>NC_063154.1:0-9262500 GCF_020921035.1 Rhodamnia argentea | reverse complement strand
TACACACAATTGGAAATCTAGAAGTTTTCTAACACAAGCAGTGAATGAATGGCAAAACATGCGCATAGAATTATTAATCATTCGTTCAGGATATATGTGCCTGTCATAGCTCTGAGAAAGGCAGTTGACTGAAAATTCATCTGTCTCTCGGCCTCAGAAACCATAGCAGCGGAGATATCACTGGTATACACGACAGCGCCTTTGCCAGAAGAATAGCAAGGCACCCTGTGCCACACCCGGCATCACAGACGGTAACCCCTTGAAGAGAACCCTCATCAGTCAGCATCTTCATCACATTCTCCACAGTCTTGGAGTGCCCAAGCCGTATGTCACGCTGGATCTGTCTCCCTGTAAATCTTCTTCCATCTCTGGAACCCTGAGTTGTTGAAGTACTCCCTAACCACCTCCTTGTCGCCGCCGCCCACCTCCTACGCGGAGCTGCCATCTCCTTTCTGGATCCGTCAGCGTGAGCACAGCGGCCAATGCAGCCACCGAGCTGCCACCGATGACGGCGATCGCCATGCCGTCCATGGACGCAAAATCGGCCGCTGCAGTGGAGAGGGGTGGAATCGCAAAGCAGGTAAATGTTCTCGACCTCGGTGTTGCCTTGGCGATCTTGATTGGGCTAGCATTCAGTGCAGCCTTGGCGTTGTTTGCATTGTGGAGGCAAATGGGGGATGTGGAGGACACTGAGCAAGCCATTCTAATCATCTACACCCGCCGACACTCCGGTGAGTAAGCTTAGATTGCAAGGTTGTCGATTAGGACCTGAAATGGGTGTGAATTAACAAGACAGAGAGGTTAATTCTCTTAAATACCATAAGAAACCCCTCAAGGAAAACATAATTAAAGAGCAAGCAGAGAAGACTCTAATGGCAATGCATTGACAGTTCTTGAACTAGCTTCTGCAGAACAAAGGCAACATTATGAGCTACAGGGGCTCTACGGTACTATGACTAGCGGTGATCAAAGAAATAGTAAACCCCCCAGAAAAGTAAAACTAAAAATGAAGAACATTACGAGAAACCCAGTTACCAGATTTTTGGAGATGAGCAAGATTCTGGAAGAACGGACTTCAATGGAACTGCGCAATCAGCAAAATGAGGGGTTGCAGAGTAGGAGCCGGTCGAGTGGGACTCGGGACTCGGGGTTTCCTCTCAAACCCGCAGAGAAAAATCTCTCCTTGCGGTCCCTCTCATGGTCTTCTTGTCTCCGACGGCATATCCAACCGACGGGGAGTGGAGGGCGATCTGGTAGTGGGAGCGAGGTGATGATGGTCGAGTCGAGATGAAGTGGATAGGGCGATGACGTGGCCCAGTCATTGGACAAGAGATGATGACGTGGCCGAGTCACCTGCCATTGTTTCTTTTCTTTATTTTTTTTCCCTTCTTGCTCCGTCGGGATCTGGCAGGGGCCAGCGATGGTTGGCCTTAGCCGGTAGTCGTCTTTGGCGGCCATGGCCGAGGCCCATGCGGAGAAAGAAGGGAAAAGAGAGAAAATAAATTGATAAAAAAAAATCGAAAACAAATTAAAATATTATTTAAAATTATTCACGTTAGCATCAACCAGATATACAGATTGGGTTTGCGTTCACGTCAGCGATATTTAGTCAAAATTAATCGAATGGATTCAATCGACAAAATGTAAATAAGTTTAAAGAGGAAAGGGACCAACTCTCGCTTGACTCTGTCACGTGCGCGCACTTGCAAAACTTCCGGTCGCGTAATTTAGTGGGAAATCTGGTCGTAGTGTGAATATAAGAAAGATGCATGACTCTTCGTCGTGGGAATGTTTTTGCCGCACTTGGCAATCATCGTAAAAACTAACACTATCTTTTGACCAATGACCCCGAAACAAAATTGGAACCTTTTGCGGTTTTGTTTCATTAACAAGAGTCGGATGCGTGGGATTATCCGCGACCGGGGTCCATATCAAAGGGATGGTGCCTCGACCATTTGCCGATGAGAGCCATAACGAAATAAACCGGCAAAAGATTAGAGAGACATAAGTTAAATATCTACTCGTTTAGAAAGAGATATCGTTGTTCGTCTCACAATTGTCCTCTCCGTGTTTTACATGTGTTGAAAACATCGCGTGATTACTTTACTGTCGATGCTACTAAATGTCTATTTCTCGGTATAAATGATCGTTTTTTCGACCGTTGAAGTGCTTTGGTCGTAATGCTATATCAAAGCGAGCATAAAATGACCAAACACTTATCCAAAGACAAGTATAACCTTTTGCCTTATAGACAAATTATGGCCTCGCAGCGCAAACTTTGGCCATAGTAGACATTAATTTGGTTTTCAATCCACTAAGCACTGTTAACTTGAGTTGTCTACTTGTTCACAAGTTTCTGCATCCGCACGAACACTCAAAACGATGTCGTTTCTTTTAGGTATTTCAGAAAATTAAATTGCGGTTTTATTTCAAGTTTGCCACGGATATCAAGGGATTTGGGGCTTTAAGTCTTCACATGTAAAATCCTGCTTGCCATCTCCTCTGTTTCTTCTTGGGCCACTAACAATGGCCGATTGAACTCCTGCTGGTACTACAGTTCCAATGTGAAATGCGTATCGGCAACCGTGCGTGGCAGAACTAGGGGCGCTCTTCCACCAAGAAGTCGGCGGCGGAACAAGCGGACGAAAATGAATGCTTGAATCTTTTGCTTCACCACACGAATGACTTTCCGGACGAGACCATACAAGAGATATGCAGAGAGCAGTATCAGCACCGGCAGATGGAGGAGCAAGGAGGGGCCGGGGAACAGCAGCGACGTGGGCAGAGCAATGGAGAGAGAAAAGGACAGGATTATGAGGACGTGAAAGAAGCAGGCGCCGAAGGCGGTAGTGAAGGGCGGTGGATGAGCAGCGAGTCGAAGGGATAAGGAGCAGTAGAGAAGGAGGGCGAAGATGGTGAAGAAGACGGTGAGAGGGCGGGTTTAGAATGGAGAGTTGGGGCTCCCTTGGAACTTCACGGTGACCAAGTTGAACAGAGCAGGGACTACGAGGGTAAGTACAGCATGCATGTTTCTCAGTTGATCATGATCAAGAATGGGCATTTTTGGATCCGTATATGTTTGGAGAAAGAGGAAGAGGAAGAGGAGCAGCAGCAAGAGGCAAATGTTGAGAAAGAGCAAGAGATCGAGGTGCAATGGCAGAGCAATTGTCGAGAAACAGAGCAAGTGATCTTTATAACGCATCTTTGGAAAAAAAAAAAAAAAACAAAATACACACCATTCTGTCTAAAGCATCATAAAACTTTTCTGATCCTGCATGAAACTCTTTCTGAAGGGGCACCTGTGTAGTGAAACTTTGATTTTGATAGTGAAAATTGCTGTTCAGTCAAGATGAGAATCTAGAGTCCCTGTCAGATGCTTTTTCCAAGCACCAAGAGTCCCCGTCAAGCGGGCTTCAAAGACTTGGTGCATCGATGTTCAATGTCCTGAACATAAAAGTTCAGGACAAGACTGAATTAATATACCAATAAAACATGTTTATATGAATTTTTTTATAATACGTTGCCTCATTCTCACATTCATACTCTTTCAGGAGGCATTCTTATCGAGAACATCTCAATTCTCGAATAATGAAAATTCGCCTGAAGTATAGGCTCACGCGTGCTGAACTCCCATGTGCCGGGATCATTCAAGAATTGGACTCAAAGCTCCGATCAAACCTTGTGTCCCCCTGAGATTGGGAGGTGATATGCCGACTACTGCCGCAGAATATTCCCTTAAATCTGCCTAAATGGAAAGTACAAAGACCCCATAAGGCAAGCGAGCATTATGAAAATCTGAAGTCATATTATCCTAGTGTAATGACAAACGTATGACCCACGAAGAGGAGGAGGAAACTAGGCCCTCAACTTTTTATAATAAAATCAAATAAGTACTTGGATACTCTTCACAAGTTTTTCTTTTATTACATCTATTACTCAAGTTACGGAAATCAACAAAAGAAATGTAAATCTTTCTATTACTTGTTACTCTTTATTGTTATTACCATAGTCCTACATGAGTATTGTCGAGCTTATGATATCTACAAGGGAAACGACACTATAAGTGTCATAATTTTCATACGGATTACTTTAGTGTTGCTTTATATATTTATATAAACACGCTCACTGAAGTGCTAACTTCAATTAGTGATGTCAAAAATCCAAAGTGATAATATTTTTAACGGTTTTTCCAATCTTCGTGGCTTGCCCAAAGTTCGACGTGACAAAATTCAGTGAAAAGCCCCAAATTAAAAGAATTGGGGGACGGATCAGCTCAATTTTTGCCTCTTCTTCAAACCCATAATACAGACAGAATTGGAACAAAATCAAGAGCTGAATCTTGCAACGAAGAAGAGAATAAGCACAAGCGGGTCCAGTTTGTCGCAACAAAGCCAGCGAAAATGAGCAGAACTGAATGAAAATGAGCGGATCAGAAAGTCCACCAGCCGTCGATGGGGGTCGGCTCGGCTGATGGTGGAAGAATGTGGGAAGAATCTTGGCAAAGTTGCTGGCCATCAACAGAAAAGGAAAACCGACAATCTAGGAGTGGAAGATGAAAACACAAGGACGAATTAAATTTTATTGGAAAAAGTCATGCAGGATTTTTTGCTCCAATTTGTCTTGGTGACACTTAAGGGAATTTTTTTTTTTAAATCTGATGTGGCACTGAGTGATCCGGTGAGAAATTTTGACACTAGGCACGTATGACAACAGTTCTATTTCTCATGTGGAAGACAGTAGTTTCGCTCTAAATGATGTAAAAGTGTCCCGTTTATTTAAAGAAAACAAAACAAAGAGACACTATAAAACCAGTTCTTCATAAATCTGGCCTTTTCTCGGGAGATGAGGGTGACGTTCCCATCTTTTAGGCGTCACCTGCCAAAGATCAGCTGAAACTTATGTATGTAATGCATAGAGTTCATCCAAACCATCACCATACTTATGAAACTTTCACATCAATTTGTCTTTGAAGTCCTAGTAGTGTAAAAAGTGAAACAAATTCCTCCCACAGTGTGCCTCCTGCCGCATTCCCTGAATTGATCGAACAGTTTTGTTCCATCATGTCATCGCTGCCATAGTTGGTCCACATCGTGTTCATTCCGATCCTAGCGCAAGGTCACATGATTCCCGTTGAATTATATCTCGAGCTTGAGCCGTTCATGAAATCCAATCCAGTTGGATGAATATGCAAGTTTGATGGTATTATTATATCCATGGATGCGCATTTGATCTTGCGGTCAAAACAAAGAAGAAGGAAAAGCTCTCATGCACTAAAAGACAAAGCAAGGGGGCACACTTGTTTTCTTAATATTTTTTGCACTTGTGGGAGCAAAAAGGAGAAAGACAAAAGGCAAACTAGTGTGAAATCTAGGATTGGAAGATGAAAACCCAAGTACGTCCAAGCCACAAGCTATTTGGCCCCCTTCCATAAGTACATCAAGCATAAAAAGTCGGGGCTTAACGTTCTTACTTGAGCAGAGAGAAAGAGGATCGTTCGCTGAAGCCGACAAAAGAGGCAGAGAGCTGTAACTTCAAAGAGGCTGTCTAGATTTGACGATGAAATTTGTCGGAATTGGCTTAAATACTAGTATGTTGTTCTTGAGATCAAGATTCTTGCTCGTTGAAATCCTTCTCCAAATTTTCTCTCAACTTCTTTAGCAGTGGTTAGAGTTTTTCTTGCTTCTTTATGTTAATCCACATTTGTAATGATGAGATATTATAGTTTTACTGATGTGAAGAGCCTCTTGGTATGTGATTAGAGTTGAATCATTGTTTATCTTGTTATCCTTAGTGATTGGTAGAACTTTTGCGCAGGCTTGTTATTTTTCCCATATTGAGTTTTCCACGTAAAATTCACAAGTGCTGTTTCTGCGTTGCTTTAATTTGTTCAGGGCTATATTTATTTGCTTGGGTTTAATATTGATGTAATACTGTGACTGGTTATTGCTAGGGTTAATTTGATATAGTTGTCAAGTTTTGAATAAGATATTGATCGCAGCTGGTTACCGGAAAAAAGAAGGAAAATAAAAAATAAAAAAAATAATATTTAATTTTTTTAAATAGTAAAAAAATAATTTTTTTATAATAGAATAATTTAATAAAATATATATTTTAGAAAAAAAACAACTAATAATTTTTTTAAAATAAAAATAATTTTTGGAAAAAATCAAAAAAATTCTCTAGATTTGTATTGCATTCTTAACAAATTATAAGAAAAAAATATGCCATGATTAGGTTAAACATAGAAGTGTATAAGGAATACGAATCGGATCGGGTATGGGTTTGGTATAATATAGAAGTGTTTAAGTGCGGATTCGTGGCAAAAATTCAAGTGCAAATTGCCTATTGAGTTTATATTATTTCTTATGGATTTTGCATATGTCTTTATGCTCCACGAAATAAATAGACTAATTATAGATTATGCATTTATTCATTTTATTAGTAATTCTATATAGATTGATTTTGCAGAGACAACGCACAATTATTTGAACTAAATAAAAAAAAATTGGGAAGAGAAATTGTTTCTAAAATTAGAAATTATGTGCAATTACCAAACATATTTCTATTCTAGAAATAGAAATTTTGTGCGATTATCAAACTTAATATGATTATCTAAAACTCGTCTAGGAAAGAAAAAATAAATAAATTCTGATCGGAATCACTTTTTTCGGATCAAAATCATTGCCATGCAAGCCCTAAAAGTGCTATACATATTCATCAAATCAACAAGCTAATCGGCATCTTCCCATCAATTCATTGAAAATATGGACCTACAATAACAGTAATACCTGCCTTCGTCTTGATTTTGTCGACGCGAACTTAAGCCACTCATCTTGTTCTTGCTCTCTGTTGCAGCAGCTCTTAAGTTTTGCCCCAACATGCCTCGACGTGAAATAGCGTTTTGAAGGAGAGGGGAAAATTGGCTCGATTGTTCCCCATGATCCGGCGCAAAAACTTGGGTAGCTACATTGTTTAGGTCTTTTATGCTGGAATATTGTCACGTCGGATCTTCGACAAACCATGTTGGTTGAAAAAATATTAAAATATTGCTTCATCGAACCTCCGGCATCCAAACTCAATGGCTCTCTCCCTTGATGGAAGCTTTTCTCTCCCTTCCATAGGAGCTTCTCTCTCCCTCTCGATCTCGATCCGAGAGTTTTTTCCACATTTTCCTCTACCCCTCCGGTGGATACCTTCATTTCCACCACCCCACGACTCTGCCTTCAGTCGGACGTAAGCATCGTGCTCAAAACTTTTATTTGGAACCAAAAGAAGGCATCGATGCAAAATTTCAATCATCGTACGTTCCCAAAAATGTCTATATGCACGAGCTTTAGTCCTGACAGTCCAACTTAAGTCGAAGAACTCGGTCAGTGCCGCTCACATGGACTCCACGTATGCGTACATGCACAAAAGATTCTGTCGAAATGCTGCCAGAGGAATCGAAAGAAGGCATTTGACCAAAAAAGATCGAAAGGCCAATGAGACTCATTGACTGGATCGGAGCCTCGACCAATTTGCCGGTGGGGAAAATAATGGAATAAACAGAGCAAAAGATTATAAGCGTAAAATTATTTTCTCTACCCATTAAAAAAGGCAACATTACTATTTATTTTAGAGTTGTCCTCTCAGGCAAGTCCGGTGAAAATAGGATTTTTTTTTTTTGACATGTCATTTCTCTAACCCCTCTCTCTCGAACTTTTGTTTGATTTTGATCTGCCTTTTTATAGAACACGAGAGTCAAATCCCGCACCTATAATACTAGCGTCCACTTCAAATTGGGGTTTTATATCAAGTTTGCTTCGGATATCGAGAGATATGGGGTTAAAGAATTGAAAATTGGGGCCTTAAGTTTTCTCGTATAAAAACCACGAAAGTCACCTAGTAAAGCTTATCGATTTACCTAATAGCTCCATGGATAATGATTCTTCTATGTCATGCTAGCATCAACTATGACATGACTAGCTTTATAGGAAAAGGGTTACTCCTTGATATTCATCATTTTTTATATCACTCAGCCAACCTTCGGCTTTTTTATCTTCTTCTTCTTCCTCTTTTTTCCCAATCGAACACGGATAATACAAATTCTAGTGCATTCAACACCATTAGCGAACGCATTCATTTTCTTTAGGAGAGATAACGTTGAACTCAAAACCGATATTCTTGATATTTCGACACAAATAGAAAATGTTTTATATGTTGTCACAGTGATTTTTTTAGCATGTGAATCTCAGTAAACATCTCATACATGTAAAGGGATGTCTTACTTATTGTCACAGTGACACTCAATACGTTTCTTCTTGGGCCACTAACAATGACCAGTTGAATTCCGCCAGGTGCTACAGTTTTTACGTGAGATACGTATGGGCAAACGCAGGTGGCGCAACCAGGGTTGCCCTTCCTCCAAGAGGTCGAGGGCAGAACAAGCGGTTGAAAAGGAATGCTAGAATCTTTTGCTTCACCACACGAATGAGTTTCCGCACGAGACCATACAAGAGATCTGCAGAGAGCAGGATCAGCACCGGCAGATGGAGGAGCAAGAAGGAGGGGCCGGGGAACAACAGTGACGTGGGCAAGGCAATGGAGAGGGAAAAGGACAGGATTATGAGGCCGTGAAAGAAGCAGGCGCCGCAGGCAGTAGTGAAGGGCGGTGGATGAGCTGCGAGTCGAAGGGATAAGGAGCAGTAGAGAAGAAGGGTGAAGGTGGAGAAGAAGACGGTGACAGGGCGGGTTTCGAATGGAGAGTTGGGGCTCCCTTGGAACTTCACGGTGACCAAATTGAACAGAGCAGGGACGACGAGGGTAAGTACGGCATGCATGCTTCTCAGTTGTTCCCGATCAAGAATGGGCATTTTTGGATCCGTATATGTTTGGAGAAAGAGGAAGAGGAGCAGCAGCAGCAGAGGCAAATGTTGAGAAAGAGCAAGAGATCGAGGTGCAATGGCAGAGCAATTTCAAGAAACAGAGCAAGTTATTTTATAACGAATCTGTCTTAAAGTCCGAACTTCATCCGATAAAAGCATTTTTGGCAGACAAAGCAGGAAAGTAAACCAGGTACTACTTTCCTGCTTTGTCTTTTAGTAGAAAAAAGTTTCATAAAGCTCTATGCAGTGGGCTTTGGTCCATCCGACTGTCCACACAGTCAATGCACGATGCTTTAGTACTGAGTGTCCGACTTAAGTCGAAGAATTCGGAATAATCATGCCCTGACACTTTCCATGCAAGATTCTAGGACGCTGATTCGACTCTCGCGTCGAAAATTCTTCCAGACAATCCGTCATGAAACACAGAATAGTGGGCTATTTGAATAGCACTGCAATTCTTACAAAAGAGCATAGTAGCACTATTAGAATTAAGGTTCTAGTTTATGCTATTTCATGAAATCTTAGAGAGACTGAAAGTGAAAAGACATGATGTATTCTGTGAATGTTATCAATTTTAGGAGGACTATAACAAGGAGGACGACAAATCCACTCATGATTACTTCAATGCCATATTGATGGAAAAAATAATCACTCAATGCTTTCGGCGATAAATTCTGTCATACGTTATTTTTACGATAAAAAATGTTAACTTCTACGTTTAAAAGAAAAAATTCCCAGCGCAGACGATGAGGTGACCCTTCATGATAGAACGTGCTTCAAAATCTCGTCTCTCTTTGTGGTCCCCGCGAGCAATGAAATCGATCCCAAAGGAACTATTGTCTTGCTCTCTGTTGCAGTAGCTCTCAACTTTTGCCCCAAAAAAGCCTCGACGTGGCTTTTTATGTCCCGATTTGACGGCTTACGACATAATCTTTGGCCCATTGGACACAGTAGACGTCAATTTCTAGTCAGCTTTGAGATCTTTCCTGGTATCTTCTGAAATAGAGTTAACTAAAGATTAAATAAACAATCGAATTGGAAATCTTGTGATTTTGTAATTAAGTATAATCTCATCCTTTATTAAAAAGAAGTTTTGAAAATATTTGGATATATACCGGTCGAGTCGTTTTGGGAAAACAAACCGGGTGGCCGGGTCGAACTTTCTTCGTAAATGAAAACCGCCGGAGTTTCACCTATCGGTAGGGCAGACTGCAGAGACAAGAGTTTGAACTGGACTATGGAACCGACTCAGAGCAGAGAGAAAAGAGAAATGGAGGAAGAAGAAGAAGAAGAAGAAGACAACGATGAAGAAGCGAAGGCGAAGAAGACGACGACGATGACGCCATGGGAGCAGCACTCAGCTGTCATCAGCATCCCTCGCTTCGACTACAACGCCCCCTCTTCCCTCCTCCGACGCTCGCACTCCGGCTTCCTCATCACCTGCACCATCAGTGTCTTATCTCTCCGTCGCGTTTTAGTTGCCAATTCGATGATTGAAACTTAGGTTAACGCCTTCTTTTTTGTTCCTTTTCCTTTCTTCAGAGAGGGAGAAGAGCGCAACCAAAGAAGCCATGTCCCTCCTTGAAAAGGTTTCGTTGCCTTGTGAAAGTTGAACCTTTTAAGCGTGACTGAATGGGATGCTACCGATTAATTACATAATGTGTTTGAGTAGTGTTTGGTTGATTTATGCTTGAAGCTTGGGGTGAAGAATTGGGTCTCCTTTGAGTAAGTGTAATTTGCATTGATTGGTGATATCCTGATCTTAGACTGGTTCATGTGGAACTAATTTGAAATAGCTCAATGAAATGGGTCTACCTTTTACTGTTTAGGATTGTGAAATTTCATCATCCTTAGCATTGTAATGAATGAATTTGCAGTGTTATGGGACATTTGCTGCTAGGGAGAGTAATAACTTGGAAGTGGCTGATGCAAAGTTAACTCCTAAGAGAAGGAAAGTATGTCCTGAGGAATTGGATAAGGAAGGTGCCAATGGTGCCGAGTGTGGGCATTCAACAGATCAGAATGGCAACGAGGATGGTACTCTTCTGGTCAAAACCCAATCTCTACATACTTAGATATCTGCAAAAAGTTGTCTAACTGCCTCCAACTTTGCTATTTAACTGGCAGGTAAGCTTTCAGAAGATGTATCTTCTCAAACGGAGGAAGACAGCAGTGCGAATGAATCTCAAGCACTTTCATTAGTCAAGTTGACAGGGAGTGGTTTGCTTCTCTTTACATTCCCCCATGAGGATTCAGCCGACACCGTTCAAATTGTGTCTGATATTATTGATTCCCTGGGATCTACAGATTCAAGTTCCCCACAGTGAGTTTTTCGTTTCCTTCCTTGCCATTAGACACTGAATTGGATCCCTAGTTGATATCATGCATTTCCTACCTGGCTTGGTACTTTAGGATTGGGCAATGTGCTAGGAGTAATTGCTGTTGCATAGACCTTCTTGCACCACATATGACAGCGAAACTTGGCATTGGTGGATGAGTCCTCTAATTTGAAAGTTAAAGAAAAGAAAAAACCGAGTGCAAATAACCCTCAATGAGGCATATAAATTTTACTTGATCAGTTAAACTCTACCCGCTATAGTATAATAGGATTGCTGCATATTTATGCTACTTATGACTGGGTAAGTTAAGGGAGTGTTTGGTTTGACTAATATGCTTTTGACTTTTACTTTAGATATTTTGGTGGCTTTTTTTAGTGATAAACGCCCATATTCTCTTGAATAACATACATGTAACATTTAAATCTGCCCCAAAGTTCATTGTAGTTTTTATCAATTGAAATATTATTTTGATATAATAAAGGCCATCTTATCGCCCATTAGTGCACCCTACAATTGCAGTTTAGCATGCATTGCAAAGAACTTGACATATTGCAAATGTGCTTTTTGGCTGGCGGGAAGGACAATAATGAAAGCCTTTCTATTTGAAGAAGACATCTTTGCTGATATTGTTGTCCAAAAAAATGGAAAAACAAGGAAGGTTTTTCGTGGATCTTTGGCTGTGGAAAATGCACCAAGTATTTTCCTCATTCCCCGAAACTTGTAGCTTCTGGACATAACTTCTTATGTATTTGTTGCTAGCATTGATTAAACTGACCGCTGTTTTGCAAATTGTGAGAATTTTAGCTTGAAGCGATCCTTCTAAAAATGTATTACTTTGAATTTTGATGAATGTTTCTCACTGAACTCTGACTTTATTTTATTAACTTTTGGTTCAAACTGCATTTTAGGATTTGTTCACATGCCAATTAAACATGTCGGTTTTTCCGGTGCAGTTGGTGTCATCGAATTTTCCCTATCCAAGCTACATGCAGTTTGAATGAGCCTGACCTAAGGACTGTTGTTCAAAAGCTTGTTCTCAAGTTTTTAAAGGATAGGCCAAGCAGACTTGCATTACCAATCAAGGTACATGTTCTATCTGTATCATAAGAAGGTCTAATTATCTATTTATCGCTTTAGTCCCTTCCCCCTTTCTGTGTTCTTTTTAAGTGGGACACTTGGGGATTTCATTTCCTAATCTGTTTTAACTGTTGCTTCCTACCCTTCAATCGACTCAGAGCTGTTACGATCTCGTTATGCATCCTCATAAATTGGTCCATCTTGTGAATCTGTCTGCTCACGAATTGAATGACTCTTCCATTGGCCTCTAGTTTGCAGTTGGATATAATAGAAGAGGACTTGAAGAGACAGAGCGGAAAAATTCAAAAGATAAATCTGATGGTTCTGATCTACTACCTTTGTTGGACCGCCACAAATGCTTTGAAGTCGTAGCTGCGGCTGTTAAGGATGCTATATCAGATTCAGTTGTAGATCTTAAAAACCCCGAGGTAGAGCAACACCCCCTCCTTCCTCCTCCTCCTCCTCCTCTCTCTCTCTCTCTCTCTCATGTTTCTCTGACATCTTTTATTGCAGATTTCTGTTCTGGTTGAGCTGCTACCCCTTTCGGCTGTTCCTAGCAGGTCATTGGTGGCCGCAGTATCAGTTCTTCCACAAAAACTGGTCACTACAAAGCCACGGCTGTGTGTGAAGGCGTTGGTTCCTCAGGCCAAGTCAAAGAATAAGTGAGTTGGTGGACTATAGCAGCAACTCATAGCTGTGCAATCTTCTAATGGAGGTTGCTTGAGATTCTGGCCTTGGATTCCAAAGAACCATGAAGAGATGAAACAACAGGATCCAACTGCAATCCATTCATGCTAGTCGGTTTTCTGTAGATGCAACAGGTTGATATAGTCACGTCAACGAAAAGTTCCAGTCCATGCAAGTTGACATCTTAACTTGTTTTGGACTAAAGGTCGGCCTCCGTGAGGAGTAGGAATACACTAATAATTTCTTGATCCTTCAGAACATACTGGGATTTGGGAAGTAATATTGATCTTTCTGTTTTATATCCCAGTGTCTTGGTGCTCTCATATTTGACCTAGACTACACTACATTTTATTTTCCTTTCTCCTTTAGAGTCGAAATATATGTCTCCATGAAAAACTTGCAAAATGCAGTGTTGGTGTCAGATATGCAAGTCAACTATGGTTTTGTAATTGTTCACTCAAAATTTTCCCTGAACAAGAGTGTATTTTCCTGTTCAATCATTGATGGTAGCAATCTTCAAAATTACTTTGAAAGATCATCTGATATCCTTATTTTAAAAAGTCCCTGATTAGACAATAGTTCTCACATTTATAGTATGTGTTCAGTAAGACTTAATGAAGGATTGCTACCTTAAGGCTGATTATAACTTGCTCTTGCTCATTCGTGTATAACTCGCTCTTGCCCTTGTTCTGATACATATTCTTCATATAGAAATCTTCTTCAACGATAGAGCAAGACCCGTTTTGCATCATTTCTAAGGATTCCTTAGTTTGGGTTGAAGAAACAATGTCATTCGATCATTATTAAAGTGACTGTAATCTTTTTTCTGTCCGCAAAGATTCCACGTGAGCGCCTTCTGCTTCTAATAGGCCATGAACTAGATCAAAATCATTCATAACGAGTCGCTTATTATTCTGCAACATCGATCACCAAGTCCATGCAACATGAATTGCCAAGCCGTCATGGATAACAGGTCACCAGAGGAGCACACAGGATTTGGAACTCAAGTGTATTGACAAACTGTGCTCACTTCTCTTAGCGCGGAAACATAAACTAGCTAGCACGACAATGAAGAGACCATTAACGGTGATGATGCTGCTCTTCCGACGCCAAGAAAATCTATTAAAAAATCTAAGAGTCTTTTTAAGCCAACAAGTTAGTACCTACAGAACAAATGCTTCAGGGAAGGAACTAAAGACAGCAAGAATTGAGGGAAGAAAACTTGATCAGATGAGTTATGCGCTTCCAAGAGCAATGGATAGGTCCAAGTTGACACAGGGCTCTTCAAAGGATGAGTACGAGGAGAGTTTCAGGGACGAGGTTGACGATATCGCTTCGCTGATCCCGCTCTCTGAGGACGCGTTACCTCTCCGCGAAGAAGGTTGGGTACTCATCGGAAGCGACAGCGACAGCTCGCAGCCACAGCCGTCGACGTATTTGAGTTGTCCGGCATCACTTCTCCTTGTGCCCGTTCGTGCCATCTTCTTTCGCGACACGTGATCTTGAAATTCTTCTGGTTTCACTATCTGTTTGGATAAGATAAAATGTCGAAAGAATCGATACGGACTACAAAAAAATATGGAACGGAACGATTTTGAGTTTGCTTGATGGGACGAACACTGTGATGCACCCTCGTATACATGCCAATGCACAGGTGCGAACAATCTCAGCAGCTATTAGTAGAACACTGAATTTGAAATCAGAGAGTGTTGAGTAGGAATTATGAATTGGCCTGTAATTAAGCTAATCATGGAAATTAACTGCAATTATGGAAGAAATCCCACAACATTAGTAGCTAGGAAAGATATAACGCGACTAAACTTCTTCTGACATATCAATCCACTGCAATTTGAGCGGCAGTCAGAGTGCGCATTCGACCTCACTCAAATTAAGATCAGCATTAACACTTCCCAAAATTGCATTAAGACGAGTTCATTTAATGTTTTTCCATGGACTTACACATACATTTGTAAGTCGTTAAAGTTAACCCTATTAAGATTTTCAATGAGACCAAACCAATTTCGGTCTTTGATATTTTTTAACGATACCGATTTTGAAGTCATTGAAGTTTATTTACTGATTGTCAAGCATTACCAAAATTTGATTAGGTGAATTTCATAAAACTGGATCAAAATGTTTACATATAATTTTTTTCATTAATTTGATTTTTTTTCACTGTTTCTCTTCATGCGTAATACGTGCGCTCTTTTTTCCAGAATGATTTCTCAAGATCGAGAGATTTCTTTGTGTGCGTACCTGGAGAAAATCAGATTCTGCCACTGCATAGTACTCGGGCTGGATCATCATCTGCAGATCAGTGCATGAAGTTGCCACCAAACTTGTGGTTGCCACCGCCGCCGCCGTCTCCACTATACACCCGACCGAATCACAGGCACAGTGCATGAAAGACCGAGAATCTGATTCCGACGAGTCTCCTTTGCTGGGTTTCGAGGATGCGCGAAGAATGTTTCCATCGCCAGGTTCAGATTTTTTTACTATTACGCACCCATCAGGTTCATCATCTTCAAAAGATGGTCTTTCTTGTCTGGCACTGGTGTGACTTCTATCTGCATCCACAAACAAATGGTGTTTACACAGGTCAATACATAAAAAAGAAGATTGAAAAAGAGAAGTTTTTGATTCTAGGCATATATACAAAGGTATTTCTGAGAATCCGTATCCAAAATTCTATGTGACCTACAACCGAGAGGAGGACCGACGGGGCCGTCGCCCTTGCCGGCTGCTTGGTGATTAGCTGTAGTTTGTAAAATGTTGTATGCGCTTTTTTTTTTGTGGCAGAGCTCAATAAATGAAGTGATGATGGAAGGTCACTAAGAGATGTCGAAAGGTAACATCCTCACTGAAGTAGAAAATCTGCCATCAATTAGGGCATGCACTGTACTACATTTGAAACTGTGAAATCAACACCAAGACATGCCCTAGGGCTTGTTGTTGTGGCTAAGTTACCTTGTTGTCTGCTCGAGTCGTTTCTCATGCTCCTGTACATCTGCGGGAGACGGAGATCACAGAAATACAGACAGTTACTAAGAAAGTTTACTAAGGATGAGTCTTTCAAAGAGTCGGGACGAATTCTGAGTACATGACTCTGAACTAGTGAGAAGATCAAGTAGCATCAAAAGTCGTCGACTTTATTCAAACACTCAGCAAAAATTTTGTCCAAAAACATCACTAAGAACTTCTGGAAAAGGCCAACAAAACCTATTGACCTGGAGATGGCTCTTGACATGGGAAATGGTCAGTCCCCTCACGTCCATGAGCTGAAGAACCATCTTGGGAGTGGCCTCTGAGACACATATAAAGATTGGAGTAAGATCATTGTGAAGCAGATCACACAAAACATACAAGCATTAAAAGTAAAAACAAATCAATCATATCGCAAAGAAGAGAGAATGTGTATGCAGTACGCAACTGCGATGACCGCCGAGAAGGTGGACAGCGTGCACAAAGCAGCGGTGAAGCTCCGGACTCCATCTCAGCCGTGGCACCTTCGATCTTATGTACTGCCTCACTCCCCCCATCAATCTCCCTCCCTTTCTCTCCCTCTCAAAGTGAAAGTTTCACTGATAAATTTATGGCTATGAGCAAATTGTCTCTTTGCTGAGATATACCGTGCTTATATCAGTGTCATCATCTCCGAAAAGGAGGTACCTCTCTTACAAACGCCCTCGAACTCGACACACTCGCTGCCTTACATGAATGTGGAGTTATCACATGCAGCCATCCCACTTTAGCTTGCTTTGCCTTTGCTTCTACTGATTGATCCACAAGAGATGCAGACAGAGGGTTGGACTTAGGATGTGGGTTACTTCTTTTGAAGCTCTGTCGTTTGCTGTGTTTTTAAAGGAAAAGGTCATGTCTGAACTTTAGTGTCTATGTGAGAGAGAGACTCCTTATAATGGAAGATATACTCATGAAATCTCTGATCCTGATCTGCTCTTGCATCAAAGGTCAAAAGTTATTGCATCCATGAGAAAAGACTACTGTAAAAGGAGGTAAGACAGAGAGAATTGCCATCATTGCCCAATCTGTAAACACACACATATAACTCCACCTGCTCCGCTGTGACCTTTACTCTCTCTCTCTCTCTCTCTCTCTCTCTCTCTCTCTCTCTCTGTGGGTGCCAAAGTCGTCAACATACCAAAAGCCCATCTCCTATTTATTAGGTTGGTATGTTTCTTCCTTTTTTTCTTCATCTTTTGCGTTTACCAAAGCCTACTTGCCTCATTTGCTGTCAGAAAGGTTCATCAGTTTTATTTGAAAATGTTCTCATTTTTTCTCTCTAAATTCATAAAGTCTCTCATTCGCAATATTTGGTAGGCCAAGATTATTTAGGACGTGCAATTTTTTTCGGGCTCAATGTAGGTTCTTGTTTCTTGAAGTATGAATGGTAGTATAATGTAGTAAAACGAGACTAGATTAGTCTCGCCGAATGACTAATCTTGCATGTTTTGCATGAGCTGAAACTGACTTGAAATTCAAAGGGGTTGACATAACAACATGCAAAAGTTATTGAATCAATTATGGTGGCTTCAGCGAACAAATTCAACACATCTAATTATGTCAAGAGAGTGGAATCCCACACAAACTAGCTTTGTATCAGTACAACGCTTTTCAAGAGTAGGCACCGTCTCCACGTAGAAGACGCAACCCCCAGCAAAAGAACCTCAAACATTACACATTGGTTTGACCGAGTTAAGATGTGTCCAACGTCATTCCAAAGGCAACCTTTTTGGTGTTTATCGCAACAGACGTGCACATAATTTCGATGCCTCAGAGATGACGCTAAAGATCCATAGACCCTTTTGCATCCGCAGTTGACCTTTACACGGTTGCTCTTCGACAAGAAGGGATGTGATCCATTGAAGAGCTAGGGTTTTCAACATCTCACCAATTCCACAAGGAGAAGTAGACATGCGTCCAATCTCAACAAGCGGAAATTAAATGGAAAGAGGAAGGAACTGGGTGATGGATTATTCCTAAGAATGACAATTCTTATGAATACACGAGTACCGTCACGTGATACTCTCAAATGACATAATAAAAGATTATTCTCCCTATCATGTGCTGTTGAAATCTCGTGATGCAATGAAGTCCATGAAGAGGGAGTTGTTCTATTACTTTTCAACAAACAAAAGTGAATTCACAGCTCTCAACCTGCTCCACAGAATGTAGTGCTGAGAGGTCCGTTCAAAGAAAGACGTTGGGAGTGGCCCATTTCATTCTAACTTTCTAGGTTAACCTAAAGAGAATTGTTTACTAGTGTCACGCCCGGGAATCAAAATCATTATAAGATTATAAGACGTCCAATTAACGCAAATCAACCTCTGCTAGGGACGATTACGATCAAAGCGCCAAACAAATAGATCCTATCCGGGGAAGTTAGGGAAAGGGACACATGAAGTCAGGTGGTGCCACACTGGTGTAGGAGAACCGAGCTCGCTCTTCTTCCGGGAATCATTACCGAACCTTGCACCAGTTGATCTTCTATCTCTTGTGACCCCGTGCATTGATTGAAATTTTCGAAAGCATATTATACAACTATTCCGGAATGAGAAATTTAACTATACGGAGGCACCGGCATAATTAGTAAGTCATATTGGTACTGTGTTTAGATACCTACATGCCATATGATACAACTGGTTCAGTTCCTAGCAATCTATATCGAGGAAAAACATCCATCCACATGAGCTTTTTCAATGCCGTATTTAATTCCATTACAAGAAAAAATATTGGAGGTTTGACATTTCATTCCAATTTGCCTGTAATCCCAGACATATGTTCCTCTTCAAGATGCCATGCCCTTTATTATTATTTGTTCTTTTTTCTTTGGTTGTTCCGGAGTTACAGCTCTTGTGGACCAACTTCGAATAATTTCTCTCTCGAAAGAGACCGTAAATCAAGGCAGGGGACATACATGCACGCATTGACCTTGTTCATTTCGGGGGCAGTCCCACGGTTTCCTGTCGAACTTTTTTTAACAATTTGACCAATGTGGCCGTGGCCACCTGTTGATCCAGGCGACACGTGAGAAAGTTGATGCATGAAGTGGGTCCCTGCAGCAA
This sequence comes from Rhodamnia argentea, assembly GCF_020921035.1. NCBI lineage: Eukaryota > Viridiplantae > Streptophyta > Magnoliopsida > Myrtales > Myrtaceae > Rhodamnia > Rhodamnia argentea. Next base: position 9,243,450 of record NC_063154.1, on the reverse strand, counting down.
CCTTTGACTTTTCGTGCTCGATAATCAAAGGCGAGGAATTAGATAGGGTTCTCTACATTTGAATCGCCACTATCTGCTTCACAGGTTCAACAAGAGAGAACAACGATGGACTTGATCCGCACCAACGAGGAATCTCATGTAGTTGATGGCTTAAGCTAATAAAATAAATTACAGATATACCAGAGTTTTTTCTTTGGTCGAAATGAATATACCCGAATTGGCTCATATATAATTAATCATCTTAAACTTTTGAGTGAAGATGAGTCTAAATAAATATGTCGATGAAGTCGAGTTTTGAAGTAGCTCCTTCTCGGATCTTCTCGTTACGAAGGTTCCGTACATCAATAAAGAAACAATCTCGTGGTTTTTATTATTTTATTCTGAATGGCCTCTTGAATTAAGTCCAAAATAAGTTATAATTTCCACAAATATCCCTATTATTTCTGATGTAGATACCTTCTTTTGAATAGACCCAGAAGGCGAAATTAGCTTAGTGCGCTAAATTATAGGTCCGGAACACTAAAAGAACACTAAATGAACTAATTGTGTCATCATCTGGCTAATTGAGTTGGTCTTAGCTGTTTTCCGCACTCCTCTTTAACTTTCATTTTCTTTGCATGAATGTGACGGCTCTTGTGGAAAATTTGACGAAAGACAAACGGAGAGAATTCCATGGAATGAGAATTGGGAATGAGGACCAAAATTGTCAAAGGCCCAAGATCTTTTCTCTTTTTGGATGTACTAGGGCATGCCCACGTTTGACTAAATCGAGGCATTATATGATGATGATGACAGATGAATTAAAGACAAATTATGTGTTAGGTGATTTATAATTCCAAGGTCTTGACTCTTGCTGTGGAACCAAAACGAGGTTTGCTGTGGGGATGCCAAAAGCGGATCATGTGAGGTGATAAATCCTCAACAATTTTGCTTCATTTATTAGAGAATTGCCCGATCGGTGATAAACATATTATACTGATGTTGATTCAATCCTAAACATTCTAATTTTGCAATTGAGTCCCGACCCTTCGCGTGTCATTCAAATGCAGTTCTTTCGGCTAATTTTTACTAGAAATCGCTGGAGTGACGGCGTACCACATAAGACATTCGACAATGACCGGATTGCCACATTGGCGATTTTCAAATTGACCAGAATGACTATATTGGAGTTTCGCACAAAGGTTTCAAACTAAATTGGCAAAATTGAAAAGTTTAGGAACGAATTGACATCTTTACAATAGGTTTAGGACTAATTGGATAACTCTTTTTCATAAATTACAAGTCTATGATTATGTCATGATGAAAATTGATAGTTGCATAGAAGAACAGCCACATTAAACAACATTTATACGATGGCAAACAAACAGTGGTATGCACATAATGCAAGACATTGGTTGGCTCACAGTTTGAAAGTAGCTAGCAGTGATGGAGAAGATTGTCCAAAAAGTCCTAAATTTGTTGTACTTTTGTCAATTCAATTCTAATTTTTTTAATTTTGCCTATTGAAATTTTCAACCTTTTCGAATTTTGCAATTGAGTCCATCTTATCAATTTTGGCCGGAAATTATTGACGTGGACCTCGAAAATCCCACACGGCACGGCCGGCACCGACGTAGATAATTTTTAATAATATTTTAATATTTTTAAAAAAAAATTCATTTTTTATTTTTTATTTTTTTGTTTCCCCTCTGTCGAGCCTTGTTGATGGCTAGTGGAGGTCACCGGCCCTCGGTGAGGCTCGCCAGGTGTGGGCGACGTTTGCCTGAGCGGGCATGGGCAACTAGTTCTCACGCCGGTGATTTTTAGCCAAAATTAGTCTAATGAACTCAATTGGCAAAAATGTAGAGGTTTAAGACTCAATCGGCAAAATGAAAAGATTTGGGATTGAATTGACAAAAGTGCACTAGATTTAGGACTTTTTGGATAATTTTTTCAGTAATCTATCAATAAAGAAAAGATGGACGGTCCGTTGTGACAGGATAAACGACCAATAAAGGATGTCTTTTTTTGGGGTTTATTACGTGAGGGAAGACTTATGTAATTCTTTCGAGACGATTTAAAGTCCGTGTTCGATTTACAGCAATGGAACAAGGCTTGCGAGTTTTTCTGAGATGTTTGAAAGTTGGGTGTTAATTTCGCGACAATGCCTAAAAGTTGGGTATTTTTCTTAAGCTAATTGGTCATCATCTGAAGTTGTCGAAGTTTAGTTCAGGTCTTCCAGTCAATTGGACCCATTTCTCAATTCCACATTTCAACCTTGACATGACCATGCGAATTTGTCGGACAAACAAATCCTATCGATAACAGAATTTTCCGGTTTCATTCTTGTTCAGACACCGTTTTTGTATGCACTAGAGATATCGATTCTGAGTGTCGAAACCTGGCCAATTCTAGACAAGCATTGGCAACAATGAAGCCAACCTTAGGTACCAAAGTAAAATGTGGGTGAACCCGAATCGATGCAATCGGACAGAGCAGCAGAAGTTCATATCAATGTTCAATCCGAGTATCATTACCCTTCTCCATTCAGCTGTAATGTTCCCAAAAACCAGTGACTGCTCCTAACTTTTACAGGCAAAAGATTTTCGCTTGAGCAGGTTTTTAGACTAGATCACCAATGGCAAACATGGGAAATGTTTGAGATTTAGGACAAATGGACGGTAAAAACAGCAGCGAAATTGATTACAGCATCTTAGATCCGCCACACACAAATCTTTAAGCACATTCGGCACACAAGAAAACATAGCACGCCGAGAGAAAGAGGAATAAATCAGATGAAACTGCAGCGATTATTGTTTGTCGGACGAGTACATAAGCAAATGACCTGCTTAATTCCTATATACAGTAAGGGCCGAATCATCTTGACGGATTCATCATGTAAAAGACTTGGAGCAAGCCTCAAGTGGCCCTTTTGTGCTTGTACTTTTTGGCACAAACGAAGTAGACCAGCAAGTTCGAGAAGCTGAGTCCAGCCAGCAGCCAGAAATAATAATCAAGATGCCCCTCGTTCAAGTTATCTGGAATCCACCCGGCCTTGCCACCAGAAGTCGTGAAGTACGTCACAAGTGTCAAAATCAAAGAGCTCAAGTAATTACCTAGCGCAGTTGTCAAGAGCGCGAGTGCGCTGCACAGGCTCCGCATGGCATCAGGAGACTGATCGTAGAAAAACTCGAGCTGTCCAATGAAGGTACAAACCTCAGCTGCACCAATAAGAAAGTATTGGGGTATCTGCCACAAGATGCTGAGTGGGACCGCCACATCCTGGTGGGCCAAACCAAGCTCCCGAGCCAATTGCAGCCTCTTTATCTCCACCACAGCAGCCGCTAACATTGCGAGCATAGAGATAAAGAGGCCAATCCCCATCCGCTGCAATTCCGAAAATCCACGTTCCTTTCCAGTGAATTTTCGGGCAATGGGAACGACGACGCTGTCATATACCGGGACCCAGAAGATCACGCTGATGACATCGAATGTGGAGAGGGATGCCGGCGGGATGGTGAAGGAACCGACAGTGGTATCCATCATCATGCCTTGCTCCACGAACATTGTGGACATCTGTGCGTAAACAGCGGAGAACACGATTCCAGTGGCCCAGATGGGGAACATGCGGATTAGAATCTTGAGCTCCTCCACTTGTGTCACCGTACACAGCCTCCACGAGTTGTAGTCCCCACTTTTTGCCTCTGCATCTGAGAGTACAGCAGCTTTGTCGAGACATCTGCAAGCGACATCAAGTTTGAGAATCATCCCCATTCTTGTATTCAAGTTGACCACAGTCAAATAGCGAGCATAGTGGTCAGAAATCAACAGAAGCATGCAAAACTTTACCAGGGACAAATCATGCATCTCATAATACTAGCGGCAGCCACCAAGGGTAAACGCTCAAGTGCCTTCATCATCTACTCAGGCAGCACCAACAGAGTTGACAGACAAGGAGACTTATCCTATCCTAACAATCTTAAATATGTCTCTATGAGATAATGTATATACAACGCACAAATCAGCAGTGGAATCATTCGTAGCACACATTTGCACCAATGGCAACAGGAAGACAACAGCATTGCTTACATGGGTTTTGTTATACTATTGGAACTCGTCTAGAGATATGTCCTTTGCCCGATCCATATAATCAAGATCTCTTCAAGAGTCATCCCGAGGTCTATTAGTAGTACATGTTTGGTAGAACAAACTTCAATTAGCTTCTTGGACAACACAGGAAGACCATAATAACCCAAGCTACAAATGATCAAGATGTTTTTTCATATATTTATGAAATCATAAAACTCTAAAAGACAAACCTACGCAAAGTTCAAAAGAAATATATATGCACTCTTTAGCTTTAAGAAATGGCTAATAATAAAAAAGAGCCAAACTTGATGCCATTCTCTTTTACTTTAAAATGCAGACCCAATCATCCATAGACTAATATAGAGGTTCCAAGATGAGGTTTGGAGGAGTAAAACATACTTCAGTTCATCGGTGTGCCCCAGTTTACGACTTCCTTCAATCGCCGAGGTTTGCGTTTCGTAAAGGAGACTACCATCTTCAGGTACCTTGATGTTCCACTTATGAAACGAGGCAACTAAAACCTGGCACATCCGTGTGATGGGACTGCCCCCCGGTCTCTGGAAACGATAAAGAGGCGTGCCTGAGAAGAAACTGGCGATAGCAATCCCCATGAATAATGCAGGAATACCAAATCCCCAGCCCCAGCCAGCATTTTCTTGAGTCCAAACCAACAAGCTACTGGAAATAAGAGCACCGATGTTAATGGAAAAGTAAAACCAGTTAAAAAAGGATCCTTTCTTCATCCTCTCTCTAGGATCAGTGTCATCAAACTGGTCTGCTCCAAAAGACGACACGCATGGCTTGATCCCACCAGTTCCCAGGGCAATCAGATAGAGTCCGAAGAAAAACACTGCATACTGTGCTGGGGTAGCTGTCGGGCATAAAGAACCAACACATTCTACAGGCTTCAATGCTGGAACGGTTGCAGAAAGAGTCAAGGTACACATTCCCTGTACAAGAATACAGATAAATTTCAAGCGGGCAGTTTTTGTAAGAACAAGATTCTTGCTCCTCCTCATGCAAGCCCATAGGCCATGCACATGCACATGAAGAGTGAGTCATTGTAAGAGAAAACAAGTACAAGTGCAAGATACGAGAAGATCACTCCATCAATTGATCATTTACTCATGTCTTGCCACACTCTTTTTTTTTTGGTAAGTCTTGCCACACTATTGTTTCTTACTCTTGTTGAGCAAAAATGCTATCCTACGCAGTATAGCCAATTTACATAAACACACAGCATGTCAGACAAATAAGCTATAGTTTGGCCCCTCTTCAAAACACTTATCACTTCTTTTTTTGGCCAGAAAATACTTATGACTTCAGTTGTGCCTTTTGACAACGTGTTTGCTTCTGTCCAAAGGAATACTTATGACTCTGTTTCCTTTAACTAGAAGTATTGCAATTCTATAAGTTAAAGACTAAAGCCACTGTTAAAAGAAGACAGGTCCTATGAATAATCATGACATGATTTTTAATGCCTTCCCATTAAGCACCAAGAAGAAGAATAGTGCCTCAATTAGTGTTGATATTGAGAAAGGTTACTTTTTTAGGAAATGATGATAGCTCTAGCAAACAATACTGAACTATTGAAGTGCACTTTGAACACCCATTTTAAATATGTGGTCATTACTTGACAACTGGAGCGCTGACTAACTAACATAGAGCTTGAATCCCCAATAATATTGTATTCCTATAACTTTTACACCATATATCCACACTGATGTGATGCCGAAAGAACACACTTTCACCAAAAGCTATAGTTATGCTACAGAAAGCAAACTTTAGTACAGAAATGCAAAGTTACTGTTTTGTAATCCAGGTGTGATGTATGAGTATCACAGTTTTAATCGGCGCATGCAACATTCTGCAATTCGTTCTAATTGTTATTAGCAACAAAGCTACACTTTTTGATAATTCTAATCTAGCAGAAGTTAGAAGCAATATGATGCACCAGTGGCTAAATTTAGGTTTTGGAGTTACCCTCTACCTTTAGAAGATATCATCCAAACAAAGGTATACCACTTCTCCACAAGTTGATGACAATAAGAATACGAAAGTATTGAGGATATCTATTTATCTGACATTATATTGAAGAGGATAGAATCTCTTATGGTGAATCAACCCTATTCATTTCCTCATGTATCTGCTTCCAGGTGACAAATTAGTTGGACTACTTACAAAGAAGTAAATTGTGGAGAAGGCAGCAATCGTCCAATATCTTCCCCAATAAGCATCTGCTACCACCGCTCCAATAAGAGGCGCAAGATAGCAAGTGCCTGACCAAGTGGTAACGCTTCTTGCAGCAGAGACATTTCCCTCGTGCATTTTGTTGGTCAGATAACTAACAAGATTTGTAGCAATCCCATAGAAGGCCAAACGTTCACAACATTCAGTGCCTGTGTTTCGCCGTTCCAGATATTAATACATAATGAATTCGCTAAAATAAAGTTCATGCAAGATTAACAAATATCATCTTTTGATTACCTAGGATGAAAGGACAAGCTCTCCAATTCCCAGTATTTCTCTTCAAAACCGGATTTCCATTGATGTCAACAGAGCCATCTCCAGTGTACAGTCCATTCTGCTTTTTCTGTGACAAAATTCAAATGTGATGAATAAAATAGCATCAGCAGTTCTGATATTCGCATGAACAAAATTTCAAAGAGTTTTTATATTTTTGATATCTTAATGGAGAAGGAGGTAATATGTCCAAAACAAAAAAAAATGAGATGCAGAAAGCTTGGTGTCATCAGCTAGCACTATTAAAGCCTCTTTTTTTTTTTTTTTTTAACTTTACACTCTAGGGAGACTGCTCCTTTCATTTTACAAGCTCTGAGTAAAATAACTCATCATCATCGAACAACCAATACTACAAAGCAAACAACAATCTCATCTCCTCTCTCTGACTTGCACAAGCCCCAATTCAAGGTGCCCCTAAATAGAAAGACATGTGAATCATGGTAACAAGTACATTGCAATGATTACATCAGCAACTTAAAAGAGAAAAATCCGCCACTAGATCCACCTCAGAAGATGCTAAGATGTACCAGAATCAGTAAGGATAAAAGTTCTTTTCACGGTACAGAATCAAGAATGTAAGTAATAGTGAGCAAGAAGAGAAAAATTCTGCAATTCATCCCATTTAAACTGAACTGCAACCATTTTGCAACGAGCATACTCCTTCACAGTAAGATAGTATTTTCCTAGACACCAAACTAATACAACTGATGTCTTCTACTTGTCACCAGGTCCTCACTGTAGGAAATTATCCAAACCAAAACCTCCTAGTGTTGTCCACAAAATGGTGGTTAGCGGCAATCCAAGTGCCATTTAGGACCTCTATTGCTTTCGGCTTCAAAGCTCAATCCGCAATCACAGCAATCACATCAGACGGCATTTGAGAAAAAATTAGACCAACCATTAACTTAATTTCCAAACCATTTGGCAATTACACTGCTGAAACAAGTTCAAAACTCATCATGACAGCTACTAGCAAAGCACGATCCTCTAAATGAAAAGAAAATGCACACTTGGCAATATCTATGGACATCTATCCAAAAGTCCCAGAACACAGAGGAAACCAAGACGCTCATCGCCGATCAACAAAATCGATAACTTTGAGGATACACGTATGACCAATTTCAGCCGTCATTTACACCTGCCAGCTGAATTTTCATTATCGAGTTAAGCTCTTGAGGCTCATAAACTAACAAATTGAGAGAATTTTCAGCATCAGAATAAGCAAATTGTAAACACACCCACCACAAACTAACGAAATCTAACCCAAGAAAAAAAGAAGCAAGGAAACAGAGAGCACAAGCAGATGGGTGATCAAAAGTTAAAGCAAGAAAAAGGAAAAAGGGCAAAAAAAGAAATCGAGATACCTCCGGAAGTCCGTCTTCTAAGAGCAATCTCTCTTCTTCCTGAGAACCCATCTCTCCTTTCTTCCTCACCAGACGAGATTCCTAATCCCAACACAGTCAAGATGACGAATTGAGGAACAACGGGCACCGAAGCGATCGACGAGGAGATGGATAGACAGATAGACGCTTTGACAGGAAGATATAAACGGACGGAAGAAGTGTGGGCAAAGGAAAGGATTCACATTTCCCTGACGCAGCCCGACGTCAGCGACCGAATTATTAGCGAATTGCGATGAAAAAACTTGACCCGTAAAAAATTTTTGGCGTGCGAACAGCAAAGAGGGAAATCGGGAAGGAGAAGAATGGTAGTTGGCGGATCAGTTAGGTCTGTGTCTGTGTCGAGGCGAAGGAGGAGGAGGAGGTGGTCGCATCGCGGTTTCCGAGGTCGAAGATAACTTCTGTATTTCCGAGGCTGGCAACTCCGCGGTCCGAAGCAATTCCGAGAGAGAATTTATTGCGGATTTCTTTGACGCTCCGAAATTCTGTTTCTTCTATTGTTCAATTTATTGTCATGGGACACTTATTAAATATATTTAATTTGAAATAATTAAATCTTCAAAAATTATTGTGAGAACACTTTTGAATTTCGAGCTAATGTTACGTGGCTTTTACGATCCCTTCCAAAATTATTCGGATCAGAGGAGCGATTTTGGAGGGCTCGGCTTTTTATCAAATAATCTATTGTTCTATCCCATCAATCCCTTATTTTATTTAATTGGGTTAATATTCCCAAACTGATAACCAAAATCCTAAATTAGTATATTCGAGATATTCACCTCTTCTTAACTTTCGTCAAATTTTATCGTGAAATTGCTGAATTGAATAACATATGACAATAATTCTGATGACATGGCAAGTTTATGCGGAAATTAATATCTTCCTGTCTTCAATTAGCCCTATTTTAAAACAAATAACTCTCTCTCTCTCTCTCTCTCTCTCTCTCTCTCTCTCTCTCTCTCTCTCTCTCTCTCATAGCACTCTAATCCTTATTCATCCTCCTCTTCATCGAGCACACTCCTTCATTGTCGTCTTCATCTTGATAATTATACATCGGAAGTCAGTGAAGCACACTTTTATCTTTGATAATCTTCTCGCACTCCTTCATTGTCATCTTTGTCTTCACAATTATGCATCCAAATTCGTTTGAGCACACTTTTATCTCTAATAATATTCTCACATTCGACTTGTTTTCCCAGATTTTTTGGATAACTCATCCAAATTACCAAATTGGGATGTTCAGTGGCATCGATTGAAAGTGGTTCGAAGGGAAGCATATCATTTTCTAGCTTTATCAACGAAGTTCGTTGGAAGACGATCTAGGGATTTTCGTGAGCTAAGCGAGACATTGAATAAGCCCTATTTGTTTTCAAATCGGGGCTAATTGAAAAAACAAGAAGAGAGAGTTGTGAATTTCATGTGAACTTTTCACGTCAACAGAGTTATTATCATATGTCATTCATCTCAGCAATTTAACAATAATATTTAACGGAAGCTAACCGAGAGTAAATGGATCACATATGTATCGCTTTTGGGTTTTTTGTGATAAAAAAATTAGTTTTTGGTAAACTTGTTACATGAGCAATAGTTTGGGGCTTTTGGTGATTCAAAATTAATTTGGATTAAATTTATCACAGAAATACTTGTTTGAAGCTTTTTGGTATTAACCCAATTTAAATTATAGATACATCAAAGGACCTTGATTTCATGATGTATTACTTTCCATTCCTTTCCCTTAACAGCATCCAACCTTTATAACTTATTCCATCATTTCATTTCATTTTTTTTTCTCTTGTAAATTATATTTTTACATTTTGGACCGACAAAAATTAGTGTTAAGGAGTTTATATACGGTGCAAACTCATTTTAATTAAGCAATTTTACATATCAATAAAAAAAAATAGGCCCAATACAAAAAAAAAAATCCCAACTTTAGCATATGTCCCAATTATATCCAAAACTTTTTTTGTCTCATAAAAAACTCTCAACTTTTACTTTTGTCCCAATTATATAGGCCTAATACAAAAAAAAAAAAAAACCCTCAACTTTAGCATTTGTCCTAATTATAACCAATACTTTTGTTTGTCTCACAAAATACCCTCGACTTTTAATTTTGTCCTAATTCTATCACTGTTTAGTTAATCATATGTGGCATTTTCACATCGTTAATGAATTATACTTCATAAAGAGCGACATGAAAAGACCCATCAACTTCTATTTTGTTGTTTGGTTCCCCTACACATAGCTGAGAGATACAAAGCTACTCAAGACGTCGCATTTCGAATTCTCACCGACACTCAACAACCCAAAGAACGGTTAAACATGGAGATATGATTATTTAGACGAACGATCTCAAATCTCATCGTCCTTGACCTACTTTTTCCAAATTTTGAAGATTCATTGGTAAGTTTGGTGAGAAAATTTGAGCCACGTAGAATTAACTAATAGTGATTATGGATGGAAGACTAACGGTAGTAGAATTGGGACAATAGTAAACGTTGATAATTTTTTTCTTTGCGACAATTTTTTTTTTTGTGGATATAATTGGAATAGATGCTAAAGTTTGAGATTTTTTTTGGATATTAGGCGGGTAAAATTAAGATAAAAGTAAAAGTTGAGGATTTTTTTTATACAAAAAAAGTTTTGGATATAATTATGACTAATGCTAAAGTTGCAGTTTTTTTAGTTATTAGGCTAAAAAAATAATAATAGAGGAACAAGGTTAAGTCGTATTAGCCTTTTACTCTTAAATCGAGATGCCATCACATTTAAGAAAATAATCACGCAGCAGCCTAAATATCTCTCTCTCTCTTTCAATTTTACTATGGCCTAGAAGCATGTTTATTTTTGGAGAAAATCAATGATTCGAAACATAATATATATATTTTTAAAATGATCGTTGATATTGCTTACAAAATAAAGTAAAGAAAATATTTTTCATCGATTATGAATATACTTAGGGGCATAATTTTTATAAATAATAATTTTTTTATTAACTAATTTTCTTAAATGATACAAGCAATTATTTTAGAGAAATTTCTCCAAGTGATTGATTTTATTCATTACAAATGCACTTGTTTTCTTTTATTCTACCGATACAGCACAAAGGACCACATCAATGTCACGCACAAAAGTTTTGTCATGTAATCAACATCATAATAACATTTTATGATGATAGTAATAGTGGGTGAGACAATGACTCGATTGCACGGACTAAAAGACTTGGAATACTTAATTATAGAAATCAATATAGTTTTTTTTGGTAAGGATAGAAATCAATATAGTTATAAACTTGATTGTACAGGAAAGTTCAAACACCAAGTTGCGCTTCCACAAGAGTTACGAAACGATTAAAATACTTCACTTCAGTTTTCTTTGGTCAATTATATCATTTTTTTTCTCTTTTTGACGCAATCAATGACGGATTTCATTTGACGTATCTTTGAAAAATTTACAAATTTCCGTAAACATGTTTCCTTCATGAAATTCCATGAGCACGCGTCTATTACTATGTTCAATCTTCTTGTGGTCCCTGAACTGACGGATTGCCCAATTTCCCCTTAGAAATGGGAATAATCAAAGTTAGCTTCCCATTTTGTTACGAGTTTGAATTGAACTTGTTAAGTTGAATAACAAGCAGCGATAAGATTAGTAGAATATCTTGGACAGAGAAGCAAAATTGACGTTCACTTTGTATCACGAAGATTGATCTATTCAATCTTTTTCGTTACCTAATTTTTTTTCTAGACTTAGGGGCGGGACATCCTCATTGGGCAGGGCGAGGGCATTCAGCCCCTTGCTCGGATCTAGCTAGGGTTGCGATGCCCTCACCAAATCTAGCTAGGCGAGCCGGCTAAGTTTATTGAAAATAAAAGAAAAGAAAAAAGAAAAAAAAAAAAAAAATTATTAAAAAATTCAAAATATCATCAAAATATTACTAAAATCTGTCCACATCAACGCCGGTCGTGTCAAGTCATCACTAGCTGGCAAAAGTTGGCCGGATGTAGGGGGTGCCAAATGGACCCGTGGGCCCGGAACCGGCCCGTTGACCGGCCCCGAACCTGCCCGTTGACCGGGCCCACGGTTCCAACCCGGTTTTTTTTTTTAAAAAAAAAAGAGGAGTAGGTTTGATAAAAAGAGTAATTGGGCTTTGGAACCGGAACCGGAACCGGCTCTTCAAGGGCCGGTTCTGGTTCCACCTTTTTTGGGAACCGGAACCGCCGGTTCTTGAACCGGAACCAGCGGTTCCGTTGAACCGGCCCCCTCTAGCCGGATGGATCGAATTGACATAAATGCAAAAGGTAGGAGAATTACCAAAAAAGTCCTAAACTTATTACAATTATATCAATTCAACCATAAATATTTTTTTTGCCAATTCGATCGTAAACCTTTTGCAATTATGTCAAGACAGTCTATTTCACCGGCATTTGCTAACGTGGATTTTCTAATAATATTGTAGTAATAATTTTTTGAATTTTTTTATATATATTTTTTATATTTTTTAGTTTTTTTTCCACCCAACACTCGGGGCTAGACGTGATCGATTTCGTGGAACCGCCGGTTCTGATTTCGGGTTCGGAACCTCCGGTTCCGATTCCGGTTCCCGTTCGGAACCGCCGGTTTCTAGGCCCAACGGCTTTTTTTCCTTAGGCCTCCTCCTTTTTTTAAAAAAAAAAAATCGGGTCAAAATCATGGGCCGGTCAACAGGCCGGTTCCGGGCCCCGGTTCATTTTGGCCATGTCTACTCCGGGCCGATGAGGGTCTCCGGCTAACCCTCGTCGGCCTAAAGGGTTGGGAAAAAAAACTAATAAAAGAAAAGGAAAAATAAAGAAAAAGAAAATAAAAAATTTTCAAAAAAAATATTAAGATATTATTAAGAAATTCAAGTCAACTCCAACCGGTCAAATGGACTAAATTAGCATAATTGCAAAAGGTTTAGGACTGAATTAGCAAAAAAAAAAAAAATATTTAAGGCTGAATTGACATAATTACAATAGATTAATGACCTTTTTTTTTTATAGTAATTTTACCCGTGAAGAAGTGAGAAACAATCACCAGTGGCTAATTTATTAGTAAAGGAATTGGGGGATTACAACTTCAACCGCTACAAAAATATTTCGTGATAAATTGGGCAGTTTTACAACGCATAGAACTAAATGGTATACTAATACAAAAGGTCTATGAATTTGATCCAATATGCAACGTAGTCCATGCACTTTTAATTTGACCACTATGACGCCTGAACTTTAGCCCAATGTGTAATATAGTTCCTAAATTTTTATTTTGACCAAGTATGGTCCTTGAACTTTGAAACATGTTCAACTTAGTTCTTCCATTAATTCAAGTTCAAGGATGACTTTGAATATTTTCTTGTAGTTCAAGGAGTAAGTTGAACATTTTCCAAAAGTTCCGGAATTACCTCAAATAAATTAAAAGTCCAGGGACCACATTGCATATTGAGCTAAAGTTCATGAATCATATTGGTCAAATTAAAAGTTCAGGGATCACATTATACATTGGACCAAAGTTCAGAAACTATTTGTGTCATTTTTCCAAACTAGATTGTCATTTTGTTGGAAAAACCACACAAGGACTCGTGAAGCCAGCCTACGGTCCTACAAGTCAAGAAGGAATTCGGAAATGAGTTTTGAGTGGAAAAACTTGAATAGAAGTGTCCAATTTTTGATCTCCATGAAACCGATCTTAACAATCTTAAAATTCAAGGAAATCAAGGTCGCAGATTGCGGCCAATACCGCCAAAACGACAAGTACTGTCGTTCATTAATTGGATTCCGATATCAGAGGCCACATATGTGTCTGCTTATCCCAAGTTTTATATTAGTCTACAGTGGAGAAAGTAGTGTCCTTAAAGAAACACAAACGGGCTTGAGTCCATCGAACTTTAGTGCAACTTTCCTTATATTCATTCATGATTGGTACTGTCTAATAGAATGCAATTAGAAAATTCTTTAGAGATACATTTAGTTCAATTGGAAAAAAAAAAAAAATTTGGCCCATGCCTACATGTTGATTCCATACAAATCCCTAGACATATAGAAATCGAAAATATCTTCACGTTCCACCGAATAAGAGTGACCACCTAATTTTCTTGATTATATTAATGTTCGGTTTTTCTTATGATCATGGATTCTGTTAAGTTATGTGGTTAAGTCTTAAGTTCTTGATTTGGACGTGATCCATCTTACATTCAAATTATAGCGTCTTTCTTCAAAATGACATTGGAAGCTAAACCTGTCAACATACAAAAGTGCTATTAGGGTACTTGTCTAACGAATGAATTACATGACTTAAATTTTTTACGAAATGTGATCAATCTTTGGAAAGTCGCAAATGTTTTTATTTAGTAGGGGTAGTGAATGGCTAAACTTTTCGTCTTTGCACAGTGAAGAACTTAAGTTTTAATTTTATTCGAATAAGTACCTCAACTTTCAATATTAGGCTCAATATTGCACTTCCGGTGAACTGAGTGCACGTTACTTGATTTTCGCTGAGATGGACTAACTAATTAGGTCGAGCCAATGACAGTGGTAAAGCTGGACTTGTTCACATTGACGGTGGTGATGCCAGGTTGGGTAGTGGTAATGACGACTGGATGGGTGGAAAATTATTAGAAAAGACATAAACCTATTGCAACTGTATTAATTTAGTCACAATTTTTTTTTTGCCAATTCAATCTTAAAATTTTTGCAATTATGTCAATTCAGTTCTTTCTACTTTCCGGCAACATAATATATTAATACTTTTCTTTTAAATTTTTTTTTCCTTCCCTCTTCTTCTTCTAGCTGTCGAGGTTGAGCCTCACTTAGCCATGTGCACATTCAAAGATTATTTAAGAGCGATTAAAATTCACATCAACATCTTCTGTTTTTGTATATGACGAAGATTTCATGTTGAGTCACATTTAAAAAATTTAGTACTAAAGTGAATAGATAAAATTCCAAGTACCTAATTGTACAAAAAGTGAGTTCAAACACTTGTCGTATTAAATATGCTCAACCATTGAAGACTCGTGTCATTATCCGATAAAAGAAAACCCTATCAGATTGGCAAAATATTGGCCAGATGTGCTTAAACGATACAGGAGGATTTCTCACATCGCCAAGTGCATAAAACCTACATCGAAGCCACCCGTTACTCGAAATTTGACTTCTCTTTTACCTTGCCTGTGAGGTTAGAGGACACTTCGTCATATGGGCTTACCCAAGCTTCGTCTTTGAGAAACAGAAAGGAAAAACCCTTGCCCATATCATGCTTGCCCAAAGCTGCTTCACCAAATTATCTACTAATATTGCGTTTGTTTCATGTAAATCGAATGATGTGGAAAATATTTAAAAAAAAATAATTGATAGTATCACTTATAAAAATAAATGAAAAAAATATCTTCATCGTCCTCGAAAATATTTAAAGATAAATTATTATCAATGATGAAAATATTTTTCATTGGCTAATTATTTTAAGCAATACAGACAATCATTTTTGAAAAATATTTACCATTATTCATTTTCTAGAAAACAAATGAAGCTTAATACTCTATCAATTGTTTTTCTTGCCTGCGACTCTTTTCTCCGGGTCACTTTTTCATTCTCTTAGCTTTCCACTCAATAATAAGAGTGCGTTTGTTTCAAGGAAAGTGTTTTTCTGAAATTGGTTTTCCGGACTTTCATTCATTTGATTTGTTAAAAAATGACTTATTCAACAAATTTTTTTTTTCGATCAACG
Organism: Rhodamnia argentea; assembly: GCF_020921035.1. Taxonomy (NCBI): domain Eukaryota; kingdom Viridiplantae; phylum Streptophyta; class Magnoliopsida; order Myrtales; family Myrtaceae; genus Rhodamnia; species Rhodamnia argentea. Next base: position 9,227,719 of record NC_063154.1, on the reverse strand, counting down.
AAAAATTCATATAAAATCAGAAAAATGAATTTTCCAATTTGAAGAGGTGAAAACATTTTTCGCAATTGGTCCTCTTGATTTTTTTAATATTTTAATATTTCAATATAATTTTGTTTTCATTATCATTTTCGTTTTTCATTCTTTTCCTTTTTATTTCCTATTCATTATGTTTATTTTTTTTTCCTTCCTCCTCCCTCCACCACCCCACGGACGACGGCCGCCACCGGTGAGCTCGAGGCTCGCCGGCGACGTAGAAGGAAGAAGGAAGAGGAAAAAGAAGAAGGAAGAAGAAGAAAATAAAGAAAAATGAAAAACTATATAATATAAAATATAGAATATAGGAGATTACTTAAAAATTCAATTTTGTTTTTACTACGTTAAAGTCATGAAAGTGAAATTATTTTTCAAATGAAAAGCAAACACCATAAAACGGTTTCAATCTCATATCACCAAACAAGAAAAACAAATTTTCGAAAAACGTTTTTAGTGAAACATACACACCCTAAGTCGTCATTTGTTTCACAAAAAATGTAACGTTTTTTAAAAATATTTTCCGGAAAGTTATTTTCCAGGAAAATGACAATATTTTTTGGTATTTTGCTTAAATATGAAAAAGACTCATAAAATATTTTTCATCGTTTTGTATGGAAATTCGGATTTGATTTTGCTCCATGTACTCCTTTCAATAATTTTTCAACTTTTCCTTTTTTTTAGAATTAAAAAATTTAATTATTTCTCTTTTCTTTTTTTCTTTTTTCCTCTTTGACTTTTGGTTTCGGCCGGTCGTCGGACACGGCAACTGTCAAATCCCGGCGATCTTAGGTTTGACAGAGGCCGGCGAGCCCCAAGCTCGCCAGATCAGGACCTCGTCGGTCGTTGCGGAAGAGTCCACTTTTTGCATTTTCAGGACGCCATCGAAGGATCCGCATCTTGATCTGACCACATGAAAAATCTTGACCCCATCTCATAAGTTATTTCTGACCATGACATCTCAGAAGGTCTCTTTCGTCCTCGCGCAAGAAAATCTTGACAAAGCAGGAGAAATCACCCCCATGCACATCTGTTTCTGCAAAGCAGAGAACCAACAGTGGAGGTGTGAAATGGCTCGTGGGACTTAGGTATGGGCATTCATCTCATCATGTTTCCTAAGTTTCTAATTCTAAATTTTTTATGAGGCTGCTCGAGGTTTCTTGCTGGCATTGGACAAGCTCGGGGCTCGCCGGCCTCAAGCGAGCTCGAGATTGTCGGGATCAGCCGAGCCTCGAGCTCACCTGCGATTGGCGACCGGCCGGCCGAAATCAAAAGTTAAAGAAAAAATAAAAATAAAAATAAAAATAATAAATAATAAATAATAAATAATAAATAATAAAAAATAATATAAAAGAAAATGAATGTTAAAGGAATTGAGAGAGCAAGTAGGGAAAATGTCTTCCTCTTCTAAAAAAAACAGAGAACATTTTCCTCACTTTTGAAAGAGTTTTTTCCATGAATGGAAAATATTTTCCTAGATTAACTTATTTTTCATGAACCAAACAATGAAAAATCCGAAAAACGTTTTTCTAAAAAGTTGCTTTTCGCATGGAGCCTAGGTTATACCTTCTATTCATGGAATTGAAGCCTTCACCTAATTTTCTATAGAGTTTTGTTATCTATTGCATAGGGCATGCGCACTTGTGATCTAACGAAACCCTCAGTGGGAGGACCCAATCCTGGGACTTTACGTTCGCATGCTGAGCTACAGTAGACCTAATAGAAACTTCACGAGACCAAAGCCCTGCATTTTCACACCTTGATCCTTCCCAATCTCACCAACCCCGCGATCTCAATCTCTTCCGACTGAAACAAAAGGAGGAACCGATGTGTCGTCCGATGAGAGGGAGGCTCGCTGGGTTCTTTCAACAAGCATGAGCGGGACACATTGGACAGTTATAATTACCCTCTTGAAGGCACAAAGCCAAGCTCCCGAACCCTCCAATTTTCTTCCACGTAGGGTTTACCCAACCACCCCACTATTCCGAAACCCATCACCTTTCTTCACTTCCCTTCCTTCTCCATGGCTTTGCGTTGTGTGTATATAACGAGTCATTGTCCTAACATTCTCTCCACAACACCAACTTACAAAGAGCACAGTCCTAGAATAGAGAAAGTCGCCACCTGTGATCCCCCAAATACAAGAATGGCTCGCACCTCTCGTGTTGCCATGTTTGTGCCCTTGTCCATCTTGATGGCACTGGCGATATCGAACGGCTTGTTTTGGGAAGTAAGTGCGGCCGGAGAGTGCGGGAGGACCCCCGTCCGATCGGCTGCCGCCAGCCTAAGCCCTTGCTTGGGGGCCGCTAGAGACGCTCGGGCTAAGGTCCCGCCTGCCTGTTGCGCCAAAGTCAATGCGCTCATCCGCACCGCTCCTCGCTGCCTCTGCGCGGTCCTGCTCTCTCCTATGGCGAAGCAGGCCGGGATCATGCCGGGCACGGCCATCTCGATTCCGAAGAGGTGCAACATTAGGAACAGGCCCGCTGGAAAGAAATGCGGGAGTGAGTATAACTATCCCATACCTAACAATCCACTAAGTAGCTGCTTATAATAAGCATATATCATCCAGGATTAATAATGTTTCTATCTTCTTCTTCTTTTTTTTCCTTCATTTATTAACTGCAGGATATACTGTCCCGTGAGCGACAAATGCTGAGCCCGGCCCAATCTAGGAGGAGGATGATAATCAAAGTAATGGCCTGAGAAAGCTGGGGATTTGCTAAATAAAATTTGCCAATGTAATAGGGCCACTCTCTGTTTAATGGGCCCAGGCCCATTTATGGCATTATCTATGGTAACTAATAACTATGTATTTTGGTGGAGCTTTCAGCTCATTTCATTAACCCTAAATAATAATCCTTTTCCCATGATATTTCCTTTCTTGGTTCCCAATCAATAGAAAATCTGTAATTTCCTTTTTTGGCCAAGAATTTGCTCTTCCCTTCGCGTACTAATTGCTCATTTGAAATTGTTTCGACTACGTGGACAATCCAAGAATCGTTGGTACTTTCGTATAAATATTGGTAACTCACTAACTCGTTATCCACTAAACAAGTTGCCGATCAAAATGTCATTGCTAATGGCACGAAACGTTGTCCCCAATTTTTACCCTAGCAGAACGGCACATTTGTTTAACTTCGGCTCGCATAGTGAGGCCCATTTTACATATAACATACGCATCTTCTTGGACAAAACCAAGAGATTTTGTTTCGTCTTTGTTTGTATAACAAAATGGAAAGAAAGAGGGAAATGCCTGAGAATAATGAGTACAACATCTTTATTACTTGAAGCTTCAATGGCAATCTTCCATCATGAAGAAAGGAACTATCAGCTCCATAGCAGCATGTCGCCGGAACTGGAAAAGTCGGTCTGCACTCTTGTGAAGGGTATCGCCTGCAACTCACAAAAGTGACAACAAATGCTAAAAACTGTTAGTGACACCTATCAACAAATTAAATGGGCACGAGGATTCCAAAAAACACGGATCATGAACAACCTCTTAATTGCATAATTGGAACTGAAAAGCTCTCTTGAACCAAAGCATGGTAATCATCCCCCCGATTGACAATTTCTCAATAATCCTATCCACCGCCCGAAAATAGGACATCCTCCAAGTTTGCTTGAAATGTAATATGCCGCAGAATCCCAAGAATGCTGCTGTGAAACCCGGTCCCAATCCTGAATAAAACCAAACCATAATGGAGTCGCTTTCATCAGACTCATCTCTGCTCATATTGTGACCACCTCGTCCATCTGTGTTGTTATGCTCATCCCCGGGACAAACTTTTAAAAGAGGAGCTCCACAAAGTCCATCGTTGCCGCGATAAGCAGATTGAGTGTCCAGAGTTCTTAGCTGATTGCCTGATGGAACACGGCCGGATAAATTGTTGAAGGAAAGATCCAGACAACTTAGAAAGCCTAAATTGGATATGCCAGGAGGGATTCCACCCGATAGCTTGTTGTTGGACAGATCCAGCGACTCTAAATCTCTCAAGTCGCCGACGTGCGAAGGGATTTTTCCGATCAGCTTATTTCGGGAGAGGTTGAAATTCTGAAGTCGAGCAAGCCTAGTTAGCCCTTCCGGTATTTGTCCTTCTAAAGCGTTGCTTGAAAGGTCAATGGAAAACAAATATGGGAGTGTGCCGGTGAATTCTCGGGTTTCTCCTTTTATAGTAACCTTAACAGGAAACCAACTATAAACCACAGTGGCCACATTAAAGTCGGGCCACATCTGCGTGAAGTTGCTAAAACAAGGAGGAATGCCTCCGGAGAGGTTGTTATGCGCTAGGCTTAAATACTGGAGCTGAGGAAGATGACATTACTGCGAAGGAATGTCCCCGGTGAAGTAATTTCTCCCAAGATCGATTACCCCAATATAAGAGCTAAAGGGAGGTATTCTACCAGATAATAGGTTGTCACTGAGATCGAGGATTGACAATTCTAGCTTTAGTAAACATTCTGGAAGCACTCCATTCAAGCCATTCTTACGTAGGCCTAGAATTCTTAGTTGCTCCAAATTGCATAGAGAGCTTGGAATCTGACCATTCAACTTGTTGTCTCCTAATGAAATCCATGCCAAAAAGGGTAGCGACTTCCCCCAACATTGGGGAAATCTTCCAGACAGTTGGTTCTTAGAGAGATCAAGAAAGAGTAATTCATGTGACATGCATAATGAATTTGAGATGTCGCCACTAAGGTTATTTCCAGAAAGTGACACCCGCCATAATTGTGGTGTCGTGTTTCCAATAATTCCGGATAGGTTGCCTCTAAGCATATTGCCCGAGAGATCAATGTCTCTACTGTTAGATAAAACATCAGGTAGCCAATGGGGAACTTCACCTGAGATGCTAGCATTTGACATGACCAATTGCGAAATGTTCCTCTGGGTTCGTAGCCAGTTTGGGAATTCTGGTCCCACTTTGCTACTTGACAAGAAAATGGACTTTATTTGGAAAGGAGGAACCCAAGATGCGCTAACATTGATAACAAGCTCATTTGGCCCTAAAATCAATGAGGTCAAGCTGGTGAGATTTACAAAGTGAAGTTCACTAACAACTCCATCCAATCGATTATAACCAAAGTCCATCTCCTCTAGATTGGATAGTTGCCCAATACTTTCTGGAATGTTCCCACTCAAACTATTAGAAGAGAGGTCCAAATATCTCAAAGATGATAATTGACCCACAGTGGCAGGAATAGGACCTGAAATCGAGCTTTTTGAAAGATAAAGGAATTCGAGATCTTTGAAATTTCCAAATTGATTGGGTAGGTAACCACTGACATTGTTGAAGCTGAGGTCTAGATACTTCAAATGCCTCAATTTGGTTATAGTAGGATGTATCTTACCTCCCAGACCGCGGCCATAAAGATCGAGCTTTGAGACGTGACCGGTCTTGTTGTTGCATTCGACTCCTTCCCATTCGCAGCAACGCTCGCCGGTCCAAGACGACAGACGTCCTGAAGGATCGGTGAGATCCTGCTTGAACGTCAGAAGAGCTTCCCTCTCGACGCCAATGCAGCTTACATTTGTTAATGCTTTGGAATGAGTGAATTCCAAGGCTTGGATGACAAGGAGTGCATGCAAAAGTGTAGGCACGAAGTTAGCATAGAAGGAGGACGCCATTGTTGGTTAAAATGAACCAGAGAAGTCGTATTTGTATTTGTAATGGCAAAACGATGCTTCCTTGAATTTTTTTTATTTATTCACAGAAATGTTGAAAAAACACAGAGAGGAGGAAATTAACGTCTTTTCTAAGTCTATCCTCTGATCGCGGGCCAATATTCCAAGTCGCGCCTTTGCAAGACGCGTGTTGACTGGAGCGGACAGTGGAAGCCCTTTGAGAAGAAATGATTGTTTGGGCTTTTCTTCATGCGGTGAGGGAAAGAGAAAATAGAGAGCGACTTTTTGATGACCGGAGATATCAACGTGATGACCGCGCAAATCATTGATTAATTATTTAGAGGGGTCCAGCCCGCTTGCTGATTTCTTTATCTTGAAATTTCATAATAGCCTTCTAACTAATAAGAAAACCTGCATTCTTACTTCCATCCTATGTGGGATTAAAAAAAAAAAAGGGCACACTTTATTTGTTTTGCAGACAAACTTCAATAATCCCGCACTTTATTTGTAAAACAAAATCGGAAAGATAAGATTTCTTAGAAGATACGGCTAAAATCTCCATGAGATTAACATACATGCAGGAAGGTCTCTTTTGAGTTAACGTGCTCATCGGCACTGCTCTCCGCTGCCTCCACTCCGTCCTGCTCTCTCCTCTGGCGGAGCAGGCCTGGATCATGCCGGCCACAGCTATCTAAAACCCGAAGAGGTGCGACATTGGGAACAGGCCCGCGGGAAAGAAATGCGGGAGTGAGCATAATTATCCTCTACCAAGCAAACCACGAAGTAGCTTCTCACAACAATTAAATATCATCCAAAACTAATAATGCCTGTCTTTCTTATTTGCCTTCATTTAATAACCGGAGGATATAGTGTCCCCCTGAGCAACAAATGCTGAGGCCGGCTTAAGATTAGGACGAGGTGCTTGATCGAAGTAATGCGTTAAGAAAGCTAGGGATTTGCTAAATAAGACTTTGCTAATGTAAAAGGGTAATTCTCTGTTTAATTGGCCCAGGCCCATTAATTAATAAGGCATTTGCTTATTTTATCACCCATTAATAAAAATAGTTTCCCATGATATTTCGTTGCTTGGTTCTCCTTCTATAGCAAATGCGTTCTCTCCTTTTTGGGCCAAGAATTGCCTCATTTTAGCTAGTCCCTTCGTTGAAAAATCAACATGTATCTAACTCCCTACCTACTCACTTAGGGTGCATTTATCTCGCGAAAAAAGAATGACTTGAGAAATATTTATCTAAAAATAATCGATCTTATCTCTTAAAAAAGTGAACCATCGACAAAAAAAAATTTCATTTGTCCACGAAAGTATTTAGACATACATTGTTGCCTGTTATGAAATATTTTGCATTGTTTAGTTATTTCAATCCATACAAGCGATTATGTCTAGGAAAATATTTTTGAAATCATGCATTTTTTGTGAAATAAATAGAGCCTTAGATAGCTACCTAACCATGAGATTATCCAACTCACAACAAACATTTCTGAAATTGCATCTCACGTGCCAAATTTTGAAGGGACTTTAGAGAGAAGATTCTATGTCATACATATATCGGTGGCTAATTTGGGAACTGTTGAGATATGGTTTATACTCCCTAGCTTTGGTAGATTTCCTCAACATAATCCATAGAATTTCCATGGATCCCTGGTGGATAAGTCCGACAACTCGGCAGCAATGCGGAATTGACTTTCTCAATAGAAAAGCACGGGGTATCGCTCCCTATAGGCGTGGGTTCAAGAGGCCGCTCTAGTGGGGTCGCGGGGGAAACTCTCCCCAAGCCGCTAGAGGACATTTATAATTTGAGCCTATATTTTATTGGTAATTTGGTTTTGGGCATATGAATAGGTGTTACAATAAAATATATCTTTCTCTTAATTGAGAATGTAACGAGAAGTGTAATGTGCTAATTATAGTGAAATTCTATACTAGACAAAACCGTATTTTACAGGTGAATCGGGATAAACTTTTGTATCTCAATTTCTCTTTTTCGCTTTTACTTTTTACTTTATTGTGATTGTTTGCTGAATCTTAGCAAGAGCAAGAATTTTTTCGCATGTGGAACTAGTACTAGCAAGAGAGTACCGTGTACCCGTATAAGACCAAGCGACAAAAGCTGGTTGACCCTTGCTAGAGCCGATCGACACATCACGCGAAGGCCCTCCATCGCCGCCTTTTGGCGAACGCTGGTCGGCGGAGCTGGGGCGGCCCCTGCCGCCTATCTCTGAAAATTGTGCAATACGCATCCCTCATTTTCACGTCCTGTCCCTTTTTTTTACCCTGTTTTTCCTTTTTTTTCCTTTTTTTTTTCCAAATTTTAATGATGTGGGTAATGGGGCGTACGGCAGCAGCAGCAAATGCGAGTCACATGCATGGCTGACTTGGGCTGTTGTGTCAAATGCCAATCGGACCAACTTGATTTCAATGATTAAATTGATTCTTTTATTAAAGAGCACAAGAACCATTTTTGACCGCAATCAGAATTCAAGAACCAAATTGAACATTGGATGATAGTGTAAGAATAATTTTTGACATTGTCACCAAATTACACTGATGGAATTAGTACTCGTAAAAGAGCGAGCGCATGTATGTACTTGTATATAAGAAAAAAAAAAGATTGTTTTAAATACGTGGGAGGAAATAAATGCATCTAAGAATCAGTTCGGAAATAAGTTTAATGCATAGTAAGATTAGAGATCTTCTAGATTAATGACATTGACTACTATATACGGCCAATGTAAGCTAAGAGAACTTGTCCATTCTGTTGCCACATATCAGTATTTGTCTCAGCATAAGGCTTAAAAAATGTCTGCTGTTGTAACTACTAAATAATTTAATAGACGTGGATAATGGACTCAATTAACAGTTGGTACTTCCCTAGAATAGCCATTAAATTGCACTGGTTGGTAAGCTGTGCAAATAAATACTGGTAAGTTATTTGATCAATTGGAATGGAAAATTAATTGAACGATGGTTAATTATGACTCAAACAAAAGTTGGTAATTTCCTATAAGAACTAGTAAATGTAATATCTTGCTATCTTTAACTTAACTTTGTGGTAGTTGCAAACAATCAGATAACATTTGTAAAATGACTTAAACAGGGGTTGGTACTTTCCTAGAAGAGCTAATAAATTTAATAGTACGTATGCTCCAAAACTAAGTATTTGTAAATTACGAATACCGTTGTTAGTTTCAAAACAATCAAACAAATATTGGTAATTTACTCAAATAAGAGTTAGTAAAGTTAAAATTAGTCGGTAACTTAACCCGCAAAATTCGATATATCGCCCAAATCAAGACCTGTAGTTTTGGATGAGAGTGTAATTTTGAAGGATCCATCACTTTTACAAAAAATCTTAGTAAAATACCAGAGCAATCAGCAACTTCGAAACACTGATAAATGTTGATAAGTGGACTAATATAAGAGTCGGTAATTTTCCCTCATCGGTAAATTATGTAAATAATGTTAGTAAATTATCGAAATAAGTAATCTAAGACAATCCAGTAACTATTGGTAGTTTCACAAAAATATTGGTAACTTACTGACGAGTTATCAACCGAACAACTTGTCAATGAAATTTTGTTGCTAGAGTGTTTGGGTTGCTACCATGCTTTTCACATGTTACCGGCATGAAATGTTGTTCCAATTTTTACCCTACCAGAACGGTAGACTCGTTCGATTTTGGCTTACATAGTCAGGCTGATTTTACATATAACATATGGATTTCCTTATACAAAAGCAAGAGATGTCTTTTTGTTTTTGCTTTTATAACCATCTGGAAAGAAAGAGAGAAATGTTGGAGAATAATGAGCACAACGTCTTTATTACTTGAAGCTTCAATAGCAACCTTCCATCTTGAAGAAAGGAACTATCAGCTTCATAGCAGTTGCGGGGGCGCATGTCTCCGGGACTGGATAAGTCGGTCTGCACTCTCATGAAGGGTGTCGCCTGCAACTCACGAAAGCGAGAACAAATGCTAAAAAATTTTAGTGACATCTATCAACAAATTAAACGGGCACGAAGACTACAAAAAACATGGATCATGAAGAACCTCTTATTTGCATAATTGGAATTGAGAAGCTCTCTTGAGCCAAAGCATGGTAATAATCCCAACGATCGACAATTTCTCAATAATCCTATCCACCACCCGGAAACAGGATATCCTCTAGGTTTTCTTGAAATGTAATATGCCACAGAATCCCAAGAATGCCGCTGTGAAACCCGTCCCAGTCCCGAATAAGACCAAACAACAATGGAGTCGTTTTCATCAGACTCATCTTCGTCATATTGTGACCATCTCATCTGTCCATATCATTATACTCATCCCTAGGACAAGCTTTCAAATGAGGAGTTCCGCAAAGTTCATCGTTGCCGTGATATACAGATTGAGCGTCCAGAGTGCTTAGCTGATCGCTTGATAGAACACGACCGGATAAATTGTTGAAGGAAAGATCCAAACGACTTAGAAAGCCTAAATTCGATATGCTAGGAGGGATTTCACCCCGATAGCTCGTTATTGGATAGATCGAGCGATTCCAAATATGCCAAGTGGCCAATATCTGAAGGGATTTGTCCGATGAGCCTATTTCGGGAGAGGTTGAAATTCTGAAGTCGAGCAAGCCTAGTTAGCCCTTCTGGTATTCGTCCTTCTAAAGCGTTGCTTGCAAGGTCAATGGAAAACAAATATTGGAGTGTGCTGGTGAATTCTAGGCTTGCTCCTTTCATATTAACCATAATCGGAAACCACCTACTCCACCCAAATCCAAAAGACGGCGGGGTAAAATTAGAGTTGGCCCACATCTGCGTGAAGCCGCTGAAACAACGAGGAATGCCTCCAGGGAGGTTGTTATGCGCTAGGCTTAAATACTGGAGATTAGGAAGTTGACATAGCCACAAGGGAATGTCGCCAGTGAAGTAATTTCTCTCAACATCAGTTATCTCAAAAAGTAACGGAGAGCTAGTTGAAGGTATTCTACCGGGGAATAGATTGTCACTGAGATCGAGAATATACAAATCTAGATTTAGTAAACATTCAGGAAGCACTCCATTCAAGCCATTCTTATGTAGGCCTAGAACTTCCAGTTGCTCCAAATAGCATGAAGAGCTTGGAATCTGGCTGTTTAACTTGTTGTCTCCCATTGAAATCCATACCAAAGAAGGAAGCGACTTCCCCCAACATCGCGGAAGTCTCCCAGATGATTGGTTCTTAGAGAGATCAAGCAAATTCAATTCGTGCAACGTGGGGAAAATTGTCAAAAAAGTCCTAAACCTGTTATATTTGTGTCAATTCAGTCCCAAACTTTTTATTGGTGTCAATTTAATCCTAAACATTTTGTATTTATGCTAATTCAATCCTAAATCTTTTGCATTTTAATTAATTGAGTCAATTCGGACAATTTTGGCTGAAAATTCGCTGACGTGGACGTCGGTTGTCCTACGTGGTACGGCTAGAGGTGATATGGAAATTTTTAAATGATTGAGAAAAGAAAAAAGGAAAAAACCATAATATTTATTAAAAATTATTTTAAATATTTAAAAAAATCAAATATCCATGTGAGAGCCAGCCATGCTATTATGATAATCGATATCCACATTAGCAAATTTCCAATCAAAATTGATATGATGTACTCAATTAACTGAAATACAAAAGGTTTAGGACTAAATTGGCACAAATGCAAAAGGTTTATAAGTGAATTGACACCAATAAAAGGTTTATGACTGAATTGGAACCAATGCAAAAGGTTTAAAGATGAATTGGCACCAATAAAAGGTTTATGATTAAATTGGCACTAATGCAATATGTTTAAAACTTTTTTAACACTTTTTCCGTGCAACGTGCATAATGAATTTGAGATGTCACCACTGAGATTATTTCCATAAAGTGACATTCACCATAGTCGTGGTATCTTTTTTTCAATAATTCCAGGTATGTTGCCTTTGAGCATATTGCCCGAGATATCTAAATCTTCAATGTTCGAAACAAAATTAGGTAGCCAATGGGGAACTTCACATGAGATGCTAGCATTTGACATGAGCAACTAAAAAATGTCTCTATGAGTTCATAGCCATTTTGGGAATTCCGGTCCCACTTTGCAACTGACAAGTGAATGGTTTTTATTTGGAAAGGAGGAACCCATGGTATGCTAACATTGATAACAAGATCATTTGACCCTAGAATCAAAGAGGTCAAGCCAACGAGATTTACAAAGTTTAGTTCACTGATAACTCCATCCAACCGATTATTACCAATATCCATCTCCTCTAGAGTGGATAGTCACCCCATGGTTTCTAGAATGGTCCCGCTCAAATTGTTATTAGAGAGGCCCAAAAATCTCAAAGACAATAATTGACCAAAAGTGGCAGGAATAGGACCTGAAAATCGAGCTGGTTGAAAGATAAAGGGATTCAAGATCTTTGAAATTCCCAAATTGAGCGGGTATATGACCATTGAAATCATTGACGCTGAGGTCTAAAAACTTTAGATGCTTCAATTCACCGAGGACAGGATGAATCTTACCTCCCCGATCGCAATCATATAGATCGAGCTTCGAGACGTGACCAGTCTTGGTGTTGCATTCGACTCCTCCCCACTTGCAGCGATTCTCGCCTGTCCACGATCATAGACATCTCAAAGGATCGGTGAGATCCTGCTTGAACTTCAGAAGAGCCTCCCTCTCCACGCCAATGCAGCTTACATTTGTTAAGGCATTGGAGTGACTGAACTCGAGGGCTCGAACGAGGGAGAGTGAATGCAAGAGTGGAGGCACGATGTAAGCGTAGAAGTAGGATGCCATTGTTGTTTAAAATGAAGCCTGAGAAGTTTCATATATAATGGCAAAATGATACTTCCTTCGAGAAATATTATCTTTTTTATTCAAAGAAATGTAGAAAAAAATGAGCAGGAAATCAACATCATAAGATGCTTTTGATTTTATTTTCTATTTTTGTGCGAAAATAATCACTCCACCTGGGTAAGACCCTGAAATGCGTGAGTCATGATGCTGAGGCAACAATTTCAGTTTTTGTCCGGGAAAGGTCTATGAGCTCTCGTGACCAGACAGCACATCCGACACTGATGTGAATAGTTTTTATGACTTTTCTAAATTTCTTTTTTTTTTAACATATGGTCTCTCTGGCCATAGGAGAAGGATAACGACCGTCACTAGCCACTGAGTGTGGGCTTGTGGCCTGTTGCCTAGATCTGGCCAACGCCACAATGCCCCTGCCCTGATTTGGTGAAGGCTGTGAACTGGAGGAAGCAAATAAGAAAATTAAAAAAAAAATGTAATACTTTTTTAATCAAATAGTAAAAATTGTTTATTTAGCGTCGGACGCGCTTCAAAGGATTATCAACATCCACGTCATAATTTCTGATGAAAATTGGCCAAAAAATTATATTGGCAAATCATCAAAAGGTTTAGAACTAAAGTAGTCAAATAAAAAGATTTAAAACTGAATTGACATATGTGTAATAAATTTAAAGTTTTTTGGATAACTTTTCCAAAAGCTAGTTGGTATTGTTATAATATGTCTCGAGTTTAAGCCCATCGAATAAAATCTGATCGAAATAAAGTGAAGAGATGATCGTGATATCAAATAATAAAAAAGGCCGTGCAATATCTTTTGTGATATTGGAGTATGAGAAGGAAAAAATAAAAGTAAGATCATTTTGGACTTGCATTCCTATTCTGACTTGGAGTTGTACTCGGTGAGGAAAAAGACAGAATAGGGAAAGTCAATATTTTGAACTTTGTTGACCGAATTCTATTTGGATTCTATTTCCGTGGCTAATATGCAAGGCAATCTTTAAGGATCAACTTTTGTATTTCTCTGGGCGGTGGCTACTTAAAGATAACGATGGGTTTGTCTTTTGTGCCTAATTTTGCATATATATGCAACTAACGACGTGACGAAGAAGTCTGCCGAGAGTGCTCAAAAGTTGAGGCGCTGTTGTTAACGAAAAGACTTCTTGAAGCACCGTTTGACGAGTGCTTGCTCGTGAGGTTTTGTTCGTAGAATTGCATCAAGAATTCAAGTGTCGAAGCCGATTAAATCTTGAGGTTAGATTTGTGTAATTCCTTTGCGAGATTGAGAGATTGTTTCGCTAGGAATTGTGGGCTAAACACTGTGTGCGTTCTTGAATGTAATTGGGGCTGAGAAACACCGTGAGTGTTTGAGTGACTCGAGTGTGGTTCTGTAATCTCCGTGTATCGCTCATTCTATAGTGAAATTCGTTGCTGCTCTCCCCGTGGACGTAGGTCTCTACGACCGAACCACGTACATCCGGTGTCCGATTTATTTTCTTGTTCTGTCTATTTTATCGTTCGATCGCTTGTTCCGCGTAACAGGTATGATCCCCGAGGAGACGGCACTAAATCTTTTGCATGTTATAAAGCATGACTCAATATGTCAAAGTCAATGCCCCCCAAGACCCGTCCGGTTAAGCCATCCGGTACAATGAGACTTCAAAGTCTTTATGCCTTTAACTTCAACTTATTTTATCTTCTGCCAATGTAGAAAGTTCCCATTTGCACCCATATTGTAAGTTGTGATAGAAAGTCTAATAAAGAGTGCATAGACTACGTGTGGAATTCGACTGGTTAGGGTCGACACACAAATGTAATGGGAATAACACTGGCTCTGATACTCTCAGAGTTATTAGTTGAACCGGAGAGACCCGAATTCGCATCGTTTTGACTGTTGTGCATATCAGTACATTCTGATTTGTAAAGCAATCTCGTAGTCATGCCAGGACTGATGCTATCTGTGTCACATTCTGATTGATTCTCACATGTATCACACTATTCATCGAGCGATGTCTAGAAACTTGGCCTTTCGCTAGGTTTTCGTCTTCATCTGCCAATAAGGGGTTGACGACGTGACGTATTTGAGAACAAACTACTTCAAATACATTGATAGAGTTGTTTTTGGAAGAGGAGAGCCGCTAGCTTTTTGATTTTTTTTTTCCACCATGGTCCGTGACCTACCGACCCCAGCGGTGCCTATGGTATCATTAAAGTCCATGTGCAGTAGAAGCCAACGGATCTTGGAAGATAAATAGGTCTAGCTTCTCTTCGACAAATTTATAAAAAACTCTTGTGGAGCATGAATGATTTCTGTAAGAATTGAGTCTAGATGAATGTGCCAAACATTAACAAGAGGACGAAAGGATGGCGTATCACCCGAATCATAATGAGAGACATGACACCCGAGATATCTAATATGTTAGACATTCGCTTTTGGTGTAATTTGTTTGTAATCTTTGTTAGGACACGCTCATATGTATTTTTCCTTTTTCGCATATTGAATGGGTGTTTTACATTAATTTTGGTCGATTGTCATTAAGAAAATTATAGATTAATCTTTTTCAAGAAACTTGGCCGGGCCGGAACGACCAGGCGCCCAACCCTACTGGTGTACGGGTTTCTATCTCCTCCAGTTCTCTCATCAACAATGATTCGTAAGTCAGAAGCTCATACCTTCAACCATAGATATAAAAGCTTAAGTGAAATATGGGATTACCCAACACTACGATGGTTTTGAGTGACCATGTTCATATTTGTAACATCAGCCATACATCATGAACACGAACCAAATCATAATCACCACGAAATTTTTTTAATTTATAAGAAGATTGTTCGTTATACAATGTACATGCTTTACTGTATTTTCAATGAAAGGGAGCCGTGAACTTCACCATGGAAGTGCCGTATGTGTCCTAGACTTGACTTGAATAAAAAGCCAGAAATCCATATGTTTTCTTAACTGGTTGGGAGGGGCATCATAAGAATTGACTAAGGGACGTACTTTTAGACTTTAAGTAATCTAAAAGATTTAGCCGATACCTCGGATATTAATTCTTTCTAACAAGTGCGTTTCACGTTGTTCCCTTGGTGTGAAAACGAACGGTGACGGGATCAAGTCGCGTTCGTCATTAAATTTGTACTTTCCCAAAAATTGACCGGATCGACCGAATCCTTCAGTCGATTCAGTACGACGGGCTGCACCCACAAACGGATGTCGTGCCCTCATAGAGCAGTGTCTAGCAATGAGTTTACTCGAACTACATTAATAGAGTTGGTAAAGATAACATCCAATATACGAAACGATGAAAGAGGTGATCCACCAATTTTATAATTCTTTCCACCATGGCTCGTGACTTACTGACCCCATCGGTATTTATGAAAGGGAGAAGAGCAAGAGATTTTGTTTTATAACCAAATAGAAAATAAAGATTAAAAGAATTGGGGGAATAGTGAGCACAACTTCTTTACTACTTGAAGCATCAATAGCAATCTTAGGTCGTCATGAAAGGAGGAGGCACCATAATTTCATAGCAGCTGCAGTGGTGCATGTCTCTGAATTTGAATGATCGAGAATAAGAGTGTCAGTTCCCATTTTTGCCTTAAAAGGTGTTTAATGTTAATGCGAGTAACATTTAATAAGTTTAGCATGTAAAACTCGCTACTTTACATTAAGGGAAATGACTTAAAATTGCATATAAGAAAGAAAGAAATGTTGGAGAATAACGAGTACAACATCCTTTTCACTTGAAACTTCACTAGCAGTCTAGCAATCCTCCATCATGAAAAAAGGAACTATCAGCTCCATAGCAGTTGTGGTGCACGTTCGTAATTGGAAAATCAATTTTGTACTTTCATGCTTGGTGCCACCCTGCATCATAAATGTGAGGAGAAATGCTAGAAACAATTAGCAAAATCTGTCAACAAATTAAATGAGTATGAGAAAAAGAAGATATGAATCATATGGGAGAAAGAGAGATTGATTTTACTCACTAAATAACCCCTTTTTTGCGTAGCTAAAATTGAAAAGCTCTCTTGAGCCATAACAAGATAACCATCTTCGCAATCAACAATTTTTCGATAATCCTATCCACTGCCCGGAAATAGGAGATCCTCCAAGTTTGCTTGAAGTGTAATATGCCACATAATCCCAAGAATGCCGCTGTGAAACCCGATCCCAGTCCTGAATAAAACCAAACAACAACGGAGTCACCTTCATCAGACTCATCTTCGTTCATATTGTGGCCACCTCGTCTATCCATATCATTATGGTCATCCCCGGGACAAGCTTTCGAAAGAGGAGCTCCGCAAAGTTCATCGTTGCCTCGATAAATAGATTGAGCATCCAGAGTGCTTAGCTGATTGCTTGATGGAACACGACCAGATAAACTGTTGAAGGAAAGATCCAGACTACTTAGAAAGCGTAAATTGGATATGCTAGGAGGGACTTCACCCGATAGCTTATTATTGGATAGATCAAGCGATTCCAAATATGTCAAGTTGCCAATATCAGAAGGGATTTTTCCAATCAGCCTATTTCGGGAGAGATTGAAATTCTGAAGTCGAGCAAGCCTAGTTAGCCCTTCCGGTATTTGTCCTTCTAAAGCGTTGCTTGAAAGGTCAATGGAAAACAAATATGAGAGTGTGCTGGTAAATTCTCGGCTTGTTCCTTTCATATCAACCATAATGGGAAACCACAACCTCCCCCCATATGCTGAAGTCAGCGGAATAAAATTATTGTTGGCCCACATAAGCGAGAAGTTGCTAAAACAAGGAGGAATGCCTCCGGAGAGGTTGTTATGTGCTAGGCTTAAATACTGGAGATTAGGAAAACGGCACAACGACAAAGGAATGTCCCCGGTGAAGTAATTTCTCCCAAGATCAATTACCTCAAATTCTTCAGAGGTAAAAGGAGGTATTTTTCCAGTGAATAGATTGTCACTGAGATCGAGAATATGCAAATCTAGCTTTACTAAACATTCTGGAAGCACTCCGTTGAAGCCATTCTTATGTAGGCCTAGAAATTTCAATATCTCCAAATTGCATAGAGAGCTTGGAATCGGACCATTTAACTTGTTTTCTCCCAATGAAATCCATATCAAAGAAGGAACCGACTTCCCCCAACATCGCGGAAGTCTCCCAGATAATTGGTTCTTAGAGAGATCAAGCCAATTCAATTCATGTAACGTGCAAAATAAATTTGAAATGTCGCCAGTGAGATTATTTCCTGAAAGTAACAAGACCGATAATTGTGGAGTCTTTTCTCCGATAATCTTGGATATGTCGCCTTTAAGCATATTGCCCGAGAGATCTAAAGTCCAAATGTGTGATAAAACATCGGGTAGCCAATGGGGAACTTCACCTGAGATGCTAGCATTTGACATGAACAACCAAAAAATGTACCTTTGAGTTCGTAGCCAATTTGGGAATTCTGGTCCCACTTTGCAACTTGACAAGTCAATAAAACTTATTTGGAAAGGAGGAACCCAAGATGCGCTAACATTTATAACAAGCTCGTTCGACGACAAGCTAAGGAAAGTCAAGTTGGTGAGATTTGCCAAGTGAAGTTCACTGAAAATTCCATCCAATCGATTATAACCAAATTCCATCAACTCTAGATTAGATAGTCGTCCAATGCTTTCTGGAATGCTCCCACTCAAATTGTTATGAGAGAGATCCAAATGTCCCAAAGATGATAATTGACCCACAGTGGCAGGAATAGGACCTGAAAACGAGTTAGATGAAAGAGCAAGGGAGTGTTAGATACTTCAAATTCTTCAATTATGTTAGAGTGGGATGTATCTTACCTCCAAGACTGCAGTTTTGTAGATCGAGGCTCCAGACGTGACCAGTTCTCTTGTCGCATGTGACTCCCCCCCACTCACAACAACGCTCGCCGGTCCATGACGACAGACATCTCAAAGGATCGGCGAGATCCTGCTTGAACTTCAGAAGAGCCTCCCTCTCCGCGCCAACGCAGCTTACATTTGTTAAGGCATTGGAACGATTGAAATCCAAGGCTTGAATGAGAGAGAGTGCATGCAAGAGTGCAAGCACAAAGTAAGTGTAGAAGTAGGACGCCATTGTTGTTTAAAATGGAACCTGAGAAGTTCCCATTTATAATGGCAAAACGACACTTCCTTTAAGAAATATTATCTTTTTTGTTCACAAAAAAAAATTGTGGAAAAAAGTAAGGAGGAAATTAATATCTTTTTTCATTTTTAACATTTCTCCTCTGGTCGCTAGCCAACTGAAGTGACTTAAAGATTCCAAGTCGTGCCTTGCAAGGCGCGTCGAATGGTCAAGACATCAAAGGGAAAGGCACTAGAACTTTTCCATAGCCTAAAGAGTGATTCGATATTTCCAATGAAAAGAGTGTTCTGTCCATCACAAGATGCTGTTTTCTTGTGTGTATGTGCGTGAAAGGCGGCACTCCACCTGGGTAATATGGGACCCAGAAATGCGCGAGTCATGATGCCGAGTCAGCAATTTCAGATTTTGCTCTCATGACCACTGCTCTCTAAGCTGAATGGGTTTATGAGCTCTGATGACGAGGCAGCACATCTGACATCGACATGAATAATTTTTGTAAATTTTTCAAATCATAATTTTTTCTTTTTGCTCTTTTTACTGTGGCCTCCCTGGTCTAGTCATGGGCGATGGCCGGCGACCCTCACTAGCCACTGGGTGAGGGCTTGCGGCCCATCGCCTAGATTGGGTGAGGGCCGCAATGCTCTTGCCTTGATCTGGCGAAGGTTGACCATCGCCGAGGCCGTGGATCAATGGAGGCAAATAAGAAAAAAATAAAATGAAAAAAAATGTAGAGTTTTTTTTTAAAGTAGTAAAAATTATGTGCGTTAGCTCCGGCCATGTCTCAAAGGACGATCGATGTCCATGTCATAGTTTTTGATAAAAATTGGCTGGAAGATTATATTGGTGAATCATCAAAAGATTTAGAAATGAAGTAGCTAAATAAAAAATTTTGAGACTGATGCAAATAAATAGACAGAGTATTAATTGCTACGTATTAATTGAGACTAATCTTGCTACGTATTAAACTTATTTCTGAACTGGTTCTTAGATGCATTTATTTCCTCCCTCGTATTTAAAACAATCTTTTTTCTTCTTTTTTTCTCCTTCTATACAAGTACATACATGCGCTCACTCTTTTACGAGTATTAATTCCACCAGTGCAATTTGAGGACAATGTCAAAAATTATTCTTATACTATCATCCAACGTTCAATTTGGTTCTTGAATTCTGATTGCGGCCAAAATTGATCCTTGTGCTCTTTTAATAAAATCAATTTAATCCTTGAAATCAAGTTGGTCCGATTGGCATTTGACACAATAACCCAAGTCAGCCATGCATGTGACTCGCATTTGCTGCTGCAGCTGGACACCCCATTACCCACGTTATTAAAATTTGAAAAAAGAAATAAAAGCAAAAACAGGGTAAAAAAAGGGACAGGACGTGAAAATGAAGGATGCGTATTGCACAATTTTCAGAGAAAGGCGGCAGGGGCCGGCCGAGCTCCGCCGGCCAGCGGTCACCAAGAAGCCGCGATATAGTGCCTTCACGTGGTGTGTCGATTGGCTCCGGCGAGGGTCAACCAACTTTTGTCGCTTGGTCTTATATGAGTACATGGTACTCTCTTGCTAGTACTAATTACAAATGCGTAAAAATTCCTACTCTTGCTAAGATTTGGCGCACAATCACAACAAAGTAAAACGTAAAAGCGAGAAAGAAAAATCGAGACACAAGGTTTTATCCTAGTTCACTATTAAACTAGGGTTACGTTTAGTAGATGATTCTACTGTAACTAGCACCTTATGCCTGTTGTTACATTCTCAATTAAGATAAAGATATATTTCATAGTAGTAGCTATTTATGAGCTCAAAATCAAACTACTAATAAAATATGGGCTCAAACTATAAATACCCTCTAGCAGCTTGGGGGAACTACCCCCGCGACCCCACTAGAGTGGCCCCCTCGACCTCTACCTGCTCGGGGAGCGAGATCCCATGTTTTTCTGTCAAGAAAGTCAATTCCACACTGTTGTTGAGCCATCGGACTTATTCCCCAAGGTATTCGTGGAATTTCTGTGGATTGCGTTGGGGGAATCTACCAAAGCTGGGGAGTATGAACTATACCCCAACAATTCTCAAGTTAGCCACTGATATATGTATGACATAGAATCTTCTCTCTAAAATCCCTTCAAAATTTGGCACGTGAAACACAAAATCAGAAATGTTTGTTGTGATTAGTTCACTTGGGGATTAGCTTTGATGAGAGGCGTAAGCAGCTAATAATGTAGAAATTATTAGGGATACGTTTAGTAAGCAGCTAATAATGTCGGAATCGCCAGCTAAATAGGGTTACGTTTAGAGGAGCGACTGCCGCTAGCTCTAGCTTCATTAGGGTTGAGGACGATACTGAGCATGTCTCTGAATTTGAATGATCGAGAAGAAGAGTGACAGTTCCCATTTTTGCCTTAAAAGGTGTTTAATGTTAATGCGAGTAACATTTAATAAGTTTACCGTGTAAAACTCGCTACTTGACATTAAGGGAAATGACTTAAAATTGCATATAAGAAAGAAAGAAATGTTGGAGAATAACGAGTACAACATCATTTTCGCTTGAAACTTCACTAGCAGTCTAGCAATCTTCCATCATGAAAAAAGGAACTATCAGCTCCATAACAGTTGTGGCGCACGTTCGTTACTGGAAAATCAATTTTGTACTTTCATGCTTGGTGCCACCTGCATCATAAATGTGAGGAGAAATGCTAGAAACAATTAGCAAAATCTATCAACAAATTAAATGAGTATGAGAAAAAGAAGATATGAATCATATGAGAGAAAGAGAGAGAGATTGATTTTACTCACTAAATAACCCCTTTTTTGCGTAGCTAAAATTGAAAAGCTCTCTTGAACCATAACAAGATAACCATCGTCGCAATCTACAATTTTTCGATAATCCTATCCACTGCCCGGAAATAGGAGATCCTCCAAGTTTGCTTGAAGTGTAATATGCCACAGAATCCCAAGAATGCCGCTATGAAACTCGGTCCCAGTCCCGAATAAAACCAAACAACAATGGAGTCGCCTTCATCGGACTCATCTTCGTTCATATTGTGGCCACCTTGTCTATCCATATCATTATGGTCATCCTCAGGACAAGCTTTCAAAAGAGGAGCTCCGCAAAGCTCATCGTTGCCGCGATAAACAGATTGAGCATCCAGAGTGCTTAACCGATTGCACGATGGAACACAACTAGATAAACTGTTGAAGGAAAGATCCAAACTACTTAGAAAGCGTAAATTGGATATGCTAGGAGGGACTTCACCCGATAGCTTATTATTGGATAGATCAAGCGATTCCAAATATGTCAAGTTGCCAATATCAAAAGGGATTTTTCCAATCAACCTATTTCGGGAGAGGTTGAAATTCTGAAGTCGAGCAAGCCTAGTTAGCCCTTCCGGTATTTGTCCTTCTAAAGCGTTGCTTGAAAGGTCAATGGAAAACAAATATGAGAGTGTGCTGGTAAATTCTCGGCTTGTTCCTTTCATATCAACCATAATGGGATATTGAAGATATCACCGCCTACTCTAGAATTCAATAGCGTGACTCTTCGATAGATTTTTCGGTTTTCGATGGACGTCTATCGACGCGCGTGTTTAGAGTCATTATTTGTTGTGTGTCTCGAGAGTCTTTTAGTATTCCGATGTATAATTATTGCTATGTATCTAGACATGTCTTTTCATGTACCTAGGGTATGTCGGGGGTCATGGTTTTTAGCCTATATATAGGCGAGTCTTGTAATCGTTTTACGTAAGGTGGAAGTAAGGTGAATATAGAAAATTGTAGAGTCCATCTCCTCTCTTGAACACTTCTCTCGTGAAGAGAACCTTTCACCTTCGATAGTCTTCGATCATCTTAAGGATCGAGACGTGCTTCACGACCGTGAGTTTCAATATTTGGTATCAGAGCGCGGTTACCGGGGACCGTGAATCAAGTCTTCCGGAGTGTGGTTCGTGAAGACGGTGGTTAGCGACCATTGTTCATGTGCAAGCGGTTGAGGACCGGAGTACGTCGAAGTTCTGCCGGAGTATAGTCGGGGACCGTGATCAATTGATTGGGACCAAGCCGGGCATTTTCTCCAATCGGATGGCGGACTTATCAAGTTCGACGAATGGTATTGAGAAGCTGAACAATTCCAATTATAATAATTGGAGTACCCGTATGCGGTTTTATTTGCGGGGTCAAGATTTGTAGGATATTGTTGGCGGCAGCAACACCACAACACTCACAAACGATGGTGATCCGAAGAGATGGAACATCAAAGTCGGTAAGGCTCTTTACGCTCTTGCCGTGATCGTTGAAGATGACTTGTTGCAACATATAAAGAGTGCGCAGACTCCCAAGGAGGCATGGGATAACTTGGCAGCATTGTTCGCAAGGTCGAATGATGCCAAGTTGCAAAGGTTGGAGAACGAGCTGCTGTCAATATCACAACAAAATATGACGGTGAGTCAGTATTTCTCTAAAGTTAAGTCCATTTGCGACGAAATTTCGAAGTTAGATCCAAATAATGCCATCTACGAAACGAGAATGAGAAGGATTATTATTCACGGGTTAAAACCGGAGTATAATGGTATTGTTACGGCTACTTGTGGATAGGCAACTCAACCAACATTGACCGAACTGGAGAATATTTTGGCCAACCAAGAAACTTTAGATAATTAAATGTCTAAGGTTTCGATGAAGGGAGATGAGAGTGCTCTATTCGGTGATAAAAGAGGGTTCAAGGGCCGGAGGAGAATCGGTGCTGACAATAGAGATGACAAGCGGGGAAAAAGTCATGTCGAAAGGCAAAAGCATCCAGCTCATGGAGAATGGAAAAAGCGTCCGGGAGAGACGAGCCTTCAATCAGGGGGAGCTTGGCGGAATCGATATGGGAATGACAAAAGACGTAGTGGACGATGTTACGTCCGTGGCAAAGAAGGTCATTTCGCCAGAGATTGTCAAGCAAAGAGAGTTGAAGGAAATGTCGCGGCATCATCGAAGAGGAGTGATTTCGATGTGGAATGGGATTTTCATGCGTCTGTCGCAATAGAGGAGCAAGACGAGCTCGCTGCCTTGTCCATTGCCGAGTTGAACCGTTCGATGGCTTTAATCACCGTAAGTGATAAGTCGATTAATTATGATGTTGACTGGATTGTTGATTCGGGGTGTTCGAATCACATGACCGGAGATCAAAGCAAGCTGTTGAATGCACTTGATTATACCGGTAGAAGTGTAGTCATTACTGCAAACGGCTCGAGGTTGCCAATTTTCCATATTGGTGAGACGGTGATAACTCCTCGACTCAATTCACAGCAGGTTGAATTGAAAAATGTGTATCACGTGCCGGGGATGAAGAAAAATTTATTGTCCGTGTCCTAGCTCACGGACTCGGGTAATTATGTTATATTTGGTCCACGAGATATTAAGGTATACCGAAGTGTGAATCCCACTAGTCGACCAATCATGGAGGGACGTCGACCGGAGTCCGTTTATGTGATGTCTACTCAAACGGCATATGTAAACAAAACCCGGAGGAATGATACACCCGATTTGTGGCATGCGCAGCTTGGGCATGTAAGTTATCACAAGTTGAAAGTGATAATGCAGAAGAATATGCTGAAGGGCCTCCCCCAGTTGGAAGTTCAAGAAGATGTGATGTGTGCCGGATGCCGGTATGGAAAGGCACATCAGCTTCCTTACGAGGAATCATCGTTCAAAGCTTGTACGCCTCTCGAGCTCATTCACTCGGATGTGTTTGGTCCAGTGAAGCAATCGTCTATTGGTGGATCAAAGTATATGATCATGTTTATCGATGACTTCTCCAGGTATGTTTGGGTTGATTTTATGAAAGATAAATTTGAAGCATTTATCAAATTTAAGGAGTTTAAGGAGAAGGTAGCAAGTGAAGTGGGCAAGAAGATTCTTTGCCTTCGTACTAATAACGGGGGAGAATATACTTCTAATGAATTCACGAAGTATTTGCGAGAGTGCAAGATACGTCAACGGTTTACTTGTCCGTATACGCAACAGCAAAATGGAGTTGCCGAAAGGAAGAATTGGCATCTAGCAGAGACATGCAGGAGCATGCTACATGCGAAGAATGTTCCACCCAAATTTTGGGCCGAGTGTATGAAGACAACGGCTCATGTGATTAACAGATTACCACAAGTAAGGCTTGGTTCTATGTCACCATACGAGAGGTTATGGAATTGCAAGCCGGTGGTGAGTCATTTCAGAGTCTTTGGATGTGATTGTTATGCATTTGTGCCAGAACACCTTCGTAGCAAATTCGACAAGAAGGTGGTTCGATGTATTTTCGTGGGTTATGATGATCAACGAAAATGGTGGAAGTGCTGTGATCCTACAACGAGGAGGTGCTATATTTCGAGAAATGTGGTGTTCGACGTATTGTCGTCATGGTGGTCACCTCAAGCTGTTGAATTGCCAGATTCACAGCATATCGCAGAAGAGTTTCAAGAAAGGCCGAAAGAATTCGATGAAGATCAGCCTATCGAAAAAGATGTCGAAGCACATTCACAAGGTTCAACAAGTGAACATCGAATAGTAACGGAAGAATTTCGACCAAGTCGGGTAGATAAACCTGAAGAAGAGGAGCCTCGACTTCGGAGATCACGGAGGCAGAGGAGGTTAAACCCCAAGTATGCCAATGCAGCATTGATGAAAGATGTTGGTGCGGTGGAGCCGTTGACATATGAAGAAGCATCGAAGGATGCAGAATGGAGGAAAGCCATGGAGGAAGAGATTCTCGCTCTAAAGAAGAATGAGACGTGGGACCCGGTACCGAAACTTGAAGAGGTATGTCCTATATCTTGCAAATGGGTTTATAAATTGAAAACTTGACCGGATGAGTCAATAGAGAGGTATAGAGCACGTCTAGTCACTCGAGGTTTCTCGCAAAAATATGGCGTCGATTATGAAGAAACCTTTAGCCCAGTGGCCAAAGTTACTACTGTTCGAGTTCTATTAGCACTTGCAGCAAGCAAGTCGTGGAATCTATGGCAGATGGATGTGAAGAATGCATTTTTTCATGGAGAGCTTGATTGAGAAATATACATGGAGCAGCCAGATGATTTCAAGAGTAAAAATCATCCGTAATATGTCTGCAAGCTAAAGAAAGCATTGTATGGCTTGAAGCAAGCCCCAAGAGCATGGTATGGGAAGATCGCGAAATTCCTATTGAAAAACGGTTATTCTATAGCCCCAAGAGATTCGAGCTTGTTCGTGAAGGCGTAAGATAGAAAGATAGCAGCTGTGCTGGTTTATGTGGATGATCTCATCATTACTGGAGATGATGAAGATGAGATATGTTGAATAAGAGCCAATCTCTCTGTTCGTTTTCGGATGAAGGAGCTTGGAGAGCTGAAGCACTTTCTGGGACTCGAGATTGATCGGACAAAGGAAGGATTATTCCTATGTCAACAGAAGTATGCACGAGATCTCTTGGAGAAGTTCGGGATGCTCGATTGCAAGCCTATATCTACTCCGTTGGATGGGAATGCAAAGCTGTGTGCAGATGAAGGTCGAGAGTTAAAAGATTCGACAATGTACAGGCAATTGGTAGGTAGTCTAATTTACCTTACCATAACTCGACCCGATATCGCTTTTGCGGTAGGAGTATTAAGTCGATTTATGGAGAAGTCACGGAAGCCTCACTTGGATGCAGCCAAGCGTATCCCGAGGTATGTAAAGAAGACGTTTGATTTTGGCCTTCTGTATAAAAAGGTCTCATCGAGTGAGTTGGTCGGTTATTGCGATGCCGACTTTGCTGGAGATCAATACACAAGGCGCTTGACTACGGGATACTCATTTAATCAGCAGTAGTTTGCTGGAGATCAATACACAGCCCAGGATCAGCAGTAGTATCCTGGTGTAGTAAAAGACAACCGACCGTGTCTCTGTCAACAACAGAAGCTGAATACATAGCAGCAGCAATGGCAGCTCGGCAGAGTACGTGGCTAGTGCGGTTATTGGATGAACTTCATCAATCGATAGATTATTCGACAACATTGTTTTGTGATAATCTATCAGCTATAAGTTTGGTAGAAAATCCAGTGTTTCATGCTAGAACAAAGCATGTGGAAGTACACTATCATTTTCTGCGAGAGAAGGTCTTGCGGGGCGAGATCAAAATGGAATACACTAAGACAGGTGATCAAGTTGCTAATATCTTCACCAAAGGTCTTGGAGCAGCAAAGTTCGATGAGTTTAGAACTCAGCTTGGTATGGTCGCAAGATCTGTCCTAAGATAAAGTAGTCGGTGAGGGGGAGTATTGAAGATATCACCGCCTACTCTAGAATTCAATAGCGTGACTCTTCGATAGATTTTTCTGTTTCCGATGGACGTCTATCGACACGCGTGTTCAAAGTCATTATTTGTTGTGTGTCTCGAGAGTCTTTTAGTATTCCGATGTATAATTATTGCTATGTATCTAGACATGTCTTTTCATGTACATAGGGTATGTCAGGGGTCATGGTTTTTAGCCTATATATAGGCGAGTCTTGTAATCGTTTTCTGTAAGGTGTAAGTAAGGTGAATATAGAAAATTGTAGAGTCCATCTCCTCTCTTGAACACTTCTCTCGTGAAGAGAACCTTTCACCTTCGATAGTCTTCGATCATCTTAAGGATCGAGACGTGCTTCACGACTGTGAGTTTCAATATGGGAAACCACCACCTCCACCCATATCCCAAAGACGACGGAGTAAAATTACAGTTGGCCCACATCCGAGAGAAGTTGGTAAAACAAGGAGGAATGCCTCCGGAGAGGTTCTTATGTGCTAGGCTTAAATACTGGAGATTAGGAAAACGGCACAACGACAAAGGAATGTCCCCGGTGAAGTAATTTCTCCCAAGATCAATTACCTCAAATTCTTCAGAGGTAAAAAGAGGTATTTTTCCAGTGAATAGATTGTCACTGAGATCGAGAATATGCAAATCTAGCTTTACTAAACATTCTGGAAGCACTCCGTTGAAGCCATTCTTATGTAGGCCTAGAAATTCCAACATCTCCAAATTGCATAGAGAGCTTGGAATCTGACCACTTAACTTATTTTCTCCCAATGAAATCCATACGAAAGAAGGAACCGACTTCCCCCGACATCGCGGAAGTCTCCCAGATAATTGGTTCTTAGAGAGATCAAGCAATTTTAATTCATGTAACGTGCAAAATGAATTTGAAATGTCGCCAGTGAGATTATTTCCAGAAAGTGACAAGGCCGATAATTGTGAGGTCTTTTCTCCGATAATCTTGGATATGTCGCCTTTAAGCATATTGCCCGAGAGATCTAAATCCCTAACGTGTGATAAAACATCGGTAGCCTATGGGGAACTTCACCTGAGATGCTAGCATTTGACATGACCAAAGCCAAATGTTCCTCTGAGTTCATAGCCAGTTTGGGAATTCTGGTCCCACTTTGCAACTTGACAAGTCAATAATACTCATTTGGAAAAGGGGAACCCTAGATGCGCTAAGATTTATAACAAGCTCGTTCGACGACAACCTAAGCCAAGTCAAGCTGGTGAGATTTGTCAAGTGAAGTTCGTTGACAACTCCATCCAATCGATTATAACCGAAGTCCATCACATGTAGATTGGACAGTCGTCCAATACTTTCTGGAATGCTCCCACTCAAATTGTTATGAGAGAGATCCAAATCTCCCAAAGATGATAATTGACCCACAGTGGCAGGAATAGGACCTGAAAACGAGTTAGATGAAAGACCAAGAGATTCTAGATCTTTGAAATTTCCAATTTGATCAGGTAGATGACCACTGAGATTGTTGAGGCTAAGGTCTAGATCCGTCAAATTCTTCAATTTGCATAGAGCGGGATGTATCTTACCTCCAAGACTGCAGTTATGTAGATCGAGCTTCCAGACGTGACCAGTTCTCTTGTCGCATGCGACTCCCCCCCACTCACAACAACGCTCGCCGGTCCATGACAACAGACATCTCAAAGGATCGGTGAGATCGTGCTTGAACTTCAGAAGAGCCTCCCTCTCCGCGTCAACGCAGCTTACATTTGTTAAGGCATTGGAACTATTGAAATCCAAGGCTTGAACGAGAGAGAGTGCATGCAAGAGTGCAGGCACAAAGTAAGTGTAGAAGTAGGACGCCGTTGTTGTTTAAAATGGAACCTGAGAAGTTCCCATTTATAATGGCAAAACGACACTTCCTTCAAGAAATATTATCTTTTTTGTTCACAAAAAAAATTGTGGAAAAAAGTAAGGAGGAAATTAATATCTTTTTTCTTTTTTAACAGTCCTCCTCTGGTCATTAGCCAACTGAAGTGACTTAAAGGTTCCAAGTCGTGCCTTGCAAGACGCGTCGAATGGTCAAGACATCAAAGGAAAAGGCACTAAAACTTTTCCATATCCTAAAGAGTGATTCAATATTTCCAATGAAAAGAGTGTTCTGTCCATCATAAGATGCTGTTTTCTTGTGTGTATGTGTGTGAAAAGGAGCACTCCACCTGGGTAATATGGGACCCAGAAATGCGCGAGTCATCATGCCAAGGCAACAATTTCAGATTTTGCTCTCATGACCACAGCTCTCTAAGCTGAATGGTTTATGAGCTCTGATGACAAGGCAGCACATCTGACACCGACATGAATAATTTTTATGAATTTTTTAAACCATAATTTTTCCTTTTGTTCATTTTACTGTAGCCTCCCCGGTCTGGCCATGGGCGATGGCTAACGACTCTCACTTGCCATAGGGTGAGGGCCTGTGGCCCATTGCCTAGATTGGGCGAGGGCCGCAATGCTCTTGCCTTGATCCGGCGACGGCTGACCACCGCCGAGGCCGGGGATCAATGGAGGCAAATAAGAAAAAAATAAAAATAAAAAAATGTAGATTTTTTTTTAAGTAGTAAAAATTATGTGCGTTAGCTCCGACCTTGTCTCAAAGGACGATCAATGTCCATGTCATAGTTTTTGATAAAAATTGGCTGGACAACTATATTGATAAATCATCAAAAGATTTAGAAATGAAGTAGCTAAATAAAAAAATTTGAGACTGAGTTGATGTCTATAGAGTAAGTTGAAAGTGTTTTAAATAATTTTTCTAAACGCTAGATGGTTTGATCCACTAGGAGAAGGCACTAATTCCATATCCTAAAGCATGACTCAATATTTCCAAGTCAATGCCCCCCCAAGACCCGTCCCGTCAAGCCATCAAATACAATGAGACTTCAAAGTCTTTATGTCGTTTATTATTTTGCCTTCCAACAAATCTAAATACAACTTATTTGATCGCCTGCCGGAGTAGGAAGTTTCTATTTGCACCCATGTTGTAAGTTGTGATGGAAAGCCTAACAAAGAGCATATAAAACTTATTGTCAAGCAATGTGAGATAATATTTCAACATTTCATCTCACGTACAAATGGGATTAGGAGCGACACATGAAATTTGACTAATTAGGGTGAACACACAAACTTGAAGGGGATAAAACTGGCTCTGATACTATGATAATTATTAGATTGAATAGATCACATAAATGTAAAGAGCATACAAGACATGTTGGACAATATTTCAACAAAGAACTGTTGTATCTATCAATATCACATAGAGGGGAGGAATATGTGATTTTAAACGATTTTGACAAGAAAATACGGAATTAAAATAATCAAGTCAAAATGTGTATAGAATCATTATCTGAATATGTGCAGTTTATGATTCTGAATATGAGTATGAATAGTCTATTAAACACAATAAGAAGGGTGCATGGAGAGAAAATTGCACACGATATAGTGGTTCGACTTAGATCAAGCCTACATCCACTCTCCTTTGCTGATAGCCGATAGATTGGATTTTACTAGATGAATCAATAGAGGTTTACAACAAGTGACAATACTCTCTTTGGCAGATTACACTATCCTCTCTCAATCACTCTTACAAAACCTTTCAATGATTGTTGTATAAAGCTCATGAGAACAAGTATGTAGAATCTAAAGCACTCTAGTACTTTGGAATTGATGATTTTGATTGCTTACCACAGCAGCACCATAGATCTCCTTTTATACTTCTTTACCCCTAAACTAGCCATTGGATAGGTCTTCATATAATTGCTCTTCAATCGCTAATTGGACGCCATCAATCTTGATTGAATGAGACCGTATCTTGAGAGATTTGATGATTGTTGGTATTGAATCTGAACCCTTCAAATTCATTCGTCCATACAACTCAATCTTTGGCTTCCATAAGTGGAGTTCAAATATTGAATTTGTCTTGTATCTTGGAAGGTAATATCTAATCAAAGATATTCTACTAATTTGATGTAGAATTCTCTTATCAATCAAAGATTACAAACTTCCATAAATACCTTAGCCTTAACGGAAATATGTTAGCCGTGGGTCTTCAAATAAGAATAGTTTTTTAATTTTAATATCACATGGATTCTAATCAGTCTTTAGGAACATAACCAATCTTCACAACCTAAATAGATTGCTATTTCTAATTAGTTGCGGTTTCGGGACATGTTGCGGTTTTCGAACAGTCTTCAGAAAATAAAACAGTCTTCAGAATCTAAACAGTGATAACACTAAATTGGAAGTTAATAGAGTCCTTGTTGATGCTCACATATAAGTCTTCTTCAAATATAATTGAATCTACATAAGTGACACTTCACTTATTCTTAATAACATAATTCAACTCTTTTAGAAATAGATACATGATATCCTTGCATTGAGTATGAGCATCCAACTAAGGTCAATATAATCTTCTTTCCTCGCATATATCATTGATCCATCTTCTGATCAATAGCCCTTGTGGAGTTATCAATTTTCTTGCTTATCAACTTCTGACTTAATAACCAAAACATTTTTTAAGCTTCCATCCTCTGGTTCCTCCAAGCATATTGGCCATCGCGGCACTACCTCGCTTTTCACCTATCCAAGGTCCTTCCAAGCTTTATCGAACTTCACATTTTAGGCTTGTTCACCTTCTACTTAGATGCCTCCAGCTTATAGACACTTCTACACCTAATGCTTTGTTCACCGTTGATGGATAACCTTCAGAAGTTCTGTTAATACAACATCTGCATAACGACTTGTGCATCTTTCACCTGGTTCTACTCAATCAATAAATACATTAGTAGCCTTTGATTATTTTGTTATCTTCTAAACAGCATAAGGTATTTTCCCTAACAAGAACCAGGGTCCTAGTTGAACTGGCAAGACTCGATTTCGCATTGTTTATACGGTTGCGCATATCATGTTTTCGTACATGCTGATTTTGAAGCCTTCTGTGGCAAATTCTAACGAGTGGTGATAACTTTGATTCTCACACGATTCATGGGAGCTCGTACAAGAAAACCTTTTCCAGACAGGAGACCTAAAAAATTTGCTCTCGAGGTCTCTCTTTATACTAATAACAAAAAAGCGCACACCATGTGCGTGAAAAAATAACAAGACTTCAATCATGTAAATTCAAATTAGTATCGACGGACAATGTTAATTAATTTCAAAATTTGGATGTGAAGACCATGTGGATTGCACGTAAATTACCTTGATATTTTCAATTCAAGGTTTTGTAGATAATGTAAAATTACTTGTTACAATACATATAGCAAGCATTGTTGTTTATGAACTTATTGTGCAAAATTGTATTATTGAATTCTCCCAGTAAATTTTCTCCACATATAACAGAGATGTGTTCAGGTACTTGCCATTCAAGTATAAAATGCTGCGATGATAAGGGTAATTGGTTGTCCATTGACCACGTAACAAACAGAACAGCAAGGAGCACTGGTGTCGCACCGGTTGTTGCCATGAAGGCGAATGGGTAAGGTCCCCTGTTTTCTTCTTCTTCTTCGACGTCCACTGTTTTGGCTCTGAAATTCAAGTTGTAAGGGCTCGGGATTCTCATTGTTAAATATCTCGAATTTGAGGCTAGATAAGCAGGTTCAAGTGAAAAGGATTTTGGTGATGGAGATGAGTTAACTCCGGAACGTGTGCGCTGCACATGCCACTCGATTCGATATAACGAGTTTTACCCCATGGACGAAGATGCCAACCTCATCGAGTAATGTCTAGAAACTTGTATGGTTTTCGCTTCGTAACAAGAAAGCCTAAGCCTTTCGCCAGGTTTTCGTCTTCATCTACCAATAAGTGGGTGACTATATGACGTACTTTAGAAGAAGCTCCTCCAAACACATTGATAGAATTGGTAATGGAAGGGAAGAGCCACTACCTTCTTAATTTCTTCCACATGGTTCGTGACATACCGACCCACCAGCGGTGTCTACGGTGTTATTAAATTCCATGTACAGTAGTAGCCAATGGAACTTGGAAGATAAACATGTGTGTGTAGTCATTATTAGGATACGTCTGACCAAAATAAAATTAGTAGGACACGTTTATAGGTATTTTTCTTTTTCACATTATGTGGAATTTTATTTGTGTTATAATTTAGTTTTAATTGAATGAGTGTTTTACATTAATTTTCTTCAATGGTCATTAAAAAAATTATAGATTAATCTTTTTCAAGAAACTTTGGCTCGGGCCCAGAATGACCCAGCGCCCAACCCTACTGGTGTATGGGTTACTATCTCCCCCAATTCTTGCTTGTCATTAATGATTTGCAAGTTGGAAGTGCATATCTTCCACCATAGACATAAAAGCTTAAGCGAAATCTAGGGTCGACCAACACTACGATAATTCCTTTCGAGTGTGGATGTTCATATTGGTAACATCAGCCATAGATCATAAACCTAAACCAAACAACAATGGAGTCGTTTTCATCAGACTCATCTTTGTCATATTGTGACCATCTCATCTGTCCATATCATTATGCTTATCCCTAGGACAAGCTTTCAAATGAGGAGCTCCGCAAAGTTCATCGTTGCCGCGTTATACAGATTGAGCGTCTAGAGTGCTTAGCCGATCGCCTGATGGAACACGACCGAATAAATTGTTGAGGGAAAGATCCAAGTGACTTAGAAAGCCTAAATTGGATATGCTAGAAGGGATTTCACCCGATAGCTCATTATTGGATAGATCAAGCGATTCCAAATATGTCAAGTTGCCAATATTTGAAGGGATTTGTCCGATGAGCCTATTTCGGGAGAGGTTGAAATTCTGAAGTAGAGCAAGCCTAGTTAGCCCTTCCGGTATTCGTCCTTCTAAAGCGTTGCTTGAAAGGTCAATCGAAGACAAGTATTGGAGTGTGCTGGTGAATTCTAGGGTTGCTCCTTTCATATTAACCATAATCGGAAACCACCTACTCCACTCAAATCCAAAAGACGGCGGAGTAAAATTAGAGTCGGCCCACATCTGTGTGAAGCTGCTGAAACAACGAGGAATGCCTCCAGGGAGGTTGTTATAAGCTAGGCTTAAATACTGGAGATTAGGAAGTTGACATAGCCTCAAGGGAATGTCCCCAGTGAAGTAATTTCTCCCAAGATCAGTTATCTCAAAAAATAACTGAGAGCTAGTTGAAGGTACTCTACCAGGGAATAGATTGTCACTGAGATCGAGAATATACAAATCTAGATTTAGTAAACATTCAGGAAGCACTCCATTCAAGCCATTCTTATGTAGGCCTAGAACTTTCTGTTGCTCCAAATAGCATAAAGAGCTTGGAATCTGGCTGTTTAACTTCTTGTCTCCCATTGAAATCCATACCAAAGAAGGAAGCGACTTCCCCCAACATCGCGGAAGTCTCCCAGACGATTGGTTCTTAGAGAGATCAAGCAAATTCAATTCGTGCAACGCGGGGAAAATTAAAAAAAAAAAGTCTTAAACCTATTGTATTTGTGTCAATTCAGTCCTAAACCTTTTATTGGTGTCAATTTAATCCTAAACATTTTGCATATATGCTAATTCAATCCTAAATTTTTTGCATTTCTATTAATTGAGTCAATCCGAACAATTTTGGCTGGAAATTCGTTGACGTGGACGTCGGTTGTCCTACGTGGTACGGCTAGAGCTGATATGGATATTTTTAAATAATTATAATAATTTTTAAATGATTGAGAAAAGAAAAAAAGAAAAAAACCAAAATATTTATTAAAAATTATTTAAAATATTTTAAAATATCAACAAATATCCCACATGAGAGCCAGCCATGCTATTTTGACAATCGACATCCACGTTAGCGAATTTCCAATCAAAATTGATCCGGTGTACTCAATTAATAGAAATACAAAAGGTTTAGGACTGAATTGGCATAAATGCAAAATGTTTAGAAGTGAATTTGCACCAATAAAAGGTTTATGACTGAATTGGAACTAATGCAAAAAGTTTAAAGATGAAGTGGCACTAATAAAAGGTTTAGTATTGAATTGGCACTAATGCAATAATTTTAGAACTTTTTTAACACTTTTCCCGTGTAACGTGCATAATGATTTTGAGATGTCGCCACTGAGATTATTTCCATAAAGTGACACTCGCCATAGTCGTGGTATCTTTTTTTCAATAATTCCATGTATGTTGCCTTTGAGCATATTGCCCGAGAGATCTAAATCTTCAATGCTAGATACAAAATTAGGTAGCCAATTGGGAACTTCGCATGAGATACTAGCATTTGACATGAGCAACTCAAAAATGTCTCTATGGGTTCATAGCCATTTTGGGAATTCCAGTCCCACTTTGCAACTGACA
This sequence comes from Rhodamnia argentea, assembly GCF_020921035.1. Taxonomy (NCBI): domain Eukaryota; kingdom Viridiplantae; phylum Streptophyta; class Magnoliopsida; order Myrtales; family Myrtaceae; genus Rhodamnia; species Rhodamnia argentea. The sequence continues at coordinate 9,192,565 of NC_063154.1, read as the reverse complement.
AGTGAATGGTTTTTATTTGGAAAGGAGGAACCCAAGGTACGCTAACATTGATAACAAGATCACTTGACTCTAGAATCAAAGAGGTCAAGCCAGCGAGATTTACAAAGTTTAGTTCGCTGACAACTCCATCCAACCAATTATTACCAATATCCATCTCCTCTAGAGTGGATAGTCACCCCATGGTTTCTAGAATGTTCCCGCTCAAATTGTTATTAGAGAGGCCCATAAATTTCAAAGACAATAATTGACCAAAAGTGGCAGGAATAGGACCTGAAATCGAGCTGGTTGAAAGATAAAGGGATTCAAGATCTTTGAAATTCCCAAATTGAGCGGGCATATGACCACTGAAATCATTGACGCTGAGGTCTAAAAACTTTAGATGCTTCAATTCGCTAAGAGCAGGATGAATCTTCCCTCCCTAATCGCAATCACATAGATCGAGCTTCAAGACGTGACCAGTCGTGGTGTTGCATTCGACTCCTCCCCACTCGCAGCGATTCTCGCCTGTCCACGATCATAGACATCTCAAAGGATCGATGAGATCCTGCTTGAACTTCAGAAGAGCCTCCCTCTCCGCGTCAATGCAGCTTACATTTGTTAAGGCATTGGAGTGACTGAACTCGAGGGCTCGAACGAGGGAGAGTGAATGCAAGAGTGGAGGCACAATGTAAGCGTAGAAGTAGGATGCCATTGTTGTTTAATGGCAAAATGATACTTCCTTCAAGAAATATTATATTTTTTATTCAAAGAAATGTAGAAAAAAATGAGCAGGAAATCAACATCATAAGATGCTTTTGATTTTATTTTCTATTTTTGTGCGAAAATAATCACTCCACCTGGGTAAGACCCTGAAATGCGCGAGTCATGATGCTGAGGCAACAATTTTAGTTTTTGTCCGCGAAAGGTCTATGAACTCTCGTGACCAGACAGCACATCCGACATTGATGTGAATAGTTTTTATGACTTTTCTAAAAATTTTTTTTTAACATGTGGTCTCTCTGGCCATAGGCGAAGGACAACGACCGTCACTAGCCGCTGAGTGTGGGCTTGTGGCGCGTTGCCTAGATCTGGCCAATGCCACAATGCTCCTGCCCTGATTTGGTGAAGGCTGTGAACTGGTGGAAGCAAATAAGAAAATTAAAAACAAAAAAAAATGTAATACTTTTTTAATCAAATAGTAAAAATTGTTTATTTAGCGTCGGACGCGCTTCAAAGGATTATCAACATCCATGTCATAATTTTTGATGAAAATTGGCCGAAAAATTATATTGGCAAATCATCAAAAGTTTAGGACTAAAGTAACCAAATAGAAAGATTTAAAATTGAATTGACATATATATAATAAATTAAAGTTTTTTTGGATAACTTTTGCAAAAGCTAGTTGGTTTGATCCCCGAGGAGACGGCACTAAATCTTTTCCATATTATAAAGCATGACTCGATATGTCAAAGTCAGTGCCCCCCAAGACCCGTCCGGTGAAGCCATCCAGTACAATGAGACTTCAAAGTCTTTATGCCTCTAACTTCAACTTATTTTATCTTCTGCCAATGTAGAAAGTTCCTATTTGCACCGATATTGTAAGTTGTGATAGAAAGTCTAATAAAGAGTGCACAGAATACGTGTGGAATTCGACTGGTTAGGGTCGACACACAAATGTGATGGGAATAACACTGACTCTGATACTTTTAGAGTTATTAGTTGAACCGGAGAGACCCGAATTCGCATGGTTTTGACTATTGTGCATATCATGTTTTTGTACATTCTGATTGGTAAAGCAATCTCGTAGTCATGCCAGGGCTGATGCTATCTGTGTCACATTCTGATTGATTCTCACATGTATCACACGATTCATCGAGCAATGTCTAGAAACTTGGCCTTTCGCTGGGTTTTCGTCTTCATCTGCCGATAAGTGGGTGACGACGTGACGTATTTGAGAACAAACTACTTCAAATACATTGATAGAGTTGGTTTTGGAAGAGGAGAGCCGCTAGCTTTTTGATTTTTTTTTTCCACCATGGTTCGTGACCTACCGACCCCAGCGGTGCCTATGGTATCATTAAAGTCCATGTGCAGTAGAAGCCAACGGATCTTGGAAGATAAATAGGTCTAGCTTCTCTTCGACAAATTTAGAAAAGACTGTTGTGGAGCATGAATGATTTCTGTAAGAATTGAGTCTAGATGAATGTGCCAAACATTAACAAGAGGACGACAGGATGGCGTATCACCCGAATCATAATGAGAGACATGACACCCGAGATATCTAATATGTTAGACATTCGCTTTTGGTGTAATTTGTTTGTAATCTTTGTTAGGACACGTTCATATGTATTTTTCCTTTTTTCACATATTGAATGGGTGTTTTACATTAATTTTGGTAGATTGTCGTTAAGAAAATTATAGATTAATCTTTTTCAAGGAACTTGGCCGGGCCAGAATGACCCGGCGCCCGACTCTACTGGTGTACGGGTTTCCTTCTCCCCCAGTTCTCTCATCATTAATGATTCGTAAGTCAGAAGTGCACACCTTCAACCATAGATATAAAAGCTTAAGTGACATCTAGGATTACCCAACACTACGATGGTTTCGAGTGAGAATGTTCATATTTGTAACATCAGCCATACGTCATGAACCCGAACCAAATCATAATCACCACGAAATTTTTTTAATTTATAAGACGATTATTCGTTATACAATGTACATGCTTTACTGTATTTTCAATGAAAGGGAGCCGTAAACTTCACCATGGAAGTGCGGTTTGGGTCCTAGACTTGACTTGAATAAAAAGCCAGGGATATTAACGTGATGATCAAGCAAAGCAAATCTTTTGTTTACTTAACTGGTTAGGAGGGGCATCATAAGAATTGACTAAGGGGACGTACTTTTAGACTTTAAGTAATTTAAAAAATTTAGCCGATACCTAGGATATTCTTTCTTTCTAACAAGTGCGTTTCACGTTGTTCCCTTGGTATGAAAACGAACGGTGTCGGGATCAAGTCGCGTTTGTCGTTAAATTTGTACTTTCCCGGAAATTGACCGGATCGACCAAATCTTCCAATCGATTTAGTACGACGGGTTCCACCCACAAACGGATATCATGCCCTCATCGAGCAGTGTCTAGCAACGAGTTTACTCGAACTACATTAATAGAGTTGGTAAAGATAACATCGAATTTACGAAACGATGGAAGAAGAGATTCACCAGTTTTATAATTCTTTCCACCATGGCTCGTGACTTGCCGACCCCGTCGGTATTTATGAAAGGGAGAAGAGCAAGAGATTTTGTTTTATAACCAAATAAAAAATAAAGATTAAAAAAAAATTGGGGGAACAGCGAACACAACTACTTTACAACTTGAAGCATCAATAGCAATCTTAGGTCGTCGTGAAAGGAGGAGGCACCATAATTTCATAGCAACCGCAGTGGTGCATGTCTCTGAATTTGAATGATCGAGAAGAAGAGTGACAGTTCCCATTTTTGCCTTAAAAGGTGTTTAATGTTATGCGAGTAACATTTAATAAGTTTACCGTGTAAAACTCGCTACTTGACATTAAGGGAAATGACTTAAAATTGCATATAAGAAAGAAAGAAATGTTGCAGAATAACGAGTACAACATCATTTTCACTTGAAACTTCACTAGCAGTCTAGCAATCTTCCATCATGAAAAAAGGAACTATCAGCTCCATAACAGTTGTGGTGCACGTTCGTCATTGGAAAATCAATTTTGTACTTTCATGCTTGGTGCCACCTGCATCATAAATGTGAGGAGAAATGCTAGAAACAATTAGCAAAATCTATCAACAAATTAAATGAGTATGAGAAAAAGAAGATATGAATCATATGAGAGAAAGAGAGAGAGATTGATTTTACTCACTGAATAACCCCTTTTTTGCGTAGCTAAAATTGAAAAGCCCTCTTGAACCATAACAAGATAACCATCTTCACAATCAACAATTTTTCGATAATCCTATCCACTGCCCGGAAATAGGAGATCCTCCAAGTTTGCTTGAAGTGTAATATGCCACAGAATCCCAAGAATGCCGCTGTGAAACCCGGTCCCAGTCCTGAATAAAACCAAGCAACAACGGAGTCACCTTCATTAGACTCATCTTCGTTCATATTGTGGCCACCTCGTCTGTCCATATCATTATGGTCATCCCCAGGGCAAGCTTTCAAAAGAGGAGCTCCGCAAAGCTCATCGTTGCCGCGATAAACAGATTGAGCATCCAGAGTGCTTAACTGATTGCCTGATGGAACACGACCAGATAAACTGTTGAAGGAAAGATCCAGACTACTTAGAAAGCCTAAATTGGATATGCTAGGAGGGACTTCACCCGATAGCTTATTATTGGATAGATCAAGCGATTCCAAATATGTCAAGTTGCCAATATCAGAAGGAATTTTTCCAATCAGCCTATTTCGGGAGAGGTTGAAATTCTGAAGTCGAGCAAGCCTAGTTAGCCCTTCCGGTATTTGTCCTTCTAAAGCGTTGCTTGAAAGGTCAATGGAAAACAAATATGAGAGTGTGCTGGTAAATTCTCGGCTTGTTCCTTTCATATCAACCATAATGGGAAACCACGGCCTCCACACATATCCCGAAGTCGACGGAGTAAAAATACTCTTGGCCCACGTCGACGGAGTAAAATTACTGTTGGCCCGCATCTGAGAGAAGTTGGTAAAACAAGGAGGAATGCCTCCGGAGAGGTTGTTATGTGCTAGGCTTAAATAATGGAGATGAGGAAAGCGGCACAACGACAAAGGAATGTCCCCGGTGAAGTAATTTCTCCCGAGATCAATTACCTCAAATTCTTCAGAGGTAAAAGGAGGTATTTTTCCAGTGAATAGATTGTCACTGAGATCGAGAATATGCAAATCTAGCTTTACTAAACATTCTGGAAGCACTCCGTTGAAGCCATTCTTATGTAGGCCTAGAGATTCCAATATCTCCAAATTGCATAGAGAGCTTGGAATCGGACCATTTAACTTGTTTTCTCCCAATGAAATCCATATCAAAAAAGGAACCGACTTCCCCCAACATCGCGGAAGTCTCCCAGATAATTGGTTCTTAGAGAGATCAAGCAATTTCAATTCATGTAATGTGCAAAATGAATTTGAAATGTCGCCAGTGAGATTATTTCCAGAAAGTAACATGGCCGATAATTGTGGGGTCTTTTCTCCGATAATCTTGGATATGTCGCCTTTAAGCATATTGCCTGAGAGATCTAAAGTCCTCATTTGTGATAAAACATCAGGTAGCCAATGGGGAACTTCACCTGAGATGCCAGCATTTGGCATGCCCAAAGACCAAATGTTCCTCTGAGTTCGTAGCCATTTTGGGAATTCTGGTCCCACTTTGCAACTTGACAAGTCAAGTAAACCTATTTGGAAAGGAGGTACCCAAGATGCGCTAACATTTATAACAAGCTCGTTCCACGACAAGCTAAGGAAAGTCAAGCTAGTGAGATTTGCCAAGTGAAGTTCGCTGACAACTCCATCCAATTGATTATAACCAAAGTCCATCACCTGTAGATTGGACAGTCGCCCAATGCTTTCTGGAATGCTCCCACTCAAATAGTTATGAGAGAGATCCAAATCTCCCAAGGATGATAATTGACCCACAGTGGCAGGAATAGGACCTGAAAACGAGTTAGATGAAAGAGCAAGAGATTCTAGATCTTTGAAATTTCCAATTTGATCAGGTAGATGACCACTGAGATTGTTGAGGCTGAGGTCTAGATCCGTCAAATTCTTCAATTCGCATAGAGCGGGATGTATCTTACCTCCAAGACTGCAGTTATGTAGATCGAGCTTGCAGACGTGACCAGTTCTCTTGTCGCATTCGACTCCCTCCCACTCACAACAACGCTCGCCGGTCCATGACAACAGACATCTCAAAGGATCGGTGAGATCCTGCTTGAACTTCAGAAGAGCCTCCCTCTCTGCGCCAACACAGCTTACATTTGTTAAGGCATTGGAATGATTGAAATCCAAGGCCTGAACGAGAGAGAGTGCATGCAAGAGTGCAGGCACAAAGTAAATGTAGAAGTAGGACGCCATTGTTGTTTAAAATGGAACCTGAGAAGTTCCCATTTATAATGGCAAAACGACACTTCCTTCAAGAAATATTATCTTTTTTGTTAACAAAAAAAAAATTGTGGAAAAAAGTAAGGAGGAAATTAATATCTTTTTTCTTTTTTAACAGTCCTCCTCTGGTCGCTAGCCAACTGAAGTGACTTAAAGGTTCCAAGTCTTGCCTTGCAAGACGCGTCGAATGGTCAAGATATCAAAGGAAAAGGCACTAGAACTTTTCCATATCCTAAAGAGTGATTCGATATTTCCAATGAAAAGAGTGTTCTGTCCATCACAAGATGCTGTTTTCTTGTGTGTGTGTGTGTGAAAGGCGGCACTCCACCTGGGTAATATGGGACCCAGAAATGCGCGAGTCATGATGCCTAGGCAACAATTTCGGATTTTGCTCTCATGACCACAGCTCTCTAAGCTGAATGGTTTATGAGCTCTGATGACAGGCAGCACATCTGACACCGACATCAATAATTTTTGTGAATTTTTTAAACCATAATTTTTCTTTTTGTTTTTTTTTACTGTGGCCTCCCTAGTCCAGCCATGGGTGATGGCCGGCGACTCTCACTGACCACTGGGTGAGGGCTTGCGGCCCATCGCCTAGATTGGGTGAGGGCCGCAACGCTCTTGCCTTGATCTGGCAACGGCTGACCACCGCCGAGGCCACGGATCAATGGAGGCAAATAAGAAAAAAATAAAAATAAAAAAAATGTAGAGTTTTTTTTTTTAAAGTAGTAAAAATTATGTGTGTTAGCTCCGACTGTGTCTCAAAGGACGATCAATGTCCATGTCATAGTTTTTGCTAAAAATTGACTGGACGACTATATTGGTAAATCATCAAAATATTTAGAAATGAAGTAGCTAAATAAAAAAATTTGAGACTGAGTTGATGTCTATAAAGTAAGTTGAAAGTGTTTTAAATAATTTTTCTAAACGCTAGATGGTTTGATCCACTAGGAGAAGGCACTAATTCCATATCCTAAAGCATGTCTCAACATTTCCAAGTCAATGCCCCCCCAAGACCCGTCCCGTCAAGCCATCAAATACAATGAGACTTCAAAGTCTTTATGTCGTTTATTATTTTGCCTTCCAACAAATCTAAATACAACTTATTTGATCGCCTGCCAGTGTATGAAGTTTCTATTTGCACCCATATTGTAAGTTGTCATGGAAAGCCTAACAAAGAGCATATAAAACCTATTGTCAAGCGATGTGAGATAATATTTCAACATCTCATCTCACGTACAAATGGGATTAGGAGCAACACATGAAATTTGACTATCAATATCACATAGAGGGGGTGAATATCAACAAAAAATTGTTGTACCTATCAATATTTCATAGAGGGGGTGAATAGGTGATTTTAAACGATTTTGACAAGAAAATGCGGAATTAAAATAATCAAGTCAAAATGTGCATAGAATCATTATCTGAATATGTGCAGTTTATGATTCTGAATATGAGTATGAATAGTCTATTAAACACAATAAGAAGGGTGCGGGGATAGAGAAAATTGCACATGATATAGTGGTTCGACTTAGATCAAGCCTACATCCACTCTCCCTTGCTAACAATCGATAGACTGGATTTTACTGGATGAATCAATAGAGGTTTACAACAAGTGATGATACTCTCTTTGGCAGATTATACTATCCTTTCTCAATCACTCTTACAAAACCTCTCAATGATTGTTGTACAAAGCTCATGAGAACAAGTATGTAGAATCTGAAGCACTCTAGTAGTTTAGAATTGATGATTTTGATCGCTTACCGCAACAGCACTATGGATCTCCTTTTATACTTCTTTACCCCTAAACTAGCCGTTGGATAGGTCTTCAAATAATTGCTCTTCAATCACTGATTGGACGCCATCAATCTTGGTTGAATGAGACTGTATCTTAAGAGATTTGATGATTGTTGGTGTTGAATCTAAACCCTTCAAATTCATTAGTCCATACAACTCAATCTTTGGCTTCCATAAGTGGAGTTCAAATATTGAATTTGTCTTGTATCTTGGAAGGTAATATCCAATCAAAGATATTCTACTAATCTAATGTAGAATTATCCTATCAATCAAAGATTACAAACTTCCATAAATACCTTAGCCTTAACAGAAATATGTTAGCCGTGGGTCTTCAAATAAGAATAGTTTTTGAATTTCAATTTCCCACGAATTCTGATCAGTCTTTAGGAATAGAACCAATCTTCACAACCTAAATAGATCATTATTTCTAATTAGTTGCGGTTTCTAGATATGTTGCAGTTTCTGAACAGTCTTCACAATCTGAATAGTGATAAGACTAAATTGGAAGTTAATAGAGTCCTTGTTGATGCTCACATATAAGTCTTTTTCAAATATAATTGAATCTACATAAGTGACACTTCACTTATTCTAGATAACATAATTCAACTCCTTCAGAAAAAGACACATGATATCCTTGCATTGAGTATGAACATCCAACTAAGGTCAATATAATCTTCTTTCCTCACGTATATCATTGATCCATCTTCTGATCAATAGCCCTTGTGAAGTTATCAATTTTCTTGCTTATCAACTTCTGATATAATAACCAGAACATTTTTTAAGCTTCCATCCTCTGGTCCCTCCAAGCATATTGGCCATCGTGGCTCTACCTCGCTTTTCACCTATCCAAGATCCTTCCAAGTTTTATCGAAATTCACGTTTTATGCTTGTTTACCTTCTACTTAGGTACCTCCAGCTTGTAGACACTTCTACACCTAATGCTTTGTTCACCATTGACGATTAACCTTCAGAAGTTCTGTTAATACAATATCTGCATAACGGCTTGTGCATCTTTCACCTGGTTCTACTCAATCAATAAACACATTAGAGCCTTTGATTATTTTGTTATCTTCTAAACATCATAGGGTATTTTTCTAGCAAGAACCAAGGTCCTAGTTGAACAGGAGAGACCCGATTTCACATTGTTTATACTGTTGCGCGTATCATGTTTTTGTACATGCTGATTCTGAAGCCATCTGTGGCAAATTCAAACGAGTGGTGATAACTTTGATTCTCACACGATTCATGGGAGCTTGTGCAAGAAAACCTTTTTCAGACAGGAGACCTAAAAAATTTGCTCTCGAGGTCTTTCTTTATACTAACAACAAAAGAGCGCACACCACATGCGTGAAAAAATAACAAGACTTCAATCATGTAAATTCAAATTAGTATCGACGGACGATGTTAATTAATTTCAAAATTTGGATGTGAAGTCTATGTGGATTGCACGTAAATACCTTGATATTTTCAATTCAAGGTTTTGTAGATAATGTAAAATTACTTGTTACAACACATATAGCAGCAAGTATTGTTGTTTATGAAATTATTGTGCAAAATTGTATTATTGAATTCTCCCAGTAAATTTGCTCCACATATAACAGAGATGGGTTCAGGTACTTGCCATTCAAGTATAAAATGCTGCGATGATAAGGGTAATTGGTTGTCCATTGACCACGTAACAAACAGAACAGCAAGGAGCACTGGTGTCGCACCGGTTGTTGCCATGAAGGCGAATGGGTAAGGGTCCCCTGTTTTCTTCTTCTTCGTCGTCTTTGACATCCCCTGTTTTGGCTCTGAAATTCAAGTTGTAAGGGCTCGGAATTCTCATTGTTAAATATCACGAAAATTTGAGACTAGATAAGCAGGTTCAAGTGAAAAGGATTTTGGTGATGGAGATGAGTTAACTCCAGAATGTGTGCGCTGCACATGCGAGTCGATTCGATATAACAAGTTTTACCCGATGGACGAAGATGCCACCCCTTATCGAGTAATGTCTAGAAACTTGTATGGTTTTCGCTTCGTAACAAGAAAACCTAAGCCTTTCGCTAGGTTTTCGTCTTCATCTGCCAATAAGTGGGTGACTATATGACGTACTTTAGAAGAAGCTCCTCCAAACACATTGATAGAATTGGTAATGGAAGGGAAGAGCCACTACCTTCTTAATTTCTTCCACATGGTTCGTGACATACCGACCCACCAGCGGTGTCTACGGTGTTATTAAATTCCATGTACAGTAGTAGCCAATGGATCTTGGAAGATAAACATGTGTGTGTAGTCATTGTTAGGACACGTCTGACCAAAATAAAATTATTAGGACACGTTTATATGTATTTTTCTTTTTCACATTATGTGGAATTTTATTTGTGTTATAATTTAGTTTTAATTGAATGAGTGTTTTACATTAATTTTCTTCAATGGTCATTAAGAAAATTATAGATTAATCTTTTTCAAGAAACTTTGGCTCGGGCCCGGAATGACCCGGCGCCCAACCCTACTGGTGTATGGGTTACTATCTCCCCCAATTCTTGCTTGTCATTAATGATTTGCAAGTTGGAAGTGCATATCTTCCACCATAGACATAAAAGCTTAAGCGAAATCTAGGGTCGACCAACACTACGATAATTCCTTTCGAGTGTGGATGTTCATATTGGTAACATCAGCCATAGGTCATAAACCTAAACCAAACAACAATGGAGTCGTTTTCATCAGACTCATCTTTGTCATATTGTGACCATCTCATCTGTCCATATCATTATGCTTATCCCTAGGACAAGCTTTCAAATGAGGAGCTCCGCAAAGTTCATCGTTGCCGTGATATATAGATTGAGCGTCTAGAGTGCTTAGCTGATCACCCGATGGAACACGACCGAATAAATTGTTGAAGGAAAGATCCAAATGACTTAGAAAGCCTAAATTGGATATGCTAGGAGGGATTTCACCCGATAGCTCATTATTGGATAGATCAAGCGATTCCAAATATGTCAAGTTGCCAATATTTGAAGGGATTTGTCCGATGAGCCTATTTCGGGAGAGGTTGAAATTCTGAAGTAGGGCAAGCCTAGTTAGCCCTTCCGGTATTCGTCCTTCTAAAGCGTTGCTTGAAAGGTCAATCGAAAACAAGTATTGGTGTGTGCTGGTGAATTCTAGGGTTGCTCCTTTCATATTAACCATAATCGGAAACCACCTACTCCACTCAAATCCAAAAGACGGCGCAGTAAAATTAGAGTTGGCCCACATCTGTGTGAAGCTGCTGAAACAACGAGGAATGCCTCCAGGGAGGTTGTTATAAGCTAGGCTTAAATACTGGAGATTAGGAAGTTGACATAGCCACAAGGGAATGTCCCCAGCGAAGTAATTTCTCCCAACATCAGTTATCTCAAAAAATAACGGAGAGCTAGTTGAAGGTACTCTACCAGGGAATAGATTGTCACTGAGATCGAGAATATACAAATCTAGATTTAGTAAACATTCAGGAAGCACTCCATTCAAGCCATTCTTATGTAGGCCTAGAACTTTCAGTTGCTCCAAATAGCATAAAGAGCTTGGAATCTGGCTATTTAACTTGTTGTCTCCCAATGAAATCCATACCAAAGAAGCAAGCGACTTCCCCCAACATTGCGGAAGTCTCCCAGACGATTGGTTCTTAGAGAGATCAAGCAAATTCAATTCGTGCAACATGGGGAAAATTGTCAAAAAAGTCCTAAACCTGTTGTATTTGTGTCAATTCAGTCCTAAACTTTTTATTGGTATCAATTTAATCCTAAACATTTTGTATTTATGCTAATTCAATCCTAAATCTTTTGCATTCTATTAATTGAGTCAATTCGGACAATTTTGGCTGGAAATTCGCTGACGTGGACGTCGGTTGTCCTACGTGGTACGGCTAGAGGTGATATGGATATTTTTAAATGATTGAGAAAAAAAAAAAGAAAAAACCAAAATATTTATTAAAAATTATTTTAAATATTTTAAAAAATCAACAAATATCCATGTGAGAGCCAGCCATGCTATTATGATAATCGATATCCACATTAGCAAATTTCCAATCAAAATTGATCCGATGTACTCAATTAACTGAAATACAAAAGGTTTAGGACTAAATTGGCACAAATGCAAAAGGTTTATAAGTGAATCGACACTAATAAAAGGTTTATGACTGAATTGGAACTAATGCAAAAGGTTTAAAGATGAAATGGCACCAATAAAAGGTTTATGATTAAATTGGCACTAATGCAATAGGTTTGAAACTTTTTTAACACTTTTTCCATGCAACGTGCATAATGAATTTGAGATGTCACCACTGAGATTATTTCCATAAAGTGACATTTGCCATAGTCGTGGTATCTTTTTTTCAATAATTCCAGGTATGTTGCCTTTGAGCATATTGCCCCAGAGATCTAAATCTTCAATGTTCGAAACAAAATTAGGTAACCAATGGGGAACTTCACATGAGATGCTAGCATTTGACATGAGCAACTAAAAAATGTCTCTATGAGTTCATAGCCATTTTGGGAATTTCGGTCCCACTTTGCAACTGACAAGTGAATGGTTTTTATTTGGAAAGGAGGAACCCACGGTACGCTAACATTGATAACAAGATCATTTGACCCTAGAATCAAAGTGGTCAAGCCAGCGAGATTTACAAAGTTTAGTTCGCTGATAACTCCATCTAACCGATTATTACCAATATCCATCTCCTCTAGAGTGGATAGTCACCCCATGGTTTCTGGAATGGTCCCGCTCAAATTGTTATTAGAGAGGCCCAAAAATCTCAAAGACAATAATTGACCAAAAGTGGCAGGAATAGGACCTGAAATCGAGCTGGTTGAAAGATAAAGGGATTCAAGATCTTTGAAATTCCCAAATTGAGCGGGTATATGACCATTGAAATCATTGACGCTGAGGTCTAAAAACTTTAGATGCTTCAATTCACTGAGGGCAGGATGAATCTTACCGCCCTGATCGCAATCATATAGATAGAGCTTCGAAACGTGACCAGTCATGGTGTTGCATTCGACTCCTCCCCACTCGTAGCGATTCTCACCGGTCCACGATCATAGACATCTCAAAGGATTGATGAGATCCTACTTGAACTTCAGAAGAGCTTCCCTCTCCGCGCCAAGGCAGCTTACATTTATTAAGGCATTGGAGTGACTGAACTCGAGGGCTCGAACGAGGGAGAGTGAATGCAAGAGTGGAGGCACGAAGTAAGCATAGAAGTAGGATGCCATTGTTGTTTAAAATGAAGCCTGAGAAGTTCCATATATATAATGGCAAAATGATACTTCCTTCAAGAAATATTATCTTTTTTATTCAAAGAATTCTAGAAAAAAATGAGCAGGAAATCAACAACATAAGATGCTTTTGATTTTATCTTCTATTTTTGTGCGAAAATAAGCACTCCATCTGGGTAAGACCCTGAAAAGCGCGAGTCATGATGCTGTGGCAACAATTTCAGTTTTTGTCCAGGAAAGGTCTATGAGCTCTCATGACCAGACAGCACATCCTACACTGATGTGAATAGATTTTATAACTTTTCTATATTTCTTTTTTTTTTTATACATGTGGTCTCTCTTGCCATAGGCGAAATATAAGGACCATCACTAGCCACTGAGTGTGGGCTTGCTGCCCGTTGCCTAGATCCGGCAAGTGCCACAATGCTCCTGCCCTGATTTGGTGAAGGCCGTGAATTGGTGGAAGCAAATAAGAAAATTAAAAACAAAAAAAAAAAGTAAAACTTTTTTAATCAAATAGTAAAAATTGTTTATTTAGCGTTGGACGCGCCTCAAAAGATTATCAACATTCACGTCATATTTTCTGATGAAAATTGGCCGAAAAATTATATTGGCAAATCATTAAAAGGTTCAGGACTAAAGTAGCCAAATAGAAAGATTTAAAACTGAATGGACATATGTATAATAAATTTAAAGTTTTTTTGGATAACTTTTCCAAAAGCCAGTTGGTTTGATCCCCGAGGAGACGGCACTAAATCTTTTCCATATTATAAAGCATGACTCAATATGTCGAAGTCAATGCCCCCCAAGACCCGTCCGGTTAAGCCATCCAGTACAATGAGACTTCAAAGTCTTTATGCCTCTGACTTCAACTTATTTTATCTTCTGCCAATGTAGAAAGTTCCTATTTGCACCCATATTGTACGTTGTGATAGAAAGTCTAATAAAGAGTGCATAGAATACGCGTGGAATTCGACTGGTAAGGGTCTACACACAAATGTGATGGGAATAACACTAGCTCTGATACTTTTAGAGTTATTAGTTGAACCGGAGAGACCCGAATTCGCATGGTTTTGACTATTGTGCATATCATGTTTTTGTACATTCTGATTGGTAAAGCAATCTCGTAGTCATGCCAGGACTGATGCTATCTGTGTCACATTCTGATTGATTCTGACATGTATCACACGATTCATCGAGCAATTTCTAGAAACTTGGCCTTTCGCTAGGTTTTCGTCTTCATCTGCCAATAAGTGGGTGACGACGTGACGTATTTGAGAACAAACTACTTCAAATACATTGATAGAGTTGGTTTTGGAAGAGGAGAGCCGCTAGTTTTTTGATTTTTTTTTTTTCCACCATGGTTCGTGACCTACCGGCCCCAGCGGTGCCTATGTTATCATTAAAGTCCATGTGCAGTAGAAGCCAACGGATCTTGGAAGATAAATAGGTCTAGCTCCTCTTCGACAAATTTAGAAATGACTGTTGTGGAGCATGAATGATTTCTGTAAGAATTGAGTCTATATGAATGTGCCAAACATTAACAAGAGGACGACAGGATGGCGTATCACCCGAATCATAATGAGAGACATGACACCCGAGATATCTAATATGTTAGACATTCGCTTTTGGTGTAATTTGTTTGTAATCTTTGTTAGGACACGTTCATATGTATTTTTCCTTTTTTCACATATTGAATGGGTGTTTTACATTAATTTTGGTAGATTGTCGTTAAGAAAATTATAGATTAATCTTTTTCAAGGAACTTGGCCGGGCGAGAATGACCCGGCGCCCGACTCTACTGGTGTACGGGTTTCCTTCTCCCCCAGTTCTCTCATCATTAATGATTCGTAAGTCAAAAGTGCACACCTTCAACCATAGATATAAAAGCTTAAGTGACATCTAGGATTACCCAACACTACGATGGTTTCGAGTGAGAATGTTCATATTTGTAACATCAGCCATACGTCATGAACCCGAACCAAATCATAATCACCACGAAATTTTTTTAATTTATAAGACGATTATTCGTTATACAATGTACATGCTTTACTGTATTTTCAATGAAAGGGAGCCGTGAACTTCACCATGGAAGTGCGGTTTGGGTCCTAGACTTGACTTGAATAAAAAGCCAGGGATATTAACGTGATGATCAAGCAAAGCAAATCTTTTGTTTACTTAACTGGTTAGGAGGGGCATCATAAGAATTGACTAAGGGGACGTACTTTTAGACTTTAAGTAATTTAAAAAATTTAGCCGATACCTAGGATATTCTTTCTTTCTAACAAGTGCGTTTCACGTTGTTCCCTTGGTATGAAAACGAACGGTGTCGGGATCAAGTCGCGTTTGTCGTTAAATTTGTACTTTCCCGGAAATTGACCGGATCGACCAAATCTTCCAATCGATTTAGTACGACGGGTTCCACCCACAAACGGATATCATGCCCTCATCGAGCAGTGTCTAGCAACGAGTTTACTCGAACTACATTAATAGAGTTGGTAAAGATAACATCAAATTTACGAAACGATGGAAGAAGAGATTCACCAGTTTTATAATTCTTTCCACCATGGCTCGTGACTTGCCGACCCCGTCGGTATTTATGAAAGGGAGAAGAGCAAGAGATTTTGTTTTATAACCAAATAAAAAATAAAGATTAAAAAAAAATTGGGGGAACAGCGAACACAACTACTTTACAACTTGAAGCATCAATAGCAATCTTAGGTCGTCGTGAAAGGAGGAGGCACCATAATTTCATAGCAACCGCAGTGGTGCATGTCTCTGAATTTGAATGATCGAGAAGAAGAGTGACAGTTCCCATTTTTGCCTTAAAAGGTGTTTAATGTTATGCGAGTAACATTTAATAAGTTTACCGTGTAAAACTCGCTACTTGACATTAAGGGAAATGACTTAAAATTGCATATAAGAAAGAAAGAAATGTTGCAGAATAACGAGTACAACATCATTTTCACTTGAAACTTCACTAGCAGTCTAGCAATCTTCCATCATGAAAAAAGGAACTATCAGCTCCATAACAGTTGTGGTGCACGTTCGTCATTGGAAAATCAATTTTGTACTTTCATGCTTGGTGCCACCTGCATCATAAATGTGAGGAGAAATGCTAGAAACAGTTAGCAAAATCTATCAACAAATTAAATGAGTATGAGAAAAAGAAGATATGAATCATATGAGAGAAAGAGAGAGAGATTGATTTTACTCACTGAATAACCCCTTTTTTGCGTAGCTAAAATTGAAAAGCCCTCTTGAACCATAACAAGATAACCATCTTCACAATCAACAATTTTTCGATAATCCTATCCACTGCCCGGAAATAGGAGATCCTCCAAGTTTGCTTGAAGTGTAATATGCCACAGAATCCCAAGAATGCCGCTGTGAAACCCGGTCCCAGTCCTGAATAAAACCAAGCAACAACGGAGTCACCTTCATGAGACTCATCTTCGTTCATATTGTGGCCACCTCGTCTGTCCATATCATTATGGTCATCCCTAGGGCAAGCTTTCAAAAGAGGAGCTCCGCAAAGCTCATCGTTGCCGCGATAAACAGATTGAGCATCCAGAGTGCTTAACTGATTGCCTGATGGAACACGACCAGATAAACTGTTGAAGGAAAGATCCAGACTACTTAGAAAGCCTAAATTGGATATGCTAGGAGGGACTTCACCCGATAGCTTATTATTGGATAGATCAAGCGATTCCAAATATGTCAAGTTGCCAATATCAGAAGGGATTTTTCCAATCAGCCTATTTCGGGAGAGGTTGAAATTCTGAAGTCGAGCAAGCCTAGTTAGCCCTTCCGGTATTTGTCCTTCTAAAGCGTTGCTTGAAAGGTCAATGGAAAACAAATATGAGAGTGTGCTGGTAAATTCTCGGCTTGTTCCTTTCATATCAACCATAATGGGAAACCACGGCCTCCACACATATCCCGAAGTCGACGGAGTAAAAATACTCTTGGCCCACGTCGACGGAGTAAAATTACTGTTGGCCCGCATCTGAGAGAAGTTGGTAAAACAAGGAGGAATGCCTCCGGAGAGGTTGTTATGTGCTAGGCTTAAATAATGGAGATGAGGAAAGCGGCACAACGACAAAGGAATGTCCCCGGTGAAGTAATTTCTCCCGAGATCAATTACCTCAAATTCTTCAGAGGTAAAAGGAGGTATTTTTCCAGTGAATAGATTGTCACTGAGATCGAGAATATGCAAATCTAGCTTTACTAAACATTCTGGAAGCACTCCGTTGAAGCCATTCTTATGTAGGCCTAGAAATTTCAATATCTCCAAATTGCATAGAGAGCTTGGAATCGGACCATTTAACTTGTTTTCTCCCAATAAAATCCATCTCAAAGAAGGAACCGACTTCCCCCAACATCGCGGAAGTCTCCCAGATAATTGGTTCTTAGAGAGATCAAGCAATTTCAATTCATGTAATGTGCAAAATGAATTTGAAATGTCGCCAGTGAGATTATTTCTAGAAAGTAACATGGCCGATAATTGTGGGGTCTTTTCTCCGATAATCTTGGATATGTCGCCTTTAAGCATATTGCCCGAGAGATCTAAAATCCTAATGTGTGATAAAACATTAGGTAGCCAATGGGGTACTTCACCTGAGATGCTAGCATTTGACATGAACAACGTAGAAATGTGCCTCTGACTTCGTAGCCAATTTGGGAATTCTGGTCCCACTTTGCAACTTGACAAGTCAATAATACTTACTTGGAAAGGAGGAACCCAAGATGCGCTAACATTTATAACAAGCTCGTTTGACGACAAGCTAAGCCAATCCAAGCTGGTGAGATTTGCCAAGTGAAGTTCGTTGACAACTCCATCCAATCGATTATAATCAAATATCATCCATGTTAGATTGGATAGTCGTCCAATACTTTCTGGAATGCTTCCACTCAAATGGTTATAAGAGAGGTCCAAATGTCTCAAAGATGATAATTGACCCACAGTGGGAGGAATAGGACCTGAAAAAGAGTTAAATGAAAGATCAAGGGATTCCAGATCTTTGAAATTTCCAAATTGATTGGGTAGATGACCACTGAAATTGTTGGAGCCGAGGTCTAACAAATTTATATGCTTCAATTCGCTAAGAGCAGGATGTACCTTTCCTCCCAGGCTGCGCTCGGAGCCATAATCATAATTATTAAGATCGAGTTTCAAGATGTGACCATTCTTTTTGTTGCATTCCACTCCTTCCCATTCGCAACAATGCTCGCCGGTCCAAGATGACAGACGTCTCCAAGGATCGGTGAGATTCTGCTTGAACTTCAAGAGAGCTTCCCTCTCGACGCGAATGCAACTTATATTTGTTGAGGCTTTGGAATGACTGAATTGCAGGGCTTGAATGACAAAGAGTGCATGTAAGAGTGCTGCCACGAAGTTGGTGTCGAAGTGAGACGCCATTGTTGTTTAAAATGAAACCCGAGAAGTCCCATTTATAATGGCAAAACGACGCTTCCTTCAAGAAATATTACCTTTTTTATTCACAAAAAAAAATGTAGAAAAAAATAAGGAGGAAATTAACATCTTTTTAAAGTCCTTTATCTGATCGCTAGCCACCTGAAGCGACCTAAAGATTCCAAGTCGTGCGTTCCAAAACGCGTTAAATGGTCGAGACATCTCCGACCAAAACAAAAAGGTAGTCGACATAAGTTGAACATTGCCACCAAAGAAAACTTTGGCTGAAAGCTGTCGTTGACAATGGAAGTTTTTGAAAAGAAATTTTTTTTTGGAATTCTTCATGTTGTGAGAAGGGGGAAAAAGAGTGTTTGGTCCATCATAAGTTCTTTTCTAATTTTCATTTTCCTTGTTCTTATGCCCGCTGCAAATTAATTAGCCAACAAAAAATTATTTACATTATGGATATCATATATATGTGTGTGTGTATCATAGACGAAGGAATATTATTCGTTCAGTCATTCCTTTAAGCAATACAAGCAATTGATTTTAGGAAAATGTTTTTTCAAATAGTTCGATATTGTTCTATGTTTGATTGCTGGAGTGATTGATAAATGAAATGATTCTCTCTCTCTCTCTCTTCCTTTTGCGTGAGATGCGGGAGTCCTGATACGGCGGCAGCAGTTTCAGAATTTGCTCCCATGATCAAAGCTCTTTATATTGAAGTGGGTGTTTGTCCCTGAATGGTTTATGAGCTCTTTCTCCTTGACATGGAACTTTGGGTGGCTACAACAATGTTACATGGGGAGGCAATGAGCCATCAAAGCAAACTCCAGCACACGCCAAAGCAGTTCTCATTTCCTTTTCAGCGAAATTTTCCGCAGTTTATAAGATTAAAATGCTGTCATGGTCAATTGAGGCCTATGTGATGTTCATTGTCTATATTGGTTACAAATTAAGCTTAGCACTTGCCGGGGTCTCAAGATTTCCAAAAGTTCACCTTCCCGCCAGTAATTGCCAGCGACATTAGGAGTTTAAGCCATTGAATATCTTTTACAATACCTAACTTGGACAATTTTCATTTTTTTGTAACAATTTCGGTTTTTTTCATTTTACTGTGGTGGGGCGAACTCACTCGCTTATCCTTTCTAGCCACAAGCGTGCGATGACAACTCTCATCGGCCATTGAGTGAGGGCTTGCGGTCTCTGCCTCAATTTGGCAATGGCTGTGACATCTTTGCCCAAATTTGGCTATTGCCGAGGTCGTGGGCTGGTGAAGAGAAATAACAAAAAATTTCTCACATCATCGTTGGTCATTACGCTTAGGACGGCAGCTGGCGACAGATCTGGCTTTCCGGCGGCCTTAGCCCTAGGGCTTGATTTTCCTTTTTTAATTATTTAAAAAAATATTGTAGGAAAGCCCCTTTGCAAATTTTTTTATCAAACACTAGTTAGTCCGAAGTTGGTTTTCAAAGCATTTTTTACCAAATGCCATCTATACTTTTCCAAAGCCCCTTAATCTACCATTTTCATACCCAAACTGAACGCACGCTAAATCCTTTCCGTATCCTAAAGCGTGGTTCAATATTTCCAAGTCAATGCCTACCAAGACCCGTCCGGTCAAGTCATCAAATACGACGAGACTTCAAAGCCTTTATATTATTTATTGTTTGGTAGTTCAAACCTGTCAACAATCTAATTATAACTTATATTATCCGCCATTGTTGAAAGTTTCTATGTGCAACCAAATTGTAAGTTCTCATCATTGCGCTTATCATGTTTTAGTACATGCTGGTTGGTGAAGCAATCCTGTAGTCATGCTATAACTAATGCCATCTGTGGCATCTCTATGGTTGTCAAAATGGTTCGCAAACACATATTTTAACCCAAATTTATGAGGTCCACGTACAACTACCGCTCGAAAATCAAACACCGTAGAAACGAATTGTAGACAAATTACCTGCTCGGTATCCCTTTCCATTGGGTTACAACATGGGTTTGCGACCTATTTCGCATGTATTGCGATTCATGGAGCTTGTGCATGAAAACCTTTTTAAGATAGGGGATATCGTATTGCACTCGAAGTCTTTTCATGGAGTATGTGCATGAAAAAAGAACAAAACTTAAATCATTTAAAGAAGATACTATTTCTGCAAATTTGAGTAACTTTAAAACTTCAATTCAAATTATTATCAAATGCAAAATGTTAATCAAATTCTAAATCTAAAGACTAGGTGGATTGCACGTAGATTACCTTGATATTTTCAATTCAAGATTTTGTCGATAATATAAAATTACTTATTCAGTATATATAAGCAAGCAATGATGTTTGTGAAATTCTTTGAAGAAAGAACCAAAAAAGTCCTAAACCTATCGCATTGGTACCAATTCAGTCCTAAACCTTTCAATTGGATAAATTTAGTCCTAAATCTTTTTGCATTTGTATCAATTCAATTCATCCGACTAATTTTGGCTAAAATCACCGATGTGGACACTAGCGATACCATGTAGAACGGCCAATGATGACATGGATTTTTTTAATAACATTTTTAAGAAAAATAATTTTCATTTTTTTTTCTTAAACTTTTGCTTTATCTCGAAAGGGTTGCCGGCGACCCTTGCTGGCCAAAGCACAAGTTTAAGGAAAAAAAGAATAAATAAATAATTTATATATAAAAAAATATTAAAAAATATTAGTATCAATGAAAAAAGTTTTAGGACTAAATTAGCTCAATTGAAAGGTTTAGAATTGAATTGGTACAAATGCAATAGGTTTAAGACTTTTTGGTACTTTTCCGAAATTCTTGTACAAGAGTGCATTGAGTTGAAATCCCCCACTGAATTTGCTTCACATAGAAAATAGATAGGTTCGGGGACGTGCCAATTCGAATATACTAATTAAAGGGTAATTCATTGACAGTTGCTATGATGGCGGAATTCCTCTAACCATGAAAGACGTTTGGCCTGCTTTATTATTATCATTACTTTTTGGATCCACCGCCCTGGCTCTGAGTTTCAATTTGGAAGGCCCGAATATCCTCTTTGTTCAATATTGTAAAATTTGAGACTAGGCGAGGAGGTTCGAGTGGAACGGGGTTTTTGTGATGGAGACGAGTTAACTCCGGAATATATCGGCTGTCCATGCCAGTCAATTCCATACGAAGAGTTTTACCACATGAACGGAAATGGCGCCCTCATCGAGCAATGTCTATAAACTTGTAGGGTCTTTTGCTTCGTAGGAAAAAGAACAGCCCTAATGTTGTGAGGATTCCTATCTCCCCCCATTCTTTCTTGTCATCGATATCTCGTAAGTTGGAAGCACAGGTCTTCAACCATAGATAAAAAAGCTTAAGCGAAATCTAAGACCGCCCAACACTTCATTAATTCTGAGCGAGTACGTTCATGTCGGTAAAAATTAGCCACTTATCAAATTTATAAAAAAAAGTTATTAGTGGTAGGGTCATGGTGTACATGCATCATTGTATTTTCAATGAAAGGCAGTCGTGAACTTCACGATGAAAGTGCGATATGCGTCATAGACTTGACTTGAGTAATCAAGCAAACCATTGGTTGATTACAAAGGGAGGCTTACTTTTAGACTTTGAAATAATTTTTAAAATTCAGCTAATATATCGGACATTCTTTCTAACAAGTGCGTTTTACGTTGTTTCAAATCAATTCCTTACTCCTCCTCCAGGATCTGTGAGATCCTGCTTGAACTTCAGAAGAGCCTCCCTCTCTGCGCCAACGCAGCTTACATTTGTTAAGGCATTGGAATGATTGAAATCGAAGGCTTGAACGAGAGAGAGTGCATGCAAGAGTGTAGGCACAAAGTAAGAGAAAAAGTGGGACGCCATTGTTGTTTTAAATGGAACCTGAGAAGTTCCCATTTATAATGGCAAAACGACACTTCCTTCAAGAAATATTACCTTTTTTGTTCACAAAAAAAAAATGGAAAAAAGTAAGGAGGAAATTAATATCTTTTTTCCTTTTTAATCCTCCTCTGGTCGCTAGCCGACTTAAAGATTCCAAGTCGGGCCTTGCAAGACGCGTTGAACGGTCAAAGACATCAAAGGAAAAGGCACTAAAACTTTTCCATATCCTAAAGAGTGATTCAATATTTCCAATGAAAAGAGTGTTCTGTCCATCATAAGATGCTGTTTTCTTGTGTGTATGTGTGTGAAAGGCGGCACTCCACCTGGGTAATATGGGACCCAGAAATGCGCGAGTCATGATGCCGAGGCAGCAATTTCAGATTTTGCTCTCATGACCACAGATCTCTAAGCTGAATGGGTTTATGAGCTCTGATGACGAGGCAGCACATCTGACACCGACATCAATAATTTTTATGAATTTTTAAATAATAATTTTTCTTTTTGCTCTTTTTACTGTGGCCTCCCTGTTTTGGCCATGGGCGATGGCCGGCGACTCTCACTGGCCACTGGGTGAGGGCTTGCGGCCCATCGCCTAGATTGGGTGAGGGCCGCAATGCTCTTGCCTTGAGCTGGCGAAGGTTGACCACCGCCGAGGCCGTGGATCAATGGAAGCAAATTAGAAAAAAATAAAAATGAAAAAAAATGTAGAGTTTTTTTTTTTAAAGTGGTAAAAATTATGTGCGTTAGCTCTGGCCATGTCTCAAAGGACGATCGATGTCCATGTCATAGTTTTTGATAAAAATTGGCTAGAAGATTATATTGGTAAATCATCAAAAGATTTAGAAATGAAGTAGCTAAATAAAAAAATTTGAGACTGAGTTGATGTCTATAGAGTAAGTTGAAAGTGTTTTAAATAATTTTTCTAAACGCTAGATGGTTTGATCCACTAGGAGAAGGCACTAATTCCATATCCTAAAGCATGACTCAATATTTCCAAGTCAATGCCCCCCAAGACCCGTCCCGTCAAGCCATCAAATACAATGAGACTTCAAAGTCTTTATGTCGTTTATTATTTTGCCTTCCAACAAATCTAAATACAACTTATTTGATCGCCTGCCAGTGTAGGAAGTTTCTATTTGCACCCATATTGTAAGTTGTGATGGAAAGCCTAATAAAGAGCATATAAAACCTATTATCAAACGATGTGAGATAATATTTCAACATCTCATCTCACGTACAAATGGGATGAGGAGCAACACATGAAATTTGACTAATTAGGGTGAACACACAAACTTGAAGGTGATAAAACTAGCTCTGATACTATGATAATTATTAGGTTGAATAAGATCACATAAATGTAAAGAGCATACAAGACATGTTGGACAATATTTCAACAAAGAACTGTTGTATCTATCAATATCACCTAGAGGGGATAAATAGGTGATTTTAAACGATTTTAACAAGAAAATGCGGAATTAAAATAACCAAGTCAAAATGTGCATAGAATCATTATCCGAATATGTGCAGTTTATGATTATGAATATGAGTATGAATAGTCTATTAAACACAATAAGAAGGGTGCGGGGATAGAGAAAATTACACATGATATAATGGTTCGACTTAGATCAAGCCTACATCCACTCTCCCTTGCTGATAGCGGATAGACTAGATTTTACTGGATGAATCAATAGAGGTTTACAACAAGTGATGATACTCTCTTTGGCAGATCACACTATCATCTCTCAATCACTCTTACAAAACCTCTCAATGATTGTTGTATAAAGCTCATGAGAACAAGTATGTAGAATCTGAAGCACTCTAGTACTTTGGAATTGATGATTTTGATCGCTTATCGCAGCAGCACTATGGATCTCCTTTTATACTTCTTTACCCCTAAACTAGCCGTTGGATAGGTCTTCAAATAATTGCTCTTCAATCGCTGATTGAACGCCATCAATCTTGATTGAATAAGACCGTATCTTAAGAAATTTGATGATTGTTGGTGTTGAATCTAAACCCTTCAAATTCATTAGTCCATACAACTCAATCTTTGGCTTCCATTAGTGGAGTTCAAATATTGAATTTGTCTTGTATCTTGGAAGGTAACATGCAATCAAAGATATTCTACTAATCCGATGTATAATTATCCTATCAATCAAAGGTTACAAACTTCCGTAAATACCTTAGCCTTAACAGAAATATGTTAGCCGTGGGTCTTCAAATAAGAATAGTTTTTGAATTTTAATTTCACACGGATTCTGATCAGTCTTTAGGAATAGAACCAATCTTCACAACCTAAATAGATCGTTATTTCTGATTAGTTGCGATTTCTGGATATGTTGCAGTTTCTGAACAATCTTCAGAAAATAAAACAGTCTTCAAAATCTGAACAGTGATAACACTAAATTGGAAGTTAATAGAGTCCTTGTTGATGCTCACGTATAAGACTTCTTCAAATATAATTGAATCTACATAAGTGACACTTCACTTATTCTAGATAACATAATTCAACTCCTTCAGAAATAGATACATGATATCCTTGCATTGAGTATGAACATCCAACTAAGGTCAATATAATCTTCTTTCCTCACGTATATCACTGATCCATCTTCTAATCAATAGCCCTTGTGAAGTTATCAATTTTTTTGCTTATCAACTTTTGATGTAATAACCAGAACATTTTTTAAGCTTCCATCCTCTGGTTTCTCCAAGCATATTGGCCATCGTGGCTCTACCTCGCTTTTCACCTATCCAAGGTCCTTTGAAGTTTTATTGAAATTCATGTATTATGTTTGTTTACCTTCTACTTAGGTACCTCCAGCTTGTAGACACTTCTACACCTAATGCTTTGTTCACCATTGATGGATAACCTTCAGAAGTTTTGTTAATACAATATCTGCATAACGGCTTGTGCATCTTTCACCTGGTTCTACTCAATCAATAAACACATTAGAGCCTTTGATTATTTTGTTATCTTCTAAACACCATAGGGTATTTTTCTAGCAAGAACCAAGGTCCTAGTTGAACAGGAGAGACCCGATTTCACATTGTTTATTCTGTTGCGCGTGTCATGTTTTTGTACATGCTGATTCTGAAGCCATCTGTGGCAAATTCTAACGAGTGGTGATAACTTTGATTCTCACACGATTCATGGGAGCTTGTGCAAGAAAACCTTTTTCAGACAGGAGACGTAAAAAATTTGCTCTCGAGGTCTTTCTTTATACTTATAACAAAAGAGCGCACACCGTGAGCGTGACAAAATAACAAAACTTCAATCATGTAAATTCAAATTAGTATCGACGGACGATGTTAATTAATTTCAAAATTTGGATGTGAAGACTATGTGGATTGCACGTAAATAACCTTGATATTTTCAATTCAAGGTTTTGTAGATAATGTAAAATTACTTGTTACAATACATATAGCAGCAAGTATTGTTGTTTATGAAATTATTGTGCAAAATTGTATTATTGAATTCTCCCAGTAAATTTGCTCCACATATAACAGAGATGGGTTCAGGTACTTGCCATTCAAGTATAAAATGCTGCGATGATAAGGGTAATTGGTTGTCCATTGACCACGTAACAAACAGAACAGCAAGGAGCACTGGTGTCGCACCGGTTGTTGCCATGAAGGCGAATGGGTAAGGGTCCCCTGTTTTCTTCTTCTTCGTCGTCTTTGACATCCCCTGTTTTGGCTCTGAAATTCAAGTTGTAAGGGCTCGGAATTCTCATTGTTAAATATCACGAAAATTTGAGACTAGATAAGCAGGTTCAAGTGAAAAGGATTTTGGTGATGGAGATGAGTTAACTCCAGAATGTGTGCGCTGCACATGCGAGTCGATTCGATATAACAAGTTTTACCCGATGGACGAAGATGCCACCCCTTATCGAGTAATGTCTAGAAACTTGTATGGTTTTCGCTTCGTAACAAGAAAACCTAAGCCTTTCGCTAGGTTTTCGTCTTCATCTGCCAATAAGTGGGTGACTATGTGACGTACTTTAGAAGAAGCTCCTCCAAACACATTGATAGAATTGGTAATGGAAGGGAAGAGCCACTACCTTCTTAATTTCTTCCACATGGTTCGTGACATACCGACCCACCAGCGGTGTCTACGGTGCTATTAAATTCCATGTACAGTAGTAGCCAATGGATCTTGGAAGATAAACATGTGTGTGTAGTCATTGTTAGGACACGTCTGACCAAAATAAAATTATTAGGACACGTTTATATGTATTTTTCTTTTTCACATTATGTGGAATTTTATTTGTGTTATAATTTAGTTTTAATTGAATGAGTGTTTTACATTAATTTTCTTCAATGGTCATTAAGAAAATTATAAATTAATCTTTTTCAAGAAACTTTGGCTCGGCCCCAGAACAACCCGGCGCCCAACCCTACTGGTGTATGGGTTACTATCTCCCCCAATTCTTGCTTGTCATTAATGATTTGCAAGTTGGAAGTGCATATCTTCCACCATAGACATAAAAGCTTAAGCGAAATCTAGGGTCGACCAACACTACGATAATTCCTTTCGAGTGTGGATGTTCATATTGGTAACATCAGCCATAGGTCATAAACCTAAACCAAATCATATTCACCATGAACTTCTTAATTTATAAGAAGATTATTAGTTGTATAGTGTGCGTACTTTATTGTACTTTCAACGAATGGGAGCCGTGAACATCACCATGAAAGAATCGGACTTGACTTGAGTAAAAGCCTGAGATATTAACGTGATGATCAAGCAAATCTTTTGTTTACTTAAGTGGCTATAGGATCATCATAAGAATTGACTAAGGAGACTTACTTTCAGACTTCACATTATTTTAAAAAATTTAGCCAATACATCGGATATTCTTTCTAATAAGTGCGTTTCACGCCTTTGGAAGTGGACGGGCCTCTATCAGCGCACTATTTTAGAAAAATCAATATTACAATAACAAGCACTCAAGCATTCCTTCCTCCTCCTTCATCAATCATAATTAAGTTCACACCGTAATGTACAGTTTCATCGAATCTGTTAAGGACAATGTGATCTTCACGAAAATAGCCATACGTAGATATTAATGTCAGTAACATTTAATAGGTTTATCACATAAACTCACTACTTTACATTAGAGGAAAATAAATGAATGATTAAGCGAAGCAAAATTGATTGTAAGAAAGAGAGAAATGTTGGAGAATAATGGGTAATCTTCCATCATGAAGAAAGGAACTATCAGCTCCACAGCAGTAGTGGTGGTGCACGTCCGTAATTGGAACATCTGTTTTGTACTTTCTTGTAGGGTGCCACCTGCGTCACAAATGTGAGGACAAATGCTAGAAACAATTAGCAAAATCTATCGAAAAATTAAATGAATATGAGAGAAAGATCGATATGAATCATGAGAAAGAGAGAGAGAGAGAGAGAGAGAGAGAGAGAGAGATTTCACTCACCAGTTAACCTCTTTTTCGCATAGCTGACACTGAAGAGCTCTCTTGAACCAAATTATAGTAAACATACTCGCAATTGACAATTTTCCAATAATCTTATCCATTATTCGTAAACAAGAGATCCTCCAAGATAGATTGACATGTAATATGCCGCCGAATCCCACAAGTGCCACCGCGAAACCCGATCCCAATCCTAAGTAAAACCAACGTTCATCTTCGCTTGAATTGCGACCATATTGTCTATTCATATCATTATGCTTATCTCCCGGACAAACTTTCAAAAGAGGAGCTCTGCAAAGTCCATCATTGCTGCGATAAATAGATTGAGTGTCCAGAGTGCTTTGATGATTGCCTAAATTAGATCTTTCAATTAGGTTTTCGATGAATACATTAGTGCTGGGTTTGAGTCAAACGGGTCTCTTGGTTTGATTCACAAGGAAAAGACACTAAATCTTTTCCATATCCTAAAGCATGAATCGACATTTCCAAGTCAATGCCCTCAAAGATCCGTCCGGTCAAGCCATCAAACACAACGAAACTTCAAAGTCTTCATGCCGTTTATCATTTTTTACCTTAAACCTTCCAACAATCTAACTATAACTTATTTTTATCTGCCGATGTAGAAAGTTTCTATTTGCAACCAAACTGTAAGTTGCAATAAGTCCAAAAAAGAGCATGTAGAACCGTTGTCAAGTAATATTGGACAATATTTCAATATCTCCTCTCACGTGTAGTTTGGATTAGGCGACACATGAAATTTGATTGATGAGTGGTGAACACACATACGTGAAGGGGATAACACTGGCTCTGATACTATGATAGCTATTCGGTTGAATAAGATCACATCATGACCCATCAGCAAGCAATGCGGGATAATATTTCAATAAGTTGTTTTTCTATTGGGCATGTGATGTTATTATGTGAGCTGGTTGGTGAAGCAATCCCGTAGTCATGCTAGGAATAATGCAATCTGTGGCATATCCTAATGAGTGATGACAACTTGATTCTCACATGTATCGCACGATTCATGGGAGCTTGTGCAAGGAAACCTTTTTCAGACAGGGGACCTCAAAAATCGCTCTCGAGGTCCTTCTCTATACAAATGACGAAAGAGCGCGCACCATGTGCGTGAAAAAGAACAAAACTTCAATCATGTAAAGAAGGTACGGATATTTACGGATTGGAGTAACTTTGAAACATAATTTTAAAGTTACTTTTTACAATCTATATATAGCAAGCCTTGGTGTTTATGAAATTATTGCGCGAAAAGTGTATTAGTGAAATCCCCCAATGAATTTGCTTCACATGATATAACAGAGATGAGTTCAGGTACGTGCAATTCAAATAGAGTCATTAAAAGGGCAACTGATTGTCCATCGACCACATAGCAAAAAGAATAACAAGAGAATATATGTTGCGCAAAGTAGCACGTGTGTCACACCTGTCGTTGGCATTAGGGTGATTGGTTTCCGATCCAGTTTTGATTTTCGAGCAGTCCAATCATTGGACCGTTCATATTTTTTTTGTGATTTGGCATTAAATTTTTCTCGTTAACAACTTATTCACCAGATCACATCTCGCTAATAATATCGCATTGTCGCTAAACCTTGAAGTCATATTAAGCATCCTATGTATCTTAAGTTTAGGTTTAGATTTATGGGCAGTCCGGTTGGTCGGGGTTCCCCCCTAGCACTGGGAATCAGCCAATCGGGAGCTAGACCCAATAGACCGGTTTGATTCGATCCGGGCGGTTCTCGGTTTAGTCGGGCCATTATGCTCAGCCCTAGCTTGCCATGAAGGCGAAACTCCTCTAATAATGAAAGATGTTCTGCCTTTTTTTTTTTTTTTTTTTTGGTGAGATCCACCGTTTTTGCTCTGAGGTTCAAGTTGGAAGGGCTAAAAACTTTGTTGGTTCACTATTATAGAATTTGAGACTGGATAAGGAGGTTCCTGTGGAACGTACTTTGGTGATGGAAATGAGTTAGCTCTGGACTATGTTTGCTGCACATTCCAGTCGATTCGATACGACGAGTTTTACCCTATGGACGGAGATGGTGCCCACGTCAAGCAATGTCTAGAGAATTGTATGGTCTTTAGTTTGTAAGAAGGAAAACACCCCTAGCATTTCTCTAGGTCTTCGTCTTCATCTACCTATAAGTTGGTGACGTGCTTGGGAACAAACTACTCCAAATACATAAGAATTGGAGTCCATGTTCAGTACTAGTCTATGGATCTTGGAAGACAATAGGTCTAGCTTGTCTGCGAAAACTTTAGGAACGACTGTCGTGACGCATGATTGATTTTCGTAAGAATGGAGTCCAGATGAATGCGCCCAACATGAACAAGAGGACGACAACAACAATAGTGTATCATCCAAACCATAATGAGGGACACGACTCCCAAGATATTGAATTTATCATACATGCACTTTTAGTGTAATTTCTGTGTAATTGTTATTGGGACACAGTCATATGTATTTTTTTTCTTTATCAAATTATGTGAAATTGTATTTGTATTAGATTTTAGTTTAATTGCATGAGTGTTTTTCATTAATTTTCTTCAATGATCATTAAAGATAATTTTTTGATTTATTTTAAAGGAACTTGGCTCGGCCTAGCACGACCCGGTGCCCAGCCCTATCTACATATATATATATATATATATAAGCATAAGCGAAATTTAGGATCGTCCAACACTACGATAGTTTTGAGTGAGAATGTTCGTACCGGTAAATTAGCCATACGAGGGTTTCGATAATGAACCTAAGCCAAATCATATCCACCATGTATTTTTTTTTCTTTTAATTTATGAGAAGATTATCAGTTGTGCGGGGTACATGCTTTATTGTTTTTTCAATGAAAGGGAACCGTGAACCTCACGATGGAAGTGCGATGTGCCATAGACTTGACTTGAGTAAAAGCCGGAGATATTAACGTGATGATCAAGCAAATCTTTTGTTTACTTAAGTGGCTAGGATCATCATAAGAATTGGCTAAGGAGACTTACTTTTAGATTTTAAATAATAAATTAAGTTCACACCGTAATGTACAGTTTCATCACATATGTTAAGGACAATGTGATTTTCACGAAAATAGCCGTACGTAGATATTAATGTGAGTAACATTAAATAGGTTTATCATATAAACTCACTACTTTACATTACATTAGAGGAAAATAAATCAAAGATAAGCGAAGCAAAATTGAACGTAAGAAAGAGAGAAATGTTGGAGAATAATGAGTACAACAACATCTTTATTACTTGAAACTTCACTAGCAATCTTCCATCACGAAGAAAGGAACTATCAGCTCCATAGCAGTTGTGGTGGTGCATGTCCATAATTGGAACCTCTGTTCTGTACTTTCATGTAGGTTGCCACCTGCGTCATAAATGTGAGGACAAATGCTAGAAAAATTTTGCTAAATCTAGCGAAAAATTAAATGAGTATGAGAGAAAGATTGACATGAGAGAGAGAGAGAGAGTGTGTGCGTGTGTGTGATTTCACTCACTAGTTAACCTATTTTTTGTTGGAAAATTTAGCGAATGGAATGAACAACGGAATCAGACTTTGAAGCGTGATTGCATTCTCTTTAAGGATTTATTTACCCCATAACGTTGCTAATTGTTTCCGTTAAATATTTTTCAAGATACAATAAAGTGTCGGTGAGAATAATAGATAGCAATTCTAATAACTGTAAAAAACCGTTACAATAATAATAGCTTTTAATATTTCAAAACTTATTGAAATATCCAATGAATTTTTTAATTTATAAGAAGATTATTAGTGGTATGGTGTACGTGCTTTATTGGATTTTCAACGAAAGGGAGCCGTGAACTTCACGGTGAAAGTGCGATATGTACCATAAACTTGACTTGAGTAAAATCCAGAGATTTTAACGTGATGATCGAGCAAATCATTGTTTAATTAAGTGGTTAGGAGCATCGCAAGAATTGGCTAATGAGACTTACTTTTAAACTTTAAAATATTTTAAAGTTTTAGCTATTGCATTGGAAATTCTTTCTGCAAGTGGGTTTTAGGTCGTATCCTAGAAAGA
The DNA here is from genome assembly GCF_020921035.1 of Rhodamnia argentea. Taxonomy (NCBI): domain Eukaryota; kingdom Viridiplantae; phylum Streptophyta; class Magnoliopsida; order Myrtales; family Myrtaceae; genus Rhodamnia; species Rhodamnia argentea. The sequence goes on along the minus strand of NC_063154.1, from coordinate 9,160,672 downwards.
AAGCTGTTGGAAGTGGGTAGGCCTCCGAAATTTCCCTATATTAATGAACTGATTTGACATCAATTTTACAATAACAAGCACGCAAGCGACAAAGTTGGAATAAATTATTTATTTATCTTATCTTATTTTCTTTCTTTTTCTCTTTCTTTTCTTCTCCGTCTCCCTCCAACCCGTCGTCTATCCAATCGGTGTCCACGTCGGCACCAACCAGACAAAATTGGCCGGATGGATTAAATTGACGTAAATACAAAAGATTTATGACTCAATTGACAAAAAAATGTTTATGACTAAATTGGCATAAATACAATATATTTAAGACTTTTTTGGTAATTTTCCCCCATAAGTCTTATATAATTAAATTTTAAAAATTTTCAAAAATGCAGTTAAATCCTAAAATTTATCACATTAACATAATTAATTTTTTTCATTAACTTCGTGCAATTAGACCTTATGGCGTTGCCACCCCTGGTGAGACACCTCAGGTAAGCCACCGCTTCACAGTTTATTTCAACTTTTGGTGCAAAAAACCAGGACAAATTTGGATAATCCAGTGCCCATTCCATCAGCATTAGGCATGCTTTTGATTGACATCCGCATGTAAACTTGTCAGGTGCTTGTTGCTTCAGTTGAAATCATTCTGGCCAGCACAGCTCGCATGAGTTTCAACAAATTATCAAAAAATTTGTAAATTTGTTACACTTATGGTGATTCAATCTTAAACCTTCCATCTGACCAAAAAAAAAAATCTTAAACCTTCAAATTCGGTCCTATTATATGTGATTCACAAATGAATTTGTCTTTGAACTCTATTTACAACCCATTTAGCTAGACAAACTCATTTACACTCCACTTAGCTTGTCAAGATTATTAGTTTATATTTTCTGATTTTTAATTTTTGTTTCTTATTTTTATTTTTTATAAGTTAAAGAACGAAATCTAAAATATAAAAACTGTTCAGGAAGTAAAATCTTGTCCTTTCAATCGGAAGTCGACCCACGTGGAATTCGTTTACGAGGTGCTTACGTGCAAATCTTGTCCTCCTTCTGCATGAGTTTCGTTTTTCTTTGTCCAATGCCAGCCGCCGGATTTCATAGGAAAAACAAGGGAAAAAAAATAGAAAATAAAAAATATTTTTTAAAAAAATATAAAATTATAAAAATTTCCACTTAATTTGCACTACACGAAAGTATTTTAGCAATATAATCATTTTTTAAAAACTATACAAAAACAAGTTTTTAATTATTTGGTTAAATATATAAGTGTTTAAGTAATATGAATCGGGTATCGGTGTTAAATTTGTACTATATGAAATAGGTTAAATATGTCAATTTAAGTCGAACCATTTTCGACCCACCAGTTTGACACATCTCTCTCTCTTATTGGGTTGAAATGTAAAATATCACAACCATCCAAATTGAGATCTGCTTTTTTTTTTTGTTCTACTCTAACATCCTCATCGTGAGCCGAGATATGCGTACGGACTAAGATCAATGACATTTCAGTTTAATAGTGATAGATTACGATTGCGGGGACACGGCTGCTTACAGAAAACCCTAGATTCATCCACGATGAAGTTGATCACTTGATAAACGTTTTGGTATCTTTCGAAGAGTCCTACTGCCGAGGGTCACAACCTCGTACATCATCTATACCTCCTAAGAACTAAATATCGTGGGCTGGGGGAAAATTTTTAGGTGGGTTCGTTCTAAATGGTGTCCTTAAATATTCCACTGAGAAGATTCACAGTATCCACGAGCAAAGAGGAAGAAAAGCATTCACAAATTCCAGATAATCTTTTCCATATTTCAACTATTGCAATTATATCAATTCAATCTTAAATTTTTTTTTTTTTTTTTTTGCTGATTCAATCTTAAACCTTTTACAATTATGTCAACTCAGTCTATCCGACCAATTTTGACTGATTGATGTTGACGTGAATACCAACCATCCGACAACATAATATTTTAATAATTTTTAAATTTCTTAAATTTTTATTTTTTTTATTTTTTTATTCCCTCTTCTTCTTATGCTGGCTAGAGGTGATGGCCAACGAGCAAGCAAAGCTCATAGCGAGACCAAGCCTCACCCGGCGACGGGGAGGCTCACCCTCACCAGTGGTCGGCAAGGGAGAGCTTCTCAAGCCATCACCGGCCGGAGGAAGAAGAAGAAGAGAAGGGAAGAAGAAAAAAAAAATGATAAAAAAAATAAAAGAATAAAAAAAATCAAAAAATATTAAAATATTATGTCATCGAACGGTCGACGCCAGCCGGTATCAACGTGAGTGCATGCCGGTCAAAACTGATTGAATGAATTGAAATGATACAATTGCAATATGTTTAAAACTTTTTTGGTAATTTTTCTTACTGTTGTATACCTCCTAAGTCCTAAATATCATGGGCTTGTGGGACATTTTTAGGTGGGTCCGTCCTAAATGGTGTCTCTAAATATTGCACTTAGAAGATTCACAGCATCCACGAGCGAAAAGGAAGAAAAGCATTCACAAAGTCCATATAATCTTATGTTTTTTTTTAGAACATCCGAGCAGAGTAAGGGATCAAGAAACATGACCTAAATTAAGTACTTATACCTTTTTATTTTTTTTTTATTTGTTGTGTTGGTGGGGGTGGACATTCCAAAGTGCTGACCCACTAAATATCGATGGATGCTTCTCATTGTGGCAAATTGTCGTAAATGACACTAGTCACGTCTCACGTATGCCCGATATTGTTGATGTGATCTATATGATCTATCATGCACATCTGCGTTTCGGTATATTTTAATTATCGGAGCAAAAAAGCAAGCTATGACACCCAGATCGGTCGAATGACCCCGAGATTTACGACATTTCAGTACAACAGCAAAAGGCCATGCTCTGCCACGGATGCTCATGGGAAAACCTTAAAGACTCACCCAGGATGAAGTTTGGTCTTCTGATGAACGTTTTGAAATCTTTTGAAGAGTCTTCGTGCTGGGGTCACAATCTCAAACGTCGTGTCGTGTGTACCTCCCAAGTGCTGAATATCATATGGCTCGTGGTGGAATATTCTGAGCCACCGGGGTTGAAGCAAAGCTACAAACAAAAGAGGGTGGGGTTTATGTCAAGTCAAGCCACCGTAGTGTTTTTGTTTTTAAGGTCATGTTTGATGTGACTATAAATGGTCCCCACTCTTTCACTAAAATGATCTTTTTGGAGGGCAAAAAGGGAAATGAAAAGGCTTCTTACCTGGAAAATATTTGTGTTCTATTTGCTCGCACGCCCAAAATAATAATGAAGTCAAAAGATTTAAGTTTGTGTCCGGTACCAACTTTTAGCATCTTTTTTGTCTTTTCCTCGAAAGATAATCGCCAAAAACTCTAAATTAGGTTAGGTACTGTGACACCAATACTTAAACTTTTTTTTTTCTTTTGTATCATCAAACTTTCAACTTACACGGATGTAACAATAATATCATCCGTCTGTCACAAAAAATCTTCAACTTTACCATTATGACATCAATACCCCCCAACTTTTTTTTTTGTTTTTGCATCATCAATATCCTAAGTTTGTACTAGTTTGACATAAAATTAGGACTCTTCCATCACACTAGGACTAACTTGAAGGTTAAAGTTTTTTTTTTTTTAACGGACTTGAAGGTTAAAGTTTGAGATATTGATGTCGCGACAAGAATGGTTTAAAATTATGGTAAAAAAATTTGGGTATTAGTATCGCAATGGCCATAATTTGGGAGTTGTGGTGGTATTAATATTTTTTTTTCTAAGTATCAAGACTCCTATTATATGGGGAAATTTTCAAAGAAATGTCCAAAGTGCTATTGTTTTCTCAAAAGATGGCTCAAAGTGGACTTTATTTTAAATAATGGCCTAAAGTTGCCATGACATTTTCAAATAAGCGCTTGACCTCGACCAATCAATGGCATTTTCATCCAAAGATAATTTTAATTTTGTGTTATTTGTTTAATTAATATTTTTCTCATTTCTTTTTTTTTTTTTCCTTTATTATGACCAATGAGGGCCCGACGAGCCCGGCCGGCCACTAGGCGAGGCCTACCCTTGCCTGTGGCCGTTAAGGGCGGCCTTGCCCTAAATAGGCAAGGGTCGCCTCACTAGATTAGGTGAGGGTAACCCTTGGCTAACCCTCTTCGGGCATTGCCGCTATTGGCCATTGCACCGAGACCGACCACTGGGAATAGGAAAAGAAAGAAAAGAAAAAAGAGGAAAAAAATTCATAAAAAATAAAGACCGAAAATGCCCTAGACTAGCAGAAAGATGTGGTGAACCAACAAAATTAGACCCTTCTTTGAGACTAATATAGGCTCTTATTTAAAATAATGTCTACTCTGGACCCCCTTTTGAGAAAATAATGGCTCTTCGAACCTTTATTTGGGATTCCCTCAGTTATGTGACTTTGACTTTTATTTACATAGGATATAGTTATTATTAATATATAGTTTTACATATAATACTTTCCATAATTTTCCCAAACATCCCATTTCCAAATTTGTAGAAAACATATAACATTGCTCTTCTTGGGCAGATCCAAATAAACACCTTAATCCAAAAACCAGCCTCAACCCCCAATGAAAACTGCACATGCCTTTCAAATTCATGGTAGAACTCGAAAGATCTCTCGTCCAAAACAATTCTCACACTCCAAAAGAATATACCCAAGATAGACTTACGAGGAAATTATTGTCCTAGTTAGGCTCCCACAATCGCAATATTATCACGTGCTCGGAATTTGATTTAAAAGAATTTGGTCGACCCTCATGACACACGTGTTCGAAATAATTAGACATGCAATACGGGTTCGATTCAATCGTAATCGTATATCGAAATCGCTTTTTAGGAATTCTGATTCGGATCGCGCACCTGTTGTGTCGGCGCGCATTTTTTGCATGGAAACATTAGTGGGTCGATGGGTGATGATTCGGATTTACGTGGAGCAAGCATATCGAATAAATCATAGAACAAGAAGGGACGCCATTATAAGAGGGGGAAAGGGAGGGGGGGTGGCTCAAGCAAAGTGAGTCGTCTCAAAAACTCTCTCACGTTCACGAAATCGAGTGCTGTCAGCTGTTGTGTGCGTGTGTGTGTGGGTGGGGTGGGAGGGGAGATGCCCACGAATCAACCGGTCGGACCGCGGGAGCCGGCGGCCGCTCTCTCGGAGATCGTGGCTGACACCGCTCGCAGCAACGGCCGCCACCACCATCACCTCCTCGACCCTCGCGGCTTGACGAGTCATCACCGTCTGGACAAGGTACTCTCTGTGTGTGGCAAAATAGAAAGCTCGGGTTTTTCGGGTTGTAGGTGGGATTGCCGTGCGAAAAAAGACGATGTCTTTGTGGTTCTTCATCCTTCATTGTCGATTGTGAATGCTCTGGTTTCTGAATGTCCCGATTAGCTGCGTCGGGCTGAGCTTCGTTTTGTTGTTCATTTTTGTTGTGATTTCCAAAGTGCGAGTTTACAATTGAATAATGCATGTTAGCTAAATGGCTAAAAAACGTCGAACATATTTGTGGGCAGTCTTCCTCTTGCGAACGCGGGGCATTACATTTGTATTTGCTCATCAAAGAGACTCCGAGCAGAAGCTAATAACCTGCGAAATACAAGCAGAATAACTAGATCAGAATAACTAGATCAGAGAGCGTTAAGAACCAGAAACTCGGACTTCAAGCTCAGATATCATGAGGAACAACTGTTTGTGCAGAAAATGTCAATTGTTTTTGTATCAATCAACACTGTTTGCTGTGTAACAGCTAATAAGCATGTAAAAGTTGCTGCAATTCAACCTTGTTTACGCGGTTTTTGCTTCCCAATTTTTGTCTTTTATATATTTTGGATTTTGTTATTGCACTATTTAAATTATACCTTAACAATTTTAAGATCAGTCGTATGTTCTGAGTAAAGAAAGTGTTTGAAACAGGGGAAGGGAAGATGGGCTACTCTGATACTTGCCTACAAGACACTTGGGGTCGTGTTTGGAGGCCTAGTAACATCTCCCCTATATGTGTACCCATCAATGCCGTTAAAGTCTCCAACAGAAGAAGACTACTTGGGGATCTACAGTATCATGTTTTGGACGCTCACCCTCATTGGTGTTGTAAAGTACGCTGGAATAGCTCTCAAAGCTGATGATCAAGGCGAAGGTCAACACGAGAACCTAATAAAGTTTTCTATTTACGTTGGTTCGCTTTCTGGGTTGGTGCATTATATTCATTTCATGCAGTTGCTTTGCTAATCCTACTGGTTCCCATATACTCTAGTTCACTCTCTTTAGGTCCTTCTACATACACCATTGCACATTATTCTATGTTTTCAACGCCAGTCTAGTCGAAGAAGTGGTTATCCAGAGTTCTGCATGCAGTTGTTGGCTCAAGAATTTAAAGTTGGTGACATGAACTGCAAAGGCTTGAAAGCTCTATTGGAGTAGTTCTCTCTCTTGAAAAGCTATGTTTGTACAGGAGTCGCTCTTTGTTTTTTGAGAGTGCCAGGTAAAGTATTTTCTTTCATGGTTCTACTCGAGTTTTTGCTAAAAGGACGCTACCGAATAGAAAGAATGAAAATTGGGTCAGGAGTGACGCTTGAAGGAAGGTTTGTGGAAATTGAAAATAGTAAAACAATTTAGAAATTCTATGACCTGCAAAATGGTTATTTCCAACAGAAGTGGACTTTACAGTGTCCTAGAGCATCGTGGTTTAAGCCGTTAACTAGGCTGAGTAGTTCAGAGTCACTCCATGAGTCATACAATTATTATTTGGAAACATATTGGATCTTTCTCATGGTCATTAATGATGGAGATCCTTTTTTTATGGAGTGTCTATTATTGTCAAAGAGGAAATGAAAAGAAAATATTGCAGGAAGTTTTAGAGCGGAATTAAACCATGTTTCATGGAGAAGTTTGAAAGCCCCCTTGTTCTATGATTTCAGATACGCGGTAAGGTGTGAGCAAGGAGGCTTGACTATGATTCTGTGTGCGCAGACAGCCTCTCTCTTGCTCTCTGTTGGTGTCCCTTTCCTTTCCTGAGATGATACTGTTTTCTGTGTTGGCTCATACTCACAATAAGGTTTTCAGCAGAAGAGTTGCACAACCTTATTAGCCTAAGGGAAGCGCAGAAGCTTATTGATCGTTAACTTAATCTCTGCAGTATACTTGCTTCTAAAACATTTAAAAATTTTTAAATGACATTCCAGTATGTTTTTTCGAGTGTCGGACAACTTAATGAATTTCCAATAAAGTACTTTCAACATGGCAATAGCTATGAGGTGTCTGATGATGTTCAGTTCTCCTTCAATATGGCCTTTTGACCTTTCTGACAGTTTGTTTGGAAATTTAAATTGATTATTCTCTTATAATTATGAGCTGTTATGTTTTTGGATGATGAAGACAACTGATATTGCAGGTGGGACGTTTGCATTGTACTCATTGCTATGTAGGAAAATGGATGTTGGCATCCTCCATTCCAAACGTGCAGAATCAAACTCTGGTTTTGTACGTCATGGCCGGCCTGAGGGCACTGAAAAGCAAAGTAGGCTTGGAAAATTCTTTGAACAGAGCATAGTTGCCAGGAGGGTACTGCTTTTTATTGCTATGTTGGGGATGTGTATGCTAATCGGTGATGGTATTCTTACCCCTGCAATTTCAGGTTAGTCACCATGCCATTTTTCGCCTTTGCTGAGATTTCTGTTTGGGGTTTCGAGTTTTTGACTTATTATATTCGTTGATAGTGTTATCGGCAATGGATGGAGTAAGAGCACCTTTTCCTTCTGTCAGCAAATGTAAGAATCAACTACTATCCATGTTATTTTATTTTTTCAAGGTGGGAAATTGTTAAGCCCATAAGTTCTGCGTTAAGTTTGAAGTGAATAAAAAGAGAATCCAGCATTTGTAGGTTTACAGATGTTCACTTTTTTTCAGCTTTGGTGGAAGCACTCTCTGCGATAGTTCTTATCGTTCTATTCCTACTGCAAAAGTTTGGTACATCTAAAGTGAGTTTCCTCTTTTCTCCCATCATGGGAGCATGGACGTTGACCACTCCACTTGTAGGAATTTACAGTATCATAAAGCATTATCCGAGTATACTCAAGGCCGTGTCACCACACTACATTGTCCATTTCTTCTGGAGAAATGGCACGGAAGGTTGGCTATCACTTGGTGGAACTGTGCTTTGTATTACAGGTGAGCTTACTTTTATTTCACATTACACGAGCTCCAAGACTGACAGGATCGCATTTTTGTGACTTGAATAGAAGTATGGATCCTTTTTCATTTGAACTGTTGCACATGGTAAGTATAGGAGCCATGGAAATTTTGACTATGATTTTTATGGGTACTTCCAGGTTGTCAGGTTTTATGAGGGATTTATGTAATTCTGAGAATTTTGTCAGGTTTTGCTGCTGTATTTTAAATGTCCGCTTTACAGAATAATTCCTGAATCATTTGCTTGTTCCTGCAATTTACTATGAGCTATAATCTTTGGTAGGCAAAAGGAGTTTTACTGATACATTGCCTAATGGATTACTTAGTATCTTGGTCTTTACCTTTTAAATTTTGCCACTGTTTTCTATTATGTACAACGATGAATTATGTCATGACACACTCTGAAATACCTATTCCATTTTGTGTTCCAGTAGTTAGTCTCTCTCTCTCTCTCTCTCTCTCTCTCTCTCTCTCTCTCTCTCCCTCTCTCTCTCTCTTCCGGTAATGCGACTGATTGGACTGGGCCATAGTGGATTCAAACCTGCTCTCAGTGCCCACTGATGCCTAATAATGAACTAAGCTCGTGTTGCGGATGTGCCTTAAGATAAACTCACGCTTCTGACAATGGTAAACATGGTACATTCATGTCACTCTTTTATAATATCAGGTTCAGAAGCTCTGTTTGCTGATCTTGGTCATTTCAATCGGACTTCTATCCAGGTGAACCTTCCTCTCCCAAGCTCTTAGTGTTGATTCCTTTTCAATATACCAGTCTAATGCCACTTTTCCTCGACAGATAGCATTTCTATGTACGATATATCCGTCACTGGTATTAACATATGCTGGCCAGACTGCGTACTTAATTCGTCATCCTAATGATCACGAAGATGGGTTTTACAAGTTCATTCCAGAATCTATATACTGGCCAATGTTTGTTGTTGCCACACTGGCAGCAATTGTTGCAAGCCAGTCATTAATATCAGCTACCTTTTCTGTAATTAAGCAATCTGTAGTACTTGATTATTTTCCTCGAGTGAAGGTGGTTCATACTTCCCCCAACAAAGAAGGCGAAGTTTACTCTCCAGAAATTAATTACATCCTCATGATCCTCTGTGTTGCCGTCATTCTTATTTTTGGAGATGGAAAAGATATTGGCAATGCTTTTGGTGGGTATATCATGTCCTGAATTCTGTATCATACAGCAACCATTTTAGTATGTTATTGCTGCATTAATGTCATCTTCTTTTCCCCAAAATTTCTGCATATGACCACCGGAATAAAGAAGATAAATTGTGACGGTCTGCTTGGAGTTTTGTTTTTCAACTTTTTGCTTTTGGCATTTGAGATTTGGGATTTATTTCATACTAAACACCTCAATTTTTTAAATATGTACTTATGAAAATTTAAGGTCACCCAAGGTAGTGTGGTAGTTTTTCAGAATATGTCAGACTAAAAATAATAGTTTTTAGTTTTGGTGGAAAGTTAAATAAGTACTTTCTACATAAGAATTGCTAAAAGAAAAGTACTGTGATACTTCTAATCGTTCTATAAAGGTTTTGAAGGCAAGACGCTGAATATGAAATATGCTTAAGCAAGGTGCAATAGCGTACTGAATAAAATCTCTTTACACAGTTAACCCAATCAAGCATTCATAATCTATTTATTGAAAGTAAGGGTTGGCACTCCATGAAAATGTTTATCATAGTATAAGTGATAGTGTTTTTCTTTGGGTACATTTGATAATCATATGGAAAGACTTCACTAACACCTAAGCATCTCCTGCAGGTGTTGTTGTCAGTCTAGTTATGCTCATCACCACTATCCTCTTAACCCTGGTTATGATCATGATTTGGAGAACTCCCATAGCGCTGGTTGCGCTATATTTCTGTGTATTCTTTGTGATGGAAGGTGTCTATGTCAGCGCTGTTTTCACAAAAATTCCTGAGGGTGGATGGATTCCTTTTGCCATATCTATTATTCTCGCCTTTATCATGTTTGGTTGGTTCTATGGAAGGCAGAGAAAGATGGAGTATGAGCTGACACATAAGATAAACCTTGACAGGCTTGAGGCATTATTGTCTGAGCCTGGTATACATAGGGTTCCTGGATTATGCTTCTTTTACACCAATATTCAAGATGGGCTTACTCCCATTCTTGGTCATTACATAAAGAACATGAGATCTCTTCACAAAGTCACTGTATTTACTACTCTAAGATACTTATTGGTTCCAAAGGTCGCTCCACATGAGAGAATTGTTGTAAATAAACTGGGCCTTAAAGGAATTTATGGGTGTGTGATTCAGTATGGATATGCAGATTCACTTAATCATGAAGGAGACGACTTGGTCACTCAAGTTACCAATGTGCTGATTGCACACTTACGGACCTGGTCGAGTTTCTCATTGCCTGGCTCGCCAGAGGAAGTGTATCAAGAAGTTGCTTATATAGAAGAGGCGAAGCTTGCCGGTGTCGTACACATACGAGGGAAGACTAGGTTTTACATAAGCGATAGCTGTGGCTGGTTCGATAGGATTCTGCTTGGCTTCTATGAAGTCTTGCACAAAAATTGCAGGTCCGCACTGCCTGCTTTGGGGGTGCCACTGCCACAGCGTATTGAGGTCGGAATGCTTTACGAGGCGTGAAAGGTGATGCATCATTGCTAGTGGTTGTGTATACAGCTTGGTCATTAAGTTGTTGCATGGATGGCTTCTGGTTCAGGGAACTTCCAATTGGAGGGAGAAGAAGTGGTACTTACCATGGAGTTCTGTCAGATAAAATTATGACTACTGACGTGTGAGTTTTTATCTACTTAAGTCTACAATACGTATCAATTCAGTCTCCATGTTCTGCTCTTACGATGATCGAACACCTTTTCTAGTGTCCTTCCCCCAAAAGTTGGGATTGGACTGGTTGAATTGGACGGGCAGTTTGTGGAGTCTAGTGCTGTAGAGTTTGTACGTGGAGGGTCTAATGAGGTTGGAACTTCTTGTAGATAGCATTTTAGTTTTGGCATGGGAAATGGTGGAGACAATAGATGGATATGGAGGAAGTCCTGCATTAATGTACTCAAATCTATGTGTTGGTCCTCATCTATATGTTATTTTTCTGGGTTGCTGATCTTCTTTGATCTACTGGTCTCATCACTTTTGATCTTGTTGAGTTGGTACTTCATATAGGGGTTGTATTAGCCAATTAATTGCATAAAATGGGAAAAGAGAGAGAGACACACACACACACACACACAAACGGATGTTCCAAGCAACTTGTTTTTTTTTTTGGGTAAAACCTCTTTTTGTAGTTGAGATTGAAAGGAGTACAATGCAAAAAAATTGGATCAACTTAAAGAGAAATATTGAGCACGACAAGTTGAAAAATACCTCTCTTACGACAATATGGGGATGGTAAATCCTTTGTTCATGAGGGTGGTTGTTAACGTAAATGCTGTAAGGCAGTGGAGCTTATTACCAATTGGTGGAGTGTACGTCAATTCTACTAGTTGACATTGGCATTATTCCGATTATGTCGGACAAGTCTCAAAAGTTCCTTTGACTAGACTTGATCAATAGGCGGGTCACGGGTGTATCAGGGTATCGGGTGTAAAAGCCCTTTTCTAAGCTCCCCTATGAAATAAACAACAAAAAAAATTCTGTCGTTAAAAGAACGTTTAGGAGAGCAGAAGCGGGCTCCGAGCGAAAGAACGAATATATCTGCTCAGACCCACCAAATTGTGCCTCATGACACAGTCTCTAGCGCTTCGCCTGGAAGCTCCTACAATGAATCAACAGTTTGATGCTATCCGGTGCGAACCAAAGTTGAGATTTTCTGTTGGTAACTAGTGAAGGAAAGAGTTGTTCAAGGTGCTGCTGGCATCAAGAGGTTTAGCTCCTTCTGCGAGAGGTATGATGAGACAACCCGCCATCCATTCCTTCGTTTGCTCTGAGTCTTAGGGAACATTTTGGTGCGCCGTAATGGTAAAATGAGGAATGCAACGGGTGTCTTTGTAGACAACGTCGGATGATGGCCTTCTGTACTTAAGATGTGGTCTATATGTTCGGAAAAGAACAACGTGGATGGATCTCCTGATGAGGAGGAAGAAGACAAGGTTCTGCTCATGGAGTCCCACCCGATGGAGGACTTAGGAAGTTCAATGTGGAGGAATCTTCGGACGGTAAGCCTACCAGGATCATCGGGATTGGAATGTTACTCGAGATCACAACGGTAACATCGATATGCCGAAGTCTTAAGTTATTCGTGAAGCATTGACCATCTAATATTTGCTCTTGGCAATCCTCGATTTCCCATCTCCGCATCGATTGCGGCTGTACCGTGCTTAAAGAACGACCGAATATCGAGATTGCCTAAGCCGCGGTCTGTCCTTAACACAAGTTAGTAAACTGCTTCATCAAATGAAAGATGAACCAGGAGGGAACGCGAAGAATCAATAGTACTAACAAAAAGGACAGCTATAGAGTTAAAAATGCTTTGACTTGCCACTCATATCTCCTCGAATGTCTTATTTCTTCATTCCCTTGATTTTTTTATTTTCTTTTTATCGTTCATCGCTATCTTTCTTACAATGAAGCATTCGTAAGAGGACTGTCAGGGACATGGAATTTACATGCACTAGACAATGAAAGCAATAATTGTTAACGAACATTGACTACGATGTTTAAAGGAAACTTCCTTTTCTCTTTCAAGAAGCATGGCGAAATGAAAGTCGACTGGGCGAATCGATTCTCACAATGACTTCTTCAGCTCCGTATTCATCATCACTGGAGTCATCGGCATGAGTTCCCAACGTGTCTGTACTCTGAAGCTGAGGTGGAGGAACTGGTCTAATGAACTTCCTTACCTCAAGGCTCTCCCCTGCAGTAGCAGCCCCTTCAGATCTGACTGAGATAAGTGGTCGATCGTGGTTCAAAGGAACCCTTGGATACGACTGGCTATGTGAAGTCTTTGGCCGGCTTGCTCTGAAGAAGCTTCGATTTCGGAGACGAACGTCCACCTTGTGAATTCAGAGAAGGTATAATTAGAGCTGACTGCCGAGTGCAGACACACAGCTGAGACTAAGTTAAAAGAGTTTGCAATTAACTCAGCATTAGAACTCCATGCAGAGGATAAAAGAGAAAAGGAAATCCAGACCCTGTGACACAGACTTCGATATACCAGCATCCTAAAAGCTTTCGCTATCAAGAACTTTCCCAGTCAATAGTATCCAGGACTATGCAACTATAAGATAGGTGAAAAGAAATCAACTGTACCATACTGCCATAGACGCTCAGCTGCATTGCTCTGGCAGACATACTGTTTGCTTGTTGATAATCATGGCCGTGTCTATGTTGCCTAGCCTTGTAGAAATGTTCTGGCCAGCTCATAAGACCGCCATGTTCCCGACCGTGGGTTCTGAGGGGCTGATCTACCGAATGAGGAACCAATGAAGACGATCTTTGAAGAGCGCTGTCGGCTTCAAATGCCGCAACATCAAAAATAATAACCCTAGCTCTAGTCTCCACGAGATACCAGGATCCTTGATGGGAGAAACTGACAGTCCTAATACCTGTTTCCCATTAGCGTAAATAAAAGCTTTAGTTGCAAAACACTTCATGTTAGTACTTCTCTCCATGATACACTAACCATATCTTTGGTTTGCAATGGGCTCACTAATTTAGCAGTCAATAACATTGTAGCACACCATTTACAGAAGCATAATTAATATATTATGTCCAAAAATCAACGGAAACAAATTCATGACTTGGCTTCTCCTACAAAACAGCTCGGTAAGCTCAGGGGAGCACATCGTTGTTCCTAACTGATTTGTAAGCTCAGGGGAGCACATCGTTGTTCCTAACTGATTTGTGGTTATAGAAACTAACTGAGCCTTTTAAATCTTCTTTACAGTATCTAGCTAAAAAAAGTATCACTTTCTTGTGAAAAGAAAGATGTTGGCTAGGCTACTGCTACCTCATAGCTAAGGTTCTCTCTATTGAAGAGTTACAGTACATGAATCTGCAAACAGCAGTAGAAAGTTTGCATAGCTGAAGTACTGAAGAAGAAATTGCAAGAGTCAAGGGCTTCAGTATTCTGCTCAAAAGATGCCGGAATGAATCAAAAATGAGTATAATGATCTGTTGACACGCTTCCCAACAGATAATAGATTAGGTTACCTGATGTATCTGGACTTTGGAAACTAGAATTCCCATGCAAAGGCCATAGCGCCGCTGGCGATGTAATCAGTTCTTCCTCAACACCTTGTGTTTTTATAAATCCTTCTAACAAAAATCCAATGGAATGTTGGGGTACTTCTATAGTTTCTCCTCTAATGTATATAGTCATTTCTGACCTTTCGGCAACAAGAGCTCTCAGTTCTTGCATTGCCATTTTCTCAAATACTTGAGGAAGAAAGAGCTTCGCAAGAATGAGAGCACTTTCCTGCAAGTAAATATACTCAGCAATACATCCGTGATCATTCGATGAAGAATTAAATAAAATTCATGGATTATTACCAAATAGTAAAATAAGCAAACCGTCATCCAGAAAAAAGCGATATCCTTTTGGCAATGAAAAGATGTCCGTTAATCGATGACAGAGATCTTGATGCAGACATTAAGTCCTTAGAACAGATATCAGATATATGCCTCTGCAAGCTCACTAAAGGATATACATAGTAGTCATACCTGCCAGAGGAAATCTTCTACCGAAGGATCTGACTGAAGCACTGAAAGTATCTTTTCAGACTCCAGAAAGAAACAAAGAACAACAGAATCTGTGATCATGTCACAGGTACATGGTTTCCCACTCAACACTTCATACAGGCCCAGTGTACTCCCATATGTAAAAGTTGGATGCAATGAGTGCTTGTTTCTTATGCTCTTGCTACTCCACTGCCAAAGATCCACAAAAAAGCTATTAGAACAAAAGAAATAGATCTTCAACTGAATAAGTGGGAAAATCCATCTTCCCCATGCTCTATAAACTTACCTTGACTATCCCATTAGATATGAGCCAAATACCATTTGGCTTGGAGCCCTCTCTGTATAGCATCACACCACGTAGTTTCATTGTCTCCTTGGTTGTGCCTCTGAGGGGTTCACTGACCGCAGAAGGAAGAGCACCCAGCAAGGGATGCACACTAACTAGATCACTTATTTTGGGCATCTTAACTAAAGGAGGATTTCTCAGAAGTCTCTTCAAGTCGGTCTGTGTTAAAAGTTACATACTCTTGTGAGCTACGGAGTATCAAATGTCACAGCTAATGGAAGACCACTCAAATGTACCTGCACTGCATCATGGAGATGAAGCATCTCTTTCTCTTCCAATATCCCAACCTTCTCAAGATTTTTGACATAATCAATCAAATGATTCAGAACAGAATAAGTGACCTGTCTCGTTTTAACCACACGGAGAACCTGGTACAGTTTCCAATAGGAAAATCAATCAGAAATAAAGACTATCACATCAGCAGTCAATGCATACGCATCCAATATGTTTGACTAGTAAGGGAATGTTAAAAGACAGAAGAGCAAAAGATTCACACTTATTAACCTGAGGAAATGTTACACGGACGTCTTCCAGAAAATTTTTGGCTTCTTCTCCTTCTGCCTCGCTTTCATTGATGACAGTAGAAGCCACATCACTATCACCTAATGGATAGAGACCAAAGAAATTAGAACTCTTTCTGAAGGAAAACCCCATGAACAGATCTATTAGACCAATATGTCTAGGAAGCAGTGCCAACAGAAAGAGTAACACGTTCTTAGCCAGGTTTTTAGTATATGGAGAGTAAGGAGAGCATCCGGTAGTCATCAAATCAATATGCTGCATTACGGTTATGAATGCTTTCTGCTGTGTTTGACCTCCACAGTGGCAATCCACTTTTCCCAAATAAATATCTTTATAGGATCAAATTGAAGTATAGGACAAGTTGAAGAACGTATTGCATGATAACTTATAAAAACAAACCCCGTTTCTACTGGTCACATTGACTTATTGATGCTTTTGCATCATTGTGCATCATTTAGTACCATAACTTTTCTACAAGATCTAGCTACTAATGGACGTTCCATGAAGTTTTTGTTCAACCTTTTTGAGTCTCCACGTACTTCTTTAGCTTGAGTCCCCTTCATGAAGTTTCATATCCTCGTTCAGCATCCAAAGGATCATTGTCACTTGTCGGGCTGAGGGGTTACTAAAATATCCCATTTCTCTATAAATCAATAACCAAAATACCACGTTTCTCTATCAATACTAACCGATTGAACTTTCTATTTTACTGTTACATTAGAGATTTGGAACACCAAAATAAGTGTTCCCCATGTTCCGATATAGGTTCCCTTGCAGTTTGAGTTGCAGTTCCAAGCTTTTCCAGGGCCAACTAGGCATGTTACTTTCACCTGATATGTTCTTTATGATAATTCATGTTTGGAAATAAATCTCAAAATCTTTATGTGGGCATGCATCTTAATGACTAATTCATGATTTAAGTGTACATTATCTATATTGTCTTCGACATAACTTTACAATCTGTTTCTTATTCCAACTAGACAACCAAAAGAAGCTTAGCCCTATCATACCACATTCCTAACAAGGGACATTCCGCTTCTCTTTTTTGTCCGCGTGTCGGAGTCAACCATGCACTACGTAACCTTCCAGACTACCTCAGGGAAGACATCTCATTCAGATTGTGCAAAACCAACTTTTCTTTGGCGTCTTTCTTTCGTGCACATATTCATTTGGAGCTCTATTTATTCTTTAAAATGCCTATATATCAATCAATTTCGATCATTTTTGGTACACTCATTTGTGCTCATGTTGGTCCTTACTGCTCAACAATCTGATCAGTAAAATACAATTGCCTTCTTTGCACTCCAATTGCACTTGTCTTTAAGTTTAGGAAGCATCCTGCATGACATACTGTATGAAATTCCATTTCATCAGTTCCGCTGGTATAATGAAAATGGCATCTCTACCTCTCTCCATCCTTTTTATAACCCCATTGGTATTTCCTAGTCTTGCATTCTCATTATAATCTCTTAATGCATCCCACTACATATACTGTCTTGAACCTAATAAGAGAGCTCTTGAATCCCAATTTTTTCACACATTATTCAAGTTTACATTCAATCATGTTCATTTTCATCTACTAACTCATATCAGTAGCAAAAAGCATACATCAGCAGAGAAAAGGACCTAGACTGATTGTCCCTCTAGAGAACACAGACACAGAAACAAAAACTTATAGCAAAAGCTCACCTTTCTTTTCATAAAAGTTTGAATGTCATGCATCTAATTGTTTAATTTTTCTATATTCATCTTACTTGAAGTCCACCCCTACCCCTACCCCGACACCCCCCCACCCCCCACCCCTCCCCCCCCCCAAAAAAAAAAAAAAAAAAAGAAAAGAGCCTTCTCTCCCCATGACCTCAATCCTGATAATAATCTGCATTAAAACAGAATGGTATTAAACAATGATGCAGGCATTTCCCTTTCTGTCTTACCAATGCTGGATCTCATCCCCAGTATGGTAGTCACTACTATATATAATTTTTCATATTTAGTCGAGGTTCCAATCCCCATTCAGTTATTTTTCCCTTGTCTTTAATTAACTCGATAGAATTAAAGGATTAAAGATACTTTCCATTTTAATGATTACAATCATTCACAGATTGTCATAGTTTATTATCATGCACAGAGTAAGACTAGTGTATTATTTTTTGGTTGGTTGTTGTAGTAGTCAAGTGGTATCTTAGGCCAACTTCCAAGCACTAAATATAGTAATACTTGTTTCTGATCATGACTCACTAAAGTAAGTTTTCATTGATACGATAAGCTCGGGTGAACTTATCAAATTTCGAAAAAGCACTAGGATGACCACGTGCATCAAAGAATAAAAATTTATTGCTCTCACAAGTTCTCCAAATTAAAAAACTTTCAGGGCTTCTTTAAGAAAAATAAGCCATCAGTTTCGATATTTCATTAACTAATCATTAGCACTTCGAAGCCTAAGGACTGATTAAAATTATTAAACTTGAAATTTAGCTCTTCAGCTGTTCAACAGTGGATAAGAAAATGGGCTGGACAGTTGTATACGGCCTAAAATAAAAGATTACTTGCTATGATGCAGAGACTTTCTACAATATGCAGGAAATGGACAAGAGAAAGAGAACCATTTCTCAGCCAAAAGTTGAGCATTTCCCATATATGTTATACCTATAAAGTCGTGTAGTTGACGACGCGCAATTCTATGGGCACGAAGAAAGGCTGCACAAATATAACATGCAGACTCCAACCTTTCCACGGTGAAGTAGGTAACCAATTTTGGAGGACAGATGCTTTGAAGAAACCTGTAGTAATTTGGGAAATGAACATGGGACTTTAAGCCTTTCCAATCACACAGAGGCTCGTGAGAGACCATATCAATTGCTTCGTCCACTGACTGCATCAAAATGTTTGCAGTAGTTTGTTTGATCCTTCCTTCATCCAACATACCCCAGTAAGCAGCTTGGACACCTGAAATTAAGAATTGTTTAGCAATACTGGAAACATCAACATCTCAGTTCCAAAACAGCTGTCAAGTGTATTGCATTAGAACAATCTATGCAACACTAGTGCTAACAAATAATTGCCAAGCTAAAACGAGCAAAATATACAACCAAAGTACACCAGAATTTTCAACTAGAGTTGAAGCATACATTAAGGTAGAAAGTCTACAGTTTGAGAAATTAAATCAAAAAGAAAAGTACTCATCAGTGACCGTGCTTAGGATGCCTATGGACAACAATCTTTATTAAACGAAAGCGCTATTACAAAGATGACATGCCAATTAATAAAAAGTTCTCACCAAATTACTTTAACATTCCTGTTTTAAAAAAAAAATTGTAATGTCGCCAGATAAATATTAGTATACATAAATAAATTCATGCAGATATTAACACGAATCTTGCCCAGCAAAATGGCAAGATGAAGTCCTTCACTCCTCAAGGTGACATGTTGAACATTCCTCCTGAAGCTTTTATGTTTTATGGATGTGAAGCTCGTTAACTTACTATAACTAAATGCTGGCATGTAATAAGATAGATTGTATTTGCTGCAGTGGTTGAGGCGTGTCCAAAATTTCAAGAAATTGGGGTTCAAATTCCTACAAAAAAAAAATCCAAATTTACCCTTTTGAAATGGTCAAGATCTGCTCAAATTAAATTGACCAATTCATCAGTTTGACCAGTTTTGACCAGAACGCAATTATTAATTTAAGAAGAAACTGGACCACCAACCATTTTCAGGTTCAACCTATTGAACCAGCCAAACCTTCCCAGTTCTGTCAATACTATATAAACTAAGCATAATGCATACTCCGCCCTTGCAATAAAAGTTTACTGATCACTATCTAAGGCATATTAAACAGGGTTGTCTCTAACGGCTTCACTGGATAAATATGTCGACCTTTGCAGCATCAAAACCATCTGTCGAAGAGGTGAAAGCTGAAAAAGTCGTCAGCAGATATTTTCACAGTAAAAGGTGAACAAAGAAAGCAGATCATCCGCTTTTGGTTTGCCCTAGCATTAAAGCTATGTGGGTCAGAACTTTGTCACTGTTAGAAGTTGCGGGCAGCAGGTTCTGTGGGAAAGAGCTTTGGCATGAAATGTAAGAGTTACTGAAGGAAGAGAGAGTTTCATTTCCAATCCCCTCGACCATTTTTTGGCTGTTGTTGCGTTGAAAAAAGAGGAGAGTCTGTGACAGTATAGTACCCAGTTGACTCATTTCGAAGATCTCGTGTAGCGAACATTCTGTTTGGCTCCCTCAATCTCACCTATGGAAATTTTATTGATGCAGCATGCACCATTATTTATTTATTTTTATTTTTTTTGGTCGATGCAGCATGCTCCTAGTTCAACTGTTAGAATTTTCTCTCAGTTTATTTAATGCCAACCAGACAAGTCTCTTCTTTGGTCCAAACCATCCTATCCATGTTTTAATGAAAGAAATGTAAAGCATAACAAGCTTAACAAGCAACAGTGATTGCCGATACATAAGGCGATTTTGCCTCTCTTAAGTCTAAAATTAATAATGGCATGCAATGGTGAGACTCAGGTGGCTGCAGCAAAAAGTAAATGCGTTAAATGAAAAATATACCATTCAGAAGACGAATTCGTATGTCTTTCAAATTCATAGGGTCAAGATCTGCATCACTTTCAGACGCATTATGAGGGTGCACTTGTTCCCCTTCCAAATTACTTAGGCTTGCAATATATCTTTTCACAGTAGGCCAGTCAGCAGGTCCTAGTTCCTCATCATCTCCAAGATCACCAAAAGCCTCCAAAGCTTTGTTCAGCATTTCATACTTTGTGTACTCCAATATGCGTCTCTGTCACAGATACCAGAGTAAAATATGTACACCATAATGGAACAACAGACTTTTCAGCTTTGTTGAATAGAAAGGTGAAATTTACTTGACAGTTAATAGAAATTCCATGGTCAGCTAAAGCTACGGTCTGTTGCCATCTCTTATCTATGCCAGGGGACCATTTCTTCCATCTTAAAGACAATATCTCTGTTTGTAAAAGTAGACTGAAAGGCTGTCCATTTTGCTTTAGATGTCATCACTATGCATTGATTCAAGTAGATTATCAGCTCTAAGAACATCATTTTCCCATTTTTCACCCAAAAGCCGGGGAAAATCAAAACATAATAGTTGAAAATTAATTGAATGGGAAAACTATCAAGAAAAGAAAAAGTAGGAGAAGGAATCTCCACCAACTGTCAATTCATTATGGTATCATATGCTCGATAAAGTTATCTCAAATTTCAAACAATAACCATAGTCCTTATTGGTTGAAATGACAAAATAAAAAAAATGAAAATAAAAAGAGACTAAGATACTATGTTCCTTTTGTTTTTGGCCTCACGATAATAAACTGGTGAGACTAAATTTAAAATTCACCTTAGCCGATGATAGCTTGTCCATGCCAAGAAGATGCAAAACAAACTGTGTTGTTGACCCATTTATAATAAGCGTTAAGAAGACAATTCCACCAGTGAAAAAGACAAACTGCAAGAAGTAAAATCTCAAAGTTCATATCCATGTTTTTCAGAATTCATCAATTAATCGCATCTTTCTGATGTAACATACCAGAGTCCCTGTTTGAGTACTGAGAGATGCCGAGATGCCACTCGAACCCTATAAAATAACCAGAAAAGAAGAAAAGTTGTGAACAGGAGAAGGGCATTATAACTTACAAAATAGACAAATTGTGAGGATCAAGAACAAAATAAAACAAATTTTGCATATGTGGGATAATGGAGCTTTTCCTTGAATTCCACTTGAGACACTACAATTTCAGATGTTTATATCTACCATATAACAGCCTAATGTCGCATATTTATCTTTTAAAAGATACAAGACAATCAATTCAAGTAATCAAGGCCCCAATTCAACTTTACGCTAAGTTGATTGCATTTTGTGGACCTTGATAAATTTATCAAGTGTCAACTGCAGGTGCAGCGTTGAGTAATCTTTAGGCCATTATCCAATTAATTATTTGGAAAACAATCTATGACTCCATGTTTACTATTCTCTTGGCAAACTCCAGGTGGCACTTGAGCATTTTTTTATTGGTAAGATTTATGGAGCAGAACAGGTCCGGCGCACCTTCCAGGGATTGATCCCTGGAGGTGTGCCTGATCCCCAGTGCCACCCTGAGGACAACTTTTATGCTTACCCAAGTGAACCCTGTGCATTCATCCACATAAAGCTGCCACCCACACATGAACTACGTTTGTCCCCCTAATTTGGATAACTACCCTGTCACTCCGCCTCCATCTTGAACCAATTATTTGACATCAATAGCAACTTGCATCAGACAGCACACCACTGTCTCTGAATCAACGTTTTTATTTTTGACCACTATCAACAATGCTACCTCCTTTACCCCCCTATTAGTGCCAGTACTGCTGGTGTCAGTGTGGCCAGAGCAGGTGCTAATAAGGTAATGCAGAAAAAAATGAGCTGTAACCAGGGTAGGAATGGATAGAGGTAATGTTGGCAAAGCTGAAGATCTTGGAGTTGGCATGGCTGGTATTTGGTGCTTCCGCCCGTGCTGGTGAGGCTGAGGATAATGCAGCAACTGTAGTGCTGGTCCTGACTATGACGATGGAAGTTCTGGTGGTTAGACCCTGGCCTCAGTGACATTTCCGTGGTAATGGCAGAGTGATAAAAAGTGGGCAGTGATGCGAAATTGATTGCAACGGTAGTGCTGCAATGCTGAACAAAACTTCTCTAGTTGATGACAGTCAGCGGAAGGATTTTAGTTCTTTCAACAGGAGTACGTAGTCATTCATTCAGCAGGATGATATGGCCCCTGTACGTTACTCATCTAACTGGTTAGTTAAGTTTAGTTTAGACCCGGTCAAGTAGAAAAGGCCTACTTACATTACAACAGTGAGCATAATCATTTGGTTAATAAATGATTTAACTGGACTCTCATCCCCCGAGTTGTGACAGAGGTATTGTGTGATATGGGAAAGAGATGGAAAAAGAGAATTAAAACCAAAAATGCTAACTGTTTAAGACTACAGATCGGAAATGTCATGCTACAGCTGTCTGGCAAACTAATTCGACTGTTGCTGAAAAGCAACTCGAGTTCTTTACAAAGTCAATGAGTCACTCTATGTGATGGTACTTGGTTAGTACCTTATTATACACATCTCTATACAATGTAGTGGAGCATGTCGAAATCCCCAGTACATCACTTAGTAAACAAGTTTGAGTAAAATATTTCGGAATACATTGCATCCTACTTCCACATAGGACTGTAGTTAGTTGAGTGTTATGACATAAGACCGAGATGCCCTAGGTGGTTAGGTTTCCTTTCTAACAGGAAGAGACAAATAGAAGTCCTATGAGGTAATGTGCAACATGGGGTACAACTAGAAGTGCTTATACAAGAATACAACACTAGAGGTCCAAATAGTGTTTCACATTTTTATCTGATAGTTTATTGAAACTGACATGAGAGCATAATTAGACCAGAAAATCAGACGGAATGGTTTAATTGGCACCGAAGAAGAACCTCTGTTGGGAAAAACATGAGTACAAACATTCATGTTTGAAGTGTGACTATGCCACCTATGGAAGCAGGATTATTTGTGAAAGATTGAGTAATGAATACTTGCCTTAACTGAAAGGGAGAGAGACAAGGCAACAGCCCCACGCAAGCCAGACCAAGTGAGGATAGTGGCTTCTTTCCAGTCCAAACCATAGCCAAAGTAACGCAGAAATGGATATAAGACTGTGACAACTACAAGACGTGATGCTTGTACAAAAACATAAAGAAGAATGAGGTATTCCCATGAAGTTCCTGAAAGCGAGGAAAGGAAAAAGAATCCAATCAGATCCCTTGACGTGGACAAGGTTCCACCAAAAAAATAAAATAAAATAAAAAAAGGCCTTAGCTACAATAATCAGAATATTCTATACATAAGAAAAGAAGCAAAAAGAAGGTCTAATAAAATGGCATCTACAAAATTATTCTTTATATCCAATCAGCATCTCTTCCTGAAAATATTGTATTGTGAAGTTTACTTAAATCCACACTTCAAACTGGCTAATTGCTGTAGGCCCAAATAATTTTCCATATTTGAATTCCATTTAGTTCTCTTCACTTTTAAATTTATCAGATATCAGGAGATATTAATGGCTTTTTCCTATTAGATTATAATGTCCTACTTTGAACCTATGACTACTCAAGGGTTTTCAGCATATATGTTCATTCCATTCTGTTTTAAGACAGCTTGCCTGTCTGTTGTATCAGTAAATTTGACAAAGGTCCCTATTCCCCACGCCTCCAAGCATGTCTTTAAGTATTGAGTGTGAGCTCGAATTGTGTTGGAGCATAAAATTGTTGTCAGTAGAAACACTTTTAACAAGTTTTATAAATAAAGCAGCTGAACCATATATTCTTGAATATCAGTACAGAGAGGTATTTTCTTGCATCTCGTAGAGGAGTGAGTGGCTGAATGCCTGATATTCCTCAGGGTATAATGACCTTACTTGGCAGGTTAAAAAGACTTTGTTTAATTAACCGCCAAGCAGAGGTGTGGAGAGTAACGTTCTTCTCGGGACTCGTTACTGAATTTTCATCCTGTTGAAGGGGACATCAACAATGCTCAGAAACCTTGTGGAAAGGATTCGAGCAACAGGTTCAAGACTGCATGCGGGAGGTGAGCATATGCAACAAGCTGGAGGATTGGGTGGTTTCTAGAAGTAGTTCATCATTAGTTTCAGGATAGGATCACATTAAGTGATCAGTAAAAAAAAGGGGGGGCTTAAGAAGCTGAAAGGCAAGAAAATGAGGAGGAGAGAAGCAAAATAAGTTTTCATTGAAAATGGGGTCATCAAGAGAAAATGAAAAGGAGGGAAGAAAAATAGGTTTTTCATTGACGATGGGGTCATTAGGAATTTAGGTGGATAGGTTTCATCCAATCTAGGGGTTAATGAATAAAATAGCAGTTCCAGCTATTTTATAAATCAGGTAAGATGTTAACTAGATAATTCAGCCACCTCACAACTCGCCGTTAGGGCTAGTGAAAGAAACAGGAGTTGGATCTGAAACCAAAGTCAGTATAAAGCTTTTTAGTGGCGCAATGCAGTTACATGCTAGTGAAGAGCTTCTGTGGAGCTACAACTTTTCTTTATCAGCTTCCACATTACTGTGGGGGTTAACATGATCCGTTCGCCTAAATGATAACTCCATGCCCAGAGAGAATGAAAAGGAATAACTAAAAAAGTGAAGAGTGGAAGAACTCAAAAAAGCATGAGACTAAAACAAAGAAAACTCAACTCCTACCATCTTATATTATACTGATTCAAGAAGACAGATACACTTCAAGTATAGTACCAAAAATAACAGGAATAGATGCAACAGGTACCATGTTCAAAAATATCTGCATCACTGAGAACCCCTTCAGCAATTACGACTCCACTGCAGAGCAAAATATAAATAAATAGTCACTAACATTGTCAACATCATTGAGATGGAAAGTAGGTCAGTTGTGCTACAACTTTAGAGTCTTTAACATGGCGCTTTTTGCATTTTACTTTTCAACTTACAGCTCTATTTGGAGTTCAATTTTTTTAAAACTGTGGCGATGGCCATACCGGATGGCTGACAGGCACACGGTTAACCAGCTAAATGGACTAGTTTGATGTTAAGCAAGTTCTTTCCAGGCCATGTAGGATGCTTTCTTCATATATTCCATTTATTAATGTTTGTGTTACATCATACAAGGAAAACTAGCTAGTAGCATTTTCGAGGAGTTCACGACCAGTAACACCTTCAGTTGCAGATTCTTCTACCATCATTGTTGCTTATCGTAAGGATGACCTTATGCAGGGCATGCACAAGGGACATGCAATAAGAGTGCCAATTTCATTTTGTACTGCCAATACGCAAGAACAGACACTGGAAAGCAAAACAAGGACTTACCTTAAGATAAAAATCAATGTATTGGCAATGTAAGCAACCATTTCCCTGGATGGTAAAGGCAGCATTAATGTCAAAGGAAGATCAACAAATAAATCACAATACATACTCTTACGAAAACACCAGACCTCAGATTAATAAGGTGTTTACTAGTCACATCACTCTTTTAAATGCAGCATGACTGTATCTATATAACCTAAATGCGATACCAATGAAATTTTCCTTTGATAGGATACACACTATGAACAGTTGATTAGGAAGAATGCCCTGATTTTAGGGAAGATAACAACTAATCTCTGTGTTCCAAACTTCCCAGGTTGAATTTAATAGCGCAAACTCTAAAAGTGAGTACAGCAGTACTCTAACTATGTTTTGGAAGCAAATTACTGTACTCTTTTAGCCAACAAAATCGATTTTGGCAACAATCAAACTTGCTATCACCAGTTAAGGGAAAACCTAGATACCTTCTAAATACTCCATTACTTGCAATCTCCCAACCTTTTTAATTTTTGCAACTATCTCCTGATCTTTACGTTGGTTGAAAATAGAGGCTAGAAAATCGATAGGCTTTGGTTACTTTTGTGCAGGATTGAATAATCATAGATTACAGTCACTCTACTCCCACTGCCAATTCCACCTAGTCAAGCTCTCAAATATACTGTTTCCACAAGAAAGAATCCATGCATGACTATGCAAGAGTGCACTTGGTATTACATCTGATGCCACTTTAACCCATAGCAATATCTTCTAAAAGAGTAGATACAGTTTCAACTACCACAAGAACATTAAACTCCATTAAGATGAAGCGGCTCAAACAAAACAATTCTTAAAGGCTCACCAAAAGTGATGTAAACTTTCTTGACCGTCACCCTTGAAGGCGGTTTTAGCAACTGCAGCGTAGAACCTGCCAAAGTCCATCATCAAAAGAGATGTTTAGCTATAGTCGTAAGAAAGAAACTTTGCCATGGCAATTTGACTTACATTCCTAGAGTCATCACTGTCAAAACACCAGAAACATCAGCACCCTCTTGAGCCTAATAAAAACAACAGAATTTTGTCAGTTTTCTTTGCATAGCATGAAGATCTTGGAAAATTGCTTGACTAATGATTTCCATATTCATTCATTTGGCTCATCGAGACATTGGAGATAATTTGAACTATAGAAAATTAAAAGTTGATGCACATGAACAAACAAGGAAAACTTCCTTATTGACAGATGAAAAAGAAACCCCACCAGAAATTTCTAGCTTTCAGAAGATTTCAACCCCTACAGCCTGACCAGTCTTAAGCTATAACCCACAACAATGAGCCCTCTTGCAATTTCCAACAGATATTTTCAAAGTTTACTCCTACAAAGAAAGTTATCAAGCTGAGCACCAGGCATAGGTGATTGATGTCACCTGCCGACTACCGTAAATCAAAATTATCTAACAAATACACCTATAGTAAAGCAATTATATGGAAAATAAGCGAAATACATACTCATGTGGCTTTTTAAGTAGACTACAAATCCTAATATCCACAATTTCGACTTCAAGAATGGTTATTAACTGAAGGTGTGTACCAAGATATGATCATACAAGGAAGACCTGAAGATTTAATTCTTACCAGATGACAATATATTTATAAGTTCCATAAAACCAGGTGAGATAATTGCACGAACTATAGAATATATATAACGTGAGATAAGAGGAAAACAAATAAACATAGAATATAGGTCCCAACCCTGTGCTAAAGCAACTTATCGTCGTTGCAACAGCTTAAGATGAGAATGGATCAATTGAATATAAGTTCTTCCTTGGCGTATAGAATATTTACTTTCCTAACAATATGAGAACTGATCAAATAGCGGGGCGGGCCTGGCTGGGCCCAAGGTCAGGCCTAACTTTGATCCCTGTCCAACCATTTCAACAGGCACATATAAATATTCTGGCCAAAATTTTCGACATAAAGCACTCTCCCAAGCACACCCATTTGCATTTCAAGCCCTGCCGAGCATGGCCAACCACAAAGACAATGCTCAGATTTACCAGTCTCAGGCCACTGCTATGCTGATTCATTATACAAGACAAACGACACATAATTGTACTGAATATGCAACAACTTGCAGATATCAAGTGTTTGTGAAATGCAACAACAAAGCTCTCTGTTCAGGAACACTAATCCCTGCTCCCTCCATTTGTGAAGGCTTTTCAGCCCAGCTAAATGTAAGGATTATCTTAGTATCTATTCACACATACTCAGAGACACACACCCCGATAAACAACCTTAAATGTATAGCAAGAGACCCAGGAAGACTGGGTTTAAAGAACATAAAGCAGTAAGGAAAGAGGAAAATAGTGTCTCAAGCAGTCCAGTAATACGTTAGCCACACATTAGTGGAAGTCCTGATAAAGAAGACCATAAAATAATACCAGCATATATTTATAGAAAGCCACCACAACTGTTTCGGCAATCGATAGTTGATAGTTTGAGAAAATTGTTAAGGGTGTGGTACATACCGTGAAGTAAGCGATGTAGCTCACAGCCAGCGTCAAAGTAATTTCTATCACTGTATCGTTGAAAATAAACCCGAGCCATAACACAGAAATTATTCCAAAGGCAAGACCTATGCATACACTAAATGGGAGAAAGAGTCAGATAACCAAGAAAAATAGAGTTGCAGTTGTCAATGCTAATGAGATACCTACGCGCCAAGTGAGACTTCAGTTAGGAACTTTATTATGGCTGCCCAGTCATAACTCTTGCCAAGAACCATCTTAAAAAATAGCTGATAAACCACGATTGCTGTTCTGAACATGATGCAGAACAAAGTGAATTAGCAATATATCAAAAGAATAAAAAGCTTGAGTCCATCTAAAAACTTGCTTGCTATTATTCACTAGCATAATAAACACAATATGCTCGTAGATTTATAAATTGAAGTATATACCCATCATTCATCAAGGACTCTCCCTCAATAATGGTACTTAGTTTTTTGCTAGCACCAAGCTCTTTCAAGAGAGCAACTACAGCAACTGGATCAGTAGCACTCAGAAGTCCCCCAAGCAGAAGACAAGTTTTCCAATTCCAGTCGTATGGGAAAGTGAGCTGCATGATGACCGAAAGAGCCAAACTAAGTGCTTGAAACAGAAAAGGTGATCACATACATAGCAAGTGCTATTTCAGATTTGCAAGAATAGCTTCAAGCAGAATACCTTCAGGGCAGACCCAAGACAGAAAGTTGATATGAGAACACCAGGACCGGCTAGCAAAATCATTTGCACTATACACCTCTGCCCATTTGAAACAAAACTAAAAGAAATGAGAACTGTCATATTGGATGTCCAAGAAAGTGCAAGAAGGACAAATAAATCACATAAAACCTAGTTCCGACAGAAAGAGTAGGTATCATGCACAAACAAGATCATCCTTTGTGAAGTGGTTCTTCCACACTGGAGGCAACAATATGGGTCAAGGAGCCAACATTTTAACTCATGTTACCTAAATCTTAGATACGTTTTCACCAAATATTTAACAGATCAATAGACTATAAGCTCGGTCTCCTATAAGGCCTATGCAGTTCGAGATTGCATTCGATCCAAGACAGTAATAGTACTGCAAACTCCATTCTCAGTGGACCACTGCTTTCACCAACTCCATCACCACAAACCTTCACAACCACCAATTGGACTCTTATACCACCACCATTTCCATCAATGTATCATCGTTGCAACTACCGGACCGACTCCACCAACTGAATTGCTATACCACCACCTCCATCACTCTACTACCCCACAACTCCACATACACCCTTCCGATCTCTCCACTACCTTCACCTCTCCATGGTGACACTCTAATACAAATTGATAGGTGAATATTCAACTAAGATAATATCAAATCCAAGAACTCTTGGGCTAGCACAGTTATGAGCAACCATATAAGTTTATTTATTATGGTCCTACATAGAAAGGACACAGGTTGCCTCATATTTTGCCAGAACTATAAGCCCTGAGAAGTTGTACATTCACCACTGTCATAATATGAGGCTAGCCTAAGGGTACCAGTTTGAATGTGTCAACGCCCACCTAATTATAACAACTAGATGGAAATCCGCATGATTTTCACAAGAGTAGGGTAAAGACAAGCGCCATTAGTTTCAAATGAAGTCCACAAACAGGATCTCCCCAGCACAAGAAAAGGAAAGGAACAAAACCACAATGCGCCTGCTCACAAAATGTGGGCAGCCGACAAAGAAGAATGGAAAGGTGTTTTTTACAATGCCAAGGTTAACTCAAATAGACAGGAAGATGCAAAATAAGAAGTAAACCTTAATTTGATGTATTTCCATTGAAAATGAACTTTCAAAAAGAAGGGCCGGCAGGAAAACAGCCAAGAGAAGGTCAGGATCAATACTTGCCCCTGCAAGTTAACATTTTGACAAAATGTTACTGCTACATCTCAAACAATTTCCTACAAAGGAAGATTCCACCTCTCTTAGAGGCGTAAAAACCAGTTTCTCAGAAGCCTGTCCGCAAATGCATTCGGTTTCGATTTAACCCAACAAATTAAAAGCACTTACAAAGACGAATGCCATCCCCTATCTTCCCCAAGTGATGATGCGTACCATACTCTGCATAACAGTAGAAGATGGAAATATAATAGTAGCTATATGGATCAATCAGCACTTTCAGCAGTATTAGAAGAATTCAATTAACCAGACAAAGTGTGCATGAAATTCTAAAGAAGATTTTCAGAGCAAAATATGTTGCTCAAAAGTTGAGAGTGATGATCCATCCTAACATAAATAGGAAATCGGCTGTCCAAGAACTACAAATCTAAGCACCGTCATCAGAGTACAGGACAAACTAATACTAGAAGCTATCTGAATCTAGCAATCAAATCACGAAGCGCCCGCAAGAAGCCTGAGGACACTATTTCTTAATATTAAGTAAATATTATCATTCCACGCAGAGGTTTTTCTTTTAATGCATAGAGCCTCCCAGGCGTGCAATCTTAGAGCAGAAAATAACCGGAGAGAAGCACACTTGGCATCTGTGAGCTAATTAGAGTCGACATAGAAGCCACGTGCTGGCGCAAGACTAATCCCTTCCCATGTTCATGCACTAAGTATGCCAACTCGCTCCTGCCGTTATATCATCGATCGCTTTCTTCTCACATAGAAAATAGTCAAACCAAAGAGAGGAGAGGACAAACATCTAAAAGCATCATCCATAACATCCATGACAGTGATCACATGTACAGATGTAAAAATAGTTAGAGAGGACGTTAAGTTATTCCAATAGAACCGAACTTTTATCTTTGATGTTTTGCTTTCTGGATTCAGATTTCACATATGCATGATTCGATGAACTGAAAATTCAGCTGGCATTAGCAGAAGAGAGTTTACTGGAAAACAGTTGAGAATCTTAACAAGTTTTTACATTGAATAAGAATACAGATCCCGAACTATGTTTTGCAGCTTCTTATTCTCCAATTTAGCTGAAGACGCCAAATCTCCAGCAAAAATCACTTAAAAGAGAACGCTCAACCTTACCAATTTCAAGGAACAACAGACAAAAATAGTCAATCCAGTAGTTTAAATTCACAAAAGCTCGGGAAGCGTGGCAACACTAGTCTCGGCGTTGACTTTTTTTTCCCCCTTCCAAAGCTGCCTAGCGTCGCTATCCACTAAACCAGTCAAAAACAGAATCCCCGAACCCAAAAACAAACTCCGACAACTCCACGCCCCCAGAACGCAACGGGAGGGGAAGGTAAAAGGAGAAACGGAATGGCGAAATCGAACCTATGGATCCGAGAGCAATGCCGAGGACTAGGAGAGCGACGGTGTAAGGCACCCGCGTGCCGCGGACGAGATGCCGGCAAGCGATCCCGAGCACCAGGCAGAGCCCGACGAAGATGACGGCGTCCGTCGGTTTGGAGGAGCTGCTGCTCTCGGCCTCGGCCAGAATCCGGAAGGGAAGCAGCAGCTCCCCCTCCTCCTCCGCGAGAGCAGCCATTCGGAGGAAGAGAGAGAGAGAGAGAGAGAGAGAGAGAGAGAGAGAGAGAGAGCCGATCAGTGGGACGAGGTCGGACGGAGCTCGGAGATTCGTCTCCCTCCTATCTTCTCCTCCTTCGTTCCTTCCTTCCTTCCTTCTTCTCGCTGGCGATGGCTAATGAGGAGCGCGCGGTGGTCAACTTGCGGGGGGAGTGAGAATCTCGTGGAGTACACATGCACGGTGGCGCAACCAGTACCACTAGAGAAGACTTTTCAAACAAGGCGAAAAGCGAGAGGCGGAAGGGGGAACGACAGCGACGGGGACAGCGACACGTGGTGCTGGCGGTTTCCGACTCGGGAGGCGACGGTCCTCGACCGTCGCTCCTCCGGCTCTTTGGCTGCGTTGGCCTGCCTGACCACAACTCCCCGTCAAAAAAAAAAAATCATCCCGCGGGTACGTGGCGTCCGGTGATTTCTCCTGAATTTTGTTACTCGATCGGGAATTTTTTCCTTCCTGTTTTTTTTTTTTTTCCGTTAGTAAGTAAGTAATTCTAAACCATTTTTCGAGTGGTAGTATATGCAAATTTCCCCGTAGAATCCAAATGTGTTTTCCTTACGAAATATTAGCCCATCGGGGTGTTTCGAGACGCTTTGCGAACAAAACCCAACCGATCAAGTTTGGTGCGCCGAGCCACAAGGGCTCTCTTCAAGTCAATTCCTCGCCTCATCATGGCCGTCGGTGATCGGGGTCGATCAATTTTCTGTGCGAATTCACGCCATTTATGCGAAAAAAATAATTAAATATTAAATCGCATCTTTATTTAATAATTTAATATTTTAGAACAACCGGTGATAATTTTACAAAATCTCACGTGATATCAAAATAAGGAGGTACCGAGTTCGAATCTTCTAAACCTTATTTGTTGCTCTTATTACTTGTTTTCACGCTCGTCTCGGGCTAGAGTTCAACCTGTGGGTGAGAAGTATTAAGATAATAAAATGCTAAACTACGACTTTATCTAATAACCTAAGGTTTTTAAGGAGAATCTTATTGACACGAGTGGAGAGAGCTCGAGTCGGTCTCATCTGTCGTCGCAAACCCCGAAGATATAAGGGTCTTTTTAGTGATGACAACAAATCTATCATTTTCCCACGAAAATCCTAAAAAAGTTCTTGCAAAAAGAGAGAGAGAGAGAAAAAGGTACGACCACTTTATTAAGAATCTAATTAATTTGTTTTCGAGACTTTTACACTTTTACTTTTAGAACCACGTGATATGCTCCGACGCTTAGCTTTGAATTTTCAAAACTAAATGTTGTTATTGCATGAAAAGGCATTTCCACGAGTTAATTTTGATTTTCACATGTATATATCTCATAATCCCTCTCCCTCTGTAAATGCACAGTTTGGTTCATTCATGCCTCTTTCGCCGTCCTAGAGTCCCGCCATGAGCAGCTCTTTATCTAGATCCTTTGGCCCTAACGATCACTCTCCACCTCCGTCGAACCAGATCGTTACAATAATGTTTACGAACTTTTTAAAAGTAATTGAATGGGTGGTTGAAAAAAAAAAAGGGACAAATTTAGTTGTGTATTGAGTATGATTTTGATTCTTCGCTCTTTTTCAATTTCTTCTTGATTTGCTGTTAAAACCAAGGCTCCACATTTTCGTCCATTCAATACCACGGCGCGCATTCATGCACCGACTTCGTTTTCAGGCGTCGCGGGCACAATCACATTCGAGAAAACACGTCTTGAACATCCCGCTTTCGAATATCATATCCGTATATGATCTTCTCAAAATACTTCGGAGATTTGTCTTAAATCTAGTTCCGCGAGTCGGCGTCTAGTTTTTAGGAGCCACAAAAGCGGGAAAGGAGAGACCCACCGAGCTTAACCCCGTCCTTTTTCAAATGTTATCGTCCTAGTGGATGCTCTTTAGCTTTCTTTTAGGACCTTAAAGATATATGCTTCTTTAGTTTTCCTTTATATTGTATTTCTTTTGTAGATTTCTAAATCTTTTTAAAGGAATTTTTTTTGTATTAAAAAAAAAAAAGAACGAAAAGAGATATTAAAACTCGCCTCAACATCAAATGGGTGGGGCCATGAACACAGGTGAGAGTAGGTACTTACTACTTTCCACACTTGCTCTGCCTCTCCATAAGTGAATGTCCGGTCTCTGACCAATTTTAATGTATTGTTAAACAAGGTAATTTTTAAATGGTCCCAAATTTTGTAATTTTTATAATTTCATTATATTTTATGTGAAGGGCCGTTCAAAATAGAGAGAATTACCAAAAAAATCCTAAACTTATTGTAATTGTGTCAATTCAATCCTAATTTATTTTTTTTTTGGCTAGATTGAGCTCTGAACCTTTTTCGGTTGTGTCAATTCATCCCATTTGGGCAGTCGAAGGCGACGTGATAATTTTTTAATAATCTTAAAAAAATTGAATTTTCTTAAATATTTTTAATAAGTTTTTTCTATCTTTTTTTCTTTTTCTTTTTTAGGGTTTGGGCCGTGCAAGGTCTTTGTCCCTCGGCCTATGGTTGGCACCGCGCCGGCCGCTGTGCCAAGGCCCGCGACCCTCGTCCGGCCGCAGCAAGGGTTCACAGCCCTTACCAGGTGGCCGGTGGCCTGCATGGTGCTAGCCAAACCCTAAAATAAGAAAAGAAAAGGACAAAAGATTATTAAAAAAATAATTAAAATTTTTGAAAATTATTAAAAATTACCACGTTGGTTTCAATGGGCCAAATGGACTGAATTGACATAATTGCAAAAGATTTAAGACTCAATAGGAAAAAAAATTAGGACTAAATTGGCACAATTGCAATAGGTTTATGATTTTCCAAGTAATTGTCCCGCTCAAAACAATAAATACAGAATTACAGATAATGGCTCGTTTATTCTGCGAAAAATGAGCAACTTGAAATATGTTTTCCTTGAAATGATAGCTCATATTGCTCGTGAAGATGAATGAACGAAAAATATATCTTTGTTATGCACAAGCATGTTTAGTCATGAACTGTAAAATCGTTTATCAACTAATATTCCAATCATTTTCATAAAATTATTTTTCAAATGCTTATTTTTCGGGAAATAAGTCAATCATTAATTCATCTGGATATGTAAATTTCTTTTTTCTTTTTTTGTTAGGAATGGGGTTAAAAAAACTTTTTTTTAATAACCAAAAGAATAATAAAACGTCCATTTGCCTGTGGGGGTCAAGAATAGATTATCAGGAGTGAAGCTTACATCACTAAAGTCTAAAACAAGTAAAGATTCGGCACATGCCCTAACCATGGCACACAAAAAAATTAAAAAAAATTAAAGTAGTCCCTTTCCGTAGATCACGACGGCATTGGACGGCGAGATCCGACCAATCAAATTCGTGCAGTGCCGGGGAGATTCGGATATGTGACTTACCCGAAACTTCACACGTGGCGGGACGTGAGTGGTGCGGTCGCTGTCGCTCGGGAAACTTTTAGTCAAATTAGAACTCTTCGCAGTTATTTATATTAATTACCTTTTACGTCATGTAATTAACAAAAGTAAGGGCCGTTATCGCGAGCGACGAGGTGCCAAGTCCGAGGAACAAAAAATCTCGTTGCCAGACGTCATCAAGAGAATAAATTACAATGGGGATCGTTTTCTAACTCTTCGGCATATGGACCGAAAATAACAAGCTCAAATTGAGGAAGAATGACCTTCTTTTCGCTAAGAAGAGAATCACTTTTCCTAAATTACCGAACAAATGAAAAACTAACAACTTTCCTTAAAATTAATTCTCATGGAAAATATTTTCCAATATCGTCAAAATATTTTGGTGAAACAAAAATGCACTCTTACTTGGGCCTTTTTAAATTGGATTAATACCACATAAAACTCTAAACCGGTACATCTATGATAAATTTCTCCAAAATTATTTTTTTTAACTACAAAAAATCTTAAACTGGTACACTTGTGATAAATTTACCTCAAATTGGTATACATGTGAAAAATTTACTCTTTGTTAGTTTTCGATAAATTTAATTATCAAATTGCTAAGTTGGATAATATGTGGCGGTTGACAAGTATATACCATTTTGGGGTTTTTGCCCTCTGTTTGTCACAAATTTATCAATTTGAGGTTTTTCGTGATATTAACCCAATTTAATGCAGAATAAATTTATTACAAGTGTACTAGTTTGGGATATTTCATGGTCAAAAGAAATAATTTAGGATAAATTTGTCACAAATACACCACTTTATGATTTTTCGTGGTCAAAAAATAGTTTGAGGTAAATTTACTATAGGTGTACCAGCTTTGGATTTTTTGTGGTCAAAAAAATAGTTTTGAATAAATTTATCACAGATATACCGGTTTAGTGTTTTTCATAGTAATAACCCTTCTAAATTTCAAACTTCAGTTACTAAATATGTTGAATTTTTATTCTTTTGGTAAATAATGTGATCTGATTGAAATTAATGACATGGTGACCGTAAGGGTTGAGCAATAAGTCCAATTCAACTCGAGAATCAAACCAAAGTGGTCGTAATCAACCAGTTTAAGATCTACTTTGTAGGAAGAACTGGTTCGATACCCGATTTCGAGAACCTTGAACTAGCTTAGTTCTCGGTCCCGGCATGAAGAAACGGCGACATAACATGATAAAACAACCACATAACTAATTAATCAACACGTGTTTTTATGATGAAATTTGGCGATTTTATACTTTAATAGAAAGATCTAATTCTATGTACAAAACAAAAGTTTGATCGGTCATTTGATTATGAGAAGAACGGTGATCCCTATTTAGGAATCAATTGTTTCGAAACGAACTAAGCATTATTTACAAAATCTCATATAGTATTAAAATAATGAGGTACCGAGTTCGAATCTTCTAAGCATTATTTGCCTCTCTTATTATTTATTTTCATGCTCGACTTAGGCCAGAGTTCAGCCTACGGGGTGAGGAGTATTAAAATAATTAAACGCTAAACTATGGCTTTATCTAATAACCTAAGGTTTTTGTGGAGAATCTTATTGACACGAGTGGAGAGAGCTCGAGTCGGTCTCATCCGTCGCCGTAAACCCTGAAGATGTAAGGGTTTTTTTAGTTATGATAACAAACCTGTCATTTCCCCACGAAAACCCTAAAAAAGTTCTTGCAAAAAAAAAAGGCAGAGAGAGAGAGAGAGAGAGAAAGAGAAAGGTCCGTGAATGGCGTGCACTTCTTACACTTTTGACTTTTAGACTTTGTTAGAATCTAATTAATTTGTTTTTTAAACTTTTACACTTTTGACTTTTAGAACCAGGTGAAATGCTTCGTGAATTTGAAAAAAAAAAAAATGCTTCGTCAATGGCGTACACTTCTTTGTAATCAACGCCTCTTCTTTCACGTCGGGTCTCGGGTTTAGTCAAATCTTTTGAGCACCTTTTCGTTCTAAGCCTCGCAATTTTATACTTTGACGCACGGATAAGCATCTCCTCGTGAGGCCATCCATTTCGACAGTAATCTTACTTAAACATGCTTGACTTTTGAGTTTCAAAACTAAATGTTGTTATTACATGAAAAGGCATTTTCATGAGTTAATTTTGATTTTCACATGTATATATCTCATAATCGCTTTCCTCCCGTCAATGCATAGTTTGATTCATTCATACCTCTTTCGGCATCCTAAAAGTCTGTCATGAGCCGTTCTTTGTCCAGATCCTTTGGCCCTGATGATTACTCTCCACTTTCGTCGGACCGGATCGTTACAATAATGTTTGCGAACTTTTTAAAAGTTATTGAATGGGTGGTTGAAAAAAAAAAGGGACAAATTTAGTTGCGTATTGAGTACGATTTTGATTCTTCACTCTCTTTCAATTTCTTCTTAATCTGCTGTTAAAATCAAGGCTCCATATTTTCGTCCATTCAATACCACAGCGCGCATTCATGCACCGACTTCGTTTTCAGGCGTCATGGGCACAATCACGTTGGAGAAAACACGTCTTAAACATCCCGGCTTTCGAATATCATATCCGTATATGATCTTCTCAAATACTTCGGAGATTTGTCTTAAATCTAGTTCCGCGAGTTGCCGTCTAGTTTTTATGAGCCACAAAAGCGGGAAAGGAGAAACCCACCGAGCTTAACCCCGTTCTTTTTCAAATGTTATCGTGATGGTGGTTGCTCTTTAGCTTTCTTTTAGGACCTTAAAGATATATGCTTCTTTAGTTTTCCTTTATATTGTATTTCTTTTGTAGATTTCTAAATCTTTTTAAAGGATTTTTTTTTTGTATTAAAAAAAAAGAACGAAAAGAGATATTAAAACTCGCCTCAACATCAAATGGATGGGGCCATGAACACAAGTGATAGTAGGCACTTACTACTTTCCATACATACTCTGCCTCTCCATAAGTGAATGTCCGGTCTCTCACCAATTTTATTGTATTGTTAAACAAGGTGTTTCCATAGCCCTTTCGCTTCTAACTCTTTTGCTTTTTGTGTCCCAAATTTTGTAATTTTCATAATTTCATTATATTTCATGTGAAGGGCCGTTCAAAATAGAGAAAATTACCAAAAAAATTCAAAACTTATTGTAATTGTGCCAATTCAATCCTAATTTTTTTTTTGTCCGATTGAGCTCTGAACCTTTTCCAGTTGTGTCGGTTCATCCCATTTGGGCAATCGAAGCCGACGTAATAATTTTTTAATAATCTTAAAAAAAAATTGAATTTTCTTAAATATTTTTAATAAGTTTTTTCTATCTTTTTTTCTTTTTCCTTTTTAGGGTTTGGGCCAGCGAAGGTCATCGCCCCTCGGCCTATGGTTGGCACCTCGCCGGCCGCCGTGCCAAGGCCCGCGACCCTCGCCCAACCGTGGCAAGGGTTCGTGGCCCTCGCCAGGTGGCCGATGGCCCGCATGGTTGCTAGCCAAACCCTAAAAAAAGAAAAGAAAAGGACAAAATATTATTAAAAAAATAATTAAAATTTTGAAAATTATTAAAAACTACCACGTCCGTCTCAATAGGCCAAATGGACTGAATTGACGCAATTGCAAAAGATTTAGGATTCAATCAACAAAAAAAGAAGAAGTTTAGAACTAAATTGGCACAATTGCAATAGGTTTATGATTTTTTAGGTAATTTTCCTATTCAAAACAATAAATACATAATTACAGATAATGACCCGTTTATTCCGCGAAAAATAAGCAACTTGAAACATGTTTTCCTTAAAATGATAGCTTGTATTGCTCATGAAGATGAACGAACGAAAAATATATCTTTATTATGCACGAGCATGTTTAGACATGAACAACAATATCGTTTTTTTTTTTATAACCGAGGTGTCCGAACCAGATTGCGCGCACCTCAACTATTCATCGGACGAGACTAGCACAGCAACCTACCGCCATGACCCCCCACTTAAATTATAAGTGCTCGGCTAAGGAATCAAATCTGGGACCAATACGTCTAACCACACAATCCCAAGTGCGTCTTAACCAACCGAGCCATCCATGAGTGGGTGGGTTGAACAGCAATATCGTTTATCAACTAACATTCCAATCATTTTCATAAATAATCACTTATTTTTCGTGAAATAAATCAATCATTAATTCTTCTAGATATGTACATTTCTTTTTTTTTTTTTTTGTTAGGAATGGGGTTGAGAAAACTTTTTTTAATAACCAAAAAGAATAATAAAACGTCCACTTGCCGGTGGGGGGCCAAGAATAGATTATCAGGTGTGAGGCTTACATCACTGAAACAAGTAAAGATTTGGCACATCCCGCATGCATGGCACACAAAAAAAACAACAAAAAATTAAAGTAGTCCCTTTCCGTATATCACGACGGCAATGGACGGCGAGATCCGATCAATCAAATTCGTGCGGCGAGGAGATTCGGATCTGTGATTGACCCCAAAACTTCACACGTGGCGGGCCGTGAGTGGTGCTGTCGCTGTCGCTCGGGGATACTTCAAGTCAAATTAGGACTCTTCGCAGCTATTTATATTAATGACCTTTTACGTCACGTAATAAACAAAAGTAAGGGCCGTCCTTGTGTTAGTCGTGTCGGGTGGGCGAGCCACGACCGTGGTGCCAAGTCCGAGGAACAAAAAATCTCGTTGCCGGACGTCATCCAGAGAATAAATTACAATGGTGATCGTTTTCCAACTCTTCCGTATTTGGACGAACGAAAACGGTTTTTTTAAGGGAACGGAAATAACAAGTCCAAATTGGGGGAAAATGACCTTCTTTTCGCTAAGGAGAAAATCACTTTCCCTGAATTACCGTACAAATGAAAAACTAACAACTTTTCTTAAAATTGATTCTCGTGGAAAATGTTTTCTAATATCGTGAAAATATTTCGCGAAACAAAAAAAAAGTACTCTTAGTCGGGCTTTTTGAAGTTTCAAACTTCGGTTACTAAATATGCTGAATTTTTTTATTCTTTTGGTCAATAATGTGATCCGATTGAAATAAATGACACGGCGACCGTTAGGGGTGAGCACTAATTCCAAATTCAACTCGAGAATCGAACCAAAGTGGCCGTAATCAATCGGTTTAAGGCCGGTTTATAGGAAGACCCAGATCGGTACCCGATTTTCGAGAACTTTGAACTAGCTCGGTTCCCCGTCCCAACATGAAGAAACAGCAACATAACATGATAAAACAACTAGATAACTAATTAATCATCGTGCGTTTTTATGATGAAATTTGAGATTTTATATTTTAATAGAAAGATCCGATTCTCTGTTCAAAACAAAAGTTGGATCGGTTACTTGGTTCCGAGTATAATCGGGATCCTTATTTAGGAACCCGTCATTCCGGAATCGATCGATTCGGTTTCCGAGTTACAGGCAAGGAATCAAAAATCTATCACCTTAGCGACCATATTGCAATGTCGTAACAACTCGATTTTTAAAAATTTTATTAAAAACAATGGAAAAGAATGAATGGGAAAAAAGCTCATAACAAAAAGAGAGTCCCTCTCGCACCGTCTTAAGGATCGTCTACCCTCTATCACATAGCTCTACCCACTTTTTTTTTTATGGACTTTATTTATATAATTAGTTGGGCCTAATATATGGCCCAGTTGTACGATCGTTGGCTCTAGAATCAACTTGAAGTTAAGGGGGTAATCCCCACTCCAAAAGCTCTACTCCAACACAGCAATACTACAGAAACAGAAATAAAGGGAAAACACTTATAAAAATAGGGTTAATATCATGAAAAATCCTAAATCGATACATTTATGATAAATTTACCTCGAATTAATATTTGACCATAAAAAAAAAATCACAAACGGATAGATTCGTGGTGAATTTTCCTCCGTTGTTTTCATTAAGTTTTATCATCAAATTGCTGAGTTGAATGACACGTAGCGGTTGACAGATGTACCATTTTGAGATTTCTTACCCTTTATTTGTCACATATATACCAATTTGAGAATTTTTGTTGTATTTACCCAATTTAATGAAAACTAATGTAAGGTGAAGTCATTACGGATGTACCAGCTTTAGGTTTTTTATTGTCAAAAAATTAGTTTGAGATAAATTTATTACAAGTGTATCAGTATAGAGGTTTTTTGTGGTTAAAAAATTAATTTGGGATAAATTTATCATACATGTATCAATTTAGGATTTTTTGTGATATTAACCTATAAAAATATATAGTAAAACATTACAACTTGATGCAATGACACTACCCCCACGAAAAATGAGCGGGAAAAAAAATCACGAATGTCAACGACCGAAACCTCTAGGCTTGTATGCTAGTAGATGTAGCATGTGAGGTCATGTTTTTCCCCCCATTTTCTTGAACAAATTCTCAATAGCTTAAAAAAATAATAAACAAAAATATTTTCATCAATTGTGAAAATATTCAAACATTCATTTCTCAATCATATGTAAATGTTTTTTTATTGATTGATTATTTGAATCGACTATTTTTTAAAAAGTATTTTTTAAATCATTCATTTTATGCGAAACAAACGGAACCTATCATCCTAAATTTCTTACTCTAGCTAATTGGACAATGGGAGCATGTCAATTCGTAGAATCACGTTCTAGGAGAAAAAAAAAACTATAGATCGGAAAGACGAGAATATTAGCCGAGAAGGAGGTGTCATCGAGGAGTCATGAACCTGCAAAGCATTACAAAATAGACGTAAAGGGACCAAACGAAACCTAGCGAACATGAATCATGATTATTGCTAGGTTTCAAGAGACGTAATTATTTCATTTACTAATTATTTCAAGAGACGTAAGTATTTATTTTAAAAAATTATTTTTATATTATTCATTTTTCGACAAATAAAGATGATCTAAGTTACTGAAGATTTTGCAAAGATGTCTGCCATGAAATATTTGTAAAGGTCAAACAGAGAAAATTAACAGTTTTTAATGCCTCAGGAGATGGAGAGCTTTTTATGTTCTACGCTTAGTCAATGGCTTGATGTTCGACCAAAAACAAAAGGCTTGTCGACGCCGCCTCCCTCCTTTTTTTCTGCAGAAGCCTTCCCGAGGAGGCCCCTCCCTCCCCATCTCCCTCTTCTATATATTGCTTTAATTTTTCCCATACTTGTTTCTGTTTATAATATTCTTCGTTAATTTCGTGGACGAGCGATCGACACCTAAGCCATTTGAAGATCGAGGCACGAGTGCCTCGAAAGAATTTGCTCGTTTCGGCTTTGAATGTTTGCTCTAGATTGCCAATCGCTCTCCAAATTCTCTAAGCTTTTCTCCGAATTGGCTTATCCGGAAGTGATTTTGTGATCAACGGGTATCATTTTGCAATTACTCTTTTCCGATCTAGAGTTAGATTTAGATTTTGGTACTCTTTGATTCCGATCCAAGAATAGATATGGGGTTTGCAAGGCGTTTTTTCTGCTCTTTCAATCTGTTGAGGTTGTTGTTATTTATGGGTAGTGATGGTGCTGGGGACGCCGAACTTAGGCGCTCACCGCCTTTTGGCAAAGTCATATCTACTAGAAAGAGATTTATCTGTATGTGCTCATCATTGATGATGATGCAAGATTCGGTAATCAGCCGTCGGTTGTGCTTAG
Organism: Rhodamnia argentea; assembly: GCF_020921035.1. Lineage (NCBI taxonomy): Eukaryota > Viridiplantae > Streptophyta > Magnoliopsida > Myrtales > Myrtaceae > Rhodamnia > Rhodamnia argentea. The sequence goes on along the minus strand of NC_063154.1, from coordinate 9,117,988 downwards.
ATGTAATATCATATCCGTCCTTGAAAAATGAGCAAAATGGATTAAGTTTATTCTCTTTTCAGATGTACTTGCTTTGTGAGATTTTTATTTTTATTTTGAAGTGGTGTATATCTTTTTGATATGAAATGATGATCTTTTTGCAATAAAAAAAGGGGGGTTGATTACACTTGTTGACACGGTAATACAAAAGAACCCACCCTATAAGGCTTGGCTCATCCATATGTAATTCACGTGTAAATCACCAACATATTAATAACAAGGCATGCACTTTTATTATGATTTGCTCTGCTATTTTGATCAAGTCTGAATGAACAATATGGAGCATAAAACAAAAAAAGAAAATAAAAAAAATATGTTAGGGCATGTGTTATATTCCCTTCATAAGACCTCGGATTTAAAGTAGCAATATTCGATCCCAGGTTATCAATAAATTGCATTGTAAGGATTAAATAATTGAGATCGGATGGGGAGGGGAGGAGGAGGGTTATGGTAGTAGGGGTGAGCAAATCGGACAGGACCGGACCGCCCGGGTTGGTCCTGTCGTTGAGAGGGGGGTCTAGTCCCAAGTCCCAATAAATGGGACCGGTGATCGCGCGGTTCGGTCCTCCGTTCCATGGTGGATAGAATCGTAACGGACCGCCCAAATTATATAATATATATACATACACAATTATAAAAAAATTAAAATTTTTTGAAGAACTAGTTAACCTAATTTTTCCTTCTTCTGCTCGACACTCACTTGTCTCTTCTCGCTTGATGCTCGGGTTTCGCCTTTTCAAAGCAACCTCCGATCATGTTTGTCGATATACAGCCTCCAATCGTATTTTGTCTTGACTCGGTTTGTGTTTTGTCTTAACTATATTATGCAAACCTATTGTTTTGTTCGCACTTGAATTTGGTGGAGTACAAGTGTAATCCCATTTTGAGATTGATTCTTTTCAACTCGAGGAGAATGATGTAAGAGCATGACCCTATTTCAATTGTTTTAAGTGTTTTTCTCATTATTTTAGGATTATAAGTACTAAATTGATTGTTATACGATGATCTAGTGTATGCATGCTTTATTAAGTTGGATTGTTGAGATTAGAAGTTATTAGTTTAGATCTAAGTGTTAGATTCTTAGGAGCAGTTGGTGTTAGCGGTTCCGGTGGAACCGGACCGTTGGTCCCAAGCCGGTTTGGTCCCCAATCATGAAAATTTGGGGATCGGGACTACCGGTCCGGTCCTCAATTCTATATTTAGGCCGGACCGGCCAGGATCATGCACATCCCTATATGGTAGGGTGTGATGGCAACGGTGGCCGAACATGAAAGTCTGCAAATCGTAATGACCGGCCACGATTAAGCACTTGGGTCTTTTCCTTCGTGAGGTGAGACATCTCAAGATCGAGTCTTGTTGATGCGTGCGCGGGGTGGGCGAATTTCGTTTTGAGTGATGGATGAAGGAAACAGGGACAGATCGGAGTGCCTAGGGATGGAATCAATAGGAAACAATGCAAATGCAGGATAGATACATTGGATAGAGCTCGATGCTCTCCCATCACATGACAACTTGATGAAAGAAATGGAGGAGGGAAGCGGGATAAATGGCCCAACTTGGTTGTTGACATGGACAAAGTCAGGGAAAACTTCTGAAATTATTCGAGTTTTCTATTCAATGTCGCTCTCAAAAGTTACCCATTCGTGCAACCGATGTAATTATCCTTTGCGTATATGTTTGTGGTTCGGTTTGGAGATATTTTCAACTGAACTTATCCATCTTCAAATTGCTACCATCAAGCTTATTTGCAAACAATAAGTTTAATACGTATTTAGATTATCTAGCTTCAATATTCAATGGAATAACGAAAAAACACATATTTCTGCATACTTATCCGAATAGAAAATGAATATAATCGCAATTAAGCTATAAAAAACAGGAAAGAATATTATTTAACTAGACGCGAAAATGACAAAAAAAAAATCATAGAAAACTCTTTTTTAAGTATCATTTTAGATTGAAAATTATTTAATAAAGGCGAACTTTTTATTTTTCTTTGGTCCAATAATAAAGGCTAACTTGCGAAGTAGAAATCTTTCATTTCCTTCGCAATACATCCCTTCTTCCGGAACCGGCCGTACGGACCACAGTGCGCGAACTGTCCGAAAAGGTCGTTTATTGGGAAGAGTCGCGCCCTCCGGGATCCGAGCCAGCGAATTCCATTGACTTTGCTCGCATCGACAGTCAACGCACCATGAATCGCGCCGAGTCGGACTTCGCCGTCGTCTTCGTCAGGACATACACAATGCCGGGCTACGAACCCCTATTCAACTTCGTAAACGAAGGTCTCTCTCCCTCTCTCTCCCTCTCTCTCTCTAGCGTACCTAGTTGCAGGAATGCTTTCAGGATTCATTTGGCAAACGATTCCAGTGCACTGTTATTTGTTTTTTGCTGGTAGTGATGACTCCGGATGGTTCGACCTGCAAATGGAATGTTCTTTTGTTGGTCTTTGATGGGTTGGGCTTAGTAATTGTGTGTGATTCAAGAACTTGTTAGTCCGTCGAGTTTTTTTATGTTTGGATTTAGTTGAATTAGGCGGCGGCGGCATAGCTTTGGGGAGATTCTGTGGTCATACAGATGGAGATGCTCGAATGATGCTACCCAATCTCGTACTCTAGCCTGGAAGCTTTGAAGGGCTATGTTCTTGTTCCCTGAGCTAGTCGATTTTCGTGTTAGGCGAATGCCAGCCGCCCAGCTTTTTTCGTGTGACGCGGATCAAAGGGTACTCAGAAAATGTTGGAGGGCTGAAGGCATCTAATGAAAATGATTGAAATTCAATTGAATTCGGTGATTGAAAACCAAGGTTCAGTGATCGGATTGCAAGCTTAATTAATGTACAATGAACATAGATGGAACTTACTCGTAGAAGAAGTTAATGTCTGCCTTTTTCTTACATAGGTGAGTGCTTGCATGCTCTTAGGATATTCACACATACAAGTTGAGGTCGATAAGACCATCTTCACTCTTGACGAAGTGTTGGGGAAAAATACTACAGATAGTCCTCTTCTAGTTTTACCCGATTGGTTGCATAAAGTAGGTGAAACGTGTGTTAGCTAATGGAAGAATTGGGGATACATCTTGTGTCATGACAAGAAAATAAGGAAGATATTTTGCTTTAGTTCTTGATGCATGGACATCTTTGATGATCGTTTATTGCCCCTTTCTAGTTAACGCAGCTGTTGACACGATGGCTAGTTAGAAAATTTTCAACATATATTTCTTATTTCTCATGGTGGTAGCAGTTCAGTTGGAAACGATAATGACTTAGTTGAGCCGAAAGTGATGTAAGCATTGGGTAGTTTTGGCAGTAGATATTTCTTGATGCATGCCGAAACCTATCAAGTAATGAACTTTTTGAGAACATCACCTTCTTGTTTACTGATTTGGTATTGATAGTGTTCTTAATCCGTCGACTTCGCATGCAGGGATTGGTACTGGACCTGGATAGAGGTGATCCAAGACCACTTGGCACTTATTCTGTTTGTTAAGAATGAGGATGCATTTATTTCAGCTCTAAAGCTTCTCAGTGTGCAAAGCTTCCTCATGGGAAGACAATATGTGAATTCAGAAGCTCACGAGTTTGTGTGAGTTGGCAGTGCTTGTCAGACCTTGGTGGTCCTAACAAGGTTATGATTCTAATTTTTCAAAATTGGAATTGCAGGACTGAAGTGATGACTTTGCTCCGTAAGAATTTGTAAACATTTCCCCCAGTTAGAGGTCATGTTCGTGGTTGCTTCCTTGAATGAAAACTTATTAATCAGGATAAGCCCTGATGGCTATACTATTGGCTAAGTAGTTTTCCTTTCCCTTCCCTTATCCTCCATAATGTCGATATATAGCTTTATATTTCCTCAGTAAAATTAGTTCGAAAAAGATAAAGATGACAACATTGTGTAGCAAACTTAAACATGGAATATACTTGTGCCTGTAACTTTAACTATATCAGCGTTGCTTTCAGCAATTTCTGCCATTGTACACTTATGTTCCGCCGTAATGAAAACTGACCATATGATAATGGTCTTCTTTTAGGATTTATCAGAGTATCGCTTGTCCAGAAGTATGAAACATTATACAGGGAGAAATGGTGTCCAAACCTTGATTTTTACCCTTGATCTTTCGAAGTTATAAATCACTGCGATGTACTAAAATCAACACCAAAAGGAACATCCCTCAAGTCTTCTGTTTTGAACTTGTAGGTCCTCCCCTAAGGCTTCAGGGATCCTAAAATCACAGTTACTTTCATCTCGACATTGGATATAACATGGGAATGGAGAAATCTTTGGCACTTGTAGCTGTTCCTCTTCTTGTCATTTGTAGCTTGAGTCATGTGAGATCAGATTTGCTGGAGCATAGGTACAAGGTTGACGATGTAGTTCCTCTTTACGTCAACAAAGTTGGTCCATTTGGAAGCCCAAGGTAACCTGTCAATGAACTTTTCAGTCTCAAGAACCATGGTGGATTTATGTTGTGTAGGAAGCTAGCTCTTCATTTTCTAGAATAGTGTTGAGTGCATGCTAAGAATGATGTCTCTAGAGGAGCCAATGGAGTTTGAGTTGAATGCTTGCAGTCAGCTAAAATCATGGTTGTTTAAATGCGGCAGTTTGACGTTCAATACTATATTCTACTGCTGGACATAGAGACATAACCTTTACATTAAACCAATCTACGTAATTCTTTCCTCTTTATGATGTCAATATGTATGCTTTCTTACTTCCTGTTCGTGTGATGGTTACAGTGAAGCATATGGTTATTACAGTCTTCCATTTTGTCGACCAGGTTAGCTTTGCAACGTGTACCTAAGTTTTGTTTGGGGTTCAAGTGCCTCACGTTTTTCCTTTTCCCTGATCGTGTGTACACGTCCTATCTCTCCTCAATTTTTAAGATATTCGTTGTGACAGATCGTATCGAGGAGAAGCAGGAGACTTTCGGTGAGATATTGAATGGTGGATTTATGTTGTGTAGGAAGCTAGCTCTTCATTTTCTAGAATAGTGTTGAGTGCATGCTAAGTATGATGTCTCTAGAGGAGCCAATGGAGTTTGAGTTGAATGCTTGCAGTCAGCTAAAATCATGGTTGTTTAAATGCGGCAGTTTGACGTTCAATACTATATTCTACTGCTGGACATAGATACATAACCTTTACATTAAACCAATCTACGTAATTCTTTCCTATTTATGATGTTAATATGTATGCTTTCTTACTTCCTGTTCGTGTGATGGTTACAGTGAAGCATATGGTTATTACAGTCTTCCATTTTATCGACCAGGTTAGCTTTGCAACGTGTACCTAAGTTTTGTTTGGGGTTCAAGTGCCTCACGTTTTTCCTTTTCCCTGATCGTGTGCACACATCCTATCGCTCCTCAATTTTTAAGATATTCGTTGTGACAGATCGTATCGAGGAGAAGCAGGAGACTTTCGGCGAGATATTGAATGGAGATCGCCTAGTAACTGCTCCATTCACTGTCAAATTTCTACAGTGGAAAGATCAAGAGGTCGCATGTGCAAAGAAGTTGACAAGTGAAGAAGTCTCTCAGTTTCAAGCTGCAATTAAGCAGGGTTATTACTTTCAGATGTACTGTGACGACTTGCCAATCTGGGGATTTATAGGAAAGGTTGACAGATCATCAACAAATAATTCTGAGCACAAATATTTCCTTTACCAGCATTTCCAACTCCAAATCTTTTTCAATAAGGATCAAGTTATAGAGACTCGTTTGTGGATGCACTACGACGACATAGTGGAGTTGACTGAAGGCAGGGAAATGGATATAAAGCTACTGTACAGTGTGTATTGGATAGAAACAAGTGCACATTTCCATGAAAGGACGAAGAAGTATTCCACGCCAAGCCTGTCTGCAATACACTTTTTTTCAATTATCAATTCCTGCTGGACGCTTTTGATTCTGTTTGTATGCCTATTAACTTACTATATGAGAATCGTGCGGAAAGATTTCTATCAGTAAGACTGCAAGCATTTGTCACCTTTTTTTCCTTCTGGTTATTCTATATCTCTCTTTGTGTTTTACATATTTGACTGCTTGGCAGTTTCATACTTGAAGATGCAGCAGTAGACCGAGAGCAGACAGGATGGAAGTGCATCCACTCTGATGTCTTCCGGTTCCCAAAATACAGGCTTTTGTTTGCTGCAGCCCTCGGTTCTGGTGCTCAGCTGTGCATTCTGTGAGTTTCTTAACCAATCAATGCATCCGAGATCATCTTACTCCAGACCGTTCTGCAGATTGCTAACTTCTTGTGTTCTAAAGTTATGATCATTTTGAGAGTCTTTTTTCTCAGAGTCACATTTACTTTACTACTTGGGCTTCTGGGAGTATTTTATCCATACAACCGAGGAAATTTGTACGTGGCATTGATAGCCCTGTACACCATGACTTCTGGATTTGCTGGATATTTGTCCGTCTTGTTCTACTGTCAGATTGAGGGAAAGAATTGGGTATGTTCTAAAAGGCTTTGTCTTTATCATCTCAATTTGAACTCAATCATTTTCACCATGAAATTTGAAGCCTAATCTTTTGATTTTTACAACAGGGCAAAAATTTGCTGCTGACAGGGTTCTTATCTTCTGTTCCGTTGTTTCTTATATTCTGCTTCCTTAATGCTGTCGCGGTGTTTTACAAAGCAAATGCAGCGCTTTCTCTAGGAACAATCTTGATATTATTGCTCATTTGGATATCACTTGCATTACCATTGCTTGTTCTTGGCGGAATAGCTGGGGAAAAGAGCCATGGTGAGTTTCAAGCTTCTTGTGAGACCTCAAAGTGGCCCAGAGAGGTCCCATCGCTGCAATGGTACAGGGGCACTCTTCCACAAATGGTCCTGGCAGGTTTCTTGCCTTTTTCTGCGATCTACATTCAGCTGTGTTCCATATTTGCCAGCTTGTGGGGTGGCAATGCTTATACCCTTTACAGCACAATGTTTGTCGTCTTCATTATTCTGCTCATCACTACTTCGGTAATCACCGTGGCTCTGACACATTTTCAGCTAGCTGCTGAAGATCATCGATGGTGGTGGAGGTACATCTCTCTCTCTCAAATACCAGTTTTTCGAACTTTTTGCTAATGATGGAAGTGTAACTTCTTTTCTTCCATTAATTTTCATCGTTGTTTATTTCATCATGTGAATGTCAAAGGTGAATTGATGGTCCTCCCAAAAGAAAAAATAGCAGCGGACTATTTATGAGTTGGATCAAACCCCACTACCCCATCACAAGGGCCAACACCAATCTTCTAGTTTTAAAATGACAGAAACAAGACAAAAGTTGGAATCATTCCGAACCGCAGCGATCCTTTCGCTGAGTGAGAAAGTTTCTCATGCAGTAGAGCTACTTGGCTTTAATTGAATATAGGATCAAATGCCTATAACTTTATCCAGGAAATTGTAGGACATGTGACTATAGGGGATTGAGGAGTGATCAAAAGGATGTGCCTGTGCACTTCACATAAATCAATAGGCCGCAGCCATTACAGATGTTCAACTGAAATTAAGCGTGTGCTCATTGGAACTGCATTTTTCTGATTTACCAGTTTGGAAGAATTCCTAATTTGGCTTGATTGTGTTTTATCATTTTATGATTTATGTGGACCATGCCGCTCAAAGGATTACTTTGGCAGTGATCTTTGGGGAGTAGGCTACTGCTTATGTATCACTTAACAATCTTCTACTGATCGATGTGAGTCCTGGAAGTTACAAATTCCCCCACTTATCACACATTAGTATCGGACCATAGAGTTGAGACCCAAACTAAGCAGGTAGGATGTATCATCCGTCCCACAACCTGTTGTATTTCTCTGATTCCATAAGTACCAAGTTGGCCCTATTCAAGTGAACCAAGCGTGTGAAAGAAGCATTCAAGTGGAGGATATATGAGTAATTTACTTATGGCTTTTTTTTGGCGTGAAACGTTTATTTTTCTTTCTTTTATTTTCTTGAGCAATATTACTTTTAAGGGGTCAAGCATAGGACTCATGTCATGTATCGTTTTCTTTGAGTTGGACACCCCTAGTTTCCATGAAAACTCTTAAGATTTTGAAGCAACCATTGAAATGTAATTCTGACTAAGTTGTTAGTTGACATCGAACTGACAATAACACCAAGCATCGTGGGCTTATAACAACATCTGACATTGCCAACTCTTAGCACACGCCTAAGACCAATTTGAGCTGTAGAATTTGCACTTTTTGTTTAATTACGACCCTATCATATGAAGACTGGAATGTGGTGCTGGCTTAGCAAATGATTGAATTTGAATCGCCGATCGCAATTCTTTCACCAGGTTATCCTAGTCTCCCCATCATGAATTTCCAGTGCTTGTAGGATCATAGAATGCCAAGGCCCTAATTGAGTCTCGACTCCAATGGAAGTTAATCATGCATGACACACTAAAGTTGTATGGAGATTAGCATAGGAATCCTTAAAAATGTTATATTGTCTTGGTGCGTGAATGCTGGCCGCAGAACAGTCGACACAACACAGAAGAGTGTAACGATTGCTCCAATTGTCTTAGCCCTGCTATTTATTGTTTGTTGTCTGCGAATGCAGCTTATAGTTATGATGTGCATATTTTCTGAATGAGATCCTGTTTCTTGACATTGTCAACATCCCAGGATTAGCCTTTTCCTTTAATTGAACGGTCTATATTCCTTTCTATGGTGACTGAATTTACCATTTTGCTCACTCCAGGTCCTTCTTTTGTGGTGGATCGGTTGGTCTGTATGTCTATGGTTTCTGCTTCTATTACTGCAATTGGAGATCGGACTTTTCCGGCTTCTTACAACTCTCTTTCTTCTTCGGATATATGGCTTGGATCAGCTACTGCATCTTCCTCATGTGTGGGTCCGTGGGGTTCTACGCAGCTCTGCTGTATGTCCGGCACATATACAGCTCTATCAAGAGTGACTGAGGGTGTTTATGCTCCAACAACACCTCAAAGTCCTGTCACGTTCCTTCCTATGGATGGAAATGTCATGAGGCCCCACCTATGATGTCGGATCAGGACACGGGCGTTAACTGTTGATCTTATGTATGGCCACTCTATGCCGGCTTGGTCTTCTGTTTTGCCCTTTCTGATCTGTATAGATGATGCCAGGCTTTGTCGATGACAGAACTAATGGTGCTGATCAGCCATGTGCATTGTAATGCATCTGTTCACATCGACACATACACGCAGGCACGTAGTGACAGTGCATACTCGCAATGCTTTCCCTTCACTTTGGTAGGCTTGGTCGTCTTCAGGGCTGTTTCATCATCTGATGATGTATTCATAGTACTGAAACAAGTTCTCCTTGGTTGTTTTCCAGGTTAAAGCTGTTTTAAGTTTATGAATAGATCCACTAGAGTCCATCTTAGGGCATGGAAGGTGTCATATGTACTACCACCAGTTGGTAACAAGGACCGTCTGTCAGAAGAGGGAGGATGGAATTTCCTTTTTTTTATTTTTTATATAATAGTAAATTAAGTAAAATATTCGACAAATCATGTCTTCACATGTAAGTGGAAGATTGCTTGATTCTCCGTGGCCTATGTAGACATCCTTCGCTACCTGACGTTTAATGTTAGTCCAAGTGCACAACACTACCAAGTATCAGTGGATGGCATTCACCTCATCGATCGCATGGGCTTGTATTGCCCTGTACAAGCGAACATATGCCCATTTCCCCTAAAAAGCATCAATTTTGACTTGAACTGTCTTTTTATAGTATCAATTTTGAGTTGTTACCTGAATTCGGTCATTTCGGTCCAATGATGTCTTTAAAGAACCGGTCCAATTATGTCTGTAGGTCGGGAAGGTCCGGGTGAAAGCCTCGGCTCCATCCCTTGGCTAGATCCACGAGAAGGCTGCGACCCTCGCCTGGTGGGCGGCCCTCCCCTAGATTTGGACCACGCCCTGACTTTTTCTCCCGTAGCCAGCGAGGCCCTTGACACCCTCACCCAAAATAGGTGAGGATCATTGGGCCCACTTGTGGCTAGCGAGGGGGTCTCGGCCCTCGCTCGATTTGGGTGAGGGCCCGATTTTTTCACCTGTGGCTGGCAAGGCCCACAACACCCTCCAAGCAAGGGTTGTTGGGCTTGCTTGTGGCTTGCGAGGGCCGTGCTGCCCTCGCCAAAACTAGCGGAGGGTCGCTGGGCTTTGCCTATTGCCGCCCATGGTCAACTGGTGACCTCGTCCGCCCGCAGTTTAAAAGAAAAAAAAAATACGGTTAACGCCTATGTTAGTAATTTTTGATCAAAATTTGTCAAATAAATTATATTGACAAATCGTCAAAAGGTTTAGAACTCAATTAGTAAACCTGAAAGATTTATGACTGAATTTGTATAAGTGTAATACGTTTATGACATCATGGATCCATATTTCGATGTACTTTTCTAGTTTATCAATGTTAATGTCTTCACAATTTTCATTATTTATAGCTTATTATATCTTTAAATTTATTATTTCTCTTCATCGTTACACCAATTCACTTCCTATCGGAATCGTCACAAAACACATTTGATTAAAAAAAAAATAATTTTTCCGGTGAAAGATTTTTCACTAATTGGGTCAAACACCCATTTTTGGCAAAACAATAATGTTGCAATTAGTGACAACCTATGTCAATTTGTGTGATTATTGCAATTATCCTGCGTAGAAACCTTCATGATTTGGTCCGAAGATATTTTCAACCTAAACCAAACTCATCAGTTTGCGGAAATTTCGACCCAAATCCAAACCAATATAATTACAACCCAAAATAAACCAATAACTTCCTTTTGCTATCAGTTTTGTCCGATTTCAAAGTGTTCCTAATTTAGTAAATATTTAGACTATCTACCTCCGACATGCAACGGGATGAGAAAAGAGCACCAATTTCTACACACTAATTGAAACAAAAAGGGATATGTAATCACAATTAAATCGGATTAACTCAATCCGACTAATCAGGAATACACAAAAGATGATAAAAAAAATCAATCTATGAATTGAGATTAAATTTCGTGGCTATTAGTTGAGATTGAAAATCAATCCATTAATGACGAATTCGAGAAGTCTTACTTTTGGGCCAACTGGCCGAGAAGCTCGTTGTTTATTAGGCAAGAAACGCCAGTCAAGCCCCCTTCGGGGATCCGAGTCAGCGAATCCCGTTGACTTTTGTTCGCGTTCCACAGCAGTCAACACCCCATGAATTGCGCTGTGTCGGACTTCGTCGTCATCTTCGTCAAGTCATACACAGGACGGCCCCATGAATCACTTCACTATCCAGAATTCAGATCGTCGCGCTCCTTGTTTGCCTCGTCGCCATCCGCCTGCACTCGGCTCAGTTTCAACATAAACGAAGGTCGCCCTCTCTCTCTCTCTCTCTCTCTCTCTCTCTCTCTCTCTCTAGCGTACTTAGTTGCAGGATGGTTTCAGGATTAATTTGGTAACTACCGAACGCACTGTCATAGTTGCTTTTGCTGGTAGCGGTGACTCAGGACGGTTCGAGCTGCAAATGGGATGTTTCTTGGTGGTCTTTGACGGGTTGGGCTGAGTAACCGTCTCTGATTCAAGAGCTCGTCCGTCCATAAAGTCTACTGATGTTTCTAGATATAGCTGAATTTGGTGGCAGTGGCACAGGTTTGCAACAGGTCTGGGGACATTCTGTGGCCATACGGATGTAGATGCACGACTGATGTTACCCAATCTCGTACACTAGCCTGGTAGCTCTGAGGCTATGTTCCTGTTCCCTGCACTAGTCAGTTTTCTGCCGCCCAGCTTCTTTCACGTAATGCGGATCGAAGGGCACTTGGAAAATTGTGATGGGGGTGAAGGCATCTACTGAAAATGAATCAAATTTAATCGAATTCAGTGATTGGAAGTCAAAGTTTAGCGATCAGATTGCAAGCTTCATTAAACTACAATAAGCATAGGTAGAACCTGCCTGTAGAAGAAGTTAATTGTCTGCCTTTTCTCTTACATAGGCGAGTGATTGCGTGCTCTTGGGATATTCACACGTACAAATTGAGAAGTTGAGGAAGCGGCGAGATGGTCCTCTTCTAGTCTTTCCTTATTTTTGCATAACGTAGGTAGAATATGTGTTAGCTAATGGGAGAATTGGGGATGCATCTTATGTCGGAACAGTAAAACAAGAAATATTCTGCTTTATTCACTTATTGAAGCAAATATTTGTGCAATTTCAACAAATATGCAGCAACTTTTAGTAACCAGGGGCTTCTTGATGGATGCACATCTTTAATGATCATTTATGTCCCTTTTTTGAGTTAATGCAGCTGTTTACCTGTAAGCTAGACATTTTTCTCAGTTCCCATGGATGTATCAGTTCAGTTGAAAATCATAATGACTCAGTGGAGCAGAAAATGATGTGAAGTGTTAGGCAGGTTTGGCACTACATATATCTCAGTGCATGCCAAAACCTATCAAGTAATGAACTTTTTGAGATCATCACCTTCTGTTGTACTGATTTGGTAGTATGGTATTTCAATACGTCAACTTCACATGCAGAAATAGCAGTGGAACTGGATAGAGGTGATCCAAGACCACTTGACACTTATTTTGTTCCATAAGAATGAGGATGTGTTTATTTCAGCTGCTAAAGCTTTTCAATATGCAAAGCTTCCTTATGTGAAGACAATATGTGAATTTCAGAAGCTCTAAAATGTTCTCCAGAAGGCTACTAAATTTCCAGATTTTGAATTCCAGGTCATGGACCATCAAGATCACAAGTTTGTAAGAGGTGGACGTGCCTAGTTCATCTGCCATTGGTGGTCCAAACAAGGTTTTGATTCTAATTCTCTTAAATTGGAATTTCAGGCCTGAAGTGACAACTTTTGATCCATAATAATTGTGTAAACATTTCCACCAATTAGAGGTCATGTTCGTGGTTGCTTCAATGAATGAAGATTCATTAATCAAGATAAGCCCTGATGGCTATCCCATTGGTTAAGTAGTTTTCCTCACCCTTATCCCTCATACAGTTGATATTTAGCTCTACATTTTTCTTCAGTAAAATTAGTTCAAAAAAGATAAAGATGCCAATATTGTATAGCAACCTCAAACATTCAATAAACTCATGCTTGTCACTTTAAATATGTCAATGTTGCTTTCGGCAATTTTAGCCATTGTACTCTTACGGTATGCAATCAGGGAAACTAACCATTCGACAATGGACTTCTTTTCTGGTTTATTAAAGTGACTCTTGTCCAGCAGTATGAACCATTGTCCACGACAAATGGTGTTCAAACCTTGAATTTCCCCTCGATCTTTTGATTTTCTAAATCAATGTGATGTACTAAAACTAAGACAAAAAGAATATCCCTCATGTGTTCTGTTTTGGACATGTAGGTCCTCCCTTAATGCTTCAGGGCTCCTAAAATCACAGTTAGTTTGATCTCAACATTGGATATAACATGGGAATGGAGAAATATGTGGTACTTCTAGCTGTTCCTCTTCTTGTCATTTGTTACTTCAGTCATGTGAGATCAGATTTGCTGGAGCATCGGTACAATGTTGACGATGCAATTCCTCTTTACGTCAACAAAGTTGGTCCATTTGAAAATCCAAGGTAATTATCAACCTGTCAATTTAGGAAGCTAGCTTTTCATTTTCTGGAAAAGTGTGGAGTGCCTCTAAGCATGATGTCTTTTGAGGATAAAATGGAGAACGTGTTGTATGCTGGCATTCGGATGAAATCATGGTTGTTTAAATGCGGGCGTTTGAGGTTCAATACAATGTTCTACCACTGGAAACAGTTACATTGTCTTTGCATTTATCAAATCTACATAATGCTTTCCTCTTAATAATGTTACTGTATATGCTTTCTTACTTCCTGTTCGCGTGATGGTTACAGCGAAACATATGGTTATTACAGTCTTCCATTTTGTCGACCAGGTCAGCTTTGCAACGTGTACCTAAGTTTTGTTTGGGGTTCAAGTGCCTCACTTTCGTCCTTTTCCCTGATTATGTATACATGTCCTATCTGGCCTGAATTCTCTAGATTTTCATTATGACAGATCGTATGGAGGAGAAGCAGCAGACTTTCGGTGAGATATTGATTGGAGATCGCTTTGTAACTGCTCCATTCAATGCTAAATTTCTACAGCGGAAAGATCAAGAGGTCGCATGTGCAAAGAAGTTGACAAGTGGAGAAGTCTCTCAGTTTCAAGCTGCAATTAAGCAGGGTTATTACTTTCAGATGTACTGTGATGACTTGCCAATCTGGGGGTTTATAGGAAAGTTTGGCAGATCATCAAAAAATAAGTCAGAGCACAAATATCTCCTTTACCAGCATTTTGAATTTGAAATCTTTTTCAATAAGGATCAAATAATAGAGACTCATTTGTTGATGAACCCTAATGAGGTGGTGGAGTTGACTGAAGGCAGGGAAGTGGACATAAAGATACTGTACAGTGTGCATTGGATAGAAACGAACGCACATTTCAATGAAAGGATGAAGAAATATTCAGTGTCAAGGCATTCTACAACACACTATTTTTCAATTATCAATGCATGTGGGACGTTTCTGATTCTGTTTGGATGCCTTCTGATTTACTATATGAGAGTCATCCGGAAGGATTTCTATGAGTAAGAGTGCAAGCATTTGTCACCTTTTCCTTGTTCTTATTCTGTTCTCTCTTTCTATGGTATGCAATATGTGTTTTTTTCATGTTTGATCGCTGGGCAGTTTGATACCTGAAGACGCAGCAGTAGACAGAGAGCAGACAGGATGGAAGTGCATCCGCACTGATGTCTTCCGGTACCCAGAGCACAGGTCTTTGTTTGCTGCAGCCCTCGGTTCTGGTGCTCAGTTGTGCATTCTGTGAGTTTCTTAACCAATCAATGTGTCTGATACCATCTTACTTAACAGGCCGATCGGCAGTCCTCTAACTTCTAGTGTTCTAAACTTCTGATTATTTACACTCTTTTTTTTCAGAGCCTCATTTACTTTACTACTTGGGCTTCTGGGTGTATATTATCCATACAACCGAGGAAATTTGTTCATAGCATTGATAGTCCTGTACACCATGACATCTGGCTTTGCTGGATATTTAGCCGTCTTGTTCTACTGTCAGATTGAGGGAAAGAATTGGGTATGTTCTAACAGGTTATATCTTTAGCATCTCCATTTGAATACAATTATTTTCATCATGAAACTCTAGCCTAATCTTCTGAGTTTTACAACAGGGCAAAAATTTGCTGCTGACAGGGTCCTTATCATTTGTGCCGCTGTTCCTCATATTCTGCTTCCTTAATACTGTCGCGGTGTCTTACCAAGCAAATGCAGCACTTCCTCTGGGAACAATCTTGTTATTACTGTTCATTTGGATATCACTTGCATTACCATTGCTTGTTCTTGGTGGAATATCTGGGAAAAAGAGCCACGGTGAGTTTAAAGCCTCTTGTGAGACTTCGAAGTGCCCCAGAGAGGTCCCGTCACTGCGATGGTACAGGGGCACTCTTCCACAGATGGTCCTGGCAGGTTTATTACCTTTTTCTACGATCTACATTCAGCTGTATTACATATTTGCCAGCATGTGGGGTCATAGGGTCTACACCCATTATAACACAATATTTGTCATCTTCGTTATTCTGCTCATCACAACTTCGTTAATCACCGTGGCTCTGACGCACTTTCAGCTAGCTGCTGAAGATCATCGATGGTGGTTGAGGTACACCTCTCTCTCTCTCTCTCTCTCTCTCTCACTTTTTCAAACTTTATTCTAAAGATGGAAGTGATATCTCCTTTGCTTCCATTTATTTCCTTCTTCGTTCGTTTCATCATTTGAATGTCAAAGGTGAATGATGGTCCTCCAAAAAGAAAAAGAACAGTGGACGGTTTATGAGTCGGATCAAACCCCACTACCTATATCAGAAGGTGCAACACCAATCTTCCGGTTTAAAATGACAGAAACAATACAAAAGTTGGTTCAGATATGTTAAAACACAATAGCCTTATATGAGAAACCAGTCACCATGTATATCATCAAATTTGTCAACTAAAGACAGATTATTGTGTAATCATGCTGCTTGACTTTAATTGGAACTTAGGATCAAGTGCCGATAACTATGACATCCATGAAATTGTAGGACATGTGATTATAGGAATTGAGGAGTGTTCAACAGGCTATGCCTGTGCACTTCACATGAATCGAAAGGCTGCTGCGATTACAAATGTTTGAAATTGAATATGTGTGCTTATAGGAACTGCATTACCGGCTTGGAAGAAATAAAAAAGGAATAATTTGGCTTGATTGTGTTTTAGCCTTTTTCCCATATGTAGTAAACTGATTAACAGACCATCTACGTTCTTTTTCGGTACTTCATTTGTCTGTGATGATCTAATATGATTTATGTGGGCCATGCCACCCAAAGGAATACTTTGGCAGTGGTTTTTTGTGAGCAGACTGCTACTTATGTATCACTTAGCAATCCTATCCTACACCATGTGAGACCTGAACATTACAAATTCCCCCACTTATAACACATTAGGTTTGAACCATAGAATTGAGACACACACCAAGCAGGTAGGATATATCATATGTCCCATACTTCCAGCTGGTGTATTGCTCCAATTCCTTCAATACCAAGTCGGCCCTATCCACGTGAACCAAGCTTGTCTAAAAGCATTAAAGTGGACTTATGACATTCTTTTGCATGATCCTTTTTTTTTTATTCTTTTGTATTTCTTTGGGCAATATGACGCTTCAATGGGTCCAGGTATCAATATCTTCAAGTTGGAAATCTCAAGTTTCCATGGAAACTGTAAGGTTGAGGATGCGCAGACAATAGTAATTGAAACATGCTTGAAGCAGTGTAACTGGGTATATATTGTTAGTGACATTGAACTAACCATATCACCAAGCATCTCATCTGTCTTCATTAAATGCTACTTGATTGGGCTTAGAAGAATGTCTGATATAGCCAGTCTCTGATATTGCCAGCTCTTAGCACGCCTAATACCAATTTTGAGCGGTTGAATTTACACTTTCTGTTTAACTTCGATCCTCCCATATCAAGACCGGGATGTGGTGCTTGGTAACATATGTTTGAATTTGAATTGTGATTGCAATTCTTTAACCAGGTTATCCTAGTCTTCTAGTCATGAATTTTAAGTGCTTGTAGTATCATGGAATGTGAAGGACCTTTATTAAGTCTTGAGTCCCATTGACGTTAATCATGGATGACCCACTGAAGTAGCATGGAGATTAGCATGGAAACCCTTAAGAATGTTATATTATCAGGGTGCTTGAAAGCTGGCTGGAAAACAGTTGACGCAACCTAGAAGAGTGAAATGGTTGCTCCAATTGTCATAGCTGTGCTATTTATTGTTTGTCGTTTGCAAATGCAGCGAATACTTACGATGTGCATATTATCTGAATGAGATCCTGTTTCTTGACATTGTCAACATCCCAGGATCGGCCTTTTCCCTTTAATTGAAGCGTCTTTATTCCTTTCTACCGACTGAATTGATTATTTTGCTCGCTTTAGGTCCTTTCTGTGCGGTGGATCGGTTGGTCTGTATGTCTATGGTTTCTGCTTCTATTACTACTATTGGAGGTCGAACTTCTCCGGCTTCTTACAACTCTCTTTCTTCTTTGGGTATATGGCTTGGATCTGCTATTGCATCTTCCTCATGTGCGGGTCCGTGGGATTCTACGCATCTCTGCTGTATGTCCAGCACATATACAGCTCTATCAAGAGCGACTAACAGTGTTTATGCTCCAATAAAGCTTCAAAGTCCCATCACGTTCCTTCCTATTGGATGAAATACCATGAGGCGCCGTCTGCTGTGTCTGGTCAGGACATGGGCAGGAGCTGTTGATCTTACACATGGCCGCTCTATGCCGGCTCGGTCTTCTGTCTTAGCCATCTCTGATATGTACAGATGATGCCAGGTTTTCTCCATGACATTACTAATGTTGTTAATCGATCATGTGCATTACGATGCATCCGCCTTCACATCAGACACAAACATACACGCAGGCACGGAGTAACGGTGCATACTCTTTCCCTTCGCTTTGGGTGGCTCGGGCGTCTTCAGGGCTGTTTCGTCATCCGGTGATGTATTTATAGTACTGAGACAAGTTCTCCTTGGTTGTTCTCCATGTTAAAGCTGTTTAAGTTCATGAATCACATCCACAAGAGTGCATCTCAGGGCATCCAATATGTCGTGTTCTCATAGTTGGAATCCCATGAGAACGATGGAACACTTGTCCTAGATTTATATCGTCCAAGACAATCTTTTAATGTTTAATCAACTTTCTAGTGGATATTTCATTGTTTTACTCCTTAAAATTTTCGTTGTCCCGCTAACTCGAGTCCCGGCAAGGTTTGAAAGAGGATGGCACAATGGTTCTTAAACTTTTGTCTATTGTGCGTCGTCATTTTTGAACTTTTAATTTATTTAATTTAGTCACCAAAATATTAAAAAATGTGTAATCTTGTCTCTTGATTATGTGAAAATGTTCAATACATACTTGCAGAAAATTCAAGCTAATGGAATCTGTCGATGTGACTTTCAATTCATTAAATTTGAACGGTGGACAACAGAAAAAGTGACATGTGAATTATCCAAGTATGCAATCATCCTAAAGTCAAGATATGCAATCAACGTCATCAACGTAAACGATGGATATATTGATGCTTTAATTTTTCTTTTCCTTTTCTAAAGTAAACGGATAAAAAAATTGAATATGTTGACTTATCGTTTATAATATTACAACTTAGCATATAATAATTCGCGACATTAAATAACGTCTAATTTGTCATTTAAACAAATGGAAAAGGCTATATTGAACATTTATCAATAATTCAAGGACTATATTGAATAAATTAAAAGTTTAGGATGGTATTGCACATCAAGATATATACGTGGTTTTCCAAGAAGTGAAAGGCTAGATTTGATCCAAGGACCTGCTCAGTAATGATCTTCGTTTGGTTGCCGTGCGCAAAATCCTTAAAAATACCACTATTAGGGACCAAACTATAAAATCATCAAATCCTAAGGACTGCGATGCAATTTCCGAAGAAGATAATTATTAAAAAAAACAAATTTCGACTAATATTTTTCGCTTTTTTCTTGTTTCTTCTACTCCGGAACCTCCTTTTTATCTTCTTCGTTTTTTTTTTTGGGTCACACTTCTCTGCTCAGAAGATTTCGTCCGCTCGCCGTAAACGAGCAAGAACCTGAGGATCATCAATCCCGCATCTTGAACGGCATGAGGAAGCATCCGACCGGTCTCCTCGTGATCTCGCTCGCGATCGCCTGCTTCGCGATCGGCGTCAGATCCGACGCCTCCGACCACCGCTACAAGGACGGCGAGGCCGTCCCTCTCTACGCCAACAAGGTCGGGCCTTTCCACAACCCTAGGTAACTCCTGCCGCCCCCCCACGCCCTCCTTGCTCGTCGATTGATTCGACTTCTCTTCGGTTCCGAGCTTTGTTCTAGATCTTCGTTCGGATCTGTTGTCGTTTTAGTGCACTTCCTTGGGTGCCATCGGATGAGTTGCTAGACTTGACTATGAAGCTCGTTTAAGACTGTGACGTTGTTTTATTCGTGTCTTGGTTCACTCGATGTCGCGTGGCGTTTGCAGAATTTTTTTTTTGGCCTTGGCTGATGCTGAGCTATGTGCTCGTTTTTTGCTCGCAGTGAAACCTACCGCTTCTTTGATCTACCGTTTTGCTCTCCAGGTGCGCTTCGCATCTCTCTTTGTTTTTCACGAAGCGGTTTTAGGTTCTATCTTGACTGAACATTTGTAGTTAGATGAGTGATTTATGAGTGATATGATGCTGTTATTGACAAATGAAGAAAGTGCTAACTTTTGACGTGACTCTCCATTACCACTGAGCTGAATGAAGGTGGCAGTGCTCAACATGTTTTCCGGTTTAATTCATGGTGTGCAAATTACTGCTGTGTGGGGTCACTTAGCTGTTAGCTTCAATATAGTTTTGTTACTATGTGAGCTTTTTCGGATCCTCTTTCACTTAAGAGGTCGTGTGGAAAGGGAAGCTTGTGCTGGAGAAAGCACTTTCGCCAGAAATTCTGGGAAAACTTCTGGAAATTAACAGAAATGAATCACTCATGATGTTCATGTCAAACTGTTGGACTTTAAGGGTGGCGCTTATAATGAACTGTGTTATTATCCTTAAATATTAGAGGGTTTTGGACTATATGGAAGCTCAGTAATTTATTATAGGAAGAAGGAAGTCAGTAAGCCCGAGTCATAATACTTATTGGTGAAAAAAAGGAGATGTCGCAAGTTTAGCTAATGAGAGGTCGTAAAGTGGAAACTATGATTAATTTCTCCTAATTTGAGGTCTCTGATCCATTGAAGCCACATAAACAAAAATAACTGGCTTTAACCTTCATTAGTAAAGTCAAGCTCAAAGGTTATATGGTCCTATAGTGGGTTCCACCTCTATTTTGGATGGTATTTAAGACCTTGACTTTCTGAAGTTAATGCAGTCCAAAATAATAAATTGCATGTGTAGTAGAGAAGAAGGGAGCAGTCACCTTGTGCATGGGAAATGGTTTTATGGTTTTGCTTCCTTTACCTCTTATCTACTTTTTCCCTTTGGCGGCTTTTGGATGGATTATTGTAGCTTTTCCCACCGTCCTAAAGAAGACTCCGACCGACGAGAAAAGAGAAGGTTTTTTTTTTTTTGGGGAGGGGGGGGAGGGGGAGGGGTTGCAGTTGGGGAGAGAGGCTTTTTCTCTCTTACCATTGATCAGCTTAAGATCTTTTCTTGTGAGAATAATTCGCATGTGCTAAGATCGCTATCACTTGTCAGATCATGTGAAAGACAAACCAGAAGCTCTTGGTGAGGTACTCAATGGAGATCGGCTTGTCAGTGCTCCCTATAAACTTAACTTCAAGGAGGAGCACGACTCCAAAGTTGTTTGCAAAAGGAAGCTATCAAAGGATGAAGTTGCCAGGTTCAGAGCTGCTGTGAAGAAGGACTACTACTTCCAGATGTACTATGATGACTTGCCAATATGGGGATTCATAGGGAAGGTTGATAAGGAAGGGAAAACTGACCCGAGCGAGTACAAATACTTCCTCTACAAACACATACAATTTGATGTTCTCTATAACAAGGATCGTGTGATTGAAATTAGCGCTAAGATGGACCCACATTCTGTGGTGGACCTAACAGAGGACAAGGATGTGGATGTGGAGTTTATGTACACTGTGAAATGGAAGGAAACAGATACTCCCTTTGAGAAAAGAATGGATAAGTACTCACATTCTTCATCATTGCCACATCATTTGGAAATCCATTGGTTCTCAATTATCAATTCATGTGTAACGGTTCTCCTCTTGACTGGTTTCCTTGCAACAATTCTCATGCGAGTGCTCAAAAATGATTTTGTCAAGTAAGTTTTCCATTTGACTACATTGTGAGGATCCATTTTGAATTTGTTATTTTTATTTGTTTCAGGATCTTTTCAATTTCATTTTGTTTGGTTTTGTTTAGGTATGCTCAGGATGAGGAAGCAGCTGATGACCAAGAGGAGACTGGATGGAAGTACATCCACGGAGATGTATTTCGTTATCCAAAGCATAAATCTTTATTTGCTGCATCCCTTGGTTCTGGCACTCAGCTGTTTACACTGTAGGGACCTTTTTATGTGAACTTGCGAATCATTGGTTTTGCAGTTTTACAGAATTCTTTTAACTTGTATCCAATTCTCTTAATGCTCAGAACGGTGTTCATATTCATGCTTGCCCTGGTTGGTGTGTTTTATCCTTATAACCGAGGGGCTCTGTTCACTGCACTGGTGGTCATCTATGCACTCACCTCGGGGATTGCCGGATATACAGCTACCTCTTTCTATTGCCAGCTTGAGGGACCAAACTGGGTATTGGACAGCATTTTGCTTGTGTGGTGTTAGCTTTTATGTCAAATATTTTCTTGTTTTGCCTGATGATGTGGGCTGATTTTACTATCCAATTGAACTTTGTAGGTGAGGAATCTGTTGCTGACAGGTTGCCTTTTCTGTGGGCCACTGTTCCTTACTTTCTGCTTCCTTAACACTGTTGCTATTGCCTACAATTCTACGGCGGCATTACCTTTTGGTACTATTGTGGTCATATTCCTCATATGGACACTGGTCACAGCTCCCTTACTTGTATTGGGTGGGATTGCTGGCAAAAATAGCAAGGCTGAGTTTCAAGCTCCTTGTCGCACCACAAAGTATCCTCGGGAGATTCCCCCACTGCCTTGGTATCGGAGTGCAGTTCCTCAAATGGCGATGGCGGGCTTCCTTCCTTTCAGTGCTATCTATATTGAGCTTTACTATATATTTGCCAGTGTATGGGGTCACAGGATTTATACGATATACAGCATCCTGTTTATCGTATTCATTATCCTTCTGATTGTGACTGCTTTCATCACTGTGGCACTGACGTACTTCCAGCTTGCTGCAGAAGATCATGAATGGTGGTGGAGGTATGATTCGTTTTGGGTCGCTTTGCTTTTGGCGTTGCCATATTTTCCTATATTACTCATTGATTTTCTTATATTTGTTGGCTTTTATTTCTGTTGTTAAATTATAGCTGACATCCTAATTCTAATGTAGTGGTTTAGGATCTGATATTGTCAGAGGTAGGGTTTTTAAAAGTCATGGATTGAAAATTTGTTGTGCTGCCTACAAAGCAAAAAAGTGTAGTAAATTTATTGATTGACTATGCAAAGATGATGCAACGGAGAATATGCTCAACTTTTTTTTTTATTTTTATTTCAGGTCATTCCTTTGCGGTGGGTCAACTGGGCTGTTTATCTATGGATACTGCTTGTATTACTACTATGCCCGTTCAGACATGTCTGGTTTTATGCAAACTTCTTTCTTCTTTGGGTACATGGCCTGCATCTGCTATGGCTTCTTTCTTATGCTCGGGATGGTGGGATTCCGTGCGTCTTTGCTCTTTGTTCGTCACATTTACAAGTCGATCAAGTGTGAATAGTGGATTGGCTAGTCCTAATTCCACTCATTTCCGCCATGGAGAGAGGTCGGTAGTTTCTCATACAAGGTGATAGGCATTCTGGATAGTCTATGAAGTGGGTTAGATGTAAAATCCATGTGCTGCCAGGGGAGTATCTTTGACATCTCTTTTGCACATTTAGCTAGGCCTCAAGATGCTGCCGGCGGCACCAATCTTTTTGTTGATAATGTGTTGGTATGGGACTTGTGTCAACATTTATGTGCTGAGAATCTTTTGGTTTTTATGTATCCCCCAACTTCCTCACTGGAAACATCTTCTATATCTTCGTAAATGGCCCCAGTGCGAAGTAACCTTTTCTCTGCATGTTTGCACTCATTTTTGTGGAGGTTGAAATTCCTAATGTTAGGCACACTGTTCATTTTGGCGTAGTTCCTTAGGCTTGTCTCAGTCAAAGCCTAGTCTCATTTCTGGTTGGAAAAAGACCCATAGTACAAATATTTTTAGGTTTGTAGGGACAAGACACTTGGATCTTCAATCCGTCCATGACTGTCGGGAAGAACAAACCCCTGCTACAAATTTGAATGTCCGGTGACGACCCTCTCAATAGAAACGGTCATTGCAGTTTCCACCGCTGTGGTGACGGTTGCTGTGGCGAGGGTCGTGGCTCTGGCCAGGATTTGTGGCAGCGGCTCTCTCTTCTTGTGTGTGCCGGTGTTCATGTGCATGTGTGTGTCCACCTAGGACCAACATTGGTGGCATCCACCGCCACTGCTTCATCTAGGCTGGACGAAGGATGCCAGACCTTCGTCGGTTGCTGAGTTCAGCCGCCTCAGTTTCCCTTCCTCCTGTATGTGTGTTTCTGTGATTGGCTCGTCTCCCTTTTTATTTTATTTTATTAAATCTTACTCCGTGTCACCACAATAAGCCTAGTCAGCGCTGATGTAGTATGATGTGAAAGTCCGAGTCAATGATTCTTTTTTCTTTCTGACAAAAAGAATGACTCGGATAAAGAAGTGACATTAGTTCAAGACTCAATTGATTAAAAAAAATAAATTTAGTATTCAATTGAGAAAAATCATACACTGTTGTTCATTTGGTCTTCGCTATTACCGATAATGTAGATACCAAACACAAAAATAGCAGTCTCCCTCGATTAATAACCATCTAAGCAATTTGGAAGAGAGATTTTTCTCTTATTTTCTTGGTAGATTCAATCAATGTTCATTAGGTCATGTAGTCTCTTGCTCTGGTGGCCTTCACGTCCATTTTTCTTTTTCGTTGTTGAATATATGTAGTCCTTCCGTTTCCCTGGAATCCTGAAATATTTCTACACCTTTCCTTTCATTTGAGTCTCTTGATGCTTGAAGATATTGGGTGATATCCTGCACTATCTTTATATCAATGATCTCAATTGATGCTTGTTCATCCTAGAGCTAATTATCGATGGTTAGAACACGTCCGTTCAACCTCATAATTAGCATCTCTCTCAAGCCCTACTCAAGAAACAGTTGAATTGATGAGATCTTCTGTCCTCAATTGGTATCTGCTTTCATGTTTAAATCATCCCAACCACCACCGCATGGCCTGTTTTGAAATTTGTTACCGAATACATCCGACAAATTATTGGCTCGAATGCTGCTAGGGGTCTGGATTTTGAGTGAATGGGCATTAATTGTATGTCATGATTGGTGTTTATAGTCAGCCGTTGAGAATGAGAAGCGAGGATAGAAACCAAAACTAAAAAGCAGAGATGTAATGATTCCCCTTTTGCACATTGTCATGGAGAGTGGGGCATGTTGGAGATCCACCACGAAAGCTTCATGGTGAAAAAATCGTAAGCCTCTCCCCACCCACCATTGCAGCTTCTGGTGGTTTTAGCTATCCAACCTTTTCCCAAGAAAAAAAGAAAGACTAATTAATTACGTTTCGCGATGATACATAGCATCGTTTGTTGTTCGATTTGGTCTTTCTTGAAGGGGGGTTTTTCAAAACTAAACTCAGAACTCGATTACCGCAATAAAATGAAAAACCAAATGAGCAGAGTTAGTTTTTGGATCAAGCGAGTGAGATCGATTCGGTACCGCCTTCAATTGTTTCGATCCGAAATTAAAGATCATTAAAGAAGATAAAAAGTTTCAAAGCATTCCTTTTTCACACAGGGCTGCGACTCTATCCATAGCAATCATTTAACAAAGTCCGTAGAGTAAAAGTAATTAAAAGCCATATATTTTTTTTTCTCCCAGCCAAGGAGGCTCCAACAGAAAGCGGCAATGATCAAAGTAATACCAGTCAATCAAAGGCATGCACGCCAGGGGAATCATCCTTTCATTTCATTCAAAAAAGGCTCTCAAATGCAATGATTTCGTGTGTGGCTAGAGAGAGAGAGGGAGAGATTGGGATTGAAGAGACAAAGGGTTGTCTTCCTTTACGATCCCCCATACACACTGCAAAAGGATGAAGCTTTCTCGAGGTCAGAACCAATCATTTGGCATAAGATAGAATAATCTCATTAGGGTTAGTGGGAGATGTGGTGTAGAGACCCCCGCCCCCCCCCACCCCACCCCCACGCCCCCACCCCGTTTTGGCGTGCTCAAGATGACATTTTGTCCATGCCCCTCCCCTATTGCTGGCTAGCTGAAACCCTAGCTAGTTGCATCAAAAGAACCACTCTTCCTCTTTCCTTTCTTTGTTTTTTTTTTTTCTCAATAGAATAATAATAATTCCCGCAATCATCGTGCTTGGGAGGTAGAATGCAAACCAGCAACTTATCTTATCCAGTTACCATGTTTAGTTGGTGGTGAGCAAAATGTGGAATATGGTTACCATTTTTCGGACAAGTCTTACTTTTTAGCCAAGAGGGAAAACACATGAAAGAAAATAAAAGAAGGTACTCGTCCGGAGAGGCTTCTTGGATATACTAACATTTTGGTGAAGTTGTGGTGACAAACTTGCCGATGCAAGTCTATTTTTATTTTGACGGCCTAATTTAAGTAATGGTAAGTATGTCACGGAAATTCCAATGTTAGGCGATCCAAATTGTTCGAGTCGTGGGTGTGGTAACCCGGATTTTTATTTGAGATAATAGTTGCTAAGTTGTATGCGTTATAATTAATGTTATTATCCCTTATAAGATTCTAATATTATGTGGACTGTTGGAAGGGGGAAATTACCAAAAAAGTCCTAAATTTATTGTAATTGTGCCACTTCAATCTTAAATATTTTTTTTCCAATTGAATATGCATTTGTGTTGATTCAGTTCATCTATCCAACTTTGACCCGTCGGCGCTGATGTGAAAAGTAATAATATTTTGACATTATTTCAAAAAAAATTCCTTTTCTATTTTCTTCTATTTTCTTCTGGTTCTTCCTTCAATCAATCGCTCGACAACCGGCCGCAGATGAGGGCCAGCGAGGTCGATCTTGCTATGGCTGGGGGAGCTCGGCCTCGTCGGCCCTTGCCTTTGCTTGGTTGCCAATCCGGGGACCAACTAGATGAAGAAGAAAAAGAAAAAAAAGAAAGACAATAAAAAATGAAAAAAATGAAAAACTAAAAATATTATTTGAAAAGATAATAAAATATTATTAAAGTTTCCACATTATCACGAGCAGCACCACATCGGCGCCAAGCTTGTCAAAATTGGCCGGATGGACTGAATTGACACAAATAAAAAAGGTTTAAGACTGAATTGACACAATTGCAATATGTTTATTACTTTTTTGGTAATTTATTGAAAGAAATGTGAGGATTGATTCCATATATGTGATTTTTCAATGTGTCCGATTTAATGATATTCTTAGTGATTGAGATTGATGTTGAATTGTTGTTGGCTATATTGAATTAAAGGATATCATCCACTCATTACAGAAGGGATAAATACCATCATAAGTTTCTTAACTCTCGTATGACGTCCACTTGAGTATCGTAACCTTTTTTCGATTGTCTGAGTATTATAAATTCTAAAAATATTCACTTGAGTGTCATAATTTTCAATCGATCATCTAAGTGCCATTTTTTTTTTAAACGTCTGCTCGTATGCCGAAAATCTTATGTGACATAGCACTTGTGTTAAACATTTTTTTAAAAGCTATAGTACTCAAGTGAACGGAAAAAAGGCTATGACATTTAAGTGAATGTCATACATAAGTTATGGCACTTAAGTGATAAAAAAAAAAATTGTTGCATTCAAATGAGCGCCATACGAAAGTTATGACACTTTTGGTGTCTTTTTTTCTATTATGGAAGTAAGATTTAACAAGAGAGTTAAGTTGTGCTAGAAAATAATATGATGGCCTATTTTATTGATTTCAATCGCACTTGGATTGTTTTATTGGAGATCATTGGATATACACGGAAGATTATTAGATTTTGTGGTACGAGGAAACAAAAAATATCATTTATAATTTCTTTTATTTAAAAGAAGTCGAGTTTATTAGTGGATAGAAGGATGTTACTGGATGACTACTTGATGCATGTGCTGGGCCGACGAATGTCGTTTTTTTAGTGATGAAGGAAGGAATCGAGGACAGAACAACATGCGAGAGGATGGATGTCGATGGATGATGCAAATGCAGGATATATTACAATCTACACTGAGACGTAAAGGACTCTCCACTAGCCGATGATGTAGATCGGGATCGACGAAGTTCACCAATAAGGCTTAAAGGACGAACCACCCCTCTGGATAAAGGACTTCGGGATAAGAGAAGCTCACCATCAAGGCGTAAAGGACGAACCATCAACCGAGGATAAATGGCTTCTTGGCTCACCACCAAGGAGTAATCTACTTTCCAAGGATAAGGAGACTAGATATGAGTTATTCACTCTCCAAAGAAATTCGCTCATACAGAGGAAAATCTCACAAGTTTTTATTCATCAAATCAGGTCCGGCTTACAACTGAGATTTCACCTCTTTTTATAGAGGGGCTAATATACAGGAAATAGACTAAGCAATAAAGACTCGAGAACTACCCAACCAACAATGGCGTGGGAACTAGAAAACTCATTAAAGTCCTAGGAACTAGAAAGTGCAATAAAACACTTAGAAACTAGGACTTTGATTCTTGAAACCTAAAAAAGAATTAGGACTCATAAAGTCCTAGGACCTAAGAAATGCAATAATACTTTAGAGACTTGAAATATTGATTCTTCAGCCTTGTGGATCATTCCCAAAATTCATCCACCAATCTTGATTAGCAAATAACCATCTTTGAATAGCACCAAATAATCAAGGAAATGACTCAGAATAGCCTCCCGTCGATATGTTGTTGGTCCTCTTCAAAAGCGGTAACTATCTTGGTGAAACGGAATTTATTCGGCTAGGGAAGAATTGGCATCTCCTTAGTTGGCATTTTGGTTGCTAGCCTTCATTTCGGCATCTCCTTTATTGATCCACTGTAGCAAGTTTATAACCAAAATCTGTTTTGGCCTGAATGAACATTGATGTTGCTTGACTTGCCGATGGAATCATGTTTGAGCTTGTGGTTTGTTCCTTAGAATTAGTTGCTCCTGCATCATCAATTGGATTAACCTACGAGGATTGAGTTGAGCTTGCGAGTTGATGGATAGAACTCGATGTTCCTGCATCACTACCGGAGTTTTAGTTGTTGAGACAGAGTTCTAGAAATCTATTTGTTCTATGGATTAGCTTGGTTTTCGAAGAATCATGTAAGTGGTTCTCAATCAATTCTATGCTTTTCATTATCTACAAGGTGAAAAATTATGAATTACTATTGTTGGAAAAATATTATCCAAATTACTGTATTTTTGGATTTAATCTCATGATTGACCTGTTTCATAATTACACACTCTGAGAATTGAAATGGACATTCATAATGTGTGCCGATTCCTTTTTTCGATTTAATCATAGCGGGCAGAATTTTCGGGGCTTAATCACAGCCAATGTGATTTCTTGATTTCATCATAGCTGATGTGATTTTGGAGACTTAACCATGGCTGTGATTCAGTCCTTTTTCATCGGAACATAGGTTCAAATCTCTATTCTCGCAAGATTTGAATATGATTCATAAGGTTAATGATCCGTTCGAACCGATGTCCGATTCATCGAATTGATCAGTTGATCTTTCCTTTGAAGATATTTTTAAATGCATATCCCTATTTTGGTAAGTCTGCTTTGCTGCTCTTCTGCCCAAGCAATGAACCCAGTAGTCCCATCAGTAAATATTTGGATTAACTTGTCGTAGTCTTAGAAGATGACTCATCGTTTACCCCAGCAAATTCCAAGAGCCCTTCTCTTAGGCCGAGAGAAGGAACAAAGCAAGCTTTTCGAGCCACCTTTCTTATCTTAAAAGAAGAAGGGTTCGTGCAAGCATAGTTTGTTTACTAAGCAAGCGAGACATCGACCGAAGGAAAATGTATCTTCAGAAGAAAAAATGTCCGTTCATCTCAAATAAGAACGTACCGGTACATCTCCAAATGAAGGTAAATGCAATGCCTTCTATTTCGTACTCCCAACACGTACAAGACTTTTGAAAAGACATCGAATAAAATCCAAACTTCAAACGCTTGAAAGAAAAAAATAGTAAATATCAATTGTTAGAAAAAAAAAAAAAGAAATTCGCCTTGTAAAATTCATGGAATGTTACAGAAATTTTACTTAAATTGCAATGAAATGGCAACCTTTGTCAAAAAGAGGGGCTTGAGTTGACCGACCGGGTGTCAAAGAAAATCCTTAACCGGATCGAATTTCATCAAACTTTGACCCATGTAGGGCCAAGGGAATGATCAGAAGTCCAATAAGAGATGCATGCGTTACAAGACTTTTGTATTAACAAATGTCCATTTAGTTTTCATAATTAGGGCTCGGTTAGAAAATCATGCGGGTCTAATCTATCAGACGTGGCTTTTGTATCACCCTGTTGATGTCACTGTAATTTGCTGGTCAGCTAAGGACACTACCACAAAGCGGACCTCGCAAGATGGAATCTATGAGGTCGACCTAATTCGATGCATGACACCACAGAAGAAAAACCCGTGAACTAAGTATCGCGACTTGTAATGCTACACCAATCGCGAGGCAAGGCTAGTTAGCATTAGCTATCCATAATAATGTTCTAGACCCACTAAGAAGAATTAAGAGCCCACGTGGCTCCAATTAGTCCCACACTAGCTAAGAAAAATTCCTCAAATGGAGGATGAAAATTCAAAAGATAATCAGAGTAAAAGCCTTGAAGGGTAAAAATGTAAAAAAAGATGTGAAAAAAAAAAGTGGCTTAGTCCATCTATGGTCACAAAGAATCATTGAAGAAACGGGGCCCCAGGAATGTCATCATGATATTTATCATAAGATTGTGGGGGCCTTTCTGTTTTTCTCTCTCTATTTTTCTTGAAAAAAAAAAAAAATTGCTATGCGCACTCCACTAAATCCAGATGAAGCACTTTAACACTAGGGGGCAAAGAAGGTGAATCATCAAAATTCCCCCCAAAAAAATTTCAAGACATTGGCCCACGGAATTTTGGATGAGATTTGCCTTTGAAAATTTCCTTCATGCTTGTCATACTCTCAATACTATTCTTTTCTCCGAAAATCGGGTACGACATGAGCCGCTGTTCCACGTGCAACCGATCGGCAACACAAGTCTTAGATCTCTCCAAACTCACGATCTAACGTCTGTGAGCACGATACGACGGATGTGCCCCTCATGCTTATTCTATGGAATTTTGTCACTTGTAGTTTCATAACCATTAAACGCCTTGTTTATTCAAAAAAAGGCTGATGTTTATACTAAGGTTGCGCATGAAAACACTTCGGAAATTACATTTCTCTGCCAGAAGCCCATCCGGCAAAGAAATGTGTTTGATAAAAATTTGATTGAAGTATAAATCCGTTTGGTAAAAAAATTGATTTATGGTAGGATTTTTCACTTATGGTAAGATTTTTCACTTCTGATAGGATTTTTGACCAATTTTGAGAAGTAAACAATTTTGACTTCTCGGCTCCATAATCACTTCTTGGACTACACTCGCCTCCGCCGACCACCGTTGTTGTGACTGGCGGCCGCCGACCACCGCCACCGTTGCCCGCCGCGGCCGTCAACCACCGCCGACCACCGCCACCGTCGACCATCGCCGCCGAAGATTTTGTTAATAATATTTCAAAAATAGAAATTTTTAACCGTTATCAAACAAATTTTTCTAATCAGAAGTCAATCTGGAGTAAAAGTAGAAAAATCAACTTCTACTTTTGAGTAGAAGTAAAGAAATCAACTTCTCATCAGAAGTTGATTTCTCATGGAGAAGTGTTTTCACGCGCACCCTAAATGGATTGTACGAAGTCTAAATAAACTTACCTCTAATGCCATCAAGTCTTGTGACTTACATATTTGCTATTGAATGTTCAGTAGGAGCAACAATATGGACATATGGAAATGGTTTCATCTTGTAGTGGCCTTTGCCCCATTCACGTGTGAAAAGTCCTAACAAAGCTAAAGCCAAAACTGGCCAAAAGAAAACAGAAGGGAAGGAAAGGAAAAGAAAAGCAAAAGAAAAGAGCCTCTCCAAAATCCAAGTACTTCTTTTGAAAGGGAAAAAGCACAGATTCTCAGCAAGAACTTGTCTCTTTTGACTCAAAGTCAACTCAAATCTCTCTCTCTCTCTCTCTCTCTCTCTCTCTCTCCAACCTCAACATCTGCATATGATCGCTCCAATCCCCAAATCCCTTTCTTTTTCTTATTCCTTGGCACGTCTGGCTGTTCTTTATTCACATGAGACGTTTAAAGGGAAAGGTGGCTCTTTTCAAAAAGCTTCCCCTCTTGCTCAGGAATTAGCAAAACTTCTCATTGTCTTTCATCCAATCTCTGAGCCTGCCTCTCCGAGTATTCATTCCAACTTTTGTGCTACACGCATTCTGTGAATCAATGTGAATGCTCAGACCGCTGCTAAAAAGTCCGTTCCCTCAATGGCGAGGAGCAACCCAATTCAGCCACTACACCCTCTTCTGTCTCCTCCTCTCTTCATCATGAGCATCCTACTCGTTTCAGCCGCCGTGCAGGCGGCCTCATCGATCAAGACTGACGCCGGAGCGCTCATCGCGTTCAAGAACATGATCCAGAAGGACCCGAATGGTGCCTTGTCGAGTTGGCAGCTCAACAAAGACCCGTGCACATGGTATGGTGTCACCTGCTCTTCTAGTACTCCTGGAAGACCGACTCAGCTCGATCTCAGCGGGAGCGACCTTGTCGGCTTGGTCTCTTTGGACCCTTTTCGGTCTCTCGACACATTGTCCGTTCTGAAATTGTCCTCAAACTCCCTCGTAATCAACTCAACTTCGTTGCTACAGCTCCCGTATGGCCTTAGACAGCTTGACCTGTCCTTTGCAGGTGTCCTAGGCCCTGTCCCTGAGGGCCTCTTCTCTGTGTGCCCCGACCTCGTGGATGTGAACCTCTCTTTCAACAACCTGACAGGTTCATTGCCTGAGAATTTCCTCTCCGGTGCTGATAAGCTTCGGAATCTCGATCTCTCGTATAATGGTCTATCCGGGTCGGCCTCAGGTTTGAGGATCGAGAGGCATTCATGCAGCTCTTTACTTCAGCTCGATCTGTCCGGAAACCATCTCACGAGTTCGATCCCCTTTTCCTTATCGAATTGCACTAATCTCCAAACTTTGAACTTGGGATCAAACCTGTTTACCGGGGAAATTCCAAAATCCTTTGGCCAACTAAGGAACTTGCAAAGGATGGATCTTTCGCACAACAACCTCAGCGGCTGGATCCCTTCCGAGTTGGGGAGTGCTTGCAAGTCACTACTGGAGCTTACGCTTTCTTACAACAACATCTCCGGCCCGATCCCGGCCTCATTCTCATTGTGCACGTGGTTGCAGACTCTCGACTTGTCCAACAACATCATCTCAGGGCCTTTTCCGGAGTCGATTCTTCAGAACATGACGGCCCTGGAGAGCCTCCTGTTGAGTAAAAATGTCATCTCGGGGCCGTTTCCCATTACAATCTCGTACTGCAAGAAGCTGAGGGTGATAGATTTGAGCTCCAACGAGTTCTCCGGCATCATCCCACCGGATTTATGTCCTGCAGCTGCATCGCTTGAAGAGTTGAGAGTTCCAGATAATCTCATCAATGGGAAAATCCCGCCCGAACTGTCAAAGTGTTCTCAGCTCAAGAAGATTGACTTCAGCCTGAACAATTTTGTCGGTCCAATTCCAGCAGAACTCGGTAGGCTTCAGAATTTGGAACAGCTCATTGCTTGGTTTAATGGCCTTAATGGGACAATTCCACCGGAGCTTGGAAACTGCAAGAATCTGAAGAATCTGATCCTCAATAACAACCGCCTAAGCGGCAGTATCCCTATCGATTTATTTAAGTGCAGTAATTTGGAATGGGTATCGCTCACGAGCAATGAACTCACTGGCGAAATCCCTCGAGAGTTCGGCATTTTGTCGAGGTTGGCCGTCCTGCAGCTTGGACACAACCGTTTCAGTGGTGAGATACCTTCTGAATTAGCAAATTGTACCAGCATGGTTTGGTTAGACTTGAACAGCAACAAACTCACTGGACAGATTCCAGCCAGGCTCGGCAGGCAGATCGGGGCCAAATCATTGAACGGAATTCTCTCGGGAAATACTCTTGTCTTTGTAAGGAATGTTGGTAATTCGTGCAGCGGCATTGGCGGTTTGCTAGAATTTGCAGGGATTAGGCCCGAAAAGCTATTGCAGGTCCCGACATTGAAGAGCTGCGATTTCACGAGAATGTACTCCGGTCCGATCCTCAGTCTCTTCACCAGGTACCAGACGCTGGAGTATCTAGACCTCTCCTACAATGAGCTGCACGGGAAAATTCCTGACGAAATGGGTCAAATGATAGCACTGCAGGTCCTTGATATATCCCATAATCAGCTCTCGGGTGAGATTCCCTCGTCGCTTGGCAACCTCAAGGACCTAGGTGTGTTTGACGCGTCGCACAACAGATTGCAGGGTCAGATTCCCGATTCCTTCTCGAACTTGTCTTTCCTGGTGCAGATAGATCTTTCAAACAATGACTTGACGGGGCAGATTCCGCAGAGAGGGCAGCTTAGCACGCTTCCTGCGAGTCAGTATGCGAACAATCCAGGACTTTGTGGGGTTCCATTGCCTGAATGCAAGAACTACCAACCGGCAACGAATCCGAATTCGGGCGATATCGGAGGAAGACAAAAGCATGAAGCCGTGATGTGGGCTAACAACGTGGTCCTTGGGATATTAGTCTCCATTGCCTTCGCGGGCATTTTGATCGTGTGGGCCGTGGTGATGCGCATAAGGCAAAGAGAGGCCGAGGGGATCAAGATGCTCAGTGCCCTGCAAGCATCGCACGCCGCCACGACCTGGAAGATCGAGAGGGAAAAAGACCCCCTGAGCATCAATGTCGCCACATTCCAGAGGCAACTGAGGAAGCTCAAGTTCTCCCAACTGATAGAGGCCACCGACCACTTCTCTTCCTCAACCCTGATTGGCTCGGGTGGGTTCGGCGAAGTCTTCAAGGCAACACTCAAGGACGGGTCCCATGTCGCGATCAAGAAGCTCGTGAGGCTCAGCTGCCAGGGCGACCGTGAGTTCATGGCCGAAATGGAGACTCTAGGGAAGATCAAGCACCGGAACCTCGTGCCGCTGCTGGGCTATTGCAAGGTCGGCGAGGAGAGGCTCTTGGTCTACGAGTTTATGGAGTTCGGGAGCCTCGAGGAGGTGCTCCACGGAAGGACTCGAGAGCGTCAGGACCGGCAGAGACTAACTTGGGCCGAAAGGAAGAAGATCGCCAGGGGCGCGGCAAAGGGGCTCTGCTTTCTGCACCATAACTGCATCCCCCACATAATACACCGCGACCTGAAGTCGAGCAACGTGCTATTGGACCGCGACATGGAGGCTCGGATCTCGGACTTCGGGATGGCGAGGCTCATAAGCGCGCTCGACACGCACCTGAGCGTCAGCACACTGGCGGGCACACCGGGCTACGTGCCGCCCGAGTACTACCAGAGCTTCCGGTGCACGGCCAAGGGGGATGTGTACTCGCTCGGGGTGGTGCTCCTAGAGCTCCTGGCGGGGAGGCGGCCCACGGACAAGGACGACTTCGGTGACACCAATTTGGTGGGGTGGGTGAGGATGAAGGTGAGGGAAGGGAAGCAGAAGGAGGTGATCGACCCCGAGTTGGTGGCGGCGGCTGCGAGAGGGAGCGGGGACGAGGCGGCGGAAGCGGAGGAGGTGAAGGAGATGGTGAGGTACATGGAGATATCTATGCAGTGCGTGGAGGAGTTCCCTTCCAGGAGGCCAAACATGTTGCAGGTTGTGGCCATGCTCAGAGAGCTCAGCCCCGGATCTGCTGCTGGAAGCAGCAGCAGCAGTTGATTCCACACTCGTTTTGAGTATGATCAATTGCAAGAAGAAGCAAAAAAACAAAGAAAATTCGTGAATTTGTATCGATTTGATGATTCGTGATCCCTGTATCTAGCTGCTACTTGGAAAGTTTTGGCTCAACAAAGAATGCATACTGTTTTTTTTTTTTTTTTTTTTCCGTGTCCTTAGCCTGAAATCCTTAGTATGTGTATGTATATATTCTCTGCTACAAAAGCTCAGCTAGCCCATTCAAGGCCCTCCCTGATGAAATTCCATTTCGAATGCATCACGAGGATTCTTCGGAGTTATGTTCGGAGTTATGTTCGCATTGGATGTGAGGACCGGAAACAGGACGCGATCCGTTCACGCGACCACGGACCACGGCGCTAAGTGCTAAGCAAAGCACGTAACAAAGAACGGAAACTCGGTGGGATGCTAGACGGCATCGAATCGGACGCTCGATGCTTTATGGCTCATTTTATTGGCTTTGTTGAAAATGAAAGCTATCATATCTTTAATTGATGTGAACGCGAATTCGCACGAACTACAGTCACAAACAGCACACGCCGACACAACACAACCTATACACTCTACTTTTACTGCTCTTCAATTTGGGAGAGTTGTTGTTGGGCCATGGGTGAGAATGGTGCTTGAGGTTCAGTTGGCTCGGGAGAAAAGCCCATAGAAAAGAAGATGGGCCGAATCGAAACCTGATCGCGGTGAAGAAATTTATGATGGCACCAGTTTTAGGAGCTACGTGCGCGCGGAAAGTCAATGAAAAGCCTTAATCTTGCCCCCATTGAAACCGATTCAAATTCGATCTGGCCCCAAATCATGAACAACTGCTCCGTCAAACCGGTGGCCACAACCCCATGAGAACTGAGGTTGCGACCCTGCTGAAGTTGCCGTCCGGCTTCGGGCACAGCCCGAGGGGCGGGCTTATTCGGCATCGGGAGCCCGGGCTGATCCCCGATGCGCAGAGGGAACACATACGAGGATCTAAAAACACCAGGAGCACCAGTGACGACTCCACGAACAAACTTCCAAAAGGTACAATTGATCACGTGTGTTCAATTAGGATAGGTCATCCACCCAAAGGAAAACTCGATTATACTTGACTAGTATTCTTTCTCCGCCTAAAACTTCGTCCTTTCAGAAGTAATAGCACGTTGGTTAGCAATAATAACTAGAGAAATGATTAAGTAACGGTCTTTAATCTATTATGAGGACAACAATCCGTCTACTTTTTCAAAAATTTATAGCTCACAACATCCTATTACTCTCGTAATAATCCAAAGATTGCTATGCTAGCAAAATCCCGATAACTATTACCTTATCAATTCATTGTAAATCTAACTATCTGTCATAGTTTACAGTATTTGTTAGATGTCAAGACATTTGGCAAAAAAAAATTTCATTGCACTGCCAGTTGCTAAGCTTCAGCTTCTTTTTATAGTTGGAAAATATAGCTAAAATCCTTTATAAATATAGTTTTTCCCAACAACATGTAAATAAAAGTTGTTTCCCAATACACTTATTAATTACACTTTTCAAACACTATTTGTATTTTGAAAAAATGTTTTGACATAAAATCCTTCACTTTATATAAATAATAATTACATAATTTGATAATACATAATTTTTTTTGTTATATTAGTTAGTTAGTTAGTTACTAATAGGTGTGATTACGTAAATTTTCCAAAAATTAGATATTATATTATTGTTTTTAGTTACTATCTTACTTACCAATTATACCAATAAATGCTCAAATTGTTGTAATAGAATAATAGTTTAATATAGTAAAATATTTTATGTTTACATTAAATATATGTTATATATTTGATAAAAATGTATATTTTAAATTTAATTCTTGATATTTATGTGGTATTCCCGTCATGACTGGCTACAAAAGTGAAAATTACTATAGTAAAATATTCACTTTACCATAATCACGTGTTAATTATTAATTATAATAGTGAATGAAATATGAAAAGACTTATTACTGGTATAATCAAACACAATATCTGATAATATATCTGAGGTATTGAAGTCATGGGTTATGATTGACTACTAGAGAAAGTCATATTTATTATATCTATCTATTTCTGACATTATGGCTACTTTGAGAAAAATATTATTTTAATCCTTCTTTTATTACATATCTAATCATGAACCCGAACACATTCCTTAAACTAAACAGCACAATAGTCATTATATCTCTACAAAGATTTATCACAATGGTTCATGTAGATTCACCTCACGGAGCTTTAATGGGGCTTGAAGTAAAGCATCGAATCCACTTTCTTGTTTGAACAGTTCGGGGCTTTTACTTTTGGGAAAGGGAGATGGACCTTATCCCATGTCTTTTCCTTTCCGCCCTCAAAATAATATTCAATTTCAAATCGTCTACAACATAAACTTTTTGAATGTAATTGAAATGTGTAGTTTATGTTAGGATTCGACGCACAATCAAATCGAAGTAAAACGTAAAGCGATAAAGAGAAGTCGAGATAGGAGATTTTATCCTAATTCGCCCTTAAATTAGAATTATATCCACTGTAATTAGCACCTCGCACCTCTCGTTGTATCACTCAATTATAAGCGAAAAAGAGTATATATAGTAGTAGTTATTCATAAACATAAGACCAAACTACCAATGAAAAAATATGAGCTTAAATCATAAAAATTCTCTAGTATCCAAGGGCGCCGCCACCTTAAGATCTCCGTCGGGACGACTCCCTCGCACCTCCGCCGACTCGGCGTGGGGCATAACTCACGTCTTGTTGCAGGGAGTATGAACCACACTCCAGCGGTTGAGAGGATTGTGCATGCAACTGGAAGTGATCTTATAAAGTGTACAGCACTTCAGGTTTGTAAAAATAGGGCAATTTCATCGGTTAATTATGCCTAGTAATGGCATTGTACTGATAAATTTTTCCCTTTTTTTTGGGGAAAACATCGTAGTATGAATGTTTTTGTTTGAAGGTCGAGTTCTGATGGTACCTACGGATTTTATCCCTTCCTAAAAATGTTAATGATGAACTTCAAGGTGAAAACTTTTTGGTGTCAATAAGAGGGGGAAAAGGGAGTTCAGAACTTGTTTCTCAGCTTTCAAATGGCTAGTTATAGATTATTCTACGCCGTCTGGTCCGGTTTGGGTCGACCGGCGGCAGCCAAATTGCGACCGATTGGTTTTTTTAGGTAACGGTAGCACCATTTCCTCCCCGGTGGAACGAGGCTTAGTGAGGTCTTGCCGATGAATCGCTCGTCGGGCCAGATCGGCCCACACTGTCATCCAAGGGTCACTACCACATCCATTGGTATCGCTCAACCCGTCGGGAGCAACCGGGACAGGCTAGTGCTATAAGAGCCTTAGGCTGAAAATTTTTGAGTTCTTTCTCGAGTGAGCGACTGAGAAGAAACCAAACTCTCAGGTGATATGTGGTAGCTAAAAATCTTCGGATTTTGTGCCGACGACGACGACGTTTCGATTGAGTGATAGCCGAAGAACGAACACGAGTCCTCGAATCTTTGCTTTGCTTTTAATGTCTGTGGTTTGACGATAAAAAACCGACAGGTTCCTTTATCAACCGCAGTAGTCAGACAATAATTTACGACGAAATACATCTGGCCCGTCCGTGCATTCCTCGCCTGACCTCTCCAAAAGACAAAGGAAAAGAGAGGAAAAAAGTAGAGACTGCATCGAAAAGGTGAGTAAAAACAAAGTGAGAGAAGGGAAAAAGGAAAAGCCAGTGCCAAAGTGCACGTGGCCAGAAACGACACCAGGTGACGCTGATGATGCAATGGGACTATGGGAGCCATTTTTGGGTGCGCCTTCTGGCTGAGCCCTCGCCCGTTTGCTCTGGTTTGAACCGGGCAAGAAATGGTAAGAAAATGAAACGAGAAGGAGATGGAGCAGCTACCGCCCCAACAGAAGAAACGAAACAGAGCTCAATCAATTCACTGGAAATGTCAAATGGGACCTAATGGGTCTTTGTCTGTTTTCTGTTGGAGCGACCTGGATGACCCTTTGGTCCCTTTCCATCTCATTCAATGCTAAAGGTTCTTCCTTTTTTTTCTTTTCTTTTGGCTCTCAGCCCTCTCTCTCTCTCTCTCTCTCTCTCTCTCTCTCTGCAACCCCTGTCGCTGCTGCTGCAGATAAAAAGTGAGAGAAGAGTAATGTGGGGGCTGTGTTCATATGTGTTTGTGCGTGAATGTGAGGAGAGAGAGAGAGAGAGAGAGAGTTACTGAGTTTTTGTGTTGGGGTTTGAGAGGGACGAGAGAGAGGGAGGACTGTGCACACAGCTATACAAACTATGGCACTGAAAAACATGGTCCCTGTATGGCTTCATTTTCACCTCGGCTCAGTCTCTGCATTCAAATAAAAAGGTGTGAACGACATCAAATGCAGTGAAAACGACCCTTCCCTGTCTCCTTCCCAGAGACTCTCTCTCTCTCTCTCTCTTTCTCACAGTCTCACTGAATTTCATTTTGGGCTGAAAGATAGGTCATCAGTCCCAATCTTTGCTTTTACTCCCCGCCAAAACGTTTGTTCCTGCAAAAAGATGGTCCCCCACGTCCAAACTTAATCCCTTCCATTCGAGGGGGAGTACCATGCATTTTAACTTTGTTTCGATGCGTTTGGGCAACATTTACCCCTTCTGCATGAAAAATTCAATGACCAGTACGTCCCAACTTCGCGAAATGAGGATATCACGTAAGCGCTCGATGCAAATGCGTCACATTGTTCTGTTCTTCTTTATTTTCAAGAATGGTGGAGAGTCCGTTTGATTTTTTCGTTTGTTTTTATTTTTTGGGCGTAGAAGGAAATGCTTGATGTATTCTTACTGGCAATCAAGTCCCGAGTTCAAAATGCTAGGTGTGTTTGAAGAACAACAATGGATATTGGGCGTCCCTTTTCATTCAATCTTTTGCGGGAAGCACATTTCTCAGACGAATAAGTTTTCCAGGGCCATCATGTTTATTGTGTTTATTACTTTAGAGTATTAGCAAATTGGGGGTATTTGTGTAATGTATTTTTAGGCTTAACCCTAAGCTAAGCCTATAAATACTCTTTGTTATCTCTAAAATAAATTTTTGATTACTCTTTATCAATAACATGGTATCAGAGCTTGAATGAAAAACCTAAACCCTAGATTTACAAAACAATTGACCCACGACCACCGCTTCTACAATTCTCGCTGGAATTCTTCGACGTTGACCAAATCCAGCAAGCTCCAAAGTCGGCCATTCCAAATCTGACGTTAGGAGGAGTCGCCCGAGCCAGGTGACCCTAGAGCAAGCGTCACCCGACTCGCCCGGGTTAGGTGACCCCGGAGCAGGTCTCGCCTAACCTC
Source organism: Rhodamnia argentea (assembly GCF_020921035.1). Lineage (NCBI taxonomy): Eukaryota > Viridiplantae > Streptophyta > Magnoliopsida > Myrtales > Myrtaceae > Rhodamnia > Rhodamnia argentea. The sequence continues at coordinate 9,077,329 of NC_063154.1, read as the reverse complement.
GTCCAAGCTTGGCAAACCTAGGGGCGGCGTTGCTAAGGCCGATGAATCTCCGAGGACCTTAGATCCAATGCCGCCGACTTAAGATCCGACATTGCTCGGGCCGACGAACCTAGTTCGAGCATCGTCAGAGGTCTAATTCTATTTTGAATGTGCTGATTTTGCAGATTATGTTGTTGTAAATGGGTATTTTTGTGAGTTTGTGCGGTTGGTGTTTAAAGGATTGTGATCTGTGAGTTTGTGAGTTGATGGTGATAGACGTGTGGTCATTAGGATATTGTTAAATTTACTGGAAGTGAATGGTTGTTTAGAAGAAAGTAAATTTTGGTGCTATTTAGCTGAATGTGTTGTTTTGCAAAGTAGCGGCTCGGATAGTTTAATGTGGGGCTGGTTTTGTCTGAATTTGGAGTTCTAAATTTTGTGTGGCTGAATTGGTGCTTGGTGTAAGGTTGTTTTTTGTTGGAATTGGTAGGCGAGTGCGTCGATATTTGATTACATGTGGGTCAAATTCCTAGACATGAATTTTTATATTGATTAGTTGTTTGTGGAGATGTCTACCGACTCATCAAGTTCTCCGTCCATTACTTCAGGATTGGTTCCCCCTAGTGCTCCTTCGAGTTCAGTATCCTTTGGTCCCTACAATAGTATGACCGGTTTGCATAATACCTTGGTCAAGTTAGATGGTACCAATTATCCTTCTTGGTCAATGGCTCTTTCGACATTTATTTATGCTAATCGTCACTCTAGATGGCTTGAAGAAGGACCACATGAAGATTTAGCCAGTCTAGAAGAATGGAAGTTTGTTGATGCTACTTTGTGTACATTGTTGTGGGAAGTATGGCTGAATCGGTTTGCCATCTTTTCATGGACTATGCAATAGCCCGTCAGGTATGGATGAAGTGCGCTTTACTATATTCCGGATAGAATAATATGAGTCGAGTTTGTGATATGTGGGAGGTTTTATTTGAAGCCAAAATTGGCGATGCTGGGTTGGCGTAATACTATGCTCGTTTTGCGTCTTTGTATCGGCATCTCAAGTCTTATTTTCCACCGGACCATCAAGGTTACTTAGATGCAACAACGTGAAGCCGACATGATGACCGTACTCTTTCTCGAGGTCTTCGTCCGGATCACAATGGGCTTCGATAACAGATTACCTCTCAGAGCACTCTCTCTTCCATTGAAGAAGTGTATTCTCGAGTTGCTCGTTATACTTCCAGTCCCAAGACTTCGAGAATGTCGGATAGTAGTGCCATGGTGGCTCGTTGAGGTCAAGGGACTCGTAGTCGTATTAATGGTCGTGGATAATGGAGTTATGATAGCTCTAATCGTGGTCGTGGTAGTGGTTTTCAAAGTCGAGGTGGTGTTCGTGGTAGTAGTAATAATGTTTCTCGAGGAGCTCGAGGTAATGGTCGAGGGAACCGCTTTTGTACGCATTGTCAACTTTTTGGGCATACTATTGATTATTGTTATAACCTCCATCCCGAGCTGCCGGGTCTACATGCCTCCATTGATACTGAGCCTTGGACTTCTTCACCTGGATCATCATCTTCTGGATAGGCTACAGTAAACTTGACTCATGCAGAATATGATGAGTAGGTTAGAGCACGATAGAATACTAATGGTGTTGTGTCCGGTCCTACTGCTACTTTGGCACAACATAATGATCCTACTTGTCTACTTTCTAGTATTCATCCTTGGATTATTGATTCGGATGCCACTCATCATATGACCGATGATTATCGTCTTCTCACATCCACTTCATCTGTTCCTTCTACGTCGCTTACCTTAGCAGATGGTTCTCAATCCAAAGTAGCTAGTACAAGTTGTGTATCATTGAGTTCCTCTGTCTCCTTACCATTTGTTTACCATATTCCACACTTCCCTCACAATCTATTATCCGTCGGTTCTATTACTCGTGATCTTGATTGCGATATTATCTTTTCTTCGTCTTCGTATGTTCTTCAAGATGGGAAGACCGGACGCCGAATAGGTGGTGGGCATGAGGTTGGTGGATTGTACATCCTAGATCCCGAGATTATTACTATTGCTACAACAGTTCGTAATAAAGTTGTGGATGATTCATATAGGTTACATTGTCATCTTGGTCACCTATCGCCAGATGTACTCCGACGATTTCCTTTTATGTCTAGTTCAAGTCTTCAATTTAATTGTGAAACTTGTCGGTTGGGCAAACACCATCGTGCGTCTTTTTTTCCTCGAGTTTTGAGTCGTGTTTCCCAACCATTTGAGTTAGTTCACTCCGATGTGTGGGGTCCTAGTCGAGAGTCTTCATTTAATCTTCGTTATTTTGTCACTTTCATCGATGACTGTACTCGTACCACTTGGTTATATCTAATAAAAGATCGTACTAAAGTTTTTCATTCTTTCCGCCAGCTTTATAATGAAGTACATACTCAGTATAATCATTCCGTTAAGTGTTTGCGTACATAAAATGCTCGTGAGTATTTTTCTTCTTCTATTTTCACTCTATTTCTCTAGTCTCATGGTATTTTACATCAGAGCTCTTGTGCTCACACTCCGCAACAAAATGGAGTTGCTGAACGTAAGAACGGTCATTTGTTGGATGTTACACATTGCCTACTTCTTCATACTCATATGCCTAAGTCCTTCCGGAGCTATGCTCTTCTTACATCATGTCATCTCATTAATCGTCTTCCATCCTCCATGTTGAAAGGAGCTATTCCTTATACTCTTCTTCATCCCGAACATCCATTGTGGTCTATTCGTCCTCGTATTTTTGGATGTGTCTGTTTTGTTCATTCTTTATCTCCTGGGTTGGACAAGTTATCACCTCATGCTGAAAAAATGTATATTCGTGGGTTACTCCCATACTCAAAAGAGGTATGTCCGTTATAGTCCTACTCGTCGTCGGGAGTATATTTCTACTGATGTGACTTTCTTTGAGGATCAAACATATTTTGGCGATGTTCATCCTCGAGTACCATTAACCATGGATCTTCCGCCGCCCTTAGCACCTATCTCTCAACCGGAGCAACCACCTATTGATTCTAATGATACTCCACCGGATCGGGATCATCGGCATAGTTTCATCTTCAGGTTTATACACGTGGTCCTTACCCGGTTTGGGGCCACACATCTCCACCAACGAGCGTTCCACCACCACCACCTCCAGTCCAGGCTTCCAATCTTCTTCCACCATCTCCTAACAGTTCTCCTATTGCTCACCGCACTCGATCTCGGTATCCTCTATCTAATTTCGTGTCTTATCATAACTTAAGCCCTTAGATGTCCGCTTTTGTGTCATCCCTTGCATCTATGTCCGTGACGAGTTGTGTGCAGGAGGCTTTGGCCCATCTAGGTTGGGCTCGTGCTATGGAGGAGGAAATGGTTACATTGCATCATAATAAGACTTGGGAGCTGGTCCCGTTGCCGCCTAATAGACAATTGGTAAGTTGTCACTGGGTCTTTGTTGTCAAACAATCCAGATGGTTCAGTTAAAAGCTTAAAAGCGCATCTTGTGGCAAATGGCTATACTCAACCTTATGGTATTAACTATGATGAGACTTTTTCTACTATAGTCAAAATTCCTTCCGTTCGTATTGTTATTTCCTTGGCTACATGGTCTCATTGGACTCTTCATCAACTTGATGTAAAAAAATGCATTCCTCCATGGTGATCTTCACGAGAAGGTGTATATGGAGCAACCACCTGGGTTTGTTGCTCAGGGGGAAAAGGTGTGCTGGTTGCAAAAAGCTCTTTATGGACTTAAGCAATCTCCTCGTGCTTGGTTTGATCGCTTTAGTGATGCGGTTATCACCTTTGGCATGCATCAATGCAATGTGGATCACTCAAGATTCAGTATGTCAACTTCAAAAGGCTCAGTTATTCTTGTTGTCTATGTTGATGATATCATTGTGACAGGAAATGATGTTAAAGGTATACAACAACTCAAGCGGTTCCTACAAAAGGAGTTTAACACTAAAAACCTAGGTTGTCTTCAATATTTTATTGGTATTGAAATTACCTATGCTAATGACAGTGTTGCTCTCTCCCAACAAAAGTATACTCTTGACATTCTTAAGGAGGTTGGTTTATATGATGCTAAGCCTAGTGACATACCTATGGACCCTGGAGTGAGGCTTGATAATGAGCATAGAGAACTTCTTCATGATCCAGAGAAGTATCATCGCTTAGTAGGCAAGTTAAATTATCTTACCATTACTCATCCGGATATTTCATTTGCAGTTAGTAAGGCAAGTCAATTTATGAGCTCTTTTCGTACTACTCACTAGCAATCCGGTGTTTCACGAGTAAACGAAGCATATAGAGGTGGACACGTTACGAAGAGGAACTACTAGACATTTTTACAAAGCCTCTTCGACGTGGGCAAGTTTCACATATTTGTCATAAGTTAGGACTTTTTTATATGTACGCTCCAACTTAAGGAGGAGTGTTGTGTTTATTACTTTAGAGTATTAGCAAGTTGGGGGTATTTGTGTAAATGTATTATTAGGCTTAACCCTAAGCTAAGCCTATAAGTACTCTTTGTTATCTTTGAAATAAATTTTTTATTGCTCTTTTATCAATAACAATGTTCAATGCATTGATTGGTGATGCCTCTCTTTCAGACATTCATAGTTAAGGATGTCATTATTCAAAATTTAATTAGAAATTGGCCAAAATACCATGTCCCCAGGAAGCAAATGCGGATAGTAAGGGGCGTAAGAGATAAACGGGAAACTAAAATATCATGCACAAGAATGATTGATAAAAGTTGTTATATAAGGTGATTCGATTGATGGTGATCACGGTTTGAAGTTAATCCTGAAGGATTTGATATTCAACCCGTAATTGAATTAAGGAAACCTGGACCATGTTAGGAAAGTCCAAGTTGGACTTTTTTCAATGAGATCATGGGTGATGCAAAAAGGAATATCAAGTTTACGCAAACCTTCATTTGATGATTTGTTGAGGTGGATGTCGAAGTTGACGTCGTACAACAACGCAAAGTTTTTTGTATATTCCACGGTTGACTTTGGCCTAGGACCTAATGAGTGCACTTAACATGTGAAAAGCATTCGAAAGACACATAGATCATTTAGAGTAATCATGTAAGCCTTTGCAACTCCTTCCATTCTCAGCACATCACCTAATTCATCACTTCATACGCCGATACCGGTACCCCGGGCTTCGGCTCCTATTGACGTTTCTCCCCCCCCGAATCCGTCTACACCACCTTCTTCCTCTCGGCAGACCCGTACTCCCCTACCACGATAGTGAGATCATAGCCTCCTATTCTGGCTCGCACAGTGTCATCCGATACTGATTTATCCACCTCCTTTGCCCTACGAATCGGGCCTCTCCATGATCTTTATCATTCATCCTCCTTGTCGACCTCTCCACCACTACTGCCTCCACCTTAGCCAACACACACTTATGCTATGCAACTTTGCTCATGTCCTCCTCAAATTAATATCGCCACCAACCCCTCACCGAACCAACCTTGTTCACCCAAGCCAACAAAATTCCCGAGTGGTGTGCGGTTATGTTCGACGAATTTAATGCCATGTTAAAAAAATATCACATGGTCTTTGATCCCTCGCACTTCCATGAATTCATTGGGTGTAAGGGGATTTACAGAGTTAAGCGCAAAACTAATGACAATCTTGAGCGCTGTGAAATTCGTTTGGTTGCTAAGGGTTTTCAGCAACAAGAAGGTGTGGATTATATGAAAACCTTCAGTCTAACCGTGAAGATTACCACTGCTTACTCCATTTTATTTGTTATTGTCTGTCAAGGGTGTAGCAAGTGCGAAAATTAGATGTGCACAATGCCTTCTTACATAGGGCTTTCTGAAGAGGTGCACATGGAGCAACCCTTCGGGGTTTGAAGACCCAACGCTTCGTGGTTATATTTACAAGATGCATTGTTCTCTATGTGGTCTCAAGTAGGATCCAAGAGCATCATTTCGATGATTTTCGCAATTTTTCCTTCATTTGGTATTCTTGGCATCACAAACAGATCCTTCATTGTTTGTCTATTGAAGAGGCACATTTATGTCATTTTTTTTTATATCTTGACGACGATCCGATACGAGTAATGCTTCTTCTACTATCACCCAATTTTAATGAAATTGTCTGTAGATTTCCCCATTAAGGATCTTAGTCCACTATACACTTCTTCCATAAGATAGAGTTTGTCCCTCACTCTGAAGGTTGTTTCTCTCTCAAGGATGTTATATTGATGATCTTTTTCACGGAGTTGGGATGTCCGAGAGCAAGCATGTTCGAATTCCTTTGTCTATGACTACAAAATCATTTGAGAAAAGGGGTGCTTTGATGTCTAATCCTACCGTGTATCGGTTTATAGTGGGTGCCTCTTATATGACATTAACAAGACTAGATCCCTACTTTGCCGTTAATAAAGCCTATCACTTCATGCATGTACCGATCGAAGACCACTAGCAAACGGTGAAATGCATCTTGCGTTATGTCAAACATACAAAGTCGTTTGATTTGCTTCTTTCTCGATCCAATGATACTCTTTTGCAAGCCTTTTCCGATGTGGATTAGGCTGGTAGTGTTGATGATTTGTTTGTAAAACAAACTAAGAGGTGCCTTGTCCCATGTGAAAAAGATGTTATTCGCATGTGGACTAAATTTAGCACTAATCAATGATTATCTTTTTATTTATATTTATTTAATTTTGAAATTATGTTTATCAAATAACCGTTATGTTCTAACGAACAGTGCGACTATTCACAAAAAATTTGCAATTATGTCTTAATATAGTTAGTTTCAAATTTTATTTTTCTATCTAATGGTTATTAGGCGCTCTTACAACTTTTGGAAGGTTATGTCTATTGAAACATAACCGCTTAACTTCCGGAAAGTTGTGTTTGTTCGGACATAACTTCTTAACCTTTGAAAGGTTGTGATTGTTCAAAGATTTTCGCTATAATTGTTGAACGTTTTTGTTCAATTCACAACTTCGACTTCCATTTTCGTTTCCTTTCAAGAAAATACAGCCATCGTTTTCACTTGTTTTCCTTGAAAGTCCTTGGAGAAATGTTAAAATTGCTATCCGATATCCGCATCTTGAGACTTTGTTGTATCTTGAAGGATTTTTGCCAAGAACCATTAGCAATGTTGTGGGGAAAAATAATTCCTTAAAGATGTTGAGAAAAATCCCTAACTGATTTTGAAGTTAACAAAACGATCCATAATTTCTTAATTTGAGTTAATGTAATAAATACTTGTTTTGCAAATTATCCATAGGTGTGGATTGCACGGGATTGAATCGACGAGAAAAAGAAAAGCTCAAACGTTGTTTTAAGGGACTCGGACAATGTATCGAGCTCGGACGTTGGAATGATGCTCAAGCTCTAAGAGGGGTATTTCTCGTGTAACGATCATATTATAAAGAGATGTATTTAAAATGATTTTAATTGATATATTACATCATCATAACGGCTAGTAATCAAGCTGGATTCTTATTTAGAGATTCTCAATCATGAAGATTAATTAAGAACGTGGATTAACGGAAACGAGGATGACTCACCTAATGAAGTAATTTATCTATGACAACTCAAGATCAAGATTGTATGGGTGATTTGATCTAAAGAGGGATTCTTTCCCTCGTCGACCTCAACGATTACGAAATCCTTTGTATATAGTTTCGTCGGGAAAAGTACACTAGAAGTGCCATAACTTTTGTACGGCGTTCACTTGAGTGCCATAACTTTCAAAACGTTCACTTAAGTGCCATAACTTTCAAAACGTTCACTTCAATGCCATAACTTTCAAAAATCGTTCACTTGAGTGCCATGTTGACGTGGCAGCCGGAAAAAGCGACGTAACAACCGGAAAGGCGACGTGGCACACGCGAAAAAGTTACTGTAATACGCCGGAAAGTTGACGTGGCACGCCGGAAGTTACTATAGCATGGCGGAAAGCCGATGTGGCACGCTAGAAAAGTTCTTGTAGCACTCAAGTGAACGATTTGGCTCCAACGTAGCACTCAAGTGAACGATTTTTGAAAATTATGGTACTTAAGTGAACGTTTTGAAAGTTATGTCACTTAAGTGAATGTCGTACACAAGTTTTGACACTTCTAGTGTATTTTTCCCTAGTTTCGTCCAAACTTGAAAGTTTTGGGGAGCAATCTTCCGGAGATCTTGCAATGGGTAGTTGGAGATGAAGGAGTATAAAAGGACACTTCAAGGTTGAAAAACGAATGCACGAGAGAACATAATTCAAAATTCCAAGATCAAGAGAGGTTCACATCCTTTCGTACCTTTGATCTTACACTGTAATACTTAGAGAAGAATATACGAGTGTAAGAGTGTTAGATGAGAAATCTATTCACCGAATTATAATATCTAAGCTATTCACTAGTGGAATCTAGCCAATCGGCTGCCAGCGTAAAGAAATGGATGTAGGCTTGAATAAAGCCAAACCAATATAAATTCTCTATGCACATTCTCTTCCTCTTATTCCCTTTGATTGCTTAATGTGATAGTTAAATTATGCAAAATGCTGCATTTGAGAATATCTCTAAACTTACTAGCTTTTTCATCAGCTGAACGAAGCCCCGAGCATACTCGTCTACATTTCGCATCAATTTTTTGAAAATCCTTAAAATAATCTATTTATCCCCCTCTAGGTGATGACACTAGCCACAACAAAAGAAAGTGAATTCACGTCTCAAAGTATGATTAAATTACTTCCTATTCGTTCATTGTATTTTCCAATAGATAGCTCTGACGACAAGAAGTCAACTAAATGGTATGCTATGCTTCTTGGTCCTACCTTGATCTCTTGGAGCTCTAGAAAACAATGGCCCAGTTTGGTTCAGCTTTTACCGAAAGCTTTTAGGGAAACACAAAAGACATTCACCGGAAGGGTTTTAATGAAAAGCAAATACTGTTTGATAAATTGTAATTGGAAGTGCACTATGAAGCAACTTTGAGAGAAATATTGTTTGATTGAAACGGATTTGAAAAGTCCTTTGGTGTGATCACTTTAAACATTTTAATTTTTAATTTTTCGAGCAATTCATCCTTCGCAAAAGCATCTTACAACTCTTCATTGAGTAAAAAAAAGGACACCACAAGAATTGAATGATGAGCCGTATGAGATAGGAAACTCTCAAGTACAAAAAAATATAATGAGAGTAACTTAAGCTTTTTTAGTTAAAACAAATCACATCAAACTGGACTATTTTTCCATTAAAAATGTAATTTCATTATAATAAAAGAAATATGTTATCATTAAAAAATTCAAGCATCCTTAATTATTTGCTAAACTCGTGACTTTTGGATTACGTAGACGTGTCATGTTAGAAGATAAATTATCATTTGAAGAATTAGTCCCCTCATTTACATCATTAAGGCCAATTGTATATAAATTAGGATTCAAATATGCTCTAGCAAAATCTATATCATTGATGGCCTTCTTCGTATATAATTGTGAAAAGTCATTGCTGCTATCACAATTTTCACTTATTTTTCAAATGGATAAATTGGATATGCTTTATAATCTTCTACTTATTTTTCAATATGCCAAAGGCTCTCTCAATTTTTGACTGTTGTGAGGAATGAGTATGGTTGAATTTTTTCCCAACAACCTGTAGGTGTACGATCTTATCGAAACTCTAGCAAATGATATACAACTTCTTTGTATGACCCTAAATAACCTGTTGGATTTGGATATTGGGCATCTATTAAATAATATTTACCTACACAAATATAATATTGATTTAATCAAAATATACCATATTGATACATATTAATGTACAAAAGCCATTAATCAATGAACTAGCAAAATACGAGGAAATTGTACATCACATCTCTTAAGGGCTTCATAGAAGATACGGGTATCATGAGCTTATCCCTTCCAACCAGCCTAAACATAAATAAATTCCATGTTAAAATTACACACCGCTAATTCATTTTGATTCAATGTTCCTATTCGACCAATAAAACGAATATTACGTACGGAGGTACTACCAATGTGATTTGTGTGCTATCTCTTGGAAAACATCCCTATGGTATTTTGATGACTACAACACCATCTCGAATTCTAATGTTTATAATAATGAGTGCAGATGGTGAATTTAGTTATCATTATTAACGATTCTACACCGTTAGCAAAGATAAGAAACCATGTTGTGACAGATGAGTGAACAAGTGCCAAGAGGATATATCATGGCAGCTTGGAAGGACCAGTCCATATGGTGTTCTTGGAAGTCTTTGGTACTGATGAAAGAGAGTAATATCGTTGTAGCTATCTGAATATGTCTTTGGGTGGATATCATCATTAGAGATTGTTGGCCAAGTTACTCTCAAGTAGCATTGATAATTGTGCATGTACTTGTTGGTTTAGAGTAAAAAGATCGGTGTAACAATGATGTGATAGTCGATGACTAGTATGACCGTTGATACTTCAGAGCTGTTTGATGCTCTGGATTCCATAGACAAACTTGTAGAAGGAATGTTGAAAGCCGACACTTTACAAAGTATGGGTGAATAGTACCCCTTACAAGATCATTCTCTGCACGTGATAGGAGCTGTATTAATTTATCTTTTGACAAAGACTAAAGTCTTACTACCTAACATCCCGACCTGGGATGTATCTTTTGTCTCGAACTAAGACCAGTACTTTTTGTCTTTAGCCTTGATTAGTACTATTTGGTCTCCCACGCGGATAAGGATGTCCAATGTGCTCGCTGTCCAACTATACGTCCTTGATGGCCAGCTATGCATCTTTGAAGACATCCAATAGCTATTATGAAGTTAAGAGTCTAGATAAAGAGAAGGAATGCCAAAGTGCAGATGGGGGGACGTGGAGAGAGGTGAACCAACGAGAGAAACACTCTGAATACTTAGAACCTTACAAACACTCTATAGTTCCTTGTGAAACCAGCGTCATTACTCATTCTCTATATTTGTCTATGTTCACCGTCATAGCCTAAGTATTCATATAAGTATAAGAGCAGTGCTCGGGTCCCGATAGTGTTATCTATCATGATATAGGAATGAGCTTGCCAATTGTAATCTTGAGTACTAATTACTAGTGGAATCCAGCCATTGTTAAGGCTGTTATTTTGAGAGTTGACGTAACCTTACTTATAAGTCGAACCGCTATACATCTATGTGTGATTTGCTCTATTATTATCTGATTTACTTATCATCATCACGCATATTGATTTGTTGCACGTAACCATCTTCACTAATGATTGTTTATTACTGCGCAAATTTTTTTATAAGTCACCACTCGACCTATTCAACCCCTCCTTTTAGGTTAATTATTAGCCTCAACACCATCAATAGCTCCATTGTGATCCTAACAAGAAAATGCAAATGTTAGTGAATAATCGAAATGTATATTTACTTTTTCCCTTTATTGTAATAATCAATACATACCTTAAAACATGGATAAAATCTTCTATTATATCTAATATTTTCCAAAAAAATTTCAAATTATTGATTAGTTGGTGGGATCAAATCTTTTCCCATTTCACATACTTTATATAAAACTAAGCTAAATTACCAACTTATGGCTTTCCCAAGTGCTCTTGTGCTAACCTGTTACCTAAACCATGTCCTAAATTGTGAAGAAACATATGAACCATTTCTATAATACTAATATTCCTAGTTCCTTCAAGACCATAGGCTATTCCTATAGCACCTTATCAAATTATCATCTTCGTCTACTAACTCTCCTAAATACATACTTCTCGTATATGATGATGTCATACAAGGTTAATTGTGATGGCATAATGCCTATAAGCCATTGCAGATTGAGTAACTCCCACAAGTTGCCAATATTTCTCTTCCTCTTTTTCATGATTTTCCCTTTCGGGAGAATCATCCGTGACTCAGCCAAGGACGCTCCGCCTTATCTATAGAAGCAAAGCAACAAGACTTGAGTAAGAAAAAAAGTGAATAATTTAGATCATCCATTGCTAGAACAATTCTCATCCATAACACACACACACACACACACACACACACACACACACACACACACACACATGCAAACTTCATCCAATCAAAAGAACACTAACTGGAAACATGTCTCACATTAGAACATTAATAGAAATAGAGTTAACAAGTAGTGCAAATACAGTGCAAATCACCAACTAGAAATATGCCTCACATTGCAACAATGCAGCATACGAAATAGTTCGAATAAGAAGCTAACATTCTAATGATGATTATTATGCTCTTCCAATTTAAACTTGAGCAATTGGACATTTTCTTCATCTCCATCCAAGTATAAGAAGATTTGCATGTTGTCTTTCTTTTTAGCAAACTATGAGAGTGCAAAAAAGTTTGACTTACGATCGTGCTTAATATCATGTATGGGTTTTAATGTTTGCATAATTTCCTTGTAAGGATCAAACTCCCTTACAAAAGATGTTCCATTTCTCCTACTTTCAATAGCTGAAAAAAGTTTGCCAATTTGCGATGCTAACTTAGCAGATTCAGTCAAGTTTCTCCTTTCTTTCCTTGAACTTGCCTTGCGAAACTTTGATTTGGTTGAACAATCTTTTCACCTACATTACACTTTAAATTATCATCAATAGATACTGTACCATCACCAGTATCATCATCCGTAGCTTTAATATTATCATTATTGCATAAAACTTGTGCAAGATTCCATGTGATACTTTAAGTAATAACTCTATCCCTAAACATTCTATTTTATTTTTCGATCACTTACTTCACTCAACACTCTTAATAAAGGTTTCTTCAAAGATATTTATGTCACAACTTCACTAGCACTACTTGATAACTTTACTTACTTATATTTGCCCAGTAATTAAAGAAATTAAGACTCATCCCTTTCCCATATAATAATTCCCAACTTTTATATGATACGCACAAGGAAATTCATCCAAAAATCCATTACTCGAGCAGTAATATCCTCAATCAAGCACAACATCTAAGCAACTTGAGAAAAAAAATCAGAACTAGAAAAAGCACTAGAAACTCGATTCCAGGTGAGATGAGCAATTGGGTACTAAGCGAAGAGAGAGGTGAGCGATTGGGTTCCGAGCGAAGAGAGAGGCCACCAAAAGATGTACGAGAGAAGCGAGCAACTGCTGAGCAAAGAAAGACAACTAGAGAGAGGCAAGTTTGGTTCTTTCTTTAACAAGAGATCTGGATAAGTCAAGCTAGAAGAGAGTTGGGATCCGGATAAGTTGAGCCACTTCTATCTCTAGAGCTTGATCATGTCCCAAAAGAGCAAAGAGCCGTTCGTACAGGTCCCACCGCCTTATGTTCACTCACCCCCTGGTAAAGCGGTCTAAGAGCACCTTAAGAAGAGCCTTGAGATCCGCACGAGAACCCTTGGCTCCCGGACGGGATCTAATAGGTTCTCGTTGTACTTGGCATATGAGATGGGTGATCTTTGGACGAAGACCAAAATGAGAGTGATTCCATGTTTCAAGATCCTAGCATTGCATTCAAAATTTCTTCTCTGTAGGAGCCAAGATAGCCTCGAGGACCAAGTGCCCATTGTCCCTGCGGAATTGCATGCGGAACGAGGCTCCATCGGGGCAAGAGAGCGAATGAAAAGACTTCGGTTGTTGCCTTTTCTTGCCCAACCCCTTGTAATTGTTGTGCTTTGCAAAGTGGAGCTATTGATCTTAATCTTCCTACATTGATTGTAGGAGGTAGAACAAGCAAGGGGGAGGGGAAGGGGAAGGGAAAAAAGAAAGAAAAAAATTAAAAAAATTATTAAAGTATTAGGTTGTCGGTTAGCTAGCCAGTGTTCATCTCAATGCTAGCCAGCCAGCCAAAATTCGCCGGATGAACCGAATTGGCACAATTGCAAAAATTTTAATACTAAATCAACAAAAAAAAAAAAAAGGTTTTAGGGCCGAATTAACACAATTGCAATAGGTAGGACTTTTTTGGTAATTTTCCTCTCTTCCTCTTGTGGGGTGTCTTAACCAAATGTAGGACTATTGATTTTGGAACCATCTCTTTGGAAGTTAGAAAGGTTTTTATTTTATGTATTTCTTATCTTGCAAATCAAGTCTTCTAGAACGTACTATTAGGTATATAAGTACCCACCCAAGCTTAATGAAAATATAGAAAAATTTCTATCTTAATGTGTGTATATCTACCCATTCGACTAAAGACGAGTGGATCATTGATTTTGGATGCTTGTATCACATGACATTGCATAGGGACGATTGTTTAAGCGTGGTCGGTGTTTGTGGGGAACAACACTAAGTTCAAGGTGCTTGCCATTGGCTTAGTATAGGGAGGATGTGTTGGGGCTAGTATTATCATCAAGAGGGGATAAATAGGTGATTTCAAAGAAGTCATGAAAATAATGTGGAATTTAAAACAAACGAGTTCACGACTTAGAACAGAATTTGATCACAAATAAGATCCGAGATGACTTTAGAATATGATCGTGTACAATTCTACTATCAAGAATATCAATAAGAGTTTAAGGGATAGAGAGATCGAACACGAAATTTATAGTGGGCTTTGATCAAGCCTACGTCCAATTCCCACGCGAATAGCCTATTGGCTAGATTTCACTAATCTATCGATTAGAGGTTACGATAGCAAGTGTTGCTTATACCCAAACACTTCTTCTCGAAGTAGGTGCTGCTAATACTCAAGCAGATATGACTCTATCTCACACCTAAACACAAGCTGAATACTACCTCTTAGGAATTTACAATTGAATGCTCATGGGAGAAAAGTGTATAGAATTGAAGCTCCTTTGAACTTTGGAATTTTTTACTCTTGATCTCACTTTGCTCTTCAGCACTTTGGTCTTATTTTATACTCCTCCACCTTCAAATTAGACATTGCAAGGTCTTTAGAGGACCACTCTCCAATCAATCCGTTAGATGAGATTGTATAAAGAAGATTTAGTAGCTATTGAGATTGAAATCAGAATCTCCATGGATTTAGTCGGCCATACAATTTGAATATAGGTTTCCATAAGTAGAGTTCTCCATTTATGGAAAACAGCTTGTCTATTATAAGAAAGAAATCTAAGCCACATCGCTAGCTGCCGCAGAAATGATTCACGTCTAAATCCGAACGTTGCTTCTGAACTCTCCTCGGAGTTTGAGCTCGTCAACCTCTAAGCTCCTCAAAGTCTAAGCCGGTCTTGCGTCAACATCCGAGTCAATGTCCGAGTACATACTAACTTTAGATGCAATATCCAGAACTCCACTTGAGTTTTCATCTTCTGGTATCTCCAAGCATACTAGGAATCGTGGCTTTACCTCACTGTTCACCTATCTAAGGTCCCTCTAAGCTTTACCAAACTTCTCGTTCTAGGCTTGTTGACCTTCTACTCGGATACTTCCAGCTTATAAACATCGCTACGCCCAATGCCTTATTCATCATTGATAGAGAACTCATCAGCGTCGGACATTTCGTCAAGGCAACATCCGTATAATAACTTGTATATCTTGGTATCATAGCCCAGGTTACCAATAGGATGCATGTGGGATCATTGAAACATCGCGAGATGTTCAACTTGCTCTGGAGTTGAGGAAGAGTCAAATTTTTCTTGGCATTTAAACTTATGGGTTGTCGATATATTTCAAAGTATAGATGTCTGAAGGCCATCAGAGGTACCCTTGTGATCTAGAAGGAGATATAATTTTACTTGAGAGAACACCGAGTTTTCTCTTGAACGTTAGTTTGTCACGAGAGTTCTCGAATGAGGATGTGAATGTGGAATGTCACTGGATTGATAGATCTCCAACATGTTTTATTAAGTTTAGATTCCAAAGGAAGTGGAGATTAGTCAACTTGCTAATTGCCGAAGCCTACAAATCTTTAGATGCCTTACATATGCTCATTCATGGATGATAAATAGAGCAATCAAATAGGTGGGTTAGGCCGATACTCATATTGATCTATTTTCATGCAATACAAATCTAGCGACTTATATCCAACCTAATTCATACCTAACCCGACCAAGATAGCTAAAACATTTCAATATTGAATCCAGTTTATAAAAACTTGTTTCTTATAAATTTTTTAAAGAGTATATATTGCTAAAATACATTTTTATGAAAAAAAAAAATTGTTTTGTATATCTTATAGTTTATACTTTCTTTTTCTTTCCTTTACATTTGACGTTGGGCGACGACCACCTACGATTAGCAAAGATTGGCAGCCGACGGTGATGGTGATCGGTGAACGGATGCGAGCAAGAACTACTGGCGAATGGCGGCGAACAGCAACAGTGATGTGGGACCGGTGTCCGGCAACCGACGGCGACCGGAGGCCCTTTATGGATTTCGTAGAAATGTTTTTAAAAAATTATAAAAAAAATAAGAAAATTAAAAGAATTCAAAAATAACTTATTTATGACTCACTTAAGTTTATTACATAACTAATCCATTTATAATCCATTTAAGCTTCTTTTTTTTTTAAAACATAAGGCAACCCTTTTGAGACACACACCATTAAATACGATTTAAACTATAGATTCTAGATTCATTTTGCCACCTCTAATGATAAGGTAGAATCGAGGGTGAAAACGTGGATACTCCTTGGCCGTGCACGAGGATTGAAAGGTTAGAGGTTATGGTGTTTAGGTGCTGAATCACACATCAATGTAGATGAAGTTAGACTCGCCAAGGTGGAGATTTGTTGATTATGGCTGGAAGTTAAGCATGGTTGATTTGAATTCCAATCCATAATTTGATTGAAAGAAAACCCAGGCCCTATTTTTTTTTTTTTTTTATGGTCGAAGGAAAATTTTCATTTCACATGAAAGAAGAGGTACATAATTTCAAGACGAAAATGTAAATCTGATAAACAAGTAAATCTGAAAAATAAATCAACATGGTATAGCATGCTCGCTCATTCCACAATGACAAATATTCATAGTATCATAACAAAATTGATGGTCGATCACCAAATCTCGCATCATCATTAGTGATGAGTACGGGCTGAGATTTCCCTCTTCAGTAAAAGGCTATGAGTCTAGGTTCGGCGTCCCCCGCACCATCACCGTATAGAGACAACAACAACAACATCAGTAGGTTGAAAGAGCACAAAACATGTATTGTAATAACCAGATCTATATTGATCTAACTCTAGATCGGGAGAGAAGAGTGGCAAAAGAGATATCAATTGATGACAAAGTTACAATCAGATAAGCCTATTGTTGAAGGTAACGGTAGAGGAGCCTTGGAGACTCGCGGGGTGCTCGATTAACTGGAGTAGGCACTAAAAGCCAGAGTGAGCGATCAGATTCGAAGAGAGCATATTCTTTTGAAGCGCTCGTGCTTCAATCTTCAAAGCTCACAGAGCAAAACTCTCTACTTTCATAGAGGAGGTCGATTGTGTCGTCCGCAAAATCAACGAAGAAGTCTTGAAGATGAAGAGATAGATAGATAGAGAGACAGAGAGGGAAAGGGAGAGGGAGAGGGAGAGGCTCCCTCTGGGATGTGGTTTTAGAAGGACTAGATGGCGGCTTGTGAAAGAGATGAAACCCTAAGGGAGAGGGAGGAAAGTTCCGGGACCCTATTAAGAAAATCCAAGTTACGCACTTGCCAACATGGGAGTGGATGATGCAAAAAGGGAAATTAATCTTACCCAAGACTTTTTTCTAATTGGTATTGGTTGCATAATGAGTGTACTTAATGTTTGTAAAAATTTACGAGAGACGTAGAGAGTATCGAGAGATGCTAATCAAAGAGAGCGGAGAGTTTTTTTTTTTTATGATTAAATCTTGTGAGTTCAGAGTTAAGTTAGAATCGGGAGGCACTTGTGTGTGTGTGTGTGTGTGTGTGTGTGATTGGGCGGTTGTAATATCTAATTTGCCAGTTATACTGAAGTCGATTTCTCCCTGTGGCATAAGAAATGCCACCGAACCACGTACGTCCTTTACGTTCGGACTGTACTTCTGCAATTTCTTTCTACTTCGACATTAGTCGTAGCATCCCAACTTGTCGAAGTACGCACTTTTAGTAGAGGCCAATTAGAACATCAATCTTGTACATTAGTCTGTATCTCGCATAACTCAAAGAAGGAAACCATCAAAAGCAGCAGAGACACTAAAGCATTTGTCAGGCCCTGCTTTACAGAAAATTAATTGAGGACGAGTGATGAATTAGATGGGGGAAAGGAGAGAGAAGGCACAAATAAGGAGGGACTTCTCAACCAGAATAAACTTAATAAAACCATTCTAACTTTGAGCTCAAAGGAAAATCTAAATTATTGTTCAACCTCTTTAACACAATAATCACTCTCCCTCTCCTTCCGTGTTAGCTGAAGACACGTAGCTTATGGCGAGAGAGGTCTCGTCGCATGCTGCCGCGACGACAGACGTTGTCTGGAACTGTTGTTTGCAAGCCGGGCAAGTGATCTGCATGATGGTGGAGCTTATCTTCTTCGTGGCTTCTTCTCTCAACACCTGAGCTCGTTCGAGCGCGATCTGAGCTTGCAGTCTCATCTTCTTGGCGTTGGCCAGCTCGAGCTCTGCTATCTCGACCTGCCTCTTCGCCTGCTGCCTCGCCTCCTCGGCGAAAGCCCTCTCGGTCACTGCCAGCTTCATTTGCTCGCTCGCAAGCTCCCTTATGCTCGCTGCCTCCAACATCTCGGGTTCGCGCCTGAAATAACGCTCCCAAACTGTAGAGCTCTTGGTGGTGGCTAATCCGTCCTTGTTTGCATCGGTGGATGACGAACCAATCGAAAGCTTCAAGTTGTCTGCTAACTTTTCCTTCGAGTTCCCCTTCGCGCACGGGCTCGACAACGGCAATAGCTGAAGCTCAAGGTTGTGGTGGGTAGAAGAGGTTGAGGGATTGCACATGTCTGAGTTGAGGAGGATGGTCTCCGCTGGTTTTGGCATTCGGAATCCGGGAAACGACGAGGGCAGTACGCCGAAATTGGGTTCGCTTGAAGGGCTAGTGCTCGAAGCGGTTTGGGACAAGCAGGCCGGCTGGGCTGCCTGCATCTCCGGCGGCTGAGCTCGGCGGACGGTGCACGTGTCTTGGTGTTCTATGAAACTCTCAACCCTGGAAGGACCAAAACAAAAGGTAGATCACAAGACTGAATTAAGATATTGGCTTTGGCTTTGTCCGGATGTCTGTAGCAAACCATGTCAAGAAACGACAGTGAAGACCTGTTCATGCAGGGTTAACAAGAGACAGGCAAATAAAAAAAATGCGCAGATGACTAGGTTTGCAACATTTATAGGAGGAATAAACAACAGAAACAAGACGGGGAGCGCCTTTGTTAATGACTGATACTTGAATTGGAGATTTGGCTTATTTTTCCAAAACAATTCCGCACAGGAGTAGGCTGTGTCATCAACACCAAAAAGAAATGCCATTGGAAAAAGTGATGCAGTGCTCATTATGAGTCAAATGGCAGGCTAAGGATTGTTATAAAAGTAAAAATAAGAAGTAGGAACATGAGGCTGGCCTAGCAAAACCGTACCTGGGAAATCATTCTTGGATTCGGAATGACTAATAATAAACTCTTGCTGTCTGAACAAAAAGGAAAAGCAATGTACAATGATGATAATTTCAGAAGGCAACCCAGCAAGTTCAAATATTTTATATAGGCCAAAGCTCGAAGGGGGAAAAAAAAACAAAACAAAACAAAAGGGTTATCCAAATTGCTTCCAAACATGCTTGCCTCCTCTTCTTGAACATAACCCTAGGGTTTTATCAAAAATAAACCCCACCCAACATCATGCAAAATTGCTCGGAGCGCAGCCTTTTTGTCTTAAAGCTTAAGCTGTTACAAATCGTCGAAAAGTACATTCGCGTATTGACTACAGTCATAGCTTCTTCAAACCAGGAAAGAAAACAAGAAGAACGGCAAGAATTCGGATCAAGAGCAAATGGAAGATCAATTATACCTGGAGAAGACGCGGCCGCAGTCACAAGAATGTCCCCGGGTGCCGCAGGTCTTGAGGTGGGCCTTGTAGTCGGACTGGACGGCGTAGCCCTTGGAGCACCGCTCACAAACCCACTGCTTGTGGCTGCTGTGCTTCCGGCGGAAGTGCTTCTTGATCCCGACGAGGTCGCCGAGTGCGTGGCACGGGTCATGGTGGAGGCAGCTCGGCTCGGGGCACACGTAGACCCGCTTCCGCCGTGCCTGGTCCTGATCGGCGGCCCCCCCGCGGTCCCGCTTCAACAGCTTCCACGGCACCTTGTGCCGCCTCCGGTGCATCTGCAAGTTCTGATCCCTCTGGAACCCTTGATTGCAGATCTCGCACACGTACCTGCAAAAATAAATAAATAAATAAATAAGAAAACACCTTAAGCTATCATGCACAGGCGGTGGACACACGGGTATACACAGATAACCCGCGAGCCTAACCGAGAGCGGCGAGGGACATAATTCAACATCTGAACCTGTCCGACTCAAGGAGGGTCTTCGGCGACAGCGAAACCACTTCTGCATCCGGATCTGCAGGGAAAAGAAAAAGGGCAAGTTCTTGATCAGGCTTAGATCAATCTGTGGAATTACGTGAGAGAGACAGAGAGAGCTTTTGCGGTGAATTCGGATCGATCTTTCTTTCCTCACTGCCGTCTTCTCCTTTTTACCTGGAGTGCCTGCAGGTCTTCTCCTCCTTTTGCTGTTGGAGAAGGCATTGATCTCTGTGGGGTTGATGGCAGAAGCCGCGTTGGAAGGAGGAGAGTTAGGCGGAGGGTTATGGAACATATGTGGAGTGGAGGGTCTCGGCTAATATTTATGTGCTTGTAGAAAAAATCTATGGACTTCCCCACGCCTGCACAGAGCTCTTGTGGTGGTGGTGGAGCTATGGTGAACAGTGGGTTCAACTCAGCTTTACTGAAGCACAAAGCCTGATAATGGGCAGAAAGAGAGAGAGAGAGAGAGAGAGAGAGAGAGAGAGAGAGAGAGAGAGAGGAGAGGGGACGTGAAGAGAGAAAAGCTCTTTGCTTTCTGAAACCAGCTTTCTTTTGAGCCTTTTTCTTTCTGAGAGCTTTCCTTGGCTTTGTGGGGTTTTTTTTTTGGCCCTTCCTTTTCAATTGACCCCCCACCCACAGTAGTCAGCTCAGCAGGTGAAGGTTGAGGAGCCAAACACTTGCTATTCAAGCTTCTGTTCAGATGAGAGAGAGAATAGAGAGAGAAGTGACTCTGAACCAATCGCGTTGCTTCAAACTTCGAGCCACACACGCACACACAACACAAGCATTTGGACAGAAACGAGAAAACATCCTCCCCACAAGAAACAAACAGTCATTGTTCATCATGGCACTGTAATACGTTTTGCATGAATGAATGCGGGCCGGGCCTCCGCCCCACGTGACCTCGCCCCCTCCTCACGTGACATCTCCTCTCGTTATTTTGTTTTTCCCTCACTTGTTATGAGCATGGTTCATACTCCCCATTAACAGAAAGTCACGAGGTCCCGCTCCTCGAGGATCCGAGAGCTGCTTCAGCGAGGGTCTCAGGGGATAGCGATGGAGGCGAGCAGTTCCAAGTTCCATATAGTTTTTACCCGAAACTTACTTGTCGAAACAATGACAGGTACCCTTGACATCTATCATTTAGCATTTGATGTGCTTGGAGTGCCAAAATCAATGGCACATAAGGGTTTATTCAAACATGGGTTCCTCTAATGGGTTAAACTAGATTGTCTTCCTATAACAATCCACATTGGCTTGTACTTTATGAAGCCAGTCTATCCCTACGATGACGTCGAAGTCATACATATTCATTACTATCAAATCTATCGACTGACTTCGTCCTCCTATCGTAACTCTACAATCCAAGCATATTAAAATAGATATAGCCGCGTCCTTAGTGGCGTCGAAATGCTAAGCGGCACCTCATGTAATCTAGACCTTAATCCATATAATTGCGCAAACTGCGCCGACACAAAAGAATGGGCTGCACCCTTATAAAACAAAGCATAAGTCTTTTGATTGCACAAAGAGAGTGTATCCGCTATGACAGTTTTGGAAGCTTTTGCTTCCTTCTAAGTAACCGCATAAACTCTTCTTTGCGTTGGGGGTCTTTGCAGGTTTCCTTACGGCATTGGAGCATTAGCTGGAATTGGTTGTTGTGGCTATCTTTCTCGAGGACAATTTATGCGTATGTGTCCCCATTGCCCATAACCATAGCATACCCTTGTTATCTGATAGGCACATCCTTCTTATGTGCATCTGCTCTATTCCTCGATCATTTCCTATCTTTACATCATTCCCAAAATTATGCTTCTTATTGGCAAACTAGGGTCGTTTAGATTGCATTGGCCTTTTACCACGTCCAACATTCATTACTTGGTGGCCCGACTTCATATGAGTCATTGTCTCCTCCTTTTCTTTCATTAACTCTTGTTCTACGAGTTGAGCCAGCCTATAGAGTGCATTATAATCCTTTATATTATTTTGGGTCGAAAAGTTATAATCCTTTATATCAAAAGGCACCAATTGCTATCTGATGTCAGTCCTCAATCCATTCAAGAATCTTTTTGCCTTATCATCTCTATTCTCAATCAATCTGGGCACAAAACTTGACAGTTCAGCAAACTTCGCCTCATATTGGTCTACTGTCAGGTTGCCCTGAGTCAATTGCATAAAATCTGTCACCTTTTTATCTCGGGCACAAAGTAAAAAGTACTTATCGTTGAATGCTCCAACGAAATCTTCCCATGTAACCCGTCATACCAATTGGATATACTGTCTCCTTTGATGCTCTCCATCAATGTTCCGCATTTCCTTCAAGTTGGTATTCGGCTAGGGTCAATTTATCGACATCATTACAGTTCAGTAGGCCAAATATTTTCACCATTCCACCAACCCATTTCTTTGCCTCCTCCGGATTTCCATTTCCGATAAAAATGGGGTAGTCTCAGCTTTAGAAATTGTTCGACAAGCCCTTGTACACGATGTTCACCACCTCCTGCATTAGCATCCGCTTGCTGTTGAGGTTGTCCTTCAAATAAAGTTCTTACGTGGGTTAGGGCCTCCAAAAGTCCGTCCACCTGAGGATCAGCGGGTGCAGCTCCACCTGATTTCACTATCTTACTTCAAGATCTTCTGCACATTGACCATTAGTTGTTAGTAGTGAACAACGTTCATTCTTATACATATAAATAAATATAAAACATTAACAAAGTAAAAGTCTCGATCGCAAATATCGCTGAAAATAAAAATTCGGACTAATGGTTCCAAATTATACACTCATCATTAGGTGCCATAGAATACTACGTAATCATGCGAAGACAAGTTTTATTGGAACCTGCCCGTCGAAACAAGTTCGCTAATTTTTGGAACCTAAAATCTAATGGATTGTATTCTAATCTGAATCATAACAATCACACGGATAATAGAAAATAGATGAAGCACGATTTACCCAGGTTCACTCCAGAATAGGGCTATGTCATGCAAAAAGTCTTCATTATGATTTAGGTTTACAGTTGCACAACTCGTTACACTGATCTCTCATACGAGCACAATATATATGACCTAAAAAATAGGTCCAAAACCTAAGTCTATCCAAACCCCTTTGATTCCACAACAAATGGGCCAACTTAAACACAAGCCCAAACCCATTGTTGTTTCGGGGGCGCCGCCCTCAAACCCCCGCTCGCTCACCGGTAGGCAAGACAATCGTCCTCCGACCTACCCCCACCCGATGATCGGGCGACAGGAACCCCATTTCGGGGGTGCTGCCCTCGAACCCCCGCATTCCATGTGTAGGGGTCCTATGTCGTCGGTTCATGTTTCGGTTTCCCTAAGTTCACGTGGGCATGCCCAATATGAGAAACAATGGTCCCCGAAGTATTTGCCAACTCCAACAAAATTCACCATGCAAATTACAGTAAGATCATTTACTAGATGTAGCCCCAATTTAAGGACACCCCAAAATAAATCTCGTGTCTTGATTTCTCTTTCTCGCCTTTACTCTTTATTTCGTTATGCTTGTGTGTCTAATCCTCACATCACTTTTATTTTTGTTATCTCATCTTGATCTAATCTCCTTCGAAATGAAGGCGGGAGAGCAACTTTTAATGATGTTGTCTTCATTGACTGATGCCAAAGTAGCTGTTGGAGTTTGATGATGGAGCTAACCAATGCTTTTTTATTAATGTTCCGAAAGTAGCTTTTTTAAAAGATGGATGGAAGCATCAAAGGCAATTCTCATTTGTGAGAAGTATCGTATTTTATTTTTACAAGAGTATCCGAGCAATTCGGCTCAAGTAATTTACGTTGGGGTGGATAAATCGCCTTTTCCCCATCTATCTTGTAAAACTCCAATCGTAGGATGATGGACATTGCCCCCGAAGATTACTGTAATTTGAAGATGTCTTGATTCGAACCCAGGAATCATGGAAATTCAAATTAAGCGCTTAATCCATTTAGCCATCTCCTTTGACATTAGCTTTGCGTTCTTAAATTCTTTCAGTTGAATCGAGATGAAACAATCGGAATAGGCCACCAGGGGAGAACTTGGCTTGGGGTACCTTAGGGGTTGGATTGGAAACCCAACGATGAAAAGATGGGTGAAAGGAAGGTTGGCAGTCATTTTCCAATTTGTGCCCTCTCCTTTCTCATTCGCTGGTCCCAAGCTCCTATTAACGAGAAAATTACAAAATTGTCCCCTTACAGACAATTCCGTGTTTGGGGCTTGTAATTTGCACAGTATCAAGTTTCCCAACCAGAGCAACAGTTGCTTTATACCTTGGCAATCGCATCATGAGATAATTATACATATAGTCTCTGAATTTTGATCCTTTGTACAACGTCGTTGATGAATTTTTAATTTGTTCAATATGATTCAAGAACCGTTCAACGTGGTCCCCGAACTTTAGGACAAATTTCAATCTAGTCCATGGATTATTTATATACATGGGTTCAATTTAATCCATGAATTATCAGATTTATATATTATATTGAACATATACAAAAGGGTCATGTATTAAAATTGAACAAATTAAAAATTCAAGAACGACATTACATATTGAATCGAAATTTAGATATCGTCTATGTAATTTTTCCAAAGTACAATAAATGACAACCCAATGAATTCACTAGTATGGAAGGTACTTCTTGGGGTTAAGATTCTTGATGTGTGTGTGTGTGAGAGAGAGAGAGAGAGGATTCCATTTTGGTAATGAGTTGGAAAGAATGGATGGAGTAATAAATTATTGAGACGTGGTTTCTGTGGCACGTGAAGGTGGCATCACCAGCCATCATCTTCCCCAAGTGTTTAGGATTCCAAATCTAGGTAAATTATTATTTTATATCTAAAGGTGTCACCATTTGCTCTTCTATGATGCTTGACTTTGGGATAAAGTCTAACTATCCACCACCTTTTTTAAACATAGATAGAAAAAAAAGTTCAAGTCTTCTGGCATTCCATGTGGATAAAGGGACAACTGGTATTCTTGCTTATTCCAAGTCCACTCCCCACTTCGACCAGAAAAAAAAAAAAAAATCTACTCCCCACGGACACGGCTTTTAAAAATAAGAAGAGTTCCACTCCGTGCCCTTCTACTTTCTAAAGTTCCAAAACCACCAATATCGAATGTTTACTTGAAAATACGACTCCAAAACTTAAAATTGATATGTAAAGAAAGGCCATACGTATATGAAGAACATAAAAATTCAATTGTCACAGACGATAGGAAATACCATCCTTAATGTGCAAATCAGATCGGGAGTGTCACATAGATTTTAACTAACTTGGGGGAAGGGTAGGGGGTGAATGCCCGAGTGAAATGGACTGAATCCTACTCTAATTATGTTAAAATGTGTAAATAAAAATTTTTTTAACTAATGAGTGGAGAGAAGTTGCATATATATAATAAGCATACAAACCTCATTATGGAGCGATGTGAGATATGTTCAACAAATATCATCAGTGGTTTCGGACTCGAATGGAGCAAGGGATCATATGTGCGCAAATGAGACATAAAATGCCCATGAAGCTGCGGCATCCATTGATTTTGATGATGCCTTGTGTCGAGTGGAGGCCCCGACCAGAGCGACCCTTCAAAGCTTACCCCTCCATGTTAAACGGCAGAACTTCTCCTTCGGCACCCTTCAATTCTGAATATTGAGAACTAGAGAAGTACACGTTACCTGTGCTGGGGCAATTTGCTAGACAAAAGCCACCGACCAAGGCTCGACCATGATGTCATAAATGTGATATGACATATGTGACTCGAAGGCAAGTGCCTTCTAGGGTTTTGCGAATTTGACTAGCAGCGTTAGATCCTAAATCTTTGATAAAATTTCAAACGTGGGCTTGAAATATTATTATTTTTCAAATAAAAATCTGATGTAAAGTATTCGAAGTGCTATCATTTTCTTAAATAAAGATTTGAAGTGAACACTGTTTTAAAGAAGCACTTGAAGTGATCATATCATTCTATAAAAAGGCCCGATTCACGGGTTGGTCAAGAGAATTTTCGTCCTTTAAACTTTAATTTTTTATTTTTAAAGTTTTTTCCCTTTTTCTGTTTTTAAAAATAAAAAAGTAAAAGTAAAAAAAGAAATTATAACAATGGCCATCGGGGTCGCCACTTCTTCCTGAGGTGCCTAAAACCCTACCAACCATGGCCGGTGGGGTGGCGGCTACGGGCGAGAGGGTTGTCCTCTCTCTTGTATTTCCTTTTTTTTTTTTTTTTTTACTTTTAACATTTTATTTTTAATTATAGTTTAATTAAAAATTTGGTAAAAATTGTATTTTGATGAAAATAACCTTGACAAGCTGGAATATTTAGGCGATTAATCAGCGAGGTCAAGCCCTTATTCAAAACAGCCATGACTACTTCACGCTCTTATTTGAAACTGTCGTGCTACTTTAGGCACTTATTTGAAAAAACGAGGACATTTCGGGCCCTTATTTGGTATTTTCCCTAATCATTTTACTCTAATATTAACTACCGGAGACTTTCTCCTTTACTTTGGAAGTTTTAACTTGAAAGACATAAAAGGGAGTTTCAAAAGTTTGTAAAAGCATCTAAAATCTTTATGTTGACTCGCAATTTTTTAGGTTCTCTTAGATGACATGAGGGTGTACATGGTTTAAATCTTCATCTCAAGAAAAGTGATGAAATCAATTCTCTGAATTCGGTTTCGGTATGAACTTCATTTGAACAACTTTGACAGATTGCGAGGTGAGCATCGCACCACATTTATAAAGAGTGTGGATCACGAATACGAATCTCATAGATGATAACCCTCCTCGAGGCCATCACGAGGGCTTGTCGTGATATTTGTGGGTGGCTAGAAAGAAGATTGACGTGATCGGTGAAATCAACCTGGATGATGAACCTCCCCATTATTCCATGGTGGGAAGAGCCAAACCAATGGCCCCTGCGGTTGCACCATTGCACTGGCAAGCTCGTGAGCCACAACTTGGCCACTTCACACGAGTAACAACGACACAGCATCCAGCAAAACGATGACCATCATCTCCCAAGAGTAGGACCCAGAAACCTTTGCAAAGACGCAACCCCCAGTCTCTTGCACTCGCTTTCTTTGGGGCATTTTTTCTCGTTAGACTTTGTCCGTTTGTCTAGAATTTCCATTGTTTGTTTTCTTCGTTCTGCTTTTTATTATTATTATTATTTTGAATTTTGTGAGATTTTGCCCGACGTGAACATATTTAATTGGAAACGCAAACGGGGCCTGAAAGATTTGAGCTGACCTCATGTTGGGAACGCAAACGAGGCCTAAAAGGATTTGAACTGATTTTATACTCTAATATCATATAAGCTTTTATTGGATTATCGTATGTCAGCTGTTCTAAAAATTTAAACTGTAATAGGATGGACGAGATATTATTTAAATGTTATAACATGTTTTTGCTGAGGAATTTGTTTGTGGGGTCGAGTCCGAGAGAGAGACAGAGACAGAGACAGAGACAGAGGAGAGGTGGAGCTGACAAAATTTGTCTGGTGGGTAATGTCAGAGGTTCTGAAAAGCAAAACGTGCATATGGCCTCTGCCTATTGCCTCATAATGCAAAGTTTGAATGAAACAGGTGAATCGAAAGAATTGGAAAAAAAATTAAAGAGTGAAGAAGATATTATAGACAAGAACGAAATAAAGAGGAAAAAGAAAGACAGAAATGTGAGAGAGTGGTGCAGAACAGTGCCAGGAATTAGAAGGATAAGTTGGGTACCAAGGAGGATTTGGGGGGGAAATATGGGCGGTCTTTTGGGCCTTTTTTTGTCAGAGACAAATATGCCCCAAGTGCGTAAGACCTGTCCAACGTACGAGCCTCGGCACTGAATGCTGCTGATGGAAATGGAACGAGTGGGCCTCATGGGGTCTGCAACTATTTAGGAGGAGAGATGTGGCTTTAGGCTTTAGGACATTTCTTTGCCCAGGTTGCTGTTGGCCGTGTGGCTAAAGTCACCGCGGAATGTTGATTCGGTTATACTTACATTACATCAGAGGCGAGCATTCGGTGGGATCGAATCGGGCCGAGTCCGAAGGTGGGCCTAATGTGTAATCGATGCCAGCTCGTAGCGTAAAACTCACATAGAAAAGTTCGAGCCTGAATGGGCCGGGCAGAGGGGCAAGTTGGGCAAGCGGAGCTTTCTCGTGTAAGAATGTTGCCCAAGCTCTCTCATTTACCCTTTTGGGCCTAGGTGGGCCAACAATCTAACCGCCCAATTTTTTTTTTTTTTTTGGGAGGAGGGGGGTGGGGGGGGTCGAAAAACCTGCTTCATTCATTAAATACCACTATTAAAACATAGGTGCTAAGCTTCGAAAAATAAAAAAAATCACATAGAGGCCGGGGGGGTTTAGACAACCAACAAAAAGAAAGGGCCTGTTTACGTTGGGCTTTGGCCAGTCAGTCGGCTAGTTGATTAGTCTCTTACAGACAGCGGGCCGCTTGAATGAAATTGAACTGGGCTAAGCTTCTTCGGCAGTCCTCAATCGTGGCCCGCACATTCCAGGGACTCTGGTGTGTATCGACCAACTGATAGGCTACTAGTTCGTATCTCAAATGGTAGATCAGCCGCACTGCTCAGATCAAAGTGAGCTTCCAAGTACGGAAGAGTTTGTTTTAGAGCTCTGGGCTTCTGTCGCGTAGGACGCTCTCGCCGATTTTGCGAACCCCCAGAACGAGATAATCGATTGAATCTCGGCAAGCGCCTGCATGTCATACCTTCCGGAGCTCCTTCGAGTTGGGATCCATCTTCTCCTATAGAGCGTCTTAGTTTCGCCCGTTTGCACCCAACTTCTCGTTCCTCGCCTTATTTGTTATTGCTGTGTCATTCGTCAATTACAGAAGATATACTTGCGTTGGTGGGTGACATGAAAGTTATTTGTCCATCTCCAGCTTCATTGGCAAAGAAGAGCACTCATGGGAGTACAGGTCTCATCTCTGCTCTCCCTCGTTTGGGATCAATGAAGTCGACTATCATCGAATGCGCAGGACTAAAACTTTTGGAGATGAAGCCCCGTGACTAGACCGTAAACAATGAGATTTCTCAACGCGAACACGACACTCTGAGCTTTTCGTCAGATTCTTGCCAAATCCAATTAACATGAGTTGAAGGCGGAGGGACTTTCATACATAAAGAGCTCGACTTAATTCCGGTGACTTGATCAGAAAAAATGGGCGATACTGAACAACTTTTATCACTAATTCATATCAACGTGTCAAACTGAAGTTTAGGCGTGTTCTAGAGAGAAAGTACGCAAGTACTTAATCTTGTAACACAAGGGAGTTAGACGACTTGATCGCACCTTAATCTTTTCGACGAGTTTGGACTGGGAGAGAGTTGCTAATCGGATGCTTCGCAAGCCGATGCTTAGGTTCCATTTCGTTTCGCGGAAAATGAATGATCCGAAAAATATTTTCCTAAAGTTAATCGTTTGAAATAATTAGTCGGTGAAAATATTTTCATTACCAATAACAAGTTACGTCTAAATATTTTCTCGGATGATGTAATTATATTTCGTCTATTCATTTTTGTAGGCGATACGAGTAATTATTTTAACGAAAATATTTTTCAAATTATTTATTTTTCGTAAAATAAATGGAGCTTTAGAGTGTACGGTAGAGGAACGTAATTGACACTCGGAGCAATTAAGAATGCAAAGTTGAGACAAAACACGCCTCGTTTTCTCTATCTATACAAGAAATGGAACATGCGATTGTTTTTGGGATTGGTGGTTGTTTACAATTGGAAGAGCAGGCTTCAAATTTTTTTCCTATTCTAATTAACACCCTAAAACAATCTTGATTTGTGCAATCAAGTCTTCCTTAATTCTTTTTTTATACGAAATCGAGTCAGTTTGTCGCCTACTATTACCATCACCTAAAATTATTCTCGTGGTATCAAAAGTTGATAAGTAACTCAAAAATATTTGCATGCCACATAGAAAGTTACCAACTTCCACAAAAATCGGGTAAATCATTGAAATAATTGGCAATTCCAAAACGACTTAATAAGCATTGTTGAGAGGCTCAAATAGAGATACCTAGAAAGTCGATTTGTAACTTCATCCCAAAGTAAAGTTGGTAATGTCATATGGGAGTCCATAACTTCAACGGAATTGGTTAAGTTATTAAAAAAACTTAACAATTCAACATCAATTGAATAAAAGCGCAGCTCAAATAAAAATCATTGATTTAAAACTAGTTAAAAACATCATCGAAGAGAAGTTGATAACTCAATTGAAGTAAGGTTGGTAATAATCTATAAAGGTTGGTTAAGCTCCATGGTGATAACAATTGGTAATTTGCTTGTGATAAATTTCGAGATTATCACATAGCGGTTGGTGATCTAACATAGGTTTTTTTTTGTCCGTCATATTTCTTACTCTACACTCTTTGATTTTTACCTGAGTCGAACCACACATTTCTGATACTAGCTTCCTCACCCCCAATCCCTTTACTAGCGATGCTACATGCCTATTGACATGTGACATAGGATTCGGTAATTCATTAAACGTTACATAATCTATCCATGGCTTTTTTTTGTCATCAGCAATTCTCAAAACTTACCAATCATTTCTATAATTACCATCACGGGCAAATTCTCTATTTATTTTTTTTTAACATCGAGAACACCAAAAAAAAAAAAAATCCAAATAAGACACAAACTACAATCAATAATCAGCTGGTGCGGCAACACCTATAGATTGCATTATATTTATAGGGAAAGCATAGGTTTAAATATAAAGTAAAGTATGCTTTGCACAAGGTAATTGTATTTTTATAAAATTGTATATGAAAGAGGAAAAACGATGAAACAGGGGAGGTGGGCTCCTCTGCGGGCAACAGGAGGATAAGGTTTAAACCTTTGAGATTGTCACATGGGCAACTTGCCCTCCATTGTAGATATGCCTTAAGATTTTGCTCATTCTTTTTTTTTTTCTTTTCTCTTTCCTCTCTTCACTTTAATTTAAGAATAGAAATAAATATTGTTTCTTGATAGATACATACACCAATTTTAGGTCTCTCTCTGTCTGCCTCTCTTTCTCTCTCAAATTTTAGAGCTTTCTTTCTCTCTCCTACCTTCTCTCTCTTTCTCTTTCCCTTTCTCTTTCTCTGTCTCTCTCTCTCTCATTGGTTTCTCTCTCCTCTCTCCTCTCTCTCTCTCTCTCTCTCTCTCTCCAGAAGGGCAAACCCTAAAGAGCCGTTTACACCCACCCAAGTAAGTTTTCTCTCTCCTCTCTCCTCTTTCTCTCTCTCGCGCTCTCTCTCTCTCTGTCTCCCTCACTCTCTCTCCATAATTTTCAATAGATGGGTCCTTGTACTGTTATTCCTCTTATGTATGTCCATGCGCGGCGCCCGTTTGAGCTTAGATGGGCACCTGGGTTCGCTAATTCCTTCATTGGGATGTGTAGATCTGGCATCAAAATGCTTAATTTTCCGATCTCTGGGTTTTCCCCCTTTTAGCTATTGCTTCTTTGTGCCCTAGCGAGATCGCGAGAAAAAAAAAATGTAGAGGACGGGATCCGGCTGGGGATTTTGAATCTTTTCAAAATTCCCTGCGGATCGAAGCATTTTTAGCTCTCCTGCAACATTCAAAATTCCCTGCGGATCGAAGCATTTTTAGCTCTCCTGCTGTTGCGTTTGATCGAAGCATCTTTAGCTCCGTTGTTCTGACAGGAGAGATTGGGAAAGGTTTGATTGGTGATCTGTTTGATCGCGAGACGTGTAGGGCATTATAGATTTGCTCTCTGTTACCTGTGAAATGAATCTTTCTTAGCTTTGTGTTATTTTAAGCTCGGAGATGGCAGTTGTTAGTCTGATTAGGTTCAATAGTTGTATTGGCAATGTCTCTAGTTCTCCTTTTTGTGCTTGATTCAATGGGTAACAAGCAATTGGAACGTCTTTTTGTCCCAAGACCAGTTCTATCTTCTATGTGTATAAATTCTTGGGACTTTCCGAGGTTGCTGCTTATAATCATGTGTTTTTTTCTGGGGTCCTGTTAAATCTAGTGGTTTTCTACGTGTTTCTCTGTTACATTATTTGCTTGAGCATCGTCTGG
The DNA here is from genome assembly GCF_020921035.1 of Rhodamnia argentea. Classification (NCBI taxonomy): domain Eukaryota; kingdom Viridiplantae; phylum Streptophyta; class Magnoliopsida; order Myrtales; family Myrtaceae; genus Rhodamnia; species Rhodamnia argentea. The sequence goes on along the minus strand of NC_063154.1, from coordinate 9,044,886 downwards.
TTTGTGCTTTTACCCTGAACATGCGGCAAAAATGAAACTTTTTCATTGTTTTCTCGCAATTGTATAGTTATTATGGACGACGACGCACTGAACATGCGAAATTGGGGTTACTATGAACCATCCTGCAAAGGACACCTCAATCTACAGCTTATGCCAACCATGCCTGAGCGAGATACGAAACCTTTTCTGCCTGGGCGTGATCCGACCATTCTGGTAGCTCCCAATGGAGCTTATCATCCTAGGGATTCTATTGTTTCGGATGCTCCTCTCCAATACAATTACGGGAGGGACAATTGGATGAACCAGAGAGAGAAGTTTTTCAACATGTTGCCCCCGAATCATAATTATGCTATGCTCCCGGAAAGTTCTGGGGCCCATAATCTGCAAATGTTACAGATGCCTGACTCATTGAGGGATGATAGGATGGGCAGGATTGAAGAGCCAAGCCCGGGGATTAAAAAGGAGAGTCCACAACTGAAGAAAAGGCAGGGCAATGGTATTCCTAAGACCCCCAAAGCCAAAAAGAGCAGGAAGCCGAAGGACAATACAAACCCTCCGATTCAGCGGGCAAAGCCACCAAAGAAGAGCATGGACGTTGTTATCAATGGCATGGACATGGATATATCAGGTATTCCGATACCAGTCTGCTCGTGCACTGGTGCTCCTCAGCAATGTTACCGCTGGGGTTGTGGTGGTTGGCAATCGGCGTGTTGTACCACACAGGTATCAATGTATCCGTTGCCGATGAGCACCAAGCGACGGGGTGCAAGAATAGCTGGGCGGAAAATGAGCCTAGGTGCATTTAAGAAGGTTCTGGAGAAACTTGCAACTGATGGCTACAATTTTGCTAACCCAATTGACCTGAGGACCCATTGGGCCAAACATGGTACCAACAAATTTGTGACTATCAGGTAGATTTACATTGTTCGTGCTGCTGAGCGAGTTCTGATGCATATGGCCTGTCTTACCTGTATTTACACCAAAGGTCATTTGTAGAGAGGTTAATGTACTTTGTAGTTTATGAATTTTTGTGACAATGCATGTTTTGAAATTGAGACGTCCAGAATTTTTTGCCACTGCTAATTTTGCTATCCAGTAGACTCTGGTTGCCACTGTTTCAATGTGAATGAGTTTGGTATCTATTGTATTTTCAGGTAAATTTTTGCAGCAGTTCTTACTGAAATGTTGAGCAGACATTAGAAATTGATCTATCTCATATTTTTCCTATGCTGACCAGCCTTAAAGTTGATAGTTGAGGAACTATCATGTTCTGTTTTTGTCCATTTTTCTCTTGCTATTTCAATGATCGATCAATGCATTTCTGGATACTGTCTCTAGTATTGCAGCAAATCATCTGTATTCAAAGCATAGGGTCTACCTGTCGGGAGGGTGACAAATTTATTCTCCATAATCTCTCTATGCTTAAGTGTGAAGCCATTGCCCCTTTCATGTGAATCTGTGCTTGAATGGAGTACCCTGTACATATTGATGCCTGCGGAGTCTTTTGTACACAGTTCGTGCATTGTTTGCTATAGGTTAGCACACATTTCTCATGCAAATGTCACCGTGCTTGTTTGCCGAGAGACTACTAATATGGTTTTTCGTAATACACTTCCACCAGTATACTTCTAGGCAAAGCTGATTCAACCTTGATACTTTAGCATGATTTAGAGCTGGACTTAGGTTCGGTTTTCCTGTTCATTTGGCTTTTTGAGCATGAGGTTGGTCCAGCTGGATGCATCTCTTTATGCTTCAACAATATATCTTACGTGAGGGGATTGAGTCACATTAATGGCGAAAGGGATGGGGGCTTTTTGGAAGAGAGTGTTCTTTTTTTGGGATAAGTGCTTTAGAAGTTCTAAAAACTTATCACGAAAGTGCAATCGAGTCCTAAAAATTTCAAAAGGTACAATTAAGTCTTAAAACATTTAGAAAGTGCAAATCAAGTCTTTCCATTGATTGCACTTTTGTGACAAGTTGTGAGACTTGATTGTAATTTTTAAAGTCTTCGGATTTGATTGCACTTTTTGAAAATTTTAGGACTCGATTGCATTTTCTTGAAGTTTTTGCACTTTCGTTGCAAGTTTTATGATTTGATTTGCATTTTCTGAAAGTTTTATGTCTCAATTGCAATTTCACTACAAATTTGAGGACTTTCAATACATTGTACATTTATCCCGTTCTGTTTTCGAAAGTTTCTGTTGTCTTCAGTCTGACTGTATTTTGTAGGTTCAGTTGGGGCTGCATTTGCAAACTGTGAATGAATTTTGTTGGCTGATGGGAGAGAGTTTCTTTGTGAGTGTGGGGGAAGTTGCTGAAGATGAAAAAAAAAAAAAAAAATCACATGGTTTCGGAGATTGAATACAAGAGGTGCCCGTGTGATGGTGCTAACGATGTTTGCTACAGAGCTTGAGAATTGAGAATCTATGTTCAGAAAATAACCTAAGAGTCTGAGAGACTCTGTAAGAGAACATTTTTGCTCGAGCATTCTCAAGATTTTAGCTGTTTGTTTTCTAAGCACATGAACTTGATAGGCTCGTTGAACTAATTTAAGTCATTTCTTGACTTACACGAGCGTCTCCTTTGAATCATGTGGTTCCAATTCCACTATGAGGGAAAGGGATATTTTTCTAATGTAGAAGATTCGCTTGATTCCCTAACAAAGCATCTACTTGAGGTCGAGTCACAATTTGGCCCAAACTTGTCTCCGTCTTATATAAATTATCAACTTTCACTCGAGTTTCAAAATTTGGGATCTGTTAAGATGCCACCCGAAGTCGTCGTTAGTTGCTTGACATTGGGAGTGAGCATGGTTTCAAGGCAAAGCCGAGACCGGGTTGATTGAAACAGGGTAGGTTCTAGAGTATGCTAGATAGGTTCTAAGTTTCAAAAATTAGGGAATTGATTTCAAAGGGATAGATTTCAAATTCTAAGACCTGAAACCCGGAACAAGTCATTAGGATTTTCTTATTCTATGTTTTAGTGCGATCCTACGGTCTTTCATGGCGTCTGATGATACGTGTGCTATATGGAACTATTAGTCCGAACTTCCATTTCCGGTAATATTTATGATCGAGATTTTTATTTTGTTAATGTTTTATATTCTTCGTGTGTCTAAATATAAATTATAGTTAATGGATTATAGTAATAAATGGTGGTCATAAGAGGCGATAGTTCATTACAATCATTCAATTAAGAATATATGTGCAACTTGAGTGGACTCTGAAGTTGACTCGGGAAACTCGGGAGCTCGTGACAGAATAAGTCTCAAGTTCCAAAGCATGTAGAGTAGGATCCAAACACAAAAAATATGGAATCGATTTCGACGGCCTGCGAGTGTCACTCTATCTCTCTCTTGAGGTTTCGCTTGAAATCTCGAACTCGTGATAGGCACCAAAAAAATAAGAAACTGATTTCCTGATTCCGACGGGGTAAGTTTGACTCCGACGCGAATAAGCTCACCCGTGATAGAGAGAGAGAGTGAATGATAGCGAGACGAACAGTGCCGGTAGATAACTGTTCATCGTCATTGTCCACCACCGCGAGGTCCCGGTCGTAAGAGAGAGGGGAGTCCCGAAGTGAAGGCGGCTCCATGGTGGAGCTGGCCGGGATGTTGTCCTGGGTGGAATCAGACCAGATTCGGATGAGGCGTTGCGGGTGAGGTCGGGATTATGAAGAGTTTCATGAACGGTACTATATAGATTTATCACTAACGTGGAATTGCCACGTTGGGCAACACAAGTGAAACTTTCTGACATTTTATGTGACAAAGGAACGTTCGGCAGAATTTGGACTCCGCCTGAAATTGGTACTTTTGCAGGGAAATGGGCCATAAAAATTTCCTGGTTAAACTGGGCAATAACAATAATTGGGTATGTTCATTTGATCATTGGGTTTGTAAATCAAAGATTCATGTTACGCAACAAATGACTTGTAATAGTTCAGACCGAAGTCTTGTTGTCTTCGGTGTCTAACTGTTAATCGTAGGTTTAGGTGGGACTGCATTTGCAACTATTAATGAACGTCGTTGGCTGATGGAGAGAGAGAGAGAGAGAGAGAGAGAGAGTTCCTTATGAGCATGGCGAGAGTTACTTTAGCTTGAAGGATAACATAATTCCAAAGATTGAATATGAAGTAATCTTGAATAATTGCACTTGTGCCAATTAGAAAAAATTATCCAAAAATATTGCATTTTGGCCAATTCAATCCCCAACTTTTTAATTATGCTGATGAAATCCTAAACCTTTTGACAATTTGTCAAATTTAGTCATTCCGACCTACATGGTATAGTCGACATTGACATGAAAATTTTTGACAATTTTCAGATATTTCTAAATTTCTTACGATTTTTTTTTTTGTTAAGGGTGGTAGGGGGCCGCCGGCCACTAGCCATAGCTTCGTGGCCCTTGACCGCAACTAATGATGCCCTCGTTCTACGGGCGATAGGGGTCACCGGGCCTTGGCTTGTGGGCGACGAGGGGCACGAGCCTTCGCCTAGATCCGAGTGAGGGCTGTCAACCTTTTCGACCGCGTGCAAGGGTTACGACTCTCACTCGATAGTCGGTGGGGTTGTTGAGCCTCGACCGATGACCGACAACCCCAGTTAGCCCTTAAGAAAAAGAATTAATAAACAAAAAAATTAAAAATTAAAAAAGTTTACGTCGGCGTCGATCGTGCCACGTAAGATGACTACTGTCATGTCAACAATTTAGGGTCAAAGTTTATCGAAATAACTAAATTGAAAAATCGTTAAAAGATTTAAGACTCAATTGGCACAATTATAAGATTTAAGACTCAATTGGCCAAAGTTAAATTAGTATAGGACTGTTTGGATATTTTTTGGTGTCTATTCAGTTTTAAACATTTTGATTGTGCCAACGTAGTTGTAAACATTTTCATGTTTGCCAATGTAGTCTATCCGACTAATTTTAATCGAAAATCGCTCATGTAGATGCCGACAGTCCTACTTTGATAATTTTTTTAATTTATTATTTATTTTTTTGTAGTTTCTTTTCTCTTTTTTATTTATTTCAGTTTTTTTCCTTCTTGCTCCACCGGCAAGGTCCCGGCGAGTGTGACCTCCCCCGCAACCGAGGAGCACGACCCTCACGGGTTGTAGCTTGTGGCCGACCGTAAGCCATCGCCAAGGCTTGGTAATCGGTTGTTGACACTTAAATTTTGACTAATCTTGATAGTAATTTATTTTACATAAAAAATAGGAATTAAACTTTAGTTCCTACCAAAAATAATTTATTCGGTTTCGTATCATGCATCGGATCGGCAGTAGATGGGCATAATTGAATTGTTTTGAGCTCGGTTAAAGGATTGAATTGGATCTAATGGATGCAAGTAGCTCGGACCGACACCAAGGACTCATTATAGACAGATGTCCGTTTTCTTTGCTAGTAGAGGTACATGGTTGAGCAAAACTTAAATTCCTTAAAAAATTGTTGGAGATTAAATGCCTCAGCTAATGAATTAAGCCTCTCCAATGGCATATTAAAACTTTGGAAAAGATGAGCTCAACCAAGAGAGAACCTTCAGAAAAATTCTGCTAGATTTAGTCTCCTTCCTGCGAGAATCTTGGGTGAACACTGCAATAAGAGATCCAGTAGCTTTGACAATACTTTCACTTCACGGCTAAAGCCGCCCGCTGATTCCACAATCCACCATGATTAGCAGCATTTTTTATTTATTTATTCAAGGGGATCAAGATTATCTTTTCATATGTACATGGATTGACATCGTCAAGTTTGGGGGTTGATGAGAATATAATCTGTAAGATTTTAATGGCAAGAGTATATTCTTTTTGTTTTAAAGAGGCAAGACTATATTTCAAAGAGGGATTATACTGCACGGTTAAGGAATTAGAAGGGAATCGTGCGTGAAATTTCAATTTTTGTCTTGGAGTCCAATCTTCTCATGCCTATAAAAGAAGGAGCTAGGTTGACACATTCAGCGAGAGGGTCAGCAAAAAAATACTCTGCTCACAATCTTGGAATTCACGTGAAAAGGGCGAGAGTGAGAGAGTGGTTGTTGGTGTTTTTACAGTGGAGGAAAAAGACAAAAGCGGTCCAAGTTTCGTTCATCTGGCGTTCGCAGCTCCTACTGTGCCCGAAGTCGACCACCGGCGCGGCAGTTCCGGCAGAATTGCCGCGCTTCTATTCAGCTCGACAACTTAGTTGTTCGGGGCTGTTCAAAGACCAAATCGCCCGCCGTTCGTGCTGATTTTCACAACTGTCAGGGCAGTTTTTCTGGCTGCTGTTTTGCAGCTTATTCTCTGCTATTCAAGGACCGACTTATCACTGCTTTGGTGTTGGAGTTTGCTGCTATTCCGGACTTATTTGGCTGCTGTTTTGACACTGAAATTTCTGCTGTTTCGGTGCTCAAATACTCACAGTTCTGTTGCTGTTTTTCTGCTGGTGTATACCCGAGACAGCTCTGTTTTGGGCGATTATTTGATACTAATCGGTGCAGATTTTTGCTCACAAGCAGGGTTGATTTCTATGTTACTTTGGGAGGGGAAATTCTTGTCGTTTAGTGCTAATTGAAGCTCAGATTGGCTGCTGCGAATTCACCTCATCACAGTTCAAGTCGTAGCCGTGCGACACCCTTGAGTGACTGGTCCGAAGAATTGAAGTTCAATCTACAAGTTTGGCGCAAGTCCAAATTCAGAAAACAATATCGCAATCTAGGTATATTTCCGAATTTAAATTTTTGCAATATTGTGTTACCTATTTTGCATGGATTGAAGATTAGATTGCATGTCTAAAAAATTCTATTGCAAGATTAGAATATTTGATTGTTTTTTTGGGGTTGATGTATATCTACAATTGAATATTCTCGTGTAATCTTGTAATTATCACTTGCCAATTTTGAAGTCTAGGTTGAATATTCTTGAACATCTTGTGATATATTACTTGCTTAATTGGGACAAATTTGAAAATCCTTGCATATACTCAAGATATCAAAAATCATTCAAAATGTGATCGATTAGGAAAATTTCCTAATCCGCAACCGCGTACATCAGAATAAGTCTATCTATCGGGCTTTAGATGGAATTATTTCCATAGCGGGAATTTCGAATTTTTAGGCTCGATCTGTTAGGCTTCATACCGAAACTTAATTCGAAAGATTCAGCGATAATTATCCTTTTCACTAAAAGATTCGCAATTTAAATTTAAATTCATTCATAAAAACCCAAAATCACAACAAAATCAGAAAATTCGGAAAAATGGAACAAATAAAAATCATTCATGCCTCATTTCATGTTAGAAAATCTCAGAAAAAAAAAAATTAAGGAAGATATGGTTTCTTAAAAACCACCTCTTAGACAAGATTTTCTAGAAATCCTATCTCATGGATTACATTCAATAAACAAAATCTTGGGAATCCATTAGGATAGATATTAAAAGATGCAGACATAGGGTTAAGAGATTTTCTTAAAAATTTTTGGGCATTAATGCAAGTTAAATCCAAAAAATTTAAGATAATCTTGAACCAATTCACTCTCATTTTCCTTTAATTTTTAATTTTGAAAATACATAAAAAACACAAAAAATAAAAATAAAAATAAAACCCAAAAATTGCACCTTTGAACTGCAAGTCATAATTCATCAAAATTGTCAAATCAAACCTTTTTCATGAAATTGGTATCAAAAGGGTATTAATTGAAAAATTAATGTAAACAAGTCCCGAACTTAAGATCTTTGGTTTGCAGAAATAAAATAGTTTTCTTCTGCTATTTTATTTAGGTTTCTAATCAACCTACCAATAAATGATTAGTGGCGGCTCCACAAAATAAAAATATTTTGCAGAATAATCACTTGAACCTTAAGTCACGATTTGGTAGAACTTGAGAGAGTTAAATTAAATAATCTAATTAATTAATTTGGTAATCCATTAACCTAAAATTGGAAAATCCGATTTTTAGGTCGTGACACCGGTGGAGGAAAAAAGGAAAAAAGAAAGAAAAATAAAATCTAGGTAAAGTAGAAATAAAAATATTAAAAGATACTAATAAGTTTTGTCCACGTCAATGCTGGCCATGTCACGTAGGACAGCCAGCAACCACGTCAGCGATTTCCAGTCAAAATTTGTCGGATAGATTATATTGATAGAACATGAAAATGTTCATATTTAAATTGACATAATTAAAAAGTTTATGATTGAATTGACACAAATACAATAAATTTAGTTTGTTTTGGTAATTTTTCCACCTGTGGTGCCACCAATGTTTGCTTCTCAAGATTTTGGCTATTTGTTGCCTAAGCACATGAACTCGATAGGCTCTCATCGACCTAATCAAGTCTTTCGATGACTAATACGAGCATCTCCTTGGATTCACAATTATCTTGATCCTGAGGTTCGAATTCCGTAGGAGGAAGAGAGATATTTCACTATGTAGAAACTTTCCTGGTTAACCTAGGCAATGTCAATAACTGATCATGTTGATTTTATTTTCATCATCGGTTTGGTAAATCAAATATACATATTGCGCCAAAAGATGAGTTATAATAGAGACAAATACGCACGATAATGTGCAGGCATTCAAACACATGTCGAGGAAACCAAGCCAAAGAAAAGTTGACATTGTACAATGTGTGTCCAGATGGCAATTTTAGGAAAAATTATCCAACAAATTCTAAACCTATTGCACTTTTGCCAATTCAATCATAAACCTTTTCATTTTGCCATTGAGTCCCGAACCATTTTATATTTTGCCAACTGAATCTATTCGTCTAATTTTGACTAGAAATCTTTGACGTGAACGCCGACCATCCTATATGACATGGCGGACAACGACGCGAACAATTTTTAATAATATTTTAAATATTTTTTCTTTTTATGTTTTCCTTCTTTATTTTTTTCCTTTTTTCCTTGACCGGCCATAGCTAGGCCTTGTCGATGGCCGACGACCAGGCGAGGGCAGCCCTTGCCCTTGTTGGCCTAGTGAGGGCCACCCTTGCTTGGCTTGGTGAGGGCAGCCCTTTGTAAGATCAATGAAGGCAAGGGTTGAACTTGTGCAAGGTCGGCAAGGGTTGAACTCGCCCAAGACCGGCGACCTCCACATGCCATTGTTGAGCCCGGTAGCAGCCATCGGAGGGAAAAGAAAAAATTAAAGAAGGAAAAAAGGTATACAAATAATAAATAATAAAATATATTTAAGAAATTTTCACACAGTATCGGCTATGCCATGTAGAATTATCGGCATCCACATCGGCCCGATTACTAGCCAAAAATTGCTGAATAGACTCAACCGGCAAAACTTAAAAATTGTTCGGGATTGAATTGGCACCAATAACAAGTTTAGGATTGAATTGAGAAAAGTGCAATTAGATTTAGAAATTTTTGCACCTTTTTTTCCGGCAATATTGTTGACAATTTACATGTCCTACCAAGGGAATATGTCAAAGAGAAATTAAGGGAAAAGTGTCAAAATAGTCTTAAACCTATTGTATTGGTGCCAATTCAATTTTAAATCTTTTATTAGTATCAATTCAGTCCTAAATCTTTTGCATAGATGCCAATTCAGTCCTAAACCTTTTGTATTTCTGTTAATTGAGTCCATCTAATCAATTTTGGCCAAAAACTCACCGAGGTAGACATCGTTTGTCCTACATGGCACGGCTTACGCTGATATAGATTTTTTAAATATTATTTTAATATTTACAAATAATTTTAATAATTTTTTTAATGATTGAGAAAGGAAAAAGAAGACAAAATCAAAATATTTATTAAAAATTATTAAAAATATTTAAAAAAATATCATGTCAGTGCCAGGCATGCCATGTATAACAACCGATGTCCACGTCAGCAAGTTTTCGATCAAAATTGGTTGGATTGACTCAATTAAAAGAAATACAAAATGTTTAGGATTGAATTGGCATAAATACATAAGATTTAAGACCGAATTATCACTAATACAAGGTTTAAGATCGAATTGGCATCAATGCAAAAGGTTTATGACTGAATAGGCACCAATAAAAAGTTTATAACTGAATTGACGTCAATGCAATAGGCTGTAATGTTTTCTCTCTCCCCCTCTCAACCGATAGTCCACGTACAACACTAAATGTTACCCTATAATGTTATCTTTCGTTCTCTCTTCCCCCGCGCGCATGCGTGCATACTTATCGTCGAGGCCATTGCGAAGTCAATAATATACAAAAAGTTATTATTATATAAAGCCGTAAAAGAAGTGAAATTTAGTGGTCATTTATAAGTTGAGTTACCACATAGAAACTAGCCAAAAGAGAAATTAACAATGTAGAATCTCTATCTCTCTCTCTTCTTTTCCCTAGAGAGTAAATTTAATTATTTGTAAGCCTCAGTTAAAACCCAACACATCAAGGCTCCATTTGTTTCGTGAACAATGAGTGATTTGAACAATATTTTTCCTAAAAATGATATTTTGTATAGCCTGAAATAATCAGTCAAGAAGAATGTTTTCACTATCGACAACCATTTATGTCTAAACATATTCATAAACGATAAAAATGTTTTTCGTTCGTTCATTTTTTTACGAGATACAAGCTATCATTTTTAGGAATATTTTTCAAATCATTCATTTTTCGTTGAACAAACGGAGCCTAAAAAATAATTTGTAATCAATTTTAAACCCAGTTACTGAAAATGATAATCGGTACAATGACATCTAACCAAACCATGAGTCAAATATTCGAAAGAGCGATCAGATACATCTCTAGTCGTCCCTCCAAGTCGTGCCTCGGGAGGGATGGGGACAAGAAGACATAATAGAGTTATTATAATTAATAAGGTTGACCGAAATTAATACATGTGAGGATTCTATATTCAATGCAAGTGATTTTAGTGTGCTTTGCTAATGATATTTTTAGCATAAGGGCATAATTTGTATGTTGTAAGTACAATTTATGCAATCTGGTCAATCATATACTGTCGATCTTTGTATGGTAAATCAATTTGCTCCAGTAATTAGCGACACTAATTTGCTGTGAGCCGTTCGTATATTATATAGAGTGATGTTAATATCGTTATGGGTTTACTTGACCGTTAATCGTTAACATAATAAAGATATGATTAGTCAGTCGTTAATGCCGATCTTCGTATGGCTTATCAAATCACTCTTGTAATTACCGACTATAATTCGATGTTGGTCATTTGAATATTATACAGTGTGACATCAATATCGTTATACATCCATTTGACTGTTAAGTCGTTAATGTAATATAGATTTGATTAGCTAGTCATTAATGCTAATCTTGGTATGGTAAATCAAATCACTCCTGTAATTACTGAACTTGATTAGTTGTTATCCATTTGTACTTTTTTTTTTCTAAGAGAGTGGCGTAAATATCGTTATGGATTCACTTGACCGTTAGCCGTTAACGTAGTATAGATTCGATTAGTTAGTTATTGAGCGTTACAAGTTTTGACAGGTTCCCTAACATAATAAGCTTTAGGAGGAACAAGATTGGTCTAACACGGCATCGGAATACAAATCAAGAGTTGTAAATCATTGCACTTTCTCTGAGTTTTATCTCATGCTTGTTCTTCATGTTGTTCTACCTGATTTCCCATTCCACAATAATCTAGCGGATGTAATTACGGCAGGGATCAACTTACTTGCCAAAGGGAATAGTTAAATCATATTTCGTAAGTATAACGATACGTTATTTACTTGTTTTTGCTTATGGGGCGAAAGCGATACATTCACATTCATTCGATTGAAGGAACAGCTAGGATTCTTTATTCGCTTGAAAGGAAATAAGAACACTGAACAGAAAAGCTAAGCAGGGAACATCACAAAATGGAAAATTATGATAAACTGAGGCTTGACCCAACGAGGCGCATTAACTTTTTTCTACATACAAAACGCCTCAAACCCTGCTGGGTATCACCGCCTCCTTCGACACTGTGAACTTCAGATCTTGTCCCTCGACGAGAGACAATTTTTCTTAGAGCTAGATCCACGACCATAATGCTTCTTGTTGTTGTGCAGCCACGTCTTGAACACTGTCCAGCTGATGCCCATTTTAGCACAAAACTCTTTAATCTCCTCCGCCCGGGTGCGGTCCCTCGTCGACCACGCCAGCCACTCGGAAAAAGCTCGCATCTGGTTGACTTGCTCGTCTGTGAATTTGGATTTGCGCCTCCTCTGCTTCTTCTCCGGCTGTGCCGGTGCGACCAGCTGGTTCAACCTCTCCTCCTCTCTGCCGGCGTCGAGCATCGGCAGGGCTACCTCGAGGTCGAGACTCTCTTCCTCTGGGGTGATAATGTTCTGACCACCAGTAATGTAGTTGCCACTAGCTTCAGTCATCTCAAGGTCAAAGATGGCCACCTTCCTGTGAAAGTTCCTGTGACAACGACAAGCAGCACAAAGAAGGTCAGTGCTAGGGTTCTTTGGGCTGTACTCACTGCAGCCATCCAACATATATTTGCCCATCCTCGCAGCATGGTTGTGGAGGCACTCATTGTATGTCACTCTCTGCATCTCTCTCTCTCTCTCTCTCTAATCCTAGGGACTGGAGAGAAGTGAGCGAGACAGGAGTGGTTTTTATAGCCAAAGCAAAGTGAAACGTCAAGAATTTAAGGTCAAACCTACAACATGAGTTATTAATTATGCTGCTAACCTTGGCAAACAAAATCAGAAAACTTAACAATGCAAGGTCTCTCCCTATAATCCACTTTTTTCTTGCACTCAAGAGAGGGGAAACAGAAAGGGAAAACATTTACGAAAGGCCTTTAGACACAAACTCAACTCATCCCCCCTCCCTCTCCATAATAACTTGCCTAGTGAGAAACGGGGAAAGAAGACAAAAATAAGGAGGTATCATCATTAATTACGGTGCCTTTGAAATTGTTACAAGAGAGGATTCGAAGTATCCGTTGAAGTGTTTGCATTAATGTGATCTTTCTTAGACCATAACTGCAAGTATCAACGATATTTTATGTAAGTATGTTTGTAGAGGATATGATGTTGAACTCTTGATATTAAAATGTAATCGTTTTGCTAATAACAATAGGAGAAAAAAAAAAAGAACACTATTAACACTTAACAATTGAAATTTGTATTGTTTTTTTAGTCCGATTTAATTATATAGAGAACAAGTGAAATGTGATTATACTTGAGATGAGGCTAATCACATGTTGCTCAATCCAATAATAATTCACTTGAATTGATTCTAGAAATGTGTAATTGTACTATCGATCTAGTAACTACTAATGAATTAAACGGCTAATAAGGTAGACATAAACTGTGCTAAAGGATCAAGTGAAATCCTACCGATAATAGCGGTAACAATCTTGATAAAAAGGTCAAACGACAAACGGGCAGTCACCGTTGGTAACCGTTTTAATAATAAGGCTGCATTAAGACAATTCCATTTCTAGCCTCCACAAGTTTGAAGGATTCGAAAGTCGGTTTAATTCAGCTTCACTATAGGAAATAGAGATACTAAATAGTAAATTTCTTACTCCCAAGGGGCATAAGATATGATTAAACTTCGGGGATTAATTAAAGCTCATATTATATACATTCCAGGCTCTAAAAATATATTATAGAGTGACTTTATCATCATAAAGAGTTCACTTTATCTTTAGTCCTTAACATAATATATATTTGATTAGCTAGTCATTAAAGATGATCTCGGTACGATGAATCAATGTTCATATATTTGATGGAGTGACACTGATATCATTGTGGGTCCACTTGACCATTAGTCGTTAACATAGTATAAATTTGATTAGTTAGTCGTTAATGCTCATCTTGGTATGGTGAATCAAATCGCTCCAGTAATTACCAACCTTGGTTTGCTGTTCGTCATTTGAATATTATATGGAATGGCGTTAATATTGATATAGGTTTACTTGACCATTTGTCATTAATATAGTATGGATTCGATTAGTTAGTTATTTAGCGGCACAAAATTTGACAAGTTCCTTAGCATATTAAGCTTTTGGAGGAACAAGATTTGTCTAACAAGATATCAACCCTGGTTTGTTGTTGGTCGTTCGAATATTATATGGAATGACATTGATACCGTTATAGGTTCACTTGACCGTGAATCATTAATATAGTATGGCTTCGATTAATTAGTTATTAAGTGGCACAAACTTTGACAGGTTCCTTAACATATTAAGTTTTTGGAGGAATAAGATTTGTCTAACAAGATATCAGAACACTGATCAAGGGTTATAAATCACGGCACTTTCTCTGAGTTTTATCTCCTTCTTGATCTTCATGTTGTTCTACTTGTTTTCTCGTTCCATTATCATCTAGTGGACGTGATTATGGAAGGGAACGACCTACTTATGATGGGGAATAGTTAAGTTATATTTAGTAAATATAACGACACACTCATTATTAGTTTAAATCTGGGGCAAAAGCGATCATCTGAAAATCTTGTTGAGGTCGCACTTTGGTAAGTTGCGATTGTGCTGTGCACATTTATACGCATTTGATTAACGAAAAAGCTGAGATTCTTTATTCGCTTGAAAAGGAACTGAGAACATAGGAAGGAAAAGCTGAGCAGGAAATATCACGAAAAAGAAAATTACGATAAACTGAGGCCTTACCTAACGAGATGCATTCACTCTTTTCTACATACACAATGCCTCAAATAATGCTTCTTGTTGTTGCGCAGTCACGTCTTGAACACAGTCGTGCTGATGCCCATGTGGGCGCAAAACTCTTTAATCGCATCCTCCCGGTTGCGATCCCTGGTCGACCACTCCAGCCTCTCAGAAAAAGTTCGCATCTGGTCGATTTGCTTATCTGTGAATTTGGATTTGGGCCTCTTCATCTTCTCCTGCTGTGCTGGTGCAACCGGCTGGTTCAACCTCTCCTCCTCTCCACCAGCGTTGAGCATCCACAGGGCAACCTCGAGGTAGAAACTCTCTTCTTTTGGGGTGATCATGTTCTGACCACCAGGATTGTAGTTGCCACTGGCTTCCTCAATCTCAAGGTCGAAGACGGTCACCCTCCTGTGATAGTTCCTGTGACTAGGGGTGATCGGTTCCCGGTCCGGTCCGGTTCCCCTCAAGAACCGAGAACCGGACCGGTGGTTCCGGTTCTCAATTTTCCGGAACCGGGAACCGGACCACCGGTCCGGTCCGGTTCCCGGGCGGTTCTATTGGATTGAACACATGCCAAAAAAAAAAAAAATTGTACCATTTTTGGACGGTTCCGATCTAGAAAATATAGAGACTGGACATTAAAAAATTTCAAGTTCATTTCCTAAAATGGGTCTTTCAAGGCAAAGTTGAGAACTTTTTGCAAGATTATTTCCAAAATGCATATGGGATTCAAGCAAAAATGATCTCCCTTTGGGTCAAAAATGACCCAGGGACCGACCGAGGCAAAATCGAGATGAGGATTTTGTTTGGGGACTAAAAAGGCAAAATCGAGAAAACTCCATGTGCATGGAGTTTTCTTGATAAAAAAAAAAAAATTCGATCGGTCCGATCCTAGCGGACCCTAGAATCGGGAACCGGACCGCTTCCTCTAGAACCGGGAACCGGACCACCGGTCCCGGTCCGGTCCGGGCGGTCCTGGTTCGAGCGGTCCGATTTGCTCACCCCTACCTGTGACAACCACAAGCAGCACAAAGGAGGTCGGTGCTAGCCTGCTAGGGTTCTTTGGGCTGTACTCTCTGCAGCCATCCACCATGTATTTGCCCATCCTCGCAGCATGGTTGTGGAGGCACTCATTGCATGTCACTCTCTGCGTATCTCTCTCTCTCTCTCTCTCTCTCTCTCTCTCTCTCTCGATCCTAGACACTGGAGAGGAGAGCAAGACGGGAGTGGTATTTACAGCCAAATCAAAGAGAAATGTCATAAATTTAAGGTCAACTCTACGACATGAACTACTAATTATGCTGCTAATATCTGCAACCAAAATCAGAAAAGTTATGCAAAAACTCTCCCTATAATCAAATATTGGTTTAAGTACACCCCAAGTGCCATAAGTTGTGTACGGCGCTCACTTTAGTGCCAAAACTTTCAAATCGATCACTTTAGTGCTAAGTTTTTGTAACTTCGATCACTTGAGTGCCAAAACTTTCAAAACGATCACTTTAGTACTAAGTTTTTGTAACTTCGATCACTTAAGTGCCAACTTCTTTTAAAAACGATCACTTTAGTGTCAAATTTACCGAGCCACGTCATTTCAAATATTAATAAAAAAAATACCACGTGTCGAATTTTTGGCAAGCCACGTTAGCTTTGGCACTAAAGTGATCGTTTTTAAAAGAAGTTGGCACTTAAGTGATCAAAGTTATAAAAACTTAGCACTAAAGTGATCGATTTGAAAGTTTTGGCACTAAAGTGAGCACCGTACACAACTTATGACACTTGGGGTGTACTTAAGCCATCAAATTTTTTCCAGCATGCAAGAGAGGGGAAACAAAAAGGTAAATTTTTTCATAAAAAGTCATTGGGATAAGTTCACCTGGAGTGCTATAACTTTGATATGACATTCACATAAGTGTCATGACTATTTTTTCGTTTAATTAAGTGCCACAAATTTGAAAAAACGAGCACTTAAGTGCCATCGGTGATTTGCCTTGTCGAAAATCCTATGTGGACGTTGAAAAATCTAATGTGGCACCACCGAAGTAGTTTTTTTGAATTTTTTTTATTGTTTTCTGAAATATTTTAATATATTGTTTTTTTTTTTAACTTTTTAATTCTTTGATTTTTTTTTTCTTTTTCAATTTTTTCCAATTGGCCTGCCAGGGTGACCGGCGACCTTGTCGGCCACGAAACCCATGCCTAGGGGTGAGGGCCTTCACGGCCCCTTCAGCTATGGGCATGGTGGCCCTCTCCCAAATCTGGTGGGGGACGCTTGCCCTCGCTTGTTGTCCGTGGCCGCCACCAGATCCGGGCAAGGGCCACCTTGCCCACGGCCGGTGAGACCACGTAAACCCTCGCCCAAATCCGGCGAGGGCCTTTGTGCCCTTGCCTGCAACCGGCGAGGCCGAGGGCAAGGCGGTCATTACCCTTGAATGAGTGTTTCAAGGCCAACGAGGATTGCCTGCCAAAGGAAAAAAAAACAAAGCAAAAGAAAAATAAAAAATTCAAAATAAATCCACTTGTAAATTTAAAATTTAGAAAAATCCACATACGACGATTTGTCGGAAATGGCACTCAAGTGATCGGTTTTACTCCGATGTGGCACTTAAGTGAACAAAAAGAAAAGTTATGACACTCAAATAAACGTCACATGAAAGATATGGCATTCTAGTTATACTTATCCCAAAGGTCTTTAGACACAACTCATCTAACTAGTATCGACACGCGACACGATACGACACGTCAACACGTCATTTCTCCAAAAATAAAAAATTCCAACACGTTGAGACATGTTGTATATTAAATGTATATTTGTATATATACATGATAAATTGTCATGTATATATAAAAATATCAACGATAAGTTTTTTCTTCTTCTTACGTTAGGTATTCAATATTAGAATTTCTTTTGATGGCTGGATATATTAATTTTGAGGTGGCTAGATATATGACTTAAGTATATATATTTTTGATAAACTTACATTTTGACCTCGAATATATGAAAATGCTTAAAATTGACTCTGCACGTATCAAAATGGCATGTTGAAATGCTGGACTAGTGTATTCTTGATGCATTTGGAGCGCAGACCATGCGTCGCTTGAATGTCAAAGCGTGTCGGACACAACACGACATAATACAGAAGCCGCTGAGAAGTGTCGATGCTTCCTAGCAACTCATTCCACCTCCCCCTCTGTAATAACTTGCCTAGTGAGAAAAGGGGAAAGAAGACCAAAATTAAGAGGTCAACATCATTAATTAGGATGCCTTTGAAATTGTTACAATAGAGGATTCAGAAGTATCCATTGAAGTGTTTGCTTTAACGAGATTTTCCTTAGACAATCACAAGTTTCAACGATATTTTATGCAAGTCTTTTGGTAGATAATATGATGTTGAACACTCGACACTAGGATGTAATCTTTTTTATATTTATAAAAGAAAAAAAGAACACTATTTACACTTAGCAATTGAAATTTGCAATTTTTTTTTCTTTTTTGTTTCACTCGGGTTCAATTATAGAAAATGGTGCCACTAGAGTAAAATGTTGTTCATAACAGCTGAAATGTGATTATACTTGAAATGAAATTGATCACATGTTGCTCAATCAAATAATAAGTCTCAAAATGCATAATTATACTATCGATCTAGTAACTACTAACGACTTCAATGGCTAATAAGGCAGACCTAAATTGTGCTAATAGATAAAGTGAAATTCCACCGATAATAACGGTAACCGTCTTGATAAAAAAGGGCAAACGACAAATGGGTAGCGACGTTGGTAACCATCTTAATAAAAACACCAAATAAAAAAACAAATAGCGGGGCATTAAAGACGGTTTACCATGTCAAGATAATTCCATTTCTAGCCTCCCCAAGTTTAAAGGATGCGAAAGTCGGTTTAATTGAGCTTCATGATAGGAAATAGAGATTCTAAATAGAAAAGATCTTACTCCCAAAGGTATAAGATATGATTAAACTTTGGGGATTAATTAAACCTCATTTTAGATAGATTTCGCGCTATAAAATTATATTATATAGGGTGACATTACTATCGTTAAGAGTTCGCTTGACTGTTAGTCCTTAACATAATACATATTTAATTAGTTAGTCATTAATGTTGATCTCAGTACGGTGAATTAATGTCTGTATATTTTGTGGAATGATATTAATATCGTTATGAGTTTATTTAACCATTAGCCGTTAATATAGTATAGATTCGATTAGTTAGCTATCAAGCGTCATAAAATTTGACGGGTTCCTTAACATATTAAGCTTTTGGAGGAACAAGATTTGTCGAACAAGGTGTATGAATATAGATCATGGGTTGTAAATCACAGCACTTTCTCTAAGTTTTATCTCCTGCTTGTTCTATGTTTTCTCGTTCCACCATCATCCAGCGAAGGTGATTATGGAAGGCATCGACTTACTTTCGAAGGGGAATAATTAAGTTATATTTCATAACGACGCATTCTTCACTAGTTTAAGCTTCTGAGGAGAGAGTGATCGTCTAAATAAACTTGTTAATATCCGCATCGGTAAGTTGCAATCGTCTTGTGCACATTCATATACATTTGATTAAAGGGAAAGCTGAGATTCTTTATTCTCTTGAAAAGAAATGAGAACACCGGAAGGAAAAGCTGAGCAGAAAACATCACGACATGGGAAAATACGATAAACTGAGGCGTGACCCAGTGAGACGCATTCACTCTTTTCTATATGCAAATGCCTCAAACACTACTGGGTACCACCGACGCCTTCGACACTGTAAAATTCAGATCTTGTCCCTCGCCGAGGAACGATTTTTCTTAGAGCTAGATCCACGACCATAATTATTAGTAAAGCTGTGCAGCCACGTCTTGAACACCGTCCTGCTGATACCCATGTGGGCACAAAACCCTTTAATCTCATCCTCCCGGGTGCGGTACCTCGTCGACCACCCCAGCCTCTCAGAAAAAGCTCGCATCTGGTCGACCAGCTCGTCCATGAATTCAGATTCAGGCTTTATCTTATGCTGCTGTGCCGATGTGACCAGCTGGTTCGACCTCTCATCCTCTCCGCCGGTGTCGAGCATCGGCAAGGCTACCTCAAGGTCGAAGCTCTCTTCTTTCGGGGTGATGATGTTCTGACCACCAGGACTGTAGTTGCCACTGGTTTCAGTCATCTCAAGGTCGAAGATGGTCACCTTCCTGTGAAAGTTCCGGTGACAACCGCAAGCAGCACAAAGGAGGTCAGTGTTAGGGTTCTTTGGGCAGTACTCCCTGCAGCCATCCACCATGTATTTGCCCATCCTCGCAGCATGGTTGTGGAGGCACTCATTGTATATCACTCTCTGCATCTCTCTCTCTCTCTCTCTCTCTCTCTCTCTCTCTCTCTCTCTGCAGAGAATTGAGCTAGACAAGAGTGGTTTATAGCCAAGGCAAAGTGAAACGTCATAAATTTAAGGCCAACTCTACAACATGAGCTATTAATTATGCTGCTAATATCGGCAAACCAAATTAGAAAAGTTAGCAATGCAAAATCTCTCCATAATAACTTGCCTAGTGAGAAACGGGAAAAGAAGACAAAAATTAGGAGGTCATCATCATTAATTAGGATGCCTTTGAAATTGTTACAAGAGAGGATTCGGGAGGGATCCAGATCCCCTGCAATATTAGGGGTGACACCGATCAAATCGGGCCGTCCAAATCAAAATGGACGGCTTGATTTGATCCATGTCACATTTTCAAAATTTTAAAAATTCCCGCTCAAAATTCCTCTCCCCCCCCCGATCCTTTTTCAAGAGGTGACATGGATCAAATCAGGCCGTCCATTTTGATTTGGACGGCCCGATTTGATCAATGTCACCCCTAACATTGCAATAGGGGATCCATTGCCATTCGGAAGAGGATTCGGAAGTATCCATTGAAGTGTTTGCATTAATGTGATTTTTCTTAGATGTAACTGCATTTTTCAAGGATATTTTATGTAAGTATGTTGGTAGATGATATGGTGTTGAACTCTCGATATTAAAATGTTATCAATTTGATAATTATAAAAGGAAAAAAGAACAACACTATTAACACTAAGCAATTGCAATTTGTATCTTTTTTTGCTTTACTCCGGTTTAATGGAAAAATTATCAAATAAGTCATAAACCTATTGTAATTATGTTAATTCGGTCCTAAACTTTTTTTTGCTTTGTCGATTTAGTCCTAAACATTTTGCAATTGTGCCAATTCAGTCCATCCGACTAACTTTGGCCGGCCGAACATAATATTTTCATATTTTTGATTTATTTCTATTTTATTTTTTATTTTTTAAACTTCTTCTTCTTCTTCTTCTCGCTAGAGATTTGTCAAAGGCAACAACCGGCGAGGTACACCTCACTCGCTGGCCTTAGGAGAAGCTCGCCCCTGCCAACCACTAGCATGAGTGAGCCTCATCATCATCGAGTGAGGCCGAGCCTCGCCATGGGCGAGCGAGGCTTAACCTCGCACAGCCACAACAAGGCAATACTCACGGGCCCCTAGCAAGGCTGACCTTGCCCGACGATGGCAAGACGTACCCTTGCCATTGGTCGGTAGGGGCGAGCTTCGCCTGAGGCCGAAGTCTCTAGCAAGCGACTAGCTAGAGGAAGAAGAAGAAGAAGATTGAAGAAAACAAAAGAAATAAAAATAAAATCAAAACAATTAAAATATATATTAAAATATTTGCCATTGGACAGCTGGCGCCAGCCAACCAAATTTGATCGGATGGACCGAATTGGCACAATTGCAAAATGTTTAAGACTAAATCAGTAAAAAAAAAGGTTTAGTTCTGAATTGGTACAATTGCAATAGGTTTAGAACTTTTTTGATAATTTCGCCCGGTTTAATTATAGAATATGGTGCCACTTTTTTCTTTGAGAGAAATGTGATTATACTTTAAATGTGATTTATCACATGTTGCTCAATCAAATAAGAATTCACTTGAGTTGATTCTCGAAATGTATAATTATGCTATTGGTCTAGTAACTACTAACGAATTCAAAGACTAATAAGGTTGACTTAAACTGTGCTAACAGATCAAGTAAAATCCCACCGATGATAGTGGTAATCACCTTGATAAAAAGGAAAATGACTAATCAGTAGCAACCATTGGTAACCGTCTTAATAAAAATGCCAAATGATTAAAAAAAATAGCTACCATTAAGGAGGGTTCGCAGCATCAAGATAATTCCATTTCTAGCATCCCCAAGTTTGAAGGATGTGAAATTTGGCTTAATTCAGCTTACTCCCAAGGGTATAAGACATTATTAAACTTTGGGGATTAATTAAACACATTTTAGATAGATTTTGGGCTCTAAATATAGTTTCTAAGCTATCCAAACCCTAAATGAATAGCCACATATGTTCTGCTCCAAATGTGTCAAGCTAAGCAATGCTCAACACTAATAACAACTAGCCAAGTCTTCTAATCAAGAGTTTTAGAACCGAAAGCGAAGTTAAGAGAGTCTTCACAGTATCTGATTCTGTAATTAATGAACATCGGACTCTTACTACAACTTCCTTTAATGTCAATCCTAATAACTATTGGAAAATCCACAACCAGTCATATCCAATATGGTTTTTGTCTTTGTTTATCTAACATCCCTACAAGTTTATTTGTGGAAAATGGTGCCACTAGAGTGAAATTTCTTCTTTTGGAGAACAACTGAAGTGTGATTATACTTGAAATGTGATTAATCACATGTTGCTCAATCAAATAATAATCCAACTTAGTCGTTCCTCAAAATGTATACTCATACTATCGATCCGATAACTACTAACGAATTTCAGCGGCTGATAATGCAAACCTAAACCATGCTAACGACTAATGGATTATGTGAAATTCTACTAATAATAACGCTAACCGTCTTAATAAAAAGGGCAAACGACAAACGGATAGTAATCATTGGTAATCGTCTTGATAAAAATGCAAAATGATTAAACAAATAGCGGGCATTAAGGATGATTCACTGCATCGAGATAATTCCATTTTTAGCCACGCCAAGTTTGAAAGATGCGAAAGTTGGTTTACTTCAGCTTCACCGTAGGAATTTGAGATTCTAAAGAGTAAAGATCTTACTCTCGAGGCTATAAGATACGATTAAGTGAAGAACTTACTCTCAAGGATATAAGATATGATTAAACTTCGGGGACTAATTAAACCTCATGTTGGATTTCAAGCTCTAAACATAGTTTCTGAACTATCTAAACCCTAAATGGATGGCTCTATATATTCTGCTCCCGATGTGTCTTGCTGCAGAATCTCAACGCTAGTAACAACTAGCCAAGACTTTTAATTGCCTAATTCGATGTTGGTCGTTCACATATTATATGGAGGGACGTTAATATCATTATGGGTTCACTTTACCATTATTCGTTAATGATCTTGGTATGTTAAGTAAAAGTGCTCTAGTGATTACCAACCATAATTTGTTGCTGGTCGTTTGTATGTTAAATGAAGTGACCCTAATTTTGTTATGGGTTCCCTTGACCGTTAGTCTTAATGTAGTATAAATTTGATTAGCAAGTCGTGATCTTGGTATGGTAAATCAAATTGCTCTAGCAATTACTAACTCCAGTTTGATGTTGTCCATTCGTATATTATATAGAGTGATGTTAATATCGTTATGGATTCACTTGACCGTTACTTGTTAATGTAATGTATATTTGATTAGTTAGTCATCAAGCGGTACAAATTTTGACATGTCCCCTAACATATTAAGCTTTCGGAAGAACAATATTTGTATAACAAGGTATCAGAATACATATCATGGGTCATAAATCATGGCACTTTCTCTGAGTTTTATCTCCTATTTGTTCTTCATGTTGTTCTACCTGTTTTCTCGTTCCACGATCCTGGACGTGATTACGGAAGGGATTGACTTACTTGCTGGGGGAATAGTTAAGTTAGGTTTCATAAGTATAGCAATGCATTCTTCACCAGTTTAAGCTTCTGGGTGAAAGCAATACATTCACATACATTTCATTCGGGGAAAAGCTAGGATTATTTATTCGCTTGAAAGGGAATGAGAACACTGGAAGGAAAAGCTGAGCAAGAACATCACGAAATGGAAAATTACGATAAAACGGAGGACGCCTCAAACCCTTCTGGGCATCACCAACAACTTCGACTTTGTAAACTTCAGATATTGTCCCTTGCGGAGGACCGATTTTTCTTAGAGCTAGGTCCACGACCATAATGCTTCTTGTTGTTGTGCAGCCACGTCTTGAACACCGTCCAGCTGATGCCCATGTTGGCACAAAACCTTTTAATCTCCTCCGCCCGGGTGCAATCCCTCATCGACCAACCCAGCCTCTCGGAAAAAGCTCGCATCTGGTCGACCTGCTCGTCTGTGAATTTGGATTTGCGCCTCCTCTGCTTGTCCTCCGGCTGTGCCGGTGCGACCGGCTGGTTCAACCTCTCCTCCTCTCCACCGGCGTTGAGCATCGGCAGGGCTACCTCAAGGCCAAAACTCTCTTCCTTTGGGGTGATCATGTTCTAACCACCAGTACTGTAGTTGCCACTGGCTTCAGTCATCTCAAGGTCGAAGATGGTCACCTTCCTGTGAAAGTTCTTGTGACAACAAGAAGCAGCACAAAGAAGGTCAGTGCTAGGGTTCTTTGGGCTGTACTCATTGCAGCCATCCACTGTGTATTTGCCCATCCTCGCAGCATGGTTGTGGAGGCACTCATTGTATGTTACTCTCCGCATCTCTCTCTCTCTCTCTCTCTCTCTCTCTCTCTCTCTCTCTCTCTCTCTCTCTGAGATCCTAGAGACAGCAAAGAAGTTAGCGAGACAGGAGTGGGTTTTTAACTTTTTACAGCCAAAGCAAAGTGAAATGTCAAAAATTTAAGGTCAACTCTACCACATGAGCTATTAATTATGCTGCTAATATCAGCAAAACAAAAAAATCAGAAAAGTTAACAATGCAAAATCTTTCCCTGTAATCAATTTTTTTGCGCGCAAGAAAGGGGAAACAGAAAAGAATTTTTTTCTAAATAACTTGCCTAGTGAGAAATGGGGAAAAAAGACAAAAATTAGGAGGCCATCATCATTAATTAGAATGCCTTTCAAATTGTCACAAGAGAGGATCGGAAGTATCCATTGAAGTGTTTGCATTAATGTGATTATGTCTTAGACCATAACTGCAAGTTTTCAACGATATTTTATGTAAGTACGTTGGTAGATGATATGATGTTGAACACTTGATATCAAAATGTAATCGTTCCGATAACTTCTTTTTTTTTTCTTATAAATAAGAACGCTATTTACACTTTGCAAATTCAATTTGTATTCCGACCCAAAAAAAAAATCAATTTGTATTTTTTTTAACTCTGGTTTAATTATAGAAAATGGTGCCACTAGAGTGAGATTTTGTTCTTTGAGAGAACAACTAAAATGTAATTATAATTGAAATGCGGTTAATCACATGTTGCTCAATCAAATTATAACTCACTTTAGTTGATTTTATAATTACGCTATCAATCTGGTAACTACAAAAGGAATTTATCGGCTAATGAGGCAAACATAAACAACGCTAACGGCTAACGGATCAAATGAAATCGTATCGATGATGACAGTAACCATCTTGATAAAACGGCAAACAACAAACGGGTAGCGACTATTGGTAACCGTCTTAATAAAAAGACCGAATGATTAAACAAATAGCATGCATTAAGGACGGTTGGCCGCTTCAAGATAATATCGTTTTTAGCCTCGCCAAGTTTGAAGGATGCGAAAGTCAATTTAATTCAGCTTACTCCCAAGGGTATAAGATATGATTGAACTTTGGGGATTAATTAAACTCATTTTAGATACATTTCGGGCTCTAAAAAAGTTTCTGAGCTATCCAATCCCTGAATGGATAATTCTATATGTTCTGCTCCAGATGTATCTAGCTGTGCAATGCTCAACACTAGTAACAACTAGTCAAGTTGTTTGATCGAGAGTTTTAGAACTAAAAGCACAGTTAAGAGAGTCTTCGTAGTATCTGATTCTGTAGTTAATGAAAATCGGACCCTTTACTACGATCCTTTAACATCAATCCTAATAACTATCGAAAATTCCCGGTCAATCGTATCCGATATGGTTTTTGGCATTGTTTCTCTAACTTCTCTATAAGTTTTCAGTTGCACACACGACATTTTGGCGTAATACATTGTTCTGTCGAAAGCTTAGCTGAGGTTTATCGGTAGCACTCGATTTTACGTCTGTCGTGATAGTACATATGGACGCAAACTTCGTATCTCGATTAAGTGCAAAACTCTAAATATTCTGCGGGTTGTACCTAACTTATCACTGGGAGCAACAAATGGTGAGCTGTGTTTGTTGACTAAACTTTATTAAAAACGGAGTTAGATACGCGAGGTCGGGACTTAAGCCGAAAGCTGGTCATGTTAGGAGAAAACTCCAATGTGGTTGGGTATTGGTTGTCTATGGAGAGTTTTCTGTTAGCAGTACCGTTTCGCCGGAGAACTGAGATTTCTCTAAAAAACCGATCGCAAAGAAATTCCATTCCCTATTGCTTTACTATCCTAAAGCCTCCGACTTTGCTCCTTTTGGCTGAACAGTTAGGGAGAAACAGCCTCGCAAAGTGAGAGCTGCGCCGCAGATGGCACCGGCCAGCGATCAGCCCAACTCGGACTCCATTTAATCAGACATTCGGCAATCTGTCTGCTTCAACTTCGTGTTGAAATTGTAGTTCGTCCAATAAGATTCCTTACCGCGTATAGATCACTCGAATTGGACCCCGTACGGCAGAGCTACGGCCCTGTGCGTTGGGTTCACTGGACGGCGCGTGGCGCCCACCCGCCGAGCCAGGCGCGCGTGGACGTCCATCAACTCATTTCGGCCTGATTTTCGGCGTGGACGTCTCACTTGAAAACCCAGGAATCTTCCGTTTAAAGTTTTGGTAATTTTCGGATGTAAAAATGTAGATACTAGAAAGTTAGGATTAACACATGTCGATCCCAGGAATCTTCTCTGACCCAAAAAACAAAAAACCAGGAATCTTCCGTTAAGGTCCTGCTATGACCTTAAGTTTGTACGGATATGAATAAATGAGTATTTTAGATTTAGACTAATCTTGGTGCATAGAAGATGTACTAATGACTTTATTTAACAATGTCTTTCACTTGGACGTTCGGGTTTAAGTCACCACATTAGGAATAATATTTTTCCGAGTGGGTCGTGACATTGCTTGATCGCATGAAATCGAACATTAGGAGTTGATATTTAAGGTTATCACCGAGTCGCATGGAAAATTACCAAAAAAATTCTAAACCTATTATAGGGCGGTCAATTCAGTCTTAAAACTTTTAACCTGCATTTGGTCATCTGGACTTCTAGTTATAATAGGATTGGATATTAAATCCATGGATTTTACCGCATCCTATCCAATGTTTAATGAATCGCAATAATAGAACCGGATATGTTTATATCATATCATGTTCATTGTTTCATATTTACAACATATCAATATAAATGAATTTGAAAATATACAAACAAAAAATGTAAGAATATCTCATAATTCACCGCCAAATCTGGTAAGAGAAAGAAAATCTAACCATTCATCTTTGTGACTAAGAAAAGTTTTGTCTATCTCGCTAAATTCGTTAAACTTCAACTTGAAACATAAAGTTGCGGATGAGAATGAGATTTGACTCTTTTTCTGCTTTTCTTATACTTTTAATGTGCACCGAAAAGCTAAGAAGGAGAAGAAGTTTCAACTCTCTCGTTGTTTTGGAAGAGTTTGATCGTGAACTAAAAGATTACAAAGCGGTCGTGAAACTTCCACATGAGCTAAAGATATAGAGAAGGAAATTGGGACACTAGTTTTTTTTCAGAAATTTCATTGCTCCTCATTCTTTGAGAATTAAAAAAATCATTTTCGTGTTTGAATATATTCACTCAAAATTTGGATTCTTCTACTTCATTTTTACTTATTTTTAATTATAAATCTCTTTTTATCATTATTTTGATTCCCTTCCATCATTTCTTAATAAATTTTTTATTAAATAATAAAATATATTGTTATACTTAAAATATGTAATGATATATATATATATATATATATATACTAGGATATATATTATACATCAATTATATATATATATATATAGACACACGCATGTAAACTATGTATTCTAAAGAAGAAAGAACTTAAATGAAAAATGGGAATTATAATAAATAAAAATGAAGATTAGTTTTTTTTTTAGTTTTCTTTTTAACATTAGAACTCAAATGTATTTAAATATAATAATTATTTTAATTTTATTATGTAAGAAGTTTGTTATTCAGAAAAATAGTTTTTATATAGTAAATGAAAAAAAATTATATCCACCTTATCTCACCTCCCCCCATGAGATAATTATATGCAAGGTATATCCCCTTTATAGCCCACTATATCATATTTTGAGCAGAACCAAACCCAAGATAATCCTAACTTTTATCCCGATCGCCAAACGTAGCTTAATTTTATCGGTTTTGTCCTAAATCTTTCGACAATTTGTCAATGTAGCCAAACCCAACCAATTTTAGCCGGAAATCACTTACGTGGATAGTGGTCATCCCGCATGGCACGACCGACGCCGAGTAGATAATTTTACATTCTAAAATTTTTAATTTATTCTTTTTATTTTTTTTTTCAACTTTGGACCGAGGAGGTCCCAGCCTCGAGGCGATGGCCGGCGACCCTCTGGACTAGGTGCGGACATTGCGACCCTCGCCGGCCACCAGTGAGGGCGTTGGCTAGATTTGGGCGAGAGTGCGGTGGCCCTCACTAGCCCAGAGTTGGAAATAAGAGAATCTTCAAAAAAATCGCAAGAATTATCCGCGTTAGTATCATCGGGCCACATAGGACGCCGGTCTCCACGTCAACAACTTCCGGTCAAAAGGAACCGGAAAGACTAAATTTGACAAAATGTCAAAAGATTTAGAACTAAATTTGACAAACTTGAAAGGTTATGATTTTTCGGGACAATTTTTTCGAGAGTCGTTAGAGGATACAAGTCGATCTAGGACGTAAAAGACATTTTGATGATTATTCCGCTCGGGAACGTTTTAGGAATGTTTCCATCGTTTTAATTACTATTAGACATAATATCAATTGGCTGCATAGTCTTTTGAAGATTTAGGAGGTGCTCAAGAGTCTGCTCATTAATTAGTTGGTTTATTTGATTTTCTGGAGTTATGATAAGTGGGTTTTTGTTTTGCCTCTGCTTGTTGTTTTGGAAAAACTGCATAATTTGCGTCATGCAATTTTATATTATCTGAAAAAAATCAAGCAATTACTATTCACAAATTGTGACTATCAAAACATCATTATTCCATCGCCTTTGAGAAGTTATTGTGTGTCACACATCTGTGAAAGGAAACAGATTCGGGCGTGCATCAGCATGAAGCTGCATCGGACACGGATTCACGAAACGAGATCACGGCGGCGCATGAATGAACGAATATTGAGATTGCGAATTATTGCACTCGAGGCTCGGTATTTAGTTAGAGCCTGTGACTACGTGGCGAATCAACCGCGGATTACAAATTTCTTACTCTGAAAGTCTGTGAATTTTTTTGGGAACCATTCTGCTTTAGTGTTATGTGATTGTTTCGAACACGATGCAAATGTGTTGATTCCGAATTACCTTTTGAAGTATACGTGCCTGACTATGAAATTGGAACTGCATGTCTGATCTTTGGTTTTCATATTGATTGAAAATTGTGGAGACAGTCAACAGAGTTAGCCGTCTTTGGATTATGCGTTGTCCGGCTTATCCTTGCCCCGTCACGGGCTTAGCGCGGCATTTCCGTTCCGCGCTTTGGATATGATTAAGAACTTAGTAATTAGATCGACCAAAACAACCGTTTCAAGACAGCACTTTAAAAAAAAAAAAAAAAATCAGCAAGATAGTACTTTTTTTTTAATCAGCAAGATAGTACTTTGAAAACAGGGAAAATTGTCAAGAAAAAAAAGTCTAAATTCTATTGTACGGCGAACAGTTCGGTCCTACAACCTATAATTATGCAAATTTAGTCATAGACTTATTTGACGATTTGTCAATTTAGTCCTTCCGGTCAGTTTATGTCGAAAATCATTGATGCGACAATCTAGTCAATGTCAACCGTCCTACGTGGCACAAGTAGTAATGACATAGACAATTTTTGTAATTCTTTTTCCCTTTGCCGGCCCTCGGGCAAGGGTCCCCTCACTAAATCAAGTGAGAGCTGCCCTTTCCTGAGTCCAAGAACCTCCGCTAGCCATTGATGAGGCCTGGCAATGGCTGGGAGAGGGAAAATGGGAAAAAATTAAAAAAAAAAAACGAAATGAAAGTCAAAAGAAAAGGAAAGAAAGAAAAAATTAAAGCAGGTTAACAAAAAAATTGCAAAAATTGTCCGTGTTGACATCGACCGTGCCACATAGGACGGCCAACGCTTATTAAACCCCCACATTAACGATTTCCAACCGAATTTGTCACATCGTTAAAATTTTTTTTATTAAATTAACAAATCGTCAAAAAGTTTAAGACTAAATTGATATAATTGTTAGATTTATGACTAAATTGGCCACAATATAAATAGGTTTGAAGATTTTTTTGGGATAAATTTTCCCTTTTAGAATGCATTCGGGGCACTTCACGTTAATTCAATCTCTTGAACGTTCCTTCATCTGTATGATTTTTTCTCGTAAACTGCAGGACCCGAGACATTTCTACATTTCTTTGGGGTGGAGCTCCTTTGCTTTCGCAGACAAATTAGCTTCAATTCTTGTCCACATTTGCACATTGTCGATGTATATAGGGGAGGCAATGGATGTATTGATTGTTTGGCTTGTATCCATGTAACTCATTTCCCGGAACCGTGGAGAGTAAGCTCCTATCCCTGGTAAATGTAGGCGGTCGTGTCATTGATGACTATATTCAAACAAGTGAAATCCTTTCCCTCACGGTTTTGCCCAACATTGCCGTCATTATCGGCCGCATAATGCAGTCACAATTCACGGGCGGCGCATAATGGATGACCGACCTTAAGACGTGCCTTGTGCTTGATGCTATGACCTAGCTTCTCAAAATTTTGCAAATTGTAATTCTCTGTTCATCATGCAACCTGATATGATTGGTCACTATTAGAAGGCAGTGCAACTAGACCTACCCATGAATCATCCAAATGAAAACAGAACAAATAGAGAGCCAAACTACCTTCGCTTTGGGACACAAACGGTCTACCGATTGAGATATAAGAACGTGTGCGCTTCAGAATATTGATGTTTCTTCGGCGAACTTCCCCAAAACACAGAAACAAGTCATGTCCATGCGCAAAACGGAACAGGACGACGAGACTGCACTCTCCATCCTGACTCTCATTTTCACTTTCAAAGATGCACATATTGTAAATCTCTAGAGAAAATAGACAGAGAAAAGGGCTATCCGAATGCCAATAGTACACGTATGGGTTACGATTACAAAGGAAGAATAATCATTCTACTAAGGAAATGAACAAGGCGACGCCCATACCCATTACGAGCGAAGTTAACTGAACTAATGTACTTTTCAACGTTACATGCCCGCTGCTATTCATTTCTGCGAGTACTCCAGCTACTGCAATGTATATAAAACCACCGGCCGTGAACCCCTGGAAAGATGGAGAAGCTTCAGACAAATGCAACAAATATGAATTCTACAAACATTAATAAATTCAACCATCATAAAATTTTTCTACCTCAATCAATGATGACTGCCCCGGCTCTTGTCCCCAAAGCAAAGCCTACAGCAACAGCAGGAAACGGTTTGATGTCTAAGCCGAGGCCATTAAGAACAGCTTTAGCAATGTCAAAGTTTATTTACTTACCAGTGTAGTTCCTCCTAAAGCGACCAGGGCAGAGAGAAAATTGAAGAAGAGGGCTTTTGATACACTAAAACCCGATCTTACTAAAATTCCAAAATCACCAACCTGCACAGGAGCAAAACCAAAATGGGCAAGCCTATTCCAATGAGTTGGTTTCCTGAACAATCAAAGTACATATCTGCGCAATGCTCTATTACACGCTATGAGAGTAAGCTAAAAAATACTCTCTGAGAAAGAAGCAGCAGATTCTACCCACATGGAATTTCAATCTTAATATTATTGAGCATAACAGGAAAAGGAGTAGGTGCACTTTTTACTAGGTCCGAGTATCATCATATATCCATGGTGCATGTTTTACTGAGGAAAACTAAAAGCATGAAGCTGATGACCCATATAATTTTAGCATCAGAGTTGGTTGCCTCTATTATTATGAACAGAATAATGACATTAAAGTGCAATGACCATATTCTTTCAATGCATCATTATGTACCGCCTAGGACACGGTCCCATCAGTTGACTCATCGGAAAACATTTAGTTTGTCTCTCCAAACAATAAACAAGGACACTGATGCAAGAATCACGTGCTCAGTCATTAGGAAGAAAATGCTGCATCTTAATATGAGCTTCAAATCAGCATGATGGGTCCTTGCATCAGTTGAAGGAAATACAAACCTCTTGAGGAAGCTCATGAGCAAGCAAAAACAGAGTTCTGGACCATCCACCAACAGAACCATAGAGAAGGAAGGCACTTCCTAAGGCCATGCCATCAGTGAAATTGTGCTACAAAAGTCAATCTTGATCAGATCAAGCTAAACTACCCCTGCACAAGAAACTAAATGCCTTATTGAAGATAGACACTTTGTTTTATAATATATGTATACTTACAACACCATCGGAGAAGAGGTTAAGATAACCAAAGACAAGATTCGAAGGTGATTGAGCTGCATCTTTTTCCTTCAACGATATTTGAGCATTGGAGAGGTCATCCACCATATTTTCATCTGGTTTACCATCTGCCACAGAAGCTATAACTTTTCTCTGCAAAAAGCCAAAAATGATAGCAGGATAAATAATGATATGTCTTATACCATAAAGTTGAGATTTCGCTGTCATAATATCGCATAGAAGAACAGGCTTTTAACAGCCAGAATGATGCACAGTAAATTATCCACGCTGGTATGCACTATCAACCAATCATCTCTAGATCATACTGGATCGGCTTAAGTAGTGCATTTTATGCTTCACAATACGTAATGATATTTAAGAATAGCCTACCTTCCGAAGAGATTCAAGTTGACCCATATTATCTCCATCCAAAGAATCATCGGAAACTTTGTCAACCTTTTTCCCTTCACTCTTTCCATCTGACAACTGTGAGTGCAACTGGTCATCTGAATCTTTTTCATCATTCAGCTTTTTACTACTCTTATGATGATGGTGATGATGTCCGTGATTGAATACATTTGTCCCTCGAGACTTTTCCTCAACATACCTTACAAGCTTCTCTACAAGAAGAAAAAGCACAATTCCACCTGCGAGTACATAATGGTTATAATGTGTGAATCTCCCTCGTGTATCACTTCAACTAAATCAGAAGGACAAAGGGGAATCATCACTCGCAATGAGAATGAAGCACATAAACAATGCAAAAGATAGATGATTAAGCTCTATGAAAGGTCAGAATGCAAGACTAGTAATTTCCAATAATGTACAGTCAAGTATGACTAAAACAAACATATCTTGGTAAAAAAAAGAGAGACTCCTTGTCAATACTAATACAGTTGATGACAAAGGAGGAAGACGAATTTGCTCTTTGCTTAGTATTTGTCCTGCTTGTTAATCAGCCAATCAATACAAGGAAGAGGTTTGAGGGTCAGCCCCTTAGGAGGAGTTGATAAAGCCCTAATCCAGGAGTTCTACATTGGGAAACTTCCTTTTGAGTCTTCTAGTCTTCTTTTTTCTGGGTGTTGGTTCATGAAACATCTTCAAGTCACCCTAGATAGTACCAGAATAATATAGCATACCATCACACATTACATTTGTTTATCGAAAGTTCAGTGAAATTTCTTTTAAACCAATTGATACCACAACATCTTTTCTCATGAATCAAATTTATATGAAATAATTAGACCACTGAGAAGTGACAACATGTTGCCTCCACTCAGTGTTGATGATGTCAAGGTTTCATCAGGAGGTAGCATGTGTCGAAGTAGTTGATGAAGTCATTATCAGGAAAACATGTGCATAAGCACATGCATGCGCACACATGCACAAAAGCATGCAGAGAGAGAGAGAGAGAGAAAGAGGGAGGAGGAGGAGGAGGAGGAGGAGGAGGAGGAGAATGATTACCCAGAATGGACATTCCAACAGAGAGATCCTTCAAACTGTGATGATGTTCATGTCCAGAATGAGGTAGATGAGAAAGGTCTACACTGTGATCATCTGAATGTGAGTGCCCACCCCCTGAATGTATAACCTAAATAATGTTACTTCTATCTAAAAAAGACCAAGATTTGACAAATTTGAATCAACAGTGTATAAAGCTTTTCACCATCAGAACATACAATTTTTCCCTAAGCATTTGCAAAACAAAATAGGAACCTGAACAACAGCAACAAGAACTAAGCTTCATCCCACCATAGTGAACCCAAACTCCCAAACAAGATCCCATTGCCACAAGAAAGCTATAGAATTCATATATAAACCATCTACTGCAGATATTAAAATTGGCATGGATTTCCACAAAAACAAATCCAACAAAAGTGTCTATATTCACATACATATTCAGCTCCTTTGCGAGGATTACAGTGGAATCTATCAAAGCAACAAATTTGAAGTTAAGCCACTATGGGCAACAAGCATATGATATCCAATAATTGAAAGCAAAAACCCAACCGAATGCTCATTCAATGGAGCTATAATTTTCAACTCAAATGAAGCTCTAGTTAAGCAAGCAAGTAGAGCCTTTAAAAAAACATCTAGTGAGTATCAAAATATACCAAAAGCATGTGGAAGCTGGTGCAGAAAAGCATCTCCTAACATTGCACCTGCCTGAAAAAACAATGAATTAGAACGAACACAACCTCAGATTTCATGGAAACAAGTGCGGTCTCAGTTAGTTCATGTATGATAAAGTGCCTCAATATAATCAGCATATCTTTGAACATTAATATAGCAACTTACCAATTTGACAACTTTTTCTCTCATAATGCTGGTAAATAAGATTGTAGAAGACAAATTTTTCTTGCAACTTTATCAACTTGATTAAAGTAAAACAGTAGAAGAATTCAAAAAACTGGGGGTCAATTTAACATCTCAACTGTATGTAAAGTGCAAATAAGATAATCTCCTTAGAAAATCACTCGTCAAAACTTGTACATTCAAATTTGTAGAGAATGTGTACATTCTAGCCAAGAACAAAACACTTAAAGCACTCTAAAAAGGGAGGATTATGAGAGCACATAGGAGGATTAGCAATTTATTGAGAAACAACAGGGGACCTCACATGAAAGCCTTTGTGATCTCTCACACTCAAGTATCAGCAATGATGACAAGTTTGTTACAGAGTCTTTTACAATTTATACCATGTATAAATAGTTACACATGCAATCGCCGGAAATCAATTACTAGGAAGCGATAATACGGAAAATTTGGCACGCACACCAATATCATGTGGTGAAGAACACCCCCTAGTACTTAGAATGCACTGAGTTTTAGTACTTAATGCACATATTGTACCATCCAAAGTCTCAATCCAATTGTGATGGAGTGGGCTCGGATTATCTTAATTCTTACCCCAAATAATGCCAATGAATCAACAACTGCCTTAGACGGCTTCCCTTGCACTGCAATTACATAGAAGATTCAATCTTCAATCAGCACTAACCTTTTTATAGAACTTTTTCGTTGGAGTAAATAGTTTGAGCACACACCAAAGCAGTTTGAAATTAGGACACAATCAATGTGTCGAGAAAGTGAAAGGCACTTGGCTATGTGCAACTACAATCGAGCAACTTACCAAACATTAGGGGCAATATGATCAAACAAATAAGTGAAGCCATGCTAACCAACAATGAGCAACCCAAGGCATGAACCCATAGACCTATAAAAGAAGAAGTTAACACCAATTGTTAGAATCACAGGGATGGTTCCACTATTAATGACCTATACAGACATGCTGTCAATTTCCACACTGCAAAGAGTTCATTTCATGCTTTTTCATGTCAAAATAGTCGTAACCAGAGAATTACATCGACGCCGCATTCATTCCATATACAGAATCCAGAATGCAGAAGGGTCAAATGAGGCCATGGACAGCAATAAAATCACTATATCCAACCAATACCTAAATGCTCCTTTCAATTTTCAGGAAAACCTACACCAGTTACCATCACATTCAAATGGTGCAAGGCACAATCTACGACAATCAAAGTATTCGCAACCCTATGCCGCTAGAACTTTTCACCATATAGCAACTACAATCCAATCTATTGAGTTTGATGCATAACAGCCGACGCAACACAAATGACCAATCAAACAAAGGGTAAGAACAATTGCCGTCCCAAGGAGGTGACAGTATACAACAAATTACCTAGACCAGAGAGATCCGATTCACCAGACTGCCCATCCAAGTGATGATGGTGGTGGTGGTGGTGGTCATGGTCATGGTCATGACCATACTGAGGACCAAATCCATAGAGCTTCAGGTCCTCTTCCTCTGCCAGCTCCTCGGGCAGCTTCAACTTCCCACCTTTCTCTTCATGGTGATGGCCATGGTCATGATGATGATGATGACGATGGTCGTGGTCGTGGTCGTGGTCGTGGTCGTGGTCGTGATCGCCACAACTGTGCACCGGCGGTGCAGGGGTAGAAAACCCAGAATGTGGACAACTCCCCTCCTGCCCCAAACACAGATCCAAGCACAGGACGGAAATGACCGCGAACAGTAACGTCGCGAAACCGCTCAGCCTACACGATCCCATGCTTGGATTCGAACGAAACCTGAACTGGGTTCTGGCGTTCTTGAATAGGGTTTTGGATTTGAGCCAAAACGGATTCGTGGGTCGAACGTGGTTTCTCTTGGGGTTTTACGTGGAGCGGCGTTTGCAGGTGCCTTCGATGGTGATGAAGCAGACGATGGCGAAGAACAGGACGATGATGGCGATTATGATGCCGAATGTGACCACTCCCATCGCGTTTCCGTCGGTATTGTAACAATAAATACGGGAATTTTCATGCGCGTCGAGCGTTTGGCAGCAGATTTGTTCTTGGAATCATAAAAAAATTGAATCTTTCCAGACGAAATGCTTCTCTTCTTTAGACACAATCTTAGGTAGTTCAGTGTTTTTCTTTTGGGCAGTTCAGTAATTCAGTCACTTCAGTGAGAGTTTTTTCTTCCTTTTTCTTCTGGATTAATCACCTTTTCTTTTTATCTTCACCCTTTTTTTGTGGGTCATACAGTTCAGTACTTCAGTGGGAGTGGCAGAAGCAGCTTTTATTGATGTTTGAAATTGACATTGGAATTGAGCCGAACCGGTTTCCTTTGACACCAGCCATGTTCCGGGATCAATCTAAGAATAGAATCTAATTCAAATTAATATTAACGTTCCAGTATACTATGTATAGCATTACTCTTTTTCGTTAAGATCATTTAAAAGGATCCCAGCTTTGTTTCGTGGAGTCCGAAAATAAAGCGATAATGACAATCTAAAAAATCTTAATTGTGATATCTGAATTTTGATTTGTTCAATATAATTACTGAACTTTACCTTAATATGTAATGCGATTCTTCAACTTTTAACATATTCAATATGATTCGTAAAACTTTTGATAAATGTATAGCTTATAAGTTGGCACATGTTCTCCCTTAATGTCGCATGACGAGCATAAGAACAAATATTTTTTTTAACTTCGGTCATTAATAAATCCTCGTAGAGATACATTGATATCTTCAAACACATTATTAGGTGTGGATCGCTACACCGCATACATTATAAAAGCTTAAGCTTATGACCCCGAATTAAAATTCAAAATCTTTTCACACACTGGTTTTGTAAAAGAGTGCAAAATAATGTTCTACAAATGCAATAAATTCTTCGAAAAGAGAAGGAAAAAAAGAGAGGAGGAATCCAGTATTTAAAAGAAGGAGGAAAAGAAAAAAGAGACAGGAGCTGAAACAAAAGGTCTGACCGAAAGATTCGTTCCCTCCATAGTGGGAAACGTCCTCTGTCCGGTTCCTTGATCAAAGTTCCGTTCTTTCGGTCCCCAATCCCGACCCAGATCGACCCTTTTAGCTTTTACCCACTGAACTTCTCTCCAGGCGCACGACCTCAGCTATGGCGGCTCGGGTGTTGACGGTCGCGCAGGACGGAACCGGGGACTTCTGTACGGTGCAGGAGGCGATAGACGTGGTGGCGCTCGGCAACACTTGTCGGACCGTCATCCGGGTGTCGCC
Source organism: Rhodamnia argentea (assembly GCF_020921035.1). Lineage (NCBI taxonomy): Eukaryota > Viridiplantae > Streptophyta > Magnoliopsida > Myrtales > Myrtaceae > Rhodamnia > Rhodamnia argentea. The sequence continues at coordinate 9,007,032 of NC_063154.1, read as the reverse complement.
GGGCGTCTACAAGCAGCCCTTGTACGTGCCCAAGACCAAGAACTTCATCACCCTCGCCGGGCTCAGCCCCGAGGACACCGTCCTCACTTGGCACAACACCGCCTCCAAAATCGATCACCACCAGGTAATGCGCGGCTTCCATTCTCTGTCTGTGTGACTTTTAAGGAGCTGCCGTGGAGACCCTTGATGGCGACTTGATACTTGGAAGGTCGACATTGTCTTCTTCAGGCGTCTCGTTTGATTGGGACGGGGACGTTTGGGTGTGGGAGCACGATCGTGGAAGGGGAAGATTTCATTGCTGAGAACATCACTTTTGAGAATTCGGCTCCTGAGGTAATGAGGTGAACTTGTAGGTGGTTTTCTTGTTCTTTTTCTACGGCTGACTGGATGGACCCAACAAATGTTTGATAGAATGAGAGTAGAGAGAGAGAGAGAGAGAAGGGGAAGAAGGGCAGAAAAGATGGGCAGAGAGAAGAATAGAAGAGATTGTAACTTCATTTATTTCTTGGATTCTTAAACTTGTAGAGTTTGTGGAACATTTCTCTCGGTCACAGAGTTCTCTCTCAGATTACTGTAAGTTACTGACAGGACACCTTATAACTAACACATGACTCTCTCGCTTCACAACTTAGCTACTAAGAGTGCTCAGCTTCTCCTTAACATGGTGGACAGCAACTCCGACCTGGGCAAACCTGGAATGTCAGGCATTGGTTAGGATTAGAGGCGGGAGTGAGTGTAGTGGAATGGTTGATGGAAGTTCCTGCTTCTAAGCATGGATTGTGTTGGTAAAGTTGGAATTTGGCTTGTTCCAGTGCTTAAGGGAACTAAACCTCACCATGTGACTCAGACTCCTCCTCAGGCCACAAATGAAGGTAGAAATGAAGTTGGTTTTAGGTGAGCCAGGACTTTCTTGGAGCATCATTACCTCAATTACTTGAACTTCTCTAGATGCCCATTTATGCCCCTTTTAGTGAAAGCTTATTGAAATTTTCATTTTAACTAGTAACTCCTCAACCCCAAATCTCTATTGCACCTCCAACACAAACCCCTCCAATGACACCCCTTCTTAGCGCTTTGCTGGTGTAGGACAACGAGTCCAATGGTGGACAAGAAATGTTTATGCTCACAGCTAAAGCTTCCTAAGCATCGCACCAAGGTTTTCTTAAGCATCACATTTTAAGACAAGAATTGCACCACAAAATTCCGAGGCAAATACTTGCAAATTTAGTAATTTATTGACTCTATTGAAAAGCATTGGAAGTCCTCGAACTTTCCAAATTTCTCAATTAGGTTCCTTAATTGTTTTTCTCTTTGGTGCAATTTGGTCCCTCAAATATATGTGTTCTTGTTCAAGCTGGTCCTTCCATCAAAATTGTGACAGCAATGCTGATGTGGCCGTTAAGTCGCCATTAAATGCTGACACAAACATGGCATAACATAAAAAATGGCTCAGAAATAAAGAATAGTAAAAAATCAAGAAAAGGAGAGAAGAGGCGGGGTGCCATTGGTGTCGAGCGACCTCCGGCCACTGGCTATTGGGGGTTGCCAATACTGGTGGCTGCTGGCCGGGGGTCGTGTGACCTTAGGCAAGGTCTGATCTAGGGTGTCGCGATCTTAGCCAGATCTGCTGGGGTCGAGCAACCCCTCTCAGACATCGCCTGCTTTGCCAGGGTCGCAAGAACCCAAGCCAGGTCTAGCCTTGGTCAGGGTCACGGGACCTCTGCCCGGTGATGGTCGGTGTGTGGGAAAGTTGGAAATTTTAGATATATATATATATATATACCACAAAAGATCCTACTATAGTAGATCCAATAAATAACATAAAGAGAAGTAATTTTTAAAGACCCTTATATTCCCCATCAAGCTGGAGCATATATGTCTATCCAGCCCAGCTTGTTAAATTACTTGATGGACAGAACAGCTTTGGACAGGTCACCCTACTGATCCTCCGATTGAATAATCTTTACCAACTTATTTCCTCATCACTAAATCTCTGATCCAATGCAAATAAACTTCAACACGTCTTCATCACTGTTAACCATTTATTGCTAGAATGTGTTTGAGGTTTGGCTATGTTTTTGGAGGGTGTTTAGTGGTTTAATGCAAAGAAATGCAAAAAGACCTTGGTGTGTTTTATATGCACTAAAAAAGAAAGGAGACAGAAGATTCCATTGATCCCCGTTGGGACTTTTTGGCTGATTTGGAGTGAAAGAAGCAGGAGATTTTCCGATAATACAGAGAGTCATTTGGTAAGAATTAGGGACCCTTGGCTATCTACCTTGAATTTTTGGTGTGCACAGAGACAAGTCTTGATGCAAAAGCTATTCTAGACCTACTGGTCTACGTGTGCTCTACTTGATTTTGTATATAGTTTGGGATCCCTTTATTGCCTTTTTAATTAAGTACCTTACGATTGAAACAAAGCGATATATATGAGTTGACTATCACAAAACCAGAGAGAACTCGTTTCTTATGATAATGAATGGACCAATAACATCTCACAAGCAATATTAGCCATGTCCTTTCATGCCAGCACATTTGCCTTTTACTTTTACGTGTGACCAAATTCGTTCCAAGATAAGTGCAATAACCAATAGACATCCTGTCAAATGATGACCATCTCTATTTAAATAGGAAAACCCAATTTTGTCAAGAGAATTAAAATGTTCACATCAACCTTTTCCGGAGCACTTCTGGATAACACAAAACTCAACAGACACCTTCTCAGTATTATATGGGACCCTCTATAAATTGACTGAGAACTCCAGTTGCACATGTAATTTCAGGTTGTGCCACTGTGAAGTTTATCCACTCTGCTCCTATTCGCCAGGACATCATTATATTTATGAAGTTTGATACTAGGATCCATAGGTAGATCTACATGTTTTGCTCTCGAAAGTCTCATTCCTCCAAAAGTTTAGTGATACACTTTCTTTTGAGAAAGATCGGTTCCTTGTTTAGATCTCGCTATTTAAATACTGATGAAGTAGCTTAACGACCCAAGTTCCTTAGTTTGAAAGTGATTGTTCAGTTGGCACTTTACCAACAAATGCTATTTTTGTCATTGTAGTAAGCTCTGTATCATCTAAATAGACAACTAGGGGTGTAACCACTACAAAAGTCTGTGTACAAACTAGAATGATCTGAAGCACAAAGATGAATCCAAAGTCATTGTGCATTCTGGACACCATCATGTCATCACCACGATAGCCAGATCTGACAAATCACTGCCACGTCAGCATGCAGTCGCCCATCATATCATTTCAATGTCAACAATTCTGCTAATGCTACTGTTGTCCTACCACGTCATTAACGACTGCCAATTTGGTGCGTTGCCTTGTCAGCATCCTAGTCATTTCCCCCTTGTTCAACACATGGAGTCACGTCATCAAAGTTGCCACTCTTCACTTTCCACAGATTAGAGTGCGAAGTACTTATCTTATTTTATCCATTGAAACCTAGTGGAATAGGTCGGTCAGCCTAGGGCCTGGCTGGGTCCAATTCTAACAAAACCAATCCCTGCCGTTTTGTCTTTGCTTGATAAAAGTCCTTTTATTGATATGTAATACAACCAAAAAGTATTGTTAGAAGGGTCTCTTGATCTTAAAGCATGTTAAAAGGAAAAAAAGAAGAAAAACCGAAAGATGGCAGCATTGCCAGAGCAGATGCAGCATTGAGGCGGTGAGGATATGGCATAGGGTGGCATTTTACCTCCTGCAATTTCAGGATATTCTACGTGTGTGGGTCTGAGGTGCAAACAATGTTGTGTATTCCTTTTGAATTATGCTGGGTGTAATTGGATTTTTTTTTTAGCAGGGTTCAGGCCAAGCTGTAGCAATTAGGGTAACAGCAGACCGGTGTGCCTTCTACAACTGCAGGTTTCTTGGTTGGCAGGTAAAGTCACCATTTCATCTTGGAGTTTTTCGGTTGTATAAGTCATTGGGATCTGTTGGGACCTGAGTCCTAGGCTTCCTGAAAAAATAAGTAAATGGAAGCTGATGTAGGGAAACTTTCAAAAGGAGTGAAGAGAGAGGAGAAAACGACGAAGAAATCTTGCATATTCATTCATGATAACTAGCTTTGTTTGGGTGAAATTATGTATTCATTCATCATAACTAGCTTATGGGTTTACCATGTCCCCTGGTAGAGCCTGTATAGAAGAACTAATTCAGCATCCTCAGCATCTTGGCTTTCAAGTTACATTGTCGATAATCTCCAGGTTATTAAATTATGTCTTGGTTGGTCACTTCGTTTTCCTTGAGGAAGAATGAAGGAAACTGTGCCGTTTCTACGGGGACGAATCAGATCACTGAACTCAAAATTTAAGTGATGGCTCCTCTGATTCTTTTAACGGTTCTCCCATACACGGTAGCTATGATCCTGGTACGATCTGGCTATTGCAACCAGATGCAAGGTGGCACAAACCTCCTCGTTGTTTCCAACTTCTCTTTTACAACTGTGACACATGAAACATGAGCTGATTTACGCTACCTGAAGGTAGTTACAATCAGGCCACAAGATCAATTCTGCCGGAAATGGTACTAAACACTTTGTCTTGATCACTAGTGATGAGAAGGCCCATGTAATTGTGATCGTGAAAATTCAGAACACCTATAGTCATGTGAGTGTGTTTGAGTGAGAAAAAGGGCATCCATGCGTGGTTAATCCATGTAATGTCCACCAAAATTTATCCTTCCTTCATGATCCCGGTAATACTTCTATTTTGTCCATGACAAAGGTCAAAGTAACTTTCTATTTGATTCTTAGATAGATGTGTTGCCGTGAGGCAAAACTGTGAATGGAATTATTTATCACGGTCTGATAGAAAATTTGCTTCATTCTTCGATAAGTGCGCAGCACAGAAGAATGTACTCCTAAAGCATATGCTTCTTAGCCTCGAACACCTTGCTCCTATGAAGCCACTGCCCACTATGTTGTATTTTTCTGTTGTAGATGGAGAAAAAGTGACCGGTGGACCAGTCACTATGGAGCAGGGAGTTACTAACCCGTTCACTGGTTGTTCTGTTGCTGATGCAGGATACATTGTACTTGCATTATGGGAAACAATATTTAAGAGATTGCTACATCGAGGGAAGTGTAGACTTCATCTTTGGCAATAGTACTGCTCTTTTGGAGCACTGTCATATCCATTGCAAGTCAGCAGGTTTCATAACAGCACAAAGCAGGAAGTCTTCTCAGGAATTGACTGGTTATGTGTTCTTAAGGTTCTTAAGCCCTATCTTACTTATTTTTTGAAAGGAGAGTCGAGTCTATCCATAGATTCTTCGTTTTGTTCAATATAGACTATACTTGGTGCACTTAATTGTGGCTATCAAACATGAATTAGTGTTTTCTGCTACGTAATTGCATTTCAAGCCAATGTTTAGACCTTTCTATCAGTAATTGATTGTAGAAGCATTGTAGAGCACTTGTATTTAGTTCTCTCTCTCTCTCTCTCTCTCTCTTTTTTTTTTTTTTTTTGAAAGGAGAGTCGAGTCTATCCATAGATTCTTTGTTTTGTTCAATATAGACTATACTTGGTGCACTTAATTGTGGCTATCAAACATGAATTAGTGTTTTCTGCTATGTAATTGCATTTCAAGCCAATGTCTAGACCTTTCTAGCAGTAATTGATTGTAGAAGCATTGTAGAGCACTTGTATTTAGTTCTCTCTCTCTCTCTCTCTCTCCTTTTTTTTTTTTTGGTTTTGGGGGGGGGGGGGGGGGGGGGCGGTGGGGTGTTGTGTGGGGCCAGTGCGCAAACATAACCAGAGCACTTGTATGATCAGGTAACTTTTTGTCCTTCCTTGGGGAAAAAATTTTCCGGCCCTTTATTCCACAAACTGTATATTATTGATGGGATAAGTGCACTAAATGTCCTGAAATTTGTTGCATAAGTGTAATCATATCTCAAAACTCTAAAATGAATGCAATCAATTCCAAATTTTGTCCAAGTAGTGCAATCAAGGAATTTCGTTACCTTCGTCCAATTTTAGTGATGGAAAATCTTGACGTGGTAATTTTTTGAGTTTTTGGAGATTATATGGCACCAATGTGGGGTCAAGTGATTGCCACACCAAGAAAAAGGGCGAAGAATTTTTTAAAGAAAAAAAGAACTTGGAGAGAGAGAGAGAGAGAGAGAGAGAGAGATCACATGACCAGGGGGAGTTTAAAGGCTGACAGTGCCTTCACTGGCGAGGTCTGTCAACCCTGTTTGATTCCACTCTACAGTTAGTTTCTTTTTTGGGGGACAGTTTAATTATGTGCTGCTGAATTGATTGTCGAAGCTTGCAATCTAGTGAATTGAGGCTTCAAAGTTCTTTCATATTTAAGGCTTTGATTTTTGTGAGAAATTTTTTTTTTCTGTTATGGTATTTTTGGGTGTATCCACAGAGAAGATTAAATTATTCGGTTCTCAAGTAATGGTGTTGGCAAATGATCCGAGTGAATCCTTTTCAATAAAATTTAAGCATGTCATCATTGTAATGGTGATTCAAGCATGCCTCTAGAATGTGGCAACGGGAAAGCTGCGAGGACATTGAATAGCTGGCGAGGAGCCAATTCGAAGAAGAAAGGTAATTAATGTAGTATGCTCAATTTTTATAGTTCTGGGAAGAACTGTAAGTTTTTGAATCGATGTACTGGAAAGAAGACTGCTCATATTGGGGTTAATCAATGGTCGAGGGGGTGGACGGATCTTGTAAGTGAAGGCACTGCCGCCCCTTCAAACTCCCCCTAGACACGTGATGTCTCTTCTCTCCCCCCATTTTCTTTTCCAAAAATCTGGCTTTTTTTTTTACCATTTCATTAATGGCACCACATTAGCGGCACTGTCCTTGAATGTATGAAAAAATGTCATGTCTGCATTTTTTATCACTCGAATCAAACAGAGCTACAAAAGTCCTTGATTGCACTAATTGGAAGTTTTGCAACTTGATTGCCCTGCTTGAGAGCTTTAGGATTTGATTATGCTTGTGCACTTATCCCATATCAATTGTAAAGGAGACCAATAAATTCCAAGTGGGAGAATAAAAACATCAAAATCTAGGTGGTTAATGGATCTGAGCAGTGTTGGATGAGCAATAGCTGCACTTTTTACCAATCTGCCAAAGCTGATGCAGATGTGTCATCACTGGCAATGGAGGAACTTCATACACATATCTGGGACGACCATGGGGACCTTTCGGAAGGGTGGTATATGCATACACATACATGGATGCTTGTATCAAGCAAGCGGGCTGGAATAATTGGGGAAAAACTGAGAATGAAAGAACTGCTTGCTTTTATGAATACAGGTATGTTATCTTCGGAATCTGGGGATTTTCGTATCATGCACATTCCATATCCAGGAGAGCCGTGGGCACTGCTAAATGGAAAATTCGAGTTTGTTTCTGTGATAATTTGGCTGTGGCTTGAGATTTTCGTGGAAAACCTGCATGTTCTGAGCATTCCTGAGCATCTTGGTTCGCCTACTCCACCAATTTCTTGAACTTTATTTTAGAACCTCTAAATTGTTGATAAATTTAAAGAATGATAACAGATTTAGGTTTCGTGGATTTCAGTTATAGCTTGTTCTTCTTGGTTATAGCATTTTTTCTGGCTAAAGTGGAGGGGGTGTTGCGATACTTCTGTTTTTGATTGAGGAATAAGAACAATGAAATGTGGTGGGATGCATACAAAAAGAACTGATGTTTGTGGCTCTTTTTACTTTTGAAGCAAAAAGATAGAGATACAATCAAATCAAGTAATATATGCATTCTGGATCCACTGAACATTAGTATAAATCAAGTCTACACTCGGTATGTGCGTCTTGTTGTGGTACATCAACAACCTTTTCTTGGCTAACTATTCTAGTCGATATTGCAAGTAAATGCTATGATGGATGATCTTCTATTTTCGTGTATCTCTTCTCTTGCCCATGTTACTATGGCCATGACTTACTACGTTCCTGATTAAGCGCAGGTGTTTCGGGCCAGGCAGTTGTCCCTTAAAACGTGTAACATGGGCCAGAGAACTGATAGATGAAGAAGCAGAACAGTTCCTAGTGCATACCTTCATCGACCCTGACCCCGGGAATCCTTGGCTTGCTCAGAGAATGGCCATTAGGATACCATTTTGTGCCTAGATGGTTCCAAGATTTCACAATGGACGTAGATTTTTTTTTATACCAAGAACTTGGATTCTGGATGTTAAGCCTCGAATGTATGAGGGGATATTAACTTGATATATGAACGTGTGTACAATGGATTACCGCTGGTGTGAGGCACTTGGACTACTGGGATCTTTGTTTAGTCTGAGAAGGGATCATACTTATGTCGCTAATGATGTCCGATGCGTTTCTCTGTGCAGTTATTGTCATGAGATTGAGAGCTAGATAAGCACTGCTTTGATGCCATTCTTTATCGTTTTAGTAGAGGTAGGTTGAATCTGGTAGACCTGATTAACCCATACTCTATGTATACAACTGGCCAAATCCAATCCAACCCAATGAACCATTATCGATTACCACTCAATTAACTTATGTGTAGACGAGAGCTTCATGTTTGACTTTCTGCTGTATCCATATGGTTGATGCAGATCCTTTATTTTTCTGGAGCATTGCAAGACTAAATCTGACTGGAAACTTTTTGTTATTGATGAATCTTAGCTTTTCTTTTTACTATCCTCGGCCTCTTAGCTTCAGACCAAGATGGTATGGCAACTGGCAACTCAACAGAGCAACACTTGAAGTTATGTTTACCCCTGCATTTTCCGAGTACTCTATATATGTAAGTAAATCAGTCGAGGATTTCAAATGGATTTAAATATTAGCGGCCCCATGAATTCTCTCTTGATGAGTTTGTTTTTAGGGCAACAATGGCCTTTGAATGGGTTAGTCCTAAGCCTTTCAATTATTTTAATGTAGTTCCAAACCTTGGCATGAAATTTCTTCCGGCCAATGATCGTCGAAAATGCTTACATGTCAGTCTAGTCATGGCTAGCCGTCTTAAATGCCATGGCCGGTATCTGGCATATACAAAATGATGTTTTTTGTTTTGCTTTTGTTTTCGTTCGTTCGTCTCCGAAGATCTCTGTAGCTAGACGAACTTCATTGCAAAGTAGATCTTCATCTTATCCGTCAGGAACCCATGCAGCTCGACAAACAATTTTCAGGATTGATGATAGGGATTTTAGTAGTAACTGAAAAAAGGAAATGGCACAAGATATGGTTTGGGGGTGCGCTTCAGTTGTGCACTCAGGTATGCACCGGGGTGTGCCCCGGATGTGATGTGCACCTAGTGCGCTTAGAGATTCCTCTAGCTCTGCTACCAAGTTAAGAACAACTTGCACAATATAATTGTGTAATTCTTGGCATATTTTTCCGTGTTTACATGAGGTTATTCATAGGCTATATTAAATAACTATTCAAGGTGGCAAGATAAGCATAATATCAATTAAAGTTAATCAGGGATACGTACATCAAGGGACATAAATGCATTATCATGAAAGATATGAGGAATCGAAAGAAACATCCTAATTTCCTCTAACACAATTAATAGGTTAGTTGCACACATTGTTCTTCAGACATTTTCTTCTCTTGCCATTGTCATACAAGGTCAAGTATATGCTTAAGTAGAAGTGATGCATGGTCTATCTTCATAAGCCGAAATTCTAGTTTGACTGACTCAGCGATCGTGTCATTATAACCGCATAGATGTTAAGTTACCTGTAATTTCTAACAAATGGAAGTCAACAACCTATTCTTTATTTTGGCCTTAAAAAAAACACATTTAATGAAAATTTTCATCCTACGACTAGTTACCTTTGCATTTGTAAACTCCATAAGTGGTCGCTAGCTTACTAGTTATGCTACCATTCGATTGACCCAACAGTATGGATCATCTTACAAGAGTAAATTATGATGTAGAGCAACCGGAAGAAATAAGCATTTAAAGAATTGGACCTAAGGAGTATTCCTCGAATTCGGTTTGCTTTCCAGATTGGAAAAAGCTCGGATTTTTAAGAACGGGAATCTTATGGTATTATACTCATCCACGACCGGAACGCAAGACATGGATTGGCATTCATTTCTGCCATTGGAACATAATTTTTTATTCCACTTGTAAAATATTTCAGTAGATAACAATGTAGTGACACTTCATAGCGATGGAATCATTATTTTGTTAGTAACTTATTAACGGTTAATCCCGACCATTGGCTTGACTGTGCCCGTGGCCGGTCGAGGTCCGCATCGCCCGAGCCACAAGGGCCTGAGGACTTTTTGGGCAAGCTTGGGTTAGTGCATTTAGTGAGAAAGCCTGGCTCAATCCAACCCAAAGATGGTGGGCAGGACTCACCAAAGTATTACCTCTACTAACAATTAATTTGACAAACATTGTACAATTAAAGCAATTCATAATCTACAATTGGATCATATACCACTAAGATAACTATTTGTTGGTCACTGCTAACTGTCCGATCGGATATCGTAAAATCTGAAAGCGATTGATAGTCTATTTTTGAAATTGACAGTGGCAAAACCATTATCTCATTGATAACTTACCAACCGCCAACCGGGCCCATTTGTAAATTTCGAAATTAGTTTAATCCACTATAGCATTAAACAAGTGGTAAAATTATTATTTTCTTAGTGTTTTACCAGCAATGCGATCGATAATCTGTGGTTGAAGTTGACGTAGATAGAATTATTATTATCTCGATAGTAACTTAACTGGTCAAATAGTTCACCAGTCGCATTTTTCTTACCAACACAGTTTAAAACTTACCGATCGCTGGTTGAATATAGAATCACAAAATTCTAGAGTGTGTCCAATTTCACATTTGTTACTTTCTAAGCGGAAGACAGATTTTTCCAGGCATGTATGTGATCACTTTTCCACAGTGGTTTTGATTATTCATGCTTGTTTACTTCCACTCATCATTATCGGGTAAAATTTTGAACCAGCGAATCTAACTTTATCACGTATTGTTACGATTAGGCGCACAACAGCAACAAAGTAAAGAATAAAAGCGAGAAAGAGAAATCGAGACAAAACGCCATCCTGGTTCATCTTTAAGGCTACATCTAGCAGAGAATTCCGCTATAATTAATACATTACCTCTTTGTTGCAAGTATGAATTACAAGAGAAAAATATTATACGTACAACAATAGATACTCATAGGCTTAAGCCCAAACTACTAATAAAGTACGGGCTCTAACTATAAAAGCTCTCTGGCGTTCTAGACCGCTATTTCCAGGCCCTTAGGACCCCCCGCCCACTCACCGGAGAGCAGAACCCCGTAATTATGAACCAAGACCCCAACACATAAGTACAGAAATTCCTCTCCCTCTCCAGAGACGAGTAGGATCTCCCCTTTGCAGGTTCTCATGGAAACAATTCCTCGACTCGGCAACCTTTCCATATTACACTACCTTTTGTATCTCACCCATAATAATTTTACATGAACCGGCGAACTGCAATGGTGTTGAACTTTCTGGTGCTGACCTTTCGAAAGCCAAGGATTGGTCGGCTTCCCATCAACATGCTTCTTAAAGTAATTGAAGGCCAAGATCGGTCTGCAAATCAGCTGTAAATTATTTGACCCTCGACCTGCTAAGTGTACTCTTTGCTAAGACAGTTTCAACGTTACCCTTTTGGCAGCACTATGGTGATTGGCTTGTCCTGGCTTTGGACGGCATTTCTGGAACATGGCGGTCTTTCTCCACATGTTAGTGTCCTCTTTTTTACTGTCTTCTTATTTGTTTTGTGAATCGAGACTAAGATCCACTGTAAATGGAAGTTCTTAGGTTCATTTTAGACCAAAAAAAATGGCGGCCTACTTCTGCACTAGCTTGGTGCCTACGCTCTTGCGGGCACTCTTTGTCATTCAAGCCTTGGAACTCGGTCAAACCAGAGCCTTAACGAATGCGAGCTGCATTGGTGCTGAGAGGGAAGCTCTTCTCAAGTTCAAGCAGGATCTCACCGACCCTTCGGGGCGTCTGCAGTCATGGACCAGGGAGGGGTGTTGCCGGTGGGAAGGAGTCGAATGTGATGAGAAGACCGGTCACGTCTCGAAGCTTGATCTCCGTAATCCCTGCGATGGCTTAGTGGAGTGCAGTCTGGGAGGTAACAGACATCCTGCTCTATATGAACTGAAGCATCTGAAATATCTAGACCTGAGCTTCAACACTTTCACACCCCAAAAAATCCCAGAGTCCTTAGCTTCTCTTCGGAAATTGGAATATCTCAACCTCTCGTGGACAAGCTTTTATGGGAATATTTCCAATCAACTTGGTAACCTTTCCAGCTTACAGTACTTGGATCTTAGTCTAACCCTAATGAAATCGGAGAACCTCCGGTGACTGTCGACATTTTCTAACTTGAAGTACTTGGACCTGTCTCGAGTCGCCCTTCTTGACCGTAAAGAATGGTTAAGTCCTCTCAACAAGCTTTCCTCCCTGGAAACTTTGAAATTGAGGGGATGTAGTTTGGAAGATGCTTCAGCCTCTCTGCGTGTCAATTACACTTCCCTCAGATTCCTTGATCTGAATCGAAACTTCATCAATTCATCTATTCCTCCCTGGCTTCAAAACTTCAGCAAACTCGAACATCTCGATCTAAGCTATAATGATCTCCGAGGCATGTTTCCCACTGTCGTCCTTCGAAATAGTCGGGAGGCTTAGATTCCTCGATGTCTCTTCAATTAGGCTGGAAGGTGAAGTTTTGAAAAACATGAGCATTTTCTGCAACTTGCAAGTACTAAGCTTGAGGAATAACGGTTTTAGTGGGGAGCTTCCGAACACCAAAGACGGTGCTTTGGTTTGTGGGCGAAGTAACCTGAATGTCACTGCTTCTCGGGTTCCTCCTTTCCAAATTCAGACGATTTCCATGTCAAATTGCAAAGTGGGATCGAGATTCCCAAACTGGCTTCAGACACAGAGGAACATTTCGATAATCCGCATGTCAAGTGCCAGCATCTCAGATGAAGTTCCCCATTGGCTACCTGACGTTTTATCTCACATGGAAAATATAAGTCTTGCAGGCAATATGCTCAGAGGAAACATTTCCCGAATTGTCGGGAAAAGCATGCCATTGTTATGGTCAGCCAGACTTTCTGGAAATAACCTTCGTGGGACATCCCGAATTCATTATGCGCGTTGGACAAATTGCTTTATCTCGATCTCTCTAAGAGCCAACTGTCGGGGAGACTGCTGCAATGTTGGAGGAAGTCTCATGCAAATTTTTATTCGATTCGATTGGGAGTCAAGAAGTTAAATGGTCAGATACCATACTCTCTATGCCGTCTTGAGCGATTATCAGTTCTGGACCTACAAGGGAATGGCTTCAATGGAGGGCTTCCAAGATGTTTACAGAAGCTAGATCCGATAATCCTGGATGTCAGCGACAATCAGTTCACTGGTAGAGTACCTCCATTTGGCCGACACTCCAGATCGTTCGCAATGATCGATCTTGGGAGGAATTACTTAAACGGGGACATCCCTTTGCAGCTATGCCATCTTTCCTTATCTCCAGCATTTAAGCATAGCGAACAACAACTTCTCTGGAGGCATTCCTAGTTGTTTTAGCGACTTCTCTCAGATGTGGGCCAATTCCACTGATAGTCCATATGCGAGAGTGCCGTGGGGGGTTTCCACTGCGGTTAATATAAAAGGAACAACCCTAGAATTCACCGAGACGCTGCCCTATTTATTTTCCATTGACCTCTCGAGCAACGAGTTAGAGGGCGGATACCGGAAGGGTCAACTAGCCTCGCTAGACTTCAGAATCCGAACCTCTCTCGAAACAAGCTCATTGGAGAGATCCCTCCGGATATCGGCGACTTGAGACAATTAGAATCGCTGGATCTATCCAATAATAGACTGTCCGGTCAGATCCCTTCCGGATATCCAGTTTGGACTTTCTAAGCTGGTTGGATCTTTCCTTTAACAATTTATCCAGTCGTGTTCCGTCGGGCAATGAATTGAGCACTCTAGATGATCGATCTATCTATCACGGCAACGGCGGACTTCACGGAGCTTCTCATTTGAAAGTTTGTCCTGGAGATGAGCATAATGATACGGACGGACGAGATAGTGGCAATTCAAGCAAAGATGAATCTAATGAAGGTGACTCTGCTATTAATTGGTTTTACTCGGGATTGGGATCAGGCTTTGCGGTGGCATTTATGGGATTCTGCGGTATATTACATTTCAATCGATCTTGGAGGATCTCCTATTTTCGGGCAATGGATAGGATTGTCGAAAAATTGTGGATTGCGAGGATGATTACCATGCTTTGGTTCAAGAGAGCATTTCAATTCCAACTACGCAAATAACAAGTTATTTAGTAAGTAAAAAGGAATATGAATATATGTCTCCCTTTCTCTCTCATGATTCTCATTTGCTATTCCTCATACTCATCTTTTAGTTTGTTGATAGATGTTGATAATTGCTTGCTAGAGGTGATCAGTTCCAACTCCACAAATAACAAGTTATTTAGTAAGTAAAATATATGAATATATATCTCCCTCCTCTCTCTCTCTCTCTCTCTCTCTCTCTCTCTCTCTCTCTCTCTCTCTCTCTCTCTCTCTCTCTCATATTATTCGATACTGGCGAGGCTCAAGCTCGCAGGCCTGTGCCAATGGCCGGTCACCAACCATAACCGAGGCCCGGGTATCGGCCGAGCGAAAAATAAATAAAAAGAAAGAGAAAATATTAAAATATTAAAATGAAAAATGTTATATTAAAAAATTCAAGAGGAGTATTCCCGAAAGTGTTTTTACCACTTCAGATCGGAAAATTGTTTGTCCTATTTCTGACACTCTGCTCTCAGATTTTTGTTCCACCTCTTTACAAAGCACAAGAGTCGAACCCGCACCTATGATATTAGTATCCCCACCCACCCACCCACCCAATCCCTCTATCAGCAAGGCTGCATGCCTATAATTCACTTTTCTAATTTTGTGCATGAATATTTTCGTTAACCAGAAAGTGTTTTTAGTTAACTCGCCATCTTCGACAAAACAAACGGGTAAAAGCTTACAAAACAAATTCTCGAATAACCCTTTCACTCAAACAAACACGGACGGTGTAATATCATTACTTTGTTGTTAACTTACTAGCAATTACCAGGCAGGCGATGTAAAATTTGAAAGCCGTTGATAATATACTACTGAATTTGATAGTCTTTATGTCATCGATAACTTAAATTAACTTCTAGCGGGGACCATTTGTCGATTTTGATCAATGTTTCTCTTGGAGCATAAGAAATGCATGGCCGGTTGAGTTTGCTTATTCAGCACGTCCTCAAAGGTTTTTTTTTTTATTTTTTTTCTGAAATGTTGAATTCAGTTGAGTGGAGTATTTTTACAGAGTCCCTCAAAACCCTTCAGTCTCACATTCACTCACTGATCTTGGATGGTCATTCAATTTTGCATTCACATCTTTTTATGAAGTACTTTAATAACTTTCTTCTTTGGGTGTAAATACTTTAGTAACATCAATGACTATATATCAGCACGACCATAATTGGAGATCTGGTGAACAATCAGCGGGATAGAGCCCCTACGGTGTATTTTCGGTTTCAGTTCGGTTTGGATTCTCGATTTTCGGAATGGAGAACAGAGACGAAGATTAGGATTCACGGTGATTTTGAGAGGGCTGAGAAAGAAGAGAATTTTAAGTAGGACGTTCAATTTTTGTTAAGGATTTCAGTTCCGGTATGTTAACCTGCACCAGGAAAAAGAAGGGTTATTTTTCCATTATCCAAACCGAACCGAAAATGCCCGAAATATCAATTGGTTCGGTTCGGTTCGGTTTTTCAGTTACATCATTAAAGCTACTGCAGCAAACTATCCAATCCAATGGCTTTTTCCGTGTCCTGCCAAAATTTGATTTAAGAATATGCTCATGATGTTCCTAAGAAACCTCTGTTTCCATCAACGAGGGAAAAAAAGGAGGAGAGAACCATCCACGTTGCTTAACAAAGTAAGCAGAATGCAGCAGCCAATAACAAAAGCAAGATCAACCACACTTACGATGAATATATGTACATTCGACACTCCCGAATAACAAAAATTATCCCCCGAAATGGAATGCAACTTTCACTACTTCATGTGCCATATATTCCTAAAATCTATGAGACAATAACTTGCAGTCACCAAAAGAAAGCCACAACATATCCACAGAATTCCTAACTCGCTTGCTAGAATCTCAAGCAACCAAAAACACCTGATTCACATCCTCAACCGTCAGTTAACACCACTGAAGAAGTCACTTTGATAAAGTACCATGGTAAGCTACTGTGTACACTTCCTTCGCTATTCACAAGGTCACCGCTGAATCTCCAGCACAAGTAACCCGTCCCTGGAAATAGAAAAGATGTTTCATGGACCATGAGTCTGGTTCTTCAGAGGGAATTATCGGGTAAGAAACAATTGAAACTTGACAAATTAACTCTCTCCAAAACATAAGTAGCATCAATGGTGATCAAGTTGTCATCAGATTGCCAAAGCTAACGAATATACAAGTGAGTGCAAACATAGATGAGCTCGACTTGAAAGGGCAATCATTGTCCAACCTCCTGTTACTCTGATGAAATTAACACTGTTCTTTCAAATGAAAAACACAGCACACACGCCCACACATTGCCCCTACTTGTTTCTTTTCTTAGGTTTTCTGAAAAATAGAAAAGCCAGTAAACTAATTAAATGCCAGAACTCATCTCCCGCTTAGTTAAATGAGTTAGCACTAACGGATAATAATAAAAGAAGAACACTGACAAAAGATAAAGCAAGGGTGTCTTTAAGGAAGAGAATGCATAGAGAGAAAAAAAAAGAGGAGCATAAATTTTTTTTAACTTACTTGCAGTATATAACTATACACCAGGCAAGGAACATAGATGCAGAATTTTGAAATGCATATTTTAGGACAGATGATGTACCATCGCAGGTTTTCAGAGATGTCGAGGAGACCCAAGTTCGGAATCGCAAATGGATGTATACGTCGACATCGAGTCCTCTTTAGAAATGGCCACGAAGTTCAGTGGAGCGGTGGATAGCCTTCTCATTGCTTTGAAATGTCCATTTTGACGTCCAGAATATGATCTTGGTGTGAGGAGCTCCGGAGTTGCACCTCCCATTGAATTACGGCGTGGTGTTGGAGTCATGGATCCGTTCCCGTTTGCAGAATACCCATTTAGCTTCCTGAAGCTGTTGCTTTTTCTCGGACTAGGCTTAGACCCGTACATGGCTTCCTTCTCTGTTAGAAGCAAATCTTGAAGCTTCTTTTGGTCCTGTAAAAGTAACATGTTCAGAAACTTTTCACTCAAGCTTCTTTCCTGATGCAGTTCACGCTGGGATATTTAACTTATTCAAGAAAATTATAGAAGTGTCAAATTAGAGCAGAACTTTTCTTATCAACATGAGCTTCGCTCAGATATAACACTCGAAACATTACTCTGTATCTCCTCTTCTCCTCTTCTTTCTGTTTTCTGGTCAATTTGTAGTCGTCCAGTATGGATACCAGTCGTACCTTTAAAGACATTATAATAAAGTAAATTAAGTACCAGAAAGAACAAGAATGTGTGAGTTAAAAGATTACTGCAAAAGTACTCACTCCGTCATAAAGGAACAAAGCCCTTTTCTCATCTTCCCATACCAGTGTTCTGTTTATTAGATTGTCAACCATCGCTGCATGGAACAGATCTTTAGTCACAGGAACAAGTCATTCACGAAACTGGGGTTAAAAATTATATGATGAGACAATCACCTGGAATTTTGCTAACAGCCACTCGAGCTCGTTCGGCTCGTTTCAGGTTAATATGAGCTCCTCTTCCGGCACTGTATCGGTTCTCGTCCTAAAAGCAAGCACATAATTAGTAGGCAAAGGTTGGTAATATGATACCTTTAAATGATTACCTACTTCCGCAATATCTCATCCGGTAATGATAACAAGACACTATAAGTACTTGGCTTGGAATCACATTTTCTTAGACCAATGGCTTACTTGATTATACTCTTCAAGCCAGCTTTCCTCCTCGCAGGCAGCGAGCCATCGGTCAATTCTATCCATTATATCTTGTCTACTCCCAGCTTCATCTTTTACTTTAACTATCTGCGCTTCAATGTTCGCCAAAAGCTCTGAAGGATCTACTAACCCTGAAACAAGCGGAATTTGTGACTTAAGGTTCTCATGTTAAACACACTATGTGGAAGAAGGGCATTGCTAAGGCCAGGAATGAGAGAGAATACCAGAATCTATCAGTGCATTGGATTTCTCAGCAGAGGTGCTAGTGTCAGGTACAATATGAGCAAGTCGGCAAAAATCTTCCAATTCTGACCTCCTTTTCATGACCAGCTCCTTCATTCTACTTGCTTTCAAAGTAGTAAGCCTATCCACTTCTGCTGATGCCTGGCAGCAAGGTTTCCTTTTTCATTATTAGAAACATAACATGACAGAAAAGGACGACACATCAACAAATAGGACACATTCCAGACCTGTTCAATTATCTCCATTGACAGAACGCCTGGTTCTGTAATATCACTTTCTGAAGACCTGAGGACAGATGTGATCCTTGAAAAATTACTCCTCTCCTCATTTGAGGAGTCCATCAAATTCCACAATTCAAATAATGCTGCAACAATATCTTTAACCTGTGAATGAACAATACCAAATGAAACATGTGAGAACTAAGATGATCGACCGATCTGAAACAATATCATCGAGGATTCAGCTTACTTTCTGGATTCGAGACTTGCGTTCCGCTTTCAACTTCAGAATGGCATGTTCTAGACCTTCCAGGGTACAATTGCTAATGTTAGTTGATTGTTCAATCGCTGTACCTTGCAGACTTGGATGCACCTCGCTGACAGTCTTTCCAAAATCCAACCCAAGCACACCACACAGAGAATGTACCTCGTTTACATACTCTAGAACTTTCTGAAGGCGTTCAGACTGCAAAGAGATAAGTATAACCATACTATTAGTCAAGAACAGTAGAGAAATCAAGTGATACACAACACACTAAGCAAGACTGGCACATTTGCATACATGCATCTATGTTCATACTACATGTAGTCCAGGAAAAATATGCTAATTAGTCCTTACTGGTGGATTTGATTCTGTCAATTATTTAGAGTTCTTTAAAGAACCTATATCAGGGTGCTTCTTCAAATGCTCTCAAGAGAAGCTGAAAGTGAAACTGAAATTTCTAGGCATTGTCTCTTTTCTCCGATTATTCTCTTTTTAAATTTACTCCCCGACGTTTCATGTCACCAGCCAACCCATTCTTTAAAATTCTTCATCTTAGCATAGGGTTGACAAAGCTCTTCTTTGTGCTCAAAGTTATTGGACTGACATGTACACAGAAGAGGTCCATCTTTCCTCAATCTCCAGAGGATCACAAAAAGTAATCATGTACTCATGCTGAAGTATTTCATTAAATGTCACAAACAAGCCAGGGAAAAATTAAAAGAATAGGGGAGGAGTTTTGAGCATCAGCTAAAGTTGTCAAGGAAAAAATACCTTTTCCTTCTGAAGAGTGCGAAGACGTGTTTGATATTCAGAAAGCTTTCTAAGTGACAAGTCTTCTTCATCCAGACTCAGGTTACTGCTTGCGCCATTGTTTGCATGACCATACTCTGATATCTCTCCACTGATCCTCTCGATCTGAGCCCGTATGTCAGCCAACTGTTTTATCCTTTCCTCTTTCTTTTTCCTCATATCTTCCACCACGGGAGTCACAGAAGCAAGTTTCTGTTTCAATGATGCTGACCTCTTCTCAGCTTGAATCTGTAAAATTTCAGATTAACAGCTCCATGATCAACTGAAAAATTGCGTAGAGAAATCTAAAGATATCCACCAGTTTCGTTCAGACTAACCAAAAACCTGCGCTATTTGTATTATTATGTTTTCGATCAACATAAGAAAGTTTTCTTTGGATTGGTTAAATTGGCTATAAGTCACGGTCAGTGCAGATCCATAGATTTATGAGAATTACAATAATCTCCATCTTACATGCTGCAGCATACTTGTTCATGAAATTAGGTTATGATGGACCATGCAATCAAGCAGCCTAATCCCCATCAACCCCACCATGCTACATATACTTCAGTTAGTTCAAGAAAGTGTTTGGGAACATTAATCCCTCCATATTGCTTTCCACACTAAAGTGCTATGCCTAACCCATCAATCAGCCATTTCTTCTACTAAGATTTCTGCAGTAGTAACATCCTCTTGTACTATACAAAAGTGTAAGTCCAGGTCATTTAAATGGCCCAGCGAAATCCAGCATAAGATTTATGTTTCACAATCCAATCCAGCCTCATGAACCCAAACAACTGAGGATCAACTGGCATCCACATTTCAACAAGGCAACAAAAATTCCTAAACAGGATTCCCTTGACAGGGTGTGCCATATTTTATCTCATTTACAAATTTTACATACTTAAAAATGTGGGCTTTGGACATTTCTTTTACAGTAATTGATTACCTTCTTATTGTTAATGAAACAGTGACAACACAACATGCCTCACTCCTACAACACATAAAAGAGGAGAAACGATAACTGATGGCAGGAAAAAAGTTTTGACTGAAATTGCGTTGTGGAACAAAATCACGTCACATGTAATTTCCTCTTACAGGCGAATGCATATTAAGTTCTCCAAGAGCGGCTGTGAGTGTTGCAAGCTCAGCTTCCTTGGCTGCAACAGACTGATGAAGACGAGCCTTCGCATTGGCAGCCTCCTCAACCTTTCTTCTATAAACTTGTAAGCATTCTGCCTCCAATTCTGTAAGCATGCGATCTTTATCGGCTTCGCTTTCTCCAATGTCGTTCCATAGTTGCTGCTCCAACAAAGAACAGGTTCAGCATCGTCAAAGGTGATGTAGTTTCCACTCACCCACTCTTTCTACAGAAACTAATGAGCTTGAGATTTGACTGGAATTGCTTGACTATTGACTCAAACAGAAGTTCCATTTCAGCTTATCAGAAATTTGACAGCTTTCCCATTGGTTTAAACGATAATTAGAAGACAGTCGAGGAACTATTGCAATAACGTGTTGATTGTAGTTTCTTTCCCTTCGCATTGATGCAATCAAGAATGATAGTCTCGCCAGACTTATTAAAAACAATGTTAGCCAAAAGCACATCCTTTAAACTTGAGGTCCACCCGTCCTCTCTGACCCACACAAAGTTCCGTTTCGACATTTATTCTACTAATGAGGGAATTTCCCGAGAGTCCAATCGATTCCAAAACAGATAACATGAATAAACTGGGAAGCAAGTTCTTCGACGGAAAACAAAATGTAATTCGCCAAGAAACTAATTCACAATTCGGAAATCCAAACAGCTATATCAACTTGCAGACACGGTCACAGCACATGTAATGAAGAAAATCTAACCCCATACCAAAGAAATGCCAAACTTTTAAAATTCACTACACTAAAAGATATTTCAAGTCACCAATATCTACATAATAATACTCGGATGTAAATGTATTGAGCTTTTTTAATTTAAAAGAAGTTTGGCCTGAGGATTAAAGAAACAGTGAACCCAAAACACGTCGAATAGACCAACAAACAATGATTTCATCAAAAAGAAAAATCATAGCTTTCTTCCTTTAGCAGAGTGAAAACAGCATAAAGTCATGAAAAAAAACTACCCATCATTGAAAAGTGATTTTTACACCAAAAAGAGAACATGTTTCCCTTTCCTATCAAAGAGCAGCCTTCACAAACAAAAAATCTTGAAAAAAATAGAAAAAAGAACGACGACGACGACGACGAAGAAGAAGAAGAAGAAAACACTGGGAAAGGAAAGATAAAGAGGAAAAATAAAGAGGAGTAAAAGGAAAGACCTGAAGTTCCCTGAGCAAAGTATTGCAGCTGGAGCTTGAAAACAAGCTGCTCGAAGGACTACCAATCGCCAGCATTTCTCACACCAGTTGCTCTCTCTCTTTCTCTCTCTCTCTCTCTCTCTCTACAGAGAAGCGAAAATGAGAAACCCACCAAGGTTTTTACTCCACGGCCCACAAAATACCAACAAAGAACACCGTGTCGAAAACTCCAAAATTTGCAGCTTCCCCCAAGAAAACCAAAACGAGCTCACTTCTTTCAACTTCAAGCGAGAGTCGCCCCACAAGAACAAGAACAAAAAAAAAAAAGAAAAAAGCTAAGACACACTGGTCTCTATCTCCATTGCTTGAAAACAACCTCTCTTGCCCAGATCTGGAGCTGAAACACGCAACAACCTTTCTTGCTCCGCTTCCCTTCACTCAGCGCCAAGCAAGAATCTTTAAAAGAAACCCCCTGAAAATGGTTCGAACCCAGAAACAGGAAGCCCCTGCAGAAGTTGAAAAACAGAGCTTTGATCTGCGTTGCAGCGAACACGGGGCGAGAAGAAGGTTCAGGTAAGGCTAAATCTAGAGAGAGAAAAGAAAAGAAGGAGAGAGAGAGAGAGTGCAGAGCTCGACAAGCATCCAACTCCAACCGACAGGAGAGAGAAATGGGAGTGAGCCTTTTTCAGTGCTTGGAGGTTAGGCTAAAATACGCCGGCCGTATCCCAGCAAAGAAGCTGCGCAGATTAGCCGTGGTAGGGTTCTCCTTCTTGTCTCTTTGCTCGGTGACGATCTGGCCTGGACTTGAGCCGAGGGTGGAATTGCTCCTGTATTTATTTATCTAAAAATTTTCTCGGAAAACGTGGGTCTCTGCTAATGGGGTTGAGCAACATTTCCCCCATCCGCAACTCGAGCGCGTCGACGCCACGGACCAACGGCAGACGCGCGTCTGTTGTCCCGCCCTCGGTGGCGCGTGAAAATCGTGTATTG
Source organism: Rhodamnia argentea (assembly GCF_020921035.1). Lineage (NCBI taxonomy): Eukaryota > Viridiplantae > Streptophyta > Magnoliopsida > Myrtales > Myrtaceae > Rhodamnia > Rhodamnia argentea. The sequence goes on along the minus strand of NC_063154.1, from coordinate 8,984,226 downwards.
ACTCGGCAGTCGCTGTTAGTGTTGACGTCCGAAAGGCATGCATGGGACGGTGAATTTTCCTTTCAAAAAACAGAAAAATACTTCCTGACAGTATTTTACCAAGAACGATATAATCTCGACTACGATCCACGTGCCATCTTAACATATTTTACGTAAAATATTTATTAATTAAGAGATTATGTGATCAGAAATGACTGTAAGTATTGTCGGATCATAAAATTGGCAATTTTTTTTTTCGTGATTTATTTATTTTTCGATTTTTTTTTTCCTACGTATGCGATGAAGGATTTGTGAAAGTTGTGGAAGTCGGAATAAGCGAAACGCCTCTTCTACTTCTTCTTCTTTTTATTGGAAAGGTGAGTTTGGTGAGTCAGAACATGTGACTCGGAATTATACGCCACCTACCTAATAATTATTTCCCGAATTATATATAACTTTCACGCTCTTATATTCTGTTCATGAATTCCACCTGGACATAGACCGAAAATAATTTGACTAAATCAGTAGTTTGACTTGGGGGGAGGGGGAAAAAGAGGCCCCCCGGCTAGGATGGTCATCGAAAGATAACCAAAAGACTGAAACTCACTTTTTTAATGAGCCGAACTAAAGGGCTGTTGGCTTGGACGTATTAGCTGCCCCACACCATGTCCGTCCTTTAATTCGGGATTTCATCCGCCGCCACTTACACGTTCACCTCAATAATCCTTCCCCCCCACCCCCAACATATAAGTCTCTTCTCTCGGACTTCTTCTCCTTTAATCCAATACCTCAGCTTAGACATGGTCAAAATGAACCAGGGCCCGTTGATCGGCCGGTTGACTGGGCCCACAATTCCGACCCTTTTTTTTTTTTTAAAAGGGAGGAGGCCCGGGAAAAAAGAGTCTTGGGCCTAGGAACCGGCGGTTCCACCTTTTTTAGGAATCGGAACCGACCACGTCTACCTCGCTTAAGATCTCAAACTCGTTGTATGGTCGAATCTCGATACATATCGTCCTTAAGTCATGATGCGTTAATACACCGAGATGACATGTCTTTCGCCCGGGGTACCCTTGCCACGAAATCGTTTGTTGACGGCAAATTTTCGCTAGGGAATTGTTCCGTTCTTTGTCGATTTATCCACAAAGACGTCGATAGGCATTGAGACCCATCAATCAGTAAGTGGCTTTGATTGTTCATAAAGTTGTGTTAGAAAAAATCTCACATCGAATAATTGTTGTCTTGTAGTGCGGCTTGTTTAACCAAGTTAGCCCTTAACCGACTTAATTTTTTGAGTGAAAATGGATTCAACCGAATATTTAGATGGTTCGGACATGAGATCCCTATTGGTAACTCCCTTGTTGAAGGTATTAGGTTTCTATTGCTCACTCCCAATAAAGGATTATCATATCTGATTGTTGATTGGTAGCCACTCTCAATGTACATCGATGTTTAGTGAATATTTCACGAAATGAATCCAACTAGCACGGTTTCCAAGCAACCTTCATGGTTTGGTCTAGCGGAAGAGACTTGGGAGTGAAGATGGACATTGCAAAAGAGCACCATGGCCCCACCGGCAACCTTTGTGATTCCGTCTAGAGAAAGACATGAGCGATGAAAGTGAACATTAGAGATTCAAGTGATAAATATTGTTATAGAAGGACTGCTAAATTAAAAGAGAGCAAACCTAATACTAAGCTTACACGTAAGGGGCAAGATTATGTAGATGCATGTGTATGTAGTGCTAAAATATGTCCCAAATCGGAGAATTATTTTGGTGTATAGTAGTTAATAATTTCACTTAATTCATTACTCATTGGCCTATACCTTTTAAGTGAAAGTAAGTCCTACTAAATATGTTGATCGACTCGTATTTGCGTTCTCTCGTGGCGATCTTCTTTACTAAAGATATCGAGTTTTCGCTACGCGCACATAAATCTAATATCTCAATATGAGAAGATCATCAAGATTGAGCTTAAGTTTGACTTCTTAATACATCGGATTGCACTCACCTTACTCAAAAACTTTTGTAAAAGGGGGAGAGAGGGAAATTTAAAATACTCCTTCATAATTCATTCCCTCTTCTTTCTCTAGCTTTCCAAACTAAGTAGTGCCCAATCAGTCCTAAATTTACTGTATGAAAATCAATCGAGTCCCCATCCTATCAATTGAACCAATATAGTCCTAAACCTTTGATAAAAAACGCAACTATCCTCTCGCACAAGTCATGCCCGATTCATCCAACATGCCAATTTATCGATCGCCGGTTGTTCTACGTGTAACGACGACGACATAATGTAGACTATTTTCAACGAAACGATCCCGTTTTTACATTAAAAATAAATCTGTCACTCCCTTAACGGATCTCGTGCACCGAAACTTGACATCCGTGTCCCATACTATCCTTCGGTGTTGTAATTTAGTATAATTTCAGTAAAACATCTATCACAGTTCATCTCTCAAGACATTCTAGTGACACGTGCCATGGCAAAAAAAAGGAGGAGGAGGAGGAAATTAACCAAATGATGGTAAAGTCCGAGCAAGTTGGAAAAGGGAAGGAAGAAAGAAAAAGTCGTGCCCTACTTTTGAATGGTAATAACTAAGAGCTGCAAGTCGATTAACTGGTTGGTACGAAGAAGACCCGACAAGTGTAACTATATTTTTGTTTATGTGCAGAACTCTTAATTATGAACCTAGCAAGGTACACGAGTTAAAAGATTATTCTCAGCATCAACTAGGACAGCATAAATTTAATAAAGCTGGAGAAGATAAGATTTTATGCAATCTAATGCGCCAAAGCAAGGCCCCACAGAGCGGGCACATCATTAGAGGGATTTGAGTTTGGTGGACCGCCAGTACTAAGAAAAGATTTTTGCAGCACTCATCTGCAAAAAAAAAGAAAAAGAATAAAGTACCAAAATAAAAATAAAAATAAAAATAAAAAGAGAGAGAGACACTTTCTTATCTGTCAGTTTGGAAACTGAGCAAGTTCTTTTTCCAAATGTGATTCGTGCGTGCAGGTGAGACAAGAAATTGATGTTCGATTCCGTGTGTTTCTCGTTCAGAAACCATATGACATTAATTTACAGGATTTTCCTTTTAATTTTTCATTTGGATGGACAGGTCGAAATACGCGAAGGCTAACTATATATATGTGTGTGTGTGGATGTAGAAATCGGATTTAGTTTAGATAGTCATCGAGTTTGTTTGTCTTGTCAAATGGAAATGATGTGCTTTTCAATTTTGTGGTAGCTCAAGATAATCTTGTTCTTTTTCGTAATGATCCAATGTACATCTATTGTTATTATGTGCTACTTTTATGGCGATTATTGATGTATGTGCCAAACGTTATTCGTACCTAATTTGATTCTAAAGACCAAGAGTGATTGCATATGATCCTATTCCTAATGTATTAATCACATCAATGTCACAACCAAAGCTTTCATAAAGCCATGGTCATAGTTCATTTTGAAAATTAGATCAAGGAATTGCTAGATTTTGTAAAATATTATAGCCGTCGACGAAGCACTATCAAAATTTGCTTGTGTGGAGAAATATGTAACATGAAGGCTATGGTACCGTATGGAAGTGAGGCTCCTTTAACTTCACGATCCGATGGATCTTTATAGAATCGATATGATGATCTTTTGAGATGATACGTTACACATGTTAGTTACCTTTTAAAATTGACAGGATGCAAGTTCCTAGTAAAATTTCGCATGTTGTCCTTGCAACTCCGAGAGTCTCTGTTGGAATTTCATAATATGAGGTATGTTTATTATTTTCCTCAAATGAATATTGAAACATCAATATGGCTTCTTCCCCAAAGGCTGCATGACTAAAGTGTAGGAAATTAACTAAGCAGAAACTTTATCTGGCAAAAAAAAAAAAATAACATAATTCGGTAGCACATTAACTACCACATTCTACGCAATGTAGAATTTTATTCGGTATTGGATATAACCCGTCCGTTAAAAACTCGGTTATGGTCTCGATGTTGCTCGGTATATCAATATATACATCACTTCTACTATAGTCAGCATTTCTTGATGCCTCAATCTATATAGTACCCTCTCTTTCTCCCTCTAGCACATAGATAGATATCATTATCGCTTCCGACAGATCTTCTATTGACTCGATTTTATCTTTCGAGCTACAAGAAATGGAAAATAAAATGAGAAAGGACGTGGGCCAGACATTCAGTTCGAACTAGGTTGTGGCTTGCTTAGGTTTTTCTATGACTGGTCAAAGGTTTTAAGATTTTCGCACAGAGTACGTATGTTGATATTTCCTTGCTAGCTATAGCTAGTGTAATTAGTTGCTATTATTACCGAGGCAAAGAGAGAAAGACAAAGGTGTTGGTGGTTTTTATTGACAGAAGCCACCCGGGCATTATCAAATGTCAAAGTGCTTGCAAAGCCCAACACACTAGCTCGGGAAAATTATTTAGAAAGTTTTAAAATTATTACAATTGTGAATTTAATTTTAATTTTTTTTGCCAATTCATTCCTTCAAGCTCCACATATGTCAGGCCCGTCCTTATTTAACCATCAACTGAGATACCACTTGTTGGAAACACGCGGCATAAACTCTACACTTTTACTTGGGATATCACCAAGACAAAAGTTAAGTCTCACCCAGCCAACAAATCCAGTTGGACACACGTTCATCTAAAAGTTTAAACCAATAGTTACATGTCATTTTCATTAATTGTAATGCATCACATGACATCTTCGATGCGAGACTTCTTTTGTCCGATACCTTCACATGTGTGCTCTAACGAGGGTTGTAAACAACTTAACTCGTGCATGCACGAGACTTCATCACATCTCACCTCAACCATTACGCTTGCGCATACTCTCTGGTAAAGATATCATTACAACTTTAGAGGCAGACCGATGATTCCCTTCTTTATCTGGTAATCTTTCATCTCATGATTCGTTCCTTTGCGAAGTATACCGCTGTCTGTATTCCGTGAACATTCCACTAAATGGTTGAACTCTCCAGCTCACGGACAGTGAATCATCAAAAGCCAAGAGTCAATGACCCAACCGTACCCTAAATGTTTGTGACATTTATGTTGGGTACGTAGCAAAAACCCTAGTTTCGTGGTCCACCATCCTATATATATTCTTAGACTAAGGCAACCCTAGAAAGCCATGCGACCGCACTTTGGCTCTACGTATATCCTCTTTGTTGACATTTTTTTGGATGCTACCCCACATTAATATCGTCTTGTCTTCATTCTCAACCTCCATTTCCATAAATTTATTCTATACAGTGGTTGGTTTGGTAGATTAGGTGCACGCTACATCATCAAAATTCCAATCAGATAAATATTCCTACCAAATAATCACGTAATCAGTGTAATTTGCAATAATCGTTGTAGAGAGAGAGAGAGAGAGAGAGAGAGAGAGAGAGAGAGAGAGATTGATGCTGTTGGGCTACAAACCATGATTGGATATTGAAAAATATAGAGCAACAAACGCAGATTAAGACAAAGACAAGGGAGCTGTGGCTGGTCCTGTAGTATAGGCTATGCAATGGACCCGCTTGGATATGAATATGAACCACACCAATGATTTCTTCACTAGAGAAAATCCATCCAATGGTCCCCATATAAGGCACCGCAATGCGGTTGTTCCGATAGAAAAATCAAACAGTGATCGATCAAAATTAATTGGCCCATCAAATCCAAAACCGCAAATGTCAACAGTCTCTTTCTATAGTAGGTGGAGATGCGGAATCGCTTTGAGAAATGACACAGTAATTGAAAGAACTTTATAATGCTAATTATCGAAAAGTAGGGTTGATAACGAGTCACCAGTGCCACTAGTTCCGATGATGCCGATGCATTCGACGGGCACGAGAAATCTCTATTCGATTAAGATCGTTAATGGTCCCTTCTCCAATTAATTGATTATGGAATATAGTGATCCACCTAACTCTCCGTTGTGAAATTCAGAAGGCAATATCTTGCATTTTGAATTGCAAAACCTGTTCGTTGATTCATTGCCTTTTTTGTGATTGAGGGGTAGCTTTCCTAATGATGCTAGGACAGCAATAATTTCCCGAAGGACATCATCAATTATATCGATGGAATTCTTGACAGTAGAATAAGCTCTCATCATGAGGAATTTGTCTACGGGGTTTAAAAGTTAATCCGCATCATTATCCTTTACCAAATTGATCAGTCTTTCTATCGATTTTCCAAATTAAGCCATGCTACGTCGGACTTGAATCAAGTGACAAGAATGGCGTTAGTAACCTAGATCAATGCGGATGGGAAAAAAATCACCAGCAGCTTAATTTAATATATGAAGCGAGGTACGGAGCGCACGAGGAAAAGGCTCAAGGCCACGGACCCAGCCGCTCTCACAACGTGTAGGCTTGTCTATTAAGTTTATTTTACCAAGCTATTAAGTTTAGTGTTTGACGAAGATGTAGAGTTCGGGTACGGTTTAGTATGTGAATTTTGCGTGTTCAAGAACTGTCGTATTAATTAAGGGTAAGCACTAATCTAGGGTAGATCCCGAAAACAAACAGAACCCGTCCCGCCGGTTTCCGTCCAATTTCAGGATCTACAAGATAAGTTCTAGGTTCCAAATATTGAGAACCGATTTTGACGAGAAATGTTTCAAACTTTCAGGTCTGGAACATACCTATATAGGAATCTGAAACCTGCCTATCCTGAAATTGCTCACCTCTAACTTGCATAGCTTTCGTACTCGTCCAACGGAAGTTCTTGCACTTTCAAGATGATGCTTATTTGTCCTCCGATACCAAGAGTCGCAATGGCTTCCCCGGCTGAATGGTGTGCTCTTTAGATTCTGGAAGCGGCCATCCTCTCTCCAACTTGGTGAGAGCCCGCAAATCAGGCAAACTTTCCAGGACATGGATTATTTTATCTCCACCTCCTCCAAAGGATTCAATTCTTTCAACCGTCGATGGCTTCAATACTTCACAATAACATAGCTGAAGATGCCTTGATTTTTAATCTTTTTATGGATTGTCACTTTTTGACGTTAGAAATTTCTATTGCTGCTTTAACTTTCATTATGCTCGTCTGAGGGAGGATGAATTCGACACTTCCCATTTGCTTCATATTTTTGTCTATTTTATATTGTACTTCTCATCGTTTTGTTGCTCTACTATTTTGCTGTAACTGCTATTTGTCTCGGTTGTTAGTCATGAGATCTTTTACTAAAGTGTTCACTTTCAAGAAAATTAAAAAAAAAAACGAAAAAAAAGAGTGTTTGGTTCTTGGGAAGACCCTAGAACTAGACCAGGTCGACATAGTTTGTTTCGTGATAGGTTCTAGGTTCCAAAGTTCTAGGTAACCGACTTGCCCTAGAATTAGTCATTCCTAGCGTTAATTTAAGCCATATGATCGGCACTCCGAATTTATCTAGCCATTTATGTTATTTTTTGTTGGAGCGTGCAACATAAGCTAATACCTTCATTCGGAAAATTGCCAAAAGGGAGTCCAGGTCTAAGTTTGTTATCATATCGAGTTTGACCAATCTTTATTTAAAAACTTAAGCCAATAGATTATGGGCTAACTAGGATGTATTAACTTATCCATCCAATATCAATCCTTTAACGTGAGACTTTCTAACAGAACTCACATGTACACCTTGACACTTTCCACTTGTTTACTTTCAAATTAAACAAAAACATTCCCCCTTCCTACTAGGACGCGCAGCAGAATTTCGATTTCTTTCACTCGAAAAGATCACAAAGAGATAGGCCAAATTCGAACTTGTAGACACACCTTAATAGGATCTGTGTTCATTCAAAATATTAATTTAATGAATTATGAGCCAACTTAAGCTATTGCCTGCTCTACATCAACACAATTCCTCGATGTAGGATTATTTTGACCCAACTCAATAGGAATCTCAACATTTCCCCATTGTACTTCTCACATGCAGCCCCTCATTTTTAGTGTGGTCTGGCGGAAAAACAAAAGTCGTCCATATCGCCTCATCTTCTCCAACACATCTTAGCATAAAACCATCAAAACCCGAAAAGACAGTCGGGGAAAAAAAGGTTGTGGACAAAATCATCAAAGTGCACAATGTCTTTGATGGTCACAAGACAAGGTAGCAGCACCCATAATTGTTAGAATAAATATCAGAATAACCATAATCTATGCGAGTCCACTGAATTTGGGCGTGTAAATTAAATGAGACCCATGTGGAGTCCACTACACGAATGGCCAATTGTAACTTCGGGACTAGAGTTTTTAAGTAAAATCAAATCAAGTTAACTTCGGAAATATACTGGATTCGGACTTAAACTCTTTCTTAAATCCGTCCTTGATAAGGTATCATGTTATTGTCGCGCGTCCCCGCAAAAGATTGCTCTTGGTCATGCATCACTATACACATGCACTTTGAAAGCACCTGTAACCTTTTGCTTGATTGTGCAGTTGTGCGAGACACAGACGTAACAACCATGGCAGTGCTTGTCTAAACTATACATGTGAAATTATTAACCTTAACGATAAAAGAACGACATCTTACCAAAGAAACCTGACATTTTCATTGTCAAATTGATTGCACACATTCATCCAACTCGAAAGAAATCCTTTTATTCCTGTCGAAGTTGTTTCTCACGTGGCACGGCTCTTATCATAATTGGCCTCGTCCTTCCTTGTTCTTTTGACGGTAGTATGGAATCTGGTAACAGTAGAATTTGGTACTATGGAGAGTGAGCAATGATTGAGGCACGATCCTTTCCTTCCCCACGTACGATCGGAAGCTGGGGGAAAATGAGAGGTTAACATTGGAAGGTCCTCCGGGATATACAAAGGGGAAAATAGTACCGATGTATCGATGATGAGGTCCACATGTATCTTAGTTCAGTCGTTTCAGAAATGCAAGTTGGGATTGACCCACTAGAAGCTTTCCAAATTGTAATCCAATGTAGCATTTAAGAACAAACTGCTATTTTTCAAAAAAACAATATCTATAAAAGCTTTATCACTTTATTTTTTTTATTGGACAAACAAACATAAAGATTTCATATTGATTAGGATGCGCGTGATAAAACTTTTGGAAGTGAATTTCTACTTTAGAAGTGTTTCTGGAGCGTAAATCCGTTTGATAATTTAACTTCTGAAACAGAAATTCATTTGGTAAAAATTTTTACTTCTAAAAAAAGTTTCTACTTCTGAAGTTGTTTTTTCCTTAATTTGAGAAGTTAAAGAAACTTGCTTCTCAACTCAAGAAGTACTTCTTTGACAAAAAAAAAAAAATTTCTTCAAGAAGTATTTATCTCCTTATCCTGTTTTTATTACGATCTTACCCTCTTTTTGACCATACTCACCTCCACTTGCCGTCGACCTCCACCGTCACCCACCGCCGACCCCACCGGTCGCCGATGACCATTGCCGGTCGTTGCCCACAGCTGAACTCCGCTGGTCACCACCCGTGACCACCGCTAACTACCAACCATCACCCGTTGTCGGCCACTACGGACCTCTGTTTGGTTCTGCCCTGAGCCACCCGCCAACCGCCCAACGCCCAACGCCGCTAACCGACCTCCTCTAGTCGCCACCCCCGGCCCCCCGTTGCCAACCATTGCCAACCTTTGCCGGCCGTTGCTCGCGACCATTGCCACCGGCCAACCGCCGACCACCGCCGGCCGCCGCCAACCGTTGACCATCGCCCCGCCCGTCGCCGCCGGCGAGTCACCGTCTCCGTGGTCTGAAGTAAAAAGAAAATATTAATTTTTCATTTTAAAAAAGTAAATCATATTTTTTTAATAATAAAAACTATTTTTTGAGAAACTTAAAAAGTTTAAAAATGAAGTATAAATTTTTTCAACCACTGACAATAATTTTCAACCGTTATCAAATGATTTTCTCTAATAAAAAATCAACTTCTAGAGTACAAGTAGAAAAATCAACTTCTACTTTTGAGTAGAAGTAGAAAAATCAACTTCTGACCGGAAGTTGATTTCCAAAATAGAAGTGTTGCCATGCGCACCCTTAATTTTTCCCTTCCTTTTCCCTTTTTATTTTATTACGTTTTAAATCTAATCAATGAATATTTTCTTGATTATCAACTTATCTTTTAAGCATAGAAGCATACTTTAATTACATTTTTCTTGTCAAATCAACCAATTTATGTACTATTTATGAGTCAATTATATGAAAATCAATTTACTGCCACTAGCAAATGAACACCATAATCTTCAATTCGGTCTGGATTGGGTTGATTTGAACCTTTTTGAAGCCTCGAGCTACCACTTGTGCCATTTGATTTTGCCTCTCTCTGCTTTTCCTTTGTGCATAATGATTAGACGTATCAAAATGGGTCCAACGCCCTTCATGAACCGACGTGCATTTAAATGGGTCATAACAAACTTAGCAAATCAGAGTAATAAGTCTACAAAATAAAAGGTTATAATTATGTTCCTTGTGTAATCATTTACAACCCACTGAAAACGCCCTCGCCGGTTAGAAGAAAAAGAAGAAGAAAAAATCAGATTTTAAAAAATGAAAATAAAAAAATCATTTATATAAAAATAAAAAGATTTAATTTTTTTAATTATAAAAAATTATAGAAATTGTCCACAACGATTTGGTGATTTAATTTTTGTAAAATATTTATAAGAATTAAGTTTTCTTATATTTGATTAAATAGAGAAGTGTTTTATAATATAAATCGGGTCGGATACGAGTTGAGTATGGATCAAGAAATTTGTACTACACATAAATGGGTCATAAACGAGTTAATAGGTCAATTTGAGTAGGCCAATTTACGAACCGACTCGACCCACTTTCGTTTTTGTCAAACGACCAATCATTTTTTGAGGTCTAACAGTGATGGAGGCTAGCATTGAGCCCTTATGATCTCGAGTTCGATTTGATGGCATCCTCAAACCATCCTTCGTCCTAGGTTGTTCTAAGGCCAACCACCACCTTTTTTTTTTTTGGTCGAAGGCGAACCACCACCTTGAAAGAACTCAAATTAGAGGTCACCAACGCATGTGCACGAAACCGAGGGATATCAAAATGTCGTGACTCGTGATTATATTCCTTACTCTCTTTTTTAGGGAATAGTATCAAAATAGTCTGAATCTATTACACTTGTGACAATTCAAGTCTAAACATTTTAATTGTGTTAATTAAGTCTTAAAATCTTTTAAAAATTTATTAATTTAGCTATTTTGACCAATTTTGGTTGAAAATCGTTGACGTGGACGCCGACCGTCCCGTATTGCACGGCCAACGCCGATGTGGATAATTTTTATAGTCTTTTCAAATATTTAATTTTTGGTGTTTTAATTTTTAATTTTTAAAAAATTCAGATTTTTAAAAAATTGTCTGCATTAGTGCCAATCTTGCCACGTAGAATGACAAACGTCCACGTTAGCGATTTTCGATCAAAATTGGCAAGAAAGATTATTTTGAAAATATTTAGGATTAAATCGAATAAATTGAAAGATATAAAATCAAATCGACATATATATAATAAATATACAACTTTTTTGGGGTAATTATCTCTGTCGTTACTCGGGCGGTGGAGAGCCGTCGGGCACGTCAGCTTTGGCGCCGCAAGCACCGGCGCCACCGTCGCGGCCCGTCGCCTCATCCCGCAGCTGGTGGCGAGCACATGCGGCCAAAAGGATGGCCTTACCGACCTGTCTCTTCTGTCTCTTCATCGAACCAATCACTCGCACGCTCTCGAAAAATTTTAATTTTATTTGGCAGCTTTCTACTCATCGGGAGAAAAAACCACGTGTCGCTTTGGAGGTGGACCGACTGTGGGAACTACGCAATGACAGCCAGGATCAAATTGCAAATAAACATGAATCCAGCTGGCAAAAAACATAAGGAAAAAACATAAAATGGTCCAGAAAAGAACAAGGGATTTGTCAATGTCATTATCTCATTTCCATCCCAAGGACGACCAACATTTCCACGTCAGCAGGGAGAAAAAAAAAGAATTTAGTGAACTTTCGTAATGCCCACTGCATTTTTTTATTTCGGTTCTATAAAAGGAACTTCAGGCTGTGGAGGCAGGAATATCTTCTATTTTTTTTGTAGTGTAGATTGTGTTTCAGTGACCAGCTGACTGACTCTTCACTATTTCTTGGAAAGATATGAAATGCAATGTCAATTGTCAAAGCCGTGATAGGGGTTTTTAAGTACGGTTTTCTGTCTCCCCAATTTCATCTTTCGGCATCGTTCAATCGGGTCCTTTCGTTAATCGCCGACGTAAATGGCCACCAAAATCAGTGACGCGCGATTCTGTGGACGTGGTGCGTGATGGACATTAACGCCGATGATGCTGTGCTTCTTAAACGGTACATAAGCAAACATCGAGGACAAAAGTTAAAATGAAAAAGGAGAAGACACTAAGAGAGAGAGAGAGAGAGAGAGAGAGAGTTTAGGTGATTGGGCGGGAGCAAGAGCTGCCCGAACACCAAAATAACCTTCGCTAGGTATAGGTGGAGTCCGGCAGCTCCCTTCGTGCTCAGGTGAGGTTGCCGGACCTCGCATATAAAGAGAGGGGTAGAAAGAGAGAGGGTGTGCAACTGGGGCATCCCCACCTTCTATGACCATCGATGAGGTCACTTCTTGTTGGGGGCTGGCGACACCTGGAGAGGGTCAAGGGGTGGTGGTAGGGGTAAGCAACCAAGCCAGTTCTCTTCGGTTCTCAATTCCAAAAATTGAGAACCAAATTTTGACCAGTTTGGGTCTCAGTCTTATACTCTAGATCGGTTGATTCTACCTAGGGCTTGGGATTTGGAATCGGCAAAGGGTATAATTTAGAACCGATTTGATTTTGAGTCGATTTATCCAAAAATCTAATTAATTTTGAACATTGTTCTTTTTTAAAAAGTAAATATTTGTTAAGAAATTGAATATGTTTGACATATTATGGGTAAACAAAAGAATTGCATTCATGCTCATGTTTGATGCATGCGTTATGTATAACAAATATAATTGAACAAGAAAAGGCCCGACAGATTTCATGATCAACTAGGTCAGCTTCTGATTTTAAACCCTGAAATCGCCCTTGATTTTTTTTTTTGTCAAGGAAACTGCCTCTGATAGAGTGCATAGGTTCCGGCTACCTATCCTAAAACCAATCACTCCTCAGTGCTCATGCCCCTGCTCCTTCTCTCTCTCCCTCTCTCAACTATTGTGTTAGAATTTCTACATTAAGAGCGTGTTTTGTGCATTCTTTTTACTTATTTATGATAAAAGTGAGATGCTATTGCAGTTCGCCCCTTATTAACTCGACATAAAACTCGTAAATCACGGGAAAAAAAAAGCGACCAACATAGGATAGATTACAACCCGGAAGTCACCAAAAATCGTCCCCCTACCGATCGATGAAACGAAAATTACAATACAATACCAAGTCTGACCCAAATGTTCATGGTTCTTGTATGCTCGCAGAGCCATCCACGATCCTGATGAGTACTAATCAAAGTCGAATGAACTTCACTTATGAAATTGCAGGACGGCACCCACCATTTATAGCCAGGGGACCCCATGTAAAACTGTACACACGCAACTCTTTCTCTCTCTCTCTCTCTCTCTCTCTCTCTCTCTGGAGGTGATGATAGATTTGCCTTTAAGTCAGTGTGAACTATTGCCCGAGTGACACGTTTGCTGACTTCATCCTTAATGGAGCTAAAGAACGTACCCTACTCCCTATATTTGTGTATATGGACCACTAAGGCCAGGGGAGCCAACAGTAAGGTGCTCCTACACCCACCAACAAAAACATATAGAGTTAGCCCCACGGCCGTATGGTTGCTCGAGTAGTAGGCTTTTTTGTCCTCTTCTTCGCTTAAGACTTGAGTTCGAATCGTCCTAGCCCGTGCACTCTTTTAAGACCTTCTCTAGAAGTACAGACTTTGATAATTAACTTGTGGGTGCGAGACGAGGGGATTGTTATGGTAAGTGGCAATTAGTCGTGTTGGGATTATCTCGTATCTATTATAAAAAGTGCTGATGATCGATTTATAAATATGAGAAAAAGTCTTATTATTTGAGCTAATTTTTGGGATGAGAAAAGTCGAAAATCACCCAACACCGATATTAGAGCTCAAATTACCAACAAGTCCCGACCCAACGGTTACACATGAGATACAGGTTGTTACGACTCGGACCTAGGGCTCGATGTATAAGAGGGAGATTGTTGGGGTCGAAATTGTTGGGGTCATCCCACATTAATAATAGATTAGTATTGGATGGTTTTGGACCTCTCTCATCTCAAAAACTAGCTCAAATGATGAGTCTTTTCCTCACACTTTTTAAACCTCGTGTATCCTAGTGAGTGGAGCTCGTGGTGTATCATGGCGAGTGGGCATGCAAAGGGGAAGTTTTGTACTAGGAGTTCCAGGGTAGAAAGATTATATCCCTAGAGAGCTTTGGCCGGAACCGGTTGTTGTGCCTAAAAGGATCTTGTGTGTCCCACTCAATATACGGAAGCCCGAGTTAAGTCGAGCATGGTATGATTTTATACGAGAAAGGAGCTAGGTGTCGCACGGGCTAATTTTGTGATCGAAATCTGTTGGCTCGTGACAAGTCGGATGCCGAGAAAGAGTTTTAAGAGTGATTGGATACTGACGAGCTGAGTTTGCGTGGCAAATCGTATATAGTTAGCTTAGCATGTACAAATAGGTGGTCTAAGACTTTAAGTGATTTCGAGAACGTCATGTAAATATTGAAAGTTATTTAAAGATGTAAAAAGCAAGTAATTTCACCCAAAGATGAAGTCCTAACAAATGTGAAAGTTCTGTAATCTATTCATTTTCACTGGTCTTGAAAACATAAAGTTCTAAATCTTTCAGTAATGCTAATTGAGAAGGAACATGTGAAAAAGTGACCCTTGTCCACCCTTGTCATGGTGAATCATGTGTGTGGCGGACCATGTTTCTGGTCAACCCAATGTTTAGGCCTGTGGTGTCATCTTATTGCATCTGATTATTCATGTACTTTCTTATCAATATCACAATCATTTGAACTCAACCGTGCTAAATGTGTTTCGATTAAAATTATTTCGTAAAGTAGTTAGATCGCGTTCATTTAGAGTCCATCGTATTCGTGTCGCGTCGAATTCGGGTTATCTCTCTATGGAATTTGTGTCATGTTATAAAGAATGTCGCCCTCACATTGCCAGTTGCTGCTCCAGAACCAGCTTGTTTACGCTTGTCAAAACAGCTGCATATGGCCTATGAAGAGAAAGAGAAGGAAAGCCCAACAACAGATCAACCCAAGGTCTCTCTCTCTCTCTCTCTCTCTCTCTCTCTCTCTCTCTCTCTTTGAGTCTCTACATTACCTGTGCACGGCCCAGTCCACAGATCCACTCATCTGTACTTCCATTAGGTTCCCAGACACAATCTGTGTCCTGTGCAACCAAAAAGACTGTTGATGATGTATTTACCAAGTAAGAATAGTCCACTGATGCAATCAACTTCCTCTTTTAGGTGTCATTGGACGAGCAGCGAACATTGGAAATTCGCTTACGATGGATATGAGTGAACAAGGTTGTCATTTCTTGACATGGAAAGGAACTAAAGATGCGGTATAGAGATTCTACGATGAATTGGAATGAGCTAGGATGGTTACGAAGCTGGGTGGGGCGAGACTAATGTTCCACATCCCATCCCGGCCCGGACCCCCTGATCGGCTTCCCGGTTCCCATCCTGTGAGCCACGTGGAGTGACCCCACGAAGTCGACCTTGACACGTGGACAATCTACAATGTGCTCGTCCATACTGGAAATACCCCCACTAGACCCTACCCCTCTTATCTGCCTCTGAGCCTCTCTCCCATTCTCTCTAGTCTCTCCCTTGTGCACCACCACACCCATCCCCACCACCATCGACTTCGCACCTCCGGCCACCATACCGCTACCGCTAGGATGTTTAGACACTAGTGCCTGTTATACTGGATTGACAGACTGAAAGAGAGACAGAAACATAGTCTGAAACAAGGAGCAATTTGTCCTCGCGACCGTGGTCTTGCCAAGGAGACTAATGAAACTAACCAGATCAGCACTGACACCAGATGATGAGTGGTGGCCTTTAATTTAAAGGGTGGAAGAAATAGAAATCATACAGTTGCGAATTGTGTATTTCCATCTATATTCTAGACAAGCTAGATTCATGTCAAATCTCCTCCTTAAACCTTCAATATGAGGAAAAGCAAATTTGTCCTATGCCATTGTCAACTCCAGCAACTTGTTTGATTTGGCCATGCCTGCCAAGCCAGAAGAAAAAAGGTGGTGGGGGGTATCCTGTGGCTATAGCAGCTTGTCCTTTAGAATATGTCTCTGCATCTCTTGTCCCAAACCACATCCACATGCTCTTTTAAACCTTAAACAATTCCCACCAGTTCCATCTCAAAAATCAAACTCCACCAACTAACGAGTGCAGATCCAGCAATAGCAGCTATCTTTCAAGGAGAATGGCCACAAGCAATTTGGCTACGGGTGCATCATCATCCACGTCACCCCTTCAAGCCCTTTCCTGCCAACTTGCTCAGGCCTCCTCTCCATAAGATCTTCTCCTTCACAGACCAGCAAAATGCATTGTCTGTGTCGTTGTGGCAATCAAAAGCTTTTGCTCATTGGTCTTCCACGCACATTGCTTGTTAGTTGAACACCCCAAAAAGCCTACCTTCACTGGGCTTTCATCTCTTTTAACTACTATGTGGCCTAAACGGGTAGCCAACAAGATCCTTGGAAAGAGGTTCGGTACCAACAACAACAGCAACTTTGTCGCTGACTTGCCGCGCCTCGACATGGAGACGGCATTGGTGCCGGAAGTTCCAAGTTTAGAGCAGTTATCGTCTTATTATGACGACAAGACCCTCTTAGATCATCGGAAGCAAACGCATGAGTACAAGTAAGAGCTACTTCAGTCTTTTCCTGTATCATAACTATAAAGCTTTTCTTGTTGCTTGTTTCTGCATCAATCATTATCTTGATCTCTTCCAGGATCTTCGTTAGCACTTGGAATGTAGGCGGTGTCACGCCAGGGGTTGATTTGTCGATGGAAGATTGGCTCGACCTACGTGACAACGCATGCGATATTTACGTCCTAGGGTAAGTTTCTAGTATTCGGTGTAAGCTGATACACCGCATCAACCGTAGTCACAAATATTGTCCAAACTATGCTGGTATACTTTGGCTTTGCATTATACTTCGGCTCCTCATCCCCGATAGAATGAGCCGACCTTGCGGTACAATCCCGTTGTCGCCACATACGGCCATTTCTTGATCGAGATAAATCACGCCAAGAGAGTTCAAAACATTTGGAATATAGATGGATGTGTTGTCTTCTTCTGATCTATCCAGGTTTCAAGAAGTAGTTCCTCTGACAGCTTCCGCTGTTCTGGGGTCGGAGAACGCGACGATCCGAACAAAATGGAATGCCGTGATCGGGAAATCCCTGAACCGAACGCGACACGAGCAAGACAGATTTCATTGCATGATGAGCAAGCAGATGGTCGGACTATTGGTCACGATTTGGGTTCGCGGTGGGCTGCTCGCGCACATAACCCATCCAAGTGCTTCGTGCGTAGGCTGCGGTGTCATGGGCTGCCTAGGCAACAAGGTGGCCTTCCCTCAATTTGCCTCCACATGCTATTCTTTATGGAGCTCTTTATTTAAATTTTTTTTTTTAAATTATCATGTCATATGTATAAAAAACATAAATGGTGAGTCAGCATTCCCGAATTCTGCCCTTCAAGGAAACTAAGGTCTTAAATAAATATTAAACATGTTCCCTCAAGCTTATAGAATAGAAACAAAAAAATATATGTAAGTATTATCTGTCCACGTAAGCATGATTATTTCAGGGGATCTTTTCAAATTCCCTCATCTTATGAATCATTAGTGAGTTACAAGTTATGTGTGGTGCCCATTATAGGGAGCGGTGTCGGTTCGATTCGAGTTATACGAGACGAGCTTCTGCTTCGTGTGCACCCATCTTGCTTCCGGTGATCGGCAAGCGGATCATGAGTTGAGAAACTCTAACGCAGCCCAAATATTGTCAAGGACGAGCTTCCCGGGAGGCCCTTCACTAAATTCGCCAAGAAAGATTCTTGATCACGAGTAAGTACCTTGTTATTCATTCGAGCAAAAGATCAAATGCCCATGCGACACTAAACCTTATTTTCGACCCATGCCTTGAAGTTTTCGCTATGCATCCTCTAACCGATCTGGATTCGTCACAGTCGGGTGATTCTGCTTGGAGATTTGAATTGCCGGATTTCCCTCCCGGAAGCAACGACGCGGTCCCTCGTCGAGAGAAGCGAATGGAGTAAGCTGCTGAAACACGATCAGGTAGCGAAAAAAAAAGGGAAAGATCGACCAATTTTCACTTCATCATCAAGATATGTTTTCTACCATAATAAACCAAAATCTGATTCGCAATTTACGTATGGGAATCGAAGTTAAAGGCAGAGCTCAGGAATGGTCGAGTACTACAAGGTTGGCAGGAGGGGAGGATCGACTTCGTTCCTACCTACAAATATTGCCCTAATTCGGACGTCTACTACGGAAGTGGCCAGGAGAATATCAAGGGAGAAGGAAGACGAGTTCCTGCATGGTATACCCCTGCATTCATATTCAACTCATTTGACTTTGGAATGTTTTTGCTTAGATACCCTTCAACTTTGGGTCATTTATAACGTGATCCCCATATTATTTTCATGCTTTTTACTAATCTAAACTCATGTCCTTGTTGATAATGTATACAGGTGTGATAGGATAATATGGTACGGGGAAGGACTGAAGCAGCATCTATACACGAGAGGCGAGTCGAAGCTATCCGACCATCGGCCGGTGAAAGCGATCTTCACCGCGCAAGTCAGTGTTTCCACGAAGCTCGAAGGCCTTTGGAGCTTCCTCACCTCCCAAAGCTTCGAGCGGATTAAGAACGTGTCGGCAGATGAGATTTTAGATTCAACGGCACGTCGAGCTTTCAAATTTTGTAGTGTTGATTAATTTCACATGCTTACGTATTGTACAATGAATTGCTACCAAATCAAAGTCCTAGCGGACCTTTCTATCTCAATCAAATTGAAATTTGTTAACGTGTCTGGCTCCAACTAACAATAGTCTAAGATGTGGTTCTCATTTACTCAGAAAAATACATTTTAAAATCACAAAGAGAAAAGGCTAATTTTGGTTTAAAAAAAAATAGTACGTTAAGTAATGGTATTTAACAAAATATTCCTATTTGACAAAAAAAAACTAAATATCCATATTAATTAATGCGGGCTTCTATGCAGTATCGAGAATGGCTGACTTGTCTCATTGCCTACTTGCGATTTACCACATGATCAGTATACCAATTTTAATAGATCAGTTTCAATGCACTGTATTTCATTTGGTGGAAGACAAATTTTCGTTAAACTTGAGCGCCATTTATTTCATAGAAAACGATCATATGTATCACTTAAAATAACTATTTAGTGAAAAATATTTTCATTACCTACAATAATTTGTATCTAAATATTTGAGTAGACGATGATAATATTTCTTGTTATAAGCGATTATTTTTAAAAAGTATTTTTCAAACCAGTCATTTTTGGAGAAACAAATGAAGCCTTGGCATTGCGCAATTGCAAACATTGGTGCCATCTTGGGATACCAACCTAAATTAGGAAACTGCAAATGTATGAAAATGGGTCGGATCCGTTCACGACCCAACTTTGAAACCCACAGGCCAGTACCAAGTTACTCACAACAGGTGTTTGGGCTGAAAAGTTTAAAGATAAGAGGCTCTCGCACATCCAAAAATGGGCACGTGAGCTGTGTATTTTGGGCTCAAAATCTTAGGATTCAAGAAATCAAGGCTTGTGCCCACAAAAAAAAAAATGGCACAAAGATTGCGTTTGGTAGGCCAGATATAATTTTGGACGGGATAAGTTTTATCTAATTCTACTCTTTAAGGGGGGGAGAGACAAGAGCTCACGGCTGTTCGTGGTGATTGTAGCTGCCGTCACCATAGTCGATAGCAGTTTCATTCCTTGCTATATTGCCTGCATTGGTCGGTGCAGATTTGTTCTCATTCCTAATTTCGTCACCTTCCTTCGGTGATCGCAGTTGCCAGACGAGAGTGCAACCACCTTGATGGTGATCACTATTATAGATTTGGGGATGCCAATAGCTTATGTCGACGTGGTGACGATGGCAAAATCATCATCGTGGTCAATAGGAGGTCGCCAAAGTGGTGGAGAGCTTATATCAATATCCATGTTATATGCGGATATTTATCAAATATGATATAAGATATTAAAAATTCCATTTTTTTAATGCAATTCGACCTAATCCTATTTGACAAAAAAATCCGGACCGAAATCCATATGTCTTTGATATATTTAAAGCAAACCCAACAAGCGTTCCAACGTTAAATTTTTGCCCAAAAATTCCATGAGTTTCCTCTTTTTTCTTAAGATATATAATATTTTATGCTCTAACAAATAGACAAAATCTTAATTTAAATAGCCAAGACAATTGTCAAGCAATTTTGCAAGTATCGTATTTTTTTTCTTAAATGTATACGCGTGTCCTCTTTTACTCGTATTCAAAAGGAAAGCAAATGTTGTCATTTTGAAAAGAAAAATTTTAATAATCATAATACTTGGCACGTGATGTTTAAAAGAATAAGGGATAATTGTCCAAAACGTTATATACTTATTGGACGATGGCCAAGCCGATCCCCATGTTTTCAATTTGGTCGGTTTAGTCATAAACATTTTTGATGATTTGCCAATGAAGTCTTTCCAACCAATTTTAGTTAACAACCACCGACATAGACCCCGGTTGGCATTAACATAGACGATTTTTACAATTTTTTTATTTTCTGAATTTGTTAATTGTTATTTTCCTTTTCTCGATCCTCGCTTGTGGCTAACCACCTCCGCCGACCATCATCGAGCCCATGGCAACCGGTGGAGGGAAGTGTGAAAAACAGTAAAAAGAAAAAGGAAATGAAAACAAAGAAAAAAAATCGAAGAATTTTAAAAATTGCAAAAGTATTTTACATTAGTGTCGACTATTCTACATATAACTGCCAGTCTTGATTGGACCACATTGTCAACGATTTTTTTTATTTATCAAAATTGTCCCGAAATGACTATATTGACAAATTATCAAAAGGTTTATGACTAAATTAGTCGAATTGAAAAGTTTAGAATTGAATTGGTCGCGTACGATAGACTTAAGACTTTCCGGACAATTCTCCCTAAAGAATAGAAAAACATAACAACATAATCGAATCGGCAGCCATCAACGTGTTTATAAAATTAGATTCCCTCCGCAACCCTCGAATAACCTAAATCTATGGAAGAATTACATTGTACTCCCCAAGTATTCGGGATTGTGGCAAATGGCCCCTTGACTTTGCCATATTTGCAATTTGCGTCCTGACTTTTTGATCTTTTTGGTGATGTGAACCAATAGCGTTAACTCCTGCTAAATTTTCGTTACATATTTGACCGCCTGATCAATTTTAGAAGGCAAATGGATCATATATCATCCATATATAAGAGAAAACAATATGATAGTAATATATTCCAAAAGCATACATTAATATGCACTTGGTGCCGACTTTGGTCAAATTCTTCCCGCAACTTTAGTTACATGCTCTTACATGCAATATATTTGTATTATTATTCTACTTTAATTATGTGACGAATTTGCCCTCAATAATCAGAACTGTGGTAGGAGCTCTAACCGCAACTCCGTCAGAGTCAACGCCGGCAGACGCATCCCGGCAGATTTCTGAAATTCACAGGGACAAAATTGACACGTCGAGGAGCAATTTGCAATAAACTTAAAAACGTTAGCGGGCAATATAATAATGTATAGCAACTCATCTATACCAAAAAAAAAAAGAGGTATTTGTTCAGAAAAAGAATTAATCATAGTGCACCTTTTTTATTTTTTATTTTTCAATTCGTCCTCTCATGTGGGGGGGTCATATGGAGTGTTGGACCAAGATTCATAAACGATTCTGAGTGGAACACATGGATGGTCCGACAGAACTACAGAAATGTGGCTACTATAGTCTTAGCTGTTCTTCTTCTTCTTTTATTTTTTATTTTTAAGCACATTCACACAATTCCCAAAGACATGTATATATACACACATATATGTAGTATGCTATTTATTTGGTTGTGGACATGGACAAGTGCTGTCTGGTTCCTTCACCGGCAAATTGCAATTTTAATAATTGTTCATGTCGAAGCTTGTGGATTTCCGATAAGCAATGGACAGCGGACGGAGCATTCCAACGGATATGCCTATCTCTTTGGATTCAAAGATCTCTCCCACCACCTGATCAGAATCTATCATTGCAGAACAACAGGAAGAGGAAACTGAAAGCAAAAATAATTGGAGGAAAAGAAAAAGAGTTTCTTTATCGTTAATTCTAATTGGAGGCGTCGAAAAAGGAAAATTATGGGTAATCACTCACGATTTGTGGGATCGATACCTTGAATAAAGTGAAGATGAGCCAATCCAAAAGAATCTATTTGACTAAGGCATAAGAATTTCCGCGGCGAAAAATTCTCAGCTCTACAAGTTAGAAAGCGGTTTTGGACTGGTCCCAACCCATGTGTTGTAACAAATGCGAAAGCGAACACAGAATACAAGGATTTACGTGGTTCGATCAAGGCGATCTACGTCCACGGGCTAGGCAAAACAAAATTCCACTATAATCAAATAGAGTACAGATTACGAGTATCGGTCTTATTAATTGAACAAAAGCACACGACTCACAAGTCTCTCATATAAAGAAAATTCTCAATACCAAACGAAAAAACCCTAGCCACGGTATAAATAGAGCCCAAAAAAATTTTCTCGAGGGTGTTGCCCCCGAGCCCCTATAGAGATCTGTTCATACCGCAATAGAGATTTGTTCACTTGCTTTGAGTTGGGCCGAACTCTCCGCGTCAAGAACTAAATCTCAATTTTTTCTTCACTTTTGGGCCGCACAAAAATATGTCAAGTCGGGTGATGAACCGGATCGGGTACATAAAATTCAAGATATATTTAACACCATGCGTACGACCTTCCGTGTAAAACAAAATATTATAACCGTGTGGAACAGATCCCGATCATATAAGCCAAGTGTTCAAGAATAAGAGTAAGGTACCAAATGCCCGTGGCCGAACACCGAGGCCGTGATGTAACAGTAAAGGTGGGTTATCCTCAAGACAAGAGACTTAAGTTGTTGGGGGACATATTCGCGACCTACCAAACATAATTTCTCTAGGGTTCCGACGATACCTATTGACCAACTTATAATTTCTCGGTAATAAAATTCAGTCAGGACAGAAGTTTCAAAATCACCAAAGACAGCGAGGCGAGGCCTACAAATAAAAGCTGCCCGCAGACGGGATGGTGCAATGGCGACCCTCGAAATATTTTAATACCTAAATAGTCGGCTTCCCCAATAATGGAAGGACCCTAACTTTACCCGCTTGAAGGTTTTAAAATATGAATATGGATCTTGATTTTCTGCTTTTCTCAAAGCTGCTTTCACTTCACAGAGGACCACCGAGCAACGTATCCCACCAACAGCGTGGATTTCGTGTTCCCTCTTGGTCCCTCGTATTAGCATAAGCTGTGGATTTGCAGAAGATAACAAGGAGGAGAAATCGAGATAGGATAGAGAAGGATATCCTTTCTTTTCTAGCCTTTTCGAAAAAAAAAAAAAGTACTAAAAAATAGGGGTGAGCGGTTCCAGGTTCCTTATAGGTTCCACTTGGAACCCGGAACTTACCCGTCCTCATAGGTTCCTCATTTTTTGGAACCCGGAACCTACCCATCATATCTTGGAACCCGGAACCTACTCTTTCACAGGTTCTAGGATCGGTTCCAGGGTACCCGAGAACTTATCAATTTCTTTTATTTTATTTTATTTTTTCATTTTTAGTTAAAGCGAATAAGAGTGAACGCTACAATATCTAAGAAAAAGTAGAGATGAGTGGTTTTAGGTTCCGTACAGATTACATATAGAACTTGAAACCAATCCATTGGAACACGTTTATCATTTTTTAGAACCCGAAACCTAAAAATTTGTTTGGCTCTAAATTATACACTCATCATCGGACGCCATAGAACATTGTAGGATCATGCAAAAATATATACTAAGAAAAATATAAAAAATTATTTCGGAATCCAGGATCCGGGTTCCGGGTTCTAGGTAGTGGAACCCGGAACCTACCCGTTAGAACAGGTTCCTCAATTTTTGGAACCTGGAACCTAACCTACATACGTTGGAACCTAGAACCAGGCCGGATTTTATAGGTTTCGGTTCCAGGTTCTCGATTCTACCCCGGAACCATGCTCACCCCTACTAAAAAAATTCTAAATCTATTATATTAGTGCTAATTGAATCCTAAACATTTTTTAGGCCAATTCAACTCTAAATTTTTTGCATTGGTACTAATTCTATCAATCCAGCCAATTTGAAATCACTTATATGGACATCGGTCGTCCCATGTGGCATGACCGACGCCGACGTGGATAAATTTTATAATTCATCAATATTTTTTCTTGAATTATTTTCTTTTTTGTTTTAATGTTGCCGGAGAGCCGCGGCTCTCGTCCTAGCCATCGCCGGTCGCGTGCGAGAGCCATCTAGGACGATCGGCATCCACATCGGCGATTTTCTTTCAAAATTGGTTGGATTGACTGAATTGATACTAGTGCATATTGTTTTAGAACCAAATTAGTCCATTTGAAAGGTTTATGATTGAATTGACACATATGCAATAGGTTTATAACTTTTTTAAGTACTTTTCCCCATCGAATGCTAAGCAGAAACTCAGATGAATAGCTTGTGTGTGATGAGGGAAAGAAGTGCTGAGATATTGAAATGCTGACTAATAACTTGCTATTGTTTCTCAAAATGATTCCGGGCCTTATTAGTGTGTGTCTTTTCTTTGTTAACGTATGATTGTCGTGTTTCCAAGCATACGACATTCCCATTCAAATGTATGAAAAGTCGTTCACGCTAAAAGATCTTCTTTAACAGCTTAGGGAGAGAAAACCAAACTTTAGTCATTAACATATTAATTTTTCCTAATGTAACTGGTGAGGGCAATAACCTAAGTGCGTCCATAGATTAACAAATTTATTTATTTTTTATTCCTGTAACTAGGGAAAGGCAACAACCTAAGTGGGTCCACCACACCCGCATAAACCACTAAAACCTCCAATTCCCAAAATGACCCCCCACATTCCTCATGGACTCGCCCTTGTCGACTTGTGGGTTATTATTAGTCTTGAATGCCCCATGGAATCCCTCGGATCACATAATCCCACGGGCTATATTGGGAACTTAAATCAAACCATCTCCCTCAAAAACTTTAATAATATCTCCAATCCTTTCTCCCACTGTTGCATTTCGCTTTCCTTGGAGGCATATAAAAGGAGTTGCTTGCCTTTCAGCTTTACGTGTAAAGAAGCAACTCTTTCCTTTCCTAGTTTTTCCAACTTTACCTTCATCCTCTCTCCCTCTCTCTTCCTCCTCCTCCTCCTCCTTCCTCTTCTTCTGGTGCCAGATTTTAACTCAAAACAGAACCCCCGCCATGGCTGCTTTGTGGAACAAGCTCCTGGTTCTTGGGTTCGTCCTAGGGTTTTGTTTGGTCTCGTCCTCGGGTGAGCTCGAGCGGTTCGAGGAGTCGCTGAAAGGGGATGGGTCGCTCACCTTCTTGGTCGTCGGAGATTGGGGAAGACGGGGCGACTACAACCAAACAGAAGTTGCTCACCAGGTCACGCTTCTCTCTCTCTTTTCCTCCCCTTTCTCGACTCTTTTGCTATGGCTTGTCGTGTCACCTTGATCTAGCCTTCTTGCTAAAACTTGTTTGGAAAGTATAGATTAATGTGGTTTTGTTATTACATGATTTTCTTCTCGATTATTATCAAGTGTTCGGCGATTGAACATGAGTGAAATCATATTTTAAGACCTCGGTAGGAGGCATTCGTTCGAATATGGCCAATGTTCCTTTGGAGCAGAGAGATGTCATTGTGTCCCCCGCTTGAACAGTTCTCGGCCAATCGGCAACGAACACGTGGCATTTTATAATGTTAGAATCATATTCTCGAGAGGGTACTATTCTATTGTAGATTCCATGTGCTCTTTCCTTTCGTGTTGGCGTGGAGCGACCTCCCCCACCAATGACTATAGGACAAATTTCTTTATGTGAATCCGGTCCAGATAAGCCTCTCTCCCCAAATAGCACTCCCTCTTTGAGTTTATTACCAAAAAAAAATTTTACCAAGATATCATTAACTATGGTAAAACCAAACTTTAACTTAATTAACTAGAATAAGACGAGACCAAAGCTTAACTTAATTAACTCATATTAGGGATGTATCTTTTAAATGGGTCCAACACTAAAACACTTCAACATAAATTTATCTCCTTGTTTGATCTGGCCACCAAATCTTTTTTGTTTAAATAATGTCTTAACCTGCCCTACATGGACATTAAAAAGTCGTCGTTCTGTTTTTGGGCAGTATATTCTATGAATGATACGAGTTTATCAATTTCTTATCTTTGTTTCATGTTATATTATATAGATGGGAATAATTGGAGAGAAGCTAGACATCGACTTCGTGGTCTCCACGGGCGACAACTTCTACGAAGACGGGCTCACGGGCGTGGACGATCCGGCTTTCCACGAGTCCTTCGTCGACATCTACACACATCCCGGCTTGCAAAAGCAGTGGTATAGCGGTAAATTTTCCCCCCCAAAAAAACCTTACAAAAATAAATGGGAAAATCACAGCATATTACAGCTATGAAAATATTAAAAAAACATGAAAAGGGGTCTTTTCTTTCTTTTACGACAATATCTTCTTGTGGTTTTTTTTTCCAGTCTTGGGGAATCATGACTACAGGGGCGACGTCGAGGCACAGCTGAGCCCAATCCTTAGGAAAATGGACAGCAGATGGCTTTGCTTGCGATCCTTCATCATCAATGCCGGTAAAGCAACATGGCAACATGATAGAACCCCCCTTTTAAGCTCCTAAACTTTAGGACAGAGTTGAATAAAAGATTTTCACGGGCTTAGAATAATTTAACGTGTTTAACTTTTTTGTCGTGCTTCGGTTTTTTGGACAGAGATCGTAGAGATGTTCTTCGTGGACACGACTCCTTTTGTGGACAAGTACTTCACGAAGCCAAAAGGTTCGGTCTATGACTGGAGCGGTGTACTGCCCAGAGAGCGTTACCTCTCCAATCTCCTCAAGGTAATAACTATAAGCCTTTCGAACACGCAGTGGACCGAACCGCGTGGAACGGTTCGGCAAAACCCTTGTTCGGAGCTTTCGCCCGTGGCCATTGACGTGAACTGATTACCGCGAATAGGCTATTCTTGATTACTGCGAATCAGACTGGAGCATCTTGAATTTGTATATCTCACTCGTGGAACGAACAACTGATCTCTTAGGACTGCCGTGGCAGGACGTGGATTCGGCTCTGAGAGAGTCGAGAGCGAGATGGAAGATCGTAGTAGGTCATCACACCATCAAAAGCGCCGGACAGCACGGCAACACCGAGGAGCTCAACGCTCGGCTTCTTCCCATCATTCAGGTCCCTTCAATTCAACTAGATATCTCAAACGTATATGCCGCTTGATCAGCCGAGCTAATTAGTAGTTACCCTTTTCATCTGTATTTTTTAATATGATCATCCAGGCAAACAACGTTGATCTCTACATAAACGGCCACGACCACTGCTTGCAACGCATCAGAACTGCCGACAGGTAGTTGTTTCTTTCTGATGGCGAGTGGGAAGAAAAATGTCGTCTCGATGTGACATTCCACCAACTTTTCTTTCTTTTCTTTTTTGTGGAGTGCAGTCCAGTCCAGTTCCTGACCAGTGGAGGTGGATCCAAGGCGTGGAGGGGCGACATCAGCTGGCCGAATCCGGAAGAGCTCAAGTTCTATTACGACGGTCAAGGATTCATGACCATGCAAGTCACGGAGGCCCGGATCGACGCCATCTTCTACGACATCGGAGGCGAGGTTCTTCACCGCTGGAGCACTACCGATCCTTTTTTCTCCATCGTATGAGCAACCGCCGCCACTTGAAAAGTTATGATTATGTAATGTCAAATTTCAACTAAGTGGCTAATGTAAAAGTTTATCATGTTTTGTAAGTAGGTATGTAGTTATGCCTAGCTTAATGCAAGAATTTCAGCAATGAGACTATTATGTTTGGAGTTACTTACAAATATATATTATTTGATCTTAGGGCATATTAGGTCTATTAATATGGGTCATAAATCCATTTTTTAATAGGTTGAGTTCCTATATGGGTTAATTATATTCAATAAATTGGTCATAAAAATCATAGTATGAGTGTTAAACGGATCGTAAATAGATCGTAAATTGATCATAAATAGGTTTGCAACTTATTTAGATATAACCCACTTCTATGACTATTTATTCATTTTCTCTCGCCCTCACTTGATCCGCACTCTCGGATTAGTTTGGGTATGAGTTTTCTTAAGTTTGGTTAAATATGAAAGTGTTTTAGGAATATGGGACGGATTGGGTATGATTGGAATAAGTGTGAGTCACTAGATTTACGTTGCATGAAAATAAGTCAAAACAGGTTAAATGAGTCTATTTGGGTCGGATTATTTTTGACCCCGACCCACCTGTTTGACGGGTCTAGAGCGTGTCAAGCATATGAAACTTTTAATGGATATTAATGTTAATCAAGACCAAGACTAAAACCATATGTGTAAGGACAATTTGTGTACTTCAATCCGTCCTTTTCCAAGAATTGACAGCGTCGTCGTATTGAATCCGTGGATTGTATGGTTTTAAAGACACAAATTCAACCACGATTCTATGCCAGTGGGGCTTGATTGGTCTGATTGTTGCCTTGTTAAAATTGTCTGAAAATACAATTGATTACTGTCGCGTCGCTTAGTGCAAAAGTCTCGACGCAAGTTTGGCTTGCGGTATAATCCATCTTATCACATGTTTACTATGCCCTAAGTTATCCGTTTCTTATTAATTACGAAAAAAACTGTAGTTATTATAGATTAGTGATCTCCTAGTTTCTGTTAAGGCTTTTTTTTTTTTTGTTATATTTCCCGGAAATTTATGATTAATTTACGAGATTATAGCATAACGTAATTAATGTATCACTAGTCCATGGGCATAGTCGTTATATTATAGAGTATTATAATTCATTTTTCCACAATTGACTCTTTGAGAAATGATTATGTAACTGTTCTTAATCAGTTAACAGCCTATTTTGAGTCACAAAAAATAAATAAATAGTAAGTAATTCACAAATTATTGTGGGGTCTACTCTTTTAAAAATTTGTGACCCACAACATCCTATTACTCTCATAGTCAACCAAAGACTATTGTGCTAGCGAAGTCCTTACTCTTATTTCTTTGCTATTCCAAAGTGTCGGTTGTCGAACCGAAAGTATAATCATGCGGGTTCTATTATTCGGATAACGTAACGTCGTACCGTAATGGATATTGTGTCATAGCGTCTTATCATCCTTAAAAAGAAGTGAACCCGACAAATTGCAATGATAAATAGAAGAAAATCGGATCGTCGGTTCTTGATCGTGGTCATTCACTCTTATGACGCGAATCGAATCTACACCAAATATCTTTTCGAAACGGTACGATGCCGTGTTAGATTCCGGATATTCCCCCCAGGATTTGATTGCGTGGGATGTAGAAAGCTAAAAAAACCAACGGACGAAGCTTCTTACAGCCTTCCTCGGTTGAGCCATCCTCAGATTGCTAGAAAGTGTTTCCTCTTGCACGCTTGCGTAAAGAGGGCGGGTACCGTCCAACCTTCCGCGGACGAGTCATTCTCGAACCGCAAGTGGTTTTCGACCGCACTTTATTTACGTGAAGGATGTGGCCTTCTTTGTCACATCAGCACCTCCTTCGCAATCAACACGATGCAAGCAGCTGCGTTGGTTTATCGTTCCTTGAAATGGCAACGACAAAAGATAACACCGTCATGGGGATTTCGGATTCCTGAGCACATCGTCAACCGACGTCGGGTCGTGCTTACCGGCGAAGGTATGGTTTAGAAGCCAGAAATAGGAGAACTTCTTTAGAAAAAAAACTCCATTCGGCCTCTGCATGGATCGTCTGATATCGGATCGCCTCCTATGCTTGAGACAGCTAATGGTTTCTCGTCGGCCTACTCAAAATTTAAGCTCAATACTGTTAGGCCTGTTTCCAAAAAACAATGAAGACAGATAATGGTTTAATTGCAAAAATCATGAGAACATCGTAAGGGCCTTTAATACATAACAAAAATCTAAATGTTTGTCGAGATTTGAGGAAATCCATGTTTCAAATTTTGAGAGTCCAAAAGCAAAAAATCGAAATCGCATTGAAACCTTGCTGGCACATTTGCCTATTTAAGTTTACTCTTTTCGTCACATGACAATGGCAATTCACTCAATATCATTCTTTTTTAAGAACTTACTTTTCAAATTGAACATTCCTAATAGTCATCTATAATCGAAGAGTCGTAGAAAGCCACACGCTCCTATCCAGACTCGCCCACATTTCCTCCTTGTGATGATCAAGGGAGTGTTTGTGCGCCCCGTGCCTAAGTGCTGGCTAAGACTTATGAAAATGATCTCCGGGTCCGTTTATTTTTCCCAAAATGATTTTCCGACTTTCCAAGGTTTGGATGACGGAAAAATGAAAACGACTTCCCTTTCTAGTAAGAAGGAAAACGCTTTCCCTAAATGACCAAATGAATGAAAAGTTACCGTTTTCTTGAGAATGGTTTTCCTGTAAAATATTCTCCTTTACCATGAAGTTTTCAGTAAAACAAACGCGCTCTTATTCTCAAACATGTGACAAAGTGGATGAGTATGGAGCCCGAGAGTATTGGGCTCGGCCTATGAGCGGAGGTCCAAGCTGAATCTAATTCAATTTGGGCTTTTCCAGGCCCTTCTGTCGGCCTACTCAAAATTTAAGCTCAAATTTTTTTTAAAAAAATGGTTAAAAGTGTTAGAACTGTAAAGATACGAGATAATTCATACTTCAAATTTCAAGAGATCAAAGCAAAACACCATAAAGCGAAACCTAAACCATATCAAAAACCTTGCTGGCCGCAATTTTTCCATTTAAATGATGACCTCCTTCTCGTCATATGAAATTTTACTCAATACCTACCATTCCTTCTTAAAAGGAACTCTATGATAGATATATTGAGGAGATCGAACATTCCTATTAATTTAATACAAGAATCGAAGAGCAGCAGAAACCACCCACTAAATATCCAAAAGAACTGGGGTGATCTCATCAAATTCCGCAAGCAGTAAGCCCCTTTTTGAATTCAATTTTCCTGCCCAATGCCACCAAACCAACGGCCCAAAATGGGCCTAGAGATCGTACGGAAATCCCACAGAGCTGGCAAAAGCAAAGCCTACCCTTTCTTTTATTACATAGCCTCCAAAATTGGAGGGACCACCACCAATTGAGCTGGACCCACAAAAAAAAAACAAAAAAACAAAAATCGATTGCTCATTCTGTTCTTTTTTCCCCTTTGGAAGATCTTTCTGGTTGCACCTAATTCAAGGATGGAGGTGTCTGAGTCGATACTTAACTTGCCTCTCTTCCCTTCTTCTGTTCAGTTCAAGTTAAAAAGGCGGCGTTTAAGGTTTGGCTGGCGAGCGTTAGCATTGATTTCTCAGAAATTCCGAGGAATGCGCGCGCGATACTAAAACCGGAACATACGCAAACCCATTGGAAACTTTCCCAACCCTTGCCCGAACCGTGCGAATAATCCATGGCCCCACGCGAATAATCCAACCATGAGATGCTCTCTCTCTTACCCAACCACCACTCAAACTCGGATTTGGTTCGCCTAACATTGAGATTTCAGTGACATACGTGACATTACTCAAATCGGACCGTCCAAATGAAAATGGACAGCCTGCTTTCAGCCACGTCACGTGTTAAAAGGAAGGGAAAAAATATGGACAGGAATTTTTTTGGAGTTTGAAAAATTTTGAATCCCAAATGTGGCTCAAATCAGACCATCTATTTTCATTTGGACAGCCTAATTTGAATAATGTCACACATGTCACGGAAATTTCAAAATTTCAATATCAGGCGATCCGGATCCATCAAACTCAAAGCAACAACCTTTAAAAACAATTATATTCCTTTCAGACCAGGCTCTCTGAGGAACAACATACTGCTTAACTGAAACCTGGGATTCCATTTGGCCCCTGACAAAAATCTCCCCCCACCCCCCACCCTTCTGACGAGAAGATTTATTGACAGACGAACCCCATTCACACCCACATAAGAGGACAACCCACCAAGTCATGCTGATGCTTATGAGGGGGACAAAAACAACCACTCAATTCCATGAGTACCAAGCAGACTGATGCCCCCACAATGCCAACAAACATGTTTATTGAAGCAAAAAATAATGCAACGAGGTATGCCATAGCACATGACTCATATCCACCAAACTGAACTCAGCAAAAGCCTGAGACAAAAACAACATCAATGACAAACTTTTTGGCCTACAAAACATGATGACATCACGAAACTATACACGAACCGATTCGATATCGCCTTCGTCTTCTCTCCGCCCTATTCACAGGAAGAATTTTGTAGACAGCCTAGCAGAATAGAATGGACAATCGGGTTGGCAATGACTCACATGGAAGTAGCTGATGCGCGGCGGTGGCGACGCTTCACGAAACGCCGCTTGCCTTGGCCGAACGTGACGGGATCGGACGACCGGAGGTGCTCGGCTTCTTTTGCATTTAGCACACACTCTGGAGGAGGAACCTTGTACCGAGCTCGGTCGTAGCAATACGAATAGGTCATGTGCCTCTTCCTGAAGTTCTCCATATGGACTTTCTGTTCGTGTGTGATGGCGTAAGGGATCGATCCCGAAGGAAGGACTGCGTCGCATGCTGATGAATGTTCGATAGGATCGACTGCACACCCATGAAGGACTAAATCAGAGAATTGGACTATGTAGGGAGCATATTTGTAGTTCACTCGGTATTTGCCTCCATTGGTAGCCCAATTGGATGCATCCCATATTGTGGCATACAAGGTCATCGGTTTAGAGGGGAAGTCTCCACCCATGGCTTTTGTTCGCTTGACCTCTCTAATAGGCACATTGTCCACGTAAAATCTGTAGAAAAGAAACAATCAAAACAAGCAAATACATAGAATTAATCGAAACCACAGGAAACCGAAACTGCAACCAAGGGCTACTGAAAATGCCGAACTGAAAAAATCACACTAAATATCACTGTTGAATATATAATAAATAAGTCTTTCCGATGTCTCGTATTCCTGCAAAGTGGAACTAGATACATGAATTATCTTCTAACACCATGTTCACAACATCATAACATTTGTAGGATTTTACCTATTCAAACCTCTCCGCAAATGTTTCCGACTATGTTCCCTTTCCTATTAGAAAACTACGTATCAACATCCCATCCATGACATCGCACCAACCCTTATGGAAATTACCATGAATGGCAAATCAAAGCCCTTACATAGCAAGATGATCTGCTGGACATCAAACCACAATTTCTTTAAAATGCTGTCTGTTCAACATCAACCAATGGCCCACTCAAATGAAGGTTGTTTCCCATACACCGCTGCCATATCGTGATGACCAAAATAGCTTCTGGACATCATATTCGATGTGCTAGTGAAGGAACCAGCGGTTTGTGAAACAGGGGGTGCCAATAATGGGCCAAAAAACAGATCAGCCTAACCTCCTCAAAAAGGAACCATGCCCTACACTACAATACCTCCGAATAGATCCATGGAACCCCACCTGTGAATCACTAATGACAATAATGGTAGTTTAGCGACAGTGATTGGTCCAACTCATCAAGATTTTGAAAGATCTAATGTGAGAGCATATATGCAAATAGAATGCAGGGAGACCGAAAATTGTTGGTCGCCAGATTCTGATCGGTACTCACACTATCAAAGCATTGGTCCAGAGAATACTGTACTGGTGGAAATCGTCAGAGGGATCGAACCAGAGATTATATCGCTCCTCTCTTCCGATGCCGACGCTTCCATTGCCGTAAACATTGGTCTGCACCCTCCAATCTTTGCCTCTGATGTTTCCCAAGAATTCGAAATCGATTTCGTCGTGAGTTTTCTCGAATATATCCCCATTTGACATCTGGAATGAAATATTGGTAATTAGGGAAAATCAGTGGAAAGATGTGCTTCATAATAAGATAACTGGTGAAGTTGCAACACCACAATTTTTAACATCGGCAAGAACCTAAAGAAATCGAACAAGGAAATCTTTATACGTATTGATTGCCCCAATCAATTTCTCGAAAACAGAATTCAAATATTAACCATAAAAGCGAAAACTTCGAAGAAAAATTTCCTCCTTGGGATGAACAACACCGACTGAAGGTGACCTACTGACCTACTGACCTGAGTCTTGGAAACACAAACAGCAAAATAGAGAATACTACACGTCTCCATGTCTTCATTTCTCAAACATGAAAGATCAAAGTGATGCATAAACAGTTTAGAATACAAATTAAATACAATTTCCAAGGACAAATCACTGTATTTTATGTTCATTTCATCTGGATATGTGAAACCAAACGGGAGAGCTAGGAACAGCAACTTGGACCTGCTTCCAAACCCCAAAGTGGAAGAATTGACAGCAATAAGCAGTCACCAGAGTGTAATTTGTGATTTAGGGTAGGAAACATTTCAATGTATAACGTGCAAAGGCAAATGTCCAAAAGAATATCAAAAGAAGTGAACAAAAAAGATGTGAGGTTTAATGGCTTGATAGTGAATTTCTTGAACAGCTTACTCACATAAAAAGCAACCACAACTCCTGCAGTGTAATCCGCAGGCAGCTTAATCGAAGCACTGAAGAACCCATGTAGATAAAGATCCTGAGACACAAATCCTGACCCTGCATTCGCATTGTAAAAACAAACAGAGTCGCTCAAAAAAGTGAAAATTTTTGTAACCCCACGGACCCAATCAAACCAACCACACATTACATTAGAACGATTCAAGAAAAAGAAGGGAAAAAAAAGATAGATAGAGAGAGAGAGAGAGAAAAAAAACAAAACAAACGACGAGGCAAGAACCTGTGCGTTCATCGAGAGACAGATGAACGGACTTTCCATCTCCGTGAAGGACCAGGTTGTCCTCTCCGAAGAGGTGGGCGTACCCTTCATCGAAAGAGACGACTGGTAAATCCAAATTCGAACTCTCGGGTGACCCGACAGCAAGAACGGCGAGAAGCGCGCAGCAAGCGAAGAACAGCAAGCTCACCAGACTCCATGAAGCTGACATTTTTTCTTTTTTTTTTCCTTCGGTTTCCAATCAATGGTGGGTTTTGTTTTTATTTATTCGGTGAGTCTGCAATGTGCTGTGCGCGCATCTAAATGACAGGCGAAAGGCGTGCCAGACAAGGAGAAAGAGATAGAGCGACGCCTGGAATCGCCACAGGCTAACAGAGGATGGAGACAGAGAGAGCAGTGAAGTGAAGAAGGCAAAGCTGAGCGGCCATTTTATCTACTGTGGAGATTTTTATTTTTTTGGCAGAATATTGTGAAATTTATATATTATTAATTTCGAAAAAACCGCATTTTCGTTTTCACTATTCCCATCCCCAACAACTTTAACATCATATATAATTTGTGTTCGAATTGAGATCACTTTATTTTGCAATTGCGATCAATTGCAATAGGCAGTCATTCAATTAATTTTTTAATATAACTAGTTCGGTATGAAAAATCGAAAAAAAAAGGTTAAAGAGTGGCCCCTCGAACACCTGTCAAGTTCTACTGAATCGGCAAAATGCGACCACCATTCACAGCAAACGTATGTTTTTTTTCTATCTCTCTCGCTCTCTGTTTCTTTTGCGGCAAGGGATGTCGATTTTCAAATCAATTCGTGCTTGCTTCCCACGCGATTTTCTCACTGTTTTTTTTTTTTTCCATATCTAAGAAGATTTTCGCAATTAGAATGGAAAAGGACTTCCGAGATTGATAACCATTTCAATCTTCCTTTCTTGACAACATAAAAAATGATTAATCCCTCCCCTTTGACACTTTATGAAAAAAAAATCAGTGTGAACATGAAATTGTCAAACTTTTTCTAGACACTTTGGAGGCGGGTGGGGACAAGAAGGGCCAAAAAGGGCGGGGGGGCCGAAAAGAACAAAGTGGAGGCCAACTGTCGTCATTACAAATACAATAACACCAATGTAAATCACCGCAAAGGAGGCGCGGAATCATCAGGCGAGGCGGACAAATTATTAAGGTGGGGGTCTCGGTGGGCCCCAGACCAAAAAGATCTTTCGCTTTTTAACCTTTTTTAAAATAAATATTTTTTTTTTCTAAGTTAATTGGATAACAAAAACAGGAAAAGGCGAAGAGAAAGAGGAAGAGAGAGAGAGAGATAAAGAGGAATCGGTCCCCGGGGGGCAATCGGACAAGCGACCCAGGCGCCGGCCCAATTTCCCCCTCTGGCTGTTTCCCACATCCCACTCTACCGCGCTTTCCCAAATCGCGCGGGGCTAACCGCAATTTGAAAGTCAGATTGAACGGTGCGGCTCGGACACGACCCGCCGATCACTCGGGATCAGAAGTGGCAAAATGGGTCGGCAATCCGTATTTTAACTCGTATTTGCTGACACGGATAGAACATGGGTCGGTTAAAATTTCGATAAGAGATTTGAATGCGTTTACCGAAGTTCAGTCACTTGAGCCCAACTAATAAAAATATGGACTTTGGTCTGGCATAGACCCATTTTTTGACCGGAGTTTTGTGGCAACTTTCGTAAATAAAGGAGCTCGAGGAGGGCAAAGTCCAAATTCTGTGGTTCAGGGGGTGGGGGGCCAGCGCGCGTGGTGGGGCCGGACAGAGAAGCACATTTCGGCGCAAAAGGGGTCTCCCTTGTTTTTTGCCACAATTTAATGACGCGGAGGAGACACGTGGCGCAATGACGAGCATTGGATGGCGGGGAAAACAAAGGAGAAGAAAAGGTCGGGGAATTGAATTTCGGGTCCATTCCGGGTCCCACCGAGAATGGGGGCCGCCCTCGAATTCTGGTTCCTGATGAGCCGCGCTGACGTGGCAGTCCCACTTTGAACCTTGTGCTACCTATGTTCGCGTAACATCCAAAAAAAAAAAATTCAACTTCATCATTTATGATAATTATATCCAAAACTTTTTTTTTCTCATAAAAAAATTTTCAATTTTTACTTTTATCTCAATTATACCCGTTTAATACCCAAAAAAATCATCAACTTTGACATTTGTCCTAATTATATCCACAACTTTTTTTTTATCCCATAAAAAAACCTTCAACTTTTGTTTTTATCCTAATTCTACCATTATCAGCCTTCCGTCCATAATCACTGTTAATTAATCCTACGTGGCGACTAAATTTTAGATCGTTAGTCAAAATATCTCTATGTCTAGCCATTTTTTTGGCTACTGAGTACCGAAGGGAATACAAAATGTGCCGTCGTGTATGACTCTGTATCTCCCGATAATATATAGAGGAAGCAAATAGCAAAAAAGAAGTTTAGGGGTTTTTTCATGTCAGTTTTGCTTAGATGTAATTCATTAACAACATGAAAATGCCACGTAGAATTAACTAATGGTGATTGTGGACGAAAGGCTAACCGTGGTAGAATTGGGACGTAAATAACCGTTGGAGGTTTTTTATAAGTCAAAAAAAGAGTTTTGGATATAATTGGGACATATGCTAAAGTTGAGGGTTTTTTTATCTGTGCCTGTAAAATTGGAACAAAAGTAAAAATTTGAGATAGAATTGGGATAAATGTAAAAGTTGGAGATGTTTTATGAGACAAAAAAAGTTTTGAATATAATTGTCACAAAAGAAAAAGTTGAAGATTTTTTTGGGTATTGGGCCTATTTATGTTGCTATGTTTTGCTATCCAACTTGCAGCAGGAAAAACCAGAAATTGGAAACAATTGCCATATTTATCATTTTCTCTTCTCTTCAATTGTTTTTTTCAGAAAATTTTAAATAAAGGCACAAGGTATCGTCATTTTCTCAAATAAAAATTTAAAGTGAATTTTATTTTAAATAAAAGCTTAAAATTTCCTTCCTATTTTAAAGAACTACATGACTAAGAACATTTTCGTCATTTCCTTTTTTTAAAAAAAAATTTCCCTTTTTTTATATTTGTCTTTTTTTTTTTTTTGCCCTAGCTTCTCGCCGGCCATCGATGAGGGCCTCACCCGGGTGAGCCGAGGGCCGCCTTTGCCAAATCTGGCCGGCGAGGGTCGCTCTTGGCTAGCCCCGCCCGGGCGAGGCCCGATCACCAACGAGAAGCTAGGGGAAATAGAAAAAAAGAAAGGAAAAAGGAAAAAAAAAAAAAAAAGAGAAATGACAAAAATACCACTAGTCATGATATTTTTTGAAAAATGAGGTCAATTTAAGCCTTTATTTAAAACAAGGTGAACTCTATATCTTTATTTGAAAAAACGATAGCATTTTGGGTCATTATTTGAAAATTTTATCCTTTTTTTAGGCATGTTGATTTTAAAAGATCATTTATTTAAGTATAATCAATGTCCTTTTTAGTGGTTTTTGTTTTAAATTTTCATGCCATTGATCATGGTTTGGCTGCTAATCTTATTCGGTTCCCGTTTGTCATCAACTGAAAAGCCCAAAGACATTGCATGGGCCATCCTTATCCCCCTATATTTCCTTACCAAAAAAAAAAAAAAGACATCATTGTGGACCGATGTTTTGGTTTCAGTGAATATCAAGTGAGTCGAGTTGAATCGATAGGTAAATGTGTAAATATGCCAAATAGATTTGACGGTTACAATTCTGCATTTATAGTACTCGACACTTAATAGGGTCGACGATTTGTGTTGGCGTGTCATAATCGCATACGTTGTGTCAATTCTTTGTCGCTCTTAAAAACATCTTTATTTCGATTCCACTACCCAAATAACTATTTTTTTTTATGTCGTGACTCCCCAAATAACTTAATTAGGGTGAAAACGTGTTAATTCGTGCCAACACATAATATCGGGCATGTAATGTTGTGTCGCACCACATTCGAGTTTTCTCTCCGTCATTCGTGTCTCATCTCGTGTCTTGGAAACGGTTCGTGTTCTAACATTGCAAGCTCTACGCAAGAGTCAACCCTAGGTGACAACATCATTTGGCTGCATCACAGAAAAATTCAAATAGAAAGAGCATAGTCTATGGTAATGCTCGGGAAGGGTCATTCACCTGACTACCCATTTCCATTCTCTTACCGAGCGGAAAAAATGCAATATCCGATGCATCAAACCTTTTTTTATCATAGGAGCATAGTCCAGTACTAACGATACATCAAAGCCGAACAATCAAATTTAACCAAGCCAGATGCAATTACAATTGTTGAATCAAGAGATCAAACCAAAGCAAAGTAAACAAGAATGTCCCAAGAACATACCGTTATGTCATGGGAAAATTACCAAAAAAGTCTTAAACATTTTACAATTGTGTCAATTTAGTCATAAACCTTTTACATTTGTGCTAATTTGGTCCTAAATCTTTTGCATTTGTGCCAATTCAATCCATTTGGCTGGTCGGCGCTCACGTAGACCTTTTTTTAAATAACATTTATTGATTTTTTTTCCCTTTTTTTCTTGTAGCTTTTCTTTTCCACAAACCCTTTGGGCCAGCAAAGGCCACAGTGCCCTCAGTTGGCTAGATCTAGCGAGGGGCTATGCGCCCTCGCTAGCCCAAGGGTTGGGGAAAAAAACTAAAGAAAAAAAAGAAAAAAGAAAAAAATCATAAAAATTTATATAATTATTAAATATCATTAGGAATATCTACTTCAAAGCCGGTCAGCCAAATGGATTGAATTGACATAATTGCACAAGGTTTAGGACTGAATTAATAAAAAAATTTAGGATTGAATTGGCACAATTACAATAGGTTTATGATTTGTTTGGTAATTCTCCATTTATGTCATTTGTGCCTACACTCAAGAATTGTATTCATGATCCCATTCTTAACACAAAAAAGAAATGATTATGCGACTGTTCTTAATCCACCATGAGATTAGCAGCATGTCCCTGGGCCACAAAAAAATAAGCAATAAACAATTAAAAATCGTTGCGGACTTCGCCCCTTCAAGAACTTGTTGCACACAACATGTTATTACTCTCACAGTCCCCCAAAGATTGTTATGTTAGCAAATCCCGACACCAAATAGCAGAACAGAACGACCATTCCCTTTCACGGGTCATTTCATTCCGTTCCAAAACGCTTTCCATTCCGACTCGACTCTATTTCAGGATATGAAGCACGTCGTTGTAGCTTTATCTTTCCTAACAATAGGGAAAGAATGAATCAAACCGTCGCACAAAACCAACCAATGGACCCAAGTCCTCGACAAAACATATGTCTTCGTAGGCGGTCCAAGTCGAACTTCTCATTGGAAATTCATCCACCGAAAATATTCTTAGTGAAAGTTACCAAAATAAAAATAAAAAATGCTAAGTTTCTGCATAGAGCCGCAAAAATGTCTCTTTCCGTAGAATTTCAAAGGGGCTCGAGAGCGTCTAAAGCTACAGAGCCACGAGCCCTTATTCCCTCGTGTGTCCACAGCGTGGGGTTGGACTTCGAAGGTTCAGTCCGAGTCTTTGAGACTTCAAGCGAAAAGGTGCTACCGTTGGTCAACAAGCCTTGATTTGCGGCAGAAAATTCCCACCTCTGTATGCCCGTGAACTTCCAAACAGGATTTT
Organism: Rhodamnia argentea; assembly: GCF_020921035.1. Taxonomy (NCBI): domain Eukaryota; kingdom Viridiplantae; phylum Streptophyta; class Magnoliopsida; order Myrtales; family Myrtaceae; genus Rhodamnia; species Rhodamnia argentea. The sequence continues at coordinate 8,943,453 of NC_063154.1, read as the reverse complement.
ACTAGACTTTATGTGAAATAACGTCAACTTCATATCTTTATTTGAGAAAATAATGGCATTTTAGGTCATTATTTGAAAATTTTTCCCTTTTTTTAGGCATGCTGATTTTAAAAAATCATTTATTTAAGTAGAATCAATGTCCTTTTTAGTGGTTTTTGGTTTAAATTTTCATACCATTGATCATGGTTTGGCTGCTAACCTTATTCGGTGACCGTTCGTCATCAACCGAAAAGCCCAAAGACATCATTGTGGACCGATGTTTTGGTTTCAGTTATTATCAAGCGAGTAGAGTTGAATCGATAGGTAAATGTGTAAATATGCCCAATAGATTTGACGGTTACAATTCTGCATTTATAGTACTCGACACTTAAAAGGATCGACGATTTGTGTTGGAAATCACATACGTTGTGTCAATTCTTTATCGGCCTTAAAAATATCTGTATTTCGATTCCACTCCCCAAATAACTCAATTAGAGTGAAAACGTGTTAATTCGTGCCGACACAAAATGTCGGGCATGTAATATCGTGTCGCACCATGTTCGAGTTTTCTCTTTGTCATTCGTGTTTTATCTCTCGTGTCTTGGAAACGGTTCGTGTTCTGACATTGCAAGCTCTACGCAAGAGTCAACGCTAGGTGACAACATCATCTGGCTGCATCACATAAAAATTCAAATAGAAAGAGCATAGTCTATGGTAATGCTCGGGAAGGGTCATTCACCTGACCGCCCATTTCCATTCTCTTTTACTTACCGAGCCTAAAAAAACAATGTCCGGTGCATCAAACCTTTTTATCATAGGAGCATGGTCCAGTACTAACGATACATCAAAACCGAACAATCAAATTTAACCAAGCCAGATGCAATTACAATTGTTGAATCCATAGATCAAACCAAAACCAAGTAAACAAGAATGCCCCAAGAACATACCGTTATGTCATAGAAAAATTACCAAAAAGGTTATAACCTTTTTGTAATTGTGTCAATTCAGTTATAAATCTTTTGCGTTTGTGCCAATTCAGTCATAAACCTTTTACATTTGTACTGATTTAATCTATTTGGCCGGTTGTTGCTGATGTGGACTTTTTTAAATAATATTTAAATAATATTTATTGATTTTTTTCCCTTTTTTTTCTTTTAGCTTTTTTTTTCACAAACCATTTAGGCTGGCAAGGGCCGCAAAGCCCTCGACTGGCCGGACCTAGTGAGGGGCTGTGCGCCCTCGCTGGCCCAAGGGTTGGGGAAAAAAAACTAAAGAAAAGAAAAATGAAAAAAAATCATAAAAAGTTATATAATTCTTAAATACCATTAGAAATGTCTATGTTAGCGCCGGCTAGCCAAATAGACTAAATTGGCATAATTGCAAAAGGCTTAGGACTGAATTGATAAAAAAAAAATTTATAATTGAATTGACACGATTACAAATGTTTAGGATTTTTTGGGTAATTCTCCCTTTATGTCATTCGAGCCTAAACTCAAGAATTGTATACATGATCCCATTCTTAACACTAAAAAGAAATGATTATGCAATTATTCTTAATCCACCGTGATATTAACAACATGTTCCCGAGCCACAAAAAAATAAGCAATAAATAATTAAAAAATCTTTGTGGGCTTCACTCCTTTAAAAACTTGTTTCCACAGTCGCCCAAAGGTCGTTATGTTAGCAAATCCCAACAACAAATATCAGAATGGAACGACCATTCCTTCTCACAGGTCATTTCATTTTGTTCCAAAATGCTTTTCACTCGGACTCGACTCTATTTTAGGATGCCAAACACGTCGTTATAGTTTTATCTTTCCTAATAATGGGAAAAGAATGAATCAAACCGGTTGCGCAAAATCAACCAACGGACCCAAGTCCTCGACAAAACATATATCTTCGTACACGGTCCAAGTCGAACTTCTCATTGGAAATTCATCCATCGAAAATATTCTCAGTGAAAGTTACCAAAATAAAAAAACAAAAGAAAGAAAATCGTGGGTTAAGTTTCTGCATAGAGCCGCAAAAATGTCGCTTCCCGTAGAATTTCAAAGGGGCTCGCCCTTATTCCCTCGTGTGTCCACAGCGTGGGGTTGGACTTCAAAGGTCCAGTCTGAGTCTTTGAGCCTTCAAGCGAAAAGGTGCTACCGTTGGTCAACAAGCCTTGATTTGCGCCAGGAAATTCCCACCTCTATGTGCCCGTGAACTTCCAAACAGGTTTTACTAGACTTGGTAGATTCAGACCAAACCCTAGAGTAAAACAAAGAATTGGGACTTGTGGGACTTTTGTTCTCGCTCTACCTTAGACTAGTCAAACGGTTGTCTCCGGTCGGTTTTGGGTTGGTTTAAAAATGATCCGACCCCAATTAATTCATTTTGATCCTTTTTATGCAATGCAAATTTAGTGATTCATACATAACCTAATTCATTTTCTTAAAACACTTTGATATTTCAAACTAAGGTGAGAGTGCAAATCAAGTGAACGAGAGAGAATGGAAAGAGAGTCATAGAGATAAGTTGAGTAAGTTGTAAGCCCATTTACGATCATTTAGCACTTATATTACGTTTTAAATTCATTTATGGCTCATTTACGATTCATTTAACATTCGTATTGTATTTGAATTCATTTATTGACTATAACTAATCCATATAACAACTCAGTCCATAAATGGGTTAAGAAATGTATTTATGACCGGCGGGTTCGGTCCGGTTCCGGGAAGCGCTAGTCCCATAAAATTGAAAACGGTGTGTTCGGTATAGTTCTTGGTTCTAGGGGGAACTGGATCGATTATTTTTTATTTATTTCTTATTTCTTAAGAAAAAGAAGGTAAAAAAAGGATAGAGGGATAAAGGAAAACAAACAACAAGGCAAGAACCTGGGCGTTCATCGAGAGACAGATGAACGGATTTTCCATCCGGAGATGGAAAGAGATGACTGGTAAATCCAAATTCCCAACTCCTGGGCAAGGCTGGGCTGCTATTTTATTTATTTATTGTGGATATTTGTTTTTTCTCCAGAATATTGTGAAATTTTATTTATCATTAATTTCCGAATGTAGTGAGGAAAAGGGTGTTGAATTTGTTCTTTCGGCATGTATTAATTGTTTTTTTTTCGGAAATTGAAAGGATCAATCTTGTAAAACACAAAATATAAAATCGAGAAAATTAATATCAAAAGCCGATCAAAAGAGAAATAAGAAATCGAAAAAGCCGATCATTATTTTTTCTTTCAATTTTTATTTAAGTACACTGCGATAGATCATTTATCCGTCCATCTCTCCGTTCGTCCATCGTTATTGTATCCATCGTCACGGGATTTAAATTTGGTGTCTATTATGTGTTTAGGAAAAAAAACTCAGGAGTTATTGCTATTAAATTGCCAAAGTGCCTGGGACAAAGACGGGATATTTCTTTTTGTTTTGTAATCGTTTCTTCTGTTAACATTAAACGGTATTATTAAGTATCTGTTTTTTCAAACGGAAAAAGAGAAAAAGAAAACAATCCGCAAAGCTAAGAAGGCCATATCCTTATTGCCGCGAATTTAATGGTAATACCATAATAAAACTATCGAGATTGGAAAAAAAATTAATTTCAAAGCGTGAAGAATCCTTAAGAGTCCTCATACTCTTTTAAGAACTCTATTCTATTTCGTTGAAAATGTATACACATTTTGTTTTACTCATAATAGCATATTTGTTGCAAGTGAGAGGTTAGATGAAAAACAATAAAGCGTGACGAGAAATTAAACAACAGAAAGAAAGGAAACCATTGAAAAATCCCCCAACAACTTCAACATCTTATATAAATACATATATAATTTGTTTTCGAATTTGAGATGCATTTTTATTTTGTGATTTTTGTTTCTTTTTATCATAATGTATAAAATATTACTTTACCAATTGCAACCAATACCGATCGGCAATCATTCGGAAGTTCCGTTAACACTTTTTGATATAACTAATTCGGTATTAAAATAGAAAAAATGTTAAAGGGGACGCCTTAGTATCTGTCAAGTTTTGCTAAACCGGTGAAATGCGATAATCATTCATAGCAGAAGATTCGTTTTATCTATTTCGCGTCACGGGGATGTCGATATTCGGATCGATTTGCGCTCGTTTTCCACGCAAATATTCTCTGTTTTTCCAAACTTAGAGCAACCCATCTAAAGATTTTGCCAATTAGAATGGAAAAGGGCTTTCGAGATCGATAACCATTTCAATCGTCCTTACTCGAAAAAATCAATGGGAACATGAAATATCTAACTTTTTCTAGACGCTTTGGAGCGGCAGGCGCGCGGGGTTTTTGTGTGTGTGTGTTGTGGGTGGGTGGGTGGGTGGGTGGGCGGGCCTGGGGAGTTCGACAAGAAGGGCAAAAGGGGGAAAGAGAGCAAAGTGGAGTCCAACTGTCGTCATTACAATAACACGAATGTAAATCACCGCAAAGGAGGCGTGGAATCACCAGGCGAGGCGGACAAATTATTAAGGTGGGGGCCTCGGTGGGGCCCAGTAAAAAAGGGATTTCGCTTTTTAAACCTTTTTAAAAAATATTTTAAAAAAGATAATAAGTTGGATAACAATACCAGAAAAAGGCAAAGAGAGAAAGAGAGGAAAAAACATGAATCGGTTGGGGGGGGCCAATCGGACAACCGACCCAATTTCCCTCTTTGGCTGTTTCTACCTTCACAATTTTCTTCCTTCACCCAAAAAAAAAAAAAAAAAAGTCACGGGCTACCGCAATTTTGAAAGTCAGATAATACGATCCGGACGGCGATCACTTAAAATTACAACGATCGAAAATCCGTATTCTAACTCTTGTACGATGAGATGGGTGTAATATAAGTTATTTAAAATTTTAACAAGAGGTCATGAGTTTATTAAAGTTGAGCCCAATTAAAATATGACCTTCGAGTCCATTATGGATTCGTTTTTTAGTCGGTGGTACTCAATTCGATAAGCCTGCAATTCTTATCGAATTTAGATATCTCGATCTTCTTTTCGAGCTGAGCTTGAGTAGAGGTGTCGACCTCAAACTTAGGCACCGCCAATTTTTTTTTTTTCAATTTCTTTTCGAAAATGAAAATTTTCAATTTAACTAGAAGAAAAATGTTCTTGTGGCACCCATCCATCGATGGCCGCGGTGGTTTGAGCCCGGTTCCTTTCACGAGAGGTCTTGGATTTGAAACTCGTAGGCGTCGGTGATTTAAGCGATGGGTCGTGGTGGTGAGATGCTGCGCTAGCCCTCCCGAGGAATAGTCGTGCTTCACCGCCGATTTGAACCATAGCTCACTGGTCGCGCGGACACCTCGTTTATAAAAAAAAAAAAAAGTTCTGGTGGCAACTTTCGTAAATAAAGGCGGTCGAAAAGGGCGAAGTCCAAATTCTGTTAGTCAAGGTGGGGCCGGGGGGCAAGGCAAAAGGAGCGTGGGGCCCGGAGACGGAGGCATATTTCGGCGCGAAAGGGATTCTCCCTGATTTTCTTGGCTTAATTTAATGACGCGAGAGGGACACGTGGCGCAATGCTGAGCATTGGATGGCGGGGAAAAAAGGCCAAAGAATGTCGGGCCCACCGCAGCAAATGCCCCTCGCCCTTCTGAGTTCTGGTACCAGATGAGCAGCGCTGACGTGGTGGTCCCCACTTTGAACCTCGTTTGAGGCAATCGTTGTTGCTATGTTTGCTATCCAACCTGCAGCAGGGGCACACAAAAAAAAAAAAAAAAAAAAAAAACCAATAACAAGAAGAAATTGGGGACAGTTGCCATATTTATTTTCTGTTCTTTATTATTTTTTCGGCGTGCTGATTCGAGAGAATAATTGTATTTTTTTATGGATCAATGTCCTTTTTAGTGAGTCTCGTTCAAAATTTTCGTATCATTTATCACGGTTTGGCTTCTAACCTCATGACCAATGTTTTGATTTCAGTGATTATCAAATGGGTCGAGGTTGAATCCATATTTAAAAAGTGGGAAACATATCGAACAGATTTGCTAGTTACAATTCAACGCTTATAGTACTCTCGGTGCTTAATAGGGTCATTAGGCGTGTCATATTGCGTTCGGATTTCTCTATCATTCATATTTTACCCCGTGTCATGAAAACGGGTTGTGATCAGCTTAATCTAAATTTTCTGATTGCATATATCAAATGTTCGGTTCTCTATATGACAACGAACACTAAACATCAACGTGACTTGCGTAAGATTCCCATGTGATTCGGACCCTCTTCACTCGTAAGTCTAAATCTCGATTGCTCTTGAATATCCCCCATTTCATCAGTAGCATATGTTTGGCTTTGAGTATTACACCTAGAAGATTAGTCTAGCTCTACTTCAACTCGCATCAAATGATGCAGCGGCGACGGATTTCGTTCTAAATGAACGGCCATTCACGGCTCTAAGCAAATATTAAGTTATAGCCGAGAGTGTAAGAATCCTATGATAATGCTCGGGAGGTTCAGTCACTCGAGCATTATTCTCGCAACTTCATTATTCTCGGCTACTCTCGGCGGCAAGATGAAGGACTTTCGTGATAGATTGAACGAGGCCCTCAGTGAGTCCATGTTCTTCAAAGCAGATGGCTAAGAAATCCCAGCAAAACCATCCAAACCAATGTGATGAAGCAGTGAGAATAGATTAGTTTAGCTAGCCAGTAGTACTTAGATTATCGTTTGATGCAACCACAATTTTCAGCGCATTATTGATTTGAGAAAGCATTCCACTGGATAATACAGTTCAAACACAATTGTCACTAATTCTGCAATTTTTTTGTTAAATTAACAATGAACAACGAAAATAATCACAATTTCCATGAAATACGTGAAAATCCAAAAAAATAACCCCACTTAAACCCCATCTAACCTCTCCCATCGTCTCCCTTGGCGATGCCATCGGCGGCGGCGGGGCAATGGAGGACTTCCGTGATAGGTTGAACAAGGCCATTAATGAGTCCATGTTCTTCTAAGCAGACGGCTACGACATCTCGGCAAAACCATCCAAACCAACGGGATGAAGTTGTGGGAACAAGTTAGTTTAGCTAGCCAGTAGTACTTAGATTAGCATTTGATGCATATACAATTTTTAGTGCATTATTGATGTGAAAGAGCGTTCCACCGGATAATTAAGTTAAAACACAATTGTCACTAATAATGCATTTTTTTTTGTTAAATTAACGGCGAGCAATGAATATAATCCCAATTTTCATGGAATTAGTAAGAATCGCAAAAATACACCCCTCTAAATAAAAAAAAAACCCTAAAGTCTTTTTTTTGTCGAATAAAAAAAACCCCGAAAAATCAACCCTTCAAAAACTCTTCTCGACGCTCGCATTTCTCCATAAATCCTACAATCGACCCTTCAAAAATCCTCATTTCTCCATGCTCTCTAAACCCCACTCTCCCTCTCTCGTCTGCTTCCTCGACCTCTCCCGTGGTCTCGCTTCATGAAGCCCTTGCCGGCGGCGACGTGATAAAGGACTTCTATGATAGGTTGAACAAGGCCCTCGGTCAGTCCATGTTTTTTAAAGCAGACGGTTGCGACATCTCTGGCAAAACTATCCAAACCAACGTGATGAAGTTGTGGGAACAAGATAGTTTAGCCAGCCAATAGTACTTAGATCAGCGTTCGACGCATATGCAATTTTCAATGCATTATTCATGCGAGAGAGCATTCCACGGGAAAATTAATTTGAAACACAATTGTCACTAATTATGCAATTTTTTTGTTAAATTAAAGGTGAGCAATGAAAATGATCACAATTTCCTTGAAATTCATAAGAATAAAAAAAATAACCCCACTTAAACCTCCTTTAAATTTCGATCGAATAAGACTCCCAAAAAATATTTTTGGTAGGATAAAAAAAAAACCCTAAAAAATGAAACTTTCAAAAACCCTACTAAGACGCTTTCATTTCCCCAAAAACCCTAAAATCAACCATTTAAAAACCCTCATTTCCCCCTTCTCCCTCAACCCGGCTCTCCCTCTCTCGTCTACTTCCCGGACCTCTCCTATCGTCTCGTTTTGCGATGCCCTCGCTAGCGGCGACGTGATGAAGGACTTTCGCGATAGGTTGAACAAGACCCTGAATGAGTCCATGTTCTTCAAAGCAGAAGGCTACGATATCCCCGGCAAAACCAAACCAATGTGATGAGGTCGATAGAACAAGTTAGTTTAGCTATCCAGTAGTACTTAGATTAGCGTTTGATGAATATAAAATTTTTAGTGCATTATTGATGTGAGAGAGCTTTCCACTGGATAATTAAGTTCAATTACAATTGTCACTAATTATGCAATTTTTTTCTTAAACTAAAGGTGAGTAATGAAAATAATCATAATTTTCATGAAATTCGTAAGAATCCCAAAAATAACCCCACTTAAATGCCCTCAAAGTTCCTACCAAAATAGAAAACCCAAGAATCTTTTTTTTTTTTTGGTCAAATAAAAAATACCCTAAAAAATCGACCCTTCAAAAACCGTCCTACTATGCTCTCATTTCTCCGGAAACCCTAAGATCGACCCTTCAAAAATCATCATTTCTCCATTCACTCTCAACCTCGCTCTCCTTCTCTTGTGTACTCCTCCAACCTCTCCCATGGTCTCGCTTCATGATGTCCTTGCCACTGCTGGCGTGATTAAGGACTTCGGTGATAGATTGAACAATGCTCTCAATGAGTCCATGTTCTTCAAAGTAGACAGGCATGACATCCCCGGCGAAATCATCCAAACCAACGTGTTGAAGTTGTGGGAATAGGTTAGTTTAGCTAGTCAGTAGTACTTAGATTAGCGTTTGACGCATATACCATTTTTAGTGCATGATTGATGTGAGAGAGCATTCCACTAGATAATTAAGTTCAAACACAATTGTTACTAATTATGTATTTTCTTTCGTTAAATTAACGGTGAGCAATGAAAATAATCTCAATTTTCATGAAATTCGTTAGAATCCTGAAAATAACCCTACGTAAAGCCCCTTTAAATTTCGACCAAATAAAAAACCCTAAAATCTCTATTTTGAGGTGCCCCCATGTGGATCAAGCACGTTTCGACCACGTTTTATAGCTACGGGCTCCTGATCAGCATCCAGTACGGAGACGGAAGAGGCATTTCCTCGATGCTGGGTTGCGGCCGAGATGGGAATTCATACAACGCGAGCTGCAAGTTCGTCGAGGAGGGCATCGGAGGGCAGGTTCAGCCCGGGGTGGGTGTGTGTCGTCGGCGTCTTGCTGCTGATGTTTTTCGGATACAGGTTGTCGGCGTATCTCAGCCTTGCGACGCATCATCGAGGCTTGAAAGAAACATCAGCTACCGCGAAGGCGAGAGCGTACGAGTATTTCCGAGCCGATTCAGCTCGACATGGCTGGTGACTCGAAAAGGATAGTCGGAGGAGGAATATTTTGCTAACGAGAAATGTTTCATTTTTTATTAAAACAATTTAATTGCTAAAATAATGCATTGAAATTCGCGCTTTGTTTTTTGTCTATTTTTATTTAGCCGTTGAATAAGTGCCCTCCATCCGGAGGGACAACGACACGAATGTAATACTTTTACCAGATTTGGGACACCTTTACCATTACCGCGAAAATGGATAAATTTGGACACTTTTACAGCACGGTAACTATTAACTGGCAAGTACCGAAGGGTGGTCACATTTCATGGATAAGTTGAAAAAATGGGAACACTTAATAAGTCACTTCGGTTTTGATTCTTTCAATGTTATTCGAGTTCACATTCAGCACTTGTAAAACGTACTTGAAAGTATCGTCAATGGATGTCCAATTAACTTTTATTTGATTTTGCGTCTTGAGATTTACTTTAGCTCTTTTTCCTCAATCTTCTGTATAACACATGTTGGACCCAATACAGGACGCGTCTTCTATGAATTTTTCCAAAACCTACATGACAAGCAGGAAGTTCCGGACCTTCCCTTTGCTGTCGCTCATAGTGATTCTTTTCACAAAGAAAATGTTTGCATCCTCTACTATTGCATAGCATAATTTGTCTTGAGATTGCATTGCATGTGAGATTTGATTATCTTGTTGGTCGGTCTATATTTTAACCTGCTTTTCATACGTGCAGTTTGATCTAGGCAAGAATGGCAAGAAAAGAAGGCAAAATAGAATTGACAATGAGTGAGATTAGTAATTGCCGAGATCCGTCGTTGTGTGAATCCTAAAAATAAATCTCATTCTAAGTTTCATGAAGAGGCGCACCTGAAACTCCTCATGTTTTCATTGGAAGACCAGTTACAATATCAATATGGGCAAAAAATTGCGCTTAGTGCAGCACTTTCAAAGGTTAGCTTGAATAATCTTTTGCTTTTTATTTTTCTTACCCCAAGTTGTTGACTTTGTGAGTCTCACAAATTTCGACTTTTGTTTTTAAGGAATTCTTGACAATGAGACTGTCGGCCACTTCATTGGAAGAGTCTTTCTCTTTTTAACTCGCACTGGGTCAACAAGCCTTGATTTGCGGAAGAAAATTCCCACCTCTATATGCCCGAGACCTACCATATGGGATTAGACCAAAAAGAAAAAGAAAGAAAGAACTGTGATATGGGTTTAATATATTTACTAGATTCTGACCAAACCCTAGAAAAAAAATCAAGTAACGAGACTTTCGTGCCTCTTTTTCTTTCTCTGGATAATAACGCAAATGATCCATGAACTTTTATTCAATATGCAATGTGACTTTTAATTCGTTCAGTATGCTCCTTGAACTTTTGTTACACGTTCAATGTTGTCCCCGAATTATATTAACATAATCAATGTAGTCCTTCCATTAATTTAATAGCATAGCAATATTGAACAATTTTATACGATTCGGGGACTAAATTAAACATGTACCAAAAGTTCATGAACCACATTAAATAAATTAAAAGTTCATAGATCACGTTGCACATTTGATCAAATTTAAGGATCATTTGTGTCGTTTTCTCATTTTTCTTTTTACGTTGATGTGATATTCGAAATAAATCAAAATAATCACCCCCTCACGTGATGGTTTCCCATCCATATACAAGGGATACGTAATGAAACAAATAAGCTCGTGTCGCGACGGGGACAGAGCACATTATAACGTGCGACTAATGGGACTAGAATCTCCGCAGCAACTCTTTTGATGCGGTGTCCTCACCCGCGTGCGACCCCTACCCATGATCGGCTTCGGTCAATAGGTTCGTATGCTCAGCAGCCCGATCGTCTCTACAATTTTTCAATATCCTTATTGCGCCTCACGGGTGCACGACGAAACGGCCATGCCGGGTTTGTGCTTTGAGCGTGGTTTGATCCTTGTTGTTCTCTAGATTATGCGCTCTAGTTCGATTATGAACATAGAATCATGCCTTTGCAAGTTGGCTCACAGTGCAACTTTAGTTCACAATCATAGGTTATAGTTCATAATCGTCATGTGCTAGCCAACGGATGGATCCACGCTCATAAATACATTGAACGGGAATGATAAGGAAAACGGGGCTCATTCACATTGCTGGAAGATGGAGGAAATTGGGCTTTATGGGCCCTGAAATTTGCTTCTGTTCACGGCAATTCGAAAGAATGGGCCCGCACGTGCTATCAATAGAGGAGCTTTTGTTTTTGTGGATATTACCAACCTAGTTAGAAAAAATGAATCTCAATTAGACTTATTACCCTTCGACCCCCAAAAAAAAACAGAAAGAATCAGACTTATTACCATCTTTATCTCGGTCGATTATCAAATTATCTTGCGTTTCCAACTCTTATTTGAGTTAGTTAACCACGTTTACTAGGTATTTTGTTTTTAGCCTACCAACTTTTCTCTTATGGCACAAAAAGAAAGCATCTCTCATCTTTTAGAAACTTTTATTTACTTTTTCCGGAAACACCTTGAACTTATCGAATGTCAAATGAGATTAATAACCCATTTTGTGTGAATTGTGAACTTTTTTGAAATAATTTATCGATTCTTATTGGGAAATGCTTCCCCGACAGTCAGAAAATACTGTCTGTTATTTTTTACCGTAAATCCACATACTATCATAGCGTGTTTTGTATAAAGCACTTATTAATTGAAAAATCGTGGGGTCAGAAAAAATGACAAGATTGTCTAGGTGGCAGCTCCCATTCTCATTTGAGTTGCTTACTAATGTTTATTTGATTTGTTAATTCAATATCTCTAAGTTACCATATTTATTTGCCTTACTTACCAGCCCTTAATATGATTGACTTGTCAAATAAATTCGTGTTACCAACTCTTATTCGAGTTAGTTACCAACTTAATTTTTTCTAAAATTACCCACTTTCTTATCTTTGGCAAAAGAACTATTTTTTATTATTTACCAACTTCTATTTAAGTTTCTTACGAGCACCTTGAATTTACCGTTTATCGTATGAAATTACCAATCTTTATTTGGTGACTTATCGACTTTACTCGCGACTAAGTAAATCGGTAGAAAAGTTATTAGATTGAAAAATAACCAAATAAATGCTGATAACCGTTTCAAATGAGAGTTGGTAACCAAACTAGTTGATAACTTACAATAAAGTTTGCAATTTCACATATGAGTAGTAGATTTTAAGACGTAATCACGAATGGTAAATAAAAGTTGGTAAAAGATTGGAGAATAGTGAAAGTGAATAAAGGAGAATACATCTTTTGGGCCAGGAAAAAAGAAGAAGAACTCATTACATATCTACATTTCTAGTGAGTGTACCATTAGGTCCACTAGTTAGAAATAAGTGGCTGATTAGCTTTTCTCGCGCGACACAAACAGTGTACTTGGAGACAAAAAAAAAGTGTTTCCGTTGTTTGGATGACTTAATGAAACTGGAATAAAGAGGAAATGAACAGAAGTATTTCTTTTGGTCCCAAAGGAAATGGAGGAAAACAAACTTAGGGTCAGGTATTCTCGCGAAAAATCAATGATTTTGATTTGAAAATATTAAAAAAAAAATAATTGCCCGTATCCTTTATAAAAATCAAGGAACGAAAATTACTTTCATTATTCACGAAAATGCTTAGACATAAATTGCCATCGATATTGAAAACATTTGTTATTTACTATTATTTCAAACAATCAATTTTAAGAATTTTTTTTTCAACTTTATATCACTCGTCTGATTCTTAAAATACGAAAAATTTCAAATTAGTACACTTGTAACAAATTTACCCAAAACTAATTTTTTGACCACAAAAAACTCAAACCGGTACATTTGTGATAAATTTGCCCAAATTAATTTGTTGACTACCAAAAACTCAAAATTGGTACATATATGACAAATTTACCATTAGTTAGTTTTCATTAAATTAGGTTATTATGGCGAAAAAAGCAAAATTTATACACATGGAACAAACGGAGGGTAAAAATCTCAAAATTAATAAATCCCGTCACGTGTCATCTAACTCAATAATTTGACGGTAAAAATTAAACGAAAATCAATGAAGGGTAAATTCGTGATAGGTTTACAAGTTTGAGGTATAGTGGTTAAAAAATTAATTTGTGATAAATTTATCACAATTGTTTCAGTTTGGAGCTTTTGATGGTCAAAAAATCAATTTAAGATAAATTTGTCACAAGTGTATCAATTTAGAACTTTTCGTAATACGATCTCTTGTTAAAAACAAACAAGGCAAGGGTCATTCTGAACAATCAATCAAATCTATTTCCTTCCCATCCTTCAATGCAAATCTAAGCAGGTGAAGGAATCATTCCTCTTCCCTTCGTTTCCCTTCCTCTCCATTTCCACACACTTCCCTCCTCACCCAGGTGAATTCAGCCTCGCTTAGGTAACCAAACAAAGCAAAAATTTGATCTTGGATTGTCTTAACTCATCAAAACGAGAGATGAATCCGGTCGCCAAAACCCACATCCATGATCGAAATTGAGGATCTGATGAACTGATCAATACTCATGTTGATACAAACAAAATATAACAAGAAAAAAAAAAAAGGGCCAATTCAAGTAGTCGTCTTGTTATAATCACGAGCTTCATAAGAATAAGTTACGAACTCGTGCAAAAACCGTTTGATCATCTTATCAGGGCTGAGATTTGCCTGGAATAGGAAAGGCAGATGCAGTAAGCAATCTTTAACCCGAGAGAGAACTGCTGGTATTGACCTTCCCCTAGGTATTCAAGCCACATCCTCAACACTCTTTAATTGGCAGTGTCAGGATTTTCTTTTTATTTTTTGAGGATTCGAACCTCCCACCTCTCTCTTCCTAAAGAGAAGAGTGGCTACTGAGGCAATCCCTACGCAATCCCCACGCAATCCCCCAATAGTTGTCATAGGATTTGAGGAGCAAAATTTAAGAGTTAGATAGGAGAATATCAGAGGGTAAAACCCCCTCCCCCCCAAAAAAAAAAAAAGTAGAATGAATGAATTGGAGATAAGACATCACACTAAACAGTCTCCTCAATGCTTTATTTACATCTTCCGATATCTTGTTTCGTTCAATATTTTGGTTAAATTTGCAATAGTCTCTGAACTTTGAATTTACTCAGCGTGGTCCCTGAGCTTTAAGTTCAATATGCAATGCCGTGCATGAACTTTTAATTTATTCAGAGATGATTGGGCTAGAGTTCGTCCCTGAAATTTTCATTTGGTCCATCTTATGTTCTCACTCTTTAAATGATCTTTCGCGATTGCTAACTTTGATGGAGCAGGTCCTTCAAAGACTTTATTGTCCGAGGCTTTTATTGTCGTGTGGTTCGAACCCTTCTCACACACATTGGGTGTGACATCCCCATTACAGTTGGTATCAGAGCCGACTTCCAATAGCATGTGGGCCACAGTGAGCGGTGCACAGTAAGGATGTTGTGCCGCTGAGGAGAAGAGTATGTGACACTGGGTTTGGCTGAAAACGTACGGAGAGCTCATTTGAGTCTCTTCTAAATCTGGAATTTGCATTGCACATCCAAGTCAACTCGGTAATGATGGCTGATGCCTGCGACGCCTGACTCCTATCTTTCAAGTTCTACTTGCTACTAAAACAAAGAAGGTCCGTCCGATCGAAGCGAAAGACTCGCAAGCTTTCAACCCGTCGAGAAAAAGGCAGTCTTCTCTTTTATCTACCACTTATCTTTGCTCTTGACAGAGTGGCTACCATCAATTTATTTAAGATTAAGATCAACAGACGAATGCGTCCCGTGATGAAGAGGGATCTTCTTAGTCCCGGAGTATTATAACCCACTTAGGCTGGAAACTCAGCGCCGAAAGCCCGATCGTCCGACGTTGTACTTTGAAAGCGAAGCTGGCTTTTTTGTTGCCCTCGCCCTAAAATGCTAGAAATCTGCCATACGGCTTTTCTTGGGTTAATGCTTGGTAGTGCCGGACTTAGGTCTTGTTTGATTCAACATTGGGAATGAGCATTGGGGCTTTAAAGTCCCTTGGCCAAATACAAATAGTGATTGATTTATTTTTTGGCTCATTTTGGGGAGATACAATTGCATCTCAAATGCTCTCCAAAGTCCTTTAGCCCAAAGTACTTTGTACTTTGGGCTAAAAGACTTTTACGAAATGTAACTAATTTTTTTTCTTTTAAATTTATCATTTTAGCTTCCTTTCCACCCTTTGTCACCCACCACCACCAGCCCCCTCCACCGCCCACAGGCCGCAGCCGCCACCCATCGTCGCCGATCGCGGCAGTCTGCAGTCCATTGCTGCTGACCGCCACCCGTCAACGCCAATCGCCAACCGCAGTAGCCGCCGCCCCCCACCAATCGCCGCCGCTTGTCGATCGTCGCCCGCCATCGCCGCCAATCGTCACCCGCGGCCATCGCCGTAGCCATCACCGATCGCCACCGCCTCCCACCACCGCCAACCGCTGTTTTTTTTTTTTTCAAAAAGTAAAAATACTTTACAAAGTTCATTTTTCACCAAACAGCATTTACGTCAAAGTTGTTTTCCAATGTGTTTTTAAAATACGCTTTACTAAACACTACTTACATTTTCGAAAAGGCTTTTAGCCCAAAGGTACTTGCATTTTCTCAAAATCCCTTGGCCAAATCTTGAACCAAACAGGCCCTTACTTTCGACAAACAAGCAACATAATAAAATAAACCAGAACCGAATTATACATGGCCCGATCGATAGGACCCGCTCCATGGAAGAACAATGCATGATTCGGCTATTCATCAAACGATACAACGAAGATTACAACCATACTCAAAAAGTGAACCTAAATTAGATTCATCTTACTTACCAACTCCTCTATTCTATGACCGAAAGAAATTCTCTTGCATTTCGCTGATTTTATTTACTTTTCTTGAAAACGCCTTAAGTTGGAGAAAGAAGCGGGGAGGATTCATTGCTTTTTCGATTTGGTGTGCTGCAGAAAATGAAATTGTTTCTCAATGCACTTGGATATGCAGGAATTGGTGAAACCGGGGGCACCTTCATCTGAATCTTTGGAGATTCTTAGCTTAATCTCGACGAAACAGGGCAAGCTGTCTGGGCCTCAAATCGAAAGACTGGAAAGTTGTCGGGGGTGTAAAATCCGAAGGGCCCCAAAATTCAGGGTGTAAAAATCGAAGGCCGAGAGAGAAAATCTCATTAAAAAGCTCCGTCCTTTGCGCATAGTGAACTTCACTAGGCTCGCTCCCCTCTTTCTTAATCGCTAATTTAGATCGCACACTCGTACGCTCAGCACTCGTCTATTTCATCCCCTGTTTCTACTGGGAAGTCTATCACATCCCCTCCCCTGAACGGCTCTAGAATCTCTCTCTCTCTCTCTCTCAAAAGGGTTTAACCATGGCGAAGAACCGGAACTTCCAGGTATCCGCAACTCCGGCGACGGTGTTGGCGCATCTGCTGGCTGTAGCGGTGGCGACCCTCGTCCTCGTTTGGCTCCTCAAGCTCCGGGAAGGCGTGGCTTTCTCATCCGGCAACAAACAGAAGATTTTCAACGTAAGCACGCACGATTCCGCTTCTTTTCTTGTCCGAAGGGTATGAAGTTTGATGTCGTTCGATTCGTTCCGCTCGACGATTCATTTGGATGCCCTGTTCTTCTTTGTGCAGCTGCATCCGCTCCTGATGGTGATTGGATTCATTCTCATCGCAGGAGAAGGTGAAGACCACATATAATTGATATCTCGGCGGGTTTCTTTTCACAATCACAAACGCTTTCTTGTGTGAAAATCTGGTTTTTTTTTAAGGATATTCGCCGAGTCGCTTTCCATATTTCCCTCCTTAGAATCAGGAAGCGTATATCTTAGTCTTTCTGAAGCTCTGGATTTAACTGGAATAGATTACCAAACATCGATTTTCGACGCAGCTATTATGGTGCACAAGTCGATTCCGGCGAAGAGGGAAGCGCTGAAGACGATTCACCTCATCCTGCACTTGATTGCTCTTCTGCTGGGGATTCTGGGCATCACTGCGGTCTTCAAGTTCCATAACGAGCGCCATATTCCCAACGTATACACCTTGCACTCCTGGCTCGGCATCTCCACCATCTCCTTGTTCGGTCTGCAGGTAATTCCCACGGGAAATGACATGAAATCCTGATTAATCTTTATTTTGTCATCGCCTGATCAGAAGAACTAATTGTTTTGGAGCTCTTCTTTTGCCTTTTTCCAGTGGGTGTTTGCTTTCTTCTCTTTTGTATTCCCGCAAACGAACAGCACCGCAAGGTCCTCCTACCACCCATGGCACGTCTTCGTCGGGTCCGCCGTCTTCTTCCTCGCCATCTGCACGGCCGAGGCCGGCCTGGTCGAGAGGTTCATCTTCTTAGGCCTCCAGAAGGGTCAAGAGGCGCTCGTCGTGAACTTCACCGGCCTCCTGATCTTCCTGTTCGCCGTCTGCGTCGGCCTCTCCGTCGTTCTTCCCCGCGGCTTCTAGTGATTGGGTCTTACCCCGGCTTGTGCTTCGATGTCCGTTTGTATTGTAGCACTCGTAGTGTCCAAAGTTCAGAATGCTCTAGGGCAGTGGTTCTTACTTTTGGATTCTTCGAGATTGTGCTTTGATGTCCATAACAACACTGGCCCATGTGATTAGGTGTGTTTTTACTGTACTTAAACCCGTTGATTTTCCGAGTGATGTCACTATTGTTCGAAGCAGAAAAAAATTTGATCTTATGAAACTTCTCCCGCACGCTGTCTTCAAAACGGAAATAACTGTTCAGACAGAGTTCCATGTGGCAGTTCCAGCTGCTTCCAAGCCAATCGACTCAGCAACCATATATAACTTGCTTCAAAGGGAATCGCGTCAACCGACAGCCTGAAATGAAGTAAAGGGCTTGCTGGCCCTTGCCAGTGGGCGGTGAGAGCTGGCTGGCCCTCGCAAGCGGCCGGCGAGGGTTGCCGGCGACCCTCACCAGCCAAAGCAGAAGTTTAGGAGACAAAAATTGAAAAATAGTTTTTGTAAAAAATATTCACGTCATCGTTGGCCATCCTACGTGGCACTATTAATATTCACGGTAGCGACGTCCAATGAAAATTGGCCGGATGGACTGAACTGGTATAAATGTAAAAATGTTTATGATAGAATTTGTCTAATTACAAGGTTTAGAATTGAATTGATACTAATGCAATAGGTTTATGGCTTTTTTTGTACTTTTCCCAGTATTGATTGCTTATTTGAAAGTTCTAGGATTCGATTGCACCTTCGTGGCAAGTTTTAAAACTTGATTGCACTTTTGAAAATTTTAGGATTGAATTGTATTTTCGTAACAAGTTTTAGGACTTCCAACGCATTTATCCCTAAAGAAAATATAAAGACACATCATTAAATAACTCAGTGCCTCAGAAACATTTTCTTATCTTTTTTATTATGAATTATTTTCTTATGTAGTTACATTTATTTATAATCAAGTGGCACAATTGTAATTGATCGGCTATCTAGAGGGGAGCTAGCGCAGCAACGTCTGGCTGTGGTCGGTCGCTTAAATTTGAGTTCTTCAAGGCAAAAATCAAGTCGGCAACCATTGGCTCTTGAGCCGAGAGTATGAGAGCGCTTTTACCACCGGATTGATCCGAATTATTTTTTGTTGGTCGAAAGATTAATCCGAATTGAGTATGGCTTAACGGGTGCGCCTAGTGATAGGGGCAATCGCTAAGAATGTCGGGTTTCGATCGACCAACTTCTGATGGAAGTTATAGAACCATACTTCAAACTCGTGAAAAAAGATATATTAGGAATATCAAAATGAACCTTCTGAACTGAACCTCGAACAGTTTCAAACAAAAAAATTTGGGGTTGTTTTGAATCGGGTTTCCTTTTGATTTGGATAATAAATAAAGTAAAGGGCTTCTTGCCGTCGGATCTAGACTTATTGATAAGTCGGGCTCTGGTATCAATGTTGAGTAATCTTAGGACTCTCTCGTTCAAAAAGTTAGCTTAAAGAATGAGATTTTTTCTTATATTTATAAATCGATCGCTAATCCTTTTCACAACTGAGGGAATAACCCCAACACTTTGGACTTGGATTTCCATCAAAATCATAGTAATGGCAAGAAACCGGCGTGGTAATGGGAACCCAGTGTGAAAACATCTGTCGTCCTTGATGCTCCTGTTCTTGTCCTTGTCCCATCGAGAATGCAAGGTGGAGCTGGAAACTTCCTCATAGTTGCTTTCCTCTACACCGACGCATTTTACTGAATTTTCATGGCTCGTTTGGC
The DNA here is from genome assembly GCF_020921035.1 of Rhodamnia argentea. Taxonomy (NCBI): domain Eukaryota; kingdom Viridiplantae; phylum Streptophyta; class Magnoliopsida; order Myrtales; family Myrtaceae; genus Rhodamnia; species Rhodamnia argentea. Next base: position 8,923,894 of record NC_063154.1, on the reverse strand, counting down.
CAACACAACCGCGACGAATGGCCAAATGTTTTCTTCAATTCTCACACCCTTTAGAAAAGCAGACGGCAGATGTCTAAACTCGACTCGATTCGATCCGAACAGAATCATTCTTTTCAGTTCAGCTTCTATGCGAGTCGGTCTCGGCCGGCACCACAAAAAAAAAAAAAAAATCATATGCCTTTCATATTCAGGTAGGGTCCGGTATTAGTGGAGACACGAACCGAATCGGCCCGTCGACACCGACGTGGTTACACATTAAATGTTATTTGTTGGTGGGTATTGCAAACTCATGCCCAGAGTCGCGAAGAGCATTTATTTATGGGTTTCTTTTGAGCTGGCGCTGGGTATCCGAACCCTAATTGCTAACCTAGCCGGACGGTGTTGGCATTACTGTTGGTATCTTCCAACTGTGAAAGTTAACGAAACAAGCGTTGGAGCTTGCGAGAGATCCAAAATTTTCCTCGGACCCGGCAACGAATCTTCCCCCCAATGTCCTGATTGGCATCAACAGAGCAACCCCAACTTTTCTATTTTTTTGGGTTTTACTAGGTTCTTTGCGAAATAGGGTAGCAATAATATATGACGTGTTGCCATGCAATTGGTTATTCGAATAAGCGCACTATATATTTTTTGGCTGGGTTTTCAATGTCAAATTTTGTTTTTGTTCTTGTGTTCGCAACTATGGATTGGCAGGGGGAGTTTCTTAGGTATGATGGGGAATTTGATATGTCCATCCAATGTAAATATGTGAGTTTGTGTCACGACTAAAGTGATTGGCCGAGTTGATCAAGCATTTTCTCAACTCGGTTTGAAGCCCTTCGTGATCATATGTTCGAATCATCGACCAGCCCTCGATCCGAGAAAATCTCGATTCTCCAGTGGCTTTGCTTCGGCTTGTGTTGGATAAAGGATTACTACGACGTTGCGTCGAGACTTATGCATATCGATGCGATAGTGACGAACTCGGTGAAAACATGCATTAATTATTTCTCAAATAATTCTAAGAATGTGGAACTCCTATAATAAGGATGCTTCGAGTTGTTGAGGACACTTTGTCTTTGATTTGACCTAAATTTTAAGGAATGAAAATTTACATGTCTACAACATTTAGTCAAAATCTCTATGTGACACATTTTTTTTCACTTCTACCGATATTATCTCCAAATATTTCTCCTTTCCAAGTGAAGATAATAGGGTTAATATCACAAAAAACTCCAATCCGACGCTCTAAATAGATATGTCAAAAGTATTTTATACAGAAAGTGTATTATGAGCGTCAATTATTCTTTCATTGGAATTTTCCTTCCTCCAAATAATTAATGTACATTATACCCCATCCAAAATTCCAAACGTATATATACATGTATAATACTCATAAGATATCGCCATTGTTTTAAAGGTTAATACCACGAAAAACGCAAAACGGGTACATCCGTGACAAATTTACCTCAAATTATTTTTTTGACCATCAAAAACCCCAAACCGGTGCACTTGTGACAAATTTATCCCAAACCGGTACACTTGTGACAAATTTACTCTTCGTTAGTTTTCGTTAAATGTAACTCACAAATTGCTAAGTTGGATGGCATGTGACGGATCACGGGTGTACCAATTTGAGATTTTCATCCTCTGTTTATCACATATTTATCAATTTGAATTTTTTTGTGGTATTAATCTAATTTAATGGATGGTAAATTATCATAGGTGTACCAGCTTGAGGTTTTTCTTGATAAAAAAAAATTAGTTTAGTGTAATTTTGTCACAAAAGTACCAGTTTAGGGGTTTTGGTGGTAAAAAAATAGTTTCGGGTAAATTTATGATAGACATACCAGTTTGAAATTTTTCGTGGTCAAAAAAATAGTTTGAAGTAAATTTATCATAGGTATACTAGTTTTGGGTTTTCTATGGCATTTATACTTTATCATTTTTAACTTCTCGAAAGCATCTACGCACTTGTTTAGGATTGGTCGCTCTATTCTTTTTTTTTTTTTGGTTGCTCTATTCTTGAATAGCTTAAACTTTTATAGAAGTTCGTCACGCAACTGTCGAAGGTCTCGGGTTTAATTTTTATAGCCCCTTTCACTCATTTATATGTCTCGTAATGTGGGGAGTCTTAAGATGTAGTATCGACTTGATACTGGTGTCTAGTTAACAACTTAATTAGAGAAGATTAGAGAAGACAATTGCCCCGCTCGGCTTAGACAACGATCATGATCAGACTCCAACATTACATTGATTAGAAAAACTTTCTCTAACCTCTATAGCTCAACGGGGAGAATTGTTGAAAGAGTCATAAACCTATTATATGCGACCAATTCAATCCTAAACTTTTTAATTGTGCTAATTTAGTCCTAAACTTTTGAAGACTTGTTAATGTAATCATTTCATCAATTATCTAAATAATAGGTTTATGACTAAATTGACAAAAATTCTAAATGTTCAGGATTAAATCGATGCAATTGAAAGGGTCACGACTAGATTGGTAAATCGTCAAAATATCTAGACCTAAATTGGCAGAATTAAAAATTATTAGGATTGAATTGCCCGCCACACAATAAGTTTAGGATTTTTGGGACAATTTTCCAGCTCACTAGAATAAACGAAACATGGTATGTAGTTTCTAAAACAACACAACGAATCTTTTAGGAAAAAAAAAATTAAAACTCATGAAGTGCATCACCTCTTTAAAACCCAAATTTCTAACACTATAGTCTATCACGAAAAACGACACCGGTAGCATTAAATTCAATTCCTCTTGCGTATCACGTCAATAGAAAGGATTGAGGCTTCTTGGGTTGCCGTATATCTGCAACTGCCACTCGTTCTCTTTCCCACTTTGATCCTTGTTTGCTTCATCACGAGCACGCAACTTGGTCTGTGGATTCATGGGGGAGAGATTGATGGAGGCCTCCAGAAGGGCCTCCCAGTCCCAACCGATGGCCGCCTTCTCGCCATGTTCAAGCTTGATCAATGGCTCCCTCTCTTCTTCCTCCGGTTTCATCACCAAGTCATTGTCCTCGAATCTCTCCCACTGCGTGCTGTCTCGCCTCAGCATGAATTTGCCCTCATCTTCAGTCAATGTCGACCTCGACCGTGCTACGGATGAAGAGGGCGATGCGGTTGTTGCTGGCGACGACGACGACGACGACCGATCCGTCAACTGCCACATTCCGTCGAGGAGACTCTCGAGCGCTCGGATCTGAATCTGCGGGATCCGGTCAATGAACGGGTACTCATACGGCCCGCAGAGCTCCCGCCCCTTGCACCAATCGTAGAATTCAGTAAGCTGATGGGCTTGGAGAGCCGCTTTCTTGTAGATGCCAAAGGCGGAGATGCAATTCCTGTGTGGCATGTGAAAGAGGCTCTCTAGCAACACCGCGATGTCTCTCCTGAATGTGGTGTAGCAAATGAAGCTGTCGCGGATTATGTGTTTCATCGCCGATTTTACGATGAAGCTCCTCGCTACAGATCCGACCGGCTGGCAGTCCACGACGTGGTCAATCAGAATCTGTAGCTGCGGCAGAATCTCTAGCAGCTTCCCCACTTCCCTCATCCTATCGGACAGGTTTTCGGGCAACTCGTCATCCTCGGCGAGCACAGTTTCGATCGAGAATACATTGAGAGCTTCGTCGAGAAGCCTGGCATAGGACCTGATGAAACTGGTGTAGTCCTCGGAGGCCGAGGAGGAGGCATCCCGAAAGTGGCACGGGTTCAGAGAGAGGAATCCGGCGGAGCGTGCCCACAGCAGTTCGGACCGTAAAGGGCTGTCTTCGGGGAGCATATGGAGAAGACGGTGGACAAGGAGCAAGCACTTGAGGGCGACGCGCCAGCAGCGCGTGTTTGCCAGCCGGCGGGCAAAGCCAAGGGTGAACGTGCGGAAAGAGCAAGGAGAGATGGAGAAGATCTTCAGGAGCTCAAGCACGTACCGCTCGGGGAGCGGGAGGTCGTCGGGGGTGGTCGCCTTGACGAGCACGAGGTTGACGTCGCAGAACCCGCCGGCCGTGGCGACCTTGGCGTAGCTGACACTGCCGTGCTCCTTTAGGGATGTGAAGAAACGCTGGAATCGCCTTTGCATTTTGCTTGTCTGTGTGTGTGTCGGAGAGGGAGAGATTGGATGAACTTAGGGGAACGAAATTAAGGTGGTGCCATGGTGGTGGTGGTGGCTAGCAGATCATATTTTGTTTGCTTAGGAGAGACCTAGGAAACAACGAAATGAGTTGGCAGTGGACGCTAACCTAGTACCCTTGGTGGACTCCGATGGATGGCTGTTTGTTTGCGAGCTTATAGTTTCCTTTGTTCGGAACAACTAAAAGCACGGACAAGAAGGAAAAAGGTCAAAAAACTTTGATGCCATATGACATATATTGTAACAAATGGTTGATACTGATACACATATTCTCAAACTGGCTATGATATCATATAAAAGTCCAATCCGAAAACTTAGATCGATAAAAAGATGGAGATCGTATGAATTATAAAGGGCATAGACAATCCATTATTAAGAGATGTGGGATAATATTCAAACATATAGAAACGTGTTGTATTTAAAGGGGGTGAGATTATAGAATCCCATGTTGGACAATTTTCAGGAAAAATTATCAAAATGTTTTAAACATATTGTAATTGTGTTAATTCAATCATAAAGCTCTGCACTTGTGCTAATTCCGTCCATTTATCAAATCGGCACTTTTGTGGATAATTTTTAATGATATTTTAATATATTTTTTTTCTTCCTATTGTGGCCGATGAGGTTCGTAGGAGGGCTTCGCGACCCTCGCACAACCTCGCCTGCGGCGATCTCAATTGACAACACACACACACACACACATAGGGAAAAAGCCACCAAAGATCCCGAACTATGCCCGATGTGACATATTTACCTCAAACTTTTCTTTGTGACACAAAAAATTCTAAACTTGTACACATGTGACACATTTGCCCCAAACTTGTATTCGTGTAACACATTTACCTTAAACTTTTTATTGTGACACTAAAAAGGCCAAACTTATAGGCATGTGACACATTTATCTCAAATTTTGAGGTAAATGTGTCACACGGATATAAGTTTATGATTTTTGATGTCACAAAAAATATTTTGGGGTAAATATCTCACACGAGTATAAGTTTAGGGTTTTCAATATCACAAGAAAAAGTTTGGGATAAATGTGTCACATGAGTAAAAGTTTAGGATTTTAGTGTTATAAAAAATAGTTTAGCATAATCACCCACTTGGGTGGCGCCGCCGGTTCGCGCACTCTTCCTCTCGCAAAAGGTCAAGTGTTCGAATCCCAGGGGCGTCGCAGGGTGACTTATCCGGTGGCACGTGTGTGGTGGCTAGCACGTGTTGCCCCCGGGGTTTACCCCTTGGCTGCCGGCCGTGCGGGGGTTCCCTGGGTCATAAAAAAAAAAAATAGTTTAGCATAAATATATCACAATTGACATAGTTCAGGATTTTTGGTGATTTTTTCTTATATATATAGCCACTTAAAGGCCGGACATTGACATCCAATTGGTTATTTGTCCCTATCTTCCATAACCGTAATTCCAGCAAGAGATGTAATCTAGTAAATATAAAAGGGAAAATCTCTTGCAATTAAGGATTCCTTTGCTATTCTTGCAATTAAGTCCTAAAAACTTTTCTCTATTTTTTCAATTAAGTCGTTTTATTTGCATACTTAATTATGCCAAACATGGGCAGTTATTTGAAAACTTTTACTCTTCAAAAGGATTTTTCAAAGGAAAATCTCTTTATCTGAGGAGAAAAATTACCAAAAAAATTCTAAACCTATTATAATTATGCCGATTTAGTTCTAAACTTTTTTTTTTTGTCAATTCAGTCCTAAACCTTTTGTAATTATACAAATTTAGTCCATCCGGCCAAATTTAGCCGGCCGGCGCTAACGTGGATGCCAGCCGGCCAACGATCCAATATTTTAATATTTTTTCCTGAATTTTTTATTTTATTTTTTTCCCCTTTTTTTCCTTTTCTTTTCTTTGTTTTCCTTTTTCTTTTTTGCTTCTACCTCGTTCTTCTTCTGCATAGGGACGCCGGTCTTCACAGGGATGCCAATCACCGAGGTCCGGCCACCGGCTAGAGGGACGGCCGGCCTTGCTTGAGGCCGGCGAGGCTTCCCTCTCCAGCCCAGATCTAGTGAGGCGAGCCTCGCACTGCCATGGCGACCTCCTCACTCCATCGCTCCCATTTGCATTCTTGATACGCAAAGCGAGAGAGTCCCAAGTTCCATGAGAGCTTGCAGATAAGCTCGCACGCCCGCCCAGTACAGCAAAGGCGATAAAAGTTTTCCCACAATCCGAAGCACATATTATAGTATTATCCAGCATGTGCCCCTTCTCTTGTCTTGAAGATTACTCTTGAATTCTCGTTCCAAGCCAAAACCCCCCAACGTTTTCTTCACAGACTTGCGTGAACTCTCTCTCTATTGTTTAATTTCCATCTTTGAGTACCGTACGCTCTTCAATCTCTCTTGCAACTTCAATGGCTTCTTTAACCCCAACTTCTCCCTCCACCTGCTTCTTAAGCAACACCCAGTTGAAATCGGCTCCTACCTAGGTTTTCTTCCCCTCGCGAACCCTACTCTAAGGACCAAATGGGAGTGATGGCGGGGTTCGAGCCTCGCCATGGCAGTGCGACGATCGCCTCGCCAGATCTGGGCTGGCAAAGCTCGGCCTCTCCCCGCCGGGACGAGGGGAGCCTCGCTGGCCTCTGGCGAGGCCGATAGTCCCTCTAGCCGGTCGCCGGACCTCCGCGACCGGCATCCCTAGGAAGACCGGCGTCTTTTGAAGACCGACGTCCCTCTGCAGAAGAAGAAGGAAGGGAAAGGACAAAAGAAAAAGGAAAACAAAGAAAATAAAAATAAAATAAAAAATTCAAAAAATAATATTAAAATATTCTGTCGTCGATCGGGGCCAGCGTCCACGTCAGCGCCGACCGGCCAAATTTCGCCGGATAGATTAAATTGGTATAATTGAAAAATGTTTAGGACTGAATCGGAAAAAAAAAATTTAAGACCGAATCGGCACAATTACAATATGTTTATGACTTGTTTGGTAATTTTCCCCTATATGAAGCGTATGTACTCATCCTCCTCATGTGTAAATAAAATTGCGAAAAAGTAAAATGGTGGGAGAGTCGAACTCGCTCTATTTACCACGTAACGTATAATTTGGCCAATTCCCTTTGTAAAACCTAAATGTAGGTTTGATCCCAATTTCTCTCTGAACTTTTTTTTTTTTCCCGTCTAGAAAAATCACAAACTTTCACTCTAATCCTAAATTTGTCCATGCATCCAAAAGCCGCCCCTAATTTCTTCAAGATTATCAATACGAGAGGTTACTACTGCTCCATACGAAGGTGAGGGCGTTGAACAGATTATGATAACAAACCTCTAATTGGCTTTCATGTTAATAATTTCGAAGAAACTGGCGACAATTTTTTAATGCGTGGGCAGATTAAGTATGAAAGTAAAAGTTGGAGAATGTTTTTTAGACAAAAAAAAAAAAGTACAAGATAGAATTAAGATTGGACCTAAAGTGTTTTTTTTTTTTGGGTGGGAACTGGATAGACCGGTCCCATATTCGTGACCTTGTTCTCTAACCGCTTTCGGACGCCAGAAGAAATCCCACTCCCCAGAGTACTCTTTGGTCCCATGCCTAAGAAGACCCTTTTGCACTATGAACAGGACAAAAGATCCACTTAACTAGTCGTGTCTATTGTATTGAGAGAAAATCTTCAAAAATTGCTAAACTTATTACGCGACGGTCGATTCAGTCTTAAGTTTTTTAATTTGGTAAATTTCATCCTAAACATTCTGACGATTTTTTAAAAGTAGGCCTTTCGGCTAATTTTATGGAAATCATTAATGTGAACGATGATTATCCTATGTAATACGAATAACGCTGACAATTTTTCAATTTTTTACAATTATCTTATAAATTTTCTGGATTCATTTCTTTTTTTTTTTTTTTTGGTGTCCTTGTCAATTGTGGGCTAATGAGTGCATGTAGGCCCTCGCCTGTGGCCCTCAAGGTCGCTAGCCATCGCTAAGGCCCTGGCGAACCCTACCAACCATTCGAGGAAGATGAACAGTAAATGAAAAGAAGAAAAAAAGTATAAAAAAAATTAGAAAATGTCAAAGTGTTCACATTAGTGTCGTTTGGTCAACGTCCACATCAGCAGTTTCTTTCAATAAAAAATGTTAAAAATGCTAAAAATGCCCACATTATTGTCGATCGGTCAGCCTCCCCATCGGCAATTTCCTATAAAAATTGGCATGCAAGATTACATTGAAAAATCGTCAAAGGGTTTTGGACTAAATTGGTCAAATTGAAAAGTTAAGAGCTGAATTGATCGCCTTACATAGTTTGAGGACTTTTTATGACGATTGTCCGGTTTAATAACAAAGATATTGTTTTTTCAAATTCAATATCTTCTCTAAGAATTTATTCTCCCACGTGCCATGCGATTTTGCACTATAATATGGAGAACGAGTTTCACTTTGGAGGACCGACATTTCTTGTTATTTTCATTTTGTTCGTGTTGGATCACGTCTTCAAAAAAATATTTTAATGTGATAACAATATTATTCAAAGCGCGTCCAAACAGATTTGTCTTGACCTGGAGTCATGTTATCGTGCTGGTCAAAGTCGAATTCATCATGATAAGTTCGTCATTTATGTGACTTCTTTTCACGCTTCGTGTCGAGAATTTATAGTTGTTTTGATTTCTTTTATTACATTCGTTTGTTTCTCTCTCTCTCTCTCTCTCTCTCTCCCTTTCACAAGAGAGAGAGAGAGAGAAAGGATAGACGCGACCGCATGACAAGATATTTCCCACGCTGACTTTGTCAAAGTTATTGAGAAAATTACGAAAAAAGAAAAAAATTCTAAACTTATTACAATTGTGCCGATTTAATTATAAATCATGATTATTAGAGGAGATGTGTCCAACTTGAGTGAGGGAGAAGATAGACACGATCGCCAAGGCCTAGGCAAGCAAGTGGCATGACGACGATCGCGGTAGTCACGTGCAATGGCCGAGCTCCGTGGGGTTGTGTTTTTCCGCTCATGCATAGAAAAGTGGCGTCACCCAAGCTAATTCGACTTGATTTTTCAAATGAATCGTAAATGGGCTCCGTGGAAATCCATTAAGGCCCGCCCGACAGGACTTTACTATTTTAAATCCACTTTTACCTCCTTTTTTTTTCCGCCGCTATTTCCACCTTCATTTCTCTCTCTCTCTCTCTCTCTCTCTCTCTCTCCGATTTATTCTTTCTTTATATATTAGGATGTTCGATAAAACTGCCTTTATTTCCATGATTTCTCTTGTCAAATTCAAAATGCAAATACTCCGTTATACCCAATAAGATATCTTTTTGCCTAGAGAAGGTTGTTAATTTTAATATATGATCTCATATTTTCAATCATAAAAGCTACATAGATTATTATAAATTTATATTCATGATGGCTATACAGCTTATCAACACACAATTAATTGCCTATTTTTAGTTGAATAAATTGAGCAAAACTTTCTTTCAAAGTTGGAAATTAAAATAGTCTATTTGTCTAGCCAATCTTGACCTTTTAGATGCTTTTCCGGAATAAATTTGTAGATTTTTTAAGTTAAAATTTGTTTATTTTGTGCTTTTTTTTTTAAGTTTTTCACATTTTAATCTGAATTGCACCTAGTGGTTGAGAATCTTATTACATGTTATTCACTTTCAAGCTAACATTAAATTATTTCATAGGAAAGCTTTAATCATACTTTAAAGTTTTGATCCGCTCTCTATGAGGTCAAATGAAATCGATATTAATTACTTTCTTGATAGTAAAAGTAGAACAACAAGAAGTTGCTTTTTTTTTCCCCTTTTTGTGTTTATGTTATGTTGATAATTAGATATGATCTAATCTCAAGCATATTTAACATTTGATTATGTTTTGAACACATTATAAATAGTTTGATCAATTTTTCTTTTCCATTGTTGGTCAAGATCAACCAGATAATTAGATTGAATTTTAATTGTGAATGTGAAATATAGTCTCAAAGTATTTGATGAAAAAATAGGCAAATAATTGTATGCTATAAGCCATCATATATAGAAAATTCTAATAATTTGTGTTGCTTTTTTGAGTAAAAATATGAAACCATAAGTTAAATTTAACTACTTTCATTAGGCAAAGTAATAGCATGATACATGAGAAGATGATATCTTGTTGAGTATAATGGAGCATTTGTATGGAGAAACTAATGAGAAATATTATAGTAATAAAGTTAGTTTTTCGATTAGCTTGATAAAATAAAAAGAAACATAAATTATCTAGAAAAAAAGGAGGGTATTTTGGTAATTTAACTAAAAAAGGTGTGCCTTAATCAAATTTATTTTAATTTTTTGGTCGAAATAATATTTCATTCATTTCATTCACTTACACGAGATACGAGGGAAAAACGTTGCAAATCAACTGTAAAACAAAACAAATTCTAGACAAGTTCAAAACAAAACAAGTTTCAAATGACAAGAGAAATCATCATAACAAGATTATGGGTCAAACGCTTAAATAGCACATATATAACTTTTTCATACCAAAATTGGCAGCCAATCACCAAACTCGTCTTCGGTAATGAGCACACACCTAGATTTGACGTTTCCAACACCATCACCGAGCAGAGAAAAGAGGTGAACGAACACAAATTTGGCACACATGAGAGCGAAACAACTTAAAAAAAGGCCTTACCAAAAAAAAAAACAACTTAAAAAAGGGGGGGAGGGGAAGAAGAGATCAAGCTCAAACTCTCCCATCCATGGTGGTTGAAGAAGATAGTTGTGAAAGAGAGAGAGAGAGAGAGAGAAAGTAGAGAGAGAGAAACTAGGCAGCTAGGGTTGTAAATCCACTTTTACCCGGTCCTTTAAATATTTAAACAATCTATACACAATCCGATCCAAGTATAATAAGTTCAAAAAGGGGTCCACGATCTACTTCAATACCTCTATTACATCACTAAAATACTTAATTTATGCAGTGGTTTTGCCATTTGTTAGCGGGTAATACACGGTACAAAATGGACTAATCCACAAGGTGTGACCTTAGTCTACAACCCCTTCCGCACGCACGAAGACATTGCACACCCTCGAGCAAGTTTTGGCCCGATGCCTAACATTATGAACAGGACAAAATCCACCTCCCGTTTCTATCAAAATCGGGTCCACCTTAACAGATGAAGAAATATTCTTAGGTTAAATAGCTTTGTTAAGATATCTCTCTCTTACTTCATCGGACTAGCGGACTCGTATTCTTTTGTTTTATTTACGTTGTTTCGTGTCTTCTTCGATGGAAAAAATTACCAAAAAAGTCACAGACATATTATATTTCTAACAATTCAAAGCCAAACCTTTCAATTTGATCAATTTAATTTTAAACATTTTGGAGATTTTCTAATTTAATCCTTTAGGCCGATTTTAATCGAAAATCGTTGACATAAATTTTTGTTAACTTTTTTTGGATTTCTTTATATTTTTTATTTTATTTTGTTTTGTTTTTTGCCCTTTTCTTCTATGAAGTCTAGCAAGGGTTGGCCACTGGGCCTGGACGAGGGCAGCAACTTTTGCCTACGGCTGACGAGACTCGACCGGCTACCTTCTTCAAGTCGAGAAATAAAAAAGAAAAAAAAGAGAAAAAAAAAAGAAGAAAAATTTAAAAGTTGCGTATAATCTCACAAATTTTATTAAAAAAAATTATAAAAATTTATCTACGTCAATTTTGGCTATGCCAAATAAGATAGCTGGTATCAACGTCAACGACTTCTTATCAAAATTGGTCGGCATAACTAAATTGACAAATCGTCAAAATTTTAAGGATTAAATTGGCAAAACTAAAATATTTAATACTGAATCAACACAGATGTAGAACGTTGATGACTTTTTGTAAGTAGTTTTCCCACACGTCGCGGTACTCTCTAATTTGACAATGGTATTATTCGAAGAAGGTTTGAAAAGGAGTTGCCTTGAAATCGAGCAAAGTCGGGTTCGAATCCACGGGGACGATTGCCTCATTAATCAATTATGAAACGCATCCCCGCATCTAGGTTCAAGAGCTTATTGATATTTTAATCCCCCATTTGAGGGTGGTCTCGAAATATTTTCCAACGCTGACTTTGTCAAACTTATGCCGCACTAACTCCCCGGTCGGTCAATACAATTTTTTTGTCGGGTCAAAGTGCTCGACAGAGACTCCGCCTCTTGGTGGGGCCCTCTATCCGTCTGCGTCGTCGTTGAAAAGTCGTCCCCTATCTATCTATCACTCTCTCTCCTACCCATGAAAGCCGCCATTGTTATACCTTTGCTTCCCTCCACTCTCCTCACGGTCCCCACCCACCATCTCTCCTTCCATTCTTTCTTCCTTTCTCTCAACCATGCCTCTCTCTCCTCCTCCTCCCTCCCTCCTCCTCGCCGTCCCCTCTCCGCCGTGGGCTCAAGCTCAGACCACCAATATCTCCTCCTTCTCGTCCTCCGACTCCCCGTGGCGACCCACCCAGGGCCAGATCCTCCTCTCCCCAGACTCCGTCTTCGCCGCCGGCTTCCAGCCCCTCCCCAACGCGTCGACCCAGTTCACCTTCTCCGTCTGGTACTACAAGATCTCTCCCTTGACCGTCGTCTGGTCCGCCAATCCGGGTTCCCCAGTCGACGCCTCTGCCTCCCTCGTCGTTACCTCCAGGGGCCAACTCTTCCTCAACTCCTCTGGCGTCAACCGCTGGGGGCCGAACATGACGGCCGCCGGGAACGCCTCGGAACTCTCTCTGCGCAGCGACGGGAACCTGGTGTTCGGCGCTTGGGGGAGCTTCGGCGTCCCCACAGACACTTTCTTGCCGAATCAGACCATGAACGGGACTACGCTGGTCTCCAAGGAAGGTCGATTCTCGTTCGATTCCGAGAATTTGGTCTTCAACCACACCGAGAGGTACTGGACATCTGGGGGCAATAAATTCCTGAAACTGGACGATTCGGGGAAGATCAGCCAGGACAACGGAGCGTCCATCCTCTCCGCCGACTTGGGCGACTCCGTCCCGCGGCGGCTCACGCTCGCCGATGACGGCAACCTGCGACTGCTAAGCTACTCCCAGGGCCAGTGGACGATGGTGTGGCAGGCGATACCGGAGCTCTGCCAGATCCACGGCCTCTGCGGCCGCAACTCGATCTGCATGAGCGACGGCGCGAACTCCACCTACTGCGTTTGTCCGCCGGGGTTCCGCTCGTCCGCCGCTGGTAACTACGAGTGCGAGCGGAAGGTCCCGGTGGCGAGACCGCAGAGCGCCAAATTCCTCCGCCTCGATTTTGTCAACTTCACCGGCGGGCTGAACCAGACGAACCTGCAGGCGACGAACTACTCCGATTGCCGGTCCAAGTGCTTGGCGAACTCGACTTGTGAAGGCTTCATGTTCAATTACGACGGGACTGGCTACTGCGTCCTACAGCTGGGGCAGCTCCTGTACGGTTACTGGTCGCCGGGGACGGGGACGGCGAACGCGATGTTTCTGATGGTGGACCAGTCGGAGACCGACAAGTCCAACTTCACGGGGCTGACCACAGTGCTCGAGACGACGTGCCCGGTAAACGTCACGCTCCCGCTCCCGCCGGACGACTCGAACGCAACGACGAGGAACATCGTGATCATCTGCACGCTGTTCGCAGCTGAGCTAATATCCGGGATGGCCTTCTTCTGGGCCTTCTTGAAGAAGTACATCAAGTATAGGAATATGGCGCAGACCTTGGGGCTCGAGCTGCTTCCAGCCGGCGGGCCCAAGAGATTCACGCTGGCTGAGCTCAAGGCCGCCACCAAAGGGTTCTCGGACCCAATCGGAAGGGGCGGGTTCGGCGACGTGTACAAGGGCGAGCTGAACGACAAGAGGGTCGTCGCCGTCAAGTGCCTCAAGAACGTGGCCGGCGGCGACGCGGAGTTCTGGGCGGAGGTCACGATCATTGCCCGGATGCACCACCTCAACCTGGTGAGGCTGTGGGGGTTCTGTGCCGAGAAGGGACAGAGGATCCTAGTGTATGAGTACGTTCCCAACGGGTCGCTCGACAAGTTCCTGTTTCGGTCGGCCCGCGCCTCCACGGAGCAGGACGAGGTGGGCGATGTCCCGGACAATCAGAAGCCGACCCTCGACTGGGGGGTGCGGTACCGGATCGCCCTCGGGGTGGCCCGGGCCATTGCATACCTGCACGAGGAGTGCCTCGAGTGGGTGCTTCACTGCGACATCAAGCCCGAGAACATCCTCCTGGGCGACGACTTCTGCCCCAAGATATCGGACTTCGGGCTGGCCAAGCTCCGGAAGAAGGAGGACATGGTGAGCATGTCCCGGATCCGGGGCACCCGGGGTTACATGGCCCCCGAGTGGGCCAAGACGGACCAGATCACCCCGAAGGCAGACGTCTACAGCTTCGGGATGGTGCTGCTGGAGATCGTGAGCGGGGTCCGCAACTTCGAGATGCAAGGGTCGCTGCTGGACAGCGAGGACTGGTACTTCCCCGGGTGGGCGTTCGACAAGGCGTTCAAGGAGATGAAGGTGGAGGACATATTGGACCGCCAGATCAAGCACGCCTACGACGACAAGGTGCACTTCAAGCTGGTGGACCGGATGGTGAAGACGGCCATGTGGTGCCTCCAGGACCGGCCGGAGCTGCGGCCATCGATGGGGAAGGTGGCCAAGATGTTGGAAGGGACGGTGGAGATCATGGAGCCACGGAAGCCCACAATTTTCTACTTAGGAGATGATTAGGGTCATCTATCTCTCTCTCTCTCTCTCTCTCTCTCTCTCTTTAGGATACAAATTGTGAAGAATAAGCGTATTCTCAATGTGCTTGGCCAAATAAAGACAAGTGTATCAAATAAATAGGGTTCGCTAGCATAATCGTTTTGGTGGCCGCGAGCCACAAATTTTTAAAAAGAATGGCCTCCATTATAATTTTTAATTATTAATTATTTATCTTTTTGTAGATCAAAACAGACTTATAGTTATCCAAAGATTGTTACATAATCAATTCTCAAAATGACCCGGTGCATAGCTTAATCGGCCCACGTGGAGATGCTCAGGGCTCTAGATTGTCATTTGCATTTCATTTATAAGTTTTTGTAATCCTAAGATGCTTCTTCCCATGCCAATTTTTCACTGTTAGTTTATTTATGTCAATGAGAAAACAAGGTCTGAGATCATGTCTTGGGGAGAGCAGGGGATCAATATATTTTATAGCCCCAAAAAAGATGACGAACCACTTTTTTATATAGAAAGATTGCGAGAGAGCATGTGCATTAATTTCCTTATCTAGACAATTATTGATCGTGCCAAATTAATTTTCTTGGATGTCATTGAATTTATGTTGGCGCCGAGTGTATTTATTATAACTAAAAAGCATTAAAAACTCTAAACAGATATACCTATGATAAATTTACTCAAAATTAATTTATTGACTTATCAGAAACCTCAAATTGGTACACCTATGACAAATTCATCCTCCATTAATTTTCGTTAAATTGTCACATCTATTCATATTTTATATTTTCTGATTTTTTTACTTTTATTTTTTCTTTTTCCTTCATTTTTGTCGGTGGCCAGGGTGGCCTCATCGGCCACAGGCAAGGGCAACCCTCGCCTACCTCCGTCGAGGGAAATGTCACCTAGGTAGGGCAAGGCAAGCCCTCACTTAAGCAAAGCGAGGCGAGCCCTCGCGAAAAATTTAAGGTTGGAGAACATTGAGAGCAAAAAATATATTTTCTCATTGGAGACCTTTAAAATTGTAAAATTCTTTAAAAATAAAAAAAAACCAGGTTACTGTCCTAAACAAAAGAAAACGAAAATGCTATGTATGCTAAAAAGGGCGGCGCTATTTTTACTCTTTCTATGACTAAATGCACCCATTTTTCATCAAAAAGACAAAATCAACCTCAATCATTCTATTGCAATTTAAAGTAGTGTTTGTTTTGTTGATCGTAGGCACTATGTTTTTATTTTACTGTTAGAGTTTACTTTTGCAGGAATTATTTTTGTCAAAAGGAAAAATTTTAAAAAAAATAATAATTTTTTCTATGTTGTTAGGCAAATTAAAGGAACAATTATCATGTGCTATCTATAAAAATTTTGACATATGTTTTTTTTTATAAAACAATTACTTGCTTATAAACTTTTGCTTTTGTTGTGCATATCACCGTAAAACCTTTTCTTATCGTTTGTCTTTCATACACACACACACACACACACACACACACACACACATATATATATATATATATAATGGGATGATATGATTAAATAAAAAAAATTCCTTGATGCATTCTCCAATATAAATCTTTAAAAGACGCAACTTAAGTAAATTAAAACATTGCATAAAAAAGAATTTCTTTTTTAAAAATGCCAATGAGATCTCATTTTGGATGGACAAAAATTAACATCGCCCGATAAATATTTACGAAAAAAATAGCAATATGCTTCATTCCGCATCACTTTTTCACATCTTTTTTTTGTAGTTTACTTTTCGATACTTCTGTGATGGCCTATATGATGTGTGTAGAAATATTTCGACAATATTAATGAAAAGAGACAAATTCTTTGCTGTAGTAATTAAGGGAGTTGATATATATTTCCTTGAAATTTTCTCTTTTTGAAAAAACTTATTTCTATAGAAGTAAAATTTGAAAATAAAAAGGAAAACACAATGCCTTTTTCTGTGTGGGTATCGACGATATAAAAAAGTAAAATATGTGACATGTTGCATTTCAATTATGGCAACTAGATCGTTAGAAATAGAAATAAATAAATAAATAAAAGGAATGGGGCCACCGTTACAAATTGCAATTAAATGTTTAGGGTTATTTTTGTCTTTTTATTAAGGAATGGGATGGATTAGTCATATAGGAGGTGGAAATAGTGCCGCCCTACTAAAAATTATGCTAATACTTATTTATTAAGTGTTGCGGCAAGTTTGAATTGGGTATTATAATAGGTAGGACTCGTGAATTCAATGGTTAACTTCTTTATACATCCATTAAGATTTCTTAGCATACGTAGCATTTCTCAGAAGAGATATTTAAACATCACGAGTTTCTTTCATGAATAGATTGTAGATACATGGATTTAAAAGTTTAGCTATACTGCGACGTAGCGTCGATCACACGGACTCAATTTCATTTCATCAAAACAGCAGCTCGTATCTTGTATCCTCACGCGATTTGTTAACGCGAATTTTCCTGAGCAGCAAATTGCGATAACAATGGCCCCGACTATATTTCATTAGGGCTCTAAAGTGAAATTACGCAGCAGATTGACGCAACAAATTATAATCGTGAATTTATACGTGGTTCGATTATCACTTCACTTAATATATCACGTTTATAGAATAATAAAGAAATAAATAGAAAATACTCTATCATAGATTATCTTTAATGAAAAGTTTGTTTCGCAAATTATGAACGACTTGAATTTTTTTCTCCTAAAAAATACCACTCGTATCGTTCATAAAAATAAAATAACGAAAACATACTTCGTCATATAGATTTTATTAATTAATTATTTTAAGAGATATAAGATATTATTATTTGAAAAAATATTTTTTAAATTATTTATTTTTCGCAAAACAAAATCAATGAGTTTTGTAACTTAAGAAAAGCTGTAAAAGTAAAAACCAGCCAAGCGCAGTGCGCAAGGCACTAATGCCAACTGGTGTCCAGGCGCACAGAATTCTCTCCGAATCGGCAACGCTCCGAAACGAATCCAGTGAAACGCGACGCTCGAAGGCTCGCATCGTCCTCAACCTGTGATCTTCTCCACCCAAAAAGCTCACTGCGCGAACGCTCGCAATCGAATTTGCTGGTTGGCTGAAAGTCTCGCGGAGCATCCATGGATTTGCGATCAAGGGGCCGGAAGCTGTCCTTCGAGATTCTGGGCCGGAGCGACCTCCCGGAGGAGTCGGAGGACGAATCCTCCTCCGTTCTCCGATCGGACTCCGATCCCATCCCTCTCGATTCTCCTCGCGACAAGTCCACACGCCGGAAGCGGAAGCACAGGAGGAAGAAGCAGGCGGCATGCTCGATCATCCCCGAAAACGGCGACTCCTGCCAACCGATCGATTCCGATTCCCTCCCGAACGGTGTCGAGCGCGCGGACGGCGTGTTTTTCGAGGATAGCAGCTCGGTTTCTGGGAGCGGTGGTGTCGATTTGCGTGGGCGTGCGAACGGCGTGGAGTTCGATTGTAAGAGTTACAGCGCGGCGAGTTTGGGCTCTGTTACTCAGGTGGTGAATGCGGAGAGTCAGAATAGCGTGTTTGGCGACGAGTCTAGATGCGGAGAGTTGAGGCAGAGAGCTGTGAATGGCGGAGAGGATAGAACAGCGGGAGGCGACCAGAGTTTGAGAGACGAGAGCGGCATTGAGGCGAGCTCGATCTTGAAGGGGCGTAGTGAGCCGAATGGGAGTGTGCCACGGAAGTTGGAGACTGCTGAGTCCTTGGATTGGAAGAAGGTCATGGCGGAGGATGCGTTCGGTGAGTCGTTGATTGTCTTCTGTATTGAGTTTGTGCTGTCATTGTCGATGTGAAACACTCTTGTCAAATAGCAACCTGGAAAAACTTGCTTTGATACGGCTTTGAATTCGTTCAGCATGAGTCTCATTTATTATGGGTTAGAATTTTTCAGGAGTCGGACCTGCCAGAACTTGTTAAATCCTATAGATAAATGCTAAAATTTGTTATAACGTAGTCTTTGTTGGTAGAGTACCGGACAGGTAGTCGAAAAAAAGACTGTGTCTCGAGTCAAGGGATAACATATTGTGGCTTTGGTCTCGCCTATTCGCGTGAGTTACCTGCCATCGATGAAGCTACTGCGAAGGCTACAAACTTAGAAATGTTTCCTGCATTGATGCGAACTGATAAGTATGCAGTACTTACAAGGAAGAACAATTCTCTCTTCACAACACCTAAGTATTGGGAGAGTGCCGCAAGGCACTTGGTTTATAGCCTTTCCGTTATACTGTTTGTACTATGGGAGCCATGGGCCTTTGTGGTTTCGAGACCACAAATATGGTGGATTCGTCTGTTCCTCGGTCTAGTGGGACAATTGAAGCTAATATGGTATATTTTATTTTATTTTTTTTGCTTTTGAGCTGGTTAATATGTTTCTAGTGTATCTAGGTTCAGTGAATTGAAATGGTTGCACTGCTTTTGTGTTCCTACTTTTTCTTAGCAGTAGTAGGAGAAGCTTTTAGTTTGTTCTGTAGAATTGGTCTATTCTCCTTATTTTCCTGGTTTCGCCTGAATATCAGGCTGTTCTCTTCTGTTTTTCTCACGCATTTCTATGGTGCTGTGTTCAGTACAGAAGTCACCAATGAGGTACTTTTTGGATGAAATGAACAATGGAAATTCATTAAGGAATACAACTACTCTTGGAAATGACAAAGAACGTGAGAGAGTATATGATACTATCTTCCGATTGCCTTGGAGATGTGAGCTGGTGATGTTCTCTTCCTGTTCCTCAATCTAAATTTAATCATGCTCTGTATGTGGAATATTGGTTTTGAGATACCTTGCACTTTCTGGAAGGAATAGGTTCGAGTTCAAATTAAGATTGGATGTGGTTTCATATCTTCTTTGACCGCGTCTCTCTGGGTTTCAGTTGTTTCTGTATTCTACTGATCACCAATGAAATCTCTTAATGCATCAAATCTTGGCTGCATCACACCATTCTTGAAAATTGACCTAGAACTAAAAGACTTGAAACCAGAATAGATTTGCATCGTTCCTTTTCTGTTCTTATTCTCTCGCTTTATTTTAATCTAAGGATGACACATCTGGATCTCTCTTTGTTTAATCAAATAAACTATTTCCTCACAGTTTAATTTCCAACGGCACTTTTTCCTATTTGATTTTCTGATTTCAGCAGTAAGTATCAATATCTACTAGATGTTTCTAGAATAGCTGTTATTCGTTTTAACTTCAATGTGGTATAACATGCTAAAAAAATTCAAGATTTGACGAGTAGATAAAGTTGTTTCTACAGCCTGCTGCCCATTGATGACTTTCTTAGGAATGGTAATAACCACCCAAAATAGGCTTTTTCACCATGTAATTCTGTAACATTCCAAAGTCCCACATCGGATAGGAGAGACTCTGTCAAGAGATTCATATATAGTCGCCACTTTGTGCGGTTAATCAGAAAACTCCTTTTCGGGCCTTGCCGACGTTGAACAGGTCGGGTTGTTACAAGTAGTATCAAGCAGGACCACATCTAGTGGATGTGTGATCTGGGGATGAATTAGGCCCATGCGTAATTCGACGAATCGGGAAGTGATCACCCAAGCGAGAGCGCTCGGAAGGTGCAGCTCCGTTACACTTTTAGAATGACGGAGGGGGTTGGAATCTACTGACAGGATGTCGGTTCTTTAAGTGGGGAAGTTTGTAACGTCTCAATGTCTCACGTCAAATGGGAGAAGCCCTAATAAGTGATTCATAAACAGACGCATGCTCCCTAATGGTTACCACCTTGTGTGGTTACTCAGAGTACTCGGTTTGAGAGTTTGGGTCCAAGTTGAACGGGCCAGGTTGTTACATATTGAGAAGAACGCTACATTCTTGTGCTAAATTGCTTAAAATTTCATTCAGCTAATTGTAAGGAAATTGTTCAGATTAAATTAGCAATATACTTGATGTTAGTTGGATGATGGATATATTTCTATCTCATGCGATGTCCAGTTACAGTAAAATACTGTTCAATTCGTCCTGCAACTTCTGACGCTGTTCACCTTTGATTCATTTTGCATATGTCTGAGAAGTATCAGAATAATTGGCTGATGCTTAGTTCTCTGATAAATGCCTTGCATGCATCTTTACATTTCTTTGCCTATGGTTCATTTGCAGCTTATAGATGTTGGTGTTCTTGTGTGCTTCGATTCATTTCTCTCACTGTTGACAATTATGCCAACAAGGATTGCCATAGTACTGTGGAGGCTTCTGAGTACGAGGTAATTTGTCCATTTCTTTCACAATTTAAAGCAGCTCAAGCAGTCACGTTACAACTATTTATCCGTCTTACAGTATTATTTCACAATTGGTTTTTTGGTGAATCCTTTTGTTTATACTATTGGGGGCATTTGGGAGCTTAAACCAGGTTTGTTGATGTAGACGCTATGAGTACTCACTTGTTATTTAAACTTTAGCTCAACCAGGCATGAATCATTGGGCATTGCACCAAGCACCTTGTACATGTTAAAGAGATTATTTTGTACCCTAAGTTTCGAAAAATTGAAACAACATTCAGTTTGCTTATCTTGTTATATGGTGCAAAATGCCCCTTGACTATGCTTCCAACTTCCTTCCACACTTATGGAAGATAGGCGAAGCAGTTTGATGCGAGCATTATTTTAAAAGTTTGTCCCATATTAGAAAATGAAGTTCCTTTTCTTTTCTTTTTTTTTTAAATTAATTTTTGTTTTTTTTGGGGGAGGGAAGGGGTTTGGTTGAGGTTTGTAGTTTTTGGTGAAAATTATGTAAAGATGGACGGGAGGCACTGTTGTAAACACTAATGAAGCATGATTTTCTTTTAACAAAACAAAATTTGAGCAACTTGGCTCTCTTTCTCTTCCTCCATATTTTCAACCTGAATCCAAAAATATGATTTATACTAGATCACCTAATTGTTCTTGTTGCAGACAGTTAAAGAGGCCTTCTGCGGAGGAGTTGTCTGATTTAGGGTGTTTTATTGTGCTCACTTGCGGTGTTACTCTCTTGGAGAGAACAGGTGTGGCTAAGTACTTCTTACATTTATCTGTGGACTGTTGTTTTTTTAACATATGGATGCGAATTGTACTAACTTTCTCCTTTTCGTATTTTCCATGTTGTGCCTCAGATATAAGCTTAATATATCATATGATTCGCGGTCAAGGAACAATCAAGCTCTATGTTGTGTACAACGTGCTAGAGGTCAGATCATAATGAGTCAGATTTTCCTGCAGCCATTTTCACCTCTTACATATTAATGTCTTTCTGTCCTTACAGACGATTTGTTAGTTGATTTCCTTCACTGAAGACTTTCACCTTAAGTAAAGTTGAGCAGAGGAGAAATCACTTATTTTGAATAAATTTAGAATCTTAGATTAAAAACTCGGTTATTTCTCTTGATGTAGATGCAGAACCGGGTTAAATTGAAATTTAGTTTTCCCTGATGCACTAGTTTGGGAACTGTCAAAGAAGAATCAAATTGGATTCAAGTTCAATTCTCCAGAACTAGTCTTGTTTGGTAGAGTTGCCCAGATGTTGATGTATTTGCAGGACTTCTTGGTCATTATTCCAGGGAGATGCATTTTTTTATCCAATTTGTTTCTACCTGCTATTTTTAAACAAATTGTTTCTGGAAACATCGAAATAATATGTTTAGTCAATTTCACTTTTCTTTACTGTATTACGTGACGAGAACGAATTATTAGGAAATCTCTCATCATACAGTGTGAAATAATTCTCGCAAAAATGTATAAATGCATTTATGTTCTTAATAGCGCTTGAAGAGTTTTCCTGTTTTCATTTGGCAAAAAATGTCTTAAAACAGATGGCACATAAATTATCTCTGATTACGTGCATCTAGAAAGCCAGAAAAACTTTGAAGTTATTTGTAATGTATGTAAAGTCAGTGGATGCTGTCTGTGTATTCATTTGGAGACTTTTACCTCTGTGGGTTACCTAGTTTTATTGTCAGCAACGCCATCGGTCTGGACCTTGGAGAGCCACTCCATGTTTTTTCCCATATCGAGAACCTCTCTTGCTCTCTGCTGGTTTTTTTCTTGGGCTACTTCAACTATATGCCTATATGCTTCATGTTAAATATAATTAATACCTTAGGATCATAGTTGTGGGAGGATCTGTCGTCCTTTGGTGAGTATTTTTGTTCTTTTTTACTCGGTGTGGAGTTGAATGAAAGACTGAATGTCTTTTATCAAACCGAGATTCTTAAGTATATATGTCTTCTGGTAGGACTTCCTATGTGGAAGTAAGCCAGGCGCTTGGAACCTTGCTGTTCTCTGTACGAGTTCAGGCATATCAGCTCATTAGTCGAGTCAATCTTATCCTGAGAAATATGTTTAAGTTGGATTTCTGCTTGTGGAGGCGACATCTAGTACTTCTTATGTTGCCATTGCCATTTTTATGGACCAATGTTTCTATATACCTTGGTAATAGTAATGCCTAGGAGAAACTTTGATGAATTTGTTCGTCTTCTTGGACATTTGCGCAGATATTCGATAAATTATGCCAGAGTTTTGGTGGAGATGTCCTGAAAACTCTGTTTAATTCTGCTGAAGAACTGGCAGGTTGTTCACCAGAAAACATGATAGTTTACAAAACGAGATTCCTTTCAGATTTGGCACTAGCCGTGGGTGCCTCAAATATCCTTTTTGTTGTAATTATATTTAGTTCATTATAGCTCTTCTGTTTGCTTCTTTGTATTTGCCCTCCATTTTTGGTTTTGAAGTTCCTTTACAAATGATACTTGTTCATTCATTTATCTTATTAGCTCAGGCAATTACTTTGTCAACGTGTATTGTTGCTCACAATAATGCACTGCTGGCGTTGCTTGTATCAAACAACTTTGCCGAGATAAAGAGTAATGTTTTCAAGCGTTTCAGCAGAGACAATATTCATAGTCTTGTCTACTATGGTAAGTTAGCCACTTTTCGCTTTTCTTTCAGAATTACTTCCAACTGTTGATGGGATTGGGAATTTCATATTTGATGTGCAACTGCTGTTATTTTTAGACTGTTTGACATTATTACTGTTGATGATTCCATGTTCACCACTAGGTGTTCAGTGTTCTGACTTCCTCATACTTTATCTTTAATTACCCAATGTGCTGCTTTTACTTAAAGGTTCTTTTTCCATGCTTCCGTTTTGTGGATATGCATATTCTTTTACCAGACTAAGACCTAGCAGTTTTATTCCACTGGGTTTTTGGTTTATTGGTTCGGTTTGCTGTACATTACGATTGTTTGGTGGTTTCATTTTGCAGCTGAACCATAATAAAACCTTCTCTTGGCTTCTGTATTATACCATCTCTTGTGTAATTACATCAATGTCTTACGAAATCATATATTTCTTCGAATATAAAGTACTTTTCTGGAAATCATAGACCTATATCTTTGAGTTAAGAAATATATTACCTACATTACTGTTGAAATAGCGTATATAGAGAATCCCAATAGAAAAGGCCTATATAGAAGTTATATTCTGGAGGTGGGCTCGAGTGATCGTTAATTTTAGTCTTATATTCCATTGCGCCGGTATTCTTTATTTGTTATGACCAAACCATGGAATAGTTGGAAATAGTGAGAGAATATTGTGTTTTACTATGGCAGGGCTCAGTAAATTCCTATTAATATCCATGAAACAGTCAACTTGAATTCATCTAACGACTGCAGAGTATGCTTAACTAGAATTGATCACACATCTGCAGGATTTGCTTGGTTACTTCCTCACTTGAAATAGGCTAAAAAATATGAATTGGCATAAGCCACCTTATGTGTATCTTTAGAATACCAGTGCAATAAGTGGGTCTCTTCAAGTGGTGGACCTGTCACATGCCTGTGACTTGCGTTTTTGTTATACTACTCAAAACACATCAAGTCTATCAGGGAAATAATCTGCATGATTTTTTTTTTTTTTCGTTTTATGATTCACTCCTGGGGGGATTTTGCTTTTCTCAGGATTACTGTTAAGTTGATAGATGAGTTACAGTTATGCCTTTGCTTCCAAACAGATTCGGTTGAGAGATTCCACATTACAGCATTTGTATTATTTGTTCTTGCTCAGAATATTCTGGAGGCTGAAGGTCCATGGCTTGAAAGTTTTTTTATTGTAAGTTCTTTTGGGGATCTTTCAGCATAATTTGTTTTCATGTTGATCTCCCCCACAACGGAAGATTAATTTTCTTGGGGGGCACCGTTTTCAATCTCTTGTTATGTCATACTTGGACTCTGCAGAATGCTCTCATGGTTTACTTCTGTGAGATATCTATTGATATCATCAAACATTCGTTCATTGCCAAATTCAACGATATCAAACCCATTGCATACTCTGAGTTTCTTGAAGACCTTTGCAAGCAGGTACCTCATTTCGTCTAATAGCTGCTTATTCAATTGTCTTTCTTTTCCCCATTCCGAGACACTGCAACTGGCTTTCTGACATTCATATCATTTTATTGCTTCTACTTGTCCTTACTTTTTCTCCTTCTATCTTTCATAAGACTTTGAATACGCAAACTGATCTGAAGAACAGTCTTACCTTCGTTCCATTGGCACCAGCTTGTGTGGTAAGCGCCTGCTACTGAAAAGTTGCATCCTCCTCATGCATAGAACATCGTGCTTAATAGCATAGAAATGACAATAAAGCAATCTATTGGTCGTTGTCTGGAGTAAAAGAAATACTTGCTTAGAAGGTAGAAGGAATAGGCTATGCAAAATCTTTTTCTAGACAGCCTAGAATATCATTAATTATTTGTAGTAAAAAAATGGTGAAAACTGTAATTTTGTGCAATGCTTTGGGTTCAGGTAATACGGGTTCTGACTCCAGTATATGCCGCTCTTATCCCCTGTCATCCACTCCCATGGAGAGTCCTGTGGATCCTCCTCTTGTTAGCGGTGACGTACATCATGCTTGCGAGTCTCAAAGTGATGGTCCGCTTGGGCCTGCATAAGCATGCTGCTTGGTACGTCAATAGATGCCAGAAGAGAAGACACCACCTACACTTAGATTGATTCAGAACCGCTGTGGAGAATTTTCAGCTAATTATCTGCCTAGGGAAATCCCTGTATGTGGAGCCACTCCTAATTCATGAACCACCTCTTTTGAGTTTGGCTTACGAGCATCCAGAGCACAGGTGGACGAGACATAAGGTTAGATGTCAGTTGTCCGACAAATATGGATATGATACCTGGAAAGCGTCCCTCTTTGCCGTGACCATGCCGACAAGTTCACAAAGTTTTGGTGTAATTTCATAGTTCATGCTGTTGTTAATAGCTGTTACTGCCAAATACCGGATAGAATATGAACAAAAGATGGCGGTACCCCATCTTCAAGTTAACTGCGGAATCGTTTGGACCATCCTCTCCCCGAGGGTGTTGATTATATGACAGTTTGGCCAATAGTTTTGGTGTAATTTCATAGTTCATGCTCTTGTTAATAGCTGTTACTGCCAAATACCGGATAGAATGTGAACAAAAGACGATGGTACCCCATCTTCAAGTTAACTGCGGAATCGGTTGGACCAACCTCTCCCCGAGGGTGTTGATTATATGACAGTTTGGCCAATTTTATTGCCGACCATGAATTTTATTGTTTGATGTTAATACAACCATCCCAATGCGGACGCCCAATAAAAGAAAAACTGGAGGTTTTGACCCCAAATTTTCATTGAGTAATAGTCTTGGATAAATTCAGATAATCAACTATTATCTCTATTATGCGTGTTGCATAGAAATAAATTCAGAACTGCAAGCGGAATATTCATAATGTAATTGGATTGTGCTGATGCATGAACTAGATGAGGCAATGCACCAAATGCAGGTTTTGACATGCGGTAGAGTACGATGAAGTCACCCTAGAGACTTCATCACTAAGTCGTCAGATCGTTTTGGGAATGACTGAGAAGAAGCCGATCACAATCTATTCCAAAAATTTAGAGAAAACCATGAAGTTATCGGATACCATAACATGATCATCTCGCACGATTCACACCTTTCGATTATCAAGTAAATAAATCTCTCTAGCAATTTCCTTCACAGATAACCGCGAGAACTCACGAGGCTTATTCGTCGTGCATAATCCCGTGAAGCGATTTAAGCGATGCTCCCCGAATTACCTAACAGTAACTTCTCGAAACAACTTTTGGATCCTCCTGTCCTCCTTCGGCCACAGAACCATACAAAAACAGCAACAACCCAAAAGCCATTTGTCTAACCTTTTAACATGTGGACCGGCAAGAATGTCCAAAAACAAATCCATTTTGTTTCCTTTACAATCTCCAATGTTGACTAATCTTTCTCTCTCAAGTTTTTCCCCCCCTCTCTCTCTCTCTCTCTCTCTCTCTCCACCCTCCTTGCTGTACAAGATTAGTGGCCCCCTCTTTTTGCCTTTTATAAGTTGACACCAACATGTCAAATGAGGACAAAAAAAAATCAACAATGGCCAACCAAAGAATCCAGACATCAACATTAACCCTAAAATGCACATCTTTAAGGAAAAATAAAATGACTGCGAAACAGCAATAAAAATCCCCCATGAAAGGACGGCTGCGGCGCCACCAAAAATCAATGGCCCCCCCCCACAAAAAGGCAAAGAAGCACGACCGAAAATCCCGCTCGCAGTGGCGGGAACTCCCCCATCCACCGGCCGCGATGCCGCCACGCGTCGCCCTCCCCGTCGATCCCAGGCCACGGGCACGGAATCGACGGTCCGAATCAATTGATCGCCAATCGGTGGGGCCCTCCCAAACTTCTGACGTGATCGGACGGTCAGGATCGATTCATCTCCACCTTCCCGCCTGTAGCGCAGAGAGAGAGAGAGAGCGAGTGGTGCTCTAGTTTAAGTAAGAGCTCAAACACGATTCTCAGCAAAAGATTTTTGCTTCCAAAATCGATTCTTTCTCTCTTCATACTTGATATTCTTCTTGCTCTCTTCATCATCATCTTCTTCATGATCGTCCTCTTGTCGCGAATCGTCGCCTCCCATCACCGCTCTGGTCTCGCCGAATTCGCTCCAGGATCGAGCAAATGGTACGCACATGGAGCTCACTCCAGTGTTCGATTCGACGCGCGAATCGCTTTGCTTTCTTCGGAATTTGTTCCTCTTTGGTGCTTTGATGAGTTCAAACTCGGTTTTTAGTTCAAAACTCTCGTTTTATTCACGCGCATGTCATGGTCCGGATCAGTCGACGGTCTTTTCCCAAGTTTTCTCTTGAGGAATCGCTCGGTCGGTTCGGCTCAGTTCGTGAGGAAATTTGCTGTAAGTGTCTTGTCGCTTTATCGAGATTCTCATGGACGCGAAGCTTAGTCCGCGGAGAAGGAGGAGTCGTGAATTTGTCAGCATCAGATTCGGATGTAGCCTTGAGTTCTGCAACTTCGAGTTATTTAATCGGTGCTGCAATCGAACGGATTGAAATTTTTAAGTCGCAGCGAAAATTTTGTGAGAATTTCGTGTTCGAGTTCGCTTGGATGAATACCTGTCGGTTTAACTTGGAATCGCGTCAGTTTGTCAAATTTCTCATGAACTTTTGAAGTTATTCTGACGACTTGAATCATGAATCTGTCGGAATCAGATTCGGCCGTAGTTTCGAGTTTCTGTTATTGGAGTTCATTTTGTTCCTTCTCCGGCTGATCGTGCGTCTCACGTGCGTTTGCAGATAGGTTGCAGGTTCTATGCTAAGAAGAGACCATCGGATTGTTGGCTGAGCACGCTTCTGCAGGGCGACTTCTTCGGCTCGTGCGTCGCTCATCACTACCTGCGGAAGAATGAGAAGAACATATTCTGTATCGACTGTAATGTCGGGTTTTGCAAGCACTGCATGGCGGCGCACGGCCTCCACCGCCGCCTGCAGATCTGCAAGTACGTGTACCAGGACGTGGTCCGCCTTCAGGACGTTCAGAAGCATCTCGACTGCTCTAAAATTCAGGTTTGCCGTCAATACTGTTCTGCCAGGATGTAGGTCCAGTGTAGATGACAATTTGCGTCGATCCATGCGGATTGTTTATCTATGCAATGAGTCTGCCATGTTTGTCAGTCCGTAGATTTGAGTGATGTCCACATTAATGATCATCCGAATTCGGATGATCTATTTAGTCTGACCTATGGTCCTGTGCCTATCCATTGCAATTCAATCATTAGTTAGCTAGATATGGAAAACTATGACAACCCCTGCAATTTATTTGTTAGCCTTCTTTGAGGAATCACTAAACAGGCATCTGTTTCAAGGAAAGTACTGGACAATTATAGGCTACAGTCCTTCTAGACTCAGGTTATAGATTCGGCAAGTGCAATGTCGAATTTATGTCTAGTTATTTCATTTTTGGTATAAGCCTGAATGTCGATTTAATAATTGGCCAACTGCTATAAAAGATCGGTGAGCCATCATTTCTCCTTTTCTTCTTAGATCTCCCAGTTTGGCACTATGTGATCTGTAAATTCTGAGAAGCCGAGTTCATTAAACTTGGGTTAAGCAATCGTTTCGTTTTATGAATTTGCTTGGTTTGGTGATCTGTTATGGAAAAAGTTAAAGTCTTTAGTATCTCTTTCACCGAAAGTTAGGCTAATGGCGCTGAGGGCCTGATCATGTGTTTCCCACAATTATTGATGATTTTGACATTGGCAGACATATAAGATCAATGGCGAAAAAGCAGTGCACCTAAATCCTCGGCCCCAATCCAAGGACACCAAGCCATCGACAAAATCGAAGAATGGAGGAACCTGTGAAGCTTGCGGAAGATACATCCAGGACCTGCCTAATCGCTTCTGCTCAATTGCTTGCAAGGTGAAAACAATTGTAATTTAAACCCTTTTAAGCATCTTTAGTATAATATCAAGTTAAATTTTTTGAAACAATCAATTTTACCAGGTCTCAGTGGTGTCAATGAAGCCAAACAATGAGCAAAGTCCCGACATCATCACCATTCCCATTGAAGAACTAACCGATCTCACACTGAAAGACAATTACTGCTCGTCAAGTAATGGCGATGAAAAGGAATCTTCCACCTCTATGGCCGAGTCATCGGAGGATGCTCATTTCGGGGTTAGTTCTGTCTTGAAACCGAGAAGTCGTTCGCACAAGCGAAAAGGGTTCCCTCGCAGGGCGCCCCTGCAATAAATCCCCTTCAAGAGTGTAGCTACTTCCTTTGAGAATTCCTTCTTTCCAATACATCATATATAGGTACAAAAGGGCAATTTACAGGAATAAAAACTATACAAGTATAGTACGCTTGGACATCATGCAATGAACAGAGAGTGTCACTTTCGAAGTATCCAATTTTATCTCAATCTGCCTAAGTTGGGTTAGTTGCAAAAGTGAGTGTCCCAGGTCTCGAAGATTTCGGAAGAGTCAAAATTTTCCTGGGTGTTGTACAGAGGAAATGAAATGACATGGCGACGTTTGTCGTGGCAGCGACTCTATTTTTGGGTATTATTTAGAATCATCATTTTCCATTTCAAGGGGGGATTTTTATTGGTTATGGCTGTACCAGAATCATAATAACAACGAGCTTCTCCATTAGCAATTCCTGCTGTTGCTGATTTGATCACTTGTTTGGGGGTGGGGGTGGGTCTTCTATGCTTGATGGAATGTTTCTGGTTGTGTAGGCAAATCTGGACTTTGCTCTGTCTTTCGCTTTCTTCTTTTCTGTGGCAGAGACATGTCGCGATCACTTTCGGTGGAACAAGCCCTTGGGGTTGTCCTGGTCTTTGTTTAGTTGTGTGGTGTTGGGCCCTCTGTTCCTTAGATTATGGCCAGGAATTTCTGTCCCAAGAGCCAATGTGGCAGACAGAAGATGGGGCCTCCAAAAAGGTTTCGCGGAGGGAGCAGAATGAGGAGATTGTGGGGGATCAAGTTGCAAATTGAAGCGCATGACGCACATGCATGGCTTGACTTTTCCCTTTCTTTTTCGTATTTTTGGGTTGATGATTGGCAATCTCACGATAAAAATCATACTCACGGTCAGCTTCCGTCCATCAAATTAAGTCTAGATCGAAAGTCTAAGCCGAATTCAAACCGGGATCAGGAGATTCGTAATAATTGCTCAAGAAATGGGTGCCAAAAGAGAGCGGCATGAGATCATATGTCTCATGCGATTCGAGGCGAGTCAGGCGGTTTCGTCGCTAGCTTAGTCTCTATAGTTATGTGTCTTGACCATTTCTTGCTGGGTGTTCCGTTATCTATCAATTATGCAATAGGTCAACTCGAGCTTGGGGAAGAAATAGGTGGCCACTGGCCACCGTGGGATTGTTTGTTGGTCACACAGTTCATGTTAGGCTCGAACGAAAAAGGTGTGGTTGTTACTGTTACTGTCCTTGGGCAGTCGATTCTCTCAAACTGTTCCTCCTTTGACTATGTAAGGAGGCCGATACAGATAGCAGTGCAATCCACATTGCCCGAAGCCTTGTCTTTTCCCACTCGTCAGGCCAACGTGCCAAAGAAACACCAAACGTTCGGCTTCTGCCACTTTCGTTGAAGTCGAAAGGGTAGGTCTTAGGTCGGCGACTACAACGTGTAAAGACTTCTGAAGAACGAAGAAATCGGATGTCGTCCCGGACACAAGATCCTCACTCACAATTGCTAGATGGTGTAAGAGCCGTGGTCACTCCATAATTGTGATTCATCCGATCGACGATGGACTCGGCTAAAGAGCTTGGGAGTCGTACTTAGAATTCGATTAGCACTTTGGTGTTCCAAACATCAGTTGAAAGTTTCAACCCCACGTTCTCCGATTATGGGTTGCGTAGGACTAATGAGTCTAATGTCTTCTGCGTTCAGCATAGCCTTAGCTTAGAAAAAAAAATTATTTTCCTCCTTTTCTTTTGGTCATTATCTTCCTCTTTTCTACATTTCAAAATGCGTACACTCGAAGTAAAAGATAAACCGGATGATAAATCCAATTCGCGGCTTGATGTACTTGCGAATTCGTTGGAGAAAATCAGCTCATTCCCCACGGTCGCTCCATGTAATTTCACCCTAATAACGATGACAGAAGATAGGAGAAGAAGATGATAGGGCTAAAAGACGAGAAAGCCAGCTTGAAAAATTGGGGCTAATCTTGGATTCCACAAGTTGACATGCACCAATGTGAAAGGCCCGTCACACGTAGTTTCAAAAGTTCAAAATTCTAGTTCTAATGATCAGTCAATTCTTTAGGTTATATGCACTCATGAAGGAATTGCTCGACCACATCATGGGACATGCTATCCATTGGAATGTAAGACAGACTTAGTTTTGTAGTCATGATCTTGGGGCTCCGCAATCATTGCGGTGGAGAATTTGAAGAATACTATGACCTATTTTTTTTTCTTGGGAGAATAGCCAATGCTCAGGAAGGACAACAATACTGTTTCGGGATGAGCCATTAAACCAATGAAAGATTTCTTTTTGTAAGTGAAATAACGACATTGTCATAAGGATCTTATACTCATTATAAAATGCTCGGGTTTGAACCACAGCTACTCTGCAACACCCGTGAATCGACAATCCAAAGTGAACCCGTCCCCATGGTCCCACCCAACAGTTTGACACAAGTACGTCTAAGCAAATTTATTTGATCTAGATTAACAGCCTTACGAAGCCTATCACCTCAAGTTACATACGAACCGAAATCAACCATTAAAATTCTAAACTTTTGCGGAAGAGTTTCATGTGCCGGATGACCAAAATGACCAATAACCTCCAATGGTCTATGATATGGACAAAATCGTATGTGTTTTTTTTGTCACACGCATGTACGACGTGCTCCTTCTACTGATAGTAAAAGAAAGCGAAAGGTTTTCGGAATGCACAAGTACCTTCTTTACGCAGGAGATCCCTATAATTATTATCCTGGATAGGCCAAATTGGATATTTTCTTACAAAGTCGCCTCGTCACATCGCCATGAATCACGAAAGTCAATGGTTGCAACTAAGGAAGAAGATGAGTCAATAATCTGAAAATTTCTTACTTCCTGGATCTGCTTTGCAGAAACTAATTCATCAAATTGCAAGGAATGTGCTGTAACCATTCTCTCTCTCTCTCTCTCTCTCTCTCTCTCTCTCTCTACTATGTTTTTAATAAACAAACGATAGATATATTAAGATTGCTTTGCGAAGTGACGTGCCAAACTTCTCTTCGATATCGAAGACGACCCGCTTGTTTAAATGGGAGCTCACAATTTAACGCAATAGTATATTCTCGACCTTGCTATGCCTAGCATTATCATTCTCAGTACGAGCATATCTAGTCTAGCAGAATGAATAAGTTATAGGGATCTGGCCCCATCTTCTTCTTTACTTTTCTCTATATATCCATCAGCCTTGAATCTCTAGCTGACTTGCATGGGAGTACTCTCTGTCCAGCCCCCCAAGATATTCCCACGAAGAATCTTTTGGGCCAAAGAAAAAACAACACCCACCAATTCAAATTTTCTGAACCCCCTCCAGGTATGTAAACAGCAAGATCTGAGAGCTCTTTCACTAATTCCAAAGTGAATAAAAGAATCGGATCTATTATGCCTGTTCAGTTCATCTAAAGAACCACAACTACAGGGTGATCCTGATCAAGCAAAAAAAACAGTTCTTGACTATATGTTAGAGAGCCATGAACAAAATTGACTGAATGATATTTACCAGTTCTCTGACCCCAGAAAGGAAAGGAACAAAAAAGGAACATATATACCTAGTCAGTTCTTCTTGTGCTTCGCTGCATTGCACCTACCACATATGAACATATTCGTCGTCCTTGATACCGGCGCACAAGGTATGCTGCCACCCCTGACAAGCATCACAAGCCACCATCCTCTCGCCATTGTCCTCTTGATGATCCACCATCCAAATTATCTGTCCCGCCTTCATACCTCAGTTTACTCTTCAAGTCTAGCCCTTGCCCTCTGACCAACACCTCCATTTGTGACTCCAGAACAGAATGCTGCACTTGCTGGTCATCGCGCACCTGCGTTTCGCAAGCTTTCACTTCCCTCACAATGAACTGGTCCATTATGACGTATGTGTCCCTCAGTGCTCTCTGCACAGCCAGCTTGAGCTCGCCGTTCGTCGCGCTTTGAGGGACATCAACCAACTCGCCTGGCGGGAGTGACCGTGTCAAATGCGACACCAACTCAGCGTAAGTTGGCATGACTCTGCATGTGATTCTCATGAGCTTCTCATCCTTTGCGTTTGCATATTTCCATTCCTTGACGAAATGCTTACTGTCCCGGATCACCCCGGTAGCCAAACTCACAGGGTGAGAATCCGGGTAGCCAAACAAAATGTTCTCATACAAACACAACAAGTCCTTGTAAACATCAAACTCTTGCTCTACAGCTGGAGAACGTGAACGCAAACTATCTCTATCTTCAAGCTTTTCCACCTTGCCAGCTTCTTGAACAGTAAATTCCAGAGTTTTGGTTCGGGGGTTCATCTTGCGACGAACAATCCGACTGCCCACGATTGTATTGTCTATGTTTTTTATGACGAAATCAATTAGTCCAGTATCTCCGATATATAGACGGACAGCATCTCGCAATTCTTGCCTGGACATGCTTTGGTGTCCTTTAGCATCTGCTTTGTGTTCTTTCAAAGTGTTGACTATAATTTTAGCTGCATGCTCCAACCTTTTTGTTGGCCATCTAGAATATAATTCTGCAACAGGAAGTGCGGAAATTGAAGATGTATCTTTTGCAGAATTATCGTCAACTGTGCTATTCTTCTCTTCATAGGATCTTGAGATATTAGCAGACAGTGCTGGTGCAATATTATCAATTGTATTGAGCTGAATAGGCTTTCGATTGTCTGTTACCATTGGCGATTCAGAACAGACCGCAGGGTATCCTTCCATGGTAGTATTTTTCTGGATCGGATGTTTGTGCTTGAAAGCAAGAACAAACTTCAGCAGGTCACTAATGGTGACCAATCGAGACTCACTGGCAACTTCATATTTACGTATGATTTGCCGAATTGCTCTGCCATGGCTTGTGTGAATAAAGTCTTGAACAATGGTGTTGATATCTAATGATCCAAGAACTTCAAGTGCTCTGCTGTATTTCTCTTCTGTGACTCCGAAACTTCCAAGATTAAACTTGTAACCCCATTTCGCAAACCAAGAGCGTCCATATGCAAGTTCATACAGCGACGGAAGGTCCATGGAACGCTTCCTTGACATATCATGGACTGTGATTTTCCTAACAGGAGAACCCAAAACCAATTAGGAAAAGCAACATTACACCACCCTATCTATACCATGTAGAATTTGATATTCAAATTCACCTGGCTCGAAGATTCGCACAGATTTGATCCCACAGGTCCATCAATGCTTCTGCGTGATTAGAACGAGAGCCCTCCTCATCACGATCAATACAGAGAAGATGCCCGAAACCATTGCAGTGGATCATGCCATGTAAAAGATGAGTGTCAAGCTTGAGTATGTCTCCGCTCATGGGTTCAGTCCATTCACCTTCTCTGGGAATGATGAAGTGATATCTCCTCTTGGACACAAAATGGTGACTCCAACCTTCAAAGCCCAACAAGACGCCGATCACAAACCGGCAAATTACAATTTCGGAAACCAAGAAACGAAACTCGAAATCTTTCCCCGAACAAAGTTCGACGAAATCCTCCCCAAACCAGGACCAAGAACGAATTCCAAAACGACATCAACGCCGCAAAAAAAAAAAAAAAAAATCGAAAACCCTATTCAAAGAAGAAGAATCTAGAAAACCCAAAGAAACCCAACCCGGCAAACAAAAAGAATCCAAAACAGCCACGAAATACAAAGTTTCCGGAAACTGATCAAGAAAACAGACTCACCGACGCATCTGCAGACGTCGCAGAAGGGCCGCGGGGAGCCTTGGACGTCCTCCTCGACGGTGTAGAGGGGGACGACGACGCCGCTGCCGGGGACGCTGCCCACGACGGTGCGCCACGCGGGGTAGCCGTCGACGGTGGAGCGGTCTTGGCGCTTGGCGCGTTCCTCGAGGAAGCGGCGGACGCTATCGCGGAAGGGGCCGGAGAAATCCATGGGGTGGGAGGAGAACGGGGCGGGGGGTGGGGGAGAAGAGGGAGAGGCTGCCGGCCTCCTCCTCTTGCGCTTCGTGCGGGACTCGGGCTCGGACTTGAACATGCTTCTTCCCATTCCAGGAGTCTCCCACTGCGCGACCGTGTAGTCAGTGTTTTCTTCACTCTATTTTTCAGGGGACGAGACGAAAAAAAATAAAATAAAAATAATAGATAAAAATAATTTTGGATTCTGGATTCGGGTTTGTGGGGACGTGGGATTGAAACCCTAAATTGGCGGGAGACATGGGGGGGAAGTGGGCAATTCGGTAAATTTGCCCCGGGGGTTGGGCGTGGGGAAGAGAGAGTGGGCTTGAGTCGAGTCGAGTCAAGTCGAGTCGGTGGTCGTAGTTGTCGTCTGTTTGGCAACTTGTTCACGAGACGGTCACGGCGGGGGAACGGAGGGCCGTCGTCTTGTTTGCTGGTCATGGGTCCGGGGTTGGGCCACGGCCACCGTGCGCACCGCCCGCCACAACATGTTCGGGTCCGAGAAACATAGTGGTTGAAATTCGGATGGATGATCCAAAAAATTAGACTCGGATAAATACAAAATCGTCTCTTTTTCCTCCTTCATAACGTAGGACTTAAAGATGGATATGAATGGTCGGTACGAGTACGGATAAATTGGCCTATCCATACGTATTCGAATAATGTTTTATTAATGTAATGGTCACAAGACACTGTGAATTTTGAAATATATTTCGAGGAGTAGATCCAATTGATAGGATAACCGAATCCGATGAGGTGTTGAAAAATCTAGATGGAATCACGAGGTATTTTATTTTGCTATAATTGCTCCATTCGAAAGAAGGTGCATCGGAATGTTTGGGGTTAAATGGTTGAGATTAGTCATGATTTCCTATTTTCTTTTTTTCTTTCTTTCATCACGAAGAGGGTAACGGCGGCGGTGGCGGATCCTTCATCACCGATCTTGAGATAGTGACCTCGGTTGAGAAAGAGGAGACGCATACATGGTGCGCAGTCAGGAGCGACCTCGGTTGAGCAACAGGAGATCGTCATGTCTCTCGCAGGCGAGGAGAACAGGGTTTGTGGCGCCATGCACGAGAAGAGACCGGCTCCGGCCACGCATGGCGGCGGCAGCCGGGGCTCGGGCTCGTCTTAATCGGGTTGCTGTTGCGTCGCGAGTGGATTTGTCGAGTTGTCAAAACTCATAACAAAATACCTGCAATAAGATCCCTGAAAAACTGGGAAAGGGCGGTAATAAACCAACACAAACCACACAGTTTCCGAAGAGAGCGCAAAACTGTCGTTCTGAACTCTCTCTCTCTCTCTCTCTCTCTCTCTCGTCTGAAGAAAGTTTCAATTGGTTCTAGTAGATCGTCTTAACACAAATTCGCAATGTCGGTGAGTGTTCGATTTCTTGTGCTCTGTTCTTGTTGCTTCTGGTTTCACCTAATGCATTTGGCTTTTTGCAAGCATTCCCATTTGCGAGCCAATGTTCAATCCTTCGTTTCCTTAACATGAGCTCCGTCCCGGCATCGCTTATCATCTCTCACAGATTGTGTGTACGTAAATGTTCTTGTTTTCCCCCTGAATATGCAGGTCTCGGAGGATAATGCAGAAAGGAAAAAAGGGTCGGTCCCTGAATCCATCATGACATCAAACTGGACAATCAATGTATCCGAGGTGCGGTTTAGTTTCGTCCGATCTCGTTATCGGACGATTAATGCATTCGAAGTTCTTCATCTGTTTACCATGCTCTTCCGCATTTTGCAGATAAAGACGATCAAGGTCAGCAACATTTCTCCGAATGTCACGGACCGAGACATTAGAGAGTTTTTTTCTTTCTCGGGCGACATCCAATACGTCGAGATGCGAAGGCAAGAATTTAAGTTCACCTCGAGGGAAAGAAAGGGTCCTTCTGTGCAAGAATTTTCTTGGGTACACAGCAGACTGATGACGATTTTTCATTTTGCAGAGAATCAGAATCGTCTCAATTTGCTTATGTCACTTTCAAAGAAGCGCAGGGTGCAGACACAGCAATGCTCCTCTCGGTAAGTATTCTAAACCCAAAGTAAGATTTCAATGGTTGCCCTATACATCCATGGACGAACTACTTAAGTTCGAATCGTCCTCCTGTATTTGGCGCTAGATCGAATCCGGAAGTCGAAAGGAATGATTGCATCCATTAATTTGATGTTATGATACAAAATCGATTGAATTATGTCTGTTGATTGAGGTTAAGTACTAATTAAATTGATTTCAGGGTGCTACAATTGCTGATCTTTGTGTCAGCATAACACCAGTTGATGATTACCAGCTCCCCCCAGAAGCTCTTCCCTCCACACCAGTAAGATCTTGTTAAGTTTCAAATTCTTGGACGCTAAATGGTTTTAATAACGAAATTGTTTTTTATTTACGCATTTTTCAAGCGATAGAAACCACTGTCATAAGTAGGAATATGTTTGCAATTTCAGAGTTTGCATTTGATTTGTCAATGTGAATTCTTCTGTCTTTTCGTGTGATTTGAATCTTGCATTGAAGGAGAAGAGCCAAACCATTGGTGGCGATGCCATCAAAAAGGCTGAGGACGTGGTGAGCTCGATGCTCGCGCGGGGCTTCGTCCTCGGGAAGGACGCGATTGCGAGGGCCAAGGCCCTCGACGAGCAGCACAACTTGACGTCCAGCGCGTCCGCCACGGTCGCCTCGATCGGCGGCAAGATCGGCCTGGGTGAGAAGCTAGGCGCCGGGACCACAATAGTGGCGGGCAAGGTGAAAGAGATGGACGAGCGGTTCCACGTGTCCGAGATGACGAGGTCGGCGCTCGCGATTGCCGAGCAGATCAAGGCGAGCGGCTCGACCGCGGGCTCCGGCATCATGAGCAACCGGTACGTGTCGACCGGGGCCGCGTGGGTGTCGAGCGCACTCGGAACGGTCGCCAAGGTAGCCGAGGACGTGAGCAACATGACTAAGGAAAAGGTTGAGAAGGCTGAGGAGGATAAGATGGCTGCGTTGGGCAGGGGAGAGGTTGGGAAGGGAAATGATGCTGCTGCCGTTGCTGCTGCTACACATGTTCATGTCGATGGGTCGTCATCAGGTGGAGCTCCCATTTTACCAGTTGACTCTAAGGATGCTAAACTTGAGGTGTGAGGAATCTGTCTTTTCACTTGTGTTCATGGGATTTCCATCACTTGTTGTATAGACTGTACCGTCGTTTAACACAGAATATCTGTACCTGGTTTCTCTTATTCTTTTGGGTTGTGTATGGTTTATCTGCTAAAAGAGTATTTACTAGCCGGGATAACGATGACGACGGTCCCGACGGCAAATGGTGGTTGTCATCCCGTGATTGATTAACATGCATTAATTATCTTGTGAAGATCATCTACCTCGGTAGTTATCTCGCCTCTCTCTCTCTCTCTCTCTAATCTAATTTCTCGGTCTCCGCTGCCACCGCGTGATATTGCTATTATCCGGTCGCTTACTGAACGAGTTTATCAAAATATAACAAATCCCCCACATCTTTCATTATATCCCATCGTATCTCAATCTCAATTTTTGTCTTAACGATTAGACGCGATATAATAATTTTAGTATAAATGGCGATAAGGCTTCACATCCTCATGGTTACTCCACTCATTTTTGCAATCTGCTTGGAGTGTAGTGGACAATGATGGGGTTGCTCTAGTACATGACATCCTTAAAAGCTGTAAAAATGCGGTCAATTACGCTCATGTTTGGGTAATTTTGCAAATGTTCACTAAACTTAAGAAATGTTTGCCAATCCATTTATTGAACTTTCGTTTTCATTTAACAAATCAAACTTCGATTATTTGCAATTGATGTATTTTGACTGAACTCCATCCAATTTTCCAGTCAAATGCTAACGTGGGAAACAATTCACCGATTTGCAGGCAAGTGTTGTCACACCCCGAAACCATCAAAGATGGGGATATGACACGGCCGTCTTTCCACACGAAAAAACGTAGCCTCAAACACACACATGATATCAAAGTTTAAATTTCCAACTATCTCAACAATACTCATATCCAAACAGCAACTAAAACAATAACTACCAAAGTTCCCGTCAATATCGCTCTTGTTTTATTACCACCAGATGAAGCAACTAAAAGGATTGGAAGGAATAGTGTGGGTAGCCACAGTTCAATGAGTAATACATATCTTTTTAAGTAGGTCGAGCATCAATATGCATATTTACCAAAACAATAACGAAACTCAATAATACCAAATCCAATTGATAATATACGTCCCACATCAAATATAAGTTATTTATTTTCAGCAAAGATTCGTACGCATACAATCAAAATAAACATTGAAGTACGCGGTCACGTGAATAGTAAAATGCTGAAATACTCATTATTTTCAAATATCATAGCTCGTACCAAAAGCGGGCCATATCTTTACACAAAATTTTAAAAGTAATAGAAATCCTTTTCTAAATCAACAATATTGAATCATATATCAACGGTTGTTTCATTGATCAATCCCATACAAAATTTAAACGACAATGGTCTATTACATTGATTAATCTCAAATCATATGTCAATGTTCCATTCCATTGACCAAACTCATATAACATCACATCTCAAGGCCTTAGAGGTAGTTGTTGACATCTGATTTTTAATCCCTTCTTTTTAAAAAATAATTAAAAATACCATAAAATTTTATAAAATTGGAAAATCAACTTTGGAAGCATTGGCCAAACCTTAGAAACCAATTTTGAACCAAAAAAAAATTTCCAAAATTTTTGGAATTTTTAATATTTATTTAATTTGAAAATATCCCAAAAGATAGAAAAAAATAGCATTTGTGGCTAGAAAAATATGAAAAAATAGTCATTAGTTTTCTTTTAATTTGCACTACATTTTGGTCTTTTTAAATCCAAAAATTCGATCGGGAGCCCTGAATTCTAAAAAATTTACATTTAGGTCCCTAGGCGAGCAAAAATCGCAATTTGAGTTCTTTTTAGCTTTCTTTTCACCCTGGTCCATTTATGACATTTGGTTCTTACAACTTTAATTGCATTTTGATCCAATCATTTCATATTTTTAAGCACTTTCAAAAAAGGGACCTAATTGCAAATACCATTAAAATGGGAATTTTTGTGCAAAATTTTTCTAGATCCTTCCGCTCCCATATATGGTTGAAAAAAGGGCACGTGATGTCACAAGAATGACAAAAATGGATCTTGGTACAAGTTATAAAGGATAGATGGCATATGCTCTCAAAAGGACAGTTATACTAAGAGCATCTATTGAGATTTGTGCCAAAAGGACACCTTATCCACAAATTGATTCCACCAAACACGTTGAGAGGATTCAAATTTGGAGAGAGAAAGAGATAATGAGAAGAAAAATAAAAAAACTCCCAAGAACACTATCTCCCTCAAAACCCTCTCGGCGGCCGACCCACTGTCGAGCTCCTTTCGACCAACCTGCGGCCCACCTCCACAAATCACCACCACCACTCTCTTCCTTACATATAACCTTCCTCCTCGCATCGATTTCACCCCTAACAGAGCTCCGATGAAACTCCGGGAAGGCCTTGAAGGCTTCGATTTTATTATCGATTTTTACATCGGTGATGGGCCCGGTGGCCATCGACCCTTATTGTGGTCCTCTGCTGACTCCCGATGCCCATTCTCTCCTTGCGACGGCGTGTTAGGGCGTGCTCTTGAGTCCACCATGATCGAAGTTCCCCTTAGCGACCACAAACAAGCCTCGATTCTCTCTTACTCATCTTCTTACTTGGTTATTATCATTTGAATTCAAGACTACTTTGATACTTACCCCTTAATTTTCAATTTGAGAGTGAAGTTGGTGGGTAGATTGCCATCTCTCTCGCTCAACTTCAACCTCCAAGAATCGTCACAAAAGGTAGTTTTCTTAAACTTAGCAGTGATATGCGTAGCGAGTATGATGAAGGAATGACCGTTTGCATTTAAATGTGAGGAGGTGAAGGGTGTTTAATGGTTGACTAATGATGTGGAATGGATCAATATGCTTTAACATGATGATTTGTGCATGGATTTGGATGATTGGTTGAGTTTTGGTGCATGTTCACATGTTTTTCTTCTCGAACAGAATGTATAGTTTCGTTGTATGTTAATCACCCATGTCTAAATGTTGAAATTAGACAAAATGATACACTATATTTTTGTAGACAACTTAAAGATCTTCGAATCGATATATTATGGGTTGAAAATGAACGTCAATTGGTCTGTCAAAATTTCCCCAAAGTGTGAGGTGTGGATTTGCGATTTCATTGTTTTGAATCCGAAAGTGTGTTTCCTGAACCGCCTTGCTGCTTCGTGATTTTTCATGATTTTTTCTAGGCTTCATTTCATGAAAGTACCTCATAACATTTGGATGCATAACATATAAAGTGGTTGTAAAATTTCACGTGGTCGGCTGATGTGGTACACAAGAGCACATGTTGTTTACTAAAAACCCGACACATGGCAAGAAGGAAAGAGAGTCGAAAAAAATTTCACCTGCTCGGATTTTCCTCTCTCCTTTGCTTTGCAATGAAACCTACAACAAGCAAACATCGAATGCCATGCCCCCTCTCTCTCCTCTTTTCAAATTCGTTCATCCTTCTTTAGGGTTAAGCTATGTCACTTTTTCACTTGCGTTGTCGTCGACAAAAATCTGAGATTGAGAGACGAGAGAAAACCGAGTGAGAGAGCGCACCAAACCACCACCATGGAACAACGCATGTGCTCCTTGTTCTTCTCAACTGCCTTGAAGAGATCGGAAGTGACCTCGTCCCGCTCAAAGTTCCGTTGATGGTGCCGACGTGCGTTCCCAACCGGAATCTCTCCCATGTGAAAGGTAAGAATCCCCACTCTACTCTCGTTTAGGAAGAAAACCCTCACGTGTTTCCACAAATCCGTGATGTTTGTGCCATTTTTTTTCAATGAATTGATGCGGTACAAACGCTAGGCGTAGTAATCCAACTTGAATTGTTACTTGAGTTTTAAGCCTAAACGATCTAGCCGAGTCGCCCAAAATTTATTTGATGAAATATATGAGCTGGGTTAGCTTCATTTTTCTTCGATTATGGGTTTACTCTATTTTGCCTTTTTCCAACAGCCGTCGATATAGTTTGGATCGGTGGAGATGGAGATGGGCCGGCGTTGATCTAGCGTTGCCGAGGATTGGTGTGGTCAAAGGTAGTCCGGCCGGAGCCCAACGTCAAACAGATAATTAAATAGATTAATGTCGTGTAAATAAAGACACGCTAAACGTTTCTTTTA
The DNA here is from genome assembly GCF_020921035.1 of Rhodamnia argentea. Lineage (NCBI taxonomy): Eukaryota > Viridiplantae > Streptophyta > Magnoliopsida > Myrtales > Myrtaceae > Rhodamnia > Rhodamnia argentea. The sequence continues at coordinate 8,880,852 of NC_063154.1, read as the reverse complement.
ATGTAGAGCAATAAGTTGTGGCAAGGATGTCATAAGGAATGCTTATGATTGATTTAGCGGTGAGAAACATCACCGGATTCATGATATGTTTATATCTATATCTATTTACATGATTAGCTAATTTCACGTAAAATTATTGTTGGGCTCCCTCGTGATGATTAATGTTTGGCCTTCTTATGTAAGGGTTGGTTCTTTCTCCTTTCGAAGAGTACATTTTCTTATATTCTCCACTAGTGTTGCTTTTAATTAGAATGTTGTGCTTGATTATCTAATCTAGTTTTGATTATATGGTATTATTGTTTTAGTATGACATCTTGAGGATCTTCAAATTGGTTGGTTGATTTTCCATCCAAGATATGTCCATGTCCACAAGGAAAATTATGCACGGTTAAAAAAGTGTAAAAGAATCCTATTAATCGAGGAATATTATATTGTAATGTAAGTATATCAATTTATTATATTGTCCATGTAGTGACATATGTAATACTTGATATTGCTTTACCCTAGTTCTTTTTTGTTTAGACAGATTATTGTCGGGGGTTTGTGCAAGGGGTTGAAGATTATATTAAGAAATACAGGATCTATTCTCCTAAAAATATGGACGCAATCAATTTTGGAGAGGCATTAAGCCAAAATGAAGAATGGACAATCATGAAAGGAGAATTGAAGGAAGTTAGAGGAAAAATAGAGTTTATTATGCCACTACTAATATTATATGGAGTCATCATATCTTTCCTTCTTAGAATTGTGATTTCTATGTTACTATATGGATAATTACAGTAATCAATCTTGATGGTTATGTAGAACTTGTTTTACTATGATTTTAAAGAAACTTAGAGTATAATGAATTTTTGTCTTTCTTGATTCCATAATCTAGTCAAATTGAACTCACGTTCAAAATTGGTACTATGTCGAATCGACTCAATTTGATTATCCTATCACTACTATGCACAATAAGAGGACTTGAAATAGAGGAGAGCCGAGCAAAGAAACGCTTGACAAAGAGAAGTTCAAAAGCAATTAAAAGATGAAACCAAGTTCGATAATCAAATTGAGCCAATCTATCTCGATGGATTTGCAAGCCAGAACCTTGCCAATCAACTTAACAGAACACCTTGATCCCTCCCCCCTCTCCCAAAACCAACTATTCTTCAAGAACCAATCATTTAAACAACTTTGATTCAGAACCATGGCCCTTAAATATCTGATAGTGCTAAGGACCTTATCCAAAAGATGCTCTGCTCTCACCTTTTGAACGTTTGACTGCTCATAAGGTAGTATGTTAACTCTTTTGCATCTACAATTCTCTATGGCATTTTATGGCTTAATGAAGTTGCTTGCATTGTTATAAGTTAGAGAGTGCTAGTCTATTTGATGAGCAAGTCAACTAGGGGATTGAGTAAATTTAAGGACATTTATGGATATTCATATTGTTTCAAGCATGCACTCGAGAAACTTCAAAGTAATCTTATTACAACATTAAGTATAATTTGTATCTTTGTTGCTGACTCTGCAATTTTCTTTGAACAAGGTTACCAACAAATCATGACAAAAGAGATCATGTTAATATGTAAAATTCTCCTAACTCATGAAAATGCTGAAATTCTTGGTCCGGAATCATGAAATGAAAATAAAGGACAACGAAATACGGCGAACTCAAAAGGGAGTGGAAATAGCGGGCTCTTCCAAAAAGAAAATAATATGTAACCTCGGTATTCACAAAAATTGACATTGTCAAGTTACTAGCAATTCTAACAAAAAAAAAAATCTAGCAATTTACCGGGCTATTGATTACAAGAGAAAGGCCATATTATGTCAAAGAGGGAATTGTGCTTCCAAGGTTTCCGCAGCATAAAGATAAATAGTACCTACAAATTTGCTCTCAAATGGGTAAAAATTGAGCACACTTCAGAATCCTACCTTTTGTTGATGTCATAAAGTACCACTAACGCTTGCTGCTGTCTTCATCTAGAAAAAAACAAATTTTCTAAAGCTAAGTACATAAAGGAGACAACGATGAAAATAAATACAACGGGAAGAATGGGAAAGTATTTTGTGATTAACAAGCTATGCACAATATGTGGAATAAAAATAACATAACTGTTTTCATGCATTTACAATTGATACTTTCACTTTCTAAAGAAGCTAAACAAAATAGAACCATTTTCAAACTAAATTGCAGCTGACAACGCTCCATATTTTCCTATTAATTGCCAATACTAGTGGAACCAACACTCCAGGAAGAGTTATAGCATTAGTAAGCAAATGGAGAGGAAACTAAGCTAGACAAAGGACAGGAGTACTTAAAGCAAACATTTGAAGACAGCATGGTAACATCCTTTGGATAGACCTACAGACATAACGTAAAGGAAAATGGCGTATTTGATTGTTGTTTCATGGTAAATAGCATCAAACAATACTGGACAAAAGGAAAACTAATGGCATTTTAATCATTAAAGGAAAAACAAAACTCAACAACACATAATTACACATCAATGAACCACAAATCGGAAATAAAGGGCTTTTCTCACATCATGCACTAAGGGTCAAGTCCCTTTTGTGCATGAAGATTCCTTTCTCTTTCGCTTCTCACTAGCACCCTTCAACCGAGTATTTGGTACACCTTTTAGTCTTCTCCGAAGGGGATCAAATATTTGAATTCTACAATTTTCTGCATATTCAGATTCATCATTTTCTCGTAAGAAATTAACATCATCTTTACCTACGAGAGATTACATTTTGTTAGTGATACAAGAGTGGAGATGCAACAAGGTTGATGTTCCGATCTTCTCCATAATATCCTGATTCGCACTGTTGTTATAGCACTTAAAGACAATTGCATCAACCTCTTCAAGCGCAATGTCTTTGACTTTATCGCATCATGAAAGCTTTCTACAACATCATCACAATGACTATTTTATTTTGCAACTATTGTCCACCTCTTCAAAATGTATTATGATGGAATGCTTGTAATATTTACAAATGTGTCAAGATACATAAAGTATGCTTGCATAACATTCTTGCATCTCAAATAACTTGCAGTTACATGAAATGGTAGAATCGCTTGGAAAAACATGGACAACATGCTTTTTTTTTTTTTCACTACTTTAAGCTCCTAGTATATAAGTATGCAATATCCCATAAGTATTTGATCTCAGAATATGTTCGGATGTAGCATGCAAGAACTCGGCCTGAAATTTTCTATAAATAATATGACTATAGACATGTGATTCATGCTTTAATATGCCACTATTTGCAACCATAATCTATGGCTTTCCTCGAGCACACCTAAAATCATCAATAACTTTAGCATTGCGCATTTTTTCTGCTTGCTTCTCATAATGACTAACAAATTTAGACAAAGTCATGCTCTTACATGCCACATCTTGAAAGACACTATTAGTGCTCTCACTTCTTTGTGTGGATCTAATTCCCGCATAAAAATATCTCGGAAAATGTAGGACACTATTTGTGACGCAAGCGATACAAATTATTGAACCACTTGCTGTCCCCCAAGTTCCACTTGTGACACATGGCTTTCCAACTGTTCTCCATTTCAAGTTTAGATTCCCATTGATATATAAGCTTATGCCAATACTTATCACGAAAGCTCGGCTTTTCAATAAGATGTGCTATATTCCCAATATGACATATACATAAATGATGATTAGTGTTCGAAAGAATAGTTTTAATTGCATTTGCCATTGCATGATTTTGATCGGTGTGGGTGCTTTATTATCCATTGCCTTTAAAAAGGATTGAAATGCCTACACAAAAGAAGCAATAGTTTCTTCCAATAGAAATGCACATTCAAATAGAATATTTTTCCAATAATGATTCAAGCCAACAAATGTGTACATATCATATTGTATTTATTTGTACGGTAAGTAGTATCAAATACCACAATATCTCCAAAAGCTTCATAATCCAGCTTGGATGCACATCGGACCAAAAAAAATTGGTCGGTCTTTGGTCCTTATCCAATGGAAAAGTGTAAGAAGAATTGCTTCCACCTGATTGTAAGCAATCAAAATGATTAATGATCCTTTGACAATCATCCGCACTAATGAGGTCCCTTTCTTTGATTGGTAGAAATTTTGACAATCACAAGAATAAAAGCCAACATTCTCTTGTCCCCCCCTCTTCACCACTAAGGTATGAATATGCTTTCATAGCCCTTATACCGGCCCAGCCAAAGAAATCTAAGTGCTCTTATCACAATCTGTTATAAGTCGATATGACCGTATGATATTTTTTTTGCTTATCATCAATGAATGGATGATTATCAACCTCCTCAAACTTGGTAACTACCCAAACTCCATCTTCGATTTTGAATTTAATGTAAGTTTTACATTCAGTTCTTTTCATGGTACTATAAACATCTCTTTGTTCATGAGGTAGGATTGGTGGAGAGTATCCTTCACAAGTACACAAAAATGTGCTTATTCACAATATTCCTTTGCTATTGTTTGATTTTTGTCCTCTTCGCACTCCAAATCCCTTGCAAATTACATATGCATTATATGTATTATAAGCTTCGTCCTCATTAGCAAATGTCATGCCAATTCTAAATTCAAATGCTTTATCAACTTATGCATGATGATATCATCCTCTCAGCCTCTACAAGCCTTTTTTAAAAAAAAATCTAATTATTTTAAGGAGAGAGATAAACACTAAACAAACTTAAAATCTAAAAAGATAGGTCATATCATTTTTCTTGAGAACAAGTCGAAATAGCTACCGAGGACTAGAAATTGTCTGTTGAATAATAGTAAAAATGTAAGTCGGTGCAAAAGTTTTTGTATGTCCATACTTTATTTCAGTCATGATAGATCAAGAGTGGGTTTCGTGAAAACAATGTACGTGAAATAGTATCTGTACCTTGTAAACACGCGTTTCTAAACCCACATAACAGCGATGACCTCAACGTTGTTGCCTTTTAGAAACTAAAGCAAAAAAAAAGGTAGAGCTAAGATGAGTTAAAGCAAGCAACAGTTTTAGAGTACAAAATTAATATAATCGAAAAGCAACAAACTTTCAACACAAGAGCAGCGACAATTTAAGCTTACTCATGGGTGATGCTCGACTAATCATCTCGATAGGCGGAGGAAACGAAGAAGACCGAAGCGGAGCGAGAGGGTAATGAAGAAGACTACACCGTTATTGTCTTCTACCTAGCGTTCACACCGCATCGCTTCATCCAAAAAAAATGGCACAAACATCATGGATTTGAGGAAACACATGAGGGTTTTCTTCCTAAACGAGGGTAGAGTGGGGATTCTTACCTTTCATGTGGGAGAGATTCCAATGGGGAACACACGTCGGCACCATCAACGGAACTTCAAGCGGGACGAAGTTACTTCCGGTTTCTTCAAGCGGCGGTTGAGAAGAACAGAGAGCACATGCACAATTTCATGCTGGTGGTTCGGTGCACTCTCTCGCTCAGTTTTCTCTCATCTCCGATGCTCAGATTACTGTCGACAACAACGCAAGTGAAGAAGTGACATAGCTTAACCCAAAAGAAGGAGAAACGAATTTAAAAAGAGGAGAGATGAGGGAATGGCATTCAATGTTTGCTTGTTGCGGGCTACGTTGCATAGCGGAGCGAGAGGGAGAGAAAAATTTGAGCTGGTGTAATTTTTTTTTCGACTCACTCTTCACTACCACATTAGGCGACCACGTGAAATTTGATAACCATTGAATATTTTCTCCTGGAAATGTGTTTCCTAAACTAATTCATGATTTTTCATAATTTTTTCTAGGCTTCATTTCATAGAAGTCATTTCATGAAAATCGCTCATAACATCTGAATGCATAACATATAAAAATATCAAAAAATTTCAGGCATGTTTCATATTTTTAATGCATTTAATGAAATCATGCAATTCTATGGATATTCGTGAGTCAGCATGTTGATATGTGCATTGCCATTTTAATTCCTAATTATCTTATGTTTAGAGTCTTTTTTTGAAGGAAAATAAAAGATAAAAGTTGTTCATCATGATCTTATTTAGTAGACAAAAAAGTTTGGTGCATTAATATTGAGATTTGGATATCCATTTGAGCATAATCTCAAAGTGTGTCGGTTCTGTGAAAAATACAAATTTGCTGCTGAGTCCCTTCACTAAATGAATTTTCACACGGAAATAGTGGCCCTTTTGATAAAAATACAAAACATAAAAGTTGTCAAGAACACATTTTCCTATTTTTATGTATTTTAAGGTTTCCATTTTTTATCTGATCACGTTTCTAAACAGTAGGGTCAAATTTGTCATTTTCAAGTCAATGCATTGGAAAACACAAAAAATGGTCCCATAAAGTTTAATCAGCATGTCATAAGCTTTCTTTGAGTGTTTGAACCATTGCAATTGAACCTTATCTTCATTGGTAACCGTGTCTAAACATAATAAGCTTAATTCCACAAGTGATCCTCTTAGGGCTCACTAATCTTGTTTTGATTGTTTGATATCCAAGTCCCAAAAGGCCCAAGTACATGATCTAATTAGAGCTGATGGCGTGTGATTTGTTAGATGAATGTTAAGACCGATGCATAATATATGGGGAACCTCGTGCACCCATTAGAACTAACACATTTTTAAGTGAATTAATGGGATTAACGGAAATTGCAATGGGTGCATACAAAGGGCGCCCTCGAGGCCCGTTCTTGATTGGAATTACGTTGTGATTTGTAACCTTTGATATGATGGTCAATATGAGTATGTATGCATAGTTGAGCGATCCCTTATTCCAAATTGATGATTGCTCGGTTCGATACCATGAGGCCCCTGGAGATGAAATGATGGTCCATCTCAAAGAATGGAGGCCAATGACCGATGTCTACTCCGATCTTTTATTTGTCGCACCCCCCAACCGTGTGTCAAGTTTCTTTTATTGGGTTGTATTATTTGCCCGACGAGTTGCGGGTTTTTCTTCTCTCGTCCTTAGAGTAGTTTATTATTTATATGCACTCTCTTTTTAACCATTTGTTTGCTTTGGATGATTTTACATTTTTTTAGAATACATTCATACATAAAAAATGCTATGAAAAATACCCACCTATAAGAACATTTTCATGAAAACCTAGTGGCTAACAAAAACATGATTAGGAGTCAAACTGGTAAAACCTCGCATGCTTACAAGTTAGATAACAATAAATTACAGGCGATAACCAAAAGGATTCTAGTGTAAACTAGGGTAACCAAATCCCCGATCCTAGATCTCTGATTGCGTAAGGATTAGGAAGACCTTTCTTCCTAATCGGGTTTCTAATCGACCCCCAAAAAAGTTAGTGGCGACTCCCGGTCTATTCAAAAGAAATCATTTTGATCAAAGAGCTTTTTCAAACATAAAATGAAATGACCACCAAACCGTTGCCATAGGTTGTAGGGTAACTGGAACACCCCCGCCTCTTGGAAAAGACCATTGAAACGCGTCGGACTCCCACGAAGTCGAGCCCACCCGAGTCGTCTCTTTCTCGGTTCGGCCCAGCTTCGCCGCTCACTAAATTTTCTACGTAGGTAAGCACCCTCGATGTACCAAGAAAAACGAGGGGCCCAAGGAAACGTGGCGCTCGAAATTTTTCCCAAGTCACGACAGTGGCTCCCACAAGACTTACGTAATCATGTAGTCGTTAGCCCTAAAGTAGTACAAAGCTCTAGAAATGGTTCCCACGAGACTCGCATCACTGTATAGCACTTAGCCCTTGACCAACACATATTAATTGTACAAGGCTTTAGAGGTGGATCACACGAGACTCGCATCACCGTGTACCACTTAGATCTTGACCAACACATATCAATTGTACAAGGCGCTAGAGGTGGTTTACACGAGACTCGTATCACCATGTAGCACTTAGCCCCTGACCAGTCCCTATCACAATTGATTTCACAAACCAAAACATAGGCTTTCACAAACAAATTCTTTTCACAAAATCAATCCAAAATCCATAAAATCGGTTTCACAAATCGAATTAAATCATCTTTCACAACTCACTTTATCAAATAAAATGCATTTCATAAAGCATGTCACAAATCAATACATATAATATTTCTTAAACTATACACCAAGTCAAGAGCTTTTCATAATATTTTACAAAAGAGTTTCGTAAATCCAAAATATATAAGCTCTCTCAACTTCATTCCTCAAACAGAATATATATATTTCATCGGACATTTCTCACATTATTTTGGAATCCACTTCATAAATCCATGACAATTAGAAACGTCTTAAAAAACGTTCCTCAAACTATTCATAATTAACTAAAAATTAGCAAAATCCCGATCCCAGGTTATGCATCCAATGTGCTGAGAACATCGCTTTTGCCTTTTAGCCAAATCACACTTTGCACATAATATGTCTCATACTTTTCATTTTCGATTGTGAGTTTACAAATTCAAATAAGAGATATCACCATTCACATGGAAATGCCCAAAACCAATAACACGCAGCTAAACGAACCATCGATCTCATAATCCTAACAATTAAATGAGAATTGACATCAAAATTAAGCAAAATACTACAACAACTATGAATTGGCTTAAATACGCTTAAACCCTAACAAAATTGTTCCTACGCACCAACAAATCGCACAACCAAAGCGATTATTTAAGCCGTCCGTTTCGCAAAACCCACATGTGAAACCCTTAAATCCTCGCTTCGACTAAACCGTCGCTCCAAATAAACTCTCATCAAACTACACGGCTCTGCAACACCGTAATCCACCATTTCAATGAAATCCTCAAGCTTAATAACTTAAAAAGAGGACTTCATGGCTCAAAATTCACAAAACTTCATATTTGTGCCCTAACCCCCAAAATTACCCCGATTAGAAGAATGAGGATCGCAAGCACTTACCGAGCCTTTCTAATCGGAGTTGAATCGTCTTGGCAAGGCGTTCGGTTCGTGTGCGCCATCCGTTTCTTTGTTTTCTTCTTCTTTTTTTCTTTCCCTTATTCTCTACGCGAGTGTTTCTGTCTCCCCATTATTGCTCCTTCTTTATATATATAAAATAAGAGTCTCTTTTTCTTCTTTGACTTTTCAAACCCCCCTTTTCTTTTTGGGCGCCACTGTTGGCTCAGTCAAAATCTCATATTTTACAAGTGTTGTTTAACCCTAATCGTTGAGGGCGATGGCCCAGCAAGAGCAGAGAAATTCTTGCCATTTCTAGTGGGCATTTGTAGCGATGGGGTCTCACAGCCCTCGAGAGGGCATCGCCCTCCAACCGGCTTGAGTCAGAGGGTCCTTGCTTGCTACCAGCAAGGGTCAAACCATCCTCGGTGATAGCCAAAAGAAGCAGCGATGCCCCACAAGTCTACTGCCTTCCCCCCTCTCTCTTTTCGAATTTGGGTCCAACAATCCCCATTTGGACACGTCTAAACCGGTCGCATCTTTCCCACCTTCTAAGCGGGGTTAGGCTATTGAGCAAGCCCCTTCGAGCGTGAATAATAACCATTCTGTTTTTAGGAACAATATCTATCCCTTATATGAGTTTCTGAGTAGAGTGACACGTTTGATAACAACACAAAATTAATATTCCCGAAGCAAAAATTTGTTTGATAATAGCATAAACTTTCTATGGGGATCGGCTGTCAAGAGACGGTGGTCGATGGTCGGAGACCAACGACTAGTAGTCGGGGACCGATAACGAGAAGAGTTTTTATTTACTTGAAATTTTCTACTTTTTAATTTTTGTTCCAAACCTACTTTTGGGTTAAAAATATGTCCCAAAAATAGAAAAATAAAATTGCTTTACCAAATGGATTTCTGTTCTAAACATATTCTCAATAATAGAAAAATAAAAATAGAGAAATAGAATATTTATTATTCACGCCCTTCAAGTTCTCTCATTCACTTTGCACAGTGCATATTCTTCTTTATTTTTTTTGCTTCAATTGACAATTGGGCCCAATATGAACGCTATACATCCACATTTTGGCCACTTAATAAGTAATTAGGCTGTGCTTTTTCTACTCCCTTTTTGGATTATACACTCCCGTGAAATAGTATTTTGACTATAATATCATCCCTCATGAGTCCCATCTTTTTAGCACATTATACCTATTAATGATAATTAATGTAAAACGTGAGCCCTATTTTGTATCTTACTTTATTCTTCTTTTTTCTCTCTCTTCTCTATGTTCGTCATTCTTCTTTCTCGTTGGCCTTCTCCTGCTATGTCCTCCACCTCTCCTCCAAAGGCTCCATTAGCCTCACTATTCGCTTGCTTCTCCACCTCGCCACCCCTCGTGGCCTCGACCCACCTTCACGATACCTTTCCGACCATCTTCTACTCTGTCGTGAAAGGGCACAAGATCGGCGAGGCGCTACTCGACCCCACCGTGTGCTTGAACATCTTAGGCGAGAGAGAGAGAGAGAGAGAGAGAGAGAGAGAGAGAGAGAGAGAGAGAGAGAGAGAGAGAGAGAGAGAGGAGACATTTTTCCCTACCAAATTAATGTTTCATATGGAAGCCTACACGTGAATTTGAAATCCATCATTTGACATCTAATCTAATTTAATGAAAGCAAATTTAGTTAAGCTCTTAATCATGGGTGAACATTTTTCAAGAAAAATTTAGTACGACAAAACTTTACGATGGACATCGAAGGACAAGACCTTTTTTCGAGAACAACAAAGAAGAGACTTGATAATTATAAAATAAATAAGCTTGAATTTTCCATCTGGCAATTATTTTACCTTTTCCAATCAAGAAAAGTCTATCATTGATTAAACAAAACTATCCCTAATCGGCTCATCAACCTCATGAGCTCGAAAAGACATAAGACACGAGTCTCGGTGAATGAACTAAACATGAAATGTGAATCCTTTTCTTAAGTCATGTTCAGAGTGCAATTGGTGTTTTCACCCGTCAAGTACGTTAATTGGATCCGTCAAGTCCATTTTTCAAGAAAATTATAATTTGAAAATGAAATGGAAATATTTTCTTCGTCCTACAGGCCAAAAACTACTAGTTTTTTCAGTGAACGAATGGTGGAGCCAATGGAGCCTTTGAAGGAACAGTGAAGGACCTAGGGGAGAAGAAAATGAGGAAGAAGAAGATGACGAACATAGAGAAGAGAGAGAGAGAGAAAAAAAAAAGAACAATAAAGTAAGACATAAAATGGGGCTCTAAATAATTTGATAGTCAATTAATAATGGATGAAAAAGGACTGTATTGCACAAATTACAAAAGAGCAAGGACAAAATGGAAAACAAAAGGATGGAGGATTAAAGGACCAAACTGTAATTAACCGAATCGGGAAGCAAGATCGGGTTCAGAGGGAGGAGCGTGCTTCGGAACGCTAGGGTTACGCAACGTTCGCCTCTATAAAAGCCCGGACTACCATAGTCTGAACGGGAAAGTTGTCAGCTTCGGCCGCTCGGCCATCGTGAGGTCTGTCCTAAATCCTAATCTCTCCGTTCCTTCCCGAGTTCACCTTGCATGTGGTTTGATCCGCTGCTTCATTGCTGCAGACATTACTCGAGTTCCGTTGCTTGCTTCGAAATGTTTTCAATTCTCGATGCTGTCTCTCTGCAACTATACTCTTGATTTCTTCGTTTCTGTTCATGACTTGGGGTTGGATGTTTTTTTTTTTTTGGTTCTCCCCTGTTCTGATGGGGTTGATTGGGTGTCTCTTCCCTTTCTTGGTTTCCTCTTCTTTTCGTTTTTGAGGAGAGAAAGCTGCACTTCATTTCGGGGATGCGAGCGTGATTGTGCTCGTGATGGTGTTTATCTGGATGTAGATTTAAGAACAGCCGCTGTATGGTTTGCCTCTGTGGTGAAGTTGCGATACTTTCGTTCTTCCGACATGTTTCGTGAGGAAAATATTTTGGAGACCTGAACTGATGAGGCATCGATGAGTGATCCCTTTTTGCATCTGTTCATGTTTGGTTTGTTTTCTGTAAAGCACGGGACAGAAGAAAGCTATAATCTTTGCTTACACAAGCGCTTTGCTTGATTGCTGCCCATCTTGATTTTGCTTTGATCATGATTTACAACTTAAGACAGTAGTAGTAATGCCTCTGAGGATGACCATGTCAAAAACTTTCGTTCTTCCGAAATGTGTCATGTGGAAGAATTATGGAGACCTGAACTGAAGAGGCGTGAGCCATCTGTCTACGTTCTTGACAGGGCTTACTTGATTGATTCACTTTTGTTTTCTTTCAAGTTTTTTGTTTGTCATTGCAAATTTCTCTTTTTGTGGGGTTTTTTTTGCCTAATGGAAAACTTTTCGTGAGAGGTTATAGTTCCCAAAATGATAGTGCCACGTTCTTGGTTTTATGCCTTATTTCTGGATGTGTTCTCGTGACTACATTGTTTGAGCTATCATTTCAAACGATTGTTCCTGGACTTTCAAGATTCAATTGGCCTAATTTGCTTGGCTGAGTGTTTTATTCCCTAGGAATTTAGGACGGTAACAATGCCTCTTGGGATGATTGTAACAATACTTTCGTTCTTCCGAGATGTTTCATGCGGAAATATATTGGAGACCTGAACTGAAGAGGCATGTTGAAATAATCTTCTTCTTCTTCTTCTTACTCCATTCTGTTCCTCTCATTCACAACGCTTTTCGTTTCTTTTTCCATGTGCTTGATTGCTTGACTTATTTGCTCTTTGGTCTGTAGTCATGAGGATTTCAGAATATCTCTTGATGCTTCGCTAGAGTGAAGTTTGAACAGCTTGAGCTAAACCCCCAAGTCTCCACCGTCCGCAAGAAAAAGGGAAAAAAAGACAAAACAACTATTAACACCGGAGAAAAGTGATATAAGGCCTCCCTGATTTATGCCTCTGATGATGATTATGACAGAACTTTCGTTCTTCTGAGATGTTTCATGCGGAAAATATCTGGAGACCTGAGCTGAAGAGGCAATTTCACTTGGTGATTAATGATTGCTGGCCTTTTTCTTTATAGTTACAATCGCTTTGAACAGATGCTTTTGTCCCTTGTTTGGTCTTTGTGGTTGTATTTCAAAGTCTAATTTAGATTCTGACTGTGGGGGAAGTTTGAAGCTCCCATTATGTCCTACTTAGTGTTCTTGCTTGATGGCATCATTTAATACTTTCATGAAGTACTCCTTTAGACAAAGCAGCACCTGTGGTCTTTAAAAGTCAAAAAAAATTTGGGGTTAGTTCCTTTCCATTGAAAACTATCTTGATTCTATCTTTTTGAATTGCAGTCAGGATTTGTGCAGCAGCACAAATTCCACGAGTGTTCTCTGGTCACACCTGTGAATTTTTTGTCTTGGTTATATAATTAGCTTTTAGTTCAGCTTGGTCACATGCAACTTTCTCCCAACTCAATCTAGATGAGGTTATATAATTGGGCTACTTATTCGCACTGATTTCTTCTTTCCCGCATCTCTGATAATCCATCTGATTGGGCTTCGGATTACATAAATAGCAGTTTGAATTTGAAGCAGTTCTTGAACGTCGGAGATATACATGGATGATGCGGATGCCAATATCAACCGAAACAAAATAGTCACAGAACCCAATGTTTCTTTGCTGCTTTTTTGGGGTTGTTCTGCTATTGTGGCGAGGGGTTTTGTAGGTGCTCTCAGGATCTATTTTCTCTTATGAGAGGACACTTGCTGGAGTTTAGATTCATCTGGTCTCTGTCTATTCCAAAAGGCTACTCATGCTCTTGGAGAAAGCTACTAAAGCGCAGAACTCCATTTAGCTATGAGAGATTGTAATTCTGGCTATATTTGGTTCAAGACATCCATTTAGTTCACTATTGTGTATTGCAGACATTTTATTCAAGATTTGGCTCTTCCTAAGCAGCCACTGTCGTCTACTATTATAATGCGGCATGACAGGGTCTGGCCTAGTATCAGTTGCGATGCTCGGGCTTCTTCTCATTCACTTACGGTAGAGATTGAAGGCCTTTGGCCCTCAAAAGGGATTAAGGTTTTAGATCCTCGGGCAATCTCTTTTTAATACCCCTTTTCTCCTTTCATCCGGAGGGAAGTAAAACGAGTAGTTTATGCTTTAGTAGCTACCTCATTAGCTTTCAAGGAATGGAATATTATCAAGCACTCCACTATTTCGGATAGTATTTATGGTTCTACCTTTTTCTCAGCAACTGGCTTTTATGGTTTTCATGTGATTATAGGTCCAATAAGTGCAGTAAAAAAAAGAGACTCCAAATTTGGCAAGATCGAAATTGGTTGACCCCGAATATAAGTGTAAATAAGAATTGTTAGATTTATTGCGTATATGAATGAAGATAAAAAGTGAACCTTTCCTTTTAACTAGCTAAGGCATTTAAAAAAATAAAATGATATGCACACACCCCTACTTGCCCTATGGTTGCCCTAGTTTAGGTTGGTAATAGAGTAACTTAATGTTTGGTAGAATACCTTTTCAAGGTGACCTTGGAGCCACTTACTAAGGTAACCCGAATCGGTCGACGCTTTTTTTTCTATATTTTTTCGTTCTATTACATGTACAGTGTGCATGTGTAATTTATGAATTTAATTCTTTATGTTTGATGATAATATGTCAAATATATTTTGAAAATAAAAAGAGCAAGGTTGTGTTTGGCCATTAGAATAGGACTAAATAGGATATGATAAAAAAATTTAAGGATTTTGTCTTATCCTATTTACTGCTCGATGAACTGTGGATATAAAGTCGGTAAGTAGAGACAAGGCACAACTGTCTGTTTTGTTGAAACATCAAAATGCTTTAGAAATTATTTAATAATGAATTGTGATGAGTGACTTAGTGTTAAATGGAGGTTTGTGCCATCTAAATTTGGGCATGACATCAATCGAGCGGATCCAGTATTACTCGCCTTAGTACTAGTCCGGTCGAGTAAGTAAACAAGTGCACCACGGTGGAATTATTCAGCCTCTTTTTATAAGTAGAAATTATTTGGCCTTTTTTTACAAGTTGAAGATGGACTCATGCAGGTGGTTTAGAAGAGCTACCTTAAAAGTCGACTCCTTTTGAATGTTGGAAAGGTTCAAGCTATTAAAGAACGAGAAACATGACCACATATCATATTAAACTATCAAACTATTGATTAAAGAACAAGGTAGTTGAGAATACATGGCTTTGCTGCCGAAGACTTATCCTGGGGCTATTGGAGAGGCGGCCACCTTGATGGTTGTCGCCACCGTAAAGGCGGCCTTCGATTAACCCGGTGCAAAGGAGAGGAGGTGATTGTGGAAAAAACCCGATTCTTCTCGTGTTTACTCTCTTGAAAAATCCTATTTGGATCTATCACACCCTTCCTCTAAGATATTTTTATTTGGACTATATCCATTTATCTTATCCTAAACATCTATCAAACACAAAATAGGATAAAATACACCATATCCCGATTTTTATCCTGCCGGCAATCAATCGTAGCCTAAAAGAACTTAGGTAGGGTTAGGTGTGAATCAAATCAAAACTTATTCGATTTTGGGTTCAACCCTTTTATATTCTGGATTCTTGGGTAGGATCGAGAATCGTTTCTAGTTTTTGGACCTGAGCATCGAACCGGTCCCTCTGTGAGTGGGCCTAAAATTGGTCGAGTAAGTCAGCCAATTCTTAAGTTGAATCGGTTCGATTGCTCAACTCTAAAGTAAAGGGTGGCTAACCAATGCATCTAAAAGTTTGCATCCGAATAACAGAGTTGGTAAATCGAACAACACGGTTCATCTCAAAATTAGCCGATGAAATATAATAGTGAAATAATAAGTCGCCGGTTTGTAATTTCATATAAATGGTAGCAAATTCAAAGCATCGAGGAAGTTATTCAAATATTTTTTTTTTTGGAAAATAAAAGTGGTTAAGTCATAACAAAATTACTATTTGTAAACTACAAAAAAAGTTAGTAATTTCATAAAAATAACTTAATAACTTCCAAACTAGTTATCTTAAGATAAATTTACCGATGAGTCTTTTTACCAGTAGTGTTTTGGCGTTCACCGGCACATAATGACAATTACTAGCACAGAAAAGAAAAAAAAAAAAAAACTTGTAGTTCTGGACATGAGAAAACAATATTATGGTCATTGAAGATCAGTGGATTTAAAAAGAGAGGGATATATACCTCCACTGCTAATTAGGATAAGATCTCTTTGATCTCGAGATCTAGACCCTTATGATTATCACCATACATAAAGGTGATTCAGTACCTCTCTGGAAAGCAGATGTCGTTATGGATTTTCTTGATTCAATCTAAGCAAAGTCAGCAGGGAATTAGCCACGAGCTGAAGGACAGGGGGAAATTGTAAAAAAAAAAAAAGTCCTAAATTTTTAGTATTTATATCAATTCAATCTTAAAAATATTCACCTTTGTCGATTCAGTCCTATTGACCAGAAATCGCTGATCGGTTGTACTATGTGACTTATTTGGTCTTGAATTGGACAAATTATAATAATTTTTTAATAATTTTATAAAATGATTTCTAATTTTTTTTATTTTGTTCCCTTTTTCCTGATTCGGGGTTTGAAGGTTGACGGCCCCCTAAAATAAAAATAATAAAAATAATAATTTTTTAAATAAAATTATTAAAGAACTGTTATAATTTGTCCATGTCGGCGTCGGAGGTGCCACATCGGCGATTTTTTGTCAATAGGACTGAATCGACAGACTTAAAAGATTTGAAACTAAATTGACAAAAGTGCAAAGATTTATCACTTTTTTGACAATTTTTCTAGAGAGATAGAGAGAGAGAGAAAGAAAAAAGAAAAAGAGAGAGTAAAGGTGGTATGATGGATACAAGATCCACAATTAACATGCATGAACTTTGGCGGAAATGCCCTCAAATTCTAAAATTGTCTCCTCTTCGCTTTCACAATTTACTTAGGATCCCTTAATTTATGCACGACCATGCCTCCGTGTCTCATTTTTCTATTGTGAGCATACTTTTTAAGTGATCGTAATCGCTGTTGAAGCGCAGTTCAAATAAAGAAAAA
This sequence comes from Rhodamnia argentea, assembly GCF_020921035.1. NCBI lineage: Eukaryota > Viridiplantae > Streptophyta > Magnoliopsida > Myrtales > Myrtaceae > Rhodamnia > Rhodamnia argentea. The sequence continues at coordinate 8,863,939 of NC_063154.1, read as the reverse complement.
AACTCAACATTCTTGATCCACAAGGACAACTTCAGCCAAGCAAACATCACCAATCGTCGTTCTCTATTATAAGCATTCATACCCCGAGTCTAGCTGAATTCAGATCAAGCCAAGACGAATCATCGAAAATATGAATTTGGGGGTAAATGGTCGTTCATCATCAAAGTGGAGGAGGCTAAGCGAAATGAAATATACTTCTCGAGGACAAATGGACGAAGAATCCGATGGCGATATCGGCATCATTCAGTTCACTTAAAAAGCTGAAAAGCAGAGTGACCATTCCAATTTCCATACTTCATCTTCATCTTCATCTTCATCTTCATCTTCTTCAGCGGTCAATTCCGTGTGGCGTGTGGCAACTCTGCAGTGGAATCCCGCAAGGACCAGTCCTCCCAGAAAAGCAGAGGAGCCAGCGAATCACTCATCACCCTCTGTCATTTCATTCCATTTTCGTCAGTTGTCCCTTTCGATATTAAAATTTCTCTCGGTGCGTGTGGACAACACATGGCATCGGGCGAAGGATCGGGCAAAGAACACCGCAAAAGCAGACGCAATCATGCCCACCATGGATAAAGAAACAGAGGAGAGGAAGAAGGTGACGGCCACCATCACCGGTCACGGGCAGAAAAGTTGCCCCCCCTGCTTTTTGCTCTTCGGCAGTGGACTCGTGCCTCCCACGTGTGCCGGAATCCAGATTCCAATTCGCGAGCTGCGTTTCATGGTGGGGGAAAAGGGGCGTGTGGAGAGGGGAAGACCGAGATTATTTTTTCATCTTTCAGGGACTTTCTTAAAGGCATTCTTCTCCTTCTTCGATGCATCGCCGTTTGAATACCTCACACGTCTGAAGTTTGAGTGGGACTTGTTCCCACTACACGAAAGTTGACAGGAGAAGGAGGGCCTGATGTTTAATTTCAAAAGGGTAGGGTTCGGCTCTGAAATCGCATGTCGGTAATAATAATTCGAGTTTTTCGGACAGATCGTCGAAGAGCTGGGCTCTCCATCCAGGCAATCGATAACCGGTTATTCAATAAGCTCTTCGAGTAAATAGAAATTTTAGCTCGTACATATCGAATTGTTCTCCTATAATCCGTTCCTAAGTACTATGCGAACGTGGGAAGACATTTTCTCTTAAAAAGATTACAAATTTGGCCCATGCATAGCTGTGCTAGTGTACGTGGTAATACATAGGTACAGAGTTCATTTCACTGGAATTTTCATTCAATGCCGGTCAACCGTGTACGAAAAAAATTCAAAATTGGTCAAAATAATCGGCATGGGAGAAGAAAAACATGCGTACCTGTCTGCTATTTTCTTGAGTTTTCAGACCCATTAAAGCAACTTTGTTAAAAAAAAGTCACAAAAAAAAAAAAAATCATTGCGCTCTCTCTTATCACTTTATCAGACTTTCACATTGATGAAAGTGAAACTTTATGTCACCCCAACTCAAATATATAACTATATATTCCAGTTACTTCATGTAAAAAAAAAAATTGCTCAAGGGTAATTATGTGGGTCAGAAGTTTGGTGCTCGATGCATTGCACTTTAGCCTTTTTCAATAATTGCTTCCCCTAATTGCTAAGTCAGGTGAGCTTCTAACTTTTTCCTTTCCTTCTTTACTTTTGCCCTTGTAATGTCCCTCCCATTCATGAAACATGAGTTCACGTGGCGACATAATCAAATGCTAAATCAAGCTACATTATCTCCGAGAAAGATGATACTTTATTTTTAGGATCCTACCTTGCGACAACCCTACTGACCATTAGCTTTCGTCTAACATCTTCGTTAAATTGCTGGCATGAAAACATGTGATTAACAACTCGGATAATTAGCGTGCGACATAGACCCCGATGTAGAAATTAAACATAAACGGGTCTCATGAATAGCCTCATTTCGGGATCTGCTAAAATACGTCGGATCTGTCTCGAGAGCTCCTTCACATCTTGAAAATTCACCAAAATCCCTATTTCCATCTTGAGATTTCGATAGATTCGTCACTGGCATATCCGGATTGAAATTTTTCGTCATGCCAAAAATCAGTTTGAGATAAAGATGGTTTTATGGATAAATTGTCCGGACGGGACACGGGACGGGAGGCATAATGGATTATGATGACCAAGATGGAGATATTTTCGGGCAAATGGAAGAAGCCCGCGTTTCTAGAAAAGCATGATAGAAATGATTTCCCATTGGCGTGTGAACCTGAGCTGTTGGAGAAAGAAAGATACATTATTGATGGCATCTGAATAAAACGTACAGCAATTATTTTGTCATGCTTCAGTTCCACGTTCATTAATTAACAAGTTTAGTCCCCATGACTTTTAATAAGTTATGTGAATCTTTGTACGTTAGGAAACAAATGAGCGAGTGAACGATGAGACATCATCGTTATAATGTGAGATGTAGAGGTGGTAAAATGGGTCTAAGAGGCGTATTTTAACTTAAGTGTGTTATAAACTAGAATTTTTAGCAAGGGTCGCAAGATTCTTTTAAAAAAATAGAATTTTTTTAATATTTTATTATTTTATTTTCTTTGTTTTTATTTTTCCTTATTACTCCTCCACCATCGATCGTCGAAGGCCACGGCGAGCTCGAGCCTCGCCGGGTTTTGGTCGGCCACCGCCCGTCGTCATTCAATCACCGGAAATCTCCGGTCGACAATCGACGGAGGAAGAAGGAAATCCAATGATTTTCCCACAAAAAAAAAAGAGAGGAAAAAAAGAATAAAATTTAGAAATTTAGAAGAAACAAGTTTTTTAAATTTGGATTAAATATGAAAGTGTTTTATCAATATGGTATGAGTCGCGTATGAGTAGCTAGATTTCTATTGCATGAAAATGGCTCAAAATAGGTTGGACAATCTTCGATCCCACCCGTCCATTTGATAGGTCTAATGAGATATAGAAGATCTCCACTTGATCAATAAAAAGAAACATTGACTGGTTTTCGCATCTGAAGTATGGCCTAATACACAAGTTAGAATGGAGATCTTTGAGGGCAAGATTCGATATCTCTCCATCTTCCTCAAATTCTTCATTTAGACTTTGATTCACTAAGAGAGAATTTCGAGTCTATACATGATATATAGTCGGGAGGCTTTTGTTGTGAGATAAATTAAAAGAGAAAAGCTCTCGTTATGCCTTTTACAATCGTCATGGACTTCCTCACATGGGTAAGAGAGGGTCCCTTTCAGCGCAATTGAGCTCGCTTCAAAGCACAAAACCCTAGTCATGGACTTGACTAACTCCATTTATTCAAAGGCGTTTATGCAACGGGTTAAGTATAATCTTTATCCGACCGAAAAGAAAAAAGTATAATCTTTGATTTCGATAAAAAGAAATGGCGGGTCTTGTTTGATTTTTTTTTTTTTTGGGGTGTAATCTCACATGCATAATGAGTAATTGCAAGAGCATACAACATCTTTTTCTCTTTAGGGTGGACCAAAGGGGAAAGATAATGTCTTTTCTCCATTCATACCGACAAAGCATCCTTTCAAACCTGTGGAAGAGTGGCCTTGTGTTAGGCACACGCCTTTAGTGACCTGGTGACGATGACTCTTTTGAATCGCGTGAATATCCATACTTTCTGAGTTCCAATCGCCTTTTTCAAACTGGTGGACGAACCGGATCGAATTTCGGACAGAGAAACGACAAACGACTCCAAAGTGAACATATCTTTTCCAGAATCCCCCCCACCCCACATCCATCCACGCCCATAAAACATGTGGACCCTCTTATTAATCGATTGCCGAGAAAATATTGGGTACCCAGGGGGTGCCACCGCATTTTTACCCACATCCACTCAGCGAAGGACACGTGTCTCATGGGCCCACAACTCAGATTTTTGCAGCATACTCTGCCCAACTCACTTTCCTTTTTTCCATAAACACCCCTTTCTCTTTCGTTCAGAAAGAGAGGCCGTTTTCGACCAAAAAAAAAAAAGAAAGAAAGAGAGGCCGTCGCCTGTGACCCCGCCCTGCCCTCTCGTCGGCGAACCACGCTGCCTCTCCGCTGTCGCCTCCTACGAATCACCAAGCGAAGGCGAAGAAGAAGCCCTAAAAAAACTGGGAAAAAGTGTCTTTCAAGATCATTATCGCAGATACACCTTAGAGATAGAGAGACAGAGAGGCCAGCAACTTTTTCTTTTATTTGCTTCTAAATGGTTCATGAAAGAAGAAAATGTGCTAATTCAGAGATCTTTTCTTTGATTGTTGCTGCCCTTGTTCATATTTCCGCTGCGATTCGATTTTGGGTTTATATGGGCGATGGAAGTCGGTTTTTCCTTCACTCCAGGATCTCGGCCTCGGCGACTAGCCGGCGATGGATTAGTCGACGGACGCCGAGATGTTGGTGCGGGGGAGCAAAGCAGCGACGTGCTGGAGATTGAGCATCTCGCCGTGAAGCTTGTCTTACTCGGCATGGATGAGGACCAGCTCGTCGGTAGGGTCGTGGGCGAGTAAGACCAAGGAAGAAGAAATATGGGAGAGAGGCGTCGTGGCCCGCGGGTGAGCAAGAAGGGAAGAAGAAAGAGGGAGCGGTGTTTATGGAAAAAGGAAAGTGAGTTGGGAAGAGTATGCTGAAAAATCTGAATTGTGGGCCCATGAGACACGTGTCCTTCGCTGAATGGATACGGGTAAAAATGCGGTGGCACCCTTTGGGTATCCAATCCTCGCCTTTGCTTTTTCCCAGGAATCTGCAAGGGACCAGAGAGAGTGAAACCCTAGAACTGTTTTACAATTCATATTATGAGCTTAATCTATCAAACGGCATGTGATAACAAGTGGGTTTGTTTTATATTAGTGAATGAGCTGTTACGATGAGACTTAGCCTATCGCAACCAATGGGCCTCCGAGTCGGGAGTGAACATCTTTATGTGATCTTAGATCTAGATTTTCATAGATAATAGGAGATTTTGATGATAATTTCTTCTCTACATAGGTCAAGCTAGTGTTTCGTCTTTATCATGGTCAAGCGGGTCGAAAAAATGAAAAGAAAAGAATGTCATTGATCGCTGAATATGAACCGTTTATTTTTAAGATTCGCTTATAATATATTATGGCATGACGTGGTTAGATTTGTTAAAATGAGTCTTAAACGTGTTTCTTAACCCGTATTTGGTGGGCTAGTAATTATATATGTTAGTTATATTCAATAAATAAATCATAAATGTGTTTAAACATAATATAGGTGTCATAAATGGATCGTAAATATGTCGTAAATAGGTTTATAACTTACTTAGACCCAATTCACATTTATGACTCTCTTTTCATTCTTTCTCGCCTCCTTACTCATTCTGCATTCTCACCTCAATTTGGGTACGAATTTTCCTAGATTTGATTAAATAAGTACTTGAAGAACATAGGTCCGATCGTGTAGTGTCGGGTCGGGTATGAATCATTATATTTGGGAAAAATTTCAAATAAGGGCTTGAAGTGCCCTCATTTTCTCAAATAAGGGCCTGAAATGCATTTTGTTTCAAACAAGGGCCTGAAGTGCTTAAATTGTTTCAAAAGAGGGCCCGATCGAAGGGCATTTTTGTCCTTTTACTTTCAGTTGCCATTTTTTTTTTGTTTTTTACTTTTATCTTCTTTCTTTTTCTTCATCCTTTCCCTCCCATCTCCCTCGCCGACCAACACCGCCATCACCACCGCACCCGCAAGTTACGCATCCCCCTCCCTCCGGCGGCGCTGCTGGCCACCACGGCCCCGGGAACGGGCCCACCTCCTTGAGCGTGTCGGCCCTTACCGTCCGGTCCGCTGCACCGGTCGGGGGCGACGCTCTTCGTCGCGGGTAGAGCGGCTAGTGGAGGTCCGGACTTGGCTCAGATCTGCCCTCACCAACATTGAGACCTGCCGACTTAAGTCGCGGGATCCGAACGGCTTGGACTCCATCATGATGCCCGCCTCGTCTGCCAACGTTTCGCAACTCCTTAGCAATGGCTTGGCCGCCAACGGGGATTTGCTCGGATCGGAGCGGCTCGAGATTGAGTACGAGGAGTTCCTCGTAGGCGTTCCACTTCATCTTCTTGATCGCGAACACTTCGCCATCCGGACAACTCTTGTACACCGAACCCTGGATGAGACACCTCGAGTCGAACCCGTCGGTCGCTTCCTTGAGCTCGTTGATCCCGAACACCCCGTACTTGTCCAAGCGGTTCGACACGTTCGCCATCAGATTCACCTTCATCTCCCTTGACCCTTTCTCACCGTACGCCATCCTCCTCCCGATTGGCCGGCCCCGGCCGCGAACCCGGACCCCTCTTCTTGTTCGATCTTTCTCCGTAGAGCTAGAGCGCGATCCCCAGAATCAAGAATGCCCCGAGGACTCCGACCACGATTGCCGGCCCCACGATAAGCCATGTTCTTTCTCTTCTCGCTGATGGTGTGGAGGCGGAGACGATGGGTTGGGTCATATTTGGGAGATTAGAGACGGGCGGGAAGAGTGTCTCGATAGGTTTGGTGTTGTCACCATTAATGCCCACTATGCTATGTTCTTGGATCCCGAATCTCGACACGACGCTTGAGAGGTTGTCGCCGGGTTGAAGCACGTACGAGACCAGGAAATTGACCCCATCCCCGACCGGGGTCTCGTGGGGCATTTGGAGAAGATCGGGAACATCACGTCGACCCCGATGGTCGGGTTCGTGGGGACCGGTTCGGGGTTCACGAGCTCAACCGACCGGTACGAGGTGAGGTTCTCGAAGGCCCCGGTGGAGACGCGGTAGAAGGTGTCATTGGAGCGGATGGTGTAGGTGGTGTTGGCGCAGGAGATGTTGGTGCCGTTGTGGGGGTTGCACGAGCAGGTCAGAGGGACGAACAGGGGTTGGTCGACGGTGAGGGGCGCGGAGAGGGCGAAGGACGAGATGTTGCTGGGGTCGGCAAAGAGCGTTGCCCCCGCCAGTGCAACGGATTGGACGACAAGGACCGACACACTTAGGGAGGTGGGCCCGCTCCCCGGGCCGTGGTGGCCGGCGGCGGAGCCGGAGGGAGGGGGATGCGTGACTTGCAGGTGCGGTGGTGATGGCGGTGGTGAGTGGCGAAGGAGATGGGGAGGGAAAGGACGAAGAAAAAGAAAGAAGATAAAAGTTAAAAACAAAAAAAAAAATAGCAAAAGAAAGTAAAAGGAAAAAAATGCCCTTTGGTCAGGCCCTCTTTTGAAACGATTTAAACACTTCAGGCCCTTGTTTGAAACAAATTTCACTTCGGGCTCTTATTTGAGAATATGAGAGCACTTCATGCCCTTATTTAGAATTTTCCCTTATATTTGTATTGCATAAAAATATATCGAAACGGATTAAATAGATCTATTTAGGCGAGATCATTTTTAACATGACTCACCTGTTTGACGGGCATAGACGTGGTATACTAGTTCATAAAATGAATGTAGCGTGCTTAAGGAAGTGGTGTTACAAAAAAGAAATGTGAACCACCTTTTCTTAATTGGCATCCCGACACACGCCCTAATTAACAAACTCCACACTCCTTATGCCTCTATATAACGCCCCTCGCTTACTCTTCTTCACTTCATCGCACGAGCTACTCGATTGCTCCTTTTCTTAACAATATTCTTTGTGCAAAAAGGAGCTGGTGTGAAACATCATGGCCGCGAATGGGCATTCCGACCTGGAGAAGCAGAGGCTGCTCCTGCACGACCACGAGGAGAAGCACTTCACGTCGAGCGAGGTCGTCCGCGACATCATCATCGGCGTCTCCGACGGCCTCACCGTCCCTTTCGCCCTCGCCGCCGGCCTCTCCGGGGCCGACGTCACATCCTCCATCATTCTGATCGCCGGTGTCGCCGAGGTCGCGGCCGGTGCGATTTCCATGGGACTCGGAGGGTAACTTTTCGAGTACTTCAAAGGCGTTTTCTTTACTGTGCTGACTACTGTGTATACCTAAACGATGCTTATTTAGTTATTTTAATGCAATGGTCATATGTGAGTGCAGGTATCTGGCAGCCAAAAGCGAGGCTGACCACTACTATAGAGAACTAAAGAGAGAACAAGAAGAGGTCATTAGGGTGCCGGATATAGGTCTCTTTACCCTCATTTCCCAGTTCAGATTAATTATCATATAACCACATTTTTTCTGGGAGATATCTTATGATAAGCAATGAATGCAACACTGAACATTATACTAACCTGGACGTGAAATCGTAGGGGAATCATTCATTTGTCGATACGATTTCTCTTGCAATTCTTTGTGCGAAAACGTTGCGTCACGAGGTAATGTTGAGTTGCAGAGAAGGGCGACTAAAGTTTCCCCGATTTTATGTTGCAGAGGCCGCTGAGATCGCGGAAATATTGGCACAATACGGGGTCGAACCCCACGAGTACGAGCCCGTCGTGAATGCCCTGAGGAGGAACCCTCAAGCATGGGTCGATTTCATGATGAAGTAAGCCATGAATCCACCGATCTCTCTTCTCTCTCGAGTTGCATTGCATCGACACCTGAAACTTATGAGGGCAATGGCCAAAAAAACTTTCCCTTCAGGTTTGAACTAGGACTAGAGAAGCCAGACCCCATGAGAGCCCTGCAGAGCGCGGGGACCATTGCCTTGTCGTATGTGCTCGGCGGTATGGTGCCGCTAATGCCGTACATGGCAATTCCGATCGCCGACAAGGCCGTGCTCGCCTCCGTCGGGATCACGCTCGCTGCGCTGCTCGTCTTCGGCTTCGTCAAGGGCCATTTCACCGGCGACCGGCCGTTCCGGAGTGCCCTCCAGACCGCCCTCATCGGCGCCATCGCATCTGCGGCCGCCTATTCCATTGCCAAGCTCTTCAGGACTTGACCTCATGTCCAAAACTGTTGGCCCTTGTTTTTTTTTTTTTCATTTCATTTTCACCTTTGCTTTTGTCAAATGGGGGACATCTAGGCTCTTGCGGGGGTCACCATGTGACTTTGTTTCTCTTCACTCTTTGTTTCAACTTTGTTTTCGATGAGTTTGATGATATCCGAGTATGTTGTTGCTCAATCGAGGAGCTTAATCGCATCGTCAAAATTGGTCCTCGGCTTTTGTTTACGTTGATAATAAACTAAGGTGGGATGTGCATAGACAATAATGGAGGTGCTCCCCTGAATGATGTTTGTTGTTAACTTTACACCTATCAAGCTTACCCAGAAACTTGGAAAGATGCTTTTGACCCTCAAAAAGAGTTAAGAGCATCATGATGTCCATCCCTATCCCATTCATTTCTCCAAGTAAACCTAATCCTATAGCCATAAAAAGAAAATGGGGGGTTTTTTTTAACGCCCAATAACTCATTCTTCATGCATAATTATCATTACAAAGACAAAATCAGTTGCAAGAGTTGAGAAGAATTACCAAAAAAATTCCTAAACCTATAGCAATCATGTCAATTTAATTCTAAATCTTTTAAATTTTTGCCAATTCAGTTTATTCGACCAGCCGGTGCTAACGTGGCATTACCGACGCCGACGTGAACTTTTTAAATTATATTTTAATGATATTTTAAATTTTTTTACGAATTTTATATAAATTTTTTCTTTTCTCTTCTTTTCTTTAATTTTTTTCCCTCAAACTCTTGGGGTCGGGACACCCTCGCCAGCATTAGGCGAGGGGGTCCAAGCCCTAAGAGTTCGTGGAAAAAAGAAAACTAAAGAAAAGAAAAAATAATAATAATTATTATTAAAATAATATCTAAAAAAGCCCACATCAATACCGACAGTGTCACGTCGACTTCATCCAGCCAAATAAATTGAATTAGGATTAAATTGGTAAAAAAAAAATTAAGACTAAATTGACACAATAAATTTAGGATTTTTTAAATAATTTTCCAGCAAGAGTTGCTAACGGAGTGTTAGTCTTTTTGCGAAACTACCACACTGGAAGTTTTCACCAGGTTTTCGAACTAAAAAAAAAGTTTACTAGGTTGTGAGTCGATGTCGGTGAAGTTCCTACTTTGAAAAGGGTTGAAAAGGGTATCAATGGAATTGAGTGGGGTCAACCGTCAAGCGTCCATGGCGAAGGGTAATTGCTTCGAGCCTCCTGATGAAAGATTCTTGTAGCATTAACCCCCTCCCTTTTCGTCGAACTCGCCAATTCGAAACAAATAGACAATAATATCCTTGCAAATACTTATGTTGCATAATTTTTTTTTTTTTGGTTGGCCGAAATGTTGCATAAGTTAAGGTTTGGATATTGCATATGTTTTCTTGGTACGATTAACAGTAGTGTACGCTCGACGCGAGACGATCTCGAGACTCATTCATAACGGTTAGTTTCGAAGGCCGATACATTGCACTTTATATCTTTGTTTGCACAAAAAAGTGACTAGGTCATCGATACGTGATTCATGCAACATGAATTATTAAACTCATGGCTAATCATCGACGATTAAGATCGGTATCGATGCTATTGCGTATCCATAACTGTCATCATTCTATCAAGGATACCGATTGATGGGGATTGATAAACCATCAATGTGTTGAAGAAAGGTGAACACATTGAGATATGGTAGCGAGCACGAAGCTATTTGAGAATAGATTGGTTGTGACTGTGGGACAACCGACATGCATTTTAAAGGAACAACTGCATGTGAACAAGATCATGGCATCATGAGAACAGGCGCACCGTCGCTAAAAATCGCTTCGGAGCAATTTTCGCTCAACCACTATAAATACCATCTTCCATCCAATGAAGAACATCCACACAAATCAAATAAATTTGTTATCTTTCAATATCTTTACTTTCGTACAGTATATTTTTATCTTTCGGACTCGAATCGTTAACTAAATTCCAGTGTGTTTCTTAGATATAGTTTCTAAATCCACGTCGCCAATTAAACTCCGGTGTGTATCTTTATCCCGAGTGTTGCGTTATCAATTAAATTCCGGCATAATATCATAATGATTTCAAGGTTTGTCGTGATTTAGAATTTCGACATAGTTTGTTTACACTTCGTCCTATTTTGCCCAAGTCTTATCGTCCATCAAAATCCGGCTTGGTTTGGTTTTGTACAGTCTTGTTGAAATTCAAGTTGTTCATTTTCATAGTGCCTGTGATATTTCCTGTTCGGATTCACCACGAAACTTGTTTGTCTTTAATTGAAAACCAAAAGACGACTTTCAATTAAAAAAAATATTTTGTTGGGAGAGAAATTCCGGCCAAATAAGCTGGAATTGAATATAATCTTTTAGGTGCGTGGGTATCGAGATTTAACATTTACTGCGATGACAACTGGTCTAAGTTTTTCCCGTAATATGTATGACTCGATGACAAGGATGTGTAGGTGGATACGTACATAACCCGATTGTAGTACTCGATGGGTAAAACGTTCATAAGAAGAGAAGGGTAAATCGTGTGCCATGGTTTTGGGTCGTCCGGGAATTTGATCTATTTTCCTTTTGGTCCCTCTATATCTTAGAATTGGTCAAATGTCCCCCATTTAGGCAACAGAACAATGTAACCTTGTTTGCATTCGGATCCCTATACAGTTCGGAATTTATGAGATTGCCACCACTGTTCTTCCAGTTCACAAGGCACCTGCGCGAACCAGTGGCGGCCACTGGCCGGTCGGTTCATCCACCCATTTATATACAAAAGGACAAAGACAATAATCACCCTCTTCGAGTCAACAGGCGCCGTCGCTCGCTTGGTTGTGTGTCGTCGGTTTCGTCTCCGCGGCTGCGACCCAAAGGAAGAAATCGCGGCGATTCATGGCTGACGGCGAAAACAACAGGGGGAATTCGGGGGCAGAGGAGCAGCAGAGGCTGCTCTTGAGCAAGCACAAGGAGGCCCACTTCACGGCCGGCGAGATCGTCCGCGACATCATCATCGGCGTCTCCGATGGCCTCACCGTCCCCTTCGCCCTCGCCGCCGGCCTCTCCGGCGCCAACGCCTCCTCGTCCATCGTCCTCACCGCCGGCATTGCCGAAGTCGCCGCCGGCGCCATCTCCATGGGTCTCGGCGGGTACTTCCTCCGTTTTCGTTTTGTCCTTTCCGCTCTTCATTCTTTGCACCTGCCTTTTCTCCGAGATTGTTAAAGGTCTCTGCTTTTCCGCCGTCTCTCCTGGTTTGTTTAATCTGGTCCTATACTCTCCTTTTCGCATCTTCCTTCAACTGCTGATACAAAAGTAAATTGAATGGACGGGTTTAGTCTGATGCGTCTAAGCTGGATCATGCCAAGAATTCGAATTTGCTATTGATTTTTGTTTTTTTCCAAGAGTGTTGGTCTTAAATTCAGCAAAGATGCGAGGAATGTCTTCCTTTTTAAACAAATTAACACACGTCGATGAAGATATGACTATTAGGCCGAAACTCACTGGGAGCACGTGAAACTAACCTTCTCTTGAAGTGTAAAGAGTGCGTGGAAGTTGTCCTTTTGATTAACAACGATGAGGGAAAGTGCAGGTATCTGGCAGCTAAGAGCGAGGCGGACAATTACGCAAGGGAGCTGAAGAGAGAACAAGAAGAGATCATCAGAGTTCCAGATACAGGTTCCCCACTTTTATGTGGGATGAGTAAAATCCTAGTTCTGTAGTACAATAATGTTTTACCTTGCTCCAGAGTCGTGTTGGGTCCATGCGGTCTTGATATCATGTTCAAGACATTAAATTCTCAACTGATTTAGAGGGTGTTCCTCAACTGCAGAGGCTGCAGAGATAGCTGAGATACTTGCACAGTATGGTATAGAGCCTCATGAATATGGCCCAGTCGTCAATGCTCTCAGGAAGAAGCCCCAGGCATGGCTCGATTTCATGATGAAGTAAGTCAAATTCTTGCATACCTCATATGGCATGGTTAATCAGCCCCTCGTGGCTGAAAAGTGAAGAAAAACCGTGATCAGGAAATTAATCGAACATGTAACATCAACAAAGCTATAAGTCCCTCGTGAACTACCTAACGCGATGAATTTTGCGTCGGAAATGTGAGAACAGTATGAAGATGGTCATATTATTGGATTTAACCCAATTATGTGGGTGACCCTGTTATCAGTAGAAGATGGAACCCTTTGAGGAGAGAGACTGACACAATGTAAAGCCGAATTTCAATTTTATAATGGCTAATGTAGCTCTTCAATCGTATGCTCTATAACTGCTAACTGCCATATGAAATTGCATCAATGAGCATTGTTTTTTTCTTATAGAAAACCCTACAATCCTGCCTTTGCTGGTTCCTTTGAAGCCCTTGCCCTATATAGGTTCTGCTGCGTGCCAAGATTCCTTGTATGCTTCAACACATTATTTGGGACTCCATGAACCTGTATTTACTGCATTTTGTTGGCGCTGAGGTTGTTCTTACTTTGGAGGGTCATGATGATAAAGTCTTTAGAAAATTGAAAGGTGCTTCCTTCTTAAATTGCCTATGAGGTGCGGGTCGTTTTGCCGTACCTAGAATAAGTGGCTGGAGCTGAGTTATGGTGGGATCAACTGTGAAAGAATCTTTGACTCTTATTTCTCTTTTCTTTTGACCAGATGTAAATATTGTTGATAAAATCAGCCATTTGAGTAAATTGCTTATGCCATCTATTGAAGCATGAAAATCATACTGTATGGTATGTATAGTATAGGTAACAATTTTCAGATAGAGAAACAACACTGGAGAATATGCCCCGTTGTTGTTGTTTGAGAGTGAAATATCCAAACAATCTAGAATAGGGGGATCTAATGAACTATAATGCTCTCAAGAGTATTGGGGTACAGTTTAATGTGGATGATCGATTGATCTGTGAATTCCATCTGGAATTTGCATGTTTCTGCTGTGAGATCCCACATATTGAGGATTAATTAAACGGTTCTCGAAGGAATGGATGCATGATGTGTGTCAAAAGCAGATTATTGGTCTTTTGCTGAGTGCAAGGTTCCACATATATTGTCTATGAAATGAATGTGTTGTGAATACAGTAGTTCATTGGCAATTGAGTGATCAATAATAATCTTGATTAATGCCTGAACCAAAATGTAGCAACTGAAAATGCAACTGAGTACTGCGATTTCAGGTTTGAGCTCGGACTCGAGAAGCCAGATCCTAAGAGAGCGCTTCACAGCGCGTTCACGATTGCCATTGCCTACGTCTTGGGTGGGCTCGTTCCTCTCATTCCGTACATGTTTATTCCAGTAGCTGGAAAAGCTGTGGTGGCATCCGTTATCTTGACACTGATGGCCTTGCTGATCTTCGGGTATGCCAAGGGCTACTTCACTGGCAATAAACCTTTCAAAAGTGCGTTGCAAACGGCTTTGATTGGTGCCATCGCTTCGGCGGCTGCTTTTGGCATGGCGAAAGCCATTCAATCGTAGGTCGGTGTTGCGGCATTAAAACTAGCGATTGCTGAAGAGGTTTGTCTACCTAGTGCTGCTTAAGTTAGGGGGATGACTGTTGAATGTTTCCATTTGAAGTGCTTGATCACGGATTCTTGCGGTTTCTTTGCATCGATTCTGTTGAGCCCTGGGTGGTTTGCTCAGTGACCTCAAGAGAGATGTCTCTGCAATTTAAAGGTTCAATCTAGTGGTGAGCGAGACTTGAACATAGGAGAGCGACCTCTAGTTCGAGTCTTTTTCACTTCCTTGCCGAGCCTCTTGTGGCTATGGCAACACTGCAGGCCATACTGCCAATACGTCGGAGCGGATTCCTAACGCAAAGTCGTGAGTAGAGAGATTGGTTGCCGGACCCATGGTTCAATCCAGTGAACAGCCAACGCTACAGAATCCGAAAAAAGAACTCTTCCTGCAGGGACCAAGATCCAATCTTCCCAGACTATGAAGAAGATGGAACTAAAACTGTGTTTTACTGTGTATGTCCTTACATTACTTCCAACTGTGTGTGTGTTGTGTATTTTGTTCTTACTTTATAAGATTTTGAAGTTTTAAGTGATCATATTGCCATTTCACATCTATCTCCCTACTAATTTTAGAACAGGAAAAAAATAAAAAAAAAATCGATCGTTGCCCCTTTTTTGCCTGACAATCTTACTGTTATATAAAAATTGGGCTTCAGATCGATTACTATTTTGACACTTGTGCACTTCTTGAGTTAGGTTTGTTCCTCTTTGACCGAAAAAAAAAAAAAAGTTAGGTTTGTTCCTCCTAAGAGACTGTTTGAAATTTATGATGTTTTCTGGGATAAGGTCCAGTTTTGCCATAAAATGTCATAATAATGTTGTTTAGCATTTTAATATTGCTTAATGTTATGATATCAATTGCTTAGGTGAGCTTGGCTTACTTATGTTCACATGGACGTTATCAGGTATCGTTCGTTTTGGGGAGTGTCATGGAATGACAGGCATCGTAACGAGTGAATCCTAAAAATAAAAAAATGTGTCGGAAAAAGAGACATGAATTATAACATTAAATTTAGTAGAAAGAATCAACTTACATAATTCATCATGACAAATCATTATTTATAAAACTTCCCGGAAAGCTTGGACTTTTGAGTAGTATTTAATGAGAATGGGAATGGGATTATTATGTTTTTCTTTTCTAATTGAACAAGTCTTGTACGCGAAATAAATTCTTCAAATTACTGAAGGACGCAATTTAGTTTTCTATATGTAGTTGCTAATGTCCATATTTCTTCCTTAGCTGCAAATCAATGCTTTCGTTCCTGCTCAATGTGCTCGTGGTGGTCGCCTCATTCCTCTTCCTCGAACTCGCGGTTTTGTAAGAACATTTCCAGTTTAAAATGTGACATTCCGAAATTTTGACGTCTATAAAATAACTGGATTCAATGAATTTAAATCACGAATTCCTGCTTGAAAAATAAAATTATATTTTTGAGGATTTAAGAGACAATAATTGAATTATCTTGATACGTCGATCAGAGAAAGTCAAGCCCGAGTAGTCAAAGCCGTCACGTCGTAGTACCGAAAATCTTTGCACTCGAACCTAGCCCCGACCGAATCCTAGGTGTGAAAATACTAAATTACCTTCAGTCGATTAAGCCGAATGACTAATCGGTATCCATTTGTCAAATTACCGAAACGCCCTTAGATATTATTAATGTAAAACAAAAAAATTATGATTGATTTGATTAGTGGTCCCCCTCCCCATCACGTCAACCGCTTCCCGAAACCAAATCCCCTAACATTGCCAAGGGTGACATGATCGATCCGGGCCGTCCAAATAAAAAAATGGACGGCCCGGATTGATCCATATCACTTTTTTTAAAATTTCGAAATTTCCCGTGACAAAAATTTTCCCCCCCTTTTAAAAAGTGATGTGAATGAATCCGAGCCGTCTATTTTGAAATGAACGGCACGAATCCCTCAATGTCACCCCTACCTTTATGGTAGGGGATCCGGATCCTCGCTTCCCCCCCCTTCCAACTTTCTCTCTCTCTCTCTCTCTATGCCGATGGGACACCCCCCCCCTCTTCTTCTTCTTCCTCCTTCTTCGTTCTACTCTTTTTCTTTGGCCCGCCTCCCACCCAACACATACCACCCCGACCAACCATCACCCCGTCACGCCGTTGTCATTCGGCCGTGCCGAGCTAGTCCTTGTTGTTGGGCCGCCGGCTTGTCATGCCGCCACGCCATCCGCCGGCCCGCGCCCACAAATGACGCCCAAGACCCCCTTGACCCGAGAGCCAATGCGGCATGTTGCCGCCGTGCTTTGCCCCCGACGCGGCTGCCTAGCCGAGTTTCATCGCCGCCCGAGCCCACCAAGTCCTAGCCGAGACTCACGGCCTCTGCACCCGAGCCCCCATGCATCGTGAACCCCGACACTCAAGACCTACAGACCCCTCCACCGCTCGTCAAGCTTGCCACCCCCTGTCGTCACCGGGCCAAGTCGCCTAGCCGCCGTCCTCCGCCTCGTACCGTCCCGGCCGCCACCGACCCGCGAGACCCCTCCAACCCCAGGCCCGAACCCATGAGCCCCGAACCCGCGCCGTTGCCATGTCGTCATTGTCGTATTCATCACCGCCGCACCCAAGTCGTCACCGAATGTCACTATGAGTTAACCCATAAACTCTAATTAAGACGTTAATTACGTTTAGGGATAGTTAATTAGTGGTAATGGCGGTTTAGTCGGATTAATTGTAGTTGAGTTAGATTAATGACTATGGTTAGATTAAATTAACCTTAATCGGACTAAAGTAACCGTATGTACTTTAGTTTAATTATGATTACTTTATGTTAATCATGATTGGATTAAATTTATCATAGTTATTTTAATTTAACCGTAATTACTTTTAGATAACTATAGTTACTTTAATTAACCATGGTCGGATTGTTTGATTGAAACCGAATCAGCTAATTATTGTGGTGCTAATGACTGTGGTCGAGTAATTTATTTGATATCTGTTGACTGATTAAAGTTGGGTTAATTAATTAATATGGACTTAATTAATTATAATAAGGTTAACTAATCATAGTTACTTTAATTAACCTGAGTTAGATTAATAAATAAATAATTATTGTTGGGTGATTATTGGGTGATTATTGGGTGATTGTTTGATGATTGTTGGGTGCCTTGATTGTTGAGAATTTTATAATTGAGACGAATAATCACCCTATTTAAGATGCAAATTCTAGTGGATAAAATATGTTTATGTGACCATGTGTGTATCACTCATTATACTTTTAGCATGAAAAATGGCTTTGAGCCGAGTTTTGAGCACAACCGAGTGTGCATTGAAATTTAATGCAAAGATAAAAGTTTACTGGTTATCTAGCGTGCTTGTGTGGTCATATGATGGTTACCATCACTCTCGGGTACTTGGAGAAAAAGCCAACCCCTTGGGTACTTGGGACCGAGTCTAGTATGTTTGTGCCGAGACTACTTGAAATCACGCGGCATATCGGATGTCTGTCACGGCAAGATGTAGACTAACACTCCTTACATGAATGCCTTACTGTTAGTTCATGCCGAGGGTACTTGGAACCACATGGCTTGTGGGTCGCCATTACTGGAGGAATGGAATGATGCCCGGTCCTGCCGGAAGAGCGTGGTTTTGCTGTGACTAGGAATGGTTTTTAATAATTGGAACACATGTGATGCATTGTGCATGCAAATTGTGATGAGTGTTACGGTTACGTGCCTTAGATTATGTGCAATCGATTGCATGTTATATATTGTTCAATGTGTGGACTAAGGCGGGGTAAGATTGCATGTGATTGGGGTTTAACTGTTGGGATGTACCCGATCCTATAATAGTTAGATCGTGGCACTAGTCACACGCTATTAATCTATTATCGACGGTTGCATTGTGTGTTTAGGCCACCTTAAGTGAATCGGCACCTTACTTGAACTTAAGAGTTGACTTACGGAGATTTTATATCTCACCCGTCCATTGTTGAATCTTTTTCGGGACTAAGGTAATGGAGATCTGTGGATGTGGAGGACGAAGGTGACGTAGCCTCTCTTTTTTGAGTAGATATGACCTTAACCCTACTACGAATCGGTATCTTTTTGTTGGTCATAAGAAGCAGCCCATAAGTGTGGGCTTGTATTTACCGTAGCTTCCCTTAGGGTTAAATAATATCTACTAATGAAATAGTGTTTTGTTGATTTGTGATGTGCTGTTTGTTTTACTATCCTTATTATTTGATTTGATGCTTGGAAGTAGCACGTTTCGCATGTGCTTAATAAAGATAAAAATAATGGGTTGATGACATGCTTGGGACGTCCGATTTTGATAAGAGAATTGATTATATAATAATCATCTCAAGACTTTTATACTAACATTCTATTTTGGATTATAAAAAATAAATAAGAATTAATTAAAAATTATTGTGAGATTCACTCTCTTAAAAAGTTTATTGCTCATAACTAGAGATGTCAATGTGGGTCATTGACCCACTTTTATTTACTCGGGTCATGTATAAGTCCAACAAATTTAAAAAATCGGTTAATTATGTGTTTAGGCTTATAAAGTTTATTCGTATATGGGTCTTAACTTAATCTATTTGTGAACCATTTTAGGCCTGTGACCTATAGCTTCTCAAGCATCCACTTGTAAATGGGTCTCAACTCAAGTATATTAGTTTATATTTCTTATTTTCTTATTTTAATTTTTTATAAGTAAAACAAAGAAAAAAATAAAAATAAAAATTGATTTGGAATGCCGTCGTCCTCCGTAGGAGAAAATAGAAAATAAAAATTAAAAAAATTAATTTTAAAAATAAAAAATTAATTTTAAAAATAAAAAATTAATTTTAAAATAAAATAATTTTCAAGCAATATTTTTAAATATTAAAAAAATAATGTTTTCAAAAAATAAAAATATTTATATTTAAAAAAATAAAAAAAATCAATTGCATGAGAATGTTTTAGAAATATAATTTTTTTTTAACAAATTATAAGAAATAAATAATCCATGATTTAGTTAAATATAGAAGTATTTAAGTAATACGGGGTCGGGTAGGATATGGATATTTAGATTTGTACTATATAACAATGGGTCAAAACGGGTTAAATGTTCAATGATTTAATTAAATATATAAGTATTTAAGTAATCTGGGTCGGATTGGATATGAGTGGTTAGATTTATACCGTATGAAAATAGGTCAAAATATGTTAAAATGGATTAATACGGATCGGACCATATTCGACCCGACTCGATCCACCTGTTTGATACATCTATTCATAACATACTATTAGTCTCATGATTTTTAAAAAATTATTATGCTAACAAAATCCTTTTGGCAAATACCCCAAAAGAAAATGTTTGATTTTGAGTGCCGTAGATGTCGGCATTCGACCAGAGTAATAATGACGACCATATTCTCCAAATTGATGGAGACCTACCGTTGCCAAAGATTAAAGTCTATAATACTACAAAACCAAACCCAATTCAGAAAATAAGGAAAATCAACGGAGCATCGGTAAAGTTTTTTTTTTTGGTCCAATAGCATCGGTAAAGTTAAGCATATTAAGGATGAACAAAAAAAAATCGTCCGGATTGAATCGAATCGGCCGATTTGGTCCGGTTCTCAGATTGGTAGTTCGGTTTTCGATTTCATGGTGAAACCGCTTCCTTGGACCGTTTGGATTGGATCGATTTTTTTCTTAAAAATCTTGTAAACCTAAATCTAATCCCAGTTTGGGTCTCCCTCTGTCGGTCTTTCCTCTGAGGTCTTCCTCACGCTCGCTTCCGCCTCTCACCCTCGTCGCTGGCTCATCCCTCTCGTCGCACCTCTCGCTTCTCGCCTTCGAATTGAAGTTGACGCACTTCCTCGAAGATCTCGTGAAGCCACTGCCGAGGTCTCTCTCTCCCTCTCTGTTCTTCAGCTTTCTTTCGCTGACAAGGAAACAAGCTCCAATCCCGTATTGGAGGCGGCTTCCTTCTCACGCTGCTATAATCTGTCACATGTGAATTACCAGACGCCATTACTGCTTCGGCTCCGATTCATGTTCTGATCTCGCTTTCTTTGGACAAGGGATCAGTCAATCACTGCTTTCTCTTTCTCTCTGGACAGAATTATTTCAAAGCCTCATTTGACTCGCTTCTGGGTCAACCTTTCACACAGTACGAGAACAAGCAGGGCCTTGCCATGGAGGTGGATGCCAATGCCGGTGGCGGTGGCGGCTCTCTCGTCCTGCTGAAGCAAGGTGCAGAAGCTGTGAGTGGAAAAGTTTGGATCTTGTTCTATCGATTTGCTGATTTTCCAGATTATCTTCTGTGTGATTATTGAGAACTTCGCTTGTCTAAGAAATTTTGATAAGCCACATCTGATTAGCTTTCGAATTCCGCCGCGAAGACCCCTCGTCGTAACGTATTTGGCGTAAAAATCTGATTTTTCAGAGAGTTTTCGAGTCCAATTTTGTGGGAAGGAGGTGCATCATCAAAGAGCGCTTCTCAAAGACGTACCGGCATCCGTCCCTGGACTCAAAACTCACTTTGAAGCGCTTGAATGCGGTTAGTTTGATAGACATTTTGTGAAGTAAGTGTTGCTGTGGATATGATGTACTGGTCCACCTTACTCGTCCATTCGCTATGGAGCAGGAGGCTAGGTGCATGACGAAAGCTAGACGCTTGGGGGTCTCGACTCCTGTTCTGTATGGTGTGGACCCAGTACTGCATACTCTGACGTTTGAATACGTGAATGGCCCATCGGTCAAGGATGTGTTTCTCGAGTTTGGATTGCATGGTGTCGTGGAAGAGCGTTTGGTTGATATCGCTGCGCAAATTGGCGATGCGATTGGGAAGCTTCACGATGGAGGTCTGGTTCATGGAGACCTGACCACTTCCAACATGTTGATCCAGAGCAGCACCAATCAGCTGGTAAAGTCTTTACCTTCGTACCGGAATGGATAGGAAGTGTTATGAACTCTAGGCTATGATTAAACACATAGAGAACGAGCAAAATGCCATGATCTCGATATCTCATGCTTAATCACCTATTTTAGGCTAGTATTGCTAAGCTATTTCTTGAGGAAGCAGCCCTTGCATCTTTCTTCTTTGCGACATCTGCGGTTTTTGCTCTCTAGGTAGTGGTCTCCAGTTTCGTGTGGCATTTGAGTTCTTTTTAGTTTTGTTTTTCTGTTGTTGGTGCTGGCGAAGAGTTCTTATCGGAATGTTACTAGGAAGTTGTTTTCATCAGTCTGGACTTTATATATCACATAATTTCAGGTTCTTATTGATTTTGGTCTGAGCTTTACATCAACACTTCCAGAAGATAAAGCTGTTGATCTGTATGTACTTGAGAGAGCGCTGCTTTCTATGCATTCGTCCTGTGGAAATGTGGTATGCCAGTTGCTCTTCTTATTTCTTTTTATTTTATTTTACTTTATTTATCGTGGTGTTTATTCTGTCTGTGGCTGAGCACGAGAAATCTGCAGTTCTTTGTGTATCTGCTTTATCATTAGAAATGGAAACTAACACTACCTGATTTTTTCAACTTGAAAAATGTCCCTGTATTCAGCCACTTGTCTCAAGTGCTTCTGAAAATTTGAATGCATCTGGATCTTGCATGAAATCTATCCCTGTTGAAGAGTTCTTGAAAAGTTATTTTATGTTGAAATGACTTTCATAAGCTCGTTTGTCTCCTTTCTTCAAACTTGAAAGTGATTTCAATTTGAGGGGCTGTCTTGGGAATGTGTCCTGAGACACGAATGCATTCGAAACTAAATCTGATCTATGGATAATGTTCATTGTCTTTTAGATGGATCGGATACTTGCTGCATATCGGAAGTCCTCGAAACAGTGGTCGTCTACATTAAACAAACTAGCTCAAGGTGAAACCTGTTCCTCCCTTCGCTTTCCACTTTAGGAGGAAAACCAACTGATTTAGTTTATTTCACATTTTCTTTTCTTCTCACTGTTTAATAACTTATGCAGTGCGGCAAAGAGGTCGAAAGCGTACGATGGTTGGATAACGAAGTGCACTGCAATTCCTGTGGTGAAGACATTGATAATTGAGCAACTGATAGCTGGATGGGCTATATTATGCTTCGGTTATGGTAATTGTATTTTCTGTTAAGAACCGCTAATTTCCAGCGGTGACATATTAATAGACAGTGTATGACGATTGGTTGTCCATTATTTTCTTTGGCCTATCGTGGTTCCCTGAATTTCAGAAAGCAGATAACATAGATTGGATGACTTCTGATAGCTTCAGTCCTTCGAACCTGTTTAATTTATTGACATGATTTAGGGAATTTGAAGTAATCATGAAAAGCAGAATGCTTTATCCAGCACATCTGAAGCCACTCGTATTTGTGTAAGTGTTGCGTTCTGGGTTTCAGAGGCCCCTGCAACTGAATCCTGCTCCAAGTTTGTTGTCTGGGCCTCTCATGATTTTAACCTATGTCTTGTTCGTTACAAGAGGCACCGCAGGATATGCAATTTGATATATTTTGGCTTCATTTTGGGCAGTTACTTGAATGATCTTATTGCAGAAGTTGAGGTTTTCACTTAGGTTAGCAATGCAAAATTCGAGGTCGACATTGTTACCTGGAATGGTTCAAGGTACCATATTTTCTTTCTGATTGATTTCATGTCAAGCTCAATTATCATCTGTTTTTTTTTTTTTTTAATATTAATGTCTCTGCTTCAATTGGCTTCTTATTGAGGAAATTTGTCAGCAGTGGTTCAGGTTTTCATTTTCTTCTGTGTTTTTGTGCACATTGATAATATATCTGAACTGACAGAGGACAGGAACAAATCGAAGCAAGTTGACATGGAATTGAAGCTTATTATTATTTGTTTTTGGTTCTTTTAGACTAATCGCTTAATATTCGGATCAAAATTTAAGGTTCCAAGCTTTAAGTCAACTGGAAATACAGTTGTTGATGTATATGAACATGGGCATAGTTTCTTGTAGAAACTTTAGACTAGAATTCTAAGCTGGGATATTTCCTAGTTTCGTCTGCAACTTATCTGTGTTGTGGGAACTCTACTGTAGAATTCTAAGCTGGGACATATTGTTAGTTTCATCTGAAACTTTCCCTTGATGTATATGAAACGCCACAGATTTGAACGGTCGCTTGTTACATGTTATATACTTAAGGCACGTAGTCCTGAAAAAATGAGTCTGTGATGTCGCATGACTTGCCTGATACGATATCGTAGGTGCAGACCGTCTTTAAACACCTTCATGGTAATGCCAAATTCCACAAGACTGTATTGTGGATGAATGCCAGGATTACTTCCCACATATCCCCTGATGTGGATTTTTAGAATAGAATTCTCGAAACACCTTTCGTGTATTTGATTCCTCTTTCGCTAGACAATTGACCGTATCGAAAAGAGAGTATTCAGGACAAATGTCTGCGGGAATCGAAGCTTTGGATCCACTAAGTTGGTGCTAATCAACACACCTAGCGAGCCGAGTTTCATCTGTTGTATAATTCTGTTGTATAATTGAGTACAAGATACACTTGGAAACTTGGTCGTGCGCTTCTGGAGGTGAGTCGCGACTTACCCTTAACGTTATGTTCAGTTCCTCTGCCTATACATTCTGCCTGTATTTCGGTGGTCAAGGCCAGCATTCGTATCAACTTGATATGTAAACAAGGGGAGGAGGGCGGAAAAGAAGAAAACAAAAAGAAAGGTGGTCAATACACGTAAAACCGGAATGAAATTGGTAAGTTTTATAATGAAAATGATCCAAATTGGCCTTAGCCCTTAAGCTGTGGAAATGTAACTATATGAACGCTCGACATATAATAATCCTAACAGGCCCAGAATATATCTTGTCACTCGAATAACTTTGGTCACCCTTCAGTGAAGACAAGAAAGGGCTAAGGACTTGGAAGACAATGGCTGCGATTTCTCCTATGTTATGCTTTGTGAACACACATACATGATCGATCACCTGATGCATTTCCTGACCGAAAAATAGTTGCGGATGACATCAAAATCACTGCCTTGGAGCTAGTTGCAATGACTCGTCCATTACCAGGAAAGATGCATCCACAAAGTTCCCCGAGACGGGGACTGGTGCTGGGGAAGAGAAGAAGAAGGCCAAAGGACCCTGCTTCATCTCAATTGAAGTCCACCCAATAGAACCTGCGTGTAAAATGAGCAGCAAGTGTCCCCCAATTTGGTCCTTTTCCGCTTGACCTTGTGTGATGTACCAGGTATGTTATAGATAACACTTGGTGTGAAATTGTGTATTCGCTGGATCTAGGCGAAGGCTCACTTCGCCCGCCGTGCATGGGCAGGGCGAGGCCGTCCCTCACGGGCATCGAGGGCGGGCCTAGCGTCGATGGTCTAGCCTGCTCTCGCCAGTGGCTTGGCCGGCTGGCAAAACCAAGGGAAAAAAATCAAAATCAAAAGAAAAGATAAGACAAAATCAAATCAAATGACGAAAATAACTTTGGTTAGGTCAATCTTTTGACGAAAATAACATTGGTCAGGCTCTTATTTGAAATAAAATCCACTTGAAATCCCTATTTGAGAAAATGAGGACACTTGAGGTCCCTTTTTTAGAATGTCCTCTCATAATACGTCTTAGGTAAATAGATGTGTGTGTGTATATATCTCCGGGATTTTTTTGACAATGCGCGGTCTATGCAAGAAAAATAAAAGGATAAGAACAAAAAATTCAATGAAAGGAGCCTCTTGAGATTTGACGCGTGTCCTGTCCTGTTCTTGATGGAAAAGCACTGGCAAACACAAAACCAGAATGTTTTACTTAGCTTTAATAAAATCCCATATGCATGCTGATTTCATTGAAAAATCTCCTGTTCATATCCCGTCATCAAGATGGTGTTCGCTCTTTTGATCTCAGGATTAATTTGTTGTGTACTACGCTTCCGCCAGTGGATCGAGTCCTCGTGACTATGGTTTGAATGGATGGAAACTCCTTCATGTTATACTTAAAAGTCCAGCGGTTTCGAGGCGTGATCCGGACATAATTGCTGCATCATAAGATACATAACTAGTTTGCTTCTTATAGTGTCGTTCCTGATCAAATATGCTAGTAGTGTAGACGCGTGCGTTGATGGTTCTTTTTGTGAAAAACAACATATTAAAGGAAGCATCTTTGCTGGAGTCTCTCTCCTGTATATATGCCGAAAATCATGATCGATCATATGAACACTTTTAGCCCTTCAACCACGCGACTACATGAACACGTGGGAAACGCACCATGTCGGAGCACTCACGACGCTCTCTGCTGCTGGGCTGCCCCGACACCGTTCGTCCGTCACCGTCCGACGGTGCATCTTACGCTCATCAAGTCTCCCAAAAGGACGAGCTACCAGAATACATCTCAGTGCAAAGCCTCTCACTTCGTAAACGCACCGAGACAGCCCTACTCCAGTAATTTGTCAATGAACATGCGTCCAAAGGCAAGCGAATCCGACAAAAGTATTGGCAATTCATCGTACATTAATCACCAAAAAGGGAGAAGCAAGCTCTGCGCATGGAGAAAGAGAAAGGGAGGTCTTTTCACAGAACAAGAAAAAGGCCAAAAGATGAGAGAGAGAGAGAGAGAGAGGTTGAGCTTTCTGCGCTCTACCCTTTGTTCGATTTTCCGTGAAATCGAAAGTCGGATTTTGAAAATCATTAAATTTTAAATTTTATAAAATCAGATATCGGATTGAAGTTCTGAAAAACCATCCCAAACTGATCGTTCTGGCGATTTCTAATTTGACCCGTCCGTCGTCTTGCTCATCCGTGCCCACACCTGCTCTCCTTCTTACCCGCACCTAAGGCAAAGTACTTTGTTTAACCAATGGATCGAATTTTCATTAACTTGAGGTTGTGTACCTAATCTAAAACGTTCCTGAAAACTAGATACTATTTTACGCTTTTACTCTATAGATAAAATGACGGTATCAGTACCTGTTCAAATTAGGAATGAGCAAAAGGAACCGCTCGGATCGAACCGCACTAATCGGTTCTGACCGATGTCGGGAGTACCGATTCTGATTTCCGATTCAAAAAACAAAAGAAATGATTTTGGATGGAACCGTATGTCCGGACCTGATTTTTTTCTTTTTAATTTAATGACTAGAAATCTGTAAAAACTAAACCAATCTCTCACCAAATCTTTCTCGTGGGGACCACCTCTACTTTTTTGCAGCTCGCATGTCTGCTCTATCTCTAGCTTAGCGGGGGGATCTACCGTACCGTCCGCTGTACGCTGTACGCTGATTTTCCACCAGCGTCGTCGTCTCCCTCTCTTCTCCTCCTCCAGTTCAAATTTCCCTCCCTCCCTCCCTCTCCGCCACCGAACGGAACGCCAAAGGTCGACTCTCTCTCTCTCTCTCTTTCTCGAGCGCCTCCGCCAAGGTCTGCCTCCGCCGTCGCCTCCCCCGCAAGAGCCCAGCCGGTCGCCATCTTTGAAATCTCCAACGCGATGACGATCACCATCGTCGACCACGGGATCCTCTTCCTCCTCCACGACCCCTATAACCTCTACGACATCTCATTCTACGGCTTCCGCGTCCGCACCGTCCTCACCCACTCCCCTACCAGGGCCTCCTCCTGGCTCTCCTCCCGCGGCTCCCAACCCCGCCTCATCGGGTTGGACGTCCAGTGGCGAACCGACTTCGGCCCAGACGACAACAACCCCCCCGTCGTCCTCCAGCTCTGTGTGGGCACCCACTGCCTCATCTTCCAGATCCTCCACGCCCCCGAGATCCCCCAGGCCCTCGCCGACTTCCTCCGCAACCCCCGCCACGTCTTCGTCGGGGTCGGCATCGACCAGATCGTCGAGAGGCTGCGATGCGACTACGGCCTCGCCGTCGCCACCGCGGTGGACCTGAGGGCCCTGGCTGCCAGGGAGCTGGGCCGAGAGGAGCTGAGGAGGGCCGGGCTGGAGGAGCTGGCCAGGGAGGTCCTAGGGAGGGCGATCGAGAGGCTGGAGAGGGTAGAGGGTTCCCAGTGGGAGAACATGTTGCTGTCGAGCGTGCAGGTCCTGCACGCTTGTCTCGGGGCTCTTGTGCCTCTCCAGATCGGAGAGGCTCTGAATGCCGGGGGTGCTCAGCCATGACACCTTTACTTTGGGCAAAAGAAAAAGGAAAACTTGATGGAAGTAGTCCTCACTGGCGGGGGACTTTTCTTTTTGCGAATCACCACTCTCATCTTCATTGTAAAATTCTATATTTTCTCAAAAGCTAAGTGCGTGTATCTGTGGTAACGGTCTTTACTGAGATTGAATGCATTGAAATGAAGATGGGAATTGAGGAACGTGTCGAGCCGTGCACAATGTGAAAGATTGCTTGCAGCTTGGGACTGATCGAACATGTGCGACCATGTGTAATTAATCTTGTGCATGATTTCCAGACCAGTTACTAATTAGCTGCAAACGTGTCATGGAATTGAGTACAATATATACACTCAGAAACTTGTCGCCAGCTCCGGGAGACAAGCCTTGATTAACCCTTAGGATCATGTTTTTCCTAGTTTCGATCTCGGAAGGCAAACTAGAGGATGATGTTCAACTCCTCCACCTAAACTTTCTGCCTCTTCTTTGGTAGAAGCTTTGGTGGCCAAAGGTCAATTTGCTGCCTCGACTTGACCAAACCCCCTTTTAGCAGTCAAGCATTCATATCCGCTCGATCGGAGCACAAGAGAAGAAAGGCCGAAAAAACAGAATGAAAATCATTAAAAAATTGAGCTCACACTTGAACCCTTCAACTACGTAACTATATGAACAATCGACGTATAAGAATCCTAAGATGCCCTTCAGTGAAGACAAGAAAGGGCTGAGCCTCACCGAATAGTATTTGAGACGCAACAAATGTGATTACAACTTTATATTCGAAACACCGATTGATGTGATTTGAGGTTGGAATGAAATCTTCAGCCTGTCTGTGAATTTTCATGTATATTATTTCTTTTCACCTACCAGAACTTCATAATGGGATATTTCACATATGCCGAGAAAGAAAGGTGGCTCGGTAATTTACGTGATTCGGCAATTAGCCTATGTTCATCAGCCAAACAGGGCAAGAAAGTTATTAAGCTCGGATAAACTCGAGACCTCACTCACATCCTAAGATACTACCGACAACTTGGGAAATCTTGATCGAGATGCCCCCAATAATCTATTTGATTTGATTACAAAGTGGATGTTGTGCATTTAAATATTGATTACGAAGTGGATGTTTGTGGCTGAGTTTAAGGGGGTGAATGATAACCATTCTGTTTCGAAAATAGATTTACGGCTAGAAATAGTTTTTTCTATTTCTGTTTCTAGATGAGTTTCTGAGCAAAAAAATGTGTTTGATAATGACATAAAATTTCTACTTCTGAAAAATGTGTTAGCCGGCGGCCGGCGGCGGGCGACCGGCGGCGGCGGCGGCCGCCGGGTGGTGGTTGGCGGCGGCGGGTATTTGAGAAAAAATGAGATTTCTATTTTTGTTTCTCGGAAAAGTAGAAAATTTTTGTTTCACATTTCATCTTCAAATCTATTTCTGAAATAACTTTTTGTTTCGAAAATAGAAAAATAGAATTGCGTTACCAAACAGATTTACATTCCGGAAATAGGTTTGGAACAGAAATTTTGTTTCTGAAACGTTTTCATGCACCCCCTAACTTGCCCTGTTGGATGACTTTTTAGCTGGCAGCCTAGCACTTTTAGAGTGTCATTTTACATATTACCTATAGGTTGGCTAGTTTTAACCAAATAATGGCATGAGTATGCCAACTCCAATCATACTTCTTAAGGGCACGTTTCTTTGGACTCAAATAAAATCTTTCCCGCCAAAATTTAAGATATTATTCAAAATTAAAAAAGCTATATGTGAATTTGCATGTTAACATTTGAGTACTATGAAAGTTTCACGTGTATCGGATTTTAAGCTGCGTGAGCTGCGATATTGAGGAACAGTTGGTCATTTACTGGATGGTGCTATCCTTCAAGCCTTTTCATAGATGCTTGGAATGGAATCCACTTGGTTTATGGCTATCTGGACTTCCTTTCTTTAGACATATTGCCTTTCGTTCCCATGCATAGGTACCTTGAGGCTTGAAGGCAACTAGAAAGTTCGGGTCACTTCAACATCAAGTACGGAAAATAATGCTCCCCGACCTGGACCCCGTTACATTTTGTCATACATTGTCAAGTTCATCAAGTATAAGAATTAGCTGATGTATATCATCAATGTCAAGAAAGGTACTTCTTTGCTGTCAAAATTGTTTGGAAGTAACTTTTACTATAAGATTTGTTTGTTATCTTGCTGATAGTGCATGGAAATGTAAGTTTCATACCTCAGCCATCGTATCAAGAACAGCAAGACTAATTTTATTCTTTTGTAATTCAATGAAGCAGCTAGCAAAAAAAGGATGCTGTGATGTTGCTGAGTCAAAGACAAAGGGTGATAAACCGCTCATTGAACACCTGGTATTAGTCTAAAATGCTTTGTTCCAACTGTGGCATCTTTCTACAGATGACTTGAATTTGAACGCTTTTTAAGTTGCACGTTAGTAGATTTGTATCAATCTTTTGAGGTTGACAGTTCGGCCTTCTACGGCGTTCCTCAAATAGTTTTGGCGTTTGTTATTCTTAGTAAGGGATATTGGCAGAACTGTTTCAGTAATCGCACGTTGTGTCTCCTGCTACTGGACTTCGGTGCAATGTCAAATGGGTTCTTGGTTCTTTCATAGAGGAATGTGATTAATTTCATAGTCATAAGTATGTCTTCTGATGTAACTGGATGATTTGAGCTGCGTACATAAATGACATCTTGTGATGGAGCAAGGAATTCCTGTGGGGCCACCTCTTCCTTCGTGATGAACGTTTGTCCTTTTACTATTCTTTTTTCGTCCTTTCCTTTGCTTTTCCCTGAAGTTGGTGTTGAAGTTTCAAAACAACAAATTACCAGCTTGTAGTTGTCGTTCTTCTAGACATGTAAAGAAGGTGGAGACTTTGCATGTTTTGGTTCGTTTTATTAAGATTTTACTCTTCCAATTTAAAGGTCTCTTTGGCAAGGGAAGCCGATTATGCGGAAAAAGTTGATGAATTGTGTGATTGATACTCTCTTCAAGGTTTTCCAAAAGCCAAAGGTGTGCCAGCTACCATTTTGTTCGTTGATCATATCGCTGTAATTTCTCTTCTCCAACCTAAAAGTTTAGAAAACTATGTTGTTGCGCTAGTTCTGCCGAAACATTGTACCTTTTGTCAGTCACTGCTGTGATTGGAAGCCTAACAAGGTAATTGCTTGGTCCTGTTTGTCCTCATCTTCCTATGCATCATCTCTTGGAGGTTTTATATACCCGCTACAAATTGTCTTCGTGCCCTTTTGTTTCAAACAAATCCATTGTTGCCATAAAAGAAACTAAATGGTTTGACAATCAAGAGTTATCATCAAGCTTTTGGTGATCACCACTACCTTTCTTACATTTCAACGGCCATGAAAACAACTATGAAGCATGATATTTAACAGTGGCATGCTGAGTACCAAACTTTTAAGATGATTTCAGATGTGCCTTACTTGGTATATAGTATGCTACCTTTCTGGAAATTTGACGAGGGACATGCTTGGCCAGAAGTAGGACCTGTGTGTGTGTGTGTGTGTGTGTGTGTGTGGACCAAGTTTTATGTAATTTGTCTCTAAGCAATGACTTGGTCTATTCACCCAAATCACAGCAACTGCTTGCTCTGCTCTGGTGATTCAGAGGTTTTAGTAGAGCAAGTTGTAGCTGCAATTTGGTGGAGAAGATCAAGGCACCAGTCAAGCTGAGGCTGGCAACTTTGCGTCAATTGTCATGACTTGTTATCTTTGTGATTGGCTGGTCCCATTCTGACCTCTCTTTCAGCACAATTATCTCAAAAAGTCATCCATTAATGTCAGAAATCATTAAATTTGATGTTTATTTTTATTTTCAGGTGTCCCAATTTGTCTATGAAGAGCAGATATGATTGTATTAGTGTCAATAATTGATTTTTTCTGTGTAATACTAATCAATAGGATCTCATTGGTAAGTGCTACAAGATCTTGTACATTGGAACTCATGATTATAGACCCGAATCCATTAACACGGAACATTTTCTTTTCCAAGTGAAATCCCCTAACATATGAAAGGATGATAAAATGCTTTCGTTGTTGTGGAATAAGAAGCCATTCATATATTCCAGCACAAGTTCATTTTTGATCTCATAAAATTGCCTGGGGATGTGCCACATATTCTGGATAACTGCCTAAGTCGTATTTTACAATCTCCAAGTATCTAAAGCTTCGTATGAGAGATTATTTAGCGTAATGCTATTCTCTCATTTGCTTCTTCATTGTAGCATCAGCCTTAATCTGGTATCACTAATATGTGTATACTAATCTAGGGAAAGGAAAATCACATAAGAATTTGGAATCTGGTAAAGACATACATAGGGCATCACAAAGCAAGAGTTTTGGACAAGCAACAATTATTTGGGCATGTTTGGTACCAATATGACTAAGACATACATAGGGCAACCCAGATGTAATGCCTTCAAAATCACAACGGTGATCAAAATCGGATTTCCGGCGTTTGGTTCATAAATTAGGAAAACATTTTCCACCACCAAAAAATTAATTCAAAAGCATGGAAAATGATTTCATCTTCATTATCTTTCCTCTATGCATTCTTTCACATTTTCCTCTTTTTATTTTCAAAACTCTATAGCACGAATGTAGCGATTTATTTTGTTTAGCCCTCTAGCATGAATGTAGCCTCTATTCTGGCGGAAAAAAGCACCAATCATAAAACCGTCACTAACAAAAGAAGTGAATCCATGTGTATTCTAAAAAACCATTTAACTACATAGGTACTCGATCACGTAAAAAGCTCAGCTCAAGGCAGGTCTTGGTCTTCAATCTCTTCACATAAATTCTCGATCTCGATCATTTTCTTGGGGATATAAGCCGCCCCTCACTCTCAAGTATGAGTAGGTCTTGCCTAAACCTCTGCAACCTGTTCCGTTTCGACATAGCAGAGTCCGTCAACATACTAGAGTTGATCTTCCATATTGCCTTGTCGATCCTTGTCACAATGTCATAAATCATTAAATTTGATGTTTATTTTAATTTACAAGTGTCCCAATTTGTCTATGAAGAGCAGATATGATTGTATTAGTGTATATAATTGATTTCTTCTGTGTAATACTAATCGATAGGATCTTATTGGTAAGTGCTACAAGATCTCGTACATTGAAACTCATGGTTATGGATCTGAATTCATTAATACTGAACATTTTCTTTTCCAAGTGAAATCCCTAGTATATGAAAGGATGAAAAAGTGCTTTTGTTGTTGTGGAATATGAAGCCTTCGTATCTTTAATATTTCAGATTGCTTCCAACACAAGTACATTTTTGATTTCATAAAATTGTCGGGGACTTGTATTTTACAATCTCCAAATATTCTAAAGCTTCGTATCTTTAATATTGCATATTGCTTCCAACACAAGTACATTTTTGATCTCATAAAATTGTCGGGGATGTGCCACATATTCTGAACTTGTATTTTACAATCTCCAAATATTCTAAAGCTTCGTATGAGAGATTATTTAGCGTAATTCTATTCTCTCATTTGCTTCTTCATTGTAGCATCAGCCTTAATCTGGTATCACTAATATGTGTCTACTAATTTAGGGAAAGGAAAATGATTGTACTGACATAAGAATTTGGAATCTGGTAAAGACATACATAGGGCATCACAAAGCAAGAGTTTTGGACGAGGAACAATTATTGGGCATGTTTGGTACCTATATGACTAAGGTCATCGGCATTGGTTTGTTTTGCTGAAGTATGTTTGTTTTCCATAGATTTTCTGGTGTTACTACTCTATGCAGCTATAATTTTCAGTGTGATATAAAGCAACTCATGAACTCAAGACACTAGGGTGTTTTAACTATTTTGAAAAGCTGTTGGACATTCAGAATGTTATTTAAATAATCCAGTGGCAGTCTCTTGAGGCTTGCTGAGATAAAGGTTTTGAGAAGCAAAATCAACACTGCACACACCAACACAAAGCTGATTTTGCCCGGATCTAAGCCATAACAAATTCAAAATCGTTCCCTTCTCAACTTCTACCATTTCGTACGAAAACAGAATCAACTGCGAATGCTCTACACACTTCAAATGAATCCACTCAAGCAGGGAAATGCAACGACTAATGAGAACAGCATTAGATCCATGCAACCAAAGCATATACGAATCATTAAAGGAGTCTCTTGCCATCAAAACCATGGTTTGGCGAAATGACTTCTCTAGAGAGAGATTCTAAAAAGAGAAGCTTTGGATTTATTACTCAAAAGATGAGATGATATAATGAGGGGAGGAGACCCCTTTATATACAAAAACTCATGCGATAATAACCGTGGATCTCTGCTCGATCTAATGGTAGAGGTTATATCTTCCCAACCCCATTCTTCGCATATTAATTACAGGAATGCATAATTCCTATATCGCCCGCCCCTAGGACCATTCTAGAATACTTAAAAAATCCTACTTGATTCATCCATTCTCTCTTGGAAGACCACAGTCCATCGTGCATAGGAAACCTCGAGATTGACATTGTCTCCCAGACCGTGTCACATGCCTCTGAGATCACCTTTTGCTCTAAGTAGTTAGTTTTACCTTTATGTTTTGGCTCTAACTAGAAAATACTTGGTGCCGGTTTGAACAAGACAAGAAGGAATAGTTAGTCGAAATCAGGTTATTTTACATATTCTTTTCCGGTTTTTTTTTTTATAAATTGTTGCCTCCGAATGGAAATTGCAGGAAGAATCACACGATTTAACATCAAAACTGAAATGGTTCGGAGAGCATATTATTTTGCGGAATGCATTTGTAAGAGTGACGACAGAATGAGGAATTTCGTGGAGACATTTCCATGCAAAATCTTAATGCTCTGAACTTTCAAGAGGATACGGTCAGCAGACATGATTTCGGCATTTGCTTTACGCTAAGTGCTACTTTCACTAATTTTTCAATTAAGTACCTCCGGCACCAATTCGACCTAATTCAGCAAACGTATGCAGCGTATACGCCAAAATATGATGTTAATATGCGGATGCCCAATCGACATATGTGAAGAGAATTAGACAACATAGATAATGTCATAAGTATGATGTGATAAAATTTAATCAATGTCGACACCACGTCAATGGAAAAATTCTATCCATGATGACATCGTTCAACAGTCACGTCAGCTGGACTTAATCAGATTTGATGTCAGAGGAATTTGATTCGCAAATTTGTGAAAGGATGACTTAATTAGACAAATAAAAGTACAGGGACTTGATTGGAAAAGGTGTGAAATTACATGCAGGAAAAATATAATTTTCCTTCTTCTTTTTTCACAAACAGCATCCCCTCTTTCAACCCCAAGATATAAACGTATATTAAGGAAGGAGCAAACATAGTGTAGATAAGAAAGGAGAAAAGTAACCATAGACGTTTCCAGAAATATGATTAGAGCAGAAGTCCTTTGATTTAACTTGAGCAATTGCAATGTTTGCAACTGGAATATGCCGCTCTCCATGTTGCTGTTCTTGTGCACATATTCATCATATACGGGATCGATCTCAGCAGGCAACCGCGGATGATAATGACTCCAATGGAAGTCTTCTCTAGTAAGTGAATAGCACCTATTTGTCTCCTTAACTCTCCTATAATAAAAGCTGAAGCGAAACGTATGATGTTCGATTTTGCCAAGTCGGAATAGAACAAAGTGCCGAGTGGAGACCGACTAGCTTGACGAGCAATTCGTGAACCATCGGAGCTATTTGTCGTCGGGCCTTTTTTTCTTCTCTATATAGCTTTTGCATATAAACAAATCACTACTTAGTGCTCCAATTGACAATTCTAATGTGCATATGGGAAACAAATTCATTACCAATGGGCAATGAGAGCTTCAGTTCTGTCTTATGGTGCTGGGTAGACTTCCTCTTAAGAGAATTTAGGTGCTTCAGGAAGCTCGTTGGTCCAAACCCCACCCCGGCCACACACTATGGTTTTGAGTCCTGCTTTTCCCGCGGTTCCCCAAACATGAAATTACTCCTGAACTTCCTTGATAATGTCAGCGACTTCCGGAAAAATCATAAGTTGAGGGGTTGTTGAGTTCGAAAATTTGCTCGAGCTCTCTCGAGTCCTATTCATCGCGACTTGTGGTTTAGTTAACATTGAACATTCAATTCATTTAGGAGTCTCCAGTAATCCATTTTTTGGTAGGTTGATTGGATACTTAGGTAAAGCACGGAAGCTTACTTTACTTTTTCTATTGACAGAATAAATGGGATTAAGACTTGATTATGCTAAATTACTCTAATGCCCATTCGATACTTTGTTCTTTTTATTTTCAAAAGTTGTTTATACAGGCAGTTTGAATTGATTTTAAACAGGACCACTAACATGCAAAGGGGGATGCAATCAATGTAATTAACACCCAGCAAACAAAAACAATAAATTGCACAAAAGGAAAAAGGACGTACTTAGTGAAATAAGTTAAAAGCGATGCATGTGATGCAATCTGAAGTTCTAATTATGGTGTGTTTCTAAGATCATGCAAAAAAAAAGCTATCATACCATGGTATATATGCTAATCGTAACTAAATGAACCTAGCATGCATTCTGAATAACGTAGCACTGATGACATCACATATACATGATATTTTTGCATTTTTTAATTAAAACTCGCAATTAGGAATTACTAAGAATAAACTACCTAGAGTAAGATATTATCTAGTTTAAACTAAAAAAATAAACTAAGTCAAATCCTAATTTAAATAGGAAAAACTTATCTTAACCTTCTAGATTCTATCCAAATATGCAATCTATCTGAAACTATCTTAACTTATTGAGGGAAATCATATCTTGTAAATATTAGCTACATACGCAAGATATCATCAAAATATGCAAATATTACAAAATTATCTAGA
This sequence comes from Rhodamnia argentea, assembly GCF_020921035.1. Classification (NCBI taxonomy): domain Eukaryota; kingdom Viridiplantae; phylum Streptophyta; class Magnoliopsida; order Myrtales; family Myrtaceae; genus Rhodamnia; species Rhodamnia argentea. The sequence goes on along the minus strand of NC_063154.1, from coordinate 8,827,728 downwards.
CATATAAAGGAAAGCTAGATGTAGAATCTATTCTAATTTATTTTAGAATATATCCTAATATATGATCTATTTTAAAATATTCGATGCGATCTAGAATAACCTATTCTATCTACATGCAAAAAAAAATTTCCGAATATGGAAAGCAAATAAATAGGATAAACATTCGGTCACCAAAGATATCATTCATATCAAATCAAACGAGAAGACGCCTATCATTCAAGATATGTGAATTAGATAATACATTCAAAATAGGTAAGCAAATATTTGAATTGACTCGGATAAGGATTCACACCTAATTTGCGAATTATCTCTCCAAACTTGAATTGGACCGACTTTGCTAGGGATCACGGCGGTAGACGGTGATCGGCAGCTTGTGGTGTGGTGAAGGAAATGAAGTCGTGGTATAATACAATGAACATGTGGACAAACATATTATAACATGCTCAAGAATCACTAACTTGTATCATCAATTGGAATACGATCACACGAGAAAACGTACACGATGTCTACAAATCAAGAGCCACCGACGTACGGCCTTGCGAGAATCCTTGTTCATTCGAGTGCGATGGAGTCTCGGGAGCATTGTCCGAGAGAGTTCTTGGAGAGGGAGAAATGTGTGGAACAGACACATGTTCCCTCCTTCCAATTTATCTTTTTATTCAAAAAAAGAAGATAACCGCCTTCGATAACCGCCTAGCCCATTATGGGCGCATTAATTAATTAATTCCAACATTTCTCACTCGCACATGATGGGCTATACACAACACCATTTTCTTTGCAATTTCATATCGACAAATAATCCATACGACCAGCATATACTAAGCGCTCATTGCTATACATTCGTTGGGAATATATAGCAGCTCAAAAATGGACATAACCAATAGTAGATTTTCGTAGTATCCAAAGCGAAGTTTTTCAATCAATTCAGTGCATCGATCGTCTTCTAGAGATACTCCTGAGCAATCAAGCATCAAACTCCTTATCCACATAACCAAATTTTCGCTACATATACCCTTTTCTTGTCCAATGGCCTTGTCCTCCCATTGAGTTTGATGCTAATGGTGCGTTTGTTTTACAAATAACTTGAGATTTGGAAAATATTTTTTGAAAAAAATGACTGACTATGTCGCTTAGAAAAATCAATCATCGAAAATATTTTTTGGCTAAATATTTTCGTGGATGATGAAAATATCTTTTGTTTATTTACTTTTAAAGAGATACAACTAGTTATTTTTGAAAAATATTTTTCAAATCTCGAGTTTTTCATAAAACATGATGGATGCTGCATTCAAAGCCATAAGCATAAAACAACTGCTAATTGTTCGTCGTTAAGATCGCTTTAAAATTGGATCTAATTAGTCTTACGTGAAAAGTTTCCCCTCCAAGCTAAGTCGATTGAAATTCCTAATAAAGATTTCGCCAATTTTGGGTTAATGGGACAATCTATCGGGCTGAGCCGGCCATTGCTTGTGTAGGGCCGGCCTGCTACAGAGCCAGGCCCAGCGAACGATTGCTTTTTGCCAAATGCCAGTCGTGACTCGTTAACTAGTGGAAAGAGATATAGTCAACGTGGCTAGAAGCTTTTTAACTCTTTAAAAGGTAATGGAGGTTTTAATTTCCGTAGAAAAGAATTAAAAGGAAATGGGTTGGAAAACTCAAGTTAGATAAAAGAAAAATTGGTGAAGAAAGTATACTCATTAACCAATGTTACAGTAAAGCATTTGTTACTAAGAAAATTGAAGCTTATAATAGTATTTCAAACAAAAACAAATTTAATCTAAAAATTTAAGTAATATCAATGAGAAAACCCGCGCTTCACTGGGGTTGACATGATAAAATGTTTTAAATAAATGTTAAAGATTTTCTACCTCCGGCAAGCGTGAAATCAAAAAATAAAGGATAAAAAGGTCCATCGGCTAGATTTTTTTTTTTAAATAACGAGAGCATTTTTACCTTTTTGCTTCTGACTCTTATTTGAATGTTTCATTTTTCTATAAGAGTCATCACTTTGTAATAAAGTCTAGTAAATAAATAAAAAATTGAATGCACGATATGACCACCAACAAACAATACTGGGAAAACACCTTGGGCGGAAAATAATAGGCAATTTTTTTAGCTCCTTTTAACTTGGAATTTGAGTTGTACCTGAAGGGATAATAACATGGATGATATTTGAAATTTTTTTTAACGTGCGATGTAGTCCATAAATATTTAATTTGTTTAATATTTAACAAGTGATGGAGTCTAATGTGACTGTTAAGATATTTAGTCATAGTCACTTCTGCGGAGGAGATCGATACGGATCAATAATTACGATTTAATTGTGATTAGGAAGTCTCTCTTCATCGTTAATCGGCAAAAAGTGCTGACGCGGGCCATGGGCAAGTACAAAAGTGAACAGAGAAGGCATTAATGGTGATTCAGCCAATTACGTTAATCTCAGACAAATGATATAAACCCATTATTTTACTCTGAAATTATTTATTTTTCACGGTACTTTTTCCTTTTTTTTTTGGGTCAGAAACTTTTGACGGTACTCTTTTTTTTTTTTTTTTTGGTCGAATTTCACGTTACTTCTTGGGTTAGTTGACAGATTTAATACTCCAATAACGCTAAAGAGATTCAGCAGTCAACCCAAGCCTCGAGTTCAAAACTCCTATTTAAACAACCACATCCCTTCGTTTCTCCCCAAGAAGAAGAAACACTAGTCTGTATCATCCAAAAGTCATGCAAGTGCCTCCAATCGAACCTTTCCCGAAAATAACCAACCCCTCCTCGTCGGATCCAATTCCACAGCCATCAATTCCGTACCACCGTCACCTGCTTCCGCTCCCTTGACGTGGCCTCTTCCTGGCTGAGAATCGCGGCACTCAATCCCTCCTCGTCAGCCTAGATATCGCATTCTTCATGCCTCATCTTGAGACGACCTTTTTTTTTTTTTTTTTGAAGAAGCCTCCAAAAACCCTAAATTATACCCGTTGTGACACGTTTACCTCAAACTTTTACTCATATGACACATTTATCGCAAATTTATACTCGTGTGACACATTTACCTCAAATTTTTTATTGTGACACTAAAAACTCCAAACTTATAGGCATGTGACACATTTATCCCAAATTTTGAGGTAAATGTGTCACATAGATATAAGTTTAAGATTTTTGATGTCACAAAAAACTATTTTAGGATAAATACGTCAGACGGGTATAAGTTTAGGATTTTCAATGTCACAAGAAAAAGTTTAGGGTAAATGTGTCACATGTGTAAAAGTTTGGGGTTTTTGGTGTCGTAAAAAAAGTTTGGGGTAAATATGTCACAGTTGACATAATTAAGGGTTTTTGGTGATTTTTTTCCTTTTTTTTTTTTTGTCCTTTCTTGGCCATTTTCTTCTTTGTAAATTCTTGCTTTTCTTCTACAAACAACTTTGAACCCTAAGTGGCCATCAACATGGAAAATCAGAAGATGAAACAAGGCTATGGCTTCTCCTTCGGGCCGTCAAGGCATTCCTCGCGAACAATCGGAACACGTTCTACGAGGTGGACATTTGGGGTGATGTCAGGAAGCTGAAATAAGGCTATGGCCTCGTCATCAACAATACAGAAGACATGAGCGAAATGGCTAATGGCTGTGTTTGGAAAGGCTTTTGGGGAAAGCTTTTGAGAAAATGCAAATACCTTTGGTCTAAAAGGATTTGGTGAAATGCACAACTCGGAAGAATCCGCCACTCGAAAGCTCCATCAACCCCTTCTCGCGGAGGTAAAAACAAGGGAAACAAGAGGAAAATGGGAACTCCATGAAGAAAGAAGCATCATAATCGAAGCAATTCACTCTTCAGGTGACTTTAAAATCAACATCCAATAGGAAAATTTCGAAATCGAACGCAACATTCTCTTCGCTTCATTATCTAGACAGCAAAAAATCGCAAAGAACCAAATCGCCCAAAATCGGACTATCAAAGGCGAAAAAGGCAAGACTTTCTCACTTGTCCCGTGGCGAAAATCACGGGGTCCCTCATCAATTCTTTGGAGATCGTACACCGGTACTCCTCGGGGCGGGCCATCGTCGTTAGGGAGAAGGACGACCTCCTCCGCCTCACCCTTAGCTTTCGTAGCGCGAGCAAGGCCTCCCTGGCATGGTCAATGGCCTTGACGCCGTAGTCCTCATCGTCGGCAATGACCCGACCCGCTTCTGTAGCTTCTTCAGCTCCGTGGGCCTCGCGGCCCACACCGCCGTGTTGTCATCGAATACCCCGGTCTTCGCCATTGCCGACGGTAGGCGACGGTACGGCATTGATCGGACGAACGAAACAGGCCCTAGAAAGCGAGGGCGAGGGCGAGGGCGAGGGCGGGAAATAGAGCTAAGTGCATCATTCTCGGGCTTGTGAGGTCGACCTTCGCTTGGCCATGGCGGGGGTCGACCTCGTAAGCCCGGATCCGGGGAGGCGAGGCGTGTTGGGATCGCGGGGAGGGGGTAGTTATCACGACGAAGGGCGTGGAAAGGTGGCTTGATGCCGGCGGCGCTTGCGGTGGCGGCGGCGGCGTTCAAAGAATCTTCCAAAGAAGGCGAAGGCGAAGGGAGCAACAGGAGAGGGGATGAGGAATTATGAAGACAATGAGGGTAAATGTGGAATTACGAAGACTGAGTAAGGGTAGCATTGAAAATTCAAAAAAATCACTAATCCTTGGTGCTGTTGCCTGCCGAGAATGCTGAAAGGTCAAGGTAGCCTTGAAGCTGCCTTGGGCTTTCAACCTTTTGAAGGCTCACTTTGGGCCAAGGCTGTTTTAAAAAAAAATTGCCAAACACCAAAAATTTCGCCCAAGAGGTTTGGGACACCCAAAGTCAATTGGGAAAGTGGTTTCCAAACACAGCCAATATGTACCTACTTCATAAGGAGCTGGGGAAGAAGATCAAGCTAGCGAAGCTAGCTTGTGAGATCATGGGCTTGGAACTATATAAAGTCGAACAGCCTCACACAAAACCAGTGGAATCGATTTGTGTTGTCCCTTATTAGATAAAATACGCTGTGTGTGTGGCATGTTTTATTTGGATAAGGGACATTGTCCAGATGAAATATGCTGTGTGGTGAGATATTCGGCCAACTTTTCAACAATAATTGAGGGTGACTCCTTTACATGCACATCTTACCCGACCTAAGGTCAAACCCGATCAAAATTAATTAATAAATTTTCATAAGCTCCAATTACGATTTGGTATGGACTTGGGAGTGCTCGCGTCAAGAAACCCAACCATTTTCAAATGGAGCCTCTTGACAATTCATTAACCCGATAATGTACCGACCTTCTTCCGAGGGTTGAAACGTGTTAAGGGTTACTTGCGACTTGTCTTTGGGACATAGATAAATATCAAAATGTCTTTGTCAGATCATTTAGTTTAATAATCAATTATGTGTGGGTGATAAGAAAAAATATCATATTATTATATGCAAAACCATCATGAACCGTAGCCAAAGGTTGTTCGTGATCTTCTATAGATGACGGACATTTATGTTATCGCTTCTTTCAGCAGTGGGGATTTCATGAGTCTCACGTCCTTCTTTCATTTTCATATAATCGCTATGAACAACTTTTAGCCTATATAAACTACAGAAGATTGAGGGGAAAAAATACAATAAATGCCAAAAAGAAAAAAGAAAAAATTAAAATAAAAGTTAATTAGCTCAGTCTACTTACTTAGGAAAGTAATGCGGAATGCCCAAAGTCATTATAAGATTTATATTTATCAAATATGGATCAAAGAGATTGTTATTTGTGTACGGAACTTTGATATCATACTTTCTTATAAAGGACCCCGGTTTCACCGCATCCAATACTTAATGTCTCAATTATCTTCTTAAGTTTCGCAGCTTCGTTCTCCCCGATACTCGAGTGATTCATCACCTTGTTTTCACAAAAATCTCTCACAAGATGGACAGCTCGCTAGCAATCCTCCTCTAGTAATAACTTTGGGAATCCCATAGTCAATTCTTTTTCGAATTTCTATGCATTCAATTCCCTTCACACCATATATGTTCTCATATTTTTTTGTATATAATTATTGACAAAATTTTGTATTTTTTTATCTTTCTTGTGAGAATTGCTAACGAGCTACGCATCTTGTAAGAGATTTTTGTGAGGACAAGGCAATGAATCATTCGAATATCGGGGAGGACGAGACCACAAAACTTAAAAAGATAATTTAGGCATTAAGTACACTAGATGAGGTGAAACTAAAATCCTTTATAAAAAATATATATATATATATATATATGATATCAAAGCTCCATAGACAAATAACAATCTTTTTTATCCCTATACGGTAAATGTAAAGCTTATAATGACCTTAGGTATTCCGCTTTACTTTCCTAAGTAAGTAGACTGAGCTAATTAACTTTTATTTTAGTTTTTAGTTTTACATTTTGTACATTTACTGTATTTTCTTTCAAAAATCTATTATTATTTATATATGCCAAAAGTTGTTCGGAAAGACTACATGAAAATGAAAAAAAGGACGTGAGATCCGTGAAATCCCCCTTGCTGAAAGAGGCGATAACCCAAATGCCTGTCATTTATGGAAGATTAGAAAACAACCTTTGGCTACGGTTCATAATGGTTTTCCATATAATGATAGAGTATTTTTTTCTCATCCTCCTCACATGATTGATAGTTAAATCAAATGATCTAAGAAAAACATTTTAATATACATATATGTATGTGTGTGTCCCGGAGACAAGTCGTGAGTAACCCTTATCGCAACCCGACTCTCGAAAGGAGATCGGTACGTCGTCGGGTTAATGGATTGCCAAGAAGCCCTATTTGAAAATGACAGGCTTTTTTAACGCGAGCCCTCCTAATCCCATATACCAAATCGTGACAGGAATTTACGAGCATTTATCGATTAATTATCAATCAAGTTTGACCTTAGTGTGATCGAGTGACATGTAAAGGAGTCGCCATCGATTATTTTTGAAAGGTTGGCCGAATATCTCACCAAACGATTAGGAAAGATCACGCAGTTCTATGGAACCAGAGATTCTGGGTTTAGAGACATGATTACGTCCATATTTTATCAAAGCCCTTTTTGTACCTAACGGCAAGTGATTATCCCGACTATGATTTCATGCGGGCGCTGCGTTTGAGTGAAGTAAAGTCCAAATCTAAGTATCATATAGGTCGGGAAGACTAATCCTATTAATCACAATCAATAAAACAAATGTACAGCCAAAAATCCAAAATGCTCAGATAAATCACATCAAAACAAGTCAAGGCTCCTTTAGTAAAGCCCTAGAGGCTCAAAGAATGAGTGATTAACGATTAGGGTCGATTTGGAAAAGATTGAAGACAATTCGCTCGGAGGGGTACGACCATCAATTTGAAAAGATCGGGGACCTAGAATACCCAAAAAAAAAAAAGGATTTGGCCAGTTAATTGAGGTCATTTCCTATTTTTTTTGGGATTTTTTAGGATTTTTTGAAGTTTTCCAAAACAATTTGCTGATGAGGGGCAGAATTGTCATTTTTCATGACAATATAAGATCGAAATTAGGAAAATAAGGTCATTCTAGCCATTTCCTATTTTTAGATATTTTATGTTGAATTTTTTATTTTTTTCGATTTATTTCATTTTTTACTAAAATATTTTTAAAAAATATATATCTTAATTTTTTAATTACGAAAATAGTGATCCGGGCTGGGTTTCAAAGCCCGACCCTTCTAAAGCCACGAGCCAAGGAAAAGCCTACAGCCGAAATACATCACAGCGAGCTCTAAACATTCGTCATTCACAACTTCGACTTTCGCCGGCCACCGCCAACGCCAATGCCGACGACCGCCATCAAGCTCGCTCACATAAAAAATGTCCGTCGACTCGTCGGACCGCCTAACCCGACATCACCGTGACCACCCATCATCGCCGGCCACCTCCGACACTCTCCGCAGAACCAACACCAATGACGTCTCCCTCGTTGGTCTCCAGATCCGACCCTCAACTAGCCTCATCAGATCACCACATTCATCTATTGGCATCGAGATCTTTCCGGGATACCAGTCAAAAACATGAGTGATGCGAACAAATTAAAGAGGAAGCAAGCTCAGCACAGCTTCATTTTCTCTTCAGGTTCAGTATCGACACACAAGGCAATGGTTCACGTAAAAAACAAATATATCGTTGATGATTCATGGCAAGATTTACATCCTTTATGAAGATATGGTTCCAGGAATGTTTACCTAGCCAGAGGCGGGATGTGTTGGTTCAGCTGTCGTCGAGCGGGTTGAGGCGACTGGTCGGACACGGTCGAGGCGGCGACGCGCCCGATGTCGATCTTACAGCTGCCTCGCCCGTGGCCAGCGAACCCAAATTCCAGCTCGAGCGGCCATGGCTGCGAGTCGCAAGTCGAGCTCGAGCAGCCACGGCCGAGGCATCCTTGTCGGTTCGTGGCCATGGCCGCCAGATGTCGAGCTTGCAGCTGCTCGCTCGTGGCTTGTCCAACTCCAGAGTGACCGGCTTCGGCTTCTCCTTGAGCGGCTCGAAGGGCGAGAGGTGGCTGAGGACGCCGCCCTTCACGTTCGGATCCGGATCCTCGGGCCACAGATACTCGTGCTTCTTCACCTTCCTGAGCTTCGCTGCCACCACCGTCGAAACCTTCCCTCCTCTCGTCCCCAGCGGCGCCCTCCCGAGGGCCCTCTGCGACAAGTCCCCGGCGACGTTGCCCGAGTTGCCTCCCAAAAGATCGGAAGCCGCAGCTCCGGCCAGGGACACTGAAGGCTGAATCAGAAAAGCCAGCTCCTCGACCAAATCAAGCACTTGCCCAAGAAACTTGCCGAGGTTGGAGAAGAAAGGGGTCGGGCGGACGAGAGAGAGACAGAGACAGAGACAGAGAGAGAGGGGAGGGTGAAGAGGGAGAACGAGACGCGGGGGAAGAGACGGAGACCGTGACCGTGAGGGAAGAGAGAGGAGTTTTTTCTTTTTCTGACCCGTTCCGTACACGGTGGCATGATGGGTGGACATGGACACCAGATCAGCAATAAAGGCACAAGTGGGACGATTTTGCAGGAAAAAGGACAAAAGAAATAAAAGCGGAAAACACTTTGAAGTTTAGATTTTTCACAAGACGGGAATGTTCTGTTTTCCATGAAAAAAGCGGGAAAAGATTGGAGAGACGGACAACAGCTTCTAATTTTTCACGTTGCAGAACCTGTTTGAAACAAGCACAGCTTCTGGTTGTATAAGCGATAGTGACATGTCAAACGAAGGGCATGTGAAATTTAAAGGCCTTCCCCTTCATAAATTCAGCTCTGTCTTTTCATAAATTCAGCTTTCCCCGCATTTCTCTGACGCTCCGCAGAAGGGAGACAGATGAAAATTGCTGAGACGTGTTGTTCGTAGCCAAAAGTTTACTTTTTTTTTTTTTTTGTGGTAAGGCTAAAAGTTTACCTTTTGCCAGCTCGCTACATCAATGAACAGGTCCTGTCCCTGTCCTGAACTCCTCGAAGCGCGAAGGGAAAAAGATTCTGAGTTCGCATCAAATCGTACCTTTGGGACGGATCAGATCACCACCCATGAGGTGAAAGGAGGCGAGAAACAGCGACCATAATTAAGAGGAGGGGAGGGCAAATTCGCAGGGAAAAAGGATGACATGCAGGCAGTAACGAAGGACGGGGAGCGGACAAGATTGCAGAAAAAGGACAAAATAAAAAATTGCAAAGCCGGAAAATACTTTTCAGTGTGATATTTTCACAAAACGGACGAGATTGCAAGACTGCTTTTTTTGATAGAACAGCACTCCCAATCACAAAATGGGAATGTTCTGTTTTTCCTTTTTTTTTTTATAATGGAAAAGCAAGAGATTGGACAAGAACTTTGATCTATTCATTGTTCATGAGCATTGCTTAATACAGTTGAAAATTATGAAGGTTTTGAACTTAAACTAACAAAGCGATGGAGCCTGCTGATGCAACTGTCAGTATATGGGAAAGATGTTTAGTCGTAGTTACGGGTCAATAATTACTATTTAATTGTGATTAGGGAGTCTCTCTTCATCGTTAATTGGCAGAAAGTGCTGCCGAGGGACATGGGCAAGTACAAAAGTGAACAGAGGAGGCATTAATGGCGATTGAAACTTTGGCGTATAAAGAATGCCAATTACGTTAATCTCAGACAAATGATACAAACCCATTATTTTACTCAGCAATTTATTTACTTTTCACGGTACTTTTTCCTTCTTTTTTTGGTTCAAAAACTTCTCACGGTAATCTTTTTTCTTGCTCGAAAACTCCTGTTTCAGCACCACATTCTTCATTTCTCCCCAAGAAGAAGAACACCATAGTCTTCATCGTCCAAAAAATAACTAACCCCTCCTCGTCGGATCCAATTACACAACCATCAAGTCCGCCCTACCGTCACTCTCTCCCTTGACGTGGCCTCTTTGCTAGTTCAGCATTGCGGAACCCAACCCCTCCTGGTCGGCCTAGATATCGAATTCTTCATGCCTCGTCCGGAGTGACTAGACAAACTGTCATGCCCGTATCACAGTCCGTTCAATTTTGACGAAAATTCGACCGCGATCCATCCCTCGGATCGACCGACCGATCGATCCTTGGATCATGAGGAAACGTGCCCTAAAGAAGCTAAGGATGACCGACTCCATGATCCGGGACAGCCAGCAGATCGACCCATGATCGGGGCGGCACGACCAACGGATCGTGCGGGGCGGCCGGCTGGCCGATCCATGAGCGACCCCGCACGACCGGGTGATTGACCCGCGGATCGTGCAGGGCGGCCAATCCATGATCGACCACGCACGACCGAGTGATCGACCCGCGGATCGTGCGGGGCGGCCGAGCGGCCGATCCATGATCGACCCCGCACGACCGGGTGATCGACCCGCGGATCGTGCGGGGCGGCCGGGCGGCCAAGCGGAGAACAACCCCGCACGACCGGGTGATCGACCCGCGGATCGTGCAGGGCGATTGAGCGGACGATCGAGTGATCGATCCCTGGGCTATCTTGATCAACCAGGCAATCGATCCACGGATCGAGCGGCTCGATTAGACGGGCGGTCGGACAACCGACCCTCGAGCAATCCAAGGGATCGGGAGGAACAATGCATAGGCCGAGCCGGGCGGCCGAGCGGGCAAGTGGATGATCGATCGAGCGATCGATCCGCGGATCGATCCATGAGCCACGAACGGCCGGGCGATTGATCGACGGATTGTAACGCTCGATCCCACGAACGACCAGGGGCCGATACAGGATTGACCGACGATCGACCAACGCTCGGCCAGCGCCCGACCCGCGCTCGATCGGCGCCCGACCACCGCTCGACCCGGGCGGCCAGGCGGATCGGCCCGCGCCCGACGTGGACTCGTCCGGGGCCCACCGACCCACGTGATCTGAATGGTTGGTGTGAGTTGGTGACTGAGCTGATGTGGGCTGGTGGAGTTGCCAGCTGACATGGATAATGACCGGATTGAGATGGCTGACCTGGGCAATGATTGGGCTGAGGCGGCTGAATGAATAGTGTTCGTCGGGCATGAACAGTGGCCGTGAACAGTAGACGAGGATTGGACCGATTGATCCGTGGAGGCCATTTTGGCCGACCCTCCTGTGTATATATGGGGCATGAACCCTTGTAATTCACACTCAGATTTTTGAATGAGAAAAAGCTTCTCCTCGCTCTCTCTCTCTCGTCTTGTGTTCGTGTGTGTGCGTTAGTTGAGCGTGGGTGAGTGGCGGTTGTGTTGAGGCTGACTCGAGAGCGTGTCTTGAGTGCCGCACGGTGTCGGGGGAACGCAAGATTGAACCGGCCCGTGACACCTGCATCCTTGTGAGGAGACGATCCTTTTCTTTCTTTCTATCTTTTTTTTTATGTGTTTTTCTTGGCCTTCTTCTTTTTTATAAATCCCTTCTGCACCTGTTTTTTCTACAAACATCTTTGAACCACAAGTGGCCATCAACATGGAAGATCAGAGTGACATCTTCCTCCTTGAAGACTCAAATAACCACAGATTTCATGACATGAAGTTCTACAACTGGACCGTGCACGCCCCGTTAACTAACTCCCATATCCAGGCCACCTCCTGGATAGAGGCCCGTGGCAACGATCAACTCCTTGTCTGTCTAGACACGGGGTGGAGGCCTGACAGCAGCAACAGCTGAATCGTCATCAGATCCGGTCCGATCCGAGTTAATGATCAATTTGAAAAGGTGAAGCAAGCAAGGATGGGGAAGGGAATTAATCATGAGTTTGCAGTTTGCCCCGTTTGCCCTCCTCAACTTCGTCAATATACTCTTTTCTGCATTCATCATTCATCTCAGCAGCATCACGTATTTCAGCATCATATACCAGGCACGACAGAAAGCACAGAGACCAGAAATTGACATTCTAATCCTAATACACGGAGGGTTGTGCACTAACCAAGAGTTCTACATAAAAATATGCTTCCTTCATTTTCCCTCTCCTCTATCTTCCCTAATTTTGTTTTACCCCCCTTGGCCTTAGCGTCTTGCATCCATGGACTTTTCGCATGAAGTCACACGAAGAGGTTGGTGTTCGGGCTGGTGCAGATAGGAGCACCTACCATGATTATGACATTCGCTGGGAGAGATCCGTTAGGTCAAAACAACTTAAATATTTCCGATGTATTGCTTGCAAATTGACTGAGAGAGATGGCAAATTGAATGAAAGAGGATGACCATGAGGAGGAAGTTGGTAAGGAGAAAGTTGCATGTGAAATAGCAAGCAATAACCAACCGCACGCAGAAGTGACTCCCCATCCTAAGAAGTTCTTCCGGGGGACGAGAAAGAACTGGAGGAAAGAAGTGAAGCGGAGATACAGGTGGATCCGCTCTGGATGGACCTAAATCGTGGTCTTCATGAAAGTGAAACTGGTTCTTCTGCTGCAATTCTTGGGAGTTGCGTTCATTTGTGCTGTTCTTTTTCCATTTCTGAATACTGGGCATTCTCAATCGAAACACGTTCTACGGGGTGGACATCAGGGCTGATGTCAAGAAGCTGGAACAAGACTATGGCCTCATCGTCAACAATACAAAAGACCTGAACAAAATGATTAATACGAGGCTGCCTCATAAGGACCTGGGGAAGAGGACAAGAATGGTGTGAAAGGATTGCGCAAATTGAAATCCGCTATTAATGGACCTCCGAAAACTCGAACATGGTTCTCACCTTTTTCGGTGATAGAGCTCGGTGCCGTTGGGTTGAGGCGGATCCTCGAAGCCATACAAAGCTTGTGGAGACGATCTTTGATCTCGAAAATGCCTGAGAAGCGAAGACCGAAGGATCAAAACTTCGACCCGAGCTTTCTCCAATAGCAATATCCGAACTCTCAAGAGCTTTTTTTCTCCCTTCTTTCTCACTCTCTCTAGTCTGTTATCGATCCTTTAGCAACTGAATCAACTCCCTTCCTCGAATTCAGTTCGGGGGACATGATCCATAAATTTATTGGATAACTCCCGCTCGAACAACCAACTTGGACAGGTTGGCTATCCTTCCTGTGATCTTGTCAAATTGACCTTGAATGTGTCCAAATTTCGCAAATTAAACTTCAGAATTGAATTGTACATGGATATTACCTAGAAATGACAATTTTGAGCTTAATATGTTCAATTTAGTGCAAAATCCCCAAATTCAAATTTGAGCCAAAAATGAAATTTGACCGATTGAGGTCCTCAATGGCCATTTTGAAACAAACCGATCCCACCAATGGTCTGAGAATGATACAAACCTATGTGTAAAGACTTTAGTTTCGAATGAATTTGCCTGATTGGTCATGATTTTGAAAACGATGGACTAAACTGAAATTTCAATTAAGTCCATTTCCCAATTTGCTCAATTGGCATAGATGATTGGACCAAAAATGCAATTAAAGGTGAGAGAACCAAATGTCATAACTAGTACAAAGTAAAAAGAACACTAGAAAAGACTCAATTTGATATTTTTGCTCAACCAAGGATCTAAGTGCAAAATTTTGAAATTTAGGGTTCTTGATTGAATTTTTAGGATTTAAGGTGACCAAAATGCAATTGAAATTAAAAAAAGACTAATGGCTATTTTTTCATTTTTTTTAATCACAAATGCTATTGTTTATTCAAAATTAGTTCTCTAGACTTGGCAACGCTCTCAAAATTGATTTTGCAATTTTATGAATTTTTTCAATTTTGATTGATTTTCTAAAATTAGAAGTGACTAAAAATCATGTGTCATCAACTATCTGTCCCGACCTTCATCCATAGCACCGCGAGCACAAAAAGGTCGGCCACCTCTCCAAGGTCCATGATCCCAACCGACCTTCCTATAGCACTGCGAGCACAAAAAGGTCGGCCACCTCTCCAAGGTCCATGATCCCAACCGACCTTGCTAGTGACCTTGTTCCATCAAGGGCCCAATCATGAGAGAAAGGGGCTGAGGTTTAGGTGCTGCATGATAACACTTCTCTATTCCGGAAGTCATTCTGGCAAGAAGTGAATTTTTCAGCTTCTGCTAAAAAGCGAAAGTAGTTTTTTCTATTTCTACTTCATAAGTTGATTTCTGATAGAGAAATGCGTTTGATAACCGAAACAAATTTTTACTTCTGACCGGCGGCGGCGGCCGGCGGCGGTGACCGGCGGCGGCGATGGCCGGCGGTGGTCGGTGTGATCAAAGAAGTCATTCTAAGGTGGAGAAGTAAAAAAAAATTGCTTCTCAAAGTTGGCCAAAAATCTTGCCGGAAGTTAAAAATCTTGCCAAAAGTTAAAAATCTCGCCGGAAGTCAATTTTTTTACCAAACGGATTTCTACTTCGGCAAAATTTTTACCAAACGGATTTCCTTGCCAGATTGACTTCTGGCAGAGAAATCCAAAAAAAGAAGTGTCATCATGCAGCACCTTAGCGACTGAAGGCTAGCATTCAACAGGGCAACATTAGTGAAAGCCTTGCTTTGCATATCAAAGGAAATAGAAATTAAGATCTATGTTATCCTCGCTTTTAAAAATCCGCGTTTCAGCAAAATAAATCCACTCCAAAAGTAAATGTAAACGCGGAAAAATTCCACATATTTTAGACGGAATATTAAGCTAATATCCATGAAAAATTAGCGATAGAAAATCAGGAGAAGAGGCCAACGCAGACCTACAACTTCATGTTTGTTTTTATCTCCGTGTTACCACTCGAGAAAGACATCAACAGCATGTTTGGCCACCAAAACACGTATCAAAAGTACACAATTTGTTTGCTACCTCGAATATCGCCGTAGTTGTGACCAAAAGTTTGATTCGAACCGGAACAAAGTTTTCGACCCAACAAAAAAAAAAAAAACTGATGCAAAGTTAAGTAAACAATGACATCAGTGACAACTGTTCATCTTCTTCAGCAGAAGCACATCAGAAGCTCGAACATATGCAGGACCAGGTCTTGTGCCCGTCAATCAACCCCTTCACAACTGAGGCCGCTTCCCCCACGCTTACTCTAACTTTATCTCCGCTGTCCCTATCTCGAATGGACACATCTACATTTGAATCGACAATGATTGCAAAGGGCACGCCAAGCTCATCGGCTTCAGCATACTCCTTCCCTGTGGTGTTGCCTGTGAGCATGGCCAGGGCACAGATAGCAAGTGATCATCCAATGTAACTTTAGTGCTTTCACCAAGGATAAGAAGATGAAACTCAATCCAAACATACAGTTCCAAATCAAAAGAAGTTCTCCTATATGATACTTGTGTATCACTAAGATCTGCAAACCTGACAAGAACCTTAGAAATTTCCACAAATCATAGCTCAGATTTTAACAAGAAAAGAAAGAGAAGATGCCAATTCATTTTGGAGCCGATACTATCATTAGGATAAAAGAACTCGATCTTAGAAAAACAGGAATTCAAACCCCTCAAGAAAATCCCCCCCTTACATCATGAATAGGATGAAAAGTAGTGCGATCAAATACTGTATTGGACAACTACCTGCGATGAAATTCCTATAAGAAACACCGGCATCAGTCAGTGATCTTCTAATAAGTCGAGCTGACTCATGGTTTGGTTTCTTCTCTCTCATTGAGAAAACTGCACATTCAATAGGTGCTACCAGTGGAGGGAAGCGGAACACGCTTACTCGTTCATCCCCCGCTTTGCTCGGCCTCATATAGAGAGAATGCTCAAAAAGGCAGTGTATTATGCGTTCAATGCAAAAAGATGGTTCAATAACAGATGGTCTAAAAACCCTCTCCCTTTCCCTCGTCCTCTTCACAGAAATATTGACCATGTTGTCCTTGATTGTTACTGTTTTCCCCCAAGTGCGTACAAGAAATGCAGACTCTCCTTCGGATGCTAAATCATCTTTCATCAGCAAAGCCTCCTCTTTACTCATTGCCAATAGAGATTCAATCACTATCTTTTGATTTCCCTCAAAGGCATGACCTAGTTCCTTCTCGTTTGGAGCAACTGTCGGTTCCTGCATTGATACTTCAACTAGTTAAACATGATAACGAGCTCAAGCATTCGCAAATAAGGGGCAGAAACCTGCTCCATCTATTCCAAGAATAGATAGCAAAATTAACTAGGCTGAAGAATTACCCTCGCTGCAATGGTTTCGATAAATGTTCCATTGTCATGAAGAGCAAATTCAATTTCATCCTGTCAAATGATAACAAACTCAAGCATTTACAAATAAGGCCAGAATTTCGACCAAAACAATAAATAGGCAGAAACCTGCTCCATGTACTCCAAGAATAGCAAGCAAAATTAACTAGTCTGAGTAATTACCTCTTCTTCTCTGGTTTCACTAAGTTTTTCATTGTCATTAAGGACAACTCCATTTTTCTCCTGTCAAATGATAACAAACTTAAGTATTCACAAATAAAGGGCAGAAACCTGCTCCACGTAGTCCAAGAATAGCTAGCAAAATTAACTAGTCCGAAGAATTACCTCTTCCTCTGTGGTTTCAGTAAGTTTTTCATTGTCAATAAGGGCCAATCCACTTTTCTCCTGTCAAATGATAACAAAGTCAAGCATTCAGAAATAAAGGGCAGAAACCCGCTCCATGTACTCCAACAATAGCTAGCAAAATTAACTAGTCCGAAGAATTACCTCTTCTTTGGTTTTAGTAAGTTTTTCGTTGTCCATAAGGGCAACTACACTTTTTACCTATCAAATAATAAAAAAAAATCAAGCATTCAGAAATGAAGGGCAAAAATCTGCTCCACGTACTCCAAGAATAGCTAGCAAAATTAATTAGTATGAAGAATTACCAATTCTTCTCTCGTTTCTATAAGTAATTCATTGTCAAGAAGAGCAACTCCACTTTCCTCCAGTCCCATGATAACAATCATCACTCCAACTACATGCCTCTATAATTAGTGGAACGTATACATCTTTAAACTTTCTCTTATCCAATTCTACCCCTCAATATGTGCCAGATAATGTTTTGCAGCAAACAGTATATTAGACAAAAGAATATAATTGTGCAACAACGGAAAACATGTGTCATCCCTCAAATGGTTCCCACACGACAGCAAAAAAAAGAACCTATAAAATGTAACAAAGCCACTCCAAGCTATACAGAGATCATTGAAGAAAGAAGTCATACGGATAAAAATGAAAGATGAACAACAATAGTTTCTCAGGCATCTCGGCAGCTTATGATTCACATTCCATAGCATCGCTTCTGCTGCCTAAAAATTAGAAACAGGATGAAGAGTTCTGGAAGGATTTCAAAAAGACTCTACAGAACCTTATGATAACAGCTATTTCACTTATTGAGACAACAGAAAATGCAGCTGTTTCTTTCAGTATCGCACGCCTTCTCCAATAACTTCAAAAAAAGAAAAAAAAAGTACTTCAAAGAATGCAACATAACTCTTACCGCACGTGCTTGTGAATCATACTCTGGACTATATGCAATGTCAACGCACTCAATCCAACCACTGGAACACTCAATTTCTGCAACCCAACAATCTACTGCATAGGGAGCCATTTCGCTCCGAAAACGCTGCCTAAAACGCAAGTGATCCTTGTCTATGCCAAGGCATGTTAAAAATAAAAAGGCTTTGCCAATGTAGTAGGCGAGAGTCATATTGTCAACAATTCCCTTAAAAGAAAAAAAAAAAAAGGAAATTTGTGAGACTCAATTAGGGTAAGAAAAATCAATTCCAAAAGAGGATTCAAGCTAACCTTTGAAACTGCTTGATCAAGCACAATTTTAATCGCAGACTGGCCATACTTTTGTTGTTCCCTTGGGAACATAAAAGTTTCCACCTCTGCAACTGCACGAAACTTACCATGGGTTGTATCTTTTGGATCGACAAAATGCTGGATCTCAGCGACTGAGAACTCATGGCGGATCACAAGGCCACGGGAAGGAGAAATCTACACATGTGAAAAGCATTAGAATCAATCGTAGGTTAAAACACAAGGGCCACATTATCTCTAATACAGCATTGGAGACCACGTTTTAAGCCCCTTGACTAACGAGACAGTCAAGTCTTATGTGTAATGTAGTCTTAAGACGAGATATTCTATGCAATAGTATCGGGGCAGAAATCATGCATAAAACATGCAAGATTTAGGATGATCAGAAAGAATAATGCACAACCTCTTCTTCGAAAGACTGACCAATATGACAAGTAGCCACGGGGAAGCTACAGTCGTTTTCCTCAAATAGCCTTGTCAAATCTTCAAATTTGTCCTGCTCATATCGAGGTCGCATGTACGGCCTACAGTAGATCAAGGGGGAAAAAAAATTATATAGTGATTATCGAAGACATAAAACCAAAAGCTAAAATAACATTTTCGAAAAAAGGAAGTTACTTAGCTTGACTTGGACATCCATGGGTGGTACTTTACCCAAATTGAAAAGGAGGTGCACATATGGGCGTTTGCACACTCCACTTCACGAAAAAGGGAATGGAGAGAGTATTTTGGGTGTCCGGAGCGGTGATACCATAGTCTTTTATGTGTTTCCCCAATTCCTCCTCAGAGAGGGTATACAAGTTCCTAAGTAGTTGATTGAATTCCGCAGCCTTCTCCGCATTAAGGCTCGAAGCCTTTTCGAGCTTCTCAAAACAAAATTGTTTCAGCAGACAGTCAGCTCGATAGAAAGTCCCAGTTTTCTCATCTTTCACAACAGGAACCTTCTCCGGACAACGAGGCGGCAAGACACCAGGCAAGCGAACTACCTCCATGGATAGAGTAAAATGCTAATAATAAAAGAATTAAAAAGATTAAACACAGCAGACAAACCCTAATCTACATATTATTGGCTAAAGCATCTAATTTCAACTCAATTCCCATGGCTAACCCAATTCCATAACTTCAAGACGCGCGACTCGATGTTGAGACCGGTCGAGTCGTATTCGTAGATCCTGGGGACATCCCGGTAACTGTGGAACGAGGGAGTGCAGAAACAGCCGACCTTCAGCGCCTTCATCAACGTTTCGCGGAACTCGTCACTCGTGAGGCAGCCGGCGAGGACTTCTCGGAACGAGTAATCGGTGCAGTCCATCGCGCGGCAGAGGAGGCCGGGGGAGTCGCGGAGAGAGAGGAGAGCGCGGGGAGAGAAGAGGCGAGAGACGGAGAGAATAACTTTAAAAGGATTTTTCACATGACCTAAAATCAAGATTAGTGATGAAAAACGTTTGAATTAAATGCAAGATCAATATATGAATGATGTATTAGTAGACAAAATAATGACCCTATCAATCTCAAGTTCGCATGAATCAAAGCTAAAGTTGGGGGAAAAAAAAGATTTTCAATCCTATTCCATACAAATTTTACCTTATATAGCTCAAATGTTGATTGATTAAGAAAATTTATATGACCGCACGACACCCGATCCTATATAAATTCATCTTAATAAATAAAAGGTCAATTTATAGTTTTGTAGTTAATTTTATAACCAAATAATAATAAGTAACTGTAATAATTAGAAACCCTTGATTCTTTCTTGATTGCAAATCAGATTTTATCGATAGATACCATAACTGGTGTAAGTCAAATTTCCAGGTAGGTGGAAATCAATGAGATTCCTCCCTAGCATAGTGTTCAAGGAAATTAGGCCATAGAAACCGGCGGTATTTTTTTCGCCCCTTTTTT
Organism: Rhodamnia argentea; assembly: GCF_020921035.1. Taxonomy (NCBI): domain Eukaryota; kingdom Viridiplantae; phylum Streptophyta; class Magnoliopsida; order Myrtales; family Myrtaceae; genus Rhodamnia; species Rhodamnia argentea. Next base: position 8,807,659 of record NC_063154.1, on the reverse strand, counting down.
GACCTTTTAGTCCCCAAATAAACTACAAATACCGGTTGGGGTGGTTGGCTACCCACGACCCACGAGAAAGTATTCTCAAAGTCTCTCATTGGGCCGTTTTTTAGGCCCAATATCTAAATTCGGCTTGTCTCTTGACCTAACACTTAGATTTAATTTAATCACTAACTTCTCAAAATCGACGCACTAATAAAATATTTACAATCAGTTGCGGGGTTCGAAGTCTAACGTGGTTTCTAGCGTCACACAACCAAATACAAGGTGGAAACCTGCCACTTCTCTCTCTCTCTCTTCCAAATTCTAGCATGGAAGACTTCTCTTTTTTTTTTTTTTTTTTTTTGGGTCGAAACATGGTAGTCTTGAGAAGGATGCATTCCTCGGATACACGACCCAAAAAGAAGTCATTGTCGTCATTACTCAAACGGGATTTGAACACACAGAATTATGAATTTGAGAGGCAGAGCATTATCTGAAACCATAAACGAAATAAATCAAATCAGGCATTCAGGATCAATACTGTACTGCAGGTTAGAGTTACTCCATGATTGGAAGATCAGCAACACCCGTGGCAAATGAAGCGATGACTACAAAAGGCACGACATTTCCTCTCCATTCACTCTCTTTGTGCCCTTTTTCTTTTTTAATACGTCATGTCAGCACTGGGAATATGAAAACAAAATACAACTAACAGTCACTATAAACGACATTGATTTTGCATAAACAACAAAAAGAAGACCCAGAAGACGAGTACTAGGTGAATCTGCGATGGAAGATCTTTAGAGGGCTGCACGGTAGTGCCCCAATTGGTGGAATGCTGGATGAATGTAAATGCACCCTGTATACAACTCTACAATTCAACCAAACCTTTTATCAGATACTCTGAGACTAAGGTTGAACCATTTCTTTTTGGATGATTTGTCTTTACCTTCAACTGATCCATCTTCCACCGGATTTCCCATCTTTGAATCTTCACCTGGAACTCTGCTGCTGCTGCTGCCGCCGCTACTAGTTCCATTGCCTGCACCACTGCTACTTCCAAAGTCACCATTTTGCTACCCGGTTTACAGCGAATGAAGAATGAATGCCGCCTCTTTGTTTTAGTGACTCATCTACCTAAAATATTCCACTAATTAATTCATGCTACAGAGTAGCGGAGGCATGCCATCCTTCATGTCTAAAAAATGGGGAAAGGAAAAGAAGTGATGCGGTAACTACCCATCAAAGACCTAAACTGATGGATTAATATCATAAGAGGACATCTCATTGAAAGAAAACTGTTAATTGGAGAACAAGAGATTCAGAATAAGGGTGACAAATAGCATGAAAAGTTCCAGCATCTTTGAAGTGAAAAGCACAAAAGTTTCCATATCCTAAATCGAACAAGGACTGCATGGTTGTACGTGTTAGCGCATAAAATTATGTCTACTAAGGTAACGTGCTTTGACAAAAGATCCCTGAAAGGAGAGATGGCCTTAGATATTCATATTGAGCATCCAAATGAGGGGATATGCTCATTCTGCCAAAATGAAGATGCTAATAACATAGGAACTGATCATTTTGGCCAATGTAAGTGCCTATAGAAGAATCCAAGATTCTGAATGGGGAAGAAAAGCCAAGACAAACAAAAGACATACAGACTGCTATTCCTGGCTGTATCTGCCGGCCACTTCTTGAAATCATGCCAGGGCTATCAGAATAAAATCATGAGAACGCGCATGAAGCAATAAGTACGGAAATAAAATAGGAAAGAGGAAAACACCTACCTATATACTCTGTCTCAAATTGATGTAGGTCAGTCCTTTTTCTCAATATCTGTGCTTCAGCTTTTCCGTTGCCTCTTCATATGATCTTGCACGAAGAGCCTCTATCATGTAGCTGGCAGGCTTGAAAAAATTGTCTGCTGAATCAATTTGAGAGTATTAGTCTACTTAAATATCAAAGGGAAATCCTACTTCTATTGCTAGAAAAGACTAAAAGCCCTACATAAGCTACCGTTCCATAGACAGCGGATATGTGAGTTCCAGCTTTAAGCTCTGAAACCTCACAAGGTTGTAGACCCTCCAATCTATCAAAGAATGCAGCTTCACGATCCTTAGCCATTGCCAACTGCCCACCACTAACCATTAGAAATAGGACCGGGGGTGAAAAATGTAAATGAGGGAAAGAATAATAGAAAGAAACTCACTGCATTCACAGTTGAATCCATTGGGTACACTTGGAAATGTAGAAAGTACATTCCCGCAGATGTCACCTTGCCTGTTTTCTCGCTGTCTTCCTATATAAACATTAAATTGTCTGATAGAATGCCTAATAAATCAAACGTTCTAGAAGTAGAGCACATTGCATGATATACGTAGTACAACATTAAAAAACTCATAAATGGCTCCTGATAAACAAGCCGTCCAAGACTCTCTTACTTCACTAGAACAAATCGCAATTTCTAGGAAATGGTAGCAGTAGAACTCGCCCAGATACTATTCACTCTCCAGGTGCAATATTTTTTGTTTGACTCACAGCCACGGGCCATGGGCCTTTTACAACATCCATTGATTGCACTCTATTACCGCAACTCATCATGAAAGAAAACATCCCAACTCATCGTTTCATCCTTACACATGATGCTGCGTTCACATCTTTCACCCATCACCATATCATAGCTACAATAACAGTGACAACCTCACTAGTTTCATCCTTACACATGGATGCTGCTGTCACATCTTTTATCCATTACCATATCATAGCTACAATAACATTGATAACCTCACTAGCTGAGTCCAAAATTAAAAGCAGGCTATCTTCTCAAGATCGCAAACATGATACCTACAAACTGAAGAAAGTGAAAGGAAAAATGCAATCTGGATTTTTATGTTTTAGCACATGATTGGGGCAGTACCCCAGCTAAACCACCAATATCTTCCCTTCTCTTTCCAGTAAAGCCATTTCCCCTTTTGACACAACAGACAGGAATGGAAATGTATTACACTAGTAACATACCTGTAAGGCCAAATTGTAGACACCATTGGCCTCTTGCGAAGTAAAACAACTGGAAAAGCAAACAATGGAAAATGAATGAGTACCTGAAACAAAACCATCAAGAAAAAAAAAATTAAGACCAACAACTGCTGTGAAAGGCTTACTTTGAATTTGCTTTGCGCTATGGAAGTGACTCTTACTACAATACCAGCTTCTGCTTGTTGTTCATTAATTGTTACACTGAAAAAGTGAGCACATTGCTTATCCACCTGCATGATAATTTGAAATCAGAAGAATACGCTCTCACGAATGCTGATCAATCAGTCCATAAATAAAAGCAAGCACCTTTCCACTGACTGATGTTCCAATTGGAAGGGCTACTGAGCCTGTCTGAGTGATCACGAACAGCATTAAAATCCCCTGCATCTAGCCAAGGAGAACCAACAAAAAGAGTACTAGACTGAACAAGGGCAGCCCAGAGAGTCCGCCGAGACACAAAAGTATGATCGCCATATACCACCGGGATATAACAAGATGTACTCAAAACCAAAAGCTGAACATAACAATGGATAACCTGAGCGGACATAGAGTGAACCACTATTTCAACCGATTGCGAATCCCACCCAAGCCAAATTTCCCGCGAGGCGAATAATCATAATTAGAAGTCCGTCCCCAACCCGGCAACAATTTGATATATTTGCTCACCTAAGTGCAAAAATTTGAAATTTAGGGTTCCTGATTGAATTTTTAGGATTTAAGGTGACCAAAATGCCATTGAAATTAAAACAAGACTAATGGCTATTTTTAAAATTTTTGTGATCACAAATGCTCTCGTTTATTCAAAATTAGTTCTCTAGACTTGGCCAATTATCTCAAAATTGATATTGTAATTTTATGAATTTTTTCCACTTTGATTGATTTTCTAAAATTAAAAGTGACTAAAAATCATGTGTCATCAACTGTCTGTCCCGACCTTCATCCATAGCATCGCGAGCACAAATAGGTCGGCCACCTCTCCAAGGTCCATGATCCCAAACAACCTTACTAGTGACCTTGTTCCATCAAGGGCCCAATCATGAGAGAAAGGGGCTGAGGTTTAGCAAGGTGATGGCTAGGATTCGGCAGGGCAACATTAGTGAAGGCCGTACTTTGCATATCAAAGTAAATAGAAATTAAGATTTATGTTATCCTCGCTTTTAGAAATCCGCATTTCAGCGAAATAAATCCACTCCAAAAGTAAATGTAATGTGGAAAAATTCCACATATTTTAGACGGAATATTAAGCTAATATCCATGAAAAATTAGCGACAGAAAATCAATAGAAGAGGCCACCGCAGACCTACAACTTCATGTTTGTTTTTATCAAAGTGTTGCCACGCGAGAAAGACGTCAACAGCATGTCTAGACACCAAAACACATATCAAAAGTACACAATTTGTTTGCTACCTCGAATATCCCCATAGTTGTGACCAAAAGTTTGATTCGAACCGGAACAAAGTTTTTGACCCAAAAAAAAGAAAAAACTGATGCAAAGTTAGGTAAACAATGACATCAGTGACAACTGTTCATCTTCTTCAGCAGAAGCACATCCGAAGCTCGAACATGTACAGGACCAGGACTTGTGCCCGTCAATCAACCCCTTCACAACTGAGGCCGCTTCCCCCACGCTTACTCTAACTTTATCTCCGCTGTCCCTATCTCGAATGGACACATCTACATTTGAATCGACAATGATTGCAAAGGGAACGCCAAGCTCATCGGCTTCAGCATACTCCTTCCCTGTGGTGTTGCCTGTGAACATGGCCAAGGCACAGATAGCAAGTGATCATCCAATGTAACTTTAGTGCTTTCACCAAGGATAAGAAGATAAAACTCAATCCAAACATACAGTTCCAAATCAAAAGAAGTTCTCCTATATGATACTCGTGTATCACTCAGATCTGCAAACCAGTTCTCCTATATGACGCTACGTCCATTTAACGATCCGACATTATTTTACATCAGTGCAGTATTGCTTTGATTCGGCTGAAGCACATAAATGAAAAACATCAGCAATCCAGAAATAACGATACTCCAGTACCAGACAAGATGAGTTTCATCTCCAACAAGAGACCCCAAATGGGAATCTGATTTAGCTACACAGTTGAACGAAGATAGCCACGCAGCAAAATGTATGCTCCTTTTATTACCAGATACTCTTCACACAAGCAACAAAAGCAACAACCTAGTTTTAGCACCTCATGGTGGCATCACCTATGTTACACGGACTCGTAGTTTTTCAAAAATTTTCCGTGTCGGACACGTGGCATCACCTGTGTTACACGGACTCGTAGTTTTTCAAAAATTTTCCGTGTCGGACACGTGTCCGACACGCTGGGACACCGCCGGACTCTTCTCGGACACGCGGTCAACGCGTGTCCGAGTCCGGACTCACAGTCAAACACACGGACACGCGAGGGACTCGCGTGTCCGACGTTAAAATAGCCAAAATACCCAATTTTGACCTAATTTCTAATTGCCCCCTCTCGGTCGCCCGACTCACCTCTCTCTCTCTCTCCCTCTCGCGATTGTGGAGTGTGTACACCGGCCTCTGCCTCTCGCGACTCACCACCGTCGCCGGCTCGCATCGCCGGCCTTTGCTCGCGCCGGCCTCTCCCTCTCCCTCTTGTGACGATCGACCAAGTTTTGCTCGCATCTCGGCTCGCTGCCTCGATCGCCGGCCTCTGTTCACGCGTCCGCTCTTGCCGTGCCGCGTCAAGGCATCACTCCTCCGCTCGAGACGGGGGTTTTGGATCTCCTCTGCTCCCCCTCCTCTGCTCGCGCCTCTGCTCGAGACGGGGTTTTGGATTTCCTCTGCTCGCACCATCATCTTGGCTCGCGAATCGCGTTCACTCATCTCTCTCCCCAACTTAATTTTACTGTTCTATGTTTTTTTGATTCCACCGTTTCTTGAATTGCTGTCAAAGACCCAAGCTGGTTGTTGGTCATAATCTACGTTAATTAGATACTTCGGTCATAACCTATGTTAATTTTACTAGAGCTCATTTTGTATTTGTTGGTTATGTTTGATATCTATTTTGGGGGCCTCTCTGTATGTTGATAGAAAATTGTCTGCGAAGTTTGATAGTAAACGACTTCATCCTTTCGAAGACCCAAGCCTGTGCTGGATCCATTAAATCGGTCCGTTAAATTGTTGTTCGAGCCATTTATAAGATCCTTCAATGGTCCGGGTGGGCAACAACTCTTAGAGATCTCAAAACCATATTGAGTTTGTTCAAAATGAAAGAAAAACTAAAAAGCTTAAGTTTTTCATTGGTGATGTATCGACATGAGTGTATTGAAACACTTTTGATATGCAACACTTTTTTGTATGCTCAACTGGTGTCTTTGTCTTCTACTCTTCTGTGCATATCTCTAGTTTCGGCATCATGATATATTATTGTTGAAATTATAAAAACAATAATTTATCATGCATATATAAAAATATACATATAATATAAAATGTGTCCTAACGTGTCAGAATTTTCTATTTTTTGAGAATTCACGTGTCGGCGTGTCGTGTCGTGTCACGTGTCGTGTCCGTGTAACATAGGGCATCACAGCACCGAAATAACATTTTCATCTGAAACTCAATTTCAGTTTCTTGTAATACAGTCCGTTGGCTGAGACATAGTAAGACATTATAAACGAATGTCATTATGCCAACAAAGAAAAAGCTCACGGCAGGAGCAAAACTTGAGAAAAATTGTAAATAAAAACTCTATCCAACTTAGCTTATGAACTACTCCTGCAGAACCTTACAGCACCAACAAAAATTTTAACACACTCAGTCCGACTCTAACAGCAATCCAAATTCTACAGACATAATCGCCCTCTAAGCCTCGACAAGAAACCAACGAAATTCAGTAAAGTACACCGCCAAATCCTCATTGTAAGAAGTTAGGATTTAAGCCTAAAAGAGAGAGCAAAGAGGTGGAGGACGTACTAAGGGGGAGGACGTACTAGGCTGAGCGGCCCAGCCCTGTTCACCGCCCTTGATTTTCTCGGGAAGGGCGTAATTGACGGTGAGGACGCGGCCGTAGAGCTCGGCGCCGTGCACGTTGTCCATGGGGATGGCGGCGGCGGCGGCGTCCTCCCTCTCGAGGAAGGTGACGAAGCCGGAGGACCGGTGCTTCTGCGTCACCTGGTCGAGCGGCGTCTTCACGCCCTTTATGTCGCCGAACGGGATGAAGGTGGCGTGCAGGATCGCCTCGTTCACCTCCTCCGCCAATCCACCCGCTCAGTCGTTGTCTTTTATTCGCTATTCACTTTCAGAAGATCAAAACGCAGAAGAAGAATACGAAGACGACGTTAAAGCGCAACGACTTACCTAAGTAGGGAGTGTTCTTCTGGACAGGATGGGTGGCGGCCATTGCAGCTGTGCTCGAGCTCCAACTCTCGGCTTTCCTCTCCGTTTGGCGTTGGCCCCTTCCGAGCGTCACTGAGGAGTGGTGGGGGTTGGGGCTAGAACTCGAGGCTCGAGTAGAGGTGGATCAACGAGCGGCACACGGTTTGCGCTCAAGTGGGCCTGGTTGGGCCTATGGATCTCGAGGCCCTTGTCAGGTCTACTAAAGGAGGAGGAGACTTGGGCTCAGCTCAAAGAGCCTAGGCCCATTGCATATGGTTGGGACGATTGATAACTTCTCTTCTGATTAAGGCACACATGCTCACCGAAAATGCAGTAGGCATCGCATCAGATCTTCTGATTTCGATGGAGGATCTGATGTCTCTTGGACTTGAGTGCCGAACGCGCGCATGTGACCAGTCTCTGGGATCAAGGGACCAAATGCGATACGCGGAAATGATTGAAGCTGCACAGTTGCAATTCGCGCGCGTCTTGTGTGGACTCGAGAGACGAGGGTTTTAAAAAGAAGTGATTCATTTGGAGAATCCTCCCAGGTGCCCAAAAGCACAGTAGATGTTAGGGTTGTTCAACCGATTCAGTTCTATCAGGGAATGTGGGCAAACCGACCATGGAAACAAGGTCCATTCCCGATTTCAGTGGAAATAGGTCCAGTTCCCCGTTAAAAAATAAATAAAATTGACACCTGGTATCGTGCTGGTAAGTCCCAAGAATGAGTGCTGAACCAACACACTTGGGAAGCAAAGGATAGAAACTATTTTATGAAGTTGGAAGAAGATGCTTTATCTTTCTTAAATGAAATTATCTTTTTTGGTAGCTATCTGTTTTAGTTTGAGCCATTTTGTTGCTCATACTATTTTGCCACTACTACTATTGATCTCCATTTTTGAATGAAAAAAAAAAATGAAGCAAAAAAAAAAGAAAAAGGACTCCCGAGGAGACTAAAGAACTGAACCGGATAAGCCTAGAAGAATCTAAGGTTGGTTCCAAGGCAATCAAGGTAGTTTTATGCTCATTCTAACAAAATAGGTTCCAAGTTTCAAGTTTAGAGCCTACCCAGCCCGAAACCGATCACCCTTAGTAGACTTGGTTTGACACACAAGTTCGAGAGCCCTTAATCACACCACATGCATCATGCTTGACTCATTCCGGGAAGAGCTGTCAAAGGGAGGCATACCAACTAGCCAACTATGCCCCAATCATATCAGTTACGTATATTATTCACAATTACAACCCTCTGGGTAGCTTTAAAAGTGAATTGCACAGACTAAAGTTGGGAAAGATCTTCGACCACAAAGCAAGTTGGGTAAAGAGCACTCTTGTTGACCAAATGGCGGCTTGATCACCTGTTTCTATCGAACAGTTACGGAATACATGCTTTGAGAAACCACCTTCAGAGATTTTGCAAAAATCAGATGTCTGGACTGGAGCATCCCGATTCCTTGACAGCAAAAAGTTAGCGAGTCTATGGAATCCCATAATCAGTCTCGCCATCGAGGACATGGGAGATCTGAAATCACTTGCAAAAAGAATCCTGAAGCGTGGGAAGACCCAAACCATGGTTGCATCATTTCCTGTCCATTGCCTTAAACTGAGAATGCCTATAAACCAGTAACTTCCGTCCATCACCAGCAGCTGCAAAGACAGCTGGAGTAGAATCATTGCAGCAATACAAGAGACACTGCCACCTGCCGCATAAGAAAAATCAGACAGGGTATTACATCGCCCTACTTAGATTACGGTATGGTAACATTAGTGCATGGCTTCTCAACTCTCCCTATCTTAATTGGTTCTACAAGTAACTGCTTTTTAGGCAAAATTCACGATTCTCATATTGTTAAGACAGCTGCAGTCCACGAGATCGACTTAATCATATCAAGTTCTTAGTTTGATGACAAGATCCACTTAATCCCTCGATTCAATTCTAACTCAGGTTCTGATCCTTACAAATTTAAGACAAATATAGGGAAAGGGTAAAAAGCCATTCAATGGATGTTTAAGGCCAGCATACACTGCCTCCGTTACCAATAGTGTCACTCGGTCTGAACACCCAAAGTGGCTGTTCGTGCAATGCCACCAATTCCCACTTTATAAGCACCACAAGGTTTCCCCTCCTTGTAACAAAGGGTTTGGCGATGGGGGAAAAGTCCTAAAAAGGGAACTGTAATATTCTTTCCTCTTGCTTGCTGCTGTGTCACCCGTGACGTATTTCACATGATTACTCACGTTAACCTTGTATTTCTGGATTCCCTTTCCATTCCCAGCAAAACCACGGAGTTGATTTGGTATATGAGATATACTTCCAGAAATTTTAAGACAGTCCAGCGTAGGGTTTTTTTAAGTGCATTGCAACAATAAAATATGCTAGAGGAATTACTATCAAGATTCGTTACTCTTCAAAGATGAAGAAATGAGAAAAGATCATGAGTAGGGGTGAGTATGAATCTTGTGGGTCAGCAGACAAAGGAATGATAATGAATCATGACGAGCTAGTAAGTGAATTCAATTAGAAAGAGAAAGAGAAAAGGTAGAAAAGAGAATCTTTCTACTTCAACAGTGCTGGCGAAGCTGATAGTTTTACAGATTATTAACTGGCCAACCCAATTACTTATACATATACATACATGCATACATACATATAATATATTTATCTGTAATACATGTAAGCAAAGGACGCTATAAGTTTACTGCAAGAGAGACTTCCAAGTTAATTGGACTTCATTGAAGCTCAATCGTGAACTCATATGTAAAGAGATAACTTGATGACTATCATAGACAAATCAGAGAAGAAAAGCCAAACATATACCTAGGAAATGATGAAGAATCCCCAATCTTTTTCCAGTAGATAACTCCCACATGTAAACATGTCCGTCATTTGTAGCAATGATCCCTTGACCAGTTAATACACCCACTGAAGCGACCCTGTAGAGGCAATCCTATATATTAAGCATGTGAAATACAGAGTCTGTCTCAAAGAAACGCATAAAATCTGGAACACCATATTAGGCTACTAAACAAGCCATCACTCCTAACAGTGTCCTAAAAGCTTAAAACGTGAGAGCTCTTTGAGACCAAACAGTACAAATGGTCAGCACATGCATCACAGGCTTAAAGAGTTCATATCAACATCCACCCTTCTGTTGACAAAGCAAACTACCACCTTCACAAAAACAGAAAATCTGAAATAGCCATTGCCAGAGTAAATTCTCCAAATCATTGTATAGAAGAAACTTTGTAGACAGCAAAAGGATGTTTTCAGTCTATATTCTTGTGTTTTGTTTCTGATAAATTGACATAATTCTGCCGATAACAGTAGCTGTGATAAAATGGTCTTTCTAAGATGGGAATGTACAATAAGCAACATTCCCATCTTCATAAGGATAAAATGGTCTTTCCAAAACTGAAACATATCCACGTTCAAACCACTGCAATAAGCACTTGGAACCTAGTCTGAAAGAGAAGCTAATCACATTTAGCAAACACAATATGTCTTGATGCCAGTAACATTTTTTAATAACAGCTAGCTAGTAATTTCATAAGCCTCAAGCACAGTGCTTAGTGATCACTTTAAGCCATTCGTGAATGCAGGAGGAGAACATAAACTAAAGAAGGCTTTAAACTTCCAAGTTGGGCACCTTTGATCCAACGTATTTCCCAAGATAAGCATTTTCTCCGCCAATAGAGCTAGTCTCCATCCTACAACTGAATCTGTTCGGCGAGCATTTGATTAATAGTCATGTTCAACGTCAGAAACAGCAGCAACTAGAAGCCAAAAAGCAATATCCTCCTCTTCCAAATGAAGAAAGGTGTGGGTCGCATCATGCCCTGAGAAGCCCTTCATGGTGCTTTCATAATTACATCGACATGCTTCTCTAAATTTCTTTCACCTGAAATAAAATCTTGCCTTCTCCATCTAAATAAGCTGATTGGAAGGAAGGTAGAAACTGAAGGATTGGGATGAGAGAACTTAGACAAGAAAATGCGCTTTGATACATCCCTGGAAGAATCATGAAAAAACTGACATGTTAATGCAATGCTATGAAGAAAATATGAAAACGAAAATTGAGAAGTGCTGCAGGATAACAAAAAGACCAAAAGCTGATGCAATAAAGGATGGGCTATGAGAACTACTGTTTTGAGGATCTGATTGTATTACTTTTTCTCTTAAGTTTTTTCCCAAAACTTTTGTATGTCCTTTCTTATAAAAGTACTCCACCGCTTTTCTCATCATATTCAAATTTTTGTGTCCCGTCACACATTTACTAATGCACAACCATTTCACTAATTCTTAACTAGACTTACGATCTTGCCACAGAAAAATGGATTTTTTAAGCAGGACGTGGACCTCAGAAATAAAGTGACGTACCACAGACTGAATTCCCCAAGGCCATTATGTCCAACAACCAAGTACGCATGTCTCGGGATTTTCTTCAACTCCACAATGCAAGGAGAAACGCAATCACTAGTTGGTATATCAAATTCTTCTGTCTCAGCACTGTAACATAGCTTTTTGCAGATATAAATAAGGAGGCATTATTTTGCAGTACTAACTATAGCATACACATGAAGACCAAGTAATGCAGTATATAAGTTCCGGGTTCCAGATATAACGCCAGCATAGAGAAAAGGTAGGGGAAAAGAGCACCAACTAGGAAGTGATGACTTTTTGTCTAACTGAAGGTGATGGTGTACCTGTCCAGTCGCCCTTTGGTGCTTGAGAGTAAGATGAAGACGAACACATGTTGAATTGAGTACCATAATGCATCCTTGGTTTTCGGATACTAAATCCAGAAGCGAAAAAACCAAAAACTTCTCAAAATGGTTTCTTCAGCCCAAGAAAAAAAAGAGCTAAACCAACGAGCAGTGAGTCATCCTAAGCTTTTAAACACAAAGGAGTAAACATTTCAATAGAAATCAACAAGTTGATTCGCTATCATCGTAATAGCGGATGCAGAAGGCTCGAGTTTTGACATGGCTCATCTCATGAGACATGATGGGCAGCTTCAAAACTCGAACCTTAAGCAGGATCATACACAAGATTCCGGAGTCTCCTTTGCCACATCCTTTAAAGTGGTTTAAGATGGTGGTTCTTCATAACTTCACAAGCACACAACCCTCGCAAACTGCGTAGGAATTGGCGCTGGTGGCTTGTAATCGTGCTCCCAAGCTTTCTAGAACAGGTGACAGAATTTTACCAGTAATTCCAATTTTGTCTATGAAAGTGGCTTAAACTCCATTAAGTTTGGGCTGCCCTAGCTGGTGCTTAACTATAGTTTATTGATTTTTCTCGCATTTTATATCAAGAAAGAGTTTGACTGTCTTCTCCTGCTGCTATTGTGTATCTGGAATGCCTTTTATCTGTTTCTTTCACCGTTAAGCAGAGGGGAAGTGGTATTCTTGATCAATGTGCCCAGCGATATTCTTGAAGTTCCATTATTGCCTATAACCTAAATGTTGCTGAATTTTTTAAGCTATTTCATTCACCCTTGATACCCATAGATTGAGCCCCAGTACAAATATCAAGCTCATGTAAGGAAAACTCTAACAAGGGACTTTTGCGAACTAATGGGAGATAGGAATCTAAACCCGTTATAGTCAGGGATACAGTTGAAAGTTCTTATTGGATCTGGTCTTATTTAAGTTAGTGGAAGTGTTTATTGTTGTTCTGAGTGCTATGGAGGGCATAAGATGCTTCACGACATGTTCATTGGAATCTTTAAATCGCGTTTATTTTTCCTTGTTCGTTTCACCTGTTCCTCCCCCGCCGCCCCCCCCGGGCTCTGTTGATATCATTTTGATGTAAACATAAGAGGATCGTGTCGCTAAGCCTACTTATTGGAGTTTCAAGTCCAACATGACCACTCTGTTCGTGGTGGTATTCAGTTTGTTCATATGCAAGCAGACATTTCTTTATAATATCCATGGTTTAGCTTAATGCCAACATTCTTGTGTTGCCATTTTGATCTTCATAAGGTACTTTTCAGCAGGAAACGTTGAGCTTCAATTGAGATATAGCAAACATATGTATCTAAGATGGATGCGTTGTTGCTGTCGTATTTTTGCTGGTTCAATTATTTATACTAGGGTTATAGACAATAGATGATCCACAATAATATCTCCAATCTCACCATCCAATCTACTTGAACATTAACATGACCATCATGAGAAAAGACTAAATGCAAAAAATAACACTTAAATTACTAAAATAGGATTATGCTTAAAACTACTAAAATAGGATTGTGTCTACATCACAATACTTTCTATGATTTGCTGCTCATTGCTTATGATGTCTTAATGAGCTAGTGTATGTCTCTTCCCACTTCGCAGATTCCCTGGCTATTTTTTTTTCCTTCGAAAATGTTCTCCCTCTCTTTGCGACTCCTCCAACTGCCGACTTGTGATGGACGAGTTCCCACTTGACAACGCGCTTCGCAGCGACATTGCCCTCGGCGAACGCAAACCCCTCACGAGTAGCCGGTATCGTACTTTGTTGATGAAGGCTATCAAGGAGTACGGCTCATACGACGGCATGCGGAGCGAGCTATTGAAGTTATGGGAGGTAAGGCTTTTTTTTTTAGTCAGAGTCAATAGCTTTGTATGCTATGTCAACTTTTACTTTTTTTTAGCCGTTTTTTAGCAGGATTAAGAACAAGTGCCGAATTTTGTCTCTTGATGTCCTTTCGCGTGATCACACACATGAGATTTAAGCTAACCTCTAAAACAGCTATCCCAAGCCAATATTTAATCACTGCTTCGCCGGGTGCTTGTGTTGTCCGTGGAAGCAAAACAATTTCCTCACTCTCCGCTTCAGAAAAATTAGGATGAACCATCCTGTGAAATAAAAAAATAGTGTGCATTCGCGACCGTGAACTCCTCGACGGTCATAGAACCACCATCACCGACGTCTCCAAGATTAATCTACAAGCGTGAAAACGCATTAGAAGCATCACAGTATATGCTAATCAATGCAGAACATGCATAAAACCCAACTTTATCTACGTAAGCAGTCCATGATATACAACAATTAAGGGGAGACCACTCTTTCCTCGTAAGTATTGTTCCACTTGTTGATAGAATTTTCTTCCATTTTCAAGTTTCAAATATAGTCTAGAGCAAATTGAGGGGAAAAAGAAAAAAGTAGTAAATCTCATGGACTTAAATAAAATTTAATTAGCTATAATAAATAATGTTGTCAGCTTAATATTCGTACTAGATTTTAATCCATGTGTATCAAAAGTGAGTATTAAGAGATTCCACCACGAGAAATAACTTAAAAAATTAGTAACATTTAGGTTATAGAAAATAATGGAACTTACTCAACGCAGGGATAGAACCACTAAAGGGACCACTCAACCTTTGCCTGTACAGGACGAAAGGGATGAAAGAGAATTTCTGATTTTTAGACCTGTAATACCATAAGCTCCTAACTATATCCCAAATTCCTCAATAGATGAATTTTTCAAACTTTCATACTAAAGCACTAGTTTCGCAGCCTCCTCTATGCTCGAAACGTATAGATCATGGAGCTTCTTAAAATAAAATTCTTCAATCGGTTTGTCCGCTCAATACCAAACATCTTTTTTTTGGCAAAGGATAGCAAACATTTTTTTATGCAAGGTTAGGTTTTTTTTAGAGACAGAGTCGGGTTAATCGCGTGATCGGACAAATAAGATTTTTTTGGAAGAGAGTCAGGAGTCGACTTGTAAACAATATCGACCATATCTCTCCCGATTGTTACTTTCTTCCCCAATGACCGTACCCAAAGCAAAGCCTTTTCTTCTATGCTATCTAAATCAACTTTTGCCTTCAAAACTTCCTCTTCGCTCATCGCCCGACATTAACAAGACAAATCCAAATATAAACTAAGACAACAAATTTCAAATATACCGAGTAAAAGAGCAAAAATAAAAAAACTTATGTATTTTAATCACGAAGAAAACCTCTTCTTATTTCGTGATCTATTAAAAAATTCACAGAAAATTCAAGAAAGGAATCATGAAATTATATTTATAAACCATCATGCAAAAAAGGACCAGTTGCTTGAACTTAAACACACGATATAATCGTCTTATTATCATAAAAGAATGTCGTATTTCTTCAAAATCAGTTATTTTCTATTCATTTAAAAGCTCTTTTTAACAGTTTTCTCGTTCTTTCCAACGTTCAAAAAAGAATTCCCTGAATTTTTTTTTTTTTATAGAAAAAAAACTTCTTGATGAATCACAATCCCCCATGTCTCTATTGGCGGGCCCTTGTACTGTGAACCCGGGTTTTCGTGAAAGAGATGGGTCACACGCATGGAACATGCCACCATCTTTATTCCCATTTTCTTGGTAGAGTTAGGTTGTGAACCCAGGTTTAAATGAAAGAGATGGGTCACACACACGGGACATGCTGCCATATGTATTCCCATTTTCTTAGTAGAGAGTTAGGTTAGGCCCATTGTTGCGGTTAGGCTACATGAGTTATTGAATCTGGGGTTAAAAACAAAATTTAGAGAATTCATTTTCAAACGTTAAAAGGAACAAGAAAATTGTTAAAAAGAGTTTTAAACGAACAGAAAACAACTGACTTTCAAGAAATACTTCCTTTTGTGGCAACAAGACAATTATATCGTATGCCTAAGTTCAAGCAACTAGTCCTTTTTTGCATAATGGTTCATAAATATAATTTCATAATTTCTTTTTTAAATTTGTTATGAATTTTTTGATAGATCACGAAATAAAGAAAGTGATTATCTTTGTGATCAAAACATATAAGTTTCTTATTTTTGCTTTTTTGCTCGGTATATTTGAAATTTATTACCTTAGTTTATGCTTGAATTTGTCTTGTTAATATCGGGCGATGAGCGAAGAGGAAGTTTTGAAGGTGAAAGCTGATTTAGACAAGACGGAAGAAAAGACTTTGCTTTAGGTACGGCCATTAGGGAAGAACGTGACAATCGGGAGAGATATGGTCGACATTGCTTACAAGTCAACTCCTAACTCTCCACCAAGAAAATCTCATATTTCTGATCAAGCGATTAACCTAATTCTTTGACTAAAAAACACCTAACCTTCCATAAAAAATATTTACTATCCTTCACAAAAAAAACATATTTGATATTGAGCGGACAAACTGCTTGAAGAATTTTATTATGAGAAACTCCAAGATCAAGATGATTCAAGCATAGAGGAGGCTACGAAACTAATATTTTTGCTTAAAAGTTTGAAAAATCCCTCTATTCAAGAATTTAGGACACGGTTAGGAGCTTATGGTATTACAACTCCAAAAATCAAAAATTCTCTTTCATTTCGTCATCATGTACAAGCAAAGGTTGAATGGTCCCTTCAGCTGACCTATCCCCGCGCTAAGTAAGTTCTATTATTTCTTATAATTTGAATGTTGCTGATTTTTTAAGCTATTTCAAGTAATGGAATCTCTTAGTACTCACTTTTGATACACATGGATTGAGACCTAATACGAATATCAAGCTCATAACATGAATTACTAGAGCTAATTAAATTTTATTTTAGTCTCTCGAGATTTATTGTTTTTTCTTTTTTTCTCAATTTGCTCTAGACTATATTTGAAACTTGAAATTGAAAGAAAATTCTATCAACAAATCGAACGCTACCTACAATGAAATAGTGATCTCCCCTTAATTGTTATATATCATGGACCGGCTTACGTAGATAAAATTAGATTTTATGCATGATTTTTGCATTGATTAGTATATGATGCGATGCTTCTAATGCGTTTTCACGCATGTAAATTAATCCTGGAGACACCGACGATACGAGTTTTATGACCATCAAGGAATTCACGATCGTGATTGCACACTATTTTTTCAATCCACAATAAGATTTTCATCCTGATTTTTCTGAAGTGGAGAATGGGAAAGTTTTGCTTCCACGACCACACAAGAGTTAGGCGAAGTAGTGATTAGTTTAAATCTCATGTGTCTGATCACACAAAATGACTTCAAAAAACGAAATCCAACACTTATTCTCAATCTTGCTAAATCTCGTATTTCTTGAAAATTAGTTATTTTTAGGAAACTGTTAACAGTCAGATTCTTGCCTATTTCATTGGCAAAGTCTTTTCATTTTTAACATGGATTGGAATCCACCAGGATCACTTGCTGTTAAGGCAGCGATTTGGGAACGAATTGGCTGACTGTGCAGCAGAGTCTTGGGTTGCGGAGATTAAGTGTTGCAATGACTGGATTGAGTGTGCGAGCATTGCATATAGGTCATCATATGATTTAAAAGTTGATATGGTAAAAGTTGTGTTGCGTTCTTTCAAGTATTCTTTTTTCAAAAGGCCGGTGATGACTGTTATGATTTGACAGGAGAAACTTGGAGTTGCTCTTGTTGGCAATGACAAATCTGCTGAACGCAGTGCAGTGGAGGTAGACTAGTTAACTCAAAAAGAGGTCAGCAATTAATCCTCAAGTCAT
The DNA here is from genome assembly GCF_020921035.1 of Rhodamnia argentea. Taxonomy (NCBI): domain Eukaryota; kingdom Viridiplantae; phylum Streptophyta; class Magnoliopsida; order Myrtales; family Myrtaceae; genus Rhodamnia; species Rhodamnia argentea. Next base: position 8,789,846 of record NC_063154.1, on the reverse strand, counting down.
GAACTTTTCATGAAGTTGAGGACCTCATGCTGAGCATTCAACATCAACAAGCGACAGATAAAAGGACAGAAATGAATCTTAGCAGGAAAGGAAAAAGAGAAACCAATCATTACTTGCAAGCATACGGATCCAGGACCCCCATTACTAAAAGTACCAATTTGTTAATAAAGAGCAAGCAGAGGTACCTAATTAGAGACCTTGCAGCAGTTAACAGAAAGGAAACTCTTTACGGCGAAATATCCTATAGAAAAAGTCCTAGCAGTTGGGGAAAAAGGAAAAAAGTGTTAATGATACCAAGCAACATATATTTGCTACAATATCTTACTTACCTTCTCTATGTTTTCCTCATTCATCTCAAAGGCCAGTTTCTTCATCTGCTATTGGTTCCACTGCAACAATTTTGGGAATTTCTCCATCAGACGACGCTCAATGCCCATCTTCATTGTCATTACAGAACTAGGACAAGAACCACACACTCCTTGTAACTTCAACCTCACAACATTGCCATAGATCTCATGCAATGCAACATTACCCCCATAGGAAATTCGATGGGGTCGGATTTCATCAAGCAAACTCTCAACATTCTCAGTTGTCAGTGGAAGTCTCACCACTGAATCGGGTATAGCGACAGCCTTCACAGCTACATGTCAAGGCGATCACAGATTGGGTATAAAACAAAATCACAGCACAGAAGAAGAACAAGGAAATGTAGTCGAAATTGAACACACTCTCTCTCTCCCTCTCTCTCTCTGCCTCTGCCTCTCTCCAGGAGCTATGTCCCGGGTCTGCGATTTTCTGTTCTTCGTTATGTCGGCTGCTGGAAATAAGGAAAAAGTCGGGAGAAAAAAATGGTTTTTTGTGGGAAGGTCTAAACGACAAAAATAGCATCTCAAGGACCAATTTAACTTTGCGAAGTGGAAGATAAAATGTTTTTTTTTGTAGCTGTACGTTTGAAATTAGTATTAACATAATTCAATTCGATCATTAATCTAAAACCAATAAAAAGAAAATAATGAAGGGTTAGATAGACGTCAAATTTTTTAGGCCAAGATCATATTTTTTTGTTCAATTTTAGGCCAAGATCGATAGCAAATTTAAGATCAAGAGTATATATTGATCTACCTCCATTGCTTCACAAAAAAATTTCAACTTCAAGCCGATTCAAACCTACGTGCGTACCTGTGGCACAGTCCAAGTGCGCATCCAACTGTCACTTGCCGCACCGGTAGAGCCAATGGTAAGCCCCTGGGCCACGACAAACGTCGCATGAGAACCCGCGTGCCGCATACGGCAGATGGAATGCGAGGTCGAGGGCGTGGGGGTGGAGGCGGTGTGTGACGGAGAGGGGCTTGGACGCACAGACGACGTGGAGCTCAAAGTGGCACTCGGCGCAGTGGTAGCTGAAGCCACTGTGGGTGCGGTGGCCGCAGGCGTCGCATTCGAAGGAGCCGCCGGGGTAGGCGGGGAGGGCAGGAGGGAGAGGGGGTGCTTGGGGTGGGAAGGGTGGGTGATGAGAGGGGGCAACTGGGCGCAGGACGCGTGGAGGGCGAAGCCGCAGGGCGGGCACGAGTTTAGCCTTTCCATTCTTTCTGGAGAAGTCTGCTGGAGAAAGGGGGGATGGCTTTGCGTGAATTGGAAGTGACAATGGATTGGTGGGTTCTCTATTTTACGGACTGGATAGTAAGACTTCAAAGGAAGGACCGGAGCAGGAGAGAATGAGATAGCCCCAGGTTTTGGGATGGAGAGTTTTGATGGTTTGACCATTACTGTCACACACTGGCAGTCACTTGTTTTCGGTTCAGATCCCAAAAATGCCCCCTGGTTTTGGAGAAAATATTCACCTAGTACCGCCTCACAAGGCTGACGTGGTACAGAATTTTTGGCGGAACCCAATCACAACTTGACACATGTGAATGATCTGGCCAAATATAAAAAAATAAAAATCTACCTGGAATTTTTCTCGTCTTCCCCATCTCCTCCGTCGCAAGCACCAAAGATCACCGGCGAGCGACACCATCTCCTCCATTCACAGCCACCGACGACCACCCGCGAGCTCTCCTCCATCCTCAGCCACGCTTTCAAGCCCCCGCCATCTCGTTGTGCTCGTCAGACTCGTCCATATTTCCAGATCTATGGAGAGTAAAGCAACCTCTCATGTGCATCACCCGCGGCCAAGGCTCGACGGAGGGGTTTAGGTGACGCCGACGATGAAACTGGCCGCAAGCGCCCAAATTTCCAAATCTCTGGAGCCTTGGACGCGAGTGATGATAGATAGATGTATATCGACGACGGATCCTTGGCCGCAAGGACCCAGATTTCCAGATATTGATTGGAGCCCCAAACGACATCGCGCTAGAATCCGTCTCTCTGTCCGACTACCTCCATCTCGTACTGCTACAACAATCGGCTTGAATAGCAGAGGGAAGATGAACCCAGATTTCCTCCGTTTGCCTCCAGGCATCCTCCACTTTTTCTTCATGGCCGGCTCATGATGTCTGCTTGGAGATTTGTTCCTTTTGCTCTGTCGAGTGAGAATCCCCTCCCACCAGATGTATGGGCTCCAAAGGGAAATCCTCTACTCCATGCCTTGCCCGTGTTCTTGCTTCATGTGCTCATGGCTCTAGATCTAGCAACGGACGAGCCGCCGCGTGCACACGTCGCACACGAGCTGGTGGACTCGTCGGCGACGTATGCTTGTGGGTGGCGCGGCTGCGAGCCGCCACGACGACAGAGGGAGTGGCTTGGCCATGGCCATGGCCATCGGCGGACTCGTCGGCTGAAAATCTGAGGTCCATGGCGACGGGCGGAGTGCTGGGAACGAAGCAGAAGAGAAAGAAAAAACGAAAGAATGAAATTTTTAATTCATGTCCGCGTTATCGACACGTGGCAATATATAATTGGCTGTCACAAAAAATCTGTGCCACAGCAGCTGGTAGGTATGGTACCAGACAATCACCGAATATTTTCTCCTGGTTTTGGCACAGATATGTTCAGATCCACCGGAGCCCAAGTTCTTGCTGCTATACCAGCAAGAATCACGGAGATCGATCATCCTTTTCGGGAAAATTCGTCCTCTCCCTCCTCTCCTTTCTTGAATGTATAGCAGCAGGACAGGACACGCGTCAAGACTCACGAGGCTCTCTTTTGTTTGTGCTTCTTTTGCTCTTTTCCTGCAACCTCCGTATCAGTTTGCTTTGGAAGCAAACCCACTAATTGGATCCGTCCACGCGTCAAGCCACATGAGGCTCTCTTTTATTTGAATTTTTCATTTTTCTTGTATAGTCCAGGCCGCACATTATTATAAATGTATTCACCACTAACACTTATTATGGGAGGTAAGTAAAAAAAAAATTTACACATACAAGTATCGATTTTTAAAAAAAAAATTACGCCATTCGTTTTTCAAAAAATAAAATAAAATCTTAATATACAAGAAATACAACAAAGCAAAATATAGTACTCAAGAAATCACCTCAAGTTAGATTTATATCGGCAGATAACCAGTAACGTCCGAACTATGATCAGGGTTCCTCTTCTTCTTTTGGTGCAAATTAAATTGGAAGAGCTCGTTGAATGTGGTCAAGGACAGAATTTTACAGTGATATGAATTTCACCCTCCTCGGCCGTCCCTTTCACCTAACGGGTGATCCGTCACAAGCGTGCAAATCAAATGTAGATGGATGGCACTTGAGTCCCCCTATTCTACTCTAAACCCCCACTATGCTGCAAAAAAGCAGGAGGGCATTGATGGATGGGGATAGGGATGGGTACGGTGACCGACCTTGACGTTGCTGCACCGTTTCCAAACCTTTCTCCAACTTTGGTAACAAGATGTATTTTTCAAAAAGTACTTATGGAAGACATATTATTATTATGGGAGGTTCGGAAAAAAACTTTTCGCGTACAAAGTATTCATTTCTCAAAAAGGTAATTTTTACATCATTTTTCGTGGAAAAAATTAGAGTTTCGGTATACGAACAATACAATAAGGGTTAACATCGCGAAAATTTTCAAATTGATACACATGTGACAAATTTATCCTAAGTATTTTTTCACCTTAAATAACTCCAAACCGATACATATGTGATAAATTTATCAAAATTTATTTATTTTTACCATAAATAATGATGGATACGTAAGAGTCGTCAAGAGTCGTCAAGAGCGATATGTAAGAGATCGTTTCATTGAAGCTAGTAATAAATGGATTCATAGTGAGCTTTGAGGATCAAATCGCGCAATTCCGCATCAAGTCCGCATCAAGAATGATAGATCCAAAACAAGGTGCGTCAATTCCTTTATCTTATGAATGTGTGATTCATATATCTAAACGTGATTATTTTGATCGCTGCATCAAAAGTATTATTCGCAGCTTACACACTTTGCATGTGAAAATTTTTTTCCTTACCTCTCATAATTGTCTTAAATAATTACTTTTTGAAAAATACATCTTGTTGTCAAAAGTTGGAGAAGGGTTTGGAAAGAGTCGGTCAATGTACCCATCCCCATCCATCAATGCCTTGATTCTTTTTTTTTTTTTTTGGTCGGACATCATAACGCCTTAATGAAACAGTACTTTTGATGAGCAGAAATAATCGAATTTTTTTCCAAATTAATTTTTTTTTAAATATTTTTGTAAATATTTTTTTAAAATAAATATTTACAAATTTGGGCGTCGCTCGGCGATTGAGGTGCCAAGCGAGGGGTTGGGGTGGGCCCAGCCCCTCGCTCGGCGGTTGGGCTGCTAAGTAAGGCACATGCCAGGCCTCTTTTTTTTAAAAAAAAAATTCATTTTTTTAATTATTGATACTTATAATATTTATTTTATTTACAAAGTTTTTCTTGTGAAACTTATCTTTATAACATAATTAGTAATAATTAATGTAAAAATTTATTAAGATCTATAATTAATAAATAATGTTGTAATTATGTAATTAATTTAAAATATTTATAAAATAAAATTGGTAAGATATATGAAAAAAATGAGATTTTCATAATATATTCATCTATTAGACAGGTAGAAATCCAATCGGAAGGCAAAACGGTTATGTGTCAAGAACCGGCGGATTAGGTCGACAACATCGGATCGGGCTCAAATTCGGTCGGTTGAAGCGAAACGGCGTCTTAATCAATATACACCACCAACGGCGGTGATGAACGATGGATTTTTGCGATTCGAGATCGTCCGGATGGGTTTTCCTATTTTTTTAGTATTTTCAGAATTTATTAAAGAGAAAAATCTCAAAATTCAATAATAATCATCGTCCTAAAAAATGTTATAATAACATCTTTTATAGGGTGTTAACTCTAAACCTAGCCCTAGTAGGATTTTAAATATCAAAATCCAAAATTACAAACATTTCTCTTTAATATTGAAATTCATGTTTGAGATCGCGTCGAAATGGTATGCTTATGGTGGATCACCCATGAGGTGAAAGGGATGGATGAGGAGAGTGAAATTCATGTCGCTGTAAAATTACTTGAGGTAATTTCTCGAGTACTATACTTTGTTTTGTTGTATTGACTTAAAAGTTTTTTTAAAAAAAAAAATCAATACTTGTATGTGAAAAGTTTTTAACTTACCTCCAATAAAAAGTCTTAGGTAAATACATTTATAATAATGTGCGGCCCGGCCTATGCAAGAAAAATGAAAAAAAAAATCAAATAAAAGAGAGCCTCTTCAGGCTTGACGCGTGTCCTGTTCTATTGCCATGCGTTCAAGAAAGAGACGAGAGGAGAGGACAAATTTTGCAGGAAAAAGGATGATTATGGACGGAGGTTGCAGGAAAAGGGCAAAAGGAGCAGAGCGGGAAAAGAAATACTTTGAAGTTTCATCTTTCACTAAAACGGGAACGTCCTGTTTTCAATGGAAAGATTCGAGAGAGACAGACAACAACTTTTAATGTTTCGTGTTCACGGGAATTGCAGAACTGGTTTGAAACAAGCCAAGCTTTTGGTTCTGGTGCAGCTTTCGTTTATTTGCTTCTAATTTGTTCAATGAACGCGAGAAGTGCCTTTACGAGAGTTGGGATTAATCCTCGGCAACAATATAAATCACGTTTGATGTAATCATGTCTTACTTAGTGAAGTAGCATTTGATTAAGCGCAAATTTGCGATAGCGACAAGTGTCAAACGAAAGGGCATAGTGTTCAGTTCAAAGGAGGACCTCCCTCATCTCTTTCAAAAGTTAAAACTTGAACTTTAACAACATCAGCTGGCATGGCCAGGACATGTGTTCAAAGTTAACTCAAAACTTTGGAAGCCACAAACGCGCCAGAAAAACAGGCATGAAAGAAGTTCAATGACTTTGGTTCGGCTATCCGTGCTATGAGCTCAACCGCTTCCCGAAGCGATTGTGCGAACAGCTTTTCAGAGTATTAGCACACTTATTTGGTTTGTGAAAGAGTGGTTTAGTTTTTACAAATTACTGAGAACTAAATTAAAATAAAAATTAACGTCACGGAAAATTTCAAAATTTTACGTGTATATCCGTAAAAGACGCCTTGCCAGCTCTCGCTTGTTCCTCGATGATCAGTCCTGTCTCCTGTCCTAAAGGTCCTTGAAACGCCAAAGGAAAACGATTCGTGTTTGGCATCAAATTGTCTTTTTCTTTGTGACATAGCATATTTCAGTATTGTGGGGGTATCAACCCAAAACAAAATATATGCATACTATGGGCTAGTTCTTGCCGCAAAGAAAATCCAGTGGTAATCTCTCGAGTACTGTAGTTTGTTGCATCATTTTTCAAGAAAATCCAGAGGTAATCTCTCGAGCACTATAGTTTGTTGCATCATTTTTCACGAAAAATGATGCACAAATTACTTTTTGAGAAATGAATACTTTGTACGTGAAAAGTTTTTTCCTTACCTATCGCCCAAGGGGCCAGTTGAGGTCGCCAGCCTTGCGCAAAGGTTTTTGGCCATTGCTAGCCCAGGGCGAGACCTTATCGACGACCCTCGCTTAGTTCGAGCGAGGCTCGTCCCACTCTAGGCAACACCGGCCCTCATCGGGGACTGGTGAGAACTCCCCAAAGGCTGGTGCGGATTGCTATCCCCAAGAGAGGGCTCGAGGCGTTGCTCAGCTTTGGGTTTCCTCAACCCAAATTTGGGTGAGCCTCGCCTTGCCTAGTGAGGGACTAGGGTCACTAGCCCTCGCTAGAGTCTAGTGATGGCCAGCCTTCGCCGGCCACCCTAACCTAAGGCCAATGACCTTGGGCGGCCTCGCAGGCGACAAGCGGCGGCGATCGAGTCAAATTTTTTTTTAAGTTTTAACTTTTAAAATTAAATACTAGTATTTTCTTGGTTTTTTTTAAATTATTTTTTTGGTCTAATTTAAATAAGATTTGAAAAAAAATGGTAATAAAATGCCACGTAAAAGCGATAAATTAATTTAAAAATTCCACATCAGTATTTTCCATTAGAAAAATTGACGGTATTAACAGAAACACTCGATTGAACTAATTTGACAAGTTTTAGGACTTAATTACACTTTTTCAAAGTACTAGGACTTAATTACATTTTTATGACAGGCTTCAGAACTTCTAGTGAACATATCTCAAAATCGAATGCTACCCTTCTGGTCAATTTATGTTAGAAAATCACAGTAATTTGACAATTTTTAGTACTATGCAATTAGGCTCACTACATCAAGAGTATGTAAATGAAGCTGCTCCATACTACGATTCATTTTTTTTTTTTTACCCTTAGTAGTTAAATTTCTAAATGTCCTTACACCCAACTATGTACGATGAATGTGTCTTGGTTTTGCCCCCTATTGTAATTTCGGTCCCGTATTTTGTTATTATGGAAATTTGTCTACCTGGCCTGTCAAACATATGGCCTTACGAAACAGGATATTAAGTATATTGCTTGGGGCCAAATTGAAGCTCTCTTTCCAAAAGAACTTTCCCCGAATTGCCTTTGCCAGCTGGGTTTTCCACGATGACCAGTCCTATCCCCCTGTCCTCGAGTCTTCGAAACGGAAGGTCAAAAGACCATTTTATTTATTTATTTATTTGGGGTGGGGGGTCGAAAGAACGTGAGGCTTGAGCTGGTATCAAATCGTACCCGTCTGATGGATCACCCATGTGGTGAAAGTGATGGGCGAGCAGAGACAAATTCATCGCACCGTAAAAAACTCTGTTCTTGACCAAACAACGAGCTGTCCGAACTTAATTTTGCATCAAAAGAAGTGTCTTCAGATTGCTGGCGATGCCATTAACCGTTTGGAAAATTGGCAGCAGGTTTTAATTGCTCATTTTCAATTGGTCATTTTGAGGGTACAATCGAGACAACCAAAACCGTCTAGAATCAACTCCTTGGTGTTTACTTTAATGTACGGCTCTTATGCTAAGATTCTATTTTCTTTTTTAAATGGATGATGTAAAAATGATTTCTTTAAAAATAAAAACTAGTTTGTTAAATGCTTTTTACTTACCCCCATAATATGTCTTAAGTAAATACACATAGGGTGTGTTTGTTTCTCGAAAAGTTAAAGATTCAAAAAATAAATGCCCGTATCTTTTAAAAAAAAGTAGTCAACGAAAAATATTTTTAATATGGATAACATTTTATGCCTAATTATTTCCACGGCGATGAAAATATTTTGCATTCATTCATTTTTATGAGTGATACAAGTATTTATTTTTGAAAAAATATTTTTCAAATCTTTAATTTTTCGTGAAACAAGCACACCATTATGATAAGTAGATTTTCTTGGCGAGGTGCGACCTACGCAAGAAAAATAAAAAGATAAGAGGAAAAAAAGAAAAAGCAAAAGAGCTGCTACGGAGTTTTGATCTTTCACAAAAATGGGAATGTCCTTTTTTTCGATGGAAAAAGCACACGCAAGCACAAAACGTGAATGTCCTGCTTGCATTGGAAAAGCGGGAAAGATTCGTGAGACCATGTTGCGGGTCGAACTAAATTTTATGAATCATTTGTACCATTGTGGGCCTGTAAGTTCTGCTCTCTTTCAATGGCAGTAAAGTTGCTGGACCCGATCAGTGAACAAGCTTTATTCTCTGCAAGATTCGCTTAGTGCTGTCACAAAGCAAGATGGTAACTTTACCCGGGCCAAAAACTGATATTCTCAACCGTATAATCTAGGCTCAAGATTGATTACTCGTCGCTTTTCAGCAAAAAATTGCACAATCCACAATCAACTCTCAGCTAATCTGACCGCATAATCTGCTCTTTTTCTCTTTGCAGTGCAACAATGTTGCAGAAAACCAGAAACTAATGGCGACCATGTGCATCCACATGAACCCAACATAGACTTGAAACAAGCCAAGCTTCTAGTGAAGCTTTCGTTTTTTTTCTTTCTCCTCACCAGTTGCGCTTGCTCCATTCTTTGCAAGGAAAAATTTGGATAATCACGGCCCTTTTTATTTGCTTCTAATTTCTTCTTCAGTGAACATGAGAAGCATCCTCAGCTTTCCACTTGGGTCGGCCACAGCAGTTTTTACTCCCGATTCAACTTTGAAGCAAGTGATTCGTCCTTTTAAAAGCTTGTGTAATGTTGGGGGGTGATTAGAGGTCTGATTTCGTAGTAATAGCCTCTTCTCCTCGCAAAACTTTCTGTTAACGGCTATGGAGAATATGGAAAATAGATTTACTTGCTCTCAGTACTCCATTTATATCAATTCTTGCTTAACTTTTAATCCGTTTTCATCGCACTTGATATGATTCAGGAAATTGAAAAGTTTTATCTTCATTTTTGTTACTACTGTATTTAGATTTAGTTTACTAAATCTCTTACTCATAACAAAATATTCGGTGATTTGTTAGTGCCACGTGGGCATGCATCTATTCACCAACTTCAGCAGTGCATCGAGTCCTGATACATATAAAACCAACTTCATCAAAGCTTTTATTGATTGATTCGTTTCGACAGAGTACCCTCACTTTATGCCCCTATTTTGAAACTTTTCCGCTTCTTCTTTACTGCACCATCATTGAAATCTCTCTCTGCAACACCCACCCACAATGGCGATCACCATCGCCGACCACGGGATCCCTGCGACCACGATGACCCCTGCGACCACAACCTCTATGACATCACATTCTACGGCTTCAAAGGACTTGATTTTTCTTTCCCAAACTTGTTCATTTTGAATCTCACAAATTTCTATTTTCATTTTTAGGGAACCATTAATGATGAGACTCTCGGTTATTTCATCGGAAGAGCATATCGATTCTTAACGCGCCTCGGAATAGACAAGAATCGCTTGTGGTGTAGGCGGCGATAGGGCAATGAGTTCCCTTTTAATGCAATCGATTGTTGGATTGCTGAAGTTAAGAGTTCATATTGTTGGATTAAGTATGTAAATTTTGTGTATAGGTCAACATATGGTTCAATCGATGCATCCAGAGCTTCGTCCTTCATTTGTAGTGGTCCTATGGCTGCGTTGAGTCCGATGGCAAGTCTTCGTGAATCTTCTCGATGATCTGGTCCTTAGCATCTTCAAGACCATCGAGTAACTCTTGCACCATTCTTCTCGTTGTATCGAACTTGTCGACAAGCGCGCACACAACGTCCGACGATACTTTTCTTCTTTTTTATTTAGACCTTTTCTCATCTTGGGGTTTGTTGTGGGAAAATATGATCCGCTTCTAAGTTAGACATTACCTCGACTAGTGTGATGCTTGTCGACCTCACTATAACAGCATAAATATGATCCACTTTTGAGTTAGACATTAAACAGCTAGTCTCTACGTTGTTTGCTCTGACACCACCGGTCACGGGCCGAATTTTGTGATCGACTTGTGCGGCGACTCAGGCTTCTTTTATATTGCTGGAATCTAAGCCTTCTAGAGAGATGGGGAGGAACGCTTTGTGATATTGATTTGTGAATGATCAAATGACAAAAAGGACTCCCCTTTATATAGTAAGGGGCCTTGAATTACAACCATAGATCTCCATCTAATCTAACAGCTAAGGTCTCATCTCCCATTTTCCCAACTACCGACATTCAGTAGGAAAGTTCCAGAACAACGTACAATTATTGACTCGCCTGTCCCTGGAAACCTTCTATAAACCATAGTAGAAAATTCTAGACAAACCCTAGGGGACCAAGATATAGCAAGTCTTAGAGATCATCTTGGCCATCTGCACGACCGATTGGGGCACGAAAACCTCGGCACGTGTCAATTGTCTAAATATTTTCGTTATTGATTAAAAAAAATTCATTCATTTGTGTAATTGATACGGGTAATCATTTTTAAGAAAATATTTTTCAAATTTTTTATTTATTTTTCGCAAAATAATATATTTTGTTTTTATTTTCTTCCAAACGAGGATGGCCTGGGCAAGATTCTCTTCTGCTGCTCACATCGGTCATGATATGAAAAGAAGGCAAGATTTTGACATCACTCAATCGATCATATCTTTAGTAATTCAAATGGACATCACATAAATTACTTCATCCTTTCCTAATTAATTGTATTGTACCATAAATACCCACAACACAATTGACCTGTTGAATTGGCAAGACTGTCAGATTCGCTTGCCTTTGGATGTATTGCCAACTATTGATTGGCCTGTCTTTGATGCGGCTATGAAGTGCGAGGTTTTATAGTGTGAAATCAACTTAGCTCAACTAAATTTTGACTGAATTGACCGTGCGTTTCGATCAAAATTGAGCAAATTTATTGAATTGTCATAAATGCAAAATATTTAGAACTTAATTGATAAAAAAAATTAAGTCTGAATTGACACAATTACAATAACTTTAAGACTTTTTTTTAGTAATTTGCCTCCAAATAAGTAGGTTTATTCACACATTCAACTATTTTTTTCAATAAAATGTTGTGATTTTTTTTCCGGTCAATTAGGGGCAATGGCTTGCAAGCTTGATATGTGGTGATCGTTGGATAATGAATCTCGAACTAGTGAATCAGGCCACACGTTCTCTACTTCTGTTGGATGAGATTGTCATACGAACTTCCTCTCATTACAATTAAATGCCCTTTGTCAGAGTCGGTCTTTAATCCGAGATCACATTAGACCGCAAGCTTATGAGACGGCTCTTAGCCTCTTACCATAATGTTTCGAGGTGAAAAAATCCCATGTCGGAGCGCTCGGTTCTACATGTCACTCTCGGCTGTTGGGCCGCTCCTATACTGTTTGTCACCGTCTGATACATCTTGCGCTAACTGAGTCTCCAAAAAAAAGAGTATCCGAGACGAGGGGTTACTACAAGGACGAAGACAGGTTACGCGATCGAGAGTCGAGCACCCTTGATTTCACACTACATCGCAGTATAAAACCTCTCGCTTCCAAGATAGGCCCACTTAATAATTGACAATTACATCAAAAGCGAAGGGAAAGCGAATCTGACGAAGTCTTGTCAAACAGGTATTGACAATACATCCAATGGAAGAGAAAGAGGCGAGTCGTACGTTTATTCACCAAAAAGGGCAGAGCAAGTTCTGCACGCGAGAGAAAGAGAAAGGACTTTGATCTTTCCTGTTCATGGGCATTATTGCACAACAATTTTAAGCACCATGAAGCCTTGTGTTGTTGGCAAGTAATTTTCTTACCCATGCACCAAATTTTCTCCGAGAACTAGAGGTTATTTTACACTTTTGGTAAGAAAAACTCTGATCCTTCAGCTCCATTTCTTCTATAATTTTTTTTCTATATACAATGTCCTGCCCCGGCCTCAGCGAGGGGCCACGATCCTTTGCCCTACAAAAGAGAAAAAAAAAGGAAAAAGAAAAAAAGAATGGTTATTTTCAATGTTTTTAATGTATTTTGATTGGTCGAAACGAACCGAATTAAAAAAAAAAGGAATGATTATTTTTTAATTGTCTAAATTGAAAATTGAACATGAAATGCACAAAATTTCTGTTCAGTTTGTGATTCGATTCGACTTTTGCCCTACTTTTCAGTTCGATTTTGACATGTGCTGCTATGCAGCCAGTAAGAGACAAGGACGTATCTGCTGTTCCAGAGATTCCCACCATTACATGCGAAAGTAAGACATGACTTGCCGGTCGAAAGAGGATATCGGATGGTCCCCACATCACCTGCTCTCTCTTTTTTACCGCAATGGTTTGCTTCAGTTGGCAGTGGTTAAAAGAGAGGGAGAGAGACCGGTCAAAACCAGGTGAAATCTCATATTTGCTTTTCACCTGCTTGAAAAGGAGCCGATCACGTTAGTCTCAGACAAATGATACAAAACCCATTATTTTACTCTGCATTTATTTACTTTTCACCGTACTTCGTTCATGTAACATTTAATTGAGAGCCGTGAGAGCCGTGTGCATACACACATTTGGTAAAAGTAAAACATGTCATCCTCAATGAACAGCTTAAACTAGAAAAACTTTCTATACTAGCTCAGATTAATACGGAGGAATTTGAAATTCCGATCATATAAAAAGATCAACACGGCCTATGATTTATCACCAACTTTAACGCTTAAAGAATCGACAAATCCCAACACGCGAAATCGTTAGCGAATAACTGACATTTTAGAGTTGGGAAATATGTAGACTATTTTAGATGCTTGACCACTCTCGTGTCCAAAGTTTCGCACTACTATGCATCCACAATTGAAATTTTAATTACTTATTACATTACCGGTTTAAGTTTTTGAATGGGTGACGTTTAGTGTGAAGATCTTGATAGAAATAATGTTTATAATTTATCCTGACATAACATCAATTGTCTTTTTCTATCAATTATATCTTGTTTTTCCCATGTCGTCGTTACTTGTAATAACAACGATGACTGTTACTTAAGCATTGTCCGCTAGAATTAGATTGCTTTTTATATGCACGCATCCGGTCGCTCATTGTACCCAACAGTAAAAGCCGTAAACAAGTTAGTCTTGGGATTGTTTTCACCTCCTAGTGAAGAGATACACAAGGGCTTGGCCGATTCTAGACGGTTTTAGGAGTACTGGTCCGATTTCTGGTTACTGAAAATTGTAACCGGTGGCTTTTAATCCGATTCTTAATTTCACATGGGACGCCCTGCTGTGGACCATTCGGACCGAAACCCCCATTTTTTTTTTCCTATTTAGTTATTAGAAATCTGGTCGTACCAAGCTGTCTCTAAGTACGCTGTCTCTCTCTCTCATATTTAATCTACCCAGCCAAAACTCCATGAGAACACTAGATGAGATTTCTGAGTTCAAAACTCCTCCTATCTAAAGCCAACCTACATCTCTACATCCTCTTCATCTCCTTCTTCCTCCGACGAGCATCATGTCCATAAAAATGCCGAGCCTATGCAAGCTGCTCTGGCAAAAGAAGAAGAGAACACTAGCAGTGTTGGTGTATCATCCAAAAGTTTTGCAAGTGCCCTCTTAGACTCCTCAAAAGCGCAGCTCTGGCGGTCGCCGTCGTCTGCATGGTGGTGGCCTATGCGCCTCCGGCCGCGCCGCAGGTGTCCTCGCGCAACCACGTGGTCAGCACGTTGATGCCGTGCCTGTCCTTCGTGCCCAACGGAGGGGCCGTGCCGCCTGCCTTCTGGTCGGTGGCGAGGACCACGGCCTACCACCAGGGCGTCTGCAAATGCCTGAAGTCCGCCGTCAACGGGATCCCCTACAACGCCGGCCTCGCGGCGGGCCTGCCGGGCAAGTGCGGGGTCAACATCCCTTCCCGGATCGGCCCCTCTTAGCGAGAGACAAGTGGCATCATTTCCTCAAGCGCCATTAGATCGACCGGCGTTTCGGATACGACGGAGAAGATTGTGACCGGCGACGCGGCCGGTTACGTCCTTGAATATGTCCTTCATTGTTCTGATTACATTCCAATCTACCCGTGCGATACGTCATGTCTCGTCCCTCACGGGGAAGTTATCCCTTTTTTTTCCGCCTTTCTTGGCATTTTTCATCGTCGATCATCAAATCCCCTAAGACCCCGATGACCTTTGTACCAACAACTTCTATGACATCACATTCTACGGCCTCATCGTCCGCACCCTTCTCACCCACTCCTCTCTCGTGGCCTTCCCTTAGATCTCGTGGCTCACAACCCCGGCTTGGATGTGCGGTGACGACCCAACTTCGGCCAAAACATCAACAACCTCGTAGCCATCCTCCAGCTCTACGTGGACCTCCACTGCCGTCCAAGCCAGGAGAAGGTCATGAGAAAGGAGCCGGGAGAAGCCGTGATGCTGACGCGGAGGCCGTATAATGTGATGTCAAAGAGGTTGTGGGTATAGAGATTGTCGAGGTCGTAGCGATAGTGATTGTCTTTGGGTTTGAAGATTTCAAAGGTGGTGTAAGAAATTGTAAGCAGTTAAGTTCTCAAATTGTAGTCACACATTGACTTTTAGAAGGGGGAGGCAGAGAAGGAATTTAAAGGGAAACCGAAAAGGGTTAAGAAAGCCACAAAAAGAGGTCCTTTCGTCGCAATGCCTTGAAGGACGAGGCATGTTGCATTGTGCGATAATATGACATGTTATTGAATGCGTTAAACTGATGGCAATGTAGGACAGGAGTGAAAATAATAGTGCGCTGCACCTTCGAGGTAGCAAGCCATGTCTCTTTAGTCAATAATTTCGAAACAACTGCCTCAAGACGAGGTAACAAATCTCGATGGAGAAATGAAGCTCATACATGTTCAAATTCATCGAGTGCCATAAAAATTGCATGACAAGCATATATCCAGAAACTTACGAACATCAACTTTGGCTTCCTGTTGTGGCTCATATAAGGCTAGTTGATCTCAAATAGCATGCGAGTAAAAATAATAATAAATTTTTGCGAAATACCAAACCAACCATTTGCACTCAAGATGGTGTTGCAAACATATCAGCGTGTGTGAAGCTGGTAAGTAAATCAAAGTGAAGTAAGAAAGATCGCAGAATGATATATAGTGGTTCAGTTTAAGACTAAATCTACGTCCTCCCTTAGACTAACAACCTTAATAACGGCTCGATTCCACTTGGTTACACTAGAATTATCTAACGCCCTTTCAGTACTTTGAGAAAATGTTTAGCGGGTAGTTTGGATTAATTTTAACCTTAGTCACTAGGACATAGGTTACCATGTGGGTGCGTAATTAATAAAATAAACACCCAAGATAAATCCAACAATTGCAAGAGGCATGCGCCACACAATTATTCTCATTTTTATATTTTTGCTTTTTAAGGAAAAGACTAACCTATATGCAATGATTTGAAAAATGCAAACTACGCTAAGATGGCATAGAATGGAATTAAATTACATGGCTAACCTCAATTAATGAAAATGAAAAAGTTCTAATGACGGGCCAAATAAATGCAACCTAAACATGCAATTTTAAATGTTATGCAACCTAACATATTTACTATATAGCATGACATTAAGGTGGCCTAAGCTATATGATATGCTCATAATATTCTCCATTTTTGTATTTTCGAAATTAATTAATGGCCTAAATAAACTATCTAGCGAAATTCATAGCTGTGCATGAAATTAGGCCTGATCCTATTGTATCTTAAATAGACTAATTTAGACATACACATATGGCCTAAACATGATGATTTAAGAATGCGACATTATCTAGAATGATCCTGTCCTAAACATGCAAAATATTATCTATCACGCAAATATTCCACCATATATGCAACAACTCTAAATTATCCTAATGCACATGACGTCTGACCTTGAGGCTTAGCGAGCTTGAATTAAGCCATTTTCTGATTAATAAATATTAATTAATAGGCCTTCTTTTAATTGGACTTTAATGGGTGGAATCAAGCTTAAATTAGGCCCTAAGGCCATCATAATTTTCGGCACATGCACGCCCCATTGCTGGCCGAATTTTCCAACATGTTCTGGCCTGATCCACGCGTCAATTTAAGGCTCGTTTCCTCTGTTGATTCAATCTATATGCTTGCTGCTCAATTTAAATGCAAACTGATAAGAATATTTTTCTAGGGACAAAATTTAGTCCCTAATTTTTATGCAATAAATGTCTAAATGGATAGGCAAAATTTAGGTGTCAACAGCCATTCCTCTTAGAGTGCATGTGTGTATGTGTTAACAGTCTTTCTTGTGATTGAATACATTGAAATGAAGATGAGGATTGAGGAAATTTTCGATCGAGCCATGTGTAATGTGAAAGTCTGCTTGCATCTCGGGAAACATATGTGAGCATGTGTAATTAATATCACCAAACTGGCGACAGTATAAACAAAACTTGCTAAGGGACTTTTCGAAGCTTTGGAAGCAAACTCACTAATGGATCCATACACGCTAACTCTTTTTTAGGATCAATATCACTAAAAATTTAAACCGATATATTTATGATAAATTTATACTAAATTAATTTTTTAATCATAAAAAATTTCAAATCGATACATTTATAACAAATTTATCCCAAACTAATACACATGCAACAAATGTACTCTTCATTGATTTTCATTAAATTTTATTTTCAAATTGCCGAGTTAGATCACATGTGACAGTTGATCGATTTATAAGTTTGGAATTTTTACTCTCCGTTTATTACAGATGTACAAATTTAGAATTTTTCATGATATTAATTCAAATTTACGAAAAATAATAGAGGATAAATTTGTTACAAATATATGAATGTGGATAAATTTATCACAAGTGTATTAATTTGGGATAAATCTACGATGGATATACCAGTTTGAAGTTTTTTTTTTATTAAAAATTAGTTTAAAATAAATTTATTATAGATGTACTAATTGGAAATTTTCATGACATTAACTCCTTTTTTTTTTACGTGCATATCAAATTGCATTTGCTTTTTTTTTTTTTTCTCAAAAGAAAGTTTGAGAATTGCTTGGGGGACAGTACGTTCCCAACGCTTAGCCCCACAAAGCCGGGCATGTTACAAACTATGACTTCTTCAAGCCGTTGACTAAGTCACCCTCCAACCGTGCACACACATCACTGGCTCGCACCAGCTAGCGCTAGCATCAATAGCGGATCTCGGGCGAAAGGAGAAGCCGAGCTTTGATCTCAAACCCTTCTGAAACACAAAACGTTGACATTGACCGAAAGAAACTGCAAATCCAATCCATCAGCTACATGCACTCGATAACGCGACCATAGAAGCTCAAAACATTCACGGTTCTGTCTGGTTTTCGGTTTTCATTGTATTTGATAAGCTAAGTCGTGAAGTTGGATTTGCATTTTTACTGGTCCTAAGAATTTGAAGACCCTCCAAAACACAGCGCTCAAGATCAATGATCCGACGTAAAGGTGTTGAGCGCGGAAATTAACTAGGATCTTGCAAATAAGTCAATAGGAAAAGTTTAAAAAAATAATGAAGAACGATAAAAGACACTAGAGATTATGTGATTTGATTTGAATATCGATACCTACATTCATGAGAAGAGCCAGCAAGAACAATCTACCGTAATAGGAGAATCGAAATTACAATCGCTCAATACGTTAGTATTTCCAAAATCTAGATTATACCCAAATTCTTCGTGTTTACAATAAACAAATCAATCGGATATAATAAACTCATAGCACAAATCAATCGGGTTGAACCACGTTCGCACGGCCAACAAAACAAGAACCCCGGACGTCCTCTTCGTTCTCGTTCAATGTTCGTGCGACTACCAGAAGCGTTCCCGTGTGCAACTCGTTCGGCTTGTGCAGCTTCTTGGTCAGAAAGTAAAAAATCTCCACGTTATTTATTTGCGCCTCTTTTAAGAAGTCAACAAAAGTGACTTTGTCTTATCTCATTCCTTTTACTGGTGTGGCTTTTGAAAACAGAAGATACTGCACTTTTTTAAAGGATATTAAAAAAGGCTACAATATATTCTTCAGCGTCGGAAGATCTGATTTAAAATTCTGTTTTGCATCAGCCAATTCGAACCGATTTCATAAGCTGGTTTGAACTCAAGACAATTTAACAAGAAGAATCCCATCCTCCACCGTCGCCGCCATAGCTGGAGCCATTATTGCCGTTATCGTTCCCACCGCTAGTGCCGCCCAGCACGTGCTGTGCGGTGGTCTGTGTCGCCAGATTAACAGTGCTAGTGACCAAGGCCAACCTCGCAACATCCTTCAGAGAGTTGTTTCCTGTGCGGTCTGATTAGGGTATTGAGGCAGATCGCTATTGATTTGCTCCTGGATATGAAATGTAAGGCTTCAAAGGAAGGATCGCAGCAGGGGAGAATGAGATAGCTCCCGTAGACATGGCTAAAATGAACCGGGGCCTGGAACAGGCCCGGAACCGGCCTGTTGACCGGGCCCACGATTCCGGACCAATTCCGACCCGATTTTTAAAAAAAAAAAAACGAAGGACGCTCGGGAAAAAATAACCATTGGGCCTAGGAACCGGCAATTCCACCTTTTTTAGAAACTAGAACCGGTCACGTTTAGCCCCGATAGCGGGATGGAGAGTTTGATGGTTTTGCACTGCTGGCAGTCACTTGTTTTCGGTTCAGATCCCAAAAATGACCCCTGGTTTTGGCGCAGATATGTTCAGATCCACCGGGGCCCAAGTTCTCATTTTTATAAAATGGAAACCAGAGTCTCATCACCAGATGGTCGGTCCCTGTGTGCTAAGTATCACGGAGACCGATCATCCTTTTTCCGGGAAAATTCGTCCTCTTCTCTCCTCTCTTTCTTGAATGTATAGCAGCGGGACAGGACACGCGTCAACACTCACGAGGCTCTCTTTTATTTCTGCTTCTTTTGCCCTTTCCCTCCAACCTACGTATCAGTTTGCTTTGGCAGCAAACCCACTAATTGGATCCGTACACGCGTCAAGCCTCACGAGGCTCTCTTTTATTTGAATTTTTCATTTTTCTTGCACAGTCCAGGCCGCACATTATTATAAATGTATTCACCACCTAACGCTTATTACGGGAGGTAAGTAAAAAAAACATTTACACAAACAAAGTATTGGTTTTTTTAAAAAAATTTACGTCATTCGTTTTTTTGCAAAAAAAAAATATTAATATACAAGAAATACAACAAAGAAAAATATAATACTCGAGAAATTACCTCAAGTTAGACATATATGTCGGCAGATAGCCCATAACATTTGAACTATGATCAGGGCTCCTCTTCTTCTTTTGGCGCAAATTAAATTCGGAGAGCTCGTTGGTTGCTTGGTCAAGGATAGAATTTTACAGTGATATGAATTTCACTCTCCTTATCTGTCCCTTTCACCTCACGTGTGATCCATCACAAGCGTGCGAATCAAATGCAGATGGATGGGACTTGAGTCCCCCTATTCTACTCTAACCCCCCACTATGCTGCAAACAATCAGGAGGGCATTGATGATGGGGATGGGGATGGGTACAGCGACCGACCTTGACGTTGCTGCACAGCCTGCAGAGTTTCCAAACCCTTCTCCAACTTTTGACAACAAGATGTATTTTTCAAAAGGTATTTATTTAAGACAATTATGAGAGGTAAGGAAAAAACTTTTCACATGCAAAAAGTATGCAAGAAAAATAAAAGGACAAGAGAAAAAAAACAAATGAACAAAAGAGAGCCTCGCCTCTTGAGGCTTGACGCGTGTACCATCCTGCTGCTATGCATTCAAGAAAGAGGCGAGAGGAGAGGACAAATTTTGCAGGAAAAGGGATGATTACGGACGGAGGTTGCAGGAAAAGGGCTAAAAGAAACAGAGCGGGAAAGGAAATACTCTGAAGTTTCATCTTTCTCAAAAACGGGAATGTCCTGTTTTCGATGGAAAGATTCGAGAGAGACGGACAACAACTTTTAACGTTTCGTGGCTTTCGTTTTTTTTTTTTTTTCCCTTTCTCCCCACTAGTAGCGCTTGCTCCTCTTTGCAAGGATAAATTTGAAAAATTATGGCACTTTTTATTTGCTTCTAATTTCTTCTTCAGTGAACATGAGAAGTATCCCTTTACGAGAGTTGGGAATAATCCTCTGCAACAATATAAATCACGTTTGATGTAATCATGTCTTACTTAGTAAAGTATCATTTGATTAAGCACAAATTTGCGATAGCGACAAGTGTCAAAGCGAAAGGGCATAGTGTTCAGTTCGGAGAAGGACCTCTTTCCTCTCTTTAAAGTTCTCATAAATCTGTAAATTAAGATAAAAATTAATATGACGAAAAATTTCAAAATTATATATCTATGATAAATTTATTTTGGATTATTTTTTTATCATAAAAAATTTCAAACTGATATATCCGTGATAAATTTATCACAAATTAATTATTTTGACCATAAAAAATTCAAAATTGATACACATGTGACAAATTTACCCTTCGTTAGCTTCCATTAAATTGGATTAATATCCTGAAAAATTCTGAAGTGACAAAAGCCCCAAACGTGTATATCCGGCAATTGTTACGTGTCATCCAACTAAGCAATTTAACGATAAAGTTTAACGAAAACAAACAGAGGGTGAATTCGTCACATGTATCGGTTTGAGATAAATTTATCAAAAGTGTATCCATTTAAAAATTTTTGTTGTCAAAGAAATAATTTGAAGTAAATCTTGTCATAAGTGTACCAATTTGAAGTTCTTCATAGTATTAACTCTTAATATAAATGGTTGATTCATATCACAATTTTCGAATTGGAATTGAAAATCAGACCGGTATCCCGGAACCGCTCAGGACCGGCCGATTCGGTATATTGCTAGAACAAAACAGAGCAGCATATTTCCAAATCACAGGTGAGAACAGATCAAAGCGTTTGGAAGATAGAAAGAGAGACAGGCTCCTAACCACACATCACGTTAGAAAAGACGGAAACCTTCTTACGGTCCTGAATCCACGGCCCTCTTCAAAGACTTCAAAAATCTCATTCCATTACGAGGAAAAAAAAAAAAAGAGGAAAAAGTTTGGGGGACCCGAAGTAGCTGGAGAAATAGAAAGAAAAGACATGACCGTGACAGGAGCAAGGAAATATTACGTAGTAAGGGACGTTTCGAAGCTTTGGAAGCAAATCCACTTATGGATCCGTACACGCTAATAACTCTATTTTTTTTTTGTGTGTGTGTATATATCGAATTTTGCATTTGTTTCTTTTTTCCTTTTCTCAAAAGAAAGTTTGATAATTACTTCGGGGACAGCACGTGCCCAACGCTTAGCCCAGTGATCTAGTTTCACCAAAGATAATCAACATTAGGTATTGCTTGATGTGTCCGGTCGATGTTGCAAAAATCCGATAACTTTCGCCTGAGAAAATGGATAAGGAAGAGTTTAAGTTCGAATGTGTTAATATATCTAGTTGAACTCATGCTTACTCAAAAAAATAAGTTAATAGGTTATAGACCGATTATAAAGTATTAATTGATCCACCTAACATCATATTGCCATTGCGTAGCTTCTTTCACCTAATTGATGATATTTGATTGACGGTGGTCACCGTAGATCGTGAATAGAGCGATTGAGTGAACTTAATTTCACACGACAATAATAAGGTTAAGCACATCTGAACTCCGTGATTGCTAGAAACCTCTTATGCAAATAAGGTCCAATGACTACGAGCGACCGACACGACTTTAGCCAGCTCGAGTTACTGGTGATGGCCCTTGTCCATGTCCTCATCCATTCCCGTCTCTCTCTCTCTCTCTCCTGCAAGAAAAGAAAAGAAAAGAGGAAAAAAAAAATCTTATATGCTCTTGTGAGGGATCTCCCATGTGGTGAAAGTGATGGGCGAGCAGGGACAAATTCATCTCACTGTAAAAAAACTCTGTTCTTGACCAACCAACAGAGCTGTCCGAACTTAATTTTGCATCAAAAGAAGTGTCTTCAGATTGCTGGCGATGCCATTAATCGTTTGGAAACTTCGCAGAAGGTTTTAATTGCTCATTTTCAATTGGTCATATTTCGGGTACAATCGAGACAGCCAAAACCATCTAGAATCAACTCCTTGGTGTTTACATTAATGTATGGCTCTTATGCTAAGATTCTATTTTCTTTTTTAAATGGATGATGTAAAAAATATTTCTTTAAAAATAAATACTGGTTTGTTAAATGCTTTTTACTTACCCCCATAATATGTCTTAAGTAAATATATTTAGGGTGTGCTTGTTTCGCGAAAAATTAAAGATTCAAAAAATAAATGCTCGTATCTTTTAAAAAAATTAGTCAACGGAAAATATTTTCATGCCTAGCTATTTTCACGATGATGGAAATATTTTGCATTCATTCATTTTTATGAGTGATACAATCGTTTATTTTTTGAAAAATATTTTTCAAAGTCTTTAATTTTTCGCGAAACAAGCACATCATTATGATAAGTAGATTTTCTTGACAAGGTGCGGCCTATGCAAGAAAAAAAAAAAAAGCAAAAGAGCTGCTACGGAGTTTTGATCTTTCACAAAAATGGGAATGTCCTTTTTTTTCTACGGAAAAATCACACGCAAGCACAAACCGTGAATGTCCTGCTTGCATTGCAAAAGCCGGAAAGATTTGAGAGATCATATTGCGCGTCGAACTAAAATTTATGAATCATTTGTACCATTATGGGCCAGTAAGTTCTGCTCTCTTTCAATGGCAGTAAAGTTGGTGGACCCGAGCAGTGAACAAGCTTTATTCTCTGCAAGATTCGCTCAGCGCTCTCACAAAGCAAGATGGTAACTTTACCAGGGCCAAAAACTGATATTCTCAACCGTAAAATCTAGGCTCAAGATTGATTACTCGTCGCTTTTCAGCAAAAAAATTGCACAATCCACAATCAACTCTCAGCTAATCTGACCGCATAATCTGCTCTTTTTCTCTTTGCAGTAGAACAATGATACAGCAAACCAGAAACTAATGGCGACCATGTGCATCCACGTGAACCCAACATAGACTTGTAACAAGCCAAGCTTCTGGTGAAGCTTTCGTTTTTTTCTTTCTCCTCACCAGTTGCGCTTGCTCCTTTCTTTGCAATGAAAAATTTGAAGAATCATGGCCCTTTTTATTTGCTTCTAATTTCTTCTTCAGTGAACATGAGAAGCATCCTCAGCTTTCCACTTGGGTCGGCCACAGCAGTTTTTTCTCCTGATTCAACTTTGAAGCAAGTGATTCGTCCTATTAAAAGCTTATGTAATGTTTGGGGGGTGATTAGAGGTCTGATTTGGTAGTAATAGCCTCTTCTCCTCGCAAAACTTTTTGTCAATGGCTATGGAGAAGATGGGAAATAGATTTACTTGCTCTCAGTGCTCTGTTCATATACATTCTTGCTTAAGTTTTAATCCGTTTTCATCGCACTTAATATGGTTCAGGAAATTGAAAATTTTTATATACATTTTTGTTACTATTGTATTTAGATTTAGTTTACTAAATCTCTTACTCATAACAAAATATTCGGTGATTTGTTAGTGCCACGTGGGCATCATCTATTCACCAACTTCGGCAGTGCATCGAGTCCTGATTCGTATAAAACCCAACTTCATCAAAGCCCCAACTTCATCAAAGCTTTTATTGATTGATTCGTTTCGACAGAGTACCCTCACTTTGTGCCCCTTATTTTGAAACTTTTCCGCTTCTTCTTCTTCTTCTTTCCTGCACCATCTTTGAAATCTCTTTCTGCAACACCCACCCACAATGGCGATCACCATTGCCCCCTGTGACCACAACCTCTATGACATCACATTCTACGGCTTCAAAGGACTTGATTTTTCTTTCCCAAACTTGTTCATTTTGAATCTCACAAATTTCTATTTTCATTTTTAGGGAACCATTAATGATGAGACTCTCTTGGTTATTTCCTCGGAAGAGTATATCAATTCTTAACGCGCCTCGGAATAGACAAGAATCGTTTTTGGTGTAGGCGGCGATAGCGCAACGAGTTTCCTTTTAATGCAACCGATTGTTGGGTTGCTGAAGTTAAGAGTACATATTGTTGGATTGACTATGTAAATTTTGTATATAAGTCAGCATATGGTCTAGAAGCACAAATTTTGCGTAAATTTGGCGAAAAGATCGGTGACTAAGTTTCTCCTTTCTGCTTAACCAAGGAGAGTTCTAGATAGCAATGAGATGTCGGAGCAACATGACACTCTTGTTGGCTAGTTTTTCTTGGCATTATGGTTTCCTTTTCAATCAGGGTGAAAAATCGCTGTGGCAATGAAAACTACTGGGATGATATATCCCAATGTCCGCACCCTCCTCACCAGCTCCCCTAACCATGACCTCCTCCATGATCTCGTCCCGCGGCTCCCAACCTCGTCTCGGCTTTGACATCTCCAGCTTCGGCCCAGACGACGGCAACAGCACCATCGCCATCCTCCAGCTCTTCGTGGGCCGCCACTGCCTCGTCTTTCAGCTCCTCCCCGCCCCGGGATGCCCCAGTCCCTCGCCGACTTCCTCCGCAACCCCCGCCACGTCTTCGTTGGGGTCAGCATCAACGAGAAGGTCGAGAAGCTGCTGGACGAGTACGGCCTTGGCGTCGCCAACGCGGTGGACCCGAGGGCCCTGGCTGCCAGGGAGGTCCTAGAGAGGTGATCGAGAGGCCGCAGCAGTGGGTCTCGGAGTCCCAGTGGGACAACCCGTTGCTGACGAGTGTGCAGGTAATGTACGCATGTCTCGGGCCTTTTGTGCCTCTCCAGAGAGGCTATGAATGCCGGGGGTGCTCGGCGACGGGGTCTTTGCTTGTGGTTGAAGAATGGAAATTTAGCTCCTACGTTATCCCGCCTTCTTGTGGCCTGGAATAGGCAAAACTGGATTTCGTTGTTTAAACTGCTGCCGTTAAAACGAGCCAAATGATGCAGGGATAAGATTTGGCTGGTGATTAATGTGCAGGACTTGTTTTTCCTTGTACTTACATGCATAGGCATGGTTGGCAATGAAAAGGAATGGTTTGAGTTGACTGAGGCCTAGCATCTTTCTGCTTCAATTTTGAGTATTGAATGATGATTATTGACAGGTTAGTTAGCTTCGAATCAGGTCTGCAATGTGTTTGTTTTGGTATGGATCTTCTCTCTTGCCGGTGCACGAATTTTATCCCTGTCTAGCTTTCTTCATTGCAATCCTTACTATAAAACTTTATTACTTGCTGGAATTTAAGTTTGTCAGCAGTTACCTTGGTGATTCGGGTGATTAGTGTAGCTGTAGTTTGGCAAAAGAAAAAGGAACGAACCTGATGGCGTAGTCCTCACTATCGGGGACTTCCCTTTTGCAAATTGCAACTCATATCTTCAATGCGAACTTCTATATTTCCTCAAAAGTTTAAATGCGTGTCTGTGACAACTGTCTTTACTTTGATTGAATTCATTGAAACGAAAAGGGGGATTGAGGAATGTGTCGAGCCATGTATAATGTGAAAGATTGCTTGCAGCTCGGGATTGATCGGACATATGCGAGCATGTGTGATTAAATCTTGTGCATAGTTTCCAGACCAATTACTAGTTAGCTGCAAACATCCCCCGCTCCCGGAGATAAGTCGCGATTAACCCTTAACCCTTAAGATAATGTTTTTCCTAGTTTGGATCTCAGAAGACAAACTAGAGGATGGTGTTCAACTCCTCCGCCTAGACTTTCTGCCTCTTCTTTGGTGGAAGCTTTAGTGGCCAAGGTCAACTTGCTACCTCGACTTGACCAAACCCCCTTTTAGCAGTCAAGCATTCATATCCATTTGATCGGAAAACAAGAGAAGAAGGGCCGAAAAGAAGAAAACAAAAAGAAAGGTGGTCAATACACGTCCAAAAACTGAGTGAAATTAATAGCTTTTATAGTGAAAATCATCAAATTGGTCTCACACTTTGGCCCATCAACCACGCGACTGTGTGAACACTTACGTATAAAAGAATCCTAAGTGGCGCAGAATATTTCGTATCACAGCAATAAACTTTGGTCACCCTTCGACGAAGACAAGAAAGGGCTGAGGACATGAGCGTGCTCTGCATTCGGACCGACTTCAGTGATTTCTCCTACGTTATGCTTATGAAGTCACATGATCGAGCATATGATTCATTTCCAGTTCGAAAAATAGTTGGCCTTTGTGGACGTGTTTGCTCGTTTGTGGTTCGGATACAGGTTTTTTTTTCTTCCCCGAAAGTTGGTTATTCTGATAAGCGACGTGATATGCCTAATGGGTAGTGATGTTGGTCATTCAAATGAGTTGACTGCGAGGTCTGATCAAAGTTTTTTATGCCAATTGTTGATTTTTCAGTTTCTTCTCATTTTGTTCTAGATAAACACAGTTATTGGTTGTCTGATTGAAGTTTTTGATTCGGATTATTAGGTTTACAATTTTTTGGGATGCTGTTTGAGTCAAACACAGTTATTACTGTCTCTGACTTTCCAATAGAATTCACCGTTTGTAGTCCTTCCTCATGTTACGGGAAAGCTTCGGGCCAGAAGTTACGAATGTTTCTCTTTGAATTTCTATGGGTTGACATTGAAGTTTAGGCACTTGAAGATGCATAATAGTTTGACTTGCTATTTGAATGCGTTTATTACTTGTGTTTGCTTTGGTCATGGAACTTCGTTCACGAAGTGAACAAATATGAGCATATATGTTTACTGTCTTTTGTTGGTTCCTTAGAATTTTCATTCACTTGAGTTTAAAGAGATAATCATGGTACAATTTATGGCCATCTATTTTTTGCTAAATTCCTGTCATTCATTTATCTGATATATGGCGGAGGCTTGAACTTTCTCTTTGCGGCCTTGCAGCTTTGTTGGATCAACTATCAAGGAATTTTAATGTTAGGGTACTAAAGCCTCGGTTAGTGGGATTGTTGGTTCTCCATCAGCCCTTTTTTTCGCTCATTTGGCGCATTCTCGCTGGAATGTCCTCATTTGCGTCATGGTTCTGGAGCTCTGTCTCGTTGCGTTGTGCTTATGAAGCTCTGTCTCGTTGAATCTGTAATTGTGCTCCGAGGATCTTGAAGCTGCTCTTTGGCATTTTTGTTTGTGTTGTTCTTTAGTTCGTACGAAATGTCGCAAATCACCTTGCACTTGGGAAAATAGCTTTCTTTTTTTGTATTTTGTATTGAGCTAATTTTTATACGTGGTTGTCTTGTCGAATTGGCCTTTGTGGACGTGTTTGCTCATTTGTAGTTCGGATATAGTTTGTTTTTTTTTTTTTTTCCTTTTCCCCGAAATTTGTTATTCTGATAAGCGACGTGATATGCCTAATGGGTAGTAATATTGGTCATTGAAATGAGTTTCCTGCGTGCTTCTTTTGGGGCAGACTCGGGATAGAAGTAATCCCCAAATGCCTTTTCGAAATCATCCCACCTACCCATGGGATCAGTTGTGCCTACCCTAGCCTCATTGACCGTGAATCGCCACCGCAACATGGCGTTGTTAGAGAGATATAAAGCATCAATTCATAGTTTGGCCGCCTCGTCATGAATCCCATGGCGTCAAAGTACAGCTCCATGCTCTAGAGAAAGTTATCAACCTCCACAATGGATCGTTCACCTTTAAAGTCTTTTGGTTTCGGCACCTCGATCTTGGGCGCCACTTGAACAGGTATGCACCGTTCGCGGTTGCACCATTGGCCATGCTGGTTTTGCACAAGACTAACTTCGTCTTGGGCTCTTGGATCTCCACCTTCGTTACTTCAATCTCGGCTTGGTAGGTGTGGTCTTTTTCTTGGAAGTCTAGCTTCAAAGCTTCAATTGACGCATTGAGAGCTTCGTCCTTCATTTGTAGTGGTCCTATGGCTGCGTTGAGTCCGATGGTAAGTCTTCGCAAATCTTCTTGTCCATGCTGGTGATTCGGTCCTTAGCATTTTCAAGACCTTCCAGTAACTCTTGCACCGTTCTTCTCGTCGTATCGAACTTGTCAACAAGTGCAAACACAATGTCCGACGATACTTCTCTTCTTTTTGATTTAGGGTCTTTGTCGTGGGGAAGTTCTCCGTCTATAATAGCATAAAAATGATCCACTTCTGAGTTAGACGTTAGACATTACCTCGACCCGTGTGATGCTCGTTGACCTCATGAACAGCTCGTCTCTACGTTGTTTGCTGTGACACCACTTATCACGGGCTGGGATTGCTCGACCAGTGAGATGCTCGTTGACCTCACGAACAGCTCGTCTCTATGTTGTTTGCTTTGACACCACTTGTCACGGGCTGGGATTGCTCGTCTCTACGTCGTTTGCTCTAACACCACTTGTCACGGGCTGGGATTGCTCATCTCTACGTTGTTTGCTTTGACACCACTTGTCACGGGCCGAGATTTTGTGATCGAGGCTTCCTTTGTATCACTGGATCTTGGAGCGCCCGAGCTAAGCCTTCTAGAGAGAGAGAGGGATGAATGCTTTGTGATATTGATTTGTGGATGATCAAATGATAAAGAGGACTCCCCTTTATATAGTAAGGGGCCTTGAATTACAACCATAGATCTCCATTTAATCAACCGCTAAGGTCTCATCTTCCATTTTCCCAACTACCAACATTCAGTAAGAAGGTTCTAGAACAACGTACAATTACTGACTTGCCCGTCCCTGGAAACCTTCTATAAACCATAGTAGAAAACCCTAGACAAACCCTAGGGGACCAAGATACAACAAGTCTTTAGATCATCTTGGCCATCTGCATGACCGGTTGGGGCACGAAAATCTCGGCCCGTGTCAATTGTCCTAATATTTTCGTCACCGATAAAAAAAAAAAAATCATTCATTTGTATAATTGATACGGATAATCATTTTTAAGAAAATATTTTTTGAACTTTTTATTTATTTGTCGCAAAATAATATATATATATATATATATTTCTTCCAAAGGAGGATGGCCTGGGCAAGATTCTCTTCCGCTGCTCACATCGGTCATGATATGAAAAGAAGACAAGATTTTGACATCACTCAATCGATCATATCTTTAGTAATTCAAATGGACAGCACATAAATTACTTCATCCTTTCCTAATTAATTGTACTGTACCATAAATACCCTCAACACAATTAACCTGTTGAATTGGCAAGACTTTGTTAGATTCGCTTGCCTTTGGATGTATTGCCTACTATTGATTGGCCTGTCTTTGATGCGGCTATGAAGTGCGAGGTTTTATAGTGTGAAATCAACTGAGCTCAACTAAATTGACTGAATTGACCACGCTTTTCGATCAAAATTGGGCAAATTTACTAAATTGTCACAAATCAAAATATTTAGAACTTAATTGGTAAAAAAAATTAAGTCTGAATTGACACAATTACAATAATTTTAAGGCTTTTTTTTAGTAATTTGCCTCCAAATAAGTAGGTTTATTCACACATTCAATTATTTTTTTCAATAAAATGTTGTGATTTTTTTTTTCCAGTCAATTAGGGGCAATGGCTCGCAAGCTTGATATGTGGTGATTGTTGGATAATGAATCTCGAACTAGTGAATCAGGCCACACGTCCTCTACTTCTGTTCGATGAGATTCTCATACGAACTTCCTCTCATTACAATTAAATGCCCTTTGTCAGAGTCGGTCTTTAATCCGAGTTCACATCATACCGCAAGCTTATAAGACGGCTCTTAGCCTCTTACATAATGTTTTGAGGCAAAAAAATCCCATGTCGGACCGCTCAGTTCTACATGACGCTCTCGGCTGTTGGGCCACTCCTATACTGTTTGTCACCGTCTGATGCATCTTGCGTTAACCGAGTCTAAAAAAAAAAGAGTATCCGAGATGAGGGGTTACTACAAGGATGAAGGCGGGTTCCACGATCGAGAGTCGAGCACTCTTGATTTCACACTACATCGCAGTATAAAACCTCTTACTTCCAAGATAGGCCCACTCAATAATTGACAAATACATCCAAAGGGAAGAGAAAGCGAATATGATGAAGTCTTGTCAAACAGGTATTGGTAATACATCCAAAAGGAAGAGAAAGAGGCGAATTGTACATTTATTCGCCAAAAAGGGCAGAGCAAGTTCTGCACGCGAGAGAGAGAGAAAGGACTTTGATCTTTCGTGTTCATGGGCATTATTGCACAACAATTTTAAGCACCATGAAGCCTTGTGTTGTTGGCAAGTAATTTTCTTACCCATGCACCAAATTTTCTCCGAGAACTAGAGGCTATTTTACACTTTTGTTAAGAAAAACTCCGATCCTTCAACTCCATTTCTTTTGTAATTTTTTGAAAAAATTTCAAAAAAAAACCTCAAATACTTTCAATTTCTTAAATAAGGGCCTGAAGTAGATATTATTTGAAATAAGAGTCTGAAGTGTTTAAATCGTTTCAGAAAAGGGCCTGGGCAAAGGGCAATTTAGTCCTTTAATTGTTGTTTTATTTTTTTCTCTTTCTCTTTTTCTTTTCTTTTTCTTCTCTCTTTCCTCTTCCCCCCCCCTCTCTCTCTCTCTCCACATCTCCATCGCCATTGCCATATAGACTCCCGCATCCCCCTCCCCTCCAGCGCCGCCGCCGGCCACCATAGCCCCGACGAAACACCTCGAACCTCTGGATCAGAGCGGTACCGCGGAACACTATGGCCCCCGTCTCCCGCGCCCTATGCTACGACAAGCCCTTCGACGTCGCCACCGCCCACAAAGCGGAATGGTCTGTCGGCTTTTCCATATGGGCTTTTCTCCGGTTTGGGCGTTCGCCTGATCAAGATCAGTCCCATGTGTGAGGTGGGCACGAGAGCCAGCCAGATCGATTTTTTCTCGAGAAGTTAAAAGGACGAAACATGACTGGAGTTTGGGGGTTGGTCCTCAAGAGGAAATGTGGGTTGGCTTCAAGCGATTTGAGGAAGCGAGGAACGCGTTTGCCTCCTCGATAACAATGAAGCATGTCATGTGTAAAGGAAGAGGAGCTGAAGCATCTGACGGAGGAGACAGCGTGCACTGTCCTTATGGAAAGAGCTCACAATTACATTCAAAGATGCCCTCTGATTTCACGCGATGGAAAGGCACAGATG
This sequence comes from Rhodamnia argentea, assembly GCF_020921035.1. Lineage (NCBI taxonomy): Eukaryota > Viridiplantae > Streptophyta > Magnoliopsida > Myrtales > Myrtaceae > Rhodamnia > Rhodamnia argentea. The sequence goes on along the minus strand of NC_063154.1, from coordinate 8,758,134 downwards.
GACAAAGAGAGGAGGTGGAAAAGAGACCGACACAAGCGTCCGTCAGTTCACTTTGGATTAGCCCGAATACTAGACAAAGCTCTTTTCACATTCGTGTCAATGCCTACTTGACTAAGTCGAGAACTCTTGATTTCACACTACATCGCAATATAAAACCTCTCACTTCCAAGATAGGCCCACTCAATAATTGACAAATACATCCAAAGGGAAGGGAAAGCGAATCTGATGAATGTGTTTGTCAATGATTGAGTGGGCCTATCTTGGAAGTGAGAGGTTTTATACTGCGACGTAGTGTGAAATCAAGAGTTCTCGACTCAGTCAAGTAGGCATTGACACGAATGTGAAAAGCATCTCAGTTAGAGGTGATCGCCAAAGTGTTCTATATAGAATGTCCAGCCTATGCAAGGAAAAAAAAGGATAAGGGAAAAAAAAATCAATGTCTAGTAAGGGGTGTCAACAATTTATTTCAGTTTGGTTTTTCAAGAAAACCAGATCGACTCGAATCATTAGCGTATAAACTTGAACCGAACTGAATCGAATGTCTCCCTAAACCAATTAATAAATGAATCAAAAATCCAATTCGGTTCGATTTTTTATTTTTGTATTTATATTTATTTTTCCTTTTTTATTTTTCTTTCTTTTTTGGTTCTAATCCGGTAGAAGGTCAATCACCTTTGACCGAGGGTTGGCGAGGGTCGTCGGCCCTAGGCGAGGGCGCCTAGGCCTTTGCCGGCCTCAACGAGGGGCCACGATCCTTTGCCCTACAAAAGAGAAAAAGAAAAGGAGAAAGAAAAAAAGAATGGTTATTTTGAATGTTTTTAATGTATTTTGATTGATCGGATCGAGCCGAATTTAAAAAAAAATGATTATTTTTTAATTATCTAAATTGAAAATTGAACCGAATAACTGACATTTTAGAGTTGGGAAATATGTAGACTATTTCATATGCTTGACCGGTTTAAGTTTTTGAATGGATGTCGTTTAGTGTGAAGATCTTGATAGAAATAATGCTCATAATTTATCCCGACATAACATCAATTGTCTTTTTCTATCAATTATATCTTGTTTTCCCCACGTTGTCGTTACTTGTAATAACAACGATGACTGTTACTTAAAAAAACTCCGGTCCTTAAGCTCGATTTGTTCTATAATTTTTTTTTCTATATACAATGTCTTGCCTATGCAAGAGAAAAAAAAATGGGATAAGCGAAAAAAAAATCAATAAAAGAGCCTCGATTATCCGAATTAAGAATTGAATCGAACCAAATTTAAAAAAAAGAATAATTTATTTTTCAATTATCCGAATTAAGAATTGAACTGAATCAAAATGCACAAAGTTTCAGTTCAATTCGCGATACGGTTCGATATTTTTCAATTCGAATTTGACATGTCTACCGTTCGCTGCTATGCAGCCAGTAAGAGAGAAGGACGTACCTGCGGTTCGAGAGATTCCCACCGTCACGTGCGAAAGTAATGACATACTTGCTGGTGCCCATTCTTTCCGAAAGAGGATATCGGGTGGTCCCCACGTCACCTGCTGTCACTTTTTCACCGTAATGGCAGCTCGGCTGCTCCAATTGGCAGAGGTTGAAAGAGAAGGAGACGGACCGGTCAAAACCTGGTGAAAACTGATATTTTCTTTGCACCTTCTTGCAAAGGAGCCAAAACCCATTATTTTACTCTGCATTTATTTACTTTTCACCGTGCTTCGTTCATGTCACATTTAAATGAGAGCCGTATGCGTCGACACGTTTGGTAAAACATGTAGTCCTGGACGACCAGCTTAAACTAGAGAAACTTTCTGTACGAGCTCAGATTAATACGGAGGAACTCCGAGATTACGATCAAATAAAAAGGTCAATGCCGCCCATAACATGGTGCTGCAATGTCTAAGTCCCCTCATTCACTCTTCGATTAATCACCAGTTTTAACGCTTAAAGAGTCAATAAATCCCAACATGCGAAAGCATCAGTGAATAACTCACATTTTGGAGTTGGGAAATATATCGACTATTTCTGATGCTCGACCAGTCATGTGTCCAAAGTTTCGCACTACTACACGTCCATAATTGAAATCTGAATTACTTATTACATTACCAATTTAAGTTTTTGAATGGATTGACTTTTTGCGGAAAGATCTTGATAGAAATAATGTTCATAATTTATCCTGGCACAACACCAATTGTCTTTCCTATCAATTATATCCTGTTGTCCACATGTGGTTTCTTGTCATAACAATGATGATTGTTACTTAAGCGTTTTCCACTAGAATTAGATTACTTTTTATATGCATGCATCCGCTCCCTCATTGTACCCAACTGTAAAAAAAAACCATAAACAAGTTATCTTTGGGATTGTTTTCACCTCCACGTAAAGACATATGAAAAGGCTCAGCCAACTCTAGGCGGTTTTAGGGGCATTGGTCCAATTTCTGATTCCTAAAAATTGTAACCGGTGATTTTCGATCCAATTCCCGATTTCATATACCATTCGGACCGAACCCTCCAATTTTTTGTTCCTATTTAGTTATTAGAAATCTGTAAGAACTAAACCACTCTTTCACAAATCTGCCATGGGGGTACCACCTTTACTTTTGTGTCCTTGTTACTGGCATGCTCTGCTTTCTCTGTTTCGGGTCGTACGAAGCTTGTCTCTCTCTCAGTCTCCCATATCTAATCTACCCAGCCAAAACTGCATTAGAATACTAAATGAGATTCCTGAGTTCAAAACTCCTCCTATTTAAAGCCAAGCTACATCTCTACGTGCTCTTCATCTCCTTCTTCCTCCTCCACGTCGGCATCTCTAGAGTATACTCTGACGAGCATCATGTTCATAAACGTGCCGACCCTATCCAAGCTGCGCTGGTAAAAGAAGAAGAGAACACTACTAGTGTTGTGTCATCCAAAAGTTTTGCAAGTGCCCTCTTAGACCCCTCAAAACCGCAGCTCTGGCGGTCGCCGTCGTCTGGATGGTGGTGGCCAATGGGCCTCCGGCCGCGCCGTAAGTGTCCTCGTGCAACTAGGTGGTCAGCACGTTAATGCCGTGCCTGTCCTTCGTGCCAAACGGAGGGGCCGTGCCGCCCACCTCCTGCTCGGCGGCGAGGACAACGGCCTACTGCCAGGGCGACTGCAATTGCCTGAAGTCTGCCGTCAACGGGATCCCCTACAACGCGGGGCTCGCGGGGAGCCTGCCGGGCAAGTGCGGGGTCGACATCCCTTACCGGATCAGCACCTCCACTGACAGCAAGAGGAAAGTGGCACCATTTCCTCAAGCGCCATTAGATCGACCGGCGTTCAGATAAGACGAAGAAGATTGTAACCGGCTCCGACACCGGTTACGTCCTTGAAGATGTACTTGATTACGTTCCAATCTCCCTGTGCGAAACGTCATGTCTCGTCCCTCGCGATCTTGCAAGGAAATTATCCATTTTTTTTGCCTATTTTGCCTTTGTTGGCCCTTTCATAGATCATCAGACCACCTGCGACCCGGACGACCTTCGTGCCGACAACTTCTATGACATCACATTCTACGGCCTCGTCGTCGGCACTCTTCTCACCCACTCCTCTCTCATGGCCTTCTCTTGGCTCTGGTCCTTAGGCTTCCAACCCCAGCGTGGAAATGCGGTGACAAGCCAACTTCTGTCAAAAGGCCAACAACCCCATAGCCATTCTCCAGCTCTACGTGGGCCTCCACTGCCGTCCAAGTTAACGAGGAGGTGTTGGGAGCCTTTGGACGAGAGCCAGGCCAAGGTCATGAGAGGAGAGACGGGAGAAGCGGTGACGCTGACGCTGAGGCCGTATAATGTGATGTCAAAGAGGTTGTGGGTATAGAGGTTGTCGGGGTCGTAGCGATAGTGATTGTCTTCGGGTTTGAAAATTTCAAATGTGGTGTAAGAAATTATAAGCAATTAAGTTCTCAAATTGTATTCACACTTTTGACTTTTAGAAAGGGAACGCAGAGAAGGAATTTAAAGGGAAAGCGAAAAGGGTTAAGAAAGCCACAAAACGATGTCATTTCCTCACAAAGCCCCAAAGGACGAGGCATGACGCATTGACAGTATACATGGCACGAGGCATTGATGCATTGTGCGATAATATGACATGTTATTGATTACGATAACCTATTTAAATGTTAAATCACGGGATGTCAAGCACTGCATCTGTAGGATAGTAGGAGTGGACATAATAGTGCGCTACGCCTTTGAGTTTGAGGTAGCCAGCCATGTCTCTTTGGTCAATAATTTCGAAACACCTGCCTCAAGATGAGGTAAACGGATTTCAATGGAGAAATGAACTTGTACATGTTCAAACTCATCATTAAGTGCCATAAAAATTGCGTGACAAGCATGTGATCACAATATCCAGCAAACTTACGAACATCAGCATTCACTTCCCATTGTGGCTTAGATAAAGCTAGTTGATCTCAAATAGCATGCATAGAGGACAAAAAATTGGTAACAGACTGCCCTATCGCTTCATGCATGCCATGCAAATTTCCTAACAATTGATGTTGATGAGCAATATCCGAGGTTGAATAACGACCGGCAAGCTGTCGGGGCTAACAATACAATCTAGAGGAATGTGAACATGTTGAGTAAAGATAACAATAAATTTTCGCGGAATACCAAACAATTTGCACTCAAAATGATGTCGCAAACATATCAACATGTGTGAAGTCGGTAAATAAATCAGAGTGAAGTAAAAAAGATTATACAATGATATATTGTGATTCAGTTTAAAACTGAGTCTACGTCCTCTCTCGGACTAATAGCCTTAATAACAACTAAATTCCGCTTGGTTATGCTAGAATTATCTAGTGCCCTTTAGATACTGTGAAAAAAAGTATTTAGCAAGCGATCTGGATTAATTTTAACCTTAGTCACTAGGTTACCAACTTACCATGCGGGTGCTCAATCAATAAAATAAACACCCAAGGTTAATACAATAATTGCAGGGGGCATATGCCACACAATTATTCTCATTTTTCTATTTTTGCTTTTTAAGGAAAAGACTAACCTATATGCAATGATTTAAAAAATGCAAACCACGCTAACATGGCATAGAATGGAATTAAATTACATGGCTAACCTCAATGAATGAAAATGACGAAGTTCTAATGACGGGCCAAATAAATGCAATCTAAACATGCAATTATAAATGTTATACAACCTAACATGTATACTATGTGGCATGACATTAATTTGGCCTAAGCCATATGACATGCTCATAATATTCTCCATTTATGTATTTTCAAAATTAATTAATGGCTAAATAAACTATCTAGTAAAATTCATAGTGGTGCATGAAATTAGGCCTAATCCTATTATACCTTAAATAGACTAATTTAGACACACACATATAGCCTAAACATGATGATTTAAGAATGCGACATTATCTAGAATGATCCTATCCTAAACATGCAAAATATTATCTATCACGCAAATATTCTACCATATATGCGACCACTCTAAATTATCCTAATGCACATGACGTCGAACCTTGAGGCTTAGCGGGCTTGAATTAAGCCATTTTCTGATTAATAAATATTAATTAATGGGCCTTTTTTAAATTAGACTTTAATGGGTGGAATCAAGCTTAAATTAGGCCCTAAGGCCCTCATAATTTTCGGTACATGGACGCCCCTTGCTGTTTGAATTTTCCAACATGTTCTGGCCTGGTCCACGTGTCAATTTAAGGCTCGTTTCCTCCGTTGATCTGCTGCTAAATTTAAATGCAAACTGATAAGAATATTTTTTAGGGACAAAATTTGGTCCCTAATTTTTATGCAATAAATGACTAAATGAATAGACAGAATTTATGTGTCAATAGCTGTCCCTCTTAAAGTGCGTGTTTGTATGTGTTAATAGTCTTTACCGTGATTGAATACATTGAAATGCATATGGGGATTGAGGAATGTGTCAATCGAGCCATGTGTAATGTGAAAGTTTGCTTGCATCACTGGAAACATATGTGAGCATGTGTAATTAATATTGCCCACGGTTTCCAAATCAATTACTAGTTAGCCGCATACATATCGTGTAATTAGAGCCGTGAACAAGGGTCCATGACCCATTTTTTATCCATATTTTCACACAGATGAGTTATATATGGGTTTTAAATTTTTAAAGGGCCGAATAAAAATAGGTATAAAATATTTAAGTTGAATTAAATGGGTCAAAAATGGATTACATGCTTAAATCCATTTTCGCCCCATGAGGGCAGCCTGTAGGTTGCAAATGGGCCAGGGGCCTTAAATGCTCGATTATTATTATTTTTTAATATTTTACTTATAAAGAGATTTTTTTATATAATTAAAAAATATAAAAATTATTGGCCGACCGCCGCTGCTTGCCGACCGCCGCCCTTTGCCTGCCGGCTCTCGTCGCCCGCCGTCGGTCACCGCCTCTCGCCTCCCCCCACCGCTTGTCACCGTCACCCGTCGCCGTTCGCCGTCGCCGTCGATTGTTGCCATTGCTCGCCGCTACTAGTCATCACCGGTTGCCGTCCATCACTGTCTACCGGTTGCCGGAGAAAAAATGAAAGAAAAATTAAAATTAAAATACTTTTTAAAAAATTTAAATATATTTTTAATAATAAAAAATTTTAAAAACAAAAAATTTTAAAAAAATTAAAAAATTAAAAAAATTAAAAAAGGGAAAAGTTTCACTTGATTTATTATCACATGAAATTATTTTATTAATATCATTTTTTATTTTATTTAATAAATTTTTATTAGTTAATTTTTTTTTAATTTAATGTGAAGTTTTTATCCGGTAACATATACGTGTGAATAACTTAAAATAGGTTAAATGAGTTATAAAAGTTTTCTTAGAATATTAGTATGATTTGGTAATATGGGTCAAAATGTGTCGGGTTGGGTATATGTCGTCTGCGAGTTGGATCGGGTATGAATAATTAAATATGGATCAAAACGGGTTAGACGAGTCAATATGGATCGGACTATATTCGATCGGATCCAAACTCGACCCGACCCACTCATTGGACACCTTCGTGTAATTGAGCACAAGATGCACTCTCCCATAGACAAGTCATGGTCAACGCTTAACGTCCTGTTTTTCCTAGTTTGGATCTCGAAAGACAAACTAGAGGATGATGTTCACCTCCTCCGCCTAAACTTTCTGCCTCTTCTATGGTGGAAGCTTTGGTGGTCATGGTCAATTCGCCACCTCGACTTGACCAAACTCCTTTTAGCAGTCAAGCATTCATAAAATTCGTCAAATTGGTCTTACGCTATAGCCCTTCAATTACGCAACTATATGAACACTCGACATAAAAGAATCCTAAGAGGCCCAGAATATATCTTGTCACATCAACATAGCTTTGGTCACCCCCAATAAAGACAAGAAAGGGCTGAGACATTAGTGGGGAGGAGAAGAAGACGCCAAAGGGGGGAGAATTCTTGGTCCTCTCTGGGGGTTTCTCGCCTGGGCTGGGCGATTGATTTAGTTCTATGATTTTTTCTCAGGTTTCCCACTGAAGCAGCGTCCTGTGAAAAGAGCAGCAAGTGTAAAAGGGGTCTTGCACAAGTCATGGCAAAGAGTCCCCCACCCAATTGTGTCCTTTTCCGCTTGACTTTGTGTGATGTATCAGGGATGTTATAGATGACACTTCGTGCGAAATTGTGTTTTCGCCACATTATGATATCTTAGATTGTATCCTAGGCTTTTGATTATTTGATACCCGAGCCTGAATATACGAGACTTTTAGTTTGGAGTCGGAATGATTCAAATGGGAGCATATTAGAGCTGTGTTTTCCTCTGTCGGTCGGGTGATTTCATCCAACCAGTTTTCTGATTCGCAGGTCACGAAGAAAATAACGGAAGTAACATCGAAATTAGACTAAATTTGCATGTGGGTAATGTTTATAACTGATATCCTACCAACTAACAGTGTATGAGTCGGCCCGACACCTAAGGAAATGAGTCGGCTTGACTCCTAAGCAAGAAAAACTATCAAAACAGTCTTAAACCTATTGCAATAATACCAATTCAGTCCATCCGACCGGCCGGTGCTAACGTGACAAATTTTTAATAGTATTTTAATTATGTAATATTTCTCCAAATTTTTTAATTTTTTCTTTGTTTTTCCTTCTTTGTCGCCAGCGAGGGTCGTCGGAGCTCGCCGGCCACTAGTAGAGTGCCGCAGTGAGGCTGCCTCATCTTGAGGGCTCTGACCCATGCTGCCCACAAAGAAGGAAGAACAAAAAAAGAAAAGAAAAATAAAAAAATTATTTAAAAAATTCGGATAAAATTTTAAAATTTTCATGTTAGCGCTAACCGGTTAAATAGATTGAATTAACACAAATGCAAAAGGTTTAGGACTGAATTAAAAAAAAATAGTACTAAATTAACATAATTGCAATAAACTTAAGACTATATTGGGAATGTTCCCCTCCTAAACAAACTAGAGCCAAATCCAAATGCCGTAGCCCTTTGTTCTGCTCGACGCTCTCGGCTATCGGGCAGCTCCAACATCGTTTGTCGCCATCCGATGCATCCTACAGGAATCGAGTCTCCGAAAAGAACGTTCAAGACGGAAAGCTACTATAAGAACGAGTTAGTCCAGTCTCGTCCCGACGTGTATGAAGGCGCGTTACGCGACCAAGAGGAGTCAAGCTCTCTTGATTTCCCACTACGTCTTAGTACAAAGCCTATCACTTCATAAACGCATCAAGACAAAAAAAAAAAAAAAAAAAAAAAACGCATCAAGACAGGCCCACTCAATAATTGGCCATACATCCAAAGGCAAGCGAATATTTGAGACGAGGCAAATCTGATTACAACTTCATATTCTAAAGACATACTGATGTGATTTGAGGTTGTAATGAAATCTTCGGCCTGTCTGTAAATTTTCGTGTATAGTATTTCTCTTCAACCACTGGAACTTCATAGTGTAATGTGTTCGAGTTTATGTACGTTGCGAAGGCAAAATGTCGCAGTAATTTACGTGATTCGGCAAGTGGCCTATGTTTATCGGCTGAACAGGGCAAGAAAGTTCCTAATCTCCGATAAACTCGAGATCTCACTTGCGCCCTAAGATACTACTGACCTCTTGGGAAATTCTCGATCCCCCAAAAATCTATTTGATTTGACTACGAACCGGATGTCTTACATTTAAATATCGATTTCAATTATTAATAACAACTCCGTAATGCGATGTCGGAGAATTGGGTTCGGACGAAGGATAAGAATGTCAGCATCCAAACGATTAGTGACGATTGCTTTGCCTTGCAATCAACCTTAAGCGAACAGATTTGAGATTAGTGGAAACGAAGAAGACAATTCTCGCAGTTTGATAATTTGGTATTATCTATTTTAAGTAGATTCAGCGTAGTCAATTTTCTTTAGTTTCTTTATATTGGCGCGCGTATGTCTTCGAGTATTTTGATTAGACGCATTTATGAACATGATTGAAGTATGTAACAAATTAAACTATGTCGGGTAGAATTAGAGTCCTCTTGAGTCAAGTACTTAAGAAATTAAGTTCGACTCCGCTTAAGGGCTCTGAGCGGTTGATTTTCGACTCGAATTCGCTTTCGATTGAGTCCTACTCGAATAGCTTGTGGGATAAGAATGCTAGATGTACAAAGATTCCTCGTTGAAGCTTGCTAAATGACATGTGAAAATTTGATTGGATGTCTACTTAAGGGGGATGATATGTTTAATGATGGAAGAGTGATACAAATAGTCCATGAATTTTGGCTTAAAATTCAATGTCATCCTTGAAACTTCGGTTTATTAAATTTAGTTGATAACAATTGATAAATGTTCAATGTAGTCATTAGGCTACACGAAAGTATTTAATGCGGTCCTTATGTTAATTCAAGTTAATAGAAACCGCTGATAATGGCTTCCAATTCGTAAAAAAAGAGCTCAAAACAAAAACCCCAACAGAGGCCGCCAACAAAATAAAAAATAGATGTTTATCTCTTTTCTCTCCTCTCAAACGATGTTCTCGGCATGTGATAACCCACATAATCGAATAACGTTCGATTTGTTGTTTGAGCAAATAGAAGGATTATATCGAATATTTGCCAACAGTTAACAAACCGATTGAACAAATTAAAAGTTTGGAGACGATATTGCATATCGAGCCAAAATTCAGGGACCGCTTGTGTCATTTTTCCATTAACGGTTGACTTGTTCAAGTAACCTGACAAGAGAAGTCCAGCTACTTCACATGTCTATTGGCCGAGGACAACCTTGAACCAGGAGCATAGCTCAATACTATTGTCGTGTTGTGTTGTAATGGTGTGATCGTAGAGTAGCATTTGCTTTTTGATATTTTAGGGTGTTGTCGTAACAAGAAAGCCAATGACCAAATTGAATGTCATTAATTTTTTTCCCCATTTTCTTCCTAAGAAGGGTGCCTTCTTTTGTGGAGAGATAACCCAGCTTCTAATATATCGACTGAAGTGCTGTGACTGGGAGGGGCTTTTCAATTTCAAACCTTCAGATTCGAGTGGGGGACCAAATAGCCATGATTGAAACGAATGTTCCGTAACAGGCGCAAGACCTTTATAGTAACGCCTAGAAGGGGTAACTGTATCAGTTGCCCCTCCGCACCCTTTCACATGTCAAAAGGTTAATGACAAGTCTTAAGAGCTTAGAGCAGGACGATTACTTATCCCTCAAACAAAATTGCCTTATACAGAATGATATAAATGATCTCCGAACTTTGACGCAATGTGCAATATAGTTTCCGACTTTTAATTTGACCAATATGATCGTTAAACTTTAATCCAATGTTCAATGTAATATCAGAATTTTTAATTTGACCAATATGATCCATGAACTTTTGAAACATGTTCAACTTAGTCCCTCAACTTGAATCAATGGAATGACTACACTTAACATCTTCCTATAGTTCACGGACAAAGTTGAACATGTTGCAAAAGTCCAAGGACCATATTGGTCAAATAAAAAGTTGAAGGACCATATTGAATATTGAGTTAAAGTTTAGGGATCATATTGATCAAATTAAAAGTTGATTGACTATATTGCATATTAAATCAAAGTTCATGGACTATCCGAGTCATCCCTTATTATCGAACATAGCGATCGAGTTTCAAAAGGGTCCGATTTTGCTTGAGTGGGCTCCCCATCAATGGGCCAACCCACACCCCAATCTTCTCTCGTGATTCACTTTACTTACGAAGGAAGAATACAATATTATCATTGGTCTCCTTTCCAAATTGGTTAGCAATATGAAATGGACAAAGCAGCCCTCCAACTCGTACATCCGCGTGAAAGGTTTGAGCGTTATTCCCCCTATTATTTCAGTTGTCTCCTTTCACACCCATCGAGACAAAGAGAAGAATCACACATGGAAATTTCCCTAAAATCTCTGTCATTCTCGTAATCTGTCCCCACTCTCCCTCTCTCTCTTCAAACTCTCCATATATACTAAACCACAAATCAAAACATGCCGAACCCTAAAAAAAATTCTCCACAAAGGCGCACCTCTCTTCCTTCCTCCTCCTTTATACATTAGTCTTTCGCTCTTCCCCACACCAATCATCATCAACCAACTACTTGTTAGTCATATTTCATACAGTAGAGAGAGAGAGAGAGAGAGAGAGAGAGAGAGAGAGAGAGAGAGAGAGAGAGAGAGAGAGAGAGAGCATGAGTAATGGAATAGTGGAGAGGGCTCTGTCCAGCCTCGGCCGAGGGTTCGACTTGACCTCCGATTTCAGGCTCAAGTTCTGCAAAGGCGAGGAGAGACTAGTCCAGCTCAATGAAACGGAGAAGAGGACGTTGGTGATCCCCGGCTTCGGGCCTGTACACAACGTCCCTGCCGACATAAGATGCGACAAGGGCGATCGTAGCCGGTACCAATCCGACATCCTCGAATTCAGCAAGGTAAATGGGCCGGGGGGAAAAAAAACCGTCGGTTGAGATGGGGCGGCTTGGGATAGATCTGGTGCAAATTTCGGACTATTTACATTTTCCATGTGTTTCCAGATGTCGGAATTCTTCAACCAGAAATCTGCGGTGCCGGGAAAGATCCCCTCAGGGATGTTCAACTCGATGTTCGGGTTCCACAGCAACTGCTGGGCAAACGACGCGGCGGAGATCAAGTACTTGGGCCTCGACGGCTATTTCATCGTGCTGTTCAACCTCCACATCGACCGTTACCCGCTCGTCCTCTCCGACGAAGTCTGCGACGCGGTTCCTTCCACTTGGGACCCCTCGGCTCTCGCGAGGTACGTGATCGGCACCTCTGCTATGGTTTCTTGAACGTTAGGTTGGCTTGTTTTAGGATTAGAACTGGTGAACGAGTAGGGTTGGATTGGCATTCACATTTCCTCGTCATGCTTCTTCATCGTCGTCGTCGTCATCCTCCTCCTCAAAAGTTGACTTTGGCCATTTCCCTTCCTCGACAGACTAAAGTATTGACAGCACTCGAAATGATCAAACCGGAATGATTGAAAGCACGTTAAGAATGAGGAGAAGAAGATAAATCTTGACCCTTCAATTCTGACAAAACATTAGTCACATGCCTTAAAATCAACAAATTACCTAGGCGGCCGGGCTATGTCGTTAAGTTCAATTAATGCCACATTTGACCATAATTGGATTTTCCCAAGGAATGAGGGTGCACAATTTCGGCTTTTCTAATTTCACATTGCTGCCGTGATGTCCTCAAAATTTTTTTCCGCGAGCATTCAATTTTGAAAATGAATTTTCAACCATACAAGTTTTAGGATTACCATGCATGTAGGCAAATAACATCCGGAATGCTAAATTGCCACATCCTCGGTCTAGCTTTCTGACCCGACTAATGTTCGCAATCGTGACGTCGTTTTCGAGAGAATCGAACCGCCCCGCATGTTGTTTTCCCATTTCACATTCCACATTCCAGGGCCAGAAAAATGACAAACGTCTGGATTGCGTCCGGGCCATCTAGCTTACGAAATAGGGCATCAAAGATTAGCCACATCATCATAAAAGACAAAGTCAAAGGTTGTACGTAGGACTGATCACTCAATCCGCTGCCATAAATATAAAAATGTCGACTTGCCGTGGACCCTCCACCATAGGGAAAGAGGCTCGGTACCAATCAAAAGTCTTTTTGAAGATTTTCCCAAGTTTGACCGCGTAGGGGGCTTGGACTCGGTCTTCAGCTCCCCCGCAACCGCGTAACATCAACGGAATCAACGGGGTAGATGGTTTTTAAGGGATGACGCTACCGTGACGGTGCTCTGATCGGACGGCTGCCGATGATCCCCATGTTGAGATATTCGTCTAATCTCGAAAAATTCGTGCCGTGAATCATGATTAGGCTGGAAATAGGTGCGAAAGCTCAACAGATATTTGACCCTCGAGCTTTCGTATTTCAAATGATTTGCTGTCAAAAATAAGTAAATAAAAATTAGTATTGAGATTAGTGAGAAAATTCCATTATTTGACTCCGAATAAATCGATTTCCATTTCCGAGTATAATTTTCGAGTTCAATTGGAATTTCGAATATTTTCCGAATACCGCAACTTTTAACGTCATTCAAAATTTTTTATTTTAAAAATTCTTTTTTTTTTTTTGCAGATTTATAGAGAAATATGGGACCCACGTGATAGTCGGACTAGGGGTTGGAGGTCAGGACGCCGTGGTGGTGAGGCAGGACAGGTCGTCCAACATGGCACCGTCGGATCTGAAGAAGCACTTGGACGACCTGGGCGATCAGCTCTTCACTGGGGCTTGCCCTTTCGCCCCTTTCCATTCCAAGACCAAGGAGTCTAAACACAACAAGGTACGATAAAATTCTATCTTTTAGTGTCCTTTGATAAAATCTTTTAATGGGCATCCCTTTGATTATTGTTATTATTATTATTATTACGTTTCTAATTTTCGTTACTTTGTTCCTTTATGCTTTTTCCCCCCACGAACGTCGCCGACGTCCAGACGCCGCAAGCCTTCAATCTGTTCGATCCGCAGGCGATCACCGCCTTCGACGGCCTGCCGACCTGCAGCTCCCAAGATGTAGGTTTGGTTCCCTCGCATTTTTTCATTACATAAATGGGGGGTAAACTATTTCTCGATTTCGCATTGATTGGAAGTACAGATTTTCAACAAAGGGAAAATTTTCCACCCACACGGAAAAAAACACCATTGAGTGTGACATTTGGCAAGCAAAGAGCATAAGAATAAGTAAGCAAAGTGCTGAATTTAGGGTACAAGGACGAACGATAAAGCAGACAACTTGGTCAAGGATCATTCGGTTTGGGTATGAATGTCTAGGTTCAGGTAAGTGTGCATGTCACTGAAATAAAATTGTTTAAGGCACGTCAAATAAGGAGAGATCTGGTTTGATAAAGAAGCCAATTTTGACTGACTATAAAGTCAAAAACCTGCAAGATTTGAATCTTGAGAAAATGAAGGAATTAGAAATGGGTTCCTTTCACACATTCAAGATTGTAGTACTCGCACTTATAAGATTAGACTTTGAGGTACTTGTTTGTGATAATTAGACTTTCTGTATGGGAACCCGATATCGGATTTCTTCCATTCGCTCTTCAAACTCCTTTTCATTTTGGAAGGAATATCGTATGACTTGTGTACTAATTTCTAATCATTATTGTAAAGCCAGTTGTGACTAGCCTAAAAAAATATTGCAAGATTTGAATCTTGTGAAAATTAAGAAATTAGAAGTGGGTTCCCTCCCACATATTCAAGATTGTAGTAATGATCCTTACAAGATTAGACTAAAGCCTAGTTATTATACTACAGCCAATTTTGACTAACTATATATATAATTACAAGATTTGAATCTTGAGAAAATTAAGAGATTAGAACCGGGTTCTCTCTCACACATTCAAGATGGTAGTACTAATCCTTATGAGATTAGACTTGATTTACTTGTTTGTAATAATTAGACCTTTTTACATGCGAATCTGATATCGGATTTCTTCCATTAGAGCCAATTGGAGTTGCCATCGCGAACCGCTGTACAATGGCCAACCAATAGACAGATTCCATACCGTCACATACTATATCACGTAGATGTACATGGACAACCTTCGTTGCTGCCTGTTTTTGATACCTGTGGTCACTTCTGCTCGCCACAAACAGCTTGTGAGCCACGACGCTGACGACCGAAATTCGGCCTGCAAATTATTGCAGGGAATCACGGTGATCAGCTCGAAGAGAGGAGGGGATCCGACGGCGGAGAGCCACTGCGAATGGCTCCTGACCGTCCCTTCGATGCCGGACGCCATCCACTTCAGCTTCATCCCCATCACTTCTCTCCTCAAAGGCGTCCCTGGCAGCGGCTTCCTGTCCCACGCCATCAACCTCTACCTCCGCTGTACGTTTCGCACTCGAATTTTTGTTTGGTTTGAGTTCAATTGCTCATCTGTTTTCCTTGGTGAAATCCCATCGTTTTTCCCCCAATCATCTAACTCGAACACGTTCTCCTTCATGGGGATTTGCAGACAAGCCTCCGCTACCTGATCTGCAGTCCTTCCTGGAGTTCCAAACCCACAAGCTTTGGGCTCCCATCCACAACGACCAGCCTCTTGGTCCAACCACCAATAGAGCCACTTCATCACCTTCCCTCAGCTTCAGCTTGATGGGACCAAAGCTGTACGTTAACACTTCCCAGGTACACAAACAGAGCTAGCTTGGACCCTGAATGTTACTATGGTCCATCCTTTTGATGTACAGAACTAGGATTTATCGGGTCGGTCTGGTTTCAGGTTATAGTAGGGAAGAGACCTGTCACGGGGATGCGGTTCTTCCTGGAGGGGATGAAATGCAACAAGCTAGCCATACACCTGCAACACCTCGCCAGCACTCCGTCCATGCTCGAGGGCTTGGTAGACGACACGCCGATGTGGCAAGGATCGGAGGACGCTGCTGCCGGTGATGCCTACTTCGAAGGCATACAAGGGAAGAGGTTCTCTCACGTGTGCGTTGCCCCAATTGAATACGTGCCGACGGATAGCACGTCCAAGAAGGTGGCCTACATCGTGACGGGCGCCCAACTTCAAGTGAAGAAGCACGATTCAAAGAACGTACTCCATCTCCGGCTCCGCTTCTCCAAGGTCTCGAACTCGTTCGTAGCACAATCTAACTGGGACCGAGGGTCCAAGTACTCCCAAAAGTCGGGTTTGCTCTCGGCGATTAGCACATCCCTCACGGGAAACATTGCCGCCAAAGAGAAAAGGGTGGCAATACACATGGACTCCAGCGTGTACCCGACGGGCCCGCCTGTGCCGGTGCAAACGCAGAAGCTTTTGAAATTCGTGGATACGTCACAACATTGCAAGGGGCCTCAAGATAGCCCGGGGCATTGGCTAGTGACTGGAGCTAAGTTGGATTTGGAGAAGGGGAAGATTTGCGTGCATGTCAAGTTCTCTTTGTTGAACCTAACTACTGGAATTTGAAGAACAACACAAGCGTAAAGATTTAAGTATAAGCCTATTATGGAAATATACAAAAAGAGGAAGAGAAAAGCATCTACTCTCCATGGAGCAGCTGAAGCTTCTTTGATGCCGCAATGGCCGCGTCCAAAGTGGAATGAAGGACGGTCAATGCCGTCATCAATCGTGCCGTATTTGTCACGAAGGGAATGCTTCAGATTGTGGCGAGACGACAAGAGATCGATACTGTAAATGTGAAGTCCGTGATCCATATTTCTTTCATTTGTTTTTGCCTTAGTTGCTGATGAAGATATTAATGTGTATATATGAACAGAACTAGTTAGTCTTTTGTTTTCCATTTTTGGGCCAAAGTAAGCATAAGTTTTCATTACTAAATGTAAGCAGGCAAAGGTCGAATCTTTACCATCCTTTTGGATTTCTGCAATGGCCTTCTCTTTAGTAAGATCTTTGGAAACGATGGTGTCAGTTTCCAAGCACATCTTCTTCCAATAGCCAGACTTAGCCTATTCGCCACCATGTTTGTCTGCTAAGCCTTCGGCTTCTTCAGTTAATTTGTGCTGTCAAAGCCAGGATAAAGTATTATAAGCAACCGCTCGCTTTGTCGACACACTAAACACTCTTTGCTACGTTAAAGGCCAGCTTTTTCAACGTCTTCCAGTCGCCCTCGATGATGTCCTTCGTGAACCGATCAGAACTTACTGTGATTGACTGACTTTTTGTGTGGGAACATTTTCTTCGTGATTATATTTGCTTTATTCCAGTTCCCTCTGTTGATCAGACCGCTGATATCTTCACCAAGAACCATCCTCAAGGACAGCGTCTTGCTCTCAAACGCAAACTCGAGCCATGTTATGCATGTTTGCTTATGATAAACAAAACATAGATAGCCATCAAATTGCATAACCAATAGAGGTGGTTAGGTGTTGCCTTCAGATCAGTGCTTACTGTGAGGATCTGAAGCCAGAAAGTCATCACCTTATTGGTAACGTTGTCAAGGGAAAACAGAAAGTCAAAAGGAAAAATGACACAAATGATCTATAAACTTTGGCTCAATATGCAATATGATCTCTGAACTTTTAATTTGAGTAATACGGTTCCCGAACTTTAGTTCAATATGCAATGTGATCCATAAATTTTTAATTTATTCAACATGGTCCAAGAACTTTTGAAACATGTTTAACTTGGTCCTTAAACTACAAGAAAATGTCAAATGTCGTCCTTGAACTTGAAATAATGGAAGGACTGCATTGAACATCTTCACATAATTTAGGGATTAAGTTGAATATGTTCCAAAAGTTCAGGGACCATATTGGTTAAATTAAAAGTTCAGTGATCACGTTGCTCATTGGATCAAAGTTCAGAAATTATTTGTGTCATTATTCCAAGTCAAAAATGGCTTTGAGTTGCTTATCTCACACGTAGAGTTGGCTTCAGTGCGTGATCCTAACTTCGTGATTCTACATGAACAATTTTCTGATGTTGACGCAATAGACTTTATGCTCTCGGTTGTTGCTTGCTTATGAAAGTTCGATTAACTTATCCCCAGAGAGAGAGAGAGAGAGAGAGAGAGAGAGAGTTGCGTGCAAATGACTACTACACTGAAAGCAACACAGAATTCTCTAACTGCCCAGTTTTGATGGAGTGGGCAAAAAGGATGACTTTTTTTTTTTTTGACTTAGAAAACCCGGTACTTTCGGAATGAGTATTGCATAATGCCCTCATTTCAAATAAGGATATGAAGTGGTCAAATTAGTTCCAAATAAGGGCCTAACCTTCCAGTCCGATAAAATATTTCGGGCAATCAATGACAATTCGTCCAAACATAATTTTATTAATATTTTGTTTTTTTTTTTTGTTCATGGTCTTTTTTTTTTTAACTCTAATTTGCAAAAAGTTAAACAAACTGAAAAAGTTATGACACAATCTTCTTCCTTGACCTGACTGTTGGTTCATCAACTCATCTTCTTCGGAGGAAGATGAGCAGATTGTGCTCGCCAGGTTGGCCGAACATCCATTGGGGTCAAATGGCATTGAATTTGACATGAGCTTAAATCCGGCGAGGCCGTCCCTCGCCAGATCAAGCGAGGGCGAAAATGCCCTTGACCAGCCGAAAGGTTAGGTTTATGGTCACTTTAAGATCTTATTTGAAATAAAATCTACTTTAAACTCTTATTTAAACAAGGTTCATTTTAGAATCTTATTATTGCTGTTTCGTGGGTCTTAGACCGGTCGCGGGCGGGCTCGCGTGCTCTCATTCAGTTCTTCGGGCCCATCTCTTAGTTTGAGATCTTTGTCCTTGGGGCCAGCCTTTACTTCTTGGGCTGGACTTTCCTTGGCCATTAATTTTTCGATTATGTCTCTAACAAGGAAAAATCAAAGGGAGAGGACAAGGGTCAACCTTGGGTGGCTGTACGAGAGATAAAAGAAATGGCGGAGTCAACAAAGGCAGGGTGACCTCTAACTGAAGACAAACTAGAGAACGTCTGAACACCAATGGGGAAGAGGACTTAAACCAGAGCACTGGTACATGAAACTGAACTAGCAGAGAGAGAGAGAGAGAGAGAGAGAGAGAGAGAGAGAGAAGATGAGCGGCAGCGGCTCAGACGCGGTGGCGGTGGTGGAATCTTACCCGATGAACGGTGGAGACGGCACATTTAGCTACAACAAGAACTCTTACTTTCAGGTTCTTCATTTGACGCTCGGTAGATGCGTTCCCTATTTATCATTTCTTCATTTCATGGGATAAGAACAAAACGATAGAATGAATTGTTCTGTCTTTGGCCAAGCTTTGCCTGGATTCAGATTTTGCAACTTCAACGAGATAAGTATCAAATTATCGAATATCAAACTCGCAACTCTTGACATGCATCGCAGAGAGCGGCGACGAACCTTGCCCGGGCGGCAATTGACGAGGTGATCGCGGGGGAGCTCGACGTAAAGCGATTTTCTCCCGCTCTGACCGCATTCCGAATCGCGGATTTAGGCTGTTCAGTCGGGCCGAACACGTTCGTTGCAGTCCAGAACATCCTAGAAGCGGTCCGGCGCAAGTACGAATCACAGGGCCTCGCCTCCCAACTGCCCGACTTCCAAGTACTGTTCAACGACAACGTGTCCAACGATTTCAACACCCTCTTTGCTTCGCTGCCGTCCGACCGGCCATACTACGCTGCCGGCGTGCCGGGTTCCTTCCACGGGCGGCTGTTCCCTGATGCGTCCCTCCATTTCGTGCATTCGTCATATGCGCTCCATTGGCTGTCCAAGGTGCCTAAAGAATTGGTTGATCCGAACTCCCCAGCATTTAACAAGGGGAGAGTTCACTACACAAGTGCCCCGTCTGAAGTAAGCAATGCTTATACAACTCAGTTCACAAAGGACATGGCGACATTCCTGAGCGCCAGAGGCGAGGAGATTGCGAGCGGAGGCATCATGGTCCTGGTCATGCCCGGGATCGCTAATGGCATTCCATATTCACGTATTCCGTCAGGCGTGATGTTCGACCTTTTGGGGTTCAGCTTGATGGATATGGCAAAGGAGGTAAAAACTGGAAATACTATCAGCACAATCTTCTTTCTTACCAAAAACAATTGTGTGTGTGCATCTCTGCATCAGCATAGTTCAGTTACAGGTCTAAAAAATTTCAAACTGAGCGAAGACATAGATAATCCATAGCTCATGTCTCAGTTATACATGTCTTAAGGTATCCTTTGCCGGATTTCTTAAGGTTTTCATTCTGTCATTAGATCACTTATGTTCCAAAACATAAGATAATCCAATTGAGTTGCACAGATGACCTGAATAAAGTAACTCTCTCCAGGGTATAATAAGTGAGGCTCAGGTGGATTCATTCAATTTGCCTGTATATGCTCCCTCGCCTGACGAGATGACGGCGCTAGTAGAGAGCAATGGGTGCTTTAGCATACAGAGGATGGATTTAGCAGCTCCTCAATCGAAGATCGAAGACTCAGTCGGAGGGCATGCGTGCATGCTGCACTTGAGAGCCGGGATGGAAGGCATCATCAGCAAACATTTCGGAAGCGAGATTATCGACGACCTGTTTGATCGTTTTCTCGGGAAGACCAAGGAATACTCCGACCGTTTGAACTCTGCCTTTCTTCAAGGAAGCCAACTGGTAGCCATACTGAAGCGGAAGTAATGCGCGCCTGAGGGCAAGTTCCGCTTTTATTTCTTCTAATAAGGTTTCGGGTATGTACTTTTCTGTTCGAACTCACATGTCCCATAAAAGGTACTAAAAAATCTGAATACAGCGAGGAGATCAGCACGTTACCGTGCTAGGTGTGTTCCATTCCCACGTTAACAACTGCTGCAAAACTTTTCCCACATCACCCATGGCAAGAGCGCGATGTCTTCTCAAACTCCACAACAAACGGAATCTGATGCAAGTATCATCTCGACTAGAGCTGTTATTGGAGATTACAGAACTGTATATTATGTTCAAATCCACCGGCATTTAGGAATCCAAGGAACCTATGGCATGGAAAATTAACTGTCATCCACAGAAACCTACTGGGTACGTAACGATAGGAATTCCAATTCGGAGAGGCTGTTAACAGCGAACAGCCGTTTTACATTACCATTATGTACCAAAAGATGTAATGCACGCACAAATAGCAGCCAGAATGTTGCTTAAGCCTTGCTACACAAAAAGCAGGAATTTAGGAGCACTGTTGCCTATACATTGGCAGGAGACACAAATACCAAAAAAACTCCAGTTTCTTCAACCAAAAAAATATCCGAGTTCCATTTCTCAATTCAGACGCAATCCACGGGTGAAGTAGTCTTCAAGAGTGGACTCACGAGCAGCTCTCCTGCCTCGATTTTCCTTCATAATTTGGATTAGTTTGTCATACACACACCAAGGAAAGCTAAGATAATGATCTTGATTCAAACCCTCATTGTAGCAACCCCAGTAATTCGGGTGATATGTGACATGATACCAAGCGGACGCTTTTGCAAATTCATCGACAGCCTCAGAATCTGAACCACTTGCCTTATCATTAAACCAGGTCCGAGCTTCCTTTCTCAGGGATTTTACAGCCACAGAAATGGATTCGGTGTCCCTCCTGGTGAATGACTTGGACATTTTGATTATCCAGCCACTTAGGATTTCAGCCTCTGTAATCCCATAGAACTCCATCAGCTTCCCCAACTTGTAATCATAATTGCCTTTGTGATAGAAAGCGTCGTCGACATAGTCCTCAAATCCGTCCACTTCCATATCTGGGTCATAAGATTGCCTTGCCATTTCCTGCGTGAACTTCCGAATAGAGCTTGATGCGTAAGCTTGATCTTTGACTTCCCGGAAAAGCTTTCCGATCACGTTACTGGATGCGTAGCTGGACTTGTCAAGCTTCTCCATAAAGTCCGGGTATTCTTTGGCATACAAATCAGGTGGTATCACAGCGGGTACACCAGTTTTTGGGAAGTCGATGGCAATAGAGAAAAGTCTTGCAAGCTCTAAACATTCAGAGCTCATGGCCTTTTCAGGCTTACTATCTGCAAAGACGGTGTGGGCATTGGCAATAATTCCAAGGCTGTCATTAAGCATGTAATTGACAAAGTACTCCTCCACTTCCTGTTTAAGAAACGCAACAAAAGGATATGAATTACCCCCATATCCATGGAGCAGTACAAGAGAAATCAAGGATTTCAAACTTGATGTAACTCGTCGATTTCCGGCAAAATCGATCATCAATTACCTTACACAGATAAAGAACACTCAGATATACATCTTCTCTTAAGAGTTCAAGGTATATATGTGCTGGCCACTTCCTGTTTCAATGTTCCCAATGTTTCAAAATAATCCGTTCATTTCAACCTTATCAAATGGAAATGTTCTGCAATGCAAAAGAACAATGTACAAATTGCATGCACAAGTGTAGGCATGCAGGTAAATGCTTATTGCCACAGTACCAGTATTTCCAGCAAAATCAAACTTAATAATACCAATCAAAGAACAGAAGCCCCTTAATGTAGTCCACCTAAAAGAACAAGGAATTCTCAACAGCAGTGAAGAGCGGGTACCAAATCCAAGGTCAAGGTGGTAAAAACAAGCATCGTCGCAAAGTTTTACTCATCGAGTCACGTTGGACCAAAATCTTAGTATAAAGATCTGAAGATTTCTCCATAAAATCCATAGACCAATTATTGTAAAGGATAAGTTCCAAACCCCAAGTTAAGAAAAGCCAAAGTTAAAACAAGCAAACAGCTAACCCCAAAGCATGAGGCCCAATCCTTTTCCCCCCAAAGGCAAGGATGAGTTATCATGGTACGGATCTCTATTCTCTAGAAGAGTTTCTTTGCAAGGAGGAAATTGAGTGGACCGACCTATAGTACTTCCAATTCGAGATCATCAATATTTCCTACGATGGCCCGGCCTTCTAGATAAGGAGAAAATACCACAGTGATAAGGTAGTTTCACTAGGTGTATGGACATAATACCTTCCATGATCACACACTTTAATCCATAAATTCTGATTACATTGGTATTTCCTAGATAAAAATCAAACTTAACATTACAGATTTGCATATTTAGATTTACAACTGTTGGATATAAACAAAACCCGTGCATCATTTTGGTAAGTCTACCTTTTAATTCCCCCATCTTTTCTTGACAAATAAGCTATGTCTCTTCAGAACAGTCACTTGAACTGCGTCCAAGCACAAGGCTGGTAATTCACTCAACAACAGTGCCTGACTAAATACACCTTCTCTAAGTCTGGCAAAATATTTGAAATGTCGAAATAGGGTTTCAGCACCAGTGAAATGCCTCCAGTAGTCGTTATAGACACATTTGATGAGTGGCTCTTTCCCTAATCCATGTTACTTGGACTGCTGAGTCGCGGTAACATAGCCCCCAACCATAGGCGAATCCAAATCCCAGTCAAGACAACACTAGAGCCTCAAGCACTGCATCATTTACCATAATCAGTTTAAGTTTCCCTACGAAGGTTCACATCACTTAGTGCACAGCGACGTCTGAAGTTGTGAGAGCAAAATTTGGCAGTTAGCTTTTAGGGAAGAAGATGAATAGAGGCATTGATAACCTTGGAAAGCCACCCACAAGCAAACATGGATGAACTGCATGAGGGCAATTCTAAGTGCAAGTCCTTTCTAGGGACTTCTCATAGTATAGTCCTGGTCAAACATCTATATTCATGTTCCGTAAGGCATAACCAGATAGTCGGCTTTAAGTATCCTATTGACCTAATGGTTGAAATAATTAGCACACTCATACATAATGGTTTGCTGAGTGACTAATTTTTAAGCTATCATCTGCTTGCAAATGATGCAAATTTTAGCTTCTTTTAGCTTCTTGAGGGTTCTTCCAACCGAGGGTAGAAAGAAAGAGAAGCACGCATATTGAGAAGCAAAAGGAACCGATAAGAAAACAAAAGAAGGGGCAGGGTTGACAGGGTTGACATGGCATGATGTCACACGCCACATTCATCCATGAGAATAAAATACTATCCAAGCATCATGTCAGACAAGTCAAGTCGAATGAAATGAAAGAGAATGCCAAGATGATGGATGCTAGACGTATTTACTACCATAACTGTAAGCTGTTTAAAACATTTCAAGTATCAGAAAAAAGCCATTACAGAATTTACAATTCCCTGAAAATCCTGAGGAAAAGCATTACCTCAATAGTGACATCGTGATCCAACTTCTCACTTGGGGCAGGTGTGTAATTTATAGGTTGTATCTGGCGATGTGGAACTAATTCTAAGTCCCAGGAGACAAAGTAGACATCTCCATCCAAATCACTCCCTGAACACTCATTTGGATGAGGCCTATTTTGTTCAAGAAGTGCAATACGCATCAAGAAAGGGAAATTGTCTGAGATGAGAATCATTTAATACAGATCTATATCGTTTTCTGCTTTCTACTTTAATCTATTAACAGTGGGTTTGAGAGGATTAAAAGTAGCAAACTTAACCCAAATTATGAGGAAAGGAATTTTTTGCCTCGACTTTTAGCCAGTAAAAATAAAGGGAAAACTATCAGTGTTCAACCAGAGCCAGAGCTATCAGAAGCATAGAACAACAGCATAGTAGAGAATGCTTCTTAACAAAGTCGCATCAAATGTACACAAAATCTACACATGAGCCTGGGATTGGTAAGTCAAACCATGTACAAGAAAGAGACAAACCACAAGCAAAATTAACAAGAATTCAAATCTAGCCACCAAATCCCGCAGGATAAACATTCAAGCATATAGTCTCAAAGCCTAAAGGTGATAGAAAAGCAGGCCCAAAACAATTTCTAAAGAAAAAATGTAAAAGTTATTGTTGGCTATTTAAAATGAGGAAAATATTAAATTGGGTTACACATCAGATCATTGACTTCAGACCTAGTACAAAAGTAATATTAGAAATTTTAGACCTTATTAATATGACTGAACCAAATCAAAACAATAGCCAAAGATCAACAACCAAAAGCAAAAACAAGTCCAAAATGGATCCACGACAAGTGCCCGTGCAACTGAGGTCATTTCAAGCCAATAGCAAGGCATGTTAGAGTCATACCTTTTTCCCTTTTGTGGAAAAACAACACAATCTACCATATGATGTAAAGCTGGCACGTCTATAGCAGTTAGAACACGCACATCACCTGGATGTAAGCAAGGATTCTTGGCAACAATTACCTTTCCCCGTACAACAAAACTTTGATCTGAGTCAGTACCAATGAACATGATTGACTCATCCCACATCTGTCCTTTTCTACTGGAATACTGCACAAACACCTGACCATATTCCAAAGTTCTGGTTTCATCAAGGCATCCCATCATTGATCTTCCTTTAGGAAGAAATATCCTTGTTTTGGTCCGCAAATCAAACAATTTTTTTGCTCTGAATGTTCGCAGCATCATCGATAGAAATGGCTCTGCATCAGGCTTATAACCACACATTAGCATTTCTTTGAGAATGTTACCATTCTCACCAGGGGACATTAGATCTAGAGCCTCTTGTGCTTGTAAGGGATCAACTAAAATAGCATTTAGCTGATCTATGGCATTTTTTTGTTTTTTCTCGAACACATGATCTGGAATGCCAAGTGTTGAGAGAAGAGTGATCAACTGGCGATTCAGAAAGCAAGGCTGATATTTGCTCCATGCTAAGACATTTAGCTTTGTCTCATTTGATTCGTACTTGGACATGCTCTTTCTGAGTGATAGTTTAACATATGACGTCGGATCAACAGCTACAACACCTTTATATCCTCCATAGTGAATTTGAAATGCAGAAGGAGTATAACCCTTGAAGCCACATTTTCTTGCAACTTTCCAAGCGAACTCTCCAGATATTTTCCCGATTCCATCAGAAAAGACATAATCTATATTCTCAACATATGATTTGACTTCAACATCCGGAATGACTTCAACTTCATGTCTACCTACATTGAGAGTTTCAGTAGATGAACTCAAGGATTGGCCCAGCCTTGAGGCATATTTTGCCACATTTCTTATTTGACTGAATTCACCCATCTTTGCCCTAATAGTTGCAGCAGTACACCCATTTGTTGGAGCAAACATCCAAGCAGAATTTTCGCGTAACTGACTGGATGAGAAGGCGAGAAATTCAAACTTCTTATCACCTATTCTTATGCCATTCTTGAGTGCAGAAAGGATTCTTTCATATATATCCGTCCTTCCATGTCTCAAAGCAGTACGAGAAGATAAATCAGTAGAATGGATTTTATCCAAGTCCTCGTCCACAAAAGAAATGAGGATAAAATTGTCAATGTACTCAGAATAACTCCGCAATACATGATTTGAGATATTAATTTCTGGACCCAAAAAATACACCCTGCATGGTGTTATTTGCACCCTATGAACATAAACCAAGCCAGCATCTAACTTTATTGAAGATAGCTTTGTAGAGTGCTGGGAGGCAGGTTTTGTAGAGTGCTGGGAGGTAAGATATTTCTTGTGCTGCTCAATCAGCCATTTTGAAGGCTCATAACAGCATTCTTCCAAATGGAACAGTCTGTCTAAGGCATATAGGATTATGTCCATGTCTATCCTCTGCGGATCAACCATTCGATAGAACGAAAAATCAAGACAAGGTCCTGCTAGACAGCCATTCTGAACTAACAAATTTATCTTAAAGAGGATCTCATAAGGCAAGTCAACTCCTCTGGGAGGGCCTACGATTGGAACTAGATCCACGCTGCAGGAGAAAGGAAAACCATCTTCCACGGAAAAAATGTCATTGGTTTCCTTATAATTGACAAAGTTCACATTAAAATCTGGAAGCGAGCATTCAGAATGAATCTCTAAACATACAGCAGAAGACTGTCCAATGCAAGCTGATGGAGTAAAATCAGTTGCTCTCACCCACTGGGCATCAGAGCCATCTCTAAAAAAGTTGTAGACAGGGCTGTCCAAAAAATTTTCTGAATGCCGATCAACTTTTTTCCGAATACGAGGAGCCCCGTACAGCTACCATCCACAAGAACAAAAGTTACAAAAATCTATTAGGTCCTCCTCTATCATAAGTAACATACGATGCAGAAAAGCATGCATGATCGAGAGGTATGTGCAAACAAAAGAAAATAGATAAAGGATCAGGTTTCTTTATCTCAGTGAAAGTGAAAGTTTGGGGCCGAAGTTGAAGCCCCACAAGTTGGCTCCTTGTAAAGGAAAATACATGATGTCCATCAATATATTTACCTCCACGGAATACTTTCCACTACGCCAAAAATGTAAAGTTCTAAGTCTCTACAGATGCTCGAAAACATTCAAAAGTTCCAAATTAGCCAGATGCCAGAATATGATCAGCAGATAGAAAGTCCGATCTCTATTACTGAAGGGAAGTTGTGTACCCTGCAAAGCCTCCTGCTTAACAAACCTTGCCATGACCAGAAGTTTGTAAAGAGCAATTTATAATACGCGAATCAGACAAGAGTCTTCATCAAACATTAACAGCAGCCTTAGAAGATTGGAATTTTTTAATACAACAAGATGCATGATTCCCAAAATCAAGAAACGACAACAACCTCAAGAAAGATTATGATCATAAATCTCCAAGCTATATCTTTTAAGAATGTTTCCTAAATTCTATCATGTCATGTTGTAATTTTAACCGTGCCTCAGTAAGTTCTCAAATGTTGAGTTTCAGTTGGGAAACTATAAATCACGGAAAATGGCATTGAATGCCGTAGATCTTGTGTACAAAATGCAATCAAGTCATAAACCTTTCAATTGTTGCAATCAGTCCTCCTAGCAAAAACATTTTTAATTTCTCGTGTGGCAACCTGTCTCAACTAACCAGGGATGCAATTCAGGACGAACGTAATTGTATTTTTTTGCAAAAGGTCTAAAATTTTGGTCACATAAATTTAAATGTTCAGAACATGCTTCATTGTAAACACAAGTTTTACCACTTCTAATACAATTTTCCCAGTCAATCAAATTCCACGCAACCAAAGTACAAGGTAGCACTTAACATGAACTTCAATAGGTATAATATCACAGGTTGTCCTTGTACTTTTGCCCCAAAATCAAAATCATCCCTCTACTTTCTCTTTTCCGATTCAAATGCGTCCCTTTGCTTTTTAAAATGTTCCATTGTTACTCCCTCTGTTATATGTTTTCTCTTGGCCACATGTATAGTCGGATTACTAAGGTGGACGTCAGAGCACACATGCCTCATGATTTACGAAATTCTTTTTTATGTGGCGCCAAATAGGCTCCGCATCAGACAAACATAAAAATTGAGAACACCAAAAAGAGAGAGAGAGAGAGGAGCAGAGGCTCGTGGCCATGGCCACTTGATCTGGAGCACGCAGCCATCACCACTCGAGCTCTTGGCCGCCATAGCCACTAGATCTAGAGCTTGCCAAACCTTCAGCTCACGGCCCTGGCCACCAGATCTGGAGCTTGCCATGCCCTCTCGAGCTCGCGGCTGCCACAGCCACCAGATATGGAGCTCACCAAACCTCGAGCTCACAGCCACCATAGCTGCTCATGCACGATGTTTATTATTCCCAGATCTAGAGTTCGAGGAGGGTAGGAGATAGCGACCACTTAGTCATTGGTGTGTCAGTTGAACATGTTCTTGATTTCCAAACTAAACCTATGACGAAAATTTCAACAATATCTTTTCTAAAGAGCCCTCTTCGACCATCTCTCTCTTAATCAACAAAGTTATTATTGTCTGTGCCTCTACATCTTACTGGTCCAATTCTTTTAGTAATTCCTTGCAGATTGTAATTACTGGAGCTCATCATTCACTCCCACAAACATACTAGCTTGACCCTTATTTCCAACCTAGCCCAATGACCCTTTGGGTCCGAAAATGATTAGACAAGGGGCTAAACCAGAATACCTTTCCTAGTCCCAACCAGAGCTGACCAATAATGTTTGGAGTTTTGCCTGTCATTTCTCTGTTAAGGTAAGGTCTTGGCAAGCCATCTATGGTCACGATAGATTTGATCCAGGCAGAAATACCATGAAGTTAAAACATCTTCTAAATAAGTTATCATCAAGTTGTCAATTTCCCGAGGAACCGGTAAATGCTTCTGCTCATATAGAGAGCTAAAATCAAATACCAACAATACGGGGAAGAATATAGTTCAAAGAACTTTAACATTCACTGAAATTAGGAGATCACACACAAAATGATGTCCAATCAAATTTAAAAACCAAATATGCATGGTAGGATAAATCACAATATTAGCACAAAATAGTAAATCAGTCTCTCGTAATCTGAATGAAGTCCACTCACCTGAATCACAAGATACATTGTTTTACGGCCTCTTGCACGGTGTAGCTCAATCTGCCAGATATTTTCATAGGATAACTCGAGCTTATACTCCATATTGTAATAAGACAAAAGGAAGCAGAATTTTCTCAGCCCAATCCCAAAATTTACAGAGACATTACCCCATTTCCACAGAGAAGAGAACCTTTTAGTTGATACCTGGCAACCAAAATCCAATGCGATACCTTCCATTGGATTCAAAAGGGTTCTTGGCCTTTGTACAATATCATGCTCAGCCCTGTGAGCAGTTAGACAAGAACGCCCATACCACAAATCTTTTCGACTAGCCAATAAAATAATCATCTCAGCATATTCAGCATCCATAAATTGGACAATAGCATATGATCGAACCCCATGTTTGTCTTGTCTAACTTTGATGGCATAAACAGTACCATTGCCAGTCCTTTGCTCCAGGAATCCCCTGACTGTTTCTGCAGTCACTAATGAAGAGAATCCGTGTATGTTTATCGTCTCACCCATTCAACTGAATTTTATAGCACTGTTACACCATATCAAGGACATCACCAACAATGACAGAAGAACGCCAGCCTAGCGCCTTTGAAAAGCACATGGACCATTCAACTCCAAGCCTGAAGTTTGCAACACTGAAAGGCGAAAAAATTGACAGAGTGCTATTTGAAAAGCACTAAAAATTAACAGGTTGCCTCAAACTACCAACAAATCATCATAGCAATTGATCATCAAATGAACATTTGATTGCTCTATTTGAAAAGCACTAAAAAAAAAAATATTTACAAGCATAATGGGATTCTATCAGCAATGTTCACATTAAGCAAGAGTTATCAGCATCAGAAAAACATCAAATCGGCCTACAAGTTTAGGCAACCATATCAGCATACGATGATGACCCACAAGTTCATAATACTATGTTAAATTGCAACAAAGATTCTTAGATTCACCATGATATGCTTCTCGAAAAATTCCTCCTGAGTCAATGTTTATATTTTATAGTTGAGAAAAGGTTGCAATTCTAACATTCACTCTAGAACATAAACCAAACAAGAAAGCAGAAATTCATTTCACCTGAGGAAATTTTGCTTCTCAAATGTTCAGAGTTTTTCTGATTCAATCACTTGACTCCCTCTGCACCAAAAAAAAAAATCAAACCCCGACACACGAAAGGACGACGATCATGGGAGCACCAAACCCAGATTCCCAAGCACAAGTTCCCATCTCACTCCATGAAACAAGTTACAATGCAGCTTCTCCGAACCAAACCACACACACACACACACACACAAAAACCGTGACCACACATGACGGTAGACGATCTTTACACGGAATTCGAACTCTTGCACATAATGTCGCCGTACAGCATGAGAGAAAAAAAAAAAAAAAACGGGGATCATCAAAAACCAAAACTTGACTGACAAGAAGAAGAAGAGGAGGCACAGTTACCTCGAAGAGCTGGCTTAGCAGTGAAGGAAGAAGGGTCTCTCTCCGCGGTGAGTGAGTAGAAAAGATAGTGCAGAGAAGAGCGAGCGTCTCCTTCGTAGTCGTCACCTCCGAGTCAACCTGGGGACCCACACGCTGACAACATTGCCGTACTGCCACGTTCGAGAGGTGACTGCTCCTTACCCCTCTTTCTATTTTCTTTTTCCATTCCAACTTGGTGCACTCTTTGGTGGACGATTTCCCTTCATTTATTTCGCGAAAATTAAATAATTTTAAAAATATATTATTTTTTAAAACACCACCAATATCATTTATAAAAATAAATAGTAAAAATATTTTTCTTTAATTAATTATTTCAAGCGAATCAAATCATTCTTTTAAATAATTTTATTTTTAAAATTATTCATTATTCGCGAAACCAATAGAGTCTAAAATCTCAACCTATATTGCCTTGTTTGATAATCCCGTAAGATTAATTGAACACTCGAGAAAGAGATTAAAACTGTTATAACTTTTATTCGACATTTATTTTTGCACCAAAACTTCTCGACGGATCACTTGAGTGCCACATTGATATGAAAACGTCATTTTAAGTATTTATTCGGGTGAATCATCCTATGTGGCTTTTTAAATTAATTTTTGAGAACGGCATGGCTTTTTCTTTGAAAAAAAAATGTAAGTCTAAAGGGGGACCATCTTCAATTGACGTGGCAAAAAGCAGGTCCAATCGTCGTCTTTTTTGCTTTTTTATCTCCCAAATTCATTTGAAACTGAAACCCCTATAAAACAAGATTCCTCTTCCGAGAAGCTTGAATTAGGGTGTAAAAAAATCCTGCGCCGACCCGAAAATTTACCCTAGTTTTCGGGCCGGCTTGGTACTATTAGGATCGGGCCGGGTTGAGCCGGCCCGGTTCCGGCTTTTTTATTTTACCCATGTTTTCTTTTTAATTTATCTTATTTTTATTTTTTATATTCTTTCATTTAACGGATATGTCAAGTGATTT
The DNA here is from genome assembly GCF_020921035.1 of Rhodamnia argentea. Lineage (NCBI taxonomy): Eukaryota > Viridiplantae > Streptophyta > Magnoliopsida > Myrtales > Myrtaceae > Rhodamnia > Rhodamnia argentea. The sequence continues at coordinate 8,726,528 of NC_063154.1, read as the reverse complement.
TGATCCAAAAAAGAAAAAAAAGAAAAGAAAAAAAGGAAACAGACCCGACCCCGCCCGAAGAGGGTTCGGGCCGGGTCGGGATTGGCACTTGTTCGGTTTCGGCCTGGCTAGGCCCGGACCCGGCCCATTGACGCCCCTAGTTGAACAATGGAGAGGTTCAAGATGAGATTAGTAGAGGAGAGGTTCGAGCTAGGATCGGTTGAATCGGCTTCGGTGAGGTCGAGATGATGACGAGTTTGACACCACAACATAGAAAATCACGCTTGATTTAGATGAATCACAAAGAAATTGCTGGGTGCGGGACATTAATCGCCATAGGCCTCGGTCGAAATCTCGCAAATCGCAATGAAATTAAAGGCGACGGAGATGGCAAGCTGGATGCATTAGGGAAAATAACCAGCATCTTCCTTCACACAGAGAGAGCTCTCTTCTCTCCGTTGAAGAATCATCATTGCTCAGCCACCGAAGAAGTGAGACAGACAGGCAGAGCAATAAATCTTTTACCCTTTTTCTTATAATGGGTTTTTATATATTTATATCAAAATGATGTCGTTTCTTTAATATAATTTTTGCTAATTGAGTTTTCCCGACGAGTCACATCAACCGGTTTAGAATAAATTAATGCCATGTCGAATGCCGATGGCACTAAATTGAATGTCATGCGAAGATTATGATACTTCTGCTGTCTTTTTTTCCTTGAACACTTGTTAAGACTCATATCTATTTTCTATGAATTCCAACGTGACAAAGCAAACTCGAGAACTTTCGTACGGTCGCTCGCTGCGTTCTACGCAAATTAGTCGTCAAAGAATTTTGACTTATTTAACCTATTGAATCCTTTTATCGCTTATTATTAATAAGATGACATTACTGATGTGGCACACCACGTGAATAGGAGATTGATAGGAGGCAAAATTTACAAGAATGACGTGTAGGAACCATGTCGCCCCTCCACCGTTGACACTACTTCTACTCGCTCCGATTCGGACAAGGGATGACACTCTAGCCCTTCTGGTTGAGGGGCAACAATTCAAATTTCCACATTATCCACGATAAGATTAGTTTTAAGTTATTAATTGCTAAGCAATTATGAAATATTCCAAACTATAATGATAAGATTTCACAGTGTGCAATTTGTAATTATTGACACCTAAATTTTGACTATCAAAGTTCTCCCGTACATTTCATAAAAATTAGAAATCAAATTGTACCGGATCAAATTGGTTAATAGGGGTACGATTTGATCTCTAACCAAAAAATATCCACATTTTTTTTGGTCTGTCCAAAAAAAATATATCCACATTAGATAGCTTTCCATTTGCACGCTTTGCTGCATTCTCGGCGTTTATAAATTAATCATATTTCTTAAAATAGCATGCAAAAATCATCAACTTAGGACAAATCGCCAATTTTCGCGAATGGCCCAACTGATGGCCGAATCGGCGTTATCTTTTCCTTCTTTTTCCTCCAGCCGGTTGTCCGATCTTGACCCGACCCAGGCTTCCTGCGGCGAATTTAAACAAGATTTCTTAGCATGTTTTGCCTCGTGTATATTGGATTGGTAACAGGTTTTCCTTAACGCGTGGGCAAAAGTGAAGAGCATTGGGACGAGTGCAGAAGATTTGATCGATAGAGAGGAGAAGAGAGAGATTTTGGCACCGTCTATTCTTGGCGCAAAGAGGATATAGCGTAGCACGAACCATTTGATTTTACTGTTGTCGCAAAATTTAATCCTTGCTTATTTTTATTTTGAGATAATGGCATAGATAATTCATAAACTTTAACTCAATATGTAATGTAGTCTCTAAACTTTTAATTTGACTAATATGATTTATGAACTTTAACTCAATGCGCAATGTGATCTCTCGAACTTTTAATCGACTAATATGATCCTTGAACTTTTAGAACATGCTCAACTTAGTTCCCAAACTATAGGAAGATGTTTAATATAATCCTTTCATTGATCAAGTTTAGAGACGACATTGAACATTTCTTATAGTTTGAGGACTAAGTTAAACATGTTCCAAAAGTTCGAGGACCGCATTAAATAAATTGAAAGTTCAGAGATCACATTACACATTGAGCTAAAGTTCAAAGACTATATTGGTCAAATTAAAAGTTTAGATATCACATTACAAATTTGACCAAATTTTAGGATCATTTGTAGCATTTTTCCTATTATATTCATGAAATTTGAGTATCTTTGACATACATAATATAATATTCAGATTGCATTATCATTCAATTGCTATACTTGCACGTTTATTTCAACAAGTCACATGTCACTTAGTGAATTTTATTTTATAAACTTGTGTTAATGAAATCACATTGTGGAGGTTAATTAATGATCGCATTTCACGCATCTCATGCATTACATTATTGTAAAACATAATAGAAGAATGATCTTTCACGTAGTTAAATAATAGGGTCAATTCATAATTCATCCTATTTCATGTCATTAAAATTGCATGTAGTGCAGTTTTTATAAATAAGAAAAACCCAAAAAAGTTACTTAGAATTGCATAATCATTTCGAGATCATATTCACGCTCGGTAGGCATTTTTTTTATTAATACTTTATAGATACTTGGGAAATTAATCATGTTAAGGTTATGCTTTGCTTTGCATTCAGGTTAGCCTACTTCTAACAATTTATTGCTTTGAATTCTTGAGTAGGGTACCCGCATGATCACTCATTGCATGTTAGTGGCTTAGTATTAAAATAGACCAAAACTGCTTGCGAAATTTTTTACAAGATAGAGCTAAAAGGTACCTAAAAGGTATTAGATTAATCTAGCATAATCAAGTTCCCGAATCTATTGAATCAGTAGTCCGCAGAAGTAAAATGTACTCATGCATTTTACATTGGTATCTAATGAGATGGAAGTTACTTATCCTTATTAGAAGTGTTGTATAAGCTAACGGAATTGCAATTCAAATTTGTAATAAGAAGAATTTACTAGAGAAATCAACAATGAATGAAGCGTGGTTCGCTCCTAACGTCGGAACCTTAGCCTGCTGCCAAGGGATTTACTATGAGTCCACTTAGTACAAATTTATCGATCTTTCTATTGGTCAAGCATTTCCCAAGCACTAACCTCTTACAGAAAATTCATTTAGAAAATGAAAAGTTACAGTGAAAATCTTAACACCTCTTTTGTTTGCTCTAGTGTGCTCCCCGAGTTAAATTCCATCGATCATATATACATTATATTTGTATCCAAAATAGGAAACTTTTAGAAAATCTATTAAAATTAGGAAATATTCTCGAATTAGGAAACCTACCCAAATTTAAAAAACCTATTTAGGTCAGGTTTTCTTCACAGGCTCAAACTTGAGATATATTCTTAACATAAAATTCCCAATGTATGGAAAAGTTACTAATCATGTAACAAGTTATTCAGCAACATACTCGATATATTGATACTTTTTCGTATGAAAAATGGTGTTAAAGGTACTTGTCCTATTCGAAATTTACCAACCATGAAAAAATTAGTGGACTGATGCATACCGACTCTTCAAGTACATAAGGTTACCAATTCCTACGAAAAAGTTGTTGACTATTTAGAGTATGAAAGCTTATCATAAATCACTAATCTCGCCAAATTAAATTTATGTTTTCGACATATGCATATACCCTCTTCCTTAATAATCATCGGGAAAGGAAAAAATTGGTATAATCCCTCGATTATTTAAGGGTTTATTTTTCCTAATGAAAAGTTATAGAAATACTACGTAGTCACATCGAACTAAGTTTTGACAAATGCTGAAAGTCTATTTATCATTAATTAGCAACGGTTACACGATTTGAGAAAAAAAAAAAGTAACTACATATGCATTGATAACCAATAACTATTCCATAAGTGACTACACTTTTTTTACTGCACAAGTAACTTGTACTTGCGGACAGAAAGATTCTATAGAAAAAAGTAACCATTAGAGTATTTAGCTAGGAATTTCGGTCATGTAATTTTCGCTAAACTTACCAAGATGATCGATATTATCACAATCTTCCTAAAATTATCACTACGCCATTACGACAAACATTTACACTTATCAAAAAGGTACTAAATAAAGGCTAGTTTTGAAATCATCAAAATACTACGGGATGCTTTGCCAACATGCTAGACATAAAGCGATTCTCTGTCGCTCCGACTCCATTCCAAATTGCGGGTTAGGGCAGCTCAATTGGACCATACACCTTCACCGTGTTGCAGAACATCCATGAAGCCGTTGGCTGCAAGTTCCTCACACGGGGCCTCTTCTCTCAAGTGCTTGGTTTTCTTGTCCTATTCAACGACCATGCATCAAATGACTTTCAACACCCTCATCGCTTCCCTTCCGCCCGATTGACCATACCACGTGCCCGACCGCTTCCTTGTCCTTCACTGTTTGATCGTTTTCTTGGGATAACCATGGAAGTTTCCGACCGTTTAAACTGTGCCTTTCTTCAAGGAAGCCAACTAGTAGTGATACTAAAGCATAAATAATGCGCCCCCGAAGGCGAGTCCCACATCCAGATATTTTTTCTTGTCCAACTCTAGTTCTTATGTCGCGTGAAATGTACTAAAAAATTTGAATACGGTGAGGAGATCAACACTTTCCCGGTCTGATCTTTACGGTACTTGTGTCGAATTTTGTTAATGAAGTTTGAATGTATTGACCTTTTGGTACTCTTGAGGCTTTGATAAGCAAGAAGTCATGCCCTTGACAATTACAAGTATCAAGATGGTGCTTCGTCAGAATTCCTCATAAGAATCCTTGTTAATCTCTTGTTGGGTTTGTTACTTATTATCATATAGTATTAGCAAGTTGGGGTTATTTATGTAATTGCACAAGGCTTAACTCGAAGCCTATAAATACTTCTTTTGATCTCAATAATAATTATTTTCTCTTTTGCAAACAACATGGTATCAGAGCACAACCTTCCAAAGTGAGAGAAGACGTACGACCACACCGTTGCCACTAGGGTTCCTTTCCTTCTTGTGACGACCACACCGCTGCCACTAGGGTTCCTTCCCTTGCTGTGACGACTACACCGCTGCCGCTAGGGTTTCTTCTCTTGCTACGATCGCCGACAATCGTGCCCTGAGCCTCCAACTAACGCTAGGGTTTCTTCTACGGTCTCTGCCACCGTTCCCTTGAGTTTGTTTCTTCGAGGTGTATTTTGATTGGTGTTGAGTTGTTTGTGGTGATGTGATAATTGGATCAAAAAGTTGTGGTGATTTGGGTGACATTCGTTTATGTTCGTGGTGTTTTTTGTCGTGGTTGCTAAATAGTCGACTATATTCCAAGTAGTCGACTAGGCAATAGTTGATTAATAGTAAGTTTGCAAAAGAAAAGTTTCTTTGAATCTCGCAAAAAAACCTCTAGTGCTCTCGGTGGTGTTGTGGTAGCTTGTGGTGTTTTATTCTCGATTATTGGATATGTTATCGAGCCGACAAGCTCTCCGTCCGATGTTTAGAGAGTGATTCCCGCTAACGCTACTCCTAGTTCATGATCTTTTGGTACCTATCGAGAGGTATTTACAGACATAACGGGCTTACATACTACTTTGGTTAAGTTGGATGGTACCATTTATCATTCTTGGTCAATGGCACTTCATACTTTTATTTAGGCTAATTGCTAGTCTATATGGTTTGAAGAAGAACCATCTGCAGATCTAGCTAATCCAGAATAATGGAAGGTCACTAATGCTGCATTGTGTACTCTTTTATGGGAAAGTATGGTTGAATCTATCCACCATCTTTTCATGGATTGTGCAACAACTCATGAGGTGTGGACAAAATGTGTTTTACTCTGTTTCTAATAGAATAACATTAGTCGAATTTGCAATATGTGGGAGGCTTCATTTGAAGCTAAAATTGGTGATGCTAGGTTGATAGAGTATTATGCTCATTTTTCATCTTTGTATCGGTGTCTCGGATCTTATTTCCCACCGGCTACCATGGTTACTCGGATGCAGCAACAAGAAGTGGATGTGGTGGTAGTCCTCTTCCTCCGAGGTCTTGGTTCGGATCACAGTGCTCTTCGACAACATATTACTTCTCCGGGCTCTCTATCTTCCATAAGTGTATTTTCGGGCTGCTCATTACACTCATAGCACTAAAACTTTAGCTATATCGGATAGCGGTGCTATAGTGGCTCATGGTGATCAAGGAGCTCATGGTCGTGGTGATGGTAGTGGAAATTGGAAATTTGATAGTTCTAATCGTGGTTGTGGTGTTCGGAGTTGAGGTGCCCCTCGTGGTGGTGGTAATAGTGGTTCTAGAGGAGCTCGCTTTTGTACTTATTGCCAGCGTATTGGATACACTGTTAATTATTTCTATGACCTCCATCCCGAGCTACGGGGTTTTCATGCTTATGTTGATACTAAATCTTGGTCTACTTCACATGGACATCCTTCCGGACAGAGTACGGTGAATTTGACTCGTGCAGAATATGATAAGTTGATTAGAGCACGACAGCTTGGTGTTCCTTCTAGTCATGTTGCTACTTTGGCATAGCACAATTATTCTACATGTCTCTTGTCCACTACAGCTACTCCTCATCATTGGGTTATTGATTTAGGTGCCACTCATCATATGATCGATGATTCGCATCTTCGAATCTCTACCGTGTCCGTTCCATCCACTTTAGTTAGGTTGGCAGATGGTTCTCAATCCAAAGAGATTGGTACAAGTTGTGTATCATTGAGTTCCTTTGTGTCCTTACCTTTGGTTTATCTTATTCCATGCTTCCCATTTAATCTATCATCCGTTAATTCTATAACCCGTGACCTTGACTGTGATATTATATCTTCTTCCTTTTCGTGTGTTTTTAGGATCATAAGACTAGACGTCGAATAGGTTGTGGGCATGAGGCTTATGGACTGTACGTCATGGACTATGAGATTATTAATGATGTTGCTACTGTTCGGAAGAAGGTTGTGGATGACTCTTATCGGTTACATTGTCGCTTCGGTCACCCCTCGGCAGAAGTACCTCGACATTTTCCCTTTGTGTCTAATTCTGGTCTTCGGTTTGATTGTGAAACGTACTAGTTGGGTAAGCACCATCGTGTGTGTTTTCCCCCTCGTGTTTTGAGTCATGCTTTCCATCCATTCAAGTTAGTCTACTCCGATGTTTGGGTTCCATGTGGAGAGTCTTCATTTGGTTTCTGCTATTTTGTTACCTTTATTGATGATTGTACTCGTATAACTTGATTATATTTAATAAAAGATCGTAGTAAAATATTTCATTCTTTCTACCATTTTTGTATTGAAGTTCGTACTCAATATGGCTTCCTATTAGGTGCTTGCGTACAGAAAATGCTCGTGAATATTTTTCTTTTTCTACTTTTATGTCGGTTCATGAATCTCATGGTATTTTACATCAAAGTTCTTGTGTTCACACTCCGCAATAAAATGGAGTTGCTGAACGCAAGATCCGTCATTTGATAGATGTTGATCGTTGTCTACTTCTCTACACCCATTTGCCTAAGTCATTCTAGAGTTATGCTCTTCTTACAGTATGTCATCTTTTTAATCATCTTCCATTCTCGGTGTTGAAGGGAGCTATCCCTTATGCTCTTTTTTATCCCGACTGTCCTTTGTGGTCTGTTTGTCCTCGTATTTTTGCGTGTCTGTTTTATCTATTCTTTGTCTCCTGGGTTGGACAAATTATCGCTTCATGCCGAAAAATATGTATTCGTCGACTCCCGTACTCAAAGTGGCTATGTCTGCTATAGTCCTACTCGTCGTCGGGAGTATATTTTTGCTGATATGACTTTCTTTGAGGATCAACCGTACTTTGGCCATGTTTCTCCTCAAGCGCCATCGACGATGGATCTTACGCCACCTTGCACACCTTATCGGCCATTGCCACTCCCTTCGACCGTATCTTAGCTGGATGTATCGCCTATTCCTTCTATTGATGCTCCGCCCAATCCAGGATCACCTATACCGACTCCTCTTCAGGTTTATACATGTAGTCCTCGTCCTGTTTTGTGTCGTATCTCTCCACCAGCGAAAGTCCTACCACCACCTCCGACTCCAGCTTCTGATCCTCTTCCACCAGCTTCTATCGATTCTCCTATAGCTCACCGTACTCTATCTCGGTATTCTCTTTCTCATTTTGTGTCTTATCATACTTAACCCATCGGATGTCCGCCTTTGTGTCATCCCTTGCATATGTATCCGTGCCAAGTAGTGTGCAATAGGTTTTGGCTCATCTAGGTTGGGCTCATGTTTTAGAGGAGGAGATGGCTGCATTACATCATAATAAAACTAGGGAGCTGGTTCCTTTGCCTCCCGATAAATAATTAATGGGTTGTCGCTGGGTTTTTGTTGTTAAACACCGTCCAAATGGTTCAGTTGAAAGCTTAAAGGCGCGTCTTGTTGCGAAGGGCGATACTCGGACCTATGGTATCAACTATGATGGGACTTTTTCTCCGATAGCCGAAATTCCTTCCGTTTGTATCGTTATCTCTTTGGCTGGTCGATTTCGGTGGACTCCTCGTCGGGTTGATGTCAAAAATTCATCCCATCATGGTAATCTTCACGATGAGGTCTATATGGAGCAGCCACCCGGGTTTATTGCTTAGGGGAGAAGGTGTGTCGGATATGAAAAGCTTTTTAAGGACTCAAGCAATCTCCTTGTACGTGGTTTGGCTGCTTTAGTGGTGTGGTTATTACTTTTGGCATGCATCGGTGTAGTATGGATCACTCCATGTTAGTATGTCTTCTTCAAAGAGGTGTGTTATTCTTGTTGTCTATGTTAATGATATTATTTTTACTGAAAGTGATGTTGAAGGTGTACAACGGCTCAACAAGTTTCTGCCAAAGGAGTTTAACACTAAAGACTTGGGTCATCTTCGATATTTTTTTGGCATAGAAGTGGTCTATGCCGACAGCAGTATCGCTTTATCTCAGCAAAAGTATACTCTTGACATTCTTAAGGAAGTGAGCTTTCATGATGCTAGGCCTAGCGACACACCTATGGACCATGGGGTGAAGCTTGATAATGAACATAGAGAACTTTTTTAGGATCCAGAGAAGTATCGTTGGTTAGTAGGCAAGTTAAATTATCTCACTATTACTTGTCCGGATACTTAGTTTGCTATAAGTGTGGTGAGTCAATTCATGAGCTCTCCCCGGACTACTCATTGGCAAGTCGTGCTACAAACTGTTCGGTATTTGAAGAGAGCTTCGAGTCAAGGACTTGTGTTCTATATCAAGGTCACCTTCATATAGTTGGTTACTCTGACTCTGAGTCTTTGGAAGTGACTCGATATTATAATGTAGATTGGGATGGTTGCCTTGTGGATCGCCAATCTACTTTCGGATATTGTGTCTTCCTTGGTGGTAATCTTGTGCCATGGAAAAGTAAGAAATAGTCTGTTGTTTCTTGATCTAGTGCGGTTGCCGAGTACCATACTATAACTAATGTTACGAGTGAACTTCCATAGTTACATATGCTGTTGGCTGAGATTAGACTGCCTATGATTGGATCATCTACTCTCCATTGTGATAATCACTCCGCTATTCATATTGCTAGCAATCTAGTGTTTCATGAGAGAACCAAGCATATAGAGGTGGATTGTTATTTTGTTCGAGAAAAGGTGAATTGTGGTGATATCGCGTTAGTGCATGCGTTCTGAGGAGTAGCTTGCGGACATTTTCACAAAGGCTCTTTGACATGGACGGGTTTCATACATTTGTCATAAGTTAGTCCTTTTTGCTATGTATGCTCCAATTTGAGGAGTGTTAGTTTTATTAATTATTATTATATAGTATTAGCAAGTTTGGGTTATTTATGTAATTGTACAAAGCTTAACCCTAAACCTCTAAATACTTCTTTTGATCTCAATAATAATTATTCTCTCTTTTACCAACTTCTCCTATGTGCAGCAGAGTGTCCCGTTCCCGTGATCACGACTGCTGCAAAAATTTTCCAACGTCACACAATGCAAGAGCATTTCTTATTCTCAAATTCCACGACAAACCGAATCTGATGCAGCGTCATCCGGACTAGGGTGCTATCTGAAATTACAGAACATTATAACATTCAAATCCACCGGCATTAAGAATCGGAGGAACCTACGGCATGGAAGAATAATGGTCCCCCGCAGAAATTCGGAGAGAATGTAAACAGTGAACAGCCGTCGGACATTACCATTATGTACAAAAAGATGTAATCCACGCACAAATAGCAGCCAGAGTGTTATTCAAGCTTTGCCACACAACAGCAGGAACTATAGGAGTACCGTTGCCTACACATTGCAGAAGACACAAATACAATATCCGGTTTCTTCAACTAAGAAAATATCCGAGCTCCATTTCTCAGTTCAGACGCAATCCACGGTTGAAGTAGTCTTCAAGAGTGGACTTACGAGCAGTTGTCCTATCCCGTCTTTCCTTCTTAATTTGGATAAGTTTATCATGTACACACCAGGGAAAGCTAAGATAATGATCTCGATTCAAACCCTCGTTGTAGCAACCCCAATAACTCAGATGATACGTTACATGATACCAAGCAGATGCTTTTGCATATTCGTCAGCAGCCTCGGAATGTGAACCACTTCCCTTATCATTAAACCAGGTCCGAGCTTCCTTTCTCAGGGATTTTACAGCCATAGTAATGGATTCAGCGTCCCTCTTCTTGGTGAATGACTTGGACATTTTCATTATGCAGCCACTAAGGATTTCAGCCTCCGTCTTAATCCCATAGTACTCCATCAAATTCCCCAACTTGTAATCATAATTGCCTTTGTGATAGAAAGCATCGTCCACATAGTCCTCAAATCCGTCCACTTCCATATCTGGGTCATAAGATTGCCTTGCCATTTCCTGCGTGAACTTCCGAATAGAGCTTGACGCATATGCTTCATCTTTGACTTCCCGGAAGAGCTTTCCGATCACGTTATTGGATCGGTAGCTGGGCTTGTCAAGCTTCTCCATAAAGTCAGGGTATTCTTTGGCATACAAATTAGGTGGTATCACAGCGGGTACACCAGTTTTTGGGAAGTCGACGGCAATAGAGAAAAGTTTTGCAAGCTCTATACATTCAGAGCTCATGGCCTTTTCAGGCTTACTATCTGCAAAGACAGTGTGGGCGTTGGCAATAATTCCAAGGCTGTCATTAAGTATGTAATTTACAAAGTACTCCTCCACTTCCTGTTTAAGAAACACAACAAAAGGATATGAATTACCCCATATCCATAGAGCATTACAAGAGAAATCAAGGAGCAAATTTCAAACTTGATGCAACTCATCCATTTCCGGCAAAATTGATCATCAATACCTTACACATACAAAGTACACTCAGATATACATTTTCTCTTAAAAGTTCAAGCTACATATGTGCTGGCCACTTCCTGTTTCAATGTTCCCAATGTTTCAAAATAATTCGTTCATTTCAACCTTATAAGATGGAAATGTTGCACGACGCAAAAGAAAATGTACAAACCCATCGTAGTAAACTTATATGCATGGGCAAGTATAGGCATGCGGGTAAATGCTTATTTCCACACCACAAGTATTTCCAGCAAAATCAAACTTAATAATACCAATCAAAGAACAGAAGCCTCTTAATGTAATCCACCTAAAAGAACGAGGAATTCTCAACAGCAGTGAAGAGCGGGTACCAAATTAAAGGTCAAGGTGGTAAAATTAAGCATCGAGGCAAGGTTTTACTTATCTAGTCACATTAGAACAAAATCTTTTTATAAAGATCTAAAGATTTTTTCTGTCAATCCATACATCATCATTGTAAACGATAATTTCCAAACCCCAATTTAATAGAAGCCGCAGTTAAAACAAGCAAACAGCTAACCCCAAAGCATGAGCCTAGGGGAACCGCTCACCCTGTCCAGTCCAGTTCCCCAAGTGCGGTCCGGTTCCCGGGTGGTCCAATGGAAGCGGTAAGTTGTCGAATAATCGAGGAAAAAGAACATCAAATGAAGTAAATTAGATCACCAATGGCGTGAAAGAACCCAGTATTCACCGATGGCATGCAGTCAGGTTGGACCATTCGGTCAACCAACCATTTTGCATGCACAAATTCTAAGATATCAAATTGGTATAATAGTTATATCGCTCCCTCTCTTTAAACGAGCCACGGTCCTTTTCCTCAGAGACTCGTGTCAACTTTTCTGTTTTTCCTTTCTCTATTGCTAATAATCTCTCTCTTTATCCTTATATTGGATCATTCCATGTACTTCTTTTGACATTATAGATGTCAGAACCAAGAAAATGAAAATGACAGGAAGTTTTTTTGAAAGGAAACTAGTTGGGGAGGAACATGGTCTTGGCTACTCAGTGCAGTTAGGTTTTGTATCTTAAAAAAAAAAAAAAATCGACCAGGCCAGTCAGGTCCTGTACCCCTTGGAACCGGGATCGAGACCGCCTGGCCACCGATTCCAATTTTAAGGACTGGGAACCGGACCGGTTTGGTCGTTCCGACTTGCTCACCCCTACATGAGCCCAATCATTTTTCCCCCCCATAAGCAAGGATGAGTTATCATGGTATGGATCTCTATTCTCTAGAAGAGTTTCTTTGCAAGGAGGAAATTGAATGGACCGACCTATGGTACTTCCAATTCGAGATCATCAATATTTCCTACAATGCCCCGGCCTTCTAGATATGGAGAAAATACCACAATGATAAGGTAGTTTCGCTTGGTGTATGGACATAATGCCTTCCATGATCACACACTTTAATCCATAACTTCCGATTACATTGGTGTTTCCTAGATAAAAATCAAACTTAACATGACAGATTTGCATATTTAGTTTTACAACCGTCTGGATATAAAAAAAACCCGTGCATCATTTTGGTAAGCCTACTTTTCATTTCCTCATCTTTTCTTAGGAAATTAGCTATGTCTCTCCAGAACAGTCACTTGAATTGCATCAAAGCACAATCCTGGTAATTCACTCAACAACAATGCCTGATTAAATACACCTTCTCTAAGGCTGGCAAATTATTTGAAATGTCGAAATAGGGTTTCATCACAAGTGAAGTGGCTCCAGTAGTCGTTATAGACACATTTGATGAGCGGCTCTTTCCCTAATCTATGTTACCTGGACTCCCGAGTCCCGGTCAGATAGCCCCTAACCATAGGTGAATGCAAATCCCAGTCAAGACAACACTACAGCCTCAACCACTTCATTATTTACCATAAGCAGTTTTAGTTTCCCAACGAAGGTTCATATCACTTGGTGTACAGTGACATCTGAAGTTGCAAGAGCAAAATTTGGCAGTTAGCTTTTAGGGCAGAAGATGAATAGAGGCATTGACAAACTTGGAAAGCCTCCCAACAAGTAAAAATGGTTGAATTGCATGAGGAAATTCTAAGTGCAAGTCCTTTCAAGGGACTTCTCATAGAATAGTCCTGATCAAAAACCTAATTTCATGTTATGTAAGGCATAACCAGAACTAAGGCTTTAAGAATACTATTGACCTAATGGTTGAAATAATGAGCCCACTCATACATAATGGTTTACTGAGTGACTAATGTTTAAGCTATGATCTGCTTGCAAAGGGTGCAAATTTTAGCTTCCCCGGGGTTCTTCCGACCCAGGGTATGAAGAAAGAGAAGCACGCATATTTATAAGCAAAAGGAAACAATAAGAAAACAAAAGAACAGGGCAGGGAAGACATGACATGACGTCACACACCACATTCCTCCACGAGATTAAAATACAATCCAAGCACCATGTCAGACAAGCCAAGTCGAATGAAATGAAAGAGAATGCCAAGATGATGGATACTAGATGTAATCACTGCCATAACTATAGGCTGTTAAAAACATTTCAAGTGTCAGAAAAAAGTCATTACATAATATAGAATCCCTGAAAATCCTGAGGAAAAGCATTACCTCAATAGTGACATCATGATCCAACCGCTCAGTTGGGGCAGGTGTGTAATCCATAGGTTGTATCTGGCGATGAGGAACTAATTCTGAGTCCCAGGAGACAAAGTAGATATCTCCATCCAAATCACTCCCTGAACACTCATTTGGATGAGGCCTATATTGTTCAAGAAGTGCAATATGCATTAAGAAAGAGAAATTGTCTGAGATGAGAATCCTTTATTGACATATCGGTATCATATTTTCCTTTCTACTTTTATCTATTAACAGTGGGTTTGGGATGATTAAAAGTAGCAAACTTAACCCCAATTATCGGGAAGCAATTTTTTGCCTCTACTTTTAGCTAGTAAAAAATAAAGGGAAAATTATCGGTATTTATCCAGAACCAGAACTATCATAAGAATAGAAAAACAGCATATCAGAGAATGCTTCTTAGCAAAGTTGCATCACATGTACACAAAATCTACACATGTGCCTCGGATCTGTGGACTCAAACCAACATACAAGAAAGAGCAAACCAGGAGGAAGACCAACAAGAATTCAAATCAAGCCACCAGATCCCACTGGATAAATATTCAAGCATTTATTCTCATTGCCTAAAGGTGATAGAAAAGCAGTCCCAAAACTATTTCTAAAGAAAAAATGTCAAAATTATCCTTGGTTATGTAAAATGAGGAAAAAATTAAATCGGGTTACGCATCACATCATTTACTTCAGACCTATTTCAAACGTAATATTAGAAAATTTAGACCTTAAAATACTATGACTGAACCAAATCAAAACAACAGCCAAAGATCCACAACCAAAAGCAAAAACAAGTCCAAAATGGATCCATGACAAGTACCAGAGCAACTGAGGTCATTCCAAGCCAATAACAAGGCATGTTAGAGTCATACCTTTTTCCCTTTTGTGGAAAAACAACACAATCCACCATATGATGTAAAGCTGGAACGTCTATAGCAGTTAGAACACGCACATCACCTGGATGTAAGCAAGGATTCTTGGCAACAACTACCTTTCCCCGTACAACAAAGCTTTGATCTGAGTCAGTACCGATGAACATGATTGACTCATCCCACATCTGTCCTTTCTTACCGGAATACTGCACAAACACCTGACCATATTCCAAAGTTCCGGTTTCATCAAGGCATCCCATCATCGATCTTCCTTTGGGAAGAAATATCCTTGTTTTGGTCCGCAATTCGAACAATTTTGTTGCTCTGAATGTTCGCAGCATCATCGATAGAAATGGCTCTGCATCAGGCTTATAACCACACTTTAGCATTTCCTTGAGAATGTTACTATTCTCGCCAGGGGACATTAAATCTAGAGCTTCTTGTGCTCGTAAGGGATCAACTAAAATAGCATTTAGCTGATCCACAGCATTTTTTTGCATTTTCTCGAACACATGATCCGGAACGCCAAGTGTTGAGAGAAGAGTGATCAACTGGCGATTCAGAAAGCAAGGCTGATATTTGCTCCATGCTAAGACATTTAGCTTTGTCTCATTTGATTCGTACTTGGCCATGCTCTTTCTGAGTGATAGTTTAACATACGATGTCGGATCAACAGCCACAACACCTTTATAACCTCCATAGCGAATTTGAAACGCAGAAGGAGTATAGCTCTTGAAGCTACATTTTCTTGCGACTTTCCGAGCTAACTCTTCAGATATTTTTCCGATTCCATCAGAAAAGACATAATGTATATTCTCAACATATGATTTGACTTCAACATCCGGAATGACTTCAACTTCATGTCTACCTACATTGAGAGTTTCAGTAGATGAACTCAAGGATTGGCCGAGTCTTGAGGCATATTTTGCCACATTTCTTATTTGACTGAATTCACCCATCTTTTCCCTAATCGTTGCAGCAGTACACCCATTTATTGGAGCAAACATCCAAGCAGAATTTTCCCGCAACTGACTGGACGAGAAGGCGAGAAATTCAAACTTCTTGTCACCTATTCTTATGCCATTCTTGAGTACAGAAAGGACTCTTTCATATATATCCGTCCTTCCATGTCTCGAAGCAGTGCGAGGAGATAAATCAGTAGAATGGATTTTATCCAAGTCCTCGTCCACAAAAGAAATGCGGATAAAATTGTCAATGTACTCAGCATAACTCCGCAACACATGATTTGAGACATTAATTTCTGGACCGAAGAAATACACCCTGCATGGTGTTATTTGCACCCTATGTACATAAACCAAGCCAGCATCTAACTTTATTGAAGATAGTTTTGTAGAGTGCTGGGAGGTGAGTTTTGTAGAATGCTGGGAGGTAAGATATTTCTTGTGCTGCTCAATCAGCCATTTTGACGGCTCATAACAGCATTCTTTCCAATGGAACAGTTTGTCTAAGGCATATAGGATTATGTCCATGTCTATCCTCTGCGGATCAACCATTCGATAGAACAAAAAATCAAGACAAGGTCCTGCTAGACAGCCACTCTGAACTAACAAATTTATCTTAAAGAGGATCTCATAAGGCAAGTCAACTCCTCTGGGAGGGCCTACGATCGGAACTAGATCCACGCCGCAGGAGAAAGGAAAACCTTCTTCCACAGAAAAAATGTCATTGGTTTCCTTATAATTGACAAAGTTCTCATGAAAATCTGGCAGCGAGCATTCAGAAGTAATCTCTAAACATACACCAGAAGACTGTCCAATGCAAGCTGATGGAGTAAAATCAGTCGCTCTCACCCACTGGTCATCAGAGCCATCTCTAAAAAAGTTGTAGACAGGACTGTCCAACAAATTTTCTGAATGCTGAACAACTTTTTTCCGAATACGAGGAGCCCCGTACAGCTACCATCCACAAGAACGAAAGTAACAAAAATATATTAGGTCCTCCTCTATCTTAAGCAGCATACCATGCAAAAAAGCATGAATGGTGGAGAGGTATATGCAAACATAAGAAAATAGAAAAAGGGCCGTGTTTCTTTATCTCAGTGAAAGTGAAAGTTTTGGGCTGAAGCTGAAGCCCCAAAAGCTGGCTCCTTATAAAGGAAATCTATGATGCCCATCAAAATACTTACCTCCATGGAGTATTTTCCACTACGCCAAAAGTATAAAGTTCTAAGCCTCTACAAAGGCTCTAAACCATTCAAAAGTTCCAAATTAGCCAGATGCCAGAATATGATCAGCAGATAGGATCTATTACTAGAAGGGAACTTGTGTACCCTGGAAAGCCTCCTGCATAACCAACCTTGCTATGACCAAGAAGTTTGTTAAGATCAATTTAGAATACGCGAATCAGACAAGAGTCTTCATCTAACATTAAAGGTAGCCTTAGAAGATTGGAATTTTTTTAATACAACAACATGCATAATTCCCTAAATCAAGAAACAACAAGCTCATGAAAGATTATGATCATAAACCTCCAAGCTTTATCTTTTAAGAATGTTTACAAAATTCTATCATGTCTTGTTGTGATTTTAACCATGCCTTAGTAAGTTCTCCAATGCTAGTTGGGAAACTATAAATCATGGAAAATGGCATTGCATGTCATAAATCTTGTGTACAAAAGGCAATCAAGTCATAAACCTTTCAATTGTTGCAATCAAGTCCTCCCAGCAAAAACATTTTTGATTTCTCTTGTTGGCAAACTGTCTCACGCTACCAAGAATGCATTTCAGGACGAACTTAATTGGAGGTCTAAATTTTGATCGCATAAATTTAAATGTTCGGAACATGCTTCATTGTATACACAAGTTTTACCACTTCTAATACACTTTTCCCTATCAATCAAATTGCATGCAACCTAAGTACAAGGTAGCGTTCAACGTGATCTTCAATAGGTATAATATCACCAGTTGTCCTTGTACCTTCACCCCACAATCAAAATCATCCCTCTACTCTCTTTTTTCCCAATTCAAATTATTCCCTTATTGTTTAAAATGTTCCATTGTTACTCCCTCCTTTATATGTTTTCTCTTGGCTACATGGACAATCGGATTACTAAGTTGGACATTAGAGCACACATGCCTTATGATTCACGGAATTTTTTTTTGTGAGGTGCCAAATAGGCACCGCATCAGACAACATCAAAATTGAAATAAACAAAAAGAGGAGATAGCATCATAGGCTGATGGCCATGGCCACTTGATATGGAGCATGCAGCCATCACCACTCGAGCTCGTGGCCCCCATAGCCACTAGATCTGGAGTTTGCCATGGCTGCTCGAGCTCGAGCTCGCAGCTGCCATGGCCACCAGATCTGGAGCTCACCAAACCTCGAGCTCATAGCCAACATGGCCCCTTGTGCATGAGGTTTATTTTTCCCAGATCTGGGAGTCGAAGGGGGTAGAAGATGGCGACCACTTAGTCATTGGTGCGTCCGTAGAACATGTTCTTGATTTCCAAACTAGGTCCTTGTGCATCCTAAGACGAAAATTTCAACTGTATCTTTTCGAAAGAGGCTTCTTCCACCATCTCTCTCTTAATCAACTCAGTTATTATTGTCTGAGTCTCTCTTCGACATACATCATGCTGGTCCAATTTTTTTAGTAATTCCTTGTAGATTGTAAATACTAGATATCTCATCATTCACTCCATAAACTTACTAGCTTGACTGTTTATTGCAACCTAGCCAAATGACCCTTTGGGTCCCAAGATGATTAGACAAGAGGCTAAACCAGAATGCCTTTCCCTAGTCCCGACCAGAGCCGACAAATAATGTTTGGAGTTCTGCCTGCCATTTCACTGTTAAGATAAGGTCTTGCCAAGCTATCTATGTTCATGATACATTTGATCCAGGCAGAAATACCTTGAAGTTAAAACAAAAAGAACATCTTCTAATTAAGTTATCGTCAAGTCAACAACTGGGAGCCTGAAACAACCCCATTTACAGAGCTAAAAATCAAATCCCAACTATATGGGGAAGAACGTAGTGCGAAGAATTTTAACGTGCATTGGAATTAGGAGATCACACACAAAATGATGTTCAATCAAATGTAAAAACCAAATATGCATTGTAGGATAAATCACAATATTAGCACAAAATAGTAAATAAGTCTCTAGAAATCTGAATGAAGTCCACTCACCTGAATCACAAGATACATTCTTTTATGGTCTCTTGTACGGTGTAGCTCAATCTGCCAGATATTTTCATAGGATAACTCGAGCTTATACTCCGTATTGTAATAAGACAAAAGGAAGCAGAATTTTCTCAGCCCAATCCCAAAATTTACAGAGACATTCATCCCTTTCCACAGAGTAGAGAACCTTGTAGTTGATACCTGGCAACCAAAATGCAAAATGATACCTTCCATTGAATTCAAAAGGGTTCTTGGCCTTTGTACAATATCATGCTCAACCCTGCGAGCAGTTAGATAAGAACGCCCATGCCACAAATCTTTTCGATTAGACAATGAAACAATCAACTCAGCATATTCAGCTTCCATAAATTGGACCATAGCATATGCTCGAACCCCACGTTTGTCTTGTCTAACTTTGATGGCATAAACAGTACCACTGCCAGTCCTTTGCTCCAGGAATCCCCTGACGGTATCTGCAGTCACTAATGAAGGGAACCCGTGTACGTTTATAGTCTTACCCATTCGACTGATGCAAACTTTACAGCACTCTGTTACACCATATCAAGGACATCACCAGCAATGACAGAAGAACGCCAGCCTAGGGCCTTAGAAAAGCACATGGACCATTCAACTTCAAGCGTGAAGTTTGCAACCCTGAAAGGGGAATTACAGGAAACGTGAAAGTTTATATAAACTGATGGGCTGCCTCAAATGATCATCAAATGAACGTGCTTGCTCAATTTGAAAAGCACTCAAGAAAACTATTTACAATCAGCACTGTTCACATTGAGCAAAAAAAGTGACCAGCATCAGAAAAACATCAAAACGGCCTACAAGTTTAGGCAACCATATCAACACATGACAGTGATGGACTCTAATACCTCCCACAAGTCCATACAACTATGTTAAATTGCAACAAAGATTCTTAGATTCACGATGATATGCTTCCTGAAAAATCCCTCCTGAGTCAATGTTAATATTTTATAGTTGCTCGTTCGTGCTCCTCAAATTTCCAGAGTTTCACTTTCAAATCACTTGACTTCTCTTTAAAAAAAAAAAAATCCGAAGAAGTTGCACATGAAAGGACGACGATCACTTGCTTCCCCCTTTTGATATTTTCTTTCCCCCTATTTCCTTCACCGAACTTGCCCGAAACCAAACCGGACGCACGAAAGGACGACGATCATGGGAGCACCAAGCCCAGATTCCCAAGCACCATCTCACTCCATGAAGCAAATTCCACAGAATGCAGCTTCTCCGAGACCAAACCCCAGAAAACCGCGAGATCCGTCACACGGAGTTCGCACTCTCGAATGTAACGTCGCAGTACAGCAAGAAGAGAGCAAAAAAGCAAAACGGGGATCATCAAAGGCCCAAACTTGACTGACAGAGAAGAAGAAGAAGAAGAAGAAGAAGAAGAAGAAGAGGTGCGATTACCTCAAAGAGCTCGCTTAGCAGTGAAGGAATGAAGGGTCTGTCCCCGCGGTGTGAGAGAGTGTAGCAAAGAGAGTGGCAGAGAAGAGAGACCGTCTCCTGCGTCTTCGTCGACGCCGAGTCAACCTCTCAGTCAACAACACCACACCAGACTAATACCCCCAACTGCAACTAAGTCAACATCAATCTCACTCAGTCACCGCTGCTCTGTATTGATAGGGGAGACAGACGGAGAAAAGCCAGGATTCCCTCCTTCGCGGGCCATGTTTGCTGACGAATGAGAACGTGACGATCTGCATGAGCGATATTATTGTGCTTGTTGAGGAAGGAAGCTCTTTGCCTCGGGACCCGCACGGAGAGAATATTGCCGTACTGCCCGACGGCTCCTGCCCTTCCTTTATTTTCGTCTTCCTTTTATTCTCGCCTTCCTTTCCAACATGGGACGCTTTTGGGACGGTCCACCTAAATCAATTTGCAATAAAAATCACAGGGGCTCCATTTCTTTAACAAAAAAAAATATATATTTTACGTAATAAATGAATGAACAATTGTTTTTTCAATATTCACGTAAATATTTATGTATAAATTATTATCCACAATGACGTCATTTTCTATGTATTAATTAATTAAAGTGAAGTAAACAATTAGTGTTGGAAAAACAAACCTTCGAAATTATTTAATTTTGACGAAACAGATAAAGCCGAAAATCCCAAGCCATGTTGCCACGTTTGATAACCTCGTGAGATTAAGATGAATCACAAAGGAATTGCTGGGTGCGGGGCATTAATCGCCGGAGGCCTCACCCGGAATCTCGCAAATCGCAATGAAATTAAAGGCGACGGAGATGGCAAGTTGGATGCACTAGGGGAAAATAACCAGTATCTTCCTTCACACAGAGAGAGCTCTCTTCTCTCCGTTGAAGAATCATCATTGCTCAACCATTGAAGAAGAAGTGACATAGACGAAGCAACGAGTCTCTTACCCTTTCTTTTATCATTAGTTTTTATTTATTTTGTTCCCGATGGCCAAAACGATGTCGTTTTTTTTTATATGTTTTTTCCTGAATGAATTTTTCCAATTCACATCAACCCATTTATGATAAATGCCATGTCGAATTTTCTCGTCATATAAATTACCGATGGCACTTAATTGAACATCGTGTGAAAATTACGATACTTCTTTTGTTGCGGACATGATATACTAAAAAATATACTTGATTTTCTAAATGTGGAGAACGCAGTAAAGAATGCAAGTGCAAGATTATGTAATTTACACATAATTCGAACTCTTGAACATAATGTCGCCGTACAGCATGAGAGAGAAAAATAAAAAAAAGCGGGGATCATCAAAAACCAAAACTTGACTGACAAGAAGAAGAAGAAGAGGAGGAGGAGGCACAGCTACCTCGAAGAGCTGGCTTAGCAGTGAAGGAAGAAGGGTCTCTCTCCGCGGTGAGTGAGTAGAAAAGATAGTGCAGAGAAGAGCGAGCATCTCCTTCGTCGTCGTCACCTCCGAGTCAACCTGGGGACCCACACGCAGACAACATTGCCGTACTGCCACGTTCGAGAGGTGACTGCTCCTTACCCCTCTTTCTATTTTCTTTTTCCATTCCAACTTGGTGCACTCTTTGGTGGACGATTTCCTTTCATTTATTTCGAGAAAAATTAAATAATTTTAAAAATATATTATTTTTTAAAACACCACCAGTATCATTTATAAAAATAAATAGTAAAAATATTTTTCTTTAATTAATTATTTCAAGCGTATCAAATCATTCTTTTAAATAATTTTATTTTTAAAATTATTCATTATTCGCGAAACAACATAGTCAAAAATCTTAACCTATATTGCCTTGTTTGATAATCCTGTAAGATTAATTGAACACTCGAGAAAGAGATTAAAACTGTTATAACTTTTATTCGACGTTTATTTTTGCATCAAAATTTTTCGACGGATCACTTGAGTGACACATTGATATGAAAACGTCACTTTAAGTATTTATTCGGGTGAATCATCCTATGTGGCTTTTTAAATTAATTTTTTAGAACCGCATGGCTTTTTCTTTAAAAAAAAAAAAATGTAAGTGTAAAGGGGGACCATCTTCAATTGACGTGGCAAAAAGCAGGCCAAATCGTCGTCTTTTTGGCTTTTTTATCTCCCAAATTCATTTGAAACTGAAACCCTATAAAACAAGATTCCTCCTCCGAGAAGCTTGAACTAGGGTGTCAAAAAATCCTGAGCCGGCCCGAAAATTCACTCTAGTTTTCGGGCCTTTCGGGCCGGCTTGGCACTGTTAGGAACGAGCCGAGTTGGGCCGGCCCGGTTCCGGCTTTTTTTTTTACCCATGTTTTCTTTTTAATTTATCTTATTTTTATTTTTTATATTCTTTCATTCAACGGATATGTCAAGTGATTTTGATTCAAAAAAAAAAAAAAAGAAACCGGCCCAATCCGGCCCGAAGAGGGTTCGGGCCGGGTCGGGATTGGCACTGTTCAATTTTTGGCCGGGCCGGGCCCAAACCCGGCCCATTGACACTCCTAGTTGAACAATGGAGAGGTTCAAGATGAGATTAGTAGAGGAGAGGTTCGAGCTGGGATAAGTTGAATCGGCTTCTGTGAGGTCGAGATGATGACGAGTTTGACACCACAACATAGAAAATCACGCTTGATTTAGATGAATCACAAAGAAATTGCTAGGTCTGGGACATTAATTGCCATAGGCCTCGCCGGAATCTCGCAAATAGCAATGAAATTAAAGGCGACGGAGATGGCAAGCTGGATGCATTAGGGGAAAATGACCAGCATCTTCCTTCGCACAGAGAGCTCTCTTCTCTCCGTTGAAGAATCATCAACCACCGAAGAAGTGAAACAGACAGGGTAACAAATCTTTATCCCTTTTTCTTATAATGGGTTTTTATATATTCAAAATGATGTCGTTTCTTTAATATAATTTTTGCCGATTGAGTTTTTCCGATAAGTCACATCAACCGGTTTAGAATAAATTAATGCCATGTCGAATGCCGATGGCACTAGATTGAATGTCATGCGAAGATTATGATGCTTCTACTGTCTTTTTTTCCTTGAACACTTGTTAAGACTCATATATTTTCTATGAATTCTAACGTGACAAAGCAAACTCGAGATCTTTTGTACCATTACTCGCTGCGTTCTACGCAAATTAGTCGTCAAAGAATTTTGACTTATTTAATCTATTGAATCCTTTTATGGCTTATTATTAATAAGATGACATTACTGATGTGGCACACCACGTGAATAGGAGATTGATAGGAGGCAAAATTTACAAGAATGACGTGTAGGAACCATGTCGCCCCTCCACCGTTGACATTACTTCTACTCGCTCCGATTCGGACAAGGGATGACTCTCTAGCCCTTCTGGTTGAGGGGCAACAATTCAAATTTCCACATTATCCATGGTAAGATTAGTTCTAAGTTATTTATTGGTAAGTAATTATGAAATATTCCAAACTATAATAATAAGATTTCACGGTGTGCAATTTGTAATTATTAACACCTAAATTTTCACTATCAAAATTCTCCCCGTACATTTCATAAGAATTAGAGATCAAATTGTTCCTGATCAAATTGGTTAATAGGGGTATGATTTGATCTCTAACCAAAAAATATCCACATTTTTTTGGTCTGTCCAATATATATATCCACATTAGATAGCTTTGCATTTGCACGCTTTGCTGCATCCTCCACGTTTAGAAATTAATCATATTTCTTAAAATAGCATGCAAAAATCATCGACTTAGGACAAATCACCAATTTTCGCGAATGGCCCAACCGATGGCCGAATCGGCATTATCTTTTTCTTCTTTTTCCTCCAGCCGGTTGTCCGATCTTGACCCGACCCAGGATTCTCGCGGCGAATTTAAACAAGATTTCTTAGCATGTTTTGCCTCGTGTTCGTGTATATTGGATTGGTAACAGGGTTTCCTTAACGCGAGGGCAAAAGTGAAGAGCATTGGGACGAGTGCAGAAGATTTGATCAATAGAGAGGAGAAGAGAGAGATTTTGGCACGATCTATTCTTGGCGCAAAGAGGATATAGCATGGCACGAACCATTTGATTTTACTGTTGTCGCAAAATTTAATCCTTGCTTATTATTATTTTGAGATAATAATATAAATAATTCATAAACTTTGACTCAATATGTAATGTAGTCTCTAAACTTTTAATTTGATCAATATGATTTATGAACTTTAACTCAATGCGTAACGTGATAGCTAAATTTTTAATTTGACTAATATGATCCTTGAACTTTTAAAACATGTTCAACTTAGTTCCCAAACTATAGAAAGATGTTCAATATAGTCCTTCCATTGATCAAGTTTAGAGACGACATTGAACATTGTCTTATAGTTTGAGGACAAAGTTAAACATGTTTCAAAAGTTCAAGGACCACATTAAATAAATTGAAAGTTCAGGGATCACATTACACATTAGGTTAAAGTTCAAAGACTATATTGATCAAATCAAAAGTTTAGAGATCACATTACAAATTTAACCAAATTTTAAGACCATTTGTGGCATTTTTCCTATTATATTCATGAAATTTGAGCATCTTTGACATACATAATATAATATTCAGATTGCATTATCATTCAATTGCTATACTTGCACGTTTATTTCAACAAGTCACATGTCACTTAGTGAATTTAATTTTATAAACTTGTGTTAATGAAATCACATTGTGGAGGTTAATTAATGATCGCATTTCACGCATCTCATGCATTACATTATTGTAAAACATAATAGAAGAATGATCTTTCACGTAGTTAATTAATAGGGTCAATTCATAATTCATCCTATTTCATGTCATTAAAATTGCATGTAGTGCAGTTTTTATAAATAAGAAAAACCCAAAAAAGTTACTTAGAATTGCATAATCATTTAGAGATCATATTCAGGCTCGGTAGGCATTTTTTATTAATACTTTATAGATACTCGGGAAATTAATCATGTTAAGGTTATTCTTTGCTTTGCATTCAGGTTAGCCTACTTCTAGCAATTTATTGCTTTGAATTCTTGAGTAGGGTACCCGCATGATCACTCACCGCATGTTAGTGGCTTAGTATTAAAATAGATCAAAAATGCTTGCCAAATTTTTTGCAAGATAGAGCTAAAAGGTACCTAAAAGGCATTAGATTAATCTAGCATAATCAAGTCCCCGAATCCATTGAATCTGTAGTTCGCATAAGTAAAATGTACTCATGCATTTGACATTGGTATCTAATGAGATGGAAGTTACTTATCCTTATTGGAAGTGTTGTATAAGCTAACGTAATTTGCAATTCAAATTTGTAATAAGAAGAATTTACTAGAGAAATCAACAATGAATGAAGCGTGGTTCACTCCGAAAGTCGGAACCTAAGCCTGCTGCCAAGGGATTTACTATGAGTCCACTTAGTACAGATTTATCGATCTTCCTATTGGTCAAGCATTTCCCAAGCACTAATCTCTTACAGAGAATTCATTTAGAAAATGAAAAGTTATAGTGAAAATCCTAACACTTCTTTTGTTTGCTCTAGTGTGTTCCCTGAATTAAATTCCATCTATCATATATACATTATATTTGTATCCAAAATAGGAAAATTTTAGAAAATCTATTAAAATTAGGAAATATTATAGAATTAGGAAACCTACCCAAACTTAAAAAACCTATTTAGATCAGGTTTTCTTCACAGGCTCAAACTTGAGATATATTCTTAACATAAACTTCCCAATGTATGGAAAAGTTACTAATCATGTAACAAGTTAATCAGCAACATACTCGATATATTGATACTTTTTCGTATGAAAAATGGTGCTAAAGGTACTTGTCCTATTCGAAATTTACCAACCATGAAAAAATTAGTAGATCGATGCATACCGACTCTTCAAGTACATAAGGTTACCTGTCGCGACCTAAAAAAATAAACGAGTTAATTTTCGGGCTAATGGATTATCAGGTTAATTAATTAACTAACCTAACTCGGACTCTCCCAAGTCCATACCAAATCGCAACTTAAGATTCAAATAATTAACATGCAACGTGTTTTGAATTGGAGTCGCCACTAATCATTTTCGGTAGGTTGATTAGAAACCTAAATAAAATAGCGGGAGAAAACTATCTTATTTCCGCGAACCAGAGATTTTGAATTCGGGGATTTGGTTACGTCAGATTTCTCTAACGCCCTTTCGGTACCATTTTCATGAAAAATATTTGATTTGGCAATTTTGATGGATTTTACTTGAAATTCAAAGATGCAATTTTTTTGGTTTTTTCTTCTTTTTTATGGGGATGTAAAACATTGAACTTTGTACGATATACACCATGGGTGATTTAGAAAGAAAGAAAACGCAGCCAATCACGAGTATTTACAGAAATAAATTAACATGTAATAATGCTAAAATTTGGAACACGTGGCATGTCTAAAATAAACAAACGAATGTTCACACCAAACGATTACATTTTTGTAGATCGAGATGGAAAGGATTACCTTCTATTACACAAAATCTTACTCACATACACGTTATAGTTCCCTTCAAGATCTCGGAGCTTGGAAGAACGCGGCTGTCGTCGAAAATGGCAAGCAATGGCGTTGTTGGGTTGCGAGGGGCGAAATATGTGTCGGGACTCGTCGAAGATGATGCTCGACTAAAACACTTTTCTTCACTCTCGAATTTTCTCTTCTGATTTTTCTCAAGAACTCTCTTTTTCCTCTCTAAAAATTCCTCTCAAAAACTCTCTCAAAACTCTCTCAATTCTCTTCCACTCTTCCTAAAAAACTCTCTCAATTCTCTTCTACTCTCTCTCTCAATTCTCTTCCACTTCCCCCTTCTAAAACTCTTCTCAAGAGCTCTCTCTTTTATAGGCAAAGTTCTTCATCCTTCATTCTTCACTTTCATTTCTTCACCTTCCATCTTCATCTTCCCTTCTTCATCTTCATTTCTTCACCTTCCATTTTCATCTTCCCTTCATTATCTTCCCTTCATCATCTTCCCTTCTTCATCTTCTTTTCATTATCTTCCCTTCATCATCTTCCCTTCTTCATCTTCTTTTGGTATTTGCAATACAGTCCCCGAAGTTCCAAGTATTTGCAATACGGTCCCTGAAATTTTAAGTATTTGCAATACAGTCCTTGAAGTTTCAAATCTTCTCGGTGTATTTTTCCATCCCGTGCCTAGTCTAGACGCATGCTAAATTAAGTGTTCCGCTTGCCCGATTATATGCCAATGCAATGTACGCTAAAAATAAATATGTGAGATGATTTTTTTATAATTTTTATGCAAAAAATAGATTAATCAAAATTTAGGCGTCAACAGCTGCCCCTCTTTGAGTGGAGGCTCGTAGAGGTTCCGCTCAAAGACAAAATTGAATCCTAAATTTTGATAGTGCAAATTATGGATGAACTTTTTTGGCGGGAGTTTTAATCCCATTTTTTTTTAATGTAATGAAGTGATGCATGATATGCAAGACTCAAATAACATGTGTCATAATTCCTCTTTTCCATGTTAGAGAAACATGCACATGGATCGCATACAAGAATACTGTTTTACCAAATTTCTCGTAAGCTAATGGTTCTCTTAATTTCCAAGTTTCTTTTTGCGGATGCAAGGATTTTAAGGTATTTGGCCTATCTCGTTATCGAGACTTCTCCCTAATGCAAGACAGCGCAAGATATGTGTGTCGTTTGAGATCACAAGAGCTACGTCGTTGTGAGTCGAAAGAAGTGGGATCAAGTTCACAAGAGCTACGTCGTTGTGAGTTGATTAAATGTCGAAATCGCCGGTGCATATGTCTTCACGATTCGATAAAGGGGAACCAAAATCATAAGAGCTACGTCGTTATGATTTGGTTTGGATCAAAAATATGGGTGCTTATGTCTTCATGATTTGATAAAGGAGCCGAAAATCATAAGAGCTATGTCATTATGAGCCGACTAAAGGTCAAGATCACCGGTGCATACGTCTTCGTGATCTCGATACCGAAATCATAAGAGCTACGTCGTTATGATTTGAAGAGATGTCAAAATCGCCGGTGCATATGTCTTCACGTCCCGAGATTGAAACCATAAGAGCTACGTCGTTATGATTTGATAAGATGTCAAGATCGCCGAGTGCATATGTCTTCACGTCCCGAGATTGAAACCATAAGAGCTACGTCGTTATGATTTGATAAGATGTCAAGATCGCCGGTGCATATGTCTACACGACTTGACGGAAGAGGCATATTGCCCGAATTGAACAATATTTGATAGGAGCACCATCGAATGGAATCGATAAGTACAAAAGGGGCATATTGCCCGAATTGAATCATAACAACTATCATCGAGGAGTTGTTAATTTGAAAAGGGGTTCAGAAAACTTACCCGGGTTCTCCAAACGATTAATCAAGGAACGAAACAAATTGCTCGTATCGTACTGGTAGGCATTTGCCAAAGAAAACTTGCTCATTCAATAATCCTTGGATGAATTTCGAGACCTTGGGAGGGAACTCGAACATCGGGAATGTATTACCTATCATAGAATGTCGGAGGTAACACACACAAACATATTCAACAATGAGTATAATGCAATCACTCATACTATGGTTCATGCATAACCATTCTGTCAAGTTTGCATTACCAATTTTGTCCAGGGAGGTTCTCACATTACGAATACCTCGAATGTGAGTTGAATGGGGGACTTCGGTCCGAAAGGGCTTTCTCTCACTCTCGAGAAAAGCTATTTATCCTGTCTGCACAGGATTCAAGAGAAATCACTCAATCTTTCCATCATCGCATTCGATAAGGATCCAAGTAATCTCGCAATTGATACGACCGAGTCGATCCGGAGGTCTTGATTAGGACCGTAATGAGAGCTAGGTCAAAGGTTTACAAAGGGGACTCCAGTTGAGTCAAGGTCTTTGAAATGAATTTCTTCATCATTTGCTCCGGATTTACAAGTCAAGAATCCTGCAAAAATGAGAGAGAAATAATCTTGCTCGAACTTCTTCGAGTGATGCTTAAAATCATTTAACTCTACGTTAACTCAAGTGCCCTAATCGAAGAGACTTTGGAGGGTTATAACGTAGGCTAGGATTGGGGACCGAGGAACGAAAAGGCTCGTTTTGGCTCGAAATTAAATGAGAAGGGGCTTGACGTTGGTGATCATCGCCGACTAGTCACCGATCTTGGTCTTCCGGAAATGTCTTCAGAAAAGAATACCATCATTGAATGAGGGATGGTAGTTTTCTACTGAAAATTGCACTTTACAAACCGATTTCTTGGGGAGTCTTCTTCATAACAAGTGTCTGTCAAGGATTTGCAAGAGACACAATGCAAACATGTACATGGAATTTACAACTTAACATGCAAAAATGTACATTCAAAATTCAGAAGTACTTTACAAATGAATGTGCATTGGCCTTACTTTTGGTAGGCACTTTGCTTTTCCTATGCTTGAAATTTTCATATGAGATCGGCCTTTGCTTTTCTTACTCCCGACTCTCATTTTTCTTTTTTTTCTTTTTTTTTCGAGAAAAGATTTCTTTTCCTTTTTCTTTGAGAGCCCTTCGACATCTCTTTATTTTGCTTTTTTTTGTGTTTTTGTTTTTTTTTTTTTTGAGAGCGGGCCCTTCTCCTTTAAGCTGAGTTTGCCTCTCCTTTTTTTACAATCCCATGACTTTGAACCAGGGAATTACAACAAGCATAATGATCATTCGGGAATTCTCTGTTGACTCGACCATCTCCAATTCTAATCCTTGGGAAAATGCTATCTTCGCCTTTGGAATGAGCAAATGATCACCAACGGGGGTTTAAGAAATGAATTTGCGGGGCTCAAGTGGGCTATGCAAAGAATGAAGTGTATAGGATAGAGAAGTGAATGCTCTTCATCATCCTAAGGCACTTGAATTAAAATTCGAGTATAAATGCAAAGAAACACCCGAAGATTAATGTTAGTCCGAGCAAGAAAATTTCTAACCATTTACCTCGTGTTGCTGCTAGAATTAAATCGTCTGGACCCCGATGTGGGGTGGTTCTTGACAGGGGTAAAGAAATGAAACCACCGCTCAAAAGGGGTAATCAATGGATCACCCGTAGTGTTTAGGATAGAGAAATGAACGCCTCCGTTACTTCGGTTATCGTACCTTTTGCGAGAAAACTCTTTACCTCGGGGAATGCGGAATTTGGCCACCGTTCATCTCGCCTGAAAAAATGGGACGTGTTTGGAAAAAGATTGCCTTTCATCATCCTGTCTCGCCCCATTCCATACATTCGATGTATCTTATGCGGTTCATGTTCCTTATTCAGAGTTGGTAAATTAAACATGAGGAACAGTCATGCGCAAACTATGCAATGTATAAGTGTTTTTGAGCATGTAAAATGCAGCAACTTTTTATCTTGGTAGACAGAATTCGCAAGCACATAAGAAACTTCTTAGGGCGTGGATCGTGAGTTGCCCTCGCTCATGCAAATAAGTTGCAAAACTTCATTATCCGGTTCGAGACATGAGATTGTCAAAGGCTCCAGGGAATTTCTCATTTCATTAATTTTAGGGAGAAGGGATACTTCCCTATCTGGGAAAGGCAGTGACCCCTGTAAAAATCAAAAGGGAAAGCGTCAATGTACGTTCTCATGTTCTAAACGAGTTGAAACGATACCGCTTTACCCTTGTACGAATTTCTTGTGAACTTTGAATTTGAAAAGATCGATTCATCTGGATCGGATTGTATGTCCGGGATGTTATCTCTCCGGTTTTGTAACTATCCGGGCTGAGCTTCAATCGGCATTGAATCGCGAAGCAAAAAGGTTTTTATTAATCTTTGTACATTGATGTCAAATCCCGGGATCGAACCTGGGACGCCTCGGACCACTGTCATTCCCCCAACCACCAGGTCGTGGTGATGTTGGCGTCCACGGTTGGTTCGTTTTTTGCTATATTGTTCTCAAAGCAGTTGGCAATCCCCTCGCGAGAATAAAATAAGCATAATTTAGGGTTTGAAATGACTGAGAACCAATTGGGACGATACGGAGTTACCCATCTTTGAGTCCGCTTGGCCTTTTACTCGTATTCTCCCAAGTAAGGCTATTCGGAATCTCTCTTTACGGGCGTTCATGGGCGTCGTCCACAAATTGATTTTCTACAGGCCTAGCTTAACAAGGAACTCACGCATTTGATAAGGGAGGAGAAAATTCGCCCTTTAACTCTAGGCAAATTCTAGACAGCTAGAAAGTAAAAAAAATATCCCACGCAGGGGAACTATACATGGAATCAAAGAAGTATTCATGCGAGATTGGTTCCACCTCTCTTGCTGGCCATTCCAATGATCGACTGATTTTGTCTTGGATTATACACCAACGATCGTTGTTCAAGGATCCATAATCACTTGCTTCGGATCACAACTCGGGAGGTCCTTCAGCTCCGAACCGGCTGATCAATGTGGTGAGCTCATCATCAAAGTAATCTTCTGATTGATACTCGAATTGGGTAGTGTTACTTGCTAACACTAGCGACGGATTTCCCACTTTGTTTTCACCGTGAGCGCTCTGACCCCTTGAGCTTGAACTTCCGCCGTTGCTCGGAAACTTGTAGGGATGATCAACTGGTCTGCTGCTAGAACCACCAGCGGAAGGTTGGTATGACATGTATTCTTGATTGGGAAGTGGCCGAGTACCTTTTGCTCGGTAGATTTTCCCGGTATTGATCTTCCAATCAACTTTGGTCCCGTCGTGTTGGTCCCAACCTGCATCGTGCTTCCTCGGCTTATCTCTAACCCTTTGAAGGTGATTCGTGACACTTTGCATGGTGAGTCCGTCTATATTCATTATTCTGTGTACAGCCATTGGTCGTGCTGAATTGATTCCTAGTCGTCGAACCGCCTCAATGAATATAGAATGAAGCTTGGCGGACCAAAGGGGCCTTTTCTTTTGGACAAAATCGTCGTCATCAGCTTGGTCGTAGTTTTTTTGTTCGAGTAATTGCTTCCTTACAGCATGCTGCCAAATGTTTTGGAGCATTCGAACGCAGACCGGCTTCAGTAGGACGTCTCGAGCACCATGCAATGTGGCCCTCGTTATGAACTGGCGATCATTACTTGCTGATACTACGATGACCTGTATGTCTAACTCGGGAATCAATGATCTTTAAGAGATCGAAACCGTCCATATTGATCCCTACCACGGCTGTGACGACGATGTCAAACTCTTCTTTGTACCGCCTCAGCACTTCTAAGGCATCCGTTGCCTTCGCATAAGCAAAAACCCCGTACATGCAACTTCTCAAAGATAGCAATGAGGATTGAGAGGGAAACGGGGTTGCCATCAATGGCCATGACTCGCAGATCCTCGGGATAGGAAGGTTCACATACTTCCGCTTGGAATGAACGTGTTTTTCTTTTAAAACCTTCCATATGTAGACCGAAAATGGCAGTTTCGACTAGAGAATGAGCTTTAGATGTTCTTGGACTTGCAAAAACAAATTGCCCGAAAATCACAAAAGCGATGATGGCCTTTCGTGACGGATTCCCAAGGTCGCTAGGTGTATGGAGACTTCAAGTTCTTTATAAACTTCCTCTCTCTTTTTTTTATTAGTCTTGCGGACAGGTTTTCGCTTTCTCTACGAAAGAGGACAGCTTTTTCTCTCCTTTCCGGTCTTAGTGCCTTGGATCCATTTCGTAATAACTCTTGCCTCTCACTCAATCTGTCATCTTTTTCCTTTTCTGATATGTAGGAGCCCTCAAATCTTTTCACTTTCTCTACAAACGAGGCGCTTACTTCCCTCCTCAAATCTTTTCGCTCCCTCCTACGAGCGAGGCGATTATTTCCCTCTTCAAATCTTTCCGCTTTCTCCTACGAACGAAGCGCTTATTTCCCTCCTCAAATCTTTTTGCATCTACCTATGTGAAGGCTTTTAATGCTTTTTCTTTCGGCGTTCAGTCAAATCTGACAAAGAATTCACGCATTTAAGCATGACGATATTTGCGGATAGTACTGTTCTTTGCCCCTTGATTATCTCTAGGCGTAAAAGGAAGAATGTCTCGCATGGGGACTTTGTAACAAACAGTACATTCATTCACGCATGTCTCTACTTCTCTTGAGAATTCATAAGGGCTAGCTAGTAATGCTCAAAAGAGTGATATTTTGAAAGCCCATAATAAAAACTCAAGCTTCATGTAGGCTACGGATTCGGAGTTTCATCGGTGTTGAATTGGCCGACCGTGACATCAGGGAAACTCCAATTGTAGTGATGCATGTCACTTCCCTCGAAAGGCATCGGTTACGCCTCCGCAAGGCCGACTTTCCGGGATGTATCCCCAACGAAATCCGATTGTGCGAGAACTTGCTCGGGAGGATGAATCGATAAATGAGCATTTTCAATGCTCGGATGTGGCTCATCAAGGAACATGCCACTAAAGGTGATGGGGTTGCTGCGAGACATGGCAAATAGCGATGTTAAGAGCATCCATATACCTCTTGATCTCTCGCTCGAAGCTCTTCATTTTCTTCCTTTAGAGACGCAAGTTCATGACTTTCACTCTGAACTTTCACTCGGGCCCGCTTGTTTTGAAACCAAAACCTGACCTTCAAGGGCTCCATTCCTAGCTTCCGGCTCAACTCATTTTTTCGTTTCCCGTTCACGTAAGGGCACTCCTTGAAGGCGATTTCGAGCTCTTTGATTTGATGTTTTCTTTTACGGGGTTGACTACGGCTGCTGCTGCTGCTATTGTTGTTGCTTGTTATCGAGATCTTGAACTTCACCGCCAAGGGAGTTGGGTTTTACGGCTTCTGCGCTGGATCCGGCCTCGAAATTCAGCGGTTCATTCTCGGGGATGTCTAGGTTGGTTGCCTCCGGTAAGTGCTGGTAGCCTCCAAACATGTTGGATTGAAATACTTCTTACTTCCTTTTGTTCACTCTACTCTCCGCTGTATGCTTACTCTCTCCAAATTCTTCCGAGTAAACATGCATGTTCTAGAGTCTCCCTTTTAACGTGGATGAAAACCACCAAGCCAGTGCTTCTCCCAAGATTTCATGTTTCCCGCTCTGTCTTCTTCATTTCCTTCTGACATGCTGGGACCCTCAAATCTTTTCTGCAGTATGCTTGTCCCTCTTTTAATATGGCGAGACCTTTAAGTCATTTCGCAACTTTTTCGAATTGGTGAGCCTCGAGATGGTAGATCCGTGATTCACGGACGAAACGTCCGTAGTTTTGCCCGGATAATTAACTCGGCCCCCACAATAATTATTGCTATAACTTTTTCTGCCCTTTAAATTAGGATTTAACGCCGAGACGATTATCGCTTTCATATCTTCATCTCCAACCTTCTAAGCACTCTTTCGCATCCACTCTTTTTAGCGACTTCAAAGCAACAATGGCCTCCCTCCCCGCACGCGTCTTCTCGATCAAGTTTTGGCCAAATGGGAGAAACTTTATAATCTCTTAGGCCAGGGCTACTCTTATATAGCCAACCATCCGGAGGTCGAAACCGAAATCCGTCTCATGTTTACGGATATGGACACCGTTTCTATTCAAGGTACCGAGTTAGAAAAGGAATATAGGATCTTCCCTACCCTCTTCACTAACTTCCCGGAGGCTTACCATCTTGCTCATCAAGATGTTACTTTGGCTCATCTTGTGAGAGCTCGCTATCGGGATCGGTCGGACAGCTTGGTGTTGGCCGGTCTTGTAGCCGACAATCATAAGAAGGCCCTTGACTATGGTAATGAACAAGTCTCGCTGCTGATTCGTGAGAGGGGGAACTTGGTGGAACGTTTGGCCATGTCCCGGACCATCTTCGAGCGCGATCCGCTCGATATCGTTTTGAAATTCCAATGCACATGGCTGGAAGAAAGGCTGGACGATCCGACCCTGGATATAGCCCGCGGGAGAATGCTGATCCATGACTTGGAATCTGCTGCCGAGTATCACGAGGACAGGGTGGCCAAGCTTAAAGAGAAATGTGAGCTCCTCCTCTTTAAGCCGGGCGGATCTCGATTCTCGAAGCGATCGGTGTAGGCGGAGCATCAACCGTATGGAGAGTCGGTTAAACTCCTTTGTGATGCTCATTAGGGCTCGGTTTGGCTTTACGTTCCCACCCCGATGATCTGTTTGTAAGGTTTCCCGATGGATGGAATAAATGCAAGTTTTTACTGATTTGCATTTCGCTTTCGCATTATTCCTTCTTCCATATGCTGACAGATTTTATCTTGGTCGTCATATTTTTTTGCAAGATAACCCCTTTACTTTGTGGATATGTAAATCTCACGCTCCCGATGATCAATTCAATTGGGCCAGAGAAACCCCCATTTGAAATAATCTCTCAACAAACGAATGCCCGAATGTGAACAACTCACGAATCTGTCTTAATATTATAACTCGATTATGAAAACATGAGAGTAAATCAAGTATAATATTTTTTTACAGCATCAGAATTGACTGGATTGGTAAAGACACGACCATCCATCTCGGCTAGAATTAAAGCACCACCAGGGAGCACCTTCTTTACTATATATGGACCACCATAGTTTGGAGCGAACTTCCCTTCTGGGAGTGGGACCATTGGCAACAATTTTCGCAAGACCAGGTTATTGATCTGAAAATATCGAGGCCGAACTTTTTTGTTGAATGAATTAGCAACCCTCTGCTGATAACACTGGCCATGACATATAACCTTAAGTCTCTTTTCATCGATCGGATTCAATTGGCTCGCCCTCTGCTGGATCCATTCGGCTTCCGTCAAGATAGCTTGAGACAAGTATACGTAAGGAAGGAATTTCCACTTCAACCGGTAGAACAGCCTCTATTCCATATACAAGAGAATACGGGGTTGCCCCAGTAGATGTCCGGATCGAGGTCCGATACGCCATAAGTGCAAATGGCAACCTCTCATGCCAATCGCGATAATTTTCAGCCGTCTTCGCTAAGATTTTCTTGATGTTCTTATTGGCGGCTTCTACTGCTCCATTCATCCGAGGACGATATAGGGAAGAGTTCGGATGCTTGATCTTGAACAATTCGTCCATTAGCTTGTTGTTTAAGTTCGAGCCATTGTCGGTGATTATAGCTTCAGGTGAACCGTATCGAGCAATGATATCCCGGCGGATAAAATTCACGATATTTCGTGCCGTGACCGCTAAATAGGATGCGGCTTCGATCCATTTGGAGAAATAGTCAATCGCCACCAAGATGAATCGATGGCCATTGGATGCTTTAGGGTTGATAGGGCCGATAATATCAATGCCCCACATAGAAAACGGCCATGGTTCGGATAACCGATGCAACTCGTTTGGAGGGACATTAATCTTGTTACCATGAATCTGACATTTGTGACAGCTTCGGACATGCTGAACCGGGTTGGAAGTCCCATCATACTTCTCGAAGTCGGGCATCTTGAACTTCTCCAAGACCTTGTGACCGAAGTTGTCCGTAGGGGGAACTAGAGCGAGAAGCGGCGGGCTGGCGGCGGATGATTGAAATTTGGCGGTGAAGGCGGCCATCATTTCTTTCATCTTTCGGGACATCATCCCTTCAAAGCGCTCAGTCAAGGAGCCAAGTTTCTCGTCTAGGGCAGCACTAACGGCATCGTTAATGTCGGCCATCCTCTTTGCGACCGATCGAGTAATATGTGGAGGATCCGTGATAAATTACCTCTCATACGAAGAAAATGCCAATCACAAAGACATGCGCATGAATTGTGAGTTTAAATCTTATTTTATCTATCCAAAAGGCTTTTGCAAAGTGAAATGATGAACGAAATGACATGCCGCAGCCTCGCGCGCAATCATCATGACTAGTCGCAACCTCGCGTACAATAGTCATGACTAGTCGGGTCCAATCACTTCGGCTTGGTTCGGTCGACAAGGGCAATTCTCATGCATCGTAGCCTCACGTGTATGAGAACGACCCTTGAGCCATTTTTTGGAAAAATTTTCGGGATCCGGATGGGATGACCTTTAGCGAAGCCTTACCGCCAAGGTTAAAGAACCATCTAAATACCATCTTAAAACTATTAGTGTGACCCAGGTCCGGTCACGGCTTGTGTGCGATGTAGTGCAAATACGATAAATCATGCACAACAATTAAATGCAAACACCGCTTCAATGATTCAAAAGTTAAATCACAATTCCAATTCACCAAGCCTGCAAAACAAAGGGTTAGCCGATCACTCCTCCCCTTATAACTCCCAATCTGCAAAAACATTTAACACCTAAGAATGAGAATTCAACCAAAGTTTACCAAATCAAGTGATTTCTTTTTCATGAAATTATCTGGCCTAAGTCCTCTTTGGATCCCCAATGGAGTCGCCAAGCTGTCGCGACCTAAAAAAATAAACGAGTTAATTTTCGGGCTAATGGATTATCGGGTTAATTAATTAACTAACCTAACTCGGACTCTCCCAAGTCCATACCAAATCGCAACTTAAGATTCAAATAATTAACATGCAACGTGTTTTGAATTGGAGTCGCCACTAATCATTTTCGGTAGGTTGATTAGAAACCTAAATAAAATAGCGGGAGAAAACTATCTTATTTCCGCGAACCGGAGATTTTGAATTCGGGGGATTTGGTTACGTCGATTTCTCTAACGCCCTTTCGGTACCATTTTCATGAAAAATATTTGATTTGGCAATTTTGATGGATTTTACTTGAAATTCAAAGATGCAATTTTTTTGGTTTTTTCTTCTTTTTATGGGGATGTAAAACATTGAACTTTGTACGATATACACCATGGGTGATTTAGAAAGAAAGAAAACGCAGCCAATCACGAGTATTTACAGAAATAAATTAACATGTAATAATGCTAAAATTTGGAACACGTGGCATGTCTAAAATAAACAAACGAATGTTCACACCAAACGATTACATTTTTGTAGATCGAGATGGAAAGGATTACCTTCTATTACACAAAATCTTACTCACATACACGTTATAGTTCCCTTCAAGATCTCGGAGCTGGAAGAACGCGGCTGTCGTCGAAAATGGCAAGCAATGGCGTTGTTGGGTTGCGAGGGGCGAAATATGTGTCGGGACTCGTCGAAGATGATGCTCGACTAAAACACTTTTCTTCACTCTCGAATTTTCTCTTCTGATTTTTCTCAAGAACTCTCTTTTTCCTCTCTAAAAATTCCTCTCAAAAACTCTCTCAAAACTCTCTCAATTCTCTTCCACTCTTCCTAAAAAACTCTCTCAATTCTCTTCTACTCTCTCTCTCAATTCTCTTCCACTTCCCCCTTCTAAAACTCTTCTCAAGAGCTCTCTCTTTTATAGGCAAAGTTCTTCATCCTTCATTCTTCACCTTCATTTCTTCACCTTCCATCTTCATCTTCCCTTCTTCATCTTCATTTCTTCACCTTCCATTTTCATCTTCCCTTCATTATCTTCCCTTCATCATCTTCCCTTCTTCATCTTCTTTTCATTATCTTCCCTTCATCATCTTCCCTTCTTCATCTTCTTTTGGTATTTGCAATACAGTCCCCGAAGTTCCAAGTATTTGCAATACGAGTCCACGAAATTTTAAGTATTTGCAATACAGTCCTTGAAGTTTCAAATCTTCTCGGTGTATTTTTCCATCCCGTGCCTAGTCTAGACGCATGCTAAATTAAGTGTTCTGCTTGCCCGATTATATGCCAATGCAATGTACGCTAAAAATAAATATGTGAGATGATTTTTTTATAATTTTTATGCAAAAAATAGATTAATCAAAATTTAGGCGTCAACATTACCAATTCCTACGAAAAAGTTGTTGACCATTTAGAGTATGAAAGCCTATCATAAATCACTAATCTCACCAAATTAAATTTATGTTTTCGACATATGCATATACCCTCTTCCTTAATAATCATCGTGAAAGGCAAAAATTGGTATAATCCCTCGATTATTTAAGGGTTTATTTTTCCTAATGAAAAGTTACAGAAATACTACTTAGTCACATCGAACTAAGTTTTGACAGATCTTGAAAGTCTATTTGTCATTAATTAGCAACGGTTACAACATTTGAGAAAAAAAAAAAAAAGGCAACTACATATGCATTGATAACCAATAACTATTCCATAAGTGACTACAGCTTTTTTACTGGACAAGTAACTCGTACTTGCGGACCGAAAGATTCTATAGAAAAAAGTAACCATTAGAGTATTTAGCTAAGAATTTCAGTCATGTAATATTCACTAAACTTACCAAGATGATCGATATTATCACAGTCTTCCTAAAATTATCACTATGCCATTACAACAAACATTTACACTTATCAAAAAGGTACTAAATAAAGGCTAGTTTTGAAATCATCAAAATACTATGGGATGCTTTGCCAACATGCTAGACATAAAGCGATTCTCTCTCGCCCTGACCCCATTCCAAATTGCAGGTTAGGGCTTGCTCGATAGGACCATACACCTTCACCGTGTTGCAGAACATCCATGAAGCCGTTGGACGCAAGTTCCTCACACAAGGCCTCTTTTCTCAAGTGCTTGGTTTTCTTGTCCTATTCAACGACCATGCATCAAATGACTTTCAACACCCTCATCGCTTCCCCGCCGCCTGATCGCCCATACCACGTGCCCGACCGCTTCCTTGTCCTTCACTGTTTGATCGTTTTCTTGGGATAACCAAGGAAGTTTCTGACCGTTTAAACTGCGCCTTTCTTCAAGGAAGCCAACTAGTAGTGATACTAAAGCATAAATAATGCGCCCCTGGGGGCGAGTTCCACATCCAGATGTTTTTTCTTGTCCAACTCTAGTTCTTACGTCGCGTGAAATGTACTCAAAAATTTGAATACGATGAGGAGATCAACACTTTCCCAGTCCGATATTTACAGTACTTGTATTGAATTTTGTTAATGAAGTTTGAATGTATTGACCTTTCGGTACTCTTGAGGCTATGATAAGCAAGAAGTCATGCCCTTTACAATCACAAGTATCAAGATGGTGCTTCGCCAGAATTCCTCATAAGAATCCTTGTTATCTCTTGTTGGGTTTTTTACTTATTATTATATAGTATTAGCAAGTTGGGGTTATTTATGTAATTGCACAAGGCTTAACTCTAAGCCTATAAATACTTCTTTTGATCTCAATAATAATTATTTTCTCTTTTGCAAACAACATGGAATCGTAGCACAACCTGCCAAAGTGAGAGAAGACATACGACCACACCGCCGCCACCGGGTTTCCTTCCCCTACTACGACGACTACACCGCCGCCGCTAGGGTTTCTTCTCTTGCTGCAGTCACCGACAACCATGCTCATGATCTCCAACCGACACTAGGGTTTCTTCTACGGTCTCTGCCACCGTTCCCTTGAGTTTGTTTCTTCAAGGTGTATTTTGATTGGTGTTGAGTTGTTTGTGGTGATGTGATAATTGGATCAAAAAGCTGTGATTTGGGTGACATTCGTTTATGTTCGTGGTGTTTTTGGTCGTGGTTGCTGAATAGTCGAATATATTCCAAGTAGTTGACGAGACAATAGTTGATTAATAGTAAGTCTGCAGAACAAAAGTTTCTTTGAATCTCGCAAAAAAACCTCTAGTGCTCTCGGTAGTGTTGTGGTAGCTTGTGGTGTTTTATTCTCGATTCATGGATGTATTACCGAGCCGACAAGCTCTCCATTTGTTGTTTCAAAAGTGATTCCCGCTAACGCTACTCCTAGTTCATGATCTTTTGGTACCTATCATAGTGGTACTTACGACATAACGGACTTACATACCACTTTGGTTAAGCTAGATGGTACCATTTATCATTCTTGGTCAATGGCACTTTATACATTTATTTAGGCTAATTGCTAGTCTAGATGGCTGAAGAAGAACCACCTGCAGATCCAACTAATCTAGAATAATGGAAGGTCACTAGTGTTGCATTGTGTACTCTTTTATGGGCAAGTATGGTTGAATCTGTCCACCATCTTTTCATGGATTGTGCAACAGCTCATGAGGTGTGGACAAAATGTGCTTTACTCTATTCCGGATAAAATAACATGAGTCGAATTTGCAATATGTAGGAGGCTTTATTCGAAGCTAAAATTGGTTATGCTGGGTTGACAGAGTATTATGCTCATTTTTCATCTTTGTATCGGCGTCTCGAATCTTATTTCCCACCGGCTACCACAGTTACTCGGATGCAGCAACAAGAAGCGGATGTGGTGGTAGTCCTCTTCCTTCGAGGTCTTGGTTTAGATCACAGTGCTCTTCGACAACATATTACTTCTCTGGGCTCTCTATTTTCCGTAAGTGTATTCCCGGGCTACTCATTACACTTCTAGCACTAAAACTTTAGCTATATCGGATAGCAGTGCTATAGTGGCTCGTGGTGGTCAACGAGCTCATGGTCGTGGTAATATTAGTAGAAATTGGAAATTTGATAGTTCTAATTGTGGTTGTGGTGTTCAGAGCTGAGGTGCCCCTCGTGGTGGTGGTAATAGTGGTTTTAGAGGAGCTCGCTTTTGTACTTATTGCCAGCTTATTGGACACACTATTAATTATTGCTACGACCTCTATCCCGAGCTACGGGATATTCATGCTTATGTTGATACTAAATCTTGGTCTACTTCACATGGACATCCTTCCGGACAGAGTACGGTGAATTTGACTCGTGCAGAATATGATGAGTTGATTAGAGCACGACAGCTTGGTGTTCCTTCTAGTCATGTTGCTACTTTGGCATAGCACAATTATTCTACATGTCTCTTGTCCACTACAACTACTCCTCGCCGTTGGGTTATTGACTTAGGTGCCACTCATCATATGACTAGTGATTCGCATCTTCGAGTCTCCGCCGTGTCTGTTCCATCCACTTTAGTTAGGTTGGCAGATGGTTATCAATCCAAAGAGATTGGTACAAGTTGTCTATCATTGAGTTCCTCCGTGTCCTTACCTTTGGTTTATCATAACCCACGCTTCCCATTCAATCTATTATTTGTCAATTCTATAACCCTTGACCTTGACTGTGATATTATATTTTCTTCCTTTTCGTGTGTTTTGAGGATCAGAAGACTAGACGGTCGAATAGGTTGTGGGCATGAGGCTAATGGACCGTACGTCGTGGACTATGAGATTATTAATGATGTTGCTACTATTCGGAAGAAGGTTGTGGATGACTCTTATCGGTTACATTGTCGCTTCGATCACCCCTCAACAGAAGTACTCCGACATTTTCCCTTCATGTCTAATTCTGATCTTTAGTTTGACTGTGAAACGTGCTAGTTGCGTAAGCACCATCGTGTGTGTTTTCCCCCTCGTGTTTTGAGTTATGCTTTCTAGCTAGTACTCTGATGTTTGGGGTCCATGTTGAGAGTCTTTATTTGGTTTCTGCTATTTTGTTACCTTTATTGATGATCGTACTCATATAACTTGATTATATTTAATAAAAGATCGTAGTAAAATATTTCGTTCTTTCTACCATTTTAATATTGAAGTTCGTACTCAATATGGCTTCCTGTTAGGTGCTTGCGTACATAAAATGCTCGTGAATATTTTTCTTCTTCTATTTTTATCTCATTTCTTGAATCTCATTGTATTTTACATCAAAGTTCTTGTGTTCACACTCTGCAATAAAATGGAGTTGCTGAATGCAAGATCCGTCATTTGGTGGATGTTGCTTGTTGTCTACTTCTCTACACCTAGTTGCCTAAGTCATTCCCGGAGTTATGCTCTTCTTACGGTATGTTATCTTATTAACCATCTTCCATCCTCGGTGTTGAAGGGAGCTATTCCTTATGCTCTTTTTTATCCCGACCGTCCTTTGTGATTTGTTTGTCCTCGTATTTTTTTGTGTATCTGCTTTGTCTATTCTTTGTCTCCTGGATTGGACAAATTATCGCTTCGTGCCGAAAAATATGTATTCTTTGTCTCCTGGGTTGGATGTATCGCTTGTTCCTTCTATCGATGCTCCGCCCAATCGAGGATCACCTGCATCGACTCCTCTTCGGGTTTATACACATAGTCCTCATCTTGTTTTGTGTCGTATCTCTCCACCAAAGAAAGTCCTACCACCACCTCCAGCCCCAGCTTCTAATCCTCTTCCACCAGCTTCTATCGAGTCTCCTATAGCTCACCGTACTCGATCTCGGTATCCTTTTTCTCATTTTGTGTCTTATAATAGCTTAACTCCTCGGATGTCTCCCTTTGTGTTGTCCCTTGCATATGTATCTATGCCAAGTAGTGTGGAATAGGTTTTGGCTCATCTAGGTTGGGCTCATGCTGTAGAGGAGGAGATGGCTGCATTACATCATAATAAAACTAGGGAGCTGGTTCCTTTGCCTCTTGATAAATAATTAATGGGTCATCGTTGGGTTTTTGTTGTTAAACACCATCCAAATGGTTCAATTGAGAGCTTAAAGGCATGTCTTGTTGGGAAGGGCAATAGTCGGACCTATGATATCGATTATGATGAGACTTTTTCTCTGGTAGCCAAAATTTCTTCTGTTTGCATCATTATCTCTTTGGCTAGTCAATTTCGATGGACTCCTCATCGGGTTGATGTCAAAAATACATTCCTTCATGGTGATCTTCACGAGGAGTTCTATATAGGGCAGCCACCCAGGTTTGTTGCTCACGGGAGAAGGTGTGCCAGCTATGAAAAACTTTTTAAGGACTCGAGCAATCTCTTCGTACGTGGTTTGACCACTTTAGTGGTGTGGTTATTACTTTTGGCATGCATCGGTGTAGTATGAATCACTCCATGTTTAATATGTCTTCTTCAAAGAGCTGTGTTATTTTTGTTGTCTATGTTAATGATATTATTGTTACTGAAAGTGATGTTGAAGGTATACAATGGCCCAACAAGTTTCTACCAAAGGAATTTAACACTAAAGACTTGGGTCATCTTCGATAATTTTTTGGCATAGAAGTGGTCTATGCCGATGGCGATATCTCTTTATCTCAGCAAAAGTATATTCTTGATATTCTTAAGGAAGTGGGCTTTCATGTTGCTAGGCCTAGTGACACACCTATGGACCATGGGGTGAAGCGTGATAATGAACACAGAGAACTTCTTCATGATTTAGAGAAGTATCGCTAGTTTATAGGTAAGTTAAATTATCTCACTATTACTTGTCCGGATATTTAGTTTGCTATAAGAGTGGTGAGTCAATTCATGAGCTATCCCCATACTATTCATTGGCAAGCTGTGCTACAAACTATTCAGTATTTGAAAGGAGCTCCGAGTCAAGGACTTGTGTTCTATAATTAGGGTCACATTCATATAGTTGGTTACTCTGACCCTGAGTCTTTGGAAGTGACTCAATATTATGATGTAGATTGGGATGATTGCCTTGTGGATTGCCAATCTACTTTCGAATACTGTGTCTTCCTTGGTGGTAATCTTGTGTCATGGAAAAGTAAGAAATAGTCTGTCGTTTCTCGATCTAGTGCATATGTTGTTGGCTGAGATTAGATTGCCTATGACTGGATCATATACTCTCCATTGTGATAATCAATCCTCTATTCATATTACTAGCAATCTAATATTTCATGAGAGAACTAAGCATATAGAGGTGGATTGTTATTTCTTTCGGGAAAAGGTGAACTGCGGTGATATATCGTCGGTGCACTCGTTCTGAGGAGTAGTTGGCGGATATTTTCACAAAGCCTCTTCGACATGGACGGGTTTCATACATTTGTCATAAGTTAGTCCTTTTTGCTATGTATGCTCCAA
Organism: Rhodamnia argentea; assembly: GCF_020921035.1. Taxonomy (NCBI): domain Eukaryota; kingdom Viridiplantae; phylum Streptophyta; class Magnoliopsida; order Myrtales; family Myrtaceae; genus Rhodamnia; species Rhodamnia argentea. The sequence goes on along the minus strand of NC_063154.1, from coordinate 8,681,572 downwards.
CTTGAGGAGAAGTGTTAGTTTTATCAATTATTATTATATAGTATTAGCAAGTTTGGGTTATTTATGTAATTGTGCAAGGCTTAACCCTAAACCTATATATACTTCTTTTGATCTCAATAATAATTATTCTCTCTTTTACCAACATCTCCTGTGTGCGGCAGAGTGTCCCGTTCTCGTGATCATGACTGCTGCAAGAATTTTCCAACGTCACACGATGCAAGAGCATTTCTTATTCTCAAATTCCACGACAAACCGAATCTGATGCAGCGTCATCTGGACTAGGGTGTTATCCGAAATTACAGAACATTATAACGTTCAAATCCACCGGCATTAAGAATCGGAGGAACCTACGGCATGGAAGAATGACGGGTCCCCCACAGAAATTCGGAGAGAATGTAAACAGTGAACAGCCGTCGGACATTACCATTATGTACAAAAAGATGTAATCCACGCACAAATAGCAGCCAGAGTGTTATTCAAGCTTTGCCACACATCAGCCGGACCTATAGGAGTACCGTTGCCTACACATTGCAGAAGACACAAATACAATATCCGGTTTCTTCAACTAAGAAAATATCCGAGCTCCATTTCTCAGTTCAGACGCAATCCATGGGTGAAGTAGTCTTCAAGAGTGGACTTACGAGCAGTTGTCCTACCTCGTCTCTCCTTCTTAATTTGGATCAGTTTATCATGTACACACCAGGGAAAGCTAAGATAATGATCTCGATTCAAACCCTCGTTGTAGCAACCCCAATAACTCGGATGATACGTTACATGATACCAAGCAGATGCTTTTGCATATTCGTCAGCAGCCTCGGAATGTGAACCACTTCCCTTATCATTAAACCAGGTCCGAGCTTCCTTTCTCAGGGATTTTACAGCCACAGTAATGGATTCGGCGTCCCTCCTCTTGGTGAATGACTTGGACATTTTCATTATGCAGCCACTAAGGATTTCAGCCTCCGTCTTAATCCCATAGTACTCCATCAGATTCCCCAACTTGTAATCATAATTGCCTTTGTGATAGAAAGCGTCATCCACATAGTCCTCAAACCCGTCCACTTCCATATCTGGGTCATAAGATTGCCTTGCCATTTCCTGCGTGAACTTCCGAATAGAGCTTGATGCGTATGCTTCATCTTTGACTTCCCGGAAGAGCTTTCCGATCACGTTATTGGATGGGAAGCTGGGCTTGTCAAGCTTCTCCATAAAGTCAGGGTATTCTTTGGCATACAAATTAGGTGGTATCACAGCGGGTACACCAGTTTTTGGGAAGTCGACGGCAATAGAGAAAAGTTTTGCAAGCTCTATACATTCAGAGCTCATGGCCTTTTCAGGCTTACTATCTGCAAAGACAGTGTGGGCGTTGGCAATAATACCAAGGCTGTCATTAAGTATGTAATTTACAAAGTACTCCTCCACTTCCTGTTTAAGAAACACAACAAAAGGATATGAATTACCACATATCCATAGAGCATTACAAGAGAAATCAAGGAGCGAATTTCAAACTTGATGCAACTCATCGATTTCCGGCAAAATTGATCATCAATTACCTTACACAAATAAAGTACACTCAGATATACATTTTCTCTTAAAAGTTCAAGCTACATATGTGCTGGCCACTTCCTGTTTCAATGTTCCCAATGTTTCAAAATAATTCGTTCATTTCAACCTTATAAAATGGAAATGTTGCACAGCGCAAAAGAAAATGTACAAACCCATCATAGTAAATTTATATGCATGGGCAAGTATAGGCATGCAGGTAAATGCTTATTTCCACACTACAAGTATTTCCAGCAAAATCAAACTTAATAATACCAATCAAAGAACAGAAGCCTCTTAATGTAGTCCACCTAAAAGAACAAGGAATTCTCAACAGCAGTGAAGAGCGGGTACCGAATCAAAGGTCAAGGTGGTAAAATTAAGCATCGAGGCAAGGTTTTACTTATCTAGTCACATTGGAACAAAATCTTTTTATAAAGATATAAAGATTTTTTCTGTCAATCCATACATCCTTATTGTAAATGATAATTTCCAAACCCCAATTTAATAGAAGCCGCAGTTAAAACAAGCAAACAGCTAACCCCAAAGCATGAGCCCAGGGGAACCGCTCACCCGGTCCAGTCCAGTTCCTCAAGTGCGTTCCGGTTCCCGGGTGGTCCAATGGAAGCGGTAAGTTGTCGAATAATCGGGGAAAAAGAACATCAAATGAAGTAAATTAGATCACCGATGGCGTGAAAGAACCCAGTATTCACCGATGGCATGCAGTCAGGTTGGACCATTCGGTCAACCAACCATTTTGCATGCACAAGTTCTAAGATATCAAATTGGTATAATTGTTATATCGCTCCCTCTCTTTAAACGAGCCACGGTCCTCTTCGTCAGAGACTCGTGTCTACTTTTGTGTTTTTCCTTTCTCTATTGCTAATAATCTCTCTCTCCTTATCCTTATATTGGACCATTCCATGTACTTCTTTTGACATTATAGCCGTCAGAACCAAGAAAATAAAAATGACAGGAATTGTTTTTTTAAAGGAGACTAGTTGGGGAGGAACATGGTCTTGGCTACTCAGTGCAGTTAGGTTTTGTATCTTAAAAAAAAAAAATCGACCGGTCCGATATGGTCCTGTACCCCTTGGAACCGGGAACGAGACTGCCCGGCCACCGATTCCAATTTTAAGGACCGGGAACCGGATCACCGGTCCGGTTCGGGCAGTATCCAGTTCGGTCGTTCCGACTTGCTCACCCCTACATGAGCCCAATCATTTTTCCCCCCATAAGCAAGGATGAGTTATCATGGTATGGATCTCTATTCTCTAGAAGAGTTTCTTTGCAAGGAGGAAATTGAATGGACCGACCTATGGTACTTCCAATTCGAGATCATCAATATTTCCTATGATGCCCTGGCCTTCTAGATATGGAGAAAATACCACAGTGATAAGGTAGTTTCACTTGGTGTATGGACATAATGCCTTCCACGATCACACACTTTAATCCATAACTTCCGATTACATTGGTATTTCCTACATAAAAATCAAACTTAACATGACAGATTCGCATATTTAGTTTTACAACTGTCTGGATATAAAAAAACCCGTGCATCATTTTGGTAAGCCTACTTTTCATTTCCTCATCTTTTCTTAGGAAATTAGCTATGTCTCTCCAGAACAGTCACTTGAATTGCATCAAAGCACAATCCTGGTAATTCACACAACAACAATGCCTGATTAAATACACCTTCTCTAAGTCTGGCAAAATATTTGAAATGTCGAAATAGGGTTTCATCACAAGTGAAGTGGGTCCAGTAGTCGTTATAGACACATTTGATGAGCGGCTCTTTCCCTAATCTATGTTACCTGGACTGCCGAGTCCCAGTCAGATAGCCCCTAACCATAAGTGAATACAAATCTCAGTCAAGTCAACACTACAGCCTCAACCACTTCATTATTTACCATAAGCAGTTTTAGTTTCCCAAGAAGGTTCATATCACTTGGTGTACAGTGACGTCTCAAGTTGCAAGAGCACAATTTGGCGGCTAAAGAACATTAGAAGTGCCAAAACTTGTGTACAGCGCTCACTTTAGTGCCAAAACTTTCAAAACGATCACTTAAGTGCCAACTTTTTTAAAAACGATCACTTAAGTGCCAACTTCTTTTAAAAACAATCACTTCAATGCCAACTCTAATTTGAGCTGACATGGCTTACAGAAAATCCAACACGTGCTTTTTTTATTAATATTTGAACCGACGTGGCTTGGTGGAGTTGACACTAAAGTGATCGTTTTTTAAAAAAAATTGGCATTTAAATGATCGTTTTTAAAAAAAATTGGCACTTAAATGATCGTTTTAAAAGTTTTAGCACTGAAGTAATCGCTTTTCAAAAATTTTGGTACTTAAGTGATCATTTTGAAAGTTTTGACACTAAAATAAGCGTTATACACAAGTTTTGGCACTTGTAGTGTACTTAAACCAAAATTTGGCAGCTAGCTTTTAGGGCAGAAGATGAATAGAGGCATTGATAAACTTGGAAAGCCTCCCAACAAGAAAAAATGGTTGTATTGCATGAGGGAATTCTAAGTGCAAGTCCTTTCAAGGGACTTCTCATAGAATAGTCCTGATCAAACACCTAATTTCATGTTATGTAAGGCATAACCAGAACTAAGGCTTTTAAAATACTATTGCCCTAATGGTTGAAATAATGAGCCCACTCATACATAACGGTTTACTGAGTGACTAATGTTTAAGCTATAATCTGCTTGCAAAGGGTGCAAATTTAAGCTTCCCGGGGGTTCTTCCGACCCAGGGTAGGACGAAAGAGAAGCACGCATATTTATAAGCAAAAGGAAACAATAAGAAAACAAAAGAACAGGGCAGGGAAGAGATGACATGACGTCACACACCACATTCCTCCACGAGATTAAAACACGATCCAAGCACCATGTCAGACAAGCCAAGTCGAATGAAATGAAAGAGAATGCCAAGATGATGGATGCTAGATGTAATCACTGCCATAACTATAGGCTGTTAAAAACATTTCAAGTGTCAGAAAAAAGTCATTACATAATATAGAATCCCCGAAAATCCTGAGGAAAAGCATTACCTCAATAGTGACATCATGATCCAACCTCTCAGTTGGGGCAGGTGTGTAATCCATAGGTTGTATCTGGCGATGTGGAACTAATTCTGAGTCCCAGGAGACAAAGTAGATATCTCCATCCAAATCACTCCCTGAACACTCATTTGGATGAGGCCTATATTGTTCAAGAAGTGCAATATGCATTAAGAAAGAGAAATTGTCTGAGATGAGAATCCTTTATGGACATATCGGTATCATATTTTGCTTTCTACTTTTATCTATTAACAGTGGGTTTGGGATGATTAAAAGTAGCAAACTTAACCCCAATTATCGGGAAGCAATTTTTTGCCTCTACTTTTAGCTAGTAAAAATAAGGGAAAACTAATGGTATTTATTCAGAACCAGAACTATCAGAAGAATAGAAAAACAGCATATCAGAGAATGCTTCTTAGCAAAGTTGCATCACATGTACACAAAATCTACACATGTGCCTCGGATCTGTGGACTCAAACCAACATACAAGAAAGAGCAAACCAGGAGGAAGATCAACAAGAATTCAAATCAAGCCACCAGATCCCACTGGATAAATATTCAAGCATTTATTCTCATTGCCTAAAGGTGATAGAAAAGCAGTCCCAAAACCATTTCTAAAGAAAAAAATGTCAAAATTATCCTTGGTTATGTAAAATGAGGAAAAAATTAAATTGGGTTACGCATCACATCATTTACTTCAGACCTATTTCAAACGTAATATTAGAAATTTTAGACCTTAAAATACTATGACTGAACCAAATCAAAACAATAGCCAAAGATCCACAACCAAAAGCAAAAACAAGTCCAAAATGGATCCATGACAAGTACCAGAGCAACTGAGGTCATTCCAAGCCAATAACAAGGCATGTTAGAGTCATACCTTTTTCCCTTTTGTGGAAAAACAACACAATCCACCATATGATGTAAAGCTGGAACGTCTATAGCAGTTAGAACACGCACATCACCTGGATGTAAGCAAGGATTCTTGGCAACAACTACCTTTCCCCGTACAACAAAGCTTTGATCTGAGTCAGTACCGATGAACATGATTGACTCATCCCACATCTGTCCTTTTCTACCGGAATACTGCACAAACACCTGACCATATTCCAAAGTCCGCGTTTCATCAAGGCATCCCATCATTGATCTTCCTTTGGGAAGAAATATCCTTGTTTTGGTCCGCAATTCGAACAATTTTGTTGCTCTGAATGTTCGCAGCATCATTGATAGAAATGGCTCTGCATCAGGCTTATAACCACACATTAGCATTTCCTTGAGAATGTTACCATTCTCGCCAGGGGACATTAAATCTAGAGCCTCTTGTGCTCGTAAGGGATCAACTAAAATAGCATTTAGTTGATCCACAGCATTTTTTTGCATTTTCTTGAACACACGATCCGGAACACCAAGTGTTGAGAGAAGAGTGATCAACTGGCGATTCAGAAAGCAAGGCTGATATTTGCTCCATGCCAAGACATTTAGCTTTGTCTCAATTGATTCGTACTTGGACATGCTCTTTCTAAGTGATAGTTTAACATACGATGTCGGATCAACAGCCACAACACCTTTATAACCTCCATAGCGAATTTGAAACGCGGAAGGAGTATAGCTCTTGAAGCCACATTTTCTTGCGACTTTCCGAGCTAACTCTTCAGATATTTTTCCGATTCCATCAGAAAAGACATAATGTGTATTCTCAACATATGATTTGACTTCAACATCTGGAATGACTTCAACTTCATGTCTACCTACATTGAGAGTTTCAGTAGATGAACTCAAGGATTGGCCGAGTCTTGAGGCATATTTTGCCACATTTCTTATTTGACGGAATTCACCCCTCTCTTCCCTAATCGTTGCAGCAGTACACCCATTTATTGGAGCAAACATCCAAGCAGAATTTTCCCGTAACTGACTGGACGAGAAGGCGAGAAATTCAAACTTCTTGTCACCTATGCTTATGCCATTCTTGAGTACAGAAAGGACTCTTTCATATATATCCGTCCTTCCATGTCTCGAAGCAGTGCGAGGAGATAAATCAGTAGAATGGATTTTATCCAAGTCCTCATCCACAAAAGAAATGCGGATAAAATTGTCAATGTAGTCAGGATAACTCCGCAATACATGATTTGAGACATTCATTTCTGGACCGAAAAAATACACCCTGCATGGTGTTATTTGCACCCTATGTACATAAACCAAGCCAGCATCTAACTTTTTTTTTTTTTTTTGGTCAAATAGCCAGCATCTAACTTGATTGGAGATAGTTTTGTAGAGTGCTGGGAGGTGAGTTTTTTAGAATGCTGGGAGGCAAGATATTTCGTGTGCTGCTCAATCAGCCATTTTGACGGCTCATAACAGCATTCTTTCCAATGGAACAGTTTGTCTAAGGCATATAGGATTATGTCCATGTCTCTCCTCTGTGGATCAACTGTTCGATAGAACGAAAAATCAAGACAAGGTCCTGCTAGACAGCCATTCTGAACTAACAAATTTATCTTAAAAAGGATCTCATAAGGCAAGTCAACTCCTCTGGGAGGGCCTACGATCGGAACTAGATCCACGCCGCAGGAGAAAGGAAAACCATCTTCCACAGAAAAAATGTCATTGGTTTCCTTATAATTGACAAAGTTCTCATGAAAATCTGGAAGCGAGCATTCAGAAGGAATCTCTAAACATACACCAGAAGACTGTCCAATGCAAGCTGATGAAGTAAAATCAGTCGCTCTCACCCACTGGTCATCAGAGCCATCTCTAAAAAAGTTGTAGACAGGACTGTCCAACAAATTTTCTGAATGCTGAACAACTTTTTTCCGAATACGAGGAGCCCCATACAGCTACCATCCACAAGAACAAAAGTAACAAAAATATATTAGGTCCTCCTCTATCTTAAGCAGCACACCATGCAAAAAAGCATGCATGGTTGAGAGGTATGTGCAAACATAAGAAAATAGATAAAGGGCCATGTTTCTTTATCACAGTGAAAGTGAAAGTTTTGGGCTGAAGCTGAAGCCCCAAAAGCTGGCTCCTTATAAAGGAAATCTATGATGCCCATCAAAATATTTACCTCCATGGAGTATTTTCCACTATGCCAAAAGTATAAAGTTCTAAGCCTCTACAAAGGCTCTAAAACATTCAAAAGTTCCAAATTAGCCAGATGCCAGAATATGATCAGCAGATAGGATCTATTACTAAAAGGGAACTTGTGTACCCTGCAAAGCCTCCTGCATAACCAACCTTGCTATGACCAAGAAGTTTGTTAAGAGCAATTTTAGAATACACGAATGAGACAAGAGTTTTCATCTAACATTAAAGTATCCTTAGAAGATTGGAATATTTTTAATACAACAACATGCATAATTCCCTAAATCAAGAAACAACAAGCTCATGAAAGATTATGATCATAAACCTCCGAGCTTTATCTTTTAAGAATGTTTACAAAATTCTATCTTGTTGTGATTTTAACCATGCCTTGGTAAGTTCTCCAATGCTAGTTGGGAAACTATAAATCATGGAAAATGGCATTGAATGTCATAAATCTTGTGCACAAAATGCAATCAAGTCATAAACCTTTCAATTGTTGCAATCAAGTCCTCCTAGAAAAAACATTTTTGGTTTCTCTTGTTGGCAAACTGTCTCAAGCTACCAGGAACACATTTCAGGACGAACTTAATTGGAGGTCTAAATTTTGATCGTATAAATTTAAATGTTCAGAACATGCTTGATTGTATACACAAGTTTTTCCACTTCTAATACACTTTTCCCTATCCATCAAATTGCATGCAACCTAAGTACAAGGTAGCATTCAACGTGATCTTCAATAGGTATAATATCACCAGTTGTCCTTGTACCTTCGCCCCAAAATAAAAATCATCTCTCTACTCTCCTTTTTCCCAATTCAAATTATTCCCTTATTGTTTAAAATGTTCCATTGTTACTCACTCCTTTATATGTTTCCTCTTGGCTACATGGACAATCGGATTACTAAGTTGGATATTAGAGCACACATGCCTTACAATTCACAGAATTTTTTTTGATGAGGTGCCAAATAGGCACCGTATCAGACAACATCAAAATTGAAATAAACAAAAAGAGGAGATAGCATCATAGGCTCATGGCCATGGCCACTTGATAGGGAGCATGCAGCCATCACCACTCGAGCTCGTCGCTGCCATAGCCACTAGATCTGGAGTTTGCCATGGCTACTCGAGCTCGCAGCTGCCATGGCCACCAGATCTGGAGCTCGCCAAACCTCGAGCTCATAGCCAACATGGCCGCTCGTGCATGAGGTTTATTTTTCCCAGATCTGGGAGTCGAGGGGGGTAGGAGATGGCGACCACTTAGTCATTGGTGCATCTGTAGAACATGTTCTTGATTTCCAAACTAGGTCCTTGTGCATCCTAAGACGAAAATTTCAACCGTATCTTTTCGAAAGAGGCTTCTTCCACCATCTCTCTCTTAATCAACTCAGTTATTATTGTCTGAGTCTCTCTTCAACATACATCATACTGGTCCAATTTTTTTAGTAATTCCTTGTAGATTGTAAATACTAGATATCTCATCATTCACTTCCACAAACTTACTAGCTTGACTGTTTATTGCAACCTAGCCAAATGACCCTTTGGGTTCCAAGATGATTAGACAAGAGGCTAAACCAGAATGCCTTTCCCTAGTCCCGACCAGAGCCGACAAATAATGTTTGGAGTTCTGTCTGCCATTTCTCTGTTAAGATAAGGTCTTGCCAAGCTATCTATGTTCATGATACATTTGATCCAGGCAGAAATACCTTGAAGTTAAAACAAAAAGAACATCTTCTAAATAAGTTATCAACAAGTCAACAACTGGGAGCCTGACACAACCCCATTTACAGAGCTAAAAATCAAATCCCAACTATATGGGGAAGAAGGAAGTACGAAGAATTTTAACGTGCATTGGAATTAGGAGATCACACACAAAACGATGTCCAATCAAATGTAAAAACCAAATATGCATTGTAGGATAAATCACAATATTAGCACAAAATAGTATATAAGTCTCTAGAAATCTGAATGAAGTCCACTCACCTGAATCACAAGATACATTCTTTTATGGCCTCTTGTACGGTGTAGTTCAATCTGCCAGACATTTTCATAGGATAACTCGAGCTTGTACTCCGTATTGTAATAAGACAGAAGGAAGCAGAATTTTCTCAGCCCAATCCCAAAATTTACAGAGACATTCATCCCTTTCCACAGAGTAGAGAACCTTGCAGTTGATACCTGGCAACCAAAATGCAAAATGATACCTTCCATTGAATTCAAAAGGGTTCTTGGCCTTTGTACAATATCATGCTCAACCCAGCGAGCAGTCAGACAAGAACGCCCATACCACAAATCTTTTCGATTAGACAATAAAACAATCAACTCAGCATATTCAGCTTCCATAAATTGGACCATAGCATATGCTCGAACCCCACGTTTATCTTGTCTAACTTTGATGGCATAAACAGTACCACTGCCAGTCCTTTGCTCCAGGAATCCCCTGACGGTATCTGCAGTCACTAATGAAGAGAACCCGTGTACGTTTATAGTCTTACCCATTCGACTGATGCAAACTTTACAGCACTCTGTTACACCATATCAAGGACATCACCAGCAATGACAGAAGAACGCCAGCCTAGGGCCTTTGAAAAGCACATGGACCATTCAACTCCAAGCTTGAAGTTTGCAACCCTGAAAGGGGAATTACAGGAAACATGAAAGTTTATATAAACTGATGGGCTGCCTCAAATGATCATCAAATGAACATGATTGCTCTATTTGAAAAGCACTCAAGAAAACTATTTACAAGCATAATGGGGTTCAATCAGCACTGTTCACATTGAGCCAAAAAAGTGACCAGCATCAGAAAAACATCAAAACGGCCTACAAGTTTAGGCAACCATATCAACACATGACAGTGATGGACTCTAATCCCTCCCACAAGTCCATACAACTATGTTAAATTGCAACAAAGATTCTTAGATTCACGATGATATGCTTCCTGAAAAATCCCTCCTGAGTCAAAGTTAATATTTTATAGTTGCTCATTCGTGCTCCTCAAATTTCCAGATTTTTACTTTCAAATCACTTGACTTCTCTTTAAAAAAAAAAAAAAATCCGAAGAAGTTGCACATGAAAGGACGACGATCACTTGCTTCCCCCTTTTGATATTTTCTTTCCCCCTATTTCCTTCACCGAACTTGCCCGAAACCAAACAGGACGCACGAAAGGACGACGATCATGGGAGCACCAAGCCCAGATTCCCAAGCACCATCTCACTCCATGAAGCAAATTACACAGAATGCAGCTTCTCCGAGACCAAACCCCAGAAAACCGCGAGATCCACACATGGTCGCAAACGATCGTCACACGGAGTTCGCACTCTCGAATGTAACGTCGCAGAACAGCAAGAAGAGAGCAAAAAAGCAAAACGGGGATCATCAAAGGCCCAAACTTGACTGACAGAGAAGAAGAAGAAGAAGAAGAAGAAGAAGAGGCGCGATTACCTCAAAGAGCTCGCTTAGCAGTGAAGGAATGAAGGGTCTGTCTCCGCGGTGTGAGAGAGTGTAGCAAAGAGAGTGGCAGAGAAGAGAGACCGTCTCCTCCGTCGTCGTCCACGCCAAGTCAACCTCTCAGTCAACAACACCACACCAGACTAATACCCCCAACTGCAACTAAGTCAACATCAATCTCACTCAGTCACCACTGCTCTGTATTGATAGGGGAGAGAGACGGAGAAAAGCCAGGATTCCCTCCTTCGCGGGCCATGTTCGCTGACGAATGAGAACGTGACGATCTGCATGAGCGATATTATTGTGCTTGTTGAGGAAGGAAGCTCTTTGCCTCGGGACCCGCACGCAGAGAATATTGCCGTACCGCCCGACGGCTCCTACCCTTCCTTTATTTTCTTCTTCCTTTTATTCTCGCCTTCCTTTCCAACATGGGACGCTTTTGGGACGGTCCACCTAAATCAATTTGCAATAAAAATCACAGAGGCTCCATTTCTTTAACTAATATATATTTTACGATAATCATTTTTTATCACCTCTAAAAATAAATGAACAAATTTTTTTCAATATTCACGTAAATATTTATGCATAAATTATTATCCATAATGACGTCATTTTCTATGTATTAATTAGTTTAAGTGAAGTAAACAATTAGTGTTGAAAAAACAAACTTTCGAAATTATTTAATTTTCACGAAACATATAAAGCCGAAAATCCCAAGCCATGTTGCCTCGTGAGATTAAGATAAATCACAAAGAAATTGCTGGGTATGGGAGATTAATCGCCATAGGCCTCGCCGGAATCTCGCAAATCGCAATGAAATTAAAGGCGACGGAGATGGCAAGCTGGATGCATTAGGGGAAAATGACCAGCATCTTCCTTCACACACACAGAGCTCTCTTCTCTCCGTTGAAGAATCATCATTGCTCAACCATTGAAAAAGAAGTAAGATAGACGGAGCAACAAGTCTCTTACCCTTTCTGATGGCCAAAACGATGTCGTTTTTTTTATATGTTTTTTCCTGATCGAATTTTTCCAATTCACGTCAACCCATTTATAATAAATGCCATGTCGAATTTTCTCGTCATATAAATTACCGATGGCACTTAATTGAACATTGTGTGAAAATTACGATACTTCTTTTTTTTTTATGACCCAAAGAACCCCCACACGGCCGGCAGCTGGGGGGTAAATCCTGAGGACAAATTATCCCGCAACGTCCCCGGTATTCGAACACTCGACCTTTTGCGAGAGGAAGAGTGCGCGAACCAGCCGCGCCACCTAGGTGGGTGGTACGATACTTCTTTTGTTATTTTTTTTTTTTTATAATCCAGGATCCGCCGGTCATAATTGGGTCAACTCACCACCACCCGAAGGGCGGCGAAGACCCTTTCCGACAGCGACTATACCCGGAGGGAGGCTAGCCCCGCAGCCCACCAGCAAGGACCCCCCACTTAAGTCCGAGAAACGCGTTGGGAGGGTTTTGAACCTTCGACCAGCTTACGCCTTAAGGCCAAAGAGCTCAAAGCTCACCAAACGCGCCATGCCCGTGGTGGGGGACGATACTTCTTTTGTTGCGGACATGCTATTCTAAAAAATATACTTTATTTTCTAAATGTGGAGAACACAGTAAAGAATGCAAATGTAAGATTATGTAGGGTGCATTTGTTTCGCGAAAAAGTCCATGATGATCAAAGAAAGACAACTTCCTCCTCTGTAAGGAATTCTTCCAAATATTCTCAAGCCCAAGGAAAAAAATTTCCGGGAAATCATTTTCCAAGGAAACGGTATTGTTTTTCTTTGTTTTGTGATATGTGATAGAAAAAAAAATTTCAGTGCTTATATCTCATTTGAAAAATTACTTCAATTTCACGATCTTACCTCTAGCAAAAAAATTCAAAATTTTAAAATTTTATTATTTTATTTTATTCTTTCCTTTTTCTTTTTCTTTTTTTCTCTTTTTCTCTCGGCCAGCGACGGGCGACCAACCACAAGCGCGAATGAGCTCGAGGAATCACTAGAGATTGACATGCCCAGATCCGGCAAGGACAAGCTCACCCGAGGCCAAGCCTCACTAGTCTTGGGCTAGTTCATCCTTGCTTGACGCCAGTAGCTGACCATCTCCGTGGCCGGCCACCAATTGAGGAAGAAGAAAAAGGATAAAGAAAATAATTATAGAATATAAAACTAAATAATATAAAAATTAAAAGTTATAATATATAAAGTATAAAACATAAAATGTAAAAAATATATAATAAGACTAATAATTAAATAATTAAAATTCGAGATGAGCAATTCTGAAAATTGTTTTCACGTCTTTAAATTTGGAAATTCACTTTCTCAATTTTATGCATGAATTTTTCGTTTATCGGAAAGTGTTTTCCATTGACTAAGTCATTTTGGGCAAACCAAACGAGTGAAAGTCCAAAAAATCAATTCTTGAAAAACACTTTCACCAAAACCAACACACTCAAAATGTGGATATATTCTGTTAGGGATCAAATTGTAGCCCTATTAATTTGATCTCCAATTTTTATGAAATGCAATGAGAGTCCTTTTAATAGTCAGATTTTAGGTGTCTGTCGCGACCTAAAAAAAAACGCAAGTCAATTTTCGGGCTAATGGATTATCGGGTTAATTAATTAACTAACCTAACTCGGACTCTCCCAAGTCCATACCAAATCGCAACTTAAGGTTCAAATAATTAACATGCAATGTGATTTGAATTTGGAGTCGCCACTAATCATTTTCGGTAGGTTGATTAGAAACCTAAATAAAATAGCGGGAGAAAACTATCTTATTTCCGCGAACCAGAGATTTTGAATACGGGGATTTGGTTACGTCAGATTTCTCTAACGCCCTTTCGGTACCATTTTCATGAAAAATATTTGATTTGGCAATTTTGATGGATTTTACTTGAAATTCAAAGATGCAATTTTTTGGTTTTTTATCTTCTTTTTTATGAGAATGTAAAACATTGAACTTTGTGCGATATACACCATGGATGATTTAGAAAGAAAGAAAACGCAGCCAAGCACGAGTATTTACAGAAATAAATTAACATGTAATAATGTTAAACTTTGGAACACGTGACATGTCTAAAATAGACAAACAAATATTCAAACCAAACGATTACATTTTTGTAGATCGAGATGGAAAGGATTACCTTCTATTACACAAAATCTTACTCACATACACGTTATAGTTCCCTTCAAGATCTCGGAACCGGAAGAACGCGGCTGTCGTTGAAAATGGCAAGCAATGGCGTTGTTGGGTGGCGAGAGGCGAAATATGTGACTCGTCGAAGATGATGCTCGACTAAAACTCCTTTCTTCACTCTCGAATTTTCTCTTCTGATTTTTCTCAAGAACTCTCTTTTTCCTCTCTAAAAATTCCTCTCAAAAACTCTCTCAAAACTCTCTCAATTCTCTTCCACTCCCAAAAACTCTCTAAAACTCCTCTCAAGAGCTCTCTAAAATCTCTATCACAAAAATTCTCCTCCTCCAAACTCTTCTCAAGAGCTCTCTCTTTTATAGGCAAAGTTCTTCATCCTTCATTCTTCACCTTCATTTCTTCACCTTCCATCTTCATCTTCTCTTCTTCATCTTCATTTCTTCACCTTCCATTTTCATCTTCCCTTCTTCATCTTCATTTCTTCACCTTCCATTTTCATCTTCCCTTCATTATCTTCCCTTCATCATCTTCCCTTCTTCATCTTCTTTTCATTATCTTCCCTTCATCATCTTCCCTTCTTCATCTTCTTTTGGTATTTGCAATACAGGTCCCCGAAGTTCCAAGTATTTGCAATACGAGTCCCGAAATTTTAAGTATTTGCAATACAGTCCTTGAAGTTTCAAATCTTCTCGGTGTATTTTTCCATCCCGTGCCTAGTCTAGACGCATGCTAAATTAAGTGTTCCGCTTGCCCGATTATATGCCAATGCAATGTACGCTAAAAATAAATATGTGAGATGATTTTTTATAATTTTTATGCAAAAAATAGATTAATCAAAATTTAGGCGTCAACAGCTGCCCCTCTTTGAGTGGAGGCTCGTAGAGGTTCCGCTCAAAGACAAAATTGAATCCTAAATTTTGACAAGGCAAATTATGGATGAACTTTTTGGCGGGAGTTTTAATCCCATTTTTTATGTAATGAAGTGATGCATGATATGCAAGACTGTAAATAACACGTGTCATAATTTCCCTTTTTCATGTTAGAGAAACCTGCACATGGATCGCATACAAGAATACCTGTTTTACCAAATTTCTCGTAAGCTAATGGTTCTCTTAATTTCCAAGCTTCTTTTTGCGGATGCAAGGATTTTAAGGTATTTGGCCTATCCGTTATCGAGACTTCTCCCTAATGCAAGACAGCGCAAGATATGTGTGTCGTTTGAGATCACAAGAGCTACGTCGTTGTGAGTCGAAAGAAGTGGGATCAAGTTCACAAGAGCTACGTCGTTGTGAGTTGATTAAATGTCGAAATCGCCAGTGCATATGTCTTCACGATTCGATAAAGGGGAACCAAAATCATAAGAGCTACGTCGTTATGATTTGGTTTGGATAAAAAATATGGGTGCTTATGTCTTCATGATTTGATAAAGGAGCCGGAAATCATAAGAGCTATGTCATTATGAGCCGACTAAAGGTCAAGATCACCAGTGCATACGTCTTCGTGATCTGATACCGAAATCATAAGAGCTACGTCGTTATGATTTGAAGAGATGTCAAGATCGCCAGTGCATATGTCTTCACGTCCCGAGATTGAAACCATAAGAGCTACGTCGTTATGATTTGATAAGATGTCAAGATCGCCAGTGCATATGTCTTCACGTCCCGAGAGGAGAGGCATATTGCCCGATTTGAACAATATTTGAGAGGAGTACCACCGAATGGAATCGATAAGTACAAAAGGGGCATATTGCCTGAATTGAATCATAACAACTATCATCAGAAGAGTTGTTAATTTGAAAAGGGGTTCGGAAAACTTACCTGGGTTCTCCAAACGATTAATCAAGGAACGAAGCGCATTGTCAGTATCGTACACTGTAGGCATTTGCCAAGAAAACTTGCTCATTCAATAATCCTTGGATGAATTTCGAGACCTTGGGAGGGAACTCGAACATCGGGAATGTATTACCTATCATAGAATGTCGGAGGTAACACACACAAACATATTCAACAATGAGTATAATGCAATCACTCATACTATGGTTCATGCATAACCATTCTGTCAAGTTTGCATTACCAATTTTGTCCAGGGAGGTTCTCACATTACGAATACCTCGAATGTGAGCTGAATGGGGGGACTTCAGTCCGAAAGGGCTTTCTCTCACTCTCGAGAAAAGCTATTTATCCCGTCTGCAGGATTCAAGAGAAATCACTCAATCTTTCCATCATCGCATTCGATAAGGATCCAAGTAATCTCGCAATTGATACGACCGAGTCGATCCGGAGGTCTTGATTAGGACCGTAATGAGAGCTAGGTCAAAGGTTTACAAAGGGGACTCCAGTTGAGTCAAGGTTGCTGAAATGAATTTCTTCATCATTTGCTCCGGATTTACAAGTCAAGAATCCTGCAAAAATGAGAGAGAAATAATCTTGCTCGAACTTCTTCAGTGATGCTTAAAATCATTTAACTCTACGTTAACTCAAGTGCCCTAATCAGAAGAGACTTTGGAGGGTTATAACGTAGGCTAGGATTGGGGACCGAGGAACGAAAAGGCTCGTTTTGGCTCGAAAATTAAATGAGAAGGGGCATGACGTTGGTGATCATCGCCGACTAGTCACCGATCTTGGTCTTCTGGAAATGTCTTCGGAAAGAATACCATCATTGAATGAGGGATGGTAGTTTTCTACTGAAAATTGCACTTTACAAACCGATTTCTTGGGGAGTCTTCTTCACAACAAGTGTCTGTCAAGGATTTGCAAGAGACACAATGCAAACATGTACATGGAATTTTTAACATGCAAAAATGTACATTCAAAATTCAGAAGTACTTTACAAATGAATGTGCATTGGCCTTACTTTTGGTAGGCACTTTGTTTTTCCTATGCTTGAAATTTTCATATGAGATCGGCCTTTGCTTTTCTTACCCCCGACTCTCATTTTTCTTTTTTTCTTCTTTTTTTTTTTTTCGAGAAGAGATTTCTTTTCCTTTTTCTTTGAGAGCTCTTCGACATCTCTTTATTTTACTTTTTTTTTGTTGTTTTTTTTTTTTCGAGAGCGGGCCCTTCTCCTTTAAGCTGAGTTTGCCTCTCCTTTTTTTTACAATCCCATGATTTTGAACCAGGAATTACAACAAACATAAACATTTACAAAGAAAAATTATGTAAACATAAAAAATCTAGCATACAAGAAATGAGTCCATTCGGGAATTGTCTGTTGACCCGACCATCTCCAATTCTAATCCTTGGGAAAATGCTATCTTCGTCTTTGGAATGAGCAAATGATCACCAACAAGGGTTTAAGAAATGAATTTGCGGGCTCAAGTGGGCTATGCAAAGAATGAAGTGTATAGGATAGAGAAGTGAATGCTCTTCATCATCCTAAGGCACTTGAATTAAAATTCGAGTATAAATGCAAAGAAACACCCGAAGATTAATGTTAGTCCCAGCAAGAAAATTTCTAACCATTTACCTCGTGTTGCCGCTGGAATTAACTCGCCTGGACCCCGATGTGGGGGTGGTTCTTGACAGGGTAAAGAAATGAAACCACCGCTCAAAAGGGGTAATCAATGGATCACCCGTAGTGTTTGGGATAGAGAATTGAATGCCTCTGTCATTTCGGCTAACGTACCTTTCGCGAGAAAACTCTTTACCTCGGGAATGCGGAACTTAGCCACCGTTCAACTCGCCTGAAAAAATGGGACGTGTTTGGAAAAAGATTGCCTTTCATCATCCCTGTCTTGCCCCATTCCATACATTTGGTGTATCTTATGTAGTTCATGTTCCTTATTCGAGTTGATAAATTAAACATGAGGAATAATCATGCACAAACTATGCAATGTATGAGTGTTTTCGAGCATATAAAATGCAGCAACTTTTTATCTTGGTGGACGGAATTCGCAAGCACATAAGAAACTTCTTAGGGCGTGGATCGTGAGTTGCCCCCGCTCATGCAAATAAGTTGCAAAACTTCATTATCCGGTTCGAGACATGAGATTGTCAAAGGCTCCAGGAATTTCTCATTTCATTAATTTTAGGGAGAAGGGATACTTCCCTATCCGGAAAGGCAATGACCCCTGTAAAAATCAAAAGGGAAAGCATCAATGTACGTTCTCATGTTCCAAACGAGTTGAAACGATACCGCTTTACCCTTGTACGTATTCCTTGTAAATTTTGAATTTGAAAAGATCGATTCATCTGGATCGGATTGTATGTTTGTGATGTTATCTCTCCGGTTTTGTAACCATCTGGGCTGAGCTTCAATCGGCATTGAACTGCGAAGTAAAAAGATTTTTATTAATCTTTGTACATTGACGCCAAATCCCGAGACGCCTCGGACCACTATCATTCCCCCGACCACTAAGCTGTGGTGTTGGTGATTTTCAACTTGTCATTGACATTCATCGGGATCCGATTGTATCCGGAGAAACCGTCCATGAATGAGAACAATTCAAACCCCGCAGCATCGAATACGCCCATCCTTCTTTATGACTGGGACTATATTGGCAACCAATCAGAATATTTTGTAGTCTCAAGGAATTCGACGTCAAGCACCTTCATGACTTCCTCTTTGATCTTCTGGACCAATTCTAGTCCGGCCCTCCTTGACTTTTGCACCACCGGCTTAGCCGAAAGATCCGTCGGCAAACAATGTTCGACAATGGAACGGTCAAGACCGGGCATATCTGCATAGGACCAGGCGAAAATGTCCTGGTAATCCTTCAGGAGCTTAGTCAAGCGCTCAATCATCTCTTTGGAAAGGTTTGCCCCGATCTTAACATCTTTAGGGTTTTCCGCATCGCCTAGGTCGACCGAGACAGTTTGTTCACCGGTTAAGGGCTTGATCTCCTCATGTCGTTCGAAATCCCGACGAATTTCCTCATAATCTGGACTGGACTCATCTAGGTCGTATACTTCTGAATCCACTAAGTTCCCCTCCCCTTGAAACATAAAGTAACAAAATCAAAAGGACAAACAGGGCTTAATTGCGGTATGATTTTTTTGAAGAACTTTTTTTTATTTTTATTTTTTCAAAACCGTGGGACATGAATTCTTGAAGAAGCCCAACCCTCGGTTCTTACCATGATGACAAACTTGTTGGTCGTTGGTTATCGTCATCGGGTTGGTTTGGGATACTTCAACAAGATTCGAAAAATGGTGCAATTTTATTGATATGAAATTACATCTTCTAGGAAAGAAAATCCAAGAGTGCAAGACAGAATAGAAATCCAAATGCGATCCAAAACCTAAAGGAAACAGAAAATTTCCCACGTAGGGGATTGCATAAACATAAAGATGTTACTCTGAATCTAAACCCTCCAAAGGATCATCACATATGGCATTAATGAATGATTTGGAAGGTTTAGGCGCCGGGTAAGGTTCCTCCTTATGCGCTCCGTCTTCGGATATAGCAGCAATGGTTACATCATCAAAACAACCGGCGATATCGAAGACTCCTTCATCCTTACTAGCACCAACCTGTCTGATTCCCAGCCCGAATACAGCATTAACTTTACCGGAATGATCCGGCAAAGGATTATTCTGGACATTTGGCTGTTTGTTGCCTTGGAATGAGAATGCTTTAGAATCCAGGAGATCTTGAATCCGATGCTTCAAGACAAAACAGCCATCGGTGTCATGTCCAAGCTCCCCGCAGTGGTAATCACATTTCTTCGATGGATCATATCTCGGCAAGCTCGTATTCATGGGTCGTAGAGGCTCGGAAGTCGCAAACCTCTCTTACGCGTAACCGCAAGTACTGCGACGGGGTTCCCGGTAGAGGGGTAAACCGCCGAGGAGACCGTTGATTCCCTCTTTGTCGTTGCATGCCGAAATTAGCCTCGCTGCGATTAGGAATCAGTACGACCGGCGTCCGGGTCGTGGGTTTTTGGCTGTAGGTCATGTTGACTCGTGGGGCCGACTCCTTGTCTTTCCTTACCACAAACCTCTTAGTCGTCATGGCGACATCACCGTACCAACCTTTCTTCATGCCGTTCTCGATTTCTTCAGCCATTGCGATGAGATGGCTGAATGACGTGGCAGCAGATCCCAAAATTCGAGTTCTCATAACTGGCGGCGGGGTGGAAACAAACAATTTCATGAGTTCCCTTTCGGGAGGGACTGGTTTCACCTGAGATGCCACGTTCCTCCACCTAGTGGCATATTGCTTGATTGTTTCTTCCTTTTTCATCTCAAGCTGCTCAAGGTCCTCTCCGGTGGTGAGCACGTCCAAGTTAAAGCTGAAATGTTTGATGAAAGCATTAGCTGCCTTCTCCCAATCATCCATCCGGTAGATCTCGTAGTCCGTATACCATCTCATGGCAGCTTCTTTTAAACTAGCCTGGAAGGTCTCGAACCATTAAGGGACCGTTGGTCGCATGCTTATTCATTCTTGCCTGGTACATCCGGACGTGCTTGAACCGGGTTGGAAGTTCCATCATACTTCTCAAAGTCGGGCATCTTGAACTTCTCTCGGCACCGTGACCTTTGAAAAGACAGACAGGTCAATCAGGGTATGTTGTGAGTCCCCTCAACCTCTCGGATCCTCTGTTCCATTTGGGCCAACAGTTTGACCGTATCACCATTCAACCCGGGGCCCACGGGGTTGGCTTGAGGGATTGGGACTACGGGCGGCGTGCTCGAGTTCACGCCTGTGATGATCACATCCTCTAGCGGCATTGTCGGATAGGGAGTAGCTTCTAGGGCTTTACCGACGTTGTCCGTAGGAGGAATTAGAGCAGGAATGGTTAGCGGCGGGCTGGAGGTGGATGATTGAAGTTTGGCGGCAAAGGCGGCCATCATTTCCTCCATCTTTCGGGACATCATCCCTTCAAAGCGCTCGGTCAAGGAGCCAAGTTTCTCATCCAGGGCAGCACTAACGGTGGCGTTGATGTCGGCCATCCTTTTTGCTACCGATCGGGTGATATGTGGAGGATCCGTGATAAATTACCTGTACACGAGTAACAAACCCAAAATGAGTACAGGGAGCAAGAATAGCGAGCCGGCCCATGGCATCCCTCTAGACTCAAACGAACAAAGTGATTATGACCAAAGGATTGAAACATGTAATTTTCAGTTTATCCGCTTTTACGAAAAATTTCATATTAATTCGCACGTTGATCAAAACATGTCCAAATTTTACGAGCTTGTAGTTGAGAAGATGATGAACAACTTTTATGTTGGCCAATCGGACTAGAAATGCACGGGTCAAATCAGTTTAATGTGTTTTTTCAAAAATCACATTCAGAAAACTGTTATAACCGCAGGTAGTTGAAAAAACGAAAGGCCATCTTAAATTATGAATTTAATTCTGAAATTTTGTAGGATATTAGTTGAAACATAGGTCTACAACTTTCGTGTTTGGTACTTACTCAAAGCTCGATCGTAGAATTTAGTAAAAATCGCACAACAAGAACAAGCCAAATCAGAAATGAGGACAACTGATGAAATTGTAAAAGCTACGGAAGCAAAGTGCGAAATTGGAAATAAGACAACGATACTCCTAAACCATGGACCAGCTCAAAATAAAAATGAGATAACAGGGTACAAGAGACAAGAAATTACCTCTCATACGAAGAAAATGCCAATCACAAAGACATGCGCATGAATTGTGAGTTTAAATCTTATTCTATCTATCCAAAAGGCTTTTGCAAAGTGAAATGATGAACGAAACGACATGTCGCAGCCTCGCGCACAAGTCATCATGACTAGTCGCAACCTCGCGTACAATAGTCATGACTAGTCGGGTCCAATCACTTCGGCTTGGTTCGGTCGACAAGGGCAATTCTCATGCATCGTAGCCTCACGTGTATGAGAACGACTCTTGAGCCATTTTTTGGAAAAATTTTCGGGATCCGGATGGGATAACCTTTAGCGAAACCTTACCACCAAGGTTAAAGAACCATCTAAATACCATCTTAAAACTATTAGTGTGACCCAGGTCCGGTCACGGGTTATGTGCGAGTGTAGTGCAAATACGATAAATCATGCACAACAATTAAAGGCAAACATCGCTTCAATGATTCAAAAGTTAAATCACAATTCCAATTCACCAAGTCTGCAAAACAAAGGGTTAGCCGATCACTCCTCCCCTTATAACTCCCAATCTGCAAAAGCATTTAACACCTAAGAATGAGAATTCAACCAAAGTTTGCCAAATCAAGTGATTCCTTTTTCATGAAATTATCCGGCCTAAGTCCTCTTAAAGTCCCCAATGGAGTCGCCAAGCTGTCGCGACCTAAAAAAAAACGCAAGTCAATTTTCGGGCTAATGGATTATCGGGTTAATTAATTAACTAACCTAACTCGGACTCTCCCAAGTCCATACCAAATCGCAACTTAAGGTTCAAATAATTAACATGCAATGTGATTTGAATTTGGAGTCGCCACTAATCATTTTCGGTAGGTTGATTAGAAACCTAAATAAAATAGCGGGAGAAAACTATCTTATTTCCGCGAACCGGAGATTTTGAATACGGGGATTTGGTTACGTCAGATTTCTCTAACGCCCTTTCGGTACCATTTTCATGAAAAATATTTGATTTGGCAATTTTGATGGATTTTACTTGAAATTCAAAGATGCAATTTTTTGGTTTTTTATCTTCTTTTTTATGAGAATGTAAAACATTGAACTTTGTGCGATATACACCATGGATGATTTAGAAAGAAAGAAAACGCAGCCAAGCACGAGTATTTACAGAAATAAATTAACATGTAATAATGTTAAACTTTGGAACACGTGACATGTCTAAAATAGACAAACAAATATTCAAACCAAACGATTACATTTTTGTAGATCGAGATGGAAAGGATTACCTTCTATTACACAAAATCTTACTCACATACACGTTATAGTTCCCTTCAAGATCTCGGAACCGGAAGAACGCGGCTGTCGTTGAAAATGGCAAGCAATGGCGTTGTTGGGTGGCGAGAGGCGAAATATGTGACTCGTCGAAGATGATGCTCGACTAAAACTCCTTTCTTCACTCTCGAATTTTCTCTTCTGATTTTTCTCAAGAACTCTCTTTTTCCTCTCTAAAAATTCCTCTCAAAAACTCTCTCAAAACTCTCTCAATTCTCTTCCACTCCCAAAAACTCTCTAAAACTCCTCTCAAGAGCTCTCTAAAATCTCTATCACAAAAATTCTCCTCCTCCAAACTCTTCTCAAGAGCTCTCTCTTTTATAGGCAAAGTTCTTCATCCTTCATTCTTCACCTTCATTTCTTCACCTTCCATCTTCATCTTCTCTTCTTCATCTTCATTTCTTCACCTTCCATTTTCATCTTCCCTTCTTCATCTTCATTTCTTCACCTTCAATTTTCATCTTCCCTTCATTATCTTCCCTTCATCATCTTCCCTTCTTCATCTTCTTTTCATTATCTTCCCTTCATCATCTTCCCTTCTTCATCTTCTTTTGGTATTTGCAATACAGTCCCTGAAGTTCCAAGTATTTGCAATACGATCCCTGAAATTTTAAGTATTTGCAATACAGTCCTTGAAGTTTCAAATCTTCTCGGTGTATTTTTCCATCCCGTGCCTAGTCTAGACGCATGCTAAATTAAGTGTTCTGCTTGCCCGATTATATGCCAATGCAATGTACGCTAAAAATAAATATGTGAGATGATTTTTTATAATTTTTATGCAAAAAATAGATTAATCAAAATTTAGGCGTCAACAGTGTCAATAATTATGAATTGCATGCCGTGCAATTTTCATTAGTATGATATGGAATGTTTTATAGTTACGTACCATTTAGCAACTTAAAACTTATCTTACCAGGGTAATGTCGAAATTTGAGTTGTTGCCGTGAAACAAGAAGGGCTAGAGAGTGTCAAACCCCGTCCGAATCCGAGCGAATGGAAGTTGTGCCAACGGAGGAAGGGGCAACATGGTTCCTACAAATGTCATTCTTGTAAATTTTTCCTTCCATCATATCCGGTTCACATGGTGTGCCACATCCATTATTTTATCACACCACTTAGATTGTTAATAATAAGCGATAAAAAGATTCAATGGATTAAATAAGTAAAAAAAAATCTCCATGACTAATTTGTGGAGTGACCGCACGAAAGATCTCGAGTTCGATTTGTCGCGTTGGAATTCAAGGACAATACGTATAAGTCTTAACTAGTGTCCAAGGAAATACGAGCAAATCGCGAGTTTTCACGAACGGCCCGGTACTTGACCCGATCCGGAATTACTGCAGCCAATTTAAACAAAAATTCTTACCATATTTGGCCTTCTCATGCATATTGGATTGGTAACAAGTTCCTCAAAGGAAAAAAAAAATTCATATTCTCCTTGCCGCAATATGGAACGTAACCGTGATCCAACAATCTGATTTTACTGTAGTCACGTTCTTCAAGAGGAATAGGTCCAAGCGTGGACAAAAGTGAGGAGCATGGGACGAGTGCAGAAGATTTGGTCAATAGAAAGAGGAGGGAGATTTTGTAATGATCTCCTCTTGGCGTGAAGAGGATATTCTTGTTTTCAAGAAATTTCAGCCTCTTTACATATATAGAACAAAATATTCAGATTGCATTACCATTCAATTGCTATACTAGCCACGTTTATTTCAACGAGTCACATGTCATTTAGTGGATCATTTAATTTAATAAACTTGCGTTAATAGAATCACATCGTAGGTTAATTGACGATCGCATTTCATGCATATCATAAATTACATTATTGTAAAAAAAAAGAAGATTAAAAAAAAATGATCTTTCGCGTAGTTAAATAATAGGACTAATTCATAATTGATCCCATCCTATATCATTAGAATTAAATATAGTTTACTTTTCACAAATAAGAAAAACCCAAAAAATTTAGTTAGAATTGCATAAGCATTTAGGGATCATATTTAGGCTAGGTATGCATTTTTAATTAATACTTTGCAAATAATTGGAAAATAAATCATGTTATGGTTATGTACTTTGCTTTGTGTTGAATTTTCGGTTGTTTTGGTAGACGGAGACGGAATTGTTCGAGGTGGAACCATGCAATACTAGGATCTCCTCTTGATCTCCTTGTTGGGGGTTTACCCGCATGATTAATCACTGCATGTTAGTGGCCTAATATTAATATAGACCAAAGCTGCTTGCTAAAGATAAAATATACCAAAAGGGCATTAGATTAATCTAGCATAATCAAGTCCATGATCCATTAAATTTCTGGTTCGTAGAAATAAAATTTACTCCCCCAATCTACTTGGATATCTAATTGATTCTAACTTATTAGTGGCGACTCCAAGATATAAGAAAATTGAATGCAAATCGACCAAAAAGTTGCAATTAAGAGGGCCTGCTAGAGTCTGCCCTAGGTCCTTGGGCTTACTAATCCATTAGTTTTCCTTTGGTGGTTTGTCTCTGTGAAGGTCGTGACAATAATGAGTTGAAAGTTACTTATCCTTATGGAAAGTGTTGTGAAGCTAACGGAATCTACAATTCCAATATGCAAAAAAAAAGAAATTACTAAAGAAGTCAGCAATGAATGGTACGTGGTTCGTGGTTCGCGGTTCGCTCCGAATGTCAAAATCTTAGCCCGCCGACAAGTGGACTCATAGTAAATCTCTTGTCGACGGGCTAAGATTCCGAATGTCGGAATTTTCCCTTTCGATTTCTCCTAAATAACGATTTTGCGCCTCATGGCAAATCATTCCGAAAAAAACCAAAAATTCCAAAAAAAAAAAATCTCAAAAAGTGAAAGATGGGTCCATTCAACTGGCCAATACTATTTTTGGTAATTTTGGCTCTTGATTTTTTTAATCCCTGCCTAATTTGTTGTCAGAGTACCTTTCTGCATCGGTGACCATCCCCATAGTATCCAAGGGTAAAACGGAGCCACATATGTAGCAGAAATGGATTTTATTTATTTTGAGCAATAAAAGATAATCAAAACCACCTCTTTCATCATTGGCATATGTATAGTATCAAGAGAAGCATGGAAAAATAACAATTCTAGCGTATTATCCTTCCAAAAAGCAAATCTAAAGCATCTCTATTTTGGCCAAAAAGATGTCATGGTGCAAGAGGATCGTAATTGTGGGGTTTGAGAAAAGTCATCAAATGTAATTCTGTAATTATTTAATTTAAATGACAAATTGGGAAGAGAAATTATTTCCAAAAACAGAAATTTTGTGTAGTTACCAAACGTGTTTTTGTTCTGGGAGCAGAAATTTTATACAGTTACCAAATGCGTTCTGATTCTCTAAAACTCATCTAGAGAACAAAATAAAAAAAATTAATTCTAATAAGAATAACTTTTTTGGAACAGACACATTACTAAACAAGCCCTTAAAAAGCTTATAGAGAAAATCCTAACACTTCTTTTGGTTGCTCTAGTGTGTTCCCTGAGTTAAATTCCATCCACCACATGTACATTGTATTTGTATCCTAAATAGGAAACTTTTAGGAAAGCTATTAGAATTAGGAAATATACTCAAACCAGGAAACCTACCCAAACTGAAAAACCTATTTAGACCGGATTTCCTTCGTAGGCTCAAGTTCGAGATATATTGCTAGCATAAATTTACCAATGTATGGAAAATTTAGTAATCATATAACAAGTAAATGAGCAACATACTTGATATATTGATACTTTTTCGTATGAAAAATGGTGTTAAAGATACTTGTCTTATTGAAAATAAACCGACCATGAAAAAATTAGTAGAGACTGATGCATACCAACTCTTCAAGTACACAAGGTCACCAATTCCTACGAAAAAGGCGTTGACTATTTAGGGTACGAAAGCTTATGATAAATCACTAATACCGCTAAATTAATCTTAAGTTTTTGACATATGCGTATCAGCGTATACCCTTTTCCTTACTAATCACCGGGAAATGAAAAAAATTGTTATAATCACTCGATTATTAATGCTTTATTTTTCCTAGTGAAAAGTTACAGAAATACTGAAAGTCTATTTGTTATTAAT
Source organism: Rhodamnia argentea (assembly GCF_020921035.1). Classification (NCBI taxonomy): domain Eukaryota; kingdom Viridiplantae; phylum Streptophyta; class Magnoliopsida; order Myrtales; family Myrtaceae; genus Rhodamnia; species Rhodamnia argentea. The sequence goes on along the minus strand of NC_063154.1, from coordinate 8,654,342 downwards.
TAGCAACGGTGTTGCACGATTAGGAAAAAAGCAACTACACATGTATTGATAACCAATAAGTATTCCATTAGTGACTACAACGTTTTTACTGCGCAAGTAACTTCATACTTGTGGACAGAAAGATTCTACAGTAAAAAAAAAAAACCATTGGAGCATTCATATAGCTAGGAATTTCGGTCATGTAATTAGTTATTTCACTTAACTTTACCGAGATCATCGATATTATCGCGTGTTCCCGAAATTATCACTACGCTATCGCGACAAACATCTGCACTTATTGAAAAGGCACCAAATTAACGATAGGTTTGTGATCACCGAAATACTATAGGGATGTTTTCCCAACGTGCTAGAGGCCTCTCCTCTCAAGTGCCCGGTTTCCTTTTCCTATTCAACGACGATCCATCGAACGACTTTCAACGCCCTCTTCGCTTCCCCTGCAGCCCCATCGGCAATGCCATGCGCCCGATCTCCTCGCTGTTTGATCGTTTCCGACCGTTTAAACTACGCCTTTCTTCGAGGAAACCGACGGGTGCCGAAGCGTAATTAATACGCCCCTGGTAGCGAGTTCCCCATGTTGTCACGCCCCGACCCTCGGGTACGTAATATCCCTACCAAATCGCCTCGGGTCATAATGATAACGTCTCGGGTACGCTATCGACCCATGATAACATATGGCACATGCGGAAACGATCAAACTCCCAACCATACAAAACAAAAGGGATAGTCAAACATAACACCCGTAACAGTAGGATATCAAAATACATATCTATCGGATAATAGCTAGCTCTATAGAGCTACAGACAAGGCAAGGTCAAATCCTCATCTACTCCAAAAAGAATCAACGGGTCCCAGCCTACGAACTTCATTACTTCGGACCTGAAAATGTTCCCACAAAGGGGTGAGATAAAAATCCCAACGAGTCAACGCCTAAGCCTCAACTAGGGCGATGATTCGTCCGTATACCATATCAGGCAATCACATATTCATATCAATCACATGCAACTTACTTGACATTAAGTCACGCAGATGTGCACCATGAATATAACGTGAGACCATGCCAACTCGAGACGATCATCGAGGCAATCAAGAACCATGGTACACTCAAACATAAAGCAACCTTGGACATCACACGTAGTCCATTTATTAATGATGATTTTCGTGAATGAAATTCTTTGGATCCATACAACGCAATGCTGGGGTCCATTAATTCGACTCGCACAACACAATGCCGGAATCGACTTCTGATAAACAGGCATCGTCCCGACTCCTTTCGGCGACGGCAACCACAAGCGATAACTCAATATCTCAAGTAGGCATTTCCCCTAAAGGGCTTCGGTCCGTCACAAGCTGCGACCGGCAACCGACAATCCATGACTCGACATGGAAGGTCGGGCAACCGACAAGTCGTGTGATCCGTACAAAAAGATACGATACGAACTTGACGGGCCACGAATCATCATCCATTATGTGATCACTCAATTCATCCATTAGTCATTCCACTTACTTTATTTAAATTATAACCGGATATCCAAAACTTGAACACAGGCCATTTTCATGCTACGTGCATCACAACAGACAATTGAATGCATATCGTTATCTACCAGCTTTTGCAAGTAAATACAGGATGGACAGTTATCAAACGATCATGCAATCATGACAGTCAATGGCCTTCTATTTATAGGCAATCCATGCTAATAAGTCAAGTTAAATATGAACCCAATTCGACTAGGTCAGCTAAAATCCATAATAACAAAATTATCGTTAATCAATTATTAACTAATCGATCGCTCTTAGCTAATCAATCCTTCGCTCACTATCAAGCAAGGCCAAGTACAAAATAAGCAATCTCAAATAAGACAGCCATAAATATGACTAACCCAACTGATTAGGGCCATTTAACCTAAATCCACTTTCTCGCCTAGCCGGCTCTAATCGAACTACCTAAACACCTAATAATATAGGAAGACTAATCCAAACGTAATTAAAGACCTAATCAAGGATTAGAGGTCAACTCACAGTCAAATACTCGAGTTGAGATTGGCGGCGGTCCTCGAAAAATTCTTCGATGCGAACCTCGAACTCGAATGATCCGCGAACCTTGGTTTCCGTCCAACGAGTCCAATTCTTTAATTTCTTTGGCCCACGGGCCCAATTCAAGGCCCAACTTCGAAGCCCAACAAGGTAAGATACGGCCCAAGTCAAAATGGGCTTCGGCCCCACTCGATAGGCCCAACTAATCTTGGCCCAAGCTCAAAACAGGGCACCCAAGCCCAGAAAACAAGGGAGGCCGAGACTGTTTGGGGCTGGAACGGCCACTACGGGGGGCGGCCGGAGCTGGGGTCGGCGGCCAAAGGTCGGGGAAGGTCAGAGGGTGTCGTCGGTGGTCGGTGGTGGCCGGAGCAGCGACGGCAAGGCAGAACAGTCCGGTTTCTCCAAAAACAGGGCAGATTGAGCAGTCCGGACGGCGACGTGTACAGTTTCAATTTCGGGGACTGATCTGGGGGTTTTCTTTAGATGGAAACGTCGTAGAGAGGTAGAGGAAGGTGTGTACAAAGTTTGGGGTGGTTTCGGGTCCGTTTGCTATGCGAACGGGCTCTGTTTCTCCAAGTCAGTCTTTAAAAACTGCACTGTACAGCAGCAGGGGAGGGTATTCCGGTTCTGTTTTTTGGTCGTTTGGGGCGGTGGCCGGCGGGATTGAGGGAGGCGGCGGCTGGGACACGTCCAAGGGTGTCTGATGAGGTTGCAGGTGGCCGGAGACGGGAGCTGGAGGTGGTGGAACCGGCGAGCTTGAGCTCGCACAGAACCGGCCCCAAAACAGGGGAACCGGGCTGAGCTTCTGGTTTTCCGGCTCTCCAGCGAGCTGCGGCGGTGACGGGCGGTTGAAGACGGTCGAGAGGGTACTGAGGGGTGGCGTGGTGGTGGTAGTGGGCGTCGGTGGCGGCTGGAACGCCGCTGCAGCTCCCAAAACGCTACAGCAGCAAACTCGGCCAAAACAGAGCAGGGGGGCTGAGTTGCTTCCAGGGGTGATTCCGGTGACTCCCGGCGGTGACGGCGGCGGTGGCAGCCTTCAATGGATAGAGGAGGATGTGATGAAGGTCGGGTGGTGAGCTGGTGGGGCGTCGTTCACTCAAGGGCAGCGAACAAGGGAGAGGAGCTCTGCTGGTTTTGCCCAAAAAAAAACAGAGCAGGGGGTAGGTTTTCTTAAAAACCTACGTAGAGAGAGAGAGAGAGAGGCGGTGGAGAGAGGGAAAGTCAAAGATGACTTTTGACCCAAGAGAATTCTAGAGAAAGGTAGGGCCCACCTACATTATAAACTTTGTCTTTTAATCTATAAAACCCTAGGGGCACAATCGTAATTTTCTAAAATTTCAGGGGCATATTGGTAATTTGACATATGAGGATAGATTGGACATTTGGCCATCCGATCGAGGGTAATTCAAGATTCTCAAGGGTTGGCTCGACCAATTTTAAGACTCGAACTCGAGAAATTTCAATCTCAAATCGAATTGACTAATCGATCGTATTTCGATTCTATTCGACAAACTATTCCAAAAACTAATCGATTTTCGATTTCCAAATTCTCAAAATATAATTTTGAGAGACAAAATGAAATTCACGGTCATTCTATAGTATGAATTTCACTATTTACGGAAGACGAGTTTCAAGGCGTCACACATGTGTTTTGTTTTTTGCTAATATAATTGTAGATATTTTTTTTTTCTAACTCTAATTTATTTATATGTCACGTAAAATATATTAAGATTCGACGCACTATCACAATGAAGTAAAGCGTAAAAAACGAGAAAGAAAAATCGAAACACAAAGTTTTATCCCGGTTCACCCTAAACTAAGGCTACGTTCGGTAGATGATTCCATTATAATTAGCACATCGCACATCTCGTTATATCACTCAATTGTAAGGGGAAAAAAAGTATATATTGCAATAACTATTCATGAGCCCAAGAATTCAAAAAAGAGTATGTCTATCATCATGCTTTCTTGTTGATAAGGAATATAAATCACACCGCAACAAATATGTATTCAAAATTCGAATAGAGTGAGGAGATGAGCACTCTCCTGGTCCGATCTTTACAGTGCCTGTATTGCTTTTGTTAATGATGTTTGAATGTATTGACCATTTGGTACTGTTGAGGCTTCGATAAGCTAGAAGTCAGTATCAAGATGATGCTTCATCAAGAAAATTAAGTCAAAACAGCATCGAGTTGCTTGTCCCCATGCAGGGATTAGCTTCCTACATAATCCAAATTCTTCAAGCAGATACTAAGCTCGACTGTGTAACTTCTTTCAGTTTATTCCACAAGAAAAGAAGGAAGAGAGAAACCAGGTAGATTGTATTGTTACAGCCTAAACTTGCGCGGCGTAATTGATTACTTCCCTGGAAGCTGATTTTCGAACTGCAGATTTTGGTGCAGTGAAAAAATGGAAACCATGTACTTTTAGCATCACAATTCCTCATAGGAAAACCTTGTTAATCTCCTAATGTGCTACGGAGTGTACCGTTCTGCAATCACAATTGCTGCAAAAATTTTCCAACGTCACACATTGCAAGAGCATGATCTTATTCTCAAATCCCATGACGAACCGAATCAGATAAAGCATCATCTGGACTAGGGTGCTATCTGAAATTACAGAAATGTTACAACGTTCAAATCCACCAGAAGTAGGAATCGGGAGGAACCTACGGCATGGAAGAATAACTGTCCCCCGCAGAAATTCGGAGAGACTGTAAACAGTGAACAGCCGTTGGACATCACCATTATGTAGTAAAAGATGTAATGCAAGCACAGATAGAAGCCAGAATGTTAGTCAAGCTTTGCTACACAAAAGCAGGAGTTTTGGAGTAGCGTTGCCAACACATTGCAGAAGACACGAAAACACATTAACTCCACTTTCTTCGACTAAGAAAATGTTCCGAGTGCGATTTCTCAACTCAGGCGCAATCCACGGGTGAAGCGGTCTTCAAGAGCGGACATAGAGACAGTTGTCCTACCTCGTCTTTCCTTCTTAATTTGGATTAGTTTATCATATACGCACCAGGGGAAGCTAAGATAATGATCTCGATTCAAACCCTCGTTGTAGCAACCCCAATAACTAGGGTGATACGTGACATGATACCAAGCAGACGCCTTTGCATATACATCAACAGCCTCAGAATCTGAACCACTTCCCTTTTCATTAAACCAGTTCCGAGCTTCCTTTCTCAGGGAATTTACAGCCAAAGGAATGGCTTCGGTATTCCACTTCTTGGAGAGAGATTTGGACATTTCCATTGTACAGCCACTGAGTATATCAGCCTCCGTTTTAATCTCATAGTACTCCATCAGATTCCCCAACTTGTAATCATAATTGCCTTTGTGATAGAAAGCGTCGTCGATGTATGCCTCGAATCCGTCAACTTCCATATCTGGGTCATAGGATCGCATCGCCATTTCCAGCGTGAACTTCCCGATAGAGCTTGATGCAAATGCTAGATCTTTGACTTCCCGGAAAAGCTTTCCGATCACGTTACTGGAAGGGTAGCTGGACTTGTCAAGCTTCTCCATGAAGTCCGGGTATGCTTTGGCGTACAAATGACGAGGCACCACAGCAGTTACACCAGTCTTTGGGAAGTCCACCGCAGTAGAGTGAAGTCTTGCAAGCTCTAAACATTCGGCGCTCATGGCCTTTTCCGGCTCCCTATCCGCAAACGCAGTGTGGGCATCGGCAATAATTCCGAGGCTGTCATTAAGCATGAAGTTTACAAAGTACTCCTCCACTTCCTGTTTAAGCGGCACCACCACAAAAAGAGTTGAGCTACCCCTTATCCATGGAGCATTACAAGAGAAATCAAGGGGTGAATTCCAAGGTCAAGAAGATATAATCAAATGTCGAGGCAAAGTTTTAGGAAATATTACCAGTTCTAAACCTTTGTGCGAAATCACACTTTATTGTCAAATATTCTAATACTCTCCCTCACGTGTAAGTTGAACTTCAGTCTTATAGCATGTTAGATTTTAGGAGATAACTGCCAACTGTATGAGATCACTGCCCACCTTTTCATTCCCTCATCTTTACTTAAGATATTAGGTAAGTCTCTCCTGGACAGTCACTTGAACTGCATCCTAGCACAAGCATGCATACCAAAACTTTTTCCTTAATGCACTCAGCAACAGTGCCTGACCAAATATATACCTTCTCTAAGTTTGACCAAATAGGGTTTCAGCACCAGTGAAGTTGCTCCGGTAGCCTTTATAGACACATATATTTTTTTTTCAGTTGAATATAGACACATTCGATGAGTGGCTCTTTCCCTAATCTGTGTTACTTGGACTGCGGTGTCCCGGTAACATAGCCCCTAACCACAGGTGCATAACCAGATCTTTGGGTTTAAGAATCCTATTGACATAATGGTTGAATTAATGAGCCGTCATACTCAACTGTATGCTTAGCGACTAATTTTCAAGCTGTCATCTGCTTGCAGAAAGGTGCAATCTTTAGCTTCTCAGGGGCTCTTCCAACCCAGGGCACGAAGAAAGAGAAGCACACAAATTTAGAAGCAAAAGGAACCAGTAAGAAAACAAAAAGAACATAGCGGGATCGACATGACATGATGCACACACGCCAAATTGCTCCAAAAGGATGAAATACAATCCAAGCATCATGTCAGACAAGCCAAGTTGAATGGAAAGAAAGACAATTCCAAGATGATGGATGCTGGATGTGTTCCCTACTATAGCCATAAGCGGTTAAATACATTTCACGGTATCAGAAAAAAGTCATTACAGGGTATAGAATTCCCTGAAAATCCTGAGAAAAAGCATTACCTCAATAGTGACATCATGATCCAACTGTTTGATTGGGGTAGGGGTGTAGTCCATAGGTTGTATCTGGTGATGCGGAACTAGTTCAGAATCCCAGGACACAAAGTATACATCTCCATCCAAATCACTCCCTGAACACTCATTTGGATGAGGCCTATTTCGGTGAAGAAGCGTAATATGCAGTAAGAAAGAGAAATTGTCTGAGATTAGACTCAAAATAAGTACAGATCGTATCATATTTTGCTATCTACTTTTATCTAGTAACAGTTGGTTTGGGAGGATTAAAAATTGAAAAGTTAACCAAATTATGGGAAGGAATTTCTCGACTCTACTTTCAGCTAGTAGAAGTAAAGGGAAAAACTGTGGATGTTTATCCAGAGCCAGAAGTATCAGAAGCATAGAACAACAGCAAAATAGAGAATCCTTCTTAGCAAAGTCGCATCACATGTACACAAAATCTACACATGAGCCTTGGATTGGTGAACTCAAACCACATACAAGAAAGAGATGAACCAGGAGCAAGATTAACAAACAAAAATTAAAATCTAGCCACCAGATCCCACTGTATAAACATCTATGCATTTATTCTCAAAGCTTAAAGGTGAATAGCAGGCCCAAAACTATTTCTAAAGAAGAACTGTCAAAATTATCCTTGGCTATGGAAGATGAGGAAAAGATTAAATTGGGTTACCCATCAGACCATGTATTTGAGACCCAGTACAAACATAATATCAGAAATTTTAGACCTTATCACTATGACCGAACTCAAATCAAAACATATAGTCAAAGATCCACAACCAAAAGCAAAAGCAAGTCCAAAATAGATCCTTGACAAGTGCCGGTGCAACTGAGGTCATTGCAGGCCAATAACAAGGCATGTTACAGTCATACCTTTTTCCTTTTTGTGGAAAAACAACACAATCCACCATATGATGTAAAGCTGGCACATCTACGGCGGTTAGAACACGCACATCACCTGGATGTAAGCAAGGATTCTTGGCAACAACTACATCTCCCTTAACGACAGAGCGTTGATCAGAGTCAGTACCAATGAACATGATTGACCCATCCCCCATCTGTTTTTTCCTTCTTCCGGAGTACTGGACAAACACCTGACCATATTCTAAAGTTCGGGTCTCGTCAAGGCATCCCATCATCGATCTTCCTTCAGGAAGAAATATCTTTGTCTTTGTCCGCAATAGAAACAATTTTGTTGCTCTGAATGTTTGCAGCATCATTGATAGAAATGGCTCGGCATCAGGCCTATAACCACACATTAACATTTCCTTGAGGATGTTACCATTCTCGCCGGGGGGCATTACCTCTAGAGCTTCTTGTGCTCGTAAGGGATCAACTAAAATGGCATTTAGCTGATCTACAGCATCTCTTTGTTTTTTCTCAAACACGTGATCCGGAACACCTAGTGTTGAGAGAAGCGTGATCAACTGGCGATTCAGAAAGCAGGGCTGATATTTGCTCCATGACAAGACATTTAGCTTTGTCTCATTCGATTCATACTTGGACATGCTCTTTCTGAGTGACAGTTTAACACACGACGTCAGATCAACTGCTACAACGCCTTTATATCCGCCATAGCGAATTTGAAATGCAGAAGGAGTATAGCCCTCGAAGCCACATTTTCTCGCAACTTTCCAAGCGAACTCTACAGATATTTTCCCGATTCCATCAGAAAAGACATAATTTATGTTATGAACGGAGGATTTGGCTTCAACATCCGGAATGACTTCAACTTCATGTCTACCAACATTGAGAGTTTCAGTAGATGAACTCAAGGATTGGCCGAGTCTTGAGGCATATTTTGCCACATTTCTTATTTGACTGAATTCACCCATCTTTGCCCTAATAGTTGCAGCAGTACACCCATTTGTTGGAGCAAACATCCAAGCAGAATTTTCGCGTAACTGACTGGATGAGTAGGCAAAAAATTCAAACTTCTTATCACCTATTCTTATGCCGTTCTTCAGTACAGAAAGGATTCTTTCATATATCTCTGCCCTTCCATGTCTCGAAGCGGTACTAGGAGATAAATTAGTTGAATGGAGTTTATTCAAGTCCTCATCCACAAAAGAAATGCGGATAAAACTGTCGATATATTCAGAATAACTCCGCAACACATGATTTGAGACATTAATTTCTGGATCAAAAAAATACACCCTGCATGGTGTTATTTGGACCCTATGTACATAAACCAAGCCAGCATCTAACGTTATTGAAGACAGTTTTGTAGTATGCCGGGAGGTGAGATATTTCTTGTACTGCTCGATAAGCCACTTTGAAGGCTCATAACAACATTCTTTCAAATGGAACAGTTTGTCTAAGGCATCTGAGATGATGTCCTTGTCTATTTTCCATAGATCAACTATTCGATAAAAGGAAGAATCAAGACAAGGTCCGGCTAGACAGCCATTCTGAACTAACAAATTTATCTTGAAGAGGATCTCATAAGGCAAGTCAATTCCTCTGGGAGGGCCAACGATTGGAACTAGATCCACACTGCAGGAAAAAGGAGAACCAACTTCCATAGACAATGTTCCATGGGTTTCCTTATAATTGATAAAGTTTTCATGAAAATCTGGAACCGTGCATTCACAGGGTATCTCTAAACATACAGCAGAAGATTGTCCAATGCAACCCAATGTAGTAAAATCAGTCGCTCTCACCCACCGGTCACCAGAGCCATCTTTAAAAAAGTTGTAGCGAGGACTGTACAAAATATCCTCCGAATGCTGAACTACTTTTTTATATATACAGGGAGCCCCATACAGCTAACATCCACAAGAAGAAAAGTTACAGAAATTTATCAAGTCCTCCTCTATCATGAGCAGCATACCATGCAGAAAAGCATGCATGGTCGAGCGATATGTGCAAGCGTAAGACAAAAGATAAAGGACCGGGCTTCTTTATATCAGTGGAAGTGAAAGTTTCCTCATAGAGAATCCAAAAGGGGCTGAAGCCCTGAAAGCTGGCACTATATCAAGGAAAATCCATGATGTCTATCAGTATATCTGCATCTAAGGAAAATTTTCCACTACGCCAATAGTATAAAGTTCTGAACATTTAACTTCACTGAGGCCCTAAAACATTCAAGTAGGCTTCCTATTTTAATGGTTTCCTAGTTTGACTACGTTTTCTATTTTGGATATGCTCCTGTCTATATACATAAGATGCATCTCATCCGTGAAGGGCATCCGAGAGGTGGCTTCTTCGTGAATTACACCCTGAGAGCTTTTAGTGTTGAAGCAAATTGGATCCTCTAAGTAAAATTTATGAAATTCCCTCGTCAAATTAAGAGATTATATCGTGAGGAATTGTGGGGTTAAACAATATATGAGTTATTAGGTATAATGAGGGGTCGGGAAACATTGAGTGTTCAAGTGTCTAGAGTGTGGTTGTAATCTCCATTATATCGCTTAATCTATCGTAGAATTCCTTGATGCTCTCCTCGCGGATGTAGGTTACCCGACCGAACTACATAAACTTGGTATTCGATGTATTTTCTAGTTGTTTATTTATCGTTCGATCGCTTGTTTCCGCAACACTATCAACCACGGAAAATAGCATTGAATGCCATAAATCTTGTGCACAAAATGCAATCAAGTCAAAATCTTTTCATTGGCGCAATCAAGTCCTCTCAGCTAAACTTTTTTGTTTTTTCTATTCCTGTTATGTGCTAGTTCGTCTCAAACTATCGGGTGTGCATTAGAGACAACGTAACTAGATGTTTTTCAAGAGGGCTAAAATTTGATTGCACAAACTTAAACATTCAAAACTTGATTCACTCTATACACAAATTTTACTTTTTTTTTAATACAGTTATCTCTATCAATCAAATTGCATGCAACATAAATACAGATAGCCCTTAACATATCTTCAATAGGTGTAATGCCACCAGAGGTCCACGTATTTTTCTCCAGAAATCAAAATCCCTCCACCTTTTTCGACTCTAAAGTGTCACTCAAATTAGTTAAAAGATAAATACTTAAGTGACAGTCTTTAATCTACTGTGAAAATATCAGTTTGTTTTGGATCACAAAAAATGAATTATAAATTGTTGTGGAATCCACTTCCTTAAGAAATTGTGCTAACGGCATGTGGTTACTCTCACAGTAGCCCAAAGACTATTATACTAGCGAAATCTTTTTTAAAATGTTCCACATTAGCCCCTCTGTTATATATATTCTCTTGTCTACATGGACAGTCGAAATATTAAGTTGGACGTCTAAACACATGTGTGGGCCCTGGGCCACACATGTAAAACAAAAAAAAATTGAAAGGAAAAAAAAAAAAACAGAGAGATAGAGAGAGGAGCATGCACCACGGCCATGGGCACTTGATCTGGAGTTTGCAGCCATCGCCCACTCGAGCTCGAGCTCGCAGCCGCCATGGCCACCAAATTTGGATCTCGCCAAACCTTGAGTTCGCGGCCATGGCCACCAGGTGCGGAGCTTGCCATGGCCACTTGAGCTCGAGCTCAAGCTCGCAAATGGTATAGCCACCAGATCTAGAGCTCATAAAACCTCGAGCTCGCCACCTTCATGGCTGCATGTGCGTGTGGTTTAGTTTTCTCAATGTCGGCCGCTTAATCATTGGTGCTTCAGTATACCATGTTCTTGATTTCCAAACTAAGTACGCGTGCATCCTAAGACAATAATTTCAACCATATCTTCTCTAAAGAGACCTCTTCCACCATCCCTCTCCTTATTACTGTCTTAAGTCTCTCTTGAACATACATTATACTGGTCCAATTCATTAGGTAATTCCCTGCGTATTGTAAATACTTCAGAACTCATCATTTACTCCCACAAACTCACTACCTTGACCCTTTATTGCAATCTAGCCCAATGACCCTTTGTGTCCCAAAGTGATTAGATGAGAGGCTAAACCGAATACACATGGGAGGATAAAACCACGATATTACCATGAAATAGTAAATTAATCTCGTGATCTGAATGAAGTTCCACTCACCTGAATCACAAGATGCATTGTCGATCGGCTTCTTGGACGGTGCAGCTCGACCCGCCAGATATTCTCGTTGGATAACTCGAGCCTATACTCTGTACCGCGATAAGACAGAAGAAACCAGAACTTTCTCGGCGCTGTCCATAGATTCACAGCGACATTCACCCCTGTCCACAGAGTAGAGAACCTTCTAGCTGATACCTGGCAGCCAAAATGCAAAGCAATTCCTTCCATCGAATGCGAAAGGGTCCTCGGCCTCTGTACAATATCGTGCTCGGCCTGGCGAGCAGTTAGATGAGAAGCTCCATACTGGAAATCTAGACTAGCCGATGAGATAACACCATTGGCATCTTCAGGGTCCATAAACTGGACAATAGCATATGATCCAACCCCACGTTTGTCTGGTCTAACTTTGATGGCATAAACGGTGTCTTTCCCAGTCCTTTGCTCCAGGAATCCCCTGACTGTATCTACAGTCACTAACCAAGAGAATCCGCCTATGAATATGGTCTTACACATTGTACTTATAAGAAGAACTTTATAGCACTCCGTGACGCCGTATCAAGAACTTCACCAGCAATGACAGATCAGCATCGGCCTAGCGCCCTTGACCAACAAATTGGACTATTCAACTCCAAGCGTGAAGCTTGCGATACTGAAAGGGGGAAAAATGAGATAGGAAACATGAAACTTATATGAAGTGACGGTGGGATCGATTTTCAAACGAATGCTTGAGCACTGCTGTTTGAAAAAGCACTCGGAGAAACTATTTACAGGCATAACGGGTTTCGATCAGCATTGTACACATGAAGCAAAAGAGCGACCGGCATCGGGAAAACACCAGAGCAGCTCACAAGTTCAGGCAACCGTATCGACATACGGCAGTGATGGGTTCTAATTAAAACTAATAAAGTTGCCTTCCCCAAAGAGATTCACGTGCAGACAATCATGAATTCTTGACGGGAGAGAAACTAAGGAATCGAGAATAAGAGTCCTTAGCCTACACCATCACGCCACAACAACTCGAGCAACACCCCCTCCCCCCCTCTTCTTCCCGACCCAAACCACACGATGATCGTCACATGGAGCCCGCAATCTTGGACATAATGTCACGGTACAGCAAGAGAACGGCGACCATCAAAGAAACCAAGCTTGACTGACCGAGAAGAAGAAGAGGAAGAAGAAGAAGAAGAGGAAGAGGAAGAGGAAGAGGAAGACGTGCAGTTACCTCGAAGAGCTCGCTTGGCAGGGAAGGAATGAAGGGTCTGTGTCTGTGGCGAGAGAGAGAGAGAGTGGAAAAGAGAGTGGCAGAGAAGAAGAGGCGAGCGTCTCCTTCGTCGTCGTCGTCAACCTCTCGGTCACCAGTCAATCTAAGTCACTACTCCGTAATGATAGGAGAGAGGAAAGCAACGTGCATGAGCTAACTTGCTCGACAAGGAGGCAATCGCAAACATAAATGTAAAATTTGCAAATAAACCTCATTAAGAATCCTAAACCTTGATGCCTTTTTTATAACCCCGTGAGATTAATCGGACACTAGTCAAGACTCATGATTATTTTCTCCGACATTCCGGTACTTCGAATCAAACTCGAGATCTTTGGTCCTCGATTTAGTCATTAAAGAATTTCGACTTATTTAATATGTTATATCATTTTATCACTTGCTATTGACATATTGATCTAAAGTTATCGATATAGCATTGATTTAAGAATATTGAAGAGAAATTTTAGGACATGCGTAGGGACTGTGTTGCCCTTCCACCGGGGACAGAACTTCGAATTGACCCTCTAGTCGCTCGACCATTCAAATCCCATATCGCATCATGCAAGAGTTTTTCTTTTATTTTAAATTTTCATTGTTATACAAGCTTTTAAGTTATTGATTGGTACGTATTTACGAAAGATTCCAAACTATAATTAATGGAAAATTTTACCCGGTGTGCAAGTCGTAATGTGCGGGAAGTTTTCTATATGAAAAGTTACTTACTAATTGCGGATGAGGTTGAGCTTATCCTTATGGAAAGTGGCATGAAGCTAACGAATCTTGCACTTCAAATTTAATGAGAGAACAAGAAATGACTAGAGAAATCAATAATGAATGATAAGATGCCAAAAAGTCAGCTGGCTCACTTCGAGTTTTGTACCTACTCCAGGTGGAGGGCCAATCGCTGTGGAATATACTATGAATGCATGAAGTACAGATTTTACAATCGTTCGATTGCTCGGGTGTTTCCCAGGCACTAATTATACCCAAAGTAAAGCAGCAAGTATTATATCATAATCTTTTGTAGAAAATTCACTCAATAAACGTACAGGAAAAAATAAAAATCTTAACACTTCCTTTACTGTGTGTGTATATAGGTAGAATTTCCATCTCTTCATATATACACACACAAGCGCGATACTTGGATCCAAAATAGGAGATATTTTTCAGGAAATCTACTCAAATTAAAAAGCCTAACCAAATTAAGAAGGTTGAATTTCTTTGTGGACTCAAATTTGACAAATATTCTAAAACAAACCCAATGCAGGAAATGTTATTAATTATTTAACAAGTTAATCAGCGACGTACTTTATAAAATTGATACTTATGCATAACAACTCTTTCACTTGGCTAAGCCAGTGTTTATTGCAGACACAATAATTGGTACCCTAAAAGAAGAAGGAATGTTGAAATGCCAACAGGCGTGTAGTATTAAATTCACCCGAAGCAATAGTGCTCGTTTGGGAAACGTCCAGTGCCAAGTTACTGAATCAAGTCGTTCTAAAAAATTAAGATCTCATGTAAAAAGTTTTTGATATTTAGAAACCTATGTAAAAGATAGTCATGTAAATCCAAACATTCATCTATCCTCCATAAATAGATCGGCTGGCAGCCGCTACTCCTCCGGTATGAAAATAACTATGCATCATCCTCATACCAGTGGCAATTTCGAATAGAACAAGATTTCTTTTTCTTATTTTTCCATTTGAAACGGGTTCTTATTGTATTTATGTACTCTTTCTAAATTCAAGGACTGACTGTTGATTCACAAATAAACTATGAAGAAGTTGTTAACAATTTAGAGGATGAAAGCTATTTGTCCTTATGATAGATCGCTAATCTCGCAAAATTAAATTTAAGTTTCTGACATATGCTACAATTTTCCTTACTAATAACTGGGAGAGATAAAAATGGCACAATCACTCGATTATTAATGCCTTATTTTTCTCAATGAAAAAGTTAAAGAAATGCTACTTAATCGCATCCTAGTAAGTTTTAACAGTCTATTCATCTTTAATTAGCAACGCTTACACGATATGAAAAAGATAAAAGGAACTTCATATGTGTTGATCGTCAATAACTATTCCACAAGTGCTACAACGCTTTTACTGCACAAGTAACTTATACTCGTGCACAGAAAGATTCTACAGAAAAAAAAAAATAACTATAAAAGAATTTATGTAGGCAGAAATTCCAATCACGTAAATATTTATTCTCAATGAGGGAAAAGCAACTTTCGATCTATCGGCGAAGTGGCTTCTCCACATGCCAACTAAACATGCTGGAAATAAGTCCCGTATCCCACTTATTTTTCCCACGGGCCAAATATGTCCTCAATTCAGGGGAGGAAGACAATAGCACGTCTTCGGAAGAAACAGACCGAGAAATAGAACACGCAATTGCAAGTGAGAAGATATATCAAAGATTGGGATTTGCTTGTTTGAAGCAATCCCGTCAAATGGTCGTGGCGGCAAAACCAGCCTCAGCATTAAAGGTTTACAAACAGTTTTCTGCATCTCGAGGAAAGACAACAGCAGCTTCAGTATCACAGCATAAGAAGTTAGACAATGAATAAATGGATATTGACATCCTAGTCCAAATGACTACACATCAGTCCAATGTGACACCGAATGGTGAAACCAAGCCCCTAAACATTACGTACAACTTATTTTGGCCTCAGAACTATCCATAAGTTTAATGAAATGCATTTACACAGGCGGTTCGGGAACAATTAGTAAATCTCTAAAAGTAAACATTACAGTTTTGAACCAGGATCAGTTCCACCTCAAGAAGTGAATAAATCTGCACTTCTCAATCAAATGGAACAGAGCCTCCAAACCAATCAAACAGCATAAGCATCCTGTGGAAAGGGCAATTTGTTAGTCAATTGCATGTAACTACGGTTATTGCAAGCTTAGGAAATCAGATAATTATGAATGAACGTGTTTATGAAGTTTCAACTAATACTGACTGTAAATTCATTAAGTCATAAACCATGTGAATTAAATGACAGGTAAAGACGTCAATTCCCAGCTTGCATGTAGTGGACGTAATGCCAATCGTACTAAAGTAGGAGCTCAATGAAGAAAACCACTGCTCTGTAAGATCCCTTGGACATGCCGAAATTCAGTAGTCATAATTTAACAAGTGCCTGCAGAGAGGCAAAGAACCCTTGCAGTTTCTCATACATATTGTGCTGGAAGAACATAGTTTAAGGTAATTGTTGAAAAGGTCAATCATTGTGCACACTCAGTCAATTTTATCACCACCTCATAATCAGTTCACTGCTGACATATTTGACATGGTTATTATCCGCGACTTGCTAACAAAAAATCCATCAAGGTGACATGGTCCTATGTCCAAGGAGAAAGTGGACATTGATACAGAGGGATGCAGGAACAGCCACTGAGACAGCTTATATTCTCAGAAGGCTGTCTATGATATAGCAACAAAATTGATCAAGGTCCTACATCGAAAGGGAAAATGGAGATCCCAGAACAATAGGAAAGACACGACTAAAGAACATAACATAATAGGTAAAGTCATGATTTGTTCCAATACGATGTGCATAGAAAATGGACAGAAGAACAACAAAACAGAAATAAACCTCACCTATTCCGTGAAAACGCTCATAAGATCATTCGAAGAAAGTTGCTCCAATACTGGGATAGAAACTTTTGCATCCACAAAGTCAAAGCTCGGTTCTCGTTTGATTCTACTCGCACCATTCTCCGGATGGACCTTTCCACTGTATATGTGTTTCAATGGAGGTCCAAATTCATCAACTGTGAAGAGACTTGGGTTGCCGGATCCCTTACCAACAAATCCTAGATCCTTTAGCGATCCTTGATCAATGGCTTCACCTGACTTAGCATCATAAGAACCCTGGATATTGCAAAAATTAGAAACAGCACCTGGCTCTTGTCCAATGATGTTATAGTTTGCCGATGGGTTCCGAAGTTGGCAGCTACTGCTACTGTCAGCATTCGCTAAACTAGACGACAAAGTCGGTGAAATGGAACCTTGTACAGAGTACCCACTAAGTACACCAGGGGTTTTGAGATCTTTATCCGAGGCCAGACCAGTATTTAAAGCAGCATTGCCTTGATATGACGGAAGACTGTAGTCAATAACAGTACTTCTATTGAAGGTGGAACTCTGGTTTACAGAAGCAGGACTACCTGCTGCTTGAAAACCAGCTGATGACTGGGGAACAACAAGACAAGATGGTTGCACATTAATTAAACGGCTAGGCTCCGGGAGAGGCTGTTGTGGTAGTTGTTGCTGCTGCTGTAATTGCTGCTTATGCTGATATTGATGCTGCTGTCTTTGAAATATATCCATCAAAGTGTTATTACTCTGAATACTTGACCCTGGAACAATGTTATTGTTTCCAACCGTACTAAGGCTAGTAGCCTGCCATGGTCCAAATCCCGAAGAAGCATCCTGAGTCGATAGAATGGACTGTTGATACTGCTTGGAGACATTAGATGGGCATTTAATCAGAGGCTGACCAAATGCCACACCATGTTCAACAGGAAGACACTTGGATACCTGCATGGAAGCTTGTAAGAGAGTTGACTGATCGAATGACGGTAACACTAGGTTGCTTGTAGGTCGACCCAAAAGCTCAGATTGCAATGCTGCTAATGTCTGTGGAGGAATCTGGCCAGAGGCTGCCAAAGCTTGGATATCAAATCTTCCCAGGGGACCCAACTTGACATTTGGTTCTCCAGGTCCACAAAATGAACTGGATATCCCACCTTGCTGCTGAGCTACTCCACTTAATCTCTTCAAATATAACCTAAATTTCTGAAATTATTTGACACAGCAAGCAAAACTCAGTACCCAGACAAGATGACAATATGCAAACTAGATCAACTACACATTCTGTGCAAGTGACAACAAATAATATCATGTTCAGTTCAACAGCGGTTACAACAGTATTCAGTTTCTGCAAAACCATTGAATTCTACAAATAAAAATTTATTCATCCTACATCAGCATCAAAAGCAGTTAAAAGAAATAATGGCAAGCACAATAACAAGTTAATTTATTCAACTTTTTTCTGTGATTGACCAATAATGTAAGTTCCACGCCATTGCAACGACGCCATTTCCTTTCACAAGTTCACAACTATTCCTACTTGCATCTATGCCACCTCTTTTCATTCTTAACTGAATGATCACCATAAGAGGACCATAAAAAAAAGAAAGTTGATCTGATGGTAACTTCTACCAAGAACCAACCTCCAATACTCAACCAAGGACCAAATGGCTTGATAACAATTCTTATAAACCCGCGGTACAGCGAAGAGGTAACATGTGATTTAATGGTTCTTTTTCAGAAAATAGAAAGATTTGAGCTACAAAATAGCCTCTGCATTGAAAACATTCTGAACTGTATAGAATCCTCACATCAAGTCCCTTCAGCTACTGTATTCAGAAAAAAGGAACTTCCCAAGATATCTACAGCCGATTTAGACTTCATCAAGCAAATCAAGGCTAACCTAAGATTATGATCTGATGCAGCAATGCAACATTCAGCAATAGGCTCCCTTTCAGTTTTCAAACATATCCAAAGAAATTAAAGCCTCATCCAAGTGAAACCTACAGTAACCTTAAAATCCACAAAACCAAGTTCTTCCGCATCAAAAAATTGAAAAGCCGCATTTCTTTAATTTACAAGCATTTCAGCAAGAAATCATAAACAGAATTACAAGCAGCTAGAAATACTAAAGTGGTATGTCGAAAAAATGCTCTAAAATTTCATTGATACTACAGCTCTGCCATCAAGGATTTTCAGCTACAACAGCCAAAAATCCTACTGATTGGACAAAGTTCACCTTCATCCCCACGCAATGCTTATTTGGAACCTTCCAAGCCTGCCTTACTTCTAGCCATTTTGTCTAGTATCTGTCTCAAAGTGCCAAAGGATAAGAATTTCTTTTGACATGAAAGAAGAAAATAACTTGGTAACACATATCGACTACTTGGGCCTCTAAATTTTTGACACAAAAGCCTAGATGTTTCTCATAAGAGTATATTGGTCACCATTCCCTGATAGAGCTATCAATATAGAAGAAACGATGTACGGCCAATGAAAACTGACTGGCATGTAGGGAAGGAGAAATAAACAAACCTGCAAATGACTTGCAACATTCTCCCTAGTTAAGCCAGGAACATTCATCAATTCTAGGATCCGTTTTGGCACAGCCTCTGAAAAAGAAACCAAAGTAATCATTTCAGAGGTAGCAAACAGTGGCTACAAAATTGATGATGCTTATGTCCTGAAGACTAGAATGAGGATACCTCCTTCACTATTTCTAATTTCAGTTCCTTCATATCATGATAAAATCAGCACACAGAGAAACAAAGTGCAAAATTACGGTCTAAGACCATACTGTCAATTCCAAGTTGGTTTACAGCACTGACAAATTGTTGATGGAGCTCCACCGACCACACTACACGTGGTTTCTTTGATGTAGCAGGATCATCACTATCCAATTCAGGATCATCTTCTTCTTTAGGATTGCTGCGCTTTTTCTGGGTTTTCGGCAAGCCTTCCGCCCCTTCATTAACAGCAGAACCATCAGCATCATCACTTCCTCGCTTCTGCCGATCATTATCTTCTAAGCTTCCTGAATGCTCAATCTCCTTATTTCCATTCCATTTTTTCCTAACAACATGTTGCCATATATTCTTAAGCTCTTCAGGGCGAATAGGTTTAATAAGATAATCACATGCCCCGTGTCTAATTCCTTTCATAACAGCATTCGTGGTTCCATCACCAGACATCACTGCAGTAGGATTCCGTCAAATTTAGTGCTCATAACAAAAGGGAAATCCAAATCTCAAGCAAGCAAAGTAGTACTTACTAATAACAGGAAGGTCCATCTCGAGCCCAACATGTTCGAGGAGTTTATAACCATCCATATCAGGCATGTGAACATCACTTAAAACAATGTCAAAACAGCCTTTCTTCTCTCGGAGGAGATTCAATGCCACAGTTGCCTGGGAGCAAGTTGTAACTGCATAAAAAAAAAAAAACGCCATCAAAAGAGTTCACCAGAGTTTACACCCCAAAATTTCAGCTAGCTCTAAATTGTGAACTAGTTGCTTATT
This sequence comes from Rhodamnia argentea, assembly GCF_020921035.1. Lineage (NCBI taxonomy): Eukaryota > Viridiplantae > Streptophyta > Magnoliopsida > Myrtales > Myrtaceae > Rhodamnia > Rhodamnia argentea. Next base: position 8,634,153 of record NC_063154.1, on the reverse strand, counting down.
TATCATATACATTGTCACCCAGAAAATTATGGCTTTGCTAAGCCAAAATGAAGGAGAAAAAAGGGAACGAACTGCAGATTGTGGCACCAAACATCACTTTTTTTACGATAGTTTCTCCAAGCAATACAAAGGGCATCTAACAACAGTATTACCCAAAAAAAAAAAAAAGGGTCGTAAGATGCCCTAGTGAGTACTTCCATGCTGTGATATAGGCGGTGTGGAGATTATGATATAGCAATTTTCCCATTCCTTACATCATCTTTAGGATACGAATTGGCTTCCACAAAAATGAGGTATAAATTTAATTCATTCAAAATTAAATGACCTCATAGTACTGTACATGTACAAAGTATAAATGGGTTGTAACCAGAGAAGCGCCTCAAACTCATAACCTCAACCTTGAAGAGCTTTGTATACTTGCATACCTTGTACATCTACCATCAAGATATCATTGTTTAAGACCGAGCACTCTTCCATTATTTCTTTTCCTCTTTCTAATTTCACTACCGAATATAAATAAAAAATAAAATAAAATAAAATAAAATAAAATAAAAAAAAGAGATGCTTTGCTTGTCTGGAACCAATTACCTCCATCTTTTTTTCAATTAAATATAACATTCAGGGTCTGAATTTCCTCAAACAAGTTTTTCAGCTTCCACTTTTGCGTGCTTCCTTAAAAGAAATATCCTGTAACAAAAAGTTAACCAACGCAATGTGGCTTTCAGGTAGTGTCAATTTTTTTTTTTGGCACTTCGCCTTTCCGAGAACCAAATTCTATGGATGATTAAGTGCTACATGCCACCATCCAGACCATGACCAAACATGCTCCTCATATTTTGCTACATGACTTGTTTCCATTCCTGGATGCTCTCGAACATTCTCCATCAACCAAACATGCTCTCGGATTCTACACTATGTTTGGATAGCATGATTTGTAAACAAGGGAAAGCCATGAAATAATCACTAGAGAAAAGATGAAAACAGAAAAGAATGAATTTAAGTTTATAGAAATTTGGATGAGATCGAGAGAATGAAACGGCAACAAAGGAAATAAACAGAGATCAAACAAAAGTGACATAAATGATAAGTAAAAATCAAATCCACCCTAATCATCCAGCTTCTGGTGAGACTTGGAGGGATTCAGAAGTTACTTAAAATTAAGAAGAGAGGAAAGAAGAATCTCCCCATATTCATTCAACTCCTTCCAGTTAAACCAAACAAACAATGCACTCTACAAGTCCCTCCCATAAATCTCTTCTCTTCCCACCAAATCTCCCCAACCAAAGATACTGTCAGTTATAATATGAATTTAATCATTCATGTGTCATCCAATCTCACATTTTCCTCAAGTTTTCACAAACTTCCAAATGAAAAAAATGAAACTAACTGTTGAGTTGTAAAAGCTGGAATTCATGGACAAAGCTAATTGCATATACACGATTTCCAAAAGGTCTAGAAAACAAAAGGTCTTGATGAAATAGCTGCTTACTATCTTGACATTAGCCCTTTCTTCTCTGTCACAATTTCAAACCCATCTATTTTATAGCAAACTCTTTTTCTATTCCACAATTGCCATGGCAGTATGATTCCTCTTTGTACCTATGCAGAAAGTGAGGGACAATAACTGTACATTTAAGCTATTTTAGTTATCAAATTTACTCTAATAGAAGAAAGGCAGTATACTACGCATATCCATGGAACTACAGATGTCTAGCAATAACAGTCAAAAGCCTTTAACTCTCGCATTTGCTGAGATTGTTGGTATCGCACGGTTAGTGGTAAGAAAGGTCCCAGCAATCCACAGAACATCCTCAGATAGGTCCATTTCCTCAAACAGTTTCATTTTCTTTATAGTATGGTTCTACTTCTTTGTCATTTATTCCCTCCTTCTCTACACCTAGCACTTCACAGCACATGAAAAGGAGATGATATCATCTCTAAATCCAAGCAATAAGTAGTAACAAATGAAGTTACCAACAAAATGCCATCAACACTCAAAACCCCAATATTCCAGGTTATACTTATTGAACACATAACTCCACTGCCTCAGATACCCAACATATTTTCAGCCATGATCCATCAAGAGAAGTTGTCCATCTAAGATTGAGCAATATGTGTCATCTGTTCTCACTCTGTCAATCTATTACAACTAGCAGACGTACTTAGAAATATAGCTTGATCTGCCCTAAGAGCAATTGCTTTGAAATGAAAGAGCATGCCAACTTTACCAATAACCCACTTCCATGGGGATCAATTACCCTATCGATCCCCACTCAAGCACTTGGAAGTTGGACTCCACGGTCGAGCACGAAATAGTTACTTGAGAACTAAGACTACTCAACCTCACAGAAACCATTTCGACTCACCAAGACGACGGCAAAATTGGAAATTCGCGCGCGAACTGAAAACGAGAGCGGACGAAACTAACGAAATCGGGCTAAGTAATCAAGCAATCTACCGTTATACGAGCAGCGGCGAAGCATCTGCTCCAGCACTCTCAAGCAAATGAGGTCGTCATCCACCACGAGAACCCTCAGACCAACCGGAAACTGACCAGGCACGGCCAAATCGCCACCCCTGCTCGAGGCGTGCGGGCCGTAGCCGCCCGCGCCCGGCGGCTGAACCACTCTCTGCAAGGCATCCATCGCCCGGACCCCCTCGAACCAAGAAAAAAAGGAACGTCAAGCTCTAGCCCGCACCAGCATCCGTGAAACCAGGAAAGCGCCGCTCCCCGACCGCCAGGGGAGGGGAACCGAGTCGACGACGCCGAGCGTCGACGGATCTGAGAGCGTTGAACCCTAGAATTCCGAGCCGCAAGCGAGGGCGGGAGGTGGGACGAAGCCGGCCCCGTCGGTTGCGGATTCGGAGAGAGGTCGGTAGGACTAGGGACGGCGCGATGATTGACGAAGGGAGGGAGAAGATGACGGTGATGATGAGGTGATGAAGAGAGACTCCATTGAAGTCGACCCTTTTTTTAATCGTGTGACGACGGCGACGATGATAATAATACTAAATCACTACCGGCTCTTCTGGTCTTCCAATTGCAGTGTGTTTTTTTTTTTTCATTTTTCTTAATTTCATCATTTAATTCTCGTTAAAGTGAAAATGAAGCCCCGACGTGCCGCGGCGTTCTTGACGAGGGTTCTGCACCTCACGCGCCGTCTGAGAGGTCCGGTGAGCCCCCGCCGCTGCGATTTATGACGTCATCAATAGTCAGCATTTCAGCTTGTGATTTTATTAATTAATTAAGATTAAGGTTTTGTTTTTTTCGGGTCGAATTGAGATTAAGGTGAAGATAATGTGGGTTGATGGGTGGGATAGGTGGCGAAGAAGAGTCGACGCGGGGGAGAGGAAGCTCCAATAATTGGGGCGCGGCAGTCGATGGGATAATTGTGGCCCACCGTCCGTCCCAGTCCCAGTCCCACCCGCAACCGCCCTCGCGTGTGGTTTAATCTGTTCTGAAGTTTTGCTACGTCGCCGTTTTTGAGGAAGCTAATAGGCTAATATTTGGACCCCCCCAAAAAAAGGGAGCCTAATACTAGTAGCCTAAGAAGCACCAACATTCTCCAAAGGCTTTCTTGTCATGTCTGAATATCCGATACTCTTCGACATGCCATTGACACATTATTAGCGCTCCAAACACATTAATGACACATGAATTTAGCATGCCGATACTTTCGTCACGAAAGCGCATGCGTGATGAAATGACCGAAAGAGAGGGGAAGTGTCTCGGGATTTTGGGGGTAGCATATCTCCACCAAGCTTGCTCTATGAGCAAGGCAAGGCCCCCTTATGGGCTAATTGCTCGGGGTGAAAAAATTATCCAAAAATTTCTCAATTTATTGTATGGCGGCCAGTTTAATCCTAAACATTTTAATTGTGTCAAATTACTCCTAAGCATTTTTGATAATTTGCCAATTTAATACTAAATCTTTTAATTCTACCAATTTTAGTCATAAACCTTTTGATGATTTGCCGACTTAATCATATCTCTGTCTTATGTGGTATTGCTAGCGCCGACCTAGACAAATTTAATTTTTTTAAAATTTCCCTGATTTTTTAATAGTTTTTGTTTTTTTGTTTTTGTTTTTATTTTTATTTTTATTTTTATTTTCTCCTTTTTCCTTTTCTTTCTTCCTCTAGTCAATCCCCCGACCCTCGGCCATGACCAAAGACCGGCCTAAGGTAAGGGTCCTACCACTAGTAAGGCTCGACCTTGCCGTCGCTAGGTGAGGTTGGCCTTGCCCGAGGCGGGCGAGGCGCCATTACTAGGTGAGGTCAACCTTGTTGGCCATCGCATAGACCCGACAATCGGCTAAAGGAAAAGGAAAAAAAAAAGGAAAAGGAAAAAAATGAAGCAAATAAAAATATTAAAAAATTATATGCTTCAGGTCTGATCATGCCACTTAAAATGGCTAGCGCTAACTAAATCCTCACATTAGTCATTTCTGAAAATTTGCACAATTAAAAAATTTAGTACTGAATTAGTCGTCATACAATAGGTTTAGAAATTTTTAGACATTTTTTCCTTCTCTGGGTAGGACCCATGTGCCAATCCGGTGCTTGGGCTTCGATCGAGGTATGAAGTTGGGCCTTGCACAAGAAATGAGGGCCTAGGCTTGATTGGACAGGCCTAAGGCCAATCCAATGGGCTAATATTTTTGCTACAATAACCCTAGATATGGAACAATACTATACGATCCTACTCGACGGTATATCCGAAGCGGTTTAAGGACTTTACTTAGGTCCAACAACGACACTTTTAACTAAATCTAGAAAATTCGTGGCAATTTACTTTTGTCATGACTCCAGTTTGTCGTGGTCTAAATTCTTGTCTCAAGTGAAAATCCACTTGAAAGCGGGGCTTTAGGCATTAGGGTAAAAGCGTGAAAAATTTGAAGATAAAATTGATTCCATGAAAGTGGCATCGAGTGCTTGTGTTAGAAATTTATAGATGTTACGATTGACCCTATGCAAACGTAGAGACAGATTGATTCGATGCCAATGCCACTTTCTAAACTAGGGCAATGACTAATCCAAGTCTGCTGTAATGTTGAGATCTCACATGAGGCATGAGATATCTATGAGTCACATCTTATGTAGACGCATCACATTAATAGTGAAAGCTCACCTAGTTCATGGTGAATAATATAAACGTTATATCCTTCCATATTTTAAGATAATAGGCCCTCAAAATATATAAGTGTTAAAAAAAAATCAAATCGTATAAGATTGTCCGACATTTCTCTCAAAGTCGTGAGAAACGCAGTTAATTTCAAATTTTCGGAGAAATCGTAGAAAGAAAATATGAAAAAAAAAAATCAAAATTAGAGTAGGTTGAGGTTCTTCCCCGACTTCAACTAATAGGTCACGCCGCACGGCATGACCTTATCCTCAGAACTACAACGTTTGACCATACACACACCCACGCACACAGAAATGCTTCGCAACTCAGGCAAATGGGCGACCCTCCTTCCTTCACCGCCGAAGCTCCCAAGCCTCCCCACCACTCATGAACAACCTCGCACACCCACGAGGACGAAATCCACACTCGGAGCTCAAAGGAAATGCCAGAGCCGTCCACACAACACGAGCGTTCCGTGTGCAGCGAGGCGGAGATCGGTGCGGCACGGTGGCGGCGGCGAGGAGGAGGATGAGGAAGACAGAGGCGACGGGGAAGAGCACGGCCACAACAAGGAGATTGTGATGTTGGAGCTTTACAGCCAGTCCGCAAGAGGAGAAGCTCTTGTGGTGCATGCCGCTGTGGACGGAGAGGAGGTAGAAGTCCTCATTTATAAGGTTAGTCCATCTGAAGTTATGTTGAATGGAGTCTAATCGATTTCTAAATAAGCCGAATTGAACCGAATCGAGATTAATCTTTCTGAGAATATTTGGAAGATAACATAGGCGATACGTCAACGCGAAAATCTTACTTCTCATATTAGAGAAGGTCTAATGCTAGGGGTAACTAACACTATGAAAATTACAAGCATAGAGGAGTATAGTTGCAACCTTTGGCTCAATTTCTAGGCGAGTTGGTTGATATGTATATAATCGACATTGTAAAACTAATTTCCAGGGATTTTCTTCGAGCTTGAGCTATGGAACATCGCCGGATCCATCGACAAGCATTCTTCCGGCGAAGGCACAGATCAAGTCGATCGACAGAATCAAAGGACCTTTCGACCCTTCTAATATCGAGTACATTGAGAAAGGGCTGACGTGGGAAAATTTCAAGCAAGTTCTCACACCCAAGCGAAAATAATCGTGCCATGTCAGTTCTTTCTTCTAAAGAGATAGTGCAATGGAACCTTTTTTTTGGTTTTTTTTTATAAAGATTTTCTCTCCTTTTTTTCTTGCTAATCTTCAGTAAATTTACCAAGTATCGTGTTTTGTTGCTTGTGTATCCTACAGAGAAAAAACATATAAAAAAAAAAATTGGTCAGTATAGAAAAACATAATTTAACAGCACGGAGCATTCACTTTGAGTTGTGTTAGTGTCGTTTGTAATGAAAATATTTGAGAACTAGTGCTGTAGGAAAGTTAAAGTGGAAGAGTATGTATGCGTATGACAATAGCGATGGTTTTCGCTTGATCCGATGTTTCACATAATCTCTCTTAATGTGGAAAGTTAAACTGGAAGAGTGCACTCGCAGGGGTGGCTGAGCGCCTCCAAGGCTAGCCGGCAGCCTTACCCTGTGATCAGCCATACAGAGTGTCCAATCAAAATTGGGACTTGGCTGCAAACTCGAGCCAATGGAGAGATTTGTTGAGTTTTTCTTGAGTTTGGACATTTTTTTAAAAATATTATTTTAATTATTTTATTGGAAAAAAAGAAGAAAATAATAGTAAAAAAATTATTAAAAATGTCCACGTCGGCGCCGACCATGCCATGTGGGAAAACCAACGTTCACGTCAACGGCTTTCGGTCAAAATTTGGCGGGTCGACTCGATTGTCATAAATGCAAAATGTTTAAAACTGTATTAGCAAAAAAAAAAAATTTAAGATTGAATTGACATCAATGCAATAGATTTATGACTTTTTTTTTTTACACTTTCCCCACTTTACTGATGTCAATCTTTCCATGTATGTGGATCTCAATTCTGAAGCAAATCATGTAAATTCCAAAATGGTATTTTCTCTATTTCTCTTTTAATTTCAGGATTGTGGTCAATTGCAAGGTCCTATTCCCCAAGTCATTTCGATGTTAGAGTTGATGAACACTTAATTATTTTCTTATTTATTGTCTTTAATTCATTTAAAGATGGTGGAAACAGCGTTTTGTAATGATATGACTCATATACCGCACGAAAGTAAATGACTGGCGCCTCAACTTGTATTCAAACTTCGTGAAGATGTTTTTAAAATCAAAATGAACACACACAGCTATAAATAATTTTTGTGATTTAAAAGGAAATAAGGACATATCAAGTGCCAATATTTGTATATAGCGCTCATTTTGGAGAAAAAACGATTACTTTAATGCCAATGGCGAGAAATTCCGGCGATCTCACTAAAGTTAGCACTTAAATAATCGTTTTTCAAAAAAATTGACATTTAAGCGTTACAAAAAAAAAAGATCACTTTAGTGCCAAATCAGAGAAAAAACGATCATTTTAATGCCAAAAGTAAGAAATTCAGGCAACCTCACCGGAGTTAGCACTTAAATAATGATTTTTCAAAAAAATTAGCACTTAAGTTAACTAAAAAAATATATTGACATCAAAATGATCGTCGTACACAAATATTGACACTTGAGGTGTCATTTTGCCGATTTAAAAGCTATGAACTTCACAAAATCAAGCATTAGTATAATTGAAGCAATGTTTCTTACATATACAAATTCTTCATTTTAGAATAAACTATGACCATCAAATTTACTCCAAACTTTGTGAAGTTCTTTTAGAATAAAAGTCGAATACAAGTATGAGCAAGTTAGATGTTTTGAAGCTCTAAATCTCGCAGGAACATACATTTGATGCGATTAGAATAAAATTTTTTAAGTATCGAAAGTTCTTCATTATACAATGAACCATGGAGTCATTACATGAATCAGGCAAGTACGTGGCCAATCAGATTGGCGTAAAAACAAGAGCCGTTGAATTTGGTAAATCGTGCTTCATTCGACGTGAGATCCATCAAAATTAAAAGATTCGATAAATCCAATACACATATTTTAAGTGCATATTTAGAATTCTACCTCCTACTTGTCCCTCCCCCGACGCAGTTCTATTGCTCAGTTCATGAGTTAGTTTGAGTGATCTCAAAATTTTTATGACGAGTTAACTTGCTGCAAAAACGAAATTTTTTTATAGTCATAGCAAATTGATAGATAGCTAAGGGCAGGTGTGACAAGAGTTTTATTTCTCTCTCTTTTTTTTTAATTCCGAATAATAAGTTTGGAACAGCAATCTGTTTGGTAACGCAAATTTCATTTTTCTATTTTTGGGATAATTTTTGGGCTTAGAAATAGGTTTGGAATAGAAATAAGAAGCAGAAATTTTCTACTTTTCTAAGAAATTGAATTAAGAATTATTGTCATCGCTCACTCCCTTTCTCATGCATGTGGTCAGTCTCTCTCTCTCTCTCCCTCTCTCTCCTGCATCTCGGCCGCCGCTTCTCTCGCGTCCCTACCGGCGGCGGTCGTTCGCCATCCGAGGACCATTGGCCACCGTTCGCCATTGGCCGATCAATATTCGCCATCCATCAATCGCCATTTGATGGGAGTTGACCACCAATCTCCGGTACCCTGCTCTCATTCACCATATGCCAATCTCCGTCCACCTATCTCCGTTCGTCGACCACCCTCCGCTAGTCACCAATTGAGGTCCAACTGTGAGCAACCGTAGAAATTTTATGTTGTTATCAAACGAATTATATTTCAAGAATATAATTTTTATGTCGTTATTAAACATGTGTCTTTGCTTATAAACTCATCCAGGAAATAAAAATAGAAATATCTATTTATGCCAAAAATAGAGGTCGGAAAGAGGATAGTTGTCATTCGTGCGCTAATTAATTGTTGTGTTTCTGAATTTTTTTTTAATTATTTGGTTAATGAGCTGTATATTTCTTTTTTTACTAGGAAACATTATTCAAAAAATAACTGAAGTACAAGTAAGAAGATAATCGTTGCGTAAGTTGTGTACAATGAATGCGTCAACCACAACATAAAATCTTTGATCGGATTCTCATAAATTTGCACCAAAATTGAAGTTGGGAAATTCACGAGGATAATCTAAAAAAAAAAAAAGCAAAGTAAATAATTTGCAAAAAAAAACTAACATTTATTTTCTTTGATATATGTGTTGGGTGTGGTTTATACTCCCCATTAATATGAAGACACAAGGATCCTCCTAAATGTAACAAAGAGGTGTGATGTGCTATCCTTTGTTGGATGTAGTCATAATTTAAGGGTGAGCCAAAATAAACCTCATGTCTTAATTTTCATTTTCTTGTTTTTACGTTTTACTTCATTTGTGATTCGTGCGTCGGATCCTAACATTATAGTCAATGCTTGCTTATATCATTATGATAATGGATAGTAAATTCGAAAGAAGATAAACATGAAGGAAATGTCGAAATGTGATGGGTGTGGAAGACGCTGTTAGGGTGAAAAAGGAGAAGAAGTTGGTTGGGAGGGATGTAGGTAAGTTTTTTTTTTATTAAAATTTAAAAACAAAAAAAGAAAAAGAAAAAAAAGACTAAGAAATAATTTTAAATCAATGGTAAGACCTACGAAGGATAACTTAATCAGCTCATCATGACAGGAAGCATCAGGAGCCCACGAGGTGAAAATGGCGGGAGCCTATAATAAAACTCATTTCAATACAATTGTTTTTTCCCTTAAATCTAAAGCACAAATTAAGGGTCATAATTCATTTGATTTAATCGTAGCCGTCGGATATTTCCCTCGCTTCTCGCGGGCCGTGTCCGAACCCGAGGGGGGAAAGGGGGGCAATGATGATGGCATATTCCCCGCGTGGTCCGGCTGGTTTCCGGTGGGAAGAAAAATATCTGCCCCTGACAAGGACGGTGACGTGGAAGCCGAATGGTGGCGGGTGGGTTCCCCCCTCCAAGATATTTTCATCGGGAAATATCCGCCTGCCACGTGCTCCTCACTCGCAACCGACGTGGACTCCTCCCTTGCATCCTTGCCCTCGCCCTTGGCCACAAACTACCGAACTGCCACTCTCAGTAAACTGCCGAGGGCGCCCTTGCATATGTCTATCAAAACAAAAGTGGTCAATGCGACAGTTGACCGTGGTTCTTCCCGAGATGGCAAACTCGTAATTAAGAATTCGAGCAGGACCATTTCTGTCGAAAGGTCGCCGACGTGCACTGACTCCACCCCATTTCAACCAAGTCCCCACCCCACTTTCTCTCTCTCTCCCTCTCTCGCTCTATCTCGCTCTCGACAGCGAAAACCTGAAGAATCTCTCGCCCATGGCGGCAAGCAAAGAAGAGGAGGAGCTTAAGGGGTCCGGCAAGAGGCTCAAATGCTCCACGACCGGCCGATACAAAGTAGTTGTGGAGGATATCATGCCATTTGAAGAAGAGGAAGGAATGGAAGATGACGACGATGGTGGCGATGAGCAGTTGGAGGATAGCGAGCTCCCGCTGAAGCCCGGGCTCTCCTTCTACCCACTGACCCCCACGTCCTTCGTTGTGTCCGACGCCCTCGAGCCCGATTTCCCCATCATTTACGTGAACACCGTCTTCGAGAGCTTCACCGGGTATAGGGCCGACGAGGTTCTAGGTCGGAACTGGTAAGTCGGTTTCTTATGTTGGTTGGTTTAGTTTTTGGAATTTGCAACCTTCTCTGTTTTAGTTGTTCAAATGGGTAGTGAAAATTATGAGAATCTCGGCTTTCTTTTTTTTTTCTTTTGGGGAAGGGATTCCGGGGATTTATCTGGAGAATGAAGGAGAGCTTGTTGTTTTGATGTTTGAAATTTGTTGTAAAGTAGGGATTTTTGTTGGGTGGTTTGCGTTTACTCGTTTGGTATGTGAGAGAATTTGTAGGAAAGAAGGAATATGGGGGGGAGATATGTTAATTGGTGTATGAGAGGGCGTGAAGTTAGGTAGGTTTTAACCGTACATCATCCTACGATACCGCAGACTTTTTACAGGAGTAATAATCTCAATTCGGGTTGTGGTCTTGTAATTATAGATATAGTGTACTTAATACCAGACCAATCAGAATCCACGACAGGCACTAGCAATCCTGTATTCTGTTTACGCCCGTATGTATGGAGTAAAAGGAGAAGAAAAGAAAGATCAAGTTGTGCGACATTTTTCTCACACACATAGCTTAGGCCCTTCCTGCCTACCTCGTGGGAGATTGTCCAAATATCCAAATTAAATAGTTCTAGGTATGGCGAAAAGGGTGTCAAATGTTGGTGTAATGAAGGAGGTGGCAAATTTGAATTTGGTATTTAATATGGCCCACAGGTTAAAATGCTTGCTTGCAGTTTGATGCATCACTTGGTAAATGAATCTGGGAAACTGGTCTCTGTTCCATGCACTTTTCTCCTTGGAAGCTTCATAAAATTGGTTAGATGTTTGAGTTGACAAGTTGGTGATGTGTTTTAGAATGTGGACTTTGTAAGATTTGGATCTGTATTTACTTAGGACAGAGGGCTTGTGAAGCAAGGATTGGGGAATTTTCTTCAATTGTCATTGTGCAAATCAAACTCGTGGGTAATGGAATTAAGGCATGTTGATACATCGAGTTATGATCTTTAGACTTTAGTTTAAGACTTGGTGTTGACGGGGGCAATAGTGTACTATAGACAAGTTTTAAATGAGAAGAAATGCGCGTACTGTGTCTTGCCATACTCTTTTTCCTTGACTATATGTAGTGCCTTGTTCTAAGATATGAATATGTGGCAATGCTTAATTTGTTGATTTAGCAGTAGTAACAACAAGAAGAAGATAGAGTTGATCATTTTGTCCAAGTGTCGAAGAGGAATAACGAGAGTTTGCTTGACGTGTCAAAGCAAGTATGGTGGATTGAAGTTTTTTTTTTTTTGTTTGGTTTTTTGGGTTTATGGTTATCAGCATTTTGGTTCTGGGGTTTTCATCACATCCTTTTGACTGGCTGATTTTTTCTTCTTTTGCACTGATGGAAGTCACTCAAGATAGCCGACACCTGGAAAATAATTTAGATGACCATTGATTTACACTTAAGGTGGACATAAAGCTTTTATCTTCATTGATTTCCCCAAAATGAAATAGAAATGATCTTCTCAGCTTTCACTTAAGCTCTTCAAGCGTTCCAATTGGAGAACTATTTAGGGATATCATCACCCAAGATTGTCATTGATGTTGTGTCAATCTTATGAATGTCCAAGGCTCATTGTCGAATAGAGAAATGATTCACTCTACTGCTTCTACTGGGTGCCATAGTGTGTTTTAGAATGGACTTACCCTGGGATGCCATACTCTCTGATCAAAACATTTTCTTAATGGACATCGTGAGCTTTTGCACTGTCTTCTCTTTCATGTCCATCATATGGGTACACACATCACTAATGATGATATGTTTGGAGTATTCTGTTTGTGTTGGTTTTGGGAGTTTGTTAGCTTCTCTTTTGACTCTTGTGATACCCCTTCATTTCAGCCGATTCTTGCAATATAGAGATCCTCGTGCTCAGAGACGGCATCCTTTGGTTGACCCAGTGATTGTTTCTGAAATCAGACGATGCCTTGAGCAAGGTCTTGAATTTCAAGGCGAGCTCCTCAACTTCAGGAAGGATGGCACTCCTTTGGTGAATAGGTTAAAGCTGGCTCCAATACACGATGATGATGGAATAGTCACGCATGTAATAGGCATTCAAATGTTTTCTGAAGCAAAAATTGATCTGAACTGCATATCTTATCCTGTTTTCAAGGAGACCTACAACAACGAGTGTGAGCAGATGAGTGTATACACTCGAAAAGATGGGCCATTGCCTTTTGTACAGCATCAAGAAATGTGTGGGATACTTCAACTTTCTGATGAAGTTTTAGCGCACAATATTTTGTCACGGCTAACACCAAGGGACGTGGCATCGATTGGATCTGTCTGCAGAAGGATTCGCCACCTAACGAAGAATGAGCATCTAAGGAAGATGGTTTGTCAAAATGCATGGGGAAGAGACGTCACAGGCGCTTTGGAAAGGATGACTGAGAAATTAGGCTGGGGGCGTTTGGCTAGGGAATTGACGACTCTGGAGGCTGTTTGCTGGAGGAAATTGACGGTTGGAGGAGCGGTGGAACCTTCAAGGTGCAACTTCAGTGCTTGTGCTGCAGGGAATCGGCTTGTGCTGTTTGGAGGTGAAGGGGTTAACATGCAGCCGATGGATGATACATTTGTGCTCAACCTCGATGCTGCAAATCCAGAGTGGAGACGTGTGAGCGTGGAATCGTCTCCCCCAGGCCGGTGGGGCCACACACTTTCGTGCCTCAATGGATCATGGTTAGTGGTGTTTGGAGGTTGTGGGAGGGAAGGATTGCTCAACGACGTGTTTGTGCTGGATTTGGATGCAAAACAGCCGACTTGGAAAGAAGTCTTTGGTGGGACCCCGCCTCTTCCTAGATCTTGGCACAGCTCTTGCACTGTGGAGGGTTCTAAGCTGGTTGTCTCTGGTGGTTGCACCGATGCTGGAGTACTCCTCAGCGACACTTACTTATTGGATCTCACCACAGACAAGCCTACATGGAAGGAGGTCCCTACGTCTTGGGCTCCACCGTCAAGATTGGGACATTCTCTCTCGGTTTATGGGAGGACAAAGCTCCTCATGTTTGGCGGGCTGGCGAAAAGTGGGCATTTGAGGCTGCGATCGGGTGAGACCTACACCATTGACTTGGACGATGAAGAGCCGCGATGGAGACAGTTGGAGTGCAGTGCATTGACAGGCATCGGCAGTCAAAGCGCTGTGGTCCCACCTCCTAGACTGGACCATGTGGCGGTCAGCATGCCTTGTGGTCGGATTTTGATATTTGGTGGTTCTATAGCAGGCTTGCACTCACCATCTCAAGTCTTCCTATTGGATCCTTCCGAAGAGAAGCCATCTTGGAGGATTCTTAATGCTCCAGGACAGCCGCCGAAGTACGCATGGGGACACAGTACCTGTGTTGTTGGAGGCACGCGAGTTCTGGTATTAGGCGGTCATACTGGGGAAGAGTGGATCCTGAATGAATTGCATGAACTGTGCTTGGCGAGCAGGCAAGATATGGATGCTGTTTCAGATGTGTAATTTTCGACAAGACGCTTTGAGTTTCTTGGTTTGCTCTGAGTCCTGCAAGAGAGTTTTTGAGCGTGCTGCTATCCTCTCTCCCTTTCCATCCCTCACCAGTTACTTTTCCTGGTAATGTAAATTGGTGGCTTTATCTGAAGCTTGTCATCTTTTTCCTCGACATGTTTGTGTAAAATTTGCCTTGTTCACTAGGTGACTCTTTGTACATTATGCGGATTGATGGTGAACATGCTATTACTTGTTTGAGAGAGTTCATTTCTTGTTCAACTGCATGTTGCTTCCCCATTCTGTCTTGTCTAGTCGCCAATACAGAGTTATCTACTACTGGTGATGTTGTAATTGGGTTCATATCAAGTATGCAGAAGTTATAATTGAAGAGATCTGGTGGTTCAAGGGACTCTGTTTGAGGCCAGATCCCTAATCAACAACAAAATCTCGGGACCATTTGCACTTAGCCCCCGGAGGACCCGCTCCCCCAGGTCTATGTTCGAACGTTCGGCAACTTTTCTGCTCACTAGACCTTGTGTGAAGTCAAGCCGTACGCATCATACCATCACCGTGAATTTTCGCGGGGCTTCCTTCGATTAGTGCAGCAGCTCGGCCAGTTTCACGCTGGTTGATTTCCCAAAAGGGGTGCTTGAAGTAACTACATGAGATGGGCACAGTTCAGTGGTCGGTGTTTGCTTCCATATCACTTGACATGATCTCTCTCATTTGAAATGGAATTTTTCTGCAAGATGTTCACTTATTTGAGGTAACGTCCACTTTAAAGAGCGTTTAAATTTCGCTCCAAGGTGCTTGAATTATGCACCTAGCTGGAGCCCGGCGAACCCCGCCGACCATTTCCCCATAGTCGCTGGTCCTTCTTGGTGGTCGTGGGCGACGGTGGCAAGGGCTGTAATTTATTTAGCATATTTTTTTTAAGTTACTCTAAGTAAAAATTATATTATAAATCATATTTGAGCTAAAAAGTCGTTATTCCGGCTTTAAATTTTGTATTTTAGTTACGTCATCGCCATGTAGGGGAGAGAGAATATTAAAAAGGTTACGTCAGTATTTTTTATTAGCCAAGTTGAAAAGAGTTAATAGAAGATTTGATAAGTTTTAGGTTTTAATTACGCTTTTTTAGAAATTTTCGGACCCAATCGCATTAAAAGTGACAAGTTTTGGGATTTTTAGTGCGTATATTCCTAGTTTCTTTTTCTATAAAAATTTTCTTTGTCTTTTCCTCGGCTCACTGGGTTTGTTTCAACCCCTACTTTCAAAGGCTGGGGTCTCCTTTTGCTAGTCACGATGTACATTCTCTTTCATTAAAGGTTCACTTGCTCTCTTTGGTGAAAATAGATCAGCCTCCGCCTGTCAAAACTACGTTGACGAAAATCAATGAGCTACAAGACGATGTAAACTGCAGATATTTTGAGAGCAGTAGACATCACTTCGCGGTTCCGCACTGAGTATAAGGTGGAAAAAATTACCAAAAAAATTATAAACCTACTACATTGATATCAATTCAGTCTTAAACACTTTAAATCGATTAATTTGGTCTTAAACTTTTTATATTGGTATTAATTTAGTCCATCCGTCAATTTTGGCCGAAAACCGTCGGCATGAATGCTTGATGTTGCCGGCTGTCTTGCATGGTACAACCGGCGCCGTTGTGAAGAAATTATATAATTTCTTAATAATTATTTTCTGAATTTATTTAATTAATTTTTCTTTCCTTTTTTCTTCATTGTGATTGTGATTGGCGAGGTGACCCTTGCCGACCTGGCTGTGGGTGAGGGCCGCCAAGCCCTTGCCCTCCCTCACCAAAGGCCCCTTTGGCCGCCCTAGCCTAGGGCGCAAGGGTCAAACCCTCACTTAGGTGAGGGTTGCCCTTGCCGGATCGGGTGGCCTAGGCAAGGGCTTTTCTCGCAGCCAATAGCAAGGGCTTGGTGACCTTGGCCCGCGGCCGGCGATAGCCTGTGGGAGGGCTATCACCGGTCACGACCCTCGCCGGCCATAATGAAAAGAATAAAATTAAAAGGCAGGGGTGGCAGGTAGGACGATCGGCAAGGACCGATGTTCATGTCGTGGATTTCCAGCCAAAATTAGTCGGATGGACTGAATTGGTACCAATTGAATAGGTTTAGAATTTTTTTGGTACTTTTCCCAAGCCTTGAATGGAGCGACGAATCCAAGTGCAATGAGATGTAAAATGCAAGAAAACGAAAGCGTGTTGGAATGGAAATATTTGGAAAGGAAATCACAAGGAGTTAAAGTTTACATGGAAGAGAAAATACAAGGAAATTGAAGGGATAAACTCTCGGTGGAGTGTTGATTTGTGCATGTGTGTATGTTTACTTGTGACGTCTCAGCCTGCTTAATGTTCTTCATGAGAATGTCGCTCCATGTCTGTCCACTTTGCTTGAAATTCTCCTATTCTCTGTAGGCAACTGCTTGATATTGAACTTCAAGTAATAAAGAAGTTGTGCTCCTTACTCTCCCTCTTTCTTCTTGTTTGGTCATAGGAAAAAAAAACAGAATGTCTTGCTCTTCTCCTAGAAGACAAGATGGATGTATTTAATGTGGAAAAATGGATTGTCCAACTTTATGAACCAAAAACCAAATTGACCGAGAAGTCGTGACCTCCTCAACTATTGTCAATTGTGAATACATAAATGACATTTTCATCGTCCAGAGAATTTACCATTTTAGATATAGATCACATAAACCGAGTTCATACGGACCATTGGACATCCCGCGTAATTAACAACTCGGATGAACCGGGTGTATAGGGCATTCAATATTCTGGCACATCCCAATGTCTTTCTCTGTAATTTGTTGTCCGTGTATCTACCCAATTTGCTGTCATGGCATGTCATCAGATTCTCCAACGCACGCACATTAGAGAACAATAGGAACTCGTTGTTCTCGTCCCTTGGAACAGAGAAAATTTTAATATTTGAACCTTATGTGTGTAGATTATGTTGAATGTGTGCTCATCGTATACCCATAACAAGCAGAGTAAAATGGAAGAGGAGAGTCTAATAGAATAATGACGTTGGCACCCAAAATAACCCGACTGTCGAAACACATGCTATGCACATGAAAGGAAGATAATGTCAAGACCCAAAGAGGTCATGTGCAGAACACGTGAGGATTCCTATAGGTGTCTATCAATGAGGAAATTTTGCATAAACTATTGACAACAATACAGGTTAATACCACGTGGCTAAATTAACAACCTATGTTACAGATGGACAATGCAACTACAAATATTGGTGCCGATGAGGAGTGATCCCACTAAAGATGGAAATATTTCCCAAAGGCGCGCCAGAAAAAATAAAAATTTGCCTAGAATTCTCGGCGGGAGAATAGTTATCCAAGTATTGAAACAGCCTCTTGAAGATTCGGTTCAAAAGTCCTTAGAAAGTGGAAAACGTGGGTGCTATCCATCCGGACAATGAGGGAAGAGGACTAGACGGATACAAAGGTTTGAAGGTGGACAACAATTACATAGAGCTCTGTGCAAGACAAAGTAACTACCACTGAGCATCCACAAAAGCAGGCCAGAACAAATCAATAAATTTATCTTATCTTACTTTTCACACTTCATTTTATTTTTCTTAGCTATATCTTTCATATCATAGTCGTTGAGTTAAACTCCGGCGTTTATCTTTATCCTAGATTTTGCGCCGTTTAGTCCAACTCCGGTTTAGTCTCAAAGCGTATTCAAGCTCTATCGTAGAGTCAAACTTCTGCATAGTTTTAGGTGCATCGGTTCATTATTTTGGTAGGAATTGTGCTCACTAAGTCATTCCGTTGAGTTAAACTCCGACTTGGTCTATGCTTGTATAATTTCTTCCAAGCTCGTGTGTATCTATTTCCTTTGAATTGTACCTTCTCAACATTTCGGTTGAGTCAAATTCCTTTTGGGATAACGTTTGCGTAATTTCATTGAAATCTTTACATAATTCGAGCGTTGATTTTCTGACTATCTAGATCTCTTCCGTCCGAAATTGTCACAGGACCTTTTATCATATTTAAATGCCGAAGAACGAACATCTGTGAAAGATATTTGTTTCAAAGAAATTCCGCCAAAACAAATGAAAACAAGTGCTCTTGGACCACTAATATAAATGTTGCCGCAGGAATATTATGAGACCATGAGCCTTACTACTAAAGAGAAATTGTTTAGAAGTAGACCCCATCAAATAGGTAAATCTCTGACCATCCTCCCCCCCCCCTCCCCCCCCCCCCAAAAAAAAAAAAAAGAGGGTAAGTCGGGTCCGGTCATAAATAGTCCAATCTAAATAAATCCATTTAATCTATTTATAACCATTTAGTGCAATACAAATCTAGTGAGACATTCAAACAAACCCACACACGATCCAAATCATATTCCTAAAATACTTTCATATTTAATACAATTTTAGAAAACTCATACTCAAACTTAAATGAGAGTATAAGGAGAGTAAGCACGAGATCGTGAGGGTGAGAGAAAATAAAAATAAAGTCGTAGAAGTGAGTTGAGCCTAAGTAAGTTCTAAACCCGATGACCCATTTACGATCATTTAATACTCATATTATATTTAGACCCTTTTGTGACCAACTTATTTAATACAATTAACCCATATAACAACTCAATCCATCGTATATGGGTTAAGAAATAAAATTATAATTCATTTTGACAGGTCTATTTAGAAGGCAGCACTTTGATCCGTTTGCTGGAGCATATAAGGAGCAAACGGATTATCAAGTATCTTTGTCGGGCCGGCTGATGTTTACTTTGATGGCTCATTGCCCCCGTATAACATGTTCTAGCCCCCCAAGTTCCATTAACAAAGAGAGAGCTCATAAACCATTCATGGACTCATCTCAAATAATCATAATTGAAGATCCTTTTGCCTCAAGAGGCACTGAAATGCATCTATCAGTTTTCCAAAGGCTTCCATTCACTACAAGAGCTTTCAGCCAAGGTATTCTTGTTTTTCATGCTTGTTTACCTCCACAAATGACCATCAGTCGAGCCTTTTAACCAATGATTCTAGTTTACTCCTATCCAAGCCCACACAGAAAAATGCACTCAGGCGACTTCACGCTTTTGGCTGCACTCCGATGATTGGCTGGTCCTGGCTTGAACGGAACCATCAATAACATGGTGGTCTTATGCCGCAGTGATCGACAGTGATGGCCAAATCAAATTAAGTAGAGAATGATTAATTTTCTCCTCTCCTTGAACATCAATCAAGCCATGTCAAGATCCATCTTGCCGTAAAACCAGCATAGTACATTTGCATTCCCACTGCCTTTGTTGCTCCCGACATGATTGACACAGTTATTGTTGGTTGCATTTGAGGGATAATGACATAAATGATCCTTGAGCTTTGATTTAATATGCAATGTGATCCCTGAACTTTTAATTTAACTAATATAATCTATACACTTTAGCTCAATGTGTAATGTGGTCCATAAACTTTTAATTTGACCATTATGGTCCATGAACTTTTGGAACATATTCAACTTAGTTCCTAAATTATAGGAATATGTTCAATGTAGTCCTTCTATTAATTCAAATACAAGGATGACTTTATATATTTTCTCACAGTTTAGGGACTAAGTTGAACATATTCCAAAAGTTTGGGGACCACATTAAACAAATTGAAAGTTCATAAATCACTTTACACATTGGACTAAAATTCAGGAATTCCATTACATATTAGGCTAAAATTCAAAAATAATTTATGTCATTTTCCTATCAGTTGATGTCTTGACCATTTAACGGGTCTTGCAAAGCATGACTTGGAATTTTTTTGAATAGCTTTAGGTGGCCAGCGGTCGGAGAAATGGACTTTGAAAAGATGTTAATGTCCTCTTCTTCTTCTTCTTCTTTTTTGGCGAATAAAGACTGATCCGTGTAACTAGAAAAAAGGAAATAATATCATCATTAAACTCCATTTGCTTCATGAAAAATGTTAAATTTTCAAAAAATATTTTTTGGATGTCATTTTTCAAGAAATTAATGATATTTTTTGGTGTTTGATTGAGACTTAAAAATGAACTGAAAAACAATTTCCGTCCTTTGGCAAAGAATTGATTTTCCTAGAAAAAATTATCAAATAATTTAAATTTTTAATTATTTTTATTTTTAAAACTATAATTAAAATTTTTAATCTTCAATTAATTTTTATTTTTCCATTTCTTCTTTTTCTTTTCTTTTTATTTCTCTGCCTATCACTAGCCACGGCAATGGTAGGCAACTAACCACGATCGCTCAACCGAGGCCGGCGCGCTCGAGCCTCGTCCAAGAACCGGCAGAGAAAGAAAAATAAAAAATGAAGAAAATAATTAAAAAAAGTTAATAAATTAAGAAATTCAAATTTTTTTTATAAATTAATTAAAAAGAAAATGAATGTAAAGGAGTTGATGGAGCAAAGATAAGGGAAAATGTTTGAGAAGAGGAAAGCATTTTCCCCACTTTTGATGGAGTTTTTCTCATGGGTGGAAAATGTTTTCCTTGACTAGCCTATTTTTTGCGAACCAAATGCTGGAAAATCTGAAAAATATTTTCTTGGGAGTTGTTTTCCGCCAAACAAATGGAGGTTTATTTTTTGGCCTCTATAAACGGATGTTCTTAGGTTTACTTTAAACAACAATGGCGTCCTACTTCTACAGGTGCTTCTTGCCCGCGCTCTCATGTGCATTTATTATCATTCAAGCCTTGGAAGTCAGTCATTCCAGAGCCCTAACAAATACAAGCCGCATTGGCGTTGAGAGGGAAGCTCTCCTGAATATCAAGCAGGGTCTCACCGATCCTTCGAGGTGTCTAGGGTCGTGGACTGGCAAGGGTTGTTGCGAGTGGGAAGGAGTCGAATGCGGCAAGAAGACTGGTCATGTCTCAAAGCTGGATCTTCGTAATCCCTGTGATGTCTTACAGAAATGCAGTTTGGGAGGTAAGTCACATGGCGCTCTAAACGAATTGAAGCTTCTAAAGTATCTAGACCTCAGCTTCAACGACTTCTCGACCCAAAAAATCCCAAAGTTCTTAGCTTCTTTGCAGAAACTGAAGTATCTCAACCTCTTACATAGAGGCTTCTATGGTGATACCTCACCAACTTAGTAACCTTTCCAGGTTACAATACTTGGATCTTAGTAGTAGGTGGACTTGGTGGGAGCACCCTTTACAAACGGAGAACCTCCGATGGCTATCGACATTTTCTAACTTGAAGTACTTGGACCTGTCTCGTGTCTGCCCTTCTTGACCGTAAAGAATGGTTAAATCCTATCAGCATGCTTTCCTCCCTAGAAACTTTGAAATTGAGGGGATGTAGTTTGGAAGATGCTTCAGCCTCTCTGCGTGTCAATTTCACTTCCCTTAGATTCCCCGATCTGAGTCAAAGCACCATCAATTCATCTATTCCTCCTTGGTTTCAAAACTTCAGCAAACTCGAGCATCTTGATTTAAGCTATAATGATCTCCAAGGCATATTCCCCACCATCATTCTTGAAAATAGTAGGTGGCTTAGATTCCTTGATGTCTCTGAGAATAGTATGGAGGGTGAACTGTTGAAAAACATGAGCATATTCTGCAATCTGCAAGTACTGAGCTTGCGTTCTAACAAATTCGGTGGGAGGATTTCCGACACCAAAGACGGTGCTTTGGTTTGTGGACAAAGTAACCTGAAGATCATTGATGTTTCCTTTAACAATTTCAGTGGTCAACTACCCAATCAATTCGGGAACTTCAAAGATCTCGAATTCCTTGATCTTTCATTGAACTCACTTTCAGGTCCTATTCCCATTAATGTGGGTCAACTATCATCTCTAAGAAAGTTGCACCTCTCTTATAACAAATTGAGTGGAATATTCCAAGAAGTATCGGGCGACTGTCCAATCTAGAGGTGATGGACATTGCTCATAATCAATTGGATGGAGTTGTCAGCGAACTTCACTTTGCAAATCTTACCAGATTGACAATGTTGTCAATGAAATCTTCCTTTGATTCGAACGAGTTTTTTTTTAAAGATGTTAGGGCATTTTGGGTCCCTCCTTTCCAAATAAAATAGATATTCATGTCTAGTTGCAAGGTGGGACTAGAATTCCCAAACTTGCTCCGAACGCAGAGGAACATTTCAATATTGCACATGCAAAATACTAGCATCTCAGATGAAGCTCCCCATTGGTTACCTGACGTAATTTTGTAATATAGTAGAGTTGGATCTGTCTGGCAACATGCTCAGAGGCAACATTTCTAGCATTATTGGCGAAACGATGCCGCTGTTGACGCACTTGTCGCTCTTTGGAAATGACCTTGGCGGCGGCATTCAAAATTCATTATGCGGGTCAGGCGAATTGTCTTTTCCGCAATGTTGCAGGAAGCTACAAGCAAATCTGGAATGGATTTCATTGGAAGACAACAAGCTAGATGGCGAGATTTCAGTCTCTCTATGCCATTTAGAGCAATTAAGAGTTCTAGGCCTACAAGGAAGCGGGTTGAACGGAGCGTTTTCGAAATGTTTACTGAGCCAGATTTGGAAGTCCTCGATCTCAGCGGCAATCAATTCACTGGTAGAGTACCTCTGTATGGACGACACTCTTGATCATTTAGGATAATCGATCTCGAGAGGAATCACTTCGCCGGGGACATTCCTTTGCGGCTATGCCGACACCCTCGTCTCCAGCATTTAAGCCTAGCGCAGAACAACCTTTCCGAAGGCATTCCTCCATGTTTCAACAACTTCTCACAGATGCGAGCCAATTCCGCTTTTACTGTGTATGGCTCGTTCACGTTGGGGTTCTCCATGATGGTCAGTATGAAAGGAACAAGCCTAGCCTTCACGACAACTCTTCCGTATCCGTTTTCCATTGACCTTTCAAGCAACGCATTGGATGGACCTATTCCGGAAGGGCTGACTAGGCTTGCTCGACTCCAGAACTTGAACCTCTCTTGAAATAAGTTGATCAGAAAAATCCCTTCGGACATCGGCAACTTGAGAGATTTAGAATCGCTGGATCTATCCGACAACAAGCGATCAGGTGGAATCCCTCCCAGCATATCCAATTTGGACCTTTCTGAGTTATTGGAATCTTTCCTTCAACAGTTTATCCTGTCCCGTTCCATCGGGCAATCATCTCAGCACTCTGGACAATCAATTTGTGTATCACGGCAACAATTTATTCGCCACTGCAATTGCTATGAAATTGATAGTTCCTTTCTTCGTGATGGAAGATTGCTATTGAAGCCTCAAGAAATAAAGAAGTTGTGCTCATTAAGACATATGTTTAATGTAAAATGAGTCAACTATGTATGTGAGTCAAAATTGGACGAGTCTACTATATCTCAAGAAAATAATCGTTGGCTAAAAAACCTTTCAAATGCCGTAACAGCCAATTGAGGAACAATGCACCTCTTCATTTGTTTTACGGACAAACTACCAACACCGCCAGCAACCTCAGACGAACCCGACCTGCCCGACTCCCAGCCTCTGCAATCTTGACCCAGGGCCAACGGCAATCATCCACTTCCTGGAGACCAACTTTGTCTCGCCGTATCTCGGATTGGGACTGATCCGAGGCCAAGCCGAGCCCTAGATCTGAAGCAAGCTCCCCCGCACTAGACTTTTGCCTCGTAAACAGTGACTATGGAGGATGAACGCTCTATGTGATGACCTAGCAGAGTACGTGCATGGAAGGATTTTTTAAGACAACCCAAAACCGGTTTAAAACTCGCGACGGCTGCAAGCCTATATGTGCGAAGCTCGAACATCCATGGCCACCGCGAGCTTGGAGCTTGAGTGGCCATGGCCGCTTCTCTCAATATCTCCTTATTTCTTCTTCTCAACGTGGCCTAAAGTGCTTAGGCCTGGTTGCGCCATCGTGATTGTCTCGACACCAGCTGAATAGGCCGCGTTCGCTCCTCGCATCTGTCACAACGTCAGTTATGAGGCCGTGTCGTTCTTGTTTCTCCACCAAGCCCGCAATTTCAGTTGCTGTTAATGCTCTTCCGCTACTTGTTTCGGTAAACTGCCGCTATCACCGGATGCCGACACACGTACCACCACGCGCGACCGTCTCGAACTCACCGAAGCGGTCTGACTGTAAGTCAATTTTGAAATCATTCAACTAGTTATTTTTATAATACAAGACCACGAACAGATTCTCCATGGTTCAACGAGTCCAACCAGACAAATCTCGTTGTAGACCGACGCCGCCCGCGCCCTCACTTGCCACCTACAGAAGCTGCACGTGAGATCCACGCGCCCACGTGTGTTGCACATGATCAGAAGCCTGGCCGTGTGCTGCTGACGTCTCCATTACGTCATCCGCTACGTCGTCTGCCACACCACCGTGCTGGTAACTTATTTTGATGTTGTCGACGAGACAAATTACCGGTTAACGACTTTTTTTTTTCGGTCTCACTCCTCTTTTATATGTACATATGCGTGTGATGTTCACAGGGATTGACCCGACCTAATACCATCGGGCCTCACCCCACAATTCCTTTATCAATGGGGTCATATGCCCGTTGACAAATTTTATTAGTAATGTGATTTAATAGTTATAGGCGCTATTCACGTGTTACCAGTATGAAACAATGTTGCACTTTTACCCAATTTCGGCTCACATTGTCGGCTCATTTTATATTAAAGATATACGTCTTATTTTATAGGACAAAAGCAAGAGATTTGTTTTTTATTCTTTCTAGCTCAATGGAAAGAAAGAGAGAAATGTTGGAGAATAATGAGCGCTACTTCTTTTTTACTTGAAGCTTCAACAACAATCTTCCATCGTGAGGAAAGGAACTACTGAGTTTCATAGCAGCTGCAGTGGCCCATGTCTTTGGAATTGGATAAGGAAATCAGTAGTTTCATGCAAGCTATTACCTGCGGTTCACAAATGTAAAAACAAATGGTAGAAACTTTTAAGAACATCTATCAACAAAGTAAATGAGTATGAGGAAAAGAAAATATGAAACATGAGAGAGAGAGAGAGAGAGATATTACTCACTTAATAACCTCTTAATCCTATGGTTGGAATTGAAAAGCTCTCTCAAACCAAAGCATGGTAATCATCCTCACTATTGACAATTTTTCGATAATCTTATCCACTATCCAGAAATAAGAGATCCTCCAAGATTGCTTGACATGTAATATGCCGCAGAATCCCAAGAATGCCACCAAGAAACCCGGCCCCAAGACTGAGTAAAACCAAACAACAGTAGAGCAGCCTTCATTGGACTCATCCGCGCTGGAATTGTGACCGTCTCATCTGTCCATCTTGTTATGGTCATCCCTAGGACAAACTTTCACAAGAGGAGCTCCACAAAGTCCATCATTGCCACGAAAAACAGACTGATCCTCCAGAGTGCTTAGATGACTACCCGACGGAGCAAGACCTAGCAAATCGGTGAAGGAAATTTCCAAACGACCAAGAAAGTCTGAATTGGATATGCTTGGAGGGATTTCACCCAATAGCTTGTTCTTGGACAGATCTAGTGATTCCAAATGTCTCAAGTCGCCAATATCCGAAGGGATCTTTCCAATTAGGTTTTTGCGAGAGAGGTTCAAATTCTGAAGTCGAGCAAGCCTAGTCAACCCTTCCGATATCAGCGCATCTAATGCGTTGCTTGAAAGGTCTAGAGAGAACAAATATGGGAGTGTCCTGGTGAACTCTAGGTTGTTTCCTTTCATGTTAACCATAATTGGGAAACACATCTCCTAATTCGACGTACGGAAAGGAAGTGGAATTTGCCCACATGCGCGAGAAGTTGTCGAAACATTTTGGAAGCACTATCAAATTCAGCCTTAGTAAATATTTTGGAAGCACTCCACCCAACCCATTTTCATGCAGGCCTAGAACTACTAATCGCTCCAAATGGCATAGAGAGTTTGGAATCTGTCCATTTAACTTGTTCTCTCCCAATGAAATCCATGTCAAATTCGTTTGCATCTTCCTCCAACATCACGGAAGTCCACCAGATAGTTGGTTCTTCGAGAGAGTTTGGACTCTATCTATTTAACTTGTTCTCTCCCAATGAAATCCATGTCAGATTCGTTTGCATCTTCCTCCAACATCACGGAAGTCTACCAGACAGTTGGTTCTTCGAGAGATCAAGGACAAACAATCCATCCGACATGCATAATGAATTTGGAATGCCACCACTGAGGTTATTTTTGGAAAGCGATACTCACATTAGTCGTGGCATCTTTTCTCCGATAATTTGGAATATGTTGCCTCCGATCATATTGCCCGATAAATCCAATTCTATGGCGTTAGATAAAACGTAGGTAATCAATGGGGAACTTCATCTGAAATGCTGCATTTTGCATGTCCAATACCTCAATGTTCCTTGGTGTTCGAAGCCAATTTGGGAATTATGGTCCCACTTTGTAGCTAGACATGGAAATCCATTCTTCTTCGAAAGGAGGAACCCAAGATGCGCTAACATTTATAACAAACTTGTTCGAATCAAATGAGGACTTCATTAACAACATGGTCAACCTGGTGAGACTTGCAAAGGGAAGCTCAATTACAACTCCATCCAATTGATTATTCGCAATGTCCATCACCTCTAGATTGGAGAGTCGCCCAATACTTTCTGGAATGACCCCGCTCAATTTGTTAGAAGAGAGGTACAATTTTCTCAAAGATGATAGCTGGCCCACAATATCGGGAATAGGAGCTGAAATCAAGTTCCGTGAAATATCAAGGAATTGAGATCTTTGAAATTCCAAAATTGATTGGGTAGGCTACCACTGAAATTGTTGTTGTAAACGTCAATAGTCTTCCGGTTACTTTATCCACAGATTAGAGCGCCGCCTTTGGTATCGGAAATATGTCCCCTAAATTTGTTATAACTCAAGCTTAGCACTTGCATATTGCGAAGAATGCTCAAGTTTTTAAAGAGTTCACTTTCCAGCCTATTTGAAGAGACATCAAGGAATCTAAGCCGCTGCCTATTTTCCAGGATGACAGTGGGGAATATGCCTTGGAGATCGTTATAACTCAAATCTAGTCTAGATGGCCGAATTTGCTGAGGTTTTGAAACCAAGGAGGTGTAGATGACATCAATGAGTTTTGACTCAGATCGAGGAATCAAAGAGAAGTGAAATTGACAGGAAGAGAGGGTGAAGCATCTTCCAAGTAACATCCCCTCAATATCAAAAACTCCAAAGAGGAAACGTCGGCCATCGGAGGTTCTCCGTTTCTAAAGAGTGCACCCACTGATCGCTACTAAGATTATCGTAAGCCGGAAAGGTTACTAAGTTGATGCGGAATATCTCCATAGAAGCCTCCATGGGAGAGGTTGAGATATTCCAGATTTTGAAGAGAAGTTGAGGACTCTGGGATCTCTTGGGGCAAAAAATTATTGAAGCTGAGGTCTAGATACTTGAAATGCTTCGGTTTGCTTAAGAGCAGGGTGTATCTTACCTCTCAGACCGCACTTCTCTAAGCCATCGCAGGGATTACGAAGGTGGAGCTTCGAGACGTGACCAATCTCCTCGCTACTCTTGACTCCTTCCCACTTGCAACAATGATCGCCGGTCCACGACAGCAGATGTCTCGAAGGTTTGGTGAGTCTCCGCTTGAAATTCAGGATAGCTTCCCTCTCGGCACCGATGCAGTTTGTCGAGGCTTTGGAATGACTGAATTCCAAGACTTGAATGACAAGGAGCGCGCGCAAGAGTGTGGGCACGAAGCCAGCGTAGAAGTACGATGCCATTGAGGCCAAACAAACACTTCCCCTGAGGAAGATCTTTTCAAAGTCCTTTTCTCTTGTCGCTGGCAACGTGAAGTGACTCAAAATCCCAAGTCATGCCTTGCAAAGACCTGTCAAACGGTCAAGACATCAAATGCGACCAGTAACCAAACTGGAGTAAATAGTATCACAGAAATCATTTTGATATAAATGATCATAGTACTTGCTAGTCAACATTACTCTAATACAAACATACAACCCGTAGTTAGATTTTTAATATCTTTAAGATAATAAAGAGGGATTTTGTAAAAATAAAATAAAAAGTATTGTCATGTTCAATGTAATCTCTCTCACGTTATGTACATCATTGCAATGAGAATGAAAAATTTATTTATCGTTAATGGTAAGTTGTTAACGAGACAAGAAAAACAAAAAGTCTTGGACTTGTTTCTACTCTAAAGTACATTCGTATGATTCCCGGCTTTTCCAGTACAAGAAAATTCTTAGGTCTTTCTAGAACCAATCGACCTATTTCTTAGTTAAGTACGCAGCTAACATTATATGCGTCTGAGTTTTAAGAAAGAAGAATAATATCTCTAGTATTTATTACGGGTGAGCTCTGGATGGCGGTTCCCACCCTAGAACCAGAAACCGCCCAATAAGGGCCGATTCTAAAAAATTGAAATCGGGAACCGCCCGTTGGTTTTATGGATCCACCCGAAAATCTGATTCCCAATTGGGTCCATGGAACTAATCCCCTCAAGCAAATGGAGGCGACCGAGAGCACAATAGAGAGGCAATGAATGGCCGAAGACGTGGCTGTGAGCCAATGGGAGTTGAGAGTTGAGGTCGTGAGTTGATGAGAGTCGAGAGACGGAGACGGAGAAACAGAGGGGGAGTGAGATTTTGAGACGAGATGAGCGAGTTTCAAATTAGGGATTAAGATTTTTAAATTTTTAAATTATAAATTAAAATATGTATTGTTTATTGTTGGTCCGGTCGGTGGGTGGTTACACACTTGAAAGCGTGAACCAAACCAATTTCCTTAGGAACCACCAGTTTCGAGCCGATCCGGATGATTCCCAATTCCTTTCACACCCCTAGCATTTAGGAAAATTTTCAAATAAAAGCATGCAGTGCTCTTATATTCTCAAATAAGGACATAAAGTAGTATAACAGTTTCAAATAAGGGCCTGAAGTGGTTATGGAGTCTCAAAAAAGAGCCTATCCAAAAAGGGTATTTTCGTCATTTTAAATTTAATTTTTTCCTTTTTAAAAAAATAAAAAAGAAATTGCAAAATTTGAAAAAAAAAGAAGAAGGAACAAACAGAGGCGGGAGGGCTGCCCTCTCGCCTTTGGGTGTCGCCCCACCACCGATAGGACGTCAACAAAGGCCAATGGGGTTGTTGGCGCCTCAAATAGGGCCGGCGACCCTAGCCCGCATCCAAGAGCGGGCCCGATCCTCTCCTGTTTCTAGCGAGGGCCTGTCCATCCTCACCTTCGGTCGGCGAGGTTAGCGGCCTTTGTCGATGCCCCCACTAGTGGTGGGGAGCGGTAGTCCTCTTGCCTTTATGTGGGTATTTTGTTTTTAATTCTTAAAAAAACATTAAAAAGAAAAGACAAAGAAAAAAGGAAAAAAATTTTAAAATGTAAAATGACAAAAATGCCCTTGAGATCATGCCCTTTTTAGGGACTTCATTGTCACTTCAGGCCCTTATTTGATACAAAATTCACTTCAAGCCCTTATTTGAGAAAATGAAGGCATTTCACGCCCTTATTTAAAATAAAATTCACTTCATGTCCTTATTTAGAAAAATAAAGGCATTTCAGGCTCTTATTAGAAATTTTTCCTAACATTTTATATGGGATGATAATGATACATAGCTAGATTTTGGTAATGATGTCCATCTTATAAAGACTTGTAAGAGAAATAGAAGATGTGCAGAATCATCTTTTAAGTAATTGCAAAAAAAAAAACCGCAGTTGTTATTTGGAGAAAATCGTAGTTTTAAAATGAAGGATGTTAGGATGGAAATTTAGACTGTCAAAATTTCTCATTATCGTGGTTTTCAGTATCTGCAAAATCAATCTTTTCAAAGTCAATTTTTTATCGCAGGCAACCAAGATGACTCAAATTTTCCAAGCCATGCCTTCAAGGCTGGTCAAATGGTCAAGGCATATTTATTATGAGAATAACGGCCCTTAAACGTAGGCATAGTAATTTAAAAAATATTTTCTTAAAACTGATTGCTTGTATCACTTGAAATATTAGCCAATGAGAAATATTTTTATTATTAAACGATGAAAATATTTATTTCGTTTATTCATTTCCATAAGCAATACGAGCAATCATTTTTGGGAACATATTTTTCGAATCATCCATTTTTCGTGGAACAAACATAGCCATAATCTTTCTTAATAAAAGTGGATCAAACTTAATACATTACTGAGCTTGAATTTGACTCCATACACAACATGTGCAATTGAAAAATCCTACCACCAGATGGCTGCCATGATCTTTGGAAAAATAACCACGTATGGCAGTAAATCCAATTTAAAAGACCGATACCTGGGTGTCTAATACGTTTGTCATGAATATCAATACGTCTCACGGCTGCGCAATTGATATCCTATATAGTTGAGATGCTTGTCCTAACATCTCGCTAGTTTAATTTCTACCAACTGCGTACAAATTGTTCTGGACCAGGATTATCTGCACAAGTCAAACACATGGACTTAAACGATCCATGGGCTCTTGAGTGTATTTTATGAGGCTCCAGATAACCGAATCTTTGAACATATCTTTGGATTATTAAAAGAAATAGGCACGTATAAGTAAAAGATTAGGCAGTGTTGTGACAGTTTAATGATATAACAAAACAAAACAAAAAATGAGATAGAAGCTCGACATTTCCTAGACGGTAAGGTCAATAAAAACATAGAAACGAAAGGAGGAATATCTACACGTACTTTTCCGTTAGTTTCACAATCTTTCACACCAAGATAAAAGTAACATAATTTTTCAAACCTTTAAAAAAAAAAAGAAACCCAACCTTTTACACCTGAAGCAAAAATGGCGTAATCTTTCAGATGTCCCCAAAAAAAAAAAAAAATTCCAACCTT
The DNA here is from genome assembly GCF_020921035.1 of Rhodamnia argentea. NCBI lineage: Eukaryota > Viridiplantae > Streptophyta > Magnoliopsida > Myrtales > Myrtaceae > Rhodamnia > Rhodamnia argentea. Next base: position 8,603,108 of record NC_063154.1, on the reverse strand, counting down.
TCACCTGTGGGATGAAACTTAAATTCACGACAAATTATGCCCTTCTTATCATTAAACCGCGACACATCATCCTTCGTGTCTCCCTAAGCTTATGTGTGCAATGAGCCATGTCAACCGACACAAAAACAAACAAAAAACAAACACATTTGAAGTTTATAATCTTCTTTATCAAGTTCAGTTTATCATCTCTCTTACCAAATTTCTTGCATATTATAAAATAAAATAAAAACGCTTTTGTATAATATGCAAGAAAACAAATTCAACAGATTGCCAAGATTCGACCCCCCCCCCAAAAAAAAAAAAATATACAGATTGCCAAGAATGTAACAAAAGTTCGATTCTATTTTTTCTATATGAATTTTTCAAAAAGTAAAATTTCAAATCTGCTGTTGCTCACGTCTAAGTCAGTGAACTCCAAAAGAGGACTTACGCATGCTCATTTTTAATTATAGATACGATTTCAAACAAGGATGTGTGGACCTTTTTTCAAATAAGATAATGAAATGGCTAGCTTAGTCTCAAATAAGTCTAAACTCACTTGCCGATCAAATCTTCGTCGAGTGGCACTTCATTACACATAGGAAACAAAACTAAACCAAGGATGAGTTCATTAAGGAAATAGGAGAACTCATAGAACACGCCATGTCGATATCAATAGATAAAGAATATCAACACGCATCAGCTGCTGATTCAAGTAGGAAAATTGATTATCAAAAGCTGGAAAATAATGTAATGTGATGCTTCCCTCACTTCCATGCCACTGCATCAATCTCATCCCTAGCTGATTTGTACAATTCTAGCCTTTTTGCGATGGTTAATCTCTTTTCCATGAGAGCCGGGTCCTCATCTAACATCGCACCTAGTTGTTCCTTCTGCACATTTGCCAAATCAGTGCTACTGTAGTTCATGATCAATAAAAACCTCATCTGAATTGGTAGGAAGAATAACAAGAATAATCAAAGCAACTTCTAACAAAGTTTATACTGCCATTTCTTTCGGTCGCAGGTCGTACCGTCACTTTTTGTAGCTAAATTTAAGGAAAACTAGATTTTCCATCAAAGTAAAAGTTAAGTGCCTGCGAAGACTACAGACATATCTTTACCACATTTCATTTGTCATCTGGTGTATTGGCCTTACAAATCATGATATGATTAGCATTAATTGTTGATATAGTAGGTCATTGACCGAATAAATGACTAAGCAACTACACAATAGTCAAGCCATGTGTTTACGACTTATCAATCAACGTCTCTCCACATCACTATGCAAAGGGTATTGAAATTCAGATTCCACCCGAACTATGGCAACAAATCATCATTGTTAATGCTATACTCGATTCATTTACTTAAACTTCTACCACATCAATCTTGATGAACTATTAGTGAAATCATTTCAAGTCTCTTGTCAAACATTATTTATCTTACATAATTTTCTCATTTGCCAAAATTTATCCCTCGTTCAGCTTGAATTTAACTCTGGCTATGCATCTTTTGGATCACTCAACCTGTCCGTTTGCTACCCATTGACGTTTGCATTTGAAAACTTGTGCACCTCTTCTTTTGTTCTTATTGAACTCCACCAAATGTATGATGGCAAGAGAAAAGCTCCAAGAGTGGTCATTCACTTTCCTAAGGTCATCTCCTAACTTGGAATTAAGAGGAATGAACAAGAATAAGAGGACACAATTTAAACGCAAGTTCACAATGGCAGCTTGGCTTTGGTAACCTCTGTAAGGATAAATATCCGACAAGGAAATGAAGTTCTACAAATCCTTTATATTATAGTTGTTGGCATCCATAAATAGTAACCAAAGAAAGGTAACATTCTTGTTCCAGGGTGTCACCGACCGTAGTGATGTGGGCATTATTTCCCATTTAAATTCTTTACTTTGCATCCTATTTCAAATGTCCCATTAGTCACTCTAAAGTGAATAAATAGATAAAGAAAACTCTGCCAAATGTGCAAGTAGGAATGATAGTGGCCAGTTTCCTCGACTTATAGGATTCAAAACTTAGCACATCATTAACATCAGATATAGCTAAATTGAGATGAGTTTCTACCATTTAAGCAAGTTAAAACTCATGCTCTCAAATCTGCCCTGGATAAAGAGGTCATACAACCTTAAATTAAATATCCCCAGTAATAGAATCGAACATCTGTTGGGAATAGCTGTGAATGTTCACACGGGGAGACAAAGGTAAAAGTTTCGATGAACTTATACTTCACCACTTTTAACTTAAGGTTATGCTCACGAGAATATGTCGACTTTATTTATTTTTTTTTGTCATTTGACGAATAAGAAGTGCTGTAACCAGAATGAGAATCAGCAAAGTTACTAGTAGAGTCCTGAAAATTACCTCCCTCCTCCCAACTTGAGCATAGAAGTTGTTCAGCAGTGCTCTCTTAGCCTCTCGTACTTGACAATACACAACAGCCTTGGGAATTGTATTTTTCAAGGTATCACAAACCATTCCAATATAAGCACTTACGTTGGACCCTGAAAAGCATACATCATGAATATTTCTCAATCAACAGGAACTCCATTTATTTTCAAGTTAAAAACCCAAGTTTAATCTGAGTATGGGATGATAACTGATGTGGCTTTTAGCATTACAAAAGGGGAACCCGTAGAGGATTTATCCATTGATAGATAACTTGAAAGGCTAAAAGGTGAACTCTGAACATGACTCTGAAGCAAGAATATAGAGCGCTTTTGCTAAATAATTCATGCTTAGATACACTGTAATTTCACTGTTCCATGATGATACTATAAGAGCACATACCTATCCTCCTAAAATGATTATCTGAGTAGCGATCTGCATTAGGGACATTGGGGTTTGCATTTGGACCCTTTTCTGGTTCAAGATGAAGCTTCCGGAAAAATTCCACTGTTAGGTAGCTAGATTCCATGTCAACAAGACGGAGAACTGTTCTACGGCTTTCTTCACGGAATCTTTCCAATGCTTCGTTTGCAGCATTAGCAATGTCTGCTTGAAGTGATGGAAACCGCTTCAACTCCTAGAATTACAAATGAACACGCAAGTTCTGGTCAGAAAGATCAGTGATCATCTTTTTATTGAGAGCTTCATCGAACAAGCAAAGTGATGCTATCTACCGCTATCTAAAATTTGGTGAACAAGATACTAACTACCGTATGAAAGACAATGGTAGCTCCACCAATTGAGAACATCAGATGCTTACAATAAGTAATTATATTTCTTATGTCGCTGTACTTAATTTTTTGTACCTGCACAATATTCAGTCTCAAAAGCTCACAGCCGTTCAAAGTTACTTCATTCTTAAATATAAATCTGCACTCTAAAATGACAGAAGTATATCTAAGTTGCCATAATTTTTGTCTGCTAGAAGATAGGATTTTTTCAACTATACAGTTCTAGTTTTTGATGTGTGAATTGCCATTGCATGTCGTGGAGTCGTACAAAGCAAGACTGCACCATTGCAAACTATAATGGTAATTACAACATGCATATATGAAAACATAAGTTGCTTACCTCTGTCGCGACAATCGACTTGCGTACAAGTTCTTTCAAAACCAAGTGCACCTGAGGGGGAGAAAGATAGTTTGATCATTCAAGAAACTAGTAGAGAATCTTGCGCCTTACTCATTGGAAAAAAAAAATCATCAGGTCCACGTGAAAAAAAAAATGTAACAAGTATAACCAGCATAACTACGTAAAAGTTACAGGATCATCCTCTTAAAATTCTTATCTTCAAGAAAGCTCTGATTCGTGAAAATATGAGAACAAGGCAGTAAACAAATCCACTAGTGTTGAAGTTCAGTCTTACCATCTATTATGAGTATGGGTGTGCAGGGGCATTTGTGTGTGTGTGTGTGTGGCCGCACATGCTAGCATGTGTCAAATATCGCGTGATTGTTTAAATGCTATCGCTACAATTCATTTACGTGTTGAACAGGAAGATCTAGTGGACATAAAACAAAAGGTCTTCAACCATGTCGGCTGTGCATGTACCAAAAGTTGGTCTTTCAAACCTACTACATATAATCTGGTAAAGCAATAAGAAGCTGCAACCTAAGAGATATGTATTTCTAGTAACAATCAAGGTAGCATTTTCCACCCACTAGAGCATTAATGAAATGAAGGAATTACAGCATCTACTGAGGCTTCAGCTGGGCCTTTGAAGTAGTTAATAGATCCATCAATGAGTCTTCGGTACCCTTGTTCTGGAGCTATCAAGTGGGGCTGATAACCATCAGCCTCAGATACAACTTTTTGCACATTCTTCAAAGAAAGATGGCGATCCAAAGGGAGCTTCTTTAAAGCAGCTGGCAATTGATGGTCGAAAACCCCATATATCCGATCACCACCAGGTCGCCTGGACAGCAACTTGTCACTCAGCCATCTTTGGCTCTCACAGTGGAAGATCGCAAATTTAGTAGCCTCTAAAACAAACAACATCATATTCTCACTAGAGAAAATCTTATCCATCCGGAGTATTTCAAGGAGTTTTTGGCAAAAGTCTTAATGAACCTAAACACAATTTCATAATTTTAAGTGCATCTAAAAGATTAATCATTTGAAGCAATCACCCTTATGCATGAACAAGCATATTGGATCAAGCCAAGACTGCAGAACAAGAGTCATACGGATGTAACAAGGAACCTCTTAATCTGATATATGTTAAACCCATGGTGGTAGTGGACCCACTAGAAATCCATCTAAAAGCCAAGCTGTAGACCCACCTTGACATATTGAGACAGTAATGTTTTGGTTACCCATTGTATCTTATCTATTTGTATTTCTATCGACAATTTAGACAGTGGTACTGCGCATGCCTTATCTCTGACCACAAACCAAATAAAAAACATATGAAACATTGTTATGTCAGTTTAAACATTCAGTTGATAGCATACTTCTTTTGCAGCAATTGCATCAGCAACGACAATAAAGATATAATAAACATTGTAAGTCCTCTCATTTACAAATTTGCACAATATTAGACAACCACATTTCATAATGAAGGCATTCCTCTGAAAAAGCTAAGGCAATGGGCCCAGTAGCTAAGCTGATGGCTCCTTTTCTTTGAGAATGAACCAACCACGTACTGTCACCAGCATCCATCAATGTCAATATTATGGAATTTCTTTTTATTAAATCCGTGAACAGAAACCAGAAGAGCAAATATCAATTCCAAATCCAAGAATGGAACTCAACTAATCCAGTCAGTTCCCTATTGATCTTTTTTGAATGCAATACAGCTAAAACAAGAAATAATATTGCTTCTTGTTTTTACCACTTCTTTATCCAACCCATCCCTATGTTCAAACTCCTAGAAGAAATTACTAATTTTGACCACAGCTAAATGCCACCATTCCATTCTCCATTTCTCAAGCAATGTTGCATGGTTCTTAAATATGAAAGCGTGTTTTCTTCTTAAAAAGCTTTCATACTTCAATACATTACCTGTTGAGTACCTAAAGAGAGCTACGTGCTGTAACCTAACAATTTATTTCTGTTGTGCACTGTTGTAGAAGCATGAATTGAGGATCCTATTAATCTGCCATCATAACCAGAGCTTTTTATGGATTAGTTGACAGCGCTCTTACGACATTTATCAGTTTAATTGAAGATACAAAATCAGCACCAATTGCCAAAAGAATATATATGAAGAAATTACCCTCCATCTAGGTGCTCCTTAAATACACGATCAAATGCACGGCAAAGTTCCAAAATAGTGTAGAGCTGGGCCTATACACAGAATGAACCATACTTCAGGTACATTTGTCAGGGAAGAAAATTGATTCGAGTATTAAAAGAGTAAGCAGACTGCTACCCCTGAATCCACCGCAATGGGTCTGCCAATACGGTCCAACTCCGCATTAAGTTCATCTATTGTCTTGTTTATCAAGGCAATAATACTTGGAATCCGCTGCCGGATGACAGTCTCCAAATGCTGACAAATAAATTTTCTATTAAGTTTCTTGTATTGGTGAAATAGGCAAAAATTGGACAGGTAGAAAGGATGAGGTAAAGTCTTAGCTAATTTTGAAAACAGAAGAACGGAAAAACCTGAGATAAGAGCTTGGCAAGATACTCTGAACCCATTTTGCTAGCCAAGTGTCCATACTCAGGGCTTGTTTCAAAGTATTCAATCTCTTTTCTACGTGCAGAAATCATGTCAACGTTCTTGTTGATATCAGCTTGTGAACGGTTAACTATACCAACCCACGGATGCTGTAATCTGTATGACCTTCCTTCGAGAACCTTGAATTTTCATGCATAGCTCATCAATTATATCAACTAAGAACCTGAGGAAACACAGTAAGTGAAAAACTGCCCTTACCTCAAGAGCATTAGTTCCTTTGTCCATCAGGTCAAGTTTCGTCAATACCCCAAATGTTCTATCCCCTAATTAGACCAAAGATGGTAAAACAGTCAGTATATTCACTACCACACAAATTTAAAATTTCACAATTGTAACTGTTAACCTGAAGGATCAACTTCTCTTGCAAGTTTGATGGCATCCGAAGTAGCAATATCTTGGTTAGCAGGTGATATTGCCAATATGATGCAGTTGGGCTGGATAACAGTAAATATCTTTTAGTTGCGTAACAATGTAGCCATCCAAATCTAAAAACAGTATCTATTTGAATAAAATTAATTAAAAAGGAGGAGGTGGAAGTAGAACTAACATAGATTTCTTTTACTATTCATCTCCCGAGGCAAATAAAAGTTGCTTTCGAATGAGAAGTGATGCCTAGAGTAATTTCTTTTTTCTCCAAACGTGATGTGATGATTTATATAGGAATGCTTTTCTTATAATGAAAATCACGAGTAGACTCTAGGTCAAACTAATGACTGAATTCAAGACATAACCTCATAAAGAAGAGGATGAATTACAGCTTTTAGATGACTTTGGAGGATTAAAAATGTCACCAACTAGCAGTTTTGCTTTGTAAAAATTGATGCAATTGTTAAAAATCAACTTCCTTTTTCCATGCAGAACTTCATTGAGTTCAATTTGCACACATCTGTTTGCAGCCCTTAAGAACTTTTCTTTGAAAAGATCTAAGTCGATTTAAATTAGAACTAAGTTCCCTCACCTTTTCAACATAGGAACGCACCATATTTTCAATGTCTTCAACAATAGTTTCAGGCTGTCCTTCTGCATACCTCAGAAAAGCAAATCATTGATGCAAACACAAACAAATAGGCAAAGTCCAGCAAGAAATATGTGCTCTCAAAAGATTACCTACAGCAACCTTTGTCAAGCCAGGAAGATCTATCAGTGTCAAGTTTACGACTGCCATGGAAAACAATTTTCATCAACAGTTTCAATAGGTAAGGAAAAGAGCCTAGCAATAACTGAGATATCTCACGTAATGTCATAAGAAAAGTAAACTGATAATTACCAATATATTAAACATCTATCGAAGAGAAATTTTTCTTGAATATAAGATTTTGACTTGAAACAAAATGCATCCCTTATTAAAGAATTAAGCGTTCAATCTCTAGCTATTAGCTGTTGGTAACTGATAAGCCAAGTTTATACCAGGCATTTCTTCACATAATTTTTTTTTGGCCCCCAAAAATCATTTAAAATTTGGACTCTGAACACAGTGATTGCAACTGTTGCAGTCTAACCAATGAGCACTAGTTATCCAGTTCAGCCCATGGCTTTAATTTCGGCCGCAGACAGTTCTCACAAGAAACGGTTCATTCATATTTTATACCATCAATTAAATATGAGAAGGGTTTTCATATGTCTATCTATACCCTAATCAGCATTAAAGCATTCTACCTTTTGTCAATTGACAGAAATAGCCAGGTTAAGAAAGGAGTGGACCAAGATGGCATTCTGGTCTGGTAATTAACACATAAAAAATTTGAAAAAGCTAGCAAAATAGATGAAAGCGCCAGTCATGTCTCAAACAACATCGATGACAAAAGTAAGCCTTATCCCACTGTCAGCTATATTAATCTTTTCGTGCCATTGCACTCAATACTGTATCAAGTGAAAGGTATTAATAAATAACTCAAAATTAAAGTCTTAGTAATTTATCAAGGCTCACAAATTAAGAACAACAAATCATACAACTACGTAAAGAAAATTTTGTCCAATTATACAGAGGACATAATCACGAGTTATGATAGTAAATTAGGTTCAAAAGTAACAAAATCTGCCCCTGGTAATATAGCTCCACGTCTAAAGAAAAATTTAGGTGGAAAATTCATCACAAGAGTGCAACCAAATAGTCAGCAGAAAGACATACGAACCCACGCAGGCTAACTTCTTTACCAAAAAAAAAAACCCCACGCAGGCTAACTTGCATGTATGGGAGCAAGACAGAGAGAGACATGTGTCATGCCTTTACTAGGCAAAGGCAAGAAAGATCAGACTAGTTTCATGCCCAAATGCACAACCTTCTCTGTTTTCAGGATGTTTTACTAGAGATCCATGTAATCATAAGTACTTATATATAGCTATCGATATTAAATCAAATCTTTCCTTTAGTTACTAGGATATTAAAATCTTCAGTTAGCATCGTCTCAAGAAAGAGAGCACATACCATTTGGAGAATAAATGCTCAGATGAATTGGAATATTTGATATTTGCTTTGATTTTCCTGTTATACGATCTGTTTCATCTGAAATTTCCTTCCGAACAGAAGCTGCACGAAATAAGAATTATCACTGCATCAGAGTCCAGGTAAGATTGCTTAAGTTACTCTGACAAGAACTTTTCGCACTAGACAGCTTTTGGATCATATAAAATGAAAATTGAGTACTTATATGAGGAAAAAACAGAACCAATGTAAAAGCCATTGTGACTTTCTGTGATCTGTATTTCTAAGAAAGACTACAGGCGAAAGGTATGCAGAAAAAATTTCCTACCACAAACCAGAAGAATCTGCTCGAATGACAGTACAGTACAATATGACTAAAGACAGAAAGATCTCAGCCAGCTGAGGAGGTACACTCATAAGCAAACTTTAGGCTAGCCCATCTTCAGAAATGTCCAGGTGCGATGATTGTCGTGCGGACAAGCCAATGAATAGGTCTGACATCTAGTTCAGAAAGTTCATAATATTCGAAATTCAATTACATACATTTGCAATGGCAGTACTTGGTGCAAGAAAGCGGGTAAAACATGACTCTTAATGTCATCACCAAAGGTAATGCAAAATTTCAATAGTAAAGGTCGATCATTAACTACTCTGACGCTTGAGAAAATTCTAGGTTTCGAGCTACATTTTAGTGAGTTGGTTTCACCGTGTTGAGAAACACAGAGCTACTAGTACTTCCACTACCTAAATAGAACAGAAGCAGATTTTATTTTTCTTACTGGAATTTGAGTCCTAAGGTGTTAGCAAAGATAATTTCCAGGAACTCCTAGCATAAAACTTCACACAGGCCTTCTTTCTTCCTCTCCTTAGCCTCACTTCTTCCTCTTCTTGTTCAGACAGGACCGTGATGTAAAAGATTTTCAAGCCCGTGTAGCAATGTTTACTTCCTAACACCATTAGCTAAGTCAGATTGTGGGCCACCATTTAAGGATTCTGACCATGTTAGTGATAGTGCACTAACCTCCTTTTTCTTCTGTCTCATATTCCTTCTCAAACTTTTCCCACTAATAATCTTATTGGAAAAAGTACTGTCATTTTTTTCCCTTTTTTAACATAGCTTCTGTCCATGTATCTTAACATCTAGCCCATTATCCAAGAAGTTGGTTTTGAACATTTCACAAGAATCCTCAACTCACCTATAATCTTAGAAAGGCATTGGTCTCGATAAAAATCTAGGCCCTTCACTCCTCAAACAGCTGCTGATACATTTAGCTGCTGTCAGATTGTTACAGCTTCCAAAGAAAAGCAATTACATCCAACAAACCTCTCTCACAAAACCTGTGACATGAGACTACTACATATTGCTCCAGTTGCACCTTTCTTTCCAACTACAAATAATATCATTATCATCGCCATAACCATCATATATTTATATATATTGTCCTTATCTTTCAGCTGGTGGCCAGTTCAAGGTTTGCTTTTTGATTGTGTCATACGGTTAAATATACTTCTAAGAACTCCTCTTGGATCAATAGAATCAGAAAGAAGGAAAAGTCGGACACCATATGTTACCTTTGAGTTCATTGCTACGCTAAAGGCCATCACACTTGTTGGTAATTTGGGATTCTGGAATGCCTTTCAACTGTTCCAGAGGTAGAAATCTCGACGCTAAGATTTTTTTCAGGATTGTCATAACAATGTTGTCTTGATACTTCAAGGATCTTTACCCGACTATTCAAATTAAGGATGAACTTCTTTGCCAAATTGCCCGTGACATCAATGTAACTTGATACCTTAATTGAGGACCTTCATTGCTTTTCTCCTTTCCATTTCTGCCAGTAGTTCTATCAGCATTGTGGGATAATGCTGCTACAATGCCAGTAAGTTTATTTGCCTGTACGAGAAAGAGAGAGGACTAAAAGAGCCAATTCACTACGGGCCTCGATGACAACTCCAGTGAAGGTATGGCAGCTCACTCTAGCCTTAAGCTCACAGATAATCTCTTATTGTCAAATATATATGCACCATTTAAGTGCCACTAATCCACTTCTTCAGCTCCTTCCACTACTGCACTCTCGAGAAAATTCTTTGGTATTTGTAAAGCGATTCAGGGGTCAACGTGGGGTGATCGAAGATTAAATCTAGTGGTTCGGCTAGAATTGTGGTACTTTTTAACAGGTGACGAAATTTGTGGCTTACCTACCAAAGTTCTATTTGTAACGATCGATGAGACATAATAGTGCAAGCTTTGGGAAGTGGGGGATTGGGAATAAATTTGGTGCTTCACAACATTGCCCCGAATACAAAATGCAGATCTTGTCAAACGTACATACCAAAGTCAGCAAACTTCCTCTTAGGGGCGTGAAGAAACTCCGCATATTCTGATTGCCCTCGATCTGTCTTATGAAGCTGCAAGACCAACGGCCTCCGTGTGACTATACCTGAAAGTAACAGACACGATTTCAGAAATAGAACACTCGACTCACAATATGTACTTGCCCGAAGGTGCAATACCATTGTCAGGGAAAATGAAAGCTGAGAAAGCAGCATATTCAAGAGATTACCATGACAGACACTGAAGGAGCTAGCAATATAGCATTGCTAACACAAGTCAAACTTACCAGATCCACGAGGCAGAAAATCCCTCCCAACCACGCTCTCGAGCACCGAAGATTTCCCGGAACTCTAAAATCCCAACAACAAGAAGGCCCAATCAGTATCCGATTCACCAAAGCATCCGCGACAGAGATCAGCATCCGGAACGCGACTCAAAGATGCGATCGCCGTTTACCTGGCCGCCGACCACCGCGACCGACGGGAGCGCCTCCCAGAGGGACATCCCCTCGCCGCCGTGGTCGCCCAAGACGGTGCACGCCCTCTGGATTCTGTTCACGAGGCCGATCAAGCTCTCCATCGTCGCCATCTCCGAGGACTATCCGAGCACAACGCGGCGGAAATAATCAGTGCTGCGGACCGTCGCTGTCGATTAGAGACGAGAGTGAGATGAGATGGGATGAGATTCGAGGGGAGAGAGGAGAGGACTCAGATCGGAACGGAACGGAACGAACGAACGACGGGAATGTCGGATCAGATCCAGAGGATCGAAATGGATCGATCGAAGACGAAAGCGGCCGATAGATGCAGGGAGAGCGAACCAACGTCAATGAGAATAAAAAAGAAACGGAGGATGGAAGCAACAGAAAAACCGCCAATTTGTCGCGACATTAGATCTGCATGAGTATTCGTATGAAAAGCGAGCGCGACCCGGGAGCTCATATGATTTTGACGTGGCAATGACATAAAAGATTCTGAATTTTAACCTAACATGCAGCAATTTATTCAACATTATTCATGAATTTTAGCTTAATATAAAGTGTTGTTCTCGAAATTTTAATTTGCTTAACGCGGTCCCTAGACTTTTGATCCATGTTTAATTTAATTCTTAAACTATACGAAAATGTTCAATATCATCCTACAATTAATTTAAATTCATGGAAAATATCGAATATTTTCATATAATTCAATGATTAAATCGAACGTGTATAAAAAATTCATGGACTACATTGAATGGATTATAAGTTCAGGGATCGCGTTATATACTAGGTGAAGCCTCCTCTAATAGAATGAAAATCGCGTAATCTCCGTTTACGTATGGAGTGACGATTGGGAGTGAGAGATAGGTCTTGTTCAAAAGTAGTGGAGATCGAGGATGAAAGTGCACCCTAGCATTTATCAAACAGATTCCAAGACGGCGGAGTAATTTTAACGTTAGCTAAATTTCTTCCGAGAATATTGCGTGTTTTCCCCCCCTTTTTTTAGGGGCTACGGTTATTAATTAATCATTTTGTCGTCGCAATATAATTGTAGTAACAAATTTGGATATTTAGAAGTGAGACACCAAATTCAAAAGTAGCCTCAATAATGGTCTAGATGATTACTTAAGATAACTATTCATCAGATCCTCTTAATCCTAGCAACAGGATGAAAACTGATAGTGCGCTGCCTCTAGTCTTGCTAAGAGCAAAAAAAAAAAAAACAAACTGTTCTTGTTTTGACAAAAAAAAAAGTATATAATTAACCTTTCTTCTGTTTAACAGCTTCTTAGTTCTGCTCACTACGCAAAAGATGAATGATTTGGAAAAAAAAATTCTTGAAAATGATCGCTTGTAATGCTCGAAATGATTAGCAAATGGAAAATATATTTATTATTGACAACGATTCAGATCGAAGCATTTCCGAGGATGTAATAGTTCGTTCATTTGTTTTTCTAAACGGTATGGTCGGTCATTCTTAGAAAAATTATTTTTGAAATTGCGAAACGAACGGAGTCTCGTGTTTTGTTTGTTTCGCTGAAAATGAATGATTTGCAAAATATTTTTCTGAAAATAATTGTTTTAACCGATTGAAATAATTAATGAATAAGATATATTTCCGTTTTCCACAAAAAAAAAATTATATTTAAACATTTTCACAAAAATTATATTTAAACATTTTCACACACAGTAAAAAAAAATTTCATTCATTTATTTATGTAAGTGATCATCTTCAGAAAAATATATTTTAAATAATTCATTTTTCACGAAACAAATATGATAGCCAAATTTGGAGATGGACACGTGGCATCGAGCACTTGGAAGTTATTTGACTTGTTTGGAAGAACGTGGCCATAACGCGGTCTTTCTCCCGACAAAACAAGAGACGCTCCCACGCATCACTACCGAATGTTGAGGAGGGTTCGGAGCTAGACAAGGACGCACGCACGACGACTCTAAACGCTCCGCCGAGATTTCGTTCCTTTTACTTTTTATCGTGTTCTCGTTTCATCCAATTCCTTGTAACTTGCGTTTGATGTCCTTCCAATTTCGAGCATTTTCGTTTCTAATGTGATTTTGATTTCATTGCACTTAGATCCGTCGAATTCGAGCTTTAGTTTGAACTCAATTTCCGTGGTTAGTGTTGTGCTGTGTTGAAGCACGTGCATCTAGCGACTCGTCTTTAAAGGTGCTATGCTGTAGCTATGAGTTACTAATGCGTCTGGTAAAAGGCTGCCCTTAGATTGTTGTGGTTATATAAATGAGGAGAGACATGTAGCGTTGTTGTAGTGATTCGTCGCGACAAAATTATTTTCAATAGTTACTAGAGGCTATTTTGTGAAAGCTGCTGGGGAAGTGAAAGTACTCCACTTCCAAATGTGAGATTATTACAAAATGTCTCGAAAACGAAAAAGGCGAAGCACCTCATTTCACCGCGGTAAAAGCAGTAAAAAAGCCGTACCAAACAAACGACCAAAAGATTTTAAGTAGAAATGCTTGGGCATTGAGTGCCACTTGCGTTAGGTGACATGACATTAACGGGCTAGCTAAAATGAACAATATTGATGACTCAGGCCAATACTCTGACCACGAGTGTGAAATTTCCGTGCTAGCAGAGCCATTGCCAATAGCTCATTTTCACCGTTGGTAAAAGACAAAATAATAATAGTCACGTTGGGGTTATCCTAGGGACTGGTGATTGATTTATAAGTGTGAAGAAAAGTCTCTTCCTTTGAGCTAATTTTTAAAATAAAAGAGGTCAAAGATCACACAACACTAGTATCGTAGCTTAGGTTACCAATAAGTCTGGACCCAACAATCACACATAAGAGAAACGGGTTATTGCGGCTCCGACTAGATCCAATGTGTGAGGGAAAGATTATTGGGGTTGTCTCATATTGATTGTGGAAGGGGCTGGTGGTCGGTTTATAAGCGTGAAGAAAAATCACATTCTTTGAGTTAGCTTTTGGAAAGTCTCATTCATCGGGCATCTCAATTCGGCGATTTTCAAAATAAAAAATACAAAATACTGTAACAAAAAGTTTTTTTTAATTGGATTAAATATAAAAGTATTTTATCAATATGGATCGGGTCGTGTTAGCACCCAAAATAACCTAACCATTGATACACATGCTGTACACGTGAGAGGAAAATAGTGTTGAGGCATAAAGAGGTCATGTGCAAAGTACGTGAGGGTTTTTATAGGTGTCGATCAACAAGAAAACTTTGGACAAATTATCGATCGCATTTCCGAAGGGGGTACCAGAAAAGACAAATGCTTGCCTTTGAATAACAGTTTCTTAAGCATTGAAACAACTTCCTGAGGACCTTAAAAATTGAAAAACGTGGGCATGATTCATCCGAACGATAAGAGAAGAGGACTGAACCAATACAAAGGTTTGAAGGTGGTCAACAGTTATAAGGAGCTCTCCGACCAAAAAAAAAGAAACAGCTACAAGGAGCTCTGTGCTCTGTGCAAGACAAAGTAATTACCTAAAGACTTGGTAAAATGAGTTCGTGGGAAATAATGGACGTGGCAGTTATCGACCCACGAAAACATAAACCGTCGAGGGGCGTTTACCTACTCAACCATTATAAATACCACCAAGCATTCATAAAAACAGCCCCTCGAAACAATCAGCACATTTACCTTATCTTCTTCTTTTTTTCCGCATTGCACTCTACTTTTTTTAGCTATAACCTTCAGATTCTCGTTGTCAAGTCAAACTCCGGTGTAGTGTCGAAGCGTATTTAAACTCTGTCATTGAGTTAAACTCTGATATAGTTTTGGATGCATTGGTTCGTTATTTTGGGCATTAATTATACATCTAAGCCCTTCCGTCGAGTCAAACTTGAGTTCGATCTCCGTTTGTGTAGTTTCTCTCGAGCTCTTATGTATCGATTTCTCTAGAATTGTACTTTCTAAGCCTTCCCATAGAGTCAAACTCCGGTTGGATTTACGTTGTGTAATTATATTGGAATCTTTTCATAGTTCATGCGTTGATTATCCGACTATCTGGATCTCTCATGTCCCGAATTGTGACAAGACCTTTTATCATATTTAAAAGTCAAAGAATGAATTTCGGTGAAAGATATTTTGTCGCTGAGAATTCTGGTGAAACAGTCGAGGTTTGGTAAGGGGTCGCTAGATTTATATTGGATTAAAATGGGTCAATATGGGTCGAATCATTTTTTACCCGACCAACCCATTTGATAGGTCTAGCTACGACTTATCTTAAAATTGGCGTGCCATGGAGTGACAAATATATCCTAATTAGCCCACAACTTATTAATTTAAGCTTTTTAGTAAAGGTGGGTCCAATTAAATATATATTTGGCCGGCCAACTGAATATATTTACAAGCTAACTTGCCACACATTCCCAAAAATAAGCGAATTTGAAGAAATGACACAAAGGATTTCTAGATAAGCTGAAGTATATGTAATTTACTTGTATTACAATGGATCTTATTCAACATCTGCCTTCTTGATTGCTATTGATGATTATATACCACCTAGTCGTGGATGCTAAGGGCGTGCATGGCAAGCTTCAGAAATCAACTTTTGCTTTAAAAGTTGATTTACGATGAGATAAATTCATTTAATAACGGTTGAAAATTTCTACTTCTGGAACATTATTAACACAAAATCTTCGACGATGGATTATTGTCGGTGGCCGAAAAATTTCTGATTCATTTTTTTTTTAAAATTATTATTTATTTGTTACTTCGGCGGCCGGAGATGGCAACTCGGCAACGGCTGCGATGGCGATCGACAATGGCGGTGGTTAGCAACTGGGGGGGTAAGGGGCGGTGGCAAGCGGTGGTCGGCAGAGGTTGGATGTGGTGGTTGGTGGTTAGTGGCTAGCGATGGCGACAGGCATTGTTCGGCAAGGACGGCAAGTGGGGGACAATCGGTGAGGGGCGATTGTGGGCGACGGTTGTCGGAGGTGGTCGGCGGTGCTAGGCAACGGGCGGCGGTGGCGGCGGCGGGCGACAACGGCGGACGCGTGGTTAGGTGAGAGAGGTGTAATGAAAAGAGGGAGATGGCGTAATGAAAAAAGAGTGGAGCGAGAAGTACTTCTTGAGTTGAGAAGCAATTTTTTTTAACTTCTCACATTGGGAAAAAAATAACTTTAGAAGTGAAATTCGCTTTAGAAGTATAAATTTATTTTAGAAGTAAAAAATTTTGCCAAGCGAATTTCTACTTCAGAAGTTGTATTAACAAACGAATTTATATACTAGAAGCACTTTTGGAGTAAAAATCCACTTCTAAAAATATGGCCATGCGCGACCTAAAAGCCCCAAAATGAATGAGAATAACCATGTTTCAAATAAGTTAATCAATTACCAAGGTCATATTAAGGGGTGTTCGAAGGTATTTTAAAGTACACGATATAGAGTAGGCTTAGTTTTACACAACTCGCCAAAAAGAGAGGACATTTTCACTGAAGGTGGGTATTTAGGTGTGGCATCAAGGTGGGTGCCATCAAACTTTTTAAGTGCTGAGGTTGCTCGTTGACCTACTTGTCAAAGCATTTTCGTGTCACTCCTTTTGAATGAAGTTGACTGCTTGTCCTCGCTAGGGCTGATCACACTTTGAACAAAACTCATTTTATTGTCAACGTATTCATGTAAAAATAAATGAATGAAAAATATTTTCATCGTCTGTAAAAATATTTAGATATAATTTATTGTTGATAATGAAAAAAATTTCCATTTGTTCATTTTCTAGAAAATATTTTTCAAATTATTCATTTTTTACAAAATAAATAGAGCCTTAGTATTTAAATATCTTAGTACTCTTCTTCACGTGTAGGCTAAATTTTGTCGTAAGAATAAAACGATGGAAATATATAATGGAGGAGCAAATTGGTGGTTGTAAATTATTTGAACTCGAGACCTCCAAGTCATGTAAAAATTTCGCAGAACATTCACCAACTATTTGAAAATTTTAAGTTGTCATATGAAAATTTGGTCGACTAGTTGAATATTTAACGGACTTAGTGTACTAGCCTTTGCTTATTACTAGCAATTGCTGGAATTTTGACAATCCTTTGATTAATTTTTGCTATAACGACATGGGACCTAATTCCCTAAAACACCATAAATTTTAGGTTTGAAAAGCACAAACTTTCACATAACCCCAAATCTTCATCGTGTCCAAAACTCACCACTAGTTTCTTCAAAATTATTAATATTAGCATATTGCTGTAGTTCCAAACAGGATGAGGACGTCGGTAAAGACACATGTTTAGATGATGAAACCTCTAGCTGGCCTTGATGTTGATAATTTTGAAGAAACTAGTGGTGATTTTTTTGATTCGGACCACATTTGAAACTATAGTGAAAGCATGCGAACTTTTTAAACCAAAAAAAGTCGGGGGTAGATTTAGAATTGGAATTAAAGTCAAGGTTTTCTTAGGGAATTAAGCCCTGACGTGTTGGTATGTAAGTTTTGCCACTTCATGAATTGATTAAATGCAAGAAAAATAAAGGTACAATTATCGTTGACAAGGTTGAATACGAGGACTTTCTAATGTTATACCTTTGTTATCATATTTCACCCACGAAGCTATAAACCAAATATCATAATAGATATTACAACTCTATTTTACTACAAGTACAAAATAATAACTATGACATTGAGACCTCATTACAATATCGTACTGCTGCCAAACGGGCTTCTAGCCTTCTAGTGCCCAAAATGATGGAATAAATGAGAGATCGGCAAATTCGCAATGGGAAGTAAAATTTGGCGTCATAAACATAATTTCGAAAGCTTGGGGGACCGATTTTGAAAGAAGAAAGAACTTTTTCAAGCAAAGCGACATCGAAGGGGGGCGCGCCAAATACACCCAACCGGAGCTCGCAAGCTCGCTTCCCCAGAAAGCCCTTCCTTCCCATGGCGATCGATTGTCTCGTCCTCGGTAACACCCTCTCTCTCTCTCTCTCTCTCTCTCTGTAACTGCAGATTCACGCAGTTTCTGGTGGTGTGTTCTTCAGGTGCAGGTCAAGAAGTCGGGAAGAGCTGCGCGGTGGTGACGATCAACGGCAAGAGGATAATGTTCGACTGCGGCATGCACATGGGGTACCTCGACCACCGCCGCTACCCCGATTTCTCGCACGTCGCCCTGGACGGCGATTTCAGCGGAGCTATCGATTGCATCGTCATCACTCACTTGTAAGTGACGGCCACATAATGCGCTACCGATGTTTCAGTTTTTGCTCGACGCTTTCGTAACGTGTGATTGAATGTGGTATGGGCGTTCTCGGCAGTCATTTGGATCATGTTGGGGCTCTCCCTTACTTCACTGAAGTCTGTGGCTATCGCGGACCCATCTACATGACGGTAAGTCCCACGTGTTTGATAAAATGATGTGGTGTCTTTTCTGGTGGCTGGTTGTTGCTTTACTATCTACTTGGGTACCCCTTATGAGATCATGTTTACTGGAAATAGCAGTTTGTGTTTTTCTTTTACTATGGTTGAATCACGCATGGTTGTTGTAGTCTCCATCTATGGGTCAAGAGGTGTAAAGTAATTTAATTGAGTTTGTCTTCCTCAATAGCCAGTCAGTCACGGAAAAGATGGTATTGTCTGCGATTATGATGTCTCCAAAGTGATGTGGAAGCAATTCGCGCTCTTTGTAAGCCCTTTGACCATGACTTCTCTTAGAGGACTTGATAAGTTCTTCATTTGAAAATTGCTGCAGTATCCTACTAAGGCATTGGCTCCTTTGATGCTGGAAGACTATCGCAAAGTGATGGTGGAAAGGAGAGGTGAAGAAGAACAATTTACTGCAGAGCATATTGCGGAGTGCATGAAGAAAGGTACTTTCTTCTTGTGTAGTCTATTTTGTTTTTTTTCCTGCCCTGCTTACTCTACTGGCCTCACTGTAATATCAAGGCAACACTACCAAGATTGTGGGATGATCCAACCGTCAATTTTCATGAAGTTGACTGAGCATATCCTCCTGCCACGTGTGTGTGCAGCATGTCTGATTATTAGCCAGGCTGGTTTATAATCATCTTGATGTACAGGCTGGTTGGTCATCATTGTGATGTATTACATTTGTGTGGCTAGACAAAAATATTTCATCTTAACATATTCCTTTGCAGCAGGAGTTAAACAACTGAAATAATTAGTTTACTGGGATTTCTAGCTTAAATTATTATATGTGGTTGGGATCATAGCCGATGAGAAGGAAGAAGACCTGTAGGTTCATATACGGATTGCGTTATCTAAATGGAGTGCCATGAATTCATCTCTTTCATTCGATAGATGATGCTTCTTTATACTTGGAAATAGAAGCTTAAGTAATCTACTGCAAAAAGTCATCCGTCCTTCACGCATAGGTTTTGCTTGAGCATGGAATATGAGGGCTTAAGCATGGTATTATGTCTTCTATATGATGTTAGCTGGAAGCTGAGGTACCTTTTCTAAGGAAGTCGATATTGATTCTGAAATGGACTCATTTTCAGTGTCGCATCAAACGGAGAACAATCTTGCAGTATTAGGCATAGAGTTTGTTGTTTGGATAAAACATGCCATACACGTTGATGCTTGAGACTGTGTTTTTCTATCTTATTTTCATGAGCACACAGTCGTTTATTAGGTAATGTTGCTAAATCTTTGTTCCTGCAGTGATAGCCGTGGACCTAAAGCAAACTGTGCAGGTTGACAGCGAGCTCCAAATCCGTGCATACTATGCTGGGCATGTAGGTCTTTAAATTTAATTTCTTTGGCACATGCTTATTTGCTTGGCTTGTGCTCATCCTGGTAAGAGTATTTGCATAGAAACAGTAAAAAGCTCAAATAAGGTGAATTGCGGGAAGTTTCTTGTAGATTAGGATGTGTATGCAGAGGTTTGTTTGACTACAATGAAAATGAATTAACAAAATTTGGAGGGAGTTAACTTTAGCAAATGCCAAGTCAACGTGACTTTATTCTGAACAAATAACCTGACTTCTACACCATCATCAGTAAACCATATGTTTGGTACATATGATACGATACATTGCTTTATTCTGTAAAACCGTTTTGAAAAGTTCAAAATTAAGGTTAGGATTTCACTCAGCGATGTACTTTCAAGCTAACATACCAATATCTCAATCTTTTTCTTGTTTCTGTTTTGTCTTCTTTTAATATGATTGTAAGGTCCTAGGAGCGGCCATGTTCTACGCAAAAGTGGGAGATTCTGCTCTGGTTTACACAGGAGACTATAACATGACACCCGATAGACATCTGGGAGCTGCTCAAATTGACCGACTACATCTGGACCTTTTAATCACAGAGTATGTAATTCATTTTGACACAAGTATGTGACCAAGCATGAAACCTTTCTTTTTTTCATGACAATGAAAGCCCACCTTTGGTAGGTTAACTGTGGTCCATGTAATAAGCGACCGACCTCATGGAAGCGAGCTAAAGCTTGGATAGGCGGCCTAAACTTAGGATCATTTTGTGTTATTGGAATTGAACCTGTGCTATACGTCTAGTCTACACAAACATGTTCTCTGCTTGACACCTGAATGTGTGTTTGCAACATTCAAAATAGAGAAAATTGTTGTGGATATTTACTTGTACCTACATGCCAATGAAATGGAACAGTAAATTTCACGGTCCTGATTTCCTATTGGACTTCACCATAACAGCAAAAAGTTCCTGTTTGCTGATGCAGTCATAAATTTGTCCTCCTCAAATTAGTCCAAAGATACATTCGAAAGGGAAATCTTTTTGTCCCTGACATTCTGTTTTTTACCAAGCATTTTTTGTGTTGAGTAGGTTTTGCTAATATCCTTTAATTGCCGTGTAACTTGTAGACAGAGTTATTGAGTTTTAGGGATCTTTAGTAGCTAAATCCGGGGAAACATTGAATCTATTACTGCAAGTAAATTCACAATTCACTTTATTTTCTTTCTGACATCACTTATAATCTGACATCAGACCACTTGAGATGCTCCTCATGCCTAATAAAAATGAAGGACCATTTGTTGAAGTGAACTCTTGAGATTTATGTGCACACATGCTTCTGAGAAAATAACTAGTGAAATGAGAATTTTTTTTTTCTGTTTGACCAGATTTTTTTTTTCTGTTTGACCATACGTACTACATGGGGAATTTATCCTCTGACCTGTAGTGGTGAATTTGGCCATTAGCCAATATTTTTAGTCGGAACTGCTACTGATTCCTAATTCTTTTTCTGGGATCTTCTGCAAAGACTCTTTTTTTCTAGCATCCATTATTCCCATATCCTGGATTTCCCTAATGCAAGGTTCTTTTGTTTCTTTAGGCATTGATTTTTTGTGGATCATCTGGAATTGCAGATTTAACTTATCTATTGCTCATACCTCTTGACATATTCAAAGTTTGTTTCTAATAGATTTCTTTCATAGGTCGACATATGCTACGACGGTGCGGGATTCCAAATATACTCGGGAAAGGGAGTTCCTCATAGCTGTATGTGAATTTCTCAGTTTTGGAGTCACTGCTCCTGCTACTTCTGTCTTTTTCTCATTTTTCTATATGGTTGTTATGGAGTTTCACTAGTAGATCTGCATAGAGTCTGACACTACGATTTCCTAAAAGTGAAAAAGGGGGGGGGTGTATTACGGAATGGTCAATCTTCTTTATTAGCTTGTTAACTCATAGCTTTGAATTGCTCAAAATCTTGTCTGCCTTCAGATTTGAAATCAGTTTCCTACAGGTCCATAAATGTGTTGCTGGAGGAGGAAAGGTGCTTATTCCAACATTTGCCCTTGGAAGAGCTCAGGTACCTCAATCTTGATCATGATAACCTTGGGCTATCTTGGTTGAAGTTCATACTATCTTTTTTTACTCACACACACACACACACACACACACACACCCACGCATTTTTACACCCATGCACAAAAGACAAACATTCATGAACATCTGCATTTGTATTAAGTATTTAATTTTCTATCAGAATAAGCAGTCTACGTTACATGCAATAGTACCTAAAATTATTCTACATTCTACAAAATAGGAATTCTAATCTATAAATCTATTTCATGCTTCAACTTTTCTTCATTACATGCCTTTGTGTACTTGAATATCCATGTATCGGAAATTTTCATGTTCCTAGCAGGTTCGAAATTAGTGGCTTATTCAATTTTGCGAGCTCAAAACTTTGTGAATACTAAAGGACCTGACACTTGGATAAGTTTTGTGTCGAGTATCTGCCCATACCGTTGGTTCTTGCTCAGCAGGCTGCTTTTAGCCCCCAAACCTTTTGTCTTTGAATGAAATTAACTATAAGAAATGTACGATTGTCCCTCAAATTCGATGTGAGACACAGCACAACCTTGTTCATGGTTTGGCTCTTTAGCTGGTGAACACCATGATACTTGTATTAATATCCAAGAGTAATAGTATCTAAATTTCTTTTGATGAAGCCACTGTGAACCATGCAAAGGCCACAACTGTGGCCACAAGTGTCTGCTGCTATCAACAGATTCCACCTTCTTCCTTTCGTTCTTTCGTGGTTAAATATGCTTCCTTGCTCATGTAAGTGGAGCAACATGTTGCATACTATTTCATCATTAGGGCTGTACTATTTGAAGGCTCGGTCTGCTGGGCAGTAATTTTCCCTCTGAAATTTCTTGTTTGTTTCCTACTTCTCTTTTCC
Organism: Rhodamnia argentea; assembly: GCF_020921035.1. Classification (NCBI taxonomy): domain Eukaryota; kingdom Viridiplantae; phylum Streptophyta; class Magnoliopsida; order Myrtales; family Myrtaceae; genus Rhodamnia; species Rhodamnia argentea. The sequence continues at coordinate 8,580,098 of NC_063154.1, read as the reverse complement.
AAAGAACTTCTGTCCTTCACATTTCAGCATAGGATTTTCTCATCCATAACAAGGAGAAGATGGCTAGGCTTGTGCTAGCAGAGGCTTCCACCAACCAACCAGTGGAAATTGACCTGCTTCTGGATTTGATACTCTTTTTGCGAAAGCCCTGTAAACTTGACAATGCATTACTCGCTTATCTTCAACACCCACCTGACTTGATCTCTTAGACTCTATAACTTGACTTAGTGAATTGACCAGAACTTTCAAAGTTGATGTAGGTCTTATAGCTTTGTCACCATTCAGAGTCAAAAGCAAGGCGCTTTTCCTTGAACAACAGAAAAATGAGAACATGACCATTTTGAGTCATGGATTATTTGATTTTTGGTGAGCTTGACTCCACTATTGTCGGTATTAACATCGCGCGCGTGTTATGATGACTGCTATAAACTGGTAGAGCTTCTATTCACATTCTAGGAAATGTTTACTTTCCATGACTCATCATAGCTGTGCAGTTTCTTTTCCCTGACATTGTTGCTCTAACATGAAGGAACTCTGTATGTTGCTGGATGACTACTGGGAGCGTATGAATCTGAATATTCCTATATACTTTTCGGCAGGTTTTATAGTTCTCTTCTTTCCCCTAAAATTAATGTATTGTGTACTTTGACATTTAGCATCAATCAGCGGTAAGACTAGATTCAGTTTGTTTCTGTTATCTTGTTGGGTCTGTGATGTGGTTAGTATGTGGGAAGAACATATTTAGGAAAAGGCATGTGACAGTTAGCAATGCCTGCATTTGACATGAGTTATGCCTTTATCAAATATCCACAGAGCACTCTGTCATCGTAACCTACTTCAGTGGTAGTACTATATTGGCCAAAGTTTTCACTGGTTTGTGTATGTATCTGACTGTATGCTTACTTTTCCATCTGTAATAAGTTGAGGGTTATGACCAATTAGTAATCCTTGGGTTAGATCAAAATAGAGAGCAACGGTTAATTCATTTGGGGAATTTTCTTTAGAGTGTTATTGGAGCTCTTAGTAGAGATGGCTATCCGAGGCATGTATGACCTACAATCGTTAAGATTGATATGGAAGAACTACCCCGCTCGAAGTTAAAGGTGGCACATTGTGTGCACAACCAACAAAACTGGGAAAATAGTATAGAGAATTCTTTGGTTTTAGGTAATGGCCGATCAGATTCTTCTTTCAAATGTGACTTAGACAGGGGATTATTTTGCATCTTGTACCTAGTTTGAGTAGGATGACTGAGCTTCTTGTAGGAATGGAAGTTTAATAGAACCAAGTTGTACAGTGTAAGCCGCATATGGCTATTGAACAGGCAAAAATAGCATTCCGACAAATTCTTCCTTGTGAGCCATCCTTTCTGTCTGTTGGTGGCATCAGCTGCATCAATACTTTTGAATGTGGTTTCTTTCCAGGAGGCTTTACCTGTAGTACGGGTTTCTACTCAAACAATATGCTTATAAATTTTTTCTTTGTAAACAAACATGCTAGATAAACATTGTGTTTCCATCTACTTGTTGGTTAATTTTTTTAGAAAAAAAAAAACAGTTTATTTAACTAGGTATTAGAGCGATTTAAGAGTTTGAATACTGGCATTCCTCATTATATGGGTGATTGAATTGGCTTTGTGTCTCCAGTAATTGCATTGCGTCCATGTTCTGCACTTCATGTCACATGCAAGGTCGGATTTAAACATGAGGGGCAGTACTAAGATGCACGCTTGTTATAACTTGCGGACATGTCTCCTAACAGCTTAAGCCTTTGGGAGAATCAGGTGTCCTACAATCTTCCCTACATCGGAGTGTCTCCAATCCTCTTTGTTGAAGGTGCTTCTTTTGTAGAGTCTAAACTAAGATTGCTTTTCAAAACTCAGGAGTTAAAATAAGAAGCATAAGTTGTTCTTCATATAATTCCTGTTCTGTTTGAATAGTAGTTTTGATCATATGAGCTGATTATAGTATTCTCAGCTTCAATCTTTGCATTGCTACTGGACATTGTGGACAAGAGCAGTGTTCAGTGATTTGGTAATTGATAAATATTTATGCTGCATACCTTAGCGGAAAGTTTTGAAATATTGACTATCCTATGCTGCAAAATGCATTCAGATTTTTTATGTCAACTTACTCGTCTTTTGGACTATAATACTTCTGCTATGATTGCTCTGTGAAAAATCATGACTTACATGCATATTTGTAAATCCTGATGAAATTGCTTGATAGAAGTTTTCATGTCTTCTTCCCTTGTGGTAATGCTCTGTCTTCTTCCTTGATGCTGGAGCTGTAAGATTGGTTGTGTTCTGAATCTAGACTGATGATTTAGATACCTTTCTTGTAGGTTTGACAATTCAAGCCAACATGTACTATAAAATGCTTATCAATTGGACCAGCCAAAAGGTCAAAGCGACATATGTAACACGGAATCCGTTCGACTTCAAAAATGGTATTGTCATTTCCGGCTAAGTTGTCATGCAAATCTAGAATACTTCGGGGTTGTAGTCAGGATAATACCTGCTCAGCATTTTAATTTCACCTTTCTTTTTTGTGTCAATTCCTATTGGCATGCATTGCATTTTAAAGTCTGCATGAGAATCTGGTACTGTTTATCATGATTTAGTTTTCTCACCTGATAAGATAGACAATTTAGATGCATTGCTGTAGCTTGTAGGCACGTTAGAGAAACCTTTCATAATAGTTTTGCAGCTTTCCTATTAGGACAACCCTTGGCAATGAAATTACAGCTGAACCTGTTCCTTCAGACAATCATTTTGTAATATGAGACAATTTGCAATATCAATTGCAGCAGCAACAACTGAAGAAATGATAGCATAATGTAAATTTTCCCTGAGTTGGCCATCAATTGAAGTGGTTTTCATATCAAGATGTGAGAAATTGAAAGAAAATGTTGTGGGGTTTTCGTGGGGATCCAATTTTACCGTTCTCTTGGCAACAGATTTATAAGGACCACTAGTCGTAAGTATTACTGTCAGAGCTCAGTCATTAAGGGTTCCAGGCATGAAGCAAGTCCGAGCATTCATTCTATGGTTGTTAGTTCGGGCAGAGCTGGTGTATGGTTTGTCGAACTATCTAGCTTGATTTTCATCTTGCTCCCGGCTACCTTTCCTTTGGACCCTTTTCCCGCTTAGAAGTGGATTCGAACCACTGACACAAGGATTTTCAGTCCTTTGCTCTAACCTGCTGAGCTTCTGTTGATGATCGGCTGAGAGACAGTCCCTGGCGATCTTACGTTCACCATTTTCTTGAAAAATGTCAAAAGACAAAAGTTCCCGAAAGCATAAACCTTTTTAGTGATTAGCTCCCCTTTGATGGACTAATTCTCCCACCACATTATGCTGTTGAAGTTAATGATATGCTTAATGCAATAGCGAGATTAGATTTTATTTTCATGTTCCTGCCATAAAGTTTATTGTACAGGCTTGTAATTGATTAATTGGATGAAACTCATCATCGCATTTATATTGTTAGTATGGCTGCTTTTTTCTTCTCTTTTTTTGTCTTGCTGAAAATTTCATTTGCATTGTAGTTGTCAATGCAGAGTAGTAGGATTATATTCCACAAAAATGTGCAGAATAACATTCACATGATAGAGTTAGTTGGAGATTCCTCTTGGTACATCTAGCATATTGATCAAACAGTTCATATGATTAAGTAATTTAGATAGCTTGGAGTCAATAACTCATCATTTAGTTTCTGATGTTGTAGTTCGCAATTTTGACCGTTCCATGATTAATACTCCTGGACCCTGTGTGCTTTTCGCAACACCTGGAATGATCAGTGGTGGATTTTCACTAGAAGTTTTCAAGAACTGGGCACCTTCTGAAATCAACCTTGTTACGCTGCCTGGGTGACTCCCTTTTCTTCATCCTATGATAGTTCAATATTAATGTCTTTGTGGGTGGTTCTAGGGATGAATAGGGAAACATATAAAAATCAAACTCTATCATATTTCATTGGGTCTACCATGTATAGTAGGTTCCACAAGTTTTGATGGCAACTTGAAATTGTTATTGTTGGGAAGGTCCCAAACTGGTAATTTAACGAGCTTCTTCCCATTCAAACTTGTGGAACCTCCTAATAGATGGTAGTCCAAAGTATGAATTCAAGCCACCATGACCTCCTTTTATATGACTACTTGCATATTGAGAATTATAAACAACTTTCATGTACATACTGCCTTACCTGTATTTGGGGCTTTAATTCATATCTATCATCCCATGGAATCATGTCTCAGTTTCCTCCTTCACTGCTTATCTTCCAGGTATTGCGTGGCTGGAACCATAGGACATAAATTGATGTCTGGGAAACCCACTAAAATTGAATTGGATAAGGACACGGAGATTGATGTTCGATGTCAGGTTCATGTCATCTCTTGTATATTATGGTTGTGTCATATTTGTTATCAATGTACCATCTACCAGAGCATTCTTCTTCATATTTTAGTTAAACCTGTCATTCTTTATTTCTAAAATCCTTCGTATAACTGAATAAAAAGGTATATCTTCCTTTTTCTTTGTTTCAGCTCTCTCCACTTTAACCCACCTGATTTTTTTGCAAATTTCACCTAGTAAGTACTTTGGATTTGTATCTAAAGAATGCTTTTGCAGTGTAAATAAAACAGGACTGTTAAACAATGTACCTAGGCAATGTCAGCTACTGAAAAATGGATGAGAACTTGAAATGTCAATTTCCCCTCTTGGTCTCCAAATTTTGCTTTGCATAATTTACTCACCTTGGCAACTCTACCCAAAGCCTTTGTCTATAGCTTCAGTTAGTCATTTATCCATGATACCAATTTAGAGTCACCGGGTGAAAATATTTCTCTTCAGGCTCGGGTGTAGGCTTTGATGACGTCACTGTTTTGATGTCATCAATTATGTAAAACCATACACTTCCCCTTCTTCATATATGAATGTGCACTTACCAAACAAAACTTGCTCTAGAAGAACAGTCCAATTATTATGTAGAAGAATTCTGCAAGGTGATGCAATTCTTCCATGTGTAATATATGCTAACTCAATGTGTTTCATGTCCAGATTCATCAATTATCCTTCAGTCCCCACACAGATGCAAAAGGGATAATGGATCTTGTTAAATTTCTTTCACCGAAGCATGTGATACTCGTGCATGGGGAGAAGCCTAAAATGGCTTCTCTGAAAGGGAAAATCGAGTCTGAGTTAGGAATTCCATGTTATGACCCTGCCAATAACGAAAATGTGAATGTCCCATCAACTCACTTTGTCAAAGCATGTGCATCGGATGCATTTGTGCAGAGTTGCTTGAGCCCGAACTTCAAGTTCTCTAGAAGGAACAGGGAATATGAATGTTCACATCAAAAAGACTCGGAAGGGGTGCCAATTTTGCAAGTAAGGGATGAAAGGATAGCTGAAGGAATTGTTGTTATGGAAGGCAATAAAGAGGCTAAAGTCATCAACCAAGATGAGCTTCTGCACGTTCTGAGAAGAGAAAGGCATGAAGTAGAGTTTGCTTACTGTTTCCCTGCACAGTTGAGCAATAAAAATGAAGAGCCGAGTGACACTTCTACAGACAATTTACAATGCCCTTATAGAAAATGTTCTTTGCTTCGAGCTTTACTCTCTGAACTCTCGAAAGAATTTCCTCAAGTGGAAATCCAAGATTTTGGGGAATACGTCAAGGTGGAGTCGCTTCGTGTCGCTATCTGCTTGACGGACGAGTGCCCTTATAGAGTTGGTGGTCATCCTCTAGTTGGATGTGGATCCGTGTTTTTATGCTGTAAATGGTTATCAAGAGATGAGCAGCTTGTGTGGAAAATGATCTCTACTGTACGAACTCTTGATTTGAGTTTGCCTCTTTAACCGCGTCAGGTGATTTCGGATACATCTTTTGCGGGGCCGCCCTTCGTGGAAAAGAGAAATGAATGGTACTTTCCTCAGCAAAAGGTGATTTGGCCTCATTCTGTTTGATTATACGTAGACATGTTGCATGAATAGAGGTGTCAAAATGGGTTGACGATGCACAATCCATATTCAATGAGATGGGTCAAATATGGGTAAGTCAAATTTTAATTAATGGGTTGTTAATGGATTTGTCAGGAATGCTTCACATATGTCTCGATTTTGCCAGGCCTAGCTGCCTGGCGGATCTTCGAAGCTTTGGTTGTGGCTTCACAGGATTTAAACTTAATTATATGTGTGGTGTAAATAAGCTTAAAACAAAATTTTATTTTAACTCATTCACAACATTTAGGTTATAAATATTATTAGTTCAGTCAACCCATTCATTTGCCTTTTAATTAATTTTTCTATTTTATATATTTTTAATTCATAATTTTTTTTTTATCTTTTACATAACAAATTAAAAATCTGGTCGGCTCCCGCTCATGTCACGGGCCGACTTTTTGGGATCAATCCGTGTGGCAATTAGGCTTCCTTAGATGAGCGTCTAAGCTAAGTCTTTTAGTTTAGAAAGAAGCTCATAGAGAGAATGCTTTGTATTACTCAACACTAGAGGATACCTTTATTTATATCAGAGGATCTCTCATTGCATTCATTGATCATATCTAATGGCTTAGATTGCACCTCCCCATCTAACAACTACCGAAAGTTCTAGAACATGGAATAATTATCATATTGCCCGCCTTTAAGAATAGTATAGAGAAATCAAGAAAATCAAGAAAACCCTAAAGAACAGGACACTTCAAAGTCTCATGGTTCATTCGAGCCATTTGATCGGTTCGTCGGCTCGCAAAAACCTCGATCCATGACACCTGCCCCACCGCCCGTCACCCCATCACTTGCAATTAATCGGGCCCGTCTACAATAGTTTGGGAAATTAAAGAGGCGAAAGAAGGCTTACCAGGGATTCGTCCTTTGCTTTCGAATGCAGAACCCATTTGCAGATTTTGATGCTTCCATCAGCCTCGTTTTCCTTATCGGCCACCACCTCGAAGTACTTGTCCAATAGTCCTGCCATTAAAGTAGACAGATAATAGTCAATCATAGGTGACATTACGAGCCCATGCTATGATATTTTTTAAACTTGTATTGCTGATGTTGTCACAATTTGATTACCTTCAATCGAACAAGCAAGGTGTTCGAATTTGGAGGCAGTAGCTATGTGAAGTTCGTCTCTAGCCCAATTATGGAGGACGAGCAAGCTCATGAAAATGCAAATTGTGAACCTCATCATGATCGTTGAGAGGTTATGATAATATCGCAGCAAGCGGCGGTGGCGAGCAATTGCCGATTGTTGTCCGCTGGTTGACGGATTTAATATTAAAGTGTTTTAGTAATATAAATCGGCGGGGATCGGGTATGGATTGAGTCGGATATGTGTTGCTAGATTTGTATTATATGATATGGGTCAAAATGGATTAAATTGATCAATATGAGTCAAATCATTTTTGACCATACCCAATCCGAATCCGACTCACCCATTTGATTGGTATAGTCTGTTATAGTCTAAGGTGATGATCACAATTCTTTTGAAAACCGAAGAGTTGGAGCTAGTGACTAATTCTTGATCCAAGATGTAGCAATTTGACGAGAAAGCTCTCGACCAGCTTCCTCCAAAATGAATTTCTGCTTACCAATATCACCATGAGTGACGTGTTTAACGTCTATAACAGAGCATGAACAAATGACGGGCGGGTCTCAATTTCGGACCTCCTCGATCAACAATTCTCGACGATTTGACACTCTACCGCGTGTCGTCAATGTCGCCCGGTACATTATGGTACCACAGAAGTGGCCCTCGATCGAAGTATCCAATTTTCACAATCAGAGTCAACCGGCTCGAAATTCATGCGGTTTACCATTAAACTGCCACAACGAGAGTAATGACCGAAAATGACCTGACGAGATCCATGGGCGTAAGCGACACAGCCCCCGCCAAAAAGAAGGTTAGAATAGCGGATAAACTGGGAGCGGGAGAGAAAATAAGGTACGCTTCGCGATGGAACGACAACCGAAAAATTCAGCTACTCGTCATGGAGAACATGTTTGGGTGGGCCGGCTGCTCCACGTCACCTGTAGAGCCGGCCCATTCAATGGCCAACACGTGGCGCCATGTCGCCGTGGACCCTTCCACGTCACCGTGGTGGCGGCCCGCCCAAAGGGAGGCGCACGCTTTGCCAAGATCCGCCACCGGCTAAAACACAACCCACGAAGCCTGTTTCTGCTTCAAGAAAGAGTTGGAGCTTCACTCAACGACACGACACAGTCCTCGCATCTACCGTTCAACCCCAACGACGACAGCGAACACGAGACGAAGAAGAAGAAGAAGATCCGACAGACCCATTTCTCGTCTCTCTTCCTATTCACACTCAACCAGCTTCAATCTGTCTCTGTCTCTCTCTCTCTCTCTCTCTTACTCTGCCAGCTGAAAAGGGACTTCAGGGATGCGAACCCCTTGTCCCCGACCCCAATAGCACCCGCCGCCACCCTCCGTCATGTCCTCCTCCTCCTCCTCCAATTCCCCCTCCTCCGCGGCTGCCGCGGCGGGCTCCGACCCCCAGGCCCCGCTCCTCGCCTCCCGCCAGGGCGGCGCCGACGACTCCGGCTCCGGGCCCCGCCCGCCCTCCCTCGCCGTCCTCCTCGGGCGGGCCACGGGGCGGCGCGGGCCCTCCATGCTGGTCCGGGAGACGGCGGCGCGGGAGCTCGAGCAGCGGCGCGCCGACTGGGGCTACTCGAAGCCCGTGGTCGCGCTCGACATCATGTGGAACACGGCGTTCGTCGTGGTGTCCGTCGTCATGCTCGTCTGCACCGCGGACGAGCACCCCAACACCCCGATCCGGCTCTGGATCTGCGGGTACGCCGCGCAGTGCCTGGTCCACGTCGTCCTCGTGTGGATTGAGTACCGGCGGCGCAACTCGCGGAGGGTCAGGGACGAGGAGCGGCAGCAGAACTACAACTACGTGAATGACAGCGAGGACGAGGAGGCTGGCGTGGACACGGCTTCGGGCAGCTCAGCTCGGTCCAAGTGAGTTTTAATTCATTTCTCTGGATTGCAATGGTTGATTTCTATTTGTGGTAGTGGGACTAGATTTAATTGGACATACAGTGGCCGTTTGCAGAGATTTCCTACTTTGAAGTTAAGAGGAAATGGAGAGAACTAGAAAGATGATACTCATACCTTACATTTTGAAGGGTTGCAAGGCGAAGTAGGTCAAAGGATTACTGTAATAATGTAGAAAAAAAGGAGATAAAAGAACAGAAATTTCCATCTCGTGTTTCATAGTTGGACGTAGGCGAAAGAAAGGAAGTGATGGATAGAGATGGACGTGTGTGTCATGTTTTAGAAGGTGGCATTTTGTGCTCTGGTAATTCTCCATTTCCTCCCACATTGCATTTCTAGAAAGAAAATGTGAACTTGAGATATACTAATTTCCCACCGTTTCCCCTGTTGTCAAGTGGTCAATGAAGGAGATTTCCTACTAACCGACCCCGTTCTCTTTTTTCCACATTTCACAAACCAAATATAGCTTCTTGAAGTTGCGAGTTTGAATATGACGGAAATAGAACCATGTCGCACCTTTTCTTCCTTCCTTTGACATGAATGACCAAGTGAGAGATGAGCGCTCTTCCTTTCGTTTATCATTTCATGTTCCTTATGGGTGATCCATCCATGGCCCACCTTTGATATTTTGTTCATTTCTTGTTGAGATTCTGCCAAAGTTTGCTCCTGATGCGGTCTTTATTGATATTGGTTGTGAAGATACTTTCTTGTGCACCCAAATGTAGAGTAGTGATGCATAAAAACAAGCGAGGCAGAGGATAACATCAGGGGTGATGACAGAGAAGAAGTGCCAGCAAAAATATATGCATGAAAATGCTTGTCTAGCGTCTATTCAAGCGTTGCTCCTTAAAACAAAAAGTAACAAGTCATGTAGAATACTGAAAAAGTTAAAGTTACTCCAAACAAAGCCTAAATACTTATGTATCATTACCAATATATCGAGGTACCGCCATCTTGTTCACATTCTTCTGTTGTATCTATAGAAAGAGCCTAGTTAAGTGTTTTCCATGGAGTGCTTAATTTGATAGGAGTTCTATTGCATGTAGAATTTCTAATATAGAAAGCTCATCTTTAAGGAGAATCCTTAATGCTCTTTGTTGAGAAGCACAATATAAAGTTATTCAGGAGTTCTAGATATAATTTGCACTTAACAATTATTACCCCAATAGGTGTACTATTATTTTCTGAACATAGCAAATTCTATTTGATGGGGGCATGTGCTAGAAAGATCCATCTTGCTGATGACTGAAGTTAGCAAAGTGTCTGGTCATGCTTTTGCCGTCGCAAAGTGTATGCAGGGGCATTTTATAATACTGGCATAGATGCTCGACCTTTGCTCTCAAACTGACCCCGTGTTTAGTTGCTTAGCTGGAGTTGTAATGTTCCAATTTATTGGCTGTTAATTGTTTATTGGCGATGTCTTCTGTAGTGTCACCAAACGCTGTGAATCGGTGAATACCATGGCCTCATTTCTGTGGTGGATAGTTGGCTTTTATTGGGTAGTATCTGGCGGAGATGTTCTTTTAAGCGAAGCGCCTCGTCTCTACTGGTATGATGTTGACCCTTCTCGATTTCTCATGTTAAGCCCTTCTCGATTTCTCATGTTAAGAGAACTTCAGTTTTATGTTTTTGCTAGTTTGAGGCATCAAGTATTTGGGTGCTACTACCCATATAGCCAACCTCACTTAGTACAAGGGGGAAAAACATAGAAGAAAAAAAAGCTGCTTTTGTCGTCGTCGTCGTTGTATGAGCATGGGGAATTGGGGGGACGTAAATCTAGGACTTAAGGATAAGGCAGAGGAAGGAGTATGTTGCATAGAGGAAAAGCATCATATGACACATCACTTAGGTACTTCAATCATTGGTTTCATTGGTTACATATTTGGTGAACTGCATGCATTTTCTAGGACACCCTAGTATCTTGATCTAATTTTAATTGTGTATTTTTTTTTTTGGTTCGCGGGGGGGGGGATGGGTGGCGGGGTTGTGTGTGTGTGGGTGTTTCCCATGTTCCATACCACTGATTGTTGGTCTTGTCTTCTTTCTCTCAGTCACTCTCACACACACGGTCATCATTCATGCAGTGATTTTTTTGGCATGGAGAATAATGACTATTAAATAAAATTGTAAAAGAGAAAACAGGAATTGCTACTGCTGGACTATCTAATTCTGAATTTGTGCAGGTTGGCTGTGGTATTTCTGGCATTTGACGTATTCTTTGCCATCTTTTGTGTTGTTTTGGCATGTCTGATTGGGATTGCTCTATGTTGCTGTCTGCCATGCATTATTGCGATTCTCTATGCTTTTGCTGGACAGGTATGAAGCTATCATATAATAAAAGGCCCTATTTTTTGGCCACAACTTTTTTTGGGGCCGTTCTTTATTGTCTTTTCTGTTTTCACGACTGAACAGGAGGGTGCATCAGAGGCCGATCTTAGTATCCTTCCTAAATACAAGTTTCATATATTGAGTGATGGTGAAAAAACTGTTGTTGGAGCTGGAAAGATGGTTCCTGTTGAAACAACTAGCGGATATCTAGCAAATGAAAGATTGCTTCTGCCTGAGGATGCGGTGAGTTATTGTGCTATAATGACAACTTTGCTCTTCTAACGGTTTATTTTGCTTGATAATATGGGCTATGCATTGGAGATATGTTCTGATTACTGGTGGAAATGTTGAGCTAACGATCCAAATTTATGAGTAAAGAAACACTGACATGGAAAGAGAGAATATGAGCAATCCAGTCTCAAGATGAAATGGCAGACAATTTGCATTTATTTTTTTTCGGGTCATCAGCGCTTTGAGAATGATAGCAAAACCTTATTCATGATCGAAGCATCAAAGCCCAACTATTCTACACTGCCTCAGATGAAATGGTAGACAATCTGCATTCATTTATTTTCAGGTCATCCTCCCTTTAAGAATGATAATAAAACCTTATTCATGATCGAAGCATCAAAACCCAACTATTCTACACTGCTTTCTGGTGCCCTGCTGTGATCGACCTGGGATGTTTAAAGACATCCCTCCAGTTAGATCCCTAGGGACAATGACGAAAATAGAAAAGATCCAGCCTTAGTGCTTAGCTTGTCTGGCTAGATTTTGCCCTAGTTTAGATGACGTCGATTAGAATGCATCCAACAATTGTTTAATCAATATAAATAGTGACCCGATCTCGCGGATAATGCGATTCCATCTAAATAAGGTCTTGGTTCTGTAGCTGGCCAATTAAAAACATGCCACTCCCTTATTGCTGCCTATGCTACTTAATCTGCTGGTTTATTTTGACTGCCACAATTAAAATTTGTACGCCCCTATTTGCTGCATCAAAATTTAATTCATATCACTTGATAAAAAGCGGGCAGTAAACTCTTTTTTTCCCAGTAATCATGTTATAATCTCCTCCAATTGTCCTTAAGGGTGCCATCGTGTGCTCTACCAACTTGAAGTGTGCCCAATCTTGGAAATTGGATGTCGTGGGTCTTGTGTTATGCTGTCCATGTGCACTTATAGTTATCTTTGCTCTATTTATACTTCGTTTACATTTAGATTGGTAATGCCGGATATTGCCATATCATCCGTAATTCCTAGTAAGGTTCAGAATCTGGTTAGCAGTGTGTGAGAGGAAACCCTTGAGAGGTTTGATTTATGTAATGTTCGGGCATACCGGAGCGAGGAGTTTGTAAAATAACATCTTCTGAGAGTATGGAACTTGTATTGTAGCATTTTAGCACTTATCTTGCTTATAAGATGAATTCTCTACTTCGATTTTCCATAGGAATGCTGTATATGTCTCACCTCGTATGAGGACGGAGCAGAGCTCCACGCTCTCCCCTGCAACCATCATTTCCATTCAACGTGTATCGTGAAATGGCTCAAGATGAATGCGACCTGTCCTCTCTGCAAGTACAACATCCTCAAAGGAAACGAACAGATATAAAGTCAGGGAAACTAAGGAAAACCACAGAAGTGCTCATGCTCGCCCGTCCTCGGATGGTCCTTGTGTATAAACAGAGAACATCGGAACCAGAGATTTCCTCCTAACATTTATTTGAAAATAAGTCATAGCAATCTGTCGATCGAGCTTCGTTTTTGCGTGTTATCTTCCAGCCTGTCAGAGTTTCCTATTCTTTGTATTGGTTGTATTGTGAAACTCCTATACAGAGAATTTGATTGATGCTTCCCTCGCTCATGCTCGAATTGCTTCCTTTGTAAATTGGTTGAGGAGGAAATTCTGTACTGCTGTACTACTGAGACTGATTCATGACACTGTTTTTCCTGCTTGAGCTTTTAGTCATTGCCAGTGCATTTGGCAGGGGATCTAGAGCATAAGACTATGGGACTGAGGAGCCAGTGAAATCGAGGTTCATGAATTGAAACTGTTTGACCTTGTTTTATCATAGATTAATGCCTCAGCGGGGGGCAAAAGGAGGTCTGGGAGGACGAAGAAACTGCTTTATTACTTTTACTGGGGATTTTCTCTGGCATTTATTTCAAGTTTCAAAAGATCGTGAAAAAGTTTCATACGTCGTTATTTGTACCTTTTTAAAGGTTCTGCTTATTTTCTGTCAAACAAAAATAATGTAGGGTTAATAAAATGAAAAATATCAAATTGATACACTTGTGATAAATTTATCTCAAATTATTTTTTTACCATAAAAAATTTCAAATTGATGTACTTGTGACAAATTGACCCCAAATTTGTACATTTGTGACAAATTGATTCAATTTGAAATTTTTCGTGATATTAACCCAATTTATCGAGAACTAATGCTTTGACCATCAAAAATTTCAAACTGGTATGCTTACGATAAATTTATCCTAAATTGGAATATTTGTCACAAATTGATTTAGTTTAAGATTTTTCATGGCATTAATCCTATTTAACGGCAATTAACGTTGGGTAAATTTGTCATATGTGTACCGGTTAGATTTTTGTTGGTAAAAGAATTTGGGATAAATTTTTCACAGGTGTACCGATTGAGATTTTTAGTGGTTAAAAAAATAGTTTGGGGTAAATTTTTCATATGTGTACCAATGTGAGGTTTTTTGTGGTAAAAAAATATATTTTAGGATAAATTTGTTACATGTATGCCATTTTGAGATTTTTCGTATTATTAACCCAATAATATAAAATTCCAGTACAAAATTTTACAAAAAAAAAATATTCAGTAGTTTTAAAGCCCGAAACATCACATCAGTAGCTGATGTGGCATGCATTTATTTATTGAAATTTGTGGAATTTAAAGCAATGATGTAGAATTTGTTTAAGCCATATATGGAAGGCGGTGGTTGGGCGCCAGATGATGGTGGCGGTCGGCCATGGACGACAGTTCATTCGCAGAGGTTCTTTGTCCTCAGTGATGCCCTTGTCCATAAATCTAGGTGACCACTTGTCCATAGTCGTGCTTTGTCCTTAGTGATTCATAAAGGCGGCAAAATGGGTCTACAATCCATATTTTAACTCATATTTGATTATGTGGGTTGCCTTAAGTTTTTAAAAAGGAAAATTTCTAATAAGAGCTTGAAGCGTTTTTATTTTTTTCAAATAAGAGCATGAAGTGGACTTTGTTTCAATAAATTCGAATTTCTCTTAACACTAGAAAATTGCTTCTTTGTCAATTTAGCCTTATGACTAGACGCGGCCGGTTCGGTGGAACCGCCGGTTCCGGTTCAGGAACCGGCGGTTCCGGTTCCACGAAAAGCTGGAATCGGAACCGGCCGTGAAAAATGGCGGTTCCGGTTCCGAACCGGAACCGGCGGTTCCGAGCCGGTTCCGGTTCCGCTTCGGAACCGGCGGTTCCGGTTCGGAACCGCCGGTTCATTCCGATTCATTTTTAATAATAATTTTTAAAATAATAAATAATAAAATAAATATAATAAATTATAAATTATAAAATACAATTAAATTGTACATTGTAATAAAATATGGGAAAAAAAAAAAAAGAAGGAATGGGCTTGAACTTAATGAATTATCATTAAGCGACCTACATATCTTCTTGGGGATAGAAGAATCAAAGCCCATGTAGTTCTTTTTACCTTTGAGAACCCCAACTTACCTCATCGTTAATCGTTGCTACCCGTTGTGGTACCCGTGGCGGTGGTATCTCCAACATCATCGCTAAAAAATTCGTGTTCACGATCTAACTCTTGGTGTCGATATTTCGCCCTCGTCCAATCGCCGACACAAGCTTGAGCTTCCACAGAGTCCGGGCTTAATCTTGAACGGCGAGAGTCCAAAATTAATCCTCCGAACTAAATGCTTGTTCAACCGCAACCGTTGAAGAAGGGGTTGCTAATATTTGACGAGCGATGAGGGCGAGAACTGGATACTCGATTTGGTGACTCTTCCACCACTTCAGGATTTCGAAATCATACTATGTTCGCATCACGAAACTCAAATTGAGTGGTTAAATATTTTTCTAATTCAGAAATATTACCTGTTGCCCCTTTTTGTTTTTTTGCCTACTCTTAAGCATATTATACCCTCTACTAAGTGAACTACCACCTTCGCTACGTGAGGCGGTAGATTGTAAAGATCCAGAATCACTTAAACCATATCTACTACAAAATTCTCCATATAATGCTACTATAGATTCTTTAACATGTCCTAATATATTTAAAATATCTATTGAATCATCCAAATGTAAACAATCATGATAATACACATTCAAATAATCTTGTAAACCGTCTAATTTAATACGTGGATCAAAAACAATACCAACTAAATAGACAAGAGGAATTTGCAAATAATAATGCAACCATTTTTCTCGCATTACTAAAATAGTTTGACCTAATTCGGTATCTTTTTCATATTCACTAAAAACACTACTAATATTAACACACTCTATTAAAAATAAATGCGTTGTAGGATAATAAATACCAGATAAAGTCTTAGTAGCATCATTAAAAATTTTCAAAATATCTAAAATTTTCTTGCAAACGTCCCAATGTTGAGGAAGTAAAGTAATTTCGGGAATATTTTGTGAAATAAACATACATAATAAATCTTTATATTCAAAAGTTTGCCGAAGCAACTCGTACGTAGAATTCCAACGAGTCGGAATATCTTTTGGAAATCTTCTTGGCCTTCTCCCATTTTGTTTACAAAATTTTCCCCATGATTTCATACATTGGGGACGACTCCATAAAAATTTAATTGCACTTTTTATTGGGGCGAG
The DNA here is from genome assembly GCF_020921035.1 of Rhodamnia argentea. Classification (NCBI taxonomy): domain Eukaryota; kingdom Viridiplantae; phylum Streptophyta; class Magnoliopsida; order Myrtales; family Myrtaceae; genus Rhodamnia; species Rhodamnia argentea. The sequence goes on along the minus strand of NC_063154.1, from coordinate 8,563,897 downwards.
AGAAGTGTCAAGAGTTCGTAAACCATTTTGTACACATAAATTTAAAACATGACAAGCACATCTAATGTGAAAAAATTGTCCGCCAAAAGTGGGTTTGCAAATATTTTCTAATTCGGGAATAGAAGCGGTATTTGCGGCGGCATTATCAAAACCAATTGAAAATACTTTATTTATTAAATTATATTCTTCTAAAACTTGCCTAATTATTCTATAAATATTATGAGCCGAATGGCTTTCATCAAAAACTCGGAATGCAATAAGTCTTTTTTGAATCATCCAATTGTCATCTATCCAATGACACGTGACACCCATATAACAATGAATTTGCCAAGGATCACTCCAAATATCGCTACCTATATGCACACGTCCATTGAATTCCGCAAAAAATTTTGCTAAAGATTTTTTTCCTTTTTTATAAAGATGAAAAACTTCGCGTTTAAGAGTATTTTTTGGAATAGTTGGCGCTATGCGAACCAACGCAGTATTTATCAAATATTTCATATTAAAATTTTCACCAGTATTAAACGGAGCATGATCAAGGGCAACATATTCACCTAATGTTTGTTTATAAAGTGCTTCAGTGAAACGAAATAAAGGATGAGGCTTAGAAGTGGCGTACCCGGAAATTTGTTGTTGCGTATTGTCGATCCCCGCTTGCGTTGGATGTTTTTTCGTCAAATACCGACGGAATGTTCCGTAGCCGTCTCCTTTCGTGAATTTATAAGTTTGCGAACAATATTTACATTTTACATTATACTTACCTTCGACTTCATCACGTACCTTGTCGAAGTGTAGCCACAAGTCCGATGTATTATCTCGGCCCTTCCGTTCCGGCTCATTTGCCGTTGACGTTTCTTCGACACCGGTGGGAGGATGAAGACTTTCTTGTGTTGGGATGTGCTCGACGTTCGGAATCGGGACATAGTTGATATTATCGTCGTCGTCTTCCCAACTTGCATACTCACGAGGATCGTATTCATGAAAGGGATAGTCGGAATCTCCCATAGCCATCTTGCCCTTGTCAGCATTTCTGCTTCCACTTGCCATTTTTTGAGAGAATTGATCGGGATTGAGAGAATTGGGAGAATTTGAGCGATTTGAGAGGATTTCAGAGAGAATTCGAGAGATTGTTCGGAGAATTTGTGACAAAAATGAAAGGGGAAGCATATGTATTTATAGGCAAGAATCATTTTTTTTTTTTATTATTTTTTTTTAAAAAATGAAAAGCAACGGCCCAAAGCGGGCGCGGGGGGGAGGGGGGCCGGGCGGAGAGCCCAACGGCTCTGCCCCGGGCCCACCACCTTTTTTTTTTTTTTTTTTTTTGGAACCGGCCCGGAACCGCCGGTTCCGGGCCGGTTCCCGCGTTTCCGGAACCGTGGGCCCGGTCAACGGGCCGGTTCCGGGCCGGTTCCGGGCCGGTCAACGGGCCGGTTCCGGGCCCACGGGCCCAAATGGCACTCACTACTTATGACAGATCACATTTATTAAATTGGCCATTAAAGTTTATTAATGTAAATAGCAAAAATTTAAACGCATTAATCTAATGTTCCATAAATTAAGAGAATCAACAATGTAAGTAGAAGATAAAGATGCGTTTTGATTATTAATAATTAATGTATACATGCCATCATTAACATAACCATTTCCCACAAACAGCCCATTCTTGTTCTTGGTTGTGCTCTTGTGATGCCTACACTCCTTTGCATAATAACCCTCTTTGCCACAAACAAAGCAAAAACCCTTTTTTTTTTCCTGAGCATCTTAAAATTCTACTTTCTCTTGCATTTCAAGTTTCGGTGATTTTTGGATTGAAATCCATTTCCCTCCACAGCATTCTCTTAGGTACCATACCAAACAAAATTGTCACGTAAACGTGACTTTTCCTCTATTCGAGGATGTTTCAAATGTGCTTCAAAGTAATGTTATCCGACTTATGCAACATGCTTTTTTCATAATCTTTCCAACTTGGAGGCAATTTTGCAATAATTGCTCCAACTTAAAATGATTTCGAAATATCTATCTTGAGGGCATGAATTTTATCAAGCACTTGCAATTCATAGACTTGCTCTAACAAGGGCTTAGTATAAACAAATTCGAAATCATAATACTTTACAATCGAATATTTGTTCCTACCTTGCTACTCCGATGTGTATTTGAATTCAAGTGCACTTCAAATTTCTCTGGTAGACTTCATCTCAGTAAACAAGTCATACAATTGATTGAACATTATATTCATAATATGCCATCGATAGAGCAATTCATCTTCTTCCTCTCCTTGTTGACCCTTTTAACATCTTATGCACTTGGTTGTCCTTCTTCAATGGAAGGCTCAAGATCCTCTATGGGCATCAAATAGGGATCCAGAACATGGGAAATCTTCAAGGTTGTGAGGAGGAACACCATCTTGTCTTTCCAGCTAGTGAAATTGTTTCCATCAAATCGGTCCAATTTCACCATATCTTGATTCATCACTTTGATTGACTAGGTATCTAATGTTGAACAAATAGTTCCTTTTTTTTTATGGTCGAAATAACAGAACTTTCATTACTAAACAGAACTTGGGTTACATGATTTATCGAAATCAAGAAATAAAATCAACCATAAAGAGCGGGGAGATTTAGATAACCAATTAGGAGGAAGGGAACCATCTCTATGAGCTCTAGCGATCCAGTCCGCAGCTTGATTAGATTCCCTGGGCTCATAAATGATCTTAACATTACCCAGTTAGGCCAATAAACTTTTGCAGTCCTTAACTACTAAATTACTAGCCCATGGGCAATCCATGCGGTCCATAATGTTGTCCACCACAGATGTGTTATCTAAAGATAATATCACGAGCGAATAGTTCCTTAAAATTGTTGAAAAATTTGGTTGTCGAATAGGAAGAAATGAAATTAGACTTTAAGATATGAATTTACTTTATTTAAGAAATTATTTACCTCACGACATTACTAATGTTTACTAGAAAAAATCCTCGAAAATACAACAAAATCTTGAGTGATAATATTATACAGCAATTCTAATACTTTTTCAAAAATTCTTAAATGGAAACAATCGGAAACAAAGGCTGCATTTTTCATTTGGAAAGAAACGAAAATTACGAGTTGAAGTTATCAAATAAACATAAACATCTAGTAATTTATAGAGAAATGTTTGAACATATACGATCTTTCAAAGGTTGTAATGATCGTTCAATAAAAGATATTCGCCAATTGAACATATAGACACTTATAACCTTTCGTTAATTGAACAAACAATCTAACTATAAACGAGTAAAGTGGGACAAAGCATATTTTTCGTTTGTTTTACAAACCAACTACCATCGGCATCTATGCCTACTTCAAGATTTCAATAGCTATTTCTTGTGCAATTGAGCAGAAGATTGGTAATTTCTGGTGAATAAATAATGACAAACAAGCGGGTACATATTTGAGGAAATGGGATACGCTGAAAGTAAAAAAAGATAGTGACGAATTGGATTGTAAGAACCTCATAATTTTTAATAAAGCTTGCTTAAATAATCACCCCACAACATCCGAAATTAACTTTTTCTCTGCAATCTGCAACTCGAGATGAAAGAACATGTTCTTCTGCTTTGCCCTTCGACGTCGAAGTTATGGTCTCATCCGGTCCTGAAAGAACCGAGCTCAGATGATCTTCAGATCGAGTTTGGAACACAGCCAAAACATGGGCGTCCAGAAACTATACATCGATGGAGCTTATCTGGAAGGGACAAACGAACGAGCCATAGCATGTGTGTGCCGCGATAGCTCCGGTGTTCTTGTGGAAGGCTTTCCGCAAACTGTCGTGGAGCTGACTGCGGCTCAAATCGATGTTCTTAACTTTAGTTCAATATGTAATGTTGCTCCGAAACTTTCAATTTATTCAATGTGATCCTCAAACTTTTGGTATACGTTCAATTTAACCCCTTCAAGCCCTCTGGCTCTGATTTATTCTGAATCCGCATCTATGTATGCTCATCATTTATCTTAATGAACGAGAACTATATCTCACACCCCAAAAGAAAAGGCAATTCAGTTCAAAATATTTTATGTAAAAATTACATAGAGGTGTCAATATGGGTCATTGACCCACTTTTTAACTCATATTTATATACTTGGGTCATATATGGATTCACCAAAAGTAAAAAATGAGTTAAATATGGATCTAGCCTATGCAAATATGGATTTTTATGGATTTTAGTTCAATCCATTTTTGACCCATGTGTTATAGCTTTCCAAGCCCTTCGTCGCCATCGCCATCGCCGCCGCCACAGCCCGCCCGCTACCACCCACTGGCCACCTCCATTGCCCACCGCAGCCCGCCGCCGCTGCCCGTCCACCACCGTCACGTGCCACCAACGCCCACCGCCACTGCCGAACACTTCTCACGGTGTCCTCATGCTCCGTCGAACACGTCTCATGATGTCCTCACCGATTAGCACAAGTACTCACGAGCCTTCGAGCGCTTTGGCCGCAACGGAGACGGGGAAGATGTCCAGAGAGGAGCTCAGCGTTTACTTCGCGTCCATCGGCGAGTCCTTACCCCACCACGAAGCTCGAAGGGCGATTGTCGACTTTGACCCGGACGGCGACGGCCTGCTCTAGTTGGAGGACTTCATTCGCACGGTGGAGCAAGACAGTGGCGAGAGCGACGGGGATTTCGAAAGGGTGTTCGAGATTTTCGAGGCTGGCGAAGGCCGTGGGGGCATAACGGCTCGGGGACTCCAACACGTGTTGTCTGAGGCTTGGGGAGAGAGAGCATTCGTATGAAGAGCGTGTGCGCGAATGATCCGTGCTTTTGATCTCGACGGGGATGGAGTGGTCGATTTCCATGAATTCCAACGCATGACGACTTCAAACTGATGGCGAGACCATGAAGGGTCGTAGAGTCTCCTGTGAAAATGGATCAAAGTGCATGTTTTTTTTTTGTTTTTTTTTGTATATTGGGCTTAAAAGTCCCGGCCTCATGGTCGCTCTCGCCACTGTCTTGCTCCACCATGCGGACGAAGTCTTCGAACTCGAGCAGGCTGTCGGCATCCGGGTCGAAGTCGGCAATCGCCTTCTGAGCTTCGTGGTGGGGTAAGGACTCGCCGATGGATGTGAAGTAAGCGTTGAGCTCATCGCTAGACATCTTCCCGTCTTCGTCACTATTGAAGTGCTCGAAGGCTCGTGAGTACTCGAGCTCATCGGTGAGGACATTGCAAGACGTGCACGGCGGGCGGGCCGGCAGTGGCGGTGGCGGTAGGGCGTGGGCTGGCGGGCAATGGTGGCAAGGGATGGGCGGGCGGGTAAGAGTGGCGGCAGAGAATGGCAAGAGCTGTCAATATGAGTTGGGTTGGATATGGATCGAGTGCGAATTGGATCGGGTATGAATTATTGAATTTTCATTACATGAATAGGAGTCAAAATGGATTAAATGGATCAATATGAGTTGGGCTATATTCGATCCGATCCAAATCCGACCCGACTCACCCACTTAATACCTCTAAATTTACATGGGTATCGAGTTGAATTCTTGTCCAATAAATGGACTCGATTGCAAAAGAAAAAGAAAAAAAACAGAAATCCGCCCGTTTTTCAAAAAGGAAAGGTTAACTACCAAATATTTGCCCGCCACCCACTAAACCCCTTTTAACTCCCCCCAAATCAAAGCCCTCCCAAAAACCCTATTCAAACTCTCTCTCTCTCTCTCTGAAATCAACTTTCTTCCAACTATTTCCGCCATTGTTGAAAGGGAGAGAAAGAGAGAGACTTGAGGGTTTCTAGAGCTGCCGGGTTACCTGCGGTGCGTCTCAGTCTCGGTTCTTTTCCGTCGGTGCTGCGTCGAACGACCACCCCCCGCTACAGGATGTCGGGGGAAGAAGAGGTTGTGATGCGGGACGTCACCAATGCGGGGATCGTCCTGAGCGACCGCATCGGCCGCGAGGCCGCGTCTCACATCGACCTCGAGGAAGCTCTCGAGGCCTCCAGATACGCCAGCCATCCTTATTCGACCCACCCCAGGGAGGTACGTGCGTGTTTACCAGTCTCGAAATTGGCGTAGAGAAGTTGTAGGATTGTTGATGGTCCAAGAGTTGGTCCGGGCGAACTGGTGTGGAGAAAGCTAACCGGAGAGTAGCTCTCGTGAAAGTGCCAATTTTGGAGGGATTGGGGCAGTGATTTGAAGTTGCCCACTCTTGAAAACTGGGTCAATTTTGGCCATGTATCGTTTTCCTTATCCCAAGGAGGTTCTCTGTGTAATTGTACTCTTGCAATAAATCTTGTTGACTCTGAGCTGCTTTTGAATGCTTGCAGATTTTATTTCATGCATTTAGATAGCCATGGGTCGATGTATTGGCTCCTCTGTTGTTATTAGTGGCGCTGTTCTCTTTTTCGGTGGTTATGATTTGCCTTTTGAAATATGTTATATTGTTAAGGACGACAAAGTTTATTGAATGAATAATCAAGGTACAGAGGAATTACAAGTTTCCTCTTAGACGGGTTAGACATGCACTTTCTTTTTGCCTAGGCATGGATGATGTTTTGCATTTTTATTGCAGTGGCCTCCTTTGGTAGAGGTATTGGAGACCTGGGAGTTACCTTCTGTACTCATTGAAAGATATAATGCTGCTGGTGGGGAAGGAACAGCTTTATGTGGAATATTTCCAGAAATACGTAGGGCATGGGCATCAGTCGATAATTCTTTGTTTCTTTGGCGGTTTGATCGGTGGTGGGTACACAATATCGTTCGGCTTCAGGCTCCTTCACTTTAACATCTGCAAGCTTTTTGTTCCTTTGAGATGTTCTTCTATTAGTTATTATTATTATTATTTTTTGTTATCTCCACTCAGTCAGCTGATTGCGAGTTTAACCACGTACAAGGATGTCAACTGTAGGCCGTTAATCTTTCATCTCTTTTATGTATTGATTTGTTCAATTTCATGTATGAAAAATGGGGTCATCATAGATGGTTTTTTTAAGGTATTGCTGCAGATAGGCCCAAACATATTCATAGGAAAATACTCGATTTTATTCATTCTGGAAAATCAGCCAAGACCATGTGCAACTCATGAAGGGAGAATATATGGCTGCTTTTATTTCTGGTCCTTCATACACGAACACGATGTTGCAATTTAACCATGTCTTTTAATTTGGGTCTTTCTTTCTCAGAATACCTAGATTTGCCTACGCTTCAATAAAACATGTGATCTTGGGCTACAAGTACAACTAAAGCGGTGACCATGAAAACCTCGGAAGAAGTGCAAAAAAGCTACATGCTTCGGGAAAAAGATTGGCTGCTTTCCTTATTTCGTGAAACTATCAATATTTGGGGAGGGAATAGTTCTCAGTAATATTACACCATGTCAGGGTGTGAAAATTGGCTAATTTAAATAGGAAAGTCACTTAATTGATGAGATAATTACACAAAGCATAAATTCAACGGATGTTTTTCTGCCATGCTAAGACAAAGTTGAGGAAAGTTGATTGTGCTATTATTTTGCAGAGAAAACGAAGTCCTTGTATTAATCATTGCATCACAAAAATATATTGCTGTTTGTGTTTCTACAAACCTCCAAATATGTGAAGCTGTACTCGTGCTTTGTTCCCTTCTTTTTATTGATAGATTTGCTGGTTAAATGACACATCATTTGCCTTTGATGGCACGATGAACAGAATGCTTTAACTAAATGATCCCCTTAGATATGCAAAATTCTCATCTGGCAATGGCCTGCATGCAAGGGATGGCACTGGAATATAATGTTAGTTGCTTGTGAGCGTCATGGTCCTTATGAGATTCTGAAAGGCTTTTCAGAAGGCTTATTGTTTTGATTACCCTTTGATAATTTTCAGCCTCTTCTCCTTCTCTCATGTTTAGGGATGGTCAGTGTCCTGAATTCAATGTTGAGGAGCAAGCTATATGTGCTGTTGGCCTCTGTAAATCCAAGCCTGGCATCTTTATTGAGGCCATCCAGTATCTCTTGATTTTAGCGACACCACTTGAGGTAATTTAAATTTCTACGTTTGGCTTCTGCTAGTAGAGATGTCATTTCTTTGTCAGGTGAAATTTTCACGAAAGGATTTTTTATGTGTAATTTTCTGTGCCCTATCTTGAACTCAAACTTCATTACTTTTACGGGTCTCTCATTTATTAGGATTTCTATACGTGTTTAGTCACCATAGTTGTGATCTATTCTTTTAGTGTGCAAATTTATAATCTCTTATGAGCTTCAATTTTCTGTCAGTTGATTCTTGTTGGAGTATGTAGCTCTAGAGGAGCTGATGGCACCGATCCATATTCTGAGGTCTCGCTACAGCTGCTGCCAGAATATACAATTCCATCTGATGGAGTCACCATGACGTGGATCACCTGTACCGAGAAAGGTCGTATTTTCCTGGCTGGCCGTGATGGACACATTTATGAACTTCTATACACCACTGGTTCTGGCTGGCACAAACGTTGTCGAAAGGTTTGCGTTACTGCTGGTTTAGGTACCGTTATTTCAAGGTATTACTGCATATTTGTCTGTTATTGATAATTCTTAACGTTGGTTAGATAATTAATTTGCCTGTCAATTTGAAATTATCTAGTGTTCTTGCGATTCTTTTGCTTGTTCGTAGATTTGAGAACCGGTTTCTCCTTTTCAGGTGGGTGGTTCCAAATGTGTTTAAGTTTGCAGCAGTTGATCCTATTGTAGAAATGGTTTTCGATAATGAAAGACAAATTCTGTATGCACGGACGGAAGAAATGAAAGTTCAGGTTTTTGTTCTATTGTCAAATGGAGATGGGCCTTTGAAGAAAGTTACAGAAGAAAGAAATCTTATTAATCAGAGAGATGCACATTATGGAGCTAGACAATCAACAACTCAGCGAGCCCCAACTCGACCAGGAAAGCCCTCAATAGTTTGCATTTCACCTTTATCAACAGTTGAATCAAAGTGGCTACACCTCGTCGCAGTATTATCAGATGGAAGAAGAATGTACCTTTCAACTTCGTCATCTAATGGAAACACAGGTAGTGTCGGTGGGCTGGGTGGATTTGAAGCGAGCCATTATAAGCCAAGCTGCTTAAAAGTAGTAACATCTAGACCTTCTCCTCCTTTGGGGGTCAGCGGTGGCCTTTCCTTTGGAAACATATCTCTCTCAGCAAGATCTCCAAGTGAGGATCTCTCACTGAAGGTTGAATCTGCCTACTATTCCACGGGAACTCTTGTCCTTTCTGATTCATCATCACCCACTGTCTCTTCTCTTCTTATTGTGAGCAAGGATTCAAGCACACAATCATCTTCAGGTGCATTAGGAACAAGTGTAAGAAGTTCTCGTGCATTACGGGAATCTGTTTCTTCCCTACCCATTGAAGGTCGAATGCTTTCTGTGGCAGATGTTCTACCTCCACCAGATATTGCAGCCACAGTTCAGTCACTGTATTCAGAACTTGAGTTTTGTAGGATTGAAAATTCGGGGGAGTCCTCAGAAAAGATATCTGGGAAACTTTGGGCAAGAAGTGACCTTGCAATACAACACATATTGCCTAGGAGAAAAGTTGTTGTATTCAGCACAATGGGCTTGATGGAAGTTGTTTTTAACAGGCCTGTGGACATATTGAGAAGGTTGTTTGAGTCCAGCACTCCGAGATCTGTTTTGGATGACTTCTGCAATCGATTTGGAGCTGGTGAGGCAGCTGCAATGTGTCTGATGCTAGCCAGCAGGATAGTTGATTCTGAAAGTATTATCAGCAATGCTGTTGCTGAGAAGGCTGCCGAGTCTTTTGAGGATCCAAGACTTGTGGGAGTACCACAGCTTGAAGGTACTGGTGGATTATCCAATACAAGAAGTGCCAGTGGGGGATTTAGCATGGGGCAGGTTGTACAAGAGGCCGAGCCCGTATTTTCTGGTGCCCATGAAGGGCTTTGCTTGTGCTCATCAAGGTTGTTGTATCCGGTGTGGGAGCTCCCTGTCATGATTAAGAAAGGAGGCTTAGGTTCCTCTGCTGATGTGCTGTCGGAAAGTGGTGTAATTGTCTGCCGACTCTCCTTTGGGGCTATGCAAATTCTTGAAAACAAGCTGCGTTCATTAGAGAAATTTCTGAGGTCCAGAAGGGATCAGAGGAGGGGACTATACGGATGTGTGGCTGGTCTAGGAGACTGGACAGGCTCTATCTTGTATGGGACACATCCAGATTCAGGGGTCGGTGATAGGAGTCTTATGAGAAACTTATTTGGTTCTTACTCCCGGAATGTTGATTCTAATGGTAGTGGGGCAGACAATAAAAGGCAACGGCTACCTTATAGTCCTGCAGAGTTGGCTGCTATGGAGGTTGGTTGAGTTTGCCCAAGAAAACTGTAATAGTTAGATCAGCTTTTCCTTATTGCAGTGCTCTTTTAGTTTATCGCCTTTTCATCTTCTTTGTATGATAACGCAGGTGCGAGCAATGGAATGCATCAGGCAGTTGCTTCTCAGATCTAGTGAAGCGTTATTTTTGCTCCAGCTTCTTTCACAGCATCATTTAACACGCTTGGTTCAGGGTTTTGATGCTACTTCTCAGCAATCCTTGGTTCAGCTAACCTTCCATCAACTGGTTTGCTCTGAGGAGGGTGACCACATTGCCACAAGGCTTATATCTGTTCTAATGGAGGTAATGGGTGATTATATTGCTTAAAATGAAGATCTTTTCTTCTTTTGCACTTTCTTTTGTAAATTGTCTTTCTTATCTAATTATAAAGTGTCCCTAGGGCACTGGTTAAGTTAACCGAAGGTGGAAATAACACTTTTCGAGACGCCTTGAAAATTGAAATGTCACACTTTAAGAAAGTTACATCATGTTGGTAATATTACATTTCCACAGCCTATTCAACAACGCTCAACAAGTGCCCTAGGGCTTTAACATCTTCCATTTTGTTATTACGATGGCTCTGCATGCTAGACTCCACTCTGAATTGAATGTAACTCGTGTATCCAGAATTATACTGGTCCAGATGGTAGGGGAACAGTGGATGACATTAGTGCCAGATTGCGCGAGGGTTGTCCAAGTTACTTCAAAGAGTCCGATTACAAGTTTTTCTTGGCTGTGGAATGTCTTGAGAGAGCTGCTGCAACTTCAGACATTGAGGAGAGGGTTAATCTTGCAAGGGAAGCCTTCAATTTCTTGAGTAAAGTTCCAGAATCTGCTGATTTGCAAACTGTCTGTAAAAGATTTGAGGACTTAAGGTTAACTTTGTAACCTTACGACAGTCTTTTAATTTTTTGTAGTTGTTGTTAAAACCTTCAAATATACAAACATAACATGATATGCAATACAGATTTTATGAAGCTGTGGTACGTTTGCCTTTAGCGAAGGCACAAGCGCTCGATCCTGCTGGTGATGCTATGAATGACCAAGTTGATGTAGCAGTTCGTGAACATGCACTTGCTAAGCGGGAGCAATGCTATGAGATTATTATCAGTGCCTTGCGTTCTCTGAAAGGCGAGGCTTCACACAGAGAATTCGGTTCTCCTGTTAAGCCTGTTGCTGCACGGTCAGTCCTTGATCAGGCTTCTCGGAAGAGATATATCTGCCAAATTGTTCAACTTGGAGTTCAGTCACCTGATCGATTATTTCATGAGTGCCTGTACCGTGCTATGATCAATTTGGGCCTGGAAAATGAATTGTTGGAATATGGAGGCCCAGATTTGGTACCTTTTCTTCAGAGTGCAGGCCGGCAAACTATCCAAGAGGTAATCCTTTTCCTTGATCTCTTTTTCTTCCTTGATCATTCAAACGAAAATGGAGTTCATCTTCCTTCTGCATGAAATCTGCACATAGTGCATGGAACTTTTTGGTTCTCTTTTCTTTTCTTTTTCTTAATTTATGCTGTCTACTGTCTATTTGGAAGGTTCGAGCTGTTTCTGGGGTATTGTCTGCTACTTCTCCATCAGGTCAACTTGGTGGAGCTATCCAAAGTAATCAGGCAAAGTATTTTGATCTGCTTGCCCGGTATTATGTCTCAAAGAGGCAGCATGTGCTTGCAGCTCATGTCTTGCTTAGACTGGCTGAGAGGCGATCAAACATTGCAGGGGATGCTCCGACTCTAGAGCAAAGGTTACTTTTAATGTGAATTCTTCTATTTGGTTCTTTCAAGCTGCAAGGAAGCAGAAAACTGAGATGAATGTATCCTAAGGGTGCTTTATTTTGAGGAAAATTAAAGATGTGGAAAACATTTTCCTAAAACAATTGCTTGTAATACTTAAAAAAAGGAATGAACGAAATTTTTTTATATCGTTCCCAAAAATGTTTAGACATAAATTGTTGTCGGTATTGAAAACATTTTTAATGACTAATTATTTTGAGAGATACAAGTAATCATTTTTAGGAAAATATTTTTAATTTATTCATTTTCTGTGAAACAAATAGAGCCTAAGTAACATTCCTTTTTAAGGATATTATAGGTCATAAGTAGAATGCTGCTCTGCAATTACCTAGTGCAGACATAGTATGGTTAAAGCTTGGCACAAATGTAAATAAGATAATTCTCCTAATGGTCTACAGGGTATACTCTTTAAATAAGTGAATCTGAGGGTTTTCAAAGCCCAACACTTAAGAATGTAAAACGTGCTGCGTGGAAACTTGGGATGCAAAGTGTGGTTATGCTCATAATAGAGGTTTAGACGGTCACTTTCCAAAACAATTCTGTCCAACCAATTCAAGAAAGTGGCATTGGACTTGTTACTCATTGTAGAACTTAAACAGTACCTATAGGGTTGCCCCTTGCCTGTGACCCATTGTAATATTGTCAAAATGGCAAATTTTTTGCTCGTAAACTCGGACCAAGCACATTAAGGTCACGGAAATTAATAATAAAGGTGAACATGAAGAATCTCCATGGAGGGCTGCCAGGTGATCCCTGCATAAAAGAAAAAGAACTTTGTGGGATCTGACACAAGTCTAACTAGAGGCAGGCGGAATGAAACTAAAGAAAAAGTTCAGGGGGCAATCTGCAATTTTGCCAATACTTACCTGCAATAGAAGCTGGGACCTCTTGGTTTCAAGCACCATAGATTGATCAAGCTAAGATGCTCTCCAATTTCTTATACAACTGATATTTTTGTATTTGTGATTTACCTGGACAGTTCACCTGAAGCGGCCTTCATTTAGCTTTTTTTTTTCCTTGCCATCTGCATTTCAGCATTGAGATAGAGTTTTATTGATTGTACCTATTAGCAGCCATGCATTGTATTCTTTACTAATCTTTTCTCCTGATTTGTCCACTCAGGTTTCAGTACCTCAGCAATGCAGTTTTACAGGCGAAGAATGCAAGTGCAAATGATGGCCTGCCAGGTTCAAACCAGACCTTTGACAGTGGACTGCTAGATTTGCTTGAGGGGAAACTCGCAGTTCTCCGATTTCAAATAAAGATTAAGGAGGAACTTGAGGCTAGAGCTTCCAGGTTAGAATGTTCACAAGGCATGTCTGATTCTGCCCCAGATGATGATGGCATGACCGAGGACACTACTTGCTTGAAAGCTGCACGAGAGAAGGCCAGAGAGTTGTCATTAGATTTGAAGAGCATAACGGAGCTTTACAATGAATATGCAGTTCCATTTGAGCTTTGGGAGGTACACCTTTCTTAATGTATTTTCTTATTGATCCAATTTCATTAGAAACAGTTGCAGTATAGTCAATGAAGATGATCTACTAGTTCTCTCTATCATCACTGAGCATGCGTACATTACTCATGCAATCGATTTAGAGGTGGGCGCTTCTGCTGAATGCAGGTTTTAAAGTGGTGAAGAGCTCCTATCTCTTTCATGTCAAATTTGAGTAGATGAATTTTGTCCATGATTTAATATTTCATAGGGCACACTATTGAGTTGGCTGCATTGAGTGCTTTTATTTGCTTGCCCTTTGTGTTGGTAGGTAAGGCTAGTTATTAATTATCTCAGCTGTCTCACTGTGCTACCGGAGGCTCCAGTGAAGTCAGAATACCAATTGATATGTTTCCACAAATAATTCAATTGATTGATCATGAGGAAATGAAGTCCTCTGTCCCAATTCACCTGTCAATCTTCTTAACCCATGATCAATGCTTTGACAAACTCTGTTTCTTAGACTAGAATTAGTGAGAATCTCCTCTGTTCTCCCATGATCAGCGGTTTATGTCCAGAATCTCATGTGTTTCAATTAATTCAGTTATTTATCTTTTGAGACGGACAGAGGGTGGGTTCCAGGACATGGTTTTATTGAGTGGCAAATCTGCCTGGTAACATTAAACTATTGGATGCAAGTGTGAAGATGCCAATCTGGATTTACTATTTGGGCTGTTTTATATAATTTTGCAAGTTTATTAGTTAAATGTATGGGTTTAGGAGAGTGACTGACCCACTTGAGGCTGGCAAGAGAGCTTTATTGAGATTAAAGGTTTTGTTTCCTTCTATGGAAGAATTGGGGGAAGCGTTCCCTTGGTAGGATGATTGGATTGACCCTGTAAAGTTTTAGCTCAAGAGGGCAGAGCAAAATTTGGCAAATGATCTCTCTCCTTGCAAGCATGGGCGGGAAGAAAAGGAGGTTGCATAAAGTTAATTTCTCAAATCCGCATGAATTAATCACCCATGGCCGTTTACTGTTAATGAATAATCAGGAAATTGCCTAAGCAGCTTTGTTGAATGTAGTTTTCTGAATTGGCAAGACTTCATTCCACTAGCTCTTAAACCAGTCCGAAGAACCAAACTGTTCAACCCACTGAAATTTCATTGACTTTAGAGGAGTAATTTGATGAATTATCAAAATGCTTGTGTCATCTGAATCTCGGAATTGCTTTAGAGTGGGTACACTTTCTCGGCACCTCCTATGCAAACTTGTTTGTGTGCAAATTCATTTTCTCATTAGATGAATAGAGAATCAGAGATGTTGGTTTTACAATCAACCCTAAATTGAATGCTTCGGGCAATTGACCTGCCTGGTTCACAGGTTTGTCTAGAGATGTTGTACTTCGCAAACTATTCCGGCGATCCTGATAGCAGCATTGTAAGAGAAACCTGGGCCAGATTAATTGATCAAGCCATATCACGTGGTGGAATTGCTGAAGCTTGTTCGGTGCTGAAGAGGGTTGGTTCTCACATATACCCTGGAGATGGAGCTGTTTTACCTTTGGACACTCTCTGTATCCACCTTGAGAAGGCTGCGTTGGTTAGTTTACTCATTACTTGGACAGCTTGAATTTAGTCATGTGTACCTTTGATGTTTTACCTCCTTATGAAACCACCTATATTTGGACTCTTTTACGTAGGAATGGAGAGAGGAGGGTTGATGGAATTGATCTTGTTTTGCTCCCTTTATGTGATTGTACTC
Organism: Rhodamnia argentea; assembly: GCF_020921035.1. Lineage (NCBI taxonomy): Eukaryota > Viridiplantae > Streptophyta > Magnoliopsida > Myrtales > Myrtaceae > Rhodamnia > Rhodamnia argentea. The sequence goes on along the minus strand of NC_063154.1, from coordinate 8,548,593 downwards.
TTTTTGTACAGGAGAGATTGAATTCAGGAGTTGAACCTGTCGGGGATGAAGATGTCGCAAGGGCTCTTCTCGCTGCTTGCAAGGGTTCCACTGAGCCTGTTTTAAACACATATGATCAATTGCTCTCAAGTGGAGCTATTTTACCATCACCTAGCCTCAGGTTAAGGCTTCTTCGATCAGTATTGGCAGTGCTTCGTGAATGGGTAGTGTCTACATTTGCACAAAGAATGAATACAAGTGTCACGGGAGCGTCATTAATTATGGGCTCTCACTCATTTGAGCAGACAGCGGTAACAAACCAGGGGGTTCGAGATAAGATTGCTAATGCTGCTAACAGGTTAGCCTTTGTTTTTTACTTCCACTAATTTCATAAATGAAATCCATTACGGAAGTACTTGAAATGCCAGTCTAGGAGGTGATTAAATTTCAGCTTGTAATATCATTAGAAAGTTTAAAGTAAGAGAGAAACTGTCATGTTACCATACCTTGACACCTCTTGTTGAACTTCATATGTAGCTGTTGCACATGTATTATCATAGAACTATTGCTCAATCTGTGCAGATGGTTTCTTCATACTTTATGCTTCTTGTACTCCTGTCGACCCGTTCCTTCCCCTAACAGTCCTGGTCCTAGTTCTAACTTTTTTTGTGGGGGCCTGTTAGGAATTGAAGGGAGATTATACCTAAGGGAGACTTCTCTCTTGTTTGGTTTATAAATTAGGAGGGAAATGTGGAAATTGTAATTAACTAATACCCCTTAGGCCCAAATTCCATTTTTTCCCAAAAGTTGGAGGATATGTAAGGAACTTCTACTTCTAAACTTTTTTTTCCCCAAAACTATCTTTATCTTTATTTGCAAATGTGAACAAAACAAAGCCTATTTTAGTCAAATCACTTTGTTTCTCTCCACATCAATTCCCTTCAATGCACGACCAAACAAGAGAAGGGAATTATATTTTCAATTTACTTCTTTTCCTTCCATTTCCTTTGTCTTCTCTTTCACAAATTTTCCTTCTAACTCGGATTACCAAACGATGTTTAAGACTTCAACATAGTGTTTGAAACAAAAACCGTCGGAACAATGTGTTTGCTCGCTACGGCACCTTTCTTATCTTTATGGATTAAAGAGATAGAGCCGCAATAGCTAGGAAAGTTGGTTATTGGTGAACTGGCAATTTAATTGCTTCATGTGTTAGATGAGTTCCAAGATTGAAATGGTTATTTAAATGGGACGTTCAATATAATTCTCGAGGTTTAACTTTGTCTTGGTCTTTCTTCATACCTGTGCATTGTCCTTGACTGGGCATTGCACTTTTCATACTTCAGCTATTAAATTGCAACTAACATTTTGGGTGTGTAGTTGAAGCTGAAGAATTTGATCGAATGTTGGAGGGTCAGATAGATTCTTTCAAAACTTAAGCTATTCAATTTCATGACATGAATGTTAAACTGAAACTTTGGCTTCCTGCACTTTTAAGGGGAAAAATGTAGTTTAGCAAAACAAAGGGGAAAGAAGTAATTTGTCTATCACATAGATTATGATTCACCTTTTTATGTTATAGTGCAATGAGGGAATTTTTAAACTTCATTCCCGTTGCCTGTTCTACTTGTGACTAAGAAAGAGCTGTGTTTGGAGTAAAATGAGGCAAAGCAGTTGTTAGTTGTGCTTGATGGTGGATTTTAGGTACTTGAAGCGAGGAGAAGGCAGATGAGGAAGTTGGGGGGGGGTGAATTTTTCTTTTTTTCGCTGTGATATTGGGGAAGTTTAAAGATTGGAAGACGTGGCCTGAGTGGGTTTGTGGAATGGAGAGCAATGAGCGTTAATGAATTTCAAATTCAAATCAAGATATGGTGTTCAGAATTGGAGTTCGCCTAGGAAAGTTGAAATAGATGAGTTGAAACCTATCTCCCCACCCCCGAAAAAGAAAGTAAAAAGCTTGATGGCTCATGTGAATATAATAGGACGCGACACTGTCAGAGACCATCCTAAAAAGATGAGATTTGTCTTTTGACACTTACTGAAATAATTTATATCAACCCAAGAAGTTCATCTTCCAACGTTTTTCCTTATTCTCTCTCTCTCTCTCTCTCTCTCTCTCTCTCTCTCGTGATTTCACAGTTAGTAAGTGTTCTGATGTTTTTACTGGTAATGTCATAAAAACAGGTACATGACTGAAGTTCGGAGGTTAGCCCTTCCACAGAGCCAAACGGAACCGGTTTACCAAGGTTTCCGAGAACTGGAAGAATCTCTCATGAGACCCTTTTCCTTTGATCGGCTTTGATTGCTTTGTTGTCTGTCTTGTAGGAATTAGTTTTCTGCCCGTTTGTCAAGGTGTAATTGTAATCTTATTGTTGCAAGCTAACGATCCCAATAAAATCCTCACCGTGTGTAGCTTTGTCTGAGAGCTAGAGAGCGTACTTCTGGAACATGTGCGGAATGATTTCTGTATGGCTTTCTTCCATTTGATCAGTGAAAGAGTTCATCCAAAATGCCCCCTTGTCCCAGGGAGGCGGCATTGCAGTTACATGGGCCCATCGATGGAGTTTCCGATCTCTCCTCTTTTTATGGCCAGTCATACTTGACTCCGTCACTCGCTTTTTTCCACAAACTTATGTGCAGCATGAGATGTAATCTGTGATGCGTGGAGTTCAACGCTTCGTGCGCGCCTTCTTCTTAATGTCGCTTTATGCTTGAGAGGGACTTGTGAATCTATGGAACACCAATAGCACAAACAGGCAAATCGTAAGCAAAGATTACTTCACCTTCAAGGGAGGTCAATATTCACTTGAGACTGCTGTGGCTTTCCACGTTGAGAATGAACTTTCTGTGTACACGTTATCGCACGAGACCGTCCTTATACTGAACAATATACATATTGCTAAGTTTAAGAATTTCTTACTTACAAGCTAATTCTAAAAAATGATGGAAGGCTATAAGTAGCCATATGGATGTGACAGGATGTTTACTTTCATGTACAGTATAATGCTAAAAAGAGTTGGCATCTGATGATTTTTTATTTTTGGGTTGCTGCATTTGATGATATTTTTTTTTCTGTGCACGGAAGTTGATCTTGTACCTATGATACTAGTGTCCTCACCCCCCCCCCCCCTCAACTATTGGGTCGTGTGGATTTGATGATTGATTATGTCGATTTTAGCTGAAAAGAAAAGGGTCAATCTTATATTTGTATAAGTTGGATTTTGTGTATTGCCAGTGTTCTTCAGAAATAAATCTTTCCATACTTTTCTCGGTATACAGATTGAACATTTCTTGAGCAACACCCTACTTCTAATAAAGCTTTACAGTAACTTCATCCTCGTACTTGGAAACAATCGTAATTTACTATCAAAGACTGGGAAAAAAAAATCAACGCTGTTGGAAGGTGATCAATACGATCATAGCAGTTATAGGAAATTGAATAAATTTCAGAAGGTTTTTAGCGTTTCTTCATAAAATTATGGAACACTATTTTGTGCTCGTGATTCCTTAAAGCTGTTGATAAATTTCAAAACCTGTATATTTTACCCGGCAATTTATTGAATTTGTTTCCCAGAATTCTATGGAAGCACCACTTATTTTGCACTTACTTGTCAATAAGTTCTGCGAGTATCAAATTGTAAATTTGCTAGCTTTACAAACTTGTTAGTGTCATTAAGTCTTACCGAAAACTATCAACTCTTGTTTTAGTTCATTTACCAACTTTTATTGATAACAAAATTGGGAAAAAGTACAAAAAAGTCCTAAGCCTATTGTACCTGTCCCAATTCAATTATGAACTTTTCAATTGTGTCAATTGAGTCATAAACTTGACAATTTTTCAATGTAATCAATCCGTCCAATTTTGGCTGGCAATCACCTGAGGCCATCCTCGAGGCCCGGCGACTGGTGGAGAAAGAATGAAAGAAAACAAAAGAAAAATAAAAGAAAACATAAATATAAATATAAATTTGTCCCACGGGCGAATATCGAGGTCAAAAGTTGGAGTCGGTTATTCACAGGTGAAAGTTGGTCCTTTTATAGAACATTTGGAAGTTCAGGATAAATGTGTCTCACGGACGAAGATGCCTTTCTGTTAGATAATTCCCCCTTTCTTTTTGGCTCAAAGGTAACTTCGTCTTATTGTAAGCAAGAACTTTTTATGACATCTCTTGACAGAAAGTTTCGAATTTGATATTACTTTTGAGTCTCTTGGAAAGAGGTAAGAAATGCTTGGAAAGAGAAGTGTGCTTACTCTAGATGCTTAGCTTCATTCAGACAAGTTCTTCATTTCTCCGATTATGATTGTGAATAGACGGACAGTAAACAAATATACACGATTATCATGCAAAAGTAGTTCATTTCCCTACATGCAATTTCTAATGGCATAAACAAAAAGAACAAGAAATGCAAAATTTCGACACTTGCCCCACAATCAAATGAAGGAGAACAATAAGAGACAATCTCCTTTATCATCATCATCATCATCATCATCATCATCATCATCATCAGTTTTCCAGAAAATCCCAATCTTTTGAGCGGACCATTGTAGCGGACTTGAACGCAAGTGGCGAGTGATTGAGAGTTAAGTTGGGTAAGAACAAGTTTGTGCAGAGATTCTCGATGATTTGCGGCCGAATTTTCCAAGTTTGAAGATGGGGAATCCAACGGGGTCTAGACGTTTTGAAACTAGATGGTGCGGAAGTGTTGAAATAGTGAAGCTGAGAAGTGCGACGTCTAGTAAGTGCCGGATTAGGGATAAGTATACTGGGAGTGTTTTAACTTTTATACAATGTTCACTTGAGTGCCACAACTTTTTTTTCGTTCACTTAAGTGCCATATTGGAGCAAAATCGTTCACTTGAGTGTTATTTCCGACAAATCATCTTACGTGGACTTTTTATTTTTAGTGACACGGATTTTTTTTTATTATTTATATTTTGTAAATATTTTATGGAATTTTTTATTTTTATTTATATTGATGTTTTCTAAAAAAAAAAAAAACTTGAATTTTTTCCATAGCTAGCTACCTAGGGGTGAGGGCTGCCTCGCCCTTTGCTAGGGGACTGCGATGGCCCTAGGCGACGGTTGTCAAGCCGTCACGGCCTCGGCAACGGTGGGTGAGGCATGCCCTCACTAGATCTAGGCGAGGGCCCTCGAGACCTTGCTGGCCATGGCCGAGGAGGCCCTCACCCGGACTTGGCAAGGGCCGTCGCTTTGTCGGTGGGCAAGGGCCCTCGCTCAGATCTGCAAGGGCATTTGCGCCCTCACCTGTGGCCATCGGGACTGCGACGGCCATTGTGGCTCCCCGAGTCGAGGGCGAGGCGGCCCTTGTCCCCGGGCTAGTCGACCAAGAGGGGGAAAACGAAAAAAACAAAACAAAACAAAAAATTCAAAATAACTAAAAAAATAAAATAAAAATCCATGTGTATATTAAAAAATTCAAAAAAAATTCAAAAAAAATTGCTCTTGTGTCCACGTAAGATTTCCAGCGGTGAAAATTGGCAATGGCATTTAAGTGATCATTTTTTTAAATTTGTGGCACTCAAGTGAACAAAAAAAAAAGTTATTGTAATTCGCGCGAGTACTGTTCATGCGAGCTCTCCCCTCTCTCTCGCCTTTGCCCCGTCTGTCCCGGTTCACCCGTGCTGGTGCCCGGCTGATTCCGGCGACTCAACCGTCGGATCAACCTGAAACTCGGTGTCTTGAGTCGCTTGAGATCCTTCTCCATCCTCACCGTTAGGATGCTGGGGAAGAGAACCCCCTCGGCTTCAATGGCGGATTTGAGGTAGGTTTTCTAATGGCCGATCTCTCGGTAAAGTCCGTGAGCAGGGGAACCTTTCCCCTGCAGCAAACAATTGCTTTGGCACGTCCTCAAACATCGGGAAGTCTTGATGCAATCCCGCCTTCTGCTGGGGCCCGTCGAGATTTGGATGTTCACGGAGCAAGCTTGGGGGTGCTCGAAGTTCCTGTTAAAGAGAAATCTTCCGGTGCAACGAAAGGAAAGGCACTTAACACCGACAATGTCGAGGCTACCACGACTCATGCCGCAATCTCTAAGCCCCCTCGTCCCGGACGAGGGAGGAGTCATAGCAGAGGTGGCTCAAAACCACCAAAACCCCAAAGATAAGATGCGGCCGATGGCTCGCGCATGATGCAACGATCGTGGGCTGCTATTGCAAAAGTGGCAACTAAAGGGTATGCTCTAACCTATATACCCCCTTCACATGTCGAAAATAGAATTGTGGCCACTTTGATGGATGAAATTCTAGAGGCTACGGACCCGAAATGGAGTGAGTGCTTGGTGGGGTACTTGGTTGGTAAACGCCTTCCATTTAAGCTTGTTGAATTGGTTACTAAGGAGTATTGGGGGTCTCATCTCTTGGAAGTCATGGCTAATGAGGTTGGTTTCTTCTGCTTTCACATACCGGATCTAGTATTCCAAAGAAAAATAGTAGATAGTGGCCCGACGACGGTTGCACGTGTCCCACTATTTCTCCAACAATGGCACCCCCTTTTAGAACTCAAGCGTGACAACCATGAGTCTGTGCCGGTATGGATTCGACCGAGAAACATTCCATTCGCGCTGTGGTTTGCCCCGGGAATTAGTTCTCTGGCTAGTGTGATTGGCAAGCCGTTATATGTTGATCAAAGGACAGAAAACATGAAGATGATCACTTATGCTTGAGTTTTTGTAGAGATAAAGGCCAATCAACATCTTAAAGAGTTTGTGGAGGTGTTGTTGAATGGTGAATTCCGAATCATAAAGGTTGACTATGAATGGAAGCCTAAAGCATGTGTAGCTTGCGGGACATTTGGGCACCAATGCCCCCTGCTGTTGCCCCCCCTGAACTTGTGGTGATTCCTCAAGCGGAGATAGTGGTCCCCGCTGAATGTGATGTGGCCCCTCCTGCCCCACGAGCTGATCCATTAACTTCTATGCCACCCCAACCAGTTGAGCGGTGGAGGAAAATGGTGAAAAAAAAGGGACGTTTGATATCCCAAGGGGTTGCTGTTTATACCTCTGAAGTAGGCCGGTCTTACGTCCGGCCACGAGGAGATGCTACAACCTTGGATTCAAGGCCCTCGATCGATCCTACATCATTGCTAAATGTCCCCCTTAAGCAGCCCCAGGCTGCACATTTAGTCCCATTGGGTTCATCTAACTCAGAGGATGATGCGGAAGAGGAGGCGAGCCTTATTGGGAGTGAGGATGAAGTTGAAGTCCCGCGAGCCCCCCTAGGTGTGCAAAAGACTGGTAATATTCCATTTGGGACAGAGACGCCTTCGGCTAAGCAAACAAAATCTCATCTGCCCCCTGCGGTAAACACTTCTCCGGAGTTCAGCTCTGATAGTAGCCCCATGATAACTAAGTTTGCCAAGCCGACTTCCGGAAAAAAGAAGCGAGGTGGCAAGAAAAAATGGTAACTATATCCCCTTCTTTGTACATATGTATATAGGAGTTTGGAATATTAGGAGACTAGTAAACCCCTTGAAACAAGCGGAGATCAGCAATCTGATTTATGTTAACAATCTCTGTTGCATTGGCATTATTGAGACCAAGGTATCATTGCCTTTGTTTGCTACCTTAAGTACAAGTCCGGTGCCCAACTGGAAATGGGTTGCAAATTATGAGCACTCCCCTAGAGGGAGAATTTGGGTAGGGTGGAACCCGTGTTATGCAGATTTTGTTGTCTCAACCTCATCAGCTCGGGTTATCCATGGACACCTACGTCTGCTGGATATCAACAAGGCATGTTTTCTCTCGGTTATTTATGCTGAACACACCTTCGTGTCTAGGCGGCCACCGTGGGCCGATCTCGTCCAGACCAGCTCCTCTCTTGCATCCTCTCCATGACTTGTAGCAGGTGACTTCAATGCCTTTAAGGACCCTTCGGATAGAGTCGACAGTTCGAATGTATGGCTTCCCACTTTTAATGAACTCGGTGAGTGTATTACACAGGCTGGATTGGAGGACCTTCGTTATGTTGGCCACAGATTTACATGATCAAATTCCTCGGCTCATGCGCGTAAGCAAAGGAAGATTGATCGGGCTCTTATTAATGCTCGGTGGTGTCATGATTTCTCTTATTCGGAGGCTTCCTTCTTGGTCCCCGGGGTCTCGGACCACTCTCCTATTATTATTAAGATTACGGCTCCCGGGAACTATAGAAGACCCTTCAAGTTTTTCAACTTTTGGATGTCCCATCCCTCCTTCATGGATCTGGTCACTCGGGTGTGGACTACTCGGGTTCACGGGACTCCCCTGTTTATCCTTACTCGAAAACTCAAGTTGCTCAAAGTCCGGCTCAAGCGGCTCAACGGGGATGCTTTCTTTGACATCTCGATACGTATGGCCAATGCCGGAGCTGCACTTTCCAGTACTCGGGATGCCCGAGAACGGGATCCTTTTAACTAGGTACTGGCTGCCCAATAGAGAGACCAACTGCGTGCATTCTCCGACCTTCGTCTTCGGGAGGAAGGCTTCTATAAACAAAAATCACGTATTCAATGGCTTAAGGAAGGGGACACGAATACAAGGTATTTTCACCATTCGGTCAATCAAGGGCACCTTTGGAACGTAGTTCTGTCGCTTGTGGATGACTCGGGGCAACTTGTCACGGATCTTAACTTGATGCAGCAACTATTTGTCTCTCATTTTGAAAGACTTTTTACACCGACCGCCTCCCCCTCTCGGCCTTCTCTCCAGGGACTGCGAGCTGTTATTGGATGCACTCTTGAGGAAGAACAGGTACGATTCCTATCCCGACTTGTTTCTGAAGCTGAAATTCGGCTTATTATGTTTTCACTACCTTTGGGTAAAGCTCCGGGTCCGGATGGATTCAATGCAGAATTTTTTAAAAAATCTTGGGAGATAGTTGGCCCCTCGGTAGTGCTGGCTATTAAAGATTTTTTTTGAGGAAGGAAGGCTCCTTAGGGAGATAAATGCTACAATTTTGTGTCTTGTCCCCAAAGTTCCTAATGCATCTTCCGTGAGGGACTTCGGATCGATCGCATGTTGCAACACTATATACAAATGCATTACAAAAATCTTGGGTGACGTAATGGCTAATGTCTTGCACTCCCTCATAAGTCTACCTCAAAGTGCATTTAAAAAGGGACGACGTATTAGCGATAATATCCTCCTCGCTCGGGAATTATTCTATGGTTTTCATCATGACCCATACTTGCCCAAGTGTGCTATTAAAGTGGACTTCCAAAAAGCATATGACACGGTTGACTGGGATTTTATGGAATCGGCTCTAGAGGCGTTCGGCTTCCCTACAACCTTCACAAATCTGATTATGACCCGTGTTCGTACCCCGAAATTCTCTGTCTCTATTAATGGGGAGTTACACGGTTTCTTTCCTAGCAGACGGGGGATTAGGCAAGGGGATCCCATGTCCCCCTACCTGTTTACCTTAGTCATGGAAATATTCACGGGAATATTGAATCGCCAGACTATACAGCCAGGGTTCAAATTTTTCCGGAGGTGCAAAGCGTCAAGGCTCTCCTACCTGTTTTTTGCAGATGATGTGCTCCTTTTTGCGGAGACAAATATGCCGTCTATATGCTTACTTAAGGATGGCTTGGATAAATTTTCGGATTGGGCGGGGCTACAACCTAATATGAACAAGAGTGAAATCTATTTCTCCGGTGGGACCGACGAACTCCGTACACAGTCTGCTCAAGTTCTCGATTTTCGGGAGGGCACACTGCCCTTTCGGTATCTTGGAGTACCCGTGATCTCTTCAAGATTGGGGAAGGACCATTGCAACTCCTTGGTGAATATGATAATGGCTAGAGCGCAATCGTGGACTCATCGATTTCTATTCTTTGCTGGTAGGCTGCAGCTCATCGAGTCGATCCTCCATGCCATTCATGTATATTGGGCGAGTGTATTCCTACTCCCCAAGTTGGTGTTAACCCACATTGAACAAATACTTAGACAGTTTCTTTGGAAGGGCTCGGGATTGGGTGCGGGCAGAGCAAAAGTTTATTGGGATAACGTATGCCTACCTAAGGAGGAGGGATGCCTCGGTATTCGCAGGCTACGCGATTGTAATAGAGCGGCTATGCTCAAACACATTTGGATTCTATTCACCGATAAGGAATCCCTTTGGTACCGATGGATCCATTCAACGTTCTTGAAAAATAAAAACTTCGGGATAGCAATTAAGCCAACGTTACGCTCGTGGTCTTGGAAAAAGATTTTGACCCTCCACTCGGATTTCCAGCATATGTTCGGATGGCGGATTGGTAATGGCCGAGATGTATCCTTCTGGTTTGATCCCCGGCACCCTCGAGGACCTCTTAATAGATTCATCTACGATATAGACATATACAGATAAGGTATTCCACGGAATGCTAAGGTGGCAGACTACTTCAACTCTCCTAACTATCCGCCGCAGATAACACGAGTCTTTGACTCCTGCCCTGAGCATCTCCCGTCTATTCATCACAATCGTGCTAATCGATTTATGTGGCTTGGCCATACCTCGGGTGCCTTTTCTATTGCCTCCGCCCGGAATTCCATTCAACCTAAGGCGCAGATTATGCCATCGCACTCATTCATTTGGAACAAGACTCTAACTCCTCACCATTCGTTCCATCTTTGGCTGATTGCCAGAAATCGTCTACCCACCCAGGTGATCTTATTAAACTACAAACGTATATCAAATGCTACTTGTGTCTTTTGCCAATGCGGACCTGACAGTGTGGATCATTTATACTTTGCCTGCCGACATATGGGTATCTTGGCTTCTTTTTGGGCAACCAAATGTAACTTAGTCTGGCTAAATAGAAGTTGGAGTGAAAACTTATGTTGGTCCATGCAAGCACCTCGGCGTCGAACATTCCACCAAGTTATTGCCCGTTTCTCGTTTGCTACTCTATGCCATATTATGTGGAGGGAGAGGAACCATGCGCTATTTTGTAACCAACCTATCTTCATCCCAACCATCAAGATACGCCCGCAGAAGATGGTCCAAGACAAAGCTCTAACCTTCAAACATGTGGAATACACTCTTCCGAACGGAAGGATGCAAGCCACTTTGGGTATTGATCCGACAATCTTTTATGCCTAGAGAGGGTCATCCTAGTAGTGTAGTTCTTATGTTCTTTCGGCCCCGATTGTTTGGCCGGGCTTCATTTTACATGCCGGGGACTTCACCTCGTTTTGGACCCACGACACTCTTGCACTCGTTATGACATTTGCCAATGTCATCACGAGTGCAAGTCCCATTTTTGTAGTGTCGGGTTTCCCTTCCTTTGTATAATTGCGCCTTGGTTAAAGTTAATATAATACTTACTTTTACTATAAAAAAAAAGTTATTGTATTCAAGTGAACGTTGTACACAAGTTATGGCACTCCCGTTGTACTTTTCCCACTAGATCACAAGTCACAGACCAATGAAACGATTTGATATTTATAGTGAGAATGTTCGAATGGTGAATGAATAAAGTAGCGTCGTGCGGCAAACCATAGTGAAGAAATTAACGGTGGATAGCGTCGTTAGACATATCTCTATTGATTGAAAAGTTTTCGAAAAGGATTTGGATATAATTTTGACAACTACTATCTGTGAGGATTGTATTTGATCCGGTAGGATTCCGATATCTGCCGTTAATATGAGATATGTCCGATTGATTGGATAATCCTCAATTCTGCGATGTAATAGTTGGTTTAGTGGTTTGGAATAGAAATCTACCGCTGGGTGCAATCTACTCACTCCATTGTTGAAATAACTTTTCAACTTAATAAGATGACTATGAATCCGAAACTTAGACGACAACGTAGGTATGGATATACAATAACGATTATCTATACATCCGAAGAGTTCATGGACCCTCACCCCGAGATACCTTACTAACCCATCTATAAGTTGGTTCGTTTGAAGATTTACGTAGATGAGGGACCTCCCGATGGGATTGTGAAATTGGAGTATAAGGCGATTTACTATCGCGGAATAGGACAATGGATAGGTCTGCGAAGACACGAGAGGCTCGACGCATTTGCTACTCGCCTCTTCGGAAGGGACGATCTAGTTGAGGAAACGGAGGAGGATACAAGTGATAGTTGAAACCCCGAACTTGAGGAATCGATGGGAAGTTGTAGTAGTGTTCACCTCTAAAATAGTTTATTCTCTATAGTACTTCTCCCATGTAAATGTTGTAAATAAAGTAAATAGACATATGAGTATGTAATAAGGAGTGAATGGTGAGCTATGAATAAAAAGTGAGTTGTTTGAAATGCGTGCATCTAGTTAGTGAACCATATAAAAGGTCATACCCTTTGTTAGACGTGCCTGTTGATTGAATGTTTTGTTTGACATGCACTTATGCCCGTATGACCGCTTGAATGTTTTTATATAAAATAGATTCTGCAAGCGTTAGTTACTCGATTAAAAGATTACGAGAAGATATTGTAAGCATGAGTCGCGGATGAATGGTATGGGACGTCTCGCTACCCTCGAAATAGGAGTGAGGATGCGATAGTGGCTAGAGAGGATGAGGATTTGGAAAGCCTTCCCGTTGAGGTGTATGTGGTATGGGACGCTACACACAATTGGCTACCAATATTCACCGGAGATCAAGCCATCGCCTTCTTTGTGCCATCGACCCCCTGATGCGAGCGAATTCTCTTTCTCTTGCTCTCATTCGCTTCATTATAGCTGCCTGTCTCTCACAAATTAGTCGGGGTAATCTCTGTATAGATTGCTAATTGCATATGAGCTAGGTGAGTTCCGAAAGGTAACGAAACATAGGGGTGGTGAATGGTAGGATTAGTGAAGACTCTACTCGGCCCAAAGAGTTTGATGTTGAGTGTAGTCGTGACTTGAAGTGTACGTGTGTGTTATTTTGCTTCGTGTATGGTTGTTTCTTTTAAATGAGGGTCGCCGAGATTGGTCGGATTAGAGAAATTCGGTGAGGGGTATGGAGGAAGTGAACGTCGGGTCCGGAAGTGATCTCACCCGAAGGTGCCTCTAATCCGATAAATTGTTAACTTGGTAGGACATGATTGGATAGTTTATGACTGGGGTCGTTAGCATAAAACTTGGTATATGATAATAGGAACGTTAATTTGCGAATTGAATACAAGCATGTTAAAATAGCTATGGAATAATAGGCGACTTGTCTAATTTGGACCGGTTTTACATGAGTTTATGTTGACCGAGATATAATTGATCTAGATTAACGGTTAGAGTCTTATTTTTGGTGGTACAGTGTAAGGACCTACCATTAAAGAGGACACGTCGTTAAAAGGCACAACTATTGAATTAATATTGTAAGAAAACGTGAGGTTGTCGCCGAAATAATTGAGCATAACTAAGACTCACATAGAAATGTAAGCTGGTCGTGGGAGTGAGACACCGAGGAACTAACGAAGAAGATGTACTCCTGTGATTCGGTTGATGGGTTTCTCAAGTATGCCGAGTGTGTACCTTGATCTACTAGAAATTGATTCAAATTATTGTGTCGGTATGCTATGAACGACATAACATGGCTGTATTATTTTGCATTCTCATGAAGCATAATCATCCGAATGAAAGGGTGTTGAGGGCCATAGAAATGAAATAATTTTTTCCCCGCGGGAGATGGGATGCCGTGGTAGGTGGCACCTAGTGGATCGTGTGGTAACGATGCTAAGCCACAGAGTGAGGAACTCATGGCTAGGAGTTGCCATGAGGGTCGGCGGTAAAGCCGCTTAAAGTACTAAATTCTTACGAGTCGGGAATTGACTCCGGAACGGTGGTGGTAAGTGATGTATATGGGAGACTCTCATTTATTCATCTGCATTTTGCATACTCCCGTGATATTTTACATAAATAAACTGATTGCTATGCTATTTGCAGATTCGAAATGTATGATGAATCGAGCGAGCGTTAAAGTGATTGAATTTACTCGCTAAGATAACTTACACTTGTGGTATATATTATTTTAGATTGACAAGATGGGCTCCATTCCGATTCCCCCGGGTTCCCGCTACGGCCTTTCCATTGAGCTTGAGACAGAGACACAAGACTTTGAGATACCCAACGAGCATGGGATCTTGTTCACCCGCATCACCGCAACTCTAACCTGTCGACGTCGAGTCGGCAAGGCCCCGGTGGTGTAGCGTTTTGTGTTCGTGTTCTTGGTGATTGACGGACAATGCGAGGGCCTTATTCCCTATGACCTCTTTGATGGGATGGTAGCGACAACGATGACGCGGATGGCGGGGCAGCCGGAGGTGGGTTGGCAGCGGCGGCAGCCTAGGCGAGGATGGAGTGGCCGAGAGACATTTTGGAAAACCATGATTTTGTAGTTGATGTTTGTGGCATTTTGGACAAACGACTAGCTAGGGATAGTTTGGCGTGTACATAATAGGGGTTAGGTAACTTGTATGAACCCCATGTTAACATCCCCTTGTGAATATTAATCTAGTTATGTGAACCCGTGTTATATATACCCGTAATGAGAGGGTCCATGCCGGAAACTCTATAAATAGGCTCAAGTCCTTTCTCTAGCCCTCTAACGCAAAAATTAGAACGTGCCTTTTTATTCTAACAATGGTTTCTCACTCGACCAAGACACCGAGAGGGAATTGAGGAGAAGAACTTGAGTTTCGATTCGTCGTCGTTCCGTATCGAGTTTTCAATGGATTCTAATCAAGGTACACGCCATTCTTCTCCTTTATAATGTAGTGTTTCTGATTCCCGTTAGACGATCATTGGATATGCCATATTCGTGGCCTTACAACACAGGCCATTAATAATTTATCACATGTTAGGAGGGCGCGGACTAAAGCCCAAGTCTACTAGAAATGATTAGGGAATAAGCCAAGCTATCCTTGACAAGCCCCACATCGAACCTACCAAAGCAAAATTGTTTAAGAGATCTCGATCATCCACGAGTTACTTAGGATCTTACCACCCGTCAAAAAAAATTTTAAGGAGGGTCTAGATCTCGATCATTGCGATGCTCCGAGAAGCAAATCTACACTTCTGAACAATGCTCCGTGAAGTAAATCTACACTAAGTTCCTAAGCAAAGTTCAAGAAATTATATCGAATAATTTGTTTCCATGCATTTGAAGTGTCTAGATTATGCTTCTACAGTGTTTATCTTATGGTATATTCTTTGCTAAAATGTTTATCTTGTACTAAGAATGAACTTTTTGATGTTATTTTTTTGACAAAGTTTCTTTTTGATGGGGCTTCATTTATTAATTTTTTCTTTCGAGAGGACAAAATATTCATTTATCTTCCAGTCATTGTTGAGGCATGCATCGTGAATTGTGTATTTCTGTCTTTATTTATTTAATATTGGTAATTTGAGAAGAAATGAAAAAAAAAATGTGATAGATAATGATTTTGATTATATATAGAAGAAGATTTGAATCAATACTACCTAAATTCCTAAAAAATTCCAAACAACAAAATATTTGTTACATGAATAAGATTTCTATTACTTAAAAGATAAACATAAGAACAAAAAATTTAAATTTTTAGGCTTCGGACAATTAAAGGAAGAGAACACAATTTCAATGACACTGGAGGTTCCTAGTGAGAGGTGCTTAAGGATATGCTAGGTTGTTTTGGCCATAGCAAATTACTTGGGAAATTGATCCATGTAGATCAAGGTCATACTATTATTTAGAGATAATAACACAAATGGTTTTTGAATTTTGATTCAATATGCAATATGGCCATTGACTTTTAATTTGTTCGGTGCAGGCTCTGAACTTTAACCCAATGTAGAATGCGATCCTTGAATTTTTAATTTGTCCAATGTAGTCATTAGATTTTTGCTACATGTTTAATATAATCCATGAAGTACATAAAAATGTTCAATGATGTTCTTCCATTTACTTATGAAAATATTTTATGATGTTCATGTACATGGGCGGGGACAACATTGTACATTTTCATATGGTTCATCAACTAAATTGAACATGTGTCAAAAGTTCAATGATCACATTGAGCAATTTAAAATTTCAGAGACCACACTATACATAGGGCTAAAGTTCATGTACCATATTGAACAAATCAAGAGTTCACGGATCACATTGCACAATGGTCCAAAGTTAAATAACTATTTGTGTCACTTTTTTCTACTATCTACATGTTTTCATTTGGGATGGACTGACTTCTTGATCTACATAATCGCTCTCTTTCCTAGTGAAGTTGCCAGAATGTTCTAAAAACTTGCTGAGAGAGTTTCTAAGTGATGTGCCGCTGAATTTTTGAAGTTTGAAGATATTTAAGATAAGGACAAGAGTCCGATATTGCAAGAGTTGTTGAAATTATGTCTCGAATTTAAGCTCAATTAGAATTATTTTGTGGATAAGCATAAAAGTTGAAACCTAAATATTGTAGATTGTTCAAAGCCGAATCTTACAAAAATTCTTTCCTTATTGACTTTAGTGAAGAAAACAACAAAAGGGTAAAGTCGGGTTTTAGACTTTTGTTTGAAATATTTAGAAAGCAATATTTATATTAAAGTCGGTTTAGTGGATAAGACAGAAATAAGAAGAAAAGTTCAACAAGAACTTGGTCAAGTTCGATTTTTTTTTACTAACCAAAAAGTGCTAATGCAATTTAAATTTTGCAGGCAGTTATATATATTGATTCACGGGTCACTCCTGTGGATTATGTAAAAATCAAAGATTGAAGCGCCGTTTCTTTTACGTGTGCTTGGCGATGGACTCTTGTGGAATTTATTTTGTGAAATTACATCGAGAAGAATCAGTGTTTGAGCCGATTAAATCTTGTGGTTGGGTTTATGTAAATTTTTTGTGAGATTGAGAGATTATTTTGCGATAAAATGTGCGGCATAATACTGCATGCGTTCTTGAATGTAGTTGGGATTAGAAAACACTAAGAGTGCTTGAGTGACGCGAGCCCGATTTGTAATCTCCATTGTATCGCTTGTTTTATAGTAAAATTCGTTGCTGCTCTTCCCGTGGACGTAGGTCTCTATGACCGAACCACATACATCCGGTGTCCGTTTTATTTTCTTGTTCTGTCTATTTTATTGTCGAATCGCTTGTTCCGCGCAATAATTAGTAACAATGCTAAGCTTGCTTGCGGTTGAAGCAAATCAATGGCGACGGAAGAAGTTAAAGTGAAAATCGATAGATTTGAGGGTATGGACTTTTGTTTATAGAAGATGCGGATTGAGGACTATCTCTATCGATAAAAGCTGCATTTGCCCCTGTCTAAGGAGAAACCAGAGACGATGAAGCAATCTGATTGGGAATTGTTGCATAGACGAGTGATGGGTGTTATTTGGCTAACGTTGGCTCGTAACTTCTCGTTTAATATCGTGAAGGAGAAGACTATTGTGGGTCCGATGAAAGCCATGTCGGACATGTACGAGAAGCCATATGCGATCAATAATGTCTATTTGATGCGACATCTCTTTAATTTAAAAATGGGTGAATGTGCGTCGGTTGCTAATTATATCAATGAATTCAATGTGATTGTTAGTCATTTGATTTCAGTTGATGTTGACTTTGAATATGAGGTATGTGCCTTAATCTATTATCATCATTGCTTGATAGTTGGAATATTGTTTATTCTGCAATTAGCAATTCTTCCGGATCAACAAATTTAACTTTTGATGGGATTCGAGATTTAATTACGAGTGAGGATATCCATAGAAGAGAATCTGACGAATCTATATCTACTGCTTTAGTAGGTGAAAATAGAAAAAGAATTGGCACTCGTGTTAGCAAAAGTAGTATAAACATAGACAAACGTAATCAATCTAGTAGTGGTGATGAAATCTGTTGGAGTTGTAGCAATATGTGGCATCTTAGAAGGGATTTCCTAAAATTGAAAAATGAGAAGGGTAAGGGAACTATAGTTGAATTTACGGATGATGTTGCAGCTATATCGTCGATGAATTCGGATAATGTTGATTTTATCTCGTCCGTCACTGATGATTCATCATTTGGTGGATAGATTATGGATTATGGTTGTTCTTTTCATGCTACACCAAACAAGAACTGGTTTATTATTTATCGATGCATGGATAATAGTAAAGTGCAATTGGGAACAACACTAAATGAGATGTTATAGGTGTTGGCGATGTTAGAATCAAAATGCACAATGGAATTATAAGGACATTGACTGGAGTGAAGCATTTTCTAGAGTTGAAGAAAAATCTGATTTCCTTGAGTGTCCCGAATTCAGCTAGGTGTCGGTATTCTTCAGAATTCAAAGTTCTGAAAATTGTTTGGGGCGCCTTAGTGGTAATGAAAAGAATCAAGCACAATGGCCTGTATGAGCTTCAAGGTGAGACAATGACGAAATTCATTGTGGAGACGTTAGATGCATCTAATTGAGAGTCGAAATTGTGGCATATGCATTTGGGGCACATTAGCGAAAGAAGCTTGGAGGTTCTAAGTGAAAGAAACTTGTTATCTAATTATATTGCTGACGAACTAAATGTATGCAAGTGCTGTGATTTAGATCAACAACGGAAAGTGCAATTTAGTGCAACCGTCGGAGAAACCATAGAAATTGCAGAATTACTTCACTTGGATGTTCGCAGGTTGTCGCGGTTTCTTTCATGGAAGAGTGCTAGATTTATGTTAGGCACAAGTTTGATGCTATTGTTAGAATCAAACAGCAGAGAGCTTTGATCGAAAAGGAAAATAGTAAAATGACCAAGCATATGCGGACTAACAAAAGCATAGAGTTTTGCTCGAAGCCGTTAAACGAATTGCGTATGAAGAAAGGGATAGTGAGACACCGCACTAGAGTTAATGAACCACAACAAGTTGCAGAATTGATGAGTAGAGCATTACTAGAGACGGCCTATAAAATGATCCATAGTGCTGGTATGGCTAGAAGATATCTAGCGGATGCCCTTAGTACAACGAGTTACCTAGTGAATAGTTCTCCATAAACTACGATTGGATGTCGAACTCCCGAAATAGTGTGGTCGGGTTACGTTGCTGATTATTATGTTCTTAAAATATTTGGTTGCTCATGTTACATTCGAGTTAGTGATGGTAAGCTCAATAGAAGGGTAAGAAAATGCATGTTCTTAGGTTATGCACGGGTAAGAGTGGTTATCGATTGTGGTGCCCGGAATTCAATTCACCTGTTACCAGCAGAGAAGTGATATTTGACGAGTCTCCAGTATTTCCGGCTAGGAGTGATTATAGTGTTAATATGGATCTAGACGATGTTCAAATTGAGATGGAGTTGCAATCATGAACCCCTAAGGTAGCAAATACTAACGAAGTAATCGACACGGATGGTGCTTGTAGTAAGGTGGAGCTTGTAGACCCAAAAGTTGATGTAATTGCTACTATTAACACCGCATGTATTCGATCTCATGATATATATGAATGCAACGATGGTTTTGCTTTATCCGTGATTGAGGAGCTTATGCCAGAAAGTTCTTTTGTAGCAATTAAAGGTGCTTGTACAACTAGTATTCTGATGAGGTCTTCGGTTATAGCGAAGTTCAAGCGCGGCTTAGACTTGAAAGACGTCCGTGGTGATTGAGCATATTGGGGCTGTTGGGAGAGTAATAGCGAAGTTCGAAGTTCTAGAGAAGCAATTATAACATGGCTCAAACATCGAGTCCAGTTGGAGATTGTTGAAATTATGTCTCGAATTTGAGGCGATCAGAATTGCTTTGGGGATAAGCATAAAAGTTGAAACCCAAATATTGCATATTGTTAAAAGCCGAATCTTACGGAAATTATTTTCGTATTGACTTCATGAAGATAACAACAAAACGGGGAAAGTCGGGTTTTAGACTTTCGTTTGAAATATTCAAAAAGCAATATCTATATTGAAGTTGATTTGATGGATAAAATAGAAATAAGAAGACAAGTCCAACAAGGACTTGGTCAACTTGGGTTTTCTTTGCCGACCAAAAAGGGCTGATGGAATCTGGATTTCTCAAACGGTTATATATATATATATATATATATATATATATATATATATATATATATATATATATTGATTCAAGGGTCGCTCCTGTGGATTACTTAAAAATCAAATATTGAAGTGCCGTTTCTTTTACATGTGCTTGGCGGTGGACTCTTGTGGAATTTATTTTATAGAATTACATCAAGAAGAATCAATTGTCGAGCTCATTAAATCTTGTGGTTAGATTTGTGTAATTATGAGATTGAAAGATTATTTCGTGATAAATTGTGGGGCTAAATATTGTGTGTGTTCTTGAATATAATTGGAGCTAGGAAACACCGAGAATGTTTGAGTGATTCAAGCGTGGTTTGTAATTTCCGTTGTATCGCTTATTTTATAGTAAAATTCGTTGCTGCTCTCCCCGTAGACGTAAGTCTCTACGACCGAACCACATACATTAAGTGTCCGATTTATTTTCTTGTTATGTCTATTTTATTATTCAATCGCTTGTTCTCATAAGTAAGAGTGTTGAAATAGCGAAGCTCAAAGATACCAAAAGTCTAAACATGGAGAAATGTAGAAGTGCTAACAATCCAAATTCCCCATAAATGGATGGACACACACATACACACATATCCGGTGACCGTGAGAGAGTCCGAATTGTCAACAAACAAGAATTCATCGTGAGGGAATCGACGATCAACTAGGTTGTGGCTTATTTTAAGGGCAAGAGCCATTGATAGTTTGCCACATGTCAAGAGCATATGCCTTGATGCCAATTCCCCTAGAAATGATCGGCGAATAGGCTAACCCTAAGGAGCCACACACGAAACTCACCAAGGCAAAACTATGTAAGACATCTCGGTCGGCCATGAATAACTCAAAATCTTGTCATCAAATCTTCGAATTCCGATGTAAAAAGTACTCCGTGAGCAAACCCGCAACCAATTCTTGAGCAATGAAGGTTTATTAGTGAATTCAAGAATCATAATTTGAAATATATTTTGCATCCATTTTCAATGACTAAATTATGCTTCTATAGTGTTTATCCAATAGTAAGTGCGAACCCTTTGATGGTACTTTTGGACAAGGTATTGAGACAATCTCAATACCCCTTAACTTTCTCTTGATATACAGCGATGCAAGATGTCGAGGTACGCGTTGCTCATGCATGTATTACTTTGAGTATTTTAGTAAAAAGAAAATAGGTAGTTCCATCAAGTAATAAATGCAATTAGATATTACCGAAGATATTTATCCCGTAGTAAGTGCGAACCTTTTGATGGTATTTTTGGACAAGATATTGAGTCAATTCCAATAGCCCTTAACTTTCTCTTGTAATATACAAAGATGCAAGATGTCGAGGCGTGCGCTGCTTGTGCGTGAACTACTTAGAATATTTTAATAAAAAGAAAATAGGTAGTTCCATCAAGTAATAAATGTAATTAGATGTTACCGTGGATGTATTTATATGTCTGTCAGTTGTTACGTTTTATTCTTCAATACTTGGTAATTTGTGAAGAATTGAAAAAAAAAATGCACTATAGGATATTTTGGATTTAATACATAATATATATACATATCATATAACAACAACAATAATGTTATCGATATGTACATATCGGCGAAATACTTAATATTTTAATATTAGTGAGATAATCTTCGGCTCAAATCATGAAATCTCTTAGATATCATAAAATATTCTCCCTGATTTAACGCATGTACGGTTAAATAATAATTAATTTTAAAAAAATTAAATGATTTTGTATCAAATTCATTACCAAATTCACGAAAGCCATTGAAAAGACCCTGAACATCGTCATACGAATTACGAAGTCAAATGTCTATCTCTTTTACAACCTAAATTTCTAAAAAAGCTGTGGAAAGACTCGTGATATCTTTTACTGCATAAATACAATTTCCAATTACATAAAAAGCTAAGACATAAGTGAGAGAGTTAAGCTTTGAAATACTTTCGGACAATCAAAGCGAGGAGGAGAAGACAGCCTCCATCGTGGTCGTGATCGATCGAAAAGCCCCAATCCACAACCGCCTTCTTTCTTGTCTCTCTCTCTCTCTCTCTCTCTCTCTCTCTCTCTCTTTTCTCTTCTCTGTCAAGCACGGATCAATCTTAATTAAGGAAACTCGAATCCATTTCCGGAAATTAGGTCAGGCGCAGTCGAAAATCTCTGCCGATTGCCATCTATAATTCAAGAATCGGGGGGATCTGTTTCCTCTCCGTCTCGAAGACCGAACCGCTTCTTCGATTCTGTCGCCGGCGAGTCCCCAGTGGAATGTGGGGAACCCTAGGGGGATGCACGTGCGGGAGATGTTTCGATTGGAGCGGGAGAAGATCAGGAAACGGCTCTGACAGTTGGGGGATTTGATTGGGGGGGACAAAGAAGAAGCTCGGGGAGGTTCTCTAGGGTTTTTGATTCTCTGCTATGGCCGATGCTCTGTCCGCGATTCCTGCCTCCGTGATCCGCAATCTGTCCGATAAGCTCTACGAGAAGCGGAAGAATGCCGCGCTTGAGGTCCGAGTATTGATTCCTTTCGAAATTTAGCTGCTGGAGTATGATATTGGTCGACTTCTTTTATGATCACTGTTGGGTGATATTGATTGGTGTGTGCGCGATGTGAATTATGTGTAGATTGAGGGAATAGTGAAGCAGCTTGCTGCAGCAGGGGATCATGATAAGATTTCGGCGGTGATCAGCTTGCTGACGACAGAATTCACGTATTCTGCTCAAGCAAATCACCGGAAGGTATGCAATTGATGGGTTTCCGAACTAGTGTTCTGAGGATTTTGGTTTTCTTGATACTGTGGGTTTTACTATTGATTTTTGGTTGGTGGAGTGTGGAGTCTATTTACATCTGTTATCTGGTAGGGAGGACTGATTGGATTAGCTGCTGCCACTGTGGGGTTGAGTACTGAGGCTGCTCAGCATCTTGAGGTATTTCCCTTTCTCCTGCATAGGCAATTGTACTTGGATGAGGTGCAGTGAGCCCAGTATCCCAGAGACTCAGCCCACCCGAAACAAATAGATTTCATTTTGTTCCTTAGAATACACTTAGGTTTTCATTCCAATGTGTTGTCACCTTTCTTTTCACAATCTCCACGAGTAGTATACCAAGCGCAGGCTAAGTTATTGCGGCTAATTCTTTTGAATGATGTTGCATGTTCGCTGGAGATGTTCTAGGTTCTAAGATTTTTTCTCCCATGGCCACATTATAGTGGGAATGCACGATTGATGTTACGTTGTTGGCAATGACCAGCATTCATTCTATATCATCAATAGAGAATGAAGGGGAAGGGGATTTTCTTTTGGAGGATATTACAAGGTCAACAAAAGAACTGTTCTCATAACTCAGAACACTGTCGTTTTGTACTTCTAAGCTCATGTGCCCTAGATCTGAGCACGCATAGGGGGCCTTATTTCCTATGTATCAAACTGGATTTTGCTTACAGTCTTTCTTCAGATGAATATCTCTTTCAATCTTGTGCTTCACTGTCATGCTAATGCTGCTTTATCTCGTTTTTATTTGCTTCTGCCAGCAAATTGTGCCACCTGTACTCAATTCATTTTCTGATCAAGATGGCAGAGTTCGTTATTATGCTTGTGAAGCACTGTATAATATTGCAAAGGTGAGGACTGATTGGAGTGCTTCTAGTGTGCATTCTTGTCTTTGAGTATTGCTTTTGACTTGTTTTGCCACTTTTGGATTGTGCGCAGGTTGTAAGAGGGGATTTCATCATCTTTTTTAATCAAATATTTGATGCCTTATGCAAGCTGTCTGCGGACTCAGACGCCAATGTACAAAGCGCTGCTCACCTATTGGATCGGCTTGTAAAGGTAAATGGGTTTACTTTCAAGTTAAAGAAATATGATCTGTCACTTACCATTTTTCTTCTATTTGTTTGAACTGATTTCCACGTGTCTACTATTATAACAGGACATTGTCACCGAGAGTGATCAATTCAGGTACATTAAATATTGATCCAATTGCCAGCTTTGAAAGTTTGAAAAGTATCTTTGGATTTGTCAAACCGTAAACTTGCTATTTTCTGTCCATTTCATGATTATCCTGATTGTTTTCTTTCTTGTTATCAGCATTGAAGAATTTATACCCTTGCTGAGAGAGCGTATGAATGTCTTAAATCCATACGTTCGGCAGTTTTTAGTTGGATGGATTACTGTGTTGGACAGTGTTCCGGACATTGATATGCTGGGTTTTCTTCCTGATTTCCTAGATGGTATATAGCTGTTCATGCAAATAGATATTTTCCCTTTGTTTATGGTTATATTACCCTTATAAGTGGTAACTGACATAGACTCTATCATCTTTAGGTTTGTTTAACATGTTAAGTGATTCGAGCCATGAAATTCGACAACAAGCTGATGCAGCTCTGTCAGAGTTTCTCCAAGAGATCAAGAACTCCCCAGTATGTTTTCTTACATATGATTAAATCGTGTTTGCTTCAGGCACTGCTTTTCATCTTATTTTAGTGATAAAATTCATTGCATTTTGTTGCATTGGCCTTCTCTAGATTTCTATTTCTATCTGAAATTTTGATTCAAAAAGCCTTGCTGTTGAATATGATCTCCTGACTCAAGCAGTGCTCCTATTGAAAGTCTGTAGATTATGGCCGAATGGCCGAGATATTGGTGCAGAGGGCAGGTTCTCTTGATGAGTTTACGAGGTTAACAGCAGTAACATGGGTAAGTTTACAAATGCATTATAAGCATTCTCAATGGCTAAATATGATTATCATGAGTCTATTATTTGGATTTACTAGCCTATCACTTTGTCTATTGAGCGCTGTATATTAGTAAATGACAAGAAGATTTGTGTGTGGATTTCATGCCATTCCAACAATTCTAGTTGATTTTCACTATCATTGTGCAGATCAATGAGTTTGTAAAACTCGGTGGAGATCAGCTCATTCCTTATTATGCTGACATTCTAGGAGCTATATTACCATGCATATCTGACAAAGAAGAGAAAATTAGAGCAGTAAGTTGCATGCATTTTGCTGTTGTTGCTTCTTTTCTTTGCCATAGCTCTTGCTTCTTCTGTTTTGTTCATGTATTTTTTGTCGTAATTTTTAATCTTTGATTTAAGGTTGCTCGGGAAACGAATGAAGAGCTTCGTGCAATCAAGGCGGATCCTGCAGAAGGTTTTGATGTTGGAGCAATACTATCCATCGCAAAGAGGTGCACTTTATTTCCTTTAGTTGATAAATCTAACTTCTTGATACTCACTGTTGCCTTGCCTGGTTCAGGTTTTGAGGAACTGCCCAAAGGGCTCTTGTTTTATTTTGGCATGATGTTGAGCAGGACAACAATTGTGAGCCAAAATATTTTACTGAAATGTCTAGAAAGGATAGGACCTGTTTGCTTATGTGAAGCTAAGTAAAAAGTCCTTTTTTTTTTTCCACCGAAAGTTAAAACAGTATTCAAATGTTAAAAAATTATGAAAAATTATCTGTGATTCTACGTGTCAACATTCTAGTGGCTTGAAAGTTTCAAGAGTTTTCAATTTGAAGAAAGTCAAAGTGCATGAGCCGCAAGATTTAGATTAAGCAAAAAGTAAAAGATGAAAGTCAACCTGGATAGGGTCTATTAGATATTGTGAAGAAGTTTTCAGGTTAAAAAGAGTTCGAACCAAAATCAGAGCAAAAATTATCCAAAAGAAAACATGTACTATATGAAGTGAACCCAATGTATCAAACACATTTTTGTGAAAATGTGTGTGATTGAAAATCTAAAACTGAAATATTCAGTGTAATGAAAAAATATTTTTATCAGAATGCACAGTAACTTGTTAATATTCACTGCCTCTACATCTGTGTTTAGGCAATCATTCTTAGGAGGGGTTTTCTGTTATTTGGTTGTGATTCTTATTTACAAAGCTGATTTATGCATAGTTATGACTTCTGATCTTTTATTATTTTAGGCAACTATCAAGTGAATGGGAGGCCACTAGAATTGAAGCATTGCATTGGATATCAGCTCTCTTAGAGAGGCATCGTCCTGAGGTACCTTTGTTTTAATATATACTCGACATGAAGCCAATGGTTAAAGTTATTAATCACAACATTTAACAAAACCATTGGTTATTTTTTATTTTGGCCCTTGCCAATTTGATTTATAGAAAGTTATCCAGCTCTCATCTGATCTTGTCTCACTATTCTCACTATATTTCATAAAAGTGCCTAATTTTAAAGACTCTTTTCCTGCAAAATGTTTTTTGTTTGATTCTTATTGTTTGTTGCGATTTACATTGGCAAGCGAGTCATGTTTTTAGCTGTGATGGACATTACTTTATTTTATTACCCACAAGAAGAATGTATACCTTATAGTACTCTATGTTGTCCTGGTTCAAGTGTTTGTGGATCTTCTCAGTGAAACTGTCATGGAGTTGATTTAAGGTGATGTATCTGCATGAAATTCATCAGCATGTGGGCCTTGATTTTTTTGTACTTGAGGGTACTTATAGGTTCATGCGAGGAATAGTTGGTAGGACAGCATCCGTGCTGGTAATGTTATTAATGTTCTGTAGTCATTCATCAGGATGAATGGATAATGATGCTTTGGATTAATTAATTTGAAAGGTTTGAGATTTACTGGGGCTACATGGGTAGGGTATGCCATTGTCTAAGTGTATATCCAAACAAGATATAGAAATTTCTAATTGATTTGGCGACGGGTGATGCTCTTGCCCAGTGGAATTTCCCTCGCCTTTTGGTTTTGTGGACATTTCTTTCCTTTGGTTGGTTGTCCCTAACCTGTAGTCTTTTGTATTGGTAGGTTTTGTCTTTTCTGAACGATATATTTGACACGCTTCTAAAGGGCCTATCGGATCCTGTAGATGAGGTAATCTTCCTTGCTTGGTTATTATGTGTTAAACTCTACCTCAGGATCTTCATATGGTCACCATTTGTATAATTGTGGTTATTTTTCCAGTTTTCGCTGTTGGAATTTTTGTGTCAGTAGTTTGCCTTATAGATCTTACCAGTTTTGACATAATCTTCTTGTTGTGTGGAATGTTGGGTACTTAGTCTGAGTTTACTACACTCCGATACGTGAAATCATTTCTTGGATGTAATGCGAACGGAAGAATTTGGGAACTTATTCTGATTGGAGAGTCTGTAACTGATGTTAATTGCCGTGGTGGTTTGTCAGATTCTTAGTGGAGGTCAATGCCAATTTATTGCCTTGGGTTGATGTGGCAAGACCTGGAACAGCTTCTTAGATTTAGGTCCCATTGAAACTTGAATACTATTAATAAATAATCAGAGAAGAGATTTCTCGTAACAATGTTTAAAGACCATTTATGAGACGGCCCTAGAATTTCATTGTTGGTTTTGCTGTTTCCCTAGGCCACTAATGCTCACTACGATCAAGTCACAATGGCTTTTTCATTTCTGTCTGCAAAGCATACTAGAATCCAGAGTCAGTGCACAACATTGGGGAAGTTCAGAAAGCACATAATCGGTAGGCAAAAACAAATGATAGGCCTGATGAATTTTCTTCTGTTTAATAGTTACTATCTTCAAGTTTATGTTTCTGTTGGTGTTATTGATCATCTTTTGCCTGCCTTTTTGCATTTGCTTAACCAAACCTTTTTTATTCCTTTCTCCCTCCCGTATTTCTGTGCTACTTTTGGCATTTTTCAGCAAGGCAGTGGACTTATAAAGCCGATTCTGGATTTGTTGTCAACAGGTAGTGCTGCTTGTTCTTGAGGTTCATGCATGTATAGCAAAAGATCTGCAGCACTTCCGCCAGCTTGTTGTTTTCTTAGTGCACAATTTTCGGGTCGATAAGAATCTCCTCGAGAAGTGGGTTTCCTTCTGATTTTATTTCTTATTTGTTACTTTTAGAGGTCTTTTTCCTTTACTTCTGTAACCATAAGTTGGAAAATAGTATGCTACTGCTTCTTTTCTGCTCCTCTTTTCTGTATGTGTCACCTTATATGTGTACTTTATTTCCTCTAGGCGCGGTGCTTTGATAATCCGTAGACTCTGTGTGCTTTTAGATGCTGAAAGAGTCTATCGGGAACTTTCTACAATACTAGAGGGAGAAGCCGACTTGGATTTTGCATCAACTATGGTTCAGGTTCTGTCATATACTTGAGGCAAAATAAATTCTACCCCTCCCTAACTCAAAACTTAAATAGCTGGGGTCAGTTCCAGAACCTTATGAGGGACGATTAGTTGTTCTGTTAATAACATTATGTTATCTGTTTCAGGCTTTGAATCTCATTTTGCTCACTTCTTCCGAATTGTCTGGACTTAGAGATCTTTTGAAACAATCCCTAGCTAATGCTGCTGGGAAGGACCTATTCGTCTCTTTGTATGCTTCATGGTGTCACTCACCAATGGCGATAATAAGTCTTTGCTTACTAGCCCAGGTAGGAATATATAGATTTATCTGACTAAGTCTTTTTGAGAATCTCTTCCATGCACTTCAATTCAATTATATATTTTTACTACGTTGGATTTTGCATACAGTGGTTTACTCTTCATTATTTAATTAAGCGACAATCCTATATGAAATACACATCAAGGAAGACAGGACATATCTACTACGAATAGTTCTTCCGGCGTTTTTATTTTGTTTTAATCTTTTAATGTTTTATGGGCTTTGTGAACTCTTTGCATAGTAGTTTGTGTTTCAAGATAGTTTTACCAGAAAGGAAATTTTTAGATATGTCTTAACTCTGCCAAAGTTGTGCATTTAACTTCTCTTATGTGATTTGACAGACATATCAACACGCAAGTACTGTGATTCAGTCTCTTGTTGAGGAAGATATCAATGTCAAATTCTTAGTTCAGCTGGATAAATTGATTCGGCTTCTAGAGACTCCAATTTTTGCTTATCTTAGGTTACAGGTTGGTGTGGCTTAGATCCTAATTGTTTTGTTTTCAATGTTGTATTTTGCATGCGTTATGCTTTTTAACTGTGGAAAAGTAAGATGCTGATATTGTCATTTGTTTATAAATGGTATAGGCACTTATGTCTTGACACACCCTGTTGCTTTCTCGTAAATGCCATATTTTGTTATATTAACTTTGCAAATGATCAGCTTATTATGTGTTGGAAATCATGCTATTATCTTGAAAGTCAAGGGTAGATGTTGATAAGAAGATCCAGAAATGCCCGCAGTATGGTTGAAACACTTAATGAAAACCAACTGTTTAAGCTGATGGCTATGATTTATTATGTTGATCAATTTTGATGCTTAAGTGCCTCATTTATCAGGTTTTCCTTGTGGATGGTGTTTCCTGGTTTCCTCAAGTAGATTTTAGCATACCAATGACGTTCTTCTTTATCCACCATTTACTTATAGAAAATGTTAATTGCATGGCCAGCAAGATCATCTAAACATGTAATACAGTATCCTCTCTGTGGATCCCTCCTCTTAAGACCTGTGGTACCGGAGGACAAGTGCCAAGTGTATATGCAATGGTGGTTGATAGGTTTAATGGCTGCCCTCTATAACTTTAAGACATGTCATCATCTAACGTGTATTTCTTTGTAGTATTTGCGCGTGCAAGTTATTTTGTGCGATTCTGCTAAGGCAAAAGTTAGTTGAGCAAGTTACGAGGTTTTGTCCTAGGATGATATAAGCACATGGAGAGGCCACTTCAGTTTCCAATTTCCCGATCTGGAACATTGGAGTATATTTTGAAAAATGAGAAAAATTTACCTGGATTGCAATTTCTAGGATGATAGGAGACCCTGTATGCTTATTTATTTTAGGCTCCTGGTCCTCTGGTTTCTATCATTGTGATTGATGTTATACCTTCTTGTGCTTATGTTGTGCTGTCTCATATTTGATGTTTGTTTAGCATATTCTTCCCTTTGTTTGTCGCGCTGTCACACTAGACTGCTCAACATACCTTTACTCGTCTTTGTAGTTACTTGATCCAGGAAGATACACATCATTGTTAAAAGCTCTCTATGGACTCCTAATGTTGCTTCCACAGGTATGCTGATGTTGTTTACTTCTTTTTGGTCTGTAGATCTTTTTTGGTTGCCCTCTTAGATTTTGGTGATTCTTTTCTTCTTTTCACCCTCTTGAAGTGGTGGGAGGGAGGGGTAATTTATTCTTTCATGAGTAAATGCAGCCAAACCACATAACATTTAGGACAAATTTGAGATGGAATGTGGTCTGGTTGAAAATCTCGAAGCTTTTGATAGTTATGGATGTCAAGAATTTCCATGTCTTGTTAGGTGCTCCTTTAATTTCACAGAGCTTGGTCATTTCTGATTTTGAATTTTGAATAGAGGTCTAGATACCATTGCCAAATGAATTATTATCAACCATGTTACCATCAATTTGTGCCTGCATTTTTTGGAAGGCAATATTTAATTTGCTGAGACATTTGATCCGCTGCCGTGAGTGGAATGAAGTTTTCCATTTATTTTGGTTGAGTTAGTAAATTGAAGCTAGGCCTGCATTTTCACTTGCTTTCTGAGTAGTTTAGTACCTCTGAAGTTTTTGCTGTGTGTCTGTGGCCATGTGCGTCTTGATGTAGTCGATTGGAGCCTTTAGTGACATATTCAGGATGGGACACTGCATGTAAGAAAATGTTACTAGCATTTCGGTGTAGATGGTAGGTCTATAGGCAGATATGTAAAGCAGGTTGTACAATGGAGTATTCATATCTTCTTTGTTCTGTAATATTTGTCCATGATGTTGGTCTGTGTTCAATCAACATTTCATCCCAATCGTACTTGATTGCAGCAAAGCGCCGCCTTTAAGATACTCCGAACACGATTGAAGACAGTACCTTCATACTCTCTCAGCAGTGAACAGATCAAGCGAACATCTTCAGGGAACCCATACTCTCAAATTTTGCATCATATGCCGAGTGGATCACAAATCACGGAAGATGGTGACATAAGCCGAGATATGGGGAGTGTACCTAATGGTATCAACTTTGCCGCGAGGCTTCAACAATTTGAGCAAATGCAGCAGCAACATCGCATGCATGCAAAATCACAGTTATGGTCACAGTTCCGTAATAATTCCACTTCATCAAAGGTTTGTTCCACTCATATGCAACACTCTACAGTCGTGTTAGCCATCTAGAATGGTTGTGTTTGAGACATTTGGATCAAGTAAATCTAATTGCAGTGGTTTTATGCATGTTTTAACTTAAGTCAGTATGCTCCAAGTTTGGACCTCAAAGGTGCTATGCCTCGAGATTAACAGGATAGTAGGATTCTTACAAGTGGATTTTAGAGGCTACTGAGATGAGAGCTGCTTGAAAAATTTTAATCTTCTCGTTAAATGAGACCATTTGTCAGAGTTAAGGTTGGAATAATTGGTCAATAAGAGAGAATTCTGTTTTGGTTGGACAGTTCCTGCCAATCAAGGACCATGCCTGATTTCATTACGTGAATTTTCCTTTTGTTGCTGCATCAAATGATCTCTGACAGTGATGGTTGCTCGGCCTGGCCAAATAGTCGAATGTCAATCATAGTGGTGCCGTGGTTTTTGTGCAGGAGATGCAAAAACCAGAAGAACCCCCGCGATCTGTGTCAGACTCTAACAGGCCGTCTTCAAAATCATCAAGGAGAGGACCGGGGCAGTTACAGCTATAATTAGATTGCTGGTTGCTGCTACCACTGGCCGGAGCTACTTATTTACTTGTCTCAGTAGGTGTCGGCCATTGGCGAGGTCTGGCATAACATGTAAAATTGTATATTCAGTAGCCTCTTTTTCTGTTGAATTGTGGAGGTCGGGATGGAAAAATTGGGTTTCGATTCACGATAAGCCTCAAGTTTCAGCTCCTTTTTTTGGCCTTTTCCCTTTCAAAAGCAGGATAGACCCATGTGGTTCTGTTGTTTTTAAATGTAAAAATCACATGGGCTGGAGGGAGATATTTTATTTTAGGAAGGTGCAGTCCTCTCATTCATCTGTTATACATGCAAGTTTATTGAATAATAACGTCCATTTCTCTACTCATCTTGTGGAACCACACGTGAATTGTTTCTCACATTATTTGGCACTTACTAAGATTCAGGTAGACTACCATGTCCAAAACTGCACTCTGAATGGCGAGGCGAGGGATGCTCATGTTTATTTCAGGTGAAAACTGTCGGTAGCCGGTTATGTACCGGCACGTGATGATATTAATATGTGGTGTACCGTGTCCTGGGTTTCAATGGTGGTTTTCTTCTGTAATTGCTCGTCTTCGGACATGAGCATCAAATATGATCGTCCACCGTGATACAAGTGGCGATATGAAGCTGCTATTTGATGTTTCGAGGACGTCGTAAACACTAAAGACGGATAGAAAGAAAAAGGGGAACTACTTTGTACATACTATACAGACGCCCACACCACAAATACAACTTGAAAAGTACTTTAACCTCTTCTGTGCACTCGAAATCAGATTGAGTGGGACCAAATTCGTCACTCGGGCCGCTGAATTTTCAGAGGGAGTTACGTGTATTTTAAGATTCTTAGTGGAATAACAGAGAAATGAAAAATTTTGCTTCACTAAGAGAGCCAAATTGTTGGAGGTGATGTACTGGCCGCAGAGAGAATATCATAGATCACTATAACAATGTAGAAGGAAGACCATTTCAAATGATCGGAAGGCAAAATCGATGGATGAGTAGATTTACATGCTCAGACAGTCAAAAGTATCAAGCTGGACATTCTCGGACTGCGAGACATAGACATCTGTCGATGTAGAAATATAGTACACGACGGAGGACTATCATGATGGCTAACAAAAGTTCAGGAGGAAATCTGCATGCATGAATCCAAGAAGCCATAATGGACTCACCCCACAACTCCCACATTAAGCAGCTAAGCCGTCCTATTTACACAGCCCTTACAGTTTTCTTACAATATCACAGAGCATAGATCTTCTCGTGGTCGGAGTAGCCGTCGACATCTGAAATGTTCGCCGAGTAGGACCAAGAGAAAGATTTGCTGCCACTAGCCCTCCTAATGCGCCTTTGGGAGTCGCCGTTGAAAAACCCAAAGTGCTGCCGGAAAACAAAGTAGCACATGCTCGCGAGTGTCCCTATGAGAATAGGTGCCCCCATTACTGTTACCGTAATAGCCATCCATGAACTATCATCTCCCACCACCACAAATGCTATTGACAGGAAAGATCCGCAGGTGCATGCGCACGCGGCCCACATCAGCTTGTTTACCACAGAGACAACCCGTTTCTGAGCTCTGGTGTCCCAAGCAACCAAGGTGATCTGAACCACCACAACAGCTAGTGAAATGAAGAGTGATGTAGCATTCAGAAGACAAAACACTCGAAAACCAACTTGATGAGATATGTAAGCTTCCCCAGCTTCCGCTCCGGTTCTTACATACAGACCAGGAAGATTAAAAATAGCCAGAAAAGCTATGGAGGCAAAGAGAACTGCAACAACAGTGATAGAGTTTGTAGTGTTCTGGACAGCTTCTCTGTGAAGTTTCCTCAGTTCCTTGGCAATACCAGATACCCTTCGGTTTGTTGTCTCATTTTGTAGAAGTTGCGACTGCACCTCATGCTTAATATCACTGACAGTCCTTTTGAGTTCCATTGCCTCATCCACCTGCCCAACATACCTGGCATGCTTAGCACCAGCCTCCCTCAGAGCTTCCTTAATGTCCAATGAAGATTCTCCGTAGGACAATTTATCTGCCAGATCCATTGCTGTTTCTTGTTGACTATTGATAGCATTGACATCAATAGACGTATAGCTAAGAAGAAAACGTACAATCTGCAAAGAAGAACAGTATAATCAGGACAGAAGCACGGTGCGAAATGATGAAGAAAAAGAAAACGGGAAACTTCTAATGTTAAATAGTCTTATGATAGGCATTTTATATGATATTAGTTTCCGAAAAGTTAAAATTTTACAACCTCATGATTACAAATCCAATGCCTCTAATCCAATGAACTCTTTTCTTCTCCACATCCCTCTGCTTAACAGCAACTGTAAAACTCTCAAGTCATTTTCTTCCTAAGTTTTTTTTTTTATCTTCGAATTAGAGAAGGGATTGGAGTGCAAGCGGTGGTGAAGCCATGACTGGGACCAGCCAAACCTGAGGCTGAGAAGTGTAATGAACATCAAGATGGACTATACAAGAAGAGTGTAAAAAAGCCATGGTTGGAATGAGTTGCACAATCAATCTAGCTAAGTAAAAACAACTGCAATCTAGCTAAGTCTCCGCAAAAAAATTGTTTACACAATTGTGACTACCCGCAGTAATATCATGCTCACTCATTCAACCATCAGCCACTTTCAAGTCAACAGAACGTCCCACGATATCCTCCAACACAGCTCAATGAATATCATAGGAGGGAAAGGTACATCCCATGATGAGATGCAACCTCTATTCTAATCCCTCACAATCAATCATGCATAGATCCCATTAAATTGCATGGTCGATTAGATAGAGATGCAATGATATTGCCTTGCTGGAGTATAGCATAATAGAGAAACAATGCAAAAGGCATGTGGTGCTGAGACTTGGGGCATAGATTTGCAACTTGAATTGGACTCCACGAAGAATTTAAAACTACAATGTCTGGAGTAGAGGACAAGCTATGTGGAAGGTGGAGATGCCAGCCATGAGAGATTAGGCTCTCAATGGTGGCAGTTTGTTAGAGAAAAGCTACTGTTTACCACCAGAGATGGGAATTTAATTGCTCACATACACAATAATCTCGCAAGGTGAGGATAAATTGTCACGAGGGCCATGAAAGAGATAAAAGACATCAACTAGGGCCAGAAGGCAGGTGGTAACACAAAAAAATCTAACCAATTGATGGGGGCCCAGGTTGTCTGAGCTTGAGCACGAAGGAGGAAAACTGATGACAAAACATGGCGAACATCATCCTAGCGACACTAGTGCAATATGCAACAGACTAGCTGGGATAGAAGCAGTGATCATCTTGTCCCATATGCTCAAGTAGCTTAGTTTATTGTCCCACAAGTAAGAAATACATTAATGCGATTAAGTCAACAATGAAGCAGAACAGCCTCCCAATGGAGATATGCCTCTGTAAATAGATATCGACAACCCTCAGCTCTACCATGAAATAGGGTCTCTTCAATTGAATGTGTCTAGAGTAGATGATACCTCGGGACGGCATTTTCTTGTCGCTATGTGCACAGCTGTATTGCCCTTCTTGTCCCGTTCATTCAGTATCGAGTGATCAGCAAGCAAAATCTCCTCCACAATGATGGTACTCTGACCCTTCACAGCCATGTGGAGCGCAGTTTGACCCTTCTTATCTTTGATGCAGACAATTCCAGGATCCTTATAGATCAATGCTTTTACCATGGAAAGAGAACCATATCTTCCGACAAAATGCAGGGCTGTTTTTCCATTCTTCCTCACTATCCTCAATGAGCTCAAATCAGTTTCCAAAATTGCATCCACCACATCCAAATGGCCATTTTCAGCTGCTGAATAGAGTGGACTAGTGTTTTTGGAGTCGCATGAGTGGCAAAGCTCGGGCCAAATGGCCAGAATCTCCTTCACAATCCCTAGATAATGAAGATAGATTTGGTATAAAAAGAAAAAGTATACTAATGACCATAAGACTTAGTTATGAAACTAGTAGACCCTAAATTTAGTAACTATTGAACTCATGGCTCCAAATTTAGAAAACAAACATCAAAGTAAATTTTCAAGTAGGCACTTATGATTGGCAAAGCAAAAGAAGATAGCTATACCAGTGTGTAACTTGGCAACTGAAGATCTTAACACCGATCATATCGGAGATTACAACTACGTATAAGAAAGAAGTATGATCATCTGTTCTAGCGGTCTTCAGTCAGCACACAAGAAATAAATAGCAACCTGAAGAACCATTGAATCAATTGCCTCTCTCTCTCTCCTATAGGAAAAAAATTCTGCCAAAGAATCTGACATGCTGTCCATATATATATATTCCATGTATATATAACGGTGTATAAACATTTCCCATATCCTTCAAATTTTCTAGAGTACACATTTTTCTTCATCCAGTTCTTCTACATAAGATAATTAGGTGATTGTAATCATCATGAAATCACAAGAAGGTTCTCCCACTGGAACCAGAGCACAGTCGTGAAACTCTGTCACTGGATGATAGTAAATAATTAAGCAATCCACTTAAATTCTCGGACAAGAAACTACATCTGCCTCTCTTTTTTTCCAAAAAAAGTTCAAGCTGTGTCTGGATACAGGGTCGAATTGATTGTTCGGTGGCAACTGTTGAATGGAGAAACCGCACAAGCTGGTAAATCCAAGGGTAGAGTTCTCCAAAAGCGCATGACACAGAATTCCTAATACCAAATCTAAATCCCAAACAGCCATCTGTTCATCTAACTGAAGGAAATAGCGAACTAGACCATAGTGCGTCAGCTTGCAATACTAAAACTCAGGTTGTTCCAATTAATCTGAATTCTAAATAAGAACAAAAGGGTCTACAAGCAAGTAATCAAGCTGTTCTTTGTCTGTTCATTTTATTTTCTTCTCAGAATCAAGCAACAAAATCAACGCACTCGAAAGGGAATCCAAAGCCAGAGGATGAGAGCTGAAATCGGGAACGCACCTAGGTGGCCACGCTTAGCGGCGACATGGAACACGTCCATGTCGGCCTTGGACCTGATCTTAACCATCCGTACATTGCAGAACTTGAGCAAGTAGCCGAAAACCTCCCGCAAGTTGTTCTCCGCGGCGACGTACAGGGCGGTTTCCCCGGCGTCGTTCTGCAGGGACATCAGGTCGGTGACGGCGGAGGACTCGCCCGGCGACGGTGGCTCGCCATCGGTCAGCTTGGCGACGAGCCCCCGCAGGGCAGCGAGGTCGCCCGATCGGACGGCGGAGAAGAAGGACTGGTGGGTGATGAAGCGGAAGGACTTGGAGTCCATCGTCGAGCGCTGCCAGAAGCGGAGCCACAAACAACGAGCTGAGAGAGAGAGAGAGAGCTCGCTAGATCATAGCTTAGCTTCAGAGGGAAGAATCTCTCTGCGCGATGAGTGGATGGAGAGAGAGAGAGAGAGAGAGAGAGAGAGAGAGATGGAGAAGTTAGTTACTGTTACTGAGGCGTGTCTTCTTGTCGCGGTGGCATTTGTTTTCAACGAGGAGACGACCCCGGAAAGGATAGTCCGGAAGACGACAAAAACAAAAAGACAATATTTATTTCACGTTTTCTCTGCACAAAAGTCCCATTTAATGATGCCTCAATTTTTTTTTTAAAAAAGGAAATAAATACGTTAAATTTAATAAAGTAATAAAATTAAAAATTTATTTAGTCCTGTCAAAATAGTTGATGGCAATTAGATCCTTAATGGGTATACTAGGTAAACCAATATTGATAATGGTATTGGACATACTAGGTAAATCAAGTTTTTCCATGTCTTGATTGGAAATCAGCAATATTCAGCTATCGACATCAGATAAATTTTTAATTCTATTTTCAACACTTCAATTGTCGATGCCTAAAATTCGATACTTAATTTTAAGTTTCATCAAACGAGCGGCGAAAAGGCCGATTTAGCAAATAATATAAGGATTTCGATACGTGTGATTGTATGTTATTTTTGAAGTAATGATTAAGTTAATGCCACATTTATACATATCTGTGGAATGAAGGCTGTACTTTTTGTTGGGTGAGCAGTAGTTATTTCGGATTGGATTGGTGACGTGTCATAAATTTTGCAGAGACGCATTTTGGTTTTTTTTTTTTTTTAACCTTTAAGTGCTTCTGAGCATATATTCTTCTTATAAATTTTCAAAATTTGTATAGCATTTTCAATTTTAATGAGAAAGATAAAGGTACTTTTAAATTTTAAACCTAATTTTAAACAAACAAGAACAGATGGGGATTAGCTGCTAAGGCATGTGAGCAGCTGGAGAATCGACTACTTTTTTCCTTTTCTTGTGCAGAGGTTCCATTGCTCAAATGAAGTACTCTGTAAACCTCACTAGATGATAGTGGAATATTTGCCAAGTTACATATTGGTCATTAATGAACTTACATTTGAATTTGCTAATAGAGCTACATCGTGGGCCAAATATCCCATCTAGGATCGATCGATGAAAAGGGATAAAGTGAGTCTAAACAAGCAATTTCCTTATCAGGCCACACCAATCACATTCGTCATGCTCATGCCGAATCAAATTTACATTAAAAAAAAACTAATATTTTTAGACCATGGATGGGATAACAAAGATTTTTTTAGGTAAAGTACTAGATTGGACCAACCCAGGGCAGCCTCTATAGATCTGAGTCAATTTTACAGATGGCTACTTGATGAATAAGTTACCAACTTGCCTGAAAAGGCGACAATCATCACTATAGATGTCTTTGAGAAAGTTTGCTAACCCGTTAAGAACTGATCACTATCTGCATCGTCATTAAGTTACAGTTTTGCATCATGTCGTCCTTCGGGAGCTGATCTCTGTCGTCAAAACGTTCGTAAGCATCAAGGAAATTCTGAATTGAGCAATTGATCTGAGAGAGAGATGGCGAAACGCGTTCAGGCAGCTTCGGCGTCGCTTGTCCATAGCAAACCACCACTATGCTTTCAAGCATTCAGGTTCAAGAGACGAAGGGCCACATGAAGATTTATTACGAAACGTGGCTTCAATGGAAGACGATTCGGTAGTGATGGGGCATGCGATGACCCTTGATTATCTAATTATAAAAGAAATAAAATGATCAATGTTGACACCTAAATTTTGACCGATCTTGTTAGTCATTTATTTAAAAAAAATAAAAAAATAGGAATTAAACTTTAGTTCCTACCAAAAATAATTAACTCAGTTTTCATATCATGCATCGGATCGGCGGTAGATGGGCATAATTGAATTTTTTTAACTCAGTTGGATCTAATGGATGCGAGTAGGTCGGACCGACACCAAGGACTCATTATAGACATATGCTCGTTTTCTTTGCTAGTAGAGGAACATGTTTGAGCAAAACTTAAATTCCTTAAAAAATTGTTGGAGATTAAATGCCTTAGCTAATGAATTTAACATCTCTAATTGCATATTAAAACTTTGGAAAGGGGATCAAGAGATCGTCAAGTTTGGGGGGTTGGTGAGAATATAATTTGTAAGATTTTCTAATTGCAAGAGTATATTCTTTTTTTAAAAAAAGAGGCAAGATTATATTTCAAGGAAGGATTACACTGCACGGAATTGGAAGGGAATCGTGCGTGAAGATTCAATTTTTATCTTGGAGTCCAATCTTCTCATGCCTATAAAGGAAGGACGTTGACACATTCAAGGGGGTCGGCAAAAAAAATTCTGCTCATACACAGAAATACTCGTGAGAAATAGAGGGAGAAGGGGAGAAAACTTGTGGGACACACGTGAGTCTTGAGGAAAAAAGTTCACGCTCGGTTTGCTCGTTGTTCAACCGATCTGCTGCTGTTCGGTGCCGACGAAGGCGTGAATTGGCTGCTGCGAATTCATTCCATCAAGTCCCCTTAGGTGCGCAACGTTCCTTAGCCGATCCACCCGAAAGTTCGAGCTTCATATTCGAGTTTCGTGCAAAGTTCGATTAACAAAGCCGATATTTGGTTCAAGGTAAAAAATTTCTATGTTGAATATTTGCTTGCTCAATGGGTTGACTGACATACTTCACTGAGTGTTCTTGCGTATCTTGTGCATCATGGGATGATTGCCTATACTGGATCGTTTATTTTGTGGATAAAAGCAAAAAACTTTTGTTCTAGATTCAATCTTGCTCGATTGCTTACAGGAGATTAACTTGAGTTTTGGCTCAAGAACCTTGGCACGTTCCATCATATTCTTGCAAATTTCGAAGTTTGAGAATGGAACTTTACTCGTCTCAAATTGATGATTGAATTCTCATGGAATTGTTAATCTTGATTAACTTGTGAATTAGCTTACATGTTCTAAAAGTTAACTGGATGTTCGTGAGCTTGAAAGTCAAGATTGTTTTTTTTTTTTATCAAGTTGGATAGATTTGGAAGAATCAGAATTTTGGATTAATTCTTGGTACATATGCCCCTTTTGGCCGAACTATACATACGGGTGAGTCTTGTTGTGGTAATTTTCTATTGCGCTGAGTTGCATTGATCCATTGCTCATTTGATCTCTATGTTATGTATGGGAATTCAAATTTAATTGAGTAGTATCGAATCTCAACGGATAGCTCTTTTAATTCATATAATTATCATTAACAGTTAAATTGGTCGGGATATTTATCTGATATACGTCCTATCTTATCTCTTGCAATTTTATCTAAATATATTCGACTTGATGTGAGATTTGATAATTATCTATTTTGCTAGAATTATAAAAAAAAATAAGTTTTCCAATCTCAAAGATAATTTTCTCGAATTAAAATTGACTAAAATTTTTTTATGAGGAAAGGTGGGCTCTCACTTCACAATTCAGCCACCCCTCTTTGAATTTTCAAAAAAAATTCAAGCTCAATGGACTTATTTTTATTTTATTTTTGTCGTGTTGTTTTTCTTTTTTTTTATTGTTATAAAGTTTGCACATCTTTAAACAAACATGCCCATAATATATGCTTCCCTACGTGCCTAGACCCGTCGGAAAAATAAATCACACGCCTTAGCCACGATCTTGTGGAATGGGATGGTGATTTAGTATAGAAATTCGTATTCTACCCTTCGGCAAAAGGGATGTTATTTTTCTATACACATATCCGCATACTGGTTCGAATCCTCAAGGATGTAGCGGATAAAATCTCGCTCTAGCCCGGATCTTTGGGAATGAGAGGATTTTCGGAAAAATCAGAAATTAAAGGTATATTATGGGCATTTTTGTTTATTTTTGTTCAGATTTTTTATTGCTTTTGAATGTTTTCTTTTATTACCGAAAATACCAAAAAATCATCATCTGGACGCTTAACATATGGTCTTCATGTCACATTTTTTCAATTAATGATCAAATTCACATTGATCAATCGGAAAGGCATTTTCATGAAATTGGTATCAAAAGGGCGTTAATTTTTCAATTAGCGTAACCAAGTCCCCGGACTCATTCTCTCTGGTTCGTAGAGATAAAATAGTTCTCCCGCTATTTTATATAGGTTTCTAATCAACCTACCATAAATGATTAGTGGCGGCTCCGATTAAATATTTTCTTATGAATAGACCTAAGTTGCGATTTGGTAGAACTTGGGAGGGTTTGAGTTAGGTTAGTTGATTTAATTAACCTGATAATCCGTTAGCCTAATTTTAGGTCGCGACAATCAATAAGTTATTTTATTCTTTTGAAATAGGGCATATGTCAACACAAAAAAATTGTCAAGTGCTCTGTTGTGAATCTCGGAAGCAAGTGGCAAAGAGGTAACCAACGAGAAAGTGGAGGTAACGTAATCGTCAAATAATAGAGTCAGATAATCTCAGGTGCGACCATCAAAGAGGTAACCATCAAGGTTAATGGAGTCAACGTAACTAGTACGTGACTATTAATGTAGTGGAGTTGATATAACTATTTTGTAATTATTAGTGTATTGGAGTCAATACAAGCATCAAGTAACCATAGGTATAGTGAAGTTGATATAACTATGATGTAAGTATTAGTGTAATGGAGTCGATATAATCATCAAATAACCGTCATGTAATTGTCGGTGTAGTGGAGTCAACATAATCATGAAGTAACCTCCAACATAGTGGAGTTGATGCAACCCTCGGTAATAGAGTCGATGTAACCATTCTTGTAACCGTTGTTTGCGTACCATAAATATATCCCGAGTGTACTTTTTGTAAACCACACACTTTCAATCAATTCAAGAGCTCAATATTCTTTTACAAATTTATCTTTATCTATACTTTCCTGCAATTTACATGATTGACCACCGTTGTCTTCGGTCTCAATACCTTTACATTTCTTGTCATTTATTTTCTTGTTCAAAATCAACAAGCAGCCCTTCGTGACCTTTGTCGATTCACTTCCCATCCATCCATATTTGGAAAGTATTTTGGTGGCTAACTTTTTGGCAAAACAGAAGTACACAAATATATACTCATGTACACCGAAGTAGTGAGTGTATATGCTTCTGACCATGTGATTTGTGATCATTAACTTAACGTTGTGTCCATACTATACCCTTTCTCCAACTCTACTTATTAAGTCTCTCGACAATTGCCATCTAAGTAGCATCGACACCTACACGCGACACAACATGACACGACCGACACGTCATTCTCAAAAAATAGAGAATTCTGACATATTGGGCTACGTCGTATTTTAAATATGTATATATATAATAAATTATATCAATGGTGAGTTTCTTCTTCTTCTGTTATATCACGATTATTATTTTTTTTTTCTGGCCGAGTATATTAATTTTGGAATGGCTGGATACATGAATTAAATATATATATTTTTGATAAATCTACATTTTGATCATAATTTATTGAAAATGCTTAAAATTGACATGTACATGTCAAAATGGCATGTCGAGATGTTGGATTCGCATGTCGCTGATATGTATGGAGCGCTGATCACGAGTCGGTCGCATGTCGAAGAATGTCGAATACGATACACGGATCCTAGAGAGTGTCGTTGCTTCACATATTGTCATAATTAAGTTCAGACCGATCCTCCGGCTCGCATCGAAGGCTCGAGTTAACTTACTAACGATGCTCTGAGTATGAGTGGGGTTGGGATATTTACGAAGATGATGATATTTTTCTCCAGATTAACTATCTGGCATGACATTGCATATTCTCTGCGTTTCTAGATCTCATTATGATGATGCTTGCGGTCCGCATATTCCAGCCGACCACATGCAGGACCATGATAACTCGAACTATCCTGTAACACCATCATGCACAATTCCCCAGCCTCTAAGGCTATTGCTCCTTTAGTTATCTGGCCTTTCCGATCATAGGTTCTTAAAACCAAAGGGACAACAAGAGCTGACAGCAACCCATTGAACACAACTGTTCTGTTCTGTTTGGCGAAGTTTTACAGAGGTGAAGAAAATGATGGCGGAGAAGACGGAGGGAACGCGAAGCAAGGCAGCCGTAGAAACTGACTCTCAAATCTTTTCAAACAGAGCATTCCATGTGAAGAAGGTGAGGAGGGGAGGGGTTTGACGCAAATGGTGGTGATTGGAGGCACTGTTGCAGTAGCAAATGTCATGCAGACCATCTCCACGAGTTTGACCATGTCAGCAGAAAAGCCCAAGCAACCCAAAAATCTAACAATCCCTATCTCATCTCAACACGCGTTCCATTCCCGGAGAAATCTCATGTCGGAAAATTTATATGATATAGATCATTTAATATATATCCATGTTTGTCATAACTCATCAACTTAAATTTTTGAATGAAAATAAGTCCAATTAAAAATGTTGACGGACTCGAATTTAAACTCTCTTTTTACGATCTTTCTTGATAAAAGTATCGAGCTTATGTTGTCTGCTCTCAACAATTAGTATCGAAGTCGGTGATTGATTGGTGGCACACTCTCAATGTATATCGGTGGTTGGCGAATATCTCAAGAAATGAATTTGATAACCAACCTGATTTTTTAGCGGGTAAGTGAGTAATTAATATATTCATGTTAGCCCATAACTCAATGGATGAATGTGACAACTTCCACTATGTATCGGGGTTTATCGAACATCTCAAGAAAGGAATTTGGTAACCAACCCAATTTCCGGGCAGGTAAGAATGAAGTGAGCAATTAATATATCCATGTTGGCCTACAACTCAACGAATGAATGTGGCGATTGGATATATTGACGAGCTCGAACTTGAGCTCTGCTTTGGTAATCTCTCTATGAAGGTACCAAACTTTTGTTGCGCGCTCCCAACAATAATCTCTATACTTTCTCATGCGGTATCAGAATAGGAAGTTCCGAGTATAAATCTTTCCACACCCATTTATCGAAGGGAAGTGATAAAACAATTGAAGTATTAAATCACGCTTTCATCTAATAGTTCAAACTTTAAAAATACTTTGACAATAGTCTCACAAAATCTTACATGATATTAAAATACAAGGAGTCCAAATGTTTTTTATATTCACGTGATCTCTTTTTACTTGTTAGTTTAATTTTTTGAGATAGACTTTTGAACATTTACGATCAACCTTGCTGGGACGAATCAAAATCCTAATGAAAAAACTCCCGGGATAATCACGCATCACTGTTCCGACAGCATGTTTGTCGTCCTCGTACTTATTTGGACTAGCGAAACTGTTCAAAGCATGTGCGAGGGGGCCTTATCCGAGTCTTACTTAGCTAGTTTTCCCTGCACGTGGGGCACGTCTTCAAAAGTCAATTTTCGGCCACTACCCACCCCAACCACCACCACCACCACCACCACCACCATAACCACTTACGAAAGAGAACGAGGTTGTTTTTTTTATCTCGAGGAAACATTAAAGAAGCTGAGGAGATGGATCGAGGAAACGAAAGAGGCGGCACACGCTCGTGTCGTTCAGTCAAAGCACGACCACGCGAAGAAGAAGAAGACAACA
Source organism: Rhodamnia argentea (assembly GCF_020921035.1). Lineage (NCBI taxonomy): Eukaryota > Viridiplantae > Streptophyta > Magnoliopsida > Myrtales > Myrtaceae > Rhodamnia > Rhodamnia argentea. The sequence goes on along the minus strand of NC_063154.1, from coordinate 8,504,268 downwards.
CTACATACGTGCCGCATCCGCGGATGCACTGATTCTCCGCGCACTCTTGTTGGCCATCTCATTGTCGTGGTCAGTAGTGGAGAATCCTTACCCACGGAAACACGTCCGCTTGTCTTATTCTTTCAACGCTTTTACTTCCGCGTCCTTGTTTTGTGGCAATCCATTGCTCACTATATAACCCTCCTCTCGGACATGTTCCTCTCACCTCGCTTCAATTGTTCCACCTGAATCTTTGTTGTCTTTCGTCTCAGGCTTTGAGCGATCTCACACAGACAGTACGTTTCCAAAAGTATTTTGCTGGTTAAGTAAAATCACACACAGAAGAGAGAGACAGAGACAGAGACAGAGACAGAGACAGTGAAGATGGTGTGCTTGGTTTCTCGCAGTGGGAGAGAGCTCCAGAGATACCACATGGGCCGTCGCCAAGTTGTTGGGTATGGGAACGGATTCACTCAATCTTATTCTGGGATTTTCCGGAAAACTAATTCATAGCTTGAGCTCAGTTTGCTTTGTGTTTGAACGATCGTCGCTTGCAGATGCATACCTTACCGATACAAGAGGGACGGAGACGGAGTGGCCAGTGATGAATTAGAGTTCTTAGTGATCAGTTCACCCAAAGGTCAAGGGCTCATGTTCCCTAAGGTACTCTTCTAACTTTTGTAATGCTAATTACTCCTTCCTAGTTAACTGATCACTCGTTTCGGAGTCAACGTGTGTGGACTGGAAATAAGCATGCAGTCATGAGAAGTCGTATCGGCGCCTCGCTAACTAGACCGCATGTCTGTCTCCCCAGGGAGGATGGGAGCTTGATGAATCAGCAGAAGAATCGGCTTCAAGAGAGTCCGTCGAAGAGGCTGGAGTTCTCGGTGACGTCGAGGTACTTAAAACATTGCGGCCTAAAAAAACTTAGCAGACTAAGTTGATCGCATTCTGAGTTGAAGTCCCTAAAGAGAATGTTAATCTAACTATATACCTGTACTGAGATGACATAGTCTATCAGTATAAGATGTTCATGCTCATGCTCAGGGAATGATGTGGATTTTCGGGTTGCCATTTTTATTTCAGTGTCAATTGGGAAGATGGAGCTTCTTGAGCAAAAGATATGGAACGTACTATGAAGGGCACATGTTCCCTTTGTTTGTCAAGGAAGAACTTGATCTGTGGCCGGAGAAAAAGCTCCGCCAGAGGATCTGGGTATGCACCTGCTGGTTATCCACGAAGTACACTAGTTTATAGCAATTCCAAATATAGATACTGAAGTATACAAGCTATATGTTGCAGATGACAGCATCCGAAGCGAGGGAAGTGTGCAGGCATTGGTGGATGAAGGAAGCCCTGGACATATTGGTTGAGAGGCTTGGCTCCATTGCCCAACAGAAGAGAAAACCAGAAGCTATCGTTCTGTAGATATCAGATTTCGTTCATTCTTGTTCGTTTGATTTCCAACTAATAATCTTCGCGAAAACGAGAAGATTCATTCTTTCACCCCCCACCCATGATTCTTGAAAGTAATGGATAGAAGAACAATTCTTTTTACAGACTTTTCGTCCGACCGATGCGATGGATAGAGTCAATTTGGAATCCTAATTGAAGTTCTCGTACCTTTTGTGCTTGCTATAGATGATGTGATTCGCATGGAGTTGTGAAAATGCAGTTGATGGATTCAATAGATCGCTAGCATGTCATAATGCACCGATAGCATACTTCAGTACAGCGATGGAAGAACGGCCATGATGTTCCCAAGAGAGCGAAAGGAAAAAAAAAACAAACAGACGGTCTGGTTTTTAAAACAAAACGTAGCCATGGACCATATTCTTCCCCAATCTGAGTTTTGCTAACCTCTCGGATGAATTCAAGGACATATTCAAACAAATTCTAACTATCATTCGGAATGGTTTGCGGATTCCTAATAGCTATTCTGGCCGAATCTAATAAGATAGCAAATTGCAACCCAAAAAGTAATATGGACTTGGCCATGGAATTGAAAAGCTCCCATTTTCCAATAGAAACGTTGGCCTACTTTCCAAGGGCGAGCAAGACGGACCAATCATTTCCCAGTTCCACAAATTAGAATCGATCACTTTCGGTCAGATTCCTAGTTCTAGGGAGAATCGGACCGGACCGATTATTTTTTATTTTTTTAATATGAACCTAATAATCCAGCGGTTATTTTTTTTTCTTAATGTAAATCTAATTTTATTTAACATGTCAAAATTAAAGTTCATGTTTCTCACCCCTACTAATAACTCCACCATTTCTCGATTGCTGGGTAGAACCGGACCAAACCGAGAACCGATCACCCCTATCATTTTCACACGCGATATAAGATTTTTTTTTTTTTTAAGGATAGGTGCACCAGAAGTCCTAAAATTTGTCACGAAAGTGCTGTTGGTTCCTAAAAATTTCAAAGAGTGCAATCAAATCTTAAAACTTGTTTAATTTTTGTAATTGAGTCCTTCTATTTATTTTGTTTAGCTAGATTAATAGAAAATGCTAACGTGACTTTTTTTGTTATTTTATCTCCCCAATGTGGTAATGACCTTACTAAAACATGAAAAATAAAAACTACAACGACATTGTTTTGGTCCAAATCCTAACTCTTTACCTAAATCTTGATAAAATTAGATTAGAAATAAAAGAAGAGTAATTTTTCTTTAAAAAAAGAAGAAAATTAAAAGGCCAAGGACCGCAGGCCCTTGCTGCCGCCGCCCCACCGATCTAGGATGGGCCAGCGGAGCTCATCGGGGCCTCGGCAAGAGCACAACGACCTTGGCCAGACCTTAGCGAGGCCTAGCCAATTGAATAATTATAACGAAGATGATTCTACTATTCCATTTCCAAAATAATTTTTTTATGCTAGTAAATTTTTGAAAGAGCTGAAAAGTGTAAATTTGAACTATTCGCAAAAATAAAAAAAAATAAAATTGTTGATTACCTAATTTTCATGTAATAGTTTGGTAAATTACAGATAATTTTATGAAATCAGCAAACTTTTTTTAACAGTTTACAAATTACAAGTTTGTCTTATTCTTTTACCAATTTATATTTGTCTTTCTTGCCAACGCCTCAAAATGCCAACTGTCATATGAATCTACCAATATTCTATGACTTACCAACATTCATCCAGTTTAATTAAAAAGGGTTTTGGGTTAACAAATCTCACTAGGGCATGACGTTTGAAAGCAAATTAGACCCAATACATTAGAAGATACTCAGCCTAGAGCCCCAAGCCCACTTCCAACCAATCCTACTGGAAAGTCATGGCCCAACTTCTCTTAAAAAGAAGCCCATCAAGGTTCTCTCTCACCAGGGCATTGATCGTCATTCATCGACTCGTCCGATGGTCATCATCTTGATGTGGGTGAGAGTGAGAGAGAGGCGATTGGCATTACACAGATACATGAAGGGAGTTGTAGCGAGGGGAGGTGGCGACGGCGATGGCGAGGGACCTTTGGCTCCACTTGATCCGAAGTCATCATCTTTCGAGTTCTCTGACATCGTCTTGCTTCCAAATTCATCAAAAAACACAATCAAATAGAAGTTCATAGTTCAAACCATTCATCTCCATGTTATAAGTGACCTTGTTATCATTTGAAGGCAACATAGGAAGGCAAAGATCGCATAGGGAAAGTGATTATTTCAGCTGTTAAGGATATTTAGATATATTATTGAAATCTTTAGGATATTTTATATGTTTGCACGTGTTACTAGAGATTATCCGTATATCTCCTTTGATATTGCATATCCTTGATTAATCTTGATTGATTATATTTGGTGTTTCTATTTATACGATTTTCTTATATAGTTATCTTATAAAGCATATAAATAAGCTCATGTAATCTTCATTATCATATATAAAATATATTGGAATCCCTCTCTTCTGTTTTGCATTTTTTAACTTTGTATTAGAGCGAACGATCCTGTCGAATCCCTAGTGCACCCATAGCAAAATAAATCCATCTCTTCCATGTGTGATTATTGTGTCCGTATTAGTTAATAATCCGGGCTCTAATACTAGTGTTAGATTTTGTAGATCACTATCAATTTAAGCTTTTGGATTAGACTTTCTAATATAATTTTCTTATATGGTAATCTCATAAAGCCTATAAATTGGCTAATGTAATATATATGGCCGCACCTTCGATTTCATTCAATTCCTTAACAATTAATTGTTCCTACACTAATATTAGCGGTGTGCAACCGGACCGAGTAGAACCGAGAATCGAACCAGCCCGCCCGAAAAATCGATTCGGTTCTTAGCTCCAACATGAACAAGTCGGGTTTACTATTCTAAATTTTTGGAACCGATTTGAATTAGTCTGGTTCTCGGTTCCAAGTGAAGACCCACCCGAGAATCGAACCTGTTTTGAAACCGATTCTTAATCGTAGTAAAAAAAAACATAGTTTCTTTAAGTTTGAGTCTAACTTTGTCTCGCCTCATTTATTTCTTTTCCATTCTTTGTCTCCTCTCTCTCTATTCTTTGAAGCAATATTTTCATGGATGAATCTACAATGAAGTTTAAAAATTATCTTGATGAATGGAGAACGAAGTTTTATAATTTGCGTGACTATGAGTTTGAAATTTTCATCGTTTGTAATTGTACATGACCACGTGTTTGGCGGATAGGAATTTATGTTGATTATCTTTTACCTTGAACCGTGTTGTTGCTCATATTATTTTGCTGAAAAAATGAAATCAATAAAAGGAAAAAAATAGGTTCTCGTGTAGATGCTAAAATCATACCGGAAAAACAGAGTAGGTTCTAGAATAGGTTCCAAAAAAAGGAGTAGGTTATAGGTTCCAAAAACTGAAAACCGGTTATAACAGGGTAAGCTCCAAATTTCATGTTTGCAACCTATTCACCATGGAATCGATCACTCCTAACTGTTACTTTTGGCTCGAGCTTATCAACCATTTCCCTTTATTATATTCACGAGCAAAAAGTCACTACAATTTATCACGAGCAAAGAGTCATCGCAATAGCACACATAGAGCAACGATTCAACCGTAGACGATAAATTTTTTTTTTTAAATCCAAGTATGAGAGTTGACTAAAATGCATAAAACGATAGCAATACAACCGATCAGTGTCACCCATATCAGTCATCAAGGCCTCAAATATACCTCGTTTGAACGGCGTTCGGTCGATTAATTGCGCTATTTATTTTTCGTACGTCTCGCTTTCGATTGATCGAATATGGCCCATGTGAACATCCAGTGCAAAACGATGGCTTCAAGCAATCTTCCGAACAAGAAAGATTCTTGCTTTCCTCCATTTTGTGACTTCAAACTCCAGCATCAGATGCCCTCCCTCCATTATTTGATTGACCATTTGCAAAAGTTCATATCCTTCATGTCCCACTCCCCATTCATTGCTTTGCTTCCCAGCGCCAACAACCTTTCCTTCTTCCAAGATGCGCCACCTCGAACTATTCCTAAATAGTCGATAGAATCGTTATGTTTGGCCCAACAAGACAGGAAGCCGCCACAAGTTTTTAAATCGTGACGAAAAATGTACAATCTGGTCACTAGATTATCATAGAGTATGCACTCTAGTTCATTGTAGTTTAAAAACTAAATTGCACATTTCGCAATAGTTCGGAGACTAGCAGTGGCTTTCTCTCTTGTTTTATCAAATATAAAGAAGAGTAGTTCTAGAAAGCAGGATGAACGAATTTAAAAGTTCAAGTATATTATTGAAAAATGGGTCAAAACTTAGGGATTCTTTCTAGGTGCCATTTCCCTTTAATAAAGAGGAAGTTATGTGCGATATCCCTTCGCAAAATTCAACCACAGCATTCCAAAACTTGCTCACACGACAAAATTTGGATTCCGTCAAGTGTAACAAGACACGAGTATTTTTCTTCCGGCTCTTTTCGTCGGCAATCACAGACCCTTTCTTCCACGTTTCGCTCTCGATTCCTTTCCCCTTGATAACCACCGAGCCAACTCGTTGCACACTTTCCGACTCGTTCGATACACGTGATACACGACATAAGTTAGTTAAGAACGAGTTGAGTATCCACCTAAGCCATGTGGTCAATGACACAGTATGTTTAACCATTTGCGCCTTTCAAAGGAATAAAATGGCGTTGCCATTCACGTGTTTAAATGCAGATTTCTGTACTTGCCTCTTCAATCTATATTTGAGTGCATCGCCAGTTCAAAATCTTGATCTGACAGTTTTGTACGCCGGAAATGGTGCAAGAGTACAGACAATTAAGAACAGATTAGCCAGTCCGAGAAGCCATTTTCTCCATTCGGAAGGAGGCGGCAGACATATGAGACATTGTCCTCAACCGATGTTCGTGCAAAACCTGACAGTCTCACGGTTCGGTCCGGGACCAAAGACCAGTAGTTGCACGTACAACTTTCCTCACCCACACGTGGAAATAGCCATATAATACTAAGGCATAAGTCTAATTAACATATAATGTGAGAGACCAAGGGGGACCCGCTGCCATTATTTCTGGATTGTTAAGCATATCCGACTAGACAACGTTCTAGAACTTTGACATTTTCATGACTTTTGGCGGTCTTTTGCCGTGGCCGTTCGTGATTTTTGTTCGTGTTAGTCGCTCGGCCTGTAGCCCCGAAAGATTCAAATTGCAAAGACCGGAGCCGATGGGTTTCCGCAGCAGCTTCCTTATCCTTGAATTTTCGTTTCTTCGCTCCTCGTGCTCGAGTGATGAGCCACGAGGCCACAATAAATGTTGGGTCGCAGCTGGGAAGATCGCGTGGACAAGTCTTGCATGGCGGACGCAGCGTTTCTGTTCATGCATTTTCATAGTTGATTTTCACAGATGGGGTTTCCACAACATTCATCAATTAAGGATCCACGAATGAAAAGTCGCTTCGTAGAATCCACGAGAGACGCGGATTATTTATGGGAAAATGACACAACAACTACTAGTCCATAAATCTTGGCCCGGCACAAATAATCCATAAATCTTGACCCGATAGACAATGTGGTAGCAAATAATTAGGCGGTTTATCGAAATTAAAGAACTTTTAATTTATTTAATGTGGTCTTTGGACTTTTGATACATAACCATTTGTATCATTATCCTTTTATTTATCTTATATTCTTGAGACTAATTATTGTGCTAAAGTCTAGAGACCATTTGTATGGTTATCCCTTTATTTCCGATATGGGACTTCTCTAAAAGAAGCCACACATGACTCCAAAAAATTTCCCCCTGCAAAGCCCAACTCTAAGCCCATCAATATATCAAGTTGGGTCCGCTTTCACTCAAAATTTTAAGCAAATAAGCTATGGGTCAACCAGAATATATTAACTACTCCGCATCACATCAATTTTTCGATGTAAGACTTCTATAACACAACTTATACGTGCATTCTAAAAAGAGTTTTTTACAACTGGACGTTTCCCTTAAAAAGAACTATTAAAGTTACAGATGCTCAGACCCTTTTATTAGATTAATGTATTAAGTGAATTATTATAAACTTTATTTCTCCATTTGTAATTTAAAATAATTATAAAAAAAACAGCGCATGCGCTTCATGTGGGGGGCGCCGAGTACCATGTCGTAATTGAAGTTTAAAACAAAGTGGGGCCAATAACATGAACAATGTCATTAGCACATACGTGCACGTTGGCTTGTGAGCTGGCATTAGAAAGAGGGAGTGTGTGGTTTGAAAAAACTACTTCCCTCTGTGGAAAGTTGCATCATTCCATGCATCATGATCCTTAAAAAAATAGTTCTAATTCCACAAATGTCCTCCCGTGTTATGTTAACAATGGCTTCAACCTCGGTTTTTCTCCCAGGCGAAACCGAGTCGACAAACCAAACCACACCTTACAAAACGTTATTTTTAAGATATATGTGAGTACCACTAATTAACCGTATATATTTGAAATTAATCGTCCTATTTCGCTCGATCATGCAATTATTTTAGGGTACCGAATCCGATGCCCAATTTAGGAAGGAGCCGGATCGACCGGCCATTCCAATCCGGTTCGATCGACGGGCTGAGACCGAGGTCACCCTTGAGATTGAGTGTTTGCTCTTCATTGCACGACTTTTATCTCCAACTGTCTCCGACAGGAGCCTCTTTCGTCGTTACCCTTTTCTAAGGAAATGACCGAAGCCATGATGGAGCGTGCGAGAGGCGCGTAAGGACGCCTTGCTCAAGAAAACTCCTTCCCCAACAAAAGAGAAGTGACGTTAAAGCATAAAAGTTTGGGTTCCTCGCGCCACCCCCCACTTTTGCTCAAGTAAAGCAAAAGCTCAAAATCTCTCCCTTCTCGCGTTCACACCCGAAAGTACTCCTTAACCTAACCCTAACGCTCGACGTGTCTTTCACGGGATCACGAGCTCGAATCATGTCGGGAACGAATCGAGCTCTTCGATGCTGCCCCCTCGTGTAGAGGTTGACCATTCATCATCTATTCTCCACCAACGATGTCAGAGGACTAATATTCTTTCGAAGGTTCCATTCCCAATTGATGGACCGATTCGTTTGGATTTGATCGTATCGACAGTACCTTCTGATAGTTCTGGATAAGATCTTTACAATCGCTTCGATTTTTCTATGGACTATCAAGTCCGGTTCGATCGGGGAAAGGACTCCCCGTTATCGAGTTAGGCTCCGATGTCTCTTTCATCTAATTAGTCGACGGCCTAATCTTCGACCAAGGTACGAGGATGGTTCCTGGTTGTTCTATGAAACCTTTGATTTTGTTCTAATTTTTTTTTTATGTTTGAAATGGGAGATTTTTGGCAAAGCGTGGCGTGTTATAATCTCTAAGGCATCACGCGTAGCCATTTGGACCCCACTTAGGCTGGCCATAGTATCTTATCTTGCATGGATTTTCCAAGGTAAAATCTAACTTATATAATGCTGTCATTTTCATGGTCACTCCATCCAAAAGGACAAACTATACAAAATACAAACTATTTCCTTTACTAATTTTCATGTCATTATATTACTCGTCTGTCTTTGTACCCCTGCCTCCTTGATCATCAATCCAATTAATTATTAATAAATGAGCATTTGCAATTTATGAGGGTCTCCATGGGGATTCCTAGTTCCGTAGTTCGGACAATTTGACCCTTTTTCAGGTAAGTAAGTAAAAAAAAAAAAAGACATAAGGTAAGGGGATTAAATTCGTATAAGAATAGGAAAGGATGATATATTTCTATATTTAGAAAAGAGAAAAAATCCCTCGAGAGCCCAAACCTCCATTTCGATTTCTCCCTTCTAGCCGTTACCCGAATTCGCGCAATCGTGTCTACACCTCCCCCAAACTAACTTGACAAGGAATCCATTCTCGCGAAACAAACAAAAGCCGACAGACACGTGGCACCTCAAAATAAAAAAAAAATGGATGAAAGAGAAATCAGTTTTTTTTTTTGTGAAAAAAATGATGGAGTGATGATGATAAATACAGTAACATTGACTTGTGGAATTAATCGTACGACACACCACGTTACAGATTCAATATTTTAAGTATGATCAGCTCATTCAAATACCTAATAAACGAATTATTCAAATTGGCCCTAGGCGCCGTCTGTTTTGCAAAAATAAACAGTTTGAAAAATATTTTTCGAAAACCGATAGTTCTTATCGCCTGAAATAATTAGTCGGTGAAAAATATTTTTAATTATAGACAGCAATTTATGTCTCCACATTTTCATGAATGATGAAATTACTTTTCCTTAATTTAGTTTCGTAAGCGATACAAGTGGTCTTTTTTTAAGAAAATATTTTTTAAATCATTTATTTTTCGCAAAACAAATGGAGCCTTAACATCCTTGTCAATACTCAAACGAATATTTAATAAACTTGTTCGCAAATCCATTGTGACGAATCACGACATAGCCGTGTATATGTGGAAACTTCTTTTGTTGACGGGATTGGTGAAGGCCTCATCGTGTCCTTGATCCATTCTCTCTGTTTTCCAGCTCCGGCACTTGGTAGAACCTGCAATGGCTAACTACCCGTGACCCGCGTCAACCGGTAAATGGCCTCGTTGATGCTTGCTATCAGCGACTTCACTAGCAAGTTGTCGGTTGAAAGTCGTCCAGCCAGCCATGAATGTGGCATGCCCGACCAATCAATAACTCTCACCCACAACCGATCGGCAGTGCTATATTAAAAATTAATCAAAAAGGTTTATGATTGAATTGGTTAAATTAAAAAATTTATGGCTAAGCCTCGGCCGCCGCCGCTTATTTGCTACATCGGGGTGCCGAAAAATTTTCTACTTGAGCAAGGGTTAAGGCGCCGACAAGCGTACGAACCGTGTCGGATTCACTCACGAGCAAAGATAAGAAGCCGGTGGGACTCAGTCATCACGTCCCGGTTTTCCCCGGTCCGCATCTTTCTTCAACATTGGAAATTATTGGGCCGTGCGAACATGGTCATGATTAGGCTAAAAAGATTAGATTAATTACCGGAATTGACAAAGCTCCACGTGTATAAAAACAAAGCTTTGCGATCGCCACCCTCCGCACAGATCACACAGCAGATATTCCCCGAAAAGCTCCAAAACAAGGAAGGCACGCTCTTGCTCTGTTCGCTCCACCCACCCCTCCCTCCCGTTGTTCGTCGCTTTCCTCTCTCGCCGGCTCTAGGAAACAGAATCTCGACGATCGATCACATGGCGTCGTCGTCTCCTTCGTCGACCAGTAACCCTGACGATGGTGAGTCGGGATTAGTGAACGCGTGCTGCTTCCTTCCTTTCCCCCTCCCCCCCGGGGCAATTAAAGAGCAGAGGAGAGCTTTCTGGGTTTTGAGTTTTATGGTGAATTTTAGGGGGGTTGGTTTGGACTTGTTTCAGGTAATAATGCGGAGAAGCACGATCCCATGATGCCGAACGACCAGAACGTCCTGCAGAAGCACGCCGCCTTCTTCGACCGCAACCACGACGGCGTCGTCTATCCCTGGGAGACATTTCAAGGTCTCTCTCTCTCTCTCTCTCTCTCTCTGAACCGAAGGAAAAGAATCTCTAAGAGACTCGTTTCCTAAGGTTTTCTCAAAAATGTCTGATGGGATCTGTTCGATGTCTAATTTTTCTCTTTTCTTTATGGGGGATGTCTTGAAGGTTTTCGATCGATCGGCGCTAGCCTCTTCATGTCCACCGTCGCTGCCGCCTTCATCAACATCGGACTCAGCCAGAAAACTCGCCCTGTAACTCTCTCTGTCTCTCTGTCTCTCTCTCTCTATGTTTGTGGTTGTACTTGCTTGAGTTAATGTCGTTTTCGGAGGAAATTTCCCTTAGGACCGTGAATTGCGGCTGTTCTTGTTTGTGGCCGTACCTGGGAGTTAGCTTCTCAAGGGGCGGGTACGAATCGTCCAAAATAAAAAAATACAAAGGGGGGGCGGTACGAGGAAACATCCGGATTGAATACGTATAAATACGATCCCTACTTCAGCACCTGAAGGTGGGATCGAAACAGCACCGATCCGCCCGTCCCTATTCGCTAGGTTGAGTTAAGGAGGCACCGGGAAATCAAACCCCTCACCTCCTTCGGATCTCACCTCAAGATCCAAAGCAACCGGGCGTGGGCTGAGGTTGCCGCTGGACCTCCACGAACACATGAAATAGTTGCATCGAACCGTCCATCCATGTGGATCGGGCGAATGAATCACGTTCGACATAACTCTATCGGGTCACAATGGATCGTATCTAAATAGAAATTTGCCTGGTGAAGCATCATGAATAAGAGCGCTTAGGGGTGGAGTGGATGACGAGATGTCACAGACTATATCTTCTTAATATAAGAGATGACGAGGTTGTAGGTTAGCTCGAATCTTAGAATACATGTTCTGACAAATGGAGTTACAATCGACCTTTTGATCATTAACAACTTCGTGGTCTCGATGAGAAAGAGGTCGTTGATATTTGGATCGGTGAAAATTCAATTTGTAGGGTCATCGAGAAATTTTGAACCTTCTTAGTTATGTTTGATTTTTTTATTTATTTATTTATTTTTTTGTCGAAAACCTGCTTAGTTATGTTACCAAAGCCAATCTGAGTTGATCTCGTAAGAAATCCGCTACAAAGGTAACTGCTCGCATTTATCTATTCTATTATTCACTATAGTAATTAAATGATTGGAAATAAAATTAGAGTATCCTCGAAGTTAAAAAAAAAAATATCCGCAACTTTAGCAAACGAAATTTACAATTTAATACATAGTAGCTTGGTTATTGATTATAGGGTTTTTTTTTTTTTTTTTGGGAGGGCTAATATAGGTGTTGATTGTAGGAATGTCCATCTCTTCCCCCCCCAAAAAAAAGACCTTTTCTATTATTTTTTCCTAGAAGAGACTGGTATGAGTAATAGGACGCCATCATGATGGGATACAAGCATATAAAATAGAACATATTTGTGTATTAAAACATGCATCTTGGGTAATTTAGGTTGAGTTTTAGTTTCACTTTACATAGTTGAAATAGGTGCAAACAAAGGCCTACCTAGATTAGAAGTTCGGGACGGGTCGAGATGTATTATGACTTCCTAAGGTTGAGTTTGGGACAAATCGGCTGAGACCCGTGTTAGGCAATAGGCTCCGGCTAAATATGTCATGCAGACGTGGGAGAATCGTTATTGCTTATCAACTTTAATTTGTGTATAATTCGCACAATAGAAAGTTTTATATGCACGTTTTCTTTTGATAAATCTCTTTGACGTGGGATCATCTGGTTGTATGAATTCGATATGAAATGAAAGAAAAATAATATCTCGGGATAAGTTTTAAATTGGGATGAATCATATTTCCAAGTGAAAGAAAGAATTGCCACGTGTCGGAGACGGAAAAATTGACCGGCACACGATATGGAAATCAACATCGAAATTGGTGGCTCCATGTCTGTGGGTGATGGATGTGGAATCCAAGCAAAACACCTGCTGTGTCCTTCTCCACAAAGAGTGCGCACAAAGTCATCATCCACCCACCTTTTTTATTCATCAGCAGGGTAATAATGATAATAGATTGATCGTAATATATATATAAAAAAAAATCAGACATTTATATTCTTCTTGTCTGAATAATTGCGTCATTAATAACTTTGATGTCTCCCTTAGATCTTGGAAGTACGAGGAAATATGCATTTGTCCTACACCTATTTCTATGTTGTATTGGATTGGATTTGTCGGATTAATTAATTTTGCTACTGTTTTTTGGTTTGAGAATGAGTGCTTAATGTGGATGGGTCCTGATTTGGTTGTAAAAGCAGGGCAAATTCCCTTCCTTTCTGTTTCCAATCGAAGTCAAGAACATCCAAAAGGCCAAGCACGGAAGTGATTCTGGCGTCTACGATTCTGAAGGAAGGTATAGAGAATCAGTACACATATGCATTGCCTTTCTCTACACACGACTTAGCCGTTGTTTCAAAACGTCCGGTCGCTCTGTAAGTCCTTCTTGGGGCCGATCGCTTACCAAAGATTTGTGTGTTAAATAGGTTCGTTCTGTCGAAATTTGAAGAAATTTTCGGGAAGCACGCACTGACGCACCCGAATGCCTTGACATCGGATGAACTGCAGGAGATGCTCAAGTCCAATAGGCAACCCAGGAACTACACAGGCTGGTGAGTTCTTGTGCTTTTAATTTGTGTCGTAGAAACAGAAGGGCCTAACAATAATAACAGCAAAACGGTTGGGGAAAGAGTTGCTTGTGTTCCTTTTGCTATTCTCTCTAACATCACAGCTTTGGAAAACAAGGCAACTAATGGGAAAAAAAAAACAGCAGAAGAGACTTTGGAAAATGAAGGGAAAATGATGAGCTCGATTGCAGGTTGGCGAGCTACGCGGAATGGAAGGTCCTGTACATTCTTTGCAAGGACAAGAACGGTCTGCTTCACAAAGACACGGTCCGGGCCGTGTACGACGGGAGCTTGTTCGAGCGCATGGAGAAGGACCGAGCATCCAAAAAGCAGAAGGACTGAATCGATTGACTTTAGGGCAAAACTGCTACGGCGTTCGACCTCTCGTTGGTTGGCTGTAAATTCCGTTTGTTATTTCGAATCGTTATTCATACATCGAATGATGAAAGACAATAACTAAAGCAGAAACCCCGATGTGTTTGGCTTGTTGATTTTTAGTGCTTTTACTGATGTAGTTTACAATGCAAGTGTTTATTTGTGAGCATGCCCCTTAATGTGGCAGCTGCCTTATCGAATCGATATTGTTTGTGACAATAAAGCTGTACCCACCTTCCATGTGCCGGATTCACGATGAAATTTTCAACTTCATTTTGAATGGAATTGATGTCCACTTATGATCCTTAGCTGGATTTTCTCTTCTTAATGTTGGAAAGGTACGGATTGATTGAATCTCAACTTATTCTTCAAGAGACTCTTTTGGGTTTCTGTAAAGGCTCTTTTGGCACAACATGAGAGCTTACTGCTCCTCATAAGTGATCAAGAACTCTTTAGAACCTGCTCTCCTGTTCTTAACAGACACCAGCAGCAATTAAACCAGTAGCTGGGCCTGCTGCAACGGTTTGATGTGTGAACCAGAACAATTTCTTTGATACTCCTCGAGGGCTGTTTGGTAGGAGATAGTGTGGTGGGCATCAAGTTATGTAGTCCATAAAAACCAGTCTAGCCCAGCTTTTTAAGCCCACTAAAATCAAGAGATGGAGCCAAATCATTAAGTTCAGCTACAATTCTCCTCCTCCTTTGCCAACACTGCCATGTCCTATAAGTTTATAACATTGGCTGACATGGTCAAATCTCGATTGTAGGGGTGACCATGATTTCAGAGTAGAACTATGAATTAGAGAACCGAACGGGTGGAAATAGGGTAAGTTTCAAATTCCGAGCATGCAAGGTAGGTTTCAAGTTCCAAAAAAATGAGAATAAGTTCCGGCAAGTAAGTTCTAAATTTCAACTGGAACATGGAAGGAACCTGAAGCCGCCCATCCCTATTCAATTGGGTCTTAGGACATTAACTAGTCATTCACCTCACAAAAAGAGTAGGGGAGGGCGACTCGAGCAATCGTCCATCTTCCCCGGCCTCATCAAGAGAGAGTCCTAGGCAATTCGCTCGATTTTGCAGTCGGACTCTTGTTCGAAGGGTCGAGTCACTCGGCACCTAACCCGCTCGAAGGGTCTAGCGAATGAGGCCGGTGTCTAGAGAAGTAATTTTGAGTCGCGAAAGGTCCCCTAAAGTTAGGACCTTATAGCTCTAACATTGGCGATTGCTTGAACTTTATTGCAAGAAAGCCACGAATTAAGCGGCACGTAATACTATTTAAGTGAAAGTTTTCTGCTTTAAGGAAGTTAAAATGCATAAAATTTGGTTGGTCGTCGATTCACGTTTAGTAAAGGCCAAAAATGTGTGGACCCGTCAAGCAGAATCCTATGGCTGGTAATCCTAACGTCGTTAATGCTGAAGATGACTTGCCTTTTGATGATACGAGGTGCATACAAATTCTTGCCTTGCCTCACCATTTGCCTAATGCCAAATTAAGTTTGAAAAATACTAGTACATTTTTTTCGACAATATCCGTGTGCTTACATGTTATGATTCGATCCGAGACATCCTATGCCCGGAAAAAAAAAATCTAATACTGCTTCCTAACTTAGGGACCCAAGACAAAGTAGGTAACTTCATTTAATTGGCCGGGAATTAAGTGACGCACCATTCGGTAAAGAAGATTATGTATGGGATGTGTTCTTAGTATTCGTAGAGTTTCACGAGCAGCAATAGGCTATGATTGAATGAGGACATTAATCTCTTTTCCAGTTTAAACTTTCGCAAACACAAAAAATAACTCCATCCTTTTGTTCATGGAAAGCAGCTTGGATTGCTGTACATCTTCTTCTTCTTCTTCTTTTTTAACCCTAAAGGCAATGAGATGAGAATCTAATTAAAGGGGGAGACTTTTGATGTCCATGCTTTTAGAAATTCGCCTTAGTCTATCTTAGGTGACGTCAAAAATACCCGCACAGATACCCTTTTTTCCCTTTAAAAGCATTCTTGAAGTTCTATTCGGGTACACATTACATAATCGCATATCCAAATGATAAAAAAAATCTATAATCAAAATGAAGTAATAGTCTAATCACAAAAAGAAAAGAAAAAATACATAGTTAATAGGAAAGAAACGAGGAAGCAGAGCTCGGCGAGACATCCGGATGTTCGGTTAAAGTATCATCTATCGCCCGTCTATGGGAACTATATGCTTTCCATACACATGTGGTCTTCCTTTATCACTTGAGCTTTCTACTTTGATATTCTAACATGATATTATAGTCAAATTCTATCCCGGTTTATTTCCTATGTGGGGCCCCCATGTTCGTGGAATTTTGACGTGCAACTGCTAATTTCACGTAAATGCATGTAATTCTCCTCCTTCCGCTTATTATCTTAAGTTTTTCTGGTCGGACTTCTAACGTATTTTGGGCACAATATCAACACATATGTTCATATTCCTTCCAATAGATGTCCTGTTTTGCGATTAATACATATAAATCTAACTTTAACTCTGGTTTTTTGCCCTTTAAAAATGACTCTATCAACGGTTTGTCTTTTGACTATCTACGGCCAAAACGTCAAAGCCACTTTTGGTAGGGCTCTGGTCAAGTCAAGATAAAGACTCGAATTGTGGCCATCAATTTTCAATTTTATTTTGGGTCGTAAGCCGAAGACTATTCTAGTAATGTCCTTGTCTCTGTCGTCCAAGTCTACCCACAGAGGTAAGCTAGTGCAAGGGTGCTATGTCAGCTACGGTACTACTCCAACAATATGCAAATTCACATCTCTCGGGTAACCAGCGGAACCGGAGATCAATGCGACGGGATGTGTCTATTTATCTATTTCTTAACTCGAAATGGGAGCAGGTTTGAAAAAGAATCTTAGAGTATCTAGGATTGGGCCAAAAGGGTCTGTTTCTTAACTCCTTTTTTCTTCTTCTTCTCATCGGGGTTATTTCACAAAGACTTGTCATGGTAAGGAAGGCAATCCGAAACTTTTTTGACCGATATTCAAGAAAAGAGTATTCTAAAAAAATTCATAGAATTGAAAGAACTCTTATTCTTGGACGAAATGATAAAAGAATACCCGGAAATACATCTACAAACACTTTGTATAGAAATCCATAAAGAAACGATGCAATTGATCAAGATGCACAATGAAGATCATATCCATATGATTTTGCATTTATCGACAAATATAACATCCTTCGTTATTTTAGTGGTTATTGTCTGGGTAATAAAAAACTTGCTATTCTTAACTCTTGGGTTCAAGAACCAGTCTTGTTCTTGGTTTTTTTTAAAGGAATCGGATCGGACCGGCGAAATTGACCCAAATTATCTTAATAATAACATCGCCTCGGTGATCTCTTTGGTAACTCTCGGATGGGGTTGTCATTAATCTTTGGTATTGATCAATCAGTAAAAAGGTCGTTGGCTCCGATGATCAGTTGAGTGACTTCTAAAAAGAGAAAGGGCAGCAAGTGGAGGAGCGGCTATATGGGAAAGAGTGCAAAAGCATGATTCTGACGAGGAAGAAGACACCATAGAAGCAACTTTGTCCCATACCCTTCATGAGTACCAAAAATATATAGAAGAAACCAAAACAAAAAAAAATAAACAAAAAACTTGGATTGAACCAGTCCGGGCTGGTTCCGGGCTAGATAGGTCCGTTCCCGGTTCCACAAATTGGGAATCAACCCTAGCCTCATCAGCCATCACTGAAACCTAGTGATTAGCGGAGAAAGAAAGAAAAATAAAGCAAGAAAAGCAAAAGGAAAGAAGAAAGGGAAAAAATTCAAAAATTTTGTAAAAAAGAATCAGGAAATAAAAAATACAAAAAATTGTCCATTCCGTCGCCGGCCATGTCATGTAAGATGGCTAGCGTCAACTTTAGCGATTTCCAACAAAATTAGCCAGAATGATTATATTAATAAATCTTCAAAAGGTTTAGGATTAAATAGACAAATTTAAAAGGTTTAGATTGAATTGATGTCCACACAATCCGTTTAAGAACTTTTTTGGTAATTTTCTCGTAATAGTTCGGCACATAGAGAGAGGACTCTATAGTTAATTGGAATGAAAGTGGAAGTAGAGGCAGTAGAGTGTGGCCAGCCACTCAAATGTTTTGTTAAAGCATCCCTTATCGCTGATCTATGAGATTTATATGCCCTTCATCCACACGTGTTCTCCCTCTACTGCTTGCGCTTTCGAGTTGGATATTATAACATGGTATCACAACCGGATTTCTCATGTCGGGCCTCCTATTCGTCGAATTTTACATGCATTTCGTAATCCCGCGTGAATACATATAAATCTCCATCCCCCGAGTATTCTAAATATTTTAGTCGGGCTTTTATCATGTTTACGTGCAAAATCGACATATATATGCTCATACTCACTCCAATGGATGTCCTCTTTTGCGATTGATACATAGAAATCTAACCTTAACTTTGGTTTTTCCCCTTTAAGAATGACTTCATTAATGGATTGTCTTGACTAATCTATGGCCGAAACATCAAAACCATTTTAGGGAGGGACCCGGTCAAGTCAAGATAAAGACTCAAAATGTAACCATCAATTTTCATTTTCATGTTGGGTCGCGAGCTGAAGATTATTCTAGTAATCTCCATCGCCCAAGTCTACCCTCAGAGGCTAGGGCTAGTTGCAAGGGTTCAATGTCAGCTACGGTACTTTGCCACCAACATGCAAATTGACATCTCATGGGCAAAGATCAAATTACAACCTCTTGCCATTCATTTTCTCTATTATATTTTTTTCACTCAAAAGGACCGTCCAAAGATTGCAATAATGTCTTGTTTCTTCGCTAGTCAAGTCAAAGAAAGTTGTTGATTTTGAACGTGGTTTCCACTTCCGTTGTACCTTGTTGAAATATTATTGCATATCACTTGACAAGAAGTCTCATATGATCTTTCCTCCATTTAGTAGTTTAAACTTTTGGGCTAACTTTTCTAACATGACATCATAGTCAATAGTATCCCTTTTGTGTATGTGCGTTCACCCTCATCAGTCAAATTTCATGCGCCACACTTAATTCAATCTGTCGGGTTATTGAAATGGGAAACGCTTCCCTAACGGTACTATCATGAACAGTACAATCTCGGTTGTAGATCCACACATCCTCACTACATGTTTTACATAAAGCAATCATTGATTGGAAGATCGCATGGTTAGAAATAACCGACAGATCTGTTAGGCTGTCATGCTAGCGGAATCCTATTAAAATATCATCATACATCGCTTGACAATAGGTTTGGGTCATATTACAATTTTCAGGTCAGTGATATTTTCTATTTACGCTCTAATAACTCCCCCCAAACTTACATAAGCTCTAGACAGCAGTCTAATGTATTATCTGTTGAACTTGTTATGGTGCAAAGCTTTTTTCGGTCCTTGTGTACTCGGCATAGACATGGACAAATTGCGAAAAGAAACACGCATCCAATTAAAAGGACCTGAGGCACTAAAAATCCCATTTGCTCGAGTTGCTTCTCGAGATGCGAGGACTGGAGAGGGAGTTGAGAAAATCTCTATAATCTTTTGAGAATGACCAAATAATCAAACACTACTAATGTATATATTTGATGAACGAACATCTTCTATATTGAGAAGTTACATGCAGATGTTAACAACAGAACGTCCAAAGCATACAAAGGCCTTGGCTCTGCAAAAGGAGAGCGAACTATTGGATGAGAAACGTGTTTTAAGTCTAGCAGGACCTTCACAGAAGGTAAGTAGTCAATTGAGGGATGGTTTAAGTTTGGATAGACCCATAAAAAGGTGCACAGTTCAAGGAACATGAGGATGTCAATTTGCTTGGAAAAACCTGTTTACAGTAGGTGGCACCATATAGTGAAAAGTCATCAAAAGTCTAGAATGACCGTTTTACAGAAACAGTACATGCTACAGACAAAGTTAGTGCTTTACATTCCTCTAACGCTCTGTGCAAAGATTTTCCAATGGTCAAAGAAGGTCAGACCAACCCGCTACTTCACTAGATAAAGCTTTTCACGGTTATTTTGAAGCTTGAAACTCCAGAAGTTTCGAGTAAAAGCAGCAAATTCTGTACAAGCTGTAAAATCTCGAGGATTACATAGTTGAATTCTATTTTTGCTGAGGCTGTTAGAGAGCTAGGAGAGTGAAGCAGGCCGACTGCAAGGAGGAATCAGTATGAAAGGAGGTCTGGGTCCTCTTCTTGGGTGGTAGAAGCACGTCACACGTATTGAACCTCGCTTGATAGAAGAGCTGCTTCTGCCAGCGATCTGATAAGCTTATCCACGCTATTGGTTGGCATCTGACTTTCGATCTTCTATTATTTTCTGGTCCTTTCATGCATATTGATGTTTATGGCTCTATCGAGCTGTTTACCTTTCTATGATCCTTCCAAGTCTTTCTACTTAGGCCCATCCAACTTGTAGATACCTTGACGGCCAATCTTGTTAACCCTTAATAGAGGCAGAACACTCATAACCTTCAAACTAAACATACCTGTGGGCCGTGGGGGGACACCATCTGCATACTGGCACGTGTGTACTGATTTTTCATAATGAATACTGATTTTCCACGCTATTGGTTGGCATCTGACTTTCGATCTTCTATTATTTTCTGGTCCTTTCATGCATATTGATGTTTATGGCTCTATCGAGCTGTTTACCTTTCTATGATCCTTCCAAGTCTTTCTACTTAGGCCCATCCAACTTGTAGATACCTTGACGGCCAATCTTGTTAACCCTTAATAGAGGCAGAACACTCATAACCTTCAAACTAAACATACCTGTGGGCCGTGGGGGGACACCATCTGCATACTGGCACGTGTGTACTGATTTTTCATAATGAATACTGATTTTGGACTTTGATTCTGAGGGGTTGCTTGTGATTTAATCACCACCTCCCTGGAGATTCTTTTCATTTGTTGGCATTCTTTTTGCCTTTGTAATGCTAAAGGATCTGATGGGTTAATACTCAACCAAAATTTGGTGGGACGGCATTTCCTCACATCTCAGGTCTAGGAGCCTAGCCATGCACATGAGAACAAAATCAAAGTAATTTCCAACCACCACAAATTTTAATGAAACAAAATGAAGCCGATGTTCTCATAGCCATAATCTCAAACAATTCAAGCATTAACACTGCCCCCGCATCATGCTACCGTATTAGCTAGCATGAACACGCAAAACCAACTCACGATCGAGCAACCGCACCAACCAACTTGCCAGGCCGAGCAAGACAACCGCGAGCGATCCCGCCCTTCCATTGAAGCCGATCTCTAAAATCGACTCGCAAAGCAACGAGGCAAATCGCGAGCGGGGCTTTTAATAAAACGAGTAGCTGACATCAAAACACTAAAGAAAAAACTTGGTTCGGAAAAAGAAGGAGATTCCAGGGGGCCAAAAGGAAAAGAAAAAGGGTGGGGGAAAAAAGGGTAGAATATTCTAGAATGATCTCAACCTCATACGTAAGCTCCTGAATGGGACTGAGTTACGTCTGCATTCAAGCATTGAAAATCTTTTATCTCTTCGACGTAGCTACACTCTCAGTTTTATCATTTTCTAGTTTCAGGTAACATAATCCAATCAATTTCAATTTGGCCCAAGACCCAAAAATTTATTTCCAGATAGCACCCTAGTCTCAGATTTTGTCGTAGCACGAACGATCCCCAGCTGAGATTTTCATTCTTTAGAGGCCACTTTGGTAGGTGAGGCGGCTCTGAGCCTAAGGTCCCTCGCCACCACCCTCTTTTATCTTTGTTGCCGATGAGGAGTAATTGTCAACCATGGCCGGTCTCTTTTAAACCTATTTATGTTGACTTCGAGAGCTTACTAGACTCCCAGGTCGAAGTGTAGAGCCACACCCTTTTAAGCCATACCGTCCACGAAACCAACACATTTTTCATTTTCTATCTCTTCTTTCCCTTCCAGCGATCTTATCGAACTTATTATGTAAACAAATGAAAAGGAACGACTTAAAACCCGCACGGGTTATCGGTTCAAGTGTTCCGTTGTCGGGGTTTTGGCTAGATCAATATATGGAAAATGTATAAACAAAAATAGGAGAAATACGACATGACGTCGGTAGAGACAGAACGATCCACATAAAGATTCGACTATAATTGGATTCGCTTAATTACTTAGTTTATTTGTCGACCATTCACTTAAAAGTTGAATCTCTCTGAATTAGATTTGGACAAATACTCTTTGGACATCCACGCTTTTTGACACTACCATCAAGTTCCGTCCTTCCTTACGCAAATTCCTTCCCAAGGAACCACCCCATACACAGAAAACAGAGCACTCTGCTCTGCTATATGACCAGCCCACCATAGCGAGCCACCGCTCAACCAAACAGAGACAGACCCTCAACTCTCTCTCTCTCTCTCTCTCAACGACCACCATGTCCGTCGCTGAAAAAGCTCCGTCTCCTCCGCTCTTCTTCTTCTCCTCCTCCGTCTTCCTCCTCACACTCTCTCTCCTCGCGTCCCCGTCGACTTCCGACACGGACTCCTTCGTCTTCGGCGGCTGCTCGCAGCTGAAGTACCTCCCCGGGTCGCCGTACGAGAACGGCGTCAACTCCATCCTCACCTCCTTCGTCAACAACGCCATGCTCGCCGCCTACAACAACTTCACCGTCCCCGCCGGTACCACCTCCGCCGACACCATCTACGGCCTCTTCCAATGCCGCGGCGACCTCGACCAGAGCACCTGCTCCCGCTGCGTCGCCCGCGCCGTCAGCCAGCTCGGCACCCTCTGCGCCGGCGCCTGCGGCGGCGCCCTCCAGCTCGACAGCTGCTTCGTCAAGTACGACAACTCCACCTTCCTCGGGGTCGAGGACAAGACCGTGGTGATCAAGAAGTGCGGGCCCGGGTCGGATGGCTATGACTCCGACGCACTGGCGAGGCGGGACGCCGTGTTGGGGTACGTCGGGGCGAGCGACGGCGACGGCGGGGCCTACAAGTTCTACCGGGATGGGTCGTCCGGCGACGTGCGGGGGATCGCGCAGTGCGTGCAGGACCTGAGCCCCGGAGAGTGCCAGGACTGCCTCGCGGAGGCGATCGGGCAGTTGAAGAGCAACTGCGGGGCGGCCAGGTGGGCAGACATGTTCTTGGCCAAGTGCTACGTGCGGTACACGGAGGGCAGCGACCACTCGCACGGCGGCCACGGTAAGGATCGGGTCTATGGTGGTGTCGGGTCATGGTTTAGCATGGTTTTCGGGTTAATTTGGTTATGCTTATATAGTGTTTACATGGACTGTCTCAGATGAGTTTGAGCTTACCATTAGCTCAATTACCATCCTATTGCTCATTATGCTAATTAGTCTGCAATGTGACTTCTAAGGTACAATCAACTGATTTTAGAGGCTCCTCTGTAAAATTTCCTCATCTAATAATGTAAGCTTTTAGGCTTTCTTTCTTTCAGTTTTCAGTAGTTTGTGCTCTGTAGTAAGGGTGTGTGTTGTAATTGTGGTTGTGCTATGGTAATGCTTTGGAGATGTCCATTGACATAGTTTGATAACCCCTGTTTATCTCAATCTCTTCTGGTTCATGCTATTCATACTGTCTAATTAGTACTCTGTATGATGGGAAAAGAACCATGAGGGATTGATGTCCTAAAAATTTTATGCCGCCACCACCAATTCAATTTACTAATGCAAAGTGGGAACGAGAACTGCTCATACATGAGGGACAAAGTAAGATAGGCCGTAAGAGTTTGATGCTTGAGAAAAGAAACAAGCAAATCGGTTTAGCTGTTCATTAATGGGAAAAAGTGGCGGACTGTTGTCATTAGATTGCTCCATCATGAAGTGAGACTGAGCTCAGTAAGACCCTGATCATTTTGCGCAAATATTTGGAAAACAGATACTAACGACGACAGCGAGATCGAGAAGACGCTAGCAATACTGATCGGGCTCATTGCGGGGGTCACGCTGGTCATCGTCTTCCTCTCTTTCCTAGGGAAAGTCTGCGATACAGCCAAGGGTACTGCTCAATTTGGCTCCAGTTTCTCCTCTAACTGACCCCGTTCTTGCCTCATGATCTGTTTCCTTATTATGTGTTTGACAAGCTTTCCATTTTTCACTTCTTGCAGAAGGTAAATGAACTGCACTTGCTGGTTGTGGACATATCAAAAGAACTGCAGCACCGCGCACTACTCGCCATGGTATCGATTCGATTTGAAGAAATGATCAATTGGCTTCGACTTTATTTTTTGTTTTGTCTTTGTTTCATCTCCTGTCTTTCTAGCCATTGTCCCTTTTTTGTCACTTTTTCTTTTTTCTCACTCCCTGTAAAGAAGATGTTAAAGAGTAGACGTATAAAAGGGGAAAGAAAAAGATTGAGCATTGAGATATGCAGTACCCCGAAGCCAGTGAAAAGGCAGAGTCGCAATAAGAGAGAAGTGGCATTCTCCAATCTACTCCAACTTTAGTCCTTTTTCGCTGTTTAACTATGCTTTGTTCTTCACTGATTGTGTACAAGCAGACATTTCTGTGGAAAGTGCTGTCCTTGTATTGTTGTGGCTTAATTTAGTTCAGTGCTCTGCAGTTGTGATCAACTTGGATTGTTTTCATGGCTTTCTTTAGATCATATGCATATCTTGCTTTTCCCGATTCGAGCTTCTTGTTGCAGATCAACCATTTTCTTCTTCTGCGATTCTGTTCCTACCTCCGCTGAATCAATCATAAGAGGAACTGGAGCACAATGCAAGAAAAAGTCTTCATCAGTTTCTTTTTTTCCAGTCATCTCCATATGGACCACTTGGCTTTAGTCACTTCACCTTGTGAGATCTTTAGCCTGAGCATTTCGATTGTTTCGGTCGGCCCGCAATTCTGAAAATTCCTTCAAAAAGCAGTAACTGAGACTTTTCATGGTACTGAACTCGAGTATCTTTCTCTAAGTTAAGTAAATCCTCCCTTCTGTTGTTTCGGTCGGCCCGCAATTCAGAAAATTCCTTCAGAATGCTGTAACAGAGACTTTTCATGGTACTGGAACTCCAGCATCACTTGTATCAAGTTATCTAAGTCCTCCTTTAGATAATTATCGCGAGATGCACCAAATACGACGATTGTGTCATTAGTAACATTAGTCGAAGTTCAGAGATGTTTCCAAAAATCTAAGCTAATTTGAAAGACGATGTCTAGTAATTAGCTGCTCAAGGAATTTAGTGTGGTTTTTAGCACAGAAACATGCAGGCAAAACATTGAAACCAGTGATAGTCACTGTAAACAACTATTTTACCTCAGCTTCTGTGTTACAGCATCATTTTGCACATCATTGCAGTACTCTGAAAACATATTCAAGCAGGTAACTTTGTGTGCGCATGATCCTGCTCAAGGGCCAGGCATTGGTCAAAGGAAGACATTACGGAACCGGAAATCATTATTTAATCATCTTAGCATCAATTTAGACCAGCTTCCTCTGAAGTATATTAAGGGGGACAAAGGGCCATCAAATGACGAAGACCATATTATTTTAGGAGGACTATGATGCCAAGAATTGTGTAGAATCCCTTCTCCGCCATTACTTTGGGTCTTTCTTTTTGGTGGGTCAATCCCAATTAGATACTTTGAATCCACTTTTCTTCTGACAGTGTCTTTTTGTGGGGGAAAAAAATTGCTTTCTTTAACCAGGAAGGGACGTGCATTTCGAATACTTGAGGATGTTCCAGAGGCCCCGTGCTTGCCAGTATGTATGCTATTATAATCTACACATCAAACTAATAATGCAGAGCAGAAAGGCTTTGTATATTCCCCCTTCGTAAAGCTAAAGAGAAGACCAGATATCATGACCTTCAAAAGAGGAGACATATTGGAATTAGCAAAAGTGAGTGACATTATGCATGATTGAGAGTTGAGATCAAGTCAAGGGACCATTCTTTAGAGAGAGAGAGAGAGAGAGAAAGAGAGAGAGAGATTGCAGATGCTATAGTGCATAATGGAGAATCTTTACCAGTAAAAGGGAGAGAGAGCTCTTTGAGCTTTTTTAACTAGGAGAGCTCTTTGAGCTTTTTTAACAAGACAGTCCTCCTAATGATGGCTAACTAGTCACTTCAACATAAGCCCACTGTTAGAAGTATTCTGGTTCTTTAAGAAAACATCATTCAAAATCACTTTTTGGAGGTTTAAGGGTTAGGCTCTTTATCAAAGGATGATGCCCGTCTCTCCTGTCTCAAAAAATAAAAGGCCATCTGGGAAATGAATTTACTTTTTCTTGTCTCTTTTCTGAAAGTTATTCTGCAATTACTGACTCCTGGATAGTTAGATCCAAATTAAGGTTTCAGTCAAATCCGCAGAATATCCATGAACAGAAAGATAAGAGCATATTCCACACGGTGAAGTTTTGACTATCCTTGGTATCAGGGATGTCATTCACAGATTCATATTAAGAAGTATTGTTCCGCTTTGATCCTCGACCAAGCCCGATACAAAGAATTATTTTCATGGATTTTGTAGTCTACATTGGTACATCATTTTGTCGATCAAAGAGTGCTCAAAAGAAGTAGATCGATTGAGCTACTGAAGATGGAATTACCGTACGAATTGCCAAGACATCTTTTCACCATTTCCTCAGTGCAGAAGAAACTTCTCAAGTTCCAGTTTTTCCGATCTGTCATGATCAGGATGAGTCCAATCCATTCGGGCCCCTCAGAGGTTCACACTGCGCTTCATCAGGCCCTTTGATTTCAACCCACTGATGGCTGATAACGACGAACTGTTTCAGGAATTATATTGCGGCTGACACCGAGGCACCAGTCAAACACCCTTAGGAAGTCATAATCTCAAGAACCGCTGTTCATGTAACTTCTGATTGGCACATCTGGTGTGAATGTTGCGAATCTAAAACTCATGCATCACCGTTGTGATAATCTCACCTTTTGACTGGACGATGCGATTAGATAAAATCCGACAACTGGAACTCCGCCAGGTGATCTCCGCTGGAAAGTTCTCTGATCCCACTAAAATGTCCTCAAAGTCTATATGCTTTGCGACCATATATGGCCACATTTGATTGGGACAACGATTCTACGATATCTAACTTCATCATCTGTCACAGATTCGTCTGAATTGCTGACAACAAAGACATGAGGGAGACAGAGCAGATATAGAATATTATCATCTCTCGGCTCCCTCTTTCCAGCCCGGTACCGGGTCGCAAACGGCGAAATAGCTCGCGCGCTTCGCGTGAAACACGTTACGAGATCGAGGAAAGAAGATTCCTAGTATTCTTTCTTTATCCCATGTCCCCAGGATGGATGGTCTGAAAAGAGCCCCGAGATGCTGAACTCCACAGTTCAGTTCCCTACTGGGCAAAACCAGAGGAGATGGGAACTATGGTCGGCCTGAGACTGATATCAAGAAAGCGATGGAGTATGATTGAGATAGCTTTGCTTTTGTGCTTTTTCTTCCAGATGGAATGGTAGTTTAACCACAAGCGGACGCAAACTGAAAAGCTAAGGCCTACTGCTACTGCTAAAAAGCCTCTCTCCATATCGAGTTCTAAAACTTATACAAATGTTACGTTTAAAAGATTCCGTTAGCTCTATCAGTTTTTCTAAGATGCAAAATCCTATGTCGCTCTTATTGTCAAGTTTCGTTCTTTTTTCCTTGGACATGTGGCGTTGATATCGTGTCAATTAAGCACCACATAAAAAAAATGAAAATTAACAAAATAAAGGCATGGAGAGATAGCCAGGAAAGGGACCGACAGGGTCAGCATCATTTGGCGAGATCAGCCCCCGTCTCCGAGGCCCTAACAAGGGTCGCGGACCCTTGCCAAGGCCCCAACAAGGGCCGCCGGTCCTCACTGGCGTGGTGCTAATGAATGCATCAAGGCAATTGTCAAGTATTTTTAATTAGGAATATTTCAATTTTCAATGAAAGCCTCCTATATAGCTCTCAATAATTTTAATATATGATTGGCATCTTTCTTTCGGCCAAAAATAAAAATTAGGTTTTCCGTTCCATGAAAATTTAATGGAGTTAACAAGATCCCCAATTTACATTTTCCATGCTAAGTTTAGGAAATGAAAATTTTAAGACTCAAGTACACTGACGAAATGCCTCCGGGAATTGAAAACAAGTATTTACACACAGTCAAAAAATTACCAAAAAATTTCTAAAATGTATTGCGTTTGTGCTAATTAAGTCATAAACCTTTTTAATTTGATTAATTCAAGTCCTAAACTTGACAATTGGTCAATTCAATCATTCATGCTAATTTTGGCCGCAAATCGTTAATGTGGACACTAGTCGTCTTACATGATACCGTCAACACTGGCATGGACAATTATTGCAATTTTCTAAAGAGATTATGAATTTTTTATTATTTTTAAATTTGTATTTTCTTTTTTCTTTATTTTTTGCCTATACTAGCGACCATTGTCATCCGAGATGGTCTTTCCCGTGGCTGTTGGGGCCGCGAAAGCCCTAAGTGAGGCCATCGTGGGATTTCCAGCCCTTGCCCGCATTTGGCGAGGGCATTTGTGCCCTCGTCCGTGGCCGGCAAGGCAACGAAGGACTCACTCAAGGCCATCACAACCGGTGAGGATCGCCAATCAGCACAGGAAAAAAGCAAAGAAAAAAGTAGCAAATTCAAGAAAATTTTTAAATTAAAATAACCATTTACATCAGCGCCGCCGGTACCACGTAATACAACCAACGTTCACGTTAGCGTTTTTCTGTCAAAATTGGTCGAAATAACTCAATTGACGACTTATCAAAATGTTTATAACTGAATGGGTCAAATTAAAATATTTATGACTGAATTGGAATAAATACAATAAGTTTATAACTTTCTTGATAATTTTCCTAACACAGAATAATTGTAGGACTTTTGAGGTAACTAGCCCAAAATAATTAGAGGAAGATCGTATGAAGCGTACCTTAGGTATGTAAATCCCAAAGTCTATAAAGTATTCATTAATCTCATAGAATAGGTAATACTCTAGCCTAAAACAGAAGGCCTAATTCGCTAAAGAATTCCCCAACTTTAGATGGAGTTCCAAATCTATCCTGAACTTTTTTTTGTCTCACAAAAACCCTCCAACTCTTGATTTAGTCTCAAATCTGTCCCGAGCTTTCTTTTGTCTAAAAAAAATCATAAAATTTAGGTTCAGTCTCAAAACTACCTCGAACTTTTTTTATACTTACTCTAATCCCAAAAATGGTACGTCGGCCCTCTGTTCAAATTACCGTTAGTCGTCCTTAATTTTCACATTGTAGAATGGTTTCATTTTGAAGAATGTCTTTATTGGGTCGGATTTAATATCCACGTCGTCCGTACATATCGTCCATTACCTGGCTAATGTGGATTTTTTATCGATGTGGAAATGACTTATCAAGTTGGGACTGGACCACGAGTTATATTTGAAAATACATTGAATATTTGTGATTTGTTTAAGCAAGACAAAATTCAAGGTAGCTTTGGGACTATAATTAAAGTTTATGGTTTTTTTCGAGATAAAAAAAAAAGTGGGGCAAATTTGGGACTGAACCCAAAGTTTGAGACTTTTTTTTATACAAAAAAATTTGGGATAAATTTGGGATTGGATTTGAAGTTGGGGGGTTTCAGGGAATTAGGACTAAAACCAAACGGCTGGTACCATTGTACTTAGAAGGTGTCAAACATACGCTATCGATCATAAACCTAGTTTCAAACGAACGAAAAAAAATCGCAAACCTAGTTAAACATGCATGCATGATTACTCTGTGTTTTTTTTTTTTTTAATTCCAATCAGATAAAGACCCTGCCTTGCGGAATTAATAGACTTGATAAATATAGATATGATATATTAAGGAAAGTAGAATGAAACGAGATGCATATCTATAATGCCAATTATCTTTTAATTGACAGATTAAATGGTGGATTTAATAGGTGAAAGAAAAGTAAGATCAGTATTCAACTCTCTAACCAATTAGATATTCAATTTTGTTGAGGTGCCGGCAATTTCGTGAATGTTCAGATCTAGGGTATACAATTCTAGGAGTCAAATCTTTTTTTTTTGGTCGAAATAGGAGTCAAATCTTAGAAGCGCTTCTTAAAGAAAACTTGTCACTACACCATTGTGGTTACCATCTCTTAATTTATTTGTGTGGACTTATAATTTGTATGACATATGAATAGTAGGGCTATCGAGACTCGAAACTGAACTGAAAAACTGAATCATTAACCGAACCAAAAATTTGTGCATTTTGGTTCGGTTCGATTTTGGGTTCGATTAATTGAAAAATAACACTTCCTTTTTTTTTTCTGTTCAATTAATTTCGGTTTGGTTCAATTAATTGAACCGAACTAAAAATCTCTTTTGTATTATTTTATTTTATTATTATTTTTTTCCTTTTTTAATGGCTGAGCCATTGGCCGGCGGCCCCGCCGATTCTCAACCCAAAAAAATAAAAATAAAAGATAAAAGAAAAAGAGAAAAATCGAAATCAAATTAAAAAAATCGAAAATCGAACCAAATTGCAGTTCATATTCGATCAGGGCGAGATTTGGTTCGGTTCAAGCTTACCTCCTAATGGTTCGGTTTGATTTGATTTTCTTGAAAAACTAAACAGAACCGAACCATTGACACTCCTAATAATTTAAAATTTAGGTTTCATTTAATCAAACATCTACAAAAAAAAATATAAATAATAAAAAAGAAGAAAAAGAAAAAATCTTCAATATTTCTCTCCGATATTGAAAAGATTAAGATAACTTCCAATTTCACCGTTAGAGATTTCAAATATATTTTAGAGATATCAAATGCATTTGATCTGATTTTCAATAAATCTTTTGATTATGCATATCTGATCTGATTTTCTTATATACTCATTTTATAAAACTTATAAATATAGGCTCGTGTTCTTTTTTTATACGTATATTGAAATAATATATATAAGTTTCATATTGTTTCTTGCATATTATTTTTCTTAAGTTTCAGAAAAGCCAATGTCTTTCTCTTAGCCATGAAGATAACTCTCCTGGAGAGAAAAATCAACCGAAATCAACAGTAGCGCACAGATCTCCCTCTCTCTCTCTCTCTCTCAGCGTGCAATGGCTCTGGAGTGGGTGATGCTCGGGTACGTGGCGGCAATGGAGGCGATGATGGTCCTCCTCCTCACCGTCCCCGGCCTCGTCGGCCTCCGCAGGGGCCTGACCTCCGTCACGCGCGGCCTCCTCAAGCCCTTCCTCTCCGTCGTGCCGTTCTGCCTCTTCCTGCTCCTGGGCATCTACTGGAAGTACGAGA
Source organism: Rhodamnia argentea (assembly GCF_020921035.1). NCBI lineage: Eukaryota > Viridiplantae > Streptophyta > Magnoliopsida > Myrtales > Myrtaceae > Rhodamnia > Rhodamnia argentea. The sequence continues at coordinate 8,473,077 of NC_063154.1, read as the reverse complement.
CCCGCCCCAGCTGCGACTCGGAGTCGGCGTGCTCCCCGACGGAGCGCCTCCGCCACCAGAAGTCCGTCATGAAGAGCCAGCGCAACGCCCTCCTGATCGGCGCCGCCCTGGTCTTCTACTGGCTGCTGTACTCCGTCACGCACATGGTGGTCAAGATCGAGCAGCTCAACCAGCGCCTCGCTCGGCTCAAGAACCGCGACTGAAAGAGATGGTCGCGGTGGGATCGGGAAATGCGCGGCGAGGGAGACGGACAAGTGGCGATTTCGTGGATAGAGGCTTCCAATTTATACTCTGTAGGCACAACATTCTGGTGATTCTCGAGGTTTGTTTGTTTTTTTTTTTTTTTCTCCCACTGCACGATTGAGCTTCTGGCAATTTAACAAAATTGCGAACTTTTGGAGATCTTTGGGAGATGGGACTAGATTTTGTATGAAGAAAAATTTTGTCTTTTTTGCTGTCTGGCTTGTCTTTTTTAGCAACAATGTCTATCGTCAAAATGTCTTTTAGCAAGTTTGAGATGAAGAGAAAAAGCATTGGTCGAAGGTGCTTAGTAGGGTGATCGGTTCCCCATGCGATCCGATTCCCCTCAAGAATCGAGAATCGGCCAGGTCCGATTCTCGATTTTGCACATGCCCAGGACAGAGAGCATACATAGGACATAGAGCGTCTTTTCCTTTTTCAGGATTCATCGTTATTTCTTTACTACGATTTTAGCTTCTTGGATATGATTTGATTACTGATCAAGATTTTGCCCTTCTCAATCACAACAAAGCAAAAGAAAGAAGCAAATCCTAAACAATAAATATTACTGTTACTTTAAAAAAAAAAAAAATTCAATCTGTCCCGGCCTCCGATCTCGGTCCGATCCTATGTCTCTAGAACCGAGAACCAAACCGCCAGGCCACCGGTTCCAATATTAAGGTCCTGTTTGGTTCAAGATTGCAAATGAGCATTGGGGCTCTAAAGTCCGTTGGCCAAATACAAATGGTGTTTGGTTCATTTTTTTACTCACTTTGGAGAGATGCAATTGTATCTCAAATGCTTTATAAAGTCCTTTAGCCCAAAGTATTAGAAATACTTTGAGCTAAAGGACTTTTGCGAAATGTAACTATTTTTTTTTATTTTAATTTTGTCACATTCGCTTGCCGTCGCCGCCCACCGGCATCGCCCATTGGCCGCCGGTCACCGGTCGTCGTTGCCGCCGCCGCCGCCGCCTTTTTTTCAAAAAAGAAAAATATTTTACAAAGTTTATTTTTCACCAAACAACATTTACGTCAAAGTTGCTTTCCAAATGTATTTTTAAAATACACTTTACCAAACACTACTTGCATTTTGAAAAATGCCTTTAGCGCAAAAGTATTTGCATTTTCTCAAAGTCCCTTGGACAAATGTTGAACCAAACAGGGCCTAAGAATCGAAAACCGAATCGGACCCATCTAGAATCGGAAACTCCGGGCAGCTCCATTTGAGCAGTCTAATTTGCTCACCCATAGTGATCAGTAGTGCGTCTAGGATTTGAGAAATGCAGTCGAGGTGGATTGGGGACGGAAGTGTTCGAGTTGATGAGACAATTCGAACATGCTCTTTAGATTATGTAGTCAGGGGTGAGATATGACTTGGAGCGGGCACCGAGGTCCCATGCTCGGCCGCATTCGACTCGGGCATGAGCATCGCGGCCTCGATAGACCCTGGCTTGGGCACCAGGGGTCTGAGCCCGAGCATCGAGGATCCAATACCGCCTTTGTGGACCCGAGCATGGCCCTTTTCGAACCCATGCACGATCTTTGTGGACCTGGGTCCCAAGTGTTGGGAATCCAAGCTGTGGGTACCAGGATCCTACGCCTTTGTGGACTCGGCTGCCGGGGCATTGGGCACCGGCCTCGTGGCTTCGGCCCGCCTCTCTATGGGAAAAGTCAAAGGAAAAGAAATGAAGAGATGGAACTCTGAAAAAAGTATAAAGGCAGCGGCTTCGGCTTCGGTGAAGATTCGGTGGCCAAACATTGTTGGAATCAGCTGAATTTTCAGTTCGCTGTTCGTGAGACCAATATATACAAATCGATTGGTTTCGTTCGTCGAAATCTTTTTCCAAGTTATTTCTCGTAATCTTCGACCGTGGTTAGATTTTTGTTGCTTTGTTTGTGCTAATCCACCTTCGTAGTGATAAGATGTTGTTTTATTGTTGATATTGAGCGTCTAGTATGTAACTAGAGAAGAGCCTTTGTGTATTTTTTTTCACAGTAAAAATTTTGGTGTCGATGTTGCCTTATGTCTTTAGCATTTTAGCATTATATTTACTTATTTTGAGATTTTGTTGCTGACATACGCGGCTAGTTGTTGCTGGGATTAAGTCGATCTTGATCGGTTTAGTTTTTGGGCGAAGAAATAGATCCTGCACAGGTGAAGTTGTTTGGCGAATTGTTGCCAGGCTCTCCCAGCACAAAGCTAGGGACGTCACCGGCATCGCCACGGTGCATGAGATTCCCCGCTCTTGGAGGGTTGAGCAAGGGCCACTCGGACCAAATCGGACTTTTTCTTTTTCTTTTTCTTTTTTTGGCTTATTCTTACAAACCTGAAAATCATTTACATAACCTAACGCAGTTTATCCCTCACGCTTCTCTCGTTTACAAACCCTAACACGACCTCTCACTCACAAGAAACGAACACTAACGGATAGATCAAGTATCGCACATTGGTCGCTCTTGCTCATGAGTCAAAGTCATGATGATCAGTCGTTCCTCTCGTTCGCAAACCCTAACACAGCCTCTCACTCACAAGAAACGAACACTAACAAATAGCTCGAGTGTCACACATCAGTCGCTCACGCTCATGAGTCAAAGTCATGATGATCAGTTGCTCATCTTGTTCGCAAACCCTAACACAACCTCTCATTCACAAGAAACGAACACTAACAAATAGCTCGAGTGTCACATATCGGTCACTCACGCTCATGAGTCAAAGTCACGATGATCAGTCACTCCTCTCGGAGTCTTGCTCGGCGCTCGGTCACGCCCTGTTACCTCGACCCGTCTCGCCTCCCTCTCACGGTCTCATCTCGAATCTCGAGTCTCCCCTCCCTCTCTTGCTTTGTTTTTAGCAGATCTTGATCGCAATCGCATGTCATCCGGGTAAATATCCATTGCTCTGTATTTTATCTTTCTTTGTAGAAATTTCGAAACTGAACATTGTATGTTCTTTAAAATGCCAATGAAATTGATGAAGCTGTTTTTGGAGACTTGTGTCAAATTCAGACTTGAAGAATTGCAAGAAGCTGTTCAGAGTGACTCCATCATGCAACCCGCAACTACCTGCTCAGCTTGACAAAGTAAATACGAGCGGCAAGAATCTTGAAATGTGCGTGGTTATACATCTTGAAAACTATAATATTATGTTGTGCAATGGCCAATTCCATAGATCCATCCAAAAATGGACCAGACCAATTTGTGAAACCGGCCCTTTATGGATGATTCCGATTCCAGAGCAAAAACCGGCTCACCCTAAAACCGATAACCTCTGGCCACCGTGATCACCAGAATGGCGACCTCCATGGAAGGACCAAAGGAGTAAAGAAAGACGAGCATGAGCTTGCGATTAATTAGTTCTGGACGGGCTTAAATGAAGGGCCAGGATCCAACAATACAACCGCTTTAAAAGATTCGTTGACTTGCACTTCTGATCTGGACAAGCCCAACCACATCGTCCAAGCCCATGACCGGCCCTACTGTCAGCCGCTGACATGGCACAACGTTAATTGGACGGACCACGGGAAGGAGATAAAACACAGGTACTTACGAAACTAAAGCACAACGTTAATTGGATCGGCTTTGTGAAACAGAGGTTTTTTTTTTTTTTTTTTTTGGTCTGAAAAACGGAGGTTATTTAGTCATCTTTTTCTGTTTTGTTGCCATCAGATACGAAACTAACTTAACAATAGATTCAGGCAGAAGACCCGGATTTCGATTTCATGCTTGTCTTTTCCTTTTTGGCCAGTTGATTATTGAGGCATTTCCGAGGGGAAAACCATCGTTTTCTTTTCGGATAAAAAGAACAATTTTTTTTTTACTTTCTTTCAAAGTTCCTTTCTTTTGCTCTTTTTGGTTAAATCTTTGGGAAAAATTCAAAAAAGGGCCCGAAGTCCTCATGTTTTCTCAAATAAGGGCCCCAAGTGAACATTGTTTCAAAAAAGGGCCCGAAGTCCTCATATTTTCTCAAATAGGGGCCTCAAGTGAATACTATTTCAAATAAGGGCTTGAAATGGCCTTAAAATCTCAAAAAGGGCCTCGATTCAAGGGTATTTTAGTCTTTTTACTTATTTAGTTTTTTTTATTATAATTTTTGTTATCTGTTTCCAAAAAAAAAAAAAAAGATGGTACCTTTTCTTGGATCCGGGAGCGTGAGAGCTTGCTTTGAACGGAGGCGGAGGAGCAATTGCAGAAGCACTCTGAAATGGCCTCTTTTGCATCAGATTAGCACTCGAGGAGCTCTTCGCGCCTTCAACCGCAAGAGGAGATGAGACGGGGTTGTTGCGATGCGAGAGCAGAGGTTCATATGGGGGCAAGAAGGGCTTGTAAAGCTCGTGGAGCTCCTCCGGAAAGATGCCTTTCCCGGTCTCGAAGGGCACCGAATCTGATCCTTCCACTGCAGAGAAGGGAGCGCAGGAAGCGGGTTCGAGGCGATGCTCCCTCGCCGATAACGCGCGGCGGCGGCGGCGGCGGTGGCGGAGGAGGAGGAGGAGGTTGTGCGGCCTCGACCACCGCATGCGAGATCCCGGTCGACCTCCATGGCCTCTCCGAAGCTCTTGAGGGCTCGCTCGGGGCATTTCGGAGGCGAGCTCGCACCAAAGCCGCCCGGGGACTCGCGCCGTCTCCGAAGCTCTTGAGGGCCGCCCTCCCGCTTGCCCCTCCCTTTGTGACCGGGCGACCCCCCACCGGCCGATGGGCGACGGCCGGCGACCCCGATCCGGGCGGGGACCGCCGGCCTCACCCGGATCCGGGAGAGGGCCGAGGCCCTCGCCTCCGACCGGCGGGGCCGCCGGGTCGCCGGCGACCCGCCGGCCTTCAGCCGCGCCCCACCGACCCCCCCACCGGCGGCGGGCCGGCGGCCACGGCGGGAGGGGCGACCCTCCCTTTGTGCATATTTTTTTTTTTAATCAAGAAAAAGAAAAAAAATAATAAAAAAATTAAAATGTGAAATAACCAAAATACCCTTCAAGCCGGACCCTTTTTTGAAACATTATAACCACTTCGGGCCCTCAATTGAAACGTACTATATTACTTCGAGCCCTTATTTGAAACATAATTCACTTTGGGCCCCTATTTGAAAAATTAAGAGAAGTTCAGGCCCTTTTTTGAATATTTCCCTAAATCTTTTTTGCGGGTCTTCTCTTTTTGGTGGTCTTCTTCGAAAAGTCCTTTTTTTTGCAGATGCTGACGATTCCCTCCTCCTGAGTCTCCGATGCCGCGTCGTCCTCCTTCTCCTCCTCTATCTGAACGAAATGCTCTGTAATTGTAAAGACGTCTCTCGCACGGTCTGGCCCGCAAGTCCTCGATATCATCCATACAAAGTCGCGATCTTTTTAACATGAATGGATCTCCCTCCCTTTACTCCTTCGTACCCTTTTTCTTAATTAGCAAGGCAAATCCGCTCTCGAGTATTTATTCGTTCTTGATCCTCTCTCTCTCTCTGTCTCTGTGAAATTCAGTTCGAATTGTTCTTGGAATCACTTTTTTGCGTGATCTCTCTTGCACGGCTATCTCCATTTGCCCAACCATGGATGACATGAAAGATAAAGTCAAGGGGTTCATGAAGAAAGTCAACAACCCCTTCTCCCCCTCCTCCTCTACTGGCAAATTCAAGGGTCAAGGCAGAGTTTTGGGTTCGTCTACGTCTGGCCCCACTAATCCGATCCCTGCACGGCCTTCTCAATCTATCCATAGTAGCCCAAATCCATCACCAGCTCAAACCGGTCATCCTAGACCTTCTCAGCCCCCTAAAACCACAGTTTCCGATCAGAACAAGCTCGGCTTCACGCGTAGTACGGAGCCGGATCGGAAACCGGCTGGCGGGTTCGATCCGTTTGATTCTCTTATCACTTCGGGGAAGAGATCTCAGAATGGGTATTCATTGAATACTGTTGAGTGCCCCGTTTGCAATAGATCTTTCAGGTCTGAAGATGAAGTCTCCGAACATGTGGATAGTTGTGTTGCTGAAAATCAGGTTGAGCACGATAACGGAGTCGGAGCACAGGGGTTGCCAAGTGATGATGCGGAGGAAAGGAGTGAATTAGAGGCATGTGTTGGCACCTTCGTGTCTGCAAAGCCACCTGAGAGCTCAGTTGATGTCTTGCTTAAATTGTTTAGGAATATAGCTAGGGAACCAGAAAATGCCAAGTTTAGGAGGATAAGATTGAGTAACCCTAAGATTAAGGAAGCTATTGGAGATGTTGCAGGAGGGGTTGAGTTGTTGGAATTTGTTGGGTTCGAGTTAAAAGAAGAGGGTGGGGAGATGTGGGCCCTGATGGACCAACCTGGGGAGGAGCAAATACGAATGATTAATAAGGCTGTGGTTTTACTGGAACCTAAGAAGTTTGAAGAAAAAAAAAAGATTGATGATGCCCCTGCAGTGGTCCCTTCCGTAGTAGACAAACCAATGGAAAAGGAGAAGATTGATAGGCAGGTGTGTTAAATGTTCTCTTTAGTTGATCTTGCTAGCTCTCGCTGAGAAGCTTTTCCAGTGATGATTTTTATTTGTTTCTCAAACTCTCTGTGGCATTCTATTTACTAATGTTGCTGCATCTGTCATAATTTCCATGCTTGTTCGTTAGGCCTATGTCATATTGAAACTGGAAAGTGAGGCAAAGCGTTATTGGCTGGGCTGCACTCTTAGGTTTGGGAATGCATATACCTGCGTTGCTTACTACTCTTATCGATGTTACAATAGGTTTTGTTGCGTGAAATTAGCTTCACCAGAGCATCTAACTGGAACTGGAAAATATTGGGTTTATTGATGTTGCGGTTGCTTATTGCTTTACGGTGTCAGTACATTAACTTTGATATCTCCATTGTTTATTTATATTGCAGTTGCTTACTGCTTAATGGCCTCAGTACATTAACTTTGATACCTCCATTGTACACATTGGATTGTGCTGGTAATATTCAACTCTAAAAGTTACTATGAGATAAGGGACATGAAGCTTAAATTTGAATAATGCTTCCGATGATTTGATGGTAGTTGAGAAAAGAATTGGACTATGTGCCAATCCTTTGCTTTTAATGTCTGATATTGCAAAATCACTACGTACAATCTGCTATGTTCAATCTTTTCAATTTCTTCTTTTCTGATATTATTGTGCACGACTTCTGTTAGTAGAATGCTATTCAATTACCTAATGTTAGTGCTTGCCCGCCTGCCCTAAATCATTTCAAATCTTACATCGGAGTGAATGTAGACTGCACATGGCCTTGTTTTAGCGTTATGTCCCAATGTGATTGTAAAATTTGTCAATAGACAGTAATCCAGGTACCTTATTTGGGTGTATTTAATGTTAGGGCCGTTATTTCAGCTTAGGTTTAGTGTTTCACATTGATTATTACTCTGACTTCACTTTCTTCTATGCCATCTAGATTCGGGTGTTCTTTTCCGTGCCTGAAAGTATAGCAGCGAGAATTGAGCTACCAGATTCTTTTTATAAGCTTTCAATGGATGAGGTGAGACGAGAAGCAGAAATGAGGAAGAAGAAGATGGCAGAGTCTCAGCTTTTGATCCCCAAGTCATACAGGGAAAAGCAGCTGAAAGCCGGAAGGAAGAGGTACACCAGAACCGTCATACGTATTCAGTTTCCGGATGGAGTGGTTCTTCAAGGCGTCTTTGCTCCTTGGGAGCTAACAGGTTCTTTATATGAGGTTTGTCCGTTAAGCCACTCTTGTTTGAGTTTATAATTGTTGTGCAGCTTCCTTCCATTTGTGCATGATTAACTTGACTGGGCTACCGTAAAGGGAAAGATTGATGCCACCTCTTAAGACGGTGGATGTCTTCGTAGATCCAATGAACGTGAGACATTCTTACTGTAGCTCATGCAAACGGTTGTATTGTGAAGGGGGTGAGCCATGAAACAGAAGCTCTTAAAGAGCAATTGATCTGAGGGCTAGGGGGCAATGATAGTGGCTTTTGGTCTTTCCGTGAGATTACCTGCTTGAGCTTGTGTTTTCTGCTTATGATATGCGAAATTATTCTCCTGAAGTGCGTATCTTTGATCTACCTAGTCTGTGATATTGCCTGATGTTTTTTTCTTTAATGTTTAAGCTCTTCTAATTTTGAACTAGCTTGTTCATATAAAAGTTGTGAGTCTCTAAGTCTTTACCTTTTGGCACCCATCAAGAACTCTGCTTACCACCACCTAAAGTTCACTGCCGTAGATAAACCACACACTGGAGTGTGGTTCCTGTAGTTTTCTAGTAATGATCCGTGATTGTTATATTAAGTCCCTGCTCTAATTGATCAAATCAGATGTTACCTGGGTTTCTAATGTTACTATGATCTTTGCCATCTGTGGGAGCCAGATGGTTGACCATTGAAATCTAAATGTATTAAAGGCTCCTATCCTAGGTCCTTGAGAATTTGTGAACACACTATAGGTCCAGTCAATGCTAGTTTTTAATTCTCTCAAATTGTTTTCAATTATGAACTAATTACTGTCTTTGTTGTTCGGCCTTGCTACTGATAGTGTTACTCATCTTTTGCTCAAATCTTGAATAGTTTATTTCATTTTCCAGAGTACCATCAGAAGGTATTGCATCTTTTTCTAGCTTTCTGCTTGAACTGCAAAAATCAGAACACCGTTTAAGATGAGCAAGTGGAGGATGCTTAAAGCGGACATTGTCTCATAACATCAATTTTAATCCTTTTAAGCAATGTTTATATTCTGGGTCTTCTTGTCTTGCAAATTGGTTCGATCATGTGGTTTCCATTTGCTTCTGTGCCTCTATGCATGGGCAAAGCATGATTGTGTGTGCATCAGCATCCATGCTTGTGCACGCCTGCTCGTGCTACGGGAGATATCCATTGGAGTACCCAAATTGGGTTCTAGTATTGAGTTTCTACTCCATTTTATGGCTGAAATTCACTAGACAGTGACCAAAAAGTTGTGTTAATTGACAAATGTGTAGCTTTCACCGGCTTTGAACCAATGTGTTTATCTGCTGATCGACCAAGGATGAGATTGTCATGTTGACCCAATGTTTCTTTCTGGCTGGGAATGAGAGGTTTTATCACTTCTTGACGTTATGTTTGTATAATCAGGAAACCTAGTCCTGTTTATTTTGCTGAATCGAAGAGGATAACATCGCTTTATCGCAGTTTGTGAGCTCCGCTCTCAAGGATCCCTGTCTGGAGTTCGAGCTGATGCATCCTGTGGTCGTCAAACGGCGAGTGATCCCACATTTGCCCGAAGCTGGCCAAAGAGCGACGACTCTCGATGACGAGGATTTGGTCCCTTCGGCTCTCATCAAGTTCAGACCGATCGAAACTGATTCCGTGGTCTTCACTGGACTCCGGAACGAACTCCTTGAGATCAGCGAACCCCTTCAATAGCTCCAAGTCCCGAATCCCGAAACTTTTACCTCAACCCATTTGCAAGTTGCCCGTCTCACTGGTCCAAATTCCCCGGCTCTCGAAGATGTCGAAGGATTCCATGCACCTCTATTCATGTGTTTCTGTATGCACTTGCTTTGCTTACATTCATACTTGTTCAAGATCGTCATTGGATGAGGGGCGTCATAATCGTGTACAGACCCAAAATCACACCTCAACTCAGCATTGTGTATTATGAAGAACTCATTATTTGATGAGGATACGGCGGATTCATTTGTGATGTAGGAGGAGGAGTCAATGCTATTCCAGGGCTCTGAATAAGTGTTGACTTAGGAAAAAAAGTCTGGTCTTATTGCTCTACTGTGTACTCCAAAAACTCAGATTTGACTTGAATTTATCTCTTAGTTAATCGGATTATTCAATTATCCTGGACATATTAAGACTTATCTACTAAATTTGTCCATTAAAGTGATGTAAGGATTCTTGTTGGGTGTGTGGATGAGCGCATTAACTTGAGTAACCCCAGTTTTTTCAGTACATACCGCTTAAATGAATCAACTTTTGTAGAGGAGTCTTAGGTTGGGTTTGATCGTCCGGATTTTCAGTGAATATCTCTAGCATTGCTCTTAAGCTTGATTGCTTTTCACACCTCTAATGAGAGAGTGCTCAATACCTACTGGATATTTGGTATTTGAATGCACATGTAGAGTGTTGAACTTGAACAGCACGCATTTAATTCTATGTTAGGTAATTGAGCTTATTTGATTAGATTGGATTCAATTCTATGTCATGTAATTGAGCTTATTTGATTAGATTGGATATGATAAGATAGTACTTCTGATATCTGAAATATGATTTGGTACATTGACAAGACACCAAATGGAGATATGTGACATTCGATTAATGTTTGGTAGATTAAAAACAGAGTACTTACCGGAAATGCCATTGGCGAGAATCAACAGCAACAGCCCCATGAAGACGATGACAACTATATGTGGTGGTTGTCGCCTCCGGATTTTGAATTTCAAAGCGAGGGAGAGGGAGGGAGGGAGGAGTGCATAGATCTCGGGCTTTGGCCTGAGAGCCCATGACCACCCGCTATCGCGGTTGTGTAGATCGCTGCTCAATTGGCTCCACCTAGATGTGGCCGGTTCGTCCGAACCGCCGGTTCCGGTTCAGAAACCGGCGGTTCCGATTCCTTGAAGGGGCCGGTTTCGGTTCGGAACCGTCGGTTCTCGAGCCCAACGGCTCTTTCCCCCCGGACCTCTCTCTTTTTAAAAAAAAAAACAGGTCAGAATCGTGGGCCCGGTCAACAGATCGATTCCAGGCCTCCGGTTCCATCCGGCCATATCTAGCTTCACCTCTATCGCAATGTGACCACCTCGATGGTCGTCTCCTATGGCCCACTCTCTCTCTATCTCTCTTCTAGATCTCTTGACCGGCGGCTATGTCCCAAAAATCCGGATTTTCTCGTCTAGAGTATACTACAAGATCAGTCACCAAAAATGAACTTGTTCTATGCGAGGTTTTTGCACCGGTTACCGTATGCAACCTAAATGTTTACGCTCAACAGTCATGTCTAGTGAGTGATGATTTGAGTTCGTCTCTTTAGGCATGAGTGTTGTTGAGGAGAGGTAAAAAAATGAATTTTTCGGTGTATAAATAAATCTCAGGGAAAATTTCTAAAAACATCATAAATCTGTTGCATTTGTGTCAATTCAATTATAAACCATTTAATTTGGCCAATTTAATTCAAAATTGTTTTCCAATTGAATCCTATTAGTTACAAATCACCGACATGGACGTCAATCATCTTACATGGTACGATCGGCGCCGACACAAACAATAATCTTAATTTATTTAAAATTAATTTTTCAAAATTTTTTGAATCTTTTATTTTCCTTTCTTTTTATTTTTTCACTTTTTTTTCATTTTGCTAGCAAGGGTATCGATGACCCTGTCCGACCACAAAGGCCTCGCCTGCGGTCGGTGAAGGCCGTGGGCGACATAGGAATATTTCGATCGGTTTCTGATCAATAAGACTAAATTAGCAAATTATCAAAAGATTTAAGAATGAATTTTCATAAGTACAATAATTTTATAACTTTTTTTGTAAAAGTTTTTCCAAGATCTCGAGCTCATAAATGGGACGGACCCCAAATACAAAAGTATATACATATATTGTCACATGGCACGACATAACTAGGGAACTCATTCCATGGGCGACTTTAGGACAAAGAATAGAATGGATCACTGGCACTTAAATAATTTATTCGGATATATATTAAAGTCGCCCTTAGCACATGGTTTTGCACGTATATATGTGTGTGTGTGTGTGTGAGTGTGACTTTTTTTTTTTTTTGGTCGAATATATGTGTGACTTTACATATACATAAGGACAATGATTTTCTAATAGTCGACAAGATTGTCGGTTATTTCTGACCTCGGATCCATACATTATCACCGCGCGTTTTGTATAGAATACTCATTAATGGGAACATCGTGGGGGCAAAAATAACGACACTACTGTCAAACCGTTAGGCTAACGGCTTCCTATACATAATCAGTGCTTTTTCCGCGCATCTCGCCCACTTTCTTCCCAGTTAAGCATTTCAATCAATTTTTTCGGTTCGATGTGGGCCGGTTGCACCATGTGAAATAATAAATTGAAATTACACAACGAGCGTTGTCCAAACATCGTCGCCGATCTCTCGTTTGCGACGATAATTAATTAATTATGGAAGGATTTCTTAGATATTAGGTGCGACATGTTCCGTCGTTTCAGAATACCCTCATCAACACCGTACCCCGTTGCTCCGTAGGTAGAGAGTCCTGTTCAATTCAACGTACGATGGTAGGAAAGGTTACGTGGCGTCGAACGAGTCAAATCGAGGCGAAAAGTCTAATTAAACATACGAAAATTTATTTAAAAAAAGGGGTTGTTTATTAAATTCATAAGGCTAATTATTATTCATCACGAGTGGGGTACAGCTTCCAATTTGTCCTCAATCAAATATACGCAAATTATTTATATCACTGATACGATATTGGGTCTCGGTCTATTTATTTATTTTTTAATTCCCTTGCTTAATTTATTCTCCCCCATCTCTTCTTTTTTTTTTTTTTTGGCCCTTTTGGGGCTGGTGCTTAGTCAATTTTATTGAAATTAGTAAATTGAAACTCTTAAAACTTGTCACGGACAATCGAGTTCTAAAATTTATAAAAGGTGCGATCAAATTTTAAAACTTGTCACAAAAATGCAATCGAGTCCTAACAAGACTTCAAAAAGTGCAATTAACGGAATGACTTGATTTCACCAATTAGAGAAATTTTTAAGCCGTAATTATACTTTCAAAAGTTTTAAGACTCCATTACATTTTCGTAATAAATTTTAAGATTTTCAACTCACTTATCCTTAATTTTATATATATATATATATATATATATATGTATATGTGTGTGTGTTGACAAGATAATTCATCCGCGTTAAGCAAACCAATGCATCTTCCAGCCACCAAGTTGTGGCGGTGATAAATTAAAGAGTTTATTCTCCGTGGAAATTGGGGAATATAAAAAGAGAACGAAAAAATGAAAAAAAAAAAAAAAGTTTAAAAGCACTACAGGAGAGAAAAGAAAATAGAAGGCTCGGCCCGCTCGGGTAAGTGAGCACGTGCGAACCCCGCCTTTAATTTTCGACCACACTTTCACGTGTGGACGTGGTCCTGCTACCCGAGATATCGTCATTTTATCGTCTCCAGCCCCCGTGACGAGATTAACGAGATTTTGTTCTTTTCCCATTGGACTGTTTTTGGAAACCGTCTTCTCTTCTTTCATTAATTCACCTCTCTTTGGAATTTTATAGAGAAGGGCTGCTACTTAGTGTATAAATGATAGAACACAACTAAAAAATTAACCGCAAAAACCGAACCGGCTGGATCGGCGAACCGTCTTTTCGGAAGATGAACTATTAAACCAAATCAAAACGCAAAGAAGCGATGTCGTTCGACAATTTGAGTCGATTTTCACTCGCCCTTGACGTCCGTCATTTCCTAAATAAATGAAAATTGAGAAAGTTCTTACTTAAATAGTAAGTATTGCAGCGTCATGGAAACACGCATAATGCATATTGGAACTAGTTTATATATATATATTGGTCGAAATACTAGTTTGTATATAAGTCATTAAATTCAATGGAATCAACGAATTCTATGCAATTCAAAAAATCCAGCGAATGCATGCATAATCACGTTCATGAGGATTCATTTGTCTCTAAAGAAATGGAAAGTGATCGATTTTATCTAGAGGGTCAACATCCATTTGTCCCTAAACTTTTAGCCATTAGGTCAACGTGGGCTCGCGAAAATTGTTTTGAGGCAAAATTCCAAATAAGTAGGGGTGAGCATGGTTTCGAGATAGAATATGAAATTTGGAACTTGATCGGTGGGGAATCAGTCCGATTTCAGATTTCAAGATTTGCGGGGTAGGTTCTGGGTTCCAAAAATTGGGGAACATGTTTTGTTGAGTAGGTTCTAGGTTCCAGGTAGGTAGAACCTAGATCACGTAACAAGCTTTTGTGTCCTTTTGGTATATGTCCCGATGCGATCCCGTTGTATTCCATCACGTCTAATAATGAGTAAGTAATCCCAAAGCACTAGTCCGAGTTTCCATTTCCGATGGTATTTATGATTGAGAGTTTTATTTTATTAATGTTTCACATGAGTTGAGGTCAATGAATTGCAACAACAAGTGGTGGTCTTCAAAGGCGATGATACACTGCATTGTTCAATTAAGAATATGGGTGAAACTCGGGTCGACTTTGGAATCGACTACGGAACCCGTGATAGAGTAGGTTTCAAGTTCCAAGTTATGCATAGTAGGTTCGGGTTCTTAAAAATAAGGAACATATTCATACGGGTAGGTTTCGGGTTTCGGTGGAGCTTGTGCTTGAACATGTCCGGAACTTGAAACCACTTACTTCTACAAATAAGGGTTTGAAGTGCCCTCATTTTCTTAAATAAGGGCATGAAATGACTATATCAGCCTCAAAGAAGGGTCCGACCTCGCCGGCTGAAGGGCATTTTCATCTTATACTCTTTTTTTGAATCCTCTCCCCCTTTTTTTTTCAATTTATACACCACGACGAGGCTCGGAGATGGCCGACAGAGGGAAGAGAGAAAAAGGAAAAGGAAAAGAATAGTAAAAAAAATAAATAGAATAAAAGAAATGTACTTTGATTTTTGTTACTAAAATGTCCCTTTTTCGACAAATGAAATAGTCACATGCTCGCTAGCTAGCCCAAGGTCCTTATTTGAAATGATTTGATCACTTGAGACCCTTATTTGAAATAATATGATCACTTTTGTTTCTTATTGAGACAAGCTCCACTTCAGATTATTATTTGAGAAAATATAGCACTTCAAACTTTTATTTAAAATTTTGGGTGGCTCTATTTCTACTCCCATTTTGGCTAAAACACTCCTCTTTTCAATCAATAGACCAAAATACCATTCTCTCTCTTCAAGTTATTGTTTTCTTTTTTATCAATCTAACCAAAATAATTGCTTTTATTTCTATTTTTCATTTCAAATATCAAATTCACAATGTAAACGTCAAATTACACCCAATAAAATATCATTCTAAAATGCATCATGTTATCACTTTTCCTAGAGAAGTTCGTTATTCTTAATTTATGTTCTTATGCTTTTAATTAGAAAATCTATATAAAATGTTAGAAATTTCTAACTATAACGACTTATGAATACACAATTAACTGTCGATTTTTTATGAAATAATTTGAGGAAAACTTTATTTCAAAGTTGAAATTGAAAATCCAATATAATTATCAAGTAGATTTTGATTTGTGGGTAATTTTCAAATAGACTTGTAGGTTTCTAAAGTTATGAATCGCTTATTTGTGCTTCTTTTTTTAGCTTTTCGCATTTTAATATGAATTGCAATATGAGGTTGAAAATTTGTTTACACATTATGTACTTTCAAACTCGCATAAAATTTTTTTGGGGAAAATTTTAAGCATATTTTAAATTTTTTTATCCACTTGCTGTGAGATTGAATTTACAATCAATATTAATTCCTTTCGTTATATCAAAAGTTGAACAACATGAAATTTCATGTTTTTTTCCTTTATATGTTTATCCGTTTTAATCATATCTAAAGACAAATATATTCGACGTTTTATTTTTCTTTTAACAAATTAATCTTTTCCATTTTGTGATCAATTTTCCTTTTTCCTTTTTATCGGGATCGACTAAAAATAAAGGTAGATTTATGGATTAGCCTGATAAAGAAAGAAACATTTAATCGAAGAAAGAGAAGGATATTTTAGTAAGTTAACTAGCAAAAAGGAGTGTCTTAGCTAAAAGGAGAGTGGAAATAGCATCGCCCAAAATTTTCTCTTACTTCGAGAAAATCCTTGAAATATGGTTTCTCATTTGATATAATTTTTTTTTTCAAATTAGATTGATAGACGTTCTTGATGTGGTCATTCAATTCGTTAAATGTCGAGTTGGCATTGTACGTGGCAGAAGAAATTATAAAGGAACACATGGAGTAAATGGAAAAGACCCGAGAATCTATCCTAATTGTTTTGCGAGAATATAACGTTTTTGAAATATATTTCTTGAAAATTCAGTTTTTAGAAAAATGCTGTAACTTTTCTGAAAAATGATAATCTTTTTTAGTGTTTGGCCAACGCCCGAAAATGAACTAGAAAATACTTTTCGTCGTTTGGAATAGATTTTCCAAAATAGATACTCATTATTATTGCGTTAGTAACTTGCACATGGATAGCCAAGGAATCCAACACGAGTACCAAGGCTCGAGATTGGATCCCCGACTCTCACGCTTGAGTATGGGCACTACTCTTAGGTCCACCGAAGCCGAGCTCGAGAACTTAGTGCCTAGTCCCCTAGCGCCCCTACTAGGGTCTTCGGAGGCAAGTCCTCGGACCTCGGCACTAAGGATTGGAACCCTAATGCTAAGGTCCGGGTTAATCGAGGATGGGTCCGTTACTCTGGTACCAATGCCCGAGCTCATTGAGGTTAGGCCCCGAAATCGGCTCCCGGCACTTAGTTTCCTACACCACGACTTAGGTCCATCAAGGTCGGGCTAGGACTTTGTTGTCCATGCTGAGTCCACAAAACCAGGCTTCAATCTCATGTCTAGCGTCGATACACTCCGGTACGGGCATAGCGGACCTAGGCACGTGCATGGGAGTCCCGAGCATGGGCATTGAGGTCTAGTGCTCGGCCTAAATGGACCCAAGCAAAACCTTGATGGACCCGACAAGGCAATTGAGTTCTCTAGCATGACCTAGATGGACTTGGGCTTGGGTGCGGGGGATTCAGTCCTGCTCCCAAGGGTCTAGGAACTAGCGTTGCGGTTTTCGTGCCCAAAGGTAGAGTTTTTGATCCAAGTGTCGATACCTAGTCATATTTTGAAAAATGAAATCATTTTTCTGAAATTTAAGCTTTTGTAGGAAAACCTATTCAATTGACTAAGAAAATATTTTATGTGGACTCATTCTAAATGATCCAAACACCATAAAATGAGGAAAATGTTTTTTTGACTAAACAAAGGGAGCCTCATGATGCGTTTGTTTTGTGAGAAATTAATGATTTGCAAAATATTTTTCTAAGAGTGATCACTTGTATGAATAAACATAATATATTTCATCATCCATGTAAATGGTAAGACACAAATTATTATCAATAATGAATTTTTTTCATTAATTAACAGTTTCAAGCAATATAAAGGATTATTTTTAGGAATATATTTTTCAAATCATTCATTTTTCAAGAAACAAATAGTATCATTTAATCGATGGTTGAGGAGTGATAATACAACCTAAACTAGTCAAGAAAATTATCAAAAAAGCCATAAACCTAGTGTATAAGGTCAATTTAGTCTTAAACCTTTTATTTTTGCCTACTTAATCTTAAACCTTTTGACAATTTATTAATATAGTCTTTCCGGCTAAATTTGACCAGCAATCGCTGATGTTGGCGTCGATCGTCCTATGGAGCACAATCAATGGACGATCGGTATTAATGTGGATAATTTCTACATTTTTACAATTTTTATGATTTGTGATTTTTTTCCCTTTTCTTCTTTTCTTTTCTTCATATTTTTTCCAACTCTAGAGCGGCAAGGGCCTTGTCTCCCGAAAAGAAAAAAAATTACAAGTTGTCCAAGTTAGTACCGATCGTTTTCTATGCCACATAGAACGGTCGATGTCTAAGTCGACGATTTCCTGTCAAATGTCGCTGGAAAGACTACATTAGAAGTTCATCAAAAGGTTTATGACTAAATTGGTTTAATTAAAAAGTTTAAATCTAAATTGACCGTCGTACAAGTAAGTTTAAATTTTTTTGGTAATATTCCCTAAACTTATCCAAATGCGATAGCTTCTCATATGTAATTTAGGAATAGTACCGAGTTTATTTTAGTTTGTATTGATGAGATCGTAATTATTCCAAGCTTCAATTACCAATAGCCCACCAATAGGAAGGTGCCTCGTTTTATTATTTTTCTAGTATGATGCCATTTGATACTTAAGTTGTGCCTCACGACACTTATTAGGATGTACGTGTTTATTGTGTTAGAGAAGTCCCACATCGGAGAATTGACATGGTGAGGAGTAGTTACTATATCAAAGTTGTGTTAGAATTCAATGCACAATTATAACGAAGTAAAGCGTAAAACGAGAAAGAAAAATCGAGACACGAGATTTTATCATGATTTACTCTTAAACTAGGGCTACATCCAATAGAGGATTCTACTATAATTATCACATTGCACCTCTTATTATACCACTCAATTACAAGCGATATATATATATATATATATCAGCAGTTATTCACGAGTCTAAGTCTAAACTACTAATGAAAAATTATGGGTTTAAACTATAAAAGCCTTATAGTATCCAAGGGGCGCTGCTCCCTTGAGACCACCGCCTGCTCGGCGTAGAGTGGGATCCACGTGCTTTCTTGTCGTTAGGGAGTATGAATTATACCCCAAGAAGTTAGCCAATAACTCATTGGCTTAAGCTTTTAAAAGAAAATGAGTCCAACTGAATATATGACGGGTTCGAACTTGGGATCCCTCTAAGCGATCTCTCTGGATGAAGGCATCGGGCTTCTATTGCGTGCTCCCAACAAATGGTATCACAGTCGATGGCTAATTTGTGGGCCCTTAATTTGTTATGATGTTTCGTGAATACCTCAAGAAAGAAATCTCATGATCAACGCTTGTTTCAAGTGAAAATTGCCATCACGATTGGTCCGGCGAGAAGGACCATGGACAGTTAGTATGATACATGGAAAGTTGATCTAGTGATGCAAGACAGAGACCGTGAGTGATGCAATCCCAAGTTAGCGGTTGATGTTGGTTAGTTTACAATGCATAGTTGCGGTTGCATTACAATGACTTGGAGATTCAAGTTGAGATAAGTTAATGTGGAATGATAGTTTGATTAAGGGGGATCAAACCTAACATTAGAGCTCACACATGAGGGAAATATTGTTAGGATGTATGTGTGAATTGTATTTGAGAAGTCATATATCGGAGAATTAATATGGTGTGGAGTAGTTAATATGTTAAAGTTGGCCTATAACTCACTGACTTAACCTTTTGAATGAAGGTCAATCCAACTGGATTTATTGATGGGTTCGGACTTGGACTTCTTCTTGACGATCTCTACGGATGAATGTATTAGACTTCTCTTGCGCGCTCTTAACATGTGGCATATCTCTCTGGTCAAATTTGTCTCCCAATTAGTAAGAAAATGCATACGTGCTCACACGTCAAATCAATAAGCAAATGCTTTTGCTGGGATCAAATAAATCAACCCAATAATGATTGAGTCTAGAATTCGCTAATCTACTGCTTGTTTGGTAAAACCAAGAATTTGAATATCGAAGGTATTAAGTATTGAATTATAAGTATGAAAAATAAAAACGAAAATTGTATTAATAATCACTTATCAAATATAAAAAAATGACCATTGTTGACTCTTTTTTTTTTATGGTCCGGTTCAATTATATAGTGTGCAGGTTGTGAAATCCTGCTCCCTCCTCACCTCCCCATTCCACTCCTCCCTCCCCTCCCCTCGAAGGGTGACCATTGTTGACTTAATTGCATCATTTAAGTCAATTATGTATACATTCATCAAAACAAAAGTAATCTCATTATGTGTTGAATTTATAATTTTCAGCGTATGGTCTGATTATCATGATGGATTTTGCAAATTGATTAAGAACTTTACACGGGTATGAATATTAGCACGGCCAACTTTCGTGCACATTAGGTAATCGACATTTCCGGGCGATCCGTGAGTGCGGAAGCCCATGTCGATCTAGTATATTCATGAACTTCATATTGCTCCTAAAAAGGGTTAAACTCGAGACTAAGCAACTTTTGTTATCATGTATGTCAAAAGCTATTACCGATATATCTATAGCTTATTATAAAAAAAATATAATAACAAAAGATATATCATGTCCCGTGAGTTTTGATTTTTCTTTTATCCTTTACTATTTTGCACTTAAATTCGTGCATTCTTCCGCAACAGAAAAGACAGCTAAATTATGGTCATTGAATGGATCAAGTGATGGACTCAAACCTTCGTCTCTTTAGTTGGGATCAGGATTGATGTAAGCATGGCTTTTCTTTTATTCACAAATAGATGAATTAGCGAGCAAAACACGAATGACCCAGTGGAATGCATGTGAATGAACGTTGAACTCGGTTCGTGCGTCGAAAGATACTTGTCAGCAAATTGTTACCTCGCTAGTATCTCTTTTCAGTTTGAAATGAAAGTAGCTCAAGTAGCTTCAACATTAGACATGTACCCGAGGCCATAAAAGTGTAATTCTAATAGTAATTCGACTTTTATCTGGAGCATCACCGAAACCGAATCGTCAAGATTTCGCATCAAAAGAAAGTTTCAGACATAAAACACTCGGCCCGATATAAAAAAATGCCACGTACGGTGATGCATCACGAAACGTCACGTCGACATAGCATGTTCTTAAGGGGGTGGGACTAGGAAAATTATCTAAGTTTGTCAAACGCAAGGGGATCTAAAACTTACGATTGCGAAAGCTTCGACATATTTCGTAGCACGAACGAAAGTAGTAAATAGCAATAATGATACCCGACTGAGATTTTCCTAATTGCCGTGACGAGAAATTGGCGATCAAGGAGGGCTGCGCCGATTAATCGGCCCATCAAAAACTCGCGCGAGCAACTGAAGCACACGCGGCGATCTCGGAGGGCGCGCAGTCTCCACATGTGCGGTCCCCACCGACAAGTGGGGGGCGCGCGCCATTTCGCAATGTGGGAATTAATTGGGCGGCGCACGTGGTGTGTTACCGGCTGAGCCAGTCAACTGTGACTGGACCTATCGGTAACCCCTCCCCCCTCACTCCCACGCCACCCCCACCCTCAGCGAGAAGAGATCGTGGCCAATCAGCTGTCCCTTTCGGTAGGATTCAACGGTCGAGATCTCGCAGCCCATTAAACTCATGTGAAATTTGCAATTGGGTTTCTTTCTCTCTCTCTCTCCTCGGTCCCTTCCTCTCTGTCTCCCTCTTTCTCCTGTTCCTTCTTTTTGGTCTATGCCCTCTCTCGCTCGGGAAGTTACCGGGAGAGCTCGGGAGACTGCCTCGATTTGGCGAGGTTCTTCGGGTTTGTTTTGAGATTTTGGAGGTGGGTTCCTGTTCAAATCTGGGTTTGGTTACTGAGGTGAGGTGAATGCTTTGAAGCTGGGTGAAGATGGAGAGAGACTTTCTGGGTTTGGGCTCGAGAGAACCATTGAGCGTTGTGAAGGAAGAGATTGGCGGGGAAGCTTGCGGAGACTCTGGTTCGTCCCTTCCCTTTCGTCTGAGACGATTCTCCATGCATTCTTGTGGAAGAAATCTTCCATCTTTTCTTCCGCTAATTGACTCGAACTTTCCCGGATGTTGCTTCTTCTTCTTTTTTTCCTTCTTTTCTTGAAAAACGAATTTAAATTTCGCTCGCGCAGCTTGGACTTGGGGGCAATTTGCATGCTTTCTATTTTTCCTTTTCGGATATAGATGCATGATTCAGGGGACAAACAGAGGGGTGAAGAATTATATGTTTCGCTTTAATTATTGGATTTGTTTAGTTACGTTGATGAGTTGTTGTGATTAAGATTGATGGCTAGTGCGATATATGTTGGCTTTTTGGTTCTAATTTTCCTTTTTTGGTATTATGGGGTAAGCTTTTTGAGTGGGAGTTCCATAAATAGCTAATCCTTAAATTTGCACGTTCCTTGTGGTTATGTCGAGAGAACTTTTCACCCTGTTAAGCTTCTCAGCTCGAATTTGATCTCCTTGGTAATTTTCGTGGGCATGGGTTCGATTCACAGCATAGGAGTGAGCCTTATCTCCTGATTATCTGTAATTTTCTTTCTGAGAAAGCCAGATCCAGAAAGCTTTAGTGTGTTTTAATGGCTTTTTCTTTATTTTTTTCCTTAAACATTTTGGTGGAAGTATTTGCTTGGTAGTTATGTTGAGAGTATATGCTAGTGTCTTTTTTAAAGTCCAGCAGCTAATACAAAGAACCAAGATATTGCTTAGTCCATTTATGGTTCATTTTGTCATGAGAAAAAGGATAATTCTAGCTTATAGTACATGACTTGTGTTGTAGTTCGTAAGCTTGTAGTTGGTCCGGTAGTGCGTTTCTGGGGACCATTGGAAACATTGTACCATACATAATTAGAGGTAATCAGCATTCACAAACACATGATGCAAGTCTTGGTCATGCGTGAGAGTAGATTGTAAGCTCAGATCATTCCGATGAGCTCGAATTAGAGTTTCTAGCATTAAAGCACACATGCATGGTTTCTAATCAGGTCTAGTACATTAGAAACATCATGGGATACGTAATTAAAGATAATTCACATTGAGAAACACATGATATGAATCTTGGCCATGCGGGAGCAGATTAGGAGCTCAAATCAACTCAGGAGGCTCAAATTAGAGGTTCTTGTCAACCAGGATGCTCCTTTTGAAAGCAAATTTCTTTTTGCAATATTTCCATGGACATATTTGTAGTTCTTGAGGAATGATTGGCATGACTTAAGGATTTGGGGATTGAAGTTGATGAACAATATGGCTTTCTTGCAATCTGTTCTGTAGGACCGGACAAAGGTACATCAGGAATGCGATGGCCATTCTTGAACAAGGTTTCTGCAGTTCCTCATCTGATGTCCTTTAAGGCTGCTCAGGATGAAAAGACCAAAAAGATCAGCGAACCAATCGTCTCTTCTGGATCGACCCACATCCCAGTTGCAGATGCATATGATTCGAGTCGGAGACGTACTGTTGTCGAAGTACAGCTATTCTACTGTCCTTTCTCATACTCTTATAGATATGAATTCTGTTTCGTGAGTGTTATCCTGACACCACATTGGAAAAAGGTGTCATCTCATTTTTTTTGGATAGGTTAACTCGTATATATAAGTTATGTCAGCTGTTTATTTGGATGGCTTTTGTGTCTTTGGTTGATTTGAATGGCCTATTTGTGCTTCAGCCAGAAAGTTTTTTTTTTTTTTTTTTGGGTGTGGGGGGTCGAATAGCCAGAACATTGAATAGTTGAAACATGGGGCTCTTTTGCTATTTTGGTTCTATCACCATTGATACAATTTTGCCAAAGTGAAAGCCAGAACTTCTGTTCAAATGGTCTTTCTGTCACATGACTTTTCAACTAATGGTTCTACACTTTTTCTCTTTCCGACTAGAGTTCATTCAATCGTCACAGACAAGGTGGCTCGCAGTTTTCGCTGACGTCTTATCCTCAACAATCTCATCCCCGGGATGCAAGGCTGCTTCCCCTCTCAAATCAGGGAATTCCCGCCTCTATAGGCGACTCTTTCTTCAAGACTCACTACACTGCCACTGGACAGCCTCTACCAGGTAATATGAAAAGGCAAAAGCTACCGGGAGGTGTTCTTGTTTCTGCCCCAAATTCAGACCATCTTGCCGCTGGTTTGACAATGGGAACCACTGAATCATGGTAACTGTCTTGTGCTCAGTAATCTCCTTCTTTTTAGCCTTCTGCTTTAGCTCTAGATTTCTAGCGTCCCAAATCAGATTTTCATTTGGTATTTGAAGAGAATATGAAATGTTTTAAGTATAGTATTCCGATTAAAAACATCTACAAGTTTCTATGACGTCGAGAAATTAAAATGATTTTCTTTGAAAAGCGGGAAAGGAAAAGGCCCTTTTTTTGGGGTTGAAAGATACTAGAATTGCAGAAGACTTGTATACTTTTTTGAAACAATTGAAGCATCTTATTGAGATGGATCTGGATGGACCTCCGAAGAATGGGGGCTTTTGGATGTGTTTCTTTTTCTTTGGAAGGCGGTCTTCTTTTTTCCAGCTAGGTGCTCACGATTTTTTCTCATGTAAAAAGTATACTTTTCAATTTAGGAGTTGAAACATGCTTGGAATTAAATGCCTCTATTGGTAATGTCTTTTGCAGGAAACCTATCAAGCCTACCATGCCGCCTTCTCAATTGACCATTTTCTACGCGGGTACCGTGAATGTTTATGATTGTATCTCACCTGAAAAGGTGCTTTTTCTCTCCTTTCCTCTCGTTGTCTCTACCCTTGCCTTTTGAGCTAAAAAACTCGATTCAGCTAAGTTGTGCGTGTGATACGTAGGCCGAAGCGATCATGTTCCTTGCCAGGAATGGGGCTCCAATGGAAATGGCTTCTAAGACATCACAGACAAAATGCTTTGTTCAAGGACCTACCACGGCCAACACTGCCGGGGATCACGTTGATCTGAACCAGCCTGCTGCACAACCCTTCTCTAGCCTCTCGAGCCCATTATCAGTATCATCACATCCAGCTTCTCGTTCACGGGGTGGACCAACTGGCAAGGATGAATCAAAGGACAGTAATGCTAAAGGAGTTGGCCCTCCAAGCAAATTGGACATCCCAAAGATGGTCAGTGTGATGGGATCCGCTTCTGCAACGACCATGGTACCATCTGGTAGGATTCTGATTCAGGGACTGTTCTATCTTTGTTGTCTCTGCTTGTGAAACTCTCTTTCCATTTTTGCGCTTGCTATTTCATTCCAAGTCCTTCGCGCTTTTCCTGTTCTATCAGATGATCTTGCAAGGTGAATGTCTAAACTTTGCCGACTCATGATACTTCATTATTTTCGTTGAGTGTTGGCTAGTAGAATGTCTGTGAAAAAACTGTACTCTTACGGGGAATTCAATTTTGCATGCAGCCATCCCACAGGCTAGGAAAGCATCCTTAGCTCGGTTTTTGGAGAAGCGCAAAGAGAGGTCAGGAACCTTATTAGTTTGAGGATATCACTTCATTCCATGGCTGAAGCTGAGGCTTTAGATTAGCCAATGCCGAATCTGAGACTTAATTTTTGCTTGGATCGGCAGAATGATATTCTGTGACTTCTGGCTTTAGCTACGTTTGACATGTCTCATTTGATTTCTTGGGAAATGAAGGACAGACGAAAGTGACAGTTGACTTTCCGTGTAATCGCAGGGTAGTGAGTGCGGCGGCGCCTTACAACCTCAGCAAGAACTCTCCAGAGCGTGCGACCCCGCACTCGAGCGCTGTAAATTGCTCTCCAGCTCTTGCGATGGACAAGGGGAGTCCTCACTGATGTGTAAGTATGTATAAGCCCTTAGGATTTTGGTTCACCTGTATGAATTGGATGATTTGGACAGAGTCTGTTCTGAAATGTTCTGTTTCTTTCTTGTTCTTACACATCAGTGAGGACTCCCCCTTAGGATTTTGGTTCACCTGTATGAATTGGATGATTTGGACAGAGCCTGTTCTGAAATGTTCTGTTTCTTTCTTGTTCTTATTTTTCGTTGTGTTAACTGGACTTCTTCTTGTAAGTTAATCACTTTTCTTATGTAACCGACGAATAGCCGATTCGATTTTGGAATGTAAAACCGGATGCCTGCATTCGATTAAAATGTAAAAGCTTGTGGAAGGCTTGAGATGTTTCTTGTCTCTGCAGACTTTTACGTTCTGATTTCGTGTTCTTTTTCGCAACCCGTTTTCGAAAGCATGAACATTCGGTCAAAACCTTTACCGGGTCTTTAACTAATCGTGTTGTATTCGCTGTTATCTAGTTAGACTCTGATGTTAATGAAATGGTTGAACGTGAAAGGGTTGGTCGGAAAATATCAGTCAGTCGCATTGCAACTGCTTCACGGACGCATGAAATGGAGTAGGATTCATGACCTGGGGACCAACAATATGTTTTGAGTCTCATGCCTACCATCATTGTGTGGATGCGTTGTTCGTGGTGTCCGATGTTTTCTCCTCCACAAGCTTTGTTTCTTTCCTTTTAGATTCTTTTGGCAAGGTCTTCGAGAAGATATTCGGTACGACAGTCGTGCGACGTGATTCAAGAGATTTTAAATTCTTTAAGAATATGACGAGAAAGAAATCGATGGGGAAGTTCGAAATTCTCTCGCACGATCGTGGAGTAGATGACGGCACTTATAATAGAGAAGAATTGAGCGATGGCCATAAACAAACCAAGGAATTCATGAGCCTCTCGATCTCAAGCTCGGAAGTACCGAAAGTCACAGATCTATTGATGGTCATCCATTAGTCTCATACGCTATGGGGATGGTTACCAATTACACATGATTATTCGTAAGTATTTCTTGAAAAGTGTGTACTTATTCTTTAATTTACATGAAATTTCAAGGATCTGAGTTAAAAGTTCGGGGTTTAATTCGACTTTAGTTACGAGTTGAAGCGATGGAATGGGATCGAGCAACGAGCTAATTAGTAACTTAATCAACCCAAACTCATACTGAATAGCTTAATGGGTTAATATCATAAAAAACTTCAAATTGATACAAGACAAATTTATCTCAAATAATTTTAAAGTGGTACATCCGTAACAAATTTATTTTAAAATATTTTTTTTTTACCATTGAAAACTCTAAATTGTGATAAGTTTATCCCAAATTAATTTTTTTGATCACAAAAAATTTCAAACTAGTATATTTGTGACAAATTTAACCTATATTAGTTTTTGTTAAATTGAGTTAATATTGCGAAAAATCTTAAATTGATACGCCCGTGACAAATAGAGGTAACGTGTACACTCAATAATTGTCACTTATTATCTAACTCAGTAATTTGATGGTAAAATTTAAAGAAAACTAACGAATGGTAAATTTACTATGACTATATCAATTTAGGGTGAATTTATCACGGATGTATCGGTTTAAGGTTTTTGGTGATAAAAAAAATAATGAGGTAAATTTATCAAAGTCGTAGGAATTTAGGATTTTTCGTGGTGGTAACCTTGACATAATCAACTCAAACTCATGATAAAATAGTAGCCACAAACTCCTACTAAAATAGTAGCCATCGAATCAAACTCTGTCGGTCTTTCCGACCAAAAAAAAAAAATCAAACTCTGTCGGTCTCCAAGTCGCATTCCAAAAGGAAAACGTGTTTTTTTTTATCAAATTTCCCCTTTGCCACGTGCATGTGATGTGGTTTTCGCTGGAACGGCCCCACTCCTCCACTGGTTCGTCCTCTTCGTCAAAGGTTCGGACCAATCGCGCGAATGCATCTCAAGGCTCGTTTTCCGTGCATCACGTCAGCGGCGAGCTTTGAACCGAAAAGGAGAGATGGAGGACTCTCCATCCGGTTAGTCGGTCAGCAGAACAATCTTGTCCCGCACTCTGAAGATCATGCCCGTTTTCACACTCATCACGAGGAGTTATGTGGCCGAGCTCTGATCGAGAAACGGGACATTTCTGGGAGACGGCGACCCCACACCTTTATATTTTGAAAGCGCGAGAGAATCTCTCTCTCTCTCTCTCTCTCTAGTTGCTCAATCTGACGTCTTCTTCGTGGGGTTTAGTTTGAGAGCGGAGTGATTGGTTTGCGGATATCTTAGGCGGGTTTTTGGTGGAATCGGCGTTTGGTGATGAGATTTTGTGGGCTGTGAAATGGAGAGGGAGTTTTTAGGCTTGAGCTTGAGCGAACCATCGGGTGTTGTGAAGAAGGAAGAGATTAGCAGCGAGGTTTGCAGAGACTCTGGTTTGTCCTTTCTTGAATCTCATAGTACCCCTGTTCTTGTTCAATTTGCAATCTTTTTTTCTTTTTGCTACTCGAGTTATCTTCTTCAGCTGGGACTCCTACGAAATCATGGAACTTGCGAGTAGATTGAGTTTCGATTTAGCTTCACGGTTCGTGATTTGGGGACAATGGAAAGGATGAGAAAATGAGTTTTGTGTTTTTTTTTTTTGGGGGGGGCGCTTTATTATGATAGTTTGATACTGATTAGGCTTGAGTTGTTGCGTAATTCGGATTAAGGGTGTCAGAATTACTGCTATAAATGTTGCTGTTTCGGCATGTGGGATTTTCTCAAGTGCTTAGTGTGGTGCGGGTATGCATTTGAATGGCAGTTGCTTAATGGCTAATTCTTAGATTGCCAGAGTTTCTGAGGTTGAAGGAATTTTCACCCTTTAGGCTGCTTACTTTCTCAGCTAGCATGTTGAACATTCCGCTGCCTCTAATCTCATCTTCTTTTCCGTTTTACATG
The DNA here is from genome assembly GCF_020921035.1 of Rhodamnia argentea. Classification (NCBI taxonomy): domain Eukaryota; kingdom Viridiplantae; phylum Streptophyta; class Magnoliopsida; order Myrtales; family Myrtaceae; genus Rhodamnia; species Rhodamnia argentea. The sequence goes on along the minus strand of NC_063154.1, from coordinate 8,444,885 downwards.
GCTCGATTTGTCAGTAGAGAGTGAACTTGTCGAATTTGTTTTGATGATTCCTTTTACAAAGCTAGGAATTTTGGCGCTTATTTGATAAGTAATTCATCAACAGTAGATTAGTGCCTTTCCCTTTGTTTTTCTTGAAAATCTAGCTGCTTATCGGAGATCGCAGATCATGTTCTGTCCATAGATCTGAGTATATGGACAGATCTGTGCTTGTTTATCGTGAGGAACGTATTTTTCTACCCCATTTGAGAAGTAATTTTTTGCCTGAGCCTCGTGGTGGAGTTACTGGCGTTTTTCTTTTAGGATAACCTAGGGGCACGACCGTAATTAGCTGACTACCCGGAGCTAACTAGCACAGCAACCACTCCGTCGATGGCCCTCGCTTAAATCCAAGTTCCCCGAAGCAGGAACTGAACCTACGACCATCAGTTCCTGATTCGAAAACATGGAAACGTCCTTACCTCTGGGTGAATGGTAAGGTGGATGAGTTACTTGCGCTTCCCTCAAAAGCTGCTTGTGACCGCAAATTTTACTTTTTTCTTGGACTAAATTATAGTTCCTGACTGTTGAAATCTAATACTAATGCCGAATTGCATGACTGAGCAAGTAATTAAAGACGTTGGGTTGAAATGGATGGATCACATGGCTTTCTGGCAATCTGTAGGGCTGAACAAAGATTCGGGAACAAGATGGCCATTGCTGGACAAGTTCTGTACAGTTCCTGATTTGAAGCCAGAGCTGCCGGGTGGTGGTGTTGTTGCCACTCCAAATTCTGGTCTTCTAGGCGCCGCATCTACATTGGGAACCACTGAACCAAGGTAACTGGTTTTGTGATTGAACAAATTCTCTGTGTTTTAACAGGCATTTTAATAGGCTCGGCTTCTAATTCCATAAGTGCTCTGGGTTGGAACAGAATGACTCCTTTAGACAATTAAGCGGTGTTGAAGCTGAATCTGTTCACAGCTCCTGCCTTTTTCCCTAAGCATGGTTTTCTTTTTGTCAAGCTATATATTCACAATTTGTCAAGCGTGCTTGATTTCAGAACTTGAGGATGCTTAAACTAAATTTTACTGTTAGAAATATCTCTTGCAGAAATGCCATCAAGTCTTATGGGCCTAATCAATTGACCATCTTCTACGCGGGTACCGTGGTTGTTTATGATGACGTCCCTCCTGAAAAGGTGCTCTCTTTCTCTCTCTGTTCCCTGACTCTATCCCATTTGTGTGCCTTTTCGTGTCAAGACGTTCAATAAAATTCTTGGTATGATATGCAGGTCCAGGCTCTCATGTTCCTGGCCAGGAGTGGGACTTGTAAATCTCCTAAGACATTGCATTCAAGATGTCATGTTCAAGCGCCTACCCCTGGGAATATCATCAGCAATCATGTGGTTCTGAAGCAGCCTGCTACGCGGCCTTGCTCTGGCCTTTCAAGCCCGTTCTCAGTGGTCTCACATCCGGCTCCTGAGCTGGGTAGTGGACCCACTAACATGGAGAAAGGTAACACTGAAGGAGTTACTGCTCCAGGCAAAGTGGACAGTCCAAAGATGGTTGGGGCCATGAGGTCAACTTATGCAACGACCATGATATCGGCTGGTAGGATTCTGATGTGGGCAAAAGTTTTAGCTTGATGTCTCTTTCTTCGTGAAATAAAGGATTTCCCCATTTTAAAAATTTTCATGTCTGAGGTAACACTGCGTGATATGTTGGTGATACGTAGCATGAAAGTGCAAATCGTCTTGTATGTTGAATAGAACTGATTAAGAAAGAAGGGAGCTCAAAGGAGAAAGATTGTCCGGGTTTTCTATTCTTGATAGCCAAATGACAATAGATGTCTTTTCCAAGGGTTTTCATCAAATTCTGTCGAAGTCTTTTCCAGTTTCTCTTCATTCACTTCATTTCCAATTTCTTTCCGCTTCCCCTGCTTTAGCAGCATATGCTCTCAGACGATTTTATAATTTGCGTCTCTATTTTCTAGTTTGACATGTTAGATATTGGGAAACAGAATGATGATATTCTTGGAAGGTTTCTACTTCTAGTGAAGTTCGACTTTTTTGCAGCACTCCCTCAGCCTCCGAAGGCATCCTTGGCTCGGTTCCTAGAGAAGCGCAAAGAAAGGTCAGGGAAGATTCTCTTGAAATTGGATTATATTTCCTGTTAATAATTCGGATGACTTATGGACTTTTCAACCATTATTGTCCTAAAATCATTCTGGCATGAGCTAGCAGTGTGTGTGAAAGAGCTGTCTTGTGCCCAACATTTTAGTAACCTTGAAAGGCCTTTTGTTATTTTCTGTTGCTCAACTTAAACGTATACTCAAACGGGCTGCTGCTTTGGCTTTCCTAACCCATGCCGAAGCTTGAGGTCTGAAATTTTTTTCCGTTGATTTTTTGCGGTTTACAGTTTCAGACACTTTCGCATGTCATTGATTTGATATTCCGCAAACTATATTGGCCGTGATAGGTGAGATTGACGCATCGTATGAATGCAGGGTAAGAAATGCCGCACCATACAGCCTCAGCAAAAACTCATCTCCGGAGTGTGCTACCCCGGCCTCCAATCCCGCGAAGCTCTCTTCTGGTCCTGCTATGGACAAGGACTGTACTCAGTGATGTATAGGCCGTTTAGGATTTGATCTGTTTGATATTTTTGACAACGTAAAGTGGATGATATCGATGGGATTCTGTAATGTTCTGTAGCAGTCCTTGTACGTCCTACGGTAATTTTATCAGCAACGGGGCTTGTTGTGACCTAATCACGAGCAGGATGGCCTGCTCGTGCTATGGGACGAAAATACAGACGGTTGATTGCATTACATGAATGCCTACTGTTAAAAGCTTTCTGATTTGGTATCGGAATTCTGTGAGGGGCGATGTATCCTTCGAAAAAAGTAGGCCTTGGAAGTGCGATTTCCGTTCCAAGATTCGCCGTCTGCGATATATCCAGATTTTAGCCTGTGTCTTTACCACCCTTTCTGTACATTCTCATGGCATCTGATGTTTCCTCCGATCTTATTGAGAGTAGTAGTAACTAGTAAGAGAAGATTTCATCAACCTCAGAAGGGTTCTTCAAGTCTAGATCTCCTCGTCTTCTTCACTGTCTTGAATCGAAATCCATTTGGAACTTTTCCAAAACGTCTACATGTTATTCCAGTGCGATTTTCTGGCGGGTTCGGACATGGTGAGAACCCGTATTCGAACCACAGCATCAGCCGCGCGAGCAGAGCTTTACCTGATGCACATAGAGAACGGGAGTTAGCGTGAATTCGTATACTCGAGGATGAAAATCACGATCTTTATCACAAGTCCACCGTCGATGTGATGAGATGGTGGGTTCGGATGGGCGAACTCCCTTGAGAACTATCATCTGCTCATGCCTCTTGGTTTGGCTGCGGTCACTCTATGAGTGATCCGTTAAATATGAAAACCTTTTCTGGACACGTGGCACCCGTAGAATTAGCCACGCTGTTATAGCAAATTGAAATTTCGGGAGTTTCGAAATGCAGAAGTTGATAGAAATTTTTTTTGTGAATAAAAACCGCATAATTATTTGTTTAGTGCAGAGTTGAGTTTTGCTTTTTTGACAGAAAAAAAATATTTATATGAAATGATAGCTAAGTTTGAAAGTCACTCTGCACCGAATATAACCAAATCATAAAATAGGAGTGAGCAAAAAGAACCGATCGGACTAGGAATTGTTAGGATTGGACTGAACTGGCCGGTTTGGTATGGTTCCAAAGTTCCATAAAATTGAAACCGGTAATTATTGGTCTGATTCATGGTTCCAAGGTTGGAACCTCCCATGCGTACCGGGCCGATTATTATTATTATTATTTTGTTAATGTTGATTTTATTTCTTAAAAATATTTAGTGAAATCATTTAAATTCTTAATTATTATGGATACTTCTACATATTTAATGTGTGAATATATGTTTCAAGCACATGCGACCGGTTCCACTTGATCGCCCAAGAACCGTACTAGACCGATCGGTGTGGTTCCAGGTACCTTTGGTTCGATCCTCGCTTTCAGAAATTGGGAACTAGTACCTCCGATCCGGTTTCCTATTTTAGGGTGGGACCCGACCAGTTAGGGCATAATTCATACTCTCCGTTAATAGGAAAGCACAGGGATCCTAAGAAAGCGGCGTCCCCTAGACACCATAGAGCTTGTATAGTTTGAGCCCATATTTTTCATTGGTAATTTGGATCCATGAATAACTACCGCTATATATTATATCTTTCTTTTATAATTGAATGATGTAACAAGAGGTGCAATGTACTAATTATGGTGAAATCTTCTACTGTATGTAATTATAATTTAAGGGTGAACCATGATACCTTTGATTCGGTTTCCTATTCCAGGGTGGGATCCGATCGGTTAGGGTGTGATTCATACTCTCCATCAATAGGAAAACACGGGGGTCCCAAGGAAGTAGCTTCCTCTAGACACTATAGAGCTTGTATAGTTTGAGTCCATATTTTTCATTAGTAATTTGGGTTTGGGTTCATGAATAGCTTCCACTAATATTATATTTTTCTCTTATAATTGATGGATGTGACAAGAGGTATAAGGTGCAAATTATGGTGGAATCTTCTACTGGACGTAATCATAATTTGAGGGTGAACCGGGATGCCTCCTATCATGTTTCCTATTCTAGGGTGGGACCTAACCAGTTAGGATGTGATTCATACTTCCATCAATAGGAAAGCACAGGGGTCCCAAGGAAGTAGCGTGTCCTAGACACCTAGAGCTTTTATAGTTTGAGCCCCTATTTTTCATTGGTAATTTGAGTCTATGAATAGCTACCGCTATATATTATATATTTCTCTTATAATTAAAGGATGTAACAAGAGATGCAAAGTGCTAATTATGGTGAAATTCTCTACTGGACGTAATCATATTTTAAGTGTGAACTGAGATAAAATCTTGTATCTCAAATTCTCTTTCTTGCTTTTACCCCTTTAATTTGTTGTGATTGTGCACTGAATCCTAACACCGATTACCCTTACCATGAAGACCATTCTATTGGTAATGTTTGTTTTTAAACTCCGGGTCTGCTTGTTTCATTGAAAATTTCATGTCTACTTGTTTGGGGATCTAGGGAAAGTGATTTGTCAAAAAAGGAAGTCGTTTTCCTCTTAATCTAAACTCGTTGTCGTTTTTTGTAAATCAATTAATTTGGTCATCCAAACACTAAAAAGTCAAAAAATGATTTCTCAAAAACAAATTTCCTTTAAAGAAATGGACCCTTTAGCTGAGTTATTGAGAGATTTTTTTTTTTAAATTTTACTTCTATATTGAAAAGTGAAGACACATAGTATAATGTCAATTTAGATTTGTTTAAAGTAATTATCACTATTAATTGTTACTTTTTCTTTTTCAAATCTTACGTCTCTCCAAATATCACATTTTTATTTAATGTTAAATAGATGACGTGTAAAATTATCTCTATTTTTTTTTTCTAGTTACAAATTGTGATGAAAAAGAGAGATGTAATATTAGGCGCATTTTCAAATGAAAAATACATTAGCTTATTTATAAGCTTCACATGATGACTTCTTTAAAGAATAAAATATCAATTACAATCAAGGGAAACATACCGAATCTCCTAAATATATTTCTAATATTCCTAATTTTCAAAAACTTAAAATTAGTATCCCCTTTGAAAGTTTGGAATTAAGATGAAAAAGAAAAAGAAAGAGTACCTTACATAAGTGTTGACAAACATCAGGCCTCGTTATAAAGTTTGTTTATGAGCCTTGCGGACAATTAGCTCGGCCCGCGCTGTGATATTCTGGAGTTTCGATGTTTGTAAGAAAAATAGTTTTGATGAATTTTAGTCATGAATTCTAGTCTGATAATTAAATTTGGATTTTTGAGAATTTAAGAAATAATATTTAATTTGTTCTTAAACGTTGGTCGGAGAAAGTCGAGCTAGATAGTCGAGTGATCGAGTCGTAGTACAAGACCATTCTTGCATGAGCCTAGCCTTGACCAAATTCTAATTGTGAGGGTTCCAAATTTGCCGTCAGTTTTAGTACAAACAGTTTAATTTACCACCGGTTAGCTAAATTATCAAATTGCCTTTAAATATTATACACATTAGACAAAATAGAAAATTATCAGATTTGAAATCTTGTGGGCCCCCCTTATGTCTTGTCAGCCTGCCCCCCTTTCATGTCACTCTCCCCCAACCACTCAACTTCTCTCTCTCTCTCTCTGCCCGCACGACCGACCCCCCTCCCTTTCTCCTGTTCTTCTTCTTCTTCCTCTGTCTTCTATTTTCTTTTTGGGCCGAAGCCCCTCCGCCCGACGCCATCTCCACGTCCTCTCCTCTGTCCCGCTTGCAGCCACCACCTGCAACCACCGGCCGCCCACCAGCCGTCCTCCGCCGCGTCAGCCGCTGTTGCCTTTGGCGTCATTTTCCCAGACCCGCGACGTCCGCCGAAGCCAGCTGACCCCGACTCCCCGAGCTTCCTGCTACTAGCCAACCCCGACATGTTAGCCGTCCGTGGGCTCGCTAGCCACTGCAGCCGCTTCCCCGACGCCAGCGAAAGCTATTGCCGTGTCGCCAGACCTGCGACCCAGACCGCGAGCTGCCTCCACCACCACCCACACTGGCTACCACCCTCGTCCACTGTCCTTTGCTGCTGAGCCCCTTGAACCACGTGACCACCCTCAGCCCGAGAGTCGCCATGTCCAGCCCCGAGCTTGCTCGACCACCGCCCGTCAAACCCCTAGCCGCGAGCCCGAGGCGCCCAAGCTGTCGCCATTGACCCGAAACTCGTGGCCGTTCGACGTCAGCCACCCGAGCCTCGTTGCCATCCCGTCGAGCCGCTGTCGCAGCCGCAAGTCACCCGCGATCCGGACCGCGGCTACCTCGACCCGAAACCCTCAGCCCCGCCGCGAAGCCGCCGACCTGTGTCGCACCGTTCGTTGTCGTCGCGAGCCCGAACTCGTCAAGTCCGAACCCCGACCTGGCAGCCCCTCATCCCGCTGCCACCAGCCCCCGCGAAACCCGAACCCCATGATCCCGCCAGCCACTAGCCGCCAGCCGCGTCGCGCTGCCTCGCCGAGCCACCTCGTGACCCGTCACCCTTTGACCCGAGCCCGTGAGCTCCACCGACAGATCAGAAACCCTCAGCCCCCGACCCGAGCCCAGCTGTGGAACCCGAACCGACCTTTGTAGTCGCCGTGAGCTGCCGCGCTGTGCGTTATCATGGCTGTCACCGGCGAGCCCGAGTCATCACCGAACGGCAGTTAATTAGTGAGTTAGCCTCTAACTCTCGGTTAAGGCGCCAATTACACTTAGTGGTAGTTAATTAGTGTAATTAGTAATTTATGATATTCAGGTAATTTAATTGTGGTCGGTTTAGTTAAAAACATGGTTTAGGTTAAAAGGCCACAATTAATTAAGTTAGTCCGGTTAGTTAGGTCATTTGTGGTTAATTAATGTTTAGATTGAATGAATTGATTGATTGGGCAATTGATTGTCGTTATTTGATCGCGAGCGAGCGTTAAGTTAGAATTGATCGTACGATTGACAATTGGGCAAAATTGGGATTAATAATTATCGTCGGAATAATTATATGTGTTTATTTGATTCGCAACGATTGCTTGTTTGTCCGGACGCTTTGCACTAACTAATGGTTGTTGCGTGTGAAATTATGGGTGTCGGTTACCCCGTGTCAAATGCAAAGTCTTGTGGACTGAGTCTTTGAGCACGCCCGCATGAGCATCCGGCTAAAAGTAAAGATGAAAAGTGATTGGTTGTTGGATGTGCTTGAGTAGTCATATAATGGGATTAAATCATACCAATCGTACGGGATCCTAACAAGTTCGTACCATGCCGGTCGTACGGAACCACACGACTTGTCAAGTGCACTTTAATCTGTGCCCGTGCCGGTCGTACGGATCACACGGATTATTGGATACTGGTAGTAGCTTGTGATGGATCGACGCTCCTTTTGGAATGCTTGTCTGCTATGCTGTGCCGGTCGCACTGGATACATAACTTTCGGTTGTCGTCGTCGGAAGTAAGGGACGATGTCCGGTCCTGCTAGTAGACACTACCACTCGTAGTGTTGGGGCCACACTAGTCGCGTGTGCCGACCACGACAGTTGTGTAGGTTATCCGTTAATAAATGAACTTCGTGTGACGTCCTATGCATGGAAGTTAATGTGATACCTTGCCAGTTGATTGTTGTTGTGATTGTTGGGTTAAGTCGAACATTGCATTATGTATGGCTGAAGGCTAGTAAGTTTGCATGAGATTGATGTATGTACTATAGTTACGTAAATGGTTGATAGGGTGCTTTAAGTGAATCAATGCCCTAGCCGGGTTTAGGCATTGACTCATTGAGATTCATATCTCACCCCGCCGTTGTTAACCCTTTTCGGGCCCCGGGTCATGAAAAACTGGAGGTGGCATGGAACTTATTGGAGTAGTTTGAGAGTTGTGTTAATTCCGACTTGATATCTCTAGGAGTTATAGAAAGTGGCTCGAAGAATAGGCTTGTAGATATTTCACTTATTTGGGTTAACAAAGATAATTAAATACAATGTGGTATTTGATGAACTGTCGTGTTATGATGGTCGTGACTGTCCGTTTAACTATCCTTGTTGTTCGGTTGCATGTTCCGCATGCGTAATAAAAGATGAAAATAAAAAGGGGTTGATAACGTGCATGAGACGTTATCTTTTATGACCTGAGGCGATTAGGGTGTGATACGTGCAAATCCGAAATTCCGAATATCCAGCTTGAGAAAGTGTTCTACATTGCACGTCTAGATTGGAAAAGAGACGTGAATTGATTGTATGAAAGCTCGAGCGACAAAATTAGGCTCGTTCGATCAAATCTAGTAGGCTAGATTTCGACAAGTTTGTAATCGAGCCAAACCACCAAAGAATAGAAAATTCCTAGTTTGATTTGGATCGCTATTCGCATGGTTTGATGGGGTTGATTGGGAGCTTTAATAAAAGGAATCTCGATTTCAAACCATTGAGTAGCACCCATGCTCTCCGAAATAGCGGTAGTTGCAAATTGGGTATAATGACTAGTGATAGATTTAGAGAAACGAATAATGGAATGCTTGATTTATAATTAGGCACAAGGTCGATATAAATATATACATACAAAGAAGGGTATAAACATAAATTCATACACTAAAGAAAAAACCTAGTCCTAATACATACAATTTATCTAAAAGCTTGAACCTCTATCACCATCGGGTTTGGAATGCTTTGGTGTGCTTATGAAGCTAATCGCGATTAATCACATTAGAAGAGATTAGTAATAAAATGAAAAATTTTAAATAGGAGCATAAAATGCCATAATTTTTTCAAAAAAGAGCTCAGAGTGAATCCTGTTTCAAATAAGGACTTTAGTGATTACGATATTTTCAAATAAGGGTTTGAAGTGACCATGACAATTTATAAAAATTGCATGACCTTACTTGCTAGCCAAATATCTCGTTTCAAATAAGGACTTGAGTAATTTTGACAGTTTCAAATAAGGGTGCAGGGTGATCAAGACAGTTTCAAAAAAGGTGCATGATCTTACTCGTTAGCCAAATATTTCTACCGATTAAGGAAATTTTTGTCCTAATATAATTCTAAATTTTAATTAATTAATTAATTAATTATTTATTTATTTTCCTTTTTTCCTTTGTTGCGATCGGCGAGGGCAAACAAGGGTTGCCTCGTCGACCACGGGCTTGGCCACCCTCGACCAAGCAAGGCAAACCCTCACTTGTGGCCGATAAGCGCGGCTCTCGCCAAATTGGGCTCCGGCCCTCTTCGAGCATTGTCGATGGTCTCATCGGAGCCAAAAAAAAAAAAAAGGAAAAAATTAGAAAAAAATATTTTAAAAATTAAATGACGAAAATACTCTTAATCAGTTGGTAGATAAAGTTAGATAATTTTTTGAGACTAATATGGCCATGCCAGATTGTTATTTAAAATAAAATCTATTTTGGATATGTTAAGAAAATGAAGATTACTTTAAGCCCTCATTTATAATTTTCTTAGGTGGAAATGCCTATTTCGACCAAAAAAAAAAAAAAAAGTGGAACTGCCTATTATAATTTATAAAGCATGTTGAAATTAGCATCGGAAACGCTCCCGAGACTGCCGAGTCAAACTGTGGTCCACGTCTGACCAAAAGATAAAAAAATGTGGTCCACGTCAGCATCCAGAGCTCGGTATGTGGGGCCCATGACCGTCACTGCATCAGACAGGAGCCCCCGCATGGGAAACCCTGACAACCAAATTGCCCCGAACCCAAAGGCAGATCGAAAAAAGAGGAAAAGAAAAAGGAAAAAAGAAAAGAAAAGGCTATTTTCCAGTAGTCCGGTCCTCACTTGTCACCGTGCGACTGCAACTCAATCTGGGCCGTCCGTTCCCCTGACACGGAGCTGGACTCTTCTGCCCCTCATCTGTCCTTTGATCTTCGGACCGATCTCACACTCCCCCGCACAGCGAGGCTTTGCAAAAACCCCGCTCTCTTCAGTCCCTAAACCTTCCTCCCCTCCCTCTCTCTCTCTCTCTCTCTCTCTCTGTCTCGCTCGCACTTTCCATTTCATTTCCAATAAGAACGGCTCGTTTCCCTCGCGCTCCGGCTCTTCCTTTCTTGTTTCTTCTCGCGCTAAACCTCAAAAGGAACCTCCTTTTCTCTCTCTCTCTCTCTCGTCTCGAACTCCACTTTCTCTGTTGGTGCAGCATTTCCCTTTTCCCTCTTTCCCTTTCTGGGTTCTTTATTTGTTCGGAGTCTGGTCTCCATCTCTCCTCCAAGACTGCTTTTTGTTTGGGGGGTTGGTTCTTTTATGATTTCGGTAGATTGAGATAACTCACTCTGGTCAGGGGGGGATCCATGGCTCCGGCGTTCCTCCTCTTCTTGCTTCTGTTTCCGGTCTCTCTTGCTTCCGCAGATGAAGGTGAGCTCCTCAAGTTCGTGGCTGTCGTGTGTTCCGATTGCCTTTCTTTGATCTCTTGCGGGTGTTTCTTTTTTGTTGCTATTTTCAGCTAAATGTTCTCTGTCCTGTTGTTTTTTCATATGTTTGTGTCTCTTTCTGCAGTGGGTTTTGGTTCTGGTGATGGAACCTTGTCGTTCTTTTCTAGTTCTTGCACTTAATCTGTTCTTGATTTAGTCGATGTGGTGATTTGCCTGAAACTTGCCCGGCTGCGACTGTGATATTGAAGCTGTCTGCTTCATAGCTTTGGTTCAGCGATAAATCGTTCACTGAGCCTCCTTAGTAGGAGAAAATATTGGGTAGCCCGGCCTTTCTCCCTTAGTAGATGATTCTTGATTTGATAGAAGGAAAAAAAGAAAGAAAAGAAACAGTTTCGGTGCAGGTTCAAGTCCCAATCTTCCTGGCTTAAATAAGATCTCGTCTGGGAGGAAAAAAACATATACACCGAACATTTATGGAGAAGAGGGGAGGGGGGGGAGATCACTGGTGGGTCGTGACTTTGTTTCTATTTCCTCTGACCAAAATAGTTTTTTTTTTCCTCTAGGAAGAAAAAATGAGTAGTTTCCTAGGACAGACCTCAAGCAAGTTATGTTTGGAATCATCCGCTATTGCGTCCCAGCTCATATGGCTGTTCCTAGATAGCTTAGCAAAAAGGGTCATACATTATTTCATGACTTGTGTCTTGACCAACGTGCCCTTTAACTTTACTCTAGAAAGAGGGTCGGTCAAGTGGCAGGACAAATTGTGTTCTAACGTGGTCCTCTGAATCTGATTCAGAGGGTTCCTTGTCAGGAAAAGAGAACATGTATATCTGATTTGGACATCAGGAAGCAGGTATGGTCCCAATCTCTTTTTCTTTATTGGCCGTGTCTTGTTTTACTTCCAGAGGGATACCATCCAATAGGTGGATCTGTTATTTAAGAGGATGTTGCCACTGCCTTTTATTCAATTTACACGTAGTGGTGTTGATAATGCTTGTGTGTTAGTTGGCTCGGTGTTGTTTTGGTGTGATGCTGAGAAAATTTTGCGAAGTAAACTATGTCAAATTTTCAATTTTTTTTTCGCGATAGGATAAGATGGTTGGTGCTGTTGGAATGGGAAACTTGTTTACTAAAGAAGCAGCTTGAATGGGTAAGTATGAGTGTGACCCAGTTGAGGAGGGGGACTGGTGATGTCTCACCTACCCACCAGTAAAAATTTATTAATCTGCATTTTATGGGTCTGTCAAGATATGTTCTCTGCAAGAAAGTTTCTTAATTAGATGTTCAGATCGTACAATCATTGATTCCATGTGAAAATTTTGGATTTTTGTGCATGTCTTCTCCTTTTGAGTATGCTGATCATGGAGCTTGCTCTGTATGCTTCAATTATCCCCAGATTTTTATCATAAAACTGCATTATAATAGATTAAACAAAGGAAAAATGTCCTCACTTTCTCTCATTCATACGCCATAATGTCATTCTATACTTTCACATATTCTCTTGATGTCATTTGATGGAACATATTTGGGAACTCAAGTTTTCTAGACTTAGCTCCATATTTCTCTGCTATGTCTACTTTCTTGCTGCTTGTCAAGAAAAGAAGCAAAAATTAAAGAAAAGTCGAGTCCACAACTATTAATTGTTGCTCTTCGTCAGATACGGTGTATGGGGACAAAAATGGTGTCTGCAACCATATCCATCATATGTAGACATGAGGATGCTTGATACAATGTGTACATTTGGTCATTCCTGAATGTTTTACTCTATTTCACTGCCTGCGCTGGTTAGCTACTCGCCCTCATTCCTTTTTTTGGCGTGGCATACTTAAGATGCATTTGCTAAATAATACTTCAGGTCCTTTCATTGGCGTGAACTTAGGCACTGACCTCTCTGACATGCCAAGCCCAACACAGGTGGTGGCGCTTCTAAAAGCTCAGAACATACGACATGTTAGGCTTTATGACACCGACCAAGCCATGCTTCTTGCACTTGCTAACTCTGGCATCCGCGTCACTGTTGCTGTTCCTAACGACCAGCTACTTGGCATCGGGCAGTCCAATGCGACTGCTGCCAATTGGGTAGCTCGCAATATCATAGCCCATGTACCTGCCACCAACATTACCGCCATCGCTGTGGGGTCTGAAGTCCTAACGACCCTTCAGAATGCCGCCCCTGTCCTTGTCTCGGCCATGAATTTCATCCACTCGGCGCTTGTCGCTTCGAATCTCGACGGTCGTATCAAAGTCTCAACCCCACACTCTTCCTCCATCATTATTGACTCATTCCCACCTTCTCAAGCATTCTTTAACCGCACTTGGGATCCAGTCATGGTCCCGCTGCTTAAGTTTCTTCAGTCTACTGGATCATACATCATGCTCAATGTCTATCCATACTATGACTACATGCAGTCAAATGGCGTGATTCCACTGGACTATGCCCTCTTCCGTCCTCTTCCTCCGAACAAGGAAGCTGTTGATTCTAACACGCTCCTCCACTACACTAATGTGTTTGATGCTGTCGTTGACGCAGCTTATTTTTCCATGTCGTATCTGAACTTCACCAATGTCCCCATTGTGGTGACTGAGTCTGGTTGGCCCTCCAAGGGTGACTCCTCCGAACCGGATGCAACTCTTGAAAATGCAAACACTTACAACAGTAACTTGATCAAGCACGTGCTTAACAATACAGGAACGCCAAAGCACCCGGGCATCGCAGTCAGTACATACATTTATGAGCTGTACAATGAGGATTTGAGACCGGGCTCTGTATCTGAGAAGAACTGGGGCCTGTTTGATGCCAACGGAGCGCCGATTTATATCTTGCACTTGACGGGTGCGGGAATGGTGTTAGCAAATGACACAACCAATCAGACCTTCTGCGTTGCGAAGGATGGCTCGGACAAGAAGATGCTCCAAGCGGCATTGGATTGGGCCTGTGGTCCCGGAAAAGTAGATTGCTCACTGTTGTTGCAGGGGCAAGCATGCTATGAACCAGACAATGTTGTTGCACATGCAACATATGCTTTCAATGCTTATTACCAAAAGATGGTGAAAGCTCCAGGCACCTGTGATTTTAAAGGGGTCGCTACAGTCACCACAACCGATCCAAGTAAGGAATAGCTTGATAACATTTACCCATGTATCTGCATCATTCTGAGGAAAGATCTTATCACCAGATTTAGTAATCAAATTCACTATTTAGAAAATTGAGGTGTTGTGTTCAGTGCACAATTAATGGCATGCCACAAGATGCTAGGGCTTGTCTGCTGGTTTATCCTTGACATTTTTTGTAATTTGATGAGCTATTAGTACATCTGTCCCGAACTCTATACATGCACGTTGCATATGAGGATATAGAGGTCGAGGAATCTGCCTTTTGCTTTTCTTTTTCCCCTAATTTATGTTTGACTGGTGCAGGTCATGGTTCATGTATATTTCCGGGAAGGTATGTGATGTACTGTGTTTTTGTAGGTTCTCTGTCATGTTTTAAAGTCGTTGCTAAATGTCATCTCCAATAATCCAAAATAGTTGTTATGCTTCTGCAATATACTGAATTACTTCTATGTTGCCTCAGCATTGGAAGAAATGGGACTTCTGTAAATGGTACTATTCTAGCTCCATCGTCTAATTCAACGAGTTCTGGCTGTCCTCCCAAGTATTTTGCTGATGTTGGTTCGATCACAAGCTCGGTGATCGTCGCCTTTTTGCTCCTGATGTCGGTTCTCTTGTAAAGTTATGGACTTGATACTTGTGCCATATTGATTGATGCATTTTTAGATCTCTCTTTGAAACATTTGATTACGATTCTTCGACGACGATTTGTGGTCTACCCAATTTTGTGGTTCATGAAGTGGAGATGCGGGTGGGCAAATCCAGGCATTTGACTAGCTAGGTGACTCTTCGATTTTATTCTGTAAAAGCCAACAAAAGGAATTGTTGGTGTAACCATCTTCCTAAATTCGGTTTTAGAATTGATCCTTTGAGATGGACGCTTAAGAGTGTGTATCTGAAAGCCAGCCAATTCAGGCCTTGCTTCTTGTAATCATCAGAATAGGATTAGTTGCCTCATTTTCTCATCAACACAGCTAAACTAGTCACTTTCCTTTCTTTGCTGGGATTTCAAGTGAGCAGCATTACTCTGATGGATAGTTACTAGCAATCGGCACTGCTCGGAGAAACTTCAAGAAGGAATTGCCTTCATTTTATGGCAACTTTGGTAAGTGATTGTTTCCCTTAATGTGCTCTCCATCTTTCATGGTTATGTTTGTTGTGACGGTGTTTCTGAGGGAACTCTGAATGTCAGAACTTGCATACGTACAGAATTTCACTGTGGTGTTGGCCACCGAATGAATGTTTCTACGCTTCTTGTGACGGCAATGTTCTATTGTCAAGCAAGCTTTTCGTATATTGATGTGTTTGTAATATGCATTGTACAACATTCCATGTTGATTATTCTGTCAAATGAAGATAACATCAAAGGGTAAAAAGAAAAGAGGCCCTCAGGACGGAGGGCAGTGATCCTTCGGGGGATTTCACTCATATAGACTCTCCAACATGGAGTTCAAATTTCTGGAGCAGCATTCAAGCCAAGTTGAGGTGATCTTGAATTTCTACCTCATCATGCCCCCAGGAGGAACTGGAGCCATTTGGATTCCTCTGTTGTGCATTGCCGTGTTTCCATGCCATCCTAAAACATAATCACAAGAAATGAAGTTAGGAACGGAATCATCGGTCTGTTTTTGTAATAATCTCCATGATCAGAAGAACCCCTGTTTAGTTTGCGTAATTCGGGACTATTTACTGTACGGATGTTGATTGTCTCGAATTGTTCTGGAAATCGACATTTCTAGGGAAACGTCATTACATGCATGCTGATTAAAATGGTTGAGAGTTACGCGTACCGAGGGACATGTCGAATCCGCGCCTTTCGAGCTCGCGGTACTCCTGGGTTAAAGCACAGCATTCACAGCAAAAATGAACCAAGCAATCGGCACAGGGATCCTCTCTCAGCTGGTATTGTTGTCTCATCTTGGTGCGGTATAAGCAGGAGTAGCAGCAGCCGCAGCCGGTCAACATGTTGATCAGCGCGTACAAAGCTCCGTGCACCGCGCATGCTGCAACAGAACCGATCTGAGTAAGTCAAGTCTAATGTCGATCCTCACTTCAAATTCGTGCCAAACGAATGATTTCTACTTACAAACTGTTCCGTTATCGACGATCTCTGCGATCCGCCCGAATGTGACGCAGGGGCACCAAAATGACAAGCAACCTGTGAGATCAACTAGATGTCAACCTACATAAGCCATGAATAACACCATTTTATCTCTGGATCCGCTCAAACTCAACCTATTACCAAAGCGCTGAGACCGGGGATTTTATGCAACTGCACTTAGAAAGCTCGCGTCTATGGACTGTCCGACTTTTCACTACCAACGTCGCCTAGCAGATTTATACACGGGCACAACTGTTCTATTGAGTGTCAATCCACCTCTTAAGTGAAATGGATTGCGAGTGAAAATCCGGCAGACTTACAGGTCGGAAGGTCTTCGAAGCAATGGAAAAGCCCGGACGACCAAGGCACGTTGTTTATCGGTCGAGCATGGAGACCTGCGGCAGGCTGAGGATTGTTTGGAGCCCCGTAGTAATCGGGTTGCACCGGAATTCCATCGGCTGGCGGCGGCGGAGGGGCGGAGGCACCAGGCTTCTGTGGGTAATCATCGAATCCGTTCGAGGAGTACATGATCTCAAGCCACAACAGCTAAAGGATATCGGCTCCGGTGGATCGATCAAGGAAGGACGATACGGCAAAGATCGATCGAGGAAATGAACCGGGGTAAGACCAAAGAGGGTTGAAAGATGAGATGTTAGGTGATCTGCACATCCTATATATATATATATATATATATATATATATGCACACACGTCTAGTAGCTATACGTTCATACGGGTTGGGTTTGGTCAGGAAATGCTCTCACCAGAAGCCAAGTCGCCGTAACCAAGTCGTTAATCCGCGTTCGAATCTGCTTCCTCTTGGTTTATTTTAAAAGTAACAGTTTGGCCGCGGAAACGACGAACCGTCAACCTGAACGACGAACAGCCGACTTTGACGGTTGACGGTTCGTTGCGAAGTTTAATTAGCGCTTTATTTAAGCTCTAAGCTATGGTTGTTTTGATTAAATTAAGACTAGGTCAGGCATTTTCTTATTCAATTTCATTTTTTTGGGGGACCAAGATCAGCTTCCAAAGTTGGTTTCGAAAAGGATTTGTTTCCTGTAAATTAGATGCAATGTCTTTGTCGAGACAGCCGGAAGCCCCCGGCAGTTTTATGTTCTGTTCCTTTTGGACTCTTAAAAGGAAGAACTCCTTTGGAGGACATTGACTACTTCTTCCAGTTGTCGAGATTAATGCTCGATAGCGCGTTGCGCTACGCATGATCGTTTCGGTCGTCCGAGATTAGTCTTCGGTAATACGTGGGACATCACCGTGTGGATTTTCATCACGGTAATAAGCGTAAATAATGTCAAGTTGGGCTGTTCCTTTTTCATGCCGTATCGATCGGTCCAAAATCGAAACCGCGGACGTGTCGAAAACATATCCACGGGAATCGACGAGCGCCGAGAAGATCCGAGCTTTGAACGACTGGAGAGCGATCGAGGCCGCTCCGCGGCTCCACCCGCTCGATCATAAAGTGCTCGAATGGAACTTAGTTGAAGTAATGAAACTACGCTGTTATGTTACGTTCATGATGGGTTTTGTTTCACGAACGGGTGCATGTATGAGGCACCTTTGAGAGACCCCATAAAGAGGTGCGTTCGAAAGTGAACTGTCTTCTTAGGCATAGGAAGCAAGATAATTTCTAAGGGATGCTTATGAGATAACAACAGAAAATGAACGTACGTTTCCCCACCCTCCTCCCCCAAACAAAGACAAACGTCGTTACTTTTGAGAAACGATTAGTATTTATATTGTGGAACATGAATATCTTCCTCTGTGATAATATTTGGACGATTGTGGGTTGAAGATTCGTGGAGGATAGGTCGGTGATTCAACGTACATTTCTGGTTACTTCCTATTGGGGTGAGGTTCATACTCCTCGACTTCACATTGCGTGGGCGAGAGTCTCAAGGGGGTAGCGCTCTTTGGACACCGGAGGACTTTTACGATTTAAGCCCATATTTTTTCATTAGTAGTTTGGGTTCGGGCTCGAACTCATGAATAGATATTGCTATATATACTCTTTTTCGTTTATAATTGAGTGATGTAATGAGAGGTGTAATGTGCTAATTATAGTGAAATTCTCTGCTAGACGTAACCCTAGTTTAAGGACAAACTAAAATAAAACCTCGTGTCTTGATTTCTCTTTCTTGCTTTTATATTTTACTTTGTTGCGATTGTACGCCGAATCCTAATACTTTCACAGTCGAACATAGAATAGGTTAGCTGTATTTCTCGATGTATAAATTCCGACATAAACGAAACTAGGCCAGTCCGCGGTTCCACCTACGATCACAAAGTGCTTGAACAGAGCTTAGCTGAAGTAACAAACTATGCGAATCTAATCGCGAGAGAATGCGAAAAGATCATTCGCCTGTCTTAATACATGACACATACCCAGTTCATTAGATACAGGTACGGGACAACACTTAACTCTATATATATAGTTTGCAAACCACCGCCTACCGGGTCATGCTTGATTCGACCGGCGGCGCCGTTGACGGCGCCATCTGAGACATCAAGATCCCGCGACTCCGTCTTTCCACGTTCCCATGCCATCCTGCACCGATCGGTAAAGGATCATTATTTTCCAACCATTTAAACGCGTAATTTTGTTCTGGCGAGGAAGAGAGAGAGAGAGAGAGAGTTTTAAACGTTCATGGGTGTTACCGATCTTCATGTTGAAGCCATTGATCTTGAGCTCGCGGTACTCCTGACAGAGAGCGCAGCACTCGCACCAGAAGTGGACGCAGCAATCGCCGCAGGGGCTCTTCTTGAGCGCGTACTGCTGCCTCATCTTGGCCCGGTAGAAGCAGGAGTAGCAGCAGCACCACCCCACCGTGCAGGATATCAGCGTGTACAGCGCCCCGTTCACGCCGCAAGCTGCGACGCCGATCATTCGCCGCCAGAAGAAAACGCCATGCCGAAAAAATAAATGAAAATATTCTAAAGGATAAGCTTGAAAAATGGTTGGTAGAAAGGTCACTCTCTTTTTCGGGTAACCCGTTCTTAATTTACCAGCACTTAAATTACCAACTCTTTGAAGTAGAAAATTACTAGTTCTTGTATTGGACTAATCGACTTTTTATCTGCAGGATTAGACGACACTCCAAATTTGGTAACACTCTTATATGAAATCGCCAATCTAAATTAGAGGGATTTACAAAATTGGTCAAGTTAAATATTGCCAATCGAATTACCAACCCTTTGGATACCGACTCTCATTCGAATTACTTAGAGCCTTTTAATGCGTTCTTGATTTACCAATTCTTTCATTGAATTATCGACATTTATTTACCACAATTAGCAATCTCATGCATTTATTTATCTCTTTTAAGAGATTATTTACCTAGATTAGCATGACTCGCCCACTTTTCTCCCATTAAGCTACCATCTGGTATGGGTTACCAACTCTCACTAGAGTTACTTACTAAGGTCTGTTCTTTTTTATTTATTTATTTATTGTTATAGCTTTTACATTTGTAGTTGCACCCCTAGCGCCCTAAATTTACTGACCCTTTGTTGGAATTACTAACCTTAGTTAGAGTGACCCATCGATCTTCTCCGATTAAGTTGTCAATTGGGTTACAAATTCTCAATCAAGTGACTTACCAAACTTAATCTTCCTTTAATTACCGATTCCTCTTTGAGGTGTTACTTTCGTAAATATCTCGGGAGAGATCAAGTAAACAGTAATTTCTTGATCGATGTTTTTTTAACTTACTGAAGCAAAAAAGGAAACAGTACTTTTTCAAAACGGAAATTACGAATCGTCCAATATGTTGCTTCAAGCATAGAGTTATAATATTAAAAAATTGGGGTCTCCCTGTTAGGTTAATTTATTAATTTCTTGAGTCAAACATGACACCTCCACTCTTAAGATGACAATTGGATGATCGAGAAGCATGCTAGGATATTCAATTCGGGATCCTCAAGAGTTTTCCTCGTTCTCATGCTGTAAGCAAAGAATCTCTGAGAAAGGAGAAGCTCTGTAAATGGAGGAAGGAACAGCAGCAAATCCATGGCAGAAGCAGACCATCATCTCGATTGCCAGCTTAGGTTTTGCGCAGAACATGTTTGGCAATAATAGAACGCGAAGCTAGTGGGAGCTCAAGAAACTTACATGACGACCCCTTGTCCACGATCTCCGCAATCTGGCCGAAGGTGATGCAGGGACACCAGCAAGTGATGCAACCTTGGCAAAAACAAACGAGAAAGACCGTGAGTGATCTTCCAGAGCTCCGCGGCGGGGGTGGGGGGGGGCGGCCGGAACGAGTCGACAAGGAGCAAAGAGAGGAGGTAATTAATACTCACAGTTCCTGCGGTCGGAGAGGCAGTCGCAGAGCCCGGAGGACCACTGCACCTGGTCCCTCTCCTCGAAGGTGGGCGGGGCCGAGGCGTCTACCGTGGACGTGTTCTGCGAGTGGGAGTGGTGGCCGGAGTGGAGCAGCTTGTCGGCGTCCGCCGTGGTGGCGGACGACGGCGGGGGAGACGAGAAGCCGCTCCACCCGTCGTCCTGACTACTTTTAGCAGCCGATGAAGAGTACATGGTGGGCTGGCTGCAGATTGACCAAGAAACTGGGAATGGCGAGATGAAAGAGTGAATGGGTTTCAGAGGGGAGGGGAGAACGAAGGCTTTTAACGCTTGTAGAACGAGGGATGGAGCCGAGAAAGTGCGTTGCGTTACCGTCGGTTGACTGGGGGGAGTCAACGTGGATGTGAGATTCGCGTGTTGATCTTTCCGCTTTAAGAACCCTTTGAAGTTTCGTCGTGGCTCTTTGGACCCTTTCGCCTGCAATTTCGTCCGGTCCGTCCTCCAATAGATTTTTTTAGGGACGGGGAGATGGTGACACGTCATTTTTTTTTCACGTAATATTGTGATATTAATTCTTGTCACTGTAATTTATGGTCAACATAAATCATCTTTATGTTGCTGCGAGTTTATAAATTCACTGCGCTTAATACTAACTTTCTTTGGCTCTTCATTGACATTGGAAATTCTACGTAATGGTCAAAGTCAATTTTTCTTAATAGCACTTTACAGTCAAAAAGAGCGGTTGCATCCTAATAACATGGACATATGAAACCCTAAAGCGGGTTAACTAGGTTGGATACGTATTTTCATGGGTTATTTTAGAAATATAGATCGGGTCAAACACGAGCCACTAAATTTGTGTAGCATATGAATATGTTAATTTGGGCCGCATCATTTTTGATCCGACCCAATCCACATCTGAGACTGTTTTCTCTTGCGCTATGAATTTATTTGTTTGATTGGGTTCTTCTGTCAAGTGGGCGGACAAGTGCTACTGACGTGGAATGATGACTCGGACAAATTTGTTTACGTAAGCTACCGACTAGACATATCTAATCACGTAGAGATTGGAGCAACAAAATTAGCGTTCGATGCGGAAATTCCAGCTCGAATTAAAACATGGAACATCCACCGACAAGAACTGAAGCTTTGGAAACAGAGAGCCGACGCATCAAAACCGAAGTTCTGAAGATGATCTTGTAGCAAAATTCAATATGGCTCTAGTATAATCGTTATGAACGATATACAAATTGATAATCACACTAAACTTGAAATTATAACGGTACAATCACGGAACTGAACAGAAATAAAATTGTAATAACAAGATCGAAAAGAAATGGAAACGATACAAATAATACCGAGGCCTATGTTCGACACGGTTTCCTTAAAACAAATTCGTCCCCTCTAGTATGTGCTCGAGGCTTCGCGAATGTCCGTCTCCCAAGATGCAACGGTTGGCAGCGAAGAAGCAAGCACAACACTTCAAACCTTCGGTTTTCTTGAACAAACTGGAACCGAACACTATCGAAAACAATGTAAATGCCAAGAATAGAAAAGAGGGAGAAGATTTTCCGGTGTGTAAAAATTAGAATGGGAAGCCATCTACTTCTAGGGTAAGTGGGGGGCGTTTTGAAAAAGAATAACAATGGCTAATCAAATCTGCCGTTATAATATTAATTTTGTAATAACAATGCCATTAATTTGCCGTTACAAAAAAAAAAAACTTGTAACAGTTTGAGTTGGAAAAATAAATTAGAAGGCAAAATTGGGCTTTTCACAAGGCCCATCTTTCGATCCCGCATTCGTGTGCTCGCACCCAAGTTTCAGCTCATTGGAGCCCGAGATTTGCACCCCTGCACTTGCGCGCGAGGCATAGTACTTGTGCTATGATAGTTATCACTTCAAAGTAGGATAAATATCTATAAAGTACTCTAAAGCCTTCTTTCTTTTCAACGTGGGATTAATGTCTTCCACTTTCCCACTTCCAACTCAATGGTGTTCTTTGAACATCAATTTCTCATTTATACATCTTTCAATTTATCCCATATTTTCAATAGATGTTGTAGCCCTTGATCCACGTACAGACTTGTCCCCCACACCTGACCAGAGAGCAAAGCAAGAAAGCTCCATCGGCCATCTCTGCTGCAAATCTCTCTCTCTCTCTCTCTCTCTCTGCGCCCGAAAAGCAGAGCAAGGTAAATTCAGGTTCCACGGAAGAAGGTCCGGGCAAAGCAAGAGACAAAACTGAAGGTCGCGAATTATTCGTCCTTGAACTCTTTCGACAGGAGGGCAAGTAACCATCGGAGAGGTCCGCCATTATCGTGTTCGTCGAGCGAGGAGGACTGGAGGCTTTCGCGGGACTCCGGAGTCAATGCGAAGACCGTTGACCCCGCAAGGCGGAACAGGCCAACAAGTTTTTATCCTTTCCTTTTTAAAATCTTTTTCCCCGAGCTTTATCGCTCCACGTGTCGTTTGGTGGCGTCACACCACTGAACGGGGACGGGGTCACCCCGCCGAGCACGCAGTATAGGGAGAAAGTGACGTGAAAACGACGTCGCTACTTCATTCATATCATACCTACGGCTACGTGCTCGTTGTATGATTCCTCCGTAGGTTATGCGCCTCTTATCGTAGTACTCATCCTTAAAATTCTAATTCTCTGGAGTGCGCGTTGCCTTTGATTAGAATTTTGTGGTTCGTGATTTATGATAATCGTCCAAAGGAACATCCATTACATCTCCAAACTTTTGACATAGAATTCCAAATTTGGCAATTGCGGAATCCGGGCCAGAGCTAGGGCAGCCTCGCCCGCGGCCTCTTGCATTGGGCGAAGGCCGTGACCCTCCTCGGCCACAAACAAAAGCAAAGAAGGAAGAACAAAATAAGAAAAGAAAGATTAAAAAAATTAATTCAAAAATTTTAAAAAAAATTCAAAAATTAAAATACTATTAAAAATTGGTTACGTTTGCGCCGACTGGACAAATATATTGTATTGACACAAATATAAAATTTTTAGAAATTAATTGACAAAAAAACCGAATTTGTACAATTATAATAAATTTAAAACTATTTTTGATAATTTTTCCAGTTTTTTCCTCCAATGAGGTCCGAGTCACCATATGTTTTGTAACCCTCCTACCGGTCCAACACATGCAAAATATCCAAAATCAGTAGCCAAACCACCCGAAAAAACCATACAAAAGCATCAAACTTCCTGCTAAAGTCATGGTGGGAAATTCTAACACCGAAGCTGTGAATCGTGATGCGAGCATGAATAACATTGATAGAAAATATTTCGTCTTTGGAGAAGAGGGAGGCTACCACGAGCCTCCTAGGCCCGTCAACGTCACGTCCCGATTTTTGGATACGCCACAATCCTACATAATCATCTCAAGTCATAAAACAACGACTGTGTTAAGCACGCCACCGACTTATTCATTTTTGTCTTCTTAATAAGTACATGCGAAAATAATTAGCTTCTAAACAACCAATACTAAGCAGGATAGGAAAGCACGATACACCTCAATCATCAACAATAAAAGTCTATATCATTTATAGATATTCGTTAATCCTAAAAAGTGCATTTATGCACACAGCCCCCTTCAGGGTTGTTTCCTACAATCCTAAAAAATACTAGGCCAGGATTCACATTACTCTCCAAGCTATTCCTATAAGATTTATGTCAACTTCCAGCTCTTCACAATTAATGACCTGAAAAAATAATGATTAACAACACCGGATGAGATATAAAATTTTCGTGAGTTAATATCTAAATCCGATTAAGACGGTGATTCGCTCAAGATAGCCTAAACATACGATACAGATCGATAGCAGATCAATCGCATGTGATTTATGTCACGCTCTAACTATAACTTAGCAATATATCACAATCATATGTGAGCTTACCACGCTATGGTTCACCCGTAATGCAGTACTCGACACAATTTAACAGTCACAACAACCGAGCCGGGGCGGCCCGGCACGGCTGCGAGGTGAAGGAGCAACAGCCGCGGCAGTAGAGGCATCGGGGATTGGGGGTCACGGCTGCCGTCTCATGGGTCTCGGCACAGAAGGGGGGGGGGCTTCTCGGCGGTCGACACGGCTCGGGCTCGGATTTAGGACGTCGGGGCGGTCTCGGGCAGAGGAGGGCTGCTTGGTCGAGAGCTTGGGTGGCGACGGCGACGAGACGAGCTCGGCGCGACGGAGGAGGAGGTCAGGATGGGGGTCGGGGGGACGAGGCCGCAGGCCTCGGGATCTCGGGCATGCGGGTTTCGCGGCACCGCGGATGGACGAGCTCGGGTCGGCTAGGCTCTCGTGGCTCGTGCCTGAGACTGAATGGCGACCGGCGACGGAGGGAGTAGTGGCTGGGCGTCGCGGAATCCACGGCGCTCAGCTGAGTTCTCGGCGCGTTCGAGCTCCGCGGGTCGCGGCTGAGCTGCTGCGGCGACTGAGGACGGCAGGGTAGCGATCGGGTGGACGGCTGGTGGCGGTGAGGTGTCGCGCGGGTGGAACAGGGGAGGGGCTGCAGAACCAGAGAAGAAGAAGAAGAAGAAGATGCACAGTAGAAGTGGGATCTGATCGCACGACAGAGAGGGAGAGAGAGAGAGAGAGAGAGAGAGAGAGAGAGAGAGATGTGATTGAGGGGAGGAGGGCAAACGGCTGCCGGGATAATTGGGAAGCCCCCGGGTCAAATCTACTTGGCTATCTTGTCCCTTAGTGAATAATATCAGGGATGAAATGATAATTTAGCTAGTTAGGACAAATTTAACCTACCGATACTAAAACTAAGGGCAATTTTGAAAATCTCGCAATTAGTATTCGATCAAGGCTAGGTTCAAGCGCGACAAATCTCAATATTACAACTCGACGACTCGAATACCTAGCTCGACTTTATTTGACCGACGTCTCAGAACAATCCAATTATCATACCTTAAATCCTTAAAAATCCAAATTTACTAACTAGGCTGGAATTTGCGATTAAAATTCATCGAATCCATTTTTCTTACATATGTCGAAATTTCAAGACTCACATCAAGTATGATAGCAAGGAGTCATCGTGGGTGTAGAAGGTTCGAGGCTGGGTAAGAAGGTGCAATAAATAAATAGAGAAATCAACCTTAGACCAGATGTTATGTAGTTTTGGCAGGGAAGATCATGGTTCCGAAATGGAATTGGGAATCAAAAAATAGGACTAGTGAAAACTCGGTTCGATTTCGGTTCCAAAAAATGAGGAACCGATTTTGACTAGTAGGTTCCTGTTGGAATCTTTGTATTTTTCTTATTCTATATCTTTGGGTGATCTCGCGATATTTCACGACTTTCGATAATGAGTTTATAAACCGAAACTACTACTCTGAGCTTCCAATTCCAACAATTGCCATGATCGAGGTTTTTTACTTTGTTAATGTTTCGTATGCTTCGTGTGTCTAAATATAAATTGTGGTCAGTAGATAATAACAACTTAGATTCTATTCCCCTTGCTTTGAATAAGAATTATTAAGATGGTAATTAGAAGTGATAATTCACTGCAATAATTCAATCAAGAATTTATGTGAAACTTAAGTAAACACTGGAGGCGACCTTGAGACTTGTGATAGGTAAGTTTCGGAGGTTGTAAAGCAAGTTACAAGATTCAAAAATAGCGGAACTATTTCGACGGGTGGGTTTCAAATCCTAGGTGGAACCTGGACCGACTTTGCAATCACTCACCCCTAAGTATCGGTACAATTTATGTTTCAGGTGGAGGGCGACAATGAAGACGGAACCGTGGAAAGGATCCGACATTGAGCAAATGCTATCAAAAGATTAATAAGTCGACACCCCATCCTCACGCTGAAGGTTTTTTTAGTACAAACTGAATAGAACTCTAAAGCACAGACTGCGCCTACCAAATGAAATCGGTAACAGAATTAGGAGCTGAGCTCCGACTTTAATAATCACACGGAATAATAGTACACGACATATGTTGTTCCGAGCAACAAGTTCACTTCCATAGTCAAGCGCAGGACCCTAGCGCCTCATGTCGCCTTCCACCTTTGGGGCCATTGCCAGTTCTTTCTGTTGCCTGGCGTTTCCTTCCCATCCTACACCACAAATCACCACCAATCCAATCATCGTAAGCCAGTACTTAACCAACACTTAAGATAGATTAGTACGTGCACTATTCGAAAGCTAGCCGGGCACGAAGATGTCGGAAAGGAATGGTGGTTTTTACCCCTCTCCATGTCGAATCCGCGGCTCTTGAGCTCTCGGTACTCTTGACAAAGCGCGCAATACAAGCAGAAGGTGTGGGCTAAGCAGTCATGGCACCGATTTTCCCTCAACCCGAACTCTTGTTTCAGTTTGGTTCGGTAGAGGCATGAATAGAGGCATGCGCACAAAGTCAGGTGGTGGATCAGCGCAAAGATTGCGCCATTCGCGATGCAAGCTGCAATCCAAGCTCGGATAAGTAAGTGAGAAACATATACGATCAGCCTTTGTCTGTTCTTTGGTAATTAATTAACCTTTGGTACAGGGAAAATCAAATCTCCTATATTTCCTGCAACAGTTGTCGAGTCGGGGGTAAGTTCATAAAATTCGACATCACATGTCCATCGTTGAACTTAAAACTAACTGGATCTGCTTGCTTTGTGAACTGTGACTTGAGTTCTTCATGCACAGGCTTGATTTGTGACCCAATATTTATTACAGTTGGTCTCGAACGTTCACTCGACCTATGTCAAGGACCTTTTTTGAAAAATAACCATGTCCCTGAAGTATAATCGGAGTGCAAAATGATAATATTGTGGATCAATCCTCAGACATATTTTCGGAGACGTATACAGAGATTGTATACTCACAGCTTGTCCCTTTGTCCACGATCTCTGATATCCGTCCGAAGGTGATGCATGGGCACCAGATGGTGATGCAGCCTGCAAGCAACATGGAGTTGCATGGATTTATGCCTTGATTATGTGGAAGGAAAGAGGGAAAAAATGAAGAAGAAGCTAGAAACATAAGCAGATTTCCATTACAGCTTTTGACGTCGGTGAAGCAGTCGCAGAGGCCAGTACTCCAAGGTTGTCCTTCGGCATCGTAGGGTTTGCTTGAGCTGCTCATGCTGGAGGGGCTTTGGGTGCGAGTGGTGAACAGATGATGCGGCGAATCTGAGATCGGCTTGGCATTTGGGGTTCAATCACGTTGAATATATAGGCGAGAGGGTTGACACGTGACCCACCTGAGACCACAAAATAATGTTTAGTTTTCTCTCTGTAAAGTTTTTTGAGTGTGAACATAACACTTGTGAGTTTGCTTTGATGGTAATTGAGAGTACGAAAAAACTCCACATAAATTTCTTGGCGTTGTCCCTCTCCATGGAGTAAATGTCGACACTCGTACCGAATCGAACCATGTAAATCTCTGGTCTCCTTATTAATCGAGGACTATAGCAATATCTTGTTCCGATATTTGTTTCAAATAGCAAGATCCCTCAACTTCCGTGTGATATGCATTACACATAAATGAGACTCATAGTTCACTCTTTAGGAAGAAAATGCTAAGATAACAATATAGTTAAATGCTACTTGAAAAGTTTATGACTTTTTAATCATCTAATTTAGTTATGAATGTGTTCATTCTTTTCGGTTCATCTCTAGGCGAAGGTTGCCTGCTCATGCAAGTGAAGCGGGCGATCACGAGAATGGACGTTTTAGTTTTCCTCCAATATGATGACGGGCTTGGACTTGGGTTTCCTCTTAATAATCTCCTAGAGAAGGTATCAGGCTTCCGCTACTCGTTGCCAATAAATGATATCAGAGTCGATTGTTAATTGGTGGTCACCCCAATATATATCGATATTAGGTAAATATCTCAAAGAAATGAAGTTGGGCATTGGAGATTCAAATTGAAATATCTTGATGCTGAAGATACATGCACTAAGGGGGAGTGAGCCTAACATTAAGCTCACATGTGAATGGGAGATTAATGAAGATATTGGACTTCTGTTGCACACTCACAACAATATGTCCGAAGTTGACGCATGGGCACCATAAGGTGAGGCACCTTGCAAGCACAAAATAAAGGGAAAAAGTACCAAAAAAAGTCTTAAATCTATTGTATTCGTACAAATTGAGTTCATTCATCCAATTGTAGTTGAAATAGGCGACGTTGACGTCGGGTGCCCTATGTTGCACGGTGCTCGAGCCGGCCCCGACGTAAACATCTTTTGATAATATTTTGATTTTTTTTATTTTCTTTACTGTTTTTCTTTTTCTTTTTTGTTGATGGTCGGCAACTAGTCAAAAGCGAGGGTGTCCCAGGCATCGCCAAATTGGGGCGAGGGCCGCAAACCCCTTGCCCGATCTAAGCATCGCCGGGTTAGGGAGAGGGCCGTGACGCTATCGCTATGGTCGGGTGGCGAGGGTCGACTAGCGGGCCTCAGAAAAAAAAATAATTAAATAAATAAAAAACATAAAATAAAAAGAAAAGGAAAAAAATTAAGAAAATTATAAAAAAAACTGAAAAAAATATTGAAATATTACTAAAAAAATGTCCACACCAGCGCCTGTGTCCACACCAACAATTTTCAGTCAAAATAGGTCGAATGGACTCAATTGGCACAAATGTAAATATATTTAGGATTAAATCGGTCCAATTAAAAGGTTATGACAAAATTTGTACCAATACGATAGATTTAAGACTTATTTGGTACGTTTCTCCTAAATAAAGCCCTTTGTTTTTTCCTGGTCTCAATCCCTTGAAAGAGTATTGACATGGAGTTGCATGGATTTAATACAAGATAGAAAGAAGCTAAGAACCTAAACAGGTCATATGTTACAGCTTCGGGTGTCGGCGAAGCAGCCGCAGAGGCCAGAACTGCAAGGGCATCCCTCGACATCCTAGGGTTTGGTCGAGCTCATTCCGGTGGGTCAGGGGCGGTGAAGAGATAATGCAGAGTTTCTAATATCAGCTTGACTTGGGGGATTGTTATGTTGATCTCGCACCCATGTGGGCGTACGATGATGCTGTCTCCATGGGCGAGAGAACCAGGTCGATGAACCATAAACAACCTCTTCCAAGTGCATGACCGTCTCGGAAATTTTTGTGGTCCAGTAGCTTGAGCTAGCAGATGGAATGTTTTCAAGTGTGACGCCCCTTTTTCTGCTTCTCGATTTCTCTTTTCCTTGTACAGTCACAGTCACTTCACCGTCTCGAAAATGGACCACTCAAGCCTGTTACCTCGGAGGGACATGGACTGCGGAATATCATTTGGTAGAGCTAGGACACTCATTGGATGAGGTATATCCAATGCTAGATGCAGAGCCATATAATAGATCAATATGTACATCATGAGTTATCCTGCAGTAAAATCCGTTGATGCTGATACCTTCGTCTCGATTCCTTCTTCTCCATCTTTCATAATTCGAGCTCAGAGAATGAAGAGATAACAGGGCCTTATGAAAAATGTGGTCAGAAATCCATAATATAATCCGACCGTAACGATCGAATTTATAATCTTCATGCATAAGGATACTGGATGACTTTGTAGAAAAGATTTCAGAAATCGATATTCACATATTCAAATCTCATTAACCGCAAACAGACTGTCGTGGATCTAAACCTTCTATACCATAAAGGCTTGCACTTAATCGGTTTACGGGGCTTGCTGAGTGTCTTACAAGACTTTAGATTGTTAGGTTTCTGCGCTTGTGTCCTTCAACTATACAAAGCTAGATCACAGTTGGTTTTTTCAGCCTTCTCCTGAAACGGAGTAAAGATTCTTGTTCTATATACATCATTGATGGATATCTTGATTTCCTATCCGATCTTTCACATGCCGAATAGCAAGTCATAATCACCCACAAGAGCACTGTCTATGCGAAAAAATTGATATTCCCTAATTCAAATTAGTAGTTTTGATCAAATCCATGGTTTAAATGTGAATTGGCTATACTTTCAGGCAGTCCAAACCTATGCTATGATACCTTATGAGCAGTAGTAATACGGATTTACTCGGTTGAAAATTCAGGTGGTTTAATCTAACTCATTGCGAATGAACTTCCTTTACCCGTTGTTCTAGTTCTTCCATCCGTTTGCATAACTTACTCTTCACACCCTGATTTACTTTTTTTTTTTTTTTTTGCCTTTTGAAAAAGAAGTTACCCTTGAAGCCTAACACCACTTAGGAAAACTTAGGAAAAAAAAAGTACACAAATTGGAGGGTGAAATATGAGGTTAAAAGGCAAAGTTGGGTCCAATCTCCGATTTCTTTTCTAATGCTCCGTTAGCGAAGAATAAATGATTTGAAAAGTATTTTTCTACAAATAATCGTTTGTACAACTTACAAAATGAATAAACGAAAAATATTTTCCTCGTCCGCAATAATATTTAGACATAAATTGTTATTGATAATGAAATTATTTTTTATTTACTATTTATTTCAGGAGATATAAATGGTAATTTTTAGGAAAATATTTTTAAAGCATTTATTTTTTTTGGTAAACAAACAGACCTTGATTCTAATATGGATCTTCTAAGTAGATTTTTTTTTTTTGAAAAATGCTTTCCCGACAGTATTATTAGGAACGGTATAATCTTAACCGTAGATTTATATACCATCATTGCGTGTTTTGCATTAAACGCTCATTGATTGAAAGTTTGTGTGTTCAGAAATAACCGGCAGTATTATGAGACTGTTATGCTAGCAGCTTCTATTTTTTTTTATATGTCACATGAGTAATGAGCATGGATCCTACCTAACATAGGACCTAACGACATCATTCAACACTTTGTTCATTAGAAACTATATTTTCGCCAAACCATAAATCACCATCAAAGCCAACCCTATTGCTAGTGCCAGTCCTATCTCGTACCTCCATGATAACCTGTCCGCCACTTTGAAGGGTCGTATGATGACCGCGTGTCTATGTGTCCATTTTCGTTTAGTAATGTCGTTTTGCATCGATTAATGTTTCAACGGGAGCTATAATAAGCATCGCTACTAATACCCAAGTATTTTTGACAAAAACAGCTGCCTAGTTTAGCAAAAATAGAAAAATTTTAGTTCGGCATGCTACGTAAAAACTTGAATTTTCTAGAGAATGCGCGGGAGCGTATCAAGTCGTGTCGATCCTTACCTTAATCGTGATCAGCCCGACTCAAATTCGGATCGCTATCACTCAAACCTTTCTCCTCCCCGTCCAGTGTCATGCTCTTGCGCTGCGTTAAAGGTTGCTGCTCCTAACACCACCTCTATCAGTTACTTTCGCCGTAAATGGATTTTCAAATTACCAAAATAGATTCATCCAATAAATGGAAAGATATCCGCCTTGAGTGCCTCAATACCATGATTCCTTATGATTGGCTTTTCCGACACTTGTCGTTCATTCATCTCCACTAAAAATGGTGTATCATGCGGGAGAAGTGGTCCTTTTGACGTTAACGTGGTACCTCTCGTGTCATAACGTTTGATAACGACCCCTTTGTGCTTTTTATATTCTTTTAAGCCTTTCTTCGTCTATTAGCTTTTAAGTTTTTCTATTAAATTTTTTAACATGAGATATGTGCGTCCATCCCCATGAGTCTCCTAATTCGATTTATTTGCACGTAACATAGGACATTGAAATATTGTCCCGAGTCCAAAATGCTCTTTATAATCACGTACTACATCCATCCGATCTGCAAGTGAGAAGGATTATTAAAATATTGTCTCGCATTACTTGATGGAGAGTCATATATGCTCGTTATGTACATGCAGTCTCCTTCTACCTATCTGATTAAACTTTTGAGTTGGACTTCTTAATACTTTCGACTCTTTCATCTTAACTTTTTTTTCCCCTTTTAGCAATATTTAATGATCCCAAAGATGTAGAAAAATATCTTCCTGAATTTCTCAAGACCATGTGTGGACATACGTTCGTGATTGGCGATTGGGAACGTATACCCTTCCACTCATCTCCACTACAAGTTATGTGCATGAGAAAGTGGTCCTTTCTCACGTTAACGTTGTATTTTCCCAGGAGGTCCTTCTACTTTTGCTAAGTAGAATTTGGCTCTCGTATGTACGTGCATGCACGTAGTTACAAACGATAACGGGGAGCAGAATCATTCATGCTGGACTTTTTCCGTCGTGCGACGGCGACGCGCACTCAAAAAGATCTCTCTTTCTGAGTTTAGTGCCCCTGTATATAGAGAAAGCGACCAATCCAAAAGAGAAATTCATCAGTTCCTCAAACTAGCGTCGACCTTTTCGAATCCAGTTCACAAAAAAGTTACAGATCAAATAAAATCTCCTCGTCGTCATCGGTATAGGTTTCCACCGTCACGGACGTCGGTAAGATATTGTGTCATGGTTAAACTTGAGCGACGAAATTACAACTCTCAGCGCTAATGATTGTGCCTAGCAACAACTTTGCTGATGTATCGAGCCGTTAGTGACAAGATTTAGGACGCAGCTGGATTGGCTTTTACTTTCTACTTTTTGCTTACTTGAAATCCTGCGGTGCCCACACTTTAAATTTGCTCAATCCCAAAACATTTAAAACTCCTATAACATATGAATGCGAACACGTAGGGTAAAATCTATTTTCCTATAACATTTAGACAATCTTTTAATTCTTTTTCACATATTTTTTTATGTTAACTTAACATAGCCTCGATGTACGTACCTAGGTTTCACTTGTAACTATTAAGAAATCTATTTAGTTGAATTCTTTAACATAGCCTCGATCTACGTAGCTAGGTTTTGGCCCATGCTCATCTGACGGTCACCGTTAGCAACGGTGGAATGTGAGCCGCCCGTTGGACTTCTAGGATAACGCTAGTGGTGGTATGTGGGCCAAAGTTGCCTCTTTCAGATTATACCTTGTGGCACAGGCACATACGTCACCCTAATTTGCAATAGTAATGGTGATCGTCAGCTAAGGTTTTTGTTGCGGAAAACGCGAAGAGATGTACAAATTCAAGAGCAAAATAGCTAAGGATGAAAGTAAAATAAGAACGCACAAGACATGATTTACGTGGAAAAATCAAAATGGGAAAAATCACGAGGAGAAAGAGGGGTTTCACTATCTTTAATAATGTGTACAAGCGTACAATCAAAGATCCAAAGAGCTGACAAGAAGAAGTGAAAAATAAAGGGTTTCGGGGTAGAAGTAAAAGCAAACGTTACAATATGCTATTCAAGATATCCTTTTTAATAGCCCCATCTAAGAAATCCTAAAATAAAGTGAATAGTCCAAAATAACCTTATCACTAATTTGAAAGTAAAAAATATAACAAATCTCCACATTGACTTCAAATCTTCAGAAGTACGTTATACCAAACGCCACAAGACCTCTCTCCCTCACCATCAAGAGTGACCACACAAGGCTACCTACCAAACGATGGAATCGACAACGCACACCCCTAAGCCTACGTGAGCGTACTCGATGTACTCGATGTAGGAAACAAGGGATGAAACACCACCAACTCCGCCTAAGTAACTCAAACAGTGAGAACACCAACCAAGTCCAAACAATGCTTGAACTTAGTCAAAGGAATTGGTTTGGTCAACATATCTGCTGGATTATTTGCTGTAAGTACTTTCTTCATTGTAACTGTACCCTTAGCAACTTCATCACGCACAAAGTGATAACGAATGTCGATGTGTTTCGTTCTCTCATGATACATCACGTTTTTGGTAAACTGGATTGTACTTTGGTTATCGCAAAAGATAACGAAGGCTCCCTCCTACTTTACCCCAAGTTCTATAACTAAACGCTTCAACCAAAGAGTTTTCTTTGTTGTTTTCGTTCTTGCCATGTATTCCGCTTCGGTAGTAGATAAAGTAATTGTGTCCTGCGTCGAGTGCACCCCGGTGCAGAAACTAACTCTGCACTGTTTCCCGTAAACACAATGCTCACAAAAGTCAAGTGAGATTGTATACTCCCCACAGAGTAAACCACGCTTACTCAAGATTGTCATTCCTCTTTTGCTCATGTGACCCAACGGCATAAGCCACAACCTTGATTTATCAGAATCTGAAGAGGATGATATATTTAAAGAACCAACAACGATACTTCCCTACATAACGTAAAGACCATTCTTCTTGTTACCTCTCATCACAATCAAAGAGCCTTTTGAAATTTTCAAAACTCCACCTCCACCAGTATACATGCAACTAGTGGAATCCAAACTGCTCAAAGAAATAAGGTTTTTCTTCAAATCTGGGATGTGCCTAACATCTGTCAAAGTTCTTACTACATTGTCATAACATTTAATTCGCACTGTACCAATACCCACAATCTTGCAAACTGCATTGTTACCCATCAAAACTGAACCACCAGTTACTTTCTCATATGTGTGGAACCAATCACTATTTGGGCACATATGGTATGAACAAGCCGAATCCAAAATCCATTCATCGTCTACACTACAATTCGAAGGCAAAACAGTAAGAATATTATCTGCATTAACGGACTCATTATCTTAACTAGACTAGCTGAATCAGAACTTTCCATTGACTTTTTTCCCTTGGCTTTGAGCAAAGGACACTCATTTTTATAATGTCCGAACTTGTGACAATAGTAATACTCAACCTTTCTCTTATCCTGGCCCGACCTAGATTTCGAACGGCCTTTATTATTGTTGCGTCTATCCCGATGATTCGACCTTCCCCTAACAATTAAACCATCTGCTTTATCCGCACTACTACTCGCATTCAACTTTGTACGCATTTCTGCGGAATTCAGCAAAGCCTTCACATCTTCAAGAGTTATGGATTCTCTTCCATACAATATAGAATTCACAAAATTCTCATACGAGGTCGGTAGTGAGCATAACACAATTAGGGCTTGATCCTCATCATCAAACTTCAAATCTAGATTTTTTATATCCATAACAATTTTATTAAATTCATCTAGATGTTCTTGGATAGGAGTACCTTCTTGCATCTTTAGCGTGTAAAGACGATGCTTCAAGAATAATCTCATCGTAAGAGATTTCTTCATATAGAGACTCTCTAACTTTTGCCATAATCCCGAAGCCATTTCTTCATCAGCAACTTCACGAAGCACCTTGTCAGATAACGACAATTGGATGGTGCTATGCGCCTTCTCGTCCATCTCCTCGATCTCTGCGACAGTCATGTCATCGGGATAATTCCCATCCAAGGCTCTAACCGAACCTTCTCAATGCAACAAAGCCTTTATCTTGATCCTCCATAGCCCGAAATTGTTTTTGCCATTGAAGGATGCCAGTTCTAACTTGATAGATGCCATCTCGAACAAAAGATCGAAATTCCTTCGCTCTGATACCAATTTGTTGCGGAAAACACCAAGAGATGCACAAATTCAAGAGCAAAATAGTTAAGGATGAAAGTAAAATAAGAACACACGAGACACGATTTACGTGGAAAATCTAGAGCGGGAAAAACCACAAGGAGAGAGAGGGGTTTCACTATCTTCAATAATGTGTACAAGCGTACAATCAAAGATCCAAAGATCCGATAAGAAGAAGTGAAAAACAAAGGGTTTCGGGCGAAGTAAAAAAGCAAACGTTACCATATGCTATTCAAGATATCTTTTTTTATAGCCCCATCTAAGAAACCCTAAAACAAAGTGAATGGTCCAAAATAACCTTATCACTAATTTGAAAGTAAAAAATATAACAGTTTTCCCTATGGTTTTGTCCCTAGTCATTCCAAAGATTATGTTTCCTTCCATCTTGGATTGGAAAAGCCCTCTTCCAATCAGATTTTTGATCGCATGTGTAAGTTTGCATGCAGGCAATGTTCATAAGTTGTAATTCGCCGATCTAAATCAGGATTGAAGGAACTAGGAAAAAAACTTGTCCCGAATGTCGTTTCTTTTGCAAGAGAGGAAAAATTACCAAAAAAATTTACAACTTATTATAATTGTGTCAATTCAATTTTAAATCTTTTTTTTACCAATTTAATCCTAAAAATTTTGCATTTTGGTTGATTCAATCTATTCAGCCAACCTTTTCCGATTGGCATCGACATGACAATTTTTAATAAAATTTTAATATTTTTCAAATTATTTATTTATTTTTATTCCTTTTCATTTTTCCTTCTCTTTCTTTTTCCAGTTTTTAAAGAAATAATGTTGTGGGAAATATTCAATAAAAGTCGACTGGATCACTTAATATACCAGTTTGCAAAACTTCTTCCTGGTATATTGCACATTATCATCAGACACTTCCGCAGTACAAATTTTCGAAAACTCGAATGATGTCTTTCCGGGCTTGGTTTCTCTTTTTCCTCGGTTGAGATTTATGTGGGCCTAATTCTCAAGTTAAGCAGCGCAGGCCCATTGGGCTGTCATTGATAAAGGGTGTAAGAGTAGATCAAGAGTAAGCGATCCAGATGGAAAAAGATTAGTTCTGAAATTTATTACTGAGTGGACTAACGATTGAAATTCATCGAGATGCCAAAAGAGATCTATTTATTTCTTGAAAAAAGATTGATTTGAAAAATATTTCCTAAAAATTAATGCTTGTGTCATTTAAAATAATTACTCATTGAAAAAAATTTCATTACATTACTCATTGAAAAATATTTCATTATCAACAATAATTCATGTCCAAAATTTTTCATGGACATTGAAAATATTTTGCGGCCGTTTATTTTTATACGCGATACAAGAGATTCATTTAGGGGAAATGTTTTTTCCAAACGACTCATTCTCCGCTAAGCAAGCGACGCCCGAGGAGTGGAAAATCTTACTCTCGGTAATAGCTACAAAAGAAAGAAAGAAGAAAGGAAGGAAAGCATAATTTGGTTATAATTGAAGAGCTTGTAAGAAAAAATGGGCCTAATAATATCCTAAAAAATCCTCAAATTTAGCTCTTGTCTGAATTCTAACTTTTATCTTATAAAAAATTTCAAACATTAGGTTCTGTCACAATTCTACCCTAACTTTTTTTTTTGTCCTATAAAAAACCCCTAACTTTCGGTCAAGTCCCAATTGGACCCTAATTTTTTTTTTGTCTCATAAAGAACCATCAACTTTAGGTCTATTATCAATTCTAGCCTAAACATTCTTTTTGTCTCAAAAGAAAATCACAGCTTTATGTTCAGTTTCAATTTTACTCTAAATTTTTTTGTCTAAAAACAGATCACCAACTTCTACTTGAGTCCTAAATTTGCCTCAATTAACAAATCGTCAAAATCGCTAATAGCGATTTTGCGCTCAGACTTTGATCTCTCATACTTGGGAATGTTCTAGGGATGCTTGAATAGCTTGCGCTTGGGAGTTTTCTATTTCTTTGCTGTCAATGAGAAATTTTGGACGGATGGTTAACCTGGCAAATATGTGACTCAAGTAAAAGTTTGTAATTTTTGTGAGACTATAAAAATTTAACATAAAATTAGGATTGTACTATAAAATTGGGACAAGAACTAAAGTCCGTTTTTTTTATAGGATAAAAGAAAATTTAGGGTAGAATTACGACGTGTGACCTAAAGTTGAAGGTTATTCATGGGACAAAATAAGAGTTTAGGTAGAATTTGAACTGGACCTAAAGTTGGAGGATTTTTTACGAGACAAAAGGTAGGATTGGGATAAGAGCTAAAGTTGGGATTTTTTTTTTTAAGGGGTACTAGGTGAAGAAAAATGACAGGACTTGTTTCGCTATTACTTCGTTAAAATCAACGTCCATGCTCTGAGCTGTCTTTCCGGGCTCATCACATCAAAGCATATGCACGCAAAGAAGAAAGAAGACCTTTCACACCGATGAGATCATTTGTCACTTTTGATTGTGGTGGCCTCTTGAAGAAGATGGAGGTGTTTAATCGTCTTTCTATCCAATAAGTTTGAGAACCTCACTTCCCTTGAAGAACTCCAGCTTGGCACCTTCAGTTATACTCGTCCATCCAGTTTAAATCAACAGCTCCTTCATTCTAGCACATGCCACACGCCTATAACACATCCTCGTCACTCTGCCATGTAGGCATGGCCATGGACTGTGAACCGCCGGTTCCGATTCATGAACCAGCGGTTCACGGTTCGTGGCCATGATTGAACCGGAACCGGCCCTTGAAGGTGGTCTCGGTTTCGATTCAGAACTACTGGTTCCAGGCCGGTTTCAATTTTTATTATTTTAAATTTAAATAATAAATTATGAAATAAAAACATTATAAATTATAAATTATAATCGAATTGTATATTGTAATCAAATTTGAAGGGAAAAAAAAAGGGAGAGGGAAGGGGCTTGAGCTTAATAAATTATCATTAAACGCCTACATATCTTCTTGGGGATAGAAGAATCAAAGCCCATGTAGTTCTTTTACTTTTGATAATCCCAACTTACCTTATCGTCAAGCGTTGCTACTCGTTGTGGTACCCGTGGTGGTGGTATCTCCACTATCATCATTGAAGAATTTGTCGTCTCAATCCAGTTCTTGTTGTCGAAATTTAGTCTTTGTCCAATCATGAACACAAGCTTAAGCCTCCACAACATCCGGATTTAATCTTGAATGGCGGTCGTCAAAATTAATCTTTCAACACTAAATGCTTGTTGAACTGCAACTATTGAAGAAAATGTTGCTAACATCTATTTTGTGATGAGAGCGAGAACTGAGAATTGGGTTGAATGAGTCTTCCACCACTCTAGAATTTTGAAATTTGTGCTGTATTTGGAATCACGGAACTCAAAAGTAATGGTTAAATAATTTTCTAATTCGAAAATATTACATATTGCTCCATTTTGTCTTTTTTGCCTACTAATGAGCAAATTGTACCTTCTACTAAGTCTATCACTCTCCTCCCTTTGTGAGGCACTAGGTTGAGAAGATCTACTATCACCTAAATCATATCTACTACAAAATTTATTATATAATGATATTATAGCGTCTTTAACCTGTACTTGTATAGTTTTAATATTTACTGTTTCATTCAAATGTAAACAACAACAAAAAAAAAATAATAATAATAATAATTCAGATAATCATACAAACCATCTAATTTAGTACGTGAATCGAAAACAATAGCAACCAAATAAATAAGAGGAATGCATGCATAATAATATAATAGTCGGAGCTAATTGAGCATCATTTTCATATTCACAAAAAATACCAGCAATGCCAACACACTCTATTAAAACAAAATGCGTAGTAGGACAATAAACACCAAATAAAGTATAAGTTGCATCATTAAAAACTTTGAAAAAATCTAAATTTTTTTTGCAAACAACCCAATCTTGCGGGAGTAAACTAATTTCAGAAACATTATTTGAAATAAACGTACATAATAAATATTTATAAGCAAAAAATTGATGAAGCAACTCATAAGTAGAATTCCAACAAGTCGGAACATCTTTTGAAATTTTTTTTGATTTTTCTCCATGTGATTTACAAAATCTATCTCATTCTTTCATAACTTGAGGACGACTCCATAAAAATTTCATTACTTTCTTTATTGAGGTGAGAAAAATCTTAAGAGTTCGTAAACCGTCTTGTACACATAAATTTAAAACATGGCAAACATGAAAAAATTGTTCGCCAAAAGAGATTTTACAAATATTTTTTAAATTGGGAATGAAAGTGGTATTTGACGCAGCATTATCAAAACCAACTGAAAAAACTTTATTAATCAAATTATATTCTTCTAAAGCTTGCTTCATTATTTTATAAATATTATTAGTTGTATGACTTTCATCAAACACTCAAAATACAAGTACTCTTTTTTTAATGTTTCAATCGTCACCTATCAAATGACATGTGATACCCATATAAGAATGAATTTGCCAATAATCACTCTAAATGTCGCTACCTATATGCACACGTCCATTGAAATCCGTAAAAAAGTTGTGCAAAGCTTTTTTTTATTTTTTATAAACCCTAAAAAGTTTGCATTTAAGAGTAGTTCTTGAAATAAGTTTTGCTTGCGGAGTACATGCGGTGTTGATAAAAAAATTCAAACCAAAATTTTCATCGGTAGTAAAAGATAAATATTTAAGGGAAAATTTCAATTAAGGGCCTCAAGTGGCCTGATTTTTTCAAATAAGGGCCCCAAATGGACTTTGTTTCAAATAAGGGCCTAAAGTGCTCTTTTTGTTTCAAAAAAGGACCTGGCCAAAGGGTATTTATGTCTTTTACTCTTTTTTATAATTTTACCTTTTTTCTCGCTTTCCTTTCCTTTTCATTTCTTCCTTCCTTTTTCTTTTTCCCCTCCTCTCCTCTCACGCAGCCACGGTCCACCGTTGACGAAGCACTCCTCTCTTCCTCCTCCACACCGCACCGCCACCACCGGTGCTCCGATTCCATGGAAACGCCCCCCGCCGTGTCGGCAGAATCTCCCCTCCGCCATGAAAAGTGAGCTCAAATACCTCTCCCCCACTACCGCGCCGACGAGGACGACCACCCCTCCTCAAGCCGGAGCCGGAGGCCGACGCAGGAGAACCCGGCCGAGCTCAAGAAGCGGTTTGCTGCGTACATTTGCCGCAACGCCTATGACAGCATGGGCCACGGTGAGCTCACGCTACTAGAGAAGCTGCTCCTCGGCGTCGTGATGGCCATGCTCGTGTGCGTGGTCGCGGTGCTGTCGATGCTGGTGGCGTACTACTTGATATGCGGGGCCCGCACGCTGCTCAAGGCGCCGAACTAGGAGGAGCAGGGGGAGCGGGAGGACAACGCACACATGGGAGGGTGGAGGAGGAAGGTGATCGTCGCATGCGGAGGACTACGCGCCCATCCGAGATGGCCCTAGTTTTGCTCTCCCCCTGCAGCGCCTATATATCTATCTTGTTCCTCTTACTATTTACTTCCCACCACCTCTCTCTCTCCCCCAACTTCCAGCTCATCTCAAAGCCTTCCTTTTTTTTTCCGCTTACTCTTTCCTCCTCCATCCGATTCGTCGCCTACCCATTGATCGTCGTCACGAGACGAGGCTCAACGTACGTTCGTCCGAGCAATTGGGTCGTCTTCAACGTTGCGGGTCCACGTGTTTTGACAAAATTATCACTCTAGTTTTTGGTTCGACTCAACACGGTTCTTTAGTCCCTTATATCGTCGAACAATCGGTAATAGTCTTCTGCTGGCGATCAACGCAGGAAAAATCTCAGCTTGAGTTGAAGCATCGAGATGAAAATCGAGGTTTTTGGAACCTCTCGTGGTTGCTCTTGACCAGCTCGCGACATTGCTTCTGAGAAAAAAGGTGGACGTCATGCTCTTCCTCAAAGGAGGGTGTTGTCTCGAGCCATGCTCTTCTTTTTGGGAGGATTGCAGGTGGATGTCAATAGGGGACCGTGGCTGGGTGAGGGGAGGGGAGGGGTAGGGAAAAAGAAAAAGGAAAGGAAAAAATGAAAAGAAAAGGAAAGCAGAAAAAATT
The DNA here is from genome assembly GCF_020921035.1 of Rhodamnia argentea. Lineage (NCBI taxonomy): Eukaryota > Viridiplantae > Streptophyta > Magnoliopsida > Myrtales > Myrtaceae > Rhodamnia > Rhodamnia argentea. Next base: position 8,403,106 of record NC_063154.1, on the reverse strand, counting down.
TATAAAAAAGAGTAAAAGACAGAAATACCCTTCGGCCAGGCCCTTTTTTGAAACAAAAAGAACACTTTAGGCCCTTATTTGAAACAAAGTCCACTTTGGGCCCTTATTTGAAAAAATCAGGCCACTTGAGGCCTTTAATTGGAATTTTCCCAATATTTAATGGCAACATATTGAGCCAATGTTTCTTTGTAAAGTTCATCATTATATCGAAATAAAGAAAAAATGTTATGATTAGCATATCCGGAAATTTGTTGTTACCTGCTATCGATCCCCGCTTGCGTTGCATGTTTTTGCGTCGGATGCCGACGGTATGTTCCATAGCCTTCTCCTTTATTAAAATTGTATGATTTGGTATAATATTTACAGTTTATCTTGTATTTGTCTCCGCTTACATGTACCTTGTTGAAGTGTTGCCATAAGTTGGATGTACTCTCTCGGGCCTGCCATTCCAGCTCCTTTGATGTCGACATTTCTTCGACGTTGGTAGGAGGGTGAAGATTTTCTTGCGTTGGGATGTGATTGACGTTGGGAATATAATTGATATTATCACCATCGTCTACCCAACATGTAAACTCACGAGAATCATATTGATCATGAAGTTGAGGATAATTGGATTCCTTCATCCCCATCGGCATCGGGCTCTTTCCTCGGTCGCTAGCTCCGTTTCCACTTGCCATTTTTGTCAGAAAATTGAGTGGAAAACCGATTCAGAAAATTGACAAAATTGAGTCAAGATTGGGCGGATTGAGAGAATTTGAGAGAAATTGTAAGAAAAAATGAAAGGGGGAGGAATAGTATTTATAGGAAATTTAAGAAGGGAAAAAAAAAAAAGGAGGAGGAGAAATAATTGTAGCAGCCATAAGGGGGAAAGAGCCATTAGCTCTTTTGCCCTTTTTTTCTCTTTTGGGCAATTTGGAACCTGCCCGCGAGGGGCCAGGCCGGTTCTGGGCCCAAACGGGCCCATGGTCATGTGTACCGCCATGCTCTCAGGATCGTCACCGCTTATCTCCCTGCCGGATAAGGTTACACCCACAGGCTGATGGGGCGATGCCGCGACGTGATTTAGATATAAGATCTGCTACATCCGAATCGAACCAGTTGGTCATTTGATCAACCTCTTATCGATTGATACTCTGCTTTTTGCCTTTGCTTTTTGAATTGCTCAGCCAATGTATTTCTTTAAAGATAAACCCATTCTCACGTGTGAAAGAATAATGGCCTTTTAGACCACCTGCTGACTGGAAAGCCAAATGAAGCAAAACGAATCCCCTCATTCACGGAACAAATTAGTCTCTTGACATTGATGTGTTGAGGCCTAATGGTATCATCATTCCCCACTAATATTTTAATTTGTTTCTTTACTAGTCAATAATTTTCGGAGATAACTCCCCCAAATATCTTGAACTTTTTCCGTGGGAACCGGCTAATTCCCTGAAAAAACCACTAATTTTAGGTCTGATGACGATTTTCGTCTGAATTTTTTTTTTCTCGTAAAAAATATCAAACTTTAACTCGAATCCCAAATTTGGGCCAAACTTTTTTTTGTCTCGTAAGAAATCACAAACTTTAACTCGAATTCCAAATTTGACCCAAGTTTTTTTGTTGTCTCATAAGAAATCACCAACTTTAACTCGAGTCCCAAAATATGGCCCTCTTGGAATCATTAATTGTCCAACGAGTCAATTCCACGTCGTCAATAAATCCAGATAGCTAGTTGACGTGGATTCAATACACTACTCATGTCTTCTTAGAACGAAATCTCGAGTTGTTCATCCGCTTCACTTCGGTCACAGCTTAAAGGACTACGGTTAAGGATGGATGGTAATATGGCTTCGGATTCCGATGAGACAGTGGATTGGCCAAACTCACGACTAGATCCTTTCTTTTTAACAAGCTGCTGCCCCCCGAATCTTTGAAACAGTAAGCCAATGTTTTTTTCAAAGATAATTTTTTTAGGAAACTGTGGCTAAATGCTGATAATGCTGTTGCCACAGCAATGATGAACAATGACAGAAGTAAAAAAACAAAAGAAAATGTGAAAACTTGGTTTACTGTTTCGAGGCTTAAAGGGAGCGCTTGGGTTTGCTTCAGTAAAAAAAAGAAAAAACACTCTAGTCGTGAGCTTAGTGGATCTCATCCATGGTGTCTCTCCATGGGCAATAATGCATAGCTTCATATTCTAGTGAGACAACAAAGGCTTACAGGTGAAATGCAGGAGACGATAAATAGCTTAATCGTCGTCCATCAAGCTATGATCGAGGTGAAGCAGATGAATAACTTTGGTTTCCATGCTAAGAAGACAATGAATAGTGCTTTAAATCCACGTTAGCAAGTCACGTAGATTTATTGAAGACGTGGAATTGCCATGTTGGGCGACTAATGGTTCCAGATTAACATGAATCAAATTTGAGACTCGAGTTAAAGTTTGTGATTTTGTATAAGACGAAAAAAAAGTTCGGTCCAACTTTAGAACTCAAGTTAAATTTGATAATTTTTTATGACACAAAAAAATTGAGCCAAAATCATCATCGAATTTAAAATTGGTGTTTTTTGAGGGACTTTTTAGTTTAATCCAATTTTAGGGACTTTTTAGTGGGGCTATTTCATCATCTTTTGTAGTCCTTAGATGCTCAAATACTTTCCTCTAGAGTCTAGAAGACACGATCTGATTGAGTAGACAGGAAAAATCCGGGATAGTGTTCCCCAGTCGACACTTTTTCTCTCCACATGAAGATGATGTCGTTAGCATATGCCCATCACATCCATTGGAAGGTTTAAAAGTCAAAGGTTGGGATCATTTTGTGGAGCCAATTACGGCGATGCGTCCGTTTAATCTGTTGAGGATGCGTCGAAAGGACCCCAGTGAAAAAGAGAATCCAACAACCTCGACAACCGCGACATTGACCCGGAAAATATTATACAACATAAGAGCAAACCTTGCCCGATTTTATTCATGTGTTCTTAGCTCTAGAATCCACTAACTTTGTCTTGTCTCGGCCCCATTAAATGACCCTTTTTCGGCATTTTTTTTATGGTGATATATATTCTTGATGTATTTTTAAAGGGTTGCTGTTGAAATTATGTCTCGAATTTGAATCCGAAGCGAAAATCTGCATTTCAAAAATAAGTGTATCTTGATCGTGAAATTAAAGATAAAAGAAAGGAGCAAGCAATCTTCTTTTGGCTTTTGGAATCAATCAAGAAAATCAAAGAAAATCTAATATAGAAGTGGGTTGATCGAACTTGGATTTTACATTGAATAAGATTTGTTTTGAATCTTATGAAAATCTATCCTTGGTGGAATCGTTGTGATAATGCATATTTCGAATAGGTTTCTTAATCCTACTTGGAGAATGTTTCTCACTTTGAATCTAACACGTGCCTATAAATTATAGGCGGATCTTTATTTTGAAAAGTATTAGAAAAGAGCTTCTACTCGTGAATCACACAAGCTATAGAGTGTTGAAGCCAGTTAACTCTCGTGAGTTTGAGATTACGTAAATTTGGTATTCGATTTATTTTTTTTATATTCTGTTTATTTTATTGTTCGATCGTTTGCTTCCGCATAACAGTTACAATGATGGATAGTAAGCTAAAATGTGGTTTCATGTCAAGTAATCTAAACTCTTTCTATTTATGCCTTTTTTTAGGGGGGGTGGGTAAGCTTAGGGATACAAAGTAATGGATACGTGATTGTAGCATATGGTTGGACAAAAAGAATATATGTTGTTCGAAATATACTATAACTAAGGACACGAAATTTCAGCGGAACAATATCATGACGACCATGTGCAACTGGTAATACACAGTAGAAGGAAGCTGCTGACGAACAAGTAATGTCAACTTTTAGTTTTCTACAGTCGATTTCAATCCGGAACCTATTTGGTGTTCATGAAATGTCAAAACAAGGGTTTTCGTTTTCGTTTTACATGTGGAAGGACGATGTCTTCCTGCCACACAAGTTAACTCGTTGAAAAATTGGGACAAATCCGCAATCGACGTCCGAACGAGCGTGGATTCGTTTCCAGTTGGTTAGCAACGTTGGACTGAACGAATCTAATGGTTCAAAAGGAAAAAATTTTACTTGAAATATTGAAAATTTGTGCACGAAATCCACTTTTAAGTCCTAGGAGGACTATGACTAGCTTAAGCAAGTCCTTAAAGATTAAAATCCATCATTTTATTCACAAGAGAAATCGAAATAATGTCGTTCAAAGCATCTTCCTTCTTCATTCGAATGCGTATGCATATCAATTTAATGCAACTTCCTATTTGTGTATCATCTCTTTTCTTTTCTCTTCTTTTCTTTTTTCGTGCGAGATTTTATTTTTTGGATCATTACCAGCAATAAGATTTTGGATTAGGCTTTCGTACATGTTATCAGAGCAAAAAGTCCTAAGAGACCCCATTTTTTTGCATCCCTAATTTCTTTTTTGGTTAGATATCCCTAATTAAATATGTCCACGCTTAGTATTATGCAAAAAACCAAGTTTGAGGAAGAGTGATAGAATAATTCAAACATTAAACTGCGCTCTCATCTAAAAGCTTAAGCTTTTATAACAGTTGGCAATGATCCTACGAAATCTTACATTTCAAAACTCATAGATGGAATTTATGCAATTTTTCAGGGTTTTGATTACTATCGTGACTATACCTCTCGATCTAACCCAATTCCATCAATTAAGGAGGTTTCTTAGATAGTGTCATGTCACTATTAGTTCGACATGTTATACAAAGATATATTCATATTTCAAATTGAAGAATTGAGGGTAGAATTGGCATTTCTTGTGATAATGTTCTAAGAACTCCTTCAATTTGGTTACGAACATAAATATGATTTTATAAATGATCCTCAACAAAAGTTTCGTAAAATTCCAACATTTAAAAATTGAGAAAATCCATTTTGTCATTGTCTTGTTTGTTATTCCGTGACCTTTTATTCATGTTTAAAACACATTTTAGTTTGGCAAATCGCGAGACATTAATCAACACATTAACCACTTCGTTAGAAGGGATGGGATGGAACTCATGTTCGCATGACAATCTTCCACTAAGGAGTAACTTTAAGTGACATTTCTGTCCGCCAGTCTTTAATGGGATCTTATCCGATCACTATCAACATAACCGGCTCCTTATACCTCGATCTATATACCTAATACCAATATGTCAACTCAGTCCTAAACCTTGTAATTTGATCAATTTAGTCATAAACCCTTTGACAATTTGCCAATTCGGTCCTACCTTTTAAATGTGACAATCTAGCCATAAAATTTTTGAGGATTTACAAATTTGGTCCTAACACTTTTGAATTACCAGTGTAGTCGTTCTAACTAATTTTGGCATCGAAAATCGCTAACATGGATAATATTTTTTAAATTGCCATATTGAAAGACTCATGACTGAAATATCACAAATATAATAAATTTAAGACTTTTCTAGGTAATTTTCCCACGTCTAGGGCAAGCAGGACCAAACTAGAAGTAGAAGTGTGGTGGAGTAAAGTTCAAATCTCCAAAAGTAGTGTCTTGATTGCGGGCCACAATCATGCTAAAAAAGTGAACATATTAAAGTCGCACGCCCGTAGCAATTGGCAATAGTGGGATTATGTCCGTACATGTTTTCCTCTCTTGTTCCAACTGCCCTCATTTGACGATCGTGTTCGGCTAAAACCCTAAAAGTGCCCACGACACACACCTACCGACCAATCGAGTGCGATAGTGCGAAATCATCGTGCTCGTTGGGACCTCGTCCTTCTACAAGCCGCTTGATTTTTTTATTTTTTATTTTTTGGAATTATGAGGTGCTCTTGAGGTACTTCCAAATCTGCCCATCTTTTGAATCATAATTTTGTATCTTGCCGTCCATGAAATTCGTTCTTCCATTCTGCTTTATCCCGTTTACGCACTTGGCGAAGAGGAGCTGGGGGTGGTTTCGGTTCCGAGACCATGCGACGGTATCGAGATCGTCCACTCGAATTTCGACGTGCATCTAACTTGGTACTTAAACCACGAAATGCTCGGATCATATCATTCGATACTGTCATTCTAGAGAAAAGAATGAAGTTTCGAAATGCAAAGTCCATTATTGGACGGTCTTGGACCGTCTAGTTCCTTAGAATTGACTCGGTTGAAAGATGAGTTTACACGTGAATTGGGTGGCCGACACAAGTCATAAGGACCTTAGGAGGCTATATGATTTGGCTCGATCATTTTCTCGTTATTTAAGAGATAAAAAAAGAAGGGAAAAAAAAACAGTTTCCAACACGAAGAGTGGACCGCTTCTTTTGTTTTGCAGAAATTGAACGATGTGGAAGATATTTTTCAAAAGAATGATTGATGATGCCTCTTGAAATAATTAGTCGGTGAAAATTGTTTTCTTTGCCAACAATAATTTATAGCTAAATATTTTTATGAATGATGATAATATTTTTATTTATTTATTTTTGTAAATAATACGAATAAACCGGTCAATTTTGCGAAACAATCGAACCTTGAAAAATGGAAGACAACGTATGAACCAAGGGAAGGGTCAATGGTTCTGGTGCGCGGTCGACACACCACTAAGCCAGCCGCAAATGAAAGCACATGAAAATGGCCGGTCGTGCTTCGGTTTCCCACCGCACGCTTGATTGCAACTCGTTGCAAGGCAATTTCTCACTTCGGGTGAGCTCAATTTTCCCAAAATGCCCTTGCTGTCTCAGCCGGCCTCCGGCCGCGCTTGCGTACTCACACGCGTGGCGCTTGGAACGAAACCCATCAATCGGCGGTCGGCAAGAGGACCGGCGGTCGGCAAGAGGACGTTCTCTCTTACTAGTTACTAGGAATGGAGGAGAAAATACAGTTGTATTTGTTTTATGAGAGACGAAAAGCTTCCGTTGCTGAGCGCATTCTGAGGTAGAAAATTCATTTCCCCGGTCCATCGGTGAATGCATTTAGTTCGTACAAATCAGATTATATTCATAAGTCATGTCTGAAGCGCATTGGGGTGATCAAATTCACAAGCAGCAATGATCTGAACACTTCGAAAGTATAGTACATATAAAAATATGCTGACGGCAACAAGGAAATGACGGAGTAACTTGCTCAGGGCGATAATTACTTTCGTCTCCGGCTGGAGAAGATTTCCTCAATCTCGTATTTGATTTGATGGATTACAATAATTTGGGGACACGAGCCGGACATGGGCTTAACCAGATATTAATGTGGAAATGGATCAAGACTGATTTTGACCCTAGGGATGGCATTTTCGTTATAACGCTGAAATATTTGGGGTATATCTGTCATCACGCCACTGAACAGCGCCTTAAAACCATCACGAACTCAATCGCTCCCCATCACACTCCGCTCCGAAAGGACCAACGCAACACAAAACGCCGGAAATTCTCAACAGAAAAACGGAACCAACACCCACGTCAACCATGCACTCCCAGCCATCTCTCCGCCTCCTCCTCCCCGTCCTCCTCCTCACGCTCTTCCTCTCCCACCTACGACCGGTCCCGGCCGCCGGATCCCCCGCCCCCGCCCCCGCCGACGGCTCCGATTTCATCCGCGCCAGCTGCAACGTCACCCTCTACCCGGACGTCTGCTACGCCACCCTCGCCCGCTACGCCGCCTCCGTCCACCGCGACCCGGCCCGCCTCGCCCGGGCAGCCATCGCGGTGAGCCTGGCGAGGGCCCGGCGCGCGGCCGAGTACGTGTCCGGCATCTCGCGGGAGGCCGACTACGGGGCGGACCGGCGGGCGGCGGCGGCGCTGCACGACTGCTTCGAGAACTTCGGGGACGCGGCAGACGAGATGCGGGGCTCGCTGAAGCAGATGCGGCAGCTCGGGGCGGCGGGGAGCGGGGAGGAGTCGTTCCGGTTCCAGATGAGCAACGTGCAGACGTGGATGAGCGCGGCGCTGACGGATGAGGAGACGTGCACGGACGGCTTCGTGGACGTGGCGGACGGGCCGGTGAAGTCCGGGGTGTGCGGCCGGGCCGGGGCGGTGAAGAAGGTGACGAGCAACGCCTTGGCCCTGGTCAACAGCTACGTGAACAAGCAGGCTGGCCCTTGATGGGTCAGGCGCGGAGAAGCAGTGTGTGAACTGAACTTGTCTTTTTCTTTTGCTTTTTCTTTCGCTTTTTCCTTCTGTCAAGGCGTTGTGACTGGTAAGACGAATTAGGTTAAGTGGTTAACTGGTTTTTTTTTTTTATTATTATTATTATGTAACGAAGCTACGCTTTGTTTCCCGACCAAGAATATGTAATCCGACACTGACCGATGTTTAATGTTTAATTGAGTGATATAGCTGAATTAAAAAAAAATCGGCATGCTGATTTTCATTTTTTTTCCCTTTAGTAGTTCGGATGCCCGGGATTTTCGATCGCCCGATTAATCGTAATTTGGATGCAGTAATTCTCCGATCTCGAGCAAATTATGTAGTGACGAGAAGTTATTACATAAACTTAGACAAAGGGTGACGGTATCGGTCTACACAGTAAACTAAGTCTACGTAATATTTTTCGATAGGGACTGATGGGCCAAGCACACACTAGTAGACGAGATGATTTGAATAAGAACTGAAAAGATAAGAACGCTATTTACTTTCGTAGACTTTGATGGGTATTCCTTTTTATCTCTCCGACGTAAATGAAAGGAAAGCCAGCCAAAGAAATAATTTGTACTTGCCTAACATGTCGGATGCGCGTGCGTGTCCTATTGCAATTAAGGTTGTGGCCTTGTCATATGATTCGGGATCCGTTTCTTTCGCGTGAAAAATAAATGATTTGTGAAATATTTTTTTTAAATAATTGGTTATATTAGATGGCATAATTAGCCAACATAAAAAATTCTATTACCGTCAATAACTTCCGCTTAAACATTTCTAGTGTCGATGAAGTTATTTTCTGTTCAAAAGCGACCGATCAGCACAATTATCACCATCAATCGACTATGTTTTATCCTTTCACACGCGCGCGCGTGCCCAGGAAAGACTTATCTGTGCTCGCCTTTAAGAGCGCATCCCTGCAACGTAGTTTGGATATTACACTAGGCTCGCGTATCCATTTCTATACATGGTGTGTCAAGTTTTCTACTTTATAAAATTGCGATTCACATATCTATACGTGGTATTCTTGGGTTGTTGCATAAGGATTAAAATCGCGCCCGGATATCCCTGCAAAATTTGGTCTAATCCACGAGATTGGACGAGTGATTGAGCGCTAATTTTGGACGCAGCAAAATGGATTTCCAAATCACAACATATTAACTAATGAAAATTTGAGGATCACACTCACTATCCTATAGGCAAAAGTTTCACCTGATGCATGTGAACGAGACGGTGTACGGTTCATAATCGTATATGTACATAGAATCAAACTTTGAGAATTTGAAACGTCATTTCATTACTACTTTTATTCGACATGTCTTTTCGTTACTAGGATTAGTTTTAAACTTTGCTCTGGTGCAGGTGGAAGATATGCACCCGTTATAATCCAGCGGCAACATATGTGTATATTCATGCAAGAGAAATTCAGTATACTATGCACTTTGGAAATCTCAAATTGGCTGTATCACTACTCTTGTACCTGTGTTTCTAATTTACTCTTGAATCAACCTCTTTCGCTTATCCTACACGACAACATAATATGACTTCTCTTATTAGGTTTGACATATTACATCACTTATTAATGATTCTATTTCGGGTAGGTAGTTTTGTTGATGAAACTCAATCTATCTCGAGGGGAACTTTCGTTGTGACTTTAGTTTTCATGTCGCTAGACTAAAAATGAAGGCAAAAAAAAAAGAAAAAAAGAAAGAAGTGGCCGGTTCTCGGTAGACCCTGGAACAAAGTATGGTTTTAGAGTATACATGGTAGGTTCCAGGTTTTAAAAATTGTGAATCGATCTCGATAGGGTAGGTTGTAGGTGGAACACAAAACTACCCTAGGATCGCTCACCGATACTGATAAGCATTCGTCCTTATTCCTGATTGAGAGATGAAGGTGAATGTTCGTCGTTTATCAAAATCAAACAGAAACAAAGTGGATTCCTGCATAAACTAAAGATGCGTCGGGGAAGGAGCACGTTTTTGTGAAGATTATTTGTAAAATGAAGGAGCAAGTTTTTGTGACAAAAGCCAAAACGCACTTCGGTCGCTACTGATGATGTCTGCGGTAGAGACTTACCTGTCGTAAACAGAGATACGACGTCGAGAAAATAATTAAGACAGGGGAAGGAGGGTCTAGGCCCCGCGTTAATAACAAGGTCGTTTATTATGGTTGAATTGGGTAACTACCTTTTTGTGCTTGTATTATTTTTTTAATTAGTTGTTTAAAATAAGGGTGTGCATCGGTCCCGATTCAACCTCGCAACTGGATGGGACCGAACCAGCCGATTTTGGGTTGTTCCCGCAAAATCGATCCGGTTCCCAATTCCTAATTTTTGGAGCTTTTGAAAAAGAAAATAAAACATCTATAAAAAAAAAAAAACACAACACTATTGGTTTCCGGGATAACTAGGGAATTGGACCTGGACTAACCGATCTAGTCCCACCTTGTTCTAGGGTCGGTTCCCCATTCCACGGATTAGGAACTGATCCTGTCCAGTCCGGTTCCTAGTTCCAAGATGGGAATCAACCATGTCCGGTCCATTTCTCGATTTCTGGATAAGAACCGACCCACTCTGAAACTAATCTCCCCTAATTTAAAAAGACCATGATTGTTGGTGTGGCAAAATTACGCCCACGTTTGATTTCAGCACGATACAACACGGTTTATTCAAACCACAGAACTGAACAAAAATCCTGCAAACGATCTGGGAAACAAGACTAACTAAAAAGATCCTGATTCTTTGTACTGTGGAGTAATATTTGTCCGTGTGAAATGCTGTGCTTATTTAATTTGATAGAGGATTTTTGCAAAGAAAAGAGAAAGAATAATAGAATTATTATGTGAATTCATTTGTTTGACAAATTGTTGAGACAGGACAGGACGGTTCCAGGCTCGACTCTATGACTATGAGAATGCGTTATTATTGCACTTCATGCTCTTTTTATTAAACGAATTTAGGCTATAATAATCACGTGCATTTTTCTTTGGATTAGTACCACGAAAAATCTCAAACTGGTATACTTGTGACAAATTTATCCAAAACTATTTTTTTTATCATGAAAAATCTCAAACTGGTATACATGTGATAAATTTACTCCAAACTATTTTTTAACCATAAAAAACTCTAAACTAGCATACTTGTGACGAATTTACACTAAGTTAATTTTTTTTATCACAAAAAATCTCAAACTGGTATATCGGTGACAAATTTCCCCTTCGTTAAATTAGATTACTACTACAAAATTTTTTAAATTAATATACATGTGACAAACATAGGGTAAAACCCCTAAACTAGTACACTTATGAACCGGCATGTGTCATCTAACTCAGCAATTTAACTGTTACATTTAACGAAAATTAACGAATGGTAAATCTGTCACAGGTGGACCAGTTTAGGGTAGATTTATCACAATTGTACTAGTTTGGATTTTTTGTAATTAAAAAAATAGTTTGGGGTAAATTTATCACAGACGTACCAATTTAAGATTTTTCGTGGTATTAACCCTTTTTCTTTTGATTTTTGCCACCTAAAAAAGAGGACATTCGGAGGCAATTCATACTAATTAATTAGCACGTGTCAGAGTGGAAGAATATTCAACTGGAGAGGATAGATTTCATAAAAAAATAAAAAAATAAAAAAATGAGAGAAAAGGAAAATTAAAGATAACAATTTGTAAGGAATCATGATATATGTGAAAGAAACAATATTAAAGTTGTCCTTTCAATTAATTTTCACTAAAAATCGCTAACGTGACGATCCCGTCATCACCGGCTATCTTACATGATTCGCCGCTAAGTTGGCAGCTTCCGGTGAAAATTGGTTAGAAGTACTTTATTTAAATTTAACGTAAAGATTTATGATTAAATTGATATAATTAAAAAGTTCAACTGAATTGATGTTCACACAATCGATTTAAGGTTGATTGGATAATTTTCCCATAAAAAAGGTGATTTATTTTCTTATATATGAATTAGTTTCAAATATATGAATTGATACCATTTGTCTATTCGATTGATTGGGAATTTAAACTAAAAAATAACCTAATATTGCAGAGAAAATTAAGTGAAGTACGATCGATACAGAACGTGGAAAGGCGTCTAATTAACTTCCGCACCTTAGACCTACCACCGACCTAAAGTGTTCGAAATAATATCTTCTAATTAGTTGACAAACGTGATTTAGGTAAAATTCATTCAATGTGATTTTTCATCTAAGGACTACAATTTTGAATTAGATCCTTCAACATGATATGTGAACTACAATTTTTTTTTTCCTTTCTAGCAGAGATGTGTTTATCCAATGCGTTAGCGATTTTCGGCCAATATTTGCCAGAATGACTAAATTGGCAAATCGTCAAAAAGTTTGAAACTAAATTGGCTAGGTTAAAAGATTTATGACTGAATTTGACATTCATACAATTGATTTATAATTTATTTTTTTGGGTAATTTGCCCCCGACACGGGCATCGTGAAACGAGTCATTTCATTTGATTTCATTTCATTGTTAATGTCAAAATAAGCCAAAACATAATGAGAGCGACCCAAGAATTATTATGCATGGACAAGCGTTTTGGCTTTTTCCCAAGACAGACTTAAGTTTCGTAATCTATTGGATGAAGAGACAGAGAAGCAACACGCGAGCATGAAGAGCGACTGTTTTGCTACAAGATGGTAGAGGAGGAACAGCTAAGATGAGCATATCGACACATGAGGGTCATTGTCCATGTCTTCGCCAGGAAAACATACAACTGATAGTATAAAATGGCGAAGATCTCAAATCATTGGCGTCGCCTCCTGAATACCGGGGTCCCGAGAAATCGGCAGTATGTCTATGCTTTCTAGCCGTATCCCGAAATTCTATATCGCGCGATGATCATCAGGGAAAAATTTCTAGGATGAAGAGCAAAGATCAAACGTAGTGTGAAGATCTTAGACAGGGATAGCAATTCTCATGAGAGCACGGCTTCAACACAACTACGAATTTTACCGAGAGAAACTCGTACAAAAAAAACGTAGACTTACACGAAGTAGACGTATGGAGCGAGACCTTTAAAATCATAAAGATCCAATGAGCCCACAGCCGACACTGGCTTGGCTTGAAAAATTTCCTACGTGATTTTCTTGATATGGTCGGGCTTGGACAACAAATTAATCCAGGGCTAAGGGCCTGCCCATTGATCACCCTTATGCTTCTTTCGTAAAACTTAGGCTCCGTTTATTTCGTAAAAAAATAAAGCGAATCTCGAAAATAATTTTCGGTATGGAAAATCGGATTTGGTTTTTCCTCCCTGTACTCCTTTCAATAATTTTTACTGTTATTATTATTTTTATTTATTATTTTTTCCTCTTCTTCGGCCGGTCGCCGGCCATGACGATTGGCTAGCAATGGGCCGTAGGCGAGCTCGAGCCTCGCCATAGGCCGACAAGCTTGACCTCGCCCAACTCGCCGGATTTGGCTCTGACTTTTTCAGCTAAAAGGGCGTACATCGTTGACCGAATAAAATTTTGCAGATAATGAGGTTGCATGAACACTTTTCACGTGAAAAAAGCAACAGGAAATCAAACGAGATTCCTGGACTCCAGGATGCTCAACACTAGTTTCCCAAAGAAACACAAATGCTCCGGTTAACATCCAGTAAAGTAAGATTAACAAACCTAAACGCTCTTTTTATAAATAAAGTGAAGTTGGGAGAGCATAGAGGCGTCAGATGGCTTATTTTGACCAGAAATTGATCCGGCCGTCCTCCATAGAATGATTGACACGAACATGGCATATTTTTGAATATTTTTGAGTTTATTATTATTTGACCTCCTTTTTCTTTTTCTTTTTTTTTAATATGGTTAAGGGCCGATTGGGGGCCGCTAACCGAGGCCCGACGACCTGTGCCGGTCATTGGACGAGGGCCTCAAGCCGCTGGTGAGAGCTGTGAACCCTTGACCAGATTTCAATGAGGGCTATCAACCTTCGCCAACCGCGGCGAGGGTCATGGCTCTCGTTCAAAGCTGGGCGAGGGTAGCGACCCTTGTTCAAAGTTAAGCAAGGGCCTGCAAGCTTGGCAAGTGGCCGGCGGGAGTCATCGGGCCATAGCCAATTGTTGGCAGTCCCTTGTTGGCTCTCAACAATAAACAAAAAACATAAATTCAAAAAGATTAAATATTTAAAAATATTTTATGTTGGCCTCGATCGTACCACGTAGGACGTCGGTAATTTCTGGTCAAAATTAATCAAAATGATTACATTGACAAATTGTTAAATGGTTTAGGACTCAATTGGCTACAATGCAAAATGTTTAGGACTATCAAGACAACATTCCCTTCATAAATCATATAGAACGCACATTGAAGGTAACTAAATCCAGAAGTGTGTTGAACTAAACCGCTCAAACATGTAGTGCATGTCAGGATTTCCCCAACCCGTCGGCCCTCGAAAGAAGACCGTGAAGCCGAAGAAGCCGAAGCCTTCAACTCGCCATCGATTTTCTTTGCTAGGGTTGTCTTCCCTTTTCTCTCTCACTATGTTTTGAGAGTTTGTGATTATGAATAATCTTTTATAGCTAATCTTGGATAAATGTATAGACTAGTTCGGCCATTCGTTCAATTGGCCACTAATGAGGATGTTACGTGACGTGACTTCTCAAACTCTTTGAGATTAGGTCACTTTTCTCTCCCGATTTAGATTGTGGTCTACATCGAGGGATTTTATTCTCCCGATCTAAATCTAGATATAGATTTGGGAATTCCTTACATATATCTTATATATATTCTTTCAACATACCGATGTTAGTGTTACTGCTCGGCGATGGTGGTGGGGACGTCGAACGTAGATGCACACCACAAGCCGTTGCAATTGGTGCGAGAGCTCTCGATGTGTGGTCGCCACTGACTTTGGTGATTGACTATCGAAATTTTATGGTGGCGGATCTATTTTTAGAGGATGAGAGTGAATTTCTACTTGCAGAATATGCTTTGTTATTTGATTTCTAGTATTTTTTTTTTAAAGTTATTTGGGAGCTTAAAAGCATTCTATGTAATTGTCTCAATTAATGTGGATGAACACTGGATTTCCTCTATTAAGGGATGGAGGCCAACATGGCCCTATTTGTCAAATGTGCAAGAATAAGCCGGGATGGCATTTTCGTTATAATGCGCAAATAGGCGGGGTTTATCTGTCATCAGGCCACAAAACAAAGCCTTTAAAACCTTCACAAGCTCGATCGCTCCATCACGCGCTCCGTTCCGAAGGACCATCGCAACACAAAACGCCCAACAGAAAGGAAAACCAACACCAGTCAGCAAACACGCCCACCAGCCATGCACGCCCAACCATCGCTCCGCCTCCTCCTTCTCACGCTCTTCCTCTCCCACCTACAACGGGTCCCAGCCGCCGGATCCCCCACGCCCGCTCCCACGCCTGCTGACGGCTTGAATTTCATCCGTTCCAGCTGCAACGTCACGCTGTACCCTGACGTCTGCTACGCCACCCTCGCCCGCTACGCAGCCTCCGTGCACCGCGACCCTGCCCGCCTCACTCGGGCCGCTATCGCCGTGAGCCTGGCGGGGGCCCAGCACGCGGCCAAATACGTGTCCAACCTCTCGCGGGAGGCCGACCACGGAGCCGACCAGCGCGCGGCGGCGGCGCTGCACGACTGCTTTGAGAATTTCGGGGTTGCGGCGGACAAGATGCGGGACTCGCTGACGCAGATGCACCATCTCGGGGCGGCAGGGAGTGGGGAGCAGTCGTTCCGGTTCCAGATGAGCAACGTGCAGACGTGGATGAGCGCGGCGCTGACGCACGAGGAGACGTGCACGGACGGGTTCGAGGACGTGGCCGATGGGCCGGTAAAGTCCGGCGTGTCCAGCCGGGCCAGGACGGTGAAGAAGGTGACGAGCAACGCCTTGGCCCTGGTCAACAGCTACGTGAACAAGCAGGCTGGCCCTTGATGAGCCAGACGAGGACAAGAGAGTGTGAATTTGCCTTTCTTTTTTGCTTTTTCTTCTTCTTTCTTTCTTTGTCCTGCTTCTTCAAGTTATTGTATGATTGAGTGAGAGAGCTAAATTGTAAATTTTCGGCGTGCTGGTTTTCGGTTTTTTCCCTTAGCAGTTCGAATGCCCGGGATTTTCGATTGGCCCGATTAATCCTAATCGAATGCGATAATTCTCCGATATCACACAAATTATGTAGTAACGAAAAGTTATTATATAAACTTAGCCCATGGATACGTGGGCATTAGTCTATACAATTACAAACCAAGTCTAACGTAATAATTTTCGATAGCAACTAATGGGGCGAAGCACGTATAAACGTACTTCTGGATGCATACATGTGATGATTCGAATCCCCTCCTAACACTCTTTTGATTGGTGGTTTACACAATAATTGTGCACGACAGACATATTTCTGGCTTGTACACCACTAATCAGAGATATTAATGAGGAACAATGGGATATAATCATACTTGACAAACCATTATGTTGAAATGTGAGATTGGTTGCTTCGCTTTTTTTTTCCTTCTTTTGTTAGAAGAAACGATCAGCATTGCCCATCTTTAGTGGTTCAACTTGCATATTAAATTTGGGATTTTTAAACACTTTTAAGCATCTAAAAAACTATATATTTCATTTCGATATTAGATATGGTTAATGATACCAGAGGCATTGATTAGTAAGATCGATAGATTTAGGAAAATTTACAGAAAAAAGATTACCTTTGCACGAAATTGCTTTGAATTTTCGTATTGTTAGGATGGTCGACTTTCCATCTATTTTTCTATATGCACTTGCCTAACATGTTGGCGGCGCATGTATATCCTATTTAGAATAGTCAAACAGGTGGGTTGGGTAGGGTTTAGATCAGGTCAAAAATAGTCCAACTCAAGTAGACCCATTTGTCTTATTTTGATTCGTTTCTATCCAATACAAATCTAGTAACTCATATCCAATCAAACACATACCAATCTCATACTCGAACTGATCAACATTACTAAAACATTTTCTTGTTTAATCAAATTTAGGAAAACTCATACCCAAATTGAGATGAGGGTGCGGAGTGAGCGAGCGCGAGATCGAGCAAGGGCAAGAGAGAACGAAGTGAGAGAGTCATAAAGACGGGCTGGATATAAATAAGCTGTGTAACCCATTTACGATCCATTTAACATGCTTGGTATGTTTGAATCCATTCATTGAATATAACTAACTTATATAACAACTCATCCTCTTATATGTGAGTGAAGAAATCAATTTATGACTCATTTTGACAGGTCTAGTCTCGTTGCAATTGAGGTCATGAACCCATGGGGGCAACCGGCTTGCGGATGATCACCGTCACTCGACCTTAGGAGAGAACTGGCAGAGCAACCTCGTGCTAATCATTCAAGCTCTCGCCAATTAGGATGCGGGGTTCTTTGTCCCTAAATTGCTCTCTTGCAACTTTTAAGGAATTGACTGAGCGATTAAGCGTTTAACTAATGAAAGCAACTAATACTTCGTTTACCAAAATCGAACAGAAACGATGTGGATTTCCGCACGAAATAAAGATTGCGTCGGGTCCGAAGTCCCACCCAATTAAGGTGGAAAAACACAAATGAAGATGATAGAAGGAGCTCCTTTTTTTTTTTTTTTTTGTAATGGTATCTGCCGTAGGGATTACCTGTCGCACGCAGAGATACAACTGCTAAAGAATCGGATTCAATAAATTATGGAGAATATTCGCCCTTGTGAAATGTGGGTGTATTATTTAATACTTCTTTTTTTTTTTTTGGGCAATGAAGAGAGCAAGAATAATAATAATTTTATGCGTAGTACAAGCATTTCAAAAAGTTTATTATAAAATGAAAGGAGGGTCTTAGGCCCCACGTTCATAACAATGATTTTTTTTTTTTACGAAATAACAATGGGGTTAGCTTCTGTTTTTTTAAAAATAATATCCTTCATTAGTTAGCTATTTAAAAGAATCGTGGTTTTTGTTTTTTTTTTTTTGGTTCTATTCTATCTCCGACTCTCCTATCTGACTTTTGTGCTGTCTCTTTACAGAGCACGGAAGTCGAATCCCGCACCTGTGATACTAGAGTCCTCGCCCCCATCAATGTTTTTGTAAGTAAGGCTGCATGCCTATTAGCATGCACAATTATGCACTCTTTTGATTTTCGGCACAATGCACTATGATTTGTGCGGATGACAGAGCTACGAAAACAAGACCAACTAAAAAGATTTGTTTTCTAATCTGTCCGTGTGAAATGTGGGTAGATGTTTAAGAGAGAACGTTTGCAATCAGAAGAGCAAGAACAATAAATTTATCATGCGAACTCATTTATTTAACGACCAATTATTGAGAGGACAGGAGGGTCCAGGCCCGACTCTTCATGACTCTTTTTATTAAAAAAGCTTAGGACAATAATTCCGACCAAAAAATAAAAAGAAACTTAGGACAATAATGATAAGCTTTTTCTTTACCTTTTGCCACCTAAAGAAAGAGGATATTCCGCGGGAATTCACTCTAATGAATTAGCACCTGTCTGAGTGGAGACTATTCAACCGGGGAGGATCGATTTGAAAAGAAAAGAAAAAGACAAAGATATTTTTCTATCTGATATCACCTGTGTATTCAACCGATTGTGGAGACAAAACTAAAATATGAATACCGCCAAAGCTCGATATTGCCTGAAATTGAGGGTTTGTTTGTCCCACGAAAATAGTCACTATAAACATATTTTCCTAAAAATGATTATATATGCCATGCAGAAAAATTAGTTCGTGAAATTATTTTTCAAACAACAATTTATATCCCAACGTTTTCATTGATAATGAAAAAATTAATAATTTTTCTAAGCAATATGGGTAATCATTTTTAAAAAAATATTTTCTAAATTATTACCGTCATGTTTAACAGGCGCACCCTAAGGGAAAATTATTTAGGAAGTCCTAAATATATTGCACTTATGTCAATTTAGTCCTCAACCTTTTAATTATGCCAATTCAATCTTAAATCTTTTGATAAGTTATCAATATAGGGAGTGCTTGGTGTGGCTTTGAAAATGAGTTTTGAGCAAATGCAAATGCCTTTGGCCTAAGTGATTTTGGGAAAATGTAAATGTTATTTGGTAAAAAACCATTTGAAATGCAACTTTAGGTTAAGTAGCGTTTGGTAAAAAAAAAATTGCAAAGGGCTTTGGTTGCATATTTTTTTTTATTAATAAACCATTCATCGGCCGGCGAGTTGGATTTGGCACGGCCTTCAACTAGGGTTGCCAGAGGTCGCCTAACCCCGGATGACGAGACCTAATGTCGTGCGACCCACGCGACCGTCGTCGGGGTGTCAACACTAGCCAGCCCTCTTTGGTATCGCGCGATTCAGGCGGCTCTCGCCGACCCTTCGCAGCTCTTATTCAAAATGTCTTGAACCTATTGTACTTTTGCCAATTCAATCCTAAACATTTTCATTGTACTAATTGAGCCATAAACTTCATTGTACCAAGTGAGTCCTTAATTATTTACTTTTTTCCAATTAAGTCCATCCCATCAATTATAGGTGAAAATTGCATACATGGACACTGGCCATCCTAAGTGGTACGACCAACAACGACGTAAAGATTTTTTAAAAATATTTTATTTTTTAATTTTTTATTAATTTTTCTATTCATTCATGTTTTCGTTTTTGTTCTTGTATTCTCTTTTCCTTCTTGTTTTTTTTTTTAACTATGGCCATGAGGATCACTTGCCCTCATCGGCCACTATTTAAGGGTTGTCGGCCGTAGGTGAGATCACTTTAACCAAATCTAGGCGAGGCCGATCGAGGGTGTCATGGCCCTCGCCCACGCTTAGCAATTTCCGGCCAAAATTGATCTGAATAAATTCATTGGCAAAACATAATAAAGTTTAGGATCGAATTGACAAAAATTGTAAAAAGTTTATGGTTTTTTGCACTATTTTCCCTAAAATTGACACAAATGTAATATATTAAGACTTTTTTGGTAATTTTTCCCGTCCTAAGTGAAGTACTCTCGATAAAGAGCATGGAAAGCCGTCTATCAACTTTCCCACCCGGACCTGCCCCCAACCTAAACGCTTCGGCATAATGTGTCTAATATTTCGAGCATTGCTCGTTAGTTAACGAACGTGATTTAAGTGACATTCATATAACATGTTATTCCATCTATCTAAGGATTAAAATTTCGAGTTAGATCCTTCAACATGATATGGGAACGACATTCTTACTTTTGGGCAGAGATGTGTTCCCCTCCACCAACGCAACCATACAAGAGCCGGACAACATGAGCAACCAGAAATGAGTCAGTGGTGTTAGATAGAGATCGTGTCATTTCATGTTGCTGTGAACGCCATAATTAGCAAAAATAGAATGTTAGCGACCCAAGAATCATCACGAGATCCTTAATTGTTGGTGTTGTCCACTGGACATTTGGGTCACCAATGATGGCATGTCTCGACCCGACAAATCAACAATATGTCGGGAAAAGTACAAAAAAAAAAGTTCTAAACATATTACATTGGTATAAATTCAATTATAAATATTTTATTTGGATCAATTTACTCCTAAACATTTAACATTGATACCAATTCACTCCATCCTGCCAAATTTGACCGTAAATCGCTGACATGGACGCTGACCATCTTTCGTTGCACAGTCAGCACTAACATGTACATTTTCACTCGAACGAGCACACCCAAAGTTTAGGAAGCAACTTTATCAGGACGTTAATAGAAGTAAGCACACATATGAAGCAAAAGCACATCTTGATTTGCATACCGGTTGAAATTGCATCAACTGATATTGCCACTGTCATTTTATTCTGATGCCGGAATTATGTCGACATTTCATAGTCGGACAATGCTCTTGGCCGAAGGAAGTGCAAAAAGATTTCATACACTGTGAAGGTGCACCACACTCACAAAACTGTATACACTAATGCAGGGTCTGTAAAATCTTGATGTAGCGGAAGCAGATCTATGTAACGACAGTCGGGCCACATCGCCCGGTAAATTCCTCCATTTTTTGAAAGCTTGAGAATAGCTTTCACCTACAATTAAATCCATCAACATCAGCCCGAGGAAAAACGGCTTGACTATGGCCAGGAAAACTCTAAACTCAGATAGGCTTACAAGAGGAGCCAATGCTTCCTGAGACTCTCTCCCGGTTTTTGCTCGATCCTTCTCATACTGCTCTACGTAAAGACGAATGGTTGCACCTTCTGAGCCTGTTCCTGAGAGGCGAAAAACCTGTACCATTTTTACAGGGCCAAAGGAATGTTGACATGTTAGTTGTATCCCTGTCAGTTTCACATTCTATGAAAAAGATAAAAGGAGGAGCAAGCGACAAAGAGGACACGATTCAAAGATAAAACCAGCATTTGCCATTGTAAAGCAATACACGCAACAGAAACAACACAGTAAAGATTGTTGGTCACTCCTGCACAAAACTTGATCCTGCTTTTATCCAACTCTCTCTATCCAAGATACTCATGGTTAAGTAATCTGCTATAAGTGCATTGCGAAAAAAGCTTTGTCTATCATGTTATCAGAGCCCTCATCCAGATAACCACCACCATATAAATTAATATGGACATTAAGCTCGCATCAACGAATGCCCACGCACCTGCTCTTCCCACTAAATCTACTGCATCTGTGGGTTTGACTACCTCCTGTGGAATATGAACTCATAAGAAAAATTCTAAAACCTTTGATCCAACTTCACATTTTCCTAAATTAGTTTCTAGAGCAGATGATGTCAAATTTGGACATTCTTCTTGGCCTGCCAAGAAGACTTTTTCCTCTTCTTTACTCCACTTATTCCAATATGCAATATGAAAATGCCGTCCCAAGAAACTAGGTTCTTCGTCATCAGTGAGCTAACGAAACGTATGACTCACATATGCATAGCCAAGTCCACTCTTGAATCTGGTCGATAGCACTAAGGCAGCATAAGAGGTGAGCACTTACAAGTCGTGAACCATCGTCAAACAAGTATCAAATACCTTGCTGCTTAGAAATGGAACCATCAACAGGATCCTTATATTCAAATTCATCAGCATGAACAACATTTGGTACATCAGGACGTATCCCCTTGACAATCCTGCAGATTCCAACGAGCATATATGTTAATTGCTATGTATATACATGCATGTTTTACATAATGAAAGTCCTCAGTAGCAGCACTTGCTCGTATCGACGATACATAAGTAAGCAAGGCAGAACCAATACACAATTTCTCTCCGCTATTTATTAATTTTTTTTCAGTGAAAATATGCTCGCCCATTTGTAATATTCCGCCGATAAAGAACAGCCTCATTTTTTACTCGCGTTTTTAACCTAAAGAATACTCTATGCTGCTCTGCCTGGTAAGGCTCCGTGTGCATAATGATAGCCACCTACATAATACTTATGTATCATCAAGAGTGGGGACATCTCTCCTTTCTCTTTATAAAGAGAGTCTGCAAGTCCAACAAAATATTTATGTATTACTCAAGAGTGGGGACATCTCTCCTTTCTCTCTTTATACAGATGAATCTGCAAGTCCAATGAAAATTATCAAAGAAATGTAAAAGATATTGTCCATAAATAGTCATCCCACACTTCATAGAAGCGCAAAGATCAAACATAGTGTGGAGATCTTAGGCAGGGATAGCAACTCTTGACACGACCTGAAAAAACATGAATTCACTTAAGAGGAAACTGGACACAACAAGATTCAATGCAATCAACTCTAACTGACACGAAGTAAACATTTTCATACATTATTCTTAGGAAAATTTTTTATCATAATGAAACCTCCTAGTGATAGCACGAAATCGAATAAAAATGACAATACACAACAAATTGTCAACTCTAAAACTTAGGCATCAGAATTTACGCTGTCAGAAAAATCTTGCCATTAAGATTGTGAGAATAAGACATAAATGCATATCCAAACCCAATGCAACAAAGCAATGAAATAAAAGTGAGCATTTGTTAGTCGATATTACTTGCACCAAGTCATGATGCTGACACTGTAAACATATGGAGTGCAGCCTCTAAAACAATGTAAAGTATAAGGAATAAGAAAAAGAAAAAGTGGAAATTTCAAAGAGAAGCTGCAGTTCTCTACATGCGTTGAAAGAGAGAGATATTTGTCATTCAAACCCATATACCAGAGAAAAAATGCAGTGTTTCAGTCTAAACCTGATCATGGGCTTGGCATCTCACAGGCCCACTAGGCTGGCCAGAGCAACACGGACTCAAAGGGCACTTTTGGGCGGGCTTGGGCAATATTAGTTATAAAGACGGCCCACATGGGCCCATGGCATTACCGGCCTGGCTGGAAAATTTTTCTGCATAATTTCTTTGCTATGGGTGGGCTTGGGCAACAAATCAAGCCCGGGCTAAGGGCCCACCCATTGATCACCTCTATGTGTCACTCGATTTTGTGAAACTTACACATCTTTTTGGCTTGGGGATCACTGATCACTTATCCAAAGAAGAAAGGTGACTCAATATAAACTGTAACTTAATGAGCACAATTATCCAACAATTGGCTTGGAATAGTGCCATCTGCTGATAAACTAAGAGGCGCTCACATGTACTAATGCATGATAGAGTATCTATGAATAACCACCCATACCTGGCTACTCCCTTGAGACCGCCAGAAAAGTAGGGTATGGCTTCAACAGCATTTGCAGCAATGATAGCGACAGAATCCGATGGAGTAACAAAGAATCTACAGCACAAGAGAAACTATGACACCCATGCTAAAATCTCTAGGGAAAAAGGTACTGTAATTTAGCGTTACCTTTTACCGGTGATCATATTGCGATCTGCATCTCCATCAGCGGCAGCACCAAACTCGGGTGGTTTGTCTTCTGGAGTTGACTTTCCCAAACCCATCCATGCTACCAACTATTTTGCATAGGTTAAATTAGGATGTGGATGACCTCCTGCGAAATCCTCCTGCACACAACAAGCATCGATCTCTGACTCTTAAATACCTATAAGAACAGAAGGAAGACCTTTCAGCATTTATCTGTGCATGCAAGACCTCAGGTGTGCAGTTAAGCAGAGAGCTGTCATTAGCACCGAGCTCTTCCACAAATATACGCCTAGCATAAGCTCCTGCAACTCCATGTAGTGCATCATAGCTTTGAATAAGGCAGTAAAAGATTTTGGCTATTAGAATCGACCACAAATATCTATAAAAAAATATATTGTTATTCAAGGACAATGTAAAGCACTGTCTACTTACCTGAAAGTGAATTTTGGACATGAAAGCAATTTGCTAATCAACTGGAAGTCAAATATTGACTGGGGCATCCATAATGAATGGAAAATATATCATTAACCAGAATGAATGTTACCATTTGAGAACATAGACAAGCCCATTTTACAATAAAAGCAGATCAGAAGATAAAATGCAGAGTATATAAATAAGGGTCTTTTTGACCTAAAGCTTTTCTCAAGGATAATGATCTTTAAGATAAAAGGCAGAGAAAAATGGTCACATATACAAAAGAAACAAGACCCTTCCATAAAACAGCATCCTATCTAACATCTAAACAGAGAGGAGGTTACATAGGACAGAAATCTAGTGACATATAAATAGATCCAATAGGCATTCCAATCAACGAAGAGCGTACATCTGGAGGGGGAATATTCAAACATATTGTGCATAAACCACTGATGCCGGTCATTCTTAAGGCAAACAGGAAATGCTAAAGCTTGTTTTCTGCGAATATGACATTGAAGAGACATGAGTGAAGTAGCTAACAATAGCTTTCTAGGAGCATCACCCCCATCCTTCTGTGCAAATGTGAATGCATATACATAGTGCGACAATTTCATTCCAGCAAAAAGCAGCTTTCACCATAAATTGTTTATGCAGGGTTCTCACTTCATTAGTTTTACGTAATCCGCAGCTGAATCGAAGACTTCGACATCAAACGGCCCTTCAGGTCCAGTGAAGCTCGTGACACCAAAGCAGTAATGTCAACCTAGAATTCATTTCACCATCACTCAAGGAAATGAGAAGGAAGTATACTGCAAAAGCATTGTTTAAGCAAAAGAACAAAATTACACAAGGATGAGGATGAGAGATATTACATTAGGTAGGTCTTCCGCTATAAAATATTCCTTTATAGTTTTCGTATTCTCATAGATCTTATTAGTAATACTCTCAGGAGCACGTCCGCCATTTTCCATGTTATACTTGATCCCAAAGTCCTGCATAAATATGGACACAAGGTTACACATACCAGTAGCACTAGCAGGTGAGGTTTCCCCGAGTGTTCTTGTATGCGAATTTCCATGATGAACCTATCCCAAAAGTCATTTCTCATCCACTTTTTACTATCACGTTGATGATGACACCTTTATACTTCAAATTAAACTACAAACAGATTCAACCCCACCCAAACAAAAAGAGGGGGTTGGGGGGGGGGGGGGGGCATAAAAGGCAAAAAAAACAAAGAAAAAGCACAAATAGAGACACTTCCAGCTTGACCCTCCACTACAAGCTAATTTGTAATCTCCAATTTATTCTCAACTCAAAGCAGAAGTTTGAAGCTTTATAACCTCAAATTGCCACAGCAACACAAATCAGTGAGACACAATTTAGGAAATGGTCGGTAGTCCAACAGACAATCCAAACTAATAGTGTGCGATTACCCATTAAGGTTGCAATGTGGCATTTATGTAAAGGAAATATTCATCAAGCAACTTTTTTGAGGATTTTTAAGGCATGCATCCTCACTATCTTACGGCATTTTTCTAACTGAGCAACAAAACAATCCAACTACCACTTTCCAGCAAAATTAATAAGTTTCTCATTAATCAAGAGTAAGTTTCTCAATTAAAAATGGAAAGGCAAACATGAGCAAATCAGAAGCATTATCAAGGGCGATGCTACAACTACTGTAATTTTTGAAGAAGTAAATGTGAGGGAGCCAAGGATAACAGAGAGATTTCAATCCCAAAGATTACTTTTTACACAGAAGAAAT
Organism: Rhodamnia argentea; assembly: GCF_020921035.1. NCBI lineage: Eukaryota > Viridiplantae > Streptophyta > Magnoliopsida > Myrtales > Myrtaceae > Rhodamnia > Rhodamnia argentea. The sequence continues at coordinate 8,377,041 of NC_063154.1, read as the reverse complement.
TGAGCATCAGGTCCACTAAAATTCCATATTTAAAAGAAGGGGCACCCTTTTAAAAACTCCTATCATGTCCAAGCCAGGTGAAGGATAGTGAAATGAGACTCTTACAGAAAGGGGCGTGAAAGAAATCATTTGAGCTTCCGGTACCTTGTCAAAGGTTTCCAGCCAAAAGCTCAAGCTTTTTGATGGAGGAAGGAACATGTATATAAGGACCACTAATACCCCATAAGCAATGTGCGACTCTCAACAGATATGAAGAAGATACAAGCAAACCAACTTATACTACAAAAAAAATACTTCAGAAGGCCTTCAATCCTTATAAGACTATGCTGACATCAATTCGTAAGACCTATTACAAGCTTATGATCATCCAATTCAAAGGACATCATTCCAATAGATTTACAAAGATACTCAAGAGAACTTTATGTCAATTTCAGATCCAATATGACATGAAAACACTTGAGAATTCTTTCCGAACCATCGGCTAATAGCCAATCGACAAAAGAACCACAAAAACCAGCACTCACTCTATTGGTCCAAATTTTCTGCTCATCCACCATATTAGCTCCAAAACTAGAGTCTCATAAACGGTGTACAAAAGCAATAATTAGCTGTCTACTCCAATATTTCCTATTAATAAACAATTGCACCCTCAAGAACACCATTATTGGAAAACCTTTGTCATTGTATCATAGGAACATCACGAACCTGTCAAATCCAAATTAATGAGCTATGAAATACTCTTCATATTCTTATCCATTTGAAAGCCAGAATGGTTTACAATTGCTGCAAACCATTTCTTTTAGAATCATGAGCACGTAATAGTTGACTTGAAATAGTGAATACAACTTTGCGACCACGACTTTGATGATTCCTTTCGGGACATCAAAGTATAGTAGAAGAACAATGACAAATTTGACTAGGTGTTATTCATTTGTGAATGATCAATGAAAAATAAAACTATCAACTATATGTGGTGCAAACAAAATGACTTTTGTCTACAAGACAATCGATTAACTAATAATTGTCAGGTGTCCAAGCAGTAGTCTTTACTCCATCTCTCGGTTGAACAAATGTGGCTGAAGATTAATTGTCCCATGACTCCAATGGCAATACAGATAGCACAAACATGGCCATTAATGTTAAAAAGAAGCAAAAGAGAATTGCATAGAAAGCTTCAAGTACCTCATGGGGACCTCCTGGATTTTGGCTTGCTGTCAGAATAAATGCACCTGATGGCCTAGATCCCTGATATTAGCAAATTTCAGATACATCCTATAAATCAATATATTGTCAATTCTATGTGTATTATGTGTATGCATAATGTGTGTATCATCAGATGCTTTCACATGTTTGTATTAGCAAATGAGAATCGAGAGCATCAGATAACAAGATGCATACATCATGCCCAGTTCTCTCACGAATTACTGCTGATACAGCAGGAGTTGAGAGCAAACCATTCTGACCAACCCAAACACGTCTTACTCCATTCGCAGCAGTCATCTTTACTATGATCTGTCCATTTGTTTAGAGTCATCAGAAACAGTTCGTACGGCACAGGCAAACAATTATAAGCATGACATGGATAAATAAACATGTTTTTGTATACATACTACTCACACACGCCCACAAATGTACGTATAAAGGGTTGGCCCTATAAAAACTAGAAGACATAATGTTATTAAGATATTGAACTAGTTTAACTCAGAGTACTGGCAGATGAGATCCAAACCAGTAAAAAAAAGACCTACATAAGTGCATTTAAAATTTTACAGAGAAAATACACAGGCACCTAATTCCATCGGTGCATCTGCCGAGTTTTCTTCTTTCTTGGGAGTGTGTAAGGAAAAGAAGAGGAGATATGTGTATTGATGAAAAGTTGCTAAAAATGGTTTTCCAACTATTTGCACCATATGAGGATGTTCACATTGAAGTCATCAAAGTTTGCATTTCACTGTTTTCCGAGACATCAGAAAGAAAATATCTTACGACGTATACCACGATAACTTACCTGAATTGCATCTTTTGAATAATAGCGGCCATCTTCAGAAACAACAAGTGTGGCTCCTACATGAGTCGAGAAAGCTCATTATGATATTCATGTTAGACAAATAATTAACTAAAAGATCATGAAGAATGGAAAGATTGGTAGTCAGTAATCAACAGGAACCAACTCCCTTTCCCTGCTTTAAGGGCATCTTGATTGACGAAATGATGAGAATTGCGCTTGGACAAAATACATAAGAGTAGCCGGACAACTCTATAGTCATGCATAAACAAATGCCATGAAAGGAAAAAGGAAAATAATTCGAAGTCGACAGTATATGGTATTTAAGTACCTAATGATTAACATCATAGCAATTATTTGACCTTCACTAATCACCACATAATGACCATAAGAAATTCGCAACCAGAGACTTGCAATCACAGCTTCCAGGTTAAGAGAAAAGAAAGATAAGACACCTATAACATATATGTGTGGGTGAACAATACCCTCATTAATGTTTTTTTTTGCCCCACTAAAAGTGTAAGCTATTTAAAGTGCAAATCCTATTCGACTGTGGGCTCAAGGACCTCATATGCCATTAGTATAGCTAGATACTACTGTTACCGGACCTGATTTTGAAGAAATGGGCAGCAAAGCAGCAGAAGAGAATGTATTGACTTACAACGTTGCCATGAATTGAAAAGAACCCACCTCTTAACTTTTTCTGCTGAAAGGGCGTAGAACGTTGGCTGAACAAAATTTTCCAAATAATGAGGTTGCATGAACACCTTCACCTGATAAAGATACGGCAACATGAACAAAATTTTCCAAATAATGAGGTTGCATGAACACTTTCACCTGATAAAGATACGGCAACATGAAGTCAAGCGAGGTTTCATATTATCGTGCTCGATGTTCAGATATCATTCCTAGACTCCAGAATGCTCAAAACTAGTTTCACTAAGAAATACAAACGCTCCATTTAACATCCAATAAAATAAGATTAACAAACATGAAATCTTTTTTATAAATAAAGTGAAGTTGAGAGAGAATAGAGGTGTAAGTGGGCTTAGTGGCTGAAACCCACTTGAGCACACAAGATGAGCCAAGAGCTTATAGAGCCCAACGAGCAAGTTCTAAAAGGACCAACCTTAGGAACAACAGAACAAGGTTAAAAGCCATCAACTCATCCATGAGAATTCGATGTGGGACTTCAATACTACACCTCAACCCATTATACACTTGTGCTCATCTCTCACGAAAGCTTATGAACCCAAATGTCTGACTAGAAATTTGCAAGAAGACAATATCCAAGTCATTATGCTTGTATACATTACGTTTTCGACGTGAACTGTAACATGAAAAGGCATAAAGAATTGGAAGTTGTCGGTAATATTAGAATCCCTTCTTGTAATGACAATTAACGATGGTAAAGCCATGGCTTCTTTGCAGTCAAGTTGATTTAATATTACAAGTAGAGCGACTGGAATGTCTAGTTAATAAATCAAGCAAATCAGGAAGCATGTGTTTGCCATATTTAGTTCAGCAATGATGAGCATAATCAATCAATGGAGGAATATTACAACACGGCAACTACTTTAAAAAGAATGTAAGGAACGTAAAGATATGAGATAGGATGAAAGGAAAAACGAATTAGACAAGCAGAGGACCGCATCTTGAAAAAATAATGCAAAAGGAGGCTTCAATATGTCAGACTACCCATCAAAGTGCTAAGGTTGAAAACTTCCCATGTTGCAGAACGAGAATTATATGCTGCAGTTGCAGTTGACTGCTGGATAGATTGAGCAAATTGTAGCTGACAAGGTTGGATCTAGAACTAAATAGCTTAATTCTAAGGGAATTAAATTCACTGAGGTGGGGGAAAAAAAAAAGAACCCATAATGTGAACATTCCAAACAGACAAATTAGGCTTCCAACTTCGATTATAATCCTAACATCTCAGAAAGAAGCAGACTTGCCTACGAACTAAAAAGCCTATCAGCACAACTCAAAACTGTACATGATCTCGGGGATGAAAAACTGTTATATAGGTTTGAAATCCAACTGAAGTCTAGTTTCTTGGTGGCATTGGAGAAGTTTCTGAGTCAATTTGCTATAGCAAACCATACATGCTGAGGTGTATGAAAGAATTGCTCCATTGTCAATTGCGGTTACAAAGGCGACAATTCTTGGTATCAACTCCATGATCCCAACATAGCCAAAGTCTGCGCCTTTGTACGAATTCATCTCACCCTAGTCGCACATTTATTGATCACCGGTTCATTTTCTTTTTCTTTTTCCATTGCCGACCAGCAATTTGCTCATCACTTAATTAATACATCAACTCATCCAAATACTGTCATCTCGTGCTCTGCATCTGCAAGTGATCTAATCTAGTCCAATTACACAAACTAAGTCCAGGAACCATCATCAAGGACCAAAACCAGCTCGGATTCACAAATTTGAGAAAATTCAGAACACCCGGGCATTGCAAACAAAAAGGGAGCGAATCAAATCCAAGTATTGCAAATCCCAAAACCCAAGCTTTAACGGGAAAGACTCCCAAGACTGATCGAGCGAGAGAATCGAGGACCTTCTTACGTAGACCGGAAGTGCCGGGCTTCTGGCCAACGAAAGGCGCGGTTTCCACTCTGGACACCGTGAACGCCACCATGTTCGCTCCACCCGTTGCCGGTAATAACACATGCACGGAGAACGTCTGTGTGATGGGCGAGGGCGATGGCGATGGCGATGGCGATGGCGATGGAGCTATATGAGAAGAAACGGGTCAGTGACTGACGGTGGAATGGAGGTTGAAGGGAGGAGGATTTTCGTGACGCGAAGGTGACGAAATGACGGAGGGACAAGGTCCATTTCTTTTCGAGTTTGACTAGGTTCCACTTTCAAGCATCATCCAAGCCCCGATTGAATAGTTTCATTTTACAAGCTTTAGTTATATTCTTTTCCGATTGCGATGTATATTTCTTCTAGAATTTGAGCTCCAGCCCAAGCTCGAATTCGAGTTTTCATTAGTTGAGTTTAGTCGAGTCGAGTTCAAGTTAACCGAACAAACTATAACAGTCAATCTGGATCTCGGAAAGTCCATCTCGATCAAGTTTGGATCGAGTATTGAGTTTTCAGCGGTGATTCGAATCGAGCGCGCCATACTTTTTTACAAAATATGGTAAAAAATGCAATATATTGCAAGTGGACATTACATATGCGGCTCATTCTTGGATCTCGGTTTCAACCAAGTTTGTATGTCTCGTCTATTTGAAAAGAAAATCAGACTCCATTATTTCGCGAAAAATGAATGATTTAAAACACATTTTGTAATAATAATCGCTTTCTATTATTTAAAATAATTGACCCATTAAAATAAAAATTCAGTATCGACAATAATTCTTATCTAAAACATGATCAAAATTATTTTTCATTTATTTATTTTATATTGTTTGCACTTTACGATGCTGTATATATTGCCATACATAAATTATATTTTGAAAGATTTAAAGGTTAATATCACGAAAAGCTTCAAATCGGAACACATGTGACAAATTTATCCCAAACTATTTTTTTAACCACCAAAAATCATAAACTAGTATACATTCACAAATTTACCTCAAACTAGTACATCTATGAAAAATTTACCATCCGTTAATTTTCGTTAAGTTTTATTGTCAAATTACTGATTTGGATGACACGTGGCAATTGCCGAACGTGCACGTTTGGAGTTTACCCTCTATTTGTCACGGGTGTATCAATTTGAAATTTTTCATGATATTAATCCAATTTAACTAAAACTAACAAAGGGTAAATCTTTCACATATATAACAATTTAAGGTTTTTAGTTGTCAAAATAATTAGTTTAGGGTAAATTTATCGCAAATATACTAATTTAATATTTTTAGTAATCAAAAAAATAATTTAGGATAAATTTATCGCAGGCGTGTCAATTTGAGATTTTTCGTGATAAACAAAATAGGTTGAAGTAAATTTGTCATAGGTGTACCAATTTAGGGTTTTTCATGGAATTGACCCAAAATTTAGTGACAATATGAGATATTTGACAATATTTAAACTAGCGGACCATAGTCGAGCACTCATTTTGTGAACTAATTTTAATATTTGTATCACTATTTTATAAAGGAATTTACACAAAGCGTCACAGAAAAGAATGAATTTGCTAATTTACACATTCGTAAATTGCACACTTCAACACAACCAATTTTTTTTCCCGTCTTTCCATAGGTTCTCCAGTCACGTCCTTAGACACCTTACCTGACTAATTCCCTCATGCATTTCCACTTCAAACTCTAATTTGGGCATACAAAGAATACTCAAAAACTCCTACACCTCAATAGGAGTGATGTACCTAACTCTGCATAGGGCGCTTCCCGTGAGGATCCGAAGGACTCGCGAGGGTAGACATCGTTGAGGTTGTGGCCGTCGATGCCGTCGCGGAGCTCGTGTTGAATCCTGAGCCGAAGGAGCGCATCATGGTGTCGCCAGAAGTTCCTGTAGTCGTTCCGGCAGAACTAGACAAGCCGGGAGGCCGGCGGGACCGTCTGTAACGGGTGCCCGGTATGCCCGGCCTTGCGATCGGCTCGTCCAGGCTGCCGGGTTTCTTCGACAGCAAGACCACAACCCGGTTCATGGTTGGGCGGTTGCGCGGATCGCCTTGCGTACACAAAAGCCCTATTTGGATGCACATGGCCACTTGATCCGCGGATGCTGAGGATGCCAATGCTGAGTCCACAATCTCCAAGCTTTTCCCTTTCTTGTACATTTTGTATGCCTATACATTCAGAAATCACACTTCAATACGTGAGATTCATAATTGCGAAAATCACAGTACGATTGGCTCAGAGATTCACACATAGTTCTAACTCAACTAGAGTATAAAAGAAAAACAGATGCCTCAGTTTCTTTTGCCAACTGACTGACTAATAATCCATCCATGTGCAGGTCTTGCTCAGAACGTCCAGCACAATTGGGGAAAACAAGTACGTTTGAGCGTAACTTGACCAAAATCTGTTTAATGCAATACCGCACAGAACGATATAGACAGACCTTCTAGAGTGGGGAATTTAGAAGCAGACTATAGATCTGAACAAATTCCCTTTTTCTAAGAAATGATATATGTATATTCTTGAATCTCGACCTAGCACAGGATCTACCCCAATAAGCTTGCTTTTGGCATTGTTTTTTAGCGTGTATAGAGAGCTTTTGATATGGACATGTGCCCACTTAAGCACGTAACTTGCCAATTTTATGTGCCAATCAAGAGATGGTCACCCCATCTCACTCACATTAATAATTAACAAGGTCTGAAAGCACTGTGGACTTCCATACCACTTTGGTCATCCTCACATGAAAATATAAACACAACCTATGACCATTTCGCACGGCACACGCTTTTCCTTTTTCCTACTAACTTCAAAACGAAAGCATGAGGGGAAATGTTCAGTTGTCAACACAACATGTGAATCCAAGAGCATTTAAATATTGCTTTTTGCGTAGCACATGGTGGTTGGCTTTTCACAAAGTGGACCCAAGTGGTTTGAAAGAGTCAATTTAAAGAATTTCCCTTTTGTTTCTAAATATTAATATTTGGGCCCCCACCTCACAATTTAACTTTTAAGGTGTGGAACTAGACTCTCATTTTCTGGCTGAGGAAAAAAAAAATTATGAAAGGATAAAGTTTAAATTGCAGCCATACAATTACAATGTTGAAAGAAAAATCATGCACTGCATCCTGATTGAAGGTAGTTTGCACACACGTTTACAATTAACTTTCTCAAATCAATCTCCATTCATTCAGGACTAAAACTGAGCATGAATCACTACTGCAGATCCTTTTCAAGAGGGAGTCCATATTTATTACTTTTGTGTATCTGTGGGAACTAACTGAGTCGAAAGTTTGGATACTCATGCTATCCCCAAACAAAGAGAGTGTATTGTTTGTCAAAAGAAGTCAGAACGAGGTTGCGACAAACTTACCCAATCGATCATATTTTGCGCATCAACATCTAAATGAAAGGAGTTGTTCCTATGTCCGGTGATCAACTCGAGAACCAACACACCGAAGCTAAACACGTCCGCTGCCTTCGACAAGCTTCCGTGCATCACATATTCTGGAGCCATATACCCACTGTAACCAATTATAATAATCACAAATCATCCCCTATATTTTTAACTAGCCACCAATTAAATACTCAGATAAATAGAAGAACATCTACTGCATCAGGGACCAAGACAATTGACAGCACAAAACAACATATATTAGTAGGAATGCTCGACCACTTACTTGGTACCGGCCACGCGTGTGTTGACGTGCGTTTCACCTTCCGGGAAGAGGCGGGCCATCCCAAAGTCCGCAATCTTCGGGACCCACTTGTCGTCAAGGAGTATGTTGCTCGCCTTGATGTCGCGGTGAATGATGCAGCTGTGCGAGTCCTCATGCAGGTAGAGCAAGCCGCGGGCGATGCCCCCGATGATGTCAAACCTCCTCTTCCAGTCAAGCAACTCCTTGTTACTATTGGATTCTGCATCCAGACCAATGAAGTCGCCGTCAGGATAAGAATCACTATAGTTTTGACTTCTATGCATTCAATTAATTTAGGAGGGAAAAGTATGCAAACAACTGTGCCAAAATGGAATATGAAAACTTGTGTCCAAGGAATTTTTAAAGTTGGGAACGGTGGGGTTATTCAAAGTAGATGGCCATTGATTACTTCTAAAACAATGGATCATGCATCAGATCAAGGAAAAAACAGAGCAAATAAAAAGGCTTTCAACAAAGTGGTTTGACTGCAAAATCAATAGTACTAAACAAAACGGCTTTCAACAAAGTGGTTTGACAGCAAAATCAATACTATTACACAGTTTGGGGCTCTAGTAGTTTACTCCTGGAATTTGAAACACGAGCCCCATTATGTTCAACGTTTCATCATTCATTGCCCAACTGCATTTTGACATCAGATCCAACTCTTATTGAAAATTTAACAGTCGTCACGGAAAGGAGCATATGGCTTCATATAATTGCTTTCTAGTTACAGAAGATTTACATGTGACATGTGTGAGGTAATGGACCATCCTGCTCCACCAAAAACAGAGGTGAGAGAGAGAGAGAGAGAGGGAGAGAGAGAGAGAACTGACTCTTATTTTATGCTTAGATGCATGAAGGAGATAACTTATTGACTTGGTCCATACTTGACTGTCATAGTTTAAATGAATACAAATGGAACAAATAATGAAATTAAGGCAACATTGCAGATAGAAGACGTCACAGCACAATCAAGGCTTCAGATGACATCGCTTAACTTATGAAGATAATCATACGAGGTTTCCCTTGCTTCTACTTGTGAAAATAACTCCAATTGTGAATAAATCTCCACTGTAAATTTGCACATAGATGTTCCTACCACATTTCTTGGGAGGAATTTGAACAAGTACCAGTTAAAAGTGAGCCTTTATTTTTACACTAATGTATTTCAGATGAAAAATTGAATAAGCACCACAAGTTGACCTAGTAGTTAAGTCTTAAGATGAAAATCTTCATTTATAAAGGAAAAAGACTCTGCCCAGAATATGTGACTCAGGCAAATGTAATAGTCAGTTTGAAAATTTTCATCTATCAAGGAAAAAGATTCTATGCAGAATATGTGACTCATCACTAAGCAAATCTAATATTCAGTTTAAGAGGTGCCCATAAGTTTCTCAACATTCAAATTTAAATGTACACTCCTATGGCAAACTGATAAAACCAAAGACTTGACCTTCTTCATGGAATCTATATTGTTATGTATTCATCCGAATCGACGGAAACATCATATACACACCAAAGTAAATAGAACACGAAAACTTATCGTGGAAATAGCGGTCAAACAATTGCAGCAAGCAAACCATTTCAAATTTACAAGGTATTCTCAAGTCTCATGAAGAATCAGATATACTTTAGTTGGTCAATAAATTTAGTGCAGCATTTCTTTTCAAATCATAGCGTGGAAGCCAAAAGACAGACCCTGCTACATCACAATCGAGGGAACTCTTCACCGGCTGTTGAAATTTTTTCTTGTGCTGATCAATTGTGCAAGGATGAATGATGACATTTGAGAAGAGGACCAGATAGGGAAGCATTTACAAAGATTAACCGATACTTACTGAATAGAAGCTTGTCAAGGCTCTCATTGCGGACATACTCATAAACTAGCAACTTTTCTGATCCATGAGCACAGTACCCCAACAAATTTACAACATTCTTGTGCTGTACACGTGCCAATAACTTTGCTTCATTTGTGAATTCCTTCTTCCCTTGATTTGAGCTATGAGAAAGCTTTTTCACCGCAATATCTCTTCCATCTTCCAACTTTCCCTGTAGAGAAACAACTGTAACGTCGATGAAGTAGTCTCTGAATTTATGTTTGATGACTGAAAACACTGCCCTCTATTGGTTTAAACATGTAATGTAGGCTAAGTACAAGAGAAGCTCGATCACAATTAGCAAGAAGTTGAATAACAAGATAGGCAAGCAGAACAGTTGAAATATCTGAACTTAATTCCTGTACTCCTTTGAGCACAAGTCCGCACGTTATTCTTAATAACACGTAGAATCAGGAGAGTAAGAGATTAGACGAGGAATAGAACTCCAGAGTAGCCATGTCCAAAACTTTCAGTCACAGCAAGACCAAGAAAGCAGGATCTTTGCAAGGAAAACAAGAGAGCCAAGGCATATAATGTAACCTCTCTTCATGAAATCCTAGAATCATCAAATTCACGATTCTTTGGAAAAAAAGCATTTCCAGATGCCCCATTAGACAGCTCTACCATCATCGGGTCTCTTGACCTAACAGTATATACTGTAACTAATAATTAGCACATAAAACTGTAGATACCAACATCTCTTGAACCGACAGACTGGCTACAGTAACTAATAGCTAGTGCCTTAAACAATGACCGTACCTAATTAAATCTGTCGACATACAAGGTCATCAGCAAATACGACTTTGAGAACCCAAGACACATCTTGCAAATATCCCAACAGATGTATAGCATTCTAACTTCCATTCCAGCTATTCTCGCTTTGATGAGATTGACTCAATTGCGAGCAAGACACAGAAAGACAACCCCACAATTTCACCATAAATTCCCACTTCTACTCCGAGCTAGAGAATCAAAGGGCGATGTACTCAGTACATGAGAAAGCAACTGGAACTCTAAAACTTGCAGTGAATTGCACGGCAGAAGTCACTGACCTTGTATACGGGTCCAAAACCACCTTCACCGAGTTTGTGAGTCGGGTGAAAATTTTTCGTTGCAGCAACCAACGCTTCGAATGAGAAATGCTTTTGCTCTTGAGCAGCTATTCTCCCCAAGTCCTCTTCCCCTTGTCCCTCTAGTCACGGGAACGACAGAGATCAATAACGTAATCAGATCATGAAACAGAACAAGAAATCGTACGCAAAGTACATGAAAAATGTTTGCCGGAAACAGAGCCAACCGGGTCTCTCCATTCACCTTTGCTCGAGCCGAATTTGAATGTTTTCAGGAGATTATGCATGAAGCTTTTCGATTTGGGCATGCTTCTCCAGAAATTCAAGAACTAATCCATGTAAGATGCAACCCAGAAGAAGAACCAACAGAGTACCCACCCCCCCCCAAACCAATATCAGCAGCTTGTCTGGCGAAATTCGATGAATTGGAACTTCGCGGCAGGGAAAGACGGAGAAGAAACGAAGAGGATTTGAGCAAGAACTGGTTTTTCTTGCCGGGTTTCGCCCAAAATAGAGAATTGGTGTGCGAGACTATGTGTTTCCGAGTAGGAGCGAACTCGGAGGTTTAGTACGAGAGCTGCGCGTGTTGACCCACATGACAACCAATGAATCCTGACATTTTAACTTTTCTTCTTTCATTTTCCTTCTTTCTTTTCGTGCAGAGGAAAACGGTCAAACAGAGAAAAAAGCGTTGTCGCCACAAAGGTTCCGTGTCTTCTTGCACAAGACACCATCTAAACCAAGTTGGGTTTTTTGGCAAGAACTTGGACGGAATCAAGACGAAACGTCGGAGGAGCGACAATTTGCCTACACAACCGGAAGAGTACGAACTATGAACACGCGTTTGGGTGTGGTGGATGTTTATTTACCTTTGGGACGAACATTTAAATATTTATTGAATTTAGACTCAATACTTGATGTGATATTTAAACTTTTAATTTACTCAATGGGATCCCTCAATTTTACCTAGATGTGCAATGTGGCTCTTGAATTTTTATTTTGTTCATTGTGGTCCCTGAATTTTTTATGCATATTCAATTTGGTCCTTCAACTATATGAAGATGTTTAATATGATCTTTTCATTAATTCAAGTTCGGGGACAATATTGAACATTTTTATAAAATACAAGGATTGAATTAAACATGTATCAAAAAGTGCAGAGATCAAATTGGATGAATAAAAAGTTAATTGACTACATTGCACGTTGAGATAAAGTTTAAGGATCACATTAAATAATTTAAAAGTTCATGGACTATATTGCACGCCGGATCAAAGTTCACAAGTCATTTGTATAATTTTCTCTTTTCCTTTTGTGTATGGGAATTGCGGGATGATTTCACTTGAGATCGTCTTGTAACTTCTATTGATCTATCTAAATTTAATTTATTATTTTGGTTAAAATTCAATATTTCGAATATCCCAATAGAGGTCCTTTTGGCTTTAAGTGCAACTTAGGCAAATATTAAGACATCTTACTGTTTTATTATGGTGATGGAGGTCCAAATGGTTCCGGTGTTAAAGAGTACTTGGTTCCATAGAAGATATTTGGAATCTTTAATAAGTGAAGGATATATTACAACACCCTAATAATAGTTCAAATCCAATTTCTTTTCGGTACTTAGATAGTGAAAGCTCCGATCCTTCAAAATAAGTGACATTTGCAAGGTTCAAACTCTCGAAATGATCGAATTCCCTTATAATCATTACCCTCTTGGATGGTCCAGTGTCACATCATTTCGGGTTTCCATTATCGAAATTTCGGGAGAACTCGTACTTTTTACGCTAAGCACTGTGATAAGGCATGATCATGAAAGAAGATATTCGGGCATGTTCGTTCTTAGCTTGACCAAAAGTTACGGAGGAAAATCACGCGCGAATTTACGTGTTAAAGTATTACATTATGTGAAAATTTCAATTACTCCGGATTTTAAACAAAACAATCACAGAACGTGAATAATCTCTTCGTCCTCCTTTGATCCTGCCTTGGCGAGGAAAGTAGAACGTTCTTCTACCTGGCAAATTCTGCTTGGATGTGACAGGACTATGTGTTTATTATTATTATAATTTTTTTTATTTGAAGCTGATTTATTATTATTATAATTAGTTGGTATTATTATTGCAACGACATAATTTGGTCGTATCCATTTTTATATTATTTAATTTTGTCTGTTGGGGCTTGGGGGTGTGAAAATTTTCGTGGGTTTTTCCATCCGGGGCGAAGAGGACAGATGGCTGCTGCCCTTTAAATGCAAGAGGAGTAGACAAAGTCAAAGTCAAGAAAGATCGCTCCTGGTTTTTCCACGATCCTTCCATGTGAATTCTGCTGGACTTCTCGATTTCTATTTCGATCAGTTCAATGCGTGACCTGGGACGGAGTAGATTAAATCTCAGAGCACGCTTATTAGACCCTCGTCTAATCTCTCACAAGAACCGTTGTTAGGAGAATTCATGAGCTTTCGAATCATACATATATATATTTATATAAATCTAATCGTTCATCTCCAAACTCTTTTTAAGTGATTATACGTTACGGCATTTTATAAATTGAAAGATGAAAATCCAACTTTGGTAGAACGCGATAAATAGATTTCTTGAGGGTTTTGTGTGGCGTCGTGCCTTGGGTTTAATCTTGAAAAAGGATTGTTTGAGTTGGTAGCAACATGGCCAGCACCTTGCACTCAGGGCTTGAACTTGCATTAGGATATTTAGGGTGCCTGTGGCCGTTTTTTGGGTAAAGTTTTTCAGAAAATTGTATATTTAAAGTGATGGGATCGTCCGGATTTCAAATCGGGATAAAACTGGATATGATATGAAATTTAAGAATTTTGTCATATCCTATTTATTATTTGGCGAACTACCAATTTAAAGTTGGATAAGCAGAGACAAGATGCGGTTGAGATTGACTCTATTTTGCTGAAACATCATGATTCTTTAAAAAGTATTCAATGATGAGTTATGATGGGTGACTTATTGTGGAGTAGAGGCTTGTGCCATCTGAATTCGGGTACAACATCAACGGAGCGGACTGCATAGAATCGAGGGTCTTGATCCGATGTCAAATCCTTTAAGAATGACCCACTGATCTTGCTCGTTGTATTGTTGAGTGAGTAAACAAAAGCTGAACAATCTAATTATTAGGCCTCTTTTCGCAAATTGAAGATACACTCATACAGGTCGTCCAAAAGAGCCCTTTCGAATGTTGAAACCCTTTTTGAAAGTTGATGATGAACCTCTAACTCTTGATAATATGTCGAGACCCCCTTCAAATGTCGAAAAAGTTCAAGCGGTTAAAGAACGAGGGACATGATTTCATATCACGCCAATCAATCGATTAAAGAACAAGGTCGTGAAGATATCCAACTTTGAGACCGTAGACCCCAACTTAGCTTCACTGGAGAAGCGGCCACACTTGCGCGTCTCCGCCATTGGAGAGCCCCCAACCCTTGCTAGAGAGACGACCAAACACGGAGGAGAGACGGTGGTTGTGGGAAAAATTCAATTGTCTTCATGTGTACTTTCTTAAGAAATCCTATCATGATCTATCTCACTCTCTCATCTAGGATTTTTTTTATCCTGACTATATCCCATTTATCCTATCATGGACAACTACTAAACACAGAATATGATAAAATATAGGGCGGCGCTATTTCCACTCCAATTTTGGCTAAGGCACTCCTTTTTGCTAGTTATCTCACTAAAATACCCCCCTCTTTCTTTAATTAAATATTTCTTTTTTTATCGGGCTAATTCACAATTCTACCTTTATTTTTAGTTGATCTTGATAAGACTAGAAAAGGAAAATTGATCACAAAATGGAAAAGATTAAATTTGTTAAAAGCATAATAAAATGTCGAACATATTGGTATTTAGATATGTATTAACAAAGGATAAACACGTAAAAGAAAAAAATATGAAATTTTGTATTGTTCAACTATTAATATAAAGAAAGGAATTAATATTGATTGTAAATTCAATCTCATAGCAAGTGGATAAAAAATTTAAAATATGCTTAAATTTTTCCTCTAAAAATATCTTACGCGAGTTTGAAAGTGCAGAATGTATAATCAAATTTTCAATCCCATCTTGCAATTCATATTAAAATGTGAAAAGCTAAAAAAAAAAAAAAGCACAAATAAGCGATTTGTAACTTTAGAAACCCGCAAGTCTATACCCACAAGATCAAAATCTGCTTGATAATTATATAGATTTAAATTTCAACTTTGAAGTAAAGTTTTCCTCAAGCTATGTCATAAAAAATAAACAAACAGTTAATTATGTGTTCATAAGTCGTTATAACTAGAAATTTCTAACATTTTATATAGATTTTTTAATTAAAAGCATGAGATCATAAATTAAGAATAGTGAACTCCTCTAGGAGAAGTGATAGCATGATACATTATAGATGATATTTTATTGGGTGTAATTTGACATTTAAATTGTGAATTTGATATTTAAAAAGAAAAATATAAATAAAGGCGGTTATGTTGGTTAGGTTGATAAAAAAAATAATAATAACTTAAAGAGGGAGGAGGGTATTTTAGTCTATTGATTGAAAAGAGGAGTGCCTTAGCCAAAATGGAAGTGAAAATAACGTCGCCCTAAAATATATTATATCACGACTTATATTCTGATGACCAAACACAATCTAAAAAAATACCATTACAAGGATTTATTTTTTTGGTGAGACGCGGTTATGAGGAGATTGACAAGAATGAAAGTGAGTGTATTCCTGACTTGTTAATTAAGTGGAAGTTTTTTTGGTCGATTTATTAAGGGGGAGTTTTCCTAGTGGTATTAGCACGCAAATGAGAGGACGGATTTGTTTGGGTTCATGGAGATAGGCTAAGCATAAAAGAGAATCAACATTAATTGAATGGCTAGAGATAAGAGAAGCGGGCCCAATCACCACCGTATCATTTAAATAAAAAGGTAAAGAAATTGATATCGCTAATCCACTCATACCTAAAACTACTTTTTTAACAAAGTTGAATTGAACCAGATACGTTACAATTCCAAAGGAGATATCGGTCACGCCGGGGCACCCTTCTTGTTGTTTACATGGTGTAAGTCGCCGATCGTGTTGACTTTGTGATCGTGCTATTTTCACTTAAAGCTTTCAACACCGGCGTAATTGCTCTGATTTTACCTTAACAGCAATTCAAACTAGCAAGTAGGAAGGATTACCCTAGATTGGAAAGGAAAACTTTTAGATGGTTCAGGCTCGCGTAAAAGCAGCTTGAAACAATGATAAAAGCATTAAACCTAACACCCATTTCTTGGAGATACTCAGATACATTGCCAATCTAATTAATTGGCCGAAGGGGCATGATCAATTGGCTCACACCTGACACCACCCTCACATAAACAAAAAATTCTAGTTGGGTTATATCATTAGCCTTTCGAATTAAGCACCGCCGAAAGTGATCCACGACGAAGAATGATTAGTGCCACTCCTGCTGTCCTTAGCTGTCCTCGTACCCAAAAGTGCCAAGGCCTTTCATGTGACAACGTGGGACTTTCCTAATTGCACGTGGAGGAACCAGTTAGAACATCTTCAGTTAGGTGCCTCAAATTATTTACTTTCTGATTTTTTTTTCTTTCCCCCTTTTCTTTCTTTTTTCTTTTTCCTTTTTTCTTGCATTTTTCCTTTTTTTCCCTTCATTTTTGCTGATGGATGGCCTCGCCGGTGGCAACAAGGCCGATCCTCACTTGGGTAGAGCGAGGCGAGCCCTTGTGGCTGCAGGAGAGGGTTGTCCTCGCTTGGGTAGGGCGAGGTGAGACAGGCCCCCACACGGGCGGAGCGAGGCAAGCTCTTGCGACCGCAGGCGAGGGCCGGCCTCGCCTAGGGTAGGGTGGGGCAAGCCCTCGCCGGCAACCACCCGGCCGCCGAGGACACAACCACAAGCGAGGTGGAAGAGAAAAAAAAGGAAAAAAAAACTAAAAAAGGAAAAAAAAATTAGAAAAATGTAAAAAGACGAAAATGCATTTGGTCATGCCATTCTTTGAAACAATGAGCGCACCTTCAGGTCATTATTTGATAAAATGATGGCACTTCGAGCACTTATTTGGAATTTTCTCAAAGAATTATTTGTTATGCAGAGATGTTACACTTAAATGTAAATAGAAATGTTTCTTTTCCTCGTTTTACCGAATTTAATTGACCTCGTGGTGAATCATTCGGTGCAAACAAGGAAAAAGGGAACCCCCACAGTCATAAATTGCTTTATCAATCCGATGTTCTTCTCCCATCATTAGCCACGTGCAAACTTAATCCCACAGATTTCCGTCTTCAAATTTTAATTTTAATTTCTCGCGATTTATCTCCTCGAAATATTTTAACCTTAAACTTGTCCTAGCTGGCACGTGTTACATTTTCATCGTTTGAAATATCCGTCATGGTTGGACCAACCAAAAAGTATCCATCATGGTATTTTGGACTAGTGGGGATTAGGTTTAATGTGATCCAACGATTTTGTGTTTTGCGGATCGAGTAAAGTAGAAAACAATTCCGCCCACAAACAGAGATATCCAAATTCAACGTGCTGCTTTTTCAATCGGCTGTTGTTGTCGTCGTCGTTTCTATACGGTGATGGTGCCGAGGACGTCGAATATGAGCGCACACCGCCTTTTGACAAATCTGCGATTCTTGAAGAGGAAACTTTGGCATGTTGATACGAGATTCGGTTATCGACCTTCGATTGTGTTTTGATGCTATGACAGACTTGTCTTTGTGGAATGAGCGAGTCTCTGCAGGCTGTACCAAGTTAATTTATCTTTCGGATATGCTCGATTTGTTTGATTTGCTTTTTTATCTTAATGCACTTCTCTTTCGAGTAAAATGAAAAAAAAAAATCCAACAAAAGAAAAATTCAATGGATTTCGAAGATATGAAAAGTCTCGGACTTGATTACGTGGCCTTGATTGAAGAAACATACTTAAATTTATTGTAAAATAGTGAAAAAATGAATATGTACTTAAAAAGAAAAAAGCCTAAGCAAAAATTCCATCTTAAGTTCGATTAGTCTTTCCTTGATTCGGCTTTCCAAGAGACTTTCCTTGAGAAAAAAATGAGGGTGTATGGCAAATTTCTTTTGGGGACGACTTTGCTGAATACTAGTATTGGCAAACCTGAAAGTTCAAGGCAAGTCTTGAGCTTCGCTGAGCTTTGTCGACCTCTGTCGCCCGGTGCTCTTGCTAACCTTCAACAAGATTGCAATGAGATCTGCAGCAATGAGGGTCGCCGGTCGACGGTCACCTGGCCGACCGTCGCCACCGAAGCTCGCCCAAAGTCCCTTTGCTCGCCCATGCATGCCCTCTCTTTTTCTTTTGCTGTTTGTTTTTTGTTTTTAACTACAAAGTTGCTTTAAGCAAACGATACATCAACCAAATGCCATTTGCTTTCTGCAAATCCGCCTCCATTCAAAATATCCTTGGGGAAATAGCTCTACGTCCTCCCAAGCCGAACCAAACGCAGCCGCTATATGCTGAAGAACACTACAGGAACCCAATTAATGTGTTCGATTTCAATCAAACTTCTAGATACTAATTAATCCAATGTAATTTGTATCGGACTGTTAGAACCATCGAAATCAAACACGGTTTAATTTCTGTTGACAGTATGGTGCCACACCATTTATTAATCCCATAATCTTTGTACAAAAAAAAAATTCAGAATCTCCTCTTGACACAGATATTAGACTTTTATGCTGTGTACATGTTACATTGCATACTTACCTAACTATAAAAGGAGAAATATAATCCGTATCTTCTGTTTTTAATGAGCAATCATAGCTACAAGTCGAGGGGAGGACCGGTTCAACAACTCGAGCAAATAAATTATTTTGCAAGCGGACCTAAAGATATTAATTATTAATCCACCATCTCTGACGTCTTCTCAATTTCAGACTAGGCCTAAAAGTAAAGGGTTGACTTTAGCCCATGCTTGACCTTCAAGCATCTCTTGATCATGACTAGGCATCCCATGACTCAGAGCCATTTCATTTTGAGGCCATGATCATTCCCTAATGAAATTGGAAATCCTCTTCGACTATTGGAAAAAAAGTGCGTGAAAGAGGTAGCCAACAAATTTACTCTCCTAGGCGGTGCCTTAATTGAGAGATTGAAAAATTTCATGAATCAAGTCTTGTAGAATTGATCAAGCGTAACGTCGGAGTACATCGTTTACCATAATTATACCGATGTTCAAGACGATGCACATAAAAAAAAATTTACACCAACTGGGTTTATAGGTGCATATTCTTGTGCTTCTATTTTTTATTTTTTTATTTTTTTTGTGTTTTTGGCTGAGCTGAATGCCGTTGCTTTCATTATCCTTGATATCTGTTCTTAAGAGGATGGTTCCTCTGTACTTGATTGATTGATTGTTGTTTCTTCTACACCAACCAAGAGATTTTTTATGCTTAAAGCATAATCCACAGTGACAGACAGCAATGCTTGCTTCCTCTGAATAATCTAATGACAATCCTTTTGGGATGAGCCTTCATGTCCTCAGAAACTTACAACCAAAGAATATACAAAAACAACTAGGTAAACTCCAAGACAGTCTAAAACAAAAGGGGAAAAAAAAACAACACACACACCATTACATACTTACAGATGATGAGTACACAGGTGTATACAAGTAGAGACAACTTTCATAAGCTCCTCCAAATGATTAAAAGAAAGCCAAACCCTCATGTGATGGAAACTGATGCAATGATGAGAAAGATAAGGGGGGGTGAGTTTACTTTTCCCCTAGCTTCCC
Source organism: Rhodamnia argentea (assembly GCF_020921035.1). Classification (NCBI taxonomy): domain Eukaryota; kingdom Viridiplantae; phylum Streptophyta; class Magnoliopsida; order Myrtales; family Myrtaceae; genus Rhodamnia; species Rhodamnia argentea. The sequence continues at coordinate 8,357,018 of NC_063154.1, read as the reverse complement.
CAGCAGATGAAGGGCATAAAGGAATTAACCAAAAAAGAGTGTCCTGTTTCTAAAAACTTCCTAACTGGCACTGGAATCTTGGTTGGATCTTTCCAGCTATGCAAGCCATGCAAGCCATGCCTACTCTCACAACCTCCAAATGACAGAACTGTAACATTACAACAAGAAAAAGACAGCAGAAGGAAGAAACAAGAAAAAAGAATTCCAGATGACATGGTGTTTTTATCTCCCCCACACTAGCCTACATGCACATGACACCCACCATCACCCTTTTGCACAAAAGGTGCTGGTAGGCATAAACCCAGAAAATAAAAATTGGGCTTATAGTAAGAACAGAAAACAAAGTCAAAAACATGAAGGTAGACTCTTTCCTCATTGTCCACCAAGATGAGACGAAATAGACCAGAACCAGGGGCCTCCCTCTCCCTGAAGGTGCATCCCTTAACATTTGTTCATGAAATGTACTTTGCCACCGTGTCCGGTGTGGCCCGAATGATGCTCAGCCGCCGGTACTTTGCTTAGATTTTTCGGTGGCCGATGGACTCCAATAAGATAATCTGCAAAGTTTCAGGGGAAATTTGAGAATGATCAATACGCCAACCTGACATTATATCAAATTTAGTATTAAAGACTACTGGTTAATTAGTGACTTATATTCAAGAGCTCCACCTTGACTTCTACGTCGCAGCATCAGTGGCAAATTTCACTGCATTACGCCATCGGTCATGTTCCTAACACGGACCTCGACGGTCCTTAAATCGCGAAGGTGTTGCAAGATCTCTTGGAGAAGATGCAATCCTTTATCGCCCTTCCTCAATGAGTTGACACAGTGCTTTAGGAACTCCCTGTCAGCTTCAAGGGCCTGCAATCTCTCATATACGTAGTCTACTTCTTCCTCGATCGCGAGCCTCTTGTCCTCAGCATGGTGTTCGTCTCCGCACAGCTCACCATCTAATTCTGTTTCTGCACCAACTGCATCAAAAAGAGGAAGCAGCCTCTTCGCCTTAGGGCCCCCAAGTCCCCTGTGTTCCTGGTGTTTTCCATTCATTTTGGAATATCCGTTTCCATTCCCATTACCTCCACCATTCGACAAGTGATCGCTGTGACCGTTGCCGTTTTCCTTGTAGGAGTGACAGATCATTGGCTTCACGTCCTCAAAATGTTGTCCTTCTTCATAGCTCATTCCGAAGAGCTTCTCTTCCAGAGCCTTGAGCTGCTCTAGAATGTACAACCTCTCTTCCTCAAAGTCCTCCAATGACTCCTCCAGATACACAACTGCATCACTTGGGGTTTTCTCATGGCTTCCGTTTCGGTCACCAGAAAGGCCGCCCTCCTCCTTCGCCTCACCATTCAAATCGACCAATAATCCATCACCGTCCTCGGAATTGCTACAAGATGCAGATGAAGTTCGGTGTCTTCTCACGATCATCATATGTTCCTTGGCCTTGTACTCCTCGACCTTCTGGCGATACACCTCGAGCTCCTGCTCCAATTCTTCCTTCTCCTTTTCTCGCTTCACCATAAGATCATTTAGAAGCTGCAATGCTTCTTGATCGTACTCGGATTGCTCTTCCATCATTCTCTGATACTGCAAGGCCTCCATTTGCATCGCGGCCTTCTCTTCCTGGAGGCGGTTGATCATTGCCATTGTTTGGCTTGCCGCGACAGCAGAAGCGCTCCGCTCTTCTTCAAGTTCTGCATATAGAGCATGTAAGGCCTTCCTTTCGGATCTCAATGCCGATTTCAGCTTCTCAACGGTGAGAGTTCCTTCACCACCATCAATATCACTGATCACGCTCCCGTCCAACGACTCTACAGAATCTTCCATCCCAGATTCTCTCCTGTCCAGAAGGAGTAATCTCCTATGCAGGCTATCGATGGAAGTGGGTGTATCCGGCATTTTCTCATCTTCAATATTCTCATTACTCTCCATACACAATTGCACTTGACCATTATCTTCTAGCTCGCTCGCTCCAAACGAGACAGTATGGAATTCTATATTTCTTTCAGTTTGCATAAACCCTATAACCCACAAGAGACAAAAGGCATAAGACTAGGATCAAATGAAGAGACATTTGCGAAGTCCTTCAGCTGGCAAAATACTCTTAAAGCTTACCGTGCTCAAAATTAGCGCTGAGAATGTCATATCTAGTAGAAGTATCTTCCTGTGTGCAATGAAACGAAGGGAACGATTCTTGAGTATGAATCTCATCTACTGTTTCTTGATCAGGAATCTCTGTCCCGATTGAAATCTCTGCGTCGACCTCATCATTCTGAGAATTACACTCCTCTTCGGCTCCTACATATGTCGTGGCGCATTCTCAATTTTCGCATTCAAATTTCGCTAAAGCAAAAGTATCTAGTTTGATATCTGGAATATAACAATTACCTGGGTGAAAGTCTGAACTTTCGAATCCTCCTGCCGTTTCTGCAGTTCCTTGAAGAACATCATCACTTCCCACTCCGAAAGTCCTGGTTGCTTGAGTAACAGCAACTTGCTCATTGCTATCCTTCTCTTGTGCATGATATAACACATTCTCATCCAATTCCGCGGCTTCGGAAGAATCGATTTTTTTCAGCTCCTTGGTTTCGAATTTTATCGTGAAACCTTCACTCTGAAGCGAATCGCCCTTAACCTTATCCTCCACAACCTCAATCTGCTTCCCAGGAGAGGAGCAGAAGTCCAAAATGACATCCTGTTGTCCACAGTTTTCATGATCTTCCTCTTTGATTGTGTACAGCCCTTTCAGTTCCACTGGAATCAACTCGCACTCATTGTTTCCGATGTAAAACTCCAAATGGCGAGATGAGAGCTCCATGCCAGCCTTTGATTGGCGTTTTCTGCTGCCGAATTGAAGCATTCTCGGATCAGTCTCATCAGACATATGCCTCCGAACAAAAAACACATTTCTATCATCCTCGGCAATGACTCTCTGCTCCTTCTCAATCTCCAGTTCGACCTTGTGATCCTCATTCTCCACCATTTCTTTAATACCAGATTCTGAAGAAGGCGACGAACACTTGTCCTCCTCCTCCTCCTTTGGCTCCACCTTAACACCCCAATATGCTTGACGATCTTCAGAAACCTCCACAAACTCCAAGTGGCGAGAGGAGAGCTCGTTCACGGCCGCTGATTGGCCTTTTCCGCCACCGAATTGAAGCATGCTCTGATCAGTCTCATCAGGCATACGCCTCTCAACAACAAACACATTCCTATCATCCTCGGCAAGGACTTCGCGCACCTTCTCAGTCACCAGTTCGACCTTCCCATCGTCATTCTCCACCATTTCTTTAACACCATATTCTGATGAAGGCGACGAACACTTGTCGTCCTCCTCTAGCTCCAACTTAACATCCCCAAATGCTTGACAATCTTCAGAAACCACAACGAATCTTCCAGCTTCTTCAATCCCCTGAATGCCTTCCTTCACAAACAACTCCGATCCGCTCCGAAAATCTCCATCCTCTGCCTCTGTGACAAAATACCCCTTCTGGGTATCGTCAGGACTATCAAAGCAAGACTTGATTGAAGCACAGGGAGAGAAGTGGGAATTCTTCTCCACACTCGCTCCGCAGCAACGACAACAACACTTCGCCTTGTCGTCGTCGTCGTCATCCTTAGCCGGGCCGAGTTGCAAAGAGGACGAGCAATCCTCGCACATGTCTTGGAGCTCTACTAACTTCTGGTGATTGAAGCAGTACACCAGCCGGGAGATTTCGGTGGCGTGGCTCTCGCAGACAAGGCCTCTGTGATGGAGCTTGGTCTTGCCGGGCTCAAACAGGTGATCGATCCTGGAACACAAGAGGCAGGGCCTCTTGAGGCCGAAGTAACCGGCGAATCGGACGATGAGGTAAGAGAAGAGAGAGTTGAGGAGGAGGAGGCCGATCAGAGTCCACTCGAGAACGGCGTAGATCAGAATGAGGGTCATCTTGTTGGTGTTCCTGTGAACCATGGTCGCAAACTTGTTGGCCGCCATTGCAGATGACGATCAATATGTACTGTACAGACTACAGAGAGAGAGAGAGAGAGAGAGAGAGAGATCCGATTGTAATACGGAGTTTTGCAGAGAAGGGTGCTTGGAGAGAGAGAGAGGTGAATGGTTTTCCAAGAAGGATGTTGAAGGAGACAGAACAGTCAGGAGGAGAAACAGAGAAGAGGAGTCGTTCTTTGACAGAGGAAAAAACTTAAAAAGAATGTCTTGGCAGCATCAACGGAGCCTCTTTTGACAAAGTTAAGTAACCATCAACATTCTCTCTTGTTCTCACCGTTGCCTTTGAATTTTCATTTTATCGTAGAAAAAAAAAATATCAGACTTATACACATATTTTTAAACATATGTATATAATCTCGATAATCTCCTTCTCTTACGATCTTTCCGAATTTCGCCTTAGCCCTATTATCAGTACTTTCCCCAGAAGCACATCACTAATTTTTTTTCTTCTGCGGATCTGTTTAAGAAAAACAACGAGGGTTTAGACGTTTATGCCGTACATAATCATCCGTATTGAAGCATGTCTCGATCTCAAGATCACTCGGGTTTGGTAGGAAATCTTTGGCCGCCAATGCAAGACATGATAGCAATAAATCTTGGCTATCAACCTAATTTATTCGCAAACTCTTAGTCTCAGCAAAATTTCTACCTGTACAGCCAAAATATTAATGACAAAAATTTAATTAGTATATACATATATATATATATATATATATATATATATATATTGGCTGGACTTAAATAGTATAGTTGAATAAATAAAAAATAGGGTGTAGTGGGTGGCCCACCAACCATGCCCCTAAATTGGTGGCCAGTCTTAAAGTAAAAGTGTGTGTGTGTGGGTGGGGCCCCATTGATGATGCCCTTGCCGGTGCTTCATTCATAATTCAAAGTCCTTTTTTTTTCTTTTTTTGTGTGTAAAGATGCTTCCTTGGTAGACCATGCGCAAACAAATTTATCATAAAAAGTGATTCCTTTATTTTTATGCATTTTACCACTTTTAGAAGAAGAAACTGGTTGAAAATAATTTCATATTCTTGCTACATTTTTATCTTTCGAAACATGCACAGAGAATACTACAATATCTTGTTGGAAAATTACCAAAAAAGTCCTAAACATTTTGCAATTGTGCTAATTCAGTCATAAACTTTTTTTTTGGCCGATTTCATCATAAAACTTTTGCATTTGTCCCAGTTTAGTCCATCAGACCACCTATGATCGGCCGACGCTGACGTGGATAATTTTTAATGATATTTTAATTTTAAAAAGAATTAAAAATTTTTCTTCTTCTTCTTCTTCTTGCAGCCGGTCGCCGAAGGAGAAAGCCGGCAAGGGCAAGGCTTGTCAATCTAGTGACCGATCGGCGGAGGAAGATGAAGAAAAAAAAAGAAAAAAATATTGGTATAAATATAAAAGGCTTAATCTTGAATTGATAATGGAAAAAAAATTTAGAACTGAATTGACACAATTGCAATAGATTTAAGACCTTTTTTTTTTTTAAATTATTTTGCCTATATTTGGTTGAACGATGTCCTCGAGATTTTAGAGTCTAGTTATCTATTATTACATTTTATTTACAGATATAACATTACTTTAAGAGAGAGAGAGAGAGAGAGAGAGAGAGAGAGAGAGAGAGAGAGAGAGAGAGCATGATATATAGTTATAATATTTTGGACTCCTCCCTAAGGATATATGTAATCGAAGTGCTAGGAACGCAAAGCACCTAGTCTCTCGTCTCTACTTCAAGAACTCGGGAACTCTTTTTAACTCGAGACGGTTCCCTATGTCGATATTAATGCGTTAGAAAAAAAATTTAAGCGTTGCTTCTAAGTGTGCCATCTAAGATTGTAAATTGCTAGACTTGAACTCTCCTTGTTGCAAGAAGATGTTTTGCCTCCCGTTCTTCATTATGGCTGGACATGAACTAGACGCAGTGGGTCAACGTCAAGTTTGTTTGGTAAAATATATCCGCATTCTCGATTAGGATTATGTAAAACCCCCGGCGCATATTCATGTTGGATTTAGATCAATAACATATAACGTGACGATCAATTAATATAAAAGCTCATCAAGGACGGATGCAACTGATATAGTTTGAGTGGATCATGAATTATGTGCTTCATTCGTGTATAAATTTGATTATATGAATTGAGGAAACTTTTAAACAAGGATTTAAAGTGCGATCATTTTCTCAAAAGATGACCCAGAGTTGGCATTGTCTCAAATAAGGCCCTGAAGTGGCCAACCTAATCTCAAATAAGACCCCTAACTGTTTAGTGTCCAAATCTTTGCTGGCCGACACACCCATGCATTCAGACTCACAAAAGATGCATGTGAGATGCATATCGTGCATAGTAATATTAAAAGAAGTAGGGGAACCGAGGAATCTAAGATCACTAAATCGAAGTAACTGTCACCTGCTTTAGATAATCGGGTCTGATGTCCTAAAATGTTAAATCAACTTGGAAGAGTTATATGCGAAGGGAAGCTTTGATCGACGGATGGGAAGGATGAAGTCCCCGTCAGAATCATGTAATGATCGGCTTGCTGAGTTGAAGAGTGTGACACAACTAACCACTCTGGAGATATCAAACTACGATCCCACCATACCCTTCGAGGATGATGACCTATATCATTCAGGATCCTGATCAGATTTTGCCGCAGATGACAATAGTTTTTGTTTTTTTTTTTTTTCTCTGACATAGTTTTGTTGCCTAAGGTACGCTGTCCAAAATTGAGTAAGTTAACAAATATGACAGCTTTTGCAAGCGAAGAATCACATCAGAGGGTCCTCCAATTCATGTATCTTTGTCATTTTCTGGTCGTGTCAGCCTGTTCTATTGATAGGGTACGAGTTTCCTTTGTTCTCAATCTTGTAAACACTACCTAGATAGATCATACTACAAGGAGATTTAAGATAAGATGATATTGGTGTTGAAGGAATGTTAATGCATATTGTATTAAACTTTGATTATTTATAAATGATTGTACTTTGATCGGAATCTAACCAAATTTTCGGTGAAACATTGATGATGTGCGGTCACACCAACTGTAATGCAAAAGATTGAAAATACAGAGAAATGGAAGGAAGATGGAGGCTAACGGAGATTTGGACAACCAGTAAGCCCCGAGCCTTATTTCATATTAGGTTGCTAATTCAACGCATTATTTGAGACAAGGTTCACTTTAAGTCATATTTCAAGAAAACGATCTTACTTTAGACCCTTGCTCGAAATTTCTTCTCTGAGTTATCGTTCGAAATGCCCTCAATCACCTTCCGATTTTGTCAACTTAGTATATCTAGCTTGAATTATTGGCTCAATAATATAAACGCACATTGTTGCAGACCGCGAAAATTGTCAAAAAAGTAATAAATCTTTCGCATATTTTGCCAATTCAGTCTTAAACCTTTTAAGTTTGCCAATTCAATCCTAAACCTTTTTCACATTTTACCAATTCAGTCATATTGGTCGGAAATCGCTGACGTGGACAACGGTCATCCTACATGGTACCGCCAATGCCGACGTGGATAATTTTTAATAAATTGTTAATACATTTTCAACCTTTTTTTGCCTTTTTGGGTTCTAGGGCAGGCGGGGTTTGCTAGCCACGTAGGACAGACAGCTAGCATCCATGTCGGCGATTTTCAATCAATATGATTAAATTGGTCAAAGGTAAAAAAGTTTAGGGTCAAATAGGCAAACTTAAAAGATTTAGGATTGAGCTGTGAAAAGTACAAAATATTTAGGATTTGTTTGACAATTTTCTCCTTGTAGACTACATATTAGAGATTGGGTCATCATCGTGCTGAGGTTGCAAGTGATAAAAAACGGTGTGTTCGTTTCCCACCATCTGATCCCGACTAGCCCTCCATCGCTCTTTTCCAACCATCAAATTTCCATTTGCATGATCACATTCTCGTCATCTTCATGTTGACGAAAATGGGAAAGCATCGAGAATCAATAAAGTAGAGGCAAAACTACGTCACCAAAATACTACCCTTTCTTGATCTATTTTTCAAGATCATGCTAGGGGGTGGTCGAGGGCTGCACCGCCCAAACCCTACCTATATCACCTAAATTCTCTATCCGCTCCTCATTTACAATGAAGATCCGTTCACATTATTTGTAAAAATCTCAAGACAATATGAACATACTGACTTGTCAGCGACGTGCCCTAGTTCAAAGACACTTTTTCGATGAAGAGCCATTCACATTATTTATAAAAATCTCAAGCTAATATGAACATAATAAAAAAAAAAATGAAAACATGTTTACCATGGTATCTTCAATTTTGTACGTGTTTCAGTTCAATTGCTTTGAGTTGGTGATGGTGACCATTGGCATATCAATCCTTTCCGAGAGGATGCTGTCAACTTTTGTTGTGCTTTGTCCCTCCAAATTGCTTTTGCTTTTTTGCAGCATCCTTATGTCTTTTCGGATTTATTCCTCTAGGTACAATAACCTCCTTGAATCCTAGGCTAGTTTAATTAGCTGCTTATTGCTTTTATTGAGATGCCCTTTCCTAATATTGTGTAGCCTTTAGGATTGTTTGGCAACCATCCTTGGCGAGATTGAGCTACTAACATGATAAAAAAAAAATGCAGGAAAAAGGAATGTATGTATTATTTTAGATTAAGAATAGAAAATTTTGTAAGCTAGATACCACAAAGATAATGCCTACTTTTCAAAATATGACGGGGAGATATTTCTATGTTACACCAATCTAGAACTTGAAACTTAGCGATCGAAACAGATTTTCCTAATTTCTTGGAACTTGGAACTTGCCATGCATATCTTGGAATCTAAAACCAGATAGGTTTCTATCCTGAAACCATGCTCATCCCTAATTCGATTTAGAATTAGGAATGCTATAGGTTGGATTCTTAAATTACACACTAAAGCGGACTCGACTTTTCTAAGTGAGCTAAAGGAAACATCCCATAAAGTATGCAGATAATCCGTTCCTCTTTAATTGATTTCAACTCACATGTTTTTGGACCAAATCCAAATGGTTGTGCATTAGCAACCCTAAATTTCCTACTCAATTATAATTTTAAATTGGAAAAAAAAAAATTGGGCGTACAGCTATGTGTGGCCACCACAAACATATTTGAATAATCAAAAGGTTTTATCAACCTTCATTTAATTAAATTTTTGTTTCCTGATTTTCTTTTTAATTGCGCCTCGTGTGGCCCCATGTTCTCTCGAATGGTCCACTGTTCTGTGCACGCGTCTCCTCAAATTCTTTGTCTATGAGACGTCCGATTATACCGAAAGAAAAAGAAAAGATAAAAGATAATAATTAACAAAGTAAAAAAGGAAAGGAAAAGAAAGTTTCAAATTCGACGACTGATTAAGTAAGAAAGATTAATGCAAAGACCTTGATAATGGCGGTCACTGACTGATCACTGTGGTCCAAATTGGACGGCGGGGCCGATTGAGTTTACTTTGCTTTGCTTTGCTTACCTGCAAAGACACATGTACATGTATGAAGTGTTTTGTTTTGTTTAATCTTATATGCAATTTTGATTATATAAATACAAACCAATGGGCCCCGGATCTACATGTTCACTATGATAGCATTCATACCGCTGTGGGCCAAGAGCATATTTGCCTATTCTATAGGGCATTTTATTCGAGTGGCATCATTGCTTAGGGAGTTTCTAATCTTCTAGAATTGAGTAGTTTATTTTAACTGTTATAGAATGGAAAAATTGTCCAAAAAGTCACAAGCTTACTGCACTTTTGCCAATTTTGTCCTAAACATTTTCATCTTTGGCCAATTCTGCCCGTCCGACCAATTTCGATCGGAAATCGCTAACGTAGACATCCACTGTTTTATATGACACGACCGACATCGACGTGGACAATTTTTAATTATATTTTATTATTTTTTCAATTTCTATTAACTTTTTTTTTTTTTGTTTCTGCGCTTTGCGGCTGCCGAGGACCGTCAGGCCCTCGCCACGCCCGGGGCGAGGGTCGCTTGGCCCTCATCGGCTGCGAGCGAGGCGGCCTTACCCAAATCTAGGAGAGACCAGGCAAGGGCCGCGACCCTCGCCCGCGGTTGGAAGGCGTCGCGGCCCTCGACCAACAATCGACGAGGGCCAAGCAACCCTCACAGCTATTGAAAAAAAGGAAAATATGAGAAAATTTTAATTGAAAAATATTTAAAAAATTAAAATATTATTAAAAACTGTCGATGTTAGCACCGGCCGCACCATGTAGGACTGAATTGGTAAAAAGTGCAAAAAATTTAGGACTTTTGACAATGTTCCCGTTATTGAATGTTGAAATTGGTGGATTGCATGTGAATTTTCTTGAACATCTTGTTGTTTAGATTAGCTGATAACTAGATACAAGGGGAAGGGGGACCAAATTGGTGACACTATGGAGGCCAACGCAGGATAAGAGAGAACATATAGTAACCTAAGTATCAAATTAGGGAAAAAAATCCTTCAAATCAAATATAGTCGCAAGACAGCTAAATTGATGCTGCCTTGTATTCGTCTAAATTAAAAAGTCCCATGGCGGTTTCAATTCACAAAATTTATGTACCGAAATCTCGTAATACACAAAATGTAAAATCGCTTACTCGTCATTAAATGGGAACTCTATCCTGGTAATTATTAATCTCACACAAAATCCGCTTTCTCCACGATAGGGGAAATTGTTAAATAAGTCTTAATCTTATTGCACTTTTGCCAATTCAGTCCCAAACCTTTTAATTTTGCCGGTTTAGTCCTAAACCTCTTGTATTTGTGTCAATTCACTCAATCATATAGGCAACTGTTGTGTATAATTTTTAATTATTTTAATTATTTTTTTAATTTCCTCTTTTTTTTTCCTTTCTTTCTTCTATCTCCAGCCAACCATTGGCGAGGGCAAGCCTCAATAGAGGCCACGTCAGCATTCGCATCCATGTCAATGCCAACCATCCAAAGTTAGTCTAATAGACTGAATTGACATAAATGCAAAAATTAAAAGATTTAGGGTTGAATTGAAAAAAGTGCAATAAATTTAGGAATTTTTTGATAATTTTCCTCCACGACACCATTTTTTTTTTCCTCTCGGGTGCATAATGTGCACTTCTTTAGTGTTACTAAATGGAAGTAATGATAATAAAATAAAATAAAAAGTAGAGAGGAGATTCAGACTTATGATAGAAGGTAGAGGATAATAGATGGTAAAATTATGGACCCTCTCTTGATGAATGTTTATCATCTAAGCTTTTAATGCTTGGAGAGATGGTTCGACTGTCCTAATCTGCATGACCCATCTCCCGACTACGAGCCTCTTCTTCTTTTTCTTTTCCTTTTTTGTTTTTGTGTGTTAGGACTTAATAATCATTTACGACCATAACATTAATTTGTCAAAAAAAAAAAAAAGGATTTCTAAACGCCAAGCTTACATATTAATTTCCAAAGGCAGGATCGACAACCTTTGCCTTTGCTCGGAGAGCACATGCACTTTTGGGGGGGACATTCCATAGTGACATTATAGGAGACACTGGCTCTCGACGTCTTTTGTTTTATTTTATTACCCCGCACGAATTATAGAATTACCTGTCGGATGATCTTCCCCTAGCCAAATCCCTTTCCGGGAGGATCTTGTTGGGTAGAAAACCTACGTTTTACACTCTGATTAATCATAACTGCATGCTTTTCAAAAGGTCGAAAAAATGACATCTTTTGCCTATTTTGTTAACCAAATGGGTTAGCGTGTACGAACGCCGAGATTTAAGTAGAGAACCCACGTCCACATTATTTTCGGTACTAGACTGGAGTTACAAAGTAATCCGTCGTAAGAGTTTAGACTCGGTGTTTCGATCCGGTCACTCCGACCATGTCCTAGTACCCGGTAGCTCATCTATTACAAGTCTAAACCCTAAACCCTAAATTAGTAATCCGTCGTAAGAGTTCGGACTCGGTGTTTCAATCCTGTCACTCCGACCATGTTCTAGTACCCGGTAGCTCATCTATTACAAGTCTATAACCTCTCTGTGAAGTGGCTTTAACTGCTAGTTTTGTTTTTCTGCTGAATTTTGTCACTTTTACAACTTGGTTTCTTATTTAACACATAATGTCTGAAAATTTCTCGGGATAAATAAAATTAGTTCCGTAGAATCATGAAATATGTCTTCGTGATTTTCTATACTTAAGATATCCCTTTTCTGTTTTTGAAAATTTCAAAGGAAATAAACAATAGACAAGCGTATACCCGCACATCTTGTACATCCCCATTGGTAAGCTAGCCGACTAACTAATAATTAATCCAATTTATGATATTATTATTCTAACGTAAGTGGTTCAAACTTCAAACTCTTCTCGATCTCCTGTCGGCAAAAACGCAAGAGGAGGGTGCGAATTTTCTAAGGACAGATTGACAAAAATTGGAGGGAAGCGGTGGGGAAAAGCAGGAGGGAGAGAGGATTAAAACTCAAATTAAGTGATGAAATGTTGCAATGATGGCGATCTAAGAGCGCTTGAGGCAGTGGGACAGACATAAACATCGGAAAACATCATGACAAGAAAAAACAACTTTATCTTTTTATTACTTTTTTTTATTTGCACCCTCTTCCATGATTCCTCCTACATTTTCGCTTTCTCCGTTAAAATTTGTGTCTAGATTGATAAAAAGCTAGAATGAGAGCGACATTATCTAATGAATCTGGTGATACCACGCGGTGCGTCGCGGTAAGTGTCGCTCGATATGGATCGGTTGGTACCGATATTCTTCGTCGTCCTGCCTCGGGCACATATTGCGACGCATGGATGTGTTCGTGCAGCGGCGAGGTCAAATAACATAAAACTAGTTTTCCAGCGCTTGGTAATTTGACAGGGATTTGCTGGGGTTCTCCCGGAAATTTTGTAACTATCTGAAGGAAACTCTCGTAAATTCTTTCCCTCTTATCGTTAACTGATTAAGAAAACGACATCGTCTTTACGTCCTTCAATCGGTCAGCCTTTCACACGGTGAAGGACCAAGGGCCAGTTTTTGAGCCCATTTGAGTTTCGAGATTAGGCCTTATCAAAGCTGCATGCAGAATATTTAATGAAGCCATAGCCCAATGGTTATATGTACAACACAAATATAACAGGAGAATTTCGAATAATGATATGAAGTCTCAAACAATGAGCTAAAATGAAATTTATTTCAAATAAGGACCTGAAGTACACTCATTATTTGCCTCATCTATTAAAACTCTATCTCAATTTACCGTCGCGTGAATCGAATCGCTTCAGTTGCGACATGCAGTTGAGGATTTGATCGGAGTAGCTCGAACTCAAATCAAGGTCATTTAGGGATTAAATTGAGAAAACCCTGGAAATAAGCTGAGGCAAATAGACAAATTCTTTCTTAGTCTTCTCTTTTCAACTTGGCAGAAAGAATTCCAAATGATAAGACAAATCCACCTGCACTCTCTCTGCTCTGCGCAGAGCGAGAGAAGAGAGAAAGCTGAGAGCTCGCCATGAGCTTCGCATTAAGCTCTCGAGTCCTTCCCGTCCACGCCCGCTTTCTCCCCTCTCTCCCCCCATCTCGACCCAGAAAGCCTCCCTCCATCGCTTGCTTTCACAAGCCTTCACAGATTGATAATAATGCTGCTGCTCCAAACCAGGTAACAAGTGAATCCACCTTCCTTTTTTTGATTTTTTTCGAAATTGTCATCCCTTCGGATTAATGGGTTTTCTTCTTTTCGCGATCTTGATTTCATCCCAAGACACCGGCGAGGATCGTCCGGGATTGCTCGGACAAAATTGGCCAGCAAAAACCTGCCTTGGCAATCCAAGTCGGAGCATTTCTGGCCACTGCTGTAGTACCCTTATCCAACCCACGCCCTCCACATACGATTGCGTTTGATTAATCTTGCAAATCTTCCAAGACTGAAAAGGGTCTAATGGGTTTCGCTTTGTTCATTAGTTTGAGCAGCCTGCGATTGCGGTGACTGGCGTGAACTATGAGGAAGATTTCACTTGGGTTCTGATACAGCTCGGGATTGTCGCCTTTTGGTACTTCCTCATCATGCCGGTTAGTGAAATCGTAATTATTCGGTAAACAATTGCTTGATTCAATCATCATCATCATCTTTGATTCTATTTGCAATTTTCAACGTCTGGGGAAATGGCAGCCAATCATTATGAACTGGCTGAGGATAAGGTGGTACAAGAGGAACGTGTTTGAGATGTATTTTCAGTTCATGTTCGTCTTCATGTTCTTCCCCGGGTGAGTTTCCTTCCATGTTCATCATATAAACAACGATTGTAACCTCGCCAAGCTACTTCTGATTCTCGTTCGAAAATAAATTTTCATCAACATCGACGGCACACACTTGTTCTGTCGGTTTAGGTCCTCGGGTGCAACCTATCTGCTATACAATATGGTTCATGGTTAAATGAAGCTGGTTTCGATCTCAATCGCGCTCCTTTCCATTTCTAGTCTCCCTTTCGTCGAATTCGACTTCCACAGTATCCATCCATCTAGTCACTCTCCTTCTAGTTTCCGCTTCATCAGTCCTTAATGTTTCTGGTTTTCGAGGGGGCGAATTCGATTCATATCCTCGTCTCATCCCCTAGAACCATGTTTATGTTCTCGGTCCACATTCCACGTTAAGTTCCTCGGAAATGTTTCTTATTACGCGCATGAACTCTGTTGTTTTCCACCATGTGTATGGCAGGGTTCTGCTCTGGGCACCGTTCCTGAACTTCAGAAAGTTCCCGCGAGATCCATCACTGAAGTATCCATGGTCGACTCCTGAAGATCCTTCTCTAGTCAAGAATTCATATCGCAAGTACCCTTTTGCTCAGCCTGAAGATTACGAATGAGACTATTACATATCCAATACAGCTTCACCGTATTTGTAAAGAATCAATGGCTACTAAAAAATGTACCTTTGCTTGGACCAAAAAAAAATGTACCTTTGCAAAGCTTCTTATTAAAGACGGACTCTCCCATTCCTGAATGTTCCACAGAGGATGTTGTCCCTCTTTTCGATTATTTGAATGATCCATAATACCCGATGCGGGGACGGGAACGGACGAGACGGTCCTCGAAATGTGAAGTTTTTATTGGGATGAATTCGCTCTATCATGAACGTTTTCGCTTGAATCGGTTTGGTCCGTCCCGAATTCTCTGCATTTGATTGGACTTCCCGCGTCTTTCGGATGTTTCCCGAAATAAGCACATTCTCTCCAGATTATCTCGCGCACGAGAGAAATATATTGATTCGTTAGGAACGCGTGCTCGTGACCACCGAAATTCGATACCCGATTCATATTCTTAGGTCAAATGTAATCAAATCAAACAACAAGAAGTATTCTTAGAACTAACCTTGGAAATAGCATAGTGCTTGCCAAAAATTCTCTCCCCCATCCGGTTGTGGACCTAATGTGACTATATTGTCAGGAAATTCTACAGGCCAAACAAAGTAAAGAGGCATAAAAGGTCAGGAGGAAGCGACTCCCCATACTTCTCTCTCTACTTCTCGATTTTTTTCCATGTTTGATCTCGATTTGTGTTCGTGGATTTTGCTATAAGACATCCAATTAAGGCCATTGACAACATTTTCGAAACTTCCGATCCCCGCATGAATGGAAACCCTAGAAGCATGCATGTGATTCACGCCCCATAGACGTTTTATCCTCTTAATAAAGGAAAACAGCAAAAGAGCACAGAGAGAGAGAGAGAGAGAGATTTTGAAGAAAGGACGTGCGAAAGCAAACGTATAGCAGATCACCATGGGAGCTCTTGATCACAAACTAGGGTTTGCATTGGCTTTCCTCGCGGTGATGGTTCCGGTTCTGAGAGCCAACATTGCCGACTTCGACGAGGTGTGGCAGAAGCGAGCCGAAGAAGCCAAGAAAGCCGCCATCGAGGCCTACGAGCCCGACCCGGGCAAAGTGGCCGAGGATTTCAACCAACGCGTGCATGAGTAAGTACTCTCTCTCTCTCTCTTTTGAATAGCTTTGTCTAACATTATGTTACTAAGTACCACGTCGTCAAGGATTCATTAATAACAGTATGTCGTGTTAATCTTATCTCCTCGATAAAGAAATCTCTTTGTTTTCCAATGGATTTGTGTAATTGAGGCAATCATGGTGTAGGGACATGCAAGGGAGTAATAACACAAGGAGGAGCTTGAAGAAATCTAAGGGCAGATGCTTGGCCACCAACCCGATCGATCGGTGCTGGCGATGCCAAAAAGATTGGGCCAACCACCGCAAGAGGCTGGCCAATTGTGCCCTTGGCTTCGGCCGCGGAACCACTGGAGGCAAGGCCGGCAAGATCTACACAGTGACTGACCCATCCGACGACAACCTGATGACACCGAAGCCTGGGACGCTGCGCTATGCTGTGATCCAGCCCGAACCGCTGTGGATCATATTCGCCCACAACATGGTCATCCGGCTCTCCGAGGAGCTCATTGTGACCGACAACAAGACGATTGATGGCCGCGGCGCCAACGTGCACATCTGCGACGGGGCCCAGATCACCGTGCAGTTCGTGAGGAACGTGATCATCCACGGCCTCCACATCCATGACACCCACCCGGGGAACGGCGGGCTCATCAGGGACTCCCTGGAGCACTTCGGGGTCCGCACGCGGAGCGACGGTGACGGCATCTCCCTCTTTGGCGCCACCAATGTCTGGATCGACCACGTGTCCATGTCGCACTGCTTCGATGGGCTGATCGACGCTATCGAGGCTTCCACGGCCATCACCATATCGAACTGCCATTTCACCAAGCACAACGAGGTAAGTAAGTAAGATGAAAAGGGTTGTCGGAGTCGGATTTCTGGCAACGATGACCGCTAAATTTTTGCGATAGACATACATGTGATCGACTAACAAAGATTGGGGAAACGGCGTAGGTGATGTTATTTGGGGGGAGCGATAGCAACTCGGACGATGCACGCATGCAAATCACAGTGGCGTTCAACCACTTTGGGCAAGGGCTCGTCCAGAGGATGCCGAGGTGCAGGTGGGGCTTCGTTCATGTGGTCAACAACGACTACACCCACTGGCTCATGTACGCCATCGGAGGGAGCCAGCACCCCACCATCGTCAGCCAGGGCAACCGTTTCATCGCCCCCGTCGATCCGAATTGTAAAGAGGTAATCAATCACTTACCGTTCTTGCGTTCAGCATTAACCCTAAATCTGTGCCTCTATCTGTCACAAAGTCGTATCCTAATCGATTGTTGCATAGACGCATTCTGTCAAATTCAATTCGCGTATATATCGTCGTATGCTCGGGCTCGACATACATTGGACTACCCCAAAAAAAAGGAAAACGACGCATGTTTCGACATTTTTCTTGGGTCATGATTAGTTCTGCCTGTATGGGGTTGGCCAGGTGACCAAGAGGGACTACGCGCCCGACAGCGTGTGGAAGTCGTGGACATGGACATCGGAGGACGACCTGATGCTGAACGGGGCCTTCTTCGTCGAGTCCGGGAGCCACATCAGGAACGTCAACAAGAACAACGTGATCAAAGCGAAGCCGGGCACGTTCGTTACGAGGCTCACGCGCTTCGCGGGCGCCCTCAACTGCGTCAAGGGCCAGCCGTGTTGAGACTGCGTACGGAGCTGTACATACGCACGATCGCGACCAAGGTAGGAAGGCGAAGAGCCCTGCTGTTACTAACACACAGGTTTGGAGATGTAGGTAATTTACATAGATCAGGGTTATTTGATTCTGACTGCACAGTTGACGAGAGTTGCTTTTGGCTCAAGAAGGACTGAATCGAACAACGGGAGGAAATGCTGGACAAGCCCAGTGAACCGGCTCCATCGTTTTCTCTGTGACATTAGAAACCGTATCTAAAATACTCTTCTTTACCATCTCTCTTGCGAATAGATTCTCCGACCGGCGTCGGAGGATCGTTGCAATTATTATTAGGTCCACAGTTCGTGTTAGAAACAACGTACGACATCGTTAGATGAGCGACGTGTATTTGAAGCGAGGCATGTAATAGAAATTTTGCCCCATTTGACCCTTCTACCTAGGGAAGACATACGCTTATGAAAGTATTCCGATATCTGTTTGAGGGTATCGATTGGGCCGAGCCTAGAGAGCTACTGATTGCCAAGTTTTGTTCACATAAGGCCCGATCCGGCCCAATATGGCCATCGTGCAGTATTTGGAAATATTTTTGGGGTCAGCGGAGAGATTAGGAAAAAAGAAATAGAAAATAGGTGGAATGGACCAGGGAGTCCCACTGCTCGCCGGCGTCGCTCAGCAGAGGGCCTCTGTCGAGCCTTGCCCGAATTTGAGGCCGACCCTCGCCGGCTCCTGGCAAGGGTCAACCTCATCCGATCCGGCTAGGGCGAGCCTCGCCCGATCTCGGTGAGGTCAACCCGTGCCTATTGCTGGTCATTCACCATCGAGAAGGCCGGCAACCGGAGAGGAAGAAGGAAAAACAACAAATATATATATATATATATATATATATATATATATAAATTTCATAAAAGAATAATAAATATGGAAAAATTGTCTGCGTCAACACCTGTTCTACCGCGTAGTCTAGCCGACATTCACATTAGTAATTCAAGCCAAAATCATTCGGATGGATTGAACTGCTACAAATATAAAAGGTTTAGAACTAAGTTGACAAAAAAACGGTTTATAACCGAATTGAAACAACCGCAACGGGTTTATGATTTTTTCGGTAATTTCCTCCTTATCCGAGATGCACTTTTTGAAAGTTATTTAATGCTTATGCACATTAATCGACTATCAATCTTGCGAGGAAAAATTACCAAAAAATTCCTAAATCTATTTTAATTATGACAATTTAGTCCTAATTTTTTTTGTCGATTCAACTTTAAACCTTTTGCAATTGTGCTAATTCAGTCAATCCAACCGGTTTTTGGCTATCAACGCCGATGTAGACGCCGACTAACTGGTGAAAAAATATTTTAATTTTTAATGTTTAATTTTTTTTTTTTCCTTTTTTTTTCTTCTCTCTTCTTCTTCTTTCTCTAGCCGACGAGGTAGGAGGGGGCGAGTTTCACCTGAGGCCGACGAGGTCAACCTCGCTGGCCGTCACCTCTGGCCGGACTTGCCGGTGAAAGAGGAAGAGGAGGGAAGAAAAAATGAGTAAAAAAAAGAAAAAAAAAAGGAACTATTAAAATATTATGTCGCCATTCGGTCAAAATTGGCCGGATTGACTGAATTGGCAAAATCATAAAATTTTATGATTGAATCAACAAAAAAAAGAACTAAATTATCCCAATTGCAATAAATTTAATTTAATTTAATTTAATTTTTTTTGTAATTTTCCCGTCTTTTGGCCATCTCATTTACGAATTGATACCATGGCACTATTTCATGTAGACTTTGCGGTGCCAATAGTCAGCAATGATAAAAGTAGGACCAACGTTGATTGATCCATGCCTTAATGAGTTGAATTAGAATTAGGGTTTTCTAGGGTTCATGAAAAAAAAACAATTAAAGCGAACGGCTTTTCAAAAGCCCGAGATTTCTTCACTCGTGCCCCCACCCTAACTAATGGAAAATGACACCAGCAATTTTCAAAATGCAAGTGCCCACCAAGATAACATGCAGATGATCCATTCTTTAAACTTTTTTTTTTCCCTAATCACGCTCGATTATCACAAAAACCCTAGATTAGCTCGGCCCGCATGAAAACCCTCTTTCATTAATCCAAAAAGCTGTCCACATCATAGCCCTAACACGTCCAGGCGCGAAGTGTTTGGTGACATGCACATCGTCCCATTCCGTCCCATTCCATTCCGTCCGCGGCCGGCGCAATAGACCTCACGAAAACAAAAGACGATTGATCCGTCCCTTATATTATACAAACCCCGAATATCAATCAGCCTTCCTAATAAAATCGTCGAGCTAGGGTTTCCCACTATCGTGCGCCGAGATGACGAGGAGGATTCCCACTAGTTTAATGTTAGAATCTTTGGGATATCGCATAGGACGTGACCTTGATCTTATAAACGGGCATCTCAAGCTTTGATCCCAAAAATCAAGACGAAGAATATTTCTCGGGCGGGTATTTCCAAGGTTTGTAATCTTGATTAGGCCCAATGGACGTGAGCTGTCGGTTCTTGTGCAAGTGTTTTTGGAAAGGTCATTTGTCCATCCAACTCAGCTCGACTAATTAAGGGAATTAAGGAATCTTAAGCACGTATTAGGAGGGTCTCTAACTCAGTTGACTTGGGGGGGGCGCGGAGGGGTGTGGTTTGTTGTCAATCTTGCTTATTAATTAATTTATATTTTTTTTCGGTCGAAGTTAATCAGGTTTATCTAGCTACTTTAGCAAGACCTTGCTTAATCAGGCTTAGCTGTATGTGTTTCTTGAGGTTTTCCTTGACCAAGTTTGTAACGATGTAATAGAACTAGACAAGTATAAAAGTGGTCGAGGGGCTGGACGAGAATGATGAATGAAATTTTTATTGTCGTTCCTACGTTTGATTGTCAACAATGAATCGCATGAAATAATAGCTACATTTTCAACTTTGAATGTAGCCCGAGCATGTTGTCGCGAGTATCTTGTTGAGCCAAGCTCGAACTCATCAAGACTCAACACGACGTGCTTCCTAAACCGAATCGAGCCTTTATTTCCCGATCATGGATATAAAGTGTGGGAGGTCGGATTCATTTATGGAAGCTACTAGCTTGATAGTTTGATAATATTATTAATTATTGTTTAACACAAGATCTCAATCGATAAATACTTTATGTAAAATATATAGTGATGATGTGTGAATTTAAGATTGATGGAAGCATTTTCCTTCATTTATAAATGAACTTCGAAGAGTCCAACCGAGTCGAGCTCAAACAAAAAGATTCAATAGTAAAATGAAACGCGAATCAGACGTGGAGCAGCGAATACGTTGGCCGGGCCATCGTGTCCGTTCAAGTCGGCCGGAGTACGAAGCCCGGCCACCATAGGGAGACAAAAAAACTCATGACCGGGCTGGTGTCGGTGAGGGGACAGCTGATGGGGTCGTGGGCATGGCCGCACATCGAAGTGCCCCCCACCCTAAAAATAGCGTCTGCGGCAGACCCCGGCCAGACAACGCCGTCCCGCTCCGGGGGCCCGCCCGATACCGGGAATCTTACACGTGTCCTCTTCACGTGGCAGCGGGGCCCGCGAGGAGCAGTGCCTTGTTCTGCTCGTCATCGTCATCGTCATCATCAAGATCAAGATCAAAGGCCTCGACTGACTCCTGGCGGGGGTGATGGTGGTGTCAGTTCAGTGCCAACAGGTTTTCTGGAGCGGTCACGTTCGTCACCCCCCACCACACCATCCGCACACCGTAATAGTGAAGGCACGTCAGAACGTGGTCCTGAATTTTTTTTTTTTTTTGCTAGCAAATTGGTTATCAACCATCTTCATCTTTAATGCTATATTTATTCAAATCGAGTCGAGCCGAGTTGACTCGAAATACTTCCATTGCTAATCGAACACGAGTCGACCTACACAGTTTGAGATTCGACACGCAAAATTTCAATCGCCGTCGAGATTTATCTGCACGGCACGAGCTTGATTCTTGATTTTCTGTAAGTGCGATTTGAATTTCCTATCCATCGGATAAGTTTACTTCAAGCCCACGAAATGAAATGCCCTATCATCTCGCGGACCTGATAATGTTTGCGTCGAAACTCGAGTTTATGCTCCAAACCTCAAATTGTGCGAGCATATTTTGAATTCTTTAATAGAAATTTATCCATTAAATTCAGGTAAGGTTTATAAAACGAAGTGGCACGAACCCACGTCCTGATCTAATAATCGTTTTCATTTTGTTAAAATCCGATTAGTTATCTCCGAGTGTTTCTACAGCGGAATTTTACAAGCGGAGGGTTGTTTTGTAATTATACTCTATGAAAAAAGTGTTATTCTATATCTAATTTTTTTTAATTTTTTTGGGTCATTTATTAGTAGGTTGTTGAGGGTCCAGCCTTCATTAAGACATGTAGGGAAAATAATTAGCGGAGAAACTAAATGGAGCCGTAATCCCATGCCACGCCCTAATAATCACTTGCAGAAAGGAGCAATTTGAGGTTTTTGGATCATGGGACTCAATCAATGGAGGCCATCATTATGGGAACCCAACCCAACACCTAATAAAAAGACAACAACCTAAGTAAACAGAAGCCTTTTATGGAAAGTGCAAAAACTAAATCAGAGTCCAAACCCTAAAAAAGTATAATTACGAGATCCCTACGAGAAGTGCCATAAAAAGCAACAAAAGCGGCTTTTCCATGCGAAATAATTGTCAATGAGCATGCAGCCCTGTTAGTATTATTGGTGCTGAGTTCGACTTTCGCGCTTTATAAAAAGACGGAGCAAAAAAGTCAGTAAGAAGAGAGTTAGAGATAGGACCTATAAAAAAAAAATAAAAAAGAGAAAGAGCTGCAACGAAAAATATTCCGACCTTTGGGAGAATTGCAACAAGTGCTACTACATAGGATGTTGCAAATCTTCGTTTAATCAATTACGTGTCTATTGAAGCGTGCAAAAAAATTCCTCGTCCATCTCGACCGTCAGACGTACGGATCCCACGCGAATCTCGTTAGATGATCAACGGCTGTGATGCACGCGGTTCGAGAAATCTCGGGAGCGAGCACATTTTAACAAAAATTCCGATTACAACTTCTGAACAAGTGTCAGGCAAGAATACGTGAATATGAAGAGAGAGAAAAAAAAGAGAAAAGTGGGGAAAAAAAAATTGGGGGGGGGGCCCAGATGAAAATGCGTCTTCCCATCTTATCTACTTGAGCTGGGAGTCGTAATGCCCGGTGGGTGCATCGGTGCTCGCGCCCTATCACGAGCGTTTCCCCAATAATAACAATAATTAATCCCTTATTTTTTTTTTCCTATTATTTTATCTTTATATATATATTTTTTTAATTTTGTTTTTATGGAGTCGCGATGTTGATGATGACGACGACGATGATGATGATGTACTCAAAGCAGTAGTGAAAGAAACCGAGCAAGAAACTTGACCCCTCCGAATGCCCAGATTCCTCCTCCTTCCCTCCTCCTCCGCTTTCCCAAATCTGTTGATCCGCTCGCGGCGCCATACCCAGATCCGAAAACCCTGACAGAGAGCGACGAGATGAAGCGGGAACACCACCATCTCTATCCCCGGATGGACCCCACCGCAGCAGAAGCCGCCGCCGCCGGGAAGTCCAAGATGTGGGACGAGGACGGCGGCGGCGACGACGAGCTCCTGGCTATGCTGGGCTACAAGGTGCGGTCCTCCGACATGGCCGAGGTGGCCCAGAAGATCGAGCAGCTCGAGGAGGTCATGATCACCGCCCAGGAGGACGGCCTCTCCCACCTCGCCTCCGAGACCGTCCACTACAACCCCTCCGACCTCTCCTCCTGGCTCCAGAGCATGCTCTCCGAGCTCAATCCCCTCCCGCCCAGCAACTTCGGCGGCGCTCTTCCCTTCCCCGCCGCGCCGACGTTGCCGCAGCCCGTGAGCGACCCGTTCCTTGCTCATGCGGAGTCCTCCTCCATCACCACCGTCGACCTCGCGGCGGACCAACGGGTGCAGAGCAGCGGGAGGAGCTCGCAGAAGAACGACCCGCGTCAGGAGATCGACACGTCTGTGGTCGTGTTCGATGAGGAGTCGTCTTCCGATTACGATCTCAAGGCTATTCCCGGAAAGGCCGTGTTCGGCCGAGCCCAGACCCGGACACGCCTCGCGTCCTCGTCTTCTACTTCGACTTCCTCGAGCGCCGTAACCGCCAAGCGGTTCAAATCCTCTCCCAAAGATGCGGCCGTCGGGGTCGCCGCGGAATCGACTCGGCCGGTCGTCCTGGTCGACTCGCAGGAGAATGGGGTCCGCCTCGTGCACGCGCTCATGGCCTGCGCTGAGGCCGTCCAACAGAACAACCTCAGCATCGCCGAGGCGCTGCTGGTGAAGCAAATCGGGGTCTTGGCGATCTCGCAAGCTGGGGCGATGAGGAAGGTCGCCACCTTCTTCGCGGAGGCGCTGGCGCGGCGGATCTACCGGGTCTACCCGCAGAACCCCTCCTTGGACCACTCCCTCACCGACGCCCTCCAGATGCACTTCTACGAGACCTGCCCTTACCTCAAATTCGCCCACTTCACCGCGAATCAGGCCATCCTGGAGGCCTTCGCGGGCAAGAGCCGAGTCCACGTCATCGACTTCAGCATGAACCAGGGCCTCCAGTGGCCGGCCCTGATGCAGGCCCTGGCCCTCCGTCCCGGCGGACCGCCCTCCTTCCGCCTGACGGGGATCGGCCCTCCCGCCCCGGACAACTCCGACCGCCTCCAGGAGGTGGGCTGGAAGCTGGCCCAGCTGGCCGAGACCATCCACGTCGAGTTCGAGTACCGCGGGTTCGTCGCCAACAGCCTCGCCGACCTCGACGCGGCGATCCTGGAGCTGAGGCCGAGGGAGGCGGAGGCGGTGGCGGTCAACTCGGTGTTCGAGCTGCACAAGCTGCTGGCCCGGCCGGGGGCGATCGAGAAGGTGCTGGGCGTGGTGAGGCAGGTGAGGCCGGAGATCGTGACGGTGGTCGAGCAGGAGGCGGACCACAACGGGCCGGTCTTCGTGGACCGGTTCAACGAGTCGCTGCACTACTACTCCACCATGTTCGACTCTCTGGAGGGGTGCGCGAACACGCAGGACAAGGCCATGACGGAGGTCTACCTGGGGAAGCAGATCTGCAACGTGGTGGCGTGCGAGGGGCCGGACCGGGTGGAGCGGCACGAGACCCTAACCCAGTGGAGGGGCCGTCTCGGGTCGGCCGGGTTCGTCCCGGTCCACCTGGGGTCGAACGCGTTCAAGCAGGCGAGCATGCTGCTGGCGCTGTTCGCCGGCGGGGACGGGTACCGGGTGGAGGAGAACGGCGGGTGCCTGACGCTGGGTTGGCACACGCGGCCGCTCATCGCCACCTCGGCGTGGCGGGTCGGCTGCCCGAACGTGGGGGCTGGGTGCTGAGTCGGCTCAGTCGAATCGCGCGGGGGGGGTAGGCTCAGGCCCCCACCAACAAAGCCTAGTGGTGTGTCAACGTGCGACTGTGAGCTGGTTTCAGACACTGACAGAGACCCCCCACTCACCGCCTGTCTCCGGCCCCTCTACCCCAACCCAACAAAGAAAAAGAAAAAGAAAAATAAGAACAACCAGAAAAAAAAAATTAAAAAAAGTAGAAAAAAATTCTAGTTTAATATCTCCTCTTTAGCTCGAGTGAGTAGGTCTTTCTTTTTTCTTTTTTTTTTTCTTTTTGTACCTATTTGTGTAATTTTGAGGGATATATATGTTCCGAGAGGGTCAAATGTGTAATTTATGGGTGTAGCTGTGGTGTAATAAGGGAATAGAACAAAGCCTATTTCGCTTTCGTTTTCGTTTGAACCGGTGGCCACGAAACGATGTCAAAAAAAAAAGAGTTAAAAATCACCATTTTCATCGCAATTTTCTACCTCGCTCACTTGGGATTCCAATGCAGTCACCTGGACACAGCAAGGTAAAATCGAGAATCGTATAATCGAATCGGTAGAAATAGAGTAGGTTTTAGGATAAGAAGAATCGATTTTAATGGGTGGATTTCAAAATTCAAGCAGAACCTAAATGGAATTTGACATCACTCGATGCCGGCGAAACCGAATGCGCAGTTGCCCTGTTGCCTTATCATCTGAAAGCAAACCTCAACCGCAGACTACGAGATCAGACCTCGGCGATCTTTGCTCGCGAATATCTTAATCTATGGCCGTGGACCGGGGTCTCTGTCTCCCACGTCGCTTTCCCCAGTGCTGAGCCGGTCCACGAGAGAGATGAATCGGGACGCGGTTCTTTTGGCCGACCGCTTTATGCCCGGCGGTTTTTTTCCTTTTATTACTAGGAATTGGGGGAAAAGCAAAGAGCTTGGGGGAGACTCTCACGAGCTTTTTTTTCCCTCTATGGGAGTGAATGGGACTGAACTCGCCCGCCACTGAACTACCTTTTTGCGTTTGGAAAGGTTTTCGGGGGGACTTTTGCACAAATGAGAAAGTTCTCGCCATCCATCTTTCTTTTATTCTTTCTTTCTTTTCGATCGCCGCTTTCTCTCCTTCGAAGGGGGCGGGCGGAATGCCCTGTCGAGATTTTGGTCCTACCACACACCGAGTCGATTGCAAATCGTCGATCTGGTCGGTTCGTAGAAATAATCGCGGCCGTCCAGAATTGCCTGCCCCGGCTGAATTATCCCACGTGTTGGAACGTTCTTTTGGGGGGGGCCCGATTCCCGCATGTATTTCCTCGAGAGGAGAGTGGAGGGGTGACTAATCTACAAATCTAATTGAAGGATTACAGTGGAATCCAAGTGCTAAGGGATGAGAAAAAGCAAAAAAAGGGGGAGGGGAGTTTTCGGACCGGGCATGTCATGTCGCCCGAGGTCAAAGCGAAGCGTGCTCAAGACAAAGAGCTAGACAATGACGGATTAGGTTACGCCGTAAGTTGGTTGGGTTAATCATAAATTCATAATTAAGGAGGTATTAAGTAGCTACGAGTAGTGCGGCGCCGTTTCCTCTTTTGAGAGAGAGAGAGAGAGAGAGTTGGTATCTCCTCGAAGTTTTTGCGGCTAAAGCATAGTCATTCAATTAACGTTTTACGCAAGTTTAGAGTTGAGACTCGACAAGTCTAAAATTAAAATTGCCAAAAAAGGAAAACGAGAGAGCATTCAAATGACCCAAGTCGACATGACAACACGACACGCGTCAGGAGCAAAAAAAAAACCCCAAAAATTGAAATTCTAAACTCGAAGAAACAGCGCATCCTCGCCACCCGTAGACCCCATCCACGTGATGAATTATCTTTCTTTCGAAGTAACTACACGTAGGGATATCAATTCGGCCCCGAATTTCTGGTTTAATTCTAGACTTTTCCATAGAATTTCAATATAGTTGTTCCGATCAGTCGTCCATTGAAAATGCTGACATGGTGGCGTCTAGTCATCTCCGACCGGCTTGCTTGGCATGTTGATATGGACAACTTGTTAGATTGTCACGTCGGCGATCTCGACCGCAACTTATCGAAAGGATTGCGTTGTTATTTTACGCAAAGTTCAGCACTACATCGGGTAAAATTGAAAAGTTCGGGACCGAATCGATAATTCTTCCTCTTTCTTTTTGCTTGGCCATGGCAATTACACAATTTTACTCGTGCCCTAACCGAGTTCGATAGATCGAATTAACTAAATGTTTCCTAGCAATTTTAAGCATTTTTATGACAAAATTGATTGTCTAACATGGTATTAGACCACGTGTCACGAGTTTGAATCCCAACACTTAGCTCTAGACTTCTAGTCTTTGTTTGGGCTATTATTGCATGTTTTTCTGCCTCAAGCGTTTTAGTTGATGCGATTATGTCCACGTGAGGGTGTTGGGAGTGTGGTTCATATTTTCATCAACTGGAAAGCACAGGTCCCACTCTCCGTTGAGGAGGGAAAGGGGGTTTAGGAGAGCCGCCTAGCGGAGCTCTCAAGAGGGTAGCGCCTTTTAGATACTAGAGGACTTTTATAATTTAATCTCATATTTTTTCATTGATAGTTTGAGCTTAAGCTTATAAATAGTTATTACTATGTATACTATTTTTCTCTTATAATTAAAAGATATAACGAGAGGTGCGATATGCCAATTACAATGGATTTATATGCTGGACGTAGTTCTATTTTAAGAACGAACAAGGATAGATCTCGTGTTGATTTCTCCATCTCGCTTCACGCTTTATTTCGTTATAATTGTGCGTAGAATCCTAGCAAGAGAGGAGGGAGCCCCGCGAGAAATACCATTAACGCTCATGTACTCCGTGGAAAGTCGTATATCTTGATTTTTAATCAAAAGAATTCTCTCGCGCGCTTTTCTATTGTTACGACATATTTGTGATCACGCGTTGCACCAGATAATTCTAACCTTGAGATCGATGCATATAAAGAAGTAAAAATAATAATAATAATAAAAAAGCACAGACCACATTTCCAAGAAGGTGGGATTTATTTCAGAATTTGCCTGTGTGGGAGGGAGCAAAGCAATTTGCTTGGTTGACCAGAGTCAACTGTTGTACGAGACCATATAAAACCTAAATATTCCCCAATTCATTATTAAAATGCTGCAGACCGTACCACCACCGACCTTGCCGAACTCTCACTTGTCAGGGAATCCCGACACGACCGGAACAATCCAGATAATTCTAGGAAATTATCAAACGTTTGAAGTGCAACGCCCAGTATCAATTTCTGCGCATGCTTTTTGTTTTTTATTTTTATAGTTTTCTGGATTATATATTTAGACATTTAGGGTCTGTATAGTAATACTCCAGAAACGCGTATGGTAAAAAATTGTTCCAAAAGTATTCCGGGAACACTTTTGAGAAACAAAAACACTTTTGGAGTAAAAATGAGAAATTACAAAAACTTGTTTCCGGGTTTCGGAACACTTTTTAGAAATAACTTGAGGGCGAGCTTGTGCAAGCTACCATCGCTCACCATCGTCGGTTAGGAGTTAAAGCGGCCGTCGCCGCCGGTTATAGATCCTTCTTTTTAGTGAAAAAAGTGTTTTTTTTTTTTGTACTTGCCAAACGCGTTTTTGTTCCCGAAAATTGTAGCCGAGAACAGAAATACAAAAAAAAATTTATGTTCCAAATATGTTCCCAAGAACAGAAACGATACCATACAGACCTTTAGTTTCCGAAAGTAAAGACAAAAATGGGTTTTAGGCTCATGCTCCTTTGCAGGTAGCCCACATCTTCACAAATATGTCTATTTTACCAAGTTGATCCTTTCCTCTAGAGATCCTAAATGAGGGAATCCTAATTTTATTGATTGTAACTTTCTCTAGAGTTCCAAGGAAAAGCATGAAAAAAAAAACATTTACCATAACTCTTATAAATTATTTAAAATTCATTTGAATGCAATTGAAATGAATATATTTTTTTTTCATACCATAGCAAATGAAAGCTCGCGAGCTTGCTTCAATCTTATCAATATATTTAATAATTATCGGGTTCCGCTTGTTTCACAAAAAATGTGAAATTTTCAGAAATTATTTTTCGGAAAGTTACTGTCCAAGGAAATGACAATATTTTCATATGAAAAAGACCTAAATTCTTTTTCCGTCATTTGGTATGGAAAATCAGATTTTATTTTCTTCCATACACTCTTTACAATAAATTTTTTTATTTTTTATTTTTTCTTGCCATTTTTTAAAAGAATTCAAATTTGTAATTATTTGTCTTTTTCTTTTTATTTTATTTTCTTTTCTTTTCCTTTTTGATTTTGGCCAATCGTCGGCAACGGCGATGGTCAATGACTGGCCACCGGAGAGCTCGAGATTGGCCGGTCCCGGTGATCTCGGGCTCATCTGGATCGAATGAGCCTCGAGCTCGAGCTCACATGGATCTAGCAAGCTTAGGGCTCGTCGGCCCACGTCTTAGCCAATCGCTGGGCTACTAGCCGTAGTCGAGGTCTCCGGTTGACAGAGGAAGAAGGAGGAAGGAGCTATGGGCGAAGGAAGGAGCAAGAAAAAAGAAAAGAAAAGAAAAGAAGAAAAAAAAAATAAAAAATAGTAAAAATGAATATAAAGGAATTGATGGAACAAATATGAGGAAAAATATTTTTCTCCCATGAGAAAGAGGAAAGCATTTTCCCACTTTTGAATGGATTTTTTTTTTTTGAGTTGAAATTTTTTTCCTTGGCTAGCTTATTTTTCGCGAACCAAATGCCAAAAAATTCGAATAACATTTTCCTGAAAATTATTTTTCGGGAAACAAACAGAGCTTAATGTGAAATTGAATGAGCTTGTACAAAACACGGTAACCACAAAAACTATTAACCCCTCAACGTGCTTCCTCATCCTACTTTGTATTGTCTATACTATCTTAGCACACTTATAGGAAAAAGGGAAAATACCATCAAAAATCCTAAACTATGCTCACTATAACACATTTACCCTAAAATTTTTCTTGTGACACAAAAAACTCCAAACTTGTGCTCGTGTGACATATTTACCCTAAATACTTTTTTTATGACACAAAAAATTCTAAACTTATATCAGTGTGACACATTTATCCCAAATTATCTTTTTGTGACACAAAAAATCCCAAACTTATAGGCTTGTGACATATTTGCCCTAAATTTTGAGATAAATGTGTCACACGAATACAAGTTTAGAATTTTTAGTGTCACAAATTTTTTTTTTTGGGTAAATGTGTCACATTAGTATAAGTTTGGGGTAAATGTGCTTCATGGATAAAATTTTGGGATTTTTTGCGACACAAAGAAAAGTTTAGGGTAAATGTGTCACAATGGATATAATTTGGGGTTTTTGCTGGTTTTTTCCCTAGGAAAAACTAGAAAACATTTTCCTTGGAATCATCTTGTATATGGAAAGGTGAGGAGTATAGCCGGTCATTTTGGCAATTGCTTCTTCGACCCAAATTAATAGAAATAATTCATTATATTAATCGAAATAGACATGGTCGTTTCGTGAAAAAATAAATTTCTTGTTCGAAACTTGCAAAATTTTTGGAGAGGATGATATGAAAATGACTTCTCGACTCACCATCGCAGTATTGTTCTAGTCGAATAATTTATACTATTGTTGTACGGAAAAATTGGGAAAATATTTTTTCAAAAAATAGCTGGTTACATTGCTTAGAAAAATTAGTCAATTATCTTATCGACAATAATTTATGACTAGTTATTTTTATAGGTGATAAAAATATTTTTCATTAATTTGCTTTTGTAAGTGATAAATACGATCATTTTTCAATTTTTTTTTTCAAATCTCGAAGTTTTCACGAAACAAACGCATTTTAGAAAAGTATTGGAATCTAGTTGCCAAAGGACTTACGTGTTCCACTCAATTTCCCCTTCTCCACATGTTATCATCCATAAGAAAAGGGATCTAGACATTAGATCTAGGGGTAGTAATGTATCGATTTTATCTTATTGATCGAGTTTCGTCTCCTTCTTTTTTTTTTTGTCGAATTTTCACTCGCATGAGTTCAATTTCTTTTTCATCGTTAATTATTTTAAAAGTTTAAACTGTCAGAATAATGCATGATTTAATATGTAAATAACTTATCAAGTCGAGCTCGGGACGTCACCTTTGCTCTCTCCAATTATTGGATCATCCCCTAGAACGGAAGTTCAATTTTGTTCTTTCCCTTTTGGGACCATTGGTTTGCAGAGTCAATTCGACATTATCTAAGGTAGAAAAATTGTCGAATTTGGTGGGGTTATCTCCATATTCTTCGTGATCGTTTTCTGGTCCACGACATCCCATGGAGTGGCTCATCTCCTTGTTGGACCATCTGTCACTCCATCAGCCTATGATGATGAACATTACAATGTGTAAATTGCGTACACTGCGACGTTGTCCTGAGAGATTTTCACGAACGCTTCCCCAACTTTGACGAAATTCGACAAATATCCCCTTAAACTTTTCGAAAATTTTAACTTTATGCCCCCGACCCGTCGAACCGCGAGGGCGAAGATGGTCCCGACCCCCTTATTCCCATCGGGGGAGCTACGCGAATAGAGCACTTAAGGATCTCGGGGGTTCGAGGATCAATGAGCGAGTAGATCGACACCTTCAAATTTGAGGGTGCCCGTCTTTCGATGAATTTCATTTGGGGCTTAAAGCGCCGCGAAACCCCGGACGAGATTCGCCAGAGATGTTCCCCTTGGAGTGCTCGTCGTGGAACACAGAGGCTCCGATCCTCTCGAAGACTGGGGCCGGGCTCTCTCGTCTCCGACGAGGGGCAAAGGAGAAGAGTCTTCGAAAACCTAGGGCCGCTTGCCGAATTTCGCCAAAGTATTGGGGAGCATCGGCGAATAATCATCTTTCCACCGGATGATTTGCCGCAAATAGTGCACACGGGGAGGGGGAGGGCGCTGAAATTTCCACGTTCCACCAAATCGATCCCTCGAGTCGTCATCGACCGTTCAGTCAAACCCACTCGTGGAATGGGTTGCCGTCAATCAGGATCGAACCGTTCGTGCTGCAATACCGATCCATATGTTTTCAGCGTGCATGATCCGCCGTCTTTCAAATAAAAAATTCCGTTTTGACCATCTCCATCGTTCCAACCTACTTTCTCGCTCTTTGCTTCTTCGCTCGTTTTTCTCTGGTCAGATCACCGTTTGGTCGAAATTTTAGTCCACAAAATCCACACGAACGGTCAAAGCGTGGTCAAGCACATTCCCTACACTCACCTCCAACAGGAGCATATTCCATCTAAGCATTACAGCAAAGGTTGACGGCGACGGCCAGGAGAAGTTTCCACTCAGATGGTAGACTAAAAGACCCGTAATGACTAGAAAAGCCCGTCTTAAAGTAGATTATATGAAATATAGTCCGTCATTAAACTCACGAAACGAGTAAAATGCAAATCCGAACTAGATCACTTGCATTTTGTAATCTGAAATTGAACGTGGGTACGCCTCATCTCTCTGCGCATACATACACTCGTATTCAATCTTCGAGCAATTAAGATAGATATTATCTTTTATGCGCAGATAACAGAATCTGTTAACAAGTGTTTTTGGAGCGCTTATAGTTCAGCATCATTCTGATCGTTAGTGCTTATGATGTCTTCTTCTTTTCTTTTGGTGCTTCTTTTTCCCCTTCGCTAGCACGCCACAACATGAGATTGCCAAGTCCTGTACGAAAGGAGTCAAGATTGGTTCCTTTTCGAATGAGTGATAGCTTCTGTTAAATAATCTCGTCATTGATCCTTAATCATCGAATAAAGCAAGTTTCTGGCATTCTTTCTTATTGGCTAATCGTGTTTACAGCAAGTTAACAATTAAGCGAGGTCAAGCACCAAATGTACTCAACCCCTTTTCTTTTATTGTAACTGGAAATGTACTCTAACACCAAAGAGAGATATATATATATATATTAGTTCTTCCCGTGCGTCGTACGCAATTGAAAATTAAAAATCAAATTTGACCGTTGGCTTCATACAATATGATCTATAGTATTGTTCACACAAAATAATCCGATCGTCAATAAGTGCATGCCTGACACAAGAATACGAACGAACACATGAATTGCACGGGAGTATAGGCAATCACGTGCATGACACGTGAATCTTGATGCGCGTATGTCAATTTAATCAACAAGCGTAAGGATCAACATATCTTAATCAACATTGATATTCACCAACACCACAGATTTAGGTGTTGAAATATGACGGCGGACGATTGGTAGCTGTTGATATAAGCATCGGTGACGATAATTTATAAAAAAAAAAAAAAAAGCTTTGAAATGCCATTTCGAAATTTAAAATTGACAGGACAATTGGGGTCAAGAGCACACGAATCAAGCAAAACTTACTTTATCTTTGTTTTCGTGTATCACACTTTATCTTTCTTAGCTGTAGTTTTCATATTTGTGTCGTCCATTAAATTCCGGCACGTGTCTCTATCTTGAGTATTATGCCGTGGATTAAATTCCGGTATAGTGCTATGCTTTCTCTAACTATGTAGTCGATTAAATTCCTGCATAGTTTGTTAACGTTTGGTTACTTTATCGAGTTTGTATCACCAGATCTTGTCATTGAATGAATTTCAGCATTATTTGTGTTCCTACTTTTTCCCGTTTTAATCAAATTGGTTGTTGGTTGTTTCCCTACGATACTTTCTGTTCAGAGTTGGCTTGGGAACCATGTCTTTCTTGATTAAAAAGTGAAGAACTGCTTTCAGGGGAAAAGATATTTCGCCGCGGGAGAAATTTCGGCGAAACAAATAGAAAGTTTTATTCATGAATACGTATGACCAATACGGGCCACAGAGATGAGTGATTATCCCATGTTATTTCATTGACTTGTTCGGAATTACGAAGAACTGTCGACTTAGGAAAGTGGAGATATTTCTTCCTATTGGGCCCCTAACTTAAGTGATGATACTGGACTCGAGTCCCCGAAGCAAATTCAACCTTGCTCTCCCCTGTCCTCTTCCTATCCTCTCTGAGCCCCATCGGTTCTGGAATCGCAAGGCCCATTTACATGCTGAGATCGGTCTGCGGCAATGTGGACGACGCCGATCCACATGATGCAGAAGCGACCAAGCGGGCGAATCAAACGAACGAAGTCGCGGGAACTTCGTGATGGTAAAGAGAAGAACACGTTCGATCGGTTTGGGACACTTTCATGTCGACCCGACAATCGCGGGGGCGGTTCGGGACTACGGGACCATGAAACGACATGAATGCCGCTTGTTTGAGGAAGAGAGCGGGGGGCGTCGTAGCCGTTCCAGATGATGAGATGAGAGAAGAGCGTGTTCGATCCTTCCTTCGTTGCTCGTGAAAGAGACTACTTACTGACGAGAGGATCGCTGTGAACGGAGGCTTACAGGCGATTGGCATCGTGGTCTATGAGCTCATACTGATTACGCGGTTCTACACGTGCTTAGAGTACGACCTTGTGGTCCGAGACCGGCGGCGAGTGCCTCGAGGCATACTTTCTTTGCCTGCAGCATCAGAAGGCGGCTATTTCCAAGTCTCTACAGCCATCACTCTCGAGAATATTCGCTTTGGCTGGTAACATCCGGCGTAGGTTGCTGCATTTTGCGGCGACGGACAAAGTAGAGTACTTTTCAACCTAATGTCACAGCCGCGAGCTTGTCGATAATTGAGACTTGATCCTCGAACTTTAGAACTGAGTTTATATTATAGCATTAACGAATGTGTACAGAGTTGCAAATGGAAAGCATATAAATTCAGGAACGAGGATGTTTTCTCTGTCTCCTCACGACAAAAACCAAAAGCAACTATGAAAAGAAATCCAAGAAACTGACAAAATCTGCAATATGGATACAGAGAGCTAAAAATATTTGTCATGTGGTGACTGATGTGAAGGAATCTTGAGATTGAGGGACTTATTAAGCCACGACTTCCATCTCCCCTTCGGACTCGCCGGCGGGTTGCCTGCCTCGTTAGCCTCCTCCGCCTTCTGCTTCTTCCAGAGAAGAAAATTCCGAGCCCCCCGTGATCCGATCGTCTCCCATGGACTCAGAGCTGCATCAAAGAACAACAAGCAACAATCATATGGGGGTCTTCTATAGGGCTTCTCCTTATTCTTTAAGCTTCGTCTTCTTTTGTTAGGAAAAACGAAGTATATTTTGATTTCTAATGTATAGATAGTATCGATCATTCGAGGCACACGAGAACTGTAATAATCTTTCATTTGGTTGCTGATATAAGTTTTAGCAAAGTTCTAACTAAAAGGAGCAGAACTCTGGTTGATTCTGTGGGATTTAACCTCAAAATTCGTCGAACTTGTATAAAAAAATAACTTGGATTCATCAGCCGAAACCACGTTCAGATAGAACAGAAAGAAAGGAGAGCGAGCGTTCAAAACTGAGATGGGGGTGGAAAAAAGGCTGTATGCGTTTACCATCTGATTCAGCGTTGGCACAGTAGAGCAAGAAGTCGCCGGGGTCGGACCCGAGTACCGGGAGGCGACCCTGGCGAGCGTAGGATCGCAAGGCCGTGGAGATGACCGAGCCCACTTGCTCGTCCTCGCTCACCACGAACCGGATCGGCCCGGGGCTCCCCGCCACGTTGATGCTTATCAGCAACCTGCCCACGTTACCCTTCGCGCCCTGGCTCTTCCTCTGCTGCTTGCCGTTATGGATCTGCATTCTCCCCCTCTCGCTCCACACTCAACCAAAACAAACAAAAAAAGAAACGTTTCCCTCGCCTCCGAAAGCCTAAGCGGATTTACTACGTTAGAATTCAGGGGTCGGGGCCAAGGCAGCGATAGTACCAGCCTTGTTTGCAGGAGCCAAAAGCGAAAACGCGTGAGCTCGCCCCCCTCCGGTGGAGATCGCAGAGGGAGAGCATCAAACCCCGGTCTTCCACGTCGGTTGAGATTCCCACCATTCACGACGCCTCCTTGATCTCGCCGTTGATTGAGAAAGCGAGTGATTCCGGCGAGAGATTGAAGGAAAGGGAAGGACTAAAGAAAGACTGACGGGGAGTCTTCAGGTTTGGTGAACGAATGGTTCCTCTTATGGGGCGATGGTATTTAAGGAGGTGGGGGAATCCACATCAAAATTGTATCTCAAGTTTGCCAGTTTGACTTCACGTGAGACATTCCTTAAATAAATTGCGTTTAATCCTTTTCTATAATGATCGATTCAGTCTTAATTAAAATTTTCAATTTTTTCAATTTAGTCGTAAATCTTTTAATGATTTAGTCCTTCTAGCCAATTTTGGCTGAAAATCGCAAACATAGACGTGCACTGCCCTATGTAGTGCGACCGATCGGTGGTGACGTTGACCACCACGTCGGCGATTTCCCTCCGAGATTGACCGAAAGGGCTAAATTGGCAAATCGTCAAAAGATTTAGGACTAGATTGGCGTTAAAAGATTCGGTCCTAAACTTCTCGAGAGGCCACACATTGAATGCCAATGTAGACCATCAATGGCGATTCCATGGTGTTAGTGTTCAGACCGACAATTTTTCCGTTCGCGATTTTAAACGGGGGGGCCTTACATTGATAAGTAGTTAAAGATCGAGGTACTTGATTGAACGGAAAGAAAAGTTTAGGTGCTAAATTATAAAGCGATCAAAAGTTCGGGCACTCGCGATGTCAATATTCGCTCGAGAGATAGAGATGAGTTTTTAACTTTCCTATTGGTATTGTTGTATCGAGCTATTGTCGCTTACCACGAATTCCGCTGAATTTGAAAATTCTACGTGTGTCGAGATTATTGCTCTTTATCACAAAGCAGCCTCGAGAAAAATCCATCCGGTCCTTCGTCACGGGAACGAACGTAGCTGTCAAAACGTTTGAAAAATCAAATATCCATCGCCATCTTCCTTCTTCGGCGGCATCAAATTAAAAATTAATCGAAGGTGCTTTGTCCTTCGCGTGCATGAAATACGGACCTAATTATTTTGTCGTGGGGATACCGTGGAATTAACGAAACGTTGTCGGCCGCATGCCGGAAAACCGCGGTCTTTTAACGCCGGCTTTGTTGACGCCTAAATTTTGACTAATCTATTTTTTGCATAAAAATTAGAACTAATTTTAGTTCTAAATAAAAATCATCTCACATATTTATTTTTAGCGTACATTGCATTGGCATATAATTGGGCAAGCAGAACACTTAATTTAGCATGCGTCTAGACTAGGCACGGGATGGAAAAATACACCGAGAAGATTTGAAACTTCAGGGACCGTATTGCAAATACTTAAAATTTCAGGGACTGCATTGCAAATACTTGGAACTTCGGGGACCGTATTGCAAATACCAAAAGAAGATGAAGAAGGGAAGATGAAGAAGGGAAGATGATGAAGGGAAGGTGATGAATGGAAGATGAAAATGGAAGGTGAAGAAATGAAGATGAAGAAGGGAAGATGAAAATGGAAGGTGAAGAAATGAAGATGAAGAATGAATGGTGGAGAAATTTGGCTATAAAAGAGGGAGAGTTCTTGAGAATTGAGGAAGAGAATTTTGGTGATAGAGAATGTAGAGAGCTCTAGAGGGGGGAGTGGAAGAGAATTAAGAGAGTTTTGAGAGAGTTTTTGAGAGGAATTTTTAGAGAGGAAAAAGAAAGTTCTTGAGAAAAATTAGAAGAGAAAATTCGAGAGTGAAGAAAAGAGTTTTAGTCGAGCATCATCTTCGACGAGTCCCGACACATATTTCGCCTCTCACCACCCAACAACCCCATTGCTTGCCATTTTCGACGACAGCCGCGTTCTTCCAACTCCGAGATCTTGAAGGGAACTATAACGTGTATGTGAGTAAGATTTTGTGTAATAGAAGGTAATCCTTTCTATCTCGATCTACAAAAATGTAATCGTTTGGTTTGAACATTTGTTTGTTTATTTTAGACATGCCACGTGTTCCAAATTTTAGCATTATTACATGTTAATTTATTTTTATAAATACTCGTGACTGGCTGCGTTTTCTTTCTTTCTAAATCACCCATGGTGTATATCGTACAAAGTTCAATGTTTTACATCCCCATAAAAAAGAAGAAAAAACCAAAAAAATTGCATCTTTGAATTTCAAGTAAAATCCATCAAAATTGCCAAATCAAATATTTTTCATGAAAATGGTACCGAAAGGGCGTTAGAGTAATCTAGCGTAACCAAATCCCCGAATTCAAAATCTCCGGTTCACGGAAATAAGATAGTTTTCTCCCGCTATTTTATTTAGGTTTCTAATCAACCTACCAAAAATGATTAGTGGCGACTCCAAATTCAAAACACGTTGCATGTTAATTATTTGAACCTTAAGTTGCGATTTGGTATGGACTTGGGAGAGTCCGAGTTAGGTTAGTTAATTAATTAACCCGATAATCCATTAGCCCGAAAATTAACTCGTTTATTTTTTTTAGGTCGCGACAGCTTGGCGACTCCACTGGGGACCCAAAGAGGACTTAGGCCAGATAATTTCATGAAAAAGGAATCACTTGATTTGGCAAACTTTGGTTGAATTCTCATTCTTAGGTGTTAAATGTTTTTGCAGATTGGGAGTTATAAGGGGAGGAGTGATTGGCTAACCCTTTGTTTTGCGGGCTTGGTGAATTGGAATTGTGATTTAACTTTTGAATCATTGAAGCGGTGTTTGCCTTTAATTGTTGTGCATGATTTATAGTATTTGCACTACATCGCACACAACCCGTGATAGGACCTGGGTCACACTAATAGTTTTAAGATGGTATTTAGATGTTTCTTTAACCTTGGCGGTAAGGTTTTGCTAAAGGTTATCCCATCTAGATCCCGAAAATTTTTTCAAAAAATGGCTCAAGGGTCGTTCTCATACACGTGAGGCTACGATGCATGAGAATTGCCCTTGTCGACCGAACCAAGCCGAAGTGATTGGACCCGACTAGTCATGACTATTGTACGCGAGGCTGCGACAAGTCATGATGACTGTGCGCGAGGCTGCGACATGTCGTTTCATTCATCATTTCACTTTGCAAAAGCCTTTTGGATAGATAGAATAAGATTTAAACTCACGATTCATGCGCATGTCTTTGTGATTGACATTTTCTTCCTATGAACGGTAATTTCTTATCTCTTGTACCCTGTTATCTCATTTTTATTTTGGGCCGGTCCATGGTTTAGGTTGATTGTTTAGAAGTTTCATTGTCTTATTTCCAATTTCGTACTTTGCTTCCGCAGCTTTTACAATTTCATCGGTTGTCCTCAATTCTGATTTGGCTTATTCCTGTTGTGCGATTTTTACTAAATTCTACGATCGAGCTTTGAGTAAGTGCCAAACATGAAAGTTGTAGACCTATGTTTCAACTAATATCTTACAAAATTTCAGAATTAAATTCATAATTTAAGATGGTCTTTCGTTTTTTCAACAACATGCGGTTATAACAGTTTTCTGAACATGATTTTTTTTGGAAAGACACATTAAACTGATTTGATCCGCGCATTTCTAGTCCGATTGGCCAACATAAAAGTTGTTCATCACCTTCTCAACTACAAGCTCGTAAAATTTGGACATGTTTTGATCAACGTGCGAATTAATACGAATTTTTTCGTAAAAGCGGACAAACTGAAAATTACATGTTTCAATCCTTTGGTCATAATCACTTTGTTCGTTTGAGTCTAGAGGGATGTCATGGGCCGGCTCGCTATTCTTGCTCCATGTACTCATTTTGGGTTTGTTACTGCGTACAGGTAATTTATCATAGATCCTCCACATATTACTCGATCGGTCGCGAAGAAGATGGCCGACATCAGCACTACCGTCAGTGCTGCCCCGGACGAGAAACTTGGCTCATTGACCGAGCGCTTTGAAGGGATGATGTCTCGAAAGATGGAGGAAATGATGGCCGCCTTCACCGCCAAACTTCAATCATCCACCACCAGCCCGCCGCTAACCATTCCTGCTCTAATTCCTCCCGCGGACAACTCCGGTAAAGCC
Source organism: Rhodamnia argentea (assembly GCF_020921035.1). NCBI lineage: Eukaryota > Viridiplantae > Streptophyta > Magnoliopsida > Myrtales > Myrtaceae > Rhodamnia > Rhodamnia argentea. Next base: position 8,317,127 of record NC_063154.1, on the reverse strand, counting down.
TTGGAAGTCGCTCCCTATCATACAATGCCGCTAGAAGATGTGATCATCACAAGCGTGAGCTCGAGCATGCCACCCGTAGTCCCAATCCCTCAAGCCAGCCCCGTGGCCCTCGGATTGAATGGTGATGCGGCCAAGCTGTTGGCCCAAATGGAACAGAGGATCCGAGAGGTTGAGGGGACTCACAACATACCCCGCGATTGACCTTGTCTATCTTTTCAAAGGTCACAAGGTCGGAGAAGTTCAAGATGCCCGACTTCGAGAAGTATGATGGGACTTCCAACCCGGTTCAGCATGTCCGGAGTTGTCACAAATGTCAGATTCATGGTGACAAGATTAATGTCCCTCCGAACGAGTTGCATCGCTTATCCGAACCATGGCCGTTTTCTATGTGGAGCATTGACGTTATCGGCCCTATCAACCCTAAAACATCCAATGGCCATCGATTCATCTTGGTGGCGATTGACTATTTCTCCAAATGGATCGAAGCCGCATCCTATTTAGCGATCACGGCACGAAATATCGTGAAATTTATCCGCCGGGATATCATTGTTCGATACGGTTCACCTGAAGCCATAATCATCGACAATGGCTCGAACTTAAACAACAAGCCGATGGACGAATTGTTCAAGTTCAAGCATCCGAACTCTTCCACATATCGTCCTCAGATGAATGGAGCAAGAGAAGCCGCCAATAAGAACATTAAGAAAATCTTAGCAAAGACGGCTGAAAATTATCGCGATTGGCATGAGAGGTTGCCATTTGCACTTATGGCGTATCGAACCTCGATCCGGACATCTACCGGGGCAACCCCGTATTCTCTTGTATATGGAGCAGAGGCTGTTCTACCGAGTTGAAGTGGAAATTCCTTCCTTATGTATACTTGTCTCAAGCCGAGCTAACCGAAGCTGAATGGATCCAAAGAAAGGGTGAGCCAATTGAATATGATCGATGAAAAGAGACTTAAGGTTATATGTCATGGCCGGTGTTATCAGCAGAGGGTTGCTAATTCATTCAACAAAAAGTTCGGCCTCGATATTTTCGGATCAATGACCTGGTCTTGCGAAAATTGCTGCCAATAGTCCCGCTCCCGAAGGGAAGTTTGCTCCAAACTATGGTGGTCCATATATAGTAAAGAAGGTGCTCCCCGGTGGTGCTTTGATTCTAGCCGAGATGGATGGTCGTGTCTTTACCAATCCAGTCAATTCTGATGTTGTAAAAAAATATTATACTTGATTTACTCTCATGTTGTCATAATCAAGTTATAATATTAAGACAGATTCACGAGTTGTTCACATTCGGGCATTCGTTTGTTCGAGAGATTGTTTCAAATGGGGGTTTCTCCGGCCCAATTGAATTGACCATCGGGAGCGTGAGATTTACATATCCATAAAGTAAAGGGGTTATCTTGCAAAAAAAATATGACGACCAAGATAAAATCACAAAGATATGGAAGAAGGAATAATGCGAAAACAAAACGCAAATGAGCAAAAACTTGCATCCATTTCATTCAGCGGGAAACCTTACAAACAGATCATCGGGGTGGGAACGTAAAGCCAAACCGAGCCCTAATGAGCATCACAAAAGAGTTCAACCGACTCTCCATACGGTTGATACTCCGCCTACACCGATCGCTCCGAGAATCGAGATCCGCCAACTTAAAGAGGAGGAGCTCACATTTCTCTTTAAGCTTGGCTACCTTGTCCTCGTGATACTCGACAAAGAAAATTCCAAGTCATGGATCAGCATTCTCCCGCGGGCTATATCCAGGGTCGGATCGTCCAGCCTTTCTTCCAGCCATGTGCATTGGAATTTCAAAACAATATTGAGCGAATCGCGCTCAAAGATGGTCCGGGACATGGCCAAACGTTCCACCAAGTTCCCCCTCTCACGAATTAGCAGTGAGACTTGATCATTACCGTAGTCAAGGGCCTTCTTATAATTGTCGGCTACAAGATCGGCCAACATCAAGTTGTCCGACCAATCCTGATAGCGAGCTCTCACAAGATGAGCCAAAGTAACATCTTGATGAGCATGATTGTAAGCCTCCAGGAAGTTAGTAAAGAGGGTAGGGAAGATCCTATATTCCTCTTCTAGCTTGGTACCTTTAATAGAAGCAATGTCCATATCCGTAAACATAAGACGGATTTCAGCTTCGGTCTCTGGATAGTTGGCTATATAAGAGTAACCCTGGCCTAGGAGATTATAAAGTTTCTCCCATTTGGCCAAAACCTCAGCCGAGAAGACGTGTGCGGGGAGGGAGGCCATTGTTGCTGAAGCTGCTAAAAAGAGTGGATGCGAAAGAGTGCTTAGAAGGTTGGAGATGAAGATATGAAAGCGATAATCTTCTCGGCGTTAAATCCTAATTTAAAGGGCAGAAAAAGTCATAGCAATAATTATTGTGGGGGCCGAGTTAATTATCCGGGTAAAACTACGGACGTTTCGTCCGTGAATCATGGATCTACCATCTTGAGGCTCACGAATTCGAAAAAGTTGCGAAATGACTTAAAGGTTCCGCCATATTAAAGGAGGGACAAGCATACTGCAGAAAAGATTTGAGGGTCCCACCATGTCAGAAGGAAATGAAGAAGACAGAGCGAGAAACACGAAATCTTGGGAGAAGCACTGGCTTGGTGGTTTTCATCCACGTTAAAAGAGAGGCTCTGGAACATACATGTTTACTCAAAAGAATTTGGAGAGAGTAAGCATACAGCGGAGAGTAGAGTGAACAAAAGGCAAGAAGAGGTATTTCAATCCAACATGTTTAGAAGCTACCAAGACTTACCGGGGGCAACCAACCTAGATATCCCCGAGAGCGAACTGCTGGATTCCGAGGCCGATCCGGCACCGAAGCAAGTAAAACCCAACTCCCTTGGCGGTGAAATTCAAGATCTCGACCGCAACAACAATAGCAAGAGACGAGTTGATCATCCCTACAAGTTTCCGAGCAACGGCGGAAGCTCAAGCTCAAAGAGTCAGATCGCTCACGGTGAAAACAAAGTGGGAAATCCGTCGCTAGTGTTAGCAAGTAACACTACCCAATTCGAGTATCAATCGAAGATTACTTTGATGATGAGCTCACCACCTTGATCAGCCCGGTTCGGAGTGAAGGACCTCCGCAGTTGTGATCCGAAGCAAGTGATTATGGATCCTTGAACAACGATCGTTGGTGTATGATCCAAGACAAAATCAGTCGATCATTGGAATGGCCAGCAAGAGAGGTGGAACCAATCTCGCATGAATACTTCTTTAATTCCATGTATAGTTCCCCCGCGTGGGATATTTTTTACTTTCTAGCTGTCTAGAATTTGCCTAGAGTTAAAGGGCGAATTTTCTCCTCCCTTATCAAATGCGTGAGTTCCTTGTTAAGCTAGGCCTGTAGCAAATCAATTTGTGGATGATGCCTCCGAACGCCCGTAAAGAGAGATTCCGAATAGCCTTACTTGGGAGAATACGAGTAAAAGACCAAGCGGGCTCAAAGATGGGTACCTTCGTATCGTCCCAATTGGCTCTCGATCATTTCAAACTCTAAATTATGCTTATTTTATTCTCGACGGGGGATTGCCAACTGTTTTGAGAACAATATAGCAAAAAGCGAACCAACCGTGGACGCTAACATCACCACAACCTAGTGGTTGGGGGAATGACAATGGTCCGAGGCGTTCCGGGTTCGATCCCGGGATTTGGCATCAATGTACAAAGACTAATAAAAAAAACTTTTTTTGCTTGGCGATCCAAGATGTCGGTTGAAGTTTTGGCCCGGATGGTTACGTAACCTGGAGAAATAACATTCAGGACATACAATCCGATCCAGATGAGTTGATCTTTTCAATTCAAAGTTCACAAGAAATTCGTACAAGGGTAAAGCAGTATCGTTTCAACTCGTTTAGAACATGAGAACGTACATTGACGCTTTCCCTTTTGATTTTTACAGGGGTCACCGCCTTTTCGGATAGGGAAGTATCCATTCTCCCTGAAAAATTAATGAAATAAGAAATTCTTGGAGCCTTTGACAATCTCATGTCTCGAACCGTATAATGAATTTTTGCAACTCATTTGCATGAGCAGGGGCAACTCCCAATCCACGCCCCTAAGAAGTTTCTTATGTGCTTGCGAATTCTGTCCACCAAGATAAAAAGTTGCTGCATTTTATATGCTCAAAAACACTCATACATTGCATAGTTTGCGCATGACTGTTCCTCATGTTTAATTTACCAACTCTGAATAAGGAACATGAACTACATAAGATACATCGAATGTATGGAATGGGGCAGGGCGGGATGATGAAAGGCAATCCTTTCCCAAACACGTCCCATTTTTTCAGGAGAGTTGAACGGTGGCTAAGTTCCGCATTTCACAAGGTAAAAGGTTTTCTCGCAAAAGGTACGATAGCCGAAATGACAGAGGCATTCAGTTCTCTATCCCAAACACTACAGGTGATCCATTGATTACCCCTTTTGAACGGTGGTTTCATTTCTTTACCCCCGTTAAGAACCACCCCACATTGGGATCCAGACGGGTTAATTCTAGCAGCAACACGAGGTAAATGGTTAGAAATTTTCTTGCTCGGACTAACATTAATCTTCGGGTGTTTCTTTGCATTTATACTCGAATTTTAATTCAAGTGCCTTAGGATGATGAAGAGCATTCACTTCTCTATCCTATACACTTCATTCTTTGCATAGCCCACTTGAGCCTGCAAATTCATTTCTTAAACCCCCGTTGGTGATCATTTGCTCATTCCAAAGACGAAGATAGCATTTTCCCAAGGATTAGAATTGGAGATGGTCGGGTCAACAGAGAATTCCCGAATGGACTCATTTCTTGTATGCTAGATTTTTTATGTTTACATAATTTTTCTTTGTAAATGTTTATGTTTGTTGTAATTCCTGGTTCAAAATCATGGGATTGTAAAAAAAAGGAGAGGCAAACTTAGCTTAAAGGAGAAGGGCCCGCTCTCGAAAAAAAAAACAAAAAAAAAGCAAAATAAAGAGATGTCAAAGAGCTCTCAAAGAAAAAGGAAAAGAAATCTCTTCTCGAAAAAAGGAAAAAAAAAAAAGGAAAATGAGAGTCGGGAGTAAGAAAAGCAAAGGCCGATCTCATATGAAAATTTCAAGCATAGGAAAAGCAAAGTGCCTACCAAAAGTAAGGCCAATGTACATTCATTTGTAAAGTACTTCTGAATTTTGAATGTACATTTTTGCATGTTAAGTTGTAAATTCCATGTACATGTTTGTATTGTGTCTCTTGCAAATCCTTGACAGACACTTGTTGTGAAGAAGACTCCCCAAGAAATCGGTTTGCAAAGTGCAATTTTCAGTAGAAAACTACCATCCCTCATTCAATGATGGTATTCTTTACGAAGACATTTCCAGAAGACCAAGATCGGTGACTAGTCAACGATGATCACCAACGTCAAGCCCCTTCTCATTTAATTTCCGAGCCAAAACGAGCCTTTTCGTTCCTCGGTCCCCAATCCTAGCCTACGTTATAACCCTCCAAAGTCTCTTCCGATTAGGGCACTTGAGTTAACGTAGAGTGAAATGATTTTAAGCATCACTCGAAGAAGTTCGAGCAAGATTATTTCTCTCTCATTTTTGCAGGATTCTTGACTTGTAAATCCGGAGCAGATGATGAAGAAATTCATTTCAGCAGCCTTGACTCAATTAGAGTCCCCTTTGTAAACCTTTGACCTAGCCCTCATTACGGTCCTAATCAAAACCTCCAGATCGGCTCGGTCGTATCAATTGCGAGATTACTTGGATCTTTATCGAATGCGATGATGGAAAGATTGAGTGATTTCTCTTGAATCCTGCAGACAGGATTAATAGCTTTTCTCGAGAGTGAGAGAAAGCCCTTTCGGACCGAAGTCCCCCCATTCAGCTCACATTCGAGGTATTCGTAATGTGAGAACTTCCCTAGATAAAATTGGTAATGCAAACTTGACAGAATGGTTATGCATGAACCATAGTATGAGTGATTGCATTATACTCATTGTTGAATATGTTTGTGTGTGTTACCTCTGACATTCTATGATAGGTAATACATTCCCGATGTTCGAGTTCCCTCCCAAGGTCTCGAAATTCATCCAGGGATTATTGAATGAGCAAGTTTTGCTGGCAAATGCCTACCAGGTACGATACGAGCAATCTGTTTCGTTCCTTGATTAATCGTTTGGAGAACCCGGGTAAGTTTTCCGAACCCCTTTTCAAATTAACAACTCTTCCGATGATAGTTGTTATGATTCAATTCAGGCAATATGCCCCTTTTGTACTTATCGATTCCATTCGATGGTGCTCCTATCAAATATTGTTCAATTCGGGCAATATGCCTCTTTTCTCGGGACGTGAAGACATATGCACTGGCGATCTTGACATCTTATCAAATCATAACGACGTAGCTCTTATGGTTTCAATCTCGAGACATGAAGACATATGCACTGGCGATCTTGACATCTTATCAAATCATAACGACGTAGCTCTTAATGTTTCAATCTCGGGACGTGAAGACATATGCACCGGCGATCTTGACATCTCATCAAATCATAACGACGTAGCTCTTATGATTTCGGTTTCGAATCACGAAGACGTATGCACCGGTGATCTTGACCTTTAGTCGGCTCATAATGACATAGCTCTTATGATTTTCGGCTCCTTTATCAAATCATGAAGACATAAGCGCCCATGATTTTGATCCAAACCAAATCATAACGACGTAGCTCTTATGATTTTGGTTCCCCTTTATCGAATCGTGAAGACATATGCACTGGCGATTTCGACATTTAATCAACTCACAACGATGTAGCTCTTGTGAACTTGATTTCACTTCTTTCGACTCACAACGACGTAGCTCTTGTGATCTCAAACGACACACATATCTTGCGCTGTCTTGTATTAGGGAGAAGTCTCCGATAACAGATAGGCCAAATACCTTAAAATCCTTGCATCCGCAAAAAGAAGCTTGGAAATTAAGAGAACCGTCAGCTTACGAGGTATTTGATAAAACATGTATTCTCGTATGCGATCCATGTGCAGGTTTCTTTAACAAAAAAAGAGGAGGAGAAGTTTTAGCACATGTTATTTACAGTCTTGCATATCATGCATCACTTCATAAAAATGGGATTAAAACTCCCGCCAAAAAGTTCATCCATAATTTGCACTGTCAAAATTTAGGATTCAATTTTGTCTTTGAGCGGAACCTCTACGAGCTTCCACTCAAAGAGGGGCAGCTGTTGATGCCTAAATTTTGACTAATCTATTTTTTGCATAAAAATTAGAACTAATTTTAGTTCTAAATAAAAATCATCTCACATATTTATTTTTAGCGTACATTGCATTGGCATATAATTGGGCAAGTAGAACACTTAATTTAGCATGCGTCTAGACTAGGCACGGGATGGAAAAATACACCGAGAAGATTTGAAACTTCAGGGACTGTATTGCAAATACTTAAAATTTCGGGGACCGCATTGCAAATACTTGGAACTTCGGGGACTGTATTGCAAATACCAAAAGAAGATGAAGAAGGGAAGATGATGAAGGGAATGTGATGAAGGGAAGATGAAAATGAAAGGTGAAGAAATGAAGATAAAGAAGGGAAGATGAAAATGGAAGGTGAAGAAATGAAGATGAAGAATGAAGGGTGGAGAAATTTGGCTATAAAAGAGGGAGAGTTCTTGAGAATTGAGGAAGAGAATTTTGGTGATAGAGAATGTAGAGAGCTCTAGAGGGGGGAGTGGAAGAGAATTAAGAGAGTTTTGAGAGAGTTTTTGAGAGGAATTTTTAGAGAGGAAAAAGAAAGTTCTTGAGAAAAATTAGAAGAGAAAATTCGAGAGTGAAGAAAAGAGTTTTAGTCGAGCATCATCTTCGACGAGTCCCGACACATATTTCGCCTCTCACCACCCAACAACCCCATTGCTTGCCATTTTCGACGACAGCCGCGTTCTTCCAGCTCCGAGATCTTGAAAGGAACTATAACGTGTATGTGAGTAAGATTTTGTGTAATAGAAGGTAATCCTTTCCATCTCGATCTACAAAAATGTAATCGTTTGGTTTGAACATTTGTTTGTTTATTTTAGACATGCCACGTGTTCCAAATTTTAGCATTATTACATGTTAATTTATTTTTATAAATACTCGTGATCGGCTGCGTTTTCTTTCTTTCTAAATCACCCATGGTGTATATCGTACAAAGTTCAATGTTTTACATCCCCATAAAAAAGAAGAAAAAACCAAAAAAATTGCATCTTTGAATTTCAAGTAAAATCCATCAAAATTGCCAAATCAAATATTTTTCATGAAAATGGTACCGAAAGGGCGTTAGAGTAATCTAGCATAACCAAATTCCCGAATTCAAAATCTCCGGTTCGCGGAAATAAGATAGTTTTCTCCCGCTAATTTAGTTAGGTTTCTAATCAACCTACCAAAAATGATTAGTGGCGACTCCAAATTCAAAACACGTTGCATGTTAATTATTTGAACCTTAAGTTGCGATTTGGTATGGACTTGGGAGAGTCCGAGTTAGGTTAGTTAATTAATTAACCTGATAATCCATTAGCCCGAAAATTAACTCGTTTATTTTTTTTAGGTTGCGACAGGCTTTTCCAAGAATGGTAAGAGCGGCGGCCGGCATGAGCCGTCGGGGATCGGCATCCCCGGTTTGAGCAGGCATAGCCGCCACGTTCTTATTAAAGATCGTTTTGGCAAGTGGTGCAAATGAATTAAGCTTGTATGTCCACAAGAAGAACGCATTTACGGGCACCGATGGCGATTAAAGAAGTTTATCGGATCGGGATTTTTTTTCCTTGAAAATTCCAATTGCAATGTCCGTCGGGAATTCTTTTCGTGTGATTGGCGCATTCTACCATCCCAGTCGTCCATTCCGATACGTGAGATGCATTTTTCGCCCGCAGAAGGTTATGGATTTGTTAGTTTGACCAATAAGTGTCGTGTTTTCCCTATACAAGATTAAGGTTTTTTATATGCACAACTAACGTTGGAGGACCCAAATGCTTTGGGGAAAATTTGGTTGCCGATGAAAATAGAGCGATAGTTTAGGGCGCGCATAGTAACACTTTTGGAAATGAATTCCTGCTTTAGAAGTGCTTCTGAAGCGTAAATCCGTTCGATAATGCAACTTCTAAAGTAGAAATCCGTTTGATTACGCAACATTATGTTTCAACTTCCGAAGTAAATTTCTTCTTTTGAAGTTGTTTTTAAGCCAATTCTAGAGGTTCAAAAAATTTATTTCTCTTTCAGAGGTAGAAATCTCTCAAAATCAATATTTCTCTCACTTCAACTTCTTTTCATTTTCAACGCATCTATCTTCCAATCACGCTTCTGCTGTCACCGCCCAATGCCTATCGCCACCCGCAGTGGTCGCGACCTACCAACCACCACCGTCGCCGGCCGCCGACCACCAACCGCCGCCATTGCTTGCTGGTGTCGAGTCGTCGTTTCCGGAATCTGGAGTAAAAAAAATATTATTTTTTAAAAGTACATAATTTTTTTTAATAATAAAAATTATTTTTTAAATAAATTTAAAAAAATTAAAAAGGAAGTAAAAAAATTTCGGCCACCAACAATAGCTTTTCGTAGAAGACTATGTGTTAATAACATTCTAGAAATAGAAATTTTCAACCGTTACCAAACGAATTTCTCTGATCGCTTTAGAAGTTGATTTCTGAAGCAGAAGTGTTGCCATGTGCGCCCTTATAGTTCTTTGATGCTTTGATGCATGATGACCATTACTGTCCCTAAGGCATTATTTGCCCCAACTTGAGTTCAGCAATTACTCAATTTCTCTGTTGGAATTTCACCTTGAATGTGTTTATCAAACTTGCACGTAAAAAGCAAAGAAGAGAGAGCAATTGTTATTACAAAAAGTTTCAATAGATATGATTTGGTCCTTTTTTTGGGGGGGGTGGTCGGAGATTTGGTCCTATTTACGGACAACTACTCAACACGGCTCTTTGGAATAAGTACCTTATCCCAACCCGTCAACACTTTTCATGATCAGCCACATTTCCCCAATGCTCACGTGACGTTTAAGACTGCTTGTTCAAATTCGTTTCCACACTTTCAAACATGGATGCTGCAAATTCAATGGCAAAGGCCACAGCCATGTCACTTCCAAGCACCATCTTCGTTGGCCCCTCGCCGCCTTGACAGTTCCCACCTTAACTTAGCATTACGTCCTTTGGTTATTTGCTTTCATCTTTGCTTTTCCAATCAATTCTTCTTCTTCTTTTTTAAATGTGGTGCATCCAAAAGAGGAAAGCATATTCCCAAAAGGGGCGACGTAAATTCGATTTCTTTAAGTCGGCAGAGAGTAATTGACACGAGAACATTAGTAGCATAATTTCATACGAATCAAAGCTTTATGTTGTGCTTTTGTTTGTCCGTTTGATCTTAGTTTTTAAGCTATGATTGTTCTTCGCACGGCCGCCTCCATTATTGAGATGCCCTCGACTTGAAATGATTCCCCAAGGACCCAACGCCGGCCCTTGGTTTTTCAAGACAAAGCATCGACCATCAATCTGCTTTTGAATTCCTTCTTTTGGCTTTTACTAGGAGGAAGAAGATGGTTTCATATTGGAGAATATGAGGATGTTGGTGAACTAGATCGATCATGGGTAGCTTGCTGCCGAACCTCGATCCAAGGTATCCGCGTTAGATCCCTCTCGGCTGGACCCGACTCGTCATCGGTACCCTAGAAGCCGAACCCCGGTCTCCACGATCCATCTATTAAACATGCGACGTCCCGAGATTACCGATCGGGTCCCTTGCGTGGCTATATCAAGGCAAATGTTGTAACAACTAGGTACTTGGGTCCCGACTAATTATCCATTTAGATGGTCGCCGTTTGATATCGGGTCGACACGTGGGAAGATTCGGTTGCATATTTAACTTCAAATACGCATGTCTTCCTTCCGGGGGAGGACATGTAAATCGTATTTTTGAGAGGACATGGGGGTAATTAGTGAAGATAATTCGAGATATTCTCACATGAAAACAATTTCATTCGGACAGACGAAACGGGGCCAAATCTAAATATAGATTGCCAAGGGAGTTAGTTAAGACTAAATTGGTTTAAAACCTCGTATTGGGCTTCGAGGGAATGCGTGTGCCGGGTACGGCCTGTGGACGTGGTGACGGGAAGCGGCTCGACGGGCTCTCTTGTCTTGATTGGGCTAAAAGATAAATTGAAAATCCATCAAATGAGTGAGGACCCCCTCGTCCCAAATTCCGGTGAAGAGTGATTCCCGTAAGGTTGCCTTGAGATTTATATATAGCTCTCTAGTAACATATTTACGACGGGAGAATAAAAAAAAATTATATTGATTCAATCATAAACCTTTTAATTTGACCAATTTAATCATAAACCTTTTGACGATTTATCGATCTAGTCATTTTAGCCAATTTTGATTGGAAATTGCTAACATGGATGATGTCAATGCCACGTAGGATAGCCGGCATTCACGTCGATAATTTTTATAATGTATTTTTTCATATAAAATTTTCATAATGTTATCGTAATTTTTTTTTATCTTACTCCATTTTTTCTTATTTCTTTTCTACAAATTCTGGTGAGGGTCGCGATCCTTGACCAAAAAGCCACTAGCGAGGGTCGATCGACTAGCGACCCTCGCCGTGCTTAGAAGAAAATAAAAGAAAATAAAGATAGAAAAAATATAAAAAAATCGCATGTTTTTTAAAAATTTATAAAAATTGTTCATATTTGCGCTAATCATGCTACCGTGGTACGATTGGTGTCAGCCTTAATAATTATGGGTCAAAAATAGCTAGATGGGCTAAATTGACACACGCTTAAAATGTTTAGGACTAAATTGGTCAAATTAAAAGATTTATGCCTGAATTAACACAAGTAAATAGGCTTATGATATTTCTGGTAATTTCTCTTATTTATGACTATAGTGAAGGTAAGAGATAATAAAAGTGCCAAAAGTTGTGTACGGCGACCCATGCCAATTTTTCTTTTTTTGTGTTGTTGTTGCAAAGATGATCTTTTAAGTGTTGACTCCAATCGGGGTCATTAGGAATCCGACGTCGCCTTATTTTTATTAAGTTCTTAGAATAACGTGGCTCGTCGGTGTGCCAAGTCAACATCTAACCCCTAAAACGACGCTACACACTAGGTTTGCCCAAATTAAATTCCTAAATCGCAAATTGTGGCAAATTCCCAAATTTGAAACCATAACTATATGCAGCTTCTTTTTGGGACCACATCGCAGAATGGACGACAACTTCACGTGGAGGTCCCCGCAATCGTACCTACCTAGTTGATTAAATTAAGACCGAATGATCATCGCTTAGTGGACAAAAAGCTGTTGGGGATTTTCCCTCTAGAGTGAATGAGAAGGAAATGTGGGAGTCCCACATAGGATGAAAGGTAGATGGAAGATGGGTTTATTAAGTGGAACCTTACAAATGGGTTTGGGCCCCAAGGGGCACCCCACTTTTGTGGAGGAGGGAGGACCTACGCAAATGGATTTCGGCCCACGCGCGCGCCGCCGCCGCCGCCGCCCGTCCGGCCGACTCGGTTCGGTTCGGGCCCGGGTTCTCTTATTCCATTTAATTTTTTTTTATTTGCCCATTTGTTTATTTTACCGAATAGACACTTAACATAACTGTTGGACATTTGTCCTTAAACGAACAGATGCGTTTGTTCGGAAATTCTTTTGAAGAGTTATGTCTGTTCAAGAAGAAGTTATATTCGGTTATGTTAACCATCATTCGGACCCAAGCTTCGTGCCTCTTCGTTTTTTCTCAAACTTTTAATATAAATAGTTTTCGAAGCGGTTTCATTTTCGAGTAACTTCATTTTTTCCCGAAATCTGCACCCTCATTTTTCATTATGTGCGATCCTGTTCCACAAAGTTAAGTTCGCCGGAGCCCTTTGAATAAGTGCCGATTCAAAGGGACACGATCCGTTCTATCCTGGGAGACAATTGTCCGACGTCCTCGGGTACCAAATTGAGGGGACAAATTTGTCTTAAGGACACATCGAAATTCGTTGGGCTCGGATCAATATTCCGATTGCTGCGTTTGCTTTTTCAATCCGGTTAGTAATTTCGATTTTGTATCTTCATTATGTATTGTACTTTTGTTATATATATACGAACATAGCCAACAACAATTTTAAGACAAATTTTGTTTTCGTTCATTCATGATCATTGTGCTTAGTTCGTATAATATTTTTAGTGAAAGTATTATGTTCAACCGTTATTGTGTCGTGTGCAAGCCTGCTGTATGATATTTTTTGTTGAAAATATTCTATCCTCCATTACTATATCATGGCAGTTCCGAATCAGAATTAGTGCACATATGTTTTGTCGAAAATTCTATTGCATCGTTCAATATCAATCTATTTGTTTCTCATTCTGTCTTCGACGTATAATTCCTCATTAGATTGATTTTCGTTCCGGTGAATCTCTGTTCTCGTGCACTTAACATATTTAATAGTCCATTGTCACTTAGTTCAATTCTTGCCGAGCAACTAACATAATCACGGTATTATTTTTCTGTTTTGTGCCGAGACTGTTGCTTGTTTATTTTGTTAGTACTCGTTTGTGTTTTATAATTATCATTCTATGATTTGTTGTATAATAGAAATGGCTTCGACTTCGACTCCGGTCAATCCTATTCCGAATCACGGAGAAAAGCCAGAAAAGTTCAATGGTATAGATTTCAAGAGATGGCAACAAAAAATGTTGTTCTATCTTACGACATTGAACTTGGCAAGGTTCCTCAATGAGGATGCTCCTAAGTTGGATGAAGGAGAGGTAGACAAGGAAAGGTTTGCTGCAGTAGACGCATGGAAGCATTCCGATTTCCCGTGTCGCAATTATGTCATCAACGGTCTGGATAATACACTCTATAACGTCTATAGTCCACTAAAAACGGCTAAGGAGTTATGGGATAGTCTAGACAAGAAATATAAAACTGAAGATGCCGGACTGAAGAAATTCATTGTCGGTAAATTTCTGGACTTCAAGATGGTTGATTCAAAGACCGTATTAAGTCGGGTTCAAGAGCTTCAAGTGATTATGCATGATATTCATGCTGAAGGAATGACTCTAAGTGAGTCATTTCAAGTGGCTGCCTTCATTGAAAAACCGCCACCGTCCCGGAGAGATTTCAAAAATTATCTCAAACACAAGAGAAAGGAATTGTCACTTGAAGATTTGATTGTTCGGTTGAGGATAGAGGAAGATAATAAATCTTCCGAGAAGAAAGTTGGAAAAAATCCGGAGGCCTCAAGGGCCAATGTTGTCGAAGAAAGATCGAATCCCAACAAGAAGAGGAAAATGCCTAGCAAGTCCGGAGAGAGATTCACCTAAGGTCTGAAAAAGTTTGTTGGCAAATGCTTTAACTGTGGAAAGCCCGGACATCGAGCCAAAGATTGCAGAGCCAAGAAAAGACAGAAAACTCAGGCAAATGTGGTGGAAGAGATTTCCAATGGTGTTGACGATATCAATCTGAATGCTATGATATCCGAGTGTAATATGGTGGGAAACCCCAAGGAGTGGTGGATTGATACTGGAGCAACTCGTCATATCTGTGCGAACGGATCGATGTTCTCGTCCTACACAACTATGGGGGGTGATGAAAAACTCTATATGGGTAATTCATCAACCTCTAAGGTTGAAGGTGTCGGAAAGATTGCTCTGAAGATGACATCTGGAAAGATTGTGACACTAAATAATGTTCTGCATGTGCCGGATGTTCGCAAGAATTTAGTGTCTAGATCTCTCCTTAGTAAGAATGGCTTCAAGTTGGTTTTTGTATCCGATAAGTTTGTACTCTCCAAAAATGAGATGTATGTAGGAAAGGGTTATCCGAGTGATGGTTTGTTCAAGTTGAATGTAATGACTGTTGTAATCAAAGATGATATGAATAAAGCTGCTTCTACTTATGTGCTGGAGTCTCCTAATATTTGGCATGCTAGACTAGGACACGTTAACTATAAGTCGATAAAGAAATTAATTAGTATGAGACTATTGCCGAAGTTTGATTGTCCAAGTGAAAAGTGCCAAGTATGTGTTGAATCTAAGTTTTCTAAGCCTCCTTTCCATTCCGTAGATAATAGAGTTACGTAACCTTTAGATTTAATACACACGAATATTTGTGATATGAAAGCAATACCTTCTAGAGGTGGTAAGAAATACTTTATCACGTTCATAGATGACTGTTTGAGATATTGCTATATCTATCTACTTAGCAGTAAGGATGAAGTCGTGAATGCTTTTAGAACTTATAAATCTGAAGTTGAAAATTAGTTGAATAAGAAAATAAAAGTGTTAAGAAGTGATAGAGGAGGTGAATATGAATTTCCTTTTGAGGAAATTTGTACTGAGTTCGGTATCATTCACCAAACTACCGCCCCTTATACACCGCAATCGAATGGTGTGGCGGAAAGAAAGAATCGATTCTTAAAGGAAACAATGAATGCATTGTTAAACGGCTACGGTTTACCGCAGAATTTGTGGGGGAAGCTGTCTTGACAACAAATCTTATTTTAAATAGAGTACCCCACAAAAAGACAAAACAAACTCCCTATGAGAAATGGAAAGGCAGATTGCCTAACCCGAATTATCTTAAAGTGTGGGGGTGTTTGGCTAAGGTTGCGGTTCCTAAGCCTAAAAAGGTTAAAATAGGACCAAAGACTGTTGATTGTATTTTTATCGGATATGCTCAAAATAGCAATGCATATCGTTTTCTTGTTCACAAATCAGAGATCCCGGATATACATGTTAATACGATCATTGAATCAAGGGACGCTTCGTTCTTTGAAAATATATTTCCATATAACATAGTATATGAGCCAATTGAAAATAATAAGAGGTCTCGAGATACTACATCTAGAAGTGATCCAATGGAGGATGAACCTAGACGTAGTAAAAGGCAAAGGACTTCTACGTCTTTTGGACCTGAGTTTCTGACATATTTGTTAGAGAATGAACCTCGGACATATAAGGAAGCAGTGACATCTCCAGAAGCCTCGCTGCGGAAAGAAGCTATCAATAGTGAAGTTGAATCCATCTTGTTAAATCATATTTGGGAATTGGTTGACCTTCCTCCTGGCAATAAACCATTACAATGTAAGTGGATATTTAAGAGGAAAATGAAAGCAGATGGTACTATTGATAAGTATAAGGCTAGGCTTGTCGTAAAAGGTTACAGACAACATGAAGGTTTGGATTATTTTGACACTTATTCACCTGTCACGAAAATTACATCTATACGGATGTTAATTGCTATAGCAGTCTTATATAGACTTGAAATTCATCAAATGAATGTCAAAACAGCTTTTCTAAATGGGGATCCGGAAGAAGAAATATATTTACAGCAACCTGAAGGGTTCATTGTTCCGGGACAAGAGAATAAAGTATGTCGGCTTATCAAGTCACTATATGGCTTGAAACAAGCACCAAAACAATTGCATGCTAAATTCGACCAAGTTATGTTGTCGAATGGTTTCAAAATTAATGAGTGCGATAAATGTGTATATGTTAAGAGCACTCATAATAGCTTTGTCATTTTATGTCTCTATGTAGACGACATGCTTATAATGGGTAGCGATAGTGAGGTCGTCAAGACGACCAAACGCATGCTCACAAGCAAATTTGATATGAAAGACATGGGGGTTGCAGATGTTATTTTAGGAATTAAAATCCTCAAAACATCCGAAGGATTAGCACTATCACAGTCTCTCTATATAAAAAATATTCTTGAAAAGTGCAAGAATCTAGACATCGTACCGCAAAGAAAGACTCTGATAGATATTAATCTACATCTTTCAAAGAATACCGGTGAAAGCAAGGCTCAAAATGAGTATGCAAGTATACTAGGCAGTTTAATGTATGTCATGAATCGCACTAGACCAGACATAGCTTGCGCGGTAAGCAAGCTAAGCCGATTTACAATTAGTCCAAATGAAAATCATTGGAAAGCTATGAAGCGTGTATTGGGCTACTTGAAGCATACTCAAGATTATGCTTTGCATTATACAAAGTATCCAGTGGTACTTGAGGGATACCGTGATGCAAATTGGATAACCGGCACTAAAGACACAAAATCGACAAGTGGATATGTATTCACACTTGGTGGGGCAGCAGAGTCATGGAAATCATCCAAACAAACTTGTATTGCTAGATCAACTATGGAATCAGAATTTATAGCTTTGGGTAAAGCCGGTGAAGAAGCAGAATGGCTTCGAAACTTCTTGGAAGATATTCCTAATTGGCCTAAACCACTGCCTGCTGTATGCATACATTGTGACAGTCAAGCGGCAATAGGAAGGGCAAGGAATGTCATGTATAACGGTAAGTCTCGACACATACGTCGAAGACATGACACCGTAAGACAACTTCTTTCTAGTGGAATTATCACCATTGACTATGTGAAGTCAAAAGATAATGTTGTGGATCCATTAACAAAAGGCCTAACTAGAGAGATAGTTGTGAAAACATCGAAAGGAATGGGTTTAAGGCCTATAAATAAGTCCTCATAGCGGATACCCTACCTTGTTGATTGGAGATTCCAAGATCTAGGTTCAAAGGGACAACCAAGTTATGAAGACTGTGTAGAGTACTGTAATTTATTACTCATTCCTAGATGAAGACAAGACTAATATGTGAAGGTTAAGCGAAAAGCTTTTAATGATTCCGAATTGAGTATATGATATACTATATGTTCAGAAATCACCTATGTGAGTGTGAAGTGATGGCCGCTTCTGTGAGAATTGGAAATGCCAAATTCTCTAAAACACTCATGAGACCAAGCGGTGTTCATGGCCAAAACGAACACAACAGTGAGAACTAACTTTGTTCGAAAGAAAGTTATGTAATTTTTATTGTCTAGGCTTACACCAAAGGTCGACAGTTCAAAGACATCAAGTCTACCGATTGATCGAGTAAGTCCGATAGGTTTCACTAGGGAAAGTTCAAAGTTTCGGACTACTTATCCCGATGTAACTATTTCTCAAGGAATAATCGCACACTGCATTTCATGCATATACGAAGAGTCGTGATGTCCGAATATCTCATTCATGTGGGGGATTGATGGGGATTTTCCCTCTAGAGTGAATGAGAAGGAAATGTGGGAGTCCCACATAGGATGAAAGGTAGATGGAAGATGGGTTTATTAAGTGGAACCTCACAAATGGGTTTGGGCCCCAAGAGGCACCCCACTTTTGTGGAGGAGGGAGGACTTACGCAAATGGATTTCGGCCCACATGCGCGCACCGCCGCCGTCGTCCGTCCGGCTGGCTCGGCTCGGTTCGGTTCGGTTCGGGCCCGGGCCCGGGCCTGGGTTCTCTTATTCCATTTAATTTTTTTTATTTGCCCATTTGTTTATTTTACCGAATAGACACTTAACATAACCGTTGGACATTTGTCCTTAAACGAACAGATGCGTTCGTTCGGAAATTCTTTTGAAGAGTTATGTCTGTTCAAGAAGAAGTTATATTCGGTTATGTTAACCATCATCCGGACCCAAGCTTCGTGCCTCTTCGTTTTTTCTCAAACTTTCAATATAAATAGTCTTCGAAGCAGTTTCATTTTCGAGCAACTTCATTTTTTCCCGAAATCTGCACCCTCATTTTTCATTCCGTGCGATCCTGTTCCACAAAGTTAAGTTCGCCGGAGCCCTTTGAATAAGTGCCGATTCAAAGGGACGCGATCCGTTCTATCCTGGGAGACAATTGTCCGACGTCCTCGGGTACCAAATTGAGGGGACAAATTTGTCTTAAGGACACATCGAAATTCGTTGGGCTTGGATCAATATTCTGATTGCTGCGTTTGCTTTTTCAATGCGGTTAGTAATTTCGATTTTGTATCTTCATTCCGTATTGTACTTTTGTTATATATATACGAACATAGCCAACAACAAAAGCAACAAAGGTAGCACCGAATTTATAACAAAGTTTGAGAATTACACAAATGGCAACTCACACCGTTGCGCGATTCCTCCTCTACCACCGTCGTCCCCACGGCTGCAACAAGAACCCTCATTTTTCTCTCCAAATCCTAAAATTTGCCTTGGAGCCCTGAATTTTCCCTCCAATTGAGCAAATTCGAGACAGATGATGAACCACGAGTGAGCAACGGCAAGTGAGCAACGGCAAGCGAGTAACGGAGAGCGAGATGGTGACAAGGAAAGTGGTGCGACGGTGTGTGACTGTCGAGTACAATCGGAATCCTATTTACCTCATTGATTGCTGCGATGTCGTTTTTAGGCATGGAGATGGCGCGGCATCGTTTATGGCGCCCGATCACGTTGGACCGAGCGACGTAGTTTTCCACGTCTACGTGGACTGCATTCTTAAAAAAAAAAAAATGTCAACTCAGTTTAATTTTTTTAACTATAAATGCTACGTAATCATCTTTAGCTGAAATTTATCGCCGGAGGCATACAAGCGATCGTTTTTTCTCCACTTTGCTATGTAATCGTCGAGCCTTTTATATATATATATATATATATATAATTCAAGGTGTTGCATGATAGCAACATGCCAAAGTAGGCTTTTGTACCGACGCACGTATGTTACGACTAGATTTTTTGAGGTGATTCGCGGGACCATGTTGGGGTTCTTTCCTACCGCTAGCTAAGCTTCCCCTGCCCAATGGTACACGTGTGAGTTCACGAGGCTGCACGGGCTTCACACGATCGAAATCGCCATGCTCCCTTACGATTCTGTCCTGGGAAGAGCACCGTCCACCATTTTTTATTCCAATTTCTACTCAAGATAGGAAAAGCAGAGAAAAAAGACAAGACGAGGAAACAAGATAAACGGGAAGCCATAGATTTAGTGACCTCCGTTACATATGATCTCTCTCTCTCTCTCTCTCTCTCTCTCTCTCTCTCTCTCTCATTCACATTCATCATCCGTTCTTGCCCGCTCGTGTCCATTTCGCGAATAACCACGTTAAGTCGTTTCGATTAGGATTCCCAAATCGTCCAATTATTTTGTATTCGATGTACTTCGGGGAAAAGTGTAAAAAAAGTCCTAAACCTATTTCATTAGTGTCAATTTAGTCCTAAACTTTTTGTATTTGTGCCAATTAAGTCCTAAATCTTTTATTAGTGTCAATTCAGTCATGAACCTTTTATAATGTGCCAATTTAGTCCTAAAAATTTTGTATTTATGCCAATTGAGTCAATTCGACCAATTTTGATTGGAAATCATTGGCAGAGACGTCAATTATCCTACGTGGCACGGTTGGCGCTAACGTGGATATTTTTTTGATATTTTAAATAATTTTTAAAAAAACCAAAAAATGCTTAAAAAATTATTTAAAATATTAAAAAATGTCTAAGTTAGCTCTAGTCGTGCTATGTAAGACACTCGATATCCATGTTAACGATTTTCGATCAAAATTAGTAGAATTAACTCAATTGGCATAAATATAAATAATTTAAGACTCGAATTGAGAATAATGCGAAGGTTTATGACTAATTAACACCAATAAAAAGTTTATGACTGAATTAGCACTAATGCAAAAGGTTTATGACTGAATTACCACAAAAAAAAGGTTTGTGACTGAATTGGCACTAATGCAATAGGTTTAAGACTTTTTTCACACTTCTCCCATGTACTTAGAGATGCGCATTAGAGTAGTAATAGTCCTATTGAATTGTGCTCTTTCGCAGATTGCCTTTCTTTAAGTTGAATAGCTTCTGTCAAATTTTACGACAAGGACATGTTTATCGCCGACGACAAAATGGGAGAGGCCAAGATCGATGTTAAGCCTTACATGGATGTTATAGAGATGTGGTTGGGGAACCTCCCGAGTCCCAATCCCCACCACGGCCGCTAGAATCTAGCCTTCTAGGGGCAACGGCCTCGTGGACGAGTGCTCGATTGGGTGAAAAGATGGCAAGATCTACCAGGACATGGTGCTTGGTCGAGCGCGGTGACGTGGAGGTTCGCTTGGAGTGGATCCACATCCCCGGCAGCACTCGACCCCTATGACTCAGGTCCCTTGTCCCAAACCTCAGATTGTCGACCGTCACCTCTAGGTCCAATCTCTAAACTCGAGTTTCTCCGCTTTTTAAAAATATTTTCTCGTTAGAGCAGGCCAAATTATGAGAAATTTTATCTTGTAAAATTGTTGAAAATCCATCATCCCTTGCAATCGATGGTTACATTGTTAGGTGGGTGCTCCCTGTGTCCGTATCATTCATTGTGTTCCCTGACCAAATGGAACCCGATGAACCCGTGTTTCACGATAAGGAATCGAACGGTGCATAAATCATGCGAATCAATATCATTTCATTTGACCAAAAAAACAATGTCATTTCATTAAAAGCAAAGGGACATGGTTCTGTTCATTTCATGGTACTAGAATAAGATTCCCATTGGGGGTGTGTCCGATCGAACCCACGAAGCGATAGAATCGAGAAAAGGCGAAAGAGAAAAAAGGAGCAAGCGTTCTGTCAAATTGACCCTTTGGGACTGTACCGAGGCACGTGTCTTCTCGACCACAAATTTGTTCCTGGCGATTCGCGTGCGGGGTTCACGACCCTGCACGTGTCATGCTCCATTGGAGAAAAGCCGAGCTCTCTCGTGACCCTGTCCTGAGGAGAGCGCGACCATCCACTAGTTTTGATCTTGACGTCACCTCTACAGCAGCAAACAAAGAAAGAGAGGAGACAGAGACAGAGAATAAAGGTAAGATTAGAAGCCACAATCTCTCTCTCTCTCTCTCTCTCTCTCTCTCTCTCTGGTGTGTGTTAGGTGTCTGCAAGAAGAAGAGGAGGAGGAGGAGGAGGAGGAGAATGGAGGACATTTTGGGGCTTCTGAAAATTCGGGTGAAGCGAGGCATCAACCTCGCCGTCCGCGACACCCTCAGCAGCGATCCTTATGTCGTCGTCTCCATGGCTCATCAGGTCACCCTCTCTCTCTCTCTCTCTCTCTCTCTC
Organism: Rhodamnia argentea; assembly: GCF_020921035.1. Classification (NCBI taxonomy): domain Eukaryota; kingdom Viridiplantae; phylum Streptophyta; class Magnoliopsida; order Myrtales; family Myrtaceae; genus Rhodamnia; species Rhodamnia argentea. The sequence continues at coordinate 8,295,183 of NC_063154.1, read as the reverse complement.
CACTGTAATTCTTTGATTAGTTTGTGGGTGTATTCATCGATTGGATCTCTCAACAGCCCTTTTCTTGACCTGAAAGAAAAGTGGATCTTTCCTTTAATCCCTGTGCTTGGAAGATTTTTTTCTTTTTCTGTTGATGATTGAAGTCCTCGTTTTTGCGCAATTCTCGTCTGTCTTGATGAGAATTGATTTCGCTTGTTGTATAAAAAACATCAAGCGAAAATTGCTAAAAAGTCATAAATCTACAGTAATTATGTTAATTTAGCTCTAATTTTTTTTGTATTTGAGCTCGTCTAATACTTTCGATAATTTTGACAACCTGGAGATGATGTTGGCACTGGCCAGCGCAGACCGGAGCTGCCGGTGCAATTTTTAATAATATTTGAATTTTTTTATGACTTTTTTTTTGTTTTTTAGCTTAGGGCTGAAGGTCGCCACATGTAAATGTAACAAGTTTAGGATTAAATTAATAAAATTATAATAAATTTAGGGCATTTTTGATAATTTTTTCGAATGATTCAGATCAGAGATCATTTTCCTGGTTGTCCATGTAGGCTTAAGCAGATCAGGTTGGCCTATTATATTCTGTGAGTGGTACCTACCTGATCAATCTGGTTTTTCCCCCTTTAAATTCATATTTTAAAAGGAAAACGTGGGTTTCATTTTAAAAGTGCAAGTATGCAAAATAAATTTATGCCTTTGAATTTGTCTTTGGTTCTTTCAATTGGCATTAAGTTCCTTACTTAGAGATTTAGGATTAGGATCAAGTTTTCACTCATTCACCTAACTTGAACCTTATTTTAACCTATGGCTTTATCATTTTGCGTGGCACGAAGCTTCATAGTTTATTGTGTTACTACATAGTACGGACCATTTTGCTGACGTCACCTGGATGGTACATACGTGGTTGCAGAAATTGAAGACTCGGGTGGTGAAAAAAGATTGCAACCCAGAATGGAACGATCAGCTGACTCTTTCCATAAAGGACCCCAACATTCCAATCAATCTAGTCAGTGTTTCTTCACTCACGCTCATCATCCCTTACTTGTCGATTTTGCGAATAACCATGTTGAGCCGTGTGGATTCGTGTCTGGATTGTCTGATTAGCTTTGTGTTCGACATGCTTAGCAATGAGTTAGGGACACGCCGCTTGGAGACCCTCCCGAAATGAAGCCGAATCTGATGATGCACAAAATTAGCCAAACGTTTGAGATGATTCGATGTTCTGTTCGAGAGTTTCATTCAATCATATTCTGTATGTGTGCGCTTAGTTTAGGATGATCGCTCTGGAATGATGTTTCACGAGGATTGCCTGTTTGAATTGCTCTTGAACTGAAACTTGACATCACTTTAGGGATCGAAGGAGTTTAGAGTCACATCCTGCGATAGAGTAGTAATAGTCCTATTCGCACCATGCTCTTTCGCAGACTGTTTACGACAAGGACACGTTCACCGTGGACGACAAGATGGGAGAGGCCACAATCGACATCAAGCCATACCTAGATGCTATAAATATGCGCCTGGAGAACCTCCCGACCCCCACCACGATCACCAGAGTCCAGCCTTCCAAGGGCAACTGCCTGGCGGACGAGAGCTCGATTGTGTGGAGAGACGGCAAGATCTACCAGGACATGGTGCTCCGGTTGAACAATGTCGAGTCTGGCGAGGTGGAGGTCCAGCTGGAGTGGGTCGACCTCACCGGTGTCCCTCGACAGCTGTGAGTTTCCCCGGGGGATGGCAGGTGAAGAGAGTGTGTGTGCTGTGATTGTTTCTGGAATACGATGTAAATGGATCGTCCTTGCGTTGCTTCGGTGAGCTGCCTTGTAATATGAATACATCTACTGGCTTCAGTAGATGAATTTATGATTTGAAGTTAACCTCTCGAGTGAAAAGTTTGGTGGATTGAATAAGTTTTTGCTTGCAGAATTCAGATACGATGGAGTGAAACATGGATCCTTCACCGCTTAATTTTTTATGTTTTTTGGAGGGGGGAGAGAGAGGAGGGACGATATTGATTAAGACTATGCAGGAGAAAAGTGTGCATTAGGCCAAAAGAACAGAAGGAAATTCTGAGGTGCAAGAGAAAGATTGTCCTTAATGCATTGACCAATAACATATTCCAATTGCTACTAACATGCAATGCCATTGCGTAATTGGGGTCGAAGTAATAGTTTGGGCTAAGCCCATTACGAGGGTTCTTTCGAGCCTTATCTTGGACTTCGGTCTTGCTAAAGCTTGAGCTCAACATGGGTATGAGTTCAGCGTCCATTAAGTACAAGTTTACAGACGAATCTAGCTCTCACTTCTTTACAGGCATAAGATCGACGGATTGCAACATACCAACTTCATCTGAAAAAATATACTAGAAGTGTCAAAAGTTATGGATGGCATTCATTTTAATGTCAAAAGTTTCGAAACAATCACTTAGGATGCGAAGGACGACACTTTTGGAGTAAAATTTCTGTTCTAAAAGTGCTTCTGAAGCTAAAATCCGTTTGGTAACGTAATTTCTAGAGCAAAAATCTGTTGGGCTACGCAGCTTTATTTTTCTACTTTTGGAGCTTTTTTTTTTTAAAGTAATTTTTTGAGCCACTTGGAGAAGTAAAAAAAAAAAAAATCAACTTCTCCTCAGAAACGGAATTAGAAAAATTAATTTTTGTCCGTGAGTTGGTTTTCAGAGTAGAATTGTGCCATGCGCTCTCTTAAGTGCCAAAATTGGAAAAAAAAAAAAACAATTACTTAAGTTAGGGGTGTCAACGGTACGGTTCGGTTCGGTTTTTTTTAATAACCGAACCGAACCATTATGGTAAATGGACGAACCGAACCAGATCATCACTCGAACCGAATACGTACCGAACCGAACCGAACCGAACCGAACCGAATTTTCGGTTCGGTACGGTTCGGTTTTTCGGCTTTCCTAATTGTTTTTTTCCCCTTTTTTAAAAAAAGAATTTACCCTTTAAAACAAGAAAATAACCCTGTTTCATGTAATTGTTGCATCGATGGAACTTATTCTTCTCCCAAGAATGATGATAAACAAAATAGAATCAATTCTAACTTTACTTGGAAATCAATTAAGGATCCAAATTGCTAATTGCAATTCCGAATCTCCATCTCTGTCTCCATCTATGTACTAATATTTCCCAAAAAATATAATAATAAAGAGGCAAGAACCCCAAAGAGAAAACAATGGGCTGTTACAAGTCATTTGTACATGTACAACTACAATGTCACTTGCCCCGTCAGAATCCCATGCTCTACAATTCGGTGGACTTAGTACAAAGACCACTTAGCATGCAAAGTAATTACTGACTTAGCAACAACCTCTCCAATTAAAATTGTGATAAAAAGGCAATAACTACAGCATTTTTCTATGGGTTCTGGAGGACATTGACATTTTCCGGGGAATGCATTTGCCTTTTACAATGACTTCTCTTCCGTCTTCTCCTCCTTCATAGCATCTCCCACCTCGGCCTTGGAGCTCCTGTTGCACAAAATTAGACACATTCACAAATTGGAACAAAAGAGAAAGGAATTTGCAAACTCTGCAACCAAGTAAATGTTAAAAGCTTTGGTATTTGTTACTAAACAGGGGATATAAAGGCCAAGATTATGTTCAAGATGAAGATAGAGATATGGATGTAGTTTTTCCACTTGCGACCTAGATAACCAATTCAATGTCTTCGATACATCAAATAGTTGGAGTGGTCTATACTTGATCTTGCTGCTTTGAGATGATGCTAGAGAGTTCTATTTCTCTACAAGAAAAGTAGAGAAGAATCAGTACGAGGATGTAGAAATCATCCAAGACCACTTCCATATCGATGATGTACCTTCTCCTAGCTGGAGTTTGCTATGAGAAAATCAAACACAAGTACTTAACTAATCAACCAAAAACAGAAGACCAATCCGAACTGCAGAAGTTACGTAAAAGAATATGATATGTCAACAACAAATGCTGAATCCTCTGTTGATCAAAAGCTAAGCAAACAATCTCCATCGCGCAAGAGAGCATAAACACCGATAAATTACGTAACTCCTTTTGATTAAGCAATAGATATAACCAGTTAATGACTTGCCTGATTACAAAACTCATGTTACCATGCTTAGTCATACATCCATAATTCAAATAAACTGCATGAACCCTATTACCCTATATTTTGCAGGTTCTGTCATTATTCTTCCTTTAGCTATAAGCTAGCCAAATCACATCTCTTTTATTCCAATGTAGCAAGCAACTCAAAAGACAAACATGGTTTATGCAACCATAAATTGACTTTGCACCGAAGTTAAGAAAATAGTTTAACAAGTACCTATCTCCAACTTCATCAATCATCAAGAGAAAGCAATATCGAGTTCGGATCCATGACCGTACTTGATAAATCCGCATTAAATTCACAATGCAAATGAGAATTGATGTATCTATTGTAAAATTGAAAGATGTATTTCACAGTAATGTTTTCTCACCCGACTTAAAATTTTGGAGTTCTTCTAAGTCCTCCTTGATCGAAACTGAAAGTGGCGTGGATCGTATCCAATCTTGAGCACATATAAGAGCCTCCGCCATACTTGGGGTCAATGAACTACGAAACACGTCAAGTACACGACCTCCCGTGCTGAATGCTGCCTCTGATGCTACGGTTGAAACGGGCACAGCCAAAATATCTCGAGCGATGGAAGAGAGGATAGGATATCTCAAAGAATTGACTTTCCACCAATTTAAGATATCAAAGTTTGGGCTGTATCGTTCACATCCTTCTTCCAAATATTTATCTAATTCAGATTTTTCTTCCAAATATTCTTGTCCTGTTTGGCTAAGATACGTTTCAGTCGTAATGTCCGCACCAACCACGGGAGACATTGACACGCTCATTGTCCTTGTACCCTTGAACCTAAAGTTGCCCCGGGGGCATACACCAGTGCGATCTTGCTCAAACAATAACATCGGAGATGTTGTTACTTTATCTCGTAACGTTTCTGCCCGCATGCTTTCATAGACATGATTAATCATCCATTTCACATACTCCAACTTATGTCGAGGGTCAAGTATGCAGGCAATGAACAATGTTAAATTGATGTTGTTCACATTACCAAAATACTTATTGAATTTGATTTTCATTCTCTTGGCCATATCCTGCAAACTCTTATCCTCATTCTCACAATATCTTTGAATCATCGTATAAACACCAAAGACATTTTTCGCCATATCATTACTAGTAACATAAGAAGATCCCGATACTTTTAAAGTTGTATCATAGAACAACTTCAAAAAAGGAAGAAATAGGCGAGCATATTCCCAATCATCTCTAGTAGGCAAACCTCTCATCTTGGAAAGCTCTTCAACAAATTTTTTATCACCAATTTCTAATGAAATAAAAGCCTTTTGAAACTTCAAAGCTGCTTCCAACATCATGTATGTCGAGTTCCAACGAGTCTCTACATCCAAACATACAAGACTCTTGGACTTGATATTCTCTACCTCAATGCACTTCTTAAATCTTTGCATCCTCGAAGGAGACGACCTCACATAACGCACAGCCGAGCGTATTCTAACAATTGAATCGTCTATATCCTTCAACCCCTCTCTCACAATCAAACTCAGAATATGTGCACAACATCTCACATGGAGTAATTCACCTGCCAATACTAAAGAATTCCAATAGTTAAGTCTTTTTTTCAAATATTGAACTCCCAAGTCATTTGAGCTCGCATTATCCACGGTGATAGAAAAAATGCTTTTAATCCCCCAACTAGTCAAGCAACTCTCAACTGCTTTTCCTATAATCTCACCAGAATGTCCCGAGATTTGACAAAAATTCAAAATTTTCTTTTGCAACTTCCAATCAGCGTCTACAAAATGAGCGGTGAGACACATGTAACTTAAATTTTGACAAGACGTCCACGTGTCTGTTGTGAGAGAAACTCTTGGAGATGTATCGGAAAAATATTTCTTCAATTTCCCTCTTTCCTCCAAGTATAACTTATAACAGTCTTGCCTTAATGTATTTCTTGAGGGGATTAAAAATTTCGGCTGGATTCTACTCACAAATCGTTGAAAGCCCTCATTTTCTACAAACTTGAAAGGTAATTCACCGATAATGAACATAGCCGCTAGATCCTTTCGACCAGTATCTTGGTCAAGTTTCCATGGTCCAGATGAACTAGAACTACCGACCCCAACAATCTGACCCGATGAACTTTTTTGCTTTTTCTCCATGTTTGCATATGGATATTCCTTGCATCTAGCTAAATGATTATGCATCCCAGTAGTTCCTTGACTACTAGAACAACCAATGAGAGCCCCACAATATATACATTCAGCTTTATCTTGGTTATCATTTGACCTTTTAAAGTGTTCCCATGCAGCAGATCTTGTCCTCTTTCTGTTTGTGCCAGTAGGTTCATTCATTGAAGACATCTATAAACCAGTAACAATTTCAATACCATGATTAGCAGATATTTTTGCTTAAATAGCGCTGAAGAAGAAAATGCAATTCTCAAACAAAATGATAAAAGTTAATGTAAACTCAGCATGATAATGGGAAAAATGAATCGAATCAACTCCACAATTAGCAATTAAGAAACAGACATATATAGATAAACATCCCCATTTTGATTCAGACAAAAGGGATTCCATCAATCAAAAGTTTGGAAAAGAAAAGAGCAACATCTCACAAAGCCTAATTCAACATTGTTCTATCTCATGTTCCACGTAGGACAGTACAATGCAGTAAACAAGGTTCTCAAGACTGGAAGCAGCAACAAGACCAACAGATTGCGTCAGCCGGATAACAGAGATAGAAGGTTAAATGGTAAGAAGGGAAGTCAAGAACATTAACAATAACAAGCCAACATTTAATTTGCAACTTCACTCGGTACCCTTCTTTTAGGTGAATGTTAATTATAACGTCAAGTGCAATTAAGTACATCATGAATATCCTCGTTGGACTCAGCTACCTCCACTTCTATTGAAAAAAAAATAAAAGGTCTAGAGACCACCAAGCAACCTACTTCAGTCTCAGCGAAATGATCAATCTGAAGCTTCCACTTCATGGTGAACAATTATCAAAAGAATGAGGAAAGGCCAGCTACCAGAGTTGACAAGAAGAACTAACTAATGATACAGGGATCAAAGATTCAGAATGCTTTCCATACACTAGTATTTGTAAATTTTAGCATTTCTAAAATTCCAAATTATTCCAGCATCCTCAAAGTAAGTAAAAGCACAACCATATTTTGTAATTTGTAAAATATTCTTGAGTTTCTATTACGTTCTTCCAGTAACTAATAATCCCACCTCCCCCTCGAATTAATCTGGAAAAGCAAGTGCTATTCAAACTAAAAAGTTTCTCTTACATGAACACTTAGTTCCTAATATCTCAGCGTACACTTTAACAAGGTTGCATAGCAGTATAAAGGGGAAACAGAGATACAACAAAACACACTGGACAAGGACAAATCTCGCAACAAGTGTCACAAACCTATAAGATTCATGTAGGATAGGGCTAAATAAACTCATGTAGCCAGTTACACCAAAGAATTAGCCACTTTTGCTATTGCCATTATGGTTGCTAAGTAGACAGCCAAATTGAACAGATTAACAATATAGTGATGTCATGTTCTTGGAGATGAGAGTCATCAGAACCAGAAATTATTCCAAGGAACGATGTCAAATTATACTGACCAAAGAGGGACCTACAAAACAGGAGCTATCCATGCTGATCGACCTGACTTATTCCCACAGGTGTTGCAATTTTCCTCTATTTCAATCAGGTGTTGCAAATATTCACTCTCTTAAAGCAGGGAGCCCCAAGACCTTTTTTTTTTTTCAAAAGAAAATCAACTAGAAGTAGCAAAGAGAGATACCCATTTCACGGCATGGAATAACAAACAAAAAGCTATAGACCAGAAATGTGATTATCAAGATGGGACTCACAGTGTCTTCCGTTTGGATGCGAACTTGCGTTGAAGGAGTCGAAGCAGCCGAAGCAGCTGAAGCAGTCGCAGAGTGGGCCATTAAGCGGATAGCGAGGCAAGGAGCCGAAGCAGTCGCATGCAATCTAATGGAGAGAGAAAACAATGTAGTCCAGTAAGACTAAGACGTTCACCAACCAACAATTTTTAAAATAGACCAAGGCTTTCGAGGGATGCGAGGGAAAGGTTAAACAAATCAAAATTAAATATACAGAGCACAAATCAATGGAGTGATATGATCTTGGCTTCACAGCAACACAAATTGAAGTAACAATTTTTTTTTTAACTTGAAGTAACAAAATTTTTTCGTCATTAGACTTGTTATTAAAATTGACAGCAAGTATTTGACATCAAGGCATGAAATCGGTCTAAGAACCAAAAGAACTATATAACACACGACAGTTCATATTAACAGCCGCCGAACAAATAAGTAAGCCGAATCTGCATTCAAACCGAGGTTCTCACTTCTCGGGCACTCTTAGATGATGCAATTAAAATAAACAAGCCCCAGCTCGGGAGACTACGAGAAATCCCCCGACTTACATTTGATTGAGCCGTGTCTTCTGCTATGAGCTACCAATTAGCACAAAAAGAGGCTCACGCAACAACCCACAAAACCAACCACCAAGTCAAAATTTAAATAAAAAAAAAAAAAGACTCAAGAGCTCAAAAACAAACGAGACAACTTATGATGTCGGAAGCTAATGAGGAGAGACCACCGACCTGAAGAAACTGGATTCAGCGACGCCGCAAACCCTAGGCGATCAAAACCAGAATCGAATCATGGAACTAGAATCTAGAGACAAGCATACACTGCAAAACACGGAAGAATGCTTAGGAGGAGCACTCACTTGACGCAGAAACAGACAAGCTCGTCCGTTCGGATCCGGTCCTTATCTTGTGGGTCGGGCGGGTCCTTGAGGTGGATTAGGAGGGACCTAACCAAGGGTTTGGTAGTCTCGGAGGGTTTAAAGTGGAAAACTTTGAGGGAGAGGACGGAATCGAGGAGGTAGAAGGCACGAGGGATTGTGAACTGTTCGTTGCGGATACGTCGGGTTAAGCCGTAATCATCGGACTTGGTGGCGAGGCGGCAATCGGGATCGATCCATAAGATGGCGTATGGCTTGAGGTCGCCGTTCTTCCGGTTGGCGTGCTTGATGAGGTGCTCGACGTTGATGATGGTGAGGTCGAGCACGAGGGGCTTCAATGACGGGATGCTAAAGGTAAAAGGAGAGGCTGATTAGGGTTTCGGGAGCTCTTTTTTCGGGGGTGAAAAAGAATAGAGGCATTGAAAAACGTTAAAGTTAATAAAATGGGCCTTTAAGAAGATGGGCCTTTTTTTTAGTTCGGTTAACCGTGTACCGAACCATATCAGTCATAAATTTCCCGAACCGAAAAATAAGAATGATTTTTTATTTCATTACCTAAACCGAAACCGTACCGAACCGAAATGCGTGAAATTTTTGGTTCGGTTCGGTTCGGTTAACGGTTCGGTTCGGTTTTTCGGTTTTATTTTGACACCCCTAACTTAAGTGCCAAATCTGAAAAATTCTAGCCAAATTAATTATGTGGCCTTTACAATTTAAAAATTTTATTTGATGTGGCAATTTTTTTAAAACATTCGAGCCACGTGAACTTCCACGTAGACTTCTTAGCTAAAAAATAAAAAAAATGATAAATTAAATATAAAAATAAGCCAAACACTTAAAATGGGGGGTCATTACGGGCAATGGCCAATGAGGGTGGGGCATGGTCGGCGGGGGTTATCGAGCCATGGCCGGTGGCCGGCCACCACTATTGATCGTAGGCAAGGCCTCGCCCGGTGCTTGCAAGGGTTGCTAGCCACTAGTCGGGGATCGGCTACCCCCGCCGGCCATTATCAGCAATGGTGGGGCGGTGGCGGCGAGGCCTGTGCAAGCCCTTGTCGCTTGAACATGCCTTCTCCATTTTTTTTTTAAAGTATTTCGCTTATTTCTATATTTGAATATATTATTGTTAGCTTAGAAGTCAACATGGACTTCCAGCAAGCCGCATCGGCTCATATAGAAGCCCACGTAGGATTTTCAGCAAGCAAATTATAGTTAGCACTTAAGTGATCACTTTGAAACTTTTGTTTGATCTGAGTATTGTACATAACTTTTGGCACTTTTGATGTACTTCTCCTCAACTTTATCTTTTGCTGTGACATTTCTACCTTTCCATGTTAAAGAAATGAATTTTCTTTCGCGTTGGAGGAAATTATCTGGTTTCTGATCTCTAATTTGATGAATAGAAACATACGTATCCCCAAAATGCAAAGTTAGGGATCTGACCGAAAAAAAAGACAGGTTTTGTTGTTGTCGTCGTCGTTGCAAACTTTATGTGTTTGGTTCATTGTTCATAGTCATCCTATCCGTAACACTTGCCTTGGTGTGCAAAGTTTTGCTTAAACTCGCAATTCTGAAAGTGAGATGAGAAAAGTTCTTCAACCAAAACTGGAAGTAAATTGAGCATCCTTTCACCCGTAAGTTGGACTTGGTTATGTTTCACTGTTCAAAATTAGCATTTTCTTAGACCCATTTGGCTGGATCGAGTTCATATCACCAGAAATTGCCACGTTTTGTTCATCCATCATCACTCTATGGATTATTCAAGTTTTAATAAATGAATTTTTAATGGGTTAGAGTTGTAAACTTAATTATATGAGGATTGTAAATGGGTTTAAAGATAAACCCATACTTTAATCCCTTTACAACTCATTTAATTTATAAAAATCATTAGTTGAGCCAATCCACTGATGTGCCTCTTGAACAATTTTTATATTTTTTAATTTTCTTTTATATTTTTTTCTTTTACATAACAAATTAAAAGTCCGGTCGCTAGTCGCCGGCCTCCTGCCGCCGCCGCCGCCGCCACCGCCGCAGGCACTTACTGATCATGGCGTTTTACAATGGAAATAGCTGAGAATTTTTTTTTTTTTTGGGTTGGTGAAGACCTAACCAGCAATTGACTTGGCAATTTTTCTTCCTATTGTGTCTGAGCACTTCATCCTCTATGCATGCACGGCATAAGTAAAGAGGCCTTGTCCTTCAGGTGCCTCCTAAGCTGCACGATTCCCCCATGACTGCAATTGACACCGGGAATGTAAAACCCATGGCCAACAGACGCATCTTAACATGCGTCATCCTTTTAACTGGTGGAGGAATGACCGTGGCATTATCGGACGTTGTTGTTCTACCAGATCTACTCGGACCTTTAAGCGATTTCGATGGTTCATCAGCCTTGTGCCGACATCTTCAACCTTTCAGATTCGTAAGGTGAGCAATGAGCAGCAGGCTTTTTAGGATGAAAGATACATGATAAAAATGGGAAAATTGTGAAAAAAGTTCTAAACCTGTTACACTTTTGCCGATTCAGTCCTAAACCTTTTAATTTTATCAATTCAATCTTAACCTTTTGTATTGATACTTATTTAGTCTTAAACCTTCCAATTCAGTTATAATCCTTTTGCATTTATGCCAATTCAGTTGATCCGGCCAACTTTGACAGACCGACGCTAACGGCACAATATTTAATAATATTTTAATATTTCTTTCAAAATTTTTATTCTTGTATTTTTTTGGTTCATCTGCTTCTTCCAGCTGGTTACCGATCCAATGACCGGCTAGTGGCACCGGCCACTAGAGCCGCCGGCGCCGAGTGAGCCGGCACGGCCTTTACTGGGCGATGTCGAGCTCGCAAAACGTAGACCCAATTCCTCCATCTCAGAAAGACCTGCCAACGAATTTTCGCTCTCTCTGTTTCGATTCCCTCCCATTCTTCATGCGGATTTTTGGAATTCCTAAGACCACCGAGCCCTGTTCTGTCTTAAATTCTGCACAAAATCCGCCGAATCCATTAAAGCTCCCCAAACCCTCTCCTCCCAAGAGTAAGACAGCCCCTTGAATCTTGGTGTTGTGCATCCGAATGATTGCTTTTGTTGGATCGCTGAACAAACCATCTCTGTGGTTGTGGTGGCTTGGGAGGGGAGGGTTTGTGGAGCTTTATCAAGCTTGTCAAATGAGTGAATCGGGTCTAGTTTGGATCTGGTAGAAAATGGTCCGACCTATATTGACCCATTTCTAAGTAATACAAATCTAGAGACTCAACTCACATCATTACTTGAACAATTACCGAAAGTCCCACAAACACATGAAATAGTAGAGATATTCAACGATCAGTTTGAAGACCATTCCATTAGTTCACCACGTAAGAACCACAAGAACCACACACGGCGCAAGCTTTATTCCTTTCAGTACAGAGACACATCGCAAAACATGTTCAAACATACGTAGCATATAACTCACCAGAGACAGCAAATCGGTGCAGTGCATATACATAAAGTCCAGAAGCTTTGGTTTCTGCTAGGCCTAAGCCTGAGCCTGTTCCATGAGGTGAAGATCGATGTCCTTGCTGAGATGGACGCCAAACTGGAGCATCGAGTAGGGCTCAGTCACCTCCTCGCTCAGCTTCTCGTACTCGATCGTCAAGTGGACGATGCTCCCGCCTCCTTCCTTGGACGTGGCCTGGACGGAAAAGACAAAGTTCTTGTACAGCTTCATCAGGTCGCCTTCGAGCACTCTGAATGTTGTCAAGTTCTTCTCGTCGTCTATGGCTTCTATCAACTCCTTCGCGACCTTAGCCTCTCCATCTGCAGAGTTCATTCGATGCAAAAGGTTAGGTCATCAGATGAAGGCCCATTTCATTAGTATCATTTGAATACATACCGTGGGTGTAGTTCCAGCTGATGATGGATCCGGCCTTGCCCCAGTCGCCGTCGTGCATCTCGACGCCCTGGATCTTATCGGCAGATATGTTCGGGATGTGGTGGGGCCGGCAGCTGAAGACGTCGTGGAACTTGTCGGCAGGAGCCTTGATCTCGAAGTCTATCTCCATCTTCCCGTGGACAGTCATCCTCGCGTTTTCGTTTTGGTTTGCTCTTGCGTTAGATCCTTGTGATCAAACTGATATGATGATGGTATGTGTGCTTCAGCTATGTGTTGGAGGGACCGAGTGATATGAACATGAATGACATAGAGTTCTCTCATACGAGGCTTTATATAGACATATATTCATAGATTTTGCTCACATAACAGTTTTTAGATAATTGTGAGAGAATCAACATATTGTGCCTTGTGGATCACAAATTCTCGAACGAATGGGCCCCACAATAATTTTTAATTATTTATTATTATTTATTTAGAAATAGACTGTTAATCTCATAATAAAATGAAGACCGTCACATAATCGTTTTTTATATCATCTTTGTTGTTTTCCTTTTCACCCAAGGAAATAAACATGAGTTAATAAATAAAGTAAGCTCTACATAAATATGAAATTATTTTCATTGATACTTATTAATTTTCGAGGAAAAAGGAAATTATATATGCTGTATGAAAAAAAAAAAGTCGAAAATTAGTACCAAAATGCGAGTCAAGAGGGCCTTAATGAATCGATCTTCTAGCTAACACAATGCTTATGGCAGCTGCTTTTATCTTGCAATGGTTAGCAAACAATGCCAGCGAATCATCTCCAAGAAACAAAGTTTAGTGAAAATTTTCAGGACTTGGGATGATTTCTGCTTTACACTTATTTAATTTAATTTTCTTTTGGGTTCTCTAATCACATGATTCACGTTAAGCCGAAATTATTGGGCCACTTCCATTATGTGAAATAAAAAAAGGGTATGATTTGGAAAAATCATAAAAAGCATGAAAACAGTATCTTCGATTACATACCTAACAGGAAGTTTCTGTGTTTGTCTTCACATGAGAATCGCAAAAAATAAAAATAAAAAAAGGGGTTAGGTTAACGCGAGCCATCACTGGAACTCCATCAAGATGCTAGCAGTCATAAAATCTCTCCACTTGAGGTGTGTCATAGCTAGCTAACGTAGCATGAGTGATAAGAGCCAATTGTCCTATCTTCTCACACACTTTCTTTTATAAATAAATAAAAAGATTAAGAGGGTTATTTAGCGCTAACGACTGCTTTGGGCGTTGCCATAAGAGTCTCACGCTCACTATGAATTGTTCGATTTGACCCATAAATACTCCGCATTACGGATCGTCCAAAGATCCGAGGTCGGTGTGCCATCACTACAACCTCATCAAGATGTTAGCAATTTCGAGAACTTCACCCGTGAAGCACGCGGTGGTTTGGTAACTCAATATAAGTCATTCAGAAGTTTGCACGATGAATTGAACTAGTCATCACGTGAAAGGCATGTGATCTTTGCTAGACCCAAACCCTTTAAGTATATTTTCTCGCGCATCAATTAAATTGATCATTCATACGTCTCTGTCTCATGAAAAAGAAAATTCATTGATCGGATCCCACTAAGGATATGGACTGGCTTGAAAGTCTCGAGGTAAGTCAAAAGTAGCTGGGGAAAATTAATTGATTCAATTGGTAGGCACGTGAGGGACACAAACTTTTTGATGTACTATATAAAACATAACATAATGGAACGAAGAAAAATGGGATATTTAGAGATTCATCCATTAAATTTGTTTAATAGAATGGCAGAGTCCTCTTAGCTGCTTGAATGAGTAAATTGCATACCAGTAGACTTACACGTTTTTTCAATCACTTTGACAAGTAAAGAAGAACTTAGGGCGGATCTAGAGCAAACATGTCGGAGGGGCCAATATTGTCCACAAATGGATAATTTTTTTTTTTTTTGTATCTGATGCATAATAGAGAATGTTGTTAAGAAAATTGAAGTTCATTCTTCTCAATAACTCGCCCGCATCACGGTAGAAACATTCTCTGTTTTCCGCATTTGAAAAAGATGATGTACTCCCCAAAAAAGTTACCGATTGATAACCTTTTAAAATGTGGACCGATATATAAGTTGACAAATGATGAGAATGGTCCCTTGTTAACTCTTACACAGAAAATGTGAATTGACAAAAAAAAAAAATTGTAAGTATTGAAACTAAAGGCAGTCGTGACTAGCCATATAAAAATGTAAAGATTGTGGGAAGATATAACTGAACAACTGATTGGAAATATTTTGCTACAAATGACGGTTCATCTACTTGTACTACTGCCTGTAGTTAACAACGGTTACAACAAAAGCAACCACATTTACGTGACTTTTTGAATTCAGCAGCATGTATTTACAATAAGTTACGAAGCAAGCCCATTACATCCATAGCCATTACTTCTCAAACATCAATAGTTACTTCCGTAGCTTGTCGCTCCACTTCCTCACGATCGCAACAGCCTATGCTTTCGACCTTTATTGTCAGTGGCTTCTGTGATCTACGGCTCTACAATAACAGGACCGTGTTGGTCATACTTCTCCATGGCCATATCAGTTTACCTAAGCATGAAATAATCACTCTCTTGACTTGGGCAATTACCTGATATCGAAGTCGTCATGATTAGTTTTAGTAGTGGCCTTCTTGTTCATCAAACTGAGCTTCATTCCTTGACAATCATGTCTTACGACATAGTATTTTTCTATTGTTTTTACTGTCGACAACTGTTTAGGGGTCTTGTCAACTGTACTAAAACCTCCCAATAGACTTCTCAAATGGGTGGATCGAATAAAACATGATCCAATTCATATTGACCCATTTATACAATTCTAGCGATCCATAACTGACCCGATTCATACTGAAAAAATATTTTTTTTGGTATAATTTTCTATTTTTTTATATTTATTCTTCATGATTTTTTTAGAAAATTAGCGAGTTTCCTTCTTCCTTTGCCGGCAACAACCGATGACTGGCGATGGCTGCAAAGTCCGGCATCCGGCCTCGGCGGCGTTTGGCAAAGGTGGCGTCCTATGATTGGCAATGGCAACGGAGGACGGACCAAATTCATAGAAGAAAAAAGAAAAAGAAAAATAGGAAAAATTATAAAGCATCAGAAAATTAAAACTAATTAACTTCGGCTTGAGATCGCACACACATAAGAATTTTTTTCAAAAAAAAAAAAATCTACCATCTACATGTTGCGAGAAGTGTAGTGAAAGCAAGCAATCGAACAATAAAATAGATATAATAAGAAAATAAATATAACACCATATTTATGTGGATCTATCATGAGACCTACGTCCACGGAAAAAGTAGCAGTAAATTACACTATAGATCAAGCAATATAAAGGAGATTATAAATCACGCTTGAACTATTCAAATACTCTCAATATTTCCTAACTTCAATTATTGCTAGTAACTCAAGTAGTGTTTAGCACTCCAAATCCTCGCCAAAAAATTTCTCATCTCACGGAGAAGTTACACAAATCTTAACACAAGATTTCTGTCGGCCATTAAACACTGGTAGAACTTTAGCGGGACGTAATTATTGGAACTTTTTTTTGGTCGGTAATTATTGGAACTTCGAGGCCCCACAAACAGTCCAAGTCAGATTTTGCTCTTTTTCCTTCCATTTTTTTTCTTTTCTTGGCTGCCCCTCTTGCACGTTAATTTCATATCAAGACAATTCAAAAAACCTTTATTTCTTATGCAACACCGAATAGAAAGTTCTATACTTCCACGGACGTTCATATATATACAATTTATTTCCGCAATTTAGATTTTTGTTTGGGCTCAAGTAACAATTTCCACCTTGGCTCGACATTTGAGACAAGTAACAATCGCTTTGTTGATAATTCGAACGTCACTACTACTCTCCCATAGCCTCAATAGGCTCAACCGCCATGGACATCTTACAAGTCCACGCCATGCTTGAACTTCGCCTTAATTGTGGACCTCGTTAGGATACCAATTGCACATTCATCTTTAACTGCTTTATAAAGATTTTCCGATACAAGCTCCTCTACCACAGATAAAGCAAAACAATCATTGCATCCATATCTGTATTTCGATTATCGAATTCAGCAGTTACAACAATCACTGGTTCTTCATGCTCCACCTCGCTATAAACACTAGTTGTGTCGATTACTATGTTAGTACTCACTACCTGAAAAGTTTTTGGTTGCAACTCCACCTCAAGCTGAACAACGTCTAGATCCATATAAGCATTGCCAATAACACTCATACCTAGAAGTACTTGAGACTCGTCAAATGTAATTTTTCTACCGATAACAGGTGAATTTAATTCTGGGTACCACAAAACATAACATTGTTCACCTTGTGCATAGCCTAGGACATGCACTTTCTTGCCCTCCCATCGAGCAACATGGGCAACCAAATATTTTAAGAACAGAATAATCAACAACGTTACCCGACTATTCGTCTTGGGGAGTCCGATATCTAATCACGATCGATGGAGATTTATTCACTGGGTAGCTCACCATACTAATCGCATCCGTTAGAAATCTTCTTGCCATACCAGCGCTAGAAAGCATTCTATGGGCCGTTCTAGTAACCTTCTGCTCATTAACTTTTCAACATGTTGTCGTTTATTGGCACTAGTGTGATGTCTCACCATGCTTTCCTTCATGCAAAATTCGTTTGACAGCTCCGAGCGGAACTCCACGCTTTTGTAAGTCCGCACATACTTGATAATTTTATGAGTTTCCTTTTCGATCAAATCTCTAAATTGCTTGATCTTGATGACAACATCAAACTTGTGCCTTAGTATAAATACCAATATCCTCCTCGAGTAATCATCTACAACTATTAGAATGATTCCAACACTCTTCCTCAAAGGAAAATCTCAACAACCTGCGAACATCTAAGTGAATTAATTCTGCAATCTCTGTGGTTTCTTTGACAGTCGCACTAAACCGCACTTTCCACCATTGATCTAAATCACAGCACATGCATACATTCGGTTTGTTAGCAATATAATCACATAATAAATTTCTTTCACTTAGATCCTTTAGATATCTCTCACTAATATGCCCTATATACATATGCCACAATTCTAACTCTTGAACAAAAGCATTTGACGTCTCCAAGGAGAAATCCATCACTGTCTCACCTTGACGCTCATGCAGACCATTATGCTTGATTTCTTTAACTTTTACCAAGGTACATCGAATAATTTTCAGAACACCAGATTCTGAAGAATATTGATACTCAACTAAATCCAGGGCACTCAACGAAATTAGACTTTTATTCAACTCTGGAACATACCACACTCCAGTCAATGTTCTCACAATACTATTATGTATTCCGATTTTAATATCGCCAACACCTACAACATTGTCGACACCTAAATTTTGACTAATCTTTTTCAGTTATTTATGCATAAAAATTAGAACTAATTTTAGTTCTAAAAAAAAATATCTCTCATATTTAATTTTTACATAAATTGCATTTGCATTTCATTGGGCCGGCGGTGTGAGAATAAGCTTAAATTGGCAAATAGACCGATAGTAATCATCATTAGTCAAAAGAGGAAGCGGAGTCATGTTTCAGTGGACATAATCATGAAAGGGGAAGAGTATCCGAAGGATTTTGTTTGATGCTTTCCGTGAAAAAGTGGGATTCAAACTAAAACCCCGTTGAGTGGAGAATGAGTGCGGGGGACAAGAGTGATTTTCGGACGAAGATTACCACTCAACCACTCTCCCGACACTCCAGAGAGCACGAGAAAATAAGCTAGTAGGCCATAGAAAAAGTGGGGCTGAGCTGGAGAGCATTTTAGGCTTGGTGGACAACAATCCAGAGAGTACATTGCAGAGGAGGATGTTTTTGTTTTTTCTCTCATCTTCGTCCAAGTTACGTAGCAGGGGGAGCTAGAGAGCATTGATCCAACATGCTCATCATTTTAAAAGACTTTCCGGAGGAAGATAAGAAAAAGACAGAGAGAGAGGAATCATGGGGAACAGGAGTGAGGGAGGTAAGCTTGATGCAGATTTTTCATAGAGAAAAACAGGGAGGCTGATCTTCCAGGAGGATGACTTATTTGCATCTCTATTGATCATTCTTTTTCCAAGCTTTTGCTCATGATCCGCACTTGCAGAGATGCTAAAAGAGCAAGACAATTCCCAAGGCCATTCGCAGAGGATTCACACCAGAAAAAAGAAAGAGAGAAGTGCCATCAACTTTCTTCACCATATATCCAACATCGAGGAGAAAAGAGAAAAAAATGCCTTGTGAGTTCTTGGGCAGCGATTGAAGCAATGAAACGGAAACCTTAAAGCTCTGGTTCCCGGCATTTGAGCAAGGCCGAGCAACGCAACCGCCGCTTCGAGTATCGTGGAGTCCAGGCGAAGCCACTATACCGCCTCAAATGCATCGACACCCCCGGAAAAAGGTAGGTGTCGTACTCAAAGCTACGGAGGTCCGTTGGTGGCAGATCTCCATTTTTCGAAGTTTCTTCATCATTTTTAGTCCAAGCTTGTTCTGAACATCTACTAAGTGCTTCTATCCTTTTCGTTTTTGTTTTCAACACATGAAAACTTCGAGTCGACCTCGAACCCCTCCAAGGCTATCATGAGCTCATAAGCTCCTTTTCGACATCATTTGGACCACAAGGTAAGTACCTATGAACTCCATGGATGCTAGTCGTAGCTTTAGTTTGAATTGATATCATGAAAAATGTGCACTCGATTGGCACCGCGACCGAACTTGTTGTTGCTATTTCATATAGTTTTCACCATTGGATCATGTTCATTTTTGGATATGTGATAGCTGATGTCAAGATGATTCCAACGATACTTTGATCGCCCAAATCGGACAAGATCTCACCGTTGATCGTCGCCAGAAAGCCCTTGGCCGTCCGTCTGTTTTCTTCAACTTGAAGAGGTCTTACCGGTCAACGCCTGTTGACTGGTCAGCCGAACGCGTGGCATTGACGTGGCGCCACATCAGCAGGGGCTATTTTTTTTTAAACCTTTTTTTCTAAAATTCGAATAATTAAATATCCAAAAAATGAAAAATTGTGGAAAATTCAGAAAAAATTGAAAAAATCAAGAAAAATTTTAAAAAAATTTCAGAAAATCCCAAAAATTAGGAAATAACCACATTCAACTGGTCAACCCTATTTTTGGGATTTTACGTCCCAATTCCTTCTGAAAATGATGATTTTACCCCTTAAGGGTAAATCGTCCCCGAAAATTCCTCAGAATTCTGAAAAATGCCAAAAAAAAAAAAAAGGAAATGACCACGTTCAATTAGCTAATCCTATTTTTGGATTTTTTGTATCCCAACTCTTTCTAAAAATGATGATTTTACCCATTAAGGGTAGATTGTTTCTAAAAATTCTGGAAAATTCAGAAAAATGTTGAAAAATAGGAAATGACCACAAGCAACCGGCCAATCCTATTTTCGATGCTTTGGGCTGTCGATTCTTTAAAAAAAAAAAAAAGGTTTAGACGAGCACCAGGAACTCTTCGAATCTTCATTTTTTTCACCGATCAAGGTCATCGAATACACCTTGAGCCGTCAAGCTCGTTACTGATGTTATTCTAAGCGATTGGATCATAAGAATCAGAAAGGCCGAGTCTCCTACTGTTGGTTTGTAAATTTACTTTCAGCAATCTATTTTACGTTCATATCCCAGTCGGGAAGGTCGAGCCTTTGTCTTTGGTGGCTTGTAAATTTACTTTCAGCAATCTATTTTCCGTTCATATCCCAAAGTCGGGAAGGTTGAGCCTGTCTTTGGTGGTTTGTAAATTTATTTTCAGCAATGTATTTTCTATTCATATCCCGCAGTCGGGAAGGTTGAGCCTACTGCTGGTGGTTTGTAAATTTACATTTAGCAATGTGCTTTCTGTTCATATCCCGCAGTCGGGAAAGTCGAGCCCGCTGCTGGTGGTTTGTAAATTTACTTTCTATTCATACCCCAAAATCAAGAAGGCCGAGCCTACTACTGGTGGTTTGTAAATTTACTTTCAGCAATCTACTTTCTATTCATACCCCGAAATCAAGAAGACCGAGCCTACTACTGGTGGTTTGTAAATTAACTTTCAGCAATTTATTTTCCATTCATACCCCAAGATTAGAAGATTGAGTTTCCTACCGATGGTTTGTGTGAGTTCTGCATATGAATATGTATGATATAAATTTCAAAAATAAAAAGGGAAAAGTTCGTTGAAAACTTCCTAGAAAATTTTAAATATTCTCAAAAATTGAGGAATGACCACGATCAACCGAACAATCCTATTTTTGAGATTTCTCCTTCCGATATGCATAGAAAGACGATTATACCCTTTAGGGATAAATCGTTCCCAAAAATTTCTGAGATTTGTGAAAATGCCAAAATTAGGGTTTGGGTCGGGTTATGTGACTAATCCTTCTATTTGGGTTTTGAATTCTCGTTTTTTCTTGAAATGATAATTTTACCCCTCAATGGGTAAATCGCCGTTGATATTCCAATGAGTCGTGAAAATTACTTAGAATTAGGGTTTGGGTCGGGTGGGTGGCCAATCCTTATGTCTGGGACTTTCATATTTCATTCTCTTTAAGAAAATGACGATTTTACCCCTCAAAGGGTAAATTGTCCCAAAAAAATGCCAGAAAATTCTAAAAAAAGGTCGGAAATTAGGAAATGGGTCGGTTTAGGTAGCCAATCCTATTTTCAATGTTTTCACTGCGGATCTAGTCCGAAATGACAATTTTTCCCTTTTTGGCCAATTGTCCCCAAATTTTCTCAAAATCACGATTTTTCCCCTCATGGGTAAATCATGTCCAAAGCACTTTTGTTTATCCTTTGAACCACGATTGGATGTCCCGTAATCCAATAAGGCTCTAATAGGAATGCCATGCTGATTTGATGCGATTTATCCGCATGATCTAATTCCTTGATTTGCGCACTTTCTTTATTGATTGTGTTTGCTAGAGTAGTTATTCCCATCTGCATGAACTCCTAGATTTAGGATTCATACCTCATTCATCTGCATGAAATTTTGAGGTTAGAAAATTCAGTCAACTTAGGTACTGAAAAGGCGTCAACTCTGATAGTTGGTGTAACTAAGTCCCCGATCCCATTTCTCCGGTTCTCGCAGAATCGAATAGAAGCTCCCAACTACTCGATAGGGTTTTTCAATTATACCCTCCAAGAAATGATTGGTGGCGACTCCTTAGCATGTACACGTAGAACATGTCACTAGACCGATCTGAAGGTCGACCACATTATCCTCTGTTGTGATTTGGATAATGGGCCTTGGGAGGGGCTCGCATCCGAAGGTCCACATGCGATTGGGCCGGAAAGACGACCCATTAGCCCTTACACTCGAGAGTGCTCGAGAGGGTTGCGATAGACCGGCAACTTCATTGGGGATTGGTTACGAAGCCATTAGAGGACTTGAGCTAATTAAAAAGTTGATTGGTTTTTTTAACCTGTTTTATGTAGATGCGCTTAAAGGTGAGGTACGTACGCTAACGCATGTGTTAGATGTTTTTGCAAATGAGAGAAATAAGGGGTGGAGCGATTGTTAACATTTTTCCTGCAGATTGGAGTTGGAAATGGATGTTTATTTTTATGCATATATTGAAGCGGTGTTTGATACAAACCGCTAAGCTTGAAATTGCATTGTGATGATCACGACACATCGCACACACTAGCGGTCGGACCCCGATTGCAACTACCTTTAGGTCTACCTTAGATAGGAAAATGGTGCAAAAGAATCATGTGTTTGATGGCACTTGAGACTTTCGTATTCGTTTCCGCTTATGATCTTGATTGACGATCTCTAACCCTCTTGGGTAGGTACTCTTGAGGGAGAATCTGCCACATTTGGATCGTGGGAGCATTTAGCCTTAGGTTCCATACCCAATCTTTCGATTTTTAGAGTATACCCCCCATTTGTCTCATGTGCATGTCCATGGATGGTTGGTATACCTAAAACCACAAAAAGTCGACGAGTTCGGTTGGTAAGATTTTTCTATCCCTCAAACTTGTTTATAGTTCATATCATGTTTTTGAAATATTCAACTCATTGCACATCTCAAATGTGATCATTAGATCCATCGCATTTGAATATTTCTGGTGATTGAATTAAATGCCATTTGGAGGGTAGATAGAGTTGTTTTTCTCCTAATATTCTGGATGTGAAAGGAAAGATAGCACCATTCTTTTACGAGCACAAGGTGGTCAAGAAGAGTCTCCCATGGAGGTCATTGAAGTTTCATCCGATGAAGATGGCAATTTAGAATAGTTGACCCCAAAGTTATCTCTTGAAGACTAGAATTGGGGCATATCTAAGTGTTTAAGGTCACACTCCTTTGATTTGCTTTACATTCCTAGTTTGCTTGTATAGGATTTATTTTTCCGGGATCTCCTCCATCTCATCCTTTAGACCGATTGTATTAGGGATTTATTTTGGTTGTACACATTTGATTGGAACTTTGCTGTATTTTTATTTATTTATCATTGGAATGTGATAGTGACATTTATTTCAATCACTCGAATATCCCCAATCAATTGTATAATTCCTTTTGGAGGAAATTGGAAATATAACCCTTATTTGACCTTTTGGCCATATAGGGGAATTCAATCCCAATTTCGCCGTAAGAAACTATAAAATTGAATTGATTCATGCATGTTGCATATCATTTTCATTATTTGTAATTCACGATAATTGACCAAGTTTTTTTGTATTTTTCAAATTTAATGAAAAGATAGATATTCAAATTACTCTCGTTCTTAGCAAACGGCTTTAATTTGGATACCATACCTTCAATTGAATTTAAAACACTTTAAAATTGTGTTTCACACTTCTTGAACTTTCCATTGGCTTTCTTTCTGGAATTGATCAAAAGCAATTATCGTGGATTACATTACTTTCAATGGTATGCTTTTCTTATGAAAAATATTGATAAGAGCTTGTCACACAAGGCTAAAGCTTGTGTAAAGATTCCTATCTTTATTAATTACAAGTAAGCATAAAATTGAAGGGATTTATGCTTTCTTTTCTATTTCATTCATCTAATGCCGTTCTTTCATTTAAACAGGTAACGAGAAATTGGAACGAGATCTCTTATGAAAGTACACTTTCAAGTAAGATGGATAACCAAAATGTCCCCGCTCGATTTACCTATGTCGAATTTCAACTCTTTCAAGTACATTCCATGCTAGGAGAGTTGTCTCAACAAGCAAGAACCCCTGCTATTCCACAAGTTGCAGATAATGTCCCGCCTCCCGATCTTCGAATAGATGTTGAAAAACAAAACAATCAACTTATCAACTTAGAAAGATGATTTGAAGTGATGATCCCCACATTTTGCAGACTTCAAAGCCTCCATAACTCTATTGCTTCCGAATAAAGTCGCACATATTCCCGAAGATCTTCAGAACCAGATTAATGAGCTGCGTGGGATATTGATACGCCTTATGGACCGCGTCAATCAAATTGCTATGGAATCATCATCTCGTTCTATGTTTGAAACCACTACTAGTGATCCGGGAGGCAAAGGAAAATGACCATATGAAGAGCCCATATACGAAGTCGAGCAATCTCTTGCAAAAAAAAAAGATCAAAGAAGAAGTGATGAAACTTTTTAAAGTGGGCTTCACTGAAGCAATTCCATATTCCGATTGGATTGCTAATATTGTCCCGATAATGAAGACAGATGGGAAGGTTCGAGTTTGTGTAGATTGTCGAGACTTGAATAAAGCAAGCCCTAAAGCTAATTTTTCGCCACTGCACATTGACATGCTGGTTGATAGTAAAGTTGGTTTTGAGTTGTTCTCGTTCATGGATGGGCTTTTCGGGTACAATCGGATATTGCTGAAGAAATAAGATAAGGCTAATACCTCATTTACAACCCCTTGGGGAATTTTTGTTATAAGGTTATGCCTTTCGGGTTAAAAAAATGCCAGGGCAACATATCAAAAGGCCATGGTGACGTTGTTCCATGACATGATACACAATGAGATTGAAGTATATGTCGACGATATGATTGCTAAATCTCGACCCGGAGAAGATCACGTTCAAGTATTGAGGAAATTATTCGAACGTTTACGGAAGTACAAGTTGAGATTGAACCCCAATAAATGTGTATTTGGGGCAAGATTTGGGAAGCTTCTCGGATTTTTGGTCGATGACAGGGGCATTAAAATAGACCCCTCTAAGATCAAAGCTATTCATGACTTAGCTACTTCGTCGACGATTAAAGAAGTAAGAAGCCTTCTAGGGAGATTGAACTATATTGCCAAATTTATATGCCAACTTTCCGATGTAGCTAAACCATTTTTCAAGCTCCCGAAGAAGGGTACTAAGGTGGTCTGGGATGTAGAATGTCACCAAGCATTTGAAAAGGTTAAACAATACCTAATTTCCCCACCGGTGCTGGTACTGCCAATTCTATGGTGTCCTCTCACTCTATATTTGACAATACATCGGGAGTCGCTTGGAGCCTTACTTGCCAAAACAAGCCCTCAAGATGGCAAGGAAAGAGCCGTATATTATTTGAGTAAGAAGTTCACCACATTTGAGATGAACTACTCCCTTGTTGAAAGAACATGCGTAGCAACAGTTTGGGTACTTCGTAGATTGAGGCAATGTACCCTCCATCATCATGTTCAGTTTGGTGATGGAAAATGATCCCATCAAATACCTCTTAGAAAAATCGGCATTGATTGGGAGGCTGGCCAAGTGGCAAGTAATATTGTCCGAATTCGATATAAGGAATTCACCCTAAAAATCTATAAAGGGGTGAGCGATAACCGATATGCTAGCGAGAAAACTCTCGAACAAAACATATCTAAAAAAGACAGAAATAGAGGATCAAATCTTAGCGTTATTAGATGATAAGTGGATCATGTATTTTGACAATGCGGTCAATTTATTAGGTGCTGGCACTGGGGCTGTCTTGGTTTCCTCGGAGGGCTAACATTATCTAGTTACGGTGAAACCGGTATTTCCTTGTACTAACAATATTTCAGAATACGAAGCGTATATTCTTAGCTTACAGTTAGCCATCTCCATGAAGGTGCAGAAGTTGCAAGTCTATGGAGATTCCATGCTCATAATCCTTCGGACCCAAGGGGAGTGGAAGACGAAGGATTCAAAACTCATTCCATATCATGAGTATTTGGAAGGATTGACCCTCAAATTTGAGGAGGTGTCCTTTGAATATCTGCCGAGAACACGTAATCATTTAGCAGATGCTTTAGCTACGTTAGCCTCGATGTTGCGGGTAACAAACGGGCTTGATGTGGAACCTCTAAGAATTGGCATAATTGAAAGACCGGCTTACTGCATGATGATTGAAGAAGAATTCGATAATGAGCCATGGTATCACGATATCAAGAATTATCTCTTAAAGGAGAATTCCCCGAGGGATGTTAGGACGGAGATAGAAAGTATATAGCCAAGATGGCTGTTAAATTTTTCCTTAATGGTCAAACCCCGTATAAGAGATCGTTCGACTCGGTGTTATTAAGGTGTGTAGATGCTAAAGAGGCGAACATACTCATGAAAGAGATTCACGAAAGTGTATGTGGTCCACACATGAATGGCCATCTCCTTGCAAAAAAAATCATGCGACTCGGTTATTATTGGATGACCATGGAGTCAGACCGCAATCAACACGTGAGGTCATTCCACCAATGTCAGATGTATGGAGACAGAATTAATGCGCCCGCCAATGAACTCGATTAGATGTCCGAAGCTTGGCCATTCTCTATGTAGAGGATATATATGATTAGACTAATCAACCCAGTTGCTTTGAATGGTCATCGCTTTATTTTGGTTGCAATTGATTATTCACTAAGTGGATTGAAGCTAATTCTTATGCGAATGTCACTGCAAAGAATGTAGCGAGATTTATCAAGAAAGATATAATCTCTCGCTATGGGTCTCCCCAAGCAATTATCAACGACAATGGGTCCAACCTGAATAAC
This sequence comes from Rhodamnia argentea, assembly GCF_020921035.1. NCBI lineage: Eukaryota > Viridiplantae > Streptophyta > Magnoliopsida > Myrtales > Myrtaceae > Rhodamnia > Rhodamnia argentea. The sequence goes on along the minus strand of NC_063154.1, from coordinate 8,268,480 downwards.
AAGATCGTCGATGATCTATTGGATCATTTTCATATACGGCATCTTAACTCATCCCCTTATTGCCCACAGATGAATGGAGCAGTTGAAGCGGCAAATAAGAACATCAAAAAGATCCTGTCAAAGACAATAGAGAATTACATGGATTGGCATGAGAGGCTACCTTTCACATTGACGACTTATCGAACTTCTAGTTGAACTTCAACCGGGGCAACTCCTTATTCTTTGGTTTATGGTATGGAAGTAGTGCTACCTGTGGAAATGGAAATTCCGTCCTTAAGGATCTTATCAGAAGTCAAACTTTTTGAGGCTGAGTGGTTATGACACAGATGTGAACAACTGAATTTGATCGATGAAAGGCGTCTAAGGGCAATTTGCCATGGCCAATGTTATCATAAAAGGGTGGCTAAGTCATTCAATCGAAAAGTTAAGCCTCGATACTTCAAAGTGGAAGACCTGGTGGTAAAGAAAACACTACCGAACGCCGCTCGTCCCGGGGACAAATTCGCTCCGAATTATGAAGGTCCTTACATGATTAAAAAGGTCCTTGTAGGGGGAGCCTTGATACTTATAAACTTGGATGGGGAGGAATTAGGGTATCCTGTAAATGCTAATGTAGTCAAGAAGTACTATCATTGAAATGAAGTCAGAATCCGATTTGGCTATCTTTAAAACGATCCGAGTCACTATAGGATTATTGCGTACATTTCATGCATTAATGCATATATGTATACTCTTCGTGCTTTTCAGGATTCGGAGGAAATTCCTGAACCAAAGTCACAAAAACTATGCAAAGACTTGAACGAATAAAAACAGGGATCACGTCTATGATAGGCCGAGATCATTGTCAAATTTACGATGACAATCCGGATGAAGATCGGTAACGTGTCCCCTTTCAAACCATACCACTGGAAGATGTTCTTGTAACTCACACAAGCTCAAGTTCACCACCATTGGTTCCAACCCCCAACCTAGTCCTATGGGTATGGAATGAAATGATGAAGTAACTATGCGGTTGGCCTAGATGAGAGGAGAAAAGTGAAAAAGACAAGAGGAAGAAGAACTTTCTCGATCCGTTAATCTTGTGAAAAATGAGATAACGGAAAGTTTAAAAATGCACATATGCAAAAGTTTTCATTCATTTCATCCAACGAGGAACCTTACAAATAGATCATCGGAGTGGAAACGTAAAATCAAACCGAACCCTAATGAGCATCACAAATGAGTTCAATTGACTCTCCATGCTATTGATGCTCTACTTGCATCGAGCACTCCGAGGGTCAAGGTCCGCAAGCTTAAAAAGAAGGAAATCACATTTCTGCTTAAGCCTAGCTACCTTAGCCTGATAGTATTCCGAGGCGAGTTCTAGGTCCCGCACTAGTGCTCTCCCACGGGCTATGTCCATGGTCAAGTCGTCAAGCCTTTCTTCCAGCTACGCACATTAGAGTTCCAGCATGGTATTACTCACGTCATGCTCAAAGACTATCTAGGACAGGGCTAAACGTTCCACCAAGTTCCCCTTCTCATGAACCGGTGGTGAGACTCGCTTGTTGGCATAGTCAACGGCCTTCTTGTGATTGTCGGCTACAAAGTTGGCCAACACCAAGCGATCAGACCGATCTTGATAGTGAGCTCGCATGATACAAGTTAAGAAAACCTCTTGATGAGCAAGATGGTAAAGCTCTAGAAAATTGGTGAAAAGGGTTGGGAAGATCCTATACTCCTTCTCTAGGCGAGTAACTTTGATGGAAGCAGTGTCCACATCACTAAACAGAATAATGATCTCGGTTTCAGCCTCCGGATGATCGACTATGCTCACATAGCCTCGACCAAGGAGATGATAAAGCTTATCCCATTTGGCCAAAACTTCGGTCGGGAAGATGCGTACGGGGGAAGAAGTCATTTTTGTTAAAACAATAGAGAAAGAAGGAAGACAGAAGGATGATTAGAAGGTTGAAGAGGAGGATTCCGAAAGCGTTAATCTTCTCTGCATTAAGTCCTAATTTTATAGCAACTCAAAGATAAGGAAAAGTCGTAGCGATAATTCCGGTGAAGCTAGGTTAATAGGCAAAACTACAAATGGTCCGTGAATTATGGATCCGCTCTTGATCCACGATCTCGAGTCCGACAAATCTGAAAAGTTGCGAAAGATTTGGCAATTCCACCATGTTGAAAAGTTGAGTGGGAGACAAGGATACTTCTAGAGGAAAGAAAAATTGTGCGAAAAAGATTTGAAGGTCCTACCACGTTAAAAAGGATGGAAGAAGACAGAGCGGAAAACACGAAATCTTGAAAGAAGCGCTAGCTTGGTGATTTTTCATCTACATTAAAAGAAAGGCTTTGGAGCATACACGATTACTAAAAGAATTTAGAGAGAGTAAGCATACAGCGGAATGTAGAGAATCTTGAGTGAACAAAAGGCAGTAAGAGATATTTCAATCCAACATGTTTAGAGGCTACCATTACTTATTGAAGGCGATCGACCTAGACATCCTTGAGAGCAAACTGCTGAGAGACTTTGAAGATTTCGAGACCAAATACAAGGCCGGAGCCATAAAACCCAACCTATCTGGTTATGAAGTTCAAGATCTCGATAGCAACAACAACAATAGCAACAGCTGTAGTCAACCCCTGAAAAGAAAACATCACCACACTCAGAGGCAAATCAAAGAGCTCGAAGCTTCCTTCAGGGAGTGCCCTTCCCTGGACAAGAAACGAAGAAATGAACTGAGTCGGAAGCTAGGATTTGAACCCTTGAAGGTCAAGTTTTGATTTCAAAACAAGAGAACCCGATTGAGGCCTCAAAATAAAAGCCATGAACTTGCGTTTCTAAAGGAGGAAAATGAAAAGCTTCGAGCAGAGAACAAAAGGTATAAGAATGCTCTTAACACAGCCATTTGCCTTGATTGTGGCATTCCCATCACCCCCGGTGAAATGTTCCTCAATGAGCCGCATCCGAGCGTTGAAAATGCTCATTTATCACCTCACTCCCCAGAATAATTTTTGGCACAATAGGATTTTATTGGGGATACGTCCGAAAAAATCGATCTTGCGAAGACAGAACCGATGCTCTTGGAGAGATAGGACATGTCTCACTACGATTGGTGTTTTCTTGATGACGAGCTTACTATCACCGTTGACCAATTCAACGCCGATGGAACTCTGAATTTGTAACTCACATGAAGCCGGAGCCGTTGATTATGGGCCCTCATAACATCGCTCTTTTGTGCTTAATTTTGGATACCACTGGCTGATCCTTGGGAATCCTCAAGGGACATATGGACATGCATAAATGAATGTATTGTTGATATTTTTGTTACAAAGTCCCCCATGCGGTACATTTTTTTTACTTCTAGAGTTAATCTAGGGGTAACGAACAGTGTTGCCCACGAGTATCATCATGCTTAAATGCGTGAATTCCTTGTTAGATTAGACTTAGGGTAAATCCATTGAGTGCCATAAAGAGAAACATTGAAAGCCTTCACATAGGGGAATGCGAAAAAATTTGAGGAGAGAAACGGCTGCCTCGTTCGTAGAGAAAGAGAAAAGACTTGAGGGCCCCTCCACATCAAAAAAGAAAGAAGATGATAAACCGAGTGGGAGATAAGGATCATTGCAAAATAGATCCAAGGTAGTAAAATCCGGAAAGATGAGAAAAGAGTTATCCTCATTCGTAGAGAAAGCGAGAACCCATCTCCAGGATTCACGTATCAAAAAAAGAAAAACGGAAGTTGAAGTCTTCATTTTCAAAATACCTCTTTGATGCTCCTAACGATCTCCAGAACCCGTTACGAAAGGTCATCATCGCTTATGTGATTTTTTGGGCAACTTGTTTTTGCAAGTCCAAGAACATCTCAAGGTAGTTCTTTCGTTGAGCCTTTCGTCTTAAGCTTTGCGAATCATTTAAATAGATTCTCATCCTTTGAGACCACCGCATACCACCGCCCGGTCCCTAGTCAAAACAACCACTTCGGTCCTTATATATGTTGAGGATTGGTGAAAAAGGTATGTGTTCGACCCAGGCGGCAATGGACAGAATTTTCTTCCCCGACATCTACGAGTTATGGCCATCGACAAGAACTCCGTTTCCCTCTCGGTCCTTGTTGTTATGCTGAAAAGATGCCTATACAAGGTTTCGGGTTATGGAAAAGCAACAGAAACCTTAGAAATGCTATGGCAGAACAAATACGAATTTGATATCGTTGTCATTGCCATGGTAGGGATCAACATGGATGACCTCGGTCTCTTGAAGATTGTTGATTTTGAGTTGGATTTGTCGGTCATCGTAGTATCAGCCAACGATGATGAGCGGTTCATGACGAATGCCATATTGTACGAGGCTAAAGACTTCCCGAAGAAGCCGATTTGCGTTCTTGTGCTCCAAAACATTTGGTAGCATGTTATGAGGAAGCATTTAGTCGAACAAAGGAACGATGGCCGAGCTAACAACAATGGTTTTTTCAGCACAAGAGCAGGGCCCATTTGGACCACCGGGCTTCATTCTAAATTCGTTGATGCGGTTCGGCAGCTAGGAATCAATTAAGCACGACCAACGTTGATACTAGAAATAATGAAGGTAGACGGACTCACTAGTCGACGTGTCGTGAATCACCTTAAAAAATTTAAAGCATAGTGCGATGCATCTCGGAACCAAGGTAGCCGAAGCAGAGTTGATTCGAGCATGAATACTAGGAATGCCTACGGAGTGAGAAGTACCTGGCCACTTCCCAACATCAATCCACTTCCCAACATCAATCAAGAATACAGGCCGCACGTACAACCGATACAGACTCCTTGGCTTGAACACCAACCTTCCGCTGGTGCGTTTCCCGTGATCAATCAAGTTACCGTGCACGATCTTCGAGGATTAAGTTTCTCCACTACGCAACTTAAACACATGTAACTGGAGGATTAGATAAGGAGCTACACTAAGTATTCCCATTTTTCTAGTCCCTGAATGGAAGGAGTTTCTAGCAGCAGACCAGTTGATCATCCCTACGAGTTCCCGGGCAATGATGAAAGCTTAAGCTCAAAGAATGAGACCGCTCATGGCGAAAACAAAGTGAAAAATCTGTCGCCAACGTTAGCAAGTAATAATACCCAATTTGAGCACCAATTGCTCGAAGAACCAGAAGATTACCTTGATGATGAGCTTGTCATCCCGATCAACCAATTTAAAGATGATGGGCCTCCAAAGTTGTAAACGGAAGTCAGCGATTATAGATCCTCAATATCGGCCATCCGTACCTAATGCGGGACGTAACTAGCCGATTATTAGAGTGGCCCACAAAGGAGGCGAAACCAATCTTGCATGAATACATCTTTAATTCCATGATTAGTTCTCCCGCGTGGGATCTTTTCTCACTTTCTAGACGTCTAAAGTCAATTTAGGGGTAAAAACGCAGTTTTCTTTTCTCTCGTCAAATGCGTAAATTCCTTATTGAACCAGGATCGGGGCAAATCAATTTATGGAAAGCTCTTCCGAATGCCATAAAATGAAATACCGAACAGCATCAAGTAAAGCAATGTAATTAAAAGCTCAAAGTGAACTCGAAGATGGGTAACGTTGTATCGTTCCAATTTGCCCTTGGTCGGTTCAAACTCTAAATTGAATTTATTTCATTGTTAATAGAGGATGGACGCCAACGGTGCCACAACCTGGTGGTTAGGGAAGTGACAGTGGTCCGAAGTGCCCGGGGTTCGATCTCGGGTTTGACCTCAATGGAAAACATCAAATACTTCAAAGGAGAATGCAATTAAGAGAGTTACCACGTCACCATGTGATAGGTTCCAAGGTCGTCGAGCCGTCAAGGAGCATAACGTTTCGAAGAGTGACAAGTCATGAGGATGAAAACAATCAACGACCCGAGTAGCTAAGATGGAGGAGTGAAATTGACAAAGAAAGTCCATTTGAGGGCAAATCCCTTCCTTCTCGTCAAAAGATTAATTCGGGAGCAAAATTCTCATATGCCACCAAGAGAGCACATTGAAGCAAAGCTATTAAGTACAAAGGTGACAAGCATCAAGATACACCCTACTAGGGCAAAATGGCTGAAATGGATAGTTTCCTCAATAATTGGGAATGGAACAACTCAAAGGGAATATCTTGTTGTTAAAAAAAAAATCAAATGAAATCAAATATGGACTAACGCTCGTTCCTTTATGTGTAGGTGCAAAGACATCCTTAAATTGGATAGGAAAATTGCGAAAGAATTTGGGAAAGCACTAAGGCATTTGGCTGAGATAGACAACACCTAACTAGGGCGAATGGATTGTGGATGTGGCCGAGGGTTCTCTCGTGCACGATATCTTCAAGCAAGGATCGAAGGATTTGATAGAGATTGCCTGTATCAGCGTACAACATTGAATTTGACTCAATTAGAAGGGAAACGTCGACAATCGACAAAAGAAGGGTAGTTGGGTATCGTATCCAATTTACCTCTTTTCCTCACATTTGCTAATACTTCATTTTTTGGCAAAATATGCCGATAAACCATCATCATGTGTCCAATGAAGGGAGGATGTCATTAGGAAAGTCACAAGTAACAAGATGCCCCGAAAAGAATAATTTTCTCAAACATTTAAAGGATGACACCTTAAAGGATCGAGTGGAGGGAACTTCGAAGAGTCGCATGCAACACATTCAAGGGGACTCACAACCATCGAGCAAATGCAGATCATGCCAAAAGGAGCTTTTAAGGTGAAAAGCGATAGGCGGACGAGTTATCGCCATGACAATCAGATAACAGATTTTTACAATCTACACATTGGTGTTTAGATTAGAATACATAATCAAGAGTAAGGCGGTATCATTCCAACTTATCTTGAATTGGGAACACAAACCGACGCTTAATGTTTGATCTTGATAGGGGCTCGCCATCAAGTGGATAGGTAAGGGTCCTTTCTCTCTAAAGACTAAGAACTTCATGAAATTTTAGAGCACCCGACAATCTTGTGTTGTTAAGTGGAGTGTAGATTTCCACAACCCATGTACTCTCATTGGAGCGCATGACCAAGGGGATCTTTAGCCATGACAGATAGGTAAGTATCCTTTCCCTAAATCTCTTAGAGTTTAAAACTTCCAGTGTTTTTTCTTCCTAGAATGTTAAGGCTTCTAGGAATATAGAATATATCCAATTCTCATGTCTAGAAGGACGTAGAATTTTCACAAGACTGCATCGACATTCATGTTTTAAACCTGGAGGTTATTCAAACATAATTGAAATATGCAAAGTGCATCATGAATCCCCTTAGAGGGCAAATTTTGGAGAAAACGAAATGAATTTTTTTAATAAGAGTTATTTAAATCATTCAAAAGGAAGTTTCCTCGGACGAGAGGCAAACCCGTTCCAAACATGTCCAACACACACCATAGAGATGAGTGGGGTGGAAGGGATAGTAAGACCTTGACCTACGGACGTAAGGGTTATTCGCAATAATTACATGGATTGAGATAACGGAGGCATTCATTTCTCTATCATAAGCACTGCAGGTGACCATTGATAACCCCTTTGAACGACGGTTTCATTATGTATCCCTATAAAGAACCACCTCACATTAGGGGCGAATGAAGGTAAGTCCGACAACATCAAGAGGAAAATGGTTAGAAATTTTCTTGCTTGGACTAACATCAATCTTCGTGTGTTGCTTATACGATAGTTCAAGTGCTTTAGGATGACAAAAAGTGTTCGTTTCTGTATCCTATACACTTTTACTCTTTGCACAGCCCAGTTGAGCATGCATATACGTTTCATAAACCCCGTTCGTGATCATTACATATCCCAAGGTGGAAGCGACGTCACTCTAGGAACGGAAGGGTTCAAGAGAGGGGATTTATGAGAAATTCCTAGACTAATACTTGAGCATGTTAGAACTTCAAACCGAATGTGTAGCACAATCATTTAAAGTCATATTTCCAGAAAGAAAGTAAAGAACGGATTTTTGAGAAAAAAAAAAGAGCCGATCTCGGGCATCAAGAAAAAGCAAGGTATATAGTAAAAGCAAGGCCATTACCCATTCAAATGTTTGTACGTTTGTGAATCATGTAATTATTAAGTGTCAAAAGATTGCATGATATCATTGTATAGATCCTCAGTGAAAGCTGGTTGTAAAGAGAAAATTCCAAGGGGAACTAGATCATGAAAAGATATTCCCTAGTTATGTCACACTCAGGTGACGACAATGTAGACGGGAAGTTTGCACCATTCTAATACAATAGAGGTTCTCTCTAAAGATAATGTGTGCTCTCGAAAGATTGATGATGCTCTCCAAAGACTATTTGTATATCTCGAAGACCGAAGACGCTCTTCGAAAGATAATCCATAAGGGTCGGGACTGTTGAGAAAAATCCCTAGACGGTTTTGAAGTTGACAAAACAATCCAAGTACTCTTGTGTTTTGAGATAATGCCGTGATTTACTTGTTTTGTAGATTACCTTTGGTGCGGGAATGCACGGGATTGAATCTGGCAAAAGGATTTGGCTTAGATGTTGTTTCTGAGAGTCTCGGATGCTGGTTTGAGCTCGGACAATGAGCGGGGATAGCTCAGACATTGGAATGACGCTCAAGCTTTAAGAAAAGTATTTCACGAGCAAGAATCAGAATTTCAAGAGGAATACAACTTGAACTTAATTGATGCATTCAATATACTCTTACTTTACCAAAAAAAAAAAACTTAATTGATGCATATCAACGGACGCCATCGAGCTGGATCATTCTTGAAGATTCTCGGTGACGGAAATCAATCAAGGATGCGGAACCAAGAAGACAAACAAAGACTTTTCAAATGGAAGAAACCATCTATGGAAACCCGGGATCATAATTGTATGGACGATTTGATCCAAGCGAGGAAGACTTTCCTTTAGTGATCCCCAACGGCTAAGAGATTTTCTTTTGGCAAACATCTCGTCCAAAAGGGTAGATTTGGAGAGATTTCTTCCGGATGCCTTGCAATGGCTAGATTGGAGGCGGAAGAGTATAAAAGACATCTCGAAAACGAAGGGAAAAGAGATCGGCGTAAAGAGGGAAAAATGTTCATAATTCTTAGATAGAGTTAATTCCATTTCTAACACACTTCTTGACCATCCATTGTAATTGTGAGGAGGTATACACACGAGTGTTGAACGCTAGGTTTGAAGTCCCGCGTGTCAAGGATATCACCGATCCGTAACCTCCGAGCAGCTTACTAGTGGAATCCAGCCGATTGGTTGTCACCTGAACAAGTGGACGTAGGCTTAACTAAAGCCGAACCACTATAATTCCTCTATGCGATTTTCCCTATCTCTTACTCTGATCACTCCAAATATTTTGTAATAGCTAAACCGCACACGAACAGCGCCCATCGATCCCATTACATATCCCGCATCAATTGAATTACTTGTTCGTTGCGATATACTCTAGCTCCATCATTTGAGATCTCTATTTTACGCTGTGTGATCTAAATTCCGCAATAAATTCTTAAAATCATACTCTATCACCTATTCACCCCCTCTAGGTGAATTCACTAGCCATCAACAATTGGTATCAAAGCTTGGTGCTCATATTTTGTGAAGTGTTTTTACTTCTGAGCTAACGATCTTTATGGCTAGCAATTTCTCCCCTTCTTGGATTGAAGGTGGAAGCAACAACAGGTCACCATACTTCGAAGGAAAAGATTATAGTGATTGGTAGAACAAATTTAAAGCATTCCTCAAATGCCAGGATCCTCAAATCCGGGATGTCGTACAAAGAGGAGTAAATCCAACGACGGAGACTACAAGTGCAGGGGATAACACGACGGCTGCTCTAATCGCAACCGAGATAACCAAGAGAGATGCTCTTGATGCAAAGGCCATTTATTTATTTTACAGTGCATTATCTCCTATTGAATATAGACGTATTGCAGATTGCTCCTTATCGAAAGAAATATGGGATAAGCTTCACGTCACCTATGAAGGAACAGACAGAGTAAAGGAGACAAAAGTCAATTTTCTACTCGAACAATATGAAGCATTCAAAATGAAGCCCGAAGAGACAAGAAAAGAAATGTTTTACGGGTTCACCGAAATAGTGAATGGTCTTACATATCACGGGCAACCAGTTTCTAGGTCGATGAGAATCAACAAGCTACTCCGAGCTCTTACAAAGGAATATGATAATGTTAAAACTTCCATTCGAGAGACTCAAAGATCCCGTAATGGCACCTCTCATGTTAGAAAGAGTTTTCAGATTTGGCTTTTTGTAGGATTCCAAGTATCCCCTAAATCTCATAATAGTCTCTTGTAGGTAAACCTCTTGTTACGTAAACCTTCCTAAAGTCTTTTGGCTAGTCCTAAAAATGGGATAAGTCATCTTGCTGATAAACCTTTTAGCAGGTGAGCCTTTTCGGGCTGATTTACCAGACGGATCAAATCCTTAGACGAATCCCAAAGGCGGGATATGTCGTCTCTAGAATCCCTTCGGTTAGGAATTCTATTCGGGGCCGATCCACCAGATGGATCAAATCCTTAGATGAGTCCCAAAGGCGGGATATGTCGTCTCTAGAATCCTTTCGGTTAGGAATTTTATTCGGGCTGATCCACCGAGACGGATCAAATCCTTAGACGAGTCTCAAAGGCGGGATATGTCGTCTCTAGAATCCCTTTGATTAGGAATTCTATTATGGGCTGATCCACCAGACGGATCAAATCCTTAGACGAATCCCAAAAGTGAGATAGGTCGTCTCTAGAAACTCTTCGGTTAGAAATTATATAATGGTAGAGGCCGCTCGAAGAATCAAACCAATGGTAGACACCGCTTGAAGGGTCAATTCAATGGTAGACACCGCCTAAAGGGTTAATTCAATGGTGGACACCGCTAGAAGGATCAACTCGATGGTAGACACCGCCGGAAGGGCCAACTCAATGGTAGATATCGCCCGAAGGGTTAACTCAACGTACGTCACCGCACATGTTAGTTGTATTATCTGCATTTCACACATCATTTCATCGCATAAAAATGGGATTAAAACTCCCGCAAAAAATAATTCACCATTTTCATTGTCAAAATTTAAGTTCAATTTTGTCTTTGAGTGAAACCTCTACTAGACTCCACTCAAAGAAGGGCAGCTATTAACACCTAAATTTTGACTAATCTTTTTCAGTTATTTATGCATAAAATTAGAACTAATTTTAGTTCTAAACAAAAAATATCTCTCATAATTAATTTTTACATAAATTGCATTCGCATTTCATTGGGCCGGCAGTGTGAGAATAAGCTTAAATTGGCAAATAGACTGATAGTGATCATCATCACTCAAAAGAGGAAGTGGAGTCATGTTTTAGTGGACATAATCATGAAAGGGGAAGAGTATTTGAAGGATTTTGTTTGATACTTTTGGTAAAAAAGTGGGATTCGAACTAAAACCCCATTGAGTGGAGAATGAGTGCGGGTGACAAGAGTGATTTTTGGACGAAGATTACCACTCAACCACTCTCTCGACACTCCGCAGAGCACGAGAAAATAATCTAGCAGGCCGTAGAAAAAGTGGGGGTGAGCTGGAGAGCATTTCGGGCTTGGTGCACAACAATCCAAAGAGCACGTTGCAAAGGAGGATGTTTTTTTTTTCTCTCATCTTCGTCCAAGTTACGTAGTGGGGGGAGCTGGAGAGCATTGATCCAAACATGCTCATCATTTTAAAAGACTTTCCGGAGGAAGATAAGAAAAAGACAGAGAGAGGAATCTTGGGGAAAAGGAGCGAGGGAGGGAAGCTTGATGCAGATTTTTCATAGAGAAAAACAGGGAGGCTGATCTTCCAGGAGGATGACTTATTTGCATCTCTATTGATCATTCTTTTTCCAAGCTTTTGCTCATGAACTTCACTTGCAGAGACGCTAAAAGAGCAAGACAATTCCCAAGGCCATTCGCAGAGGATTCATGCCAAAAAAAAGAAAGAGAGAAGTACGGGAAAAGTACACTAGAAGTGCCATAACTTTTGTACGGCGTTCACTTGAGTGCCATAACTTTCAAAACGTTCACTTAAGTGCCATAACTTTTAAAAATCGTTCACTTGAGTGCAATGTTGACGTGGCAATCGAAAAGCCGACGTGGCAGCCGAAAAAATTACCGTAGTACGCCGGAAAAGTTACTGTAGACGCCGGAAAGATGACGTGGCACGCCGGAAAGCTGACGTGGCACACCGGAAAAGTTACTATAGCACTCAAGTGAACGATTTTGCTCCGACGTAGCACTCAAGTGAACGATTTTTGAAAGTTATGGCACTTAAGTGAACGTTTTGAAAGTTATGGCACTCAAGTGAACGCCGTACACAAGTTATGGCACTTCTAGTGTAGTTTTCCCGAGAAGTACCCTCATCTTTCTTCACCATATATCCAACATCGAGGAGAAAAGAAAAAAAGAATGCCCCGTGAGCTCTTGGGTGGCGATTGAAGCAATGAAATGGAAAGCTTAAAGCTCTGGTTCCCGGCATTCGAGCGAGGCTGAGTGGCGCCACCGCCGCTTCGAGTCTCATGGAGTCCGAGCGAAGCCACTATACCGCCTTAAACGCATTAACACCCTCGGAAAAAGATAGGTGCCGTACTCGAAGCTACGAAGGTCCGTGGGTGGTAGATCTCCATTTTTCGAAGTTTCTTCATCATTTTTAGTCCAAGCTTGTTCCGAACATCTACTAAGCGCTTCTATCCTTTTCGTTTTTGTTTTCGACGCATGAAAACTTCTAGTCAACCTCGAACCCCTCCAAGGCTATCATGAGCTCATAAGCTCGTTTTCGACGTCATTCGAAGTGATCGGACCACAAGGTAAGTACCTATGAACTCCATGGATGTTAGTCGTAGCTTTGGTTTGGATTGATATCGTGAAAAATATGCACCCGATTGGCACCGCGACCGAACTCGTTGTTGCTATTTCATATAGTTTTCACCATTGGATCGTGCTCATTTTTGGATACATGATAGCTGATGCCAAGACGATTCCAACGATACTTAGATCGCCCAAATCGGACAAGATCTCACTGTTGATTGTCGCCGAAAAGCCCTCAGTCATCCTTCTGTTTTCTTCAACTTGAAGAGGTCTTACCAGTCAACGCCCGTTGACCGGTCAGCCGTCACCATCAACGTCAGCAGGGGCTATTTTTTTTAAACATTTTTTTCTAAAATTCGGATAATTAAATATCCAAAAAATGAAAAATTGTGGAAAATTCAGAAAAAATTGAAAAAATCAAGAAAATTTTTAAAAAAATTTCAGAAAATCCCAAAAATTAGGAAATAACCACATTCAACTGGTCAACCCTATTTTTGGGATTTTACGTCCCAATTCCTTCTGAAAATGATGATTTTACCCCTTAAGGGTAAATCGTCCCTGAAAATTCCTGTAAATTCTGAAAAATGCCAAAAAAAAAAAGGGAAATGACCACGTTCAACTAGCTAATCCTATTTTTGGATTTTTTGTATCCCAACTCTTTCTAAAAATGATGATTTTACCCATTAAGGGTAGATTGTTTCTAAAAATTCTGGAAAATTCAGAAAAATGTTGAAAAATAGGAAATGACCACAAGCAACCGGCCAATCCTATTTTCGATGCTTTGGGCTGTCGATTCTTTAAAAAAAAAAAAAAGGTTTAGACGAGCACCGGGAACTCTTCGAATCTTCATTTTATCACCGATCAAGGTCATCGAATACACCTTGAGCTGTCAAGCTCGTTATCGATGTTATTCTAAGCGATCGGATCATAAGAATTAGAAAGGCCGAGTCAGCTATTGGTGGTTTGTAAATTTACTTTCAGCAATCTATTTTCTGTTCATATCCCAGAGTCGGGAAGGTCGAGCCTGTTGCTGGTGGCATGTAAATTTACTTTCAGCAATCTATTTTCCGTTCATATCCCGAAGTCGGGAAGGTCGAGCTTATCGCTGGTGGTTTGTAAATTTATTTTCAGCAATGTATTTTCTATTCATATCCCGCAGTCGGGAAGGTTGAGCCTGCTGCTGGTGGTTTGTAAATTTACATTTAGCAATGTGCTTTCTGTTCATATCCCGCAGTCGGGAAAGTCGAGCCTGTTGGTGGTGGTTTGTAAATTAACTTTCAGCAATTTACTTTCTGTTCATACCCCAAAATCGGGAAGGCCGAGCCTGCTGTGATGGTTTGTAAATTTACTTTCAGCAATTTACTTTCTGTTCATACCCAAGAATCAAGAAGCCCGAGCATGTTATTGGTGGTTTGTAAATTTACTTTCAGCAATTTATTTTCCGTTCATACCCCAAGATCAGAAGATTGAGTTTCCTATTGGTGGTTTGTGTGAGTTCTGCATATGAATATGTGTGATATAAATTTCAAAAATAAAAAAGGGAAAAGTTCGTTGAAAACTTCCTAGAAAATTTCAGAAATTCTCAAAAATTGAGGAATGGCATCGATCAACCGACCAATTCTATTTTTGAGATTTCTCTTTCTGATATGCCTAAAAAGACGATTATACCTTTTAGGGATAAATCGTTCCCAATTTTTTTTAGATTTGTGAAAATGCCAAAATTAGGGTTTTGGTCGGGTTAGGTAACTAATCCTTCTGTTTGGGTTTTCGAGTCTCGTCTTTTCTTGAAATGATGATTTTACCCCTCAATGGGTAAATCGCCTTTGATATTCCAATGAGTTGTGGAAATTACTTAGAATTATGGTTTGGGTCGGGTGGGTGGTCAATCCTTCATGCCGGGACTTTCATATCTCGTTCTCTTTAAGAAAATGACGATTTTACCCCTCAAAGGGTAAATTGTCACCCAAAAATGCCAGAATCTAAAAAAATGTCGGAAATTAGGAAATGGGTCGGTTTAGGTGGCTAATCCTATTTTCGATGCTTTCATTGCGGATCTCATCCGAAATGACAATTTTGCTTTTTTTGGCCAATTGTCTCCAAATTTTTTCAAAGTTACGATTTTGCCCCTCATGGGTAAATCATGTCCAAAGCACTTTTGTTTACCCTCCGAGCCGCGATTGGATGTCCTCTAATCCAATGGGGCTCTAATAGGAATGTCATGCTGATTTGATACGATTTATCCACATGATCCGATTCCTTGATTTGTGCACTTTCTTTATTGATTGTGTTTGCTAGGGTAGTTATTCCCATCCGTATGAACTCCTAGATTTAGGATTCGTACCCCATTCATCTGCATGAAATTTTGAGGTTAGAAAATTCAGTCAACTTATGTACCGAAAGAGCGTCAACTCTGATAGTTGACGTAACTAAGTCCCCGATCCCATTTCTCCGGTTCTCGCAGAATCGAATAGAAGCTCCCAACTACTCGATAGGGTTTTCCAATCATACCCTCTAAGAAATGATTGGTAGCGACTCCTTGGCATGCACACGTAGCACATGTCACTAGACCGCATTGAAGGTCGACCACATTATCCTCCATTGTGATTTGGGTAATGGGCCTTGGGAGGGGCTTGCGTTCGAAGGTCCACATGCAGCTGGGAAGGAAAGACGACCCATTAGCCCTCACACTCGAGAGTGCTCGAGAGAGTCGCGACAAACATCGCATTCAACGTTGTTCCCGAAATGCACTTTAGTATTATTCATGCATTGATAAGTAATAAACCAGTTCCTGTTTGGTGTAGAATGAAAAGAACGATCGAAATCCATAATCCATCTGCCATACAAGGAATCATCAATAGATACGAATTCGCCAGCTTCTTTTCTACGGATGTTCTCACTCATAATCAAATCTCAAATCCCATCAAACATCGAACTTGATGACCCGGAGGAATTACTAACAGTAGTAACAGTAATATTCTAACTATCGTGCAATGATGATAATAGAATCAAAGTACATACCTCATTTTCAAAGTCAATATCAACTGAACTTAATTGACTAACAATCACATTGAATTCATTGATATGATTAGAAACCGGTGCACCTTCGCTCATCTATAAATTAAACAGGCGTTGCATAAAATAAATCTTGTTGATCGCAGAGGGCTTCTCGTACATCTCCGATAGGACTTTCATGAAATCCGCAATGGTCTCTCTTTGACAATATGAAGCACAACGTTACGGGCCACCATCAACCGAATAACACCCATCACTCGTCTATCCAGCAATTCTCGGTTAGCTTGATTCATTATCTCTGGCTTCTCTCTAGATAAGGCCAAGTGCAATTTCATCTAACATAGATAGTGCTCAATCTACATCTTTCAGAAATCAAAATCATTCCCATGAAATCAGTCGATTTCACTTTACCTTCTTCTGTCGCCATCAATTCGCTTCAACTCAGCAAGCCTAACTTTGATACCAATTATTACGGAAGCAAGCGATTGAACAATAAAATAGACAAAAAAAGAAAATAATCGGATACTAAATTTACGTGGTTCAATTGTAAAGACTTACGTTCACGGGAGAGGGGGGGTAGCAACAAATTCTATAATAGATCAAACGATACAAAGATGATTACAAACCATGCTCAAGTTACTCAAACATTATTAATATTTTTCAGTCCCAATTACACCCAATAACTCACACAGTATTTAATTTACGCATTTCTCACGAAATAATCTCTCAATATCATAAAAAAATTACACAAATCTTAACACAAAATTTTTTTCGGCTATTAAACACTAACAAAACTTTAGTCGGACGTAGTTATTGGAACTTCAAGGCCCCACAGTGATGTCCCTCCAAGGATCAACGGTCGCACTCCGAAATGCCACAAGCAAACTAATACATATAGACCCATGAAAGAGACGTACGGTGGCCGACTAATGAATTGGTAACTGTGGAGTTCGGTCAACGGTCCAAGTCAGACTTTCCCCTTTTTTCTTTTGTTTTGTTTTTCTTTTATTGGCCGCCCACTCTTGCATGTTAATTTCGGGAAAAGTACACTAGAAGTGCTAGAACTTTTGTACGGTGTTTACTTGAGTGCCATAACTTTCAAAATGTTCATTTAAGTGCCATAACTTTTAAAAATCGTTCACTTGAGTGACATGTTGATGTGGCAGTTGGAAAAGTTACTGTAGCACGCTGGAAAAGTTATTGTAGACGCCGGAAAGCTGACATAGCACGCCGGAAAGCCGACGTGGCACGTCGAAAAAGTTATTGTAGCACTCAAGTGAACGATTTTTGAAAGTTATGACACTCAAGTGAACCCCGTACACAAGTTATGGCACTTCTAGTGTACTTTTCCCCATTAATTTCATATCACGACAATTCATGAAACCTTTATTTCTTGCCCAACACCGAACATGAAATTCTATATTTTCAGGGGCGTCCATATATATTCGATTTATTTTCGCAATTTAGATTTTCACTTCGAACTCAAGTACAAGATATATTCTAACAAGAAGGATGTACAGCTCAGAGAGGGAGAGGAAAACACTCCCTTGAATCCCGATGCTGCACACCCGGATCGTTACATCTGTTGGGATCATGCAGTATAGATATTCAAACATCTATTTGAAGACCTTTCCATTAGTTTTCCTAAGGAGAATCACACATAGCACAAGCATATTCCTTTTGTTGGAGTTGGTGAATACTTCGGGGACCCTTGTTTCTCATACTGGGTACGCTCACGTGAGTTTAGGGAAATTGAAGTGTTACCTAACGACATGTGACCCTTGCGCGCGGGATGCGGGGGCAGCGCCCCCGAAACCTCTACGGATTTGGGCTTTTATTTAAGCTAGCCCGTATAGTTGGAATTAAGAGGTTTTAGGTTTTTTAGTCCGTTTTTTGGGCATATATATTTTGCTCGGTTTTTTCATTGTAAGTGTGGAATTGGCTGTAAACCGACAAATATAGTGAAGTCTCTTTACAGGACGTAGCCCTAATCTAGGGATGAACTTGGGTAATCTCGTGCGTCATTCCAATTTTTCTTGATTCTTTGTGTGATCGTCTGATTCGGTTTCGATAAATCCCTTCACCTTTCACTATAGACCCATCGGAAAACATGTTCAAACATACATAACATCAAGCTCCACAGAGACAGCAAACCAGTGCACATGAATAAAAGTCCAGTTCCTCAGTTTCTGCTAGGCCTGAGTCTTTCCATGAGGTGATGATCGATGTCCTCGTTGAGATGGACGACAAACTCGAGCAGCGAGTAGGGCTCAGTCACGTCCTCGCTCAGCTTCTCGTACTCGAGTGTCAAGTGGACAGTGCTCCCCACCTCCTTCCCTGGACGTGGCCTGGACGACGAAGACAAAGTTCTTGTACACCTTCATCAGGTCGCGTTCGATCACTCTGAATGTCGTTGAGTTCTTCTCGTCATCTATGGCTTCTATCACCTCCTTTGCGACCTTAGCCTCTCCATCTGCAGAGTTCATTGGATGCAAAAGGTTCGGTCATCAGATGAAGGCCCATTTCATTAGTATCATTTGAATACATACCGTGGATGTAGTTCCAGCAGATGACGGATCCGGCCTTGCCCCAGTCGCCATCATGCATCTCGACGCCCTGGATCTTATCGGCAGACATGTTCGAGATGTGGTGGGGCCGGCAGCTGAGGACGTCGTGGAACTTGTCGGCAGAAGCCTTGATCTCGAAGTCTATCTCCATCTTCCCGTGGACAGTCATCCTTGCGTTTTCGTTTTGGTTTTCTTTTGCGTCAGATCCTCAGAGATCAAACTGATATGATGATGGTATGTGTGCTGCAACTGGGTATTGAAGGAAGCGAGTGATCAGAATATGAATGACGGAGAGTTCTCTTATACGAGGCTTTATATAGACATACATATAAAAACTTTTGTTGGTTTTCTTTTTATGCAAGAAAATAAACTGAGTTAATAAACAAAGTAAGATCCACATAAATAGTCGATCCATGAATATTTTTTCAACTATACTTATTCATTTTTGAGAAAAAAAAAAACGAAGACATATATATGTATATGCCTATATATGATAGAAGGTGAAAATTAGGGGATAAAGACACCAGAAAATGTCAAAAGTTTGGTACAATGTTCACTTTAGTGCGGAAAGTTTTTGCCAACTTAATTAAACATCAAATCGAAGGAAAAAATATCACTTAAGTGCCTCCGGCGAGAAATTCTGACCAAAATGATTATGTGGTTTTTATAATTGAAATTTCAATGAGTTGGCCATTTTTTTTTTTATTCAGTTCACGTGGTCGACGGGTTTTTTTTTTTTTTTGGCTTTTTATCGTTTCAATTCATGATGCTAGATGATGGTTGCCCGACGCTTGGGAGGAATAGGGGGATTTCCGCCAACAACTCGCATGGGGCCTCGATGATGACGACTTGGCGCAGCAGTAGGAGGACGAGCCACCATGGCGCGGTCCGTCGAGGCAATCTGCCGTATATACTAACTTCGTCTCTCTCCTTGGAACCCTAAGCTGACATTGTTGGGAAGTTCTCATTATCTACAGCGCTCACTAATCTCTATTTCTTTCCCGGGATCTACTTCCATTTTTCTTTCTACTTTCACGAGAGTTATTCAATCCGAAGGAAAAGGAAGATTCTTTCTTAAGCATGCCGTCAAACTTCCATGAATACGATTCCCGGATTTAATCATGACTTGTCAAACTTCTTCAGACACGAGAGTAGCTCAATTCGATTTTGGGTTGAATGTTCGAACTGGGGAATTTCTTTCAATCTACGCTTTTTATATTTTGAGACAAACGGGGTATACGACGTCCTTTAGAGGCCTACATGCTGTCTGGCCACGCCGGCCGTCACTTTGGCTGGAGAAAGTAATAAAATGTGGCCGCTGGCGACACAAATCGGAGTTTGCTTTAAGTGATCCTTTTTCTTTAAGTGGTATTTAGGTGGTACGAAAATAAATTTTAATACTTAAGTGAGCAACATACAGAATTTTTGGCATTTTTAATATTCTTTCTCCTAAAAACTAGTAAAAATCACATATGCGCCCATATTACTAAATACGAGTCTCAGTAAGCCTTAATGAATTGATCTTCTAGCTATGACTATTATTATGCAGCTGCTTTTATCTTGGAATAGTTAGCAAACACCGCTAGAGAATGATCTCCAAGAAACATCATCGGTCCACTTTTCCATGAAAATTGCCACAAAAGTCATCAACTTATTGTAATTGTGCCAATTCAATCGTAAATTTTTTTTTTTTTGGCCAGTTTAGTCCGTTCGGTCAATTTTGACCGAAAATTGATAATTTATATGCTAACCATTCTACGTGACTTTATTGTTTTTTTTTTTTGAATTCTTTTGAGTTATTTTTCTTTCTTTCTTTTTTTCATTTCTTTTTGTTATTGCGAAGGCCGACAGGAAGCTGTTGGCCATTGGCTAAGGGCTGCGAGTCCTCCCCAACAGAGGCAACGGTCGCGGGCCCTCACCCAGTGGCCTGGTAGGGCTTGCGGCCCGCGCTTTGGCCGGCGAGGGAGTTTATGAAACATACAATAGGCGTCTCAGTGGCCTGAGTGGCGGTGGAGCAAGCGATGGGACGGTAAATTCCACGATTGGAATGACGTGGGAGGCTCGTATTGGAGGCGCAACAAGTAGATAAGGTCGAGCCGAGACTGAAGAGCTGCTTTGCCGATTGAGGAGGATGGGGACTTCTCGAGGTATAGCTCGAGCTTAACAGAGCAGGCGAAAAACTATGGAAGTGAAGCCTCGCCAGTGGGCGGCCGGGGTGAGCTTTGGGAGAGGTTGATGAGGTCAACCTTGCTGACCTTCGCCTCTAGCTGGTCACCAAGATCTGGCGACCGGCTAAACAAAGAAGGAAAGGAAGAAAACAAAGAGAAAGAAAAGGAAAAAAAGTAAAAATTTAAAATATTATTTAAAATTATCCACGCCAGCATTGGTTGCGCTATATAGGACAACCGGTATCCATGTCAGCGATTTCTACCAAAAATTGGCTAGGTGGATCGAAATTGGCATAAATGCAAAATGTTTAGAAATCAATTGGAAAAAATAATTTAGAATTGAATTGATACAATTAAAATAAATTTATGAATTTTTTTGATAATTTTCTTCACTTTTTTCTCACAATTTCGCATTAAACAATGCTAGCGTATGTTGATGCAAAATGTCCAAAAATTTGGATGATTGTTGCTTTACACCTATTAAATTTATTTTAATTTTTTTTTGGGGATTCTTGAATCACGTGATTCACGTTAAGCCTAATTTCTTGGCCCACTGCCAATATGTGAAATAAAAAAAAAAGTATGATTTGGTAAAATAATAGCAGGCATGAAAATAGTAACTATAATTTAGTTTGAGCCATAACTACTTCCCACCGGTGTCGATCCTTAGTTCTCAAGTTAGTGCGCTCGTCAGCATAGCCCCATCACTATGCTAGCAGTCTGAAACATTTCTCCGCATGAGGTGTGTAGTAGCTAGCTTATTCAGCACGAGCAGTAAGAGTCAGTTGTCATGTTTTCTCATGCAATTTCTTATGTAAATAAATAAAAGGATTGAGAGCATTGATCAGCGCTAAGGGCTTCTTTGGGCGTTATCAAAAGAGTCTCACACACGCTATGAATTATTCGATTTGGCCATAAATACTTCGCATTACGGACCATCTGGAGATCCGAAGTTGGCGTGCTGTCACTACAGCGCAACAAGATGCTAACAATCATGAAAACTCTCCACATGAAGTATTCAGTAGTTAGGTAACACAGTACAAGTCATTGAGAAGTCCGGACGACATGAATTGAACTAGTGATTTCGTGAAAAACATCTAATGTTTTTGCTGCCGGACCAAAAACACTATATCTTCTCATGCATCAAATAAATTATAAAGCATATCCTCCGTCTCATTAAAAAGAAAAAGAAAATTAATTGAGCGGATCCTACTAAGGATCTGGACTGGCTTGAAAATCTCAAGGTAAATCAGGAGTAGCTGGGGAAAATTATTGAAACCTAATCCATATATCATAGACTCAACTGGTAGGCACGTAAGGGATACAAACTTTGTCAAATAGAATTCACTTCAAATAATAGTATTATATATGTAGGGATTCATTCGTTAAATTTGTTAAATAGAACGGCAGACTAGTAGACTTACACGTTGTTTAATATAGTAATTTAGTATACGAGTTTTAAGTAGTATCCTTAATTTTTAGCATTACTCAATCACTAAGGAGTTAACAATTGCTCCTCGAGGTGCTCGTGTCATTAACAATAAGTACATGTGATTTTGATGCGATCAGTTGCTTAATTTTGGGAAGGTGTACATGAATCGAAGTTCATTGTTCGGGTTTAAACCACGTATGATTTTCCCACCCTGAAGTTTTATAAGATCCAATAGAACTCGGGCGAGTGGAGTTCCCACAACACATTCACAATTGGATATGAAGCTTGAAATCTGTATTGCCAAGAACCGCGGTCCTTTAAAGTCCTTCGAAATATTTTCGTCAATTTTCAATCACTTTGATGAATAAAGAAGAACTTAGGGCGGATTTAGAGCAAACATGTTGGAGGGGCCAAATATTGTCCACAAATGGTAGAGGTGTCAAACGAGTGAGTCAAGTTGGGTTAAATATGGTCTGACCCATATTGACCTATTTAACTCGTTTTGATCCATTTTCGTGTAGTGCAAATTTAACGGCCCGTACCCGACTTATATTGCTAAAACACTTCCATATTAAATCCAATTTAGCAAAAGTAATGCATTATTCAAAAAATGATATTACAAAAACGTGGACATTTTTTAAAAAAATTAAATAAAAATTAAGATTATTAGCTAACCCATTATAACCTATTTAAAACCCATTTAAGACTCATTAAGTTATTAGTGACCCATTTATGACCTATTTAAGTTTGTTATATAGGTCATTTACGGCCACACTTTGAAAATAGGTTAGAATGTGGGTTCTTGACCCATTTTGCCACCTCTAACAACTAAATAATTTTTTTGCATCGAATGTACAATAGAGAATTTTGTGAAGAAAATTGAAATAATTAACTTGCATCAAGGTATAAAAATTCTCTTTTTTCTGCATTTGAGAAAGATGATGTACTTGCCAACAAAGTTACTGACGAAAAACCTTTTAAAATGTTGATCAATATATAAATTGACAATGATGTGAACGGTCCCTTGTTGACTCTTAAATAAGAAATATGAATTGACGAAGTACTGAGACTGGGGGCAGTTGTGACCAGCCATGTAAAATGCATTGAAATGTAAAGATCTCGAGAAGATAAAATTGAACAACTGATTTGGCATTTTTTGTTACAAACTACGATTCAGCTACTTGTACCATTGTCTATAGTTGACAACTGTTACAACA
The DNA here is from genome assembly GCF_020921035.1 of Rhodamnia argentea. Taxonomy (NCBI): domain Eukaryota; kingdom Viridiplantae; phylum Streptophyta; class Magnoliopsida; order Myrtales; family Myrtaceae; genus Rhodamnia; species Rhodamnia argentea. The sequence continues at coordinate 8,245,314 of NC_063154.1, read as the reverse complement.
GTTACTTCTGTAGCTTGTCGATCCGCTTCCTAACGGTCGCAACGACCTATGTTTTCGACCTTTATAGTTAGTGGCTTCTGTGATCTGCGGCTCTACAATAACAAGAACGCGTCGGTCATTCTTCTCCATGGCCATATCAGTTTACCTGGTATCCAAGTCATCGTGATCGGTTTTAGTCATGGCCTTCTTGTTGATCAACTGAGCTTCATTCGTCGACAATCATGTCTCACTGACTTAACAATTTCCTTTAGTTTTTATTGTCTGCAACTGTTTAGTGCTGTTGTCAATCGTCTATATTTGCCGACTAAAAGCTCTCAACAAACCTGTCAAATGGGTGGGTCGGATTGAATTTGAGTTGAGTAAAAAATGATCCGACCCATATTGATTCATTTTCATGTAATACAAATCTAGCGACTCATACTCGACCTAATCCATATCCAACCGAACCATATAATTAAAACACTTTTACATTAAATCCTATTAAAAAATTTGTTTTTAATAAATTTCTATTTTTTTAATTTATATATTTGTTTTTTTCATTCTCTTTTTTTTAGGAAATCACCAAGTTTCCTTCTTCCTTCACTGGCAATAGGTGGTAGCTGCACCCAATGTTTGGGGGAGGCGGTGTCCTATGATTGGCGGCAGCGGCATTCTACGACCGGCGGCGGTGACCCGACTCACTTAAGATAGTGAGGTAACCCATTTTGGCCAAAATCGCTAATGTGGACATGTCTGTCTTATGTGCACGGCTGTCCCCGACGTGGATAATTTTTAAAAGCAATTTTATAATTTATTTTATTTTCCTTTTTCTTTGTTTTATTTTGTCTTTTTTGTGGCGCAAAGGCCTTTGCTCGCGGCCTGTGGGTCTACGAAGCCGTCACCAAATTTGGCTGGGAGCTACTTGGCCGGTTGCCAGTAGCCTCATCTAAGGCCTTCGTGATCGGCAAGGGTCACAAGTGACCATTGCCGGCATAGAAGAAAAACAAAGAAATAAATGAAAATAAAAAAAATTGAACAACATTATTAAAAATTGTCCACATCAGCATTGACGGAGCAACGTAAGACGTCCGACATCTATCTCAGCGATTTCCGCTAGAATTGGATGAAAGGACTCAATTAGCAAAATGGTGAAAGGTTTAGAATTTCATTGGTACAATTGAAAGATTTAGAACAGAATTAGCAAAAGAGCAATAGGATTAAGAATTTTTGGACCATTTTTTCGAGATAATTGCCAAAAAAGTCCTAAACCTATTGCAATTGTGCCAATTTAGAACTTTTTTTTTTGTTGCAAATACTGTCCAAAACCTTTTGCATTTGTGCCAATTCAATCCTCCTAGTCAATTTTGGCAAAAAATTGCTGACGTGGCTTCTTGGCATTGACGTGAAAAATATTAAAAATATTTTATTTTTTTGATTGATTATTTTTTTGTCTTTTCTTTGTCTTTCTTTTTTTTCTTCCGCTCTTCCTCTAGCCGGTTGTCGACCGGATCGGCTAGAGGCGAGCCTCACCATCGATTGCAGAGGTCGGCCTCACCTTCGCCGGTGGCTAGCGAGGCGGACCTCGTTGGCTCTCACCTCTGACATGTTGCTGAGATCCCGCAACCGGTTGAAGGACAAGGAAAGAAAAGAAAAATGAAAAAAGAAAATGTCTAAATACTCTTAAAAAATGCCACGTCGGTGCTGGTTGTGCCACTCTTCCGACCAAAATTGGTTGGGAGGATTGAATTGGCCAAAAAAAAATAATAATAATAAATTGTAGAATTGAATTGACATATAGGCTAGAGGGTACATTACATTGAGAGAGGAAAAACCACTCATGGAATGTAAAAGGTGAAACATCAATCCATATCAATGTACATCAATGTATATCAATGTATTTGTAACATACATTGGAAGAGGAAATGGTGAAAGGTGAAGCATCCACATATTATTAATATATTTATAACACTCCCCCTTGGATATTCACCCTTTTATTATACACTGTTTAAACTGCCTCATTAAAAACTTTGCCAATAAAAACCCAGTGGGACAAAAAAAACTCGGCGAAGGGAAAAAGAGTACAGTGTGTATAATACTCCCCCTTATTTTAATAGTCATTGCACGTAGGTTGCCTCATTAAAAACTTTTGGCAAGTAAAAACCATATGGGAAAAAAAACTTACAAAGGGAAAAAGAGTACAGCCATAAACCTTCCGGGTTCTATACTTCAAGGATGGTTAATTCGCTCCCCCTGATTGAAGTAGTCGCCTAAGTCGACGCATCCCTATTCCATATACAAGTTTTTCAAATGTGGAAGTAGGTAGGGATTTAGTGAACAAATCTGCAAGATTGTCACTAGAGCGAATTTGATGAATTTCTATTTCACCTTTTTCTTGAAGCTCGTGTGGATAAAATAACTTAGGTGAAATATGTTTAGTTCTATCACTTTTGACAAATCCATCATGCACTTGTGCAATGCAAGCCGCATTATCCTCAAAAAATATAGTGGGGGCATCATAAACCGAGGACAAGCCACATGAATCTTGAATATGGTGTATCAAAGTTCTTAACCAAACACATTCTTTAGCAGTTTCAAATAATGTAATAATCTCAGAATGATTTGAGGAAGTAACAACTACACTTTGTTTTACTGACTTCCATGAAACTGCCGTACCTCCACAGAGGAACACATAACCAGTTTGTGACTTGGCATTATGAGAATCGGACATATAGCCAACATCTGAATATCCCACCAATGTTAAATCTTTGTTTCTTTGGTAAAATAAACCAAGATAAACATTTCCTTGAAGGTAACGTAGAATATGTTTAACGTCATTCCAATGTCTTCGGGTTGGATTGGCACTGTGTCTAGCTAGAACATTTACTACAAATGCAATATCAGGTCTTGTGCAATTTGCAAGATATAACAGTGCTCCTATGGTGCTAAGGTAAGGAACTTCGGGTCCCAACCTATTCTCGTTTTTCTCTTTAGGCCTAAATGGGTCTTTGTCTACTTTAAGTGAACGTACCACCATTGGTGTGCTGAGAGGATGAGATTTATCCATGTAAAATGTCTCCAATATCCTTTTTGTATAATTAGATTGATGCAATAAAACTTGTTCTAGGAGGTGCTCGATCTGCGAGCCAAGACAATACTTGGTTTGACCCAAGTCTTTCATTTCAAATTCCTTCTTTAGGCAAGAACAAGCTTCTTCAAGCTCTTTTGAGGTTCCAATTATATTCAGGTTATCCACATATACGGATATGATGGCAAAGCCATTTGATGATCTTTTTATGAACACACAAGGATATATTACATTATTTACATATCTACGCTTCAGGAGGTAATCACTTAACCGATTGTACCACATACGACCTGATTGTTTAAGACCATATAATGATCTTTGCAATTTGATATCAGACGTATTGCGATTTTCATTCTTTCCCATTTGGGGAATTGAAAATCCTTCAGAGACTTTCATATATATATATATATATTTATATATATCGGTGTCGGGTGACCCATATAAATATGCAGTCACAACATCCATTAAGTGCATATCTAGATTCATACTTACCGCCATGCTGATCAAATAACGAAACGTAATATTATCCATTACGGGAGAATAAGTGACATTAAAGTCTATATCGAGTCTCTGCGAAAACCCTTGGGCAACTAGTCTCGTTTTATATCTTACCACCTCATTCTTTTCATTGTATTTTCTTACAAACACCCATTTATATCCAACAGGGATAACATCTTTGGGTGTTCGGACAACAAGTCCAAAAACACAACGTTTATTAAGCGAGTCTAGTTCTACCTTAATTGCCTCCTTCCATGTATTCCAATCTGAACGCTTCCGGCATTCAAGAATGGATTTTGGTTCTGGATCCAGATTATCTTTTGAGACAGTCAACACTACTGAGGAAGCAAATGAGTCGTCGACTACGCTTGTAATTCTATCATATCTCACTCCCGTGTTCATATAATTTACTGCAACCTCTATATTAACAGCAACCAAATCCTCATCGTTTCCCAAATCAATAGGATTTGGCCGTTCCGTATTCCCGGAATTGTTATTTGGGGCAGCTGCACTAATTTCACCGGGATTGCTTTCCTCTACGGGAGGCGCATTGGGTGACTAAATGTTTTTTCTTTTCCGCGGATTTATGTCTTTAGCTCTTGTGGGTCGTCCACGCTTCCGACGTTGACTAGGCTCATCATACATTTTTGGTCTCAAGGGGATCTCCACTCTAGGTGGTGCGTTTTCTGCAGGAATATGAGACTTAGTCACCCCTTTATGATCGCTAAATGCATCTCGCGGTTTACTTGCTAAATGTTGCAAGTTAATAATCTTCTGAACTTCAAGTTCAGTCATGCTTGTACGTGGATCAAGATAATTCAATTGATCTTTCTTCCAGGAAATTTCACGACATTCTTTAAGCTTCAGGCTTTCTCCCCCTAATGTCGGGAAATGTGCCTCGTCAAATATACAATTAGCGAACCGGGCAAGAAATAAGTCGCCCGTCCGGGGCTCCAAATATTTTATAATAGATGGAGATTCATATCCCACATAAATAACAAGTCGACGTTGAGGCCCCATTTTGGAACGCTGTGGAGGTGGTATAGGAACATATACGGCACAACCAAATATTCGCAGATGGGAAACATCGGGTTCACATCCACGTACAAGTTGAATCGGGGAGTATTCATGATATGCAGTGGGTCGAATTCTAATCAATGATGCAGCGTGCAATATCGCATGGCCCAATAAACTAAAGGGTAATTTAGCCCTCAACAGCAACGGTCTAGCAATCATTCTCAAGCGTTTGATTAAAGATTCTGCTAAGCCGTTACGTGTATGAGTATGTGGCACAAGATACTCCACGTCTATCCCAATAGCCATACAATAGTCATCAAAGGTTTTAGACGTAAATTCACCAAGATTATCTAACCGGATCTTCTAGATCGGGTAATCAAGGAATTGTGCACGTAAATTAATTAGCTGAGTGAGTAATTTTGTAAAGGCCATATTACGTGTTGATAACAAGTCAATGTATGTCCATCGCGTTAAAGCATCAATCGGGACCATGAAGTATCTAAAAGGTCCACATGCGGGGTGGATAGGCCCACAGATATCTCCTTAAATTCTATGTAAAAATATAGGAGATTCCACCCTTACTTTAGTAAGAGACGGCCGTACAATTAATTTACCCTCAGCGCACGCATCGCATATATAATCAATGGGTGAAGGGAGCCCACGATTTGTTAATGAATGTCCAACTGAATGTGTTAATATTCGACGCATCATATTTGACCTTGGGTGACCCAAACGGTCATGCCATGATTGAAAACCTTCTGGGTTTGTGAACTTCAGGTTCATCGCAACATGTTTATTACTCACATTTATGTAAGTATATTATAACCCGGAGGAGAATGATGGTAACTTTTCCATAATTTATTTTCTGTATCCACTCATCCGAGTTAGATACAAGTAGTCTTTACCACCTTCGGTCTCGGTTTCAACGTGAAACCCATTGGAACAAATATCTTTAAAGCTAAGTAAGTTCCTTTTAGACCGTGGGCAACATAATGCATCATTAATAAAAATTTCTGTGCCCATTGGTAATATTACACTAGCTCTTCCGAAGCCTGTAATTATGTTACTATCGCCTGAAATAGTGGTAATATTCCCTTCGCATTTTTTTAATACCTCAAAGAACTTCCTCTGCTGGAGGATAGTATGTGTAGTACCACTGTCTACAAGACAAAGAATACCATTGTTCTCCTCGAGATAATTGCTCAGCATCATTATAATATTAAACGTGAATATTATTAAAAAACTAAGAGAATACATGTGAATAAACATAAACTTATATATATTGCTTAATCTAAATCCAAAAAATGATCAATATCAAAAGATGTATTGTCAAGAGATGATTCTTTATCCTCCATAAAGGGCTTGGTTGCAACATTGGCTTCCCTTTTTCTCTCATCTTATTCCCTTTGATAGAGGTCAACCGGGTGTTTTGGGGTACGACAAGTGCGAGACCAATGGCCTGTAGAACTACATCTATGACAAATATTGGCACCGACCTAGTTAGGTACTTCTGGACCTTCTTTTCTTTGTGGACCACGTTTAGGTCCTTGTGAATCTCTATCTCGGCTCTTATAAGGTTGATTTTTCAAGTTACGCCCTTTGCCCTTCCAATGCCGGTGACTCTTGTTTTTATGACGTGCGACATATGCTTCGTGCACAGGTGCAGATCCAAGAAGACGGGAATTATGATTTTGCATCAACAACTGGTTGTGCTTTTCTGCTACAAGTAGTGCAGAAATTAATTCCGAATGCTTTGAATAATTCTTTGCCTTATACTTCTGCTGGAGTACAAGGTTATTGGCATGGAAGGTAGATAATGTTTTTTCCAACATTTCAATCTCCGTGATCTGCTAGCCACGTAGTCTTAATTGTGATACAATTCGGTGAATAGCAGAATTATATTCTACTACGGACATAAAGTCCTTAAAGCGTAAATTGATCCATTGAAACCTGGCATGACGAAGGACCACTTCTTGTTGATGATCAAAGCGATCCTCCTCAGTCAGATACTCGGCCTTTAAATCTTCATGTAAATGTTCGCGAATGAAGATAAGAGCCTTAGCCTTCTGGGCCGGGGTATAATTAGATTCCGGGAGAATAAATTGACTAAGATCTAATGATGTTAAGTGTATTTTGACATCAAAAACTCATGTTAGATAATTACTTCTGGTAATTTCTAACGTTGCAAACTCTCTCTTGGTAATGTTTGACATACTTAAAAAGAAAATGTAGAGATGTTAGATAATGAAGAGGTAAAGATGTGTTACCTTGAGTGATATCCAAGATTCTGACCGGTTCGTGCCGATAACGTGTTGTAAAAGTAAACGGCGATCTTTGGAATCAACTCAGAAACATAAAACCAACTTGAAATATGAGAGAAGAGATAAGAGAGAAGTGGGGAGCAAATGTTAACTCTTTTTCATTGCATCAACAAGTTTACAAAAGCCTCTATTTATAGGCTAGAGGGTACATTATATTGGGAGAGGAAAAACCGTTTATGGAATGTGAAAAGTGAAACATCAATCCATATCAATGTACATCAATGTATATCAATGTATTTGTAACATACATTGGAAGAGGAAATGGTGAAAGGTGAAGCATCCACATATTATTAATATATTTATAACATTTAGGATTTTTTTTTGGACAATTATCACCAATTTTCCCAACATTTAAATTACTACTAACATCCAATCCCCATGCGAGATGCAAGAGAAAGATTTTACAGAGCTTACCCAATCATCTAACTTAATGCAACGACCGATGGCATATTCAAATTGCTGCTAACATCCAATGGAGGTCGAAATAATAGCTTGAGCTAAGTCCATCACGAGGGTGCTTTCGAGGCTTATCTTGGACTTTTTGTTACATATGAGGCACGTTTTTGTTAAAGCTTGAGCTCAACTTGGGTCCGAATTCAGCGTCCATTAAGTACAAGTTTATTGACGAATCTAGCTCTCACTTCTCTGCAGCCACAAGATCTACCCCTGATAAATAACGAATTGCAACATGCCAATTTTATCTTTTGCTGTGCCGTTTCTACCTTCCCATGTTAAAAGAAACGAATTTTCTTCCGCGTAAAATCATGGCGAAATGTAAAATCAGGGCGTATTTGTTTGTTTTTTTTTCCAAACTTCATGTGCTTGGTTCACCGTTCATCGTCATCCTATCTGTACCGCTTATGTTGGTGCGAAAATTTTCATATAAACCCACCATTCAGAAAGTGAGATGAGAAAAGTTCGTCGGCTAAAGATGAAGTAAAACTTTGTTCTTTCACCATAAGTTGGACTTGGTTATGTCTCAATGTTCAATATTAGCATTTTCCTAGATCCATTTGGCTGGATCGAGTTCACACTACCAGAAATTACCATCTTTTGTTCATCCATCACCGCTCTACGACAGGTGGTTTACACGTTTAAAGGCGACTCAATCATTACTTTTAACGTGCACAGAACTTAACAGCTAATGCTCCCCCCAACCCCTCCCCTCCCAAGCCACCACAACCTCAGATCTGAGGTTTATTTGTGATCGTCGGCCACAGGCGACCTCTGAATGGCTTCGACTTGAGATCGTACACACACGAGTGATCAAACTGGGGTTCTTTATTCGATTTTCTCATCGGGTTGGTAGAATTATTACGTGTGAAATTTGTTAAAGAAAGTTCCCTATGAAGATGTTGTCAGAAGGATCTACAGCTCAGAGATGGAGAGCAAAACGGGCCCTTTAATCTTGGTGTTGCACACCCGAACCCCACATCATCCCTTGAACAACTAATGAAAATCCCACAAACACTTGGAAACAGTAGAGATATTCAACGATCTGTTTGAAGACCATTCCATTAGTTCTCCTCATAAGAACCACAAGAACCACACATAGCCACAAGCTTTATTCCTTTCAGTACAGAGACACATCGTCAAACATGTTCAAACATACGTAGCATCAAACTCACCAGAGAGCAAACCGGTGCATATATATAAAAGTCCAGTTCCTTAACTTTCTGCTAGGCCTGAGCCTGAGCCTGTTCCATGAGATGAAGATCGATGTCCTTGCTGACATGGACGCAGAACTGGAGCAGCGAGTAGGGCTCAGTCTCCTCCTCGCTCAGCTTCTCGTACTCCAGCGCCCAGTGGACGACGCTCCCGCCTCCTTGCTTGGGCGTGGCATGGACGATGAGGACAAAGTTCTTGTACAGCTTCATCAGGTCGCCTTCGATCACTCTGAATGTCGTCGAGTTCTTCTCGTCGTCTATGGATTCTATCACCTCCTTCGCGACCTTAGTCTCTCCATCTGCGGAGTTAAATGGGCACAAAAGCTTAAGTTATAAAATAAAGGCCCGGTTCATTAGTATTATTCGAGTACTCACCGTGGGTGTAGCTCCAGCTGATGACACATCCGGCCTTGCCCCAGCTGCCGTCGTGCAGATCGACGCCATGGATCTTATCAGTAGAAATGTTCGAGATGTGGTGGGGCCGGCAGCTGAAGACGTTGTGGAACCTGTCGGCCGGAGCCCTGATCTCCAAGTCTATCTCCATCTTCCCGTGGACCGTCATTCTTGAGCTTCCACTGTGTGATGGAGAGAGTGAGTGAGGAATATGATCAGAGAGAGTCCTCTCCCAGGACCCTTTATATACACAAGTATATAACGATGTCTTTGTGGTTTTCCTACTTTTAAAATATATGTGTATAGATATTTTCCCCTTCACGTAAGAACTCGTAGAGAACAAAAACTAATTTCAGAGCGCACTCACGGGGAGAGAGAGAGAGAGAGAGAGAGAGAGATTATTATCTATGAAACTGTGGATGCGTATCATGCATACAACACATAGCCCGATTGCGGAGAAAAGTACCGAAAAAGTCTTAAACATTTTGCATTGGTACTAATTTTGTCTTAAAATTTTCAATTAGACTAACTTAATCCTAACCATTTTCACAATAGTACTAATTTAGTTGATCAAGCCAATTTTGACCGAAAATCTCCGATGTGAAGACCGGCCGCCTTACATGAGTTGATTGACACCGACGTGGACAGTTTATTTTTATTTTTTCTTTCATTTTTTTTTTCGCCTTTCATTTAGGCAGGGAAGGTTGTCGGCTGCTGTCAAGGGTCACGATGCTCACCAGATCTAGGTGAGGGCCACCTTGCCTGCTAGTCCTCACCCAGATCCGGGCTAGGTCACAATGGCCTTGAGGGCCTTCGCAGCCCCGCCGACCGCAAGCGTGGCAGTAGCCATTGCCTAGATCCGGCGAGGGCTTGTCGGTCCTAGCCCAATGGCTTGGGAGGGTTGCCGGCAACCATTGCGGATCCAAATGAAAAAGTAAATTAAAACTAAATTTTTTAACAAAATTACTATTGTTGTTCACGTCAGTACTAGTAGTGCCATGTAAAACGGTCGAAATTCACATTAGCAATTTCGGCCAAAATTAGCCGAATAGATTGAATTGGTACCACTGTGAAAATGTTTAAAACTAAATTGGTCACATTAAAAGGTTTGTGACTAAATTGGTACTAATACAATACGTTTAATCCTTTTTTGGTACTTTTCTCCCCAATCTTAATAAAAACCTTTGGATGATTGCTACTTTAATTGAGCGTTCAATCATAAAATTTCTAGTTGCTTCATCACATAATCCTAGGAGCAATTGCAATTGTACTCCATTGACATCTACACTTATTTAATTTAATTATAACCTTTCTTTAAGGTTTTAGAATCTCATGATTCACGTGAAACCGAAATTATTGGGCTAGCACCGACATGTAGAATAAAATATTATGATTTGGAAAAACTGATAGCAATCGTAAAAAATAGTATCTGTGATTAGATGCTTTCGTAGGAAGCTTCTGTATCTGTTTTCACATGCCTACTTTCATGAGTATTGCAAAAATAAATAAATAAATAAATAGAGTAAGAATTTATTATAAGAAAAATAATATCTAGTGTTAATATTTCACTTTTCTACAAAAAATAATAATAATGATTTTTAAAGTAAAAGTCAGGATTTGTTTAATTAACTGGCCAGTGAAGTTTTGTAACACCAATTTTTCCCGAGTTTATCATATTTATCCAATAGATCTATCATTTTCAACATGACCATTCCTAAAATATTTCTAAAGAGATAAACTGCTGAAAAAATTTCTCTAACTTCTGATTTTAAATTTAAAAATATATCAATTAAAATGTTCCTGAGCTGTCTTATTGCCTCATGCGATTTCTTTTATAAGTAAAAGGATTAGCACCAACGCGATTTCTTTTATAATTAAAAGGATGAGCACGGGCAATTAGCGCTAAGAATCCAACCCTTGTCTCGTAATATTCGGTTTGAGCCATAATGATTCTGCATTTCGACGATTTGTCCTGTAGCCAAAACGTTTCTTCACAAGAAAAATATCGCAGTTTGGCAACACAGTATGAGCCACTTGCGATGTAAATTGAACTCTTGATGTGGTGGAAGAGATATGATCAACCACTAAATTAATCACCTTTAAAGCATATTTTTGAAGTATGTCTTCTCATTCAACATGCATGCTCTCCCATCATAGACCAAATCCCCACAAGGATGTGGACTGGCTTGAAAATCTCGAGGCAAGTCGAATATAGCTGGTGCACAGATAAGGTAGAAAATAATTGAAAGGTACTCCACATATCGTAGACTCACTGGGTAGGCCCATGAGGGAGACGTACTTATTTGATTTGTTATCTCAAAGATAAAATAATGAAAAGAAGAAAAAATGGGAGGACTAATGGGACTACGCTAGCCGGGAGAAGATATCACTTCCACTATCAACATCAAATATATCAATATTCATCATCAAATATGTTGAATAGAATGACAAAATCCTCTTGGGTGCTTAAATAAGTCAATTACTTAGTAATATAATTATGAACAAATGACACAAATGATCATTGAATTTTGTCCTACTGCGTAACATCTTTCATAAACTTTTAATTTGTTCAATATGGTTCCTGAACTTTGATCTAATGCGTAATATCATCTTTGAATTTTTTAATTATTCAATGCGGTTCCTAACATTTGGTCTAATGTTGAACGGTCCTCAAATTTTTAGATATTTTTACGTTGTATATGGATTATATTGAACATTTATCAATAGTTCAAGAAACACATTGAACAAATTAAAAGTTCAAGAACAACATTACTTATTGAACAAAAGTTCAAGGATCATTTATGCTATTACCTCTAAAATTACACGTTATTCAGTACACTAATTTAGTAGATGAGTTTGAATCAATGTCCTTATGTGGATGATTCATTGTCCCCGCGAGCTTTATTAGCGTCAAGTCCGCGTGGCTTTTTTGACCAAACAAAAAAAAAAAATTCCCCTGGTTTTGACACTATTAGTTGCTTTATTTTGGGGAAGTGTATGAGAATCGTAGTTCAATGTTCGGGTTTAAACCCCGCATATTGCAAAGAAGACAGGGCTGGATCTGGAGCAAACACGCTAGAGGGGCCAAACATTGTCCACAGATAAATAATATTTCTTAGCAAATTGTATAATGGAGACTATTGTTAAGAAAATTGAAATTCATTCTTTTCAATCACTCGTTCCTGACTTTTTAGGATTATACAAAAAAAAAAATATTTCCTGAACACTCCCTAGCTCGTATTATTTGGATAGTGGAGTGTGTAAGTTTTTGGATTGATGGTTAATGTTTACCGAAATTGGCGTAGATCTTATAGTAAAGTTAATCACTCCATCAGTGCCAAAGCATTTTTTCGTAAATTTAGAAATAATCACTCATCCTCCCTCATATTTAACAATTAGAAGCATCTTTTTTGTAAAATATAGCTCTTAAATTTGGAAGGATTTCGAAAAAACAAGGAGCAAGCCCCGACCATAAAAAAATAAGAAAAAAATGCGTATTTTTTTATATTTATCGAATTACACAAAGGGATTCACAAATAAAAGCTTGTTTCAAACAAAGGAGGACACGATATTCACATTTCATTTGATGGTCAGAGGCAAATTGAAAGTTTAGCAGTGGTAATTTGAAAGATTCCTCAAAGGAAAATAGAGATCCGCCTATCAATCAATAGGCTTTGGATTAGTATATGGTCAGTACAAAGATATTAGAAGTGCTAAAAGTTTTATACAACTTTTACTTTGATGTAAAAAAAATTTGTTGGATAGCTTAAGTGGCGTTTTAAAAAAAAAAAAAAAATAATTTAAGTGCCAATTCCGATTTGGGTTGCCAAAAATTTGACAGTAGCAATTTTTATCAATTTCCTTGAACTACGTGGCTCGCCGGGGGTGCCCAATCCACAATAATAGCCCTAACCAACATCATTTACATCTTTCCACAAATGTAAGCCCTAATTTGTGTTAGCAAACAAAATTATAGACAAATTAGGGTTTTGCAAACAATCGAAGAAGAAGAAAAGGTGGAAGATGATGATGTCCTGATGAAGATGAGGAAAGTAATGTAGGCGGTCGCTTCAATCGTGACCATTGAAGCTAGCGAAAGGGGAGAGAAGCTAGCATCGCCGCTGTCGTCGAAGTTGAGCGCTCTCACTTGCCTCTACCCTGAAGATGCTCAATCTGGAACCTGAAAACCCTCCTTATCTTCCCCCGGAGACAGAGTACTAATCAGGTGACAGGTTCTTCGTCATATCGAGACACAGCCCATGACCGTGCTCATGAAATTCTTCCACATGACCAATTGCTTGTTCTCGCGAAACCCAAATCCTCCATCACGATCCCCTAAATAGCACTGACATTGACACGTAACGCGCAACACGATATGTCATTTTTAAACAATAAAAAATTTGAATACGTTGAGTGTTAAATGTACTTTTTAATATTATTTATATATATTTAATATCATATATATATGTATGTATAAATATCAACGATGATTTTCTTTTTCTTCTTCTATAGGGATTCACGATTAGGTTTTATTTTTCTATTAGCTGGGTATATTAATTTTGCGGTGGTGAATATATAACTTAGTTATATAGATTTTTGATAAATTTATATTTTAACTCGTGATTTATTGAAAATGTCTAAAATTGACCCGTGCGTGTCGGGATATTGGACTCGTGTGTAACTAGCGTGTTTAGAGCATTGACCACTTATCGATCGCATGTCGGAGAGTGTCGAAAAATGTCGGACATGACTTGACATGACACGAAAACCCCCGTAGAGTGTCGGTGCTTTCTAGATGATCCCTCTCTATTGCGATAGCTCTGGTGAGTAGCACCAGAGTCCCTGCGTTGATGTTCTTCATGGTGAACCGCTTTTTCCCACCGATCTCCACTTTGTTGATTCGCACCGGCCCGATGTGCTTCGCAAGTTCGGATCTACCAGTTGAGTTCCGCCTATCCACGTTTAGATCTAGAGCTCGCTCGCTCGCTCGCTCGTGCTCTCTCCGGTACTTTGGTCTCATTGTTTTTTTTTTTTTTTTTTTGGTAAGGTAAGTGTGTATTGAACTTTTGAAAAGGCTAGGTACAAGTAGGAAAAACCGGACACAAAAAACCATGAACCATGGGTGGCACCATGAGTGCCGGAGATGGTTCAACGGTGAACCGGTTGCAAAATACATAGGAGCAACCAGGGCGCATCAGCCCATAGAAACAACAACCAAAAGAGTGGAAAGTGGCTAAACATGTAGCCCTACCAAAGGGAAGATAGCACAAAGCAATGAAAACTAGGAGCATAGAAATGCTGAAATACAATAGGAGTCCATGCACATAAGAACCCGAAACTACAGCACCGGTACCAGCAAGATCGAAGGAGGCCAGCATCGGGCGTCGGTGGAGGGTGAACTGTGGAACAGCAAAAGAGAAGCCTCCACAGAATTGGTGTAACAGCAGCCATGGTCAACAAGTAGAAGTGAGCTTCAATATTACTGGAAGGTGGAGGCGTCCAACGGGTGTAATGAATAAGTCGGTGGTTATGTAGGGTGATGACGGTCATCAAAGATGGTGGGAGATAATCCCCAATTTGTCCGTAAACTTCTATTAGTGGGGTGGTCACGAATAGGACTAAGAGAGACGGCTTTGTCTTTAACCATTTTGATGAGGTGCGAGATAATAGCCGGTGTGAAGAGAGCTTTGTTACGAAAAATAATATTATTCCTCTCTGTCCAAATGATATGACATAGAGCACCAAGGGAGTACCCGGCAATGCGATGGCAAAACGATCGGCTACCTATATGTTGCTTGGCCCACCGAATGTGGTCAATCCACGGACGATTACACCAGTTCAAATTGCACTTTGATGCCAAAACAGATGCAAGACCATGCGTGATAGCGCATCCAAAGAAAAGATGGTTAACCGAATCCGGAGTACATTGACAGAATGCACAAACAGCAACATCAATTCTGCGGTGTTGGAGCAGCAGCACCTGAGTAGGTAGACGATTACGGGAGGCTAGCCACATAAGGAAGGCGTCACGCGGCGCAAACGCTTTATCCCATACAAAGGAATGCCGGAAGGCATGTTGTCCCCGGATTCCGAGGAAGTCCCATGCTGATGATACCGAGAAGTTCCCGGAAGGATGGGCTGTCCATGATAGTCTGTCTTCCTTATTCTCCATAAGCGTAGGTGGCGGCCCCAACCAATGCAATATACGGCTCAACATAGGTGAGGGAGACCACATAGTGATGCAAAAGTCACGAATCGTTGCCTCACAAGGTATTTTAGAGCGATAGATGTCCCCGGCCGTGAAGTGCTTAAAGAGGGGACCATTGTCGTGCCAATGGTCAAACCAAAAGGATGTCAATTGACCTTTACCAATTTTCCATTTGAATTGCAGGTAGGCATCCGGCCGAAGGTCTAGAATTTTCTTCCAGGCCCAAGAACAAACCGTAGGTCTCTTGGTTATCCAGAAGTTGGAATTCTTGAGGAAAGTAGAGTGGATCCATTTGCACCATAGCGACTCTTTGTCAGTAAAGAGGATCCAAATATGTTTGAGAGCGAATGCCATGTTGCAATCTAAGAGCCTCCGAATCCCTAGTCCCCCTTCATCCTTAGGAAGACAAATATCTCTCCAAAGAGAGGATCCAAATATGGTCTCATTGTTCGTCTTTGAACCATTGAAGATCATACTGAATGATTCTTTTTCATACATCGTCATTTATGGAGAGTCCAACCACATTATACTCTACTTTGAATCTCCATTTTTAATATAAAAATGTCAATTTTGGATTATATGTAATATAATAAAATCCACATAAAATTTTTGGCTGAAATTTATTGTTGGAGATACTTAAGTGATCGTTTTTTTTTTATTTGGTACTTAAATGAGCCGGCGTAAATTTTTAATACTAATGTAAGCACCGTACGAAACTTTTGACACTCTAAATGTCTTTATGCCCAATATGGTTCAAGAAGATTAAAAGGCTCATCTAACAGTCAAGGCAAAATTAGTTGGAGCATGATTTAGTGTATCTCTGCTGGTTGGACTGTCGGCGTCACTTTCTTAGATGCATGAGGGACTTTTCTTACTCCATTATGGTGGCAAATCAAATGAATGGAAAGCCCCATGTGTCTAGCCTCTAATGAATCAAGTCTCAAGTAATTTGGAGTCTTTCAGAGAAAATTTCTACAAACTACTAAATGGTGCTCAGGAATAATATGGCGTTCCATATGTGTAAAACATAGAAAATGAAGCAAAGGTTCCTTTTTTTCCTCTCTTTTTGCCAAGCAAGAGGATGATTATGGAGAGGATATTATTAATCTTGAATACCTATCTAAGTACTGATGCGCTTGGAATTAAAGACAAATCTCGAGCGAGTGAGTTATTGAATGAGCCTGGCCCACTCGGAAGGTGCCTTATCCAAGAACCAATCAACGCAATGATTATCGGAGGCAATCCCACCGGAGCTTGCACGACTGAAATCCTTGTTGGACATGTCAAATTCGAGGATTTGTTCCTCAGCCACCCTACATTGGCCACACCATTTCACAGCTCCTCATTAACTATTCACACCTCCACCCTTTATAATGTGTCAGAAGTCTGGATGAATTAAAGAGAGCTGAAACCTGTTGTGATTCCCCCCATATCAAAAGCTGCAATAATTAATTGTTTCCGCCAGACAACACCTATAAAATCTGCAACTTCCCATGATGTATTTTGACTGAAACTGGCAAATTTCATGAAAAAAGATTGGGGGATTTTAATGAAAGTCTCGGTGGATGATCCAAATTATATGAACTTATAGACACAAGAAAATTGTCCAAGTCTTGAATTGGCGATTCGGGGTTGTAATTCGGTGCGTTTTTGTGAAATATAGTGGACAAAACAATCACTATCAAAGATTCAAAGACAGCTGTAATAGGAAAGCTTGCCATATAAGCGCTCACAATAAAAAATGTCTAATCTAACATGGGACGGTCTCCTAGATGTGACACCGGCGTGAATAGGGATAACGGCCCATAGTGGCATTACGGCCACATCGCATCGGACACAAAGACAACTTTTGACTTCAGCCGAGGGAAAAATTACCAAAAAAATTCTAAACCTATTGCAACTTCTCTGGTTGATTGCCAGCGACCAGCCCAAGGAAGAAGAGGGAAGGAAAAAAAAAAAAGAAAGAAAAGGAAAATAAAAATTGAAAAAAATATGAAAATAATGTGTTACCATCCAACGTCTACGTCAGTGCCACTAGACTTAGACTTTCAGATCGGAAATCAGCAGACTATTCATCGAAAGAACGCGTCCAAGATCTTCCACTAACTAAAAGTTCGAGCTTGACATGGGCCTTACATGTTAGCTTCAATTGCTCAGCTCATGACCGATGATGACGTAACGACGAATTTGATGGAAAATAGAAGTAATCGAGTAGCGATGGCACTCTCAATCACAAGACAGAAGGATACAGGACCTCCCAACAACATAAGTCCAGAGCCTTACTGAGCCCACAGACTCCAAATCACCGGTGAGCAACTTTTACGTCCTTAAACCGTTTCAGGGGCGGCTTTTGGGAAGAGGTAGGACTTTCTCGGGAAGATCTCAAAGATCTTTTCAGCTGGACATTTCAACTCCATCTGAGCCTCGACCTTCACCAATTGAGTCATGTTCTCTCCTCCTGCTCTTGGAAAATGAAAAGGTTAAGAAGCTGTGTTGAGAAGTATCTGTCGTAGCTAGACTGTTCAGAATGAGCAGCCACCGCTGAAGCCAATATATGGAGTGCGTAGGATCTTTGCGACTTTAGTCCATTTTACTTTTGTCAGAACAAGGCATGTTATTCGATGAGCAAAGTGTTGTGACATGGTAAGCACCTGAAACAACATTCATTTATATGAATGATACGTTCATCTGTTTGCCCATATGATTACAAGTAGAGGTGTCAATATGGGTTATTGACCCATTTTTTAACTTACTTTCATATACCTGGATTATATATGGGTTCACTAAATTTAAAAAATGGGTCAAATATGGGTCTGAGTTTATAAAAGCTATTTAAATATGAGTTTTAATGAGTTTTAACTTAATCCATTTTGGACTCATGAGTTATAACTTTCCAAACCCCGCTACCATCACCCGCCCACTACCACCGCACGCCATTCCCCCCCGCACCACCACCGCCCGCGAAGACTCGAAAACCCCCTTCACCGTCACCAGTGACCTCTTCCGATCTAGCTCAGCTGATTCCATCCCTGAGCTTGGATTACTATGATCGGACATGCCCAAAGCTCAAGCATTCGGGGAGGTGGGCCGTGAAGAAAGGGATGAAGAACGACAACACCGTTCCTACCGCTTTGCTTTGCATGCACTTCCATGACTGCTTCATTAGAGTAATTACTTGTTGATCCACCATTTTTTCTACAAAACTTCTCGTGAGGTAGGGCTAGAGGTGTCAAATGGGTGAGTCGGTTCGGATCGGATTTGGGTCGGGTTGAATATACTCTGACCCATATTGACCCATTTATCCCGTTTTGACCCATATTCATGTAATGAAAATTCAATAACTCATACCCCACCCGATTCAACCAATATTGACACATCCCGCCCTTCTCCGCTGCCACCCCCACCCACTCGCTGCCGCACGCTTGCCCACCGCCGTTGCTGTTGCTCGCTCGTTGGCCGGCTTCGACTCGCCAGTTTTCCATTAGCCCGCCCGCTCTCTTGTTGAATTGATCAATTGGCAAAATGTTGGAAGGCTTAGGACTCTATTGACAAAATTGAATGATTTATGACTAAATTGGTAAAAGTTTAACATGTCTAAAAATTTTTGGACAATTTTCCCGGAATAGTTTCCAAAAAAGTCATAAACTTATTATAATTATTGTTTTGACCTACACTACGGCTAATGGATTATTAGGTTCAATTTCATGCAAAGATTTATATTGGAGTTGCCACTAATCATTTTTGGTAGGTTGATTAAAAACCTAAACAAAATAGCAGGAGAATTATTTTATTCCTACGAACCAGAAAAAATGAGTTCGGGAACTTAGTTACATTAATTAGAAAAATCAATGCCCTTTTGGTACCAATTCTCATGAAATAATTCTTTTGA
The DNA here is from genome assembly GCF_020921035.1 of Rhodamnia argentea. Taxonomy (NCBI): domain Eukaryota; kingdom Viridiplantae; phylum Streptophyta; class Magnoliopsida; order Myrtales; family Myrtaceae; genus Rhodamnia; species Rhodamnia argentea. The sequence continues at coordinate 8,226,257 of NC_063154.1, read as the reverse complement.
CTTGGCAAATCCAGTTGATTTAATTTTTTGAAAATCAAGGTGCAATTATGTTTTTGGGTTTTATTGATTAAATGAATGCAACGTATGAATGCAACTATATAAATACTGAATATATAATGCTATAACGAAGATAATCATGCAAAATGACTTTGAGAAAAAATGAATTTTACTGCAAGAAAAATGCGGATTCCAACCTAAATGACATGCGGGATGAAATCTAAACTACATGACGTGCGAAGTGATTTTATCAAACTACATGACATGGCATAAATGACGAGCAAGAAATGTTCTATGTACTACATGACATGCGAAAATTCATGAGACTATTCTCATGACATAAAAATAATGCATGGATGACATGGGAAGATGCAGGAAAAATACCTATATATACTTTATGAAATGCACATGAATGGCTTGTCCTTTCATGGACTTTCGGTTTCATTATGAGCTTGAAAAAAATCTGTCCAACAATTAACATTAGTTAAGAAATTGATTCCTCAAAATGCAACTTATATTAAAAGTCATCTTGAAGTGTAGGTTTCCGAAAATTCCATTTGAGACCAAGGTATCTTTTTTTTAATTATTTTTTATTAAGAAAAATGAATGAAATAAAAGTATAACAAACCTGGAGCATAATATACCTTATAATCCGAATTTTCCGATAAATTCGCCTCATGCCCAAAGTTTAGGGTTGGAAGGGGAATTTTATTCATGTCGTACCTGGAAGTGGGGTCGGATGTTGAAGTCAAATTTTGTGAAATTAGTCGGTCTGATCCAAAGGTATGGGATGTGACGGACAATTTCGATGTGCGGATGAGATCATACTTCGGGAGTGAAGTCAGATAGTCATCCTTTGTGCACATATTTTTTGAAGAACATAGGCACCTGGAAGATAAATTATAAAATTATTTGAATGAGGCTATAGTATAAAAAAAATAAAAAACATTCGGCCAGACAAAGGATAATTGCCGAATTATAAAGGGCAAATCGCCCTATCCGCAAAGGATTACATCTTTTCAAAAATAGAAAAATTATCTCGTTAGATTTTCAAGGTATTTCAGAAAATTATCCAACTTGGAAAAGATATTTTCAGTTGAGATAAGGAATTATTTGATATGCTAAGGATTTTCAAAAATTCAAAATTCAAACTCAAGATAAACAGGATATTCCAAAAAGATATGCACAATCTCCACAATATTTGCTCAAGATTCAAACAATGCAAATTAAGTAACGAATATCCAACAATATTCTAAAGATAGAGTCCGTTACCTGATTTGAATGTCATCCGAATTTCGAAAACGCAATCTTCGTTTCACGGAATTGCTTGTGGATGAGGACTCACGGTTTGGTGGGGCTTACGGTGGCGGTTCACGGTATGGAGTCTTGGCGACAAGTGTTCTGCGACGCTGATCTGCTTGGTCACACTCTAGGTTGACTGTCCTGGATGATATGCTCTCCGGTAGAACACTGAAAATTACTCTCAAGGCTTTAACTTTTGCATTGACCAGACCATTAGACTATTTCACAACAACCGCTTGAAGTTCAACTGGCTGCTCCGAGAATCTTCCTTTCCTTAGCCTGTGACACTCACTGACCACAATAAAAAAAAAAAAATTAGCTTTCAACACCTGGGCAAGCCTTTCCGACTTTGGAATCCCTTCTTTATCCTCCACGATGAACTTCGTATGTTTTGATGATGATGTACTCATGGTGGACGTCTTGGCGAATTCACGGATCGATGACCTTAGGGACAAGGACGTCACGGATTGCCCATGGTGGACAGCGGCATCGTGGGTAGGGACGATGGGAGTTTAGCCGGAAAAGTGCTCACAATGGGGCTTTCTAATCTGCCATTGCAGGTTGGACTTCAACATCTCTCAACATGCATGGAACTCGTGAGATGGTATTGGAGGTGAGGTGGTTGATTTGATTAAGTAACCTGCAAGACAAAAAGAACTTTTGGACATAAATAGAGGCTAGATCATCTGGATGCTCGCTAGAAGGCAAGAAGGGTTCCTTGGTAGGGCGTCGGCCACTGGATGTTGCCGCGTTGATGATCGAACAAAGCCGGAAAGTCACTGGAGAGGGAGGCTCGTTATAAACGGGCGGATAGTCACCGACGGTACTTCACTAGGAAACCTGCAAAAATGGAACAAAACGAGTGACACAGGGAGCTCGGTTACGATGGTGCAGCGAAGTACCGGTGTTGGTAGCTCAGGAAACGCCTCGGTGTTGGATCTGAAGGTGCACTGGAACAGCTTTGAATGTGATGGAAATTCGCCGGGCACGTAGATCGTCGACAGAAGTCCTTCAAAGCTCTTGGCTTTGCTGGTGAAGAGGTGATGGAGAAGAATGAGTGGGGTCTTCCTTTGGCCTTTTCCGTGATGAATTCTTTGACGTTTACTGCATGTGTAAAACCAAGAATTCTTCCCTCCTGCACTCTTCTTTCTCCATTTGCGCAATGAATTGTAAGTGTGAAGCCCCCCTCAATTTTGGCCGCGTGTTCTCAACGTGAATGGCCCCTTCGATGAAGATGAGAGCGAGGGAGCTCCCTCTTGTGGCGTGCAAAAAAATCTGAATGAAGCCCCTCATTCTAAACCCTAGACTTGGTGTTATAGGCAAAGGGTTTACCAATCCTAGTCAAAGTAAAATTCGTTAATGACCGCAGCATTAAAAATTTTGATCTTCAAGAATCCCGATTACTTAAAACTCTTCAAATTTTCGGTCATAGAGGGTGTCGATGGGTTGGCCGAAATTTCTTACTCTTGTGAGCTCATTCGCACAATTTTGGGCTCAATTTAAGCTTTATTGGAATAATTGACATTTTAATTAAAACCTTTTCTTAATTGGAAGCTCCATATAGGCCCAAATCCTTCCTTGAACTTTCGGCACAATTGCCACCAACTGGCAAAAATTTTCTGTCGTTTTAAGTCTAGTTACCCATTCAATTTAAGCTTAAATCATCTACCGTCAGTCCAAATGCAAAATGCAACTAAACTAGTCATGCATGAATGCTAAAAATAAATATAAAAAAATAATTTGATTATTTTTGGCAAGAACTAAAATTAGTGCTAATTTTCTATACAAGAATGAATGAAAAAGTTTAGTAAAAAATTTAGATGTCAACAATTATGCCAATCAACTACATCTCCTTTTGCTAATTTAGTCCTAAGCCTTATTGCATTTGTGGTAATTTAGTCTTTTCTTGCCAATTTTGACAAAATATCGTTCATGTGGCAATTTTTAATAATATTTTATTTTTCTGATTTATTATTCTTTGATTTTCTTTTTCTTTTGTTTCTCTTTCTTTTATTTGTCTTCCCTCTTCCTCCAGCCAATCGCCGTAGTCGATGACCGACCGGAGGCAAGCTCACCATCACTAGGCAAGGCCCAACCTCATCGTCGTGAGTGGCTGACGAGGCAGACCTCGTTGGCCTTTGCCTCTGACAGGTTGTGGTGGTCCTGCGACCGGCTAAAGGAGAAGGGAAGAAAAACAAAAAAAGAGAATGCAAAAAAATACAAATAAATATTAAAATATTATTAAAAATTATCACGTTAGTGCCGTCACTCCATGTCAGCGATTCTTGGCCAAAATTGGGTTGGATGACTGAATTGGCACAAATGCAAAATGTTTAGAAATAAATTGGCCAAAAAAAAAAAAAAATTTGGGATTGAAATGTCACAAGTGCAATAGGGAAAGTGTCTTTCTAGAATTAGTTTTCCGGAATTTCACCCGTTTGGTTCATCATAAAATGATTCAATCAACAAAAAAAACTTTTCGATCAGTGAAAAATTTATGTACAAAATCAGGAAAGTGAATTCCCCAATCTGAAGAGATGAAAAAATTTTCGAAATTGCTCCTCTTTATTTTTTTTAAATAATTTTAATATTTTATTATGGTTTTTTAATGTTTTAATATTTTACTATTATTTTATGTTCTTTTTCCTTTTTCTTCTTTTTCATTTTCTTTTCTTCCCTTGCCACGACCGGTTGGTGGCGGCTACCGTCGAGCCTCGAAGCCATTGGTAGGGCTGACCCGGTCCCAGTGAGCCTCACTCGAGGTTGTCGGCCGAGCTCGCCGGTCTCCGTGAGCCTCAAGGCCATTGGATTTGACGACCTCTGTGAGCTCAAGGCTTGCCCGATCCTGGCGTGCTCAAGGCTCGCCTAGTCCTGGCAAAATATAGTATATAATTTAAAAAATTCGAATTTCTTTTTGCTGAAGATAAAGTGAAATCATTTTCCAACTAAAAATCAAACACTAGAAAATGTTTTCCATCACATGTCACCAAACAATGGAAAAGAAAAAAATAAAAAATATATATAGAACATAAAATTTAAACTATAGAATATAATTTAAAATTTTGAATTTTTTTTTTTTTTGCTTAAGATAAAGTGAAATCATTTCCCAAGTGAAAATCAAACACCAGAAAATGTTTTTCATCACATGTCACCAAACAAAAGAAATCAAACTGTTTTTCGGAAAAATGATTTCCCAAAAGTCATTTTCCAAATAATGAATTCCGAAAAAACATTATCAGTGAAACAAACGCAACCTAGCATCCAATCCCTATGTGAGGTGCAAGAGAAAAATTGTAGAGAGCTTACCCAATCACCTAACTTAATGCAACATGCCAATTTTGTCTTTTGCTGTGACCTTTCTTCCTTTCCGTGTTAAAAAAATGAATTTTCTTCCGCGAGGGTGAATATCTTAAAGGAATATTTTTCTTTCCCGCCTCATTTTCATTTAGGATCATGTTTTGTGTTGGAGGAAATTTTCCTGTTACCGGTCTCTAATTTGATGAATAGAAACATGCAAACTTTATGTGTTTGGTTCACTATTAAAAGCCATCCTATCTGTAATACTTATCTTGGTGTGGAAAATTTTGTGTAAAGAAAAATGCTTCTTTGACAAGACTGTAAGGAATAGTTTAATCTCAACCGAAGATCTACACACCATCACCACATGTTTTGCATAAAATACTCATTGATTGAGAGATCGTGTGGTAAAAAATAACTAACATTACTATTAGATTGTTAAGTTAGCAACTTCCTTGTATAAACCCACTATCTTGAAAGAGAGACGAGAAAAGTTCTTCAACTAGAAATGGAAGTAAATCAGTATCCTTTCATCGAGTAAGCTTGACTTGATCACGTTTCCATGTTCAATATGCGCATTTTCTTAGACCCGTTTGGCCGGATCGAGTTCATATTACCAGAAATTGCAATGTTTTTTCATCCATCACCCCTTTACGACAGGTGGTTTATACATTTAAAGGCGACTCATGTATTACTTTAACATACACAAAACTTAACAGCCATAACTCCCCTTCCCCCTCCCAAGCCACCACAACCGCAGATCTGAGGTTGATTTGTGATTGTCGGCCACAGGCGACCTCTGATTGGCTTCGACTCGAGATGGTACACACACGAGAAACTTTTTGAAGAAAATCCACCATCAAGATGTTGTGAGAAGGATCTACAGCTTCAGCGATGGAGAGGAAAACAGCCCCTTGAATCCGGGTGCTGCACACCCGAATCATAACATCTGTTGAGATCGCGCAGAAGAGATATTCAAACATCTATTTGAAGACCTTTCCATTAGTTTTCCTCACGAGTGCCACACATAGCACAAGCATATTCTTTTCACTATAGACATGTCGTAAACCATGTTCAAAACATACATGATATCAAGCTCAACAGAGACAGCAAACCAGTGCATATGAATAAAAGTCCAGTTCCTTAGTTTCTGCTAGGCCTGAGCCTGAGCCTGTTCCATGAGGTGAAGATCGATGTCCTTGCTGAGATGGACGCCTAACTGGAGCAGCGAGTAGGGCTCAGTCACCTCCTCGCTCAGCTTCTCGTACTCGAGCGTCCAGTGAGCGATGCTCCCGCCTCCTTCCTTGGACGTGGCCTGGACGATGAAGACAAAGTTCTTGTACAGCTTCATCAGGTCGCCTTCAATCACTCTGAATGTTGTCGAGTTCTTCTCGTCGTCTATGGCTTCTATCACCTCCTTCGCGACCTTAGTCTCTCCATCTGCAAAGTCCATTGGACGCAAAAGGGTTAAGCTATCAGACAAAGCCCGTTTCATCAGTACTATTCGAATACGTACCGTGCGTGTAGCTCCAGCAGATGATGGATCCGGCCTTGCCCCAGTTGCCGTCGTGCAGATCGACGCCCTGGACCTTATCGGGGGATATGTTCGAGATGTGGTGTGGCCGACAGCTGAAGACATCGTGGAACTTGTCAGCCGGAGCCTTGATCTCGAAGTCTATCTCCATCTTCCCGTGGACTGTCATTCCTGAGCTTCTACTGTGTGGTGGAGAGACGGTGAGTGAGGAATATGATCAGAGAGAGTCCTCTCCCAGGACCCTTTATATACACAAGTACATAACGATGTCTTTGTGGTTTTCCTACTTTTAAAAAATATGTGTATAGATATTTTCCCCTTCACGTAAGAACTCGGAGAGAATAAAAACTAATTTCCAGAGCGCACTCACATAGAGAGAGAGAGAGAGAGAGAGAGAGAGAGACTATAATCTATCAAACTGTAGATGCATATCATGCATGCATCACATAGCCTGATTGCGGGGAAAAATACCAAAACAGTCTTAAACATTTTGTATTGATACTAATTTTATCCTAAACCTCTCAATTGAACTAACTTAATCCTAAATCTTTTCGCAATGGTATCAGCTCAATTTAGTCTGTCCGATCAATTTTGACCGAAAATCGCTGATATGAACACCGACCACCCTATCCGGCCTGGTTGACATTGATATGGACATTTTATTATTATATTTTCTTTCAAATTTTTTTTCTCCTTTGATTTAGGCTGGGAAGGTTGTCGGCCACTGCCAAGGGTCATGATGCTCATCAAATCTAGGGGAGGGCCACCTTGCCCATTGGCCCTTGCCTAGATCTGGGCTAGATCGCAATGGCCTCGAGGGCCTTTGCAGCCCCGTCAACCGCGAGTGAGGCAGTAGCCATTGCCTAGATCCGACAAGGGCTTTTCGGCTCTCGCCCAATGGCCTAGGAGGGTTGCCGATGACCATTGCAGACCAAAATAAAAAATAAAATAAAATTTTAGTTTTTAATAAAAATTACTATAGTTGTTCACGTCGGCACTAGTCGTGCCATGTAGAACGGTCGAAATTCACATTAGCGATTTTCGGCCAAAATTGGCCAAATAAATTAAATTGGTACCAATGTGAAAATGTTTATGATTAAATTGATCACATTGAAAAGTTTGGGACTAAATTGGTACCAATGTAATAGGTTTAAGCCTTTTTGATACTTTTCTCCCCATTCGCAATAAAAACATTTGGATGATTGCTACTTTAATTTAGCGTCCAATCATAAAATTTCGAGTTGCTTCATCACATAATCCTAGGAGCAATTGCAATTGGACTCCATTGACATCTACACTTATCTAATTTAATTATAACCTTTCTTTAAGGTTTTAGAATCTCATGATTCACGTTAAACCGAAATTATTGGGCTAGCACCAACATGTAGAATAAAATAGTATGATTTCGAAAACTGATAGCAATCATAAAAAATAGTATATGTGATTGGATGCTTTTGTAGGAAGCTCCTGTATCTGTCTTCACATGCCTACTTTCATGAGTATTGCAAAAAAAAAAAAAAAATAGAGTAAGAATTTATTATAAGAAAAGTAATATATAGTATTAATATTGCACTTTTCTACAAAAAAAAAAAAAAAGATTTTTAGAGTAAAAGTCAGGATTTATTTAACTTACTGGCCAGTGAACTTTTGTAACACCGTTTTTTCCTGTGGTTGTCATATTTATCCAATAGACCTATCATTTTCAACATGACTATTCCTAAAATTGGTCCTGAGGTGTCTTTTCTCCTCATGCGATTTCTTTTATAAGTAAAAGGATGAGCACCGACAACTAGCGCTAAGAATCTGACCCTCGTCTCATAATATTTGGTTTGAGCCATAATGATTCTGCATTTTGACCATTGGTCCTGTAGCCAAAAATTTTTCTTCACACGAAATATATCCCAGTTTGGCAACGCAATATGAGCCACTTACGATGTAAATTGAACTTATACCACTAAATTAATCACCTTTAAAGTATATTTCATGCATTAGTTAAATCAACATGCATGCTCTCCCATCATAGACCAATTCCCCTCAAGTGTTAGAAAGTCCAATCCAAAAGCTTCAGCTTGTAGGTGGAGGGAGACCACGTAAATATAAAGAGCATATTAAACCCACTATCAAGAGATGTTGGACAATAACTTCACCACCAAGGATGTGGATTGGCTTGAAAATTTCGAGGCAAGTTGAAGCTAGCAGGTGCACAGATAATATGGAAAATAATTGAAAAGTAATCCACATATTGTAGACTAACTGGGTAGACCCATGAAGGAGACAATAATTATTTTATTTGTTACCTCAAAAATACAATAATGGAAAGAAGAAAAATGGGAGGACTAATGGGAGAAGATATCACTTCCACTATCAACATTAAATATATCAATATTCATCATCAAATTTGTTGAGTGGAACGACAAAATCCTCTTGGGTGCTTATATAAGTCAATTACTTACTATATAATTATGGAAAAATTGACACAAACGATCATTGAATTTTGTGCTACTACATAACGTCTTCCATAAACTTTTAATTTGTTCAATATGGTTCCTGAACTTTGGTTCAATGCACAATATCATCCTTGAACTTTTGAATTATTCAATGCGGTCCCTAATATTTGGTCTAATGTTGAAAATTTACCAATAGTTCGAGAAACACATTAAACAAATTAAAAGTTCAAGAACAACATTACTTATTGAACCAAAGTTCAGGGATCATTTATGCTGTTATCCCTAAAATTACACATTATTCAGTACACTAATTTAGTAGATGAGTTTGAATCAATGTCCTTATGTTGATGATTCATTGTCCCCGCGAGCTTCATTAGCGTCTAGTACGCGTGGCTTTTTTGACCAAACAAAAAAAATTTCGCCTGGTTTTGACACTATTAGTTGCTTTATTTTGGGGAAGTGTATGAGAATCGTAGTTCAATGTTCGGGTTTAAACCACGTATATTGCAAAGAAGACGGGGCTGCATCTGGAGCAAACATGCTAGAGGGGCCAAACATTGTCCACAGATAAATAATATTTGTTAGCAATTGTGTAATGGAGACTGTTGTTAAGAATATTGATACTCATTCTTTTCAATCATATGTGTCATGGTAGAGAATTTTCTTTTTTCTCATTTTAGAAAGATAGTGTATTTCGTAAAATAGCTTACAAAGGATATTTAACTTGGGAAAAGCTTAGCTAACCGTCCCACCAGGTCAGACGGTGGGACGGTCAACTATTTATGGTAAATAGTTTGCTGAAACCGGATCACTTGTTGATCCGGTTTCACTTCACATTTTTTTTTTTTACTTTTATGTGTTTTTTTATTGTAAGTTAAAATTAGAAAAACAAAGTATACAAGATAATTACGTTTCTATCCACGTGAATGCACCACATTCCACGTGATATGCTTGTCGACCAAAAGTTTGCTTCTGATATGTACGCACCACATATCCACATGATATGCTTATCATTCAAAAATCCATGTCCGATATAACGCATCATATATTCGCGTGATATACTTGTAAACCATAAGTTCTGGATCATGTAACCGCCCTGTTTCTTTGCTTGGGGGCATTTTTTTGCAAAGTGACCCTTCTTGTTGCAAATATAACATCTGTCGGACTTGGGTTTTTTGCGGTGCTTTGCGTAACGACTTCGTGATTTCTTTCTGAGGAATTTCCACTTGCTTCTGCGAGGCTTCGCAAATGAAAACTTCTTGAAATGAACTTTCTTCTTGTGACCCGAACAAGACGGATCATTGCAGTCTCTGGTGCACTTGATCTTCCATTCTGGCCTTTCGCAGTTCTTGTCATATTTGCGGTTTTCTTTCAAGAACTGGTCGAACTGTCTTTTTCTTCCGCATTTTTCTTCAATGGCAATATGAACAGCTTGCTGTATTTCTCCAAGTGTAGATTCGAGGAGAGGCCTTTGAAGATGTTTATCAACTTCATCTGCAATCTCTTTAGGGATGGAGGCTAAAAAGATTGGTTTAAGATTGATGTCTGCTCCGAGATGATAAAAGAGTCGAATCATCTCTTTGAAATGTCTGTCAAGATCCTTTCGAGAAGTGGAGCAGCATTTTCTTTCAAAGAACTCCTTTCGCTTGAGTTCTTTTTCACCGGTGGGTTGACCAACAAAATACGGGTGGATGACCCGCATAGCCCGATTGAAGTTCATCGGGAGAAAAGCAATTTGGTCCTGTTCCGAGATAGAGGTCCACCGATCTTTCGGGGTTCCAATGAACTTGCTTGTGAATTCTAAGAGAACCTCATAAGTGCTTTGTTCAGCTAGATTTCTGGCAACGAGCCATGTATGGAACTCCTGGATTTTCATGGGCCAACGATGGTAAGGAACATCATCAAAGGTAAAGTATGTGCCTGATGAGGAATGGGCTGGACGAGATGATGGGCTTGGATCTGAAGGGGTTTTAAGATTGACAAATTCCACTTCTTCATCTTCTTCTTTTGGGACTGCCGCAGCCATCATAATAGCTGGGATTTGGCCTGAAAGTTCGGGATCATTTTCGGATTCTCAAGAAGGAGATGTTTCTGACGGTGGTACGGATGATGTCGAAGAGGAATCATCTTGCTCAATAGCTTGAATTGTGGAAATGGATGGAATTTGTTTCCTCAAAAAACTTTCAATGGGATTAGAAACCATGAATGAAGGTAGCTTCTGTGAAGGGGAATGTGGAGGTGAGTCGGGAGGTTCTGGTGGTGCTTGGGGAGGAATTGGAAAAGTAGGAACCGATGATGAAGTGTCAGAGAATTTTGTTCTTTCGGCATCGGCTTCAGCCTTCTTGATTGCTTTGAGACGAGCACGAAGGGCAAGGACATTTAGACCTGAGTCCGAAGGTACTGTCTCAAGAACTTCTTGGAAAGGGGACGAAGAAGTTTGGCTAGAGGCTTGTGACGAACGAGTAGCAGACTGTGTATAGGATGGAAATGAAGGAACAGGAGGGGTGAATAAGGGGAAAGGTGGTCGATACTCAAGTTGAGCTTTTTGATTTTCAAGAATGAGGATCTGTCTCTTGAGCTTCTCTATTTGAGGAGTCCGATCTTCTAGGTAATGATGATGGAGTTGCTGATTTTCCATCATGTAGACTCTCTTTTGAAAATCTGCAAGCATCTTGCGGATGTGTGTGGAAGCTTGATCAACTCGATCTACTTGAGTGGAAACTTTCTCAAGAGCGACATTCCGGGCTAAGGCATTTTCTGTTTGCCAATTGAGAACAGTTTCGGATGGAGCTGGACCTTTCTTTTTCCCGTGTGGGTCGATCTCGGTTAGTGCAGGTATTTTAGGAGCATGGTAATACTATTGCTGAGGGTCAGAAAATTTTCTAAGTGGTGGAAAGTTTAAAGTGGATGAGTGAGATTCATCTCTGGGCTGAAGGGGAGGAAAATCACCAGGTTGGAACATGCAAATGCTTGGAAGTGGTTCGGGGATAGGGGCACATATGTATGGTTTTGGGAGATCAATGGAGCAAGTTGGATTTTTCTTGATCCATTTTTGGATGGGTTTATAAAAGGGACCGGTAACAGGTTTACGAGGCGGTGTTGGTGGATATTTTGGGGGGTCTGGTTTACAAGAGGATGGAGAAGGAATTTGAGGTACGGGAGGGGCACCATATTGAACAAGGTATTGCCAATTTCCGCCGTCTTCGCCAAGAGGACCTACGGTGGGATCACCGTTAAGGTACCGGCGATACAAGGGATCTTTCTTCTTTTTCTTTTTCGTTGAAGCAGGCCTGTCATCTTCTTCAAGACGAGAAGTACAAGAAGGACAGGAACATTCCGGATCCCAAAAGCAATGTCCCGACGAATCCTTAAAGGCATGAATCGGTTGCCCATCAGAACCAAAAGACTGGACGAATTTCTTTGGATCCGGGTCTTCCATACTAACTGTTTCGGATGGACATGGGGTGAAACAGAGAATAGTAGGGAAAGAAGGGAAAAGGGACGAGGAGTCCTCCTTTTCTTTTGCAAACTTGATGGTCACAATACCATCTTTCTTTTTTGTGAATCGGGGTTCAGCTGACCGAACCGGCCTTGTGTTCCGGTGAAGTTTTTCATAATTGGTTACCCAGCTATCGGGAAGGAGCTTGATGAGCTGTTCTCCGGGTATTTGCCGGGGAACATGAACACAAGATGTCTGGTCATGGTCTATTGAGATGATAAGGGCATCATCCGAGGTGGGATGGTTGAGATCAATGGCATGATTTTGGACCCGATAAACCATCCGGTAATGGAGTGTAGCGACCAAAGAGTTTGGAGTCCGAGGAGCTCCGATGATCTGCAATTGTACTTTCAAGGCCGACGGTAGTCCCGGGTCCGCAAGTGCCATGTTGAAATTTGGAAACAGAGTGACAAAGACCTCATCATTGGTTGGGATATTCTTTCTAAACTCCCACAGCTCAAGATTAACCCTAAGGGGTTAAAATTTCAAAAGAAGTTCCAGGAGTTTGTTGAAATCCGGAGACTCTTTCTCATCCAACCGGAAATCCTTGATCCTATCTACCAATCTCTTCTCTCTCATTGTTCAGAATCTCATCAGCGGTTTGCTCGGATTTGCTCCAACCCTCTTTGGCAAAATTCTGACTTTTTTGTCAACATTCCCTTTAAGAAAAATGGAGAAATCAATCCCACCAAAGCAAGTCATTCGGGCATGAACCCGGATCACCTCGCTCTAGCACAAGCGGAATGTGCTCGGCTTCTTTCTCAAGGACTCATTGAGCCCTCTGATTCCCCTTGGGCATGTGAAGCCTTCTATGTCAACAAAAGAGCAGAACAAAACCGTGGAAAGCTGCGGTTAGTCATAAATTACCAGCCTCTCAATCTATTCATCCAAGATGACAAATTCCCTTTGCCCCATAAGAACTCTTTGTTCTCTAGCCTCGCCCTGGCCAAGATCTATTCCAAATTCGATCTTAAGGCGAGCTTCGGCAATTAGGAATTCATCCCTCGATGCATTCAAGACCGGTTTCTGCATCCCTAACCAGCACTTCCAATGGAAAGTCCTCCCCTTTGGACTTAAACTGCTCCGTCCTTATTTCAAAAGGCTATGTGCAAAATTTTCCAACCCATCCTTGCCAATGCCCGGATCTACATTGATGATATCCTCCTGTTTTCCCATGATGAACATTCTCATGCGAAGCTCCTTCAAGAATTTGCTGAAATTGTGCATACTCATGGCATCATGTCATCACGTAAGAAGATGATCATAGCTCAACGAGAAATTGAATTTCTCGGTATGCGTTTGAAAAATGGAACCTATTGCCCTGGCCCACACATTGCAGAAGATCTCCAGAAATTCCCGGATGAAAACCTCTCCATTCACCGGATTCAATCCTTTTTAGGAATTGTCAATTATCTCGTAGATTTCATCCCAAAAATTTCTCGGATCCTTTCTTCTCTGCAAAAGATGCTGAAAAAGAATCCTCCCCCTTGGTCACAAAAACAAACCGCTTCCATTAAAACTTTGAAGGAAATACTGCAAAATTTGCCCCCTCTCCAAATTCCTTCCACTGGAACCAGAATCCTTCGGACGGATGCTAGTGACAAACATTGGGCAGCCATCCTCCTTGAAGAAAATCAAGGTAAGCGAAGAATTTGTGCATACAAAAGTGGAAAGTTTTCAACAGCAGAAATGCACTATCACTCCACTTTCAAAGAAATTCTTGCAGTCAAAAATGGAATCAAAAAATTTGAATTTCATCTCATTGGTCATCATTTTCTAGTCGAAATGGACATGTCCTCTTTTCCTCGGATGCTCAAATTCAAGCAGAAGCAAGTTCCTCATCCTCAACTCTTGCGTTGGGCAGAATGGTTTTCTAAATACTCTTTCGATTCAAAACACATTTCCGGAAAGAAAAATATTTTGGCTGATTTCTTTTCCAGGCCAAAAGAACCTTTCGAGTCCATAAACATGTTTATTCGAAAAGAGTTTTCGGGATCCTTCAAAACCCAGAATATGCGTGAACACCGGTGGCCATCACACCAGTATCCACCTGATATTCCTCCACTCCTCAAACAGAATTCCCTCTCTGACAATTTTCACGGATTATTTTGGAATTATCACTATGTCATCTTTAAAGATTATGGTGGATTATTCCTCAAACCAGGTCTCAATTGTGATTATCCGTTCATACATCCACTAAGATGGTCTTCTACCATCCCTTTCCCTTCTGATTTAAAATGGATGTTTTGGTTCATGTTTCATCTCTACCAAGTCGCCATAGAATTCCCTTTAGATAAAATCATTAAGGTTTTGTCTGATTCTCTTTCGGAAATTATCGGGACCATCCCCAGAAGTTCTTCCTTGATATTCTCACTTGGTTCCAACCCCTTCAAGCATGGAAACACTTGTTTATTCTTCAAAGACAAGTTGGTCGACCGGAACCTTGCAGATACACGGTTGTCCTTTTTCACCATCCCTGGTCATTCATCGGACCCTCGGGAGATAAAAGATCCAATGCTGCAAAAACAGGCACCACCGCCTTCAAGCCCGTACTCCAAGATCAAGTCTTCAAGATTCACAAGACATACTCCAGGACTGTATTTGATATTCCCCATGAATACAGAGAACTCCAAAGAATACTATGTCAAGAGAATAAGGTTATACCACCCGAGATATGGCCTTACAGCTCAGCAAGTTACTCTTGGGATACACCCAGAACCCATCCTCATGTATTCGAAGCCCTTCAAGAGTACAACAGCAATCAACCAAGCTCTTCCATGGACACAGATACTCGGTCCTTTGACCCATGGGGCGGACAGCTGTCACAAGATCCATACAGCTACCCACAACCCGTCATGCCGGACGTCCCGTCCTCATCCAGAAGCACTTCAGGCGTTCCACATGATCCGCACTTGGACCGGATCATCTCAGACTATGAAAAAGAGCGATTATTGCGAGCCTACAGAAGTCAGAAAGATGGCCCTTCCGACTATGACGGACCGGACAGCTCGACTCGAGGCGCGCCAATTATCATCCCGACCCGCACAGAGAGACGATAATGCCACCTGCTCCATCAGACATGGCCACCTGCCCATCCATTTTCTCTGTCCGACACCACCTGCTCCATCAGACAAGGCCATGTGCTCCATCAGAAATCTAAGAAGAAGACGTCGTGTGTTTACCTACTCTCCCGCTCCACTTTGTAAGAATAGTCAAGCTTGGCAAGCGAGTTTGTTTGTATGTGTGTAATAATGGCTTCCTCTCAAGTCAATGTTGGTTGCGCGTGCTTATCGAACCTCAATTATAGAGGTTCCTTTGTGTGTTCGCCTATATAAGGCGTGTTTACCTCTGTAATGGGAAGAACGCATCATATATTCACGTGATATGTTTGCCGGTCAAAATTCTACGTCTGACATGTACGCATCACATATCTGCGTGATATGCTTGTCATCCAAAAGTTCACGTCTGATATGAATGCACCACGTATCCGCGTGATATGCTTGTCGACCAAAAGTCCACGTCTAACATGTATGGACCACATATCGGTGTGATATGCTTGTCAATTGAATACGTTTCATTAGAACCTTGATCGTGTGACCCCTCTTAGAATTTTGTCTTCTAATTTTTAGCTTACAATAAAAATACATAAAAGTTATATATAAAAAAAAAAGAATGTGAAGTGAAACCGGATCATCACAAGTGATGATCCGGTTTCAACAAACAATATTTTTGGTAAAAAGTTGACCGTCCCACCGTCCGACTTGGTGGGACGGTCGGCTTAGCCGGTTCCATTTGACTTGTTTGACAGATTTGTGACTAACTTAACAATCTTAGGACAACCGCTCTTGACTGTTTTCCCTATACCACTAGTTCTTGACTTTTTAGGATTACACAAAAAAATAAAATTATTTCCTGAACACTCCCTCGTATTATTTGGATACTTAAGTGTGTAAATTTTCAGTTGATGGTTAATGTTTACCAAAATCGACGTAGATCTTATAGTAAAGTTAAGTCACTCCATCGGTGCCAAAGCATTATTTCTTAATTTTAGAAATAATCACTCATCCTCCCTCATATTTAACAATTAGAAGCATCGTTTTCGTAAAATATAGCTCTTAAATTTGAAAGAAATTTTTTTGGTACGAAATTCCTGATAATGACTTCTTACATTTTGTAGTTTTTTGCAAAACTTGGGTCTAAGCATAATTTCAGATGGTCGGGGAGGGCGAGGGCCCCTCCTCCTCCCCTCTAAATCTGTCGAAGTTCTTTGATGGAAGGAGATAAGTTCAACATGAGGATCTAAAACAATAGAAAAAGATCCGCCTATCAATCAATAGGCTTAGGATTATTATATGGTCGGTATAAAGACATTAGAAGTGTCAAAAATTTCGTATAATGCTCACTTTGGTGCCAAAAATTTTTATTGAATAGCTTAAGTGTCACTTTTAAAAAAATAAAAAAGAACACCTATGTGCTAACTCCGATTTGTGTTGCCGAAAATCTAACATTAGCAATATTTTATCAATTTCCATGAACAACGTGGCTTGCCGGCATGCCCAATCCACAATAATAGCCCTAAATAACATCATTTGTATCTTTCCGCAAATGTAAACCGTAATTTTTGTTGCAAACAAAATTATAGATAAAATTAGGATTTTTTTTTCCAGCTAGGGTTTTGCAAACAATCGAAGAAGAAGAAAAGGTGGAAGATGATGATGTTCTGATGAAGATGAGGAAAGTAATGAAGGCGGTCGCTTCAATGGTGACCACTGATGCCAGCGAAAAGGGGGAGAAAAGCTAGCATGGTCGCCGTCATCGAAGTTGAGTGCTCTCACTTGCCTCTATCCTGAAATGCTCAGATCCGGAACCTGAAAACCCTCATCATTTTCCCCTGAAGAGTGAAGACAGAGTACTAATCAGGTGACATGTTCTTCAACATTTCGAAACACAGCCCATAACTCGGCTCATGAAATTCTTCCATATAACCAACTGCTTGATCTCGCTGAACCCAAATCCTCCGTCATGATCCTTTAAGTAGCACCGACACCGATACACAATACGACACACGGCACGACACGACACGTTATTTCTATAAATAAATAAATAAAAAAGACAATTTCGATATATTGGGACATGTTGTATATTAAATGTATTCTTTTAATATATTATCATATATACAAAAATATCGGCGGTGAGTTTCTCCTTATTCTAAAAGGATTCACGATTAGATTTTTTCTTTTTTCTTTTTTTTTTTTGTGGCTGGGTATACTAATTTTGGAGTGGCTAGATATATGACTTAAGCATATAGATTTTGGATAAATTTACATTTTGACCCCTAATTTATTGAAAATGCTTAAAATTGACCCCATGCATGTCGAGATGTTAGACTCGCGTATCACTGGTATGTTTGGAGCACTAACCTTTGTCAATTGCATATCGGAGAGCGTCGGACATGACACGAAGACCCCCGAAAAGTGTAGGTGCTTTCTAGACAATCCCTCTCTCTATCGCGATAGCTCCGGTGAGTAGCACCATAGTCCCCGAGTTGATGTTCTTCATGGCAAATAGCTTTTTCCCACCGATCTCCGATTTGTTGATTTGCACCGGCTCGATGTGTTCCGCAAGCTCGGATCTACTAGCTGAGTTCTCCCTGTCCATGTCTAGATCTAGGGCTCGCTCGCTTGCGCTCTCTCTCCGTTACTTTGGTCTCACTATTCGTATTCGCACCATTGAAGATCGTATTGATTGATTCTTTTTCATACGTTGTTTATGGAAAGTCCAACCACATTATACTCCACTTTAGATCTCCATTTTTAATATAAAAAATGTCAATTTTGGATTATCCGTAATATAATAAAACCCACATAAAATTTTTGGCGGGAATTATCGTCGGAGGTACTTTAGTAATCGCTTTTTCTCCGATTTGGCATTTAAATGAGCCGACAAAATTTTTTGACACTAATGTGGACGCTATATGAAACTCTTGACACTCTAAATGTCTTTATGCCCAATATAGTTCAAGAAGATTGAAAGGCTCATCTAACGGTCAAGGCAAATTTAGTGTATCTCTGCTGGTTGGATTGTCGGCGTCACTTTCTTGGATGCTTGAGGGACTTTTCTTACTCCATTATGGTGACAAATTAATTGATTATGGAGAGAATATTAATCTTGAATACTTATTGAAGTGATGATGCGTTTGGAATTAAAGACAAATCTCGACTCGAGCGAGTTACTGAATGAACCTGGCCCAACTCGGAAGATGCCTTATCCAAGAACCAATCAATGCCATGATTATCGGAGGCAATCCCAGTGGAGCTTACGCAACTGAAATCTTTGTTGGACATGTGAAATTCGAGGATTTGTTCCTCAGCCACCCTACATCGGCCACAGCATTTCACAGCTCCTCATTAACTATTCACACCTCCACCCTTTATAATGTGTCAGAAGTCTGGATGAATTAAAGAGACTGAAAACTGTTGTGATTCCTACCATATCCATAGCTGCAAGAATTAATTGTTTCCGCCATACAATACTTATAAAATCTGCAACTTCCCATGATGTATTTTGACTGAAACTGGCAAATTTCAATAAAAAAAGATTAGGGGATTTTAATGAAAATCTCGGTGGATGATCCAAATTATATGAGCTCATCGACACAAAAGATGTCCAAGTCTTGAATTGGCGATTCGGGATTCTAATTTCGTGCGTTCACGTGAAACATAGTGGACAAAACAATCACTACCAAAGATTCGAAGACGGTTGTAATAGGAAACCTTTCCATATGAGTGATCACAAGAAAAAAAAAATGTTGTATCTGACAGGGGATGGTGTACGATCTCCTAGATGTGTCACTAGTGTGAATAGGGACAACAGCCTCCGGTGGCATTATGGCCACAGCGCATTGGACACGAAGACAACTTATGTCTTCGACGGAGGGGAAAATTATAGAAAAAAAGTCATAAACCTATTACAACTTCTCTAGCCGGTTGCCGGCGACTGGCTTGAGGAAGAAGAGGTATGGAAAAAAAGAAGAAAGAAAAAGAAAAGAAAAAATTCAAAAAAATATTAAAATAATGTGTCGCGGGCTAGGGTTCACGTTAGCGCCGTTTAGCCAAAATTGGCCGGATGGACCGAGTTGGTACAATTACAAAACATTTAGGACTGAATCGAAAAAGAAATTTAGGATTAAATTGGCATAATTACAAATAGACTTAGAGCATTTTTTTTTGGTAATTCTCCGGTCGAGAGTTCCTCTTTCATTGTCTCTTGACCACTTGCACGACTCCTCGAAGTCGGGAGTGATGGATGAAGAAATTCGCGTATGGTCGTTGTGTTGAGGTTAATGTCTTGTATTCTATTATTCAAGAGATTATGAGGCGGTTCCGAAAGGCTCCCTGCGATTGGACAGAACGGGGGTCCCGCTTCCCGGTGAGCGGGCGGGGGTCCGGGGGGCCCGCCCCGGCGGGGGTCGCGGGCAATTTTGTAATTTGTGGGTAATTTTGTAATTTGTGCCATGTAAGGTTTTGCTATATATATTTAGGGCGAAACAGGTCTCTATGATATAGAGAGGGTGTGAGAAAGAGCGGTTATACACTTTTCTACGTTATTAGTAAAACAGATATCATCTCCCCGTGGACGTAGGTAAGCGGAACATCTCCGCTACCGAACCACGTAAATTTTTGTGTTGTGCGAATTTCCATTACTTTCTTGCATTGTTGATAGGATCGAATTTAGATATTCGACACGTTGGACACGGGTGAGCCTGCTCGGTCCAATCTTAGTGAACTTAAACCAAATGATTAAGCTTAAGACTTCCTTTTTTTAAGTCCATCGCCGTCGGTCTCATGCAAATGATGAGTTTAATAATGTAGGAAAGATGAAACTAATATGCAAATGCGATTGTCGATTTTTTTGTTAGAGATCCGGATCGTTTCCTAAATTTTTTATATAATGAATATTTAAAACAGGTTACCAAAATTTAGGTGTCATCACGTAACAAGTCATGCCCGCTCCCTAAGGCAGATGAAAGGAAGAACCCTAGTTCCCCTTTCAAGAGTGTACGAACTCTGATAGAAGCCCGAAATTTTATTTTTTACTGGTTTGGTAAAAAGCATACTTCGGGCCACAAAAAAATTATGAAATGATTATACCACATGCAGATTGCTCCGTAAACCCAAATGGATGAATTGATGCACACAAAATACTACTTAAATTATAAATAATTTGTAGCTCAATACCATGCATTGACGAAAGCTCTTAAATACTTAATAAGCAACTAAACATCCTTTTCCTTTCATGCTTCTAAAGGATCATTATTTCACACCACCTAACACATCACGAATGAAAATATATCGATTTCCCATTTTAAGCTCATCTTTCACGCCTTGAGAAGGTAGGCGTCAACGCTGGGGAGCATGCCACACGTGAACTCCAGGTACTTATCCGCGTCGGGAACGTTGGCATTGCGCTTCTCGTAAGCCAGAACCTTTTTCGTCATGCAGTGTTCGCCCTCCGAAGAGAACTGGAAGCCCACCTTGAGGCTCTTGTAGAGATCCATCGCCGCTCCATCCAAGTAAGTAAATGTGATGGATTTCGGGTCGTCGGCGAAAGCTTCCACAGTCTCCTTCCCGCTCTCGCAATCACCTGTGGCATGTTACTGTAGTTCAGTTGACGTATGACTACTTATTCATCCTTAAAATCATGTATGACTCCAATTCTGTCGGACTTCACTCCATGCCCAGGCATGAACAAATTCACCACAAGCTTGACACGGGAGCATCCTCTCTCCACCGACTGAGACTTTCAGATCGGAAATCAGCAGAGACTATACATGCTATTGACCATGACATGTTATTCAATGAGCAAAGTGTCGTGACACGTTCATCTGTATGAATGATACGTTCATCTGTTTTCCCTTATGATCACAAGGAATCCCACTTTAG
Source organism: Rhodamnia argentea (assembly GCF_020921035.1). Taxonomy (NCBI): domain Eukaryota; kingdom Viridiplantae; phylum Streptophyta; class Magnoliopsida; order Myrtales; family Myrtaceae; genus Rhodamnia; species Rhodamnia argentea. Next base: position 8,205,239 of record NC_063154.1, on the reverse strand, counting down.
ATTGGGATATATGACCGTAATTATCGGGGATTAGAAAATCCATTGTCACTAAAATCGCGTTTTGGGAATTTGTGTTAGCAACAAAATGTGGTCGTTACTATTTCCATTATATTCCTCTTTTCGAGCATTATCTTCTATTTATTTTAGGGATATGTCCAGGTTTTTTTTTTTTAAGAAGCTTTTATTAAGGATAAGAGGAACAATCGATGGACCAAATTGGCCAATTGCAATAACACATGGATCAAATTCAAGGCCGTATGGTCACTGAAGAATCAGATTCTACATGATCCTTCCCCGTGAAAAATAGACACAAAAACTGAGGGTGCGTTGGTCGTGGATCCATTTACTGTAGTTGTATTTATCCAGGATAGCTATAGAATAAGATGATCCTTCCCCGTAAAAAGTCCTAAACTTATTGCACTTTGGCCAATTCAATTATAAATTTTTTAATTGTATCATTTTTTTTTTTATCGAATGTAATTGTACCAATTGAGTCCTAAACATTTTTATCAATTTATCAATTTAATCCTTCATATCAATTTTAGCGAGAAATTATTAATGTGGATGACGATCATCCTATGTAGTACGATCGATGCCGAGTGAATTTTTTAAAAAAATTTTAAAAATTTTAAAATTTTTATCTTTTTTTTCCTTTTTAATTGTTAACAGCCATCGGTCATTGGCGACCCTTGCCGGCCTCTGGATAGGGCCGCGAAGCCCTTGTTTTCCACAAGGCAAGGGCTAGTATCTCTCGCTCATAGCTAGGCAAGGAGGCCACAATCCTTGCCCACAGCCGGCAAGGTCTCGCTGCCCTCGCTTAGATCCGAGGGAGGGCCATGAGCCCTCACGGCCGCCGGCAAGGGCTGCCAGCCTTCACCCATCGGCTAGTGAGGGTCGCGAGCCTTGCTAGCAGCTGATGGACAGCTAGCAAGGTCTGCTCGATGGGCATCACGATCTTGCCCGCAGTTGACGATAAAGGTCACCGGGCCTTGGCTGGTGGCCGATGGCCCCGATCTGTCCTCAACAACAAAAAACAAAAAATAGTAATAAAATTTTCAAAAAGAAAAAATTCAAAAAAGTTTCATATTAGCGCCGACCGTGTCCCGTAAGAAGGTTGGTGTCCATGTGAGCAATTTTCGGGCAAAATTGGTCGGAATGATTAAATTGAAAAATTATCAAAAGGTTTAGGAATTAATTGGCACAATTAAAAAGTTTAGGACTAAGGTGGCCAAAGTGTAATAAGTTTAAGACTTCTTGGGTAATTTTTCAGTAAGATTATGTATTTTGTTGTCGCAAATTAGTGAGAGCATCTCTCTAATTTTTTTTTTCCTTAAGTACTGGTTGATGATTTTTTTTTTCCTTAAGTACTGGTCGACGATTAAGTGAGTCACGGTATCCCGGTAACTTTGGTGTATGATCACGTCCGAAACATAAACATTTGCCTGAACATTGATTAACCATCAAGACCTTATATATATTTTGCCTATACCTATGGAAAACAGCCATAGATCACCATATGTAAAGCCCAAACAAAGATATATAGATCCTAGCGTTATCCTTCGTTTCCCCTTCTCTTTTCATGCTGCGGCATCCATATAAGCATCCATGTCTTTGGTGACATTGGTAAACACATCTGTGTACTTATCATCACCGCCAGAACACCAGAGTCGGCTTCTTGTACTCGTTCGTCATTGTTGCGAAACCGCCGTTCTTTATTCCGAGTGAGTTTGCAGATCGCCCAGCACACCTTCCTGCAGTGTTGAAGACATCGTCTAACTCCACGTTCTCCTTCAACGCCTCTGACTTCCCTTCGGATAATTGCGCAAAAACTAATCAGTTCACGCTGCATTAACACTCTACGGTTAGGCAAGCATCGATGAAAGGACAAATAAGGGTGGAATTTGAGAAAATTTTTCAATACGTCCGTGAATTTTCTCAGAGAAAGTTGCGCGTAAAATTACAAGCTAGTCATCAAATTCTTATGATTCTATCCATGGTGTGGCTTGCCATGCAGTGACCCTATCTTCTATTGTCCCCCAGGTTTGTGAATGGTCGGCCCAAGCTCGCGAAGGTCTTCCAATGGAGGAGGAGGAGGAGGATAGGCAAAGGGTTCAGGCGCCGAACCAGCTTAATTTTGCTAATCATTTCAGAAATGTTTTAGACACATGCACATTGGGGTGCATTTGTTTTAATCAAAATGATTTCCATGGAACGATTTTTTAAACTTTACGTGCTTTATTGGCCGTTCGTCGTCATTCCGGTCATTTATCTTGGCGTGAAAAGTTTTATACATACCCCTATTCAGAAAGTGAGATGAGTTCTTAGACCCCTTTGGCCGGATAGAGTTCATATTACCAGAAATTACTATGTCTTGTTCACCAACCACCGTCCTATGATCGATGGTTGAATAATTGCTTATGTTGGATCGCATAACAAATCATTTTGCGACGCACATCATCACTTGAACAACAAATGAAAGTCCCACAAACACATGGAAACAGTAGAGACATTTAACTATCTATTTGAAGACCATTCCTTTCTCAGCTTATTCCTTTCAGTACAGAGACACATAGTAAAACATGTTCAAACACACAAAGCGTCGAACTCGCCAGAGACAGCAAACCAGTGCATATACATAAAAATCCAGTTCCTTAGTTTCTGCTAGGCCTGAGCCTGAACCTGAGCCTGTTCCATGAGGTGAAGATCGATGTCCTTGCTGAGATGGGTGCATAGCTGGAGCAGCGAGTAGGGCTCAGTTACTTCCTCGCTCAGCTTCTCGAACTCGAGCGTCCAGCGGATGATGCTCCCACCTCCTTCCTTGGGCGTGGCCTGGACGACGAAGACAAAGTTCTTGTACAGCTTCATCAGGTCGCCTTCAATCACTCGGAACCTCGTCAAGTTCTTCTCGTTATCTATGGCTTCTATCACCTCTTTCGCGACCTTAGTCTCTCCATCTGCAAAGTTCATTGGGCGCAAAGGGTTTAGTTATAAAACAAAGCCCCTTTCATCGGTACTATTTGAATATATATACCATGCGTGTAGCTCCAGCAGATGATGGATCCGGCCTTGCCCCAGTCGCCGTCGTGCAGATCGACGCCCCGGACCGTCCCGGGGGACATGTTGGAGATGTGGTGGGGCCGGCAGCTGATGACTTGGTGGAACTTGTCAGCCGGAGCCTTGATCTCCACGTCTGTCTCCACCTTCCCGTGGACAGTCATTCTTTTTTCTTCTCCTCTTTTGTGTTAGATCCTCAGTGATCAAGCTGATACGGTGATAGCATGTGCGCTTCAACCGTGTGACACGAATACCTTGAGACGTCGCTTTATATATACGCAGTACAGATAAATATCTTTGTTGTATCCCTTCGTTAATACTAAGTATACTAAGACTCATCCAATAAAAATTGAATAGAACGACATATTCCATGGTCCCCTGGTAGATTGTTTCTTGAGACTTACATTTTCCCTTATGATCGCAAGGAATCCCACCCTGATACATGAGTGTAAAATGTCGCGAATTAGAAAATGAGCTGCCACTAAAGGCGAGTTACGGCAATTTGTATAGGAACAAAATGTGGGTCGTTACAATCCCTATCCTATACCTTTTTCCGAGCATTATCCTCAAAATAATTTGAGGATATGCCCAGGTCCACAAAAAAGGAAGCTTTTGGTAAGGATAAGAGGAACAATTTAAGGATCAAATTGCCCAGATACAATAGTACATGGAATCAAATTCACGGCCGTGTGGTCACTGATGAATCAGATTCTTCATGGTCCTTCCCCGAGAAACATAGAGATAAGAACTGAGATGCTTTGGTCGTGGATCCATTGACTAAAGTTGGACATGTCGAGGAGAGCTATGGATTGCAAATTTGTGAGAGCATCTCTCCGGTTTTTTCCTTAAGTACTCCTTCGATGATAAAGCGAGTCAAGGTATCCCGAACTCTAACCTGTGACCATGTCTTAAACATAAAAATTTGCCTGAGCATTGATTAACTATCAAGACCTTATATATATTCTGACTATACCTAGAAAATGCATTCATAGTATAAACATGCAATTTTACGTACATTAGGATATTTCTGTAATTGTGTTTATTTATACCCTTATTGTAATTAGTCGCTTATATAAATACATATTACACAATCCTAGTTTGGGTTGAGCCACCATAAACATTATGCCGTTATTTCTCTTTGACTCTAAACATCAATATGGTATCATAGTAGGAAAATGTATCACGTTCTTCAACATCTTTGCCCCAAATCAACACTTCCATTGCTCTAATTATTGCCTCAACAATGTTCAATACATTTGTGAATTATTCTTCTTCTCTGCCATCTCTTTGGGCCATCATCTTCTCTCTCTTAAACCCAATTTCCCATCACCTCTCAATAATATACCGCCCACTTTCACTTCCTCTTCTCTTTTCTCTACTGCTTCGATCTCTGCTATTGCTCAATTTACTGCTATGCAATCAGCCTCGCCATCTCTTGTTCTTCCCAACATTTCTAATCTCGTCTCCATCAAACTTGATGCAAACAATTATCGATCGTGGAAATCTCAGTTTGAACCAATTTTAATCAGTAACGATCTGCTGGGATATGTGGATGGATCTTTTACGTGTCCGCATATGCTTATCAATGACCAGAATGGTACTATGGTGGCCAATACCTCTTATTTCATCTGGATCAAGACAGATCAATGCGTTCACAGTTTGATTAACTCAACCATCATAGTTGAGATTTACCGTGAAGTTCATGATCTTTGGACATATCGGGAGATTTGGCTTGCTATAGGGTAACATTTTACTGATTGATGTGCGGCCAAGGAAATTGGACTAAAGCTTGATTTTCAGAACGTCGTTAAGAAACTCGATCGATCAATGTTTGATTATCTTCAACATCTCAAGTCAATTGCAGACTCTCTCACCGCAATCAATTGCTCCGTCTCCGATAAGGACTTGGTGATTCAAGCCCTTAATGGGCTCCCATTAGATTATGATCCTTTTGTCACACTGGTCATCAATGACCCTACTATTCTTTCATTTGGTGATCTCCAGTCATGCCCCCTCGTACAAGGAGAATGATTTCTCCGAAAATCGAATGCCTCATCTTCATCTGATTTTCATCATGCTTTAATTGGTCATGCCACTTCACCCAATCCACCATTTCGAGGAAGTCGTGGTGGATGCAATTTTAGGGGCCAAAGATATGGTCGAGGACGAGGTGGACGATTCACACATGATCAATCGGTTTGGAAAGCCCCCAATGATCGATTTAATTTGCAGTCATTCTCTATCCCCTATGTTGATCGATCCTTCCCTTCCTCTAGTGGTCCTCGTAGTGGTTCGAGGCCCCGTGTTCCCCATTCACTTAGGTAGGCATTCTTGGATCTAGGCGTCATATTTCTTGTCGGATCTATAATGGAGCCAGGCACATTGCGCTATAATGTCGGCAAAGATTTAACCTATGCCTTCACTACCACCGATCTATAGGACTATTTCTCAGCTCTCTTAGTTGGTAAGACCTCTTATCCAATGTGGTATCTTAGCAGCGGAGCATTGGCACACATGACTAGCGACATTGGTAAAATTCTAAATCCTAGACCCTTTTATGATTCAAAAAAAGTTTTAGCTAGTGATGGTCATTTGTTGCCTATTAAGCAAGTCGGTAAAGCCTTTTTACATACTGATTCTCGATCTTTGCTATTATCACTTGTCCGTCATGTCCCTAATCTTGCTCGTGATCTTCTCTCTGTCACTCAACTTTGCCATAAAAATTCTTGTACTATTGATTTTAATGGTTCATCCTTTTCTTTGAAGGGCCAACGATCCGGGAAAATCCTCCTCCAAGCTGATTCTTCTCATGCTCTTTATCCAATTTCCAACTCCTTGGTGTTGTCTCACTTGTACCCTATTGTAGCTTCTTCTGCTTCACTCACTCGCTGGCATGCTCATATAGGTCATCCAAATAAACAAGTTTTGAGTCGTGTTTGCAATTCTAGTTCTAGGTCAGCATCATGTGAGTCTTGTCTTGTGGGTAAATCTCACCGATTGCCTTTTGAGTCTATTAGTCATCTAGCTTCTTTTCCTTTAGTTGTAATTCATTTTGATGTATGGACGAGTCCCATTTTATCCAATTCTAATTTTAATTATTTTATGTTATTCGTTGATGACTACTCTCGATGCACTTGGAATTTTCCGATGACAAATAAATTTGAAGTGCCTACTCACTTTCACCGCTTCCGTTGTTTTATTGAAAATATGTTGAATATACCAATAATTCATTCCAAATATATTTACATGAAAATGGTATTGTTCAATGCTTTTCTTGTCCAAACATCCCATCTCAAAATGGTTTGTCGGAACCCAAAATTACATATTTAGTCAAAATGTCTCGAACCTTAGTAATCCATGCTCATATGCCTCTTTCATATTGGGTCGATGCTCTTCTCACTGCTGTTTACACTATTAATCGGCTTCCCACTCCTGTCTTATCCAATATTTCCCATTTTCATTATTTATTTGGGTTCTAGTTTGATTATTCGTTCTTTCAAATTTTTGGCTGTGCTTGTTATCCTTTTCTTCCATCTCGTGTCTCTCATAAACTTGTACCTCATTCTATGTCATGTGTATTTTTTGGGTATGTGCCGAACCACAAAGGCTATCGTTGCCTTGATTGGTCAAGTGGTTGTGTTTTTATCAATCATCATGTTCGATCTGATGAGAATAATCTTCCCTTTTCAAAAATTCCTTCAACTCTTAGTTTCGCAAATAATTTTTCAAATCAATTCCTTCACTTATTGTTTCCTCCAATCAATCTATTCTTCCTTCTATCCCCTTTGAGCGTCAAGCTCCTCCTCTGCCTCTTTCAACTTCTCTAGCCCAACCTCTTAATATACCTCTTTCTTTCTCTCAACCTATCCAATCCGGTTTCAATTCTTTTCACCTCTACCGCCCCTCCTTTCAAACCCACGCACTGTGTCCTAGCCTAATTATGCTTCTAATTAAATTCCTCCTACATCAAATTCACAAATACTCTTTACATCTCTACCTAGCTCCTCTATTTCTGTATCTTCTCTTCCCACTCATCCTATGCAACCTCGTGCTAAATATGGAATTTCTAAACCCAGAAATTTTTTTAATCTCTCTAACTCTCTTCATGAAGAGACACCGATTGGCTATTCTAAGGCCATTCTTGACCCACATTGGAAAGTGGCCATGACAGATGAATTTAATGCCTTGGTCACTAATTACACGTCGGATCTTGTACCACCTAACCCTTCTAAGAATTTAGTCGGCTGTAAATGGGTTTTTAACATTAAGGAAAAATCCGATGGAACTATCAAATGTTTCAAAGCTCATTTACTTGCACAAGGACTTAAGCAATAGGTAGGATTGGATTATGACGAGACTTTTAGCCCGATCATTGAACCCGCTACAATTCGGGTTGTTCTCTCTGTTGCTATTTCATCAAGATAGGTTGCACATCAACTTGATGTTAAAAATGCCTTCTTACACAGCATCCTTTGTGAGGAAGTTCACATCTGCCAACCTCCCGGTTTCTCTAATACTGAATACCCGAATCACGTGTGCCGTTTCCGAAAAGCCATTTGTAGTTTAAGCAAGCTCCACGTGCATGGTTTCTTTGCTTTAGTAGTTTTTTTTTATTTTCATTGGGTTTCACGGCGAACAAGGCTGATCCCTCGTTTTTTGTCTATGCTTCTTGTTGGGGTTGTCTATATCTTTTGCTGTATGTTGATGATATCCTTGTCGTCGGTAATACTCCTCATTTATTATAGTCTTTGATTACTCGACTCTCACAAGAATTTGTTATGAAGGATCTTGGACCACTTCACTATTTTCTTGGCATTGAGGCTCATCACCGATCTAATGATACGCTTTTATCTCAAGCTAAGTATGTTGATAGCCTTTTGCGCAATTTTGACCTATTAAGGTAAAGCCTGTATATTTAGTCCCTTGGCATTGAAGACTTTGTTGTCTGATCATGATGGTGAACTTCTCGCGCCTCCAATGCTGTATCGATAGATGGTTGGTGCTTTACGGTATGCGTCCATGACCGGACTTGTTATTAGCTTTGCTGTGAACTTGGTTAGCCAATTCGTTCATCAACCCAGATTACCTCATCTACAAGCCGTCAAGCATATATTTCGGTATTTAGATGGCACATCCACCCGTGGATTACTCATTGAGCAGTGCTCTCCCACTTCATTAACAGCTTATGCGGATGCGGCCCGGGTTGGATGCTCCGATACTCGACGTTCCAATCAGGTTTTTGTGCATTTCTAGGCACCAATCTTGTTTCATAGAGTGCCAAGAAGCAACCCATCGTGGCTCATTCTTGTACAGAAGCTGAGTATATTGTTGTCACTCATTGTGTTGCTAAGATCAATTGGATTCGGCATTTACTTCATGAGCTTGAAGTCCCACTTTTTACTCGTCTCACTATTTATTGTGGCAACATCTCTGTGACATATCTTACTCTCAATCCCATATTTCATGCTCATGCCAAACACTTTAAGTTGGACTTTCACTTTGTTCAAGAGGGGGTTTCTTTCGATGATCTATATGTTCGCTACGTACCTACTACGGATCGGTTAGCAGACATATTTACAAAGGGATTACCTAGTCTGCGTCATCCACTATTAAGATCCAATTTCTCAATTATTACACCTACTTCGGATTGATGGGGAGTATTAACGTGTAATTATATATATTGGGATACTTCTATAATTGTGTTTATTTATACCCTTATTGTAATTAGTCACTCATATAAATACATATTATACAACCTAGTTTGGGTTGAGCCACCATAAATACCCTGTCGTTATTTCTCTCCGACTCTAAACATCAACACATGGACCACCATAAATAAGCCCAAACAAAGATACATAGACCTAGCTTCATCCTTTTTGTTTTCTTTCCCTTTCCTTGTCGTGCTGCAGAATCCGTACAAGCATCCATATCTTTGGTGACAGAGGTAAGCACATCCATGTATTCATCAGCGCCGAAACACTGGAGTCAGCTTCTCGTGCTCGATAACCACTGTTGCCAAACAACGGCTCTTTCTTCGGAGTGAGCTTGTAGATTGCCCGACACACCTTTTACAGTTTGAAGACATCGCCTTACAGGCTGTGCAGGTTCACCTTTTGTTCGCATCATCTAGCTCGAGCTTCTCCTTCAACACCTCCGACTTCCCTTTTGATAGTTCCGCAAAAATTGATCAGTTCACGCCGCATTCACCTTCTATGATTAGGCAAGCATCGATGAAAGGACAAAGAATACTATTCAATTGCAATTGCAATCGATTTATCTCGCCGGAAAAATAATATTTTTGGCTTTGCTTTAGACATAATGGAAATATTAAAAAGTGTATGTTGTTCTAGTTTCCAGATCACTTCAGTCTAGAGTCAATATTCTTGTTTAGGGTTTGTCTAGGGGTGTTTGGCCGTTATCTTGAAAAATAAATAATTAGAAACTTGGGATTTGCCTAACTGGAGGGTTGTTTTAAGTAGTGTAAACTTCTATAAAGTTTCTTTGAGGAAAAATGATATTTCAATTAATTTTTTGAAAGGACAATAATTAAACAGTTCCTAAAGTTTGATTCAATGTGTAACGTAACTCCTGAACTTTTAATTTGATCAGTGTGGTCCCTGGACATTTGGTACATGTTCAATTTAGTCCTTGAACTATATGAAAATATTCAACATTATTCTTGCATTAATTCTAGCTCAGTGGCAATACTATATATTCTCATAAAGTATAGAGACTAAGTTGAACAAGTATCCTAATTCTATGGATTACGTTGAACAAATTAAAAGTTTAGGGACCACATTGCACATTTTTGGGTAAAGTCCAGGGGTCACATTGATCAAAAGTAAAAATTTAGAGACCACGTTACATATAAAGCCAAAGTTCATGAATTATTTGTATCATTTTTCCTTTTGTGGAATTGAACTGTTGAATTGGAGTTTCGTCATAACTCCGTATATCCTTGGCGAATTCTATTAAATAGTGACTTACACACGTTGGATCCTTAGGTGGAATTCTTTGGTGGCGAACGGTATGCCCCTGTGTATTCCGTGATTTCCTTAGGCGACGAGCATTTACCAGGTTGTTACCCTTGTGTTTTCTTTATATCTCCTACTCCTCTGGTACCATTTAACGACCCAGAAGAAAGTAAAACCCTAAAGTAACACTAGTTATAGTGATTTCGATGGAATTTACCCTACAATTGTGCTGAAGAGGGCACAATTACATATCGATCTACGTCTGTGGAAAGCCCCGACTGAGTCTGTGTTGGCCGGACGGCCCCACATGCATTTCACGGCTCATCCTTAATCAGTCACAACAACATCCTTTTTAATGGGTCAAATTCCGAAAAAACGAAAGACAAAACTTGTTGGAGATTCGACACCTGTCTAATGGCGGCCAAGAAGAAGGCGCTAATTTGCAAAGTCCATATTGAACTTGAATTGCTTCTTTGATAAGTCGGACTTTTTGTTGAAAAAATGAAAACAGCAAAAGTCCTGCTTGAATATATGTTCACATGTTGAAGTCGGCAAAAGAAGAGAAGTGCAAGAGAAATAATGATGAGCCACTGTTGAACAGCAAATCTCAGCCTCTAACTTCTTCGCAACTCTCTCTTCTTCTCTTTTAATACACACAACTTTACTAACAAATTTAAGACGAAATTTCAAGAGATCAATTGAGTAATTGCTGAATCCGTTTCTTTGCGGCTGTGGTGTATATCATGGATATATATTTGTTTTAAACCCGGCAGTAACAATAGTGAAGGCAAATAATACATTAAAGACAGTGATCGTCATCACGCATCAAAGCATTAAAAAAAACTATAAACAACTCCTCTATCTTCATCAGTAATCAAATTGTCCCAACAATATATATCTCTTTTACTTGAATAGAGTGATAAAAGAACATGGTAGATTTGCACGACTCCTCAATTTTCGAACTTTATGGTTTGTCTGGTCCTTTCTTCTCGTACAAGAAAGCAAACTTCAGCCCACAAAAAATTATGAAACTGTCACACCCAATGCAGAATTTTTCTGTAAACAAAACTGGATGAACGTAGACACACAAATTACTGCTTACATTATATTTACCATAAAGTACAATACCATGCATTGTTGAAAGCCCTAAAAGGATTACCCACTTAGAAAGCAGCTTAACATCCCTTTCCTTTCATGTTTCCAAAGCATCATTATTTTCACACCACCTAGAACTGTAATACACGTAGTATATCACCGGCCAAACATTCTGGCTTATCACTTTAGCTTATTTTTCATGCATTGAGAAGGTAGGCGTCCGCACCCATGAGCAGTCCGCGCATGACCTCAAGATACTTGTCGGGATTAGGAATGTCGGCGTTTTTCTTCTCCTAAGTCAGAACTGCTTTAGCCGTGCAGTGCTCACCCTTTGAAGAGAGCTGGTAGCAACCCTTCAGGCTCTTGTAAAGATTCATCGGGTCTCCCTCCAAACCATTGAATGTGATGGACTTCGTCTCATCATCGATGGCTTCTATGGTCTCCTTCCAGCTTTCGGTATCTCCTGTGGTATGTACTCTGGTTCAGTTGACATATGACCACTTACTAATGCTTAAATTAGCATATGACACCAGTTGGACGTCACATCATGCTCAGGCATATGAAATATCAACACAAGCTTAATACACGAATAACGCCACCGACTTAGACTTTCAGATCGGCAAAATCAGTAGAGACTATACATGGGAACAAGACATCCGCCTTAGTGATCGTTCATCAAAACTTTGTTCCGAGGTCATGAAGCCGAAGCTCATGGAACATTGATGAATTGTGGAGATCTTCCACAAGCTAAAAGATTCAAGCTTGACGTTGAACTTATCTGTCAGCTTTAATTCTCAAACTCCGGAAGATGAATTAACAACAACAATCGGATCGAAATCGATGGAAACGAAAAGAAAACATGCAGAGATCGAACTCTAAATCACAAAACGGAAGAAAGATATAGATAAGAAAAAAAAGATACGTGGGTGTTAGCGGTTAAGTTGGCATAAATAAGTGACAAAGTTGTGGACCTACCAGCAACATAATTCCAGAGCCTTACTGAGCCCACAGACTCCCAATCACCGCTTACTAGTTTTACATCCTTAACCATTTGAGGGACGATTTTTGGGAAGAGGTAGGATTTTCTCCGGAAGATATCAAATACCTTCTCAGCTGGTGATTTCAACTCCAGCTGAGACTCGAACTTCCCCAATTGAGCCATGTTCTCTCCTTCTGCTCTTGGCAAAACAAAGGTTAATAAACTTTGCGGAGAAGTATATGTTGAAGCTAGACTGTGAATGAGCAGTGAGCACTGAAGGCAATTTATAGAAATGCTTAGGGCTTGGGCATGCATACCTTTGCCACTTTAGTTGATTTTACTTTTCTCAGATCATGACATGGCACTCGAAAAGAAAATCAATTTAATATGTCGTAAATGATGCAGAATTATTCCAATATAAAGTGTTGCGACATGAATGATGCGTTCATCTGTTTTCCCTTATGATCGCAAGGAATCCCACCTTAGATCGGGATATATGTGTACGCAAATTAGAAAATGCATTGCCAATGAAGTTGAAGGCGAGTTACAACAATTTATATTAGAACCAAATTTCCTACACCTTTTTTCCGTACATTATCCTCTATTTATTTTGAGGATATACTCAAGTTCACGAAAAGGAAGCTTTTGATAAGGATAAAAGGAATAACCTACGGATCAAATTGGCCAATTGCAATAATACATTGAATCAAATTCGTGGCCGTGTGGTCCCTGATGAATCAGATTCTACATGGCTCTTCCCTGTGAAAAATAGAGACAAGAACTGGTGCTTTGGTCCTGGACGAACTATGAAAAATATGATGTGTATTGTCTGCGGCAAATTGGCAAGGGCATCTGTCCTGTTTTTTTTTTTTTTTTCCAGAAATAATCGTTCAATGATTAAGCGAGTCATGGTATCCCGGTAACTCTAACCTATGATCATGTCTTAAGCATGAAAGTTTGCCTGACCAGTGGTAAATGTTAGCAATTAAACCAAATTCGTAAATGTTTTTGATTTAGTTGCATAGTTGTCGATGTCAATTCATGACTATCGATTGGTTACCTCGATTCATGGTTGTCGATGACTATTTAGCTTCCAATATTGTTACAAAAATTAATGCTCCGTTTATTTTACGAAAAGCAACTTTTAGAAAAATATTTTTTAGATTTTCTAATATTTGGTTCGCAAAAAATAAGTTAGTCCAGGAAAACATTTTTCATCCATAAAAAAACTCTTTCAAAAGTGGGAAATCGCTAATCTTTGCTACCTCGTCTTCTTTATATTTATTTTTTTGTTAATTAAAATTCCAATTTTTTATTTTCTAAATATTTAAATTTTTAATTAACTTTGAAATTTTTTACTTTTCTTTTTATTTCTCTGCGGGTCAATGGCTACGATGACGGGCCATAGCTGCTTGCTCGCAGCGAGGTCGGCAAGCTTGAGTGTCGCTAGCCTTGAGCTCGACACTAGTAAGGCTCAAGCTCGTCGGACTCGCCGGAAATGCCGAGGTGGAGCCTCAAGCGAATGGTGTGGCCAGTCACCAAAAAGAAAAAAACAGAAAAAAAAATAAAAAAAAGTATGCTTTTTTGTAAAAAATAATTCAAAATTTTGGTAATTTTTCCTAGAAAAATAAATTCCTTGCCAAATGACGAAATTTGTTTTCCACTTTGTTTTTAAGTGTCAATCAAAAACGGGCAAATGTCATCATTTTTCTTGAAAATGATTTTCCCAAAAAAAAATTTTGAAAATATCACATTTTCTATGAAACCAACGAGCCTAAGAGTTTTTATTGTAAAGTCATAATTAGGTGGATTTTTGAATAGTTTGTTTGTGTTTATATATTCAATATTTTGTGAGTACCCAAGAATCTATCTTCTTGAAATGCTGATTACATTTATGAGTCATTTAAGAGTAAGATTAAGAGCCATGTAATAATACCAGTCTTGTAATCATTTCAAATATAGGTGAATTAAGGTGAAATTAAGAGAAATATAAAAGGCCCACCACCTGCCTCTCATTCTTGAGTTGTGTAAGTTGTGAGCGTTTCCAACTTCAAATTTTTCTGCTAGTGTTTCATGTACTTACCCGGCCTTGGAAATCTGTAGTCTGCTTCTTATCTTGGATCGGCGGTGTTGCCAAACAGCCGTTCTTTCTTCGGAGTGAGCTTACGGATCGCCCGACACACCTTGTACAGTTTGAAGACATCGCCGTCCAGGCCATGAAGGCTTTACCTACATGCTCACATCGTCTAACTCCAGCTTCTCCTTCAACACCTCCGCACCGACTTCCCTTCGGACAATTCCGTAAAAATTTTGATCAGTTCACGTTGCATTAACGCTCTATGATTAGGCAACATCGATGAAAGGACAGAATAATATTTAATTGCAATCGATATATCGTGTCGCCAAAATAATTATTTCGCCTTTGCTTCAGACATTAGGAAAATATTAAAGTGTACTAGAGCACTTTGCCCGAAGCCCACTACCAATAATTTCCTGTGCGACAATTAGGATGACTGACTGCAACTTCCACCACTCCGAAAAAAATCTCATGAGAAATGTGCTTAGGTGAGAAAACTAATCAAAACAAGTTCATAGTAGATGAGATTAGGATCGAGTACAAGTTGAGCAGCTATTTTCATTTCAAATTGTATTCATCTTAGGCACCGTCTGTTTGATAGAAAACTATTTTCCAGAATTATTTTTTGACTTTCTGATATTCGGATGAAGGAAACCTAATGGATCTATGGAAATATTTTTTCATGAATAAAATGTCAAGGATAATGGCACAGGTCAAGGAATCAAGATCAAATCAAATCACGCTGTTAAGGATAATGGCACGGATCAAGGAATCAAGATCAAATCAAATCACGCTAGTACAAGCAAGTGCTAAGATCAAGGGATTGTAAATTCAATTTGATTGATTCTAATGGCATGTAATCTCTTGTATAAATACATGTACTCATACATGGAAAATATATTAGTTACAAAAATCTTTTCCTCAGAATCCTTTCGAGTCTCATAAACCTTTTATGGTATCAGAGCTTCTTCGCTCAACCGAGCCCTCAATCTCACTATGTCGAGTTCAACCGGTGACAACACCAACTCTTCCACAATCGATCTTACCAACTCTTCCGCAACTAGTCTTATTACCATCGACAACACTGTCCCGCTTCTTGTGAAGCTCACAGAAGGCAACTTTCCCTCTTGGCGAGCACAACTTCAAGCCATTTTAATTGGCCATGATCCGCTTCGATTTGTTGATGGCACACACCCTTGTCCATCACTTGATTCATTCGGATCAGCTAGTCTAACACGCACATTGTGGATCCGCCAAGACCAACTGTTGTTATCCGCCATTTTCGGCTCGGTTTCTGAACCTATTTTACCGCTGATTTCATTCAGCGAAACCTCTCAAGAGCCATTAAAAAAGCTCACCAACTTGTATGCCAACAAATCCCGTTCTTGGGTAATGTTTCTCAAGGACTAGTTGTCCATAATTCGACGTCAATCGAGGTCGGTTTCCGAATATCTTCAAGAATTAAAGGGTATTGCCGATGAACTCTCCATTATCCTTGACACGGGTTGCGGTTGGTAGAGGTGGTGGTAAGGCCTGTTAGGGTGGTGGATCGGAGGATGAGGGAGGTGAGTCCGATGGGGTGGAATTTATGATAGATAGTGGTGTGTTATTTTGGTTTGAGTTGGTATGGGTTTCGGGTAAGGGGTCGGTTGTGGGTAGGTTGAGCGGTGGTTGGGGTTGGGATTCGATAGAGGATGGTTATTGATAGTGTCGGTGCTACGAATTGGAGAAACAGCTGTTGCGTGGGGAGCGAGCAGCGAATCGGGAGCGATTGTAGAATCTTGCGATTAGATCGGCGTTGGGACGGAAGGCGAGGCTGAACTCGTTTGTTAGGTAATGATTGGAAATTGGATCCATGTGGGATTCATAGGTGATAATGGGCTTGGAGGTGAGGAGTTTGTTGTGATATATGAAAACATGTGTTCGTGGAACACAACGTGACGAGAAGTGTAAACGCGTTTAGTTTGGGGTTCGAAACATTTGTATGCACTTTGAGAGAGCGAGTAACCAAGGAATATACACGGACGTGAACAGTTATCAAGCTTGTTTTGGGCATATGGGCGGAGCCACGGATAGCATAAGCATCCGAAAATGAGAAATTTGAGATAATTCGGCTATCGATTGAAGAGTTTTTGATATGGAGATTGATATTGAAGGATTGGGGTGGGTAGTCAATTGATGAGATATGCAGCAGTTTGAAAGACATAGGACCAAAATGAGGTTGGAAGAGATGTGTTGTGAAGTAAAGTTAAGCCCGTTTCTACAACATGACAATATCGCCGTTCAGCGGTGCCATTGCATTGTGGGGTGTGAGGAGGAGTGGTGAAATGAGAAATACCGTGTGTGGTAAAAAAAAAGTTTTGAGTTTTAGATACTCACCTTCGCCATCGGAGTAGACAGAGATAATAGGACGTTGAAATTGTTTTTCAACGAATGGTTTAAAAACACAAAAAATGGCATAAACGTCAGATTTTTTTTTGCATATGATAAAGCCATATGTATTTTGTAAAATGATCGGCAAATGAAATGTAGTATTTGAAACCATCAACCGAGGTGTCGGAAGCAGGACCCCATCCAATTTCCAATCACTATCCAACAAACGAGTTCAGCCTCGCCTTCTGTCCCAACGCCGATCCAATCGCAAGATCCTACAACTATTGTCGATCCGTTGCCTGCTCCCCACGCAACAGCTATTTCTCCAATTCATAGCACCGACACCATCAATAACCATCATCTACCCGAATCACAACCCCAGCCACTGCTCAACCTACCCACAACCGACCCATCACCCGAAACCCACACCAACTCAAACCAAAATAACACACTACTATCTATCATAAATCCCACCTCATCGGACCCACCTCCCTTATCCTCTTATCCACCACCCCAACAGGCCTTACCACCACCTCCACCAACCGCAACCCGCAGCCATCCAATGATTACACGATCCAGAAATAACATCTTCAAATCCAAACAAATTCATTACACTACTAAACATCCTCTACCCAACACCATCAAACCAACATGTGTTACTCAAGCCTTGCGAGATGCCAAACGGCGATATGCCATGTCCGAGGAATTTAATGCGCTGCTATGCAATAGAACATGGGAACTCACCCCTCACACAAATTCTAGTAATGTTGTTGGTTACAGGTGGATATTCCGGATTAAACGCCAACCTGACAACGGTATTAAGCGCTACAAAGTGCGTCTTGTTGCTAAAGGCTTCCACTAACATCCCAAGATTGACTACAAGGACACCTTTAGTCCTATTGTCAAACCGACCACCATTCGTGTTGTGCTTTCTATTACATTGAACCGCGGATGGCCATTTCGACAACTTGATGTCAACAATGCATTCCTACAAGGGGATCTCACGGATGAAGTGTACATGACTCAACTTTCGGGGGTTATTGATCCGGCTCGACAAAATCATGTCTGCAAATTGAGGAAAGCTATTTATAGATTAAACAAGTGCCAATGGCATGGTACACTGCATTAAGTAAATTCCTACACACTTACGGATTTCGCAACTCTCACTCCGATCCATCCATGTTCATTTACACCATGGGTCCAGTTACAATATTCTTCCTTGTCTACGTTGACGATCTCATCATCACAGGTAATGACTCCTCTTTCATTGCCAACTTTATTGAAGCACTGTCTACGCATTTCTCTGTGAAAGATTTGGGATTACTTCATTACTTCCTTGGCATTGAAGTGATTCCAACTAAGACAGGTATACTTCTCTCTCAACATAAGTATATTCGTGAGATTCTCCAAAAGCACAAAATGGATGAGGCCAAGGAGGTAGACACTCCATTGGCAGTGGGAATCAACTTATATGTCCATGATCCAGTTGAGGCAACCAGTGCGAGTGAGTATCGAAGTATTATTGTGGCCATTCAATACCTCACTATCATAAAACCTGACATCGCATTCTCCGTCAACAAATTATCTTAGTTCATGCAATGTCCCACTATCACAAATTGGGCTGCTGCTAAACGACTTCTTCGGTACTTAAAAGGAAGCATATTTCATGGATTACATCTAACGGGGTCAACGACATCTATTCTTCACGGATTCTCCGATGCTGATTGGGCAGGTGATGTAGATGATCGATCATCCACCTCTGCATTTGTCATCTATCTCGGCTCTAATCCAATATCCTGGAGTGCGTGGAAACAACGTACTATTGCCCGATCTTCAACAGAAGCCGAGTACCGCGCCGTTGCCACCGACATAGCAAAACTACAATGGGTCGGAAATCTACTGTCCGAACTTGGCATCTAACCGACCACCACTCCAACTCCAACTCTGTCTTGTGACAACGTCGGCGCCACATATGTATGTGCAAATCTAATATTTCACTCCCGAATGAAGCACATTGCCATAAATTACCATTTCGTTCGTGATCTAGTTGCAAATGGAACTCTCCGCGTCTCCCACATCTCAACCACGGATCAACTTGTAGATGCTCTCACAAAACCATTATCCAAATCTTGGTCAAATTATTTGCGATCCGAGATTGGCGTCTTCGATGGAAGCGCCATCTTGCGGGGGCGTATCAAGGATAATGGCACGGATCAAGGTATCAAGATCAAATCAAATCAAATCACGCTGCTAAGGATAATGGCACAGATCAAGGAATCAAGATCAAATCAAATCATGCTAATACAAGCAAATGCTAAGATCAATGGATTGGAAATTCAATTTGATTGATTCTAACGGCCTGTAATCTCTTATATAAATACATGTACTCACGGATGGAAAATGTATTAGTTACAAAAATCTTTTCCTCAGAATCCTTTAGAGTCTCATAAACCTTTTATAAAAAAATAACAAACTTAAATTAGAGGAAAATGGCTTTCCTTTCTTGCAAGAAAGAAATCACTTTCCTTAAACCATTAAATTATTAAAACTAACCATTTTCCTTGAAAATGATGTGCGAAAATTATCCAAAAAGTCCTAAATCGATTGTACGGTGGCCAATTTGATCCAAAATCTTTTGACAACTTGTCAATTTTAATCATAAATCTTTTGGCAATTTGCTAATTTAGTCCCAAACCTTCTAACGATATGCTAATTTAGTCCTTCTAAAGAAATTGCAAAATTTGTCTACATTAGCGACATCCGTATCACGCAGGATAGAGAGAGCTAACTCGACCACCACGTCATCGATTTTCAGCAAAAATTGGTCGGAACAACTAATGTCCAAATCGTTAAAAGTTTTAAGACTAAATTGGAAAATCATCTAATGGTTTAGGACTAAGTTGGCACAATTAAAAGGCTTAGGACTAAAATAGCAAGTTATCAAAAAGCTTACGGCTAAATTGATACAATTGAAATGTTCAAAACTGAATTAATCACTGCACAACAAGTTTAGGACTTTCTGAACAATTTTTTCAAAATGATTTTCATAAAAAAAAAATTTCTTTTATCATGAAGTTTTTAATGAAATGAACGCACCCTTAATCATAATACAATTATTCTGTATATCCTCTTGTCCAATTAAGCGTTTAGTGACCACGCTCGAAGTCACGCCACGTGTTAAGCTCTTAATTTGATTTCGAATATCGAACACGCATCTATGGAGGGATCAA
Source organism: Rhodamnia argentea (assembly GCF_020921035.1). NCBI lineage: Eukaryota > Viridiplantae > Streptophyta > Magnoliopsida > Myrtales > Myrtaceae > Rhodamnia > Rhodamnia argentea. The sequence continues at coordinate 8,185,457 of NC_063154.1, read as the reverse complement.
ATCAAAGCACGTACTAACTTCACTGTAACCATGTCATTTGGCCAAAACCACAAGTGTATTGTTACAAGCACGATTGTACATGGACACGATACACGATTTCTCATATTCCCAAGTACCAGCTCAGCTTCACATCACCTGATCACCCAGCTTGATTTATTGGATCAAAGTACTAGAAATCTCAAGCATTCCATAGCGCAACCTCACATACGATCATGGTCATGCCATGATATTTTCCTTCATGCGCTTGAAACGTGAGCATCAATGTCCTTGGTCATGTCGATGAAGACGGCCATATACTTGTCAGGGTTAGGGTCGCTCGCCTTGTACTTCTCGTACTCGATGCTCAGCTTAGCCACGCTGCCTTGCCCCTTTGGGACGACCTTGCATATTGGCCTGTAGACCTTGTACTCATCGTAGAGGTGGCCCTCGATGCCGTGGAGGGTGACTGACATGTCATTGTCGTCGAACTCGACCTTCTCTTTGAACGTCCCGGATTTCCCGTCTATAGCATGTGCCGGCAAAACGAAAAAAGGTTTATGTAAGGCAGGATGTATAGGAACATCATTTTAATTCCAATGGCAACATCAAATAAAATTGATAGTTAGAGTGACCAAATTGAATCAATTACCAACGGTGTAATTCCAAATCTTGATAGCTCCATGCTGATCCCAGTCGCCTTCATGAACTTTGATTCCTTGAATGTGTTTGGAGGTGACGGTGGGCATTTTGTGGGTTTCGCTCCTCCAAAACTTGAAGAATTTGTCGGCTGGTGATTTCAGCTCGACTTCAGCCTCTAGTTTTCCCTGCAAATTCGCCATTTACCCCCTTTTTCTCCTAAGTGATGACTGTCTGGAGAGTCCAAAATTCTCTAAATTTGTCACAACACTGACCTGAGTTGAGAAAAAGAGGGGTATGGCTTGTTTCCTATATAGGAGCTTGGCGTTCATTTTTTCTCTACTTAAGGTCCCACATCATGATTCACGTGGTACTTGTATTAAGTATATCAACCCTTCAAATTGCATTGCCGACAATAAGATGTAGAGTAGACGAATTAAAAGACATACCTGAGCAATTATAGACTGTTAAATAATAGAACCAATATAAGACTTACACTTTTCTCGAGGAAAAAGTGACAGAAAAGCCATAAACTCGTTGTATTTGTGCCAATTTTATCCTAAACAGTCGAATAAAATGTTTATGATTAAATTAACACTATTAAAAAAGTCATTAATCTTTTGACGTAGTGCCAATTCAGTCCATTGCTAATGTGGACATCAGAAGGCCTATATCGTACCGCCGAGCACCGACATGGATATTTTTAATAATATTTTAATAATTTTCAATTTTTCTCTTTTTTTCTCTTTTTTTTTCCTTTCTCATTTTTCTATCTTGTTTTCCGGGTTTCTCCGGTGGCCCTTGCCAAGGCGAGGGTGAACAACGGCGAGGTTGGCCTCGCGTCATTTGCCCTCGCCGACCATCAAAGAAACCTAAAAGAAAAGACAGAAAAAAAGGAAAAGGAAAAAAGAAAAATAAATCAAACATCATTGAAATATTATCATGTCCAGGTCACTAATGACCGCGCCACGAAGGCCGTTCGGTGTCCACGTCGGTAATATCCAAAAAAAATTAATCGGAAGAACTAAATTAGCTCTAGATTAAAAGGTCTAGGATTAAATTAATATCAATATAATAGATTTATGACTTTTCTGACATTATTTCCCTTTCTCGGCCATCAGAATTAAATGCCTATTCATACATTTCTCGCATTTTCATAATAAGCTCTAAAATTCTGTCACAGCTGCGAGTGGAAATCATCTTCTAAGCTCATTGATGTGCCAAGGTCAACTTAATATTCTACCCAAAGCACATAATTAGCCACACTTGGCAAGGGTAAGGTCGAGATTCGAGCTGAGAATTTTGATTTAGAATACTTGAATTAAGGGGGAGCTAGCCCAATGCAAGAGGCTTAGACGTGGAGAGGATTTGCTTAAGTGTACGTTTTGAGGATATTGGACGAAAGAAATTCCACTTGAGAAGTGAGGTATAAAGCGGAGCAAGTAGTTTGGCCCAATGAGTAATTTGATTTAGTTTTCGGAGCGGAAATGGGTCTAATCATATATGTTGCTATACTGAAAATTCGAAACAAGAAGGCTTTATGTAAGGGGAAAAAAAAAAAGAATCATCGCGGTTGCACTTCTCTTGTATAGAAGAAGAAAGCCATGGATTTGCATAATATATGTGTCTATAGGGACATGATTCACGTGGTCCTTTTGAATTGTTTTCAATGTTTTCGGTTCCCCAATCTTCACCTACTAACTAATCGGTGTATTGGACCAAAAAAAAAAAAAAAACTAATCGGTGTATTGAATGAGCATGCGCATTGCCAAAATAAAAAATCTCGGTTTAATTAATAGCTCATTGTGTTTTAACAAATCGTCCGTATAGTATTTAGCAAATTGCACAGATTACCAAATTTAGGGATCTAGCACATTGTCCAAATCGTTGGCCAACAAAAAAAGTGCTAGAGTGGTAAGATAATCCCTATCTCATACTTGTGTTCTATACTCAAAAAGGAAGGATGTACATTTTTTTGTGTATCTATGCAAAACTGCAAATAGCCAATTACGTCGAAAACTTCAAGGCGCGATCAACAACGTTCTACATCGCACACATATACGCATGTGTAAAATTTTGTCGTGGCCAAAGGTAAAATAGGATGGGGGACGATATGTGATCATTGTCGCATCATCTCAGAGTATTGATGCAATGTAAATGGATAAACATGAATCTAGATAGACAATAAAATTTCAAGTAGGGGTAATAACACGATCGGTTTCTAAATTTTTGCCCAATATGCAATGTGATCCCCAAATTTTTAATTTGGTCAATGCAGTCCCTAAACTTTATTCTAATATACAATGGGTCCCTAAAATTTTAATTTGTTTAATGTGGGCCATGAATTTTTGGTATATTCTCAATTTGTTATCCCATTAATTCAAATCTAGGGACATCATTGAACATATTTATATAATGCATAGACCAAATTGAACATACATCAAAAGTTCAGCAATTATATTGAATACTTTAAAAGTTCAAGGACTACATTGCTTATCGGAATAAAGTTCAGAGACTACATTACATATTGTGCCAAAGTTCATGGGCATTTATAATAGAGAAAACCATAACCTAAAAACAATCAACCATCGTGAATGGAAGATATGGGATCATTGTTGGTCGGCGGCTTGTTGATATTTAGGGTTTTGCTTTAGCCAGTCTCTGATTGAACTTCCTCTACTGCAGAATGGGACTGTCTGGACAAATTATGCGCAGCAACGCTTTATTCAGTCGACTTAGGAAGTGAAACCAACTCAACAACCCGTCTTGTAGCCGTTTTGTAGACATCAGAGAGGCTCAGTAGCCAAATGATTTGCGTTATTACATGCAAACTCCGCCCTAAACCGAAACAAAGGACCGTCATTTAGGCTTACCCTACAAATACTTCGAATCAGATTACCCGAAGTGCGGTTCACGACCTCAGTCTGATGCATTGTGCTGCTATAATGCAATGCAAATCGAATGAGTGCCGCAAACCTTGCTGAAAACGACTGAGAATCCTAGTGTCACGACCTGAGGTGATCGATTTAGCAACCTAGTGTGACCTCATAGTTTGTGAGAAGAAGATCTCCGCCACATCCGTTGTGTCCGACGTCTTCTTGCAAGGGAGGAAACGAGCCATCTTAGAAGATCCAGTCAACCGCTACTAGAACTGAGTACAAACCAGTTGAGCACGTTTAGAAACCTGGAACAGGGTACTTAGAGAGGTCCTCCTAAATCTACTCCGGGACAGGAAGAGACTTCCCTGCACCAATTCACCTGCTTCCGGTTTCAGATGTCGCCAGTAAAATCTCTCTAGAACAAGGAAATGCAAAGCTGACTTGCCTTCATTAAGAAGCCATCATGCACACGATAATTATCACCAGGTTGATTTGGTTGTGATCACTCCCAGATTACTTAAAATTCTTCATCGCTTTGATGCAATTTCTGCAAACATCCGAAACCCTCAACCTCGCGCCTACTAAGAGAATTTGCAACTCAGTTCAGTGCGCCGGACTTCTGAATTCACCAATACAGGAATATCTGCAGAACGAAGTATACCGACACGGATGCATGTCACTGCTAGTTCGCTTTGGATTGCTCAGATACTTTTGTCCCTCTTGACCGAAATACAGAACAAACTCCCTCCCGATCAAGAGTAATGCTCCCAATGCTTTAACATTGGCGAGACAACATAGAACTCCTTGTCACACGTTCGATAAATCATGAAAAAGAAAATTATTTACTAAATCATAGAGATATTACCTTAAATCTAAGTAAGCGATTATTCAGAAAGAAACAGCATCATATGTTCTATGAATGGGGAAACAAAGTAAGACTCCAAATTTAGATGATCCTCTAGTCTGCATCATTCCCCTCCTCTGGGAAAACTCAGACTCCAAACAGTTGTTTAGACTGCACCAATCTATGCCGGTTAGAGAACGCTCGGCCCTCATCTTCTCAAGATGATCCACACAGTTTCCCCCAAAAGAAAGTTTCTAAATTAAACTTCGTAGTTGATTCTTCAATGTTCTGCGGCAATAGAAAATCTCTCTTAATTCCACCGTCGGGAGGCGCTGCCCCCGAACCCCCGTCCGCTGACCGGGCAACGGGACACCCGTGTAGGGGACGCTGCCCCCGAACCTCCGCATCCCGCGCGTAGGGGTCATATGTCGTTGGGTAACACTTCGGTTTCCCTAAGCTCACGTGGGCGTACCCGGTGTGAGAAATAAGGGTCCCCTCCTCTGGGAAAAGCTCGTATGGTGGAATTAAGAGGTTTTAGGTTAAGATATATCTGAAAAGCCCGTATGGTGGAATTAAGAGGTTTTAGGTTTTTTAGCCCGTTTTTGAGCATATATATTTTGTTCGGTTTTATCATTGTATTAAGTTGAATTGGAAACCGAAAAATATAGTGAAATCTCTTTGCAGGACGTAGCCCTAATCTTGGGGTGAACCTGGGTAATCTCATGCATCTTTCCAATTTTTCTCGATTCTCTGTGCGATCGTCCGATTCGGTTCTGATAAATCCCTTCATAGTCAAGCTATCATATGACTTCACATACAAAATCGTCCTCGGGGAAGTGGAGGTATTCTAATTCATAACCAAGCTGTGATATGAATTCACAACACTCATGTAAAATCGTCCCCAAAAAGAGGGAGATACTCCAATCTATAATCAACTGTCATGCTAAGGTCATACTCACATGTCATATCTCTGCCCTAATGCCAGGATATGTCTTTATTCCATTACCCAACAAATGTTTCTCATGAGAAATGCCATTAGGTGCGAAAAGCCGTCAAAAGAAGTGCATTGCAGACTACATTAGTGTACAACTGAAGCAGGAATTTTCGATTTCCTACTGTACTCTTTGTATGGAAAAAGATCTGCCTAATCGTAACAGTGGTAAATTATACCAAATCAATATAGATGTGGATACAAGAATTTTCAATTTTCAATGCTTGAGAACATTCTGACAACTCTAGCAATTGCTTATAAGTTGCACCTCATCATCCACGGCGAAACTGCGACGATAGTCACCATACTAAGGTGGGACCAATGGCTCAAATGAATTTAGACGAATTATTGAAGACACTCGTCATTCAAACTACATCGATTCTTAATTGTACAATGCTGCTTTTTTGGCCAGTTAGACCAAAGCTCAATATGTGATAAATTACACTAGATGTTGGAGTTGGTGAATACTTTGGGGACCCTTGTTTCTCATATCGGGCATGCTCACGTGAGCTTTGAGAAACTGAAATATGAACCCATGACATATGACCCCTGTGCATAGAATACGGGGGTTTGGGAGCAACGCCCATTTTTTAGAGTTGGGCTTGTATTTAAGTTAGCCCGTATGTTGTGGGATCAAAGGGATTTAAATAGGCTTAGGTTTTGGACCCATTTTTTAGATCATATATATTGTGTTCGTATGAAAGATCATTGTAACAACTTGCGCGGCTATAAACCTAAATTATAGTGAAATCTCTTTGCAAGACGTAGCCCTATTCTGGGGTGAACCTGAGTAAACCGTACTTCATCTATTTTTCTATTATTTATGTCATTGTTCTTATTCAAATTAAGATACAACCCATCACTAGGAACCATCTAAAATTCCTAGAAAGTCCTGTAAGATATATCTGAAACTCGCCTACGTTAGATCCACTACAATACGGAAATACAATCCTTGTTCAATCTCATCTAATTTGTATCATGATATCGTCTATTGCGACTATATTTCTGCATCTTAATTTATCTAAGTGTTTGAGTAAATGTGCTCGAAGTTCAACTAACATATTAATCTCTTAATTTCATTGGAAATCGTAAACATTATCTATGGAGGGATCAAATCAAAGCATGTACTACCTTAACCCCAAAAAAAAAAAATCAAAGCATGTACAAGCTTCCCCATAATCATATCATTTTGTATCATGATATGATTATCATAATCTCATCTAATTTGTATCATGATATCGTCTATTGCGATTATATTTCTACATCTTAATTTATCGAAGTGTTTAAGTAAATGTGCTCGAAGTTCAACTGACATATGAAGCTCTTAATTTCATTGGAAATCGTGAACATTATCTATGGAGGGATCAAATCAAAGCATGTACTACCTTAACCCAAAAAAAAAAAAAAATCAAAGCATGTACTAGCTTCCCCATAATCATATCATTTTGGAAAAACCGCAAGTCTTACTACAAGCAAGATTACAGACGAACATAATACACGATTCTTCTGGTATTCCCAAAACACAACTCAACTTCAGATCACCTGATCAACCCGCTTGATTTATTGGGTCTAGATGCATAGAAGCACCAGAAATATCAAGCATAATACAGCACAACTTCACATATGATCACATCCATGCCACGATCTTTTTTCCTTCGTGCGCTTAAAATGTGAGCATCGATGTCCTTGGTCATGTCGATGAAGAAGGCCATGTACTTGTCGGGGTTAGGGTCGCTCGCCTTGTACTTCTCGTATTCGATGCTCAGCTTAGCCACACTGCCTTGCTCCTTCGGGACTAGTTTGCATGCCGGCTTGAAGACCTTCCACGCGTCAAAGACGTGGCCCTCAGTGCCGTGCAGGGTGAACGACATGTTGTCATCATCAAACTCGACCTTCTCCTTGAACACTTCGGATTTCCCATCTGTACAATTGCACAGACGAAAAAGAAGGTTTACGTTAGGCGGGGTCATCAAATTTAATTTCCATGACAACATGGAATAAAATTCATAATAAGAGAGACCAGATTGAATGAATTACCAACGGTATAATTCCAAATCTTGATAGCTCCATGCTGATCCCAGTCCCCTTCATGAACTTTGAGTCCTTGAACGTTTTTGGAACTGACGGTGGGCAACTTGTGGGTTTCGCTCCTCCAAATCTTGAAGAATTTATCAGCTGGTGATTTCAGTTCGACTTCAGCCTCTACTTTTCCACGCAAATTAGCCATGTTGGCACAAATATTGAGACACCAAAATTCACCAAGTTTGTTAGAACACTGGCCTGGGTTGAGAAAAAAGTAGTGTGGCTTGGGTCTTATATTGACTTTGGCCGTTCATTTTCGTATCTACTTTAGGTCCCACACATCATGATTCACGTGGTCCTTGATATGTTTACTAATTATCTACCTGTCAAATGTTATTGGCAATTGCATTATAAAATGTATTTTGCACCAATAAAAAGAGATGCCTGAGCAATTATGGCCGTGGCCTGTTGATTAGAAGCAATTCAAGACTTCAATTTATTTCAGTGATTAGCAGTGATTTAAGATTTCGAAATGGAGGTGGGTCTTACCCTTTAAATTGATAAGACTCAGAGGTGGACTCTTGCATGATGTGGTGTAAGGTGTAGCAACTAGTTTGGCTGAATAACTCATTGGCCCAAGTTTTTAGAGTGAAGACCAATTAAACTAGAAATATTGATCGATTCAAAGTTTGGCTCTCTCTCTCTTCGCCATCTTCCAAGTGAAGATATTGAGTTTCTTTTATGCGCCTAAACTATTGTTGTACGCTGTTCTTAACGCTAGATCTACTAAGATCGGTCCACAAAGTTTTGTGTAGTAAGTAAGATAAAATAGTGTAAGTGAACATTTAATCGAGTGGGTCATTCTCAAGACTTGATAAAAAAGCTTGTCACGTTGCTTAGGGGGAAAATGTAGGATGGCCATCTAGTCCTAAATCTTTCAATCGTGTCAATTTACTCATGAACCTTTTGATGATTTGTCAATGTAGTTACTCCGGTCAATTTTAACTAGAAATAACTAAAAATGCCACAAGGCCATCTAGTCAGCATTGGCCATCCTATGTAGCTTGGCCAGCACTAACAAATGCCATTTTTTTTTTATAAATTCTTGCTTAATTTTTTCCTTTTCATTTTTGCTAGTGGCCAATCTAAGGCAATGGCCGGTGACTAGCTATAGGCGAAAGGCCGCCTTACCTATGGTTGAAAGGGACGTGACCCTTGCCGGCGGCCGGCAATGGCTTTGAGCAATGGCCTGGTAGGGTCGTCGGGCCGTCGATGGCCGAAGAGAGAGAGAGAGAGAGAATATTAAATCAATTAATTAAAAATTCAAAAACTTAAGAAATTTCTTTAAAAAAAATTACAAAAAAAAGTCTATGTCAATACCAATTGTGCTATGTAGCATGGTTGGCATCCACATTAGTGATTTTCAGGCAAAATTAGCCCAAAAGACTATATTGGCAAATTGTTAAAATGTTTAGGATTAAATTGACATAAATTGTAAAATTTAGGACTGAATTAGCATCCTAACAATAAATTTAGGATTTTTTTTTTGGTTATTTTTCTCTATCGCTTTGTATACAATTTTGTGATATAGTCTAGGTATACTTAACCTTTCTCTATAGATTTTACCATTTGCATATTTGGGTTGATTACTTTAAAATACTCTGCACACAATATATATTTACTTTATGGCATATACAGTCAAGCTTTTGAAAAATATGGATGTTCGACACATATGGTTATTTCATTGTCGGGCAGCAATATTATCATTGCTTGAATTTGTATGTTCACAAAAGTAATTGTAGGGTGCGTTTACTTCACGAAAAATTAATGATGTGAAAAACATTGTCTTAAAATAATCGCTTATATTTCTTGAGATAATTAGTCAATAAAATTTATCTCATTGTCATAACAACTTATGACTAAAACTTTCGTGTATAAGAAAATGTTTTTTGTTCATTCTTTTTTAGAAGAGATACATGCAATTATTTTCAGAAAAATTTCTTTCAACTAATGGACCTAAGGGAACTTAACTTAGAAAGATTAGATTCTTATGAAAAGAATCGTAACCCGCTCTTATCATATCTCTCTACGATTCTGCCCCTAATACCATCTCTCTCTCCCTCTATCTTGTCACCTTTAGCCATCTAATCATTTTATTTTCTTTTCTAAAAAAGATGGATAAAATGATGACATGTTGATTCTTCATTTTTAAAAATCTAACTCGGCATGTAATAATTATGTCATCAAGTAATGTCTAATTTTCCATTTAAGCAGACAGAAGGAATACGCTAAACATTTATCAATAGTTAAGGAAGTACATTGAACAAATAAAAAGTTTGGGAATGATATTACACATTGAGATAAAGTTCCAGGGCCCTTTGTATCGTTTTCTCTTTAAAATTTCAGTTAGGAGAGAAAGGATGGAAATCTTAAAATATAAATATTTGAAGATTTTTACTTTCTTGAAATAATTTCTTTTTCAAATTTTTGCAGTACTTCGATTATTGATTGAAAGTCCGGATAATTAGGAATGAGACACTGTACAACAAAAAATAACAATTAACAGGCTAATCAACTGCCTAATTTTACCAGCTCTGTGTTTCCAAATCTTGTAGAATTGCGATTTCAGCTCCACTTCGCTCTCCAATTTACCCTACAAAGCAATTTTGGTTTTCGAAATGATGAGTTAACTAAAGTTCGAAAATTGAAGGCTTATGTGTAAATAAATCAGCGTGGATATACTTCATTTGTATAGACGATGATGGCCCGGGATTTTCATGAGATAATTATCAGTTCGGTGTTAATTTTATTATACAGATATCATTCTAGTCTTAAACTTTTCAATTTTATCATTGTAGTCTAAAATATTTGCGTGAAATTTCATATTTAAACATTCTGCCTATTGCCACCAAAAATTGTTGATGTGGCGATCCATAAAGTATCCACATCAATATGCCAAGTAGGACTCTGGCAATAATTGGATGTTAGGTCATCAATTTCAAGCAATAATTGGCCGGAAAGACTATATTGGATTTTTGTGTAAAGGTTTAGTACCACATTAAATATTTAAAAATTTAAGACTGAATTAACATCCGCAAAATAGTTTTAGGACTGATTGGGTAATCATTTTGATTTATGATTATTGTCAATTCGGTCATAAACCTTTTAAATTTATCAATTGAGTACAAAACCTTTTCAAGTATTGCCAACTCAGCCCATCTGATTAATTTTGATAGGACATGTGGACATCATGGCACACTTGCACCGACGTGAATAATTTTTAAAAATATATTTTAGTTTTTTTTTTTTTTTTTTTCTTTTTTCTTTCTTTTGCTTTTTTTTTTTAAGTGGCAAGGTCGTTGGGCCCTCACAGGGCGTGGGCGAAGGCCTAGATGCCCCCACGCTCGGTGAGGCTAGCCTCACCCAGACCATCGTGGACGCGGGGATTGGGCATGGAGGGAAGAGAGAGTGAAATGGAGAATCAAGGAAGAAAGGGCAGAGCAAATCGGAGCAATGGGCGAACCGGGGACTAGGCTTGGAGGGAGCCCATATGGCCAGTCAGTCACAGAAGTTCCAAGCTTTGAAGCCGACTCTGATGTTGGAGCTTCTTCATTCTAGGGTGTCCAATGCTGATACGTGATATACCCATCTGAAGAATCATACATCACAAACAGTAGCATAAGAAGTAGCAGCAGCAACCGCGAAGGACCACTCATCGTCTCCGGCCTAACCCCTGCCCGCGGCCAGCCATTTTAAGAGAAAAAATAAAAAAAAGAAGAAAAAAATAAAACATTGAAAATATTGAAATATCTTTAAAGAATGCTCAAGTCAGCGTCGGTCGTGTCATATAGGACAACCGAAATCTACATTATCAATTTCCGTCAAAATTGGCTAGATGAACTCAATTGATAAAATGTGAAAATGTTTAGGACTCAATTGGCAAAATTACAAAATTTATAACTGATTTGGCAAAATATAATAGGCTTATAACTTTTTTGATGAATTTTTGGAAATATATGCATGTGTGAAATTGTTCTCATGGACAAAGGAGAAGAAAAAAAGAAAGTGGATATCATCTTCAAGTTCCGATACAACGTAAATGGGTTAGACAAGAATAAAAAACGCTAAACTCGCATATACAAGAACAATCTTGCAACTAAACAACTTCGCGCGAAAACAAACAAATTCTCTCTCTCTCTCTCTCTCTCAATGTAGTATGATTAGAATCTCAAAATGTAGTATGATTAAGGATGAAGAAGCTTTTTGGTCTCCAAAGGAGATGCTTATTCGTGATAGGGGAAAGCGTTACCTAAAAAGGACAAAATATCTAATTCATATTTGCAAAATAGCAAATTCAAAATTTTTAGCTTTAAAAAGTGGATTTCCTAAACTAGGAAAATTTCAAATAAGGGCTGAAGTGCCCTCATATACTATGAAGTAGACATCATTTTAAATAAGGGCATAAGATGGGTAAATCGTCCCAAATAAAGGCCTAAAGTATCTCCATCAATCTCAAAAAAGGATTCGACCTCGTCAACCGAAGGGCTTTTTCATCTTTTACATTTTAATTTTTTTCCTTTTTCATTTTTTATTTTTTATTTTTTTATTTTTTTTATTGTCTTTCTTTTTTCTTTTCTTTTTTCCTCTTCCATCCACTAACCATCGATAAGGCCGGCCATCGCCCGGCCTCGGCGATGGCCAACGGAGGTCACCGGACTCAGGCAAGGGCCGCTTAGCCCGGGCGAGGGCGACCCTCACCCGACGCCCGCGAGGGAAGCCCTTGCTTGAGGCCAGCAATCTCCATCGGCCATTGACGAGGCCCGGCAATGGCAAGCGATGGGAAGAGGGAAAAAAAAAAGAAAAAAAGGAAAAGAAAACGAAAGTAAAAAAATATTGTTAATTCTTTCTTCACTACACTATCGCTTCCCCAATGGCCGAAATAGTTACATGCTTGCCGACCGGCCAAAAGTTCTTATCCGAGACGATTGAGCCACTTCATGCCCTTATTTGAGACAATTCAGCCACTTCATACTCTTATTTAAAATAAGATCCACTGCATGATTTTATTTAATAAAATAAAATAATTCAGGCCATTATTTGAAGTTTTCCCCCTAAACTAAGTAAACAATACCAATTCTAAATTTTTCTCATACCATTATATCTACTTGAGCACCCTCGCGTAAATCTTCATCAGATTTTGGTATATATTCTTATAAATTGAGTGAACTCGTCTCTGGCTCGTCTATTAGATTTTAGCTTTATCCAAATTCTTCAGACGCAGCACTTCTACAAAATCGTACCTGAGGAAGTTGGAGGTACTCTAATCTATAAGCAACTTCCAGGCTTATCCCAACCCTATCGTGAGGCTATGCCTTCAATCCATTAGTGAAGACATCATCTGATTTGAGGGTTTGACAATACTTCTACGAAATCATCCTTGGAAAAAATGGAGGTACTCCAATTTATAGTAAACTTGCATGCTGTAGTCATACTTACAAGTCATATCTCAACCCTCATACGAGGAGCTATCTTCACTCCATCACTCAAGCTATCACAAGAATTGACAATACTTCATAGGGGTGAGTAAATTGGACCGACCAGACTAGAAACCACCCACACCAGAGAGAAACGGTGGTCCAGTTCTTAGTTCTAGAGAGCGGCGGTTCGGTTTCCAATCCTTAAAATTGGAACCGACAGCTCGGTGCCGGTTCCCGATTCCAAAGGTACAGGACTGGACCAGATTAGTTGATTTTAATATTTTAAACGTGATGGCCTTAACCTCTTCCTCCTCTGCAAAAAGGAAAGGCCAGTAACCTCATTCCGACGCTACTTCTTTCTTTCTTCCTTCGAAAATATACAAAACATACATGACAGAGACAAAGAGAGAGATAAGGAGAGACAGATGCAGTGGACCACCCCCATTTGGTGAATGGAGTGTGAATGTTGCTCAAAAGTAATACTGGGAAATATCTCTCGCATTATAACAATTCGTTTAAAATTATCATCATAAACCCCTATGACATGTGCAATTCCTTATTTCACAGTCTCCTCCTATTTTCCTATGACCTGTGCAATTCCTTATTTCACAGTCTCCTCCTATTTGCTTCTTCTTTGAATCTAACCTGTGATAGGTTACCGGTCCTGTTGAATCGCCCGGGAGCCGGGATCACCGTTCCTATTCCCGATTCTTGAGGAAAACCAGACCGGACCAGGAACGGCTCACTCCTAATACTCTCAAAAATTCGGCCCTTGGGGAAAGGGAGGTGCTATTACTTCTCTCCCATTGCGAGGATTTTAAGAAAAGGAGGCAACTGAACTCTCTTCCAGTAAAACATGAAAAGAAAACGATACAACAGTCAAAAGAATAAGAATCATCCATAACATTCTTTCCTTATTCAGTTTGCATCCTTGACTTATCGAAATAATCATTTTGTACGCTGAGATAAAGTCATAGGAAATATTATTCAAAAAATCATAAACATATTGTACTTTTACAAATTCAGTCCTAAAATTTTTAACTTTGTCAATTGAGTCCTAAATATTTTCACAATTTATTTATTGAGTTCATCCATTCAATTTTGACCGGAAATCGCTAACGTGGACGCTGGCCATCCTAAGTAGCACGGTGGCGCTAACATGAACAATTTTTTAGAATTTTTCCTTTTCCTTCTTTTCTTTCCTTTTCTTTATTTTTTTTCTTTATGTGGCCGTCGAGGTCGTTGAGCTAGCAAGGGCCAGGATGCCCTCTGTACCATAGGCAAGGGCTGTAGAGAGGGCATCACAGCCCTCATCCGTGGCCAGGATAGTCTAGGCAAGGCCATCCTCTCTAACCATAGTAAGAAAAAGAAAAGAAAAAAAAATTAATAAAATTTTTGAAAATTATTAAAATATTATCAGAAATTATCCACGTCAGCGCTGGCCATGCCACGTGAGATGGGCGGCATCCACACTAGCAATTTCCTGCCAAAATAGGCCGAATAGACTAAATTGGCAAAAAGGAAAAAGGTTTAGGACTCAATAGATATAATTAAAAAGTTTAGAACTGAACTAGTAAAAGTGCAATGGATTTACGACTTTTGGGACAATTTTTCCTAAATTCATATGCTTCAAAATCTTGGGTCTGAACAGCTATGTAAAACGAACAAGGCAAAGTTTGGTTTTTCCCTGAGAAAAGCATATTAATTTTGATATTAGCGAAACTATTGGATGAAAAATGTAACTAATGGGAAATTTGAGGATCACTTTCGTAGTTCTAAGATACTATACAGCACGTATGAATGACAGATTGAACACTGAACGGAAAGAATTTTGAGCTTGGCGCAAACAAGAAGAAAGTTAAGGTTACTGCAAGAAAGAAAATGGAACTAGGAAATGGTTGAAAGTAAGTATGACTCAGGTACCATACTAAATGATTCAGCTTAGAAATCAAAAGGGTTATTCAAGTGGTAAGCGTGTTCATTTTTCTCGTTTATGAAGAATTTGAATCGCCATACTTGCCGCATTCTTTTGAGACCACTCCAAAGAACATAGACCTACTTGTCTCGAATGATTATCTAGTCGATACACGTGGCATAAGATGATTGTCGCACATGGTAAGAATTAGTTGGATGTTGAAAAATATTATGGACATCGCACTGGGAGTTGAATAATAATGTAATCCTGAAATTTAGGTTCCGTTTGTTTTACCAAAAATAATTCATTTGAAAAATATTTTTTAAAAATAATCATTTGTATTTCTTGTAAAAATAAATAAACAAATATTTTCATTAGATCAATTAGACATAAATTGTCCCTTTCTTGGTGATCCTGAAATGGAAACATAAACCGAGCACGGCAGAAATCTAGAGGACAGAGACGTGTTGACATTTTGATTTCGCTTTGAGGTAATAGGATTACGGAAAGCTACCTCTAAGAAGATATGCGCCGCCACTAAATTTTATTTTCTTGGGTCACTTAATTAATTGTGGTAAACCATAGCATATGAACAATAAATTTAAAAAAAAAAAGACAGGAAAAATTAATTAAAAAATTCACGTCAACCCTGATATTGCCACGTAAGATGGCCGGTGGACATCTCGCATCCAAATCATCAATTTTCGGTCAAAATTGGCTAGATGAACTCAATGGACAATATTTGAAAAGAGATATGACTCAATTGGTAAGATTTAAAAAGTTATGTGACTCAATTGGTATAATTGCAATTTTTTCATGCGTACGCATATATGCATGTTTAAAGTATTCCTTCTCCAGTCAACCGTTACAAGAACCGAGTACAAACCCAGTTGAGGCCGTTTAAAACCCAGGACGCGGTCCGTAGAGAGGTCCTCCCAAATATCCTCCGGGACAGGAAGAGACATCCCTGCACCAATTCACTAACTTCTGGTTTCAAATGTGGCTAGCAAAATCTCTCTAGAACAAGGAAATGCAAAGCTGATTTCCCTTCATTAGGAAGCCATCATGCACACGATAATCATCACCAGGTTGCTTTTGTTGTAATCACTCCCAGATTTCTAAATAATCGTCATCGCTTTGTTACAATTCCGGCAAACATTTGAAACCCTCAACCTCTCTGAGATAAAGGTTGCCCGCCTACTGAGAGCATTTGCAACTCAGCTCGGCACGCCAGACTTGTGCATTCACTTATACAGGAATATCTGTCGGAACAAAGTATACCGACACAGATTCATGTCACTGCTAGTCCGCTTTTGGTCGCTCAGATACTTTTGCCCCTCTGGACCGAAATACAAAATAAACTCTCTCCCAATCAATAGTAATGCTTCCACTGCTTTAACGCCGGCAAGACAACATAGAGCTCCTTGTCATACGTCCGATAAATCACGGAAAAGAAGATTATCTACTAAATCATAGAGATATTACCTTAAATCTATTTAAAAAAATTATTCAGGAAGAAATAGCACCATATGTTCTATGCATAGGGAAACAAAGTAAAATTCCAAATTAGATGATCCTCTAGTCTGCATAATTCTCCTCCTCCGGGATAACTCGACTTGGAAGAGTTGTATAGACTGCACCAATCTATGCCAGTTAGGGAAAACTCGGCCCTTGAATTCTCAAGTGCTGGAGAACGATTCTACTTTTCCATGTTAACTCGTCATAATGATCCGCACACTTTCCCCCAAAAGGAAGTTTCTAAATTAAAACTTTGTACTTGATTCTTCGAAGTTCTGCGGTAACAGAAAATCTTTCATGTGAGCTCAAAGCTCCTTCACCATGGTTTGGGTCTTCAACGTCAACTTAAACCCTTAGTCCAGCTATCACATCAGTTCACATAACCATGTCATTTTGCAAAAACCACAAGTGTTATTACAAGCAAGATTACACACGAACATAAGAGGCGAGTCTTCTGGCATTCCCAAAACACAACTCAACTTCAGATCACCTGATCAACCTGCTTGATTTATTGCGTCTAGATGCATAGAAGCACCAGAAATATCAAGCATAATACAGCACAACTTCACATATGATCACATCCATGCCACGATCTTTTTTCCTTCATGCGCTTAAAACGTGAGCATCGATGTCCTTGGTCATGTCGATGAAGAAGGCCATGTACTTGTCGGGGTTAGGGTCGCTCGCCTTGTACTTCTCGTATTCGATGCTCAGCTTAGCCACACTGCCCTGCTCCTTCGGGACTAGTTTGCATGCCGGCTTGAAGACCTTCCACGCATCAAAGACGTGGCCCTCAGTGCCGTGCAGGGTGAACGACATGTTGTCATCATCAAACTCGACCTTCTCCTTGAACACTTCGGATTTCCCATCTATACAATTGCACAGGCGAAAAAAGAAGGTTTGCGTTAGGCGGGGTCATCAAATTTAATTTTCATGACAACATGGAATAAAATTCATAATAAGAGAGACCAGATTGAATGAATTACCAACGGTATAATTCCAAATCTTGATAGCTCCATGCTGATCCCAGTCACCTTCATGAACTTTCACTCCTTGAATGTTTTTGGAGGTGGCGGTGGGCAATTTGTGGGTTTCACTCCTCCAAACCTTGAAGAATTTATCCGCTGGTGATTTCAGGTCGACTTCAGCTTCCAGTTTTCCACGCAAATTAGCCATGTTGGCACAAATATGGAGACACCAAAATCACCAAATTTGTTAGAACACTGGCTTGTGCTGAGAAACAAGTAGGGCGAGTTGTTTCTTATATTGACTTTGGCGTTCATTTTCTTCTCTACTTCAGGTCCCACACATCATGATTCACGTGGTCCTTGATATGTTTCCTAATTATACCCACCAGTCAAATGTCATTGGCAATTGTTTATAAAATGTATTTTAGTCCAATAAAAAGATATGCCTGAACAATTATGGCTGTGGCCTGTTAATAATAGAAGCAATCCAAGACATATTTATTCCGGACATTAACAATAAATCATTGTTTTAAACTTTCGAAGCATAGATGGGTCTAACCAAATAAATTGATAGGCTCAAAGGCGGACTCTTGATGGATGTAGTGTAAGGTGGAGCACTTAGTTTGGCCCAATAACTCATTGGTTCAAGTTTCGGAGCAGAGACGAATATAACTAGATGTATGGATGGATTCAAAGTTGGGCTCTCTTTTCGCCGTCTTCTAAGTGAAGGTATTGAACTTCTTCTATGCTTCTAATATGTTAAACATTGGTCTCTGTGCTATATATATTAAGACTGATCCGCAAAATTTTGTATGTTAAGTGACATAACAAAGTAAAAGTGAACATTTAATCTAGTGGGCCATTATGGCTTGATAAAAATCCTGTCACGTTGCTTAGGGGAAAATTGTACGACGGCCATCTAGTTCTAAATTTTTCAATTGCGTCAACGTAGTTGTAAACATTTTGACAATTTGGCAATATAGTCATTCCTGTCAATTTTCATCAGAAATGATTGACGTGACCATCCAATCAGCATCGGCCATCCTACATGGCCTAATCAGCATTAACAAAGATGGTTTTCCTAAAAATTTTGAGTTTCTTTTTCCTTTTCATTTTTGCCAATGGCCAATGACCTGCTACAAGCGAGTCGTACCCTTGCCAATGGCCATCGATGGCCTGCATCTAGTGGTTGCCCAGGGTTGCTAGGCCCTCGATGGCCAGACCGGAGAGAGAGAGAGAGAGAGAGAGAGAGAGAGAGAGAGAGAGAGAGAGAGAGAGAGAGAGAGAGAGAGAGAGAGAGAGAGAGAGAGAGAGAGAGAGAGTAATTAATTAAATGAAAATCAAAAAATTCATAAAGTATTTTTAAAAAATTATAAATACTATCCACGTCAACGATAAATCGTGCAACGTGGGATGATTAACGTCCACGTCAATGATTTTCAGACAAAATTTCCTAGAAGGACTATATTTGCACATTATTAAAAGGTTTTGGAATAAATTGGCATAATGAAAAGGTTTAGGACTGAATTGACATTCGTACAATAGGTTTAGGATTTTTTGTTAATTTTCCCATCTCTTGTTATACAATTTTATTATATAGTCTAGGTATACTTAGCCTTTCTCTATAAATACTACCATCTGCATATTTGGGTTGGTATCTTCGAAATATTCTACATACACAACAATTCTTTTTCTTTATGGCATATACACACGAGCTTTTGAAAAATATGGATATTCGACATGTATGGTTATTTGATTATCAGGCAGCATTATTAACATTATCACTGTTGCCATAATAGATTGCTCGAATCTGTATGTTCACAAGCAATCATTTTATATATATTTCAAATAATTCATATATCACAGAAATAAATGAACCGAACTCAACTTTGAAAGATTAGATTCTTATCAAAAGAATCCTAACCCACTCTAATCACATTTCTCTACGCTTTCAGCGCCTAACACCAAATCCCCATATCTCTCTCTCTCTCTCTCTCTCTCTCTCTCTCTCTCTCTCTCTCTCTCTCTCTCTCTCTCTCTCTCTCTCTCTCTCTCTCTCTCTCTCTCTCTCGTCATCAAGATCTAGCCATAAGATCTCAAAGTCGGCTCCTAGAGAGGGAGAGGAAGAGAGAGAGGGGAGGGGAGAAGAGTTGGTGGTGGCGTTTGGTTGGAATTTGATTGTTTGTGTCCAAAACAAATAATGTGGTGGGCTTATGTCACGAATTATAAAAACGGGACAAAAGATCTGCATCTATTCCTTTAGGCTTTGTTTGGGAATTGAGGGAAAATGGAGGTGATGAAAAATGCGGAAGTTTAAAATTTCACAAACGAGATAAATAGTCCCTGAACTTTTAATTTATTCAATACGATCCACCTATTACTAGATATTCAATTTAGGCGCTAAACTATATGAAAAATGTTCAATTTTGTCATCTCATTAATTCAATTTAATGGAGTATGCTTATGTGTCTTTCAATTCGTTCAATTTAACCGGTGGACAACTAGAGAATCTTTACATGGTATTTATCCAAGTAAGATATTTATCCCAAATTAGGATATAAGAGTCAACATCATCCAATAACATTGGATATGTTAACGCCATAGTTTTATTTCCTTTTCTAAAGAGATAGATAAAAAAGATGGACTCGTTATTTTTTAAAATCTAGCTCGGCATGTAATAATCAACGTCATCAAATAATGTCTAATTTCCCATTCTACATTGAACATTTATCAAAAATTTAGGGACTAATTGAACAAATTAAAAGTTTGTAAAAGCTATTGCACATTCACATAAAGTTTATGGACCATTGTATTGTCTTCTCTTAAAATTTTAGTTAGGAGAGAGAGTATGGAAAATTTTTAAAAATAAATAGTTGAAGATTTTTACTTTCTTGAAAATATTTTCCATTTCAAATTTTTACAATACGTCGATAATTTATTGAAAGTCAGGACAACTAGGAAAGAGACCCACTGTGCTTCCAAATCTTGTAGAATTTCTCAAGCTGGCGATTTCAGTTCCCCTTCCCTCTCCGATTTACCAGACAATGCAAATTTTGGTTTTTCGAAACAATGGGTTAACTAAAGTTCGAAAAATGTAGGTTTATGTACAAACAAATCAGCATGGATGTACTTCATTTGTATAGATGGACCTGGGATTTTCATGAGAAAATTATCAGTTCAGTCTTAAATTTATTATATGATTATCAATCCAGTTTTAGACTTTTCAATTTAAGTATTTTGCCAATTTCCATTTGGCAATCCATAAAGTATCTACGTCAACATGCCACATAGAACAACTGACAATGATTGAATGTCACGTTAGCAATTCTAGCAATAATTGGCCAAAATTCAATTTCACGCAAAAATCTAGGACTTTACTACAAAATTAAAAAGTTTATGACAGAATTGACATGCACAAAATAATTTTAAGACTGATTGGATAATTATTCAGATTTTTTTAAGATATGTTTTCCAGAGGGTCATGCAAGACAAGATTCACGTGATCCTTGGTAGCCGTCTTGATGTTTTAGTCAACCAATCTTCATCTACTAACTAATCCGTGGATTGAATGAGCATGCGCACCGCAAAAACCAAATCTCTATTTATATTAATAGCTCATTGATTTTCGCGAATCATACAAATTTATTGACATAGTATTTAGATAATTGTATAGATTCGCGAATCACCTAATACCCAAAAAAAAACTCCAACTTTAACATTTGTGATAATTATATCAAAAACTTTTTTTTCCTCATAAAAAAACCCCTAACTTTTACTTTTGTCCCAATTCCGATCTAATACTAAAAAAAAACCCTAAACTTTAGCATTTATCCTAATTATATGCAAAACTTTCTTTTTGTCTCATAAAAAACCCCAACTTTTGTTTTTTTTCCCAATTCTACCACCGTCGGCCTTACGTCCGTAATCACCGTTAGTTAAACCTATATAGCTCGAATTTTCTCTCCAAACTTACCAATGAATCTTTGAAATTTAGAAACAGTAGGTTTTCGGGACAATGAGATTTTTGATTATTCGTCCAAATATTTCCATGTCTAGCCATTCTTTAGGCTATTGAGTGTCAAAAAGAATACGAAACGCGCCGTTTTGAGTAAATTTGTATCTTCAAGTAATATGTAGGGGAAGCAAACAACAGAAGAGAAATTCGGGGGTTCTTTCATGTCACCTTTGCTAAGGTGTAATTCATTAACAACATGAAAATACCACGTAGGATAAACAAATGGTGATTATAGAGTAAAGGCTAACCATCATAGAATTGGGACAAAAGTAAAAGTTGATATTTTTTTGGTACTATGCCGGTAGAATTAGGAGAAAAGTAAAAGTTTGGGGTAGAATTGAGACAAAAGTAAAAGTTGAAGATTTTTTATAAGACAAAATAAAATTTTAGATATAATGATTACAAATGCTAAAATTGGAGTTTATATGGGTATGGGCCTTAACGAATTTATCAACCTCGCACATTGTCCAAATCTTTCGCCAACAAAAGACAACAATCCTTATCTTAAACCCAATACTCAGAGAGATCATCTTAAAGTGATAAAAACCCATCCTTAAACAACTCAGAAAATTTGATTAAAAAAGCAACTCAGAAAAGAAACTTTCAAAAATGTAAATATGTACATCCATCACACAAATATATGGGGAAAATTATCCAAGAAGTCCTAAACCTATTGTTTTTTTTTTTTTTTTTGTGAATTTAGTCTTAAATCTTTAGTTTTATCAATTGGGTCCTAAACTTTTTTAGATTTTTTCAATGAGTCCATCCGATTTTGCCGAACATTGCTAACGTGAACATTTTTAATGATATTTTAAAATATCATCGCGGATGCGAGGACTAGGCATGCAGGGAAAAGAGAGAAAAAAAAAACCGAGGAAGAAAGGGCAGAGCAAATCGGAGCAATCAACGAGCCGGGGACTGGGTATGGACGGAGCCTCTGTGCCCACTTCGGAACAGAAGTTCTAAGCTTCAAAACGACTCGGACATTGGGGGCTCTTCATTTCAGGGTCTCCAATTGCTGATACCTGATACCCATCTGACGAAATCATCCGTCAGAAATAGTAGCAGAAGAAGAAGTAAGAGCAGCAACCACGAAGGACCCGGCAACCTCGCTGGTCACTTTAAGAAAAAAGGCAAAAGAAAGGAAAAATGAAAAACAAACGAAAAGTTCGAAAATATTAACATATTGTTAAAAATTATTCATGCCAATGCCGGCCGTGCCATGTAGAATGACCGCGTCCACGGCAGTAATTTCCAACTAAAATTGATCAAATAGACTCAGTTGGCAAAACGTGAAAATGTTTAACACTTAATTGAAAAAATTATTTAGGACTAAATTGTCAAAAATATAATATGTTTATGACTTTTTGGATAATTTTATCCAAACATATGCATGTGTAAAATTGTTCTCATGGCCAGAGGAGAAAAAAAAAAAAGAATGTGGAAGTTGTGTGACCATTATCATATCATCTCGAAGCACTCAAAAGCAACTAAACTCGCCAATAAAAGAACAATCTAGCTTGCAAAGAAACTACTTTGCGTGAAAACAAAGGAATTCTCTCTCGAAATGTATTATGACTAAGGATGAAGAAGCTTTTTGTTCTCCAAACGATCCACTTATTCGTGATAGGAAAAATTGTTGCCTAAAAAAAATATATATTAAAAATAAAAAAAAAAGAGTATCTTATCCATATCACAAAATAACAGCGCAATTCAAAATTTATATCTCTAAAAAGTGGATTTCCTAAACTAAGAAAACCATAGCAATTCCAAAATTTTCTTATATCTTTGTATCTTCTTAAGCACAGCCCACATAAATCTTCATCAGATCTTGGTGTACAATATAAATATTTTTAAATATATTATTTTTTATTTTCTTTTTCATTTTTTCTTCTTTTCTTTTTCTTTCGTTTTTTTCCCCTCTACTATCTTCTTCCCCTGTTCTGCTTCCTCCTTGTTAAGATGACGATGACCATGAACGATCTCGCTAGAACAGTTTCGTCTCATGACTGAGAAGTTGATCCAGAGGCAACGGGCCTCCGGCGAAGGTCGCCTTCGTGACCGCTGGCGAGGGTGAGCCTCGCCATGGCTACACAAGATCCGTCAAGGCACGAGGTCGAGTCTCACCAGATCCGGCTAGCAAAGCATGGCCTCGCGCGGCCACGGCGAGGGTATTAGTACCAGATGCCCGAGGATGAAGGAGCCACCGCGAGGGAGAGATGGGAGGATGACGACAACGAAAGCGAAGGAAGAGAGGGGTGTTTCAGCCCGCCTCGCCCGACGACGGCTAGATCGAGCCTCGCCGGATCTGGGCTAGTGAGGCTCGGCCTCGCACGGCCACGGTGAGGCTCCGGACTTGTCCGATTTGCCGATACCAGATGCCTAAGGATGAAGGAGGCACCGCGAGGGAGAGATGGGAGGACGATCGCGGGGTCGACGCCGAACAGCGTCCACGTTAGCATCTGCCGGTCAAAATTAGCCGAATTGACTGAATTGACATAATTGCAAAAGGTTTAAGACTGAATTGGCAACAAAAAAAAAAATTTTAGAATTGAATTAGCACAATTACAGTAGGTTTAGGACTATTTTGGTAATTTTCTCCATTTCTCAACCATAACACGAGTAGATATCTTCACTCCATCAATCAAGAATTGACAAAACTTCTACAAATTCGTCCCTTGGGAGAAGGAGGTACCGCTACTTCTATCCCATTGCGAGAATTTTAAGAGAAGAAGCTAAGCTTGGCAACTGAAAACTCTCTTTTAGCGAAACTGGAAAAGAAAACGATGCAACAATACGTTGTGCATCCTGAGATCATAGAAAGGAAAATAAAGGAAAATAAAGGAATTCCCTCTCTGAGTGTTTAAGTAAACGCGTTCGAAGTGCAACCAGGTATTAAGCTCTTAAATGGATTGGAAATCGTGAACATTCATCTATGGAGGGATCAAATCAAAGCATGTACTAGCCTCCCTATAACTATATCATTTTTCAAAAACCGCAAGTTTTATTGCAAGCACTATTGCACACGAACATAATACACGATGCTGATACTTCACATCACCTCATCAACTAGCTCGATTTATTGGGTCTAGATGCATGGAAGCACTAGAAATATCAAGCATAATACAGCACAACTTCACACATGATCACAGTCATGCCGTGATCTTTTTCCTTCATGCGCTTAAAACGTGAGCATCGATGTCCTTGGTCATGGCGATTAACACAGCCATGTACTTGTCGGGGTTAGGGTCGCTCGCCTTTTTCTTCTCATACTCAATGCTCAGCTTAGCCAGACTGCCTCGCTGCTTGGGGACGAGCTTGCACCCCGCCTTGAAGACCTTATACGTGTCAAAGATGTGGCCCTCGATGCCGTTCAGGGTGACCGACATGTTGTCATCATCAAACTCGACCTTCTCTTTGAACACTTCGGACTTCCCATCTATATAATTGCACCGGCGAAAAAAGAAGGTTTAAGTTAGGCAGGGTCATCATTTACTTTCTACGACAAACAAGGAATAAAATTGATAATTAGAGAGACCAGATTGAATGAATTACCAACGGTGTAGTTCCAAATCTTGATAGCTCCATGCTGATCCCAGTCACCTTCATGAACTTTAATTCCTTGAATGTTTTTGGAGGTGACAGTAGGCATTTTGTGGCTTTCGCTCCTCCAAACCTTGAAGAATTTGTCAGCTGGTGATCTCAGTTCGACATCAGCCTCTAGTTTTCCACGCAAATTAGCCATGTTGGCACAAATGGTGAGAAGCCAAAGTTCACCAAGTTTGTTAGAAAACTGGTTTGGGTTGAGAAAAAAGTAGTGTGGCTTGTCTCTTATGTACTAACTTTGGCGTTCTTTTGCGTCTCCACTTCAGGTCCCACACATCATGATTCACGTGGTCCTTGATATGTTTACTAATTATATTTGCCTGTCAAATTGCTATTAGCAATTAATTTGGCTCAATAAATCATTGGCTTAAGCTTTCGAAGGTGGAGGTGGGTCAAACTAGATAACTTAATAGGCTTAGAGTTAGGATCTCACAAGATTTGGCATAAATTGGAGCAATTAGTTTAGCCGAATAGCTCATCGGTTCAAGCCTTCGGAGCGGAGACAGGTCTAACTAGATGTACTGATGTGTTCAAAGTTGGGTTCTCTCTTCGCCATCTCTCCAGATAAATGCATCGAGTTTCTTTTGTGCATAACAATTGTTTTACTCCAATCTCGATACTAATTATACGAAGATTGTTCTACAAAGTTTTGTATTCTAAGTGGCATGACAGAGTGCAAGTAAGAATTTACTCGAGTGGGTCATTGTCAAGTCCCAATAATAACCTGTCACGTCGATTAGTATGCAAGTTTGTGATATAGTCTCGGTATACTTAGCTTTTCTCTACAGATATTACCATCCGCATAATTTGGTTGATTTTTTTTTTTTTTAAATATGATACATACACTTAATATGTCTTTTCCGTATGGCACATACACTCGAGCTTCTTAAAAAATATGGGTATTCAACGCATATGGTTATCTTATTGTGGGCAGCAATATTAACATTGCTGCCTTGACAGATTGCTTGAATTTGTGTGTTCACAAAGGTAACCCTTAGTGAACTCAACTTAGGAAAACTAAATTCTATCAAAAGAGCCCTAACCCACATCTCTCTACACTTTCTGCCCTTTAACACCAAATCCCCATCTCTCTCTCTCTCTCTCTCTCTCTCTCTCTCTCTCTCTCTCTCTCTCTCCAATCGCCCTCTATCTTGTCACCTTTAACCAGCTAATGATTGAGGCAACAGTTTATACAGGAGCCACCCTCCTTCCGATCTAGCCTCGTCGTCAAGATATAGCCAAGATATTGACGGTGACGGTCAGATCTCAACGAAAGTCTCGAAGTTAGCTCCTAAAGGGGGAGAGGAAGGAAGAGTGGGGAATTTGATTGTTTGTGTCCAAAACCAAATAATCAGTATGTCACGAATCAAAAGAACGCGATAAAAGACCTGCAACTATTCCTTCAGGCTTTGTTTGGGAATTGAGGGAAAAGGGAGGTGATGAAAATTGGGTGAAAAAGTTTCAGAAGTTTAAAATTTTAATGAGGAGGGAAATTTTAAAAAAAGTTATTTGAAGATTGTTAGTTTCTTAGAATGTTTCTTTTTCAATTTTTTCGATACTTCGATATTGATTGAGATTCCAGATAAATAGGAAAGCCACACCACAATTGACAGAGACAGACTTAACCGATACTAGCACGGTTGAGCAACAGAAGTCATCAATGAAAAAAAGGCTCGACAACTTAAAGAGAATTGGCAACTCGCCAAAGAAGTTATTGATAACAAATATAATTAGAACCTGTGCTAGGAATGAAGTCATCAACATCAACATGTAATTGCCGAGTAGCAGTATTTTCGAATGTGTAACTTCTTTCAAATAATCGTTACTAGATAATAGGTAAATGCTGGATGGTTATGTTTAGTGTCTATATTTTATGATTTTTTGTAATTTCTAGTGTTTCTGTAACTTCTTGTAGACACAAATTGGATTAGAAAATTATTTATTTTGAATTTAGGATCATCAAGTTATCTTTTTTATTTTATTTAATTACCGTTTGTAACTACCGGCTTTAAATAGCCACATACTCTTATAAATCCCCCAATCTATGATAGAACTCAGTGTTAGTTGCAAATTTATTTCTATCTTTACTTGTACAATTTAAATGGCTTGCTACAACTGCCTCAAGTTTTCGTATTTGTAAGTTTCTTGTCATTTACTTTCTCCAAAATGAACAAAAGACCTTTCACGTCCTTTGTCGATTCAGACACTAGAAAGAGCTCTTCTTTATGTTAGGGGGCACTAAAATAAGCCATCGATCAAATTCGGTTATCCTATCCCGCCGCTAAGATGTCCAGTATTTGAAAGGTATCCATCGTCAATTGAATTCCAATGAAACATCTTTTTGATACACCAACTGGACCATATTTTGTTGATTCAAGGAGACTACGATGGCAAAAACCAGAAATCAACAAGAGTCTAATAATGATATTGGCAATAACCATGTGCCATAAACTGGAGATGAAGTTGCTGTGCACTCTAAATCTTCAATCTTTAACCGAGCGGCAAAAGGAGGCCAATGCAATCTTCGAACAAAAAAAAAATCCTAATCAATTGTAAAACTTAACATTTTTTGCAAATTTATC
Organism: Rhodamnia argentea; assembly: GCF_020921035.1. Classification (NCBI taxonomy): domain Eukaryota; kingdom Viridiplantae; phylum Streptophyta; class Magnoliopsida; order Myrtales; family Myrtaceae; genus Rhodamnia; species Rhodamnia argentea. The sequence continues at coordinate 8,158,025 of NC_063154.1, read as the reverse complement.
TTTATCTTTACTTTTGCTAGCCGCGATTGCCTCTGATTTTCGCACCTTTAAATTTCTTGTTATATATATTCAAAAGGTATATTATAGTCCGTTCAATTCCAATGAAAGTACCATACAACATAAAAAAAATGAAAATGCTAATCAACGGCCTTGGTTATCGTTTACATCTTTCTAGAGGGTCGCACAAGGCATGATTCATGTGGTCCTTGATTACCGTTTGCATGTTTTAGTCAACAAATCTTCATCTACTAACTAATCGGTTTATTAAATGAGCATGCATTGCAAAATACAATTCTTGTTTACTGAACAGCTCATCGATTTTCACAAATCTTACTTACGACTTTTGATCATATGGTAAATCGTCCAGTTCTTTGGCCAGCAAAGAACAATGATTCTTTACCTTAAACACCCCCATCAAAGAGAGTACTGCGCGCGCGCGCCTAATAATTGTTGTATTATCTCAAGGTACTGATACAACGCAAACGGACAAACAGAAATATAGAAGCTAAGTTCTCAAATACGAGAACAGTCTTGCTAACGCACAACCTTCCGTGAAAACAAAGGACTTCTCTCTAAATATGTATTCTGATTAAGGATGAAGTAGCTTTTTGTTATCCAATCTAGAAACTTATTCGTGAAGTGTAAACAAACAAAAAAAGAGAGAGAGATAAAATATCTAGCTAATTCATATCACAAGATAGCTGCAAATTCGAAATTTCTATCTTTAAAAAATGGAATTTGTAAATTAAGGTCCAGTTTGTTTCGCACAAAATGATCGATTTTAGAAAAATATTATCTAGATTATTCATTTTTGTGAAATAAATACACCTTCAGTAAACAACACTAATTCTAAAATCTAGTTTGGATCGGATCGAATATAGTCCGACCCATATTGATCCATTTAATCCGTTTTGATCAATTTTTAAACCGTACAAATTTTATGACTCATACCCGACCCGACTCATACCGACCCAACCCATACCCGACCCGTATTATTTAAATACTTATATATTTAACCAAATCATGAAATATTATATTCCAACTCCATCAAGATGTTCATTCCATAATGCTATAAGAGCGTTGTGTCCCTCCAATCTCCTGGATGTTAATATTTCGATCCTTCGCCTTCAGGTTCATTGCTTACAGCGCTCAAGTCTCACTTTAGATTTTGATACTATTTCATTCGAATTCAAACATAGTGAACTAAAAAGGTGCGATCAAATTCAATTTGTTCATCCATTTCGCTCCCATTTCAACGGGGAAGCAGATGGGAGTAACGACGGAGACAATAAAGAATAACACGTACCTTTTCCAACTAATAGCGTGTGTAATTAAACATGGGCAGTTGGCAATCAGTATGTCCAAATCACGTATACGGAAGCAAATCTAAAATGGGAGACCTATGAAATATGTAACTAAGTTCGGCGAAAATTAGCCCAAAACCGCCAAGTGAAATTACAGCGGCAAAGTACATGTTGGTAGTGAGCGCTACACGATCAGAGTTCATCATCGGCCACACCCACTACAAATCGCCCGGCGGGCATACCCTGCATTTCCGGCAAAAAAAAGGAGAGATGAGCTAATCTCCGGCCCTCGAAAAAATTTGAAAAAACACATATTCGACGGCCGGCCGGCCGGCAGCGGCGGCGGGAGGCTATAGCGGGTGGCAGCGGTGGGCAGGCGGTTTACAAGTGAATAAATGTGGTCTTGCGAAGCTATAAATCACGAGTCGAAAATGGGTTTGGTTAAAACCCATATTTGAATGGGCTTTATAAGCCAAAACCCATATTTGATTCATTTTTTAAATTTGTTGAACCCCATATTTGATCCAAATGAGTAAAAATGGGTCAAAGTCCCATATTGACACCTCTAGTCACCGACGACCCTCGCTAGCCATGAAATGTCACGCCTTGGTCCCACTTGTCAAAGTTTGTCAAAGTTAAGAACAAGTGCCACACATATATAGTATTTTACCTCACCACACTCATCCTAGAAACCTGTCCAAGATTACAGGCTAGTCAAGAGCTTATACCTGGTTCGTCACTTGATATTATTTGCTTTGGGGCAAAACCCACACAATTTTTTTTTTATGGGCTTCGCCTAGAAAAGGCCTCGTTGTAAGTTAAGGACAAGTGTCACACATATATAGCATTTCACTTCACCACACCCAAGCGATGTGGGATTTGGTTTATTCCCGCCTCCATCGTCGTCGTAGAAGCCTGTCATGAGCCGTTGCTTGTCTAGGCTCTTTAGCCCCAGCGACCACTCCCCGCCCTCGTCAAACCAAGTCGATACACAAAACCCAAGGGGCGACAACCGCCGTGGCCTCGCCAATGGCATTCGGCAAGGGTCTTCGCGATTGTGGTCCCGCTAGCCATGCCCATATCTAGCAAGAGCCGTTGTGCCATCTCCCGCGTTGTCAAGGCCGCGAAGCCTTTGACCGCGGGCCAGGGCGCGACGACCTTCACCAGATCCGGGCATGGCCAGCTGGGCCGTGAAGACCCTCGCCAGCAACCGGCGATGTAATTAAGAAATTTATTAGCATATGTTCATTTGTGAATGAAACCGACACCTTACGTGTGTCTGCATTGTGATTGCCAAGGCAATAACTATTGCAAAGCGGCACGTCCGGTTAAGATGTGATGTGGTAAAGTAGCTACTTAAAGATAGAATTATGTCAATCGATTATGTAAAGTCAGAAGTGATTTTAGCCAATCCTCTAACTATTCATCGAGGAGAATGGGACTAGCCAGTTGAAGAAAATCAACGGAGATGGTAACCCAACCTATGTGATTGGTGATCCCATGAATTAGGTTCATATGGGTAATAACAAGCCATTTGTTGATCTTATGATGCACTATTAAAAAGTTTGTCCCTCCTAAAGTGAGAATAGTGCAAAGCTGCAAGGAAAAAGAGATGAGCTAAGTTCTTAATGAATCCCATAGTCATTATTGGTGGTATATTAAGCTATAGAATACACTTGATGGAATCACCTATATAAGTGTGGAGTGGAGCCGCTCCTATGAGATTTTTCTCTAGAGCATTTATGAATAAACCAAGTACGCGCATGGCCTATTACCGCGTTGAATAGCAGATCTTATGGGAGTGTAATGTGATTGGTGAAAATCATAATTCACAAAAAGGAATTGTTGGTTCGGAGAAGTTTAAAAGTTACCAATGATTTCGTGAATTATATTTCATTCTTTCTAGGGCTAGTTCATAGCCTAATCAGTACTAGTTCCAATGCATTACGTTCTAATAACCCAATATTATTCTATTTTTTATTTTTCAAAACTTTTTGAAATATCTGGGGGATTGTTGGATATTTCAATAGTTTTGAAATATTCTTTTACAATGTTTTCGATAAAATTATGACGGCAATCATTATTTTCAACTGTCGTAGAATGGTTTTTCTAATGGTTAGTTTACTAAAGGTCTTGTAACGGTTTCTAACGGTTAGTTTTCTAATCATTTACTAACGGTTTTGTGACAGTTTTCTTAACGGCTCTTTTTTAATGGCTATTTCTTAATGGCTCTATTGTTTGAATATAAGAGTTACAAATCATAATTCAGAAGCGATCTCTCTGCATTACAAGCATTCTTTCTTTCTTTTTCTTTGCTGGGTTATACACATAACGTTGTTCATGTTCCTTCTAATATTCAGTGCATAATATAGAAGAACGTCTGCTGTAACTTGGGAGGATAGCCGATAGAAGCCTTACGCACCAAGTTTCATACTCCGATATGCAAAATTATCCTTAAAGACAGTGCTCGCATGCCTCAAACAATTGATCTTACTTTTCTCGGCTTTTCCAACACATTTCCTATGATTATTGTTTTTATATTATCTAACATTTTTCCAACAAAGCTTGCACACCGGCTTGTAGACCTTGTACTCGTCGAAGATGTTGCCCTCGATACCGTGGAGGGTGAACATCATGTCATCATCGTTGAACTCAACCTTCCCTTTGAACGTCCCAGATTTCCCATCTACACGATTGCGCCGGCGAAACGAAGGAGAAGGTTCAAATTAGGCGATATCTATAGGGTCATCAATTGAGTTTCAGCTAGAGAGACCAAAATTGGGTGAATTATCAACGGTGTAATTCCAAATCTTGATAGCTCCATGCTGATCCCGGTCACCCTTATGAACTTTGACTCATTGGATGTTCTTGGAGGTGGCGGTGGACAATTGGTGGGCTTCGCTCCTCCAGACCTCGAAGAATTTGTCTGCTGGTGATTGCAGTTCGACTTCAGCTTCCAGCTTTGCATGCAATTGAGCTGTTGTGGGGGAAAAGTGTCAAAAAAGTCATAAACCTATTGCATTAGTGCTAATTCAGTCCTAAACTTTTTTTTATGCAAATTCAGTCCTAAACCTTTTATTAGTGCCAATTCAGTCCTAAACCTTTTATAATAGTGTCAATTTAGTCCTAAAAATTTTACGGTTATGCCAATTGAGTCAATTCAGTCAATTTTGATTGGAAATCACCGACACGGTTGGCGCTAACGTAGATTTTTTTAAATATTTTTTTGATATTTTAAATAATTTTTAAAAATAATTTTGAAAAAAACCAAAAAATTACTAAAAATATTATTTAAAATATTAAAATAATATTAAAAATATTCAAGTTAGCGCTAGCCGTGCCATGTAGGAAAATCGATGTCCACGTCAGCGATTTTCGATTAAAATTGGCCGGATTAACTCAATTGGTATAAATATAAAATATTTAGGACTGAATTGGCAACAATACAGAAGGTTTAAGACTAAATTAGTACCAATAAAAAGTTTAGGACTTAATTGGCACCAATGCAAAAGGTTTAGGACTGAATTGAAACCAAAAAAAGGTTTATGACTGAATTGGCACTAACGCAATAGGTTTAGGACTTTTTTGACACTTCTTCCATTGTTGTCACAATGATTTGAGACACCAAAAGTTCTACAAGTTCGTCGCACCACTGGCTTGAGAAAAACAAAGGGGTACGAGTTGTTGCTCCTTACGTAGACTTTTGGCTTTCATTTGGGTCTATACTTTAGGTCCCACATCATGATTCACGTGGTCCTTGGTATTTTCATTAATTAATCATTATCAACCAGGAAATTTTTTTTATGGCCAATTGCATTATGAAATGTAGTTTAGTTAGATCAATAAAAAGATATGCTTCCAAGAATTCGCTAGGCCTCTTAAATTTGCAATAAAACATATGCTAACGCGATGCTTTCTTGGAGGTGGAAACTTCAAGAAATAGCTAGAATGGAAACATAGCATATGCTCTTAATTTGAAAAAAAAAAGGGAGATGGATAAAAAAAGTTCAATGATCTTGCCGTTATACAAAACCAACTAATTTGTCAATAAAGTAGCCAATCCATCTAATATCTTTTAAATTTTATTTGATCCAAAGAAAATGCACAAAAGTCATCCAAACAAAAAGCGTACCTATAATTGATAATCTTAGTTGTGCAAGTTAATAATAAATCATCGCAAGAAAAGTACTTCGAATTATTGATTCATCGTATGAGATAGCTTAAAATCAATAGTTTATTACCTAATGGCATGTTTCATTATTCAAAATGTGCAAAAATTATCAAATGCATATTGCCCCATGCTCGGGTGCAAAAAGGCGCGCGATTAATCATATTATTGCAACTTTTATGCAGTATACCAAGGTAAAATATAATTGTCGAAGGAGTTATCTTTAGCCTAAAATAACCTGAAAAGTCATAAAAAAAATAAACAAATCTATCGTAACATTTCAAACATGATGGGTGTTACATTAGCTAAGATATCAGAATATTAGAAGACAATATAGCAAAATGTTGTTACAGCTAAAGTTCTTATAAACCATGGATTTTTGTTAAGGTCACTGTTGGTGTAAAAAACAAGTTACGATTTCACCTCAATTGTTGACGAGTGAACAAATTTGTCACTTTACTATCTTCATACAGATGTGTCGTGCATTTCATAGTGTTTGCATAAAAGTTCTTTATACTTACAGTCTAACCTAATAATGATCTTTCAACTTTTAAAAAACAATTAAATAACTCAAATAATGAATATATGACACGCTTTCCACTATATTAATCACCTCTTATCCATCAATTCACCCTCTTGAATGCTACTACAGGTACATGCAGACCCAAATTTGCCCAAAGCACACGAGATATCACCGTGGACACAATGGATCTTTCGATATTCCTATATGTAAGTTTCTATTGCATTACTTTTCATTTAATTCAACCTTTTGGCAATTACACTGGATACAACATAAGCAAATGTGACCATAAATGTCCATGGCCGTGTAGGGTTTCATGCACCCTGGGAAGAAACATGGGCATCGGCGTCTTTGGTCGTTTCTGTGAAGAAGTCCATGTACTTCCGAGGCACTGGGTCGCTCTCTTTCAGCTTTTCCTACTATACAGTCGACTTGGCCACGCTCCCATTTTCATTCGGGATCAGCTTGCAAGTCGGCACAATACGCCCTGAGCTCGTCCTAAATGCCGCACCGCATTCGATGCCATGCAGCGTCGCCGACATGGTCTCGTTGTCGAACTCCACCTTCTCTTTGAACACCCCAGCTTTTCCCTTCTGTACAAGTAGCTAATCCCTGAATCTCATTGTTCCGGTGCTCGCGTGAATAAATGCTTGTGTGCATGAGATAATTTAGAAGTTTTGACTTTCGAAAATCTCTCATTTAGATCCTTTAGAGAGAACTTCGATGATCCAAATCAGAACTTTAAAGAAGCATTTACGTACCAACAGTATAATTCCAGATCTTGATAGAGCCATACCTACCTTCATGCACTTTAATCCCTTGTGCTAGCAATATTAAGATATTTATTTGATTATGCATATCTCTCGAGATTATGCATACATCTCCTTTGATAGTGCATATCTGAATTGATTATATTTGGTATTATGTTTATCATACTATTTTAAATAGTTTCTCAATAAAGCCTAAAAATAGGCTCGTGTATTATTTATTAATACACATTGAAATATACATCATTTCTCAAATCTCACTATTTATTAATACACATTGAAATATACATAATTTTCTCAAATCGGTTTTCCGCATTATTTTTAAATTGGTATCATAGCCTTCTCTCACCTGATGCACTAGAGAAATGTGGCTTTTTCTTTCGATGCCAATTGCACATGCCGCATCGCTTAGGCCGCTTGATGCTACGACGTCAGCCGTATAGGCCACTTGATGTTACGACCCAACCGTATAGGTCACGTCCCTAAGTTGCTGTTTCGCAAGCCAGCCGTATCGGTTGCTTACTATTCTTCCTCCAATTCTTAACCTTTTGCGCGGCGTTTAGAGAAGCCAACAATACCATCAAATAGAAGTTTCACCACAAACAGCCGCCAACGCCGCCTTATCCATCTCAGCCGCTGGAGACTTTGCAGACTTGTATACAAACTCAAGTTGACTTTTATGCACTTTGAGTTTTGAGGGGACCTTAGAGATATTTGGCATTTTCTATAGGGTATTTTGATATGTTAAAGATAATTATGATATTTTTATTGATTATCCGTGTATTATACATATATCTCTCTTTGATTATGCATGTCTTGATTAAGATATTATCATAGAAGAGTTATCTAATTAATAGACTGATGCATTCTTCATATATATATATATATATATATATATATATATATATATGCGTGTGTGCGCATGCACACACAACGAAATATACAGAAATTCAATAATTCTCTCTTTTATATTATTATTCTCAACTTGATATCTGAGCATTCTATGCGTCTCGCTCCTCCGAATCTTGCAGAATTTTAAGCCCGCGATTTCAGATCCACTTCAACCTTCAGTTTTCCGCGCAACTCCGTTGATTTCTACAAACTCATTGAACTGAAACTTCTCTTTTTTCACGACAGCCACACGAATCTTCTTCGGACAATGACTTAACTTATAATCAGTACTAAGTCGTAGGCTTAGCTTTATCAAACAAGGTTATAAATTATATTTAGAAAAGAAATAAGGAAGGGGCTCGTTTCAGTAATTGCATTTGCTACATTAATGCTAACTAAGTATAATTGGCGGTGACTTGTCAGTCCCAATGATCAGATTTTCCTTTTAAGTATCAAATTGGAGTTGTCGGCTGGGCAAGCAAACATAACTGTCGAATGAGTAATCGCGTGATTCATGCCATTTTCACTGCTTTTTATCGAAAAAGTTAAGGTACGCATTAAATTAATGTTGTGAAAATCTTCACGACGGACGCTGTAACCATTAGTTGGGAGACATTGAACGGTGCTCTGAAAATGAAGGGTGTCCGCATATTTTCAAAGTGTTGTTGGGGTTAGGTCTGTGATTGAATCCGCATATGTTTGGTAAAAATGGAACAGGAGATGTTTGAAAAGGTATCTTACAGTGTCTAGGATTGGATCGGGAGGGTTTCCTAACTAGAAATGATGGCCTTTGAAAAAGTGTTTGCTGACTAGAACAGTGACTAAGAGTGCACAGGAACAAGACATTATTGAGGACTAGCCCTGTTTCTTCCCCCGTTCTACCAAAAGAGATCTTGTACTTTTGGATTATGTATAATCATGTTTTTTTTTTAAATCATATCCGCGTACTTTTGACTTGTCCAATCAAGTCATTATACGTTTTCAAACCAAGTTTATCTGACAACGATCTAGCCAAATCCAACTGACATGACCCATGAAGTGCAATGTGGATTGAATTTTCTATGTTGAACATCTGTGTGACCGTCTACATGTCCAAACAAGTCATTAGAGGTTTTTCCTGTTATGACGTTGTTCAATATAGATAAATTTTCCCACGTTGGTGTCCAAAGTGGATCCAACAAGCAGGTCGAGCATCCTCAACGGCCGCGAGTTGGGGCTCGAGCATCAAGGGCTGCCATGGTCGCAAGCCAACGTCTCCAAGTCAGGCTCCAAGTCTGAGGGGTTTTTTTCTTTTCCTTTTGGGTGGGAGAGAGGGTGGTAAAATTTTGACCATATCAGCTTTCTTTCTTTTCTTTTTCAAAAAACATGATTGAAATTATTGAAAAATTAAGACTTAAACAAAATACCCAATGATAAGGTATCTAAACAAAGTAAATTCCAGAGAGTTTGGGGATGGATTATCCAAGAAAATGATAAGGAATTCATTCTACAGGCCTTAGCTACCCAATTGGCTACAAGATTCGCGGACCGAACACAATGGGCTCTTATGAAAATATCACCTTAGCCCATCAAGAATTTGGCTTCATCTGTGATGGTACTAGTATCCTAGGAAGCACCGAAACTCTTCCGGAACTTCCATGTCGTGTCCGACACTCTCCGACATGCGACCGGCACGTGTTCGGCGCTCCAGACACACTAGCGACATGCGAGTCCAAGATCCCGACATGCCATTTCGACAAATACGATGTCAATTTTAAGCATTTTTAATAAATTAGGGATCAAAATGTAAATTTATCAAAAATATATACACTTAAGTTATATACCCATAATTGGACCCAAAAAAAAAAAGTTATATACCCATAGAGAAAAAAAAAAAAAAACCTAATTGTGAATCATCTCTTTCTTCGGCCGAGGCCCCTCCGTGGCTTCGACCATGGGCAACGCCTCCGTCTGAATCGCTGATGATGCAAAGTACGATTTGACAAATTCTTGGAGAGTTCTGCGAGATGCAATTGCGTTTTCAAAGAACTACTAAAAGCCTTAGGCACAAAAGAGGCCCGAAATTGCCGTGGGCTTTGAGCATTTCCAAAGAAGCAACAGTGGCTTGCACGGTGGAGAGGGGGAGAACGTAGTCGTCGGTATGTAAGTCGGAGCAATTGCGTTTTATTTTTTTCTTCTTTTTTTTTTTGGGGGGCCTTGGTCAGCCACGGGCAAGGCCAACCCTCACCAGTGCCAGATTGGGCGAGGGCTGGCCTCGCCCAAGCAGCCGTTGGCCTCTCCTGCGGTCGACGAGGACACCCTCCAGTGGCCATTTCCTTTACGAAAAGAAAAGGAAAAAATATTCAGAATATGTAGCGACGAAAATACCATTGGTCTAGGCTCTTCTTTGAAAATAAAAAGAGCACTTCGGACCCTTATTTGAAACAACCTAGCCTTTACTTTCTAAAAGATACATGACAATAAATACAATACTAGCAACCTTCGATTTTGGCCCAATCTACTAAAGAATTCAAAGTGGAAAAGGCCTTTTTTACTGTCCCTCCTTTGGTGATGTGTGCATTTTGTGGAAAGGGAACCATATTTGCATTGACACAATATATGCTACGTTTTCTTTTTCTTTTTTTTTTGGTTTTCGATCAGAAATATATGCTACGTTTAGCATCCTGTATATAAGTGTTTGGTGTCCTCTTCGACTTGGATATTTCCAAATATAGATATTTCCCGGATAAAGTGATTCCACCTAGGAGGTGGGATAAAGCCCCAATAGTATTTTAATAAAGGATAAGCTCCAGAATCGGGTCTCTAGAGAACTAAATCCAATGAACGGCACACTTCTCTCTCCGCTTAAGGTTTTAATTTGTCGTCTATTTCATTTTTATCTCAAACGTAATTGTATCTCGTGACACCGAACCGTGGTTAGGTGGTACAGATCAAACTTCATATCCAGGCATTACCTAAATAAGGTATTAGATACTTCATATCCAGAGATTTAGACATTTCCCATCTAATCCTATCCGACGAGATATCCCGAACAAGCATATTCTCCATGAATAGCGGTCCTTAAATCAAGTGAACCTTGCATTGGTATAAATCAAACTTCATATCCAGGCATTACCTAAATAAGGTATTAGATGCTTCATATCCAGAGATTTAGACATTTCCCATCCAATCCTATCCGACGAGTTATCCCGAACAAGCATATTCTCCATGAATAGCGGTCCTTAAATCAAGTGAACCTTGCATATGTATTCTCCTAGTTTTTTCCAATCATGGATGCATATGCATCCTCGAAAAAGGCAATGCACAACCTATGAAACGAATGCCAGCTTACCTGGACAAGATGTAATGAACCAAATCAGCACAAAAGGGATGTTATACCACCAAATCTTTTGACATGGCACTTGAGAACCAACAGAGCATGAAGTTCTTTTATCATTTTGAACCTTTTGATGAAGTACACACACTGACTTCATCAAGCATGGTAAAAGGATAAGAACTAGAAACACTTGCCCTCCAACCATAGATAATAGAGCTAGCCACACGGAGAAAATCTGAATCACAAGCTTACAAATTATTCAACAAGGAAAGCTGGTGATTCAAATCTACTAGTTACTGCAAATTAACTCACACTCCTGCATATGCTATTGAGATTTCAGGGATTATGGACAAGGTAATTGTCCACCTCTTTGGCCATGGTGATCAAGAAGTCAAGCTGAGGGTGAGGATCAGGAACTTGTTCGTTCATCTTCTCATATTCGACGCTCCACTTCACAAAGTTGCTCTGCCCCTCCGAGGCCAGCTGAATGGTGGCTTTGTAGCTCGAAAAGTACTTGGTGACCTCTCCGCCGATGATGTCGAATGTGATCGATTTGTTCGCCTCGTCTATAGCATCTATCTTGTCTTTGGCGACGACAGAATCGCCTGCTTATACATTCCATCCAAAGCATAAGTTTGAAGAAGAATATTACTAGCTAGGTCAGCAGATTTCATATAGCAAGACATGGAGATAAAGAAGCTATAGGTTTTGCAGATAGTCATCAATTTAAGGAAAAGAATCATCCGAACACTTAAAGTGAGAACAACTGGATACAATTCGGCCCGTAGAATGATCGATTTCGCAGGCATGCTTACCAAGGAAGTAAGTCCAAAGCCTCACGGAGCCAACGCTCTTACCATCACCTTCAATGACTTCGATGCTGCGCAACTTGTCGGGACTGATTTTGGGCATCAAGTAGGTCTTGTTCTTGTAAGCATCGAACAATATCTCTGGCGGGGACTGGATCTGTGCTTGCTTTTCGAGCTTACGCATCTTGGCCATGCTCGTCACAAACCCTAGAAATAAGAGAAACCCGCACCAAGAGCAGAAACCCAAAAACAAAGAGCAAACTGCTTTGGGCGAGTGATTTGATAAAGTTGTGTTGCCTTTAAATAGACATTGTGGCACTAAAAGAACGGGGTAAATTACCCAAAAGAGGAATTGGATTCTCTCTCTCTCTCCCCCTCGGGTGTGTTCACTATCATGGTGGCCGCAATAAATTACCCAAAAGAGGAAGAAAGATGGTGATGAAGCGCCTTTCTTGATAAAGAAAAAGAAGAACAAGATGATGATGATGATGATGATGATGGAGCGTGTTTCTTGATAAAGGAAAGGAAGGACAAGAACAGGGAAGAAAGTTGATGGCCCTGACAAAAAATTCAGATACAAAACAAAAAGGAAGTGATGCTCCGTGCATCCATACAAGTATTATTCCCTTCATGTTCATCATGTAGATTCCATATGTGACCTAGGTGATGCCGCGCTTGGACAGGTCTAAGAGCAAGTGTAGAATCTACAAGCGCAGATCCCCGCCATAGATGAGCCAAGCTAATTCACGAAGTACTCGAGCTTCAGTCTTCATCTAATCTGTATGAACTCGTCGGTTATGGATCTCGTACCTGATTTTACCGGTGCACACTTGACTATAGTAGTTTGAATATGTAATGGAGCAAGCCAAATCACATAATAGGCGTAGGTCGTACTATATATATGCCGGGTTATTCATGGCTTGAGATGTTCTAGTTTTGAACTGGTAATCATGCTAGAGAAATCACATATGGAGCACACCTGATTTAGCATCTTAAACATTCTTTAAGTAGGATTTGCAGCAAAGAGTCTACGACCCCATATAAAGTCAAGATGGTATCACAGGCGAAAGGCTCTGTTAACTTCGTGGTTTGGTCCACTTGGAAGAACAATCTGTTCGACGCTCGCCCGCTTGAGGTTGATAATTTCTCCCATGTTATTCAATTTGATGTGCCTTTTAGGCTCTTTGACAAGGCGTACGTAAGCCTTGCATGAAATTGCGACAATGTTGTTTCACGTGTCATTGTTACCGGGTTTGGAATTAAGCAACCATCGGGGGCGATTCGGTGATCCAAAAGATCTCTAAATGTCAAGTACCATTCCATTTTTGAAGCATTTTCTTTCGGGATTAAGTGCAATAGAAGTTCTTAAACTTGTCAAAATATGCAATTGAATCCTAAAACTTATCAAAAAGTGCAATTGAGTCTTGTAACTTTCAAAAAGTGCAATAATTACTAAAACTTGTCAAATTTATTAAATCAAGTCCTTTCACTGATTGCACTTTTTGAAAGTTTTAGAAGTCAATTGCACTTTTGTAACAAGTGTTAGGACTTGATTGCACTTTTTGAAAGTTTCATGACCCAATTGTACTTTCGCGACAAGTTTTAGAACGTTCAGTACACTTATCATTTTTCTATTTTAGGTGTAGACACCACCTAGCTTTGCATTCTTCATCTTAGTTTAGGGGGAGTCACTGCTCTAATAAAGAACAATTTCTTTACACAAATTAGATACAAAGGGCAGTTTGGACGCGATTATGTACTTATTCCCACCATTAAAGTCATAAACCTGTTGTTTTAGTGGAAGCTTTTTACCTTGTGGAATTGTGACCCCTCCATCTCAGACCGAATTATGGCTTCCTTTACTGCTGCTAATCAAATTCACAATACGTGCTTCACCTTCACCATCCAAGTAATGATGTTCCCTCGAACTGACATCAATGCCCAAACTGTTGAAATGGCACCTACAACAACAGAAAGGAACGAATTACTTTCCTACTCCGTCGACATTCTCATTGAGATCACTAAGATTTCGAGGTACTTAAGAGTTTAAAATAACTCCAATCATCCAATCAACCATCCCATGTATTTGATCCCGACTTTTCCGTTAGGAAAAGTTGAGAATCAGATCGAATTTATCAGTCGAAACATCTGCATCGTGTGTACTTCCACTAGTATTCAAGGCGGGTGGAGGAATATGAGAATAGTCAAACCCGACATCATTCCCAAGCTCTTCCCAAAGTGGTCGTCCGTCTTGTTCTGTAAATAATCAGGCAGGAGCGGGGTCTTAACAGAGTTCTCGTACTTTTTAACAGATGAAGAATTTAGCGGATGCGAATTCGATTCTACCCGTCACTTCAATCCTGTTTTGTTTGTGGACTCTATATTCTCCATTATGAAAAAAGAATTACATTAGCTCCACTCACAGGGAAAGAAATAGGATCTTTACCCTAGAAATTTTAATCAATTCGAGTAGTGAAAAAATGTTACCTGCATTTCTATCGGGTAAGCCAGACTGCCTGGAGATTCGTTTACCTGAAGGGAAGCTCAGTTCCGATGCCTATGCTAGTCATCCCTAATTTCCACAAAATCACTCAACTATGCTCGAATGGTGTACAACTTAATGCACCTTAACGACAGTTCACTTCTGCTCTAAGTCATGAATGAGAGACACATAGGCAAATAAATTATGCAAATGAATGTGAATGCACAAGATAATGTAATGATGCAACTCATTTTGTACAACCAAAAAGATTGATTTTGCGAGTCAAAGATGTTCTGTCGGGTTAGAGCGTGCGTCGAGCGGCACAACGAATGCAAATGGTAGGACCCAAGAAATCCGACGGAGGCAACCGCTGGAAGTCCCCCAAGGTTGCAGGACGATATAATTGGCCGAAGAGATAAAAAGCCACACAAAGATGAGTATGGACCGAGATCAAAGGACTAGCTATGGACAAGCAAACGAAGCATATTCTTTCTATTGGCAATCACATACACGCCTGGGCACACATTGTGGTTGAAAGGGGCATTTCTCCTTCCAAGGGAGAAGAAAAGGGATCCAGAATCTCAATAACCACAAGAAACAAAAAAATTGATACGTCGGAGGAAACTTGCAGGGTCTGAAGCAGTTCTGTTGAGTAGGGGATGAAACTCTTTAGGGTGGTCTACAGACTCTACACTAAAGGAACAGACTGGGGGCCAACAATCTAAGCAGGCAAAAAATTTACCACGTCCTTAAAACATGCGTTGAGTCCATGTTTTTATCTCCAAAAGGAGGCCGATTTTCTGTGTTTATTTTCCCTCCTCATGAAATATGCAGTGTCCAGAGCCGAGAGGTAGATCATTTTCTATCCTCTTTATAATGACTGTAGATCTTTACTATCCAATTACATTGTGATATGACCATCCTCAGAATAAAATAAAGGGATGGCAGCACCTGCGCATTTATCTATATTCTTCTGCCCTAATATCTCCTCATATATACAGATATACACATACACATAACAACCTTCAAATTCATATACAATAGCAGAAACCAGTAGAACCACCGCCGACCATCCATCAGCAGGACTCACTAAGATTGATATTCTGCATTCTAAGGATGTCACAAAATTCCTCAATGACACCTCTTCTTACTTCTTGAACGTGTCAGGAATACCCTTCTTGGAACTGACAACAACTGGGGAAGAGGATAAGCTGCTTTGTTTACTCATTTCCTCATCGTCATCCAATTCATATGGAGGTGAAGAGCCACATATTTGCACAGTTAAGCTTCCAGCTGCATAAAGTCATGAACATGGGACCATAAGAAGCACTAGAAGTTATTAGCTGCTACAGTAACACCGTTAAGAAAACCTCCTCTACAGACTCAAGGCAAGAGTATCGCATATCTGCATCTGACAAGATTGAATCATGTTATGCAGATTAAGTGAAGTGACACTTATATAGCTTCAACCACACCTTTGAATGATGACTCATACGTGAGCATCAACAAGATTATATTAGCTTCAAACTCAGTGTTCTCTCTGTCCATATTCAAAAGACTGGTTTTATTTCTGAAGACTGCTCAAACACAACGATATATTCAGATCCAGAACAATTCTCATTTAAAGACATACGCTTGACATATGCTATATGAGGCTGAGAAATCCCTTTTAAGGAAGTTGTGATTTTCGATTTGGAAGATGGTTCTACAACGGATCGCAGTACATCTCAAATTGGAAATTGCCTTCAGAAACAAGCTAATTTCCATAAATGAAGAATTCTACTTATGGAAACCAAAGATTTAGTTGTATGGGCAACCTAATTAGCGGGGTTCAGATTCGAAAACTGAGCCTTCTGATTAACAATTTGAACCTCAGTCCGACCACTTAACAGTGCATAGATCTCATCCAGCATGAGCACTTGACAAGGAAACAATTACCCAAACGCAGCAGTAAGTATCACTTAACCCTGAGATAGCACAGGAGACAAAAAAGGGCAAAACGATCACATTTTTTCTTGTGGTGGTTGTGGGCAGGCAAAGTCTATCTAAAAAATGCATGACGTAGAACTTTCAAACGCAGAGGACTGTTCAATCACATAGATTCACCAATGACTGAGGCAGATGTAACATAACTTGTGGATGTAATTCCCATGGGCAAGGAGGGAAGACAAATGCATATACAACAATTCTCACCCAGTACTAGTGCAGCGCCAATCCAACCAGTGATGCCCCACCTTTCCCCAAGGAGTAACCATGCAAAACCTGCACCCCAAACTGGTTCCAACCCATAAATTATAGCAGTTTCAGTGGCAGACACATCACACATAGCAGCCATCTGCAAAAATTATGAAACTTGATCATGAAAAGTTCGCTTTTAATATTTGATGCTTTAGGTGCAAAAAAGATGCCACAATGATTGAACATGATTATGCTCAACAGATGCAGCATCTGAATCAACCACTCATTAATTTGAAGAATTGGGGTGCTTCAGGCCTCAATTGCAAAGAGCCCGCATATAAATCCACTTCTTTAGAGGCAGCCCAAGAATAATGGCTAGGAAAATGGCAGGCTAACTGATATTATGATCAGTTAATGAAAGAGCCCAATGCAAAAAAATAAATAAATAAATAAAATAAAAGGCATGTTGGATCATAAGACAACTGAAGCTTCCCTTTGTAGGAAACTCTTGAAAGTAGTGGTAGCACGATATACTGGTATAGTAGAATCTAAATCAGATGATAGTATGGTTATAAAATCACATACCCTGTCAAACTAACTTGAGTCGCAAAGAACGAAAAAAACAGCCAAGCCCACAGAGAGAGAGAGAAGTATACCTCTACCCAAAGGCACAAACCAGTTGAGAATATGCCTGTGTAAAGTGCTGGTATCCACGGAAACTGAACCACAGAATCCCTAATAGTTGGCCATGTCCAAGACGATGCATCAAATTCTTGGATGCCACCAACCCAGCCTCCAATGAAGTACCACAATGATGATGAAATAGCAATTACACATACCTGATGAGAGTTCAGAGCTATTTGTTTATATAAACAAGAAACAAGCAGAATGTTGAACAGAATAAGGTGTAAACAAACCTGATGTCCGATCAGAGGTAGAAAGTTCCTTTTATCTGTCGCTCTGGAAATGCGCTCAGTTCTTAACAGATGGATTCCAAAGAATATTGCACTCAAGAAGTTTAATAGATCTCCGACCTATTATTTTCAAGCAAAAAAGCTTAAGACTATTCTTTTTTTTTTTTTTTGTGCACTAAACAGCTTAGACTATTCAAACAGAAGTTTTTGGAAAATATTCTTAATGACCTCGTAGAAATTATGATCCGACGGATCTGCTTGTGCATGTCTTTCATTAGGTGCCTTATCAGTCTAGAAATTGTTGCCAATGTTGGAGCACAGAAGATACTTACACATGGAGGCGATCCACTAGATTCCAGCATTGCAACACCAATAACAGACATAAAAGCTCCAAACCATGTGCGAGTTGGAATTATTGCTCCTAGCATACCATCGAGCAATGGAACCACAATAATCTGAAAATTAAGCCACGATACATCGAAATTTCTGCCTTGACACACTATTTTAGAGCAAGCCGCTCTTCAGCAATTACCGGACAATATTAGTGTCCAGCCAAAAAAGAAATAAAAAACACATTATTAAGGAACTCACAGTTAGCATAGACAGGAATGTTGCACGACCAGCATCAGATGTGAGTAGACCAAGCGCTTGCATAAGATATCCTAGACTAACCCAAATCCCCAACTCTATTCCTGCATTCCGCGTCTGTACATCATCCCAAGATTGAATCACCATGGGGACAAATGGAATCGCCGAAACAGCAAATCTGACAACATTAAAAACCGCAGGATCCATGACTGATTCGACCTCTTTCACAACTGGAATGTTAGTCGCTACACCACAAAAGAACAAAAGACAAATCAATCAGAGTTGCAAAAGAGACAAACTGGAAGCCTCTAACATGATTCGGAGAGAAAGAAGCATCAACCTGATAATCTAAAAAACACAGAAGCACCAAGCTAAACATCATAAAGAATAAGGACACTTGCATTTCCCACTAATGTAGATGACTACATGCATATTAAATGTACATTGACTACTGGAAAAAGGCAATATGGTTGAAATCTTTTTCCCCTTTTTCAGGACTAACTAAACTTGGCAGTTTCCCCCAAGTTATCATGCATACAAAGAGACAGATAGTTCCCGTAACATATAACCTTTTCAGTAAACTAGCATCGTACAAAAAAACTAATGACTCAACTAGAGAAAGAACGTTCTAAAATTAGCTTGGTAAAGAACTTCTTGTATATGAACCCCCACAGAATGCCATCCTTCATTCGACGGATCAACAGTAGCTGAACCATTGACCTAACAAGACTTCGGAAAGTATCAGCCCCTACTCTAATACCATGTGCTCTCACAAGGTTTGTTTGCTAAAGAGAAGCAACATCATCTGATCAAACTCTTCAAGCATAAAATTTTTACTGATATCGAAGGTCTCTCACAGATAGACACATAAGGTAAGATCCATCGCGTAACCGTGAGCTTAAGAGTTTAAATGGCACATTAAGCCTCGTAAAACTTCTGCATCGCCAGCAAAGTTCCATTTGGGGTATGGAGGAGATAGTCCGTGAAAAGTCGAAATGGGCCATTATACAAGCCTAAAGGTGCTAGTGAGAAGAGCTTGCGAACCTATGAAAGTGAAACCAACAAAAACCATGAACCATTATCCCATTGAGTGGAGGGCTGTTCAACTGTCTATCTTACTCAATATGCTTTATTTTCATCAAGATTTAAGACTAAGGGCTTCAATCGCTTTTCTTTCGGATCTCTAGAGTGGTAGTCTATCCTTTTCAATTTGCACCAATGTCATAGATTTGCATCTTCGCGGTGGAACATCTCAAGACCACTGTCCAGAACCTTCTCGGACAAGCTTCTCTCATTTGACTTTGCCATTTTTCCTCAAAATACTCATCTTTAATCACATCTTTCCCTGAGCACCTACTCATGCGACAAAGAATTCTCATTTCCACCGCGACATCTATCTACACACGTTACTGCTTGGCCATTCGGCGTTCCATTCCACCGACCATTGTTGGCCTTCCTATAGTCTTACTAAATTTGCAAACAAGCACAAGCGGCACCATAAAATCGCCCCAATTATTAAATATATTTCTCGACTTCATCCATCCTGAAAATTAAAATCCACTGCCAATTCCAAAAGGGAAGGCGCGAAACGCCGCACACAAAGTCGATTGATATGTGTCGATAGTACCTAAAATATTCCTCCAACTTCTAAGCAGCCAAATCGAAAACGGCGAGAGGCTAAGAAAGCAACGCTCACCGTAAATAAAAGTTGCGACATTGAGCAAAACGATGCTCCGAACCTTCTTGGAAGCGAACAGCATCCTCCGCCACGGAGGCCGCTTTCCCAGCAGCGACTTGGAAATCAGAGATTGTCGCCCCTGGGACACGTCCGCGTCCAAGTCCGAACCGGAGGCATGACGGCGTCGGTTTTTCTCCTTAGGCTTCGGGCTCGAGCGCGAAGCAGCTAATTCCTTAGCCTCGCGCATTTGAGAACCTGGCTTAGCCGCATTTGAAGAGCTGGGAGGAGGACGAGGAGAGTCGCGCAAAGAGCATGCAGCGAAGCGTCGCAGGTGCGCCCGGAACGAGCAATAGCACGGCGACTTCATCGGCGAGTGCCGAATCGGACTCCACGACCACCCGCACGGTGGCGACGCCATGGCCGAGAAGCTCTCTCTCTTCTCTCTCTCTCTCTCTCTCTCTCTCTCTTGGTGTGAGACGGAGAGGCCCTACTGCTGGGGGTTGAGATCACCTGCGGCCCGACTCCTACAACAACCAATGACACAGCGCCACGATAGAAGTGTTGTGATCGAGGCTGAGATGAAATGACGGAGATGCCCCTGTTCAGACACGTGTCCTTCCTCGGGCCCGATGGAGCTAGCCAGTCAACCTGGACGGCGTGGGAGCGAATTATATTGCCAGGGGAATTTTGACTTTTTAAGTGTTGGCAGCGTCCGGATCAAAAAGATCTATTTAATAAAGGGAAAAAAACACCAAAAATCTTGAATTATGTCAATTGTGACACATTTACACTAAACTTTTTTTGTGACATCAAAAATTCCAAACTTTTATTCATGTGATACATTTACCCCAAATTTTTTCTTGTGACATTGAAAACCCTAAACTTATACCCGTGTGACATATTTACCCCAAAATATTTTTTTGTGACATCAAAAATCCTAAACTTATATTCGTGCGACACATTTACTTCAAATTTTTGAAGTAAATGTGTCGCACGAATATAAGTTTGGAGTTTTTAGTATCACAACAAAAATTTTGAGGTAAATGTGTCACACAAGCATAAATTTGGGGTAAATGTGTCACATGCGTATAAGTTTAGGGTTTTTTGTGTCACAAATAAAAGTTTGAGGTAAATGTGTCACAAAGGACATAGTTTAGGATTTTTGGTAGCTTTTTTCCTTTAATAAAATACAAAAAGGGGTTAATTGAAAAAAAAATTGTATTATTGGTGAGCTCATGGGCCATTAAAGTACGATTTGTGGATAAATATTGGATTATTTTTGTCTTGTAATGTTTTGCATTTTTGCCCAATTTAGAGGAGGAAAGCATAGGCAAATTCAATAAGAGCCCTCGAGTCTAATCATGCCTAGCGGATGAAATTCGATGGTGATTTCGAAATATGATTGATCTTCTCTAGGTAGCGAATGAAAAGTTTTGCCTTAAGATTACTCACATTTTCTGCTTGATGGCAATAAGAATGACAGGCTCTAATGATCAAACGGAATTACATGTGCGTGGGTCCGCGAAAGAGAACAACATATCGGGGGACCAAATTTTCGCGCACTTCAATTGGTAGGTTTTTTTCGTGCTCTCAACATGATTTGAACCAAAAAATATATAGAAATGAGTGAATTATTTACTCTCTTGCCAGTTGCCATGTAGCCCATTCCTTGTCGATTTGATTGAATTTTTTTTTTTAATGACTGGAGAAATTTTTGGTATGATTTGAGGAAGAGTTATCGACGTTTTAACACTTCTTTAATCACAACTGGTCGTTAAAGAAATAGAGGTGGCCCTATTGAAACTCAATGATCTATAAGAAACGAAAAAAAAAATTAACAAATCAAAATAAAGTGAAAAGCTCGTATCATATGCAGGCAGAATTCTCTGATTCCTTGTTCGATTCTTTTTGTTTTTTTTTTGTTTTTTCATGTTGGTAGACTTCAATAAATTTTGTTAAGCAGTCGCTAAAAAAACATGTCAAGTGACCATTTTCCAGGTAACTTGTTATGTTTTAACAAAATTCTACTTCGTCAAAACCCTAGTCCGTGCATGGTGTATGTCTAACCAACATTTCTACAAAATATTAATGTTGTTGATGCGTCAAAAATAAATACACCTTTTAAAAACAACAAAGGAAAGCATGGATAAACTGTTAGAAGGAACGGTTGCAAGCTCGACTTTAATTTAACGTTAGCCGAAAGCCTCGAGTTGTATATAGCAATAATCATTTTCTTTACATTTCTTGTAATGTCATTGTTGGGTTTCATGGGAGTATGGGAGTACCGTGGTCCGCCCATGTAAGCTATCACAGCCCCTTATCCACTGTTGATAACTGTTAAAAGCGTTTATCGTTTTTTAGCATGAATAAGTATCACGTCTTTAGAATGTCGTAAACTATCGTTCATTCTACAGAAAAATGACAAAGAGAAAATGAGGACGGCGAAGTTCCGCTCTCTCCTTAACGTCGAATCGGTAGATGTATTCTCTCGATGCAAAATGGACATTTGATCTATGGAAAACAAGGTATATTCGTTAACAATGATATACTTATATGATCGGTGATTCAAAATGATTCTAGGGTATGTTATTTCTGTGTAATCCGCTACGTATGTTATTGGGATGCGTTCCCTTCGAACTTATTTTTGCAAAACAAATGTTCCCTAAAATGTGTAAGGAGAAGAGTATGGAATACATACAATTCAAGCTTGGTAGATGAATCAAAGGATTTGAAGGAAAAAAGATGTGTCGGATTTTGTGAGACCATTGTTATCTGTTCTAAAAGCTTAAGATATTATATGAATGCATTGTTTAATATTTAATTACTCTAACACTTCCTTTATGCTTAGTCGGGTCTTTTCTTACTCGGTACTAAGCGTGAACATATTTAATTTGGAAGGTAAATGGGACCTGGAAGATTCGGATTCAGAACCTCATACACCGATATTAAGTTGAGAAATACGACGCTGAAGAGAGAAATATGGACTTGTATATTTCGATATACTATGTGAAAGTTGTACAATTATTAGAAAAATAGAGATCTGAAGTATGCTGAGAAATCGTATGAGAACTTATCTAAAGAATGATATTGCAATATTTAGTTTAATGCTAAAACAAGTGGGACTCGTATATTGGATGACTAACTTGTTACTCGTCCTATAAGAAAGTGCCACATCATTTAATAAAGAATTTATGATCTAAAATGTAATAATACAATATAGCATTGTGTGTTCCAGCAGACCAAATTGATTCGACGTTTATCTCGCATCCACTAACTATCTGTTTTATTTTGCTAAACCTTTAAGTTAAGGTCGATCGACATAGTTGCTAATTGGTCATCCCTTGATTTGTAGCCATGTTTGTACTTAATAAGTTTCCCTATGGTTATGTAGATTGTATGAAGTGATAATGTGATTGATTCAATGTGCAATTCAAGAATATCATCCATGCATGTTTTGGCTACATTAGACAGGAATACAGCTAGAAGCCTAGAAATCGATAACCAATCCCATTCGTTTTGCTTTACATTATAAACTTCACAAAAAACTTAAAAGAGCAATGGCAATAAGTGATCGAATTCAGCAGGATACGACGACATGAGAAACAATTCCGTATTTTTGCGAAAGTTATCGTTTTGATTCTCTATTATTTTGTGAAGGTAGCATTGTTATATTCCTCATTCGTTTTGGTTTGATTTTTTTTTTCTTGATTTTATCGGTCAATTTCAGTATAAATTGAATCTTTGGAACACCGACGGTGGTCAAACAAAACCTTGAAAAGGGTCTATGTCAATCTGCGCATGTAGGCGGCGGAGAATGTCTCCATTTTCGACATAACATAAGAGGAATATTCTTCCCTCAAAGAATGATACTCTAATCAAGCAAGAACTTTCGCGACTTTTTGCATTTTTGTAATTCTAGACATTTCAAGACCGGATAGTGGTGTTTATTTACAAAATGTTATGATGGATTCTAATTTCTAATTCGTACTTATGATCTATGCAAGACGGACACTCTCCGGAAGCCTCTAAGTCGCGTCTCACACTCTTGAACATTCTCCGAAATGCAACTCACACGTGGTCGGCACTCCAAATACACCAGTGACATGCAAGTCCAGTGTCCCGACACATAATTTCGACATACATGGGATCAATTTTGAGCATTTTCAATAAATGAGGGGTCAAAATATAAATTTTTCAAAAATATATGGACTTAAGTTATAAACAAAGTCACCCCAAAATTAATATACCTAGCCAACCAAAGAAAAAAAAACTAATCGCGAATCCCTAATAGAAGAAAAAGAAGAAACTTACCGCTGATATTGTTATATATACATATATATGATAAATTATTATAAAAATATGTATTTAATATATATTGTGTCTCAATGTATCGAAATTCTCTATTTTTTAAAAAATCATATGTCGGTATATCGTATCGTGTCGTGTCGCGTGTTACGTGTTGAGATAGTGCTACATAGTTTACGATACAATCTATCACATCCAACGCGGTTCTTCTCATAATTTTGGGGGAAAACAAAAACAAAATTTTCAACTTGACCACGTGGGTATGAAATTATTGACCGACGCATATAACGCCCTTTTTTCTTCAGGTCTCGCTCATCTCTTCTATGAACACGTGTGTACGGGGATGGAACCACGGACCCCGATAGTCTCCGGCCCCACCATCCAATCCCTTTACCGGTTTGAGAAACTCCAATTTGAGCATCGATTCAATAAGAATGATCACTTCATGGGGCTTTCGAATTTGAGTTGGGAGGGATGCTACTTTCCCGACCAAATAAAACCGCTCCATGGCCGAGTACTTCTTAATCTTTCTCTAGATAGGATTATGTATTCCCGTATCGTATGAAGATGGTTCAACGTCACGAAGAACTTCCTCAATGACGATTTAAATCAATAAGAGTTGTCTTCGCTACTTCTGAAATGTTAGCCGAATTTTTTTAAAAAAAAGAGTTAACTTAGATCTCGAGTTTATACATGCACTTACTTATTTAAGCTGATTAATTGCTTAAACATTATGTACATATTATATAATCACATCCATTTTAGAAATTATCCCCCAGAAAAAGAAAAAAATCTCAGTCTCCATCTCGCAATGGGCCGCGAGAGAAAAAAGGAAACGTGGCACGGCGTTTGTCCGGACGCGAGCGGGGGAGTGCCGACGTGGGGGGCGGCGGCGGTTGGGGGGGGAATCCGCTGAGGCGAGTCCGACATGGCGTCTTCGGGACACGCCAATGGGGCTGGGAGAATATGCGGAGACTCCAGCGAAGAAGATTCGTCGCTCCAAGGTTTTGGAAAAACACATATTCGCATCTCTCGCTGTCAATGCATTCATGACTCGCTGCCCCTCCCCCTCCAAACTGGAGCTCAAACCGACGAGTTGGTCCCTCTCCCTCTCATCTATTTAAAACCCCCTCGTCCTCCGGCTTCTCTCCTCTGTAACCCCCAACCGCTCCCGAGCTCCATCTCTCCAGGTACTCCTCCATCTCTCCCTCTCTCTCTGTCTCCGCTCTTTTGTTTACTTTTTTTTTTCCCCTTTTTCTTGATCGATGAAACATTGCGCGATGAAGGACCCATCATGGGTTTCTGTTGGCGATTGTGGCCCAAGTTCTTGTTTTTTTTTTCCCCCTTCTTTTGTTGTGGCTTCGAATTAGGAGCTCTGCGCGGTTGTTTTGGAGGGTCGAGTAGTTTACCGCGAAAACGGAAACGGAAGATATATGGTTCTGTTTAATATGATGATGAATTCGGCAATGTCAGTTTATTGGGGCTGGGTAATGCTGGTCTTTTTCCTTAAAAGTTGCGACCCTGTTTGGTGGTCTTTTATTAAAATCTGACTGTGGTTCGGGGTGGAGTCATGAATCTTGATTGGAATGAAGTCTGATGCTGGAGCTCTTGATGCTCAAGATTTGACTTTTGGATTGGCTGTTTGAATTTGGACTTGGTGTGGATGACTGCAAAGTATTGGGTTTTTCTTAATTGCCGGTTCCAGTAAGTGGAGTTTCTTCTTATTAGAACTAACCGAACCTCACAGTACTGAACGATTTGTTTGAAATGGAGAAGGAATTGGGGATCGGGAGATTAGCTATTCATGGTTGTGCTCTTCCTCAGCTCAAAAGTAGTGTGTCCGGTCCATGTCGTTGTCGAGATTAACCTCTTCCACTTGTGGTCTTGGGTGCACCAGGGAAAGTGACAATCTGCTAGTGGAGAAAGTTTTTCATTCCTTCTCTCAGTTTTGGTGATGACTCGGTGTGAATTTGGAATCCCTACTATTGGGAATTGTCTAGGTGTAGGCCTACTTAAGAAAAGGAGCTTGCTTGCTAATGCAAACTAATACAATGCTTCTCCAATCCAATTGAAAGCTTGCATTAGCATTTCTTTTTCCTTAAGAAACGAGTTGAGGTAAATTGCTCTGTCTTGATTGTGCATTTTGTGCCATTGCAGACATTTAGTGGTTGGGACGCAGCAGCCAATTGATGCCAGCTGGTTGCTGGCGGATAGACTGATTTGAACCATTGCTTGATAGCTTATGAGTCTCGAGATTACATCGAACTCCACTAAAGCCTTAGAAGGCGTGCATGGGGTACATATCGTGCCTCATGCCCCATTTGCACTTGAAGAGATTAGCAAGCATGGGGAGTATCCTCAATCAAGTTCAAGAGTTGGACTAAATCAGCAGCTGTTTGTGCAGTAAGTTTAACAATAAAGATGAGAATTCGAGAAGATTCTTGAGTGACGTTTGTCAATAGCCTTCGCTGATGTGTTTTAGATTAATGTGCAAGTGTGGCATATTACTGTAAGTTTCTATTCTAATTTGTTTTAAATACTTTGCAGGCGAGTATGGCAGCTAAGACCATCATGTTTGAGGCCTATTCAATGTTGCATCAATGGTATGGCAGATATTTCTGTGTCTCATACCTGGGCTTTCTTTTGCCCTTGTACATGTTTGAGAACATATGATCCTGGTCGAGAGTGCTTACATGTATTTGTGCCAGCTACCAAATTAATAGCCCTTCCATCCCCAAAGTTGAAGTTGTTAGCTGGAGGAACCGAAACATTGTTTTCAGATTTTCTTTGCTAGTACAAAATTCAGCGTGCACTCTAAACCGCTCTTCAAATTTTTCTCTCTTTTGGTAGGTGATATGCATCTTGCAGAAACAGTTGCAAATGTGCTCACATCCCTACCTTTCATTGCTCTTGGCATGCAAGCACCAAGGTGATTGGCTTAATAAAGAGTTCAATTGATGAATGTCGTGATTATTTTTGGATCGTTGGTTGTGATGATTTTGGATTGCACAACTAGGAAGAATCTCAACATGAAGCTCTATGCTAATTCGTTAGTTGGAGTTGGAGTTGCATCATCTTTGTATCATTCTTCAAGAGGGAAATGGAGGAGGTTCCTTAGATGGGTTGACTACACAATGATAGCCACTGCTACCGTGGTGAGTAACTGGCTAAATATAATTCTCCATTCTCTGGCTCAACTAATGAACAAGGTCAATATTTATGTGTTGGCCTTCTCTTCTTTTATTCAGTTAAATGATAGATATCGTCAATTCTTATTGTGGCTTGAATGTCCTAAGTGTATAGCAAAAAAACCTTAGCTTTGGGTAAGATAACTAAATGGGTTTAAGAGATTGTTTATATACCTTACTGATTTTGGTGCTAAATATATAGCGTGGCTCGTGAATTTCCTGCTCCCTGGTTGTTCATACCTACTTCGCCTTGATTAACTTTGTGAGGTCATGGCTAGTTCAATGACTTGGGCTTTGAACACGGTGGTTGCCTTATTAGTTGGTGCTATAGCTAGTCATGATTTGGAGAAAAAAGGGAAAATGACCAGAATGCTTTTTCTGTTGTTTATTGTACTCTGTCCATCTATTTAATCATTATCTCCTTCCCAGATTTACATTTTAATTTTATTCATGTTGCTACACATTCTGACTGGTGGCACAATTGGGGAGGGAATGGGGGCATGACCATGGTTCGAACTCTGGCAAGAGCACAGATGTGTGGTACTTGAACCAACAATAAACAAGGAATATAGATGTTCATCCTTGAAAGGCGCAAATACAACGAAACTTTAAAACTATTAATTGGTAGCATGGAGGGTGATTGTCGGCAATATAGCGCTTCAGTTATCTCACTTTTTTTCCTCTCTGTTCAAACTTCGAGACTCAAATATTAGAATGCTTCAATGATACTTTCTGACCATCTACACGCGACCCCCAAATTTCTTTTCCTTATAAAAATTACAAAGAAAGGAGAACATGTCAGGAACCTAGTCAATTATTTTATTGTTTCTCTTCTCTATGCCTACACAATGAAGAGTTTCTGATTGAAATTGTTGTAATAATCATGCATGCTTATTAACACAAACATCCGTTTACTGGACCTTACACATGAAACACGATCTATGAGCATTACTATATAAAACAGCAGTAGATGGAAGCATGAGAACTGGGGAACAGCCAAAAAGAATACGGAGTTTCAAGATTTGAACTTTTGAAAAAAGAAGAAGAAGAAGAAGATATGTGCTTCACTACCATGTGAAATGACTGCTTTAAGTTGTCCAGAAAGCGGCCTCCAGTATGTGTGTGCGCACTTGCGTCTGAGCGCGTGGTGTCAAGTGTTGGTTCCATCTTATTTGTTATCATTTCTTTTTATGAAATTGGGGCTTGAATCCCCAAAAGATTGATTGGATACTATGAACCACCATAACAATGAAGCGTGAATAATTTATTTTACAGAGGGACATTATGTGTATCTGACATCATGGTCATTCTAGATAAAGGATATCTTGTATACATATCTTGCTCTAGCATATTAGTTTTGGTAAATTTGAAAATTTTGAAAAACTCAGTTTCTTGCACTAAGATTGATGAAATCCTCTCTGCAAATACTTCTCCTTTATTTTCTGTTTTTTTCCTCTGCTGATTCTGGCCCCTGTTCTCATTTTTCTTTTTTTTTGGTCAAAGCCCCTGTTCTCATTTGGCTTCAAGATATTTTGAGCTATTAGCTTGCTCCCTCATAATGGTTAATGTCCGTCATTCATCGTTTTCCACAGTGTCTGTCCAGGGCCCTCAGAAATGAGAATCCGAAGTTATTGATGGCAGCATCTGCTGCTTTTCTTCCTGTCCAACCTCTGATGGTCTCAGCAGTTCACGCTGGAATGATGGAGGTAATTTCAAAATTACAAACCCAGACAACCACAGTGCCATACAATGTAAAAAATACAGCAAGTTCTTGCTGGTTTTGTGCATAATTTCTCCGAGTGATGTTGCAGGTAGTATTCGCAAAAAGAGCACTGGAAGATCCAGATTTAAGGATGGCTCACACTATTCATAAAATGTCGTCGTTGCTGGGAGGTGCCCTTTTCATTGCTGATGATGTATTTCCCAGGACGCCATATCTTCATGCCGGTTGGCATCTCGCTGCAGCTGTCTGTGTGAGCACTTGCAACAAGCTTCTGGAGTAGGTGTTCCCTTGTGACCTGTCATTCAACTGCCTTCAATATTTCAAGAGGAAAGCAATGACAATCACAGTACGCCTCCTTTTACAAAATTTATGTAGAAACAGGAGGGAAGCCATGTAAAACTGTAGCTGTTGGTTCTGGTTAAACCCACATTGGGTTCACCATGTAAAGTATTTTTCATGTCGGAAGTAGGAACTGAGCCACTCTCCGCATTCATGGAGTAGGCTTTGTATTAAAAAAAAAAAAAAATTTAGTGAGTACTTTCCTGAGGTTCCAGTGCAACTATCGTTGTTCTGGATTCTTATGGTAAGAAGTATTTTCATTCGCCTAAGCAATTGTGCCAAAGTATGAATTTTTCGAGCGTGCAAGTGGAAACACGTTGCTTCTCAATTTCCAAATTGCCATGTTGTGTCTAAAATCACATTGGAGTGTTTTGAAACAAAGAAATGGAATTCTGAGGAGCATGTCCGGATGTGTACTTCTGCTGAAGATAGAAAAACCTCTTAGTACTGAAAGTTCTGAAAAGCAAGGGGCAAGATAGAAGTAGCTCAATTTTCCGCTTAGGGGTTAATTTCGTACATTTTCGCTAGTCCTTTTGCTCATGGTTCTCAACTTCTTGTCCTAAACGCAGTTTTGGCCCAGCCGATGTTAGTGTCATTTTGGCTTTCTTCTACTTATTCTCTTGGAGCGTCCACCCGGCTCTCCATGTGAAAGTCGCTTCTCTCCTCACCCACAGTATGCACCAGCTTCCACATTCCATGGTCACATAGATCAAGTTCGGTACGAGTCTAATCTCCAGAGAAAGAATCAAGTGCTGAGCAAGGGAATTACTTAACTGAGTATCTCGAACTCATAGCGATACCAGTTTTCACAGAAAGGCATAATGTAACAATCCTGAGGGACACTAACCATTAACACGCGAGAGCTCCCGCTAGATCACCAAGTGGCCGGAGCTTACACAGTCAACAGGAAGCAGCAGGTTAAAACTCGACAAAATTTTTGTCTCCATTAGAATGAATTGGAGCATATAGCTCAAGAATGAAATATCTGCCAAATGCAGCTTACAAAACTATCATGAAATGCAGTAATATCTAGACACGAATAATTCTAAATGAGTGTTACAGAAAGAGAATTACGACCCTGATTCCTCTCGAAGATACAAAACCTCTTCAAGTTTCCCACTCTTGCGAGACTAGCAAACTCCTAACAATGTACAAAAATGGCAGAACCAGGGCCTGAACCAATTGATGTGTCAACTCAATTTTCAGCGTGTTAGATGAAGCAGCTCCAAAAGCAATACTAGAAAGGCTCGGTAAGTGTCAGGAGCAGCGACTCCAGCAACAGAAATTTGACGTTGTTCATGGTCATATTTGGCATGATTTGCAGAAAGATGCAACTCCCCTCAGCCAAACCCGGGAAGATAATGGCCAATGTTGCCTCCAATTAGAACTCTATCTTCCAAATTCAAGTGTAAACTGACCCTCTTGCTGTACTGAGGGAAAGAATGAAAGAATACAACACCTGAAGGGGAATCAGAAGAGAGGTAAGCTTGTGAATTGTAGATACAGGGAAGCACCGCTAAAACCTTGCCCAAGTAAATCACGTGGCCGATGATGATCTAGAATCCTCTGTTTTGTTTCTGTGGCACATACAATCTGGGCAGGGAAAACTGTATATAGAATCATTAGGTCTTTTCAGCTCAAATCCCTTGGAATCACTGTGAGATCGCATATTCAGCATTTGCCGCTTGAAATTTTTCCATCTGCAGAACACATGAAAAGAGTTCGAGTTACCTTCACCACTACAACTAGCTTGTTCATGCCAAATGTGGGCCACATCCAAGAAACACACCATTCAAGCTCTTTTACCCTATGACATTTGTTTACACGAAGATCTTTTTCAGTCTTGCATTCTTAATTCTCTCCGGCAAACTATTCAAACAGTCAACAGTGCTGTAAAGCAAGTCAGCACAATGAACTGACCGATGTTATAGGTATGATTTATGGAAGAATGAGAACAGAATTCAGCCAAGCCCGAAGCTGAACTGTAGTAATTCCAGTTCAGTAACGTTGAGCTACAGTTCCAGGTCGAAGAAAACGTCAACCCTACACTGTTCCAGCAGGTTCTAAATGAAGTTTGGCTTTGCCACATCCACATTTAATTTAAGAGACACCGTGTTAGAGACTCTATTTGAATTCGTAAACCCAATTTTGATTATCAATGCCCCTGTGCACATCACACCCTCACCGGACTCTCCCCAGAAGAAACATTATGGAGGGATTCCCTAGATGCATCTCTGTTTCTTTTATTTCAGGCCTTCATCGCAAAGATATAGTTTTTTAAGGCTTCCCTAGGGGTGGCATGCATTGTAGTTAAATTTCCCTCATTTTAGATTAGAGCAGTCCACATACATTATGATAGTTACTGAAGGACACAGGCTTAAGGATCTATAGAATTGACGACATACCCGAGATTGGGATTATCGAAGATTAATGCCAACTTCCTCTTATCAGGCCTAATTGTCTTGGAATGTCCACCATACATGTATCGTCTGTGGCCCATCAGAAAGTGAGGAAAATTTCCACCTTGAGTTGTTACAAAAACTTCACTATGAAGACAAACGGTGTAGTCTATCGCAGCCATCCTGGAAGAATAGTTCTACAAGCACTACTAAAGTCAAAATAGTGATGTCATAAAAGTTATTACCAACAAGATAAATGAACAACAGAATTTTTCTAACCTTGAATGGAGCTAGTTCTTCCTCGGATGCAAGCATCTCTTTAGTCTTCAGCTGGGGAAACATTTCCAAAAGGGGTGCCATCGTCTTCTCGGCATTGTATATCTTTCCAGATGCTAGATATATAGATGTGCTTTTGTCAAAGCCCATTCCCCTAAGCATCAAGCCCACCTAAGAAATGCAACCAAAGACACGAAATTAGATACATGTATCCTTCAGAAAATTGCAACTGGTTACAACCTTAAATAGACAATGGAGAGGATGCAGAGTCCTTATTGCTATGTTACAGGATTCATTGTCCTATAAAGGTAAGGAAGACGAACGGAAAAAACTGTTGCCAGAACAAGTTGAATATCCATACAAGTCGAATGTCGACAAGTTTGTTAGTCATATTTTCCTTTATCCATGAATGGAAAAAACTGTTGCCAGAACAAGTTGAATGTCCATACAAGTCAAATGTCGACAAGTTTGTTAGTCATATTTTCCTTTATCCATGCTATTTCTAAAACAGTCAAAAGAATAAGAAAGATCTCAATTGTGCTAACATATAACAGTCTCAGGCTTAAAAAATTCCCACAAGCTCCAAATTAAAATCAGGGAAGTTCCGGTCTCTTGTAGTTTTATATGTTCCTTTTTGACATCTCATGCATGATTAGCGTGGTGACAATAAGGAAAATAACTCTGCACAAGTCACATAGAGGATAAATTAGATTCACCACGGTAACATCTTCTCTTCTCAAGTTAAATTGGCACAATAAATAGAACCCATGTTACTTTGTTAACATAATGCAACGTTTCAATGGGATTTTATAGTTTCTCAACAAGTAAATGCAATGCCTAAAATGATATCACTGCAAGGTGACCCTATAAGTGAATGGATTTGTAGATATCCTCAAGTAAGGAGCTTACTAAGATACAACTTTAAAAAAATTTCTCCTCTTCAGTAGCTGCTATATCTTTCTGAAACCTCTTTGATTTCACTGACCTAAGGATTCAGATGATTGCCCCATATTACCATCATAGTTCACTACACAAATACATTTAGGAACATCCAGAACATAGTAGCACTGCATCAGCCAATTGTTCTCCCAGCTATCATAAAGAAAAGCCATTTTTAGTGGACCCTATATTTCGTGCATAAGCGAACAAATATGACCAGGGAACACACCATGGACAACACCAACAAATCAAACTTATTGGAGCTTAATTTAAAGCATGAAGCTCGAAATTTAGCTTCTCCATAATTTTGCACTTACTCCAGATTGCATAAAGGAAAGATTAAGAATAGATCCATCTCCACAGTCATACCAGTAATCCAGAAACTGCACTGGTCCCGACAGATTCGCTTACTTTGCTATTGTATCTCTCCAGCCCCTCGTCCAGATCAATGCACAAGAAGGCCAGGAAAGCCAAGACTAGCTTCCGTTAGGCCAAAGGGATTTAGAGGAGTCATTTCCTACTTGACTTGTTTGGTTTGTTTAAGTGGTAGGAAGAGTAACGACTTGGGGGGATTTCACTCTTCCCCAGAATCCCTGCTAGTTACTCCATAGTCAAGCGAATTTCATATACTCCCCTTGAAGGTGTAACAAATTTCCTTCCACCTCTGCTTTCTTCTGATCAACCCTAATAAACACAGCGAACCACTTAATCCATTGTTTTCTAGTCTATTCCTTTCCCTAATGATTAGCTTAAACCTTTCCCTTCTTTCCAGATCTCTCCATCTGAACTTAGTATGACGATAATCACCCATAGCATGTGAATTCCCAATCCAGCCCCAGGTAGTAGGCTACAGGACACAAGCTAGGAAAAAAATGGCAAACATTTCTTGCTGACAAACATCAAAATCTGAGCATATGCACTTTACTCAATGACCTCCTGCACCTTCCAATGTGACACCTCTAACTAAACTAGATTTCATCATAGCAATGTATAGAGCCCTTCAACAATCTGTAATGTAGCATTTACATATTTACTAAAAGAAACTAGACCTTACCTCTAAAGGAGTGAGGGGACATTTTCCGTTTATCCTGATAGATCCAGGTCGTATGACCCGACCAGGTTTTGTGAACTTTCCTCTCCAACCCTTTTCCCGTGCAGCAATCATATCTATTTTTTCTTGCTCCCCACCGTCAAAAACACAACAAGAAAAAGCAACCATGTCCTGTACAAAGATTGCTGTTAACAATCATAATAAACAAAGAGAAAGAGCAAAAAACCACACCGAAGCGCTTTTTCATGCAGAACTAACCTCCTCAAAGCGAAGATGAACCGATATGTATTTTCCACCATTTTTCACACTGTGCTCTTTCATTTTAGCTACCAAGCTTTTGCCCAGACTCAATATAGGGGTTGAAAACCTTAAAGCTTCATAATTTGCCAAGCATCTAAGCCGTTGTACAGCTGGAGGAGCATCAAAGGATAATCGATTTGCAAATGGAGAAATCCGTACAACCCTGTTTTATAAGCATTGCACATTTAACAACTAATTAAAGTCATAACCACAAAAAATACGTAACACCCTGCCTTATGTACTCATTCGTGATGAGAAGTTGTTAACATATTAGCAACTAGCAACTTCCATTAAACTAAGTGCATACAGATATATGTGCTCTTGTTAATGCTTCATAAACATGTTCTTGACGCAACAAAAGTTTGACAGAGCACTCCTTGCCAATCCAAATAACCAAAACGTGAAACTATGGATCATGTAAATGCTGCCCGGTCAGACCACCAAAAAAAAAAACTGCTGCCCGGAGATACGACCAAACCGACCTCATGATATTCCTTTAAGATCATGAGGGCAATGGAAATCAAGATATGGCACCAAAGTGCTTGTTCTCCCAAGTGAAGAAAATTGTCCAGTTTCCGTTGATAGGTGGAGAAGCTAGTTGGGGCCTGGACCAACTTACTCTAAATGATCCAATCAAATGATAAATGATTGGTCACTTGCACATGCAGTGGATCAATATACATGAGTTGTTTCGCTAAAGTTCAAGCATCCAAAATACATCCAAAAAAAAAAAAAAAAGCATCCAATGTACAGGGAAGAAAAGGATTTTAAGTAAAGATGCTGGCAACTTTCACAAATATCATGCATACGATCGTATGGTTTAACAGCCACAAACACTCATATCCCCAATGCTAAGTCACACTCAAACAAGATAAGAAGAAAACATTTTCTTTTACGCCAATTAAATACAGACATATATGTAAACTATATGGATTGTATGCATCATGCAAACCCATAATACCAATTATGCAAAATTAATTTCAAGTATGTTGAGCTAAACCACTGAGACATACTTTATTGACGGTGCACCGCTCTCTGATGCAGAAAAGGAAAAGAGAGTGGCTGAGCACTCTCCTGAGATAATAGTATGTCGACATCAAAAGAAAATTTATGCAATGGAATAGATACCAGCACTCAGCGTCATTCATTTCTAAGCAAATTATAAGGTGCGAAAAGAGTGATCCGTTGTAACATGTAGGTTAAAGAAATAGTGGCATAGAAAGAGAGAGGTGAATATCAAAGTCAAAAGTGCAACTAACTTTTCCTCCAGCAGCTTTGGGAGAATTGCATCTCTGTAATATCGAATGGGCGACCATGCTTTAACTCTGAAGTTGTAAACATTGCTCATGTTGTTGTCAAACCGCTCCATTATATACCCAGGAATCTTATCAACTATGCGCACATCATTTTCCAAGGTTGTAATAAAGAATTCTTCATCATAAATGTCCCTGAATTTGCTGCACAGATATGATCGACTGTCAGATAATTCCAATGAGTGCAAAAATCCTGCTACAAAAGCATATTGTCCACCAAATGCAGGATGAAATGAACTGCAAGATATAGATTGAAGCCAATATCGGCATTTTCTCGAATAGATTCTAACAATCTGATTTATAGTGGTATAAGCACGACTTATGCAAAAAGAGTTTCATTGGCCAGATTACACAACCTGATCACAAAAAAAGATGGAAAAAGTTGAAGCATTGTCAAGTTAGCACGCATAAAAGAACCGAAAAAATTCCTTAATTTTCTCTTTAGGTGAAGAGTAAAACCAAATCAGTCTGAACACAAAAAATATCAACCAAATGACTCAGGATAGAAACCCTCTAAAAATCCATGGACCATTTCTTAGGCTTTGAAACCTACAATCATAGAATCATATGATATGGAGTGCAATTTGCACAACCATGGCCATAATTAGTGTACTCATTCCCTAAATGTTTGTCGTCACCTGAACAGGTCATCTATAGGGCTCTTCATGGCATTCACCTATATCTCAATAATTCTTCTTTCTGATTAACAATGAGACTAAGATCATGGTACATCAATTTTCAGGGGAAACAGACACCTAAGGAAAGGTTGCCAACATGCTATCTGAAATAGCTACAGAAACAGAAATTCAACAAAACATATTTCACTATTGGGTAGAGTCATAATACGTCCCTTGTATACCACTGTCATATTGTGTTCCTCCCAATCTGAAACAATATCTAGGTGGAATCAACTAACAGCCAGGTAGCTAGATATGTCCGACTTATATGCTTCAATAACATACTGAAAATGCAAGAACTGATCTTCCTCAGATGAAAACATAATCAGAAATGATGCATGGATGCAGCATACTTCATTAACAAAATGGAAGTCAAAGAGGAGTTGTCATACCTTGGATCTCTCCAGATGCTATGAAAATGAAAATTGGGGATCACAAGGGTTGCATTAAGAAAGCCAGCAACAGCAACTGCATTGCATATCTATAAACAATAATGACAAAAGGGTGCCATATTGAGGTTATTGCAATCATAACTTCACAAGGGAGCAGCAATAAAATAAAGGGTATAAGGTCTATAATGTTTTGGATGAACATACCGAAGTCCTCTGCTGATTCAAACCACCATTTGCCTCAACATATATGTAACCATTCGATTCAGGTAAACCTATAAGAGGTTACAACAATAACAAAGAAAAGGTCAATTGTTGAATAACATATCAAGTTGAGATAAAAAGGAAAATGTCTGCTGAGGTTCTTCTAGCTTGCTAACTGCAAACGTGTAAAGAATTTCAGTAAAATAGTCACAAGAACAGGGAAATTACAAGCAAGCAATTGCTACAATGACAAAGATTGTGATACACGCTTAGAAGGATGAAACACGCGAGTCCATACACACCGGTAGGGGTAGAGTCGGCTTCAAATTTGATGATATCTCCAAAGATTCATCCTAACTGCTACCAACAATTAAAGAAAATTCCACAACTGCTTTCCCGCGATAGGTGACAGAAATTGTAGTGCAAGAATAGAAAGCTGGACGCGAGGTTTTCAGGGACAGATTTTAAAACTTATCCGTCACCATATTTAAACCGCCAATTTCTGATATCCACACAACCTGATAGAAGATCTACTTGACGGCTCATAACCCTATAAATACCCAGCAGCGATACTTTATTCCGGCGGCATATCATCTATGTCATCTCAGAAGTAATCATGATCAAGTTTTTATGAAAAATTTAAATCTGTAGGAAGCAGGAGACAATCTTCAATAGTCTTCGAAGCCTCAAGGGTCCAATAATCAAACACATCCATTTATGTTCTAGAAGGTTCATTGCCACCCATTGATAGGAAAAATATATATTAGCTAAAGAAATTCATAACTTAAGCTCATTATCATTAGTATTTGCAGAAATAGATTGACAATGATATTATTAGAGCAGAGCTTATTCATTTTCGGGGAGAACGTGAAAGCACATGCAAAACCAACATGGACTCATTCAAGCATTAGCTGTGTCCCAGGGCATATGGATATAACTAAGCAGCAAGCAAATACTTAAACGAGTTATGAAAGATCTGAACAAGTCCACTGACAATGGATATTCATCAAAAAGTTGACCAGAAAAATCCAGCACACATAATAGTGATAACCCGGTAGGTTTTTTTTCAATTCAATAAAAAAATAATAATAATAATAATGTATTTATAAATAATAAAAGAAAAGAAAATCATAATGAGAAACTGCAAAGAAATTCCAAGCCAAACTAAAAAGCGATGTGGACGGAAGAGATGCGAGATGAACACATCGAACCTTAAAAATAATGCTCAGCAAAATGTGAAAAAAGGTGGAAGGAACAAGAAAACAAGTGAAAAACGGCAACATCAGGGGCCAAAAGAAACACAGAATGAATGACCAAGAAATTACTTATACATAAAGTTGTTACCTCCAGCAGACTGGTTGATACACGGCTTCCACTCACCGCTTTTATAGGAGTGTTTCCATATAGTTGATATCTAAGTTAAAATGAAAACATCCATCAATATTTAGCAGCATAAGAATAGGAAATAAAAGAATATACAGCACAAGGCAAAAATTCAAACAAGCAGATGTGAAAGAAGAATTTCCAAAAGCTAGGACAGACCACAGAGATACATCTACATATGTACAACACTATCCACTATACTGAAAAGAAAATGGTTAGTAACTCATGCTACAGATGCAGTAAATTTAATTCGAAAATTAGATCGAATTAACAACAACATTGTGATCAATCATTGCAGCGGAGGATGTGTTATGGAAAAGAAGGCAATTGCAGCACTCAGGACAGAGAAGGATAGGCTAAGAGAAATCTCCTCAAAAACATATTTAGCATCAATACACTAACAAAATAAGACACAGCAACTTGTTTGAAGGTGCATTTCCACAGTAATAGAAGTCTTTCCACTCTAGGCAAATCGTATTTTGATATGGTAAAACTTGCATGGTTCCGTGACCAAGCAAAAATCCAATGGTCCGAGGATCTAGAGAAGTTTCACATCCTCCTAAAAACAGCAAAAGGTTGCAACAGGGTGCAATGGACCAGTCGAACCCAGAGATGATTATCCAAGAAGTAGATTTGTCTCATCTAATATATGCTTTCATGGCCACAAGAAGTTCAAAGCCACCCATGGACACAATATGCAGTACGAAAAAAATGTCATCACCAGCAACACAGTCCGTCAATTCCCAACAAATATGTTGCCAACCGTCACCATTTCCATGAATAATGGCTAAAATAGTCCTAACCTTGACAAACACAGATGCAACTATGTCAACCACTTACACTTCAAATATCTATCAAAGACCAGAGAACTGCAAGCACAGAAGAGAATTTAGAAAAAAAATAGAACAATTGGACTAAATCTTAAAAAATTCGAACTTCAAAAAGAGCATTCTTTGGAAGTGCAAATCTTTACCTACAGCATCCAATGCAATGCAATGTAATTCTAGAACAATTCCATGCTACCGCTTACATTGTATTACACCAAATTCAATTTCACTGGCAGACAAAACACAGACTAGATCAAATCTCGAACCTAAAAGCCGAAAGATCCACTCATTCCTCGCCATCCACTTACCAAAGGATTCACCAAAATTCACCCGATACTTCTGCTATAAACACAAAACACAACAATCTCACAGGCTCTCTCAAAGACTGCCTCCTAATCAAGTACCACCCAAATCCAACACCAAACGGATCGATCACACCAAAAGAGAAATTCCAAACACTGACCGCATCGGCGGATGAATTATCCGCGTCCATATCGGGCTGGAGCTTCTCGTACAGCTGAGGGCTGCGATAGACGGAGCCGGGGGCGGGTTTGTGCCTGATAATTTGACGGTCCTCGAATTTGACGGTGCCCATGTACAGGAGCATGCCGGAGATGTAGATGAGGGGGGCGAAGAGGAAGATGCCCTGCCTCCGGAGGAGGCAAGAGAGGAGGAGCCAAGCGACCCGCTGGGCGAAGGTCCGGCCGGGCTGGGCCGGGGTGAACCGGCCCTTGGACCGGCTATGGCGGTAGCGAGGCGACCGTAGGGGCGAGCTCGGCGGAGACGGCGTCGAGTGTCCGCTGCTCGGGAGCCGATTGTACGCGTGCATTTAATTCGACGGGGCGGGCTCCGATCTTCTCTCTCGCTCTCTTCCTCCTCGCGGGATCTTCACATCACGCGTGGAGCTTCCATGGATTCTGATGAGCGATTTCAATTCTCTCTCTCTCTCTCTCTCTCGCGCGCTCGCGCGCTCTAAGTTTCGATGCTTCGCTGTGGTTTGGAGAGAGAGCGAGAGAGAGAGGGGAGAGAGAGCGCACGTGGTTGGGAAGAAGAAAGGTGGTGCGGCCAGTTAGGATTTTCAGAGGAGAAGGAAAGTATTTTCGCTTAGCATTCTTTATTTCGAAATTACCGATCGGTCCCTGTAATTTGTGGGGAGTTTCATTTCTGGTCCTTGTGGTGGTCTATATTTCCTTTTCTTTCGGAAAAAAAAAACATTTTTCGGGAAAACATTTTTCGACATTTGGTTCCCTTGAA
Organism: Rhodamnia argentea; assembly: GCF_020921035.1. Classification (NCBI taxonomy): domain Eukaryota; kingdom Viridiplantae; phylum Streptophyta; class Magnoliopsida; order Myrtales; family Myrtaceae; genus Rhodamnia; species Rhodamnia argentea. The sequence goes on along the minus strand of NC_063154.1, from coordinate 8,117,843 downwards.
AAAATGAGTCAACAGAAAATCTATGCTTAAATTCAAGAAAATAATTTTATTTTTAAATTAAAGAAAAATATTTTTCAAAATGTAATTAGGTATCGACGTCTGGACTCGAAACTCTACGCTTGTAATAGGGACAGATTTACACCCTTAACTTTTTGTATACGGTTTTAGCCCTTTTTTTTCTACCAAAAAAAAAATATTACAAATTTTAGAGGGATTGCAAGTGGCAATTTTCATTTCAAGATGCAAGTTTTATATTAAAGGAAAAAATAAAAAGGAAAATAAAAAAACAAAAACAAAAAAAGGCACATACTCGAGAAAGAAAACACATGAGTAAATTTTTTACTCCAAAAATAATATCAATGAAATGCTAATTTAGAATTATTCGATGTGAGAGAACAAAGTGAATGCTTAATCATTTTTGGTGATTGATAACCAAAAAATAAATCTGCTGAATATTTAGTAGCGTTTCATTTAGGGAACGTTTGGTAACATTCTTATTTTTTGGAACAATTTCTGTTCATAAATAGTTATTTCTATTTATATTCCTTGGATGAATTTTTTAGTAGAAGAACGCGTTTGGTGAGTAGATTATTTTTCCCAAAAAATTACATAAGAAAATCATTACAACGACTACAGATGAAATCAATTTTTCAGAAGCAAAAACCAACATATGTCCATCTATCTATACCAACTTATACGAATTATTATCTATGTACCTGTGTGCTCCTATAATCGGAAGATGGAGTTCTTAAAAGGCTCCGTTTGTTTCGTGAAAAAATATGGCATTTTTGAAAAATATTTTTCGACATTTGGCTAAAATCTAAAAATGCACTAAAAAATATTTTTCCGCCATTTGATATGAAAAATCATCTCATGCACTCATTTTAATAATTTTTTATTTTATCTTTTCCTTTTAAAAAAATCGTATTCTTAATTATTATTTTTTTATTTTCTATGGTTGTATTGTTTTCTACTCTTGTTTTCTACCGGTCACCGCTGCGGCGATTGACCGTAGGCGAGCTCGAGCTTCGCCACAAGCTAGCAAAGGCTCGGCCTCCAGGTTTGGCCTCAATCAAGGACGGCGACCCATCAAAGGAAAAGGGAATACAAAAAGATGGAAAAGAAAGATAAATTAAAATAAAAATTAAGAGTCTTAAAAAATAAATAAATAACGAAAAGAAAGAAAATACATTAATTAGAATGAAAGAAAATGTGAAAGAGAGGAGGAAGGAAATATGAGGAAAATATTTTTTTTATTCTCAAAAAGAGGAAAAAAATTTCCCCACTTTTGAATGAGTTTTTTCCATGTTGGGAAATGTTTTCCTTGAGTAGTTTATTTTTGGTGAACCAAATACCAAAAAATCTTGAAAAAGTTTTCTTGGGAGTTTTTGCAAAATAAACGGAGTCTAAGTATTCCTAGATAAGCATATACTAGAATAAAAATATGTCACGACCCCACATGCTTTCTTTTAATTTTTCACTTTGTTTTGTTTTCGAGTTTAATAAATAGTGAATAATTTTCCTTTTTCTCGATAATTATACGATCTTAACCTTGAAAACATTCTAGATGAGAAAACATATGAAGATCTTTGCCCAAATTCAAGTGAAGACTCCATGAGAGAAACATAGATCCACCTCTCCTACTCGAATACCAAAATCTACTCTTACACATGAGAAGGCGTCACGTGTTAGTGTTCAAGCACACCGGATCATATCTCCTCAATGACCATCATCCCAATCAAACCAAACATTTCTCCTCTCTTTATTTAACTCTCTCTGTTTCTGAACTTAACGCCGCCTCGTGCCTCGCCTTAGCCGCTAACGCCTCTAGATATGAAGGTTTGGCATCCATTGTCATAGGGTCAACGGCCATGGAGGAGCCACCCAGATCGAAATTCGTACGAGAGAGAGAGAGAGGTTGGCTACCGGTGGCTTGGCTAGACATGACGGTGGCTCAATTTGGAGGCAACAACGTCAATGGGGACTTTGTTGGTGGCGATGGCGGAGGGCGGCGTGGCGATTGGGCATGGCGGCTGCTAGGGGGAGGAGAAGAGAAGGGTCGGGTGTAACAGTTTGATTGGATTTTGAATAAATAGCCGTGGGTATTAGAATTAAATAAGCCCGTATTGTAGTCACGTAATGGAGACAGCATATAGGCCTAGAAATTGGGGATTTGACAAATTTATATCCATAGAACATAAATTTATTCTCCATTTGGATGGAATGAATAAGAATAAAAAGAATAGATGTAGATAATTATGAGAGAAAATAAGAGAAATGATTTGAAGTGATTGGACAACAAGATTATTTGGATGCTAGAAAGGGAAAACGAGGAAAAATATATATAAAGGCATAATCTTTTATCCTAAAAGTGAACCATCTAAGGTAAGGCTAATGGACTATAGAGAACGAATTTCCTCTCTCAAGGCAATCGTTTGTGTTTAGCGCGGGCTGTCATAAACCCCACCAATTGCAACTCAATACTCGATTTAGCATGCAATTTTCTAACCTTCTAGAGCCATCACTAAACAGTTAGGGTCAATTAGACATCAAGTAAAATGTGAGGATATATTTTACTTATATGAACCAGAGATTCAATAGTTTCGGCAATTTAATTACACTAGATTAACCTATCGCCCTTTGAATACGTTGTCTCTTTATTTTCAAAAACACTTTAGAAGTAGTATATGTTGATTTTAAGTTTAAACCATGGGTTATCATGCATACGCATAATCAATAACGTAACACTTAAAAAATCAAAGCACTGAATAAATTGTTAGAAATAAGGCTAATCTCAATGCAAAGAAAGGCATAACATTACCATGAATAATCACCCAAATATTTGCAAGATGTTAACAAAAAATGCATGCATATTCTAAACATGATTTTTTAATGATTATGCAATTATAAGTAAATTTCTTGGGTTTTTTCTTATTTGTGAAAACTAAACTATGTTATATTTTAACGTAAGTTTAACTTGCATAAATTATTAAATTAATGATACCTGACACGACTTAATTGAATGACTGGCCAAAATTGTGAACTAATCTGACATAACGTGCAATCTAACCTACATAAGTATAAACATGCAATTACTAAATAAGATGAAAATTATGACGTGGCAACTTCTATATGCTATATGTGTATTACTCGTGATATAATTTTAAAGTCGCTATAGTAAATTGTCTTAAATATATGATTATCCAAATTTAAACAATGAAATAATACTTTACCAAAAAAAAAATTAACTTTACCAAAAAAAAACAACGAAATAATTTGGATTAAATTATATTATGAATTAGGAATTTTTTTTTGGTCGGACTGAATTAGGAAGTTCACTAATTTACTACATTGCTCTAAATATACAATTTAGACAATTAAGGGTGTGAATGATAACAATTCTATTTTCAAAAGCTATTTTGAATTAGGAAGTTAATTAATTGCCTATTTCTATTACCCGAGCGGGTTTCTAAGCAGAGAAACATGTTTGACAACCATACGCAACATAAATTTTCTATGGTTGCTGGCCATCGACCATCAAATTGTGACCAATAGGCGGCGATCGGCGTCTGATCTATGGTTGTTGGCCATCGGCCATCGGACCGTGACTAACAATTGGTGATCGGCGAACAACGGATGGCTATCGATGGGCCAACGGCAGTCTGTAGGGACTCGAGAGAGAGGAGACTACATGCGAGAAAGAGGGAGTGAGCGATGAGAAGAAGTTTTATTTCCATTTCTGTTCTAGAAATAAAAAAATTTCTACTTCTCGTTTATGCTTCAAACCTATTTATAGACTAAAAATTTATTCTAGAAATAGAAAAATAAAATTGCTTTATCAAATAGATTTCTATCTCAAACCCCGTTCCCAAGAACAAAAAATTAGAAAAATAGAGAAAGTTAGGGCGCGAATGACAACTATTCTCTATTTTTTTTTTGTTAGAGACAACTATTTTCTTTTCGAGCTCTATTTTTGGCCATAAATAGATTTTATTTTTATTTTTATTTTTATTTCCTAGACGAGCTTTTGAGTAGATATAAGCGTTTAATAATGACACAATATTTCTATTTTCGGAATAAAAATTCATTTGATAACAATATAAAATTTCTACGGTTGCTTTTGGACCTCGGACGGTGACCTATAGATGGTAGATGGCGAACGACGAATGGGAGCTGAGGACTAGAGACTAGCGAGCGATGAGCGGTGGATGGCAAGCGGCAGCCAAAGGATGACAAACGGCGGCAAGGACGTGAGAGAGGTGATTGGCGATGGTGTGGCTATGAAACTGTTCTTTTTCGAGGAAAAGAAAATAGAAAAAAAAAAAGGACAAACTTGTGGTGATGAGGAAAAGTCCGAGCCTGCGTCATAAGTCGGCAAAGTCCGATGGCCGGATTGATTGATATTGGTCGAATTCGGTGTCGAAGTGACTTATTTGGTAAATCCGAGTCAATCTCAAGGACGTAGATTAAATAAATTGAAAATCCAAGGACCTGATTAGAAACTAGAAAGAGTGCCAAAGCACATTTAATTTTAGGCCAAAAGAAAGCTCGTCTTCCTCTCTCTCTCTCTCTCTCTCTCTCCCTCACTGCGCTAGCTCTTTCAGATCAGGAAGCAGAGCAACGTGACGTCACTAGAGTGTCCTTCGCAGATTCCGATCCATGGTGAAGAGCAAGCTCCCCGAAACTCAGAAGTACGGCGTGCCTCTCTACGGAGCCGCTTGGGCTCCCCTCGACCACATTCAGGCTCGCTTCAAATCGGACCAGCCACGGGCAGAGCAAGGGGCAGAAGGAGAAGGTAAAGACGGCGAGCGCCCTGGCGACGCGTTCGCCGCCGATCGCAGCTACCTCGTCCTCGCTGGCGGCGGGGGCGAGGGCAGCAGCGGCATCCCCAACGCGGTCCTCCTCTCCGAGTTCGACTTTGCATCCGGTTCTCTCTCCCAGCAGCCTGTAAGACCTGAAATCCTCGATCGATCTGTGTGATCCGCTGTGTTGGCATGTCGGTTTGGGTGTTTGGTTGATTGGTTTCTCGTTTGATCACTTCCTTCGACTGATTAAACACGGTGAGGCTGCGAGTCTACATGTCTAGGTAGCCTGAGTTTAATCGGCTGCGTTTGTTTCACGGTTCATTGGAATCTCGCCATAAGTTTATCTGAATTATGGAATGAATGGACGTGGCACATTTCGTTTCGAAGTTTTAGATCACAGGAGGGTGAGCCTTTGTCTAAAAAGTTAAAGGTGCCTGTTTTTGTTATGTTTGACGAGATATTGAACTGAATCACAGTTGTTATGTGTTTTAGCAAGTGATTATCGTTTCTCTTCGCCACTTGCTTTGATATTGACTTTGTAATGGATGGAGGCAGTGTATCGGTCAAGTTTAATGCTGGGGAATCGTTTGCATTTGTATGTATCCGTAATTGGATGTGGAATATTTATTTCCAGTGCATCATTCATTTTATGGGCAATTCAATACCGTTTACCATCTGCACTTTCTGGGTTATTAGTCCCATAACCGGAGCCCCTACTTTATCCTGTGTCCTCAGGTCGCTAAGCTTGGCACTGGTTCCGATTTGCCGTATAGAATGGCTGTTCACCCACTAGGAGATGGTGTCATTTGCGCATTACCAAAAGGTTGTAGGTATGTTGTCTTGCCGCCTTTCTATTTTGATGAGCATTGTGGTCGTTTGACACTAGCTTGATGTTGGTGGTAACTTTGGCTAACTACTTGAGCTTTAGGTATGTCAATCAACTATGTGTTTTCGAAAGTTCTCTCTCGTGATCACTTTCAGCTATGTCAAGAAATTTATGTCCTTGTTTCCTCTCCACTTCCACTTATAATCTCTTATTCATTGAAAAGAGAAGGCTAGATTGTGCTGTGGTTATTGCTGCTTGACAATTTGAATCAAACATGTTTATTTGGCTTAAACAGATTGTTTGAATGGGAGGATCCTGAAAATGCTGAAGACCATAAATTGGGCCTTAAGACGTCAGAGAAAGTGCTCAGGCAGTTAGAAAATGCCGGACAACAGTTAGCATTAGTATTTAGCCATGATGGTTCTTTGCTTGCTGCTGGTGGCGAGGTAGACATTTCTTTCTTCCGTTGTATGCGAAGAGGATAGATGGATATATTGCACAAGTACTTCTAGTATGAGGAGAGATGGAAAGATGCTTTACTAATCTAGTGTCATGCGTTTTTCCCTCTTAGAAAGATGAGTTACTTAGAAAACTTCAAATTATGGACCGTAGTATTCTGTTTTTTAAGGGCATTTCAGTTTGCATGGCTAGCTAGATTAAATTTTAGGATGTTTTCTTGAACCCTTGACCTTGGTTAATTAATTCAAGGTTGGTCATGAAAAAATTGAAGGTTTTTTAACCCGATTCTTGTTTTAATTGTCATTTAATGATCAAGAACGGTGGGAAAAAGAAGTAAAGTGACTTTTTGGAGTTTCTAAACACTTTCATTTGCATTGAATACCCGAGCTCATGCGAACTTTTCGTGCTTTTTTTTAATAATAGTGTGGAACATGCTGCTTAGTTACATTCATTTAGGGAATGATCTGATGAAGCATGATATAAATTTAATGGTCCTGCTTTACTCTTGGGAAAAAATCATTGGAATAGCATGACAGATGATGTGTACTTTGGTGCAGTACAGGATGGCAAGCTTATAGTCTTTAAATGGCCCAGCATGGACATCATTCTCAATGAGGCCCAGGCTCATTCTTCTCTGAAAGACCTTGCTTTCAGGTTTTCTTATTGTTGAAGCATCAAATAACTCTTGATTGCAAAGCTCAATAAAAAGTAGGAATAAGGTATTGTGGCCCTTAATTATAGAATCTCAATACAACACACTCCTCATTGCAGCCTCGATGGAAAGTTCCTTGTCTCCTTGGGGAATTCTGGGCCCTGTCGGGTTTGGGATCTAACTTCCTCAGTTGCCGTAGCTTCTCTGCCAAAAGAGAATGTGAGCTCATGAAACCCTTTTCTTGTTTAAATTTTCAACTGAAGTTCTTGGATTCTCCATATAAGATCTGGTTCGTCGGGTAATTTAAATATCTGTACACTTTTCAATGTCTACCAAGCAATCAAGTGGACTTGAATTTTAAGAGTGCAACTACAACCAAAGCACAGACGAGGTATCCTGTCTAATGAGGCAATTCACAACTTCTTTACAGAGGATCGGAATTTGAACTCATGCACGTGTTCTTTAGTTTATAAAGACAGACCATTGAAGCAGATTCATATGATTACAGAAAAATTTGTTGCCTTGGTAGTCTGTGAGAACTCTGTATGTATTGCAGGATTTGGATGGACCTAATTTGTGGAGCGAACTATGAGACAAGGTTATATTTTGGATCTAGAAATGAAAGGATTTACATCAAGCAATCCGTAGGAAAAATTTGTTTGAATTGGTGAAACATTTCTGGGAAAGGTAACCTAAATACATGCAGCTAGTACAGGGGTCAATCATCCTCGAACTAAAACATCCTTGGTGCATAACCGAAATAAGGGCATCTTTCTTGGACATTTACTTTGATACCACTGTCAGTAGAGTTGTTTTGCCCTTCATGGTCTTGGGGCTGATGGGCTCCCCATGCTCTGTTCAGGGTGAGAGATTTGGATTTTGCAGATTTTCTCAATGTAGCGATGGGACGCAGGTTTTGTATGTCACTGCATTCACAGGTGATAACATCGAGGGCCTCATCTTTTATTCACTAAGATGTTTCCTTTCCTCCAACCACAAAAAAAAAAAAAGAAGACATTTCTTTTCCATTTTGATTGGACATATTTTCTGCAACTCTCAACTAGGTCGAGGGGAAAGCATTTTGACATGGAACACATCCTCGTGGACGAGGATTGGCTCCAAGCGTGTGCTTCGTGATTCAATTATTGCATTTAATGTTTCAGCAGATGGAAAACTTCTTGCGGTGTAAGTAATCACAGTCTCACCTCATGTTACAACTGACTGCAGCCATCATATTATCACCCATTTCTTAGCTGAGAAGTTATTTGTCTTGATGAGAAGGACTAGGCAGCCTTTATCATAATTCTTTTTCTTGGGAATCTCTTTTTATGCAGCCTTCATGCATTTGGCTTCACTAAAACTTACAGATTAAATTTTTTTTTTTAATTGCCAATGAGAAGCAGCAACTTTGATTTACTTGATCATATAAGCTTCTGTTCATCATTGCAATGAGTGAACACTCCCCGCAACATGATTAGGTAGGATAAGGATAAAGCCTAGTTTGAACCTTAATCATGTGCCTTAACAGGATAGTGAAACCTGCAATATTCGGAAATGGATAGCTCATTTCTATTGTTCAAAGAAACAAAGATGTTATGTATGGAAGGGTTGTATGGTGGTAAGGATACCAGATGACATCCTTCAAGTAGTCTGGGATAACTGAACAAAATTGATGTTGTAGTGAAGTCCAAATGAAATATAAGAAGATGGAAATCTTTTGTCAGATTTCGATATAGAATTCGTTTTTTGTGAATTGCCAGTGAGAAGCAGCAACTTCAGTTTACCAGATTATCCTTTATAATGTTGGTCCAGTACTGAAATGAGTGAACACTTCCTTCAACTTGGTGATGATTAAGTAGCATGAAGGCTGCTCTTATTAAATCTCCAAAGAAGCAAAGGTGTCATTTATGTAACGATAGTCTGCTCATATACTTCTCGATGTGTTTCAAGTAGTCTTTACAATTTAGAGAGGTACAAAATCGAGACCGATAAAATGTGCTTTGCTTTCATATTTAAAAAAATAAATAAGGTGGAATGAAACTGCAACCAATTGAATCTGTAAATTATGACTTTGTACGGTAAAGGAGAGAAAGGGTGGGGTCTGCTGTCACCAGTGATAAATTGAGGGGAAAAAACAGTGTGGTGTTACTGCTATATTAGGACCTTTGAAGAAAGTGCCCTAGTTTCTCACATTCTTGTTCCCTGGGATGAATATATCCTCAGTCAGCTGGATGTAGTATGAAGTTTTTTTGAATCTGCCATCCACAGCAGCAACAAAATGCTGTATGCCCTTGGATGCTAATATTTCTACATAATGAATGTGGAGCACTGAAAGTTCTAATTATCAATGTGGAGAACAAAAAGTGTATATAGTCTATGCATTATACTCATCAAGTAATCCCTTTACTGTTTAGGCATATATACAAATCTGGCCCCAAGTCTGGGATTTGGTTTCTATACTTGCCATTGGAGCTCAATTGAGTTAAGTAGCCCTCATTGGAAAGAGGATGCACTGCAGCCTTTAAACCGTCATACTTACAGCGTTACGGTCAAACAGATGAGACAATAACTGTCAGTTTGGTTCAAATGATTAATCGATATACTCATCTTGATTGAACACTTGCTGATCTCGTTGCCTGGAGGCTATATCTACATTGAATGGTATTGAATGATGCTATTTGCCTCTTACTCATGCCTCTTAGGTTGGTGTTTGCTTTGATTACGTCAGTCAATGCATTCTCTTGAATATGTATTGTTCATTCCATGTCTACTTTGAATGGTTACTGTACGTGTTTTGTCACTTCACATTCAATTGGGTTTATGTTTAAGAGGCACTCACACGGTCCTTTTCTGGTTGATAATTGAATGCAGCGGCACGGAAGAAGGAGACATCGTTATCTTAAATTCAACTAGTATGAAGATTCAGACTGTCGTGAAAAAAGCACATCTTGGTTTTGTAACGGCATTAGCATTCTCTCGCGATTCAAGGTTTTGATTAAGACACTATCCTCATCTTTGCAGTAAAGGATTGTTGTGCCCCCCAGCTTTAACTCTGATTGATTGCACCACAGGGCAATTATTTCAGTATCCATGGACTCAAGTGCTACAGTGACTCAGGTTCAAGACACGAATACTGGTGGTATGTGACTTCTATGATACCCTAACTCATACAAATCTGGCCTTGAAAACCAAGGCAGTTTTTAAAAAAGTTTATAAGGTCATACTTGGTGTTATTGTTGTAAATGAATGTTGTGTAAGAGGTGGGAATATTTTGAGGCACAGAAATGACGGAATGCTTCTGAAAGTTGAAAACACACGTAGAATCTATAGATTCCCATGCAGGTTAATTTTTTAAACTTCAGCTCAGGTGTATTAAGAATTGAAGTATCATATATAAGGATTCAAGGTCTTTATTGTAGAGTAAACCGAAAAGGGAAGAAAAATCTTATGCTAGATATTAATCTTTCATTTTCTCATGAACGTTGATTGAGGTCTATGGTGCCTTATTCAAGTCATGTCAATTGATTGAAGAGAACCTCATTCTTTCCACAGAATGAATACTGTAATTTGGGTCCTTTTTTCGTCTATCCCTCCACCTTGTTTCCCTATGAGATTGTGGCATCAGGAGACTCCATTTCTAAAACCATCCTTCAGTATTATGAATACTAGATTCCTCAATTTGAAGAGTGTCAAGTCCTAGTAATTGGAGTGCAGTACCTCCAAGTGCTGTGAAGATCTTTGGATCTATGGTACTTGAATCTGTATTTTCATTTGAAGTATGTTCTGAAAATTGTCAAGGTTCTTGTGACTTAGACATTGAATTCTAGAAGGCTTCAAAGTTTGAAGTTTGACGTTCGATTTTAGAGAGCTTCTTTGGTTTGCATCTTCTATATCTGTCAATTTTCCGTACTGAAGCATACTTCCAACAAAGAAGCTAGTGGTGATGCTTCCCTAGCTTCTTACTAGTGTCTCATTATTTTATGTTTATTTGTTAATGCAGGAGGATCAAGATTTTGGCTCATTATATTTATAGTTCTACTTGCAATTGCCATGGAATTCATGAGGAGACAGGGTCTTTTCCCCTAGTACAGTCAGTTTTCCTAACTAAGGCGATAGTTGATGCGGGAAAATAAGGAAAGCTAAATTCACAGATGAATTTTAGGGACCTCAGTGTAATGACTAGTCGGTCTATAATAGGTTTCATCACTGTGATTTCGTCAATGTGTGGCCCTTTGAGTTGATCTAATGTGCAGTGCATGTACTTGACCTCGACTCGATTTTGGACATCCATCTATAGGTATGATAAAAGCACGAGATGGATTTATTTCAGTAAGTACAGTCATGCTACTGTTTATAGGATCTATTGATCTCCGGAGAACATATTATCTTGATCATTGTCGATAGATGGATTACAAATCTTTAGTCTACCGAAGATGTACTATGGTTTGTAATCATTAGGTGAATCTATGATCTCTCAGCCAATGTTCATGGCAGATGACTCCACTTCTGTTCTTTATACACTAATCCAAGATGAATTATGGACATTTTCCGTCGCACATTCATGTTCATGCAACTTGTCGCGACTTAGGCCTGCACCTACTTCGTGGTAGATCCACCTTACCAAGTCCAATATGAACTTAATGTGATGTTTTGATCCTAAATGAGTGGGATCCACAGTTACAGGAGAGATGCAGTATACCGACATAATACCACGAGTAAAAAGGTGTTGACTGATGCAGCTAAGGTATTTCCACCTTTGCCTACAGTCCAAGGACTATATATATGAACAGTTTTATAGTTGATTAAGAAAGAACTGACTCGGTGCAAGAACATATGGTGATTTCACGTGGATTCCATGTTTGATAACGGGATCACACGCTTTGTTTTTCTCAGAAACCACTCATTCTGCAAGAAAAGGGACAGATGGAAAGATTCGGACCTAACAGCCAGAAGCCTCTGCAGTATAACTTCGATCGATCCATGGGATTGTAGAGAACCAAAAAATTTTGTTAACAAGTGTTCGTGTTACGAATATCCAAACAAGTACATGCAGAAGAAAAAGAATAAAGCAACTGCTGCACTGGCATCTACAACCCGAAGAATTTGTTTCCTCTTCTGATTCTGGGTTAATTAATGATCTTCAGCAAAATCACTGCTGAGGGAGATTCGAGATAAGCCACCTGGCGAAAGTTGAATCAGCCCTTGTGATATGCAATTACTATCTCAGAAAAATAGGCATATGTACATGCAAGGAGTCTGAAAAGTTATTGGCGCTTTCTTTGATAAAGCGAGTAACCAATGAGGGCAGACATCAGAAAAGTCCACAAGACCTGAGAACATCAGAGTTAGAATACAAATTAGGGCAACAAAACCAACAATAATGCAGTTTGCTATGCCTAACAGCAGTTGAGCAAGAACTAAGCACTGCTCAATTTACCTACATCTATCTCTGAACTCTGTAAGTAGATCTAAATTACTTACCCGACGGAGTGGAATAGCATAGGTCACAAGTTCACAACCACCCCAAATTTACACTTCGCATAATCCCTCAACGAAAGAAACAGGTAAACATCTGAGTAGAGAGATCGATAAGTACCGTATTAATCGCATGCAATCGCTCCAGCCTTTTAATCCTGGATTGCATGTCTTCGATCACACCTTCTATTGGAATGACTTCTCTACTTGGTGAGGATTCTGAAGCTGAACAGCTTCCCTACACGATGAAATAAAATAGGCAGAATAGAAGTTCAAAATTCTATTATCCAATGTGGATACATAGCATATACCAATGTCCACAATAAGGGAAGGCGTGCTAATTGAATTTGCAAAAGACCCATCCATGACATTTACTATCAAAACAAATTTCACACTGAGCATTCGATAACAGCCCACACTACATGGCTCAATTTCAACACTTGGGTCTGCTTCAATATCTGCCATTCGAAATACTACATTTTCATGATACTGCCGCAAAATGGGTTAATTCAGTTCAAATGCTACAGTTGAATGGATTATAGACGAGCAAATATCCATCATCTGGGATTTAAGTCAAGGATTAACTGTCTAGAACAGGTAAATGTTGCCATAGGTATACCACACTAACACGGTCAACTAGCCAACATCAGTGCCATAAAAGTATTGCACTTGAAAACCAACACGAAAAGCAAATAAGATAAGTTCCATCTTAGGTGAATGTAGAGATCAAAATCCACTCTTCTCAGCTAAAATATGACGACATAGCAGTTCAACATACTCTTCAGTAAATAGAAAACATGAGATCCACCCAATGTAGAACAAACACTTTGGTAAGTTGTTAAGGGTTTTAGGCCTCACTAGATAAAGGAAATGTATATTTTGCAAAGAACCAGAACTACAGCCTTTATTCTATGAAGGAGCAGTAAAGAGAACTAGAATCGTGGACTGATTTGACTTAGCATGGCATTAGTACCATAAGAAAATCTTTGCCTAAAGAAATAGCCAGCTCTTGTTGCATAAAGTTTCAGCAAATTGAAGTACGTAAGAGGTAAACACCTGAGATTGTATAAGCTCCACAAGCTCCTGCAATCTTGCGGATTGTCGAGTATGAATCCCGTTAGAGCTTCTTTCTATTGCTGGCAATCTTTCCATAATTATTTGAAGATAGCTCTAATGAAGAGCAAAATTTTAGTTAACTAAAGCATGTCAACTGTACGTGCCAAGACATCAAGCTTGATATGACTAAATAACTTCATGTAAGAAGGGAAGAACCTTAGTTGTATAGGAGCCATCCAGCTTTAGAGCCGAACCCGCAGATGTTACAGCCTCCTTATCGACCCCTTTGATTTGTAAATAAGTACTAGGAACATCTTGTAGATGGTCAACTTCAATAAGAATCTGACAGATGCATCTAGATACAGTCAAAGTTTTGAAAAGCGAATGTGCTACATGTTCTGCTACATAATACTTTAAAGAAACTAAACTCATAAATTTCAACGACTTACTGAAAAAATAAACTAATATGTAGAATAAAGATCAGAATCGAAGGGAGTCAATCATCACACCCCGCATGCATACATTACTGATAATATGGAGGATACGCATATAAGATCTCATGCTAATAAGTCATCGAGTTAAATGCGAGCAAGAAACCCCAGAAAAAGATGTTGGCTCGACTCATCAGGAAATAATGAGCTTTTGGCATAATATATGGGCAGGTAGGTAGAAATATCAGATGATCAGTCATATGCCCGAAACTGATAGAGAATGATGCTAACAACGAGGACAGAAAGTTTAAAATACTCATATAAGAAGGGATCCACTAAGGGGAGATGCTCGTGACGATTACTTGTGTCATCACACAGCAGTAAGTGTGAAATCAGCTGCCTTGTGCAAAAGAAGCACTGTAATGCAACCAAGGAGCATAGGAATTTAAATCTTTCTTTTCACTGGATTACTTAAGATCCTAAGAATTCCGAAAGGAACTGGGGAATACTGGTACTAATTTCCCGTTGCTTTTGGAGTAATAACACTAAAACACTTGGATTCTAATTCACTGACAGATTTCTTGAGAGAGAATGTCTCACAAACAGTACTAGTAAATCCAACATTGCGCAGAATGTAATCTGCCAATGGGGCCTCCAAGTGTAATTTTCTAATAGAAATTGCGACCCAAGTCCTTCAAAATTCCAGGTAGAGCTGGTTTATTAACAATATATTTGTATGGTAGACTTTGAAGATGATACTATTGAATTAAATTTGACCTCATGTGACTTCAACGAACTTGAAAACTACGCAAACTATACAAACATTCCTTTTACCTCAGTCAAGTTTGTTTCTAGAGGCCTCCACATGAGTCTCTGAAAATCGGTGATATTCAAGTGGCCAAAAAAAAAAAAAAACTGCAACTAATTGTTCGCAAGATTAACTGCATAGAACTGCACATACAGAGAAAACAGGACTAAATAAGCAAGCTCCAAAAGTCAGCAAAATGAACAGACCCCAGTTGCACATTGATCGAATGCCACTTAGTGAACATATCAAATTGAGCACACATAAAAGATCCAAGAAGTTTTGCCTACTAAAAAGCTGTGAACTACTGTTTCCCAACAAGGAGAAAAGTAAAAGGTTGTCAGCTATTATAACCTTCCCATCTTGATATATGAAGGCTGAAGCTTCGATGTATGCCACAGCTTGATACCTGGAGAAGACAGGGACAAAGAGAGAAAGTGTTATTAACAGATTGACAAACCAAAGCCACCAGCTATGAGTTAACAGAACCCAAAACACAGGGAAGCCGGAGTACACCCATAATAGTTGTGCATGCATGTAGAGCTCTTCAAAGTAGCAGATAAACATCAAAGAGTTAAATGAGGAATGCACACGTGGGAGATGTGAAAGAAAGAATAGTGGTTTAGTAATTCCAAAAAGTTTTGCAGCAAACAAGGCTCCTATTTGTGAAGTTTGGGGAGGGCAATCAAATGGGACCAGTCTTCTTCTATCCCTCCAGGGAGGATTTTTCCTCACTCTCACCTACCACAAACCTTATTGTTACACAAAGCCACAGCCTCAATACTTAAGGACAGAACCAAAAGTTGTGTTCACATGATGAAGAGGAGAAGGAGAAGAGGGAAAGGCACCTCTTAAATTGCTGTGAGAGACAGATTACAACATCTCTCTTCGTCCAAACACTTTAATGTAAACTTTTTGAAGCAGGTGGTAAGCAGTCCAAGAACCATTATCTCTTGGAACTATGGAAGTTGAGTCTAATTTCTTAAACAACTGTATCAAGCTACTAGAAATCTTAATGTCAGAAAACAGAACAGCTTTCTCCCTCGATCAAAGATCAATAAATAGGCTTATGTATGCCATCAGGCAGGCTATGTTCCATCAAGTTGCATTCTGGCAGGAAGATGCAGGTATCTTCATTTGACCTTTCCATTCCTTGCAGAAGAAGACATGAGATGTAACTCCTACGAGCAACTCTGAAATTCTTAGTTGGAGGGTCCAATGCAAGGTTAAAACTGCCTAAGACAACCATCTTGGTAAGTGATCGAAGAACGAGAGAAGCTTTCATAACACTGCCCTCGAATTATTGGTGATTATAATTCTTGCAAAGCATGGAAAGTCTTCTTAGCTAAGATAATTCTAAAGCTTTAACCACATTCACAGTTCCATTTCTAGAAAAGTTTTGTCAGAATGTCCAACCCAAAAAATTGAAGCTTGTTCATTTCCATTCTAGCATAAGCAAAAACTACCTTTTTTCTTTCCGGAAATATTTAAATGACATCCAATTTCAAAGAGTAATGAACATTAAACAATTTCTGATCTTTAGTGGACCTCTTGGTAGGATTCGAACCAGTTTGAAGACCTAAATCAGATACTTGTATGTCTATAGGCAAATGTATGCGTCAATATCCGTATTGTTATGAAAGTTTTAGGTGTTTTGGGTTTAAAAGGCTCAAATGAGTGGGCAGTAAGCTATAAGATGTAGGGAGACTAGGCTTAAATAAACCTTGTAGGCATGCCCTTAAGTTATAAGGACTAGTGAAAATACATATAAGGCCTCAACAATCCTTGTAGACAAGTGAGATAGGACATCAAACATAACCTTTCAGGTGCAAATCGCAAAGTCAAATGATGAAAGCGGTAAGACATACAAGGGCCACAAGCGAATTATAATGTTTAGTATTTTGTTAGTGTATCAAATCCAAAAGCTTAAACTATTAGGTGCAAGGAGATAACATGTACATAAAGGCCCAGAAGAGACACAAAGAAAAACAATGTGGGATACTTAACAAATCTCTCTAAAATCAGCATGCTTCTTTCCTCAGAACTCTTCCTCTTTTAGGCATTCCAAACCGTTCCACCCCGATGAGAGACGAAAAGTTCTTCCTCAAGAATCCAATATCAATATCAAGACACTTTTGCAGACTAGGTTTCTCTTGCATGAGAATGCACAGCTGACACCACCCTATTCAGCATTTGGCATATACTTGCACAAAACCACAAAACAAGAACCTTTCAGCGGTTCAATTCTACTGTCACTCTCTTGTATAAGAAAATGCTCCTGAGCAGGCAGTTATACAAATTCAAGCAAATCCACAACAGCCAAAACTAAGTAGGGCTTCCACACACTTATCTAAGGTAAGAATATAGCATCATAACTTTAAAAGGATCACTCTTATGTTCAATTATCACTCTGAAGGCATCAATATCCAGTAGAAACTCAAAAAAAATGAAAAACTTCGCATGTACCCAGAACAATTGTTACAGAAATATCCTAAAGTTATCAAAAGTAAGCAGTACTATCATGAGAAAAAGGATACACTACAAGATCTTACAAAACTAAAGTTCAATTGAAATAAAATATTGCAGTAAATAAAGGAAATAGTAAATTAGACCAGCTATTCATATAACTCACCCAAGGTTCAAGAGGCCAGCAACTGTACTGACGCTGATATCAAAATCTACTTTGGGTTGAATAATGAAATTGCCTTCCCTTATAGGCTGACATATATTGTTTAGAAGAGAATGAGAAGCGAGTATTTTTCATTAGCTATAAGAAGCAGAAAGATGAGAATTCCAATCTGCAACATCATTACACACCTCCCGTATCAGTACGGCGAATCTGCCCTCACATATCCTGACTCTTATGCAGTCACTCTCTTGAAAATGTCCATTAGCAGGAATTCCAGGAAGCCGCAAGTATATGTCAATGAAATTTTGAGCAGAACTGCAGATCTTTGCACGGTCCAGAACTTTTAGAATATCTTGATAAGCCACCTAGTACAGAAGCCATTGTGTTTCATTGTAGCCACTGAATAAATATTCAAGATAGGAACAACAAAGCCATTGTAGTGGTATTACTTGTTTGTTGCTCTTCAAAACAAACAGTGAACTCTCAGGAGAAAGTACTGGATCAAAGTCATTCCGAATTTTGAGCTGCAATGCAGGACCAAGTTAACCCTCAAAGAAGATAATCAACAAAGGAGCATCTAACAGTTGATTTTTCTCCAAGGTAAATTATCTAACTGATAGAGTAAATCAGGAAAAATTCACTTCAAATTAAACATTTAGGCCTTGTAATCACAGCTTCACTTACATGTGCATGAACAAGATGTGGTTCAATGTGCTGTTGGAACATGGGGAATACAGTCATCATGATCTCATTCTGAGACATGAAACAGCCCACTCTGCTTTTGTCCCTTTGGACTCGAGATATCAGATGTGAATGAACGCCTCCAACCTGTTTGAAAAGTGTTGAGAGGCATTGAGACATTGAGGTTCAAGGTTCAGAAAATTATGAAGATCGGAAGGACTACATAAAAAGTATAAACCAGTGCGTACAACAGCAATCCACAAATCGAGCGCTCTTCGGATATCAGGATGCAGAGCATATATGCCTTCAAAAATTATCTGCTCCAGTGGAAAAAGGGAAAATTAAATTGGCATCAATATTCACTATATCAATAACATAGACAAGAGTTCAAACCTAAAGAAAATAATTGTCCTCCAGTCACATAGATTCTGAAGGAAGTACAGCTTTTGTTCAGGATCTATAGATCACGATTGCTTATGCTAGAATTTGAAAACCTTCTTCAATCCAATTTCTTTCTTTCTCTTCTTGTTTACTTTGCAATTGCCGAATTACAAGCCAAACCCATAGCATTGTTTTAATATTGCAAACAACTACATGGCATCATCACAACCCATAGAGAAAACAGCATATTTAACGACCCATAAGACCCACACAACACTGATTACAATAAAAGCTGTTTCTCATTTACATTGATAATGATCGTGCATGATCATTAAGTAAATGCAAGAGTCTTCGAGGTGATTTTTAGATTGAAATAGCTTCATTTGACACTATACGAGTGGCGGCAAGTTTTTGTCCTGTCCGCACTGAAAGACACTCTTAAGCTTATTGCTGCGAGGATGGCAGCAAAAGCTATTGGACGAAAAACACCTCTTTCTAAGTCATGCATTTGTCAGTTAAGAAGATTTCATGATTACAATGAAATCCAGGTACAGAATCTTAACTCATAGTTTGGTTTCTACCAAGTTCAGTCCACTGTGAACCTTGAAAAAAGAGCATGCAGACTCCAAAATGTGGTTGCAACTCTCCCACTACCTTTTGTTTCCTCCGCTCCATTCGACACTAGCTATATATATTTTCCCTTTTGCAAGTTAAGAAGCTTGGAAAATCAAATGACCAGTTCCACTTCCTCTTTTAGCCTATTTCTTTGGATTACCCAATTTTATAACTTCTTCCATGAGGAATCTATTCCTAAGAGAGAAGAATTTAATCATAGAGAACTAAGCAGTTTGTATTGGGAGACTTCTTAATGACAATGAATTAAGAAAAGACAAGGGAGCAATCTATAAGGACCATCAAGACAGACCACACCGCAATCTTCAGAAACTACGAGCTCCTTTGAACCACTTCGAGCTCCAGTCTCCAAGTCAAATATTGGTACTTTTGTTTTCCGACCCTTCTTTATGTCATTGATATTCTGCAAATGTTCATAAAGTCAGATATTAACCGAAGATAACTTCCAAATAATTGCTTGACAACTATTCGAAGCTGACAACAGGAAGACAATTGCATCCTCATTATTCAAGTCAAGAAATCTGAGTGAACAAAATGTATTGGCCCAGCACAAAAGGGATTTGCCTAGCACATACTTCATGAAATCCAAGTAGTTCAAGATGGACAATGAAGTAACAAAGAAATGACCAAAAAAACAAATAAAAGTATACATATGGACATGACATCCTTCCACGATGCAGATCAAATAAAGTTACGAAACTCAAGAGAATGGTGACTGGGGTGAAGACAGCACAAGATAACAAAAGGTTGCCCACTTCAGTATTGAGCCAAAAAAAGCCACAAAAACATTAGGCCTGACTAATCCATCCCTCTCAAGCCAATGACAGAAGCCATAAATATATATCAAGTTCAATATGTCCTACAAATATAGTGTCTTCGGAAATATATAATTGCCTCAGTGTTAGTTTTACCCCATAAAACATAAGCCAGATAATTGACACTTGAAACTTTATTAATAGCAATTTTTCTGTCCTAGAACATTAAAACTTATATAAAGCCAAAATAGAATTCGCCTTATTCCTTTCTTTACCATTCAACAAAAAACCATTAAACTTGTTTTAGGCATTTAAAGCCGAGGAGAAGGATCCTATGAACAGAAACTTAAGTCAATATTCTTTTCTTGCTCACCTTTAAAAGCAAAGATAGGTCAATAGACCTGAAGTCATCATACTTCAAATCCCTCATGTTCTCAGTTTTGTAATAGCTTTCAAGAGAAACCACTTCACACCCAACTATATTTGCCATTTTGTGAGCCAGACTAGTTTTTCCAGAGCCACTTGGACCTCCTGCGACCACAATAAAAGCATACAAGTCATCGACAAACTAAAATACTCAAGTTCCAAGAATATATTAGTAGAGTGGCTACGTTAATCATTTTATTTGATAGTTTTGAACTTTCGTCTAACAAGCATGCAAACAAATGACATAAATAGTTAACTCAAAAACTTTTTTCTGCAACTACTATATGTCAAGATGAACAGCTAGAACCTCAAGGACAGTGAATTGGTGCAAATCACACACACACACACACACACATATATATTTATGAGTTCTTTCAATACTTTCATGTTGGGATTAGTTACTAGTTCGAATTTGATATGCATTTGTATTTTTTGGGAATTAACCAGAATGTGTTCCTATGAACTTGTTGGGAAAACTTAAGCACGTAGGGATTGCGCAATGTCTTAAATCTAGTATATTTCCTAATACTCCCCCTCACCTGTAAGAAGGAGACTAGAACAGAAAAACAAAATGACAGTAAGAGCGAGTGTCGGCCCTGGAGTCATAACATGCTACAATCTGATACACATGTTGAAATGTGTAACCGTTTGTTCAAAAGATTTAAGCTACTAGAAAAAGGAGCAAAATATATTCTTATCTTAGCAATGGCAATCTTATATCAGTATTTAAATGCCCAATCTGTATACTTAAAGAATATCTTGAGGAGAACATTCAAATTTTCCAAGCTGAGAAGTTCTTATGACACCATTTTCAATTTAGTTGTCTTCTCGTCGCAATAAGTTTAGCTCCAATACAGTTTCCCTCCTGTTGCAAACAACAATCTTCTTAGCCATCACCAAGTGAAAAGACTTTGTTTATCCAATGAAGTTATGAATGCATGCTCATCACCTTTTGCAAGCAAACTCATTTAGCTACTTGTTGGGTTTTGACATGTACAATGTACTTTAAATAAGAAAACAGATGACACCACTAGACAATTTGTTCTGTCTCATGCGAGTTGCCTCAAGCACTCCAGTCCTGAGAAATCATCCAATTTATAGGAGGTTACCAACGATATATTAATTCACCACAATAGTGATAGTGGCCTCAAGAGAATGTTGTGTTTGTGGAAGTTTCTATTGTTACCAGTTTTCATGCTACGGTTCTAAATGCTTGAAGTTCTTTGAAGAAAAATATGCAGGCAAACGCAACACGAGTAATTGCCAACATAACCACCAGTCAATATAGAGGGTGGATGTTCGTGAATGATCAAAGTCCCATATTACCAATTCCGACAATAACAGGGACACCCTTGTTCTCCAACAAAGCCTGCACCAGGAAATGCAAAAAATAAGGTTGAATATTGTTTACATAAAGGAAACTTGGTAAACAGAGAAACAAACGGAAAACTCAGGCACCCAAATGTCTACGTACGTAAGCCTGTGAGCATCTGGCTTAATTAGCGGTGCTTACCTGAATTGCCTGAACAGCTAGAAGCAAGCCTCTATCAAGATCATATGAATCAGGCATAGGAGCAAGCTTCATAGTATCCCTGAAAGAAGAAGAATCTGCGGTTGCTTCATGAGAGAAGCCTTAAATACATCAAGAAAAGACCTGTATATCATAATCAATTTAACTGCTTATTTAGATGCAAGAACAAAAGCAAAGTAGTACCATGACATACCTAAGACTACATTATCAGCATAGGAAGGATCCGACGAAATGAAGTGCCATGTTGCAACAAGGGGTTCCATTTTGGATTTTGTAGGGGATCGAGTCCATGGTTGTGACAGATCCTCAAGCCGTGTCACAAGATTTGGAGTAACACGAATTGGCTTTGGGGCGACAACAGTACTTTCTTGATTTCCAGTCACAGATACACTTGATAATAGTGGTGGTGTATTAAGGCGTGGGACACCTGTGATCAGTTTAACAAAAAGTTATTGAAAAGCATCAGCTGCAACTGTCACTACTAAAAAGTAAATAAATGAACAATTGGAACATCGGGACATATTCCAACCTTTCCGCTCAAGAATCAATTCCAAATATGACTTGGTGATCCACGGTGCTGTTATACCCAACCGCAATGCTTCTGCACCAACAGCCTAAAGCACAACAAAGTGACCAAAATAAAGTCTCGACCAAAATAAAGTCCCATACTATGTACAGATTCCTCAACTAAATAGGAAATTCACCAACAGCTAAGCATGCACAGTTAGAAACTAGCAAATTAGAGCAGCCCTAGATATTCAAATAGCATAAATTTACAGAGACATGACAAAAGAAGCTGCATCTAGAGGAGACGATACAGGGAGAAAGAAGCTCAACAGAGAGAGAACATGGAGCCCCAATGGCAGCAGGAACTTCAAGCAGGTTGACAAAGGGCTACATGGAAATTGATTTTCAAACTTATCCGATTAACAACATTAGGTACCTTCTAATTTCTTTATTCTTGCAAGTCCAAAGCAATTTAATTGTTTCAGGCAGTGACTGATGTCCATGGGATCCAGCATGGGGATTGTTACGGTACTAACATAAGCAACCTTCTTCAAATGGGCTGCATAAAAGATTGCTACTTGAGTTTATCAAACCCCCCCCCCCCAGAAAAAACAAAACCAACCACAAAAAAAAAAGCCAAAGGGAAATAGACATGTCCCAAAGAGGAAGAACTCCAAAGCCTGGTGGAAATGCTAGTTGAAACACTGAGAGAAAATGTAAACATCTGCCATAAAAATAATATAAAACTAAACTATCTTATGAGAAATTCATACTTTCCTATTTGTACCCCTCAGCACCATGAATGTCTCGCTAAGAGTATCAATGGTTTCGAGGGACGTTGAGAGATTGCCCATACTGACAAAAGTAGACGCCCTTTTGTAACTGACCACGACTGTGTAACCCAGAGCCAGCAATCCACCTAGTGTCATCCGTCCAACCTGTTTCAATGTAAGAACAATGAGAGAATCAATGAGAGAATCAATGAGAGACAGACCTGAATAGCCACCCAATTCATCAGAATTTTAGTAGGAAATGAAGTCGGGGATAAAAAAATCAACCCAAGTCAATAAGTATATTGGACTACGAAATTGGAAAAGGCAAGTCTTCTCGGACAAAGTTAGTCAAAGCCATGAAATGATAATATCAGTTGAGATCAGATAGTTATCTCACATGCGGCGTTGAGTAAACATGATTATTTGTAGCCATACAAATTAACAACTTAAAAAAATGAAGCAACTATGACTATTAGTCAGAGTACCACCAGAAGTTTCGTTTTTCATAATTCCATGATAGAGTTGTTTGGAAGTATTCTATAGACATGTTACTTTCATGGCTACAGTCAAACATATGTGTGTAAGTCAATTCTAACATATGCCGATTCTTAAATTGCAGAACAACTGTCTCAAATGTACATATAGCTCCATGTCAAGGTTCTTATAAGTGAAATACAAAGCTTATAAAACCGATAAAGAGGACAAGACGCCAGCAGAGTAAATCATCAAGTCAACTCAAAGGACAACCATCTAGTGTAATGAAACATGAGATGTTTCTTACCTCAAACTCTGCTTTGGGTCGGATAATGAAATGTTTGTCGACTATCCTCTGGTCACCTAGGGAAAGATAGTACCTAATACCAGATTGACGCACCTTAATCCAATCGTTTATTCGTGCTTCTTCACTGGCTGATGGAGGCCTCAGGTACATCTCAATAAAGCTAGAAGCAAAAGAGGATGTCACCCTCCACAACCAAGTTAACTCATTACAAAAGAGGAACAGCCTGCATATGTACTTACTTATCTGTTTGAGCTTCATTTCCTTGAAGAACCTGGGGAGGAAAGGAATCTGGAGACTGTAACATTATGTAGCATATCAATTCGAAGTTCCCACCACGAAACACGGAGGAAAAATAAATTCAAACAGGAGATGGCGTTTATGATAGCATATTTGTTTATTACTTCTTGAAAAGTTATCACAGAACATGACTTTCAGTATGACATACTCTTAATACAGCATTTTAAGTTATCGTGATGTAGAGAGAGTACATATCACAAATAACAGAAATTACTTCTCAAGAAGTCTTTTCAGAGTATTACTTTAATATAGTTATTCCTGATTTCAAAACAAAATCGCTTCATATGGTCAGGCATAGAATGTTCACCAAAACAGTGACCATCTCAAAACTTTTGAACCCTGAGATGACTAACGTAGGACAGGTTCCATTATGATTTTACCAATCCTCACTCTTTTATGCTTGCACATCATGGTTTACATAGGATAACTTTTTGCTATATAACTTTTACCGGGGTGTGGGGGTTGGAGGAACAGAGAGTAGTGGGTGTACACAAATTAAAAAATGTACTGGGAGGAGAAGGAAGAGAAGAACTAGCTCTCAGATCCACTGTAGTAGATGGCAAGAAATATATGACCAAAATATACGCTCAAACAAACTTGAAAAAGGCCCATAGACATGGAGAGGGTCAAAGTCTTATGCTAGTGAAGGAATGACTTCTCCCAGATTTGAATTTGAAAATTGCACAACACGAACCTCACTTCTGCATTTTAGCTTGTAGATTGCTTCCCTGAATGATGAAACAAAGCTATTGTTGATTCTAATCTGCAGAGAAATCCAAAAAATGAGAAAGGACAGCAAGCTTAAAAATGGAGAACATGAAAGACCAACCTGTGCATGGTGTAAATCTGGCTCAATGTGTTTCCTAAACAATGGAAAGATGCTGTCAATGAGAGAATCCAGTGAACGAGAGTCTCCAATATCATATTGGACCTTTGAAAGGAGGCTAAAATGGACACCACCAACCTGAACCAGAGAAGAGACAAATCTGATTATACAATTATCATATTAAGAATAAATCGAATGAGTTATACAATTTTTGAAAAAGAAATTACCACAGCAACCCGAATATCTAGCAAAGACCGCAACCTCGCATGTAGAGCATAAGTACCGTCGACAATCACCTAAAACAATTAATTGAAGAATAAATTAACCCACTGCAACAGGGCCGAGCAGCATCTCAAATCCCGCAGTAATAGAAGCATACCACACCAGAGGAAGCACTCTTAATTGTCTTTGAACCCATACATCTTTTTTGCTGAAAATCGAACACAGGTACCAAAGCATCTTTCCCATTTGTCAGATCCTATTAATAAAGACTAAATCGTCGGACATAGCAAGCAGAAATAGTAAAATAATGTATAAGACATTCACTAGACTCAGCCAACTAACCTATATGCACAGGGAGAATAGAAATGAATCAACACTATATCAATCAAGGAGATTACAATAACAGCTCACAATCACAACTTTGAGCACACGTACACCCAGTTTCATGATATGAACTTAACTCTTCATGGTAAAGGCAAAACAACATAAAATGAAAAAAAAAAAAAAAACTCAAGATTGGCATCTTGGAATTAGAGTCCACATGCCATGGAGGCTTCACTAAGCTCTAGAGATGGCATGCAAGTATATGAGGGATCACCCAGCTCAAAAAAGAAATTGATGAGTTTGTGATAATGACACAAATAGTGGGAGAAAGATGAGGTAGATTATGAGTTCGCAAAAGGGATGGGTTCCAGATGTTGTTGCATAATCTTTAGCCCTGACATGAATGTCGAGCCAAAGGATCCATCCCATTGCCATGAGATGAGGCTATCTCAAGCCCTGATTCAGCATAGAGAACAATAGCTATAAATGAAAATGTTGGAAGTCTTTTGTAAGAAACAGCCATCAAAGCCAGTGAGACTAAAAACAGTCAAAAGATTGTAAGCTGCAAGTGGATCTACGAGAATAAAAGGAAGGTATCCACGGTAGAGGCAACTATAAAGCATGGTTAGTATCTAGTAGTGCGAGAAGGAATTCATTTCAATGTTTTGTTCTCTCCAATTATGGAAACAGCTTTCAACATATGCTTCTAAGATTGTTAATTTACAGAAATCAGAATAACAGCAGCTTGACATAATATTGCTTTATCCCATGGAAAGCTAGAGAAGCATATTTACATACATCAGCCCGGGCACTTTCGCATATGTTATATAATATACGCTCGCTGAAAAACTTGTTATATGGGATGAAACATCTCTTACTCAATGGTACACATGCTTCAATGTCCATAAGCAATCTAGGCTGCACTAGGAGAGAGTATCATAGTTTGCGTACTTTAGCTGATTGTCCAAAGATCTCTATTCATTTGATGCACTAAATTGCCAACCATATGAAATGAAGAATCCGGGAGAGTGAGGGTGATCTAGAGTAGGAATATCTATGAGGATTATTTGCAGGGACACTGCACTTACATCAATGAAACTAAGTGGCAAAAAACTCCAAGGATTTGGTATGTATAAAAGTAAGTCCTTCAAAGCTAAAGGCTAGAACTTTGCAAGTGAAGAAGAGTATAACCCTCATGCTGCCTCCAAAGTTCCCACTACACTCTCAATGATAATGATATTCCATGGCTATAAAAAATAAACACCTTTATCTCTTCTTCTACACTAATCAACTCTCTCTCTCTCTCTCTCTCTACGTATATAGACCTATCAAAATGGGTCATAAACTCATTTCTTAACCCATCTATGATCGGCTAAATTGTTATGCAAGTTAGTTATATTCAATAAATGGGTCATAAATTGATTTAAATGGGTCGAAATGGGTCATAAATGGGTTTATAACTTATTTAGACCCAACCCACCTCTATGACTCCCTTTTCATTCTTTCTCGCCCTCACTCAATCTCATGCTCGCTCGCTCCGCATTCTCACCTTAATTTGGATACGAGTTTTTTAAGATTGGATCAAATATGAAAGTGATTTAAGAATGAGTCGGGTCGGGTATAGGTCACTCGATTTGCATTGCAATAAAGCTCATAAATGGGTTAAATATGTCTATTTGGGACAGACCATTTATGACCCGACCCACATGTTTGACGGGTCTAGTGTGAGTGCGCGCACGCTCTCGTGCGGTGACTCCATGTGAGCTGTCAACTCCTCCACTTCAAGCACCCTAGTCCACACAAGTCGTTTGCAACAATCCTATCCTCATGACACGACATTCGGTCTCACTGATACTCCTTTTAATACACCATCAAACTATCAAAGAATCACCAAGAAATGAGCTAATGCAAATCGAGGAGAAAACTGGCGAAACTATCAATTTCAAGGATTTTGCAGTCAGAATACATAGTATAAATATCTTTAGAACAATCATTAACTAAAGGGTTGTCACCATAGACCCACTAAATCATTAGCATCTTATGGCTAAAAACTGCTGTAGATTGTATTAACATAAGCAACTATTGTAACAGATAAAAAAATTACAAACCTCAAGGTTTTGAACCAATGCATCAAAATCTATAGAGTCCAAATCGTTCCCCTCATCAATTCCAATTCGATAGTTCTCCATTGATATAACAGTGCAGCCGATTACAGATGCCACCTTCTCTGCTAAGCTTCATAAACAATTAAACAACTAAGTAATGAGTGTAATTCGGACAAGGGAACTCATCGACAAGTTTCAGTTTTTCCTAATTAGCTGAAACTGTGATACAAAGGGCAAAGTTTGATAGCACAAGTACCTCGATTTACCCGAACCACTAGGTCCTCCAATCCCCACAGTAACAAGACCTTCCTTCTTCTCCCGAAGTTCTTGAATGGATTTTACCAACAAATAATACCCGTGATCAAAAGACTGCAATAAACAATATGCGATAAGCAAGATACACAAAAGTTTCCGAAGGACATTGCTAGAAATAGCGACGAGGAGAATTAAGATCACGGCAAGAATTAGTGCCAAAAGAAATTGCTTGCTGGAAATCTCCTCAGCCTGTGGACGATCAATGTGGACTCAGACAAAGGATCAAAGATCATGCGAGAGTAACTGAAAGCGCCAAACTCCTCCTCAGTCCAAGCATAGAGCACTTTCAGAAAAATCAATAAATTAGCTCCCAAGCATCAACCAAATAACTCCTCACTGAACATAACGCGAAAACCATCATCTCCAAGCTCGTCTATTCTCCTCCAAACTCCGATGCTCAAGTCATTTCACACTAATCCCACCAATCCAGCAACACTAACACCAGCTTCACGGAACAAACGAAAAACACCCGCCTCAATGCGCTAATCCGACACACTTATTCCCAACACAACCTATGAGCAAAACGCACCGTCTCCGTCCATTCCTCCCCCCCCACCCAAAAAAAAAAGAACCGCCGAGCTCACAGCTCGCGACGATCGCAGGCGGCGCCTCGCCAAGCACCGAAATGCACGCGCACGCATCGATTTCCGGGAATAAACGCGCAAAGAGCAATCGACAGCAATACCACATGGAGAGGGAGGGACTGGAGGATCGAAGAGGAGGAAGAAGAGGTGGAAGGTTGCTGCTGGAAGTAGTCTCTTCCTCCTTCTTGGAAGACTCGCTGAACGACTTCATCGTCCATCTCGAATCGGACCACCGAGTCACCAACCCCTCTCTGCAACTCTCTCTCTCTCTCTCTCTCTATATGCTTTGTGGCTCTTGCTTGTAGCGGGAGAAACCTGTCTCATCGGTCAATTTTAGACGCAGAGGGAATCTTTATCTAAAATAACTGAAAAAATGGAAAAAGAAAGAGAAAATGTGTGCGCGAGAATCTCTCCAGTGTATTTACCAAATACACCCCCGATTCTAGTAATTTTACATTTAATATCTTTTCGGATTCCATTTTTTTTGGGACCCTTTCGGCCACTTTCTGGGCTTTTTCGTAATTATGTGGTTTCTTTTCTTTCTTTTTTTTGGCCTTTGTACGTGCCTTCTTTTTCTCAGCCGCGATATTTTTTTCCAAGTCATTTTATAAAATCTACCGTGGCTTATCCCTTGTCCCAACAATGGATGACTAGAACCCGTAGCATACACGAGAATTTGGATTCGGAGCGTTCGGTTTGGATTCGACAGGCGTTTGTTTTTAAGATCACAGCATCCGTCTCTCGAATTAACTTTAGAAACCACGCTTGCCACATCATGGACGTAGCCTTATCTGATGCACTAGAGAGTCGGTTCGCGTGTATCCGTGAGGTGAATCGAGTCGAGAAATTCGAATAGAGAGTGCTTTTCGTGATTGTGAAGAGACCCACCTCATCATTTCTTGGGCCGGCTTCGACCGGTAAACCTCTCCCGGGAGCGTGAGGTCACCACCTCCCTTACACCCAGGTGCGGTTGGGGCATTGCCTTAAAAAGAGGATTTGAATTCGCATGAGTAGTGCGATTCAAGTTGGTTTTTTTTTTTTTTTTTGATAACCGAGGTGTGCGCGCAGCCCGCGAGCTTGCGCTCAAACCAACGGTGAAGCACAACTAGTCCTCGGGGGCAACTGCAGAACCCCACCACCACGGTGCCCGGGTAAAATACTGGCACCACGAAGTTTTGAACCCGGGACCTCTCGTGAAAGGAACCGAGCGCAAACCAGTGTGGCCACCGGCCGGTGGGTTCGATTCAAGTTGGTATTGGTGAAGTGATAAAAGTAATAAATAAATAAATAAATTACATTCATAATTTTATGTGGGGTAACTAAAAATTTCCTAAAGAGTGAGACCTAAATGTTTTTAAACTTAAATGTTGATTTTTTTTCCTTTTTATTTTCAAAAATGATACCGTTCTTTTCTCTTATTTTGCAGCCAACAATTTGCTAGTTTTCTTTTCCTTTTTTTTGCTAGAACAGCACTCGTCTACACGCAACTTGTACCTTAAATTTGTTAAGATGCACGCGTGAGTTATGCTAGAAAACCTCACGTCGAAAAATTGATGTGATATTGGGTAGTTAATATATCTTAATTGACCCATAATTCGTTGGCGTAAAGTTGAATTCAACTGGATATATTGGCGGGCCCGGAATTTCGCTCTCTCTTGACTATATCCCCGGATGAAAGTATCGGATTTCTACTGTGCATTCCCAACAAAATTGTTACCTACGATAAACACCGGTACTCGGACACACCAGGCGCGTGGGCGCGAAAGAAATGTCACGTACAAAGAAGAATAAAAGTTGTGGATGAGCGGGGAAAAATTGGTGGTTACTTATGCTCCGTTTGTTTCACGGAAAATATAACCTTTCCGGAAAATATTTTCCAAAAAGTCATTTTCCATGAAAATGACTTTCCTTTTCCGATGTTTGGCAAAAACTTGAAAAAGTTCCGGAAAATATTTTCCGCCGTTTGGTAAGGAAATTTTGTCTTATTTTAAGTTCGGAGACTTGATTATATTAATTTTTTAATTAATGCCCTTCCGGTACCAATTTCATGAAAAAAGTTCACTTTGGCAATTTTGATGAATTCTGACTTGAAGTTCAAAGGTGCAATTTTTTGGATTTTCTTTTTATGATTTTTTTTTATATTTTGAAATTAAAAAATAAAGGAAAATTAAAGTGAATTGGTTCAAGGTTACCTTTCCGAATTTGAAACAATATCAAATCGATTCGATCCTACTTGCGGATAGGGTCGGCGATGGTGTGAACGGCGGTGTCTCAAGCGAAAGAGCCTCACGGTTCATGGTGAGTTCCGGGAATGCTTTGGCAATCTCAAATCAAAATCAATTCCATATGTCAACTTATTGCGCCCACGAAAATTGCCACCTTGCAAGGCAGGAGACTCACAACCGTGCTCTCTATTGTGGCCGTGAAGTCTTCAATGAATTTCCGTGGCCTCAAAAGTCTCTCGTGATCAAAATATACGGGAAGAGTCGCCCGGTCGTCGTCATTACTTAGTAAGGGAGCTCATGGGTGACTGCTATGAATCGTTTTCTCGGCGAATGTTCACCATCGGGCAAACTTGTGAAAATAGAGAGAATGGAGCTTCGCCCGGCCGTTAGTAAAAGCACGAGAACAGAGGGAGAGAGATGCGCCTCTAATTTTTGTGGAAACAAATGAAGGTGGTCCCCGTCGACTACGCTGCGGAGATCTTGCGGCACCTCCCGGAGGCCACCCTTGGCGGCGACTCGGAATCGACCTTTGAATGCCTCGTCGACCCACTCGTCGATGTCAACTACATTGGGGCGGTGAGCCTCAAGACCGGAAGGCCGACGTCATCCCGCGCGGCGAGTTCGCCGCCGAGCTCCGCGTGGAGCACGAGAAGTTCAAGATGGACGTCACGACTTTGTTCCTCGCTATAGCTTTCCTTGCTCGAGGTCGGAGCCACTGGTTGCGGCCATGGCAGGCAACTTGCCGAGGGAGAAGAAGGAATACTAAAAAAAAAAAAAAAGACAAAAAATAATAATAAAGAAAGTAATTAAAAAATAGATTTTATCCGAAAAATAAAAAATGAAATTTTTTGAATTTTGAAAAAATAAATAAAAAACGAAAAGAAAGCAAAAAAATAATTAAAAAGAAAAAAAATAGTTGAAAGAGAGGAAGAATGAAAAGTGTGGAAAATGCTTTCCTCTTCTCAAAATGAGAAAATCATTTTCCTTAGTTTTAGAAGGTTTTTTTTGTTGACCGGAAAATATTTTCCATTGACCGCTTATTTCCCCCCCAAACACCGGAAATTGGAGAAAATGTTTTCCGGAAAAATATTTTCCGTGAAACAAACGGAGCCTTAGTGAAGTGATGAAAGATAGTGAAAAGTCAAATTATGTTCATTGTTTTATATATTTGCCTTGTTTTTCTGCATGCGGGGGGTAATTATGGAATTCCAAAGAAGAGAGACCAAAAAAAATAAAAATAGTCATATGTTAATATAGATTCACCAATTTAATTAGAAGTAGAAAATTGTTTCTATGGGGGAATTATCAGTTACTTTAAACATAGGTCATATGTTAGTATAGATTCACCAATTTAGGATGGAGGACACCTATGTTATTTCAGTCATAACAAATCTGATACTATAACTGGAAAGAGGGTGATTATTTCATTGTCAACATTTTAATCAAAACGCCATTTGGTATCACTTTCTATTCCTTCGTATGAGAATGACCACCCAACTTTTTTTTTTATTTTTTAGCTCCTCTTTTTTTTTTTTTTTTGTCAATACAAAGGATGATAACAACCCGAAACTTTTTTGGTTGAGAAAATTATCTGGAGCTCGGATGCCAATTCGATCATAAACTCCCCAATTTCATCAACGCAATTATGAACCTTTGCGCGAAATTTCAATACAGTCCTGGGTAATTAATGCTGGAAAACATTGGCATGGCCATCCCACATATGATGCCGGTTAGAGTAAAGTTATCTACATCAACGTGTCTCGTAGGATAGTCAGCGATAACTAGATGCCACATTAGCAATCTCTGACTATTACATTGCAATTTCGTGTAAATTTTTTAGGACTATATTGGCGAAATTAAAAAATTTAGGACTTATTTGACATGAATTGATTCGGTAATTATCTACTTTATTGTTAGGTCCGTTAATTAGGCTAGTTATTGTCACTGCATGCTAATTGTTAACTTCGACAATTTTCTCTTGTACAAAAAGAGCATACAAAGCAACATGCATGCCCATAGAGCGTGCTTACATTGTACAAATCAAGAAACAACCCGGGGGCCGCGGCAACTTATTTTGTATTTTATATATTTATTTTGATTTAGGACTTTCTTTTCTGAAATTTGAATTGGATTGGCATTGCATTGCAACGACTTGACCCATTTACATGCAATACAAATCTAATGACCCATATCCAACACAACCCACACTCAATCCATACCCAATCCGACTTATATTACTAAAACTCTTCAATATTTAACCCAACTTTAAAAAAAAAAATCATGCACATTCTGATATGAGAGCGATGAGTGAGCAAATGCAAGATCAAGTGACAACAAAAGAGTTATATAGGTGGGTTGAGTCTATGTAAGTTTTGAATACATTTGACACCGAGATAATTTTGAAAATATCATTCTAAACCCATTTAAAACTCATTTAGTGAGGAAAAATTGTCAAAAAAGTTCTAAACCTTTCAAGCTTTTGTGAATTTAGTCTTAAACCTATTAAATTTGCTGATTCAGTCCAATACCTTTTTCATTTTGTGCCAACTTAGTCCTATTCGTCGGAAATCGGCGATGTGGATGCCGGCCGTCCCACGCGGTACTGCTGGATGTGGATAATTCTTAAATATTTTTATTTGAAAAAATCTATTTTTTTGTTATTTTTCGTTTTTTTGATTTGTCGGCTCCATGGCCGACGACTCCTGGGCCGCGAAGCCCTCGCCGTGCCCCTCGAGGGCGAAGGTTGCAACCCCTCACCTTTGGCTCGCCGCCCTCATCCAAGGACCCGTGGGGGTCGCCGGCCCCCGTCGGCTCTCGCCCAGGGGTTGGCAACCCCCGCCAACCCTTGCCCAGGGGCGGCGACCCCTGTCGGCCCTAGTTTGGCGGGGGTCGCTTGGCCTTAAGGCAAGCAAACCAAAAAAATAAAAAAATAAATCGATTTTTTTAAATACATTTTTTAAAAATATTAATTATTGTCGTCGGCGGTACCACGTATAACGGCCGACGTCTACGTTAACGATTTCTAGCGAATAGGACTGAATCGGCATAAAGAGAAAATGTTTAGAATTGAATCGATAAACTTAAAAGGTTTGGGACCGTATTGCCAAAAGTGTGAAGGTTTAGGACTTTTTTAACAAATTTCCCCATTTAGTGAGAATAACTAGCCGATATAACAACTTAACTTATCAAATATATGACAAATTTTTTTATTAAATATGGATTAAGAAATGAGTTTATGACCTATTTCAGCAGATCCAACCATCACTAAGAGGCTCGTATCCCGTAAATCATGCCATGTTTTAAGATTTTTCTGCTCACCTGCAAAGATTAAGCTTTCAAAATCTTAATTGCAACGGCAAAGAGGGTTTCCGAATTTTTGCCATTGTCGAGAGAGGGGGCGGCGATAATCGATAGTAGCTTAGGGACGACGGCTCCGTTTGCCCAACCACTCTCCCAGCCTCCCAATCTTTTGTCCTTTTTTTTTTTTTTTTAAACTTTGGTGCGACATTCCCCCCCAACAAAAAAAAAAAACTTTGGTATAACACATCCAGACATACACTCAACTTGTCCAAATAAGAGATCAGTGCTTGAATTAGCATTCTGAGGAAGAAGTCAACGAAAAGGACTAACAATGAATATTCAAAAAGGTTTCTAGACGGCTTTAAAGAAAAATTGCATTGAGATCATTTTAAACTTCGAGCGTAAGTAACAATGATCATTTCTTACTTTTAGCTTTTATCCCTTAGACTTTGTTTGGAAAGGGATGATGGGGGAGGAAAATGAAGCGACGTAAAGAACAAGGTAACTCTTCATCTCTTAGTGATAAAGCTACGGGAATGTTTCATAAATTCACCGACCCTCGTCACCTTTTTTCGTTGTGTCGCTTCAAATTAGAGGTGGTCAATGACCGCCAGGCCCCTTTAGAGAATACTGGCACATGCATGAAAAAGCCCGGCCCGCCATCTTTGGCCCGAGCCCATTCAGGTTAGAAAATTACTAAATAAAATTTAAATAATGGGCAGGCTTGAGTAAACACGTTAGGCCAAGCATGAGGTGAACCCCTAGTCAACACCTCTACTTCAAACTAGGAAATCTTCAAACTTTATCAATTTTCTTCGCTCATTTTCCTCGATGTTAAGTTCGTAAGCCAAATGAAATGAAATCGGGATAAATCTAAATAATAATTTGAAGTGTGCCCATTTTTTCAAATAAGGACTTGAAGTGAATCTTATTTCAAATAAGAGCTTGATCTTGTTAGCCGACCAAATATTTCGTCCGATCAAGAGCATTTTTTTCCATTGACAATTTCAACATGAATTAGGTTAAAAATTTAAAAAATAAAATAAAATTTGAAAGAAGAAGAAAAAAAATAAAAGAATGATTAAGCTAGAGGCCTAGCCACCTGTGGTTGCCGGTCGCCGCCCCATTGCTTGTAGGGCGGCAGTCTAGACGACCACATGCGAATGACCTTTTTTTTTGTGTTTTCTTTTTTAGGTTTTATCTATTTTTTTTTTTAGTTTAAAAACAGAAAAAGCAAAAAATAAATAAAATATAAAAATTAAAAGACGAAAATGCCCTTGATCAGATGGTGATATCAAACCCTTCTTTTAAACTAACATGGCTATCTCGGACCTCTTTTTGAAATAAAATTCACTTCAAGTCGATAATGATAACACATTAAATTTTTATTTGAAATAAGGTGCACGGGATTGAAGTTGACGACGAGGAAGAAAAAGAGCTTCGAGGTTCCATTTTTCCTGCGCGCGCCAGTAAAAGCCAGCCACATAAAAACACGTGAATTCGACAAATCTTCCCCACCCCGACACAAGTTGCTGTCGCCCGACAACAGATCGCTTGTTTTTTTACCTCCGTCTGTTCTCAATAATGTGCTTGTTCTTATCCCACGAACAGAGCCAAGTGACGATGCTCGCTGAGACCGGGAATCTTGATGGAGTCAACAGCTTCTCCTCCGCTCAAGCTCTTCCTCTTGCTCTCCTGCATCGCTTTCATTCCCGCCGCATCGTCGTCACCCCGACCCATTTCGAGTCCGACCGCACAGCTCCTCCCGAAAGAGTCGCTGCCCACGAAATCGGGCTATCTCCCGGTGAGCCCCACCTCTGGTTCGGCCATTTTCTACGCTTTCTATGAAGCCCAGCGACCCACCACGCCCCGCTCGCAGACCCCGCTCCTGATTTGGCTCCAGGGCGGTCCCGGTTGCTCCTCCATGATCGGCAACTTCTACGAGCTCGGACCTTGGCGCGTCAGCTCTGTTGCGCATAACGCCGAACACCTGGTGGTCGAGCCGAATCCTGGCTCTTGGAACCGCTTGTTCGGCCTCCTCTTCCTCGATAACCCCATCGGCGTCGGGTTCAGCGTCGCGGCCTCTCCCGAGGAGATCCCGAGGGACCAGTTTACCGTCGCGAAGCATCTCTTCGCGGCGATAACCGCGTTTGTTAAGCTCGACGCTGCTTTCAAGTCCCGTCCCATTTATGTCACCGGCGAGAGTTACGCGGGGAAGTATGTCCCCGCGATTGGGTACTACACGTTGAAGTGGAATGCAGAGTTGCCGCCGTCGCAGCGCCTGAATCTAGCGGGGGTCGCCATAGGCAATGGCTTGACGGATCCGGCGACCCAAGTGGCGACTCACGCCGCGAACGCCTACTTCTCCGGCTTTATCAACGAGAGGCAAAAATCCGAGCTTGAGACAGCCCAGTGGGAAGCTGTCAAGCTCACCAAAATGGAGAGCTGGAGTCAAGCAACGGATGCCCGAACTGGGGTGCTGAGATTGCTGCAGAACATGACGGGACTGGCCACTTTGTACGACTTCACGAGGAAAGTGCCGTACAACACCCAGTGGGTGACTCAGATCTTGCAGAAGCAGGAGGTGAAGAGGGCGCTGGAGGCCAACGAGTCCATAGTGTTCGACGAGTGCAGCGACGTGGTGGGGGCTGCGCTGAGCGAGGATGTGATGAAGAGCGTGAAGTACATGGTGGAGCACCTGGTGAAGAACAGCAAGGTCCTGCTGTACCAAGGTCACTCCGACCTGAGAGACGGCGTGGTCTCGACCGAGGCTTGGGTGAAGACGATGGAGTGGGAAGGGATCGACGAGTTCTTGTCGGCGGAGAGGAAGGTTTGGAGGGTGAACGGGGTGCTTGCTGGGTATGTGCAGAAGTGGGGGAGCTTGAGCCATGTCGTGGTTCTGGGTGCTGGGCATCTGGTGCCCACCGACCAGCCGATGAGCTCGCAAGCCATGATCGAGGACTGGGTTCTGGAGAAGGGCCTGCTCGCCGATTCCAAGGACGAGCGCTTCGCAATAGGGGATCGCTTGGAAATCTGATTAAAGCCTTAGTCATCCTTGTCGTTGTTGTGCCTAGAGGATGGGCAGGATGTTGGAGTCGAAGAAGATTGGATTTGCCATGTCGAATAAATTTCCACTGGTTAACTTATGCTGCGTTCTTGTTTAGTAAAGAACGCCGTGTGAATACGATTTGAAATTTGAATTTTGGAAATAACTTCCTTCGAAATCGAAATATGTTTATTATCGAAAGTACGATTTTTAAGCATCCTTAACACTTTGTCACGATGTGTTTCTTTAGGTGACTTTATCCTTGACAAAGCATTCCAGCATTGCATAATTGGCTTTTGGGCTCGACTATGTATTTTTAGTTAAAAATTGTCTAGAACGCAATTTCATGCAAATTACGTGATTTCAAATGCCAATTCAGGTACATAGCCATATGTGGCTTTGAACTCTCTCTTGGAATCGAAAATTCGTTCTCTTGATAATGAACTTCGGCCCTCGGTTTCATCTCAAAATCTGGTAAAGTTTTCATGGAATCAAAATGAAGGCATTATAAGCAGCTAGATGCGAGCGGGCCTTAATGATCGGATTTAATTCGATCAAAGTACACATTTCACTTCGAAACCCAAAATGGTAGAAAAAAAAGAAAATTACACATTTCACTGGCTCACATTTGCATAATTAGAATTTTGCCAACACAAGGGACGCCCATTGCTTGAGGGGGGGAGTGGTCTCTTCTGCTACTGCTAGTGAGATGGTAAACACTTTCCCTCGCGTTTGTTTATTTAGCAAGATAGTTTAAAAGGCCTAAGAAAAGTGATTAAATTCATAATTTTCTTTGAATAGAATATTCTTGTCTCTTTACACTATACGCGAAACACAAGAAATGACGAATGTTGGAAGTAAAAGTGAGATTTAGTTTTCATTTTTCGAGTACACATGTAACATAATTACAGCAAGATGCACCATACCTAAAATTACATATATTCTTTTATAACTATTCAGACACATTTTGTATCACTTCGGTACATAGAACCGCGTATAATTTTTTTTTTTTACATTTATTTTTGAAATTTCAGGTTCATTTATTTCATGAAAAAAGGAATAATTTAAAAGATAATTTCCTAAAAATGATCGTTTTGCATTGCTTATAAAAATAAACGAATGAAAAGTACTTTCGTTATCAATTAAAATTTTAAGATGTAAATTATTGTTTGTAATGAAAGTATTTTTTGTTGATTAATTAATCTGCTCGTGGTGTAAGTTTTGTATGAATGTATCACCATTTTTACGAAAATGATGTTTAAATTATTTGTTTTTTACGAGATAAACCGAGTCTTGATGCTACAATGTTTTTCTTTTCCATTTCTAATAATTCTTGCAGCTGCCCCTCAATATCTACTCTCATTTATTTTGAATAAATGATTATTAGGGGCGTGAGGAAAATATCAAACGCGCACGATCTTTTCGAGCACTTTAGAGCGCATACGCTCCACGGCAGAGGGATCAGAGCGATTCATCCCTCTCCCTCTGCACCGGACTGAAGCGCTCGTGAGCTCTGAAGCTTGAGCTAGAGATTTCGAAATTCGAAAGACGGGACCGCTCGTAAGATCACTTTCCTCCTCCTCCTTCTTCGACGAGAAGCTTCGTTCTTCATTCATTCCCTTTAAACTTTCCTCTGCGTTGCTCTGCTCTCGTTGATTGCGGCCGCGCGTCTCCTCGACTGAGGTGCACGCTCTTCTGTTGGCTTCTGACGAGACGAGCTAGCGGTTTCATTCGATTCGGCACCGTTGGACTCGGGGACCTCAAGGAAAGTAATGTCGCGGCTGTTTGACTAGCAGTTCGCATTTTTTTCCTTTTTTTCCCCCTCCCGGTGTTCCTCGTCATTTGATGGCGTCGCTTGGCGCCGTTTTGCTTTTCGAACTTCGGTCGGCCGTGCGAATGGTGGCGATAGAGCTAATGTTTTGTTTTTGAATTGCCTTAGTTCGCTTGATTTCGAGTGCAATTGTTTTGTCGTCGAACCACGTGCTTCTTTGGCTTCTGCTGATTAATTAGAACCTGCGACTGTATGTTGCACCAGATGTGTCGTGTTGACCGTGAATCGGCCGGAAAAATTTATGGGGAATGCGGCAACCTTCGTTTCTCTTAGATGAAAGTCCAGCGGCTGCTCATGAACTTGCGCTGTGGCCTTCCCCGACAACTTGTCACGGATCTTTTCGCTTTGCAGCCACTGCGTGCTGGAATCACGTCCCACTACTTGCGTCGGTTGAATTTGTGCCGCCATAGCTGCATCTGTATTCTGGGCCGCCGTTTAAGTTCTCGGGGTGTCATAGCTTGTAGTGGAATTCACGATCTCATTGAGGATGAATGGGATGGGAAGAATTCTGGTGCCAATCTTAAGGATGAATTCGATGCCTTATTGGTGTGCAAGAAGTACCCATCCATCATCATTGGCAGTTCTCCGACCATAGAGTTGTATGACGGGACAACATCTTTATCTTCTGCTGCAACCCAAAGTTGCTGGGGATTTCCCCCCGATGCTGTTGGTGCAAATTGGGGTGTTCCTAGTAGACTCTGCAATACATGGTCTTCCTTGTCTGTCTCTCTCGAAGAGGAAAAGTCTTCATCACAATTGCCAATGGAAGAAAGTGTTCCAAGTTTGCTACCTAATGAGCCCATGCCCGTGCCAATTGGAAGGTTGGATAGGTCAGTTGTTGAGGAGGAATCTTTGGACAAAGTGGCTGCTGAATCAGATTTAGTTGCTGCATCAGTTGACATGATTCTTGACAGACCGATCAGTTCCTTACCTGGATTGACTAAGAGGCAGTGCCATCTACTAGAAAAAAATGACTTTCACACGGTGGGCCACCAAAGTTCATGTAAAATTTGTGTTACTTTTAAGCGTGAAATAAAGCATGTATT
The DNA here is from genome assembly GCF_020921035.1 of Rhodamnia argentea. Classification (NCBI taxonomy): domain Eukaryota; kingdom Viridiplantae; phylum Streptophyta; class Magnoliopsida; order Myrtales; family Myrtaceae; genus Rhodamnia; species Rhodamnia argentea. The sequence continues at coordinate 8,078,116 of NC_063154.1, read as the reverse complement.
GTCACTGCCCTTTTTGTTTCCTTGTAGATACGGAAACTGCTAAACCATTTTCCACGGACTTATGCCGATCTTCAGAATGCACATATTGGAATTCAGGATGGACAATACTTGATCTCGGTTGGCAGGATCTTGTCTTCCAGGTAATTCCATTTTCTCATTGTTTTGTGGCCTATTGACGACATAGGCGTTCTAGTTGCTAGTCCAGTTGTTTTGATAAGGGAAGTGATGATCCGCATTTTGCCATCTGGCTGAGTAAATTTTCACTTTAACTGTCGCGCATCGACACATTTGATGAAAATGACTTTATTGTTTGCAATCAGTCTAGCCATTAAATGTGGATAGCTACATATAATTGTTTTGTTTAACCCTTAATGAGGAAAAATGAAAGACGGGGAACTTGATCAGAATATCTTGTGATTAATGTGATGGCAAATTCTGACTTCAATCCGATTGGAAATTCTGTGCAAGCATGTTGGTCTTTAATGTATTTCTGAAATCAATTTATTAGATGACAAAATCTGTTGTTGATTTGTGGTCATCCACTTTGTTCTTTCTTCACTACTAGCTTTTGTAGCTTTCTGGAGCTTCCTAACTAAAGTTTTGACTACTGCAACTGCTTTATTAAAGTTTTTGTCTGGAGCAAGATATAAATATGTCTTTGACAATATTCTACACATTTTTTGTTGTTCTTGTTGATATTATCATTCTGTAGAACTGTAAGCATGCGGCTCCAATTGTTAAATGTGTTAAAACCACCTTTCTACTAATCTGTACTTGCTTCTCTCCCTCTTTGTTTCAAATATTTTGCAGCCTCGGCTGTAACTATATTTTTTGAAAGATTGCCTAGGCTATTTAGTGTTTTAAAATAGGATGAGTAAGGTGTTATATGAGTAAATAGGATAAGTAAGTTGTTATATGAGTAAGCCTTACCCATTCTCCACAGGGGAATCAGAGCAGGCTTATCATTTTCGTTTCTAGAGGTGGTTGTGGGTTGTGAGATCGCTGATGATAGATCAACTTGGGAGCATATGAATGGTGATCTAGATGCAAAGGAGAAAAAGACAATCTATCTGCATCTGAAGAAATTCTTTCGTGGTACTCGTTTTACTAGTCAATCTTTTCTAAGAATCCTTCAGGAGAAGCACAGAGTTGGAGACATAGTGTGTGTTAGTGGCAAGGTTAGTATACGCATATATATTTTGATTTTGCAATCTGAAAATCTAAAAATTCATTTTGAAAAAATTCAGTTCTTCATTTTTCCAATAAGTTTGGTCGTTTTCTCAAAATTGTGCAGTGCACTTTATATTTGTTCACCAATAGAGATGGTGAATTTCATGAATTTGCATTGCTGAAGCTATATGTTGCCAATGTTTTGAATCTTCAAAAGACAGTCATGCATTCTTGTTTTGGTCATTTTGCCTTTTGATAAATTGCATACACTCTTCAGCCTCTTCTTTTCTGGCATTTATTTGATAGATAGGTGGGTGGAGTAATAATCTGCATTTTCCGGCAAGTGTATTCCCAGGAAAAATAATCCGCATATTCCCACAAGTGTATTGCCAAATCTTTCTTGCTTGTCTTGAATTTCTGTTTTCCCTTCCTCATTTGTTCTCGAACAAAAACTACTATCTCCATTCGTGTGTAAAGTTATTATTAGATGGCAACTTATCTCAAGAACGGAATAATGAGTTGTTTCTTGTCTAGAAATTTTGAGCAGCACTTTTCTCCCTTTAGGTAAAATCAATGAGTTCTGAAGATCACTATGAAATTAGAGAGTATAATATTGACGTGCTTGATGATGAAGAAGACCCCTCTCTCTGCACTGCTGGAAGGCCATACCCTATATACCCTTCAAAAGGTGGCTTAAACCCTACCTTTATCAGGGATATTATTCAAAGGCGAGTTCTTTCTACAAACGTCATTGCTTAATAATGAATTCATCAAGAATTTCTACTTGCATAAACCATCTTGTTTTTTCCCATATATATTACTCCGTCTGTATTGCTATTTAGATGAAACCAGTCTCTGTGAATAGACGTGTTCCCCTGTATTATCACAGTGATATACAATTTTGCTTTATCCATGGTGCACAATTTTACACGCGTCTTGTGTTTGCATCTTTTATCATACCAGAGCTTTGCAAACTTTGTCTTTCGGCATGGATCCTATTCCAAAAGATGTCACTCAGGAGCTTGGAATTTTATGTCTTCGTGATGTAAGTGGTCTGTCCTTTTCATTCGCTTCATTTTTAAATTCTTTTCTTTCCTTGAACGGTCAGTTTCTAACTTTTGAGTTTGTGGCTGATCTACTAATGTGAATCTTTATAACTCCATCTGCTATTAATAAATAAATAAATAAATAAAGGATCAGGGACAGAAAGATTTAGCGACAGCTAGGTTACTTAAGCTACATGTTAGTGGGTAGCTGATTCGATGCCACATAGTCCTTGACTGTTATGCCATCTACATCCTTGCCATTTAATTGCTGGAACTCCCTCTTTTAAGAACTGGCTTGTCTTCCCTTCTTTTGGTTTAATTTGGGACGTGTTGAGTCTCCATAGGTAGATAGGCTTCTTTTCAATCGCTAACTAATGCGAGTCCATCTCGGAAAAGGGAAAGCCTCTAAATAATCTGGTCTTGTTCGTGTTTCTTTCGTATTCTTTGTTTTACATTTATTTGCAGTTTTGATGTTCACCTTAGTGCACCTTGAACAATTTATTTTCCAAATAGGTGGATTGGTTTATCATGCATTGAAAGTTTCAATCTTATTCTAAACATGGTTTGATGGGAATAGTGCTTTTGATGTTTATATGTCTGAATTCACATTAGATTGAAAAGAGTGCCTGCTAGATGGATTTCTGTTTGTTCTTATGTATCTGTATTAATGTTGGGCAAAAATTAACCTGACGACAATATCTGATCTTGTACTTAAAAAAGGGGCTGATAATTGGTATTATGGATAGACTCAAAGAGGAAGTGCCTATAAGAAATGCTACTAAGAAAAAGGGTCTAATAGTGAAAAAATGGAAGGGGTAAGTTACTTGCTTGAAGTCTTGGAGATCGATTTTATGTTACTGATTTTATACGGAGATAGACATCGGAACTCTCCACAAACAGTTAATTTTGTCTGATTATTGAGAAAATTGAGGTAAAGCAAAGGGAATGGGATTTAAGACAAGAAAAGATGACCTTAATACTGGAGAATTTTATCTGGTTATATGAAGGCATGACTAGAAATTTAAGTCTTGCAAAGCTCCCTTGAAGGTGTTAATCTGGAGCATTTTATCTACTATCATTTATTGGCTTTCTTGTAATACGCAGGCGTACATGGGAATTCACCAGCCGAAGAATATATATGAGGCTGATTCAGCTCGCAAAAGGCTGATATTCGATGAGTTTTTTTACCTGCAGGTAAAAGAACTCTTTTGCATATGCTTTCCTGAACAAAAGTTGATTATTCCTGTTCTTGCTTAATTTTAACATCTCTAGATCTTTTTCGAAAGAATGGGGTTGAGAACATCTCTACATCTCTAAATACGTTGTAAGAGGTGAAACCGATTTTATTGTACACTATAATTATAATAGGCATCTTTTTAGCATGATCCTCTGCTAATTTGTCCGACAGTTTCAGTGGATTTTTATGTTCTTATCATAATTTATTTGTCCATGCACTAACCGTGTTCAAATATTAAACTCTCAATCATTAACTGAATCTTCTGACAGTTGGGACGCTTATTCCAAATGCTTGAAGGTCTTGGTACGGAAATAGAGAAAGTTGGGTTGTTAGACAAGTACAGAAAACCTGAAATGAGCCCCGCATATATTGAGGAATGGTCCAGACTTACACAAAAGTTCTTGAAGATTCTTCCATATGACCTCACAACTAGTCAACTAAGTGCTGTTTCTGAGATCATATCAGATCTAAGGAGACCTGTTCCCATGAATAGGCTCTTGCAGGTTAGGGGTTTGTTGAAAAATGTCATTATGCTCTAATTGTCAATTGCTAATTTTTGTGACTCGTGAGTCAACTGATTGATCGTGCACCCTCATATATTTTGGGTTAGCTAACCATTTTCTGCAATTTAAATTCTTCTACATTAAAGTTGGAGGCCCTATGTTGGTATGTAAGGCTGCTTGTTATATATTTTCCATCTGCTGAAGGTCATTCAAAGTAAAACTGTAGTTGGCATACAGCCTCTACAATTTAGCTTGCTCATGCTCTATTAAAATCTTCTTTTTCAGGGTGATGTGGGATGTGGCAAAACCGTTGTAGCTTTTTTGGCTTGCATGGAAGTAATTGGCTCAGGATATCAGGTTGGTTCTCCACAATATCTTTTCATGTCAAGATTCTACTTGTTTTTGAGTTTGAAATTTCCTTCACGGCCCACCATAAGATGGATTTAGTTTCTAATATATTTTATGGTTATACTTTCTTTATCTCATGTCTAGGCAGCTTTCATGGTTCCAACTGAGTTGCTTGCAATCCAGCATTATGAGCACTTGCTTAATTTGCTTGAGAAATTGGACATTGAATGCAGACCTTCTGTTGCTTTGCTTACTGGTGCAACACCTTCAAAACAATCTCGGGTCATTCGTGAGGTGTGTATCTGTATGCATTCTCTTCTGTTGTCATTGTTTCCAGGCATGCATTGCTTCCGTTATTGGTATTCTGATTGTTTAACAGGGCCTCCAAACTGGAGAAATATCAATGGTTATTGGAACTCACAGTTTAATAGCGGAGAAGATTGAGTTTTCTACCTTACGTATTGCCGTGGTGGATGAACAACATCGGTTTGGAGTGGTTCAAAGAGGGAGGTTTAATAGTAAGGTAAATACATATGTTTATATTGTGAATTAGCTATGCAGAAGCTGTGGCTAGATAAACAGTTAATTCTCTTTGCTTTGCATACTGGCCATGTCATGTCATTCCCTTCCCTTTACTTGGATAAATTTTGGGATAGAATATATTGACTAAAAGTTTATTTTCCTTTTCATAGCAGCGATGGAATGTGAAGCTGTACATTTCTTCAGCATCTGATTTGGCCTTAGTTCTATTTTTTACTTTGGTTTTTGTCCTTTTCTTTTTCCTGAAAGGGGGTAACTGTTGCCTATAGAGGATGACCTTTTAGATTGTCTCCTTCGAATGACACGCTTTCTTGTGCTTTGAGTGACTGACTGTCGACTCTTCAGCATGGGATTTCACAGAATAATTATAGATCTTTTACACCAAGCGACATGCCAATAAAATCTTCCAAAGGAAAAGACTATGTCAGTTTGGATATGACCAGAGAGTTTATAAGTGCGGGGAATCATCCAAAATGCGGAAGCGAAAACACTGAGGGAAAAAGGTGTTATTATTAGCGAAAGGTAGCATACTTGAGTTTTGGTGGGAATGGGACTTAATGTATACTCAGTTGTTTGTGAGCATTTTAGTTGTTGCATTTGTAGTATTGGCAATAACTTCTGCCCTTTTAAGTCTCTCTGGTCTGGTTCCTTTCCTCTTTAATGACCTTTTACTGGATCCTAGAACAAGGGTTTGTTGAGGTCTTTTTCGCAGGAGTGATATTGCTTATGTGCCTAATCAGTATAATTTCATCGAGGGAGCAACTCCTTTCTCAGTTTTCATCCATCTAAGATCTTTAATGATCTTATCTCACAAAGTTTGGATGATCAATAGTTTAAACAGTATAATAGATCACTTTGTAGAAAATGAAACTACCACCTTTTGAACTTTTTCTCAACCAACCATTCTCAGGAATAGGAGCTCCAAATCAGTCAGGATGCTAAACGAATTTAAATAAAAAATCCATTGCATTTTGATCACTTGATCGGCCTACAAAAGCATTGGAGCCGTGTAAGAAGTACCAGTAATGGGACTAAGCATTCTGAATTGGCAGTTTCTACCAGTTCAAAAGATCAGTTCTTAGCCATCGAGTAAGGGAAAGAAGCTTCTTCCTCACATTGAACCTAGTGCCAAGGTGCTTTGGTCTATAGTGAACAATGGCCACAACAAGATATCAAATCTCATTTGAAGTTTGATATTTACATTCTGGATGTGTTTTACCCTGGTTTTTTGTTTTAAACCATGAATGTAAGATGTCAATCCTGGCTTCAGACTGATGATTTAAACCCTGAACACAGTGAATTATCTGATGAATCACATCTTAAGGTTCAGGTTTAAGCTGGAATAGATGGTCAAAATTTTGAAGAAGATGGAAGCTTAAGCTTTTTCTTCATCTATTGCTTGTATAGGAGGAAGTTTTGTTCTCTATATCACTCTTAACAGGGGGTCTTTTCCTTCTCTTTTGTTATATCTTTTCTAATCCTTTTTGAAAAAGAGAGTGTTGATCAGATCTCATTTCTGCAGTTGTATTATAACTGTGTAAGTTCAAGAACTGCTGCAGCTCATCTTGATGATCCTTCCAGAGGTGATGCTAATATGGCCCCTCACGTCCTTGCCATGTCAGCCACTCCTATCCCCAGGACACTTGCTTTAGCATTGTATGGAGATATGTCCATGACACAGGTGGGTCGATATTTGCTTTGTTAAACAGAAGTATCGGCATGTAATACATGGTTCTGTATCATAATCTAACAAATTATTATGCAAACTAATTGATAATTTTTTTCTGGTGTGTACTCTGTAATGATATCTTCTTGCATATAGGTAGTTGGCTACTGAATGTTTGGTGGCATCTCATAGTTGGTATTTGGGTATTTCCACTAGCAAAGATGACAGACACCGCAAATTCTTGATGAAGGAAGAGCAGCAGTGCTGTTGAAAGCACTTGAGGCTCTCACCTGATTGTGGTCGTTCAGTGGGAAGGGGAGGTCCTGGTGACCTGAGCTTAGGCATTGTCTGCAGAGAGATGTTTGGGGCGGTGGGGCTCTATTTAGCTTGTTGGAAATGTGTATTCTATTAGGCTTTGTTTTCTCTGTAGATGTGTTGCTAGAAAAATCAAATCCTTAAAATTCAAAATTTAGGAAAAAAGAAGCTAGGTAAAGTTTCCTAAAAATGGCAGGCTAATGAGGAGAAAAAAAAAAGGTTAACTCTATTTTTCATCCTTGAACTTGCACTTTTTCTCCATCTAAATCCTTGAACTATTAATTTGTCTTGGTTAAGTTATTGAACTAGCCTATATTCTGTAATCAAGTTCTTGTATTTACATGAATTTTCTAGTCAAGTCCCTCAGACACCAAGTCTGGGTAGTTCGAGCTGATGTGGTTGTCAGATCATGTTAGAGTATGAGTGGTAAAGAGTTTTATCAACTGTGGCTTTTTCGTGAAGGTAAAGTTTTCCACAGGAAAAAATTCAGGTCGTTTCCCCCGGTGTTTTTTTTTCTCTTTCACGTCATGCTCTGACATTTTGCTGGGCCACATGTTGCTCAAATTGATAGGAATTGTTGCCAGAGGAAATTGATTACAAAATTTATGCAAGTTCAAGGTCTTGATTCGATAAATTAATAGTTTAAGAATTTGATTGGAAATAGTCATAAGCTCTTGGACGAAAAGTAGAATTTTTACCAAAAAACTAATCCACCTAAGTGAGGGAGATAAAAGCCAAAACAGGAAGCTTTTTCTAGCCTTATTTATTTGTGTATATGGACGCAAGGGGCTGTAATTCTTTGCAGAGAGTATACATTGGGCGCTTAATTAAGCTTCACATGTTAATTTTCGGCTGGGAGGGTTCTTAATTATAATGCTTGCCCTTTTTGGGCGGGGAAGGTGACTTTCAGTCTGCCTTCTGCTTTTGACAGTACTGTCAAGTGTTGCTAGGATTAAATGTTTGTATAGGTTGTTCTTATGAGATGGGGTAGACTGGACATTACACTGTTTATTGTTGCTTGTATAGCATGTTCATAATTCCACATAGGGGAAGGTGACTGACTTCATTTTTCTTGATGAGGGTCTGAGTGAGAAAGTCATCTTGCTGCGCATTTCGCTGTACACTTTTGCTTCAAGTATTTCTCTTTCTTGTCACACTGGTGCTCTTTTTGTCTGGACAAATTTATTTGAAATTCTGCACTTGATTTTCCAGTGCATCTCTCAATGTATTCTTTCTGGCCTAACTGCCATCTTTTGCTTTTGCTCAAACAGATCACTGACTTGCCTCCTGGAAGAATTCCTGTTGAAACACATGTAATTGAAGGAAATGAACAAGGCTTTCAAAAAATGTATAAGGTGAACATGTCCCCTTGTTTAAGAATCCTGTGTTGGTAACTTCAGTTAATCATAAAAATACACTTATTGAGAGTACTTCTTCTTGTCCAATTGATTGACTTGAAGTCTCTGGTTGTTAAATCACTGTTCTTACGCTTCACAGTTATCACTATCATCTTCTATTTCATCAAATGTCATGCTCTATATCCCAGTTTTGGTTTCGGGACTTCCACTAGGTGGTTCTATCGTTTTTGTTTTGTTTTTTTTTTTTTTTTCTGTGAAGTTGCGGGGAAGCAAGCTTGTGTTGTCAGCTTCACACCTTTCGCATCGGAAGAGGGGAATGGGAGATTTATGGACTGTCATTGTGGGCTCTTGTCATGAAACTGTTTCAACATTTGAATTACAGTATGGCCTTCTCTTAGATGAGCAAACATCACCTTTCAGAAGCCAGGCTAGTGTTATTTATGTGAAAAAATAGATCAAATGTGCTCATCAGTTCATGATCCTTTCTTACTGTTTTCTGACACTGAATTGACGTTTGTACGAGTTTTTCTTCTTGATTTTCTCTTATCTCATTTCAATCAAAGTAAGGTCATTCTTAAACCAGCTTTGATCCGGGAAGAGATCATTTCGTCTATGTCTTAACTATAGAAGAACACATATCTTCTGAGGGTATGTTCTATGATCAATATCTTAAAAACTCGTGCCATTTTTTTCCTATTTGCTAGGAAGGAAGAAGCCTACTGTTTGGTTAGCCATTTGCTAGGTTGAGAAGGCCGTGCCTGCAAGAAATAATTGTCATTTCCTTTTTTTGACACATCCATGTGTAGTTACCTAGGTGAATTTGTGAAGACTTTGACCTCCCCTTTCATGTCTGACTCCGCGTCTGTGAAAGGGCAAAATGAATCCAATGTATTGATTACCTAAGAGACAGCAGTATCTTTTTGGCTATTTGAATGTTCTTTATGTCTTCCACATTGCCTTCTCCCTCCATAACATTCTCTTTCTTGGTACCTTGCTTAAATATTTGGTAGAATGGATTGCGACCTTCTATGTATTTGAAGCAAGTGAGTAATTAGTACTGCTTGTCCAGTGAAATTATGAGTCATAGTAAGGAGGACATCCAGACTGACTGAATTGATCCCTTTTTAGATTTTATAATAATTGGAGTAGGTTGAAGCATGAATTCTTGTGAAGTATACTAAATCTTTTGCTGGAAGGTTTTTTCTGTATGAGTGGACTAGTTCCTCAATCACAGGACAAATTGGCCACTTATTTAAATTTGAAGAAGATGAGAGATGCTACTAGGAGTCCTTCCTCATAAAGAAAACACAATGACTTGTGATGAATAACTTGTGATGTTATACTGTGCTTTGATTGATGCAGATGATGTTTGATGAGTTAGAAGCTGGAGGGAAGATTTACCTTGTTTATCCAGTAATTGAGCAATCCGAGCAACTGCCGCAGCTTCGTGCAGCTTCTGCTGATCTAGAAGACATATCTCAACGATTCAAGGATTACAACTGTGGTTTATTACATGGGAAAATGAAAAGCGACGAGAAAGATGAAGCTTTGCGGCAATTCAGATCAGGTGATACAAATATACTGCTTTCCACACAGGTGATTGAGATTGGTGTGGATGTCCCAGATGCATCAATGATGGTTGTGATGAATGCTGAGCGATTTGGGATGGCTCAGTTACACCAACTTAGAGGACGAGTTGGACGTGGGGCGAGAAAATCCAGATGTATCCTTTTAGCATCTACTGCCGGTAGCTTGACCCGTTTGAAGGTGCTGGAGAACTCAACTGATGGCTTTCACTTGGCAAATATGGACCTTCTCTTGCGTGGACCTGGTGATTTGCTTGGTAAGAGACAGTCAGGACACCTTCCAGAATTTCCCATTGCTAGACTTGAAATAGATGGGAATGTTTTGCAAGATGCACATCATGCCGTACTGGTAAGTATTTGCTCGGTAAATCTAGTGGAAACTTGAATGTCTACTTTCTCGTATATGATGTCTAGTTGCCTTGGCGAGGTTAGTGCAAGAAATTTGATTTTGTTTGTATCAAGCCAGCATCTCTTCCAGGTCATATGGAATATTTGGTTGAAATATGGCTTTGTTGGCATCTTTATCCCTTTCCACCTTCTTGTTATTGTCCTTACTTTGTTGGGCGACGACGGAGGCTGTTGGGTTCATTTCCCTTCGCGAAGGCCTGTATGCCATTTTCTAGGGAAAATATCCAAGATGTAGCTTGCTTAAATGTCCATCAGAGTTCTTTTCAGCACTCAATTGAGAAAGTTTCTCGTAAGCCCTGGTTTTTCTTATGTGCAGAAAGTTTTGGGTTCTTCGCATGACCTGGAGCGTTACCCAGGGCTAAAGGCAGAGCTTAGCATGCGTCAACCACTAAGCCCCCTTGGAGATTGAGCTTCGAACCGGAAGATTCCTAAGGCACAAAATGATCAATTTTTTTGGCAAGATGGAGCTACAGAGATCTGGCGACTTATCTTCAACAATTCTCAAACTGGGTTTTGTAGAGCTCGCACTCAATGTACATAACCTTAATTTCTGGTTGTCGTGGTATGCATGTGGCAGTCAATGCCACAAGATGAAAGGTTCATGCTTTCTCGGTGAGTGGTTCACCCTTTTCCTTTTTAACCTCTCAAGAGTAGGAGCTTATCTTTAAGTTACTGAATACTTGTACAGTCTCCATGATGTAAGCTGATACAGTAGGTGGTGCATAGGGAAATTTTAGTGCATAGCTACTTTGATCCATCTCATGGTTGTTGATTATACTGTTTCGCTTCGTTGTTGTCATTGTTCTAGAATGACGGGAGGGATTCTATGATCACTGGAGCCATCATTGCACTTGGCTCTTGTCCATACTGGGAGGAGGATCTGAAGTCATTTAAACTGAATATTTTGTCGTGGAGGAAGCATTCTCGTGAGACTCGAGATAAGTACTGCATTAAAGCTTCAAATGTAGAAAACGATCTTTTCATCAATCGATTGAGCTACAAGTAAGGAAGGAAATGCTACTGTAAAGTAATTGAAGTTAGGATGCACCACCGGAGATCTAATGGCTTGTAATGTCTCGAAGCTCCGACATGTTTTTGAATTTTTCTGTCTCGACTTCAAAGTGTTATATTGCAGATTATGCTTTTTTTGATACAGTACATATTGAAGTTTCTCATCTTCTTAACCGTCAAAAAATGGATTTCGAAGCGGTTCAATTTTTACTACACAGCAATCAATAACTGATGACAACTGAAGTTGGAGAGGGGGGAAAAGTAAGGAACTGACGAAATCCGAGGGACTGAATTTGGTGGGGGATAAACATGTCACGTGATTTTTTTTTTTTTTTTTAGGTTTCTGGTTCGCTCAAGAGCATGTCATGCGATGTAGAAGAAGGAACAAGCAAGAATATCCCGCGTGGCAGCTACACACGCCTATCTGACCCAGACAATCCAATCTCCTCTTAACAAGTTAATGACATGTAATATGAAGATGGACAGACTGGAGTACTAATGTCACTGAAGATTGTCGGGCAAGTTTATGTTGGGGTGGTTGTGAAGACCCCTGCGCACAAAACACCACCTTTTAGGCCCAGTCTCGGGCCATGTTTTAAGGAGGAAAGCAGGGAAAATCGATTCAAGGAAGCGAAACACAGGCAGGAAGAGAAGTCCGCGGGGGGTGAAGATCTCTTCCGGTTGATCGACGCCATATTCTATTCTCGTAAGACGATACACACTAGCTAACAGTCCACCGGGTGAGAGTGGAGACAGTGTCAGATGAAGAAGGGGCTTGCTTGAACAAAAGAAGGTTTGTCAAACGACCGGATCATGACCGTTGGATATGCAATGCACCTCCATAGAATGGTTTACTTGGGACTCCAAAGAGGGAAGAGAAGGGAAGACGGAGGACGAGACATTGTGCAGTTCTGAGAAACGATGGTAACGTCTAAACTTTTTTGACTCAAAAACGTTTGTGCACTGTCCCCTTACACGTTCTTTTCCAGCATTCCAAACGTTCCATCGATGGGTCCTTGTGTGGCTCGTCAGTTGGGTAGCCCTCTTTTTTTGCTGCTACTTAACTTGTTTGGCTAAGTTAAAAACAACCAAAGTCTAGCAAGCAACTATACATTTTGAGCATCGCGTCTCGACGCATGAGCAGATCATTGACTAGGCATGAATTCTTTTCTCTTTTTTGGCCGAGAAATGGACATTAAGCAAGTGAGAGAGAGAGAGAGAGAGAGAGAGCTCACTCTTGGCTGTATGTTAGATTTCAAACTATATTGAAGCCATGATTGCGCCTTTTTATGGCTTTTCATTCCCGAATTGCAAGACGCCTCGCGTTTCGATGCATGTTTGGCGGCCTACCCATCAAAATATTACGTCACGACGACACGCGTCGAATAGGAAATTTTGTTACGGGACCCAGGCGAATCGAGTTGCCCCCAAAAGACGAGATACCATGTCAAACCGACGCCCACGACGAGTGCGAGCGTGACTCCACCCACGACGTCGTCCGACGGGGGGGGGGGCGGGCGGAGAGAATTTCCAAGACCTGACATTTCTAGCAATCGCGGTCAATTTTCGAAACATCGAACCGGACAAAATAGGCTTCCATTGTCATCATGGTTCACATGCAAGTGCACCTTAAACAACATATGATAATCCGATGGAATTTACGCAAACTAGGCTGGACCATGCATGTAAAGGAGCAAACAGGAGAGTTCTTCCAAAGGCGCGCCTCCAATATGACACCACTGGGGAGAGACAAAGTGTGCAATTATTTTTTTGAGTCACTTCTACTTCCCTCGACGAAACGGTGCGCAATGATGCTTAAGCCTTACCAAAAGGAGACAGAAATTTGGCAGATCTATGGGATACTGATTGTCTTCCCCGCTTTCCCTTAGTCGTATAAGACCTTTGTACCACGCGACATATTGACACGCTTGCGCAATCAATCGAGAGGATTTCTCTTTTGTGTTTTTCTAAATGACGAAGGCGAACTTGCGATTCGCATGGACCGTCGGACCGGCATACAAGCTCTAAAATACCTTCGAGGTTGACGGATTGTCCCGTCGTCGCGCTAAAGAGGACGACGTGCGAATGAAGATCTAGGAAGGAATCGAACTCGCGAACCGCAACATCAAAAAGGGGCTAGTTGCCCAACCACTAGGTCCCCCCTGCAATAGTAAGAAAGACAGCGGATCAATGGGAAAATTGTCCATGAAGTCCCGAACCTATTGTACAGCTATCAATTGAGTCATAAATCTTTCAATTGTTTTTATTTAGACATAAACCTTTGGATAACTTGCCAATTTCGCTCTAAGCCTTTGAAAGTTTGCCAATCTATTTTTTCCGACGAATTTTGATCGAAAATCGCCGATAGACCCGCCATACTACGTGACACGGTCGGTATGGACGTGTACAATTTTTTTGAATTTCTACTTATTTCCTTCTTCCTCCAGTCGGTCGTCGGGCCTATTAGATGGTCGACGACCAACCAGAGGCCAGGGCCGACCTTGTCGACCTTGTCGGCATCGGTTGAGGCTCGCCCTTGCCACCCGATCCTTCGATACGACTTTTCGATTGGTTTATGTGTGCTCAACTCTTTTCGATCGACTATTGCCGAAACAATTTCATATCGGACTTTCGACGAGGCCAACGAATAACGTCGCCGAGCGATATAAAGATGTTGCATTAGACCCTACGCGATCCGATTTGAGCCCTTTATTCTAATCCCCGTGACGCGATCTAAGTGTTGTTTCGGAATTTAACCCCTTTTTAAAGCAGGCTGTCTCGTCTCTTCTCGTCTCGTCTCGTCGTTGAAAATAAAATTATTCTGGGTTTGATATCACAGGAGTGGATGATCATGTTGGTGTTGTGCAAAAAGATGAGAATGTTGATGGAAACGCCATCAGCAATTCACGGGAAGACAAGCAGACAGGCGGGGCCCACCTCGGTTCCCTACCCAATCATCAACTGCGGTCCCCACCCTTTGCGCCTTGTTCCTTCCCTTTTGTCCGCTGCCTAATCATCGCCCTGGGCCCCCACGCCTCCCCCTCCCCGCACGCTTCCCACAATTTATTAAAACATCTTTGGGAATTTATAAAAAAAAAAAAAACAGAGAAGATGAACTAGGTTTTCTATGTAAAATTAGCCTTCGACTATCTCGAGGAGAGTGATTTCTGAATTTTATTTTTTTTTTGGTCGAATTTCTGAATTTTAGTTCGATATATCACGTAGTTTCTAAATTTTTAATTTGAGTAATGCGATTCCCGAATTATTGATAAACGTTCGATGTGATCCTTAAACTATCCGAAAAATGTTTAAAAGTTTGGAGACGACATTAGACATTGGACCAAAATTCATAGGTCGCATTGCTCAAATTAAAAGTTTATGGATGACATTACACCTTAGACTAAAATTCATAAATCATTTGTGGAATAATAACGCCGGTCCTACTTTCGATACCGATCTCATAGATCTCGCAGATCCGACTCCTAATGTCTTAACGGCCCGAATCGCGGGTTCCCGTTCCGAACCCACGATTCGAAATCACTCGAAAAAAGAAAGATCGATCGGTCGATCGAGACGATCGATGTCATGGGCACACGATTTGGCGCGGCAAGTACTTTGTATGGGGGGCGTTTATAGGCGTGCGTTACCCCCATGTATGGATGCCATATTTGACGAATTGAAACGATGAATTGCGCCGTGTATCGACGGTGCCGTGTAGAAGGAGGACTTGTGCCGTGCCTTGTGCCTTTGCTGAGGTTGACTTCTTCTGGATTTTGCACCTAAATTTCCATTATTTTTTTTCTTTCTTGGGGAGACCCAGAAAATGATAATCGTGCAAAACTTCGTTTTTATCGTGAAGTACGATGAGATGTTCCAATGGTCCAACCAAGTACTTGCCGATTTTCCCGAGAAAATCGTACACCTGATCCATGTGAATTCCCTGAGTGTTATCTCTCGAGAAAGAGAGAGAGAGAGAAAATACGAGAAGGAAAAGAACAAGAAAAGAAAGACAGTGCTGTCCGTCGAATGTCCAAAAGGTAAAAGACAAACGCCAAAAAAGTAGAATAAGAAGCGAAGCCATCTAATGCAACCTAGAAACGGTGCCTTTCATCCACCCTCTTTCCTATTTTTGAACCTTATCATATATTCCAACCGCAACACATTTCTAAAGTCTACCATGTCACTGACCGTCATGATATGCTCCACTGAAAACATTTGTGGCCAAGAAGAAAGGCATCATAGGGCGCAGGGTGTGATCGGCTCCCGATCCTGTTTGATCCCGTCCATGAACCGGAAACGGCACCGGAATGACCAGTTTCCAGTTTTTGGGATGGGATGGTCCCGAAACTGATCCCCTACCGGTCCAATGAAACCGGAAATTATTTGTAAGGGGACCAATACAGACTTTAATTTTGCTGTATTAATTAAATTTATGCTTACATTTAAGAAACCAAAATAATAATAATAACTAATGGATTATTAGGTTTACATTCAAGAAATATAAAAAATAAATAAAAAATAATCTATCCGGTTACATCTGTAGTCGAGAGCCGGGCGATCCGTCTTGCTCACCCCTAACAGGGCGACACGAGTCCTTGTTCAATAGTGAGTGGATTCATCCGAATTTATAAAAGGGGGGGCAAGGGTGCACATAGCACGATACGGTTGCTCACAAAAGTCTCAGCATTCGGACATTATAGTCAAGCCTGTGCATGAACTCGAAAGCTTTCCACATTCAGAATTCGACAGTACCATGATTTGGTTGTAGCCCTAACCCTAAGTGAACTCATGCCAAAGTTGGTGGGGACGGTTTTTGCAAAAAGTAGTGTGTTTTGAATGAGGTGAGGTTATCTTCTTGTCACGATGACGTGCCGCGGCGGTGGAAACAACTCCGTCGGGGCTGGGGGCCGGCATCGCGTGAGATGTAATCGACATGCAGCTGTCGCGAAATTCAAATCTTGATTTGTTGAGCTATAATTGCCCTGCTTGTGCTCTTTATGGAGCGATTGCATTATAGGTTTCTATATAAGTGCGTGTTGTATGATCTAATTGCATCTCAATTATTTCCTTTTGTCTCACAGTTCTGAGCAATGCGTACCCGTGAAAGAGTCATGTTAAATATTGCTTCCTAATAAGTTTTCTAGAACTCTTAATTATGTCACGTCAGATCAAGAAACAATTAGGTTATGAATTTTTAGTTATGCTCAATAATCTTTTACTAAGAGAAACCCTTAAAAATTTCTTAAAAAATATAGAATTGTGTCATTAGTAAGTTTCTTCATTCAATTTGCCAACCCCACACAATTCACCGAAGTTCCATACTTGTTAGATCGTCAATATTGTACTCTGCTACGGGGCCAAGCTGTACAAGGTATCGTAAGGCAGCTCGAGGCGAACCGAAACATCTTAGTAGCCAGAGGAAAAGAGATTGATAAAGCTTAATAAATAAACAATTTCGGAATGAGGAAAACCTAAATAATATAGTCGAACAAAACGTACACAAATGTTAGCTTTTAAAATGGTAAGAGTACTATTCCAATAATTAAACTAGTCATTGGTAAAAATTTTCCTCACTAAGAAGAGTCTCTAGATCGGTCCTTGCGACCACGACTGCTCGGTATACGACGTAAATCTCCATTTATGACAGCGTCATGCTAGTCGAAGACTTTCATGAACCAGTTCATGTGGACCGGCTCCATCATATCCTCTGATCATGTGGATCCCATGTTGGTACCGTCACATAATTAACAACCGACATGAATCTCAGCCACGATTAATTCTCTTTTTTTTCCCTTTTCTTTTCTTTTCTCTCTTTCTATTAGTGGCACATCAAGTTTAATGAAGAATCCACAGAGCATATAAATGACATTCGTCCAAAAAATGGAACCCTAGAAATTTTATGTCGTCTTCTTCTTCTCCAGCATCGAAGTTAAAGAGAGGCGTTGCAGCTCCCCCCTCTTCGTGCCCGTGAGCAGGTAAAATTGCATTTATTGCCTCCTTATCTTCACACGCCAAAGACTCTTTTCCCGCCCCACCACCTCTCTCTTTTTATCTCCTTTCCACGGTCAAAAGCGAGTGAATTTTGTGGGAGGGGATCGAAGAATTTTTGATGAGAACCGAAAGACAAACCAGCGTATCCGATCTTGAACAAGATCTACCCCGTTTGTTAATAATGAGAAAGTGATCTTAAATAAGGTAAAGTCTCGAAGCAATGGACTATTCCATTGCCCCCGAGACGAATCGAGTGAAGCGCGGGGTTGAAAGATCTCGATGGCCGGGGCGGTCCGAACACGGAATCCTTTCGTTTAAGGAAGGGACAATGTCGTGTACTTCTACCTGCATATACGAGTCCGTTCCTTAGCCACCGAGCCAAACTCAAAACTTGTGTACATATAAGCGCTTTTCAAGCGGGTGATATATGTCTAGGTTTAGTTTTGCAAGTCCTGAAAATGAATAGAGGTCAGTATGTACATTGCTCTAAACTTTGCTTGTACTCAAAAGGGGGGGTCTAATAAAATTATCTTAACATCTTCCTTTCCATCTGTTAGACAAATGAATCAAGAACTACATAGTCGATAAGCTAATATTTCATACGCCCCGAGATGGATTCACACTATTCCGCACATATTAAGACCGGCCTGCAAAATCGACATCAGCAACGGGACGTACTCTTATTAAATATCGGAACGCATACCCACTTGCGGTTCATCGCATCATATGAAACGAGACGAGATTTCGTTTCGAAGCGCTTTATAAGGACACATGCTGAACGGCTGAACAAGGAAGTATCGCGATTCCTAATTCATCGATTACACTCGAGATATGCACAATTCATAATTAGGAACGACGTGTATTTTTTCTTCCGTTGAAGTGTGCTTAACAAGTATATCGAAGCAGTCCAAGAAGGAGGCCGAGGTCGGTGGGGCAGGGCAGGGCAGGGCAGGGAATGAAATCTCGAGCTCTGCGGCAGCAATAAAAAACAAAGAGGAGACAAAAAAAAAAGAAATTCATATGATTTCTTGAGGAGGAAGAAGAAGGGGTTGGCCACAGTAGAAGTTAGTCTGTGTTCCCAATCATTTCACAAGCTGACCTTTCGAACCGACAACCCCCGCCAGAGACTTCATGAACATCAACACCACCTCCCTTTCCTTTTTTTTTCCTCCTTTTTCCTTGGTTTTTTTGAGTCTTTTAATGATAATAATGGAAGAAGGAAGGAAGGAAGGAAAAAACAAAGCCAGAAAACCTCCCACCCCATCGGTCGGACACGTGGCGGTCGTCGGGCGGGTCGGACCCCTCCCCTTTGACCTCACGACCGCGGTCAAAGTTCGGGAAAAAAACCCTACCCTGACTCCCAAAGCCCACAACAGCAGAAACCCGAAATAAAAGAAAAGAAAAGAGCAAAAACGAAACCCTTTTTTCCTTTTTATTAATATTGAGAAACGTGTTTGTCTTTTTTCTTTTTTCGTTTTTCTTTCTCGCTCTATTTATTTGACCTTTTGACCCTCCGCTTTTCTTCCATTTTCATCTTTTCTCTCTCTCTCTCTCTCGGACGGACTTCACTTTACCTTTTGCCTTCCAAAAGATCGACCTTTTGTCATAAAATCCTCTCTCCTCCTCCTTCTTCGTCCTCTGAAACATTTGACATCCATGGGAGATTTGCCCAGAAGCCCTTCATGCCTGGAGTTGACCATGTCTGTTCCGGGCTTCTCTTCCTCTCCTCCTCTTCCTTCAACTGGTACGCATCGCTCAATTTCAGAGGATCATCTTCTCAGCTCTTCCCTTTTTTTTGTCTGAAAAGAACTCTGTAAAAAGCCAAAAAAGCAGCAGCAGTGATACTGTCCTTTCTTCTTCTTCTTCTTCGAGTTTAGTCTCAATTTGATCATAGATTTTATTGCTTTTTTAGGCTCTAAGAGAGCGATATATTCATCGGGAAGTAGTTTCCACGCAAATAAAGCATGATCGCGGAATTTCCATGTGAAACGAAGAAGAAATTCCTTTATGGGTGCTTATTCACTTCCTTGAAATATGTTTCCTTCTTTAGGTGTCGATGTATCTTAAACTGTTATTTTGATCATTGCTTAGCCCTAGTTTTCTTCTTCTCCTTTTTCCTTTTTCTGCATCTTCATCGCTATAAACATGTCGAGATTCGCCGGATTATGATGGATTCGGTGCACTTTGGTCGTGCTTCATCGGTGCTACTACGGTTTCGTTTTGCGTCTACAGTATTTAGATATTGAACCAAACAGCGTAATATGTTTAGATCATCGGGCTGCAACGGTCGGATAAAATCAATTCAACCGAAAAAGAAAAAAATCACCAACTGAGAATTAACGGATGTTGGGTGACGATGCAGTGAGGGACTTGGACATAAACCAAGTGCCGTCGGGGGGCGAGGAGGAATGGATGACGATGAGCGGAGGAGGGATGGAGGACGAGGAAGAGAGCAGCCACGGCGGCCCTCCTCGCAAGAAGCTCCGCCTCACCAAAGAGCAATCTCGCCTCCTCGAGGAGAGCTTCCGGCAGAACCACACTCTCAACCCTGTAAGAACATCATCGACTTTCTTTTGGTCATGCGCATCATCATCATCGCCATTACCTGATGTTATCAAGAACATCGTAGACGCATGCGTGATTTTATGTAGTGGCGTTGTGGTTTCGCAGAAGCAAAAGGAGGCCTTGGCAACGCAACTGAAGCTCCGGCCGCGCCAGGTCGAAGTGTGGTTCCAAAACCGTAGGGCCAGGTTCGTATTTCTCTTCTATGTACAGCGATCTTTTCTACAAGTTATGTACGTAATCGAAAACAAGCGTCGTGCACACGTGAATTAGCGAACCAAAAACAAAACCCTTTACAAAAATCTAGCTACTGATAAGTACACACAGAGAGATAAAGGCGGTCAAAGACGAGATTTTTACAATCTGATCACCGATTTTTAACGAATGGGTGTCTGCAAAACGCTTCGTTTTCTTAAATATCCTTTTTCTATTTTGGGTTTTGGGGGGGTTTGAGAATTGGTGGTGCTGGTGGTTGGGACCAAAAGTGGTCAGGATATCAAGAACGTTGACAGGATATTATTTATCGTCACAAAGTGGTGCTCCCGTCTGTGTAATCTGAATCGGATTCTACCCCGTAGAAAAAACGTACACCTTTTAACGACAGAAAGCGATCCCCTCCTCTCCCTCAATCCAAACGAAAATGGCAAGAAACGTCAAAAAGGTTGGAGGAACCCAGAAACCGTCTGTGATTCGATGATGGTGAAGTGGGAGGGCTGTTCCGGTCGATGTCGAGAGTAAATACGGAGCGAAAGACGAGGGGATGGGACCATTGGATCGATCAACGGAATGAGCGAAGCGCTTGTGTATGATCCTTACGTAAACAAAAGCTTCGAACTTGGTCAACCCTCATTAATAATTTCATCTCATCTTTTTTTCCCCGTTTCTGGTTTTTCCCAAGCTCTGCTGTGCGCTGCGTTAACCTGCTTTTGCATTTACTCGCCCTTCTGTTCCCTCTGCAAATATTCAAAACGATCCTTAAAAATTGCAATAAGGACGTTAGGCTGTATGTAACTCCTCCCCTCTCTCTCTCTCTCTAACTTTTATCTCTCTCTGTTCGAGGAGGGAGAAAGGAAGGTGAAACCGATGATCCGTTGACTGAGTTTTGTGTTCGTCCGTTCATATGAATTTTTATTTATTTGAGCGGTGAAGTCACGAGGTGAGGAAGAAAAGTCGTACCTATAGGATGTACTTCAACTTCTTGGGTGGCAAGTCTCTCTGGGTATATATATATATAATTTTGGAAACAAAGATATACTAATGTCGATTTACAAAGTGTGTATATCAAGCGATGCGCCGAATTGAAAATTCGATTTTAAACGAGAGTATGTTATGTTTGGCTCCCTCCATGCGAGAGTCTATCATGTTAATGTCTACCTTAGCATATTAATTTTTATGAAACGGTACCGTACGGTATATCTTGTTGTATATTTATTTTAAAGATAGCTCTCCCTAATTGGGAAAAAAAAGATTGATGAAGGCATATTTGGCAGATTGTTTTTTCAGTTTTCTTCAAGATTTGCCTGATATTCTCACACCTCTTTTATCTGGAAAACTATAGGTCCCAAATTTGGCTGTAGATCCCTTCTCCCTTCGAAAATTATCCTTAGGTTCTTGGTTAAGTTCTACTAAAATAAATTCCTTCCATAAGTATAGATTTATATTTTCATTTTAAGACTGCATAAGTGATTTTTCTTTTTTTCACAGATGGGGGGGTTAACATAAAAAAATCATTTTTTTTGTCAAAAGTTTCATGAATTACATGTGTATTTACATATATTCCGCTCGATTAAGACATGGGTTTCGTCTTGATTGACTTATCATTTTTCTTATTCTCGTCTTTGTTCTCGAAACCCTGGAGCCTCATGACCCTCTCAGAACCTTGGGAAAACTTGGATTTTGTCCGGTTGTTCTGAGTTCTGGAGCAAGAAAACAAGAAGAAGAGGGTTGTTCTACATGTACGGATTCGAAGAGAGAAACAGGAAAAAAAACATATACGAACAAAAGTTGTGCTGTGTAAACGAAGTTATTATGCAAAGAGAGTTTCGATGCATTTTTTAAATCCGAAGTGTCGGGGTCAACAAAAGTGACGGTTGCATGGTTCTCGAAAGACGACACACACCCCCAACACAAAAAACAAAAAAAGGGAAGAGAGAAGCAAACCGAAATCATAAGTAGGTGAGGATATTTATGAACAGTTAATGATGTGATCATCTCGTGAGACAGGAGATCGGCTTTTGCGAAACATCGGCCATGATGGTTGTCTGAAAATGGCAGTGCAACGCCAATTTGTTTATAGTAGAGAAGAGAGAGAGAGAAGAGAGAGAGAGAGAGAGAGAGAGAGAGAGGGCGACATTAATAATGGCGGACGGAGGGAGGGTGGGCGGGAAGGGATGTCTTTTTTTTTTGGCAGAGATTTCCATGTGTTGTCGTCGTCCTCGTGTGCTCTTCTTCTCATCATCGAATGCCAGTTTGACTCGCCATGCACGCACTTTCTCTCTCCTCCTCCTCCTCCTCTTCTTATTCTTCTCTCTCTCTCCTCTTTAAACCCTAATATACGTGTGACGGCTCATTCCCACGTGTGGTGCAATAACTAGGTCATCTTTTCTGGTAAGATGTATCCTGGGTTCATCCGCCTGTCTGTCTGTCTGCCTCGTTTGGAAACTATCATCATCGTGCGTCCAGGTTCTGGACAGGGTAGTAGGGACCTGTTTATAATGGAGATATAATATGTTTTGGCCTTGGGACATTTTCGAGTAAGTATGTCTAGGGAAAAAAATGGTGAGACTTGTGCAAGTGCAGATAGATATCATGCGGATCCTCCATGGTTCTTCATGTTTATGACAGAGATGTTTCTCTCTATGTATTTATATTGGAATTTCCGTATCTGGTATGCAAACGTACGCGATACGGTGCGTATATACTTGAAATCTACTCACGAGTACGTCGCAATGTATGCATTTTATTATCCTTTGAATGTTCATATTCACCTGCATCGCCAGATTGGTTTTACATCGAGTCGTAATTGCAAAGTCTTACCTGAACTCGGGTCCACAATGATAATATTTCATCATGGTAGTACAAGAACTACATGATATATCAGGATTCGAACTTTCGTAGTAATGATAAATGACATGGAGGTCATAAAAGTTTGTTCACTGATTGTTTGTTTGGTCAAATGCATAGATCGACTTGATTATTGATAGCCTAAATTTTCATTTATGATTGACTATAGTCGATGGTGATCTCATGAAATTTTGTATAACGATGGAAGAAAAAACTACTTGGGACCCTACGCAGGAGCAAGTTGAAGCAAACGGAGATGGAGTGTGAGTACCTGAAGAGGTGGTTCGGATCGCTGACGGAGCAGAACCGGCGGCTCCAGAGGGAGGTGGAGGAGCTCCGCGCCCTCAAAGTGGGCCCGCCCACCATCATCTCCCCCCACACATGCCAGCCCCTCCCGGCCTCCACCCTCACCATGTGCCCTTGCTGCGAGCGCGTCAGCTCCACCGCCCCCACCGCCACCTCCGCCCCTTCCGCCACCTCGAGGCCGCCCAAAGCGTCACAACAGTCAGGGCCCACACTTCAGTCGAGGCAGCCATCCGCCGCTTGCTAGCGTAGAAGGGTGAAAATAAATACATAACAATTTTTACATTGTTGCATAGAGTTGTGGATAGTTAGGTTTTGGGGGACATAATTTAACCGATTCGCTCTCACTTGGGTTGGGGATGGGCTTAACAAATGTTTTAAGACATCGTTGATTAAGCTTGGAGAGAGCGAGAGAGATGATGATGCAAGTTGGAACTCATCACATCATATATGACATATATGTTCAGCGAAATTTTGGAGGAGGAAGATGGTGTTTTCTTGCTAATGTAGAAGTCATATGATGATCTGCTAACTTATGACTCTGAATATTTTGCATGCCGGGATCAATTTATCGACGCGATCCGATAAATTTCGAAGTGACCCTATTAAAAGTTCTTCATGAGGTTGTTTGGTACTTTTTCTGATTCGATTTATACTATCTTTGAAAGCGCGAGAGATGGAGTGTATTCGGGAGCTAGGGTTTTGAGAGTTCTTCCTTTTTCATTATGCTCCGAATGCTCGCCAAATGAATCTCCTCCTCCTCCTCCTCCTCCTCCTCGGCCTGTGTAGCGGCCCTTAACCACGTAAATTTCTCGTGCCGTTTCTTCACTCTCGATCCTATATTTTCGTTGCTTATCATAACATAACCATATATGTCTAGTCATAGCCAGTGGGACGGTACATAGAATATCCTGCCTAGCCTAGTCGGATCATTCCCATCATTCATGAAGCACCTGCAATTTTGTATGGAACAACTACAGAAAATGACAGGATTAAAAATGATTTTGTTTCCTCTCTTTATTATTATTATTATTTTTTTGCGCTTGATCTTGTCCAAGGCACGATTAGTTTTAGTCAACTCCGTAATCACATGCGACGCTCCTTCGACCGACCCGGTTGTTCGGCTATCTAAGTAGATTAGTCTTTGATTACATGCGAACTCAATCCGTGGTCCGACCAGGATTGACTAATGTCTGGGATATTGAGGTGATATAAAAGGGTCCACTTTCGATCAAATTATTTGTCGGCCGAATCGCCAGCCAAGATCTAGCGAATTAGTGATTAATCATGTGAAACTTTGGATGACGCATGTTTGACTTAATGCTAATTTGTGGCATTAGCCCGAGATTTTGCATTTTGCTCGGTCAGCGTAGAACTACCACAACAACGACCCGCTAACAAGAGCGTACATGGAACCCCCACTTCACATGCCGCGATATTTTTCGTGTGAACTATCTCGATATCGACCCGAGCGGGACATTAAATATATATGATTGTTTTTAACAACGTTGGTAAGGACTAACCGTGAATTTTATTTTATTTTATTCAGTTCTTAGCCATAAAACTATGTGCAGATATGATTGTTAATAAGTAGGCGTGAGAAATTTGTGGATGCTATTTTGGGGTTAGGGGGGCCTTGGTGAAATGGGCTTGTGATGGTTTGGCCATGGCCCAATGGGCCGACACATTTCACCTCCATTTTTGGATCCCCCCCACATGCACTCCTCCTATCTTTTCTTACATTGTCCAAGCATGGAAACTCAGAAAAAGAGAGAGATTGATGCAGCAATTACTTTAATGGGTTTTGCTAACATAACAGTCTTCGAGGGATTGTGAGAATAAAAATATCTTGTGAGCCACAAATTCTTAAAAGCACGGACCCCAAAATGATTTTTAATTAAGTGCTATTGATTTTTTGTAGCCCAAAACAGATCGTTAGTCTTATAGTCACGAAAAAGTTGTTACACAACCAATTATCTACTTTGATTATGCAAAATAGCTTTCTTATATTGCATACTAAACATTGTATAGTTCGTTTGCCGTAAGATCTAAGTCTAAATGAAACACGAAAAAAAGGTAAAAGTAGATAAGGAGAAAAATCAATTGGCTATTGCCATAGCGTTATGTTTGCTACTTGTCACTGTTGAAGTTCTTGTCTCATATCGCCCGATAACGGGTCTTATATGCTCTTTGTATTTATATGGTCTTCCTCCACCTATCGGCTTAAACTTATGGGGTGGACTTTTTAATATGGTATCGAACCGGTTGTCTGACAACGGGTTTTACATACTCTTTATATTCATGTGGTCTCCCTCCACCTATCGGTTTAAGTTTATGGGGTGGACTTTCTAATACGGTATCGAGCCGGTGTTGTCCGCACATGTGGGTCGACCTCCATTAGTTAAATTTCACGCGTTGCCGGATAACAGGTATTATATGTTTTCCTATAAGTTTAAGCTTTTTCTAACAGTCACTTGAGATGTCTGAGGTGTCACAAGGTAGAACTGGTGTTTTTACCTTGGAGGGTAAAAAGTGCAAAGAGAAAGTCAAAGACTAAGCTGCTCTTTTCTTGTTTCGGCCTACAGCTCTCTTTTCTTTTTCAAAGTCCTCCCTTTTTTTGGGGCGGGGGGGATCTTACCATTCACATCGAACGTGCTTGTATCGAGAAAGCGAGCTTTACCGGAGACATATATGAGGAATTACATCAAGCACGGGGCAAAACCCGAATTCTACCTACATGGTCGAAGATGTTGAGCTTCGATAGAGTGAAAGACATTGATTAGACATTGATCAACAAGCAGTTTTGATCTGACCCTAGCTAGATAAATCCACCGGGCTATTGTTAAAATTTGGATATTGTCGCTTACTACCAAAAGGAAAAATCGTTCTTTCAAGTTTACGTTTATTTCGCGAAAAATGAATAATTTGTGAAACATCTTTCCAAAAAAAATCGCTAATGTTACTTATGAAAATGAATAAGCGAAAAATCTTTTCACGATCCACGAAAATGTTTAGATATTGAGTATTATCGATATTGAAAATATCTTCATTAATTAATTATTTTAAGCGATACAAGCGATTATTTCTAAGAAATACTTTTTTTTTTATCTAGTAAGAAATACTTTTTATAAGTCATTCAATTTTAGCAAAACAAACCGAAACTTTAATCGGGTCAAATAATGTGAAATAGCGGGTCAAGGTTCCGGCAGAAACGGGTAGGTGTTTGTTCTTTCGTCTGTGCTACACGTGTCCGATTGGAGACAAGGTGACGCGAAGAGAGATTTTTTTTTTTTTTTGGTGTATGAAAGGGACCCGTGTATTATTTGTATTATTGCTAGGACAACACCTTTCAATTTCATAAACTTAGGACATGATATTATAAGCATCCGATCTTTGATAAGTCCAAAAACAATTAGGTGAAGAGGTGAAGCGATTTCCCTCTTGTGGGACCCATTCATACTATCAATTCTCCCCGAACTAGCTGGTTTGCTTCACAAGAAATAGATAATTTAAAAAATACTTTCCTAAAAATAATCTCGTTTCGCCTGAAATAATTAGGCGATGGAAAAATCTTTTCATTGTCGATAACAATTCATACCTAAATGTCTTCGCGCGCAATGAAATTTTTTTTCCGTTAGTTCATTTTTATGGACGATACAAGCTATAATTTTTTTATTTATCTTTCGCAAAACAAACGTCCACCTTAATAGTTTGGGAAACGGTTATTAGACGTACTTAATTTGGAGCAATTCAACTTGCGAATCGGTGATAGCATATAACACGAAGATACTTGGTGTATTAGAAGCTGTAGTATTTCCTTAATCGATTGCTGAACTCCCCGACGCACTTGCCGACGGAACTCCTTCTTCATTTCATGCGACGAAAACCTAAAGGATGTACCGTGTCCGAAAGTGACCGATTCCGTTGGATGCTGGGGTGCAAACGAGTCGAGTTACTGTCGTCGTCTGCCCGAGATGGGCACCATTTTTTTTTTTTTTTTGGAGCTGGGATAGAGTTCGAGCCAAGTTCCAACCCAAAGGTACATCATGATGGGATGGCTCACACACTTTTCCGAAGCTGAATTCCCACCTAGAATGGCGTCACAAACAATGTAGTCAAAAGCTGGTTAAGGTCATGAATAGTGAATAGAAACTTGGAGCCAACACAACCAAACTAAAGCGGGTCAAGTTCGCTCCATGGGCCCACGACCCACACCCGCTCGCCCCCACCTGTATATAATATATGCCCAAAGACTTATTAACATTGCATTATTCTCTCTCTCTCTCTCTCTCTCTCTCTCATTGTTCTTGCTTCTTCTTCTTCTTCTTCTTCTTCACTTGCCACAGAAACTCCACTTTGCAGCAAGAAAAGACTCTGCACATAGTACTCTTCCGTGCCTGTTTAATCACCGCTGCCATGATCACGTGGCACGATCTCTACACCGTGCTGGCCGCGGTGGTGCCGCTCTACGTGGCCATGATCCTGGCCTACGGCTCCGTGCGGTGGTGGAGGATCTTCTCCCCCGACCAGTGCTCCGGCATCAACCGCTTCGTCGCCATCTTCGCCGTCCCCCTCCTCTCCTTCCACTTCATCTCCACCAACAACCCGTACGCCATGAACCTCCGCTTCATTGCGGCCGACACCCTCCAGAAGCTCGTCCTCCTCCTCCTCCTGGCCCTCTGGGCCAACCTCTCCGCCCGCGGCTCCTTGGACTGGTCCATCACCATCTTCTCTCTCTCCTCCCTCCCAAACACTCTCGTCATGGGCATCCCTCTCCTCATCGCCATGTATGGCCCCGGCGCTGGCAGCCTCATGGTTCAGGTGGTCGTGCTGCAGTGCATCATCTGGTACACCCTCCTCCTCTTCCTCTTCGAGTACCGGGGCGCGAAGATCCTCATCATGGAGCAGTTCCCCGAGACCGCTGCCTCCATCGTGTCGTTCAATGTCGACCCCGACATCGTCTCGCTTGACGGCCGGGACCTCCTCGAGACCGACGCGGAGGTAGGCGATGACGGGAAGCTCCACGTCACATTGAGGAAATCGAACGCATCGAGGCGGTCCTTCGGCCTGGGGCCTGGCAGCGGCTCGTTCTCTGGGATGACGCCGAGGCCTTCCAACCTCAGCGGAGTGGAGATCTACAGCCTGAGCTCGTCACGGAACCTGACTCCGAGGGGCTCCAACTTCAACAACTCGGACTTCTACTCCATGATGGGCGTGCCTCCGCTCTCCAACTTCGGACCCGCCGACGTGTACTCGGTACAGTCCTCCCGCGGCCCGACCCCGAGGCCGTCGAACTTCGAGGAGAACTCACTGCCGTCCCCGAGGTTCGGGTTCTACCCAGCCCAGGTTGTGTCCACTCCGTACCCGGCTCCGCTCCCCGATTTCGCATCCGCATTCACGAAGAGCGGCAAACCGAACCTCCAACAGCAGCAGCCGCCGCCGCCGCCCCCGCAGGCGCAGCAATCCAACAGCATGGCGAAAGCAAACAATTACGACGCGAAGGAGCTCCACATGTTCGTGTGGAGCTCCAGCGCTTCGCCGGTTTCGGAAGTAGGCGGGCTCCACGTGTTTGGCAGCGGGGATATAGGGGCTCCGGATAATCAATCCGGGCGGTCCGATCAGTGCGTCAAGGAGATCCGGATGATAGTCGCCGATACCAACCAGCCCAGCGGCGACACCAAAAGTATATATATTTTAATCTAACGATGTCGTCCCACTTCCAACATTAAAGTAATCATGTCTTAATTATTAGATTCTTAGTTAGACAACGTCTCCTTATATTTCCCTTTTTCCTCTGAAGACTTGTCTTGATCTGACGTCTCCATCCTATCCAAAAATTTCTGAGCTTTTTGTTTTTTGGGTGGCAGGTGCACCGGAAACGGTGGGATACACCGGGCGGGATCAGTTCAGCTTCGCGGGCAAACCAGACGAGGGGGACGAAGGGATCGGCGAGAAGAAGGACGCGGCGGGGCCCGCCAGGCTCGACAAGCTCGGCCCGAGCTCCTCCGCGGCCGCTGCCGGAGAGCCGGGGTACGGCGACGCCGGGGACATCAAGCAGATGCCGCCGGCGAGCGTGATGACCCGCCTCATCTTGATCATGGTGTGGAGGAAGCTGATCCGGAACCCCAACACCTACTCGAGCCTCATCGGCCTCACATGGTCCTTGATCGCCTTCCGGTTAGCACGTACCGAAATTACCCCGATGACTACTCTCTTGTTATTCAATTTTTTTTTTTGCGACTGCTCGGCTTTTCTTATCGATCCGCGATCGCTATTCGATCCATGCGCGGAAAAAAAAATCGCTAATTCATCACACTAATGGGGTACTAAATCACTAGACCTACATGGAAAATTTGGTCATGATTTCTTTGGTTTTGAAGATGCTGGTGTTGTTGTAGTTTTTAGCGTGGAACGTGACGATGATTGGTGGTGTTTGTCTGGACGTGGCGGTGCAGGTGGGAGGTGGCAATGCCCAAGATCGTAGAGAAGTCAATCTCCATACTGTCCGATGCTGGGCTGGGAATGGCCATGTTCAGCTTAGGTGAGTCTTCTTCTTTACTCTCATTTCGTCCAATTCATCTTCTTCTCTCTTAGTTATATCTTCGTCAACATTTCCTATTTACTTCCTTTTCTCCGGGGAAAAAAAGATATTACGAGCGCCGTAACTTTTTTTCTAAATCATACGAGTGTCGTAATTTGTGTACGGCAATCATTTGAGGACCGTAACTTTTCTTTAAATTGCTTGAGTGCCATATAAATTTTTTCAATCGATTACTCGCGTGTCATAAATTCTTAAAAACGTTCGCGTGTCATAAATTTATTTGTCACGTCCAATTTTTTGACACTTGGGTGAATATTTTTTAAAAGTTATGCACTCAAGTGATCGATCGAAAGTTATGATATTCAAATAAACAGTTTTTAGAAGTCGTGGCACTCATGTAGTATAAAAAAAAAAAAAAGTTACGGGACTCAAGGGTCGTTATCCCTAGCTCCTCTTCTGTTTTTGAATATTTATGGATAGATTTCAGCAAATTGAATGATGTCTTGGCCGATCCTCAGCCAGAGACATTCACTGAACCAAACTCGTGTCCACTTGACTAACCACAACAAAAAGAATACCCGCAATCGAGAAACAATGATTGTTCCTCCTCCAACAGGGTCCGCCCATGTCTAGGTTGTGTGAAAACAGGCGGTGTGGGACATCTCTACCTGTAATGAATGGAAAGCTTGAGAAGTCCTCCAAACTTGAAACTCTGACTCGCACAGTAGTATTATATGATATTCCGTGACCACAACCCAAACCAAACCCCGTGGACCCCACGAGCGGCTCGGCCGGACCCGACACGTGGGTCCGACCCCCCCCTGCCCCCACTCGTCGCCTTGCGGCCGTAGGGTCGGTGGGCATCGGTTGATTTCAGATGTCATTTCGGCCCATGTTATTGCTTGCGGAGTGGCTGCAAGAACGAGGGGAGACAGAGAAAAAGAAAAATGCGATGCACGGAGAGTCTTCGTTTAGATTCGATACGGTCTTCATGAGATGGTCCCTCCGTCCGGGTGCTTTTCTCGTGCCGGTTTCGATTTGATCTCGGCGTCGTTGGGTGTGTTTTGTGGTCTGCAGGTCTGTTCATGGCCCTTCAGCCTAAGCTAATCGCGTGTGGGAACTCCGTCGCCACGTTCGCCATGGCCGTGAGGTTCCTCACTGGCCCGGCCGTGATGGCCGTCGCCTCCCTTGCCATCGGGTTGCGCGGGACCCTACTTCGTATCGCCATCGTCCAGGTAGGTACCCATCTCAAATGAATGTCCTTTACCCCTTCGAACTTTGTCGATTTCAAGTGATTGCTCGAAAGTTTTAAGGGAACAAGCATGCTATAATATAGGGAAAATGATAACATAACTGACTCATACGCTGCTCACTTGAATGTCATAATTTTTTCTTTTCCGATCATTTATGTGCTATGTAACTTTTCAATTGATCATTTGAGTATATTTTAAAAAAATTATGGTACTCAACTTATCTTTTTTTTCAAAGTTATGACACTTAAATGGTTGAAGAAAAAGTTATGACCCTCAAGTGAGCGCTATACATAAATTATAACCCTTGTGATGTCGTTATCTTCTATAATATGTGTATCAAGACTTGTCGTTTTCATTCGATTTATCGAGGAACTCGAAGAACGGGGGGTTTCACGCTTCTAAGAAGCGCGAGATCTCGCATTCGATTCCCATTTCACGCATCGCCGCGAGATCAATTCGCGACAAAACGGATATCTCACCATCAGTCACATGATTGGCAGGCGGCGCTTCCGCAAGGAATAGTCCCGTTCGTGTTCGCGAAAGAGTACAATGTTCATCCAGCCATTCTCAGCACCGCGTAAGTTCTGGAACCTATCGGACTTTTGAAGATTCCGAACGCATCGGATCTTCCAATTTTTTTTTGTTTTTGGGCCTTTTCCCATTGCGGCCAACCACCTAATATTCTTCTTTGAAACCATGCAACTCCTTTCGCAGGGTCATATTCGGGATGCTGATAGCCCTGCCGATCACGCTTGTCTACTACATTCTTCTCGGGTTATAAAAGCATCCTCTCCTAAGTTATTCCCTCCAGACGCAAGTCGCAAAGGAAGTCTTAAGTGAAGCAAAATCCACAAATGGATTTCGATTTCATGGGATTTCATGGGGGAAGAACGAAGCGACAAAGATGTAACGTCAGGCGAATCCCTGGAAAATAGGATTATGTCTCCATTAAAGGCCAATTAGGCTGTAGCTTAGCCTATGTTTAATGGGGACATAAGGGAGTGGAAGGAGGTTCTAGATGAGACATGCTTTCATTATATTATTCCAATTCCTAAGGCTCCTCCAGTGAATAAATGAAGAAGATCGGCTAGGAATTTGGCTTGCTTTCTCTCTTTCCCTTTTTTTTTTAAACTTTTTATTGCTCCATCGACATATTCGATTCGATGGTCGCAATTATCGGCGGTTGCGAGTCATTTCCGAAGCAAAATACCAAAAAAGTCGCCAACCCTCTCCTCTAGCCTGCCGGACCTCGAAGACAAGCTGGCACTTGAAGAAGATAGGGAAGAAAAAAACAAAATAAAAATAAAATTTTCCTGAAAAAATATTAAACATTATTAAAAATTGTCACGTCAGCTCGGCCTATCCCTCTTTCTCTCTCTCTTCGTCTTTTGAATTTTAGGGTTAACGTTATTTCTTAAAATTGATTTACCAAAACGTATCGAAAGTCAATTATCCGAACCCTCTTTTTTCTTTTTCTTTTTTTTAAATAAATAAAAAAAAATGACGACAGGCTTTCATGAGAAGCTAACGAGACGAAAATGTGATGAAAGCTTTTGAGACAGCACTAGGAGTCAAAGAAAAGGAAAATGGGGGGCAGTGTGCTTTCCTTTTTGCTTTTGCTCTTTACAAAAAGGTGCTGTAACCTTTGTCGGTCGGTGAATTTTCGTGCAAGAAAGACCCGCTTTGTGTTGGCAAAAAAAAAAAAAAAAAAAGCACAGGATGTGGAAATTTCGGATCAATTAGTCTTTATAAATGTACGCAATTGCTTCTTTCCCATGCATTCGATAAGGCATCCGACCGATGCGACGTTTAAAGACTTTCGATCTGAGTGGAAGATGTTACGATTTGAATAGTTTTGCCGCATCCAATTCGCGAGTTAGAGATCCGCCGAGAATGGTAAAGCCATTCTTTTTATGTCGGAGTTCCATTTTTTTTGTTTTTTTTTTTGGTTGCTTATCGGAGTCGGAGCTCTAATGGAAAGTGATAGAGCATCGCCGAAGCCGACCGTCCTGTGATTACGTACATAATTAGGCCTAATCACGTTATTAGAAATGCCGCGAACTTGAGTTCCCTTGCTCTATGTGAAACTTAATGCATAATGTAGGTGCAGTGATCAGCAATGGATGCATGAGCAATTAACCCTTTCCCTAAGATATTGGACAGGTGATACTCTCCAGCTTGCTCAGGGGGCCATGCAAGACATCTACTATTGTGTCTGATTGGAAGAAAAAGGAAGAGATTGTTCGATCCATCATAAACCTATTTACATATTTCAATTCAATCATAAACTTTTCGATTTTGTCAATTAAATTTTAAACGATGGCGCAAAACTCCAATATAGCCCGGTCTGTCAATTTTCGCAAGAAATTGCTGACGTGACGATATACCATGTAAGATGGCTTACAAACCGCCTTGTCAACGACGTCCAATGAACATTGATCGGAAGGATTATATTGCAATTTTTCGGAAAGGTTTAGGTTAAAATTGAAAAAATTAAAAAAATTATGATTAAATCGTCATCCCCACAACAGATTTAGAAATGATTTGGTAAACAGATGTCCCGACACAATTCGACGTAAATTGCTATCTAACTCAAGACTCTTGAAGCAGACACGTGATGATGACGAACACCAACTCCTTTTTTTTGGGGGGGCGTCGGTCAAGTGGAGCAAATGATACGCGACTGTGTTTTGATTAGCAGATAACATAATCGAGTCAAACCAAACCGGGTTTTTGTCAGAAATTTCAAGGTTTGTACAGAAAGAAACTACGTAAATTTGACTCTGTCGTGTAGGAATGAGCAACAACGACTCTCTTCCTCTTTTTGACGTAAAAGCTAGAAACCAAACCGGGATTTCCTTGTCATGCATCCTCGAGTGGGTTCTAAGTCGGGCATGTTTCCCCGTTTGACCCGAAATCTGGCTGACCATCAATTTCACGTCGTTTGCCTACTACCTGGCAATAATATATGAAGTCCCGCCTCTACGACAAATAGTTCAAGGGTGAGATTTGGAATCGGACGGAACTGGAATTCGGATCAAGCCGGCAAGTTCTGGGTGATTCTTGAGAGAACCGATGATTATCGGTTCGGTTCCCAATTTCAAGTGTGGACCGAACCATCCGGACTGGACCAATATATATATATAAAGGCTAGAGAAGAGGAAAAAACCAATGTTCATAGACACATTTTCTGTAACGATCCGATCCAACGAGGGAGGTAAGTGGTCACCGAGGCTAGAGAGCCTAGATAAAGAGCAGTTCTTGACAGGTTCTAGGATAGAGAAGGGGGTAGGAATGAATCGAATTATGCACCAAATAGGAGGAGAGCAATTCTACAACATATATATGTGAAAATTGGAATTAACTCATAAAGACGCGTTTTGATGTAATGGTAATACTTAAAGCATGCTCAAGTGAGAGCACTCCCAAAATGGGTGGCTCCTGAAAAGGTGGCCACATGTACATCAAATGAGAAAATCGTGAGATTCAACATGAGACGGATTGATTCTAGTGTTCTATTCTTTGTGAGGGAATAAGGAAAAAAAAGAAAAGAAGCCACGCCGATTCCAGATCAAATGGGTTAGTTTTGGATCCTACAAACTAAGAATTGACCCTTTTGGTCTAGTTCTAGATTCTAGGATAGCAACCGATCCACCATGAACTAATCACCTCTAACATAATTGACACATAATTAGTAGCAGCAATGCGACTATCAATGTGTCTAATCAATTTTAACACCCCCTTCTCTATTGTCTCGAGTGAGACTCCTCTGATTAGACGGTTGAAAAAAATTCTTAACCAATTATTGGTTCATCGTGTAACATTTTTTTTTTTTTGGGGGGTCGACCATCGTGTGACATTGATTAGTCGAGAAATTTTCAAACTTCAGATTTTCGAGCGACACGCTTTCACTTTGACAAAATCATCGATGGGTCCACGAGCACATGTCATTAATTATGGACTGACTCACGTGGTATCGAGATCTTGCATTTTTGTCGTCAAAACAGTGACTGAAACCAAACGTGTGCATGGATTTGTATTCGATCAATCGATTTCTATGTTTTCTTTCCTTATTAGTAGAAACGAATGGAGCCGGTTTTCTTTCCTATGTTTTCTTTTTGACTAGAGCTATCAAAACGGATTATAAATCCATTTTTTAATCTGTATATAATAAGATAAATTATTTTACGAATTAGTTATATTCAATAAATGAGTTTAAATATGA
The DNA here is from genome assembly GCF_020921035.1 of Rhodamnia argentea. Lineage (NCBI taxonomy): Eukaryota > Viridiplantae > Streptophyta > Magnoliopsida > Myrtales > Myrtaceae > Rhodamnia > Rhodamnia argentea. The sequence continues at coordinate 8,042,990 of NC_063154.1, read as the reverse complement.
TATGTGAGTTAAATAGATTGTAAATATTTTTACAACTGAGATAGACCCAACTAGACATGACCAAGTAAGACCGGGGGCCCGGAACTGGACCGTTGACCGGGCCCACGGTTCCGATCCGATTTTTTTTTTTTTTAAAAAAGGGGAGGCCCGGGGGAAAAGAGCTATTGGGCTTGGGAACCGGCGGTTTCGAACCGGAACCGGTCCCTTCAAGGGCCGGTTTCGATTCCACCTTTTCCAGGAACCGAAACCGACGGTTCGGACGAACCGGTCACGTCTAGACCCAACCCACATCTATGGCACTCTTTTCATTATCTTTTGCTATCACTAGATTTCGTGCTCACTCACTCCGCATTCTCACCTCATTATGAGTATGAGTTTTTTTAAATTGAGTTAAATATGAAAGTATTTTGAAAATATGGATCAAGTCGAATATGTCCGGATCGCTTTAGCTAAGAGTCGCTATATTTTTTCTTTTTGGTCGAAAAAAAAAGTTGCTACATTTACGTTGTATCAAAATGGATTTAATAGGTCTATTTTGGGTTAGACCATATATAATCCGACCCATCCATTTGACGGATCTACAAAATCTTTTATTTTACTTCCTTGGTCTAAACTCTGGGGCCGGCCTATGTCTTTTCATCTCTTTAGAATCGATCCTAGCTCATGCTCATGAAGAGTTTTGCCGCACGAATACGCGACGCGCCCTTTTCCTACTCAATAAATTATGGAATTGGAATTCCGACGACTTTCTCGTCGCGCAACTTCTCTCTTTATGTAACAAATTTACCGTCTTACCGAGCATGTGCTATGAGCACATACCTGAGTTTCATTATACTGATTTTTATCACCACTAAGGAACTTATGTGCTTCCATTAGTGATAGAATACGTGTTAACAAGGGCCTTAAAGCTCTTATTTAACAATTATTGCACTTCCAATTCCATCGTCAAAAGTGTCTCGACAATCGTTTCCTCTAATTTTCCATTATCTTAGACAGTATTAACAACATTCATTAACGAGAATCCCAAATTAATAATGTTGCTCCTACGAAAAAAACTATGATTTGAGTATAAAAAAAAAGTGATGCGTTGTGTCGTCGGCCCACGGCATCAAATGGGATGATGGTGCCCGAAAACATTAGGTGAGACATTGTTGCCAAGTAAGCAAATGGCTACTCCACTCAGCACGTGACACGTGTCCAAAAGATGCCACCTGTTAGAAATTTTTGAAAGTCCCTATCTCCGTTCGCCGACCGGCCCGACCCTCTTTGCGACTGCAACTTCAAAGCTCAAACTTCATGGAAGCGAGCTTCACTACGAAGCCACAGACACTGGTCCTCCCGCATTGCGCTTCTCCATCCCACGGTCTCTCTCCCGCGAAGCTCAGCTTCATCAAGACGCAGTTCCTCGGGGACTCCCATAATCTAAGGCCTCATGGTTCCTCCGCTCCTCATCAGAGCTTCCGGGATTGCCGGGAGATGTGCTCGTTCCGATGGGGAGGAAGTTCAACCCATCGGTGCTTCGGCATTGACCACTTCGTCGCCCCCTTCGCCCTCCCCCTCCTCTCCTTCCACTTCATCTCCACCAACAACCCGTATGCCATGAACCTCCGCTTGATTCTGTGATTTGAGTTTCCGTGTCCGACTTCAGGTCGTGCTGCTGCTGTGCGTCCTCCGGAACACCCTCCTCCTCTTCCTCTTTTGAGTACCAGGGCGCGAAGATCCTCATCATGGAGCAGTTCCCCCAGACTGCAGCGACCATCGTGTCGATCAATGTCGACCCGAACGTGGATTTCGCTCGACAGTTAGGACCTTCTCGAGGCCGATACCGATATATAAAGGAAGTCAAACACGTCGAGATGGTCCTTCAGCCTAGGGCCCAGCAGCAGCTCGTTCTCAGGGGACGATACCAAGGCTTCGAACCTCACCGGAGGGGAGATCTGCAGCTTGAACGGGTGAGTCGCGTTGGGTTGAAAATGATCCGATCTACATAGACCCACTTAACTCTTTTTGACCTATTTACATGTAATGCAAATCTATGACTCATACATGACCCGACTCACACATGACCCGACTCATACTCGACCCAACCTATATACCTAAAACACTTCCATATTTAACCTAATTAAGAAAAACTCAAACTCAAACTGAGATGAGAGTGCGGTGCAGAGTGAGGGAGCACCAGATCAAGTGAGGGCAAGACCGAACAAAGAGAAAGTCATATAAATAGGCTGGATCTAAATGAGTTGTAAACCCATTTATAAAAAACGACTCATTTGTAACATACTTAATGTTCATGTTATATTTAAAGTTATATATGACCTATTTATTCATTATGTTATATAACAACTCGGTGCGTCATAAATTAGTTGAGAAGTAGATTTATGACCCTTTTTAACAGATCTAACTTTACTGTATGGGCCCCGGTTGTGTGAAAGCAGGCGGGTGGGACATTTACCTGTAATTTTCTTATGTTCTTCTTCCTTCTCTCTTCATGTTGTGGAACATAAAGCTCGAGTAGTCCTCCAAACTTGAAACTGCAACTCACAGTTCACAGCCATATATTCTGTGACCGCCCAAACCAAATCCCGTGGACCCACCGGTGGCTTGGCCCGACCCGACACATGGGGTCCGACCCCCCTCGTCGCCTTGCGGTCCTACGGTCGTTGGGCATCGGGTGATTTCTGATGCCATTTAAGGTCCACGTTGTTGCTCTTGAAGTAGTTGCAGAAAATAAAGAAAACTGTGACGAGAGAGACTTTTTGTTTGAATTTGACACGTCTTTATGAGATAGATGGTCCCTCAATCGACCTGCTTCATGGGGATTTTTCATTTGACTTCGCTACTGTAGGTCTGTTCATGGCTCTTCAGCCTAAGATATCACTGCCGGAACTCCGTCGCCGCGTTTACAATGGCCACGAGGTTCCTTGCTAGCCTGGCCATGATGGCCATTGCCTCCATCGCCATCGGATTGCGCGGCTCCCTGTCCAGGTGGGCATCTATTCCTTCAAGGGTTTTGATGCTCCGGGGATTTGTCATTTCAAGAGATTGCTAGAAAAGTTTTGTGGAAAACAAGCATACCGTGATACATCCGCTAAGATTCGTTAATTTCATTCAATCTATCAATCAATTCTCGCAAAAAAGAGTTCACACGATCATGTGGCGCTTCCACAAGGAATAATCTCGTCCGTGTTCGCGAAAGAGTACAATGTTCATCCGGCCATTCCCAGCACCGCGTAAGTCCTAAAACCATCGAACTTTCGAATATATCGAACGCATCAAATCTTCACAAAAGAGAAAAAATTCCATTGGGTCGAGCACCTGATATTCTTTTGAAAAGCATGCAACTCTTTTCGCAGGGCCTGTTCGAGATGCTGATAGCACTGCCAATCACGCCTGCCTTTTTACATTCTTCTCGGATCATAAAGCATTCTCCAAAATTATTCCCACCAGACACAAGTAGGCAAAGGAAGTCAATCGCAGCATATTTCGCGATTTCATGGACGACGACGAATGGGTCGATTCGGGAAGCACCCGCGCGGATTTCATGGGATATGTGGGGAAGAATCCAGCGACAAAGAGAAGCTTTGTTGCTCGATAATATTGGAAAATTACCATTGAATTCCTAAACCTTTTGCACTCGTTCAAATTTCAGTCGTACACTTTACAATTTAGCTAATTTAGCATTAAACATTTTGACAATTTATCAATTGAGTCATTCCAATCAATTTTGACTGGAAATCGCCGACATAGATGTCGATTGTTCTAAGTAACACGACCCGTGCGGCCGTGGACTTGGCCGCGGCCAAGGAGCCCTCCCTAAATCTGGCGAGAACCTTCACGCCCTCACATATTAGCTAGCACGGGCAAGGGCCTTCAAGGCCGGCAAAGATAGCCAGTGACCCTCACCAGTACCATTCAAAAAAAAATAAATAAATAAAAAGAAATAATAAAAATTTAATTTAAAAATATTTATAAAAATTGTTCACGTCAACATTGATCGTACGACGTAGGTTGACCGGCATTCATATCATTCAATTCTAGCCAAAATTGGCCGGAATGACTCAATTGAAAAATTGGCGGGATGTTTAGGATTAAATTTGCTAAATTGAAAGGTTTATAACCGAATTGACACGATTACAATGGATTTATGACTTTATTTGAGTAATTTCCCCTCAATAATCCAAAGTGTTTAGAGCTATAGAGATTGCAATCTATACCTAGGTGAACCCCCGTAAAAATAGTATTATTGTCTCCAATAAAGGAAAAACAAAGCTTGTCGCTGCATTTTCGAAGAGTTTTGGGCCTCCAAAGGTCCTTGAGCCAAAATTTCACGTGACTTCTGGTGCAAAGTTGAGGTTTGAAAATACTCAAAAGCTCGAAAATCAAGGCAGCTTAGGACCGGCTCCGGGCTTTTCGCATTCCGAAAATACTTCTTCACGGATCAGATAAACTTGCTCTCTTCCCATTTTGCCCTCATTAAGCCACATAAATTCCCAAATTTACCCTCACCCGGCAAAACAAATATTGATCGACGAACAAGGACAATGACCCAAGGGCTCAAGTGAGCTCAAATCTGATCAATGCCTGTATCGCTTGGGATCTCGCGACCTCAGCTTCGCCTTGCCTCACCTTTGGTCGTCTCGCCAATCCTAAGGTCACAAGACTTTGGAGGCTTGTGGAACTCGTCGACTTGCCTCTCATCGACACTCGCCATATGGGAAAATTGTAAGAAAAGCCCTAAAATTATTTTATTTGTGCCAATTTAATACTAAACTTTTAATTGTGTTAATTTAGTCATAAAACTTTTGACCTAGAGTCAATTCATTACTTTCGGCAAATTTGGTTGGATATTGTTGACTTGAATGCCGGATGATCTACATAGCATGGTGGGTGCTGACGTGAACACTTTTCAATACTATTTTATTAATTTTTATTTTTTATTTCATTATTTCTTTCTTTTCTGTCTTTTTTTTTTTTTCAAGTTCCTATGATGGCCAGCTAGGGTGACCCTCGCCGCCTAGCCTAGGCGATACCCAATGAGGTTGCCCTGGCTTGGGCGAGCGCGGTGTTGCCACGGCTAGCCTAGCCGGCCTTCGCCTCGCATCGGCAAGGCTAGCCTTTGTCGGCCATCGGAGGTACCTGGAAAAAAAAAAGATAGAAAAAAAAGGGGAAAAAAGAAATAGAAAAAAATAATAAAAGAAAAAATTATTAAAACATTATTAAAAATATCTATATTAGCGCCAACCGTGCCACATAGGTTATACGGTATTCACGTCAGCAATATTTGATCAAAATTAACCGGAAGGACTAAATTGATTCTAAATCAAAAGATTTATGACTAAATTGATACTACTAAAAGGTTTAGAACAAAATTGACACCTACACAATAATTTTACGGCTTTTTTGACACTTTTCTCCTTGCCAGATTTTGCAATGCTTGCCCTCTCGTTTTTTGTTTTTCCTAGTTTTAGCTTATTTTAAAGTTGCTTTATCAACATGTACCGAAAGTCAATTATTCAAATCCTACGCACTTTTGACCATTAAAAAAAAAAAATTCTACGCCTTTTTTTTTTTTTTTTGAACGTCTCAAGTCAATAAATCTTTAATCTTGTTTAGATGTAAAGTCAGTTCTCCTAGACCCGGCTAGACCTCTCTCAAACGCAACCTGGTTGGCTTGGGAGCGCTGCTTCTCTGGCAGAAATCATTTGACGACTTCGGGTAGCTTGGAAGGGCTTTTATGCGAAGCTAATGAGAGGAAAATATGAAAAGAAAAGCTTTCAGAAAAGCCCTAGGAGTCAAAGAAAGAAAAAAGAGGAGGGTGCTTTTCTTTTTTGCTTTTTCGCTTTCGATTCGCCCCCACGATCCTAACCCCACCTCTTACGAAAAGGTGATGTAGGGCGGTGAAATTCTTGCAGGAAAGACCTTATTTATGTTGAAAAAAAACAGGACATGTTCTTTGTTGTGTTAATAGAAAGATGTTTTTTTCTTCAAAGGAAAAGTTGGGGAAGACAGTTTTCGAGATAACGATTTGGGTATTTTCTAGGTTTTCAGTTGATCATATTATTGTGGGCTCAATATAAAAAAAATAACCCCAAACTTTAGCTGTCTAACACTTTTGTTTTTGGTCTCATAAAACACCCTCAACATTTACTTTTTGTTTCAATTCTACATGCCTAATATATATAAAAAAAAAAAACTCTCAACTTTAGCATATGTCCCAATTATGTCTAAAACTTTTTTTTTTTTTTTCATAAAAAATCCCAAACTTTTACTTTTCTCCAATTCTACCATTGTTGGCTTTCTATTCATAATTACCATTAGTTAATTTTATATGGCATTTTCACGTCGTTAATGAAATACACTTGACAAAAGCTGACATGAAAACCCCTCAAATTTTTCTTGTGTTGTTTGCTTCCCCTACATATTGCCGGGAGATACAGAGCCACTCAAGATGCCGCATTTCAAATTCTCCCGGCACTCAATAACTCAAAGAATGGCTAGACGTGAAGATTTGATTATTTGAACGAGCGATCTCAGATCCCATCGTCCTTGAAACCTGCTTTTTCCGAATTTCAAAAATTCGTTTGTAAGTATGGTAAGAAAAGTCGAGTCACATAGGATTAACTAACGGTGATTATAGACGGAAGACTAACAATGATAGAATTGGGACAAAAGTAAAAGTTGAATATTTTTTATGAGACAAAAAAAATTCTAGATATAATTGAGACAAATGCTAAGTGTTTTTTAGGGGACAAAAGTAAAAGTTGAGAATTTTTTGTGAGACAAAAAAAATTTAAAATATAATCGGGACAAATACTAAAATTGGGATTTTTGTTTTTTTGGGTATTAGGCTTATTATTATGACATATCTTAATTTACGTTTTTTGTAATTTTTCCAAAGTCGTATATCAAGTTCGAGTGGGGTTTATGTGGTGACATTCGTATTCTTTCCTTTCAATTTCTCCAAAGAGTGACAAATCTTACCAAATCTAGTTACTTTGCGATACGTCCGGAATTACTTTTCTCCAACTGATTTTCCTTTCATAAACAATTTATGGTCCGCATATTTTGATTTCCATAATCCAAAACGCCGGAGATCGGAATTTCGACCTGTAAAATTGTGATTTCATGTTTTTCATAAGTTTTTGGAATTTTTGGATGGGAACTTTAATTATGGCCACAAGGCAAAAGAAGTACTTTTTACCGGGCATTCATTCAATAAATGTACACAATTTCTTTCTAGGCATTCATTCAATAAATGTTTTGCCGCACGACTCGACAACGAAATACCTTTCATCGAAAGTAGTTCTTCGTATTTTTATAAGAGGAGACTATTTCCGTGATGATAAGGCGTGTTGCTCCTAGAGCGATTGACATGACCTTCAAAGCCACGTTCAATCTGGATGAAAGACATTATGATTTGAATACTTGTACAGTCCTAATCGCGAGTTAAAGATCCACTTAGAGTGGTTTTACCATTCTTTCACGCCGCACTTTCATTTTATTTATTGCTTATCACAGTCGGGGCTCTAATGGGAAGTAATAGAGCATCGCCGAGCCCGGCTGTCCCGTGTTTACATACATAATTAGGCCCAATCACGTTACAAGAGAGAGTGTATGTGTGTGTGAGAGAGAGATGGAGGCTCACGGATAACAAAATGCCGCTAGCTCAAGTTCCCTTGCTCTATGTGAATCTTATGTATAATGAAGGAGCAATGATGGGTAATGGATGTATGAGCAACTAACATTTTTCTAAAATTTCATTCGTTTCACGAAAGAATGAACGATTTGAATAGTATTTTTTTTTTCAAAAATGATTGTCTATTTCGCTCGCGGAATAAACGAACGAATAACATTTTAATAAATACTTAAAATTTTTTTTAAATCATTTATTTCTCAAGTCCAACGAGCTAATGCTAATCAACATGTGATACTTCCCGGCTAAGCTTGAAAGATAACGATGCAATTACGAAATCGAATGCCACGTTCTACTGCTTGTGACTCATCGGAAAGAAAAAGATAGCTCCCGACGCGATTTGACCGAGTTTGCTATCTAACCACTCCGAAGCCGACACGTGGCGATAGGACGGCACCGACTCTTTTTTCGATTGGCAATGACACAAGCGGGTCAAACCAAACCGGGGTTTTTGTCAAGGCTTGTACAGAAACTACGTAAATTCGACCGTGTCGTGTGGGAATGGGCAACAACGACTCTCTTCCTCCCCCTCGTACGGCAAAAAAAAAAAAAAAAAACTAGCTAGAAACCAAACCGGGATTACCTCGTCATGCATTGTCCAGTGATCTCTAAGTTCCGCATGCAATTGCTCTTCTGATTTGACCCGAAATCTATCTGACCATCAATTTCCGGTCGTTTGTCTACAATTTGGCAATAATACATAAGAAATCTCGCCTCCGCTGCTAATAATATCGGGATTCGACAAACAATCATAAAAAAATAGAGCGAGAAAGAAAAATCGAAATGTAAAATTTATCATGACTCGCCTAAAAAAAGAGCTACATCCAGCAAGGTGACTTCATTGTAATTAACATATTACACATCTCTCTTATATAATTTATTTACAAGCAAAAAATATACATAACAGTAGTTATTCATTAATTCAAGCCCAAATTACTAATAAAATACGAAGTCAAATTATCAAAGCTTGTTTTTCTAGTGATGGGGAATATAGACCGCACCCTAATAAATAGTTCTTCCGTAATTAGTAATAGTAAATCACACGAGGATGTCAATCCCATACGTGGAAAACAATCTGACAAAATTTCTCCGGTTCGACGATGGAAAAGTTGTTATCTTTCGTCGCGTGACATTGATAAGTCGGGCAAATTTTCAACGGACGTGCGTTCGCCTCGACAAAAGCGTCAATGGGTCCATGATCCCCGAGTCACTTAGTCGTCGACTCATGTTGATGTGGGGAATCTTTTTTTCTTTTCCCCCTCTTCATTTTGTCAAAGACAGTGATTGGAACCAAACGTTGCATGTGCATGTGGGGAGATAGGATTGAAATCCGAGCCAGTAAGGTTTGGGACTTCGACGAGAACCGAGGACGTGCGTGTTTTCTTTTCAGGACTTCTGTGTTCGATCGATTCCCTTTGGAACCCGGCTTTTTGACATGACCTCTCTCTTGTTTTGCTCTGTTGCCCCACCTCGGAGGTCGGCCGACGTCTTTCTGATCCCTCGAGAATCGATCGCGGGTCGTGCTCCGAAAGTGTTGTCCGACACCTGTTGATAGTTTGTTTGTTAAACAAACGAGACGTGCATTGCCCGCATGTAGACAAGATTCGAGTCTGTAGGTCAATATACGAGTGCGGAAGCCTTCTGGGCTTATAATTGAAAATTACGGGCTAAGTGGGCCAGATCCTACAATACTCGCATGCGGGTGTACGGTATCCACTTATCAATTTGGCACTAATCAATGTTTGTTCATAAAAAAATTTCGCTATTTTATAGTCAGCGTTTCTGTTTTTGGAAATGTAGCCATTATTCTCCAATTATTATTTTTTTTTTAGATTTCATGAAGAAATATCAAAATTATTATATGGTATTCTCATTTGAGACTTTTTATTATATCATGGAGGATTTTTGTCAGCAACGTTTCCGTTCAATGTTTTTCACTTCAATTCTTCGTTTTCTTTCTCCAAATGCGGCCATTATTCTCCAATTGCTATATGGTATTATCATTTGAGACTTCATTGTATCATGGAGCAATATTGTGTGGCGAATAATCCTTCAAAGATGGTGAATCCATATCTCAAAGTCTGATTCTATCCTTCCCTATCATCATTTACTTTTCCCAAACAGCACCAACACGCCACGCACCGTTTTTCTACTCGAGACGCCTTCCCGCCTTACTATATTTCGGTTTTGTAATTCGGTGACTTCTTTGCCGTGCGATTTTCTGAGGAAAATGTCTCAGAGTTACATGCATGCCAAGTTCTTTCTCTTCGTGCAGCAAACTCACCCTTTCTGCGCTAGAACTAGAAGTACATATGCAAGAGTCCTGCACGATTCAGGTGAGAGAATAGACTGATGCACTCCATCAATGCCGCGGATAGAGAGAGTGAGAGAGATGAACTTTGGGGCATCTGCTGCACGGGCTAAAACTCAGCTAGACCCGAATTTGGGACGGGCTGGGAGCACTCACCAGAGCTGACGGGTCTGGAAAGACTGGAGTGGATCGGGCCAAGCCCATGCTAAATGGACTTTGCTCGGTCCAGCGCTGATGGGTTTTATTCATAAAAGAAAAGGAGATATGCACACCGGAAGCCCTAAAATTAATCCAAAAATATAATCGAGTCCTAAAACTTACAAAAAAAATGCAATCAAGTCCTAAAACCTATCAAATTGGTGCAATCGAATCCTTCCGTTAACCCCATCAAATTAGGCTAACAAAAAATGTCGACATCCCTTATTGTATTACTTTCTTAAAGGCATTTGGCGATGATGTGGCGCAATCCGGCGATGCGTCGGCAAAAATAAAAAAATACAAACTTAATTGTAATAAAAAATGAAAAATAAAAAAATAAGAAACAAAACTCATACAAACAACTAGGCCAAGCCCTTGCAAGTGGCTGCCGCTAGGGGTGGCAAAACTAAATCAAAAACTGAACCTAAAATTGAACTGAGTTGAATTGAACTGAAATTTCTTATATTTTCGGTTCGGTTCAATTTTCAATCCAGATAGTATAAAGAACTGCAATTTTTTTCTTGGTTCAGTTTTTTTTGGGTTCGGTTCGGTTAATCGAACCGAACCATTTAAAATATGAAGTCAGAGCGCGACATTAATAACCTTCCTCGCTTTTGCTCTCTCGTTGCGCTAGGTGTGTTCCGGGTTTCTTCATCTCCATCACATCTCACTTTGAAGCTTTTTTGCTTCGAGAGGCACTTTCTCGATCCTCTCTCTCTCCTCATTGGCTTCTTACCGTTCGGCGTTGGCCATTTGAAGGGCAGAGAAGAGATGAAGACAGGGGCCTCGTGTCTACCTCCAAACGCCGCTTGTGCTTTGCCCTCTCATTGGAGCTTCGCTTTCGAGTCTCTCAATCGTCCCGTCCACAAGAGCCGATTCGTGGTTCCAAAGGTTCTTGTTTTCTTTCGTGGCTTGACGTTGGTTCGTCGTGCTCGTCTGCGATTGTCTTGAGGGAAGCCTTTTTGCTTCCAGAGAAACTTTCTTGATACTCTGTCTCAATGGACGAAATTGATGATTATGAACAGTTGAGAATTAGGGGTTTTGTGAAGAAGAAGAAGATGAACCAAATTGATTATTCTGAGTTGTTGAGAATTAGGGGTTTTGTAAAGAAGAAGAAGGTGGGTTTCGAGTGGGGGAGAGGGAAACTAGAGAAGAGAGTGAAGAGAAGGGGGCGGCTTGGGATACAAATGTCCGAGGTGGGGGCCGATTTTCGCTTGGATACTTTTGAGCCGCACCGAATTACAGCAAACTGAAAACCGAACTAAAAAATTCAGTTCGGTTCGGTTTAGAACGTGTTTTGGTTCGGTTTAAGTATATTCTCTAGTGGTTCGGTTCGGTTCGATTTTTTAGAAAACCGAACTGAACTGCACCATTGACACCCCTAACTGTCGCCATAGCCATGGGGAAGAGCCACCTGAGTTCTTCCGGGCCATCCCAAAGCCCGACGAGGGCTTGCTAAGGGTCAACAAGCCTCGCCCGGGGTCGGCGAAAACCATCGAGCTCCAAGAGGGCCTAGGCGACCTCCGCCGGCCCTTCACGGTGGCGGCGACCACCCGGGAGGGCTTATTCAAGTTGTGCGTGTGAGCCTTTTTTTTTTTTTTTTTTGCTTGAGTTGGTTTTTCTTTTTAACTTTAGCTTTTTTATTTCTAACCTAATTTAGTTTGTATTTATTAATTTTTTATTTTTTGTCGTGGCACTTGGTGCACGCCACATCACCAAATAAAATAAGACACGCCGACATTTTTCGTTAGCCTAGTTGAACGGAGTTAGCGGAAGTTCTTGATTAGATCAATTTGACAAGTTTTACGACTTGATTTACTTTTCGAAAGTTTTGAGACTTAATTGCACTTTCGTAACAAGTCATAAGACTTCCATCCCGCTTATCTCACGGAACAAGAAAATTAAGATGGGCCTGTCCAAATCTACCCATTGATTAGGTCTAATAACCGACTTCATTAGTGAGGAAAGGTTTCATCCCCAATAAAGAAAATGCTGCGGTCTCTTTCTTAAACGGAAGAATTTCCCGTTTTGAAAGATTTACCGTCAACATAAATAGGAAGCTTATCCTCTTCCACCATCTTTTAGACCACTACGGAAAGGGCCTCAAAATAGTCAAACATCCCCACGAACCGTCGCTTTGACCTCCATTTATCCACTCTCAAAAGAGCCAGAAGTCCTCAAAACTCATCCCGCAATCCTTCTCCTCTCTTCTCTTCATTCCTTCTTTTCCCCCCCACGAGAATCAACTCGTCCACGAACATCTGAATCTGTAGCGACCATCCACGATGTCCAAAGGTTCGGGCGCAGATATTCGCGAACATAGCGAAAACTCGCCAGACGATCACGTCGACATGGGCGGCTGCTGCGCCTCCACCGAGGTTGTCTCCCTCACCCAGAAGGTAAAAAAAATTCCCTCCACTTCTTTCTCTGTTTTTCCGCACCTCCTTTCGTTTCCGTAGGCTTCTCATCTTCCTTTTTCTGCAGGTGATCGCCGAGGTGATCGGGACGTACTTCGTGATATTCGCCGGGTGCGGGTCGGTGGCGGTGAACAAGATATACGGGTCGGTCACGTTCCCAGGGATCTGCGTGGTTTGGGGGCTGATCGTGATGGTCATGGTTTACTCGGTGGGCCATATCTCGGGTGCCCATTTCAACCCGGCGGTCACCGTCACCTTCGCCATCTTCAGACATTTCCCTTACAAGCAGGCGAGTTCCTGATGATCCTTTTCTGCAGATTCTTGCCAATCGTTTCCATCCTCGGGGATGCATATTAAAGGCGGCTGGTCGGCCCGCTCCGACTAGGACGTGCTTTCGACCCAAGCCTTAACGTGTTCACGTCGACCCACTTCGGCTAGGGTTTCAGGATCAAGATCGAGTCTAATGCGGATATACAGTGTGATTTATAGAGCAAATTGACGATAGTCATATGACTAATTCAATTCTAGTGATGATTTTTTTTTTGTTCACGTTGCACGTTCAAGTGTTCTTTGCTTGTGGGAAACTAGTTATATTCGTATATAGTAAAGTTTCAGCTCCTGGCAGGTTCCTATGTACATCGTAGCGCAACTGCTGGGATCGATTCTCGCGAGCGGCACGCTGTGCCTGCTCCTGGACGTGGACTCCAAATCGTTCTTCGGCACCGTGCCGACGGGTCCCAACGTCCGGTCGCTGGTGATCGAGATCATCATATCCTTCCTGCTGATGTTCGTCATATCCGGAGTCGCGACGGACAACAGATCGGCGAGTCATTCTGATCCGAGAGCATCGTTTTTTCTCCTCCTCTTACCGCCTTTTTTTTATTCTTTTTTGTACGAATTATGAACGGGCGTGTGATCTCGGTGCGTTCGGCCGTTCCTTCTGCAGGTCGGCGAGCTGGCAGGAATCGCAGTCGGGATGACGATCATGCTGAACGTATTCGTCGCCGGGTAAGCCTGTGCTAATAAATGATACCAAAGACGAGTAATGGAAACTAAATTTCTTAAATTATTGAAAATATGCAGGCCGGTTTCCGGGGCATCCATGAACCCGGCGAGGAGCATTGGGCCGGCCGTCACGATGCACATCTACAAGGGGCTTTGGCTATACATAGTTGGGCCGTTCGTCGGCACCATCTTGGGCGGCTTTGCATATAATCTGATTAGGGCAACGGATAAGCCTCTGGCGGAGTTGACCAACAGCGTGTCTTTTCTCAAGCGCCCTTCAGAAGAAGTGTAAATATGTAATTTTCTTTTTTAAAATAGGATTTTTTACTCTCTTTTTTTTTTCTTTTTCCTTTTTTTTTTCACTTGATTGATCGTCACCGATCCATATATAGAATAAAAGCATACACAAGGAAAAATTTAGATTACTTCTCACCCTTAATTTGGTTGTGCGAAATGTTCCCAGCTTGGCTCCTTTGCATGTGTGATGTACCGAACCGGATCGACCCGCTACGAATCGCCTCGAAACAAATCGGCCTAAAACTTTCGGTCCTTGGCAAACTACGTATCTAATTTACAACCTTTCAATCGGAACAAATTGGCCTGAAATTAGCTTAACATGTACAGGCATGCGAGTTGATGCGTGCGCGGGACAGGAGAGAGGTATTCCGAGCAGTTGCCCGACGGAAGTATGGGTAGGGCAAAGGGTGCGTGTATGGATGTTGATGGGCAAATGCGTATGCGGGACATGACATGATCAGACCCAAGGCATACATAATATCGCAGATCAAGGATCGCGATCGGAATTTGTGACGCAAAATATCACTAGCCGAGGAGATTTCGAATGGGAGAAGCCCACACCACTAGGTCCTGCAGAATATCACCAGGTGATAATACAATACTTCTTTGGCTCACCTCCAAGGAAGAAATCCAAATTCCAAGGATAAAAATGTCGAGGATGATGAACAAGAGACAAATCACTTTCGAGATAGAAGCCGTTATCTTACTTTTGAGGATTTGCCTCTCAATATAGAGGAACTACTACATAGGAAATCGACAAAGCATTAAGACATGAGAATTACACAATGTTAATGACATATGAATTAGAAATCACAATAAAAACTTAGGAAGTCGAAAACGCATTAGAACACTTGGAAATTAAAGTTTTGACTCTTGAAACCTACGACTTCTTTAATACTTATAAAACTAGGACTTAGCTTTTGTTCACCGTTCTTGGTAGCCGAATAGGGAGTCTTGCGATCGTAGTAAACCCGGTATACTAATATATGAGTAGCCAATCAACAAACACAAAATCGGTAACTTAATCATTGAAACGACGACTCTCTTATGCAATCGACATCTTCAACATGAACTTGTCGATAAAGCTCAATGCTCTTGCCTCATAAGTATCGCGCGCTTCGATGTAACTCATTCGAAATGAAATGAGTACCTCGATAGGATCACGGCACGATAGAATCCATGAGAGCGGCTCGATAGAAATGGATTGGTCATTCGACATACGAGTCAAGACATACGCTGTACCATATATAACCGTCCAATGTACTTTTATTTTCCTGACTCCTGTGATTCCATTGTTTTTTTTTTTTTTGCGTG
This sequence comes from Rhodamnia argentea, assembly GCF_020921035.1. Classification (NCBI taxonomy): domain Eukaryota; kingdom Viridiplantae; phylum Streptophyta; class Magnoliopsida; order Myrtales; family Myrtaceae; genus Rhodamnia; species Rhodamnia argentea. The sequence continues at coordinate 8,027,752 of NC_063154.1, read as the reverse complement.
TTTTTTGGTCAAATCGTGATTCAATTCAATGGGTCGGATCTAACACAAAAGCACGTTAGGAATCCCACGTGACGGAGCGGCGGGGCGGGGCGCGTCGGAGATCAGACGATGACAAAAAGACAAAAAGCGGCACGTGATCCATCTCAACTTCCTCGAGCACTCCATTACATTCAGATTTAACTACGACCCCCCCGAAAAAAAAAAAAAATTCCCAGGGTGCACTGAATCAAGTAACACCATCACCAGTCCCATAATGGCAACTGACATTGACAACTCTCCTCCTCCTCCTCCTTCTTCTTCTTCTTCTTCGTCTTCTTCTGGCTCTACAGTTCGAAGTGCGATCGCTTCCGTATCCTCTGCAACTCTCGCTTTGTTCCCGTCTTCTTCTTCTTCTTCGGGTTGAAGGCTCCGGGGAGGGGCGACGCGCGGTTTCGCGATCCTTCGCTTGCTTCGCGACTTTATCCGCCCTCTCTCCTCAATGCGCGATCGAGGTATCATTCGTTTCTTCCGCCGGACTTCTCCTCCACCGCACGCCTCCTCCAGCTCCTGCTTCCTACATAATGCCTTCTTTCTTCCTTTTTTGTTTCTCGTGTTGCTCTCCGTATTCGTCGGCGAATCTGCTCGTCTCGGCTTTTTTTTTTTTTTCCCTGTTCTTTTTTTTATGCCTGCGAATCGGTGTTGGGGAGTGATGTGGTGGAAAATGCTGATCGGATTGTGATGGTCGTCCGCGCAGGCGAGTAGCTACCGGCACTCTCTGGTTGTTTCGGTGGGGGATTCCATGGCTGGAGAATTCGAAGAGACGTTCAGCGTTAGTTTTCAGGTTAGCATCGCCACTTGTCTGTGTGGAAATTTTGAGGATCCGACTGCGAATTTTGACGCCGAGTGACCTGATCTAGATGTGAGTCTCCGCTTCCTCGCACTTAGTCTAGTAACTCGTACTCTGCTGTGTGTGTGGGTTACTATGGGTGTGATTTCGGCGTGAGGATCGATAAGAGGAAGGGTGCAGTTATTGGCGCAAGTCCGCTATGATTTCTAGATGATATTGTTTGAGGATCGATTCTTATTCCATTAGGATCACGGGATCAAAGCATTATGCAGATCCATAGTTGCCCATTTAGTTTGTGCTATCTACCCGAATAACCAGATTCAGAAACTGAGTAGAAGTGCAATTTTGCGAAGTTAGAGCAATGTGAATAAATAGCTCGGAATTCTTCTGTAGTTTTTCCACTTTTGACGTGAAAATGATCGCTGGCTTGGGATTTTACCCATAGCATATCCGTGTAATTGTTGGCATTTCGTTCTCATATCTGGAAGCGAGTATGAACAGAGGGCTATCTCTGAGAATTTGAGTATTTATGATATCCAAGAAGTTATCTGGAGTTTTGTCAACGCAGAAAGTTACCAGGAGGATTTCTGTTTGAGGCAATGTGTAGTAGCTTTGGCTCTTTCTCCCATCCTTGCAGATAATGGGTCATCCTTTTGTCCTTTCTAATGCGCGTTCATTCCAATTGGCAGGCTGATTCAATTCACTCTGGCTCTATTTCGTTTGGAAGGTTTGAAAAAGAACCTTTAGCGTGGGAAAGGAGGTCTTCTTTCTTGCACAATAGGTATCTCGAAGAGGTTGAGAAATTCTCGAAACCAGGTTCAGTGAACGAGAAGAAAGCTTTACTTGAAGCTCATTTCAAGAAGAAACCACTCCTGCATCAAAGTTCATCGGAGTGGCAGACTGGAAGGGACCATCGGCGTGATGAATATGATACATCAGATGATACGAGCAGGGAAGGATTTGAGCTTGCAATTGAAGATAATTATTTTGGTCACTATGACGAGAGTCCAGCAAGATCAGGGTGTAGTGGAGAGTACGAAGTAAGAGTTGGTAAAAGAGAAGATCCAGGTGTTTCGTCATTCCCATCCCATGAAAAAGAGGTGTTTGATGATCTTTCCATGGATTTTATTCCTATAGGGTATAATGCACGGATGCCAATTTATTTAGAGGAAGGGCATGATGACTTGCCAATAGGTTGCGCTGAGACACAGACACAGATAGACGCAACACCGAGTTCTGACTATGATCAGAGAGAAGCAGAGAATTGTTCTGAGGCCATCCACTCAGATATGAAGTGCGAGACTAATCAAATGGTTGAAAAGAATTGTTCTGAAACATCTCATCTTTCTCCAAAGGTATGGGATGCTTTCATGTAATTGACTTCTTACGTCATGCATAATGTATTTGAATGTGTTAAAATAACCAAGCTAAGAACTGGTTCCCTTTCGTGTTGCTTATTCGTCCTTATATCCTCATTTCAGTTGGCATCAGCATCAGATACTAAGCTCACTGAGGCCACAGCGAAGTCTCAGTTCTCAGCGGCTGATGACAAGAGAAACATTTCTGCTGAATCATCCAATGATTTGAACAATACTCTGGGTGGTAGGATAAGAGGATCTCCATTAAAAACAAATAGACAGAAAGATTTAACCATGTCTGCAGTTCAAGCTTCCCGTTTAGTACATAAAACTTCGAACTCAGAGGTAACGGTTGGTTTATGATGAATGACAATGCCAAACTCAATGCATTGAATTGAGAAGTTTGACTTCCATGATTACATTAACAATCATATCAAAGTCCAATGCTTTGACTTTCTTCTTTGCTGAATATTTTCTTGTAACTGTTAATGCATGGTCAATTATGCTCAGCAAAGGGAAAAGCCAGTGGTGAAACCTGTGCGTGAAGACAATAGGTACTTCTTGCCTCTTTTACATGAAACCTGAATATGTCATTTCCATTCTATAGAGGTCTTGTATTGTCATTTCTAACAGCAAAAGAGAGGGAGGAAAAAAGATTTCTGAACCTCAATCTATGTCATTGATGAAGCTTGAATCAAGAGTAGATTCTACTAGAAGCAGGTCTGAAAAGAAAATTCAGAACTCCTCGAGGAGATCAGTCTTCAAATCTTATGACCTGTTTCCTTGACCTGAAATACAGGCTAAAGCAGATCAGGCAGTCACAGAAGCCAGAAACAAAGGCCACCTCTAAAGGTTTTTATTTTCTGAGTGACCAGCGTGCACAAAGGAGGAAAGAGGTAAGTTTTTAGAAATGAGAATACGGTAAAATGGTTATTCACGGTATATCTGCTTGATAATTTAGTTTTGCAATTTGCTTGTTTTAGTTTTATATGAGGCTGGAGGAAAAGATGCATGCTAAGGAGGCTGAGATAAATGAGATTCAAGCAAAAGCACAGGTATGCTGAATTATTCTTTTTTTTGCTATGTAGGTATGCCGACTTGTTCAAAGAATAGCAGTAGGTACATCAAGTATGGATTACAAAGTGATGTGGCAGACTCTTATTGGATGTTGACTATGGTCCATTTGTGTAAATTGGTTACAATTTGTCAGATCAGTTACCATATCAATTCAGGAGACAAGTCTTATTCAAATATGTATCATTTATCTTCATTACCACATTCAGGCAAGGCAAAGCGGATACCAAATGATTGATGTATTCAGAAGAGAAATAATCTTTACACTTTTATTTCGTAAATCACCATTTCTTGTCCTGATAACCAATTATTGCATCTTTCTTTTCTATAAATGATGCTTTAGTTGATTGAACATTATGTGATCTCTCTTTGCTTAAGGAGCCTGGAAACCCTATTTATATAATGGAAAAAGTAGCATGATTTATCGCACTATAGTTTTGCCTTTGTGGCTGTAGCTCTAGACAATGTCATTCTCATTATTGCAGGAAGAGACGGAAGCTGAAATCAAGCAATTCCGGAAGCGCCTTAATTTTAAAGCGATGCCTATGCCTACTTTCTATCGCACAACTCTGCCATCTGGGCCTGATGGCAACAAGGTACATTAGCATAAAATCTTTTCCATGTTTCCCTGTTTTTATGAAGGTTAATAATAGTGAGTTCCACTTAGGGAAATAATTTGGTTATAGTGAAATGTGTTTTCCAGTGAATTTTATTGGCTCTCTATCTCCTGAAGCCTTTACCTGCACTCCCACGTGATACTCTGCAACCTGGACCAGGGAAAAGCTTTTCCATGTCTGCTTCTTCTTATGATGGTTGATAAAAGCCAGTTCCACTAAGTGAAATTATTGATGCGTCTTCTTGTGAATCTTAGTGGGTTTCAAATCTCCAAAACGTAATCAATCTGATTTAACCTTCTTCACAATATGCTCCACTTCAGCATGTGTGAACAGCCAAGACCAGTTCTATTTGAGTATCTTAACATGAAGGTAATTGGAGAATTTGTTCTCCTATATCAGACAAGCCAGTTGATTTTGAAGCATTTTATAACACAATTTGAAGAACAAAGTATAAAGTCGCATGTGTTCTGCTCCTACCATGAATCTCGAAATTTCACCTTGCCTTTGCCCTTTCTTAGGTGATATTTCCTCTAATCTTTTACTATACTTCTGTTGTATTTTACTTGGTTAATAAACCAGCAATCCTGATTCAAGGCAGCTTTTCCATGCCTCAGGCTTCATCTAGCAAAGTCAGGTCAAGCATTTCATCAGTGAGATATCCCAGTCCTCAAAAGCAAGCTGCTTCAAGGCCCCGAATTCATTCCAAGGCTGGAAATTGCCAACTTGCTGCTGCGAGTGTATCTCTAAACACAACCAATCCACCTGAAGCCTCGCTGGATCAGAAATCGATCGGCAAGACCCGGGGCTTTAATGTGGTCTCTTCAATACCATCATCAAGCAAAGCTGAATCTGCAGGAGTTGCAACCGCAAACGAAGCTGCTTCAAGAAAGGGTAGAGAAGATGACAACGGGAATACCAACAAGCAGAAATCAAAAGCATCAGCAACTGCTAAGACAGTGAAAGGCCAGCGAGTTGAGGGGAAGCAGAAAGCTGGAGTTAAAAGAGACGACCATCAAACGATGAGAAAGGATACTAGAAGTGTCTGCATGAGCAGGACGGGCCGTGTCGCGGTCAGTGTTACATCCTGAGAGCATTTCTTCCGTGCAATCTTCCCTAAATTTGTCATCGTTTCATTTTTAATTATTGGCGTCCACATAACTTCAATTGAAGTCGCCTGAGGAAGTCTAGAAAAATAAGGTAAAGTCAGCTCTCGTAGAATCTAACATGGCCAAAGAGGCAAGTCTTGGTCGCGATTCACAGTACATTCATTCTCTATCAAGGCCCGAGAATGTCTTTTATGCACGTTCATGTACCATAAATCCAACCGAAAGGCGGCGAAATATGTTCTGTCCTGCCGACATAGATTATCGGATGGGATACCTGTATATGGAAGGACAATCGTAATTTAATCACGAATAAGCCGAGGGACATATCTCTATATAGTGTCTTGTCTATATTGCTCCTCTTGCTTATGATATATTTCTACTCTTTTATTGTCCGACATATATATATATTTGGTAATCCAGGATCCGCCGGTCGTAATCGGGTCAACTCACCACCACCCGAAGGGCGGCGAAGACCCTTTCCGACGGCGACTATACCTGGAGGGAGGCTAGCCCCGCAGCCCACCAGCAAGGGCCCCCCACTTAAGTCCGAGAAACGCGTTGGGAGGATTTTGAACCTTTGACCAGCTTGCGCCTTAAGGCCAAAGAGCTCAAAGCTCACCAAACGCGCCATGCCCGTGGTGGGTTCCGACATATATATTCATACGTGTAAGAATCAACTTACGTACACCGGAGTGAAAATGATAAATCCGATATATGCAGTGATTCGTTCTTTAACAATTGATTTGTTTTTTGGGGAAAAAAAAGGATGTGTGACTTAGAGAGAGAGAGAGAGAGAGAGAGAGAGTCGAGAATCAAATCAGATTTGAGGAAGAGGACCATATGACAAATAGAAGAAATTGGGGAGGATGGAGGAAAAGGTCCGAAATTGCAATAATTGCCGACCATTTTTCTTTATTTTTTTTGGGTCCGACCGTCAGACCGATGCCAGATAAGAACATGTCTCGGAGAGGAGGAGAGGCCACGAGGTGGGCCCCCCGACTAACGGCTCCGTTTTTCTTTTTTTGCCCTTTCCTTTGGGATTTATCTCGACATTTACATATTTCGATTTTTGGGTTAATTTCGGATCGGTAATTTGTTAAATATCTAAAAAAAAAAAAGCATTAGCTAGAAAGGCCATCTATCTTTTCGTTGGGGTAATTGAAGGCCTGTCATGTATATTTCGTCCCTAAAATAAGGTTGCATTTGGTTATGGTTCACTAAAACTCCTTGAGACTCTAAAGTCTATTGAGCAAAAGCAAATGCAAATGGTGTTTGATTAATTTTTTTAATTTTTTTGAAAAAATGCAATTGCATTTCAAATGCCTCTAAAGTCTGTTAGCTCAAAACAAGTTTGGAGATGCTTTGTACTTTAGTATTTTGGGAATGCAAATGCAACTTTTTTTTTCCTTTCCAACTTGATGTTCATTCAACTTCCATAATTCCAGAAATGTTCCCACCTCAAACGACAACACCGACGACTAGATCTGGTCGCTGGCCGCCGGCCGATTTGGCTGACCGAGCTCAATTGGCAAATAGTTTGAGAAGTTTTTTTTTTTTAAGTACCAAAAGTCTTTTTACAAATGTAGTTTTTACCAAACAACATTTAAATCAAAATTGCTTTGCAATGTGTTTTAAAATATATTTTATCAAACAATATTTGCATTCCCAAAAATCTTCGCATCCCCCTCAACTGAGAAAGCTTCATCCTCAAAGGGACCCTCTGCTTTTCCTTCCTCGGATGTTACGTTTAACATCCGATCGGATGTTTGGGATTTGAAGCTATCCATGGCTAACATGTCAAAGTATCCGGTCAAGCTCGAATGGACCATCATCAATCTAGATTGCTATAACCACCTCCAATCTGTTCCTGAGCCTACCCAATTTCTTCCCACATAGAAACGCAACCGCACCACTCCCAAATGATCGCACTACCTGTTTGCGCACATAATTGCTTGTTTTTGCTTTTGCCATGCTTTTCAATGTACCTCCTTTTGCTACGAATGAATGAATGAAGTTGATGTTATCCATATCTTACTCTTATTCATATACTTTTTGTTGATGACAAAAAGGGGAAGAATTTTTACAAGATCCGGCAAAGATGTGCTAAGTGCTAACATGAGCATAATTCTAAGGGAAACATAGAAACAGGGGAGCATGACTGCAGATATTTTTCTAAAAAATGTGTTGAACTGTGACTAGAGATCTTAATCAAAACATTTTCAAGATCAAAAGATCATCTTAGTTAGATTTTCTCCATATTAATTTTCTAAATCTTTTCGAAGAAATATCATATCTGCGATTATGCCTTATCATTGAAAAATCCGCTATCTTTACATTATCGCACTCTATAAACTCTGCCTCACTTCACATTTGCCGGAAAGTTTTGTCATCATCAAAAAGTGAAAAATTGTTGGAGAAGCATCTCATAAAATATTTTGACGATTTCAAAACTATCATTTGGTATTTGCTTTACCTTTGGTATGCAAATATTTGATATTTATAGCTAAGGAACATGTGATGACTATCGGGTAAAGATCGCGTGTAGTCCGAAACGTTTTTATGAAAACATTGGCCGAGGACCATAAAAGATCCGGTCACCGATTGTTTGATATCGGAGCTTGAAAGATCATAGCAGCAATGATGTTTAAAGTCCATACGAGATGATGTTTGGGAAAGATTGGTTGAAGTAACCATCGTTTGATGGGAAAGCCCAATGGGTATATTTTCTATTTTCTTGGGAATTGTTTTCTGCTCTGTCAAAGTCTAGTAGAAAGCTGCCAGTGTGGAACAATAGCTCAACACCTATTTTTGAAAATTCCGAACAATCTCGAAAAAGCAGCTGTAAGGGCGGCTCCATTTCAAAGCCGGACGTCCAATCTCTCTCCCCAGCGGCTCTTTTCTTTTGCCAAGGGACTCCAACGGTAATGTTGAAGAAAGTCTATAAAAGGAGAAGACCATGAAAGCCAAAAGAATTGGCCTAGCAACTGTTCTCGTTGAAAAGCATAAAGCTATTAAGAGATCTTGTGATTTGTTGTTGCATTGTATTCATGCAAAATCAAGTGTATATCTTCGGGTAGTTAGGTTGTATCAAGATAGTGTGATTCATCGTGTGAAATATCAGCTCACTTACTATTTGTAACTTGTGAGGCAGCTTACTAGTGTATTTCAGCCCGTGTTGTGATTGTTAGTTGTGTGAAGTGAACGTAGGCTTAGTATATAAGCCGAACCATTATATATCCGGTGTGCTGATCTTTCATTCAATCTTTATTCCTTTGTGTACACTCCCGGATGTCGTTTTATCAAACATTTGCTCATCCGTTCTTTTCCATATCACTTATTGTCTTCCGCATAATCTAAAAAAGTTTTGAAACAACCTATTCACCCCCTCTAGGTTGCATTGTTAGCCCCAATAGTCTCATGAAACAAAGAGCTATTATGAGTTATTGGGAGCTGCTGTTCTAAAACCAATCTGCTCATACAACCTTTTTTTCATGAACATCAACAATGTTTCCCAAAATAGGTTTTGCTGCTATTGTCAAATCGTCAATCACTCTAATAGTTCTGACAAAAACTGTTTCCGGTTCCTTAATGATTCTCGATTCTTTTACTGCGATGTTTCAATTTCCAACGAGTACATTTTTTTTCGTCTCTAATGATCACCCTCGGACGAACATTACACCAGTATTGTCAATGACTTTATATTATCGCATCTGTTACTCAAAATCAACATGAGTAGATTATCACCGGCCGATTGATGTTGTTTCCAAATAGGTTGTACGAAAGTGACTTGCGATCTCATTTCCCATGAAGTTATTAAGCAAATTAGCTACTAAACATCTCGTGATGATATGCTAATGTTAGTGGATTCTTCGTATTTAACTTGTTCATATTACATCTCAATGCATTGTGTTAAATGTACAATGTGTTAGTAGCTGGGGACCTGTCACTTCCATAAGTTCCAGGTTACCTTATATTTTTTTAAGAATTGTATTGGATGGAAACAAAATCGTCGTGGTAGTTATTAACGCATTGTATATTTAACACAAAACTTGCGAATTATATGAATAAAATACATATTCGGGTATCATAGTCACGTAGCCCTCAAACGATATGACATCAAGAGTAAAGGATAAAGAAATAAATCAATAGTCATCTATCGTTGTAATCTACGAGTTTACATGAAAGGTTGTCTCAATTTATTGAGAGCATAAATTGAAATGTCTCGTTATAGACATAACCAAGCACTCACAGAGAGGGAGGGGAATGTGGAGTTAGAGATTTGTTTCTTCTAATAGAATTGGGGATTGGGTTCAACTAGAGCTTCCATACATATAAAGGTGGAAATCTCACAAAGGAAAATATATTCATTAACAATAAACTATACTTGAATTTACTCGATAATTATTACCTCCATTATTAGTGTAAAAATTTTCTTACACATCCACTGCTGGATATGTCACCCTCCTGTCATCCATGCAACAATGAATGAGTAAAAAATTCTTTACACCGGTAAGTTATCCTAAACCTTTCAACATGGTAACGTGTACCTCGTGCACGGCGCTGGGTACATTAGAACTTACCTATATTGAACGGTTCTGAATATTTGAAATTTGAAACCTACTTTGCAAGCTCTAGTATGCACCCTAGCACCTACTCAATTATGCTAGTTGTATAGGGTTTGCAACCTCCACAGTTTCTCCTACACACCCCTAGTTGTGGAGGCTGACTGGTTCAAGTTAAGCTTTATAGTAATTATGGCTATAATCAGAGTCTTTTAGATATCATCATGAGCATCAGCCCTTATCATAGTAGTTATTACATCAAGAATAGGTGTGGAATAATCAAAATTCCTAAGGATGGTTCTCCGACACATTCAATAATCAATACGTACCTTTAAGGTAACCTTATCTTGCGTAAAAGGAAGAATTATTTCGATACAAATACACCGAGAGTGCTTTATTCTACAAAAGACTCAAGATTTAGAAAATGTTTTTCAAAATAATGATCACTTATGAAAATGATTAACTGGAAAGTACTCTCATCATTTACAAAAATAGTTAGACATAAACTATTGTCGACAATAAAACAAGACTGGTGATGATGTTGTATGTTAGAAAAAGGGGATGAAATAAAAGAAAGAGAAGAAAAATCTGAAAAAGTAAAAAAAAATGAAAAAAAGGAAGTTCTTACTTCTTAGGTTCCCAAGGCTTCATTTATTTTGCAGAAAATGAATACTTTGAAAAAAATTATCCTAAAAGTAATAGTTTGTAGTGCTTAAAATAATTAGCAAAAAAGAAATGTGTTTTTATTAACAATAATAATTTATATTTTTGTGAACAATAAAAATATTTTTCATTTATTAACAATTATTTATAAAAATTATTAATAGAAAAATTACTTAACAATAATAATTGGGAAAAATTCAAAAAAGGGCCTGAAGTCCTCTTGTTTTTTCAAATTAGGGCCCCAAGTGAACTCTGTTGCAAATAAGGGTCCAAAGTGACATGGTGTGTTTCAATTAAGGGCCTGAAGTGGCAACGATATTTCAAGAAAGGGTCTGGCCCGAAGGGCACTTTCGTCATTTCACATTTTAATTTTTTTTGTTCATTTTCCTCCTTTTTTTTTCCTTTTTTTATTTATAATTTTTTTTTTAAAAAAAAAAGCCGCACAGGTGGGAGGGTTGCCCCTCCCTTTGTGTGGCCGCCCGATGCATCGCTTATGGGGGGGTCGGCGACGACGGTGAAGGCCCGCCCTAATAATATAGTCTTAGGCGACGACGGTCTAAGCCTCAACCGCGGGGGTCCTACGGTGGCGCGACGGCTCAAGGCACCAGGTCGGTGCGAGATCTAAGCTTCTCGGGCTCGGATGCGGTGGCGAGGGGAAGGCGGGCCGACGATTGAACAGATAGGCGGTGGCGCGAGGTGGAGTCGGTGATTGAGTGGGTGGCGGTGAATAGAGAAGGAGATAGGGGTCGGACCTCACCGAGCTCGTGGGTTCGTGGGTCTCTCGGCCGCGGGTTCGGGGGCTCGAAACGGTGGCGGCGGCGGCGAGAGGCTTAGGCCCGACGATCAGCGGCGCGGTGTGTAGGTGGGTTGAGGTGGACGGTTGGGCGGCATCTACGGATGGAGGGGTGGGCGTGAGCAACGGAAGGAAGGAGAAGGAGAAGATGAAGACGAAGGAGAAGAAAGAAAAGAAAGAGTAGGGGAGGGCCTAGTCGTATCGGGAAAGAAGGAGAAGGAGAAGATGAAGACGAAGGAGAAGAAAGAAGCATTAGGGAAAAGGGAGGGCCTGGTCGCATCAGGAGAGAGAGAGAGAGAGAGAGAGTGTGAAGGAAAAAAAAAAGGTGTAAAACAGATAAAAAATAAAAAAAGAAAATAAATCAAATAAATAAAAAGACGAAAATGCCCTTAAAATCAGACCCTTTTTTGAAATTTTATGGTCACTTTAGGCCCTTATTTGAAACAATATTTACTTGAGGCCCTTATTTGAGAAAATGAAGATACTTGAGGCCCTTATTTGAGAAAATGAAGATACTTGAGGCCCTTATTTGAAACAGAGATCATTTGAGGCCCTTATTTGAGAAAACAAGAAGACTTCAGGCCCTTTTTTGAATTTTTCCCATAATAATTTATATCTAAATATTTTTTTAAAATCAGTCAATTTTTCGCAAATCAAAACGAAGCGTAAGTTTAGACACCTAGAACTTGCCAGGGATACGAGGACAGGAAGCCGCTAGCCGCTCCCCGCGAGTCTGCACTGCAATTTCTTTCGCGAGGTTTTGCTAGAGAGAGAGAGAGAGATACTGAACGATGTCTTGAGGACTATGGTGAACGCGGAGAGGAGAGGGAAGGCGATGGTGGAGCTGCGACCCATTTCCAATGTGGGCTCTTCTTTTCTCGGCATCATGAAGGACCGAGGTTGAATTTCTACTCTCCCTCGCCTCTCCTCCTTTTCTTTGCTGTCGTTTTCTCCTTTTGGGATTTCTCTTCAACTGAAGATTTTCTCTTCTGTTCACTCACTGTGCGATTATCCATTATTACTTCGATGCGTCTTGTTGATTGATACACTCAAAATTGGACATTTCAGTGGAGTTCCTGTTGTTAGCGGAGCGTGTTATAGAGTTTGCTCTGTGTCAGAGCAATCAAGTGGGGACTGTACCTCACTTTGATCTTGAAAGTCGCCGTTCAATTCAAAGTGCATCATCAATCTTTTAGCAGGTTTTGCTGGTGTATGCTGTGTGTACCTACATGGTGGCCGCAGGATGAGAGAGAGAGAGAGCTAATGAAGGACGGCTGAAATTCACGGTTGATGAGTTATCCAAACGAAGAGATAGCTACAGTTCTGTAAGTCTAGGCTCTACCTACATCTTGTGTTGGCTTTTTCTTGATTTTACATTCTTTCTTATTTCCATATCATACTGGGTTCTGGAGATTGTCGCTTACTCCCTGAGTTTACATTAGTTTAAAAATTCAATCAAAAGTTTATTGATTTTGCATTCTTTCTTATGTTCCCTGAGATTGTCGCTTACTCGTACGTGCCCACTGAAGAGGAGGATGCATATTGCTTAGTGTTGTCTTGTGCTGATAGAATATATAGTTTGAGCCGCAGCTGGTGACAACCGGAAGACAGTTCTGCACTTCAATTTAGAGCGACTCGGCATTCTTATGCTTGTGGCTTTGCGGTTCGACAATCCATAGGAAGTGACAGGATAAGGGTTTTGCAAAAAATATAATTTTGAGAGATGATGGGCTCTCGGCTGCTACTTTGAACTTGGTCTGAGTGACTGTTATAGCAGTTTTAATTTGGAGACGAGACATGTTTCCAGAACTGACCAATTAAGGGACTAACTAGAGCTTGCAAGAATTGGCCATGTTGAGAACCATGTTCCATTCGAAAATGTTGGCGATCTTACTTCAACTTTATCCAACATTTTGTGAGGCTTTTTAGTGAACATGGCTTCAACTTTACTCTTTTGGTTAATAGAGTTTTGGGGATTTAGGTTATTTTTTCCATTATATGATGAATGGGTTCTTTTGATTGGAATTTATAAAATTTATGGAGAGAGAGAGAGGATTCACTACTACAAAGGTATGTCAGTGAAGTGCTTTAAGGTTGGGTGGCAACAGATATTTCTATATGTTTGCGTAAAAGGACTACCATAGATCAATCAGTTGTTCTTGTAATGTTTTTCTTCGGGCTAAATGGTGGTAGGATTGAAGGTGGACCAATTGGAGATATTTATGAGTTTATGATTGAGTAAAAAAGAGATGGACTTTCTTTGAAGTGAAGCTTGCGTGATCATGTTTGTTAACTGATTCTGTTGCTGGCTCACATACCACTTTAATTCAACTGACTTACTAATTATGAGAATCTGTTTGGGGCCAGATCTATTGAGAAAAAACTTTTATGTTTTGAGATTTTTTTTTTTTTTTGAAGGGCTGGTTGGTATATAAATGTCTTCTGTTTTGGTTTTGTTTCCTCAGGATATGGGAAGAGTTTTCAAGTTCATGATCCCCACAGGGTGGGGAGGATAACTGTTGAACTGCAAGGACGAATAAAAGATTGCAAAGCTCTCACTTACCGGCAAGATGTCAAGGCTAGAGATATTGAGCAGTATAGATTGAAAATCCTTCCAACACGTCAGGTGCTTGAAAATTTCAATTCTTGTCTGGTCTAATTCTTGATGCATGCAAGTTTATTGACGATAATGTCTTGGATGGTAGAAGCTATTTCATGTGGTAGGGTTCAGTTATCACCCTTGTTCTTAGCTGAAAGAAATCTTACGTAATTGATTGTTTCCTCTCTCTCTCTCTCTCTCTCTCTCTCTCTCTCTCTCTCTCTCTCAGTGGGGTTATGTTGTTATCACAACACCTGATGGCCTTCTGGACCATGAAGAAGCCACTAGAAGGAACGTGGGAGGCCAAGTTATTGGGTATTTTCATTAGCCATAATGTTCTCTCCAAATACAAGATGGATAATGCTGATGGGCAATAAGGCAAAGATGTACAATCTGTCTCCCTACACTGATGAACTCGATTCAACCTTCAAATTGCTGTTGTTTAGATATGATGAATGACCATGGTTTCTCATTGTCTTAAAGACATTTGACCCTTTCTTACCATTATTTGATTGGTTTGACATGTTTTGTAAGCAGGGCTTGGTTCTCGATTCAGAAAAACATTGATTTTTATGCAGTCTATTGTGGAAGCGTGCGTGGGTGAAACAGTAAGTCATGATTAATCATGTAATTGCTTTATGTGGCACCTTAGCTGAATTATTTACAACATGAAGCTAGAGAAAATTTGTTATGCATGGGAACATTGGTAGCAAATGGAGAGATTACAATCATCTTCAAAAGTTCTGTCTAAAAGATGGAATTAATTGATCTGTCTGGGTAGTTAAGTTCAATGCTTCTGGAAACAAACTCAACATTAGTGAACTCGAAGGTTCTGGTTAACTTTCTAGTTGAATTTAGAGATGGTATCACCATCGTAACTTAATTATAACTTGCCTTTACAAGTCCAGCATGTGGTCGTTCAGTGTCATTTCTGCTTTGCATTCTTATATACTAAAATCATTTGCTCGCTTATTGCAAACCGCAAAATATATGCAACGAAAATCTATTGGATCTGTCTTGTTTATCTATTAAACATGACATCGTCATTTTCACTTTTTTAACTTTTCCTTAGAATATCGGCTCTGCATTAGAATGTAGCTGCTCTCTCTGATTTCTGCACGTGTGCAGATGATATGAGTGAGATCTCTTTCTGACCCAGCAATGCCTTTCTTTATTTTGAGTGAAGAGTTGCTGGAATTGCTTGTCTACTCCAGCTTGTAAATATCTTTGAACTTAGGTTGTGGATGGAGTGTGCAGGTTTTGCGATGGATAGGGCATTTGCCTTAGTCCTGCAGCCTACCTAATTGTTATGGGATCCAAGTTTTCGGAACCTGAAAACTACCTTATAGCCTCTTGGAATCACCTTAGGACATAGTTTACAGGATACCTTGTATTTTTTCAGAAAGTTTTATTGGATGGAAACAAAATTGTCGAGGTAGTTATTAGCGCATTGTACATTTAACACAAAACGTACAGATTACATGATAAAATACATATCAGGTATCATAGTTATGTAACCCTAAAACAATAAAGACATTGAGAGTAAATGACAGAAATAAATAAATTTTCATCCATCGTCATAATCTACGAGTTTACATGAAAGCTTGTCTCAGTTTATTGAGAGCATTTGGAATATCTCCTTATAGACATAGCCAAGCACTCGCAGAGAGGGAGGGCAATATGGAGTTGGAGATTTGTTTCTTTAATAGAATTAGGGATTGGGATCAACTAGAGCTTTCACACATATAAATGTGAAAATTTTTCACTTAGAAAAATATATTCATTAACAATAAAGTACACACGTTGTTATTGGATAATTATTACCTACACCATTATTGTAAAAAATTTCTTACACATCCACCGTTTGATATGTCACCCAAATGTTGTCCATGCAACAGTGAATGAGTAAAAAATTCTTTGCACCGGCAAGTTACCCTGAACCTTTCAACATTGTTGTGTGTACCCGATGTGCGATTGCCAGGTGGTATGACTCAAACTTTGGAATCTGCCTATAGTGAACGGTTCTAAAATTTGGAACCTACTTTGCAAGCTCTAGAATGCACCCTAAAACCTACTCAACTATGCCGGTTGTATAGGAAGGTCCGCAAGCTCCACATTTCACCTACACACCCCAAGTTGTGGAGACTTGACAGAATTTTAGGGTTGTGATCCTCAGTTATTTTGAGCCTGTGATTTGTTTAAATCTGTTATAGGTCTAGAGAAACAGCATTGGCGCATGGCCTTGAATAGAGACTAGATAGTACAGCGTTCTTTTTCCTTTTTTCTTTGGGTGCTTAAGAATATGTATCTATTGCTGGTTCCTTTGTAGCTCTTACAATTTCTTACATCCATCACTACCGGTGGGTTGCTGGGCGATGGACCCCCTTCAATCTGAAGAGGCTCTACTTGCTAATCTTTGATCCAATAAGAGATGCTGTAGCGCTCTGATTTTGTCGGGGTGGTGGGTCATTCTGAATTGCTCTGTTTTGTTAGATTTGGGAGCATATCAACTTGCTTTTGTTTGGCTTAAGAGCAAGAAAGGGTCATGCCAAATGAAGTGCCAATTCCCTCCCCTCCAAAGGACTCTAGATTTTCTTTCCTTCAACGAAAGTACGATAATTTATATATTGGAAAGTATCAGCATTTTTTTTCCTCTGAAAGTAATTTTACATGCTTGTTTGATTTTTTAAGTAAAATCATTTCCATTTTCTGTTTAATTCCATTCTATTCCTTCGTTTATTGTATTCTCAACTTTGTGTTTACTATCATGCCGAACAAGTTTCGTGAATTCTTCTTCTTCTTCTTGGAATTGTTGTGCCATGCCTTGTTCTTGAAGCGTCATGGTACTTATCTTTTGCCTTCATACCTTGGAGCTAGTAACACCATAAAACTGCACGCATCTGTCCTCAGATGTTGATAGCTACTAGCCGATTGCAGTTATGGTAATGCCAATGGAGCTGCGAGAGTTTGGTGGCAGCTTTTGTCATCATGCTAAATCAATAGATCTGCCTTGAAGACTTAGAGCAATATATGAGTCTAAATCAGTGGATAAAGGACTTCAGTTTCGATCTTTTATTAGATAGTCGGATGTTATTCGTCAAAGATGAAGAAGATAGCCAGCTTTAGCTCTTGGTTCCAGCAAAAGATAGTCATGGAAGGAGAAATCTTTCCAAACTACACAAGTCGATGTTGGTATACGACTGCACAGGTGCACCATGCATGACTTGAGCCCTTTTTTGTACACCTAGTGAAAAGGCTGCTTCCTTAGGGCTTTGCTCAACCCCAGGGTCCCCAGCTTTTCTTTTTGCTGCATCATCAAACCGACTTTAACCAGAGCCATGGGAGGCCATGGATCATCTGGGAGCTAGCTTCCTTTGCACATAACTAACAGTTGTCTATTTGTCTAGCTAACCCTTCATAAGCTATACATACCAAGCAAATGAAAAACAGCTCAACAGTTTTTACATCATCATTTACACCGCCTTACATTAAACAAAACCACAAGTGACCCAAACTAGCCACCACCCCAATAATCACGACCGTCGATCTCCAGAGACCCGCGTCTGCCGATGAGGGCTCGGTCCTCGTCCGGGGAGGCTTCCGGTAGTAGTAAGGGAAGTAGGGCAAGATTGGATCAGGCGGTGGAGGAGCGGCATAAAAACCACCGCTCGGCGGAGGCGGGCTGTAAGGGAAGTACCCCGCCGGCGGAGGGTAGGTAGTAGCGCCGGGCTGTGCCGGTGCCGGGTACGATCCCGTTTGAGCCGGAGTGGTCACCGCCGCCGCCGCCGCGGGCGGTGGATCATTAGCGCATGGTGGGTACGGGCATGACTCTTGAGAACTCGTGGTCTCAATGATGCTCAGGATCGCGAAAGCCAAGGCAAGGGTTGAAAGAGCTCGTCCAATTTTTTCCATCGGCCGTGCGAGGGGTGATGATCAAAGAAAATCAGCTCAAGGAAGAAATTAGAAGCGAGAAGAAGAGCGCATCAGATTTGATAAAAAAAAGACTGTTTTCGGACGTCTCTTTAAAATTTATAGCAATGTGTTGATCGGCCAAGTGTCCACGTGTCCCTCGTGCAGTCCGGCATAGACATATGGAGTCCATATGTTGGCTGGTTATTCGATCTTAGGTATACTCACTTATACAAGAATTAGAAGGCAAGTAATCATCAATTTCTTTAATCACGCCGGTTGCTTCGATGATTATCCACTAATTAGCTAACTATGATTATCTTAAAGATGGTTATACTAGCAAACTCCTTTTTCTTACTCGTCATATGGTCGTCTTATGGAGCGACTTCTAGTGGACATCTAGTGACCAAATGAGAGAGATTTGGTCACCCTAAAATGTATATTTAGCGACCAAATAGATTCGTGCCCGAAGTCGGTATTCACAAAATTTCACCCTTCTTTGTTTACGTGATTCCCGATATGTAACGCGTGTCCGACAATCAATAGCAGCTCGATTTGTAGTCCCATTAGAAAGACAAATATGCGATAGTCGAGGGTAACTATCGAAAAAGCTCTAAATCTTTGTATGATGGCCAATTCAAGCTTAAATTTTTTAATTCGGTCAATTTAATCTTAAACCTTTTAATGATTCCTTAAAAAAGAAAAATTGAATTTCTCTTTTCTTGTTTTCTTTTATTCTCTTTTCTTTTTCCCATTGTTAATCTTTCGGAATGGCTAACGTGGTTGCGGGGACCTCGGTAATGGCCGACCGGGGCCGGGCTACACGCCCTCACAGGCCACTGGGTGAGGATCGCAGCCCTCATCGGATCCATGCAAGGGCCCCGATGCACCTCCCTCGCCTCGCCAAGCCAAATTTGTGCGAGGGCCATCGCGGCTATATCCTCTGGCCAGCGACCGGTCAGCCGCTGGTCATGTTTATTTCCACCCCCTAGAGGATGGAAACGATAGCATTATCCAACTTGCGAATAAAAGAAGAAATCACCAGCTAGCCTTCCTTTGTTTATTTTTTTTTTTCCTAATGCTTTAATGTTGTTTTGTCTGCGTTGGAGAAAAGTGCATGATACACAAAACTGTGTTTGTGAGCTAAAGTTGAGCCCCTCACTGAAATTATCAATGACAAGCACGTCTACTACGAAGGGAAATGTTTTCTTAATAATACCGTCAAGGACGATTCAATTCCAATTATAAATTTACACATTATCATTGCGCGTTTTGCATAAGGCGCTCATTAATTAAGAGATCATGTGGTCAAAAATAATTAACAATACGGCTAGATTGTCGGGTTAACAGCTTCCTACTATGAAATGTAAGTCATCAATTGAGGACATAGCATGACAGGATCCAACGAAAACCCATGAAAAAGAGGGGAACAAGAAATATTGGGACAAGATAATCCTTGGACTCGTTGTCCCCCACCTCGTCTGTCGTTTTCAAGAATTTTTGCTTTATGTTTCTTTTTTTTTTTTTTGCATATATCGCAATCGATTAAACTGTGAACGATACGGGTAAATAAATGATTTAATAAAACAGTTATTCAAATGACTAGAATTAAACAAATTTTAGAACTTTTATAGCACTTATACCTTAAATATTATAAGGCTGGATGGAGCCATTTTAGGGGTGAATTTAGCGCATATCAACAATAAAAAAGAAAAAAGGAAAGAAAATATAAAATTTAAAAAACTTGTAAAAATTATCCATGTCAAGATTGACCGTACTACTTAGACGACTAGCATTGATTGGATTGATACGTGAGCGTTGTCTTGCCAAAATTATTGGGATACATCGAAAATCGTCAAAAGAATTAGAATTAAATCGACCAAATTGAAATGTTTATGACCGAATTAACCGTCATACGATATGGTCACGACTTTTGGATAATTTTCCCTGTTAATCCACATATTCACAAACATCATCTTAATTCATAAACAAATCCATAACGTTGTAATATAAAATCCTTACATCCCAGGATATCCACATCAGAGAATCATAAAATCGCCCTGTAATATCTAAACATTACAAATCCGAGTCAATTATGCGCATTGTCCATCGTGCCTCAAAGAAACGCCGACAAATCTTCAAATTTACCTGTTTTCACTTGCATTACGATAATGTTCGTCTCCTACTCCTCCTCCTCCATTAGATAATCGCCGGATCCACCCGAAGTCGCAGAAAGCGCGCTCTTGGTGACTAGTTGTGGCAACTTTTCGCTAGAAATCGACTTTTAGCGACTAAATGGTCGCCGGAGAAGAACTTTTGGCGACCGATTAGGTCGGTTGAAGTAGAGTTCTACCGGCGAATCGGTCACTAAAGGTTGTTCTAGCGACTGTAACTCGGGTCGGCCGAAGCGACATAATTTGCGACCAAACATTTTGGTTCGCTAAAAAGAACTTTTTTTTTTTTTTAGAACGGCTAAAAAGAACTTATGTTCCCCAAATTTGGTCTGCAAAAGTTTCCGCGATCAGCCTATAACGTGCGTGTTGGCAGTTGGAACTTCTAAAGCCCAAATCTGGACTTTTCACGACCATCTTTTTGTCGCTAGACAATGGTTTTTCCTTTAGCATTTGTCCATATTGTCGTGATTTGACGTTAACAGAGGGAAAATTTATCAAAAAAGTCTTAAATCTATTGTAATTATACAAGTCCTAAACAGTTTTTTTTTTTTTTACCAATTCACTCCTAAATATTTTGCATTTGTGCCAATTCAGTCGTTCCAACCTATTTTGGCCGAAAATCCCTGATGTGATGCAACCAGAGCTAACGTGGCCAACTTTTAGTAATATTTTAATATATTTTTTTATTTTTTTTTTCTTTCTCTTTCTTTTTCTTTTCTCTTCTCTTCTTGTACCTCCAGCCAGCCACCAAGCCCACCGACTAGCTAGAGGCGAGGGCCGATGAAAATCACCCCGTCGGCCAATGATGAGGTCAAGCCTCACTCGACCATTGGGAGGCCGGCATTGCCGTCGTTGGGCAAGGTCAAGCCCGCCCACGGCCATGGAGCCTTGCCGAGGGTAGGCGAGGCTCACCCTCTCTCGTGGTCGGCGGGAGCGAGCTTCTCTGACCGATCGTCGGGCTTGGCGATTGGCCGGAGGAAGAAGAAGAATAAGAAGAAGAAGAATAAGAAGAAGAAGAAGAACAAGAAAGAAAATAAAATAAAAATAATTAACAATAAAAAGTAAAAAAGATATTAAAATATTACTAAAAATTGGACACGTCGGCTGCTCCACGTCAACGATTTTCAGCCAATTGGTACAAATGCAAAAATGTTAGGACTGAATTAACCAAAAAAAAATTATGACTAAATTGACACAATTATAGTAGGTTTAATTTTTTTTTAAAATAATTTTCCCGTTAACGGAGCGATGCACACAATTTGGCCTTGAATATATAATATGCGGCTGTGGATTTGACAAGTGACACGACAAGTGATATACGTAAATGTTGGTCACTGTTAGAATTAGGCGCACAAATACAATGAGATAAAAAATAAATATGAGAAAAAAAATCGAAACACAATGTTTTTATCCGGTTCATCATTAAACTAGGGCTACATCCAGCAAAAGATTCCATTATAATTAGTATATCTCATCTCTCTGTTACAATTCTCAATTATATGAGAAAGATTTTATATATAAACAGTAGTTACTTATGGAAACAAGCTCAAATTACAAATAAAATACGAATTCAAACTGTAAAAGCCTTATGGCATCCCGGGGAGTGCTGCTCCCTTGCAATCCTTGTCCTGTGCCTTCTGATCGACTGGAAGTATCAACTATATCTCAATAATCACATGCACACTGCACCACCACATGATGTTGAAGGTGACCCAATGATGCATTTTGCAAGGAGTCAACGAAGCATAGAACTCGGCGATGTACTTGTGGGCTCTCCCTAGTTTAGAAAGCATGAGGAAAGGTTGTCTTTGCTCACGAGGAAAACAACATATTTCTCTCCTCAATCCTCGTATAAGAAAATATGAATTAAGACCGCATTCTAGTGACAATACCAGTACGTACGATCGAAACAAGTTCAGAAATGAAGGCCAAATGCATTTGTCGAAGATGAAATATTTCGATTTCGAAGTCGTCTTTTCAGAGAGAGAGAGAGAGAGAGAGAGAGCTCTTTAATTGGTTTATTACCTTAATCACCACGGACTCGGTAATGAACCTCTCATGCTTCTTTCCACTGATCTTCAAACAAGCGAACTGTGCGTTGATCATGCAGCTACTGACGACGACCACAAAGGGGGTGTTGACTTCCATGCAAAGCCATGCCAAATGACCAGTCCTTCCGTTCATAACCTCACATTCGTTGACGATTCGACCTTCAAACTCTACTTTACGAAACCCTAACTCAAGATGTCCCAGCCTTAAGCTCTAACAAGCAACGTCTAACCATTTTAAAGCTACCCTTCAAGCGCATGGGAAGTTGTTGGCTCTTTGCAAGGTATTATCCCAAAGAATTACATGAGCACAGTCTCCTTAGACATGCATGGAAACAGATAAGCAGATTTCATTTTCTAAGGCAGTACAAGGTTTGGTAATACTTTTTCTAGGTGCACCAGCTTCTAGTGCGAGCCTAATGGTCAGCCGTGGCCCTTGAACTTGCCGACTTCACATGCAGTCTACATAGGACCTAATGGTCGTGGTGCACCGTAATCTCATAAACCCAGCATGCCTAGCTTCGGATTCACGGGCTTACAAGGAATCGACAAGGAAATTACCTCATCTTTTCTCCACCTTTTAGCATTTGGTACTAAGAAACGTAAGTCTTGTACTTTGTAGTTTAGGTATCGGCAACCCCTTCCGACGTCTATGGACAATGTGAGTTGGCCTTTCTAAGGTTTTAGATATATAGGCCATTCACCTTATACCCGCAGATTATCTAATTAATAATTGTGTGTATTTCCTATACATTGATTTGTATGCACAGTGTTAGAGTACGACAGTGGGGTCGAGCCTATGTTCAACTATTAGTCATATCATATTGGCGAATAAAAGCTTCCCTTATATGAAGAGATCCGAGTTAACTATTGTGTGAACAGTGTATTTCTTGAGACATCCATGTGGGATCGACATGGGATCTGCCTTTTTCATGAGCCACGTTCAATTTAGTCCACATACTACGTCCACATTAGAATTTCTCATCTTGAATCTTTTATTGTCCTGATACATCTGCCTAAATGCTTGATGCATTAACTGATGAAAATCCCAATAGATAAAATTCCCAAAATAGGAAAAATGGGCGGAGTGGGTTCTTCGCGCCGGACCTACCGTTCTGTCCTAACCCCAATTAGTTAGCCTTTCCCAATGAAGGACACTCTTGGGCATGCACTGCACTTTCTCACACATGGGCACACCTGTGTAGCCCCCTTAGCTGGCCTTACCTTCTAGTCAGAGTCATACGTTGTACCACTTAGTCAAATCTCCAAGTCTCTAGGACGCAGGTTGTCTTAAGCCCAGCTTATTTTAGAGGGTTGATGGGGGCAGATCCACCTCCACGTTCTTTAAAATTCAAGGGTCTGGATCATGATGTCCAGTACAAACCTACCCTGAATTTTGTCCTGATCATTACAAAAACTGAGAAACAGTTTGCATGGACAGGATATGTGGGACGAAGGCGAAGCAATATAACGGCCGTCAGAATTTTTGTGGACAAGATCACCTGAAATCCTTCATCTACCCATTCTTAGTTATTCACTCTGTTCTCCTTACAATCTGAGTCTAGGCAAGTGTTTTCACCCTAAGTAAAATTGAAATAAACGAAACTCAAAAGAAAAACCGTCCAGTAAGATTCACTTGACTTTTAACTTAATGGACAAAACCGTTCAACCCCCAATTTAGAATAGTCAAGGTCTTATGGAACATTGCATATTCGGTACTTTCTTAGCTGTCATTTTGCATGATCATTCATAAAAGGGCTTTTAGATATTAATATATCGGCGACACTTTGATGAGATCTTTTTAACCGACAAACGTCAAAACTCGCCTCAACTAGTTAGCACAGCCTCAAGCTCAAGTAGGATATTTTCATTTAATTCATCATGATATGAGCCATCTGGTCAAGAATCGTTACTTAGTATCATACTTTGACACAAAGTATCAAGTAGAAAGTTCCTAGAAATTGTCATCGCTGCCACTGTAATGAAGAGAAAATCACACTGATGTATCGCTTCTACACATGCAAACCATAGAGAGAATCGTCACCAACCAGCTCTCTAATTTTCTATCGAACGAAACAAATTCAGCAAAACCCAAAAGCATTTCGTGCTTTGTTCGGCGAAGAACGGGGTATGTGCAAAGCTCGAGGCTAAGTTGGGTGGAGATGTTCACAAAAATCACACCCTAGGATTTTTCCCCAGCGGAAGCAGACAAATTAATAAGACTCTCGAGACTTGTATACACTTGTCATTTGTTCTCCAGAATCTAGTTGTTTCCTCGATCCGCTTTCTTTTCTAGGTCGAGCTGAGCGCGCCCGCAGGTCAGCTGTGTTTCATAGGTTAAATATATAGGAAGTATTAGGCTGGTATACGCTATTAACTTAACATATGTACTTTCTATTCGGGTGTTAGGTGTAAGTTTTGGTTTGGTAGCTCAATAACTTCTGGTTGCACCATTGTATGATCCTTTCAAGAAAAAACACCAAAATGACCCACCCAGTTGGTGATTTTGCTTTGTAGAGCTAGAGCGAGCTCTTGCTCCAACAGAGGTTTGTCATCGTTCTCCTTTCGCGATCTCTCTACTCTCCTAGAGAGAGAGAGAGAGAGACAGTCTACTACCTAGGGTTTGATGAAGCCCTAACAACAGTTTCAAGGTCGAACAGACAACGAAGCAAAGGTTAAAAAACAAAAGACTGCTCACTTGGCATGAATAGCATGGAAATACACTCACCCGGTTTCTGCATGTCCATGGAATCACCGCCTCTTCACCCCCCCCGCCCAACAAACAAATCCCCCCGCGGGAAACCTGTAAAATTCCAGAATCCAGTCAATACTTTTGAATTCAGACACCAGCAAACCAAAGAAACAGCAAAAGAAACGAAAACAAAAGCATATTCATGTGTAATCAATCTCTGAACCGAAGAAATCCATGTTGTCGAGAGAAAAGAAACAAACAAAGTACCCGGGCGTCTCCTTGGTGGAGGAGAGTACTCAGTTGATGAAGTGGGTTCTTGCCTGATTTTTATAGATAGATAGATAGAGAGAGAGAGAGAGAGAGAGATTTCCTAAGGGGACCAAGGAAAAAGAATAGTCTGCGAAATAGTTTTGTCAGACTCCATTTCACTGGCAAGAGGAAGCTTTGACTCACTGGTGGTAGATACGAACTAGCATGTGCAAATGCAACCTTAACAACAACCTTTACTAAAACCAGGAGTAGGAGAGATATCTATTGCCCCGATGAAACTTGAAATCAGAATATATATATATATAAGCAATTGTCCACGGATTGGAGTCCGCACAAAAGTTATTGACATCTATAATTTACTTTTCTGGAAAGGTGAAAATGAAATAACGGTACAATCAAATGTCAGGACGCCCTAAGTTTATTTTATTTTATTTTTCTCTCTTCTCACTCTTTTTACCTTCTTCCGTTTACTTTT
This sequence comes from Rhodamnia argentea, assembly GCF_020921035.1. Taxonomy (NCBI): domain Eukaryota; kingdom Viridiplantae; phylum Streptophyta; class Magnoliopsida; order Myrtales; family Myrtaceae; genus Rhodamnia; species Rhodamnia argentea. The sequence continues at coordinate 8,002,586 of NC_063154.1, read as the reverse complement.
TCTTCTTTTCCCTTCGACCCTTCTTTTCACTTTTCTTCTTTCCACCTTCGTCGTCTGCCCGTTGTCCTCTTTGCCGCCCGAGACCGCTACCTACGCCGTCCACCTCTCTCTCTCTCTCTCTCTCTCTCTCTCAAGGTCGTGACCTTATATCCAAAGTTCCTAACCTCAAGCGACTTCCTACTTGAGATCGCACAATCAATAATATAGTGTACGAAAATGAGTAATTAATAGGAGAACTCGCTAGTGTGCATTATTTTAGCGCAAGCAATATTTCCCTTTGTTGATTTGACGGTTAGTGAGGGGGGGAGTACTTAAAACCCTAAAATCAATGGCGGATAAGACTGTTTGCGCAAAGTTTTCTTTACACCGGCGGTGCAAGGTCTAATGCTCCATGGCAAGTATTGTCACCATAATTGGTGCTAAAATATTAGATATTCCGATAAGGAAACAGCATGTATGGCGCATGATGTACGTTGTTTTTTGTGGTGAATGTCTTGCCTGGATAGAAATCATATGAACTCGTATGGAGACTATCTGTACATGTACAAATCATTCGCACATGAGCATGCGATAGTCTTCACAAGCGCGCCATGACTTCATCCAAATGATTTTACCATAAAAATCCTCATGTACTAATGTTAATTTCTTGTTACTATGAAGAGGATACACAAAAGGGTACTAGTATCTAAGATTATTTTTACCGGACCAGATCATGTCATGTCCGAAATTAGTGAGGTTCATATCGGGAGCGCCACCTGGATAACACAAACGAACCGGTTCCAACTTCCAAGACATGCTTTCCATATTCATATTGCTCTTGTAACTAGGGGTGATCGGTTTTTGATCGTGTCCGGTTCCACCAAGGAATCGGGAGCTGAATCGGAAGGATTGGTTCCCGGGTTTCGAGATCGGGAACCAGACCGGATAGTCTAATTAAACCGATGAATTATTAGTAGGGGTGAACACTTGCATTTAAGAAATGGAAAAAAAAAATTGGTGGATTATTAGATTTACGTTTAACAAAACAAAAGAAAGGTCTGGCCTGGATGGTACGGTTCCCCTCGGAATCAGAAATCAGACCGAAATCTTAGGGTTTGAGAGAGAGAGAGAGAGAGGGGGGGTCAGGGTTTTGAAAAAGCAGCACAGAGAAGAAGGAGCCAGTTGATGGCGAAGTTTAGCTGGTTCTCCCCGTGTGATTCTTGAAATGCTGATAGAAACTTGATCGCGGAAAAACGGGCGGATCCTACGACTCCAACCACGCACGATCCCGCTCCCATCTACCATTTTTCTTTTGTGAAACACATAAACTCTTGTGTTTCCCTCCGGTCATCTTCTCTTGAGTAGGGAAATGGAAACATCACATCGAACATTCCTTTTTTGGTCAAATGGGGAAAAAAATATCTGTAGCTACCGTGACCAGCAGATGACGAAACATTGGAAATGACCAAGACTCATTGGTTGCCAAGTTTTGGGAGCCCTTCTCTCTCTCTCTCTCTCTCTCTCTCTCTCTCTCTCTCTCTCTCTCTCTCTACACTCTCTTCTTGGATACCACAAAATTTAAGAAATTCGTATAAATTTCAATCCATTGGACTTATATATCCTCAATTTAGCCAGTTTAAAATGAACAGTGGCTGCAAGACTAGAGAAAATTATCAAAAAGGTCACTCGGTCGAATGAACTGAATTGACACAAACACAAAAGGTTTATGATTTAATTGGAAAAAAAATACATTTACAACTAAATTGTCACAATCACAATAGATTTAGAACTTTTTTTGTAATTTTTCCTTCAAGATTATATTTGTATATTATTCTCAACGTTTGCTTTCATCGCTCTACATATTTGAAGCCAACACACAACGCACCCCACCCAATGGAATGTAGTCATGTCCTTAAAGGTGACGTGGGTGTACTAGAGATGTCAAACGAGTGAGTCGAGTCATGTTTAGGTCGGATCGAATATGGACGAATCAATATTGATCAATTTAACCTGTTTTGACCCATATCTAACGACCCATATTACTAAAAAAAATCCATATTTAATCCAATTTAGTAACATTTATGATTATTAAAAAATTATATTACTAAAACATTGTGAATAATTTTTATAAGTATTTAAAAATTTAAAAAATTAAAATTTTTGTATTTTTTCCTTTTCATTTTCATTTTCATTTTTTTTTCAAAGTCCGGCAAGGGTTATCAGCCGACCCTTGCCGATCAATCACGAGGGCCACCCGACCCTCGGTGACCACAAGCGAGGGCCAATGAGTGAGGGTTTTGCGGTCCTCGCCCAAACCTAGCGAAGGTTTCACGGCCCTCACCTAGTGTCGGCAAGGGTCGGCCGACCCTCGCCTGTGATCGGCAAAGGTCTACTGGCGACCCTTGCCATACTCATCCGAAAAAAAAAAAAAAGTAAAAAAAAGAATGAAAACAATAAAAGTTAAAATTAAAATTAAAAAAACCTTTTTATGACCCATTTTGCTATATCTAGGGTGTACTAACCCTTCCTCACGTATAACCGAAACCTTTCGGCCTATTTTATTTTTGTAGAGTGGTTAACCTTTAGGTGATTTAACTTCTCCCTAATACCTACACTTTTACGTTTCCAATCCGTTGCGTGTCGAAATCCCTCAACGAGGCCCAAGCGGATGAATCTTGGCTCAAAAAGAGTTGAAGCCCAAAAGGATTGCTAACGCGAGAATGTTTTATCGAATTTAATCCGTTCGTTTTCCAATAAGGAGTTACGGGTCAGTTTTGGACAGAGAGTGTCAAATGCAAAGGATAATTATATTAACACCAAAGGCGCAATACAAATTCTTGACGATTCGACAACCCACATATTCGACAGTGAGACGAACTTCGACGTACTAGGACTTAGGATGCGATTCCAGAATTTAATCGATGAGGCCAAACCAAATTGTAGGACACAATGCCGGAATCTAATTGACGACACTGGACGGGGGAATGTAGGACACAATACCAGAATTTAATTGACGAAATTGGACGAGGTGAGCAAAGGGTACAACACCGGAATTGAATCGACGATGCTGAACCTAATGAGCAAATGCCGGAATTTAATTGACGACACCTAACTCTGGATATGAAACTCATCGGAATTGAATTGACGATGGAAATCAGAAAGCTATAGCTAAGCTAAAGGCTAAAAATTTAATTGTAAAGATAAGTATTTTGTGTGTGTGTGTGTGTGTGTGTGTGTGTGTGTGTGTGTGTGTGTGTGTGTGTTGTGTTGTGGCCGCGGGGTATTTGTAGACTAGCTCCGGTAACCCTCGAGCGGTTATTTCCTTTGGCGCCACATTTTATCCCTTTCCGATAAGTCGTGTGGATAGCTTTTTTACGGTTTCTTGATTCTCGCACCCTTTCTTTTCACCTCATGGGGGTTACCACCAATCTTTCGATGATCGCCCCGATCGTGGCTCCTTTCGCGCGCTTCTCCTTTCGTCCTCCAATGAAGATGCCGTCAAAACTTTCTTTGACACGTGGCATCTTCGAGGTTCTCCTGAATCTGTCTTTGATACACCTGCCCGCAGGCGATCAAAACTCCTGCTCATGCCCATCACGTGGCTCTTGGAGTAACTTTGGGTGTTAACACAATCAAAGCACGAAATTGTTGGAATCGACTCATAGAACGATCTAGGCATTCGAATCACCGTAGCTCACCCCCGACCTATTGGACGGAAGACTGTAGGCCATAGACAAGGGGGAAGTTTTTCGATATTTCATTTTTGTTATCCTTTCCGAATTTCGCATTTTCAAATTAAATCAAAAGATAAATCCGGATCCGGGATGGAAAGGCATGGCATCGTAGCGATGACCCTTAATCACTAATCACTTTATTCCCCAACTTGTGAATGTGTACATCCTAGATAGACGGTTAATTTAGTGTGTGAAACGGGCTAATCGATATAATTTCTACTATAGAAGGTTAACTTTATTCTATTAACAATAAAAGTTGTTTTTGAGTGTGGAAACGAGTTAATCAGTAATAACTAACCACCCCATTGGTATGGTAAATTTTGTACTTATGCAAAAAAATAAAATTAAAAAAAAAATCACCCCATTGATATGGTAAAATGAGTACATTTGTCTGTTAAAATCAAAAGTGTGGCCAGTAAAATTCATAGAGAATATTTCGTTTTCTTGCTTGGTCTTCTCGTGAAAACTAGTTAGATGACGGAAAGCATGACATGCGAACTCACTACTAACGAGTGAAAATTTTATAGAAGTCCCGGACATCTAGATGAGAGGAAACATTACTAAAATAGTTCAAAATTTAGTGTACTTATGCCAATTCAGTCTTAAATCTTCAATAGTTCAATTTAGTTGATTTAGTCCTAATCTTTTGAAAATTTACCAATTGAATCCTTTCTGCCAATTTTAACTGAAAAAATGACATAAACGCTGGTCATCTTACGGGGCATGAGCGGCACTAACGTAAACAATTTTTATAAACTTTTATTTTTCCATTTTGATTTTTTTAATTTTCTTTTCCTTTTTTGGTTTGCTTTTTTTCCTTGTGCTAGCGAGGGTCATCGGAAACCCTCGTTGACCGTGACTCTCGCCCAGTCTGGCACAACCTTCGTGGGAGCAAGGAATAAAAGAAAAGAAAAGAAAAGAAAAGAAAAATAAATAATAATAATAATAATAATAATAATAATAATAATAGCCCATGTCGGGGTTGGCAATATTATGTAGGATGATCGATGTCTACATTAGAAAATTTCAGCCAAATTGGCCAAAAGGACTTACTTGGCAAATTGTCAAAAAGTTGATGAAAACATTGATTAAATTAAAAAAGTTTAGGACTGAATTAATATAAGTGCAATAGATTTATGACTTTTTTGATAATTTCTCCCCAAAAAGAGACAAATCTATCAAGAGGGGTGAAATCGCGAAAGTGACAAGTGAGAAATCAAAGATGGGACCATATAAGTATGCATAATGGAATGGCTAGAGTTCAGCTCCTGGAATGTTCAAAGTAAAAAATAATCAGTTGGTGGGCGAACTCAGTCCAAGTAAAAATGTCCTTAGAAAAATACAAATATCTTTGGGTCAAAGAGGATTTCCGAAATGCAAATAGTATTTGGTAAAGTATATTTTAAAAATACATTGAAAAGAAACTTTGAAGTAAATGCTGTTTGATAAAAAAAAATACCCTTTGTAAATAATTCATTTTTGAATAGTTTTTTTATTTTTGCAAATAAAAATTATTTTTTATTTGTAATTTATTTATTTCTCTTTTTTTTCCCTCCTTCCTTCGTTAATTTCTTCTCAGCCTATCGTGGGCCATTGCGGCGACCGACCACGGGCCAGGCTTGGCCTTGCCCACTTAACCGGCCTCAAGCAAGATCGAGCCTCGCTCGTTTGAGGCCGAGCCCGGTTGAGCCGGATTTGGCGAGGCCAAGGCTCGCATCACCGAACCTCGAGCTCGCCGGCTTTTGCGTCATGGTTCATTTTCGGACAATCGCCGTGGTTCGTAGTCAACGGAGGAAGGAGAAAAGAAAAAAATAAAAAGATTAAAAAAATAAAAAATTATAGTTGCATTTCGAAAATGCAACTTTTTAAAGTACCTCCGAATATACTTTAGGCTAGAGGCCTTTAGGGGCCTTTGAAAATGCAATTGCATCTCTCCAAAATTGAGCAAAAAATGAACCAAACGCTATTTGCATTTGGTCAAGGAATTTTAGAGCCCCAAAGCCCCTTGTAACTGCCGAACCAAACATGCTCTAAGTAGCTTATCAAGTTTCGCAAGTTTACAATTTTGAAAATGCAGTACGCATTAGTAAGCGTCAGTTTGTTCCAAAAACATAAGTTAGTTAAAAATATAGAGAAATATTCTATTCTAAGAGTGCAGCAAGTTATGCCACAATTCAACATGTCAAGGACAGTCTTAATGGAATGCGTGATCAAAGAGTAAGTAGGATCAAAGTTGAGTTGGGGAAAGGTTATTTAGTTTATGAAGTACACTTCACATGGGCTTGGGAGTTCGTGGGCCCACGCGGGTTATAAGGGTGCCAATTACACCTTTGGGCAAGCTTAAGTAAGGTTATTGAGTCTCTTATTATTTCGCCAAAAATAAATAATTTGAAAAATATTTTCTTAAAAATGATTGATTTGTATTGCTTACATTAATTCTTTTGTTATTGGCGAGCCTAGGCAATGAATTGAACCCGAACTAAGGGCTTGGTCCGGCCCTAATTGGTGCTTGGTTTTTTTTTTTTTTTTATTTATTGTTGACACTTGATCTTGTCGATATGGTGGCTAATGTGGCGAGTTTAAGTGCTTAAAAAGAGGAAATAGAGGAAAATGTTAAATAAATTGCAATAAAAAGTTTGAAAAAAAAATCAAAGAAAGACGAGTCCGAGGGAGGAAAGGAGGTGGTCGTTACAGCCACCACCGACGACAATGCCGCACCACCACCTCACCTCAGTGCTAGCCCTCACCGAGGTCACACGGACAAACACCCGATCCGCCACAAGGCTATAAACAAACACTACTAGACAAACTCCACGTACCCCGAAGTCATGCCCTAGGAAGCACGGCAAAGCAAAACACTAGAGTAACAATCTAATTAGAAATCAGAGTTTTTGTCCCCTTGTCTTTAGGCAGTCCGTGTACACCAAGTTGATATAAGTACTGGCCCTACATGGGTTGCTTATTTATTTTCTTGTGACGCAATTGCTCCCCATCGATATCCCGTCAAATGATTTTTTTAGACAAAATATCGTCGTTTTTAATTCACTTTAAGCCACATGGATGCTATGTCAATATCATTTGCCTTTCAGCATCCATGCATGCAGATTTTTAACGATGCTCATTGATGAAATCTTGATAGAGGGTAAATTTATTTACGAATACAAGTTTGTGATTTTTGTTGTCACGGGAAAAAATTTATGGTCAATGTGTAAAGTTTAAATTTGGTTTTTTTAATAAGAAATGAAGGTACTCTTTAACCCTTTTTTTTTTTGAAGGGGGGGGTGTTGGTGGTCAAAAGGTGCTCTTTAATTATTATTGAATGTTCAAAATGGGTGCTCTTTAATTGGTTCAGCAGGACCTTAGTGGCCTTTTTCCGGCTCGACAGGGCAATCAACGGCGGTTGACTTTCGCGTGAGTTCTGTCCCTTTCGAACGGCGACAGCGATGCCACCTGTCGTTTCCATCTGAAAAAAAGAGAGCGCAGAAAACGACTAAGAACAATCTGGGCCGCCCGATGTACCGGAATCTGTGTGGGCCGTCCGACCATTTTTCACTTGTCCGGTGGGGTCCAACGAGGATTGGCGGGATCCGTCTCGTTGACAAACCGTTTTCGCGTACTGTTTTTCTTTAACCGACGGGAGGCGCGCACGCCCGTCGTTTTCGTTGAAACGATATCGTCCGTTGAATTAGATGAATCTCACGTGGGGGCCTCACGTAAATCAACGGATGAGGTTTGTTGGATCGGTAAATACTCACCGAGGATTTGAGGATATTTTTTGTTACTTGGACCCAGTGAGGTCCTGGATACCCCGCCCAAAAAACTAGGTCCGATGGCAAAAATCGCGAGTCCGGTTCGGACCTATGAATCGACTATGAAGGTAAGTTTTCGGGGTCCTAAAGCAAATAAAGGTTCGACAGTTCTAGTAATTTGTCTTCGTTACTTTGGATCAACGGATGGATATTACCGAAACGGGCGGAACATAGATCCTCGTTCCCTTTTCTTCCCTAGTAATTTTTTTGTCACTAAAACTAAAACAAGAAAGCGAAGCTACAAAGACAAACGGGCCGGCCCAAATGTCTAAAGATGGATTGCTACGAGGCCCAGATCGGGGCCCAATGGGCCTCAAGAGCAGGCATGGACATCATGAACTGCCATTTAGGTAGTTGTCTCGTCTGTTAATCTTCTCTCTTAACACACAAAACAACGCATTCATCGCTCTGCTACTTGCCAAGCACTCTCTTTCTGCGCGCAAATTCTTGTCTGTTTTCTCTTACTGTAAGCCCTGATACGAAGCTTGAATCGACTTCGACGATGGGGTCTTGCTAATTTTCAGCTCTATTGTCCCGGGGGTTCTTCCATGGCATGCGTTCGTTCATCGGAAAAACGAGGAGTCCTGGCCTGAACAGGAGTCATTTGATGTCGGGGATCGTCTCGTTGTCATCCCCGATTTCGCTTCGCTTGTGCGCGATTTCGGCTCGAAGGTTTGATTTTTGCTTCTTTCTTTTCATGCGAGTGTGCTCTTCTTTTGCTTCGGTGAAGAATGATGCCGTCATTCGACAGTCTTCGCTGTTGCGCAATCTCTTGCGGGCGGATTGTGAGGATGGCCGCGGCTGCAACGGAGGGCCATGCGGCGTCTTTCGAGAGGATGGCCGTGAAACCGCCTTCGCACCCGACCTATGATTTGAAGGGCGTGATCAAGCTCGCCCTGGCCGAGGACGCTGGGGATCGAGGTTTGGCACAAGCCGTCCTAGTTCTCTTTCGATTTTACTGTGTTGCTGTGATTGCCGTTCCTCGGCTTCTTGAGAAAATATTGGGCGCAACGGTTATAGCGTGCCATTTACGAGTATAAGATAGTGAATGGGCTGACACCCAGTGATGAGTGTGCGGATATGTGATCGGATTGGGAATCTGTGCATTCATAGATCATTTACTTGTAGTTTGTTGGTGAATTAATGCGTTCGTGGTGACATGGATGCTGCTCTGGAGGTAGTTAAGAACTCACGCTGTGTGAACGTGGCTGGACCTGATTAAAAGGCTTGTTAGTATGACGTGTGATGGTGTCATTGCATTGTCTTTTTTTTTTTTTTTTTTTTTTTCCGGTGTGTGACTGTGGTGATCATCAGTTCCTAATAAAGCCCGGGGCTTTAATGGTCCATTCACTCTGTTTTCACCATGGGCGTCTCATGGGTTGCATAATTCTTGGAGTTTTAGGAGATGTGACTTGTATGGCCACTATCCCTGCGGACATGGAAGTGGAGGCCCATTTCTTGGCGAAAGAGGATGGTGTTGTGGCAGGAATTGCTCTTGCGGAGATGGTATTCCATGAGGTCGACCCTTCTCTCACGGTACTTCCTCGCTCTCTCTCTCTCTCTCTCTCTCTCTCTCATGTCATGGAGCTTCTTAATTCTCAATGTTTTTGACTTATTCTTTGTGTTCAATTGATTGTTCGTGTACAATATGATGCAGGTAGACTGGTCTAAGAAGGATGGAGAACATATACATAAGGGTCTTCAGTTTGGAAGAGTTTCTGGTAGATACACAATATTGATATCAGCATTTACATAAGTGTACAGACTTTTAATCTGCACTTCAATTTTAGCAAGTTTGTCCTTCCCATTAAGAGCAGTGGATATGCAGGACGAGCATACAGTGTTGTTGTAGCTGAAAGGGTAGTGCTGAACTTTATGCAAAGAATGAGTGGCATTGCAACTCTAACTAAGGTACTCTCATCCTCTTGAGGAAGGTAGAACTGAATGGAACAATGCTTTGGTGTTGCAACAGAACTTTTTGCTGTCCTTGCAACACATTCTGGAAGTGCAATTTAGGATATGCTCCATTGCAGAGCTTGAGCTGCTTGTAATCAATTTCTTAGCTGTCGCTCTGGTTAAGGGTGACATGAGGTGGGGTTTATTATTTCTGCAGGCAATGGCAGATGCCGCACACCCAGCACGCATTCTAGAGACAAGAAAAACTGCTCCAGTTTTACGTTTGGTGGATAAGTGGGCGGTCTATACTACTTCCTGGACTTACATTTCCTGCTTCCTTTGTCTCACATTCAAGTTTATCAGTTGATGTTGTGATGTATCTTTCTATAGGTTCTCATTGGCGGAGGGAAAAATCACAGGATGGGTCTATTTGATATGGTTATGATAAAAGACAATCATATATCTATAGCTGGGGGTGTCACAAATGCCATTAGATCTGTTGACATGTATTTGAAACAAAGAAATCTCCAAATGGAGGTCGAGGTACTTGAATTTGGCACTTTACTTTTTCTCCTTATAAATGTTGATTACAGCATGAATTTGGATGTTCACCAACCTCTTGGCCTCACGACCAGTGAAATAAGCTGTCCTTTGCCCTGATCTTTTCTATTTGAAATTTGTAACTGAAGATGTTGATAGTATCATCATTATCATCTCTCTCTCTCTCTCTCTCTCTCTCTCTCTCTCTCTCTCTCTCTCAGGTTGAGACAAGGACACTCAAGGAAGTTAAGGAAGTATTAAACTATGCATCTGAGACCAATACCTCCTTGACTCGGATAATGCTGGATAATATGGTCATACCCTTATCAAATGGTGATGTTGATGTTTCCATGCTTCAAGAGGCTGTGGGATTGATCGATGGGAAGTTTGAGACAGAAGTAAGTTTTAGAAATTCTATGCATTGGGTTGTTTAGTTGGGTACTGCAGTTACAGAGTTGTTGTCTCTGCTTTCCATCTTTATTCTGCATCTCTTAGAAAAGTGATGTGAAGAAAATTAAGGTACCAGATATTCAATGTGGATGGAAATAATTGAGTTTCTACATGTGAGATCATCTTAATGACACAGTCTTCTTAGATAGTTTTCCCAGCTTCTTATTCATAACTAAACCATGCATTGCTGCCTTCTAGCACCCATCAAATCTCTGCCTGCAACTTTGCTTTGGGCTTGCATAGATTTCAATGCAGCAATGTTGAATCTTTATGAAAGCTCGTGTAGTCGGGTGAACTCAGCTGAAATTGCTTCTATTTCAAATCAATTTGTTTCTTGGCAAATTTTAGGTGCTCATTTCCCACAGTAGCCGCTATAACAGATGATTCTGATGTAGTGTGGCATTCCGAGTGAACTGGTTTAAACCTAACAGTAGTACTTTGCTATGGCAGGCATCTGGAAATGTTACTCTTGAAACAGTACATAAAATTGGACAAACCGGTGTGACATATATCTCAAGGTAATTTGTTTTAAACTCTATATATGGTCCTCAGCAATTTTTATTGGACTTGTTTTGATGGATATTGAATTCTGGCAAAAAATCTCCGTGAATCTGTAGACTGTCGAAGAACATAAACGTGTTTATCTCAAATTAGCAACTTTTCATCCAGAAAAGAAGATTGTAGAAGAATGCATTTTCAGGAAAAGTACTTGGATAATGATATTCCATGTTTGATGCTCCCTATGAAGGATTTTCTTACTATATTGTCAGAGTCGCAGTCCATGAACAAGTAAGCGACTGTAGTGGCAGTGACAATAACCAACAGATGGAGTTGCTTCTATTGGCCACAGTAGGCTGGCCAATGCTGGTCAGTGGTGAATGTAAAACCCTTGGTAGTTGCAGGAACCTCCTTGGTGATAGGTGACGATTGACAGGATTCAATTTTAAGAATTTGAATATACACTATTCATTTATTAGGAGAAAACTTTGCATTGACCAATTTGTCTCAACTGTGTTCAAGGATAAAACGTGCTTTTCTTTTTTCTTACTGTGTCTGGGAGTAAACGTCTTGTTCTTTTGATTAGTGAAAAAATGTAAAATTCCTCTAGTTACTTTTCTTCGTGAAATAGCCTAAACAGTCGATGTCTTTGTCCATGTTTCCTTCTTTACGCTAAAGTCTGAAAAGGATAGCTCTTCTCATGTCGGAATCTCATACCCTTACTTATAATGTAGTCTTGATTCTTTGCCAAACATGACAGGTTCCGATCACAATCAAGTGAGTGTGAGGAGTTTTACCAGTTGAATTAAGTGGATTGCTGTTCCCATTATTTCTTAGTGGTGAAGCAGACAATAGAGTAGAGTCTGAGAGCTTAAATTATGCACTCTTTTTGTGCTGTGAGGGGGATGCTTTGTTCCCTTGTCAGCAAAGTATTCTTATTTGTTTGTCAAGTAATTGAGAAGCCTGATTTGATCTTCTTCATCCATGGTTTACTATTTTTGCCGTTTTTGTGTCTTCCAAATGTTCTACACTTCTTGTCACTGTGACTCTGGAAGGAGAAGATGAGATAGAACCGGACTGACTTTCTTCGTTACTGGTTTTGGTAACTCATAAGATCTGTGCAGTGCACCATTCTGGTAGTGCTAGTTGTATTGGTTAGAGGGGGCTTATTCTTCTGACAAAGTTAAATCCTGCTATTTTAACTGGTAATATTTCAATTCGCTAACTCTAATTTATGTTCTAATTAAGAATTGCACCAAAGTCATTTAGTTTTCGTATCCCATCTGGCAGCCAGCTATATATGGTTCGCTTTTTACAAGTTTTATGGACAGAAGATGTCTTTCTTCCTGGTGAAGAAAGTCAGACAAACATGCTGGCATGTGGGATGACTCATGGGCTCTAACTTTTCCCCTGGATGACTTTGTTATTTTTGCAGTGGTGCCCTCACGCATTCTGTTAAAGCGCTCGACATCTCCCTGAAGATCGATACGGACTTGGCTCTTGAAGTCGGAAGGCGTACGAAGAGAGCGTGATTCGTTGCTCTGTTTCTCATTCCTATAAGGAAATTTGCCCAGAATTGGATGATCTTTCTTTTCCATGAGATGTGATGTATTTCCCGCTCGACCACTTTTCTTTCGGCTTTTTTCCATTGATGACTGCCAACAAAGTTGTTGGGGGGAGAAATCGGAAGGCAGAAAGTTCAATTGACGAGTGGGGGATGAAATATAAGTTCATCAACCTATGTGAGGGAAATGACGTCACTAGTCATTAAACTTTGGATCAATGTATAATACTATTCTTAAATTTTTCATTTGTTCAATATACTCCTTAGACTATTCACAAGATTCAATTTAATTACTAAACTTTCAACTTAGTCTATTATCTTTTGATAACAAAGTCAAATCAATCTTTCGGTACTATTCATAGCTACACTATATGTCAGATTTAAATATACATTTTCAAGTTAATCTATTTTATAAATCAACGAAAAATATGCTATCTTTTATAAACTTTTTGCCTTTTTGGGTCTTTAAAGTTGTTACGATAGTTTCATTTAAGTATTTTTTAGCTTCCGATGAAAGTATAATTTCATTTAACTTGTCTTGGGTTATTCGTCCTATTTTTAACTTCCTAATTTACAAATTTAATTAAAAAAACGCGACACAAAACCTTGTAATTTGTTAAATATATTAGGAACAAGATTTAGATTCACTGAAGTGTGATTATTATTATTTTTTTTTGACATCCTTATGAAAACACTTGTTCTTAAAATCGCAGGAATATTAACTCGCTATAACCCTGAATGAGCTTCTATTGTTACTGTTCTGTTATAGAGATTTTTAAGATAAATCTACTAAATTGGACTATCGTAATGTTTATAGAGTATAAAACGATAAGAAGGTATTGATGTAGGAAATAGACTGAAATGAAAAAAAAAATTCTAAAATCTGGGCAATAGCGTAATTATGAAAGCTTTTGAATGGTAAGGAATGACTAATCTTGTGAGAGATTGGAATGAACAAATTGAAAATTTAGATACCAGACTGAATATTTAGAAATAGTTCGAGAACCCGCATGTACAAATCAAAAAATCTAAGAACGGCATTGCGCGTTTAACCAAAATTTAACGATCGTTTGTGTCACTTTCTATATCCAAATTACAAGGGTCGGGACTTGTGCCGGCTACCGCCGGGAGGTCATATAGATCGGAACCGGAGCTACAAGAACGGAAGCCCCACCCACGGCTCCAACTAACCTTTTACGGTGTCTCCGGTTTAACCATTGTGAACTATGCAAGGATTGAAAATGGTGAACTTGGGCAGTGCAGAAGAGTTATTTCAATGTTTGCATGATTTTTTTTTTCCAGGGAGGTGACTTTTAGTCTCCATTTTTTTTTTTTATTCTTTGGGCCAACACCAGAAGGAGTGGAATTGAACGAATTGTTTATTTCAAAATTCTGTCAGTCATCAATCGTGACTTTGCATTTACAACGGTGGGAATTTCTTTTGATGTAGGCAAACTCCGCGGAAAAATAATCCAAACGGATGTCAATTTAGTCCTAAATTTTTTTGTTTTGCTAGTTCGATTTTAAACCTTTGCGCTATAGTGCTTCCATCCCATTTTTAACGTGGAGGGCTGCATTGGAATTCTCCATAGAGATTTAGGATCGAACTGGCAAAAACGAAAAATTTATGATCAAATTGACATATGTACAATAAATTTACAGTTGATTGATCGAACAATCTGTCCCTATTATGCTGCTTTGAATTTTGCCACGTGATCACCAATTCCTTGGACATGCATGTGCAGGGTTGGAATATAATGTCGTATTCAATTTCTCACCGGTATACGTCGATCTCGTGGCGCTTTTTCTAAGCACGATGTGTCTGCTTCCAGGAGAATGAGATGGTTGCTGGTCAAACAAGATAACTCAATTTCCCTTTGTTCAAGACACGCATATCCCTTTGTTATCTATCAACATAATTTCACAGTCGGCCATGTCAAATCTCTATGTTGGCAAAAAAAAAAGAGAGAGAGAGAGAGAGAAAAAAAAAATTGAGAGTGAATGAGACCAACTAACCATAGTAACATTTTTTTTAATATTTTTACATTCTTGGAAATTGGATTTTCTTTTCTGTTTTTCATTCCATTCGATTCCGTAAGTTCCTGCAAATTGCAGCCAATAAGAAACTCTAGATAACAAAACGAATAATCAAAATAAATATAGGGGTCACACACTCAAAAAGCGAATTTATGATTTCTTCAAACTAAAATCAGCGGTCGATCACCGAATTCGTCTTCATTAATCAGCGCACACCGAGAACTTCATCTATTGCTGCAGCTTTACCTTTCGACGGCACGCCCCAAGATTCGGCATCCCCAATACCATAGCCATACGGAATAAAAAAAATCGAATGAGCACAAATCTGATAGTGAGAGTGAAACATTCACGAAGCTCCTTCCATCTCCTTTAAAAATTGGACTTGTACACTAATGAAATTTAGGAGAAGCGAAACCCCGAAAATACCTCCGAAACGGGATAGAGAAGCTTCCAAATCTATACTACATCAGAAGAAAATAGCTCCGTAAACAGGAGAAAATCGAGAAAAAGAAACAGAGAACTAAATCGGTTAATGAAGAGGGGAGTGGAGGGAGAGATCTAGCTCAAACCCTGTCCTTCATAGAGATAGAAGAAGGGAGTTGTGTGAAAATGAGAGGGAAACAGAATGGGGACTAGCGGCTAGAGGGGTCTCGTTCGCAATGCCAATATCTACTAGAACGTTGCCCAAATTAGGCAATGAGAACATTGAGAAGGACTCTTTACTTTAGTATCTTTTTCTTAAAGACAAAGAAAGCCTATCCTAGATAAACCTCTCGGGGCGTACGAAATACCTCGTTAAGTTCATGGATCGGGTATCACGCGAGCTAAAATTCGAGCGACTAACCCAAATTTGCACTTGATAGTGCGAGGAATAGTACTTATATTTGCGTACTAATACTCATCCTGGTGTCCATCCCTTAACAAGATGTGCTTTCTCGTTCGTTTAAATTTTTAATTAATTTTTATTTGTGTAATTTTCTTGGCGAAACTTCGAGCATAATCTAAATTATAGAAGTTACAAAACAACTCGAAGAAAGAACACCGTGAAATCACCGTAGGATCGAATCCTCGCTCCCCGTGGTCTTTAATTCGAAGCTCTCGCTATCAAAATCATGTACTTTCATTTGCAAAAAGAAAGAAAGAAAGAAAGAATCGATTAAGTTCGTCCTGTTTGCGAAGTGTTTTTTCCTTAATAAGTTACAAAAAAAGAAAAGGTTCTATTTGCAATTACAAAGAGTCTTACAAACAGCTTGCATAATTTGTGTTGAGAACTTTGAAGGCGATGCATGGGCAGTGAATCATATTACCTTATATGCATTGACATGTTACGCTGATTCTTATATGTCGATAGGGTGTTTTAAGAGTTTTTTGAGGCACCCGAATAATCTTCATTAATGTGACGGTCTTCACGTTTCACAAATATCGATAATTATTAGATGTACACGGGTTTGCAGGGGATTCTATAGCACTAAGACTAGCAGGTTTGATTACCCTAAGAAGGGTTATCCCACAAAATAAGGACGGATTCGTGCCTAATTCCAATTAAAAGTGCGACCACCTTTGTCCATTTGCTTCTTGGCATTTCATGCGCATATTCATATGTACGCTTGATGGGTCATGAAAACTTGAAGTAATACTTGTCTATGGAGATCGCATAAACCCGCACATATTAAGTTGGGAAATTGCCCAATCAGTTCTAAATCTATTGCGTTCAAGAAAAGGCTTGACCTACTCTGGTTATATTTATGTTTTAAGAATAGCAAAAAATGTCAATTCTGTCTTAAATTTTTAATTTCACCGATTTAGTCTTAAACTTTGCACGAAATTATAATAGAGTTATTGCGGTCAATTTTCATTGAAAATCACTAACTTTGTGATTTAGTCATTGCTAACGGTCTTACGTAGCATGTTGCCACAATATCGATTTCTGACAAAAATTGACATTAGATTTTCACGCAAACTTTCCGACTAAATTGACAAAAATAAAAAATTTATGACATAATTGACATTCGTATAATAGGTTGTATTGGCGTGTGAAACCAAAATATTTCATTAAGGGCTTTTTTTGTCTTTTGTCCTTTTTTGCTCCTAGGTTAAAAGTTACACCTCTTATATTAGCGACGCAAAAAATTTAGTAGCCGTCATAAGAGCAAAAAAAAGAGAGAGAAGAGCAAAGTAGCGAATAGAGAGAAAAAGAAAAAGAGAGACCGTGACGGCATTCTTGAGTGTTCTCGATTTCTTTTTGCCCCGATCTTATGAGAAGATCATCGGTTGCATCCCTACTTTTCTCGAAGACTAGTGGATTTGCAGAGTGCCTCTGCGCGGAGACGTAGCCCAAGTTTAGGTGAACTTTGATAACAAATTATCCGGTGTGTTCTTCTGATTCCGTTCTTTTTATTATTATATTCTACAAGTGTGGATTATTTGTTAGGATTATTTTTCTGAAATTGGTGTGCGATTCCTGACAGGTAACGGACTGATTGGACAATTTTTGCTATTTATTGAAGAAGATGCAACGGTTTAAGAGGAAGATTTTGAACGTACATGTTGATTTATGCTAGAATTTAGATATGTCGATAAAACTGACATTAACATGTTTTTATTTTATCACCAATAGTGGAAAAACAAAGAAACAACATAAAAGTTTAATAACATAGAGTAATTGTTTCGAGGTGGGAGGATTTTACCGAAGGTTTGGCGGACCCCGGTCCCTACACTATAGAAAAAAATTAATTTCCACAACTTAAAAGTACATATTGATCATTAACATGTGAGAATGTCATCTCTTGGCCTAGGCACTTGTAACGTATAATCTCAAAGTTTTCAATAACATGATTAGCTACGGTATGGAAGCACTTAAATATTGATTCTCTGCAATTTTACCAAGAACCTATAAATGAAAAGTCAATATCCTAAATTAATCATCGTGTCGCAGAAAATCTTGAACGGTACATCCGCGACAAATCTATCAAAATCTTAGAGCAAAGTCGAGGCAAAATTAGAAATTTTAGCAAAATTTTAAGGGAAAATTATAAAAAAAAAGAGAGTCATAAACCTATTATGATTGTTCCAACTCACTCCTAAACCTTTTTGAGTCCTAAAATTTTGATAATATTTTTTTCCTTCCCTTTATTTCTTTTTTTTTTTCCTTCCCATTGTGGCCGGCGAGCATTGCTGGAGCTCGCCGACAGTGGGTGAAGGTCGCCTCGCTCGAGGATAGTGAGGCCATGGCCGCCTTCCCTCGTGGTTGGCGAGGCTGCTCTCCCTAGTGGTCAAGAGCTTTGGCGACCCTCGCCGCCTACAATGGGGAGAAACAAAAAAAGAAAGAGAAAAAAGAAAAATGCTAATATATTAAAATATGACTAAAAATTAGGTCACTCAGTCAAATGGATTGGATTAACACAAATGCAAAAGGTTTAGGACTCAATTGAAAAAAAAGGCTTATGACTGAATTTGTACAGTTGCAATAGATTTAGGACTTTTTGGAAATTTTCCAAATTTTTGAAATGGGGGGAACTTTACTGCCAAATTAGCAGATTTTCCAATCTCGATTCATATTCTTTAGATCTAACGTCCCCCAAACAATGTCGTTCAAGAGGCTCAATTATGTAGAATTTCCACGTTGAATCCATGTGATACTAATCATCCAAATTGTTTGCCATGTGTGTGTTCAAGTCATCAGTTTAACGGGGACATTAGTTGAACCTAACAAACTTGTACATTTGTCACGAATACACCAATTTGAGATTTTTTTTATACGATTTAAGTTGTATGTGGTACGGATGATTTATTTTAGGATTTTTGGTGATAATAACCCAAATAAAATATGGAATATCGATCTACCCGAAGGTAAGTCTCTCTTGCTAATTGAACCAAGAAGAATCAGCACTACAGGGGAAAAAAAAACAAAGGTGCATCATCTCACAATCAACTGTCACAATGTCACCATCTCTGGTTGGAGATGGGCAGGAGACGCTCTTGAAAAGGGGGCACAAATACATTATTGTAGAAAGAGTTGGGCAGGATACGCAACCCCGTTGGCCTAGCCGCCCCTAAAGAAAGCGGAATGAAAGCAAAAGTTGTCTGAAGTTGCGTTTTGTTGAATTATAAGCATTGCCACAGTCTCACCTAGTTCAAGTATACCAAATCTAAAAGGGTATGCGAGTCGGTAATGCCATCGACACTATACGGCCTAAGCGATATCGAGTCGCGAATTTAAGTTATATCCGATTTGAGGTTTTGTGGGCTCATATCACAAAAGAGTTTATCCTTTAAAATTGAACCGATTTCATTGCGGGAAAAGTATCAAAAAAGTCCTAAATTTATTGCATTGATGACAATTCGGTCATAAACCTTTTAATTGGACCAATTTAGTCCTAAATCTTTTTGTACTGGTACCAATTTAGTCCATCCGGCTAATCTTAGCCATAAATTGCTGACATGAATGCCGGCGGTGCCATGTAGGACGGCCAGCAGTGACGTGGATATTTTTAATAATATTTTTTTACAAAAAAATATTTTTGTAATTAGGTTTAAAAAAAAGGAAAAAAGAGTTAAAAGATGATTTTTCACAAAAAATTATTAATAAAAAAACATCCACGTCATCACCAGTCGTCTCACATGGCATTACCGATATCCACGTTAGTAATTTCTGGCCCAAATTGGCTAGATGAACCGAATTAGTGTCATGTAAAAGACTTAGGACCGAATTGATTCAATTGAAAGCTTTATGACTAAGTTAGTATCAATGTAATAGGTTTAAGACTTTTTTGGTACTTTTTTCATTTCATTGTGGATTGCCTGCTTCTTTATTTGGAGCACAACGATGCGATTAATTTACAAGTTGGTTCACGACAGCACCATTGCAACTAAAAGAAGTCGGATAGATTAGTCTATATCCAAAAACACAAAATGTGAGATTGAATATTCAATCACATAAAAGGTGCAAATGCATGGTGATTTTTTTTTTCTTTTTGGTCCTTTTTGCATTGATAGTGATTATATAAACCCGGGTATCCAATCTACAACTAGTGTTTTTTATTCAATACGAAACGACAACGTCTAAATAAGTTTTGGGGGCGGTGATGGCACCAAATGTCGCTTTCTTCAAGGACGATGTTCTCTATTCCCCCATCTTGTCGAGTAACAAAAGTAGAAAAATGATGAATTCTGCGGCTTCCTCTTTTCGAGTTACCTTCAATGGAAAATAATACATGGTGACCTCATGGACAGGACAGAAAGATGATGGTAAGTCCTAACCTCTAGAGGTTAGGGGCTAGGGCTTGAACCCCTTGGTTTGACTTTCCTGTCAATCAATTGAAAGATGAGCTTGACTTGGGTTGCCCGGCAGTTGATCAGGTGGAATTTTTGCGACCCTCGATCGGAAAACAAGGGGAGGAAGAGAAGGGACAACCGGAACCGAACACAGATTATAGTTGGCCCAATCTAAATCCACAGTGCAGGGAATAATGGAGCACATAAAAGTCCATGTACAGGAATTAGGAGGAAGGAATGTTCACTGTTTGCATTTTGAATAAGATTCTGCATAACCATCTGTATTTTACAAGTAACGTTTAGAGCATAGATCAAGAGTTCAAATCCCAAAACTTCATATTAGACTTGCCGATCGTGGTGGCCCCTCAACTTGCTCGCACAAAATGGGACGCATTCCCCGTCATCGCACATAGCCCGGTATCGCCCATATTAGGAGCCGGCCTGCACCTGAGAGGTGTCCTTAAGCAAGATCATATGTACATCATCGACTCGCTTTTTGCTGGATAAATCTCTCGAAAAATAGGGTCGATCGTGACATTTGAAACTGGAAGGAAAAAGCCGATGACCGGACGTTGGAGAGCCATTTTTTTCCAAAAGGCAAACCCTAACATCACCTTTTCATCTCATCTCGTGTATAATAGTCAGCATTCTTTTCCGCTAAACCCCATCTCCGTGTGACTGAGGCATTTGTTTTGTCATTAACTTGGCAAAAATCCACGAAGAATAGTTTAAAAAAAGAAAAGAAAAGGAAGGCTTATCAGAATGGCACGGGCATTCCACATATTTTCATTAGGGCGTGATTGAGATGTTCACCAACTGATCAAGGACGAAAACAAAAGGATGAGGGAAAAACAAATTTTTTTTTGACAAGACACGCCCATGTTTTTAGTGGGGACCGTCGTGTCTGAGGTCCGAAATCGTAGCCGACCACACCTATACGCGAAATGAATTATATGCCTCTCTCTGTCGCATTTTTTTTTCCTTTCCCTTCTAGTTCTAGGTATGGAATCATGGTTTTGGAGAAGGCTTTTGGCCATGTCTTGGAGTCTCTCTTTCCCGTCCTCTTTTTCTAGGGGTTTATCTCTGCTTTTATTTTGTGGGAGATGACTCCATGACAGCATCATAACGTGGCTTCTTCTACATGTCCATTGATGCCCTGAAAGACCGGGAAAACGGGCATTGAGGGCTCTCGAGGATAAAAGTACGTACAAATAGGAGAAAGTTACCAAAAATGTGTACAGACCTTTTGCATTTATGTCAATTAAGTCAATTAGATCAATTTCAATCGAAAATTGCTGACATGGATGCCAATTGCGGCATGTTAGATGGCCGACAATGATGTGTACATTTTCCGATGATATTTTAATTTTTTCAAAATTTTTATTATTTTATTATTAATTTTCTCTTTTTTTTTATTTCTTTTCTTTTGGGGCTAAGGGCCGACCCTTGCCAGCATCGGGTGAGGGCAATGTGCCCCTCACTTGGCCCAGATTTGACGAGGGCGTCGTGACCCTTGCCCAGGTCCTGAGACCTTGGCCAACCCTTAGCAAAAAAAAAAAAAAGGTAATAAAAGAAAATCAAAAATAAAAATATATATTAAGATATTAATAAAAATTGCTCGCGTTAGCGTCGATTGCGCCAAGTAGGCCAGCCAACATCCATGTCAGCGATTTTCAACCAAAATAGACCGAATGGACCGAATTAGCACAAATACAAAAAGGTTTAGGATTCAATTGACAAAAAAAAAAAGAATGTTTATTGTTGAATAGGTACAATTGCAATAGGTTTATGGCTTTTTGGTAATTACGATATGCTGGAAAGTCAACTAAAACATGCGTGTACAATATGCAGGGTGGAAAACGATCCAATAGAGTCTAATGCTTATCCATAGCATAATGTCAAATGTTAGCCGTATTTTCATGCACATGTTTCTCCATTTCATTAGTGTTAGAGGTTATTGACGGATATCGGGAGATACCCTAGATGTTCGAGATCATTGATAGATATTGGGAGATATTCTTGATTAATCCTTGTTGATTGTCTCTGATGTTGTAATATAATATTACTTTTCAACTCTTAGCATGAGATTTAGTGTCTCCCTCTCTCTTACAAGAAAGTCAAGCGACGCCCCCCATTCAATTTCCTTTCCAATTTGCTCGTCGTTGAAGGCTGTATTGGCAAACATCTTTTGTTTATCATGCTGCGAAATAGCCCTTTGTTTCCTTCGACGCATCACGTGCAATTTGCATCTTAAAATAAGTTATCTATTTGAATGATTTAGACGCATCCTCGGTCCTTTATAGCACCTTTATATAGACCTTCTTATCCAACTCAAATCCAAAAGTATATCTAGATTACATTGACTAGGGCTGCAGTGAGTTTTGGTCCATGCATGGGAGGGCAGACAAAGCTCGCATTTTTCCCACTACGCCCATCGATACCTTACAATAATGCAGAACAGACTTAGTTTCCATCACCGTCATCGTTTTATTTTTTCCGCAGTTTTTTTACATATGAACAACGAAGAATCAGCGAGCGAAGCATCGGATACGACAGCTTGTTTTCGCGAAGGTCTGGTGACAATCTTGTCCGTGTGATTAAGGGGTTATAAAGCAGAACTAAAAATTGGAGAACTCAACCTTAACCGGCATTTGAGAAGCGAGGGAATTAGGGTTGAGTCCATCTTGGAGGGTTATCGACTTAATTTATGTTTTGGCACGTAAAGCAGTGATGGATGCATTATTGGAATCTCCCAAGTACGACCCAAAAGCAACTGAACAAGAAGAAATAAAGAACGATGAGCTGATATCCAACACATGGGATGTGAGTCACCAGCTATGATGCTGATCACAATTTGTCTAAGATGGACGGCTCTCTCTCTCTCTCTCATCTCTTCTCCACTGTAGATGTCGAGGGTATGATGCAGATCTTTTCAAGGAAATGGCCGGAGCACCATTATTGAAGTCTGAGTTCATACACCAGTTTTCCCAGATGAGGAGGGGAATCTTGAAGAATTATTGTTTCCAGCAGAAGAAGAAGACGCCAAGAGAGAAAGGAAAGCAAATGGATTAGTATTTATCTATCTTTAGACAAAAAAAGGGGGGGTTGTTGATGGGAAAAAATGGGCAGAAAGGACCCATCTTTCGGCAAAAGAAAGAAAGAAAAAAACCAGAGAAGCAGCCACTCACAAAACACACAAAAGTTGCAGACGTTGTCTTCTCACCAAACCAATTTGCAAGCTGATGCTACCAAACACAGCCTTACCGATCAGGTTTAGCATTGGGACCTGCCACCTTACTTTCAAGTACTCTGTGCACTTGCCAAATATTAAAAGTAGCACCCCCACATGTTAGGAATGCCGAAATTGAGCGGACTATCTTGGAAAGTCCGATTTAAAAGGTTGAATTTATAAATTGGAGGGCAATTACATGTATCTAAAGAGCGCATAAACCTCGGCAGACAAGCAATGCAGTATACTTCTATAATTCCTTTCATGCGAAAATCAGATTAGGAACGGTACAGAGGATTTTACGAACGAGAGGCCGCACGCACGAAATAAACCAGGGCAGAACCTGGCTATCCGTATGATCGGCGAGCTTGAGCTAGGCGTTTTCTTTCCTGTGGAACAATTTGGGTCACTGCACGATCTTCAATTCGAGTCGCCATTTGGGAGATCGAAATGATATATAAGAACTATAGTTAGATTCATGCTGTGTTGCTCCAGCATTTTGAGGACGTTTCATTGGTGGGACACTTGAAGTGGTGGCGCGTAGTGGCTTGGCACTGTCAAATGGTCGTGATCTGATAAGAAGATCAGTTTCATTTATGTGTTTTCCCTTTTCTTCAGTTCTTGGGATCATAAGCTACCCTACTTTCGACGGATCCGAGGCTATCCGGATCCATTTGCACTCTTGGTTAGAAAGCAAAATTCGTGATCAACTTGACTTTCGGGCTTGGGGAATCGAGGGTTTCTAGGGAAAGAGGAGTTCCCAAGATGATAGTAACCCCTCCGCTTTGTGATATGAGCGGTGAATGATTTGAGAGATTGCCATTTTTTTGAAAGAGCAAACTTCCGATCGTGAAATCCTTGCATGGGCGGTGCTAGGTGTAACGACACTATTGGATAAAGTTTTGAACGTTGCTGTTAACGTCACGTATTTCTTTCCAAACAAAATTTGTCAATTGAGAGTAAGAACAAGATTCCATCCAAAACAGTTTCCTCGAAGAAATTTGTGGCGGAGGGAGGGCCGTTTCTTTCACCGGAGGATTCAGGTGATCACTTCATCATTTCCCTTCTTGTAATTCATCGTCAAGGCAAATATAAATTAGATATTTGCGTTTTGCTAATAATCTAGGTTTTTCGTTCGATTTAAATGACCTAGATGAGTAGTTAAAACTCAGGCTTTCATGCATCTACGTATCTTAGTACTCATACGGCAGATTTATTAATGGATGCTTAGTTCGCATGATTATCGTATCTTACTATCGAAGAAAAGAAGTCTTACTGCTATGACATGTCACTTGTCCCGTTTTAAGTGGTCTTGGTTAGGCTTATTTTGGAGGGAAAGTAATCCACGGCCTTTGTCCTCCTTTTTGCCTTTTTGCTCTCTTTACTTCAATACAAGAAAAAAGTTGAGCTTTACATCTACATTGATTTAGCTGCTTATACTATATTCTAGAGAAACGCGTCAAAAAAGTCATATCATATTGCATTCATGCCAATTTAAGCCTAAATCTTTTGTTGATGCCAATTCAGTCCCGAATTTTTTAAATTTATGCAAATTGAGTCCATACAATCAATTTTGATTGGAAATCGCTGAAGTGAATGTTAATTATCCAATGTGGCACTACTGGCGTTGACTAAAATTTTTTTTAATATTTTTTCGTTTTCTTTTACATTTTTAGTAATTTTTTTTTTTGGTTTTTTTTCTTCTTTTCAGTACACTTTTTTTTTTTAATTGAGGGCTGGCGAGGGCGTCTCATCCCTCACCCTCGCCCGGTTCCGATGAGGATCACCGACTCTCAATAAAAAAAAAATATAAACGTATAGAAAAGAAAGAGAAAAAAAATATAAGAAAACTATTAAAAAATGTCCACGTCAATGTTGACAGTGCCACGTGGGACAATCAATATTTACATCAACAATTTTCACTCAAAATTAGTCGGATAGATTCCATTGATACAAATACAAAATGTTTATGACTAAATTTACATCAATAAAATGTTTATAATTGAATTGATAATAATGCAATAGGTTTATGACTTTTTTGACACTTTTCCCCTATGTTGTGTGTGCATAATTTGAAGAATTTTATTGGATATTTATTTTAGAGATAACAATCCATGATGATAAGTCTTTATCTATCAAATTAGATGATTGTTTTACATGACAATATTGAAAAGGTTGTTGAAAAAACTATCAAAAAAGTCAAAAATCTATTATATTTGTGCCAGCTCATTCTTAAACTTTTTAATTTGATTAATTTTCTAATTCAATCTTATACTTTTTAACTTGTACTAAATGTTTTGACGATTTACCAATTTAGCTCTTTTTAAAAATTTTGCTCGGAAATCGCTGATATAGTGGCCTAGCCAATGTGATTGTCCTACGTAACCTGATCGACGCCGGCGTAGATCATTTTTGAAAATTTTTGAAGTTTATGGTTTTTTTTTCTTCTTTTCGTTATTTTTTCCATTTTTAAACCCTAGGTTAGGGGAAAAAAGAAAAGAAAAAAAATGAAAGAAGAAACAAAACAAAAAATTCAAAAAAATTAAAAAAAAAACTTAAAATTTGTTCACGTCAATGCCCGCCGCACCACGTAAGAGTCGATGCTGACTATGCTACCAATTCAGGGATTTTCACGCAAAATTAGCCAGGAGAACTTCTTTGTTAAGATGTTTATAACTTAATTAGTAAATCGTCAAAATGTTTTGGACTAAATGGGCACAACTAAAAGGTTTAGTAGTAAATTGACAAAAGATAAAAAGGTTCAAGATTAAACTAGCCAAATTGAAAGGTTTATGACTGGATAGATACAATTGTAATGGGTTTAAGGATTTTGTTTTTCAATTTTTTTTCTAAAGTTGTTAAGTATAGTATATCCCCATCTTATATGATGAGCTAATGATAATGCAAAATCTTTTCAAGTCTCGTTTATTTAGGATCTTGTATAAATAATAAGGCCAACGAAGCATAGTTTAAGTCCTCTAATTTTTAATTCAAGACATTTGGTCTTCTAACTTTATTTTTATGCAATTAGGTATTCTGTTTTTTTTTTTTTCCAATCAAATTTTTCCATCAACTTTTTTTACCGACATTGTTAGATTGATAATCTGACATCACTAATGTGGCATATAAAGGGCATGTAGTGCTAAATTAGAGCCACATTATAATACAATTGAATAAAGCGAAAGAGAAAAAGAAAGAGAAGAAAAACCTAGAGGGAAAGAGAGGAGGGGGTGCAATTAAAATAAAGGAAAGAGGCATGAAAAATCCTAACATGTGCCCATTGTAACACATTTACTTGCCACAAAAAACTTCAAACTCATATCCATGCGATGCATTTGCCCGAAACATGTACCGGTGTAACACATTCAGCTCAAATGATTTTTCTGTGACACCAAAATCCCAAAATTATACATATAAGATTGAGGTTTTTGGTGTCACAAAAAAATAATTCGGGGTAAATTTATCACACAGGTAAAAGTTTGTGATATTTGTTGTTACAAATAAAATTTTTGGAGTAAATGTGTCGCACGAATTTTAGATGTCACAAAAAAAAAATCGAGATAAATGTGTCGTAATGAACATAATTTATAGTTTTTGGTGAGTTTGTTTTTCTCTCTTAAAGTAATATACTCACCATCATCATTTCACTTCAATGCGCCACTACTGCTTATATTTTTTTTCGTTCTCTTATATTGGAAGAAGATCTCAGTTATTTGTGCAATTTTCATCATTTAACTTATCTTCGAGCGATCGAATCTATATTTTGCTCGATCTACGCAATCAAGTCCTTCTTAAATTGGCGACCCGATATTCAGACACACCAACTTCTTTACCGATGTATATGGGTTTTCGAGGGAAAAACAAGAAACGAAATATGGCGTAACTAAAATTTATCGAGAGAATTATCATGCCCACATCTAAAATTGCATCAACAAAAATGATGGGGGAGTGGCACTATTGATTTCGTGGTACCTGACACAATAGATGGTGGGAGACCTAAAACTCGGTTTTAATTAACACGTTGTCGCAGCATCAAAAACCCATCACGTGGACGTCATTAAAGCTCTTTAAACTCCTCCACGAGTCTATGCAAAGTGGTCTCAACCCTAACACCCCAAAAGTCAACGCTATTGAAACCCGGGTAACCCAGAAGCTTCCGGCGCCTACCCATCCGGGCGGATTTCAATTTGGACACGTTTCCTATTTAACCCGACCAAAAATAAATAAATAAATAAATAAATAATCCATGAGAATACCATTTATATATCATAATAATATTCGAAAGTTACATCTTTAAAGTATAGCAAATTTCAAATAACTGTCGAAAGCAAAAGCCAGAAAGTAAATAATGAAGAACACATGCGCACTCTCATCCCTCCATGACAAATTTGCCACCGTAAAAATTTGGCGGCCGATCATTACATATGATGACGAGCACACGTCAAGATCTCCCATCCCATTTGCAATGGTTTGCGGTACGTGTATAAGTGCAATGTTCTCATCACTATCTCCGTGTAGAGATACTAACATCAACATCTTGAAAGAACACATATCAAATACCTGTAAGAAACTCCCAAAATCTATATCTAAATCTAGAGATTAGAATCTTCAAATCTTGACCTAAATCTAAATAGGAAGAAAAAAACGACCTAATCTCGAAGTGATTATGGAGCCACGATCCTCCTCGACGCCCGTCGATTGGACCGATGCCTCGAACTGAACTCCACCTCCGCCCAAAATCAGCCGCAGAAATCTACTCGCGCACGCAAAAGGGAAAGCTTCAAAGATGGAAGAGGGAGGGAGAGGGTCTCTCAAAAATCGCTTTTTGGCAGCGCTTTTATGGTATTAATTTAGTTCTAGATGGACGTGGCATCACTTATTAATTACAGCATCCATTAATTTCGACGCACCACGGTGCACCCAATTGTCATATTTTCTCAATCGAAAATGTTAATTCAACTCAATTTGTCGCGTGTTACCTTAAAATTAGACACCGGGCTCGAGAAAGGTTGGGAGCGTGAATCACACGCTGGTCGGGAAAAGCGCGTCAATGTGTAGCACGATACGGGAGAGACGCCATAAGAAAAAAAATATAAAATTGATCGCAAAACAAAATAAAATTATCAATAAATCTAATCCTGCGGCGATGTCCATATACGGATGCTGACCTGTCTTTCCCTCGATGGAGACTCTCCGGCGAATCAAATTCCGATTTGCCGAGTGAAATTCCCAAATATATATATAAAAATAACAGACAATTCAATAAAAAGATTGCAGGAGAATCATTCATTATTTTTTAATTTCCAGAAGGGCCAAAATCCCCTTAATTTGTTTTAATTATCTTCGATGCCAGCGTGTGGGGTTGGGGAAAAGGGACAGGATCAACCCTCCATTCCCAAACCCCAAACTTTGTCAAAATCGAATTTTTCCGATTTGTTGTTAGGACCATGTCTCCCCGTTCCTTCTTTCTTCTTCTTTTTTTTTTTTTTGGTCCAAACCTTCTTTCTTCTTAACACGAGGTCAAGGGAGTTGAAATTTCTACAATTTTGGAGAAATATGATAGCAGCATGAGTCTATAGTTTTTAACCTCCAGAATTGCTGTCGAGATCGCTGAATTGTCGTAAAGTCGAAATCGCTTTCGATTTCTATCGACCGGGGTTCTATAGAAGTTTAGAGAAGGTCGTCCATTTGCATCTCCACGAATACGAATTCTCTTTTTCAAGTAATATTGATTTCATCGGCGGATACCCTTTTGTGATAATCAAACGAGCAGGCTCGATTTTTCTACTTATCTCGAAAGATCCCCGAGGTGATTATATGCTTCTTCAGTTTTCGTGCTTTTAAAGCTTTTTGACGGTCGATATAAATGCATTTTTAGGTATTGCAAAAATTAAAAAGAAAGGGGATCGCGTCCTTAAAATTTTTCTTTCTTACATAATGGTCGTTTGACTAGAATATAATCTTTTAGGGATGGAATCTCTCGCAGTAGAATTGACGGGCGGAAAAATCTCAAAAACGCAAATATGCAAATGGTTAAATGGTGAATCATCCCTTTGACCACCATGGTAATCCCCTCTCTAAGCACCCCCCAGAAGGGAAAAAGGAAAAACTGAAGAAAACAGGAGAAGAAATCAAGAGAAACTAGAGAGAGAAGATAAAAAGGAGGAGGAGAAGGATGATGACGACGACGACCCAATAAAGTAGAAACCCGTAGAGAGAGAGAGAGAGAGAGAGAGAGGAGGGGGGAAGTGTGTATGTGGGGTTGCTTTTTTAGAAAACAATATTAAAAACCAGAAGAGAGAGAGAGAGGGGCTAGAGAGAGAGAGAGAGTGAAAAAGCAGAAAAGAGAGAAGGGGGGCAGGGGGGGAAATGAAAGCAGGTGAAGCAAGAACAAGAAGGGGAAAGACGATGGTGGTGGTGGTGCCTCGATTCCGATTGCCTCTCTCCCTCTCCTTCTCCGAGATGCGAGCCGACTCTCATCGCAAGGCCAACAATTCCTCCTCCTCCTCCTTCCTCCTCTTCCTCCTCCTCCTCATCCTCCTCGTCTTCCTCCCTCGCATCTAAAAGCATTCTCCACAAGCAAAAACCCAGCAAGGCAAAAAAAAAAACAAACACTTTCCCTCTTTTTCTTGTCTGAAAACCGGATACGCGCAGTGTCGTTCGGGTCTGGCGATTCTAGAGGTAGAAAGAGCGTTTCTTGAGTCGAAAGGGCGTCTTCTTTTTGGTCGGTGCTCCTTCCGCCGGTTTGTCGATTCTGGGATCGGTTGGATTTTTAGGGGGTTTTGCCGTGCTACTTTGGTGGTTGTTGGGGACTGAGATTCTAGTGCTGTACATAGTAACTCGCGTTGATTCATTGGTGAGCAGCTTGAGTCCTCCATTGGAAGTATTTTGTGATTCTTGGAGGATTCCTTCTGATTGTTACCCTTTTCCTTCTGGGTTTACTGTAACCCCCCCTTCAAGAACAAAAAGAGAGAAAAAAAAGATTTAATACCCGAACAAGCCCGCATTTTTACAGTGGGTTCTTGTAATAGTTTGGATATAACAGTCGTTTTTCCGTTCTTTTTTTTTTCTCCTACGGTTCTGGGTTCGGTTCATGTCGAGTGTATTTTCAAATCTCTAAAGTGTGACATTAATTTAGAGGGGGGATTATAGAAGGACACTTGTTTCGTTCTTTGATTTCTTGGAGTTACTGGGTTCTATGATCTTACCTGATACTTCGTTCTTAGATCTGATACAAAAGATTAGGTTGTGGATTTCTGGTGGTGTTGATTCTGTTGAACGGATGATCTCTGGTAATAGCAGTTGCGAGAGGTGTTCTGAGGGTAACATGGATTCAACCGGTGAGTTGAGTAGATGCCATTGCCAAAGTTGTGGCAGGTATCTGTGCGAAAGATGTACTCAGGGATTGGAACCCGCCCTTGTTCTAGATTCAGGTGGGTCGAAACACGGTGAAGCTGGTGGTGTGGTTGGCATTAAGCACTGTAAACTTTGTGCTGAGAGTAAGGTCAGAACAGAAGGCCGGAAGAAGTACTGTGAGAAAGTACACCCTCGAGATAGTCCGGAGCCGCCATCGCCTTGCTTCAGTTCGGAGAAAATGGTTACTTCGGTGAATAGTGAGTCTATTCAAAGCGATTTGGCCCAATTCCTGGATTCTCAAGAGAATTTATATTCCCCGCATGGCGTGATCACCAGCGGCATGGCTTCAGTTACTGTTCATTTAGCACCAGTATCTGTCCATTGCTCCCCGAGCAGGTTAGCTTGAGGAAGTTTCCCTACATCAGTATTTAGATAACAGTTAGCGTCTATATCGTTTGTTGTATTTTGCATTGAAGATAAAAGGCAATTTGTGGCAAAGGCATACTGAATTTGGAATGGCTGTTTTGGTTGGTACTCGAGAGGCATCTAGCTTGTGGTTAGAGTTGTTTCTGCTGTTGTATTATATTAGTTCTTTCTAATATGAGCTCTTGATTGGAAATTTTATGGGTTGGGGTATGCTCTAGCACCTGAAGAGCATGATGTGTGACAGAATCATCCCTTAATGATTGTTGATAGCTTCTCGTATAGGTGAACTTGACAATATTCATACGATGAGTACATTGATTGACATTGCCTTTGTAGTAGTCATAAACTTTAATGAATTCAGTATGAATCTATTCCTGAAGAACCTGAAATGTATGTGAAACGGTTACTGTTTTGGTAAATTGTGCAGATACAAAAGTGATGAAGAGGCCGAAGATTCTGGGAAGCACTCAGTAAGTCCCTTGAGTGATTATTCTCATGGGATTACAGATATAGGTTCACGTAGTTTTAGTTCCAGACATGATTTCGACAGTTATAGGTCTGTGTTTTCCACTCCTTCAGACAGTCCCTCTAGGATTAATTATACTTCCTATAGACGTGGACACTCTGCACAGCACGAGCAAGATGGAAGCCCGATGTCTCGTGATGGTCCCTTTGATCCAGAAGGCATGGCCGTTTTAAGAAAGCCTGATGTAGGGACTGAGGATGCAGAGAATAGTGATTACTGCTCGGATGATTTGTCCATCTTCAGAAGCCAGTATGAAACATCTCAACGGGCATTGGATTTTGAAAACAATGGCCGTATCTGGTTTCCTCCTCCACCCAATGATGAAGATGATGAGGTGGAGGGCAATTTCTTTGAATATGACGATGAAGATGACAATGTTGGAGATTCAGGAGCAATATTTTCTTCCAGCAGTAGCCTTTCTAGTATGTTTTCAACAAAGGAGAGACAACATGAGGGAAATAAGGAGCCTTTAAGAGCTATGGTCCAAGCTCATTTTAGGGCTCTTGTATCACAGCTATTACACGGAGAGGGAATCAAGATGGGCGGAGAGGATAGAGCTGAGGACTGGACTGATGTGGTGGCAAACATATCATGGCAAGCTGCAAATTTTGTGAAACCAGATACCAGCAGTGGGGGTAGTATGGATCCTTGTAATTATGTTAAGGTTAAGTGTGTAGCAACAGGAAGTCCAAGTGAGAGGTATCTCTCCTTTCCAACTTCTTCTTCTTCTTCTTCTCTCTCTGCTCAATATTGTGCGATGTTAATGCTAGATGGTTTATTGCACCTGATTTGTTGATTTTTAATAACGGGAGTTTCTGTTTCTGCAGCGCCCTCATTAAGGGGGTAGTTTGTACAAAAAACATAAAGCACAAGCGCATGACATCACAGTACAAAAGTCCTAGAATACTGATTTTAGGAGGAGCGCTTGAATATCAGAGAGCTTCAAATCAGCTGGCGTCTTTTGACACACTACTGCAGCAGGTGGTCTTTCAACTTACTCACAGTCTTATGTTGGGCAGACTAATTAACTAGCTTTTGCCTGATACTCAAGGAAAGGACAAGAAGTATTGTTAAGTAACAGAGAGCAATTGTAATCTTGTCAGAGATACTTCTTGGGACACTGGTCGTTCTCACAGATCAGTTTTGATGTACATAAAGCAATTCATTTGAGGAACTTGTGTCTTCTTGATCATTTCTTTTTCTCTTTAAATCTCTTTTTGCTCATGGGTTGGTTCCCAATAATGGATTTTTAATTTTTTATTATCAAAATAGGACTTGAGAATCATTTCATTCCAATTATTAGCTTCTCCATGAATGGCTGGTTTGGGTTCTCGAGACTTGTTTTTTTGCTCTTTCTATCATACTTGTTTTCTTGGGGCAGGTAACCAAGATAAAATACTTATGTTTGAGCTTTCTGATGGATCAGGAAATGGATCATCTCAAGATGATTATTTCAAGAATAGAGGCTCTTCGTCCAAATGTTCTGCTGGTAGAGAAAAGTGTTTCCTCTTATGCTCAACAATATCTGCTGGAAAGGGAAATATCTTTGGTGTTAAATGTGAAAAGACCGTTGCTGGAGCGAATATCCAGATGCACTGGTGCTCCAATTACTCCATCGACTGATAATATTTCTACGACAAGGTTGGGGCATTGTGAACTCTTCCGATTGGAAAAAGTGTCTGAAGAACATGAGACTTCCATCCACTCAAGCAAGAAACCCTCTAAAACTTTGATGTACTTTGAAGGTTGTCCTAGACGCTTGGGTTGCACGGTATGTTTTTCATGCTTGTTGGAAGCTATATATTGCACAATTTAGTCTGTAGTTGATTTGGCATTATTAGTTAGATGGTGCATGTTCATATCTGTCCTATATTTCCTTCGCAATCATCATGTTGATCTATTTATCAAGTTAATACAAAGACATTACATTTTTCTTATTAATGTAACCGTAATATGCCCGATTTGTTCAAGGGAACAAGCAGCACTGTGTTGTATTTCCTCTCTGACATACCTATTATTCTTTTCTTCAGGTTCTTTTGAGGGGCATGTATCGTGAAGAGCTAAAGAAGGTTAAGCACGTTGTTCAGTATGCAGTGTTTGCTGCCTACCATCTATCGCTGGAAACTTCCTTTCTTGCTGATGAGGGTGCTACGTTGCCCAAGATAGCTCTAAAACGGTCTTTACCAGGCAAAGAAGCTGCAGGTGGTGCCCTTTCAACACTCTCAGCTTCTGATAAAGCTAATTATGAAGTTTTAACGGATGGATGCAGTCTAGATAAAATTGTGGATATTGGTTCAGAAATTGGAGGAACGGAAACCCTTTTCAATCATCTTGCTCATGGTTATCCATCTCCACAAATGGACCTTAGTGGCCAAAGTGCACTCTCTGATGCATACAATGACGATTCAGCTCTAATTGATGGTCTTGAATCATGTGGCTTAAGTCAGTTCAAAGACTTCCCCAGATCTGCCGATTTTCCTTGTAAGACTGGAAATGTATCCCTGCCTCAATTACCTGGAGGTACATATCAGGAAGCGTTGCAGGCTGGTGCAGCTGCTGAAGTGGAAAAGTTTTTGGGGAATGAGGAAAATGAAGCGGCTGGTGAGTACTTTTCAGCCACAGACACTAACCAGAGCATACTGGTTTCCTTTTCAAGTCGATGTGTCCTTAAGGGAACCGTGTGTGAACGATCTCGGCTTTTACGCATTAAGTTCTATGGGTGTTTTGATAAGCCTCTTGGGAGATATCTTCGTGATGACCTTTTTGATCAGGTTAGTGCTTCATCATTTCCTTCACTTGCATTCTAGTTGATAATACATCCTGATTTTATGTTGGATCAGATCTATGAACTAACCAGCATTTTTTATTGCCAGACATGTTACTGTCGATCTTGTAATGAGCCTGCTGAAGCCCATGTCCTGTGCTACACCCATCAGCAGGGGAATCTGACAGTTAATGTAAAGCAGGTTCCTTCTATAAAACTACCCGGTGAACAGGATGGAAAAATATGGATGTGGCATCGGTGCTTAAAGTGTGCTCATGTGGATGGAGTTCCACCAGCTACTCCGAGAGTGGTCATGTCAGATGCTGCGTGGGGTCTTTCTTTTGGAAAATTCTTGGAACTTAGTTTTTCGAACCATGCAACTGCTAATCGTGTTGCTACATGTGGCCATTCCTTGCAGAGAGATTGCCTTCGTTACTATGGGTAGGTTGTATTGGATTTGAATTTCTTTTAGCAAACAGTCGCATGTACTCGTACTTTTGATTGATAAATTTCTAAACATTCCATTTGGCAGCTTTGGAAGCATGGTTGCATTTTTCCGATATTCTCCTATTGACATTCTGTCTGTCCATCTACCTCCTTCGAAGCTTGAATTCAATGTTCCTCAACAAGAATGGTTAAGAAAAGAAGCGGCAGTGGTACTTGCACATCTCTACTCTTTTCGTAGTGGTTCACATAGATGTATTCTGATACCTGCCATATCATTCGGTGGTGATTGAACTTGTGTCTATTTTTTGCAGTTGACAGACAAGGTGGAAAATTTGTATCTGGAGATGTCGGATGTGCTTGACAATGTTGAAAAGAAAAACATGTTTCTTGGACATGAATCTTTAGATTCAAGTGAGCTACAGAGCTACATCAAGGACCTGAAAGATCTTCTTAAGCAGGAAAGAAGTGATTACAATGTGAGATTCAAGTTACTTGCAGCTATTCTGTTGTTGCTTTGATATCTCTGGGGCCCTAATAGCAGAACCTCAAAGTATGTAGTTGCTCTAGTCTACTTCCTACATAATTGGCTCTCCCATGACTTTCCTCTGTTTTCTCATGCAGGAACTGCTTGAATTAGCTATGATGGAGTCGTCCCAACAAGGTCAGATGACCATAGACATTTTGGAAATGAATCGCGTGCTGCGATCTCTCCTAATTGGTTCCCGTGTTTGGGATCGCCGCCTATGTTCCCTAGATTTGCTTCTTGAGAGAAACTCTCCTAAGACAAAGCAAGGGAATGCTTTATATGCCCAACTAAAAGAGTTTAGAAATGATCTACTGTACAAGGATGGCAGCGGTGATGTCTCTGGTTCCTCAGGATTGACTGCTGTGTCTGTCAGCGGATCTCTCGTAGAGCAAGCGAACACAAATATATCATCATCGGGTCCTTGTGTCCCTGAAAATTCCGCGCTGGCTTCTTCTCATCATAACACAGAGGAGGATGTACTCTCAAATGGAGAGACCAGTTATCCTAACACCTTTTCTGAAACTATTCCTACTGAAGAACCTAATCTCTCTGAGAGGATAGATTGCGCATGGACTGGTAGCGATCATACCACGACAGAAAATCAAGCTTTTCATAGTTTGCTGGCTGATGGAGCCACAGCTACTTCTGGACATATTAATGAAAGTAATAGCCCCACTTTTAGGAGGTTAATGTCACCTGTGAGGGTTCAGTCTTTTGACTCAGCAATGAGAGTGCGTGAAAGAATTCGGAAAGGTTTGCCCCCTTCTTTGTTGCATTTGTCAACCCTTGGATCATTCCATGCTTCTGGAGATTATAGAAATATGTTGAGAGACCCGGTTTCTAATGTAATTAGGACGTACTCGCAAATATTGCCATTGGAGGCTCAGAAGTTAAACTTGGCTGTTAGCTCCACACCGTCTCTCTTCGCCTCTTCATCTCTTTTGGCGGGGGGAGCCCACTTGTTGCTCTCACAAACAGGCCATAATGACATAGTAATCGCTGTTTATGACGAGGAGCCTACTAGCATTATATCATATGCACTTTGCTCTAAACAGCATGAAGTCTGGGTCTCTAGTATGTCACGTGAGCACGGAGGGGACTGGAGTGGTGATGATGTCGACAAGGATGATGTTGTGGCTTCTAGCTTTACTACTTGGCAATCTTTTGGCACTCTCGACTTTGACCATGCCAATTATGGGAGTTATGGATCAGAGGACGCATCATTATCCATGGGGACAATTTTCAAGGACTCAAACAAATCTCCACATTTGCGAATTTCTTTTGGGGACGAGTCCTCTACGGCTGGTGGCAAAGCGAAGTTTTCAGTCACATGTTACTTTGCGAAGCAGTTTGACTCTCTTCGAAGGAAATGTTGCCCGAGTGAAGTAGACTTTGTTCGCTCACTGAGCCGATGTCGGAGATGGAGTGCACAGGGAGGAAAAAGCAATGTTTATTTCGCTAAATCTATGGATGAAAGATTCATTATTAAGCAAGTTACAAAGACAGAGTTTGAGTCCTTTGAGGAATTCGCTCCTGAATATTTTAAGTATCTAACTGAATCTATCAGCTCAGGAAGCCCAACTTGCCTTGCCAAAGTCCTTGGACTTTATCAGGTTAGTTTCTTCTACTTCTCCTGTGCTCCTCGTTTTTTTTTTTTACTCCATGCAGGAGTTTAGATTACCCACTCCTTTCAGGAAAATGACTGATCTCTATTTTTCCCTGTGGTCTGTGTCCGTGGTTGGTTGAGTAGGTCACTGTGAAAAGCGTGAGAGGCGGGAAGGAGATGAAAATGGATTTGATGGTGATGGAGAATCTCTTTTTTAAGAGAAGCATCTCAAGGGTCTATGATCTTAAAGGGTCAGCAAGAGCTCGTTACAATCCAGATACGTCTGGAAAAGACAAAGTACTCCTCGATCTGAATCTTTTGGAGACTTTGCGCACGAAGCCCATTTTCCTCGGAAGCAAGGCAAAAAGAAGTTTGGAGAGGGCCATCTGGAATGATACATCCTTCTTAGCGGTAAGCTGAAGCTTCTAGATATGTTGATTTGTAGTTTTGACACTTTTTTGAGATACCATTGCAAGAGTAGTAGAAAATGACACAAATGATCCTTGAACTTTGGCCCGATGTGCAATGTCATCGTTGAACTTTTGATATATTTAATGTGATTCCTAAATTATTGCTAAATGTTCAGTATGGTCTTTCCGTTTGCTTTAACAACAAATCAAACGTTATTTGATGATGTTGATTATTATAAGCTGAAAACATTGCTTGAGAGAAGGAAGAAAAGAGATTGGCATCTGTTTTTTATATGGAAGGTGGCCTCTGTTGCAGTTTTCATTGAATTCTTTTGTGATAATATCTTACATGGAAATTTCTTTTCCTTATTGGAGAGATAAACATTTTACATGGAGAATCCAGGTGTAACTTTTTCTTTTGTCCACCATTCAAACTAAACATATTGGAAGCCATGATCAACAAATTCTATG
Source organism: Rhodamnia argentea (assembly GCF_020921035.1). Lineage (NCBI taxonomy): Eukaryota > Viridiplantae > Streptophyta > Magnoliopsida > Myrtales > Myrtaceae > Rhodamnia > Rhodamnia argentea. The sequence goes on along the minus strand of NC_063154.1, from coordinate 7,965,044 downwards.
ACGTTGAATTACTGGAAGGACGACATTGAACATTTTCGTCTAGTTTAGGGACTAGGTTGATTATTTACCAGTAATTCATGGACTATATTGAACAAATTAAAAGTTTAAGGACAACATTGAACATTTGATCAAAGTTCATGGATTATTGGTGATATTTTCCCCACGAGCAGCACAGCACTCAATGTGGTCTGATGGCTTGAAGGGCTTTTGAATAATCTGACAATGAAACCTTATAATTGGACAAGGACACCCATGTTGTCTGTTAAGGTTTACGCTGGCTTTCTGTTATGGTTTACACTGGTTCTTATGCCATTTATTTTACTGTGAACTGTCTGCGTCCAAGCGTTTCCCTTTGCAGTCTTAAGAAATCTGGTTTGTGACTATTATTGTTATCTTTGTGGATGCAGTCTGTCGATGTTATGGACTACTCGCTCCTTGTTGGCGTGGACGATGAACGCAAGGAGCTGGTTTTGGGGATCATCGACTTCATGAGGCAATACACCTGGGATAAGCATCTGGAAACATGGGTCAAGGCGTCGGGAATTCTTGGACGAGGTCCGAAGAATGCTTCACCAACCATTATATCTCCCAAGCAATACAAGAAGAGGTTCCGAAAAGCCATGACCACGTATTTTCTTACCGTGCCGGATCAGTGGTTGCCTTGAGCGGAATGTACGCATTCTTTCTTCTTCCTTTTTGCCCTTTGCACCGAAAATGTATTTATTCATTAATAACAAAACGGCTGCTCTGCAAATGCAGAGAAAATAGGCTCTTCAGTTTCTCTTCGATTTTTTCGCCTTGACGTCTTGTATACGGGTAGAACTAGCCCACCATCAGGTCTTACATAATGAAGGGGAGGAATTCTTTTGGCAAAACATGTCTTTGTACGTTCTTTTTCCTTTTGTGAATCTTTAGTCCTTGATTTGCCTGTGTTCTTTTTCTTTGATAGCTTTCTTGATGACTGGTGGCTTGAGAACACGTTCTGTTATACGTTTGGCATGAAAGTCATTGTCATTTTGAGCTATTTTCCCATGAATCTAGGCAGGGCATGATCGAGTCATCGATGCAGTTCAACACTCGAGAGCGCCACTTGGTTCGATACTCGTGTCCATTTCAATCCTGTTTGATTTTATAAGCTCGAGCTCTAGCCGAACAACATATTCCGAACGAGCTCGAGTCCCGTCTAGTCCCCGACCTCAGAGCTCGGGCACGAGTTGATTTAATTAGTCAATCAGTTTCAGTTGCACCTCAGAGCTCGGGCACGAGTTGATTTAATTAGTCAATCAGTTTCAGTTGCACCTCAAATCGTATTCGAACTCAAGCTTCATGCTCGAGTTGGAATTCTTTAAAGTAAATATATAGTGAAAAATTTAATAATTTCACATTTTTATGAATAGCCTTCCTTCAAAGGAACATTGGGATGCTTTCCTCGCAAGAGTGTTAGAAGCTTTCCACCAACTATTGATTAGGAATGTGAGCTAACCGAGTAGTGTTTTCGATTGCGAGCCGAACGCATTAAGGCAGTGTAGGTACTCGGCCTCGACAGAGTCGAGCCGAGTTCGTGTAATCCGCAAATCGAACTGGAGTAACTTTGCTTACTTGTACCCTAAGTCTAATACTGGATCGTACATGTGTTGCATGTACTTTTGTCAAGTTTTGGTCTCCGGACTCTCAATGGTTTCAATGATCAAAGTCTAATCATGGATAGTCAATGTCCATACAAAGTATCAAATTTGACTTTAAATGAAAAGAGATTTCAATATATGCCTCGAAGCCTCAAAGACTTTGTAAAACTTAATGGAAATAATCTTGTGCTTCACGCGGATAAATAAAAGGAAGAGTAGAATTGATGCAAAGGGCCCCGATACTACCACTTGGAACTAGAATCTAAGGAAATTGCATGAAACTCATAGTCTAATCCAAATTGACATGTCACAAGTAGCCTTCTCATCTTCAAAGTCTAATGTGCTCTTTGTGATCTCTTTTATCTTGATTGATGTTGTGTATTGTCATTGCCGAGAGTCTTGGACATCCCCTTCAATTTTATTTCGGAAGAATTACCAAAAAAGTCGTAATCCTATTGTAACCGTGTCAATTCAATCTTAAGTTTCTTTTTTTTACCAAATTAGTCATTGACTTTTTGCATTTATGTCAATTCAGTCCATCCAATCAATTTTAGTTGGCCAACACCGACGTGGACTTTTAAAAAATAAGATTTTGATAATATTTGATCTTTTTTTTTTAATTTTTTTTCGTTTTTCTTTATCCTTTTCTTTTCTTTAGTTTTTTTTTTTCCCTTGGACTTATTAGGGCAATGGCGCCTTCGCCTGGCCAGATATAGCTAGGGTCGGCTAGCAACCCTTGCTGGCCCTAAGTCGAGGGGAAAAAAACTAAAGAAAATAACATTATAAAATATGCCGGTTCGGAAAGTCACGATTGATGAGCTCGTTAGACATTCCATCAATGAACTTCTTAGGCTAATCATACTCGTAGAACTTTTTATGATCAATGGGCTTGTTCAACACTCCATAGACTGCGCCTTATGAGTTAAATGTATCGTCATGGCCTAATTTAGGCCATTAGCTTCTTTATGCTAGTGCACAGATTTTGGGCCTCGTGTTAACATAAGCCTGTCCCATTTTGGCCCAGTGCTAGCTCATGCAATGCAACACGCCCCGTTCCATTTAGACAAAAATGCATTTAAGCCCTTTAATCCACCAGTTTTAAGACTTCGTTATACTTTTTTAAAGCGTAGATTACAGTACTACTTTCTCGTGGAGTTCTAGGTGCATGTTTTTTGTTTATCAAACTTATACATCAATAGCGTCGTTCCAGAAGAGGATATTCTTATGCTCTCTTGATCTTTAATATTCTAACGACCCATACTTTATGCAAGCGACAAAGTATAAACTAGTATCAAGGCACGAGCGTGCGATGATCATGGATGGCTCTCGTATGAAGAGAAAAGAATTGCTCTTTGGGAGAAATTGGTTGAGAATTCATCTAAGTATAGATGTAGCGAGAAGTTAGGAATTGGATGAGTATTCATTCCTATGTCATTCCGATGCAAAAACGATAGCGGGACATCTGTAAAAAATGAGACAAACCTCACTTTTGTCTCGAATATATAGACAATACATAGTGAAAGTAATTACAACTTATTCGTACTTTATTATTTGTTTTTTGGAGAGTGGAGCACTAATGTCTTGACAGCATGTTCCAAATAAACCTGACCACCTAAAACGAAAAGGACATAAGTCAATGTGGCTTGAGCGCTGCTAATTGTCTCTCTAATAAAAAATCAAGAAGCCACAACAATCTGCTTATCTCCTCCATCAACTGGTAGGAAGCTCACCCGTTTCTGCAAAAAAGACCAGCGCTAAACATTAATCAAGTTTGCTTAAAGGAGAGATATTTAAAGAGCGGGTCCGATTAAGCCTGTTCCTCATCCTGCATGGTATGATTAAAACCAAAGTCATTAAACACTATGAAATTCGAGCATGTCGACCCTACTTGCGAAATGTCATTTTTAACCCCTCTACTTATGGGGCGAAGCAAAAAAGGAAAACCCCAACTTTCTGGGAAAATTCAAACTTGTGTGCATATTTTCTAGAGCATAGCAAACTCCATGAACGGTCAAACCCAAGCAAACATGGCACAAAATCAGGACGAGTGTCTTGGAGAAACTAGACATACCTCGCGAGTTTTGATACTTTCACCAGCTCTTCCATGGCTCGCAACTTTCCACGGTCCACGTTGGTCAAACAACCCGTTCTCGTCGCCTCTCGATTTGCTTCCCAATCCACCGCCGACGTTACAATCGCTCGCAATGTAGAGGTTCATGATCTTCTCGGCTGCCTCAGTTTCACCTCTGCTCTCCTTCATCAACCTCTCCACCTCTCCCTTCGGAAGCCTCATCCTCAGCCTCTTGCAACCGCCGCCGCCGACCTTGGTGTTCCCCGTCGCCGCGATGCTTGTCGGGTTCACGATGGATAGGTCCGAGACCGACCTCCGCGCAAGCATTAGGCTCTCGAGCCGGTCCCTGGCGCTCACGCTTATGCCCGACCTCACCCTCCTCGGGATCTTCTCTTGAGAGCTCTCAGGCAACTCCACTAGGAAATACAGCCTCTTGGGCTCCAAATCTTGGCGTGCCTCGAGCGGCTTCGCCCGGACGCCGAAGTGCTTGACGGCCTCGGATTCCAACAAGACGTACCCCGGGTAGTCCCTGAGGACGTCCCCCGCGAGCACCGGCGTCCTCAACTTGGTGGTCTCGCCGGATATCTTCATCACCTTGGCCGTCTTGTTCCTCTTGGCTCCAATGGCGTTGCCCATTGTTAGTGAAGCTTTGAACTTCGGTTCGAACTGGAAGCAGCCGCAGAAGGAGAAGAAGAAGAAAGTAAACTAGCGATAAGAGAAGTTTGGCGTTTTGACAAGCTCCAAAAGGTCACGGTTGGTGTAGCAGGGCGAGTCTTGTCTATGCATATAGTTGGTTTCTGTTTGCTAGGGTTGTTCCCTGGTCAAAAAAGAGAAGCCAATCTTGAAAATAGGCGGGCGAATGTTTGACGAAGAAGTGGTAAATAATATTACACCGGTTATTAGATTAATCACTTTTCCTAAAAACTTAAGTTCGACAAGATATAAAGGAGAACGTCGCGGTCGGAATGCTTGATTTGCGCTCCGATGCCATGCTAGATGAGCTGTTTTGTTCTGAAAGTTTAAGTACGTCACGCACAAGGGCATCGACTCAGTATTATTAGATTAATTGCTTTTCCTAAAAACTTAAGGTCGACAAGATATAAAAGAGAAGGTTATGATCGGAACGCTTGATTTGCGCTCTCGTACCATGTTGGACAAGCCACTTTCTTTTTTTCCTTGAAAGTTTAAGTACGTCACGCACAAGGGCATCGGCTCAGTATTATTTACAGCTTTTCACGTGATTTTTTGCTTGGTTTTCATGGTATGCGTGGCAAGCTAACTATTTCCTCCGTGATAGGATTTTGCTGTCGGGACGAAATTCTCCAAAGTTTCAACAACCATGGATGTGGTTGTGTGGTCGTGAAGAGGATCGTTGAGAAAATAACTTATATTATAAAGTTTGTCTCCGAAGTCGACCGTGATTTTACGTCGAAAAAAACAAAAAGAAGTGGAATAATAGTCCAAAGGAACAGATCGTTTTCGTCAGTTTCGGCGTTACGGGAGCAATCAAAACGGAAATCACGGCGTGGACTCGTTCGAGGAAAATGTTGGGAAGATTGCGAGCGGCCATGTGGTTCGTATTGACTTCTTTAATTAAAATTTTTGAGGGCTTTGGTTGAATGATGTGATGTTTGTTTTTGGATTCAATTGAGGAACCAAAGTGCTTGGTTCTATACATACCAACTTCTTTTTTGTATAAACCTAGGATGCGAACATAATTAATTCACGGGAATGATTGTTCAAAAAGCCACAAATCTATTGTATGGTGGCTAGTTATGTCATGAACTTTTCGATTTGATTAATTTTGGTCAATTTTTTTTTTTTGACAATTTACTAATGCAGTCCTTTCGGCCAATCTTAGCTCGAAAATCACTAACGTAGATGCCTGTCATCTTACATGGCACGGCTAGCGCCGATGTTGACAATATTTTCAATTTTTATGAAATTTACTAAGTTTTTTCCTCTTTTTTTTTTCCTTTCCTTTCCTTTCCTTTTTCCTTTTTCTTTTTCTATATCAGTCTGCCGGCCACGGAGGGAAAAAAGGAAAAAAACTAAAAGGAAAAGAAATGAAATGAATGAAAAAAAGAAGAAAAAAACAAAAAATTTGCGGCCTCGGCAACCATTGGAGGGAAATAAGGAAAAAAATAAAAAGGAAAAGAAATGAAATGAATAAAAAAAGAAGAAAAATACAAAAAATTTGCTTCAACACTGGTCGTGTCACATAATATGGTTCGGCATTGATTGGACCGCCAAGCCAGCGATTTCTATCCAAAATTAGTTGAAAGGACTTCATTTCCACATCGTCAAAATATTTTGAACTAAATTAACCAAATTGAAAAGTTTAGAACTAAATTAACCGAATCACAGCTGTGAATACGCCCTCGCGGCTTGGTCAATCCGAGGGTAGGTTACACCAACCCCTCCATATCTTTAAGGTAGATCAATGTCCGGCTAATGAAAAGGGTTTTCCACATACAATTTTATTTTTTCTTCTCCCGTTTTCACATTGTCATAGATGCAATTTGGTTCATTTTTGTTTTTTAAGTCTCGAGCTTAGGTGGGGATTTTCGCAGTCAATGCATCTCTTTATTATCTTAGTCTCAATCCATTCACACTAACTAAAATTTTAAAATGAAATATCAGTTTCTCAAAACTCGAAGCCATGGCGTCACTTTGAAAATGCAGCACTTACACATAGATTGGCCTGTGTTTACGGCCAGATCAAGTTTCATTGGTGGACACTTGCGAGTTCATACACACAAGATTTGGACTTCGTAAGACATCCGAAGCAAAGAATTTCCATAGCAACCAACAGATTGAATTGAACACTTTCTGCGCATTTCGCGCGGTAAGAAAAGAAAAGAGACGGGGAGCGATGAGATCGAAAATGCCACCTCAATGCCCCTTCTTGTCAGTTCAAGCCCGAATTCAAGGGGAAATGGAAGAAGAAAAAGAATTCCAAATCTCAAAGTAACAACTTGTCAGTATCAACAACACCCACGACCGTTACTGTTTGTTGAGCCTCTGGAGGAGCTCCAACAATGAAGTGGCCTTCCTTTTAGCCCTCTCTGTGCCGCTCTTGGCGAGCTCGGTCAGTGGTATGACGGCGCCGAGCCTCCCTATACACGCAAGATTCTCGTTATCTCTCTTGCACAAGGATAGCAGTATCGCAGCTGCATTCTCTTTGCTCCTCGGTAAACCGGTTCTCAGAAGATCTATAAGAACGGGGATCGTGCTCGACTTTACCATGCTAACCTTAGCATCGTGGCAGCTAGCGAGAACGGACAATATGGTCAGGGCTTCATCAACCATATAGTGACTCGAATCAGTGAGCATCTTCAACAGTGCCGAGATAATCCCTGCCCTCACGGCCCTACCTTTGTTTCCTTGGTAGATGCACAAGTTGAATAGGGCAGTTGCAGCGTCTTTCTTCCCCCTGGAGCTACCTGTCCGAAGCAACTCAACCAAAGCAGGAATAGCCCCGGATGCACCAATTATTATCTTGTTCTCATCTCCAAGTGACAAGCTGAAGAGGGTCGCTGCCGCGTTCTCTCTAGCTTCCATGGTTCCGGCTCTTAGGACTTGGACGACAGAAGGAACAGCACCCGCAAGCATTATTAGCCCTTTGTTGTTTTCGAATATCGAGAGGTTGAGGATGGAAGTGACTGCATTTTCCTGTACTGTCGTGTCTTCGGATGTCAACAGGTTGACCAAAGCTGGAATGGCACCCGCTTCTGCTATCAGTACTCTATTATCAGTGCTTCTCTTGGATAGTGATCGTATTTCTGCTACTGCAGTTCGACACTCCTCAACGCATCGGCTGGAGAGCTTCCTGACTAGAGACTCAATGTTTGCTATATCACCGCTGATGTCACGGAAAGAGCCGTCGCTGTTTTTTATTTTTCCGTTGACTAAAGCTGTCAGCTGCTCAATGTTGTGGTCCGAGCACCACTGACTGATTAGACTTCTCAGGACGTAATTTGGGGTCAGTGTTAGATTTTGGAGCTTCTGCTGTGTCTTTGGACATTTTAGGTTGCCACTGTCTATCCATCTTTGTATGTAAGATCTTTCATATGTCTGCAGAAAAAAGCGACTCAGAAATCACGTGTGATAAAATCAGTGAGGTAAAAGGTCACAAAAAGAACAGAAGAAAACCTGTCCAGTGGCTACGATCACAGGATCTCTCATTAATTCCAATGATATTGGGCAGAGAAAATCCTCTGGTATAGATGTTACATTGGTCTTTTTTATCTCCTCTGGTTGGTCGCTCTGATCAGTGCCCAATTGGCCCCTCTTATCTTCATCTTCAGCATTTGATTGACAAACCTCCAATGATGAGGAAGAAATTGTGAGCCCTTCCATGATGTCTATACAATCATCATTGGAAAGGGCACTAGCTTGGGCAATGCTCGTATTTGCCACAACTGTATGATCAATGTTACCAATATTCTCAATGTGCAGTGTTCCTATCGTGCGGCTGCCTGATTGCACCCTTATCTGACCAGACTCATTCTCCAATGGCTCAGATAAGGCCCGAGACAACAGTTTTGAATTCAGAGGCCCATACCTTTCTGCTGCTCTTCTCAACTGAGCTCTGACCAATTCAACCTATCAAAAGAAACTAACTTCAGGGAAAACAGGTAGATTGGGAAAAAGCTGAAGCACCACATATTTCATGAGTGATACCTGTTCTTGAACTTCCTCGGAGATATTGAACTGATGATATGGCAGGCTTCCTAGGGCTTTCTCCAATTTCCACGTTACACACTGAAACTGGAATGCGATTTTCTTCGCTTCCCCCTCCTTAAAATCAGGAAGTACCACATTTTCAATTTTCAGAGAAGAATCAAGACATTCTTCAAAGGGCATGCAAGGGTACGGCACCAGCTTAGCAAGAGCCAGGCTAGTTTAAAAACAGTTTGCAGTTAAAACACATTGCAAACTCAAAACCAAATTAGCAAAGAAAAAGGAATCACACTGCACATATTGAGTAGGTTGTCATCAATCACATCATATCCAGCTTTGGAAGAGCTGTATTCCAATTTGAAATTAGGCCAAGGGGAACTTGGAAATATTGAAAAGGTTCATCCACGAGGATTTGCAGCAAATGCATAGGATACAGACAACCATCTTTTCTACATCTGTGAATCAAATAAAAAAGAATAAAAAAAAAACTCCTACATAAGCTTTTGATTATACAAAACATCAGCTGGAATATATCCCTATGTCTATACAGAGCGCTTTGCGATTCAAGACTAATCCTCTTCATTTCAATAGGGACCACCGCAAGCTTGAAATTTTTGCTTCCATAAACTCTCTCAGCACACATTTACAGCCTCCAACACATGATTGCGAAATATTCACCTCTCGAAATCAATTAATTGCCCGTAGTCGGAAGTATGCGGCTCAAGTGGTGGCCAAGGTTCAATTCTTCTCTATTTTTCCCTCTCTCTATTCCCCATCAAATTTCTTCAAAACAAACCCAATTAGTCAAACAATGCCCACAATTCAATGAGCTCACATCTTTCAAACAATGTCGCAAAATGCTGCATTCCTACTGTACCACACCAGAAAGTGACCTATCAATTCGAAGGCTACACTATTAACCACATCAAATCGTATCAACGAGCAATCACATTTTGAAACCCAAAGTCGAGAATGCAAGCGTGATAAAATCAAAACAGAAAAAAGGGAAGCATCAGTGACTCACGAAAGAGGAAGCAGAATCAACGAAGTCGTGAGCGACGGAGAGGAGCCGCTTCGCCGCCTGGAGGGCGAATGCGAGATCGCACCACCAGCAATCTCTCGCGCCATGGCCGGCGGTGGTGGGCTCGCAGGACTTGAAATCCCTGACCTCCTCGAAGAGATGCGTCAGCAGAGAGATCCTGCGGACCAGATCGGTGCAGTCTTTCCGGAACAGATCTCGGCCGTTGCCGCCGCCGCCGCCGCAAGTGCAGCCCCGCACGATCTCTCGCACGAGATCCAGCAGGTCTCCGGCCACAGAGCCGGCCATGACTCCACTCACGATCTCACTTTTCTCTCTCTCCCCTGCTCCTCCGCCGCGAGGAATCTTCATTGCGCAGTCCAGTAATGAAGATTTCAGAGAGGATGAGAGAGAGAGAGAGAGAGAGAGAGAGAGAGAGAAAGATTCCCTCGAGGTAGAGTGAAAATGAGAAGAAGAAGAAGGGAAGAAGAAGGAGAGTACAGAGAGGATGACAGTTGTAAACCGATATTGTTTTGTATCATTGCGCCCCCGACCCCCCCCCCGCCGCCCCCCCTCTCCCCCCGGCCCCCAAAAAAATAAAATAAAATAAAATTCCAAATAACTGTTTTTTTTTTTAAACAAGACTTGAAATGCTTTTACTTTCTTGAGAAGTAAATTTTATGTCAATCAAGATATGAAGTGCCCTTATTATTTTAAAAAATGGTTTGATCAAAGGGAATTTCGTCATTAAATTTTTTTTTCTTTTTATTTTTAAAATTTTTTTCTTTGTTGCGGCTTGTGAGGGCCAAACGACCCTCGCTGGCCATTACTTGAGACCGGCCACAATCGAAAAGGAAAGGGGGAAAAAAAAGAAAAAGAAATGCAGACAATATAAAGGACGAATACACCTTTGGTCATGACCTTCTTTGAAATAGTGAGCACATCTTGTGCCCTTATTTAAAATAATACTCACTTATTTAAAGCCCTTATTTGGAAATTTTCAAAAAAAAATTCGCTCCGCAAAATATAAAAAACATCTCCTTATTTTTTTTAATCACAAAAAGCTCGGCGTTTAGTGTCCCATCCGCGCTATTATAAACATTGATTTGAGCCGTAATTATGCACCACTCACAATCAAAAGCCGGAGATTGAAGAGCCCGTCACCGCGGCCCTCACTAAGATGCCGACAGTCATGAAGTCTCTTCACACAAGGTCCGTCGTAGCTAGATGATAGAGAACAGGACCGTCTCGGCGATCTGCTCGCAACGAGCACACGCACGTGGCCTCGTCAACCGCATCGATAGTAAAGAGTCCCTTGAGTCCTTCCCGCAAAACTCGGAAAAATTAATTCACCGGTCAATTGTGTTTCGGCCGCAAGGATTGTATCGACTCGATAAATTTTAAGACTCGATTGCCATTTCTTGAAAGTTTTGGGACTCGAATGCATATTTTTCAACAAGTTTTAAGATTCGATTGCACTTTTTCAAAAATTTTAGGATCCAATTACACTTTCGTGATAAGTTTTAAGATTTTCGTTACATTTATTTATTCTTCTCAATTAACGAGCTCTGAATGGTACGACACGAAAGAAAGGTGAGAGGGTCCACTGCCGACGCTAGGGTGTAAAGAAGGCGTTGAAAATGGCGTTTTACTCTCGCTTTTCAAGTTATATCTTCGAGTCTAAGCACATACCTAAATCCCTAGTCCGACCGTTGTTCCTTGCAATTGCAATGGACCGTCCGGAAATGACCTAATTTCGGGTTTGTCTAATGATCATTTTAAGCGTCATCTCACGCAGGAAAAGCACCCACAACGGACTTGACGGGGTTTAGATTTAGGTACCTGCCGACCTTTGAAAAAGAAAAGGGTTAAGCCCTGGCATTCTGACTCAACCTAAAGTTCGTTTCTTTTTTCTTTTTTCCGCGAGACAGAACAAGAAGCTGGAACCAAAACTGGGATCGGACATAAAGTTCTGTCCTTTCCTAGGAAAATTGGATTTGCAATTCAAAGAAAGAAGATGAAAGGAAAACCCCCAAGTGGCCCTCCCCCACGAAAGGATAAAGAAGAGCACAGGGGGAGACTTTCTTGTGGCGGGGGAATCTCCATTGAAGACCTGTCGATTCGGTGCGAGGGAAGGAAGGAATGGAAGGAAGGAAGGAGAGACCAGACCAGACCAGACCTCATCATTCAAAAGCCAGTGCAGCAAAAAGACGTGGGGGTTGCGATGAGTTGACCTCCTGAGCTCCCATCACAGCCTGTTCGCCGACAGCAGAATGGGAATGATCGATTGATTCCGATTTTGGGTCGGGGACTCGATTGTGCTCTCGTGGATAAATTTGAAGTCTTTCGGTTCTTATCCTTGCAGAGTTAATGAATCGGTCTCTCCGCTCGCTCGCGAAAAGTCAATTCTACCACGGGGAATCAAATCCGAACATAAACCCCAGATTAATTAGGATTTAGCCGTGAGGGGATTAGGAGGGAGGCTTTAGGCTAAAGCGATGACAGCTGGTTTTGGGCCATACAACAAAGTCCGGACGTGACACGGTTGTGAGATTCGGTGCCAAACCAAACCAACAGTCAAGGGGGGACAAAGAGAAATATGTATGACTGGTTCAAAACAACATAGAGAAATTTCTTGGTGAGAGTATTGGTTTTCCACGAACCGTGGTGAAAGGTTTTTTCTCTAGGGAATTTCGAGGGGAGGAAGTACCGATTTGGTCAATAATCTCGCTTGCAAGCATCGTTTGATAGAAAGAAAAATCAATAAAATTGGTGAAGATCGAGAGTCTCCGAACCTCGACTCACCGGACGGAGACCCCTTGCTCCCGATTGTCGCAGGCGAGGGCTTTCCGGCCCTCGCCGGAATTGATGGGGGAAAAAAGAAAGAAAAAGAAAAGAGAAAAGAAATATTTATAAAAAATTGTCATTGTCAGCATCAATAGTTCTACGTGGCACCATCCTCATTCCAATCAACGATTTTCGATTAAAATTTATGGGATGGACTCAATTGACAAAGTGTCAAAAGATTTAAGATTTTTTCTTTTGTGGTTGGAAATAAGCTATTCATTCATTAGACATTAAAATGATAACAGAGGTTATAGGTTTCAAAACATAAAAGGTCACGTGGTAGCCCGGGTGGATTAGCCATCCATTATGTAGGGAGAGTCTTTGTACGCTGTGCTTTTGCTAACCAATTGGTAACTTGATTTGTTTCACGAGGACTAAAGACCACTTCAATAAGGTCGAATCGGGCTAGCCTTTCCTTGCGCTTTAGGATTCAATTGACAAAATTGAAAGGTTCGTAATTAAATTGGCTTAATAAATTTAGCTGTTGAAATTAAAATACGATATTCGTCTATAAAATGCACCCAAATCTAGTAATTACCAATGAAATTTTGACTTTTTATGTCAAAACACATCGTGAAGAAAAAGACAAACGCTAAACGTGTCGGGAGGGCGCAACAGAAGCCCGATACCTTTGCTTAGGGAGATTGCCAAGAGTGAGCCCAAGTCCGAGCCTATCAACATACCCAATTAGACCCAACTTCATTGAAAAACTTAAACCAATGAGTTATGGGCCGACTTGGATATATTAACTGCTCAACACCACATCAATTCTCCAATGTGGAATTTCTCTAACACAATTCACATGTGCATTTCAACAAAACATACCAAAATTATTTTACTAAATTTTATTTGCTAAATGAACAGGTAAGACTACAATGGATATACATACAAACGTAAGCACTTTGTATTGTTCATGTTGTACCGTCAAGTTATAAGAATAACGAGTTAAGCCAAAATTAACTAGTATTACTTCTATTAATCCGCCCGTGGAAATGAAATTTGGGTGGACAATTTGAGCTTAATCCTTCACAAGAATTTGGCCCGTGGGTGACCATAGAGATAATCATAGACCTGACCACGCACTTACTCCATCACCAACTCCACTTAATCATGATTATCGGTCCGACACTTGCCATTGATTTTTCTCTTAGATAATTATGATTAAGCAACGTCTATTGGTCGTCAACATAATCATCAATTTCCCCGAGATGAAGCCAAAGACCACAACTGGTGATGTGAGGACAAGTTCAAGAGAGTAAAGGCAAAATCGATCGGATGTTGGTGGACTTTTCGATGGAGATTGAAGTTGGACAGCATGGGGAGTAGACTCTGGCGGGGAAAATTACCTGATCAGTAGTAAATTTATTTTGCAGCTATCAATTTAAAATCTATACTTTCAATTTCATCAATTTGCTCGTAAACCTTTGCACGATATGCCAATGTAGCCCTCCTGGTCAATTTTCGTTAGAAATCGCTGACGTAACGTTTTAGTCATTGCCGGCCGTCTTACATGGCACAATGATGTGTCGGTGATTTTCGAAGAAAATTGATCGGAACGATTACATTGGAATTTCATGCAGAGATTTAGTATTAAATTAGCAAAATTGAAAAATCCGGTGTGAAATTAGCATTTGTGCAATAGATTTTGGGCTCGATCAGACCATTTTCCCATGCTCTTCTGGTTGAGGCTGAGAAGATCACGAAGTGTCACGTTGGATTTTCCGTCGCACAGACGTTGGAGGCAGCAGCAACTAAGAAATGAACTGTAACACTTTAAACAGATTATATATCCGTCAGACGAAGGTTTAAATAGCTCCTTGCACTTAAAAAACAAAGGAAGTTCGTCTACAACGTGTATTCTGGGCCGTATATCGACAGGCAATTTGGACAGATTTTTTTGATAGGACATGAATGTACGGTCGTAACGTTTGCGTACATAAAAAGTATCAGAAACCGAAACATGAACACGACATTCACGATGAGATCAACTGCAAGTTATATCGAGTACAGATGACTATAATGTCCATTATCAAAGTGTCGTTGTCTAAAGTTGCTAAAATTACGATGATTACAACCCGAACATTAGCGGACTGCGATTGGTTTTTCGTCCACGTTGACGCAAAACATCGTGCCCAATTAGCATTCCGTCACTCGTGACGAGTTGTATTCCCCCTCTCGCCGGTTCTCTCTGTCAGGCCTAATCCAGTTTGGAGAATAACGACGAGAGAAGGCCAAAAATGCTTAAAAGACAAAAACAAAACCCGAAGTTAGGTCATGGGGGAGAAAAGACCCTCGGTATTCAAAGCGATCAAGAAATTTGCCGTTCAAATGACGTCGTTTGGCGCAAGTCGCTGCTGAGGAGGCGAAGCAGAGCTAGAGCATCTCGGTTCGAGATCGAAGAAGCGATGTCGCTCTATCATTATCAAACCGCCAAGGGTTTGAACCGAGATTTCTAGATGGATGTGAGCAAGTCAAATTATCTTGGATTTCCACGGAACGAGGCATGGGATGAATCTACTGAGGGTTCCATCAAACACAATCAGGCAGAAGCATGAGCAATGACCGACGTAGTTCTTACCCAAAAGAACAAGAAACGCCATGCACAGTGTCGCCATAAACAAATTGTCTAAAAGAAGTGAAAGAAAAAGGTGTCATTTGGTGGTGAAGAAAACGAATTCCTGTTCTAATACAACAAACTTGTAGAAAACATACAATTAATATGCCCAAAACGGAACAAATTTGTATGACCGATCAGAATACGATCACACGAGGGAACGTATCGCTGTCCACCGATTAAGAGCCTTCGATGAGCGGCCTTACGAAAATTTGTCGTCCGAATGAGTGCGAGGAGAGTTACTATCGTTCCTTTTTTTAGAGCGTTTTTAGAGAGGGAGAAACTGACGTAGCTTAGACGGCCATTGGCTTTGCTTATGAACATCTCATCCATCTTTTAAATGAGTTTATAAAATATATGCCACCATTATAAAGAAAATATTTGTTACACAAACAATCATGAAATGGAATCTCTAGTATACTAATAGACCGAATTCATTTACTAAAATGCCATCCGAACCCCTTTTTGGTAATCTTACACCCCCAATGTATCAAGTAAAAGCTCAATTTAAGTCACTCCCACACTAATTAAACAAGTTGGGAAAATTTCAAATAAGAATTAGGGGTTGTTTTCTCAAAAAAGGGGGCCAAGATTGGATGTTGTCTTAAATAAGCGTTTGAAATGGCTACTTTAGTCTCAAATTAAAGGCTTGAAGTGAGGTCGTTTTCTTAAAGATGGCCTAGAGTAAATCTTGTCTCAAATAAGGGCTTGCATTAAGACCGTTTTCTCAAAAGGGGGTCAAGGATAAACCTTATTTCATTTAAGAGTTTGAGGTGAAAACTTAGTCTCAAATAAGCATCTGAGCTCATTAGGCAACCACATCTTTGCCGGTCGTTACACGTGCCACCCACGTGATTATTCCCTTTGCAAGGCGGCAACAACATGGGCAATTTTGTCTGAAATTTTCTGCTTTGACCTAATTTGAAGTAACCCTAAATTGAAGTTAGGGCTCTTCAAGGATTCTTCCGAGTGCGATCTTCCTCACAATATCGACGCGTAACTTCTTCGTATTGAGTATGTCTGTCGTTCTTGGCTCCCTCATGTTGCCGCCAAAATAAGCAACGAGATACATGTGCAAGTCCGACCCATTGCCCATTTCAAATCCTTGTTCGAGACAAAAAAACACTATGTGCCCTTTTATTAGAAAACTGCCCGGAAAAAGTACCAAAAAAGTTTCAAACCTATTGTATTGATACCAATTCAATCCTAAACCTTTTAATTGGACCAATTCGGTCTTAAATTTTTTCGTATTGGTACCAATTCAATCAATCTCACCAATTTTAGTTGAAAATCACCGACATAGATGCTGACAGTCCTATGTGACACTAATGTGGACATTTGAAGTAATTTAAAAGAAAGTATCAAAAAAAAATTTTTAACCATTTTTTAAAAAATTTTATGTTTTTTTTTTTCGCTTTACGTTTCCTCTTCATCGCAAAAAACCCCCCCACAACCCCGACGTTTCCTCTTCATTGGATGTCATCGAAGGCCACGGTGCTGGATGTAGCGATGGCGACGGATGGGGGCCTTCGGGGAAGCGACTTGTCGAGGAACGCGCGGCGGCTGAATCGCTGGACTTCGTCAGATCTGGACAAAAATTGCAGGGACGCCTAAGGGAACGCTGAATGTTCCCTGGAGTGGCAAGTGAATCGTCTGGATCTACTGGGTCGCGAAGCTGTTGAGCTGCAACAGGAAGGTCTCGCCGAAGCACACCACTGGAGTTTCCGACGAACGGCGACTCTATAGGTGAACCACTGTGGCTGCTGCGATCTGTCTTGGGCGGAGCTGCGACCGGCATGACGACCTGTTTAGCGGGAGGGGGGGGAGGGGCGGCGACGATGGAGGGGCGCTGAAGCGATGAAGAGGAAACCGTAAAGGAACAAAAAGGGAACGCAAAAAATTGATTAAAAATATATTTATTTAAAAAAATAAATAAATATATTTTAAAAAAATTACCTCAAATGTCCACATAGGACCGTCGGCGTCCACATTAGCAATTTCCAGCTAAAATTAGTAGGATGGATTGAGTTGATACCAAACCAAAAGGTTTAGCACTCAACTGGTTTAATTGAAAGGTTTAAGACTGAATCGGTACCAATACAATTAGGTTTAAGGTTGATTTGGTACTTTTCCTGAATAAAACCAGCCTCAGTTCAGACGTCTGTTTAAGACAAAGATTCACCCTGGATTGTCGCGCGTCTCCACTGAAGGCTCCAAACACGACATTGTAGGCAACACATGGGAGCTAAGATCGTGCCATGACAAAACCTTGTTGAGGATGTCTCTACATCTCGCCCCACCACAAGCCAAACAGAGCACAGAGAACAAAAAGCATAGCAGCAATTCAAGCTTTTTCTTTAAAGAAACTTGGGGAGAGAAGCTGAGGTCGGAGAACAGGCGATCTCGACTTCCATGACAGCCTGCCTGCGCAAGAGACAGGCAGAAGTAGCAGCTTGAGGTTTGATGAAGCTCCAAATCCTATCCAAAGTTGGGAGCCCTTATTACAAGATTTAACCGCAAGGTTTCTCACCAGGTTCCAAACAGTTAGCGGAAAACGATGTGCCGGGTTTAGATGTCTTTTGCAGCCACACGTCTAAGCCCGTTCATCAACTCGAGGGCAAAAGCCCATACGAGTTTTTTCGGGAAATGGCTGCAATATTTTTCCAAGTCGCTAGTATATTTTAGACCGGACCGGACCGGGACGAGAACCCGCCCCTTACCGGTTTTGTCGCCGTGTCTCTTGATGTATCTATGCGGTGTGCCGAGAGAGGAAGGCCCTAGCTCAGCTCCCGTCACGATCCGCCGCGTGTCGTTTTGTGATAGGCTAGTGCGATCTCACTAATTTTTCGTATGATTGCCCGCTGAGGCCAATTCATATCCTGGAGGCACTGTTTTTTACTTTTTTTTTTTTTTTAAGATTTTGCTGGAGGCAGTTCTTATTTTCTAGCTTGTGATTTTTTTTTTCTTCTCTTTTTTTCAGTTCTTTTTAGCAAACATAAGATTTCCATTCTCTATTATGTATTCTTATCTTTATTTCTTTTTCAACCTGATCAAAGGTTTAAAAAAAAAAGGTATTTGCCGCTATCTTTATTATTTACTTTTTGTTCGAAATCGCTATCTTTTTTTCCCTACTTATCTTTTGACCATAGTTTTTTTTTTTTTGCCTATACATTTCAAAATCAATATATTCATATATGTAGTGAGTTTATATCTTTATTTGTTATTATGATTTTATTTTATGCCGGCTCTAACAGAGATATTGCGATAAAAATCCAAATATGAAAAATTCGTTCCATTGTACTTGAATCTATTTATTATATGAAAGTTGAACGTGGGCAGTAGAACTCAATATCACTTGTCAAATGATATTACTAATATAAAGATCTTTGTCCTAATTAATATGTAAAATAAACATCTATTTTCGATAGAAGTACTTCGACTCGATCGTCAAATAACTCAAAAAAAAGTTGAAATTTATCACTTTTTTGTAATAGAATGATTGAAAGTATAGCGTGAGATATTGATTTACACAAGTTAACAAAAGCATGTAATAGGAGAGGACATTGAGTTATTTTTTCGTGCGTCCGATGGTGTAAAGTCCCAACAAACTCATTCAATCTTGAAGAAAAATAACGGTACCGAGATAATCCTTTGCTAAAAGAAGCATCGTATTCGAAATGTAATTTCCCCCGCGATGTCGGGCAGGACCATTTTAGCAGGCCGCAATGAAAGTGTGTGGCCTCCAAAAGCTTGTCCAGGTCACCTGGACCGACCTCATCGTCCATTGAATGAACGTCTACCAAGATTTCAAGGGACCTTCAAGTTTATGTCGGAATCCTCGTTCCGAACTGTTTGTGACCCGTCGATGTGATGGTCGCTGCCAGAGGAGTGACCAGTCAACCTCAAGAGGGAAACGGCAAAATAATTCCATCAATGCGTGATAGCGAAGGATGAGGAAAGAATGAGATATGGGAAAGATATATTGTCTAATGAATCGTTCCGTCCTCTAAATTTATTTCGTCCTAGAAATAATGAGCTATCATTTTGAAATTTAGAAAAAAACCAAGGTGCTTAGAAATTTTCGTACGGGATTGGGATTTTCTAACTTTCCCATCGCAGCCTGAAATATCATCGACGTTTCAAAAGATGAAGTAGAAATTATATGTTAAAAGTCAACATCTCCATTTAAGACTTTGTTAAAAGGTTTTAGACCTTGAGAAAAATCGCACTCAGAAATCCTAAAACCCGCAGTTACTCCCCCCCTCTCCCTCTGCCTAGAGCCTCAATTTCCCTCGACCGCCACTCGCGGAGTTGCCGCCGCACCGTGCTTTGCCGGTTGTTGCTTTGCCAATGCGCGCGAGGTTCCGCAAGTAGGGTAACTTGCAAGCAGTCGTTTGAACGAAGAAGAAAAGAAAACAAAATCCCATAAGACTCATTTATATTACCGACATTATGAATGTTGTCGATCATGTTAAACTAAAAAGACAAGCGGTGTCTGGTTCAGTCCTACTGTGGCGTCTCGTAAATTTGATGTTTCTGATATCTCATAACGAGTCATGATTGATGCGTATGGAAGCGGATCTATCTCTCTACACGAGACGCTCGCTCCACCACAAGCCCACACAAGATCAAAACCATGCACACACGCACCACCAAACAGTAGTAGTTGTGCATCACGATGCTAGCCAGAGAAGAAGACTTGCAGGTAAGAAAACTAAGCAAGAGGAAATTTGGTTCAAACATGGGCAAAAAAGGAAACCCCCTGTCTTTCTCATCGTTCACAAGACCTCACGTGTATGCGTACTTGCTCCTTACGCCTTCGACCCAACTTTTCAACTCCTGCTCTCGATTTAGTTATGCCCGCGAGACCGGTGGTTTCGAATCTCGCTGTATCCGATGCTTTTCTTCCTTTCGTGATCCAAAAGCTATAGTCTCACAGATCACGAACGCTTGGGTAACTTATCCTTCATCGGAAGTCTGAATCATCTCACCATGCAATGCATGATTGGCTATATATTAGTATTTTGTGGTGATGATCTAGAGTTCCTCTTTATTTCCTGACCTAACGTTGAAGGAACAGTTGTTTTTCCCGGATCACGTTCGTGTCGTCGGAACCAACCGGAATGAGTGATTCATGAAAAAAGGATGGTCAAGGGTCACTTTCTTCTTTCTGTTTATACCCTCGTCATAGAAGGAAAGTCTGTACATGCTTAGCTGACAGAACAAAGAATTTACGAACAAATACCGACAGAAATATAGCAGTTTTGTTTCCAGGGCATGACTGAGCCAGCCGGCGACGGTTCATGCCGTCGGAAAATGATACAAGTATTCTCAAAGGATTATCATACGATCTTGATTCCATGTCCAGTGACTGACCAGTTGTACCCAATTTTTATGTGTTCGAATGAACTCACACTTTGCATCGCAGATCAATAAAAAAAAAAATACAACTTAATTAATCTGACCGAGTTACATGATGAAGTCGATAGTTTTGGCCGGAACATCTGTATATCATATGTTGCCAATTATGAATTCTACAGTAGGTCAGTATCTTGGAGTAGCCGAGCATAAGTCAGCATGATACTAAGGCTTCGTTTGTTTCGTGAAAAATGTGATGTTTCTAGAAAAAGATTTTGGAAAGTCATTTTCCAAGAAAATGACAATATTTTCTAGTTTTTGGTTGACAGCTGAAAATGAACCATAAAATATTTTTCATTGTTTGGAAATGAATTGATTTTCCCAAATAAAATTACCAAAAATATTCTTATATTTCTTCTCTCTCTCTCGGTTGTCGGCCACGACGATGGCCGGTGACTAGCCACAACACCTCGCCCAAGACCGGTGAGGCTCGGCCTTGTTGGTTCTGGCAAGGTTCATCCCTCACCCGTGGTCGGTTGCCGTGGCAATAGAAGAGAGAAGAGAAAAAAAATTAGATTTATTTTAAATAATTGAAAAGAAAAGGAAGGTGAAAGAGTGCAAGGAGGAAAGATGAGCGAAAATAATATCCTTTTTTCAAAAAGAGGAAATAATTTTGCCCACTTTTGAAGGTGTTTTTTTTCATTGGTGGAAAGTATTTTCCTTAACTAGTTTATTGTATGTGAACCAAATGCCGAAAAAATTGAAAATTATATTCCTAAAAGTTGTTTTCCTCGAAACAACAAGTGGAGCTTAAGTTCGATAAGTAGATTATGAAGATTTGTGCGTAAGGCTGAAGTAGTTATTGTAGTTTTAAAATTTCAATGTCTATTATTATGTGTAGAAGGGAACAAGAAACAAGGGAAAATTACCAAAAAAGTCTCAAAACTTATTGTAATTGAGCCAATTCAGTTCTTATTTTTTTTGCCAATTGAATCATAAATATTTTGCAATTGTACCAATTCAGTCCATTTGATCAGCTGGCATTTACGTGGTAATTTTTTAATAAAATTTAACAATTTTTAGTAAATTTTTTCTATCTTTTTGTTTTTAAGGGTTTAGGCCGGTAGCCCCGCCGACTATTGGATGAGGGGTCGCAGCCATAGCCCAAATCTAGGTGAGGGCCGCGAGCCCTCGGTCACGGCTAGGTGAGGGCTCGCAACCCTCATCGGCCTCATGCTAAAGGCCGGCAAGCCCGCCAACTCAAACCCTTAAAAAAAAAAGTAAAAAAAAAGACATAAAAAAGTTATTAAAAAATAATTCAAAAATTATTAAATAATTGTCACATTAATGCTGGCGGCACCATGTCAGCACCGACCGGCCAAAAGGATCGATTGGCACAATTGCAAAAGATTTATGACTCAATTGAAAAAAAAAAGGTTTATAATTAAATTGGCATATTTGCAATAGGTTTTAGGACTTTTTTGGTAATTTTCCCCAAGAAACACATAGAGACACATATGGGACTTCTCTTTGTCAATTACAGCTTTTACTGCAATCTACATTTTCCTTCACTGTATCTTCGTTCAATCCAATTCTAGTTAGTTTAGCTTGTCACGATTTCTTGACATCAGCTTCACGGAGCCCTAGATCCACCGGTCATTCCTTTCTCGATCATTGATCGTCTCTCATGAGGATCGTGATCGTTTGTTTTCGAGTTTGGCTGGAAAATTTAGAGTAACTAGTCATAGAAGAGATTAACCAACCCTCAAGCGGATCGAAAAATTAAATGCCAAGAGCTAAATTAGAGATATTTGACAGTATACCGATACTACCTTAAAGTTTAAACTAGGGATATTTATCCAAAAAGTCCTAAATCTTCGGCAAATCATCAAAATGTTTAGGATTAAATTGGCATAATTGAAAAGTTGAGAACTGAATTGTTAAATTGTCAAAATATTTAGGACTACATTGGTACAATTGAAAGATTTAAAATCGAACTGCCGCCATATAATAGGTTTATAACTTCTTGGACAATTTTTTCATTTAAACTAGAGTTACTTTTATAAGTTTGAGAAGGTTGTGGATTGTTCTTTGATGTCTAATCAAACACATGATCATACGATTAGACAGAACCAACCAACCAACCAACAATACACACCTAGGAAGTTAACATAGGATTAGAGAACCCTAAGACACCTACCCTCGAGTATTCCGGTTCACACAGCCTCGGACTAATCGTGTCGCTGTGATGCATAAGAATCTTCCATCTACTTGTCAATTGCATCAACCTTGTAGTTTATCCTCATCCAAGGACTTTGAGCTCTAATCATTCGTACCCGCCCTAAAAAAACAAAGAAGCTACAGGCGTCTTTGCAAAGAAGTCGTCTGTAATTTATCATTGGCACCATCATCATCATCATCATCATCATCATCATCATCATCATTAGCGTCTCTTTACTTGAATACCGTTTACAAATCCTTCACAAGTTATAAAGGGATTAAACGACTTACAAACGCTTCAATCATTGAGGATTGACCTTTCCCTAGCTAAGAAAATGCATTCCTTAATTTCTGGTGTTTTTCTGTCTAATGAAGTACAATGTCACCAGCTTTTCATTCAGTAAAAGGAATGGTTTGTGAAAGAAGCAGCACTTTTCGATACAAGTTTGTCTCCTTCTAGCTGGAAAAAGTATCCAAAAAGTGCTGAAACTATCGGCCAATTTAGTTCTAATTCTTTTAATTTATGCTAATTTAGTCATAAATTTTTTGATAATTTGCCAATGTAGTCTTTTCACCTAATTATTCAAATAATAGGTTTAGGACTAAATTGGCAAAACTTTAAAGGGTTTAGAACTAAATTGGCAACTCGTCAAAATGATGAAAACTGGATCGGCCGTCGTACACTAGCTTTAAAATAGTAATGTCGAAATAATTAAACTTTATATAGCGATAAATTCAACCGGTGGAAATTCAACTCTCTTGCATCACGAATTGATTCACTTTCTTGGATCATCAAATTATTCTTCACATAATTTGCTTTCTTCATCTTGGGTTAAGGAATTCTTTTTATTGAATGGAACAATCATTTTAAGAAATTAAATTATACATCAAATTCCTTAAATATAACAAATTACTGAATCCAAAATATTATCGGGCTATCATTAGTACCAAATACAAGTTCATGATATGCATTTGTAACTACATTAAAATCGGTGGGGGATTAGGTTCTCTCTAAAGAAAACACTTCATTGTTGGTGCATTTGGCCACCCATTATTGCAAATATTCTTCCCAATTACGTGAAAATCATGATGTGGTAAGACTAGTTCAACAAGAAATGTGATTTTCAGTTTTTATATGTAACCAGCAACTTAGACCACGTCAGATCGAAAAGGGGACTTCATCTTCCATCGGTTTACTTAAAGAAGGAATTTTCGTTATTCCTCTATTAAATTTTTGTTGGTACGAAACGGTGGTTAATCAATAACAGCTAGCGTTGAGACTCGGTGGCTTCGACAGCACTTCTTCTCCTTCTTGATTAAA
This sequence comes from Rhodamnia argentea, assembly GCF_020921035.1. NCBI lineage: Eukaryota > Viridiplantae > Streptophyta > Magnoliopsida > Myrtales > Myrtaceae > Rhodamnia > Rhodamnia argentea. Next base: position 7,941,284 of record NC_063154.1, on the reverse strand, counting down.
TAAATTAAGCTCCGCATTAGCAATTCTTCACGTGCAACTTGCAGGGGTCGAGGAAGAGTAGTCCGAATCGAGCGTTGACCTTCGCGAAGAAACGTGGATGATGCGTCTTCTTGCAAGCGGCACGGTCAACTCAAGAATGTCTTGGCCGCCGGCCTAGGATGGAAATTTGCAGCATTTCAAGTCCATGTCATGGCTGAGGTCCCCAGTTTTTTACCCCATTTTGGGCAGGAGAGAGATCTCAGTTTTCATTTGTTTACAAATTCAAGCTGGCCACCACGTGAAGAAACCGGCTCAACCCCGTGACCTTCAGAGGGCAAGAGCCTAGAAGAAGTCCCCCATTTGGCTAATGCATTGCCGATTCATGTTCTTTCTAGAACGCGAGCCTAAAGTTTCTTTTCTGTGGCGTGATCCCCGTGCTGTGCTACTGTTTCAGTCTCGGACGGAAGAGCGATTCATACCTTAAACACATTCAGATTCGTCCAAATGTGACTCTACGTGTGGATGAGTAAGGAGTTCGGATCTCAAACATATTAAATCACGTAGAATCGTGTAACCCTTTTTAGTAAACACGTCATTTTATCGAAAAAGTATATGAAGATGCCGCTAACGAGAGGGGCAAAGTCGGCCATCAATTCGTGGCGTAGGAAACAGAAGCTATTATTACTAATTTACTTTGTGTGTTCATAATTTTTAACTGAAATTGAACCTAGGGTTTCGTTTTATTTTACATTTTCTTCTTTCGTTAATTCATTTGGGTCGATCTGTGCGGAAACTAATTGAAGACAATGTCGGTCCATCCAGTTAACAGTCCTCATCATCTTGGACGGAAAGTTTTCCTTCTAATTCACACTTTGCGACATGAAGTTATCATCACCTACCCAACAACCGCTCTGCAACGAAACCTAACCCCATGCAAAATGCCTTAGGGCACCGCATGCAGTTGTCCCCTCGTTTCGGTGCCTTTAAGGAAGGCCAAGTAATTGTCAACGTTGAACCACTGCACCCAACCTTCTTCCGTAACCGAAGGTTTCGTCATTTTTAGCAAATTTGATTCGGAGTGTGCCTCGCAAATGTAAAACAGAGCAAATCGAGAGACCAAGCACTTCCATTACTTGTGTTCTTATCGGTTGGTGCCGCGTGGATCTTGAGTGCACCGCCGTCATTTTACATTGAAACTTGTTAGATTAGGACATGGGGTTCATACGTTTGGAATACTCTAACGAAATCGTTAACCTAACGGGTTTGGGATCATATACAAGTAACTCTAGGATTTCACGAGAGATAAAATTTTAGTGCCATTTTTGTTTCGCCAAAAGGTTAGTGATCGACCTTTTCACAAAGATCGTTATAGCAATTCACTTAGATCCAATAATTTCGCTCCAACATGATATTTCGGTTCTCAATTTATTTCCCCGATGCAATTTTTTTTTTTTATCATTCCCGGAAATAGGATATGAAAACTCAATACTTGACATGTTATTGACATAGATGGATGGGGACGTCGTGCTTCGAATCGAAGCGCCTAAAATTTTCTACCTTCGGTGACGAAACCCTAAAAGTTCACCTTTTCGGGACCAAACAGTCCTACCACTACCTATCTTGAACATATGTTATTATTTACCGATCACAAGAAACTTTTAAATGCGACAGTACTATATCCGTACATAAGACTCACAACATCTGTTTCAGGACAAAATGGGAATAACAGACCGTTGGGTTTAACCTTTTTCTTCCTCGGCAGCAGCTTCATCCTCTTATGAATTCACGACTTGGAGGCCCGTCGTCCATTGAAGTTTTGAGAGTCATAATATCAAAATGCGGAACTGCGCTCCCCAAAAACTCTTGAGTAGAAAGGTTTTCCATGAACATATACTCACAAGCTTATGATGGAAGTTGCGAGAAAAAAGCGAACGCTTCAATCAGGATGTGTTTTCGCTGTTGAGCACGAGGGATAGATCAATTGCGAAGTATATAATGCGGAGAGTATATAGAAAGCTCGCGTTGAGGGTGACTCTTCCGCTGAAATGGCTGCAATGTACTCCTGGCATCGAAACCCAGAACTTCCGTGGATATCTCATGATATATCCAATTTTCTTTTTCGGCCGGTGACAATAGTAACCCCAATTGATCAATAGTTCAAGAAATTAATCCCAGTGGTCCATCATTGACTTGTGCTTAAGACTAGTAAGGTTATATGTATAATCTGTGGACCCACCTGTGATTACCCAGTTTTCTTGCTGCAGATGGATTAATCTGTCCAAGTGATAACATTTTATTTTGGACTGATTTTGTTGTTCTTCTCACAATCCAGCTATGGCACAATGAAGTTTCATCAGAAAAACTCCAGACTTACAGTTTCTGTGTGAATACAGGAACAAAAAATTGTACAGGGAGAAGAAGATGACAAAAAATGCTGATGATTACAGTTTCTCAACTATATTTCCATGGTGAAACAATACAATTTACAAGAAATAGAATTTCCCAAGCTCGGAAATCCAGCCCTCAACTTTACTGGATTGAGGTGAAGCAATTTTGTGAATGATTATGTTCAATCTCCGCCCTTTGCGCATGGCGACAATCAACGAGGCTCCGCTTGCAAATAGTTGAGCAATGAATGTACCGTTTTTTTTTTTCCCTCTCTCGAATCACAAAAACGATGGGTTACCTTCACTGATCGAGCCCGTGCTTCCTCGATCCCTCTTCATAGATCGTCCCTTTAACTCTTCAACAATTTCGATTTTTTCTAGCACTTGGGAAAAGGCATTGAACTTCACGCGATTAATCGTCTCTGTGCGCACTAACTGTGGTCACGTATCATGCATACTCCTTTCTACTTCTATCCTTTTAGGATTTTATAGAAATTGGTGGGCGATAAATGAGTCCTCATGCAAAGAGAAGCAAAGTGGGGGATTCGGCGCTTTTGACGTCCCTCGCTACCTTAGAGGCATACGGATTTCGCTCCTCCTCCTCCTCGACTTTAGTAAGCGAAGAAGACGGGACACTAATCGTGAGATCAAGGTTCAAATCGGGCAAGCCACATGGGATATCTCCTGAATCGTTCTCCGCATTGAATACCTCGTGATGTTCGCAAGCACTCTTGGAGGATTTATCGGCCGGGGTCGCGTTGGTCTTCAAGCTGGAGGAGGAAGTGCTGCCGGAGGTGTTCAGGGTTTGAGAGCGTGGGAGATTTTGGTTCAACCGGTGATTGTTGGGGTCTATCCCCATCTTTTGGAGTTTCCTTCTTAAGTGAGAGTTCCAATAGTTCTTGACTTCGTTATCAGTACGTCCGGGCAACCTTCCGGCTATAAGCGACCACCTGAAATATAAATCGCCGACAAAATTATCAGACAAAGTGTTATTCTTGAAAACGTGAATTTAAAGAATACAAAGCTCCTTTCATTACTAAAAGAAGACAAGATTAATCGCACTTTCGAACGGTAAATAGCAAACTCGGTTCATGGACACGGAGAACTTTTTTTTTCTTAACTACGATTCCATTCATCCGCAATAATGTGTTGGTTATAGTTCCTGTTATATTACCAATACAAATTTAACGGTATCCATGAACGGAGTAGGAAAATACATTTCTTTTGCGATATTAGGGCGAGAAAAGAGAGAGAAACTGACGAACGCACCGGTTGCCGAGGAGTGCATGAAGTTTGATGATGAGATCTTCTTCATCCTCGGCGAAGTTGCCTCTCTTGAGGTCTGGCCTCAGATAGTTTATCCATCTCAGCCGGCAACTTTTCCCGCATCGGAGCAGGCCTAATGACCAATGCACTCACATTCTCAGTTACATATTCTCCCTAGCGGAACTCCATCATGCAATCCGATTGTTGTTTAGTTGTGCCATGTCTTTCTACATGTGGGATGTAATGAAAGGATGGAGAACAATTACCGGCCGCTTGAGGGAGAGTTCGCCAGCTGCCCTCTCCGTGCTTCTGAATGTAGTCGATGAGCTTCTGGTCCTCTTGCTTCGACCACGCGCCCTTGTTGTTGTCCCGCTTGTCGCAGCAAGGCTTTCTCATGGGTTCTCTAATGTCCCAAGAACGCCGCCGTTGAAGCCAAAAGTTTCGGATATGATATGCACAGTAGAGAGAGAGAGAGAGGGAGAGGGAGAGGGAGAGGGAGAGGGAGTTGAACAAGGCAAGGGGATAAAGGAGGAGCCAAGGCAGTATATATCTAGGGTTAGGTGCTGCCATATGCATGGTGAGGAGGGGAGGTTGACTTTGACCGGTGGTTTTGGCGGAGCGAGAGAGAAGAAAAGGACTCATACTTAACGGCAACTAACTACCGCGGCAACACATTCATTGTCAAACCCTGCCCCTCTCTCTCCACACATTCATCGTCCCAAAACGAGCGTAAGAAAGAACCAAAGGGGGAATAAAAACCCTTCCATGCACGAAAGGTGGACAAGAACAAATGCAGAGGACGTGAATGGCCGCAGCATGGATAGGAAGATGCAGATGATCACGTACGAGGACGATCGAGAACACAGCCCCACAACGCCGAGGAGGGAGGAGGGGGCCGGTTGGAGCAGTCACATGTTTTCCTAGGGTTTGAGTTTGACTGATGGTTCCTTTGGGTTTTCTCCTCCCTCCCCCCCATGCTCCGACCCCACGACTTTTAACAACGTAACAAACGGTCTTCGTTTCGGTTTCCCATCTCGTACGCACGACGAAATACACCGTCCGTAACGTATGGGATGGACAAGAAAAGAGAACACATTACATGAACGAGTCTGTGTGGTGAAATCAATCTGGAACCCACTGATGACTTCCGGTTGTGCATTAATCTGTGGACGCACACAGTGTTGGTACCATTACTATTGTTATAATTTATGTTATTAGTATTATTATTATGATTACTACTCTTACTACTACAACCATGAATGCTGACATTGACGAACATAACTATAATTAATTTCCGCATCTATATCGTTTTCTGTCAATCTGGCTAATGTCAATCTTTAAATTTTGTTTTCCTTCTAATCAAGAAAAAGGTGACGTTTTCTATGCCTTTTCCTTATGCGTGTTCATTAGCTTATTTCATTTCATTTTCATTTAGTAATGAACACAATTGATGGGTTGCTCATATTTAGTAGGCATGACGCTTTGTTACTATAAATATAGATCATTCATTCCTAAATATATTAATTGTGAAAATTTAATCTAAAACCTTTTGTAGATATGTCAATTTAATCCTAAACCTTTTAACTATGCCAATTTAGTTTTAAATCTTTTGATGATTTATCAATGTAATCCTTTCACCCAATTACTCAAATTACATATTTAGGATTAATTTGGAAAAACTTCAAAAATTTTAGGATCAAATTGGCACAATTGAAAGGTTTATGACTAAAATGACAAATCTATCAAAGGTTTAGGATTATATTGGCACAATTAAAAAATTTATGACCGAATTGGTCGCCATACAATAGGGTTAGAACTTTTTGGGAGAATTATCTTCTTGGATCTCAATTCCTACAACACGTTTAGAAAAGCTCATGAACCATAACCAAAGTCATAACAGGTAAAGCTCCTAAGGGCCTCGCTTGGTAACACTTCGTTTGAAAAAAGTAATATTGATTATAATTAATTTTTTTTATTCTATTCCTTGGATGAGTTTTAGAGAATTAAAATGCGTTTGGTAATCGCATAAAATTTCTATTCTCGAAATAGAAACACGTTTGGTAACTACACAAAATTTATGTTCTAGGAAATAATTTCTCTTTTCAATTTGTCATTTAAATCAAATAATTAAATAATCACATTTGATGACTTTTCTTAAACCCCGCATTTGTGATCCTCTTGCACCATGACATCTTTTTGACCAAAATAAGGATGCTTCAGATTTGTTCATTGGAAGGATAATACGTTAAAATTGTTGTTTTTCCATGCTTCTCTTAAGGCTATGCATATGCCAAGGACGAAACAGGTGACTCTGATTATCTTTTATTGCTCAAAATGAATAAAATCCATCTCTGCCACATAGGTGGCTCGGTTTTACTGTTGGATACCATGAGGATGGTCAATGATGCAGCATGGTATTCCAACAATAAATCAGGCAAGGCTTAGGAAAAATCGAAAGGCAAAATCACCAAAAATAAGATTAGCCAATTGAATGGACCAATTTTCTACTGAGGTTTTTTTTGGAAATTTTGAGATTTTTTGGAACAATTTGCCCATGAGTTGCAAAATCATCATTTGGGAGAAATCGCAAGGCAAAATCATCAAAAATAGTATTGGCCAGCTAAAATACCCCATCTCCTAATTTCTGAGAATTTTTTGGAATTTTTCTGATTTTTTCCAATTTTTTTAGATTTTTTTAGGAATTTTCCATTTTTTGAATTTTTTAAATCATTTTCTGATTTTTTTTAATTTTTTTAATTAATTTTCGAAATTTTTATTAAAAAAGATTATCCGGATCGGGCCTGGTTGACCCCGCTCACGCCTTGCAGGTGTTCGACAAAGGTGAAAGAAGACTATCGTTGCTTTTTTGATTCTCAAAAGTGTTATTGTTTTGGAGAAGCCACTTTCTTTTCTTTTTTTTGGTCCAAAAGTGTTCCCTGCAGCAAAATCAGAATCAGAATTATTTACGTTATCAAACATATTTCTGATTATTTTTGTTCCGAAGAACATAAATGTTACCAAACAGACCCTAAGTGGCCGCACCGTGTGGCTAGTCCATGTGCACCTTTAGAAAATAGGATAAATGAATTATTGAAACGCAAGCCCTAATGAAAATTCGCCATAAGAAATAAATTTTGGCGGATTTTCTTAGCGACTTCGTGTAAGGCTCCACAGACGATTTGCTAGTGTAGAATAGACTTGGAAATTGAGATTGATCTACAAGGCTCTGTTTTTTTTCGCAAAAAATGTGGTATGTTTGGAAAATATTTTTCAAGAAAATAACGATATTTTTCAATATCTGGTTGAAATATGAAAAAGACGCGAAAAATGTTTTCCGTCATTGGGTATGGAAAATCGAATTTGATTTCCCTCCATGCACTCCTTTCAATAATTTTTGGTTATTTTTTTCATTTTTTAAACAATTGATATTTAATTATTCATCTTTTTCTTTTTTTCACTTTTTATTTTTTATTTTTTTTTCTTATCTTTGTGGTTTTGGCTGGTCGCCGGCCATGGTGGCAACCGGCGAGCTCGAATCCGATGAGCCAAGGTCGAGGCCCAAGCTAGCCTCACTAGATATGGCCGGTAAGCTCAAGTTGAGGCTCGCCTCACCGGATCCGGCGACCGGTAGAGAAAGAAAAGGAAAAAAAATTAAAAAAATTAAAAATTAGAAAATCAAGTGAAATTCAAAATTAGTTTTTAAATTAATAAAAAAAATGAATATAAAGGAGTTGAGGGACCAAAGATTCCCCACTTTTGAAGGAGTTTTTTTATGGGTGAAAAATATTTTCCTTGACTGGCTTATTTTAGGTGAACCAAACGCCGAAAATTCGAAAAACATTTTCCTCAAAGTTGTTTTCCGTGAAACAGACGGAGCTTCAATAACATTTTATTTTTCAAAACTTTTGACTCGTCGGCTATTTGAAACCCATATCCGACAAAAAGAAAGAAAGAAAGGCTATTTGAATCCCGTGTTCTATTTGTTAATTATCATGACAATAAAGTCACTTGTTAAAGAAAAACCATAGCATAAAATATATATATATATATTGCAGTGGAGACGCGCATAGTATATGGCATAATCTATAAACGCAAGTAACATGGAATAATCATAAAATTCAACAGAAGACTGCGGTGGAAATTGTATATGAAGAACAGCTGAAAAAATCATACTTTGCCACTTCCTCCAACCTATTTTACACCCTACTCCTCCTTATTATTTCTCAACACAAGACACAAGGCAAAATCAAATCTCCTGCAGTAACTCTCTGTAAAACCAATTCTAACGCGTGTTTAGAAATGGGTTTGTCATTCTTACCATTTCTTGGGAATAACACTCCTATGGATATTACAAGCTTACAAAAGACTGATGGACTCAAAAATCTCTCCAAAAATGTTGAATCCCTCTTGTTTATATGAATTCGGGTTGAGTTTTCTCGGATTTACAGAGCTTCAAATTCGAACATTGCACTTAGATCATGTAGTTGTCATATCCACTTGATACAAAATCTCGGCAAAGTTTCTTGAAAAACACGTGCAAAACATTCCTTCAATCTAGGACGTTGATAGGATTTCTAATTGATGGCGAATTATCTTCTATTGATGGTTGGTTTTGATCCCGCCATCTGAACAATTTACTGAACAAATTAGTCTGTAATTTTTTTGCATAAGTAGTCTTAGAATATCATACTTTATTGCTACAAGTGGGATATTCAATTTAGAAACTCCAACCATCGTCAAACCTATATAGTGGAGGTGCCTGGCGATGAAGTTTGACTATTTTTTTTTAAAAAATTTGTAGAGTCAAAGACTTTGGTCTACACCCTTCCTTCTGCAGTTTTCAAACTTAGTGAAATTGGTAGGGGTGAGCAATGCCAAATTTCTTATAGAAATGGAACCCGGCCGTCTAAACCGGTTCCCCAATTTTTGGAATATGGAACTGAGCCTGTCATAGGTCCCGATCGCCCAATCACTAGTAAGGTCTAGCCTTGTTAGGGGTGGGCGAGGTTCTCCCAGGTCTAGCGACCGGCTAGAGAAAGAAGGGAAGGGAAAAGAAAAAAAAAGAAAGAGAAAATAATCAAGAAATAATTAAAAAAAATATGAGTAAAAGTTATTCAAGTCAACACCGATCGTGTCACGTTGGATAGCCAACGTCCATGCCGTCGTTTTCCTATCAAAATTGGCTTGATAGGCTGAATTGACACAAATACAAAAGATTTAGAATTCAATTAGCAAAAAAAAAAAAAGTTTAGAACTGAATTGACACAATTACAATAGGTTTATGACTTTTTTGGTAATTCTCCTGGCCACATTTAGGTAACGATGGCTCTGGGTGGGGTGGCCGGAGTCGAGAGATAGAGAGGGAGGAGGGAGACGTCAAGCTCGTGGCAAAAGGGTCGGTGACTCAATCGGTCGGGGGCAATGTCGGCTGGCTGACACAGGGGCAATGGCGGCTAGCAATGGTCACCGACGACCCAATTGAGTTGGGCAGCGGTTGGTGAAAAGTGGTTTATATTAGTCTTAGTATTTTGTGTCACGAGAGCTCAGAGAGAAAGGACACGGAGCGAGATCTCGTGAGCAAGAAAATGGATGTGTACATTGCAGGAGACGGCAGATCCGCACCCTCAAAATGGAGGTTTCCAATTAGAAGATCCTAATTGTATGAGATAAAGCAGGCAGATTCAGTAAAAAAATTAGGGAGAAGGGAAAGCTCACGTAGCTTTTCAACCACCAAAAAAAGTAAAGAAGGGGGTCACTTTCACTTGCGTGAGCGTTAAACTTTTAATGGACTTTGCAATTATGTATCAAACTACAATTTTCGCCCAACTCGACGCGCTAAACTTTCTCTTCTCTGCAATGGAGGAATTTTGATCCCCGGCCAGCCTTCCGGCGAAAAGCAAATGTGACAATTACATGACAACGCACGCGAACCTCCCACTATTTCTGAAGTGAACCAATTCACCCCGAACGTAGCACGCCCCTTCAACAAGAATACATAAACACCAAACCACGCTTCCATTTACCGGCTTAATCAAACGGGCAAACACGCCCAGTAAATCCCCGTAAAATTAGCGCATTGTGACAAAGCACGCTTTAGGGTCTCGAGTCCTGTTCACTCTGCGCACTTGTCATGCTATGTTGTGCATGCTTTTGTTTTTCTCCCCCACTCTCTTAATATTATGTCGTCCCCATGTTTCGACGAAACGAGAGGGATCCATCGACTTTAGGACCGAGGTGGAGTACGGGGAAAATGATAAAGAAGACCCGCCCCCGGTCCCCTATTGGCCCGTCAGTTCTGGCGCTTGAAAACTCCATGGAACCATCGGTCCAACAAAATGACCAGAACGCTCAGGTTCCCGAATAGAAAAAAATCCCCCCCTCCACAATCATAATCAACATGATTATTGTCTTTTCCTAGCGGATTAATTTAGTGACACCGAGGTGCATGGGGGAATGGATAACCTGGGACACAGGCTGACACGCCCACGAAAACGAAGTACTAGAATTTATCCAACTGCACCATCACATGTTCGTCTCTTAGCTGCATTCAGAGCGCCCCAAGGTTTTTTGATGAATACTGACTTTTGGTTAGACCAAATTCCTCCCATCTGCACTTCCTCTCGAGAGGGCGAGGAAACATGGAGAGAAGAAGCCCAACGTTGTACTGCTTCCCGAGTTTGTACTAGGGTGATTTTTGCCTAGCCTAGCGAATAACGACGAGGAGGGAAGTATTGCCCGAATGTGGCATGTTACGCTGAACCGGAGATGGAATCTGGATCGTTGGAATGTGGGTCCCGCATGGGTATCGCCGGATCGGATGGTCCCGATTCGGTTTGGGACAGTGTGCTAGGCTCACCGAACATATTTTAATGATCAGTCAAATCTTTCTTTTTTCCATTCCAAAGTTAGATTCGTGGTCTTTCACACATATTGTTAGCTATGACACCAGTTAATTTTGCAAACGTTGGGTTTACGGATAGAATCACATGATTAGGAACAGCATGAAAGACTATCAAACCCCATCTCGAGGTCAGTTTGTCCTAAATTATTTCCATTGCATCTTAGAATAGGTAAGTAGATGAGATTCAATCTTAAAAGTCTATTGCCATTAGATTCACAGGCTTTCGATGTTAGCACTAATTAGAAAACAGATATATGACGTCAATGCAGCTTATACATAAGAAATCAGGATGACGTCATCATTGGACAAGATGAGCCGAAGCATCTGGTCGCACGTTTTTCTTCTTCCTCCTTTGGGTTTCCATCGCTTTTGACAAAGTTCGATTTTTTTTTCCCTCACGTGTTAATTGAAGATGACTTTCATTATGGCTGAAAACGAGATGGGTAGCGCAGGGAATTTGAAAAGCCCGATGATAAACAAGAAATTGAAATCCGATGATACCTCGAAAGAGCGCCTTTGGTAAAATCAGAACTTCATGTACAGATTTCAACAGGTGCTCAAGGAAAACTATTTGATGGTAACAAAATCGATATAAGATATTGATGGCATAAGCTTTAACACATCGAATTCCAGGATGACCTAATAATTCGATGCATAACGCATTCAAGAAACAACATTTTCGAGGAAATACTTTCCCGATAATATTGTCGGGGGCGGTACAATCTCAACCATAGATCCAAATACCATCACCGCGTGTTTTACCCGAAACACTCATTAATTAGGAGATCGTGCGATTAACCGACAATACTGTCGAAATATCGCGCTAAGAGCTTCCTTATTTTTGCTTTTATGCCATGATTCATGCATACCGATCTTTTCCCGGGATGGACTTAGACGTGGCTTATTCGGGTGGATGACACTTGTCCATCAAAACGTTAATGTTTCGACGCCCCACAACTTTATCCTCTTTGTGGGTGGGGCCGTTTTACCCTAAAAATGGAGGAGCCGCTGCATGAGATCGCCATGCACAGTAACTAACACGTACGAGAGGGACAAAGCCCATGCACGAGCGAGTCACCAAAAAGCAATATGGTCCGACCATTGACTTCTTGATGTGCGCGTGCTCCTCGTGCCCCTCCTGTCCGTGAAAGACAGATAGGTGAAGCCTCTCTCTCTCTCTCTAAACGACAGGTCAAAATGCTGATCACCACCGCAACAATCTAATCATCATTGTCATCATAATCAGCAACTATTTGGGTATTATGGACAAATCACAATGATGATGCTTCCTAGATAGTTAAAAAAACAAAAAAAAAAGGACCATGGCAAGTCTCTCGCAACTTCATCATATCGTAAAGGGCTCAAAGTTCTTCCCCAAATCGATAGGTGAACAGTAGCCCCAAAGAGATCTTCAGATGTGTAGAGATTCTTTCGATTTAAACAAGGCGAGTTGACTAAAATTTGATAGATTGAAATCAGAGTAGATTACATTTGAGAAGCCGGCATCTCAATCATTCACTTCTTTTGGTGAGCGGTACGTGATCATCTTGGATAGATCTGCCCCCTCATGTTGAGGTTATCCAATTCCATTTGAGGTGAATGTGAGAGGGAGAGAAAGTTGTTGGAGAGAGAGAGAGAGAGTTAAATATTATACCACGTATGCATTTGCTCCCTTTTTTTTCATCTAGACTTTCGAGAAAAAACGATATATTTAACATGGTATCAGAGTTCAAAGCACCTATCACGAGTTTAAATCTTGACAATCTTCTCGTAATTCTACTTGTTATTCTCCTCATGTTTATTTACCTCTTTTCCATAGTTTGTCTGATATGATTACGTCCGATCTTGTTTCACGTGCACCGTCCCATCTTATGATGCAAGGAGCAGAAGAACACCCTTGGAAACTTGTTAATGGTCACTGCTCGTCATTTTTTTTTTTTTTGCCCTAATAAAATTTTCTAGTTGAAATACATGGTTTTCTTGAAACTTGTCTCGAATTTCATAGTGTATCACTATTTATTATTACTAGTTATGGTGATTTTATAGTGTCCTCGTGGTACTTATTAATTAAACGATACCATAGTGGCTCTTTTTATTCAACTATGCTTGCCATTCTTTTTTTACTCAGCACCCAATGCCAAACTTGGAAAGATTGGTTCCCATTAGTGAACGGCTCACCACTCATGTCTTAACCATCTTCCAATTGGGTCCATCATTATTCGGTTGCTCATTCATTGACTTGAGTATCTTTCACGTAACAAGGGTCTTATAAAAATGAGAAAAAAAAAATACCAAAAAAGTCCTAAATCTATTGCGGTGCCAATTCAGTCATAAATCTTTCAATTGTGTCAATTAAGTTCTAAATCTTTTGGCGCTTTGTCAATGTAGTCTAATTCAGGCTAATTTTGGTTGGATATCGCTAATATAGATGCTGGTTGTCTTACGTGGTACAACCGACGTTGACGTGGGCATTTTTTTATTTTTATTTTTTGAATTTACTATTAATTTTTTTTCCCCTTTCTTTTCTTTCGTGTTTTTTTTCCTCAATTATGAGCCGGCGAGTGAATCATGCCCTCACCTAGAACCAGGAGAGGGCTGTGACAGTCGTCTGGATCTTGGCAAGGGTGCGGAGGCCCTCACCCATGCCGGTGAGGGTCGATGGGCCTCGTGGCCCAAAGTTGCAACAAAAAACATAAAGAAAGAAGAAAAGAAAAATAAAAAAAATCCAGAAAAGCATTAAAAAAAATTGTAAAATTTTTCAGTGTAACTGGCGGTCGTGCCAACGGGGGATGACCAATGTCCATATCAGCGATTTCCGATCAAAATTGATTGGATGAACTATATTGACATATCGTCGAAAGGTTTAGGACTAAATTGGTACAATTAAAATGTTTATAATGGAATTGTTACAAGTGCACTAGATTTAAAACTTTTTTGATGCATTTCCCTATATAAATGTGTCTTGAGACAACGATAAGACATAATTAACATGGAATAAGTCGATCCGCAAGGAGTTCATTACACATAACACGAGAAAAACGGTGTATGCAAAAATGCAAACTTATTTGAGATTACGGGAGCGCCTAAGGACACTGTTTAACAAATTACATTTTAAAACATATTAATCTCGGATCAGACCAAGCGTAGCTTGTATAGTAAAATAGGATAGGATAGAATCAGACTAATAAATAAATAAATAAAATTTCCAAATTGGTACCACCATAGCCAGGTTCCTTCTCGGATAACGTAAAGTTGCAACTAATGTCATTCTCTGGAACCGAGATTTGAACTCGCGGTGCATCTACCGTCACCTAATACAATTTACACCTACCATTTTAGAATTGTACTTGCCTTCTCACTAATGAACAATTAACAGCCATTCTCATTTCCCACGCTTCCTCTCGAGCAGTTTGGTGCTCGAAACAAAATTACAACTTGTAAACGCCCAACGTGGCCAATGAGCGTAAAGTACAAGATGGATTTTCTGTACAAGCTGACAGTCCCAGAAGAAAATTAACTCGAGTCAATCACGTGGATCGTTAATAATGGTTGGTTTTGCTACAACATACAGCGAATCAAATCGGGTAGCCAGGGAAGAATTCGCTGGTGTGGATAGGAAGACCTAATAGACCATTTAACAGTGATTGACAGAGTTGATCGATCTTTGTATTTCAGAAAAGAATGGTGACCGGCGGAGGGAAATAAGGAAAGAAAAAAGTCAGATTATTAAAAAAAAAAATTAGAAATACCGTCTACGTCGGCACCGACCGTGCCACCTACGACAACCGGTGCTAACTAGATCGTCACGTTAGTGGTTTTCAGTCAAAATTAAACAGAAGGACTAAATTGGCAAGTCGTAAAAAAATTTATGATTAATTGGCAAAGCGTCAAAAGATTTAGGTCTCAATTAATACAATTAAAAGGTTTAGTACTAAACCGACATAAAAGCGATAGGTTTATGAATGAACTGGCACAAACGAAATAAGTTTAAGACTTTTTCGGGCAATTTCCCCCGGATAAAATTCTAGAACTTGAGGGATGCATGAGTTTGAAGATGATTCCTACGCTTCATTCCTTTCAACCCCTCCCATCCCTATTCATACATGGAGGAACCATAGCATTAGATAAGCTTGAGGTCCGTGCAAATATCTCAATCCATAACATTTTTTTTTTTGGGTCGACCAATCCATAACATATGAAAGGCCCAAGCTAGCTGCAACTTGGGAAGGTGTCAGGGCATGGAGATTGACCGAAAGGTGACAAGGCTCTCCACCTGAAGTTGACCCTTTCATGGAGGGAACACCACCCAAAAGGAAAAGAAACAAAGAGGGTAAAATGCTAATAATGTCAGTGATGGAAGGAAGCAAATATGAATGGTTGACAGCTAATTATGCCCTACGGTCCATTCCCTTGGAAATCTCTGGTCTCGTTCTTGCCATTATTTCAACCAAACCACGACGATATGTGGGTGTAAGTTAATCTTATCCACATCCCACGTCAACTCTATGGTAAGTGCGGTCAGGATCGCACAAGCTCACAGCAAACAAAGATAAAACCCGGCCGAGAGAGAGAGAGAGAGAGAGAGAGAGAGAGAAATTATAATGTTGTTTTGATGATTGGGACAGGACCTAGCTGCTAGAAGGCTTTTTGGAGCTTTCGAACGAGTACAGATTCAGAAAGCGAGCCGCGAGGATAGAATTCGCCCGGTGTTTAGTGAACAGACAGTGACTTTTTTATCCTAAACGAGTTAGGAAACTGATGATGCTAACGCAAGAATGTACGATCTAAACTGGGTGGAGGTTGTGCGGCTTCCATATTTATCATTTTATGGGTCTGTGAACGCTATTCTATTTTTGAACCTGGAAGTCCAGCACCCTGCAATCTCCTGATTATACTTGGACCGTGCAAGTGGCCTTGATCCAAAGCAATTTGCCGCGCATAAGCCAGCTAGACTAAGCAGGAAACTTGGAAGATAAACGAAGATTAAAACAGGTATTACTTTATTTCCTAATTGATTTAGTATGTTATTGGCCTATTAGTGTTACCTAGGGTTTCTTTAGTATAAATAGCTAATGTTTCAGCAGAGAACGACTTTTGTCATCAATAGTTAAGATATAATCAAGAGATTAATACATGTCTACTAAGCGTCAAAGTGAGATCACCATCCTCGTCTGTTTGGATATAGTTGAATATGAAACCCTAGAATGCAGAATTTGGTATCTTTTACTCACCAAAACCCAGTCAAAAAGGAATTCCAACGAAGTAAATTTTTTTTTTTTTTATAATGGGTCCAACAACTCAAAGTGAGTGCTTATTTTAGCTGATTATAGTTGGGGAAAAGCAAGGTTGACAAATCTGTTTGCTATGTATTTTACTTCCCCAACATGATAGGGTTCTTCCAATCGTGGCGTTTCTGCTTTGCTTTGGCAGCTTTTCTGGTAGATCGCCATCGAACTGATGAGAAGGCTCAGAGAAAAAGGTCCATCCATCATATGATTTCGTCTCGTGTGCCGAAAACCAAGCCACGTGTCGCCCACCCGAAAGTGAGTTGCCCCACCCCCCCATCGTCTCCATCGGTGAAATCAGGTGGTTCTTTGCGAGGAAGTCTTTTAGGGTCGGAGAGAGAGCTGCAGAAGGAGGAGAGAGATTGGAGGGCAAAAGAGGTGATGCGCGGCGACGACTGGGATTGCCGGAGGTGGAAGGCGGGAGTTGAAGCGGCGGCAGTCGCGGTTGGCTGCTTGGGAAAGGAACACAGTCTGTGATGAGTTAAGGTTGTCTCTTGTTGACTGGGAATTTCGGCGGTGGATATGTGTACGAATCATAAGACTGTCCGCTGGAAACCTATGAGCTAATGTCTGAGCTGGAAGGAAACATTAAGGAAGCAATACTGGTGATTAACCATGACCTAAGCACCACCTACCACCATGTTTGGTTTCTTCTTATTATAATTGGCAAGTGAAGTCTTGTCCGTCCACCAAACAATTCGATGGTGACTAGGAAATCTGTCTGCTCATTGCTGAGTCTTTCGTAGCAGATTTTGTTGATTATCGTCTCATCGGATAGTATCATATGCTAAGGATAAAAATCTAAGGGTAAGACCAATCGATTCGATTCGTATTCCTATTCCGTTCGTCTCAAGTTCATCTTCGACTCCCCGGCGAGCCAAGCACAGTACACAGAGCAGAGACACCTTTAGGTCTCGACATTTACGCGTCCCAGTACTGTCTTCAGGTCGGATTTCAGAGTGATCATCTCTGAAAATCGATGCTCGTTGGCCGACTATCGATGTAATCGCTTGCCTGCTCAGATGAGAAAAGGAACAATCAAAGCAAAACAAGGATGAGTTGTCCGTGTCCTAATGGCGGATGTAACTAACCTTACCAACATTTTGAATTTTTCTTTCTTTTTATCTTGTCATTATCCGTGTGCAACACGCCGGTGAATAAGATTTTTTAAAACAGAGTGTATGGATAAGGGTCCTATCTGTTTTTACTTGCTCCGATCTTGATTGGTTGTTTTGTTGGCCCCCCCATTGTGTTGTGATGTTTGCGAGCGAGAGGAACTTTGTCCCAGACACCTGACGAGACAATTACAACATTGCTGTCCCTATCTTTCTTTTCTTAATTAAATGGTGCTAATCAGATAATCATGCCCTGTTATCGACATGTTGATACTACTCTCCCTCTCTTGCCATTGGAGATTCAGTAATCTACCCATTTATTTGCGGAATGCCACTGAAAGGACTCGAAGCTACCGCTCGAAAGAGTAGATTTCTTGCTCGACATAATATCATTTGAGTAGTTACACTAAGCCCATGGTTATCTGCACTAATTAACCACTAAACCTTCCAAGTCGCCTTTTAGACAAAATCCTCGTCCCCCTGCAGAAGCTGAAGCTCCTACTGCGCATTGCGATCTTCCGTAGACATGCCAGTACAAATGAAATTCACAACATTTCGCTCTCGTGTGTTAGCTTACGACTTCATAATAGCCGATCACAGTGCGTCATTTATAGCTCATGCGTGGATTTTGAGGCAAATATTGATGTCTAGGGCTATCTAATCTGTGTGGTTAAGAAAAACATGCATCAGGATCGTGCTCCTTCATTATTTCGACGGATACGAGAAATATGCCCTAGTTCTCAAAATTGGTTGGGACTCACTGTCAGTCTCGGAAATAGCAGTGACAACGAGATTGTACTAGCCAAGCTTTAAAGTCACTATGTTTCAAACAGGGAAAAAAGCACCCAAAAAAAAAAAAGTTCTAAACCTATTGTATATGCATCAATTTAGTCATTAACCTTTTAATTTGATTATATTCCTATACTTTTTCGCATTTGTATCAATTCAGTCTATCCGGCCAATTCCTACCATTCTACGGACACTGCCAGAGCTAATGTAGACGTCTTTTATACTTGTTGAATAATTTTTTTGATTTTTTCTTTTTCAAATCCTTGGTGAAGTCAAAGATGTATCCATTGTCCCCAGGCTCTCCAGGAAAAAGCCTGCCTTGGAAGTGGGAGAAAGCAAGCAAGCCATGTGTTGTGACAGTGATCATCAGCTGATATTAAGAAAGCTACGAGTGAATGAAAACTTCGACCAACAAAAAAAAGGGGAAAATGAACGAATAAATCAACAGAGACCACCACCAAGAACCAACTCGTGAATGCGAAGGGTGATTTTGACGAATGATGTTCCAATCATGAAAGGTTGGAAAGGACTAGAAAAGAAGTCGTCAAGGTTTGATCCTGTCGTTGGTTGTGGTACTACAATGATCGTCCGGTCAGAAAGCGACATGCAGAAAATTGTCTCTTTCATCTTCCTTTTTCGCCTTTTTGACGTTCTGTGAAAGCAGTGGAAAAAATTGGGAAGACTCTTGATGTCCAAAAGGTGGATATTGCATACGAAAGGTTCGCCGAAGCAAAAGCTTTGGAGTTGCTGTAACTTCAGCTTCCGGAATTTTGCACTGTAACACATGGTAGAAAGGCAAAGTTTCATGATCTTCCTTTTGTGCACATTGCAAAGATGGAACACTAGCCCGAGCAAGGGAAGCCAGCACGAGCCACGTGTGCCCCGTGACTCGATCAGACGTGTCCTGTTCGGGGCGCTGTATTTTTCGCAGCTAGCAACACTCAGATTCAATAAAGACAGCTACCTGTGGAAGTACCTAAGCTTGTGGAGGACCGCCGAGTGACCTCTGGTGGAGTCCGAGTCCTCTGGGAAATCCTTGGCGAGCGCCATTCGGCAAGGCCACACAACTTGTAGGTAATGCATAGCAGTCCTCAAAAGTCAGAAATTGGCATAATACAGAGTTTTCCGGACAGTGAACGATAGCTACGTACAACACCCAATTAATCGATGGAAACAAGTCCATGAGGTATTCAAGGGAGGATGTGAGGACCATTACCACCGTAGTACGTTCGTATGTCTTGACCATCTGTTTGGTGTCCCATCAAACACCTAAGGCATGTTTCAGAGCAAGTATGTCGGCCAGCTTAGTGACCCACAGGGAGAGAGAGAGAGAGAGAGAGAGAGAGAGTAGATCAACCGCGATAGCAAACCACGAAAGCGTCGGTCCTATTTCTAATTAGGTACAACACTCGTAACACCGAGGTGAAAAGATAAAAAAGAAGACATCGGTCAATCTAAAGTACTTGATATCGCAAATGAGTCCTCTACATGACACTTGCCATAACGATGTATTTTGAATGAGGCGCCTCTACATCAGATCAAGCAGAAGAGGCAAAATGAGCAACTACACTACCATTATGAGGTGCAACTGAAACGCTGCAGATGTTGCCTATCCTGTTCCTTCTTAAAGCATCTGGGAGCACACCGGCCCTATGAGCTGCGATAACACCTATTGCTTCCCAGTAATTAGAAACCTTTACCTGTACAGACAATAGATATTGTTTCATGCTTTTCAGCGGTAACAGATTATCATAAGACGTGAAGAGAGCATATTGCATAGAGTTTCCGTTTTTCTTTGTTTCAGATTCTTATCATTGCATAGAGTTTTAGATATTGAGAATTCATGGATCAACTGTTTCCACCAGCTTTACATAAAATTTTCAGCAAACAGATAAGGGTCGGATGCCCCAGACTCAGTATTCCTTATAATTAAAGCAATAGAAATACGATTTTATTGATATTACTCGGTCTCAAAACTACCACTTAGTCCTAACTAAGGAAGCCCTCATTGAAAGGCATAACTGTGTGTTTGTGAAGCTTTTAATCCAGTTATTGCATCTCTTGGGAAACGAGAAGAATAAGGCTGTTGACAATCCTACTGGCATCAAACTTTTCTCCCAAAGTTTCATTGGATCTCAACACAAAAGATTATGGAAGAAGAGAATGAGCTAGGCTTCGGTTTCATACCGCTTCAATCTGTAGCTTGTCAGGTGTGTCATTGAGAACTGTTTCATTCTCCTCCACAACAATTATCAGCGGCTGAAATAAGTAAAAGAGAGGAAAATGTTGAATAACACTTCTTTTGGCTATATTCAAGGCAACCTGGTTGCTTTTTCCTTTTGAGTAATGCCATCAAGTCTTTTCTGTTAACAAAACTTCAGAGAAAGAATTTTAGTAGAAAGCAGTATTGCATTTGTACAATTACCTTCTTTTTCCTTGTTGCGAAAGCAAGAGCACCATCACCTCCACAAGCATCCATAGGAAGAACAACACTATCAACATCACTGCCTAATATGCACCTTTTCTCCATAAACTCCGATTCGTCGACCAAGTACTGAGGTGCGTTGCTTAGCCCAGCAAGCACGCA
Source organism: Rhodamnia argentea (assembly GCF_020921035.1). Lineage (NCBI taxonomy): Eukaryota > Viridiplantae > Streptophyta > Magnoliopsida > Myrtales > Myrtaceae > Rhodamnia > Rhodamnia argentea. The sequence continues at coordinate 7,920,975 of NC_063154.1, read as the reverse complement.
GGGAAGGAATGTATATCCTATCTACAAGGCCCACACATTATGACTCAGAAAAGAAAAAAATATGAATTAAGACTCACATTAAGCACAAAGAATCACACAAGCATGAGCAATTGAAAATGCACAAAATTCCATATTTGTTCAGAAAAAGTCTCGAGTGTTCCATATAGTTGCAGCCCAAGACCACTATGGTCTCCAGAAGCTACTCATTCAAACTAAAGTAAGATCATAACTTGTAGAGTGTAACAAAACATCGAAGCAACATAGCATTTTGAAAGTTCTATGTAAATATAGAAATCGACAAAAGCACTGAGAAGTATTTCAACCTTTATATCAAGCTAGAACCAACAATAAGTTAGAATGCTAGCATGAAACATTGATAAGTGGGGAAATAAGTTGATAAGAGAATTTTCACTATCAACACATCAGACTAATTTGGATTCTTTATAGACATGCTCTATTGCAGTGGATCTCGTGCCATATTTAAAACATCCACTGAGGCAGCACTGTAAAAGCTGTTTACTTCACTACTAAGATATTCTGGCTTGTCCATAGGAAATTGATTATTCACAATATTTCCAACGGGCATATAAGGTGGAGTAATATCATATGCGCGTGCATGACAGGGTACACAGCCACTGACCTGCCCGCACCAACTACCATACACACACACAGATACACACCACCAGATAGAGAAAGATGGTTTCCATAGAAGCACTAACCTCCTCTGCAGCCGATTTTGGGGAGAGAGAGAGGCTCAGGGGCAGAGGTGACATAGCAGGAGCATGCGCACATGGTATCTGAAACTCCTTTACCACTAAATGACTTATGAGTGCCTCAACTCCTGCTATATCATCTATTCCCTGAACAGAGTAATCAACTGATGAGGAAAAGTATCCCGCAAAGCTAAGAAGGAGTTCATTTCCATACACGAACAATCTATAGATGAAGTTGGCTTTCTCATAGAGCTCTGATTGGCAAGTACTACTTATTAGATGGGGAATAAGGAATCCAAATCCAACGATATTCATACCACTCCTTGTCGATAATCATCCGCATCATCCAAATCATCATCCGGGAAGCGTCCCACAACAGCAACAGCATTTACCTTTGCTCTGCTAACTAAAGTTTGTACAGCTCTCAATAGTGCACCAGGATGCTTTATCCTCCCAGTAGAATGGCCATTCTCAGGATCGATCCACTTCTCCACCTGAAAATACAATTTATGAAAATTAATTCGAGTCTCAAAATTCATGAGAATTCGTATTTATTACAAAAAGGTTTATAATGCTTCAAACCATAAATGAAGCCACACGAAAGCAATTTAAGGAGAGTGGGCAAGAAACACTCTGCAATAAAGGGACACAAATTAACGTTAAAGTATAGCGAGCTTTCAAACCAAAATATAATTACTGATCAGTGAGAGCAAATGTGTCATCGACGCACATTCAAAAAAAGGGGTTTTGTTAAACAGTGCTCTTAGGGCATTTGATAAAGCTATAGTTAATGGGAAAAAGAAGAAGCAAGGTTCACATGTTCCAATGTCTTGTGATGTGTAAAGTTACCAAAATTTTTCATCTTTAGTGAGTTAGAAATATCCTATATTACCTATAAAAATAGTCTTAAATATAAATGCACTATAACATATTAAGCTAAATGAGTGCCCTAAGAAAAAGAATCTTAAAAGGGAGGGGAAAGTGAACATATAAAGGTCAAACGAAATTAGAACAATAAACCAGCACCGCGATGTCAGAGAAAGTAAAGTATCGGACCTCTAGTGCAGTATCCGTGACAATATATTCCAGAACAGGCAAACCAAGGGAAGCTCTTGTCGCATCAGCGACTTGTAAATGACGAACTCGGACCTCTTCTTCTATTGCAGCATCAAGAACAAGACCAACCTTTGGTGTGTCACGAGTCCCATGTATTCAGTTCATGAAGTACACAGAAGATGGTTGATGCTCTAAAGACAAATGAAGCGCACAGTACAACCTTATTTTGGTGAACAGGCTGCAGTGCCCATAAGCCTTCTGCAAACCGATCAAGAGCATGGCCTTCAACATATAACACATTAGGCATTGGCCAGTAGAGCATTGCTGCATTAAGAACCTGTTGAACTACAAGTTGTATTATGCATCGGCATATGTGATCATTGCAGAGTCACAAAATAAACATGCAACCAACATATATAAGCACCCATGAACTGTGCCACCAGATTGTTCATCTGTAATAATATTCATTTATCTGACAATAACCAGTGGATCCAGGATTGCAGTTCAAAATTCTCCCTGGACATCAAGTAGAGGACACACATTACCAAAAATATATAATTCCTTCCTTTATTTCTTTTCTTTAAATTTCCCTGCTTTTCTTTCTTTGTGCCCAGACTCCAGTCATACAATAGGTGCATGCTACCATACACTACAAGTTTATCTTTGATTCAGCTGCATCTAATACACAAAATAGTCAAACCACTTAAACACATTGGTTGATCCACACTATGGTTGTAATAAGGCAAGTAGATCCCAGAGTAGTTCCAAGTTGCAAATGACGGAGATGCACTCATGATCATAGTGGACTGAGCTACCCTCTAAGGGGAAAAAAATGAGTCTCATTGTCTTAGCAAGATCACAAACTTCAGTTTAACTCCTTGGCCATTCCAAGGGAACTTGAAAGCAGAAATTTAAAACAGATGCATGACTTAAGTTGCTTCTGACAATTTCATAAGCCTCCATTCATATCCACCAGAATACAACCAGGCACACAAGAATTTCATCTTGGCAATTCTGCAGCATTCTTCTTAATCAATTAGTGTTCCTGATCGATCTACATTTATGCAACAAAGAAGTAAACTAAAGCAAAGATAAAGCTACCATGAATGCAGAGCATCACCATGCGCACCCATGAGAACCATTCACACACTCCAGTATACAATTATACCATCAATAAGAAACATATGATAGAGAAGGAAAAAAATGAGCTGTACATTGGGGTGAGAGATGAGGCAATCGACCACCGAAGAGAGAGTGCGGGCAACAGGCAAAGCATCGCCGGCATATCCTCCGATGGACGCACCAACCCCAGTGGGCACTATCATTACACTTGTATAATCTCTCTTCCACTGCACAGTACCGGTACCTCACGTTAAACAATCTACAGCCTCAAAGAATCAAGAAAATCGCAATAAGAACACCAAATTTAGCCCATTTAACTGATGGATGGTATGAAGCCATGCAGAATTTGCCTGGCTTTGTCGTAGATAGCCGGGAATTGGTTGTGAAACTGCCACTGCCGCTTATTGAAGGAAATGGCCAGCTAAGCTGCACTGCCATTTCTTCCACAGCTCAAATTGCTCTGCGTGGCTTTCTCTATTGCTCCTTAGAGTAAGGAAGCTGATACCTTCGCTTGGAGTAACCTTTTAACCAATATCCTAATAAAGATGAACAGGATTAGTTTTGGCAAAGGAGTTGTCCTAAGATAAACAAACGAAACTAAAATAAAAAATAAAAAAATAATTCCTTTGCCAATCTAGCGGCTGCTTAACAAGACATTGCAGCCATACGCCATCACAGAATCAAAGAAGAAACAAACTAGTCTGAAAAAAAAGAAAAAAAAACAAAAGAATCAGAACAAGAGCAATCGCCATCTCCATTTCATCTATATGAGCTAATTTTGCACAAGTTCACCGAAATTGCGCCGAAATGAACATCTACAGCAAACCCAGTTTCGTAGTTGCAACATTTTCCCCAGCGATTCTATTTTCTGGTAGGAATAGCAGACAAAAGATAAAACCACGCAGAGAGAGAGCGAGAGAGAAAGAGACCTTAGCTTGGTTAGTGCTTCGCTTGTTCTGTAAGACCAGAGAGACGACGGACAAAAGCGGTCGGACCACGATGTACGTTGCGTTCCATTCGAGCTCACGAGGGAGAGAACAATGGAGTGAACGTGCCTTCTCCTCCCACTCTCCACTCTTGCCGTCGAGGAACAACGGAGGGCTTGGACTTACACTTCCTCCGTTCTAAATTTTCGCCGGTTGAAATATCGCGCTTTATCCTCTCGTTTATACATAAACCCCAAATCACTTACCAAAAACAAGACATAATGCCAAAAATATTTTCTAAACTTTGGCTCATTTATATAATATGGTCATAGATTTTTAACTTATTTGATATAATTCCTAAACTTCAGCTAAATGTGCGATATAGTTTATGAACTTTTAATTTGTTCACCTGTACTTTTGGTACATGATTAATGTAGTCCGTGTACTATATGAAATTGTTCACTATTATTTTTCAATTAATTCGAGATCATGGACATCATCGAATATTTTCATACGGTCCCGAAACAAATTAATAGTTCATGAATCACATTGCATATCGGGTTAAAATTCATGGACCACATTGAATAAATTAAAAATTCAGATACCACATTAACCGTTAAGCCAAGTTCAAAACCCATTTATGTCATTTTTCCCCGAAAACAACAACAATAAAAAGCATAAACCTCAAACCTTTGATGAAAAAAAAAAAAAGTTACGTAAACCCCAAAATACTAAATGAGAAATGCGTGGTTTTGGACAATTTAGCCCTTCAATGTCTCTATTGACGCAATTTGGTTAGAAGAGGCCTCATAGCACTCCAATGCGAAGATGTTTGCATTTTCCTTCCCCGATTTTTTTCATATTGACACACATTTGGAAAATAGTTAAGGTAATTAATTGAAAAGAAAAATAATTAGATACTCGATCGTCAAACGAGACAAAATTTCAAGGTATTGCGATGCTATCATTTCGGGAAAAATCTAATTACTTTAATAACCAAGTATATTCCGAAAGGATATTGGTATTTTAGTAATCTAATTAGTCGAATTTGGATTTAAGATTCTCGTTAGACCTATCAAGTCTCAAAATCATCTAAAATTCAACATGATTTTGTAACTTAGGGTACGTTATTTTCGCGAAAAATGAATCGATTTGAATATATTTTTATTAAATGATCGCTTGTATCGCTTGAATCAATTAGTCAATAAAAATGTTTCCATTATCGATAACAATTTATGTTTAAATACTAAAGAAAATTTTTCAACTAAGGCATGAATTGACCATAGCGGTTTTACCTAAGGGTCTAACCTTGCCGGCTAGCCAAATATTCCGATATGTCAAAAACGTTTTTGTCCAAAAACAATTTTGACTTTAAATTATTTTTATTTATTTTTCCTTTTTTTCTCATTTCGTTTTTTTTTTTTTCTTTGTTGCGGGTCACAACCTTTCCGACCATAGGTGAGGCAATCCTCACTCGTGGCCGAGGAGGCCAGCCCTTGATCAACCATCCGATTTGGCCGCTGACAAGGTTAGATCTTTCTTTGAGATTGGTATGGCCACTTCATGCCTTTTTTAAATAAGGTCCACTTTGAATCCTCTTTCGATAAAAATGATAGCACTTCATGCCTTAATTTGTAATTTTTCGTGATGAAAATATTTTTTGTTTTTTCATTACTATCAGCGATACGAGCTATTATTTATAAGAATTTTTTAAAAAAATTTATTAATTTATTACGAAATAAATAGAGCATTAGCCTTGACAAATTATTACGAAATAAACATTCTCCGATCTAATCTATGTTCACGATCTCCTTTAGTAACTATTTCCATTTTTCACGGTTTACACAGTCTTACATTCGTTTTTCTTTTTCACGGTTCAGTAAATATCTCTTTTTTCTCTTCGTATATTCCGACTTCCACAACCCAAAAAAGAAAAAAAAAATACATATAATAGCATCTCTTGCATCCATTTCACCCCGTTAGAATATCAAACCTAAAAACTTTTCAGCCAATAGATAAAATGATGTTACATGTATATAAAGATCATGTAAATTTCAAAAAACGTGCCATGTAAGCATGCTTTTAACACCGTATCTCACGCGCAAGACGACATAGCGACACCACGTGGAATTTTACCAACATGAGACCGCGCACGCAAATAAACCGGGACAAAACCCAGCTCCGGTACCATATTACAATGTCCGGCGCAAAAATCTCAAGCTATCAGTGGAGGGAGACTGCATGTGTATAAACAACATAAAAATCTCGTATGCGAGACAAATTTTCCCAACTTTTTTTTTATTTTTACCTATTCACTTGGAGATGATCCGTGCATATGTTCTCCATCCATACACGTCACCTAGAATTTGATCCTGCAAATAGAATACACGTCAGTCAATTTCTCCTTTCGAAAATTGCGAAGAAAAAGAAAGAGAGAGAGAAAATATCACCTCAGAAATAATCATAATACAGAGAAATGAATTCTCGAGAGGGAGTACTAAGCTAGGGTTTCTGGTTTAGAGCTGACCTTGTTCTGGGCCTCTTGTGAGCAACACGCGGTGGGCCTTTCTCTTCATTTGATGAACTTCAGAGGCCTCATCATTACGTTGTCCTCGTGATCCAAGATCTGCCCATTTCAACCACTTGTTGTTACACCACAGCATCACGGCCCAAAACAATAAGGCCCATTCTTGTTCGGCGAAAAGCCCGTAACCGGTTCGATCGTTCCGCGAAAAAATATACGATCCAAAGAATATTTCCGTAAAAAAACGATTACTTGCATCACTTATGAAAAATGAGTAAACAAAAAATATGTACGGCATCCATGAAAATATTTCAATATAATTTTTTATAATAAAAATATATTTTATAGATTAATTATTTTTTTAATCAAACGATTAATTACTTTCAAACGGTCATTTTTATGGTAACGTTTTTTTCAAATAGTTAGTGTTCGGCCTATTCAATTTTACGGAACTGGACAGGACACATCAGTCTGAATCGAAAGTCTATGCAGAATGTAAGAGGATCCGGAAAAAGCTTCGCATTCAATCGTCGTGTCAGATTCGCAATTGGGTACACCCCGTGACACAAGGCATTAACTTTGCCACCCCACCCCACCCGGGGTGGGATCCGACCCGCATTTCAATAATATTCACCAAATACTTTCGCGAAAAATAAATAATTTAAGAATATTTTTCAAGAAAATGATTGCTGATATTGTTCACAACAATAAATGAGCAGAAAAAAAAAATCTCGTTGTCCACGAAATATTGAAACATAAATTATGGTCCATGAGGAAAATATTTCTTATTAACTAATTACTTCGACTAATATAAGTCATCATTTTTGAAAAATCAATTTTTCGAATAATTCATTTTCCATAAAATGAACGGAGCTTAAGCTAATTGTAGCAAGTCTCGCCTTTGAAGCAGAGCTAGCAGAACCCAACGTTCCGATTCAGGAACGATTGACCTCTGCTTTTGTTCTCGATGTCGGATTTTGTTCTTTTATTTTTCAGCTTTTGTGAAAGCAAATCTTAGACTAAAGTGAGAGTTCTTGACGAGTAGTATTGCAAAATTCTCAATTAGGATAATTTTGAAATATATGAGAAAAAGAAACAAATGATGAGGAAAAAAACATGAACGAATGCTATATATGTAGTTTGCTGTACTTACATGGCAATGGTAGACGTAGCCGGGCTCCGCCGTGGCGTCGAACGGGTACGGCGAATTGGAGTGGATGTAGGAAAATCGGACCACTATCGTCGTCACGTACCCGGGAGTCATCTTGTACACGTTCTTCCACCCCTTCTCGTGAGGGCGCACCCCTAGCTTCTGGCCACGTGCGTGCTCCCCCACGTGGCACCTCTCCGCGTCGTACCATTTCATCATGCAGCCCTTGAACTCCTCCAGGTCCACCAGCTCCGTCTGATCCACCACCTTGAACAGCCCCAGGTGGATGTGCAGCGGGTGGTTGTCGTCCGTGAGGTTGATCACGTTCCACACCTCCGTCGACCCCTCCCTCGGGGTCTCCGTGGCCGGGTCGTCGAACGGCTTGCCATTCAGGTAGAGGTGCGTCGGCTCGTCCGCATCGCTCGTGTACTCGTACATCGTGATGTACCGGGTGCGCGAAGCCTCGGATAGGTCGGCTGCCGGGTACTTGATAAGCTTCTCGGGTATCCTCGACCCGTCGGTTTCCCGGTCTTTCTTGATGATGAACTTCATGACCTTACTGTTGGCCTCATTGACCGGATCACCCGACGGGTACGGGTATGCCGCGTCGTTGGCTAGGATGGCGTGGTCAGACTTCGACTTGGAGAAGTCCACCACCACGTCGACGATCTCGGATGGGGCCACAAGGGTCTCGTTGGCCGGCACTGGCTCCTCGAGGTAGGCCGAGTCAGCCGCCACGTGGACGATTTCCAATCCATTTGTGAAAAAGAACTTGAAGAACCTCGCATTGCTAGCGTTGATGATGCGGAATCGGTACTTTCGACGCCGTACCACCATGTAAGGCCACGCCTTGCCGTTCACTATGATCGCGTCGCCAAAATACTCCGGCTGCCACTGAGGGTGGATGGAAGGGTTGTTTCCGGTAGAATTCATGTATATGGAGCCGTCCACGCAGAAGCTCCGATCGAACACAACCAACGGGCGATCGAACTCGCTGCTGGCGGGGAGCTCGAGTGGGGACTCCACTTCGGGGTGGCGGAGGACATAGGCCCCAATCAAGCCGGCCAATAGGTTGACTCGGGTCAACCCCATGGCATGATCATGATACCACATGTTCCCGGGATGTTGGTTATTGTTGTAGTGATATTTTTTCTTGGTCCAAGTGGGCCCCCACTCTCGGAACCCGGCGGTGAACCACGAGTGCGAGTGTCCGTCGCTTTTGGGCTCGTGGATCCCGCCATGGAGGTGAACCACGGTGGGGATGCCCCTCCTGGTGCGGGGCACCGCGGTCGGGATGGTCGGGTCCCACGGGAGGATGTGCTTCGAAGGGAGGTAATTTTGCCACGTCACGTAAGTGCCGACGCCGTGGAGGGCCTCGATGGTGGGACCGGGAACAGTGGCGGTGGTCTGGGACGTGCCGAAGGCGAACACCGGGGTCGGGGGGAGGTCCCTGTGGAATTTCTGAGAAAAGCAAAAGCAGAAACTTTGCATAACAAAACGACGGACAACATAATGGTCAACATGAGCACCCAACTACATAAATTATTGTCCTTGTAACATGCCATTGAGGTTTGTCACGAAATCATTAATAATTAATTCTCCCAAAAAGCTTCTAACCCATTAATTAATCCAATTCACATTAACCTAGTCCAATCGTATTTCGCAATATTAAATTCTAGTTGCTAAAAAAAGTATCGACTAGAAGAGTGGAGGTGGAGATGTCTAGAAAAGGGGGCACAAACCATGATTAATTAAAGACCAGAAGTCAGAAAGAATGATTTTCATTTTGATTAAATATTTGATTCATGTTAATGACCAATCAAACCCGAACCAATTGCTTCGGGTTAATCACAGTTCTTTTTGGAATCACGCTTCGTTCTATGAAAAATTCGGCGAATCTCGTCGCGTTAGATAACAAAGATTGGTGCATGATCTATTCCCCTCTCATCCAACGAATTGTAAAATGAGTTGAGTTAATTTATGATTGCGTCTTTAATCCAAAGGCATGTCCTAATCTTATCTTTGCTTAAAGAAATCGAGATGGGGAACAATTATGGGCACATACTAAAAGGAATGTTTCACCAACCATAGTAAAATGAAATTCTTTATTTGCTGACCCCCAAGAATAAAGATAAAAAAGGGGAAAAAAATGGAAAAGAGTCGGTCTTTCACGTGAAGCGCACTTGGATTTTGCTAGCAATGCAAGGTTGAGTTCATAGACCAAACTCACAAGCCTAGCTTGAGAAATCAATTTCCGATTGCGTGTCTTTGTTTCTTTTCCTTGTTTAGATCGGAAATGGAATTTCTTGCAGATTGACCCAAATGAACTGGAATCCTTCCGACTGAAAAAAGAGAAAAGAAAAGAAAGAAAGAACTGGAATCCACCGAAAATAATCGCTGTTTATCATTTAATGAGCGTCAAAATACGTGAACGGAACGAGTTGCAGTGTTGCACCATGAGTTCCCAATGGAGAAGAACGAGATTGCTCTGCGAAGGGCAAGCCCGCAACTCTACGAACCATGGAATGCCGACATATAATATGATGATGAATCAGAGGAAACCCAAGAAGAACATGGTCTAACACCCAAGAGACGGAGAGAGTTTCAGAGAGAGAGAGAGAGGGAGAGAGTTGCAGAGAGATGCCGGGAAGAAGATGAAGTAAAAGGGTGTGTACTTTCTTACCCAGCGGATCTCGTACATGCCAATGTTCAGAGATTTGGGCCGAGGAACACCGCCCACAACGTCGAAACCTTGGACCTTGGGCATGTCAGGAAGCTTGTCCACGAACATCTCCAGCTTCGATGGGTTTATGAGCCTGTCCTCTGCCCAGGCACTGCTCACCATGATGAGCAGCACGACAAGCACTGTCCTCTTCCCTGGATCGACCGTTTCCAGCATCATGCAGATGCACCCAGCGAGAGAGAGAGAGAGAGAGAGAGAGAGAGAGGAAAAAGTGGTGAGAAAAGTTGGTAATCTTTAGTGTTTTTCTAGGGGGAGATCAGCTTCTTATGATGGTGAAAATGGAAGGAGTGCTTCTCATTTCTGGCTTACGCTTTGTTGTCTCCGTAAGAGAACTCGTTGAGCGTGTGCATTGATCCTGATCTTGTTTATTAAGTATTACATGTGCAAAACCCTTGTCTTTGGTCTTTTTTCCCTTTCTTCCTTGGTTTCGAGTGTTGCTGTCGTGTTCTGTTTGTTGGTTGTCTGCTGCGAATTGGGGAGTTACATGACTAGGAAGGACGACAGAGCCGTGAATCAGATCTAGGGGACCGGAAGCGTTATCGCGTGTAACTCTAAACTTTATTGAGATTCTCGTTTCTAGCGACTTTGTTCGGTCGATTCGAGCATTGAACGAGACCTTCTTTTTTTTTTTTTTTTTGGGGATGAAATTGAATGAATTGATATTATGATGATATCGTAAAGGAACGTGGCTATGAACAATCAAAGAGAGGGACGTCATCGTTCGACTTTTCAACAGACTTTAGCTCAGTTTTGAAGTACTGAGCCCATTGATGCTTAGTTGGTTTGCTTTTAAACATATCCGTGATTGACTAAATAAGCTTTACTGGGTCCAATTTTAATACTTGCTTAGTATCCTCTTCCTTTATTTGCGAAGGAGTGAAAAGTGGGTAGGTGAGACTCGAACCATACTGAACAGCCTGGAAAAAGGGATTCCCACCGAAGGACAAAGAGAACCTTGATTGAGTTAGGCTAAATGACTGAGGATGGACCAATATGTGTAAATTAGGGGTGTGCATCGATGCTGATCCCATACGGGAATCGGATCGAACCAGCTGGTTTTGGGTGGTTCTCGGGAGGACCAATCTGGTTCTCGCTTTCGCATAAGGAGCCGGACCGACTAGACCACTCGGACAAGACCCGCCAAGATTTCTTAATTTTCTTATTTATTATTTTGAAGCAAACACGAATTAGTAATTTATTTATTTTTCTTTTAGTATTGGGAAACTCTCACTTATAAGGAATAGAAGAAACTATAAAAAGAAGAAGAAATCACCAGTTCCAAGACAAGGAGAGCCAATACCTAATTCCACAAAGTGGGAATGACCCTATGTGGTCCAATTTCAGGTTCTAGAGTGGGAATCGACCCACTTTGAAGTAGATCACCTTTAGTGTAAATTATGTGCATGAAACATTTTCGACCTCGCCATCAAATTTATACATATTCGATCTTGTTCTCGGAACACCCATTTGAGTTTGGATTTATGTAAGGTACAGCATCAGTGTAAAATACTTCTTTTCTTTCGCAAGGGGTCATAGAAATGAAAACTCTCATCTACTAATGAAATGAATGCGGTTACCAAAATTAAGAATTGTAGAAGTGCTAGCGTTTGACTCTCGCTTGTTGTAATGGTTTTTTTACAACGTTGGTGTGCCAAACAATGGCCTTGAAACTTTCCTAGTTCTTAAAACGAATGGAAAAGTTCGTTTAGAACATTCCTTGTCCTTCGTCCCCAAGTTGTTTAGGATACTGGGTGAGGGGTTAGGCTTAGGGAATGGATTGGTCACAAGCTTGCCCCCATCAGAAGCGCCGAACCCCACACCTAAAAGCATCTTTCTTTGTAATCTTCATATGACCTTCTCTTTTGACGAAGACTAAAGCACCGAAGAAATAAACTGGTGATCTTTCTGTAAATATACATATTGTCCTTCTCTAGGTCGACCACTTTGCTTAGTCTTAATTATTTTGGGATTGGTCCTAATAAGGCAATAATTCAAACTCAAGGCGATTCTCGTCATAAGTCAAAGTCGTCTTGCCGTCGATAAAACGAGCAAACCTAAACATCTTAATAATCAAAGAAAAAGAAACTAAAGAGTAGTTCACTTGAATAGCCCAAGCCGATTATCTTGCATAACTGGGGTTGAAGTAATTTTGGTCGTCATAAGAGTTTTTCTTGGGTAGCCCGACCCGACCTATTGACATCCCGTGCCGATAGTGATCGTCAGGAAAGGGCAAAAGAACCTGCATCTATGAGAAGTGGAAGCCTTATTTGCTCCTCCACAAACAAACGGAAGGAAAGAACAAGAGTTGCCGGAAACATGTGAAACCAAAGACCAGTAAAACTACGTGTTCATTTTTTCCTGATGAGGACAAAATACATCGTACTTTTTTTATTATACAAACCTCATTTCCGACGCAAATCCTCTCTGTCATCACTCGGGGAGAGTTTCTGGACTCCTCAGGTAAGCAATAAACATGACTATTAACTGCGAGCTGGGTCCGTATCATCTAGTAAGCATATAGAAATCTCAATGTTCATCCGAGAGAAACAGACAACTTCTTGGCGAATCCCGGACAATGTGATTGATGCCGAGGCTTGCGATAGGGGATATAAAATCATTTAAAATTGAACCCTTTTGAAGCTAAGGTTCTGAGCTCTTGTGAGCGGCCAATGCGACAATTGTATGCCTTTGGAAATGAGAAGATGAGCTTCGAAAACATGTGGCTCTTATGCTGCTGATCAGAGGAAAAACCCTTGCTTGCTTTCTCGAGTTCGTGCGTTGGAAAGTCATGTTAGGATGGGGACTTGCCTTTGCATTGTCTCCTGGGGGGGGCCATCCTCTCGAGGTTTTGCTCAGTAAACGCCAAACCTAAGAGCATGCTCTACTTTTGGTTCATCATGTACGAGGCTCCACAGGGTTTCGACAGATTCCAAAGGCAACACGTGAGTGGTGGTGACCTGCGAATGCAGCCGGATGCAAGTAACAGATCATGAGAAAAGAAAAAGTTTATTCTTTCTAAGAGTGAAGAACTTTTTAGTCTTTTTAAGAGTGAAGAGCGTCAAAATGTGACATCTCTAAAGTAACTCGAGAAGGTATTGCTCGTTTTGGCCCGTCCCATACCAAGCCTCATGATTTTATTATTTGATAGTACATGTGGGCCATTTCCACAAGGTCACCTATTCTGAGAGTGCTATCACCTAAGCACGCTTAACTTTACAGTTCCAAAGCTAAACTTATCGTCACGTCCAAATATAACTTCGTGAGCTAATCATATATTTCACATGTATATCTCAAAATCGTTCTCCCATTGTTCGGTATACATTTCGGTTCATTCCTGCCCCGTTCGTCATCCTAGAAGCTCGCCAGGAACCATTCATTATCTAAATCCTCTAGTCCAGGGTAATCACTGTTAAAATATGTCTCGAGTTTTGAGCCCGAAGCGAAATTGTAAATATTCCGAATCGAATATTTGTGGACAACATCCGTGGAAATTTTTTGTGGATATAAAATCTGCGTACAAGATTGTGAATATCTGCAGTGGAAATATATATTCTCTATTTGGTATATCTCAAATCTTGATCAATAACAAAACTTATCTGTTGGAGTAAACAAAAGAGAATCTACGTTGGAGAGTTGGGCAATTTTGAAAAATCCAACTTGGACTTGGTCAAAGAAAGGAAAGGTGATAAGACCAATCTGGGTTTGTTGATTCCTCCACGTAGAAGTCAACTTTGAGGAGGACTCTGTAGTGGAATATATATTGATACATATATGCATAATATAAGTCAGAGGACGAAGACTAGTACGTGGCCTTGAAGCACCGATTTCGTGTGAGTGCTTGGTGTGCCGAAGTTGATGCAGAGTTCTCGAAGCATCGGTTGTCGAGTGCTTGCTCGTGGGATTTATTCCGTGGAATTACATCAAGTATTCAAGTGTCAAAGGCGATTAAATCTTGTGAGTCTAAGATTTGTTTTAATACCTTTGCGAGATTGAGATATTATTTCATTAGGAATTAGGGGCTAAACACCATGTACGTTCTTGGTTGTAATTGGGGCTTGGGAAACACCGTGAGTGTTTGAGTTACTCGAGTTTGGTGTGTAATCTGCATGTATCGCTTGTTTTATAGTGGAATTTGTTCTTGCTCTCCCCATGGACGTAGGTCTCTACAAACGAACCACGTACATCCGGTGTCCGATTTATTTTCCTATTATGTCTATTTTATCGTTCGATCGCTTGTTCCGCGCAACAATCATTTTCCATGCTCATCGGATCGTTTTGATAGATGCATAAATGTATAAGAGAACGATCCTTAGATTGGTACTCTACACACGTACCTGTCCATATCAGCATGCGTTTGAAATGAATCGAATAATAAAACTATGACGACTAACGAATGTTAAGAAATTATATATATATATATATATATGTATATATATGTAGTTTCTAACGATTTAAATATTTTGGGAAGAACGGCTTATCTGGGAATGAAAATTCCGGTCGGCATCTTTCTCGATGCCACATGGGTGATACAAGAGTGGCCACGCACATGCATCCAGATAAGAAATCTTGTGGAAGAAGACCATAACCTTAGTCCCAAAAGATATCCTCTTCTTTTTGTTTTTGTTTTCTTTATCTCCCCCAAGGTCCTCAGTTTTCATTCATATGGTACTTCGCAGATGCTTCCTGTCTGATCTCTCGCACATGATATCGAGAACGCCCAGACAAAAGTTTTCAGATGAAAACAATTAGTGAACCATTTCACATCAACAAAGAGACTTTCGCACTATAAAAAGTGGCCCATCGATCGAATCATGTAAATGTGAACAACGATTTATTCTTCCGAAAAGAAGAGAAAAAAAAAACAAAAACAAAAAAGGAGATTGCTGTCAAATGATCTCAATCATCTTGAGAACGAAGTCCTGGAAATGGGGTCCTCCACTCCACTACTTTCCTGCTTCTGCTCTTGCTTGGACCAGGAAAAGCTTTCTCATTCACGTGGATGGAAAACCAGGCTTCAATTTTTCCTAACAAGATATGCACACAGAGAATTTCAATGAAATAAATCTTAAGGCACATCTAACAGTCGCCAGTCACCGTCGCAGAGGGCGCTACCGCCACCCCCTTTTGGTTCGTCTCGGATGCCCGTATCTTGTATAATCTGGATTACAATACATTAGAAAACCGTATATGTACACACCCCCTCCTAACCCTTCACTTATCATGTTAAAACTGAATATAGACACGGTACATAACTTCATTGCACTTAAAATTCAAACTCATCCACAACCAAATGCAGCAGTAGACATTCCTTACACGTATTGGGTGTCAGATTAGGTGCACAAAATCAATGAAATATAGAGTAAATGCGAGAAAGAGAAGTCGAGACACCAAATTTGTCATGATTTACTCTTAAATTAGGCTTGTATCCAGCAGAGGATTCTGCTATAGTTAGCATATCCTACCTTTTTATTACTATTCTCAATTACAAAAGAAAAAAATTATAGATAACAGTAGCTATTCGAGGGTCTAAACTCAAATTACCAAGCTCCAACACTAGGACTGGTCCAGAAGCGGGACCTCCGCGCTTTTATATACCCGATACGGAGTACGCTGGGATTGGTATCCAGGAGGATTCTAAAAGTTGCTCACCTCGTCAATTGTCATCATTGGTCACTTGATTTTGTTTTCGTGGCACTGCTTGTTATAACTGTAACTCATGATGAATGTCCCATTACAACACTTCCATCTTTTCAGATGAAATGATGAGGGCGAGAGGGGTTTCTGAGTTAGGTGATGAAATATTATTTTGCTCAGGTGCTTCATTATCTAAAAAGGGCTCAAAAGCGGCTGATCAAGGTTGCACTTTGTGGGAGTCGTCGTGGAAAGCACTTGGGGGATGTGGATAAAAGGATCGGTGCCATTCTGGATTGGACCATAATGCATTGTGTGTTTGTTGGGTCAAGAAAAGATGGGTCACTAATAATGGAGGATCTCAAGAAGAATCTTGGGCTAATCGTGAGAAGATTATGGCAAGAAAAATTGAGGCAAGTGATGATTCTTCCACTGTAATTTGTGGTTGCGCACTATTCTCGCATCAGATAGGCATGTTTGATAACCCGATTAAGTGCTGAAAATTGAAAACTCCGCACTTGATGAGATTAGACCTATTGATAACCCTAATCAGCATGGACTTGAAGGATTCCAATAAGTCAAAAATTCACTTCGGACCTGTTTGATAACCTGATTAAGTGCCTGAATTTCGAAATTTCTGAGACAGCTAGCACTCTTTCTCCCGTCAAAGCTGCTTTTCGAAGGTCATCCCACTTTTCTCGCTCTCTCTCTCCCCTTCTCCCTCTCCCTGCTTTTGTCTCTTTATCTTCCTGTCTGCTAGTTTTCCTTGTTGATTTGTGGACAACATGATTGACATCCACAAGCTCTCAAGATCGACGCACGAGCGCTTCGAAAATATCTGCTCTTTCCGAACCTGCTCGTTTGTTCTGATTCCAAGTGCTTGCTCTAGATTGTCAAGCGTTCTACAAGTCTTCGAGGCTCTTTTGCTGCTACATTCGGCCGTCAACTTATCTGAAAGCAATTTTGTGATTAATTGATATTTTCTTTGCAGTCTCTCCCGATCTAGAGCTACATTTAGATTTGAACATTCTTCTATCTCACTTCAACTTATTCGGTTGGAGAGAGATTTCTCGAAGCGTACTCATCATTGATAATGATGCAAGGTTCGGTGATAGGCCGCCGCTCGTGCTTTGCAGATCCCTCTTTGTGGAATGAAGGAGTTTCTGCGGATTGTATTAAGTTGATTCACTTTTCGGATTTATTTGTTTTCTATGATTTGCATCTCTATGTTCAAGTTATGTCCCTCTTTTTCATGCGAAATAAAAGTTTTCTTTCCAAAAAGAAAAAGTCAGTCCCACTTAGCTTTGAGGTACTGCTGTTTTGGAACAAGTAACATGAAACACAAAAGTTACAGCACTTCACAGCACGGCCACATCACAGATCGAGCTTCGGCTAAAGTCCCAGTCATGCCAAGCAGATAACAATAAAAGAAAATTCACTTACTGTGTTAAGAAAGGGAGGGGATACTTAAACTTATTCAATAGAAAAATTAACTTGATGACAGTTACAATACTCCAAAATGCTTTGGTAAGAAGTACCAGTAAATGATCATATCCAGCTGTCAATAATCAATTATCATCGAATGGACCTTTCAATAATATCTTCATATCTGACCCCCAAAAAAAAAAAAATTAATAAAGTATATCTTCATATGCGGCAATGAAGACGGGCCCAACTTTTTGATCTAGACCTGCTCAAACAGGCGAGCCGGTCCAAAAGGTTTTAGTCCAATGGGCCTGACATAGTGTTAATAATTCCTAAGAAGCGACCTCTGCTCAATAGTATGCTTTTTTTTTTTTTTTTTTTTTCCTAAATGCGTATTTTCATCCATAGACAAATAGAGAGATAAGAACGTCATAAATTTCATATGGCACTCACTTGAGTGTCATTACTTATCTTCAACCACTTGAGTGCTATGACTTCCGAACAATATTTACTTGAGTGTCATAACTTTTATTCGATCAATTGAGTATTGTAACTTTTCAAAAACGTTCACTCGGGTGCCGAAAATCCGACATGACATAGTACTTGTAGTAAACGCTTTTAAAAAAATAATGACAATCAAGTGATGGATTGAAAATTATACGACACTAAAATAATTGAAAAAAAAAAGTTATACCACTCAAGTGAGTGTTGTATTCCGGACCTAAAAAAAAAAGCGAGTGTTGTACGTTAGTTGTGACACTCAAGTTATCGAAAAAAAAAAGTTATGATACTTAAGTGAATGCCGTATCAAAATTGTGGCACTTATAGTGTCAAATGGAAGTTTTCCTTTTTTATAGCAATTTCCTCTCACGTGCAACAATCATCAAAATGTATAATACTTATCTAATCAATGTCCGCTAAATGCTTCTCGATCGTGAAGTTATGTGACCAAGTTATAACACACGCCGAATGCACGCATTTAAATGTATTGCACCCATCGAATCTAGTGCGGTCCATCGAATTTACACATACGAGTCCCATCATATTAAATATTAGTGGGTACACTTGGTCCCCACAATGATTTCTCTTTCATCTATGTCTAGATTGGTCTAACTAAGATTCGCAACGTGTTACTTGCCCCCAATTTATACAAGAGTGAAAACCACATGAAGTCTATCCCCACAAGCATTATTGTTACTTAAATCGTTTTCCCTCTTTTCTTTTCTAACTCTCAACTCTCAAGCCTTCCCCAAAGTGGAATTCCAATTGAATAAGCTAGCTATAAACGGTAGAAATCGCTCAACCACTCTTAAGGATAAATACCCATGTAATCAATTTAGTTAACTGGTTTCGTCATAAGGCGATTTTTGCACCTATTGAATTGGGGCAATCATGTGCAACATGTAAGCTACGTGGCAATACATGGATATCAATTGATGCGCCATTCGAAAGGGTTTGCTAAAATCACCATCCGATCCGATCCAATTAACTTAATCCTCTCTTCCATGCATGGCGAATTAAGAATGCTTGACTCATATGGGGGCTAGAAACTAATCACCATTGAATCAAATCAAGTGCATTTTTATAACATGCTGGACAGAAGAGGATGGTGTTGCCATTTCTGGAAAATAAAAATAAAAAATTCCTCGGGCTTCCACGTTTTCCCAATTTTGGTACAAAAATTATTTGTCCTGCATTGTTTTAATCCTTTGGGAATGACACACAAAGATTGCCATGATGATCAGTAGAAAATCACGCTGACGAGCATCATCGATCATTGACTTTCAAAAAAGACATGTCGAATGACTAAGTTTTTACTACGTTCACGGCTTGTGAAGAGATCGATCATGATGATTTTATGCAATCACTGTCTTAGATAAGTACGTCAGTTTAGTTGTTGATTAGGGTGAACTGATTAGTTGTATTACGGTATAATCGCAAGAGAGACACGTCGAGTCAATTTCTTCATGAACTAGAAGGGGCTGTCGTGTCTATAGGTCTAGTGTCTCCATGATTAATTTCTTTATACTCTAAACTCAGGGTACGTTTGTTTAGCGAAAAATAAATAATTTGAAAAATATTTCTCTAAAAATGACCTTTAGCATAGCTTAGAAAAACGAATTAAAGAAGAATATTTTAATCCTCCATGATCATATTTAAACATAAATTGTCGTCGATAGGGAAAAATAAATAAAATTTGACTAAGATTCTAGCCATACAAATCATCATTTTTCTTTAAAACTTGAAATAAAATTTTTTTGGCGACAGAGCCTATGTTTCCATAAGTATCTCCATGTTCAAATTTTCATGTCCTGTTTGAAAAAAACTTCACTTCTTGTCCATTTATCCTCATATTTTTATATCGAATCCCTTAACTTTTAATTTTTCTACTTGGCATATCTGTCTTCCAAACGTACCTCGACTCGTAGCTCGAGCCTCAGCATCTCTACCAACAGGAGCTCAGTTTATCCACGCTTAGATCCCTCTCTAATTCTCCCATTAACGTCAGTCACGTCAATTTTTTTTTGTACTCCACTCATGAAGCAAATACGAAATTCTGTGAAACTTTGTCCCATACAATTTGTCAAGATTTGGAAAAATTAAGATCGATGCTGATCTGTCCCTTCATCGCTAGAAACCATGGAAAGGTACCAAAATAACACAAGATTACATCAAAGAAACCTATGAAAGACCTCGAGACATAAGCTCCTAAAACCTAAACCGACAAAATTCGAACTACAGCAGGCCAAAGGACCGTTTTATACATGGACAAAAGTATCTAGCTGCACTAACCTTTCTCTTCTATTTGCTTTCCGTTTCATATGTTGTTCACATGATGGAACATGCGTTAGGGTTCTCGTCGCTGAAGAGGGTGGTGAAGTGCTCCTCGGGGCCGCCAGGGCTCGCGAGGGCCTGGGGCACGTTCTTGACGTAGCCGGAGGGCGCTTTCTTGTCGTAGGCCTGACGGGCATAGGGATACGCCACCAAGTTGTACGGCACGTACGGCCAAAGCTCCGCCCTCTTCCCCGTGCTCTTCACCTTGTTCAGTACTTTGCCCGCTTCGACGTAGCCGCTCACGCTCACCTTGCTTTGTTTCCTGTCCACGTCCACCGATTTCACACCTATGAACAAAGGAAAATCGGCTTGATTAATCAGCGAAAGCCTAGGGCTTGTTTTCCTTTTCGTGGCGAGGATGATATGTAAAGAAACAAACGGAGGTGATATGGAGACATGGAAGTGGGTCTTGGATGTGATGGAGGTTTTATCACGGATTTACAGAACTAATACTATAACTTCGACTGAGTGACTGAGGCCTCCAACAGTAGGAAATTTTGTCCAAGATAAGTCAGAATTGACACAATATCTCGATG
Organism: Rhodamnia argentea; assembly: GCF_020921035.1. Lineage (NCBI taxonomy): Eukaryota > Viridiplantae > Streptophyta > Magnoliopsida > Myrtales > Myrtaceae > Rhodamnia > Rhodamnia argentea. The sequence continues at coordinate 7,900,314 of NC_063154.1, read as the reverse complement.
CGATATTGCGATACCATCTTAATCGTAACTATGACGCAGAAATCCGATACCTTCGTCGGGGGGAGATCGCTAAGAGAGAGCGCAAATCTGAGCCCGTCAACATATCAAATTATATCAATTTTCATTCAAAAGCTTAAACTAATGAATTATAGGCCAATTAAGATATATTAGCTGTTTTACATCACGTCAATTTTCCAAGATAAAATTTTGCTAATACAAATCACACGCGCATCCTAACGCACTAGACTTATGATGATAACAGCTATGTATATGAGCAGGGAAAGAGAGAAACCTTTCATGGACGAAACAGCGTTCCGGACTCTCCTTACGCAGCCGTCACAGTCCATCTTCACCTTGATGTCAACTGTCTGAGAATTCACAACCCGGACAGGGGCTACAGTTAGAGAAAGACAACTGAAGGGATCCAAGGAAGAGAGAGAGAGAGAGAAAGACAGCGGGCGTTCAAGACTTTGAGCAACAGCATACTCAAGAAGTAACGAAAACTAAAGATCCATCGAAATGCAAAGCAAGAGAGGGAACCGGGGGAGAGAAAAAGGAAGGAAAGAAACCTGCATGGGCTTGCGTTTCTTCCGTGGCTTGGAGACATCGAAGTCGAAGATGTCGGAGAGACGATCCAGCACTCCCATCTTCTTTACTTCTTGTTTCTCAAGAGCAAAGAACTGATACAGAACAAGCTTAGCTCTAGAGAGAGAGAAAGAGAGAGAGAGAGAGAGAGAGAGAGAGAGAGAGAGAGGGAGAAGGCAATGGAAGGTCTGGAGTGAATTGGCTGGCTCTCTCTATCCGTCTGTCTCACACACACCATTTATATAATGGTGAACTGGGACGCAAGTTACGCGCAGAAAGATGGTAATAATAGAGACAACAACGTAGGATGAACTGTCTCCAAATGAAAACCTCGCCGTTCTCCGAAATATCTTGCCGTACAAGTGGGGGCTTCCGTCTCGCCCCGACACACGATGTTTCTTCGGGAGCCAAACGAAAGCTACCCTTAACAATATAATAATTGACATGTTTTGGGGTTTTCTGATTATGGTATGTCACTTATGTGGGATGATTGATGAGCGCCTGGCTGTCAATCGAGCTGCTTGCTTGCTTTCCTCCCTGGGAATGCCGTCCAATGCGAATCGGGGCCGATGCGGGGCCAATCTTGAGCTCGACTCGACTCAACTCAACTCGATTCACATATTTTCGATGTTCAAAACTTGACTCGAGCTCGATTGGGTATTGAAATTTGCGCTCGAGCTGGACTCGACAACGATAAATTTATGAAGGGCGTAGGGCTCGAGCAATTTCAAAAAAGCCTGTATAATGTTGGTATATTGTGTGATTATGAGGAAATTTTATGTGTATTTAACCTAACATGAAGAAAAAATTCCGTAAAAAAATCGATTAGGCTCGCGAGTCTCTCGAGCTTAGAATTGGCGAGTTTGGGCTCGGCTCCATGAATTTCAACTCGACTAAGACACTCTATTTTTAATTGAAAAAATTATCGAAAATGTCCTAAACTTATTGTACGGTTGTCAAATGCCAATTTAGTCATAAACATTTCGATTTGGCCAATTTGACTATACCTTTAAATGATATGCCCATGTGATTCTTCCAACCAATTTTAGCTATAAATTGCTGACATGACATCAAAAGGTTTAGGATACTATCTTTTCAAAGCGCCCACAAAATCAATGGAAAATTGGCAAAAACTCTTAAATTTATTGCATTTTTGCCAATTTAAATCATTTATTTGCCAATTGAGTCCTAAATATTTTTTACATTTTGTCAATTGAGTTCATTGAGCCAATTTTGGATGGAAATCGCTAATGTGAACATCGGTATCCTAAATGGCATGATCGACGCCGATGTGAACTTTTTTTTTATAACATTTGAACATTTGTTCGATTTTTTTATTTTTTTTATTTTTCTTTTCAAGAAAATTAAAAATAGAAAAAATAGAAAATAAATTAGATTTTTTTTTTGTCAAAATACTAAATTAGATTAAGAAAAAGCTAAATATGTTTTTTTTTTAAAACCAAAGTCAAATGAACGGGTGGGGCCAAGCCCTTGCCGATGGTCGCCAGTGGAGGTTGCCTGGGCCTTTTCAAAACTCAACGACCCTTGCTAGCCCTAGGCGAGGCCTTGCCCTCCCCCGCGAGGGATTGCTGGCCGAAATCTTAGGGACGGCGCAATCCTCACCCCAAATCTGAGCAATTAGTAAATCTTTAAAAAAATTTAGGATTAAATTAATACAATTTAATGATTTAGAAGTGAATTGGCTGTCATGTCAATAGATTTAATACTATTTGGATAATTATTCCAATTGAAAGGACTTTTTGGGACGATTGATTTCATTGTGTAGATGATTAGGTTATTATGTGATATGATTGGAATTGGTCATTTCTCTGGTAACATCCGTTTGATGTGACCCGATCAACAGTAAGACTAAGAGGATGACAACTCTGTAACAGTGACATATACACATGAATCAAACTGTAACCAAGCAAAAATTATATTTTGAATAATGGCCACGCGTTAGTCAAAGGAGGGAAGAGACCACGAACTCCGGGCATGAGGCCACAGAATACAACCTTGAAATTTGGGAAATCCAAAAACCCAGAAAAATTCAACATTATATATCTTGCATATTTATTACTTTTGTTCCGCCAATGATGGAAGTGATAAGTGTAAATTAAGTAAAAATTAGATGATTTTTTCCTTGCTTGTGGTGCGGATTTGCCGAGACCACTTGCATCAATGGGACGTTACCTCAGGAATCGAATGGTGACAATTAGAGAAGTCGATTTCTTAATTGAATTCATGGTTTTGACTAGGATCTAACTTGACAAGGGGTTCATTAAATTGCGTTGGGGACATATGATCTTGATCAATCATTGAAGGCGAAGGGGGGCCAGCTATACAAAGAGTTAGTTGGGGTTTGGGTGTACGTAACTTTTCAATTAACAAAACGTTCGATTTCTCTGGTCTCAACCCGTCATTTTCCACCAATTTTACAAGTTAATGTCTTAAAAAATCGAGCCTCCTCCCTAACGTGTCCGGCCTTAGGAACGGACGGATGTGCGATGAGATGTACTTGATCACGTTTTTATTTCAATGATATGTTTATGTGTATATATATATACACACACATATATAATGAGATCAAGAAAAATTGACCTTTTGATACGATGAGCTTTCTTCCAAACTCACACTCTTTGTAGATTTTTTTATTTTCCCAAAGAAAAAGGCGCTTTCATTGTTACATACCTAGTGAGGTTACTTTGTGCTATGTAAACGTCTACGTGGTTTAGGGACTAAAAAAAAAAAACCTCTATGTGGTTCTCTTTTGTCGCTGAATCTAACATATCAATCAAGTAAGAGAAAATCTAAAAAGAATGCATTTTGATAGCGTAAAAAAAAAATTCTCTTTTCGTAAAGCTAGAAACATTTCCTAACTAGTAAAAGTGTTCTCAAAGTTATAATAACACGGTAACTGAAATTATTGTTAGTGTTTAAATTTTAAAAAAAAGGGTCAATACCATGAAAAAAAAATCCTAAATGTACACCTATGACAAATTTACCATCGGTTAACTTCCGTTAAATTTTAACGTCAATGCCGAGTTGAATAACACGTGACAGTTGATCGGTATACTAGTTTGGGCTTTTTATCCCCTATTTGTGGCGGTTGTACTAATTTGAAATTTTTTGTGGTAATAACTCAATTTAACGTGAACTAACAAAGATCATAAATTTGTATAGGTGCACAAAATTGGGGTATTTGGTTGTAAAAAAAATTGGTCAGGATAAATTTATCACGTGTACTAATTTATGATTTTTGATGGTAAAAAAATAAGTGTCGGACAAATTTGTCATACGTGTATTAGTTTGGAGTTTTTCGTTGTATTAACTCTTAATAAAATATATGCTTATATTAAAATTCTGAGGAAAAAAAACTCTATTTTAAAAAAAAAAAGCAATTAACTTTATATGTAACGGAAAGTCTTTTTCTCTCTCTCCACTGTGTTCTCCAACCTTCAACCATGGGAGAGGGTCTAGATCTAGTTTTGAGTTTGAACCCTCTCGATCTAATTCTCTTAGGAACTATCATCTCCCGATCTAGATGTAGGAGTTTAATAAATATGTTTTTGAGATTCGATACCCCCTATGCCTTCAGTTTTAATGGTGATCGCAGGAGCTATTTCGTCTCAACCACGAAGATCTGCTCTTCCAAATGTTAAATCTATGATTGTTCAACCTGTTTTGTTTGACAATAGTGTACAAGAAGTCGAACCTAAGTTTGCACCGCCAACTGACAATGCCATAGTTACTTGAGAATGAATTTATGGCATGTGCTCATCACCGATAATGATACAAGATTCAATGATCGGACTATCGATTATTTTGCTTAACACATACGTGACAGATTCTTTCCTATAGAACGAGTAGTATGCTTAACCACGCTGGTACTCTATTGATCCTCCTCGTTTTCGGGGAATAGTTTTTGTTTTGTAGTATTTTGTGCTTTTCTCTCTTTCAATTTGCTTTACTACAAAATCTATGCACTTCTCATGTATTCTTTTGAGTGATAAATACAATTTTCTTTCGACAAATTCTTTTTTACAAATAATGGTAAATAGTATAATGTTAGAATTATTGTTCATTATATAATAAATTGACAATTAGACTAATATAAACTACCTCTCTTAGAGAGGGAAGTAGGTAAATATCCTTTAACTAATACAATGGCTATATTATATACACATCCATAGGCTTAACAAATTTGATATATGGTTCATCAAATTCACAACAAAAACACAATTAAAATGGTTCAAAATCTATGATCACTTCCTGTATATTACATTATCATCTTTAAGTATCTAATCTCATAAATATTGATATCCCTAAAAGCTCCAATATCAAGGATAGTATTATTGTTAAGATATTATTAGATATCGAATCTATATTGATACAATATTAGTTGGGTGATCAACTTTTTCTAGAAAAATCGTTTTTGTGCTATTAAAAAGGTAAATCTTTACGTTTCTCTTGATTGTCTGAGATACTGAAAATTGAAAAATTAAGAAAAAGGTATATAGAAGATTATCTGGCACAAAATACCCCCGTTAGATAGTAAGATTGAAAGAGCCCTCTTTTGTGAAAAACAGTGTGCAGAGAATGTGGCTTGGGGAAAAAATCTTGAGATTACTTACTGTTGTTTTGTATATATTGCTTGTGGGAGTTCTCGAACCTGGAAACTGAAATTCTGATTCAGGCGAAATTTATGCGGATTTTACATATGTGCAAGACAGAGTATCTTTTGACAAAAACAAAAAGATTCCGGTCTATTGCACTTGCGTCAATTTGGTCACAAATCTTTCAATTTGGCGAATATAATCATAAATTTTTTGACAATTTACTAATGCGAGTTCGGCCAATATTGGCTGGAAATTGATGATGTGGACATTGGTCATCCAACGTGGCACGACCAACACCGAACTGAATTTTTTAAGATAATTTATTTTTTTGAATTTTCTGAAATTTTTATTAACTTTTTTTTTCTTTTTTAATTGTTAAGGTCGGCCGACGCTCGACGACCCCCGCTGACCATTAAGTAAGGGCATGTGAGCCCTTGTTGGCCATTGGGCAAGGCCCAAGCTCTGCAAGTTCTCACCGGCCACTGGGCAAGGGTTGCGAGTCCTCACCAACAAAGGCATATGCTTGCGACCCTCACTCCGTTGTGAGCAAAGGTTGCAAGCCCCTGCTAACCATTGGGCAAGGGCCCCTGCCAACCATTGGGCAAGGGCTAGTGGCCCTCGCTCAAAGCTGATCGAGGGTCGCAACGCTCACCCAACTATGAGTGAAATCCCCAAGCCCATACTGCGACTAACGAGAACTCGCCTCGCGCAGCTGTGAGCAAGGGTTACAACCCTTGTCCAGTGGCCAACTGGAGTCGTCGGGCCTCAACTAGTGACTAGTAGCCCCCCATCGGCCCTTAATAATTTAAAAAATAAAAGAAAGAAAAGTTCAAACAAATGCAAACACAACAAACAAAAAAATCGAAAATTTCCACATTAGGGTCGCGGCATCCAGGTCATCAAGTTCCAGCCAAATGGACTGCATTGAAAAATTCTCAAAATGCTTATGAATAAATTGGCCAAATTGAAAGGATTAAAACTGAATTCATACAATGCAATAAATTTAGGACTTTTTATTGGTAACTTTTGGTTTGAAATCACAATCCAAATACAAAGATGGTTTCCTTTTGTTAATACTGGCAGAAGAGAGCTCATACCATGTATGTGTAAAAAAGAAACAAAATCAAAAGAAGATAAGTATAGTCTAGATTACCTTAAGTGGAAATATTTAAGAGGAAATTACAATTAACGAGAGATTTGAGGGATGAACACGTTTATCTGATGGTCCATTGAAATTACCATTTCATCTTTCTCTCAATTATATATAATTTTTCTCCATTTATTCCATATCAGCTATGGACACAAATCTTTTTAGCCAAATTTGAGGTAGAAAGTGTCTTTGAATTCTTTTTATTATATAAAGAAGTATCAAACAATGAATTCAGTTTATTTTCAACGTGCACAATACTCTCCCCGAATGAATGAACGGAGCAAAACGGTTTTCACCTTATTCATTTGGGGGAAGAAGTGTCAAAAAAGTCCTAGACCTATTGCATTAGTGCCAATTCAGTCCTAAACCTTTTTTTTATGCCAATTCAGTCTTAAACATTTTGCATTGGTGCCAATTAAATCATAAACCTTTTATTGGTACTAATTTAGTCCTAAACCTTCTGTATTGTTGTCAATTCAATCCTAAATTTTTTATATTTATACCAATTGAGTTAATCCGACCAATTTTGACCGAAAATCGCTGACGTGGATATCGATTGTCCTACATGGCACGGCTAGAGCTAACTTGGATAGTTTTTAATATTATTTTAATATTTTAAATAATTTTTTAAGCATTTTTTTGGTTTTTAACAAAATTATTTTTAAAAATTATTTAAAATTTAAAAAAAAAATTAAAAAATATCCATGCTAGTGCCAACCGTGTCACGTAGGATAATTGACGTCCATGCCAGTGATTTCCAATCAAAATTGATGGAATTGACTCAATTGGCATAAATGAAAAAATTTTAGGACTAAATTGGCACTATTGTAAAAGGTTTATGACTGAATTTGCACTAATAAAAGGTTTAGAACTTAATTGGCACCAATACAAAAGGTTTAGGACTGAATTGACACACAAAAAAAAGTTTAGGATTGAATTGGCACCAATGCAATAGGTTTATGACTTTTTTGACACTTTTCCTTTTATTTAGGTGTCATATAATATTAATATATATTTAATTGTACAATACATATGCATTCCAAAGTGATTCAGCAAAATAAAATCACTTTTAAAGAACAGAAGGTGAAAAAAACACGAAGTTTGACAAAACTGAAAAATAAACATTGAAATTTAAATGCTCATAATCTGAAGAGCTAATGATGAAAATCTAATGTTATTCTGATAATAGCAACATTTAGTTTTGACTTATGGGGTTCAATTAAGTAAAAGAATCCCTTAATTGATTTAGAACAGTAATATTTTGGTAAAAAAATCTATTTTATGCATGGCAAGAGAATATCTTGCAAATGAAAACTGGATGCTGTTTCGCGAGACCACAATCTCCGAAACTTTATTATCGAATAAAATCCAATCTTTGCATTCAATATCAATGGAAACCGCCATTTAATAAGTTGTGTAGTTGCTTTATAAAAAGAAGAGACGTCAAGAAATACAAGACTCTACATCACCAACTCGTCCATCGTTGGCAAGGGGTCCTTGGTTATTTCCACATGTTCGTGATTGAAGTGAAGAAGATGGGTGCTCGTCACTCCATACCAGAGACCGGAGGTGATGCTCTGCCACCGCCGCATCATTATCCGTATCCGTATCCTTATCCATATCCATATCCATACCCGGTTCAGTATCCACCTCCGCCACCATATTCGGGTCCAAAACCGGCTTCCCGTACACTTACGCCTTCGATACCATCTTCCATGCCATCCTTAGAAACAGCTTCGCTTTCGCTTCCATCTTCAAAGGGGACGGCGGCCCCGGTTATAGCTAAAATAGGTAAGCCTGCCCCCTTCTCATCTTCGTCGGAAATTTTTTTTTTTTTTTTGCAAGATTATATGTCAATAGACACTTCTCTTGCTCTTGCATTTGCATACGCGCGCGAGACACGTATGTACATCCTACGTGTACATGAGTGGCAATAGCACAAAAAAGTGCTGGCATTATAGTGTTCTACATAATGTTTCGAAACTCTATTAATCTTCTTTTGTTGTTTCGATCAATGGAAAATCATCCGATTACACACGATGTGTAAGTTCTAACGCCAGTGCATTATTCCAGGCATTTCCAGCTCCAAGTCGTCACAGCTCGAAGACGTGCAGATTAAAGTCAGCGGCACGCGTGTCAAAACCGCAAGCCGAAGCATCCGCCAGATCTGCTTCCACATTAAGACGCGCGGCCATGGCGATAAAGTGAAATCGTGAAAACCCTAGCCACACTGATACATTCTCTTTTCATTTTTGAGGTTTACAATTGACTAGATACTGTTTCAAGTCCTGATTTGGAAGCAGATGTGTTTGTGATCACTACCAACGTCGTTTTTGGCGTGGAATGGCTAGGAAAGATCTGGCTTTTATACGTTGCTTTCATAACTTTGCTTTTTTTTGTGAGTTCAAGCATACGAGTTCTTAGTGTTCTATACATTATCGCCTTTGATGCATGTATTTCTGCACCTATAAAAGATGAACTTCCCGTTCTTTCTGTGAATTCGAGGATACACTTCAAATTATGCAAGTATTTGATGCACCCCGGATCACCGGCTATAGATGTGCATTTTGAATATCCCGTCCTTTAGCATATCAATCTGCACCAAGGTCGGGAGGCAGCTCAGCTGGACCCGCGTTTGAGAATACGTGCATCGACCATGTCCAGAACAGGATCATCCTTCTACTGTTCTGTGAAAGCAGCCCAACTTTGGACCATCCGACCATGGTCGGAACTGTTTAGAAAGAGAGGATCCATCTTAGGTGGATTGTCCCAGATCATGAATCTCAGATCTCTGGTCACGGCAGTGTTCTTGAACTCAGGGGAATCTGAATTGCAGATGAGTAGTGAAAATATGCTTCTTGCGACAACATCACATTGTTGAGGGAGTGTAATGTCGATGCATCTATGCGCGGATATCTAAAGTAGATCATATAAAAGGGATAATCTTATTTTAGGGGAAAGTTATCACAACCAAAAACCCAAAACTCAAGATATGGTTGGCTCAACATGAACCAAGGAGAACCTGCGTGGAAGCACAGATACCAGTTAATAGACCTATCAAGAGATGCTCAACGTGGGTGCTTGTAGACCAATCTGCTTCTGCCTTGATACTATAATAGGTGATAGCCATAGCAAAAATCTTTACCGGTGAAGACTAAAAATACTTCGGCAGTTGATCATTCTATGTCGCTTGAAATATTTGCGTTCTCCTGGCTAAATATAGTCCTGGATCAATCACATAGGGTGGAATTTATGCTGTCTGCACCAGAATAAGAACACAATCAGGATTTATTAAGACAATCCTCCCAAAACATCTTGAAAGAGCATTTTTTTTCCCTGTTTTGTGTGTGTGTGTGTGTGTGTGTGTGTGTGTGTGTGTGTGAGAGAGAGAGAGAGAGAGAGAACGAGAGAGAGGATTACACTTCCATCCAAGACCACTGGCGTGATCAATAGAATTGAGATCCCTGCTAACCGAGGAGAAAACATGGGAGAGATCTGCAAGGGAAACCAGACGATCAAGGCCAGCTGCCAAATAAGTATAAGCAAGTTGCAATGAAAATGATTGACAAGAAACGCTGATGTAGTGCTTGAACAGTGTGAAAGACCAAATGGCACATCTCACAATGGCAAATTCGAGAAGGATCTTGAAGTACTAATTAGTTTCCGGTATTGGAGTTCAAAAAAGATTGAGAATATGAATCACGACAGAGGTAAATGAAACTTGACAGGAGAAAAGTATCCAGGTCATAGGTGGAAAGTTTGTCAAGCAAAGCACAAGGAAACAACTACAGCATCTGAGGGCAGCCGCATGAAGGGGAAGATCCTGCAGTAAATTTTCTATGTAAGACTAAGAGAACATCTTAGTCCATCAAGATGTACCGTAACAGTCAAAGCACTTAGTAGCCATCAAGATGTACCAGCTTCTGCACATGCACAAAAAAAGACCATACATCTCGTGTAATGAAAAAAAGGTGATCAACACCTATCCCTAAGTTTTTTCATTTCGTGTTTCACCCCTGCACACCTCCAAAGATTAGCCCTTCAATCAGGGCCAATCCTTCGAAGTGAAAATACAATGCCACTCGCAACTTGTAAGTTATTATAGACATCTCATTAGATGAGTCACCCTTGCATATAAATTGGGTCAGTCTCTTGTCTCAGGGGTAGACAACTGGAATTATAGCAGCCTGGGTTACACTCGTCAACAACACCCTTGACAACGACCAAAAGCCTTCTAGCACTATTTTGGAGTTCGCTATATTAGCGTGCTATCACAGTATCAAATGACACAATTCCAAGGTCTAATTTCGAATCTTCTATGCATGTTTTCTAGCGTGCACCACTCAGGCACAAGAGAACTCCAAAAAATCAAATGCCCAAATTTGACCAAGTTAATATTAGGCCAAAAGGCAGGCAGTGCTGAAATATCTAGGCACAGTTATATTGCCCAATCACATCAGATAGATCTTGGCAGAAAACCTGATCTAATGCTGCACCAAAACAACCATACTGACAAGGAGGTTGATCCTTGCCTTCTACTTTCACAACCTAGGAGAACACTAACAAGAAATGCTTGTGCAAGCTTAACTGCTTTTAAGTCTGAGTATAATGTAGTTAATGGTGAGCATAGTCAGGGTAACATTTTAAATTTTTCAAAGCTATTTCAGCATATTTCTACAGGGAATATGAGTGGCATAACGAGTAAGCAGATGTTAGCAAGGAAATTAGAAGTCTAAATTCTTGATGGACATTGGTTCTCACTCAGCAACAGTTCAATCTGACTTGATGGTACTATCATGGTGAATCAACAAACTCAAATGGTCTTGATGGTACTATCACGGTGAATCAATAAACTCAAATGGTGATCATTGGATCTCTCTGAAAACAACAATATGGCAAGAATGTGAAGATTGCTTAAAGCAAAAGTCATGGACTCCAGGCAGTGTGGTAAGAATCACGTAAAGCACGATACCAAGATGATCATCTTCATGTCATGAATTGCTCAAACACCACAAAGCACCAATTAGATAAAACACAAAAAAAGGCTCACAAATATAAACAACACCATGGTCTCTAAGGTATGGAATAAGCAGGGGCCTACAATTATACCAGTCAGATCCCCTAATATCCACTTCCTGCTTACTCTTAGGATAGAGAGAAAAGTACATCTCATTCATAGGCAACCCAAGCCAAAAACGAGAAAAACAGCTCTTCCTGTTGCACCATGTAGAATAAGACCCTCGTCAGAGTTTTAGATACCGGATACATCAAATTAGCTTTGATATAATCTCTCAAGAGCAGGTTAGCATACCAAAAACCTCTTGGTCCATAGAGGATTAGTCATCGACAGAACATGTAACAGATCCTATAATAGCAGGCCAAAATAACAGTTTGCCTCATCAAAACAGACCAAATGAGGGGAAGAATTTACCATTTTTTCTACAATTGATATGTGAAGGCAAGTAAGTTTTCAACCCTCGCAAATCAGCAATCAGTTTTCCCATATCAAGAAATGATCCAGAAAAGGAACTTCCCAGCCATAGAAAAGTTTTCCAACACAGCATCTGGTTCCACCAATATCATGAAATCACAGACAAAGAGACGCCAATAACAATTCTTTCACAAACGAACAATGTCACTAAATCCAACATATTCCCTAAACACAGAACACAAGCAAACAAAATTGGCTATTTTTCCCGAAATTGCTTACCATCTAGTGTGATCAACGGGGCAATCAAACGCGCTCAGAGCATCAGTGACAAGACGAGACTTTAGGTTACAAATATGAAGTAGGGATTAACTGGGAGGTTCTGGTCCTTCTCCCCATGCCTAGCAAAAGGCGGCACTGTAACAATAAAGCAGCTAAAGAAGACAGGCTGAGTTTGGGAATGGTAAAGGTAGAGATGGAGAAGGGCGAACAGGATGAGAAAATTAGGAGTGATTCGACAGAGAAGTGCGAGCAAGTGAATGAAGTTAGCATTTCCATCCATCTCCCACCTGATCCTAGCTCAAGTCCTTGCTTACAAAATGGGTTTTCCAGTACCACTGTCAGTCCTTAAGCTACTCACACAGTTGCAGATGCATCCGACAGAGGCTGTCAGAGTCAATATACCTTAAGGCCAGAAAATTAACAACCCAAGGCATTATCATGAGGCCAGAATCTTCTGGCGTATTACAATGTGACGAGCGGTGTTTTCCTCAATTTGTCAATCTTCCTAGAAAAACTTAGAACATCATCCTTCCGTCCCTCATCCAGGAGACATTGCTTCAACTTGCTAAACGTATTAGCCGGAGGACGAATACCCACGTCCATCATCTCCTGAAAGTACTTGCAAGCATCATCCAATTTATTTTCATGGCAAAGGCTGGCAATCACAGTAGAGAACATGTGCATTCCAGGAAGGACTCCCTTGTCTTTCATTTGTTTCCAAACTCTCAATGCCATATCCGTCCTGTCCTCATTGCAAAACATCCTCACTATGATCTCATATGTACTCAGAGCTGGCTCGCACCCTGGCTCATTGCTCATCTTCTGGAAGACCGAGTACGCTTCTTTTGATCTCCTAGCTTTTACCAAGTGGTGAAGAATTATGTCATAAGTCCTGGAGTTTGGTCCAACACCACATTTTCTCATCTCATCAAGAACTCTATAAGCATCGTCCATCCGCATCGACCAGCAATAAGCACCCACCAGAGCATTGTAAGTTGGAGCCTCTGGAGCAAACCCAAATGCCTTGGATTGCTCATAAAATTTCACTGCTTCACTTAACCTCTTCTCAGATCCCAATCCATTAATCAAAGTGCAAAATATATGAGGAGAAGGCTTGCAGTTCTTGGCTAGCATTTCACGATAAAACTCGATGGCCTCATCGTACTTCTTAATCTTGCAATGCGCATTGATCATGATCCCGTAAGCCACGACATCCAGCTCAAACCCCTCGTCCTTTATCTCCCTGTAAACTTCCATCATCCTCAAAAAGTTCATTTCTTGACCCCAACCTTCCAGTAGAATGCTGTACGACTTGAGGTCTAACTTGAACCGCCCCTTCCTTTTATCAAACACCTCCTGTGCTTTCACCACATTTCTGGACTTGCACAAAGTATCAACCAACCTATTGAAATCAGACGAATCTAAGCTCAATCCAAACTTCTGCATCCTCTCAAAGGCGTCGATCGCTTCTTTAACCTTCCTGGCTCTCGCGTATCTGCGCGAGATCAACCCAAAGGTCTCTTTAGTCAATAACCCTCTCTGCTTCATCTCATCGACCACTTTCCACACCAAGTTGAACTGCTTGATCTTTCCTAGAGCTTCGATCAGAGCATGGTAGCTCTCAGCACTATACTCAAACCCTCGCCTTTTCTCAGCCCATCTGAAGAACGAGAGCGCGAGAGCACCTGCATTACTCAGCTTCTTCAGAACCTCCGCAACCAGGGTCGGCGACATTACCGCGACCGCAGCGCGGTCCAGGGACGACTCGACGGAGGAACCGGAGCTGGCGCTCGACAAGATCTTTACGAGCTCATCTGCGTCCCGGGCGATCCTATCCGAACGTGGGTCATCGTCGCTGACGCCGAGAGCCGCGTGGGTATGCCCTGAGCTGCTGCTGCTGCTTATCAATCTGCTGAAGCCGAGACAGAAGGTGGACGGAGACTTTAGCCGGATTAGAGAAGGGTCTGTTGGAGCTCGAGGTGGAGGAGTGAGCGCTCTGAGAGAGGAGGTGGGTGAAGCAGGGGCGAAGAAGAAGCGGGCTTGTGTTGACGAACGCCAGAGAAAACGACGACGGTCCATGAGAGAGAGATAGAGAGAGAGAGACAGGAAACAAAATGGCGATCGATGGCTGAAGAAGGATGTCTCGCTCGCGGTCCAAAATCGTGATGGCGGAGCGGGGGAAAAGGCCACCGTTGCCCCGATTCAGGTGGCAACGTCCGTTGTAGCTTCTTGTCGGGCCAGTTCTTGACAGAAAGCAGCCCACCACATCCCATTGAAACCCACGAACACAATCTTGACGTGAATAATTTTTATGATTTTTTATTTTTTTCACTTTCTTTTTCTTTTTCGTTTTTTTCTAATTTTGCTCACCGTTTGTCGACGCCTTGACGATGGCTAGCGATGGACAAAGGGAAATAGAATAAAATAAAATAAAAAAGGAAAAAAAATTCAGCAAATTTTTTTAAAAATTATAAAAATTACCCAAGCAATTTCTTGTCAAAATTGACTGCAAGAACTACACCAACATTCATCAAAAAGTTTATAACTAAATCAATCAAATTAAATAATTTAGAACTAAATTGACATTCATATAACAAATTTATGATTTCTGTGAAATTATCCCGAACATGTGGATCATTGAGAAAACCTAAACGGTCAAACGACAAATAAATATAAGCAGAATAAAAGATGTTATTTGGTTAAGGAGAGAACTTATTTGAAGAAAAGTTGGGCAATTACCCATAGCGATATTAGGAGTCCTAATAATGCTATGCAGAATGTGTATTTAGAATACCTAATCATTTTGGTTATGTAGACTGATACCCTCTTCATTGCTTATGCAGATCGACCAACTAAACCCACAACATCCCCCTATGTGCATTTACTAAACGCGTTTCACACCTCAATAACGAAAGTCCCGTAATTTTCTATGCATTGTCTTTCCCGTATGATGTATGATCAATTATTAAAATAAAACCATTATCATCTTCTTAACTATTAATCATTCGACGAGAATAAACATCCTAACCATCTTTGAGAGACAACATCCCCTTTTCAAGAATTGAGAAAAAAAAAAAAAAAAGACAGAGAGAATTTAGAGCGGACATCGAATAAAGAACCATGAAACGCTATTGTTTCTGCCGTCAATCGTTTCAAATCGAGTCTATCCAATTTTACAATGAAGAAATGCCATTAGAAGGAAAATAAGACATTTCATAAGACTACTTAATTCTTTTATAACATAACTCAATGTGTCAAAGCGCTTAGACATCAAACCCTACTCGTTTTTCATGGAGAACGCTCGAACAAGAGTGAAAAAGGTGCTGAACAGATTCAGATTTATCTTGGACATGAAATCCACCGATTTGAGTCATCGCGACCCACAAAGCTCGATCTTTTTCTTATGGGACCTAAAAATTATTTCACATCTCATTATATTTGTGATTTGCGTGTATTAATCGTTAACCCAATCTTTCGTCGTTTATGTATGAATTAGGATCAAAGTCAAGTTCCGTTCAGATTTATGTTGTGTGTGAGAGGTTCCCCCTTTGTCAATACCACATGTCGTCCTCCGTCCGAGCGGTATGTGAGATGGGGTATCGAAATTATCCCACATCACTTTCTGGAGACTTCAATGGACCTTTTAACGGATAGCAACTGAGCATCTGAGAACCCTCATTTCAGTCTTGTGAAGAAAATGTTAATGACCTGAACTGTTTCTTTTCAGTAGATCTTGTTTCCAGGATTCAGTTTTCAAGAGAGAGAGAGAGAGAGAGCACATCAGCGGGTTAAAGAATGCACTTCCCTCCAATAAAACTGTGATCAATGATAAGCAGGGGCAGAACCTACACAATACAAATGCAGAAACAGAGCATGCAAATTGCAAGCCCAGAGAGAGAGATCCTCTTTCCTAATAGAGAGGCTCACCATCCAATCTCCTTTCCCAAAAACATAGTGCCAGCCCCACACTTTGAAGTGAATTTGCTTTGTTTCACCTTGTCCGCCCCCTCCTATTATCCACAGAACTGGACCCCGTGATGTGATCATGAGAGGAACTCTCGAAAGAATCGGTTTCATTCAATCTGAAAGAATGTATGTCCACTGACAGCTCCCCTTTACATTGCCTATGTGACTGCACCGCTGTCAGTGGAAATGATTCATTCCTTCTTTGAACTGTACTAAGGCTTCACTTGCACTGATTCAACTGTGACTTCATGTCATCGACAAGATTCATGATGGAATCTTCAAGCTTCTTCGCCTGCGGACCAGGCTTCAAGACGTTAATGTCACCCCACTGAGAGCATGGATCCATCAACCAGCCCTTGCGGCCTGTGCACCAAGGTCCCGGGGCAGCTCGGCTGGGCCCACGTTTGAGGATGTGTGCATCGACCATGTCCAGAACGGGATCATCCTTTTTGAACTGTCTAGCGAAAGCAGCCCCACTTTGGACCATCTGATCATAGTCGGAACTGTTGAGAAAGAGGGGATCCATCTTAGGTGGATTGTCCCAGATCATGAATCTCAAGTCGCTGTTTACAGTGGTGTTCTTGAACTCGGGGGAATTGCAGATGACCGAGTGGAAATATGCTTCTTGCGACAACATCACGTTGTTGAAGTACATAAGCAGGGTCCGAGGCAAGTTATCCCAACCAAAAACACAAAATTCAAGAAAGGGTCGGCTCAGCATGACCCAAGGAGAACCTGCATGGAGGCACAACCACTAGTTATTATACCTACCAAGCGATGCTCAACACGAGTTTTCTTAGAGAGCAATCTGCTTCTGACTTGATACTTCGATAGGTGATGGCCATTGAGAAAATCCTTACCGGTGAAGACTTTAAATGCTTCAGGGGTTGGTCGTTTCTCTGTCGCTTGAAAAATTTGGGTTCTCCTGGCTAAATAAATCCCAGGATCAACCACAATAGGTTGGATCCTTTGGTGTCTGCACCAGAATAAGAACGCAATCGGGATATGTTAAGACAATCCTCCCAAAATAACATCTTGGAAGAGCTTTTCTTGTGTGCGTGTGCGCGAGAGAGAGAGAGAGAGAGAGGAGATTACTCTTTCCATCCAAGATCACTGGTGTGATCAATAAAATTGAGATCCCTACTGACTGAGGAGAAAACATGGGAGAGATCTGCAAGGGAAACCAGAGGGTCAAGGGACTTCCTAGCTGTCAAGTAAGTATAAGCAAGCTGCAATGAAAATGAAAAAAAGAAATGCCTAGGTATTGCTAGAACAGTGTGAAAGACCAAATGACACATGTCATGATGGCAAACTTGAGAAGGATCTTAAACTACTAATTAGTTTCTGGTGTTGGAGCTCAAAAAAATTGACAATATAGATCGAGATTTTGGCAGATGAATCTTGACAGGAGAAAAAGTATACAGGTCATAGGTAACATATTCAAAGAAAGTATGCCAAGCAAAGCACAAGGAATAAACTAAAGAATCTGAGGGCAGTCTGCATGCAGGGAAGATCCTGCACTAAAGTTTCTATGTAAGCCTCAGTGAACATGTTAGACCATCAAGATGTACCGCAACAGTCAGAGCACATAGTAGCCATCGAGATGTACCAACTTCTGGACATGCACAGACAAAGTCCATACATCTCATGTGTCATAGGAAAGAGGTAATCAAGACTTATCCCGAAGGTTTCTCATTTTGAGTTTACCCAACACACTCCCCCAAAAGTTAGCCCTTCTCTGTTTAAACCAGGGCTAATCCCTCAAAATGAAAATACAATGCCATTCGCAACTTGTAAGCTAACAAAGACATCTTGCATATAAATTGGGTCGGTCTCGTCTCAGGGGTAGACAACTGGAATCATAGCAGCCCGGGCTATACCCATCCACAACACCATTGACAACAACTAAACTAAAGCCTTCTTGCACTAGATTTTTTTTTTTTTTTTCGGTCAGGATCTTGCACTAGATTGATTCGCTACAAAAGCGTGCTATCACAGTATCAAATGACATAATTTCAAGGTCTAATTTCTGAATCTTCTTTGAATGTTCTGTAGCATACACCGCTCTGGCATGAGTGAACTCCATGAAATCAAATGCCCATATTTGATTAAGTTAATACCAGGCCAAAAGGCAGGCAGAGCTGAAACATATTGGTACAGGTTCTATGCCCAATCACAACAGAAAGATCTTGGCGGAAAGCCTGATGTAATGCTGCACCGAAACAACCATACTGATGAAGAGGTCAATCCTTGGTCTTGCACTTTCACACCCCAGGTGAACAATAAAGAGAAATACTTGTACAAGTTTAACTGGCATTTGGGTCTGAGTTTGTCATGTAGTTAATGCTGGGAATAGTCAGAAGAACATTTGAAATTGTTGGGAGCTATTTCAGCATGTTTCTAAAAGGAATATGAGTGGCAAAAGGAGTAGGTAAATGTTAGCAAGGAAATTAGTAATCTAAACTCTTGATGGACATTGCCCCTCACTCTGCAACAGTTCAATCTGACTTGATGATACCACCATGGTGGATCCACATCAGCCAACTCAAATGGGGATCACTGGATCTCTCTGAAAGCAACCATATGGCAAGAATGCTCTAGATTGGTTCAAGCAAAGGTCATGGACTCCAGGTAATATGACAAGAATTACATAAAACATGACACCGAGAGGATCATGTACATGCAATGCATTGCTCAAACACCACAGAGCACCTAATAGATAAAACACATATAATGATCGCTAAAGGATATAAACAACACCATGGAATCTAAATAACGGAATAAGCAGGGGCCTCCTGCAGCTGTACCAGTCAGATCCCCTAGAATTAAGTTCCTGCTTACTCTCCGGAGAGAAAGAAAAGTACAATTTGGACAACTAGTTGCGAAAATCAACATCGGCCTAACAGAAATGACAGGTTTACATCCCAGTCAAAAGCAACCTAAGCCATAAACGAGGAAACCAGCCCTTTCTGTTGCACCATGTAAAATAAAGCCTCACTAGATATGTTTCAGATTCCAACTAAATCAAATTTGCTTTGATATTATCTCTCAAGTGCAGGTTAGCATACCAAAGACCTCTTGGTCCATAGAGGATTACTTCCCGAGAGAAAATGTAACAGATCCTATAATAACAGGTCCAAATAACAGTTTGCCTCATGAATAACATACCAAATGAGGCTAAGAATTTCTATTTTCCGTTTTATAATTGACATGATGAAGGAACATAATTTATCTACCCTCACGAATTAGCAATCGGTTTTTCCATATCAAGAAGAAACCCAGAAATGGATCTTCCCAGTAATAGAGAAGTTTTCCAACACAGCATCTGGCTCAATTAATATCATGAAATCACAGACAAAGGGACGCCAATAACAACTCTTTCGCATACTGGCCAAAAAAAGAACAACTCTATCACAAAATCCGACATATTCTCTAACGACAGAACACAAACAAACAAAACTGGATATTTTCTCCGAAATTGCTTACCATCTTGCGTGATCAGCGGGTAATCGAACGCGCTCAGAGTAATGAACCAATCCCAACCGCTGTCCACCTTCAATAAAATTGCCGCGGCCCGCAGCGTGGCAGCAATATTCGTCGATCCCATGTACGTGAAGGGATCCGGGTTGCCCACCACATCCACATTGCCGAAGCTCCGAATAGCGGGCACCGCCTCCACCGCCGCCGCCAATTTGTTCCTCTCGTCGTCCGAGGCCTCCTTCCCGAGATGCAGCAAGTACCGGTTCCGCGGGTGGTACACCGCGAGCAGCAGCCGGAGGATCCGGTCCTTCTGGCCCCGCCCGCCCGATATGTAGTAAGCGAATGCAGGCGGGTGGTGCGGGCCGCGGAGAATTATCGAAGGGAGAGTCTTGGGCGAGCTGAAGGCGGAGATTGAGAAGACGAGAAGAAGGAAGAGGGAGAGGAATGTGGCTGAGAAAAGCGTGACCATCCATTTTCTCTCAGCTCCCATCAGTGAATCTCTCTGCCTTTCCGCAATCCGCGTCGGTTATGGAGCTCGAGAGGCGAAGATGGGCATATGGGTATTGCATCAAAGGAGGAAACTTCGCGTCTAATTCACTGTCTGGGGTGGATTTGCGGAAATGGGTAACCGCCGATCCCGGCGCTGGTGAAGTTCTTGACTTCTTGGTGAGCTAAGGGGAAGAAAGTGAAGGTGGAGTAAATCAAAGCTGAAGATGGGGGTCAAAAATGGGATAACCGAAAGAAGAAGAAAGAAGCGGTATCCCCTATCGCTATTTCTTCAGCTAACCGCCATGATGACCAGATTTTATGCCCGAAAAGGTAAGGGGAAGAAGGCTGGGGGATTTGATTCCGACGGGGGAGGGATAAGGGTTCACAGGTCGGACTTGTCAGGACGTGGATGATGATGATGGCGATGAGAAGAGAGGAGGAGGAGAAGAGACACTGTTGTTCATGGGACTCGCTCCGTCTCCACGGATGTGATTAGGACAGACAAAATGGGATTTGGGGATCTTGAGAATGGTTTGATTTTTTTTAAGACTTTGCTTTTTCATGGAGGGAGAGTACGAACAGTGTCCACAAGCGACCGCCAAGGTGTCTTTTAGTCGTTTATTACTCCTGCCCTTTTTCCTAAATGAGTGTCGATTGTAGTTTCACGACGACATTTGTCCTTCTTGGGATGGCGGGGGCTCACGCCCTGTTCATGAGGCGTGCTTGCCACGCGCTGAAGTTAATTTTGCTCTGTCGAAAATTTGAGGTTTGCTGCCGCCTAACCGTTGAAAATGGGGTTGTTATACTCATACGATTAAACTAATGCTAAAAGTTCGACCAAAAAAATAATAATAATAATTCTAAGAGATTCTCTTCTGAACCCAAAAAAAAAAAAAAAAATTCTAAGAGGTGAAATACATATTTATCCCATCAATTCATCTGAAGAGAAAATCATCTTGAGTTTCTTGATTTTCTTGGTGCAAGACATTCAAAATTATTCTAGTGTTGAAGAATTTTTGTTAGACTTTAGTTTTCAACATGTCTTTAAGGATTGGACGTGCAAAAAAAGATAGCCCTAACATTTTTTTTTGGTCGAAAGATATATCTAATATAAAAAGGGGGGAAAAGACAAAACTATGGAAAAAAAAAAACAAAAACTCACCCACCAACTCTCAACCAAAATGACAAAAAAAAAAAAAAAACTCTCAACCAAAATGACAAAAAAAAAGAAAATTTTGTGGATTAAGCGACATCAACCTCACCCTATTCCCCCTCCAAAGGAATTTTCTTTTGCATGCAAATCATTTTACCAATATGAAACTCATGCGCTGCTTTGCCAAAACAAACCTGTATCCGAGTATCCATCGTCCGAGAATCGCCAGTCGAAGTATCGAGTTCTCACAGGCCGAATCCTGAGTTTGAGGCTGGATAGGGACCCAAATTCGCGCCCCGGAACCCGAATCTAGTATACCTACACCGATATGTCGGGTTTTCGGGTCTAGAGGCAAGGGCCTCGACTCTGGGATCAAGTGGCTCTAATCTAGAAGCTGTAATTGAGTTTTACTATCGATGACGAAGTCCTTAGTCTAGATCTTGATCTCGGGTTTAGGGTCAGAGGTCTCGGGTCCTAGGTAGGGCATCCCAAGGCCAAGGTCGAGGTCCTAAGTTCTACGTCGAGATGCCAAGCGTGCAGCTTAGCCAACACGGCTCGAGACTCCGATTTAGGTGTTGGTCGACTAGGATTTAGGCGCTGATGAAGCCGTAGAGCCAGAAACCTAGATATGGGCTATGGAGAGACTCCGGTTCCGACACTCGGGTTGAACTCTAGACGATTGAGATGGTCGACGACAACGGCGGAGACCAAAATAAGCTCCACATACGATTCTCGCTCTTCAAAAGCGAATGTGGGTGCAAAGGTTTCAAACATCTTAAAAATGTGATCTTTCATCCATGCCTCGTCTCTCAATGATTCTATCCATACGATCGGAGATCGTATAAGAATCTTAAAACACAATATTTGGATTGTCTTAGCCAGCTACCCTTTCTTTTCTGGGAGGTGTTTGATGACCAACCTCAAATTAGCTAGTTCTTTTTCTCTTCCATTAAAGTTGCATTAGGAGATAGGAGGACCAATAATGTGATCGGTCCACATTTATGCATAAAAAGGGTATCTAATGTATGGGTTTCAAATAATTATTAATAATTAAATTAGTTTATTTGGCTGATATTTTGATTATCGGAGGAAGTTTTATGGGAGACCGAATTTGAAATGTTCTCTAACTGCAGAGATTTTGTTAAATCCGATATTTCCTAAAATCCAAGATCCTTAACGAACTTTGCAAAATTTTATCTTTAGCAAGTTTGGATTTCCATAAGCTCTTGATTGATAAGATATTCCGAAATAAAACACAATGCGGGCTGGAATATAACGGGAGGACTACGGATACGGTGGAGGAGACAAACGTGAGAAAGAAAGAAGAAGAGGCAGAAAGCAAATGAGGAAACGGGCAGAAATTCACTTCGACCATGGCTTCTTCTCCGATTTCTTCTCCGTCAATCACCTCCATGAGTAGCTAAATTTATTCTGTTGTCTTTGAGTGTAGATGAAACGATACTTCTTGTTTGATTTCTAAACTTTCTATTTAGTTTATGTTATTGCACTTAATTATTTGGGAGAGACTACTTTCATCTATTCTATTCAAGAATTTTATAGTTAAATCAAGTTTATGATTTTGGTTTGTGTGATTCGAATTTCATACCCAAGCAATAGTTTTAATTGCAATTTATGATCATGGTTGATGATAATCTATATTTGATCGAACTATGTGTGCTAAGCTTGGAAAATGAAAGACGATAGTGATCGACAATATAGGTTATAACAAAGTTAGGTCGTGGATTATCTTCGTGATCGTAGTAAGCTTGTAGCTTGTTAGGTTTAATAGTGCAAACAAAGAGGCTAATCAAATAAGAATGTATCGTGGATTCGAGACTCAAAGGCGATAGTTTTCCCGTGATTGTTTACACTTTATTTTTAATTAATAGAATTCTAGCATTATATTAAATTACCAAGTTTTAAAAAAAAAACTCAAATTCGCCCTTATTTTTCCCAAAGGTTCGACCCTTTTTTATCACTATCTGCAGTTAGTAATTAGGGTTTATTTTTTATCACACTACGACACGATCAAATTTTGGCGCCGTTGCGGGGGAAACTTAAGGCACGGTTCTTTATTTATTTATTTATTTTACATGAGTAGTTTAGTTTTGCTATTTTATTTTTATTTTTTTTATTAGCTAGGTAATGCACGGGCGTCGTTCGGTACATCCAACTCTAACAAATTTGGACCAAGAAATTACGAAAGAACGAACATTGAAGGCAGAGGAGGTTGAGTTAGGAGAATATAACACTCTGTCAATGGCCGAACAGCAGAGGCAACCTTTGAGTGATCACTTCACTCCTCCTACATACACATCTAATTCGCAGGTACGAGTCCCAACAATTACATCAACATAGTATGAAATCAAGTCGAGTGTCATTCAGATGCTACCCTCATTCCACGGTCTCAAGAATGAAGAACCTTATAGGCACTTGGATTAGTTTTTGGAGATTTGCTCTACCGTGAAGTTGCGGAACTTGTCCGAGGAGGCATTGAAGCTTATTTTGTTCCCTTTTTCATTAAAGGATAAAGCCAAGCACCGGCTTAAGTCTTTGGATACAGTGGTCACTACATGGGCAGATTTGCAACGCTTATTCTTGAAAAAACACTTTCCCATTGGGGGTACTACCGAGATTAGAAGGGCAATCACGAGCTTCGGTTAGCATGACGGTGAACAGTTTCATGAGATGTGGGAGAGATTCAAAGATTTGTTACGCTCTTGCCCGCATCATGCGGTTCCCGAGTGGCAACTAGTGCAGAGCTTTTATGATGGACTCCATGAGAGGCCCAGACATATGGTGGATGCATCTTGTGGAGGCACCTTTTTGCACAAGAATGAAGACAAGCCATGACAACTGTTTGAGATGCTGAGTGAAAATTCCATGCACCATGTTTCTTCATCACGGAAACAGGGTTACTCAAGTGTTGCAAGAAAGACTCATTATTTGAAGTGGGTCAATTCATGGAAGTGAATTCCAAAGTCTCGAGTGTGGACTTTAAGATTGATGCTTTAACTAGGCGACTTGATCAATTTATTTTCCAAGGATAAAACTCCCAGCAAGAGGCGTATGTTGCACATGATCCATCATACTCTGGCGAGGGTTTAACACAAGGATCGATTTTAGCACAAGAGCAGGTTCAAGCAGCCCAAGGGTTTCATAAGTCTACTAATGATCCTTACTTAAACACCTACAACCCTGGATGGAGAGAGCATCCCAATTTTTCTTGGAGACAGCCACAACAAGGTAACTCTTATAAACCCCAAGTGAATAATTATGCTAATCGCACTCCTTACAATGTGCAGGTTCCACAAGTTCCTCGTCCTACACCAAATGAACAATCTTTTGAAGAAAAGGTACTGCGAACTTTGCAAGGACTAGAGGCTACATCTCAATTACTCCATTCGCACACTCAGTCCATTGCAAAGTCGAAGACTCAAATGGGCCAATTAGCATTAACTATCAATCACGGAGAAGAGGAAAGGTTGCCGAGTCAAGTTGTTGGTAATCCCAATAACCAACCTAATACCCGGGGGCATCATGAGCAAGCAAAGGCGATCATGATCCTACGCAATGGAAAAGAAGTACAAAAGCCCCAAGATCAATCTGTTCTTGATACCGATCCTGAAGCTAAAATATTGAAGGAAGATCCACCCCAAGAAAAGAAGAAAGCAAGAATGACTAGATGGGAAGATGAGCCGGACACGTATGTAACAAAAGCACCATTCCCAGCAGCTCTGAAGTCACCGAACTTGATCTTTGGGGTAAGAAGGGAACGAAGATGGAGGAGATGATAAATCTCTTCAAGCAAGTGCAAATCAACCTTTTTCTCCTTGATGCCATTAAGCAGGTCCCGACATATGCTAAGTTTTGAAGGACTTGTGCACTCACAAACGTAAGTTAAATACTAGTAGCCTGTGAACTGTTCGTTTACCCGCACAAGTTAGTGCCGTACTCTCGTTGAAACATCCTCCTAAAATTAAAGATCCATATACGCCTATCATATCCTGTGTCATTGGTAATGTGGAAATTGAAAGAGCACTACTCGATTTAGGTGCAAATGTGAATATATTGCCTAATTCAGTTTATGAAAATTTTGGTTTGGGTGAGTTAAAGAAAACCAGGGTTATACTTCAACTCGCCAATCGTTCGATTAAAGAACCCAGAGGTTCATTGGAAGATGTTTTAGTAAAAATTGATGACTTATATTTTCCTATTGACTTCTTAGTTCTTGACATGGAGTTGGTGCAGCCAGGAAAACTACCTCCAATTATATTAGGTCATCCATTTCTAAATACTGCTAATGCATGTATAAATTGCGGGTCCGCAACCATGGATTTCTCATTTGGCAATAAAACGCTCCGTCCGAATATTTTCAATGTGGTTTTGAGACCTCAAAGTGAGGAGGATTGTTTTTGTGTGGACTTAATTGATGATGAGGTAGTGAATTGCTTGCCTCGGTGTTTATCGGATGAGTCATTGATTCCCGAGGAGGAAAACATGGTAAAAGAAGTGAGTAATTTAAATGTTCAAGAAAATTCTTGGGTGCCTAGATTTGAATTACTCTCTAAAGTTTCATCTGTACCTCAACCATGTTCTCTTGAGGTGCCTCCTATTTTGGAATTGAAACATTTTCCATCTAATTTGAAATATGTCTTTCTTGGTCCAGATAACACCTTGCCTGTTATTATTGCTTCTAATCTTACCACCGAGCAGGAAAGTCAAGTAATTGAGGTATTTCAAGAGCATAAAGTAGCTATTGGATGGTCATTGGCGGATCTAAAAGAAATCAGCCCATCAATTTGCATGCATCGGATTTATACTGACAATAGCATAGAAGCATTTCGCATTGCACAACGAAGGCTAAACCGAGCATGAAAGAAGTAGTAAAGAATGAAGTGGTCAAGTGGCTTGATGCATGGATTATCTATCCTATTTCTGTTAGTGAATGGGTAAGTCCTACACAAGTGGTTTCTAAGAAAAGCGGCATTAATGTTATTGCTAATGATCAAGGTGATATGATTCCTACTCGTATTACTATAGGTTGGCATGTTTGTATTGATTATCGCAAATTAAATGCCGCCACTAAAAAAGACCATTTCCTTTACCATTTATTAACCAAATTCTTGAAAAGTTAGCAGGGCAGAGCTACTTTTGTTTCCTTGATGCCTACTCAGGTTATAATCAGGTACCTATGTGTCCGGAAGATCAAGTTAAGATGACTTTTATATGTCCCTTTGGTATTTTTGCATTTTGTCGAATGCCATTTGGATTATGCAATGCCCCAGCTACTTTTCAACGCTGCATGATGGCGATTTTCTCAGACATGATTGGTGAGTTTCTAGAGGTTTTCATGGATGATTTCTTTGTTTTTGGTTCCTCTTTTTATATTTGTTTGCAAAATCTTAAGAGGGTGTTACAACACTGTATGGAAGTGAATCTCATCCTTAGTTGGGAAAAGAGTCACTTTATGGTCCAACAAGGTATTGCATTAGGACATATAGTGTCGCAACATGGACTCGAAGTGGACCCAGCAAAGATTGAATTAATTAAAAAACTTCCACATCCCGATTCAGTGAAACGGGGTTAGATCTTTTTTTTGGCATGTTGGGTTTTATAGGCGATTTATTCCACGTTTTAGCAATATCTCTAGACTATTATGTAATTTGCTTGCTAAAGATGCTCCATTTATTTTTTATGATTTTTGTTTGAGTGCTTTTCACAAACTTGTTCGTTACTAACTCAAGCACCAATCATTCAGCCTCCTTATTGGTATTTACCTTTTTGAAATTATGTGTGATGCATCAGATTATGCTGTGGGGGCTGTTTTGGGACAAAGGCTAGACAAGAAGCCTACTGTTATTTATTACGCTAGTAAAACTCTTTCTGCAGCTCAAGTTAATTACACAACTACTGAGAAGGAATTGCTAGCTGTTGTCTTTGCCTTAGAGAAATTTCGTTCTTATTTGTTAGGATCTAAAGTGATAGTTTATTCAGACCATGAAGCTCTGAGACATTTGCTAGCAAAAAAAAGGCACCAAACCAAGATTGATTCGTTGGATTCTATTGCTTCAGGAATTTGACTTGACAATTCAGGATAAGAAGGGCTCGGCAAATGTGGTAGCAGGACATTTATCTCGTATTCCTGTTAATAACCCCACTACCGCCCCTATTCATGATGTGTTTCCAGATAAGCAATTATTTATTATTTCTAATCATTCATCTCCATGGTTTGCTCATATTGGCTATAGATCAGCTTTCAGTTGGATGGTCTAAGCACGAAAAAGACCGATCATAATGGGAATCGCTTTTTAAATAATAGGAGATTATTGGGAAGAGTAGCCCAACAACGTCATCTCGCACCAAAAGAAATGGTTGACTATCAAGAACATCTAGATGCAAGTACTACGTCAGATCCTGCGTCATCTGTTAATGTAGCTTCATCTTTTGAACCATGAGGATGCAGCCTAGAACTCATTGACCAAACGCAGAACCAATGAATTATTGACCAAACTTATGATTCTTGGAGGTACAAGTGAATTCATTGCCTTCACCAATTCAAACCCACATGAATGGGTTGTCAACGCTCCCTGAATATACATTTGCACCAAAAGTTTTCAGAAATTAGCTTACTCTATAATGCCATCTCAGATTGGCCTCAGCGATAGATCTGCATCTATTCATTGAATTCTGTATGATACATGTCAATCAAGAAATCAGCAGGAGGTTGATCGCTTGCCCTATGAGCCAACTAAATGCAAGTGAAAATATCTGAGTCGGCACTAGGATAACAAGAGAATTTGCGAGTGAGCATTCTGTCAAAATCATCTCCGCTTGTT
The DNA here is from genome assembly GCF_020921035.1 of Rhodamnia argentea. NCBI lineage: Eukaryota > Viridiplantae > Streptophyta > Magnoliopsida > Myrtales > Myrtaceae > Rhodamnia > Rhodamnia argentea. The sequence continues at coordinate 7,872,323 of NC_063154.1, read as the reverse complement.
TATTTTCACGCTTTAGCTAATGCAACTGAGAAGGGCGCGCCATGGTGGAGAGACAAACTTTTTCCCCACCAAAGAAAAGAAAGCTTATGAGCATCACGTTCCAACACCGTCAAAAACCAGGATGGCTTATTAAGATATCGCTATCATATGACTGTATTCCTTTACACCTTGTAACTTGATATCCGGTGCCTCTCAGACAGAGTTGACCGAGTTGTCATCACTCGCATCGCTGTCACTGCTGCTGCTGCTCCCGCTACCACTACCGCTCCCGCTGCTACTGCCGGATGAAGACGTCTGACCGTCCCTGCCCTCTGCATTGAGTTGAGCTCTCAGGGCATCTGCTGCATTCTGGCCCTTGTGCCCTTCGTCGCCACTATCGTCCACATCAGCGATCTCGTCATCTGAATCATTGTGACGTGGCTCATTGGCATCAGATCCAAACTCGACCTTTTGTTCAGCATTAGTTTCGTTGTCTGGCGATCCGATGCCAAAGAGTTCGTCGATGTCTATGTCTTGATTTTCCTCAGCTTCGTAATTTTGGGGGCCTGGAGAGGCAGCGGGTGCACTTGATGGATAGGGTGAATGAGTAGCAGCTCCCTTCGCTGCAGGTTTTGGACCTTCGAAACAATGAATAGCAATTCAGCAATCAAGAATCAAGAGAAGGCCAAAACAAGTACCTGACAAAGAAACATTTCATGTTCTACTTAGTTATGCAGTTTTATAGGTATTTAGGCTCTTTATCCCATAGTCAAGTGAGTGACAGGTTTCAGATTTCTATGGCAACACAAATAGATCATCTGATAAAATGTCGAAATTTAATCTTCTGATAACTACCCAAACATTAATAACAAAGGGTGCCAGGGAATGGCCTAAATTCAAAATCAATTACATAACTTCTACTGGATTCCATTCAACGGGAACTAGCTTTTGCCAATGATATAACAGCTTCCGTAGCAATCACTCATCTCAATGCACACGACAATATAAAGCTGGAAAAGATAATACCAAAGAAAGAAAAAGTAACGCTCAAAATACAAAGAAGTCTCTAAACACAGCATACCTGGATTCTGAGGCTCGCCAATATCAATCCGTTCCACCTCAACCTGCACAGGTACCGGAAGAGAGCAATGAATGAGAGAAGCCCGCAGACAAAAAAAAAAAAAAAAATCTACTCTATACTTCGAGTACTACCAGCCCCAGCAACGACATGAATACAATTTCATAAAGGAAGACTGGAGAATGGAGATCTGGTACAGGCAGAACTCAAACGTAAACTTGGAATATCTTCCCTAGTGTGTCGTAGGAAAGAGGTTGGATTTGGAACAAGAGTGGTAGTAGTTGTCAACAGAAGAAAGCTTGATGAAATTGAGTTTAGTCAGTTCTATATATTATGCCATTCAAACGAAAAACAGGGAGAAGAAAAACCAATAGAACACTGCAGATACAATGACTCCTGAGCTAGATGGGCAGCAGCTCTCATTGATAGGACAAAGACCAGGCCTTTGAAGTGATGATATAGTAATTGTACAGTAGTTAGGAGCAAAGACTTCCTCTGCCATTGGTGTGCTTTGCTCGGCCCGGTGAATGAATGCAGTGAATGAACGAAGGAAAGCAATCCACATTAAGGAGTTTATGTCGGAAATGTATTAAAGTTTGAGAATGTGAATGATGAGATATGACTACGAAATGTTATCTGTGTCCGTAGGAAGTTGCAGTATGCCATAAGCATGATCACACAAATACAAGACTCTAAATGAAAAGAGTAAAAATAAATTGCGAATGGTAAATTGTATACAGAACATACAAATGCTGTTTTGGTGATTATTTCCATATCCGCGTTGTCAGGATATTAATTTTGCCATTCCAGGATGCAATGTAGCACACAACCAGAGAAGTGATCCAAATGCAGATTGCTGATGAAAGAGCATCCCATGTATGAGATACTTTGAAAAATCATTTTACCAATACTGCTTTATTTGTTGTTTGAGAAACTAAATTTAAGCTTTTCAACTTAGTCATGCGATGTTGCTTATATTCTCAAGATGGTCCTCACATCCAACCACTCAGTTCAACCAAAGATCCCGTATCCATATCACGCCGACATCATTCAAGTTTTGCCCTTTATCAAGGTATTGTCAACTTCTTTCCCATGAGATGTACTAGATATCAAGCCCGAACTAATGGTACTCCTGAAACTCAGGGTACAAAACTCGTGCCTGTTTTCCCCATTTCCTTTAAATTCTGGAAATCACATGTCCTATATAACTAACATTGGTACACACTCCAATGTCAGATTTTACACTGCCAGAATCAAAAGTACATATCCATGGACACACAATACAAGCCAACTCAAGTTAACGATTAGAACTTTCTACTTGAATTGATAAGGCGTAGAACTTTTTCTTTCAGGATTTTTTGGAGAGACTGACAGCTACTAAAATGGAGATCCTACTCAGGATTCATTCATAGCCTACATGATTGAGTGCTAGATTGAATCAACGAAAAAGCAACATCATATAGCTGAGTTTAAAAAGATTAATGATCGTTGAATTTGCCAATTTCTTCTATCAAGCCTCTCAATCCATCGTCACAGTAACTAGAGAAGAAGAAAGATTTACTATCCCTATCCAATGAGCAGATCTTAAATGCATAAATGTTTTATAAGCTATCCTAAACATCTATTCAACATCTACGTAACCGAATCTTAAGATAGTCTTAATATATTAAAAATCTGATGAAAGGAAAAATTTATGAAAAGATTGTTTCAACACACTTTGTCAAAATCAAAACTAGGAAACCAAGTAGGATCGGAGACAAATATAGTTATACAAGAAAGAGCAAATACTAAGTAGATAAGCATCACAAATATGCATAAAAGTATCTAAAATTAATAAGAACTTCCAAACTAGATTTTATTTCGAAAGCGAAAGAGCCAACTTGATTTATCTCACAAATAAATATACAATTTATGCTGTTTCCTTTTTTTTTTTTTGGGCTTTCTCCTGGACTGTATCCAGGAACTTGGCCATGACCCATGAACCACAAATGCCGGCGGCAATCCAAAATGGCCAGCTGTTTAAACTTCGCGTGCTGAAACAACACAAATCCTTATTGACCATAACCTACTTAAGATCATGATAATATCTTAGTTTCAAGACCATAAAAGTCAATACTACTAGAGACAAGAAGTGAGACCAGCATGACTTACAATATGAAGTCTTTGCTAAAGACATCAGACTATTATGGCTGGACTTCATTTCAAAAAGCCACCAATTTACCCAGAAAGGTAGAACATGATACACTGTTGATCACATATGGATTTCCAACTATGCTTATAATGTCACACGATGTGCAACTCAAGGGCCAGTTCACTTTCTGTCAGAACAAAGAAATACAAGTGCTTGAAAGCAAAGTGAGACATCACACCAATCTGGCATATCATTCAGTCAGACATAGAAAGGTCAATCTCTAAGCCAAATAGCCAACAAGAGAATGACAATTCAAGGATCAGACATGGAGTACTAGAAGCAACAAAACTGAAAGCCGAGGATAACAACAGGAAATTGAATACTAGCACACAAATGCACTCTAATCCATCATAAGCAGTCAAACTTTCACAAAACTTCATTCACATGGGAGGCCTAGTTGAGTAGGTTCAACGAGATAAAGGGTTCATACAGCAATACATTATGCAATGAATCATACTGACAACAAGATGTACGACATTCTTGTTTTTAAGAAAACTTGAGACCCCTGGAGTCTCTTCATCCATCCTCTGTTAACTACCAGTCCTTGTAATCACACAACATAGTCATAATGGATCAATCTCTCCCTAAGCATAATGATTTTGATTATTTAACAGAATAATTAGAATCAGCAAAGACAAACAACAGTTTACTTATTCTTTACCAAAAAAAAAAAAAAAAACAACAGTTTACTTATTACTTTATCAAAAAAAAAAAAAAGACAACAGTTTACTTATCTCTCTTTACCCAAAAAAAAAGACAACAGTTTACTTATCTCTAATCCATATTCTCTACGTTCAAGGAGACAGATCACTCTTTTTAATAAGCCAAATAATTAGTAACTGACTAACGTAACTAAGCAATTGGACTCACCGGAACGGCTGGAAATGTATTTCGAGACGAATGCAATGGTTTTCCAACCTTTGCCACAGGAGATAACCGAGGCTCTACTGCTGGCCCAGAATGAACGGCTGCAGAAGCGGCAGAAGAAGCAGCCGCCACAGACTCACCAGGAAGGCGAACGTGACGCAGCTGCTTCACAGCTCGATGGAGTCGTTCCAATCGGAAGGTCTCACCATCGAAGAACAACGCAGCATCGTGCTCCTTGTAATCTTCACTACTACCCTCAAATGCCACTTTGGCCCTTCCTAGTTGATTATTTTGAAACTCCACAGAAACCCGATTCTCCTTATTCTTTTGCAGCGTACCCAGCTTCGTCTTATCGATAGAAGCAGGTTTAAATTCATCTGGAGAAATGCATATCGAACAAAAGATGAAGAAAGAGTTACTAGCAATGAATACATTGCATCACTACAACTTATTACATACACATATCATTTTAGAAATTCACACACTACATCAACTTCCTAGTTCCTGCTATCCAACCATTCTCGACAAGAATGAATCAGACATTCTCAATCGCTTTGAATATTTTATATAAAAGGGGGGAAATGACTAAAGGAACACCTTATTCAAACTAACATACAGAGCAATCATCTCTTCTCCATCTCCTCCACCAATCTCTGATCCTTTGAATTTACGGGCAAACCGATAATCTCTTCAACCAATCACAACAATGCCAACACCCATGATCATCTCAGGCAAACAAGACAGGCCCCGTGATAAAATGGGGAAGTCTAAACACTTACATCGGAGGGTACAGTACTTGTTGGGAGAATCGTGCTTGAAGGAGGGGCCGAGGGTCAGATTGTACCAGCGATCGGGCTGAGGAGCTGTCCTGGGCTCGTCCCTGTCCTTGGCCATTTTTCTTTTCGCTCTTCTGCGTCAGCGAGAGAAGATCAAGACGACCCACTTGCCCTGCTTCGTCTTGTTCAATCAAGAAGGGAATCTGAGACGACCCGGACGGGACCCACCACCTCCTGCCCACATGTCAGAAGGCGAGTGGCCAGGCACGGGATGCCCTCAGCCGCACTGCCAGTAGTGGGAGGAGGAGGAGGAAGAAGAAGAAGAAGTAAAGGCGAGAGAGGACGAAAGGGTTTTTCAAGTGGGGAAGAAGGTGGAGAAAGATGGAAAGCAAATAAATTATACGAGGGATCATCCGTCTACGTGAACGACCATCCATATCCGTGGGCTTTCTCGGCCATGTTCTTGACTTGATGTCGGTGATCGATCATCTCCGATAAAAATCAAATCTTTGACAAAAATGTTGCGAATCCCTGGCAGAAATTACCTTCATCCCATCATGAGGAGTCGGTCTACTTTTTCGGTCAATGCAGTCGTACCTTACTACCGGTCATTGCCTCATTGGTATTTATTGAGTTTCGGAACATCCATGAGTTTTGGTCAATCTTGTTCAAATTTGCAAAAGACAATTGCTTTTGCATTCTTTTCGTGATGCTTGATTTCGTCCCCCACCTTAGGCAAATATGTATGTGGTCAATAATCCACTAAAACTGAGATAGAAAACGGGGTTGTAATCACATTGTCACCTTCGGGAGACGGCGATAGATCGTGAATGATTTCTAAAAATAAGTTGCATCCTTTAAGAGCATCGACAACGATTAAACTTCTTTCCTTGTTGTAACTTTTTTATTCTGTTTTAATTTGTTAATTTTCAGATTTCCTTTTTTATACCTATTATTTTATTGGCATTCGATACATTCCTCAATTTTCTTTCTTAGCATTGCAAATATTGATAAGTCTGAATATTTTTTAATCTTTGACTATATTCGGATCTTATAGCGCTTGTGAGAATACAAGTTATGTCATATATACATTTTATTTTGGTCCAAATGTCATGTATACCTTTGAAAACATGTACTTTTATACTAAATTAGATCAAATTTTAACCACTAAGATAAACAGTACGAAGATTTGTAACATGAACCCAACCCTATCCATAAAACATCATCCTAACCCATCCACACAGGTATTTCTATCCATCGGCACAGTGCCTATCCACAACTCCATGTTCCTCACGTGCCACGTGAAGTCATAGTCCACAATCCCACCCAAGCACCCGAGTTTCCTCAATGACTCAGCAAGTTGATCCATAGAGTCGCCCATTTTCCAGAGGCTGTAATTTAAGGAGAAAGATTGCTACGGATTAGAGCCCGCATTATGTTGGGATGGGTTAGGCCCGGATCGAATATAAGTTGTTAAAATTATGTTGCATAAAAATTAGTAAAGTTGGCTCATTAGGGTCACACTATTTTCGGTCAACCTAAACTCGATTCGATCTTACTCATCCATTTCACGGACCTACCCATAATAATTGTGACAACACATTTTCTTGCGTTGCTTTGAAGATTTGGAGAGTGATTTGAAACAACTTAAAAAGCACACGTCGCCCTTTGCTTGTATCAAAATCTCAAATTATATAACCCAAGCTGATTGTTTTTAAATGAATTCACATGCATTATGTGAAGAGTTAAAGAAGCAAGAACCGATGCACGTGTGCTGCTCTCACTTTTCATCATTGAATTCTTCTAGCTCCCAAATTTTCTTGTCCAACTACCATTTTCTACTGCAAAATAACTTTTTTTTTTTCAATCTCTTTTGTTTTTAAAATGTGAAATTATTTGCGACGGTACGATAACATGAACAAGAGCTTCCTTCGTACCTCGGCACAGCTTTCATTGGAAAAACGACAAGCGAAATCATTCATCGGCTAAGATCAAAGTTCGGGACCAATCAGAATAAAGTTCGATTTTTTCTTTTTTAACTTTTCTTCAACTTCTTCTTCTTTCTTCTACCTGAAATGAGAGTCTTGTGAATCTTTTCTTCTTTCTTCCTCTCGGCGAATCGCGACAAAGAAGGTAACTTCACCGAAGCAGAGCCGAAATCTCGTGTTCCGCTTCGGCTCGCGGGATTCTCTGGGTTTTCCTCTCTCTCTCGATCTGTATCTGTGAGCTCTTTCTCTCTTACTCTCCGGCTCTGTCTGTGTGTGGCGTTGTGTATGGTGGGTGTTGAGGTGTTGCAGACCTGATCAAGCTGCTTCTTTTTCTTTTCTTTGGTGGTGATTGTCATAGTTTTCGTTCCAAGCAGGTTAATTTCGTCGAATGTTCTCGTTTTTTTTAATAAAAAAAAAAATCACGGTCCAGAGAGGAAGATGGTCTTTTGTTTCTCTGTGTTTCTCTGGAATTCGACAATGGTCAATTGCTTTGACCCAGCTCACGATCATTCTGGGAATTCAATTCGAATAGATCAAGCATCAACATTCCGCTCGCGCTTCTCGAGTGGTGGAAATGATACATAAGTTCTTTTTTGTCCTGCATATCCTCGGTTTGGGTCGTTCTGTTGTTTACTACTTACACTGGTTTTATTAATTGTTCGGTGTCGGAGGCGAAATCTTTTATCAGTGGGCCGAGAATAAAAGATTGTGTAAGGGATAAAGAGAATCCATGTGAATTTCATACGCTGAAGTTTAAAATTACCAAAAGTCAAACCATTCACGTAATTCTTTGTTTATGCTTCGATTTGTTCGTGAGATTGTAACACGCCCTGAATCCGATAGTGGTCTGTTATTGCAATTCATGGTGTAGTTTATCAGTTAGTGTTGATCCACTCACATCTCTAATCTTACTGTTGAATGGATTTTACTTTAGCCTCTCTGTTTCTGATCTGCAGAAGGTACTTTAGCTTTACAAAAGACGCTGCATTTCAGTATATTTGCTTCGTATTTGGAGTAGTCATTGACCTTCCAGGTGTCTAATTGATTTCTTTTTTCGGACTTTGAATATCCTTTCGAAAGCTTAGAAATTGCTCCTTTCAAGAGACCTTTTGATTCTTTTCTTTAAAAGATCTCTTCTTTGATGCATTTCAGGGGGGAAATTCTGGTGATTCATCCACACTGCAACACTGTTTTTGAGGTAGCCGGAGGGTGCTCGAAGAAAAGATGTTTCGAGTGCTGGCGGAAGTATACCAAGATGGTATGAAAACCAGCGGCCAAGATTTGCTAAGTGCAATAATCCCCTTATTGAAACTTCTGTCCCTCACGGTTATAGGACTGATTCTTGCACATCCAAAAAAGCAAATTATTCCAAGGGCGACGTTTAAGCTTCTCAGCAAACTTGTATTTGCTCTTTTCTTGCCATGCCTTATCTTCACTGAGCTGGGCGAAAGCATGACACTTGAGAATATTATGCAGTGGTGGTTCATCCCTGTTAATGTGTTGGTGACTACCATAGTTGGTTGCATTCTGGGTTACATAGTGGTCATTATATGTCGACCTCCCCCACAGCTCAATAGATTCACCATAATTATGACTGCATTTGGGAATTCAGGAAATCTACCTCTTGCTGTTGTTGGATCTGTCTGTCATACTAAAGACAACCCATTTGGAGCTCATTGCCACTCAAGAGGGGTAGCTTACGTCTCATTTGCTCAGTGGGTTGCAGTAATCCTTGTTTACACTCTGGTTTACCACATGATGGAGCCTCCAATGGAGTTCTATGAGATTGTTGAGGAAGGGACAGAGATTGGGGAACAGCCTTCTGTTAATGACACCAGCAGGCCTCTGCTTGTGGATGCTGAATGGCCTGGCATCGAGGATAAGGAAACTGAGCATTCAAAGACACCCTTCATTGCTAAGATTTTCAACAGCATATCTAGTGTCTCGCAGGGCACTCTTTCTGATATTGATCTCACTGGCGAAACTGGTGGTAATAGTAGTCCCAGGTCGATCAGGTGTTTGGCTGAGCCAAAAATGGTCAGGAGGATCAGAATTGTCGCAGAACAGACACCGATACAGCACATACTTCAACCCCCAACCATCGCTTCACTATTGGCAATTATTGTTGGGATGGTGCCTCAGATAAAAGCTTTTTTCTTTGGATACGATGCTCCTTTATCTTTTCTCACCGACAGCTTAGAGATTTTAGCCGGGGCAACGGTGCCATCTGTGATGCTTATTCTGGGTGGTATGCTTGCAGAGGGTCGTCCAAATGATTCTACTCTTGGTATCCGAACTACTATCGGTGTATCTGTTGCAAGGCTCTTGGTGCTTCCAGTCCTGGGGATAGGTATTGTGACGTTGGCTGATAAGCTAAATTTGCTTGTTCATGGAGATGCGATGTATAAGTTCGTTCTGTTGTTGCAATACACGACTCCAAGTGCCATTCTTTTGGGAGCAATAGCCAGCTTGAGAGGTTATGCAGTTCAAGAGGCTTCAGCGCTTCTGTTTTGGCAGCATGTGTTTGCTCTCTTTTCCCTTTCCCTGTATATTGTCATCTACTTTAAGCTTCTTTCATACATATGACTCAGGCATCCGCAGGTCCATCCGCTTAATGATCAGTATTTGTGCCACAACTTGTGATTAGATATGTGGTCTGTGCTCAATTAATACTTATGTTTGACGATGCAGGCAACCAATGCTCTTAGTAGCATTCTAATGAAGTAAGGTTGTTATCTTATGAATCCTTCTATAGATTTTTAATCCAATGCTCATGGGTGAAATCCAAATGTGCAGATGATTCCGTTTTCCTTTTTACGTCCTTTTGATCATTGAAATGTTACATCTCTTCATCCTTTAGGAAGGATCAGATGTTGATCTTCAGCTTGCTTCTACTTGAGCCTTACGTACTTTAAGCTATTTGACAACCTTTTTCTCGTTCGGAAAGAAAGCCAATAAAAAAAAGGCTATAACGACTAGATGGTCTGCATATTTTGGACTTGGGGTGGATAAATTTGTTGGGACCTCCCTGATGGTGATGTTTATTTAACCTTTAAAAGTAATCCTTTGTCTGTACCATGTGCTATTGTTTGACAGCATTGTAGACATTGCATGATGACCCATTTGTGTGTATTGATCTCACAATTAATAACTTCATGAACTTTTTGACTCGCCACTACTTGTTGTATGAATATGTACTTTCTGGTAGAAGACAACATGTACCATGAGATCTTTCTTTTCCATGGCTATCGATGGAAAGGACCATGCAACTGTCAAATTGATTGCATTTCCGGCGTATCCAGTGGATACAGGACATTACGGTAGCTCTGGAAACAGATGGCAACATGTATATTTCGAGTTTGTTACCTGTTCAAGGTCTGCCGGTCGTTTGAACCAGCCTAGGAATGAAACGCTCATGTGGAATGATGGGCAAAGGCACTGCTCTTCTGCCATCTGTGCGGCTGATGAAAGCAATTTCATTGCGATTAGGTCGTCAGGAGACCCCGCGGCATGCGGTATGTTCAGGTTGAAGCTGGTAAGTGGAGGGTGGAAAAGTTGCTCCGGTTGATGCATTGCTTGTAAACGAAGCCATGAGATCCTTTTGCGAAGCTTAAATCGCTTGTCCGAAATATAAGTAAAGAATTACCAACTTACCGCATAAATTACGCGTGAGTGAATACTTCTGCCCTTCCGAATCTCCTACCTTCGCTGAGACGAAGCACTGAAATGCCAACTGCCCAGAAGGAACTTTCTTCTATATACGCAATTGGTTGTTGACATCATCCAAACATTAAACTCCAAGAACCTCGAACGACCAGTAATTCATAAATAGGCTACAAATCTTACTAAATTCGAGAAAGGTGAAATCCTCCTGTTATCCCATAGTTTCTAGAGGGATTAATCTTGTTGAAGTATTGTCCAATGTCACTTGACAATGGGTCTTAAATGCATCGATACAATGACTTTAGGGTAGAACTTTCTAATATGGTATTAAAGCCGGTGCTATCACTTTCACAAATGCCCGTTTACCAATCCCCCCCCTCCCCCCCTTTAATCAAATTCCACATGCCTCGTGAGAGGAGGTGCTGAAGTATTGTCTCGCACTTACTTCAATTTTACCCTCTCCCCTCCTCCACCGTCGAATCCTTCATGAAACATAACCAATAATTAGATCTTCATTGTTGAAAGACCCCGAGTATACATACCATTTGAGAAGGAGAAGTTATTCATTAATTAAACCTATATTTTCTTGAAAAAGGCGCTCTACCTACGGGAACTGTTTATGATATTTTAAAGTAGGCGGGGTTTGTTTTTACAGAATTTCGTCTTAATTAAAGGAAAGTCAATTAATGAAATGCAAAAGAAGAGGGTGTGGGTGATTCGTATATATAGTTTTGTCTAAGTTTTTTCTTCAAAAGACCCGAATTCGTGTGGGACTCGGTTTGAAAATTTACTCAAACGATCGATATGGAAAAAGTTATGCATGATGAGGCGTCTTGATATTTTTTTGTAAACACTTCATGGATAATTTTAATTTTTGTCAATTCCAACATGATGATTTAAAAGGAAAAGATAATCTCATTTATATGCAGTTGATTTGATTAAAAATTTACCTGTTAACGTTTTAAGTTAGAGAATGTAACCGTAATGATTTTTTGGGGAATTCTCTATAGAGGGTCTTTATAGCGATATGCACGACAAAAGCGTAAGATTATAAATAAGTGATCATGTTAAAAAAATCACACTTGTCGGAATACCTACTCGACAATTGAACCATAAATTCGCTCGACACCCTAGAATAGAATTAGGTTTCTCGATTTTTTTTTTCTCTTCGACGGAAGTAGTTTCTACGGGAGTTGATTCCAACATTAAAAAAGAAAACGTAATGCCCGCAATAAATAGATAAAAATGTGAATGCTTAAATATGTCAACTAGATTCTACGTAAAAATACAAAAAAAGGCCATCACTTTAAATTACAATTGATTTGCAATAGATTGGTTAGGGCTATTTTGCCTTTTTGATGAAAGTTGGGTAAATATAGACATATATATGAGGTGGAAAATAATGCCGTCCTAAAGAATTTGTGAACTCCTTTTCACAATTTTTTATTTTTTTATTTTATTTTTTTAATGAAATTTTAATTTTAATTTTATTTACTTTTTTTTTTGCTTTTTCTTTTTTTTTTTGTCCGGTCGCCGGCCACAGGAGAGCTTGAACTACCTCTAGAAAATTCAAAGAATGGTTTTGTAATATAGTTTCCGACTTAACAAATTATGATGGCTTGCACACACATTGCACCTGCCCGAGTACGAATATTATGTGATCTTAATTTTGTTTTTACTTCAAAATATAGAGTCACATATTTTTCAGATAATCGATAAACGTTCTATATAAATGAATCACTTAAAGCTAGTATAGCACCCTAAACCAAAAAGGGAAATAATAACCTTACAAATTACCTCTAGAAAGTTCTAATGTGAATAAGATTAAAAAAAATAAAAAAAATAAAATCATTGGCCGATGCCATCGTTGAGTTACAAAAGCGGCTTATGTACCATTCCATAAAAGTATTACATAGAGAATAAAGATCCACCATAGCATGTAAGTACATTGTTTTGTGAAATTATTTACTCTTGTATGATTACGTACAAATTATTGATATATCATACTTAGGGTGGCAATTCATAGCATTCGATGAAGTCTGTATAAATTTTTTTTTTGTGAGTTTTTACTTGTTGTTGTCATTAATCTTACCCCACTATCATTGATAAATTAGGCCTGTATAAAATCCTATTTATCTTCACAAGTTAAGGTAATATTAACTAGACATAATATAATAATAAATGAATTAACTTGATCATATCGATTTCATCCCTTAATATAACTAAATTTACAATTAGACCGATGCATTGCATGGATTTTTTTCTTCTTAATATAAGGGACATCGATCAAACTTTATTTATAGGCTTGGCGGTTGGAAAAAGAATCGACCTAATTTTTCTTACATAGTCCATGTTATTTTCTATTTACCAGTTATTTTTTGGTGAGAACAGCATTACATGATTCCTTTTTTTTGGGATAACTATAGTATATTGACAAGTTAGAGGACCAGGTCTTCAAAGGATTGATCTTATATAGTCTTTTAACAGTACCAAATTAACTATTCAGAACTCATTATGTTTTGCCCTTTGCTCTGGATGAAAATTGCTTTTAATTGTGCTAATTAAGTCATCAATCTTTTTACGTTTTGCCAATTGAGTCCAATCGGCTAATTTTGGCTGCACCGACGTGAACGTCGGTTGTCCTACACGACGCAGACGGCGCCGAAGTGAACAATTTTTACTAATGTTTTAATATTTTTTTCAGATTTTATTTATTTGTTTTTCTTTTCTTTGTCCTTTTGTTCGTCTCCTTTTCTTTTCCTTCTTCCTCTAGCCAGTTGCGAGACCTCCAGGATGGCCGAAGACCGGCAGAGGCGAGGTCCGGCGAGATGGGGAAAGGCCAGGATCAAACTCTCGTTCCTCTTCCCCTGTTTTCTTCGTATCTACTCTCCTCTGTGTGGCTCTCTGTTCTATGTGTATGAATCAACGGTGGCCAACGACAGAGGATCGGCGGTGGCTAGACGGAGACAGAATAAAGAGGAGAGGAATCGCCGATGATCTTTTGCTGAGCTCTCTGGGCGGGTCTTGTTCGTGAGCGTCGCCCCAGGTTCAAAAGCAACGTCCCCTGTTCACGCTTCATGGGCTGCGTTGGTTGGGCCGCACTTAATGAGTTTGAAATTGATGGGCCTGGTGAGCTGGAGCTGATTGGGCCTGGCGGACTGGACTGGAGAGGACGTGGTCCGACCGGGATGGAGAGTGAAGAGTCCTAGTTAGGGCCTGTTTGGTTCAGATTTGCAAATGAGCATTGGGGCTCTAAAGTCCCTTGGCTAAATGCAAATGGTGTTTGGTTCATTTTTTGACTCACTTTGGGAAGATGCAATTGCATCTCAAATGCTCTCCAAAGTCCCTTAGCCCAAAGTACCTCCAGAGGTACTTTGGGCTAAGGGACTTTGGCGAAATGCAACTAATTTTTTTATTATTTTAATTTTTTCACTTTTGCTTGCCGCCACCGCCGGTCGCCGCCGGTCGCCGCCGGTCGCCGGTCGCCGCCGGTCGCCGCCGGTCGCCGGTCGCCGCCGGTCGCCGGTCGCCGCCCGTCGCCGGTCGCCGCCGGTCGCCGGCCGCCGCCGATCCGGCCGCCGGTCGCCGCCGATCGCCGGTCGCCGCCGGTCGCCGCCGCGCCGCCGATCGCCGCCGCCGCCGGTCGCCGGTCGCCGCCGGTCGCCGCCGGTCGCCCGGTCGCCGCCGGTCGCCGCCGCCGGCCGCCCGCCGCGCCCGGCCGCGGCCGCAAAGTTGCTTTTTTAAATGTGTTTTTAAAATATACTTTACCAAACACTACTTGCATTTTAAAAAAGGCCTTTAGCCCAAAGGTATTTGCATTTTCTCAAAGTCCCTTGGCCAAATCTTGAACCAAACAGGGCCTTAATCTCGTACTCTATTTGGCTGACGAGATAATCCGCAATCTTAAATTGTCATTTGGGGTTTTTATGGTCTCTCGAGGAATCGATCCACCATTTGGAAAGCATCGGATCCTAGTGCATTTTGCTGCACTTCCTACACGAGATATCGTACCGCACAAACACTTAGAACATTTTCCAACGACTTTTAGACGGAGATCTATTCATTCGCGCTCCAAAAGGCAAGATTCATAAAAATCACAGTTGCCACCGTACGAGTATGACAGGGCATGTATGTCTACAAGTGCCAAGTTAGAAACAAAACTTCCGCCTCCCTTGTCTCGCATCTTGCTAGAGATAGAAAATCACATCCCACCCGTGACTTCATTATATTCACGATCAAGTTCTATCTTCTTATTGCATCTCGATTATTGATTCGAAATTACGATCCTGGTCTTTCTAATAAGCGCCCTGGGTATCCCCCGTTGGGCATGTTCGGTGACGGAAAAAAGTTCGATTTTGCAAGACGCTAGGATGCTATTTCTCAAAACCGTTGAAGATTGCGACGTTTCCTCGATTAAACTTAGTCGAGTGCTATGTCAAGCCTTTTGCTCAGACTGACCTTGGCTGCTGAAAGTGGCGAGCTTGGCGTACGCGTCACGACCGAGACGTATCCCCACGAACACGACACACGACAAGACAGACGGGGACGAGACGATGAGCTATCCAATCCGAGGGCATGCTTTTGGCACGAGGGTGTCGATGAAAAGAGACCAAAACCCCATCAATCCATGGTTGCCATTTGCCAAGCGGCGGATCTGACTTTTCCCCGAGAAAAAGATGCCGAACGGGACATGGAGAGATCTTCTCACGACCTTTGTTCCTTGTTCCACGCACCAACGGCAGTGAAAATTCCCCACCCCTCCTTCCCCCCCCAAAAAGAGGTTTTAAACGTGTTAAACTTTCGCAAATTCGGTCTTCAATCTTTTCATTTTATCGATTATGTCCATCCGATCAATTTTAATTAAAAATCGCCGATTTATATGTACTACGTGACACGACTAATACTTGAGTGGATAACTTTTTATTCTTGTTTCTTTTCTTTTCTTTTTTTCGTGCCAAGCTCGACGAGGGTTGACCGACCCTCGACGCAGTTGATAGAACGGAAAAGGTCAAAAGAAAATAAAAAAAATATGAGAAATTCAATTTTCTAAAAAAATAGTATAAAAGAAATTGTCCATATTAATGCTGGTCGTTTCACTCAAGACAACCGACATCCGAGCTAGCGATATTCGATTAAAATTGACCGTATGAATTCAATTATCAAAAGTAGAAAGATTTAAGATTTAATTGATAAAATTCGAGAAATTTATAATTGAATCGATCAAAATGCAATAAATTAAAAAAATTTAAAGATAATTTTTCCCTCTCATGTCCCCGGTCACCATCCATCCCTAAGCACATCCACCGTATCAGATCAGCTTTCGTAATCATAATTAATAAAAGAACTGAGTTCCATGGTCACATCAGAACACATCAGAACAGCAAAAGTAGCATTGGAATTGCAAAGGAGGTGGGGTTGTGAGGTAAGGATAGACGTGGCCGGTTTCGATTTCTAGGCTTAATGGCTCTTTTTTTTCCAGATTTTCTCTTTTTTTTTTATTTAAAAAAAAATCAGGTCAGAACCATGGGTCCGGTCAACGGGCCAGTTCCGGGCCCCGGTTCATTTTGGCCATGTCTAGGTAAGGATATGCGGAGAATCGTGATTAGTGCCATGCCCCATGCCTTGTTCCCCACTTCTTGCCCTAAATTATATAAAAAGAAAAAAGGAAAAAAAAAAAGAGAGAAACAGGGCAAGGGAAGCAATCGGGATTTGCGTCGATTTCGATTCCGTTTACACGGCCCCAGTTCGAAAGGAACACGACAGGGTCCCAGCAAAAAGACTCCCGACCGTTCTTTCTCCCTCGAGCGGAACCTGCGCCGAAGATTCCAAATCTAGTTTTGAAAAATCCGAGGACAGCCACCACCATGGATGGAGCTTTGAACACGTTTTGAAGTTGGCACCAGGACAGGCCGTGAGAGTCTAGGAAATTGACGTCTCAATCGACAATGTATAGCCAAGAGTCTCGACTTGGACAGAATTTGACCCCAAAAAAAGAAAAGAAAAGGAAGAGGGTATTTTTCAATATTCTGAAGGTACATTACAGCTCCGACAAAAATAAATCATAAATTAATAACTCGAGAACTAATGGTTTTCATTGTCGTACCGACGAAGCCATAGGAATGACGTAAATGAGCATCGATGTGTTCAGACCTCGGTGTCGTTTTGGGGGAGAAGAAAAGACATCCGGTGATAAAATGCAAATCGGAACTTAATAAGCTGGCGATCACACTACAACAGGAAATTAAGAGTGAGACGAAAATTATTGAATCGGCAATCAAGAAATGTGAAAAATACGGATGGATTAGGTGCACAATTCAAGTTAGATCGCTGTTGCGACGGTACTTTTTGCGGCCCTATGATTTTTTATTTTTCGGTACATGAACAAGCCATCTTGGACAAAACTTTTACCAAAACATGCTAATATTACAAGTTTCGATGCGAAATATGCCCTATAGACCAAAAGCCTATTAGGATTAGGACGTCGTTCGAGCCCATGGCCGGCGGCTGGTGTGGATTTGCAATCTCTTTGCTCTAATCTTTTTTTTTTTTTTTCCTTCTTCCTCCTTTGCACGATCATGACAAGCGTGGATCTTAACTTTTGGTTCTCTACGCATTCGGTCGGCCCCAACAGATCTTATTGCGCACACGCACATCCCGCCACCGTCGACTAATTGCTGTCCGGACGGTCGTTGGCAAAACCATGGATCATCATCCTCGTGGGAGAACATTCAGTTTGAAGCCCGTATTTGATTATTCTAGAGGACGGGGCGAGCGGAAAGATCAAGATCAAGACCGACCATACATGTGGAAAAAAGACTAGGCCCGCTCTCCACAGGCCGATCAAACAAGAAGCAAAAGAAGAAAAAAGAAGGGCATCTCATTCTCATCTTTCCTAAAACGCGGTCAAGACCAGGGCGCGCAGCCTGCCCCACCCGCAAAGGAAAAAGCCACAGGCGGAGGGAGATTGGCTGCCACTTAATTTCGAGGAATCATCTCCCGCTTCCCAAATCTTCAATCCTCCGTCCCACTCCCACCCAAATATAAAAACCCAAAGCAAGCGTCTCTCGCTTTACCTCTGCAAGGAACCCACCAAAAGATCTCTCTGTTTTTTTCCGAAAGCTTTCTTCCCCCCCGCGAGATCCGAACGTCTCCTTCCACCAAGAACCCTATCGCTCTCGCCTCTCTCTCTCTCTCTCTCTCCTCTCCAGCGCCACTCGATTTTGCGCCGACCCAATTCCCCATTTTCCTTCTTTCTTCACAATTCCGCCCAAATTTCAGTCCTTTTCCCGGAAAATTCCCCTTTTTTGTTTGTCCAGAGATTTGCTGCGATTCAACATGGGGTTCACTCCCATCCCCTTCTTGTGACCCCCTCCTTATCCAGTTTTTGTTCCCATTCCTTTCTGGGCGTTTTCTTGATTCTTTCGCCTTCTTGTTCCCCGTTCGTTTCTGGGCTATAAAAGCATGAGGACCATGGCGATTCCCTATCCCCATTTCCTCGGCTCCGAGAAGCCTGCCATGGAGGCTGGCTTGTTGGGTCCCCCTCCGTCCCCTCCCTCCTCCTCCGCCGCTTCCTTGCCTCCTCCCGTCGCCGCCCTCACCCAGGACAACCTCAAGAGGATCGCCGCCTACAAGGCCGTCGACTACGTCCAGTCCGGGATGGTCGTCGGCCTCGGCACCGGCTCCACCGCCTGCCACGCCGTCGACCGCATCGCCGACCTCCTCCGCCAGGGCAAGCTCTCCGGCATCGTCGGCATCCCCACCTCCACCCAGACCCACCAGCAGGCCCTCTCCCTCGGCATCCCCCTCTCCGACCTCGACTCCCATCCCTCCCTCGACTTGGCCATCGACGGCGCCGACGAGGTCGACCCCTACCTCAATCTCGTCAAGGGCCGGGGCGGGTCGCTGCTCAGGGAGAAGATGGTCGAGGGGGCTTGCAAGAAGTTCGTTGTCATCGTCGACGAGAGCAAGCTCGTCAAGCATCTGGGAGGCAGCGGTCTTGCCATGCCGGTCGAGATCGTGCCCTTCTGCTGGAAGTTCACTGCCGAGAGGCTGCGGCTCCTCTTCGAGGACGCTGGGTGCGCCGCCAAGCTGCGGACTTTCTCGGAGACTGGGGAGCCCTTTGTGACCGACAACAAGAATTACATTGTGGACTTGTACTTCAAGAAGGACATTGGGGACTTGAAGGCGGCGAGCGACGCCATACTGCGGCTGGCTGGAGTTGTCGAGCATGGGATGTTCATCGACATGGCGACCACGGTGATCGTGGCGGGGAAGCTCGGGGTTAAGGTGCTGAACAAATAGTGAACCAATGCCACAATGGAGTGGTTATTTCTAACAGATTTATTAGTCGGAGTACCTGAAATACGGTATTGTTTAGGCGAGCCGGCAAAGTTTCGGCCGGTGATCATGGGGAAGGTCAAGTTTTTTTTTTTTTTCAATTCTTTTTCCCTTTTATTTATAGGACGCTAGGAAGAACAGTATGTGGCAGGAGTCCACTCAAATTTTGCTGTTGTCTGGCGAGAAAGTTTGGGGGGAACATTGAAACATTTAAGGCTTTCTTAGGAAAGCTGATTGACAATCTTCTGTATACCTGAAATCATGCTCTTTTTAATGCAAGTTCTGCTTTATTTACTCGAGATCTTTTCAGTTTCTTTCCTTTCATTGATTAGAGAGTTCTCTTGTGGCTGCGTGAAATAAGCGAGGGTTGGAAAGTTATTCTTTTGGATGATTCTGATTATTCTAAATTGAAATATTGCGGAACCTGTGTGTTGTATGTATGCATACAGGGCCATGTAAACCTAGTTCTTATGGTTATGGGGTTCTGCTGTCTATTATCAAGGCCATATTAGATTCAGGACGTCCTCATTGAGCAGATCCAATAGAACACTCTTAAGTATCTCAACAAGTGGAGAGGAATGCAGGCCCTCCACTCTTTCCGGAAAACTTTTGTTTGAAACAGGTTGTACTGCTCTGCCCTCTATTCTCTGAGTATGCTGCCATTATATCCGGTAGGTCATTGTAACTCTCCTTCTGTGGATTGTTAATTTATGTCCTAAGTGATATCAAATTTCCGAAGATGGTGGAGTACTACTGTGAATTGAGTTGTTGACAGCCTCGGATGTCCTTGAAGGGGCGGCAATTTCAGACACAAAATTAGAACATACGCGACAAGAGTTTATTGATGTGTTCTGAACAGGTTCTTATGAAAATCAAGTCTTCTTCATACGAATCAAATTTGAGCTTAATTTAGCAATGATACACTATAATAATTGAAATGAATATGATGATATGGTATGAATTTCCCACACTGCATGAGATATTGATTGAAATGTGATTTTGGATGCATTGAGATACTCTACTTTGCAGATCTGTTTATGTATTCTATCGCTGATTGGCATTTAAAGGGAGGTAAGGTTACATATCTAGACTAGTGATTTTTTTGTTGTTGTTTGACGTTTAACCTTTCTGATATTTGCTCCCAAGTCGCTTGTCTGTTGCATCCTTCTGCATTGACAGAGTAGGCAAGTTAGAGCCAGGTATGCGGAAGTGATCCTCAGCTGTGGTCTGTGTTTCCTCCTTACACATATGCACAAATGTTGGGCTTCAATCCTATCTACTGGGTTTGTTTTCTTTCATGTTTTCCTTCTATTAGTTTAGTGGTGATGTCTTATTTCTTGTTACTATAGAGTGACATCTTCACTGATTGCCTGCTAACAATCTGTGCCAAGTATCTGCACTGGGGAATTGAAATTTGTGCGGGTTGAATGTGTTTTTTTCCATTACTAGCTATTCCCAGTAAGTATTGGAAGGCAAGTTTCTTTTATGTCTGTTTTTTCTTCCAATAGGATGTTAGGAAGCACAATATGTGGCAGGAGTGCACTCAAATTTTACTGTTGGGTGGAGTTTTTTGTTTTGTTTTTTTTATTATTTGGGTTTGGTTGGGGGGGAGGGGGGGAGGGGGTGGGATGGCTTTCTTAGGAATGCTGTTTGACAAACTTTTTTATACCTGAAACATGCTCTTTTTAGTATAAGTTCTGCTTTATTTCCTTGATCTGGATTTCTTCAATTTTTCTCCTATTCAACTAAATTGCCCTTTAGTTTTAGTTGATAGTTTTTTTGGTCTATTGATGGTTGACAGTATATGTTGGAATAAATCGGCTGTTTATATGTACGAGTCCTACATTCTTCTTTGTTCGGATATTTTCTTTCGTGTGAATAGCCTAATCTATCTGATGTGTAAATCACGTCATATTGCGAACCAGTGTGTTGTTTAGGATCCAAGCTTTGTCTAAAATCTTAGGACAATTGTAAGATGACACGCTTGTGCTTTTGTTGGTTTGTGGTTTCGCTGTGTTATCGAGGTCATCTGTGCTTAAGTGGATATCTAGTGCACTCTCAACCGGTTGAGAGGTATACGTGCTTTCTCAGGAAGTGTTTTGAGCAATTGAGAATGCTGCCATCAAATGAGGGAGATCATTATCTTGCTCCTTCTCTGGATTGCTAAGTGATGTACTATGTGCATAATTCGACATTTTCAAATGATGGAGGAAATCAAGCAGTGGGAATCGATTTTTTGCCATCTTGAATCATTAATATGTGGAAGCAATGGTGCACGCCCTTTTTAAGTATGATTCAATCGATTGTGGACTTAAAAACTGTTGTAGATGTGCGCCATTGTTGGTCGGCATTTAAAGGGACTTGAAGGTATTCCGTTGATCCTAGACTTCCTGTTAGAGCCAGGTATTCAGAAGTGATCCTCCTCTCACCAGCTCTTTTTGCATTTGCATAATGTGAAAGATCAGCTGCAGCAGAGCATCGTCTAACGAAACTGGTTTACACTTGGGAATTTGATATCTTGTGGGGTTCTATTGCTACTTTGGTTCCTTTATTCACTCATCAGGTCGCCAAGATAACAGCAATTACTACTCCTCTCAGCTGTCCTGTTTATTCATCTGGCTGTAACCTTCCGGTTGCTGTCTGTACAGCTTATACGGCTTAGCAGGGCCGTCACATTAGCGGACCGGGCCTCACATGGGACTTGCTGAATGGACCCGCCCTGTTCATGTCCTTCGTGTCTCTGACAAAGAGAGCGAAACAGGGAAGGGAAAATACAGAAAGAACGTGCTGAAGAATGCTTTGGTTGAATAACTGTTGTTTGAGTATTGGGCAAGAGAGTTTTGAAATGCGATTTGGTTATAAACTGTTCACTGAAAATGAACCTTCTCTTGTGAAAAACATGTTTGAAAATGAACGTTCTCTTACGGGAGACATTTGATCCGGTCTTTGACAGCGACCATTTGTCAAACAACGTCACCTCGTCCTTTGTCACCCCAATCCAATACCAATACTTGATTGCTCGAAATTTCAGAATTCGGAAAGAGAACAATAGGAACACTACGAAAATAGCGTCTTCATGCTGGTATCTTTGGAAAGGAAGACGCGAGGACATCTTCCAAAAAGCGGCAATGTAGAGAGTTAGACGTAGCTCTAGAACAATTCTTCAAATTTCAGGTCTTGGTTCGAGCGAAGCATGTAACAGCAAGAAAGGAGCAACTCAAGCTGATGAAGAAAAGAAGAGGAAGAACCCAGGTGGTGACAGGATTACATTGAACAGCGATGGAGGGTCGATCGATGGAACAAGAGAGCATCAAGAAACAGATGGCGGAAAAAGACCTTGTCAGAGTCTGGATGTGTTTCGGTAAGTCGAATAAGTTTTGGTTAGAATGAATGCTGATCGCAGACCGAGAACGTGACCAAACTCAACAGGTTTTGCTCACTGGGCTGCTATGCACTGGCTAGGATGAATTTGGGTGTAGAATTGGGTTTGAGAAGCCTCGGGTGCTCTGCTGATGGGTATGCATACTCACGATGCACAGAAGAACCTCCATGAGCAAGTGCCTTTGGAAATATGCGGTCTTAGAGAAATGCAACTGACCTTGAACTTGCCGATAAAGGCTGCTGCTTTACTACGACCGCAAATAAATAGACGTAGAAGTGCGGCATTCCGAGATGAAAAGATGGTGGTCATGTGGAGGAAACTGAAACCACAGACATCATATCTTGCATGTAGTGAAGAAATATGGAGATTTGGAGATCACTCCAATCTATTTGATTCAATCTAGAAGTCTGAATCTGACGGACTAGCCATTCATCACAACCTACAGAACGTTTTCTAGTTCATAATCAGATGCGGACAAACATCAATGGAGCCAGAGCAATTATGGACCGACAGTGAAGAAAATCGCACACGTGAGCTATTATCTGTATAGGTTTTGAGGACTGCTAAACGATGACTAGTGAATAGGCATGAACTGCTGTGGGATCATTATAAAAGAGACTCATCTCCGAAAGCGAAAGGAAAAGAAGAGGATTGAAACAGAAGATTCATCACTATACTCTGCCACTTTCAGTTGAAACTTCCATCGCAGGCTGTCCCGTCTCTTGCTGCGATGACATCAAGAATGCCATGGACGCTGAGCCACTCGCTTGTGTAAATGTCTGGCGGAGTCATCGGAACTCCGTTGAGCATCAAAGCGTCGCCAATTCTCATGACCTCGATAACAAATCCCTCCAGATGAGTATGTAACTGTGTCCCATTGTTGAACTCCAGTAGATCACTGGCCAAAAGCTTGCACGGAACGACATGCCGCAGAAAGATTGAAGGGTACTCACTGAAACTCCCTGTGCGATTCACCATCGATTCATCCGACGGAGCGAAAACCGTCAACGTCTGATTATCACCCTTCAGTTTCATCAATTGCAAACCAAGAAAAGAAGCCATCACAGAGTAGCCTTTTGATCTCATTGCCCCACAAGCCTCAGCAAACATATTCCCAGCCGAAAGATTCTCCAAACCGCCGTATCTGGGCGCTACACATTCAAGGCCAGGGATTGGACTCTGAACCGGAGCCGAAGTTTGGAACTCTGGATCGAAGAACATCTCAATCCCAAAGACCACCAAATTCCCGTCGTTGAACACCGGCGAGCCGACAATCTTGACGCCGTTTATCTCAACCTGATAATCAGACGGCGAGGTGGTGACCATCAGAGAATGATTGGCGTTCATGGTGGAGATCGTGGCCCCACGAGGAAGCGACCTCAAGGTATCGAGAGAGAGCGCGTGGGGCGAGAAGTGGAGTCGGAGAAGAGACAGCGGCGGCTGGCCGAACCGTGCGAAGGAATCATCCGAGGGAGAGAAGATGGTGAGGGAGGGGACTTGAGGGGAAATGAGTGTTTTGGAGATGAGATTGAGAGTTAAGGACATGGAGACAAAGCCCGAGTTCGAGAGAACATGGGTGGCTTCTCTGAGGGACTCGAGAGGGAGCGGAGAGCACGGAGGAAGGAGAGAGAGGAGCACGAGGGCCACGGCGGAGACTAGAGCCGCCATTCTTGGAGCTCTGAAAATGGAGTTTTTCTTTTTCGAAAAGGCTCTTGCTTGAAGTCGTGGCACAGAGATAGAGAGAGAGAGGGAAAGACGTTTCTTTTCTTCTGTTTGTGTTTCGCTGAGAAGGTCGTTAACCGTTATCTAAGCCTGGGGATAATTTTGGCGGGAAGTGGGAATGTCCGGCGTAGATCGGAATTGACGCAAAAGCCCTTCTAGCATTTTCTTTTCTTCTTAATCAGAACAGAAGCAGATTCTGTGCATCTTTTTTGTTTATTATTCAGTGATTAAGAAATAATATACATGTACAGCAGCGGAGAATGGCTATGCACCTCATCCTCCAAATGCTTTACAATTAAAACTAAATCTCTCTTCCGAGTTTCAACCATAGATAGGTGCTGCCCAAATGCCGCCACATCGGGACTCTTATCGCGTGTCCTCGATAGATGTCGAGCTCTACCGGAGGATGCCGTCAACGATGTTATCCCTACCGTGAGGGATCGTTTTGATTAGCCCTTTGTTTTCTAGAGATCGAAGGTTGTCTCCATCGGCAACCATCCAGAGGTCAATGCCCATCGTCGTTGTTCTCACCGATGAACATCAAAGGTCAACTGCCACAACTCACTGGAGATCTCTAAGGTATTTGTCACGACCCAAAGGTTTTCATGGCACTATGGGCCGAGAGAGTTGCCAAGATGACCGGCCGAGCCTCGAAGCTTCTAAGGGTATGAGGTTTCTTGAGTGCTCTAGAATATTTTTTCGGGGCAATATGGATATGTTTTGGGGCTGAAAAAGAAGAGTATTTCAATTAAAAATCGCAATGACAATTACGAGTGTGAAATATCATAACTCATAATATAAAATCCACTTCATCCAAAATTTTATGCTCAACCGCTTACTTCCTAGAGGTCATTTAAGGCACTAATTAAGGCAGTGATATCAGACGATGTATCCACGTCACGTCGACATGTCGTACAACATTATATCCAACCTATTAATTGTACATGTTTGTATGGCATGATTCTTTTTACCATCTCATGATTGAAGATTGTAATAAGACTGAATGTCTCATCCATCATTTGAGGTATCAAATTATGTTACCCGCAAATCGGCTACGTAATAACCTTCTCATTGATTTATCAGGTCCCAATTTTATCTATTATACTGTGGTTTAAACTTTAAACCACCCAAGAGGATAAAAAAAAAAAATTACTGGCCTCAATTAGCAAGCATAGATGGTGGGAATTGATGAAGTCAAGTAACTTTGTCCTTTTCAAGAAGAGTCCATGAACGAGAAAGAAGCATCGGGAAGACATTGAAGATCGTGGCCTTTTCCCTCATGGGCTCAACCTCCATCAAGCGCTCAAGCAAGAGCGAAGGCTTTTTCCTCTAAGGAGGAAACTTCCACGTATCCTTTTTTATGTAAACCCTCGAATTATAGGTCTCAAACAGGTGGATCAGATCGAATTTGAGTTGGGTCGAAAGGCCAATATTGACAGCTCTATTCTTGAGCTCGAGACAATAGACATCCAATTCAATGCATCTCCACAACAACATCTCTTCATCCCTCGTTATTCTCCCCCTTTCTTCTCGGTCCTGTCCTAGTGTTTCCTTAAAACTCCGCCGTAGCTACATCAAGCTCATGTAATAAGGAGCAAATCGATGATGGCACGTTGCTGTATTTGATGAACCCCTGTGGCTACGTAGTTCAATCGACGTAATGCTAAAGTTTAGAGACAAAGTTCCGACAAAAACCTGATCATGGGCTTGACAATCCGTGGACCTTTGCAATAGACAACGCAGATGTTGCTTTTTCCATTTATTTCGAAAAAAAATGAATGATTTGATAAATATATATTTTTTAAAAATGATTGTTTGTATCGCTTGAAATAATTAGTAAATGAAACTTATATTCATTATTGTCAATAATTTATATTTTAATATTTTCATTGACAAGGGAAATACTTTTTTTCGTTCATTCGTCTTTGTAAATGATGCAAGCAATCGTTCTGGGGAAATTTTTTTTCAAATGTTTCATTTTCTGCAAAACAAATGCACCCGTCTTCATAGCATTCCTACTAGGGATATATGTCATTACATTTTCTTATGGACTTTGTCACAAAAGTAAATTACCATGTAAATTCGAGTGAATTTTTTATTGCAATTGTTTACTTTATTTACAGTTCGGGGACTCGTTATCCAAAGGTTGGAAAAATTGTCCAGGAAGTGATAAACACCTTTTACGGCGGCCAATTTAATCTTAAACCTTTTAATTGTGCCACGTAATACTAAACTTTTTGAGGATTTGTCAATTTCGACCTAAACCTTTTAACGAGTTATCAATGTATCCTTCCGGCTAATTTTGCCTAGCACTGGCCCTCGGCTAGTGGCTAGCGACTTCACCGGCCTTATGACGAAAACAAGGAAAAAATAAATAAAGCTTTGTATTTTTTTTTTTCAAAAATTAAGAAATCATCCACATCGGCGCGGGTCACGCCACATAGGATGTGGTCGGTCTTGACCGGACCTCCACGTCGGCAGTTTTCGGCCAAAATTAGTTGAAAGGACTTGATTGACAGAATCGAAAGTTTTAGTATTGGATTGGCCGCTGCACAATAAGCTTAGGACCTTTCGGAAAATTTTCCTTCCAAAGGTCCTTAAAACCTTGAGCAAACTATTAAAGCAGTTGAAGCTACAGAATAGACGCCTCAATTTAATATGCAGATAGAAGCTAACGCAGTCATTCAGCTTCAGGCGACTGGTTTCGTTAACGAAACAAAAGAGGGGAAAACCTAATTCCACGACTGGAAATCTCAAGTACGAGAACATTAGGGTTACCAACTCCTCTCCAATGGTTTCGCACCATTGATATCGAAACCCACGAGAAGAAGCAACGTCTTTGTCCGGTTCTCTACCAAGTTGCGTAGTTTTAATTATAATCTACTTATTAACTTAAAACAAACAAATCTCCGAGAAGCAAACTCTAATAACATACCCTAAAAGCTAAACTCGAACCCCATCACGTGATTTAACCACTCAGCACCGTAACTGTCCGAGGAGACCAATAGCCGCCATGTCCAACACGTGCAAAACCTCGCAAAGAAACCCTAAAAATTCCAAAACCCTAATGATAATAACCTTGGGGGCATGCTTTAGGTTGATTATGTCTTACTATATTTTTCGGCTAAGCAAGTCAACATCCGGCTAATGTGGTAGGTCAACCACACCGTCCACCACTTTTTCGGAAGCACGTACACGATCGTCCTCTAGAGTAAATAATTGCATTGAAATTGAAGGGCGGCGATGGCTTCCATAACCTCTTTTCGAGTGGAAAATTAACCAAAAAAAAAGTTTTAAATTTATTATAATTGTGCCAATTCAATCCTAAATTATTTGTATTTGTGTCAATTTAGTCTTTTTGGCCAATTTTGACAGGAAATTATTGATGTGATGCGACCGGCACCGATGTGGTCAATTTTTAATTATTTTTAATTATTTTTCTTTTTTTCTTTTCTCTTGCCTTGGGGACCGGCTAAAGGGAGACGAAGAAAAGAAGAAGAAAGACAAAGAAAACAAGAAAAAGCAAAATAAAAATTCAAAATTCAAAAAATATTAAAATACTATTAAAAATTAGTCATGTAAGTGCCCGTCATGCTAGATTAGCGATTTTCGATCAAAATTGGTCGTAAGGACCGAATTGACACGAATACAAAAAATTTAGGACTGAATTGATACAATCGAAATAAATTTAAGATTTTTTTGGATAATTTTCCTTTTATTTCAAGCATGAGATGAAGGAGGGATTGAGGGTTTGTTTGCTTTTTGGCACGGCTGCCAACCAAACCAATTAAATGATTTTGCATGAGATCATGCGTGCAATTTCTTTCCCTAATGTTATTGTCAAGTGTCAACCACGAAGCAATTCAATCAGAGAGATGGTGTTCTATTTCGATACGCAAACCTGAGGTATGCTGAGAAGAGGATGGATGAGATTGCCACCAAATCGGGTCAACCAAACCCATCTCCGACCTACGACCATCTAGAAATGGTCGCTATGAGCATAGTCAAAGGGGTCTACCTTCCTCATTAATTAAAGTTTCATCCCACTAAAGAGAAATAGTATTACTTCACAGCATATGTTTGATGGGAAAGTTATCGAAAAGGTAATAAATATTTCGCATTTGGACCAATTCAATTATAAACTTTTCAATTGTGCCAATTGAGTTCTAAACCTTTTTACGTTTTTTTTCGATTGAGTTCATCTAGTTGGAAATCGTTAACGTGGAATTTTTTATTTATAATATTTCAAGTTTTTAAAAATGTTTTAAATACCCTCTCTTTTTTTTTTGACGCAACGCCGATGAGGGCCACCACGCCCTAGCTAGATCTGGGCATTGCGGCCTCGCTCATACGCAGCGCCCTCCCCCGGCTCAAATTTAGCAAAGGCCTCGTGCCCTCGCCCAATGTCGAGGAGGGTCGGCTAACAACCCGCGCTAGCGCTCTATTAAAAAAGTAAACAAAAATTTAATGAAAAAATTTTAAAAGTATATTTTAAAAAAGAAGTTGCTAGCCTGACAGTTTAATAGTACTATCATTATTTCTGATCACACGATTTTTTAATTAATGAGTGTTTTATGCAAAACAAGCGGTAATGGTGCGTGGATGTACAATCAGAAATAAATGATAGTACTGTAAAACTGTCAGGGAAGTATTTCCTTTTTAAAAATATCCACACTAGTGTCGACTATGCTACGTACGACGGCCGATATCCACATTAGTGATTTTTTTTTAACCAAAATTGACCGGAAGGACTCTATTGATGAAACGTGAAAAAATTTTAGTATTTAATTGGCATAATTAAAAGGTGTGAGAATGAATTGGCACAAGTGCCATAGGCTCCAACTTTCGAGTAATCTTAGCTATTTATACGTAGTTTTGAGGTATCTAATATTGTCGATCCCAATCAAATCAATTAAAGACTTTTTATCTTGGAAAATTCCCGGTAATGGTAGCCGAATCTAAATGGGAAAATCACAAGCATCATCCGAAACTTCTTTCCTTCCTCATGTCAAATGACACAATTAAAATGACAACTATTTACATATCAATTGACTATGTTGCTAGGATATAAAACTTTAACCCAACATCTATAATGCTAGAAATTCGAAACAACCGTCCATGCACTCCTTTACCTAGTCAATAACGGAACCAAAGCTTGTTTTCCGCTTAAAATTGTTGATCCACCGATTGATTAATCCTTCTCGTTATGTAGATGACAAATGGACAGCTCAAAAAATGTCATGCTTCCAAAATTGCTACTTTAAGTAAGAGACTTGCGACATTTACGTAAGTAAACAAAACGAGGGTCATGATGAAGATGATCCTTAATCCCATACTTATGTGGACCATGTATTGTGGGATTAATTACAAACCCGTTGACCTTCATACTTCAATGACCCCTGAAATGACGAAATCCCCAGATGACATTTTGGCTCCTCCCCGCTTGCTTTACATTGAGACCACACGTGTCAATTGGAGAATCCAAAGTGTGATCTCATGCAAATTTCCATAATCTCTAATGATAGCTTAGCAAGAATTTAATATGGTATATAAATACATATACATTTATATTAATTTCAATTATATATATTTGTGGAGGAGTAGCATTATCTAAATCTTTAGCTTGCATTCGTGGAGTTCAATTGCTTTCGGTTCAACGCAATAGATGAGTCCAAAACGCAAGAACCCGCGCTTTGTTCGTGTGAGTAGTAGTACAAGCCAAGTTATAAACAGGGGAAGGCCTCATCCATTCCAAAACCCTTCATTGATAAATTCATTTTGCTGCTAAACAACCTCGCTAATCAACGGGTGATCACATAATATATGGAAAATTAACAGGAGAAAAAAGAGCGAAAAAAGGGAACTGGGATATACTCTCGCAAGAAAGACGTAAATTAATCTCGTGTATCATATGCGATCATGTCTACAAATGCAAGAATCGTCGAATTTGAAATCCTTTTCAACATATTTTGGACAGAAAAGAATGAAAATTCAGCAAAAGATAAAGGAAAGTGAAAATAGATTAATACGAGAAAAGGGGAGAACATGGGAAAGAAAACGGGAAATGTTTTTCTGACGGTATTATCGGTGACAGTACAATCTCAATTATAGATTAACGTACCATCATTGCGTGTTTTGCATAAAACATTAATTGATTGAGAGATTATGCGATCAGAAATATCCGATAATATTGTCGGTATAGCAACTTTCCATAAAAAACCTCGGAAAAAAGGAAAGAGGAGATTGCATAGGCGAGCTAAAAATGGGCGGTCAAAACGGCAAGGCGAAGGGGGGCATTGAATTCGGGTGGATCGCAGGTAGTTTTTTTTGCCTTTACCGTTGGAATCTCTTGCCTCTTTTTGTCTTTTGATTTTTTCAACTGTAAACTAACTCGTAACGCGACCCCTGAAAGAAAGAGAGTCGTTTGAGCTGAGAAAGCGACTCGATTCTTGTCCCTGTTTATTTTAATCCACAAGCTTTTGGCCCCTCTCCCTCTCTCTCTCTCTCTCTCTCTCTCTCTCTGGTTTCCTCTCTATAATTATTTTTAGCTTGTTCACGCGTTCCCATGTCTTCAAGTCATTCACAACACTCCATTCCCTCTTCCTCTTTGCTTCGAAGGAGAAAGAAACTAGAGAGAGATTTCCATTCAGGGAGAGACACTCTGTTTTGTCTAAGCTTGAAGATATTCCATGCCCTTCTTGTAAGTCTCTTCTTCCCTTTTTCGCTTCCTTCCTTCCTTTTTCCCCTGGAATCCTTTTTTTCCCCTTTTCATAAGCCAAAAGCTATTCAATATTCGTCATTCAAGGCTTTTGAATTGATTGCAGAAAGGAGGAACAAGTTTTTAGCTTTTCTTGTTTTGGCATCTGGGTCTCTTTCCCTTTCCCCCCATACTTTGTTCTCTCCTTGGTTTCTCTGACACCAGGTGCTCTGTTTCTCTCTCTCTGTCCCCCGCTTTTGTACGTAGCTAAAAAAATGATGTCTTTTGAGAACATCGCCTTTCACTCGGTTGTTCGTTTTGTTCGGTAGTTCGGTACCGTCAAGGACGTCTTTTTTGTTTTGCTTTCAGAGGAGGATGCTATCTTTTACATTTAATTCCTCCTCATCCCCGTTCTCGTTTGATCATTTCAATTTTGCGGTGTAAAGTTGGTAGCCTTCTGTTTTCTGATCCTCGTGATATGACTCTCGTGCATCCTAATCCATTTCTGAACTCATTTGTTGATATTATGTACGTAGGCAATTTGTCTTCTGTTGATAGTCTTCCTTTCTGTGATTGCCCTTTACCTTCAGCACGTTAATTTCAAGAGCACAGCTTTTCTTTAGCTCTATATCGATTTAGGAAGTCAGTGTCAATTCGATGTTTTGTTGCGACCCCTTTGTCTCTGCGATTGGTTTCCATCGTTTTCTCTTAGGATGTCTCCTTGGCCTTGCTGTTGCTACTTATTAGTCATTCTCATGGTAGCAGTTGATTGGTCTTCTGTTTCAGAAGCTTGCTAAAAGAGAGGGTATCGGATTGAGTTGGTTTGGCCATCGTTAATACGAGTTTCTTGCGAAGGAAGCAAGTTATCTGTTGGTTGAAGTGAATGGGGGATCACTTCGTGTTGTTGGTGGATCGCTTGCTCACCGAGTCCACCTTGGGAGCTGCAATCGAGAGCCGGAACCGGTATCTCGAAGCTATGGAGCCGGCTTCCGACTTGAAACCAGCTGAGAACACCTCGCACAGGGTTGACTTGGGCAACGTATCTTCTATGGGGCAATTGGTCGAGTGCCGCATATGCCAGGATGAAGACGATGACAGAAACATGGAGACACCGTGCTCTTGTTGCGGCAGCTTGAAGGTCAGTCTGAGTCATCCTTTCTGCGTTTATCGTCGGTGCCATGCTTGTCCTGCCGCATCAGATGATCTGTGTCCTGTAGCCAGATTTTTCATATCCAAAACTCTTAGCCAGCCAATTCTGTCTTCCGTTTGTATGGTTTCGCCGGATAGTTTTCGTCCTCTGACCGTATTCTTTTTCGTCCTTCTTTCCTCTTTCTTGAATCCTCCAGTACGCTCACCGGAGATGTGTCCAGAGGTGGTGCAATGAGAAGGGTAACACTTTGTGCGAGATCTGTCACCAGGTGAAATGTCTTTCCTTTTCTTTCATCATGCCTGATTGCTTTCAACATACATCAGTCCTTAGCTCAAACTCTAACTCTATGTCACATTGCTCGGGTGGTTTTTCTGCATTTCAGCAATTCAAGCCTGGTTACATAGCCCCGCCGCCGCTATTTCAGTTTGGTCGGGTTCCAATGAACTTCCGGTAATCTAACGGCAAATCTATCTAGTTTAAGCTCTCTTATCAGGTTGCTGAAGAAAATTGGTTGTTGTGATTGCTCCAATTTCATCATGTTCTTTATTTTTCTCTGTGGTTTTAGGGGAAACTGGGAGGTATACCGGGGAGACTTGAACGGGCCGCGGTTTATAACGATGGTTTCACCTGATCGAAGTTTCTCTGATCCGGCATATAGCGAGCACTCACACTCGGTATCAAGAAGCTTAATGTGCTGCCGTTCCGTGGCTTGCATTGTAATCTCTCTCTCTCTCTCTCTATATCCTCCACCACTCCGAAAACACAATTGCATACGCATGTTACCACCTGAAAATGCCCATCTCTGGCATACACCCGGTTATAAGTTCGCATTGAGATACACTGTTCCTTCATTGGATAGTTCCAGGATTTTTCAGATACTAAACCTACCACACTTTGATGCAGTTCATGGTTCTTCTGATCTTAAGGCACGCTCTTCCGGTCTTGCTGAGTGGCACTGGCGAATACTCATTGTCATTATTAATGGTAAGTCTGAAGAAAACTAGCACAAATATTCTTAGCTTTGCAGTGACAAGACTCTGCGGCTAATGTATGAATTCTTTGCGAGACAGTTGCTTTCTTTACGGACCGTGGGGATTGTCCTGCCAATTTACATCATAATAAGGGTGCTAACTGCCGTCCAGCGCCACCGGCGTCAACAGGTACAGGACACGTCCTTAATGCTGCTGATGTTCCCCAAGCTCGATACATTGTGCTTCGTTTCTTTCGCTGGGCACGAGTGCTTATTGATAGGCGACCGGATAGTTTAGGAAGTTACTAATCTCGGGGAGCAATCCGCAGGTGTCGCCAAGTTCGTCGTTTGCTTCATCAGACGAAGAGATCGAGAGTTCTACCCAGCAGCCTCCGCCTCACGCCACGCGTGCCAACTGAATTTCGTCCCCCCCCCCACAACCTCGAGGGTCGGGATTTCGATGGTCCAGAAAGGCGCCAAGCAGTTTCTTCTTTGCAGTAAGTGAACAGGAAGGAAAGGACAGAAAGGAATTGAAAAGAGGCGTCTGGAAATTATTGAATAACTCTTCGCTCACATCAGGTGATAGTAGATGGAAGAGGCCGCACCTTGAAAATGCTGTGCTGTTTTAGCCTTCTAAGTGATACAGTACAGGTCATTTTCTGCTAACTTTATTTCATCCTGGAGAATTTGTACAGCTCGAAAGGAAAATATCACATTGTATATATATACACATGTATACATGAAATCTGGTGTAAACCATAAACTCTCTAGCCTAGACATATAATCCTAGAGAGAAGGGAACAGAAAATCAGTTCCTTTTGACTTATAACCAAGGTTGTTAAAACCAGTTTCCATACTAACCATGCTATGGAAAAGTAGTCGGCGAGTCGAGATTGACCAGCCTGTGTGCTTCTCCCAGTACTCGATCACGTTGGCCGAGACCTCACCAGTTACGTCCGGCAACGGAACTGCCCCATGCCATATAGTCAGCAGAAAAAAGGGTCACATTTTTTTTTTCTGATTTTGAAAAGGTAATTTAGGCATTGTGATGGCTTATTTATTCATGAAAAAGCCTAACTTTTAAGCCAGCAGAAATAATGACTAATTTCATTGATATTTCTAGCCTAATTTGAGCATAACAGCTATGATAATTCGGTTTAGAGAGGTTCAAAACCCTTAACTCATCGTGGTGCAAACTTCGACTCGTATTCTCCCGAGATCGCTGGGATATTCGAACACGAATCTCTCCCGAATTCCAGTTTAAGTTAAGATCAAGATGAGTAGCGTCGATAGTATGAGAGAATGTGATTGAAAGAGAGAAGTTTATAATCATTTACATTGGCAAATGAAAAGCAGCCCTTGCGTAAAGGCTGAGCGGTCACTTTGAAAGGGCATGAATTCCCTTCCTTGCTAATCCAACCTTGTGCAGTCGATATTCGAGCCGCCCCCATGCCAGTGAGGTGCTGGCGCGGTACCGGACTAGTAGGTTGGTTTAGCCACTTAGGAATGAGTGACTTCAGGTTTCTTACAAGTTCTAGGTGGAACCTTACTACTAGAACAGGTTCTTCATTTTTGGTAACCAGGAACTTAGCCTGTCATATGTTCTAAGGTCCGGTTACAAGGTATTCGAGAACCTGCCAATTTCAATTTGTTCTTTGTTTTTTTTTTTCTTTTTTCATATTTAGTTAAGCAAAATGAGAGTGAGCACAACAATAAAAATGAAAATATATCATCTTTTAATGGGAACAAATCATCATAAAAGATGAACACGTAAAATAAAATGAATAATAATCAAGCTTCGTTAAAAGGAGAGTCTGCTACAAAAGGATCTGCCAGGAACAAGCATCAAAAGAAACTAAAGGAGTGCATAGACAAAATGCTCCAATTGAACAGCTCCATATCATTTGAAACAACCCCACCTTTCCAAAAATACAAAAAAGAACAGCTCGATATCTATCTCAGCATGATGAATAGGTCCATATCTACCTCTTACCTCATAAAAGGAATGAGCTTGAGAACCATTATGGGCGCTTTTAGCATTGGAAAATACTTTCTTGACAGATCTGTCAATGACGGTACAATTTCGACCGTAGTTCCATACGCCGTTATCGCGTGTTTTACATAAAACACTCATTAATTGGGAGATCATATAGTCAGAGATAACCGACAGTACTTTCATGCTAGCAAGGACGGTACAATTTCAACCGTAGTTCCATACACCGTTACCGTGTGTTTTGCATAAAATACTCATTAATTAGAAGATCATATGGTTAGAAATAACTGACAGTACTTTCATGCTAGCAACTTCCTTTATCATTTCAATTGGGCCCACTTTGTTACGGAAATGCAGCGCTTTGACCAGCAGGATTTCCTGACTTCTCTACAAGGTGATCTGCCGCTTTGCTCAGAATTAGGCCAACAAGAGAGAGCCATCCCCGAGAAGACAAAAAGCACAAGCAAGTAGTTTCGCCAGAATGCTGCCTGGCACAAGGTCTCCATACCCAACGCTAAACAGTGGTGTTCCTCACGAGGTAAAAGCACATTGTGCCAAATCCTAGACAGAATGCCAAAAGTTATCGCAGCTCTTTCAAGACCGGCGTGGAGAGTCCCTGGCATGGACCTGGAACGCTGGATTGAGCCATGGAGGTTCGCTTCTTGAGGAACGGCCTCTGCAAGAGTAGCAGAAACCTCACTTTTTCTTAGTGTACTCAAGAATCAACATCTTGTTAGGGTTTGTTATCGCGAGGGTTTTCTGCGGCTCCTAGAAAAACGGAACCCAGAACCGGACCCTAGCTTCGTCAAAACCTAGAACCGGGTCGGGAACCGACAGTTCGATTCTCCAGTTCCCGATTCTATCCTGGATCCATGCTCATCCCCACCAACGGTTGTGGTGAAAAGTTATGTTATTTTCTTCCTTAACATGCATGTAATCGCCGTGATTCTTATCGTGTCGAGATTTTGATTTGTACTTTTAAGTCGGATTTAATTGAGCGGGTCAAAGTGTGTATAATTTCCATCACCTCGCAATCGGATGGTTGTGATCGAGAGATGCAATATCTAAAGATCTAACATCTAATTTAGGCAAATTGGGTATCGACGGTATGCTCATGAATTAGCACAGCTCAATTATACCTTTCGAGCAAAATTTTAAAGAAACAATATTTTCGATTAATTTTGATCAAACCCTAAGTAAAAAATTAGGTGTCTATAAAGTATAACTAGTGTATCGGAAATGAAAAAGAATTAGCTTATTAAGCATACCTAATCAGGGTATTCATCAACAAGATCCTTTTGAAAAAGGAAATATTAGGTATACAAAAACCGATTGGCGAAATTCGCCTTAAGTTTTTTCATGGAAAAAATGGATTCCAAAATTTATCTTGCTATATTACCACGTGCCGGAATTCGCTTATATTAAATTAGAGATGAGCGGTTTTCGATTCGGTTCGGTCTCATCCTGGAATGGAGAACCAGATCGGAATGACCAATTCCCAGTTTGAAGAATCGAGAACTAGATCGATTGGTCCGGTTCGATCATGGACCGATTACATTTTTTTTTTTTTTTGCGATTTATGATTAAATTTTTCTCGTTAACAATATATTCAGTAGACTACCTCTAGTTAATTGCATAGCGTTGTCGCTAAACATATACATCATACTAAGCACCTTAAGCATTTTAGGTTTAGGTTTAAGTTTAAGTTTATATTTAGAATTTTTTTAAAAAAAAATATTAATTAGGTCGGTTCCCCACTGGATCGACCGTAACCTAGTCCCACCGAGCCGATTTTAACCGATTCCAATTTAATAAAATCGAAAACCGAATCGAATGGTTCAATCCGACGATTTTTCCCGATCTATTATGCTCTATGTAGCACCGACACTCCTCCTAAGTGAGAGTGTCGTGTCCGACACCGTGTCCGACACCGACACCCGTCCGACAACTCCCGACACCCGTGTCGGTCTCGTTGACCGCGTATCGACATTTCGACACTTGGTCAATGGGGCCGACACTCTACCGACACCCGAGTCCAAGGTGTCGAACTTGTGAAGTTCATTAAAAAAGAGAAAAAACTTAATAACGACAGTTTGGACTTTGGAACTCTAGATATTGTAGAATTGCGACTCCCGTCGTCGCTTTTCCCTTTCCTTCTCTCCGAGTTGTGGGACCGACCCATCTTCTAAAAATTTAGCCTTAACTACTCGGCAATGCTAACTTTCGGATCTTTTATGAAAGATAAAACCTTCTAATCTCGTTTGGTATCCTTTTATGGTGCCATGCTTTTGAGTTTTCCAGAATATGATATCTTTCTATTTTTTACAATTCTTGAGTTCGTTGAATTGTTGACGTAAGTGAAAGCTCGCCATCTACGATTAAAATCGGTGCATATAATACCTATGTTGGCTTTATTTATTTATTTTATATTTAAAAAAATATTTAATATAACGTGTCCCCGATGTGTCGGATTTTTCTATTTTTGAGAAATGACGTATCGGCGTGTCGCGTATCGGTGTCGGTGTCGGTGTCGGTGTCGGTGTCGGGATCGGTGCTACTTAGATTATGCTTAGCCCTCTATTGAACTGAACCGTCCGTCCCTGTTGATCCGATCCGAAAACCTGCCCCGACTCCATTTCCACGAAGCACCCACCCGACCCAGCCAAAGGGGTTGATCAATCATTAATCAGACTCAGGGCCAGAGGGGGCTACGGTTGAGAATATTCCAATTAGGTTTCCTTCCTCGATGCTCCGATTCACCCTCCGACGCCCACACCAACACCGAAGCAAGAAAAAGCTTGTGGATCCCTCCTTCTGTATAATTCCACCTTCGTCTCGACAATTCCATCTCGTCGACCCGATCCTCGAGGTACGTTCGATCTTCGATCTCCATTCCCCCTTGCCCTCTGTTCTGCTGTCTCCCGATCTGTTTGTTGGCGAGTCGTCTGCACCGCCGGTCGCCATTTCCTGTCTTTCCGTCACGGTCTCTGGCGGAATTCGCTGTTCTCCTTCGCCTCGTTAGGTTTTTAGTTGGGTTGGGTCACCCGACTTGTGTGTGGAGTCATGGCGCGTTGCTGTGGTTTTTTGGTGGGAGGCTCTGTGGGACAGTGCTAGAAATGGGCTAGGGGTTGAGCCGAGGGGGACTCGGCTTAGATTGCTAGACGGCATTGAATTGTTCTTGTGGCTTGATGATGAATGTAACGGAGGAGATGTCTAGAGCTGTTGTGTCGAGTTTCAGTGGTACCGAGCATCGATCTTTTGCGATGTTTTCTTCTTACAGGAGACAGGAACTTGTGCATGCTGTGTCCTTGCACTTTAAGCGTTGCAGACCCTGACTTACCTAGTAGAAAGATATTCGCTATGCGTTGGCACTCATTTGGGCTTCTTGATTTAAGTACCAGAGTTAAAATCATTGCTACTGTGTCCTCTAGGCGCCGAAACGTACTTATGGTTGAGTTTTAAGTCACCCAGAGAGCTATAAAAAGATGACTGCACCCGCAGGTTGAATAAAACCTACAAGTCTAGAGCTGAAGAGAGAAGGAGATATTTTTATCAATCAGCAATTGGGAGATTTTCGGAGAGGACACCTATGTTTTAGTAGTCGAATGATTGATGTAAACTATACTTAACCTGTTTAGTGAAATGTTGGTGAACGCCTAATATATCATTATTAGATTGGAAGGAGCAACTTGGATGCTAATTTCCCCTTTTCATCAGGGTAATTGTTGGACCCAAAAAAAAAATCATGGTAATTGCTGCCTGCTTTACTGTTTCCACTAAAATGAGGGTATTGATTGCTTGATGTGCATGTATTCGAGGTGATAATATTGATTATCGGGAATATCTTGCATGAAATGAGCAAATCTGATTCTGACATAATGGAGAGCTAATATCTCCGTGAGGATTGTTTGATCTCCTCCTTCCATTTGGATAGGAGAATCGTTGTGCTTTGTCTCCTCCTTCTAGTTGGCTAGGAATCAGTTTTGTCATGTGTGCTGTCATTTATTCCTTATTTTCTCTTCTGGAATTTATATAGAAGAGTAACATTGAGCTGTAACCACATACAAATAAATTCTTGGCTAATTTTTATTTTATTTTATTTCTACCCTTTATTTGCTTGACAGGACCTCTGAGAAGGCTGCTGAACTCATCATACTACCTGCACAATGAAGTTCCTAGAATACACCCCTCTGGAACGGTAATCTCGTAGGTAGTCTTTTCAGAATCTCAGCAGCTTTTCTGGAACGGTTAAAGTGAAGCTTCCTAATCGAAATATTGCAGAATAAATGATTTCTTGGATCATTTGAGTCTTGGTGAATGTACCATTAAAGGGTGCCTTGAAGCTTACTCCTGTACGTATGATTTTCATTTTTCCTTCCTTTTTTTCGGTTTACTTCATTTTGTATTGTTGACTATGGGCTCCACGCTGTTCCTTATAGGCAAGCATACAGGAACAGATAAAAAACTCTCCCTCAGTTTGGAGCATGAGGTAAATCAAGGACAATTTAACATGTCGTTTAATGTAAATAAAACTTCATAGTTGTTGAAAGGGTGCTTTGTTGGTTGTATACCCTTTCTCGTCTCCTCCCGTGTAACATTTGACATACAGATGGGATCGATTTCAATTTAATTAACAGTTGAGTTTCTATGTTGCTGTCTGGGCTTGTTATCACATTATGTTCCGATTGTTTTCTAATCCAGATGCAGTGGATTAAACAGTGTGCATGGTGAAAGTTCATGTAATTGCTGCTGAGAAGATTATAGTAAACAACCTTTTGATGAGAAATGTTTATATTCGCTGATCATTGTTACTAGTATAACATTAAATATTGTAGAAATATATTGGATGACAGATATTGTTAGTCCCATTTTAGTGTGTTCAAGATGTTATAATCTCATTCCTGCGATCCCAACAGAATAATTTCTATTCTCAATGCTGTGTACTTCCCACATTTCATTGATAATGATTAAAAGAATGCTAAAAAACACATTAAGAGATTCAGGTCCTGTATTAGTGGACTGGTTATCACCATTCTAGTATTCTTTTCTGTGCTTTTGGTTCGTTGTGTTGGATTGGGCCTCTACGTAGTCGCTCTTAAACCCATATCCCTTGTCTCTCTTTATGTGGACAAAGGCCATTGGTATTTCGAATGCATGTGTCGTGCTTGATTGCGATTTACGATGTCTCTTTCCTTCAAAGTTTTTGCTACTCAATGTCAGATTCTTGATTATCTCGGAAGATCTTCAGACACTGACTCTTCTTCACCGGTCGATCACTTGTTGAGCAGATCCAGGTGCAAAAGAGTTACTTGGCTTCACATATGTGGGGTTTTCACTTGTTATGTTTGTTTGACTGGGTTTTTGCTTATGGTCAATGCAGCCGAAAGACATTGATCTATCTGGTTCTTACACTGTCTCACATGTATCCGGATTACGACTTCAGGTACATCTGTATGTTCGTTTCTACTTTGTTACTGGAATAGAAGGAAGGATTATGGGTAATGTCTTCGTCAGCTGACTAGGCGACATGGCAACCCGTTGTATAATCCTTTCTTGATCATGTTGGGAGTGTTGTCAAAGGTTGACAGACAGTTCAGAGAACTGTTGCTCTAGGAGGAGCTGAGAGTTCAAGTCTCTCCATTTCCCAAGCTGATAGTTGCTTCTCTCACAATCAACTTGTGACCCGATGACATTTTATAACTTATGACTAAGCAAAGTCTTTATCGGGATATACATTGTAGCAATTCATGTTCTAGCAATGGTATCAGGATTACCTGTCTGTTGGTTTTCCAGTGTGGTGAAAGCTCATCAGTTCTTTACTGAGGAAAGCTGGGACAGTTTTAAGCAGATCTTTGATACGTACATGTTTGAAGCATCCAAGGTAATTCCTTGTGAATAATCTTGGTTCACTCGTATCTGAATACATCAATGTTGGTTTTTATCAATTTGACATACAAATGTGTGGTGTGACCTATCATTCCATCCTCTTTCTTTTCCCCTTTATTTCATTAAGTCTTCTCTAAATGTGCTATTTACATGTAGTTGGTTGTAGTTGCTAATTACTGTCATTGCTGCTGTTATTGTTTATCGCTACTGGTGAGAGCAGAGGATCTCCTTTAATGTCGAGGGGTTCTGTTTTTTCTATCTACATAGCTATGAATGAGGAGGAGAAACTTGGTTTAAGGTTCTTTACCCTTCTGAGTTCTCCTGCTTATTCCATAATCTTTTTTATTCCACAAAGTATACTATTTCCACCTTTTATTGCTCATATTTGACATCGATGAAGTTTAATTGTTTAGCTATTAATTTCCAGGAATGGATTGAGGCAAATGGTGATGGTTCCCTTCTTGAAACCTTAAAAGAGGCTATGGATGAGGTGACCTTTACAAGAATATAACTGCATGTTCCATCAGCAAGTGTTTTTTCTCCTAACTCATAGCCGTGCAGGTTGTTAAGCTATCCGAATGCGAAATATACAGCTATAATCCCAATTCAGATGCAGATCCATTTTCAGAGAGAGGAGCAATGTAATTGTCTGCTCATCATCGCCTCACTTGTGCAAGTGGTTTCCATTCTGATGTTAATCATTAACTCACTTTTTTGGGCTCCTTCAGATGGTCTTTCAGTTTCTTCTTCTATAACCGGAAACTAAAGCGCATTGTTAGCTTCCGATTTTGCTGCTTAAGGTGGGTCAAGTTTCATTTTACTCGTCTCATTCCTTCTCTTGATGAAACTTATATGTTCACCATTATCGCTTTGGCAGTAACTTGGTGGTGGAGGGACTGCTTCCAAATGAATTAGGCTATGGTGAGGACGAGGAAATCTTCGACGACATGGACATGTAAATACATCGCTTAGTTGTCATGTGTATACTGTCCAGAATAGACTTTTAGACTTCCAGCTGTACATGTCTCGTGTGAAGCTGTATTCGGAGAACTCAATAGTAGGTCTAGCTAATTTAGCTTTTCAGTGTGCAGTTGCTAATGTCATTTCAATGGGTTTCATGCGTGTAAAAAGTTGTAATGCTTGAAGACTGGAGGACCATGCCCAGACTTATTGAGCGGCTTTGGCCGAACAAGGATAAAAGCAAGATTCTGGAGGGCATGACTCCCTTTACTCTTCTATATTCGGATTCTGTCATGGAACATCACCATGGTGGTTTCTGAAATGTGCTTTTGGTCGACGAGTGTCGGGTCTAATTTTGGGTTTTTTTAGCTGCATTAAAAAGGATGGGCGATGTTATGTCGGTATGTGATTTTGCGAATCTCATTGAAAATACCTTCTTCTGAGCCGGACAGACTTTTCGGTAGTTACCTATATGGAGTTACCTAAAATTTGACAGAACCAATTGTACTCTGTGAGCCCTCATTGAGAATAGATCTAGTCTGTCATACTAAATTTTCCTCCGGTCCTCCCGTGTATGGAACTTAAGGTCACTTGCCACACGAATTCTGCATATATTTTGGTGCCGCTTTCGATTTGTGTACACAATCTGAATCTAATTAATTACGAAAAAAATATGGGGAAATGCTGTAAAGTTGAAAGCCTGATAAGTATATAGTCTCCTCCAATCATTTGCTCCCTTAAAGTTGGCCATCATTGAATTCGACATTCTGGGGTTTCATAATTTACAGCTTTTTTAAATCTGCCTAACTCCATCATCAGTTACTAAAGTTGTAACGAAAAATGGTACTACTGATTAGG
Source organism: Rhodamnia argentea (assembly GCF_020921035.1). NCBI lineage: Eukaryota > Viridiplantae > Streptophyta > Magnoliopsida > Myrtales > Myrtaceae > Rhodamnia > Rhodamnia argentea. The sequence goes on along the minus strand of NC_063154.1, from coordinate 7,829,826 downwards.
GTACACTTGTTCATCATCTCATGATCGAACAGATTTAAAAAGTTTGTAGAAAAGGTTAATCAAATCAAGATGACTTACATCTGTTCCCCTCCTCTCTCTCTCTCTCTCTCTCTCTCTCTCTCTTCAGCCGCAGCACAACGTTTGGACATTTTGTGCTAGGTGGATTTCTATTAATTAAGACAAAAGCTGACTAAATGCGTCCCTCATCGATCCGTGATTAGGACAAAAGCTTGGTTAGCACCGATGGGTGTCGACACGTGTGTATACTTGCATCACGTACTCTTTTATCCTTATTCAATTTTATTTCTTCCTTTGGAGCCCGCAAAAAAATTAGGTATTTGAAGCAGACTCAGTTCGCGTTTATTCAGGGAAAACTTGAATAATCAAAAGTTGTTGTCGAGGCCAAGTTCCCCCATGCAAAACTGTCGTGACCATATGTGTCTGTTTGAAACCATCAACTAGCTGTCAACTTAGCACGAATTGACTAAAATCTACACATAGCTCATGCTCTAAAAATGAGCCGATCATCGATATAGAGAGACTAGAATTGCCGATCACGAATGTCCGCGACCCCCAGATCGTTACCGTGGCGGGCGACAAAACGCAAGCGATGTGAGATTCATCAGCAAAGTGTTCATGCATAGTTCACCATTAGGTTTGGAAGCTCTTGCGCTTGCCGTTAAGAAAAACAATCCTTGCCAGCAAAAGATTGCTGTAGTGTCCCTCTGTTACGTGTCAGATGTGTCTCCCTACCCAAGGGGGAAGGAGTTAAAGTTGTCCAAAGGATACGTGGCCAAATCGAATTGCTAAGGTTTCTTTATTATTTTTTCTTTTCGACACCAAACACTCCATCGCCATTTGCTTTCTTAGGACTGGCTATCCCGGATCTTCATGCACTTGTCTCTGACACTTTGTTAGAAATTTTATCAGAATCTTAAGCTATCTCACCTACCCTCAAATCCTATGATCAAATTCCCTCTGGAATTTTTCCCTCTTTTCTTTGTTTTGGTGAATGTCCATTAATTAAGACTAATGTCGAGTTAGGCAGGAGACACTATTAAACCCTATATCATCAAGTTTTGCATAATTAGAGAGAGAGAGAGAGAGAGAGAGAGAGAGAGAGAGAGAGAGAGAGAGAGTTATCTAATCATGAAGTTTTGCATAATTGGAACGTGTCATCTAATTACGCTTGGAAGGATAATTCACGCAAAATATATTTCTCAAAGGTAGGGACTCAGAGTGGCTAGATGGAGATGGTCATAAGATACAATTAAGTAAAGAAAGAACAACATCATCACGACTACCTAAGACGCTCATTTGATGTTTCTTTTTTGTCAGTTAGGTAGCTGGCAATTTCATCAGCCATTTTCGAAGCTAAATTAGTTCTTAGATTGATGAAAACATACCGGAAATGTGTAGCAAATCGATATTATGTACACCACGGATCATGTTACGACAAGAATGGCAAGACTTGACCCTACTCATTATTATGTGCATGTTAGACAACAAGCTTACCTTATTTCTACTGTCTGAGTTGTTATGTGCTGCTAATCATTAACTTGAATCTTGCACCATGTAACTTGGAAAAGAGAGGTAAAATATATCCAATAAACCGGGTTAGTCAAGTTCTCAACTTTGGTTAATCAACTAAAGGACAAAGCGCATAGGTTGGGGACCTAACAATATAGCGATGTTCAACGCCTTTTGGTTGGGCTTTTCCCTTTGGGGATTTTCAATAAGCGATGGATAGTTTTATCAAAGATTAGATATAGTAATTGACAATTAATGTAAATGTGTAGAGTCAGTCCCTTGGATTAATCTTCCTAGAGAGAGAGAGAGGGGGGGCGGCTGGGGGTGGAAGGTAGAGTTTGCAATAATGACTTTTCCATCTCTTTCACTAATGTCGATTATTCTGAACCAAACCACTTCTTTGGCACGGGGAAAAGTACAAAAAAAATCATAATCCTACCCTTTCAATAAAATTAATTTAGTCATAAACCTTTTTGTATTGGTACCAATTCTGTCCATTCGGTCAATTTTAATTGTTGACGTGGACGTTGGTCGTCCTACGTCGTATGGCTTGCGTATGGACGTTTTTCTTTAGTTATTTAACTAATAGTTTTTTTTAATTATTTTTCCTTTTTTTTTTCTTTCGCTTTGGCTGGCGAGGGTTGCTGGCAACCCTTGATTGTCATTAGTAAGGGCTAGTTAGCCCTCTCTAGATCTAGGTGAGGGCTGCGAAGGCCAAGGGCGAGGGTCTTTGCATGCGGCCGGGATGGCCTTGGGCGAGGCCATCGTGGCCTCGAAGGCCCTTGTAGCCTCGGGCGAAGCGGCTCTTGCCCAAATTTGATGAGGCCCGCGACCCTCGCCATTGGTCGACGTGGGCTGGCTAGCCCTCACCTAGTGGGAAGCGAGGGTTTGCCGGTGACCCTCGCTGGCCATAGTGAAAGAATGAAAAAAAGAAAAAAATAACTATTTTTTTTTTGCAAAAATTATTTAAAAATGTCCACGTCGGCGCTAGCCGTGCCATATATAACGATCCATATCTACGTTAATGATTTTCTGCCAAAATTGATCGGATGTATCGAATTGGTACAAATGCAAAAAGATTTAGGACTAAATTGGTCCAATTGAAAAGTTTAGAATTGAATAGGTACCAATACAATAGGGTTGAGAATTTTTTAGTACTTTTTTAAATAAATTGTGACATCCCCTTGTCCCACATTGCTTAGGAGGGAAGTCTTGGGCTTGCTTATATGGCAATGAGCCCTCTTAACTTGCAAGACGCGTTTTCCGGGCATTGTATGGGCGATGCTCGAAAGAACAAAACCGTGAGGACTGTGTGTCCAAAGTAAACAATATCTTGCAAAGTGGCGCAACGGAAGCGCGTGGGGCCCAGGCCGTTACGGTTGGTATGTGTGGACCACGGTGGGCGCTCGCGGGTGCCGGCGAGGGCACAGCGGAGACGCTGTGCCGCTAAGGGGGGGATTATGTGACATTCCCTTGTCCCACATTGCTTAGGAGGGGAGTCTTGGGCTTGTTTATATGGCAATGGACCCTCTTAACTTGCAAGACGCGTTTTACGAGCGTTGTATGGGCGATGCTTGGAGGAACAAAACCGTGAGGACTATGTGTCCAAAGCGGACAATATCTTGCAAAGTGGCGCAACGGTAAATGGTACCCGGCGTTTGTGTCGGGGAAAGCATTTTCCCGAAATTAGTTTTTTGGACTTTCACCCGTTTAGTTCGCTGAAATGACTTAGTCAACGGAAAACATTTTTCGGTCAGTTGAGAATTTATGTATAAAATGAGGAAAGTGAATTCCCAAATCTAAAGAGGTGAAAACACTTTCCAGATTTGTTCCTCTCGATTTTTTTTTTAAATTTTAATTTCTTCATATTATTTTTTAATTTTTCTAATATATTACTATATTAACATTTTAATTTAGTTTTTTTCCTTACAAAAAAAAATTAATTTAGTTTTGATTTTTGATTTTCTTGATTCTTTCATTCTTCCTTCTTCCTCCACTGCGAAGGCCGGGGCGAGCCACGGACAAGCTCGAGCTTGAGGCTTGCTAGATCCGACGAGCTTGAGCTCGCCTTCCGCTGGCCATTGCAAAAGTGAAAAATCTAAAGAGGTGAAAACACTTTTTAGATTTGTTCCTCTCAATTTTTTTTAAAATTTTAATTTCTTAATATTATTTTTAAAAGTTTTAATATATTACCATATTAACATTTTAATTTAGTTTAGTTTTTTCCTTACCAAAAAAATAAAATAAAATTTAGTTTTGATGTTGATATTGACGGTTTGGATATATCTTCATACTTCTATTTAACCTAACATCGGAAAATCTTGCGGCTCTAATCAATAATGCTACCTTATAAGGATCGATGTATCAGACAAGATGTCTTAACATGAACTCAAACTAATATCACTGTGCAGTAAAGTTCATGCATGAGGTAGTATGTTGTGTGCATGTATCCTAGGACAACTGCACAAGTGTAAGGTCTAGAATAAGGAACATGTTAAGCGCACATTTAGGAGTATCAGCGAGGTTTGGACATTACTTAAGGTTGGTTTGATGTTGATATTCGTGTAATGAATAAATCCTGCAACTCTAATCAATAGTCTTATCCTGTAACGAAAAATATCACTCTGTGCTGTAAGTTCCATGCATAACTTTTGCATTTCTTATAGAAAGTCCAGCTGTTAAACCAATGTGTGATTTAATAAATTATTAGAAGCAACTGTTAGAATTACTAGAAGACTGAATATCCCGATTATTCATGGATGAACATAAAACTCAAGCATAGTCAAGATTGAATGTGGAAACGTGAAGAATTCTGTATTTACCTCCGGTCATTGATGCAGCCGATTGACAAACCGGTTTTGCAGAGCCTTGAAAGTCAGTAAATGAGTACTTCTAACCAACTGTCCTCTCAATGTTGATAGTGTGTTTTCTAATCATGAGGGGATTTGACTTAGACCTCTTTTTGTATTTCCATTCGCACCCCTTCATATAATATTTTCCATCAAGATAGTCATGATATTGAGTGGCTACCACATAACTCAATGTGGTGAGCAGTTATCACGTAAGTTAACGTGGGATCATATTATTGAGATTATACCATTATGATAACAGCAAAAACATTGTTTAAATATATCTCTTAGGACAACTGTACAAGTGCACATCTGTCAAATATGACAACTTCTTGTTAACCTTATCTCTTTTGTTATAAATACGGGCCAAGGGAGAGTAGTTGAATCTGGAAACTTACTAGCCCTTCAAAGTAAGTAGCCTCCACACCAATGGCCTGCTCATCGTCTCCACCAAGCTTGTGCAGAGTGAAAGGCCCGGCTGGCACTCGCAGGCATACGACATCGATAACGTACCCGAGAGTGATATCGCGAAGCTTCAAGGACGAAGGTAGGTTCGTATTCTCTCGTAAACTGGCCATCATTTTATCAAAACTGATGAATTCAAGATTTCAAGGGCCGAGTCCCACCGAGCATGAATTGAATGAATTTTTCACGGCGATAAATTTTGTTAGAGAATGATTTATATTGAATCAGTTAAACATCGAATACCTCCCTTGATCTCTCTGTGATTTATACTGCCATTATTGTCATTAAGGAAATCTAAGACAAATCTTCGCATATAGATGGTTTAGGATTCCTGTCTTATGTTTCTTAGGGTATTAATCTATGAATAATCTTTCGGTTCCACAGGAAAGGCGGCGAATATGGTGGACGCGGACTTGGACATTCTAAGACGGCGGATAGACAAAGTAAGGCAGAGGGAGAGACAGAAAGATCCTCCTCAGGGCCGCCAAAGTGGCTGGAATTGTCATTGTCATGTCCATGACTACGACACTCGAACAGTGAGCAAGAAGAAGAACAAGGTGATGCTAGCGGAAGCAGTGGATCTGATAATTCTAGCAAGTAGTTCGCTAGGGCTCGTCTTGCTTTGTGGTTCTTTATGCATGTGCCTTGTGTCGTTTCTGGTTCATCTGAACTACTAGTGCTCTTGTGCAATCTTAAGCTGCTGCTTCTTCCTTTCTGTCTTCTTCTTCTTCTTCTTCTTCTTCAATGCATTATCAAGAAGGTTTTGATCTGGTACAAGGCAAGAACCAAGGAACAAAGTTAATTAGGTGGCCAACACTTTTTGCATGATGATGTCTCTTCAACTTCAAGGTGTATACTTCTTAGCTTGAAAGAATTAGCTCGACTTCAATATGGCAAAAAAGAGAAGACAGAAAAAGAATCGGGAAATCTGAGTTTTAATTTCATATATTGGCAGTGGAAAATTGTCACAAACGGTAGCTAGCAGTACAATCCTCGAATATATCTATGATAAATGAGATTGTTACATATAAATGCCAAAAATGTGTAAGTTATATGATCCGTGGTAGTTTGCCACCACCACTTGTTGAAAGTGACATATGGTTTTCTACTAATGGTAAGGTGCATAAGAATTTATTGGGAAAATAAACAAAAAAGTCCTAAACCTATTACAATTATGGCAATTCAATCATAAACTGTTTTTTGGCCAATTTAGTCTTTTCAGCCAACTTTGGCTATCCGGTGTTAACGTGGCAATTTTAATAATATTTACATTTTTTTAAATAGTTTTTTCTTTCTTTTCTTTTCTTTGCTTTTGTTTTTTTGGCTTAGGGCTGGCGAGGGCATTGTGGCCCTCGTCGGGTTTGGACGAGAGTCGCGATGCCCTCATATGACCAAATTTTGTGAGGGCGTCCCGGCCCTCGAATGTGGCCGACAAGCCAGAAAAAAAGAAAATATCAAAAAAGGAGAGAAAAGAAAAAATATAAATTATTCAAAAAAATTACAAAAATATTATTAAAAATAGCCATGTTAGTCTTGGTCCACCAAAGTTGGCCGAAAGGACTGAATTGGCACAAATACAAAAAGCTTAAGACTGAATTGGCACAATCATAATAGATTTAATACTTTTTTTTGGATAATTTTCCTGAATTTCTTGCAATTTTTATCAACTTACTTTGCTAATCAAAAGAATAATTAATGTCCTTCCTTGTTTCAAACCAAGAGTTTTAGGGTCTTTTCATTGGTGTGTACATATATCTTCTTGTATTACCAAGACACTAGGAAGAATGTTTTCTTAGCCGTCTCAAACTGAGGCAATTTTGTCGAATGATTCTACCATTTCTTGCCACTATATAATGATTTGTTTCTATGCAAGTAAATTTCGATAAATATTGATGAGTGTAAAAAAACTGTGAATACATCAAATATTACTAAGAGCTTTTATCCAAGTATGTTGATAGCTTATAAGGAGCAAAGTTCCAGCTTGAAAGCCGATTCCTAAGAGAACTGTGTAAGATTCACGGACTAAAAACCTGTAAACCGATCATATTCGGCTCATTTTCCAATTTGGAGCGTCGAACTCACCGGTTCTACCTGAGAACCAAACAAACCAAGCCGGTTCTTGGGTAGAGTCCGTTTTGAACCGGCTTTGAAACCGGTCAGCACATTAAAAAAAAAAAGAAAAAGGAAATCACCCTATCAAATGACAAATTAACGCTGTAAAAATAAAAAGAAAAAAATTACAAAAAGGCCCTAGGCCCAAACTTAAACTCAAGCCACTCCTAGCCCACATCCTCTCCAGTCTCCCCAGCACACAACAAAACGTACAACTCACAGAGCAACCTCTATCTTTTGTTCCGAGCCGGTTCCATCCCACATAAAATTAGTAAAAGTTGGCGACTCAACGTTTCGATAAATTGTAAAGAATCGTATAGGAAATTTAGCCGGTAAAGAGTTAGTAAATCGCACAAAAGCAGTTGGCAATTTCACATAACAGGTACTAAATTTGAGGCGTCGACGAGAAAGGTAAATAAAAGTTCGCGAATCGGTGCCTGTTCATCTCTATAATTCGATCTTTCCCTGTGATTTCCTTTTTTCTCGGCTCCACTGGTTGAGACGTCTTGAATTTTACTCCGACAAAGCGGAGCATGAAGCTCTCAAGCTGCTTAGGAAATTGCTTAGAATCCACGACTGTCCTGGGAAAAATCTGCAAGAAGAAAGAACAATTGCAGACTTGCAGTGGCAGTACGAGAAGTGAAAACCAATAAAAGGTCCGGCAAGCTCGGGACGCTCCTTCTCAGTTCCTGATAATATTTCTGCGGGTGTACTGTTCCCATCCTGGATCTTTTGGCCGATTCCAGAAGAGTATATGCCGAATCGTCATGGACAGCAACCGATTGTGGGAAGCTGCTTTCAGCTAAGTCCAAAGCCGCCCAGTATTTCTATATCGCCGGACAACTATTACAGGACAGAAAAATAGGCTCTAATGGTGAGTCAGATCGTAAAACTTGTGTGCTCTTCACAGTTTCATTTGTTTCCCAAAGCAGGCTTAGCATCACGACTGATAACAACCAAAGGTTTCATCTGCCGTTCAATGAGAAGGAACCATCGGTCAATCTTTCTTAGTTTGGAAAAATTCCAGCTCAACGCTCCCGCTTGTTTTATGTGGAAGTTTTCCCTCTGGATCATTCAAAACAGCAGCATGGCTTTATATGAACTAATCACAGTGATGAGAAGTTCTTATTACTTTAATAGAGCAGCCACAATAGAATTGACAAACAGAAGTCCGGCAAAACTTTGGCTTTGCTTGGCATCCACTCCATCTTCCCCCTCATATGAAAAATAAGACTGACCACCCATATCAGCTTTACTATCTTCTGGATTCTGGTTTGAGTGTCACCAGAGAGAGAGAGAGAGAGAGAGAGAGAGAGAGAGAGAGAGAGAGAGCGAGAGAGAGAAATCGACACCCAGTCAGCCACAGATCGGAGAAGCCATGCCGTTTGTATCCCAGGTCCATACCAAAGCCACATAGGAGCAATGCTGAAACTGGCAAAGCTTCTATATACAAAAGGTTTATACATATCCTTTGTGAACACCGAGTACAACGATCGACGCTTACTGGAGTCAAGGGGACCTCGAGCCCTTGACGGATCCCGTGGTTTTCGGTTCCTGACCATCCCCAACGGCCTTTCTCCCGCGGATGCAGACTCGAGCCAAGACCTGCGTGGCTCTATGTGATTCTATCAAAAAGAACGTGGCTGCTCCATTTTCTGATCTCATCTCCAATCTCAACCACACCGCACCGAGCTCAGATGTTCCTCCAATCACTTGCATCTTCTCCGATGGATTCATGTCGTTTGCCACCAACAAAGCTGCTCAAGAGTTTGGCATCCCTATCGTACACCTGTAGACAATCTCCACCTGCGCCTTCATGTGATTCAAACAATACCGGACGCTTAGGGAAAAAGGTCTCACGCCATAAAAGGTACAAGTACATGGAAGATAGTTTTATTAGAACCTTGTGAGTAGACTCAGCGATTAAGTTGATGTAAGACCGAGAATATCACGCGTGATGCAGATACTAGCTACTTAACAAAAGGGCTATTTAGATACAATAATTGACTGGATTCCAGGAATAAAGAATATTACATTGTGGGACCTACCAACCTTCGTTCATAGCACGGATCCTGATGATGTTTTTTAAAATTTTGCAATGGATGCCGCTGAGAGAGCACATACTGCCTCAGCAATGATTTTCCATACCTTTGACGCCCTTGAATCAAAATTGCTTGATGCTCTATTTATTATCTAAGATTTCTTTTCTTTTCAAATATATTCGAACAAGGTGTTAAAATTGTGTCTCAAGTTTGAGCCCGTTTACGAGACCTGACACATGTGGAGTATTTATTGCTCAATCCACGCTCATCCTTTCTCTTCATGAGGGATGAAAAGCAAAATCAGAAGATTTGTTTTCAGATAGAAAGAATGAAGGATGTGGATATCCTAACATTAAAGAAGTGCATGCTTAATGAAGATGAGACTCTATTTGTCTTCTTGCATTTATGCCCTTGTCTCTTTGCTAGCTTTTTATCACTTGGCCGACAAGAGGAAAGTGAAGGTCAGAAGAATGTACATCCATTTCTTTTCCTTATTGCTTGTGGGTGCCCATCCACCATCCACCATCTATCATCATTAGATTTCCCATAGATTATGGTGAACGTGGGAACCGAAAGGTAAGATATCTTTATAGACTTTTTTCAAGAAGAAATCTAATGATTATGTTTTCTTGTCTCATTCACCTATCCCATAAGAAGGAGCAAAGACCTCTGTGAAGAGAGAGGCAAGAGAACAAGAGCTCAAGAGACGACGAGAGTCTAGGTTTGTTCATCGCGTCGAGTCCATCGAGTTGAGTTATTAAACACTGTGGGTATCAAGTGTATAATCTAGGATTGAGAAACACTTGAGCGCAAGTGATTGTAATCTTGTAATTCTTCAATTTATTAGTGGATTATTTTGTTGTTGGTTCTCTCGTGGACGTAGGTTTCGACATTCGGACCAAACCACGTAAATCTTGTGTCCTTTATTGTTCCTCATTTTATTTCTCTATCGATTTTTATAGCTTTCGATATAATTGCAAATGTCATGATCCATTTCCGCTACGGTACCGATTTCGCAACACAAGGCATAAGTTGTGCCATCATTGGAAAGTGACTGAAAGCATCCGGCAGTCTGCACAAATCCTCGGCTCTACTGGTTGAGAACCCTTGAATTTTACTGAGAGAAAGTGGAGTATGAAGCTCTCAAGATCCTCAGAGAACTGTTCAGAATTCATTTCTGTCCTGGGAAAAATCTATAGGCTTATGCTTTTGAGCATTCTCCAAGAGACTCTCTACTTGGCTAAGAAGACGAGCCATAAGACAGTCCCCCCTTCTGGGACACCTCTGGACTCTTCATCCCTTCCAGGAGGATCAATCTCGTAACAAATACAAATAAAAAAACAATAAAAGGTCCGGCAAGCTTAGGACGCTCCTACCCAGTTCTCGACAAGATTTCTGGGCATGCATCGTTCCCGTCCTGGATCTTTTGGCCGATTCCAGAAGAGTATATGCCGATTCTTCGTCCACAGCAACTGTTTTTTTATGTTATTTAAGGAAGCTCCTTCAAGCCAGGGGTGTTAATGGGTCGGGTTGGCTTTCCATGATACCCGACCCGACCCAACCCAAAACACTGAAGGAATAACCAAAAGCGATCGGGTCGGGTTTAAAAATGTCCACGTTAGTGCGGCCTTGAAGGCCCTCGCGGCCCTTGCCCAAATTTGGTGAAGCCTGCGACCCTCGCCAGTGGCCAATTTGGGCAGAAGCAAGGGTTACTGGTGACCCTCGCCGGCCAAAGTGAAAGAACAAACAAGAATGAAAAAAAAATGACTAATTTTTTTGGAAAAATTATTTGAAAATGTCTACGTCAGCGCTAGCTGCTCTACGTATGACGGTTGGCATCTACGTTAATGATTTTAGGCCAAAAAGGATGGAATGGATTGAATTGGTACCAATGCAAAAAAGGTTTAGGACTAAATTGGTACAATTGAAAAGTTTATGATTGAATTAGTACCAATACAATAGGGTTGAAATTTTTTTGGTACTATTTTAAATAAACGGCATCTTGCATTTGTGTCAAGGAAAGCATTTTTCGAAATTAGTTTTTTGGACTCTCACCTATTTAGTTCGCGGAAAATGACTTGGTCAACGAAAAACATTTTTTCGGTCAATGGAAAATTCATACATAAAATGAGGAAAGTGAATCCCTACATCGAAAGAGGTGAAAATACTTTCCAGATTTGTTTCTCTCAATTTTTTTAAAAGTTTTTAATTTCTTATTGTTATTTTTAAAATTTTTTAAATATATTACTATATTAACATTTCAATTTAGTTTTGATTTTCCTTTTTCTTTCATTCTTTCTTCTTCCTCCATTGCGACGGCCAGGGCGGCCACGGACAAGCTCGAGCTCGAGGTTCGCCAAATTCAAAGAGCTCGAGCTCGCCTTCTCCGGCCGTCGCAACGGAGGAAGAAGGAAGAAATAGATGAAAAAAAGAATAAAAGAATGAAAGAAATTTATATTTTTGGCCTAAGATAAAATCTTGAGATTAAAATCATTTTTCAAATGAGAACCAACCATCAGAAAACGTTTTCAGTCGCATGTCTCCAAACAAAAGAAAACAAACCGTTTTTCTGAAAAATGATTTCTGGGGAAATTAGTTTCCTTTTTCATTTAGTATTCCGTGAAACAAACACCCTCTAAGTTTCAATGTGACACTTAGCTCTTTGTGTGAAGGATGGATTCAGAATAACGGTTTTATAATTTGGTAAATAGGTGCTCTTGAGATGAATGATTTCACAATGTAAAAAAAAAAATCCTTTGTTCCCACATAATAGAGTATATATAGTTTAACTATGTCAAAATAGAATCTTTATATACATAAAAGGTATACGCGTAAGCATTAGCGATTCGCTAAAACATGCACAATAAACTATTTCTAATGACATAGATGCACATCACTGGGTAAAGCTGACGCATTTAAAAATGTCTACAATAAGAAACGTATTAAGCACACATTTAGGCCTATTAAAAAGGTTTCGACATTACTTAAGCTTAAATTGATGTTGATGTTGATTGTTTGGATATATCTTCATACTTCTATTCGACCTAACATCGGAAAATCTTGCGGCTCTAATTAATAATCTTACCATATAAGGATCGATGTATCAGACACGATGTCTTAACAAGAACTCAAACTAATGTCACTGTGCTGCAAAGTTCATGCATGAGGTAGTATGTTGTGTGCATGTATCCTAGGACAACTGCACAAGTGTAAGGTCTAGAATAAGGATCATATTAAGCGCACGTTTAGGAGTATCAGCGAGGTTTGGACATCACTTAAGGTTGGTTTGATGTTGATATTCCTGTAATGGATATATTCTTATATTTCTGTTCAACGTAATAGAATAGATCCTGCAACTCTAATCAATAGTCTTATCCTTGTAACGGAAAATATCAGTCCGTGCTGTAAGTATCATCGCATAACTTTTGCATTTCTTATAGAAAGTCAAACTGTTAAAGCAATGCGTAATTTAATAAATTATCAGACGCAAATGTTAGAATTGCTAGAGGATTGAATATCCTGATTATTCATGGATGACCATAAAACTCATGCATAATCAGCATAGAATGTGGAAACGTGAAGAATTATGTACTTACCTCTAGCCATTGATGAAGCCGATTGGCAAACCGGCTTTGCGGAGCCTTGAAAGTCGGTGAATGAATACCTCTAACCAATTGCTTTCTCAACGTTGATAGCGTGATTTCTGATCATGAGAGGATTTGGCTTAGACCTCTTTTTGTATTCCCATTCGCACCACTTCATATAAAGTTTGCCATCAAGACAGTCATGACATTAAACGGTTACCACATAACTCAATGTGGTGCGCAATTATCATGTAAGTTAATGTGGGATCATATTATTGAGATTATACCATTATTATAACAGCAAAAACATTGTTTAAATATATATCTTAGGACAACGGTACAAGTGTACATCTGTCAAATATGACAACTTCTTGTTAACCTTATCTCTTTTGTTATAAATACGTAAAAGGGCCGAGGGAGAGTAGTTGAATCTGGAAGCTTACAAGCCCTTCAAAGTAAGTAGCCTCCACACCAATGGCCTGTTCATCGTCTCCACCAAGCTTGTGCAGAGTGAAAGGCCTGGCCTGCACTAGCAGGCATACAACATCGATAATGTACACGAGAGTGATATCGCGAAGCTTCAACGATGAAGGTAGGTTCGTATTCTCTCGTAAACTGGCCATCATTTTATCGAAACAGATTAATTCAAGATTTCAACGGCCGAGTCCCATCGAGCATGAATTGAATGAATTTTTCATGGCGATAAATTTTGTTAGAGAATGATTTATATTGAATCAGTTAAACATCGAATACCTCCCTTGATCTCTCTGTGATTTATCCCGGCATTATTGTCATTAAGGAAATCTAAGACAAGTCTTTGCATATAGATTGTTTAGGATTCTTGTCTTATGTTTCTTATGGGGTTAATCTATAAATAATCTTTGGTTCCACAGGGAAGGCAGCGAATATGGAGGAAACGAACTTGGACATTCTAAGACGGCGGATAGATGAAGTAAGGCAGAGGGAGAGACCGAAAGATCGTCCCGGGGGCTGCCAAAGCAGCTGGAACTACCATCCTCATGTCCGTGGCTCCGACACTCAAACAGCGAGCAAGAAGAGGAAGAAGAAGAAGGTGATGCTAGTGGAAGCAGTGGAACTGATAATTCTAGCAAGTAGTTCGCTAGGGCTCGTCTTGCTTTGTGGTTCTTTATGCATGTGCCATGTGTCGTTTCTGGTTCATCTGAACTACTAGTGCTCTTGTGCAATCTTAAACTGCTGTTTCTTCCTCTCTGTCTTCTTCTTCTTCTTCAATGCATTATCAAGAAGGTTTTGATCTGGTACAAGAAAAGGGTCAAGGAACAAAGTTATGCATGGTGATACTTCTTCAACTTCTCAAGGTGTATTCCTCTTAGCTAGAAAAAATTAGCTCAACTTCAATTTGACAAAATAGAAAAGAAAGAAAAGACACGGGAAATCGAGTTTTAATTTCATGTATTGGCAGTGGAAACTTTTCACAAACGGTAGCTAGTAGTACAACCCTCGAGTATAGCTATGATCAATGAGTTAATTACATATCAATGCCCAAAATGTGTAAGTTATATGATCCGAGGTAGTTTGTCACCACCACTTGTTGAAAGTGACATATGGTTTTTCTGCTAATGGTAAACTGCACAAGAATTTGTTGCAATTTTATCAACCTGTTGAAAGTGACAAATGATTTTTCTACTAATGGTAGGCTGCACAAGAATTTCTTGCTGGTGACAAACTACCTCGGATCATATATATATTTTGTGTGTGAATTGGAGTTATTCCACATCGGCTATGGAAGGGGCTGGTAATCGGTTTATAAGTGTGAAGGAAAGTCTTACGAAATGAGATTTTTTCACATCTTTTAGATAACTTGTCGATGCTTGTCTCTTTGCCACTTGCTCACCCAAAAAGGGAAAAAAAAAATCTCTATTAGTTTAATTATTATTCCAACTTGAATAACCCTTTTCTTTATTTTTATGATTTATATTATTTGAAAAAATGAGCCAACGAAAATGTTTTATCATCAACTAAAATATTTTAGACAATTCTAATTCACTCATTTTGCAAAGCAATAAACACTATTAAAATCAAGAAAATATGTCGGTCCACAATTTTTTGGCTCGGGCGTTACCTTGTCGAATTTCTTGAGGATCTTCATGAAAGCCATCATGTTTTAGACTTGAAGAATGATTTTTTGGCGATCTCAAAGCAGCGCAAGTTTATTGAATGATTCTACTATTTCATGCCAAAAGATAAGGATTTTTATCTATGCATGTAAATTCCTATAAATGTTGATAAGTGTAAAAAAAACTTTGAATAGACAAAAAATTACTGAGAACTTAACCAACTTGGTTGATCGATTTCAAGGCCGATTTCCAAGAGAACCGCTTACATTAAGACTTGAAAACCGTTCCCCTCTCTCTGACTCCCCCACCCCCACCCTAACCCTAGGTTTATGCCGCCTCACATTCTGAGGGAGAGCTTTTTTTTTGCTTGGATTATCTTTCCTTTTCTCTCCCACTATTTTTTGGGAGCTTGCATGTGTGAATAATTTTCTGCAGCTTATCTTGGATGAATATGGAAACCAATTCAGGCATTTGTCTAGTCGACAGCCACCGGTGAGAATGTTCGAGAAGCAAGTTTCCTAGATGTATTTGATTTGTGCTCTTTCAACACACCGATGTTGGTATTACTACTCGACGATGGTGATGAAGACATCAAACTTAAACGCGGGGTATGAGAGTTCTCGATGTGTGCTCATCATTGAATCCAATGACCGGCTGCTAAAATTTCATGATGATAGATCTATTCTTGGAGGATGAGAGTGTGTTTCTAGTTGTAGAATATGCTTTGTTATTTACTTTTTTATATTTATTTTTTTCTGGGAGCTTGAAAGCATTTTATGTACCTCTCGAATATTATCATGACTAATGAATAGAATCTTTCTTTCGACCAAAAGAAAAAAACTGGAGACTGATCAAATTTGATTCATTTTCCAATGTTGAGCCTTGAACTTGCCGGTTCTGCCCAAGAGTCGGACAAAACAAGCCGGTTCTTGGGTAGAGTCGGTTTTGAACCGGCTTTGAAACGGGTCAGCACATTTTAAAAATAATTCACTCAATCAAAATAACAAAGTAACAGTCTCAAACTGAAATTACAAAAAAAAAAAACAAAAGGCCCTAGGCCCACACTTAAACTCACGCCAATCCCGGCCCACATCCTCGCCACAGAGACAACCAAACTCACAACTCATAGACCTACCTTTCTGTTTTGTTCCAAGCCGGTCCCATGATTTATGGAACCAGCTCTCTCAAATAAATTAGCAAATATTAAAGTGGTAACTCAATGTTAAAGACCGGTAAATTGTAACGGATCAAAATGTATTTGGATATTTCCCTTCAACTGTACAATCGAGTATTCTTTATTTGACACGAATAATTGAAGTGAATCCTTCGAAAAGAAAATGGATTATGAGGGTGTGTCACTTGAACTATTGATTGGGCCGTGCAGATGGATTTATGCCTTTATCTACCACATTGAAATTCACAACCAAACGTGCCTTTGTTCCGACCACCCCGTACAAGCCCTATAAAGGCAATTTCAGTAGGCAATAAAGTTGGGGAAAAATGAGTAAATGGCGCAAAAGCGGTTGGTAATTTCACATAATGGGCAATAAAGTTTGAGGCGTTGACGAAAAAGGTGAACAAATTTGCGAATCGACAACGAGTACGCTCAGGTGGACTCCCTTAACCGATTGCAGCTTTCTCCAGACCTCCACTACCGATTGTGAGGCCCCAATTCTTGACTGGAGGGGCCACTCGAGGGATCGCGACCCGTTGTCCCGACATCACTGCAATTTTAGAGGCAGGCGAAACGCAGTCTTGGGGCTTTACCAGAAGTAATTAGTAAAAGGCCTAACGTATCTTCTCATTACTATTAAGAAATTCACTATAACAGTATTTGCGTGACTATTATGATAGCAAATTCAAATTCTTTATGCGTGAACCCTTTTTTTTTTTTCCTAGCCATCTTTGGAAAGCGACTGAAACCATCATTGGGCAGCCTCAAGTGGACGAGGGTCTGCACAAATTTCAAGGAGGGAAAGTGGAGTGTGAAACTCTCAAGCTGCTCAGAAAATTGCCTGGAATCCACTACTGTCCCGGGAAAAAAATCTGCAGGCTCATGCTTATGACCATCCTACAAGCAACTCTCTACTTGGCTAAGAAGACGAGCGATAAGACACTCCCCTTCGGTGACACCTCTGGACCCTTCATCCATCCTCTCAGGGTCGACCGAAGAAAGAAACAACATTGCAGTCGCAGTATAAGAAAAAAAACAGTGGAAGGTCCGGCAAGCTTAGGACGCTCCTTCCCAGTTCTTGATAAGATTTCTGGGGGTGTACTGTTCCCATCCTGGACCTTTTGGCCGATTCCAGAAGAGTATATGCCAAAATCTTCGTGGACAGCAACCGTCTTAGGGAAAGCTGCTTTCAGCTAAAGTCCGAAGCCGCGAAGTATTTCTACAGCACTGGACGACTATTACAGGACAGAAAAGTAGGCTGTAAAGGGTGAGACAGGTCGTTAAAAAAAAATTTGTGTGCTCTTCACAGTTTCATTTGTTTCTGTTGTAACATAAAGCGCGGAAAACTTCTGCGTCACCGTGCGTGCACCTTGGCTTCGCTGCTCGTCCTTCTGTTTTCGACGGTGTACTGTGTGCGGTTTTCATTTTCACGGGAAGATAATAAATGCCTCCTGATAGTTTGTTGGACGGTCCTCCTATGCATATCAATAAAAGTTGGACCCTCAAGTTCTTTTATTTCCCTTGTGTTGACCCGGCTTCTGCAGTGGAAAAAAGGAAGTAAGACCGAAACCCTTTATTTTCGTCTCTTTCACGTGCAAAGACCTTTCTGCCCCCACAAGTAAACATAAAATATTATGTCCCCCTTTTTCGTCCTGTAATGCCATCATCAGAACGGAAGAAGTCGTTGCCCGTTTCCCGCCGTATGTGGATTCTTCTTTGAACAAATCGATATCTATTCATAAATTGTTCAAACTCGAGACGTAATTTGACAGTTTCCAAAAGCCGGCTTAGCATCATGACTGGGATAAACAACTGAAGGTGTCGTTTACCATTCAGCGAATCCAGTTCAGCGCTCTCGCTTGTCTTATGTGGAAGTTTTCCTCTGGCTGCTTGCTGACTATCACAGTGACGATAAATGTTTGTTACTCTAATAAAGCAGCCACTTGCAGAGACGTGTAGAACTTGCAAACAGAAGTTCGGCAAACCTTTGGCTCTGCCTGGCATCCACTACGTCTTCCCCCCTCATACCATATATAAAACTGGCCACCCATATCAGCTTTTCTATCCTCTGAGTTCCGGTTTGGGTGTCACCAGAGAGAGAGAGAGAGAGAGATGGACACCCAATCAGCCCCAGCTCAGAGAAGCCATGCCGTTTGTATCCCAGGTCCATACCAAAGCCACATAGGAGCAATGCTAAAACTGGCAAAGCTTCTGTACGCAAAAGGTTTCTACATATCCTTTGTGAACACCGAGTACAACCATCGACGCTTGCTGAAGTCGAGGGGACCTCGAGCCCTCGACGGCTTCAGTGGCTTTCGGTTCCTGACCATCACCGACGGCCTTCCTCCCTCGGATGCAGACTCGAGCCAAGACCTCGCGGCTGTTTGTGATTCTGTCAGAAAGAACATGGCTGCTCCATTTTCTGATCTCATCTCCAATCTCAACCACACCGCACCGAACTCAGATGTTCCTCCAGTCACTTGCATCTTCTCCGATGGATTCATGTCGTTTGCCACCAACGAAGCTGCTCAAGAATTCGGCATTCCTATCGTACACTTGTGGACAATCCCCGCCTGCTCCTTCATGGGATTCAAACAATACCGGACACTGATGGAAAAGGGTCTCGCGCCATTAAAAGGTACAAGTACAGGGAAGATAGTTTTATCATAACCTTGCGAGTAGATTTGGCGACTAAGCTGATGTAAAACTGAGAATATCACGTGTGATGCAGATACCAGCTACTTAACAAACGGCTATTTGGATACAATAATTGACTGGATTCCAGGAATGAAGAATATTACATTGCGGGACTTGCCAACCTTCTTTCGCAGCACAGATCCTGAAGACATTATGTTCAATTTTGCAATGGATGCCGCTGAGAGAGCAAATACTGCCTCCGCAATGATTTTCCATACATTTGACGCCCTTGAATCGGAATTGCTTGATGCTCTATCATCGATGTTTCCTCGCGTTTATGCAATTGGGCCACTCTCGTTACTTGTCGACAAACTAGTGAAGGAAGAGAGTCCCCTGAAATCTGTTGACTGCAATTTGTGGAGAGAAGATACAGAGTGCCTTCGATGGCTCGACTCGAAGGAACCGAAGTCGGTTCTATACATTAATTTCGGCAGCATAGCTGTCTTGACAAGAGAAGAGCTTGTTGAGTTCGCAATGGGACTGGCCAACAGCAAACATCCATTCTTGTGGATAATTAGGCCAGACCTTATCAGTGGGGATTCGATAGTTCTTTCTCGAGAATTCATGAAAGAAACAGAAGGAAGAAGTATGCTTGCAGATTGGTGTCCACAGGAGGCAGTTCTCAACCACATAGCGACCGGAGGGTTCTTAACGCACTGCGGATGGAACTCTATAATCGAGAGTGTATCGGCAGGAGTCCCAATGATCTGTTGGCCGTCTTTTGGGGACCAGAGCACAAACTGCACCTACGCTTGTAGTAAATGGGAGATTGGTCTGGAGTTATCAGGTATGGTCAGAAGAGAGGAAGTGGAAAGACTAGTGAGGGAATTGATGGAAGGAGACAAGGGAAAACAAATGACAGGAAGAATCATAGAGCGGAAAAAACTAGCACAGGAGGCAACAGATCCAAATGGATCATCGTCCAAAAACTTGGACAAGCTGTTGAATGAACTTCTAACTTAAATATAGCACCGGACGTCTGTTTGTGCAACATTGCTACCACAGGCAATTGTTTGTTCACAGTAGCTTTGTACTTTCTTTATGGGTTCCTATAATGAGATTGTATGTTCTCATCGGTGTGTTTCAAGAGGCTTGCACAGACTACCTAATTCATCTATCCTATAAACTTGTTCCCAACAAGAAGAGCTATCTTGCCTACGCCCATATTCCACTCTTCATGCTTAGTTATAACTTGAAAGATATCTATTGGCATGCTTATTATTGTGCGGAAGCAAACAATTAGATAATAAAATAGACATGACAAGAAAATAAATCGGAAATCAGATTTACGTAGTTCGATCGTAGAACTACGTTAACGGGGAGTAACGAATTCCATTATATAACAAACGATTCAACGGAGATTACAAACCACACTCAAACACTCTTATACTCTTAGCGTTTTCTAGCTTCAATTACATATAATAACTCACAATTGTTTAGCTACACAGTTCCTCACAAAAAATCTCTCAATCTAAAAAAGAAATTCACAAATCTTACTTATAAGATTTAATTGACTTTAAATACTGGAGATGTAATTCACTAGCAAAAGTTTCTCTTCGATACTCTTCATAAAGAACATTTGCTTCTTATTTATAAGTAAGAGTTGGATTCAAAATTCAGTTTTTTCCACTCTAACAAAAAATGGTACTACTGATTAGGGTACACTTGTTCATCATCTCATGATTGAACAGATTTAAAAAGTTTAAAGAAAAGGTTATTCAAATCAAGATGACTAACTTCTGTTCCCCCCCCCCCGGCCTCTTCTCTCTCTCTCTCTCTCTCTCTCCCAGCTGCAGCATAACGTTTGGACACTTGTGCTAGGTGGGTTTCTTCTAATTAAGAAAAAAGCTGATTAAATGCGCCCTCATCGATCCGTGCTTAGGACAAAAGCTTAGTTAGCAGTAGCACCAGTTGGGGTCGACACGTGTGGATACTGGCATCACTTCTTCTCTTATCCTTATTTAATTTTACTTCTTTCTTTGGAGCCCTCCAAAAAAAAAAAAAAAGTGCATTTCAAGCAGATGTTTATCAAGTGAAAACTTAAATAATCCAAGTTGTCGTCTGTATTAAGGCCAAGTCCTCCATGCAAATTGTCTCGAGCACATGTGTTTGACTGAACGCGTAAACTAGCTGTCAAAACGAATTGACTGAACCTAGATGTACGCCATGCTCTAAAAATGAGCCGACCATCGATATAGAGGGACTAGTATAGCCGATCACGGAGCCGATCACGGGCGTCCTCGACTCGCGGATCATCTGCGTGATATATGACAAAACAGAAGGGATGTGAGATTCAACAGCAGAGTGCTCATGCATGGTTCGCCACTAGGCTTCGAAGCTTTTCTGCATGCCATTTAAAAAACGGTCCTTGCCAGCAAAAGTTTGTAGTGTCCCTCTGTCATGTGTGACAGTGACAGATTTTTCACCATATCCAAGACGACAGAGTTAAGGGAGTGCATAGTAATACTTCCGGAAAAAAATTTCTATTTCAAAAATACTTCTAAAGTAAAAATCTACTTATTAATATAGCATCTGAAATAGAAATCTATTTATTTAAGCAACATTACATTTCTCCTTATGAAGCAAATTTCTACTTCTGAAGTTATTTTGAGCTAATCCCAGATATTAAAAAAAAATGCTTCTTTTTTAGAACTAGAAATTTCTTAACATCAATCTCTCTCTCACTTCGGCTTCTTTTCATTTTCGGTGCCTCTCTCTCTCTCTCCCCCAACCACGCTTCCATTGTCGTTGCCCACTACCAAACTTCGCCTGCTGCCGCTGCCCCCCACGCTTGCCGCCGTCGCCGCCCACCGCCAACCACCTCTCACCATTGCCCACGTTGCCCCCCACTGTCTACCGCCAACCATTATCGCCCACCGACCACCATCGTATCGCCACGGAGACCACTACTCGCCGCCAAGTTGCCATTTCCGGTTGCCGGAGTAAAAAATAAATAAATGAAATATTATTTTTTAAAAGTAAATAATATTTTTAATAATGAATATTATTTTTTAAAGAAATTTTAAAAAATAAAAAATGAAGTATAAATTTTTCGGGTGCCGACAATAATTTTTCGTTGAAGATTTTGTGTTAATAATGCTTCATAAGTAGAAATTTTCAATCGTTATCAAACGAATTTCTGTGATGAAAAATCAACTTAGTAGAAAAATCAAATTCCGCTTTAGAGGAGAAGTAGAAAAATCAATTTTTGGCCATAAGTTTTTGTTGGAAATATGTGATAAATTGAAGGGTGAATGAATGAAAAATTGATGCTCAAAGAACACCCTTGAGTTGGAAGTGGGAAAGTGGAAGATACTAATCCTACATTGAAAAGAAAGAAGGCTTTAGATTACTTTATAGATATTTACCTCCTTTAGAATGGTAACTATCATATCACAAGCACTATGCCTCGTGCACGGGCGTAGGGGTGCAAATCCCAAGGCTCGACGAGCTGAAAATTAGGCACGAATGCACGACCCGCGTACACGAATGCGGGACCAAATGGTGGGCCTCACGATAAACCCAATTTTGCCTTGCCTTCTGGTTTATTTTCGAACTCAAACCGTTAACAGCCACCGAATCAATTGAGTAATGACAGATTAATGGCATTGCTATTACAAAAAATTAGCAGATTTATCAGCTTTCCGAAACGCCCCTCACTTACCCTAGAAGTAGATGGCTTCCTATTCAAAATTTTTCGTCGTCTGAAAATCTTCTCTCTCTCTCTCTCTCTCTCTCTCTCTCCACATTTGCATTGTTTTCGATAGTATTCGGTTCCGATTTGTTCAGGTTTGCCAAAAGCTTTGAAGTACTGTGCTTGCTTCTTTGCTGCCAACCGTTGTATCCTGGGAGACAGATGTTCATGAAACCTCGAGCACATACTAGAGGGGACGGATCTGTTTTAAGGAAATTGTGTCAAACACAAGTCTCGGTATTACCTATATCGATTACATTTCTTTTCGATCTTGTTATTGCAATTTCATTTCGTTTCAATTCGTGATTGTACTTGTTCTAATTTCAATTTTAATACAATTATCAAATTCTATATTGTTCATGACGTTTATACTAGAGTCGTTTTGCTACAATTTTTTTTTTAAAATAGAAGTGTTGCCATGCGTGCCCTAAGTTGTCCGGAGGATATGTGGCCAAATCAAATTGCTAAGGTTTGTTTATTGTTTTTTTTTATCAACACCAACTACTCCATCGCCATTTGCTTTCTTAGGACTGGTTACCGCGGATCTTCATGCACTTGTCTCTGCCACTTTGTTAGAAATATTATCGCATCTTAAGCTATCTCACCTACCCTCAAATCCTATGGTCAAATTCCCTCTGGATTTCTCCCTCTTTTCTTTGTCTTGGTGAATGTCCATTAATTTCTACTAATGTCTACTGACATCTAAATTTTGGCTAATCATTTAGAATTAATTGCATTTGAAAATTAGAGACTAACTTTTTTTTTTTATGACCGAGGTTCCGTGCGGCCGGCGGTGGAGCACGACTAGTCCTCGGGAGGGGCTAGCGTAGGAGCCCACCACCACGACCCCCCACTTAAGACACCGGCGCCGAGAAGTTTTGAACCTAGAACCTCTCGTGAAAGGAACTGAACTTAAACCAACTCGGCCACCGATCGGTGGGTATTAGAGACTAACGTTAATCCCTAGCAAAAATATTTAATTCATTTTTGTATAGTTTAATTTTAGCATTCATACATTGCATTAAATTTTAGTTGGACTGGTGGCATGTGGATTTAAAGTGATGATTATGAGCTCAATTTTATCGATTGGACTAAGCCCACGGTACCCATAAAACTTCATGTTGGCTGAAAATTGCACGTGCTACGCGTATGGATTGTTCTGAACTTGGAAAGATTAGGCGTAATAAGGCTTAAAAAAATCTCAATTATAGGGAGAATTGGTGTCATGATCTTCATAATAGGAAAAGATCTTCCCTAAAAGATGAGAAGAACGAGCCATCTACGTGGACAATAATACAAGAGATGTGGTCGCTTTAAAAATTGTCGCGACCTAAAAATCGGTGTTTTCAATTTTAGATTAATGGATTACCAGATTAATTAATTAAATTAACTAATCTAGCTCATATTCTCCCAACTTCTACCAAATCGTGACTTGTAGTTCAAGTGATTATCTTGCAAAATTTTTTCTAAAAACCTAAATAAAATATCGGGAGAAAACTATTTTATTTCTACGAACCAGAGCTTTTAAGTTCGGGCACTTGGTTACCTTAATTTTTCAACTAATGTCATTTCGATACCAATTTTCAAGAAAAATGTTCTGGCAATTTTAATTAATTATTACTTAGGGTTCAAAGGTGCAACTTTTGGGTTTTCTTTTTATGATTAATTTTTGTGTATTTTCGAAATTAAAAATTAATGGAAAATGAGAGTGAGTTGGTTCAAGATTATCTTAAAGTCTTCAGATTTAATCTGCATTAAGCCCCAAAATTTTTAAGAAAATATTTTTTCCCTATGTCTACATTTTTTAAAAAATAATTGATTCAAAAAGATTCTATCCATTGAAATGCAATCCATTAGATAGTATTTCTAGAAAATCCTATCTTTCTAAAGATGAACAGATGTGGTTTTTAAGAAACATTATCTTACTATGTCCTTTTTTTTTTTTTTAATTTTCTGAAATTTTTTGTGAGGAATTGAAGATGAGCCATGAGGATTTCTTCTTCTTCTTCTTCTTTTTTAATTTTTTTTCAATTTTTTGGATTTTCGGTTTTTATGAATGAACTTAAATTCAAATTGCAAATCTTTTAGTTTAAAGGTTGTTATCGTAGATGCCTTCGAATTAAGTCAAAATACCTGCTATGAAAATAATTTTATCGAAAGCCCGATAGATAGACTTATTTACATGTGTGCGGTTGCGGATTAGGATATTTTCCTAATCCGTCACATTTTGAAAATATTTTGATATCTTGAGTATCTTGGATATATTCAAAATATATTTTTTTTCAAATTAACCAGATTATCACCAAGACTCCAAAAATATCTCAATCAAATCCCAATTTTCAAATTAGGCAAGTACATGATATATAGCAAGATTTATTTAGAATTTTCGGTTTCTAAAATTAACGTGCAAATCTTCACAACTGAATATTCAATCTTGCAAAACAATCTTCTCAATATGCAATCCTTACGTTTTCAAGCACACAATTTCCGAATCAAAGATATGCCGCCAGTCTTTAGATACTCTAATTGGATAATATACTTGATAGTGTAAAATATGGCATCATTTGAATACAGAACATGCAATCGAAGAACTAAATCAAGCAAAAACGAGCAACATAATCTTCGGAATATCAAATCAAGAGATATACCTAAATTCGAAAATTCGCATTCCAAATTTGCTTTCGTGCCGAACTTGCAGACGAACTTCGGATTTGCAATTGGCTTGGAGAATGACTCTCGTACGGATTTGCTCGGCTCGGATGGGAGGAAAAAGCTGTGGAAAGAAAAGAATTCCTCTCCCTCTGAATCTCTTTCTTCTTTTTTTCTTTCTCTCTGGCTGCGAACGTGAATTTCAAAACTGTGACCCTCTCTTCTTTTCTCTACTTTTTCACGTTCTCTCTTAAAAAAAAATCTGCTCTGGTTCTCTCAATTTTTTTTTTTCTCTGTGAACGAATCCTCTCTTACCTTCTCTCTCGATTTTCTGCCTTGTGGTACTGTGAAAAAAAAAAAAAACCTCACTCGTGTTAAGACTCTTTTCTCTCTCTCTATCTCACTTTTATCTCTCGAAAGAATGGCCGCTCCCCGTGAAGGGTCTTTCTTATAGGCTTGAGAGTCTGAGCTATTGAGCAAAAGAAATCTTTTGCAGAATATCTCGTGTGATAATCTTCAACCGTTCGGCCATATTGATATCTATACGGATTTAGCCCAACTAATTTAGTTAGGAATGAGCTCGTCTACTACCAATCTAGTTTGAATGCAAGTGCAACGCGAATATCCTATACGAAACCAAAATGATTTAATTATTTTTTATAGGGACTAAAGTTACTCCTTAATTTTTTTATACAATAAATGATTAAATAAGAAAAAAATCAAAAATTAGGTGTCAACAAAAAGGGTTTTTTTCAAAAATGGGTCCAAAATATTTACGAAACTAGGGTAATTTTTTCTCCATTTACCAATTCGGGGCCTGCGTGGCGGTGATACTGCTGCACGGGAGCCTCGGGCACCTTTATTAGGCACTTGCTCCTTCATGGGTGCACAAATAATGTGCGCCCGCGAAGGCCAGCTTTGCTATAAAGCAAAGCCGGCAAGGTGTTCATTTTCTCCCTCGCCCGCATGCATTCTTTGTTCCGGCCTTCATTGCTCCCTCGCCCGCGTTTATTTTCTCCCTCGCCTGCATTCATTCTTTGTTGCCCTCGTTCATTCTCCCACGCTCAGCACTTTCTCTTTGTCATCCTCCCTCGCCTATTGAAGGAGATCCTCCCTCACTTTAGGCACCTTTATCAGTATTAAATATTTTTTAATTAATAATTAAATTTTTTATGTAATTTTATGTTACGTATAGGTTGTTAGTAATATTTTTTTTGTTAATATTTTCATGATATTTAAATTAATTTATGACTCTTTCTCTTGGCGGTTTGAGCTCCTCATTCCGTGCGTGCTCTCCCACGGCGGTTTAAGGTAAGTTTTGGTGTAGTTATTTTTTTTGTCAGTTTCTTAGGTATATATTTATTTATTTTGTTATTATTTATACATGAATCATTTATTTGCATTTGTTATATTATTATTTATTTTTATGTCATTTGTTATATTAATAGTTATAATGTTAATGAGATTTAATGAGTATAGTTAGTTGAAATGTGAGTTTTTTATGTAACTCTATGTTACTTATAGGTTGTTAGTAATATGTTTTAATTTTTCATTAATGTTTTGGTAATAGTTATAATGTTTTTGTATTTTTATGTTCTTTATGGGTTGCTATGGGCTTTTTTGAAAAATAGGGTAAAAAAATATTTACGAATTTAGGTATTCTTTAAAAATATTTACGGACTTAGGAATGATAAAGGGCTATTAAAAAAAATTAGAAAACCTCCCCCCCCCAAAGGCTGTGAAACAGCCGTACATGCGCTAAATCCGTAAATATTTTTAAAGAATACCTAAATTCGTAAATATTTTTTTACCCTATTTGCATTTGTTGTATTATGGTATTTATTTCATTTGTTATATTGATAGTTATAATGTTAATTTGTTAATGTGTAGGGGAAAATATTTATTAAATTTTAGATGCAAAATAATTTATAACTTTATTTAGCAGAATGTCTTCTAAATCTTTTATGACTATACACTGGGGAGGAAAAATAGTACGAAATGAATATGGACATGATTACGAAGGTGGACAGTCTACTACGTTGAGTTTAGAAACATATCCACATTTGATGAGTAACGTACTACGATTAGGTGCGTTTTAAATATAATAGAAAATCAGTGTATTCATAGTTTGATGTATAGACAATCGATACTAACACTCGGTTGTATTATATATGACATTGTAGAGGTACATAATGATGTTGCGATTAAGATAATCCAGCGGTTTGCACTTCGGTGTGGTTCTATGGCATTTTTACAGTTTTATGCAACCGTAGAGGAACACCAAGTGATAAATGATTCAGCTGGGGAAGGTTCCAATGTTGGTGAAGATGACGTTGGTGTGGATAATCAGTACATAGAGTATGATGATAATGATGATGATAGTGATGAAAAAGATGACGGAGGTGATAATATGAAGGCTTACTACAACACCCATTGCAGTAATTCTATTTTGCCGTTGATACATCCACATCCCTATTCAAAGATTGACTTTGATACGATATAAGTAGATACAAGACCCAACCCGAGCCGTATGTTGTTTGATCCATCAAAAGAATTTGATGTTCGGATGTTATTTTCATCACGGGATGCGGTGCGATTAATTGCGAAAGAATATTCTCTAAGAAGAAATCATCACTTTCGTAGTGATAAAACAAAGAAGGCAAAATATATGATAAAGTGTGGTAATCCAAATGGATCATGTGGTTGGAGGCTCCGTGCAATTAATAAAGCGAGTACCGTGTTTGGAAAATAACTAAGTACAGTGGGTCACATACATGTAGTAAACCTCAAATGTCAAGAGATCATCCGCAACTTGATCAGAAACACCTCTGCAGCTAGATAGAAGCAATGGTTACTGTCCAACCAGATATTAAAATCAAATTACTAATGGTCGAGATTAAAAACAAGTTGGGCTTCGAACCTACTTATCGTCAAACCTGGGCGGGTAAACAAATGGCAATTGATAAAACTTTTGGAAGATGGGATGAGTTGTATGGTAGGTTGAGAAGGTATATGAATGTAATGGAGTTAATAAACCTAGGTTCTCGGTTTGTGATCGATAATTATATTAACATAGATAAGAGTTGCAATGTTTTCAACCGGATGTTCTGGACTTTCAAGCTAACGATTGAAAGCTTCAAAAGTTATCGTTCTGTGATATTTGTTGATGGAACTTTTTTGTATGGGAAATACCGAGGAACGTTTCTTTGTGCGGCCTCACTTGATAGCAACTTTCTGTAGTCGATCGAGAAAATATTGACAATCGAACTTGATTTATGGATATGTTACGGAGATATGTCACTAGTAGAGAAAATGTTTGTGTAATATCAAACATGCATATTGAGATTCATAAAGCAATGGAAACAGAAGGGTAGCGTCCTCCACACGGCCACCATAGATATTTTATTCGGCATGTTGTCAGCAACTACAATAAACATTTCAAAAATACTGAAGGGAAACGACTTGTTCGGATGGCAAGTAAATTTTCAAATTTGTAAATCCGAGGAAAAGACGTGCTTGTAAATTTGTATGAGAAGTACTTATTATTGTTGTAATGTAAAGCTTACGAGAATTAACAATGGTAGTTCTCATATATCATGAGTTGAATTAGGGAGTGGGATCCACAAATGGCTGAATGCAGATTCCAAGAGAGAAATGAACGAAGGCTTATGATGTTGAAGGAAGGAGATATGGATCGATGACAATGAATTTAGTTGAATCGGTTAATAGGATGCTGAAAGGTTTTCGTGTTCTGCCAATAACAGCTATGGTGAATAAGATATTGTATCGCTTGGTCAACTATTTTGACACCGGAAGAATGGCATATAGGAGCGCGAAGGACCACGGATGGGTATATTCTCAATTTGCGGGTGACACGCTTGAGCGAAACAATCAAACTGTAAATGGGCATTATATAACACGATTCAACTTTGATAGAGGGGCTTTTGAAGTTAAAACTGGATATAATAGGTCCAAAGGATCGGGGGCCTAAAAACACATAGTACGCCTAGACTCGCGATCGTGTACATATGAAAAATTTCAAGAGATGAAAATCTCATGTTCCCACATAATTATAGCATATTAAAAGCATGCAATTAATTACCATACGTACGTAAATGAATTCTATATGTTGGATAGAACATTTCGGTGTTATCGATACATGTTTCATCCATTGGGGCATCCTTTTTATCGGCTTGAACTTGATGAACTGCCATTAGTTCCGGACCCAAACCGTATTAGGAAGAGAGGAAGGCCCCGTGTATTACGGATACGTAATGAGATGGACTGGAGTACGCCGAGCAATAGTACTTCGCGTAATCATTGCATCAACCGTGGAAAATCGGGGTATAACAGGCAAACTTGTGCATACAGATTAGCTCGATAATAAAATTTAGATAGTGTGTGAACATTGAATTTGATACATTTGATTTTCATACTTAATTAGTTGTGTAAATTATGTAAATTAAATCTATGAATTTTTTGTAATGTTATAATATCACAATTGTACGATATTTATTAAGTTCCTCTATTTCATTTGTAGACCTGGCATAGAGGAATTACATTTAGCCGGAACCCGAGGATGATTCATTGCTTACACGGCATGCCCGACATAGATCACAGGCTATATGGGATGTTGAGGTAATTAAGAAATTTAGCGGGGTCATTTGTAATAGCTGTATTGTAATAAAATTGCTACTAACGATTAATGAAACTTTTTACAGATAGATGAGAATCAAATTCTTAGATGTCGGCGAGGTGGATCGACGCTATACGTACCTAAATTTGATGATCGTATAGTACCATATCTTCGAGCTTCGGGATTTTACGGAGTTTATTCAATTGGATTTTGGCGACTTGATTGGCATTTGATTATAGTTTTGGTTAAGCGGTGGAGGCCCTAGACTTACATATTCCATATGCCGGAAAATGAATGCACGATCACACCGTAAGATATCACGGTTCTAACAAGGCTTCCCATTAATGGAGATGCAGTTATTGGCCCCACTAATATGAATTGGGGCACTCTTTGTGAGAATTTACTTGGTAAGCGCCTACCCCGGTTGTGTGGTTCGGTGGTAAAGTTAAGGCGACTAAGAGAACGCTTTAGTGTAATTCATGACGATGCTGATGAGGTTACTATACCACAGCATGCTAGGGCATTCATTCTTCGGTTGCTTAGAGGATCTATCTTTTCAGACAAATCGGGTGTCGGGGTTAGTTTGATTTTTCTTCCACTACTAGAGCACCTTGAGCGTCCTACGCAATACGATTGCGGTTCAACAACACTTGTGTGGTTGTATCGAGAGTTATGCTATGTGATCGATCCATCGGCGCACCAAATCGGTGGTGCTCTACAAGTATTGCAGATTTGGGCATGGGATCGCTTCGATTAGGGGTGAGCAAAAAAGACCACCCGGACCGAGACCGCCCGAACCGGACCGGGATTGATGGTCCGATTCCTGGTTTTAAGGGGATCCGGTTCGGTTCCCGGTTCCTAAAATTGGAACCGGTGATCGGGCAGCCCGGTTCCCGTTTCTAGGGCCCAGAACCGCACTGCACCTCCCGAACCGGACCGATCCTTTTTTTGAATTTTTTTTTTAAAAACAAACCTAACGTTTACTTTTTTTTTTTAGGTTTAGGTCATTTAGAATTCGATCCAGAGTTGCCAATTGAAGAGGCCTTGACTCCGCCGAACTCGTGGTACATCGACCCTTGTTTCCTCGACCTTGAGCTCGATCGCGTCTTCTATCAAAGTGTGCATCCACTTTTTGGAACTAGGGACTGAAAACCCTTAGAACCGCCAGGGAACCGGACCGGACCGACAATCCGGTCCGGTTCCCGGGCCCAAGGGTGGCCGATCCGGTCCGCGGTTCCGAAAAGTGGGAACCGAGACTACCGGTCCGGTTCCCGATTTTTTATGGGAACTGGATCAGACCGGACCGGGAATCACTCACCCCTAGCTTCAGTTATGTCTCCCTATCCATCAGAAATCGTGATCTTTTACCGGATGCACTTCTTGGTAGTTGGTATGCGATCTATTGCTTTTTCAGTTCGTGAGTCATAAATTTTTTTCGGTGCGTATAATATATGTAACTATTTTTATTTTTTGTTTATGCAGTTGGAGTCAAGCCCGATAGATAATAGAGGTCCCCACATATACTTTGCCACATCCGCACTACCAATTCTATATAATGGCATCCGTAGATGTAAGCAATGATAGCAACCAACAAGTTCATTGTAATGTTAGCTTTTAAATTAATTCTTCATTTAATTTGATATGTTTTAATGCGATAACAAATTACTTGGGAGCCCTACACCGATGACACTCTCTAGACTCTATCGGATTACTGTTTGTAGGGACAACACATTTGGAAGGCTCGTGTCCCACTCATCTGTTTCCACATCATTGAGTGTCATTATCCGGACCGAGTACTTCGTTAGTTTGGTATGCTGCAAGCAATACTTACTCCTTCCTATAATCATACAGCCTTTCATGATATTGAATTAAGGCCAGTTATAAGAA
Source organism: Rhodamnia argentea (assembly GCF_020921035.1). Classification (NCBI taxonomy): domain Eukaryota; kingdom Viridiplantae; phylum Streptophyta; class Magnoliopsida; order Myrtales; family Myrtaceae; genus Rhodamnia; species Rhodamnia argentea. The sequence goes on along the minus strand of NC_063154.1, from coordinate 7,798,411 downwards.
ATTGGGTCGATTTGCACAGGCGGTGGATTGATATATAGAACGATCATCTTGACTATATAGTCTATGGTGTTCCTACAATGGAGCCACTTCACTATCATTTAGAATATATGGGATGGTATCGTAGATATACACAGAGGTGGATTTCTTACAAGGGATGTGCAATGGGTGTAACGGCTCGTGCAAACACTTTTAATTTACTTCATTTATTATTTTTTTAGTAACATAAGTTATTGACATCCGATAAATTTTGTTAACTTTGATTTCATGAACATGGTGATGGGGTGGAACAAATCATACAATTAAGTTCTACTACATCTTAGGAGAACATGCGGGCTATAGCGAGGATAGCTAGAGCAATGCTATACGCCTACAATGAGGAGAGGTAGATGGCAATGATTTCATCACCCCAACCAGCAACTATGACAGTACTTATTGGGTCGCACGAGGATGACCCACCTGAGACTATTCAGAGGACCCGGAAGGTCACTCGAGCTCATCCAATTAATGATGCATTGATCTATCCCTTGGCCTATCATTCGACAGATTTCATTCCAGGGTTTACTCCAGGGTTCAGCCAGATAGATTTTAATACAAGGTTCAGCCCGTTTACCGGCCCATTTCATGAGGGATCCAATTTTGCCTTCCATGACAATCAAAAGTCCCAGACTCCAGCTAATTCTTCGTATTCTTATAGATCCAATTTCTCTCATCTTTTTCCATGCCATTCTATCGTAGGATATGTACCGTCCGAGCATGGGATATTTTCTCACTTTGTTGATGCATCCACATCACAGCCACGCTTCCCATCACAGGATATGCTTTCGTCATCTACACATCCTATTCATCCGAAACCTCGTCCTCGTTCTCGATACAATACTAAACTTGCCGAATAATGGAGATGACCTGATTGCGGAATAGGAGGCCATATAAGAGGACGACATCATCGGTGAATGTAATTGGATTGTGAGGATTGTTATCTATTATTATAATTTTGATTTGTTGGGTTTTTTTAGCTCATGGATTGTTATCTACGTTCTTTTAATTTGGATTTGTCATCTTCATATACCTTACCAATTTTATTTTATGAATATTTTTTTATTAATTATTTACTAACTAAATAAATTAATTACTGAAGAAATTTAGGAGAAATTGTTCTGAGTTTTATTCTCCAAAAAAGACTACTAAATTACATGAGGCCTCTAGCCTTTTATAGTCGCTCGTCCAGCTAATTATTTGTGCTAACTATCGAAGTAAAAAACCAGATATACTAGCCATAAATCTAGTTAGCATCTGCTAGTTGAAACAAAAAATAACAACGTCTTAAAACTTAGGAAACAAATTCCTAAAAGCTAACAAACAAAATCCTGAAGATTTGGAAACAGAATAACCGAACTTCACTTGCTAACAAGAAAATCCAGTTTTGATTTTCAACACTCCCCCTCAAGTTGGGTTATGAATGTCTATCATACCCAGCTTGCACCTTAGAGTCTCGAAACTATTTCTGGATAAAGCCTTGGTCAGTATATCCGCTGTTTGATGATTGGTTGGAACACATAAAAGCCTCAATATTCCTTCATCGAGTTTTTCTTTAATGAAATGTCGATCGATCTCCACATGTTTTGTTCTATCATGATGAACCGGGTCCTTGGCAATCTCAATAGCAACTTTATTGTCACATAATGATGACATAGAATTGGTATTAGTGAATCATAGTTCATTTAAGACTCTTCTCAGCCACTTGCCTTCACATACTCCTTAACACATTGCTCTAAACTCTGCTTTAGCGCTGCTCCTAGCAACAATGGATTGCTTCTTGCTTCTCCAGGTAACTATGTTGGCCCACACGAAGGTACAATACCCTATTGTCGACCTTCGGTCCGTGAGAGATCCAGCCCAATCTACATCCATGAAAATCTCCATGTTTCTCTTCTCTATTTTCTTAAAGTAAAGCCCTCTTCCAGAACTTTTCTTTAGGTACCGTAAGATTCGAAAAACTGCCTGCGGGTGCTTCTCTGTTGGTTGGTTCATGTATCCGCTAACCATACTTATTGCGAAACCAATCTCCGGCCGAGTATGTGAGAGATAGATTAGTTTGCCAACTAATCTTTGATACCTCCCTTTGTCCGTTTATGGTTCTTCTTCTTCCATCTCGGTTTTATTTGTAGAATCCATGGGGGTGTCAGCTGGTTTGGGCCCAAGCACACCGGTTTCATTCAAGAGATCAAGAGTATACTTGCGTTGGGAAATTGCAATCCCTTTCCGTGATCGAGCAACCTCCATACCTAGGAAGTATTTGAGTTGACCTAGGTCTTTAACCTCAAATTCTTGTGCCAAGATATTCTTCAGTTTTTCAATCTCCTCCAGATTGTCACTAATTAGGATTACATCATCAACGTATACGATCATTATTGCTCTTCTAGCTTCAGTCGACTTCTTGACAAACATTGTATGATCCGTTTGACATTGAGTGAAATTCAGCTTCTTAACGACCCTTGTTAACCTCTTGAACCAAGTACGAGATGATTGCTTTAGGTCGGATAGGGATTTTTTGAGTTTGCACACCTTGTTGAAGCTCTCTTTAGTGTTAATTTCCGGTAGGACCTCCATAAAGACTTCTTCCTCCAATTCCCCATTTAAGAAATTGGGAATTCTGTATATTCCCAAGTCGTATTCTTCTCAAGTACATGAATTTCCTCAAGGACCCCTCTTTTCCATTCGGATTAAGCAAGTGCCTCCTGGATATTCTTGGGAATTTGAATGTCGCTCAATGTTGAAACAAACGCCTTGTATTTCGGAGATAACTTTTCGTAAGACACAAAATTGTTAATGGGATGTTGAGTGTACTGTCTCTTCCCCTTCTTAAGAGCAATAGGCTGATCAAGATCATCAAGTACAACAAAATTTTCTGAGTTTGTAGGAGCGTTACCTTCATCGACTGTGGGTCTTGAACTCGGATCTGTCTCTTGAGCCAGCCTTGATGTAGTACGGTCCTCCAACTCCTTTTAAGTTTTTCACCTAGAGTAGACAATTACCTCTTTATTTTTGTCTTGTGTAGTATCTTGAATGGGTAGACGTGAAATACTTTCGGATGTTGGATGACTCTCGGATGTTGGAATGGGTAGACACGGAAAACAAGCAGAATTTGTTTGTTGCGACCCGAGTGAATGAGAAGTGTCCCAAAAATAATATTCCTCACAACTCTCCCCCTGAATGGTATTTTTGGAGTGAAAGGGCTAGTGTTCAAAGAAGGTAACATCCATGGTAGTATAAAAACGCTTCGTTTGTGAGTAATAACACTTATATCCACTTTGATTTGGAGCGCACCCTAGAAACACACATTTGAGGGACTTAGGATATAGCTTATCGCAATGTTGCTGATTTATATGAATAAATGTTGTGTAGCTGAATACTTTGAGTGGGATATGTGAGGCAAAACGAATATGTGGGTAGGTATGAAGCAACCTCCGAAATGGTGTTTGGAAATCTAGGACACACGAAGGTATATGATTAATAAGATATGTGGTCGTTAAGACTGCTTCTCCCAAAAAATGTTTAGGAACATGGGTGGCTAACATAAGAGAATGGGTGACTTCCAAAATATGCCTATTTTTCCTCTTCGCTACTCCATTTTATTGTGAAGTATCTATATAAGAGCTAATATGTATGATACTATGGCTATTTAGATATGACCCGAGCTGTGAGTGAAAGTATTCTCATTATCCATTTTGAAAACTTGGATTTTTGTGCCGAATTGAGTTTGGATCATCGGATCGAAGGTTTGAAAAATTCAGCCAATATCTGATTTTTCTTTCATTAGAAAAAGCCAAGTGAGTCTTGTGTGATCATCAATGAAGGTAACAAACCACCTAGAACCAGAAATATTATTGACTCGAGAAGGTCCCCAAATATCTCTATGAATCATGTGAAATGGATGAGAAGACTTATAAGGTTGCAAAGGGTATATATTGCGAGTATGTTTGGATAATTGAAACACCTCACATTGAAATTTTATTAAATCTTTATTGAACAAAGAAGGTCACAACCTTTTTAAGTATGAGAAATTTGGATGACCTAACCTATAGTGCCACAATCTTACGTCACTCTCTTCCTTAGCATGAGATGCTACACATGACATCTTCTTGTTTTTCCATTCTGAGGCATTAACTCGCAGAAGGTAGAGGCCCGCATCCATCTCAACGGTGTCAATCGTCATCCCCTAGTTCAAAACCTGAAATTCACATGAGTGTGGGGAAAACTTAGTAATACAGCCTAAATCTTTGGTTAACTTGCTGATGGAGATAAGATTATAGTTGAGTTTAGGAATAAATAATACTGAATTCAGTGTTATATCTTTTGAAATAACCATTGATCCAACACTAGCCACCTTTGAGCAAGAACCATCAGCAATTTGAACACTAGTGCTGTTTTGACATGGATTGTACTCGTTGAACACTGTGACATCTCCGGTCATGTAGTCGGATGCTCCCGAGTCTACAACCCAAGAGGTGATTTTCTCCTATTTAGCACTAAAGGCATTTAGAGAATTAACTCGTTGAGCTATCATTGCGGTATTAACCCCTTCCGGATGGGTTACCTTCTGAACCGATTCCTATAGCAGCTTTTTCAGCATATCCAGCTTCTCTTTGTTGAAGGGACTCGAATCTATTGAAGCATTTGTTTCTATTTGGACTTTGTTGCTTCTGTTCTCCCGATCTTGAGTAGGACGTGAGGTTGATGGCTTCCAATCATCCGGCGGACCATGAAGTTTCCAGCATGTGTCTCTTGTGTGACCCATCCATTTACAATGATCACACCACAGATGACCACCCCTTTGCTAGTTGTTGTTGTTTGACCGAGTGCCTCGACTACGGGATGGTTGAGATCCTCGGGCTATTGAGGTAGAATTTTCTGGATTGATCTGGTTGTTTGAAGAACCAAGCATCACTTTTCATCGAGTCTCTTCTCTCTTGACCTCTGTAAAAACTTCTCGTACACTAGGTAGGGGCTTTATGCTCAAAATTCGTCCACGTACCTCATCAAGCTCTTGATTCAAGCCTAACAAAATTTTGTAGATGTGCTCTCGATCTTGAATCTGCTTGTACCGCTTTCTATCTTCAGGACAACTCCACATAATGTCTTCCAACAAGTCAAGTTGCTGCCAATGATGTATGAGTAGGTTAAAATAATCAATGGCAGAAGATTCCCCTTGCCTTAGATCATGAAGAATGCCCTTGATCTCGAAGATGGCTGAGGTGTTATCTTTGTTTGAATAAGTTTCATGAACAACATCCCAAATCTCCTTCACTGTCTTGTAGTACATGAAATTCTCCCTTGTTTCATTCGTCATTCAATTCAACAGACAGGACATCACCATGTTATTTTCCACCTTCCATGTTCGATAGTTTGGGCTCGTCTCCTCGGGTTGTACGATAGCTCCAGTTAGGTAATCTTCTTTACCTTTTCCACAAACAAAAATCATGACAGAATGGGACCATTGATTGAAGTTGTGACCGGTAAGTTTATGACCGGTGATGAGAAGAGTTCCACCTTTGGATACATTGATAGGTTGGGTAATCGGAGGAGAGTTCCGAGCTTTAGGGTCCGAGGTTTCACTCTCAACCTCGCTTGCTATGGTAGCTCTAGGGTATTTTGTTATGGTGGAAACACTCATAGATATGGTAGAAAAGAATGATCCGGATCGAGTTTTGATACCATGAAGAAATTTAGGAGAAATTGTTCTGAGTTTTATTCTCCGGAAAAGACTACTAAATTACATGAGGCCTCTAGCCTTTTATAGCTGCTCGTCCAACTAATTATTTGTGCTAACTATTGAAGCAAAAAACCGGATATACTAGCCATAAATCTGGTTAGTATCTCCTGGTTGAAACAAAAAATAATAGCATCCTAAAACTTAGGAAACAAATTCCTAAAAGCTAACAAATAAAATCCTGAAGATTTGGAAACAAAATAACCAAACTTCTGCTGCTAACAAGAAAATCCGATTCTGATTTTCAATAATTATCTAAGTACTAAATTATTTATTAATTATATATCTTAATAAAATTTTCAATTAATTATTGATAATTATGTTATAAAAATAAGCTTTAAAAGAAAAAAAAATTATATTTACAAAGTTATATAAATATAAATGTTATAAATATAAAATAATTGAAAAACGTAAAAAAAAAAAAAAAAAAAGCAACCCTGCGGCAAGACGCGCAGGCCCCGTTTCCGTAAATAAAAAAATTTAGCCCTAATTCGTAAATTTTTTTTGCCCATTTTCAAAGAAAGCCCTATATACATTGCCCATTTCCACTCTAGCCCTAATGTTGTGCTTCATGCATTCATACATATGACTACTATCAAACAGATCGGGAAAAATAGGCCGGCCTTGCCAAGGGCGGGCGAGCTTTGTTAGCCCTCACCTCTGGCCTGTCACTTGCTGGAGAAAGAAGAAGGAACAAAAATAAATAGAAAATAAAAAAATAAAAAAATTAAAGTATTATTAAGAATTGATCACTTCGATGTCGGCTGCCCCATTTCATCGATTTTCTGCAAAATTAGCTGGAAAGACTGAATGACACAAACATAAAAAGTTTAGGACTTATTTTGTAATTTTCATCAATTTTGTGACAAGACCTTCCATGTAAGTTAGTGTAATGTGATCTTGAAGTCTTCCTCACTCAATGCGCAACTACCAAAGAAGAACAAGGACTTGTTCCATTCATCAAAGGTGAAATTACTAACCCCAATAAAACTTTGGACAGCAAATCAGAAAGTTGGTAAAAGGGTAATCAATGGTTAATGTCGGGCCCTTCAACAAACATTGGTACTCAATGCTTCAAATTCATGCCACTATTAAATGAAAACATGAATACCCCTTGAAGAGAGTCGGTAAAATTGTATTGATAAGGGTCGGTGTTTACACTGACAAATATATTTATTTTTGGCATTACGTAAAGAGGAGTTATAAAATTTTGTTGGTGGCCATTATCAGTGAAAAACATAAGGCTTGCAATAGCCCAAGACATTACTCATCATTGACTCCTTCCTCCCTTTTCTTAGAATTGATGATAACGCCTACTATCCCCAAGAAGGTCGGGGACCTTTGCCGGCATTCCAAAAGTTCTAACGTGGGAAATATATCCCTTTCACTATCTGGCTCCATAAAGCTGAGGGGGATTGCATGAGTCTCCAGGCTTGTGTTAGCCAACATGGCGAGATAAGGTCTCTAAAACCAAGTCCCCCCTCCAGCTTTTTCAATTTAAGTGTTTCCCATTTTTTCTAATGGATCCCTGCCCTCGAATCATTCTGTTGCCACCAGAAGTTTGCTATTCTTTGCTCAATTTCTTTGTATATAGAGATCGGGATCTTGAAGATAGACATTGCGTAATAGGGTAGAGCTTGCACAACGGATTTACGCAGGGTTTTCTTGCAGGCTCTAGACATAAGTTTCTCCTTCCATCCTTCTAATTTCACATTCACTCTTGCAAATATCCATGCGAACATTTGTTTGTTTCTTTGATTTTCCCCAACAACTTCTTGACGTAAAAACGTTTATAGACATGCAGAGGCAAGCGTGTTTGATTGGCCTTGTTTGTGGTCTACTAAAGGATCATCTACCAAATACAAAAATGAAAAAAGTGAAATGATGATGTGACTGTCCGTAATCTATTGTGAGGTTAACGGTCTATTTTGGGTAATAAAAAATTGAAAAAGAGAAATGATTAAAAATTATTGTAGAGTTCACTCTTTCAAGAATTTGTGGCCCACAACATGTTATTTTCATAGTCACCCGAAGATTGTTATGCTAGTAAAGCCCAATGAAAAAAATAAAATAAAGGAACGGCTTGTCTAAGGGAAGACATGAGTGCTACCGGATTCCATGCATGCATGAGCAATCGATTATTTTAAGAACTAATGTTACGAAAAGTCCTAAAATTTCTCCTTAGAACACCATCGTGAGATTTTAGGAGACTAATGTCAACTGTTCTAAAAGTTTGATTTGTTAGATGAATCCGTGATTTAATATCTAAATTTTCTATCACATATGACCGGAAATATTTTTCGGCTCACTAACATTCTAAATTTATTTCGATGACACAATCTTATCTTCCCTTAGACTTTCGTCCTTACTAATACTTGAACATGCAAAGTGGATTTATTTAGAGTTATTCTTTATGTCTAGGCATATCGTTACGTAGGATTTTTAATGGTCATTGAGGACAAAACTATGATGAAATGCATTTTTGGATCACTACTTTGAGTTTGGGATACCTGCGAGACAAAAAAAAAGTTTAAGTTACATGTGTTCCAAAAGAAAATTTTTAAGAACTTTTTAGTGGGATTTTCCCCTTATTTCTTTTAGTCTAATGGTCCAAAAATATATGAGTAGTTCTCGTACCTAGTTGACCCCAATTGATATATAAATATCAACAGGTTATCCGTCCAATTTGATCCTACTTGTAGCCTTAATAATGGTAATTTAGAATGTTGTAACTTTTAAAGATTAATTATTAGTGGCTCTCCTTACCAAAAAAAAAATTATTAGTGGCTCTCTATATTTCAATGGCAGGCATGCTGTCAACTAATCTTAAAGCGTCTCCAATCTATATAACTTTACTTGTAACTTTAAATTCTATCGGATCTTATGGCTCTATCAAGTGTTGGTAAAATGACACAAATGATCTCTAAACTTTAGCCAAATATGCAATGTGGTCCATGAACTTATAATTTATTCAATATGATATCTAAACCGCAACGCAATTTACAATATGGTCCCTAAAATTTTAATTTATTCAATATAGTCTCCAAACTTTTGGAATATGTTCAATTTAGTTCCTGAACTATAAGAAAATGTTCAACGTTGTCTCCGAACTTGAATTGATGGGAGGACAATATTAAATATCTTCATATAATTTAGGGGCCAAGTTGAACATATTCCAAAAGTTCAAGGATCATATTGGACAAATTGAAAGTTCAAGGATCATATTGCACATTGAACAAAAGTTCATGGATCATATTAAACAAATTAAAAGTTCATATACCACATTGCATATTGAGCTAAAGTTCACAAAACGCTTGTGTCATAATCTCATCAAACATATTACTGACCTATTTAATTTTTTTCAAACCATATAACTATAAAACGACGTGTCAAGTTGTGTATCTTATGTTATAGATCTTTCCAAACAGAAAATGCGATTTGTTTTTTGTAATGTGATAATCCCGGATATAAATTCCTTGGTTCGAATCTTTTACAGAATCTCATTCAATCCCGAATCGATGTTAGGAGTTGCCAATTATTCCTGGTTTAAATTCGATGGACAAATATCTGATTTGAAGTTACGTGAAGAAACAACCGACCATAACAACTATAATTATTTTGCAATCTGAATTCAGCGCAGTGAAAAATTCTAAAATTGTACGGGGCTGGCCGGGGCCCATTGAATGATCTTGCAAAATCCCACCAACCGCCAGCCACACCAGATTGATTGATTGAAAAAAAAAAAAAAATCTTTGATCAGTATAAAAATTAGATTTATACACTTGCACAATGATCTCCATGCAACGTTCTACCGGGACAAGTCCACAAATCATGAAGTGTTACTCCACAATTTTCACTATATCATGCATTTTAAATAGGGAAAATGGCATAAATGGTCTGAACCTTTAATTTGATCAATACGATCGCTGAACTTTAGTCCAATGTATAATGTGATCCCTGAACTTTTAATTTAATGTGATCCTCGAACTTTTGAAACATATTCAATTTAGTCCCTGAACTATAAGAAAATGTTCGAAGTCGTTCTTGAATTTGAATTAATGGAAGAATTATATTGAATATCTTTATAAAATTTAAGAACTAAGTTGAACATGTTTCAAAAGTTTAGGGATCATATTGATAAAATTAAAAGTTCATATACTACATTATATATTGAGCTAAAGTTGAGGAAACATATTGGTCAAATTAAAAGTTCGGGGACGACAATGCACATTAGATCAAAGTTCAGGAACCATTCATGCCATTATCTCTTTTAAATATAATTCAGCATGTATCTAAAGAGAGTCATTAGCATTACCCTAGAACCAAAAAATGGAGATTTCGCCGCACTAATGTAATTTCCATTATAAATGGATAAAAATTTCTATCGACTGACCTATTTAATATTGAAATAAACCTACTATTAATGTGGGTATTTTTGTCTTTAGGTAAGAACCTAGGTCAAATCAAAGCCTTGAACATAGGATCTGCAGCTCAAACTAAAGCCAAGAAAAAACGAGTTGGGAAAATATATTGCAATCAGTATAATTTGTAGAAGTAGAAGTATTTGTACAATTCACTTCTTATCTCGATAAAGCTATCTAGAATTCGTTGGCAAGAGATCACGTGGCATCTCCTTCTCACATTCCTTGAATAGCCAGGACATTAAGGAATATCCAAAAAGGCAATAGTCATCTAATATTTTTCCTCCCCCAATTTGGAAGATTAGGAATCTCAATCACCCTCCGAGAAAATATACATCCTATACGAATAGATGTTCCTGATCTTGGTCATCTAATTAGGAATCTCAATTAACCGTGTAGATTCACGGATTAAAACCAACCAACTTAGTTGGTCTGGTTCAAGGCCGATTCCCAATTTAACCGTGTAGATTCACGGATTAAAAACTTGGGAACCGATCTGATTTGGTTCATTTCCTAGTATTCAGGCATAAAAATAAAAAAAAAAGTCGCTCTGTTAAGTAACAAGTTAACAGTCCAAAACTGCTAATAACTATGCGGCCTGCTGGTAAAGGGTGCGGAGGGTACGGAGGCTAGGTGAACTGCACAAAAGTTGTTTCCCATCATTTTCTGCGATCTTCTTTTCTCACCGAATCTCCCTGCATCACATTCTAATCTTTGGAAAGTGATTGAAAACCATCAATTGGGCAGGCTCAAGTGGACGAGTCTGCACAAATCCCTCAAAGAGGAAGAATGTATGAAAAACTCTCAAGCCTGCTCAGAAAACTTGTTCAGAATACACTTCTGTCCTGGGAAAAATCTGCAGGCTCATCATGCTTATCAGCATTCTCCAAACATCTCCCTACTTGGCCAAGGGGATGAGCGATAAGACACTCCCCCTTCTGTGACACCTTTGGACCATTCATCCATTCTCTGAGGAAACAATATTGCAGTTGCAGTTTTAAGAAAAACGATGAAAGGTCTGGCAAAAGCTTCAGGCGCTCCTTCCCTCTCCCTGATAAGATTTCTGTGGATGCACTGTCCCCATCCTGAATCTTTTCGCCCATTCCAGCAGGGTATATGTCAAATCTTCATTGACAGCAACCATCTTAGGAAGCTGCTTTCAGCTAAGTCCAAAGCCGCAAAGAAAATTTCAATATCAATGGATAACTATTACAAGACAAAATGCAGGTTCTAAAGGGTGAGTCAGGTCGTAAGACTTTCGTGCTGATTGCTCTTCACAGTTTCATTTGTTTCCAAAAGCAGGCTCCGCATTACGACGGATAACAACCAAAGATTTTCACATACCATTCAGTGAAAAGGAACCATCCATCAATCTTTCTTACCCTAGAAAAGACAGAAGTTCGGCAAACCATTGGCTCTGCCTGGCATCCACTACGTCTTCCCCCCTCATACCAAATATAAAACTGACCACCCATATCAGCCTTTCTATCCTCTGCGTTCAGGTTTGAGTCTCACCAGAGAGAGAGAAAGAGAGAGATGGACACCCAATCAGCCTCAGCTCGGAGAAGCCATGCCGTTTGTATGCCACTTCCATACCAAAGCCACATAGGAGCAATGCTAAAACTGGCAAAGCTTCTGTACACAAAAGGTTTCTACGTATCCTTTGTGAACACCGAGTACAACCATCGGCGCTTAATGAAGTCGAGGGGACCTCGAGCCCTAGACGGCTTCAGCGGCTTTCGGTTCCTGACCATCACCGATGGCCTTCCTCCCACAGATGAAGACTCAAGCCAAGACCTTGCGGCTCTATGTGATTCTATCAGAAAGAACGTGGCTGCACCATTTTCTGATCTCATCTCCAATCTCAACCACACCGCACCAAACTCAGATGTTCCTCCAGTCACTTGCATCTTCTCTGATGGACTCATGTCATCCGCCACCAATGAAGCTGCTCAAGAGTTCGGTATCCCTATCGTACACTTGTGGACAATCCCCGCCTGCGCCTTCATGGGATTCAAACAATACCGGACGCTTAGGGAAAAGGGTCTCATGCCATTAAAAGGTAAAAGTGCAGGGAAGATAGTTTTATTAGAACCTTGCGAGTAGATTCGGCAATTAAGTTGTTGTAAGACTGAGAATATCACATGTGATGCAGATACCAGCTACTTAACAAACGGCTATTTGGATACAGTAATTGACTGGATTCCAGGAATGAAGAATATTACATTGTGGGACCTGCCAACCTTCTTTCGTAGCACAGATCCTGATGACATTTTGTTCAATTTCGCAATGGATGCCGCTGAGAGAGCACATACAGCCTCAGCAATGATTTTCCATACATTTCACGCCCTTGAATCGGACTTGCTTGATGCCATATCATTGATGTTTCCTCGCGTTTATGCAATTGGGCCACTCCCGTTACTTGTCGACAAACTAGTGAAGGAAGAGAGTCCCCTCAAATCTGTTGACTGCAATTTGTGGAGAGAAGATACGAAGTGCCTTCGATGGCTGGATTCGAAGGAACCGAAGTCAGTTCTATACGTTAATTTCGGCAGCATAGCCGTCTTGACAAGAGAAGAGCTTGTTGAGTTTGCAATGGGACTGGCCAACAGCAAACATCCATTCCTGTGGATAATTAGGCCAGACCTTGTCAGTGGGGATTCAGCAGTTCTTCCCTGGGAATTCATGGAAGAAACAGAAGGAAGGAGTATGCTTACAGATTGGTGTCCACAGGAGGCAGTTCTCAACCACATGGCGACCAAAGGGTTCTTAACGCACTGCGGATGGAACTCTATAATCGAGAGTGTGTCGGCAGGAGTCCCAATGATCTGTTGGCCATCTTTTGGCGACCAGAGTACAAATTGCACCTACGCCTGTAGTAAATGGGAGATTGGTTTGAAGTTATCAGGTGTGGTCAAAAGAGAGGAAGTGGAAAGGCTAGTGAGGGAATTGATGGAAGGAGACAAGGGAAAACAAATGAAGGAAAGAATCATAGAGTGGAAGAAACTAGCACAGGAGGCAACAGATCCAAATGGGCCATCTTCCAAAAACTTGGACAAGATGTTGAATGAACTTCTGACTTAAATATATCACCAAACGTCTGTTTGTGCAACACTGCTACCACAGGCGATTGTTTGTTCACAACAGCTTTATACTTTGTTTATGGGTTCCTGTAATGAGATTATATGTTCTCATTGGTGTGTTTCAAGAGGTTTGCACAAACTACCTGATTCATCTATCCTATAACCTTGTTCCCAGCAAGAAGAACTATCTTTCCTACACCCATGTTCTACTCATCATGCTTAGTTATAACTTGAAAGATATCTATTGGCATGCTTATTGTTGTGCGGAATCAAGCAATTAAATAATAAAATAGATAGAATAAGAAAATAAACGGATATCAGGTTTACATGGTTCGGTCATAGAATTACGTTGATGGGAAAGTAGCAATGAATTTCACTTTAAAACAAGCGATCCAATGAGGATTACAAACCACACTCGAGTTACTCAAACACTATCGACGTTTTCAGCCCCAATTATATCCAATAACTCACAATTGTTTATCCCTACAGTTCCTCATGGAAAATCTCTCGGTCTCAACAAGGAATTCACAAATCTTACTCACAAGATTTAATTGGCTTCAAACATTAAGAATGTAATTCACTAGCAAAAGCTTCTCTTTGATACTCTTCACAAAGAACATCTGCTTCTTATTTATAAGTAAGAGTTGGAACCAAAATAAGAATTCTTTCTCCAACTAGGATTAGGAAACCTATTCAAAATAGGAAATATCATACCAATATCGCCAAGGATAGGTTTCTATGAGATTTAAAACAAATCATATCCAAAGCAAAATCAAAATAAGAAAAATTTTGATTTTCAAAATCTGATCTTGTAATTCTCTTCTTTATTTACTTATTTCCAAAATTTAGATTTTCACTTCTGGTTCAAGCTCAAGACATATTTTAACAATGTCCATATTGTCTCAACGTTTGAGCCAAGTCACAATCGCTTAGTTAGAGCCCGAACTTCACTACTACTCTCATATATCCCCAATGGGCTCAACTGCCACAAACATCATCCAAGTACATGCAGCGCTTGAACTCCATCATAACTGTGGACCTCATTAGATCACCAACTGCACATGCACTTTTAATTGCTCCACAAATACTTTCTAACAAAACCACCTTAACCACAAATAAAGGAAAACTACCATTACATCTATATTTATTAAGAGACTAAATACGTACCTTGTCAATATCAGCAATTATAGCAACTGTTGGCAAACTCCACCTCAAGCTAAACACCATTCGGATCCATATAAACACTACTATAATCACTCTTAGCTAGCAATACTGGAGACTTGTCAAATATAACTTCTTTGCTAATAACAGGTGAATTTTAATTTCGAGCACCACAACCCATAACCCCTCTCACCTTATGCATGACCTAGGAACATGCACTTTCTTGCCCTCCCATCGAACTTACCATTATTAACTGGAACATAATATGGGTAACCAAAAATTGTAAGAACAGAAAAATCAACAACGTTACTAGTTTAACACTTTTTTGGGAGTCCAACACCCAATCCCAGTCAATGGGGATCTATTCACTATGTAGGTCGCCGTACTAAGTGCATCGGCTAGAAATCTTCCACCCATACCAGCACTAGAGAGCATTTTATGGGCCGTCTCTAGTAATGTTTTGCTCATTAACTCTACAACCTATTGTGGTTCATTAACACTAATGCGATGTCTCACTATGTCTTCCTTCATGCAGAATTCATTTAACAACTCAAAGCAAAGCTCCATGCTTTTGTTAGTCCGTACATACTTGATCTTTTTACCGATCTCTTTTTTTTATTGAAGCTATGAACTACCCGATCTCGACAACATCATCAAACTTGTGCCTAAGCACAAATACTCAGGTCCTCATTGAGTAGTCATCAACAACTGTTAACATAAATTTGACACTCTTTTTCGAAAGAAACTTTGATAGCTTGCGAACATCCATGTGAATTAATTTTGCAATTTTCGTGGTATCTCCGACAATCACATGAAACTGCACTTTTCGTTGTTGATCTAAATTGCAGCACCTATATACATCCAGTTAAACAGCAACATGACCACATAGTAAATTTTTTCACGTAGAACCTTCAGACTTCTCTCGATAATGTGCCCCCAAACGCATATGCCACAATTTAGATTGTTGAACAGATGTATCCGACATATTTGCAGCGAAATCTCTCACTATTTTACCCGGATGCTCATACAGACCATTGTGTTTGATTCCCTTCATTATCACCGAGGCACCTCAACCAATTTTCAGAACTCCGCACTTTAAAGAATATTAACACCTAGTTGAATCCAGAGCACTTAAGGAAATCGGATTTTTCTTTCTCTGGAATATGTCTAATTTCTATTAGTGTTCTCACAATACCATCATGCATTTTGATTTTAACATTGCCAACACCTACAACATCGCATTCAACATTGTTCCCCAACCGCACTTTACTGCTACTTGTGTATTGATAAGTAGTAAACTAGTTTCTGTTTGGTGTAGCATGAAACGAATAACCAGAATTCATAATACATTCGTCAAACGACAAATTCTCAATGATAGACAAGACAAAATCAGCATTATCTGAATTATCGTCAGCTACAACTATAACATAATCAGTAGACTCAACTCTAATTCCTTTACCCTTATCGTTCTTCAGCTTAAAGCAATCCCTTCTAAAATGTCCCCTCTTGCCACAGTTCCAATAGAATACACCACCAGTTCTAGACTAACTACATATGTTCCTGTTTATACTATTTCCGTTAACACGAATACAAGTTCTTTCTCTATTTTTATCTACTAAAACAGTAGATACAGATTTACCATATTCTCTTCTACAAATTTCCTCACTCACAATTAAATTTCATATCCCATCAAACGTAAAACTTATTGATCCGGAGAAATTACTAGCAGCAATAACCGTAGTATTCCAACTATCATGTAATGATGATAACAGAATCAAAGCATATACCTCATTTTCAAGTCAATTTCAACTAAACTCAATTAACTAACGATCACATTGAATTTATTGACATGATTAGCAACTATCATGTAGTAGTATTCTCTTTCATGGCATTAAACCGTAAGTTACGAGCCAACATCAACTAAACAGCACCCATCGCTCGTCTATCCAACAACTCCCAATTATCTTGCTTCATCATTTATGGCTTCTCTCCAATGCAGTTTCATCTGATATAGATAATCTCCAATCTGCATCTTCCAGCATCCAAAATCCTTCCCATCGAATTTATCGATTCTTACTTTTCCTTCTTCCGTCGCCGCCGATTCGATTCAATTCAACCAAGCCTAGATCCGATACCCATTGTTGTGTGGAAGCAAGTGATCAAACAATAAAATAGACAAAACAAGAAAATAAATCGGAAAATGGATTTATGTGGTTCAATCGTAGAGACCTATATCCATAGGGAGACCAACAACAAATTTAACTATAGAACAAGCGATACAACGGAGATCGCAAAGCACACTCGAATCACTCAAACGCTCTCAACGTTTTTCAGCCACAATTACATCCAATAACTCACAAGTGTTTAGCCCCGCAATTCCTCACGAAATGATCTCGCAATCTCAAGAAGGAATTCACAAATCTTACTCACAAGATTTAATTGGCTTCAAACACTAGGGATGTAATTCACTAGCAGAACCTTCTTTTTGATACTCTTCACAAAGAACATCCGCTTCTTATTTATAAGTAAGGGTTGGATCAAAAATAGAAATTCTTCTCCAACTAGGATTAGGAAACCTATTCAAAATAGGAAATGTCACACCGATTCCACTGTGAAATTCAAAACGAATCTTATCCAATGTAGAATCCAAGTACGAAAAAATTTGATTTCCAAAATCTGATCTTGCAATTCTCTTCTTTATTTACTTATTTCCAAAATTAGATTTTTGCTTCAGTTTCATACTTGAGACATATTCTAATACTTTTTTCCAGGTGAAAATTCATCTTCAATGACAGTAATGGATTTGTTGTACATTTCATGGTGAAAGTCAAAGGGTGCCCATGATACCTGGAAAAATCTGAAGGCTCATGCTCCCAACCATATTCCCAGCGAATCTCCAAGAGGATTGATTATCTCAGTAAATGGGTGACTGAGCATAGTAGGATTTCATGTGAATAAAAACCCCCCACAAAATGCATTAAGAAAATATGCAGTTTGCATCTTTTGGCTAATGCGGTCGATCAACTGGGAATTTGCAGGAATTTTTGCGTGAATTGTGCGCAAAGAGAATGGAAATGAGCATCTTTCTGCTTCATGAAAAGTTTTAAGCACCAAGAGGCAAGGCATGAAAGGGATGACATCATCTTGGCTTTTGATTGAGACATGAGCTATAGTAAACATGAAAAGGAGACTCCTCTCCATCGTGAGCACATGGGTTTGTCTGAACCCATCAATTAATCGTCAACTTAGCATGAATTGACTAATATCTTTATACATTCAATGCTTTAAAAATGAGCCAATCATCAATATAGAGAGACTAGAATCGCCGATCATGGGCGTCCTCAACTCGCAGACCATTGGCGCGATAAGTGTTAATGATGATCATGCATAAAGAGAGACCGAAGAAGAAAAGAGGAACACATAATAGTTAACACAACTAAGAGAAAAAAAATCCATTAGAAGCTTACTCCATGATGGTATATCCCCTACGGGTGAGCATGGGCCGGGTGGGCTGGGTCCAAACCTAGATCCCGAAACCGACCATGTTCTAACTAATTCCCAGTTTTTAGAATTGAGAACCGACCCTTTTTGTATTGGAACCTGTTTTGGAACCGACCCTGTTTTTCGATCCGGTTTCGGGGTCTACCCAAAAGCCTGTTCTTTTTTTTTTATCAAAATAATATGAGAATCGATGAAATAAGCAATAAAAATTACAATCCACCAAAAGCAACAATCCAAAATAAAATAGATAATACAACAAGATGTGAAGAAACAGAGGACCGAGAGGAGGTGAGGGACGTGAGGCAACCAAAGGGCAAGCGATGATGGACTAGACACTAGGGTTTCTTTTCTTTTTTAAATAACTAAAAATCAATTCTAAAATCGGTCCGAGTGGGTCTTCACCTAGAACCGGAAATTGGACCGGTTTCAACCAGTTCCCAAAAATTAGAACCGATTCCCGAACCGGTTTAAGCGAGAACCGATTCCCGACTTTGTTTTGCGGGTGGGCCGATCCGGGTTCCGGGTAAACTCGGTCTGGTTGCACACCCCTAATAACCCCAATTCATCTTGTTTTCTTGGGGAAGGATTTATTATCTTTTACTAGAGAGTAATACAATGGGTTACGATCATTAATTTGGTAACTATAGATATCGCACAATCCAACCATATTTCGTACTAAATTGGGATTATTAAAATCTGACATCTTTACCATTTCAACATTCCCCCTCCAAGCTGGAGCGAAGACGTCCTCGGAGGTAAGCTTGGATACCATATTCTAGAAAACACCTTTAGTGAAAGCTTTGGTGAATACATCTGCAAGTGCCTCATCACTATAGATATCGGGAGTTTCAATTGTCTTAAAGGACTGAATTGGTACAAATGCAAAATGCTTAATGCTATGTTCGTTTCGTGGAAAACTCTGGCTTTTTCGGTGTTCGTTTCACGAAAACTAAATGAGTCAAGGAAAACATTTTCTCTTATCTTTCCTCCCTCCACTCCTTCACATTATTTTTATTTTTAATTATTTTAGAAAAATTAGATTTTTTAATATTCTAATATTTCAATATTTTTTATTTTTTCCTTATTTTATTTTATTTTTCCTTTCTCTGTCGATATAGGAATGGAGATTACCAGGGACCAGCTGAAGAAGAAGAGAAAAAAAATAAAAATTAAAAAATTAGAATTTTTTAAATTAAAAAATTAAATAGAAATAAAAAAATTATTGAAAAGATTTCCCGGAGGAAAATCAAATACAATTTTCCATATCGAACAACGATATTTTTCAATTTAATTTCAGGTTTCAATTAAACATCGAAAAATATTGTTATCTTGGACAATATTTTCCAAAAACAACTCATTTTTTGTGAAACGAATGGAGCCTAAGTCTCAATTGGCAAAAAAAAATTGAAATTTTCCTCCAAAATTGGCCGAATGCATTGAGTTAACACAAATCTAAAATGCTTAGGATTCAATTGGAAAAAAAAAAGAATTGAATTGATATAATTGTAATAGATTTAGGACATTTCTAATAATTTTTCCCATTTTTATGTTCAGCCGCACGGAAAGTGAAAATTTCATGTTGACCACACAATAAAGGAAGAGACGTCCCCATTAAGAAATTAAAGTTTCTGTCCGTCAACTTGTGTTATTATTTTCAACGGAAACAAATCTTCACGTGAATTTGTATGGGAGAAAAACTCCAATCCCAGATTTAATTCCTTTCCAGATGTGTGATCTTTTCTCACCTAACCTCAGTGTGTCATAACTAAGATTTCTTTTCTTTACAAATATATTCGAGCAAGGCATGAGTTGCGCCAACGTTGGAAAGTGACTGAAAGCATCATTGGGCCGTCTGCACACATCGTCATGGAGGAGGTGCCATCTTCTACGATTTCAGGATCCTCGGCTCCCCTGGTTGAGAACCCTTGAATTTTACTGAGAGAAAGTGGAGTATGAAGCTCTCAAGATCCTCAGAGAAATTGTTCAGAATCCACTTCTGTCCCGGGAAAAATTTGTAGGCTCATGCTTATGAGCATTCTCCAAGCGACACTCTACTTGGCTAGCTAAGAAGGCAAGCCATAAGACACTCCCCCCGTTTGGGACACCTTTGGACCCTTCATCCCTTCTCGGAAGATCAATCTCGTAACAAAAATAAATGAAAAACACAACAAAAGGTCCGGCAAGCTTAGGACACTCCTTCCCAGTTCTCGACAAGATTTCTGTGCATGCACCGTTCCCATCCTGTATCTTTTGGCCAATTTGAGAAGTGTGTGTGTCGATTATTTGTCGACAGCAACCATTTTAGGAAGCTCTTCAAGCCAGGGGAATGGGTCGGGTTGGCTTTCCATGATACCCTACCCGATCCAAAACACTAAAGGAATAACCAAAAGCGATCGAGTCGGGTTTCGGGCTTCTTTTTTAAAATCACCTATTTGCAAAACCTCATCTTACCACCAAAACAAATGGAAAATGGTACATCAATTTAGTTGCCGAATGACATATGAGGGAAATTAAACTCATCGCTTGTCTAATGAACTAAACGATAAGCGTTGAAAATTCAAGTGCATAATATTAAGTGCTGCAATTTTTTAATCTGGAAATGAAAGTAAGGAATTATACGGCATCAGACGAAACATGAACCAACCCGACCATTGACACCAATTTTCTTTTAACAACAAAAATAAGTGTATTTTAAGCTTTCCATTGGATTATTCGATTTTCTAAATTTTACGTTTTACCCTGAATTCATTACAAAATCCTCCTTGGAACTTAGAGCATTACGACTCTGACCAACAAGTAGAGGTGTCAATATGGGTCCATGATCCATTTTTGGACTCATATTTTATATAAATGGGTTGTATATGGGTCCTAAGTATTTAAAGTGCCAAAAATGCAAAACCTAATCTAACACCGTGGCCCCGCCGGACGCCGCCGCCCTCCACGGGACCCCACGTTAGCCATCGACAGCAAAAAAAAATATAAATTTTAAATTTTAAAAAATAAAAATTAGAAATGAAAAAAATGTTCAAGCTATTGCCCGCCGGAAAAATAAAAAATTTTGAAAAATGAACACAAGATATTTTTAATAAAATAAAAAATAGTTTTAGGAATATCGTTTTTCTCAGCAAATTATAAGAAATAAATATTGCATGATTTGATTAAATATAAAGTGTTTAAGTAATACGGATCGGGTTGGGTATGAGTCGGGTTGGGTATGGATCGTCAGAATTCTACTACATAAAAATGGGTCAGAATGAGTTAAACGGATCAATAAGGGTCGGACCATACGCGACTTGATCCAAACCCATCCTTTTGACACCTTTACCAACAACTAAAGATTTCGTCTACCTCTCACCGGAAAGGAACCTTCTGTCAATCTTTCTCACGTTGGAAAAATCCAGTTCAACCGCTGAATTATTGACCCATTTTTGTGCAGAACTCACTAGTCTTGCGTGGGAAGCAAGAAAAGCAAACCGTCGAAGTCCCTAGGCGGCGGTTTTTGGGTTTTTGGTCAGACCCTTGTCTCGACCTAAAAAAAATAAACAAGTTAATTTTCGGGCTAATGGATTATCAGGTTAATTAATTAACTAACCTAACTCGGACTCTCCCAAGTCCATACCAAATCGCAACTTAAGGTTCAAATAATTAACATGCAATGTGTTTTGAATTTGAAGTCGCCACTAATCATTTTCGGTAGGTTGATTAGAAACCTAAATAAAATAGCGGGAGAAAACTATCTTATTTCCGCGAACCAGAGATTTTGAATTCGGGGATTTGGTTACGCTAGATTACTCTAACGCCCTTTCGGTACCATTTTCATGAAAAATATTTGATTTGGCAATTTTGATGGATTTTACTTGAAATTCAAAGATGCAATTTTTTTGATTTTTTCTTATTTTTTATGGGGATGTAAAACATTGAACTTTGTACGATATACACCATGGGTGATTTAGAAAGAAAGAAAACGCAGCCGATCCACGAGTATTTATAAAAATAAATTAACATGTAATAATGCTAAAATTTGGAACATGTGGCATGTCTAAAATAAACAAACAAATGTTCAAACCAAACGATTACATTTTTGTAGATCGAGATGGAAAGGATTACCTTCTATTACACAAAATCTTACTCACATACACGTTATAGTTCCCTTCAAGATCTCGGAGCTGGAAGAACGCGGCTGTCGTCGAAAATGGCAAGCAATGGCGTTGTTGGGTGGCGAGAGGCGAAATATGTGTCGGGACTCGTCGAAGATGATGCTCGACTAAAACTCTTTTCTTCACTCTCGAATTTTCTCTTCTGATTTTTCTCAAGAACTCTCTTTTTCCTCTCTAAAAATTCCTCTCAAAAACTCTCTCAAAACTCTCTCAATTCTCTTCCACTCCCCCCCTCTAAACTCTTCTCAAGAGCTCTCTTTATCCTCTCTAAAGAATTTCTCTCACAAACTCTCTCAATTCTCTTCCACTCCCCCCCCCAAACTCTCTCAATTCTCCTCCTCTTTTATAGGCAAAGTTCTCCATCCTTCATTCTTCATCTTCACTTCTTCACCTTCCATTTTCATCTTCTCTTCTTCATCTTCATTTCTTCACCTTCCATTTTCATCTTCCCTTCTTTATATTCATCTTCTCTTCTTCATCTTCCCTTCACCATCTTCCTTTCATTATCTTCTCTTCTTTATCTTCTCTTCACCATCTTCCTTTCTCCATCTTCTCTTCACCATCTTCCTTTCTGCATCTTCTTTTGGTATTTGCAATGCAGTCCCCGAAGTTTCAAGTATTTGCAATACGGTCCCCGAAGTTTTAAGTATTTGCAATACAGTCCCCGAAGTTTCAAATCTTCTCGGTGTATTTTTCCATCCCGTGCCTAGTCTAGACGCATGTTAAATTAAGTGTTCTGCTTGCCCAATTATATGCCAATGCAATGTATGCTAAAAATAAATATGTGAGATGATTTTTATAATTTTTATGCAAAAAATAGATTAGTCAAAATTTAGGCGTCAACAGCTGCCCCTCTTTGAGTGGAGGCTCGTAGAGGTTCCGCTCAAAGACAAAATTGAATCCTAAATTTTGACAGTGCAAATTATGGATGAACTTTTTGGCGGGAGTTTTAATCCCATTTTTTATGTAATGAAGTGATGCATGATATGTAAGACTGTAAATAACATGTGTCATAATTTCTCTTTTTTCTTTGTTAGAGAAACTCGCACATGGATCGCATACAAGAATTTATGTTTTACCAAATTTCTCGTAAGCTAATGGTTCTCTTAATTTCCAAGCTTCTTTTTGCGGATGCAAGGATTTTAAGGTATTTGGCCTATCTGTTATCGGAGACTTCTCCCTAATGCAAGACAGCGCAAGATATGTGTGTCGTTTGAGATCACAAGAGCTACGTCGTTGTGAGTCGAAAGAAGTGAAATCAAGTTCACAAGAGCTACGTCGTTGTGAGTTGATTAAATGTCGAAATCGCCAGTGCATATGTCTTCACGATTCGATAAAGGAGAACCAAAATCATAAGAGTTACGTCGTTATGATTTGGTTTGGATCAAAATCATGGGTGCTTATGTCTTCATGATTTGATAAAGGAACCGAGAATCATAAGAGCTACGTCATTATGAACCGACTAAAGGTAAAGATCACCAGTGCATATGTCTTCGTGATTCGAGACCGAAATCATAAGAGCTACGTCGTTATGATTTGACAAGATGTCAAGATCGCCAATGCATATGTCTTCACGACCTGACAAAGGAGAACCAAAATCATAAGAGCTACGTCATTATGATTTGGTTTGGATCAAAATCATGGGTGCTTATATCGTCATGATTTGATAAAGGAGCCGAAAATCATAAGAGCTATGTCATTATGAGCCGACTAAAGGTCAAGATCACCGGTGCATACGTCTTCGTGATCCGAGACCGAAATCATAAGAGCTACGTCGTTATGATTTGATAAGATGTCAAGATCGCCAGTGCATATGTCTTCACGTCCCGATGGAAGAGGCATATTGCCCGAATTGAACAATATTTGATAGGAGCACCATCGAATGGAATCGATAAGTACGAAAGGGGCATATTGCCTGAATTGAATCGTAACAACTATCATCAGAGGAGTTGTTAATTTGAAAAGGGGTTCAAAAAACTTACCTGGGTTCTCCAAACGATTAATCAAGGAACGAAACAGATTGCTCGTATCGTACCTGGTAGGCATTTGCCAACAAAACTTGCTCATTCAATAATCCTTGGATGAATTTCGAGACCTTGGGAGGGAACTCGAACATCGGGAATGTATTACCTATCATAGAATGTCAGAGGTAACACACACAAACATATT
This sequence comes from Rhodamnia argentea, assembly GCF_020921035.1. Taxonomy (NCBI): domain Eukaryota; kingdom Viridiplantae; phylum Streptophyta; class Magnoliopsida; order Myrtales; family Myrtaceae; genus Rhodamnia; species Rhodamnia argentea. Next base: position 7,774,152 of record NC_063154.1, on the reverse strand, counting down.
CAACAATGAGTATAATGCAATCACTCATACTATGGTTCATGCATAACCATTCTGTCAAGTTTGCATTACCAATTTTGTCTAGGGAGGTTCTCACATTACGAATACCTCGAATGTGAGCTGAATGGGGGGACTTCGGTCCGAAAGGGCTTTCTCTCACTCTCGAGAAAAGCTATTTATCCCGTCTGCAGGATTCAAGAGAAATCACTCAATCTTTCCATCATCGCATTCGATAAGGATCCAAGTAATCTCGCAATTGATACGACCGAGCCGATCTGGAGGTCTTGATTAGGACCGTAATGAGAGCTAGGTCAAAGGTTTACAAAGGGGACTCTAGTTGAGTCAAGGCTGCTGAAACGAATTTCTTCATCATCTGCTCCAGATTTACAAGTCAAGAGCCCCGCAAAAATGAGAGAGAAATAATCTTGCTCGAACTTCTTCGAGTGATGCTTAAAATCATTTAACTCTACGTTAACTCAAGTGTCCTAATCAGAAGAGACTTTGGAGGGTTATAACGTAGGCTAGGATTGGGGACCGAGGAACGAAAAGGCTCGTTTTGGCTCAGAAATTAAATGAGAAGGGGCTTGACGTTGGTGAACATCGTCGACTAGTCACCGATCTTGGTCTTCTGGAAATGTCTTCAGAAAGAATACCATCATTGAATGAGGGATGGTAGTTTTCTACTGAAAATTGCACTTTGCAAACCGATTTCTTGGGGAGTCTTCTTCACAACAAGTGTCTGTCAAGGATTTGCAAGAGACACAATGCAAACATGTACATGGAATTTACAACTTAACATGCAAAAATGTACATTCAAAATTCAGAAGTACTTTACAAATGAATGTGCATTGGCCTTACTTTTGGTAGGCACTTTGCTTTTCCTATGCTTGAAATTTTCATATGAGATCAGCATTTGCTTTTCTTACTCCCGACTCTCATTTTTTCTTTTTTTCTTCTTTTTTTCGAGAAGAGATTTCTTTTCCTTTTTCTTTGAGAGCTCTTCGACATCTCTTTATTTTGCTTTTTTTTTTTTTTGAGAGCGGGCCCTTCTTCTTTAAGCTGAGTTTGCATCTCCCCTTTTTTTTTACAATTCCATGATTTTGAACCAGGAATTACAACAAACATAAACATTTACAAAGAAAAATTATGTAAACATAAAAAATCTAGCATACAAGAAATGAGTCCATTCGGGAATTCTCTGTTGACCCGACCATCTCCAATTCTAATCCTTGGGAAAATGCTATCTTCGTCTTTGGAATGAGCAAATGATCACCAACAGGGGTTTAAGAAATGAATTTGCGGGCTCAAGTGGGCTATGCAAAGAATGAAGTGTATAGGATAGAGAAGTGAATGCTCTTCATCATCCTAAGGCACTTGAATTAAAATTCGAGTATAAATGCAAAGAAACACCCGAAAATTAATGTTAGTCCCAGCAAGAAAATTTCTAACCATTTACCTCGTGTTGCTGCTTGAATTAACTCGTCCGGACCCCGATGTAGGGTGGTTCTTGACATGGATAAAGAAACGAAACCACCACTCAAAAGGGGTAATCAATGGATCACCCGTAGTGTTTGGGATAGAGAACTGAATGCCTCTGTCATTTCGGCTACCGTACCTTTTGCGAGAAAACCTTTAACCTTGTGAAATGCGGAACTTAGTCACCGTTCAACTCTCCCGAAAAAATGGGACGTGTTTGGGAAAGGATTGCCTTGCATCATCCTGTCATGCCCCATTCCATACATTCGATGTATCTTATGCGGTTCATGTTCCTTATTCAGAGTTGGTAAATTAAACATGAGGAATAGTCATGCGCAAACTATGCAATGTATGAGTGTTTTTGAGCATATAAAATGCAGCAACTTTTTATCTTGGTGGACAGAATTCGCAAGCACATAAGAAACTTCTTAGGGGCGTGGATTGGGAGTTGCCCCTGCTCATGCAAATGAGTTGCAAAACTTCATTATCCGGTTCGAGACATGAGATTGTCAAAGGCTCCAGGAATTTCTTATTTCATTAATTTTTCGGGGAGAATGGATACTTCCATATCCGGAAAGGCAATGACCCCTGTAAAAATCAAAAGGGAAAGCATCAATGTACGTTCTCATGTCCTAAACGAGTTGAAACGATACCACTTTACCCTTGTACGAATTTCTTGTGAACTTTGAATTGAAAGGATCAACTCATCTTGATCGGATTGTATGTTTGGGATGTTATTTCTCCGGTTTTGTAACCATCTGGGCTAAGCTTCAATTGGCATTGAACTGCGAAGCAAAAAATATTTTTATTAATCTTTGTACATTGATGTCAAATCCCGGGATCGAACCCGGGACACCTCGGACCACTATCATTCCCTCAACCACCAGGCCGTGGTGATGTTAGCGTCCACGGTTGGTTCGCTTTTTGCTATATTGTTATCAAAACAGTTGGCAATCCCCTGTCGAGAATAAAATAAGCATAATTTAGAGTTTGAAACGACCGAGAGCCAATTGAGACGATACGGAGTTACCCATCTTTGAGCCCGCTTGGCCTTTTACTCATATTCTCCCAAGTAAGGCTATTCGGAATCTCTCTTTACGGGCGTTCAGGGGCGTCATCCACAAATTGATTTGCTACGTGCCTAGCTTAACAAGGAACTCACGCATTTGATAAGGGAGGAGAAAATTCACCCTTTAACTCTAGGCAAATTCTAGACAGCTAGAAAGTAAAAAAAATATCCCACGCAGGGGAACTATACATGGAATTAAAGAAGTATTCATGCGAGATTGGTTCCACCTCTCTTGCTGGCCATTCCAATGATCGACTGATTTTGTCTTGGATCATACACCAACGATCGTTGTTCAAGGATCCATAATCACTTGCTTCGGATCACAACTCTAGAGGTCCTTCAGCTCCGAACCGGCTAATCAAGGTGGTGAGCTCATCATCAAAGTAATCTTCCGATTGATACTCGAATTGGGTAGTGTTACTTGCTAACACTAGCGACGGATTTCCCACTTTGTTTTCACCGTGAGCAGCCCGACTCCTTGAGCTTGAGCTTCCGCCGTTGCTCGGAAACTTGTAGGGATGATCAACTGGTCTGCTGCTAGAACCACCAGCGGAAGGTTGGTATGACATGTATTCTTGATTGGGAAGTGGCCGAGTACCTTTTGCTCGGTAGGTTTTCCCGGTATTGATCTTCCAATCAACTTTGGTCCGGTCGCCTTGGTCCCAACCTGCATCGTGCTTCCTCGCCTTATCTCTAACCCTTTGAAGGTGATTCGTGACACTTTGCATGGTGAGTCCATCTATATTCATTATTCCGTGTACAGCCATTGGTCGTGCTGAATTGATTCCTAGCTGTTGAACTGCCTCAATGAATATAGAATGAAGCTTGGCGGACCAAAGGGGCCTTTTCTTTTGGACAAAATCGTCGTCATCAGCTTGGTCGTAGTTTTTTTGTTCGAGTAATTGCTTCCTTACAGCATGCTGCCAAATGTTTTGGAGCATTCGAACGCAGACCGGCTTCTGTAGGACGTCTCGAGCACCATGCAATGTGGCCCTCGTTATGAACCGCCGATCATTACTTGCTGATACTATGATGACATGTATGTCTAACTCAGAATCAATGATCTTTAAGAGACTGAAACCGTCCATATCGATCCCTACCACGGCCGTGACGACGATGTCAAACTCCTCTTTGTACCGCCTCAAGACTTCTAAGGCATCCGTTGCCTTCGCATAAGCAAAAACCCCGTACATGCAACTTCTCAAAGATAGCAACGAGGATTGAGAGGGAAACGGGGTTGCCATCAATGGCCATGACTCGCAGATCCTCGGGATAGGAAGGTTCCCATACTTCCGCTTGGAATGAACGCGTTTTTCTTTTAAAACCTTCCATATGTAGACCGAAAATGGCTGTTTCGACTAGAGGCTGAGCTTTAGATGTTCTCGGACTTGCAAAACAATTTGCCCGAAAATCACAAAGTGATGGTGGTCTTTCGTGACGAGTTCTGGTGGTCATTAGGTGCATGGAGACTTTATAAACTTTTCTGATCTGTTAGTCTCGCATATAGGTTCTCGCTTTTTCTACGAAAGATGACAGCTTTTTCTCTCCTTTCCGGTCTTAGTGCCTTGGATCCATTTCGTAATAACTCTTACCTCTCACTCAATCTGTCATCTTTTCCTTTTCCGATATGTAGGAGCCCTCAAATCTTTTCGCTTTCTCTATGAACAAGGCAATTATTTCCCTCCTCGATTTTTTCGGTTCCCCCCTACAAACGAGGCGCTTATTTCCATCCTCAAATCTTTTCGCTCCCTCCCGAGGCGCTTATTTCCTCGAATCTTTTTGCTTTTTCTAATAACGAGGCGGCTATTTTTTCTCAAATCTTTTTGCATCTACCCGTGTGAAGGCTTTTAATGTTTTTCCTTTCGGCGTTCAATCAAATCTGACAAGGAATTCACGCATTTAAGTATGATAACATTCGCGAATAGTACTGTTCTTTGCCCCTTGATTAACTCTAGGCGTAAAAAGAAGAATATCTCACATGGGGACTTTGTAACAAACAGTACATTCATTCACGCATGTCTCTACTTCTCTTGAGGATTCGTAAGGGCTAGCTAGTAATGCTCAAAAGAGTGACATTTTGAAAGCCCATAATCAAAAGCTCAAGCTTCATGTAGGCTACTGATTCGGAGTTTCATCGGTGTTGAATTGGCCGACCGTGACATCGTGGAAACTCCAATTGTAGTGATACATGTCACTTCCCTCCAAGGGCATCGGTTCCGCCTCCGCAAGACCGACTTTCCGGGATGTATCCCCAACGAAATTCGATTGTACGAGAACTTGCTGGGGGGATGAATCGATAAATGAGCATTTTCAATGCTCGGATGTGGCTCATCGAGAAACATGCCACCAAAGGTGATGGGGTTGCTGCAGACATGGCAAACAACGATGTTAAGAGCGTCCATATACCTCTTGTTCTCTGCTCGAAGCTTTTCATTTTCTTCCTTTAGAGACGCAAATTCATGACTTTCACTTTGAACCTTCATTCGGGCCCGCTTGTTTTGAAACCAGAACTTGACCTTCAAGGGCTCCATTCCTAGCTTCCGGCTCAATTCATTTTTTCGTTTCCTGTTCACGTAAGGGCACTTCTTGAAGGCAGCTTCGAGCTCTCTGGTTTGATGTTTTCTTTCCTGGGGTTGATTGCGGCTGCTGCAGCTATTGTTATTGCGGTCGAGACCTTGAATTTCACCGCCAAGGGAGTTGGGTTTTACCGCTTCGGTGCCGGATCCGGCCTCGAAATCCAGCAGTTCGCCCTCGGGGATGTCTAGGTTGGTTGCCCCCGGTAAGTGCTGGTAGCCTCTAAACATGTTGGATTGAAATACCTCTTACTGCCTTTTGTTCACTCTACTCTTCGTCGTATGCTTACTCTCTCCAAATTCTTTTGAGTAAACATGTATGTTCCAGAGCCTCCCTTTTAACGTGGATGAAAACCACCAAGCCGGTGCTTCTCCCAAGATCTCGCGTTTTCCGCTCTGTCTTCTTCATTTCCTTCTGACATGGTGGGACCCTCAAATCTTTTCTGCAGTATGCTTGTCCCTCTTTTAATATGGCGAAACCTTTAAGTCATTTCGCAACTTTTTTGAATTCGTGAGCCTCGAGATGGTAGATCCGTGATTCACGGACGAAACGTCTGTAGTTTTACCCGGATAATTAACTCGGCCCCCACAATAATTATTGTTATGACTTTTCCTGCCCTTTAAATTAGGATTTAACGCCGAGACGATCATCGCTTTCATATCTTCATCTCCAACCTTCTAAGCACTCTTTCGCATCCATTCTTTTTCGCTTGCTTCAACAACAATGGCCTCCCTCCCCGCACAAGTCTTCTCGGCTGAAGTTTTGGCCAAATGGGAGAAACTTTATAATCTCCTAGGCCAGGGCTACTCTTATATAGCCAACCATCCGAAGACCGAAGCTGAAATCCGTCTTATGTTTACGGATATGGACACTACTTCTATTAAAGGTACCAAGCTAGAAGAGGAATATAGGATCTTCCCTACCCTCTTCACTAACTTCCCGGAGGCTTACAATCATGCTCATCAAGATGTTACTTTGGCCCATCTTGTGAGGGCACGCTATCGGGATCGGTCGGATAACTTGGTGTTGGCCAGCCTTATAGCCGACAATTATAAGAAGGCCCTTGACTACGGTAATGATCAAGTCTCACTGCTGATTCGTGAGAGGGGGAACTTGGTGGAACGTTTGGCCATGTCCCGCACCATCTTTGATCGTGATCCGCTCAATATTGTTTTGAAATTCCAATGCACATGGCTGGAAGAAAGGATGGACGATCCGACCCTGGATATAGCCCGTGGGAGAATACCGATCCATGACTTGGAATTTGCTGTCGAGTATCACGAGGACAAGGTAGCCAAGCTTAAAGAGAAATGTGAGCTCCTCCTCTTTAAGCTGGCGGATCTTGATTCTCGGAGCGATCGGTGTAGGCGAAGTATCAACCGTATGGAGAGTCGGTTGAATTCCTTTGTGATGCTCATTAGGGCTCGGTTTGGCTTTACGTTCCCACCCCGATGATCTGTTTGTAAGATTTTCCGCTGAATGAAATGGATGCAAGTTTTTGCTCATTCGCATTTTGCTTTCACATTATTCCATCTTCTATATGCTGACAGATTTTATCTTGGTCGTCATATTTTTTCGCAAGATAACCCCTTTACTTTGTGGATATGTAAATCTCACGCTCCCGATGGTCAATTCAATTGGGCCGGAGAGACCCCCCATTTGAAACAATCTCTCAGCAAAGATTAATAGTGAGGAAACAAACGAATGCCCGAATGTGAACAACTCGTGAATCTGTCCTAATATTATAACTCGATTATGAAAACATGAGAGTAAATCAAGTATAATATTTTTTTACAGCATCAAACCTGACCGGGTTGGTGAGGACACGACCATCCATCTCGGCCATAATCAAAGCACCACCAGGGAGCACCTTCTTTACTATATATGGACCACCATAGTTTAGAGCGAATTTCCCTTCCGGGAGTGGGACTATTGGCAATAATTTTCTCAAGACCAGGTCATTGATCCGAAAATATCGAGGCCGAACTTTTTTGTTGAATGAATTAGCAACCGTCTGCTGATAACACCGGCCATGACATGTAACCTTAAGTCTCTTTTCATCGATCAGATTCAATTGGCTCGCCCTCTGCTGGATCCATTCAGCTTCCGTCGGCATAGCTTGAGACAAGATACGTAAGGAAGGAATTTCCACTTCAACTGGTAGAACAGCCTCCATTCCATATACAAGAGAATACGGGGTTGGCCCCGTAGATGTCCGGATCGAGGTCCGATATGCCATAAGTGCAAATGGCAACCTCTCATGCCAATCGCGATAATTTTCAGCCGTCTTCGCTAAGATTTTCTTGATGTTCTTATCGGCGGCTTCTCTTGCTCCATTCATCCGAGGACGATATGGGGAAGAGTTCGGATGCTTGATCTTGAATTCCTTAAACAATTCGTCCATTAGCTTGTTGTTTAAGTTCGAGCCATTGTCGGTGATTATGGCTTCAGGTGAACCGTATCGAGCAATGATATCCCGGCGGATAAATTTCACGATATTTCGTGCTGTAACCGCTAAATAAGATGCGGCTTCGATCCATTTAGAGAAATAGTCAATTGCTACCAAGATGAATCGATGCCCATTGGATGCTTTAGGATTGATAGGGCCGATAACATCAATGCCCCACATAGAAAACGGCCATGGTTCGGATAATCGATGCAACTCGTTCGGAGGGACATTAATCTTGTCACCATGAATCTGACATTTGTGACAACTCCGGACATACTGAACCGGGTTGGAAGTCCCATCATACTTCTCGAAGTCGGGCATCTTGAACTTCTCTAGCATTGTGACCTTTGAAAATATAGATAAGTCAATCCGGGATATGTTGTGAGTCCCCTCAACCTCTCGGATCCTCCGTTCCATTTGGGCCAACAGCTTGGCCGCATCACCATTCAATTCGGGGGTCACGGGGCTGGCTTGAAGGATTGGGACTACGGGTGGCGTGCTCGAGCTCACGCCCGTGATGATCACATCATCTAGTGGCATTGTCGGATAGGGAATAGCTTCCGGGGTTTTACCGAAGTTGTTCGTAGGAGGAACTAGAGCAGGAAGCGGCGGGCTGGCAGCGGATGATTGAAGTTTGGCGGTGAAGGCGGCCATCATTTCTTCCATCTTTCAGGACATCATCCCTTCAAAGCGCTCAGTCAAGGAGCCAAGTTTCTCGTCTAGGGCAGCACTAACGGCGGCGTTAATGTCGGCCATCCTCTTCGCGACCGATCGAGTAATATGTGGAGGATCCGTGATAAATTACCTGTACGCAGTAACAAACCCAAAATGAGTACAGGGAGCAAGAATAGCGAGCCGGCCCATGACATCCCTCTAGACTCAAACGAACAAAGTGATTATGACCAAAGGATTGAAACATGTAATTTTCAGTTTGTCCGCTTTTACGAAAAAATTCGTATTAATTCGCACGTTGATCAAAACATGTCCAAATTTTACGAGCTTATAGTTGAGAAGGTGATGAACAACTTTTATGTTGGCCAATCAGACTAGAAACGCACGGATCAAATCAGTTTAATGTGTCTTTCCAAAAAAATCACGTTCAGAAAACTGTTATAACCGCATGTTGTTGAAAAAACGAAGGGCCATCTTAAATTATGAATTTAATTCTGAAATTTTGCAAGATATTAGTTGAAACATAGGTTTACAACTTTCGTGTTTGGCACTTACTCAAAGCTCGATCGTAGAATTTAGTAAAAATCGTACAACAGGAATAAGCCAAATCAGAATTGAGGACAACCGATGAAATTGTAAAAGCTACGGAAGCAAAGTGCGAAATTGGAAATAAGACAATGAAACTTCTAAACAATCAACCTAAACCATGGACCAGCCCAAAATAAAAATGAGATAACAGGGTACAAGAGACAAGAAATTACCTCTCATACGAAGAAAATGCCAATCACAAAGACATGCGCATGAATCGTGAGTTTAAATCTTATTCTATCTATCCAAAAGGCTTTTGCAAAGTGAAATGATGAACGAAACGACATGTCGCAGCCTCGCGCACGGTCATCATGACTAGTCGCAACCTCACGTACAATAGTCATGACTAGTCGGGTCCAATCACTTTGGCTTGGTTCGGTCGACAAGGGCAATTCTCATGCATCGTAGCCTCACGTGTATGAGAACGACCCTTGAGCCATTTTTTGAAAAAATTTTTGGGATCCAGATGGGATAACCTTTAGCGAAACCTTACCACCAAGGTTAAAGAACCATCTAAATACCATCTTAAAGCTATTAGTGTGACCTAGGTCCGGTCACGGGTTATGTGCAGTGTAGTGCAAATACGATAAATCATGCACAACAATTAAAGGCAAACACCGCTTCAATGATTCAAAAGTTAAATCACAATTCCAATTCACCAAGTCCGCAAAACAAAGGGTTAGCCGATCACTCCTTCCCTTATAACTCCTAATCTGCAAAAACATTTAACACCTAAGAATGAGAATTCAACCAAAGTTTACCAAATCAAGTGATTTCTTTTTCATGAAATTATCCGGCCTAAGTCCTCTTTGGGTCCCCAGCGGAGTCGCCAAGCTGTCGCAACCTAAAAAAAATAAACAAGTTAATTTTCGGGCTAATGGATTATCGGGTTAATTAATTAACTAACCTAACTCGGACTCTCCCAAGTCTATACCAAATCGCAACTTAAGGTTCAAATAATTAACATGCAATGTGTTTTGAATTTGGAGTCGCCACTAATCATTTTCGGTAGGTTGATTAGAAACCTAAATAAAATAGCGGGAGAAAACTATCTTATTTTCGCGAACCAGAGATTTTGAATTCGGGGATTTGGTTACGCTAGATTACTCTAACGCCCTTTCGGTACCATTTTCATGAAAAATATTTGATTTGACAATTTTGATGGATTTTACTTGAAATTCAAAGATGCAATTTTTTTGATTTTTTCTTCTTTTTTTTTGGGATGTAAAACATTGAACTTTGTACGATATACACCATGGGTGATTTAGAAAGAAAGAAAACGCAGCCAGTCACGAGTATTTATAAAAATAAATTAACATGTAATAATGCTAAAATTTGGAACACGTGGCATGTCTAAAATAAACAAACAAATGTTCAAACCAAACGATTACATTTTTGTAGATCGAGATGGAAAGGATTACCTTCTATTACACAAAATCTTACTCACATACACGTTATAGTTCCCTTTAAGATCTCGGAGCTGGAAGAACGCGGCTGTCGTCGAAAATGGCAAGCAATGGCGTTGTTGGGTGGCGAGAGGCGAAATATGTGTCGGGACTCGTCGAAGATGATGCTCGACTAAAACTCTTTTCTTCACTCTCGAATTTTTTCTTCCGATTTTTCTCAAGAACTCTCTTTTTCCTCTCTAAAAATTCCTCTCAAAAACTCTCTCAAAACTCTCTCAATTCTCTTCCACTCCCCCCCTCTAAACTCTTCTCAAGAGCTCTCTTTATCCTCTCTAAAGAATTTCTCTCACAAACTCTCTCAATTCTCTTCCACTCCCCCCCTCTAAACTCTTCTCAAGAGCTCTCTTTATCCTCTCTAAAGAATTTCTCTCACAAACTCTCTCAATTCTCTTCCACTCCCCCCCTCCCAAAACTCTCTCAATTCTCCTCCTCTTTTATAGGCAAAGTTCTCCATCCTTCATTCTTCATCTTCACTTCTTCACCTTCCATTTTCATCTTCTCTTCTTCATCTTCATTTCTTCACCTTCCATTTTCATCTTCCCTTCTTCATATTCATCTTCTCTTCTTCATCTTCCCTTCACCATCTTCCTTTCATTATCTTCCTTTCATTATCTTCTCTTCACCATCTTCTCTTCACCATCTTCCTTTCATTATCTTCTCTTCACCATCTTCCTTTCTCCATCTTCTTTTGGTATTTGCAATGCAGTCCCCGAAGTTTCAAGTATTTGCAATACAGTCCCTGAAGTTTTAAGTATTTGCAATACAGTTCCTGAAGTTTCAAATCTTCTCGGTGTATTTTTCCATCCCGTGCCTAGTCTAGACGCATGCTAAATTAAGTGTTCTGCTTGCCCAATTATATGCCAATGCAATGTATGCTAAAAATAAATATGTGAGATGATTTTTATAATTTTTATGCAAAAAATAGATTAGTCAAAATTTAGGCGTCAACAACCCTAGGCGGCGGTTGAATTGGTTAAGAAGAGTAAGCTTGTTGTCATACTTTGTGAGCAGGGGAAAATCTTGAAGAGGAACAAAATAACTGTCTAAGTCGGTCAAAGAAGGCGTACAAATGAATGGGCTGTAGAAGAACAAGAAGACATGCACAAAGATCCTCCATTTGTAATAAGCTATTCCATAAGGTTTTCCATCTTGCTTCCTTCATTCCAACAGAGCGTCACCGGCGAAAGAGAGAGAGAGATGGACACCCAATCAGCCGCAACTCAGAGAAGCCATGCCGTTTGTATCCCAGCTCCGTACCAGAGCCACATAGGAGCAATGCTAAAACTGGCAAAGCTCCTGTATACAAGAGGTTTCTACATATCCTTTGTGAACACTGAGTATAACAATCAACGCTTACTGAAGTTGAGGGGACCTCGAGCCCTCGACGGCTTCTGTGGCTTCCAGTTCCTGACCATCACTGACAGCCTTCCTCCCACGGATGCAGACTCGAGCCAAGACCCCAGGACCCTACGTGATGCGATCAGAAAGCACATGTCCGCTCCATTTTCTGATCTCATCTCCAATCTCAGTCTTGCCGCACCAGACTCAGATGTTCATCCAGTCACTTGCATTTTCTCCGATGGATTCATGTCATTTGCCACTGACGAAGCTGCTCGAGAGTTCAACATCCCTATCATACACTTGTGGACAATATCCGCCTGCGCCTTCATGGGATTCAAACAATACCGAACGCTTAGAGAAAAGGGTCTCGTGCCATTGAAAGGTACAAATACAAGGAAGATAAATTTATTAGAACCTTGGGAGTAGACTCAGCAGTTAAGCAACAGACGTGTGTGGATTATGTGCATCGCTTATGTATAGCCACCCACAACATCTGGTACAAACAATTTCAAGACCACCCACCTTTGGTTTGGCTCGTGTCTTACAGGTCCTGGGTTACTGGGGCATTTCTTGCGCCCAAGGTCTACGGACCTAAAACTAGCCTTCTTCGTGTAAAAAAAAATTATTTTTGAAATATGATATACATGTAAGACTGAGAATTTCCCGTATGATGCAGATACCAGCTACTTAACAAACGGCTATTTGGATACAGTAATTGACTGGATTCCTGAAATGAAGAACACTAAATTGTGGGACCTGCCAACCTCCATACGTACTACCGATCCTGATGATCTTTTGTTCAATTTTACAATGGATGTCCTTGAGAGAGCAAATACAGCCTCAGCAATCATTTTTCATACATTTGATGCCCTTGAATCAGAATTGCTTGATGCTCTATCATCGATGTTTCCTCGCGTTTATGCAATCGGGCCACTCTCGTTACTTGTCAACAAACTTGTGAAGGAAGAGAGGCCCCTGAAATCTATTGACTGCAATCTGTGGAGAGAAGATACAGAGTGCCTTCGATGGCTTGACTCAAGAGAACCGAATTCAGTTCTGTACCTTAATTTCGGCAGCGTAGCTGTCTTGACAAGAGAAGAACTTATCGAGTTTGCAATGGGACTGGCTAACAGCAAACATCCATTCTTGTAGATAATTAGGCCTGACCTTGTAAGAGGGGATTCAGCAGTTCTTCCCCGAGAATTCATCGAAGAAATAGAAGGAAGGAGTATGCTTGCAGATTGGTGTCCACAGGAGGCAGTTCTCGACCACATGTCGACCGGAGGGTTCTTAACGCACTGCGGATGGAGCTCTATAATCGAGAGTATGTCAGCAGGAGTCCCAATGATATGTTGGCCATCTTTTGGTGACCAAAGGACGAAGTGCACCTACGCTTGTAGTAAATGGAAGATTGGTTTGGAGTTATCAGGCGCGGTCAAAAGAGAGGAAGTGGAAAGGCTAGTGAGGAAATTGATGGAAGGAGACAAGGGAAAACAAATGAAAGAAAGAATCACAGAGCTGAAGACACTAGCACTGGAGGCAACGGATCCAAATGGGTCATCGTCCATAAATTTGGACAAGCTGTTGGATGAAATTCTAACTTAGAAACAGCATCAACTGTCTGTTTGTGCAATACTGCTAGCACAGGCAATTCTTTGTTCCCAATAGCAAGTACATACATAGCATTTACTATACATTGGAATAAGAACGGACTCTTGAAAGACTCAACTAATAAAAACTCTCTAAAAACAAGTATCGGTTCGTGCATGCATCTTGGAAGTCCACCATTCATTGGCAATCGACACCACATTCACGGAATCGACATTAAGTCGATACATTGGAAGTCGATCAATAGTTTAGCATTGATGAATTTGGTTTAATTATCAACACTCTCCCTTAAACCAAATTCTCTTCCATTGATCATTCCAAGTAGACTTCTAAATTTCCGAATCACATCGATCTTGAGAGGTTTCGTAAAAATATCGGCAACTTGATCTCCTGTCTTCACGTGCATTACTTCGATTTCTTTGTCTCTGACTTGTTCCCAAATAAAATGATACCGAACATCGATATGCTTGCTCCTTTCATGAAAAACTGGATTTTTCGCCAAAGCAATGGCTGAAACATTATCGACACAAATCTCCATCACATTCTTTTGCTCCATATGGATTTCTTTGAGCAATTTTCTCAGTCATATTGCATGACAAACACATGATGATGCAGCCACATATTCAGCTTCACATGTCGATAGAGTAACATTGGGTTGCTTCTTTGATGACCACGTAAAAGTAGTCTCACCCATAAAAAACACAAAGCCCGTAGTGCTTTTCCGATTATCGATATCTCATCATAATCACTATCTGAATAAACTCTAAGCTAAAATGATTCAGACTGATAATAATGTAAGCCAAGAGAGATAGTACCTTGATGTATTGAAGTATCCTCTTTGCTGCTTTAAGATGAGATACCTTCGGTTTCTCCATGTATCGACTTACAATTCCGACACTGTACATAATATCTAGTCTAGTACAGGTCAAATATCTCAAGCTTCCAATCAAACTTCTATAATTCGTCGAATCAACATTGACACCTTCGTCAAACTTCAAAAGTTTGGCATCGGAATCCATCGGTGTATTGACAAACGTGCAATTCTTCATGTTGAATTTTTCAAGGATATTTTCAGCATATCCTTTTTGGGAAATAAAAATCCCATCTCCACTTTGCTTTACTTCGATACCGAGAAAAAAACTCATCAGGCTGTTATCAGTCATCCAGAATTCTTTCACCTTCGACGCTTTAAAAGTATCGATCAATGCAAAGTTATTTCCTGTAAAGACAAGATCATTGACATATAAACATGCTAATAAAGCATCACCTTTTTCTTGCCTAAAGTAGAGTGCATGCTCGTACGGACATTGTACGAAGCCATTCGCCTTGAAATAAGCATCGATTCCGAAGTTCCAAGCTGTTGGTGCTTGTTTGAGTCCATTCAGAGCTTTCTTTAGCCTCAACACCTTGTTTTCATGACCTTTCACAACAAACCCCTCGGGTTGCTCGACATAAATTTCTTCTTCAAGAACACCATTCAGGAATGCTAATTTGACATCCATTTGATAGATTGGCCATCAATTTTGAGCTGCAATGGAAATCATTAATCTTATTGTTTCCATTCGGATGACTGGGGCAAATACCTTGTCATAGTCGATTCCTGCCTTTTGCTTGTACCCCTTCGCGACGAGCCCGGCCTTATAACGAGTGACTTCTCCTTTCTCATTTTTCTTGGCCTTGTACACCCACTTAACACCAATTGCCCTTTTGTTCTTCGAAAGATTAGAAAGTTCCCGTGTTTGATTTGTCTCGATGGCTTCAATTTCTTCAGCCATGGCTTTTCTCCATTTTTCTTCTTTGGCGGCTTCATCGAAAGCAAGTGGTTCACGGTTTACAAGAAGACATACAAGGTGAAGCTCATTGGTAGCTTCATAAATTTTTGATAGTCTCCTTGATTTCGGTACTAGTGGCTCTTCGTCATCATTTGACGATCAAGTTGATGATGATGGAGAAGATATTGGAGAAGGAAGTGATGAGTGATCTTTTGTCTCCATTTGGATGGAGTCATTATGAATGGTCGCGTCAACTCCTCGATTGTCCTTCCCCAAGCTTTCTTCATCGAATTTCACATCTCTACTTACATACACTTTCAAAGAGTTAGGATCAAACAATTGTAAGCTTTTGATGAGATATCATATCCGATAAAAATGAGCATTTTGCTCTTATCTTCCAACTTCGATCTTTTCTGGTCGGGTATGTGAGCAAATGCAATGCTCCCAAAAATTCTCAAGTGAGAAACAATAGGTCTTTTCTCGCTCCATGCTTCTTGTGGAGTCATGCCATCGAGTCCTTTCGTGGGACACCGATTTTGTAGATAAACCGCACACATGACAGCTTCGCCCCAAAGCTTCTTCGGTAGATTTTTGCTTTTTAGCATATTGCGAACCATGTCAAGAATAGTTCTATTTTTTCGTTCAGCCACGCCATTTTGTTGTGGGGAGTACATCGCCATCAAGAAACGCCGAATGCCATGATAATCACAAAATTTTTTGAATTCTCCAGAAGTGAATTCTCCTCCACGATCAGTTCTCAAGGACTTGATAAAATGACCACTCTCCTTTTCAACCATTTTCTTAAAGTGTTTAAAAGTAACAAACATTCCTAACTTTTCTTTTAAAAAATGTACCCTAGTCTTTTGAGTAAAATCATCAATAAAAGCAACAAAGTATTGATGGTTACCGTAAGACTTAGGAGTGATCGGGCCACATACATCGGAATGTATAAACTCCAATGGCTTCTTTGCTCGGTAAGATGATTCCTTCGGAAAGCTTGTTCGAGACCGCTTACTGATTACACACCCTTCACATAATTGATCGGGATGATCAATAGTCGGTAAACCATACACCATCTTCTTGCAAGATAACAACTTGAGACCTCCGAAGTTGAGATGTCCGAACCTCAAGGGCCGCAACCATGAAGGATCGTCTACACATGCTCGAAGGCATCTAGACATTTCATTTTTGATGTTGAGAGTGAACATCCTATTCTTCGACATCTTCACATTCACAATCAATTTATTATTGCAATCTCTCAAAACAAGGCTAAGATTTTTCATGTGGACAGTATAGCCTTTCTTTAGAAGCTGTCCTAGGCTCAAAATATTGCTTGACATTTTCGGTACATAGTACACGTTGGTGATAAACTAACGTGCCCTGTCCTTTAGATGAATCAAAATCGTACCTTTCCCTTCGACAAGAATTTGGGAATTATCACCAAATGAGACTTTTCCTTTGACTGTCTCATTCAATTCGGCAAACATCTCCTTTCGACCGCACATGTGGTTGCTTGCTCCAGTGTCCAAGTACCACGTATCATTCTTATCGTCTACATTTTCTTTAAATGCCAATAAAAGAACTTAATCCGCATCATTCACCAAGTTCGCCTTGTCATCCACATTTGTACTTTCTTTCCGCCAACACTCAAAAGTATAATGGCCAACTTTATTACAATCATA
Source organism: Rhodamnia argentea (assembly GCF_020921035.1). NCBI lineage: Eukaryota > Viridiplantae > Streptophyta > Magnoliopsida > Myrtales > Myrtaceae > Rhodamnia > Rhodamnia argentea. The sequence goes on along the minus strand of NC_063154.1, from coordinate 7,757,458 downwards.
ACATCGAATTTTTTATTTATCATACCGGCCATTTGTGTTCCTTCCTCTTCCACAAGCACTTCTTTGATTCTGGTAACACCCATTGCTTCGGGTGACATCTCCTCCGCTTCGTCCACGGCCTCTTCCTTGGAAACAGCCTCTATCGTGACCTCGATCACGATCTTGATTGACCCATCAAGTTTGCATAGGGTTTCTTCCTTGGCCTTTGTCATCTCGGATAGTCAATCGAGTTTGGAGTACTTTCTCCACTGACTCAAATTTGTTTCTTTTGAGTATTTCTTCATGAGCTTGCAAAGATCCCAGAAGTTCATCGATCGTCATGGTATCGAGATCTTAGACTCCTCGATAGCGACATCAATGTGGTCAAATTTCTTATCCAAAGACCGCAGAATTTTTTCAACAACACGGACATCGGGAAGGTCTTCGCCATTCCTTTTCATCTTATTCACAATCACTAAAGTTTTTGTGAAATAATCAGAAATTGATTCAGATTCTTTTATACGGATTATCTCGAACTCACCTCTCAAAGTTTGAAGGCGAATATTCTTCACTTTCTCTACACCTTGGTGTATGGTTTGAAGGATCTCCCATGCCTCCTTAGACGTAGTAGCATTCGAGACTTTCTCAAACATAGAATCATCTAAGGCTTGATAGATGATCGATAACGTGAGTTGATCTTTTGTTCGAGTCTTCTCCAAAGCATTCCTCTGAGTTTGATTCGACATGACTTCTTCATCCGGCTCATCATAGCCGGTATTGACAAGATCCCATACACCATGGGCACCGAGTATGGCTTTCATTCCAGAAGCCTAGTTATCATAGTTTTCTTTGGTGAGGCTTGGATATTGAAAAGGAAGCCGATTGCTTGTTGAGGCCATGATCGTGAACCGTAAGCTCTGATACCAATTTGATGGGATAATCGAATGTGGGCTCCCAACAAACACTCACAACTCAACTTTACTCGCGAAGGAGGAGGAGACCAAAGATGGCTTTTCAATATTCTGTATTCACAATTGATTCACTCATACTGAAATGGTTACAAGACACGCATATTTATAAGTTTGAAACACGACTCTTGATATACTCTAATTACATGAACAGACGCATGTACATACATAGCATTTACTATACATTAGAATAAGACTAGACTCTTGAAAGACTCAACTAATAATAACTCTCGAAAAACAAGTATTGATTCGTGCATGCATCTTGAAAGTCCACCATTCATTGGCAATCGACACCACATTCACTAAATCGACATTAAGTCGATACATTGGAAGTCGATCAATAGTCTAGCATTGATGAATTTGGTTTAATTTCCAACAATTCAATTGCTGAACCATTTTTGTAGAACTCTCTATCCCGCGTGGGAAGCAAGAAAAGCCAACCGTTGAAGTCCTAGGCGGTGGTTTTCTTTTCTTTTTTTTGGTCGAACTAGGCGGTGGTTAAATTGGTCAAGAAGAGCGGCTTGTTGTCAGACTTCGCGAGCAAGGGATGTCGGTCAATATTTGCAGAGAAAATCTTGAAGTGCCAAGCTTTGTCCTTTTGCAAGTAACTCCAATGCGTCCCCACTTGCACACACGCTTCAGCAAAATCCAACAGAGCGTCACCAGAGAGAGACGAAGAGAGAGAGAGACATGGAAACCCAATTAGCCACAGATCAGAGAAGCCATGCCGTTTGCATCCCAGGTCCATACCAAAGCCACATAGGAGCAATGCTAAAACTGGCAAAGCTTCTGTGTACAAAAGGTTTCTACATATCCTTTGTGAACACCGAGTATAACCATCAACGCTTACTGAAATCGCGGGGACCTTGAGCCCTCGCTGGCTTCCACGGCTTTCAGTTCCTGACCATCACCGACGGCCTTCCGCCCACGGATGCAGACTCAAGAAAAGACCCCATGGTCCAATGTGATGCAGCCAGAAAGAACATGTCTGCTCCATTTTCTGATCTCATCTCCAGCCTCAGCCATGCCGCACCAAATTCAGATGTTCCTCCAGTCACTTGTATTTTCTCCGATGGATTCATGTCATTTGCCAGCGACGAAACTGCTCGAGAATTCGCACCCCTATCATACACTTGTGGACAATCCCCGCCTGCGCCTTCATAGGATTCAAACAATACCAGACGCTCAGGGAAAAGGGTCTCGCGCCACTAAAAGGTACAAGGAAGATAAATTTACTAGAACCCTGTGAGTACACTCAATGGTTAAGCAACGCACATACGTGTGAATTATGTGTATGGCTTAAAACTAGCCTTCTTAGTAAAAAGAGGAATCTATTTTTGTAATATGATATACATGTAAGACTGAGAATATCATACATGATGCAGATACCGGCTACTTAACAAGCGGCTATTTGGATACAGTAATTGACTGGATTCCTGAAATGAAGAATATTAAACTGTGGGACCTGCCAACCTCCATACGTACTACTTGACGATCTTTTGTTCAATTTTACAATGGATGTCCTTGAGAGAGCAAATACAGCCTCAGCAATCATTTTTCATACATTTGATGGCCTTGAATCAGAATTGCTTGATGCTCTATCATCGATGTTTCCTCGCGTTTATGCAATCGGGCCACTCTCGTTACTTGTTAACAAACTAGTCAAGGAAGAGAGGCCCCTGAAATCTGTTGACTGCAATCTGTGGAGAGAATATACAGAGTGTCTTCGATGGCTTGACTCAAGAGAACCGAAGTCAGTTCTGTACCTTAATTTCGGCAGCGTAGCTGTCTTGACAAGAGAAGAGCTTATTGAGTTTGCAATGGGACTGGCCAACAGCAAACATCCATTCTTGTAGATAATTAGGCCTGACCTTGTAAGAGGGGATTCGGCAGTTCTTCCCCAGGAATTCATCGAAGAAATAGAAGGAAGGAGTATGAGTGCAGATTGGTGTCCACAGGAGGCAGTTCTCGACCACATGTCGACCGGAGGGTTCTTAACGCACTGCGGATGGAGCTCTATAATCGAGAGTGTGTCGGCAGGAGTCCCAATGATATTTTGGCCATCTTTTGGCGACCAGAGGACGAAGTGCACCTACACTTGTAGTAAATGGAAGATTGGTTGGGAGTTATCAGGCGCGGTCAAAAGAGAGGAAGTGGAAAGGCTAGTGAGAGAATTGATGGAAGGAGACAAGGGGAAAAAAAATGAAGGAAAGAATCACAGAGTGGAAGAAACTAGCGCAGGAGGCAACAGATCCAAATGGGTCATCGTCCATAAATTTCGACAGGCTGTTGGATGCACTTCTAACTTAAAAACAGCATCATAAGTTTGTTTGTGCAGCACTGCTACCATAGGTAATTCTTTGTTCACAACAGCATTATACTTTGTTTATGGTTAATGTAATGAGATTATATAATGTGTGTTTCGACAGGTTTGCACAGACTACCTAATTCATCTAGCCTGTAAACTTGTTCCCCATAACTTCAAGAAGAGACTGTCTTTCCTACACCCATCTTCTACTCTTCATGCCCAGTCATAACTTTCAAAGATTTCTCGTCATGCTCTTCTGGTGAAAACTATGTTTCTAGAAAGCTGCTTTCAGCTAGTCCAAAGCCGCAAGTCTGTTATTCATCACTGGACAACTATTACAAGATAAAAATCGCCTCCGAAGGAACGTCAGGCAATAAGATTTTTGGATGACACACAGACATCTTCTCAGAACGTGTCCGAAACTTCAGTGTGAGATTTTCAACATATTGCACAGGTTCATTGGCTCTAAACTGCCGGCATCGCATTGTGACAGCAATTACAGCTAACTAGTTCATCCACCATTCTTTGAAAAGGAATTATCGGTCAATCTTTCTTAAATGACACTCATGCTTGTCATATGTTGATAGAAGATTTCGTCTTGATACTACAAAAGAGTACATCAATGTCATGAACATTTGCACTACGTCTTCCCCCTCATCTGGGAAAATAAGACTGACCACCCATATCAGCTTTTTCTTTCCTGGATTATGCTTTGAACTAGAGCCACCTTGGAGAGAGGAAGGCATGGACATTGGACACCCCAATCAGCCACAGCTACGAGAGTTAGAACCCCATGTCGTTTGTGTCCCAGCTCCATACAAAAAGCCACATAGGAGCAATGCTAAAACTAGCCAAGCTTCTCTACATAGAAGGCTTCTGTATGTCCTTGTGAACACTGAGCACAGCCATCGACGCTTGCTCAAGACGGCCATCCTTTCACCGATGCAGACTCGAGCCAAGACCTTCTTGCTCTCATACGCTCCGTTGTTTACCGACCTCATCTCTAATCTGAACACACCGCATCAACCCCAGATGTTCCTTCAGTCACTTGCATTTTCTCTGATGGACTTCATGTCATTCGCCACCAATGAAGTTGCTCAAGAAATTCAGCGTTGCTATAAATACTTATGGACAACACCAGCCTGCCCCTCCATGGGATTCAAACAAGTGTATGGCAACTAATTTAGGAGTGGGAATGTGCTGGGATTATGTTTAAAGCACACATTTGACTCCTTTCACCACCACGTACGGGCAAGTTTCGTGTTGTTTGACACACCCATCCGAATATTGGCTGGCATCTTACCCGATCTAGATTAGTGGGCATTTCTTAAGTCTGAGATTAATCTATGTAAACTAGGTTTCCCCATCATAAGGAAATAATTTTCTTTCGTACTCCGATCTCATGCAAGACTGAGAATTCACGTGCAAACGCAAATACCGATTACTTATCGAATGAGGAAAATTTATCAAAAAAATCCTAAACCTATTCCAATTGTATCAATTCAGTCTTAAACATTTTCACTGACGTGGACGCGACCATCCTATGTGGCGCGACCAACACCGACGTAGATAATTTTTTATAATATTAGTATCTTTTGGACATTTTTTATTTTCTTTTATTTTTCCCCCTTTAAAGTGATAGACGATGGTCAACGGCCCTCGCCCGATGTGCCAAACAACACGAAAATTGTTTGAATTCAATCAGTACCACATCAGCGATTTCTAACGAAAATTGACTAAAATGACTACATTGAAATTTCACGCAAAGATTAAAGACTAAATTGGCAAAACTTAAAAATTTAGAACTGAATTTTTATCCGTAAAGTAGGTTTAGGACTAATTGAGTAATTTTCCCTAGTTGATAGGAAGTATTTATAAAAGTAACAACTAAATAAAAAAAAGTTGGTAAGTTAAAGAAAATAAATAAATAAATGTTTCCAAATAACTCGAATGAGAGTTAGAACTTAAAATTAGTTGTTAACTTAGTCTAAAAAATTAGTAACTTACACAAATGAAACTTGTAAGTTTCATATAATAATTGGTAAGACTATGTCGTCGATAAGAGAAGCATGCAAATGTCAGTAAATGACTCAAAACTGTTTTTCGGTTATAGATAAGAGAAATTGATAAATCTGGGACTTTAGTATAAATGATATCTAAAAGTTCCTAAAAGATGAGATTTTTTTTTTGTCAAAGAATAGATTAATTGCAACTTAAATACCATATAAATGTTGGTAGTTAACTCAGAAATTGATAAATTAAGTGGACAAAAGTTGGTAATCGCTCTCATTAAGGTCAGTAAATTCTTAAATTGTTGGTAAATTTGATCAGTGGATAAGGTAAATAAAAGTTGGTACTCAATAGAATTGCTAACAAAACCTAAAAAAAAAAAAATCAAATAAAAAATACCTTGGTAAACAATTCAAAAAAGATTTTATTTTTTTTGGTCGAAAAAAATAAGAATTGATATTAATTGGTAAAATAATGAGAGTAAAGCTGTTAAGTGACACAAATAAACATTGATAAGGACATATGCGAGTTGACAAATTTAAGGCATTTGTGATAAATTCAAAAGAAAGTTGATAAAAAGTAAAGAATTAATCTCGAAAAGCAATTTATTTCCTGTCTCAGAGTGAGTATAGATCACTACAATTAAAGAAGCATAGCGTAACCGGATGTTCATGCAATTTCGGTTCTGTACTGTAATTTTCTTCCAAACCCGTCGAGTGAGAGACACGCTAACGTTGGCCAACCGGCAAGAGCGCTCGAGCCGGGATGCACCCGACAGGGCACAACGAAAACATCACGATCCTGCAGGTGCCAAGCTTGTCGATCTCGCTGATCAAGCGGGCCATTTCCGCTAGCATGGCCTTGCCCGTATGCATCGGGGCGTCGAGACAGAGGAAATAGTTGAACACGTCATTCGAGCCGGACTCAAGGACGAGGTTCGATGGTCGGGTGATGCAAGAAGCTCGGCCCTTAGAGCGGGAAATTGGATTGGGCCGTGCAGTTCCCGTTAAAGCCGATGTTTCCCGCATCAAAGAATATCGTATACAACTTCACTACAAGTATTTAGGCTCTGTTTATTTTTGATAAATTATTTTGACCGATTTAAATGCTCGTTTTGAAAAAATATATATTTTAGATTATTTATTTTCCTCAAAACAATAGAATCTTAATAGAAGGACTTATATTAAAAAAATATTTTTCGAATTATTTTTTTTAAAACAACGCAATTTAATAAAAGGACTTGATTGTAAAATAGATAAGGTAGAGGGCTGGATTGCACAATAAAAAATCAAAAGGGCCAAAACTGTGCCATAAACAAAGCAAACGAGGTCGTTTGACCGATCCTCTCTCTTCGAGCCCGCCGGTGCCGTCTTCAAGCGCTCGTCCATCCTCGCGACTTCGATCAACTGCGATTTCTTCGTGCCGGCGACCGAAATGAGCAGTCAAGCGGAACCGAGCTTGCTCGCAGCTGCGGCTGAAGCTGCGAGCAATCTCTATCGCGTCCGGGACACCTACTTCCCCTCCAATCCAGAAGACAAGCTCTCGAAGTTGCTCGACGAATCGAACTCGGCGCTCAAGCTCCTCGATTCCATTCCTCCTGGTAACTCTTTTCAATTTCATTGGTTGGCAAGCCTCAATACCCTTTCGCAATCTTCACATTGCGTTGAAGTTTTGATTGTTAACACAATTTCATTGTGTTAAGAGCTCGTCATTTGATTGATCTGGTAGTTCGTGGAACTTCAGGAGAGGTTGAATTCGGCGCTGTTGAAGTTTTGCGTGGCGAATGCGAACATTGCGTTGTGCTTATAAGGCACGTCTCATTTTGCTGCGTTGCGGGATATGTGGGAGTATGCGAGTTTTTTATTTTGTTGAGGAGGATTTGATCCGTGTTTGTTCTTGTGCATTTCGTGTGATACCAGTGAAAAGGAGCATTTCTTGTGCTTCCGGGCCCTTGTTTAGTCGGTAATAAAAACACACGTCAGTTTCATGCTTCTGCGTCTTCGCCTCTGTGTCTTTATGTGTTATTTTAACTGCTTTACTTATCTTCTTTGACATGGGAATTTTCTGTTGTGGCTGGAGTTAGTGGAAAATGGAATGTGGGTTTGTTAAAGAAAATAAGAGCAATGAAAAGAATGGTGGTTCTGATTCATCTCATTGGATTGGGAATAAAGAGGCTTCAAATAGCTGATATTAAGTTGCTACAGAAATCTCACATTTGGTTATCTTCGTAATGCTTGCCGATGAATATGTTGCGTCTGAGTAGCATAGACATTGTCTTGTAAATGACTTTGGTAAAATGGGTGGCGCCCCTTCTTTGCTCTTATGATGAACCTTCATGTTATAACCAGTAATATACTGAAAATAATGCAATTGGGCTTTTCTCTTTTAGCAGTCTGTGAAAATAATTTCTGGTTTCACTTCTCTCTGTATTGGGCAGAAAAGAGAAAATTGCCTCTACAACGAGCAACATACGAATATCTAAGAGGAAAGATATTGGATGTATTTCCTGACTATAAGAAAGAAGCAGAAGAACATCTCTCGAAAGCTGTGAGCACCGAATTCGTGGTTTTTCTGTTTCATGTGTTTTATTCTTTAGCTTGATGTTAGTTTTTTGTGAAAACAAAACCTTTTTGGTCCAGGTTAAGTTGAATCCATCTCTTGCAGATGCTTGGTTATGTTTAGGTAACTGCATTTGGAAGAAGGGAGACCTACCCTCAGCAAAAAATTGCTTCAATCTCGCATTAAGCAAGGTTCTTTGTATCTCTTTTTGTACTCTAGGTGTTAAATGATAACCATCTGGCCCGCTTGTCGGAGTCAATATCTATGCCTGAAACTTTTGGTGATTTGGCATCATGAAGGGTCCAAACAAGGAGATTCTATGTCAACTATCAATGCTTGAAAGGAAAATGGCTCAAGGCAAGTATTGTGTATACTTTTATCTATATTGGAAGTCTCTCTGAAAGTATTATGTCTCTGAAGCATCATTTGGCTTCTTTTCTTTGGGAATTGGAACATTGCCGCTAGGGCCGTATGCCTGGTAATGCGATTTCAGCATTAAACTAGTATTGTGTCATGGTCACATTAAACTAGTATTGTGTCGTGGTCATGCACGGCATTAAATTGTCACAAGTAATTTCATAATTCTGCCTGTCCTCCAAATTGTGTCTATTCTTAGGATATCCTGTGTCCTCCTCAGACAAGTATCAGCGAGCCAAATTCAAATGGAGGAGGACATCTCCTTCTAGGAATGCCAAGTTTTCATAAACAAATGTGACATCCCCCACAAAACCACCACCGAAGTAAATCAAGTTTGCATAAAATGAAATAAGAACAAGAACAGTAGGAAATGGGACACCCTTTGCATCAGCTAAGCCAAGATGCAAAGAAGCTAAGAGGAAGATGGGATGCAAAATCTTGGCAAAAGGGAGAAAATTTGTAGGGATAAGAACTTGTTTTTTGGCTTGCTTGATATGGTTGCCCTATTTCGCTTAATGCAAACTTTTTCAATGTAGGTTCTGATAACCAAGCAGAAATTGTTGAAGAAAGCATAAAGCATGCAAAAGAAGCTATTGCTTTGGATGTGAAGGATGGGAATTCCTGGTGTAAGGACAAAACAATCTTCCATCCAGTTTTCCCCTATTTGACTTGGTTGCATCGTCCCAGGGATTCATGTGTCAGCCTCCCCTATTTGTTTGTTTTTATTAAGGTGTATCATCCATCTTAGCTGTCGAATCATTTAAAACCTGGCAGATAACCTTGGAAATGCATGCCTCACTAGTTTTTTCGTGACTGGAGCCTGGGATCTTAGCAAACTTCATCAGTCTTTGAAAGCATATCAGAATGCTGTAAGTGTCAATAAGATGAAGGAGGAAAACCTTTGTAATATTCCTATGATCATATTTGTGATCCAAGCTGATTAATTCCATCTTGATGCACATATGGAACTTTTAATTACCTGGAAAGAACCTTCTAATACTAACAGGTGTTTTTGCTTTTGTTGTAGTTAAAACTTTCTACCATTTTATGCTCTAATATTTTATTACCATCAGGAAAAAGATGACAGAATGGAATCCAATCCAGACCTATTTTTCAACTGTGCTACTGTAAGTGAAACTTTGTTCTTATACTTTACATTGCCATATCATGAAGTTGAGAAACTTGCCTTTATCATTTCTTTTTTGTTATCAAGATTACAAAATGTTTAATCGGGGATTGAATATATTGAGTAATCATCTAGAGTGTAGATGAGCTGACTGTAGTCTGTCTGTCACATAAAATTTGGTGTTCCTCTTCTTAGTTGCATAATAAGGGGGTGCAGATGATTAGATTTTTTTGTTCCTTTTGTCATTATGCTTGTTTCTAGATGAGGTGTGCACTGAGGATTCTTTTTACAGGATGGGCAGGCAATGTCACATGTCCACTCAATTTTCCATTTTGGGTTTTTTTTTTTTTTTTTTTTGGGGGGGGGGGGGGAGGGAGGAGGAGGCTGTAAATGGTGATTGCATGATTGGAATTGGGTGTCAAATGAGGTAAACTGTCCCAGAAAATGGCAATGTGCATGATCACTTGGACATCCAAGGCAGTGTATGGGTAATGTGATCAATCCATTACCAAATTTGTTAGGAAGCTTTAAAAAATTAAGCACGGGAAGCAAATAACGAAAGCATTTAGCTCAGTATTTTCTCATCAGTTTTCTTATGAATCCGTGATGCAATGCAAACTGTGGTCAAAGTAACGATACCATGTGGATAATTTCCTTGTCACCCACATTACTTCTTTCTCTAAGAGGCTTATCCTCCTCAGTTTGACTTTTTTGGTGTGCCATAGAACCGCAATTTACATTTGCAATGCTCCAGGTTTTAAATATCATTTCAGATGTCGATGCTGAAGAAGCTTTTCATTTCTTTCCTAAAGAAAATAAAGAAGAAACAGATATTACTGCTGTGAAAAATATATTTGAGATCATTGGTTCTTGCATAGTCCAAATAAATTTGACTTTCCTTTTGTTGTTTTTTAAATAACTCTCACTGACTAGCACTAGTTTATCAACTGTGTTCTCCCGCTAGTCAACCTTATATTTTTGGGAAGTGCCCATTAATCCTCTGAATGATCCTCTAAGTAGAGTCTGGTCAATTAAAGGGGGGCTTTCAAAAGATATTTTCAAGGTGTTGATTGTTGGGAGGAGACTCCCAGTACTAGCACACTGACATATCAGGCCCTTGGGTTGTTGCTCTAGGTTAATGCTTGTAGATCAGGACAGTACCTATACCTGATTGCTTTTAGAAACATTTGCATTTGGTGCACATGATGTGCCTACTGTAAAAGTTGTCCCATGATGATTCGCATGGACTATTTATCTCACAGTGAAAAACTAAATTAGCACTATGAGTCTGCTATAGATTCTGGTATTCTATATTACAATGTGTTGTTAACACCAATCACCTGTATATATCAATATTTTAGTTAACATCAAGGACGACTCCTTTGTTATTGCTGAAGTTTAATGACTGAGAAAAATCACATTTATCTTTTTACAACACTAAGACTAAGCAGCTATTATCCGGGAGCTGAAAAAACAGAAAACCGAAAAAGAAAAAAGAAAGGAATGTTATAGATGGAACAGGAAGTGATAATAAAAGAGATTAAAGGTTCATGGACTCTGCAGTGATGAGACCTGTTCAATTGATCTGATGAGCAATACCTCATGAGATTTTTTAAGTTTGGAACGTGATGTTTGGGATGGGATTGGCAGTCTCATTAGGTCATTTTCCTCGTCATTCCCAGTTTGTTCAATGTTGTTTTCATCTTCAGGTAAATAAGTACCTAGAGAACTATGAAAGGGCCCTTACTGGATTTCAAGCTGCTGCGCTAAAGGATCCTGGTCTGAATGCATCTGAGGAGGTTGAGAAGATAGTCAGTCTTCTTGACAAGCTAGAGAATTTCTTGAAGGTAAAGTTATTTTTGAGTGAAGAAATTAGCTACTCAATATCGGAACTGTCTTTTAGCTGGTTGATAAACATGTGTATTTTGGGGAGTTAGAACTGCTAGTAAGTAGATGTATCGCCTTTTGACAATACATAAGAGAAACTGACTCTTGAGTTGTTGTAATCTCTTCCAAAAGTTCAGTTATAATGTTACTATGGGAGTTAAAATTCTTTTGGTGCTGTCTCCTTGGTTTTCATGAAACTTATCAACGATTGTCCGTCTTCTGTGGATGCTAGTGATGTGAATATGAGATCCTTACTTTGAAATTGTTGGTTCGTGCACACAGGTACACGCCAAAGGGAAACGACTTGCGTCTTTTGCATCATCGCTGGCTTCTGCCAATTGTGAGTTGTAATCGTTTGCTTTGACTGATTACTCTCTATGAAAAGCTTTTGTATTTCTGGAAATGCATTTAATTCGCTTTCCTTTTCTTTTGTTTGTTTGTGCGGGGACGTGTCCTTATAAATAGTGAGTTCCTCCCACAAAAAGTCGCATGTGGATCTTCTATTTGAGGGTCTTAACAAAGCAATAGCCATTGTTGGAAAGGTGCTATTCTTCATAAAGCATGATAACGTTTCTCCCCTGTAAGTTCTCTGCTTGTCAATGTTCTCATCTTTGTGCATTTGATCAAACTGATTTAGTCATGGCTTCTGGACATTATTGCGTGCTTGACATGTATTATAATGATGCAATACTTTCACATGGATATTAAACTGAGTGTAGGCGACTCCACATACATGTTCCATTTTATGTCTCTGAAGCATCATAACACGCTTGTTGATCCTTTGAGCAGCTTGCTTATTACGAACTTTGTCGTGGTTTTGGCAGGTATTATTTAGCATGTGATTCAAATCAGACGTGTTTTATCCTTTCAGTTTATGGCATACGGAATGACATGGTAAGACTTAATTGTTTCTTTCTGCAAAAAATGTGAAAATCGACTCTTTGGACCTACTGTTTTGTTCCGAGTGTTCTTTGCTCTCTATCTACTACTTTCTTTTGGCTCCTTTGTCGCTCGAATAAATTTCATTCATCATCACTGAAGTAAGTGAATTTTGCAATCATATCACAGCGCTTCATTTCAATTAACTAATGCACTGAATATTCAATTTTTGCAACGTATGCACTTTGACAGGAACTAGCCAATTTTCCAACTAATTGTTGGCGGGTGTATCACCATCATTGCCACATGGGCATCATGTTATATTTTGCCAGAGAATTGGCTGGACTTGGATCATAGTGCACCAATTGCAAAAAAGTTGAAAGTTTAGCGCCTCGGGTGATTAAAAATCAAAGAGGAAATTTATCCTTCATTTTCTTATATCTAAGATGTCAGTCTAGGACTTTCAGGCGGTTTGCTCCATATGTGTTTACTCTGGGGTTTTGTATCGTCACTGGTAGATTGGTGAAGGATGCATTTTAGTGTATCAGATACAAAAACTAGGTTGAAAAGTGCATTAATCTTGCGTATTCAGCACAAATCGTAACTTCACTTTCTGCATGCAGTCACTATTCACCATCTTGACTTCTGTTTGGCGATTTGTGTTTACAGATTAAAGAAGGAGATCAACTGATGCTCTTGGATCCTTATTACCATCACGTTGATTTTACTTGGAGTGGGAAGGTACTTGTTTTGTGAGCATATGTCCGTGTTCACATTTCTTAATGAGCAAGTTGCTATCAAACTTCATTTCCTCTAAACAGTACCCTTGTATAAACCATATCTTGCAGCTCGAGTCCTATTGACCCCTGGTCTGCTTTTCCTTTCTTATTGATTGAATATCCGAGCAGACTTACCAGTTCAGATCAATCCGTGTGGATTTCCTTCAACAATTGCTTGTGAATGGAAAGCCTTTGCCACCAGGCCAGGCAGTCGGAACGTCCTTCCTTGCACAGCACAAACCGTGAACAATTAGTATCAAGTGCCTGGATCTTACTGAGTTGTGGGCGTCTCTTGATTTTCCTGGCCTGGGTTGTTTGCATAGCGTCTAGAGGGATACAAGGATGAACCAGTAAGTTGAAAATGAAGAGCGAAATCAGCGAGTTGTTGCTCATATCCGCTACCAATGCACCAAATGAGAACCAAATGTAATGCGGATTCATTTTTTGATGGTGCAGCTTTGATCGTCAAGTGGGTGTTCCTTGTGTGTGTCTTCTGCCTAGGGGAGATTGTATCTTAGATTGCATATAACAACAATAGTCTCCATATTGTAAAATGTATGATTTTTGGGTCAGATTGCAAATTTATGCGTTGGTCACTCTTTCTGCCTCTCTTTACCGCCCTCAGCTGTGATCCCCAGTGACACGGTGCTCGTCAGCTGGCAAATCATCACTAATAGCATACTCCTCATGACCTCCTGAACATGCCACCAAATCTAAGTACACCCAAGAAGAGCATGGAATCATAACATTTCTTTTCTTTTTTTGTACTTTTTTGGCTTTCTATAATTGGTGGTGATAAATGTACACATACATTAGCAATTTAAATTCCCGTTGACCTCGCACCGGTACAGGGCCAATAGGTATGCGTCCTGCTGGTAAATGGATTAGAGGGGCGGGGACGCTAATATTAGGCGTGGTGTTTGGCTCCCATTATCTGTAAAGAGGTAAAACAAAAATCAAAGAGAGGAGAATTAGAGAAAAAGCAAACAAGAGAAAGCAAAAACTGCTTGGACTTAGTGATAAGAGGCGGGAGGTGGGGTGCCTTCGTCATTTGCTATTTTTCCATTTGGAAATGACACTCCACTGGGTGTTTTTTTCCCCCTTTTTTCTTTTTGGTTGAAGCTGTATATGAGTTGACTTGAGGATGGTTAATCGTCCTGACAAAAGGCTGGGAGTAAGAGAAGGGAGATCAACAATGGAGGAAGACTCTCTTGCCATGAATGGTGGAGATGGCCCAAACAGCTACTCTCAAAACTGTAAGTACCAGGTTGCGTTTTTCCCTCCCCATATGTTCCCTGTATGTTTGATTATCAAGCTGCATAGAAGCAAGCATTTGTTCACTCGTCTTGTGACGCGAGATCACGGGCGGGCTTTACCTATTACATTTCGAATTCTAAGGGTTATGGAGTTATGAGACATTTGCGCCTGATAAATATAAATCTTGGATTTTTCATGGATTAAGGTTCCAAGTTTATCCATGGGTTATGAAACTACTTCGATGCTTTAGGGGTCGGGATCCGGCCATATGATTGTAAATTAGTTCAAAATAACATGAGATTGTTTTTACTCGTTAACTTAATGCATGCATTCACCGTATGTTTGGGATGAAGTTCATAATCATCCGCATTAACATGGAATGAAAGGAAAACAAGGAAAGAAACCATAATTTATGTTGCAAAAAGTCCGGGCATTGATTAGGTGAAAAATTTAAATTGACCTTTCCCTATAAATTGTATTGTACGGACGGAAGGTACATCATCCCTATGTTGGACTCATAAGAATACATTCACACAGCAGAAACAGAGGTGTATATCTTGTCAACATGCTTATGCACAAAGATTTTTTTATGGCTTCATTGAATAAAAGGAAATAGTGGTCTCTAAAGGTGAAATCAATGCTTGTTTCGACTTCTTTATTGTAGGGAGCGGCATCAGATCAAACAAAGCTCTTGCTAATGCATAGCATTGAAGAAAAGCTGATGATTCCACCGGCTAATGCTGCTTGGCAAGTCTTCCGCATCGCCGATCTCGGGTGTTCGGTTGGACCAAACACCTTCACCTCCATGCAGACCATAATCGACACAATAAACCTTGCATACGTGAACGCGAGCCTAGGATCCGATCAGATACCCGAGTTCCAAGTGTTCTTCAATGACCAAACCATCAATGACTTCAACACCCCCTTCCGAGCTCTTCCACCCAATCGCCCTTATATGGGGGCAGGAGTTTCGGGGTCCTTCCATGGCCGGCTGTTCCCGGCAGCTTCAATGAATTTGATGCACTCAGCTTTCGCGCTTCCCTGGCTGACCAAGGTTCCTGAGGAAGTGAAGAAGGTCAGTTCCCACGCATGGAACGGAGGAAGGATCCCATACGCCGGCAGTTCTCATCGAGTCGCCGAAGCCTTTGCTAGTTAGTTTCAGAGGGATGTGGAGGAGTTCTTCGAAGTGAGATCGAAGGAGATGGCGGAGGACGGGCCGCTGGTAATTCTGATGCCATGTCGGCTGGATGGCATAGTGGCTTCTGAGTTCATGCTTGTGCATGTGTTGGCGTGTTTGGGAAATGTTCAGAGCAGTAATGGAAGAGATTTTCCGCAAACATTTTGGATCCGAAATTACCAGTACTCTCTTTCAGAGGCTTCTAAAGTGAATTTAATATGGCAAAAGTCAGTGTAGATTAAGTTGTCCTACTGCATTTTCAACGTTCCAAACTGAATGTGGTTTCCGATGTTTCAAATGCAAATCAAGTCAAGATCTGCAAAGGATAAGCAACAAGATAACTCGTTTGTGTCAATGTCTTGAAGAACTACTCCTCGATCAGAACATGTTGGATTAATATACATTCTGTTGTAATTCCAATATAAGATTTCTTTAACATGCAAATGCTTGAAAAGTACTCAATGGACACTGACGTATTTGCATCCTTTCACATATGACACGGCAAGATCATATGTCAAAGCATAACAACACAAAAGGGAAAAGATACCATGCATGGCAACTTAATAGGAAAAATGCTGCAGTACAACATGCAGTGAAATATATTTCTTCAATTAAAGAAACCTAATATGCCCAAAACCAAAGCTAAAAATATACACCTCCAGTCATTCCCTGTCTTATTAAGTGACAAGAAGAAAGAGGGCATAGCAACTGAGGCCCTCAACTCTATTTCTCTTCCAGGCTCTGCAATCAGATTAAGACACAGAGAGAGATCCTGAAATTTGGTCCGAAAGCAATCCTCTTGCAGGTCAATTATCTCTTAAATATGTTGGTTCCTGCAATTAAAAAGTGAAGCGGACAAAGAGAACTGGCAAAGAGAGGATTTGATTAAGAAGCAGATTCCTTGGCAATCTTCTCTGCCTTAGCGATAACCTCTTCAATGCCTCCAACCATGTAAAAGGATTGTTCTGGTAGATCATCATACTTTCCATCCAACACTCCCTACCAAAAAATTAAGAGGAAAAAAAGCGCGAAGCAATTAATAAAAGCACGGGCTAATTGCCCAATCATAACAAGTGCTATATTGATGGCAATTCAGCAAGAACAATTTCGAAAATAGGAGATATGTGCATCCGACAAGTAAAAAGCCAAAACCTACATAAACTCTAGGACCATAACAATGCTAGAAACATATGGAAGTAAATACACAGACATGACGACTAAGACTCAATTTAAACAAATATATGACGTCTACATTAGTGAATTCTTTTCCAGATAATTTAGCGTATAGGAGTTTTATGATAAGACTAGAGTGTGAAAGTCCAACATAAAGATCCAGTTAATTCTCTCCAGTAAGTTCGTTGAGCTTTTACAATGAGATAAGTAAAAAATCATCAACAGTTCTTCAATGTAAAATCGTACTCTTCTGCATCACCCCTAGATTTTGTTATCAAGAAACAGCCGGATCAACTGATGGGAGGAAAGAAATGGGAATATATATTACCTGGAAGCTGTTAATACTCTCCTTCAGTTCTACATATTTGCCAGGGGCTCCCGTGAACACTTCAGCAACATGGAAAGGCTGACTCAAGAATCGTTGAATTTTACGAGCACGAGCAACAGTCAATTTGTCATCTTCACTAAGTTCATCCATTCCCAAAATTGCGATAATATCTTGAAGATTCTTGTAATTCTGAAGAACCTTCTGCACTCCACGAGCAGTATTGTAATGGTGCTCACCCAAAATGTGAGGGGAGAGCATTCGGGATGTGGAATCTAGGGGATCGACAGCAGGATAGATACCAAGCTCGGAGATCTGCTCAAAGTCACAACAAGTCATCAATCCATCAGAAGAACCATTTTGCATAGGTACTAATAAGCATCAACAAAACCAAAACCTGTCGTGACAGCACAGTCGTGGCATCCAAGTGAGCAAAAGTGGTTGCAGGAGCTGGATCCGTCAAGTCATCAGCAGGGACATAAATAGCCTGGACGGATGTAATGGAACCTTTCTTTGTTGTTGTAATACGCTCCTGAAGACCTCCGAGATCAGTAGCCAGAGTGGGTTGATAACCCACAGCAGATGGGATACGACCAAGCAAGGCAGACACTTCTGAATTGGCCTGCAGAACAAATTGATAGTACAATAAATAAATGGAAAAGCATCGTAACAGTAGCATTCCTGCAATGGTTAGAAAAACTAGACAACATAATTCTTATGTCCTTTCACAGGCATGCTTACTTGGGTAAATCGGAAAATATTATCAATGAAAAGAAGCACATCTTGCCCTTCAGCATCTCGGAAGTGTTCAGCCACAGTCAGACCAGTGAGCCCAACACGAGCACGTGCACCAGGAGGCTCATTCATTTGACCATAGACAAGAGCACATTTGCTTTCAGCCTGTAGATTGAAGGTTAAACTAAGCAACCAATCCCAAATGATTTGTGCAATCCAACGAGCAATAAGAGAAAAGAAAGGGTTGGTACTTAAGCACCTGCTTATCACCAAGCTTGATGACACCACTCTCAATCATCTCCCTGTACAAGTCATTACCCTCACGAGTTCGTTCTCCAACACCAGCAAACACAGAGAAACCACCTATTGAAGCATAATGAAGACGTCATATAGGAACAACAAGATGCAACCTGCACCTTAAGACATGTGGTATAAGAAAACCAACCATGGGCTTTAGCAACATTATTGATAAGTTCCATAATAAGAACTGTTTTGCCTACACCAGCACCGCCAAACAGCCCGATCTTTCCACCTCTTTGGTATGGAGCAAGGAGGTCCACAACCTGCAGGGGAAAGCAGCAGTGCAGTTGTTGAAACTCACACACATAAGCCAGCATACCAGACAAATTATGGGTCTAGAAGAAGTTCAAGGAAGAAAACCCCTAGGTTTTCATATAAAATTGTATACCTTAATACCAGTGACAAGAATCTGCTGTTCGGTTGCTTGCTCAACGAAAGATGGAGCTTCTCTATGAATGGGCAAAAAATGATCCGTCTCTGTCAAATAAGATAAATTCCCACCCATTAAGATCATGCGATCAAAGCAGCAGTTGGAACAGGCATGTACTTCATCATTTCTCTATTACTCACTGATTTCGCCTCTCTCATCAATTGGCTCCCCAATAACATTGATGATGCGGCCAAGTGTAGCCCTACCTACAGGTACCTACAGGGTAAAAGGAAGCATCGTAAAGGTAGCGGATCAAGATATACAATACACATTTTATTGAAACATGTGAATCAACGGAAAAAGGGAACGGAATGGGCCAATCAAACCAAATGCAGATATAACCCAAAAGACAAGAACAAATGCCACTCCATTAAAACAGAAGGAAATATTGCTGGCAGACCAAAATGCAGTTTTAAAAAGAGTATCCGTGAGAATTCATGAAAGGCAAAAGCATAGAGCACAAATGAAATAGTCAACCACAAGTGGTTCACTTGCACAACTTTTTCAGTAAGGACTAACTTAGTAGTGAACCTTTCATTTCTTTTCATGAAATAACTTGGAACTGTGTATGGTAACACCACGTAAGAATTGCTTTCCCTCAACCACACAGTTAGCGAACCCTGTGTTTTTCACAAATTAACATCATGCTTCGGGCTTCAGCTCTCAGCTGAAGTGACAAAATAGGAACATCACCTCTGAAGCTGCATTACCTCAGCACAAGACTGTAGACCAAAATCCTAACTATCCAAACGTAAAAGATAACAGGTAAGAGCAAGACTCCAACTTAACATCCCGCACTTGCACAGAAAAGCCGTATCATTTGCATCACTCCAGTCCAGCCTCCAACCAACCACGACAAGAAATCAACCATTTTCAACTTAAAATCGGACAATAACGTTAAAATTTGGTCAAGCGAGGGGGGGACATTCACATTGACATACAATTTCTCCCCCGCAATACCCGATCATAACAAGGATCGACAAAGATAACCACGCAGACAACCGTACAAAGTGATTTGGGGAGAGAGAGAGCGCAAAATGTCAAACTTACAGTGATAGGGGAGCCAGTGTTGAGCACGCGCTGACCACGCACGAGCCCTTCGGTCCCGTCCATAGCGATGGTCCTGACCATGTTCTCACCCAAGTGCTGGGCCACCTCCAGCACCAGCCTGATCGAGTTGTCGAGCACCTCCAGGGCCGTCAAGATCGGAGGCAAGCCCTCATCGAACCGCACGTCGACCACGGCGCCGATCACCTGGCACACCTGCCCGATCGCGCCGGCGCCGGTGAACGCATCGGTGATCCTGCCCTTCCCGGCGTCCTTCTTCCCGGGGGGAGGGGGTGGTGCGGCGGTGGAGGAGGAGGAGGAGGAGGTGGCGTAGTAGGCGGCACGGGTGAGGAGGTAGCCGTAGGGAGAAGGACGGTGGTGGCGGGGCGAGGAGGTGAAGAATGGGGTGGACTTAGGATTAGAGGAGGGAGGCCTCGACGGGGATCGGCGGAGGGAAGAGGCGGAGGAGCGGAGGAGGGTCGGGAGGAGCCTGCGCGAAGAAGCGGAAGCCATGGAGGGGCGTCCTTCCAAGTGAGAGCAGAGAAGTGGGAAAGGAGAAATTTTGTAGGGCTTCAGCTCCAATTTATGGACTGTGTAGACTAGTGAGGGAGAGAGAGAGAGAGAGAGAGAGAGGTCATTTTAGAAGACAGTAACAAGTCCTGCATTACAGGCAAAATTCTAGGGAGAAAGAAGAAGGGAAAAAAAAAAAAACTTCCATTGGATCTTACGTACTACAACTATGACTGCAATAATTAAAATACTAATAAAACCTACTTTTTAACCAAAATTTTAATTAAAAATAATAATAATAAAGCTGTATTTAAGAAAACACAAAAAAACAAAGAAAAGGCAAGCTGATGCCAAATTAAATTGATAAGTTTTAGGCCTTAGAACGCAATTTTTATAAATTTTCGGATTCAATTAAGTAAAAAAAAGGTGAGAAAATTTCAAAAAAGGGTTCGAAGTACCTTCATTTTATCGAATAAGAGCGTGAAGTTAATATTATCTCAAATAAAGACATGAAATGTCATTATTGTCTCAAATAAAAGGCATAGAGTTGATATTATTTCAAATAAATACCTCAAGTGGCCTTATCAGATTCAAAAAAGAGGCCTAACTCGCCCGTTAGTAGGGACATTTTAGTCATTTAATAACTTTTTATTATTTTTTTCCTTTTTTGAGTTTTTCAAAAATAATTGAAACTAAATAAAAAGGATGAAAGCACTAGCGGGAGGGAGCCCATCCAATGCCTAGAGGGCAGCGACTGCGGTCGGCGAGGTCGCCAGCACTTTGGCGAGGACTAGCGCTCACCAAAGCAAGGAGGGAGCCCCGACCCTTCCCCAAATCTAGGTAAGGGTGGTCACTGCCCCTCTCTCGTGTCTGGGGGACAATCGCGACCCTCTACGGGTTTAGGGATATGGTGGCCAACCCTCCGTCGACCATCTCTTTGGACCGGTCGGGTCTGCCCTCACCTCCGGTCGGTGGGCTCACCAAGGCGCCAACGACCCCGCCGGCCAAAGCTGCATCCCCACCAGCTTTGGGGCAATGGTCACAAGCAGGAGGGCAATCTCCTAAGGCTTGTGTTTTTCTTTTTAAAATTTTTTTAAATAATTTAATTTAATTAAAAATTAGGTTAAAAGTATATTTTGACAAAAAAAAATCTCATCGGTTGGAATTTTTAGCTTGTCGGCGAGGTCAAACCTTGATTTAAAACTGTCATAGCTAGTTCATGCTCTTATTTGGAATACCGAGAGCGCTTCAGGCTTTTTATTTAAGAAGGTGGGAGTATTTGAGGTCCCTTTTTGGGAATTTTTCCAAAAAAAAATAGTTGTCCCATCCCAAATAAAGGGCAAAACTCCAAAAACCCCTCTTCGCAGGCCCCTTGTCTCCGACTCTGACCCACTCCCCATCGACAACGACACAAGCAGAGCCGCGAAGCTAAGGTTCGTTCAATCCCTTTCAATCTCGCGTTTCGAGGTTCGAATGCTATCCCGATTCTTAGTTTCTGTGCTGTTATCGAGTGGCGCAATTTCTGGTGAATACTCGTTGAGCTAGAGGA
Source organism: Rhodamnia argentea (assembly GCF_020921035.1). Classification (NCBI taxonomy): domain Eukaryota; kingdom Viridiplantae; phylum Streptophyta; class Magnoliopsida; order Myrtales; family Myrtaceae; genus Rhodamnia; species Rhodamnia argentea. The sequence goes on along the minus strand of NC_063154.1, from coordinate 7,736,043 downwards.
CCAGTGACTCATCTTCCGGAGGTTCTTCCCTTTCTTTGTCTGCGGTTTTTAAGGGTTTTTCGGAATGAAGATGATGTGAAGGAATTTCTTCTTTCTTTTCCTTTTTTGAGCGATTTTCCTGGGAGTAAGTAGTACCTTCGATTGCTCCCTTCGCGTTACCCGGGTTGAATTCTGGCGCTTTGGTTTCTCAGATGGCTTTGAGAGGCGTCTGGCAGCTTCAAAAGCTGATTGTAAGCTATTGCGACTGGGGAGGGAGTAGCAGGGGCATCAGGTACGCTTTTTATACGACCGTGAATACAGCTGATGTTGAGTTGAGGTCTCGGAGTGCCATGCCTGAAGTCTCTGTTACCCGTTGTTGAGATTCGAGTTGTGTCTTGGCCTTGTGTTGTATCTGTTGAAAATCTTGCTTCCGCTAAGATTGTGCGGGATTCAATTCTATGGATTGTCTCATCTCTTTATGTGCCAATGCATTGGGTGGGATTGGATAGACATGAAATTATGCGGTGGTGCCTGCCAGATTATGGAAGCCTGCCTCCAGCAGTGGCCTCTCTGTTATGCTAGTTTACAGATGACTTAGGTCTGTCGGGCCTAAGGAGCATTAGTTCTGGAACCAAGGGAAGAAGTTTTTTGCATATAATGGCGGCTTGAAATGAATGAAGTTGCTGAAGATATGGGACTCTAGTTTTTGAGGTATCTAGATAATTAAAGCTTCTGCCTATAGAAAAGAAACTATAGAACTCAGATCTGTTCAGGAAGGAGCGAGTTGGTGGGGTTTCATCTACGAGGGCTTGCTATCTATCTTAAATGTTTGGTTCCTTGGATAATGTGGAAAGCTTGAAAATTGACCGAAGACGAAAAAAGATTGAACTTTGCACCAAGTGTTACTCTGCTTTTTTTTTTTGGTTTGGCAAGTGATACACCAAGTTCTACTTTTAAATGATATAAAATATTTTGGAAAGGAAGACTACAGGGGGGAAGCAGTGGAGGAAATCAATGGAAGACTGGAAAATTATGACAAGAATTGTGTTGATTGGAACAATCCATTAACCCACAATACTGCTGGTTTATCCATGTTGAGTACTCCGTCTAGCTCATACCTGCAAGATATGCAAAGATGCAGCTGTTGTCGATTTTTTGAAACCTAAACTAGATGGCCGGTTCAACTGATTGGACGGGGAGATCATGACCCGGTCCGATTTTTCTCATCTACATGGTTAGTTAAGAGCTGGTCAAACCCAGTGTTGACCTGGTTCAACCACTTGACCCGATGAACTGCCCATTGGTTGGACTGGAGCTTTGACCAAATTGCTGAGTTTGTGAAAAAATTTAAATAGTGGGGGTAGGTGGGGATCAACTGCTTGACCTCTTGTATATTGAGGAAGGCCTTATCCACCAGAGTGAGCGTTCCTCCTTTATGCTGCTAATGTGCATACTGAATATATAAAAATTCTTAATTTTCGAACTTTACTGACCCAGAGGTTCAACATATTGAACCAATTGACTCGGCAGCACAGACTGGTTCTTTGACCAGTCCAAACGCTGGCTGTCATAACCTAGGAAGCACCGATACTCTTTGGAGGTCTCTGTATCTTGTTGTGTCGTGTGTGATACTCTCCAACATTCCGATACTCTTTGACATGCGACTAACACATGGTCGACGCTCCATACACGCCAACGACACTTGAGTCCAGCATCCTGAAATGCGACATGCACGAGGCTAATTTTAAACATTTTCAATAAATTAGAGGTGAAAATGTAAATTTAAAAAATATATATACTTAAGCCATATATTTAGCCACCTCAGAATTAATATCCTACCTGCCCAAGAAAAACCTAATCGTGAATCCCTAACGGAAGAACAAGAAACTCACCGCTGATATTTTTATATATACATGATAATTTTTCATATGTATATATGAAAATATACATTTAATATACAACGTATTGGAATTCTCTATGTTTTTAAAAATCACGTGTCGGCATGTCGTGTCGGTGCTACATAGGTCATAACACACTTTTATGCTGCTCTTACCAGGATAAAGGACAATTACTGTACTTACACTACTATATTTTCGCTGTGATTTTGCCAATGGGGGTTATGTACCTTGACATTCAAATTGGCAGAAATTTCTAGAAAGAGGAAGTGTTATAATAAAAAATAGTTTGCTCGTTACCCATCCTTGTCTTGCCTCTTTTTAAACCTGTGATGACTATCATGAATGATTCAAAGGCTTTGCAAAGAGGTTACGCTCTGCATCAGTACGTGACAGGCATTCTGAAAATGCAGATTACACTGTGTTAACTCCCTCCAGCTTTATTACCATTTAGACTTCCATGAGTGAATGTTGATTACTTTCCCCTCCACTCTTTGAGATATTCTTAGGTTATTTTGGCCATATATAAGTATAGAAGACTATAGTGTAACCATTAAATTTCCTGTATAACATAGAAATGAAAACAGATCGAGAAAAGGATAATGTACATGGACTTCTCTAGCATTGCTTTCTACAAACAGCACTATGGCAATTGTGTTTCCTTCATTAATTGAAACATTTAGAGGGAATTTTTGTTTTTGCTATCCTCTGCAATAGATGGAAGCTTTGTCTAACTAGTATCTTTGTATGATAGGAACCAAGTATGCCTTCCTTTTGCAATTCAACTCCAGATGCTCTCTTTGCTTTCTAATCCGCCTGTTTTGAGCATGAGATGAAAGCATAAGTTGTCTTAAACGAAAGGAAAAAATGGGGACCAGGGATTGGCCCTATTTGTTGAGACCACTGGTCTTTGGGCTTTAGTCCTGGATTTCCCTGCCTCTTCCTTCTCAACCTTATGTCGTCGAAAGATACGAACGCTAGGACATGAAAATGCTAATTGTAGATCATCCATAGGATTCTAGGTTTTCTTTCTGCTCAAGTTGCCTAGTTTTAGCACATTTAAAAGTAAGATTCGAGTATGGTTCAATCAATGATTTCCAATCCTGAAATAATTTGTGATTGTGAAAATGAACTTCACTGGTGCGGCTGACTCTATCATGCTGAGGGTTATCAATGTCCCTTGTGGAAAATACTCATCTGAATGTTGAACAGGGATGGCTTTGCTTTTATAATGGAGAATCATCATTTGAATTCTTGGCAGAGCTTTTCCATGCCTCTTTTGTATGTCTGAACTTGATTATACATGGATCATCGGTGCTTTGGTGTCCATCCTTTTTTGTTTTCCAAGCATCACGATTCAGATTGAAAACATGAGACGAGGTGCTTAATTGAAACAGATTGATTAAACAGGAACCTGCCGATCTATCTTCTATTGTATCCTATCCCAGATGTAGGAGATAGATGCTTCTTCTTCCCTATATTACAACGAACATACAAATCTCCTCGTAAATTCTCTTCTTCCGCTTCTCTAGAGGAAATCGGTATTTCTTGGGAGACTGATAACCTAACTTGATCTCAAAATTCTACTAGAGACAAAGCGATCTACCCCAGTAGGAGGCTAAACTTTTGCCTAATTAGCTTTAGCGCGGGAGGAAAATACTCATCTGAATGTTGAACAGGGATGGTTTTGCTGTTATAATGGAGAATCATCGTTTGAATTCTTGTCAGAGCTTTTCCATGCCTCTTTTGTATGTCTGAAGTAAGAAGTCTCTGATTTCTTCATTAAACCTTTCCGCTCTCTTTGTCATGATGCGTTCATCTTCATCATGAATCATTATGAGTTGTAGGCTCAAATAGTAAACTACGGGTGATAGGCCGTTGGTCTTGCAATTAAACAAGCTGTTACCTGCATCATAAATTTTCATGAGCATCATAGTTTTGTTGACCATTGGCTTTTGCAACTTTCACAATTCTTTGGTGATGTGGATGGTTGTGATACAAAACATACATCTCAACTGTTTATTTAATTGTTCTTCGCTGATTGGAAGATCTTTGGGTCGATAGATCTGTCTCTTAGCAAAAGGTCATTTCCTGCATGAATTGTTAGTTCCAATACCATACATAAGCAATTTATCTTCTTGAAAATGTTGGCAGGGCATTTATGGAGTCTCATCTGCCAGCATTTAAGGAGGTTAACCCTCAGTTAGAAGTTGCTACTGAACTCATTCGTGGCCAGCATCCACATCTGAAGGGCTTTTATAGTAAGTCTCTCCCCACAACCCATTACCCTTTTATTGATGACCCTGTGCATTGGTCCATATTTTTAACCTTCATGTTAGTTTAAATTACCGAAAGTGGGAAGTTCTGCATACCCCTTGGTAATGGTTTGTTTGTCTGGATTTGCAGAGAACAAGAACCAGAGGGTGATCTGCGTGAAGAATATGAGCCCTGAGGACATCCTCCTACATGCAACCAGGCTGAGGAATGCACTAGGAAGAAAAGTTGTGAAGCTGAAGACAAGACATGTAACAAAGCACCCCAGCGTGCAGGGTACCTGGACAACTGCTCTCAAGTTTTGAGCTGCGAAATAACTGGTAAAAGGTTTCTGATTTGGAGTATTGCGGCATAAGTTATAATCGTGGGAATGGTGATCTCATGCGTGGTCCTTTTAAATTGCAAGCTGTAGTCATGGTTTAGAGGCTACAAATTTCATTGAATAGGAACGCTGCTTTCACTTTCGCGGATGGTGTATTTTTCATTTTTCTGGCTTTTTAGTTACCTTTTCTTTTCTAATTTCGAGAAATGTGTCGGAGGATCAGGAAGCGAATATTTAGGTCGTCTAGGATCATTTGACAGATGGAAGGCCTAACATGTGCTACAACATCATTTTAGTACATGAGATTGCAACAGCACTGAGAGCAAGTTCTCTTGATTTGTGGAACAGAACTCCAAAGAAAGAAAATGTTCTGTTCTCGCGGTTATTATGTTTTGGCTCGTGTGCAATTATCTGCATTACATGCATTTTCTTTTAATTTTGAATAGCAGGCAAATTCTCCATTATTTTCTTTTGTCTCGATTGATGAACTAAGTAGGAGAAAACTGTTGTATCTAGAGAGCAATTTGAGTCATAGAAAAGGTGATTAATTTGCATCTGAATCCCCTCCAGGAGACTGGTGCGGCGAGTATGCTTTACTGCAATCCAATCCAGGGGCTTGGAGCAATCATTTTTCGTCAATCCTGGGAAATCCCGAGGACGTGTGTTTGTTATTAATGTCGTGGTCCAACATTGTACCAAGCAGCAGTAGCTAGATTCCAATCCATGGCTTTGTTTGCTAGCTTAGTTTTAGGACTCTGGGAAGCATTTCCTAGAACGCTCGTCTTTTATCCTTTAGCGTGATATGTAGCTCCTTTTCGCATGAGTACTAACGAAAAGGGCCTGCATACGTAACTCTCATTTGTCCCATGGCCATAGTGTCATTGCCATAATTGATTTAGGACCTACGAGTTCACATATAAGGAAACAAATGTACAAATTTTGGTTGGGGAGATGGTAAAACATTGTGAGAATGTATAATTTTCCTGGAGTTACGAGGGTGGTTAAAGTGGGTAGCATATAATCAATTCTCTCTAGTGAAACCCTGTGGACCCTTTCTCATCTGTGATTTTTGGTGTCGGTAAGTACAAAACGTTTGCAACGGGCGTGACTCGTTTAACCTGTGTCGTAGTTGGAGAAAAGACCTCGACTCGGTCGAGTCAAACCAATGCTGCAGTCGGTTTGGCTTGCGGGTGCTTCTTTGGAAGTCGCGGTCTCTCATGGTCAAGATTTCTCGAGATTTCTCGAAACCGCGATTCTTGTCAATGTGGAACAGCACCAAAAATGTGGCTGCTTTTAGTCCCATTTGCTTTGATGCGAAATTGGACAATCGCCATTTTAACGTCCAAACAGAGAACCCGGCGAATGCGACCGTATGGATGTAACTATAAACCTAAGTATGACGGTCGGAGGAAAGTACAAACAAAATCAAGACAAGGAATTCTCTCTAAATGGTTTGCTCTAGAGGGTGGTGCTAATTTAGGGATTTTGCTATCGAGTTTTCTCGGGATATTTGTTAGTATGCCTAACGAGGAAATGTTAGATTTTATGAGCAGTAACTGTGTCCATCCTTGAAACGGTTAATCCATTGGAAATTCCGATCGTTTTGATTTGACTGCTTATCAGCAAGTGCCTAGATGCCACTTTTTAAACCAAAATCTTAATGATAAAAGCATGACATCTTCGACCAAAAAAAGAAAAGCATGACATCGCAAGTGTGCATTTGATTTTGATGGGCTCGTATTAATTACTCGAATTTACATTTATATTGAATTGGGTCGAACAAAGATTGGTTAGCTAAAAAAGGATAAAAAAATTATGGAAGTATAAAATAGACGAAAAAATTATCAAAAAAATTATAAATATAATGAAATGGTGCCAATTCAGTCTTTTTTGGTAGTTCTTCCTAAATTTAACAAAGAAATATTGCTACATTGACTTAATGCTTGAACACTAATTAACCTAATCGGTAGATTTGGTTGAATCAAAATCGACCTTAATAAACGCGATGTGGATCAATATTCAATACCTTATTCTCAAAGTCTGCCACCTTACGCAACATACCAATTCAATAAATCAGTCTTATTTCAGAAAACATTATTCTTTCTATTAAGACCATTCCTGAAAGACATTATTAGATAAACCAAGATTACTCTGATCAGACTAAAGTTACTCGAACATGAACGAATTTATTTCTGCGAATTTCCGTTGAAGTCTTAGGCATTCTTTTCTGTTTAATTTAGGATGGTGATTATCTGATATGATATACTTGAGCAATACTTCATCATCTGACTGAGTCATATAGCTCATAAAATTGTCTCATACATAAGCTGTGCTAAGAGGCAGCAAGAGTAAACACAGTCTGCTGCGGAAGCAAATGATTAAACAATAAAATGAACAAAATAATTGAATAGATCGAAGACCAAATTTACGTGGTTCGATCGGTGTGATCCACGTCCACGGAAGATCTAGCGATATAACAGAGATTGCAACCACACTTAAATCGGTCAAATGCTCTCAATGTCTCGTGACCTCAATTATACCCAATAGCCTCACATAGTATTTAGCCCCACAATTTCTCACGAAATAATCTCTCAATTTTATGAAGGAATTGACAAAATTTTAACACAAGATTTTCATAACTTCAAACACTCGAAATGTAATTCACAAGTAGAAGTTCTTGTTTAATACTCTTCACAAGAAGTCAAGCTTCTTACATATAGAAGAGATTTGGACCCAACATAGAAAACTTATGCAAACTAGGTAGCCACTTAAATAGGAAATCGACTCCAACGAAGAAACCTTATACTCAAGCCGGGGACATATTTTCAAAGGGAGGTGCTATTTTCACCTGCTATATAACTCAATCCACTCCCATTTTATATTGAAAAGATAAATCTGCCCTCAATCTTTAATGCAATTTTAAGTGATGGCCCCCGCATTTCACATGTTTTGTTCTTTAGCGTATTAAAGAAAATGCATTCTCAGATATTCCTATAACGTTTTACTTGCTCTTTGTAAAATTATCTCTCTAATACTAAGGAAAAAAGACATCCTCTGACATAGTATAAATTTGAAAAAATCTCTTTGTATCTATTTTTCACCCTCGTATCTCAAAAGCTCTCTATCGTCACGAACCTTTATTAATTTCATTACTCTGTAATATGTATGGTCTTTTTGTTTTCTATATCAAAGAATTTACATTTTACTTACTATATTGTTGAGATATTTTTACATAGAGCATGTAAGCCGGTAGAGGAATATATATGAATATACTGAAATTATTATGCACAATGAGGTATCTCGATATTTTTTCGTAAACAGTTCACAGATGATATTAGTTTTTGTCAATCAAAAGTAATAATATTTCATTGGAAACTTTCAACAACAAAAAAAATTCTTTCTTTGTATGATGTTTTGATTTTAGTAAATTCCATCGACTTAACGATTTATCCATATATTTGATGGACAACATACGAAAGAACTAGACTTCTTGGAAATTGACAAAACAAATTCTTATGGAAGTAACATCTCACAATAAATATAAACATAGTGCCTTTGATATGAATAAAAAATCTACAATAAACAAATACTAAACATATGAAATTCTTAAGTATTATAGGTAGATCTAACATAGATAGAAAAATAAAAATAAAAAGGAAAAGTAAATGAATTATGGACCACCCATTTAAATTGCAACTAAACGATAGAGGGCGATTTTGTCTTTTTGGATGAAAATTCGATGAATTTAGTCATATAAATAGTGAAAATAGCCCGGCCCATTCAAAACTCCCAACTTACAATTTAATTCCCACAAATTAACTCCACAAATCTCTCTCACTCTCTCTCTCTCTCTCTCTGGGGAATGGGAGACGATGCGGGGAAGAAGATGGAGGAGGCCCTGCTGCTGAAGGAGAGACCAGAAGAAAGAGATGGTCCCCATGACGATCCCGAGAAGAAGAAGAAGAAGAAGAGAGAAGGAGGCACAAGCTGGTCAGCTTCATGCTGTGCATGGCCACGGAGGAGAGTGTTTTGGGAGGAAGTGAAGAGTGTGGGCCAAGTGGCGGGCCCGATGGTGGCGGTGACGCTGTCGCAGTACTTGCTCCAGGTGATCTCCGTCATGATGGTGGGCCATCTAGGCGAGCTCTCCCTCTCCAGCACCGCCATCGCCGTCTCTCTCGCCAGCGTCTCCGGCTTCAGCCTCCTCGTACGTTCTCTCTCTCTCTCTCTCTCTCTCTCTCTCTCTCTCTCTCTCTGTGACATGTTTCTGCATCGAACATGGAACATCATCGGCGTTCTTTGGATTCATTGAATGCGGGAAAAAAAAAAAAATCTTTAGCCATATTTGTTGTTTTGCCTGCGCAGTCTGTATTCTTCTTTCTGGTCATATTTGTTTCTATCTTCCTTACACGTCTAATCGTTTCATCTTCTTATTTTCCTTTTTGCGTTCTTTTCTAACTCCTCGACGGGAGTGAAGTACGTAGTTTCCTGCGGATTATCTGGGATCCGATCAGTGCGTTAATCTGGTTTTTGAAATGGTCACACTCCTAAAAAAGTAATACGCATCGACTCTGTATTTTCTTGAATAATGTCAAGCGTCTTACGTTGTTTATAAGCCAGTGTTATACGAAATTTTACGCTGAGATTGCTCTAATTTCACGGGGACGGGTTTCGAATTCGAGCACCCGGGTCGCTGTGGCGACACAAATTTGTATGATTTTAAACTATTTTGAATGTGATTATTTGCCTAATATTACAAAAATTAATGTGGAGTCCGCATATACAACTAGTGAGTGTAAAGCACTTACTAGTAGTGTTATTTATTTCTTTATTTTTTTTTTCCATTTTCTCATTTGTCTTCCTTTCTTCATAGTAATCAGAAAACCCCAGACGAAATGGATCATAATGAAGAATCTTCTGATGACAGTTTAACCGAACAGATTATGGGAATATGACTGCTCTTTTTCCTTTTGCCTTTTGCAACTCATTTTCGACAATCCGATCATTTCGACAATCCTAAATCAGTACATCTCTCGAGTGTCAAAGATTTCCTGCAGAAGTGGAACCCGATCGATCACAACTTAGTTAGGACTGGCATATAAGGCCTTCCCTGCAGGGAATATACAATCAAATCGTCGTCTAATTAGTCACTACTCTAGCGTGTGCACGAGAGTGGGTAACATTTTAAGGCACCAGCAAGTCTAGTCTTGATTAGAGATACACTCAAAAATAGAAGTACGACTTTTTCCCGCTTTGAAGGAGCATTTTCATTTGGGTCAAACTGTTTTTAGTCGTTGCCTTAGCCAACAAGCTGATGAAATGAGCAGTTTTTCGGTTAATTAATCCCCGTCAATGATGGAATTAACAGGTATGATTTGTTTCTTGGAAAGAGCTTGGAAAGCTACTTTTCCTGTTCATGGTCTCTGTTACCCAAGATTCTTGAAATATCTGGAAGTTGGTTTATTATCACATAATCAAGGTTTATATCCATCTTCTTGATCTAGAAGCAGGAAAGCTCGATTTAGATTACTTAAGAGAGCAGCACACGTCAGTTGCGACAAATATTTATCGAGTCGATATGAAATTCTGGCCTAGCAGGACTTGTGCGGCGACAATCCTTTCCGCTGGCATTTATTTCTGCCACGAATGTCAATTTGAACAAGCTGTTTCAGAACTGAGACATTAGAGGAACATGTGTTTACCCTTCCCTTTGTTGTATCTTTCAAGTGATTGCACAGAATGTGATCGTGGGTTCAAGATCTTGTTCTCAACTTGAATAATTTAAAAGCTCGTCGAGAAATATATACCAATGTGTGATGGAAAGAGTATAAATTCAAGCGGCGATTGGGTGAGTCTCGGTACGTTCTCGGCTTCATCATCTGTCGAATCTTCTCCTTTTTCAGGCATTCTCCTGTTGCAATTGCTTTGTACCTTTTGATGTTCAGCTAATGACATTGGTATTTGACTATGGCCAATGCTAATTGTTTGGCTCTCATGTCGTAATAGCTGGGAATGGCCAGTGCTCTGGAGACACTATGTGGACAAGCTTATGGAGCTCAACAGTATCACAAACTAGGGAATCAGACATATACTGCAATTTTCTCCCTGATTCTGGTCTGCTTCCCTATATCTGTCCTATGGATATACATGGGAAAGACGCTCACATTCATTGGCCAGGACCCTCTGATTTCTCTTGAAGCCGGCAAGTTCACGGCTTGGCTTGTCCCTGCACTCTTTGCTTATGCTACTCTTCAGCCGCTCATCCGCTACTTCCAGACGCAAAGCCTCATCATGCCGATGCTCGTGAGTTCTTGTGCCACCCTCTGTATCCACGTGCCGCTTTGCTGGGTTCTTGTGTTCAGGTCAGGGCTGGACAACCTGGGTGCTGCACTGGCCATCAGTGTTTCCTATTGGTTGAATGTGGTTTTCTTAGGGGTGTACATGAAGTACTCTCCTTCCTGCGCGAAAACCCGTATGCCAGTTTCCATGGAGCTATTTCTAGGGATCAGCGAGTTCTTTCGCTACGCTGTGCCCTCTGCAGTGATGGTTTGGTGAGCCGGTTACTTGTCGTGGACATTGTTTGCTGCTTTTTACTTTGAAATGCACTCAAAGTTTGATAATCTTTGAGCAGTTGATCATTAAAAGACTTCTTAGTTTTGGGCCACTTCTTGAAAGAAAAGCACATTGTTATTATTATTATTATTATTATTTTGGTCGCTAAAGAAATGCACATTATTTATTAATCTGTAGAGTTAGCAAATTTGGGCAAAATAGATCATTGCTTTATTTTTAGAGAAATAGTTTGGTATAAAGGCTATCTATGGTAACATTGGCATGACTAACCCTTCTTCCTATTTTTCCTTCTTGATTTTACTGCAGTCTTGAATGGTGGTCTTTTGAGCTGCTGATCTTGCTTTCTGGGATATTGCCAAATCCGCAGCTTGAAACTTCAGTTCTGTCTGTGTGGTACATACTCTATTTTGTCAATTACCATCTTCAGTTTGACCCCAAAAAAAAAAATTACCATCTTCAGAATGTGAGTCTTTTCATCTGAAATGGCACAAATGTTGCCATTCAGGAATGGAAGGGCTTAGAATTCAAATGTGCTAACTAGCTCTTTTTGGTTCCTAATCAGTCTAAATACCATAGCTACACTCTACACAATACCATATGGACTTGGCGCTGCAGGAAGGTATGATCTAATTCAGTGATACCTAAAACTCCGCAAGCTCAAGCACCACTTCCACATGATAAGATCTGATACCTCGGTCTTTCAAACTCATTGTAGCACAAGAGTTTCAAATGAATTAGGAGCTGGAAACCCGGAAGCTGCCCGTCTTTCTGTTTACGCCACGCTATTTCTCGCCGTTACCCAAACAAGCATCGTGAGCACGATCCTTTTCATTTGCCGGCGTGTTTTTGGCTACACGTTCAGCAATGAAGAGGAAGTTGTGGACTATGTGTCTAAGATGGCTCCTCTAGTTTGCTTGTCTGTCATCTTGGACAGCTTGCAAGGAGTGCTTTCAGGTTGAATATCTATGTTCGCTTTGGACTAATCAGGTTTTTCACTTATCGGAGCTTCCGATTTGCAACCTTAAACTGGTCGTTTTTGAGCAGGTATTGCTAGGGGATGTGGGTGGCAGCACATAGGAGCATTTGTCAATCTAGGTTCGTTTTATCTTTGCGGCATTCCAGTGGCTGTTGTTCTAGGTTTTTGGGTGAAATTAGGAGGAATGGGCCTTTGGATAGGGATTCAAACCGGTTCTCTCATGCAAACGGTTCTCCTATCAATTGTGACAAGCTGTACAGACTGGGAAGTGCAGGTAAACTTCTCGTCTTTGCACTGAGCTACGGTTGCAGGGCATCGGGGATAATCATAAGTACCATAGTCATAACCCGTGAAGTTGCTTGTAGGTCTGATGGTCATATGCATCACACTTCATAAGTTGAAGATTTCCACTTTTCTTGCTTTTCAGGCAAGTAAAGCCAGGGAGAGGATATTTGAGGGAAGACGTTCAGAGGACAATATGCTGATGTGAACCTCTAGTGGTATTCCAGGAGTGAAACTGTCGTATTGCTGCTTCTACTCAAATTCAATTTCTTCTCTGGTCTTCAACTTCAAGTGCCAATCATTGTGTAGTCTAGGTCTAGGAAGCTCGTTGGTGAAAAAAATCCAATAGTACTATATAAGTACTATTCTTTCCTATTAACTATGTTGAGATCTACTTTTTCTATGAATAGATTGCAACTACATGCATGAATGACCGTCCTCTTATCTTAACACCATCTGTGGATACCTTTTCGTCCATTGAAGGAGATAAAAACGAAAAGTCATATTTCTTGGAAACAAGGTAAATTTTTGGTCCTTATAGCTTGGAGACGCAAGGGAAAACATAGACTCTGTCTGTACAAGCAGAATGAGGCATATGTGAAAGGTTGCAAAGACTGATCTCGGACAGCTGGTGTTATACTGGTCTTGTTAATCTCTCTCTCTCTCTCTCTCATTTGGGCACCGCAGCGGGAGTTGAGATTCTTCGTTGTGCTTCCAAATCATTGGTTATTGACATCGCGGAGGGGGCACGGTTGACTTGGGTGGTGAAATCCAACTTCCATGAATTCTCAAAGTTTATGTAACATAGTAGATATCAACATGGATGTCACTTTCCTTCACCCAAAAAAAACAAACACGGATGTCACTTTCCAATTAACATTTGGCTGTTTTCTTTCTTTATCGTCCTAAGACACAGAAAAGGCAAGTTGCAAGTTGTTGTAGCTTCCCCCAATGGACGATAAGATCTGTGTTTTGTCCCTTTGTTCTCATTAGCCATCTGCGACCACATATTGAAGGGGACAAAAACAATGCTTATAATGAAAGACCAAACAAATAAATAAATAATTGAGCTTCTTTATACCCGGTACTGCCTTATTTACCTGAACTTCCCTCACTCCTAAGAGCATCTCTTCCAGCTATATGATTCATTTTGACTAGAATGGTTAATTTTATCTTTTCTTAATCTGTCATGTCAATGTGTTTCGGGTACATTTCACATGAACAGCAGTGCATGAGATCCATGATTAGATCAGAAAGAAATATGAAGACCAATTCAAGGAGAACTAAGGCTTGATGTAGCGTACAAATATGACCACAATCTACAGAAGTTCACGAGTTTGATACCTCCTTTTGGAACGAGTAGATGGTTATCGAACACGACAAGATACGGCTTGACGAAGCTAAATCATGTCGAGCAGGAGATGCACATTCCTGGACCTACTGAGAGAGATACCCACAAGACCAAGGTGAAAAGAACCAAGAAGAGACCAACCAAATGAACTTAGCCGAGAGTAATTTATTCAGACTCTCGTGCCGACTTTTTCTAGGAGCATATATTTCCAAAGGGTAGCATCATACTTGCTTCCCACAAAAAAGGAAATTCCATAAACAGAAGAAACCAAAACTAAGAAGTGGTTGATAATAAAATACGCATACTTCAGGCCATCAAACAGGAAACCTAAAGACATTCCATAAGCTTGATTATAGAATGTCTTCCGGAGGCACTAAAGGACAGTGGGATAAAATTTGAATCTACGTCTAGATATGATGACTCAACATATACATAATGGACCAAAATCTCGGTTACTGAAAAACTGATGCAAACCCGATTTAATCTGGCGTAGAATGCTAAGTTCCTGCGAGGTCTATCCAAATGACATTTGAGATGATGTGAAATCATACGTATCGGCATTTGAGGAGATGAAAGACTTTCAAAAAGGGCTTGTTTGAAGGGAAATGAGCTATAAGCTCAACGCAAACTTAGTTACAATAGATTTGATCCATTAAACGTGACAGAAAAGAAATAGACCATGTTGCCATGTCAGAAAGAACATACAACTGAAAATCTGGGAAACCTTTTACTCTTTATCCGACATGCTCTTGGTTACGATCCATATCAATCAGGGCCGTCCTCAAATTTCGAAACCTATTACTCATTAGTCTCTGTAATAATACATTCTGGAGCAATGTACCGGACAATTTGCAAGACACCAATGTGGAATGGTGACTGTTGAGGGCGAGAATCTGGGCAAGAAAACACACTGAGGAGAATCTTGATGTTTCCTTCCTGAACCATGGTCAAAGGGATCACTAATTCCTCGTTGCCTCCTCCATTAAAGAACAAGCCTGTGGAATATTCTGTTAACTCACGCCCGAGTCCTCGGAGCCCTCAAGTTAACCTAAATTGGCGTGATGATTTGTTTAATTACACCCCCAAAGAACACCAAATAATGCAGCCTCGTTGTTGAACCCTCCCAACGAAATGACAAGAACGAAATCGCTATAGAAGAATACAAGTGGGAAAAAGAAAAGAACGAAAATAGTTTCGACTAGGTCGATCAATTCTAAGGAACAACCCAAAATGAGGAAAAACCGGACACTTTCCAGCATATATCACAAAGGCCAAAACCCCTTCTTTGTTTGTTCAGTTACTAGAATAAAGCCGGTCCTTATTCTGTCCCTGGAATGTCAATGTCCCATGGCTATGTCCGTCACATTGTGGCTACAAAAACAATTTAGAGCCCATTCCTCTGTTCCAAACTCTTCCTATCCAAATCATCCCTAGAGAGTTCGGCACAAAATAGAACTTTTTCAATGGCTGCTTTCTCTTGCTTAATATCCTTTCCAATTTGGTGCTCCTCAGGCAGAAAGGGCAATGACCCGAGCAAGCAAAACTTGAGCAGCATCAAGATCATTGGCACTTCAAACAGGACATGGACCAAGGTTGACAGCACATTGAGGCAAACATATGGCATCGCCACGACGTTTGGTTCCGTTGCTTCGGTTGTGGACAATGGCTACATAGATAAAGAGAGAGTGAGGCAGAACATTCCCACAAAGAAGCAGTTCGTTGACTCACATCGCCAGGGAGTCATAACTGATGGGGGTGTCGGGTACCGGCAGACAGTCGTGATTCGGTCTTATGAAGTTGGTCCTGACAAGACCGCCACCATTGAGAGCATCCTAAACCTCTTCCAGGTGATTGAAGTGACATGTTCTTGATGACTTCCATTTTAAATTTGTGGGAGCATAGAAAATTTGGTGAAAAATTTTACAGACTGAGCATGACGTTCAGCTTGTGAAATTGTAGGAAACGGCATTAAATCACGTGTGGATGTCGGGTCTTTTGAGCAATGGATTCGGGGCAACGCATGGAATGATGAGGAACAATCTGATATGGGTTGTGTCAAGAATGCATGTTCAAGTTGATCACTACCCCATTTGGTTAGTTCCATTACCAGTCATGATTAACCACTTTCATGTAAGGACTCAAAACTTTTACTTGAGTTCATGAGAGTCCTTAATGTGAAAACATTCCACCTAGTAACGATTCCGAACTGAACTTGTAGCACTCTCTTTTGCAAGACTAACTGCTACAGTATGAATACAACCGTTATGTCCAGACGATGATTAGAACTAATTCTTCCATGCTTCTATGCCACTTCAGGAACTGCGAAATTGTTTTTAACTGTTCACCTGCTTTAGTTTTCAGCAACCTTTCAGGTAATTAATAAATAGAACCTTGATCACTAGACGGATAAGGGATGTAGATCACAAATTTTGGTTTGGCCAAACTCTCCAGGAGCTCATATGCGGGATATTCTTCACATCAATGAGCATGAAGTTTTAGGCTTGTAGGAATAAAATCCGGTATACCATATTGATATTGAATTCCCAAGTTGTTGTTAAGATACGTGAACATGAAGCTTTAACAACATATCCTGCAGGGGCGAAGTGGTTGAAATTGACACATGGGTTGGAGCATCAGGGAAGAACGGCATGAGCCGAGACTGGCTGATCCGCAGCCAAGCTTCAGGAGTGACTTTTGCTCGGGCAACCAGGTATGAGTTGGAAATCTCTTCGATCTTTTTAGTCGACTGCATATATACTGTAATCTTGCTGATGATTCACACAAATGTAAAACAGCACTTGGGTGATGATGAATCAGCAAACAAGGCGACTCTCAAAAATGCCGGAGGAGGTGAGGGCTGAGATCTCGCCATGGTTTATAGAGAAGCAAGCAATCAAAGAGGACAATCCAGACAAAATAGTCAAGCTGGACAGTAAAGCTACATATGTGAACTCTGATTTGAAAGTAATTCGATCTCAAACCGCGAAAAATATATTCTCAAGATAGTTCCTGTGCATTTATCATTTATGATAGTTGCTTTTCAGCCGAAGAGAAGTGACTTGGACCTGAACCGCCATGTGAACAATGTTAAATATGTGGGATGGATGCTTGAGGTAATTGCCTTCATTGTAGAGTCTGAGATTCATCCTTTTGATTTCTGCAACCATATGGGCTCTCTGCCTGAGTAGATGTCTAACTATCAAATTTTGTCGGCAGACAATCCCGGATGAGTACTTGGAAGCTCACCAGCTTTCTAGTATAATACTCGACTATCGAAGAGAGTGTGGGGGTTCAGACACAGTTCAGTCGCTTTGCGAACCCGATGCTGACGGAATTCGCCAGAGCGGTGTTCAGCACGATAGTAGTCAGGTTAACCTGATCAATGGATTTTCCCTGGCATCTGAAATCTTCCAGGGAAGTGGACTCCTGGGATCGTTCGGCAAGACGATGATGCCTTTGAAGTACACACACCTCCTCCAGATCAATGGCGAGTCTGAAAGCGAGGAGATCGTTAGAGGAAGGACCACGTGGAAGAAAAAGATTACTTCCATGCCGTTTCCACCTAGTTAAAAAGCGCAGTAGATATCTTGTAGGGGGATTTAGTAAGCCGATCCTTTTTCGAAGCATGACTACATCCTTGGCCTCACTCCAGTTGCATCGGGGCATTTCAGGGGAGGAGTTTAAGATGGATCCGCTCTATATCCCAAGAATTTGTCGATTGCGTTTGATTCAGATACGAAATTTCCTAGAAGCTAGTGATTGTGTGTGAATAAAGAGCCAGATGTACAGACCCTGGAACCGTGACGTGCTGGTTGTCAGGGAAAAGGCTTCTTCTTCAGCCGATGATCCTGCAGTCGCCGGTGTACATGCGTCAACAAGACACTGTTTGCACTACCCAATTGGGTATTTATGAAGATTGTCCTACTTGAAGTCGAAGTTCATCATCTCTTTGTTCAGCATATGTCATTTGTAAACATATGCTGTTATGGAGTAAAAAAGTCTCATTACTACAGCTGATCTAAGTATATAACGATGAAATTATATTAAGAAAGAGTGAATCAAATGCCTTATACATAAGGATAAACTTGTACACAGGGCAACTCCGAACCAGTGGTACTAGAAAGAGGGAATCAAAATCTTCGAAGATTTTCAAAGAATTTTATGAAGGATTGGACCTCTAATGAACCGTTTGTTACGGTGAAATCGCTAATCCATTCCTTTGTATATTCCTACCAAGGTTCTTCACATCCGCGCTAGGAAGTTTGCAGAGAAAGGTATCATCGTTCAGCATTATGTCGAAGTATGCTTCTTGGTTTCACTGCAATTAGCTAACTGCAGAAACTTCTCCCTTCTATATACCAAAACTGCTTCGGCACTATGATTTCTCGACTTTAATTTCTGCTGAAGAGCATGAAAAGGGAAAGCACAGTTTATGCGTCCGCAACATAATCTTGTCAGCATTTCATTCGAACAGAGGCCATTCCAAATTCAGCATGGTGCAAATCTCTTCTGAAGACTCTTAAAAACGTAGTGCTTAATTACATTATCACTAATTTGAGGAAAAAAAAATATTAGAAGGAAAAGAAAACTCCCACAGCCGCTTTATCTCTTTCTTGGAATCAAAACAATTACATATGGTCGGCGTCCCATTACGCAAACGTTAACACTGCTTAATTTAGTGCAGGTACTTAGTCCAGTATACAAACAACAGGTAGGACAGAGACATCCTCCGGACATATCTCCTTTCCAATTATTCCAAAGGCTGCCCTTGTCGTCGACATGATTAAATAGGTTTTTCATGCATAAACAGATCACGACAGTTTTATCTTGTCCGCAATCCATCAAGAGACTCTAGAATTTGAAGGCAAGAGACTAAAACAAGGAACAAGTACCATCAAATCAGCCGACAATCATGAGAGAAGTGAAACAAATGAACACGGGCCACTTTCATTCTGGCGAACTCAAAAGAGGACGAGAATAATCGCATAGTGCAAAGCAGAACAATATGCACGGCCGATGGTAATATTTACCTTAACTCAAGGCCATACACTTCAACCGATTTACATCCATCTGCATGGATACAAGGAGTTGGGAGGCGCCAAAAGTGCCATCAAATTCCAAATCCAGAGATCCCCAATTCAATTCAACTGTTAGACCTGTACAAATCGAATAATTGTAGATTACAGTATCTACAATATGGACTCGCCTCAGCTCCTACAAATCCTTTGACTAATGATACATAGGATTGCTTCTGACCCAAGACCCCATTTGCCAACATATGCTTGGTCCTAGAATTCTGAGTTTTAACCAAACTATCTCACAATACAGCCGAGTCCACCTAAAAAATCTGAGCTATTACAAAATCCAACTTACCACACACATTGGCCCAGACCTTAGAGATCCATTATCCTTCCATAGAAAATTGAGCTCAAGAACTCGAAGGTGGAGCACCAAAAAGGCAGATTAACCACCATCCACATGCAGAAAACTTCTCGAGGATGAGGCAGTGCTTTAGTCTCCGATTCTCAGACTCTTACTAAGAACTCAGCAATGTAGCATAATCCTTTCAGACCCTCGTTGAAGAATATAACTCCATGTATCACCTGTTAAGCTATTGGTGGTCCTTCTTGCTTTTCTTCAGCAGCATCGACATCTGTTTTATGTATTCATGACCCGGTTGAGTACCACTCATCAGCCACTGCAGAGCCTCAGCAGCTGCATCCTTCTCCGCACTCTTCTTATTGGTGGACGGCTGACCCATGATCTGCATCCCATTAAATTCAACTGTTGCTCGAAACTGATCGTTCTTCAATTGCTTTGTCTTATAGGTAGGGGCAGCATATCCTGCCCTTGTGAGCAGTGTTTGCAGCTGACTTTTCGAATTATCACCACCAGGCCCACTCTCAGTGCGTGAGATTGTGGTTGGTTGCACTAGTGCCTGGGTCGTGTTCGAGGGCATCAAAATCTGACGGCCAAAAATGAATTTACCATAACCTTTATCCTCTGCTAGCAGCAGCCTTACAGCAGATAGGAGCTTATGATGGGAGTGTATATCCATCCTGGGATTATGTAGCTGCAGCACAGAAAACGCAGAAATAAATTATTATGAATGGCTGATAAGACTACATTTTCTAGCTTACACTATGAAGAAACAGGTAACCGTAAGCTTATGCCATAAGGGTATATTTGCTTCGATAACAAGAATGATTCTCTCACCTTCATTTGAATCAGTTCATCAAGTTCTTGTTTAATGCTTGTGTACATGTTTGCTATTGCAGGATTCGTGAAAAATTCCAGATATCCTCCTAACATCTTTATGTGCCCATCCTGTCAAGAAACCAACTGGTATTAATCAGTTACGCAAAAGCGTGCCACCAAAATGAGTAACCCAGAAGAGAAAGCAAGTACATTGCTAAGTACGTATCTGAGTGTGTAAAAATTTACAGCATCAGAGTGCATGACTGCATGGAGAGAGTGTTACCGTATCCCCCCTAGAGAAACTTCCACCAAACAGGAGAAGCATTGAATCTGACACAGCTGTAGAATCGCGGAGGAAAACAGACTTCACTTTAATCTTTTCATTGAAAACTAGCCATGGATAAGGTATTTGGGATTCCCGAGCATTGACAGAGTTCTGACCAAATAAATATTGCACAACATTAGATCCCCAAAAGTGCAGGTACTGAATTGACATTCCAAGGCAGATACAAATTTGTCATAGACGAACTTACTGAATACAGAAGCACCTGGCCGTCTTCCAAAGTTTTCAGGGAAAATGACTTTTCATTGTGCTGCATACAGATAGAAGTTTAGCTGTTAAAAACCAAAGAATTTGAGAGGATTGGAACAAACCAAGATTATTCCACATAAGCTTTAAGTTGTAAAGTATAAATCTTGAAACACACTTTTCACCTATCTCAAATTTACAGATCAAGTGAATATTGGTTACCTCAATGTAAGGTTATAAGAACATGAGAAGTCGTTGCAATAGATTATAGAAATGATGCCCTGGTTTGTGCTCTGTTTTGATAGATTAACTTTGAAGCAACTTGCAAAAGGAAGGGCCTAATTCCGTAAAGAACCCCTAACTTTAGGCTCAATCCCCGAACATTTTTTTGTCCAAAACAACCCCTAACTTTAAGTTCAGTCCAAATCTACCCCGAACTTTTTTTTTTCGTCTAAGAAAAACTCAACTTTAAGTTCTGGTCCAAATCTAAAATGAACTTTTAACTCTAGTCCCAAATCTACCATTGTTAGCCCTTGATCCAAAAATTGCAGTTAGTTACCCTAATTTCCCTAATTTTCTTATCAAAGAACGGTTTCATTTTGGAAATAACATAATTTCTACGTCACTTTGCTGATGTAGATTTGCTATCAATGTGAAAATACCACATCAAACACAAGCGATGGCAATTTTTGGACAGAGGGGGTTAACGGAGGCAAATTCGAGATTATATTGAAAGATGGTAATTTTCTTCTAGACAAAAAGAAGTACAAAGCAGATTTGGGACTAGCGCTAAAGTTGGTAATATTTTTCTAGACGAAAAAAAGTCCAGGGTAGATTTGGGACTTGACCTATAGTTGAGGTTTTTTTTTTCAAACAAGAAAATGTTCGGGGCAGAATTGGGACTGAACCTAAAGTTGGTTTTTTTTTTTTTTTGTAGACAAAAAAAGTTCGAGGAGGAATTGGGACTGGACCTAAAGTTTGCAATTTATTAGGGGATTAGGCCCAAAATGAAGGGAGACAGTATGAAAAATTTCCTGCACAAGAATCTCTGACTCACCACAACAGAAGAAATACCAGGATACAGGCCATAGCATATAACTGCACGGATGAGATGTTCGTCATGGCTCCATTGGTTGCTGGTGGTTGGGTTTCCATCAACAAGGCCAGTGTCCCTAAGCAAAGAGAAGAAGTCCCTCCGAAGAGCATCAATAGCTTTCATGGACTGTACTGACAGAAAATTTTTCCAACAATACTCATATCCAGCAAAATCTACTTCAGCATCCTTCCACCCCTCATAGGCCCGGACAATTGCAAGATGGTCACTGTAGTCACGAGAAAACTGTGCTTTTGCAGCCTCCGCTAACTGTAAACCATAAGAGAAAGGATCAAGCAAATGCATGAATGGTATCAACTGTGATTCTATGTACGCATAAAGAAAGCATGAGATATCTCAATCCTAATTTATCTGAAAGGATGAAGACCTGCTTTTACTAGATTTTTACTGGTTGTGTTAATGGAAGAATATCAGTTGCATGGTAAAAAAAGAATTTGTTGCATAAAACGTCAACAACAACCTGCTTCTTAAAATAAGGAGAAACAGTACCAGAGGCAAACAAGTTACATAAACTAATTTGATTTGTTTTTCAGTTTCCTTTCACATTTCTTTCTGTCTCTTTGGCTTTCTAAAAATTTTAGCATACAGGGCAAAAGTGTGACTCTGAACAGTTGCATTTGTTTGCACTTGTGCACTAGTAAGATTAAGACTTCTGACTGTTGCAATACAACCCTCTTTAAAGCACCAAGCATTCACAACAAAATTGCGCATGCATTGGCATATGGAACCCTCATGTGACTACTTTAGACCGGTTAAACAGCCATTTAATAGTCAGCCATTACATGTATTGGTCACAGGTTTGACTGTCATGCTGCATATCACTTCTATACTTGCAGACCACAATATTATAGACGAATTCGTTGCTCCCTGTAAACTGGCAGAGGCATTTGGGGAAATGGAATTAGACAAACTAGGAAAACATCTGTCAAGATATTAGCAAGAAAACATGAATTAGAAGAGAGATCCTCAAAATTCTAAAACATTTGCCTAGGAAAAGGATACTATTTGCTTAGGCAATATTCAAACACCCCAAAACATCTGTTTTTCCAATGCGATATGGTGACAATTAACTCACTACGATCAGCATCAAGTAACATATGGAGATCATTTGCAATGGAAAATACAAATCATCTTTTTCCTCCTATGTAGAAGCCAACATAATCACCCGGAGACTGCAAACTCAAGGACAATCCCCAACAAGCAGAAAAAAGCATGGGACTTCCCAATCAAGTAGAAAGCAACGAATTCATACAAGCAAGTGCCTCTAGTGAGAACTTTTTTTAGTACTGATCTTCAAGAAGACAAAATGAAGCATAACTCTCTAAATAAATGGAAAGCCTGACTTACATCCTTCTTGTCCATCGGCGTTAGAAAAGGATCTCTCACACTGAGGCCAGCAGCGACAGAAAGTATTGGATCCAGGCAATTTAGGACGGCTCCCATTACAAGCATCTTCCCAAGTTTAGGCTCCATTGGAAGCATAGAAAGGTAGCGGCCTGCCAATTTACACTGATCAGGTTGACTTTGAAAGACATGTCTATGATACAGACACAGAAATATATGTGTGAATCCTTCTTACCTAATACGGTCAAATTCTCATTCTCATCCAGAGACCCAATAGTTTTTAAGTACTCAATAGCATTTTGAACCTACAACAGACATGGATCACAGAAATTAATAAGGACAAGTGCATGGCAAATTAAAGACAGATATGCAGAGAGGAGACATGAAAGGAGTGCTTCCAAGTACCGCTAGCAACTCTGGGGACTGCAAAGCTCTTGAAAGAAACTCAGAAATACTTCCAAGTTTTAAACTTTTTATTTGTAAACAAAGCGACTGCAAGGGCGTTCTCAAAATTTCTGGCAACTGATACTCTGAAAAGGCGTCATATACACATTTAGGATAAAGATGGTAACATTCTCCAGGTTGAACTCGACCTGCTCTTCCTTTTCGCTGTACATGGGCAGAAAAACTCATAACTCGTCAATCAATGAGGTAATCAACACTTTGAAAATAAACAACAACCATCCTCAACAGAAAGGTATGACATATTCTTTTACAGTGACATTAAGAATACTTCTTGAAATTTCTCTTCTAAAGGGTGTCCCAGTGCACAAGGCTTCCTGCACTGCAGGGGTCTGGAGAGGGGACTTCTTAGAATCTCTCTCAATAATAAAAAATAAAAAAGCACTACAGAGAATATAAACTCACCCTCACTTCTTCCGTTATTTGAATCTCTAGATGGCCCAAATTCAAGGGCTCGTCCAGGACATTGTGCTCAGAATTAAAAATCAAAATGGAAGATAAAAATCTCACCATGAATATTAGTGGTACGCCCAAAGACTATTTATTGAGGTCAACCATGAGATGTCATAAAGAGGTTTAAGCTGATAGACCACTAGGTTCGGGCTTCAGTTACCATCTCACCCATATCTTTAAGCAATCTTATTTGAAAAAATGTAAGTTGAAAACCATTCTATGTGGATAGCAAGACAAATGAAAGAAACTAAATACTAAAGACTAGCCATCAGTTTTCCTATTCTCTACAAAGAAATGCATAGTTGATTAGTGCGAGATATCTGCTCATCTACCTTATAGAATCAGACATTTGACCATGGCGTAGATCATGATAAAAGCAGAGTTCTAAGTACAATTGTTCTTAACACTGCTCTGAGGGGCTCACAACTCAACACTAAGGAGCTAACAATCCATAGAGACCACAAAAGAGGGAGTAAGTTACATACAGACCCAGGGCCATCGCAAATGTTTGTGAACACCAAAAATATCTTCCAGCTATGTAACCTCCTAAAATCAACAAAACTCACTCCAGGATTTAGCCAAAGAGCATGCATAAGAAAGTGATAGGATCTCGCAGATGATAACTTGAAGTACATCAAACTCAAAAACTGCCAATGACATTATGTTCATAGGGTCAAATTCTCCATGATGTCTCGCTTCAACATGTTCCATACTTTTGATTGAATTTTATTACCTTTTCTTTTTTCACTTAATAGGTGACATTAGATAGCAGCTTGAAGTACACAAAAATTGAACAATTTCTCAATAAACACAAAGTTCAGAGAGTGAATTTCTCTGTAATTGGTTTATCACATTTAACATCTTCAACGCATTTCATCGCAAGTCATACAAAAGTTGGTTCAGCTGCCAGAGCAAGAAAATATAGCAGGTGGGAAAAGGGCAAGAGAGAAGGAGGGGAGGCTAACAGTTTCAGCAACCACCTTTTCATAAGTGAACATCTCAGGCCCTCTATCTACAATATTCAGAATGCCAATAGTATATAATGTTGCTCAATGTGATTCTTAACAGGAGTATTTACCTGCTGCGCAGAAACTTTAGAAATCCAGGAAGGAAGCAAGCAAGGAGTGTTATTCAGTGCATCATATGAGGTCTCTTTAGCCTTTCCACAGTCGAGAACGAAAACAACGTCATTTATTGTAATACTTGTCTCAGCAATATTGGTTGCGAGCACTATTTTCCTTACACCATCTGCTGGTTCATCAAATATTAACCTCTGCACAAGTTTGCAAAAAAATATGTAATAAAAATTGTAAAACGAGAAACATACTTGACCATGGAAGACAAAGCACTTAAGGCACATAAGAGAACAAGAAAAAAGGAGGGATAAGGTAAAGGTATTGATTGCAAAATATATTTTCAAAACAATCAAGGGAAAGCAAAACGAGGGAATGTCTAACCAGATGAAAGTTTTACGAGATAAAATCCTGCTTCTTGAAAAGGTTCAGCATGTGACACATCTTTAAATTTTAAAAGGTTAATCTATTCGGTAGATTTTAACTAGAGACTAGAGAGTACCCTAAAGACAATCAGCAAACAATTAGCTACAAGACAACGGAGAAAAACATGGTGCTTCAGCCGCTCAGAGTCTCCATTATATGAATGAAGACAGTTAATGTTCTCTTTCTTTCCTGATCCGTATGAAATGTGCAAATTTAAATGAGTGCAAAAATGTGAACACATAAGACACTTGGATCTCTCATTTCTCTTTTCCTTCGAAACTCAATTATACTTCACTGGAGAACCCATATTACCTGCTCCGAACTGGCCATTGAACTATGGCATGCAAGCAATAAAACTCGATTAGGATCTCCCAATAATGGATGACTTTGGAGTTTTTCCTTCAGTGAACTTATGTCATCCCATCCTGTCATAAAGACCAGCACAGCACCTGGTCCTTCATTCTCACATATGTGGCATAGCACATATTCTATAAGATTAAAGCCCATACAGTCAGGATTCCAACACGCGAGAGACTCTCTAGTCTGGAGGCTATAATCCTTCAAATCTGCAGCTCCAAGTGCTTCCTAAGAAGCATCATGAGAACAAAATTAGAAGAAAAAAAGAGAGAGACACATGGATCTGGAAGATTAAGAAGGTCAATTTAGTATACCTCAACAACAGAGGCAATTTGACTCTTTCTCTTTCTGGGAGCTTGTTTGCTCATTTTCCACATCTTTTCTTGACCATAGTCATCCATCTGATTGTAAGGAGTCAACCTGTAGCCCGTCGTTTCTAGTATATTTTCCAGAAAATGGGTCCGCACTGGGTATGTAAATCCCTAATCAAGAGACAGAAAAAAGAGGAAAGCTGAGCCCAGATTTTCAAGATGTAAGTAACACTAGTTTGTGAGAAGATGCGGTACATTAGTTTCAGAAACTAAAATGCAAGTACCATGTTGATGCCTTAGAAAACACAAACTAATTGTAACGGCAGAACAGCTGTAAAATACACATTTAGCAGAGAAAGATGAATTGCAAGGGACATAAAACAGTCAAGTTCTGACTATAAAAAGAGAATAAAACTCATTCTACAACAAAACAACAACAAAATAGTGTAGGGAGAAAGTACACAAGGGCATTACACAAACTTCATAGAGACCTAATTAGTAAACTGCAACACTCCTAGAATCCAACATGCCAGAGCAAGGACAGTATACAGAGTCCAGGGATCTGTCAAAACCAATATTGTTTTCTGCAACCATAAGGTACGACAGAAACAGTGCAACTTTTCCCAAACGAATTAAAGACCTCAATAAAGAAATAGATCACACTTGGATCTCCAAAGTACTCCCACTTCAGGTTGAATGTTAAATCAAATAGACACATTCAAGCAGTGGGAGTTTGCAAATGGACTGGAAGTGTCTGTGCTAATAAATTAAGACTCCATTGGTTATGAGTGCCCAACATCCTTTCTGAAGGACGAATGATGCACCCTTTTGTCCTTAGAGAATAATTCCCACGTCTTGTCAAGTTAGCCACCCACAAGAAGAGAATAATTACTGCATCCCTTCATACAATTGGCAAAAGGGATTCAATGGAATGCATCCCTTATAATAAGGAGACTGAATAATAGAGCTCCTTCAACATTATTCTTGGTATAAATTAAAGCAAGCTAAAAAAAAAAAGCTTCAGGTGAAGGATATTCTATGTTTAATCCATAAGCTTCAAATGACTACTTGACCAATTACTTCTCCAAAAAGAGGAGCTGCTTGGAACCAAGAAAGGCAATCTGATTGGCGGCTCTGGTCTCAAGTTCTTTTATATATATATCGAACTGGTCTCAAGTTAATCCCAACAGTCAATTGTGAAAAATCAAGCGTTGGTCCAATGGTTTTAAACTCATCCTTTACAAGGCATTAGGCCAGGATTCAAGCCATACCATCTCCCATCTTACATAACAGGGGAAATAATATATTCGTCAATAGCTAACACAAAACTTCTAGGTGCCAAAGGAGGCCAAACAAAACTGATGTTCTCGAGTGTATTGGGGATGAGAATGCTTCGTCGAATGTGTTGGAACAAGAAAAAGCAATGCCAGAAATGAACCTATTTGGGAAAAAATAGGTGTTGTCCCGATCAAGGATAAGATCTTGCTTGAGCTGCTTTGGCCATGTTAAACATAGACCTTTACAATCCCCCAGTGAGGAGATGTTAGCAAGGGATGGAAACACAGGTTATAAGGGGCAGGGGAAGACCTACAATGACAATAAGGAACGATATGGAGTACTCAGAGCTTAAAGAAGTTCTAGTAAAGGATTAAGCGCAATGATGTAATAGGCTTCACATTGCCAACCACATTTAGTGCGACAAGGGTCAGTTTGCTGTTATTTGTCTTTGTTCTTTTTATACGTAAAAAGGTGGAAGGGCCAACCATCATAGCTAACCCTCTGAGAATTGCCATGAGAGTCTCACACACCTACAAAATATTCATTTTGAGACACAGGCACTTAATCCACTCGGAAGCCAAAGGTTCAATGTCAATAAGCCTGTCATCATAACCCCACCGACATGCCAAAAGCTATGAAGTCTCTTCACAAATTCCTAAGGCACAAACCGATAAGAGATTCGCCTATACATGACTTGAACCTGTTCTTTAAAAAAAGAGTGTGACCCCTTTACTGCTCAACCACCGGACTCGGAGGTCTCAAATACAAACTTAATCGACAAGAATGAAAATTTACTCTCTTTTTTTGTCATTCATCCTTCATGAAGTGGATCAAAACCTTAGTTTACTAGAGCTTTCGAAGTAGCAATCAGAGGTTCAGGGATTTCAAGTCGTCAACAATGGAAGCTTGGGTACAATTATTAGGAAATGTTGTCTCAACTTCTTCAAGACATTACTAATCTTTCAAAGAGTTCATTTGAGTGAAGAGACGATGAGCAAAGGGGAAAGAGGTGGATTATCACCATATGACAGTTGGAAAAAGTAGAAAGGAGCACTGAAAAGAATGGTCTTTCAGAAAGAACGCAAGAAATCCGGTGAAAATAAAATCCTTCTTCGTTATCTAATAGTTACAATGGATTAACTACATACTATGCCCCTTTCTCCTGGTAAATACATTCCATACCGTTTTCTGCAACTATTTTCCAATAGTTGTCTAAGGTCTCTAACAACACACCCTTGATCTCTTATGTCTATTCAGGGCATCCTTGAATAAGAGAACTTCCAAGACTAGTCCGTCATACTTATTCCTTCAAGTTTCAGAATTCAAAAACTATATGGTATCGCACTCTAGTTATCTCATCCCATTTCTTCATTGCACCACCTTAAATGCAGGCAGAATCAACAACCACGTAATTAAGTGGCCAATCATGTGCATAATGTTTTTAATCCTCGTATGCAAAACCAGAAAAAACAGAAGAAAAAAAAATCCTCACTTTCAAAACCTACCGGAATGCGAATTATTGGAGCTCCACCGAAATAGGACGAGAAAAGTTCAGCATCCAAGGTGGCACTCATCAAAATCAACCTCAGTTCTGACCGACGAGGAAGTAGATCTTTTAGGACAATAAGCAGAAAATCTAGCACCAAATATGCGTAGTGTTAGACATAACATCTTCTTATCATCCTATAATAATGCTTCCAACAAACAAACCATGTACCTTCATTCATTCCACGTTCATGAATCTCGTCAACAATAACATGAGTTACACCTTTTAAGTTTCTATCGACCAGCAACCTTCTCAACAATATGCCTGTAGTGCAAAAGAGAAGGCGTGTATCCTTGCCCTTCATGCCCTCCAACCGAACCTTGTATCCAACCTTTCGAAAGTGATAAAAGAAAGAGTTCCTTACATTGTTGCTCAAAAAATTAACTTGCAAATCATTCAATAGTATCTTATTCAAGACCCGACATATTATCTTGCTGTATGATATCAGACAGAAAACTCACAGAGTCACCCAATATTTCTCCTCTTTCTGAAGCAACTCTTTCAGAAACAGACATGGCTGATATCCTTCTTGGTTGTGTGCATATGATATTACAAAGTGCTCCACGTCCAGAATCTATCTGTGATTCCAAAATAAATTGGGGAATCTGTGTAGTCTTGCCGCAGCCAGTTTCACCTGAGATGATAACAACCTGTAAAATTTTGAGAGCTACCATCATAAGACACAAACAGCAGCACAATTAGTCTTATTATACAGAATGAGAACTCTTCCTTCCAACCATTGTTAACAAATGCAGGTCCACCCAACATTCCACTCATTTAAGGTGAAACTGCCATTCTGCCAATGGGCTCATGCATGCTTGAGTGTGTTTGTGTATGTAAAAATGCTTATTTATTCAAGAATAAATCAGCAGAACAAATCAGCAATAAATCTCAAGAAAAGATAAGCGTGACTAAGGCATCTCATCCAAACTGGTTGGATGGCCTAATGACAGTAATATAAAATAACTGTACTGTAATGACCAGGAAAGCCTCACAAAAGTTATGAAAACCAGACCTAAGAGAATACATCTTCAATGTTACTCTCCAGTTTTTCGCAAATCTACCCCTGTTTTCCACCAATGTCACCCAAGAAATAAAAGATAAAAGCAAGAACTGGTTTAATCAACTAAGAACTCACTGAGACTCTAAGGCTGTGTGCAGTAACTCCTAAAAGGAATCACTCTTTTTGAAATGGAAGAAAAAATCAGTCACTTACTACATTTAAATCAAATCGCAGTGAAAGGCCAACCTCCATCAAATAATTGACATAAAGATACATAGATATAAGTTGAAGAACACGGTGGATAATAAGCAGGCATCTCTCAAACCATGTACCAAGAAGTCCTTAAAAAAGTAGTATATATATACCATGACCAAAACCAGGAATCCAACCAAAAACTAAAACTCACAGATTTGTTATTTCTACCATGCATAGGACGGACTACATCATTGAGAAATCTATCTACATCCTGAACAGTACATTACTGTTACGTTACTTAAGATATAGGGTTTATTTTCTGTGTTTTATTTCTTTCAACATAAAGAAGGGTATTATGGTCAAGTACAATTTATAGTCAATATAATGATAGGTGTATGGTTTCTGTGATATAGAAACAGAGAACTCCTTATTGAAATTTCACGATCTGTTTCTTCCTCTCTTCTTCTCCCTCTTCTTGGCTATTTACTGCAGATTCTCCAATCAGCTTTGGCACAATTATAAGCACATAGATTGGTGCTTTTTAAGCACATACATCAGAAAATAAGCAACAACACAAATTAGAACGTATCATCTCATCTGAAAAGCTCAACAGAGCCCCACTCAGAAAATATAAGAATAGAACTAACAGACAAGGGGTAAAAAGCATGTAATTTAATCAACAGTCAGACAGATGGCACGACTTATATCAGCCATTGTCAAAGCAATAACTGAACAATCTCCCAACTACTTTCTTTGAAAAGTTGAAGCAACTAGCTTCTACAAGGCATATGCTTCCGGTTATGACGGTCTTATATGCAGAGCATAAGTCTCTACTTCAAAAATAGATCATCAAGAGGAGACTCATCATAGAATCAATAGCAGTTCACCTGATTTTGCACAATGGCCGTTAATAATACGTCCTTCTCCTTATAGGCAGGTAGATTTTTACGAAATTCCAGTATTTTTCTTCCTTGCAGAGATTCCTACAAGTGAACATAAAATGCAAATTTAGTAATGATCTGACAAGCAACGCCAATAGAGAAGTATTTGGAAGAACTATAGCAATATGTCTTCACATTTCTCCGCAACTAAACAGCTAAAGAAACTTTTGAATCATAAACAAACTGAGTTTAGAATAAAACCCCGAAACCAGAATGCTTTTAATGTTATTTAGGCTTTCATGCATACTAGCAAATGAGCAGGAATAGAAAAGCAAAAAAAAAATTAAATGCAGTCAGAATTTGACATTGATTAGCTTTGCATAGTCGACTTGACTGTGATTCTGCAAAGTGCGAACATTCAACTGGGAGTGAAACGCGGCCATGTACAAGATATTGTTAACTGAGAGGAATTACTTTTGACCTCTCAAAACGTATCCATTGAATCGAAATAGCACTGATGCGTGATGTGTGTAATACCCAATAGAAATAACAGTCAAAAGTTTTCATTGCTCTAAGGATAAAAAGGAGGTGAGGAATTAAACAAAGCGCATTCTCCAGGACTTTGTGAAAGGGGAGAATAGGTCTTGGAGGTGTAGAAATTCTGCATCATAGCTTTCAGTTATTGCACTTAATAAACTTTCAAAAATTTGCGTGCTTCTTGTAAAAGGTTGGTACTCATCAACACAATTTTCCCCTTATGGAAGCAAGGAAGGACTAAAGTTACCCATTTAGAAAATACTAGCCAATGTAATCAGGCTTTTACCAAGTCTGTCAATGAAGTAATGGACAATTAAGGTCCTATAAGTACAAAATCAAAATATGTGAATAGGAAACCAAGACATGGCTCCAAATTCAAAAGTGGAGCCAACCTGCCAAGCTTGCTGCTTCTCGTGGAGTTGCAAACTTCTCCGAGCAAAAACTTTCTCCATCACGGACTTACTGGATGCCAGTGGCTCCGGTTGTTCAAAAAGCCCTTCTTCAGTAGCAATGCTACTGCTACTACTGCATCTTGAAAAGGAATCATATGGAGATCTTTCTGTATATCTAGGCTTCTGAGAAAAGTACTCCCCTAGATATGCCTCAGCTCTTCTTAGCAGACCAAGAGGTAAGCTTACCTGCAAGTCCATGTGGATAGACACTCAGAAAGATGTCAAAATGACAGATAGAGGAATTAGAAACAATATATGAGGGCGAAAAGGCATGTCATGGATCGTTGATCCCACTATGAATCAGAACCTTAGAATGAATAAAAGGAAAAAGAAAAGCAGACGGCCCAGTTGGTTCCTGAAAATGAAATGAAAAATCTACCTTTCTCATTGTGCTATTTTCTTGAAGAAATGTCTGTTATATTCACAAATTTCATCCTGAAGAAAATTCTTATTTTCATATATTCAATTTAATGTCAATATCAACTTACTCAACCATCCCAATAGAGATTTGCATATTATATATTACTCAAATCAATTAATGTGAATTAACAAGATGCGGAAACTAATCGCTCATAATTGAAATACACTGATAACGGCATTAACTTAATTCGGATCTATATTTCTTAGAGAGAGAGCACCCAGTACAACCAAAACAAGAATGGTTGCTTCAGAGCTTGAAAACCCCACAAAACTGCAAGGGAAGGGAAATGTGTGATTACGGAAGTGCAATGCTGGGAGAAGAAAATGTTGAAGCAAGGGAGAAGGAATGACAGTTCACGGGATATAAAATCGTGATGAGAGAAGGCACACCTACGTGTACAAAAATCTTGTATTTTCCACTGGATAAGAGACACTGAAAATAACGACGTTTTCCGTGTTTTCGTATGAGGACATTCTCAAAGCTGATCCAAACATGTTTTCTCGGGCTTGTTTCATTTGAAAAGGACACACAATTTTAGAAAATTCCCATAAACTGAACAGCCCAAAATTAGCTATGATCCAAGAGAACTGTGTGTTGCAAAAATGTGAGTGAAATGAAAAAAAAAAAAAAAAGGAGCAAGAAACATGACAGTAAGCAATGTACTGTACCTCCCTCTGCGGACGCTTCTCATCCAGATCAAATCTATAGTTAGGCAGAGGAACCTTGCTGAAGACAACCGCTTTTGCATACACTTGGCTGAAAGAGAGTTAAAGTTCAGAATCCAGATCCGGCAAACAACTGATAGATGGATGTTATTGTGAATGCCGACGGACAACAAACCTATACAAACCCATCTTGCGCGCCAGAGCTGCTATTTGCTCAAAATCACGCCTGTCCTTTTTGTCCTTTGAGACCAATTCTTGCTTTTCTTTATTGCACAAAAGCATGTTTAGCTTCCGTTTCCACCCATCAATGCTACCAGAAAACGTTGAACCCTGTTAAAGCATGGCTCGGAAGAATAAGGATGAATGAAGCACATTATATATACGGTGAATAATCAAAATATTATTCATTTTTTCATCTTTAGCACCCCCAACCATTTGTTCTCCTATCGGAAGATTTGCCGGAAACGAAAACGGAATCATGGTAAAGTCTCCAGAGCAACTAGGAAATCACTATATCCCCTATTCATACAAAACCGTTTCCTGCCTCTCTATCTGAAAGAACTGCGAAGTCTCAAAAACGAATAATGATGAGGCTGATACTTAATACTTCTCTCCACAAGGCAGTGTAATTTATGTGACGTCACCTTCCCAACATAATGTCTAAGAAAACTAAAGGAGGTCACCAACTCACATGATCATCATTTAAATGGATGAACATGCTTGAATGCAGAACATGCTTTGAACATGTGTATCCTTCAACACCATGTAATCATGAGGAGAAACTGAAGAAGATTGTCTTTACAGAAAAGTTACTTGATCTGAGCATCATTCCTCACCAGAGATTTGAATAAAGACTTGTTACCTTGGTATTAACCAAGCAGATCCCTACCAGGGGAAAAAAATTCACAGAATCCATCCAGAAACCAAACACAACTTGATCAGGATTCGAAGTTTTCATATTCTCTAGCATGTCCACCATTAAAATGTTGGTCACGATTCAACTAAATCCTTCTGATTCATAGTTTCAATATTTAAAATTAGCCATTACCAAGGTATTTTTCAGTAAAACCACTCTCCCAAAATAAGGAGGAAAAGACAGAAAGCATGATGGTGCACCAATTGAAACCCAGCGCCACAGTGTAGAGCCTCTGTATGAAGATAAAGAGCCACCATGTCCACTCAGGAGTCCGAGCTACTCCACAAAATTTTAGTCTAGCATGAGTTGAATAGAGAAATGCTTCGAATCCACAGCCTTCCAGGATATGAACTATTAGTTCAGTAGCAGCATAATAATCCTCAATGTTCCATGGTCCATTCCGCTCTAAAATTATCTAGACACAAGGCACAGACCTAACCAAACCACATCGTTAGGAGCCAAAGGAAAACGTTGGAGAGTACCCAAGGGCCAAGGGCATACGCAGAAGTGTATCAACTATGCATCGACACAGCAGAAAACATAAAGTGCAATGTGCCTAAGTCATCTCCACCGCCCAATTTAGCTCCGTTTTCTATAATGTAACAGGACATCGGTCAGTTAACAGAGCAACGGCAGAAAATCACTTCTCGAGTAGCACACCTGCGACCAAGACGACTCGAACTCGCGATCCGAACCATCCTCGGACGCGCCGTCACTGTTAGCTGAATTGTACTGCGGATAATTCCTCTTGTTGAGCTGCTGCTGCTGCAGCTGCTGCCGCTGGTGAGCTGTCGAAGTGGGCGGAGAAGCTCTCGCAGGGCTCGGGGCGGGGACGGGGACGGCGACGGCTTGGCTGTGATGACCGCGCGAAGTGGCGGCGTCCGCGGAAGCAGCAGCCGGAGTGGAGGAGGAGTAGTTAGGGGTGGTGATGACGGAGCGGAGGCGCTGGTGGGGAGGGATGTAGACGCCGCCGTGCGACGACGGAGGCCGGTCCTTCATCCTGAAGGAGATCGGAGACGGCGGAGGGTTTGGAGCTCCGAGGAAGAGGGTCGAGTGGAGAGCGAGTTGAGGAGGATGTGAAGGAGGAAGGAGCTTGGAGGAAGATGAGGAGGGCATGCAAGTGCCAGACGATGTCGCTTCTGAGGTTTTGTTGCGAGAAGGAACAACCCCGATTCCGTTTCCAGTTTGAAGAAAGTGGAAATGGCTGGGTCTCGCTGCTTTTCGATGGAGGGACGTCAGAAAATAATATAAAACTAAAAGTCCAATTTGCTGTTTCGTCCTTGCGCTTGCGGTTTATCAAGTTCTCTCCGGCCACGGTTTCCCTTACCCTGCAATTGAATCCTTCTGTGACTTACCAATGGATTGACTAGAGGTGCCAAAAATGAGTGAGTCAAGTCGAATTTGATCCTACTCATATTAATTTATTTAATTTACTTTAACTCATTTTCATGTTATATAAAATTAGTGACTGATATCCGACCTGATTTATATTATTTATAATTTTCTTAATTAATTCATTTTATAACATATTTAAAATCCATTTAGTATCCATTAAGTTTATAAATAACCCATTTATGACTCACTTTTAAAACTTAAGATTTTATCTATTCTAGACCCATTTTGCCATCTCTAGGATTGAGTAAAAGAATCGGACCAAACCGAAAGCCGATCGATTCTAGGCTATTTTCGATTTTTAAAATTGGAACTTGGTGAATATTGGTCCCATTCCCAATTTGAGGTATGGAACTGTCCACCCCGCATTGGATCGAT
Source organism: Rhodamnia argentea (assembly GCF_020921035.1). Classification (NCBI taxonomy): domain Eukaryota; kingdom Viridiplantae; phylum Streptophyta; class Magnoliopsida; order Myrtales; family Myrtaceae; genus Rhodamnia; species Rhodamnia argentea. The sequence continues at coordinate 7,700,463 of NC_063154.1, read as the reverse complement.
TATATTTAATTTTTATTATTTCAAATTTTAAAAACACTAACTCTGGTTCTTTTCTCACTCAAACTCAATCATGCATGCTTGTTGCTTACGCCTCTCACTGTCACTTCTCTCGGCCTCAGTCACGCATCGCTCCCGCCTCTCTCACAGCGCGATACTTCTTAGACTTGGTTCTTGATGATAATTATATCTTCGCTCGTGGAGATGATCATTATGTTTAGCTTATCATGAGCTTGTTCTATCAACATCACTCCGGTAGTAGTTTGGAATATGCAACAACACTTGCAGTTTTGGAGAAAATAGGGGAAAAAAAAAAAGAGATACAGCTGATTCTTGGATCCAATCCTGAAAGCAAACCAGATGGATCAATCCGATTCCCATACGGGTCCAGGACCAAGTGGGTTGATTTCTGGCACCATAAATTAGGAACCATCCCTTATGGTGCAATTCTCCTTTTCAAGGTAAAAACCAGCCTATCCTGGAACACATCATCCTTAACCTACCGTTAGCAACTTCGTTGATTTTACTGTTTGATCTAATTATGCAAACAGAATTAGTAAAGGGATTAAAAGTGGACTTCGCATTATTTATGACATACTGTAGAAATGCAATTTATAAAACAAAGAAATCAAGAACAATGGCCACTAAAAAGTATCTAATAAATAATGAATTTAGTACATTCTGTTTAGGAGAATGATAGATAGTTCTTGCCTAATATCAAATAATCGGTTATTTACAAATCTCGTCGGCGAATTGTTAACTTTCACTCTTTATGAAAATCTCTTTTGCCAATGAGGATTAAGGGTGCATTTGATTCGGCTTTGGAAATAGGCTTTGAGCAAATACAAATGTTTTTAGCCTAAGTTGCTTTTGGAGAAATGCAAATGGCGTTTAATTAAAAAAAAATCCTTTGAGATGCAATTTCGGATTAATTAGTGTTTAGCAAACAAAAATTGCAAAGGATTTTTGGTTATATATTTCATTTTGGTCACCGCAAAAAAATCAAAACCCTTCCCAGCCGGCGAAGGACTCGGGTAGCCAACAAGCCAAATCTAGATCCAATGGCCGTCAAGCAACCCCCGGAAAAGAGCTTGGGTCACGCGACTCGACATCCGGATCCTCCCTCGACGACGTTGCTTAAGAAGGAATATGAACAGTAGATATAGGGTTTCACTTTTTAGCGAAAATAAAATTTGATTTTTACTAAGTTTTTCGGGGTAAATTAGCCAATTCAATATTTTTAATTAATGGGGCCTTTAGCATTCCGAAAATGCCGAAGCCCAATACTGGTCCCTACCAGCATTTAGCTCCTAGCCTTCCCAAAGCAGGTATTTGGCCAAATGCCTATTGAAAATGCTTGCCAAATACCTCAGCATTTTCCCAATGGGCTTTGAAGGCCCAAAATCCCTTATGAAAGCTGAACCAAACTCACACTATGCTGATGTACTTTGGAAATTGATCAATTAGTCGAGTCTCTAGACGGGAAATATTTCGAGCCCCGAATTTATTAAAATAGCGGGCCGGCTTGGGCCGAGGAAGTTGGAGAGCCCATGCAAGTGCAAATACGATCAAAGCCCACGTCCATTGGGTCCATGCTGAGATTTGGGAAACATGTATATACTTGGGAGTCCCATTTTTCCCCTTCAGGGTACGGGTCATCATGCGCTCCGCACGTGCATGATGTCGGGTGATCGCGTGTGAAGGGAAGAAGATCGATTTAATGGAAGGACTGTGGTGAGTAATTTGTGAGAGGAAGATTGATTTGGGATAAATGTGTTATAGGAGTGTAAGATTTTGTATAGGACCACTCTCAATTGTTTAAAAACCTTAAATTATTAGGTAAAGAGATACTTTAATATTTAATTACAATCTGGTCTTTTTGCTTGGTACTAAGCGCGGATATATTTAATTATGGAGGCAAATTGAGCTTGAAAAGATTTGAACTCAAGCTCATGCTCTGATATAATGTATGATTTTGTGCAAGACTACTGTCAAGTGTTTTAAAAATTTAAACTATTAGATGAAGCCATTGAGGCGTGGTTCCTAAATATATGAATTATTAAAATTAGTTAGGGATTTTTCGATTATAGTTTCCCATGTTAGTGATTCCGTCGATACTATGTATCTCTCAAAATTGCGTGTATATCCCCTTTTGATTGTGCATATCTTGATTGATATATGTTACTTAAACTAAGCTAATACACTCTTCATTATGATACATCGAAATACACAGAAAATCCGACAATCCCCTCTCCCCGCTTTGTTGTTCTCAACTAGGAGTATCCGGTCCGTATTTTTTCGCGAGACGAACGTTAGTTTAGAGTAACTATATCACAGGGGTACCTGTTCGGGATTTTCAACAGTATTGACCCTATCGATCATTCGAGTCTGATCGGTATCTTCAGCGGAACTTCAAGAGTACAGTCCTTTTACATCATTTGGTTCGAACAGGCATCGAAGACTTAAGAACAAGCACAAAATCAGGTGAAGAGGATGAGATGAGTATGTCCGAATGGTGGAGCATCAATAAGCCAAAAAGCAGAGAACAAAAAGGCCGTGATGTCCTCAGAGACCAGGAAGGTTCAAAAGTGCGTGAACCCGTCTCCGTCCATCCAACCTCATCGTCATCATCGACCTCTGTTCATTTCTGGAATCTTTCATTTCTTTTTGTTTTCTTTTCTTTTTCGGCACTTACTAGGTAGTGCTCAATTAATTTATTTTTTTTTTTGGGCGTCGCTGTCTCGGCTGTGCTACCGGAGGCTCCGGGACCCAAAAAAAAAAAAAATCACGCCCTCTTCAGGTACCTTCCTGTGTCCGGTTGTCTTGTGAACCACGTAAGCACAAAAAAAAAAAAAAAAAATGACTACCGTTTATCAAGAACGTCGAGGAAACTTCGTATCATTCCATAAACTATGGATTGATCACTTTGGATCGGGGTCGCCTGTATAGGCGAAAGTTTTGGAGTAAATCGATTCATAATGCTTGCAATGTATTTCATAAACTTTTAGATGGTCGGATTTATGTAATTATAGCTGCGAATAATCAAAAGAAAAAAATTGGGGAGCACAGCACAACGTTGCCATCCAAACCAGATGGATGGGCATGCAGGTGCCCATATGGAAAACTTGCCGGTTGCTATCAAGAGCTGCTCTTCATGGGGAGTCTCTCGAGAAAACATAATATCCCCCCCATTCATCTATATAGAATAACATTATACACAAAAAAAAAAAAAAATCTCCAAGCGAAACTCCCATAATCAAATCTAATTTCGTTTAAATGTATATATTGTTAACGCGCGTGGATTTTCTAGATTAAATCTGTCATTCTCTACGTCAAATTCATACTGCAGTTATCCGTCACGTAAATTGATCTCTATGAATTTTAACGGGGTATTGGATGGAATGCTAATAGGGAGTGAATTTGGGTCAACGGTATCGGTTTGGGTAATTTTTGTAAGACGAAAGTTAGTTTTAAAGTGAAATAGTCATTAGCACCGGTTTGAGATTTTTTGTAAGGTGAAAATTAGTTCCGATTAATTTGTCATAGATAATGGTTCGGTTCACCCTCTCACCCTAAAGGTTCGGTTCGGTTCGGTTCGAGTTTATCGTTGACAACCCTATCCATAGGAATATCGATACGAGTTTATTGATGGTGTTGGCCTTTAACGAAAAGAAGGATCACAAAACCATCGCATCCAGCTCGATAGAAGTAAAATCATATGTCGAAAAATATTAGTCAAGGGTTAAAGAATGAATTAGCATGTTTCTAAATTGGACACACAACATAGATTCGATTCCCCGTATCTTAACCCCGTGGCACAACTAGAAAAAAAAGAGTCCAAGCAGGATCAATCGATCGAAGGCTCGCAAATGCGATGAATATTGCATCAAAGGACCGCGTTAAAATAGGTAATAAAAAGTCCTAACAATCGCGATTTGCAATTCACGAAATCAATCAAGTATCTCATAAATTCATGATTCTAGTATGCTTTCTCGTAGTGAAAATAGGGGGAGGAGGAGGATGCGTGCGTGCGACAATTTCGGCCTCCGAATTTTGGAATCGGCAAGCGAGAAATTGTACAGTCACCTGAAGACAAGTTGCCCTTTTCCTTTGAAGTCGCTATCTCATCTGAAGGCCACGGTTTTATGGACGGTGGATACGCGGATCTTCTCGGACGGTGGAGATTTGCACGCTCTTTTGTTTTCTCAGGCTCGAACCCCTTCTTGGAACCTTCTATTCATTAACTATTCCGCCATTTAAAAACCCAACTAAAATAAGAAACCGGAATAGGATAAAAGCGTCGTTAACGAGTGCTCCGGGACACTTATTAAGCGCATACTTCTTAGATTAATTCGATCGCGAGATATAAAATTTTTCTAATCGGAAAATTAATCGGTGCCCTTGCGACATTTATTAAGGCGAGCTATAAAAATATTCACGAGAATTAGTCGTCGGATATCTGGGCGAATCTCGTTCGCATGTTGTTGGTCCCCCCCTCGTCTCGATTGTCTTAATCTGCCACCGCCCAAGCAGCGCCCAATGCACTTAAACGATTACCAGTTTGTTAGCGACATGTGATGTTGGGAATTCTTCGGACATCTTCCTTCTCAAGTTATAAAAAAATCAACGGACAAACGTTGATAAATGAGAGGCTTTAAATAAAGTTAATCCTAAACAGAAAAGTAAAACATTAAAGCACAAATTGTTGTGATACGCACACTCTTATCTTAGAGAAATATATTTGTGTTGGCATCAAAGAGGAATGAACCGGCTGCTAATCACCCGAATCTCGTGATGACCATATATTATAATCCCCTTCTCCAGTAATTATGACTTGCTCGGTTTGTGATACACGCTTAGAACCAGCATACTCAACACCATCGCCATACCGAGACGCCTATAAGAGGTTGAATAGGCTCCCAAATTTAGATCTAGATCGAGAGAGATTGAACGAGCACATAAACGATTCTAAGGATCAGATTTTAAACTACTCATCCGAAGCAATCGCATGCCGTGTATTTCCACTGCACTTTCAAGTTTTGAGTTTCATCCGATTTTCATTAAATTTTGGAAAATAAAATTTATATGCGAATCAACTTGTAAAAATATTAAGATATCGAGAAAGTTTCGAGACTCTAGATAAGCACGGGCAAAATTAAAGAGTGAAAAGTCGATCTAAGACGCGTTTCGCGTTATCAAAAAGTACAGCATCATAAATATTAAATAAGACATGCCGGCGTATTTATTATGTTAATATGCGTGTGATGCGTTTTTGAGCGGGTATTATTCTTAACCACCACCGAGGCAACGAAGCATCCTCGAGGGACACATGGAGATAATTTCACCATAAAAGGACAACACAAGATGGCGACGGCTAAGCTACGATGAAGTGGACCATTCAAGTCTTTCCTGAAGCTTCCATTGAGGAAACGAGCTGGCGAATTCAACGACTTCCATTCTATCATTTCCTCCTCAAGAGATGGTTTCTCATTCATGTGGAGACAGGTAAAGTGCAATTTGCCAGAGTCGACACTGGTTAGTTAGGGGCGTCCGAGAATTTTCGGCTCGGAAACTGGAGGTCGACTGTTCGAACCCCGCCGGCTGCGTGCAAAACCATTCTGGGTTAAAGCCGCATGCACGGGTCGAAGTTTTTAGCTTGACCAGCCCGTGGAATTTGTGAGGCGGTTAGCGGGCCTTCGCGCAGCGTCCGAAATTATTAAAGGAAAAATTTCCATAACCATAAAAGGAGCGTGTAGAAAAGAGAAGGAACTCCTATCTACCATAAAACAGCAACACCATGAGCTTAGTGCGTTATAAAGAAAAATTACCCAATCAGTCCTAAATCCATCGTACGTATGTCAATTCAATCCCAAACTTTTCGATTTTATCAATATAGTCCTAAATCTTCAAGCAAAATTTCAATATATTTCTTCCGGACACCTTTCACCCGACATCGCCGGCGTGACAGCTCGGTCGTAGCAGGTCGTCCAAAGTAGAGCACATCGGCACCTTAGCGATTTCTCGCAAGAAAATAGACTGAAATGACTATATTGAAATTTTATGCAAAGGTTTAATTCTAAATTAGCGAAATTCAAAAATTTTAAGACTAAATTGACATCTATATAATATGTTTACGACTGGTTGGACAATTTTCCCAGTCATATAATAGAGGGACACACATTGGGTACGTACATTTCGATTGCTTTTAAGTTAATTGAGTGTTCTTTAACGGGTCCGCTGTTGAAATTGCAGGTTTTAAGCAGTTCCGGGCGAAAAAAAATGGATGTATATTTTCTTAATCACGTTGATGTATTGGCCTGGTCTTAATTTAGTATTTGTGGACCGACTAAAATCAAGCCTAGCAAGCCGGCAAAGGTGACGGCAACAGCCGACCGGATGCGGCAACATAAAGCTAGCAGTCGTTACTAATTAGTGATTACACACAGCTCAAAGAAGAAACAATGAACATGGTTTTGTCAATTTCCAGAACATTATTAACGTAGTCTTTTGTCGATTTTCATTTTTTCCTGGAAGCCCTTGATCGGCATACCAGAATTGGAGAATATGCAATCCTATTTTAAAATCCTTCCCATGGTAGAAAGAGTGGATATTCATGTTTCATTTTTTGGTTTGGAAAGCTCGGAAAAACAAATAGAGCAATTGATCGAAGATTTTTCAATAGAATTTAATGTCTTTTCAAGGGAAAATTATCGAAAAATTCTTAAATCTATTGCATTTGTGTCAATTCATTCCTAAATATTTTTACATTTTTGTCAATTGAGTCCGTCTGGCTAATTTTACCGGAAAATTACTACCGTGGATGTCGGCCATCTTACTTAACCCTCATTGACCCCAAGATAAAAAAATAAAAAATAAAAAAATAAAAAATAAAAATTAGGGTTGGGATGCCCTCGTTGACCGTAAGTTAAGAAAAAAGTAAAGAAGAAAATTATACTAAAAAATACTAAAAGATTATTGGAAATGTCCATCTCGGTGTCCCGTTGTGCCGCTTAAGAGAGCTAGCATCTATGTCGGCGATGTCATACCAAAATTAGCCGGATTGAGTCAATTAGAAAAATTTAATGAAATTTAGAACTTAATTAGTATAATTAAAAGGTTTAGAATTGAATTGACAAATATATTATATATTTATGACTATTTTTGATAATTTTCCTATCTTTTCGGTGTTACCATGCTGGTACTTCATCACCATGAAGCAAGTATTGAATGTTAGGCAATGCGACACTCGTGCTCTCAGCTAATGTTAGGACTAGGTAAGTAAAGCTCCGAGATGTCCAACGCAAACTCTACAAGTGACGCGAATATTGATTGAGTTCAAAGATAATGCAAATAATTTTCGAGGGAAAAACATTGTTTTTTTCTAATGATTTCAACACATTTGAAAAGATCATTTCGCTTTCGGGATCTCTCTATCATTCATAGCTAGAAGCAAGACTTTGTACGAGGGGTATTGGGCTTTAACATCAATTTGAATCGAAATAGGCATCTTACGATTTAAGGTAGACTAGATTAATCCTCTAATTTATGAATAATGATATAAATGATTCATGAACTTTGACCTAATATATAACGTGATTTCTAAATTTTAAATTTATTCAATATGATCCTTAAACATTTAACACATGTTCTATTTGGTTCATAAACTATATAAAAATGTTTAATATTAATTCAAGTTTAAGGACAACAATGAGTTTCTATAGGGTGGAGATGATAGGTCGGTCCATGGATTTGGAGCCGGCGGCTCTCTTAGGATTGCCTCACTTAAAAGTTTCATGCACGGTTTTGAATGAGAGGGAATGCTAGACGTTTGGCAATCTCTTTGCCGACTTAGATTCATTGAATATTGGGCTAAAGTTTAGAAACGATATTGCATATTGAGTTAAAGTTCAATTGAACAAATTTAAAGTTGAGAGATCTTTGATCAAAAATAAAAAAAAGTTAAGAAGTCAGTTTGCACATTTGATCAAAAGTTTAGGATTATTTATATCATTTACCCTCTAATTTAGTCATAGATTGAGGAGATCCCTATTACCCATATACCCTTTTTGGGAGTCGAGCGACATCGGACTCAATTAATGCTTCCAAGCTGAAGGAAAGGTTGCAAGCCTTCCACGCCTCCGTGTGATGTAATCCCCAACAGCAAGAGCATCCTCGGCCTCGCGAGAGTTGCTCCTAAAGGATCTCTTTTACTAATAATAGCTTTGAGCATGGCCTTAGCTAATTTTGGAGCCCGTCAATCAATTCTTGGGGGAGTGTGCTGGGAGATATTTGGACGAGAAATTTGGATTTTTATCAATAAATACTTTTGTGGACAGGTGTCGTCGTGTCGACAAGTGATAGAGATCAATTCCGGAATGAGTAGAATCACCCCGTTTTGATCCGATCCCATCCGATTTCTTATTTCTCTTGTTTGGTCTCACACGAAGGAGGACAATCTCCATATTTACCCTTGTCATTCACGAGGAGCAATGACTGCACGAGATGGTGACAATTCGAGGGTTGAGTCGCCCGACAATTCTCTTCCGATACGATGTATGCCCGATCCATTGGTGCTTGACTTCGACATCTTGGAGCCACGCATCCCAACCTTTTACCCTGGACAATCACTCTCACGATCTTCAAATCAATTGTGGCTTTTGTTCGTCCAAGAACCACATGTCTTCCGGTAGGGGAGTCTTGCTCCAATACCATCTAAAACGATAGAACCCATTATACGTGGGTCAAGTTCTTAAAATGTGCACTTTGAGTAATCACATTGAATTCGATCATTGGAGAGTTAGCTATCGATCTACAAACCACTCGACAGACTCTTTTTCAAAATCGATGGTGAGACTTGAAATGTCATGTTTCGGTTATTTATGTCTCTTGTTACAAAGGTTTTAGACTACAGATCATCTGAAAATCTGCCTATCAAGAACTTCCAGGTGTATGCAAACTAGGGCTCCATAATAAGTCATTAACCACAATAGTCAAATTAGAAAAATAATAAATCCGCTCAATAATCAAGAACTTCTTTAGTTCGTAATTTCTATTACGGAAAGAACGAACGGAAAGAACGAACCAAACAAGTTAACATCGAACGAGCAACAATCGAATGGCGGATCCCATCGCACGTGCCACGACATTATTACACGGCGCAAAAACGCCAAAGGCCACTTCTCCCTCTCTCCCTCTCTCTCTCTCTTCCATAAAACCAGCGACCCCATGCCATCACACTCACTCTCTCTCTTAAATCAATTGCAGCAAAATCGAATCCGAGCGCTTTTTCCAAACTCGCTGCAGAGAAATGGGTCTACAGAGCCAATTGAACGACGTCTCCTCCAATTCCATCCCCCTCCTCCTCCTCGCCCTCCTCGCCACCTGCGTCAGCCACCTCCGCTCCTCCCTCTCGTCCCTCCTCCGCTCCCTCGGCCTCTCCCGACCCGACGCGCCCGACCCCGCCGCCGCCGCCAACGACGACGCCCCTCGCCTCTCCGCCCCCCTCGGCTCCGGACTCGCCGGCCTGATCGTCCTCGCCGAGCAGCTCAACCTCAACCGGCTCCTCTCCGATTGGTTCTCCGGCGAAGGCTCCGACTGCTGCTGCATGGTCTGCCTGTGCGGGCTGAGGGACGGGGACCGCGTGCGGAGGCTGCCGTGCCGCCACGTGTTCCACAAGCGCTGCTTCGACGGATGGCTCGATCAGCTCAAGTTCGACTGCCCCGTCTGCCGGTCCAAGCTGGTCCCCGACGAGCGCGTGGAGCTCACCGCCAGGCGCGTGGGCGGAGAACTGGCGGCCTTCTTCTCTCCGCGGTGAGGCGCGTGTCGATGTGGCCTCATCGTCATGAGTACGATGATTGATGATGAGGGCAACTTCGCAAAATTTCTGGCTCTTTTTTTCTGTTTCTTATGGTATTTGCAGTTTTGACCCTAGATTAACTTTGTACCCCCTTTCTTTCTCTGATTTTCTTGTCCAGTCCTTACAATTATTTTTCCTTTTCCAGTCATGTCCTGCCACTTGGATTTTTGAAGAGCTCGTTCGGAGTTCTTTTCAACCGTCGGTGTAAAGTCCAAGAACGTACTGCTCGTGATAAATAAGGAAAAATAGGGAGATATATCTTTTTGTATGTTGCAATTATCTACGTCGCTCTCTCAAATCTTTTTCTTGAAAGAGATTAAAAAGGACCGCCGATCGCATCGAATCGTCGAAAATCGATATGATTTCGACTAATATGATCACAATCAATTTAAAACAAAATTGGCCCTGTTCTTCATTGCGCTTTGTGCAATTAGAAATGGAGAGTAATTCGTGGGCAATGGTGACAATTTGGGATGTGATGGCTGTCTCGTTCTTAGATGGAGTAAGAGCTGGTGAAACAGCGTAAAGTGTTTTGTGAGATTGTTAGTTTGATGACTGCCCACTTCTGCTTAAATTTTTTTTATTTTCTATTGAATAATCAAATTCAAAAACTCAAATTTATAAATGAAACGAGATAACATGAATATGAAGAGGTAAATAAGATCCGTTGTTTGATAATTTTGATATTCATGAAGGATCGAAAATTTTAGAACGGTATTCTGTCCGTCCCAAATAAAAAATCAGCGTTTTCTCGGTCGGTAAAACTTGTCTGCGTGGGCTTGTTGTCCATCAAATCAAAGCGCGGGCAATTTTTTTTTTTCCGTTTGAAAGGGACGATATTTTCGTCTTGCCGAGGTGAGTTGGTTTTTATATTTAATTTTAGATTTAGCCCACTAATTTTTTTTTTTTTTTTGGGTGTATGTCCAATTGGATAGTGGTGAGAAAAAGTCAGCGGATGGATCCCTCCCGCGTAGTTGGGCGGAAAAAGATGATGCAAACTAAAGTGCAGAAGAAGAACATGCTCGATTTATGGAGAGACATGATGCGTCAATCGACTACCCTTTTGGGCAACGTGCGATGGGAAGCGCCGACACTTTGGCTCTTCGATCCTCGTTCTTCCTTTCTTTTCTCCTTGCACTTTCTTTTTTAGTTGCTAGATGTGGCAAATCTCAATTGGGTATGAGAATAAGTGGATCCTTGAACTAGACGGTTGACTTCTCTAAACGCACGATAAGATATTCCCGCATTATTAAATAAGTTTTTAGTAAGATTTCTTGATAGGAATACTCGGTTTTAGAATGAGCGCGTTCCAGGGAAAACGTACCCTGTTACTATTAGAACCGATTTTTAGTTTTTGAAATCTGGATTTTACCCTATTTGCCCCGGAACTTTCCATGTTTTTCCGGTCGGGTTCTAGGATCTAGCGGGGAATCGGTTTCATTTTCGTTTGCTTCATTTATTTGAAAATCGAGACAAATAGTAGTTACACCAAAATAGTATAAGCAACAAAATGGCTCAAAGTAAAATATTGATACGGTACAAACAAAACTATAAAGCAATAAGGAAGTTAAGATCATTTAAGGAAGATAAATCGTATTCCTCCAGCTTCATAAAATAGGTTCTAATTGTCAATTCCCGGATGGGCGACCTTCGCAGGCCCCTCTAATGAGCCGACCCACCAACGAGCCTGCCATTATCTCTCCTTTAAAAAAAATTATTTTAGCTTTTCCGATTTTTAAAATCTAATTTAAAAAAGCAAAGAAAAGAGAATATGAAAAGGAAAAGAAAAAATAAATATTATTAAATATTATTAAAAATTAATCACGTCAACTCCGGACTGTGCTAGATAAAAGGACCAACGTCCACATCAGCGATTTTCGGCCAAACTGGCCGATGGACTCAATTGACGAAATATGAAAATATTGAGGACTTGGTTGACAAAATTAAAAAGTTTATGACTGAATAGGCAAAAGTACAATAGATTTAGAACTTTTGGGACAATTTTCCTCTTGGAGAGTGTGTTGTTGTTTATAACCTATCTGTGTTGTTTTGTATTGATTTCTCGGCTCGTGCTCTCTATCTCCCGTTATCACTTCATGACCAGGCCAACAAACGCCCTCTTCATATGGATCCCACTCGTGCTCACCCATGGAAACTCTCTGCTTTTCTACCTGCTTGCGTAAGTGCTTGTTCAATAGGCGAGGTCGGAACTTATAGAAGATACCGATTGAGCCACGACCGTTGGATCATATCCGAGCATGCCTCGTGGAAAAAATTTAGGCTGTTAAATGAATATGTGACTTAATATTTAAATATTCAATCACAAACATTGCATTGAGAATGCCTTTGTTCTCTTTTCGATCAACGTACTATGTTAGCCGAAGTCCGGGATCGGTCTTAACACCCGCGTCGGGTGTTTTGACCCTCATGCCTATTGGTACGCGACGTGAAAAAATGCCCGTCCTCGGTGATTTGCCCACTCTTCTCATCGTACTCTTTGTGAAAAGGAGTGATTCCCGCCGGCTGAAATGGGGACGGCAATTTGCACGTTTGTCGGCCGATTCTATGGAACACTCGGGAGTCCAAAATTCGAATTCCAGAAGTAACTAGTGGGAAATCTGGAGCACAAAAAGCTCGGTACCACTCTACTTCAATTTTCAAAGAAGCCCCACAATTCACTTATCAGAACAAAAATGGTGAATATCAAGAAAAATCCCAACCTGATAACCCATTCGATAAATTTATCCAAAATTAATTTTTTTAACTATCAAAAATCTCAAATTAGTACACATGTGACAAATTTACTCTTTATTAATTTAAATTGAATTGGATTAATATCATGAAAAAAACTTCAAATTTGTAAACTTGTGATAAACAGATGAAAAAACCCCAAACTGGTATACCCGTCACCGGCCACGTGTCACTTAACTCAATAATTTAACGACATATTAATGAGTTATCATAGGTGCATTAGATTGGTAGTTTTTGTGATAAAAAAGTTAATTTGGAATAAATTTATTACATGTGTAACAGTTTGAAGTTTTTCGTGGTATTAACCCAAACCAAAAAAAGCCAAATCCGAATGACTTCAAAAGAGTCGCAAGATGAGGAATCGTGGCCACAATTCTCCAGACGCAGCTCAGCCCTCTATGTTCTCATGTTTGGCCCCAGTTCTCCAGACGCAGCTCAGCCTAGTGGTATGGGGCTTGGGTTGGGGACATCGACCCAGATCGAACCCAGGATGAACGAAAACAATTACTAGCCACATAAAAATGGATCGGCGACATATCCCTCTTTCGGCTCTCAACCTAATGCCGCAGGATCAAAATTTGGATTCAACCCATCAACTAGTCTAACCCATAAACTTGTACAATTCACTTTTCACCAAATCGAGAGTGATAATCTCGTCATCATCAAATCATAATCCTAAGGCCAGCTATGAATCATGGCATGTCTTGAAGTAGGCATAACTTAGTCCGACATAAAAAATCATGACAGCTACCTGAGCCCTTCATCCTATTAGTTGTAATTGCATCATTAAGTTCAAGTAAGCATCCGTACTCTAATTCTAATTCTAATTCTAATGCCATCGGTCCATGGGGATAGAGGGGAGTGATTAGAATAGCATTTTGAGATAAATCTCAATTCTTAGCGAACTCCTAACTTCATTCAGATTGCCTCGAAAGCAAATAGTACAATCTTAGTGAACGCAAGAATTTAACAAGCAAACAAACAGATTTTATTAAAGGGGATAAGTGCACTAAAGAAATTCCTAAAACTTGTTACGAAAGTGCAACTGAATCCTAAAACTTATCAAATATGTTCAATAGAGTCATTTCGTTAACTCCGTCGACTTAGGTTAGCGAAAAACGACAACATGTCTCACTTTATTACTTTTTCAAGACACATGACGACTATGTGACATCCCATCAAGCAGCATGTGTGTGTGTATATATATATTCAACTTTAAAAAAATGCAAACTAAATTGGATTAAAAAAAATTAAGAAAAAGATAAAGTAAAAATGAAAATCAAACAAACTACGAAAAAAACACAGGCCGCCACCATGGGCCGGCAAGCACCGCTGTATGCCTTTGCCTGCGAAGGTCGCCAGGGGCCAATGAGGGTCACCGGGCTTCGCGAAGGCCCAAGCGACCTCTGCCGGCGGATTTTGGATGGAGCATGAAGAGCAAAGACCGTTAGTTCTGCTGAAGCTGTCTTTAAATTGTCAAAAGACTGAGAATGCCCATGCCTGAAAACAAATGTTCTCGACTCAATCCACCCAAAGACTTCAGCAGTCCGGACTCGACTTTGTTAGCAAAAATTAAAATTGATTTTTGGTCAAAAAAGAAGAAATCCATCTGACTTCTTTCACCTCCAAAGAAGAGCTTCTTGGTTTAAATAGGATAGCTCTTATCCACACGACTAGATAAAGTTGCCAACATTTTTTACTTTAAAATTGAAAAAGAAAAGTTCAAATTGAAGTTTGTTTTTTTACTTGACATATGGCAATTAGATACAAGAAGATTAATCAAAGATAAGAGGAGTAAACTTGGCTTTGACTTAATTTTGGATAACATAAGGTAGGTCCAAGTTGAAAAGTTAAACTACAATTGCACGAAGACAAGTTAAAATCGGCGACAAAAAAGAGAAATTCAACTTTGCTCCTTGTATTTTGAGTCAACAAGTCATAAGCGATAGAAATGGCTCTACATTATATGTATGCCTAGTAGAAGTTGAGAAAAAACAATTTATATAGTTAAGCTTGTTTTTTCTGAGTAAAACCTATGCAAAAGGCATTTTGCCCAAGTTGAAATCGTGTCATGTTGAGAAGTTGAAAACAAAAAGCTCAATTACACAAGTATTTTTTCTCTTCTTATTGCCGACTTCAACTTGTCTTCATGCAATTGTGATCCAACTTTTCAATTTGAACCTACCTCACTTTATCTTATCCAAGACCAAGCCAAAGCTAAGTAGAACTTTACTTCCCTTATTTTTTTTTATCAATCTTCTTGTATCCAATTAAGTATGCTAAATAATGAATAAATTTCAATCTCATCAAGAATTCATTCACTGGTTTGTCAACTCCTTAAGGTTAAGCAACTTACAAACTTAAAAATCATAATTCGTCGAAGCTCATCATTCAATTGAAGCTAATGCGCAATCCTCAATACTCACTATAACTTCAGGGACCATCATCTCCCGCATAATCAAAACCAGGCGGAACATCAAAGCCTCTTAAAAGTCCCACCAACTCAGCACTTACATAATCATACCGCAAATTCGCAGTTTTATCGTTTTGTCACCCGGTATGGTTATATGAATGGCGATATGATGGGAAAGCTATGTTGATCGTCTGAATTTCTAGTTAGGATAGAACTTGTTATGATAAGATATGTAATTTAAAGAGTTTAATACGTCTTATCTATAATAAGAAAGTCGGTTAATTTCATATCTTATTACGTCCATTATTTAGTATGATGATCTTGAGCTAGTTCAGGGGTGTCACAGTAAGCCGCTGAAAGTAAAAATGATGAGCTCTGCTCGTTGAGACGTCGGACAAAAGACGCTTTTATACTTTGGTCAATAAAAAAGCAGTTTTGTTGCAAATGCACTATTTTTCTCGGGATAACCAATGTCCTGGGAAAAATCAAATCATTACACATAAAGCAATCTTAACAAGTGTTCCATAGTGTTAATTAACGTAATTACAATTTGAGTGTGTTAGAAAGGCGATTTTCTACTTCGATTAGGCTTTTGTCAATGGCCGAGTAAAAATCTCATACATTGGTATTGCCAAGTCTTTCCCAAAAAGGATAAACGGGCTTAAGGTGCATGTGTAACTATTAAATACCATAACGGGCTTATGTCCATTGGATTACACCGCAACGGGCCGTCTTAGGCCCATGTCCCGCCTCTCTCGACCCCACGTCGGGCCAGGTCTGTCGTCAATAAACTACACTTTATAACGAAAAACAAATAATCATAACTACTTTGTAGCTATCAATCAATGTTAATGAACGACTATATACACATATATCTTCTCTGAAGATATAATTACTTAAA
This sequence comes from Rhodamnia argentea, assembly GCF_020921035.1. Classification (NCBI taxonomy): domain Eukaryota; kingdom Viridiplantae; phylum Streptophyta; class Magnoliopsida; order Myrtales; family Myrtaceae; genus Rhodamnia; species Rhodamnia argentea. The sequence continues at coordinate 7,684,545 of NC_063154.1, read as the reverse complement.
CTAATATTATAGCCGTAGATCGACATAATACCACTCTCTTCCAATAAAACACATTAAATCACCGGGTAAATCATGGTGTTTGTGTAGGACACAAAAGATTTTGGGTAATGGACTTCATCATATTATTTCATGGATTTCATGGATTTTATTAATGAGTGCCCCAAAAGCACTTGTTAAACATCCAAACAAATAAAAGCCGTGTCATTTCCAAAGCACCCCATTTTCCCCTCGATACGTACCATCGATGTTTTGGAAATGAAAACCTTTCTTCGTGAGGTTTGATTAACAAGTGTTGATGAGGCACTCACTAACAAAATCCTTATTTTTATTTGTAAATAATAATGTTTTACACAGCATGTAATAAATAAAAGATAATATGGATGGGCCTGGCGCATGGGCCAGCACGGACCAAGCACAATCAATTATTTACTCTTCATCTATTATCAAACTGCCTTTTGTTCTTATTCCCAACACTTAAGAGAACTTGAGCGTTGGGAATATTAGGGGAACTTATGCATATGCTTCATGCTGTTGATATTTAGAAAATATCAACAGGGGGGGCCAAGTAGTGCATCATACAAATTATGTCTTCCTACAACACTGTTTACCGATCGATTACGGGCATACATGATCACGCACTTAATTATAACAACGCATCGCATAATTGTGACGACAAGTGTCCTCGGGAAGTGTCCACACCTTATCTTCAGTCATACAAATTAATGAATCGGCCCGGGAGAGAGAAGAAAAAAAAAACCTTGCTTAAAACTTGGATCTACTGGACCGGATCCATCACAGCCGTTGATCATGTAAGCAAATAAGATCATAACATGATCGACGGCGGTAATAGATCCGATCCATATGGATCGGTGGTCCAGGCAAGAAACTCCATAAGATCATATATAAACGCAACACATCTGAATGATTAGTATCATCTAGATTGGTCTGAAAGACTCTTTGAGGTCACATAAGCCGAGTTCACACAACCCATGTATATATCACCACGAAGGTCGATTTACAGACTGCTATAATGCCCTGTCCAGGACCCAGATCTACAACCGAAATGGAAAAGAAAGAGCATAAACCGAGTTAAAGTCAGCCAAAGGAAAGATCTACACTACCTAGCACATGTCAAGAGACCCAGGAGCAATCACTTAGTACAGATATTACAGCAGGAACATGTGCAGACAGAGAGAGAGAGAGAGAGAGAAAACGATACAAACCCTTTTCCATGGCCGTCGAAAAGTTCTTGGGAACAGCAGGGAAAGGGAGGAAAAGCAGGAAATTGCTGGCATGGGTGGTATTGGCAAGAAATCTCACCCCTCCATCCATGTCAGAACAGAAAGTGATTCCTCTCACCAAACAACCCATGCCCACAACTTCCTGAGACCCTCTCTCCTTTTCCCTCTCTTCATCTCTCTCTCTCACTCACTCACGAGTCACGATCATGACTCAGATCTGTGTTCGTTGCGACAAAGGGCTTCCGATTGGCCGGCCATATGATGAAACCAGGAGAAGGGGAAGGGGAAAGGAAGGAGGCGAAGGAGTGTATGGAATGGGAGGAATAGGAAAGAGAGCAGGAACGCCACGCCGTCCCACTCGCTCACAACTCACCTGTCTTTCCCATCCTCCCATCTCGTACACTTCCTCACGCTGCATCTTTCTTTCCCCCCACTTCTCTCTCTCTCTCTCTCTCGCTCTCTACATCGCTCTGTGAACTAAGTGAAAGACGCCGGTGGGTTTTTATAAAGAAACGGACATCTGATGTCCATTTCGACCTCTCTGTCAACTACTCTTCTCGTCTGGTTTTGAATGGCAGATGGTGCGATGCTTCTCGGGAACGCCGAGGACGACGTCGTCCTTATCAAGACCCGAAACCATATTTTCTTTCTTTCTTTCTTTCTTTTCTTTTTCCATAAAGCGAGAGTTTAAAGCCAATTTGATAAAAGAAGAGCGTGTCCCAAGGGTTGGACCGTTGCGCCTGACGCATGAATGCCCCCCACCCCACCACACCCTAAAAAGCCTGAATAGATGCCGAATATCACTACGACACATCATATAAGATTGTCGCCTGTCCTAAATCGACAACTGAGGCTGTTGTGGTCCATTATCGTCCACCTTTCACGTCACGTCCACGTTCATGCGAACCGTCAAAGGCCCATTAAAAAAAAAAAAATGCTGCTGCAGAGAGAGAGAGAGAGAGAGAGAGAGAGAGAGATGAAAGTTCTGAGCAATTACCGAAGCGAAGCTTCATTAGTCCCTTCTTCTTCACGATTGAGAGACTAAAGGCATCCGCAAGAAACTAGTCCCCCACAACAGCTTTTTGATTACTTTCCAGATAGCGTACGAGACCGCAATCAGCACTGATTTCTTTTGTTTCTTTATGAGTCCCGTTTCTTTTGAGTGGGTTAAAATCAGCTTTGAGGAAGGTCATGAGCTAGCTACTTTCTTTTCCCCACAAAAAAATGGGCAAGCACACCGGTTAACTAGCACGCCAGGGCGGCTTTCCTAGCAAAACAAGTTACCAGTCTACAGAATCGGCCAAAAAAAACTATACATTTGCGAGCCCAGAAAGTATATCGGCTTATCAGTTCGACAGAGAAGCCGGCCAGAGAGACTTTTGACGGCGGTCGATTGTGCAGCTCCACAGATGGCAACAAGAAGCGGAATTATTGAGCCCCGGTTTGAAGCAAGAACCTGCATTTAGAGCATGCAATGAGAACTAGGCACCACCGGTACAAGATTCTAGTCATACAGAGAATCCTCCAGAGATGCTGCCTCAAGACAAATGCCACTGAATCGCTGGAAAACAGTTGCATTCCAACAACCCAAAAGGAAAAAAATAAAAAGAGAGAAAAGAAGAAGAAGCGCCGAACTAGAGTCCACTGAGTCAAGCAGATATAGTTTAATTACTTGAAAGAAACATGACAGCTCAGAAGCTTGACCAAGACTCAACACTGAACTAGAGTTCGAATAACCGTGATTTTTTAAACTAAATTTTGATTGACGAAGTTATTTAATATGCTCGAGCTCGATTCAACTCAGCTCCTAAGTAAAAGAGTTCTACTATACACTTGAATAAAGCTCCGGTTCGAGGTTTTAAAGTAAGAAAAAGAATTAAAGATAGAAGACTACATTTACAGTTGTGTTGAACACTAGATTAAGGTTAAAAGCCGCTTAATTCGACTATACTAAAAACTCCTACACTGGATTCAAACTCGATAAAAATTGAATGGACCTCCAGTAAAGCAGCAAATAAGTTAAACTCAAGGAACTAATAAGCGGCGCAAAATTTGCAGCCTTACTAAGAGATCAAAAGCATATAATGCTGAGACAGAGACGATAACTTGGGGCAACATAACTTGGTATCATTGTTAACAACTTGAGCTAACCACAGGCAAAAGCAAACTCCACCTAGATCACGTCATGCGGTCCTCTAAAGAGTCTGCAACAATTACTTTCTCACTCTGGCTCAAGTTGCCCACTAGGTTCATGGACTTCTGAGCATCAAGAACACTAGAGCTATCATCGTGAGACAGACAAAAAATTGCCCCAGGCCATATATGGCCAAGGGCATTAGATTGTCTCCAGGCATTGTACATATAGCATTTACTTTGCCTGAAGAAAATTTAATGCCGGGCTAATAAAAGTTCATTGCGGGTACATATACATAATCAACCTGGGTCCAATGGTTGATAAATAATAGATATCCTCATCGGGCAATAATGCATTAGACTTGCACACATTATGATATATATTTAATTACTCTCCCAAGATCATCCGAAAACCAGATACTGGCTGGTCATTACTGCCAAAATACCCAGAATTAGAAAAGGATGAAAAGATTAGGCTTGTCCCAAATAAAGACAGAGAACTACTGTTCTGTTCTTTATTCCTGAGGAACGTTGGGCAACTCTTTGCGAGACAATTTCGGAAATTGTTCTTGAAAGCATCGACACGTTATTTTGCAATTGAATAATTTGTACCTTGTCAAAAATAAAAGAAATGAAAGCTAGAACAATTACCATATGATGTAATCACATTGTTATACAAATGATAAAGTTATATTATATCTAAGATAGCTTTGAAATCGCATTTCACAAAAGGCATGTACATAACGCACCATATAATCAATGTTTTCTCATTACAAAATAGAGAACTACAACAGAACATTCATCCTTATGTCTCCTGTGTAAGAAAAGCAACAAGTTGAGAGCTCATCTCTCATCTCAGTTGTGGAGAAGGGTCATATTACATTGCTATGTTGATAGATTTCTTCGAGATTGCGTCATGGAGTACCAGTAGTTGCAGCAGAAAGCTAATAGAACTCAGGCTAGTTCGAATACATGTTCCTATTTCCTAAAGAGAGACAGGAATGCAGCCATACATGGTCAAACTCCTTCTATCGTTCAAGTGCAGAAGTGCGTTATACTTGCAGTTAAACATTGAATTGAAGGTCATCAAGTCCTCAAGCAGAAAGTTCGGTCCATATTGACTTTGCAGCAAGTTTGTTCGGATCGCAATCCAGTGATCCAGATATTCCGCAATGATCCGGATCGCACCAAATATCTTAAATAGGTGGGATCAATCATGGGATTGTGTACGATCGCTATCCTAACAACCATGCTCGCTTTCAGTTCTTAATTTTCAATCTCTCTGTTTTCTGTGCAGCTCTAATCTACATATCTTCTTAAGTTTTCCCTCTGCTTCCTTTTATTAAAATTTTTTACTGATTTTCGTTGAATTAGGTTTTCAATTGTTGCTTCGATCAAGAGTTTGACTAATGTCCAGTGGGTGAGGATGATTTTAATAAAGAGGAGTATAATGTGATGAGACGACGATAGCCCAAAGATGAGGAATTTTAGGGATGAGTCAATTTTGGAAAACTTCCTCTCTTCTTCAGGCTGAATAGAAAGGTAATAGTTGTCATTGGGTGGTTTTTTGAATAGGCTGCTTTGTATTCATATGATTTTTTAAGTGACCTGTTTTGTTTAAACTTTATAATTGCACATTCTTCGTACTTAAGCTGGACATGGAGATTGGAGAATGCACAACTCAGAACTTGACCTTACGAGCAACTTTTGAGGTAACTGATGATTACATCACCAAAGAAAAAACATTAACAGAACTTTTGAGGTAAGTGATGGGAGTGAAAAAGACAATGTCTGATCAATTCGATGCAATATTTCATGGTTGGTTCTGTTTCATCAATTTAAAAAACAACCGACAGAGCCTTTGCAGAAGCTTCACAATTCATACCCTCTACTACCTCCAACATTAACCTCCCTCAACATCATAAACCTATCATGTACACCAGTTTGTTTTTTCCACGTTTTCAATTAATGTTTTTCTTCAAATGCTGTCAGACACAATCATTTACAAAAGTGAATAGACAGAATGAAAAGGTGGAACTGCTCCTCACTTACTCAGGCGTCTAGATTTTCACTTGAAGAGGATACGCAATAACTGAAGAAAGAGAAGTTACCAAAGCAGATTCTTACCTCAATCAACTTGACTTCACATGCACTTCAAGGATATCCTCATCCTCCATTCCCAAACTACAAGGGGTTGCTGATGGACTGATTTTCTCACCATCAAACGTAAATACTAAATTTTCTTGGTTAAGCTTGACTCTGTCTGCATATAACTTGAACAGCCGCTCAAACTTGTCATCCTATAGCAACATTATGGAAGTCAACCTCAACCATTATGAAATTCAAGGGAAAAAGGAAAGAAATTTTAAGCATTAAGGAACAAAATGCCAACTGCCGTGCGATGCAAAGAAGTAATAGACACTGCGTGAGTGTTTGAGTGGCACGAATTTGATTGCTACAGCACTGAAACTGGATCTGGTATGCTTGGCTTGTTAGGAGAATCAGAAGACAGCCTTCTGAAAACTGTGCTTGCAATCATTTATCGGGCCCATATAAACATCATTTCAAGTAAGGTTGGAAGGATCTGCTGCTGAATAGATATCAGCAGCAGAGTGGAGAGATTACTGTACTCTAAGAGGATGGTGGTCACCAGAAAGAGCACTTTTTACAATTATAGCTCCGGTACAGAGACTAAACAAACATCCAGAAAGAAAAATCGAAAGCTGGAGACATCTGATAAAATCATCAAGGAGATAAGTAGCAAAAATCCATAATTATGTGACGGGGAAATGCCATTTAACTGGAGGCAGTTGACTCTACTGCTGCACCCAAGTCTACTCAATCAGAGATATTCTACCTTATACATTTATTTATAAATGTGTCTGGACAAAATCCAGTCCATTTGACATAGATAATGAATCTACCTTGAGTTTTTCAAACATATAAAAACTAAGGAAAGAAAGAGCCACCTAACCAGCCTATAGATGACCCTGGGAGATTACAGCAAAAGGACCAGATATGCCAAGTCATGTCAAAGCAACGACTAAGTTTGGCTTAATCAAACGGATATTCCTTGAACGTGTGTGCGGGTATGTTATAGACCTCAATCCCAGAGAATTGTTCAGCATGCCGTAAGTATAATTACTCATGACTTAGACTAGTCGCAACATGCCTAAGGATGGCCTAATGTGATCTATGAACAACAATACAGTTTCAAATTGTGCTTCCAAGATCACGATATCCACAAATATAAAGCAATCAAGCAACAGTAGGGAATTATAAGGATTTCACTCATTGGGCATCAGTCCATTCAACTCAAAATTCATGTGTTGGCCAAAAGGAGCCGATTCTAAACAGATGATCTTATAACACCACAATGGCAAGTGCCTATTAAACCCAGCTGAGGAATGGCCTAATAGTTTCCCTACAAACCCAAGAACAAAACGAGCAGAAAATTGAACGAATGATACTTAAACAGAAGTTTCATTTATCCGTACGTACGTACGTATGTACAGAAAATCATAAATAAGGATGTCATGCAACACCAAAACTAAAATCAGACAAGAGACTGAATTCTCTCATGACTGCCTACGTTTGTCACCATCATCATGCCATTCTGGTTAAATCATTTTTTTCATGCTTACACATTGAATGTTGCTTAAATCGACATCTTCTATCACATCGACTACTAAAACTGATTTGCTTCATTCATTGAACTAGCAGACCACACCGGGCATTCGAGAAATAACAATTCTCCCATGTACTATTTGGTATGCAACGTTAGATTCTGGTTAGAACTCTTGACCAATTTGTAATGTAGAATTCACTGAGAAGAAATTAGTCAATGGCTAAATGGAATGAATGAAACAAATCGTAGTTTGCTGATCAATGGCGGAAACATTCCAGAGTACAATGACATCTCTGCCGATTTACCAACTAAACATCATTTGACATTTGAACATGGTTCCAACTCTCAGATAAACTCAACGAGCAAAGTCTCCACAATGAATTAATCATGACTAGCTAAACATTTCAAAGTCCAGACATGTCACAAGTAGAAAACTGCACACAAAGAATCCACAGAAGAAGAAGCGGACTCATATACTGAGTGAAATTTGGAAAAAATGGTCAAGAAACAAAAAGTAGATGGGTAAATAGATGTCCCAGGCCTTCATCACTGCACTGGCTGATTTTGTCATCACCACTATGCTAGTCTAACCCTCCAATTGTATGCTTACACAACAGAGAGAAGAAAAGGAGATAGCGAGATGTAGATCAGGGCTATGTTGATGTTAAACACGACTATAAAAAAATTAGAATTCCAAGTGTTGTCTCAGCCAGCAAAGTTTGCAAGTATGCTTATCGTCTAGACGATCTGAATGCAGCCATACCAGAAAAACACGAAATTGCTTGGGCCCATCCTTGTCCTGTATTGAGATCACTATCTTAGCTCTTTCATGTTGAGGCTTTGGTAATTCAGTAGAAGCATCCTTCAAAGATTGAGATGGACTAGAGACCTTTTTCTGAGCAGAATCCTCCACAGATTGCAACAAATTGGCAGATTGCGCAAAGGCCTGAAGCTCCTGCTTCATCAACCTAAGGCCAGAAACCTCATCCGGTCAGCTCAAAGGGTCAAGATAAGATCAAACTGGACAAAGGAAGAAGTCTGGTAGACACCGTAAATTTCTGAACTTAAAAAGCAAAATTGACAAATACCAAACAATACATCCAGTTAAACTGCAGCTTGCAATATGTATGTAGCCAGTCAGACAGTAATTAGGCCTCTCAAAATATCTTCATGTGACAAGAGGTGCCTCAAAATTTTAGCGCTGTTACCAGCAAGCATGCTAACTAGGGGACATAATCATTATCCAAATTCATAGGGGGAGTTTTGATACATAGCAAAAATCCAGTATCTCAGTAATGATCATATAAATTCAGCATCATACGTGTTTGCGTGTGTAAATCTACACGTATGTACGGTTCATGCAGCCTATATTATATGCAACGAAATGGTTAACCCTATTAGATTTAAAAAAATAGATTCTGGATGAAGCATAGCATATGGATGAGTGGGTACATAAGTATTGTTCAAGCAATACCTTAATTCCTTGAGTGCAGGATCTTCAGCAAGCTTACTCTTCACATTGGCGTCAAATTTGGGTGGCGGGGGCAGCCAATCATCCTCTTCTTCCTTCTCCTTTTCTTCTTTCTTGCTATCGCACAAAATCACTTGAGGAATGCCATCATTCTCGCCCTTCCCATCCTAAACCCGAAAAGCCGACACCAAGTGACCAACAATATTCCAACTACGACTAAACAACAGGAGAAACAAACTAAAAGCATGAAAATCCATTGAGAATACTCCGGTCTGCAATCAAATATGTACTCCATAATAACTTTTGCAGGGTTCACTAACAAAACCCTTACTCCAGACACCTTCTGTCGTTTCGGGATGAAAATCGGCTCCTCATCAGAATCATCATCTACAAAAAGCAGCCCAACCTCAGAAAACTCCATTCAGAGTAATTATACGTTACAGTAGCCAAGAAAAACTCCCTCTTTTCCCAAACCAATCAGCACCAGAATCCCAAGGAATCGCCGACATTGAATAACCCAAAAAAAATAAAAATAAAAAAAAACAAGCAATGACCTTTAACACTTAATTCCTAACGACATTAGCAATTTCACAAAACCCACCATCGAGGCAAGGGAACTTGGGCTGCACGCTGCTGTAATCGAACAAGGGCTCGAACTCTTCCTCCGCCAACTCGCGCTGCAGTATCATCACTCACACTATTATCAGATCAAAAATCACAGCGAAAAAAGAAAAACGAGAAAGGAAATCGCAAAAGAAACTCAGCCGCACCGCCATTGAGTTCGATTTGGCCAAAACTGGGCAAAAAGCTTTCGTTCGGTCGACCCGACGCCGTCCAAGGCAGGAGCAGGGAGGCGAGACTCGTCCGAAAGCGCAAGGAGCGAACTTGGATCTGAGCGCGCTGTTGGAAATTGCCACCCGAAGGAAGCGAGGCCGGATTCCAACGGAGGCTTCAAACTGGAGTAGTCGAAATTGAGAGCAAACACGTACTTCTTCCCCCAAAATTTTGTTTTTCATGGCCAAATTTTGTCCAAAAAAGATATTTGGCCAAATTTATTCCTTTTTTCTCAATTGGGTCCTCCAATATTTTAATTGTTCCAATCAAGCCCTTTAAATTTACTGATTTGTGAAACCAAGTGCTCGAGACATTTCAAGCTGTGGGAAATACAATAGAGGGCTTAATTCTATGAAATCTCCTTACTTAAAATTCAACCTACGATTCTGCCACAAACTTTTCTTTTTGTTTGAAAAAAAAAACTTCATAACTTTCGCTCTAATCCAAAATTTGCCCACACGTTCAGAAATCTTCACCCATTTTATGAAAATTCTCAATATCGTGGCTAATTAAAAATTCATTATTGAAACTTACGTTTTCATCTACAGCCTCGCCTTGGTATGAAATATCAGCAGCCTCCCGATGTTGATGACATAAAAAAAAAAAATTACATCGTGATTTTTGGACACGTGTCTAGAATTTAGACTGGAGTGAAAGTTATGGAATTTTGCTTTTAAGAAAATGTCCGGGGCAAAATTGTGATTGGACCTAATATTTGAGATTTTATAGGAAATTAGCCCTGCAAAAAGAGTGTTCGAGCTACTATCTTCACCTCCTTTCACTGCCTCAATCGCTATCGCTCTTGCCGTTTATAACACGTACATTGTCTCTCTTCGGGCTTGTATGGCTTGCGAGGTCTCATTAAACTCTTTTGAGTAAGCGGATAACCGACACGAACGACACCATAATATCATAAAATCCTACTGAAACCCTAAAGGCTTAGAGAAATGTGGTTCGAGTTTAATTGTAAAGGTATTTATGATTTTACTAATAAAAAATAAAATCCATGAAATCTAGGGAATTTATACCCAAATTTATGAAAATGAAGTCAAACTAGCTTAATGTAAGCTTCTTCTATTTTTTAGGGATTTTATGAATTTTTCTGAGTGTTTATGTTTTTTCCAAATTTTTTCGAATATTTTATATTCTATTTTATTATCTTATATATTTTTCTTTGAATTCTATTTTAGGTTGAGAGAAAATTGATGAGAGAATTGAAAAGGAAAAGTGAGAGATGTGAGACTTTATTCTGTTTTGTGATTCTCAAAAGTGATTTTTTTTTTCGGAACCAACATTTTTTTTGTTCTTATTTTTGCCCCAAAACTATTTTCGGGAACAAAATCATAATCAGAATCAGAATCATCTACGTTATCAAATAGGATTCTCATTTTTTTTTTTTGTTGCGGGGATCAGAATTAGAGAACCAGAATGGTTGCCAAGCAGGCCATTCCTCTCTCCGCTATTCTTTTAGGACAAACATGGGGTGCAAACCGCTCCTGATCAGGAGTTTGGAAAGCTCATTTGGTCCTTTCGACTTTTCCTAGCCACAAATTAGAGCAAAAGAATGACAACACCTAGACGTCTGAATCTAGCATGAACAGAAAGCAATCGAGCTTCAAATTCATGGTCGTGGCATTGGCAGTAGGAAGGTGGCGATCGATTTTATTGGAGTGTGGTTCGTGTTCTCTATTATCCAGAAAGTACGGAGTTTCGCTTCTCGATGTTTGGGCTTAGCCCCATGAATAGCTATTATTGTATATTATCTTTTTCTCTTGTAATTGAAGTATTTAACGAGAGGTGCAATATTATAATTATAGTAAAATCATTTGCTTTACGTAGTCCCAATTTAAGGGTGAACTAAGGTGAAACATTGCGTCTCGATTCTTTCTTTTCGCTTTTACGGTTTACTTCGTTGTGATTGTACGCTGAATCCTAACAAACCTAACCATTGCGTCAATCCGAGATGAGTTGGTCGAGGATGGAGTGGACGAAAGAATGAAACAGAGGTTGAGGTAAGCTTGCTGCAACGTGGAGCCGGCTCATCTTTCGCTCAAAGTTTGTCAGATAAACTCGACGATGAAGGGCTGAGCAGCCCCACGGAAACAACACAAAAAAGGGGATTAGGGCGTGCGCGTTTGTTACCTAGATTGGCCCGACACTTGAGACAGTGAATAAGCCATGATCGTGCGTAGAAGAATCTACATTGTCAGCTTCAAGGGTCCATGGCCACGTTTGGCAGAATGAGCATAACTTTGGATAGCATAATTTGTATCTCCTTTGGCGTTTGGGGTACCCTAAAATCCGGATATGACCCGGATATAATCCAAATAAATGAAAAAAACTATAGTCAAAGAGTGGGATATACGCAAATTGGATAAGGATTAAAGAAAGGAAAAGGAAAGGAAAAATTTGAGAAAAAACATAGGGGAAAGGATTCGACGAAGAGAGATCGATGGAGGAGAAGAAGGTTCTTTTGCTTTTGCTAAGTGAAGTCACAGAGAGATTGATCGACGAAAAGACGAGCGAGAGCGTGTCGAGCAACCATGCTGCTCGCCCTTGGTAGCCTTATCTTATCATATCGTCAACCTACGCAGGTCGAAGGCCGGCCGGCAAGCTCCACCACCACTTCTCTTATTAAGGCATTTATTGTTTTTTTCTCATAATATAAGTTAAATAAAAAGGACATATTTCCTAAACATAAAAGGAATCGTGTAAAAATTAAGGATGTGTTTGTTTTGCAAAAAATGAACTATTTGGAAATTATCTTTCTAGAAATGATCACTTGTATCACTCGCAAAAATCAATAAACGAAATATGTTTTTATCAACCATTAAAATATTTAGACGTAAATTGTTGTCTATAACAAAAATATTTTTCATTGACTAGTTATTTCAACCTATGCAAAAGGTTATCTTTAGGAAAAAAAAATTCAAATCATTTATTTTTCTGGAAATAAAAGAAGTGAAGTTAAACAGCCCGCCCGAATTTAATTTTCCTTCTATAAGAGGAAAATTACTACTACTTTTTAAGTTTTAATTCAAAGTTTGACTGCCAAAAATGGAACTTTGACCAAGGTTGCAAGATTGTGGACGAGATTGCTTAATTTGTTCAATGGCTATAAATGCTTTCTAAGTTAACTGCAAAGATTACTGAATTCGGTGCAACTTACCGAATATTGCAAGTCACATACTTGTTCAGTTCAACTTGTAAAGAAGTCTCCCTTTTAAGTGGATTTTTCGTAGAAAGCTTAGCAAACATTAAACAAGTCAAAATCGCATAATTATAGTGAAATTTCCATAAATTTCATATAATAACAGTCTTGATGTTTTGAAAATGGCATGCTATCCTAGTTGACAAATAACTCGTTGATTTAAACTATTGAGCGGAGGTGGACTCAACTGAATATGTTAGCGAGTCAAACTTAGGCTCGCTTTTGATGATCTCCTCAACTCTAGGTACAACATCGGATTTTTTGCCACGCATTCTCAACACATATGGTAATAAAAAGCGAACTCATAATCAGATATTTAGCTATATTATCAATCCCATTAGAAGTTATTCAGGAAAAAAGAAACTTTTAGTACCAAAAGTTATGTACGGAAATCATTTTGATATCAAAATTTTTCGCTAAATCACTTTAATATCAAGTCGAAGACAAAAGGAATACTTTAGTGCCTCCGGCAAAATTTTCCGGCCAAAACTACCACGTATCATTAATAAGTATTTTTTAATGTAAAATGACATTTAAAAATAATAATAAGTCCATGTGGGCTGCCACGTGGACTTCTACACTTTAAAATAAATTAAAATAAATCAAATTCAAATTTAAAAATTAGCTAAAAATAAATTCATTTAAAATACAAATTGTATTTAAAATAAAATTAAAAATAAATTTAAAACTTAACAAAAAAACATAAAAAATAAAGGTTGGTTTTTGGTTACCAAGCGGCGAGGGCTAAGCCCTTGTCACTGCCGTCCGTACCATCGGCGGCGATGGCCGACGGTGGGGGTCATCGAGCCTCAACCGGAGGTCGCTAGGCCCTTGCCTGCGGCTTGTGGGGGTCACCGAGCCCTAGCCCTCGCTAGTCATTGCCAATGATGATTGGGCGGTGGTGGCGAGGGCTATTCAAGCCCTCGTCTCCTGTTCCGCAACTTTTTCTTTTTTTTGAGTTTTCAATTTATTTTGTTTTGCAATCTTTTTTGAGTTTTTCAGTTTATTTTAAATAAAATTTATATTTTTGATATTTTTCCATTTTTTAGATTTTTATTTATTTTTGTAAACTAATTAAATTGTATTTGTATTTTTAATATTTTTTAATATTTACCATTTTTAATTGCTGTTTGGATCTCGCTTGAGCCACATCAGCCTGAAATATTAGTAAAATAATGCCACATCAGATTTCCGACGGACTAAATCGGACTTGGCACTAAAACGACCTTTTTTTCAAAAACTTGGTACTTAAGTGATCAAAATGAAATTTTTGGTCTCAGTACACAACTTTTGCCACTAAAAGTGTCCTTTTTTCAAAGTTATTCTACGTTTCAATCTTTACATCTCCTAATACTAATGGGGTCACGGCTAGTTTTGGGATGTCGGCGGACATCATTATTGTCGAACCTAATGCTGACATTGCATTTGCAGGGCAAAGAGTAATTAAATAAGCATTGAATAAGACAGTAGAATCCTAGAGATCCCGATATTAATAATAAACGAAAAGTATACTTATCGTCTACAAAAGTTGTTAGACATGAACTGTGGTCGATAATAATGACAAATTATTTTGAGGGATGCAAACGATCATTTTTGGAAAAAAATTTCCCAAATCATTCATTTGCGCGAAACAAACGTAGCAATGATTGTTTTTCCTCCTAATTTCTCGGTCCAAAATATTAACTTAGACAAAGTGAAGTTAGCACATCCGATTCTGGTTATCCTTATATGGATAGAAATTACTCACTTGCCGCTTCCTAGTTTTAAAGAGTTTCAACCAAAGTTTGACCGCCAAAAATTGCAACTTTGACCAAGTGTATCCTTTTTTGGAAAAACCAACCATATGAAAACACTTTCCCCATTGAGGATGGTGGAGGAGATACCGGTTCAAAGGCCTATAAATGCTTTCCAAGTTAGCTCGATAGTTGCAAAATCAAGGCAAAATTACTTCACATAGCCAGCCGCCCCTACTTGGTTTAATTCGACTTGTGAAGGAGTCTCCGTTTTTTTCCAAATGGAACTTTTCCATAGGAAGCAAAGTGAGTAGAAAACAAGTTGGAATCTTAATTTTGTCAATTTGGGTTTTGAATAGGGGCAACAGTCTCTAATAATTCGAGGATAAGTAGAACCCCTCCGGGTCGTGAGTCTGCATCGCAATCCCAAGCCGTGCTCTCGAAATCTTACCCATTTTTTCGATTTCGCGTATTTGCTCAGCGGGAAAGTATTCGACGAAGCGGTCGCATCGCCGAATAACTGGTCATTTGATCGAATAAAGGAGAAATTTTCATTTTGAATCAACGAGTAGATGATGAAACGTAGCAATAAGATACTTCTATCGTCCTACCAAAGCCAAGCCCTCGAACTGTGGTATATATATACCCGCCCCTACTCATTCCTTTTGCTTCACCACCTTCTTCTTCTTCTTCTTCATATTCTCTCTCTCTCTCTCTCTCTCTCTCTCTCTCTCTCTCTCTATGCAGGGTTGTCTAAAACTCTTTATCTTGTTCTTGTCCTCTGTGGGGTTTTGAAGAGAGTTTCAAAGCCATCTGGTCCATCGCTTGGCAAAGGAAAAAAACGAAGCTTTGCTTTTTCTTGTTTATCGTTCCTTCTCCTTTCTGCTGAGCGATCGACCATCCGCAGCTCTGTAACCATGAACGCCGGTTGCAAACAACTGCTCAACTCGGTGCCTGGCTTTGCTCGGGGTCTGCCGATACTGTTGGTCGATCATGACCCGGCGTCTCTCGCGTCCACAACGTCCCTTCTTGGACGATACTCCTTCAATGGTAATCACATATGTGGGATACGTGAAGGGTTTGCCCATTTTTCTTTCTTGTTGATCATTGTCAAAAGCCTCTCTCTCTCTCTCTCTCTCTCTCTCTCTCTCGCTCTCTCTCTCTCTCAAACGCCTGCGCGCCACCCCCGCGAGCTGAATTGAATTGTTTCGCGCCAGTATCAACCGTGTAAAAAATTAAATTTGTGATCTAGAGTTCAGATCTCTACATGGGAATAAGTATAAATGCAGCTGTGCTTAAAGGTTTGGACCCCATAATTAATGCTAGGATTTTCAGTCCAAGTAAGAACTAACACCGTCCGAGTTCACTCTTTGAGTACCTAAATTCTCCAGATCTTTCGTCGAAAAGGTAGATGGGATCCCTGTTCGAATTCATGGATTTATGACGAACCGGTGTCTCTACCTCCATGTAGTTAATTTTCAAACAAGTTATGTCGTTGTTCATGTTTACATCACAGTACTAATCTCCTTCCTAGGGCCCTCCCCCGAAAAAAGATTTAGTATTGGTGTCCTTCCATTTTTTAATGTTGAGACAAAATCAGGAATCCTAGATCTAGGAACTCCAATTTCCTATTCTCGTGTATACAGGATAACTTTCGATGTCAGACAAGGGTTTGCCAAAGTCAGTCTCACACAAATTAGAACTGTCCGAACACATAAAGAATGCAGAACCATTGATACCTTAATCTGTGCAGCCGCAATAACTCAAGTCGAAATGCTGTGACCAACGTAGTTCTTTCTGTTTTGATAGTTCGAATGGTAGTTCTTCTGTCGCCATTCAATCCGATTTGTAACGGCTAGCTTTTCGCACCAAAAGCAATTTATCTGATAAGGAAAGAGGAAGAGGCGCGAAAAAATTAAAGTTGAATCATAAGATTGCTGCTCCTCCTTGTTTTATTACTTGTTCTTGTCAAATGATCAAGATCGCTATTCTATTAACTAGCCATTCTCACGGGTATATTTCTCTCTCTCTCTTTCTCTTTCTTTCTTCTTTCCAGTGACAGGTACCGAATTACCGTCGGTCGCATTGTCCATTGTCCGGGAGCAGAAGCACTGGTTCAAGCTTGTCATGGCAAATATCGATAGGATGAATGACGGAAACTTTTCGATCCTTTGCGAGCTTATGAAGGAAGAAATTCCTGTCATTTGTGAGCTTCTATTCGATTCATTTGCATTCATGTTATTACCATATACTTCACTTTGTATATCCTAGTCTAGCACATTTATTCCTAACCCTTATGTGGAATTTAGTAATGTCAGCAAATCGGCACAAGAACACAGCGGGGAGATCCCTAGCCGTTGGAGCGAGTTACTTTCTCTATAAACCCCTTTCTCCAGAAAATCTCAAGGTTTTATGGCAGCATGCATTCCGAAGGCGAACATTATTGCCGATGGAAAAGAGAGATGCTCGATTGGTGAAATCTAAAGGAAAGAAAGTCCTCATGACTGAGCATTCACCTAATAAGAAGGTAGATAAGGCAACTACGACTGGAAAAGCCCCCATGGATCAACTTAGGAAGAAAAGAGGACGTAAGGTGGAAGGCGACCAAGTTGATGAAAGATGTGCGAAGAAACCGACAGTGGGGAAAAGTCGCTTCGCATCATTGACTGTCAAAGGGAAAGGGACGACACTAGGAGCCGGTGCGAAGAGAGGCAATGATGGGAAGGACGACGAGAGAGAATACAAGAGACCTAGAATTGACTCTGAAAGGGTTGATTCCGATGCTGAGGATGTCTCCGAGGAGGATTGGAGCACAGACTATACGGAGGATGATGGCGTCGGCACTATTTCGCCCGGGAGAAGAAGGTTGCGACAGGCTGTGTGGAATCCTGAGCTGCATCGCAAATTTACTGCAGCAGTGAGTGCACTTGGTGACGGTAATACTCAATCTCTCAGTAAAATCTTCTAATGAAACGAAATGTCTAATTTCAAAGCTGTGCATAGACGTATTGTGTAACAAACTGACTGTCTTCTCGTTGCTTATGCAGACGCACGCCCAAGAACGATACTTGAAATGATGAACGTGCCGTACCTAACTCATCGCCAAGTCGCGAGCCACCTTCAGGTAATTCCTCCCAGCTTGAGTTTTATCCAGCTCCATTTTACACTGTCGTTGTGTAGAATTATGAGCCCTAGCATGTTCGATATTGATAACTCCGATTCAGTGCTGCCGTGCTATATTTGGAAGTTACTTTTGATGAATATACCAGCCTTTCGTTACTCTGCTGGCTACTTCAAGATTGTTTCTCACCAACATAATGTCTAGGTCTAGACGCCTTTGCGCACATTCCGCAATTTGTTCATTCTTAAGTGACATGTCTTCCTTCCTCCTGCTCGTTTTCGATCTACAATCTAAACTTAGATCATATGTACCCTTCATGTTCTGTGCACTAATAGTTGTTCCCCCTTTCAGAAATACAAGAGTCAAGTGCACCGTCTTTGCAATATAGCCAGCGCAAGCAATGTGCCTTCAGCTGGAAAACCGGGCGACTCCAACGACAGAGTTGAACCTCATCAGCGGCCAGACACCCAAGCTCCTGTTTCTGGCCAAGTAGGACAGACCAGTGTCGACTTCAGAAGCGGAGGTTATGCTGACACCTGCCAGCAGTATTTCCTTACAAATCCTCAGCTTAGCTTCAACAATAGTAATCAAATCCCGAACCAAGTCCTACAACAAGCACAGAACCAATACCCGCAACTTTCAGACTGCCCCGCCAATTCAACCAACCAGAGCTCACACTCATCTTATTATGAGAAAGTGCATAACGGCAGTCAAGCTTCAAGTCTTCATGGGCTTCACAATTTAACCGATCCTGGAGTACAGAGCAATTTTTCCGATGACAATCTCGATGTGAACCAAGGTCTTAATGGAAATGAAGGAAGCATATATCAAGTGCCTGGGACGGACTTGCCAAACATATATAGCATCAATCCTGTGGCAGATCCTACCGCCTTCGCATCCCTGAGCATGCCTCCTCGAGTTGATAGCAGCATGGTTCTCCCCAGTTCCGAGCCTGTCTTGAGCCTGAAAAACCAGAGAATGTCTTTGACTGCAGTTACTGTCAATGCGGCTCCGACTGTGCCTCCCCAGGTGGGAGAAGAAGACAACATCTTCACAGGCTTGGCTGAAATTTTCCGTCCACTGCAGAAGCAACATCTCTGGACAGCAGTTTCCGACTCTTCTAACCTCGTGGATCCGCACCATCACCCAGAATTCGACTCTATACTTAACGAAGTTGATACTCCCTGTGTGCCTCCCGAATTGGGAAGAGTGATCGACTACTATACAGAGTTTGCTTCTCTCATCAGTCCTCGAGGAACCGGCAGCAATCTAGTGCCTTCGCAAGGAAATCAATACAACGCGATGAACCAGGGATTGACCCAGTCCCTAACAAGTGACACTCTTGTGCCGACACAGGAAAACCGAAACAATGTGATGAACCACGGACTGGATTTGGCAGCAGAAGTGGAACCTCAATCTCAAGCCTGGTTCCTGAACCAGTCCCTAACCAGCGACAATCCTGGGCCTCCCCAAGAAAATCAATACCATGTCACGAACCAGGGGCTAGATCTCGTGCCAGAAGCGGAACCTCAACCTCAAGCCTGGTTCATGAACCAGTCCCTAACCAGCGAGAATCCTGCGCCTTCCCAAGAAAATCAATACAATCTCATGAACCAGGGACTAGATCTCGTGCCAGAAGTGGAACCTCAACCTCAAGCCTGGTTTATGAACCAGTCCCTTACTAGAGACAATCTCGTGCCTTCACAGGAAAATCCCCACCATGCCATGAACCAGGAATTGAATCTTGAAGTGGAACCTCACCCTACCTGGTTCGTGAACCAGACCCTGGCTGGCGACAATCCAGTGACTTGCCAAGAAAATCAATGCCATGTCATGAACCAGGGACTGGATCTCGTAGCAGCAGCAGCAGAACCTCAACCTCAAGCGGGGTTCATGAACCAGTCCCTAACCAGCGACAATCTCATGCCTTCACCAGAAAATCAACACTATCTGATGAACCAGGGCTTGAATCTTCAAGTGGAACCTCAACCTGAAGCCTGGTTCATGAACCATTCCCAGACTAGCGACAATCCAGTGGCCTGCCAAGAAAATCAATTCCATGTCATGAACGAGGGACTGGACCTCGTAGCAGAAGCAGAACCTCATCCTCAAGCCTGGTTCACTAACCAGTCCCTAACCGGCGACAATCTCGTGCCTTCACCAGAAAATCAACACTATGTGACTAACCCGGGATTGAATCTTGAAGTGGCACCGCAACCTGAAGCCTGGTGCATGAACCAGACCCTGGCTGGCGACAATCCAGTGACTTCCCGAGAAAATCAAAACTCTGTGATGAACCCGGGATCTGATATTGTAGCTGGAGTGGAACTTCAACCTCAACCTCAACCTCAGCCTCCACCTCAAGCCTGTTTCATGAACCAGCCCCAACCAGATTATGATGCGCTGCTGAGAATAGACGACGGGCTGGAGGATCTCCTAGATCTCTTGGATGAGCCGATGATGGATGAGATCGACCAACTCTCTGAATGGCTAGACATCATCTTGAAGGGAAATAATAACCTAACAATTTGATGAGCACAGCTTCATGGAATCTTTCCGTCAGTAGATATTTACCAATAAGCAAGAACCTTTTAAAGCGTTATGATTATGTTCTTCTCATGAACTCAGTGAGAAAATAGGAAAGACTTATCTTTCGGATAAATATGGCAAAAGAAAGAAATATACATCAACAAATGCCTTTTTTTATGTTCTGGATTATCGTTTGATTCGACTCTGTGGAGGATTCATCTCATTTAACTATTTGCATCCCCATGCCAAGGTTCAGATTCCTACTCATGAACTATTGATTGATCATCACTGCAGAAATCCTCCATGTTATGATGATCATTCATCATAAAACCTGGCAATTATGATGGCATCGGCCAACCCGACTCAGTTAACAGCCGCCGACGGCACAGACACTCAAGCCCCCAAGTGAAAGCACCCTCCTCAATTCATCTACTTCTTCTTTTTCGATTCCAATAGGTTGCAGAAAATTGAGGCGGATCTGCATCACGGGATCCGCGATATTCATCTGAGTCTCAAAGGGTGCTGCTATAAATTGAAATGATAGTATAGGGAAAATGACACGGCCAATGTCATAATTTTTGCACAGCGCTCACTTCAATGTCGAACTTTTTTTTGTCTAGCACTCGATTGCCACGTTGGTGAAAACCAATCATTTCAGTGTCTTCGGTGACATATTCTAGCGACTCTTTTGAATGAATATTTTAGGTTCGATTATTTTAAGACTAAAATCCAAGTCCAACGGGGAACAAAGAACAAGACGACGCGAGCAAACACCTTCACAAAAGCCCATCCTTCCCGCATCTTCAATCACCATGGTCCGAACAGCAAGGATCGATGCGCCACATTCAATCACCAAATGTCCACGAACCAGAATTCGACCTTGTCTATCTAAACTGCTCTTCTTGGACTTATGAGTACGAAATAGAAATAATATTCACCTTCGGGTTGACAAAATTGACTAGGTCATGAGCCCTTACCATTGCAAATTTCAGCACCTAGTCTCACTCGAATTCCCCGGTTGCGAGTAGGGGTGTGCAATGCAACCTGATTGGGTTTACCCGAAAACCTGACTGGACCACCCGAAAAACAAGTCCAAGAACCGGTTCTTGTTCAAATAGATCCGGGAATAGGTTCTAATTTTCGAGAATTGGTTGAAATCGGGAACTGTCCCGATTTCAAGTAAAGACCCACTTGAGAATCGGACCAATTTTGAAACCGATTTTTAGATACTGTTAAAAAAAAAATACTAGTCTCGTTCACCTCACCCCGTCTGTCTTTGGTGGATTGTAATTTTTATTGTTCATATTAACGATTGTTGCTTTTGGCGGATAGTGAGTTTTGCTATTCATCTTTTATTTTGGATTGTTTTATTTTTATTCATATTATTTTGCTGGAAAAATGAAATCAGAAAAAAAAAAAAATAGAACCCGTGAACCGAACCGAAAAAAAAGGGGTAGGTTCCAAAATAGGTTTCAGGAAAAAAAAAAAAGGGTTGGTTTTAGGTTCCAAAAAACTAGGAACCGATATTTCAAGTTCTAGGTCTGGAACCTATCCACTCGGACCATACTCACCCCTAGTTGTGAGATTCGATTTTAGAGAACACAAAGAATTTAGCCCCAACCCGTTAGCTTAGGGAGAACAAACATGGTACACTGCACCATTCTCACTTTTTTTTTTTGGGGTCCAAATGCACCATTCTCACTTTGCCGCCGAGACATGTAGAACAATGTCATGTCAGAGTTTTCGGCTGTGCCAATGTCGACAGTCGAATGATAAAAAAAAGAAAAAGAAAAATTATGGCACTAAAGTGGGCAATTTGTGAAAGTTATGTCACTTTTCGTTGTCCTTTTCCCTCATAGTTGTAAAGCAATGGAACTGATCATCACTGATCTAATTTCCCAGCTCGATGTGCCCCATCAGCAGAAGAGTTTGCAATGGCCAAGCCCTTCAACTTCCAGAATGAAAGCAGTGAATTTGTCCCGCAGTTTCAATGCCCAAAGCAGAAGACTAAAACCATATCTGGAAAAAATAATATTAACAGCCTAAGCCAAACAAAACATCCTTTACAAAAGAAAACGCTCGAGCGACATTCCCCTCAAAAACGCTGCAGATCACGCGATGCCGCGATCCTTCTGTACATTTCCATGACCAACTTGGCGTCCACCTCATCGCCGTTCGGCATGAGACAAACCTGCCGAGGCTTTGCCAATCTCTTTCCTCTGGATACACCGGTACTACAGCTCAAGCGGCCGATTTTGGCATCGAGCTGGATCATCCTGTTGATATAAGCATCGCGAAACTTGGTCAGCAGATTCACCGGCGAGACCATCTTGAGCAGCCAGCGGCATCTCGGCATCGTTGCCCGTATCTTCCACACACGCCGCCGTTGGCTTCCGTGGTTCCCTAGCCTCACCGTCCTCATCTTCCTGTTCTTGCTGCTCGGATAGAGCCTCTGGTATCTCCTCCTCCTCCAGAACCTCTTCACGTTGTCGTAATATGCACTCGGAACCATCTCCATCATGTAGTTTTGAGTATTGAAACTAAGATATGAAGTGGGTGTGTGAAGAGATGGCTATGGAGAGAGGGTACTTATACATGAATGCCATATAGGTAATTTAGGTTGTCAGGAAAGTATGGTTTGAACAGAGGCTTGTAAGAGATCAGAAAAGGCGACGACAGAGGTCCTGTTTTTTAGTGTTTGGTTTTGGTGCAAATACATGCAAGGAGCAGAAATGCCGGCCGAGAGGTTAGCAGGAGATAAAACAAGATTGATTTAAAGAAGTTGCTTATCCCCATCATTAACTGCAACATCTAATTGAACCGGGTGGAAGAGCTTGATCATTCATCTGGAACAGCTAAGGAAATTCAAAGACTAGCTAGCAAAAGACTCAGAATTTCCCACCATTTTTGAACTGGTTTTTTTTGGGATTGCATGTTTCGGGTGATCCGAAGAAAACAGAAAGGGAAGACAACTAATTCAAGTGTCATCCATGACTGAGAAATGCCGGCCGATCCTTTTTGTTCCCGTGGAATGAGTCCTTCCCATCTCGTTGCACTTGAAAAGGTCCAAGCATTCCATTCTGAGGAGGCCAATCGGAGCGCGACGGCTGGCAACGAAAACTAAAGAAGCCATAGTGATCTACATTGCTTATGTACCTTGACAATAGATGAACATGTAGTTGAGATGCATCTCAAGAACAAATGATCCGGCCCCTGAATTTCCCGTCCAGCTATCTGTACACACGAGAGATCAGGAGTCGACCTATCGATTAGCAAAGTCGATCGCCTATCGAACACAAAGAAAATCAATACTGAACCCTGACTACTGCATCGCCGTTTTTCTTAGGTTTACCCCGATGGAGTTCATATCGTTTCCCCATTGAGCGTCTGTTTGGTATAGTTGTAACCGCGCTGTAGCTGAACTGTCGATATTCTTTAGCGCGAGCATTTGGCGACACACATGTTTTAAAGCCACAACTTTGCCAGGTAACATCCAGAGATCTATCCTATCTCCCACAGACTCATCTCCTTAATGTACAATTAGCATAAGCCACCATCCGTGGTTTAGCTAAACCTGACCCCACAACGATCTTTCCAATTGAGATTATATACAAATGCAAATAAACCACACGCTCAAATGCACGAACCCACCCGCAGAATCATCTCCTCCCGGATTCAACATCATCGAATGGTGAGCATTCCTCCCGAGCCTCAGGCGACAACACCGTGTTCCTATACAGTCTTGCCTGGCGATTCGTGGCCTGAGCCTCCACTGGCCGTGCCGAGGTCCCGTTCGGGGGATGGGCCAAGTTCGAGTCTGTACGCGTCTCTTCCAATGCTCGGAAGTACGCATAAGGGCCCCATCCTGAAGTCAGTTGAAAAGAAGCAGTATCTCATTTAGTCATGGCTTGATGTGAAGGTTGAATGATCAATCAATTATGTGAACCTTAAACGCTTCCAAATTGAAAATTTAACTCTGTAAAGTAACACGAGAGATGATGATAACCAGTCCCAGCCCCTCTCCCGGCCTGCGATGCTACCCAATACAGACAGATCGAGCACGACCTCAAGGAAAGAGAAAACTTTAAAAGCGAGGTTATGATGCCCAAAAGATCCGGAAAGCAGTATCAAGAAGGCGGCCATCTCGAAATTTATCAGATGCAATGTAAAAAATACACCATAATGCACATGTTGCAATAAATCGGAGCATACAAAACCAAGATACGTGACCTGAAAATTTCGACACATAACACGCCATTGCCAAACACCAGCCAGAATAGATGTATTACCTTCCTCGTCATAAGGTGGAGGGAAAAACTGATGATAACAGAACGCCGCTACAATGAGCCCTGCACATTTTGAAACAGAGCGAACTTCTTTACTTGTACATAGAAGTAGATTCTTTCTTTTTTCCCGTCTCGTCTGTGCTACTTCATGCAGAAGTATTCTTTTTCATGTTAAATAATGCGAGAATGAGACCTGAATCCAGGTCCAGGCCAACACATGATAAAGTCGCTGAAAAAGGCTACCTATAAAACCTGCCGCAAAAACATCTTGCCAGTGGTGCCAATAGTCGTCCACTCGTGAGACCGCGACAAGAGATGCAAGTAGTAGAGGAAGGAAAATGATGCACAACTTGGCTATGTGCCCTTTCCGGTCGAATACTCTAATCTTTCCACATAAGTACAGCGACAGAAAACCTAAGCCGGCGAAGGACCCTGCGCAGAAACTATACATTGTCGGATTGCTCATCCTGGTAACTCTCTTACAAGGATGACATACAGCGTGCTCGTTCTATAATATTTTTATTTCAAACTATATCAAAACATGAATCAGAATCCACATTTACTTAAAGCAAGACACAGATAGTTGATGCTCAGGCATATAGGAGTGCTTACAGGAGGCATGGCCACTTGGGAAACTCTTGTACCCTTCCCTTATAATCAATTCCTCGCCATGACACGCAACATTTCCCAACTTGTCATACACCTGGAAAAAGATACCAAAAAATTGGAGAAAAAATTCATATGATGGACAAGGAAAACCAAATTCTTCGCCAAAGTGCTCAGTCATACATTGAGCAAAAGTTTCTAAGCAATGCATCTGACACTGTTAAAAGTGATTATCTCATTCTTTTGAGAGCAAATAGGTAGCATAAGTCGGGAAAACTAACTAATAATTAGTATGATTAGCAGATGTTTCTAGAAATTTAAAAAATGGCCAAGAGGAAAATCTACGCACAAAGCATGAATATAAATGTAATAGCGATGTCAGCGTTGTTAATGACAAACTCTAATACAATAAAACAAAATCTGAAGGAAGTTATAGCCTACTTCCATTCCATTTGGAAAGCATCGCCAAAAGAAGTCCGGTCGAGGCCGACCGGTCGCATTCTTGATTGCATCCGTAATCACCCCAGTAATTAGCACAGAATACGAAAGCCCTGCTCACGCATTCCAGACAGGTCATCAAATAACTCATTGACAGCCAGTTCACTGCATGCATTCTGATCGAAGATCCAACAACTTCAAGATTAAGGATTTACCTAAGATTCCATGGTGCAGATCATAAACATCCCTCCTGCGCAAGTAGACAAGAAGGAAGACGGAAACTGGTAACAGAACAGCATACACCTGTTCATGTTAGGAAGAAAACAAAGGAACTTCCATTAGGTTTGTGGGTTTCTTTTGACGGTCTTTTTAATTTCACATGAAGCATCCTTAGCCTTTCTCTCATCATAGCTAGAGGAACGACCACCCAACCACACTATATGACCCATAATTGATCACTAGATGAGAATGAGGCGACAAAACTTACAGGAACGGCCCAGACAGGCACGGTGTTTCTTTTCATTGGATATTTAAGATCCGTCATCATATCTTTCCCCACAAACCGGTAAAACGGATGGATGATGAAAAGGATGACCTCTAGCACTACGAGCAACAGCAATATAAGCCAGTCGTGCACGTGATTCTTTGCGAGTGCCGCTCCATGCGACTTTATGGTATGCCTACCAAGCTCCACCTGATCCATTCTTCTCTTCTTGAGCAGACAGAGAGAACGGCATGCCAGAGGACGGCATCAAAATTATTCGACCATACGTCATCATTGAAATAAATATCAGATCCAAGACAATATAGACAAGGTAAGGGTCAGTGAGAAACTGTATATTATAAGGACAGCTGAAGAGTGTTATGACCCAATCTATATCCTAGAGGTTCTCACTAATCTGAATTCGAGCGTACTTGGCTATATTGTTCTGGCGCAAGTCAAATGCTCGAAAAATCGGGTGATTAAATCATGACTTACATCCTGAATGCACGATGCCTTAGGTTTGCCATGTCTGTACCAAAGCACAGCATGTTATAGTGCCCAAGTGCTGCTCTTTCAACATGTGTTGATATTACTTTTATTTCATGGGTATCATTTTCATGTCATCATCTCACGCCTAATGTGCAACTTAAAGTACACCATTTTTTTGACCAAAAAAAAAAAAGGAGTAGCCTTTGGGATTGCTTGGCGCAGGGGAAAAGAATCACTTTAAGCTATAACCCAGAAGGTGATGATAACTCCGGGCAAGAAGCTGAACGCGACCCAGAAGTTCAAACTCACTACTTTCTGCCGAAACTCGTCGCAACCGTAATTAGAACTTCTGTTTCGCGGAGAATTCCTCGATAAGTGAACTTTAAGCGACGGCTAAAATCAAACACCAAGTCGGTATCCCACAACCACCAACATCCAAACACACAGAACAAAAAAATAAGAAGAAGAGAAACCCGAGACTCCGACTGACCTGAAAGATGGCATGGAAGTAGTGAAAGGGTAAGAGAGAACCGACGCGTCTCCACACCCAAGCCATGGATGGAGGAAACGAAAGCAGAGCACTCGAGCCCCTGTAGAACGTTGCAATGCGAGTGGGCTTCGATGCGCCCACCAGCCAAATATGAATCACACAAAGTGGGGGAAGATATTTTCTGTCTTTCTCTTCTTTGTCCTGCTTTACAGTACACAACAGAAGCAAGAGTCCAATTCTAGCAACAGTCAAGCGCCATAAAGGGAAAGGAACAGGCGAGTCAAAGACTCAAAGATCAGTGGAAATGACCCATGAAGTGATGACGAAGGAAAATAGAACAGTGAGACCCGACCACCTCCCTCGTCGCCACGTGAAAATTGCTGCGAGTTTCAAAGGGACGATGATGATGGTGATGAGTGCGAAACGGATTCGTGCGGATCCTCGGAAAATGACGTGGACTGAGCAGTTAATGGGAAAATGGCCGCGAAGGGGTAGCAACAGCAACAGGGAGGCGAGATCGCTGGCTCGATTCGAAAAAGTTCAAAAGTGGCATTCCCGTCCGTAACCACCATGGTTTTCGGCGAGTTAAAAAGGAGGAAAAGAGCGGGGACGAAAAAGAAGAAAAATTAACTGCCGTTGGATGAAGTGGGCCCCGTTCCACGTGAGGTCTACCGATCTAACGGCTAAGATGAGATCGAGAAAACGAACGGCGAATTCACCTGGTGGTTCGTCGGAACAAGAAACTGAAGAACAAAAGTCATATGGATTCGCAACATTCCAAATCAAACTGGACGTAAAAAAAAATATATATATATATATAAAAGTAACCCGACGGCGGACGGCGGCGAAAATTCACAAGATGTCTCCGCGGAAGGCATTGAGTCGTCGATTTGTGTTTGTTTTTCGAAATCACCACTTAACCGTGACGGGGTGCTCGAATCTGAGATGTGGCATCGCGTTTGGCAGCTCCTACGTCCGTTGGCCACGAAATTTTAGGATTTGGTTCGTATGAGGGGTGGCAAATCCGATAGTGGCATCAATTTTTCAAAATGAATGGCATCTAGAAAGATTCAGTCTTAGCGAAAAATCTAGACCGACGCAACCGATGCAGCTGGCATTGCTAAATAGCTTCGATTGCACTTCTTAAAAAATAGTGGATCCCATATCAAGTTAGAGATGGATAAAGACCGTAGAATACGTTGTCAAACGATATAGGACGATATTTCAATAGATTTGATAATACAATTCTAAATTCTGGATTTTTATCGGGAGATCAAGAACTCTCGCCATTTCTTATATTCATGGATCCAAATCGATGCATCCGATAATATCCGAAAAGGACTCGTGTTTGGTAAAACAAGGACATATGAAAATTCAGGTGCACGGTACGCGCGGATGCACGTGAATGGGGCTCAATTCCGACATGAAAAGAACAACGTCGGCTCGCCTGTATTTTAAGTTGAGAGCGCGAAGCCCATGCTGGACACTACGGCCCAAAACCCATCGTTTCTCTAAAATACAATTGAGACGCCGTCGTATAGGGAAAGAAGAGAGCAAGACTAATTTGTTTATCCTGATGAATCATGTTCGCGAGTCGAAACATCGTTCGTACGTTCAGATGACCTCGAAGATGGGATAACGTGATTAGTTAACGGAATTAATTTAAAACCCTGACTAAGCAAGTAGGAAATATTGTCATTCATAGGGCAAACGACACGAGTTGTTCAAGAACGTTCCTAGTATGCATGCTCTCCCTAAACTATCAATTTGCTCAATGTCGTCCTCGACCTGTCGATAAATGTTCAATTTAGTCCTTAGTTTATATGAAAACGTTCAATGTCGTCTTTATATTATTTCAAGTTTAAGGACAAGAAGGTTGGTTTGGGATTCCAATTTGCCCCTAGCAGATAGAAGAGCTTGATCATTTCCCTAAAGTGTCGATATGGCTTCTAATTCGTTAAGTTTAAATAGAGGACAACAACAACAACAAAAAATACTCACGTATGGACTATCAAAGTTAATTACTAATATCAAATCATGATATAATGATGAACATGTTAACGCCTTAAACTTTTTTTTTTTTCATTTTCTAAAGTAGACGGCTAAAAAGATGAACATGTTGGACTCGTCATTTTTTAACATCCAATTCGACATATAATAGATTCCGCGCCTTCAAATAAGGTCCGGTATGTCGGTTGAGCAAACGGAAAGATTGTGTCGAATGTTACTATTTCAAAACAAATCAAAAGTTTAGAGACGAACGTTGCATATCGACTATCAGATGAGCGTTTCAAAACTATATATGTCATTTTTTCCGTGGCGCGACATCTAGGGCGGCCTTCTTTCTCTTTTTATTATTCTTGTTGCTAATTTTCGGTGAGTGCATGCCCCATTGCATCCGCCTGTGTATCTGTGGGCTTGATCCGTGAGTGGGAGACCGAGTCTCCAAGCTGTCCTCGCGTGTTCTCGGATACGTAATCATAAAGGCGACGTCAGTTTTCTATTGTTTGAAGAGTAATTACTTTACTTTGATGTCAAATGATTAACCCGTAATACGAGATTACGCAAAAGCAACCCTTGCTCGCTCCGG
Source organism: Rhodamnia argentea (assembly GCF_020921035.1). Lineage (NCBI taxonomy): Eukaryota > Viridiplantae > Streptophyta > Magnoliopsida > Myrtales > Myrtaceae > Rhodamnia > Rhodamnia argentea. The sequence goes on along the minus strand of NC_063154.1, from coordinate 7,655,261 downwards.
CTAGCGCGCCGCAATTTTTATTTATTTCTTAATTCTCTCTCCTTCTTTTTTGCGGGATTTTCGTTTCATATCGTTATATTTCTGAAAGAGTTGGTAAATACGGAGAATTATTCTTTGAGTTAGCTAATGAAATCTTATGCCGACCCGAAAAAGTTTCGATACTAAGTTGGTAACTTACCGACATTTTTATGAACTTACACCTGCTCTTTCGAACTTTCAAAAAAACCCTCTTTTGTTATGTTTTAGCAACTTTTTCCTGTGTTTTTTTTACACCAAAACCTCGAATATGCTGAGCATTATATGAATGTATTCGCCTTTATTTGTTTGATTTTTTTAAAATTTTGCCACTTTCTATCGCCCTTATCGAGTTTTCTTACGGATGCCTTGAATTCATTAAATCTCATATAATTTTTACAGACTTTTACCTACACATAGCACACACAGTGACATTTTGTAGCGGGAAAACCCCCCTTTGAAGTTATTGCGAAATCAAGTATCTTATTAATGACAACCAAAGAGTTACTGATTTTTTCATCATTGAGCATCGAACTTGATTATTGAAACCCAGTTGGAAAATGAACTATAATTTTGCTTGAATGGAGGGGGGGAACTTGAACTACATGATTTGATTTTTTTTCACCAACCCCATACAGATTTTGGATAATTTCTCATAAACAAGGTTCTCCCTCTAACGATAAAACCCGTACGTAGTATTCCCTATTTATCGTACAAAAAGGATGTCTAATTTCACGAAAAACTCGAAAAAGGCATGATTGGCACAGTCATATTAAAAATCGATCGCATTTTTTTCAAAAAAAGAAAAAGAAAGTATTAATTCAGTCAAACATCCAAAATACAACGCCAGTAGCTCAGCTCGACCGATCGGCTTGTCAAAATTTTCAGGACTGCTATTGCATTTATCCCTCGATTACGTCGCATTCTCGCTCATTTCGGGGAAAAAGAGAAGGAGAGAGAGAGAGAGAGAGAGAAAGCGAGTTCTTCCGCATTCCAAAGTAGATTAGCTGTTTCCTAAAGAGGGTCCCGGGCAACCGAATTTGAAAATTGAATGTCCCATAAAGGTCGCTGCATGGGGACATCACATGCCTGATATTTAGGGAAAATGGATGTCAAGCGGGAACATAACGGAAGACGGAGGTGCCTCGGGCGAAGCTTCTCCGTAAGAGACGAGACCCTTCTCCCGCACATTTAAAGAATACAGAGGATCGAGGTCTTCTGTCCGCGATTGAACCTAGATTTTCACAAAGAAAAACAGTCAAATTATGATAAAAACAAAAAAAGTATCTAGACAATCATAAACTTATTGTACATCGGCCGATTAGTCCTAAAATCTTCATTTTAGGCTAAGTTCTAAACCTTTCGAAGATTTTTCGATGTAGTCTCTTCGAACAATTTTGATTGAAAATCGCTAATATAGCGGTCCAGTATGTGCCGGCGGCCAAATTCAATCCTAAATTTTATAATTTAGTCAATTTAATCATAAATATTTTGAAGATTTTCCAATGCGGTTGGTCCTCACAGTCAATCTTTGTCGGAAATCGTTGCCGGCCATACCTGCGCAGATGTTGACGATTTTCATATATATATATATATATATATATATATATATTTTTTTTTTTTTTTAATTTTCTCATTTATTTTTTTTTTTTCTATTCTTGTTGTTTATTATTATTATTTTTTTCTTAAAATACCGTGACCGACCGGGGATAAAACAGCAAGAGAGAGTGCGAGATTGCTCTCGCCAAAGCCGTGGATGAGAATGGACCATACCGTGCATCAACGTTCCCGTCGCCTCGGGATCACAGGTAAATACTAACAACTACGAGGGTCTTTTTGCAAAACTATTCGGATGCCTTGACGTCCTCCAAAAGTCATTGGATCGCGTACGTAATAGCATTATTAGGTGAACCAAATCGTGATTTTCTTCCGGGTGAGGCTATCCTTATAACGAGTAAGTAAGTAGTAAGTAAACGAATTAGGGCAAAACTACTCTCGTCTCATCTTACGGTAGTTGAGCGCATTTCATAGACCTCGACAACTTTATCGTATTAAAAAAAAATTAAAAAAAAAAGGGATTGATTTCGATTTTTTTTTCCTGACGTCATCGATCGCACCAGGACGTGAAGAAGATGCGAAGAAAAAAGGAGGCAATTGGTCGATGCGTGCCAAATTAGATACGGTCACTAAAGTCGATCTCCTTTTAACTGTTTGCAAATCCTCGCATCATTCCCATTCTATAAAAATATCGTTCTCACGTTATATTATTCGGATACTGATCGGACATCATAAAGGTTGGCCCGTCAATCTAAGTTGATAAGTGAAAGGTAATTACATGTAGATAAAGAGCGGGCATGGGCCGCACACACGTGAATGAAATCTGATTCCGATGTCCCCTCACGAAATCTCAAGCGGCTAGATGGAATGGAGGTGAGACGTGGGAAAAGTACAAAAAAAAAAAAACCCTTAAATCTATTGCATTGATACTCTATTTAGTCTTAAGTTTTTTAATTGGATCAATTTAGTCTCAAAACTTTTTGCATCGGTGCTAATTCGGTCTATCCGGCCAATTTTGCCCGAAAATCATTGACGTGGACGTTGGCGGTGTCACGTAGAACGATCGACGCCGATGTAGATATTTTTTAATGATACTTTTTGTACGCCAGCACCAACCGTCCTATGTGGCATTATCAACGTCCACGTCGTGGCGATTTCCGTCCAAAGTTGATCGGATGGGCTGAATTTATATCGATGCAAAAAGATTCGGGACTAAATTGATGCGATCGAAAGGTTTGAGACTAAATAGGTACCATGCTACCAATGCATTAAGTTTATGAATTTTTTGGGTACTTTTTTCCCGGCGAGATGCTTTCAACATCGGGGAAAAACCAAACCGATATGAATCATCGCAAAGAAAGGAATACTTTGACAAAAGATAATAGCAAACAAAAGCGGGACGCCGATATCTCTTGTTCCCTATTCCCATCACGCGCTATATTTATGCTCGCAAGTGGCCGCGTAGGATCAGCCCCTGTGGGGCCCCTCCCATTTTTTATTTTTTTTTGGGGCCCCTATCAAAAGATTTTTTTTTTTTTTTTTGGTCGTAGGCCCCTATCAAGATGGCCAAGACTTTCTTACAAGGTTATCGCATCGTGTGACGGAGACCATCACAATTGATCATGTCTGCTTGGAATGAAGCTTGAAGTGTTGCTAGGCCCACCCTAACATCAAATAGTTTTTGTCCATATTGAAAGTTTCGAAATTCAAAGCATTCGAAACAAGAAAAAGCTTCGAAACTTCGTTATTTAATTCGTGTACATTCTTATGTCTTGTCGGTCGCCTCCGCTCAAATTTCCTCGTCCATTGATTTGATCGATTTGTTTATGCGTATTGCTTATACAAAAAAAAAAAAAAATTGTCGCCATGCTCCTTTATTGCATCGAGTTCGATTGGTTGATTTATTTCGTGAAAAATAAATTAGTTTGAAAAACGCTTTCCTTAAAATGATTGTTTGTCTCACCTAGGAAAATTGTTCGACGGAAAATATGTTTATATCATCAATGGTCTATTGGTAAAAAAAATACCTTTCGTTCGTTCGCTTTTGTAACTCCCGTTAAGAAATCATCTTTCACCGGACAAAATCATCTTAATATAAAATTTCACTTTTCGTTCTTTTTTTTTTTTTTAACCCAGCTGGTTCATATGTGTCATGAGTGGCCTATTTAACACAAGAAAAAAAAGGAAAAAGAAAAAGAAAAAGAAGGGAGCACAGTGGGAGAAAATGACGTGAAAAGGACGTTGCATCTTATTTTGGAGGTGAGTAATTCACTTTAATCGAGAGTTCTCGAGAATAACTAAAAAAGATTACATTTTTTTTATTATCTTAGGCTCCGTATGTTTCGCAAAAAATACACCATTTTTGAAAAATATTTTTTGAAAATTTATTTTTCATGAAAACGATGATATTCTTTTGTGTTTGGTTGAAAAATGAAAATAAACTGGAAAATATTTTTTGCCATTTGGTAAGGAAAATCAATTTCTACCGTACATGTTTTTTTAATAAATATTTTTATTTTTAAATTTATTTTTTTAAAATTATTTGTTTTTATTTTTTCCTCTTTATTTTTATTTTAAATTTATTTTTTTAAAATTATTTGTTTTTATTTTTTCCTCTTTATTTTTATTTTATATTTATTTTTTTTCCTTTTTCCTTTCTTCTTCGACTGGTGACACTTGGCCTCGCTCGCCATGACCGTGGCCTGCGATCGACGAAAAGAAGAAGGGAAAAGGAAAAAAAAAAAAAAGGAAAAAAAATATAAAAATAAAATTTTCAAATTTTTGAAAACTAAATAAAAATGAAAAGAAAGTAAAAAATTATTAAAAAGAAATGAAATGTGAAGAGACAAAGTGAGGAAAGATTAGAAAAATGTTTTCCTCTTCTCGAAAAGAGTAAATTATTTTTCCCACTTTTGAAGGAATTTTTTTTATAGGTGAAAAATATTTTGCTTGATTAGCTTATTTTCAGCAAGCCGAAAGCTAGAAAATCTGAAAAAAAATTTCTTGGAAGTTGTCTTTTGCAACATAATTGGAGCCTTAGTATCGAATGAAGTCAATTGTGTCGAGGTCAAGTTTACAACACATTTTCATCAAACTCAATCAATCTCGGGTATTGACAAAAATAAAAAAATCAATCTTGGGTCGACTATCGGATCTATAGCTTGGAATAAAGTCGGGGCTCGGGCATTAGACCGCGTCGACTCGTCTCCGCTTGAACCGTCCTCGGTGCAAAGGAAAGTAGGGTTAATATTATGAAAAATTTCAAACCGATACATTCGTGACAAATTTATCATAAATTATTATTTTTATCACGAAAAACCTCAAATTGGTACAATTATGATAAATTTATCCTAAAATATTTTTTTGATCACAAAAAATCCTAAATTGATACACATGTGACAAATTTACCTTAAACTATTTTTTTTTATCACGAAAAATCCTAGGCAAGTGCACTTGTGACAAATTTACCTTTCGTTAAATTGGGTTAATATTATGAAAAATTCCAAAATGATACACATGTGACAAACAGAGGGCAAAACCCTAAGCCGGTACATCCGTCAAATGTCACGTGTCATAGAACTTAGCACTTTAACGGTTAGATTTAATAAAAATTAACGGAGTGAAAATTTGTCATAGATGTACCGGTGGGAGGTAAATTTATAACAAGTGTGCCAATTTGACTTTTTTGTGGTTAAAAAAATAAATTAGGGTAAATTTGTTAAATGTATATCATTTTAGAGTTTTTCGTGGTATTAATCTTTATTTCGTATAATTCAATTCCAAATAATTCTTTTTTTTTTAAGCTCCCTTAATATGTTCGGTGCCTACAGAATCAGGATCTATGCGCTTCAAAGGTGAAAATACCTCGAACCTTGAGCACACGAACAAAGATTCCTCGTCATCGCCTGAGCTCAGTCCCAAGTGCTTTGAACGCAATTCGAATCTAAGATAAGATCGTGCCCAAAATCCTCAATGGGAAAAGAATTTGATGAAATTCTCGTATTATGAATGGCCTTGGACTTTCGGAACTTTAGGAATATGTCGTAGCCCAAGAAGAGAGGCTCTTGGCCACGAGGCATTATTCGACGGGGAAAAATTATCCAATCAATCATTGACTTATTGAACAGATATCAATTCAATCTTAAACTTTTTAATTTACCCAATTTAATGTTAAGCCGTTGCGCGAAATTTCAATATAGCCATTTCGATCAATTTTCGCCGGAAATCGCTGACATGACGGTATAGTTATCGCCGGATGTCCGACGTGGCACAACTCAACATCGGCAAACTCTGACGAAAATTGACCGGAAGAACTATATTGGAGTTTCGCGTAAAGATTTAGGATTAATTTGCTGAATTGACATTCATATAATAAAATTTTATGACTGATTGGAGCATGGCCTGAAGTAGGTCAAATAATCAACTTTATAAAGTCCTTTTGAAAACATATATATCGGACATCAGATATCATTGGTTGTACAATGGGTTAGACAAGTTAATCCTAATATCAAAATATATATGTTTATATATATATATATATATATATGTGTGCGTGTAGAATAGATGGTTATTTTCGATGCATGATTTTTTTATTTGGTCGAAAAAAAAGAAGCTCTGTTCTACAAATTCATGCCAAGGGGAGACCAAGGCATTCACGTCTTGAGGAACACTGGCGTGCCCGTCTAGTACTCAGAGGGTGTCGTTTTCAATTCTGGCCAGAAAAAAAAACGATATCGTTTTCGTCGAGAGGCCTCAGTTGATGAACAACGACCTTATTGCTTTTTGACCACGCGACCGAGCCCGCCACTAACGCATCGCCCCTCTCAATTCGAATCGGGAATCGACGTCGGCCGAAGTAGTTGACTTTTTGTTTTCTAAATGCTAAAGCTCTGACTTGTCACGCTGTGATGACACTACTCAGGGCAAACGTACATGTCGCGAGCCACCTTTAGGTGAAAATAATGCATGCCGTCTTGTCAAATTAGTAGGGAAATAATTATCCAAAAAATTTTAGATCTAATTATACGACTATCAATTCGGTCTTAAATATTTTAATTATATCAATTTAACCCTAAAAATTTTGATAATTTGCCAATTTAGTTCTAAATCTTTCAATTGTGTCAATTTAGTTCGAAAAAAGTGTCCAAAAAATCATAAACTATTTGCATTGGTATTAATTCAGTCATAAACATTTCGACCGTACTAATTTAGTCCTAAATTTTTTGTATTTGTGCCAAATTTGACCGAGAATTGCTGACGTGGACGCCGATCGTTCTAAGTGACTCTCATCGGCATTGACATGGACATTTTTAAATATCTCTACATATGTTTTCATTTTTTTTTATAGAAGGCCGAAGGCCCTCGCCAAGACTGAGCAAGGGCGTTGTGGCCCTTGCCCGACAAAAGCTATGGCCGTGAGCCCTTGCCTAGATATGAGCCAAGCGAGGGCATTGGCTCTGGGGGAGGGCTTGCGACTCTCGTATTGGGCGGCAATGGCCATGACACCCTCACCCGGCGCTAACGAGGGTTGATAACCCTTGCCGGCCTTGTGTCCATATCGGCGATAGCCATGTCATATAGAACGATTGGCATCCATATCATCAATTTCATGCTAAAATTGACTGAATGAATTCAATTGACAAATTTACAAAAGGTTTTGGACTAAACCAACACAATTTAAAGATTTAAGATTGAATTGGCATAAATGCAAAAAGTTTAGGATTTTTTGGACATTTTTTCTTTTCAATTTAGTCTTAAACCTTTTGAAAAACTTTTGATTTATTCAAATTTTTTATTTGGATAATTAGCCGAAATATTTACATTGGTAAATTGTCAAAAAGTTTAAAACTAAATTGACACGATTGAAATATTCATAACTAAATTGATCGTCGCACAATAGGCTTAGGACTATTGGACAATTTTTCCAGTTAGTGACGCCTCCGTGTACCGTCATCTTTTGCTGTAATTTTGATCGATACGTGGACTTGAGAGAGTACCTAATTCTGCAACATGTATGCTTTTTATAGACATCGGCAGTCATGCTTTTCGATTGGAAGGTTACAAACGTCGACATCTCCGACCTTTGGATTTCGTTTAGGTTTGTGTGTACATGTGACATAAAGTCGGGAGTTACCAATCGGATGCATGAGTATGGACTATAGGAGAGCCTTTTTCAACTAAAGATTGGAGGAAAGTATTGCCTGTTTATGCTTGTGGCTTTCATTGTCGCCAACTCCTACAAGTCCTTTCTTTGCTTAATATTCACGCGTTGTCAAATATTGAAATCATGCTAGAGTTTTCGCTTAGATTTTTATATTCGTCATTTGTGCTGGTGTTTTCCCTGGATTGTGGCCACGGGCAATCTCAATGGTCATGCCGAGCTCGAGTTGAGATCACAATCGGGCCGTCACGTCGCCGATTTCCGGCTAAGACTAACTGGGATGACTACATTGAAATTTCGTGCAAAGGTTTATGACTAAATTAACAACATCGAAAAGTTTAAAATTGAATTGACATTCATACAATGAATTTTGGGACTGATTGAACAATTTTTCCTCTAAAATTCAAGTGCGTTTGAGATTTTTTCCCCTTCATCGGTACTGAATTTTAATGTCTGGACATCAATTAATTACTATTGTCCAATTCTTGATTGGCAAGTTACTCACATGTTTGGACTTGCGGCATCAAGCTGCGGGCCATGAACCGTGGCGCCGTTTGGTAATCGGGGCGTTGTTGCTAACGATACGGGTCAGCAACGAGGCCGTAGATGCATATGATTAAGGTTGTGATCTTGCGTTTTAGCTCTGAAGGTCGTTTTGCCGCCCTTGTTGTTTGCACCTCAACCTTGTACTCGGTCTTCACTTGAACCTAACTTGACTATTGTCCTGTTTGGTTCAGCATTGAAGCTCTAAAGTCCCTTAGCCAAATGCAAATGTTGTTTGATTTATTTTTTGACTCACTTTGAGGAAATGCAATTGCATATCAAATGCTCTCCAAAGTCTTTTAGTCCAGAAGCACTTTGGGTTGAAGAACTTTTGCAAAATGTAACTAATTTTTTTATTTTATTTTAACTTTGTCACATTCGCTTGCTGTTACTTGCTCGCCCCTCGCCGTTGGTTGCCCCCCGCCGCCGGCCGCCATCCGTCGAGGCCCGTTGTCCACTGCAGCCCGGCCACCGCTCGCCGCTATTGCCGCTCGCCCCAGCCCGCCGCCATTGCCACCTTCTGCCGCCGCCCACAAACAGCCGCCGCCTAGCCCCCTATAGGCCGCTCGCCGCCGCCGCTTTTTTTTTCAAAAAGTAAAAATACTTTACAAAGTTTATTTTTCACCAAACAACATTTACGTTAAAGTTGCTTTCCAAATGTGTTTTTAAAATACACTTTACCAAACACTAATTGCATTTTGAAAAAGGGTTTTAATCCAAAGGTATTTGCATTTTCTCAAAATCCCCTGGCCAAATGCTGAACCAAACAAAGCCTATGTCTTTGGACTTTATCACGAGCCGAGTAATCGAAATTTAGAATAAACTATCGTCAATAAGTTATTATTATTTTTTTTGCAGGAGATAAATATTTTGAATTATTTTTAATTGAAATAATTAATCAATAGTTTTTTTTTTACAGTTGATAATAATTTATGTTTTATTTTTTAATGATAATAATTTTTATTTATTTAATCGTATTTGTAATTCCTACTCGAAAACCGAAGTGCACTGCCGCGTGAGTGAGCCAGGAGATCCGATCTTCTTTAGACAACTTTCACATCTTGGTTGGCGGCGATCATTAGACGACACGACGGGGAATAAAGTTAACCTTACTAGCAAACAGAGGGACTACTCCTAAAGCCAGTTGCTGCCAAATGCGCAGAGAATCAGATACCTCCGACAACCCAAAAACAGAACATAAAAAAAAAAAAAAACCTCGCCGCTTTTTTTTTTTGGGTAATTCCTTTTTTTTTTCCACAGCAAAGGGAAAATTAAATTATCTACGGTAAAAATAAAAATAAAAATCTATTTTCAATCTGACCTTCAACTACCAAATATCACAGAAATCAAAATAAAATCATCAATTTTTTTTTTCCGAAACAGTCGCCCGCACCGTGCTCACGTCATCGAAATCGTTTTAAGAATTTTCCGAAGAGGAGCGCATCATAGTCTCCAGATTTTATTGCCCGCACCCAATCTATTGCCGTTCAATTCACTCTCGCTCTGCTCGCGTCACCGAAATCGTTGAAGAATTTCTTGGTGAGGAGCGCGTCCTCGTCTCTCGAGATTTTATCGTCCGCAACCCGATCTACTGCCGTTGAATCGGAAGAGGCGCATATGGATTCGGCTCATCTGGTGGCGGATGTGAACGAAACGTATACCTTAGATCATTTCGTAATTTATTCCCTATCTCTATAACGAAATGGCCCAACTTTTGAAAAGAATAAATAAAAATGAAATGGACCAACTGGAGCCAATCAGTAAAACAGTTTGTCAACCCCCAATCGACCGTACAACCCGACTCGTAGATTTTAGTTTCATGTCCACTCGCGTTAAACCGGCCTGCTCTTTTTGCCCGCAGTAACTTTAACCTTTTTTTTTTGTCGAACAGTAACTTTAACCTTGCTCAGGTTGTTAGTCTTAGTACACGCGCATAAAGACACGTCATGTTGACGTGGCCCATCCAAATTACTTTTCGAAAGTTCAGAAATTATGCGATTATTCGAGGAAAACGGCGCCGTCAAAGTCATTACGACCCTTGGTGCCACAAAAAAAAAAAAACTCGTTACGACCCCATTGAGATAATAACACAAATTATCTCTGGATTTTGATAGTTCCCGAACTTTGACCTAATATGTAACGTGTTTCATAAACTTTAAAATTATTCAATGTAGTTCATGAATTTTGAATTTGTTCAATGTGATTCTTGAACTTTCGGTACATATTCAATTTAGTCATTAGATTGTATGAATATATTCAATATAGTCCTTCCAATAATTTAAAATAAATGACAACAATGAATATTTTCGGAACTATAAAAAATTCAGGGACTACGTTGAATAAATTAAAAATTTAAGAATCATATTGAATGGATTAAAAATTTAGCGATCACATTGTGCATCGGGGCAAAGTCCAAGAACTATTCGTGTCATTTTTCCCAAAGGAAAATAAGAGAAGATCGTAAATTTTGACGGAGCTTATCTCCACATTTGTAGAGCTCCACATTTCGCGAGACATGTTGGAGGCATTTTGCTTCGTAGGGATAATTTCGGTTCATTCAGTCTCTCGTAATTATTTATCGGGTTGTTAATAAGTAGCTGTTTCTTCACCTTAACTTGATAAACGAGCTTGATTTGGAAAGACGTTTTGCTTCTGAAAAAAGATTATACAATACCTATCATTAACGGACGAAATATGGTTTATCGTCCGGTAAATATACATTACCTTTCGCGTCATTATGGAGGACTACTGCTTGTCATAAACATTAACTTTAATAGAGCAATTAGCAAAGATAAATAATTATTGCCATTTCTAATTTTCTTGTTTTTTTCCCTCTCTTTTGGCCAAACCATGCTTTGGTGGTGGTGCTGTTTATATGAAGCACGGACACTCTCCAAAAGGCTTTCGTGTCTGTGTCCGACACGTGATCGACGCATGTCGAATTTTTGATACGTGGTCAACTCTTCCGACACGAGTGTCGAACATCCCGACACGCAAAATCCAACATGAGCGGGTCAATTTTAGAAATTTTTTCAAATTTTTAGGGGTAAAAATTTAAATTTATGAAAAACTAATATTATAAAAAAAACTGCAGCAACATTTAAAAATATAAATTTCTCCGTAGTTGAATTTGTTAATTCGAAATAATGAATGGTACTATAAATGGTGGATTAATGTGTTTAGCATAAAGTCATTATATTGCCTTTTTCATTATTTATTTGTTTGTGGATTTGAATGAAATTAACTTGATTGAAATAATCATAACGATGATAAATTATCATATATATTTTTAATATATTGAATTTTTTTATCGTGTCGTGTATTGTCGCTTGTCGATGTCGGTGGTGTTTTAGGTTTCTGCTTACCTTTGCTTAATAAAAAAGAAAAAGAAAATACTTGTCGAAAGAGATAATAATAAGAAAAAAGAAAAATAGGAAAAAGAAAATAATAATTAGTCTGACATGGACAGCCGTAATACACCAGGTGTGGAGTATCTATAAGACATGTCCAATAAAGCCTTCTCGCTCTCGCTCGCGCCCCCCACTCGCTTTCTCTCTCCTCCTTTCCACCTCTCTCTCTCTCTCTCTCTTTGCTCCCGGAGGAGAACCCCTTCCGCCACCATGGAGTCCCTCCCCCAGCCGCCGCCTGCCCCGCTAGCCGCCGCCCCCCGCGCCGTCCCTCGCCGCCGCCGCTGCCGCGCCGCCGGTCCACCTCAACTACCCCGACTCCGTGGACTCGTCCCCGCGCTCACGCGCCGCCACCGACTCCTGGGAGGCTCCCTCGGCGGCGGCGGCGGCGACGGACCCGCTCCCTCCGAAGCTCCGGCTGATGTGCAGCTACGGCGGCCACATCGTCCCGCGCCCCCACGACAAGTCCCTCTGCTACATCGGCGGCGACAGCCGCATCGTCGTCCTCGACCGCAACGCCGCCACCCTCTCCTCCCTCTCCGCCCACCTCTCCAAAACCGTGCTCAACAACCGGCCCTTCACTCTCAAGTACCAGCTCCCCAGCGAGGACCTCGACTCCCTCATCACTGTTTCCACCGACGAGGACCTCGAGAATATGATCGAAGAGTACGACCGTACCATGCTCAATTCCTCCTCCGCCTCCAAGCCCTCCCGGTTGAGGCTCTTCCTCTTCCCTTCTAAGCCCGATTCCTCACAGTCGATTGGTCCGATCCTCGAGTCTTCCACCAAATCGGACGATTGGTTCCTCAACGCCCTCAACAACGCCGGCGTGCTCAACAGGGGGTTCTCCGACTCGGCTCCGGTCAATTGTCTTTTGAACTTGGACGATGACGTGGGGATTAATAACGTCGAGACCAGCTCTCGGGATGCGGATGGTTCTTCTTCGCTCGGTAACGAGAAGAGCGTGAAGCAGGCGCAGGATGTGCACTCTGTGCCCGATTCGCCGATGCTGGAGACGACATCGTCGTTCGGATCGACTTCGTCCTCACCATCAATTGCCAACTTGCCTTCAATCCGTGTTCAGGTGGAGGAAAATGTCATCGGCGGAGGAGGAGTAGGAGGGGGGATTAGGGTTATGCAGGATCAGAAATTGGGGATCGAGGAACAGTTTGCTCAGATGGTTATGGGCACTGGTATCGTGCAGAAGCCAGATGATGGCTTTGTCATGATTTCCTCGCCACCCACGGTGCCAGCGGCGGCTGCGTTGACAGGCGTTCCTGTGGGCTCTGCGGCGGTTGCTCCTCCGGGAGATTATTCCAATCGGGTGTTCTCCGATGATGAGAGATCGGATCACGGTGTTCCTTTAGGGTTTCGGAAATTGCCTCTGGCTCAACAACAGCCTCAGCCTCCCCAGTCACAGCAAAAGCCCAGTGGAGTTCTTGATTTGCCTTCCCCTGATTCAGTTTCGAGGTACCAGTTTACTTCTTTTTCCTTTCATTACTATTGAAGTGCCTCTGTGTGCGTACTTTATCCGATATTACACAATGGTTTTGTCAAGATCTGGGGAGCTCCTCAAGTAGATGGCCTGGAACGATTAACGTATATGACATCTCATGTGGTTTGAAATCGTAGGTTTATAATTAACGTAAGAAAAAATGTGTGGCTTTCCTGAGATCTTGAAGATGGTAGTAGGTGTTAGACATGTGAAATTACTGTTCCAGACGATCTCCTCCGCCATGTGAAGTGTGGTGGAAATGGAATTGAAAATTTCAGTGCTAAAGATGTAAAAGGGTCATATGGGGTCAGTTGGATAGTGAGTAATAATTGTGCGAAGTACTCCTAATCAATTTGATATAGGCTAATCAGCTTAGATAAATGCTCGGCGAAATTATTGACTGCTGATTCTATCATAGCATGTGGGCATAAAGTATCTGTTGCAGGTTGCCCTTTTAGCCCCATTCTTGTCCTAATTCTTCCTCCCCTGCCAAGTTGCAGAAGCTCTATTTGCGTGGTGTGCTGCTGACTTTGTGTTAAAGGGGATTGCTGGTTCTTAGGGTGATTCATGATTTTCTCGTCATGGTTTTAAAGAGGAGGAGAGGAAAGAGGGGGAATTTCCCAGTGTTGTTAGAAGTACTTCTGTCCAACACATGTTCTTTTATCTTCATATACTTTCAGCCCCATTAGCCCAAAAAGTAGTGAGAGCATGTCATTTCTTTCTATTGGGTAAGCTTCAAAGATTCAAAAACATGTTAGAAACACAGCAGGAAGACGACAACTCCAAAAGGATGATATGGCGTCACTGTTCATCAAGGATACGATGTTATGGTTTCCTATTTCCTCAGGGATACGATGTTATGGTTTCCTATTTCCTCAGGGATACGATGTTATGGTTTCCTATTTCCTCAGCTGATTGGGATGATTTAGATGAACTGCTATTTGACATTACTCAGGTCGCCAACATAGCTTTGAATAATTGGCACCTAATTATCACCCATGTGCCAATATCTGTTTCCACACTTGAGGAAAGGACCTTCCTGCCTGCTCTTTATTGCATTTTTAGCTTTTTGGAAGTCCATAGCAAAGTCAATGCCCAAGATATATTTACTTTTGAAAATACCTCAAAACATCGACTTTGTCTGTGCATAAAATTTGTTTTGATTGTTGTTGCTTTGTTCCATTTATATGTGCTGGTCGAGGTTCTGAGTTGCATTTTCCATCTTATAGTGATGGTAGCTTGACAAACCCGCTAGCTCGTCCGAAACCTGTAATATTTCAAGACCAAGCTGTACAAATGTCCTTGGGGATTAACCGTGGACCGACCAATGCAATAGATCCAAACATTAATATGTCTGAGCAAAGCACTGGAGTCCAGCTTCAACAGCATATTCAGGATGCTAGGTATGTATTGCAACCTCAGATTGACCAACGACAACCACAACCACAGCCACATCAACATCCACAGCAGCAGTTCATGCAAGCTGGCCCACACTACATTCAGCACCCTCCCCAAGGCTCAATGCCCGTTGCAGCCTACTACACTGTGTATCCGTCCCAACAACATCAGGTCCAACATCATCAGCTTGATCAGCACTACCCAGTTTACTATATGCCTGTGAGCCAACCCCAAGCCTATAACTTATCAGCTCAGCAAACCAATCCAAATGAGGCTGCTACAGCAAATCCTTCGAACCGCCCCCAAGCAACTCAAAACTCTGCCGTGATTCCTCAGTCAGCAGCTTATTCTAACCCCATACGAAACCCTCCCGGTGTTAAAACCGATTTGACTTCAGGTGTATACAGAATGGCTTCAGCATCTGCTTCGCCTCTTGTTCAAGTACCTGCAGGGCAGCATCAACAACCATATGTTGGTTACTCGCAGGTCCACCCATCTCAGTCTGTTGCTCCCTCTTCCGGTGCTCCAGCGACTTATGGTTATGAATATGCGAATCCAGCTACTGGGCAGATCTACTATACTCAGCACATAGCACCTTCTCAGTATCAAACCATGACCACAGCGCTGCCCGAAGCATCCGGTCAGCTTTCGGGAGAGAGCATCAAGCAGCAGATGAGGACATCACAGCCGTTATAAGAGTAGTTCAGAGAGAAGAAACAGTTTTGGAAGAATGGGATCGGTATACCTTTTCATTTTTATTTTCTAGCGTCTGTCTGTCTTGTTACTGTGATTGATTTGTGGTATGTAACTGTGGTGGGAAAATAAGAACGTCAGCTCAATACTTTTCTTTCGTGTGAAATATTGCCGTCAGTCAAGAAATCAAAAGTGGTCTGAGTTATCTGGATGTAAATGCTTGAACTTGCAGTCATGCTGCTTCTCTCAATTATTCAGTTCTGAATATAAATTTTCACAGTTGGCAATGATTCTACATTGACCTGTAATATGATGTTATATAATATTGTACAAGTTTATCATGTTGCTGGTATCGTATTCGCCTAAATTGGCCTTTGCGGTAATCATGACGAATGGAGTCTCAACAGATGATGCCTGCGCCGGTGAGCAGGACACCACCTATTGGAGATTTGCCAGAAGGAACGTCTACGAGGCCATAAAAGACCGTTCGTGAGTTATTCTGGTTAGGTGGCGTGTATTCCCTTCCTTCTCAACCTGTTCTTGTCTCCGCCTCAAGAAACTTATATCTCTTATTCCTTGCACTTCTTATGGAGGAAGTGGTTAGTCGCTTATGTGACACCATAAGATCGAACTTTTTGGGGCTACTTTGCGTTACCATAAGATTTCTTTCCTCGATGGAACGGAGTGATCCATGCTTATTTCCTGCTCAAATGTCCCTGAAGAGCTTGGCAACCGAAGCAAGCTGACCCGATACGGTGGATGCAACTTACGCAAAATGCGAAGTCTTCATTGTCACTATCAAGCAATGAGCACTAACGTACTCTATAAACCCCACTGCTTCTGAATTTACCTTGCCGTGTAAGTAGTTCGCTCATTATTTTCTGTTGGATACTTTTGATTAACCAAAGCAACATGCAGTTCGCTTCAAAATTTGGGCAGATACAAAACCGACAATCCATCAATCTACATCTACTTCAAAGATCCTCACACAATGATCGGCTCCGCACGAAGCTAGCTGCATGCTCCTGCAATCCGCACACTTCTCTGAATTCCGCCATGCCAAACGGTTCACAGAAGAGACATGGCACATCAACGGGTCAAGCCTAACAGCAGGAGAGGCAGTTACATCAGGAATTTCGGTAACTTCACCTCCTATGGATGACAGATTCCATAGCTCAATCAGTCCATTTTCCATTCCTACTGCCAACAATCCCACATTTTTTAGGCAATCAAGACCAAGCCAAGATAAGGCAGTGACACTACTGCCAAACTGCGGTAAGTTTGTGACATGTTTGACTGTAGATTCGGCCACTACAGCCCAGATCTTTACTGTCTTGTCCCGCGAACCTGTTGCAAACTCATGACCAAATGGGTTCCATGAACACGTCCATATTATTCTTTTGTGTGCCTCTTGTCTTGCTAACAGACAATAACTAACTTCATCAAAGCCTACATTTGACAAGAAAGAATCAGGAAACTAACATTTGCCAAGGAGTAACAATTCTGTCAGTCTTCTGATACCAAAAAGGTGGGGCAAGAATCGAATCTCTAAAATCAAGGAGTCCTAATTAGTATCCTTGCAATATGATGGCATAATGATTATGCATTGTAAGAGAAATTGTTTTAGGTGTTACTACTATTACCAAATCATGGGAGGAATTCTATCATTTCCAAGATACTAATGCCAAATTGATGCCTCTTTTCATTACAGGTTCTAGACACATTCCGACAGATGAAGGCTATCAAACGCACCTTCAGGGGAGATGAAAGCTTGTTCAAACAAAATAGTGAAGATTAGAAAAGATCCAGATTGCGAATTTGTTAGTCATTGTAATTCCCATCTTGGTGTTGTGATGACCTTGCTTTTGACTTATCAGGCTCCTGAACTAGAATGACTCTGCAAGTTGCACAGCTCCAAGACGCTAACGTTTACTTTGTTTTTAAATGCATTTCTTTGGCCAAAAAAGGATGTAGAACCATACCTCTTCTATCAATGGAGAAAACAGAGAATTGTCTATCCCTCGAAACAGTTAATAGCATTTTGTTATCATGAGAGAACTCCATTTGGGTCACCGTTAAGCTGTGAGAATGAAGGCGAGCTACTGCCTTCCAGGAGCCCACTTGCCATAGCCATATTTCAGCCACTGGTGCTGACTGTGCCTACACGAAACGAAAGACAAGATTTTGAAGTTTAGAGACAACTAACCACCATTGACATGGAGCATCAAGTTGTAGGCTGACAAATTGACAAGAACACTAAACTATGGGAAAAGAAAAACTTCTGAAGATTGCACATATGATCCCTATAACTCCACCGTAATGACACAAATCTAATACTGTCCGGCACATAGGGTGCTTTACCATTCCCAAACCAAAACAAAAAAACCCATAAATTTAGTACTGTCCGCCCAATAGGGCACTTTACTATTCCATGCAAAACAAAGCACAGAATCCACAATTCAGCAATTTTCATTTCTACACTCCTAGAATATGTTTATCAAATTAAGTATAAGCACACCTGCTAAACTTGACAGCAGAAGTGAGGTCTCCCAACTTCAATGATAAAAGCTACAAGTGTACATGCTAGTAACACATTATACCTTACAGGATGAAGCAACAAGCTTTCCCTCATGGTCACAGCACAAGGAGAAAAGCTCATTGCCATGACCATAAAGTTTGTGCGTCTCTGGCCACAATGTATGCCAAGCCAGTTGCTCTTCAACGGGGGGTTCAGTTAAAACCACGGGAACTGCATCCGGGATGGTTTCGAGGGTGTCAAAACCATCACTGCCGTTTCTATTCGGTGTACCATTAGCAGCTACAACAGAAAATGCTTCACTTAGTAACATTTTATCCCAACCTATTACCTACACCAAGTAATTACACTTCATATCCTATATTTTGCCTATGAATAGAACTGTACATGTTTTGATAATCAAGTAGGAGTATACTAGAGATAACCAATATTATAGTTATCCCGATTCATCGTAGCTTCAAAATCAAGTATCAGACTTCAATACGTCCTTTTAACTGATATAAATTCTACTATCCCAAAGATGTTGAATTCATGTCCAAATAAAACTCCATGATGAAAGATGTATTGATCTCTAATGACATCCGAATTCGTAGAGAACGCACACAACAAATGAGAAAGTTTCCACATAAACTCAAGAAAAGACATCTGTGAGAGAGAGAGAGAGAGAGAGAGAGAGAGTGTCAGAGAGAGTCTCACCCTGTACATATATGGGTTTCTGTGATAGTCCAAGGGCAGACATATTAGCACCCAAAACCTGAGTAGCCAGTTGATCGTCCTCAGCAAAACTAATGGCCTGTAGAGATGCATGATTCAGGGTTTTAAGGAAAGACAAAGGGGCTTCAAACACCCTTGAAACCTTCTCATCAGCTCCACTGACAAAGCGATGGTTGCCCTTTCCTTTTACGATGGCCACACAATTAATATCATGACCATGAACTTGAGGTCGAGCAATTTCGTGCCAAGGGTCAAACTTTTGTAGTGAAGCTTCATTTTTCCATGGTGCAAAAACTCGTGTTGTCTGAAAATGTTAAAATTCTGCATCAGAATCTAAAAGTACACAAAGAACTACAATATGATGTCATAATATTCACCACTAGGATGGAACAGTTCACTTTTTAAAGACACAACTTTCTGCAGAGTCAACTGCCCATCAAGAAAAATTTGTCAGTTTTTTTCTAATTTTGCAATGGGAAAAACTTAAGGAACAGTGCCTTTGAGCTCAACTACAAAGCATGTAGCAAGACCTGTCCTCTTCCAAGAATATCATCGCAGTGGACGAATTACAAGACAGTCATCATCACATGGTGAGGGCTTGTCAGTCTTTGCTCACCCATCCATTGGCCTTGATAAGCCATATAGATGATGCCTATGTCCACAAAACCTTATGCCGCTCAATATTCATCTTCTCCCATATAAGCAGCTCTTAAACTCAGCCTAAGAAGGATCTCCAATTCTAAACACGTAAGGTTATAGAATTTACTATGAAATTGATTACGATCTCTTATTTGTATTCATCCCACTAAGCTGTGCCCAGGATTGTACTTTTATTTGATACAATCACATCTTGTTGACCGTATAGAGTAAGTTGCTAGTAGCTCTATCTGAAATATCATGACAACACCTATTCTTTAAACAAATATGAACCTGCAGCAGAACATGATGGAAACAAAAGGACAAGCTTGAGATAAAAACTTCATCATCTCACCTGGTCATGACTGACCGAGAGAATATATTCACCACACCTAGCCCATGAAATATCTGATACTGCTGCAAAGTGTCCAGAGGGAATCCGTTGTGGTTGCCAATCATCAAATCCATAACCAACATTTCTCCAAAGATGAAAAGATCCCCCATATCCATGTGCCAAGATTGAATCTCCATTCGGTGACCAATGGCCACCATAGAAACCCAAAGCACAGTGACTTAGTTCCCCTACGGAGACCACATTCATCCAGATACCTGTAGTCTTTTCAGGTTTCCAAATCATCATTGTCTTGTCCATAGATGCAGACAATATACTTAGTGGCTGATGATACGTGGTTGCCGTTGTAGAGGAAACTAGAGGTGGCTGCCACTGCACAGAATAGACCCAATCCTCATGTCCAATTAGAAGAGATTCAAGAGATATCTGATAACAGGACGAGCCAGCAACAAGCAGAGGACCTTCAATATAAGAAGCCAGGCTCATTTCTTCTTTTTTGTATGTCCCCTTTGTACTGGCAGGAGAATTACGTTCAGTCACCTTCCATATGCGTATGCTTTTATCCTGGGATGAACTTACAAGTAAGATACTATCTGGTTCACCATCAGTAACTGTAGGTAATGAAAAGTCCAAGCTTCGGATCCAGTCTATATGGCCTTTTAGCTCACAGGTTCGGACAAACTGCCAGAAACAAACAAGCCGTCAAAGAAGCACCTCAACGTGAAGCAGGTAAAGATGCATGAATTAATCTCAACTCATGAAACCAAAGTTTAATACCTTTCCCGACCTCTCCCCACAGTACAGATGAACTTTATTGTCCAATCCTCCCATGGCCAGGACAATCTTCCCAACATCTCCAGGCAACTCTGCTAATGAGAGTGCTACCATTGGTTTTAAACCCACATATATGGATTCCAGAAGTGTGAAATTGCATTTTCCTACAACAAACAAGCAGTTTGGCACATAAATAGGAGATAAATGATGGTTAACAATCAGAATTACAATGATTGTAATATTATCTCTATTTACAATTATGACATTCACTCTTCATATCCCAATGACTGCTAATTGCAGTACTCTTACCTGGCTAGGCTCTCCTCCTTTTTTCCCTAAAGGTAAAATCTCTGTTGCCTACAAGCTTTTTCCCCCAGTTTTCACATTTTGAGTTAAAGACCTAAAGACAAAAGGAGTGTAAAATACCTTATTTAGAAACAAGTAAAGCTTTTAACTTGTAAGCATATTTTAATATTGTAAGTATTTTCTATGGTGATTAGCCCTGATTGAGAGCTTGTGCTTTATTATGGATAGCATAAGCTGGAGTCTCCAAATTATGTGGAGGAAGAACAAAAAATCTCGAAATGGCAGTGATTATGAGAAAACCACAATGTAATAGCCAAGATAGAATACCCCTGCTGGAACAACTACCATTTGAAAAGCGAAAAGCAATAGATGGCGAATAAATTGAGTAAAATATGTTGATGGAAAAACATTGTAGTTAATGAGAGCTGCTCACCTCCGCTGGTGGATGGGAAAGCCACTTCCCAGATATTAACAGCACCATCTGATGAAGTTGATGCAACCAGACCATCAGTTGGAGAGATGATGACTCCAGCAATGCATGTGACTCCCTTCTTGTGCGACTGTGGTAGCGGCATAATATGCGTCCACTGACAATACAAGATGCACTGTAGTTTAGCATTTATAAGAACATGTTTCACTAGATCCTTTTAGACATCACAGAACTTTACGTAACCCGTCATTGACTTTCATTTACCAGAAATAAGGGAATAGGCTCAGAGTAAATGCAATGAAATAAAAGAAAGCAAGAAAGAGGGTAAGCTTCTTTGAGATGCACTCCATTAGCCCAAGATGTACCTTGCGGTCAAGAAGAGAGTATTCCCATAGTATTGTGGCACCATCAGCATCTCCAGACAACAGATAATGATGCTCTAAATGTTTAGCTGTAAAGGACATAGAATTCATCAAAATCCCACGAAGATAAAGCATACCAGATCAATGTAGCGGCATGTGAGGCTAGTGCATAAATCTAGAAAAGTTCATTAGAAAAAAAAAAAACACCTCTTGATGTTTAGCCTCAGTTTCACAGTAAAATGCTAAACTTAAAAGAATACTGATTGGGTGATTATCCTAATGGATCCCCATCTCAAATATAGCTACTGGAGAAGAAAAACATAAGCATGGGAAGAAACAGTTAGCTGATTCTAGAAAAACAATCAACCAAATTGTCCAATGAACTGCGATCGAGCTAAGAACACAAATAACAAAAAGCCCTTGCCTTTGAAGGCAAATTTGTTATTCGGAAGCCAGAAGGTGCAGTTCACGGACGCCTTGTGACCCGGAAGCGTAGTCAGAATCTGAGCAGCCTACGACAATTTAACATACTAATGATCATTAGTCAAGAAGAAAGAAAATAACCAAGAAAAGAGCATTGATTCGATAAAGGAGTCTCAAAAGCACCTCGGGACAAAAGACGGCGACGGCGTTCTGGGCACCGAAAGCCACCAGACCGCAGGCGCCCCACGAGACGTTGTTCACGATTCGGTTGCATCCAGCCCCGATGAACGCCCGGCTCACGCCAAACTCACGAGCTGAAGCAGACATTTCGTCGAACACGGCGCATGCGGGGAAAAGAAGAGTTTGAAGCCGAAGAAGCCCGGCTTACGACGGAGCGGAGAAACTTCAAAACCTCTCAGACGTTTGGCGAGCTGAAGGTGGAGGAGGAGGGGGAGGAGGGGTTTTGGCGAGGGATAGGAAGAAGACGACGGAGGCGGGCAGTTGTTGGGCTTTTCTGGAAGCAATGGGCCTTGCGTCTTTTCGTGAAATTTGCTTCCTCCTCCTCCAGCTCAAAACAATGGAGCTGGACAAGAATCTCCAGTCTGCCGATAGCCATAGGGCCGCAGAGATTCCACGGGCTTGGATAGTGCCACGTCACTAGCGCACTCAGATCCTTTTTCCTCTTCTTCGATTTTTTTTATAAGTGCACTAGAAGCCTTTAAATTTATCACGAAGATACAATTGAATCTCAAAAGATACAATCAAATTCTAAAATTTATCAAATTGATGAAATCAAGTCATTGACACTGTGTGAGAAGCATAGATTGATAACACAAGAGCCGAAGTTCCAATAATTCACCTCAAGCGCAAGACGCTATTATATAACCCTACCAAAGCGAGATCATTCGAAAATGACGTGGAGTTTATCTTTCCCGCCATTATCCTCCTAAATTGAGAGAAAATATTTTTCTTACTTTCATTCCAGGGAATACCTCCGAATTTTACGTCCCAGAACTCGGACGAAGCGGTTTAAGGACTTTACTCGGGTCCAATTGGTTTTCCTCTTCTTCGATTTTTTTATAAGTGCACTAGAGGTCTTTAAATTTATCACGAAAATACAATCGAGTCTAAAAAAGTACAATTAAATTCTAAAATTATCAAATTGATAAAATCAAGTCATTTTATTAGCACCTTCAAATTGATTAATAAAAAATACTTGTGTGACATTTTAAATTAATTTCTCCGTTTCTATGTGATATTTTTTAGCCAAAATTTAATTATATTATATTAAAAAATGAAAAATGAAATGTAAATTTTATTTTAAAACAAAAATGAAAAACGAGGAAGAAAGGGCTCTCTAGTAAGGATTGTCGCCGCCCATTACCGGAGGGGCTGGCGACCTCCATTGGGCAAGGGCAAGGGCAAGAGTGGCTGGCCAAAAATAAATTTTTTATATTTTATATTTTATTTTTAATATTGTTTAAATAAGATTTGGATAAAAAATAATAATAATAAATGCCTCATATGTCACGTTAATATTTTTAGTTAGTCAAATTTGGCACATTAATATTTTTTGTTAGTCAAATTGATGTGTCGATGAAAAACTTTGATCGCATGAAATTAACAAATTTTAGAATTTAATTAGGTCTCTCGCACTTGCAAGTTTAGAACCTGCACATATAATTTTTTTTTTTTCTATTTTTCTCCGGGACGAGCTTCTAGCAATTCAAGCATCACCGACGACCGATTCCCGGACATCGATAACTCCCCAAATTCTGCGAATATTCCGTTCGACCCATGGCGACGATTCAGCACGACATCCGCTCGGCCCTCCACGCCGCTTCCTCCGCCGTCCGCTCCATCGCTCCTTCCCTCGCCCTCTCGCGCGCCGCCGCCGTGGCCGTGCGTCGCGTCCCCTCGCCGATCCCGTCGCTGAGGCTGCGGGCCTTCTCGACCAATGAGCCCGGCGACGCCGTCTTGGAGTTCCCCGAGAAGCCGTCGGTCTGCACCGCCGACGAGCTCCACTACGTCTCCGTCGGCAACAGCGACTGGCGCCTCGCCCTCTGGCGCTACCACCCGCCTCCTCAGGTTCCATTTCTACATCCGCACTTTTGGCGGCGACGGTTCGTCCCTGCTTTGATTGTTTATAGTAGTTTTGATTGGGCATGGTTGCTCGACAGGCTCCTATCAGGAATCATCCTCTGCTGTTGCTGTCCGGAGTTGGAACCAACGCGATTGGTTACGATCTCTCCCCTGGTGTATGTCGTTTGTTACTCTTTGTGAAACTACCGGCATTATTTAATAAGATCGTTTGAAGTCTGTTTCCACTTTTAATATGCTTCTACTTGTTGCTTAGAGGAATGCTAGAGTTGCCAAATTGATATCTCGATGTCTCGGTGTATCCACCTTGGATAGCTAGTGAGGTCTTCTTGTGTGCTACGCTCATAGTCCGTAGTTTCTTTGCTTTTTGTCAATGGAAAAATGTCGATGTATCCGTGTTTTGGTGAATTTGCAGCGCTTCGCAGGGTAAAGGGTCTCTGGTCTGGCGGTAAATGAGCATATGTTCTGTGTCTTAGATATGCTTCTGGATGTGATCAGCTTGAGTCAGTTCATCAATTTAGCTAGTTCGTTAGGTTTAATTTGGAGTTTCATCATTGAGAGAGTTCTTGCTCGATTTGTTTTGATCTCTGTTGGCACTGAACATAGGGGTACTGTAATTGTAATTCACCTGATCCATGGGGCAGGAACTAATTGCACGACTTAAGACTGTAGTTTGATCTGAAAAGTTTTATATGTGTGATGTTGATTGATTTGACTCTTTACAGTCGTCATTTGCACGGTACATGTCGAGTGAAGGATTTGACACCTGGATTCTGGAACTCAGAGGTGCTGGATTGAGCGCACAGGGATCAACTCCCAAAGGAATTGAACAATCTGCAAATAAAATATCAAAGCAAATGGAAGCTGCTGCAAAAGGTGCAATAAATGGAGCTCTTCCTGAGCAGCAGGATGCAACGAACAGTACCGGTGTCTATCTGGACTCCGAAGTTTCTGCTGCTAAGGGAGATCCTGCAGCTCTGGCGACTGCATGGGATGAATCTAAGCTGGTGTCAAAGTTAACAGAGACTTTCATGCGTTTGTCAGAAAGGCTATCTGGTTTTCTTAGCGAAGGTCAATCCAGAATTATGTCTGCTAAGTTCTTTGATCAGATATCCAAACTTGTGGAGGATTCACAGCTATCAGAGCGCTACAATGAGATAAGGGCGACTCTTTCAGGCTTGTTGGAATCAAGGCAAAACTCTGGGATTGCTAATCAAATTAGAGACTTAAGTGAACGACTTGTAAATGTTATCGAAGAAGGTCAACGATCCGTTTCACCTCCACTTTTTAATATACAAGAACGTTTCTCTTCTACTATTGAAGATTTTCAGAAGCAGCTTGATTTGATCGTGAAGTATGACTGGGATTTTGATCATTACCTTGAAGAGGATGTGCCTGCTGCGGTGAGGTGACATATATACTGTGTATATTCATGTTATATTTGTGTTTTGTTTTCTTATTATACCTTGTGTTGCTTTCTTCTAATTTCTGGTATAACTAAGATGTATTTTCAGTCCTTGCACAAGGAATTGACATTGACATTTATCCATTCATTGGTTTTAGATGGAATATATAAGAGCAATAAGCAAACCAGAGGATGGTAAACTGTTGGCAATTGGACATTCCATGGGAGGAATCTTGCTTTATGCTATGCTATCTCGATGTGGTGAGATTCTGTCTTACCTCTTCACAGAAATCAGCTTTTCTCTCTATTGTAGAGAGCATTAGTATCTCTTCCATTTTCCGTGTCTTATTGATATGTCGTAATGGTTTTCCTTTTGTTTTTTTAATTGTTTCAATGTTTACCTTTTGCGACAAATTTTGTTGCTATGCATTCATTGCTAGTATTTAAGATTTGTTAGTTTTATTTACTTACGATGTTTTCTTCAGTTTTCTGCTTCCTTTCTTTTTTTTTTCAAGTAAGTTGGGTAGATGATATATCCTTGCTTTACACTAAAGTTTTCGCTTCAGACTGGGTGAGGTCAGCCTTGCCGACCCTGGCGAGGCCTCGCCGGTGACCCCCCTCGGCCGTCCCTCACCCCTTGCCGGCCGTTGCCGGCGATGGTGGGGGCGGCGGAGGCGGCGAGGGCTCACAGCCCTTGCCGCCGCACCAGACTTCTTCTTCTGCTTTTTTATTAACTTTGTTTTTTTTTTATTGCTGACTTGGAAGCTCTAGCGAGCCACGTGGACACCATGTAGGATTTCCGGTGAAGCTTGCCGAAGTTGGCATTGAAATAACCGTTTTTAAAAAAATATTGGCACTAAAATGAGCGCCGTACGCAAATATTGGCACTTCTGCTATACTTTTGCCGCCTAAAAATTAGTACTTTCTTCATTGCTTGTTCTTCTGTATTTCTTTCCATCATCTCTAGGCGGCGTTTAAAAAAACCCATTGTCATTTTCAAATCCTCTTTTTGACTGTTCTAATAATGCTGATCATTGTCATGAACTGGTCTAAGACTTCAGATAGTTGTGCTAGCATCTTATATATTGACCGTTTGTATATTTACCTGACAAGGTTTTGAAGGAAAGGACCCAAAATTAGCAGCAGTTGTTACTTTGGCATCATCACTTGACTACACACCTTCAAAATCAACACTCAAGTTGCTTTTACCCCTCGTAAGTGGAAATGTGGATGCCTTTTTTATTGGAATGGATTTTTTCGGCTAAGTTTTGCTATTGTCTGTGTGGAAAATTTAATGCTAAGGTTCTTGTCAAGCAGGCAGATCCTGCACAGGCTCTTAATGTTCCTGTTGTTCCTCTAGGAGTGATGTTGTCAGCCGCGTATCCTCTTTCATCGCGCCCTCCCTATGTATTGTCTTGGTTAAATTATCTGATATCAGCAGAGGACATGATGCATCCAGAATTGTTGGAAAAGCTCATCTTGAACAACTTTTGTAAGTTCAATGTGTCTGCCTTGCGATAGGAGATATATAACATGTGCTTTTCATGGAAGTTGTCTGCAGCCTCAGGCATGGGCGTGAAAACTCCAATTTTGTCTAGTTATGCTGGTATCTAGATTTTTATTGTCCATGTTACTTGTCACTTCCAGAATAACCTTCATCTCTTTGATTCTAGTCGTGAGCACAAATTCTTGACTGCAATATACTAGAACCTCTACAACTTTCTGCATTTCCGAACCCGTTTTACATCTTCTATGCGAAAGTTTTCCATTTTCATAAGGTCCTCTTGACTCTTATTCAAAAGGTCAAATAGTGTATGTTTTTGTCTTTGTTCGCTTACCTCCTAAAAAGGAGAGGTGAGAGATCTAAACCAGCGCCACTTATTATGTATATGATTCAGTTGGAAGTGGCCGGGTGCACACATTTGGTATTCAAGCTTCGGTGTGCCAGCTCCTTAGTTGACCCGCTTTCTTCACCACTCCACTTATTATAGGACGCTTACCTAGCCAACATTTAGATCCGGCTTTACCCAATTTTTTCTGGTTCACCTCAATTATTGCCAGCTGTACTAAACAATTGGCCGTAGTTCCACAAAATCTCACAGTTTATGTTGCAAACAGATGTACAGATAGATTTTCAGTGCATATAATATCGCATCTTGCTCTATTATTCCATCGGCTGAGTGTTTGTGTGCTATTTGAGTGATTTCACCCGATTTTGTCCTGGGATTTGCAGGCACTATACCTGCTAAACTCATACTGCAGCTAACAACAGCTTTCAAGGAAGGAGGGTTATCTGACCGTAGCGGCAGATTCTTTTATAAGGATCATTTGCACAAAAGCAATGTGCCTATCTTGGCGATTGCAGGGAATAAAGATCTAATCTGTCCACCTGAAGCTGTTGAGGGTACGTTTTTATGGGAATTATGCCAAAAATTTTCTTTTGGACAGTAACAAAAACGTTCTTACTTGTTTGACCTGGTCGTACAGAAACTGTGAAGCTTATTCCTGATCATCTGGTTACCTACAAAGTTTTTGGGGGACCTGAAGGGCCTCATTATGCTCATTATGATTTGGTGGGGGGTCGAATGGTATGGCTCTTGCTTTTCATGTTCAACGGA
The DNA here is from genome assembly GCF_020921035.1 of Rhodamnia argentea. NCBI lineage: Eukaryota > Viridiplantae > Streptophyta > Magnoliopsida > Myrtales > Myrtaceae > Rhodamnia > Rhodamnia argentea. Next base: position 7,627,337 of record NC_063154.1, on the reverse strand, counting down.
CTCTTACATCCTTACATTTCCATTTTGTCATCTGATGCTAGTGCGTCATGGCTCTTGGGCAGGCTGTGCAGCAGATCTACCCATGTATAATCGAGTTTCTTAGTTGCCATGATTGTCACGAAAACCAACACAAGTCTACCTCCTCTGATGAATCAACGCAACAACAATGAAATTATGTTCTGGTCATGTTGCTTGTTGCTCCTAGATCAGAGGGATTCATGCAAATGCTTGGGGATTTCATGTCTCTGACGACGGTTCCTAGTGCTCGTTCACTTGAGAAGATATGAGATGCTCTTGTAGGATGATCAGCGCATGTCATGGGGGTTGGTATGCCCTGCTTAGTTGCTGGCTATGGGTAGTCTGTTGTAATTTGGCTCGTAACATTTTGGGGGAGGATCCTCGTGTTTTAGTGAAGGTTCTGTTTGGTTAGACAATGCCCGTTACATTTTTTTTTTTTTTGGGTCAAAACGCCTGTTACAATGACAAAGCCCATAGTTGATTCTTTTGATCCAATTGGTCATAGTGTAGACTGTATTTTCCTTGGGTCACGACCGCGGACTTTGACATCAATATAGTGCACATTGTTTGGAAGCTGCATTGCCAACCATATCCAAAGATGGATCCAGCAATCCAATGTAATCAATTAATTGTTTTTTTTTTGGTAACTTTATGGACTAGATGATCACAGTATGTTTAAGATGTTTATCAGAATTTCTTTTCCCATCTATTCATTTTCTTTTAGTAAAGTCCAATTTAAGACTTGATCAGATAGTCTTTTAGATGTAATGAGTAGAACTTTCTATTATTCATTTTTTATATAAATATACTGAAAGTCTTAAAATTTATCATGAAAATATAATTGAGCCTTTAAACTTTCAAGAAAAATACAATTAGATCTTAAAACTTGTTGAATGAATGCAATCAAGTCCTTTCATTAATTCCGTTTATTGGCTAACGAAAAATATTGACGTGATTTTTTGTATTATCTCTATTTTATGTGGTGTTATGTTGACGTAGCTAAAACAACCGTGCTTGATGTCAGCGACAGTCGCCCACTTGCCAGGGCCTAGCGACTTCCGCCGGCCATCGCCCACCATAGTCAGAAAGGGCAGTGGGGAGGCGACGGCAAGGGCCTTGTAAACCCCCGCTGGTTTCCATATTTTTTAAGGAATTCCACTACACTTTATCCCTTTATTTTGTGTTTCTGCAGAAAGAAAAAGGAAGAAAGAGGAAACACCCAATTACGCCTGGAATGACTCCCCAAAGCTCCTTTCTTCTTAAAGAAAAGTGCATGAAAAGGACTCCAGACAGAATAAGCTGCCAAACATTGACCACCAACGCAATAAAACTAGTCCAACAGAGACAGCTAAGGAAGAATCCTTCGCAAAGAATGATTGTGAACCACTTGAATTGTGGAGTCCAGCACCCCTGCAATCTCGGCACATGATTGGTCAAATCAAGAATTTTCCCACAATTCAACCCAACTACCAAATCGGGTTCAGTTCAGCTCACACAACGAAATTAGAGCACTCGCACGTGAAGAAGTGATCAGACGCCATCCATAAATCCAAAACAAGCTTTCACCCCCTAGCATCTAGACAACGTAGGCAACTAATGTAAGTCCGAGGAACTGTTGTGGGGAGGGTACAGAAAAATGACTAGAAACCAGACGATACAGACAGATGGATGAACACTACAAATTCATGTAAAACAAAGGAGAAACAAACAAGGGAAACAAAGGAGGGTTTGGCAATCACGTGTAGCAGAAACAACCAAGCCATTCAAAAACAATTTGCAATCTCCCGCAGCATGATGGCCTGACCTAGCTGTGGCTGTACCTAGACTACAACCCCATTCCCTCATGCAAAGACAGTAAATAAAACGAATTAGTTTTCATGGCGGTCCGGGTTTTTGATTTGGAGCCCCCTCGGGTAGAACATGCCAGCTGAAAACTTCTCACGCTTACATTTCGAAGCAAGGGGGGTTCTTGGTTCTGTTGTAAACAGGAGCTCGACGTGACATCGTCCGGTTGAGACAACAGGCTTCACTGATCATTCAGGTTAAGCTTTCCCGGCCAGGCGAAGATATATCAATCGGTTGGTATGGCCAATCTTTCGAGAGCATCAGAGACGTGCCTCATTGCAGGTCTTCTCTCAGGGCTGCTATGGACACATGCCATCGCGATCTTCAACACCGCTATTATCTCCTCCTCCTTATCTGCGTCTTCAGCTAAGTACGGGTCTAGGACATCCGAAAGCGGTTTCTTCTCCTCGATGCACAACTGGATCCAATGGACCAGGTTCATCTCCACGGTTCCCACCTGAACAATAGGATACCTCCCCGTGATCATCTCCAGTAAGATGACCCCGAAAGAGTAGACGTCCCACTTCTGCGACGGTTTTACGACTTTCAATGCTTCGGGAGCCTGGTAGTGCGATCCCAAATTTGTTGATGAGATAATGGTAGAAACTTCTGAGGACGTACTCTTCTGGATTCTTTCTTGCGGCTTCTCGCTTGCGATCCTGTTAGATTGTAGGGTAGGAGAGCCCCCCGCGATATTGGCAAGACGCCCAAGCCCAAAATCGGATATGTGGGGTTCCATATTTTGGTCAAGAAGTACATTGCTTGGCTTCAAGTCTCCATGAACATACTTTTTGGGGCTAAATTCATGAAGATAGACCAAACCTTTCGCTATTCCTTTCATGATTCTCAGCCGTAGAGACCATGGCAAGGGCGTGAAAGACACCAATCCAGCTTTTCCTGATGATCATTAAAGCATGTAGAGTTAAAGTAGTAAGGAAAAATAGGACAGAGTCAGTATCAGGAAGTTTACAAGAAAATATAGTCGACTTGGACGGAATTTACATCTTGAAACAATAAAAGACAGAATTTTACCGTGAAGCGCACTGGCAAGACTTCCATTAGAAATGTAGTCATAAATAAGTAGCTTTTCATCCACAGACCAATAGTATGCCCTAAGAGTTACAACATTGGGATGTCTTAACTTCCCTATAGCTTCTACCTCTGTCTGAAATTCCTTGAATCTTTGAGACCCTCCCTCACCCAACCTTCTCACGGCAAGGGTCAGCCCATCTTCGAGCACAACTTTGTATACAATCCCAATTTCACTCTTCCCTAAAACAAAAGCCGATGCTTTAAGCAACTCATCCAGATCAAAAGCTACCTGAGAATCCAACGGCACAAGATCGTATTGCTCGACATTTTCGGACAAAGTTTCGGATTCATCTTTCCTAAAGCACAAGCAGTCTTTCCTTCCCTTCCGGGACTTCTCAAAACCATAGACATTGTCATCTTTGGTGCGGTTGCGTATACAAATCCTGGAATAACAATACGAAAATAGCAGCCCAACAACACAGATTCCAACCACGTCACCAACTACTATTGCAATTATAGCACTCTTGCTCAACCCTCTAGCTTTTCCACCTCTATTATCATCTGACTGAGGTGGGTAATTACTTGGCAAATAGGGATACGATGAAGGAGAAGTTGCACCTGTAGTATCCGGAGAACATGGATTCTTCAATGGGGGGCCGCAAAGCCCAGGATTTCCAATAAATGCAGTTGGTCCTCGATTCATAAGAGCACCGTTTTGGGGTATTGGACCACTTAAATTGTTGTAGGTCAGATCAATATAAACCTTCTCCGGAAGATTTCCAAGGCTAGCCGGGATAGAACCACCAAACAGATTGTGAGACAAATCAACAGTCCCTTGCAAGTTGGACAAATTCCCCATATCACTAGGAATCGATCCATTGAGCCTATTGAATGAAAGATCAAGTTTCTCAAGAGCAACTAAGTTGACCCCAAATCCATTCGGAAGTGAGCCAGTCAAATTGTTTTGACTGAGATCAAGGGTCTTGAGTCTCTTGCATTGAACAATGGAAGTGGGTATAGAGCCATTGAACATATTCTGAGACAGATCAAGAGTCTGGAGGTACCCGAGCTTGCCAATGTCATTTGGCAGAGACCCAGATAAGGAATTCCCATAAAGCACCAAACTCTGTAGGCCCTGAGCTCGAAAGAGCTCAAAGGATAAGCCCCCAAAGAACTTATTGTTCCTCAAGTTAACGTGGCGAAGGTCAGAGAGCGACCCAAGTGCGGAAGGAAGAAGCCCATATAGCCTTTTCTTGGGAATGCTCACGGACACGACTTTTTCTTCTTTGCAAGTGACCCCATTCCAAGAACAAGGGTTCTCATCGGAGGAGTTCCAGTTACCGAGAGACCCTTCTGGGTCTTCGTAAATGGACTGCTTGAACGAAAGCAGAGCATAGCCCTCAGCGTTCAAAGAGGACACAACGACGCTGGAGCTACACACCAGGAGGACCAACAATACTAACGAAACCATCTTCAACCCAAAAATCGAGACAATTGCAGGGAGGAAAAAAGAAAAAAAGAGGAACCAAAGGAAGATTTGACCGTTGGAGCAAGTGGAGGAAATGCACAAAACCTGGGGAGGTTACGTTCACAGAGCTTCACCTCCTTGTCTCCTACGCCAGAAAGTGGAAAGCCCCGGTCGATGTTAATGGAGGGGGAGAGAGGGAGAGAAAGCAGAGGAGACGGAGGAGGTGCAGAGCCAAAAATAAAAAAAAATGGGAGTGTGAAAGCATGGAGAGTAAGAGAACAGGACGCAGTGTAGAAAAGGAAAAAGGCAAAAAGGAGGTTCGTGCAACAAGGTCTTTGGGGAGTGGAAGTCGAGCGGGGTCGATAACTGGACAAAGTAGAAAAAGAGGAGAGAGAGAGAGAGAATATATGTGAGAAATTCCCCATAGTACGTAGCTAGCAAGCAGGCAATTTATCGCGATATATTGAATGAACAATCATATCTAATGCCGAGAAAACCGTACATTTGGCTACATCTTTAGGACCGACCAATTAGACCGATTTAACTTAGAGAAGCCAACCCAACCGGATCGGTTACCAATTTTTATTTGATCAGTTCCAAAGCCGTTTCAGGTCTAGGAAATCTATCCATGCCTTAACCACGGTATTGACCAATATCCCACAAAACTATTTGCATAGTCCGTCTTATGAAAATCGATTATCACATTACTTTGGAGTTGAGCTCGATTTCCAGGCAGACCTTAGAACCGGCCAATTCGGTGTCGGTCCGGTTCATGAGGGAACAGATTTTGACATGGTAGGTTACTTGTTATCGATGTGAAACTTATCCACTTTAGAATCGATCGCCGTTTGTAGTATTGACGATCCGATATGAGATTAGTTGAGAGAATTATATTTTTTTTTATATTATGTTTAAAAGAAACTTGCCCTAATCATACCTTTTGTTAGTGGATCACAAGTTAAAACTATGACTCTCGTACAAACTTAACTAAAAATAAATATACGAAATCTTCATGTCTGTGGTTCACCGATAAAATATATATATAGCCAAATCAACACTTTTTAAAGATTCATGTCCAAACTTGCGTAGATTTTTTTTTTTTTTATAAGGAACTTGCGTAGATTTTTTGTTATACGAAACCACATTATTCTCATCGAATTTGGCAATATTTTTTATTTCATCGGGTATATGGAAGAAACGAGCTAGCGGAATGGAAAGTCTTGAAATTCGCACGCAAAGCTTTTCGTAATCTTTGTAACTCGGATAATGTAATTGGTTCGTTATATTGTATCGTGATGCGATGGCCTCGTAAATTACTTTCACGCTGGATACAACAAAGTGCTCGCTATGGTTCGCGGAGATTTGATAGCGGCCTCTTACTGTTGAGGCGCTTTTAACTTCAAATTAGATCAATAAATAAACATGATTTTCCGTGATTGTGGTTCCCCCAACTTAACTAAAAATGGATAGAAGAAGAAAAAGAAAAAGAAGCCGGCGACCCACGAGAGCAATCGGGTCTGAAGGAGGAGATTGTCGGAAGACAATCGAAGCAAATTTTGAAGGACCAACATCTGCGACGATCATCGTCGACCATAGTTTCGCTCGACAGGTCTCGGTAGTTTATTGTCATCAACCGGCGCATCGGAGGCGCTCGTTAAGCGACAAATTAAGAAAGCATTACGGTCTTTTAGCGAATTAATTACTCTAGCGAAGTTGGTTATACCGGCGAAATCGCTCTAGACTTGTTTAATTAAAGGGAGCAAAAGGAAGATAGCCGGGCTCCGTTCATGGCGGGGCCTCTCTTTGTGACCACACGGTGAGTTGTGTTACCAAGTCAATGCACTGGACAGTCATGATGAACCCCTCATGCCCCTCGAACCGTTGGAGGAGACACCTTCCATCATTGTGATCGCTTTCAGCGCTACCAATCATCACTGCAAACGATCGATGTTCCTAAAAGAATTCCCCCCACAAAAAATTATCAATACGCCAAATATCTCAAATTAGAACATTGATGTCGCTTAACTCTAAATTAATTTTTGTGTTACGAAAGATCTCAAATCACCAAAATAGTACATCTGTACCACATTTAGGGGTGAGCAAAAAGAGCCGACCGCGGTCCGATCCTATTCCCGAGAGCGCCGATCCGATTTTCGATTCTATGAAATTGGAACTTGTACTTGTCGGTTCGGTTCTCACGTCGGACAAATTTTTTTTTTTCGATTTCAATTTTATTTCTTATACTTCCACACATTGAAAATATGGATATGTGTTTCAAGCAAATGCAACCCGTTTCACTAGATCACCCGAGAAACCAATCTAGTTTGATCCTCAATTTAGGAAACTATGAACCGATCCCTTTGATGCTGGTTGAGATCGAACAGGACCTGAAGCCGGTCACCCTTAGCTACATTTAACCTAAAATCCCAAATTGATACATCTCGTGTAATAATTAGCCTAAAAAATTCCTAGATTTACCACGGTATCGGGTAATTGTGTTGTTAGAATATATAAATATTAAACGACGTCTTCTTCTGTAAGCTTAAACTTTTAGAACGGTTGGTTGTGATCTCATAAAATCTTTCATGATATCGTAACAGGAGGTCCCGAATTCAAACATTTCCAGGCTCCTATTTGCCTTCCTAACGAATAGGCTAAAAGACCAGACTAAATTTGAGGGGGAGTGAATTTGGGATAAATGTGGCGCGAGTGTAATAGTTCCGGCTTTTTTTGTCATATTAAAAAATTTTAAAAAAATGTTTATTTCAATAAAAGGGAAAACCGCGAAAGCAACGCCACGTTTAATAGCCCACTAGAATCTATCGAGCTGTACTCAAAAGTCAAGACTTATATGGCTTAGCGATTCAAGTGGGTCCCTCGTTTCGGTACGTCCCCCTTCATGAATGCTCGCCACGTGGAACGAACTAAACCCCCTAACCGTTCGCCGTTTCGCGATACTGATCGGGAGAAAATCGCGCGAGATTTTGGCCCTGAAACGACACGTGAACCCCACAACTGGAAATAGCCGTTTTGGCGGGCGACGAGCTGGCTTTGGGGCCTCGCGGGCTCCCGCATGTGGGGACGAATTAGAATAAAATCGATTTTTTCGGGGGTGGGAAATCGCAATTTCGGAGAAGTGCAGGGGCGTCGATCGCAATGTTGGTGGCGACGGTCTCGAAGTTGGAAGCACTCGCTCAGTCTGACCGGGGTGGACCAAATTTCTAGAAACCCCCGACGTTTTTGTCCTTTTAATTAGTATTATTGGATTCTAATGGGGCTGATTAGTAAATTAATCTGTTGGACCGGCTCCTCTTTTTCTCTCATAAAGCACGAAACGAAACGAGCGACAGGGGGTCGTTTCCACTACCGATGGAGTCGTGCACATTTTTTTACTGGGCATGCACATGGTGCGAGTAAAGTATACGATTTGAGTAAAAATTGGAGTGAATTCATTCCGAAAAAGGGTGAGTTGAATTGGTCCAAGGCATTTGATTTGGAGCCACGGCATCGACCGATGTGGTCGCGCCCGCCATCCCATGCGCGAAGCCTTGTTCAGTACATGTGGATGGAGGCGGGCTCACATGTCCCCATGGGGATCGCTATAACCGAAAAGTTTGAGTATCTCGCGTGTTGTAGAAAAAAAAAAAAGGAGTGTAGAATAGACTATAGAGCTCGGCAGTTTGATTTTGATGGCTTGCGTGAGCTTGTAGTGTCGGGTTAAGTTGGTAAATAATGAGCAACCAATTGAAGTTCGTGTATGTATAGGTAGGTAAATCCAGATGTACCGATGGTAAATATGACCAATCTGTGATCGCCGTTTGAGACTTTCCAGATTAGAAACAAGCTTTGGACGTCCCTGGTAAAAGTCATTTCCTCCTTAACTGAAATTGGATTTCTGAAGTTCTTATTACTTTTTTGTTGAAGAAATTTGATCGACGGCCATATTTAAAGCACATGAAAGATGTCTGCCTTTTCGCTTTAAGGGGAATGATTATGCGGTTATCCTAATTTCAGTGAGAGATTAACGGTTTATTCCAAATCACAAAAAAATAATAATAAAAAGTACGCAATTATTACACTTACAAATGCCCCAAAATTTGTTATGCCTAGCAAAGCCTGTTAGGATGTACATGTGAGATGTATTAGAAAAGTTTCACATCAGAAAATTGGCGTGGTATGGAGCAGTTAATATATTCAAATTAACTCATAACTCTATGACTTAAGTTTTTTAAGTAAATGTGGGTTCAATCGTATTTCAAGCTCTCTGGAAAGACAGAGCATAAGTTCGAGAGAGACAGAAGAGAGGGTTAACATAGGACATAAACGATAATGTTCCGAGTCTTGTCATTTTACACTCGATGAAAATTGCCTCGTCTCTTGTTAGCCGTTAGATTCAAGTATTTTAATGTGAAAAACGTGAGATTAATGTTTGTTATCAATCATTTTGCCCCCAAGATAAAATTTTGCACCCAAGGCCACCGAAGCATAGTGAAGGCCCAACAATTTTCACCGTAAATCCAACAGTTTCCACTTTTCAATCTCACACATAAAATTTTATGTGATAAAAATCGGACATTCCGAATTATTAGACGAATCCATAGTTCTATGATATATCGAATCCATAGTTCTATGATATATCGAAGGACGGGTATTCCGATCGTAACTCTTTGCATTTTTTTTTCCTTAACGCTTGTGAAGAATATTATGACACGCGAAAATTCGAAAGCCGGTAAAATTTTCGGTTGTTGTGAAAGCCTAGCTTTTTGATTTTTGAGCCGACGAGATCATCAATGGGTCGGAATACATTCCTCAGGAATCCTTAGACACGACTTGAGACGAATGCCTGTAAAATTGCAGTGCACGTGAAAACCTACCTCGTCCACATCTGGGTAGACTAGACAAGGACTAAAGTTAGATGGTGGGGTAACAGTGACTAATGTTTTCAATTCTTATGGTGAAATTACGCAAAACCCCTCATGGACTTTTAGGCTTGTGCATATTAGTAGCTCCCCAACTTTTCGAACGTTATGCAAAACTCCCCCAATTTTTTAATTTGTCACTAGGGGCATCAACAGGCCAGGTCGGGCTACGTCTCAGCCAGGCCGGAGCCGGCCCCGACACTAAACAATACCTAGCTCGGCCTGGCCCAAGCCCGAATTACATATGTCCCAACTCTTCCGATCGGGTTGAGTCAAGTCGGATTCTTTTTTTTTCAATTCTTTTTTTTTCTCGGAATCAAAAGCACTTGACAAACTCGTTGAATGAAAGAATATAAAAAAAAATGAAAAGAAAAATAAATCAAAAGATAACGTGGGTGTCAAAAAAAGCTAGAACCGGCCCGGCCCAACCCGGCTCGACCCTTACGAGGACGGTATTGAAGCTCGGCCCAAAAAGGCTCTAAAATTAGGTGAATTTTAGGGCCGGGCCGGGTTGGGCTATTTTGACACCCCTATTTATTACGGCAGTCGGCCCTCCGTCTAATTTTTCATTCGAACACGTGCTTGGTATGTGATTTTTCAAGAGCAAACGTGTAATTCTTCTTGAATTTTTAGTCAAATCACCCGTTTTCTCTCAAATGCGTTGGCAATTGCAAAGAAAATACACCCCCCCCCAAAAAAAAAAGAGATAAGTGCATGACAAATTCTAAAACTTTTCTGAAAAATACAACAAGTCATAAGATTTTTAAATTAATGCAGCTAATTCCTAAAACTTATTAGATAAGTGCAATCAAATACTTCCGTTGACTCATCTAATTTAAGTAACATAAAATGTTGTCCCGTCGTTATTAATTGTTTTTTCAAATAGGGATTTCTTGACATGTCGTATTCATACTTATATGCATATGTGAATACTACTCCAATCGAAATGTTTAAAATATCTCATATTATAAAAAAGAGAAGTAAAATGAATAACAGAGCTTGCGAAATAAATCTAATTTTGATGCCTTGGCGAACTTGCAGTGTCACGTTAAGTTGGCAAACTTTGAGCAACCAATTATAATCCATACGAACATAATTAGATACATATGCTCTATTCGTGAATGCGGCTACTCCGTTATCACAATTTGAGACTATCCCGACTATGAACAAGCTTGCACATCCCCTAGTGAATCGAACAACCATCTCTTCCTCCTTATATCGTTCTAAATAGTAATGTGGCAGATTGAACCCTCACCATAAATCATAATGCTTATTATGTGTCTGAATCTATCGAATGAATTTTAATTTGGTTTTTACTAGTGATTTTAAGTGTACAAATAATTTACCATCAATTAAATAGTTAAACATACTCCCCTTCCATAGAGTTCTTTTTTTTTTTCCTGGCTAAATCCGTGAAGAGAAACGACCGCATGTCTCAAATGGGACCCACATAATTAATGGCATTATTAGTGTACCATCGGATGTATGTATTTTTCAAGTAAATTAAACAAATTTCATGGGCAAGAATTATTCTTTATTTTTTTCTTAAATAAAGCCGAGATTCTTGGAAGGAAAACGGAGGTTGAAAAGAGAGAAAAAAAAAGGTTTGGCTGTGTTGACTGTTGATCAAAGGCGCTCTCAGAGCACTGAAGAAACGACGGCGTCATGGACTTATCTGGCACAAGCGGACACGAGCCGGAGGAGGTCAAGGAGCCCGTGGAAGACGAAGGGAAGACGACGACGATGATGATCCGAGCCGTCGTCGAAGCAGTCCACTCCTCTCCTTCTCAGGCCGTCCTCTACCTCGCCGGCGGCGCCTCTCAGGTCCCCGCGTCTCTTCCCTTCTGTGATCATCGCAACGCTCATCGTATCGTCGCTGCTTATCTTGTCCGTGTGGATTTGTGATTCGTATGAGCTGTTGAACCAGGCTCTCGGGTGGTTGATGTCAGTTCCTGGAGCTTCCAACACTGTTCTCGAAGCCGTCGTTCCTTATTCCAAAATGTCCATGATACAGTTGCTCGGCAAGGTCCTCATTCCTTCCTTTTTACGAACTCAATCATGCTCGGGTCGTGGTTGCTTGGTCCCTCCATGTTGTGGCGGTTGCGTTTTCGATTTTGCGGTAGCTTCGTCGGATTTGCGATCTTCGATCGGACTAAAATGCCTGTGCTCTCTCTAATGGTTTTGCAGATTCCTGCTCAATTTTGTAGCGAGCAAACTGCGGAGGAATTGGCGCTGCTGGCTTATAATCGCGCTCTCAAGCTTTCTCGAACAGGTGAAAGAAGTTTTTCAGTAATCCAATTTTGTCTATGAAAGTGGTTTAAACTCCATGAAGTTTGGGCTGCACTTGCTGGTATTCAACTATTCATGCTGTAGTTTATTGATTCTCTTGCATTTGATATCTAGAAAGCGTCCAACTATCCTCTCCTTCCGCTATTGTGTATGTAGAACGCCTTTTGTCTGTTTCTTTCATTGCCAAAGCACGGTAATCGAACATTAAGCAGAGGGGAAGTCCGAAGTGGTATTCTTGATCAGTGTGCACAGAAATATACTTAAAGTTCCATTATTTCCTATAACCGACTTTCTTCTGTAGATTTTCGTGCTATCTTGATGCATGATCTAACAGGATGTTTCAACTAGCTTGCCTTTCCTATAATCAACAAGATCAAAGTCAGTAAATGTTGCTGATTTTGTAAGCTTCTTCACATGGTGGAATCTCTTAGTATTGAGTTGAAGCTGGAACACAGGAAAGTATTTTGTGTTTTATGAACAACCAATCACGTTTATTGAATGAAGAAAGCTAATGAGGAAGAGACTTAAAGACTTATTTATACTGTGGTTACAGACAATAGACGATCTTGATCTGAAATAACATCTCTAATCTCACAATCCATTCTAATTAAGCATTAACATGACCATCGTGAGAAAAGACTAAATGTAAAAATAACACTTAAAATTAAAAAAACAGCATTATGCTTAAAACTACTAAAATAGGATTATGCTTCTGCATTACAACACTTTCTGTGATCTGCTGTTCATTTCTTATGATGTCTTAATGAGCCATTGTCCGTCTCTTCCGACTTCGCAGATTCCCCAGTTATTGGGGTGGGTTTCACTGGCTATTTGAGCGGAATACACCCAAAGCGTGGAGATCATAGGTATCACAGAATCGGAATTAGTATATTTTGCCTCTTTTATATTTCAAAACATTTTAGCACATGGGACCGTGATATTAGTTGGTATTGTGGTCTATTTCGTCGTAGGGCTATTGGATTGTCGAACTCATGATTAGCAATCCCATATTTTGTTGAAGTCACTTATCGGAATCAAGAGTGTTTTATTTTAGTACGGGTTTGAGAAGTATGAATAAGTTCGCCAAATGACAATTGACAGAGCTAATAAGACTTTTCTACCGTCACATTTTTCTCCCGTATTCTCGTTGAACATTTGACTAACCAACATGTTCATATATAGGTCTATTCTCGAGGACTTATCAAGTTAGTGCAATTTGGTGGTTTGAGATTATACCTGTCGATGTGTATAATGGCACCATCAACATAGTGTCCGCTTCAGGACTTAATCAACTACGATGTGTTTTTGAACCTTTACGTTTTGTTGTATTATTATATAAAGTTGATGATGTATTACTTCATCTACCTGATATCTTATTCATAAATAGGTTTCATGTATCAGCTAGAACATCTGACAGAAGCTGGGTGTCTACAGTGACCTTGTCAAAGGTAAGTGTATCCAATTTCAATGTTTTCTCTCCAGTCTAGAATGTATGTCAGAAGAGTGTTGGTTTCATTAGGAGCCAAATGGATGTAGGGATTGCGAACAAGGGAGCAAGAAGATAAGGTCTCAAGCCAGTTTCTGCTCAAGGTATGGCAGTTTAATGAATTTGAGTAACTCTTCGGTCTTTCCTTTTTCTTTTTACCGAATCAAATTTTGGAAGTTGGGGGTCCTTTTGTAACTACGAAAGGAACTGTATTTTGGGACCTGTACAAAGATGCATTTGGTCTCATATTAGGTGCTGACCCGATCTCATGCTTAATCTCTCGTGGGACTGATTTTTTGCCTCCTTTTAATTAGTCCAAAAAAGTTTAATTTCCTATTTGCCACAGGCAATTGCAAATGCATGCACAGTACCATCGACATTTAATGCAGAGTTGACAGAGTCTGATTTGTCGAGCGCATCTGAAAAGACTTTTGATGAAGATGAAGAACTGGAGCAGCTTATAAATGGCGAAGTATGCTTCAGGGTGTATCCTTTTTCCAATGGTATAGATTTTGGTTGTGTTCTTCGGAATTAATCTATACAGTGCAAAAAAATGTTACTCATCCATTTTCTGCAGATTCACATGCGTTGGATGCAGAAAGAAAGATCATTCTGTCTGGTTCGTTTAATCCATTACATGATGGTCATCTGAAATTGTTGGAAGTTGCTTCTAGGTACATTTGAGAGTTGATGTTTCTAATTGACTAGTGGTGTTGTGGAAATTTAACTTTATTTGCTTTACTTGAATGCAGATAATGATTAATAGCACAAGTGATTGTTCATCTTTTGATGTTACCCACTTTGACGTCATGCTACATATCTACTAGTTCCGCTAGGGTTTTGAATTTAGTATAATAGGTGACATGCCTTAAATTGAAGGCAAATAATGGCCTATCTTAATTGTTTCACGGTACTCTGGCTTTTTTTAACCATATGGACCGAAGCAAAGAATATCTAGTTTCAACCTTTTGAATATCCACATAGTTCATGCATTGTGTAGAATAAGCCGTCAATGTAGTGATACAAGCTGTTGAGCTCCAGATTACTATTAGGCAGTAGTCAAGAAGCCCCATGCACTGTTTGTGTGAACAATAATATAAACTTAAAGCAAGTGTTTGAAAAGCTCGAGAAATTGGATTTCTGGGAAAAGGATAATGATTTAGACTTGTAACTTTAGCATTGAAGGAAGTGATTTAGTGTAAAGCGAAGAAAAATATAAAAGTCCAGTATGGATTATAATTTTATGTTTTTCTTAATGTTTGATCAAATTATAGTTCTTTTTTCTTCTTTGGTTAAGTTCATGCTAACTTTGGGAATACTAAAATGTGGACTTATCGTTTTACACTATGAGTGCTAACATTTTAATTAATAGAATCGCTTTTATTATTTTCAAATGAAAACTGCATGTTGAATTGATAATTTCTCATGAATTGAAGAGTTTCTAAAGAGATATAAGAAAAGAAATTTTAGATGCAAATTCCATTTACCCTACATATTTTATACTGATTTGCAGATTTTGAACTCAAATTGCTTCTATAACCATTTTTTGGCTAAAATTAAGTAATAATCAAATTTATGTTAGATCAATTTTTCAGTTCTTAGTATATGAGCTATGGCTTCTGTTTAACATTGATCGCTTTGAATTCCTAAAGCAATATAAATATCAACATTTTGAGGTCTCTTGAAATTATTAGAAATGAAATTATTAGAAAACTAATGAGGTACTAAAATAATAAAGCAAGAATATAACACATTAGTAAATGAAATGGACTGATAACATCTTCCTCTAGAAAAAAAATTTAATTCATTAATGCCAAAGAAGCTACCACGTGTCAGCCTCTCAATTTTACTTTGTTAATTTTATGTTACTTTTTACTGTAATTATTAATTGAAAAAATGAGCAAGAATTTTTTGAATAAATAAATAAACGAAATTAGTTTGAATATAAAATGACTACTTTAGTCTGAAGGACATGTTTCTTTTTATTTGTTTAGTTAATGGGACATGTGTCACTCAAAGGGAGGACCCATGCATTTATTCATAGCTCCTTTCCATTTGCACCAACATACATATCTAGTATTATTAGATGTAGGTGAATTCCTGGCAACTTATTGTTTTTTCCTAGTGGCAGAATTTTGATGTTGGACTCTCTCCTCAATAAGTTTATTGGGTAGTGTCTCCATTGTTGTGTCACAATGAGGTGAACAGTCAGTTGCAGACTACAAGCTTCGAATTCCTTACTTTACAATATCTAAACAGGCGCATCAAGTCCTCTTATTATGGGTTTCTGATATTACATCATGTGCCATCCTGATGTTCATGTTGGACTTGTCCCTTGATCACATGTTACAAATATTTTCAATAATTAATTAATTCTACTGCAGTATCTGTGGCAATGGGTATCCATGTTTCGAAATTTCGGCAGTAAATGCAGATAAACCTCCACTATCAGTGCAAGAAATAAAAGATCGAGTAAAGCAATTTGAAAGAGTTGGTGAGATTTTCTTGTTATTGTTTACCAGTCCTGTTGTATGAACTTTGTCTTCCTGCCTGGATGTTCCTCACTGTCAATTTGGAAATTGAACGAACTCCAACTACAGATCCACTTATGTACGTTTTTGCAGATAGATATATATGGCAATGAATATGGATATTGTATTACATTTTACATAGATTTTCTATCTATAGTGATGATCATGTGCTATTCTTTGTGCTTTCTTTGGAGATTTACTTTGCAACTGCTATAGTGGCACTGGCTTTGGTTGTAGTGGACTTGTCGTTTGCTGCTATTTTAAAGTCCTTCTGCACCCTCTTACATTTTCTTTTATCATGGTGAATAATTGGCTGCCATTGCGTGTCTTTTCTGCATCGGGCTTCCACTTTGTTTCTGAGGCACTGCATGTTTTTAAAAAGAGGAGGTTAATATATAGAAATATTACCATACAAAGCTGAAACTGTTTAATCAGGGTATTGACCATGTGTTTCTGAGGTACAGCATGTTTTTAAAAAGAGGAGGTTAATATATATAAATATTACCATACAAAAGCCGAAACTGTTTAATCAGGGTACCTTACCAAAAAAAAAAAAAAAAACTGTTTAATCAGGGTGTTGACCATTGGATGATGAGCTGTGAACCATATGTGCTCTGCTTCTGCATAATCTGTGCAGGAGTGGGATGAGTCTTCAAAGTCAATATCCGTGTCTCTGTTTTTTTCTGAGGGCCTTTTCTGTTAGAACTGCGTTTGACTGCCAATGTTCCTTTTATACTTTTGTTGATATCAACCATCAGGCTTCCCGTGAATTTCAGGAAAAACTGTGATAATATCTGATCAACCATTTTTCTATAAGAAAGTGGAGCTTTTTCCAGGCAGTGCTTTTGTCATTGGTGCAGACACAGTGGCAAGACTTATTAATGTATGTTCTCAGCCATCTACTGTAGATTCGTATCATTATATCAGATGATTGCCCTGCATTATCCTTTCATAGCTTTCATTAGGGTTGATGTTTCTTGACGTAGCATATGGCTCACTTTAATTTCATACTGCAGCTTCATGTTACTAGGTGTTGCGAAAATTAATGAATATGTTTGACTTTGTTTCCAGCCAGTATTGTTGAGCAAGGTTATTTCGTTTTCTCGATGCTCTTAGTGTATTTATGGATTTTGTTGATAATTATGTTGCGCAGCCAAAGTATTATGAGGGAGATTACAAGAAGATGCTGCAAATACTTATTGGATGCAAAAGCACTGGATGCACTTTTCTGGTGGGTGGCCGTAATGTAGATGGCGTTTTCAAGGTCTGTCCTATGAGATTCCCCGGAGATGTGCCCTTTTTTCCCTTTCCTTTTCTACCTTCGCTACATCTCTTCCTAACTAACCCCAGGAGCTTGATCCATTAAATGCAACATGCTGCAGGTTCTCGAGGATTTTGACATTCCGGATGTTTTGAAGGACATGTTCATATCAATACCTCCTGAAATATTTCGCATGGATATTTCGTCCAGTGAAATAAGGCGAAGTCGTGGAATTTTATGATATACAGACGGCAGAAACAAAGGAATGGCGACTTTTCCAATAAATTTACTGCTATATTGTTAGATACATGTCCATGTGGTTACTCAACTCTTATTTACGCCCGTTCAGAGAGGAGTTATACCATACCTGTGGTGAACTGAAAAATCTCAAATAAAGAACTGCATATGTTGGGAGTTGGGGCCCACACGCAGATCATGAAGCGCCTTGCTAATATGCGTCGCTTCCCGTTAACTAGTTTAACCAAAAAAAAAAAAAAAACAGGAGAAAAAGACCCAAATATCTGCGCGCACATTTCCAACTTGTTATTGCAATCTCGCAGTTGCCGAAATACGATAAGTTCTCTTATGCTGTATGTCCAATGTTAATAACTTGGAGTCTTCTTTCAGACGGTGGTGAAGAGTGTTTCCTCTTTGGGGATGTACAATCTGTTTTAACAATTTGTCGAGGTTATCTACATCGGCATGAAGAGGTGAACTCCCGGCGCATGAAAGGATGGACTATAGCAGTGATTGCAAATACTGTGCTAGCAATGTTTACTATGCTATGTCCTCCAACAACCATGAGCTGTACCGTGAACTGAAACCCAGAAGAAGAAAGAAGCTACACCGATTTGTGGTGCATCAATTTGGATTCTCATTGCTTGAATTAGAAAAGCCTTTCTCTAAATCAGGGAATAGCTGCTGTAAACACAGTTATGCCCTTCATATGGGAGTCGTACTCGCAAAGGAACTGATAATCCTATTGATGGCATCTCTGGTCTGGTCAGACACTACAAATACTTGAAAGGACAGAAAAGAGGGAGAAACTACATTTGTCCTGCAAAATGGCGTCTTGGTTCTCATCGACCGCCATTTGAACTGTGAGGCGGCCTCTGAGGAAAGTGTCGGATCAGGATTGACTTCCGGAAATGAACCCTTTTGGGACGGGGTTGTGCGGGTAGGAGACTGCCGTGCCGGTTTGTGCGGGGAGGAGATTGCCAAGCGCTCATCCACCACAAGCTGCGCTGCAGCCGGCGGCGCAGGTGCTTCCGTAAGTGTCTGTGTGGGCGGAGGGGGAGGCCTTGTCTTTGGACATGCCGTCGGCGCACATGAAAAAAGCTACGACGAACAGAGCAAGGGAGAGCAGGAACGCCGTGAAGATGAAAACCGCACCGCTCGAGGCTTCGCCTCCGTATCCGGTGACGACTTCTTTCCATTCCCTCACCATCTCTCTCTCTCTCTCTCTGTGACTAGCAATCCTTGAGGAGTAACGTGAAAGGTGTTACGAGGTAATGAATGGGATATAAAGAAGCTCTCTTATAATCTTTTCGCGGTTTGCCCACCCTCTTGTCTCTCTATCTAATCTCGTTGAATGGGACTGAGTATGAGGTGACTTCGTGTGGATATTTCGGGACGAGATTCCTTCACCCAATGAAGTCCTTTTTTGGTTTCCCCCACTTCAATGACTGGTACGAAGTGGCGCGTTTCATCATCCACCCGAATCTGAAGCCCACCATTTCATCATTATTTTTTTTTCCATCCTCAGGTCAGTCGCCGATGACGTCCGTCCTTATCGTATAATGGACACTTAGACTCGTTTGTTAACAAGGAAAAACGTAATCTCCAGTATTTAAATAAAAGTTGTTGTTAACGGCAATATTTGTCGGCGACTAATTATTTCAATTGATATAAGTAATCGTTTTTAAGAATTTATTTTTCAGGTTATATTAATCTTCGCGAAGCAAACGGAGCCTGACCCTTTGAATTTTTGACTTCCTAGATTCTCTCTACCGTTACCCAAAGTCTACTTAATAATGTTTTCGCTCAAGAGAAAAGAAGAGATAATAACAATGGAATCTTACTAAAACCTACGACGTGGGTTGCAACTACAGGTTTTGCAAAGGATGACATTCTTTTAGTTTTTGTTGTAAGAAAAGGATAATAATTTTGAACTGTTGCATGTTTTTTCCTATAATAACATGTTCTACTCATTCGACCAAAAAAAAAAAAAAAAAAACAGGTTCTGCTCATCTTTCTTGGACACCCGACGTGCTAAAATAACGTTTAGTTCAAAGGCAATATTTTTAGTAACGGAGCTGCCAAGTAAACACCCGTCCTAGTTTTTCTTTCTCCTCTTCTCTACTCTCTCGCTCTCTCTCTCTTATTTTCACACACTTTCTTCTTCAACCTTTATAGAGGGGTTGGGTTTGAGCTAGATCTCTCTCCCTCCTTTTTTTTTTTATTTTTTTATAGGTTGTGATGATTCTCTATTTCATTTTCTGGCTTTCCTTCCGTTTTGGAACTTTTCTCTTCCGATTTAGTTTAGATCTGGAAACTTTTCTCTCATTTTTGGGAAGATTTCTATCCCAATCTAGTTTAGACTTTGGATCTTTTGCGTACATGTCTTCGAGGTTTTTCTTTTCTTGGATTTTGTTGATGGAACAAGTCCAGTTTCGAAGCAGATCAAGAGCGAGCTTTGTGAATGTTTCGCTCTTGTAGGTGTCAAATCTGTACTCATTTAACTTTTTTACTCTGCTCGATGATGGTGTTGGGGATGCCAAATCTAGGAGTGCACAGCCGAAAGGTAAAGCCATAGCATTAGATGGAGATCTCAGTATGTGCTCATTATCGAAGACAGATTCGGTGATCGATCGTCTATTTTAGTGTGAAGAAGTCACGGATGTCCTCTTTAAGCGTGTAACCTATAATCTTATTATGATGATTTCTTTTATTATCTACAACTTATTTTGTTTTGAAATTGTCTGGGACTTGTATTGGTTTGCAGGATGTTTTGCTCCTACATTTTGAGAAAGTTGATGGAATGTTATTTTGACAAGAAAAAAAAAGACTATTTTCTCTTTTGTTACAAATAAAGTATCTGAAATCCTTTAGACACATGACTAATTTTAACTTATGCCCAAATCATTAGAGGGGAAGGCTTTCTCATCTTGGATAATGTAGAACCCAAGCCTCGAATTAGAAACTTCTGTAGATGGAGGTACGATGGAGGAGTATTGATCGGCGTGGAGTTGTAATTATTGTACAGAATGGACTTGACCTGTTCCAATTTCAGAATTAAGTAATTTAGAGTCTTATTCTCTTGAGTTTGGGAATGTGAGGTCGTGATCAACGGGAGTAATCAATAATGGGTGGGATTTCATTCGATAATTATATTGATTTTACGTATCCTTTAAGATTGCGCATATATTTCTCTTTGATTGTGCATATTTCGATTGATATACATTATCTTCAATGTGCATCTCATAATGCTTAAAAATAAGCCGATTTACTCTTCATACTATACACCAAGATATATATATATATATATATATATATATATATATATATATATATATTCCACAATTATCTTTTCTGCATTATTATTCTCAACTTGGTACGAGAGCCTCATTTCTTAAGGCAACACTTGTGCGCCCGATATATTTCGCATGCACCCTCTAATAAAATAAATCCATGCATGTTTACTTCTTGCACACAAGTCTTATGGGAAAAGTACACTAGAAGTATCATAATTTTTGTACGGCGTTCACTTGAGTGCCATAACTTTCAAAATGTTCATTTAAGTGTCATAACTATAAAAAATCGTTCATTTGAGTGCCATGTTGACGTGGACGTCGGAAAAGCTGACGTGGCATACCGAAAAAGTTACTGTAGCACTCAAGTGAATGATTTTGCTTCGACGTAGCATTCAAGTGAACGATTTTTAAAAGTTATGGCACTTAAGTGAACGTTTTAAAAGTTATGACACTCAAGTGAACGCCGTACACAAGATATGACACTTCTAGTGTACTTTTTCCCAAGTGTCATATAAGAAAGTGTTTCATCGAGTCAATTGCATGATGGTAGTGTTTTGACAAAACCCGCATAGGCCGTGTCGCCCGGTCGAGCCTTTTCACTAAGGTGGCTTTTCTTTCGATTCCAGCTGCACATGCTGCATCCTCAGTAACTATTTTCCCAAGCCAGCCGTATAGGCCACGTTGCTCAGCTACTATTTCATCGGCCGCTTATTGTTTCTCTTTTGATTCTCGACTTTTCGCGAGTCTTTTCGAGGAGCCAACACCATCACTAGACTTGCCGCCTCGAACCAACGAAAAGCCAATACCATCTCTCTTCCGCTTTATTATTCTCAACTGGTCCGCCCCCGATGATGGTTCATTGCGGTCACTTCGATGCAAAGTCAGAGCATTCCATTGATTGGGAAAGTACCTTTTCCTTTTCATGCCCCCGGCATGGGTTTAGGAATTTAGTGAGATGACATGGTCCAACCTTACCCTAACTTCCACCCCCCCATAACTTTATTCAAGAGCTTTTGAAGAAAGTGGAGAAAGATAAGGGGCTTTTTTCAAAGTGGACATTAAAGACGGAGCATGTTAAAGTGAGGACTTTTGGCGTTATCAGGCTAAACCGAAAAAATTAAAAAAAAATTAAGACTTTCGTAGAATAGATTTATGACCGATTGAATAGTTTTTTCCTGAGATATGATTATGATTCTACCTTTCTATTTTTTTAAAAAAATACATATATATATTTTTAAAAATTATCCAAAAAGCCGTAAATCTATTATACGATGGTCAATTCGGTTCCAACTTTTTTAATTTGATTTGCCAATTCAGCCCTAAACCTTTTGACGATTTGTTAATATATTCTTTTTTCGACAATTATCCAACTAATAGGATTAGGACTAACTTGGCAAATATTCAAAAGGTTTAACACTAAATTGACATAATTAAAAGATTTACGATTAAATTGACAAATCGCTGAAGATTTAGGACTAAATTGGCATGCGTCGATAGACTTTTAAAGAGCTAGTAAAAGACCTGATTTTCGGAAATATATTGATGACCGATCGGCATTGTTGTGAATCTAAGGAATTGTTTTAAATAGTTAACAAACTGGCAGCTTTTCTCGACGCGAGTAGGGTTGCGTTAGGTAGATGGTCTAATTTAATGGGGAGTTTATTGAATCTTTCTAATGTTCATAACTCCATGTGCCTTTTCATCCTTTTTCCTTTCCCAGCATGGCATGCGGGTGCAAAAGTACATCCTTTTTGAAAAAGCCATCAACTTTGTAGATTCTGGCTTGCAATCACAAGAAAAACCGAAGAGATCAAGTCAGAAAGACATCCACATCGAATCCTAGTTCCAATCCAATTTATTCGTCGTCGTCATGACTGAAGTCATATGTACATATATCTTTCCAGACGGGATTCCGAAAGGTAATTTTCCCGTCGAAGCGGATTTTCCGGGGCCATTTTCTATGTGAATCTCTTTTCTTTCAGAGGTCCCCTAGGAATTTTGTTGAGGACTTTGGAATCAAATTTCCTGAACAGTTTCTTCACGTCTTTGCTGCTTTTGTCAGCAAGATAATCCACTTCGTTCTCGAATCTCTCGTATAAAGCAGGTAGTGTCTCCATGCAAACAAAACCTCATCACCAAAAATAAAAATAAAAGGAGCAGCAGTTAGCATAGAAAATAATTACTAAAAAATTAGAGGAAAAATTAAGTGTTGCAGTGAATTTTAGTGGTGCTTACCAAAATATAACAAATTCAACGAGCTTACGTAGTTGCCAAGGACCGACAGCATCCATAGGAATGCGATTGCCTGAAATTCACGCAGCAAAATGAACTAATCAAATGAATTCAAATTATAATTTAGGCGGGTCGTGAAATTAAAAGGAAAAAAAAAGAGAGTTTGGATGATGAAATTTGTACCCCGAAAAACATCTTCCAATCATTACCACTTGAAACATCATAAACTCTCGAGAATAATCTATCGATCTTTCGAAAAAGGGATCGACACGCAGCCTCCGACAGCCGAAATCTATAGATATCGGGAGGGTCCCCGAGAAGCGAAGAACAGATGAACTATTAGAGGGGGATTAAGTAATTCGATAACTCATATTTTGTAAAGCCCACTTTTTTTTTTTTTTGTTGGGCAATTTAGGAAATGTTGTGAAGTTGAGTAAGTATTATTTACCTCTGGATTAAATCGGCCAAGTTAGACCACATGAATATAAGGGTCATGAATGCCAAGATGAGGTGACACAGGAGGGTTACGAATTGGTACTCCACGACCTCGAAGAGAAACCAAACAGCTGTGGCCCCGATCAACATTGCTAGCGACAGGTTCTTGTTCTTCCACAATAGTATGTCAGCGACTTGCGACAGCAAATTATTCTCGTAAAAAATAGGAAAATTGGACAAGGAAAAACGAGGAAAAAAGAGAAATAAAATGGATGGAGCAGTTCACCTTTTCCGCCGCCGAGGATGTCGTGTAGAGGCCTTCGACGGCCTAAAGGCTTCTGCGAAGGCGCTGGGGGTTCATCGGAGTCGGATGAATATATGGGCATGATTCTAGATATGTACAAGGTGATTAAGCTAATGCCTGTAGGATATTTCACACAGTGCCCTAATTGTGTATGGCTTATGTAATGGGAAGATGGTTCTAAGCTTAGGTTTCAAGAAACTCATAATGGTACAGAAGAAAGGAATGGCTTTGGGGATGGTGATGAATTAGAAGCTTGTGGTAAGCTTCCTTCACTTCCTCATCTTTCATTACTATAATCACTTCTTGGGGATCCAGTTTACTCCATCTCTCTGTTGATGCCTAATGTCCAAAATGGAGTAGATTCTTTGTCATGGCTTCAAAATTGGACCCTTTTTGCAATTTAGCTTTCTTATATGATACACAGTCTGTGTAAGACTACCGTTTACAAAAAATCAATTATTAATGGTGTAGATACATTGATTGATAGAACAATGACGTGGTAAATTTACTCTTCAAATCATGAAGCCTTATTTTAAAGAGATTTGTTTTTAGTCCTAATTTTGAAGAGTTTAGTTGATATTATTGAGATGCACGTGTGGACCATGTTAGAAAAGGTCCAAATTGAAAAATTAATGTGGTGCGAAGTAGTTAATATATTTTAATGGTCCACAACTCATTGGTCTAGTTGGTTTAAGTTAGGTGTTGACATGCTTGGACTTAAATTCTCTCTTTGCGATCTCCGCATATGGGCATTGGAATATAGGTTGGGATATGTATATGTAGATTAATATTTGAATTAATTGAGAGCATGCCTAATGTTGAGGTCACAAGTAAGGGGGAGATAATTGAGATGTCTAGGTGTGGTTGAGTAATCCATAATTGTCTTAAGGTTTTAAGTGAATATGGATTAATTGGATATGTCAATGGGTTCGGAATTGAGCTCCTTCTTAACGATATCCCTAGGTGAATATATTGGATTTCTATTGCATTCCCAACAAATGGTATCATGGACAATGGTTGATTGGTGGCCTTCTACCAATAAGACAAATGGAATTATGGACAACATATGATTGGTGGCCTAATTCCTATCTTTATTAGTGTAAGGGGCATATATCAAGGAAGAAATCTCGCGTCCAACGTGGTTTGCAAGCAGCTTTCATGGTTTAATCTAGTGAAAGTACCTTGAGAGTAACGGTGAACATTTTGGTATAGTAACGCAGTAGCGATGATAGCCTTCATGATTCAATATAAAGAAAGTGATTGGCGATAAATTTGAGATTAAGAGATTCAAATTGAGACATGTTAATGCAGAGCAATACCCGAACTAAAGGAAAGCAGACCTAACAATGAGCTCACAAGCTATGAGAGTTTGCTCGGATGCACGGGTGAATTATGTTGGAAAAGTTTCATGTCGGAGAATATGTGTGATATATAACGGTTAATATATACCGGCTAACCATAATTTATTGACTTAAGCTTTTAAATTAAAGTAGTTCCATCTGAATATATTGACGGGTTTGAGTTTAGGATTTCCATTGGCGATCTCTTCCCATGATATCAGTGTTATGTTGCGCGTTCCCAACAAAAACAAGCTTTAGTAAGTTTCATGCCAACCACTTACCCCCCCTTTTTTTTATGGGGGTCATGTATCAGTATTTTGGTAAGTGAATTGACACTTTCAGTTTATAGCCAAAAACTTCGGACAATTAATTAACCGAGCTGTTAATCGGTCCACAACTTCAAAACAAAACAAAATCCAAATAACAAAATGAATCATTAGAACAATGATTAAAACAAATCTATGAATTCTTCAAACCAAAATCGACAATCGATCACCGAATCTGTTTTTAGTAATGATCACATATCGATATCTCCACCTGTTATTACAGCTTTGCCTTATGACGGTGTGCACCTAGGTTCGGTGTCCCTCACAATCGTGGATCGATGTTCGAGATGTTATAATTAGTCAATGATATTGATATACGGATCGTGATGTGAAAGATTATAAGTGAGTAATTAGATAAAGAGGCCGCATTGGTACTTTGCCATTTCAGGACACATCAATCATGTAAACCTGCGCTTGTAGCACACCCGTCATTTCTCACAACACAATTTCTGGCTCGGCTGCTAAATTGACAGAAGCAGTAGCTTTTAGTTCACTCTCCATCGGAATACATGCGAGGCCTGGGCGTCCTTGCTTATTAATGGGCTAATTGGTAACCAGCATCGTGAAAGGCCACCTTCTCATGTATGCATAAAGCCGTCTATTTGGGCTTTGTGCTCGGACATTGGCTCATGGGATTTGCACATAAAGTGTACATAAAGCAATATTATGTTCTTTGGTTTACACTAATGTTGGTGCTGGAGGTCGTCGGCTCGCAAGCGGTCATCGCACTAGTTCGACCATGTACTACTAGCTGAGTTGTCGGGGCGTAAGATGCCACAAATTCAAATAAAACGCGTGCCCCGATGACCGGCGAAACCGGATCTTACGCGGGAAGGAATCGATAGGCCAGAGGCAACGTTACTTGGTGACCGAGTTGACGTCCCCTTGGCCAGAACCATAAGGTTTGTATCTTTTGGGCTGTGGCGTTCGCCTGATGTTTGCCGGGCTTGATTATGAAACGACCTCGATATTTAAGTACCCATTATGATTGGACAAGAGCTTCAGTAAGAAAGAAATGTACTTTTTACTTAATTCCTGACCACAAATATGGAGAAATCGTGATACTTTCGGTTCGCTCTTGAATCATAATCCCTTGACCTTAGCGAATGATAGATTGAATCTGGTCAAATGGAGTGTGGGTCGATAGTTTCTCGTGATAGGATTCTTTATGTGTTGAGGAGGTGATCATCTAGCTGTTATTCAAATTGGCCGGTTTGACATATGGTTGTTGTATGATTCGCTTTGAATTGAACTAGAAAGAGAAAAGAGAATGTTTGACTTGGTCGTCCATGTATCGAAATATCAAATGTTAGCAATGGACGAGAGACCACACAAAGGGGATCCTTCCATAATGCAATGATCTTACCTACCAAATTTTTAGGAATTGTGGGACTTGCATTTTTCTCAATTATCAAAGACATGACGTGTCTATGAGTTTGTCTAGTTAATTAGAGTTGTGTCCACCCCTAGCCAAGGGATGTGGACTCACGGATGAAATAAAATTGGAACAGAACCTAGTTTCGACATCATGTTAGCATGTCTAATAAAAAATTTGAGCTGATAAGTGAAGAGAGACTACTCGTATATGATGTGCATATAAAAACCCTAATCAAGCGACGTGCAGCTTGATTTATATATGAGTTTTTGAGGCATTCGTACAAATTATTTTACGCGAAGAGACTTTCGTATTTGTAAATACGTGTTTTAAAGTTGTCGAATCTTAAAGATAGGCTAGGCATTAGTAACAGTTGCTGTGGACTGCCGCATTTTTTGAGGTACCATAGTTATGGGGGTGCTTATGAAATTGCCTATAAAAGTTACACCAGCTAAAACTATTGAAAGAGCACTGTACCGACAACCTCTTTAGGCAACCGATAGTTGTTGGTCTTAATATACTAGTATAATATCAATGGGATAATAGCACAAATGATTTTTGAATTTTGATCCAATGTATAATATTATCCCTAGATTTTGGTCCAATTTGTAATATTGTCTATAGACTTTAATTCTTTCAATGTGGTCTCCGAATCGTTAATATATATTTAATGTTGTTCTTGAATTTTGGTTCAATGTGCAATATCATTCATAGATTTTTAATTTGTATAATGTGGTCTCTGAACTATTGATATATATATTTAATATTATCCTTAAACAATATGAAAGTATTTAAAAGTACATGGGACCATATTGAGCATTAGACCAAAGTTCAGAGCCGATGCACATTGAATCAAAATTTAGAGATTATATTGCATAAATTAAAAGTTTAGTGATTATATTACACGTTGAATCAAAATTCAGGTACCATTTTACCTAACTACGGTAGATCTCCTTGAAAGTAGGTGATGGCTCATGCGTACAACCTGTTACCTTCTCGATTTTGTATCTAATTGCTTTTTGGTCCCTCAAAAGTTGAGATTTGCGTCCACTTGCCCTCGGCTTTTTTTTCCTCATTCCGGTTTTGATCGAGGCAGAGGATGCCGGGAATCAAACTGTGAGAGGCGCGATAGTGAAATGAAACTCAGGCGCGAAGTCGAAGAGACGACGACGATGTGTCCTGAGGACTTCCCCCTCATTTCCATTTCAGTTCGCCAGTCAATACTTGCAGCAAAGCGTTCAACTTTCTCCACCTCCCTCCAAGTTGCAGCGATGGCGACTTTGGGAAGTGGACGGTTTCGGATGTGGTCAACTTGAACAGAGTTGAATTTCATGGGGCAGTTCGGGAATTTTCAACAGTCTGAGATATGAGATAGGTTTGGACAAGACAACACCGCACACTTCCTGTTTTGTCAGAAGGAAGAATCAAAGCTCTATCCGTCTCATCTCCAAGTCAAAACGAACCAGACAACGCCCCATCCGAGCAAGAACCTCAAGATTTCTGTATATCTCTCTGTCTCTGTCTCTGTCTCTCTCTCTACGCATGACATCGCCATCTTCGACAAATCTCCACCACCCCCATCAATCCGCAATGACCAGAGCCAGAAGCAGAGCCGCCGTCGCACCTCCTCTCTCTCCTCTCCAGATGCACGCTAACCTCTCACTGCTGTTTCTCTTCTCTCTCTCCTTATCACTCCAAGAATCTCTCTCCCACATCGACCCCCACTTCGGAAACTGCAGCCTCCCCGTCGCCTGCGGCGGCCTGAAAATCTCCTTCCCGTTCTACGTCCTCGACCGGCAGCCCTCCTACTGCGGCTTCCCGGGCTTCAACCTGTCCTGTGCCCACGACCGCCTGGTCATCACTCTGTCCGGCGACGACTACGTGGTCCGCGACGTCTTCTACAGGAGCCAGTCTCTCCGCGTCTCCAACGCGGCCCTCTCCGACGACAACTCGACCGCCTCCTCTTACTGCGCGCCTGGCTCTCTCAAGAACCTGACCCTCCCGTCGGCTCAGTTTCAGCTGGGCCAGAACGTCACCGCCACTCTCTCTCTTTTATACAACTGCAACCTCTCTCCCCGCGCAGACGAGCTTCTGAACTTCAGGATCAGCTGTTCCGGCGAAGGAGAAGGAGGCGAAAGAGGGGTCGTCTTGGGGATATATGGGGATGGCGAGGATCAAGAAGTGATCGATGCGACGAAAAAGTGCGGGACTTTGGTGGAGGCGCCGGTGGCAGCCGAGTGGAGAGAGGGGGCGGAGATAGGCGAGGCGTTGAGGAGCGGGTTCGTGTTGAACTGGAAGGCGAGCAGCTGCAGCGCGTGCGAGAGAAGCGGTGGCAAGTGCGGGTTCGATCACGAGAGCTACCATTTCCAGTGTTACTGCCCCGACCGGCCTCATGCTGCGGTTTGTAGAACTGGTACGTTCCCCCCTCCTCCTCCTCCTCCTTCTTGTGCTTATGTTCATAGATTAGTCTTATCATACGAAAACAAGGAGGGTCATCAGAAAATTCAGTAGAACTCTGGATAATTGGAAAGAAAGAACTAAAGAAAGAAAGGCGATTTGGCCACATAAGTTGCGAACAAACAATTGATCCTCTGTGATGCAACTGGAACTAACGACGACCCCATGCTTCCATGGAGTGCGTGATTCATCTTCGAGTGAGAAGAAAAGTTAGGGCAAATGTGGGTATATGTCCTTAGTGCGTTATGAAAAGGCAAATTCGTCTCTAGAAGTATAGCTCTCGATAAGAAACCATTTCGTTACTTGATGCAGATAGGGTTGAGCGGTTTCTTAATCGATTAAAGTTACGTTTGAAACTTAAAACCTATCCATCGAAATTGATTCTTCAATTTTTGGAACCCAAAACCTACCTTGTCACTTGTTTTGAAGTCAATTTCACGGTCTACGGAGATTCCTCGGGTATTCTTAATTGAACGATTACAGAAAATCGTTATCTTTAATGATCATCGTTTGTTGCTACAATCCACTTAACATATTTATATCTAGACACATGAAGAAAATATGAAACATTAACACAGTAAAAATCTCAATCACGGTTATCGTAAAAAGTGGAAGCTTAAATTAATGGTTTCAGATTACGTATTCATCATCAGATGCCATGGAATACTGCATGATCTTGCGAAAACACAGAACAAAAAAAAAAAAAAAACATGCTTGTTCCATGATTCTACTTTGCATATCCTAGAATCTCGAAATGGACCGGTGGAAATTGGTCCAATTCTCCGATTTTCGGCTCTACCCTAAAATCATGCTTATCCTTGAATGTGGGAGCAAATTGTAGAAATTGGCGACAAAGTTTATTTCCATCGTCTGGATATAGCGACGATACATAATTCTTGTTGCTAATTGTTGGGTTTTGTGCCAAAGCTTTCTCGAAAGAGAATTGATTATATAATACTCTTCAAGTGAATGTTATGCTAATGATCTATTTTGGGCCACAAAAAATAAACAACAATCATTAAAATTGTTGTGGGGTATACATTTTTAAGAAATTATGGCTCACAATATATTGTTATTCTTATAGTCATTCAAATGCTGTTATGCTAACAAAGTTCTTCTCGGAATGACACGTTTAGTGACGTTTCATCGCTAATAGTTGATCTTTTCCGCAATCAAGAGAAGACTTTATTTAACTCATTTCGACATCAAAACTTCAAGGCTGCTTGAAGTTCTTAGAAATGTCATGCATAATAAGACATGCATAAAATTAATACACATAACCGAGCCATATTTAATAACCAATAACTATAGATGGCAAAGTGGGTCAAGAACCCATGGGCCATAAATAGGTCACTAACAATTTAGTGGGTCTTAAATGGGTTAGCTAACTATATTAAAAATTAATTTTTTAATCTTTTATTTTAATTTTTTTATAATTATAAAATCGTCTACAATGTTTTAGTAATATATATTTTTAATAATTCATAAGTTTTGCTAAATTAGATTAAATATGAAAGTGTTCTAGTAATATGGATCGGGTAGGGTATGAGTTGTTGGATTTGTATTACATGAAAACATGTTAAATGGGTCGGACCATATATAACTCGACCTAAACCCAACCCAACCCAACCCACCGGTTCGATACCTTTACCAATAACGATCTGTTGCATCACTTAATGTATCTATTTTGTGAATAAATCTCCAACTTAGTGTTAGTAATGATATTTTGCTGTCTTGAGGCAATGAGCTAGCATTTGGCAGAACATTTTGCCACAAAGTGAGTGTCCGATCCATGGCAAAGACAAACCTTGATTGAGTTGGCTAGTCATTTTGGAGCCGCCACACTCTTTATTAAGCTAATTACTGGATTTATTATAGTAGGGCGATTAAGAGTTCTCATACTATATTATTGTAGTACAATGATTCCCATAAATTCCATTGGAAGCTACCACGTTACTGTAGGATGAAGTCATTAGGAGATTTGATATTGAAGATCCTTGTTGGGTATAATTTGTGACGAAAATTACCAAAAAAGTCCTAAACCTTTTGTAATTGTGTCAATTCAATTCTAAATTTAATTTTTTTATCAATAGAGTTCTAAACTTTTTGCAATTGTGCTGATGCAATCCATTTACCTGCCGGAGCTGACTTGATGTGACAAATTTTTAATAATATTTAATATTTTTTCGAATATTTTAATTGTTTTTTTTCTGTCTTTTTTTTCTTTTCTTTTTTCTTTGATTTGGGCATGTAGGCGGCAGCCCGCCACCGGCAGAATTTTTGGAGTAAATGATTGGGTATATAAACTTTGCCACAACGTACCGACTACCGAGACAGTGGTCTCAAATTCAATTTATAAGCAACTCTTTCTCATCAATTTGTGGAATTCGACTTCTTAAATTTGGAGTCTCGGCCATTCTTTTACTAGGGCAAGCACGGGCTCCATTTACTGTTTATGGTAATAAGAAAATTTCGTAAAAAAATGGATTTCAATAGATATGAGTATCTTGCCTCCATCGTCAATTCATTCGTGGTAATGTGATATTCACATAGTCTTAGCAAAATAATTTGGGTAACCTATACTCCTATATAATAATCAATATATATATTGTTTGCTGTTTTATCACATTTACTTTTGCTTTTCTATTTTGATATATAATTTCAATTTTATCTTCGGAATTCTCTCTTTTTTTTTTTTTTTTTTACTGCTTTTGTTTGTCCATATACGACGGATTGAATTTAGATGAGACTCATTAATTGATCATAGTTATGCTATCTAGATTCACTAATGGTGAAACAAGTTACTTGTAATTATGTACAGTTTATTTGGATAAATTTAATGCATTTCATTTAGTCTTTTCTTGTTTGCATGTTGATTTCAAGTTTTTTTTTTACTTAATTTATTTATTTGCAAAATAAATATTTTTATGGATATACTGTTTTAAGCTGGATTACGATTTCTAACTTAGGTGCTAATTGTTAACTGGTTAATTATATTTTTACTGGGTTTAAGTAATTCTTTACATTTATTTCACTTCTTGTAAGAAGTGATGTTTTCTATTTTTGATCTTAATTGGTCAATTGCCTGATTGTACTTTAGCTCTCTAATATCAACAATGCCATCATTTTCTTAATATTTCTTTTTGGGTGGTGCTATTTCCACTCCCATTTTGGTTAAGGCACTCCTCTTTTTAATTAATAGACCAAAATACCATTCTCTCTCTTCAAATTACTGTTTCTTTTTTTATCAACCTAACCAA
Source organism: Rhodamnia argentea (assembly GCF_020921035.1). Lineage (NCBI taxonomy): Eukaryota > Viridiplantae > Streptophyta > Magnoliopsida > Myrtales > Myrtaceae > Rhodamnia > Rhodamnia argentea. The sequence continues at coordinate 7,595,226 of NC_063154.1, read as the reverse complement.
TATTAACTACCTTTATTTCTATTTTTCCTTTTAAATATCAAATTCACATTATAAATGTCAAATTACACCCAATAAAATATCATTCTATAATGCATCATGTTATCACTTTTCTATATAAGTTGATTATTCTTAATTTATGATCTCGCTTTTAATTAGAAAAGCTATATAAAATGTTAGAAATTTTAGTTATAATGGCTTATAAACACACAACTAACTGTTTATTTTTTATGAAATAGTTTGAAGAAAACTTTATTACAAAGTTGAAATTTAAAATTCAATATAATTATTGCTTATTTGTGCTTTTTTCACATTTTAATATGAATTGCAAGATAGTATTGAAAATTTGTTTATATATTCTGCATTTTCAAACTCCTATAAGTTGATCTACTTGCTATGAGATTGAATTTATAATCAATATTAATTCTTTTCTTTATATCAAGAGTTGATTAGCACGAAATTTTATGTTTTTTCCTTTATGTGTTTATCCTTTGTTAATCTATATCTAAATACATATATGTTCAACATTTTATTATGCTTTTAACAAATTAATCTTTTCCATTTTGTGATCAATTTTACTTCTTCTGTTTTTATCAAGATTGACTAAAAATAAAGATAAATTTATGGGTTAGCATGATACAAAAAGAAACATTTAATTGAAGAAAGAAGATGGTATTTTAGTAAGTTAATTAGCAAAAATGATTGTCTTAGCTAAAATGAGAATGACAATAATGCTCCCTCTTTTTTCCCTTAGTATTATCATTTTGGTATTTTGGCAACCTGGTGTAGGCAAGGAAACATCCACGCTTATTGTTAGGGACGGTATAATCTTAACGATATATCCACATACCATCATCACATGTTTTGCATAAAGCACTCATTGATTGAGAGATCGTGTGGTCAGAAATAATGGACCGTCGAGCTAGCAGCTCACTTTAAAAAATTTCAGCACTTACGATTTAGACTTACGGCTAGAATTTTGTATTAGGTTCCTTTTGTTTCGCGAAAAATAAATGATTCGAAAAAAATTTCTTTAAAATAATCACTCAAATTACTTGAAATAATTAGTTCATGAAAACTGTTTTCATTATCATCAATAATTCATGTCGAAATATTTTTGTGAATGATCAAAAGTTTTTATTTATTCATATTTGTGGCGATACAAATGATTATTTTTTAAAAAATATCTTTTAAATTATTCATTTTTCGCAAAACAAATGCAATCTTATAATACATTCAGATCAGTGTTTAAAGGTCGACATCATAATGCTGTTCGATCAAGAGTCAATGAAAAAAAAAAAAAATACTGTGCTTGACATTTTTAAATGGAGATAGGGTGGAGTTCCTGGTTTTCTAAGCTATGACCAATTGCTGATGTTTGAAGGCCGAAAAATGAATTCCCAGAAAAGACTTGACTCGTACATCAATGTCATTACATCAATGTAATTCCGAATAAGCCAGTTTTCCTTAGACTTTCAGAGGGAAGACTTTGACCAAAAAGCCTGGTCAACAACTCCTAAAACAATATACATCTGAACATCAAAATCAAAGGCTGTTCCCTCATCTGTCTTTCTTGACTTCTTACTTGGCTCCTTCCAGCCAAGAGCTGTTGCTGAACTGAACCGATGTGTTAGGGACGCTGTTTATGTCCGTTTCTCCTCATCCAGAGCGATATGTGCCCATATTGTTTGCTTGTTTGCGTTAGGATTGAATCGCGTTCCATGCTAAACTCTGCGAAAACTCACTGATATAAGCACACTGATAGGTTGGACTTTCGAGCATGATTTGAACCTTTTGTTTTTGGTTGACTATACAACAGCCAGTTGATGGCAAGCTCAAATTTAATAGCCAAGGGGTATTAACAAGTGCTAAATAGTAATGACTTGGACCGTTTTGAGGGTATAAATGCTTACATCCTCTCAGGCGCAATTAGCCTCTGTCTCTTTCCTTCACATTCTTCAGCAATGTCTCCTGGATTGAATCCACAAAACGTGCCAAGCTTTAGAGATTCCCCATTTAGGCGGATCGGTATTATCATCGGTCTCAGCATGTTCTTATTCGACTTCGTACTGTCTCTGGGGGGGAACCCGAAATTTGATGCTTGTCAGCCAAAGAACTGCGGTACTGGTCCAAACATAAGCTATCCCTTTTGGATCCTGGGAGTTCAACAACCTTATTGTGGATTTCCTGGCTTCGAGATAGAATGCTACAACCAAAGGCCGATTTATGAGACATCTCGATCTAGTTATGTTATTGAAGAGATTTCGTACGAGGAGAACTTGTTCAGAGTGGTGAATCAAGTAGTACTTGATGCTGGATGCCCCCTGCCGAGTCTCAATTACTCTTTCGACCGGCTACCCGTTACTTTTGGTCCGGGCCAGGTTGATCTCTGCATTTTCCGCAACTGCGACGAGTCATTTTCCGTCAATTCTACAATATCTAGGGTCGAGTGTGCTCCTGGTGAAGGGAACAATTCTTTTGCCGCGATAGCTAGTATGTGCGATTACTTGAACTGGAATAGAGAGTCGTGCCAGTGCTTGGTGGCCGCCCCGGTTCAGATACAAAACTGGAAGGTGAATCAAAGTGTCGACTACCTCAAGTTATTGGAGGACGGTTTCACGCTGAACTGGATTGGGTATGACTGCATGAGGTGCCGAAGGAGTGGGGGGCGGTGCGGCTCTGAAAATAGCACAAGTGTGTGCTATTGCCGCGATGGAACACATCTCGGATACTGTGGTGACGGTAAGACCCTGCAAACTATTCTTAGGCTTTCACATTCTGCTGCTCTTCTAGAAAGTTTTTCTTCACCATCTGGTTCGAGTTTGAGAAACATAAATTCACGAATGATGTCTCTGTCCACTTCATCTTTGTGGAATCGGTTCTTCTGATGCTTTTGTCCAAAAACTTCAGCTTGGTTTCTTCGGCTTTCCTAGATGTTCCTTTCTACCGCTTGAAAAACTCCATATGCTTACTTTTCATTCATCATTCCTAGTTCAAGTTCAATACATTGCATCAAAAACACAAGCTACAGTGAGAACATTAGAGCTCGATGTAGCTGAAGTTGCCGAGCATGTGTTAGCTTGAGAACCAAGAAGGTCGGGAGTTCGACTGCCACCTCCGGGATTTGGAGGGAGGGGTTTCTACGGGGTGCTAAATCAAGCTCATCACTTTTCTCTTCTCCCTTCATAGTTTGCTACCACCATGTCTCGTCCATCTTCATGCGAAAGAACAGGGAAGAAAACCGAGGCCCTATTATCGTACGGACGCCAAAATTGAAAGTGCAACTTATGAAAAAAAATCACAATTACAGCATCATGGAGTCAGTCATTTGATTGTGTTTATGGGGGTTTTCCGTTTCGACCTCCTTAACATCGACGAATCTTTGTCTGACATAAACCCAATTGGGCAGATCAGGTGGTCGCTTCACCAGTTTCTTCCTTCTCCATCAGTTGTCACCTAACTGGGTCTCTCTGCCTTTGATTGTCACGAGCTCAAGTTATCATAGTACTCGACCTTTTGAGAGATCAAGGGTCGAGGACGAGTCTCAAGTGAAATCGTTGTGGTTCTGACTTCTGCGGGTGTGAAGTCGACCCAGGAAAGCCTGTGGGAAAGCTTCGAAACCCCGTCAAACATGGTTGGAAACTTCGCGAGAAGCAAAGTTGGCCATGGGCCCGTGGCCGATGGAGAGAAATCGATGGTGAGTCCCGGAAACGGACCTTTTTAAGCCGAAGAATCAACAGTGGCAATAGATATTTTCTCACGCTGAGCAAATATGTGGTCCGCTACGTTTGCTCTTTCGGGTCCTCTACGCTCAGTTGACCCAGTCAATTGGCGTGTTTACTTGAAAAATGATCCAACGTGACATTCGTATAATGCGATCCTTAGTTTCAGCCACCGAATCTCACTGACTGCTCTATGCCACAAAAGCTCCCCTGTTTCTGTCCGTTCTTGTGCTCCTATTGTTCCCTCTGAAATTTCTGAAATGGGTGTCGAAAGCTCCATAAGTTCCAAGGTTTTGCTTCGCCATGTCATTAGCGTTTTGACGATTATTTCTTTGGAAAACTGGGTTGCGTCTGTGGGCTTGAAGGATGAATTCTGCAAGCCTGCCGAGTGCGGTAAGGACATGATAGGTCATCCCTTCTGGAGCGACACTAAACTATCAACCAATCGAAGTTTTCCAACTGACTGTGATGATAAGCCACCGCTCAAACTGCACCCTTTTGGGGAGTCCCTTGTTGATTATGATAATCAATCTCTTAAGTTGACCTCGGAGTTCGAGAGAACGGGCAATGCTTGTTTTGCTCCAACTCCACCGCCCAGTGAATCTGATACTGATGATTCTGACTCTGAACCGCCCTCCTTCCTTAATCAGAGGCCTTCATACCTAGCATTTCTCCATTACTGCAGCAGCTCCCCAAAAGTTGATCATCCATATCCTTACTTGACTTGCCACTCCGTTGGGGCCAACCGCACTTGCGTTGCTCTTGTAAATCAACCAAAAGACCCACTTCTTGATCTGTCGGCGTGGGCGAGTCATGTTCTTGTACCTGTGGAATTATCTGACGGGAGTATTGAGGAAATGAAAAAAGGTGACCACGAGAAGAGGTGGTCGCACGGATTTAAAGTGATATGGAATTTAACCTCCTGGGACAGTTGTGTTAAATGCAAAAAAAGTGGAGGCAAATGCATTATACACGATGAAGGTTTTCTGTGCGCCTGTTCTGGTGCCGCTTATCCGCTCACTTGCAGAAGAGGTAACACATTTCGGTTAATTCCCTGTGATAGAAACTGTTTAATTTCTCCCATGTGTTCTTCGGTGAATGGCCTTGCCATGCTCTCCAAACTTGATTAGGGATTCAACGGAAGTGAAAGAGCTTCTTTGGCTTCCCTTAGTTTTCTTTTCTCAGTTCTATTTTCCCTCCTTGGCTTCATACACCAAGCCATCACTTCTATTTATATTTCTTTTGGATAACCCTTTTGCAGTTTTAGTGGTTAGATGAATTCATAGCAACGCCATTTTCTTCCTCGCATCAAAGCTGAAGAACCAACAGCATCTTCAGATCACAGATACATATAGTAAACAGTGAATTTGTAAGAGTGTCACTGTTTGTGCTAGCCAGTTCCCATGTGAGTGCACAGATGTGTTGAGGATTATAGATGATTACTGAATTTATGATACGGTGGCCAGGGTATGATTCACTAAGAGAAGACGAATGCACGGGAAGGAAAACGTGAAGGGGAAAGTCTTCTCTGCACGTGTTTGCTTATGCTTGTTTTGCATCAGCTTAACGTTTCAGTTAACACTGTCGCATACAACACTCCATTAAGCTTAGTTCTGCAATTCCATGTGATATGTAACATGTGGGAATATCTATTTGTCCCTAAGATGTATTATGGTAAGTGAGTTGCAATTGTTCGATCAAGGAAGTTGGTGTCTGTACTCCTGTTCTATCATTTTCATAATGCAGATAGGATCTGTATTTGTGGAATTCGTTTCTAACGCAAACGCCGTCTTTTGGTACCTACATCTTTGATGCAGGAAACAACTATGCAGCTTTGAAGATTGGAGTAGGTCAGTCAAACCTTTATCATCGGGGACAATATACAATCCTTTGAATATATATCGGCACATTAAGCGTGGTTTGTGATAGCGAAAAAATGTTGTCAGCGCATATTTTGAGCCCAATTATGATGCAAGAGCACAATGTCATGCTTCATACATTTGTGAACATTTCGCAGACAAAGTTTTCCTGAAATTATCCATTTCCTCTGCTTGTCACTGATGCAAATCTAACGAAACTTTTGTTCTTCAGGTAGCGGAGTCGGTGCCTTGGCCAGTATTTTCCTCTGTTCGTGCATCTATATGATTCACTACAAACGACGGCATCCCTTCTTAAAACTCCGCTCCAGACAGGCTTCTTCCGGTTCTTCCTTGAAAGCAGATATTGAAGTGGGCAATGTATTGTTCGAGGTCCCCATTTTCACCAATGGCGAGCTTGAAGAAGCTACTAACTATTTCGATTCTGCCCGGGAGCTCGGAGATGGAGGTTATGGAACTGTGTACCATGGTAAGACCTTTAAAGAAAGAGGCTAATTAGGCAACCTGCATATAAATGCTAGGAATCTAAGCGGGTCATTCTCCATTTTCTTAATCAGGCAAACTTCGAGATGGCCGGGAAGTAGCTGTTAAGCGTCTATACGAGCACAACTATCGGCGGGTGAAGCAGTTCATGACTGAAGTCCAAATCCTAACTCGCTTGCGCCACAAATACCTCGTCTCTTTGTATGGCTGCACTTCACAGCACAGCCGTGAACTCCTGCTGGTCTATGAGTACATCCCGAACGGCACAGTAGCCGATCATCTACATGGGAAGCGAGCGCAGCAGGACCCTCTCCTGTGGCCTACTCGTATTAGCATCGCCATAGAAACGGCCACCGCATTGGCTTACCTTCATGCGTCTGACATAATCCACCGGGATGTGAAGACTAACAACATCCTTCTTGACAATAACTTTAGCGTCAAAGTAGCGGATTTTGGCCTTTCTCGGCTCTTCCCCAATGACGTGAGTCACGTGTCAACTGCTCCTCAGGGGACTCCAGGTTATGTGGACCCCGAGTATCATCAGTGCTACCAGCTTACGGAGAAGAGCGATGTCTACAGTTTTGGGGTAGTACTAGTGGAACTCATATCGTCCATGCCGGCGGTTGACATAAGCCGAGATAGGCATGAGATTAATTTGGCCAACTTAGCGACTAGCAAGATACAGAAACATGCGTTTCACGAACTGATCGATCCCAATCTGGGATTCGAGTCGGATCCCGAAATCAACAGGATGATCATGGCGGTGGCGGAGCTGGCTTTCAGGTGCTTGCAACAGGACAAGGACATGAGGCCTTCCATGGAAACTGTCCTGGAGGAGTTGAAGGCGATTTCGAGTGGGACACAGGAGCCCGACAAGTCGAAGGATGTGAGCGATGATAACAGCATCGGCCAAAGCAAGAACCCGCCTCCTTCACCGGAAAGCGAAGGTGCGGGGCTGTTGAAGAATGTGAAGCCGTCGGCTTCCCCTGTTTCGGTGACTCAAAAATGGGGAAGCAGTGGTAGTTCTACTGTACAGAGTGGTTGACACGTAGTCTTATCAGTTCTCTCCTGCAATTTTTCCTTTCTCCATCTTGGCTTAAAGTTTTCTTGCATTTCGGTAACGGTTTGCAGCTAATATTATACACAATGTAGATGATATAGCAGGCGATCAAGTTTTCCATTTCTGTCATCATTTTTCTGCTTCTACATGTCAGCACTTCTGCTGAGGCTGCATGAGGATTTGATGTAACTACTACATAGTACAGAGCAATTTCCTAGGAGCATGAATAAAGGATTGTACACATACTTGCCATTGTCCCTCTCTTTATCACAACAATTCAGGCTTTTGAAAGAATTTTCCCAGATCCGGGTTGAACATTGAGGCTTGTACAGCTTCTTCATGACATGAGCAGATTTGCTCCCAAAATGAATACAAGGACTTAAACCAGATTTAGAGAGGAGATACAATGGCTGATCGTGCTACGAAGGAAATATCAAGTCTCATCCTAGAAATTAAATCATCATCGCCCGTATTGAACGTGTTACATTGCAAGGAAGGCTTATTCTCACTCAAGTGCTAATCTGTATAAATAAAGTATGAGACAAATTTTTCTACTGAGGCCCGACTTTTTCACCCTTTTCACCGTTATCTCCTCTTCGTTCCAAAAGCACAAGCCTAAGTATTCTTCGGTCAAAAAGTCGGGGAGGACCAGAAGCTTTTTCATGATCAGCTCATCAGTTCCGCACGAAAATCGTAAAACTACCCTTTAACTTAAAGAATCTGCATTCTCCCTCTTAAATTCTCTCTCTCTCTCTCTTCCTCTCTCTGTGTGGTGTGTGTTTCTTTTGCGTTCAAAAGTCATTCTTTCTTTGAGAATTGTGAAAGACGATTTCTGAAAAGAAAAAGAGCGATCTTCCACCAGGAACACGAAGAAAAAGATTGGGAAATCGCGCGCATTCTCCAGCGCACAATGATCCCTTTATCATGCTCTCAAGCAATCCCTCTCAAGTAATCAAAATCGTCCCCTACTATACAGTAGTAATATTTCATTCAAATTTCAAAAGCACTGAAACCCGAGCATCCATTATTAGGCGTATATAAGGAGTCCCCGAAAAAACAGAGCACCCTCGAGGAGAACAGAGCACGAAGAAGATGGCGACTCTGCAGAAGTTCAAGCTCCTAGCCGCCCAGTGCGGCGTGGCCCCGAGCCCCACGCGCAGCCCGAGAGCAAGCCCCGTCGTCCAGCTCCGCCGCCAGAGCCACAAGACCACCCTGGGGATGCTCTTCGCTCGCGGCTGCGGGGTCGGGGTGCGGCGGGTCGACTCGGTCGAGCCGAGAAGCTTCCACACGCCAGAATCGGGCGGGGAGAAGAGGAAGAAGAGCGCGAGCGGGCGCACTCTGAAGGACCTGTTCGTGTCGCCGCCGCCAAGCCCGGAAAGAGATGGCGATGGAAGGGGAGGCGGCAAAGGAAACGGAAGCGGCGGGGAGGAGGTGTTTCCTTTCCACGCGGGCAGCCTAGGCGGTGTGATTGCCGGGCACGGTTCGCCAAGGCCGGTCTTCATGGGGTTGCGGTTCAGGTCGCTGATGCTCAGGAAGGCCTGGCGTCCCACGCTGGAAACAATACCCGAGTGATATGCCCATGCGGAACCCAAATTTTGCTACGAATTGTGTCGAGGACCGTCGTTTCGAGTGGCAGAATCAACTCAACTCGGTCGTCGTCCCTCTCATTCCCTAGACTCCAATCTCGATCTTATCTTTGCGTTTCGCGTCGCATACTTGTCTCAAGTTTGCGCAGATGAGATTCTAATGAAATGACATGCCATGCGAAAATTGCCTTCTCTATAATTTGGATACTATTCCGACAAGTATAAGGCCTAAGTCGCTAGAAATATGTTCAGGTGCTATGCCGCATCGTAGGCTATGTTCTCATCGCATCGTCAGGCCGCTGAATTTTTCATCCATTACGGTGGTCGGCGGAGAATCAATGTTGTACCGTGTAGTGCCGTGATGTGGAAAAAGCCGACTTAATCTCAGCCGAATATTGTTGCTCTACAATCAAGGCAAATCACCACTCCCATGAACACCTTGGTGACGCTGCGAATGAGCAGCCGTCCAGAATTAGTACCGACGCAATCTCTACAATTACCGACATCCTGAACAAGACCACAGTTTCGAGTTCAACCCCGATCCGCTTTTCGCCGCTGAAAATTCCCTCTCAGAAACGGTGGAGATCATGGAGGAGAGGCACAGCTAAGATTGTGCAACAAAACCAGTGAAGGGTAGATGCGAGAACCAAGTTTGCCGAGTGAGATGAGCATGCACTGATAGAGGGTGTAAAATTCCATATGTCAAGGAATTATATTATCACTGCATATCATATGCAATGATCTATTCAAGCGTTTCAAACTAGGTATTGAAGTTACACAAACTCGAAACTAGAAAGGAGATACTCTTTGAGCGATTAATATTCGAACAAATCGAACATCGTGAAGATACTGTAATAATGCTTTGATGATTAATCCTCACCGAAAGTTTAAACGTAAGGAACTAAAATCGCACCTGTCATCACTAAATATTATATGTAATAATCTATTGTATGGAAGTTTTCTAGCCGCAAAAAAGAAAAGAAAGGAGAACACAAGAACGAAATTTCAAGCTGGCAGGACTCCTTCCGATAAGGAAGTGGTTGTCGGGGCTTGAAACAAGAAAGAAGCCGTTGGAGTTTGCAATGACTGCGGGCACAAAAAATTCTAATTCTTCCAAACTTATGTATGGATATCTTAGGAAATGAAATATGAACAAAAAGTTTCCGAATGATGGGAGCCGAGGTCTTTGATTAGTATTTGTCGATCGTTTAATTAGGGTTCCGTTCGTTTGGAGAAAGATTATTTTCTGGCTTTTCGATAATTTGATTACAGCAACACAAAAAAAATTTCATGAATAAAAAATAATAAGCGTAGATCGGGAAAACAACTTTCCTTTTTGGCAAGAACGAAATTACTTTCCCTAAACCACTAAGCAAAAAAAAAAAAATTAATCGTTTTTATTTCCATCCATAATATTTTTCTTAGAGACAATTTCTAAATTTTAAGAAAAAAAAAAAAGAAATCTCACCATTTCTTAGGAAAAACCTTTTATTTCGAATTAAGAGAGAGAGCAAGCAATTTGTTTAGAATCCCGCCCGCCATGCTATAAAAGCAGTCATCCTCCTCCTTCAGTTCAGCCTTGGGCTTCGATTCGGAAACAGTTTCTTCCGAATTGCAAAACGCAGGCCGACGAGCGATTTTCCTGCATTGGTGTAGTCCAGCGGAGGAAGCGGTTTGGTCTTGTTGCATGGGAAGGGAGAGATTTTGGGAGGACAGCTAGACGAAGAAGGTGATTCCGGCGATGAATTGAATACTGCCGCATTGATCAAAAGCTGCTACTTCTGGGGTTCTGAATCTATTCCCGCAGTAAGCTCGAACAAGACTCGTTTCTGCATCGACCAAAGACGGGCCATTGCGCCAAAGATAGCGAAGCTATTTCCAGATTTTGCTCACAAGCTCCCTCACCGTCTGTTGGAAGAACAACTCATCGCCCTGTTACAGTCATGTAGGACCAAGAAGCAACTCCATCAAATCCATGCCCAGGTAGTCTGTCATGGCCTTGAACGAAACCATTATGTTGCTCCAAAAGTCATCACAACTTGTGCTCAGCTCAAGGAAATGGGATATGCCCATAACGTGTTCGACCAAATTCTCGACCCAAATGTCTCCCTCTGGAACGCCATGTTCAGGGGGTGTTCCCAGAATGAATTAAACAGGGAGGTCGTATTTTTGTTCGGTCAAATGAGAAGCATGGGCGTGATGCCCAATTGCTTCACTTTCCCGATTGTGCTCAAATCTTGTGGCAAGATCAATGCTCTGACGGAAGGCCAGGAAGTGCATTGTTTTGTGATCAAGTCTGGTTTTAGAGAAAATCCTTTTGTAGGCACCACCTTGATTGAAATGTACTCAAGTGGGGGAGAAGCTGGTCCTGCTTACAAGGCCTTTGGTGAGATGCTTGAGAGGAATGTTGTTGCATGGACTTCGATGGTCAATGGATACCTCCTGTGTGGAGATGTAGTTTCTGCAAGGCGTCTGTTCGACTTGGCTCCAGAACGGGACATAGTGTTATGGAACACCATGATCTCCGGTTATATTGAAATTGGGGACATGGTGGCTGCACGGAAACTCTTTGATGCCATGCCCAATCGGGATGTTATGTCATGGAACACTGTGTTAAATGGTTATGCTAACAATGGGGATCTCGATGCTTGTGAAGTGATGTTTGACGAGATGCCCGAACAGAACATTTTTTCATGGAATGGCTTGATTGGAGGATATGCCCGCGGTGGTAATTTCTTGCAAGTCTTGGCCACGTTCAAAAGAATGTTGATTGAAGCCACTGTGAGCCCAAATGATGCCACTCTTGTGACTGTTTTGTCTGCGTGTGCTAGATTAGGAGCTCTTGATTTGGGTAAGTGGGTACATGTTTATGCCGAGAGCTATGGATATGGCGGGAATACATATGTCGTCAATGCTTTGATCGACATGTATGCAAAATGTGGAGCTGTAAAGAATGCCCTTAAGGTGTTCATCAATATGTGCACAAAGGACTTAATTTCTTGGAATACTATAATAAATGGTTTGGCAATCCATGGCTGTGGGGCTGACGCCTTAAGTTTGTTCCAGCAGATGAAGGGTGCTAGAGTAAAACCAGATGGAATCACGTTCATAAGCATCTTGTGTGCCTGCACACATATGGGAATGGTGGCAGATGGTTTGTCATACTTTCAGTCCATGATTGATGATTACTCGCTAGTGCCTCAAATGGAGCATTATGGCTGTATGGTTGATTTGCTTGCACGAGGTGGTCTTTTGGTCCAGGCTGTTGAATTTGTGGACAGGATGCCCATAAAAGCGGATGCTGTTATTTGGGCTACTTTGCTCGGAGCCTGTCGGCTACACAAAAATGTTGACTTGGCCGAAATAGCCCTCCATCGGTTAAGTGAACTTGAGCCTGGAAATCCCGCCAATTATGTTATGCTTTCAAATATATATGGGGACATTGGAAAGTGGAAGGATGTGGCCAGATTGAAAGCTGCAATGAAAGATACTGGGCGTAGAAAACTTCCTGGATGTAGCTTGATTGAGGTCAATGATGATATTGTCGAGTTCTATTCCATGGACGAGAGGCATCCTGATAGTGATGAAATATATGTGGCCTTGGACGGTTTGATAAAACTATCAAGGTCATCTGGCCATGCATCTGACCTAACCGTGTTTGAGCAGTGAACTTATAGAAGGGGCATATCTAGACAAAGTCAATCACCGTTACCGTCTCATGTCAAGTCGCTTTCTTTTATTGCGAGGCGTTTGATACAGGTATGATTATTTCGATTTTGAGGAAGGAAGAGGGATCATCATGATATGTACTTCAGCGAAAAATTTAATGATTTTCTTCTCATCCATTCGTATACTTCTTTTTCTTGTGATTGACAACCTTGAGAGGAATAATTGTGTACTGTTTTTTAAAGAGAGAAAGTCACAGGTCAACTTTTTTCTGAGTCAAATGATCCTTCCAATTAAAGTGTAAGTGAAAATGCTGATGTGATTATTATTTTGCCATTTAATGTAGATACTGTCATTCCACGGGGCTTTTTAAAATCTTTTGACAAATAGAAAGCAGAATTAACATTTCTAAAAACACAGTATGGCAAAAATTTAAAAAAAAAAAAGGAGTGGAAGAGTGGACTAGTGGCTGATGGGGGTGGGTCATTGTGTGGCAGTGCAATAGTGTTAGCGTTGCCACATGTGGTGGCACTGCTGTCACTAACTGCACCTGAGAGAATACTCATAGAAAAAACATAAATTGTTACCAAAAAAAAAAAAAAAGAGAACGGTCACGACCACTGCATCTGAGTGCCACTCACGGAGGTTCGTGATCCCCCCACCACTTGTGCTCAGTGTGGTGACAACTGCTCTCTGGCAAGGGCTAGGCAACACGTCGCCACGGTCGTGCAACCTTGGCCAGGTCGGTCTCACCAAGGATCACGTCACCATGATCTCGCAACCTTGGCTTGAGGTTAACTAAAGCCAATCGACGCAAAAGAAAAATCATGATACCACTAGTTTGTTCAGGTAACGCTAATGTGGCAGTCTCGGTCAGCATTCGTATGCATGTTCAAGATATGAACTAATGTGATCAAATGAACATGTTGTTAGTAGAGATCCAAATGGCCAGAAGAAAGTTGCACGATGGATCATGATGGCTTCTTTTCTGAAAATGCAGGGACGATGGCTGCCTTCGTTCCATCAGAGACAGAAAACATCATGTTATAAAATTCTGAATGAGATGAGAGATGAAATCAAGATTTGATTTGTTTGGAGTCCTCGTGGGCTGTGACTGAGGCGATGGCTACGTGATTGCTATCAGGGTCTGTATGCCACTCCTCCTCTGATTCTTCGAATCTGTACCGATGATGTGATCGAAGAGCAGTCCTCTTCTCTGGTTTGTCTTCCACCCAATCAAAACCAAAAAAGACGAGAAGACTTGACTTTTCAAGTCAATCGCCAGCCGTGAACTCAAATCATAGTACGCTCGACCTTCAAAGAGATCCAATTCAAGGGTCGAAGGCGAATCTCAGTGAAATCGTCGTGGCTCTGAGGCCAGGCCACCGCGTTTGCTCTTTCGGGTCCTCTACGCTCAGTTGACCCAGTCAATTGGCGTGTTTACTTGAAAAATGATCCAACGTAACATTCGTATAATGCGATCCTTAGTTTCAGCCACCGAATCTCACTGACCGCTCTATGCCACAAAAGCTCCCCTGTTTCTATCCGTTCTTGTGCTCCTACTGTTCCCTCTAAAATTCCTGAAATGGGTGTTGAAAGCTCCATAAGTTCCAAGGTTTTGCTTGGCCATGTCATTAGCATTTTGACGATTATTTCTTTGGAAAACCTGGTTGCATCTGTGGGCTTGCAGGATGAACTCTGCGATCCTGCCGAGTGCGGTAAGGACAAGATGGGTCATCCCTTCCGGAGAGACTGTGATGATAAGCCAACGCTCAAACTGCACCCTTTTGGGGAGTTCCTTGTCGATTATGATAATCAACCTCTTAGGTGGAGCTCGGAGTTCGAGAGAACAGGCAATGCTTGTTTTGCTCCAACTTCACTGCTCGGTGAATCTGAGACTGATGATTCCGGCTTTGTACCTCCCTCCTTCCTTAATTCCACTGGGACGCCTTCATACCTAGCATTTCTCCATTACCGCAGCAGCCCCCCAAATGTTGATCATCCATGTCCTTACTTGACTTACCCCTCCGTTGGGGCCAACCACACTTGCGTCGCTCTTGTAAGTCAACCAAAAGACCCACATCCTGATCTGTCGGCGTGGGGGAGTCATGTTTTTGTACCTGTGGAATTAGTTGGCTGGAATATTAAGGAAATGAAAAATGGTGAGTTCGAGAAGAGGTTGAAGGACGGGTTTACAGTGATATGGAATTTAACCTCCTGGGACAGTTGTGTTAAATGCAAAAAAAGTGGAGGCAAATGCACTAAACAGGATGAAGGTTTTATGTGCTTCTGTTCTGGTACCGCTTCTCCGCTTACTTGCAAAAGAGGTAACACTTTTCGGTTAATTCCCTGTGATAGAAACTGTCTAATTTCTTCCATGTGTTCTTCGGTGAATGCCCTTGCCAAGCTCTCCAAACTTGATTAGAAATTCAACGGAAGTGAAAGAGCTTCTTTGGCTTCCCTTAGTTTTCTATTCTCATCGGTTTCTTTTCGCTTCACTCATCACGCCATTACATTTCTTTACCATATCTTTTAAACAATCCTAAGATGTATTGTGTTAAGTGATATTCAGTTGCTCGGTAAGAATTTACGTTAGATCTCGGAAGCCACGAAAGATTTATATGTCGTAGATGAATGTCATCGTATTATGATAATCAATCCGCAGTTTTTAAGTTAGGTATTCGTGAACATCAATATTGAAGTTTCCTCCCTAACCTGTCTTTCTTTTCTTTTGTTTCTTTATTTTCACTTTGGAAATTAAAACCTACTCCCGTTTTAAACTGAACTAAATCGAAAGAATGATTTAGATGAATTTCAAGTCTTAGATTGCCCTCTTTATGCTATTGACCTGAGCTGGCTCTATCTAGTAAGGCCAGCTCTGGTCAAATTTAGAGGGCACATGTGCCTCGACCCTTTTTGGTGAATTCACCTGCCTCGCTCTTTCCTTCACATTCTTCGATGATCTTGTAATTTCCTAGAAACAGCTGAAAGAACGCGTTCCGACATCATGAGAGAATAATAGAATTCGTCCTCTGGCTGTAGACTTCACTTTTCCAAGTCAATAGCCAGCCTTCAATATGAAAGAAAGAAGCGTTGGTTGGCTTGACCCAATGACTTGTGTGGACTCCCCCACTTAAATTTGGCTAAAGTGAAAGCTTTCGCATTTAAATGGTCCAAATTTACCGGATACTTGTATTTGACACGACAAATTTAGATCATCCAATGATCTTTTAGGAATCTCTAAGGACACGCGTGACAATGCTTCTGAAGCAAAATTTCTGCTTCATAAGTACTTTTGGAGCAGAAATTCATTCAATAACGCAATTTTTGAATTAGAAATCCGTTTGATTCACAACTTTAAATTTTTACTTTTGAAACAACTTTTTACTTCAGAAGTGGTTTTTGCAGCACTTTTGAGAAGTAAAAAAACTTACTTCTCACCATCAGAAGCTATTTTTTTCCTTCTCACTCCTCCCTCTTCATATTTTCTTCCGTTTACGGGCTCTCTCTCTCTCTCTCTCTCTCTCTCTCTCTCCCCCGAGAGGTGTGGGCCGGGTTTGGCTCGGTCCGGAAAATATTTTAATAAAAAAATTAAATCAATATAAAAAAGGAAAATTCAAAAATTTTGAAAATTCCAAAAAAATCCCAAAAAATAAGAAATGGCCACAATTAGCCGATCAAGACCTATTTTCGAATTTTTTGGCCCCCGATCTTTCCAAATTGACGATTTTTCCTTTTTTGGCAAATTGTCTCTAATTTCTCTCAAATTACCCATGAATTATAATCACACATTCTCTAAGCCCTTAGGGCTATATTAGGGAAGCCTTGATTTGTATTGATGTGTTTGATCTGTGCACTTGATTGCGCATTTATTTTATTAAATGTGATTGGTAGGATTAATCTTTGGATTTGCATGAAAATCCGTCGGTATTTGCATTTAACTTTTCTTGAATAAAATACATTTTAGGTTAGGATCAATAATTTTTTGTAAAAATTTTATCCTGTTATCAAACGTTTTTGTTCGATTAGAAATCAACTTCTGAAATAGAAGTAAAAAAATCAACTTTTACTTCTGAAGTTGTTTCTGAAGTAGAAGTGTTATCATACGCAACCTAAGCCATCAACCCATGCGAATTCATGTGAAAGAAACCCGCCCTCACACCTCCTCTCTACAACATCATATCGCCATCTTCGACAAATCTCCACAGCCCACGTCAATCCACAAGGACCTGAACCAGAAGCAGAGTCGCCGTCGCATCTCCTCTCTCTCCTCTCCCAATGCACGCTAACCCCTCGCTGCTGTTGCTCTTCTCTCTCGCCTTATCACCCCAAGAATCTCTCTCCCACATTGACCCCCACTTCGGAAACTGCAGCCTCCCTGTCGCCTGCGGCGGTCTGAACATCTCCTTCCCTTTCTACGTCCGCGACCGGCAGCCCTCCTACTGCGGCTTCCTGGGATTCGACCTGTCCTGTGCACACGACCGCCTGGTCATCACTCTCTCCGGCGACGACTACGTAGTTCGCGGTGTCTTCTACACGAACCAGACTCTCCGCGTCTCCAACGCCGCCCTCTCCGACGACAACTTGATCGCCTCCCCTTACTGCGCGCCTGGTTCTCTCAAGAACCTGACCCTCCTGTCGGCTCAGTTCCAGCTGAGCCAGAACGTCACCGCCACACTCTCTCTGTTATACAACTGCAGCCTCTCTCCCGGCGCAGACGAGCTTCTGAACTACAGGATCAGCTGTTCCGGCGAAGGAGAAGGAGGCGAAAGAGGGGTCGTCTTGGGGATATATGGGGATGGCGAGGATCAAGAAGTGATCGATGCGACGAAAAAGTGCGGGACTTTGGTGGAGGCGCCGGTGGCAGCCGAGTTGACAGCGGGGGCGGAGATAGGCGAGGTGTTGAGGAGCGGGTTCGTGTTGAACTGGACGGCGAGCGATTGCAGCTCGTGCGAGGGGAGTGGCGGCAAGTGCGGGTTCGATCATGAGAGCTACCATTTCCAGTGTTTCTGCCCCGACCGGCCTCATGCTGGGTCTTGTGCTCCTGGTAGGCTTATTTCTTTTTCAGTCTGTGTCTGCGCATAATGCACTCTTTCTCTTGGTGAAATGTTGATTAGATTCATCGGATTCCGAGGGTCGAGTCGAGTGCACTTCCCTTTCTGCCTAGAATTTGCTAAGAAGTACCTCTGAGTCATAAATCTTCAGGGGCTCCACTAGCTTAACGCGCAAAATTCCTCTTGAGCTAAGCAATCTGACTCTGCTGGAGGCTCTTGAGCTTTCTATAACGATCTTAGCGGGAGAATGATGTAATGGCAGAGATGGCTACGGTGTATTTGAAAAGTAAACCCTTTCTTAACACTCCGATTTTCCTTCAAAGTGGCTGAGCAAAACATTAATGCTCCTTGAAACTTGTGAGCAGGACGCGAGCAAAAATGGTTATCGAGTCAAGAGAAACTTGAACTTGAGAATGCCATGATCATTTCCTCCGCGTTCTTAATAATTCGAAGGCCACATCCACTCCCATCCCTAGTCCGATGTCTTGATACGAAAACCTCCTTTGCCTTTATCTTCTTTCTCTTTGGAGTGTCCACCGTCATTTTAATCCTCAAACTTCTTGTATTTTGTCAATTTGTTCTTCAAAGTCAACACTGTTAATTCACTCCGGGTTTATTGATAGTTTTCCCTCTGATTCAGTTCTTTAGCACCATTACTAAATTAGTCATTTCAAAGACACGCAAAATAAGAGTCACTGTAATGAGTACGGATCAAAATATCAACACTAAGTTTCTCGATCTTATATGTATGGTGTCCTCTCTGACTGTTGCAAAAAGCATTCCTACTGGTTTCTTCGTAGTTTTTTGATTGGGAGATTTACCTGACAGGGATTTGTGTCCTTTGTAACAGCGCAGCATGGCATTTGGGTGATGAAAGTTGCAATAGGTATTCCATCGAACCCGCTTTTGTTTCACATACTAATACACCGTGCCGAAACCTTGACAAAGTTTTGCTTTTCCAACATTAGGACCTTATATTAGTAAATTGATGAACCGAAAGTTGTTGCTCACGAATCTTTTGCTTCTCTCTAATCAGCTGCATCAGGAGTTGGGATTGTGATTATCATTCTTGCATTCTTTTCCATTAGGAAGAAATCGATGATAAGTAAACATACGGCTTTGATGATGGGAAAGAAAGAACATTCTGCGGCCGCACAGAAAATTGAGGGATTAATTTCTTCGAGGAGATATACCTACAAAGATATCAAGAGGATGACCAATTCTTTCCAGGAAAAGTTAGGTCAAGGAGGCTATGGTTATGTGTACAAAGGCAAGCTTCGAGACGGTCAACCTGTGGCCGTGAAGCTTCTGAAGAAACTGAAAGGCGATGGGGAAGAATTTATCAATGAAGTCGTGAGCATAAGCAGGACTTCTCATGTGAATGTTGTCAGCCTTCTGGGCTTTTGCTTTGAGGGAAGCAAAAGAGCTCTAGTTTATGAGTTCATGCCTAACGGATCACTGGAAAAGTTCATATTCAAAAGCGACACTTCAAAGGCAAATCAGCAATTGAGTTGGGAGACATTATACAACATCTCCCTAGGCATAGCGCAAGGGCTAGAGTACCTGCATCGAGGATGTAATGCCAGGATTTTGCATTTTGATATAAAGCCTCACAACATTCTTCTCGATCGGAATTATTGTCCCAAGATTTCTGACTTTGGTCTTGCCAAAATATGTCCTAGAGAAGAGAGTATTGTGTCGATGTTGGGTGCGCGCGGCACTGTAGGCTACATTGCTCCGGAATTGGTCATAAGGAACATCGGAGGGGTCTCTCACAAATCGGATGTCTACAGTTATGGCATGATGGTTATGGAAATGGTCGGCGGGAGAAAGAACTTTGAAGTTGGGGTGGACCGTACTAGCGAAATATATTTCCCTCTTTGGATTCACCGACGCCTTGAACTTCAGGAAGAACTCGGGTTGCGTGGTATCACGAATGAGGAAGACGAAGGAATCGCGAAGAAGATGATCATAATCAGCTTGTGGTGCATTCAGATTGATCCAAGAGATCGACCAGCAATGACTCAAGTCGTGGGGATGCTAAAAGGAAGTGTTGAGGCCTTGCAAATTCCTGCCAAGCCAACATTGTCATCCCCGTCATTGAGATCCCCAGTAGTTACTACAGATGAGAGTTCATTGCTGCAATTTGAGATCACTACAGCACCTGTATAAAGTTATATCATATACTTATTTTGAGATTTGTGTTCCTTTGTTTGCTTCGTTGGTAATTTCATAGAGTGAATGGAATGGCACGAGGGAAGCTTGTGTGCTTCCCATTCAAGTGGATGACCGACTCTTTTGAAGAAAAGCTAGGCCAGGGAGGCTATAGCTGCGTGTATAAAGGCAAGCTTCGAGAAGTGCGAGCATAAGCAGGTCTATAAAGTTTACAAGCCACCATCGAGGTATCACTAATTACTTTCCTATTAACTATGGATTAGGCTTTGTTTTACATGAGGAGAACTCCCGCTTAAACTCTAAAATCAACGGTGGTCTTAGTTTATGTTGGGTTAAATCTGAGTTCGGTTCCTAAACGGGAGATTTTATTCCAAAAACCACACGGAATTTGCGCAAACCGACTTGGAAACTGTCAATTCGAGAGGAGGAGTGCTTCCTTAAATCAATAACAGTAATAAGGCCGCTCGTATAAAATTTCTCCCGAAGTGTATGATATATTTTTCCTCGTATTGTTAACACAAGTCCAATTCTCAAATCACTTTATCAATGTTGCCCAGTTTGACAAAAAAATCGGAGAAAAAAGAAAAAGAAAAGATAAGGACATCTGACCTAGCCGTGTTTGAGCAGTAAACTTGTAGAAGGGGCACATCTAGACAAAGTCGATCACAGGTATTGTCTTATGTCAAATCGCTTTCTTTTATTCTGAGGCGGTTGATACATGTACGATTATTTCGATTTTGAGGAGGGAAGAGAGATCTTCATGCTATGTGCTTAAGCGAAAAATTTAATGATTTTCGTCTCAGCCATTGATATATTTCTTTTTCTAATGAGTGATAATCTTGAGAGGTATAATTTTGTTCTGCAGATATTGTCATTCCACTGGGCTTTTTAAAATCTTTTGACCAATAGAAAACAGAATTAACATTTCTAAAAACACAGTATGCTGAGATAAAAAAAAAAAAAAAAGTGAAAGAGTGGACTAGCGGCTGACGGTGGTGGTCATTGTGTGGAGTGCAGTAGTGTTGGCGTTGTCACCTGTGGTGGCACTGCTGTCGCTGACCGCACCTTGAGAGAATACTCACAGGAAAAAACATAAATTGTTACCAAAAAAACAGAGAACGCTCTCGACCCCTGCATCTGAGTGCCACTCATGATGGTTCGAGATAGCTCCACCACTTGTGCTCAGTGTGGTGACAACTGCTGTTTGGCAAGGGCTAGGCAGTACGTTGCCACGGTCGTGCAACCTTGGCCAGGTCGGTCTCATCAAGGATCATGTTGCCACGATCGTGTAACCTTGGCTTGAGGTTAACTTTAGCCAATCGACACGAAAGAAAAGTCATGGTACCACTAGTTTGTTCAGGTAATGCTAATGTGGCAGTCTCGGTCAGCATTCGTATGCATGTTTAAGATATGAACTAATGTGATCAAATAAACATGTTGTTAGTAGAGATTCAAATGGCCAGAAAAAAGTTGCAGGATGGATCATGATCGCCTCTTTTCTAAAAATGCAGGGACGATGGCTGCTTTCGTTCCAACATAGACAGAAAACATCATGTTATAAAATTCTGAATGAGATGAGAGATGAAATCAAGATTTGATTTGTTCGGAGTCCTCGTGGGCTGTGACTGAGGCGATGGCTGCGTGATTGCTATCAGGGTCTGTGTGCCAATCCTTCTCTGATTCTTCGAATCTGTATCGATGATGTGATCGAAGAGCAGTCCTCTTCTCTGGTTTGTCTTCCACCCAATCAGAACCAAAAAAGACGAGAAGACTTAACTTTTCAAGTCAATCGCCAGCCGTAAACTCAAATCATAGTGCGCTCGACCTTCAAAGAGATCCAATTCAAGGGTCGAAGGCGAATCTCAGTGAAATCGTCGTGGCTCTGAGGCCAGGCCACCGCGTTTGCTCTTTCGGGTCCTCTACGCTCAGTTGACCCAGTCAATTGGCGTGTTTACTTGAAAAATGATCCAACGTGACATTCGTATAATGCGATCCTTAGTTTCAGCCACCGAATCTCACTGACCGCTCTATGCCACAAAAGCTCCCCTGTTTCTGTCCGTTCTTGTGCTCCTACTGTTCCCTCTAAAATTCCTGAAATGGGTGTTGAAAGCTCCATAAGTTCCAAGGTTTTGCTTCGCCATGTCATTAGCGTTTTGACGATTATTTCTTTGGAAAACCTGGTTGCATCTGTGGGTTTGCAGGATGAATTCTGCGATCCTGCCGAGTGCGGTAAGGACATGATGGGTCATCCCTTCTGGAGCGACACTAAACTATCAACCAATCGAAGTTTTCCAACTGACTGTGATGATAAGCCAGCGCTCAAACTGCAACCTTTTGGGGAGTTCCTTGTTGATTATGATAATCAATCTCTTAGGTTGAGCTCGGAGTTCGAGAGAACGGGCAGAGCTTGTTTTGCTCCAACTCCACCGCCCGGTGAATCTGCTACTGATGATTCTGGCTTTGTACCTCCCTCCTTCCTTAAATTCAGTGGGACGCCTTCATACCTAGCATTTCTCCATTACAGCAGCAGCTCCCCAAATGTTGATCATCCATGTCCTTACTTGACTTACCCCTCCGTTGGGGCCAACCGCACTTGCGTCGCTCTTGTAAGTCAACCAAAAGACCCACATCCTGATCTGTCGGCGTGGGGGAGTCATGTTTTTGTACCTGTGGAATTAGCTAGCTGGAATATTAAGGAAATGAAAAATGGTGAGTTCGAGAAGAGGTTGAAGGACGGGTTTACAGTGATATGGAATTTAACCTCCTGGGACAGTTGTGTTAAATGCAAAAAAAGTGGAGGCAAATGCACTAAACAAGATGAAGGTTTTCTGTGCTTCTGTTCAGGTACCGCTTATCCGCTTACTTGCAAAGGTAAAGACTTTTCAGATAATTCCATGTAATAGCAATAATTCAAGTTCTCCCATGTGTTCTTCGGTGAATGTCCTTGCCATGCTCTCCAAACCTGATTAGAAATTCAACGGAAGAGAAAGAGCTTCTTTGGCTTCCCTTAGTTTTCTTTTCTCATCGGTTTTTTTTTGCCCACCTTCGCTTCACTCACCACGCCATTACATTTCTTTACCATATCTTTTAAACAATCCTTTGATGTATTGTGTTAAGTGATATTCAGTTGCTCGGTAAGAATTTACGTTAAATCTCGAAAGTCACGAAAGATTTATACGTGGTAGATGAATGTCATCGTATCATGATAATCGATCCGCAATTTCTGAGCTAGGTATTCATGAACATCAACATTGAAGTCTCCTCCCTAACCTGTCTTTCTTTTCTTTTGTTTCTTTATTTTCATTTTGGAAATTAAAACCTACTCCCGTTTTAAATTGAACTAAATCGAAAGTATGATTTAGACGAATTTTAAGTCTTAGATTGCTCTCTTTATGCTATTGACCTAAGCTGGCTCTATCTAGGAAGGCCAGCCCCGTTTTCCTTCACATTCTTCGATGATCCCGTAATTTCCTAGGAACAGCATGAGAGAATAATAGAATTCGTCCTCTGGCTCTATAGACTTCACTTTTCCAAGTCAATCGCCAGCCTTCCATATGAAAGAAAGAAGTGTTGGTTAAGCTGACCCAATGACTTGTGTGGACTCCCCCATTTAAATTTGGCGAAAGTGAAAGCTTTCACATTTAAATGGTCTAAATTTACGGGTACTTGTATTAGACACGACAAATTTAGATTATCCCATGATCTTCTAGGAATCTCTAAGGGCACGCATGATAATACTTCTGAAGTAAAATTTCAACTTCATAAGTACTTTTGGAGCAGAAATTCGTTTGGTAACGCAATTTCTGAATCAGAAATCCGTTTGGTTCACAATTTTAAATTTCTACTTCCGAAACAACTTTTTACTTCAGAAGTGATTTTTATGGCACTTTTGAGAAGTAAAAAAACTTACTTCTCACCATCAGAAGCTATTTTTTTCCTTCTCACTCCTCCCTCTTCATATTTTCTTCTATTTACGGTCTCTCTCTCTCTCTCTCTCTCTCTCTCTCTATGTACTCGCTCCCGAGAGGTGTGAGCCGGGTTGACTACGTCCGGAAAATATTTTAATAATAAAAATTTAAATAAATATAAAAAAGGAAAATTCGAAAAAAATCATTAAAATATATATAAAAATTCATAAAAAATTTTACAAAAGTAATAAAAAAATCAGGAAAAATTCATGAGCTCTTAAAAAAATCATTAAATAAAATCTGAAAATTGTGAAAATTCCAAAAAAATCCCAAAAAATAGGAAATGACCATAATTAGCTGATCAAGACTTATTTTGGATTTTTTTGACCCCAAATCTTTCCAAATTGATGATTTTGCCCTTCTTGGCAAATTGTCTCCAATTTCTCTCAAATCAATCATGAATTCTAATCACATTCTCTAAGTCCTTAGAGTTATATTAGGGAAGCCTTGATTTGTATTTATGTGTTTTATCTGTGCACTTGATTGTGCATTTATTTTATTAAATGTGATTGGTAGGGTTAGTCTTTCGACTTGCATGAAAATCCATCCGTAGTTACATCTAACTTTTCTTGAATAAAATGCATTTTAGGTTAGGATCAATAATTTTTTGTAAAAATTTTATGCTATTATCAAATGTATTTCTTTAATCAGAAATCAACTTCTGAAATAGAAGTAGAAGTAAAAAAATTAACTTCTGTTTCTGAAATTATTTCTGAAGCAGAAGTGTTATCATGCGCATCCTAAGCCAAGAACACGCGAATTCATGTGGAAGAGAGCCGCCCTGACACCTCCTCTCTACACATGATATCGCCATCTTCGACAAATCTCCACTGCCTCCGTCAATCCACAATGGCCAGAACCAGAAGCAGAGTCGCCGTCGCACCTCCTCTCTCTCCTCTCCCAATGCACGCTAACCCCTCGCTGCTGTTGCTCTTCTCTCTCGCCTTATCATTCCAAGAATCTCTCTCCCACATTAACCACCACTTCGGAAACTGCAGCCTCCCCGTCGCCTGCGGCGGCCTGAACATCTCCTTCCCTTTCTACGTCCGCGACCGGCAGCCCTCGTACTGCGGCTTCCCGGGATTCGACCTGTCCTGTGCCCACGACCACCTGGTCATCACTCTCTCCGGCGACGACTACGTGGTTCGCGACGTCTTCTACACGAACCAGACTCTTGGCGTTCCAACGCCGCCCTCTCCGACGACAACTCAACCGCCTCCCCTTACTGCGCGCCCGGTTCTATCAAGAACCTGACCCTCCCGTCGGCTCAGTTCCAGCTGAGCCAAAACGTCACCGCCACTCTCTCTCTGTTATACAACTGCAGCCTCTCTCCCCCCCGCAGACGAGCTTCTGAACTACAGGATCAGCTGTTCCGGCGAAGGAGAAGGAGGCGAAAGTGGGGTCGTCTTGGGGATATATGGGGATGGCGAGGATCAAGAAGTGATAGATGCGACGAAAAAGTGCGGGACTTTAGTGGAGGCGCCGGTGGCAGCCGAGTGGAGAGAGGGGGCGGAGATAGGCGATGCGTTGAAGAGCGGGTTCGTGTTGAACTGGACGGCGAGCGATTGCAGCGTGTGCGAGGGAAGCGGTGGCAAGTGCGGGTTCGATCTCGAGAGCTACCATTTCCAGTGTTACTATCCTGACCAGCCCCATGCTGGGTCTTGTGCTCCTGGTAGGCTTATTTCTTTTTCAGTCTGTGTCTGCGCATAATGCACTCTTTCTCTTGGTGAAATGTTGATTAGATTCATCGGATTCCAAGGGTCGAGTCGAGTGCACTTCCCTTTCTGCCTAGAATTTGCTAAGAATTACCTCTGAGTCATAAATCTGCAGGGGCTCCACTAGCTTAACGCACAAAATTCCTCTTGAGCTAAGCAATCTGACTCTGCTGGAGGTTCTTGAGCTTTCTATAACAATCTTAGCGGGAGAATGATGTAATGGCAGAGATGGCTACGGTGTATTTGAAAAGTAAACCCTTTCTTAACACTCCGATTTTCCTTCAAAGTGGCTGAGCAAAACATTAATGCTCCTTGAAACTTGTGAGCAGGACGCGAGCAAAAATGGTTATCGAGTCAAGAGAAACTTGAACTTGAGAATGCCATGATCATTTCCTCCGCGTTCTTAATAATTCGAAGGCCACATCGACTCCCATCCCTAGTCCGATGTCTTGATACGAAAACCTCTTTTGCCTTTATCTTCTTTCTCTTTTGAGTGTCCACCATCATTTTAATCCTTAAACTTCTTGTTTTTTGTCAATTTGTTCTTCAAAGTCAACGCTGTTAATTCACTCTGAGTTTATTGATAGTTTTCCCTCTAATTTAGTTCCTTATCACCACTACTAAATTAGTCATTTCAAAGACGCAAAATAAGAGTCACTGTAATGAGTACGGATCAAAATATCAACACTAAGTTTCTCGATCTTATAGGTATGGTGTCCTCTCTGACTGTTGCAAAAAGCATTCCTACTGGTTTCTTCATAGTTTTTTGATTGGGAGATTTACCTGACAAGGATTTGTGTCCTTTGTAACAGCACAGCATGGCATTTGGGTGATGAAAGTCGCAACAGGTATTCCATCGAACCCGCTTTTGTTTCACATACTAATACACCATGCCGAAACCTTGACAAAGCTTTGCTTTTCCAACATTAGGACCTTATATTAGTAAATTGATGAGCCGAAAGTTGTTGCTCACGAATCTTTTGCTTCTCTCTAATCAGCTTCATCAGGAGTTGGGATTGCGATTGTCATTCTTGCATTCTTTTCCATTAGGAAGAAATCGATGATAAGTAAACATATGGCTTTGATGATGGGAAAGAGAGAACATTCTGCGGCCACACAGAAAATTGAGGGATTAATTTCTTCAAGGAGATATACCTACAAAGATATCAAGAGGATGACCAATTCTTTCCAGGAAAAGTTAGGTCAAGGAGGCTATGGTTATGTGTACAAAGGCAAGCTTCGAGACGGTCAACCTGTGGCCGTGAAGCTTCTGAAGAAACTGAAAGGCGATGGGGAAGAATTTATCAATGAAGTCGCGAGCATAAGCAGGACTTCTCATGTCAATGTTGTCAGCCTTCTGGGCTTTTGCTTTGAGGGAAGCAAAAGAGCTCTAGTTTATGAGTTCATGCCTAACGGATCACTAGAAAAGTTCATATTCAAAAGCAACACTTCAGAGGTAAATCAGCAATTGAGTTGGGAGATATTATACAACATCACCCTGGGCATAGCGCAAGGGCTAGAGTACCTGCATCGAGGCTGTAATGCCAGGATCTTGCATTTTGATATAAAGCCTCACAACATTCTTCTCGATCGGGATTATTGTCCCAAGATTTCCGACTTTGGTCTTGCCAAAATATGTCCTAGAGAAGAGAGTATGGTGTCGATGTTGGGTGCGTGCGGCACTGTAGGCTACATTGCTCCGGAATTGGTCATAAGGAACATCGGAGGGGTCTCTCACAAATCGGATGTCTATAGTTACGGCATGATGGTTATGGAGATGGTCGGCGGGAGAAAGAACTTTGAAGTTGGGGTGGACCATACTAGCGAAATATATTTCCCTCAATGGATTCACCGACGGCTTGAACTTCGGGAAGAACTCGGGTTGCATGGTATCACAAATGAGGAAGAGGAAGGAATCGCGAAGAAGATGATCATAATCAGCTTGTGGTGCATTCAGATTGATCCGAGAGATCGACCAGCAATGAGTCAAGTCGTGGAGATGCTAAAGGGAAGTGTTGAGGCCTTGCAAATTCCTGCCAAGCCAAACTTGACGGGGAGCTACTACAGATGAGAGTTCGCTGCTGCAATTTGAGGTCACTACAGCATCTTTATAAAGTTATATCAGATACTTATTTTGAGATTTTTCTTCCTTTGTTTGCTTCGTTGGTAATTTCATAGAGAATGAATGGAATGGCACGAGGGAAGCTTGTGTGCTTCCCATTCAAGAGGATGACCGACTCTTTCGAAGAAAAGCTAGGCCAGGGAGGCTATGGCTGCATGTATAAAGGCAACCTTCGAGAAGTGCGACCATAAGCAGGTCTATAAAGTTTACAAGCCACCATCGAGGTATCGCTAGTTACTTTCCTATTAACTACGGATTAGGCTTTGTTTTACATGAGGAACACTCCCGCTTAAACTCTAAAATCAACGGTGGTCTTAGTTTATGTTGGGTTAAATCTGAGTTCGGTTCCTAAACGGGAGATTTTATTCCAGAAACCACATGGAATTTGCGCAAACCGACTTGGAAACTGTCAATTCGAGAGGAGGAGTGCTTCCCTAAATCAACAACGGTAATAAGGCCGCTCGTATAAAATTTCTCCCGAAGTGTATGATATATTTTTCGTCGTATTGTTAACACAAGTCCAATTCTCAAATCACTTTATCAATGTCGCCAAGTTTGACAAAAAAATACGGAGAAAAAAGAAAAAGAAAAGATAAGTACATCTGACCTAGCCGTGTTTGAGCAGTAAACTTGTAGAAGGGGCACATCTAGACAAAGTCAATCCCAGGTACTGTCTTATGTCAAGTCGCTTTCTTTTGTTCTGAGGTGGTTGATACGTGTATGATTATTTCGATTTTAAGGAGGGAAGAGAGATCTTCATGCTATGTGCTTAAACGAAAAATTTAATGATTTTCGTCTCAGCCATTCATAATTTCTTTTTCTAATGAGTGACAACCTTGAGAGGTATAATTTTGTTCTGCAGATACTGTCATTCCACTGGGCTTTTTAAAATCTTTTGACCAATAGAAAACAGAATTAACATTTCTAAAAACACAGTATGCTGAGATTAAAAAAAAAAAAAAGTGAAAGAGTGGACTAGCGGCTGATGGTGGTGGTCATTGTGTGGAGTGCAGTAGTGTCGGCGTTGTCACCTGTGGTGGCACTGCTGTCGCTGACTGCACCTGAGAGAATACTCACAGCAAAAAACATAAATTGTTACAAAAAAAAAAAAAACAGAGAACGCTCTTGACCCCTGCATCTGAGTGCCACTCATGATGGTTTGCGATCCCTCCACCACTTGTGCTAAGTGTGGTGACAACTGCTGTTTGGCAAGGGCTAGGCAGTACGTCGCCACAGTCGTGCAACCTTGGCCAGGTCGGTCTCACCAAGGATCATGTTGCCACGATCGTGTAACCTTGGCTTGAGGTTAACATTAGCCAATCGACGCGAAAGAAAAGTCATGATACCACTAGTTTGTTCAGGTAACGCTAATGTGGCAGTCTCAGTCAGCATTCGTATGCATGTTTAAAATATGAACTAAGGTGATCAAATGAACATGTTGTTAGTAGAGATTCAAATGGCCAGAAAAAAGTTGCAGGATGGATCATGATCGCCTCTTTTCTAAAAATGCAGGGACGATGGCTGCTTTCGTTCCAACAGAGACAGAAAACATCATGTTGTAAAATTCTGAATGAGATGAGAGATGAAATCAAGATTTGATTTGTTCGGAGTCCTCGTGGGCTGTGACTGAGGCGATGGCTACGTGATTGCTATCAGGGTCTGTGTGCCAATCCTTCTCTGATTCTTCGAATCTGTACCGATGATGTGATCGAAGAGCAGTCCTCTCCTCCGGTTTGTCTTCCACCCAATCAGAACCAAAAAAGACGAGAAGACTTAACTTTTCAAGCCAATCGCCAGCCGTGAACTCAAATCATAGTACGCTCTACCTTCAAAGAGATCCAATTCCAGGGTCGAAGGCGAATCTCAGTGAAATCGTCGTGGCTCTGAGGCCAGGCCACCGCGTTTGCTCTTTCGGGTCCTCTACGCTCAGTTGAGCCAGTCAATTGGCGTGTTTACGTGAAAATTGATCCAACGTGACATTCGTATAATGCGATCCTTAGTTTCAGCCACCGAATCTCACTGACTGCTATATGCCACAAAAGCTCCCCCATTTCCGTCCGTTCTTGTGCTCCCACTGTTCCCTCTAAAATTCCTGAAATGGGTGTCGAAAGCTCCATAAGTTCCAAGGTTTTGCTTCGCCATGTCATTAGCGTTTTGACGATTATTTCTTTGGAAAACCGGGTTGCGTCTGTGGGCTTGAAGGATGAATTCTGCAAGCCTGCCGAGTGCGGTAAGGACATGATGAGTCATCCCTTGTGGAGCGACACTACACTATCAACCAATCGAAGTTTTCCAACTGAGTGTCATGATAAGCCACCGCTCAAACTGCACCCTTTTGGGGAGTACCTTGTTGATTGTGATAATCAATCTCATAGGTTGAGCTCGGAGTTCGAGAGAACGGGCAATGCTTGTTCTGCTCCAACTCCACCACCGGTGGTGAATCTGATACTGGTGATTCCGGCTTTGTACTTCCCTCCTTCCTCAATTCCAGTGGGACGGCTTCATACCTAGCATTTCTCCATTACCGCAGCAGCCCCCCAAATGTTGATTACTTGACTTGCCCCTCCATTGGGGCCAACCGCACTGGTGTCGCTCTTCTAAGTCAACCAAAGACCCACATCCTAATCTGTCGGTGTGGGCGAGTCATGTTTTAGTACCTGTGGAATTTGCTAACTGGAGTATTGAGGAAATGAAAAATGGTGAGTACGAAAAGAGGTTGAAGCACGGGTTTACAGTGACATGGAATTTAACCTCCTGGGAGAGTTGCGGTCAGTGCAAACAAAGTGGAGGCAAATGCATTAAACAGGATGAAGGTTTTCTGTGCTTGTGTTCTCGTAACGCTTCTCCGCTTACTTGCAAAAGAGGTAACACTTTTCGGTTAATTCCCTGTAATAGCCATAATATAAGTTCTTCCATGTGTTTTTCGGTGAATTTCCTTGCCATGCTCTCCAAACTTGATAAGGACTTCAAAGGAAGAGGAAGAACTTTTTGGCTTCCCTTAGTTATCTATTCTCATCAGTTTCTTTTTGCCCACCTTGGCTTCATTCACCACGCCATTACATTTCTTTACCATATCGTTTAGACAATCCTTCTGTAGTGGTTAGATGAATTCATAGCATTGTCAATTTCTGACTCGCATCAAAGCTGAAGAACGAACAGCATCTTGGCATCACAGATACATACTACATAAGTCTCGGTGCAGCCGCTTCTGTGGATCTTGGGCCTGCATTAATCATGTGCTCAGCTCATCAAATAGAGGATTTTTAGGAGTGTCGCTGTTTTCTTAGCCAGTTCCAACGTGCATGCAGCGATGCGTTGAGGATCATAGATGATTTAGAGAGGAAAATGTAGAGTGAAGAGCTTTCTGCACGTGTGTTTGCTCATGCTTGTTTTGCATCAGCTTAGAGTTGGGGTTAAACCTGTTGCGTAAAACACTCCATGCAACCTCAACCAGCACAGCAACTTCTGAGCTAGATATCCGTAAAAATCAATATTGAAGTCTGTTCCCTAACCTGTCTTTCCTTTTGTTTCTTTGTTTTCGCTTTTGGAATTCGAACCTACACCCCGTTGCTGAACCGAACTGAATAGTTATAGTTGGCGAAATTTGTCAATAGTCATAAACCGATTGCACTCTTGCCAATTCAGTACTAAACTTTTTAATTTTGATAATTCAGTTATAAACTTTTTGCATTTATGTCAATTCAGTCATAAACCTCTTTTTTGGTCAATTCAGGTTATAAACTTTTTGTATTTATGCCAATTCAATCTATGTGGCCAATTTTAGCCGGCCGGCGCTAATGAGACAATTTTTAATAATATATTAACATTTTTTTAATCTTTTAATTTATTTATTTTTTGTTCATCTTCTACCTTCAGCAAGTGAGGTTGCACTTTGCCGGCCACTGATGCCTCCACCGTTGGGTGAGGCCAATGCCGCGATCGCTAGACAAGGTCGATCCACCCCATGGCTACGCGAGGCTCGACCTTGCCGGATCCGGGCAAGGTCGACCTCACCTAGCGATGGCGTCGTCGTCGCTAGGCGAGCTTGCCTCACCCAGTGACGGCAAAGCCATGGCTAGGCGAGGCCGAGCCTTGCCATTAGTGAAGGTTTAGGACTAGGCACGCGACGACAACACGACTTGTGTTGGGCGAGGCAGGGGCCGAGGGCGATGCGACGCCATGGCCCACCCATGGGGTGGCTTGGCCTCGCACAAGGCAAGTGGCATCGGTGCCGGTGAGGTCGAGTCTTGACGGCCCTCGCCAATAGCCAGTCGCCGAATTAGCAATTGGTGGAGGAAGAAGATGAACAAAAAAGAAGGAAAAGAAAAATAATTAAAAGTTGCCCCTTCAGTGTCGTGCCGAGTGGATTGAATTGACACAAATACAAAATATTTGCTATGGACGATTTATTTTTTTTTGGACAATTTTCCCGTTATAGTATGATGGAAAAGGATTTAGGCGAATATCAAGTCTCAGATTGCTCTCTTCGTACTGTTGACCTAACCTGGCTCCATCTAGGAAGGCCAGCCCCGGTCAAATTTAGAGGGCACATGTGCCTCGGCCCTTTCCGGTGAATTAACCTGTCTTGCTCTTTCCTTCACATTCTTCGATGATCCTGTAATTTCCTAGAAATAGCTGAAAGAACGCGTATCGACATCATGAGAGAATAATAGAATTCATCCTCTGGCCGTAGACTTCAATTTTCCAAGTCAATCGCCAGCCTTCAATATGAAAGAAAGAAGTGTTGGTTGGTTAACCTGACCCAATGATTTGTGTGGACTCCCCCACTTAAATTTGGCATGATATCGCCATCTTCGACAAATCTCCACCGCCCCCATCAATCCACAATGACCAGACCTAGAAGCAGAGTCGCCGTCGGACCTCCTCTCTCTCCTCTCCCAATGCACGCTAACCCCTCGCTGCTGTTGCTCTTCTCTCTCGCCTTATCACTCCAAGAATCTCTCTCCCACATCGACCCCCACTTCGGAAACTGCAGCCTCCCCGTCGCCTGCGGCGGCCTGAAAATCTCCTTCCCTTTCTACGTCCGCGACCGGCAGCCCTCCTACTGCGGCTTCCCGGGATTCGACCTGTCCTGTGCCCACGACCGCCTGGTCATCACTCTCTCCGGCGACGACTACGTGGTCCGCGACGTCTTCTACAGGAACCAGTCTCTCCGCGTCTCCAACGCCGCCCTCTCCGACGACAACTCGACCGCCTCCTCTTACTGCGCGCCCGGCTCTCTCAAGAACCTGACCCTCCCGTCGGCTCAGTTCCAGCTGACCCAGAACGTCACCGCCACTCTCTCTCTGTTATACAACTGCAACCTCTCTACCCGCGCAGACGAGCTTCTGAACTACAGGATCAGCTGTTCCGGCGAAGGAGAAGGAGGCGAAAGCGGGGTCGTCTTGGGGATCTATGGGGACGGCGACGATCAAGAAGTGATCGATGCGACGAAAAAGTGCAGGACTTTGGTGGAGGCGCCTGTGGCAGCCGAGTGGAGAGTGGGGGCGGAGATAGGCGAGGCGTTGAGGAGCGGGTTCATGTTGAACTGGACGGCGAGCGATTGCAGCTCGTGCGAGGGGAGCGGCGGCAAGTGCGGGTTCGATTTCAGGATCTATCAATTCAGGTGTTACTGCCCCGACTGGCCTCATGCTGGGTCTTGTGCTCCTGGTAGGCTTATTTCTTTTTCAGTCTGTGTCTGCGCATAATGCACTCTTTCTCTTGGTGAAATGTTGATTAGATTCATCGGATTCCGAGGGTCGAGTCGAGTGCACTTCCCTTTCTGCCTAGAATTTGCTAAGAAGTACCTCTGAGTCATAAATCTTCAGGGGCTCCACTGGCTTAACGCGCAAAATTCCTCTTGAGCTAAGCAATCTGACTCTGCTGGAGGTTCTTGAGCTTTCTATAACAATCTTAGCGGGAGAATGATGTAATGGCAGAGATGGCTACGGTGTATTTGAAAAGGAAACCCTTTCTTAAAACTCCGATTTTCCTTCAAAGTGGCTGAGCAAAACATTAATGCTCCTTGAAACTTGTGAGCAGGACGCGAGCAAAAATGGTTATCGAGTCAAGAGAAACTTGAACTTGAGAATGCCATGACCATTTCCTCCGCGTTCTTAATAATTCGAAGGCCACATCAACTCCCATCCCTAGTCCGATGTCTTGATACGAAAACCTCCTTTGCCTTTATCTTCTTTCTCTTTGGAGTGTCCACCGTCATTTTAATCCTCAAACTTCTTGTATTTTGTCAATTTGTTCTTCGAAGTCAACGCTGTTAATTCACTCCGAATTTATTGATAGTTTTCCCTCTGATTCAGTTCTTTAGCACCACTACTAAATTAGTCATTTCAAAGACGCAAAATAAGAGTCACTGTAATGAGTACGGATCAAAATATCAACACTAAGTTTCTTGATCTTATATGTATGGTGTCCTCTCTGACTGTTGCAAAAAGCATTCCTACTGGTTTATCGTAGTTTTTTGATTGGGAGATTTACCTGACAAGGATTTGTGTCCTTTGTAACAGCGCACTATACCAGTTTGGTGATGAAAGTTGCAATAGGTACTGCATTCAACCTACTTTCTATTTCACATACTAATCTACCGGGCGGAAACCTTGACAAAGTTTTGCTTTTCCAACATTAGGACCTTCTATTAGTAAAATAATGAACTGAAGTTGTTGCTCACGGATCTTTCGCTTTTTCTCTAACCAGCTGCATCAGGAGTTGGAATTGCGATCGTCATTCTTATAGTCTATTCCATCAGGAAGAAATCGAACATAAGGAAACATATGGTTTGGATTACTGGAAAGAGAGAACATTCTGAGGCTGCACAGAAAATTGAGGGATTAATTTCTTCGAGAAGATATACCTACAAAGATATCAAGAGGATGACCAATTCTTTCCAGGAAAAGTTAGGTCAAGGAGGCTATGGTTATGTGTACAAAGGCAAGCTTCGAGACGGTCAACCTGTGGCCGTGAAGCTTTTGAAGAAACTGAAAGGCGATGGGGAAGAATTTATCAATGAAGTCGCGAGCATAAGCAGGACTTCTCATGTGAATGTCGTCAGCCTTCTGGGCTTTTGCTTTGAGGGAAGCAAAAGAGCTCTAGTTTATGAGTTCATGCCTAACGGATCACTGGAAAAGTTCATATTCAAAAGCAACACTTCAGAGGCAAGTCAGCAATTGAGTTGGGAGACATTATACAACATCTCCCTAGGCATAGCGCAAGGGCTAGAGTACCTGCATCGAGGCTGTAATGCCAGGATTTTGCATTTTGATATAAAGCCTCACAACATTCTTCTCGATCGGAATTATTGTCCCAAGATTTCTGACTTTGGTCTTGCCAAAATATGTCCTAGAGAAGAGAGTATCGTGTCAATGTTGGGTGCGCGCGGCACTGTAGGCTACATTGCTCCGGAATTGGTCATAAGGAACATCGGAGGGGTCTCTCACAAATCGGATGTCTACAGTTACGGCATGATGGTTATGGAAATGGTCGGCGGGAGAAAGAACTTTGAAGTTGGGGTGGACCGTACTAGCGAAATATATTTCCCTCATTGGATTCACCGACGCCTTGAACTTCAGGAAGAACTCGGGTTGCGTGGTATCACGAACGAGGAAGACGAAGGAATCGCGAAGAAGATGATCATAATCAGCTTGTGGTGCATTCAGATTGATCCGAGCATTCGACCAGCAATGAGTCAAGTCGTGGAGATGCTAAAAGGAAGTGTTGAGGCCTTGCAAATTCCTGCCAAGCCAAACTTGTCATCCCCGTCATTGAGATCCCCAGCAGCTACTACAGATGAGAGTTCGCTGCTGCAATTTGAGGTCACTATAGCATCTTTATAAAGTTATATCAGATACTTATTTTGAGATTTGTGTTCCTTGGTTTGCTTCGGTGGTAATTTCATAGAGAATGAATGGAATGGCATGATGGAAGCTTGTGTGCTTCCCATTCAAGAGGATGACCGACTCTTTCGAAGAAAAGCTAGGCTAGGGAGGCTATGGCTGTGTGTATAAAGGCAAGCTTCGAGTCGTGCGAGCATAAGCAGGTCTATAAAGTTTACAAGCCACCCTCGAGGTATCGCTAATTACTTTCCTATTAACTACAGATTAGGCTTTGTTTTACATGGGGAACACTCCCGCTTAAACTCTAAAATCAACGGTGGTCTTAATTTATGTTGGGTTAAATCTGAGTTCGGTTCCTAAACGGGAGATTTTATTCCAAAAACCACATGGAATTTGCACAAACCGACTTGGAAACTGTCAATTCGAGAGGAGTGCTTCCTTAAATCAATAATGGTAATAAGGCCGCTCGTATAAAATTTCTCCCGAAGTGTATGATATATTTTTCCTCGTATTGTTAACACAAGTCCAATTCTGAGATCACTTTATCAATGTTGCCCAGTTTGACAAAAAAAAAAAAAAAACGGAGAAAAAAGAAAAAGAAAAGATAAGTACTTCTGACCTAGCCGTGTTTGAGCTGTGAACTTATAGAAGGGGCACATCTAGACAAAGTCAATCACAGGTACTGTCTTATGTCAAGTCGCTTTCTTTTATTCTGAGGCGGTTGATACATGTATGATTATTTCGATTTTGAGGAGGGAAGAGAGATCTTCATGCTATGTGCTTAAGCGAAAAATTTAATGATTTTCATCTCAGCCATTCATATATTTCTTTTTCTAATGAGTGATAATCTTGAGAGGTATAATTTTGTTCTACAGATACTGTCATTCCACTGGGCTTTTTAAAATCTTTTGACCAATAGAAAACAGAATTAACATTTCTAAAAACACAGTATGCTGAGATTAAAAAAAAAAAAAAAAGTGAAAGAGTGGACTAGCGGCTGACGGTGGTGGTCATTGTGTGGAGTGCAGTAGTGTCGGCGTTGTCACCTGTGGTGGCACTGCTGTCGCTGACTGCACCTGAGAGAATACTCACAGCAAAAAACATAAATTGTTACCAAAAAAACAGAGAACGCTCTCGACCCCTGCATCTGAGTGCCACTCATGATGGTTTGCGATCCCTCCACCACTTATGCTTAGTGGGGTGACAACTGCTGTTTGGCAAGGGCTAGGCAGCACGTCGCCATGGTCGTGCAACCTTGGCCAGGTCGGTCTCACCAAGGATCATGTTGCCACGATCGTGTAACCTTGGCTTGAGGTTAACTTTAGCCAATCGATGCGAAAGAAAAGTCATGATACCACTAGTTTGTTCGGGAAACGCTAACGTGGCAGTCTCGGTCAGCATTCGTATGCATGTTTAAAATATGAACTAATGTGATCAAATGAACATGTTGTTAGTAGAGATTCAAATGGCCAGAAAAAAGTTGCAGGATGGATCATGATCGCCTCTTTTCTGAAAATGCAGGGACGATGGCTGCTTTCGTTCCAACAGAGACAGAAAACATCATGTTGTAAAATTCTGAATGAGATGAGAGATGAAATCAAGATTTGATTTGTTCGGAGTCCTCGTGGGCTGTGACTGAGGCGATGGCTACGTGATTGCTATCAGGGCCTGTGTGCCAATCCTTCTCTGATTCTTCGGATCTGTACCGATGATGTGATCGAAGAGCAGTCCTCTTCTCTGGTTTGTCTTCCACCCAATCAGAACCAAAAAAGACGAGAAGACTTAACTTTTCAAGTCAATCGCCGGCCGTGAACTCAAATCATAGTACGCTCGACCTCCAAAGAGATCCAATTCAAGGGTCGAAGGCGAATCTCAGTGAGATCGTCGTGGCTCTGAGGGCAGGCCACCGCGTTTGCTCTTTCGGGTCCTCTACTCTCAGTTGACCCAGTCAACTGGCGTGTTTACGTGAGAAAAGATTCGACGAGACATCCATATAATGCGATCTTTAGTTTGAGCCACTGAATCTCACTGAAGCCCCTTCCGTCTCTGCTACATGCCAGAGAAGCTCCCCTGTTTCTGTCCGTTCTTGTGCTCCTACCGTTCCGTCTAAAATTCCTGAAATGGGTGCCGAAAGCTCCATAAGTTCCAAGGTTTTGCTTCGCCATGTCATTAGCGTTTTGACGATTATTTCTTTGGAAAACCGGGTTGCATCTGTGGGCTTGAAGGATGAATTCTGCGATCCTGCCGAGTGCGGTAAGGACATGATGGGTCATCCCTTCTGGAGCGACACTAAACTATCAACCAATCGAAGTTCTCCAACTGAGTGTGATGATCAGCCACCGCTCAAACTGCACCCTTTTGCGGAGTCCCTTGTCGAGTATGATAATCAATCTCTTAGTTTGAGCTCGGACTTCGAGAGAACGGGCAACGCTTGTTTTGCTCCAACTACACCGCCCGGTGAATCTGGTACTAATGTTTCCGGCTTTGAACTGCCCTCCTTCCTTAATTCCACTGGGACGCCTTCATACCTAGCATTTCTCCATTACCGCAGCAGCTACCCAAATGTTGATCATCCATTTCCTTACTTGACTTGCCTCTCCGTTGGGGCCAACCGCACTTGCGTCGCTCTTGTAAGTCAACCAAAAGACCCACATCTTAATCTGTCGGCGTGGGCGAGTCATGTTTTTGTACCTGTGGAATTATCCGACTCTAGTATTGAGGAAATGAAAAATGGTGAGTACGAGAAGGGGTTGAAGGACGGGTTTACAGTGATATGGAATTTAACCTCCTGGGACAGTTGTGTTAAATGCAAAAAAAGTGGAGGCAAATGCATCAAACAGGATGAAGGTTTTTTTCTGTGCGTCTGTTCTGGTACCGCTTATCCGCTTACTTGCAAAGGTAAACACTTTTCAGATAATTCCCTGTAATAGCAATAATTCAAGTTCTCCCATGTGTTCTTCGGTGAATGTCCTTGCCATGCTCTCCAAACTTGATAAGGACTTCAAAGGAAGAGCAAGAACTTTTTGGCTTCCCTTGGTTATCTATTCTCATCAGTTTCTTTTTGCCCGCCTTGGCTTCATTCACCACGCCCTTACATTTCTTTACCATATCTTTTAGACAATCCTCCTGTAGTAGTCAGATGAATTCATAGCATTGTCAATTTCTGACTCGCATCAAAGCTGAAGAACGAACAGCATCTTGGTATCACAGATGCATACTACATAAGTCTCGGTGCAGCCTCTTCTGTGGATCTTGAACGTGCATTAATCATGCGCTCAGCTCAGTAAATAGAGAATTTTTTAAGAGTGCCACTGTTTTCTTAGTCAGTTCCAACGTGCATGCAGCGATGCGTTGAGGATTATAGATGATTTAGAGAGGAAAATGTAGAGTGAAGAGCTTTCTGCTCGTGTGTTTGCTCATGCTTGTTTTGCATCAGCTTAGACATAAAACACTCCATTCAGCTTAGTTCTGACAATCTCCATATTACATGTATCTCTAGTTAAACCCATTTGTTCCTTAGATGTGTTAAGTGATATTCAGATCGGAATTTCTGTTAGATCTCGGAAGCCATAAAAGATTTATACATCGTACATGAATGTCATTGTATTATGATAATCCATCAGCAACTTCTAAACTAGATATCCGTGAACATCAATATTAAAATCTGCTCCCTAACTTGTCTTTCTTTTCTTTTGTTTCTTTATTTTCGCTTTGGAAATTCAAACCTACACCCATTTCTGAACTGAATTGAATTGTTATGGTCGATAAAATGGTTTAGGCGAATTTGAAGTCTCAGATTGCTCTCTCTTTGTGCTATCGACCTAACCTAGCCCCATCTAGGAAGGCCAGCCCCGATTAAATTTAGAGGGCCTATATGCCTCGACCCTCTCAAGTGAATTCACCTGTCTCGCTCTTTCCGTCACATTTTTCAATTGTCCTGTAGTTTCCTAGAAACAGCATGAGAGAATAATAGAATTCGTCCTCGGGCTGTATAGACTTCACTTTTCCAAGTCAATCGCCAGCCTTCAATGCGAAAGAAAGAAGTGTTGCTTGACCTGACCCAATGAATTGTGGGGACTCCCCACTTAAATATGGCGAAAGTGAAAGCTTTTGCATTTAAATGATCCAAATTTACGAGTAGTTGTATTAGGCGCAACACATTTAGATCATCCAATCCAATGATATACCGAGTGCCGTAGCCGGATCATTGTTCTGTCATATCGTCCCGCATTATTATGCTTTTTCCTGTATGCTCTCTCTCTCTCTCTCACCTATACTCCCGACATTTGTTCCGTCCTCCAGGAATCTCTAAGCTATCAACATAAATGAATTCATGTTGAACAAAAGTAGCATCATCTTACTAATCATGCAGTCTCTCCATTCGCTTAGAAACCTCGTACTATTAACCTTTTGATAATCGTTGGGATACACGTGTGAATAATGTTAGAAAAGCCTCATATCGGATATTTGGTGTGGTGGCTTAAGTTTTTGAGTGAAGATGTGTCTAACTAAATATGTTGGTAGAGTCGGATTTGACCTCTGTCTTGGCGATCTCCCGTATAGAACATATAACCATCTCAATTTTGTATTTAATTACTTTATCTCCCTCAAAAATTTGTAATTTGCGTCATCTTGCCCCAGATTTTTTTTCCTTATCCTGTTTTCAATTAGCATGAAGCTATGTAGAGATTGAGACACGACGCCAGAAATCAAATTGTAGAGGCACGATGAAACTCAGGTACAAAGTTGAAGGGACGATGTGTCTGAGCACTTCCCCAATTTCAGTTTCGCCAGTCATTTCCAGTTTTGTTGGAAGAACCAAGTCAACTCCAACTAATCATACAATTCCACTCACTCCAAGAACGAGAACCTCAAGACTTCACATCTCTCTCTCTCTCTCTCTTTACACAGGATTTCACCATCTTCGACATATCTCCACCACCCCCCATCAATCCTCAACGACCAGAGCCAGGAGCAGAGCCGCCGTCGCACCTCCTCTCTCTCCTCTCCCAATGCACGCTAACCTCTTACTGCTGTTTCTCTTCTCTCTCAGCTTATCACTCCAAGAATCTCTCTCCCACATCGACCCCCACTTCGGAAACTGCAGCCTCCCCGTCGCCTGCGGAGGCCTGAAAATCTCCTTCCCGTTCTACGTCCTCGACCGGCAGCCCTCCTACTGCGGTTTCCCGGGCTTCAACGTGTCCTGTGCCCACGACCGCCTGGTCATCACTCTCTCCGGCGACGACTACGTGGTTCGCGACGTCTTCTACACGAACCAGTCTCTCCGCGTCTCCAACGCCGCCCTCTCTCGACCGCCTCCTCTTACTGCACGCCCGGCTCTCTCAAGAACCTGACCTTCCCATCGGCTCAGTTCCAGCTGAGCCAGAACGTCACCGCCACTCTCTCTCTGTTATACAACTGCAACCTTTCTTCCCGCGCAGACGAGCTTCTGAACTACATGATCAGCTGTTCCGGCGAAGGAGAGGGTGGCGAAAGCGGGGTCGTCCTGGGGATATATGGGGATGGCGAGGATCAAGAAGTGATCGATGCGACGAAAAAGTGCGGGACTTTGGTGGAGGCGCCGGTGGCAGCTGAGTGGAGAGAGGGGGCGCAGATAGGCGAGGCGTTGAGGAGTGGGTTCATGTTGAATTGGACGGCGAACGATTGCAGCAAGTGCCAGGCAAGCGGTGGCAAGTGCGGGTTCGATCACGAGAGCTACCATTTCCAGTGTTACTGCCCTGACCGGCCACATGCTTGGCTTTGCCCCGGTAGGATTACTTCTTTCTCTTCATGAAAAGTCGATTAGATTCTTCGGATTCTGAGGGTCGAGTCGAGTGCACTTCCCTTTCTGCCTAGAATTTGCTGCAACAGGGGCTCCACTAGCTCAACGCGTAGCAGAATTTTCTTGAGGGTCGGAATAACAGAGTCTCTGTCCACCGTCGATATTCCCTATCGTTTCACGACGGTATCTTTCCTTGGTTGATTAGGTAAAGATCTTTTAAGCACCCACAAGTGTTTTGAACGTTTAATCTCATCTGCCTTTGGAAATTGGATGCTGTTGAAGTATCTGTTGTTAAATGGCAACAGTTTGACGCGCGAAGTTCCTCTTGAGATGGCCAATCTGATTCTGCTGGAGGTTCTTGAGCTCTCTGTAATAATCTCAGCGGGAGAATGATGAAATGGCAGAGATAGCTAAGGTGTATGTGAAAAGTAAACCCTTTCTTAACACACTCCGATTTTCGTTGAAAGTGGCCGAGCAAAACATTAATGCTCCTTGAAAGTTCCGAGCAGGACGCGAGCAAAAATGGTTATCGAGTCAAGAGAAGCTTGAACTTGAGAATGCCATGATCATTTCCTCCGCGTTCTTAATAATTCGAAGGCCACATCAACTCCCATCCCTAGTTCGATGTCTTGATACGAAAGCCTCCTTTGCCTTTATCTTCTTTCTCTTTTAACTTTCTACCATCATTTTCGTCCCCAAACTGCTTGTATTTTGTCAATTTGTTCTTCAAGGACAACGCTGTTTATTCGCTCCCAGTGTTTATCAATAGTTTTCCCTCTAATTTTGTTCTTTAGCACGACTACTAAATTAGTCATTTTAAAGACGCGAAATAAGTCACTGTAATGAGTACGGATCAAAATATGATCCCTAAGTTTTTCGATCGTATATGTATGGCACCCTCTCCGACTGTTGCGAAAATCATTCCTGCTGTTGTAAAAAAAGCAATTTCACTATTTTCATCGTAGTCTTGATTGGGAGATTTACCTGACAAGGATTTGTGTCCTTTGCAACAGCGCAACATGGCAGTTTGGTGATGAAAGTCGCAATAGGTACTGCATTCAACCTACTTTCTATTTCACATACTAATCTACCGAGCGGAAACCTTGACAAAGTTTTGCTTTTCCAACATTAGGACCTTCTATTAGTAAAATAATGAACTGAAGTTGTTGCTCACGGATCTTTCGCTTTTCTCTAACCAGCTGCATCGGGAGTTGGAATTGCGATCGTCATTCTTATAGTCTATTCCATCAGGAAGAAATCGAACATAAGAAAACATATGGTTTGGATTACTGGAAAGAGAGAACATTCTGCGGCTGCACAGAAAATTGAGGGATTAATTTCTTCGAGGAGATATACCTACAAAGATATCAAGAGGATGACCAATTCTTTCCAGGAAAAGTTAGGTCAAGGAGGCTATGGTTATGTGTACAAAGGCAAGCTTCGAGACGGTCAACCTGTGGCCGTGAAGCTTCTGAAGAAACTGAAAGGCGATGGGGAAGAATTTATCAATGAAGTCGCGAGCATAAGTAGGACTTCTCATGTCAATGTCGTCAGCCTTCTGGGCTTTTGCTTTGAGGGAAGCAAAAGAGCTCTAGTTTATGAGTTCATGCCTAACGGATCACTGGAAAAGTTCATATTCAAAAGCAACACTTCAGAGGCAAATCAGCAATTGAGTTGGGAGACATTATACAACATCTCCCTAGGCATAGCGCAAGGGCTAGAGTACCTGCATCGAGGCTGTAATGCCAGGATTTTGCATTTTGATATAAAACCTCACAACATTCTTCTCGATCGGAATTATTGTCCCAAGATTTCCGACTTTGGTCTTGCCAAAATATGTCCTAGAGAAGAGAGTATCGTGTCGATGTTGGGTGCGCGCGGCACTGTAGGCTACATTGCTCCGGAATTGGTCATAAGGAACATCGGAGGGGTCTCTCACAAATCGGATGTCTACAGTTACGGCATGATGGTTATGGAAATGGTCGGCGGGAGAAAGAACTTTGAAGTTGGGGTGGACCGTACTAGCGAAATATATTTCCCTCATTGGATTCACCAACGTCTCGAACTTCAGGAAGAACTCGGGTTGCGTGGTATCACGAATGAGGAAGATGAAGGAATCGCTAAGAAGATGATCATAATCAGCTTGTGGTGCATTCAGATTAATCCGAGAGATTGACCAGCAATGAGTCAAGTCGTGGAGATGCTAAAAGGAAGTGTTGAGGCCTTGCAAATTCCTGCCAAGCCAACCTTGGCATCCCCGCCATCGAGATCCCCAGTAGCTACTACAGACGAGAGTTCCTTGCTGCAATTTGAGATCACTACAGCATCTGTATAAAGTTATATCAGATACTTATTTTGAGATTTTTCTTCCTTTGTTTGCTTCGGTGGTAATTTCATAGAGAGTAAATGGAGTACCACGAGGGAAACTTGTGTGCTTCCCATTCACAAGAGCTTAAATTTTAATCCTAAATCTTTTGATTGTGGCTATTTAGTCATAACATTTTCGATGATTAGGCAATTTAGTCCCAAATCTTTTAGTTATATCCATTTGGTCATAAACCTTTAGAAGTTTTATCAATTTAGTCATATACCTATTATTTGAGTGGTTGAGCGAAAGGATTGCATTGACAATTTGTCTTGGCTCATTGTGAAGACATCAAGAAGATGACCGACTCTTTCGAAGAAAAGGTAGGTTAGGGAGGCTATGGCTGCGTGTGCAAAGGTGTGCGAGCATAAGCAGGTCTATAAAAATTACAAGCTACCCTCGAGGTATCGCTAATTACTTTCCTATTAACTACAGGTTAGGCTTTGGTTTGCACGAGGAACAAACTCTAAAGTCAAGGGTCATCTTAGTTTATGTTGGGTTAAATATGAGTTCAGTTCCTAAACGAAAGTATTTTATTCTAGAAATCCCGTTGGAAACTATTAATTCGAGAGGAGAAGTGCTTCTAATCCTTAAATCAATGACGGTAATAAAGTCGCTTGTATAAAATTTCACCGAAAGTGTATAATATTTTTTTCTACTTATGATTAGCTATATTTCGGTATTTAATTCTTTTCTCTTTATATTCAAGAAATTTCGCTCACTGGAATTTGTGAGAGTTTCTCTTCTAGATTGGTCCTTCTTGGGCCTTTTTAACTCCTCTAATCTCTTCTGACTTAAAAAAAAAATCATCACCTAATCTTAAATTAAGCCAAGAAACAAAAACAAAAAACAAAAAAAAAAAAGCTTAAACCGGACAAAGCAGCGTGCAAGTTTCCTCCGTTAACGATTCTGGTTAGTATTACACCGTTAGAATTTCTTAATCTTACGGCACCGTCATGGTAGCCTAGCCGGGTCCC
This sequence comes from Rhodamnia argentea, assembly GCF_020921035.1. NCBI lineage: Eukaryota > Viridiplantae > Streptophyta > Magnoliopsida > Myrtales > Myrtaceae > Rhodamnia > Rhodamnia argentea. The sequence continues at coordinate 7,550,830 of NC_063154.1, read as the reverse complement.
CTCTCTCTTCTGACCAAAAATAAAAAAACTTGCCTCTTAATTCTCCATCTCTCTCTCCCGCGCACTCCCTCTCTCTCTCTCTCCCCGACTCCCCCGACCTCCACTCCCGGCGATGGACCGCGCCGATTACTCGCCCCGCAAAGTCCTCGCCGGCGACGGCGACCTCACGAGGGAGGCGTTCCGTGAAACGTTGCTCAAGGCGCTGCTGGAGGGCGGCTGGTCCTGCATTCCGTCCCAGAGGTACCGGAGAATCCACGCGATCTATGACTACGGCCTGCTCGGCTATGACATCAAGGAGAACCTCTTGAAGTTATGGGATCGGGTTAGTCATGGAACACGAGTTGAGATGAGATGCTTTAGCCAATAGTATTTGAACTAGGGGTTGTCTGCTCCGTTAATATTTTTTTAAATTCTGCTATCAGCATTTTGCTCTCGAGGACAGCATGCGGGCAGTCCCCTTGCCCCATGCCAATCCAGGTCGTCGTCGGGGGGACAACACGGTTCCCATGGTTAATGATGAGAAAACTGGGACTGTCTATCGAGCTGACCATCTCGCTCAGAGATTTCTGTAGGATTCGAGCATTAGTGCGAAGAAGGCTGCGGAACTCGAGCAAGTACTTGCGATGTTGTATTCCCTCTCTAACGATGAATTGGCTGCCAAGATAAAAGAATACCGTATCACTGCTCCAAACACCAAAAATCCTCTCTCCTGTCTCTACTCGTTCAAGTTGAAGTTGGAAACGCCTAGGTCCATCTGGTTTTCAAGCTGAGTAAGTAATACCACCCATGGATGTCACACTGTCATGCTAATGGTAAAGTCGAACCTAATTAACTTCCTTTTGAGAATTGTTAGCTTTTGGTTTTACGTCTTCAGTAAATTTAGTGTGGTTTTTTCATTTTTCTTCTTCCCCAATCTACTGTAGCCGTAGGAGCGACGACGTGAAAGTTGAAACTGCACAAGGCAATTTTGCCCGTTTCAAATCCCGATTTAAGTATGACAACCATAGGCTCCCCCGTGCTATAGCTCATATTGGTCAGGCTTTCAGAGAAGAGGTTGTGCGTCATCTGATCATCCTAGATCTTGCATGTCCACATGCTTGGGTTTTATGCGTGATTTCTGCCCTGATATACCATACCATAGCATAAATTGTCTTAAGTAAGATTTGACTTTGCTTAAGACGTGATCTCCACTGCTGTATTAGAGATAGTGTCATTATCTTCACCGGGCCCTTGTATTTTTAATCTACGATTGATTATAATGCTGTTAACACGTGTAGATTTCTCCTTCCCGTCGTCTTGTGATGGTCCAGGAGTCCACTGTCGCTGAGATCCAGCATTTTGTCGATCCGGAAGATAAAACCCCATGGTAAGTTTTCTGCAGTTGCAGATGTGGAAACTTTTGTGTTCCCAAGGGAACGACAAATGTCAGGCCAATATTCGATTAAAAGACAGCTTGGTGAAGCAGTTTCAGAGGTTAGCTTGAATCATCTTTTGGACTTAATTTTTCTTACCCCAACTTATTCACTTTGAGTCTCCCAAATTTCGATTTTTAATTTTAGGGAACTGTTAACAATGAGACTCTCGGCTACTTTATTGGCAGAGTCTTTTTATTTTTAACTCGCCTTGGCATAGAAGAGGATCGCTTGCGGTTTAGGCAGCGTCTTCGGAATGAAAGGGCTCCCTGTGCAGCAGATTGTTGGGTTGCTGAAATTGAGTGTTCCTACGGTTGGATTGAGTGTGTTGAAATTGCAGATAGGCCAGCATATGATTTACAAGCACATATGGTAAGAGTTATGTTGCGTTCTTCCAAGTACTTTTCTTTTTTTTTTTTGGAAACTGAAAGAAAGATATGCATCTTTTGTTGTCTCAATAAGTGAAATTGATTTTAGCATATGGTCCTCTCGAGTCTTTTGGAGTGATGATTGTATCATTTGACAGGAGAAAAGTGGGGTTGCTCTTCTTGACAATGAAAAACTTACTGAAACCAGAGAAGAAGTGGTAATTCTTCGAACTAATTAATTTTGCTAGCTACTCTTGGAGTACATGGAGCAGGTTTCTGCCTTCATTTGTGAATACTTGAGTTTGTTATCATTTGACAGGGGGAAAGTGGAGTTGCTCTTCTTGACAATAGAAAACTTACTCAAACCATAGAAGTGATGGTAATTCTTCATACTAGTTAATTTTGCTAGCTGTTCTTGGAGTGGATGGAGCAAGTTCCTGCCCTTTATTTATGAATGCTTGAGTTTGTTATCATTTGACAGGAGAAAAATGAACTTGCTCTTTGTAACAAGGGAAAAATTACTCAAACCGTAAAAGTGGTGGTAATTCTTCAGACTAGTTAATTTTGCTAGCCATTCTTGGAGTACATGGAGCAGGTTTCTGTCCTTTATTTGTGAATGCTTGAGTTTGTTATCATGATTAACTAATTGAAGTATGAATGCAGAGATTGGTCATTGTTCCAAACGAGAAGGAACTAGGTCATGCCTTTGAGGGAAATCAAAAGATGGTGGGTGAATCTCTTTTGATATATGCTGGAGGTTCCTTGGCTTTGGGTCTTTCGTTAAGTATATTCGGAATCTGTGGCTTTACACTATGCTTGCACTTGTCTTGTTAATACCAGGCAATGAGTGAATTGGAAGCTTTGGAGATGAAGGCTGCTTTAATATCCAAAGGGGAGGCTGTATTTCCTGTACGCACATTGGGGAGGACAGTAACAATCAAGGATAACATGGTCGATATTTCTAAGAAGAGGATGAGGGAACAGAAGAGGGTTTTTACACCATCTGTTATTGAACCGTCTTTCGGCATTGAATGCATAATACACTGCCTTTTTTAGCATTCTTTCTATACAAGTCGCAGCAAAGCGGGGGATGAACAAGTAAATGTGTTCCGCTTCCCTCCACTTGTGGCACCTTTCCAATGTGCTGTTTTCCCATTAAGAAAGAAGCCAGAGTATGAGAAAGAAGTTCAACTTATTAGCAAATCACTGACTGATGCTGGTGTTTCTCACAGGAGTTCCATCACAGGTACTTATCCAATATAGAATTTAGTTTCTTAATGTATTGCATGAAAATAAGTTTCCTTTGTCAAAATTTACATGAAGCTTATATCTTGGTCACTCTCTTTTCTTTACTCACCATAGAAGGGGATTTTATCAAGGGGTGTTAACGCATGTTTCCTTGAAATTGTAGTCATTTATCATGCTAGGATCGGCTCCAAAGGTTGATGGACATCTTTTATCTTTTTCCGTTTTCTTTCTTAAAACAGAGATATATGTTGATCCTTCTTTTTTGTTCCTGTTCACGATGTAAGGCAAGATTTTCTAGAGGGGTTTGAATGCTCGTTTTTCTGAGATGGAGTTGTTTTATCCTAATGCTAGTGTCAGCTCCAGAATGAATTGGCATCTTCCATTTCTTTTTCTTGTTAAAATCTGAGCTATGATTTGTGGAAATTTCTAAGGTTCGTGTCAGGTTTGCAGATCTGAGTGATACACAAATATCGTGTACGAGAACTTGTTTTGTTTTGGAGCTGTATATTTGGATTGAGATTTATCTTCTTATCCTTGGTGAAAGCACCAATGGATGATCACCTGCTACTGTGCCCTGGCTCTGTTCACACGCGACTCCATGGGGAATACCGATGAGCTTGGCGTGCCCTTTGTAATCGCCGTCGATTCAGAAGTTGATGTGTCCATTCAAGATAGGGACAGCGGAGATGAAGTTCGAGTAAGCGCGAGGAGAGCAGCCAAAGTCGTGAAGGAGTTGATTGACGGGCGCGGTACCTGGTCCGACATATGTTCGCATTTCGCACATCGTGCAGGGATAGGGAAAGAAGAGATGAAGGTCGAGCAAGCATGGGGAAGGCGGCCAAAGTTGTGAAGGAGGTGATTGACGGATGTTCGCGTTTCCCACGTCGGGTTAGGGATAGGGACAACAGAGATGAAGCTCGAGTAAGCATAGGGAAAGTGGCCTTAGTCGTGGAGGAGGTGATTGACGGGCTTAGCCTATGCACTTTATTCTATGGATGAAGGATCTTGTTGATCGTCGGTACCTGTTCCGACATATGTTCACGGTTTCCCACGTCTTGTTTGAGCTACTCACACAATTGTTTACTTTAACTTTGCATCAGTTGCAGTCAAACAAATGGTATATACTGTTGATATGTCTTTTGTTCATGTCTTTTGAGTGTGGCAACACGGCGATAAAAACGAACAGGAAGTTGCAGATCTGTGTTGGTCTCTTCTCTTGATTTTCTACCTCTAATTTTTCATGCCAATCGTCTTGCTGTTCAGTCTAAAGTACGCGGAATGTTGCAGTGTTTACATGTGCCTTTAGGGGGGGGACTTACTTCCTCCGAAAAGAGGATTTCTAAACGTGATGATAACATAGACCCTAATTCATGTACTCTTCATTATGAAACATAGAGAAATATATAAAAAATTTCACAATTCTATCGTCCACATTGTACTTAACTTGGTGTCAGAGCCAGAGGAAACTCTAACTACACTAGCGAGGTGCACATTGCACCCGGTGCTCACGATCGAAGCACAGCCCTATGCCATACCTCGTGTCATTTTCTTCTCCCTGTTACTTCTACAATCTCAATACCGGTCCTCAACATTGTTTGTCGAGCTGCATGGGATCATGACGAGCAAGATGAGGATCTACATTGCAATGAAGTTCGTCCAGCTGTAGATATTTTTCGAAGATGAAGGTGAACAAACGAAAACAAAAATAAAACAACGTTGTTTTGTGCACGCCATATAGCCGGAGGTGACATTTAGGACGATTGGTCACGACTAGATTGACATCTAAAAATTTTCAAGCGATAAGTGGCCGAAAGAAATTTCACGCAAAGGTGTAAGATTGCGTCAGGATAATTGATTAGGGCTGTACTGAAATCCACTCAAGAGGCCAGCATCGTTGCCCTAAAAAAATAATTTTAAATGGTCAATGGACTGAAATCCACTCAGAAGGCCATGCTTTACTGAGAAGAGAATGGTTGTCAAAGTAACTTTTGTTTACCTAGATGACCTAGTTATTTGAAGTGACAGAATGTATGATTAAATTTTAAGTGACGTTCCTCAATGCATTGTTGTCATCCTGAAAAGTTTATTAGCTTAGATTTTGAAAAAAAATAAAACGACATCATTAGTGCCATAATTTTCGCAAGGTAATATATATTTAATTGATCATTTAAGTGTCATAATTTTGAAAAAAATTATTCACTTGAGTTACTTAGGCTACATATCTACGAGAACGAAAACAAATATTGCTTGGATGACAAGCAATGAATCTTGCAATTGGGAAAAGGCCACACAGCTTCTCTTGTTTCTGTTCTCCATTGCAAATTCCGGAAGCAGTTCCCATTGACCCGCAATTTTTTTATTTGCTAATGAAGATGGGGTGTAGGGTTTTCGATTGAAACCTAATTTAGCCTTAGATCATCAATTTGGGTAAGGAAAAGGCTTAAACGATGTTGTTTTACATGCTTTCAAAGATATCATTTTCTTGAATAACCACATTGGAACATTTTATATTTAATTATGCCAAGTAGGATCTTCAATTAATAGAAATCGCGGATCCCACTCAAAATGAATGTTTTTTTTTTTCATTTTTGAATTATGGCAGGAAGTGTTCGCTTGAAAAGTTATGATAACAAAGTGAGCTATCTTATGAAATTATGCCACCGTTAATGTTCTTTATTCGCTTAATTTTAGAGGCTGCAGAACAAATCTGGCAGAAATTATGGTGAGGGAAAATGGATCCAAGTAGATATTGCTGATGAAGCATGTAACACCCTAAATTTTGGGCGATAAAAATAGTGGAATCTAGTCTATGGAACGACTAGAAAATTTTAATTTGATGCCCAAGATCGGATGTTAAGGAATTAGAAATTGCAAATCGAAAATTTCCGGGACCAATACTCGAATTGGAATAAATTCCGATTAAATGAGTAATTGCGTCTTAGAATTAGAAAATTTCATATTAATCCTCGTTCGGGCTATTTTGACTCGTGTTCTGATTAAATAACCCACCGTCGGGTTTCCGGACGGCCGAATTACCTAGGGTGTGAAATTACCAAAATACCCCCGGCCAAAATGCGAAATTACGAAAATACCCCTAGGGTTTTATGAGCTAAAAGACAAGGCTATTAACTCAGTGGACCCCACCAGACCAGCTCAACCCTTAGTGATCTCTCCAGAATTCTCTCTCTCTCTCTCTTTCCCTCACACGTGCACACACAGCCCCCCCCCCTCCCCCCCCATTTCCACCGACTTGCTCCAGCCCTTCTTCCTCCCTTCGTTTCTTCATTCTCAGCCACAACCACCACAGAAAACGACCACCACACCATACTACGACATCCCCAGAACCTCCTCGACCTGATCGGACCGCCACCGCACCTCCGGAAACGCCGGAAAACCCGCTGCAAAAGACCCCCGCGAACTGCCCTGTTTCTCACCAAATTTGTGCTGCAGCCGCTTTCCACCCCTATTCCGCTGTGTGTAGCCACCACCATCAAGTCCTCCGACCATCCCAACCTCTCTTTGACCTCCAGCCACCGTTTTCAACCGCCGTTAGCCACCGCGAAGCCACCGGAGGAGCTGGAACAGACCAAAACCGAACCCGCTCTGTTTTGGGCCCCTGGAGCACTGGTTCTGTGCTCAGCCCTCATCCGTCGTCACGCCGCCCTTCTCCGCCCACCTCCGGCCACCAAACACTCCCTAAAACCCCCTCAAACTTTTTCCATCAGCCCCGCGACGTGCCGTCGCCGCCGGAGCCCCGAAACAGACCCCGACCTCCTCCCCTGTTTCAGTTTCCCCTGCTGTGTTTTGTTGCTGCAGCTGCTGTTTGCTGCTGCCGGCGCCACCTCCGGTCACCGTGAGCCACCACCGGCCACCAAAATCCCCCTCCGACCACCTTGCACCTCCACCACCAACCCCGAAGCCACCCACAGCCCCTAGACTCCCCAGAACAGCCCCCAAGCCGTTCCCTGCACTGTTTCTGCAATTGGTTGCCCTGTTTTTGGGCTGGGCCGGGTTTGTTGAGCCCAAATCTGTGGGCCCGCGAGCTGGGCTGAGGCCCAATTAATTTGGGCACAAAGTTGGGCCTTATATTAGGCCCGTGGATGAATTAAATCGGGAGTTGGGTCCGTAGTTCGAGGTTTTTGGTTCGCGACCCGTTCGAGCTCAAAGTTCGCACCAAGGGTTTTTCGGAGGATCGTCATCGGCTTAACCTCGCGCAATTAACGGTGAGTCGACCTCTAATCCTTGGCTAAGTCGTTAATTATGTTTGGATTAGTTTAATTAGATTACTAGGGTGCTTTGGTAGATTAATTAGAGCCGGTTTAGGTTAAATGGCCCTAATTAATTGGATTAATTTGATTGAGGCTAGTTTGGATGGAATAAGTGATTAATTGATTGACATTGCTTGATCGCAAGTGAATAATGGGTCAAGAATGAGCGTATGACTGATTGATGATTTGGATTTAATTACGTACCATTGGATTGAACGTTTGTCATTGAATTATTGATCTACGCTCGATTATAATATATGTGGATTAATTGATGAAATGCCCTGACGAATGGCTAGTTAAATTGATTGATTGGTTGGAGTTCGATCACTTGATTTATGGATGCGAAGTCGCATGGATAACATATGCATTTGTGTGATTACTCAAGAGTTTTGCGGTGTGAGCATATCGTGTGAGCATTTGACTAAATGTGGATTATAAATTGGTTACTTGCTGAGTATGCTTGAGTGGTTATACGATGGATTATTCTTGTCAAGTTTGTACCGTGCCGGTCGTACGGAATAATACAACTTGTCAAATGCACGTCAATTTGTGCCGTGCCGGTCGTACGGATTACACGGATTGACGGATGCCGGTCGCAGCTTGTAACGGACCGAAGCCCCTACGGGGATTCTTGATAGTGCCGTGTCGTGCCGGTCGTACGAGTCACACGGGCTATCGTATGCCGTCGCCGGAAGTAAGGGACGAAGCCCGGTCCCGCCGGTCGTAGTGTAAAGTCACACCGGTCGTGTGCAATTGGGCCGGATGGCCGTTAATAATTAGACCACGTGTGGTGTCTGCGTGTGTGATTGACGTGACAATCATGATTGATATGTGTGGTATATTATGTCTAATATTGCATAATGCATGATTTCCAGCAAGTGAGCTGCATGTGATTGGAATAAATATATATTATATGTGATTGACTGTTAGGACTCTCTAGACGAATCAATGCCTTAGCCGGGCTTAGACGTTAACTCACGGAGATTTTTATCTCACCCCGTGTTAACCATTTCGAGTCCACAGTGATGCGGCGGCCCTTCACCATGACTTCAAGGGTTCGTAGTCTTTTGGATAGGTACTGATGAGGATTTTTGGGAGTAGATGAGAATTTAACCCTACCCGACCCTTATATCTTTTTGTTGGTCTTAGAGAGCCGCCTCAAAGAATGGGGTTGTATGTGACTATAGCTCCGTAGGGTTAATGGTCATCTGCTTTTAATACTGTCTTGACAGTTGTTCTAGTATATGACCGATGTTGTTGACTTTATTTCTATCCCTACTTTTTTTCTTGATTTGGGAGAATTCGGGTTTCCGCATGTGCGCTATAGTATAGACGGTCAATAACGTACCTGGGGCGTTATCTTTTATGACGGAAGGCGTTTTGGTAGGGATGCCGCGTACTCGAGAGTCGTGGCGTGACAAAGCAGCTAATCCATAACCGGCGAGGCGGCTCGACCAGATCCGGCTAGCTCTGTCTTTCCTGACCTTGGAGGGACCATTGTCGCCATGGCTGCTGATCTAGAGATGAACTAGCAATGAGGTCCTCCATATCTGGAGATGGAGCTCTTCATGGTGATGGACCTCTTCGTTGGGAAGACGGTGCCCAAACCTGGAGTCACAGGAGGCACCAAGCTAAGCCCGTCCTTCCTCGACCGCTGGCCAAAAGCTTTCATTTTCACCATATTTAAGTGGTGAGTCCACACAGGTCAACCAACGCTTCTTCGTTTTCGAACTGAAGGCCGGCGATTGACTAGGAAAAGTGAAGCCTTCTCTTCTGGTTCTGTATAACCAGAAGACGAATTCTATTATACGTATAACGTCCTCTCCGACTGTTGAAAAGCATTCCTGTTGTGGGAAAGTGCATTCCTACTGGTTTTGTCATACTTTTGATTGGGAAGTTTTCTGACAAGGATTTGTGTCCTTTGCAACAGGCGACAAGGCGATTTGGCGACGAAAGTCGCAATAGGTACTCCATTAGAACTACATTATATCTCATTCACAAATTCACTAGGACCTTAGATTAACAAAGTGATGGACTGAAATTGTTGCCTGCAAATATTTTGCTTTTCACTAGTCGGCTGCGTCAGGAGTTGGAACTGCGATTGTCATTCTTGTAGTCTATTCCTTCAGGGAGAAACCGCTGTTAAGAAAACATATGGCTTTGATGATGGGAAAGAAAGGACATTCCGCGGCCGCACAGTGAATCGAGGGACTAATCTCTTCGAAGAGACATACCTACAAAGATATCAAGAGGATGACCAATTCCTTTCAGGAAAAGTTGGATCAAGGAGGTTATGGTTATGTCTACAAAGGCAAGCTTCAAGACTGTAAACTTGTGGAGAAGAACTTATTAACGAAAGTTGCGAGCATAAGCACGACTTCTCATGTCAATCTTGTCAGCCTCCTGGGCTTTTGCTTTGAGGGACGCATAGGAGCTGTAGTTTAAGAGTTCATGCCCAATGGATCACCGGAAAAGTTCATATTCAAAAGCAACACTTTAGAGGCACATCTGCAGAGTTGTGAGATATTTTTCTACATCTCCCTAGGCATAGCACAAGGGCTAGGATACCTACATCGAGGCTGTAATGCTAGGATCTTGCATTTTGATATAAAGCCTCACAACGTTCTTCTTGATCAGAATTATTATCCGAAGATTTCCGATTTTGGTATGTCCTAGAGAAGAGAGTATCGTGTCAATGTTGGGTACACGTGGCAATGCAGGCTACATTGCTCCTGAATTGGTCATAAGGAACATCGGAGGGGTTTCTCACAAACGGATATCTACAGTTACGGCATGATGGTTATGGAAATGGTCGGCGGGAGAAAGACCTTTGAAGTTGTGGTGGACCGTATTAGCAAAATATATTTTCCTCATTGGATTCACCGACGACTTGAACTTCAGGAAGAACTCGAGTCGCATGGCATCATGAATGAGGAGGAATCGTGAAGAAGATTATCATAATCAGCTTGTGGTGCATTCAGATTGATCCAAGAGATCGTCCAGCGATGACTCCAGTCATGGACATGCTAAAAGGAAGTGTTGAGGCCTTGCAAATACCTACCAAGCCAACCTTGTCATCCTCGTCATCGAGATCCCCAGTAGCTACTACAGACGAGAATTCGCTGCTGCCATTTGATGTTACTACAGCAGCTGTATAAATTTATATCAGATTCCTGTTTTCAGAATTTTCTTCCTTTGTTGACTTCGGAGGTAACTTCAGTGAGAGTAAATGGAGTGACACGACAGAATCTTGTGTGCTTCCATTCACAAAACATCATTTTTTGTTGGTTTTTAATACATTCAAAAGAAAATGGTAAGAGCTGTTCATTGTTCGGTCGTAATTCCTGTACATCATTCTGTGATTAGCCTTGCACGCTAATGACCATTTGCTGATAATTCAATCACGATTTTAATTGTCGTAACTGGTGAGGCTAAAAGTGTACAATGACAAACGGGAAAAGAAGAAGAAGATGAAGAGACTTAGAAAAGACATCCTTAATGCGCGAATGATAACATTTTGTTTCTCTTCTAAATCTATTGGAATAGAAACCCTTTTGGTCACGCAATTTCATTTTTCTATTTCTGAAACAATAATTTATTTCAAAAATAAGTTTGGAACAGAAATGGAAAGTTAACATTTTTTGCTTTTTTTTATTTTTGGAATAGAAATGTGAATTAAGGAATTCTTCTTATTGCTCACTCATTCTCTCTCGCATGCAGTCTCCCTCTTTCTCACGTCCTAGTTGCTAGCCGAGTCGGCTAGTCCGCCAACCGCCATTCGACGTTCACTGTCCGCAAGTCGCTGGCCACTGTCCACCGGCAACCATAGAATTTTTATGTTGTTAGCATAAAAATTTATATTCTTGTATCTTTATCAAACGTGTTTCTCTATTCAGAAACTCGTCTAGGAATAGGAATAGAAAAATCTCTTTCAAGCAAGAAATTATTTCTAGGAATAGAATGGTTATCATTCACGTCCTTTATATGTACCGACAGTGTGAAAGCATGCTAAGATCAATGGCTCAATGGTCGATGTATTAAACAACCAATTCTAGGACAGTTAGGATTAACAATTTGATAAATGAGTGTCCGAAATTTGAATACTCGATAAAAGGGTATTAACTCTATCGTGAAAAGTTGTCATGCCTAAGGTGTTAAATAATTCAATACATTTCAACATTCCATAAATCGTATACTCTTAATGAATATTGATTAACGTTCTTACTATTCTTAAGGTCCTTGTTAAGGCTATGAGAGGGATATAACCTGGTCATGTCCATGGTGTCCGAGAAGTATCGAGTGATCCACATGAATAGGATCGCTTGGATCCTTGAGGTCGCAAGCACAGATGTCTCGGAAGAGATATATGTCTTGCAACATATTCATTACACCACTCTAGACTTCAGCCTCTCCGACTACACTTCCATGACCTCAATTCCACCTCATTCTATGATTGCGATCATCGACGATCCCTCACCTAGCTTATTCGTTCTCTTGTCTCCATCTTTCGACATGGCTACTTCACTGTAGAGGCGGATTCTGCAAACCAGGTACCCGAGAACTGCAGTTTCAGTGTCCTTATCCTGGTTACCAAGAAGTGAAGCTCTAGCTCTACGGCCTCCTTCAGAGGGTGGCGATTACAGTGCTGCTACTCATGAAGTCTCGAACAAAGGCTTCGAGATCATCTGGACTGTTGATACAAAGCAGTGCAAAGAATGCACAAAATGGCTTTTCAAGATTCCCCTTGGCTTTCAGGATTTATCACCTGCTGTTCATAAGGTTTTGTGTCCTAGCAGCAAAGCCTGGAATTTGCTGGTCGAAAATATAGTTTGTTTTTTAAGGAATAGTTGCATCAGGAGCTGGAATTGTGCTCGACATCATTGTTATGCATTCCTACAGGAAGACACCGATTATCAGGAAAATTATGGCTTTGATGAACCAGAGGAGCTGACATTTCAATGGCAGGATGAAAATCGAGGGACTCATCTCTTCGAGAAGACACACCTGCGAAGACATCGAGAGGATGACAGACTCTTTCAAAGAAAAGCTAGGCCAGAGAGGCCATGGCTGCGTGTACAAAGGCAAGCTCCAAGACGGTCAACTGGCGGCGGTGAAGCTTCTAAAGGAGCTTTGGTTTATGTTTTCATGCCCTATTAATCCCTCAAAAAGTTCATATTCAACGGGAGCAACACTTCGTAGATAGAACAGCAGTTTTTTTTTTTTTGGTCGAAAGATGTTGAGTTGGCAGTTGGCACACATTGTACAAAATTTCGCTCGAACAAAGCTTACGGACTAGAGTACTTGCATCGAGGTTGCAACATAAGGATTTTGCACTTCGATGTCAAGCGTCACCACATTCTCCTGGATGGAAACTATTGTCTTGATGACTTTGATCTTGCCCCAAAAGAGGAGAGCATGGCGTAGATGCCAGAAGGAAGTGTCGAGGCTCAAGATCTCTCCCCCGCTTGTACAGGTGAAACTGAGACTCTCCAAAAGATTAATGACTCCAGTCGGGTTTAATCTAATGTCATTAATCAAGCATTTTTTTTAAACATATGTTGTTTCATTTGAAGAGTTATTCTATGGAACTAGTTAGGCAAACGAATGTTCTGACCCCCCCAAAAAAAATCAACGAGAGTTACGACGGTAGGAACCAAACTTTTTTCATAATTAAGATTATGCTCAGTATCTGAAAAATTCCTTGTTATCTATGCTTAATCAGTGATCCTAAAGTACTCAATCAACGACACATGCGCCTAAATATACTCCTCAGTCCTCGCGTATTAGTTTCCAGAATTCTCCCGCGCTGAATTTTTGAGCGCTGATTTCCATTTTTCGGACAAAAGACGAAAGAGAATGTAACCAACAAACGAAGTTATCTTAAGTCGAAGAAATTTTTAGTGGTCCATCCTCAATTCGAGTTTCGAAGTGCGTTTAAGGAATCTCGTTGATATTCGTGATTTTATCCCTGTAACTGTGCCAAGAACCGCTTAATTAACAATCGGTGCTTAATGATCCATTCGAAGTATAACAAGACAACCCTATTAAAATTACAAACAACCCTCGAGGTACCGCTAATTGCTTTGCTATTAACTACAGATTACGCTTTGTTTTGCATACAGAACACTCCCGCTTGAGCCCTAAAGTCAACGGTTGCCTTAGTTTATGTTGGGTTAAATCGGAATTCGGTTCTTAAATGAGAGCATTTTAGTCCAAAAACCAAATCAAAGTTCAGTTCTTAAACGAGAGCATTTCAGTCCAAAAACCACATACAATTTACAGAAACTTGGAAAGAATTAATTAAAGAAAAAGAGTACTTATAATCCTTAAATCAATGACGGGTATGTTATATTTTGTGAAACTACCGTCACCTGTTGTAAGAGCTCCAATTATTAGATGAAGTCGTTGTTTATTATTTGATTATTTCATCACTCTCCCTCGCAGCAAGTCTAGTATTAAGCGTGAAAATATGTAATTAGAGAAGCAAATAGGGACCGGAAAAGATATGAACTCGGGACCTCGTACTCTAATATCATGTGAGACTATGTAAGACTCAATTATTTTAAAAGCTTAAATTATTAGAAGAGGACATGATTAAAAATTTAATATTTCATCACTCCCCATGAAAGCCACTTCAATAGAATTGAGGCCGCTCATATAAAGTTTAACCGGCAGGGTATGGTCTATTTTTCCTAATATTGTCAACACAAGTCCTATTTTCAATTACTTTGTCAATGTTGCCCAGCACGAATTTCCAATTCCACCCTCCGACTTCAGCTTCAATTTACACTCGTGCCCCAACCCCCTTTCTCTCTCCTTGGGCTTTGCAGAGGAAACACAAAACCTACTTTTCCCTCCTCCCTCGCTCCCTCGGCTTCACTTCACCTCTCTCTCTCTCTCTCTCTGCGCAGGGCCACAATGTCGCCGCCTCTTCACCTGAAGAAGCTCATCTCCTTCCTCCTCCTCCTCCACTTCTCTTCCCTCCAAGCTTCCGCCGCCAACCCAGACTCCGAGCCTCTCCTGGCCTTCAAAGCCGCCTCCGACGCCGGCGACAAGCTCGCCAACTGGAACTCCTCCACCGACGCCTGCTCGTGGCTCGGCGTCTCCTGCCTCCACGGCCGCGTCTCTCGCCTCGTCCTCGAGAGCCTCGACCTCCGCGGCTCCATCCAGCCCCTCACCTCCCTCTCTCAGCTTCGCGTCCTCAGCCTCAAGCGCAACCGTTTCTCGGGTCGGGTCCCGGATCTGTCCAACCTCACGGCCCTGAAGCTCATCTTCCTCTCCCACAATGGCTTCTCCGGCGGGTTCCCGGCTTCCGTGCTTTCGCTCTCGAGGCTCTATCGGCTCGATCTGTCCTTCAACAACTTCTCAGGTGACGTCCCGGCGGCACTCAACGGGTTGACCCACCTGCTGACCCTGAGGCTCGAGGGGAACGGCTTCTCGGGCCCCATTTCAGGCCTGGAACTCCCGAACCTCCAGGACTTCAACATCTCCCGCAACAGGCTCGCCGGCAAAGTGCCCAAGTCGCTGTCGGGGTTCCCCGAGTCTGCATTTGCGGAGAACTCGGCTCTGTGTGGGTACCCACTGAAGAAATGCGATGCCGCCGTCGGCGACCCGACTCGACCCGGGTCCGATGGGGCCATCGCGTCCCCATTGAGCCCCAGCCCGAAGCCCAACACCGTGGCCTCATCCCCGAGCTCGATGCCCGTGACCGTGACGCCGGCCGCTGCCTCGTCGGGCCCTCGCCGCTCCGGTGCAGCCCACATCAAGCCCGCGGCCCTGATCGCCATCATAGTCGGCGACGTCCTAGTGCTTGTGGCAATCTCTCTCCTGCTCTATTGCTACTTCTGGAGGAGCTACGTTGGCGAGAAGAAGAACTCGAAGCTCCTGGAGAGCGAGAAGATCGTGTACTCGTCCAGCCCATACCCAGCAGCAGCCGCCGCCGCAGTGGCAGCGGCTAACAACCCCGCCGGGTACGAGAGAGGGAGGATGGTGTTCTTCGAGGGGGTGAAGCGGTTCGAGCTGGAGGACCTGCTGAGGGCGTCAGCGGAGATGCTGGGGAAGGGAGGGTTCGGGACGGCGTACAAGGCGGTGCTGGACGACGGGAACGTGGTGGCGGTGAAGCGGCTGAAGGACGCGAGCGTGGGTGGGAGGAGGGAGTTCGAGCAGCACATGGAGCTGCTGGGGAGGCTGGGCCACCCCAACGTGGTGAGCCTGCGGGCTTACTACTTCGCGAGGGAGGAGAAGCTGCTGGTCTACGACTACATGGCTAATGGGAGCTTGTTTTGGCTCCTTCACGGTACGTGCGTTGCTTCCAAATCGTTTGCTAAGTTCTCTTCTTCTCTGTTCGAAATTGCATTTGTTTTGTTGCTATGTTTTAGTCCTAGAACTGGTATTGATCGTTCCATGGCTGGACAAAGGTCTGTCCTTGATTAGTTCAAGTTGATCTGACTCGATCCACTGCCTCTTGTCAACTCAAAACACTTCGTTCCTTTAAGACAATTCACCACGACCCTTCTGGGTGAACAGTAGTAAACACGCTCCATAAATTGCCGCACCAGCACATTTACGCGAAGCCTTCAATGCCGAGCGACAAGTTTCGTGCTTCTTTGCATCTTTCTCTTTCGGAGTTATCACAGAGCTTGAGCATTGGAAGCGAGTAAGCTAAAAGACAAAGGGACAAAGGGATTTTGATTATTGTCGTCGGTCTCTGTTGTTTGGGAGATTGGTCTGGTCTGGTCTGGTGGGTGTGGTCCACTGAGAGTACCAGAGGCCGAGGCCGAGGGCATTATTACGGACAAGGGGAACAGTTATAGAACGTGACAGAAACCTGCGACTTAAATTGCCATCCGTGAACAGAGCCAAACGCTCGTCTTTCTTCATTTTTTTAGTAACAAGGGGGACCCTCCTCCACGACGTCGTTTCTCCTGGGAAGGAGGATAGATAGCTTTATTTAGCTTCTTAATTACCCTTTTCCTTTCTTTTTCTTTTTTTTGGTCGAATGATGTTTTGAATATTTTCGTCTTTTTTATCTTTTCAAACGTTAATCTCAATTTTTCTGCTGTCTCCTTCGCTTTCGTTTCCTTTTCTGGGGAATATTTATTCTCTGCGGTCTTTCCTTGCTGAACACTTTCCAAAAGTGTGTGCTCCTGTAGGGCCTTCGTCCGCGCACTGTTATCGCCATCATTACCTCTGACCCGACCTCTGTTCTTTATTCAAATAGTGGAATCTGCATCATCATGACTATGGGTTAAGATCCCCGTTCTTGATGTTAATCTTGGTGAAGCTCCTCGTGTAATAATTAGACCGAATCTTCATCACCTTTTGCTTTAGAGGACATCCGACTGGGTAAAGCTGCCTGGATTAGCATGTCGCCCCTCTTTCAACGTAAATTCCAATGATTCGATCGAAGCCTTTGTCGTTGCGAATTAACATGATGGGGAATCTTTTAGTGTTAATTGCGGAATGTTCTTGCCAAATGAAGCGATTTGGTACGGGAAAGTAATCGAATTGCTGTGTGTTGGTCGCGGAATCCCATAATGGGAGCAGTGCGGATGATTTTTCTCACAAACTGATGAGTCAAAGATTGTTCTTTGGTGACTGTAGGGAACCGAGGAGTGGGCAGAACGCCGCTGGACTGGACCACCCGCCTCAAGCTCGCGGTGGGCGCGGCCCGCGGCCTGGCCTTCATCCACAATTCGTGCAAGTCCCTCAAGCTCGTCCACGGTAACGTCAAGTCCACCAACATCCTCATCGACCACGCTGGGAGTGCCCGCGTCTCTGACTATGGCCTCTCCGTGTTCGCCTCCCCCGCTGCTGCCGCCGCCCCCCGACCCAATGGCTACCGTGCACCCGAGGTGATCGACGGCCACCGCGGCGTCGGCAAGGTCACGCAGAAGTCGGATGTGTACTCGTTCGGGGTCGTCCTCCTGGAGCTGCTGACTGGGAAGTGCCCGTCCGTGCCTGACCACGGGAGCGGGGCCGAGTACGGCGGCGCCGGGAGCGGGGTCCTGGACCTGCCTCGGTGGGTCCAGTCGGTGGTGAGGGAGGAGTGGACGGCAGAGGTGTTCGATCTGGAGCTGATGAGGTACAAGGACATCGAGGAGGAGATGGTGGGGCTGCTCCAGATCGCCATGGCATGCACCTGCGCCTCCCCCGAACAACGGCCGAGGATGGGCCACGTGGTCCGGATGATCGAGGAGATTCGCGGGGCCGACGAGGAGTCCTCCTCCCCATGCCACGACAACCTCGAGTCCGTCTCCGATTCTCCGTCGATGTCGGAAGGCACGTGCGGGACGAGCCAGTGATCTTTACCGGGAATACTTGATATGATTTCGCAAACTCCACCGTAGTTCTGTAATTAACAAAGTCATGTGCTTTTTCCTTTTCTTCCTTGTTTCTTTTCCTCTTTGTTCCATCTTCCATTTGTTTTCTTTTTGACCAGTCGATATCATCGCGAATGACATCGTGGGGGAAGGGATTGATTTGTGCTTGAGTCGCGTCATGATGAGGGATTGAGAATCATCGTGCTTAATGAAGAGGGTGCTTCATTGCGATCGTTTTTCTTCCTTTTTTCTGCCAATTTCGTTGAAATGTTTTATCATTTAAATAAATAAAAAAAGGAGTAGTTTAAGTATGATCATTGATCTTGAACAACTTTTTCACCCCTTTGGTTGCAATTAGCAATTTAGCATGTTTTCACTTTTGTTGAATATATATTTGGAAAAACAAGTTTTCCTTTCGGATTTCAATTTCGGGGGATAATCAATTGTTTCTTTACTTGTTTTCTTTCCCTCATGAAAATACAACATAATTTCCTGTTAAAAATCTAAACTTTATGTACAGTCCAAATTTTATCTCGCATTTATTTATAAAAAAAAAAAACAAACTTTAACTTCACTCTCAAATTTGTCCAGAACATTTTTAATCTAATAAAAAAAACCTAAACTTAAGCTCCAGTCCCAAATCTCTCTAAAAAAAAAAAAATTTTTTTTGCCTAAGAAAAACAATAACTTTAGCTTTAGTTCCAAATCTACCTCGGTAGCGCTTCATCCAAAAATCGTCATTAGCCATTCCTAATTTCCCTACTTTTCCATATCAAATAACGGTTTTGTTTTGTAGATAATTTGCCACGTCACCTTGCTGGTGTGGATTTGTTAGCAAAAAACATCATGTCGAATACCCAATGGCTATTTTTGTGCAAAAAGGCTAACATGGATAGATTTGAGACTAGATTAAAGGTTGGTGATACTTTTAGAAGAAAGAGTTCAGGGGCAGATTTGGGGTTATAATTAATTAAACTATGTGACCTTTTATTAGACAAATGGAGTTCGGAACACATTTGGGACTAAACCTAAAGTTGGAGGTTTTTTTAAGAAATTAGGGCGTGAAAAACCGTAAATTTAATAACTTAAAGTCTTGAACAAAAAAGAAAAAGTCAGCAGGCATAGATCGAGTCACCCCAATTAGAAAGTCATCTGCTGTTGGGCTGGGCTTTAGCAAGCTTAGGATATGGGCTCAATTACGTGGGCCTACAAAATGAAAGCATTAAGACACTGAACATAAAGAACAACCAACGGAAAGTAGAACACACACAGAAAAAAAATTAAGGATTTGGTTAAGGGCTATACTTTCCTCCATCCCTATTTTGAGGAAAATTTCTCCAACCATGCCTCGGATTGTGAGGTTACCAAGGTTTAAAAGGGTACGGATGTGACCTACATCCACGTCTAAATTTAACTAAAAATTTCATTTGTGGGCAAAAATTGCGGCTTGGTTTCGGTTTGAAACCGGACCAAACCCATATTTCTTCTTTCTTTTTGTGTAATTTCATAAAGTTAAGCTCACTAAACTAGTTTTAGAAGGAGCATTTATTTATTTATTTTAAAATACTTCAATTATTATTATTTTTTTACAATGAGCTACTTCTGTATAAATGGTTGAAGTTATGAAGAGAATTAATGTGTTTTACAATACGGTTAGCGGCTCAGTTTGGCTTGTAAGAAGTTGAAAGCCACACCGTGGAAAATGATTTTATTTGATTATACATGGTTTCTCCTTGCGTCACATGTAATTTGTTCCTTTTTACCAAATAAATTACAAGCGGGCATGAACATTCAAAAGTCAAAACACCGCACGCGAGTGGTGACAAATTCACGATTTCGTTGACCAATGACTTATAAGCCAAACTAGGGAGAAGTGCATTAGTCGATGTGGGACAAAATCCCACATCCGGATGATGGGGTCTCGCACGATGGGAGCCACCGTGCATCGTAAAGATAATAATTGCTTCACATATAATCAGTGCTTTGCAAATCAAAATACTTTCGATTCCATGTGTACAAAAAGGTCATTTGAACGTTGAAGTGTACATGGCGCATCATTGGTCAGAAAACTTGATTGTTGCATGCGAAGCTCTACGTTCTATACATGATCGACAGTGTACAATGTTGTTCAATGTTTGAAGATGAAATTATAGTAAAAAAAAAAAAAAAAAAAGAGTAAACTTTTGGAAAGGTCAACTAGGCTAGATCCTTTGCCCTATTGATCATTGCCGGGAAAAAAAAAAGAATATTGAACGAATAATGAATGATTCTTTCGCTCCTTTTTTGTTATTTTCTTGGGAGATGATCTACCTATTGAAGTGCATGACCTTGGGTGCAAACCTCAGCAACCGGTCAAGAGAGCTGGGCAAGAACTTCCTCGCGAACAAGAAGCACACGCTCGTCACCTCCCCGTTGTACTCGCACCGCCTCCCGTTACCATCCCTCAGCCTCTCCAGGAACTCCACCGTGATCTCGTTCCTCACGAACCGGTTCGGGTGCGGCCCACCCTTCGACCAGTCGACGTAGGTCAACGTCCGGTTCGCGTTGCTTGCCCCGAACTTCATGTTCATGAGGGTCGGCAGGTAGTGCTCGTCGGCGTAGCAGGCGCGCTTGCAGTGCTTCTGGAACAGAGGGAAGTAAGTACGGTCGGCCACCACCTCGACGGCGAGCCTCCGGTCCATCTCGAACCACTGCGACCCCTTGCGCCAGTCGTGCATCGCGATGCGTGGGGACATCGCAAAGCTGTACCGGCCGCGGCCGACGGGGCCCAGCAGGTCGTAGACCTCGACAAAGGTCTGGGTGGAGTTGACGAGATAGGAGTAGATGGTGGAGAAGTTGAAGAGCGGGATGCACGTCTCGGAGAGCAGGATGAAGCGCTCGTTCGCGACGTCAAGGAGGGCGTTGGCGAGGAGGCGCCGCTCGGCCTCGATCATGTTGACCTTTCCCCACGCGACTTCCTGCATTTCGCAAGGACAATCGGCACATTATATAACAAAGAAAAAAAAATTGGACAAGCTTAATTTATGGATGATGTGATGGATATAATCAATCATACTTTATACTTCAGAAAAACACAAGGTCACAGAGTCATTGGTGTCGGTGAATGAGTATTATGAAGCTCTGCAAATAAGATCTTCCGATTCTATTTCTACCATTTCTGTGATGCAAATTCAAGAATGGACCGACTGGTAGCTAAGTTAACAGGTCATGTCATGAGATCACATGCAATATAAGAAAATGGTGGAACCCCCGGGTTGGAAAGATGGACCGATCATTTAGCTGGAATGGGGCGGTCAATTTGGGCCCAACGTATTGAATGGGCTAAGCCAATGTCGCCGCGAAAACACAAGATCTAACCTAAGCAATAATGTTCGACTCCTGCCAAGATTCAATTCGAGATTTACCAATCGTCTTCTTCTATATATGCGCTTCTGCCAAGATTCTAAATGAAGAAACTCCGTCACATAAATCTTTTGATCAACACTTGCCGTCCGTGGCGGCAACAACACCAAATATCTCACCTCGTCGCATGCTCTAATGAGTAAATCCTCCTTCGTTTGGGACCTCACAACATGTCACGCGGGCTTTAAGTAACTCTAGTGTAAAAAACCCTAAGCGATTTCGTAACTCATCGTCTCTACGCAATTGTTATTTCCTAGTTCATCTTATTTTTCTTGCAAAGCAAACATGCATGTAATTTGGAATAAAAAAACATGTCGCAACCTTATGCAAATCGAACAAACTGAAGGTTATCCAGAAAGCAAAAGCAGACGAAACAATTACTGTTTCTTTAATGTTTCCCGTCTAAAACCTCCAAAAAGGTAACGGGTATATGACAAATGACAAGGAAGAAGATGTATCATGTGAAGCTGACTAATGATACTAACCTTGCTGGGAATTCTTCTGCCGTGAAACACCGAGTCTTCCGGCTCCGTCTCGTTCCACGGCGGGTTCGAGTGCACGTAAACCGAGTACAGCCCCTCGTGCCCTTTGAAGAACTTGTCCCACAGAGGAGCCAATGCAACAGGACCCTTGGTTAAGAACAGGAACGCGACCTTGGGCGTCCTCTCGAACGGGTACTCGGGGATCCGCGGGCTCATCGACGCCCGCCACAGCAGCTCCTCGTCCTCCATGTCGTGCGCGATCGGCGCCGGCTTCAGGTACTCCGCTAGCCCCACGTGGCGGGCAGCCGGCGGCTGCGGCTGCGTCGTCATCGGCGAAAGGCGGAGCTGGGTGAAGTCGAGGTTGAAGGACAGGTTCTTGAGGTGGAAACTGAGGACTATTCCTAGGGTTAGGCCGCACCCGAAGATGATGATGCAGGAGAGGACGTTGGTGAATTGGAGGAGTGAATAGAAGGGCTTGAAAATCGGAATCGGCAGATTTTGGTTCTGTTGACTCTTCATTCTTTCCGCACACACTGAGAGAGAGAGAGAGAGAGAGATGGAAAGAGAAAAAGCCTTGCAGGTTTTTCTTAAACTGTTCTTTTTTCGCCCTTTTTATTCAAGTGGCTTCTCAGCTACCTTGAAGAAACTGTTTGCTAGACACAAAAAAGAAGAGTTGGGTCACACCAAGTTTTGTTTATTCCGATGGGAAAAAGCAGGTTTCTTTACTGTGGGTTTGATTCAAAGACGAACTTTTCTTTCAACGCAAGAGATGCCGCCTCAAGAAAGCAAGAAGAAACTGCTCCCGAATGTAACCAGTAAGCAAAATTAAGAACAAGGGTATTAATTATTTACAGTTTCGATGGGGGGCGAATGGAATGAAAATCAATCGTTAGATATAAATAAGGAGGAAGAATATGAGGATCTGTATCTGTGTGGTTCTTGCCCGACACACGTACTAATCGTAAGAGGAGGAGAATGAATGTTGCTGTAACGTGCGGGGAACGAATTAGTCTCGTAACTTAATGAGCTTTATGACAGATCAGTGTAGACGTACACCACAGCTGCGGTTACTATCACGAGGCATAAAATCAGATCGAGGAAATCGGAAATGCGAATCATCGCCAAATGCTCAGCACCCCCAAAAAATTTAAAAAAAACACAAGGATTTGTGCAAGAATCAACAAGAACTGATGAAGGAACAGAGAGAGATAGAGAGAGCGAGAGATGCGAAAATGGTGGGAGGATTGATTCCAATCTTGCAGACTGAGGGAGAGGGAGATAGGGAGTCTGATGTCAGCGAGGCTCCATTATATGAGCGTGTGAGAGACGACACGCCGGCTGCCCAAGCCATGCAAGTCTGGCGACGGCTTTCTGGACCATGGACTTGGACTTTCAACGTTTCTGACAACGTACTAATCACCAATTCCGGTAGGGGCAAAACCCCCCCGCTTTAAATAGGTAAAATCTCGAATACGCGGAACCCTCGGTTAATCTCGTGAATCGGATAAGGCACGGGCCTAAATATATTCTAGATGGGTGACTTAAACATGAGATTATCCGCACCTGATAATTTCGAAAGTCGGACGTACAACATTCGCTTAATCAAACCACTCGACGTCGTGTCTTGTGGGGGGTTTCTTTACATGCAGGATTTAAACGTGCTTTAGCCGACACTTTATGTCCTATCAAGAACAAAAATGAGAGGCGTTTTAGGGCACGAGGGCCATGAACAACCTACTGTTCAAAGGTGTGGACTTTCGAGAAAGCGCCTCTTAAAAGAAGGGGAAGCGAGCCAGAAGGTGCCGCTCGGCTTGGGGCGGGGAAGAAAAGGTCAGACAAAGCTGATTATCGCGGGACGTATGTAGGGGACATCTCATCAATTGTTCAAGATGGACTTGACTAGCAGCGTGGCACACGTACGAAGCAAGGCCATCAAAAGATGAGCAGCACGTTCAAGCCATTGACTCTAGCGCGTCCCGCTGCACACTCCACGCAAAATATGCGGGATTGGTCGTTGGAACGTTCCTAAGAAATCGGGGACTTGATGTGTAAAGACTTGGAAATTGATTTTGGACGGAAATGAAAATGATCTTCTATCGACCCACACGATAAGTTGGAACATTATTATGATTAGAAAATTCTAGCGTCTAAGACAAAGACAAGCTCTTTCCAAATTACTCATTGTGAATAGACCTCTAGGGAAAAAAAGAAGACAAAAGAAAATTTTCAAACAAAGACATGAAGTTGCTAAATCTTCTCAAATAAAGACTTTTGGCTAGCTGGCGAGCTTGTTTTAGTCATTAGAGATTGGGAAAATTAGTAAAGGAAAATCTAAGTATATAATTTTTTTTTATTTTTTGGGTTTTTTTTACTTGGCTTTTTTTCCTTTTTTCCTCCTTTTTTTTTTCTTTTTCTCCTTTCCTCTCCGGCCATAGCCAGGCATCGCCGACCATCGACGGCCCAAGGTGAAGGGTAGCCCACGCCGACGTCAAGCGAGGATCGCCCTCGGCTGAGTCCGGCGGCCTTGCCCAACAATGGCCAGCAGAGGAAGAGAAAAAAAGAAACAAGAAAAAATGAAAAAGAAAGGAAAAAAATAAAATAAAAAATAAAAAAAGTAAAAGGACTAAAATGCCTTTCGACCACCGAGGTCGTGGCTTTCTTTTAAACTAATATGGCAATTTCGGACCCTTATTTGAAACAAAATCCACTGCATACCCTTATTTGAGACAGTTTGGTCACTTCATACCTTTATTTGAAATAATGTCAACATCAAATTATTATTTGAGAAAATCATTATACTTCGTGCCCTTACTTGGAATTTTCTCTGAAAGAGATTACCCAAGAGACTACTCAACAATCTAAACTATTTCCATGAAGTTATTACCCATTGAGTAGTATTTTCTATGTAGGATTATTCGGAACTGAATTTCGTTCAACCTTTCGTGTAAACACGAGTGTTGTGAAAGCATGGGACTTGTCCCGTAGCGATAGAACAATTAAGTTATTCCAAATAAGTAGTAAACATACATGATACACCAATTATATGACGATCGATCATGTGTTATATAGAAACCTAAATGAATTATCACCTCAAAAAAAAAAAATTTGGAATTTATTTAAACAAATGTGATAAGGAAATGTTTTAATTGATAAATAAAAGTTTAATCATTGTGAAAATATTATTCGTTTTGATGGATTTTCTTTATTTGTTGCTACCACCATCAATGGATTGTTTGCTTATGTTGCTAGTTTATTTTTATTTTTTTGTTACATAAATCTAGGAGTGAGCATGGTTTCAGAATATAACTTGAAACCCGAAATTGGACCCACGAGGAGCTTGTCCCGTTCCAAGCTCCGAATAGGTTCCAAGGTATGCAACATAAGTTTCAGCGAACATATTCTTTTTTTAAGAATATATTCTAACGGATAGATTTCAAGTAGGTAGAACCTAGAACTTGTAACCCGTAACAAGTTTTTCTATTTTCTCGATATATATATTTTCATGATCCCGTTGTATTCCATGAATTTCGATGATGAGCGTGTAATCTGGAACTACTAGTCTAAGATTTCATTTCCGACGATATTTATGACTGACAATTTTAATTTGTTTTTGGTTCATATTTATTCATGTATCTAAATATGAATTGTGATCGATGCATTGTAGAAACAAATGATGATCATTAAAGGTGATGATTTACTGCAATCGTTCAATTAAAAATACATGTGGAACCTAGATAGACCTTGGAACCGACCCTAAAATCTATGATAGAATAGGTTTCGGGGTGTGCATGGTAGATTTCAGGATCCAAAAAGTGAGGAACTCGTTTCGACAGATAGATTCCAGATTTCATGTGGGATTTGTATGAAACCCGAAACTGCTCACCCTTATATAAATCTATTATTTTGGCCGCGTCTTGATAGTTGACTCAATTATTGCACAAACGAAATATCTAATGACTTACTACTTATTCCTCGCTAATGTCCAAGAAGTTGCATCTATTCCATCTCCCTTAATGTTTCAAAACTTGTTCACAAGTTTTTCTTCTTTTTGAAATTCCGTTGGTCATTTTAGTCATCTCACGTGAACTTCATCCGGATCTTATATCCGTCATTTGTCAAAAGATAACATGTGAACGAGGTTTTTAAGACGCGCCTTTCTCAACGTAGTCTCCATTTGTTTCACGAAAAAAAAAATTAAGAAAAAAATTCTCCAATTTTTGGTGTTTGGGGGACAGAAAATATGTGGTCAAGGAAAATGTGTTCCCGTCGATGGAAAATATCCTTCTAAATCCGGAGAAAATGATCTTCTTTTTTGAGAAAAGAGAAATCATTTTTCCCTCTATCTCAGATTTTTCTTTCCCGTGTAACTTTCTAAAATAGAAAAAATCTTCCTTTCTCTCTCCCTCATCCTCTCCTCCATCCTCGTTCTCTCTCCTCATAGTCTCTCTCCTCCATCCCCATTCTCTCTCCTCACAGTCTTTCTCTCTTTCATGCTTGCCATTCCGCTTCTAATGACAAAGTTGCGATCTGGAAGATCTTCGCCTTGATGGCAAGCTAGAGGCCAGTGAGGTGCCGCTTCAATTTCGGTCAAGCCTCGCGGCCTCACTGGCTGCTTGCCAGCCAAAGAAGAAAGGAAAAAGAAAAAGGAAAAAAAAAGATAAAATAAAATAATTAAAGAATTAATTTTAAAAATAAATTATTAAAATAACGATGACAATTGATTTTCCTTACCAAACGGCATAAATTTTTTTCCTATTCATTTTCAGATTTCAGCCAAACACCGAAAAATATCGCCATTGTCCTAGAAAATGACTTTTTGGAATACATTTTCTAGAAACAGAGATGTAATCTCATATTCCTTACTTTATTGACTTTTTTTTTGTGTACGGGTAAAATATTTTTGGTTTTTCGGTGGCTAAGATTGTCTGAATGCCTCCTCCTCCACATTAAGGTTTGTTTCACTAAATGAATGATTAGAAAAATATTTTCTTAATAATGATAGCTCATATCGCTTGAAATAATTAGTTATACAACAATTTTATGTCTAAAAATTTTCGTGAAAGATAAAAAAAAAAATCCATTCATTCATTGTTTTGAGCGCTATAAGCTATTATTTTTTGGAATTTTTTTTTTCTAAATCATTCATTTTCCATGAAATAAACGGAACCTAAGTAATCTTTGCCTTCTAGAAAATTTCATATTGCATTGCCAATCTTTTTTTTTTCTTTTTCAATATTGATCGACTCGGTCACCTACAATTTCCGATTTAAAATGAATACGGTCATTCTTTAATTCTGATATTAGTCTTAATTTAGCATATTTTAGGTTATCTAAGAAATTAATGAGTTAAACCTCGTTTAGTGCTAGACTTTAGCTTCTTAGCCGTGTTTGTTCATAATCTGTTAAAAGCTTTTAATTTTGTTAGTTATATGTAGTTTAACTATGATTCTAATGTTTTAGAACTTTGTGATATGCGGTTTTGTCGGAAGATTGGACACGTGTCACCAATGGAGAGGAGCACGTGTCAAGTTCTCCAAGGAGAACCACTGCTTATATTCAATTATATTTAATTTTTCATGTGGGACATGCTACACAAATACATACATTCCAAAGTAACACCCACGTCCGACCGACCAAAGATAAAGATAGAAAATAACACCAAACTATTCTCAATCAAAATTTCCAAAGTTCTGGTATTCAAATCTGTAAGTTTTTTACGATCCATTTTAACCGGAAAAATTACTCAATCAGTATTATATCCATTGCGGGGATGCCAATTCAATCCAAAACTTTTCAGTTTTACCAATATAGTCCTAAACCTCTACACGAAATTTCAATATAGTCATTCTAACCAATCTTCATCGAAAATCGCTGAAGTGACTGTGCGTCCCATAAGACGACCTATTATAACTAAATCGTCATATCAACGATTTTCGATGAAAATTAATTGAAATGATTTGAAATTGCGGGCAAATTTTTAATATTAAATTGGTAAAATTAAAAAATTCATAATTGAATTAACATTCGTAAAATAGTTCATGATTGATCGCGACATACATATGTATGGGATATATATATGTATAATATATGTAGGAACATATAGCGTCTTATATATATATATATATATATATACACACACGCACAATCAAACTTGTTAGTCGTAGTTTAGCCAAGTCCAAAAGTCAAAAGTGGCATGAAAGACATCGAACGCGGAAGCGAATTACCGTTTGCATGCATGCATGCTTTTTGACCAAGCAAAATAGCCTCCGCACACGCAAAGACGAATCTGAGGTCCAAGTCGATGGATCTGAAGTTCGGGTGACGTCAACCATACGATTTATGTCGTCATGGTGAAATACCATAAAATCCTGCTTCTCCTACGTGGCAATACGCTCGTGAAACAGAGAGCTTGAACGCTTAATCTCCACAGGGATTTTGCTGATCGACCGTGCTCAGGCCGTGTTTAAAAGCTGATTTCATCTCGCCTCCGCGGTCAAAGAGAATTTGGCTAACAGAGAATGATTGAAAATCCAAATGATGATTGCTAACACAGGAAAAGATTTATCTTCATGCTCGAACCGATACATATTTCCAACATAGTTAGATACTCGCCCACCATTATCATACACTAATCAAGTTTTGTTTTTTTCCTCCTTGCGTGGATCCATGCATGCTCTCAACCCTTAACACTAGACCCACCAAGACATGAATGAACCTAGCAGCTTTGATCGGCCCGCCGGTGACCGAGGCGGTCGGAAATGAATTTGTGCCCCTAGGGCATGGGCCAGCAGAACCATTTTTAGGCGAATGAGCATTGAGCGAGCAAGCTATTCCATTCTTGTGCCTGGAGCAGGCTAGGGGATGTGGCCCGAATTGGGATCTCGAGCCTTCATCTTCTTTGTCTGATTTACTTGCTTCTGTTTTGCTGGTGACAGACTTCCTTAAGCTGCATTCTCATTTCTTGATGTAACGTCGGTGTTAGCTACCAAGGGAACCCCAAGAAGAGGCACATGACTCAACTCCCAACATTATCTTGTCACCTACGTGCGCAGCGTCAGTAACACAGCTATCTGTTTTCAGTCACAGACAAAATCATGCTCTCTCCTCCTTCATTCACTCCCACTTTCTTCTCGGTATTGCAATCGCACTCATCCACCATCGCCACTCCCTGTCTTTGGCAGGAGAATTATCAAAAAAACTTTAAAATCTGCTGCAATTATTTCAATTCAGCCCTAAACATTTTATTTTCTCAATTCGATGCTGAATATTTTTTTTCCAATTTAGTCCATTTAAAAGGCCGGCACTTACGTGGTACTAGCAACGCTAATGCAATTTTTTTTAGTGATATTTGAGTAATATTTTGAATTTTTTTATAATTTTTTATAATTTTTTTTCTTTTCTTTTCTTTAGTTTGTTTTCCCCCCTCCACTTAGGATCGGCAAGGGTGAGGGCACGCGTATCCTAGCCCAAATCTAGTGAGGACCACGATGTCCTTGCTAAATCTGGCACAAGCAAGCAAGGCCTTCGTGGACAAAAATGAAAAAAAAATTATTAAAAAATTATTTAAATTACTATTAAAAATGTCTACGTCACCTTAAATTGGTCAAATGGATTGAATTGCTACAAATGCAAAAGGTTTATGATTGAAATTGAAAAAAAAAAAATTAAAACTGAATTGACACAATTACAATAAGTTTAAAACTTTTCGGTAATTCTCCTCCCTTTGGCACATCTTTCATGGACTTCAAGCCCACCTATTCATCGTTAGTTAGAGTTGGACCAATCTAGTCTGTTGGTACTCCTCTTCGCTTCTGGCTCTCAGCTGGAATCTTCTTCTTCCTCCCTCCCTTTCTTTACCCCTAAAAGACTTGAGTTCAGATTCTGGATAAGAGACCTAATTCTAATGCCACCAGTCTCGAACGCATTGCAGAAAGGGCGAGAACGAGGGAGCCTAACGAAAGGGGACAACGGATATTCTCTTTACACAGCGCCTAGATAAAGAAACAATCTTTAATGATGGTGATTACTGGTTGTGTATTGTCTAATTGGACAAGAGATCGCCCAGAAGTTTCTCCCACTACTTCGTGATTATCACGAAATCATGGCTCGTGGCCACTTTCCTATGTTTGAAGATAAAGGCGTGCATACCATTTGTGGCCTCCCAATATTAATCAATGATCTAAGTTGGATAGTGGCTGGTGGTCTCCAACTTTTTTCTAATTAGAACACCAATCCCTTTTCCCCACTTTCCACCTCACAATTGGTCAAAGCAGCCTTAAATGAGAAGATTGTTGCATTCAGATTTTTAAAGTAGGGCCACGATATTCACAATCCGAGATTTCATTGGGTCGATCTTGTTAATAGGATTAAATTCTCTACTCAATTGATTTCACGTGATAGCTCTACTGGGTTCGTATCTTATCATCTTCTTTGATGATAAAAGGGTCGACTTTCAGTAAATTACCTCCGGACCCCATGAAATACCCCGTTAACATTATTCTCGTCATGAAGTGCGTCTATTAATGATCTTCCTCGTTTTAGTCTATTGTGCAAAAGGGTACTAAAAGAAAGACTGGAGGCTGCATGATCTTTCCAAGGAAGAGATGCATTAGGGAAAGATGCCATAGAAAAGTGAAGGTGGGTCTACTTTTGGAGCTTATTTACACGGTTAGTGGCAACTTGCATTGATGGTGGAGCAACCACATTTGTTAGGACAAATAAAATTGTGATTTTTTATTGATGAGTGAGTGCCAAACCCGAGCATGACACGCTCGCGCAAATTGTTTAATCTGCCGTTCCATCTCACCCTTTTGGATGGTAGGTTTGTGGTATGGGTCCTCCTCTAATGAGCAACTAATAATCCATGTTTGTTATGAAGCTTTTTCTTGATAATCTAGAGGTTTTTCCAAGCGAACGGTGGTCTAGGAACGACCGATCGATGTCTATTTATTCATCGACGTTTGGCTTTTTCATTATATATGGTCCAACTTACAGGCGAAGAAGGAGGATATCGAGAATATAAATCTATTTCACATTCCGATACCGACAGGAATTCGGATGCAAACTTAGAAAATCCAATTTACCTTTTTGTCGTGACTTGGGTGTGTAGATCTTGAAATTTTATATCCTTGAGACTATGACAGAAGCATCGGTAATTTCTTGTTCGGAAACATATACTATGATGTACACGGAATGTGGCCAATATATCTTCGAAATGAGTCGACAATTTTCAGAATTCGGACCAAGTTAATCTTCTAAAGCTGGCTGGCTGATAAAGAAAACATTCATGACTGTGTTTTAAAAGAGTTGTTTCAGTAATATGTTGGACATAATGGATGTGAAATACCAAAATATACACTAAATGCTAGCGCCCAACATCCTGCCCACATTCATCCGACTTCGTACGAGGTCGCAACCGTGTCTCGATACACAAGCTTGAGCTACCTGAACTTAGAATTGAACCACGGCAGTCATCTCATGAAATTTTTTAGTACTCCATGACTTTCTTTTTTACAGTATTAGCATCTAGCAGTTAAAAAGTCCAACAACAAAAAAAAAATTGTTTTGATACTATGTTAGAAAGGACAGCCCAAAAGGATTAATTCTTATACTAATGGTAGAAAGTTCAAAATTGTGGAATACCCTCTTAATCTTGTTATGTAATTAATTTTCAATTACGGGATATAATTTTGTTTTTTTTTTTGTCAGTGGAATTGATAAGCTTCTTAAAATGGACAATGACTCTATTTATTTAAGGGAAAAGTGCGTCGGAAGTCTTAAAACTTGTCACGAGAGTGCAATTAAGTTCTAATTTTTTTGAAAAGTGCAATCGAGTCCTAAAAATTTTTTAAATGTGCAATGGATGAAAGGGCTTGACTTAAAAAATTTAACAAGTTTCAATACTTGATTGTATTTTTAATAAATTTTAGGATTCGATTGCACTTTCGCGATAAATTTTAGGACTTGACTCCACATTTTGAAAGTTTCAGAACTACTTTCATGATAGAATTTTAGGGCTCAATTATACTTTTTTTTTTTAAAATTAGAATTTAATTATACTTTGCGTGATAAATTCGAAGACTTTCAATGCTGTTATGCATTTCCATTCCAAAAAAAAAAAAAAAAAATGCTGTTATGCATTTATTTTACCATTCTTTTATTTGTACCCGTTGTTCCTACCGTCGGTTTCTCGCAGGGAGAGAGAGAGAAGCCACAGAAAAGGAAGCAGGAGAGGAAAAACGGCAGACAAAAACTAGGAGACAGGAGCACCCAGAGACGTCGAAAATGTCTCCTCTCAGTAGATAGCCATCCATCGATCACGTCAAGTTCTATCGCATGTGAAACATGGCGGCTCCTTTGGCCGGGATTCAGCCCGCGGGCGGAAGCGGCGGAGGTGCCTCGGCCACGGTGGCCGTACCTGCCGACCCCGCCGCCCAATCCGCACCTTCGATGAAGTCGGTCCTGAAGTCGCCGATCTTGATCTTCCTCTTCTTCCACAGAGCCATCAGGACCGAGCTCGATCGCCTCCACCGAGCCGCCACGGCCATCGCCACCGCCGCCGCCGGTGGAGGCGGCATCGGTCCTCTGTCGGAGAGGTGTCGTTTTCTTCGCGCAATGTACAAGCACCATTGCGATGCCGAGGACGAGGTAGCTGCATTGCCATCATTTTGCTCCTTTTGGCTGTTTGAACGCGAGACTTAGTTCGCGGGGTTTGATTTTGTCTTTCTTTAGTCATTTTATAGTATTCGTGCTGATCGGATTGATTTAAATGGAAGTCGTCGAATTGGAGTAGTTACGCACTTGTGGTTCCTTGGCTTCGCTGCTCAGCAAATAAACTGTTCCACTTGTCCTAGCGCACGGCTTGTGACTGAATGGCGATGGTTTAGATCGTGGCATCTTATTATGCTTAGACTATGTATCGTGTAAATCTTTCCTCCATTCATATGCTGTGGGGTTCGAATTGAGTTTGGCTAATCCTACTGACTATTTTGTTCACATAGTAACCTACTCTGAGGAAGCTTTAAGCTTTTCTTTTCGCCTTGTGGTTACAGAGCCAATAAGCGAAAACGAAAAGCACTAGCTCAGGTTTAGAAATCGAGGAAAGGAATGTCCTGGAGACTCAGCTTACTACATATTCGCAATACCAGCAGCAGGGATATCATAGAAGTAGCTCTCAGAAATGTTGAGAACTGCCCCTTCATGCATTTATTTTGCTTTTGTGAACGAGTCTAAAATCAAATTCTCGTGGAGTTCTTTGCAACCCCTTGCCAGAGGATGGAGGGGATGCGATGTTTTAGATGGCAAGTGGAAGCATCTAATGCACAAATTACTTTTGGTGGCCCCTATCCCTAGCTAAGAAAATCCCTGTCGAACTGCATTAAGTTCCACAACTATGCTAGAACATCAATCCCAAGGTATATATACGAGTGAATCTTTAAAAATCGGATACATGTATGATGCCGAGAAATATGTACTCTACCACACACCACCTCATCTCGAAATGCTCATTTGCTTGGACATTGAGAACTTGGCACTTGTTTTCTTATTTTGGTTCAGGTTTCCTTCTGGGCAATACAGATTTTGCTTTTGACGAAATTTCCTAAAGTGAGAAACATTCTGCAACCAAGTTGACCACCTCTTGCATGAGTGACATACATTTTGCATGTTTTAACTCCATAAAGTTTAATTTTCTTTCGCAGCTCATAGATGTAATCGTACCCTTTCACAGGGCTGAGATTTGAAAGAAGAATGATATGAAATGATAATCAAAGTAAAGTTACAGATTACTATCAGATAAGTTAAAGCGCAAGGAAGCTGGAATATACACGATGGAAACTCTAAAATGCACAGTAACACCAAAGGTGATTGAAAAATATCTTGTCAAAGGAGAAAGGAATTAAGTTATGTCTGGAGAAAATTTCATAGTTTCACCTAACAATACAAACATATTTACTTAGTCCATACAATACTGGATATAGAAAAAACTAGAGAAAAGATAGAAGCTTCTTAGAAGCACTTGTGTTGGTATTTGTGTCACCTTATAAGGTAAGTATGCCAATCTGAAGGTCTCACATTCCCCCCCCGAACTAGGGGATAAGTTCAGAGTGGAATAGTCTCCCTAAGCCGATACACTCCAAGTACTGATTGTGAATGATGTCAGATTGATGAGATCCTTTGACCCTGTCCTTATGGACCCGGTGTATAAAAGTACTGACAATATTCTACTTACTCAGTACTTCTGTGTGATACACGTAGTTAACTGCCCTTAATTTGCTTATGCTTCATCTTGTTCCAAGTGGATGGTGCAAAAAGATTTGAAAGGAAGGTCAACAAGCGTAAAAGTACTTAGGCCACATTAGACTTGACAAAGGACTATTCTGACATGGCAAGGCTTCTCATGCAACTTTAACATTGTCATGAAGGTTCTTTTGCTATGCGGAGAGGACACTTAATTGAAACTGGGGTCTCTGTGGAGGCATAGAGGCTGCATTCATATTCTCCTGAGTTTAATATTGATTTTTTACTATCAATAATCTTCTTGGTTTGTGGTCTTTCCTCTTTCCATTTGCCTTTCTTTGCTGCTCTATATGAGATTATGGATTGAGATATTGCTTCTGAAGTTACAGCACGCACTGGTGATGTTTGCAGTTTAATTGCAGGTCATATTTCCGGCTCTCGATATACGTGTGAAGAACGTGGCCAGGACTTACTCCCTAGAACACGAAGGAGAGGGTATTTTATTCGATCAGTTGTTTGAGTTGTTGAACTCACAAATGCAAAATGAAGAACAGTACAGGAGGGAATTGGCCTCATGCGTGGGAGCTCTTCAAACATCAATTAGCCAGCACTTGTCCAAGGAGGAGGAACAGGTCTCTCTGTCCTTGATGCATCACCATTTTAGAGTAGCCATGTAATGTATTATTTCTGAGATTATTCATTTGTGCTCTTTACCTATTTGATATCCTTCTGTTTTCTTTTTTCCTTTTATTCTTTAGTCTTATTTCTAAATGTGTACTGCAAGCTTTTTGTTGATGGCTTGCCCATGCAATTTTTAGGAAGACCAATTTTGATGCGGTCAATCTCAGGGTTTTTGGGAACTACTTTCTCTCGGCATGACTAACTTTTTTAGGTTCAGTCTGTGACGTAAAGGAGAGGGGAGAAGAATGTAATTTTAATATGTTCCTTGTCAGTACTGCTTCCTTGGTTGTCGTGTCTTCTTCCTTAAGCCTTGTCCCATTCCACAAAAGAAGTAATACTAATGTAGTTTGTTTTATGAACTCTCTCTTTTATATTAAAGATTGGATAATTAGTACAAAAGGATTCATGTTTTTGTTTTGGCTGATCAGTTTTCTGTTTGGAACTGGCATTGTGAAAGGGCGAAGGATTTGTTAAGCATTCTCTTTTTCTGAAAGGGGATTTGCTAGGCATTCTTTTTATGATATAACTGGATAACTATTGTGGAAATGTTTTGATTTTTTTTGTGCAATTCGAGATTTTTTTCTGGAAAACCATCTTTAAATGCTTTTTAATTTTAAAGCTCGTTGGAAAAGTTTTGCCTGAACCATTGTCTTGCAACAAGCAGAATTGACCAACATCTTGACATGAATTTATGAACTGTTAAAAAATGATAAGATCATGCCATTTTGAGGTTACTATTTGATGTAAATGCTCTTTAATGCGTTTTCATTGTCTCCGTGGCTCTTCTTCAGTTTGCTCTAAAATTTACTTTGTATTTGGAACTACAATGCTAGTATTTCTGACTTGCGTTGGCTGTTGCAGGTCTTCCCTTTGCTTATTGAGAAGTTTTCCTTTGACGAACAGGCATCATTAGTATGGCAGTTTCTGTGCAGCATCCCTGTTAACATGATGGCCGAGTTTCTTCCCTGGTTCTCCTCTTCTGTATCACCTGAGGAATATGAGGATATGCTTGAATGCTTGCGTAAGATACTCCCTGGAGAAAAGCTTCTTCAACAGGTGAAAATTACCTGAGGGGGGTGCCATATTCTTCATAATTTCTAGAAAAATGAATATTGGCTGACATTAAATTTTCTCAATGAAGGTTATCTTTTCCTGGATTGAAGGGGTGAAAATGCATGATTCTAGTAAGAGTAACGGGAACAGTTCTTACTATGTCCCATCATTGCAAGTCTGTGAATCTAACTCGTTGAGCAATTTGGCTGAGAATGATGACTGTGCAGTTAAATCTTCAAAGAGCGGTAAAAGGAAATTTGGAGAGGTGAAACTTGATCCTGCTGATTCTGTTATGATTCATCCTATAGATGAAATCTTGTTTTGGCATAATGCAATAAGAAGAGAGTTGAATGACATAGCTGAGGCAGCCAGAAGACTACAATTTTCTGAAGGTTTTTCTGATTTATCTGCCTTCAACAAGAAGCTGCGTTTTATTGCCGAAGTTTGTATATTTCACAGGTATGGTGGTCTTTTATCTGATATTAGTATGCTTATAGTTCTTGATGGGGTGCTATGGGGTCTCAGTAATTGTTGAATCTCATCTCAGAAAACATATTTTAGAAGACTGGATTTGGTTGCCAGGGTTTTTTGTACTTGGTCAAAGCTTTCAGCTATTAAAATATCTCATGGCCTATATTTCAGGATAGAAAAGAATTTTGTAAGCTGTATTTCCTTGTAACTGGTGCTCTGTTGTTGCAGTGGAGGTTTTTCCCCAGAGAAAATTTGGATGCTTGAACAGCTGCTTTGTGGAGTCGAGAGAGATTTTTTTTTTTTCCCTGAGAAACCTATGAGCAACATATGTCACACCCCGATTCTTACAAGAATGGGGCAATGACATGGCCGTCATTTCACCCAAAAGACGCAACCTCAAGTAGCCATAATTCAACCTGATATCAAAATGTATACATTCATATATATTTAGTAAAAAGATCACCTGGTTACGATATTAGAGTTCTCTATAACCATCAAAAGACATTATTGCATATCCATCAAAAGATATATGCGTATATCCATCAACATCAAACTGAGAAGCTCATCAGCTATACACAACTCATACCAAAATCCTCACTATCAAAAGTGTCCTGTTAATGCTAATGCTGTCGCCTTACTTGCGGCTTAATCGTTAATTTTGCACTTATCATTAAGGATCCCTAGGAGTAATTATAGCAACAGACAATGTTTGTTTCTGAGAGAAAGGCATAAATTTTGTTTTTGTTCTTCTGCATCAGTCTCTTGCTGTTCCTAGCTTACTTTCTCTTGCTGACTAACTTTAGTGGTTTCTTACAGAACAATGTTCTTAAAATTCAGCTGTTAGAATTTTCCTTTCACCTTGAATATTCTTTTGGCTGTATTGTCTTCTGCAGATTTTAAGCTTTCCTTTTTAAAATGCAGCATGGCTGAGGACAAAGTTATCTTCCCAGCTGTAGATATAGAACTCTCTTTTGCTGAGGAGCATGCCGATGGAGAGATACAATTTGATCGGCTTAGGTGTTTGATCGAAAGTATTCAGACTGATGGGGCCAACTCATTTTCTGCTGAATTTAATACAGAGTTGTGCTTGCACGCTGATCAGATGATAGACTCCATCAAGAAGCACTTCCAGAATGAGGAACTTCAGGTGTGCATGCTATCTTTAGATGACCTAAAATATCCCATAGACAGGACATTTTATCTCAGATCAATTTATCGAAGACGGTATAGCTTGTATATGTAAATGGTCATTTGTTTTCCAAAATGGGTATCTAAATATCACTTTCCCAGGTACTACCTTTAGCCAGAAAGCATTTCAGCCCCAAGCAGCAGCAAGAACTTCTGTACCAGAGCTTATGCTTGATGCCACTGAGATTAATTGAGTCAGTCTTACCGTGGCTGATTGGATCCCTGAGCGAAGAAGAAGCACAGTCATTTCTTCAGAATATGCATATGGCAGGTACACCACCCTTGAGCAAAATTTGCTCTTCAAGCTTTCTTTTTGGTATGTCTAGCCTATTTGTAACTTGCAGAGTTTTTGGCTGCAGCTCCATCATCGGATTCTGCGCTAGTTACACTTTTTTCTGGTTGGGCATGGAAAGGCCATTCCCAAAAGTGTTTGTCTTCTAGTGCAACTGGATGTCCTGCCAAACGATTGTTAGGGAGCAGCATGGAGAGAGATGGTCTATTTTGTAGGTGCATTTCATTGTCATATGCTGATGTATCAACTTCACTTGGTTGTGAAGATGAGGCACATACTTGTGAAAGACTAATCGAGCGAGGCAACAGACTTTGTCACAGAGACAATGATGCTCATCAAATTAGAGGACTTCGATGTAGCCATGCGATGTCTGGCGATGACCGAATTTGTGTACCTGAGTTAGGAGTGAATTCTAATAAGCTTGGAGTAGGTTATCTTGCTGCTGCAAAATCAACAAAAGCTCTGTGGTCCTCATCTTTTGACAAATGTGCTCCATCCCTCAAGTGCAGTCTTTTTAACTGGGAAACGGATATTTGCTCTGCCGAAGTTGGAAATGCTAATCGTCCCATAGACAACATATTTAAATTTCATAAAGCCATTCGCAAGGACTTAGAGTATCTGGATGTTGAATCTGGAAGACTTAAGAACTGTGATGGCACTTTCCTGAGGGAGTTCACTGGTAGATTCCAATTATTGCGGGGCTTATATAAAGCCCATAGTAATGCAGAGGATGATATAGTATTTCCTGCTATAGAATCCAGAGAGACTCTTCACAATGTGAGTCACTCGTACACTTTAGACCATAAGCAGGAAGAGAAACTTTTTGAAGATATTTCGGCTACACTTTCAGAGCTCGCACAATGTCATGAATGCTTGAACAGTGAACTTTTGTCAGATAATTCGGATGGAAGAAACTCTGTGTCTATTTATCACCGTGGGACCATGAGTAAGTACACTGAGCTTGCCACCAAACTTCAAGGCATGTGCAGATCCATCAAGGTTTCTCTGGATCAACATATTTTTCGTGAAGAACTTGAGCTATGGCCATTATTTGACATATATTTTTCAGTTGAGGAACAAGAAAAGCTAGTTGGCAGGATAATTGGTACTATGGGTGCGGAGATTCTCCAGTCTATGTTGCCATGGGTGACTTCTGCTCTCACCCAGGAGGAGCAAAACTATATGATGGACACGTGGAAGCAGGCAACTAAAAACACCATGTTCAGTGAATGGCTTAATGAATGGTGGGAGGGAGTTGCTGCTACAACTTTGCATACAGCTTCATCGGAGAGTAGCTCGTCTCTTGGTATATTGTGAGCTTTTACTATTCTGTTGTGAATGTGCTTCTTGCTTATGCAGCAGCTCCGAGTTCCTGCAGTTAACATTCTTCTGCTGTATCACCAAATTGGGACTTAGGTATTCATAATTCCAAATTGCATTGTATCCACACTTCTTAGGTGCTGGTTTTTGTGGAAGCTTGGATCGTAGTGAAACATTCAAGCCTGGATGGAAGGATATCTTCCGAATGAATCAAAGTGAACTTGAATCAGAGATAAGAAAAGTTTCTAGGGATTCAACTCTTGACCCGAGAAGAAAGGCATATCTTATCCAACATCTGATGACCAGGTTTGTTTTCAATGCCAACATGTGGGCTTCATCTATTGATTAGCTTCCCCTTTTTCTGACATGATTGGCTGTGCAGTCGCTGGATAGCCGCTCAACAAAAAA
The DNA here is from genome assembly GCF_020921035.1 of Rhodamnia argentea. Lineage (NCBI taxonomy): Eukaryota > Viridiplantae > Streptophyta > Magnoliopsida > Myrtales > Myrtaceae > Rhodamnia > Rhodamnia argentea. The sequence goes on along the minus strand of NC_063154.1, from coordinate 7,511,678 downwards.
TACCTGAACCTGTTGCTGAAAATTCTACAAGCGATGAACTTCTAGGACGTTGTCCATCATTTCGAGATTCAGAGAAACAAGTGTTCGGTTGTGAGCATTACAAGAGAAACTGCAAGCTTCGTGCTGCCTGCTGTGACAAGTTGTATACATGCAGGTTCTGCCATGATAATGTCAGTGACCATACCATGGACAGGTGGCTTCATAAAACTTTGTGTACCATCTTAGGACGTTCTATATTGCACACTTGAGTGCTCACAAGCTTCTCATGATCTCGCTCTTAAACTTGTGTTAAATCGAAGTGTAGGAAAGCCACTGCTGAAATGATGTGCATGCGTTGCCTAAGGATTCAGCCAATCGGAAAAATTTGTGCAACACCTTCATGCGATGGTCTCTCAATGGCAAACTACTACTGTAGCATCTGCAAATTTTTTGATGATGAAAGGTACAGACACTTTCTACGATATTAATGATTTCTCTGAGTCTTTTTTTTTTTTTTTTGGGTGTGTGTGTGAGTCATTTTGTATTATAGGTCAATGATGTTAAAGAAGTTGCATTTTTTATGAAGGTTTGTAATCGAATTTTCTCTCTTTCCACACATGCATTTGTGTCTCAATTGCTTATCCAAAGTACATTAAACGTGACGAGTCATGTGCAAGTGGATTATGGCAAGGAAAGATGATCTACGATATCTTTTTCTCTTGTTGGTCTATTATCTTTTGTTCTCCTGGGAAACCTTTTTTTTCAATCTTTAGCCTTCAAGTTGGGTGGGAGCTGCAAAATGAAGTTTGAGTTTCTGCAAAGCCCAAATTCCCTAAATATGTCTGTGTATGTTGTAGCAATCTTGAATCTTGCTTGCATAATGTTGTGAGGATCCATTGCTGTTGTTGTTATTATTCTTTTAAAAAATATAGTCTGATACTTCATGTATGTCCGAAGTGTCTAAGCTAAGTCAGTTACCTAGCAGAGAGTTTCAATTACCGAGTTTTTACTGTAGCATCATTTCTGTTAATTCTCTTTTGTCTCTGAGGACAACCTTGGCACAAGGCGCAAAATACATTCACTCTCCAAAATATCTTATTTTCTTTATTCCTCCAGGAAAATTTACCATTGCCCTTTTTGTAATTTATGCCGTCTTGGGAAGGGTCTTGGGGTCGATGTTTTTCATTGCATGACTTGCAACTGCTGTTTGGGGATAAAGCTGGTTGACCATAAGTGCCGAGAAAAAGGTTTGGAGACAAATTGCCCAATCTGCTGTGATTTTTTATTCACATCGAGTGCAACTGTGAAAGCTCTTCCCTGTGGCCATTTCATGCATTCAGCTTGCTTCCAGGTATCTCTCATCTTTGGCTCTGCTCAGGTCTAATTTGGGTGTCTGAGTGTTGGTTTTGAAGATACTGAATATCATGCTTCGTCATGTCAGGCATACACATGCAGCCACTATGTCTGCCCAATTTGCAGTAAATCCTTGGGAGATATGGCGGTATGAACATTGGTTATTATATCCTCTTTTAGACATTGAAGAATGTTGTTTTAGATAAGTCCCGTCGTGGTTCCTCTCAGTTATTTCTTTTAGGACTTGGATAAAGTTTTTCAAAGATGCTTTAGAAAAGTCCCATCATGGTTCCTCTCGGTCATTTCTTGTAGGACTTGGACAAAGTTTTTCAGTAATGTTGTTGGAAGCCACTTAAGTCTATGTTAACTGGACTTGTGCTTGGGGAAAGAAGATCCTAATAGACTAATAAAATCCCTTTTTGTTATTAGAAAAGTCACCATATGATAAATAAGTGTCGGAGGAATTTGATTGCTAGATCCTCAAGTTTCAATCTGAACAATAGTCAAGTATCAACTGTATGATTAGGCTGGGGGTGGACCATAATGCTCGCAAGCATTCTGGGAAGTTCAGTTCTCTTACTTTTCCATCACGTGAATCTTGTGCAGTTAGCTGGTCTTTGGTTGCTGGAATCTCTTCGCTATAGGAGGCCTCTTTTTGGGTAATGGTCTTAGTGAAAGCAGAAATAACATTAAACCTTAAAATCTGAATATCCAACATTTGTCCTTCTATATAAACTTGTGCTCACGTGCGTCGTAAGTTGAAGTTAAGGAAGGTACCTCTTTTGTGCAAGGTTAGAACACACTATCAGGTTCTCATTCAGTTTACAATTGTGGTTTAGGTTTACTTTGGCATGCTTGATGCATTGCTAGCTTCAGAAGTGCTTCCAGTAGAATACAGGGATCGCTGCCAGGTAAACATTTCTCCTGTTTCCTTTGATCTTTTGTGCTGGTGCAGCTTGTCTACTTGTTTTCAGTTGCTCTTTTCGGCGATGTAGGATATACTGTGCAACGATTGCGGTAAAAAGGGGATGTCGCCGTTCCACTGGTTATACCATAAGTGTAGTTTCTGTGGATCCTACAACACCCGCGTGATTAAGGTTGATACATCGTTTGCGCATTGCTCAACCTCACATTAGATGGAAATTTCGCTTGAGTATTTGGCGTCCGTCTTTCTCACGTGGCAATGTACATAGGTCTCCCTTCTCTCTTTCATATTTATATAGCGTTGACAAGGAAACTGGCCCTGTGGTCCCTGCTTTTTGTGTAGGCTAATACATGCCAAAATTTTGACTATCATGCAATCAGGCCAAAAATGGAATGGAGAAGACCAAGTGTTCGTTTTAGTCACATCAAATGTGGAAATAGAAAGTCAAGCTTAATGTATTTCAATTGGACGGCAAGGCTCCGTCTGTTTCATAGAATATAATGAATTGTTTCGTAGAAAATGAATGAATAGATTTTGGAAATATTTTTCTAAAAATAATTACTCGTATCTATTGTAAAAATGAATGAACGAAAAATATTTTTCATCGTTCGTGAAAATGTTCAAGTGTAAAGTATTGTTGACAATGCAAATGCATTTTATTAATTAATTATTTAAAGTAATATAATTAATTCTTTAGAAAAATATTTTTAAATTATTTATTTTTTGTGAAATAATTAATATGAAAGTATAATTGTGCTTTTTTTAGGCTTTCCAATTTTGATGTGAAGGCTTTTCAACTCTAAGCAGGTCCCGTTCACTCACCTGGTCCCGTTCACTCACCTGGTCCACTCACCTGGTCCCGTCGTATAACCAGGTCAATGCCTGGTGGGTCCCTTCATACCAATAGCCAATAGAATTTATTCAACTAATTTGGAAAGGTTATGTGTACGATGTATTATTAACACCAACTTACCTGTTCGTGGATCAAAAAGGGGGTTAGGATTCATCCTCAAATTAAAATTAGCTAAATCTTCCTAGTGTTATTTATTTTGTTAATTTCAAAACAAAAATTAAAAGTTCGGTTATGCATTTTTTTTTTGGTCGAAGTTCGGTGATGCATTTGCCCATTCAACAAAAGATAGTCTTTTAGAAATGATTATTATTCAGCATTCTTGATTCTTAAGTCTTATAAAGTACGGGTAACATATTATAATTGCTCTAATTTTACTAAATGCATAAAAAATATCTCCGACCTCTAATTACAAATCATATCCATTCTATTATTCAAATGAATATTCCATATAAAAAATTGAATTTTTCGCTAGCGAGTTTCAAATAAAAAAGCGCTTGAAAATTATTGGCTCAATGAAAAAGAAACCATGTATGTCGTGATATAATTGTTGTCGATTTAATTTTGAAACTCGACACCCTTAACGACATTCGGAATCGCCGAAGACGCCTGCTACAAAATTGATAACCCGACTTTTCTAAACATTTTCTTATCTCATTTAATAAGATATTCAATACTATTTGACTTGCGTCCTAATATACTACGATGTTGGTATCTAATTTTCGAATACCGATAAGAAAATCTAACAGATCTTAAAGAGAAAATTAGTCAATATACATACATTTAATTCTCTCAAAAATGAAATGCCATAAGTAAATTAAATTTGTTCACGAGACCCAAAAAATTGCAGTTCTAATTGCTGTTTTTTTTTTAACAGTTTATTTTTTATTTTTTTTAAGTATGTAGAGTGAAAGAATGATGGACAAAAATAACTTATGTTGACCTTAATGGGAGATCCCGGTGAAGGGCGAACCCAGTTCTTCCGGAAAGAAACCATTTACCGGGTCCCATCTTCCAGCTCGAGCTGACGCGCTTCGATGTTCGAAAACCCTAAGCTCGACTACTGCTGATTGTTCTGATTTTCTCGTCCTGGGTCAATTCAGTGGATCTCGTGTCCGTCTCGCGCGTCGATTTGTTCGTCTCCTCGCCTTTCTGGACCTCATTTTACGCGAACTCCGAGAGCGGGAGAGCGATCCAATGCTTCGAATTCCGTGCTTCGTTTTTGGCGGAAAAGGTCGTTCTTTAAGTTGAATTGGGTGCTCTGTTTCTTTTGAATCTCCGTCTGGAGATTTGAAATGGAGTAAATCCTGGTAATTGGGTTGATTGTGAGAGAAAGAGAGAGAGAGAGAGAGATGGGTCCGAAGGTGGAAGGGCCATCGGCACCGGCGTTGAGGCGAGACCCGTACGAGGTGTTGAATGTGTCGAAGGATTCGACTGATCAAGAAATCAAAACTGCCTATCGAAAGCTTGCTCTCAAGTAAGGTTTTTCTGATTTCTTCTCGCTCCATTTCGTTCTCTCAGTGCTATGCCTGTTAGGCTGTTACTAAGAATTACAGTTCGGCTTAGACGGACGAAAGTGATTTAGGAGAAGGTTGATGCTTATTTATATGCGTTGCTGAATCTGATGAATAAACCAAGTAGTTTCGTTAGAGAAGCATTTGGATGGCGGATTTCTTTTTCATAGCTTAGTCTTACGAGAATCAACTGGGATTGCATGGTTACAAACCGGGTCTTGGTGATTATATCGAAAAGCCCAAGTAATTGGGATTTCCCAAATTTGTGCCGAGGAATTTCAGGCAAGCGGATCGATTGTGATGAAGAGGATGACATGGGAGCTCCTCTGGGTTTTCAATACTGCTGTTTCCCTTCCGATCCTCATCGTTCATAATACCTCGTCTTCAAGCACACTGTGCAGAAAGAAAACCCAAGTATGATGCAGAACATATGTTTCTTAATCATTGTAGGCCAGATGTAGAGCCTTTTATTTGACAACAATTATTACTATGTCTGTCTATGGTGCTTGGAATGCTTCTTTTAAGTTTAGTCCAGTGCTATAATCTCGATATATCAATGTGAATCCAGGAGAGATCTCAAGTCTTAACCTTTAAAAACATATGATTAATAGGATTATTTTTTAAAATTGGCAGGTATCACCCTGACAAGAATGTTGACAATCCCGAAGCGTCTGAACTTTTTAAGGAGGTCGCATATTCATACAACATACTATCTGACCCAGAGAAAAGGAGGCAATACGATAGTGCAGGGTTCGAGGTGCTCCGACGATCTTGCTTACTCTTCCCTGTGCACTTCTTTGGAAATGTGCTTGTGCATGTCTGCTAGATGTATGAATAATCATGCAAATGTCTTACCATCATGTGATTGAGTGTTGCTTTTGGTAGGTGATTTCTTATAAAAGTGCCACTGTGGTAAGTGGGCAACACCAATTTGTTGTGCCTAGTCATTTCAAGGGTCGGAGATTTTTTTTTTCCCCTTTTTATTTTGTGAGAGAGGAGGGAGAGGGGGGAGGGGTCTTTGAACTGTACATGAGTGTGCCACCTCGTGAGCCAACATTTGATTGCGCTTGCTTCTAGTAATAATATCTTTTGACTGTTGCTTTTTAATGAGGTGAGTTGTGATTGGTTGTGACCTTGTGAGGTTATACTAGTCCTGCGGAGGTTGTGTTGATTTAGTTTGGAAGAATTTTGCCAAAGATTGTGCAGTGTCTTCCAAGTGGTCCTGATCATGCATGCTATCTCCTAAGTTGGATTGTCTCATCTTATGACGTATGAAGTGGCAGCTCAAGTAAGTCAATAATGGCAATTGAAGTTGTAAATGTTTTGCAGTACCAGTGCCAACTGTTTTTAAAGCTTGAGCTTCCAAACAAATGTGTGATTTAATATCTAAATATTTAAACACTCTCCTTAGCCATAGGCTAGACTTTGGCATAAGACTGAAGCGTGGAAATGTAGATATAGGGATGAAAATAAGGAGTCTGAAAAGAACTAAACTTAATATATATTGAAGCTTTATTTTCTGCTATTTTAGTTCATTTATGTAAAGCTCACGCATGAAACCCACATACTATGTCATTCACCATGGCAGAGACGGATGCTGCTCTATTTTTATGAAGAAGACACCTTATGGGGATTAGTGATGCATGGTTTTCTAAAGATGGGTCGCCAGTTTGAAATAATAGGTTGCAGTGCCCCAGTAGAGTTGGCGTGTTCTGTTTTCTTTTGGAATTTAGTTCTTGCATGGTTTTTCTTGTAGTAACCTTGTAGTTTATTGATCAAACAATAAAATTTGAAGTTTTCATATTCATTAATTACATTAGGCTCTTGACGCTGAAGGCTTGGATATGGAAATCGACTTGTCTAACCTGGGAACTGTCAATACGGTGTTTGCGGCATTATTCAGGTGCTTTTTTCAATTGTCTGGATTTTCTTAAGATTCATCTGGCTCTTTTGCATCTCTCATCGTACTTGTCAACAGCAAACTGGGCGTGCCAATCAAAACTACAATCTCTGCCAATGTTCTTGAAGAAGCTATCAACGGAACTGTAACAGTACGACCCCTTCCAATTGGAACATCAGTCAGTGGAAAGGTGCTTGTTTTTGTTTATAGACCTGTTGATCAGCATTCTTGAGAGCATATTCTTCTGATTTTGAATTGTCATACAGGTGGATAAGCAATGTGCTCACTTTTTCGGTGTAACAATTAATGAACAACAAGCAGAAGCTGGTATTGTAGTAAGAGTCACTTCCACATCACAAAGCAAATTCAAAGTAAGCTTTTCACAGTAATTGTTGGTCTGAGTTTTTATTTTTCTGGATGGTTTTGTTTCAGGGACTCATTCATCTGTTTCTTTGTTTGCTTATCCAGTTGCTTTACTTCGAACAAGAGGCCAATGGTGGCTATAATTTGGCCTTACAGGTATGTTACTAGCGTAATACATTTCCATTTCTCTCTGTCTTGTCAAAAGGAGGAATGGCTTTACTGGAAAGAGAAGGGAAGCTATTGGTGGTGTAGCTGGGGGACTGCCCCAATCATTTGCTAAAACATGAGAATCCAAATTGCATTTTTTCCTTTCGCTTTCTTCAGTTTGTAGCTATCATGTTTGCAATCTTGAGAAAATAGCCTGCTTTTTATTTTGGACTCAGCTGGTGAGGCTGCTACTGTTATTGTAGCTATGATATGGTGAAGGATGAAAGATGTGATAGCAGCATCCTTGTGTAGGGATGAAACGATGAGTTGGGGTGACAGAGTGCAGTCAATGGATTTTGGTAAAGGACCATGGCCCGTGGCTGTGAGTTAAATAAAAAATATTGCACCTGGAGAGTGAATAGTTTCTGGGCGGCGAGTTCTACTGCTACCATTTCCTTGAAATTGTGATTTGTTCTAGTCAAGTAAGAGTCTTGGATGACTTGTCTATCAGGAGCTATTTATGAGTTTTTTAATGTTTTGCTATGTGCGTCAATGTGCTCTTCTTCTAGAGCTTTTGATTTATTTGGCATTCCATCAGATTATTTGATGTTTATATAGGAAGAAAGCGAGAAAACAGGCAAGGTGACATCTGTAGGAATGTACTTTCTACATTTCCAAGTGTACCGAATGGATTCAACCGTGAATGCAGTGCGTTTCTTTCTATTATTCTTCTCCTCATTTACATCTTTCACCCTGGGTCCTATTTCTAATCGTTAGTGGTGGGCAGTTGGCGATGGCTAAGGATCCTGACGCTGCATTCTTTAAAAGGTTGGAAGGTCTACAACCTTGTGAGGTTTCAGAACTTAAAGCTGGAACTCACATATTTGCGGTCTATGGTACGGTAGCTTATTTAGGGCTTTTAGTCTCTTCTGGAAATAGAAGTAGGATTTCTCTTTGATTTTAGGTAGATTAATACTCTCAAGTTGATACAGGAGATAATTTTTTCAAGCCTGCAAGCTACGTGATAGAGGCTCTTTGTGCAAGATCATATGAAGAGGCAACAGAGAAGCTGAAGGAAATTGAGGCTCAGATATTGAGTAAAAGGACTGATCTACGTCAATTTGAGACAGAGTATAGGAAGGTGTTTTCCCCTTTCCTATATTATTTCCGTACTTATTGCTTCATTCGCGTTCTCTTGATTTTATTCTGATACTTGTAGGCCCTTGCACGATTTCAAGAAGTGACCAACAGATACAGCCAGGAAAAGCAGTCTGTATGTCTTTTTCTTTTCTTGGCTTGTCTTCCTCATTCAGAATCGGGGATTCTTCTATAACCACTTACATCGGCCAACATGATTCGTTCGTATGTTATTAGGATCTCATTTTGGCAGCATGAGTATATCCCCTCATTTGGATGCTCAATATGAATATCTAAGGCCATCTGTCCTCTGAGGGATCGCATGTTACCTTATTAGATGTAATTTTATGCATTGACACATACAACCATGCATTCTAGGTATGTCCTTGTATGATTTAGGGTATGGAAACTTTTGTGCATTTCACTTCAAAGATGCTGGAACTTTTCATGCTATTTGCCACCCTTGTCCGAATGTCATGTTCTCCAATTAACAGTTTTCTTTCAGTCAGATGTCCTCTTATGATATCAATCCATTAATATAAGTTTTTGATGGATAGTTACTGCAGCACTCCTTTTCCTTTCCCCATTTTTTGGACATGGGGATGGCATGCCTCCTCTTCTCTGTACCTGAATTTGTTTATGGTATATTTTAGGTAGACGAGTTACTAAAACAAAGAGACGGCATTCATTCTTCGTTCACGGTAAACCGGGTAGCAAATGGTGACTTTGGTAGTAGCGGTAGTGCTGGTAATGGTACTAGCAGCAGCAGCAGAGTTCCAGGTGAAGATTCGAAGATGGGAAGTCCGGTGGAAGATGGATCAGTTGAAGGAAAAGACAAATCATCCAAAAAGAAATGGTTCAACCTTAATCTCAGAGGATCTGATAAAAGGTTTGGTTAAATTGTAGAGTTGTATAGAGGGTGTATTTACATTCATCCAGCATTCAACCGATTAGGGCAGTACCTTGCAGTCCTATGAAGAGCTTCGATCGCGTATTCACTTATTACTTGTTTTGTGGGTCTTCTTTTTGTTGTTTATGCGGAATCAATGTTGTTTATAGTGGCCATTAGTTGTATCTTGTTTTCATCTTTCCCAGTGCTGACATGATGTATCAAAGGAAAAGGCACAGAGAGAATGAATGGAGAGGAAATGTTGTGCCTTTTGTAGTCTACCTGCATTTGTCACGAGTGTTGCTGATCTTCCAATCATGTAATAACTCTAACCTGCAGTACAGTGTTGATCCTGAATGCCTCATTTGATTTATTTCGGTTATGGTTTCGGATAATGCTCTGCCTCTCAAATTCATGATTCTTTGTGTTCAAATCCCGTTTGAGTAGCAATGGCAATGACTTCTTTCAAATGGGTCATGTATCTGAGGAATGCATGCTTGTCAGAGTCTACCATGTTAGAATTGGGAAAAGAAAGTTGTAGAGAGAGAGAGAGAGAGAGAGAGAAAGTGAGGATTAGGACAGGTTTCAACCTTGTATTTGGTTGTGTGACGCCAGGAGTGAATCTAAAGACCACATTTGACTCCGAACCCTGCAGCTGGTGATGATTATTTTATTAGTACATCGATTTTGAGAAGTTAGTGATTAAATTTAATCGAAGTGTCAAGTCAAGATACAAGCCGAGCTGTTGGGCTAAAAATCGGCCCGATGAGCGACTTCGAGAATACTTCCTCGTGGGTCGTTGGCGGCCAACCAGTATTTGCCGTTTATTTGGGGATTTCAGGATAAAAAACTCAAAAAGAAAAAGGAATAAAAAAAAGAGTCAAAAAAAAAAAAAAATCCTGAACTCTCACTCTACTCTCAAATCCCTGTCCATAAAATTATCAACATCAAAGCCAATTGTAGATTCATTATTAGAAACCGCGTTTTCATTGACACCATCACCTTCGTATGAAACAACAGTAACCTCTTAGACATTGATGAACTTGAAGAAATCATTGGCCAAATTTGGACACGTGGGCAGATGGCGGAATTGAAATTGGATTTAAAATTGAAGTTATTTTTAGAGAAGTAGCCTTGTTTCCCTCTATATATATATAAGGTCATAGGTCATAGGAATGGACTTGCATTATTTTTAGTGCAAGTGCTGAAGGTATGCCCTTTTCTTGGTGTGTGTTCTTTTCTCTGAAAAAATTAAAAAATTAAGGCGGCTGAGTAGATGTCCATTTAATTCCAGTTGCGTATTAGAGTGGCAACATTTTCTTAGATAACCCATCCATATAAACAATTCTTGAGATGTATTTAATATAAGCTTTATAGGTCGGTCCAGTGGGTAAAGTTCCATATTTGGTGCGAAGTCTCAACTTTGAGATTTCCTTGAAGTGTTTGACAAAATAGAGTTCTGTAAGTTCATCTACTATCAAATTGATTATCTTGTCACTCTTCCTAATTGTGTGTGTATACCTTTTTCAATTGTCCGAATACTTATAGTTCGAATGGTACTCCAACTCTTTTTATTCCTGCAATGAGTATTCAACCTATTCGGATCTGCAAATTCCTTCATCTCTCTTGCATCGGTTCTCCTCTCGAGATTTTACATGTTTTGTTATCTTGCACCTTTTGTGTAACTAATGAAGGAGTCATCGTTCTTCGCCGAAGAAAACATGAAGATTAATATCGGATGTGCGGTCGGTGTAACTTTTTTTTTTCCCCTACTCATCCAGCATTCGTCCTCGTTACTACAAGTAATCAGTTAGTTGCTAAAAATAAAACTACTCATATCAGCATTGAGAAACGCGAGATACGTAAAAATAAATAAAAACTTACATGACCTTTGAATGTTATATTCATCCAAAGGAAAGGAGTCATCTTTTAGCCAAAGTTACTTCCAAGACCGAAAATTGAGAAGTTGCACATGGCACCGTAGCGAAAAGAAGAAAAGGAGAACTCTCACAGCTACCAATTAATAAATATAACAGCTTGTGTCATGTTTGATATCATCAAGCTAATTAAAGTTAATCCACTCTTTGCCAGGTCGATCAGATTAAGGTTCCAATAAAGGAGCTATTGACTAAGAACGCTCAAGGCAACACATTTGGTGGGATTTGACTGAGTCGACATGCTGACGAGAGCAAAGTGTGCTTCAGCATAAAGCAACGAGATCAAAGGCGACAGCCCTTTCCATTTAAATTGATTTTTTCAATCCCAAAGTGACACTCCAAATTCATTTCGGTGCATGCGACGAAAGTCACGTTCTTTTCCTTAACGGACAAGCTCGTGTCCAGAGGGGAAGTCACAAGGAGGACAGAATCCTTCCGGGTTTCATTAAACTCCATGAGTAGTGAGGGATAGTACGAATCGATCCACCCAGGGACCGACAAAGCGGTAGGGGCATTTTTGGACTTTTAGCTTAAGAATTAGGGGTTGCGGATTTGATTCCCGGTCTCAAGAAACTCAAATTTAAGTTAGTGGTTACAGCGATTACTTTACTACTTTGCTAATTTTATTTCTGATAACCAGCTAATTACGACCGTCCCTCTCGAATTATCTAAAAGAAGGGATGTGTATTGCATAACCAATCCACATAAAGATATAACGTTTTTATAGTAAACCAACCCCAAGAAACCTCCAATGATGAAGGGCTTAATCAGTTTATAAGTGCCAGGGCTAATCCTGATTTAGCGTCTAATGAGGCCAACTTCATCTTACGCTCACCCATTCAGGAAATCAAGCGCAAGACTTGTTCCACAACCCTCTCAAACTGACTCGAACTCCAACTTCTTTCAACCCGAAAACGCAAATCTGTGGGGATCCATGTTGAATGATACGACCCCAAATCGTTTGTTTATTCGAGAACCCAGTTTCGATCTTCTTGGATCCTCGCAAGGGACAAATCCATGCAGAATTCCCGGACGCCGATCCAAACGGCAACTCTTGCTGATAAAATAATGATGATGATAACGTTAATCCCCATCATGTGCGACGGCAACCATTAAATGCTTCGACCATCCTTCTCTTTCTCTCTCTCTCTCTCTCTCTCTCTCTCTCTCTCTCTTCTTTCATGGGACGACACCCTCCACATGCGGAGGAACAAAAGATCAGTTTGAGTTCCATTAGGGTCAAATAGATTCCTTGTGTAGTTCTGGTGGTTTATGCAGGGTGAGGGTGGGGACATCACAGCTTGAGGATGTGGCAGCTGATTTGAAGGGCAAAGCTGTTTTGCCTCTCCACGTGAAAGGGTCGAAGATGGGGCAGACGCTTGCGTTCTTTTCCATCGCTTTTGCTCTTTGCTTCCTCTTCAGGAGGCGCAGGGGGACACAAGGGACGCAAGGACATAGCCATCTAGGCCTTCTCGTGCGAGGGAGTGAGTCACCGACATGGCAAGTGATCAGTCCCCATTCGTGGTCAAAGACCGACACTGCCGAATAGGCTCATTGGCTTACACGTGCCGTGCACTTTGAAAGGACAGGCTGAGAGGGAAATGGAACAGATAATGACACGAAGGAGGGGGAATCTTATGAATTTGGTGGAGCCGCAAGTTTAAGATGCGAATTCATCGATCTAAAAAGTTAAAAGCTTCGGAGGTCGGTAGAGAGGCAGAGTTGGGCGTTTAGATTTATTATTAAGATGTATGTGTGAGTTATATTAGAAAAGTCTCATATCGAATAATTGATGTGGTGTGAAACGGTTAATATATTCTAATTGATACGTAATTCATTAGTTTAAGTTTTTGAGTAAAATAAGTTTAATTGGATATGTTGTCGGACTCGGACTTAGATTTCGGAATCAGGCTTCTATTATGCGCTCCTAACATTTATCTCATGAAGAAGAACCTTTATCCTAACTTTCTTGGACATATCTCACTAAAGTAAATAACACATCAATATATCAAGGGTACAAGCTTAAGATTGTAAGTTTACCTTTTCTTTCCTCATGTTCTCTATTCATGCAGATATAGCTAGATCTCACTACCAACACATGTAGAATTCACGTGGCGCCATTGTACTTTGATGTAGATCAACCGTGACAAGAAAAGTTTGGCATACTAATCTTTTCGGTCAAGTTTTGAAAGGCCAATCAAGACTCGATCGCCTTTTTCCTAAAGTCTAAACGACTGTAGATCATCATGTGATATATAGTTCAAGTATCATAAATAATAAGACGAGATACCCCGCACCAAATTGTGAATACCCTCTCCAGCACGGAAGCATCACGACAGGAGCTTCGTATCTTTAAGCGAAATTGGGAGGAGGAAGTGGCATGACTACACATCTGGATTGGACGTAAAATGAGTAAAAGTTGTGTGGAGCCGTCTATGTGCCTGCTTTCTTGGCAAAACCCTAAGCACCTTTCTCTTGTCTCGTCGATTGACCAAAGACCCCCCCGGCCCCTTCTTCACGTACTTGTTTCACGGGTGTTCCTATCCTCCTCTTTTCCCTTTATAATAAGTCCAAAAGCTATCTCGATGCGTTTCATTGGATTGGCATCGTTCTTTTAAAACACATCCTAGGCTGAAATCTAGGGTTAGCTTCCTCTTAGACAATCATGCAAACAAGACATTAACTTAATCAACTTCTTAAAGAGAGAGCGGGGGTCACTTCACATGACTTAAAGCTAACTCCACCCAAAGCCTCTACCAATTTAAAATTCATTCCTCGAAAGATTTAGAGAAGTGGGTAGTGTCACTTGGTGTCCAAGGGGCTTATTGTCACTCCCACGTTGCTTCGAATATCGACTAAAATACTAACTTTTTCCTTGTGAACATATCCCTCGAAAGGGGATTTACCCCCTCCAACTTGAAAACGAAGTCTACTTGGTGGGGTTCCCTTTCTCTTTTCAAACCCCTTGTTTTTTGGATCCTTCCAAAAGCAAAATGGGTTAAAAAAAATAAAAAGCTTTGATTAGAAAGCTAATGGAGTTGTAACACGATAGGGTTATGTCTCTAATAATCTCCCCCATCAAACACGATATCGCGCGCATTCATTGGCTGAAAGTTTCCTCGATAAGCACAACTTTGGTGGGCCGCCACCCACGATTCGGGCAATCTTCGGGACGATAACGTCGGCATCACTTCAATCCACAACGAAAGGAGCAAAAGCATAATCAAACGTCCCTTTTTTTTAAAAAAAAATCGCGTACTTGAAACCAGATGGTGGCGGCCATTTCACAGCCAAAGGTTAAATTAATTTAAACTAAGGAAAGAGGCCAATTGCTGCCAGGACAGTTGTGCATGAACCAGCAAAGAAGGAAGAGGGAAAATGGTGATTGGACAATGCCACCATCACCAACACTTGGGGGAAAAAAAAAAAGAAAAGAAAGAAAAGAAGAGTGAAATTTTCACTTTCGATGTCCAAGAGGCTTCCTCTAGGAGGTGGGGTCGATGCTGAAAGACTTTACCACATGTGGGCCCTCTTCTTGTTCCCAATGTGCGTGGGCCCGACTTATACCTATAATCTAATAATTATTGTGAATATTATATGATATATTTACATGTTCGATGGACCTCCACATGTGTTTTCCTACATCAGTGGATAAAATCTTGTGCCTACGTCCGACCTCCACTCTCTGACAAATTTTGTAGCTCCCCCCCTGCCATTTCCCTGTCGTCATTATGTATTGTGTATTAGGTTTCCTACGTAGGTATCTACCTATGATCTAGATGTATAAATATCTTAAATTTGTCAGACGAAACTGACCCTATTTCATAAATTTCATGAGATTCTGATTCGCGTTCTCAAATATTTTTATATCTGACCTTTTCATATAAGTTTTGCACCATGATTGAACATATCTTTTGTAGACTGGAGTGGCATGGATCTTCACGCCGTACCCCTACTTTTGGTTTGAATCGAAGTGATTTATGTGACTATTGTTTGTCAGTGTAAAATCCAAACTTCGCAAGGGGAGCATAATGCCTCTAGCCGTAGGTAGACGAGTTGAGAGATGACATGCCTAAAATCCAAGTTCCATATAATGTTGTGGTAAGAAAAAACAAGGATGTACTTTCTAGCGAGTTTGAGTAGCTTTTTCAAATTGCGATGCCTTCAACCGTAAAACCTACCCTTTTAATTAGGATGAGCAAGATTTCAAGACAGAACCGGTGAAAATAAGGCAGGTTCTAAGTTTCAGGATATATAGGGCAGGTTCCAAATTTAAAAAATTGGGAAATCGATTCTCACGTGTAGGTTCCGGAAGGTGGAATAAGTTTTTATATTTTTCTTGTTCTATGACTTCACGCTATCCCGCCATATTCCATTGGCGTCCAACAATAAGTATGTAATTTGGAACTACTAATCCGAACTTCTATTTTCGGCGATATTCATAATTGAAACTTTTTATATTTTTCGTGTATCTAAATATGTGTTATTTCAAATAAAACCATCCTATTTCTAGAAAGAACTACGATTACAAGATCCTAACATCTCTCTTTTTCTCTTAACCCCATTTAGTCAAGCTCAATTACCATCGTCTCCACCATCGACTATTTCGACCTACAATATTGGAGGATCAATGTGTTGGGAAATAAAGCGATTTAACAAGAAGAAATATAATCAGATTTTGAGGCGTGTATTTACTTTCTTTAAGGAATTATTTGCCCTACGACGTCGCTAATGATTACCAGCAAAAATTCTCTAGAATACAATAAAGTCTCAACCAAGAATATTATATAGCAGTATTAATACTTCTCCAAAAACTCTCAAAGGGAAACGATTGAAAAAGATGGCTGTATATCTTTTAAAAGAAATGAAAATAGAAGTTGTAGTTAAAATAATGAACACAACATAGCATATATATTAGCAAAGAGTTCACAACTCGTCATTTCTGAGAAACTGTAAATTCGGACAAACTCTTCATGTCCAAAAATGGTTAATTCGGATACATCTTTTCAAAGGTTGTATGAACCTCTAATAATCACGAGACATAATTAAAAAAAAATTAAACAGTATTATTGTTTCGCCACGGCACAATAGTTATTTTCTATAATCATTAAATTCGAATTTTGAACAAAATTTGAATAGTCTCACAGTTTCGCTAGGATACAACAAGTATTATTTTTTTTTTTATAAATCTTAAATTTAAAATTTAATAAAAAAAACGATAACTATTATTAATAATCACATAGTTGCATACGGGGTCTAATTTGGTCTAGCCCACTCAATTCATTTCTTCATTTGAAAGCCTAGAATAACCTTTCATTTATAAAGCGTCCACATTTTCCCATCTTTCCTATATAGTACAAAGAAAATGCACGATTTTAAACAAACATCAACACAATGAATACATCGTAACCATGTAAATTTTATCGTATTTGCACTACAAGGTGTCATAATACATGGAAACCCTTAAAGAAGTATCGCGTGAGTAAAACAAGTGGCACTCGGATTGTGGAATCCGAGCCCCCCTTCGCACATCACAAGGTCTTAATCTTCACCCACCCCAAACAAGCGACATGACAACCCCCCTTCCTAAGATGCACATGTGAACTAAAAACTCAGCTCCAATGTTGCCGTTCACATCAACTCGACAGCAAATGTCAATCGGGTTGGGTTTCCTTTTTCCCAGTGAATCCAGCTATGTAGTCCCCATATATAGCAGGTCGCGGTGGCCCCAACCTTTGATCTCCAAACTTGGCATGAGTGAGGAAGACAGACCTAAAGAAATGATCACAAATCATTGGACCCTCACAGTACAGAGAAACAAAGTGGGGTTAGGTTAAGCAAAAGACTTTCTTTTTTCTACTCAATTCATCGAGACACCAATCCATGTTAACCCTAAATCAAGGTAGCTTTATGTCTCATGCATCGTGAAAAGCGCATCGATATCTTCGAAATTCGCTGTGGAGTGCGAAGGAGCCCTCTCAATTTTTCAATCAATCATTTGAGGTTTCAAGCTTTTCGAAATTAGTTTAAACCGGTCGCTTTGGATGACTTTTCTTCCTGAAAAAAAAAAAATATGCTGCATGATCGAATTATCTTAATCGAATCATTTGAGAATGTCGCATCAAGCTTATCGATTGAAAAAAATTTAAGGTACTATGCAATTCAAGAATGATGGGTCCTATTTAAATTATGCTAGAGTCGATATGCGACGCCTTTCTCATCTCTCGCTTTTACTGGAGTTCTAAAGTTGATGTCGAAAGTTTCGTAAATTCTCTTCAATAATCAATTTTACAGGCTTGGTGATGCACGTATGATGTCAAGCGCATGCATAGTTTGGTGATACAATGTGTTTGGACACACTATATGATTAACCATGTCCTTTTACAACAACATCGCAAAAATTTCATAGTAAATTTAATAATGCACTAAAAGGGCACCTAGAAATCATGTCAAAAATGGTGGCATGATGAACTAGATTGACTTTCCAATTTCCCAAGTGATATACAATGATTCCATTTCTGGTGGAGGAAGGAAGTCATTTGACAAGAAAACTAATCATAATAGCTTATGCGTTTATCCTCGAGCAATGATGCTTAATCGTGGAATCAAACGGTCGAAAAGAGCGTAACCTTTCGAAAACCAAAGGCGATCGATCGGATCACGGAGGATCAGATTTTCTTTTCCGGAAAATTTTGACTATTCCCAAAAGTAGAGAGAGAAGGTGAAAGGAACACACATGAGAAAAGAGGAGACAATGGTGGGTCATGCTCGAGGGTTGAGATGAAGACTTTGCAAGATACACATAGAGTCGACACATGCCATCTTTTTCTTTAAAAACCCTAAGTGGAAGATTACACAAAGGTTAACCCCTCTTTTCTCTCTCTAGAAAGATTCGAGGAGATCTCCCCGAAAGAAAGAGGAGACTATATTAAAATCCATTTCAACGTCAATCACGCAAACATCCTAAACAACTACTCATCATCAGCACGTAATGGCGGACCAAAAAAATATAGTTTTGAACCCTCGAACACCTGAAAACATTCAATTTTTATCACCCCTTTCAAGGAGAGAGAGAGAGAGAGAGAGAGAGAGATCAAACTCAGAGCTTCCCATGTTGACTTCATTCACAATTCATGTATTTTTTCTTCCTTAATTCTTTAGGAACATAATTGGTTCTTCTTTATTACAAAATACAGACAGATTTCTAACCTCCACAAGTAAAGCGAAGTGTTCCACTCTTAAAACTGTTGAAACTATGGTGACAAATTCAATATTTAATCGGCCAGATGAGTTTGAGATTTCGAAAAATATTATGTATTCAAAGAGAGGGAAGCAAAAGGAAGATGGCATACAATGTGAAACACGAGTGTAATGTTGGCGGGCGAACACGATGGTGACAGGTGACGTGGGGCCACGATGGAGTGATCATACTCGGACCGACGGTGATAGATCCATCTTACAGGTACCCTAGCTGCAAGAACTGGACACCATCAAAGCTCTTGCATGCATGGATGTCTTTGACTTTTCCCGGTGGTACTGTCGGCTCCTACATTTGTGCCACGTGTCCCATTTTCCATGAGAGAGAGGTGAATTTGGAAAGTGTTGTACATATCCTTGCATTGGCTATGCGCTATGAAGTCTTAGGGTCATTGCACTTGAGTGCCATATAAAAATATGAACTAAATCAGAGTCTACGGATCCAGCGCGGGGCATCTTGGAGATACACTTCATTTGTCTTACCTATGGAAATGAAAAAATTGTCAAAAAGTCCTAACTTTATTATATTTTTATTAATTCAGTCCTAAATTTTTTTAATTTTATCAATTCAATCATAATCCTTTCGTAATTATATCAAGTCGACTCTAAACCTTTTAGATTTGTGTCAATTCAGTCCATCCAGTAATAATGTGGATCCGGCCGGCGCTGGCTGGGATAATTTAAATAAAAATTTAATTTTTCTTCAAATTATTTATTTATTTATTCCTTTTCTTTCTTTGTTCTTTTATTGTTCATTTTCTTCCTCCTTCCACCAGTGGGAAGCGAGGGCCGGCGAGATCCACGACAACTCTTTTGCTCTATCAACTTTCTGTTGGATCTTTTATCTCCTCCTTCGATCTTTCCTCGAAAGGTGTCGTGTCTTCAATGACTAAAATCCATCCGGCTAAGAATAAATGTGAGCGCGCAGCGAGAAATGGTAGCTAAGAGAGACTCATTTTTCGCGTGGACAACTATTTGAGGAAAGGGGGTTGCTCTCTCGGGGATAGGGTCATTCTCATGGATGGAGCCTAGCGACGGTGCAACCATAGCTGGGTGAGGTCTCGCCCGGCCATGGAGCGGCTCGGGCTTGCCAAATGTGGGCGAGTTCGAGCTCACCCATCGACGACACCACCGGCCTCATCCAATGATGGCGGTGTCAATGGTTAGCGAGAAAAGGAAAACGACATGTCGGCGATCGTGCACTTTGCCGATGCTATGGCCAGGCGAAGGAAGAGAAAGAATATGAACATTAAAAGGAAAAAGAAAGAAAAGAAAAATATGAAGAAAAAATTTGAGAAAATATTGAATATTATTAAATTGTTGTTACAAGACCAAATGATCAAAGTTGGCCGGATAGATTGAATTGACATAAATGCAAAAGATATAGGATTGAATTGGCATAAAAAATGTTAGGACTAAATTGACACTAATACAAAATGTTTATAATCGAATTGACAAAATTGAAAATTTTAGGACTAAATTGGTAAAAGCACAACAGATTTATGTTTTTTTTTTACAATTTCCCATAGGGAAACAAAACTACCAATTACCAAGTCATGTGTCAAATGTTGAAAGAATAAAAACAAACCCAGCTGTTCATATTGCTCATCGTTCACTCATAGCACTCGGTCCGTTTCGCCTATATCGCTAGCGTCAGCAGCGTGCGGAATTGGAACCCGACATTTTCATCGGCTGCAAACCGAAACATGACGAAGAGGGAGGGGAAAGGGCCATAGATCAAGTTGATGGTTCAGCCAATTAATTTGGGTGCGTAACCAACGTTCACATGCATCACATTCTCTCACTCACTCTCAATTAATTAGACCACAACAAGCCGCTACAAGCCAAAAAGAATCAAAAGCCGATCGGCATTAACTAATACGAAGCCATTAAGATCTCAAGGATTGAGTAAGTAACAAAATTGGAATCCGCGTTCGATCTCGAGGAGGCGAACCCTCATTACTATAAAGCTCAAGTATATAATATAGATTTAGATAACGTGTGGATTTCTCACCAAATGCTAATTATGGCTCCTTTATTTAGACGCCCTACTTGTGTAGTCCGTCAGTGGCATTTCGGCAATTAAATAGACTTTGCCGGGACAAATTGCAAATATTTCTTTTTTTGACCTTTTTTATTTTTATTTTTTGTGAGTGGGCCCCAAGACAGTCCTCCTTTTATTTTTTATTTTTATTTTGGGCCGCGTTCCTGATATCACTCCCACTCTCTTTTTTTCTCATCTTCCACCTCTTCCTCCTCTCCTCGGGATGTCTTCATGCGGCAACTAAATCATCCATCTCTCTCTCCCTAAAGCTTTGTACTGTGTTCTGCAAATTTTTAATGTCAAATCCCTTTCTGGCCTATATAAATACCCTCACACATGCAACTACTCTCTTGCACTCAACTCTCTAGCTGATACTCTTACCGCCACTACTTCTCACTCTCTCTCTCTCTCTCTCTCTCTCGCGCGCCCGCGCTCTCAAACATGGCGGAATTAGATTACTGCCAATCCAAAAGCAGCCCCAGCGCCGCCGCCACGGGCTTAAAGCTCTTCGGCTTCAGCGTCGCCGACGAGGAAGACTCGGCCGTCAGCGACCCCATTACCATCAGCAGTCACAACAGCGGCGGCAAAGCCACGCCGTCAGGCTCCCCGGACGGCAACGTCCAGGCGGCCAGCGGCGAGCGGAAGTACGAGTGCCAGTACTGCTGCAGGGAATTCGCCAACTCCCAGGCCCTGGGCGGCCA
This sequence comes from Rhodamnia argentea, assembly GCF_020921035.1. NCBI lineage: Eukaryota > Viridiplantae > Streptophyta > Magnoliopsida > Myrtales > Myrtaceae > Rhodamnia > Rhodamnia argentea. The sequence goes on along the minus strand of NC_063154.1, from coordinate 7,490,682 downwards.
CCAGAACGCGCACAAGAAGGAGCGGCAGCAGCTCAAACGCGCCCAGCTGCACGCCAGCCGGACCGCCGCCGTGTCGTCCCTCGTCCGGAACCCCATCATCTCGGCCTTCGCGCCTCCTCCGCACTTGCTGGCCGCCGTGGGGCCGGTGGTGGTGACGGCGGGGGCGCCCACCTCCCCGTCCTGGGTTTACGTCCCGCGCGCCTCCCCGCCCTTCCAGGTGTCGCACGGCTGCGTGTTCGCGAGCGGCCAGGGCGCGGGTGGTGGGAGATCGCCGGGGGGTTTCGTGCCGTACGGCGGAGGTGCGGGGGATCCGGCGGGGCCGCAGGTCCAGAACCAGGTCAATGGGAGGGCGGTCCTCGACGGGCTTTCGTTGAGCAAGTTTTCAAAAGGAAGCGGTGGCGGTGGGCCTGGTTTTGATGACGCTTTGGGGCTCGACCTGCATCTGAGCCTGGCTCCTGCCGCGCCGTGAGTGGTGGGAGGAGGACACGGGTCCCGCTCGGCTAGCTTCTCGGGATAAGTTAGGCTTGAATCGTGTTGGGATAATCTAGAAGTGCTCATTCGAGGTTCGGTTCAGACATAGGTAGACGGGTCCTTTGTACATCTCTCTTTAAGCAATTAATTCGATTTATTATTTTTTCCACTCTTCCATGATTGACTGAGGTATTTCTCTCTCTGATCTTGCTTTAATTGAAATAACGTGGATCAAGCTATGTATCGCAACTATTACATGCACGATCGATCTCGAGCTACATGAGCACAAACATATCCTAGTGGGGAGGTGACATTTCGGTTCCCACTCGGGTCCACGAAAGGAACAACGAAGATAAAAATTTGTCTTCGTTGGGCCTGTCAAGGCGTCAAAAAGGGGAAGCTTTGGGTCGGGAGTTTTGGAAAGTCACGAGCTAAAGTGAAGCCCTAGCTTAGCTTTCAGATTGAAGTTTGAAATGACCAAAAGCTTGGAAAAGATTGTAGTTCTGTCTGGGACAAAAGTGGGAAGTCAGTACAACACTATTTTAAAGTAGTACTTCCACTTTTTTTTTTTTTTTTTTTCCAAAAAGTAGTACTTCCACTTCCCCGCATGTTTTTGGGGTAAATTGAGGTAACTTGCTTTTGCTGCCACTCATCGATCTTGAAGTTGTGTTTTCTCTGTGATCTTTTTCCTTTGTTCTGGTTCACACATAGATCCGCATGTAGAGTTTTTCCTCGGAGGTGAAGGCAGAAACTTTAAGTTGACGGCGACGTCAAATTTTTTCCTTTTTTATGACCTAATTAGTCTGAAACAGTCGGGCGTGCCGGCTCTGGCCAGGTTTCCTCAGTTAGTACCTACTAGTGTCCTCCCTACATATATTGAGTGCGACTGCGAAACAATTCTCAAGTTGAAGTCCGAAAGCAGCTAAATAGCTAGCGGTGGTTCATAAGATAAATTAGTGAAACCCTAATCTTCGACTAGAATTGTTGCAAAGGCAACCTAAAGCCTATGATAAAGTAGGGAGAGGAGGAATAAAAGGTGGGACGTTTTCACAAATGGTGTTTGAATATATCTGGAAGGTGAGACACATGGTTTAGGTGGGGAGAATTTGGGGTGCCAAGGAGCTCCAACTACCACTTTGATGATTAGCTGAGTGGCCTTCCTGTCAGTGTCGCCCATCAACTTGACCAGGGCAAAACACCATGTGGGGGCCGATCACATGCAGATCAATTCTCTCCTCCTTTCCCTTTGACATTTTGATAAAAATAAGTCTGCTTAACTGGTCAAATGCCTATGATCTTTCACTAGGTTTTATAATTACGAGCTTAGGTTTCTTGTCCAGATAGAGAGAGAGAGAGAGAGAGAGTGTGTTCGTGCTTTTCTTGTCCAATCGCCTCACAGGTATTGTTTACTCGAGTGAGGGAGGGGGAGACTGTCGAGGACGACATTCATGCTCGGTGTTCTTGATGAGACCATGCACCAACCTCCAGAAAATATGTCGAAATTTGTATCGATTCAAAGTCGATGGCATATCCGAGGTAGTTTCTTCGTATTTTATACTGACAGCACCCAATCGCGCCTTAACTTTTACTAGTTTCTTCGTATTTCATACTGACTACACCCAATGGCGCCCTAACTTTTACTTGTTCGTTTCATATGATAGATCTCGAGAATCACAAAGACAAACAGCGCAAATGAAAATCCCTCTCCTACTTTATAGGTTTTGGGATCCTATTCGATCCAGGATCCTAGTATTTGAAGCATAAGAAACTGTCCGAATCTTAAGTAGGATCTTAATTTGCTAGGATCTTTACGAGGTTTCAATACTAAATAGAAAAAAACAAGAAGTAAATCATAGGATCAATTAGATCCTACCGATCTTATGGATTCGGGTTTGAGATCTTGCAACAAAGTGATTTTCATATCATAATAATTAGGTAATGGAAAATTCGATTTACTTGTATGTACAATATAAACATGACATCCACTTTAACTTCACACTATTTTGGAGATCTAATGTCTCAAAATGTTCACAATTGATGAATTTCATCTTAATATCCAATACTATGTACGTTCGCTACAAATTCTCGAGATCCTACTATCTACGTTCCGATCTTACACACCGTCGGCGGTCCTAAGTTGATATAAAGGAACCAACAACACAAGATTGTGGACTCACCCTCAAATCATGATTTGGTATTTCTAGGGAGTTCCTCACAAACTTTTGACAAAACGTCCACAGAAACAAGGGGGAGGGACAAAAGAGAAAAAAGAAAAAGAAAAAAGGAAAGTAATGAAGCGGCGTGGGCACTGGCACACACTTAAAATGGAAGATTTGTTTTCGGCCCAAAAGTGGGGGGGCACAAAAGCGTCATAATACATCAAGGTCGGCTTGCTTTTTTGTGTTCTCCTCGTGTGATCAAATCAATCCAATGGAGATCTAGATCAGCATCAGCTTCCAACTTAGAAACGAAGTCATTGGAGATGCTTGTGTTAGTTGCGTGGTGGTGATTCATATGATTATGTGGGATTGGCTGCTTTATGGCTGTTTTCCTATAATCGGTTCTTTTCCCAAGGACTTGACTTGGGGTTTGATGATCATTCTCTTCCCTTATTCTTTTGTTTGATCCCTAGAGAGAGAGAGAGAGAGTGTGTGTGATGATAAAAAGAGGATCAAAGTAGGGTGGGGAGAGCATAATCGATGCGTTCTTGAATAGGGTTTGTGCACTCTTTTGTGAGAGGAGGGGGAAGGGAAAGTTTATGATTGCTTCCGGAGCTTTTTTGACATGATCAGGAAAAGGGTTTCACGAGAATGGAGAGCTCGTTTTGTGGTTGGTGAGACACAACTTTGGGACGAAAAAAACTATGATCGAGGACCCGTTCGTTCGCACAGCTTTTGCCTTGAACACAAGTTTTCGCAGATGGGGTTGGGCCACCGAAGCGTTTGCTTTCTCAATCAAGTGCAGAATTGACATTACTCAGAAATGAAAGTGTCAAACATAAATTCATTCTGAATACCACAAACATAACCTTGACAAGTTTCGTGAGAGATATTGTCTTTTAAAATTAGCGTCCGACATTCAACAAAGAAAATGTTCTCGACAAACGACACTCGGCCGCCATGCGAATATGTCTATCCATACAAGGATCATCGATACTTGACAACATTTAACTGAAGTTGCCGTTGCTAGGGTTTTGAACTAATCCTTAACACAATATGTCATTCTTAAACATAAGCAAAACCCATGAGAAGGAAAAGTTGTTGGCGTGGTCTGCCGTGATCGGAACGAGCTAAAATAAAGCAACTAATACCATTTGTAGCGTACTCATTTCTCTCTAGAAGTATTCTTAATTAGACATATGTATGTTCCTAAATGGTTCGGCTCAATTTCGTACAACAGGAGATAAGACAACGACACACTCTTCTCTGTATGTTACTTCTAATCCAATCATATTTGATTGCTTCACTTCTAACTTCAAGCATTGGCCACCCCAGCTGTTGCCACTTCCTCGGCCATCTGAGTTATGAAGTTGAGGAACACTGAATTTGACGGAGTCTGATCTGACCCAATCGACCGAACTTTGGAGAACTCATATTAGATGATTGTTTAGCCCTTAATGAACCCAGCCACGAGAGCAGTGCACTACAGACAGCTTCACTTTGAAGTTTCCATCATGCCCAGCGCTTTAACGCTTTGAAGAGGGATAGATGTGAAAGGCTATAATAAGGCCTAGTCCCCTAATGTGTACGCATCCTATAAAGGCACTTGCGGTGTTTGAATGGAGGAATCTCAACGGGAATCGATGTGATTTTCGGTTGATAAAGAAGACCCGACTTTTTTTTTGCCCTTGAGAAAGTCATTCGATTACCGTCAATCGTACGTTATTAAGCACATCAAACCGATTAATTCTAATGCGGGAATTCGACGGGAAAATTCATCTTCTCCTCCAGCCATATTGTACAATGATTTTGATGTGACATCAAGTATTTTCTTTTAGGAATAATTATCAAAACAATTCTAAATCTATTGTGATTATATTTATGCAGTAGTAAATTTTTTTTTTTTGTTAATCGGTCTCAAACCTTTTGCATTTATGCCAATTTAGCCTATTTGGCCGATCGAGGCTGATGTGACTTTTGTCGGTGATGATATAACCTATTTTTAATAATATTTTAATAGCACTTTAATATTTTCATATTTTTTCAATTTTTTAATTAATTTTTTAGATTTTCTTTTCTTTTTTTTGTTCTTCCTTCTTTGCTTTTGTTTGAGGCCTGCAAATCGTAGCTTGTCGGCCACTGAGTGAGGGCTACAAATCCCTCACCTAGCCCGCGAGGCCGCAGGCGAGGCCGCCTTGCCATGGTCTCGTTGGTTGTGGGTGAAGGAGGCCTCGCCCGCGGCTAGTGAGTCTCGAGCAAGGGAGAGGCCGGGCAAGGGCTTCGACTCTTGCCGGCCAGCTCATTGACCATAAAACAAAAGCAAAGTAGGAAGAAAAAAATAAAAAAAAAATTAATTAAAATTTTCAAAAAATTATAAAAAAATGAAAGTATCATTAGAATATTACTAAAAATGGACCACGCCAACGCCAGCAGCGCCACCCCTAGAACCGGCTAGCCAAGTAGACCGAATTGGCACAAATGGTAAATGTTTGAGACCGAATTGGCAAAAAAAAAGAATATTTTGGACCGAATTGGCATAATTGTAATAAGTTTATGACTCTTTTGGTAATTTTTTCATTTTTTCGTAATAATATGCTACTTTATGAAATTCACTAAGAATTTAAATATTCTAACAATATTATTTAAACAAGCCTAGGCAATGTTTTTCCCGCTCATAATTCCTCTCCCCAACTGGAGAGATGCAACCGAAGTTTCACAAGAGTAGGATAGGGACCAAGTACTTTAGCAATGGAGGTAGAGAACCCAGCTTTTTAATAAAAGACCTCCTGTCTGTCTCCCTCTCTCTCTAGGAAAATTACAGGACATTCGTGAGTGACTTCTTTCAAGACCCGACATCGATAATGGCTGTACGATGTTTGCTAGTCCTAGATAAGACTTACAAGGTTGATTGGCCCCACTTTTCTGGCCAATAGGACTCAAACTCTGTACTGAAATTGAAGTAACGTAACAAGACATTTCGATTCCGGTACGACCACCATAGTGCGAGACCTGGAAGTCATGGATGGACTCATGCATATACTTTATGACTTGGCCCCGTCAAGATACCTCGTGTTGCCGCAATTGGCGTTTATAAGGAGAACGGATAGGCACCACATGCTTGCTCTCTTCGATTTCGAACCATATTGTCGCCGCTAATGCCGCGCATAAACCATCATTGTCGATGTAATGTTATGTCGTTGCTTAAAGCCCTGTCCCTCACTCTCGATCGTCTCTCGGTAGAACCGACGGGTGACGACTATTGCAATGAAGATTGTGAGTTTCATACGGCCTCAATTAAGGACTCTTGAGGTCGGAGACCTCTAATCCGAGGCCGTAACCTTAGATTAGTAGCTATTGCTTTAATTCACATTGGTGGCCTCTATGTCGTTTGCGATCAGACTAGATCGTTATATTGGAGATGATAAGTTATCCGGTGGTTTAGGGCACACCATAAAACTTGTTATCTCGTGCAAGATAACTAAAATACTGGCTACCAAAGAAATAAGTTCATTCAAACTTAACTCGAACATCTAAGCTTTTGAAATATGGACACATAACACGTTTGTTACTAGGCTATCGCAATACGTGTTAGTGGTTATTTGAGAAACTATTGTACTAGTAACAGGAGTGCAAACGCAATATCACTTTACATTCATCGCTTGATTTCAGATTAAAGAAACTTTTATGCAATTTTCGATATAGATTGGGTTTATTAATCCAAGAAATCGATAAATCCGAATCAATCAAGCCATATTTGCACTTTACATTGTTCGATTGATCAATATACAATGGAAATGATATGGACAAAGATGTATACATATGCACTTTTTCTTGGGCCTAAGCCCAACACCATGTCGCTCCCAGTGAGACTTTGAACCAGTGACCTCTTGCCAAGAAAGTTGCCACTAGGGCCCAATGGCCTTAGACGAAGATCCTCCTGCTTTCTCGATCAGAATGCTATTACATTTTATCAAATCGTTGTAAGTCTACCAATTTCGAAAGGGACATCACCTAATCTCTATACCAATGCATGCATACATATATAAACCGTGAACGTTGATAAAATGTAACCGTGCGTGCAACCGTGAACGTTGGTTAAGCCCTCGCTAAACAGTAAGAAGTCATATCGACACGCTTCAGAAATTGTAAAAGGACACGTCTTGAGAGGCTCGCGTGATTGATGCGGAAAATTTTGTGCTTGCGAAGCACAATCCATGCCTCTCAACAAGGAAATGTTGACGCATTGTTTGGTCCTTTAAGGAAGGCGACGGAGGCTCCATTTGAACTTAGCTTGATCCCAGCAAGGGCCTCCCGATTCGACTGACTTTTGGATAATAAGAAGGCGAGCTAATCTGCTTTGATCAAGGACAAAGCCCAGTCAGCCACCAACTCGGTGCAAGTCTCGTAAAGTTCCACTCATTCCCTCCCGGCTCTTACTTAGATCGACTCCCACACATCGTCTTCTTTAAGAGAAGCGGTTAAGCGGCTAAGTGACTCTCTAAAGCCGTGTTTTGCATCACGTCGACACGAATGACATAGGTAAGATGATTGCTTAGAGAGTTTCATTGTCCGTGAATAGAGAGGGGTGTCGCTCTTTGAGTGAGTAGATCTGTTGGCGCCCGAGCCTTCCTTCACTGATTGACGGATCCGTTCTGCAGTAGTAGGGATCAATCAAGACGAGCCATTAAGTCAATGTCTTGCTCTTTATATCTGGTTTGGCATTTCTATGTGTGCCTTAACCTTAGAGTCTCAACTCACCGAAAGAGAGAACTAATGGTCTTTTAGCCTTCGGCTATCAAAATGCCAAGAAAGAGAATTGGGATAAGACCCATGAAAGAAGCCTCGCCATAGATTTTTCGCCTAGTGCCTTTAGAAAAGGGAGTCCATTAAATCAATAGCAAAGCCAATTAGCGATGGATTTGGATTTTTCCCTCCTAAATTATTGTATCCACTTGTGTGTGACTTTTGGGCTCCTTCTTTTTTTTTTTTTTATATGTACGACACTTCTTTACGATCTCCGCATCCTTCTTAAACATGCTAGCTCATTGAAGTAGCTAGGCACCACTGATAGGAAGTCAATCTTACTGTCAAGCCCAGCCCTTCCATTATGAAGCAAGTCAATGTCTATTCTTTGTTGGTTCCGTTCTCTGCCCAAATGTTCGATCAAAGGATTTATAAAAAGCGCATTACGAATTCCTAACCTATTAATCTTAATAAAATAGAGGTAAGATTCTAATAGTAGACAAACTACGAATCCTTAGTATTCTAGTTTCCCAAAGAGCGGGAAAGCTAGAAGGAAGGGAATGAGCTAGAAGATGCTTGATGTTTTCAAGGTAGTTCAATTCCGACCATCCTAAAAAGGTATGGAAAGGAGGGAATGTAGGCCGTCCATGCGGCCGCCTGTCGTTGCAAACGGCACCCCAAGATTGCCGCAATCGAAAATTAGAAACAAAACTACATAGGAAAATGAATTTGTGCATATGATTTGGAATTCGTCGTTCTTGATGCAGAAATCTGACGATGCGATGCACAAGCGCTTCCCCTCTATCATCTTCCGAATGCCTATCGTCGATGAGACCACCTCACACTCTCCTCTCTAACCTTATGAGAAGTTTAAATGGCGTATGAAGTTATTAGGGTTAGAAGAGGGTGCCTTAGCCCTATTTGTTAAGTTTTAGCCTGGCCCTCTCATCACGAGCCAGGCCGAACTTGACCCACACTAGTCGACCCATATTTGGCCCATTAAGAATCCTTATATCCTTTTTTTATTATACCAACACCGTAAAAATGGTAATTACAATTCCAATTAATGTAGCCCACATCGAAAAAACTCTTACAGAGAACTCATTCCACTATCTTCTAGTGTTAATGGGCGAGTCAAGGGGATGTTGACTTAGCTTTTAGCCTTCATTGCTATCGATCGTTGGCGGGTGTATTTCTTTCGTCTTGGTACTTTTCTTGGTCAGTATCCCTTGTCTATTGGCATAAAACACGACACCATTAAATCTAGATAGAGCTATTTGAACTAAGACGAAGCTTCATCTAAGGGGATTGGATGAAAGAAATGATACTACATAAACTAGCATTACTCAATGCCCGCAAGAGAAAAAAAAAAGTTCGAATGTTTAAAGGCATCGGCTCTCAAGAACCCATCAACCAATTGCCTTTCGTCACTTCCTTCCTCAGACTAGATGAAAAAACAACTTACTTCTCGAGCAACGTATCATAATTCTAACCCAAGACCGACAACAACCAGTGATCGAGCACTTTCAAAATTCCTACCACCGGATACTCTCACGGTAAGAGCTCTTTCTGGAACAACTTTCATTAGAATTCGATCTCCGACATTAAGTCAGTTGTTTGCCTTGTAGATGTGTTAAACAATTGATTATCCATCTACTTTGAGATGTCAAACAAATGTTTTTCTCTTATAGTGAGGACTTTCTGCCAATGACTGAATGGTGCCTTAACTTAACCGAAAGAAATCCTCAATGGATATTTCTATTGGCAAAGCAGTATTGTAATACCGATGATAGCTTTCGAAAATGAGATAGTTGACATGAGATCAGATCTACTTGTAAGTGCATGGTTTGTAACCTCGTTTCTCACACGTATATGATCAATGGAATTGAGTTGGGTCGATGCAATTAAGCCTACCTCAGCCTGAATCAAACACGGCAATCACAATTTATCATGCGACTAAGAAGCTTCGATAGGAGAAAGCCCATTTCACAAACTTTCTAATGAAGCCTTTCGGACATCTAATTTGATAAGTGTGACCATCGGGTGATATCAAATATAAATCCGCCTCCGCAATCTCTCTTAATATATATATATATATATATTTCCTGCGGATAGCAGACAACAAGAAAACAGAGTCGCTACGATCCTTCGCTGTCGCATTCCTGCAAAATGTGATGACTTTGGATTGTTCCACGTCTAAATGGAGAGCCGTCTCTGCATCCTCATCTCGTCGTAGAATCTCCGGATGAACATCTCCGCTCTCAGGTCCACCGAATCGCCGCCCTCCTCCTCATCGACGGCGTCGCGGGCAGGCTCGGGGAATTTCCCTGCAGCGAAGAAACGGTCTTCCTCCTCCTCCCAACCTGATGGCCTCCCCCTGCCCAGACAACTACACAGGACCAAGAGCGACGACCGGACGTCTTCCTTGAAGCTCCTCCGCCCGTTCAGCTTCAGCTTCTTCCCGCAGTAGCGGCGAACGAGCGGGGTCCTCGAAGGAGAGAACTCGCACTCTCGGAGAAACCAACAGTTGCCCGCGCGGTCGGATCCGCTCGGCCTCTCGGATCTCTTAAGCAGGGCCAGGCGCGGAGTGATGGGCTTGCTCATCTTGGTCAGGTAGGTGGATCTCCTGAGAAAGTTGGAGACTTTCTTGGGAACGAGGAGCCTCTTTCTGGGGATCGTCGCAGGAGTCCCCGCCATGGATAGTTCCGGTTGCGGAAAGGTGAGTGAGCTCGTTGGTGTGCTGAGTCGAGGCATGAGCGAGTGAGTCGAGTCGAGTCGAGCCTTAAAAAGGATGGGGGTTCGCGAGTGGCGGACCGGGAGGAGCCATTGCCAAGCTGTAAAGAAGGTGGGGGGAGGAGGAGGCCATGGTCGGCTTGCCAAGTTTTGGAGTTTTATTACGTGTAAAGGGGACTGGAGTCGCAGGTAGCCGTTGGAATCTCCCCTGTTTTGGAAAAACGCTTAGGTGCAGCATGTGGGGCCCAATCCCCACCTGTACCCTTAGATGAAACGGGACCCACGCGGGTCCCTCCTGTATCTGAGGGCTTCTGTGGGCTAGGCTGACTGAATTGGGCTGCACCTGAAAATGCCTGTGGTTTTGCTTGAATTAACTTATTTCATCTGGTCTGGATGTTTGACTTATAGACAAGACAAGGTCGTCGTTAAAAAAATCCGATGAGATTAATCCTCATTTCAAGATAGCTAAAAGGAGAGAAATCCATTGTCCAAACATAATTGCGCCAAAATAATTAACATTTGATCCATAACCTATAGATTACTCGGGGGCATGTCAATTTAAGAAATTTAGCCCTCTTTAAATTGAAGGATTCAAAATGATAAAAGTGAAGATCTTAACTTTTGTTTTTTTTATAACTCAAGTCTAGAATCATCTATTTTTATGCGAGAGCAAAAGTTACAATGGACAAGACGTTTTTTTAACCTGTGATCTGTAATCCAAAATAAAAACATTGATTTCTAATCCGCCGACTTCACGGCTCATTTATTATTTATTTTTATTTAGGCGGCAATCATATTTACCTTTCTTTCTCTTATTAAACATACACTTTGGTAAATAATCAAATCAAAGACTAAGATCTATCTTTCGATAGATCTTTTTCCACGCATGCATGCCGCCGAAAAACTATAAATAGTTGAGCGGGGAAGATCGAAGATCAATCACCAAACGTCTTATTTCATAAAAGCCATAATTGTTATAAAATCCAATAAAAAAATTTAAATTGATAGATAAAGGGAGACTACATGCATGTGATGAGCATATATATTGATATTTCAACAGTCCCTCTCACGTGCAAATCACATTGGGAGTGACACGTGAAATTTGATGAAAGGGACGGATGCACGCACGAGATTCTAAACTCCATAGTCGGGCAATATAGGGTATTTTTCACAACAACTATCGGAGGTCGTTTCTTTCCATATGTAATTTTTTTGAAAAGACAACTTCAACATGTAATCATCTTAAAAAAAAAAAACTCGAATTTGCATGGTTGGGTGAAAAGATTAAAATCTAGCAGTAATGCGGTGAGATAAATTTGAAATGAGAAGTACTTAGTGATTGATTGATGTTAAAGACATATTCTTTTATCAGTTCGTTTTTAAATAAGATGCTTGCATTGCCGAGTTGCTAAAAATGGCAATCGAAGTGCATCTTTGAAAAAAAAGAAAAAAAAAGGTTAATATCACGAAAAATCATAAACTAATATACACGTGATAAATTTACCTCAAACTATTTTTTTTTACCACGAAAAATCCCAAATTGATTTACGTGTCATAAATTTACCCCAAACTATTTTTTTTTACCAAAAAAAATCTTAAACTGTTATATCTGTGACAAATTTACCAAAAAATAATTTTTTTAATCACAAAAAATCTCAAAGTGGACCCACCGATCGGTGTCCAAGTTGGTTTGAGTTTAGTTCCTTTCACGAGAGGTCCCGGGTTCAAAACTCCTTGGCGCCGGTGTCTTAAGTGGGGGGTCGTGGTGGTGGGTTCCTACGCCGGCCCCTCTCGAGGACTAGTCGTACTCCACCGCCGTGTTGAGCGAAGCTCGCCGGCCACGCGGAACCTCGGTCATAAAAAAAAAAAAAATCTCAAACTGGTACGTCTATGATAAATTTACCCTCCATAAAATTGGGTTAATAACACGAAAAAATCTCAAATTGATACACTTGTAAAATCCTAAACCGGTATATCCATCAATTACCACATGTCATCCAACTTAGTAATTTGATGATTATATTTAACTAAAATTAACGGAGGGTAAATTTATCACGGGTGTGCCATTTGGGGTAAATTTGTTACAAGCATACTAGTTTGGGGTTTTTTGTAGTTAAAAAAATAGTTTGGGATAAATTTATCACAAGTATTTCAGTTTTGAATTTTTCGTGATATTAACAAAACAAAAAAAAAAGTCTCCCATGATCTACGGACAACATAGTAACCTCGGCCTTACATAGTTAATGACTAGGATAACATCGGCCAGGTCGTCGAAAACGGTAATCGAAGCGCATCATTGGAAAAAAAATCTCATATGGTCTACAGATAATAAAGCAACCCCGATATCACGTAATTAATATTTGAGATAAGATCGATCGAGTTGTCGAAAACAGCAATCGAAAGCGTATTGTTGGAAAGAAATCTCGCAGGGTCTATAGACAATGCAGCAACCCGAGTCTCATATAATTGATATCGTAGAAGGTAATTAAAACAAAAAGAGAGCAATACTGCTAGCTTGACAGTCTGGCAGTGGTCGATCATTTCCGACCACACGATCTTCCAATCGGTGAGTGCTTTATAGAAATTACGCGGTGATGATGTGTGGATATACGATTGAGATTATACCGTTCCCGATAGCACCGTCGTGGAAATATTTCCCAAATAAAAATATTTTTATTTTTTTTAATTTTCGGTTCCTAAATTGGATACATGAAAAATATGTTGAATTTTGGGGTCTGGGGCCCCCCGATCTGACGGCTCACGTTAGCGATCTCATTCTCAAAAAACCAGATCCTAACGCCTCTCTCTCCCTCTTCGTATGACCAAGTTGTCGCACTCTCGCACCTCGTATAAAAGCCGACGTTTCCCGGCCAAAATTGTTCGTGAGAGAGAGACTCCATTGTCGCTCTGAAGCTACAAAATTTTTTCCCGAGAGGACACTGACGAGAAGACCCGAGATCAAGCGGTCGGTTTCTCCTGCTCGGGAGCTTCCTGATCAGAGCTCTGCGAGTCTCGAGTCCTCCTCGTGCGGCCGGTAATGGTAAGCGCGAGAGTGAAGGAGCGAGAGAGCGGGCGGGGTTCCGGGGCGATGGGCTCCTCCGAAAGGCCGAAGCAGCTGCACAATTTCGCGCTTCCGTATCTCCGGTGGAGCAACCAGAAGCACCTGCGGTGCGTGAAAGTGAGCAATCCCAGTCCCAGCGTCTTGGACGACGGCGGCGGTCGATCTCTCAAGGTCGCGATCAGGCGGGTCGAATCGGACGCCGAGGATGCGAGCGCGGCGCGGGCGCTGGGTAAGCCCACGGTGGTCATCATCGGGCCGCGAAACGGAGGCGGCAGCGGTGATGATGGAATAGGATGGCAGAGAGAGAAGAGGAGGATGAGCGATGAGCTTTGGCGAGAGAGGGAGGAAGATTCCGGTGTTCTGGCCGAGAACAAGGAAGCGTCGGAGCAGGAACCGGGTGCTGTGGCAGCGGCGCAGGCGACTGTGCCGTGGAATCTGAGGACGAGGAGGCCGGGTTATAAGGCTCCGGCCGCCGCCAATGGAGGAGCGAAAGTCGGTGATTCTCCGTCGAGGAGCGAGGGCGTTGATGCTGGTGGTAGTGGCAGCGGTGGCGGCGGCAACGGTGGGAAGAACGAGGAGAGAGCCAAGTTCGCGGTGCCGCTCCAGAGGAAGGAAATCGAGGGGGATTTCATGGCGATGACCGGACATCGGCCGCCTCGGAGGCCGAAGAAGAGAAACAGGACAGTGCAGAAGAATTTGGATGTCAGTGGATGTTTAGATTGTTTTGCTTGCTTGATTATTGAACTGCATTCTGTTCTCCTCTTCCTTCTGATTGCGATTTGAAGCTGCTTCTGTTGTAATTGCAGGCTCTTTTCCCTGGATTGTGGTTGACGGAAGTTACAGCTGATGCGTACAAAGTCGAAGAGGCTCCTGAAAATCCAAAGTAAATTCCCTTGTCCTCCATCCTTTCGAGCCGAACGAGAACTAAATCTTGAATCTTTCTCTGCTTGCTTTTTCGATTTCCCGAGAAAACTGAGCCGATGTTTGACTTTGGCTTAGCTGTGATCAGAGGTTGTTTCTTTCCTTCTTGTTATATGTTAGCTTCCAGACACGATCGTTTCCCTTGTCTCCTTCTATCAGAATTCTCAACTAGGACATAAGACAATTTTGCATCTGTCTATTGAGTTGCCCAATTAGCTCCAATTAGCTATTCCGGAAAGAACTGATTGGTTATCTGAAAAGTCGGTCTTTCGTGGGAAATCTGACTTCATCTATGGTTTCTTCTCTTGCAGAGGTAGCAAAGGGAGCGGGCACCTGTAATGGAACTCCAAGTAACTTCCTTTTGGCTCTCTGCGAATTGGGTTGATGGTGGAACCGGGGAAGGGTCCTTTTCCACCTTGCTTGTCACTGACGATTAGTTGCTTGGAAGTGCTGATTTAGGTTGATAATTAGTTATACATCGATCTCTCTCTCGATCTCAATAAGGCTCTTTTTTTTTTTTTTCCATAAAGATGGGCAATCTCCCTCAACTGCGAGGATTCTGTGAATAATTGGGTATTGGATGTTTCATTCTGGTTTCGATCGTTGCATATGTTTATCAGCAAAGTTTGATATGGTTATCATTTAGCCAATGACAGTAGGGCATTTGAGCATTATTTGGAGCTCCATGGTTGAGCGAACTATTTGCATTCATTTTCTCTCGCTGTCTCCTGTGATATATTGTCTCGTCGAATCTGCACCAATTGGACAAGTTGTGGTCTTCAGGGAGGAGAAATTAACAGGAACAGTTTGGTGCAAGGGATGCATGTCTATCGTGTGGAACATCTGCTCATTGAAGAACTTAAGCCGGTTCTTTTAGCTTCTTGCAGTTCTTGGCCCTCGAGGGGTCTGACAGTGAAATTCCAGCAAACCTGCACATTCTGGTGAGATGATGACTTCTACCATAGGTAGTGGCTGTACTTTTGTTGGTTGGGAAAAAGAACTTGTCCGAGTCCAGCACTCTTCTAACAACTGAAGTCTGATAAATCTACTTGGTCCAACTGCTAAACTGCTGGTGCTGCTTGCCTGTCTATGCTCATGTTCCGTCATCCTTTAGACTTGTTACAGTAAGAGCTTATCAATTGATCTTGCAGGTCATCTTTCATTTCGGTGGAGAAAATGTCTTACCTAATCCTGCATTCACACATTGTTTTTGGCACGAACAGTTTGCCTCTTTATAGCAAGCCTCGTTCACCATACATTACTTCTTCTACGTGCAATTGTGGAAGCCTGATTCAGATTTTGGCAGATCATGAGGATGATCATTCCTGTAAAATATAACTGTCATCGAATGAGTCAGCAAAGGCTACCGAGATGCTGAAACTTTTTCTTCAATGTCTGCATGAGCCTTTGCGTTGTGGGTCATCAGGGTCTGTAAATGGTGGAACAATAGATGAACGATGGGTTGACGACCGGGTTGTGGACATAGTGGGAGGATCCTTCATGTCGGGGGTGTCCTCTCTGGGGTCTAATCTCTCTCTTCGGAACGATGATCTTCAAAAAGAAGAGTTTTCTTGAAGCGGAGATTAGAATCCAGAGATAATGGTTTTCAATACTTGTGGTTTGGATGATTCTCCCATGTTGGAATATCTCCCATGTTGCTCTATGAGCTTCAAGCCAAAACATTCCGAGTGTGAGAGAATCCTTCTCATATGCCGAAAAATGGCGCGACTGACCGACCTCTGTACGGTTATCTCAAGCATCATCACAGTATGTCACAAGTTTAGACGGAGCAGTTAGTTTCAACGGGTCAATCTATGTAGGGCTAGCTTCTGGTGCCAAAGGAGGGAATTTTATGGAAAGTGACTGTTTTTCTCCTTTACGCAATCTTCTCCTATCTCGGAATTTTTAAGGTACCGTCCCTCCCTCGACTTTTTATGCTTTATTTACACCTAGTTTATAATTAGTCACGGCGGCTCATCGTGGTATCGTGAATCAATTTTACGATGCATTACGACATTTTTTGCACTTCATACAGATCGTGATGTTGTGAAGTACACCTGAAGTATACTAGAATTGGCCCCTCATGTCCAAGGTAGGCACAAGCTCCCTTGTGTTCCTACAACTGGAGTGATTGTCCCCTTGCTATAATGCTTCTAGATATTTCTGGTAATGCAAAGGTGGTTATACTGTGTTTGATGATAACTATGTTAGCTGACAAAATTGTCAACCTTTGTCGATGTGGGCTTCGAACAGTCAAGCGGAAGAAAAAGTCTTCTCTTTTCCTCTGTGGTTTTTTTTTTCTTTGGTCAACTGCAAATATGTTTCTATTTTTCATATTCTCTTAGCACTTTGGATATTCTCTTCATTGACTTGGCAAAAAGAGAACGAACGAGCAATCTCAACCTGAAGATTGTAGAGACGATCTCTACAAAATTCTCAGCAAAGTGGCTTCTCTCACGTTGCAATCCTGGGTTAAGGCAATGCCGCATTGGCTCTGAGTCCTATTCATGTAAGAAAAACGTCACGGTTTCGTGCAAATTCTCGCATGTAACATTTCTATCTAGAAAACCTGTATTCTGATAGAAATGCCAGACACATGCTCATCAGAAAAGCTTCGCGTGCCAATTTTTTTTTTTGTCTCGAGGGTGTAAAATATCGTCACGGTTCAAGATTCTTAGAACTGGATTCAAGGTTAGTTGTTGTAGTTTAAGCGGGTTAACGAATGAAGCAACGTCTAACGAGTGATCAATTAGAAGAAGGCGTCGACGCAATACAGGGCTAGATTTGTTCAGGGGGAATAGGAACTTGCAAAGGGCACGCAAGTGATGGGAACGACACCACCTTTGATCTTTTTGAGAAGCAAAGGATTCCTTTACTTGCACATAACCTGTCCCCAAGAGGCAAAAGGGCAAAAAAACACAGTTATAATAGGCGCTCAAGTGCGTGACGAAGGTTAATTACGAGGTTGCGGAATCTCGATGGTCTCTGCAGAAAGTTTTGGTGACAAACGATGGAATGGTCCGAGGGAGAAGGAACCTCTCCGTTCAACGGGCCAGCGAAGAGGTTGGGCGAGAAAGAAGCCGCGAAATTCGACCCCGTTTTGATCGTGTAGCTGACGTAGTCAATCAATCGAGTCGATCACGACTCATTGGTAACGAGTCAAAATGGCGAAATTAGCTCTTGAGAACGAGAGGTTGTAGAACGTCGAGAGAATTGGCCCTGAAGAAATGAAGTTCGATTTGTGTAATTTCTCGGGCTGAATGATGCGGTAAAGTTTCGTTGAATGCACGTTGCTCACTTAATTTACATATCCACTTACTCGCCACGGTTACGTTACACGACTCAAAAAAATTACAAAAAAAAAAGGTTTTAAATCTATTGTATTAGTATCAATGCAGTTCTTAACCTTTTTATATTGGTACCAATTGAGTCGATTTGGCCAATTTCTGCTGAAAATCACTAATGTAAATGCTGGTTGCCCTACGTGGCATGACCGGCGCTAATATTTTTCAATAATATTTTATTTTTAATATTTTAATATTTTTTATTTTATTTTCTACTCTTTATTATTATTATTATTATTATTATTATTTTGCTTAGTGCCAGCAAGGAACGCCGGCCACTAGGTAAGGGCTTGCGGGTCCTCACTCAATGCCCTCATCAGCCACAATGAGGGCGTCACGACCATCGTCTAGATCTGGTGAGGACGTCGTAGCCCTTATCGATCATTAGTCAAAATAAAAATAAGCATAAAGAACATAAAAGACAATAAAAAATAAAAAAAAAACCACAAAATTATAAAAATTCGAATAATTGTTAAAATATTATGAAAATGTCAACTTAGCACCGGCCGTGCAACATAAGATGGTTGACATTCACATCAGTAATTTCCGATCAAAACTGACCTAATTATTTCAATCGGTATCAATACAATAGATTTATGACTAAATTAGTCTAATTAAAAGGGTTGAGACTGAA
This sequence comes from Rhodamnia argentea, assembly GCF_020921035.1. NCBI lineage: Eukaryota > Viridiplantae > Streptophyta > Magnoliopsida > Myrtales > Myrtaceae > Rhodamnia > Rhodamnia argentea. The sequence goes on along the minus strand of NC_063154.1, from coordinate 7,472,616 downwards.
TTGACATAAATATAATATGTTTAGAAAATTTTCGGTACTTTTTCTCCACGTGACTCAACTTCCAATCGAGAGGGGGCCAATGAATTGTTATAATATTCTTGTCTGGCGGGTCTAAATGTCAGCTAAATTAAGCGGTCTTGGTTGGTCAGATAAGAAACGAGACCCTACCTGGGCATCCTTAGAGAAGGCGAGAGAAGGCGGGACTACTCCATAAACGGTGGGTAAGATCCGTCACATGCACTGTTAACCATGGCCATGAGAAAGGAAAATGATGCAACAAACTTACGTTCTAGACTCTAGGAAGAGTCCATACCAGCTCTCTCAGGGCGCACATGAGAACACTTCTGCTTTAAAAATTAACTTCTAGCCGGAAGTTGACTTTTCTGCTTCTATTCTAAAGTTAATTTCCGATCGGAGAAAAGCATTTGATAACGGTTGAAAATTTCTATTTTTGAAACATTATTAAGACAAAATCTTCTACGAAAAAGGGTTAATACCATGAAAAACCCCAAACTGGTACACTTGTGACAAATTTACCCCAAATTATTTTTTTGACCACAAAAAACCCCAAACCGGTACACCTGTGACAAATTTACCCTAAACCGGTACACATGTGACAAATTTACCCTCCGTTAATTTTCATTAAATTTAACTATCAAATTGTTGATTTAGTGACATGTGATAGTTGACGGGTATACCAATATGGGGTTTTAACCCTCTATTTGTTACAGGTTTATCAATTTGAGATAGACGATCTTCAGATCCGACAGGTACGGTCTCGTGGAAGGCAAAAGCATTAGAGACGAGGTCTTCGAGCCATCGCCTTTCTTTGTAAGATCGAAGACTTGCTTTCCATATCATTGTTACCAGCTTATCCCCATGGTCTCCATGGTCGGGATCTTCGCCGCCGGCTGCCCCTAAGGCTTACCTATTTATGTCAAATCGTGAACCTCCTTCCTTCAGTAGTCTCTTCTTGTACAATGACACCATCCATAGCGCACGGATGGGTGGAGCACTAAGGGTTGTGTCCTCCCATACAAGAGCGGACTAAAAGCCAAAACAAAGTGACGATTTAACGGGGGGTGAATTTGTCACCCGTGTACCGGTTTAGGGTATTTCGTGATCAAAATAATTAGTTTAGGGTAAATTTGTCACAAATATACCAGTTTAGGGTTTTTGGTGGTAAAAAAAATAATTTGGGGTAAATTTGTCACATATGTACCAGTTTGGGGTTTTTCGTGGTCAAAAAAATAATTTGGGGTAAATTTGTCACAAGTGTACCAGTTTAGGGTTTTTCATGGTATTAACCCTACGAAAAATTAATGTCGGCGGCAGAAATTTTTTTACTTCAGTTTTAATTTTTTTTTAAATTTTCTTTAAAATGTGTATCTGTGAGTTAATTTCAATTTTCACGTATATATTCTAGAATTGCTCTTCCTCCGTTAGGCGCACGTTTCGGTTAATTTATGCCATCTTCAGCATCCTAAAAGTCCGCGAGAAGCCGCTCCTTGTCTAGGTTCTCTAGCCCCGGTGATCACTTCCCGCATTCGTTGGACCGCTTCGTTACATTAATGACCACTATAACCACCAGCATTACTTTCTCTCTCTTGGAAAAATTGCCAAAAAAATCTTAAACTTATTGCAATTGTGCCAATTTAGTTCAAAATATTTGTTTTGCCAATTGAATTCTAAACCTTTACAAATTTGCCAATTGAATCCATCCTACTAATTTTGATCGAAAATTGTTAACACATACGCCGCCCATTCATCGGTACATGGCACTGTTAGTAGTGAAGTAGAGTTTTTTTTAAAATTATTTTTAAAATTTTTGTATTAATTTTTTTTGTCTTGTTCTTTTCATTTTATTGTTAAGGGCCGATGAGGGAGGGCTTGCCAGCACTTGTACTTGGCTAAGTCTTTAGGTCTCGCGGCAAGGGCTCGCCGACGCCATCACCGGCCCTTAACAATAAAAATAAAGAAAAGAAAAGAAAATAATTAATAAAAAAAATCAAAGTTAGGGGCGGCAATGCCACATAGGACGGCCGGTGGACAACTAACATCCATGTCATCAATTATCAAAATTGAATGGATGGATTCAATTGGCAAAATTTGAAAATGTCTAGGACTCATTTAACAAAAAAAAAGAGTTAATTTCTGTTTTTAAATTTCTTTAAAAGGTGCATCCGTGAGTTAATTTCAGTTTTTACATGTATATTTCAGAATTGCTCTTCCTCTGTTAAGGGCATAGTTCAGTTAATTTCTGCCACCTTCGACATCCTAAAAGTCAGCCAAAACCCGCTCCTTGTCCAAGTCCTCTAGCCTCGGCGACCACTTTCCGCCCTTGTTGGACCGCATCGTTACATTAATGGCCACTATAACCATCGGCATTACCTTCTCTCTCTAGGGAAAATTGCCAAAAAAGTCTTAAACCGATTACAATTGTGCCAATTCGGTCTTAAACATTTGTTTTGCCAATTGAGTCTAAAACCTTTACAAATTTTACCAATTGAATCTAACCGACTAATTTTAACCGGAAATTAGTGACACATAAGTAGGTTGTTCTTCGATACATGGCACTATTAGAGGTGAAGTAGAGTTTTTTTTTTTTTTAATTATTTTTAAAATTTTTGTATTAATTTTTTTTTTGTCTTGTTCTTTTCATTTTATTGTTAATGGCTGATGGGGGAGGGCTTGCCAGCCCTTGCACTTGGCTAGGACTTTAGGCCTCGCGGCAAGGGCTCGATGACGCCCTCGCCGACCCCGAACAATAAAAATAAAGAAAATAAAATTAGAAAAGAAAATAATTAATAAAAATCAATGTCGGTGCCGGCAATGCCACGTAGGATGGCCGGTGGACGGTTGACATCCATGTCATCAATTACCAAAATTGAATGGATGGATTCAATTAGTAAAATTTGAAAATTTCTAGGACTCAATTAACAAAAAAAAAAAAATTTAAGACTGAATTGGTACAATTACAATAGATTATATTTTTTTATGGTAATTTTCCTTCTCTCCCCACCCACATTCTTAAATACGCGACCTGTTTCTTACTCAAACCTCGGACAAAATCGTATGGGGAGCCAACTTCAATTGAAGCAAAACTTAAACTTTCATCACTCCACGACGCCGAACTTTGGCTGGTCGATGTGGACCTGCGCGGCTCTGCCGCTTGTTTTGCTCGTCGACGACACTCCCAATCGAAAGCGAGTCCCACAACAAATAGCATCCGAGGCAACACTACGCATTGTCGAGCGTTTTACCAGAACTGGCAAGTTGAACACGAGGCGTTGCGGATTGGAGCAACTAACGGCACCCTGGAGAGCCTTCCCTTCCCGATTTTCTCCTTTTGGATATGAAAATGACAGAAAACAAACGACGAAAATTAAAGCTTAAAACACAAAGAAAATTAGTCATTGAGGATAGTAGCTTGATTTTGAAGAAAAATTAAAGCTTAAAACCCATAATGTTTGTTTTTTTATTTTCGTATGGCCATCCGACTACCGATCAATATCTATCGAACTCGGATCATATCGAACTCATATCTCTCCGGTCCGAGGATTCTTTCCGCAAGCTAACCCAAAACAAATTCATCCGCTAATTCCTTATTCCCCTCATTGTTAGAAAAAAGGCGTCAACTTGATCAATTTTGCCGAGGTGGTTTCGCGAAATTCTCTCCAATCCTAGACCAAAAAAAGAAAGAACCATAAATAAAAAAAAAAAAAAAAGGCGTCCAACACACCATGACCACAACACCATCCTACCTGTTATAATCAACAGAGCTAACTGCCAAGCGAGCTCCAATCAAAAGCGGAAAAGAACAAAAGACAACCCACATTAATTCTTGCGGACCAAACAAAGCAGAAAAGAGAAAAAGAGAAAAAGCCAAAAAGCAAAGGGAGGGATGGACTGATGGAGTGTGTCGCGGACGAGCCACCCCTGTTCTTGTTCTAGTGTCTCCCGTGTCCACGACATGCTGATAATGATACGATGAACCGGTTCTCTCTGTTTTCCTCTGTAGTTTTTCTCTCTCAAATCATTCATCGGACGAAGAAGAGAAGAAGAAGTAGAAGGAACCAAGACTCGATCTTTAAACATGCATCCACCGCAGAGACGCATACATTATATTTCCTTGGAATTTTTCAAGAACCTCATCACATGCTGATTCCATCAAAAGCCCCCCCAGATCTACACCGCCACGAGATCTATCTATCTATCTATCTAAAACATGTGCACGATAAGAAAAAATGCAAGTGAAAAAAGCTGATTTCTTCTTTCTTCTGTGTGTTCATGCAAATTAATAAACAGATTTTTAATCCATCGTTCGTCACTCACTTCTTCTTCTTTCTGACCTTGCCGTTACAGAACAACGAGCCGAGCCCGAACAAGCTCACCGTCCCTATCGTGATATGAGGCTGAAAGTTCAATACAGGATTGACCCTCACCCCGTGTCCGTGCCGTTTCTTCGTCGGAGGCTTTTGTGATTGCGGCCAAGTGTACGAAAATGGCATGCCGAAGGAGGATTGATATGACTCCGATGAAGATCTTCGACTCGAAATAGAGGGCTGTTTCTGCAAATTCTGCCTCTGGTTGTCCTTGGTGGCGAATTTGTCCTTTGGATTCGGAGCCGAACCGGTCGAGTTGCTCCGCGAGAGGAACTGCAGGGATGACCGGATCAGTCCTCCGCTCTTGGCTACGTCGCAATTGAGGCTGCAGCTGCGCTTGAACTGCCAGAACGGCTTCGGTGGAGGCTTCTCATCCTCTTCATCGTCGTCGTCGTAGTCGTCACTATCGTCGAAGCTGTCCGACAGGAGCTCCTTCAGACTCTTCTTCTCCGTGAACGCAGCACTAGAAATCGGAGTCCTAAATGGAGGAGGAGGAGGAGGAGGAGGATGAGACGACGGTATTTGACGACAACTATGGTGATCGGCAGTTACCACTCTGTCCCTCCTGATCTCGCCGGGGAGGATCTTGCCATCGGAGAAGAGCTCGTCGGCAGGGCAGAGCTCGAGGACGAAACTCGACGCACCGACACAGAAGTCGAAGTCGAAGTCGGAGTCCAGCAGCGACCGGTCGAGCCTCTCGTGGCGACTGCGGTCATCTTCTTCGACGGGCACGGCGTCCCCGCTTCCCTTGAGATCGTGGGAGAAGGAGATTCGAGGGCTGAGCACACCGGGGCTCGATATCTCCGAGCAAACGTCGATCGCCATTGCCGGTCGCGCTCGGTGTAGAGAAACAGAGCGAAAACAGAGCAAGAGAGAGAGTATACCGCGAGCTGTCCTCTCAGAAGAGGAACAGAGCCCGTCGCATCTTCCGGTAGTCAGTACGCACGTGGAGAAGCGCGAAGAGGGTTTGAAAAAGAGAGAGAGAGAGAGAGAGAGAAGGGTCGGGGTGTGAAATCGAGTGGCGTTGGGAGAAACAGAGGTGGGTTTGGGAGTCAAAAGGAGCGGCGAGAAGAAGTCAGCAACTGCAGCTTTCGAAGCTTTTGGGATTTTGTGTCTGAGCGGTGGTGTGGGAGCAAGAGAAGAATCAGGATCATGGGTTTAATGGAGAAATCGAAGGGGAGATGGGAGATTGGATTGAATCAATGGGGGAAGGAAGGAAGGAAGGGAGGAAGGGAAAGGAGGCAAGAGCAAACGCAGAAAATGAAAGGAGAGATTTTTGGCCCGTGATGAGTGAAAAGAGAAAGGAAGCCGTTGAATTTAAGCACCGAAAGGCTATTAAAGCATCTACCCCTATCAGCATCTGGGTTTCCAATGTTACTATTTCCTCTCTCTCTTTGTTTTTTTTTTTTTGTCATTTTTCCATACTTCTGATTTTTCCGTAACTACTGCTATTTTACTGGTCTACTTGTTGCCGCCATAAGCATAACCCCATATTTCTTCTAAAGAATTTTATAGTGAGGATGTCGTCAACAAATTGATCACTAGTTAAGTAAATAATTAGTAAAATTTGAATGTATTGGCTATTCATCTACTATGTATAATCACTGTTTTGAAAAATCGCAGTATTAATTAAGGGATTTTTTTTTATAGAGTACCCATCGTACCTGCTAACTAGTCAATAGAAGAGAGCTTGCAACTTTTTATGTGTGTGTGTGTGCCAGCATATAATTAGTACGTCGGAAATCAAAACATTTCTTTATTAAGTATGGCTAACAAGTCCCTCGAGACACTTGTGAACGTAACCCTTAATTAGGTATGCTTAACACTGCTTTAGGGTACTTGTTAGCATCAGGATGATATCTTATTCTACATATAAAAAAAAAATTAAAATCATTCATTTTACTCATGTCAGGAGGAAAATTAAAGCTTTAGGAATGATAATGAAAGTGAGGCTTTTGGGGGGGGGAGGTTGGTTTGGGGTTTCAATATCTAATTCTAGGATAGAACTTCTAAATTTCAGATTAGAACATAGAAAATTAGAAAAGAGCTATGATATAGGGCAAGGTCGAGATGAAGATAGCTACATCCTTACGCTGTTCTATTTCCGTGTTCCTCACGATGTATTTCAGCTTGCAAATAGTATACACGCCTCATCTAAAGCAGATTGTAATCATACGTATGCAACTCGAATTGCCATCTCTAGTAGAAATTTGAGGCTATAGCCTTGATTTTTGTGGTAACATGTGGACATTAGATCTGTATATTCCTCGCCGCAAGTGTCTACTTTGGTTTTTTCATTTGTCTATCCACTTTTATTTTAAGACTTTGAAAACGTAGCATTTTCGTAATGCCCCAATTCTTTTCCCTAGTTTCTCCGACTAAAATGATTTTTACTTTGTCGATACTGAGGTAGAGCTTAATTTGAAAGGGCTTTAAGCAAAATCCAAAATCCAGGTTAGATCTATTGAAAGCGGGGTTTAGACCCGTTAATGAGAAACTGTTCAAAGATGCTTAGGAGGAGATCCCGACCCATTTGTTTGTTACAAAGCAATGAGGTCATTTGTCGGCAAAGTGAAAAGGAGATGATGAGAAATTTGGTGCAGCCGTCCGATGACAACGTACGGACCATCTAAAAGGGGTGGAAGGTGTCAATAAGGTCACATCGCACTTAAGTTATTCCCAAAACCATGTTAGCTGTCCCTAAGCAAAAAGCATGATTAGAAAGTATAATTAAGGGGAGGTGCGACCTGATTAGGGAGTGGATTGGATCTAAGCATCAGATCTTTCGAGCCTCTTGGTTTTTTAGTATGTTTACCACATGACATTTGGCAATTGTAATTGCTAGTCTTAATGTAGATGTTAAACCCATGATCGAAAGAGTCAAATGGGTAACCACAATATGGCGCGACCTAAGAGAAGTGTGGAAGTAGTCTCATCTCTTGTAGATAATAATAGTAAAAGGAGAAAATTGCATACAAATCCATAAACTTTGGTTTGATGTGTAATGTCATCCATAAAATTTTAATTTTTTTAGCATAGATAATTCATGTGGAATGTTATTTTTTCATCCACCGTTCAAACTTACCGTATTGGAAGCCAAATCCGGGAATCCCGTTAACTGGATAACATTAGATTTTTTTCGTATAGTACAGAGAGTAGATTGAACATTTATTAAAAATTCAGGAATCACATTAAATAAATTAAAAGTCTAGGGACGACATTGCATATTGAGCTAAAAGTTCATGGACCGCACCGAGCAAATTCAAATTTCAAAAACGACATTTCACATCGGACTAAAGTTCGGGGGCTACTTTGAAAAAATTTAAAGTTTAGCGACATTGCACACTGGACTAAAATTCGTAAATAATTTGTGAAATTATCTCCAGTATTGATGGGAAACATTTTAAAATGCACATATTTACCTACGATTCTCTTTTCGAAATTCGAAAATATAATTTTAAGTTTCGTAATGCAACGGAAAAAAGCTTTGCATGTCGACATTTAAGTATTTTCGAAAGATTTCATGAATTTTACGAAATTTATAAAAAAAAAATGTGGGAATCCGATCCCTCTAGTCTATAAAATTGTGGATAATTTGTAAATACTAAATCATCTGCAGCGAATCGCACGTCGAGGTAAAACAAAGAGTGGGCAAATATGGACGCATCTCATGGGACCGGTGGGAAGCCAGAGACGAGGAAAGGACGAGGTTTGTCGGTTTGATGCCGTCCTATTTATGTCTCTCATGTTCCTCATTCCGTCGGACGTTGGAATATCAATGCCGTAGCCCGTAGTACACGAATATTAATTCCTCGGAATTATTTCTCGTAAATTCTTTTTTTTTTCCCCGATAAAGAGGAGAATCTCTTGTACGGTAAAACTTACCTGTTCCTAGTAAACTTTCTATATTCTCGAATATACCGCAACCACATATATTTAAGTACTATGGATTGGATCGGGTATGTATTAGATATTGTGTCATTAGATTTGTACTGCATGAAAATGAGTTAACGCAGGTTAAATAAATCAATATGGGTCGGAGCGAATATGGTTCGATCCAAACCCGACATGACCCTACCCATTCATTTGATACCTCAAAATTGTGATCGCTTGATAGATAAATTAGATTGATAGTATATAAAATTCTCGTGTATTTTCAGCAATAAAATAACATAATCCCCCGTTGTTAAAAAAGGTTCGTCGATTGTCCTTGTACCATCCTTGATGGCAAATTTCAATGATTTCGATAGGGCGCCATCCATTTTACATTTGGTGAGGGGTTTTTTCACCAAGGAAAATGTTTAGAATAAGCCATGAAGATTTCATTCAAGAACGTCTTTGGATAACGCCACCATTTTGGAATTAAGTATATGGTTCTCCATCTCCACACAGGTTCAGCCTACCCCGGTCAAGGTTGGGGTGGCATGTCTTCGCTATAAGTTTGGGAGAAACTCTTGTACAAATCCGTGCCCCTAGACTCTAATGATGCCTCACGGCTGATGGCTCCAGGCCGTGCGAACCCGATTTCGGGCGAGAATTTGCCTGAAGTTAGGGTGGTCAGGTGCCACCATCTTTGGCCGCCGACGGTGGGATTTAACTCATGGGATGATGCTTCTCTGCTCACGATGAATGTGTTTTCGACAGCTTTGGATTTGATCAATGACCTTCAAGAATGCGAAAAAGATCTGTGCCAAACATGGGGAGCGGACGCTTCCTTCAGCTAATTTGAACTCGCTTATTAAGTCTTTTGGCCCCTAAGTCCTGTGAGTCATGTCACAATCTGCATACCAGTTTGATTGCGCGGTCGAATGTTTCCACATATAGGCTCCTTTGAATTGGGATTATCTTATTTTTCGAACTCCTGTGTTTTTCTTCTCTCGAGAATGATAACTCGAAGTTCTATATTACGGCTTTCGACCATACCTTCTCTGTCAGCGCTATTCGGATTCTGTCGGCTGTAACGTGATCCCAGTTCACTCTTGTTCTTCTTCCGAGTTCGTTGGAGGTGCTTTGTCAGGACAGTTTCAATGCTCCTGACTATAGGATTGAGTGTCTCATTGTTGCTGAGCTCCTCGAACTTGTCTCGTGCGCCCGTTCGAGGATCATGCGTTTGTTGGGAATGTCCTGTTCTTCAATTTCTAGCATGTTGAGAAGAATTGCAAGTCTCTCTCTTTGTTACAACAAAGCTTGTCTGTTGCAATAGAGCACTTCTGGGGAGCGTGAGCGATTACTGCATCCACAATGCTAAGGGCCCTGTTCTTGTTGTGAAGAAACCAGCTTGAAGAGCCTCATTTTTATAATTAATGTTAAAATATATCTCGAGTTTAAGCTCGTAAAAGAACGTGACCAAAGATAATATTATCATTTATGAATGCCCAATATTTGCCATCACAATTCATATGTCCCTTTTTGGGTGTTAGAGTCAAGTTGGACGTGGTTTTCAAGCTGCAAAGTTGGTCTTCTTCGATGAATTACATTCCCATGGAACCGAAGAGTGTTTAAGCGAAAATCTTGTGGTAAGATTTGTTAATTCCTTTATGAAATTATGATATTATTTTGTGAAGAATTGTGATACTAAATATTGTGTAAGTTATTGAATGTAATTGGGTTTGGAAAACATAAAGAGTATTTGAATGACTTGAGTGTGTTTTGTAATCTCTTTTGTGTTGCTTGTTTCATAGTTGAATTCGTTGCTACTCTTCCCATGGACATAGGTCTCTACGATCGAACCACGTAAATTTGGTGTCCAATTATTTTCTTGTTAAGTTTATTTATTATTCGATCGTTTGTTCCGCGCAACACAGATCACAAGTAATGTACAAGTTTATGGAATTGTAGTCATCAGGAATGAGAATAGTCTTATAACTACGTGCCAATCTTCTATGCAAAGCAGCAGTGGCTGGGCCGGGGCCGAACAAATTGGGCCAAAGCCCGCCCACCCGGCCCTTTCTGAGCCCTATCATGGGCATTGCCAAGTTTATCTTCTTCTATTACCTGAAAAAGAAAAGGTTCACTACGATTTGCTTAAACTGATTTAAATATAGTCAATTCTAAATTAAGACATAAAAGGTTCAGATGCTGACGTAGTTGTAAAGTTGCTACTAAAAGCGTTAATGTCGCAATAACAAAATTTCAGAAAATAAAAATCTAGGGGGAAAAAAAGAAGAGCGAAACCTAGGAGAGGGGGAGGCGACTTGTACACCGCCGCCGATCGATCCGGCGAGGAATGCCATCCCCTTGCTGGGCTCGGGTGAACCCAAGGCGACTGCCGCTCCTTCCATCTCCGTTCTTCACCACGCAAACTCTCCACCATTGAAGGTTCTTTTTTTCAAAATTCTTAATAAGTATTGTAGTTTGGCCCCCAAAAAAAAAAGCGTACACTAAAACTTAAATTGAGATAAAGAGATCTCTTGTCGTTATTTTGGTTAGATTTTAATTTGGGAAGAGAATAAATTTTATATAAAAATGTGCAATGACGTGTCAATGTATCACAATTCTCATTCGTACCGGCTGCCGTATAATTTTTATGGCAATTTATTTTTGTACGAATGACTTAATTTCTGACAAAATTATTTCGTAGGTGAATAAATACTAGGATATTCCCGTGTCGAAATTTTGGCAACCATAAAAAGTTTTTCTTATTTTTTGAAACTTTTAAGGTGGCTGTGTTGAGGTCGGGAATTCACAGGGTTGACTGGTGGTTCTCAGTTCTCACCTGAACTTCCCGCCATCTGGTTTCCCAACTACCTTTTTAGGAAATGTCTTTTACCTTAGCCGGGGAACTCATATTCATCTTCCATCAGTGTCTGTTCTGTGCTTAAACCCTAAAGAAGACGACTCAGAGACTCTTGCTGCGATAATGGCGGATGTTTTGTTGGCCAATGGCTTCGGCAACAGGAACGTGATGGTGGCGATCGACGAGGGCGACCACAGCCACTACGCGCTCATGTGGGCGCTCGACAACCTCAAGGAGTCCGTCGAGCGCTCCACGCTCCTCATCTTCATGGCCCACCCTCCTCCTCGACCCGTCAGCACTTTCCAAGCCTCCCTCGGCTCTGCTCGCGTCTATTGCTCTGTTTCGCCCAGTTAAGCCCTGCTCTCCCTCCCTCCCTCCCTCCCTCTCTCTCACTCTAGCTGTGACAATCGTCCACAAGTTCGTAGAAATTCTACTCACTAGCTGACTCGTGTTTGCTGTATTGCAGTTCCGGACTTGGTCAAGTCTGTCGAAGCAAACAATAAGAAGCTCACTTCGGCCTACTTGGATAGAGCTAAGGAAATTTGTGCTAACCGAGGGGTATTACCATCTCCACACTCCGTCTGATTTTTCAATAGCAAGGGATTATAGCTTTCCGATGTGAGGGGACGTCATTGAGTGATTGAAAAGTGGAGCATCTTAATCAACTTAGATTTGAAGTCTGTAGTTCTCTGCTGCAAATCATCGAACAGCTTCTCGCTGGTCAATTTGCTTCTTTGGGCTATGCTATTGCCTCCTATGACCATTTTAAATACACTGAACATTCATATCTTATCATGTTTCTTTCTTATACGGCTGATTGACTCATCTTTAACTATGAGAAGGGCCGATTTTGTTCTCTACAACCCCGTTAGACTTGATTTTTCCTGTTGGAAAGAATTACTTTCATAGCTTCAAAATTCCGCATCTGTGGGAGCACTTTGGTCTTATGCCAATAGTCTCTCTAAATGTAGGTAACGGCAGAAACGATTGCAGATGTCGGGGATCCTAAAGTGGCCATATGCGACGCCGTTCTAAAGTACAACGTTAGTCTTCTCATTATGGGCGAGCGTGGGATAGGAAAGATAAAAAGGTGCGGTTTTCGATTACTTCCCTCTCTTCCTCATGAGATATTTTGATGCTGTTGTTTGGTTTCTGCAGCGATGACAATTTTGAGGTGTGCCGTAGCATGCTTATGATTCATTGTATATATTTCCACAATGAACACAGAGAAGGACTAAAACCTGGAAAACGAACTTCTGGATGCTGACTTTAGCTGTGAATCGATGCGATGTATGTGCTAAGTAGATGCAAAAAACAGTTCTACATGAATAAATCACAGAAGCACTGCTCGGAATGTGACATGAATTTACTTTTCCTGGGGTACTTATCATCGCGCCACTTCCATCTGTACAGTAGCTGCTGAGATTTTCTAGAGTTGCGCTATAAATTCTCAGTAACTTGGATTGCAATTTACGTCAACTAGTTCAGTGTGCCCTTAATTTTCCTTGGCTTTCTGCATATCATGAATTTGCATTTTCTGCTCCTTGTCACTTCAAGAATTAATCTAATGAACTCTAACTTCTTCTGCAAGTTTGCAATGTTTGCTCTGTCATTTGTGGCTCTTTATGCTTAAGGTTCAGAAAGCGAACGTGGTACTAACCATAGTGCCATGACAGGGCTCTAATCTGGAGTGTGAGCAGCTACTGTGTTCAATATGCCAAATGCCCAGTACTCGTGGTGAGGAAACCAGAGGTAAAAGCAGCTTCAACTTATAATACGTGACAAAAATGTTTGACAGCATGCTGTGATGAATATAAGGGATGCTCTCGAATTGAATCTCGCTGTCCACCTTGGGGTCTTTACCAGCTCCAAGATATAGCAAAGTGACTTCATATTGCCTGAATTATGTTCCAAAGGACTATCACATATGCCACAGATGTCCATCACTCTACTATGCCCTCTTGATCATTTTCTGGTTGTTCCTGATGAATGGAAACGATAGTTTGGTTAATTTTCAATGTGAATTATGAGCATATATTAGGGAAAGAATGGATAGAGTGTCGCAGCAAATCTGCAAGTTAGAGGAAGCATAGGGGGTCATTTGGTTATACTTTCTATATACTAGCAAAGCATTTGACTTTCGGCTCAAACCAATTGAGCGACCTTTGAGGTTTGCTCTGCTTCCACAATCACGAATTAGGCCAAAGATGTCAGGACTTAAGGCAGAAGATTTACTTTGAGCTAATCAGAGATTTGTTTGAAGGAACACTAAATATTTAATACAATACAAGCCTTTAATTTATCAGTATTTAGTCGGTATATGCTTGCCTTCATGTACTAAATGTTCGATATGCAAATTCATGGTCTCGACCAAGGAGTTTATCTTGTCCTGTGAACTGCTGCTCTTATTCTGGTAAAAAATGCAAGTAAGAAGTTAATACTGCTTGAGTATGACATGGTGTAATGACTTCTTTTGGCAGGATAGCGAGTGATAGGAATTAGAAGACGACCACCTACGGATGGAAAGAATTGCCAGTCCCAGTTTGGACCTTTTTCTTTCTTTGCTCAGAGTTCAGTTGTATGACTGACCAATATTTCGAACCTCAATGGAAGTTTTCCCGCAAGTTTATCCAGATACTGATATGCTGCAAGCGATGATCGGTCTTCAGGCAGGGCCGAGAACACGACGCCCTTCCTTCGCTTTTCTTTGGCTGCTGGTCGAGATAACCGGTGACCGCTCTTGTAACTTGTTTCTATTTGCACAGGGCAATTGGCAAAAGTTCTGGACTCTGTCTATGCTTAGGATCCATGGCCATTTTCAATGAGTCAAATACTCCAACTCGAGCGAATCGAATAAAGCTGATAGAAAATCAGATTCTTAGTACATTTGAATGCGAGTGAGCGAGAGAGGTGGCGGAACATTCTTGCACAAGGAATAATACGACAGATAGTAAGGAGAACAAGACACCTAAATGCTCGAAGGGACTCGACCTCCAGTTGGGTCTTGAGAAGCATGGTCATTGAATCACGTCCTCGAGCAGACAACTCCCTTGGGGCCACCCAAGTGGTTTCTTACCACAGTAATTCGCAATGACCCGTGCCATGAGACGTTTGCCCAATCCGAAAAATTAATCGGCAAACGCCGTCGGAGCGACGAATAAGAAGTTACGCGACTCTTCTTTATTGTGCAAAAGTTTGATGAAAGGATGAAATGTCTCTGATAGATTAGATACGCTGTAGTGTACCGTCGTGTTCGAAAGGGTTAGTGAGCTTACATATCCGATGGACGTCGCTTTAGTGGTCATGTCTGTAATCAATCTTCCAAAGTCTAAAAGATTTTTTCATTTTGAGGCATGCTTTGACATCATCTACCTTTCAGTATCGGTTAGGTCGACTTTGACCAAGTTAATGTTACGTTTCTCCCAACAAAACAAACCTAAGAGTCTCCCCACAAAACCAGGCAATGGCAGAGTCCACGTGGAAACTCAATCGGCTGATCTAACGATAAGAACTTCCTTCATCCATCCTTTTTCGACCATGTGATGCACATCAAAGCAAAAGAGAAGAGAAAGCAGCCATCGTCATGGCTGACTCAGCCTGCCTCCATCTCGATCTTTCCTGCCTTTTTCCTTCCGACGTGGATCAAATATTCCTCAGCCGCCACTCAGATTTCTCCACGTCACACGCCAGAAGAAAGGCTGGCGTTATCCATGATTCCATTCCCTCTTCTCTGACCTTCTTTATAAACCCCCAGACGGTTCTGTTTCATCCCCTTCCACGCTTTCGTTCTCCTTCGCATACCCAACGCGAATTCCCACTTCAAAAGATCGTTTTTTTTCTCCTCCTCGAAGGCTCGCATTTTCGGCCGATGAATCTCCTGGAAAACCCACCTTTTCTTTCTCAGATCTTGTCTCGATCGTGGCCTCAGCAGGCGTTCAGTTCGCAAGCCTTTGAAGTCTGCAAATGGAGCGCCATCATCCTCGCGACGCTCGCTTGCTTCGGCGCCCTAACCCACCGTGTCGTCAAGCTATCGGGCCTCAGATTCCCGAAAAGCACTCCTCTCCCGGCTCGGCAACCTCTCGTCTCCGACTTCGACGATAGCGACGGCGACGATGACACTTGCTCGTCATCGTCGGAACAAGACGATGGGCTGTCAGACGAAGAAGAGCTTCCCTCCCCGTCGGGCGGCCACTCGCATGGGGACTTTAATTTCCGGCTCGTGGGTTCCGGGGACACGCAGCTCCGGCGGCGTCGCAGTTTCGCCGACAATCTGTCCCAGTTCGTCTTGGGCAAGAGCGTCGTGAAGCTCTGGGACAGGTCGGACAGCAGACTGCTGCGGCTGCAAGACTCGAACGGAGAGTTCGTCGGGAGGTTCTGCCAGGTCCTGGTGTCGCCGAGGTCGCCGGCGGCCGTCATGTCGGCGGGGCTGAACAACTTGGGGAAGATCGCGCTCAACGTCTGGGACAGCCGGGTCGGGTTTCGGATCCCCGCCATGGTCGCCGAGTGGGAGCAGAGAGCCGGCGGTGAGGTGACCGTCGGAGACCTTAGGAATGTCATCTCGCCGGTGGAGGACTCGTCGGGAGCTGATGCGGAACGGTGGTGGGACGCTGACGAGGTCACCGCTTCCGATGAGTCTTGACGAAAACTCTCTGTCTGAAAAGCCGCCGTGGCTGACCGGCCACGCGGTACGATCTGACTCGCAGATAAGTAGCGATTCACGTTTGTCAAATTTGTAATAATTGTCGTCGGAGTAAAAAACGGTAAACCATTGAGAAAAGGAGTGTGAACGAACATGGTGTAAATATACAAATTCATTCGTTCCATTTCTTATCATACTTCTTCAATAATGAAGCAAGCAAACATTTCCATCATTTATTTCTTATTTGTGATATTTTTTCATCAATCTTCGTAGATTATTCAAATCAATTTAGTAATCCGACTGACCATAAAAAAAAAAAATGTAGCTAGTCTAGGTTTTAAATGGACCGACTTTATCTAGGTCGGGTACATATTACCAATACATTGTTTGATTTGGCTAGGTTCGATCATATAAAAGTAAAGATGTAATTACTTATTGGAAAAAGCTGCTAGTTTGACAAGATTGAAAGTTATTTCTGACCACACGATCTCTCAATCAATGAATGTTCTATGCAAAACACTCGGTGATGATGTTTGAATTTACGGTTGAGATTGTATCTCTCCTTACAATGCTGTCAGGGAAAGCATTACCCTTACATATTATGTTCTTTTGTATGTTCAATAGAAGCTAATGATCAACTTTAAGTCCTTAACTTCCAAGGAAAAACCAAAAGAGATATTTTAAATCTTCACCCACCGAACATTTTGATCAATGTGAACTCTGCTTCTTGACAAAATGGAAAGTCTTGGTCAATTCTCGTTTTAAATGTGAAGGGTGGAAAGAAGTTTCCGAGTTCGGCCAAAAGAAATTGAAAAGAAAAGCGAATTGGAGTTTCCAGGAATTTGCTCTTGCAGAGCTGCGGTTGGTGCCTTGAGCAAAAAAAAAAAAAAAAAATGGAGTTTCAGAAGTCCACGTTTATAACATTTCCTGGTCCCCGGTCTGGAACCAGAAATCAAGAGTGCAACATTAAAAAAAAAGCATGCTTCTTGGACCACGCAATCGCGTGCCACGTGTTGAATGGCCAGTCAAATTAGGGTTTTTAAACGACCAAGCGATATTAATGTTAGGCACGTGAAATGAAGATAGGGACAAATGATCTTTTTCCTTTAAACATAAGTCAAATCGGTCTTAAAAGCACATGTGGGCATCTCCAAATGCGAAAGAGACGTGCTCCTTTCATAGTCTTCTACCATTCGAGTGTATTCCAAACCTTAAATTTATGTCATATCATAATAAATAAGAAGATAAAAAAAAATTCTTAAACAAGATGTTCAGTGCAGGCTAATATGGGATTACTTTTCTAAATCCTAAGTCAAATTCTTTACGGGACGAAAAACCAACATAAGATCTAAGGGTTAATATAAAGCTCTACAAAACATTTTTCATTTCTCTAAGCTTTTCTTTTCATGAACTGTTTCTTTTCGATTCCTTGTTGTGTGCTGGTGATCTTCCATAATTCATTGGGCTGAGCTACAAAAGATTGGTTTTATCTCACCTGCATACTTGAAGATCCGGCCAAAGCTCTAATGTCGTTACTAATTCATAAGAACGATTCCCAAAGTTGGGGATGATGTGGGTAAAAATGTTCCTCAGCAAGCACCTTAAAACGTCAAGGTCGAGCTTTACCCGGGGGAGAATGGTGCAGCTCATACGACTTGTCGAAAGCATTCCTTCATTTATTCATTTCTTAGGTGGTTTTATTTCCTTTTTCTATGATTATATGATTAGATAGTGTTAGACGCTGAAACATGACCAAATCCTTTTAATCGATATGATGCCAGCATAGAGCTCGGTGTTAGTCGGTTTGATTATCGGCGAGAGGTCAAGGGAAGAAAGTTTGTTGACTGTGCTAGCCATCGACATGTAGAGCTCGGTGTCAGTCGGTTTGATTATCAGCGAGAGGCCTGGGGAAGAAAGTTTGTTGACTGTATGAACTGTGGACATAGCACCGACATGTAGACATGTATCAAGCAATAGAATTATTAGTAAGATATAACAACCTAAAGAGTTTGTCGAAGATTTTAAATATCGACGATCGAATGCTATTATTGACATACGATAACGATTGGTTGATGTTTGATATTGAGCGAATTTAACTAAATGCTAGAGGTAGAAAACTGAAAGCTAGGAAGACCACGATTGAGGAGATACCGATAGTTCGCGGAAAAGACTAACTTGCGATAACTACGAGAGTAGAACCGCTTTATAGATAAGATGAGGTGCAGCTATGAAGCATGGCCGTGGAGCCCTATACAAGGGCATACGGTTGTAATTTCAAATTTGAATATTAATCGCTGAAAAGAATTGCTTTAAGTATTGGCTATGAAAAGCCAAGTCGAATCATTGTAAAGATATCCACAATTAGGAACACAACTATGTACTTTCCAATCCATCAATTTATCATCTTTGAGTAACTTTTTTTTTTCCTTATATTTAGTTAGTTTAGATTCTTGTCATGTTTTCATATTCGTGTCCGATTCGCCACTAAACTCGAATCTAACAAAAACTGAAGATCGATCTTTGGCGAAAGATATTTTGTCGACTGAAACAATTCTTGGCGGAAAAGATAGTTACTGATAATTAAATGTACTATTTACTTTTCAAATATCAATCTAATTAGGTTTCAACTAGGATTGTTTTACGACTTTTAGGCTTCCTTTATATATGCTATATTTAGTCGGGAGTGACATTATGTCTCTGAGTCAATGAAAGAAAAATTGAGAGCTTCGATGTTTACGACTTGAGCGTTGCAACCTTGTGTCGCACGCGAGTTAGTAGGGAATAAGATCCTTTGCCCATTGGTCATTAGTATCTCCTCATAATCAATTAAGTAACTATAGTAAGTAAGGGGAGTCGCGAAGGATGAAAATTCACTACATGGAACTGTGCCCCTCTCGGTATCTCGATAAATTTCAACTTATGTTACTGTTTTAGAAATCGATTATTGAGATTCATTGAGCCACCGAGGGAGTACTATGAACGGTAGAGGAGATCCATAGCTAGTAGTTAAATTTATGACTCATGTATTAGCGATTACGATTTATCAAGACATTAATGGGGTGGGAAAATTATCTAAAAAGTCCTAAATCTATTGTACAACGGCCGGTTCAGTCAAACCTTTCAATTGTGCCAATTTCGTCTTAAACTTTTTGAAAATTTGTCAATATCGTTCTTCTAGCCAATTTTGACTAGAAATCGTCGACTTGGGCACCGATTGTCATTCGTGGCATGATTGACGCTGATATAAACAAATTTTGTAATATTTTTAAATTTTCATATTTTTATTATATTACACTGTCTATATTTTTATTTTATTTGCTGTTAAGGGATGTTAGAGGCCCTTAATAGTAAAATAAAGATTTTTTTTTTTTACAAATATTGTACACGTTAGCGTTGATTGTGCCACTTAAGCTTGTCGGCATCCACGTGAATCAAATTTGATCAGAATGGCTACATTGGTAAATCGTCAAAGGTTTATGACTAAAGTAACACGATTGAAGGGCTTATGATTGAATTGGCCGCATATAATAAACATATAACTCTTTGAACAATTATTCCACGACAGGGATACCAAGTGAGGGTAAACAAATCTTGTCCCATTTATTTGTATTTTTTAATCCTTTTGACTATTTAGTTTGTTTGGTGACTTGGTCCATCCACCGAAATTTCGTTCCTCGTAACTCGATCCACGAGTTTAACAAGTGTTCACAACCTCTGTTAGGAATAATTTCTCGCCTTAAAAGAGATGCTTCCTCTTGATGTTACATACATAATTCGCTAAGAGTTATATTGTTATATATCCTTGTAATATAAAGTTCTCTTAACATAATTTATTGAACAGAACAATGCTTAGAACCCGCAAAATATGGCATCAAAGAAGTTCGCATCCGAAAGACTAAAAGTCGGGAGGAAAAATCCGAACCACCAAAAAATGTACACTTCTGGTCTCGTGATTTTATGCTCTGATCTGAAATTCACCAGTTAAACATAGAAAACGAATTCAGGGTTCCTCAAAACATCTTGTTACAAAAGAAAAACATGAAGACAACTTTGAGCTGTTTAACATCCAATTTAATCAATCCTAATATCCGATCTATCTATGAGCAAGATCTCGTTAATCTGTCGGTAAATTAATCGAATTTTGGGAGGACTAACACTTCGCTATGACAGAATCAACAGAACAATGAAAAGATGCATTCATTGTTTTACTAACAAAAAGAGGAGCAAAAACCATTTGGGAAAATTACCAACACAGTTTTAAACTTATTACAATTGTGTCAATTTAGTCATCTTTGCTGGCCGATGTTGATGTGGAAATTTTTTTAATTATATATATTTTTATTTTTCCTTTCCTTTTATTTTTCTTTTCCTTCCTTCTTTTCTATTTGTAGCCAGCGTCACCGGATCTCGCTGATCATTGGGCGAGGGCTGCGACCATCACTTGGCCTTCCCTAGATCTAGGCAAGGGCAATCTCGTCGTGGCCTCGCCCAACAACCTTGCCATGGCCTCATTAGTTGCAATTGGGTGAGGGCTTCGCGGCCCTTGCCTAGTGGCCAGCGAGCTCCGGCGACACCGATCATAGCTCGCCAGCCATAGTGGGTTACAAAGAATAGAAAATAAGGAAAGATAAAGGAAAAAAATAAAAAAATTTATTATTAAAATTTTGTCCACGTCGATGCCAAATTGCCGAGAGGACTAAATTGACATAAATGCAAAAGATTTAAGACTTAATTATAAAAAAAAAAGCTTACGACTAAATTGACACAATTGTAATAGGCTTAGGATTTTTGTGATAATTTTTTCAAAATCATTTATACAGTACTTGATGTTCGAGTTTACCACAAAGTAAACTATATAAATAAATAAAAACACTTGTTGAAGACCATAACATAAAATAAAAAAAAAAGGAATGTAAAACATTTGCATACTCTTGTAGTGCTCCCTTTCATGCCACAAATTGCAATGCAGCAGACACTAAGGCTCGGCTTACTTTGCATAAAATGAATACATCTTCCTAAAAGTGAATGAACGAAAGACATTTTCATTGTCAACGAAAATGATTAGATATAAATTATCGTCCATACAATGTAAATATTTCTCATTGACCGACAATTTCAAACAATATAAACAATCATTTTTCGAAAAATATTTTTTAAATCATTCATTTTCTCGCGAAACACACAAAACCTAAATTGTCAATCTATGTAACATGCATTCGAGTTCGCTTCTACTACTAGTTTCGTATGTAAAATCGGTGTCAGCGTAGCCAGAAGAGAGATTCAAGATCAACCCCTCCCTTTCAATTATTGGCCAAAATGAATGCATTGAATCCCTAACAAGTGCAAAGCACGTGGGAAACGCAAAAAAAAAATGGTCATACAACAGATCGCTCTCGAAGGTATGGACAGGAAACGAATCAATCATTTCTAAGGAAAAAAAAGAAGCTAATAATCTCCAACTCTATTCAACTTCGATCACCAATCACTTCATGCGCTTCGTTCATCTCAGAATTCTGGCATTCCGTTCATGTACTCGGATATAGAAGGCGATATCATCCGATGCGCCGCGCTTGGAGACATGTAAGCAGAATAAGGGTATCTGTACATTCTTTGCCCCGGCGACAGGAAACAATCCGCGGCGTTCGGCGTGAACAGCGGGATTTCCGAAATCGATGCGTTTTGGTGGCTCAGAATCGGGGAGATGCAGTTGGCTTCGTGGATCACCGGAACGGCGCTGCTTTGTCTACCCTCGCTCAAGACTGAGGACGATGCGTCCCGTTCGTCGGGAGGGATGTTATCATCCATCTGCGCTTTTTGCGGCTGAGGCGGGTCCGGAGCTGGATCGGGTTCGCGGCCGTCGTGGTGATGGGACTGCGAGGACCCGGTGAGCTTTTGGACGAGGGCCATGAAATCGCGGGCCTTGGTGTGGATGATCTTCGGCGAACGTGTATAGATGATGACAGGGCCGGTCCCTTGCGGCTGCGGTTGGTGCTGCGACGAGTCCGCGGGTATATGATTGGGGTTTGACAAGGAGGACGTACAAGACGAGGATGAGTTATTGGAAGAGAAGGAGGAGGAGGAGGAGGAGGGATAGCGATGGGAGGAGGCTTTCTTGATGAGGCGAGAGTCCTTGTGGATCTTCAGCAGCGGGGGACGCGGGCCGTTGATCTCCCTCCTGGCGGCGGCGGTGTTGAGATCGCCATGGCCAGGAAATTCTGCAGGGCCCATCTGGTTGCGCATACTGAAGAGAAATCAGAAGGGACAGGGATTGAGTGTGATCGAAAAGGAGATAGAACTGACTGTGATGTATGTAAATGAATATATAATCGTTGCAGTAGAGAGAGAGAGAGAGAGAGAGAGAGGCGGTTGGTAGGGTAAGGGGTGTGGTAATAGGGCTGAGGGAAGCTTTATTGAGGAAGAAGAAGAAGCGAGGAAGAAGATGGAGATAGATATAGCCGGCGACTCTGACCGTTGACAAATGTCACGGCGAGAGAGAGAGAGAGAGAGAAGCTGAGAATGTTAGGGTTGTTGATCTGTTGGCTTGGCCGTTCGGTTAGGCTTAGCCAGCCACTTCCCAGCTGGCTCCTGCGCCAGGTAAAATTTATCTTCTTCTGAAGAAAAAATACCTAGCAAAATTCCCCTTCAAAAGACCGAATTGCCCCTCTCATTACAAACGTCTAAACCCCCAAACGCTCGCCAACCGTCGCCCCCGTCTCACCGGTTCCGCTCACCACCACCGCCCCTCCACGATGACGCCACCCCTGACCATCGCCTCTGCCTCCTACGCATTCACCATAAGAAATTTTCACTTATAACAGTAATTATTTAGTGTTTTAGCGGCGATCATATAGGTGTCGTATGATTGTAGGTTGTGTTGCTAAAAGTGCTAGCCGCGATTGTAGCAATTCCTAATGAAATCCACCATGATCATAGCTAAAAGTGCAAAAGTACAGCCAGAAGTATCACGGTGATTGCAATTATTATTTCATTAGACAAAAAACACTTCTCAATTATAGTGTGTTGCTACGTTTTCAAGCGCAGCTAAATCACCTAATACAGTTTATAAATAATAAAAGAAACAATGTCAATAATGCCACTATTATTTAGATACCATTTTCACTAAACATAAATTTCCATTCATTTAATATCATCCTAATCTCGGGAAAGATTAAATGCGGAGCTTCTTCTAACGCTATCTAAAATAAATCAGAAATGATAGCATTCGTAGTTTCCATGTCAATCAAATGCAAGTGAGGTCAGCAGCAGCCGATAGTGAGTTTGGCGGAGGTCATCACCGTGGCGACGACAGGCGTTGGCTATATATGCGTGCAACTATTTCTTGATTATTTCTACTTGCAAACTCCACACCACATGAGAGATTTGCACGGCTTGCGACATTTGCGAGACGTTTAAAACTCAAGCCGAAATATCAGATGATCCATGAACGAATTGCATTTTCCAATTTGCACGTTTTCATTGGTTATTCCACGTTTGTTCCCACGATTAATAAGGAGAAGAATTTATCAAATGTCATTTATCTAACATCTTGTTACTATTTTTTTTTTTCATTCCCCAAATCTATGCTTACAAAATTAGCATTGATATGCCACTAATTTCTCTTTTTCTGTGTAGTTTCAAAAATTATAAATCGGCATTTTTGAACTACATGTGAAAATACCAAAACTCACAACATTGTTCACATTGGACAAATTAAAAATCCGACGGCGGCATTACATATTGGGCTAAAATCGAGAGATCATGTTGAACAAATTAAAATTTCAGGAGTAACGTCGCATACTGGATCAAAGTTCAGGATCATTTGTGTCATTTTTCATATTTTAGACCGAAAGGCCAAAAAAGGGTGAAGAAGGAATAACAAGAGGAGGAGGAGGAAGAAGAAGATCACGGCTTGGCTTTGTCAATTGTCATGCTAGCGAAGGGGCTCGGCTCCGGAAGTCGCGGCTGACAGCAATCGGCTTGAATCTCACAGTCAAAGGTGCTTTATATTTTAGACCCGACTTGATTTAATTTCCAAAAGGGGCAACTTATCGTCATTATGGCATTAAAGAACTTCCAAGTTGACTTTTTGCGTGAACAATAAAATATATGGAGAATCCACGTACATTGAGTTGACCGGTCAATATTAAATATTTTGTTTTTGGGTCGAAAAATATGAAGGTTTTACACGACAAGTTTTTGACTGTTGTTAAGGTCAATAGGTACTACTAATCACAAATTTACACCGTCGTGGTTGAATGGGTGATATGCGTATGTGAAGCAATTACGTGTCTAATTTCTCTCACGCGCGTATCGATCCTTCGATAATGGCTGCTTAGACTTTTTCTTGGAAACCGTCGATGAATTAGGTAAAAATTACGTAAACATCAGCGTGGTTAAAGGGATATTCACAATGAAGGCGATGGACATCATTGATTTGACCATGAAAAGATGTCGCGTTTTGTGTATGTATGTGACTTTTTTTTTTTCCCTTTATAATGTGGTTGACATTAGGGTTAATGTGAAAAATAAGATGTTGCTTTAGCAGGAAGGCAAAAATAAACCCCCCCAAAAAAAAGGACGGACCGATTAGATTAAGTGAGATTTGAATAGATTTAATTAGTGGATTGGAGGCAATCTCTTGCCTCATGCCCAACGCAAAACAAGAACTGGCTTTACCAAACAATGAGATGTTTGGTGGAGAAGAAGAGCGTCGGGCTTCAACCTTCCCGTCAAATCTTATTTATTCAATCGCCCCAAGGAACCGATATGTTAATCTCTTGCTCACCACCGAGTCATGATTGATGCAAATAAATTAGTGTTGAGGGTATAATTGAAAAACTCACAAAATATAGGCCTTACTAAAAAAAGATAATGCAATCCTTTCATTGAAGCTAGTCAAATTACCATTTTTTTTTTCGAAGCCCCTCCAGTCAAATTCCTCGTACCGCTCCTAATCTTGTCTGCATGTGTGAGGGGGGTGTTAAAATAACCTACATCGCACAAGGCATGGGGTTTATGTGCTCTTTATATACGTGTGATCGCCCTTCACCAATTAATTTAGGCTTTTGGGTTTCGTACTTTCTAACAATACGTATGATACATTTTTTTGCTTTGAAAAGCATGGAAAATTGTGGAAAATTGTTTGTTGTGTTTGTTGTTTGTTTAAGTCAAACCCACGCAAACCCTAATCTTTTTCCGAACAGACTTTGTAGCATCAGCAAAAAAGGTGAGTGGCAAATCTAGAGAAATGTCGGACGCTACTAACTTGCTCGATAACTCAGTAGGAAATTAGGGCTGAAACGAGCCATCGCTAATGACCGGCATTGGATATGAGACGGAAGCCGCGAGTCGTCTCCGATGACCATTTTCGGCCGCCGACAATTGTATTTTCCTCGAAAGGACTAGAGATGAATAAGTTCTTCGCCAAAGTATTCCCAAAAACGGTGTTCAATGAAAGAGCTAAATCCTATTGGGCCGTTCCGGGTGAAATCGCGAATCTCTCATTGCCTTAATTCAAGTTGATAGAGCCATTAGGACTAAACATTTGATAGCTAAATGCTCACGATTACATGATGCGATATATATGCAATCATCAAGGGCCTTCAATGAGTAGCGTTTGATGGCGAGCAGCCAATGACATGATTGGTCAAACAACGACTCAGGACATTCACCAGTTGATCGTTATCTAAGATGAAGGTACAACGTAGAGACCTAGGACGGTCCAAAAAACACACAGAAAGGCCAATGATAGGCAAAGAATATTTAGTGAGACCGGGCTTACTAGAACATTCAACTTTCATAAGAGAAAACTTTTCGCAGAGGGCCTCGTTTGATTGTGGGCCCACAGGTTCAGCATCACTTTCAAAAACGGCGCCATGTTTGGCGTGGGACCGTGCAACTTTGCTAGCGATAAAAAGAGCTATGGCTTCTACTTCCGTTCGCGAGTTCCATCTTCCTCGTTTTTGTCCAAAGCCTCTATCCAATTGCGTAATGATATTTATGGCTCCTTTGTTATCCTTTCACGCACCATTTACACTATAGTTTAACTATGGATTTGACGGAGAAATCCAAGAGTTTGTCCTTACCTAGATAGAATATCTTGTTTAATTCAACTCTACTCTTCTTCCTAAACATATTGAAATGTTCTATGAAATCTTGTATGACAAGCTGAATCACCTGCGAAGGCACTGGAATAATTTGATAATGTAACTTTGCTTTCCTATAGCGTTGCATTCTAATAGAGAGAATTGCTGCATAAAGGGTGAAGAGCTTGCAATCCAAACACATTCTACGTGCTACCTTTCTTGGATGAAGGATCATCTTTTCCGGTAACCTGAAGTTCCAAGATGGTACCCTCTTGGCTCTGTCTCCACAAATTTGGGCCAGTGGACACATTGTGAACAAATGTACTCTATTTTCCTCTTGAGTCTCCACACAACGAGCAAGAAGGGTTGGGGATATGAAATAAGTCAGCTCGACAAGGTAAGACATTAGCCGCCGTCCTCAACAACATCATTTGGTATCACTTGTGAACTCTAGCTGTCTAGATTTTGTTCCAAATCCTAGACTTACGCCATTTTCAGTTTGCGACTTGATGAGTTTTTAATTGAACTTCATGAGAAATATTCCATCAGTAGCTCGCTACCAAATTGGTTTGTCCACCCAAACGGAGTTTGGAACATGAATATGAAGAATGGCTTGGGCTGAGGTTGGCCAAAACACCTTATTTAAACTATCCCAAATTTTCGTCCCTGGGACAAAGAAGCTTTCTATCTTTCTTTATTTGAAAACGGGGTCTGCATCAATGAAAGAAGGTAGATAGGTTGAGGCGTTAGGAATCCGAGTGCGATTTTCGTCCTCAATCGACTTTCCATCCTCTGCTAATGTAGAATTCCCATCTCGGGCATTTCTCTCGTATCCATGATTGATTTCCACAAAAGAGAGACTAATGCCTTGACCATGTAGTTGCAAAAATTTGAGCTCCGAAGATATTTCCCTTCATGGGCTGCAACCCATAACTTGCATCTATCTTGAATCATTCCCCAATCGAGATATAGGAGCAAAGCACAGTTGAAATAGTTGTTCTGCCGTAAACCCATTCCTCCATTCTTCTTGTTTCTATACGGAGAGCGCCAACATCAAGGGTCGCAAGTGCTTCGTGGCAGCCGACTAGAATGCATAGCATATATTGGTGTGCTCTAAACACCCCCATCGAATATATTTTGCTCTGCCACTCAAGATAGTGTCTTTCTTCTTTAAGGGCTAAGTTTGTTATCAACATTTTGTTCAAGAAACTGTTATTTTCTCCCACATTTTCCTGGGTTGAAGAGGGGATTTCCGAGGTACAATGCTTCGAGATCTATCTTCCGCATGTGGAGCTCGTCCATACATAACATTTTTTTGCCCATAGAAGTATTTTGAGAGAAAAAAGACAGGCTACTCCTAACAGATTCGAACTTTGACGTGACCACGAGTAATAATTAGGATATATTAACTGCTCAACACCATATCAATTCTTCGATTTAGGATTTCTCTAACACGACTCACACGTGCATCTCAATAGAAAAAATAACCGTAAGACGTGCAATTTCCACATGAAATAACTACAATATATGCTAAAACAAATCATGTCAACAAGCACCCTAAGGATATTAACACACTTTTAAAAATTGAGTAATATTTCAAAATGCACAATTGATGAGCCTCAACAAGTGGCGTGCAGCAAGAACACTCTTTCACGTGTTCCCAATAAACAATTTTTTCATGTCGTCCTCGAATGAACTCCACCACCGTCTTGTCCGGCTCGTGCGAGTGGTGGAGCGAGACATGGGCAAGGAACACAGCACAAGGCGTTGGAACATGGACGGCGCCCTCGTGACCCAACCACATCTGCGTTTAGAAATACGTGCTAATGGGCTGTGCGGGTTACGGGATCGTGCGCGACGAACCGTACGCGTGCTCTGACTCGGGTTCATGTCCCTTCCCTCCTCGCTACCCTCGCGCCGAGGCACGGCCTCCTCGGTCTCTGTCAAATTCCTTCCCCACCATCATGTTTTGCGTCCGATGTTAAGTGCACGTTTGGTCACTTTTCGATGCTTTTGTCTTTTCCCTCGGATCTCCCATACTCTTACCAGCCCCCCCATCATTCAACCCCATCTCCACCCCCCCCACAATTTGGGTTAACTTAGCATAATCAATTTGCCTAAATCTCCCTTCTCTTGTACATCTGGTTTGCGTAAAATGCAAAACTAACTTGTTAAGCACTTAAAAAGGGCAATTGCATTGGATGTTCTCGATCTGCTTAGAGGTTGATTTGCCTTGCTTTTGGTTAAGACCTATCTCCACAAATACCTTCCTTTAGAATTATCGCCGGGAATAACAGTTAGCCTAGCGAGGATCGTTTTCTAATAGTTTAGTACTTTCTTCTGTGCAAATTAACTAATGGGTTCAGTTAAGGATGTGCGTTGGCTAAGTAAGAGAGGTATGCTAATAACTTATGTTGTCGATCAATAAAGCCTGCCTTGATTTTGTGGTAACTTTAGTGAGGACAGCATTTCGCGAGAGTAGCTTTGTCGAGCCAACGAATGCCCCGTACTTAGGGAGAAAGCTTTCGACACATCACGCGGATATACTGCTCGAGAAAAGCAAGATCGATATAGAATGTTGCTTGCCCCTGTTAACTAGGAATCCTCGAGGCCCACCTCACCCGACAGCATACGTGAGCTAGGCTCAGCGTGGACTGAGTTCGGTCGATGAAACTCTGTCCATAGAGAGGCTGTCTAAGAGAGCTAGCTTGGCATACTGGAGAAATGTGCAATCTCTAGAATCCCTGGGCGATGAAATGGACAACACATGAGTTAGTGCCTACCCCAGCCACATAATTGCCCTGAAAGCCCCCGAAGTCGAGCACATGTCATTCTCCAGATCTAATGAGCTGCAGTAATGGTGACGCGGTGTTCAAGCTCCTCCTCCCCCCCCGGAAAAGGAAACCAAGTACCCTCTCGGATCCTTGTCCTACGTTCACTAGGGCACGCTTGTAGCACATTGAATTCGAGCCAGGAACGATGAGGACCACAGGCCAATAGCACGTCCGTCTTGAGCTGGGAAGAGATCTACCATAAAGTCTCTTCGTTTTGCTTTCTGGAAAACTGTTTGATGTTTAGCATCCCCAGGCCATTCACGGGACGGGTGCGCCAAGTTCAAAGATAGGGACATGTGAAACACACTAAGACCTCACCCCACGCGGCACGTCCCTAACCTAAACAGTGATCCAGACACACGATCTCCGAGAGGCCTAACTTGTAGTAAGTGTTTGAACTGCATTAGTCTTGTGATATTAACTGTAAGCGCCCTTGAAGTGCTTAACACCAAAGCATAACAAAGGATAATCCAGTCCGTGAAATATCGATTAGGCATATCACGGGAGGGGGTATCGAAAATCATAAACATCCTTAATTAGGTTGCCCAGCAGATACCTCGAAAACACTTCACCAACAAATAGTTCGCCACGGAGAAGAAAGTTAAATTCGACGAGTAATCGACATGTGTAACAAGATTAAATATGCTTGAATATTCGAAACATTTATAAAGGCGTCGCTTTAATATTCGAAAACCTCTCTCGCTAAATATGCTTAAATGTATTTAACAAAGATGCCGAGTACAAACCGAGTCAATCATGAGTCAACATTGGCAATGATTCATTCCCTCAGGTGGCTCGAAATTCCAGAGGGATGCATCTGCATACCGGACACCATCCCATAGTTTAATCTCGTTAGGCAATTTTGGATTGGTCCATGAGCAGTAGTTTAATCGTCGGTAGAGCTGGATCATAATTCCGGAGCAACGCCCGACGCTCTCGGTTCCATGCCATCTTCTTTCTCAAGGCAGCTCCTTACCAATAACTAGAAGGAGCGTGAGCAGAGAGACCCGTTCTCCAGTGTCTGTCCGTTCAAGCATCATGAATGGAATTTGCCTTGAGTGCTTAAAAAGCTCTTGTACCTATGGAAGCTCACCCCTTATTCATCGTTTCCCATCATCATGCTTCATGGAAAGAATGCGCTGCCCATCGATTACTAGAAAATCGCGAAAAAAACAAAAAAACTATGCCGAGTCAGGGTCGCCTCTAGTTTGACCGTGGCTTTCGAATTCGGGTGTTGTGATGCGGTGGACCCGAGCGCGTGTATCGGTCTCCTGTCCTCGAGTCGTAATTTTAAGCCCGAGAATTTCGAAACGGTTGTTTGAATTTACGGAGTCCGCCAAGCTAGCACTTGGTCGGCGCTTCCGAGACGTATCTAGCAAAACGTCCTCGTTTACGCTCGGTACGTCGGTGAGAACGGCTCCGTCTCAGCTAAACGTTGCATAAACTAGCCCCATGCAACGCCCGATATGTATTGCATGGTCGTCTTTTCATGTGGAGCGCTGATCAAAACTTTAGGCAACAACTTTTACAGGGTTTGCTTACGCGGGCGTTGTCTAGACAAGACAACACTCCTATCTCGGGCAACGAATGTATTAGTAAGCAGCACTTTTCCCTCACTGTTGCCAAAACTTTAGTGCAGCACTCCGACAAGACGTTGCTTAAACCATAAAGGTCAGCAAAATAAATCAAAGCACCTTTTGGAATACAGTGGAATTACTGGTCCAGTCATAAACCTTTTTACAAATCCTTCAATTTTGTTCCTGCAGTCCTAAATCTTTGCATTAAATTTCAACGTAGCCACTTTGATTAATTTTGGAATAAAAATATCTACGCACAAATCCAATCGTCGCCAGCCGTATCATTGGCACGTTAAGATTGGATGTGGCTAACTTCATTCGAAACGACGTCGTTTTTCTATAGCACAAACTCAGCACATTCAAGTTTTCGAGACGAGAGGCATTAAATTTTATCTCGAATTCGAATGCATGCACTTGTTAAATAACTAAACGGGGAAATATTTTAGGCGTCTGGATGTATTGGTTATTCTCGTGAGATACAAGATTAATATCTTAAAAATCGAACATTATCCAATTACCGGTCCTTAACAAGGTGTTTTGAGATTCTTATTGAAATATGTAAATTCTCCTCCTCCTTTTTTTCCAATGTTTCGGGCTGAGAAAGAGAAGGGTGGGGGGGCCACCACCGTCGCCAACTGCCGTGTCAATAGACTGACCCCGTCGATGGGACTTGGTGTTACTGTTAGCTAGTAGTAGCCTCAACTCAACCCCTCTCGAGGTTCGAGTGCTCTTGCAACGCCCGCTCTGCATCAACACGGGAAGATCTTTGATGGTATAAACAGGCCAGAGTCCATTTCGTTCGGCGTCGCTTATGCAGCGGCTCATTGGCCATTCATCAGCTCGCGGCTACCAAAGGAGGAGAAGAAGATGAAGAAAAAACCAGGACATGACCTTGGCAACTGCTCGCGGGTCTGCCTGCGCCGCTTGCTTTCGCGCCGTAGTTCAAGGGAAAAGGACAGGAATAAAAAAAGGAACACGAAAATACAAAGAATGTCCAACAGACTATGCGACAAAAAAAGAGGATTTCCGAGAGGAGAGGAGAGGCTAGGAGAAACTAGAGTACCAAGGCAGATGGGAGTAGGGTAGAGAGCAGACACTAGAGTAGAGAAGAGGTTTCGAAAAGGCCAGCTTTTTAGGCTATCTCATCATCCGGCGCTCGTCAACGTGAAGTCCTCGAGCGAAAGTTTCTCCCTTTGGGCCCGAAAATAGGAGGAGTTTATTTCGATAACAAGTGAGATCATCCACGGTCCTAATCGAGACATTCACGGGCCTAATGTAGCGATTTGTGCCGTGGGTTTGAGCGACAAAGAGGGTGAACGTACGAAACAAACCCCCACGAATCCGTTCCGTACGTGGAAATTTTCAAAATTTCATACATGCGATCCGATCCGAAGTCCGTGGCCGAACAAGGCAGAATAACTCTCCTTTGAATTTTATACCGTTTACGGCCTTTTCGGCAAATGCCCCAAAAAGATCAAAAGGAAAAGAAGAGGAGGAGAAGAGCAGGCTCCTCTCTCCGACATCCAAGTGGCACACCCAACCCAAGTAGTATTGACAGAAACCAATCCCCCCAAAATTGGCCGGCCGTGGCTCGAGCCGCGAACCAAATCGATCGAGCCGTTACATGGACCCACCACCGAGTCGGCCCCCAACCCCCGTCCCCTCCTTTGTAGAGAGAGAGAGAGAGAGAGAGCATTTTTTGACCTCTCCCCCAAAAATATGGTGACAAACAAGAGAGTGAAAATTAGAAGAATTTTCTCGGAAACGACACCTACTTCTCTTGCAAGAACCGCTTCACAAACTTTGCGCTCGGCCCCACCACCTGCCCCTCCCAAACTTCCCGCCACCTGCCGCCGCCCTCCCCCGCGGTCGCCAGCCCGAACGCCTCCGTCGCGTCCAGCCTCCTCATCTCCCACCCGCACCCTCTCAGCCGCAGGATCTTCCCAATCTGCCTCTTCGCCAGCTGGCGCGTGTTCTCCTTTATCTCCCTCACCGCCTCCTCGTATGCACCCTCCCGCATCCGATCGTCGTCCCCCTCCTTTCCCTCCTCCTGCCGCCACGCGTCCCTCTGGCCCACCCCCCTCGGCGGGTACTTCTTGAAATAACGGTCAAACTCCGGCACGCCTATGGCTCTCCTCAGCCCGGTCCGACCACCCGGGTCGGTCCGGCCCGGGTCGTAGTAGTGGGCGAGCTCCTCGAACATGCCGATCCCGAGCATGTCGTCCACGCGCTTCGACAGGTAATCCTCCAGGACGGGCAGCGACACGTCGACCCACAGAAAGCAACAGTCGTACCTCAGCTCGGGGCTCGCCGGCGAGCCGAGCCCGCCGAACACGTCCGTCTCCGGGTCGAACCGCTCCACCAGGAGAGCGTGGATGAAGGAGTTGGAGCCGCCGACGAGGAGGGGGAGATTACCGCGGGAGGCAACGCCGGAGATGGCGGCGTGGCCGAGGGAGCGGAACTGCGACGGCGTCATCTCGCCGTCGTCAGGGTCGTAGGAGCCGAGGAGGTGGTGGGGGACGCCGAGGCGTTCCGCCGGGGTGATCTTGTTGGTAGTGATGTCGAGGCCCTGGTAGACTTGCATTTTGTCGGAGTTGATGACCTCGGAAGGGAAGAGGGAGGCCAGGTCGATGGAGAGGCGGGACTTGCCGCACCCGGTGGCTCCCATGATGACGACCACCTTGGCGCGGCGGCGGAGGCGGCGGTGGGCGGCTGCGGAGGAGGCCATCGGGGACCACCGGACGGGCTTGTGGTGGGTGGAGGCGTTGGGGTGATGGTTGTTGTGGGGAGAGAAGAGAGGAGGGAAGGAGAAGAGGGATTTTAGCTGGGAGGAGGGAGAGTGTGATGGGTTTAGGAAGAGAAGTTTCATAGAGAGAGCGTGACGATTCTTTGGTTGTAAAAAATGGCTGAGCCGTACAACTTGTTCGCGGAAGGTGTGACTCTGTGTGTGATCAGAGAGAGAGAGAGAGAGAGAGAGAGACGTATGGGTACAGTACAGTACAGGAATGACAATGCTGCAAAATAGCCTGAGCGAGAGTGAATTCGCTCCCCCAGCAAACACAAAAAGAGTCTTGCGTATTCCTAGTCCCTCCCCTCGATCAATTCATGCAAATCCACGGAACAGGGGATTCCCAGCTCCGCCGTGGTCTGGTTGAAGATTCGTGGCGTTGGGTCTGGCTCTTGCTGCTCCGGGGGTGGCTCCGTGCTAGGTGAGCTTGATCAGCTCCATGGTAGAGGAACAATATCAGGAAGATCAGATCAGTGAGGCGCTATCGACGAAGACGAAGGAGAGGAGTGAGCGATGACGATGGACATGGTTTGGCGGTACGAAGGAGAGTGTGAGTGTGGATGACCGAAGGGCGTATTCGGATGTTCGCAGGGGATACATCGAATCCCCACCGTCCATTCCCTTTTTATAGGGGGGAATGGAATGTCACCTGCCTTTATGGCAGGAAATCCAGAGGCGATGTTCTCAGCATTGGCTTCTTTTATATTTGACGTTCCACCCTTCCCTCCATTCTAATTTATTTTCAATCAACCTTTCCCCCCTTTTTAAAAAAAAAAATACTTTTAACTTGAATTATAATCAAGTTTTAAAAATAATAGTAACATTAACGAGAGAGATAGATAGAGAAAGAAAAAAAAAAATTATGAAATAGATTTATCAAGTGATGCGTACGTCACTAATGGTTTTTTTTAAGAGTTTGATATGCGAATTAAGACGCATCCCTATTTTCATGTCAGGTGACCGCTTCGAATTAAGACGCGTTCCTATTTTCATGTTGACTAACCTCTTTTTATGGACAAGTGTCTTAGTTTTCGACATTATTTCCGTAAAGAATGTATCTACCATCTTTTTTGGGCTTTTACAGATGGATTTTTCTAATTACCGGCATCTTCCATAAAAGAAAAGGAGGTAATTACGATATTTCAAACTTAAACTTCTGTTTGTTGCTCATTTACAAATAACTCGAGCGTCAACCATATTTTTTGAATTTATTTTCAATGAAGTGAATTCGACCGTGATTAAATTTGTGCTTATTCCATGTCCTCATTGGAATAAACAAAGGACTAATGGGAAGTTTATAAGAGTCGAATCGTGCATTTTACTGTCAATGCTATCACTTTTCCTTTGGGATGTGCTTGCATCAATTTTTTTTTGTACTTCATTTTTTCATTCGACACTTTCATTGATTTGGGATTTAATTCGTCCATAGGGTTTAAATTTTCATATTTTCGATCATGACATATGTATTCGAGAGTGATTACTCATTATTCTCTCTTTCATTCTACAACTTCTCATTGCGCCACTAAATGTGAGGTGGAAAAGACATAAAGTAGAATACATTTAGCATATTAGTCACATTGTGTATAAGTATAACACACATTCGTAGATATGACATGTATAAAATTGAAAATCACCGAGAATTTATCTTCATTTCAACGGGATATTTCACTTTACGACTTGATACCCCATTGAATATCTTGACAATGCAACCGAAAGTAGAGCTCATATCCAGCATATTTGCTTTTGCTTTTGAAAAAAAAGAACAAAAAATTAGCTTTATGTGTAGTCTGTCACCAAATACTCTTTAGGCAAATATCGTACGGGATACCAGGGTTAAGATTCCATAAGCTCGGACGTCCCTCTTAAGCAATTCCGAATTATATGCGGTATGTCCTCGCGCATGCATTAAGCTCGGATTAGTGGCCATTGGCGGTGGCTTTATCGTGTGATTAGATCGCTTGATCATAAGCTGGGAAAGAACATTTGAGATTGTCCGCATGTTAATCTCCAAAAAGTGCAACTTTAATCTAGTCATTAATCGGAAATCAGTCGGCTAAAGATTCGTCAACTCCCCCGTTTCAGCTTTGTCTAATATACCTTAATTTAAGTGATCGAGAAGGTATTAAAGAGAATCATGGGTGCACCACCTTTCCGAAAATGTGCAAGTTGATGCACTCTTTCGCAGGCCATCCTCCACAGATTGGACATTATAAGTAGTCACATCTAGCAACTGCGTCTATCTTAATGGGGGATGATTAGGCCTAATTAATTAGGAGATTAAGCACTCTTCATTCTTCTTTTATGGGAGAAAAAGACACAAGTGGATGCATTGAGGCTCGTGGTATTTACAAAACCCACCTTCATCGTTATCGATTAGGTAACCATAGTTTAAAAAATCGTCTAGGAAATAGTATAAATTAAATCCTAAATTTTTTTAGAGAATCTTATGCCTGATTCTAATTTTTTTTTTTAAATATGCAAGTCTATCTATATGCGAATGCAATCTTGTATATAGGTTATTTAGAAATGTACTCTAAATCTATTAGGTAGGACTTTCAGAAAATTCTATCTTTCTGTATGCAATCTTTCCTTCGAGATAAGATTTCTACAAAACCTTTTATCTTACTAATGCAATAGACTTTCAGCCGAAACTGTCTTGCCTTGTATAGAAGCTACGGTTGCCTACTTCACATTACTACTATGAATCAACACTGCCGGCATCCATCAACAAATTCGAAGCATATGGATAGGTGCTAATTGACAAGGTGCTTGAAGAATAGGCGAGATTACACCTAGCAATGAGAGGTCGTTGCCTGTCAGGATTGCGGCCTATGGACTCCTCCCTTCCCCTTGAACTACAGGGAAAATGTGGATACGAGTGGGCGGACATGAATCCAATTGGGAAATACTTGAGATTCTTTGCTGTCTTTATTCTGGACTGAAAATTTTAAAAAAGAGTGTAATGGGCATGAGGACATTTCAACTGCCAATATTTGTATACGGAGCTCACTTTGGTGTCAATATTTTTTTGGAGATCACTTAAGTGCCACCAAGTCGAATTGGTGCCACCAATTCCGAAGAGCGACCGGGGGGTTTGGAGTTTTGATCAAAGGAGTTCCATTGCAAACTGCATGCGGTGCGAGTAAGTCTCATAACCATTAGGATCCATCATTTCGCAATGCAAATCTGGCCAAAAAAAAAAAAAATCCATTATTTCTTGTTCTAAACCAGCTTCGAGAGATGGTGTTTATCCTACTCGTTCTCATTATCAAGAAAACGATTATCAGTGACGAACGACTCAGCTATGAGGCCTAATGGTGAAGGTTCGGAAGGGATGGAGATGGGATAGGAGGGGAGGTTTCAAACCTGTAGACCTCTAAGAAACTAGGATGCTTTTTAACTCATTGTCACTTTCGCTCTCGAGTTTCAAGAACCTATACCAGTTTGAAAATGCCTACAGAGTAAGACTATATGTATGTATGTATGTATGTATGTATGTATGTATGTATGTATGTATTCCTTCAATTTCATCATTTTATATATCATGCTGACATGCGCCGAACATAATCAACCTCCTTTCTAGAGAAAAATTGTATATTCTAAACTTTAATTATTTTTCCGATACCGGGACTTAAAATTTAATTAATGATCGGGAAAATTATCAAAAAAGTGATAAATCAATTGTAATTGTGCCAATTCAATCATAAACTTTATTTTTGATCAATTCAGTCCTAAATCTTTTGTATTTTTGTCAATTCGATCCATTTGGCTGGCTGCGATTGATGAGACATGAATTTTTTTTTTTGTCTAAATCTGATTTTTTATGTCAATTTTATGTAGATTAATTTCAACAAATAAGGTTAAAAAAAAAAAACTTGCAAGGAGGACTTGCCGCCGCCGGCCCACCATCATCAAGAAAGGGTCGGCGAGGGTGGGGATAGCCGGTCGGCGGACCCTTCCCAAGATCCGGGCATACTGGTCAAATAGACCGAATTGACACAAATGCAAAAGTTTAACGATTGAATTGGCAAAAAAAAAAATTATATTTAGGGCTTTGTCGGTATTTTTTCCCTATCAATCAATTGACTCGATAATTCCAAGTAGTCTACCAATTTCATTCAAATAAACGAAGGTCGAGCACCCAGATTTCGATGGATCGTGACTTCTGATTTGGGAAGAGTTGTGGCGCACGCAAGTCTACTCTGAAATGTTCGCTTGACCAAAAGAAAAAGAAAATACTCTGAACTGTTCATTCAAAGCTCAACATGGTGGCTCCAACATGAAGGGGCAGAAAGCCAGTTGAAATTCTACAAAAAAAATTCACTTTTTTCGCATTGTTTCAGGCCACTTCTTCCGAATTCGACTCCCCTGCCACACATGTCCGTAGCCCATTTCACGTTAAATCACCAATTTACGGCATCATTATATTTAAGATATGAATAACCTGCATTTCTAATTTTTAGGTTTTTCTTTATATTTTTCGACTTCTAAATACAATTTTTAGGCAAATCTAAGCCTTTTGAGCTCCTCAATCCCCTAGGAACCGGCTCAAGCTCAAACCTACCAGCGAGACACAATCGAAAGCCCATATCTGGAATGAAAAAGCCCGCCGGATTCATCCGGGACGCCCCTTATGATGTCTTGACGAACCTCAATTGTTGATAAAAATCACACTCAAAACATCAGCGCGTGAGATTTATGAAGGCACCAAGAGAATCCACGTCCGCTGCACAGATAGCCAACCAGACTGAAAGTGTTCGAGATCTTGATCTCCGGAAGAGAAATAGAGAATTGTTCGAAAAGGGTAGAACCAAAGAACCATCCAATGGTGCAAGTGGAAATGAGAACAACTGAGTGAAAAAATAGTCGAATAGGAGGATCACTATGACCGATCTAAGTGACAACAAGAAAATGCTCGGAGGGAACGGGCCACAATCCATGTGTCGATTTGGTTTTATTTTATCCATATAATATACTTTTCTCCTAAAAAGTTACGATGATTGATGACGATTTTCATTCTACTAATTCGACTAAGGGATGGGATAGAATCTCATAAACTTAAGCTCTAACTTTTAGTGAAACATTGTCTTTGATATGTCGATAGTGTATTAAGTGGAAAATATACTCGACCTACTATTATCCTGTAATTCCCTTCAGTTTTTTTTTTTTTTGCATTATCAGATTGATTTGTCTCGTTTTGTTAATAAATTTGAAGGGAAAGACTATACTTAGGAAAAATGACAGTTTTCTAGGGAACAAGAGTCGTGGCTTCGCGAACTTATTTGATGTGTCCAGCTAAAGTAATGTATTTCATGTGACAATGACATGTTAATGTAACACGCCAATAAAAAAATAATTATGTTCAAAGAATTTTAAACGCCAATTATGATGTGATGCGTTGCCGGCTGGCAATGTGATTGGCCATTCACACTATGTTAGCTATGTGACCGGCTCATAAAACACTTTAATATTCAACTACCGTACGATTCCCTGAAAAAATGACGGGAAAATAAAGATTGTTCTTTGAAATTTGTTGACAAACTGATATGATAGCTTATAAATGGATGCTTGATGATGTCTCATTCGCTTGCATATAGATATGGCATTTATAAACCACTTTATTCTTTGAAAGATAATTTCAATAGTCGAAGCGTTATTGAAGATTAATTTCTCAGTTCAACTGAACATACATGAATGTAAATCATCCAAAGTCCTTGTCTTAGGAGAGACGTGATTCGAATT
Source organism: Rhodamnia argentea (assembly GCF_020921035.1). NCBI lineage: Eukaryota > Viridiplantae > Streptophyta > Magnoliopsida > Myrtales > Myrtaceae > Rhodamnia > Rhodamnia argentea. The sequence continues at coordinate 7,433,830 of NC_063154.1, read as the reverse complement.
GGATATGACATGATTCCTTAATTAGGAAAAATTGCTGAGAAACAAGACTGGAGATTTACGAAAGTTAATTTTAATTGAAGCCTTTTTTGTTAAAATTACTAATGCTCTTTTCTTGTATAATCTCAAGGCACGAGCGTGAAGACCCTGCTATTTAGAGGTCCATAGAAAACTCATAAAGTCATATAAATCGATTAAGTCTGAATTTTTGGTTTGTGCAAGTGGCTCGAACCAAAACAGTTTGTATAAAATTGTGGCTACTAAATGGATGATCTTTTGATTCGCTATCAAGAAATTCCTCGACGTCTAATTGCGCTGTCCCCGATCACTATTAAAGCTTTGAACAAAGAGTATCATCGTTAGTCAAAAGCCAATCTTGTGCATCATTACTGCTTGCAATATTTTTCCTCTTATCGTACATAAACCCCATCATCGTTAACTTACCTTTTGGGAAGAAAGAGGAACGACTTTGGGCTCCATTGGCACAAGTATGACATGTATGACTACTGACTAGATATCGGTCAATCAGGCCGCCAAGGCTCACCGACCTTCAATCATCACTTAATTAATTATTATTCTCCATAGAATTATGAATTTCAATTGGTGTGGCCTACCACTGCGTCATCCGTTTGAGATCCCAAAACCTCAATTCGTCAAAAATCCATCAATCGAATCGCTGATGGTGACATGGCAGTAGCTTTTTGGAACGAAGGAGTTCAACGGATCGGTAGCGGAACCAGTGATCGTTCGTTCGTGCGTACACACGCATGCCGACATGAATTGGGAGACTAAAGCATCGAATTAGAGAATTGGGGTTTGCTAACTTGAGTTTGCTAATGTCTTCGGCGTTGAAAGAATTAGGGTTTGAATACTGAGGATAGGCTGGAGAACTGTAATGGAAACTGTCGTCCTTGACATGTAGAAGCATCATCCTTCTTGCGGAAACATGAATAGGCAAGCCTCTCTCCGCGAGAAACATGGCCTATGTTCATTATTTTAAACCGAAGCAGTCGAATAAATTTGAGATGAATAAAGTTTATGCTGACAAATGTATCTCTACTATTGTGATTAATTTCACATGTATGGTAATATTTGGTTCTAGGAACTACCTCGCTATCGCCCTCTAAAAGATGAATTACCACAAGTTAATTTTTGCTGCTGGCATAGTTGCATATAATTTTTTTTTTTGGTAACTCAAGGAACCCTCGCACAGCCGACAGCCGGGCAGTAAACCCTAGGGTGACGCTAGCGGAGGACCCACCACCTCGACGCCACGCTTAAGATCCCTAATGACTGCGCTGGGTTTCGAACCCTTTCCCTTCGTGAGGGGAAGAGAGCCCAAAGCCAATGCAGCCACCACAGGCGGTGGTTAGTCGCATATAATTTTGAAGTTAACAAAATTATGCAATTTTCATTTCGTGATAGCTAATCATTATAGTTATCTCGCAAAATCAAGGAAAGAGTTACTTAATCAGCCCACTTTAGAGCCAAGACATTCTTTCTTTTTAGACATTATTTGCGCGCCCTTCTCCAAATTAATGCCGATTCCTTAGCGAAAAGGCCAGGACATGATAGACAAAAAATAATATCTTTAGGACATGGTCAGACGACATTTTCTCCAGTAGCTTGTTTATCTGCTTATTATAACGCAAAATTCTTCTTTATTTTTCCCCTTCAATAGATCATGAAGGATTATATTATCTCATTTGCACACCCATTTACGTAAATGTTCTCTGAAATTTACTATGTCGAGCGTCAACGTGTTTGCTTTATGCATCACCATACTCACCTCCTATCCCTCATCTTATCCCGCAGACATTTCCTTTCACACATGCGTTTCAACGATAGAAAGAGAAGAGAAGAAAGGAAGGAGAAAGGCATCTTGCCTTGACTATGAAAGATAATGGCGAGAAACTCTCGCGAATGGAATTACTGAGGGAGAAGAAAGGTCGCCAGTCCGGGGGTATAGAGCAGGAACATCGTCAACGATGCTGACAATCACCATCCCCCGCTGAATGGATCTGAAAAGATTGCGACAGAGACTTGCTAGGAATGACCAATTTGGCAACTTCCAACGTTGAATCTCTTTGCCGGATTTCGGACCTTTCGAATGGTTTGATTGCCCCCGTAATAATCCGAATGTCCCTTTTGACAAAAACCCCATGTGAGAAGCGGGGTCCCTGGATTTGATTGATGTGGTGGCGCTTCAGCCTGAAAATGCTTCGAGCTTCTCATCAATACGTCAAGTCAAGCACGCCGGACCCGCAATGGCATGCGTCTCGGCCAAAGACGCGCACGTTTTCTTATCTGCTTGGGATAACCCTCGGGGTTTGAAAGCAGTAAAAAATCGACCAATGTCAAATATGATACTAAGAACCTCACTTTTTCCTTAGACAATTTCATTCTAAGACTAACAGTCTGTTTTGGATCATAACAATTAAATAATAATTAATTAAAAATTAATAGAGAGTTTATTTATTTTTTAAGAATTTATCGCTCATAATATACTATTATTTCATCCAAAGACTGTTATACTAGCAAAACCCTTTCACTACGCGTCTCGATTCACAAAATTAGGTTGGTTCATGAAAGTCAAAGTTACATGTCGTAGGAAAACAAAAACCCTAGGTTGATAGCTTGCTCTCGCCATCTCATGGTGGGGCTTCTGGATGAGCAGAGGTGACACCCCTCTCCCTCTCTGCGTCTCTAGCTTTTCTCTCTTATTTCCAAACTGTCCAGCTAATGTGGCGCCAACTCGGCGCAACATTTGAGCCAAGTATGCGCGAAATTATTTAAAAAGACACATTCAATTATTTTTGTCGTTTGAAATATACAGAGCTGATCGTTGGAGATCCTAATAATTAAGGATCAGATTGCAATCTTCTTGATTGAAGATTATATTCGGGGATTATGCACTTGATTGATTTTGTGTATAATTATTTTCCTTTTTTTTTTTTGTCTTGTCAATATTATTTGTACACAACTGTACAAACGATACCTTAAAAAAAAAAGAATAGAAAAAGCTTTCTTTCTAATCATGTTCCTCGTCTTTGTCATCTTCTTTCATGGTATCAGAGCCTTTCGTATTCGGCCTAGCTTCCGCTCTTCTTCTTGATTGCCAACCGGTTATTTTTTGCTCTCTTTTTTGCTGCAACCTAATCTGCAAAACAGAGTTTGCACTCCGGCGTAGGAATCATATTTTACCATGAAAAACAAGCAACAAACCGAGGATAACCAGAGTCATTTTGGCATGGAAGATATACCTCCAACTTCAAATTCTCCTAAGGATCCACCTGTTGAAACTACTCGGACTACAAAGGGCAATCCCATTCAAGCTCGGCCCGTTCGGTGGCGGCATTATCGAGTCAACCAGGGGCAGCCCATTTCGAGCCAACCCATCCAGCTGCTGCAAATGCTAGGCCCTTTCGAGCCGGTTCATCGGTTCCATGGTATTATGGACCTGCTCAGCCCACTATTTTAAGGTCATCATCGCCATCACAAAATGAAGCAACACGGGGGCATACTCAGCTCGGGGGAGGCTCACCAACCGGTTTTGGGGCAAGCCCAATCCACGAGCCCGGTTTTGGGGCAAGCCCAATCCACGAGCCCGAGTTTTCTTATGCGGGACGGATACCCGAATCGAGTATGGTAGCAACCTACCCGACACCTCTGCCCGGTTACCAAGCCGTATTCCCTTACCCATTTGGAATCGGCGGCAACCGGCCAAAGGTTGGAGATCCGCTGTACACCTCACCAGCCGACGGACCCGAATTGCGCCTCATCAACCTCCAATTGGCTGGATCGGAGCACTACTGCGTCCGGGCAAGGGATCTTCGGCGTGCCCTAGTCACAAAGGACAAGGATGGTTTTCTCGATGGCACCATTCCGGTCCCGATCGATGAGCGACAACGTTGTCACTGGTGACGGTGCAACCAATTGGTACGACAATGGATTGGTAATTGCCTCACGGCCGAAGTGGCCGCCGGATTACCACCAACCGAAGACGCAAAGACCATGTGGTCGAATATACGGGAAATGTATGGAAAGCTCGATCGAGCAAAGCTTTTCTCACTTACACAGGCCCTATCGAACTCGAGATAAGGGAATCAATCTATTACAAGCATTTTCAATTGATTATCATCCCTATGGAATGATATCGAAGCAGCAGAAGAAACCCTCGTCGGTCCCGAGGAAACCCTTCGACAATATCGCGCGATTCGTGACCGCAAGAAAGCCACCAGATTTTTGCTCGTGTTAAACGAAGATTACTTACCTTTTCGGACTTAGATTCTCGCGATGGAGCCATTGCCGAGCCTTGGTCGCATTTTTCAACTTGCTGTCCAGGAGGAATGCCGGCGATTGGCGACGGCAACACGACACGACGAGGGAGTAGCCCTCTCGGCCTTCTCACCTCACGGCGCTACAGCCAATCGCGGCGATAGTCTTGGAAGCTCCGTCATGCTCTCATCCTCTCGGGACCTTGGGGACAGAAGAAGCGAGAAGAGCGTTTTTGGATTTGTGGTTGCGCTCAAAGGGGCTGTGCTCAAAGGGAACCCTAATGCCTTAGGGTTGGACGGCCAATATTACAAGGGTGCATCCGATGGTCCAGGATTCATCAGCAAGGGAACAAGATCTCATGGGCCTGTTATGGCCACGTCGGCGGCCTTATTACACGGATCTGATGGATTTCGTGGTGCCGCATCATCGGGGAAGGTAGGTGGAAATTTTCTTAAGCCTAAAAATAAATATTGTGATTATTGCAAGAGGCCACATCATACTGTAGAGATATGCTGGAAATTACATGAACGCCCAAATGATTGCGAAAGAAAAGAAAAATCTGCCTATCAAGTTTCTGCACGAAAAGGGGACGGGACCCACAACACCACTACTCGGGACCGGTATCAGACCATCATAAAAATGCTGAGCCGGTTGAAGACTACCGATGAGAGTGCAAGTTTTTCGGGTACCCTTCTATCCCAAGAAAATTCTATTTCGGTAAATGCTTGGATAATTGATTTAGGTGCCGGTGATCATATAATTTGCACCAAGAATTTATTTTCCCATATTGATGAGCGATCTCAATTCCCTCTGTCGGTGTGACTTCCAAATGGAAACACTACTCAAGTCACTAAAAGTGGCACGGTTCAGCTTGGGCCAAATTTTGTCCTTCGCAATGTTCTATACATTCCTGAATTTGAATTCAATCTCCTTTCTGTCTTGCAAGTTTGTCAAGATAATTCTTGCAATGTCATTTTCAATTCCGACAATTGCTTATTTCAAGATCGTATGACCGGCAAACCGATGGGCTTGGGTAGAGTTGAAGATGGTTTGTTTTTCCGGATCAATTCTCCCGGAGATTTAAAATCCTTAAATAAAGGCATTTCTTGTAATGCTACCACTATTAATAAAAATCTCCTTTATCACCAATGATTGGGTCATAGTGCAAAATTTCCTCATCCGAAATGTCCAATATGTCCCCTAGCTAAACAATCCAGACAATATTTCCCATTGAGTACATCTCGAGCTACTCGTCCTTTTTCACTAATACACATTGATATCCGGGGCCCTTATCATACAATTCATCGCGACGGTTCTCGTTTTTTTCTCACAATTGTTCATGATTTTTCACGTGCCGCTTGGACTTTTCTCATGCATTCTAAAGGTCAGACCATTTCCAAGTTGTCGAATTTCTTCTCTATGGTCAAGACTCAATTCAATACATCTGTCCAAAAAATTTGGACAGATAATGGACGTGAATTTCTTTCCCATGATTGTCAATCTTTACTTACTTCCCAAGGCATTCTTCATGAGACCTCTTGCACCTATACTCCACAACAAAATGGGATTGTGGAACGAAAACATAGACATCTCTTAGAGGTCACACGAGCACTCAAATACCAAGCTTTTATTCCCGAAGAATTCCGGGGTGATTGTGTGATCACCGCTACTTATTTGATTAATCGCATGCCAAGTAGAGTTCTTGGTGGTACTACACCTTTTGAATTACTTTATGAAAAATTACCTTCTATTGATCATCTGCTAACTTTTGGATGCTTGTGCTATGCAACAACTGTTGGGACTCGGACCAAAATGGATCCTCGTGCCACTCTATGTGTTTTCATGGGGTACCCCACTTTACAAAAAGGTTATCGAGTTATGGAGATATCTACTGGAAATTTCTTCATTAGTAGGGATGTCGTTTTCCATGAAGATGTCTGTCCTTTTCAAGATGAGACACCTTCATCCTTGACCGTTTCGGAACGTCAAAATTTTCTAGAAGAAGATGATGTTGTGACTCCTTCTACTCCATATCTTGTTGCTCCGATAGTACCGGTTGTATCAGCTCCAGTAGAAAGGATAAATGCGACATCAGCAGAATTATCCCCTGCGGATGTTCCTTTATCTCCTATTACCGATTATCCATCGTCACCAATGGCATCCTCTCTAGACCCTTCTCCGGTGACTCTAGTTCCCGCCAAGCAACCACGACGTTAGGGGCGCACTATTCGACCGCCTACATGGACTAAAGATTATATCCGTTTCGCATCCAAAGCTTCAAGAAGCCACTATCCCGTATCCTCATATGTCTCTTTCAGTCATCTTTCTCCCACATATACGTGTACCATTAGCCGAATTTCCGAAGAACAAGAGCCATCTTCATACCGGGAAGGCGCACGAGATCCTCGATGGCAAAAGGCGATGGAAGCCGAACTCAATGCACTTGTTGAAAATCACACATGGGACATCATTCCTCTACCCGAACATCGAAAGCCCATTGGATGTAAATGGGTCTACAAGATAAAATTCAAAGCTGATGGGTCTATCGAGCGATACAAGGCACGTTTAGTGGCACAAGGTTTCACTCGGAGGGAGGGTTTCGATTACCATGAAACTTTTTCACCAGTTGCAAAGGAAGTCACTGTCTGTTCTTTCTTCGCAATTGCGGCTGCACGTCACCGATCCCTTCATCGGATGGATGTCAACAATGCCTTTCTTCATGGTGATCTTGATGAAGAAATTTACATGAAGCTTCCATCGGGATTACGCATACGGGGGGAGTCGCATGTATGTCGTTTTCGCAAATCCTTATATGGTCTCAAGCAAGCTTCCGGACAATGGTAAGCCAAGTTCACAGATACTCTAACAGTAGGGTTCCAGCATTCAAAACATGATTATGCACTTTTCACTTGGACCTTAGGTACTGCGTCCATTTATTTGCTGATTTATGTTGATGACATACTTATCATGGGAAATGATGAGTCTCGCATTGAGAAGTTCAAGAAATATTTGCACTCTACATTCCACATCAAGAACTTAGGAGCCCCGAAATATTTTCTTGGCATTGAAATTGCTCGTTCTGATAAAGGAATCAACCTTAGTCAACGGAAGTTCGCATTAGAGATTGTGTCTGAAGCCGGCCTATCGGGATGCAAACCCGCCGTTATTCCCATAGAGCAGAACGTCAAGATGACAACTCATGAATATGATTTAGGGACTTCCGCACCAGTCAAAGATCCACTCATTGAGGATCCATTGGGATATCGGAGACTTGTTGGGAAGTTGATATACCTTACTATGACAAGACCCGACATATGTTATGCGCTTAAAATATTAAGTCAATTCATGCATCAGCCAAAGCAATCTCATATGAATGCAACATTAAAGGTAGTTAGGGATCCGAAGGGGTGTCCAGGACTCGGAATTTTTCTATCTCGCGATTGCAACATGAAAATGACTGCCTACTGCGACACGGATTATGCAATTTGTCCAATGACCAGAAGATCTATTACTGGTTTCTCCATAAAATTGGGAAAGTCTCTAATTTCATGGAAAACCAAGAAACAAACAACGATATCCTTGTCATCTGCATAAGCGGAATACCGCGCCATGGCCAAAACCGTTTGTGAAATAGTATGGTTACGAGGTTTATTCTCTGACCTCGGGGTACATGTGGAAAGCCCAACCGAATTATTTTGCGATAATGATGTGGCACTCAAGTTGGCAGCGAACCCAGTTTTTCATGAAAGAACAAAGCACATTGAAGTTAATTGTCATTTCACTCGAGGCAAAATTCAAGAAGGCGTCCTTGTCACTAGAGGGATTGGGACTGTGGAACAACCTGCATATATTTTTACCAAACCGTTGTGTCGAAGGCAGCATTCATATCTCCTAAGCAAGCTCGGCGTCCTAGACATATATCGGCCGTCGCCTTGAGGGGGAGTGTTGGAGATCCTAATAATTAAGGATCGGATTGCAATCTTCTTGATTGAAGATTATATTAGGGGATTATGCACTTGATTGATTTTGTGTATAATTATTTTCCTTTTTTGTTTTTGTCTTGTCAATATTATTTATATACAACTGTACAAACGATACCTTCAAAAAACAGAATAGAAAAAGCTTTCTTTCTAATCATGTTCCTCGTCTTTGTCATCTTCTTTCACTGACGAATATACTCGAATGCACTTTATGGATAAATTTTTAGACTCAATTGCACTTTTGGTAAAATGTTTATGAACTTTGTTGCACCTAATTACAAAGAATAACGAGACGTCCAAATCCAAAAAATACATCCTCCAACAACCGCACGCATTTTGCGCGTCGATCTATTTAGAGAGTATACCTTCCAATAACTTGAACTATATGCCGCCTTCAAATCTTGTGGAGGAATATATTTTAACGTGAAGATGAAATTAATGGAATATTGTAGAACGAGAGCTAGCTAAACAGATAAACATAAGTTGTGCTTCAGCGTCATGGGATCAAAACATGGCTTTAAGTAAGAGAATAGTATAATCCCGGTTTTTAGGTTAATCTTATTGTATCATAAGTTGGACTCGATCGATTGATTATCAATCGTGAGTCATGCAACCCCACTTGCCAATTATCCGTCCTCGGTAGAACTTGATCCGCTGGCTCATTCGAGTTCCAAGCAGTTGGTTCATGGAGCTTGACGGGTCATTATCGTCTTCGTGGTTCATGATCAACGCCATTTTATTATGCGAAATGGCTGATTTGCTGATTAGGTTCTGCAAACTTTATTTATTTCCGCTGACGTTGATGGAGTTTACTTAAGTTGTTGACATAATGATTTAGACTCTCAAATATGTAGGAAAAGCCCGCGTGATGGTCCCAATCTCAATTACTGACACGTCCAAAGAGTCCATAAACAAACACTATTACGATCCAACAAGGTCGATAAACCTCAGTTTTATAAAGTTCTCCGAAAGAAAACAAGACAGAAGAACACGAATGGTAGCAAATGCAAAGAGGGTGTCGATCACTTTCAGTTGACATGTAATTCGCTTATCTTATGAACGTTGACATATGGAGATAAAGCTTTAATTAATCATGGAATTAAGATCTTGCGATAGGGTGTAATGGGATGCTCGTAATCAATGAGGCGTTATCTGAATTAGACGGCTATTCTGATTAGGAAAAGGTGAAGCTCGTTTAATATTTCTATTTAAAAGAGGATAACATCGTTGTTTTTTTTTTTTTTTTCCGTGGAGAGGAGCCATCGATGACGGTCCGTTTTCCCCAATCAAGAAAAACAAAAACGCCTTTTAATTGTCAATTTCTTCAGAAACAAAGAGGTTTTGGAATCTTCTAAGGGAGTTAGGCAATATCAAGAACTTAGAAACCACCTCGTACCAACAGATGTGCGGCTAACTTGCAGAGAAGAGAGTCAATCCATACATACAGTCATATACACATGCTGAATGATTCGAGTTCTTTAATGACACGTCGCTACGAAGGTATTAACCTTTCCTTCGGTTTTGTCTTTTGCCTTAGTTTGTCTCTGGCAACTTCCGTTCCTAGTCACCTCAAACCCGTTTACGTTCGATGCATGTGGAGCGCTAGGCTTAGAATATAACGTGCTAACCTATACTTTTTATATTGAAGTCAATATTTAAAAGCGACCCACGAAATGTGATCTAGTCTTTATCATATCATACTCTAACATTTGGCAACTTTCTAAAGCAGCAGTTTCTGCAGATGTGGAGAGATCAACTGCTTCCTACTATAGTTAAATGATATCCATGCATGCAGCGTCGTTCAGAGTCAGAGATGTATAAGAGGAACAACTACGTGCGAACTACTGGAGTTTGGAATGCTCACTTCGAACCGAAAGAAGGGGTCGTCCTGAACAATCCATCAGATGGTGGTTGGAGTCGTTCTTGGCCTTTAGCTCTCGTCTTTTTACAACCCTTGGCACTTTGCAGTCTTTGGTTCAGCTCGCGACACATCGCTATGAAATGTTGAATTTCGGGTTTCGAGCTTATAGTAAGCGGGTTTAGAACGGACGATTGACTGATTGAGTAGCAAAAGTAGGAGTGCTACATTTGTGACAGAATTCTGTCATTGAAAGCTCAAGAATACGGATTCCTTTTGTCCACATTTGTAAATTTAATTAAGCCCCCATTTGTTTCATGGAAAATTATCGATTTGAAAAATATCTTCGTAAAAATGATCGGTCACATCGCTTGAGAAAATTAGCCAATAAAAAGTAACTTTACTATCGACATCAATTTATGTCTAGATATTTTTATTATGATGGAAAAAAATTTCGTTCATTTATTTTGGTAAGTGAGATGAGCGATCACTTGTTTTTTTATAAAAAAATTCAAATCATTAAATTTTTTGTGAAACAAAAAAAGCATAAGTATTGGCATAGTTGGAAAGGAAAAAATCACTTGTCATTTTTGCAACTTGTTGGTAAACTGCAAAAAGGTAATTACCAATTTTTTTCCTTAAATTTGCAAATTAGCAATTTGTATAATAATTTACCCACTTTCATATTTTACTAACTCTTATATGAAATTGCCAAGCTAAATTAGAGTGATTCAACAAGTTTTATCGTATCGAATTACCAACCAGTTTTGAGTTTTCAACTCTCATTTGATTACTCACCAACTTCTTTTACAATTTTTTTTACTAATTCTTTTGTTGAGTTACCAATTTTTGTTTGCCCTTGTTAGCGACCCTTGCATTTACTATTTTTTTTAGAGATTATCAACTAAAGTTAACGTGGCTCACCAACGTTTCTCGCATTAAATTACCACAAAATATTGGGTTTCCCACTCTTGTTTGAGTTACTTACCTGTATTGATTTGATTTGTTTTATGTATATTTGTCAACTTTTTTTTTATTGTTTACAAACTTTTATTTGTATTTTTTATCCACGCATTGGATTTACCAATTTTTGTTTTAGAATTACCAACCTTAATTAGAATAACTTATCAACTTTGTTATGATTAATTCAATTAGTTTTGGGTTATCAACTCTCATTTGAGTTTCTTGCCCAAATTTATTTTTATTTTAATTACCACTTTTCATTTACCTTTCTTAGCGACGCCATAAATTTGTCAATTCTTTTGTAATATAAATAACTCCAAATTAAGCGATTTATCACATTTTCTTTTTTCTAGATTTCCAAGTACCATTTGAGTTAATTACCAACGATTATTTGATAGATTTTAATTTACCGACTTTTTGCTAGGTCACTTAATTGGGAATAAAGTTATTAAGTCACCAAATAAAGGTTGCTAGAATCCCCGAACGAAAGTATAGTGGTTGTTTTCCTCGTTATTCACTTGTTATCTTCTTCTTTAGGACTTGTCCGAAGGTGCTCAATCCTATGTTCTAAGGCAAGTCATTAAGGGGTATCCTCAACCCATCATTATTCAAGCTCAAACTATCTATTCACAGTATTGTCAAATCGAGATGTCAAAAAAAGCCAATAATTCTACTTCTTCTACTTAGCATGAGTGAAGGGAGGAAGGAATTGAACGGAATAGCTGTAGTTAGTGATTCAAGTTAGAAAGTAAGGACTATTGCTAGTCTTGTCCGATTGAAGGTAGGAGTGAACCTTCAAACGAAAGGAGCAAGTGCAAATGTAGGAAGTGTTGGGAAAAAAATTGTCCAAAAAGTCATAAATCTATTGCACTTTATCCAAAAAGTCCTCAACCTACTGCATTTTGGCCAATTTATTCCTAAATCTTTCAGTTTTGTCAATTGAGTCATAGGCCCCGTTTGGTTTAGCATTAAAAATGAGCATTGAGACTCTAAAATCCATTGGCTAAATACAAATGGTGTTTGGTTCATTTTTTGGCTCACTTTGGGGAGATGCAATTGCATCTCAAATGCTCTCCAAAGTCCTTTACCCAAAAGTACCTCGAGGTACTTTGAGCTAAAGGATTTTGCGAAATACAACTAAATTTTTTTTATTTTAATTTTATCACCTTCGCTTACCCGCAGTCACCGCGCCCCCCGACTGCCGCTTTTTTTTTCAAAAAGTAAAAACTTTACAAAGTTCATTTTTCACCAAACAACATTTACGTCAAAGTTGTTTTTCAAATGTGTTTTTAAAATACATTTTATCAAATACTAATTGCATTATGAAAAAAGCCTTTCACCCAAAGGTATTTGCATTTTCTCAAAGTCCTTTGGCCAAATGTTGAACAAAATAGGGCCATAAACTTTTTGACACCTTTTCAAATGAGTACATTCGATCAATTTTAGCTAAAAATAGCTGATATAAATGCCGGACATCCTACGTGACATGACTAGCATTGAGGTAGACAATTTTTATAAGTTCTTTGAAAAATTTTCAAAGTTTTTTTTAAAACTTTTTCTTTTCTTTTCATTTTTTTCCTGCCATGTCTGGTGAGGACCACTTGGAGTTAATAGAAAGAAAAATAAAATATAAGAAAGTTGTAAAAAATTTATGAAAAAATGTCAATGTCGGCGCGGGCTATCCTATATGGCACCACTAGTGTCCAAGTCAGCAATTTCTAGCTAAAATTTGTCGGATAGACTCAATTGATTTTTTTTAAATGTTTTATACTCGAGTGGCGTAATTGAAAAGTTAATGACTGAATTGGCCAAAGTGGCATTAACTTTAAGAGATTTAAGATAATTTTCCCGAAAAATTGGTAGTGTTATAAAGAAAGTTTCTCGATACATTGGTAAGAAAAGTGTTGGTAAATCAAGTCCAATGCACTTATCCCATAACTTTTCCTTATCGACACTTTTTTAATACATGCCAACTCTTTCGCAAAACCTACCACAATGGAAACAAATCCGTTTCTTTTGAGCACTAGTGTTTGTGACTAGTGCTAATTGACAAACACACATAGGACAATTAAATATGCCTACGCAAGTACATAATGCAATACCTATTGATATCTGAAATCAAATTAACTCAGCGAAAAACGAAAAACGAACACAGTAAATGGCTATCGGTGTAATAACGGACCACTTAGATTGGTGAAATTATGTCAAGTTAGAGATTAGAACTGATTTTTCAAACTAAGTATAGGAATGCTGCTGGTACCTCAAAAAGTGAATCTCATGCTTATCTCTACTTAGGATAGTGACGGGAAGGAAATGTCTCGCGAGGAAAAATTGCAACACACATTTTGAAATAGACGGATGATGATCACTTTACCGGTTATAGTGGCTCTTTAGACCGTGCCAATAGCGTGACAAACATGACTAAAATGTAATATTTTTGGGTTTAGGTTTCGGTCGTGGGACTTTAAAGTTGGTCGTGCATTTACATTGTAAGGTTGACTGAGACGAATCGACGCGAGCCCCACGCGAACACCAGAAAGTTAACCCGCCGATTGGAGTCCTTTTGGACCTTATGAGCCACGACTTCACATGGAATTTGCTTTTACTACCTACTGTTTCTAGATAAAAACGTGAACCACTTTCGTTTTGGACGCTGGCTATTGGAAGTCGACGGTTACCCGTTCGCATTCATGAACTAATCACGTTCTTGTAGAGCGTGGTGAAAGGTACGTTCACCAGCTAAATTTTGACGAGGTTTGAAGAGAAAAGGAACGCGTACGGGGGCTGACTTAAGTTAAGAATCGATTGATTCCTAAATCATATAATATATAGCTTAGTCTAAGTGCGTCTCATTTGGCCACGATGATCTAGCTATTTTAGTTGGTTTGGCCACATCTGCATGGTCTTATTGATTGGTATGTCTTTGATCTCACGTCTCCTTGTTTAAGCTGTTTGTGGTGGCCCGAGATCGAGGCATATAGTATAGTTTCGGTAATGGGCTCAGGGAGGCTACGCTCAAGCGATGTTATCAACGCTAGGATGGAGATGTCGGGCGTCGATTGCTAGGCCTTTGATCTCACATTATTCAGTTTCAGTTGTTGCTATGATAAATAAGTCTCGCGTAACTTTAAACCGACATGGCCCTTTTTAGACCTGTGCTGACACGGACGAGTTGCAATATGGGTAGGCAATGTCGTTCTAGCACAAAGAATTGAGTGAAGCTTCCCATCGGGGCTAGGATTGTCATGTAGGATATAAGCACCTTATGAACGATGGCTATCCTTAAATATTGGTAAATTCGTGATAGAGGAGTCAAATGAAGAAAAGCTTCGGTCTTTAGTCCTGCAGTATCCAGCATTCTGATAGTGGAAGTTGCGCTCTGACCACCTTTAACCAAGTGTTATAGACACTATGGTACAGATATGGTGGCTCCAAATTATTGTACAACATGTCCTTTTCTCAACTAGGCAAGCAGTCTAAATATATAATTCAAGCAAGGACTCCCATGAAGCTAGAGACAAGAGTCCACATCGATTGCTCTACGTGAAATGAGTTGACTACCATGCTCACCAACTACTCAGCCATTATGCAACTCATAGATGAGTTTGGATCAGCGCGAGCTAATATTGAAGGAGACGCACGAATAGAAGTTAAGTTTTACTTCGAGCTCATAAACAGAACAAAAGGGCCGTTGAAGAAATAGCAAATATGTAAAATACTATATACCTTTAAGTAGACCCTGTCAATTATGAGGTGCTTGGATTGCAACTCCCTATACTCTTATCATTATTTTGTGATTATCTCCCTCGATTTTGTTGCTCATATTCCTTCATGCATCTATAATATTGTCGATGTAGACGAGATGTTTCTAGTTCAACTTCACTTTTACAAGGGTATCTAATTAAAATCGAAGGTACATATCGACTACCCTTATGTCCATGCAAACGAGGTCTAATGTGAACCTTAAGTATATGTGCAAGAGTGCAGAAAAAGAAATACTCTCTTTCAAAAAATCGTAATTTGGCACTTTAGGAAGAATTTAACTTGCGATCGGGACATTGTTAACATATTATCTAAGAAAAGCTCTGGTCCGTTGATAAATGACCCAGAATAATAACTGAAAAAGTTACAGCTCTAATTACTTGTACCTGTCTGTACCGTTTGGTAAATAACCTCGGCGGCCGAGGAGAACAATTGCAGAAAACCGAAAGATGTGGGCTGAAATTGCAATTGATCTATACCTGAGGGGTTTGCTAGCAAGTTGCTTAGATCACAAACACCCACCACCCCCCGCCCCCAACTTGGGACCATTACGACTCGACGATGCATCAAGGGTCAATGTGGTCGGCGTAATCATCATGCTGAAGTGTACCAGGGTCCAGATCATTAGCTTTTTTCCCTTTTTTCAGGTCCGAAACCAATAAATTAAGCTGCGAACATAATACGTCCAAACCCTTGCGATGGTCATTCAAAAGCGGGTTGAGTAATAATTAAGATGGAGAGAACAAAAATCCCTAGGTCCTGTCAGAGGAGAGCCCACGACAGCCTTCTGAGGTAGAAACTCTGGATTTAAAATAACTGTCTTTTGTCCTCTCTCTCGACGTGGGTTTCGTCTAAAGCGTTCATCAGAAAACTCTTGTTCGTACTCGACAGTGATCAAACCCTAATAATAGTTATCAATGCACGAATCTATCTGTTTAACTTTAATCTAATCTTCATACATGGATACACATGTACGACAGGAGCTAACGACGGGAGATGATGCTGTCTCTTTGTAAAATACTGGGCAAGTTGGATAATGCAGCCCGGCACGCGCGTGCCGCTTGAGTAAGAGAGTGCTGCTCAAATGAATGATTAATTTGTGCCTTCATATGTATTAATACCTTGATTATTGTATGCTAAGTTTAGTGACTTGAGCATAAAGTTAGACGAAGCAGATCAACTTCTGCCGCTGGAGAGAGAAGGAAAAACTTGTACAGTCTCTGGAGCTCGGGCTTCATTCAGCATCTCGAAACCTTGGCGATGTAACCAAGTTTTTTCTTTCATTTCCGTCTACATATCCTGCCTTTGGAAGTTAGGAAACGATGAAAATTATATCTGTATATCGTTCGGCCAGTTGGACGAAATGCAATATATAACTAGAAAAACAATTATTAAAGCATTGTGCCCTTTATTTTACCACAGCCCTTAGCGGCTGGAAATTTGAAGAAAGAGAGCACGAGATGAATGGTTTGGAATGAAATGAAATTAATCCACTCCTCTTAATTGTCAATGACAATAAACCCATTATCCCCACTAAACTTTGACTAACCACCGTACTTAGGAAGAAGTTTTGGATAAATGATAGAATGAAATGCAATGCCACATGTTCCGGTCTTTTGGAACCCTTGGCGAGAGAAGAGAACAGGAAGCCCATGATTCCGGCCCAACCTAAGATGCATCGGCCCATGATGTCCGGCTAATACGAGGAACTTTGAACTGCATCAATCGGCCCATACTAATTATTTTGGACCCAGTTCCATAGTTAGAAAAGAGAAATGGGCTGGGCACGAGTCTTAGAACGATCGCGTCGGGTTTCAACTTTTTGTGTTTGTGTGGATTTTTTTGAGCAAGTGAAAATCATCTTCATTGCAAATGGCCGACTGCTGCAGCAGCAGCGGGTGATAGCAGCACTGAATGCATCACACACTGCCATTTCAGAGTTGGGAACTATGGTTCGATGGCATTGATCAGAAGCATTTGCGTTGGCATGGAAAAAGACCTAACTTTTGGTTATTTTTTTTTTCCCTTATTGATCCAGAACTCTTGGTTAGTTTCAACGAGTGATAAACTTAGTCGATGAAAGCAGGATTTGATGAAACAGAAGTCGTTGATGAATAGAATAGTCGACAACTTGAAGAGAATTGACAACTCTCCAATAAAGTCATCGACAACAAACATCATTGGTTGTCGATGAAAATGTTCACCAATCAATGAGGTTAATGACACTAGCATGTGAACGTCAGGGCGGAAGAGTGCGTGATGCAACCGTTAGAGTAGTGGAATCAACGATCTCGATGCAACTGTTGTTTAGACAAGTGTTTCTAAATAATATGAGGTAATTAGAGCATGTTTAATTTCCGAGTAACTATCTGTATAACCGTCGAAAATGGGTTATAAATACTCTAGGTGTATTCCTTATAAAAGACCGCAAATCAATCAAAGAACACCCAACTGTTCAATGGTTAATATTGATGTGGTGGTTACCTGCTTGTCCACGTCAGCATTTTCATTTTTATTTTGGCGAAAGGACTAACTCCAATAAAATAACATATACTTTAAGGACTCAATTACAAAAAAGAAAAAAAAGAATTGATTCCTAGTGTTAAAAAAAAAAAAAAAACCTCTGTCAAATAAGGGGGGCGGACCACATTCTATGTTTCCCGACAAGAGATAAGCAACTGCTATTTTGATATGTGAATATCTGTCAAGATTATGTAGACCGATTCTTTAAAATTTGGGAATATGCTTATGTGATAGTTTTTTTTATCTGTCATGAGACCGACAACATCCATGGCGACATGAAGGTCATTGATGTGACTAGAAGATGCGCTGATCTAGATAGCGATCTTGCGATGCTTTGAGGTTGGATTGTAGACGACGAGTCTCGGGGATCTATCGCTAGGTCGGAGCCAAGTCTTTGATCCATAAGTTGCTCGTCAAGGTGGAGAATCTCAGCATCTACACATCGCCATGGCTGGGTGAGCTTGGTCTCGCCCGGTGACAACAAAGCTCAATCTTGCCAAGTCCGGGCGAGGCCGACCTTGCCATGATTGGGAGAGCTTGGCCACCATGGATGCCCGAGCTCGCCCAGCTATGGTGGCGAGGCTAGGCTTGACTTGGGCCAGGCCAACCTCACCCTTGCCTACCAGAGAAAGAAGAAGAAGAAAACAAAAAGAAAAAAGAAAGAAAAGGAAAGAGGAAAAAAGAGAGAGTAAAAGTAATTCAAAAAATGTTATTAAAAATTATCTACGTCGGCGTCGGTCGGCGCCCACGTCGACACCGGCAGACCAAAGTTGGCTAGAAAACCGAACTTGCTCAAATGCAAAAGGTTTAGAACTAAATTGATACAAAAAAAAAATGTATGATAGAATTGACAAAAATATAATAGATTAATGACTTTTTTGGTAATTTTGACCTTATGTCTCTCGTGTTTCGTTCAATCAATACCTTAATACAAAGACACTTGTCGATACTCTCTCTTATCTATAAACTCTAAATATATTAGTTAGTGTCTTAGGGGCACCCGTTAAGAAATTAGTTACGATGATTTGATAATTTTCAATGCACCGGGTGATTCTATACTGTGTGATCGATGTTTGAGATTGACGAATTCTTAACAAACATGTAGCTCGTAAAAAAAAGATTTATTCATGTTTTCTTATTTCTTGTTGCAGAGGAAAATCAAAATATAAATCTAACGTAGACTTGGATAACTCCTCCGGTCGAGAACATCGAAATCTCCGAGTCAATTTCTCTTGTTAGATGGAAATTAAGATAAAGACATGGCATTTACTCGTAGATAAATCGTATGGCTGAGAACACATACATCTTCGGGTCAATTTCTACATCGCGGAAGTGAAAGATTAGCGATTATAGAAACAAACCAGAATACATCTTCTTCTGTGCTCTCGCCAATGTCGACCTATAGCCCTTCTTCTTCTTCCTCTTCTTCTCGGTCTGCAATGCCGAGGACGAGCTCACTCCCTCTCGACCTCCTCCGCAGCGTCCTCTCTCGCCTACCCACTATACCGCTCCTCAAGCTCAGCTTCGTCTGCACTCGATGGCTCGACATCATCGACCACCTGCGCTTCGCCGCCATGCAAACCACAAGCGGCGACAAAACTACCCGGATTTTGCTGCATCCCAGAGCTGAGACGCCGTGTGGATCGCCAATTCGTGGATAGCCAATTCGCGGTGGACGATGGGTTCATACGGACTTTGATCCCCGAATTTGCCTTGAAGTTGGGGCTCTACAAACCCCGAGCTTCGTGTCATGGTTTGCTCTGCTTCGAGGACCTTGGCGTGACCTATCTTTTCAACCCTCTGACGCGAGAAATGGTCTCGCTGACGAGCGTCGACCGGTCGCGCCTGCAGTCGAGCGCCAAGCGGTTGTACCTGCACAGTATCGGAATCGGGGTGGACCGCCTCACCAGCCGGTACAAGATCGTGCGAGTGAGCTGCTTTGCCCACGGACTTAGGGCTGTGGCACATTGGGCAGAGGTCCTTGATCAGGGCTCGCGGTCATGGAGGGACATAGGAAGCGCCCCTTCCAGCCTCATCCTCAGAGACCCCGTGTCCGCCGCCGGATCGATCCACTGGAAAGCCGAGGGCAGAGGCGGAGTCATCAGGATCTCTTCCTTCGACGTAACGAAGGAGGAGTTCGAGTGGACTCCGTGCCCGGAGCTTCAAAAAAACGCGCACCTGGTGGACCTCCAGGGAGTTCTGGGGCTCGTCGACTGCTCACGCCAGGAGAGTATAGACGTGTGGGTGATGGAGGAGAGCAAACGGTGGATGAAGCAGTATAGTGTCCGTCTGCCGTTGCCGGTGGGGGGCCGCTACCGACTTGATGTTCTGGGCTGTTGAGGCTGAAAGATCGCGCTCAACCGCTGGAAGAGCTTAGGTGATAGTCTTGATCTTGTTGGCCGAGTGATGGCGCTCAGACGCTCGGAGAGCTCCTGGACTTTTTATGATCCTGGGAGTGACAAGATGAAGAATGTGCGGGAAGCCGACAGCAACAGGTCGCTGGTTAGAGCTGTAGCTAGCATCACCTTGAGTTTGCTTTTGCCGGCCAAGTTGTGGAACAGCGGCGTTGGGGAAATAAGGATGTACTAAGCACGATAATGTTTCTAATTTTTGCTTGATCGAAAGAAGAATGATTACTGTTTTTTTCTTATTAGTTTCATTGTTATGTTTGTCCATGAGATTGCTTAAATCATCACTGGAAAGTTCAGGCTTAGGCGTGCCAACTCAATGAATTTGGGATAGCTTGAGCCCGAATTTATTTTGGTGATCCAAATGACAATTTCGTAGCTCGCCGACCGTGGAATCAAACTCTGCCATGTCCAATTCGCATGTATGTAATGTCGCCTATATGATCTTGGGATTGAACAAACCTTCCTTACCTTTTCTTGTACGTGTAATATCTCCGCCAAATCTTAATGGTTCTAGTGACCAAAGCTTACCATCATGATATCGAAATAAGCAGATCAATTCTCTAAAGTAATCGATAACAAATTAAAAGGAGATAAACCAGCAGACATAGCTCTTGAAATTTTCCTTAACTATTAATATTTGTCACTTACTTGATGAATGGTACCTTTAGAATTTCTCTTTTAGAAGAAACACGCAGAACTTCTTTGAAGGTTTGTGCTTCAGACAACTCACTGCCCAGAGTCTATCAGTGCAGACATTAAGAATGAAAAAGAAAGCCCTGGTTTCTTCATCCTCTCGTCTAGCTTGATCTCCATTCTCCATCAATATTGCTCCTTACCTTATTGAAACGTCAGATACACCCTCATGCAGAGTTTGGGTGAATGAGTCAGCATATACTCTAAGAGTGGGAATTTGAGAAGCGTAGATCATTTTCGTATTTTAGTTTTGAAGATCACCAGCAATTGGTAAACGCCCAGGTCCTGTGTGAAAACTCGGATTTCTTTAAAGGCAAAGCCCAAAAACAACAGAAAGACAGCACTCAATTTTCTCAGTAGCTCAAAGTCAAAGATAAGACATATATGAAGAAGATATTCTCCGGTAAGCGAAAATGCAGACCAGATTATGGACTACAACCAAGAACAGGTAGCCCACAGTAAAGATACCACAGCTAAGAAATAATCACATGAACAAGTGAATCAGAGTTCTCATCTTTCATTTTCATTTGGATTGCTCAAAAGCTCTTTGCCATCTCCTAATATTGTTATTAATATACATTGTTTTTCCTGCATAAAACAACAAAACCTACTCATACTAATGCCACAGGAAACCAGCAACTTGTCCGAAATGGGGGGATTTCGATGATCAGACCTGTTGTATCTTTCGGAAACGAGAACAATCAACGGGCTCAGACGGCAAGCGAAACTCTCCTACTCCACACAATTGATCTCCTTGACCCAACTGTCCTCCACCTTCCCTTCCCAGTCAATCTAAAAACCATCTTCTCCAACCACATTCTTGATGGGGTGCTGCTCGAAATACTCCGAAGCCCTAATTCTCCGGCCTACATCCGCATTGAACATCCAATGGCCAACTCGAACTCTCCTCCTCAACTACAAACTCCTTTTCCACCTCCGTAGCAATCTAGTGAGTTTTTGATCAGTCACACAGCACCCCATTAGACAAAAGGGCACTAACCAATCCAATAAGTCAGATTCTTTTGCCTTTCTCCAACTTTTTTCACATTGAATACAGTGGACTAGCAATTTATAATTTAACTCAATTCAAAAGTGTCGTGTGATTAAAAGAAAATTATATACTAACAGAAAAGATTATCACCAAAACCAAAAATGAAGAAAACAAAATGCAATGGAACTATCAGCATAAGCATCCAGGCTTTAAACTAAACCATCGAATTTTCTAACTTCTAGTGGACAATACACAGATCCTGTTAATCCTTTCTAAATGTGATCAACAAGTGCATGATGGAGGTAAGCAAGCATTGGATAAGTGAAAGCACCTTCTACAGTCTGATTGCCCTTGAATTTTCTATTTGAATCTGAACGAGTGCTAGTTAGATCCTCAAAAAGAAGAAAGCCCACATAAATAACGTTTTGTCCATAACATCGAGGTGTGTTCCTTTCTTATCTGCATGACATGTACCATGTCTGAATTAATACGCACCCTTCATCTTATAAAGAAGAATACTGAACGATCAAGCAGAGGCTGTCAATGGTTAACCTCATAAAGGACACATTTCGACCCTAAAAAAAGGACACATACAACTATACTGTTTATAGGAGTATCAAAACTAGCTTCCTATACATGAAGACATATGCCAGGTCCTGTCTTGCACTTTAACAAGGTAAATTCAGGGCTGCATCATCAACCAAGAATGTTTCTTTGCATCATGTATAGCAGGCTCCGATACCAATGAAGAAAAACAGATTTCCTATTTATAAACAAAGAACGTGCGGAAAACATGCCCAAAAACAGACTTGAATTACCGATCATTAACGAATACATCACAGGACATATCGTAATAGCCACAGATTAGATGTCACTCTTGCAATCTTGAGAGGTCCCTTGCTTCGATCAAGCGTTGGAGAGCTGAGAGAAAATGTTGATCATTCTCTCTCTGCGTTCTCATAATAGCCAAAAATGTCGGATTGAGAACAGAGGAAACTGACATGCTACAAAAGACGTGATTCCAAGTGAGAAACCTGACTTGCTACAAAAGACATTTCGAAATATTGAAAGCTGCCTTGATAGTTTATCAATTATGGGTGAGGGGTGTGATTGCCTACATGGGCGGACCACAATAAATTCCATAAAACCCAACATAGGTAATGGCTCTTCTATAGCCTTTGGAGCATAACAGGCCACTATTACAAGAGGATTGATGGTTGTGTTTTCAAGCCCACACCACAGTAAGCAGTGTTTTCAAGTCGTAACTAGAGTACATATAAGGGCCCCAGTTAATTGTTCAACTGGTTTAGCCACTAGATCACGAGTTGCTAATGTCGTGACGACGGGAGTTCAAGTCCTGCTTTCTTACTTATTTTTTAAAGATATATTTAGGAGCAAAATTAACAAAAGGAGGAGGCATTACTAGAGATATGCAACCAAACCTAGTTTACTCGAAATTCGGACTAGACCACCCGAAGAACAGGTCCGAGAGCCGATTCCTATTCAAACGGATCCGGGAATGAGTTCTAATTTGTGGGAACTAATTAGAAGAGGTTCGATTCCCAATTTCCAATGAAAACCCACCCAGAAATCGAAACAGTTTTGAAATCGTTTTTTAGCTACTATTAAAAAAAACTTAATTTTGCTCGCCTCACCTCTTTTGTTTCCTAGCTCCTCTCTCTCTCTCTCTCTCTCTCTCTCTCTAAATGGAGCAGCTTATCTTTCATTTTAAGCACTGTGGAATCTAACGTAGTGAAGTCAATGCGTAAGGCATCGAAAAGGTTTTAATCTTTGGCTATGCTAAAAGATTAACTCATATTGCATGAAAAGCTGAACACACATGAGCGCAAAATAGTTTTATCATCTTGTCGTTTTCGATGATAATAGACCTTCATCATGTACGGTCAATGACACTGTGGACGGTTTTCCAAATGAGATCTTGTCAAGGAAGAGATAGGTTTGGGAGAGGTATCTCATCTTTAGGGGGTGCCAATTGTTATTTCAAGAAATGTCTGCCTTCGAACTATCAACTTATTGACAAAATTTAGTCAAGAGGCAACTTGGCAGGAGGATTACATGGCAGGCTGGATGGAACGATGGTAGGATTTCATCTTTGCGAACTGTTCTAGCTATATGACCTCAAACACATAAAAAACTTTATCTTATTCACTGAATAATTTTTAAAGTATTATGATCTTTCAGCAAATCATAATCGATCTCAATCGTGCCTTGCCTCTACTTATCCGCCTTTAAATTCGTAGTTCACCAAACAATGGATAGAATATGACAAAATTCTTGGATTCATTATCTTATTTAATTCATTCTTATTCTGACTACAAATCTGGGCAATCAAACCTAGCATTAGAGTTTGTTATTTTGTATATTCAATATTTTATCTAACTAGCACTTGAAAAGTACATACAAGTATCAATTCATCTAGTTAGTGTTGACATGATACTTACGTGCTAGTCCACATCAATATTTGCGTTTTTATTTTAATAGGACTAACACGAATTTTATATATATATTTTATGGACTCGATTTGCACACGCAAAAAAATAGTTGAACTAATTGCAGTGTCTTTACCCCTATTGTTAATTAAAAGTAAGGTGGTGTCCAAACCAATCTTGGGTACCTCAAGTAGTCCAAATCTCCAGACAATTTTACGTCTAGTGCTCTGAAAAAACTTGTTACTCCCATGAGAGGAGTGGCAAACTCCTGCAGTGATGTCAAATTGTCAATCTCTCATTGACCCCTTGCCATGTCGAACTACCCATCGACCCTTTTAAAGCAAGTTTTAGATGAACAGATAACGTGCCTTCTTTTTTAAACTCTTAAAATCTAAGGCTAATATTATTGGAGGATCTACTGTTGTTTGTTTCACTAGAAAGTGGGGCTGACCCAAATAGTACAAAACCTTTCACGAAAGGTTGACCTGTAATTTGTTGTTAGATAGGTTTAATTGTGATGTAGACATGAATTCGGCGAGACAAAGAAGATAGACAATATAATAAAAGTAAAGGACTCTAAATGGCAAACATTTTAAGGACATTGACATTGATGAAGTGCATCGAGAATTTGTTCTTATGATGTGTCCCTTAATAACATTACACATCATCTTTTATGATCTACTAAACATAACTGCTCAACAAGCAATTAATACTTCAAAGGCGGTTATAACTACATTTCCACGATGTTGGGCCTCGGCCCATGTGCGCATGTTGCCCTTTTCGTAAACGGTTATAACCTCCGATGTGCCACTAGAATCAACCATCGATTGGTATCTTTATCGTCAATCAGTATCGTAGAATTCATGTTCTTCTCTATATCCAAACACTTAGCTAGAATTAGGTGGCCAACTTGTTGCATTTTTATAGACATGTCTTGTTGATTACCCCTTGTCTACCTGTTAATGTTGATGTTGTCTTGTTATCAATGGCTACGTTGCCGATGCCGATAATGTGCCTTCAATCAACATCTTCTTTGTGTCTCTTCGATAATTATCGTTCATAGTCATTTGTGAACTATTTCTATAACCATCGATAACCGCCTTAAGTAATTAGTGACGTCGCCAAACTCTATTTGACCAAGGCGACTTCATGTCGGTTATAAAGAGTTGATCATTTTTTGGTGTAAAATTTTTTTATTTAGCAAATCAAATTACTTAATGAAATTTATGAGAAATTGTAGGAGAAAGGAACAATATAATTTTTTTTCCAATAAACATGTTCATCCACATTTAATTTGATAGTTAGGGCGACAATGAGTCGTGACTTATTTTCTATTCTAATCTTAGGGAGCCGTTAGCATGACGGTACTATCAATTATTTTTAATTACATGATCTCTTAATTAATGAATATTTTATGTAAAACACACGATAAAGATCGAAATTTATTTGATGATTGTATTTGCAATGAGACCTCTCGAATGATCGCGATCGGGACCTTTAAGCGGGACTTGCACGTGATGCTCGGACAGACAGCCCTTGTGAAAAGCATGCAAAATAATGTCGATTAGATTTCACTTTTTCGTTTTCGACATTTGTTCGGTTGTTCTTGGAAGCCGTACTCCCAGAGCTCCCGTGGAATCTCATGGACCCTGCGCTGACCCTCAGGTTCCGGTTGCCGGAGCTGTCCCTGTTTCGCCGGAAAAGCGACCCTCGGAGTACTCTTTTCCGACTAGGGGTGCGGGCGAAAGCGGGCCTGAGCTCCACATCGCCGCCGTCGCTCAAGACTCGGTTGACCGTCGCCGCCAAGAAAAGGCCGCCGATTGATGGGCTCAGCGACGAGCTGAACGCGATCGCGTCGCAGAGCCTGGACTTCGCGCCTGCTAGGAGAAGGGTCCGAGCCGCGTTCAGCGAGGTCCAGCGACAGCTCGATCATTGCTTGTTCAAGGTCCGTCGTTTCAGCTTGGTGATGGTCGTTTTGGCGATGATCTGAGATTTCTCTTCCAGTATGCAAATTTACTAATTGGGTTTCTTTCTTCATTGATCTTTCGATGGTTTTGGGGTTTATGTGTGGCTTGGCGTGTAGCTGGCTCCTGCTGGGATCAGAACAGAGGAGGTAACCAAGTTGACACTGCAACTGCGCGTGCCTTTTTGTTATTAATTCATTCTTGCTGGGGTTTGATTAGTTTCTGTGTTTGTTGTCTTGTAAGAGATTTGGAAAAGCAATGCGTGTGTGTTTTTGGTTTTTTTAGTTAATGGCGCACAATGTCGTTGAAATTCCCAAATGTTTATTCATGTAGTGGTATGAGACAAACTCAAACGGTCTCCAAATTTTCTGTAAGAGCTGGTTACCTAAAGCAGGTGTTCGAATTAAAGGCGCAGTTTGTTTTTGCCACGGCTATGGTGATACTTGCACTTTCTTCTTTGAAGGTCTGCTCAATTACTCCTCCTTTATTTAGAGATGTTAATTTTAGTTGCAACACCATAATAGTGGAGTTTTGGCATCATCAGTTATCCAAATAGAAATTAAGGATTTGCAGTGCTGTTGGGACAATGAGATTTCAGGTATCGCCAGGCACTTTGCTTCTCAAGGATATGCTGTTTATGCTTTGGACCACCCAGGTTTTGGCCTTTCAGATGGATTGCATGGTTACATCTCAAACTTCGATGATTTAGTCGACAATGTCATTGAACAATACACGAAAATCAAAGGTGTGAACTGCAAGATTTGCCTCAGAAGACAATCAAGATCATTTTAATTGCTGTAATCCTCCCTACCTCCTTTTCTCTCTGGGAAAACAAAACTCACTAGTGCCCGAGAGTGCACACACACAACAGAGAAAAAAATCAGTTTCTCAGAATTGATCTACTATTGATAGGTTGTCTACTTCTTACACGAGTTTATTGCACGAATTGCAGAGAGACCTGAAGTGAGAGGATTGCCTTGCTTTATATTGGGACAGTCCATGGGTGGAGCTGTTACTCTCAAGGTTCATCTAAAACAGCCTGATTCATGGGATGGAGTCGTGCTTGTTGCCCCGATGTGTAAAGTATGTCCTCCATCACCTAAGGCTGTCACCATTTTTGCCATGTTTTTTTGCATGGGATCCTTCTTTTATCTGTGCATCATTCAAACAATTATAGGTGCAACATGAAGCAAAGTCATGTGGAGATGAGAAGATTTTTAAATTGTGCTCTTGTTTCCAAAGTAGCTCTAGTTAGTTGAGAACTTAGTCAGAAGGAATACCTGATCTGTCAGACTGTGAATGAGTAGTTCCCGATGGGAAAATGATCATTGCTGCGCAAATGACGCATGATTTCTTGGACAGAATATATGACTGTAAATCATTAGGTTTATGACCACATTTGAGGAAAAAAACAAGTTTCTTGTGTATTTTGCTGGTTGTTGAATTTGTAATAAGATGCTGGGTGATAACAACTGTAAATATTGTAAAGGAAATTCCATATTTATCAACAGAAAATTTCCTCTGTTTTATGAAAGATGCCTGTTAATTCCATATGCCATATGTTTCTCATATATAACTTACTCTGGCAAAATCTTCACTAAGATTGCCATGCGCAAGAGTGCTAGATTGACTGCTATTGCACCATCATTTTGTAAGTCATTTTTTCCGATGGCCTCTCTCTGTCTCTCTCCCCAATGCATGTGTGCGCTAAGAATGCATGTGTGCATATTGTATAGCAGGAAAAACTTATTCTTGTGCCCTGTTCTGTCTGATCTGAAGTACTTTATACTGAGTGAAACTGCACTTCAAGTTCTTATTGGAACCGATGCTCTGTGCTTATGCACATGTATCTCGACACATATAAAGTGCCTATAAGAAGCTTTTTCTACGTTAATCTTGACCCACAGTAATAGAAACCGCATTTCGAAGTTCTAATGGGAACTGATAGATTGCTGACTCTAATTGCTTTCAAGATTTCAGATGCTGTTAGACCACCTGAAGCAGTTGTAAAAGTGTTGACCCTTATGTCTAGCATTCTGCCAAAAGCAAAGCTCTTCCCACAGAAGGATCTTGCTGAGGTGGCTTTCAGAGACTTGAAGAAAAGGAAAATGGTTAGTTTCCTACTTTATGGTCTCCTATGCTTGATTTTATGCGAGCGGCTGAAAGTTCATGCTGTCTTGTCCTAGTCGTGCAAAAGCTTATTAGTCAGCATCGCAGACTAATCATTGGGGTTCACTGTAGATTTATAATCGACTGCCATGGTTCATGACCTGGTAAAAGAAACATCTAATGCAATTTGGCTAGATTTGTTGAAACGGATCAGTTGCTCAATGCCAATGCCCATAGCCTATCCAAAAGTGAACATGGTTTTATATGCCATGGCCTATTCAGAAGTGAACTATGTTGAATAATTTTTATGTTCACAAAAGAGCAGTCCCACTTTAATTTTGCTGAAGTCGGGAGATTCTATGATATGTCAATTCCAACTTCTTTTTTGCTGATTTAAGCGTTACTCTCGCACATCGCTGCATAATGTGTGAACCAATGTCCTTTTGGCTAATTTTATTGGCATATTTTCCCAATTCGAGATGATTACCGGGTGTAATAGCACTATTTATAAGGGATTAATTACTATTCAGATTATTAGAATCTGGTTTTGGTCCTCTTATTATCTAGTTGTTTACCATGCTTATATCCTAAATACGGTGATCAAGGATGTTACAGTATAAAAAGGCTGCAATTGTGAATGTGTTCCGGGGGCTGAGGCCAATTGTCTTTTTTAACCTTAAGTAACTGTTAAAGAAAAGTGAAAGAAGGTTCTAGAAAGTATGGAACTTGATCGCTGCATCATAATTTTCCGGTGTTCCTATTATATTGGTTGTGATTGGGCATTGCATTCATGGAAAATCCCAATAGGCTAATTAAGAATTGGTAGTTCGATCTTCATGAGATTTGTGCAATTCAATAATTCTTTTTTTTTTGTGTCAAACAATAATCCTATTTGCCTTGTCTTGTTTTAGGCTGTCTACAATGTGATTTGCTACAATGACCAGACACGACTGCAGACTGCCTCAGAACTTTTGAGGGCAACTAATGATATTGAGTCACAAGTAGACAAGGTTAGTGTTTTCCAGTTGTGGCTTCACAATTGCTTGCCTATTCGCATGTGTTTGCAAGTAAGAATAAAGTTAAAGTCAATCAATATGTACTTCAGGTTTCATCTCCATTGCTGATTCTTCATGGAGCGGGTGATAAGCTGACAGATCCTTCAGTTAGTAAGTTTCTCTACGAAAAAGCCTCTACCAAGGATAAAACCTTAAAGCTTTATGAAGGAGGGTATCACTGCATTCTTGAAGGCGAATCTGATGAAAAGATATTTATGGCCCTAGATGATATTGTTTCATGGCTGGATTCTCGGTGTTCCCTCAAGTAGAAAACCCCTTCTCTTGACCTTGAAAGCAAATGCATTTGAGATTGTCATTGTTAAGTTGCACCTTGGGCAGCTCAAACTTCATTCACTGATACAATTAAGGAAAGGGGTCCTGTTCCTGACTATGTTGCTGTTCAGTGCCCCTGCCTAGCCTTCATAATGGACTCCTCTGCTTAATTGGGTTGAAGTTTATTCGTTTTTTCACCCCTTTACTTTCTCAGTGTTTGTTGCAGCAATCACCTCTGAATTTGAGGGCCATTTCGAGGAAGTCGATAACCTTTTCTTTGCCTAGTCGTTTGTAGTTGTTACTTTTGGCGGTGGAAGATGTATGTGAGCTCAACTGTCAGACGACAAATTTCTCTTGTGACTTTTGCTTATTAGTTATGTAAAGTGAGAACGGTGATCAATCTTTTCTTTCCTCCTGAAAAAGGAAAACCAAAAATATAGAGGCAAACGTGCGTTTGTAGCTTTGTTCATTTGGTTATTCAGATGCCTGCGAAGAGGGCAGTGGAACTGATGAGGGAGTCCTCCAGTGACACTGGTACTGATACTTTCATTAACATCGCGGTCGGTCGTTTTGTTTCCTGTGCTATGTTTTTCACAATCTGTGTTCATCTCAGGCACGAAGACTTGATCTGACAGTCACGGATAAAGTGCAACCATCGATTGAATGCATGTGTTGTGGTTGCTTACTTGACATTATCTTCCTGCACAATGCAGCATGTTTTGGATCAGGAAAGTGGCCAACGCAAGCTCTTTCCGGTCTCGTGTTAGGATGCCCTGGGTCCGATGCGTCTCGTCAACAAGAGCAATACGAAAGTTTGAAAACTGTCGGGTGCATGGATTGTATTTCCTAGGGGAATTGGCGTGACAAATCAATAGGACCTTTCAGTCGCGCAGCGCGATTGTCAAGGTTTCAACCTTTCTTGTTCGGGCCCTTCATTAAATAGGACTTCCGTTAATCTTTGAGTACGATTGCTCTCCATGCCTAGGATTTGGTCTTAAAACTGTTTTTTGATCTCTAGGATCCACTTAAGTGGCAAGTGGAAAGCATTTTTGCTGAAAATCGGCTCATCTTGTCGTATCAAATTGCAATTTCATCCATGTAATATATTTTAGTTTCCTTGTCTTGTATGGTTAATTTAATAGGATTTCGATCAATTTTAATGGCAACATGCTGGTGTAATATTCAATGGGCCTAATATCCAAAAAAACCTTCAATTTTAGTCTATCCCAATTATATCCCCAAAACAATTTATCTCATAAAAAACCTCAAAATGCTACTTCTATTCTAATTTTATCGGCCTCACACCCAAAAAAATCCCAAGCTTTAGCTTTTGGCTCAATTTAGTCTAATACCCAAAAAAAACTCATAACTTTATCATTTGTCTCAATTATATGCAAAAAAAAAAAAAAATTTGTCTCATAAAAAATCTTTGATTTTTACTTTGGCCCCAATTCTACCACCGTTAGCCTTCTGTTCACAATTACCGTTAGTTAATTTTATGTGTCATTATCACGTCTTTAATGAATTACATCTCAGCCAAGCTAACATGAAAAAACCTAATTTCTCTTCTGTTGTTTGCTCCCCTACACATTGCGAGCCACTCAATACGGTGCATTTCAGATTCTCTTCGACACTTAACAACCCAAAGAACGGCTAGACGTGGAAATTTGATTATCCGGACGAACAATCTCAAATCTCGTCGTCCTTGAAATCTATTGTTTTTGAATTTCAAAAATTCATTGGTAAGTTCGGCAAGAAAATTCGAGCCGCGTAGAATTAACTAACGATGATTATAGATGAAAGGGTGATAGTGATGGAATTGAGCTAAAAGTAAAATTTGGGGGCTTTTTATAAGACAGATTTTTTTTTTTTGGATAAAAATTATGATAAATGCTAAAGTTGAGATTTTTTATGAGATAAAATAAGGTTTCGGAAGTAATTGAGATAGAGATTAAAGTTGAAGGTTTTTATTTATTTATTTATATTGGGCCCATTGTGATGGTTAGCACTTCGTCCAACAATTACGCTGACATATCCATTGTCAAATGAATGAAAGTTTGACCAAAAAAAAAAAAAAAGAATGAAAGTTCAGTTTTTTTTTTTAATCGGTGATTGGAATCAAATTTTGTTTTCTTGTCAGAGAACATATATATCTTCCTTATTAGGAAAATATTCTTTAATTATTTATTTTCGCAAAATAAAAGTAATCTAAATATGAAAAAAAAAAAAATTAAAATGCTCCGTGACAACGCATTCTATAGAAACTGAAATTGACGAGTTCAGGCGAGGGAGGAAAGTCAACAGCAAGAAGCTTCCCATATGCTTCCAAACTCACTGAGTTCGCACGAATTCACTGACGATCGCGATTCTCGGATGCAAAATCCGTCCAAGTTCGATTTTTGATCTCACCCAACAAGAAACAGCTCACCGCCTCCCCCCAATTGCACCTCTTTGATCGTCTTCTCCATTGAAGAACAGAGCCGGCAACCTCCAAGATCCAGCTCGCGGTCACAGGGGGCAGCTCCAATCTCTCGCCGTATGTTGCGAAGTTCACCTTCCCCTATTCTTTTCGTTCGGTAGATATCCTTTATCGGTTCCGCAAAGAACCCCATGTCTCTTCTGAACCAGCTGTTCAACAGAGGCGTCTTCGGCGCGAAATGGTCAGTTCTTTCTTATTCTCTGTCTAATCCATGTCTCGATCCATCTTTCTTGAGGTCAATTTCGTGCCTTTTGCCTTCTCCGATGCTGTGTGCTTTTGTGGGTTCCGGAATTTTGAAACGTTGTTGTGCTTTTGAGATGATTACTGTTCACAATAGGCGTTTCCGCGAAAGGGTGGTTCTTTATACTGATGGACTCCGCTCCTAGTTGCTATGTTTTTGATAAAGCTCGGAATTATTGTTCTTTTAAGATTAAGGTGATGATACTACGTGTTGTCACACTCTGACTGATCGTTTAATGTGCTGTTCTATTGGGTATTATTTAGCAAGACAAGCTTGACATTGTCAATCTCGCGGATCAAGTTGCTGCAGAACAAGAGAGACATGCAGCTCAAGCTCATGCGCAAAGAAATAGCCCAATTTTTGCAGGCCGGGCAAGAACCGATTGCTCGCATCCGGGTACTTTTGAGAATTGCACTCAGATATTTTTTTTTCTTTTATGAACTCTGTATCTGTCCAATTCATAATCCTTGGGGTGAGTGCACTCTGTCGAGAGTTGTTCTTCAGAATGATGGCTTTTGTTGACATAGGTGGAGCATGTTATACGGGAACAAAATATAATGGCTGCATATGCCATATTGGAGCTGTTTTGTGAGTTTGTCCATGCTCGCATCCCTATAATTGAAAGTCAGAGGTAGGCCACTTTATAAGTTGTTTTGTATCTCGCTGAAACTGTAATGTTGCTCCTAGGCTACGTAGATTCATTGCCTGGATACCCTCTTTTCTGGAAATCATGCTAATTCTGTGTGGAATTGATGAAGTTGCTAGCTCTTGGCATATGTTGATATATTTTATGTGGTAGTTCATCCAAAAGTTTGAATTTCTAAGTGGGGATGGTGAAGGAGAATAGAATGTCATCATCAGGCCTAAGCGGCCCCTAACGATGCGAATAGATAACTAATTGACAAAAAAACATGGCGAGACAAATTGCCAGTATCCTCAATATAAGTGCTGGAGCATTTTCCTAAAAGTTTGGGCTATTTCCTGGAGAGATAGGAACCTTTACCCAACACGTGCAGAGAGGCATCACAGCAAACCTGAAGCACAGTGCTTTTCTACTTCCAAGCGAATATTCCATGTAGAAAAGGAAATGGAACCCTTTTTTTCTTTTTTCTTTTTCCTTTTTTCTTTTTGGGGGGGAGAGGGGAAGGAAGAAACTGGACCCAATTACTTGTACTCAAATTTTTTAAACTCCCTATTTATCCTGATTTGCGGCTTCCTAGAATATTTAAGTGTTTCTAGATTGTTGCATAATGTTAGCTTCTTTTCTCCTTGGAAGGGTAGTTCCGGTTAGATTTGGTATCTGCATCAAGGACAAAAACACACAATTGAGACAATTAGAACATAAACCATCAATTATCTTGAGAAGTATTATGCATTGATGCATATAAGTCGACTGCTAATATCGTCGTAAACATGGTAATTCCTCTGTGTTAATCTAGATCATCCACAATTCTATCATATATGGTTCTGGGATTGCACTGCTGGGCGCATAGTGTATGGACTTTGAGTGAAGCTATTCGGATTATATCTTGATGTCGTCAAGTTAATTAGAATTCATTGGTTTGTGGGCAAGTTGCATACATAGTAACACGGAAGTTAGAGGTAAATATAAAGAGGTTTTTTCATGAAGAGAGAAGAGGAAAAAGAATTGCTTTTGTTTTTCTGCTACAATGGAAATTGCTTTAGCAGCTTGTCCCAACTTTCAAATTTACAGTATTTCTTTTGCCCACGCCTCAGAGAGTGTCCGACTGATTTGCGTGAAGCCATTGCAAGCATCATTTTCGCGGCTCCAAGATGTTCAGATGTGCCAGATTTGCTGCAGATCAAGAATCTGTTCACTACTAAGTATGGGAAGGAGTTCGTCTTAGCAGCTGCTGAACTTCGTCCTGAATCCGGAGTCAATCGTGAAGTTAGTTGGCTTGTCCTTGTTTCCTAACTCTGATCATGCTTCACCCATTGATTTTTACATCTTAAATTGCTGATATGATTGTCACAGTTAATTGAAAAGCTCAGTGTTGGTGCTCCTTCAGTCAAGACAAGACTCAATGTCTTAAAGGACATTGCCCGAGAACATAATTTGGACTGGGATTCTTCTAATACTGAAGCAGAGTTTACTAAGAAGCATGAAGATCTCCTGGTAATTTTTATTTATCTCTCTAGATTTATAGGAAACGACTTTTTTTTTAATAAGTTAGAATCAACGATCCTCCCCACTATTCTTAGTTTTCAATGAAGAGTCAATACACTCATTTGCGTTGCATTGGAGGTTTCGAAAATGATAATTGCCAGCAAAATTGATAGAGTTGTTTTGGGTTGGAGCCGAGTCTTAGGGAATATATCCCTGACAAGAAACTTTAGTTACCAAGTCCGATGCATGCCTGTTAGGTTCACTTGTCCACATTGTAGCTGTATAGATACTCGGTTTGTTTCAAGTGTGATCCCCTATCCGGCTGTTAGTGTTAGTTCCTGCATCTCCATATTCTGGAATACATCAATGAGCTGTCAGGTTACCATTTGTGATTCGATGTCAACTATGTAGAGAAGTGAGATCAGATCCTTAACTGGCTACGCTATGTCGATATAGTTCAAGAATATATTGTCCTTCCTCTGTGAATACCATCAAAGCTCCTGTGTGAGCTTACTTGTATATCTTACAATATCTGTGATCTAACAACTGCACGTAGAGATTGGCCATTACTTATAAATTGGATCTTGCATAATATTGTACATTTAGCTTTTTGAAAATTATTCGCTGCCTTAAGTAAACAACTTCTTGGAAAAAAAAAAAAAAAACAACTTCGTGATTTTCTTGGTGGTTGAACTGCCAAAGAGAAACCAATATCAGGTCCCTATGATAGTTTAGGTCCATTTATCAACATAGATATTTAAGGTGTTCACTTTTTGCTGGACGAAGGCCTCTAAGTGAATTCACTTAGAGCTTATCTCGTTTTGAGTTAAATGACTTGATCGATTTGTGTTGAGCAAGCACTGCTTAGCCGAAAGCCTGTGAGTTACAGGCTTCTGAAAGAAACAAGTATATTATGAGTCCTGTTTTCATGGACTTACATGCAGGCGGGATCTAAGGAAATTTACAATGGAGCAGCGCTGGCACAAGCCCCTGCCAAGCACGTCTCTTTCCAGTTACCTTCTTCTAATGGGACACATGATATAACTCCTGCAGAGAGTAACAAAGAACACTCACGCCTTGAAGTGCCTGTCACTGCTAGTAAGACATCCTCACATAGCACAAATGAGATCGAAACATCTCAGAAGAGTCAAGATGCTGGAACACCGACAGATTCAAAGTCTGAGACAAGGCCACAATCATCTGAAATTCTGGAAAGAGCTCGAGCCGCCATTGCTTCTGCAGAGCGCGCATCTGCCGCTGCACGTGCAGCCGCTGAGCTGGCGAAGATCCACTACAGGGCACAGAAGAGTTAGGACGGGAGGTCTTCCTAGTACCTGAATGTGATGGGGTTGAAGGCATTGCCTACACGGTCGAATTCTTCTGTAAAGCAGGGAGACATATATAATTAATGGCCATTTTAGGTGTGAAGACGTCCTAGCGAGTGCATGATGCTGACCGTCTCCAAAGGGGTTCAGCGGTGGGGAAAGTAAATGTTTCTTTTTCTCCTCAATAAAACTGATAAATGTGTTGAAGACTACAAAGAATACTAGGAGCAAATGTTTTACGGGATCGGCCATTCGTTTGTAAATTCTCTAAGTGTTCTCTTTGGCACCACTCGTGATGCTTAAGGTAAAAGAGAGCATTGATACATCCCAAGGTACAAGTTTTTTGTTTTTGTCGGTCGAAAAGGTACAAGTTCAATGTGCAAGTTTCATGTATAGGGGGGCTAGTTTTTGAACAGTTTTGAGTGCATTATGAGGAGCTGGAATCTTAAATGACCTAAGATCACAAACTGTAGTGATCGACTTTTTGTGTAATATAAATCTTGCTGTTCATGCGCCTCGATTTATATTCTTAAACCCGAATATAATTTTTTGAACTTTGATACTTCGGCTTATAGATTTCCACAAACTTCTTCATAAATCTTTAGAAATGTGCATGTTCTGTTCTTTTCCTTTTAAACGCAAACAAACTTTTGTCCTGTGAAATTTAAACAGAAGAGGTCTTTACATGGTCCGATCCGGAGTTTCCATGCTTTAAGGTCTTCATTTAGATTAAAAGGGACATTCATAAGACAGACATACATTAAATTTGTCATTCGTGGACCTTGTAAATTCCAAAAGGGTCAGTCAGAGCATCTACTTGATCCTTCTCTATTTCAATCTGCAAACAGTATACGGTAGACCGGCAAAGTTCCATCTTAGTTGACCCAAAAGCTAATTCTATGCGGATATAATAAATGCTAGTACGAAAATTACGGACGACGCTGATCTTGGTCTTTATGCTTGGACCATCTTGTTCTTATGCAAGACATGTATATATGTGGAAAGTATAGAATATTATGCCATTGGAATTGAATACGTATTCCCTCCGTCATCGAAATTGGACTATGTTGGGCTGTACAAGATAGGGGTTGAGAATGGCCAAAATTTTAGTGGAATCGACAAACTTGAAATTGATTCGGGACGCAAGAATGTGCTATTTACTTAATCGATCGTGCACGTCTCTTGGAAATATAGTGGCGCGACGTACACATTAGTGATGGTAAGTCGCTGTTGAGGCCATTAAGACGAGGATTATGCATAGTTTTTGAGAGGTGAATCAGCGCTAAAGCTCTCCAAAAAGATGTTGTCTCTGAAGGGAGACCTGTTTTCATTTAATACAGTTCATAGCTTTTCTATATCATTCATCATGTTCATGCAGTCCTGCCTGGGATTTTGTTTCCCCGCAACATAAGTTGGTAATGTCCGAATGGAAAGCATTTCTATTTCAAGATCATAGGAAGAATCAACTCCCATTTCATGTATTTTCCTCTCTATAGAAAAAGGGAACAGAAACCGGAGAAGGGCAAAAGGAAAAGGAGGGCTGAGTACTGGGACTGGACTGGACTGGAGCATCTTTAAAACCAAAGCAGCGCCACCAGAACGGAGTCCGAAAAAGTCTGCCGGTCGGTCAGGAAGAACCAAAGACATTCTTGTCGCTATTCCCGATCGACCCCAGCACTGTACTTTTGCTTTTTCATTTATCTTTTGCCAGCTCTCTACTCCTCTCGTCCTACCACCATCGACCCTATCGCCGCAGCTGGAAGCAGAGAGTGGCTAAAACCCTAGCCAGGCTGCGCCTACACATGGATGGATGGACAACCACCACACCACCACCCCTATTACACGCACTTTGCACAGTTGATGCATGCATGCAGAGATGTGTGCGCATTGCCCAATCGATGCATGTATTACGGGTAAAAACAAAAACCTAGACACAGTCTATACGCACTTTTACACTCTCTTTCAAGTCTCAAAGTCTTCCCCCCTCCCTCCCCTACACCCCCAACCCCCCAGAACTCGAATGCACGTCTCTTTCACAAAAGACAACCCCTAGCCCATGAGAACATCAACCAACGCCTACCTTAGCTTCAGATATCTACCCACTGATTACTTTTAGGGTTTTATAATGATGACAGGCACACACCGAGAGAGAGAGAGAGAGAGAGAGAGTGAAAGAGATGTAACGTCGATTAGCAGGAGAAATAACAAGGACTGAAGGTGAGACTCATGAAGAAAACAAGCGGGGTGATCAATATAACGTCCGAAAACAGAGAGAGAGAGAGAGCGAGAGAGAGAGAGAGAGACTCGATCAGGAACGCGTGGTCTATTATGAGATCCCACGTTGAGATTGGTGCTTATCATGTTTGAAAAATTAGAGATCCAGTTTCAGCTTTTTGTCTGCCAGATCTCTTGTGTATTTAATGCTTTGCTTGAAATGAAATGATTGAGTTGGGGGCAGCCAAATTCAATTTTTTTTTTCTTTTTGGTCGGAAGCCAAATTCAATTTCACTTACTGCCTTGTTCACATAGAAATCAGTTAGAATTGACAAGAGACTAATTGGAAAACTTTATTATGTATCAATTGCACGATCAAGTGTCCAATCAAGATATTGAAAATTGAAACTTTCCTTATACAATATGTTTAACCAGTGCCTTGTGACACTCATTAACATGATTCATTAATCTATTAATTTTCTTTTTGCATGTAATAAGATCAATCATTTATATAATACAAGAAATACTGTGACTTAACTAATCCGTACAGTACACATAAATCAATTCATTCACGTGCATCGAGTAAGATTTAAAAAATTGGGTGGCAAGCATGATCCCTAAGGTAAAAATGAGTGAGTGACGTTGGAATTTGAATACAGGATTTGCTGAATCAAAATCAAATGATTTAAGACGTTAGTCTACGCTTACTTCTCATGTGATTTCTCACTCTTAATTTTATACTTTTTTGGAAAACCCTCTTTCTATCTCCTCACACACAGCTTAAGACACCATGCACCAACGAGCCATCGCAACGGCCTGGCCCTACCGTTGGCGCCTTGCAGCCAACCGCCCCTCTCCCCGCACCCACCGCCAGGTGGACCTCATGTTCATGAGGACCACGGCCAATCACATGAGTTCCGTAGTATAGCTCACCCATGGCCGTGAGAGCTTGGGCATGCCAACCATGGTACAATGGCCACAGAAGCTTGTAGCAAAGTTCAGCCCCAGTGGCCATGGCTGCGCGAGCTTCACCACAAAGTTTCTGGCCGTGCCCATGCAAGAAGAAGAAATAGAAAATCGAGTGCACAAATGCACAATAAAACTACTGATACAAGCGAGTAGCTGATAAATAATTGCGCTCGTGGAAAGATCCGAATACCCATAAGTGCTATTTACACTATTCATGGTTGGAGGAAAACGTACATCTAATTTGAAAGTTATAAGTCCTGGACATTACCCACAAACAAACTTAATTAAAAATTAGAGACGGTAGATGTGCATGGTTTGAGGAAATCAATTTGGTCCCTTTTAAGTTATCTAGTCATGATTTGTTAAAGATGTTTTTTTCCATGCGGTAAAACACGTTATGAACTTTTTAGTCGCCTGAAATTGGGTAACAACAAATTACTTTGGCTCCTGTACGAGTGAAACGTGCAACATGGATCAAAACCACATTGAAGGAGGAAAGCTATAGAACTGTTAGGCTCAAAGTTTGACCAATTGAAAGATCTAAACATTGTTTATGATGTTCTTTCTAGTAGACAAATTGCTTGCGGAGTATAAAAATACATCAACTTTCATCCTTCCCTTTTTTTTTTTTTTTGTTGGTGTAAAATGTAAGTATTATTGAGCAGATATGGTACAGCAACTTAGGGGCATCCTCCAGCATTACAAATAGAGGTAATAGTTCAAAAAGATAGAGATAGGAAGTCTCCACATAGTAGCTAATCTTTCTATTTTATGCGTAGTGGAATAGTGTGAATCTAGGGTTATCATCCAAATGGTTTTGCTTCCTTTTTGGCAATAAATTAAAAATTTTATAAACCAAAAAATGATGAGGGGCAAAAAAAAAAAAATGAGAAATTAGGATTCATTTGTTTTTATAGAAAATGAATGATTTGAAAAATATTTTTCTTAAAGTGATTGTTTATATCATTTATAAAAATAAATGAATGAGATATAATATTTAAATACAAATTGTTGTCAGTAATGAAATCATTTTTCATTGACCAATTATATTGTGCAATATATGTGATCATTTAAAAAAAAGATCTTTTTTTTCAATCACTCATGTTTGCACGACAAACAAACCCTAAGCAAAGAAATGGCACGAGCCTAGGAGGATCAGAACGATACTGACATTACATTGTCGGGATAAGAATTCTCAACTTGTATGTCCCTTTTTTTTCCTTTTCTTTTTTTTAGAGTAGGGGGGACATCAATTGCACGTTTATCTAATAGGATATTGTCAATATACTGGGCAGTGATAGATTGTTGTCCATTAATAAGACAAAATCGATCTAAGGCCTGTAGACCATCATCTGTAGTTTACAGCCTAATCGAAACAACTTTTTATGGCGGATCCAATTAGAATTATGCACTCCTCTTAAGTGAGAGAGGACTACAAATGCTTAAAGCAATACCCACTTCCATTTCGTGCCACTACTCCAAATTGCCAAATTCTTGCCCATTCCTTCACCATAATTTGCATGGAATGTTAAGTTAATTACAATTTTGGACAAGATGTTGGTTGTTACATAACAAATTTTAATTTCATGTTTAAAGGTACATAACTTTCTTGATTTATCGCTCTCACCAGATATAACAAGTATTGAAGATTCTTTCTCGTGGACCCACACTTCGTTTCCTGCTCGAATTTGTCTATGGTGCTATCGAGCATCGTATCGGAAGATTTATAAATACTAGTAAGTATCTCCGTTTTGACGGGAACCAAGGTTGCTGAATTGCTTTGATATCTCAGTATTCGCATCCTACGACAAAATGAGCACATGTTCACAGGCATTTTGCGAGCATCGAGTATGGTACAATGTGCTTCAAACGATGGTCCATTAATTGCACTAATCCAGTGCACATTAGTCTAATCGATCTTGATTGGGAATAAACTTTTAATGAAGCCAACATTATGCATCAATGGCCTGAAAGTAATTGCTCCAATGGAACCTACCCCTCTCAAGTGGGGAATAATGGCTACATTTCCGAGCCAGACGATGCATCCAACCTCGCTTGGCTTACTCTTCTTTGCTATCTATATCTTGGAACATGCCAATCCAGGTTGCTTGCAAGGCTTTGCTTAGCTGACAAAGCGTCGGGCTTTCAGATATTAGAAGGTAACTTCACTCACTTTGGTGACTGTGAGTAAAGCGTGCGTTCGGCTGGCTATTTGCCCAGATCAGGTTATTGCAACAAAAATGCAAAGCCCTAGCTAGGCCCATATGTATAGCCAAGTCTATCTAGAACAAAGTACATATGTGTAGCTCTGATCCTCGAATTGGCATCGATTGGCCTAGCGTGGCGTGATTCTCGACCATCTTTGATTCATCTTATGTGAAAAAGACTCAAGGAGGGGCCAATTCAATTTGCTTCATGTGTGATTTCAAAGATATGGTCTATCTTTGTAGATCCTACTCGAAAATATATCTGTATATAATAGCGAATACAACCAATCCTAGCCGTACTCTCTCTCTCTCTCTAGGAATGAACGGATATACATAGGTTTTGGATGTATTTTAGGCATGAAGTTGATGGATTTTATGCCAAAGCTTAGAAGTGTGTTACTTAAACCCGAGAAGGAATCACCAAAAAAGGGAAGAAAAAAAAACTATTTCCCAAATCCATATTTCAATATCCCAAGTGTGGAATCGCCCACACGAACCGGACCAGTAATTAAGAAAAACTAAAATCATAAATCCGTAATCTCCCTCCTTAGTCATCTCGTCTCATCTCGATCTCTCTTGGTCTCTCCGTCTCTCAACTCTTAACTCCCATTGACTTAGGGCCACGCCTTTGGTCGTTCCATGCAAACTCGACTCACGGCCTTGCCTCCCCCTCTCGCTCTCGATCACCTCTATTTGTTGTAATTTGTAAACCCTAATTGCTGCCATTACCCCTTTCTAGTTTCCTCAATCTACTCACTGTTCGAAGTGCTGAGAGGAATGTGAAGTATTCTTTGCGGTGTGTGAAGTTTTTTTACAAACAACGGGGCAATTAAAGAACATGACATTCTTTTTTGCCCAAAAAAAAGCTTGGTGAGACTAGTTTATGGCTCACTGAAAAATAAGCCATTGATCGCGTGAAGTTTGGTGGGATGGGTTTTATGGACCCGATCCGGTCCGGGTGGGTCTATGGAACCAACGGATGGTGCCCTTTCCAATTTTTTGGGAACCTGTCCGGACTAGTCGTCCGATTCCAGGATGGGTTCATGGAACCACGGACGGTGCCCATTTGATGCGGGTGGGGGTGGGCAAGATCTGTTTGAGTGATGTCAATGGGTAAACGAAAAATGCAAGATAGATTACGATCAACCCAAGGCGTACATAATATCACCAACCAAGGATCGTGATCGGGATTGATGAAGTTCATTATCAAGACCTGCAAAATATCACCAGCTGACGATACAAATGCTTTTTTGGTTCACTATCGAGGAAGAATTCAACTTTCAAGGATATAGATGCTAGGGATAGATATTTGCTCACATTGCGGCAAATCTCTTATATTTTCATTCATTAGTCTCTTTATATAGAGGAATTAACTCATAGGAAATCGACAAAGCATTAAAAATATTGAAACTACCCAACATTAAGGACATAGGAACTAGAAAATACAATGAAAATCTAACAACTAGAGAGTACATTAAATATCTAGAGATTTGAACTTTGACTCTAAATTCGTTCGTCGTCCTTAGAAGCCTAGAAGAGCAACCCCTGAAATTCCTTTCTTTTCCCCATTGTATCCATTCTTCATCGATAAATTCTCCTCATCATCAACAAGCCTACAGTTCTTATCTCAGAAAACTCAAAATACAAAAATTGTAGATCCAAAAGTCCTTGAACTTTTGGCCTTGGAATCAGGTCAACCCGATTTGTAACGACAAAGTTACTACCATTATCTAGGGCTAGCGCAGAACTGAAATTTCTGCTCATTGTCGTGACAAAATATCCATGTGCATAAGTCATTCTCCCGATCTTCGACATCTTCAACATGAACTTATCAATAAGGTTCAATGCTCCCACCTCACCATTCCAATTTTTCGTGGCCGGCTCCCTGCTCCAAAGTCGGAATTGCCCACCCTAAAACCGATCACCCCAAGAGTCAAGTAGCTGAAGCTACCTAGTAGTGGCTGAGTGCCTGGCTAACATCTAGCCAGGATGTCGAGCCAGCCCCAGGTGCCTGGCTCAAACATGGTTGGGCGCCCAGCCAGTCCCTCTAGAAAACCACTTTCGCGTTGGCCCTCTCTATATAAGACCTGGTTTCAACTTATTTCAGGCATGCATAGGGAGATTACATGATTGAAAGTACTCCTAGGGTTTTTCTCCGAGAGTATTGTGAGAAAAATACTGAAGAGATACGAGCTTATTACTTGGAATTTCCCGAAAATGAAGATCATCTGCTCCCTGATTGTTGATGCTTCAATCGAAAGGAGATTCCTTAACAGGAACTTATCCCAATAAACAAGGAACCATGAAACTACACATGACCTCGAACGAAAGCAACTATTCTTTGGGGATAGAAAGGGACTCGTCATTCTTCACTTCCCCATAAAAAGAACTAATCTAAAGATTTTGCCTAGGAGTTCACTGGCTATTAATCACGATGGTTTCTGGTCTACTGATTAAAACACGACCATTTGCCACACTTCTTTTCACCCCCAGCCATAGTCACTGTCTGAGGACAGATATTTCTGGACAAGTGAGATCACAGTGTAGAGAGAGAGAGAGAGAGTTCACAAACTTACAACGCATGCAAAGGGGAAAAGGGAGGGTTGGGAACTTCCAGTTCATATCGAACTTCCCTTGTCCCACATGCACGACCAACCAAAACCCCCTCAAAAGCTCAAAGCTTTTCCTTTTACAGACATTATAGCAAACAACTCATAATCGATTTATAGATCGAATACGTGAACCCAATACACGACGACACAAACACACAGACTCACTCTCTCCGGACAAACTAGCTGATGAGAGAGTGTTACCTGATTCCAAAAGCTGTACCATTCAACCCCTCCCTCTGTCCCCCAAACAAACCAAAACTTCTCTCCCTCTCTCTCTCCTCTTCCCTTGCATGAAATGAACCCCCCTCTCTGTAGTCAGTTTTTGTCATGTCCCTCTTTCTGTCTCTAAGGGTGGCTTTTCAAGAACTTGGTTCAATACTCCAAACAAACGTCCAAGGAGATCAAATTTTTAGAACCCATCTTGAAACCGATTGATCGAGGGAGGATCCAATCTCGACACCCAATTCAATCCTTCCTTCTGACCCTGCGGCAACCTGTCCCTGCCTCCTCCCTCGGGTGCGTTGAACCCTTCTCCGACCGGTGCCCCGATGCAGGTGTAGTTCGACTCCGGTGTGCCCAAGTGCGAGCTTGAGCTCCTGCTGAACATGTGGCCCATTGAGTAGTTATCGCCCGCGGCGGCTGGGTGCTGGTTGCCATTGTAATGCGAAGGGTAGGCCGCGAGGCGGGGTGGCGATGGGTATAGGTAAGGTGGCAGTGGCTGGACAATGGAAGATGAGGAGGAGGCCGAAAAGAATCGCGCCGGCGGTGGCGGCTGGTACATCGATGATCTGAATGGAAGCGGCGGATCTGCCACATTGGTTGCCGTGTGATAGCCTCCCGGTATTGATTGGCAGCTACTGAGAAAACAAGGATCTCACTAGGGTTAAGGCAAGTGTGTTCATATCTGAACTTAAGCTTGAACGAAGCAATGACCCAAAACAAAGGATCTCACTAGGGTTGAGCACACGTGTCCTGTGTTCATTGAGGGTGATATGAACAAGGTCCTATTAACCATACTTAACAGGATAATTTTTTCAATTTAATTAAGTTT
The DNA here is from genome assembly GCF_020921035.1 of Rhodamnia argentea. NCBI lineage: Eukaryota > Viridiplantae > Streptophyta > Magnoliopsida > Myrtales > Myrtaceae > Rhodamnia > Rhodamnia argentea. The sequence goes on along the minus strand of NC_063154.1, from coordinate 7,389,297 downwards.
TAACAAGAGAAGTTATTTTAACAAAAATCCGGTTAAGAATACCAAAGATGAGAATCCCATCTTTTCCTTTTTATCTTTTACCAATCTTTGCACATTGGTTGAGCACACATATGTCCTATGCTCGTCAGAGTTTCCATTTTCATGTTAAAAGGAAGAGAGAGAGAGAGAGAGAGCGTACCCTAGATGATGATGAGGAAGGGCGGGATGAGCGGCTAGGGTATCGTTACCGAAGACGAGCTGACGAGCCTTGTTCAGTGTCTCAGTCTCTCGTTCTGACCAAAACCCAACAACCGAAGGAACAACAAGAGAACAAATCATTTCAAATCAAAACCCCCAACAGTAGTTCCCCCCTCAAGAATTTCAGCGAAACCCCAACTGTTACTCCAAGTTCGTGCGTGTGTGCGTGTGAAGAAACCGAGATTTGACATGACTAGGCCTTCACCGAAAGCAAGATCATTCACCGAAGTCCACAGTCCATTTCAGGTTTCATCAACAGTGCAGTTCAGACCTCGTTTCTTTTTTCCTGTTCTTCTTCCTGATTAAGAGAAATGAACAGAAGGGAAGAGAGAGAGAGAGAGGACGTGCCTTGACGGTGGCGATTCATGTGCCCGCCAAGAGCTTGAGACTTGCAGAACTTGAGGGAACAGAACCTACACTCGTAGACCTTCCCGCACTCTTCTTTTGCGTCGCTCTTCTTTTTCCTGCACCCTGTCAACCAATTAAAGCAACTCGATTTGACCCTTCTTGCCCCCAAAAAGAGAGAGAAAAACAAAAGGTCCAACCCTAATCGGCTCTCGCCCCAGATTAATTTTTAGGGTCGTACCATCATAGCATTTGAAAGATCGACTTTGGACCGACTCTTTCTCTCATTTTGATAAAGATGAGAACCTTTTGGTCCGCACTGTAAAAGCTCAAAACTCGCTCTCTGATTTCGAGCTTGGCAAGTTACTACACAATGTCTCCCTTTCTTCGCCGACAAAATGGAACTGATTTTGTATTGACAAAAGCGAAAGGAACTTGAACTTCTCTCTCTCTCTATCTCTCTCCTTTTTTTTTTTTCGTTTTTTCTCAACCGAAGTAACTAGCAGTCTAAAGGAGAAAACACTTGATACCTGATAAGGAGCTACTGCCCTCCAACACTTGCGTATTACCATCTCTAGTGCAATCCTCAGGCAAGTTGTTGAGGTCTAGGGAGTTGTTTTCCAGCTCTCTCCTGCAACAAGCAAAAAAAAAAAAAAAAAGAAGGAAAGAAAGAAACAATAGGACTTAGTCTCGAAGAAGAGGATGGGGGGTGGTCAAATTAGCTAATAATGAAGAGGAGCTGAAAGAGTAAAAGAGAGTGGGTTTGTGTGTGGGGGGAGACCTACATGGTTTGGTTGGTACCGACAGAGAGACAGAAAAAAACGTGAGGCTAAAGCAATCTTCAGGTTAAGTGGGTGTGTGGGAAGATACTAAGTGCTGGAAAAAAGGAAAAAGCAAAGGTGGTCTTAGAGAACAGGCAAAGATTTCACAAGACTTGCAGTTGAAGACTGCAATATAAAGGCTAGTCGAGTGGAGTGAAGGGTAGAGAGAGAGAGAGGAAGAAAAGGAGGGCCTTTGAAAGTTCTCTATCAGTTCCACCCCCTGCCACGCCCCTGCACTGCACAGTGCACACCCCTCTCTCTCTTTATCTCTCTGAAAGATGAGAATTGAAAGAACAAAGAGGGCATTCTCGTGACTCCACTTGAGAATGAGGGGCTAGGAGTCTACCAGAGTGTCGTTCTGGTTCGGTTGAGACGGGTGAAGGGAATTGGACTTCTCCCTGACCAAGGAGAAAAGAATGACTCACGCTTTCCCTTTTGAGAGAGAGATGCTTGGTTCATCTTTGGCAGGACTGGGCGATATAAGTGAAGGAAGGAAATGGAAGTAGGACAAGATCAGGCAATACGTATTCAACTTCCAGCTCTAGTTCTGCTGTTGTTGTTGTTGTTGTTTTTGTTGTTGTTGTTGTTGTGTACCAGCAATGCCAAGGACAAAGATCCAAGAACGATATTGCTCGTATAAGAAACAGTGTGGAGATGCAGAGCTGTCGGTACTGATATATCGAGAAGTAATGCTAGGTTTAATATGACTACCGTAATATTAGTACAGCACCTTCTGGGGCACATTATTATTATTATTATTATTATTATTATTATTATTGGAGTTCCGGATTAGCTGCTTATTTGAATGCTCGCTCGCGTTAGCAACCACGTTGACTTAGTTTATCGGTTTTGTCGATCAAATTTCATACACCAATGTAGCGTTACTCGATTATAAGAAGACTGCCTTTTGATAAAAGAATAATAATGGTTGGGATACTTAGTAAGACTGGCCAGAAGGTGTTGACAGCGGCTAATGGTTGAGGGGATGGCATGCCTTATTGTTCATCGTTATATAGTGATTAAATATCTTTGATTTACTAGCTATCCAACAGACTAATCATTCGTTGCCGCTCGGTTATATCCCTTCCCAGCTCCCATCAAGAAATAGAACCGACTAATCCTAAAACAAAGGGTCGAGAAACTCAATACCACCATTTCACTATTCTTGAACAACTTGGAGCTGGGCTTTTGTTTCGCACTATTACGTATACGAAAATAATGGAAAAAAATTGAATTCCATTCTCAACTACTCCTATTGGAAATAGGATTGAATACGAATTCGAACCATAGCACACGGCTTCATAAAATCGTATGATTTTCCCGATCTAAACCAAGCAGGTTTTACATGAAGAAAAATTGGCTCAACATGTTCTAAGAAAAAAGGAGTTGTAGACTTGATTAGATGGATCAATTTCCTCGGTGGTTCATCTCCAATTTTGCACGAAAAATCGCTCCACTTCTCAAGACAACAGAGGATAAAGAGTTTTTTGAGGACGAGAGCCATGGCCCATTCTTTCAACGAAGGCTTTCGCTTTCACATGTGCATTCCCCGGCTATTTACTGGATTGCTAAGATGGAGTTTTCATATTCTTCAACTGCTGATGCGGAAAGATCGGTCGGCAACTCCGGATCGATTATTAATGCTTCATATCCCGCTTGGTTATTTGAACAGGGGAAGAAAAACATGATTGACAATCTTGTCTTCTTGCCGAAAGGGAAAAGAATAATCAAACCACTCTTTTTCCTTCGCTAGTCCTAGTAGTGTGCCAAACCGCAACTCCTTGTGGTCGACCTCTCCCCGCTTATGAAGCTTTACTGTTCCTTGGGATTGTCTTTGGGCCTTTCCTGTGTAGCTTAGGTGGAAGGTGAAGAAGACCTCATTCCGAGAGAGCCCGAGCCATTAGCGAGATGTCACTCTAGAAGAGCTAAAATTCTAACCTTATGTCAGAAATTACAGGCCAAGGGATAGTCTCGGGTATACGGTTGCTATGGGGCATAGGTCTCTAAAAAGGTAATGGTGGCGTGCAAAAGTTTCCTCGGGTCAAACGGAGATTGGCCTTAAGTGCAAAGGCATAAGGAGCTTGACCGTAAGACCCACCCATCGAGTAGGGACGAAAGTCCTAGAGCATATATCACTAGTGTAAAGAAAACATTACACACATTTGACATTAACTGTCATTGATTTGAGAATTATAAGAACTATCTATGTCCGATCTCCACAGACAGAGCGACCTTTATACTTGCAAGGGAATGTGGTAGTCTTTGCATCGTATCAAGTCAATAGGTCAATTAGTGCACGATTCACTTAATAAATAGGTAAACCAAACACGGTCCACATAATAATGTCCATCAAATTTGGTCACTCCGACTCAACATGACCTACACTACCCAATAGCTTCTTTGAGATTAAACTATTAATTGGCCTCGATTAATTACTAATGTGCTTAACATGGTTTTATACACACAGATCCAAATAATTTCGAAAGATTTAACAAGATATGGGCTCAATTACTTTTCTATATAAATGAACCGAAAACTTGAAGATTGATTCGAAGATAAAGGATCCGTTACAAGCTAATTAAATTGATAAAAGGAATTGAAAAGGGTAAAAGCAACATGAAGAACACATCTCAATATTGAAAATTATAGGAAAAATTGTCCGAAAAGTCCTAAACCTATTGTATGGCGGCCAATTCAATCATAAACCTTTCATTTATGCTAATTTAGTCCTAAATCTTTTTCGATTATGCCAATTTAGAGCTAAATATTTTAATGATTTGTCAATTTAGTTTTAAGCCTTTTGATAATTTGTCAATATAGTCATTTTGGCCAATAATCCAAATAATAAGGTTAGGACAATATTAAAAAAACGTCAAAAGATTTATAATTGAATTGATATAATTTAAAAATTTATGACTAAATCGGCGAATAGTCAAAAGATTTAGGAGTGAATTGGCGGAGTTGAAAGGTTTATGACCGAACCGGCTGTCGTACAATAGGTTTAGGACTTTTTGAACAATTATCCCATGGTGGGTTTTGGAATAATTTCGAGAACAAGTTTGCAACTTAGTTGAGCTAAGCTAATATATTATCATTATCAAGTTCAACTCAACTCAATTATTTGTGCATGGCTCAATACTCGATTTGATCTCGATTCGGCATGATTTTTGCGGGTAGGGTTCAACTCGGTTATTTGTGGGGATAAGTACATTAGAAGTACTATAACTTTTGTATAACGTTCATTTAAGTGCCATAACTTTCAAAACATTCACTTAAGTGCCATAACTTTCAAAACGCGTTCACTTGAGTGCCACAACAACTTTTGCGGCGTATCACATCAGCTTTCCGGCGTGCCACGTCATCTTTCCGGCGAGCCACATCAGCTTTTCGGCGTGCCACGTTAACTTTTCGGCTGCCACGTCGGCTTTTCCGGCGTCCACGTCAACATGGCACTCAAGTGAACGATTTTTGAAAGCTATGGCACTCAAGTGAACATTTTGAAAGTTATGATACTCAAGTGAACGTCGTACAAAAGTTATGGCACTTCTAGTGTACTTTTCCCGTTATTTGCGCACGACTTGATACTCAATTTGATTTCAATCCAATTTGATTTGTCCAACTGGGGACTTGATCAGATTTTCAATCAGCTTGAGCTCAACCTAACGCTAAACTCAATTTGTAAACTTTAATCTACACTCGGACTCGAATTCCAAAAGTGTAATAAGATTATATGCGATAAAACTATATGGAAATTCAAGTTCTAAACTCAAACTGTACTCAATAGAGTACTTAAGCTGCCTAAACTCGAAAAGAGTCCATTGGGGATTCGAGGAAACCGAGTGGCTTGACTCGTTTACACCATATGTGACGTTTACCCTAAAATTTACCTTCAAGGTTCGTAAATAGGGTTGCCGACACGAAGAGGCTAATCATTCTCCTTGTAAGGAGTACTTCAGTTGCGCTCTCTTCCTTTTTGCTCCAACTAGGAAATTGTACTTGTCTCATTCAATATCTAATGGTATTTAATGAGTTTCATTTTGCAAATCAAGAGTTCTACGAAAAACTTAGCATTCGCCATAACTCCTCCCACTAAGTTTTTCCCGGGAAGATCTTATCATTCTCTCTCGATAGTATAATAAAGTTGTTGATTGCTTTTGGGATTTCCCCAGCGTAGTATATGTCAAATAATCGACAGATTTCTTTTCTTCTTATGATGAATAAGTTGTGTCAAAAGTCCGAAATATGATCATGGAAGATGGAGAGAGTCGTATCTGGATATGAAGCAGTATGATTCTGCAAATTATGTTAGGATTCATGTATGTTGAAGTTTTGGCTTTTACATTATGCATTTAGGTAACCATACAGTTTTTGTACAAGAATCAAGCATAAGATGTTTAAATTTCGGCCCTACTCTTTTCTTTCTTTTAGTTAACTAAGTTTCAATCTGTGTTTCTTTTTCTCTATTGGCTCGTTAGATTTAGTTTTTAAATTTTCTTGATTTGACTAAGCACTAATTATAGCAAGAGATCCGATCGACAAAAAGGCTCTTGACAACCGCATATACATTTACAATCGCCTAATATCCAAAAAAACTCCAACTTTACCATTTTTGACAATTATATCCAAAAAAAAAATTTGTCTCATAAAAAATCCCCAACTTTTACTTTTGTCTCAATTCTACGGATCTAATACCAAAAAAAAAAAAAAAACCCTCAACTTTTACTTTTATCCCAATTCTACCACCGTCAGTCTTCCTTCCATAATCACCATTAGTTAATCCTACGTGACTCGAGTTTTCTCACCGAACTTATCAATGAATCTTCGAAATTTAGAAATAGTAGGTTTCAGGAACGATGAGGTTTTAGATCGTTAGTCCAAATATCTCCATGTCTAGCCTTTTTGGGCTGCTAAGTGCCGAAGAGAATACGAAACGTACCGTCTTGAGTGACTCTATATCTCCCGGCAATATGTAGGGAAAACAAATTATAGGAGAGAAGTTCACGAGTTTTTTCATGTCAGCTTTACTAAGGTGTAATTCATTAACAACGTGAAAATGCCATATAGGAGTAACTAATGGTGATTATAGACGGAAGGCTAACGACGGTATAATTGAAATAAAAGTAACAGGTTGAGGTTTTTTATGAGACAAAAATGAAATTTTGGATATAATTGGGACATATGCTAAAATTGAGGGGTTTTTTTTTTTTTTTGTACTAGGCCGGTAGAATTGGGAAAAAAGTAAAATTTTGGGGTAGAGTTGAGACAAATGTAAAAGTTGGAGGTTTTTATGAGACAAAAAATATTTTAGGTAGAATTGTCACAAATGTTAAAGTTAGAGTTTTTTTTTTTTTTTTTGGGTATTAGGCCCATTTACAATAGGCATTTACTTATTGGGTTCCAGCTTTTGGTTTCCTTTTTTCTCTTTGATTTTATTTTTGTTATATATTAATTAACTGAGATTTATATATTAGGTATTGATTATATAACAATTTTTTAGTGACTGTTTTATTGGAGTGTGAAGCCAAAATATTTTATTAAGGGCCTTTTTATCTTTTGTCTTTTTTTTTTTTTTTTTTTTTGCTTCTAAGTTAAAAACTAAGCCTCTTATATTAGTGATTTAAAAAGTAATAGCCGCCACAAGAGCAGAAAAAAGAAGCGCAAAGTAGTGAATAGAGAGAAAAAGAAAAAAAGGGGCCATGACGGCATTCTAACTGTTTTCAATCTCTTTGTGCCCCGATCTTGTGAGATGACCATCGATTGTATTCCTACTTTCTCGAAGACTAGTGAATTCGCAGAATGCCCCTACGCGGATACGTAGCTTGAGTTTGGGTGAACTTCGATAATAAATTCTCTAGTGTATTCTTCTAATTTTCTTCTTTTATTATTATATTTTGCTAGTATTGATAGTTTGCTTGGATTATTTTTCTAGAATTCGTGTGCGATTCCCGACAACTAGTATCGTAGCCTGAATTAACTAATCGAGAACATCGAGGGGCTTTTTGTGACATTCAATTGAAAGCAAACGGTATGGCGTAAGATCAAATCAGAATTGATAAGTTTGATAGGCAGGATTTCGGATGGTGGAAACTCCAACTCATGAATCATCTTTTTTAGAAAGATCTCTATGCACCACTTGAGGGTTGGAAATCCGTACTCGCGAAAGTGGATCCGATAGCAGAATCGAGTTGGAAAATTCTTGATCGAAAGGCGTTACGTGCAATTTGTCTAGGGTTGACGAAAAAGACAGGGTACCACATTGCAAAAGCGAAGACCGTAAAAGAAGCCATAGATATTCTAACAAATATTTATGAGAAATCGTCCACATCAAATTAGATATTTTCGCTAAAGAAATTGGTTAATATGAAGCTATCTGACAGAGGATTTATTGCAGAGCACATTAATAGTTTTATGCAAGTCATAGGTCAATTGGATAAATTTGGATATGAAGCTTCAAGCTTTACTATTTTTATATTCCCTTTCGGAAAGTTGCAACACTATGGTGCAGGAAATTTCGAGTACCATGAATGATGATTTGACTCTGGATGATGCTATGAGCAGCATCATGGATGAAGAAATGCGAAGGAAAGTTTCAGGTGGAGATAGGTTTTCAGTAGCTACATCTTTGACGGCACTAGTAGTGGAGAACCATGGGAGGAGTAAAAGCAGAGAAAAAATCAGTGGGCGTGGTAGATCACAATCAAGGGAGAAGAGAGAGGTTGCAAAAGACGAGTGCTGATTTTGTCACTAGATGGACACCATAGATTTCAACGTGAAGGCTATAAAAAGAAATAATGAGATGAGAATCAAGGAGCTGATGTGGTAAGCGATGAACCTTTGCTAGAGAACTTGAGTTTATCTGCAAGGTTTGATTTGATGACAGATAAGTGGTTTCTTCATTTTGGTGCTTCTTTTCATTGTACCTTGCAAAGAGACATATTTATTGATTGCACCAATGGAGATTTTGGATAAGTGGTTGTGGGAAACGGCCACTTATGTCCGATTATGGGGGGAAAAAAACTGTGATTGTGAACATTTTAGGTGGAGGACGCCTAATTTTGCATGAAACTAGACATATTCTTGAGTTGAAGAAAAATATGATTTCAACTAATAAACTTGACCAAAAAGGCATGGTAACAAATTTTGGATGCGGAGAGTGGATGATAATCTTAGGGGTAAGAGTAGTAGCAAAGGAAAAGCGTACATCTACACTTTATCTTCTCTAGGGAAACAATATCGTTGATATAGTTGCAATTACAGTGGCTACAGATAATTTATCTACTTTTCGGCATTATCGTTTGGAACATCTTGGTGAAAAGGGTGTAAAGCAGTTACACTCAAGAAAGTTGCTTTTAGGTTTGCAGAAAGTTGATTAGATTTCTGTGAAAGTTGCATTTATGGAAAATAAAAGGTAGTAAGTTTAAAATTGAATAGACGACAGAATAAAGGGCAAAAGCTAGAGTTGGTTCATACTGATGTGTGGGGATCGGCAAAGGAACTCCCTTATGGTGGTAAGAGATATTTTTTCACTTTTATTGATGATGCGATAAGAAAGACTTAGGCCTATGCTCTTAGAGAAAAATAAGAAGTATTCGAAGTTTTCATATATGGAAGACCATGATAGAAAAAGAAACAGGTTATCAGATTAAAGCTCTCTAAAGTCCGATAATGGTAGTGAATACATGAGTAAAGAATTTGCAGAATACTTGAGCCGAGAAGGCATATATGGGTTGAAGACTATTTCTAGGACTCCTCACGAGAACGATGTAGACGAAAGGATGAACGTGACTATTTTGGGGCGAGCAAGATTCATAAGGCTACATGCGGGTCTCCCATTACACTTATGGGCTACTACGATTGATGTAACTATATATTTGATTAACAAGAGTACATCTAGTGTGCTGGATAGAGGAATACCGCAAGAGTAGTGATAAGGTAAAAATGTTAATTATTCATATCTAAAAGTTTTTAGTTGTATTGCATATGCTTTGATTAATAGAGAGGACAAGAAGAAGCTTGATGCTAAGTCCCAGAAGTGCGTCTTTATTGGATATGGATATAGGCATCGGAATTATGAGAATAACAAAGTCATTTGTAGTCGGAATGTGGTGTTACATGAAGAAAAGATGTACAAATATCATCAGACAGAGCATGAGACAGCTATAGAACCAGAATATATTGAGCTGGACACAATTCCTATAAAGATAATTCCAGCATATCATAGTGCACCTAAAGGGAGGTTCAAAATGAGCACATTATTAATGAATAGGCAATTCATGAGGAATACAGTGATTCGGAATAGACTAACAACCCTAAAGCATCTGTTTTGAGGAGATCTACACGTTTGATAAAGCCAAAGGTAATTTTTGATCCATTAGCTAATACTGTTCTAAGCCATATCTTGTATATAGATTCGAGAAAGCTGGAGACTTATGATGAGGCAAAGAAGACACATCTCACATGCAGTGGGAGCGCGCTATGAAAGACGAGATGAGCTTGTTACTTTAGAACAAAACTTGGGAGTTGATCGAGTTGCCTACTGGTAAAAAGTATTTGTTAAACAAGTGGGCATACAAGATGAAAAGTGAAGCAGACGGTGGTCTCGGATACAAGGCAAGACTTGTAGTAAGGGGCTTTTCTTAAAAAGAAGTGATCGACTACTCTAAGATATTTTCAGTAGTAGTGAAGATAACATCATTCAGAGCTTTGGTGAGTATAGTTGCAGTGGAGGATCTTTATCTCGAGCGGTTAGATGTAAAAATAGCGTTTTTGCATGGTGATCTAGATAAAGAGTTGTACATAGCACAACTTGAAGGTTTTGAGGTCTAAGGTAAAGAACACATGGTGTGTCGCTTGAAGAAAAGCTTGTATGGCTTAAAGCAAACTCTGCAACAATGGTACTTAAAGTTTGATGATTTTACAAAAGAAAAAGGATTTGCACATTGTGAAACTGATTATTGTGTTTATTTTAGCAAGTATGGCAATGGTGATATTGTGTATCTCTCTTTATATGTCGATGACATGCTAGTGGTTAGCTCTAATATGAAAAGAATCGCAGAAGTGAAGAAGATGTTAGCATCACAATTTTCTATGAAAGACTTGGAGAGGCCGAGAAGATTTTATGCATGAAAATAATCAAGGATAGAAAAAATAAGAAATTGTGGTTGTCGCAGGAAGACTATGTGAACAAGATGTTGAAGAGATTCAACATAAATAAGGCAAAATCGGTTACAACTCCTCTAGTGAGTCACTTCAAACTTTCCAAGGATATGTGTCCAAGTACTCGGGCTTTGAAAGATGAGATAGCAGTAGTGCCATATGGGTCAACCGTGGGAAGTTTGATGTATGCCATGGTGAGCACGAGACCAGATATTGCAATCGATATTTGCAGAACCCGGGTAGAGAGAATTTGAATGTACTAAAATGGATATTAAGATATCTAGCAAGTAGATCAAATTATTATCTTTGTTATGGAAACACGTCTTTAAAATTGCAGGTTTATGCGGATGTAGATCACTCGAGTGATCAAGATAGAGGTGAGAGTACTATTGGATATGTCTTTACAATTGCAGGTGCAATAGTAAGTTGGGTATCTCAACTACAAAAAGTAGTGGCTCTATCGACGACGTAAGCAGAGTATGTGGCAATCACGAAAACCTCTACGAAAATCATGTGGTTGCAAGATTATGTGGGAAAACAATCAATGAGCACACTATGGAGTAGTAGTTAAAGTGCAGTGCACTTAGCAAAGAATACTGTTTATCACTCAATGACTAGATATATCAAGAAGCGTTACCACTTCATCAAGTCAGCAATGAAAGATAATGAGTTAAAGCTATAAAATATTGATAGCTCAAAGAATCAATTTGACATGTTTATTAAGATAGTAGACAGCGAGAAACATACTTTCTATACTACTATTATTGGTATTGCTCCATGTTAATTGATGAGGAGCATCGCAGAGGCACAAGTTCCAGTTGCTAATTTTTTTAAGAGGATGGATGCAAAGTTGCTTGGTGCATTCGATATATTTGTCTCAAGTGGGAGATTGCTAACATGTGAAGCCAAAATATTTTATTAAGTGCTTTTTTGTCTTTTCATTTTTTATTTTTTTTTTGCTTCTAGGATAAAAGATATACCTCTTATATTAGCGATGTAAAAGGTAGTACTCGTCATAAGAACAAAAAAAAGCAGGGCAAAGCAGCAAATAGAGAGAAAAGGAAAAAGAGAGGTCGTGACGACATTCCGAGTGTAGTCAATTTCTCTGTGCCATAATCTTGTGAGAAGATCATCAATGGTATTCCTACTTTTTCGAATATTAGTGGATTCGTAGAGTGCCTCTGCGCAAAGAGATGGCCCAAATTTGGGTGAATTTCGATAACAAATTATCCGATATGTTCTTCCGATTCTGTTTTTTTATTATTATATTATGTTAGTGTGGATTGTTTGCTTGGAATATTTTTTTGGAATTGCCGCGCGATTCTCCCCTGCATGTGAGCTTAGTGTTAGGTCATCCTTCCGCATCAACTTATCTCAAATTTCAGTCTCCATCAATGCCTAACTTCAAAACCATGAAGTCCGCTATCGAGCCCGCCCAGAAATCGAACCATCGACTCTGATATCACTTAATAGGAGTGCGTAGCAGAAGTCCAATACCTTCGTCCGGGGAGATTATTAAGAGAGAGCCCAAGTTTGAGCTCATTAACATATCCGGTCAAATTCACGTTCACTCAAAAGCTTAAGCTAATGAGTTATAGGCCAGTATGGATATACTTACTGCTCTACTCTGCCTCGATTTTTCGACGTGGGATTTTTTGACACAAATCACTAACACATGTTTCCTAATATGTTTGTTATGCTAATAGTCTATTTTGGACTACAAAAAACTAATAACAACTTAATTAAAAATTATTGTAGGGTCCATATTTTTAAGAATTTATGTCTTATAATATGCTGTTATTTTGAAAGTCACCTAAAGACCGTTAGCAAAGTTCATAAATATATATCATAAATATATATGTGTGTGTATACGTATATGTATATGTATATGTGGCTGACGATTAATTTATTAGCCAAAGAAATGTTAATAAGTTAACCCCTTTTCAAGAAAAATGCAATCGAGAATAGCGCATAAAACGGCATTGTCTTTTTCGCACCGACAAAGTTATTGAGAGTTTCTTAATACTTCTTCGACGATTATCATAAGATAATATTCCGACACAACCATTGTCTTCCAACGATAATTTTATAAAAACCTCATATATATATTTATATATGAGATCAGATGGAGCGATGTCCCGTCGCCAATGTCACGTCCCCATACGGCTTGGTGAAAGATTTTCTCTCTCTCGTTCTTGGGGGGGTGTCAGCTGCAACAAGTTAAAAGGCAACCCAAGAATGGAAAGGGGATGATGTTATGTGTTTGGAGGCAAATGAACCGCATGCCAAATCGTTGCAGAGTTTTTTTTGCTGCGATCTGCTCATCAGGTCGAGATGGGCAAACTCTACGGATCACCATCCCACATGGCTGCACGATCTCCCCTCCCCTCCTGATTTATTATTGTACCCGGTTCTTGGTCCGCACCATGCAACCGTAGCTTTCACCCCTTTTTTTTCTCTTTCTTTTCCTTTTCCTTTTTCGAGTTCGAGGTTTTTGTTTTTCTCTGGTGTGGACCGAAGGGTATCGGGGGAACCCCCACAAGTGACACTACCACTAGCTACACCAACGTTGTTGTGTCATGATAAGTCATACGTCATTGAATATATTCTCGTCACGTTTCATAAGGATCAAACTTTCTAGACGAACCATTTGTCTAACATGGTATCGGTGTACATGTCAAGATTCGAATCCCGATATTACCTATAATGACTCGATTCAATCTTGCTTGCAATTTTGTTCGTCTTTTTGTTTCCGTCAGATCCCGTTAATGTTTTTTAGTCCCAAGACGGTCTTTGAAGACCGACTTACACGAGAGGACGAATGTTAAATCATATACTATAAATACCTTGTTGGCCCCTTTTTCTAACGGTTCAAATGTTTTTGGACACGATTTGTCTCACCCGTTCAAATGTTAAAGGTGCTCCTGAGGTAGAACGTCAGCGAGATGGGTTAGAATTAGTCTTATAGAGTGACCTCAAATCTCATCAAGGAATAGAAAATATGAAGCACTGGATAAATTTGAAGGGAATAATAGTCCAAAATTTTTTAAATCTATTGTACGGCGGCCAATTGAGCCCTAAACTTTTCAATTATACCAATTTAGTCATAAACCTTTCGATGATTGGCTAATTTATTCATAAACCTTTCAATTGTGTCAATTTAATCCTCAACTTCTTAGAAATTTGTGAAATCAGTCCTAAACCTATTATATGTCAATTTAGTCTTAAACCTATTATATGGATAATTGATCGGGAAACTACATTGACAAATCGCCAAAAGCTTTAGAACTAAATTATCTTTCTAAGGCCAGAACGCCAAGATAGATGGGAGTACATCTCTATGGCATGTCTCTTTCGTTCTCTTTTCCTAAATAATATTCACTCCTATTTGCTGCTGTGATGTTGGTTCCTACCGCTCAAGTACACGTGTTCAAAGTTACCCCAGAAGTGAAGAACCTGAAGTAGATGCTAAAACTCATGATCGCTCCCAACAACCATCCAAAGAGAAAGTGTTCATAGTCATGCTTGCGCTTGATGAGTGACTATTGGGGGAGTGAGGAAATATCGTAGCTGGTCGGTGGACGAGGACGAGCGGTGATTGCTCCAAAAAGTCCCCCCCAAGGCAAAGACGAACTGAGTGGGAACTTCCAGTTCATATCCAACTTCATTGTCCCACCTCTCCTCGAACCATCAGTGCTCACCATATACGTACACACCCTCCTCCCGTTTCATAACGATCAAACTTTCTAAGAAAGTTGAAAATGAAATGGAAGTGTGCTCGAATTATCCTTCGGTCATGATAAGCCATACACCATTGAATATAACGATCGAACTTTTTAGACAAACCATTTGTCTAACATGATATGGGAGCACATATCCTCGGTATTACCTGCAATGATTCGATTTGATCTTGCTTGTTATTTTGTTTGTCTTTTTTTTTTTTTTTTCCGTTAGATCTTGTTAATGTTTTTTAGTCCCAAGACGATCTTCAAAGACCAACTTACACGAGAGGGCAAATGTTAAATATTATGCTATAAATGTGCTGTTGGCCCATTTTTCTAACGGTTTAAATTTTTTTGGACAAGATTTGTCCCACCTATCCAAATGTTAAAGGTGCTCCTGGGGTAGAGTGACAGCGAGACGGATTAGAATCAGTCTTACAGAGTGACCTCAAATCTCAAGGAATAGGAAATCTGAAGCACCGGATGAATGTGAATATATTGAAACTTTATATGTTTGAAAGATAATTAGAAGGGAATAATTGTATAAAAAGTCTTAAACCCATTGTACGGCGGTCAATTCAGCCATAAATCTTTCAATTGTGTCAATTTACTCTTCAACTTTTTAAAAAATTTACCATTCAATCTTAAACCTATTATATGCCAATTCAGTCCCGAATATATTATCCGAATAATTGACCGAAGGACTATATTGACAAATCGTCAAAAACTTTAGAACTGAATTGACAAATTTAAAAAGGCTTAGCACTAAATTGGCACAATATAAAGGTTTGGGACCAAATTAGCAAATCGCCGAAAGGTTTGGGATTAAATTGGCACAATCAAAAAATTTAGGGCTGAATTGACCATCGTACAATAGATTTAAGACTATTTGGACAATATTTCCAAATTAGAAGGCACTTATTTATAGAGAAGTTAAACTTGGGAACACCTAGCAAAAAGATATATAACCTATAGATATCCCATTCTTTAATCATGTCTAATATTGGCTGGAAATAATATAACGGTTATATCTTTCCTAATTTGGCAAGATCAATCTTCATAAAATCTTTTGTTGCTTGTCCAACATCAGTTCCACAAGGAGATTTCAATCTTGAATTTGATTCTTATTCCCCGCATTTGTCGGCAGTGAAGTTATAAGAAAGTTATTCCTCATAAAACTTCTAATCCTTAAACTGATTGAGACGGCCATTTAGCTTGTGATATGATACACCACCCGACACTACGATGGAAAATTTTCTAGTAGGCTGCATTTCCGCACCCTTGCCCTAACGCCAAAACGCCAAGATAGATGGGAGTGCATCTCTATGGCCTGTCTGTCACTTTCCTTCTCTTTTTCCTGAATAATCTTCCTCTCCTATTTGCTGCTGTGATGTTATGTTGGTTCCTAACCCTCAAGTACACTTGCTCAAAGTTACCCCAGAAGTGAAGAACCTAAAGTGGATGCTAGAATTCATGATCGCTCCGAACAACCATCCAAAGAAAATGTGTTCATATTCATGCTTGTGATTGAAGAGTGACTATCGGTCGAGTGAGGAAATAGCGTGGCTGGTCGGTGCATGAGGACGAGCGGTGATTGCTCCAAAAAGTCCTCCCCAAGGCAAAGAGGAACTGAACTGAGTGGGAACTTCCAGTTCATATCCAACTCCATTGTCCCACCTCTCCCACGAACCATCAGCGCTCATCATTTACGTACAAACCCTCCTCCATTCAAGCCATCGGCCAAACTTACTTACCTGAGTCTGTCCATGATCTGTACCTCTCTCTCGCCCCTCAAAAATTTCAGTGGAACACTTTCTACAGTTCAAGGAGTGCAGTGAGACAAAGCCACAATACTAAGGACTCGTTTGTTTCGCAGAAAATGAATATGCTTTTGAAAAATATTTTCGTATAAATAGTTGTTTGTATCAGTTATTGCTTAAAATAATTAGCCATTAAAATTATTTTCATTATCGATAGTAAAATTATGCCCCCATATGTTTGTAGACAATGAAAATATTTTTTTTCATCATTTGTTTAAGCAATATAGACCATCATTTTTAGGTAGATATTTCTAAATGACTCATTTTTCGCGAAACAAATAGAACGTAATAAGAAATTAAGGATCTAAAGTGGTCGTAGATCTAGTTTAGATTAGCTTGATTGGAATGAAGGAATGGTTCGATAGACTTCGCAGTTTGCATCTCATTTCTTGAGATATAATGGATGACACATAGTTGATGCACAGCGAATGCGATAGACAGCAGAGTGAACAATGTGAAAGGCAAGTAGTTATTTAAAAATAAGCTAGATCAACGTATATTCTAAAGCTACTTTATAAAATAGATATACTGAACAATGTGAAAGGCTTCTTTTTAGGGTTAAATACTTAGTTTGTCTGTCGTATCATTCGATGTACTCTTTTGTGTAGACTAGTCGTTTTATATGGAGTATTAATTAGTCTTATCTATTTCGGATGAATAGAGGCCGGGAAGCGAATACGTATCTCCATGTTCATTAATAATGATTTCGATCAAGTACTAGGATGTTTTTAGACTATGTAAAAAGGATTCAAGGTGCAAGTTCGCCTCATGAGAAAATGACTTTTCTCCTCTATCCTAATCCTGAGGATATATGGTGGGTCTGACTAGATACCTTAGCTGCATTTCTTGCGGCCAAAGGTTACTCGTGTGAAAAAATTATTAAAGTTGTTAACACCCAAAGTTACTCCAAGAGCCACGTGACGAGCACGAGCAGGAGTTTTGACCGCCTGCGGGTAGGTGTATCCAAGACAGATTTAGGAGAACCTAGAAGATGCCACTTGTCAAAAAAATTTGGCGGCATCTTACTTGGAGGACGAAAGGAGAAGCGCGCGAAATGAGCCACAATCGGGGCGATTACTGAAATATTGGCGGTAATCCCCCGAAAAGAAATGGCGCGAGAATCAAGAAACCATCAAAAGGCTATCCACACGACTTATCGGAAAAGGATAAGACGTGGAGCCAAAGGAAATAACCGTTCGACGGTTACCAGAGCTAGTCTATAAATACCCTCGGCCACAACACAACACACACAACAAAAACAAAAAAAAAAACACTTATCATTACAATTAAACTCTTAGCCTTTAGTTTAGCTGTAGCTTTCAAATTCCCATCGTCGATTCAATTCCGGTGAGTTTCATATCCAGAGTTAGGTGTCGTCGATTAAATTCCGGCATCTGCTCATTAGGTTCAATACCGTCGATTCAATTCCGGTGTTGTACCCTTTCCTCATCTCGTCCAATACCGTCGATTAAATTTCGGTATTTGTCACGACCTAAAAAATAAACAAGTTAATTTTCGGGCTAATGGATTATCAGGTTAATTAATTAACTAACCTAACTCGGATTCTCCCAAGTCCATACCAAATCGCAACTTAAGGTTCAAATAATTAACATGCAACGTGTTTTGAATTTGGAGTCGCCACTAATCATTTTCGGTAGGTTGATTAGAAACCTAAATAAAATAGCGGGAGAAAACTATCTTATTTCCGCGAACCGGAGATTTTGAATTCGGGGATTTGGTTACGCTAGATTAC
Organism: Rhodamnia argentea; assembly: GCF_020921035.1. Lineage (NCBI taxonomy): Eukaryota > Viridiplantae > Streptophyta > Magnoliopsida > Myrtales > Myrtaceae > Rhodamnia > Rhodamnia argentea. The sequence goes on along the minus strand of NC_063154.1, from coordinate 7,371,443 downwards.
TCTAACGCCCTTTCGGTACCATTTTCATGAAAAATATTTGATTTGGCAATTTCGATGGATTTTACTTGAAATTCAAAGATGCAATTTTTTTGGTTTTTTCTTCTTTTTTATGGGGATGTAAAACATTGAACTTTGTACGATATACACCATGGATGATTTAGAAAGAAAGAAAACGCAGCCAATCACGAGTATTTACAAAAATAAATTAACATGTAATAATGCTAAATTTTGGGACACGTGACATGTCTAAAATAAAAAAACAAATGTTCACACCAAACGATTACATTTTTGTAGATCGAGATGGAAAGGGTTACCTTCTATTCCACAAAATCTTACTCACGTACACGTTATGGCTTCCTTCAAGATCTCGGAGTTGGAAGAACGTGGCTATCGTCGAAAAAAGGCAAGCAAAGGGCGTTGTTGGATGGCGAGAGGCGAAGTACGTGCCGGGACTCGTCGAAGATGATGCTCGACTAAAACTCTTTTCTTCACTCTCAAATTTTCTCTTACGATTTTTCTCAAGAACTCTCTTTTTTCCTCTCTAAAGAATTTCTCTCACAAATTCTCTCAATTCTCTTCCACTCTAAAACTCTCTCAATTCTCTTTCACTCCCTCCTCCAATTCTCAAGAACTCTCCCCCCTTTTATAGCCAAATTTCTCCATCATCTTCCCTTCTTCATCTTCTCTTCATCATCTTCTCTTCATCACCTTCCCTTCATCATATTCATCTTCTCTTCTTCATCTTCCATTCACCATCTTCCTTTCATTATCTTCTCTTCTTTATCTTCTCTTCATCACCTTCCCTTCATCATCTTCCCTTCATCATCTTCCCTTCTTCATCTTCTCTTGGTATTTGCAATGCAGTCCCTGAAGTTTCAAGTATTTGCAATACAGTCCCCGAAGTTTTAAGTATTTGCAATACAGTCCCTGAAGTTTCAAATCTTCTCGGTATATTTTTCCATCCCGTGCCTAGTCTAGACGCATGCTAAATTAAGTGTTCTGCTTGCCCAATTATATGCCAATGCAATGTACGCTAAAAATAAATATATGAGATGATTTTTTTATAATTTTTATGCAAAAAATAGATTAATCAAAATTTAGGCGTCAACAGCTGCCCCTCTTTGAGTGGAGGCTCGTAGAGGTTCCGCTCAAAGACAAAATTGAATCCTAAATTTTGACAGTGCAAATTATGGATGAACTTTTTGGCGGGAGTTTTAATCCCATTTTTTATGTAATGAAGTGATGCATGATATGCAAGACTGTAAATAACATGTGTCATAATTTCCCTTTTTCATGATAGAGAAACCTACACATGGATCGCATACAAGAATACCTGTTTTACCAAATTTCTCGTAAGCTAATGGTTCTCTTAATTTCCAAGCTTCTTTTGCGGATGCAAGGATTTTAAGGTATTTGGCCTATCTCATTATCGGAGACTTCTCCCTAATGCAAGACAGCGCAAGATATGTGTGTCGTTTGAGATCACAAGAGCTACGTCGTTGTGAGTCGAAAGAAGTGGGATCAAGTTCACAAGAGCTACGTCGTTGTGAGTTGATTAAATGTTGAAATCGCCGGTGCATATGTCTTCACGATTCGATAAAGGGGAACCAAAATCATAAGAGCTACGTCGTTATGATTTGGTTTGGATAAAAAATATGGGTGCTTATGTCTTCATGATTTGATAAAGGAGCCGAAAATCATAAGAGCTATGTCATTATGAGCCGACTAAAGGTCAAGATCACCAGTGCATACGTCTTCGTGATTCGATACTGAAATCATAAGAGCTACGTCGTTATGATTTGAAGAGATGTCAAGATCGCCAGTGCATATGTCTTCACGTCCCGAGATTGAAACCATAAGAGCTACGTCGTTATGATTTGATAAGATATCAAGATCGCCGGTGCATATGTCTTCACGTCCCGAGATTGAAACCATAAGAGTTACGTCGTTATGATTTGATAAGATGTCAAGATCGCCAATGCATATGTCTTCACGTCCCGAGATTGAAACCATAAGAGCTACGTCGTTATGATTTGATAAGATGTCAAGATCGCCAGTGCATATGTCTACACGACTTGACAGAAGAGGCATATTGCCCGAATTGAACAATATTTGATAGGAGCACCATCGAATGGAATCGATAAGTACAAAAGGGGCATATTGCCTGAATTGAATCATAACAACTATCATGAGAAGAGTTGTTAATTTGAAAAGGGGTTCAGAAAACTTACCTGGGTTCTCCAAACGATTAATCAAGGAACGAAGCAGATTGCTGTATCGTACCTGGTAGGCATTTGCCAAAGAAAACTTGCTCATTCAATAATCCTTGGATGAATTTCGAGACCTTGGGAGGGAACTCGAACATCGGGAATGTATTACCTATCATAGAATGTCAGAGGTAACACACACAAACATATTCAACAATGAGTATAATGCAATCACTCATACTATGGTTCATGCATAACAATTCTGTCAAGTTTGCATTACCAATTTTGTCCAGGGAGGTTCTCACATTACGAATACCTCGAATGTGAGCTGAATGGGGGGACTTCAGTCCGAAAGGGCTTTCTCTCACTCTCGAGAAAAGCTATTTATCCCGTCTGCAGGATTCAAGAGAAATCACTCAATCTTTCCATCATCGCATTCGATAAGGATCCAAGTAATCTCGCAATTGATACGACCGAGCCGATCGGGAGGTCTTGATTAGGACCGTAATGAGAGCTAGGTCAAAGGTTTACAAAGGGGACTCCAGTTGAGTCAAGGCTGCTGAAATGAATTTCTTCATCATTTGCTCCGGATTTACAAGTCAAGAATCCCGCAAAAATGAGAGAGAAATAATCTTGCTCGAACTTCTTCGAGTGATGCTTAAAATCATTTAACTCTACGTTAACTCAAGTGCCCTAATCAGAAGAGACTTTGGAGGGTTATAACGTAGGCTAGGATTGGGGACCGAGGAACGAAAAGGCTCGTTTTGGCTCAGAAATTAAATGAGAAGGGGCTTGACGTTGGTGATCATCGCCGACTAGTCACCGATCTTGGTCTTCCGGAAATGTCTTCGGAAAGAATACCATCATTGAATGAGGGATGGTAGTTTTCTACTGAAAATTGCACTTTGCAAACTGATTTCTTGGGGAGTCTTCTTCACAACAAGTGTCTGTCAAGGATTTGCAAGAGACACAATGCAAACATGTACATGGAATTTACAACTTAACATGCAAAAATGTACATTCAAAATTCAGAAGTACTTTACAAATGAATGTGCATTGGCCTTGCTTTTGGTAGGCACTTTGCTTTTCCTATGCTTGAAATTTTCATATGAGATCGGCCTTTGCTTTTCTTACTCCCGACTCTCATTTTTCTTTTTTTTTTTTTTTCGAGAAGAGATTTCTTTTCCTTTTTCTTTGAGAGCTCTTCGACATCTCTTTATTTTGCTTTTTTTTTTTTTTCGAGAGCGGGCCCTTCTCCTTTAAGCTGAGTTTGCCTCTCCTTTTTTTTTTTAATCCCATGATTTTGAACCAGGAATTACAACAAACATAAACATTTACAAAGAAAAATTATGTAAACATAAAAAATCTAGCATACAAGAAATGAGTCCATTCGGGAATTCTCTGTTGACCCGACCATCTCCAATTCTAATCCTTGGGAAAATGCTATCTTCGTCTTTGGAATGAGCAAATGATCACCAACAAGGGTTTAAGAAATGAATTTGCAGGCTCAAGTGGGCTATGCAAAGAATGAAGTGTATAGGATAGAGAAGTGAATGCTCTTCATCATCCTAAGGCACTTGAATTAAAATTCGAGTATAAATGCAAAGAAACACCCGAAGATTAATGTTAGTCCCAGCAAGAAAATTTCTAACCATTTACCTCGTGTTGCCGCTGGAATTAACTCGTCTGGACCCCGATGTGGGGTGGTTCTTGACAGGGGTAAAGAAATGAAACCACCGCTCAAAAGGGGTAATCAATGGATCACCCGTAGTGTTTGGGATAGAGAATTGAATGCCTCTGTCATTTCGGCTAACGTACCTTTCGCGAGAAAACTCTTTACCTCGGGGAATGCGGAACTTAGCCACCGTTCAACTCGCCTGAAAAAATGGGACGTGTTTGGAAAAAGATTGCCTTTCATCATCCTGTCTTGCCCCATTCCATACATTTGGTGTATCTTATGTAGTTCATGTTCCTTATTCAGAGTTGATAAATTAAACATGAGGAATAATCATGCACAAACTATGCAATGTATGAGTGTTTTCGAGCATATAAAATGCAGCAACTTTTTATCTTGGTGGACAGAATTCGCAAGCACATAAGAAACTTCTTAGGGCGTGGATCGTGAGTTGCCCCCGCTCATGCAAATAAGTTGCAAAACTTCATTATCTGGTTCGAGACATGAGATTGTCAAAGGCTCCAGGAATTTCTCATTTCATTAATTTTAGGGAGAAGGGATACTTCCCTATCCGGAAAGGCAGTGACCCCCGTAAAAATCAAAAGGGAAAGCATCAATGTACGTTCTCATGTTCTAAACGAGTTGAAACGATACCGCTTTACCCTTGTACGTATTCCTTGTAAATTTTGAATTTGAAAAGATCGATTCATCCGGATCGGATTGTATGTTTGTGATGTTATCTCTCCGGTTTTGTAACCATCCTGGCCGAGCTTCAATCGGCATTGAACTGCGAAGTAAAAAGATTTTTATTAATCTTTGTACATTGACGCCAAATCCCGAGACGCCTCGAACCACTATCATTCCCCCCGACCACTAAGCCGTGGTGTTGGTGATTTTCAACTTGTCATTGACATTCATCGGGATCCGATTGTACCCGGAGAAACCGTCCATGAATGAGAACAATTCAAACCCCCGAGCACCGAATACGCCCATCCTTCTTTATGACTCGGGACTATATTGGCAACCAATCGAATATTTTGTAGTCTCAAGGAATTCGACGTCAAGCACCTTCATGACTTCCTCTTTGATCTTCCGGACCAATTCTAGTCCGGCCCTCCTTGACTTTTGCACCACCGGCTTAGCCGAAAGATCTGTCGGCAAACAATGTTCGACAATGGAACGGTCAAGACCGGGCATATCGCATAGGACCAAAGCGAAAATGTCCTGGTAATCCTTCGGGAGCTTAGTCAAGCGCTCAATCATCTCTTTGGAAAGGTTTGCCCCGATCTTAACATCTTTAGGGTTTTCCGCATCGCCTAGGTCGACCGAGACGGTTTGTTCACCGGTTAAGGGCTTGATCTCCTCATGTCGTTCGAAATCCCGACGAATTTCCTCATAACTGGACCGGACTCATCTAGGTCGTATACTTCGAATCCACTAAGTTCCCCTCCCCTTGAAACATAAAGTAACAAAATCAAAAGGACAAACAGGGCTTAATTGCGGTATGATTTTTTTGAAGAACTTTTTTTATTTTTATTTTTTCAAAACCGTGGGACATGAATTCTTGAAGAAGCCCAACCCTCGGTTCTTACCATGATGACAAACTTGTTGGTCGTTGGTTATCGTCATCGGGTTGGTTTGGGATACTTCAACAAGATTCGAAAAATGGTGCAATTTTATTGATATGAAATTACATCTTCTAGGAAAGAAAATCCAAGAGTGCAAGACAGAATAGAAATCCAAATGCGATCCAAAACCTAAAGGAAACAGAAAATTTCCCACGTAGGGGATTGCATAAACATAAAGATGTTACTACGAATCTAAACCCTCCAGTGGATCATCACATATGGCATTAATGAATGATTTGGAAGGTTTAGGCGCCGGGTAAGGTTCCTCCTTATGCGCTCCGTCTTCGGATATAGCAGCAATGGTTACATCATCAAAACAACCGGCGATATCGAAGACTCCTTCATCCTTACTAGCACCAACCTGTCCGATTCCCACCCGAATACAAGCATTAACTTTACCGGAATGATCCGGCAAAGGATTATTCCCGACATTTGGCTGTTTGTTGCCTTGGAATGAGAATGCTTTAGAATCCAGGAGATCTTGAATCCGATGCTTCAGAACAAAACAGCCATCGTTGTCATGTCCAAGCTCCCCAGAGTGGTAATCACATTTCTTCGATGGATCATATCTCGGCAAGCTCGTATTCTTGGGTCGTAGAGGCTCGGAAGTCGCTAAACCTCTCTTACGCGAACCGCAAGTACCGCGACGGGGTTCCCGGTAGAGGGGTAAACCGCCGAGGAGACCGTTGATTCCCTCTTTGTCGTTGCATGCCGAAATTAGCCTGCGCTGATTAGGAATCAGTACGACCAGCGTCCCGGGGTCGTGGGTTTTTGGGCTGTAGGTCATGTTGACTGTGGGGCCGACTCCTTGTCTTTCCTTACCACAAACCTCTTAGTCGTCATGGCGACATCACCGTACCAACCTTTCTTCATGCCGTTCTCGATTTCTTCAGCCATTGCGATGAGATGGCTGAATGACGTGGCAAACAGATCCCAAAATTCGAGTTCTCATAACTCGGCGGGGTGGAAACAAACAATTTCATGAGTTCCCTTTCGGGAGGGACTGTTTTCAAATGAGATGCCACGTTCCTCCACCTAGTGGCATATTGCTTGATTGTTTCTTCCTTTTTCATCTCAAGCTGCTCAAGGTCCTCTCTCGGTGGTGAGCACGTCCAAGTTAAAGCTGAAATGTTTGATGAAAGCATTAGCTGCCTTCTCCCAATCATCCATCCGGTAGATCTCGTAGTCCGTATACCATCTCATGGCAGCTTCTTTTAAACTAGCCTGGAAGGTCCGAACCATTAAGGGACCGTTGGTCGCATGCTTATTCATTCTTGCCTGGTACATCCGGACGTGCTTGAACCGGGTTGGAAGTTCCATCATACTTCTCAAAGTCGGGCATCTTGAACTTCTCCGCACCGTGACCTTTGAAAAGACAGACGAGTCAATCGGGGTATGTTGTGAGTCCCCTCAACCTCTCGGATCCTCTGTTCCATTTGGGCCAACAGGTTTGACCGTATCACCATTCAACCCGGGGCCACGGGGTTGGCTTGAGGGATTGGGACTACGGGCGGCGTGCTCGAGTTCACGCCCGTGATGATCACATCCTCTAGCGGCATTGTCGGATAGGGAGTAGCTTCTAGGGCTTTACCGACGTTGTCCGTAGGAGGAATTAGAGCAGGAATGGTTAGCGGCGGGCTGGAGGTGGATGATTGAAGTTTGGCGGCAAAGGCGGCCATCATTTCCTCCATCTTTCGGGACATCATCCCTTCAAAGCGCTCGGTCAAGGAGCCAAGTTTCTCATCCAGGGCAGCACTAACGGTGGCGTTGATGTCGGCCATCCTTTTTGCTACCGATCGGGTGATATGTGGAGGATCCGTGATAAATTACCTGTACACATAGACAAACCCAAAATGAGTACAGGGAGCAAGAATAGCGAGCCGGCCCATGGCATCCCTCTAGACTCAAACGAACAAAGTGATTATGACCAAAGGATTGAAACATGTAATTTTCAGTTTATCCGCTTTTACGAAAAAATTCATATTAATTCGCACGTTGATCAAAACATGTCCAAATTTTACGAGCTTGTAGTTGAGAAGATGATGAACAACTTTTATGTTGGCCAATCGGACTAGAAATGCACGGGTCAAATCAGTTTAATGTGTTTTTCCAAAAAATCACATTCAGAAAACTGTTATAACCGCAGGTAGTTGAAAAAACGAAAGGCCATCTTAAATTATGAATTTAATTCTGAAATTTTGTAGGATATTAGTTGAAACATAGGTCTACAACTTTCGTGTTTGGTACTTACTCAAAGCTCGATCGTAGAATTTAGTAAAAATCGCACAACAAGAACAAGCCAAATCAGAAATGAGGACAACCGATGAAATTGTAAAAGCTACGGAAGCAAAGTGCGAAATTGGAAATAAGACAACGATACTCCTAAACCATGGACCAGCTCAAAATAAAAATGAGATAACAGGGTACAAGAGACAAGAAATTACCTCTCATACGAAGAAAATGCCAATCACAAAGACATGCGCATGAATTGTGAGTTTAAATCTTATTCTATCTATCCAAAAGGCTTTTGCAAAGTGAAATGATGAACGAAACGACATGTCGCAGCCTCGCGCACAGTCATCATGACTAGTCGCAACCTCGCGTACAATAGTCATGACTAGTCGGGTCCAATCACTTCGGCTTGGTTCGGTCGACAAGGGCAATTCTCATGCATCGTAGCCTCACGTGTATGAGAACGACTCTTGAGCCATTTTTTGGAAAAATTTTCGGGATCCGGATAGGATAACCTTTAGCGAAACCTTACCACCAAGGTTAAAGAACCATCTAAATACCATCTTAAAACTATTAGTGTGACCCGGTCCGGTCACGGGTTATGTGCGGTGTAGTGCAAATACGATAAATCATGCACAACAATTAAAGGCAAACATCGCTTCAATGATTCAAAAGTTAAATCACAATTCCAATTCACCAAGTCCGCAAAACAAAGGGTTAGCCGATCACTCCTCCCCTTATAACTCCCAATCTGCAAAAGCATTTAACACCTAAGAATGAGAATTCAACCAAAGTTTGCCAAATCAAGTGATTCCTTTTTCATGAAATTATCCGGCCTAAGTCCTCTTAAAGTCCCCAGTGAGTCGCTAAGTCATCACGACCTAAAAAATAAACAAGTTAATTTTCGGGCTAATGGATTATCGGGTTAATTAATTAACTAACCTAACTCGGATTCTCCCAAGTCCATACCAAATCGCAACTTAAGGTTCAAATAATTAACATGCAACGTGTTTTGAATTTGGAGTCGCCACTAATCATTTTCGGTAGGTTGATTAGAAACCTAAATAAAATAGCGGGAGAAAACTATCTTATTTCCGCGAACCGGAGATTTTGAATTCGGGGATTTGGTTACGCTAGATTACTCTAACGCCCTTTCGGTACCATTTTCATGAAAAATATTTGATTTGGCAATTTCGATGGATTTTACTTGAAATTCAAAGATGCAATTTTTTTGGTTTTTTCTTCTTTTTATGGGGATGTAAAACATTGAACTTTGTACGATATACACCATGGATGATTTAGAAAGAAAGAAAACGCAGCCAATCACGAGTATTTACAAAAATAAATTAACATGTAATAATGCTAAATTTTGGGACACGTGACATGTCTAAAATAAAAAAACAAATGTTCACACCAAACGATTACATTTTTGTAGATCGAGATGGAAAGGGTTACCTTCTATTCCACAAAATCTTACTCACGTACACGTTATGGCTTCCTTCAAGATCTCGGAGTTGGAAGAACGTGGCTATCGTCGAAAAAAGGCAAGCAGTGGCGTTGTTGGATGGCGAGAGGCGAAGTACGTGCCGGGACTCGTCGAAGATGATGCTCGACTAAAACTCTTTTCTTCACTCTCAAATTTTCTCTTACGATTTTTCTCAAGAACTCTCTTTTTCCTCTCTAAAGAATTTCTCTCACAAATTCTCTCAATTCTCTTCCACTCTAAAACTCTCTCAATTCTCTTTCACTCCCTCCTCCAATTCTCAAGAACTCTCCCCCCTTTTATAGCCAAATTTCTCCATCATCTTCCCTTCTTCATCTTCTCTTCATCATCTTCTCTTCATCACCTTCCCTTCATCATATTCATCTTCTCTTCTTCATCTTCCATTCACCATCTTCCTTTCATTATCTTCTCTTCTTTATCTTCTCTTCATCACCTTCCCTTCATCATCTTCCCTTCATCATCTTCCCTTCTTCATCTTCTCTTGGTATTTGCAATGCGTCCCGAAGTTTCAAGTATTTGCAATACGGTCCTCGAAGTTTTAAGTATTTGCAATACAGTCCCCTGAAGTTTCAAATCTTCTCGGTATATTTTTCCATCCCGTGCCTAGTCTAGACGCATGCTAAATTAAGTGTTCTGCTTGCCCAATTATATGCCAATGCAATGTACGCTAAAAATAAATATATGAGATGATTTTTTTATAATTTTTATGCAAAAAATAGATTAATCAAAATTTAGGCGTCAACGGTATTGTGTCCTACATTCCCCCGTCCGGTATCGTCAATTAGATTCCGGCATTGTGTCCTACAATCTAATTCGGCCTCGTTGATTAAATTCCGGAGTCGCATCCTAAGTCTTAGTACGTCGAAGTTCGTCTCACTGTCGAAATGTGTGGGCAGTCAAATCGTTAAGAGTCTGTATTGCGCATCCGGTGTTAATATAATTATCATTTGCATTTGACACTCTCTCTCCAAAATCGACCCAGAACTCCTTATTGAAAAACGACCAGATTAAGTTCAATAAAAGATTCTCGCGTCAGAAATCCTTTTGGGCTTCAATCCCTTTTGGGCCAAGATTCATCCACTTGACCTTCATCGAGGGATTTCGACACGCAACAAAAATATATGTCGTCCTTTGTTCAAGATAGCTTAGTTGAAGAATATATTGTCCTTCCTTTGTGAATACCATCAAAGTTCCCTCCGTGAGCTTACTTTTCTAGCTTACCATATCTGTGATCTAACGAGTGCAAGTAGAGATTGGCCATTACTTTATAAATTGGATCATGCATAGAATTGTATGCTTAGGTTTCTAAAAATAATTCCCTACCTTAAGATGTTAATATTATGAAAAATCTCAAACCGGTACATCCGTGACAAATTTACTCAAAATTATTTTGTTTATCACAAAAAATCCAAAATTGGTACACATGTGATAAATTTACCCCAAACTATTTTTTTGGCCACCAAAAATCTCAAACCGATACACCTATGATAAATTTATCCCAAACTAGTACACTTATGATAAATTTACCCTTTGTTAGTTTTTTGTTAAATTTTACTATCAGATTGTTGAGTTAAATGACACATAACAATTGATAGATCTACCGATTTGGGGTTTTTTCTTGAATTAGTTTAGAATTTTTCCTGGTATTAACCCGATTTAACGAAAACCAACGAAGGATAAATTTGTCACATGTGAACCAATTTAAAATATTTTGTAATTAAAAATTTAATTTTGGATAAATTTGCCACAAATGTATCAATTTGAAATTTTTTGTGATCAAAAAAATAACTTGAAATGAATTTGTCACACGTGTATATACATGAGATTTTTTGTTGTATTATTCCCTACCTCGTAAACAACTTCTAGATTTTCTTGGTGGTTGAACTATCAAAGAGAAACCAATATATGGCACCAGATCGATAATGGAGACTGCGGTCTTAAAATTGTCCGGGGATGTGGACTACTTGAGGTACCCCAAAATTGGTTCATACACCACCTTGAAATTTATTGTAGTCAAAAAAATAATTAAAAATAAATTTGCCATAAATGTACCAGTTTGAAATTTTTTAAGTAAAAAAAAATAGTTTTATGGTAAATTTGTCATATAAAATATATATATATATATATATATATATATATATATATATATATGATTTTTCGTGGTATTAATCTATTAATTATATCTATCTCGCTTCTTTACAGAAGTATTCGAACGTGTAGGCAATGCGTTCAACCTCATCACGTTCAGATACCAGGAAGACCTCCCGTCCTAACTCTTCTGCATCCCGTGCCGGATTTTCGACAGCTCAGCCGCTGCACGTGCAGCGGCAGATGCGCGCTCCGCAGAAGCAATGGTGGCTCGAGCTCTTTCCGGAATTTCAGATGACTACAAAATTTGAATCAGTCGGTGTTCCAGCATCTTGACTCTTGTGAGATGTTTCGATCTCATTTGTGCTGTGTGAGGATATCTTACTAGCAGTGACAGGCACGAGTTACATCATGTTTCCCGTTAGGAGGTAACTGGAAAGAGACGTGCTTGGTGGGGCCTTGTGCCACCGCTGCTCCATTGTAAAGTTGCTTAGATCCTGCCAGCATGAAAGTCCATGAAAACAAGAGTGAGAATATGCTTGTTTCTTTTAGTAGCCAGTAACTAGCAGGTTGTTCAGCTAAGCGATGCTTGCTCAACTCGATCAAGTCATTTAACTCAAAATGAGAAAATCTCCAAGTGAATTCACTCAGAGGCCTCTGTCCAGCAAAAAGTGAACATCTTAAATATTTATTTTGATAAATGGACCTAAACTACATACGAACCTGATATTGGCTTCTCTTTGGTAGGTCAACCACTAAGAAAATCAAGAAAAGTTGTTTACTTAAGGCAGTGAATAATTTTCAGAGAGCTAAACATACAACATTATGCACGATCCAATTAATAAGTAATGGCCAATCTCTACTTGCAGTCGTTGGATCGCAGATATGGTAAGCTATAAAAGTAATCTCACAAAGGAACTTTGGTTGTATTCACAAAAGGACAATATATTCTTGAACTATATCGACACAGCATAGCCACTTAAGGATCTGACCTCACTTCTCTACATAGTTGACATTGAATCACAAACGGTAACCTGACAGGTCATTGATATATTCCAGAAGATGGAGATGCAGGAACTAACACTTAACAGCCGGATTGGGGATCACACTTGAAACAAACCAAGGATCTATACAGCTACAATGTGGACAAGTGAACCTAAGATGCATGCATCAGATTTGGTAACTGAAATTTCTTGTCAGGGATACATTCTCTGAAACTTGGGTCCAACCCAAAACTTCTTCATCAATTTTGCAGGCAATTATCATTTTCGAAACCTCCAACGCAAATGAGTGTATTGACTATCCATTGAAATCAAAGTATAGTGGGGAGGATCCTTGATTCTAACTTATTCAAAAGAAGGTCGTTGCCTATAAATCTAGAGAAATAAATAAAAATTACCAGGAGATCTTCATGCTTCCAAGTAAACTCTGCTTTGGTATTAGAAGAATCCCAGTCCAAATTATGTTATTGGGCAAATGTCCTTTAAGACTTTGAGTCTTGTCTTGACTGGAGAAGCACTAACACTGAGCTTTTCAATTAACTGTGACAATCATATGAACAATTTAAGAGGTAAGAATCAATGGGTGAAGCATGATCAGAGTTAGGATACAAGGACAAGCCAACTAACTTCATGATTAACTCCTTCCCATACTTAGTAGTGAACAGATTCTTGATCTGCAGCAAATCTGGCACGTCTGAACATCTTGCAGCCACGAAATGATGCTTGCAATGGTTTCACGCAAATCAGTTGGGGACTCTCTGAGGCGTGGGAAAAAGAAATACTGTAATTTGAAAGTTGGGACAAGCCGCTAAAGCAATTTCTCCATTGTAGCACTAAAAAAAAAAACATTTCTTTTTCCTCCTCTCTCCATGAAAAAACCTCTCTATATTTACCTCTAACTTCCGTTTTACTATGTATGCAACTTGCCCACAAACCAATGAGCTCTAAATAACTTGACTACCATCAAGATATGATCCGAATAGCTTCACTCTAATTTCATACACTCCGCATTCAGCAGTGCAATCCCACTATATTTATGATTCTATTAGCAGTCGACCTATATGCATCTATGCATACTACTTCTCAAGCTAACTGATGGTTTATGTTCCAATTGTCTCAATTGTCTCTTTTTGTCCTTGACACACCTTTTCTACGTGGAATATTCACTTGGAAGTAGAAAAGCACTGTGCTTCAGGCTTGCCGTGATGTATCTCTGTGCGTGTTGGGTGAAGTTTCCTATCTCTTCAGGAAACAGCCCAAACTTTTAGGCAAATGCTCCAGCAGTCATATCGAGGATACTGGAATTTGTCTCATCATATTCTTTTAATCAATTAGTCATCTATTTGCACTGTTTGGGATCACTTAGGCCTGACGATGACATTCTATTATCCTTGGACATCCCCACTTAGAAATTCGAACTTTTGGATGAACTACATATATTAACATGCGCCAAGAGCTAGCAACTTCATAGCTCCACACAGAACTAGCATGAAATCAAGAAAAGAGGATATCCACCTAATTAATCTAACTAACCTAGAAGCAACATTACAGTTTCAGTGAGATACACGGCGATCTATTAAGTGGCCAACCTCTGACTTTCAATTATAGGGATGCGAGCATGAACAAACTCACAAAACGGCTCCAATATAGCATATGCAGCAAATTATATTTTGTTCCCGTATAACAGCTCACCTGTGGCAACAAAAACAATCATGCTGAAGAACAACTCTCAACCGAGTGCACACACCTCAAGGATTTTGAATAAACAAATACAAATCTCATAAAAAATTTCTCTGAGCGCAATTCTTGAAAGTACCCGGATGCGAGCAATTGGTTCTTGCCCAGCCTGCAAAAATTGGCTATTTCTTTGCGCATGAGCTTGAGCTGCATGTCTCTCTTGTTCTGCAGCAACTTGATCCGCGAGATCGCCAATGTCAAGCTTGTCCCGCTAAATAATACCCAATAGAACAGCACATTAAACGATCAGAGTGTGACAACACGTACTATCATCGCCTTAATCTCTAAGAATAATAATTCGGAGCTCTGAAAAAAAGATAGCAACTAGGAGCGGAGTTCATCAGTATAAAGAACCATCCTTTCGCCAAAAAGGCCTATTGGGAACAGTAAGCGTCTCAAAAGCGCAAGAACGTTCCAAAATTGCGGAACCCATAAAAGCACACAACGCCGGAGAAGGCGAAAGGCACGAAAGTGGCCTCAAGAAAGATGAATCAAGACATGGATCAGACACAGAATAGGAAAGAACTGACCATTTTGCGCCGAAGACGCCTCTGTTGAACAGCTGGTTCAGAAGAGACATGGGGTTCTTTGTGCAATCGAATGAAATGAATGGGGAAAGGTGAACTTCGCAACATACAGCGAGAGATTGGAACTGGCCCCTGTGACCGCGAGCTGGATCTCGGAGATTGCTGGCTCTGTTCTTCAATGGAGAAGACGATCAAAGAGGTGAAATTGGGGGAGGTGGTGAGCTGTTTCCTGTTAGGTGAGATCAAGAATCGAACTTGGATGGATTTTGCATCCGAGAGTCGCGATCGTCAGTGAATTCGTGCGGACTCAATGAGTTTGGATGTATATGGGAAGCTTCTTGCTGTTGACCTTCCCCCCACGCCCGAAATCGTCATTTTCAGTTGGCAAAATCTTTTAAATAAGAACTGCCATCGTTTTATCGTTTTCGACGGGTTAAATACCACGAAAAAATTCTAAATTGATACATTTATAATAAATTTATTTTAAATTATTTTTTTATCAAAAAATCTTAAACTGGTACTACCCTAAACTGGTACACCTGTGACCCTCCGTTAATTTTAGTTAAATCTAATCGTCAAATTACTGAGTTAAATGACATGTGGTATTTAATGGGTATATCAATTTAGGATATTTATTCTTTGTTTGTCACGGGTATATCAATTTAGGATTTTTAGTGGTATTAATCCAATTTTACGGAGGATAAATTTATCATAAAAATATCAGTTTATGATTTTTCGTGGTTAAAAAAATTAGTTTAGAGTAAATTTGTCATAGATATACTAGTTTAGGATATTTGGTGGTCAAAAAATAATTTGGAATAAATTTATTACACGTGTACCGGTTTGAGATTTTTCGTGATCAAAAAAATAGTTTGAGATAAATTTATCACAAGTGTACTAATTTGAGATTTTTCATTATATTAACCCTTTTAAAAAAGCACTTGAAAGCGTTTTTTGTTTCAAATAAAAATTTGATATGGCGAAATCGTAGTAAATAAGGGCCTATTTTAAATAAGTGTCTATTTGAAATGACTATATCAATTTCAAAGAATGACCTCATCACCTATCGAAAGCCATTTTCGTCATTTATTTTTTTTCTTTCTTTTTTCTTTTTTCGTGTTCTCTCTACCAGCCATTGCCAATCTCGTCAATGACCAGCAAAGGTTTCTAGGCAAGGGTTGCCCTCGCTGGATATGGCGAGGGTCCCCTCACCTTAGTTGGGAGGGCAAGGGCAAGCCTCAATAGACCAAGGCAACAACAACCCTTACCTGCGCAGCCCAAGCATGGGCGACCCTTGCCCGAGGTTGACGAGGGTCGCCCTCACTGCCATTGACAAGGTTGTGAGGGGGGAAAAGGAAAAAAAAAAAAAAGAGTCAATAAAATCAAAAAAGAAATATTCTTAGATTTTTTTACTAAAATACCCCTTCCTTAATGGCCGAAATAATTACATGCTCACGGATCTACCAAAAATCCTCATTTTAGACAATTTGGCCACTTCACATTCTAATTTGAGACAATTTAGCTACTTCAAGCCCTTATTTGAAAATAATGTTCATTTCAAACTCTAATTTGAAAAAAAGAAGGCACTTGTAGGTCTTATACGAAATTTGCCCCTTTTAATTTCTATGCATTGTGTTTTTATTCTTTTCATTCATTTAATATTTTGTAACAGGACACGGGAGACATATTCTCTAACTATATAGTCAAGAAAGCTTTCCACCAAAATGTTATAGAAAGCTTCGAACAATTGAGTGAGTAAAGCATTCTGATATTCCTTTGAAGGAGGGCGATTCAGCTGCTCAAGAACACGTTTTACTTGACGAGCTTCAACACAGAATCCCTAGCTAACAAGAGCGGATTTCCATCCTTCAAACTATACTAGTTTTCTCATCTTTCATGGTTGATTTAACAGGATTCCCATTAATCTTATGGCATGGTGTGATAGCCACATCGTGATGAAATCACCTTAGTTATGCGATTGTTAGTGCTCCGTTCAAAAATTGCTCAAATGTATTGATTCGATAAGATGAGCTGATTCAGAAATATATGCTTTCCGCTTGCTACTTAAGTGGACCTTTTGAAAACCTTGTTCAGACCAAAGCCTTGGTATGAAACCTTGAACTTGACCATCACGCTGCACGACTAAAAGGTCCTATTGATTTGTTATGCCGTCGACCGCCTACCAAATTCCCCTAGGAAATACAATTCATGCACCAACAGTTTCTAAACTTTCATATGACACTTATTGATGAGACAGCGTCCATTCCGGGGCATCCTAATTTGCCAAATAAGTGAACACGAGACCATAACATGCTGCATTGAGCAACCATGACACATGCATTCAACCGATGGTTGCACTTCATCCGCTCGAGTTCAACTGGTAGATTATATCTTCATGCTTGAAATGAACACAGATTGTGAAAAACATAGCACAAGAAACAAAACAACCGGGGCAATGTAAACAACGGTACCAGCATCAGTATCACCGGAGGATCCCCTCATCAGTTCCAGCGCCCTCTTCACAGGCATCTGAATAACTAAATGAACAGAGCTACAAATGCACATTTGCCTCTATTCCCAGTTTTCCATTTTTAGGAGGAAGGAAAAGATGGATCACCATTCTCAATTTTACAGAACTAAGAAAAAAAGTCACTAGAGAAAATTTTTCGTCTGACAGTTGAGCTTACATACATCTTCCACCTCCAAAAGTAACAATTACCAATGACTCGGCATAGAAAAGGTTAACGACTTTCTCCAAATGGCTCTCAAATTCAGAGGTGAACGCTGCAATAAATGCTGAAAAAGAAAAGGGGCGAAAAAATGAATAAGCTTTAACCCAGTTAAGCAGAGGAGTCCATAATGAAGACTAGGCAGGGGCACTGAACATCAACATAATCAGGAACAGCACCCCGTAATTTAATCGTATCAGTGAATGATGTTTGAGGTGCCCAAGGTGCAACTTAACAATGATGATCTCAAATGAATTTGCTTTCAAGGCCAAGAGAATGGGTTTTCTACTTGAGGGAACACCGAGAATCCAGCCACGAAATAATATTATCAAAGGCCATAAATATCTTTTCATCAGATTGGCCTTCAAGAATGCAGTGATACCTATTACCCTCCTTCATAAAGCTTTAAGGTTTCATCCTTGCTAGAGGCCTTTTCATAGAGAAACTTACTCACTGAAGGATCTGTCAGCTTATCACCCGCTTCATGAAGAATCAGCAATGGAGATGAAACCTGAAGATCCTTGTCTAACAGTGTTTGAAATCTTGAAAGCAATTAGAGTCAGCAATTTATCTTGTTAGGCACAGACATCAGTTCCCATTAGAACTTGGAAATGAAGTTCCTATTAGTATGGGTCAAGATAAACGTACAAAAAGCTTCGTACAGGCACTTTATATGTGTCGAGATACATTTGCATAAGCCCAGAGCATTGGTTCCAACAAAAAACTTGAAGTGCAGTTTTGCTCAGTATAAAAAACTTCAGATCAGACAGAACAGGGCACAAGCATTAGTTTTTCCTGCTATACAATATGCACGCATGCATTCTTAGCGCACGCATGATGACATGCATCAGTAAGAGAGACAGAGAGACTGATGGTTAAAATGACTTAAAAAATGGTGGTGCAATATTAGTCAATTTGGCATTCTTGCGCATAGCATTCTTGCGTGAAGAGTTTGCCAGAGTAAGTCTAATATGAGAAACATAAGGAATATGAAATTAACAGGCATCTCTCATAAAGTAAAGGGAATTTCCTGTTGAAAAATATGATAAATACTGTTATCATCCAGCATCTTATTACAAATTCAACAACCAGCAAAATACACAAGAAACTTGGTTTTTCTCAAATGCGGTAATAAACCTAAGTGATTTACATTTATATATTCTGTCAAGAAATCATGCATCATTTGCATGGTCAATGACCAATTTCCCCCAGGAACCACTCATTCACAGTCTATGCAGATCTGGTATTCATTCTGATTAAGTCCTTAACTAAGTAGAACTACTTTGGAAACAAGCGCACAGATTAGATATCTTTACATCTCCAGATGACTTTGCTTCATGTTGTACCTATAATCGACAATTCGTTTGAATGACGCACAGATAAAAGAAGGTTCCCATGCAAAAGAACACAACGAAAATGGTGACGGCCAAAGATGATGGAGGACATACTTTACACACTGGGGCAGCAAGGACGATTCCATCCCATGCATCAGGCTGTTTTAGATGAACCTTGAGAGTAACAGCTCAACCCATGGACTGTCCCACTATAAAGCGAGGCAATCCTCCCACTTCAGGTCTCTCTGCAATTCGTGCAATAAACTCATGTAAGAAGTAGACAACCTATCATAGTAGATCAATTCTGAGAAACATATATTTCTCTATGTGTGTGTGCGCACTCTCGGATACTTGTGAGTTTCTTTTCCCCAGAGAGAAAAGGAGGTAGGGAGGATTACAGCAATCAAAATGATCTTGATTGCTTTCTGAGGCATATCTTGCAGTTCACACCTTTGATTTTCGTTTATTGTTCAATGACATTGTCAACTAGATCATCGAAGTTTGAGATGTAACCATCCAATCCATCTGAAAGGCTGAAACCTGGGTGGTGCAAAGATCAATTCGAATGAAAAGACATCTAATTGAAAGACCCCTTTTGCAAATTTTTGAAATCCTGACTCTGGATGTAATAAAGCACAATTTTGTTAACTACATCCCTCATGTTTTACCAATTATTGCCTGATCTACATATTTACTTAGATATCTTTAACTATCAACCAGTTCCTCCCTGCATTGTTCGGATGTCCAAGGATATCCCACCAGTCTTTTGACTTTCCCAGTTTCCCTCATGCAGTCGGATATCTACATTAAACAATTTAGTGGAAAGATAAGAAGGCTGAGTGGCTGACCAATTGGTAAATAAAATTTCTTTCTTCTTATAACGGGAAAGAGTGCCTAGTAATTAAACCCCAGGCCTATATAATATCGAACTAATCTCATTTCATGGACCTGGTAAGACGAGAGCCAAAGGATGGGTAGTTGGCGTAAACAGGAATTTGTTTTGCACTTGCATATGGAGTCAACTCTGTGTCATGCGCTTAATCCACACTCAAGTTTATTCATTCACCACTAAGCCAAGTCCTTTGACTGAAAAAACATTAAGGAATTTTATCATTGTGTTGACTTTTACGAAAGTGGGACCAAAATTACGAAGAGAGATGAAAAATAGAACCTGTAAAAAAGATAACTAAACAAATGGTTAAAACACACCAAAAAGTGCTAAAGTAAGTTTAGAAGTGGAAACAGAAAAAATCTTTACAAGATGTCAGCAAACTCAAATCTAGAAACTATTTCGTGTACTGAATGCACAGAAATGCATCCTAAGTATAAGGAACCCGGTTAAATCACACGCTACAGCACAAATGACTGAAGAAAGAGGTGAATCAATGTCCTCTAGATGTTTACACATGGACAGATTCAAAACGGAAGCTCCAAATGATTTGACACTGGAAACTTTGTGGACACGTAAAATCACCCAACTCCTAAATAATTTGTTGACCGCATCCTTTGAGATGAATTTAATTTTCTTAGCTTTTGCTCTTGAACATCTCTACATGCTAATACTTCATCTTCATTGATAGTTCTACATATTGCGGTATTGCAGCAGCATGAGAAAGAATAACGGGCTACAAAATTTATAAACATTTAGTGAGAGAAAATAGATGATTCAGCAATACAAAGCAAAAGCAATGAGCAACGACGATGAATGTAGATGGGAACCTTAAAATGTAGTCCGGGCTTGCCTATCTTATTGAGATCGCCATAACATATATTTTTTTCGCACTAGGCTCGAAACTTCACATTCATCTTTTGGTGTATCATCAACATCTGCAGGACTTCCATGACGAAGGGTGACTCTACAGGTGTTTTCTTCCAATCCGTACATACCTTCAACACTATTCGCTGCAAATTTCTTACATAGCTTTCCCAATTCTAATAGTTTTAGGAACTCTTCAGCACCTTCATTCCTAATCTGAATAAGGACTACGTGTTAGTATAACAGCTGTAGAGCAATGAGGAGAAACGGTGTCCAAGCCACCAAAATCGTGATATTTAGTGTGTTTACGTGTGTCTCAGGATGATTTAACTTGAAGCTCTTGAATGCAGACTCATCACAATCAAGGGCCCATCTCTAAAGCGACAGTTGAGTCAGTACAAATACAAATTAAAGGCTTTATGAACTCGCTTATTTAATGAATATACCATTGCAAGATCGGTGCAAGAAAGTTTGGCGCCGAGATGTAGTGCAGTTGACATCTCTCCACAACCAGAATAAAGATCTAAGAGCGTTAATTCTGCTTTCTGAGTTCCACTTCTCAGCATATTCTCTAATGTTGTTCCAATGTCAGCGGAAGCTGAACCATTGAGGAATTACATGATGGAGAATCGTTGCCCTTAGCCGAACCATCTGATAGCGAGACACAAAATTAGATATTGAAATGTCATCCGTATCTCACCTGAACTCATAGAGTCGCATTCAGAAAATTGAGTTCTGGAAGTCTCTATCTCTAAAAATAAATGTGTGAATCCGAGAGAAGTTCAGAACCAGTGATGAAAAGACCTAAAATTACCCGTGGCGTCAGTATTAACGCACTCACCAGAAATCAATGTGCGAAATGTCGAATACTCCACAGAATACTCCATGTCATAATAGAAGTCAGACTGTAAGTAATCTCATGAGAAATGAACCGAAAAACCAGAAACGCCGTGCAAGTTTCAGTAATCTCTTTTCCTGAAACTTAGAGTTGCAACTAAACTTCCACAATGTTGTTGTCCTTTGCTGAAGATTAGACAAAATTGAGAGCACAGAAAGTGACCAATCTTATTGAAGTTTCTACGTTCTTCAATTCAAATGCTTTTACAAATATGCTTCCACACTGCCAGTATGCTTTAGTCGAACTGCATAATAGGTGCCTCCTTCAATTCACCATCTTAAGCCATGACCACACGCAATAGTATTTAATTACGAGTAACAGTTGCTATTATGCCCTAGGGGTTGAAACATACATTCCAGATGATCTGAGAGACCAATAGGGTGTCCGGAAAAGCATATTGATTGACATTTAAACCATGAGAATGTTACTAAGAGATGGGAAGCATCTGGAAAATTGAAAGATAGCGTCAAGTAAAATTAAGCTGAGTGATAGCCATTTATAGCAACTGTTACAATTACCTCAACAGGGATAGCATACATGACAATTTAGTCAAAGCACTTGATGGGAAAGACGTGGATACAAGCTTAGTATATGTTTATAATCAAAGAACTATTCTAGCAGTTGATTCTTTGATTTCCTGGTTTTCCTTTAGTATGTCATTCACTAGACTATATCAAACTAACTCATAGATGATCCAACGAGTCACTTGAAGATAGGTATCATTTACATAAAGATTCTTCAGAAACTAGGTGACAATACCCAACTTCTACCTGGTGTGATACGCAGTTATTAAACTACTGCAGAATTTGTTATGAATTGCTGCAATGTTGATAAAGCAACATGAATTTTACTTAGACCAGTTTGGCCATTCTCAAGCAAGAACGAGTAATTAAGAACGAGACGCACGTAATACTCAAAAGATTTCTGCTAAAGAAGGTCGAATATTTTGCCGTGACAAACTTTGACTAGATAATGCCCATTCTGAGTGCAATTATATAACGCTGTGATCACCTAAGTTTCGGGATAAAAGCAGCAAACATTCCTTTCACAAGGATATCTCATCTTCAAACAAAGACAGCTACTCAAGTAGCATACCTTGACCGAAATCAGAGAAGTATTTCTCTTCCGACTCCCAACATCCTCCGGCACCAAACTCGAACTTCTCCAAGGCCTTTCGGCGGAATCCGCCGCACGGTGTTTCCGTACACCTCTCGCCGCCTCCCCGGGACTAGATTCGCTTCAACAAATCGCCCAATGCAGGCGAAATGGTAGCCACATTGTCGATCTCCGTACCAGTCACGGCAAATCCCCGCCTCGTAGACCTCCTCAAGCATCTAGTCAAGCACAAACCGGTCGCCATCCTCACACTGCTCTTTTCCGCTCCATGCATGCCTGAATCTAGCATCGGGGACCTCCTCAGGCTCAATGCCGCGGTGACATGCTTCACCAAGCGAGAATTGAGCTGACGGCGAGATTGCAGCCCAGATGGCGAGGGTCCTGGACTCGGAGAGAGCAGCGGCGACCGCCGGAGAGATGGCCGGAGGACCGACATAGGCACGGGCTGGTCGAGGGGAGTGGAATGCGGATACGACTGGAGGGAGAGAGAGTTGGAGGTGGAGCTGCGTTTGGAGGTTCGCGGCGGTCGCATGGCGAAGGCCGAGCAGGAGAAGACGATCAAAATTGGAGAGCTCGAGCTCAGTCTGGACCGAATGTGGCGACTTCAAGAGAGAAGGGTGACACTTTTTATTGGAAGAAAATTTCAAATAAAGGCCCGGCCCCTAAATGAATTTTATTTCAAACAAGCGTTCGAAGTCTTATTCTTATTTTGAAAAAAGATTGATTAAGAATATATTTATTATTTACTTTTTAAATTTTTCTTTCTTTCTTTTTTCCCCTCTTTCCTCCTCAAACCACTAGCGGAGGTCACCGAAGTTACAAGCCAGAGTCGCGCTCGCCCTCGCCGAAGTCATGAGCGAGAGCCACGATGGCTAGGGAGGGGAGATGAAAAAAAAAAGGAAAGTCAAAAGAAAAAATTTAAAAAAGTAATGGACGAAAATACAGTTCAGCCAAGTCTTTTTTGAAACAATGAAGCATTTCGGGCATTTATTTGAGAAAACGACGGCACTTGAAGTCATTATATGAAATTTTCCCTTTATTGTATTTAGGATATGTTCATTAGAAATCATAAAACGTGTCACCAAAGTATAATTGAATCCTCAAACTTTTAGAAAGTGAAATCAAATCCTAAAATATGTCAAATTGATACAATCAAGTCCTTCCATCTCTGTCTAATTCAAGTAACAAAAAATGCTGACTTGACATTTTTCATTACTTTCTCTCTCCTACGTGGTGCTAATGTGACTAAAACAAGAAAGATAAGTTCAAAACGATGTCGTTTTGGTCAAAATTTGATTTTTTCTATAAAAGCTAGTTAAGTTAATTAAAAAATAAACTAATTATTTTTTATAAAAACAAAAAACAAAAAAAAAAACAAAAGCAACAAGGATAGAGCGCTCATGCCACCCCCCACCATCGCCGGAAGGGTTGACCGGCGCTGCTAGTCCACGACCAATGGTCCGTGACCATGGCCGACGGCGAGCGAGGATTGCTATTGTTTGGCGAGAGGTTGAGCGACGACCCTCAACCCGATCTAGGCGAGGGCTAGCTACCCTCTCTCGATCCGGGTGAGAGTCATGACCCTCGCCTGCTGTCGGCAAGGATCGCCGGCCACGGGCTAAGGACCGCGACCCTCGATTGCCGCCGGCCAAGGTCACAACCGGTTGTATGGCCCTCTCTGCTTTTGATGGTTTTGCTTCTGTATTTGTTTTTTGGTTAAATTTAATTTAAGTTAATTAATATTTCTATTACAAATTAAATTTGGACCAAAGCAACATTATTTTGTATTTATCTTTCTGATTTTAGCCACGTCCGAATTACGTAGGAGAGAGAAAGTAATAAAAAATGCAAGTCGGCATTTTTTGTAATCCGAATAAGATGGACTTAACGGAAGGACTCGATTGTATTAAGTTGACAAGTTTTATAATTTGATCATACCCTTTTAAAGTTTTAGAACTCGATTACCGTGAAAAGTTTGAGGACTTGGTGAACATATCCTATTGAATTTTGACCGAAACTGAAGGAGAAATCAGCAACCCTGTCCTGGCAAACTGAGCTCATTCGATCCCGGCCGTGGCATTATGGGGTATCTCTTTGGGCCCACATAATTTGGCGGTTCAGATCAAATTGAGCTCATGTGTGCTTGGAGCAGGCAATATCAGGGTAAATAGAGTTGTTACAGCTGCGTCATCCGGCCAACTCTTTGTGGCAAACTGAGCTGTGTTGACTTTTGTTTTGCCATTATTGTTACTTCAAAATGCAACTATTCCATTTGATTCTAACAAATCAACATGTCTATATTTGTTCGGCTTAACTGTTCATAATTGGAAAAATCAAAATTGTATTGTTTTGGCCCCAAAAGGTAAAGTACTCGCCTTTGGAATCACTAGCATCCTTAATCATAATTTGGTATTTGAAACTCAACTTCTTCTTCTTCTTCTTTTCTATCACCAAAAATATGTGAATATATCCGATTTTTTAGAAGAACATAAAACCGTCGTCGGACAATACTTTTACTGTTTGTTAGTGAGAAAGGACATACTTTTACCTGCGCAATGGCAGTGGCACTGAATTTATTCCTTTCTTCGCTTTCCCATTTGGGAAGGGCCTCCTCGATAGATACCTTTATTGTATGTCCTAGCCTCGCCCCTTTCTTTCTCGCCTTCAAAGCTCGGATGCACATTGCCTTCTTCGCCCCTGAATTGTCCACGACTTTGAGAATAGTCCCCATCTGAATGAGAGTCCTTCGCTGCTGCGGGATTAAGTATATATCAATTTAACTCGATCGGTGTTAAAAAAGAACCTTTTATAATATGACACAGTATGTTTCTAAATTTTAGTACTTAATAAGTCTGCTAACTTTTGATGCCACTATTAAGAAACAGCAAAAGCAGCGACATCAGTATCTTGACGATAGGAAGCAACTATATTGCTATTTTTTCGAGATTGACATGCGACAACACTGCACAAAGGAAAAAAGTGATTTGATAGAATTTTCGCACAAAAGACTTAAAAGGCTCCTAGGGCAACTCCTCCGTGAAGGATTTGATGGCGTTGTAACCTCTGTGGTTACAGGTCATCTTAAGAGAGTGCATTTGATGTGCCAGACAACCTAGACATTCACAAATAAACACCCGTGGATAAGTTGAAAACCAATAATAGGACAAACTGCTATGGCATGGAAGATAGAACCTTCAACTTGCTATTTTCACAGGTGAGATTCAATACCATTTTTTCAATCAGAAATCGAGCGTAAAATCATTCTATAGCACAAGAGAATGAAGCAGCTGAAACATCTTAAAACCACATCAGTTCATCATTCGAAATGTCAAGTGTTATAAGTTCGCAAAAATCTGTCAACAACAGAATCAAATTGAACAGGACAGGGAGCTGCCAACGTCGGCAATTTTTGATTTAGAACCAGCAAAAATTGTTTATCAGTGTTGAGGCAATTTGTCAAATTTTTTTAGAGTGCCAAAATTCCATCTGTCATGCAGCAAAAAGCAGCCTCAATCAAGCGCCCCAAAACATTTTCATCATAGACACAGAAGAAGCACCAGAAAACCTTCAAAGCCAATGAAGGCTCTATAGCAATAGCGCCATGATTTTGTAGGCCAAGCTTCGAAAAGCCCAAAGAATGAATTGATATACAGGCCGAAAAACATATTAATGTGAATCACGAAGAAGAAATAAATATGCACCTTACAGTGTTCATACAATGAAACATTCGATTCCCCTGGTATTTTTTTTTTTTTTTCAAGACCATTTCCTTTCATTCTCCTTAGTAAGAAAAGATTATCTTGTCAGAAGAAATCACGATAAAATACATTCATATTGTTAGAGTAATTAAATATGAAACCACGTCTTCTTCACCTATCAACTTAAGCTTTTATAACAGTTGGCGGTGATCCCACAAAATCTCTCACATATTGATAACTAAACAAGCTGTATGCTCTATCCATCAGGAGAAACATCATTCCAGTCCCAGATTATGCAACAACGACCACCTCGGGATGAGATATTAGGACCTCCATCTGTGAATTCACTCACCTTTGCAACATATTTTATCGGCAGTTACGCCTGCATTCGTTCTATTTCTACCACACCTTTTAGACTTCCAGATTTGAGCATACGTCCATCCTTTCATTGGTTCCCCTTTCACCCCCAAGAATGATACTGCCCTACTCAAGAAAAAAGACCATGTGCCTGAGCTAGCTCTAATCGGCACCTTTGGTGAAACTGCTGTGAGGTGACCCTGATATTTATCCCATAAAGACAGAACCAACCGTGTTTACCGAAAAAGTGGTCTTGACACCTCAGTGAGCTAGCTAGGAATTAACCATAAAGTGTCACTCAACTGACTCCTAATGGCTGCCTTGGAGACAATCAAAAGCTAACCAAGTCCTCCAAATTATGACAAGGGATATCAGAGCCTTTGAGCTTTGGATGTGATAGAAAGAGCCTACTGAGCTCTATTGAAAAGTAGTCTAAAAGAAAAGAAAGCAATGGAGTTATTGTCATAAGAGAGAATCGGTAAATACCCTGGATCGGCATTGGCAAGTGGTTGCTGCCCAGTTGTCTCACTGTGCTGCCACTAAAAGGATCACAAACGCAGGACCAAATTCAGTTTCAGGAGGGGAAAAAAAGAAACACAAAAAATTAAACTTCAGTAGCATTTAGAGGCGGAACATTAAATTCAAGGAGGAACCTGTTAGTTGTGAAAAATGAGCGGTGAGGCTGGACAAAGTGGGCGGCATCATCACGGCGCAAAGCATTTCGTGAGGACCCGATGAAGGATCTCAAAGATCGGAGAAGCGAACCAGAACGACCAGCCATTTCTCTGCAACCCCCACACGGTCCACTTTAATTAATCTCGCCCTCCCATAATTCTTCAAGGAGAGTTGATCGCTTACAAATTACCACAGAGGGGACCAGACAACTTTGAACCGCACAAAAAGAGAAGAAACTTCCATATTCTCAAAGTGGTGAATCAAAATCGAGAGCATTTTAATTACAAGCTTCAGGCCAGTAGTAATTTCACATGAATGTATATTATTCAATGATAAGAACACAGAGTGCAACAAGCACACGGCAGGCCTCAGGCCCCTGGTAACTAGTAATGCACATAAATAGATTTATCTCAAATGTGCCTTACACAGCATAATTTGTCAGAGACCACTGAGTAGATGGAGAATCTTCAGATCAGAATGAACTATGCGCAAATGAACGGAAATGCATGTACATCGGTAAACAAGAGATTATGCTTTCGGACATGTGCCATGGCTGTGCAAATTTAAAAAGGATGTAGAGAATACAACCTTATAACCACCACGTACAGGTAGAGGCAAAGGCAATATAGGAGGTTGAGCTTCTGATGCAACAGGTGCCAATGGCTTTGGTGAGGTGATGATGGTGACAATTGAACCACCTCCACATCCTTCTGAGCAATTTGTGAAGGTTGAGAAGAAGAGGTGTTAGTGGGTCCTTGACTGCAGAAGCTGACCAGGTGTTATCAATGAGGTATCGGTGTTGGTGTTGGCATCTGTATAGAAGCTTCTGGATTGACAGCACTGGATGGCCCCAAAATGGAGGGAATGGCTTGAGAAGTACTTTGATACTGCAAGGTTGAACCAGCAAATACATTGGGCATTTTAGATATAGGGGGAATTATGTTGCTAATGTCAGGACCAGTAGTCATCAGAGGAGGGAGCGATGGCAAATTAGCGCTCAGACTGACTGCAGGAAGGGCAGAGATCGGTGCCTTATTGAGCATGACACTTGGTAGGGAATCTGAAGATGCTGTAGCTCATGGAACAGTAGAGAGAGTTGAAGGCAAAGTGGCAGACGAGGAAATGGAAGTCATGTTTAGGGAACTGCTGCTGATGGGAAGCAAAGGAGATGGGACCTCTGGCAAGTTAGAAGCTCCAGCAGGGAAAGAAGTATTAAAGCCAGGATACTGCATTGGCTGCTGCATAGGAGGCGGCATAGACAACCCCGGTAGTGGCCGAAGCAGAGACTGCTGATTAATATGAGGAAGCCCGTTGGGAGTATAATATCCTTGCCAATACATAGGCATAATCCCACTATTATTTGCACCTGGGGCTGGGAAGCTCCCCATGACCCTATATTTATTTCCTCCAGGTCCTTGAAAGTTCGAGGCAGGTAGTGCCATCTGTGCCGTGTTGGAGCCAATATCTAAGGGACCGCTAACAGCGGGAGTCAAACTTGCAGATGTTGAAACCGCACGAGGGTAGTGAGACAGAGACTGCCAAAATCAGATTCCATTTACTTAAATTTACAGTGAAAAATGTTATCAACCCAAGTACCTGTATGATTGCTGGGTCACTATTGATAGGGGGTGCAGGTTCAGGTGCAGGCTGAACAGGTGGAGAAGATTTAACCTGCAAATCCTGTAAAAAGAGAAGAATGGAGAACTTAGCTGTTGAGAGAACATGAGAAACGAAAACTTGTCTCCGTTACCAATACACACCGCTACTGAAGGAAAAAGCCCAAGTGAGCTGGCTTCATATTCCAATTCCAGCTCCAGCTTCCAAATGGATAAAAAAGGAAGGACAAACACAATTCATAAATAGTTTAAGCCAAGCAAAATAAGAAAAATTCTGCAACCAATTTTTTTTTTTCGTTGTTGTTGTTAGTACATGAGATGGCATGATAATCTACGTCCAATTCTAGCTGCAATTGAAAGATAAAAAGGGAGGACAATATGGGCTTTTTTTTAACGCAAAAGGCTGATGCAATCATAAATTACGGAGAATTTATGCAGATGAAGAGTTGTTCTGTTGAATGACCCGAGTTACAAACATTTTCGGGATTCTATTTTGGAATTTGCTTGAAGATATTGAAACAAACCTCAACTCTATTATTCATCACTGTGAACATACGTTCATGCATGCATAACGTACCTTGATGTCACTTCCTCTGAACAAAATGTATTCATCAAATATATGTTCCTGGTCCATGCTTTAATATGTGGTGAGAAGGAAGGGTGAAGGTCAATATATGTCTACAGAGTATTCCTGAGTCCTCAAAACATTTGATAGCTGCAGCTTGCTTACATCTCAGATACGTTCAGAGCAACTAAGAATGCCTTGTCGTCGTGTTCATACTCAGTGACCCACTTCAGTTCTTCTGGCACGAACAAGCCGAGACCTTGCACGAATGCTCCTTCAATCTGCAGAAAAATTTACATGCTCTGGTTCTGGGGGAACAAAAGATGTAGTAAGTGCAGATGAAGCATGGGAGAGGAGCAAAAGATTTGCATTGAAGAAGGTTTCTGTTAAGGTCTAGAATTCATCTCCGTTCATGCTGAAAAGTTGGATTCAATCTCCTCCCAAACGCTGCATTGAGTAACGACTCTTCGGCCAGTAACAATTTCCCTTTCTTAGAAGCACGTGGGTACCACAAACAAACCATTTGAAGAGAGTGGGAGAGAATCTGACGTGTTTGCACCTAACAAACCGCATGCTTGTTTGAAGAGAACTGGAGAGAATCTGACTGTTCCCACTTCACAAACCGCATGCTTGTTTGAAGAGAACTGGTTGGTTGAAGAGAGCTGGAGAGTCTCTGACGTGTCCAGTGGGAACCCACTTGCCATTAATGCCTACATGCAAGTTGACTTAACCGACTTGTAGTCTGTTATATCCTCCCTCTCTCTCTCTCCCGCTCATTCCCTTGTTACCCGTTTTTGAATCTTTCTCTTTCTTTTCCATTCTGTTCAACAATGGGTCGCTCAGGTTCAGCACTTCCAACCAATGCCCACGTCTGTTAGCCCCTCTCTTCCTCCCGCGCATTCCCCTGTTCTCCCTCTAGTCTCTTAGCCCCTGTTCTCTTTTCTTTCGGCTCTGTTCCACAATGGCTGGAGAGCTTTCCCCCTTGGATGATAGCGTACTCTTCTCCAGAATTCTTCTCAAAATGCCGCTTAATGAGCTCGTTCGTTACCGGCGCACCTCGAAGCAGTGGAAGTCCCGCATTGACGGCGCGGAGTTCGCCAGGGGTTTCAAAGTTCTGCGGCGGCCTTCATACCCGGCATCCGCTTTCCTCCTCCCTTTGGAGGTCAGTGGCGAAATTCTTGAGGACGGCGAACTTCTGCAGGTCCATCACTATTATCTCGCCTTGTTAAATGTAACCGGCGAAACCTATTGGGTGCGCCCCTTTGACAGATTGTTCGACAAGGAGTGTACCCAGAGCGTGGAGGGCCTAATCTTCTACTATCCCGACCAGCACGACGACATGGACGACTACGGTAACAACCACCACCATCTCCGTAAGACAGCGTTATTCAACCCGACCACCCTTGCTCGCAAGAGCCTCTCCATTACCCGTCCCAGAGAATTCCCCACCTTTGTGCCTATTGATGGCACGTGGTTTCAGTACACGGAGTATTTGTTCAAGCAGTTCTGTGCCACCGGATTCGATCCCACCAACCAGGAGATTGTCATTCTGATCACTTGGGTATACTGTGGCGAGCAAGAGGGCGTTTATGAACCGGGACAAGTCGCCGGCCACCAGCTGTTCAGATCCCAAA
Source organism: Rhodamnia argentea (assembly GCF_020921035.1). Taxonomy (NCBI): domain Eukaryota; kingdom Viridiplantae; phylum Streptophyta; class Magnoliopsida; order Myrtales; family Myrtaceae; genus Rhodamnia; species Rhodamnia argentea. The sequence goes on along the minus strand of NC_063154.1, from coordinate 7,340,466 downwards.
CAGGGGAGTGGAAGACCCTCCAGGACAGGGCCCCTATCCAAGCCATTAGGGGAAGCATCTGCGTGGACGGTATCATCTATTTCTTAACAGGTCAGGAAGAAATAAAAATTGTGCTATTCCTCATCGGCTCCGAGCACTTCGTGAGCCTACCGCTGCCCGATCGTGTGAAGAATTGGGTGGGGAGAGGCAGATTGAGTTGAAGCTCATGGAGTTCCGAGGGTGCGTCACCCTCCTAGATGCGAAGATGGCCGAGAATGGCGAGGGCATTTCCATTATCATGTCCAGTTTGGAGGACCGTGCAGGGCCAACATGGACAGATCGCCAAATTAACTTGAAGCTCGATGACCCCTGTGTTTTTATCGGGAGCGGGACTGCCGGGGAACTCATTATTGTTCCGGAGAGACAAGGTATAGAGCTTCACGTCCTGCTGTGCGACGTCGAGACAGGCACATACACACGGGTCAATTTTTTTCAGGGTCTGCCCACATACGTGCAGGAGCGTTACAAGATGGTCTCCCATGCCCCTATCGGATATGAGTTTAGCAATCGATTCGTTTGAAGGATGTTGATACCAGCTTTACCAGCTGATAAGTAGTCACAAAGGGTGTTGAAAACCGTGTATCTTAGTCTTGAATCTGCCCTAAATCCTCTGCATTTTCTTACTGATTGTATTTTGGCCACTTCAGTTTGATTCTCATATGACAAGTGATTAGTGATATGTTAGCCAAGAAGGAAATGTATTTTTCCAACAAGAAAAAGAAGGCTGACTAGTGATACCAGCTTGCTTGTGGTACCTGTTTTCATTTAGATTTTGTTCTCATCCAATTTGTGAATAATCAAAGGCATCTTTACCAGTAGTTTAATGGCTTGGTTATAAGTGTCTGTTTGCTGTGGAATGATGAAGAGTGTAGCATGTGGCTCTAACTTCACAAGCTGTCGTATGTCTACGTAAATGGGTACCCAGCATTGACCATTCCAGGTGTTCAGGATGTCACAATCCATTTGCTTTTTGCAAAGCGTGCTGTAGCAGGAGAAGCCTGAAAGCTTCTTTGGCTCCAGACCAGGACAAGTCATATCGTTCGTGCGATGAATGCTATGTTAGACCAAAGAATAACACTGAATCTGGTCCTGTTATGCGCGTACCTAAGGCTAGAACTGATACTTTAGGTCCAAAAAATAATGAGGTGGGAGAAAGGGACGGTTTATGCTCCACATCAGAGGGGGGTCTATACAGGCTTTTGTCTGCAGACTCTCTAAGTTTGGCTGAAAGAAGGCATTTCCATACATGATGCAAAACTAGGATCACGTGGTAGCAGTGTGTTTCCACGTCTTAACAGAAACTTTCAACTAGGAGGCCTTAATACAACAGAAGAACCTAACCTCATTGGATCTCCCACCAAAATGTTTTCATTTTCTGTACCTGGTTCCAGAGCAGCTTCTCCATCAGCGGCTCTGAAGTAACTGCTGATGACTCAAAGCACAGCATTGACAGTCTAAGCCAAGAAATTATCAATTTACTCAATCCCTTGACTGTCCATCTTACAGCAGCTACCGCGTTGGATTACAATACGAGCATCGTGCCCTCCCGTATTACTTTTCCGGTCTTTGGACTTTGTTTGTCTTTACTACAATCCCATTAAGCATCCTGCCATACTGGCACCGCAGCAGTGTTTTTTATTTCTGTGCATATATAATAGCAATGAAGGGGTGATGTTTGCACCTATGTAGATGTAAGTGTAATAATGTTAACTGGCATAATACATCCTGAAAGACTGAAAGTGGTTAAAAACATGCTGAAGTTGTTATAAAGGATTGAGATCCTTTCCATATTTACTCAATTTAGGTGCCCCACATCATGTACATCACCTCGAAGGAAACAGTAGTAGTTGAGAATGAGATGCTGTTGCAACTTTTATGTCATGATCTTAAGATGGTGATTCCTTTCCCAGAAACAAAAGGATCTCAATCCTCTCAAAATTAAGCATCTAAGGAGGTACTTAGGCCAGAAAGCTATTAGGAAAGAAGGATGATGTGCATTGCTCATTTGCTTGTGTGTCGACCACTGTCGGGGACAAAAATAGTTGTTCCATGTACTGTGCAAAGGCAGCATTGAGACTCCGTAAGGCTCCGTTTGTTTGGTGGAAAATGAATGATCTAGAAAATATTTTCCTAAAAATGATTGCTATCACTTGCAAAATAAAACTAAAGAATTAGTTTTTCATCGCTCACAAAAATGGTTAGACGCATATTATTGCCATTAATGAGAATATTTTTCATTGTTTGACTTACTTTGCAAGTGATACAACCGATCATTTGTAGGAAAATATTTTCCAAAGCATTCATATTCCGAGAAAAAAATGGAGCCTAAATGTAGATATTGGGCTTGCAAACTGGGCGTCTATCTTGTATTCCTCATGAGCTAAGAGCACGTTGAGCAGTTGCTTGTGAAGACAGAGACGGCTGTGATGGTTACTTTTATGAACCAATATCTTAGTATGAGAGGTGGGACGGAAAAAGGTGGGAGAGAACTCAATTTGCAACTCTCGTTTTTCCAGCATCTAAAGAATTCAGACATTGGAGGCAGAAAGTAATAAGTTCAAGACTTCAGTATGAACAAGATGAGGATAGGAGTCAAAGACGTGAAATCTAATAGACCCGAAGGTTGATTGATCTGAATAGTCTGACTGCAGTTTCCTTTTCCATAATGAATGACCAGTATGGAAGTTTCTGGAAATTTCCACCTTATCTAGACATTGGAAATTGCACTAAGTTACTTGTGATTATGCGGCAGTTTATACTCTGATTTCGCTAACATATGAAGGTTTATTTCTCTTTCTATTTCTCTTACACAGGCACCAATTGCTGGGTCAGCTGCAGATCAAATAGAACAAGTCGTCAGATATGTTAGCATAGGCTGTCCTTTTGGAATGATTTCTTCGGTTCTCTTTGGGCGGCACCATAAATCTATCTTGCAATCCCTGAAACCGAAGCTCTTCATCATGGGAACTCGCGATGGCGCCATGAGTGTGAAGCAGCTAGAGAAGAAGCTGAGTGGAGCATCAAGGGCGAGCTGAAACGCATCTGATTGAAGAAGCGGGGCTCTTTTAAATGGAAGGCCCCGGTTTTGATGCGCATTCATGCTGTAGTTTATCAGTAAGTGTTGATTTATTCACATCTTTAATCTTGCTCGTGAATGGATTTTACTTTAGCCTCTCTGTTTTTGATCTGCAGAAGGTACTCGCTGCATTTCGGTATATTACTTCATTTCTGGTTTACATTTGTTTCCATGAGGTCGATGCTTCATTGGTGTTTTAAAGCACTTGAAGTGTAACCTGTTTACGGTCCAGATATCAAAGGAAAAGGTAGGCTTCATGGGTATGAGGGAGATCAGCCCAAATATGTAGGCAGAATTTTTCATGGACTTTTGGCTGGTGACAGGAGCATAAAGAGAAAAGTCTTTGGTCTGTTCCTCTTAACCCTTCTCTCAAGTCTCTCGCTGCCTATACTAACACATATTCCCTAGTATGGCTAGCAAATTTGTTAGTGTAGTTCTGTGTTGTAGTTTCTGAACACATCCTGTTGAATTTGTATCTTCATGGTCATGCTACAGACATTTGTAACAGAAATAACACTGGCTCCTTATTTTTCCTTGGTTAATTTTATTGGAGCTTTGTGCAACATTTAATCCTAAACCTATTGATCTGTTGTATATTATAGTTAGCATAGCACAATCTATGTATTAAGTGCAAGTAGTATTTGAGACTGAGAGTATGGTATGTGGATCTGATCATTTAATGTTAAAAATCCGCATTCTATAGGACAGAGCAAGCGATTTCACGATGAAAACTGATAAACTGGAGAGTGCAACCAGAATATGCTTTTGTTCCCGGACTAGGAGTAGTAGTAGTATGGTAAATCATGCATTGTTTGTAGATTACTTCATTTCTGGTTTACATGTGTTTCCATGAGGTGGATGCTTCACTGGTGTTTTAAAGTACTTGCAGTGCAACTTGTTTGCAGTCCAGATATCAAAGGAAAAATGCAGCATAGGGGAGGATCCGAATTGTTCGTGGAGATGCCAAATTTGTGGATCGAAGCGTCATCATTACTAGGCGATAGAGATGCAAACCAACTTTTCTCTCTCTTTTGGTGTCTTCTTGAGTAGTTTAAAACTGACCATTCTTTTATGAGATTTTGACAGCACTAATGGCAATCATTCTTGGAAATTGCGTCTGATTATTGAAATCTTTTACAGCACATGCTGTGAGGTCTCGGCCCGGCCCGAGCAGGCCTGAATTGAACAGTACCTAGCCCGACCCGGCCCCAGCCCGAATAACATATGCCCCCATTCTTTGGGGTCGGGTCGGGTCGTGTCGGGTCGGTAGGCTTTTTTTTTTTTTTTTTAAATCAAGATTCCAAATTCCAGAGATTTCAAAAGTTCAATGTTTCTATTATTTCCATCATATAATTCGGGATCACATGCTTGGACCCAAAAAAAAAAAAATCGGGATCCCCTGCAGTTGAACACGATTAAACTCACGAGTTTCGAAAATAATCACGAAACTAATATCTGAAATGAAAAAAAAATTAAACAAAAATCATTGAATTTAGGTTAACTCTTTCACGAAAATCTACTAACAATGGGGAAACGGTGCGTGGAAAGACAGACCACCCTATACATATATAGTTACGCTAAATACAATATAAAAGAAATTTCGAAAAAAATTAAATTAAATTGTATTAAAAATAAAAAAGTTCAAGGTCACGAATTGGAGCTATTAGTCATCCGATGCTTCTCAAATTCGCATGCATGCAAGCCGTCAACCATAACAAAAGTTAAAAAAAAAAAAAACGTTTTCACGAATTGGAAAAGTGCCGGCGCCGGCCTTTTTGGACAGCCCTAGATTTTCAGGCCGGATCGGGTCGGGTCGGGTCGGGCCATTTTGACAGCCCTAGTGTTCATAACGTTTATACTAATGCCATTTTGAATTTATTACAATCGAAACGAGAGAGATTGCAGACGACTAAAAAGCAACGCCAAGATATGGAAATTGAAAGAAGGGAAGGAGTCAACGGTACCACTTGAAGCTTATCGGAAACGAGGGCTGCGATCTCATCGATGATCCCTAGGGTTTCGGCTTGGCACATCTTGTTTCGAAGCTCCGATGGATTCGGGATGGCCTTGTTCTGAGGGATTGCCTTGAATAAGAACTAGATGCTTTTCCTTCTCTAGGACTCAATCCTGATCCAATTTTCCCGGCATTTCTGTGTGGCGTCCCGGGAATGATTCGGGTGGGGATTTCATAATGCGCTTTAAGCATCAAAGAAATAAAATAGAACATATCAGGTTCCTGTATATTTCAGTAACACCTATCTAATTATTAATTGAAAAAATATGTTCTTTTTGTCGATGAACTTTGATCGTTGAATTCAATCGGTGGTACGATAAGTCCTGCTTGATGTTTTACAATTCTATTATCGCAATCCAACTTTTAACAGTTCAACTTGCTCATCTTAATAACATCTCTAAATTTAGAAGTTTCAAATACATATAATAACCCGAACCGTTGACATGTCTACTTAGAGTTGTCTTTATAAACATGTCATTGTCTTGATTCCGATGGATAACGCCTGTACCCTCTATGATGTTGGCATTTCATGCCCTGAAAAAAGGGAATCCAGTTCCATGTTGGTTGGCAAACAAATTTTGTAAATACCAAGCAACTCTGATCGTCAAAAGATGACTGATGACTTTGCTCACTCAGTCACGCATTAGTAAGTTACAGTTTTAACAAGTACCAATATTAATTTAAACTTACAAAATCATAAATTATCAATGATTTATTGACATTTATTTTATAACTTATCAACTTCGTGGATGTTACTAATTTCAACAAGCAATTGCCAAATTTAGTTTGCCTATTGCACCATCGGACAAATTACCAACTCAGTCTTAAATCTACCGTACATATGTCAATTTACTTATAAACTTTTCAATTCAACCAATATGGTTCAAAACATTTGCACAAAATTCTAATATAGTTTTTCCTGGTCAAATGTTGGCGAAAATTGCTGATTTGGCAATCCACAAGATGTCCATATAACGTGGGCAGCGATTTTTGCCCATAACTGGCGGGAAAAATTACATAAGAATATCGCTTAAAAGTTCAGGACTATATATTCCCTGTTTTAAAAAGTTTTAGGACAAGAAATTTGCTGAGGTGGTGCAAATTGTACTATGGATCTTTCGCACCAGGCTCCGTGCCCCGGAATTAAAATCTCGACTTTAACGTGAATTGTCAAAAATATTTGTTTCCTTTTCCTACTTCTCTTTTTTGAAGGAAATTAAAATAAAGATACGGCATATACTTGTAGATAAATCCTACGGCTGGGAACATATACATTCCCGATTCAATTTCCACGTCGAGGAAGGGAAAGATTCGCGATTATATTAACGAACCAGAACACATCTTCTTCAATTCTCTCGCCGATGTCGACCTACAGCTCTTCTTCTTCCTCTTCTCTTCGGTCTGTAAAGCCGAGGATGGGCTCGCTCCCTCTCGACCTCCTCCACAACGTCCTCTCTCGCCTATCCACTATATCGCTCCTCAAGCTCAGGTCCGTCTGCAGAGAATGGCGTCACGTCATCGACGATCCGCACTTCGCCACCATGCAAACCACAAGCGGCATCAAAGCTACCCGGATTCTGCTGATCCCGAGGCCGTGTATGGTCGACGATCGCCAATTCGCGGTGGATGACGAGTTCATACGGGCTTTGATCCCCGAAATTGCCCTGAAGCGGGGGCTGTTTGAAGCCCGAGCTTCTTGTCACGGGTTGCTCTGCTTCGAGGACCTTGGCGTGATCTATCTTTTCAACCCTCTGACCCGAGAAATGGCCTCGCTGACGAGCGTCGACCGGTCGCGCACGCGGTTGAGCTTCAAGCGGCCACAGCTGCTCAGTATCGGAATCGGGGTGGACCGCCTGACCAGCCGGTACAAGATCGTGCGCGTGAGCTGCCTTGTCCAATACCCAGGGAGAAGTAGGGTGGAGTCACCTTGGGCAGAGGTCCTTGATCAGGGCTCGCAGTCATGGAGGGGTATAGGGAGCGCCCCTTCCAGCCTCATCCTCAGAGACCCCGTGTTTGCCGCCGGATCGATCCACTGGAGTGCCGAGGGCAGAGACGGCCTTATCAGGATCTCTTCCTTCGACATCGCGAAAGAGGAGTTCACGTGGACTCCGTGCCCGGAGCTTGAAAGGGAAAGGGCGCACCTGGTGGACCTCCACGGAGTTCTGGGGCTCGTTGACTGCCCGTGCCCAAAGATCATAGACGTGTGGGTGATGGCGGAGATTGGGCGGTGGACGAAGGAGTATACTGTCCGTCTGTCGTCCCCGGTGGGGTCTTGCTACCGACTTGATGTTTTTGGCTGTGGTGACCGAAAGATCGCGCTCAACCGCTCGAAGTGCTTATCCTATGGTGTCGATGATGTTGGCCGATTCATCGCGTTCGGGCGCTCGGAGAGCTCCTGGACATTTTATGATCCTGGGACTGATGAACCGAAGTATGTGCAGGAAGCCAACGGGCCGCGGGCCAGAGCTGTAGCCAGCATCACCTTGAGTTTGCTTTCGCCGGCCAAGTTATGGAATAGGGGGCTTGAGGATATAAGGAGGTACTAAAAGCACGAGAATATTTCTAACTTTTTGCCTGGTCGAAAGAAGAGTAATTACTGTTTTTTTTTTTTTCCCCTTATTAGTTGGAACATTATGTTTCTCCATGAGATTGCATATATCATCATTTCAGTCCAATTGGGTTTACCTTGTACCTTGGACTTACCTAATACCTTGGAAAGTCCTGGCTTTCTTCCGTGAAAAGCATACTAACTCCATGAATTTGGAACTTTGGTGATCCAAATTACAATTTCGTAGCTTGCTGACTATGGAATGTGTCCAATTCACATGTATGTGATGTGGCGATAATGATCTTAGGATAGAACGCATGGTCCTTGCCTTTTGTTGCACGTGTAATATGTCCGCCAGATTTTAATGTTTCCAATAACAAAATCGACACCAGAACTTAACATCACCATGAGTTCTCTAAAATAATAGATAACAGATTAGATGGAGAAACATATCGGTAAAACCAACAATCATAGCTCTTGCACTTTCATCGGACTCCTCAAGGCTTCGTTGATGGATAGACACCATAACTAGTTTTGCGCAGGTAGAGATGGCTTAGCTCTAGTCAAATCTCGGGGAGTATAAAATTTCGAACTAGAAGATTATTGGGAAGAGTTTATCGGCTGTTGTATCAATCACCATCCATGTTCATGTAAAAATTACTTCTCTAAAAGGGTAATTCATGTAAAAATACTTGATCTTTAATAAGTTAGGTTTTAGGACAATTTAAATCCTCAAATATATAAGATATAAAGTATTTTGACATAGTTTCACCTAGGGTTGTAATTAATTTCGAAAATACAAAAAAAAAAATCATTTGCATATAGGTTAGTCTTTTACTTTTTCATAAATCAAAACTTAAAAAAAAATATAATCATGGGCCGCATGCTCTCTTTAATTATTTTGATTTTCGGATGTTCATTTAATTGATTATGTACTTGCATGATGACCTACATTTGTGACTTATGTTAAAATCAATTAGATCAAAATTTTTTCATGAAATTAAATGGTACCAAAATAACGTTAGAGTAATATAGCGTAATCAAGTCCCCGGACTCATTATCTCCGGTTCATAGAAATAAAATAACTTCTCTCGTTATTTTATTTATGATTCTAATCAACCTACCGTAAATGATCGTTGGCAACTCTGAATTAAAAATCATTGCATGTTAAATATCGAACCTAAGTTGTGAATTGATAGAGTTTGGGAAAGCTTAAACTAGGTTAGTTATTTAATTAATATGGTAATCTATTAACTTGAAAATTGATTTTTGGATTTCGACATCTTAATGACTCTGTTGGGGAATTAGACTACTAAATTTCTAAATTGGTAGACCTTAGTGGACTTAGGCCAAAATTTCATTTCATGAAAATATTTTGATTGGGCTTGATTCATCTCCCAAGTAGACTACTATTAAAAGAAGAACGCACTAGTTAAGTGGAACAATGAATGTGAAGAGGCATTGTGAAAAGTTGAAACAATACCTTATGAGTCCACCCATACTTGTTCTGCCAACACCGGCGCAACCTTAGAACTTATATCTCACAATTCATAGTGAGTCTCTAGGCAAAATGCTAGCTCGGGAGAGTCAAGAGGATGAAAAGGAGCGCGCTATTTATCATATAAGCAAGAAGTTCTCAGCCTCCGAGTTGAATTATTCTGAAGCAGAGAAGATATGTGCGACACTGGTTTGGGTGCTACATAGGTTTCTCCAGTACACCTTACACTACCAGATATTTCTCGTGACCAAAAGTGACCCTATCAAATATCTACTCAACCGGCCTTGGTGGGAAGGTTGGCTAAGTGGCAAATTCTCATTTCGAAGTTTGATGGAGAGTACTTGCTTTAGAAATTAGTCAAAGGTCGGGTAATAGATGATGCATTAGCCGAGAATCCCGGGGAGGGCGAAACAAGTGACTCTCCAAAAAATCATATCATGTCGATAGATGCATATACTTGGACCATGTAATTTGACGGAGTTATAAATTTGTCAGATCGGGCATTGGAGTAGTTCTAATATTCCCAGGCAAGCAACACTATCCCATAGCGTCGACTGGGGAGTTACATTGCCATTTTCTTGGCCATCATTCAACAGCCGTTGGGGAGAATGACTCTCGCTAGTGATGCACTTTGCTATAGCACTTCCTCAAATCGAACCACAAATGATTCCACCGGGCATGCCAAAAGGATGTTTTGCTAGAAACGTCCATGAAAAAAAAAATCTTTCATCGACAAGTGTAGAGGTTTTGGATTTATTGTCTTAAACAAGTTCTTGTAGCAATTTCAAATAGGAAGTGAGTAAATGACAAAGAAAGTGATAAACGGTGAGATAAGTAAAGTGCAGGGAAAATAAATATTTGATAAGATAAATTGTAGAGCAAAAGATAAGTTGCATGATTAATTCATTGGTTTTTTTTTTTTAAAGAGCTATCTCTAACTATTTATAGGCGAACAAAGTAAAACCGTTATCAGCGGCTTCTTCCCGTACGCATTATCCCTAAACTTTCGAATCTGCTTCAAGAACTGCTCTCCTTATCTTATCTTCAAAACGGTTTAAATATATGTATAACTGCTTCACATATCCGTCGGCATTACATACCGACATAATCATGGCACCGACATTTCATTCGAACAATGCTCCATCTGCCCGACGTTCTCTCTAAACCGAGAGTCGGTTTGCCGTGTTTTCAGCTACCAATGTGTATATACTAATGGGCTCAGTGACCGCCTTCGGGCTCTATGACCAACCAAGGCCCAAGCCGGTTTTTGGTGTCTAACAACCCCTATTTAACAACTTAAATCCTCCACCAAGATTCTGCTTCATTCATCATTCCACGGCAAACAGACACTTATGACCATGCCATTAAACTACTGGTAAAGATGCTTTTGATTATTCACAAATAGGATGCTGCCCTGTTTTCCTTCTGTTCCAACACAGTTTCGCTGCTGTTCGAGCTGCTGTCCGGTGCCCTTTTGCTACTGTTTGATGCTGAAACTTGCTGCTGTCCAAAAGCTTTGATTTGCTTCTGATTGAGGATTGTTTTGCTGCTGTTCGGTACAAAAACAGCGGTTATTTAGCCCCGTTTCACTCAATTTAAAGGTTGGTTTTCTTGCTATTTAAAGGTAAATTCCTTGCTTTTTGGGTCCAATTTACTTGTAGTTCGAAGTAATTTTTGCGGGTGTTTTTGTGCTGAAATTTTTTCTTGTCAAGGCTCAAGCGACCTTAAATTTGCACTTTGCCGTACTACGGTTCACTCGACCTCATAGGCCGCCAGTCGCTTAGGCGCCATGTTGCAACCGGAGTCCGAGTGAGCCGTGGTATCGACCATGCATAGACCTAGGTCTTTTGGTTGGATCGCTCAATCCATAAGATTGGTTAAAATTCGAAATTGGGAAATTTGCATAAAAAATCCAATTTTTCTTATTTTCCTTTACTGTTTCAGATGGTTTGAATCATTTGATATATTTTGCTGAACATTTAGCATATCTTGAGAATATTATCCATCTTGATTAGAAAGCACATCTTTTAAAGCTTGCAGACTGTCTAGCATATTTTTTTTATTTAAAAAAATCTAGTTAGATAATTCCACACTCTTTGAAAGACATAAATCTCGGTAGATAAGGCAATGTCTTTTAAATTTTCGGCATTATCCTTCTAACTATTGATAATGTTGCCTTGTGGAGATTTTCTTTTTTAGCATATTTTTGCACTTTATCGTCATATTCCATGCTAGTTTAATTATATGATTGTTAGATGCCATGTTAAAGTTTGCACATTAATAAATAATCATGCTCATAATACATAATTTCTATGTATCTTGTCCCTTGGGATATGTATAATGGATAGCATTTGACTTCGATCTTGAAGTACGATCATGCTCATGTCCGTACATCGAAATTATGTGCCACATCCTCGGTGTCGATGGAAAGGACGGGTAATTTCTGTAGAATATCGTGTTCCGCCCTTCCTAGTAAAGGACAACATTATTCTAAATTAAACTCGTGTTCAGACCCAAGGGTGCGATGAGTTCGAAAATTCAGATTCAAAGGTGTATTATGGGCAAAATTGTTTATTCTTGTTCAAACTTTGTGCTTTTCCCTTTTATCTAAATCTTCGGATAAATCCCAAGAAACGATCATTCTTTTTCTCAATGTAAATCATTTTTTTTATCCATTTACATGCAAAACAATGTCTATTATAATTTAGGAGTTTGAGAAATCAATTTCTTAAATTAAATTTGATGTTATCTCACATTACGGTAGCTTTTTACTTCTAATTTGGCATAAATCCGAAAATAAGCAAGAAAATATACAAAAAATGTTCATTCATGTTGCATATCATATAGTTTAGGTTGCAATATTTGCAACGTCCTATTTTACCATGTCTATAGGTTAGTTGCATTAGCATTGTACTTGACAAAAGAAAACCCTAAAGAAATCAATCCATGTCAACAATTAAGAATTTTTCATGAAAGTTGGTAATGAAAGGACGTTAATTGAAAAATTAACGTAATTGAATCACTGAATCTATTTAATCTTTTGGTTCGTATGAAAAAAAGCATTTTCTCCCGAATACTTTATTTAGGTTTGTAATCACTCCATTAAAATAATTAGTGGCGGCTCCAGAAAATCACAAGTCACGATTTTGTAGAACCTAGGAGAGTTTGAGCTAAGTTAATTAGCCTAACTAATATATTTGGTAATCCATTAACCTAAAATTGAAAAAACTTAATTTTAGGTCACAACAAGAATTGGCCCAAAAATAATTTTAGAAGTAAATATTTGTCAAATCGTTTTATATAGACTATATCCATATGATGCTCGTATTTTTTATTGCTCCAAACATCATATGGGATGGAAATTATTCTATCCGGTGTTATATTTCTATCCGCCAAACGCACCCTTATAAATCACAGCCACAGTAAAGATTATTGAGTTACAACACCCTTTTTTTTAAAGTTACAACACCTTTTTTTTGGGTTTTAGTGCGCATGATAACATTTCTAGAAGTGGATTTCTGCTCTAAAAATACTTTTGGAGTAGAAATCAATTTGGTAATGTAACTTTTGAAGTAGAAATTCGCCTGGTAAAAATTTGTACTTCTAAAAGAAATTTTCACTTTTGAAGTTGTTTTTATCTCAATTTAAGAAGTTAAAAAAAATAACTTCTCTAACTCTAGAAATACTTCTCGCCTCACCCTTTTTTTTATTACGCTATCACCCTTTTTTCAATCATACTTACATCCGACAACCTCCGCCGCCGCGAACCATCGTCGGATGCCGCCCGTCACCGACCTCCACCGGCCACCACCCACGACCACCGCCAACCGCCGACCATTGCTCGCCCCCACCCACCCGGACCTCCGTCAACCGCCCCTGCCGCCACCGATCTCCATTGACCGCCCCCCACTGCCAACCTTCGTTGGCTACAATTGCCACCAACCGCCGATCTTCGCCAATTGTGACCGCCGCCAATCGCCGCCTCCTACCACCAACCATCTATCACCGGACCTGCTGCCGCCGCCAAGTCGCCGCCTCCACTCGATGGAGCAAACAATAAAAAATAAATTATTATTTTTAAAAATTAGATAACATTTTAATAATAAAAATTATTTTTTAAGAAATTAAAAAAAGTTCAAAAATGAAGTAGAAATTGTCGACTTTCGATAATAATTTTTCATATAATATTTTGTGTTAATAATATTTCAGAAGTAAAAATTTTTAATCGTTACCAAACGAATTTCTTTGATTATAAATAATTTTTAGAGTAGAAGTACTACTGCTTTCGAGGAAAAGTAAAAAAATTATAGGGTTAATGATAACCATTCTATTCCGAAAATAAATTTCTGACTAGAAATAGTTTTTTCTATTTCTATTTCTAGATGAGTTTCTGAGAAAAAAATACATTTGATAATGATATAAAATTTCTATTTCAAAAACAAAATTTTATTTGACAACTGTTGAAAATTTCTACTTCTAGAAAATGTGTCGGCCAGTCGACGGTGGGGGTTTGGCGGCGGTAGCCAACAGTCGGCAATTGACGGCGGCTACCGGCGGTGGTCGAAGATGGCAGGTATTTGAGAAAATGTGAGATTTCTATTTACGTTTTTCGAAAAAGTAGAAAATTATTATTTCTCATTTCTCCTTTAAATCGATTTCTAAAATAACTTTTATTTCGTAAATAGGTTGAAATAGAAATTCTATTTTTGGATTGTTTTCATGCACTCTCTTAACTTCTCACAAGAAATTATTTCCGAAGTAGAGGTCCTGCCATGTGCGCCCAAAAAAGCCCTAAAGAAACGCCCCTAGTCCCCGACGGAGATTTAGGGGGTGCATGAAATCCATCCAGAAACAAAATTTCTGTTCCAAACCTATTTCTGGAACAAAAACTTGTTTGGTAACGTAATTCTATTTTTTCTATTTACAAACAAAAAGTTGTTTCAGAAATAGATTTGAAGAATGAATGAGAAACAATAATTTTCTATTTTTCCGAGAAACAAAAATAAAAATCTCACTTTTTTTCAAACACCCGCCGATCGCCGGTCGCCGGCCGCCGTCGCAGGTCGCCACAACCGCCCCCCCCGCCGTAGGCCGGTTGACACATTTTTCAAAAGTAAAAATTTTATGTTGTTATCAAACACATTTTTTTGCTTCGAAACTCATCTAGAAACAAAAATAGAAAAAATTATTTCCAGTCAGAAATCTATTTCAAAAACAGAATGGTTATCATTCACCCCCTTAATCAAATTCTCCAAGAAATGTCCTCCAAATCGTTAGGGTTTCCCTGCAATTGAATCGTCGCCTTCCTCTTCTCCCGAGAAAACCTGTGCGGAGGAGCCATGTCATCCACTCGCAAGATCATCCTGAAGAGCTCAGACGGAGAGTCCTTCGAGGTGGAGGAGCCGGTGGCTCTGGAGTCCCAGACCATCAAGCACTGGATCGAGGAGAAGGGCGCCAACGACGCCATCCCCCTCCTCAAAGTCACCAGCAAGGTCCTCTCCAAGGTCATCGAGTACTGCAAGAAGCACGTCGACGCCGCACGCGCCTCCTCCGTCGCCGACGATGACCTCGAGGCCTGGGACGCCAAGTTCGTCAAGGTTGACCAGGCCACTCTCTGCGATCTCATCCTGGTCGGCGCTCGTTCCCTTGCTCACCCTTCGATTCCGGAATTTCGCGTAGAGTTTGGGTTTCGTTGGAGTTTATGTGCGGGGACGTTGTTTTGCCTTGTCTAAGCGTTCCTCGCCCTCGCCGAGGATTTTGATGTTGATTTTGCTGATTAATATGGTTGGTGTTCTGTTCTTTTTAAACGGGCTATGTCTGGTTAAGGGTTGAAGTAGGATTGCCGTACTTATTATTTACGTTGTGGCATTTTGCTTGATCTGTGATAGGCGGCAAATTATCTGAGCATTGAGGGCTTGCTGGATCTGACCTGCCAGGCTGTGGCTGACATGATTATGGGGATGACACCTGAGAAGGTCAGGGAAACATTCAACATCAAGAATGACTTCACACCCGCGGAAGAGTTAGAGGTTCAAATGGAGACCGAATGGGTCTATGAGTGAAATGAAGTGCTTAGTTAAAGCCAAAGTTTTGCTCTGGGAAACTGGGTTTGCAATTTCTAACTCGAGATCAATCTTCTAACTTCTTGCTCAGGCGATTGTTCTTTGTATCATATATGGTCTTACTTTTCACATAGCGCGATTTTAAGAGATGATGGCTCTGTTTCTTGGTTGCTGCAATGCATTGAGGCGTCTGTTTCGCCCGTTTTACTTTGGTTATGCATGCTGCAGATGTTGCTAGCTATCTCTAGTGCACTGGAAATTTGTGCCAAAGGAGTTCGATGTCTGAATACAGTTGCTTGTTAGGAAAACAAGTACCTCTAGTGGTCCTCATGGTGTAACTGTGGTTGATAATGATTGAAGGTGTTGTTTAGTTAGTTGTTCTGCACAGAGCTTGGTTTTTTAAGTCGCAGCTCACTTTGGCTCCATCTCTTTATCCTGAATTTTAACTTGTGCTGATGGATCGAAATGAAGTTCAGCTTAATGGAAGCCTAAGCCCAGCATGCCATTGTAAGTGCATATTATGTATATACATGGTTAAAACTAGTTGAAACTGATAGTTGCTCCGGTTCTTTCCATTGCCATGATATGTGCTGTTATATAGATGCAAGCAATGAGATACCTATGCCCTTGAGGCACGACATGCTTGCATGAAGTGAGCTTGTTTCATGTATACTTTTCTTTGGTCGCCGCAAGTTTATGCATCTTCCATTGGTCTGCTTATGAGTATCTCGATGGAGCTTCACTCCGATAAAGTAATCACAATTACTTAGGGTGGTTAATTACTAAGGCGTGGATGAGATATTAGTAACATGCATGTTGATACCAAAGTGATTATAAACAAAGGTGTGAATGAGAAGGAAGTAGATTTTGCAACTGGATGGATGCATATGTCCTAACTCCTAAAGAACCCGCTGTCTGTGGCAATGACCTTGCAAGCTGAACAGTTCAATAGTGACATTAGCCGATGAAGATGAAATGGCCTAAACATTCTTTGATTTGGTTATTGATCCTCCGATTCCTCTCCAATTCCTGGTCAGTTACAGGACTTTGAGCTTCTCATCCAGGTACTCCACCTACATCAGTATCGGGGATAAAATATGGCTCTGTACAATTCTCCTCCACTTAGTAACTTTTACTAATTATGACAATTGGACTAAGAACCTTGTATTGTCTATTCGTCCATGTAATCAATCCGAACAAATCTTCTTTTACTGATGATTTCAAAAAGAGAAAGACCTGGTAACTCTGCTTCTGACCCTTTTTCTTGAATTCGAGCTTGCTTGGAACTATCTCGACAGCCAATTCCTCCAGAGCATCAATGCCTGCCATATAAATGGTCACATCATCCCTTGCGACGTTTGTGAGGGTCCTGACAATGGTCTTGCTTTGTTTTCCATCCAGACCTGACATTGCTATTGAGGGATAGTTGATGTTGGAAATCAGGTCGGAGCTTGAGTCTTGGGGGACAAGAGAACCGTCTGAAATATTTCTTGCGATGTGTTTGATCTGCGCGATGTTATAGCCATAGTGGCAGTGGAAGTTCAAGTAGTCCGTAGTATTTGTCTCGTAAAATAGTCCTAGCTCTAATGGTCAAGTTGTGCTCACTTCTCCTGCACCATAATCGTGTGGCGTGGCCGCTGTGCCTGTATATGTAGTTATAGGGGCTTTCAAGTTGTTTGTTTGGATATGTGCAGATGGATGCAAAGATATGTTTATCTTCATAGAGGTGGACTTATCATCGTCGGCAGTGCTTGCAAGTTGAATCCATTTTTTCTTTTGGTCGAAAAGTTGGATCCATTTAACATTGCCTTCTCTGATCATATTATGTACTTATCACGTAATGCTTGTGTTTTTCTAGCTTTGGAGAAGAATGGTTAGAAAATCTCCTATTTCCCTAATTTTAAGGTAGCATCAAGTGGAACTTGTCTTATTGTAAGTTCTCTCGAACTGTTGTGAATTGTTGGGTTGTTATCACGGTTTTAGATATTAGGAGACGGGAAACTTAAGTGTCAAGTTAAATGTAAAGGTCCGTGCCTTTTCAGCAGCAGCAAAAGAGAAGCTCGAGGCTGCTGGCTATTCCCTCACTGTCTTGCCTGGCCGAAAGAAGTGGGTTAAGCCTTCTGTTGCTGAGAACGTGGCA
The DNA here is from genome assembly GCF_020921035.1 of Rhodamnia argentea. Lineage (NCBI taxonomy): Eukaryota > Viridiplantae > Streptophyta > Magnoliopsida > Myrtales > Myrtaceae > Rhodamnia > Rhodamnia argentea. The sequence goes on along the minus strand of NC_063154.1, from coordinate 7,323,089 downwards.
CATGCCGAAGAGTACTTTGCCAAAATCAGGGCTGCATTTGCTGTATCGGAACCTTCTTCCTGAGCCGTTTCAAACTTTTGAGGTGTTCATCTTTTGGCCCCTCCCCTCTCCCCTCTATGTCTAGTTGTCCTTCTAGCTCTTATGTTTAAGTTGCATCTTTTACAGCATCCCTGATTCATTCCCACTAGCTTAGTTCAACACTAGAAAGGTGCTAATTGTGTCCTGTAGATTGTTTGATGATTCTTTCTGTAGCGGGTGGTATCTGATGAAACTCCCAGCTTCTTTTCCTCTGTTTAGTTCCATGTGCATTGAGAACGCGGCCCTGAATCCGGGACCTTACATTCTTGGATCATTCTTGCTCTAGAAATAACTTGGAGAGCGAGAGAATTACCAGCTTTTGGGCACAAAATTGGGCATTTAATTTCCTACATGCAGACTAAGGCTAGATTGATGGTATTGTGTCGACCCGTCCGAGCTTCACTCACGGTGCTAGTTTGTGAACCCTTGAACCGTGGACAAGCTTGTCGAATGTTAGGTGAGACTATACTACCCTCGTGTTTGATATGCTTCCTATTTCTAGTGAGTGTAGTTGCCGGAAAGATCTTGCATAATTGACACACCGTGGGGATTATGGCTGCGTTTGGAAAGGCTTTTGGGGAAAGCTTTCGGAAAAATGCAAATGTCTTTGGGCTAAAGAGATTTGGTGAAATGTAAATACTGTTTGGTAAAATGAAATTAAAAAGTGCATTGAGATGTAACTTTGGGGAAAATGTTGTTTGATGAACTTACATTTAGAAAGTCCCTTAGCATGTCAATTTATTTTTTTAACTTTAAATCGTTTAAAATTAGGAAAAAAATAATAATAACGACAATTTTTATATTTTCACGTTGAGAATAACTTAAAAGGCACATATTAACAAATTTATAAGTTACAAAAGTCAAAATATGATTACTTGCATGCAATGATATCAAAAGATCATTGTAATTAATACGATCACATGAATCATGAGGATAGAAATAAGTTCTCCTTAATATTACGAACTTCCTTAATTATTAATTCAACCCATAAATCATTATCATCCGAATATCCATACTTTCGACAAAAAAAAAATAATGGTAAAGTGTAATTTCTTGTCATCAAATTTGGCTCCTCACACACTACTCCTTTCCATGCAAAGAAATTTAGGAACATAAACAAGAACCCGATAAAAAAAACAATGCTCCATTAAGATTACATTCATCGACAAATGAAATCCTCTAGAGCCTTGAAATCCGGAGCCTTTTGGCCATTCCGATTTTCTGCTGTGGAAGGCTAGACTTTCGGAACGCTATTTCCGATGATCTGAGTATACGGATCTATCGGAAGCCTAACCTCCGCAAGAAAGAATGCCAAAGATTAAAATACGCAAACAAAATGTAAACCTCTTATGAAAGCAAGATAAATTTTGGCAAGTTAAAATTATCGGTCGGGAGTGTTTGAAATAATGCGCTTTTTCATGCTGCTCTTGCTTTAGAAACATCGGACCGATGTTTCTTGTTATTTCTCATTCGAGGTATATATTCTCAAAAAGTTCGGGAAATACCATCTCGAATGTGCAGCTACTATAGCATGCCACTAGAGTAGTAGACTATAAATGACTCAACCAACACTATTCTACCTAGCGAAAATAGTTATGATATCACAATTCACCAAGAATTAAAATAAGTGATAATAGTTTTACTTTTTGTACCAAAAATAAAGTTTTAACTACAAGTTTCAGAGCACACTTCCAAAAGACTCAACCAAGTATTCACTTCCAGTATGTTAAAGCCCTGGACTACTCAAGACAGAGGCGAGCAACCGCATCCATTTGGTACGATGATGCAAATTTGAACTGGAGTAGCTTTAGGTTAGGCAACAGCAAGAGTTGGAACAGGATGTTCTCTCTTGCTTTGACTAAGAAAAGAGAAATCCCTTCCCTTCAAGCACCAAAACATCAGTCAAGTGTATAATTTAATAAAACAACTAGATCACAATACCCCTCATAAGAGGCTTTCGTAACGAAACTGATCTAGCAAATTGATCATCTAGTATGGTGGTGAACATTGAAAACTACTCTTGCAATACATCTACCTTATGGAACCAGGACAAGGATACGGTGATCAGAAACTGACGTTTTCTGATTTCTTCAGCTGACTTGCAGTTCCGAAAATCTGGGGTCCGAAGCACCTTCAGTAGGGATCAAAAAGGATAAGGGTTAGGTCCAAGGTTAGACAAGGTTTTCTTCCCCCTCCTTTGATAAGCCGGCATTCAACATAAATCCAAAAGCTTGCCCAAATAATCCTTCGCAAGTTGGAGCCAGGAAAAACAACATGCTTGAAAATTGTTTCAGTCGCTAAACAAGTAGAGAGTCCCAGCAAGAAGTTGAAATTGGCCACAAAATGACCAAGAGTCTGAACTACTGCAACCCAATCCCAATGTTTGATCACGTACTCACCCTGTCTAAACATATGCACAGGCAAATGCAATAGCATGATTTACTGAAAGCTAAAAATTAACCAATCAATGGAACCATCAAAATTTAGCCAAAAAGAACAATGAATTAGCTAGACAGGACAGCCTCGGTTAGATGCAGGCATATGATCCTGAATCCTTCCATTCCCATCAACAGTAGACTACATAAACCAGCTCACGACGCGCCTGACTTCAAATACAAAGAGACAAACTTTCAACCTGGGTATGTCCAGAAACACACCAAGCAAAAAGATCCGGATCAGAGATAGATAAATAAATAAATAAAAATCAAACAATTAAAGCTCCCAAAGATTCAAAAACAAATTTGTCGACTGATAAAGTTGCGATTTTTCTTTCAAGGGCAACTCGCAATTCCATCTAAACGAATTTATACCTGGACGAAATGGGGATGGAGGTCGCTTAGCGCCGCGCGCATCTTGAAGTACTTGAAGCTCTGAGCGGAGGAGGCATTGGCATCCCGCGGTCGCTTCTTGCTCTGCGGTGGAAGAGGTAGTTGACTGGGAGGAGTTTGGATCTAGCGCCTGGCTAGCCCAACGCCGGAGTCGAGAGAGGCACGGGTGAGGTCGGGCGGCCTCGTCATCGCTTGCCTAAGGTCGCGTGACCACGGCGTCGCCTCGCCTGAGGTTGGGTCGCAAGATTGAGGAGAGGTCGTCGTCACTGGTCGCCTAGGAGCTCCAGATCTGGAGGGCGACCCGTTTTGACATTTCAGAGAGGGCAAGGGCTAAACTTGAAATTATAGTAAGATTGTGAGGATAATAAAGGCAAAATCAAAAAAGCACTGTGCATTATGCCGAGAATGCGAGAAAACCGAGCTGGCGCTTTCAGCCTTTTGAAAGCTCACGTTCACTCAAAGTTCTTTTGGAAAAAATTTCCAAACACCTAAATTTTAGCCCAAAGAGCTTTTGACATCCAAAATACCTTCGGAAAGCAGTTTCGAAACGCAGCCTAAGTCCGTCTTGTCTGCAACCATGCAATGAATCCCTAGCTCGCTAGAAATCAAGTGAATGATAGAGGATTCGACTCCCCGTGGTGCCTGCACAAATTGCAGAAAGAATCATACGAGAAAGAGGGGAGATAAGATACCCTTGAGGTACTCCGCTTGTCTTTTGGCGAATGCTTAATCTCGAGGTCCAGGAAGGGTGATGAAAATTACGCTTCTAGACAGCAAGCCTTACCACACAGCGCGACAGCTCTCGATTCTCGAAGTCCTTCGAGGTATCCGGCGCACCACATGTCTGATGCCGAGAACAATTGCGGTCGATCCGGTCCAACCTCGAACCAGATCCAAAGCTTTCCAAGAGCATTTCAAACTTGTCCTAAGGCGTCAACAAGAAACGGGATCGTGGGGACAAACTGACGGGACGCAGATTTGACAAAGGCCTGATGGATCTTCTTCCCCTGCTTAAAAAACTCAGATTCCTTTTCCTTTTTTTTTCCTACACGGAGAATTAGTGTTTTTTTTTTTCTCTCTTTTTTTTATTAAAAAAGGAAAGGAGGGCACGTGTCGGGCAAGTTGAGGGGAAAGACGTGGCCAATGCCTACCATGATTCCCCAAGACGGGACGGGGAAGCCTGACAGCGGAAGGAAGACGTGGTTTCTTTGACATGATTTTCAAAATCGTCTGGACATACGATATTGGTCTAGTCGGGAAAGTCGCCAACAATCAATGCGAGATTTTGATCAGAGCAATTCGCCAACTGATTCAGAGCAATTCGCCAACATAAGTCAGCATGGAGTCACACGTGAAAGTCCAAACATTGGAAAGATTTTAGATCCCATGAAACTGATTCAGCCACATTGTCTTTTGACCGTAGAAAATAGTTCAACTATCTTAACTCTCTTCCTCCTTTGCCCTAGAAATGCGGACGCGCAGCAAAGATGGACTCACAATCTCGAAAGTGCAAGTGTCGCTTCCTTGACCTAATTGTCGCGGATAAATGCGAATAAACCTTTGCTCAAATAACAGCTCTAACGCTTGGGGATGTCCTTCCTACGGATCATTGACACCGGCCATTGCTTCCCTCCTCCCTTGCACAGCACAACGTTCACATACTTCATTTGCTTGATGTTCGCACAACCGAATAGGCTACCAACAACAATGAAAAGCAATCTACGGCTATCAATACAAACGACAAGCCGGACAAGAAATGGAAAAAAAAAAATTTGCGATTGAGGGGATCGGAGCAAAAGGGATAGGATTATAGGGATGAACTTATGAAGATGAGTTTCTTGACCCGATATGATATCATGGTTATCCGAAAAGAAAAGTGATCGGTACCGGAAGATCCACATGCTTTATCCATATCACTCTATGAGAAGATTGTTAATTAAAAGTTTAGTATGCAAATATGCCCTTAGACTCAAACCCAACTTAATATTTGTTCAACCAAAATCTCTACCGCTCCTTTATGCTTACAAGGATTCATAGAAAAGATTGAATTAATCTTCATCGAAAGTCCCATGTGGTTTCTTAGGGTGCGCATGGCAACACTTCTCTCTAGAAATCAACTTCTTGCGAAAAGTTAATTTCTAGAGCAAAAATTGATTTTTCTACTTCTGCTCATGATGATTTTTTTTTTTTTCATTTCTTCAAATTGCTTCACAACTACTTTTGGAGCAAAAAAAATACTCCATAAGTAGAAGAATGAAATTGCGTAATCAAACGAATTTCTACTGAAAAAGTTACGTTACCCAACGGATTTCGGCCGCATAAGTGTTTCATGCGCACTCTTAAAGTGTTGCATATTCAAATCGAGGAAAATTGATATTTGGAATTCAGAATCGAAGATACAATGGAAGCTCTCTTATCTAGGAGTGAGCGATTCTAGGTTTCATATAGGTTCCACCTAGAACCTATAACTTACCATCCATAACAAATTTCCCATTTTTCGAACCAGGAACATACCTTGCATGCTTTGGAATCTAAAACATATTATATCACGGATTTAGCATTGGTTACATAGTCTTCACAGGTTTTACATGTATTTTTAACTTACTTATTGCAATAAACCACTACATTTAATGCTTATCACTTGTCGTTACAATCTAATGATCACAACTCATATTTAGACACACGAATAATTATGAAATATTAACAAAATAAAAGTCTCAATCATAAATGTTGCTTAAAACGGAAGCTCAAACTAGTGATTCCAAATTACACACTCATTATTGTACGCCATGGAATACCGCATAATCGCACGAAAGCATATATCAAGAAAAGCTCAAAAGCTTATTACGGATTTCAAAACTTACCCATCAGAATGGAAACCGGAATCTCCCCTGCATTCCTTGGAAACTAAACCCGGACAGGTTCTCCAACGGTTTGGTTCTAGGTTCCGGGTTTCAGATTCTACCATGGAACTATGCTCACCCTTACTCTCGTCTGCCTTTTCCTAACATTTTAACCACTATTTGTTATGAATATTTCCATCATTTTTCTTCCGCGGCTTCCGAAATTCACACTCCATTGTTGAATTTGAACAATCTACGTCCTCTCCGATCTTCATTTATAAAAGGGAAATGGACCTCATTGACCCGTGGATGGAGGGAATGAGGGGTCACATTCTATTTTTCCATTTGTTTCGGAAAAAAGACAGACTTTCATTCCTGAAAATAAGTTTGTGGATGCATACACTCCATTTGCTTCACAACAAAGAAGCTCCAGAAGGTTAATCCAAAAAAAAAAGGAGGGGGGGGGGGGAGGGGGGCTCGAGAAGGGCCTTTCTTTGGGCTTTAATTACCCAATCGGTAACTCTATTGGACTCTCTGTATCAACATGGGCTAACTTTATATCCTTGAAGGCCTTAAGGAGCGATTGGGCTTGCGTGATAAGCCCTTGTAATTCCCAGCTCATCTGTGCCCCGCAAGTCAGAGCGCTAATCAGATCAGGCCGATTCAAGGAGGCGCATCCGTTCGCGTTAGAGAAAAGTTCGCCCGGATTTCCACCGTGGATTGATCGACCGCGCAAAGCCCTCAATCGGCCTCCCCGAGCTGTCGGGGCAGACACCAGCCACAGCGCCTTCAATTTTTTGCAACCGGGTAAGTTTCATCGCTCTTGATTGCGAGCTTTCCCATTGATGGAGGCGAATGCTTGCTACATCTGGGGCTTTCTTCGTCACAGGTGGCCCATCTATTGATATTTCGTTGCTGCATCGCAACGGCTTCATCCGTAACCTGCTGTGGATCTAACTTTTGCCCTCGGAAAACAGAGTGGTTTCGTGCTTTTCAGGTTTGCCGAAAGAACAATGGCCAGAAGCTCGAGAGTGACCGAGGTATGTTTTAGATTCAGCTTGACCATTCTTCGAATCGCGATAGACCGCGAGAGGAGATATTGAAAGTTCAGAGCTGTGGCTTTATTGGGCTTTTGTCAAAACCCAAAATGACAAAAACGCCACTACAGCGAAACCATGTCCAAAGGGGTCTTCTTCTCGTCTTTTTGGTTTCCTCTCTCTCTCTTATCCGTAGAAAAACATGGTCCGATAGCAGAGCAAAGTGCTAGCACCCATCTTCAACTCCCTCGCCAATGGCGTCTCTTCTCTCTCTTCCTTCGACTTCCTTAACAACGAGGCTCGCCGTCGCCTCCAATCATCCTCCTTCCTCATTCAAGGTACTCTCTCCTCTCTTCTCTCCCCCTCTCGCAGATATGATGACCCCTCTCACTGTTGTAAGCAAATTCTCAATCTTTCACCTCGCAGGGCGACTCAAGCAACTTGAGAGCGAGACCGTGCTTGTTCCCTCCTCTGAAGCTTCAGCTGAAGAGCAAACTATTGCAAAAGCATCCGCTCGTCGTCAGCAGCAAGGCTTCTTCGTCGCCGGCGGCCGAACCGTCGTCCTCCCCCGTCCGATTCAGGCTGGATAACCTGGGACCCCAGCCTGGATCGAGGAAGAAGGCCAAGAGAAAGGGAAGGGGAATATCGGCGGGTCAAGGAGCGAGCTGTGGGTTCGGGATGAGGGGTCAGAAGTCCCGGTCTGGACCGGGCGTCATGAAGGGCTTTGAGGGTGGACAAATGCCGCTCTACAGGCGTATCCCTAAATTGCGTGGCATTGCGGGAGGTAATGAATCGTCGCTGTTTCTTGTTGCTTTGTTTGGTCACGATTAAGACGTCTTGGTGCTTGTCCCATTTTAGGATGACATGAGGTTTGTTTGTGGGATGGGCATTGTTGAGGTTTGTTTATATGAGTTTTTTGTAATGGGTGGCGGATGCCATGACCAAGGGTAACGCAGAAGTTGGGGACTATGAGTGTCTGAAAGTTGTTTGTAGAAATGATTCTCTGAGGAAGGAACAACAAGAATTGGGGGTTTAATCTTTAGGACTTTTCGGTTTTGCTTTCTTGGTTTGGATGTTGATCTAACAAACTGGTGTGATAATTGGTGTGGACTTGTTAAAAATGCATTTCTTAAGGCAATTGTCAATAGTTATGAAACTAATTAATTGGGGTAATGGAGATCATTACGAATTTTCAGTTTTGCAACTGCAGATATAGGTTCGACAATTAGGCCCTTACCATCCATATATTCAACCCTCGTCACACGTTGTTTTTAGCTGAAGCTGGTTGAGCTGAGTAGTTTACTTTGATTTTGAATGTTTCGACACTTCCCATGCTAGTTTATAGTTTTCCTGTGTTCAGACTTTTTCGGAATATGGTAAAGAAAGCTCTACTTCAAAGCTGAAAACGTTAGACAAAAAAAAAATGTGAATCTATTGCAGCAAGGACTACTCTCTGGTCACCCTATCACAATAAGGTTTGTGATCTTTTTGCATTTAATTACCAACCAGACATAGAAAATTGGGATGACTTCAAAAACTCTGTAAAGAAAAGTTTTTGGATCCTTTTTTTTCCTGGATATTGTACTCTAGCCCAGGCAGATCATCATGTTCGATCGCACTCATTCAGAAGTTTTTTGTTGATGGCTTGGCCTAGTCCTGGGTTATCTGCTCCCTGGTTCTGACCAAATATCTGCATTCTATTTCTGCCTTATTTGGTAGTCAACAAAATATGATGCCACCCTATCCTGTGTGCATATGATTTTGGGATGGATTATGCTTAAATGTATAGTTGGTTAGAATTTTTATGGAAGCGAGGATATTGGCAAGGCATGCTAGATCCTGGAGAAGTTGGACAAAATATTTATATAACAGTTCTTCTTGGTAGTCTTCTAAACTCACTCGTTATATGATGAGCATCTGTCCATGAGCAAGTTCCATTTTTGAGTATATATTGAGATTGATCGACAAATATAGTTTCCACTTTTATTCGGTTCATTATTTCATTCTTTAAAATCAAATCCTAGGATTTCTGTAACGAGTGCCTTTATGTATCACTAATCTGATTAGTGGATGCACCATGGAGTCATGCTTTCTTACTTTCTTTCATCTCTGGGCCACTAGTGAGTACATGGAGAGGCGTAATAGAAATGGTTTAGATGATAGTCATCCAGATTTAGGGCAATCCAGAATACACGACTTCAGAGTTGTATGAATTATATAAGATGCCATTTATATCTATCTTGATTGTGAAGAATCATTGATTATGGGACTTTTCTTCGGGAGAATGCTTGATATGCCTTTACTACGATGGCCTGAAATAATGACTGAAAGAAAAAAAGATGGTGGGAAATTTCAAGGGGCCAGCAGTCATATCTCCCCTGGAATTCTTAGTTTTACCTACAAAATTGGAATGAGTGGTGTGAATATAGATATAATCATGTTGTGGTATGCCAGTTCTCTTGTTGTGCTTTTCTGCCTTATGTTTGTCTCTTCAGTTGAAAATTCTAGTGCACAGGTTTGTAGATGAGAAAATATTTTCTTTGGTGGGCACAAATGTCTATCCGTCTCATGTGCCTAATTATATACTTTATAAAATGTAATTGCTGAGACCTTTTGTTTCTTTGTTTTACTGGCAAGGCATGCATGCGGGATTACCTAAGTATGTTCCTGTCAACCTAAAGCACATCAAAGCAGCCGGATTTCAAGAAGGGGATGAGGTGTCTCTAGAGACTTTAAAGAGTAAGGGTCTGATTAACCCATCTGGAAGAGAAAGGAAACTCCCTTTGAAGGTAAGAACATGCTTGGGTATGGCTGAAGTGTTGGCACAGTAATATAAAGGCTATCCCTGCTCCTCTTTGGTGCATCGCCTGTTTCTTTTTACCCCTTTGAGCAGCACTTCTACCCTTGGTGGAGGCTTTTTAAGTGTCATTTGTAGCAGTTAGGCCTCAAAATTTTGTCAATGATGTCTCCATCTTCTAGATTTCATTCAGAAGCACGTGCTTGCTCCCTATATCTGCTTAATGGAACTTGTATTCCCCGTTTTTCCGTCATAAGCATATAAGTGGATTTATCATTGTCGTTAGTGCTCATGAGTTGAATCCGTTCAATATTGCCTTCTCTAATCAGTAATCATAATATGCGCTTATCATGCAATGCTTGTGTTTTTCTAGCTTTGTAGAAGAAGGATTAGAAAATCTTTTATTGCCTTACTTGTAAGTTTTCTCGAACTTTTGTGAACTGTTTGGTTGCTATCACGGTTTCAGATTTTAGGAGATGGGGAACTGAGTGTCAAGTTAAATGTAAAGGCCCGTGCCTTTTCAGCAGCAGCGAAAGAGAAGCTCGAGGCTGCTGGCTGTTCCCTCACTGTCCTGCCTGGCCGAAAGAAGTGGGTTAAGCCTTCTGTTGCCAAGAACTTGGCACGTGCCGAAGAGTACTTTGCCAAGAAAAGGGCTGCATCTGCTGCACCGGAACCTTCTTCGTGAGCCATTTCAAACTTTCGAGGTGTTCATTTTTTGGCCCCCCTCTCCTCTATGTCTAGTTTCCCTTCGGGCTCTTATGTTTAAGTTGCATCTCTTACAGCATTCCTGATTCATTCCCATTAGCTTAGTTCAGCACTGGAAAGGTGCTAATTAAGGTTAGTGTCCTGTAGATTGTTTGACGATTCTTTCCATAGCGGAAGACGTATGCTGAAACTCCCAGCTTCTTTCCTCTGTTTAGTTCCATGTACATTGGGAACGCGACCCTAAATCCAGGACCTTACCTTACCTTGGATCATTCTTGCTCTGGAAATAACTTGGAGAGAGGGAGACTACGACTAGATTAATGGTATTGTGTCGGCCCGTCTGAGCTCCGCTTGTGGTGCTAGTCTGTGAACCCTTGAACCGTGGACAAGCTTGTCGAATGGTAAATGAGACTGTCCCACCCTTGAGTTTGATATACTTCCTATTTCTGAGAGTGTAGCTGCCGAAAAATGCGCATAATTTACACGCCATTTGAATTAAGTCCATCTGGCCTGCGACGATGCAATGAATCTCTATAGCTCGCCAGAAATTAAGCGAACGATATAGGATCCGATTCCCTGTGGTGCCTGCTCAAATTGCGTAAAGAATCTTACAAGTAAACAGGAAAAGAAGAAGAAGAAGAAGAAGAAGACGACGACGACGACGACGATAACGATGGAGAGGTAAGATATGCTCGAGGAGCATGAAAGATGATTAAAATTACAGTTCTAGACAGCGGAGCCTTACCATAGAGCACTCTTGATTTGCGAAGGTTTTTTAGGCCTCCGGCGAATCACATGTCGATGCCGACAACGGTTGTGATCGATCCGGTCCACCTCGAACCAGATCCAAAGCTTTTCCGAGAGCATTTCAAACTTGTGCTAGGGGCGTCAACAAGAAACGGGGATCGTGGGGACAACCAAACGGGACGCAGATTTGACAAAGAGCTAATGGACCTTCTTCCCCCGTTTTAAAAAACTCCCATCCCTTTTCCTTTTTTCCTTTTCCTTATTTTTCCTAGTCAGAAAATTAATTTTTTTTCTTTTTTTAAAAAAAAAGCAGGGGGGGCCACGTGTCGAGCAAGTTGAGGGGAAAGACGTGGCCAATGCGTGACGCGATTCCCCAAGACGGAACGGAAGACGTGGCTTCTCCGTTCCCCGGGGGGGCCTCTCCTCTGACTCCGGTCCACGTGATAATTAAATGTCGCCCGCAATTAATCCGACCTATTATCTTTAAATTAAGGAAAAATAGGAAAAAAAATTTCGAATGAGGCCTGGAAAAAAAGTAATGGAGATAATAAAAGCTAGAAAAAGTAAACGGATGGCTGAAAATATCCGAGAGAGAAAGCATCCTAGTCACCTCCACCGTCACGCATCTTATCGCGATTTCTCTCTCTCTCTCTCTCTCTTTTGTTTCTTTTTTTTTTTTACACGTCTTTCCTTTACAATTAAGCAAAAATCGTGTTCCGACCATTATGTGGGTTTTTTTCCAATTTAATTTTTTTAAAAATAATATTTACAAAAATATTTTTTAAAAATAAATATTAACGGATTTGGGCCTCGCTCGGCAGCCCAACTGCCGAGCAAGGCTTGCTCGGCAGCTGGGCTGCCGAGCGGCTGGCCTGGTGGGCCAGCTTGGCTGCTCGGCAGCCCAACTGCCGAGCAGCCCACTCTCTGGGCAGTTGGGCTGCCGAGCAAGCCCATCTCCCCTTTTTTTTTTTTTTTTTAATAAATTTCGGTTTTCAAGTGTTTTAATTATTTATATTTATAATATTTTCATATTTTTTTAACATTTTTATATTTATTTTATTTTATTTTTTTTGCGAAGCTTATCTTTATAACATAATTAGTATTAATTAATACAAAAAATTATTAAGATTTATAATTCATAAATAATGTTGTAATTATGTAATTAATTGAAAATATTCACATAAGGAAAATCCTCAATACCAAACGAAAAGAAACCCTAGCCGCAGTATAAAAAATAAAGCCCAAAAAAAAAATTTTCGGGGGCGTTGCCCCCGAACCCCCACGCCAATTTGTTCGCACCGCAAAGGAGATTTGTTCGCTTGCTCCAAGTTGGGCCTATCGGCCCAACTCTCCGCGTCACGAACCAAATCTCAATTTTTCCTCCATTTTTTGGACCGCACAAAAATATGTCGGGTCGGGTCATAAACCGGACCGGATACATAAAATTCAAAACATATATTAACAATATATGAAATTAATTGAAAATATTCATAATATAAATTTGGTAAAATATTCATATAAATAATGTTGTAATTATGCAATTCGGTCGGCTAAAAAGATTGAAAGAGGAGGAAAGGAGGGTTCATTTAATATCGAGAAGTAACATCGAAAGGAAAAAAAATGCAAAATTGACAAGGAAAAATGGAGGAAATTTTGCAAAACCGGTCCATTTTCAACGCCTTCTTTACAGCCTAGCATCGGCAGTGGACCCTCTCACCTTTCCTTCGTGTCCTACCATTCATAGCTCGTTAATTGAAAAAATAAGTTACCCGTAACGAAACCTTAAAACTTATTACGAAAGTGCAATCGAATCTTAAAACTTATCGAAAAATTTACAGTTGAGTCTCAAAATATTTCAAGAAGTGCAATCAAGTCCTAAAATTTATCAAGTCGATACAATCCTTGCAGCCGAAACACCGTTGACCGGTGAATTAATTTTTGCGGGAAGGATTCACGGGACTCTTTACTATCAATGCGGTTGACGAGGCCACGTGCGCGCGCTCGTTGCGAGCAGATCGCCGAGACAGTCCCCGTTCTCCATCATCTAGTTACGACGGACCTTGTGTGAAGAGACTTCATGATCGTCGACATCTTAGTGAGGGCCGCGGTGACGGGCTCTTCAATCTCCCAACCTTTGATTGTGAGTGGTGCGGAATAATTACGGCCCAAATCGATGTTTCTAATAGCGTGGATGGGACACTAAACGCCGAGCTTTTCGTGATAAGAAAAAAAATAAGGAGATGCTTTTTATATTTTTCCGAGCGAACTTTCCTTTTTGAAAAATTTCAAATAAGGGCTTTAAATAAGTGAGTATTATTTTAAATAAGGGCACAATATGTGCTCACTATTTCAAAGAAGGTCATGACCAAAGGTGTATTTATCCTTTATATTGTCTGCATTTCTTTTTCTTTTTTTTTTTGTCCCGACCTTGTCAATTTTGCATTTTTTTTCCCTTCGATGTTACTTCTCGATATTAAATGAACCCTCATTTCCTCCTCTTTCAATCTTTTTAGCCGACCGAATTGCATAATTACAACATTATTTATATGAATATTTTACCAAATTTATATTATGAATATTTTCAATTAATTTCATATATTGTTAATATATGTTTTGAATTTTATGTATCCGGTCCGGTTTATGACCCGACCCGACATATTTTTGTGCGGTCCAAAAAATGGAGGAAAAATTGAGATTTGGTTCTTAAGCTGGTGGACCTAGTTCAGGTTTACTTAGGGCATGTTGGATCTTCTAGCTAATGGATGTTGCCGAAGCTTGCCCATATTTGCATTTCGAGCCCTTGTGAGGATCGTGGGGATTGATAGTTAGGACCGTGATCAAGTCTATTCCAAAGACACCGAACAATTCCATTATGAGATTTTGATTTCAATTTTTCAATCGAGCCGTACGATCGCACTTAATAGTACACAATTTGACAACAATTCTAATCCCCAACCCATTGGCAAAGTGCTCAACCATTCGACAATTTATAAGCAAATGGTATAACTATATTCATAGGTGGATATAAATAATGGACGAGCCTAAGCAGCCATGCTTAGTGTCGATAAAATTGGGTCTAATTTTAGAACCAATTCGGATTAAATCCGCCCATTCGAAGTTTGAATCGCCATTTCTAAACTTAGGATGTACAGTTGCGCCGGTTGAATCGCGAACTGGACCATGGGGATTCGGCTTTGACTTAATACTCAAGTCGGTCGAAGCCTCGATTTCTATGCTTGAGGTCGAAGCCAACCCGAGCTGCGCACTTCACGTTGGATCGGACCGGGTTAAGGAAAAGAAAAGGCGTTTCGATCGGATCCGGATCCAGATCCAGATCCAGATCCAGCCCCAGTTTCGAAGCCGCCGCGCGTGGGGAAACGAAGAATTCCCACATTGTACTCATCACGACAATGTCAACAGTCTCGACACCCTCTCCTCCCTCCTCCCCGCTTTCCGGCATTTCCAATTCAAACCTAAAAACCTAACCATTTTGAAAACGTGAACTCCCCCAACGGTGGGGGAGAGGAGAGCGGTCCGCTCTCGCGGGCCCCACAACCGGCCACAGATATTTTTTGGTCTTTTTCGAAGGATTCTTTGTGTTTTTTTTTTTTTTCCAGGGATTAAAATAAAGGGGATTCCCCAAAGAGGGGTGGGTGTTAAAGCCGATGAGATTTCTCGCGGGGGGCACCGCCTGCGTGAAACAATCAGAAGAAGAAAGAAAAAAATAAAAAAATGCGATCTTTTTCCTTTCACTTCGGCTCGATTCATTAGTTCTGGAGAGAGAGAGACAGAGAGGGGGGCAAAGAAACAGAGACGTTGCAGCCTTGCATTTGCAGGCCTTTCCCTTTTCTCTCCTTCTCTCTCTCTCCTCTGTCATCGCTGTTGCCCAATAACACGAGAACGCTTTTGCTTCTCTCTCTCTCTCTGCATATTATTTTTCATTTTTTGCAGATTCTCTCCCCTCTGGCTCGTCTCTCTCTCTCTCGATCTCGACATCAAATCCCTCCTCGTCTATAAGTTGAACTGTACCTCTCCAACGTGACCCTTCTTTGTACCCTCTTTGCCTAACCTCCCCTGTTGCTTGTTAATGCTCCGTCCCTTCCTTCTTTCCTTCTTCCTTTTTTTCTCCCTAGAAAATAGTCCTCCTTTGGAGGAGCCCTTGTACAGTTTTTAGCTCAGGTACGCGCACACACACTCTCTCTCTCTCTCTCTCGTGGGTTTGTGTTTGAAAGGAAGAAGCTTTTGTCTCTCATGTGTTTTGGGCTTTGACGGCTCATCTTGTATGTTTCTTCTTAATTATTAGTGCGTTTTGATTCTTCAATTTGCAGATCTTGATACCTTGTGGATTTTCGTTTCAATCTGAGCTGAGATTTGGGGGTTATGCGAAGCTTCTTAATTTCTTCACCTGCCCGAAATTCATCTTCGAAAGCAACTAAGTTTTTTTTTTTTTTTAGCTTCATTTCTGGACCCTATGTTTCCAGATCCATGTTGGCAAGCGCAAATCCTGTAGATTTGCTCTGACCCCATTTTTTGTTTGTGATTTCCCCTCAATGGAATCGGGCTAATTGCGCCGGTTCCGTCGGTTTCTTGGAGAATTTCTCGGGGAAAATTCGAACCTGTCGATTATTCCGACGTTGTGGTTGTTATTTTTCTGCTTGTCCTTTCTGGGTCGGAGTCAAGATGCTGTCTCGAGTTCTTTATTTCGAAATTAAGTAATTAATTGGACATATCTCGCTGACCAGATCTTGATCTTGAAACTGCTCGCATCTATTGCACGCCATCTCAATTAACTGATGTAATTTACAAAAGTTCTGTTTTGTTTTACCCTTCCCAATCAACGGTTCTTGCTTTAACTCCGATCTGTTTCTGTGGACAGGAACTTGTTGTATACACAAATATCAACTCAGAAAGAGCACATATTTATCTTTCAAGAACGACAGAAAATGAATCCCTGTTCGATCCAGCAAAGTGCGTTTGTGTCCCGCGAAGAAATGAGGAGAGAGGCAGTGGTTTGTCCGAAGCCTCGCCGTCTTAATTTATTAAGCGCCACCATCCATGAGCACCACCCAGTCAGGCCCTTCAGATGGCACTTGGGGTGACTCTCTCTCTCTCTCTCTTCACGTTTGCTTGAGTTCTTATTTAGTAGTCGATGTTTTCAAGGTACTCATGGTCTGTTGCTCGCTTGATCTGCAGGAGCCAAGCTGAACTAAGCGATCTGAGAGCAGGGACTGAGGTTTTGGAGATCATCCTGACAAAGGTACTCTTTTCAAAGCTGCTCTTAAGCTTATCAAGTTCGTCTCTTTTTAGTATAGTTTGGTGCATTAGATGGATCTGAGATCTGAAACTGCGGATCTGAAAATTGAGATACTCGTAGCATGTACTTGGCCTCTGGTTTTTGTTATTTTAAAGATGTCATGGAATACTAGCAAGATGTGCCAATTCAAGCTCATTGCCGTTAAGACTTCGATTAGTGTTTGGGGTCTAGATTTCTATGCTGATTTCTATTTTGGATGGCATTGCAGGGTGGCAATGGTATGGAAGAATTTAGTGCACAGATGGCCTCGTCGCCCCCATTTTTTTGCGGGTCGCCGCCGAGTAGAGTAGCTAACCCATTAATTAAAGATGATCGGTTCGGGGATGATAGCTTCCCCCCGTTCTCACCGCTGTCGCCGATCCCTGCCCCTTCAGGACTGTCCTCATCTCCATCATCGTCCTCAAGGAAAGGAGGCTGCGTTCGCGCGAGTTTTGGGAACAAACCGGCGGTGAGAGTGGAGGGATTTGATTGCCTCAACAGGGACCGCAGGAACTGCGGTATCCCGGCCCTGGCATAGAGAAAGAGCAGAGGACCCACGAATCGAACCACCACACCCCGACCACTAAAGTTATCCCTTTTTTCCGCCAAATTGACGAGCTCGGGAGATTTTTGAAATCGCGAGGGAGCATGGAAGGAGAATGTCCTTTTTTGTTAGTGTATATATGTCGAAAAGGATCCTTATGTAAATTGAGTGGGAAGTGTCTTGTAAGTAAGTGAGTTGTTGACCAAAATAATTGAGAGGAGAGTGTCTTTTAGGTGTGTCTATTGGTTGGAAAGTCTACTGAGAGATTTGAGTAGCCCCCCTTTGTTTGTCTTTCCTCTTTGGTTTATTTTGTATGTAAAGAGAGAGAGAGTCGAAAGAGGATGGGGGAGTTTTTCAGGGTCTTTTGAAGTTTCATGGAGCGGCTTAAAGATGGTGAAGGTTGTACAAAATCTGGTTGAAGTTGAGTAATAGTAAATTATGTGTAAATACAAATCCTTTGTTTACATCTGGCTTTTTTTGGTGGGAGTCTGTTTTATCTTCCCATTTGTCTTCTTGTGTTAACTGGAGAAGGACATGGAATCTGCTTTGTTTTTCAGGCTTTGGCACACTTTTTGTTAATCTGATTTTTGAATGTGAATCTGGAAAAGTTAAACGTGATGTGTGATGATGTTTGCTTGGGATCCACGCGCAGCATGGGCATCCTCGACTCAACTGCGGGCCAAAGTTTCTAATTTCGCAGCATGGTGCGGCAGCACGTTGACTATGATGTCTCGTGTGCTTATCTAATCGTGAGATATGGCATCAATTGCGCATCCGAGGCAAGAAATGGGCGTCTTTTCTTGGTGGGTTTCTTTGTTTTTTTATGTCTGTTTGAACCCTTTTGCTGAGGTATTGGGAAATGGTCCTCCGAATATTTAATCGATTGAAGCCTGATGAATCATCACTTCATCAGTATGCTGGCGAGGCATGCCCCTCCACTCGCACCAGTTAGTGTTGTATCGCACGGCCACGATGAACGTGTTATGCTTGTCGCAACGCTTCGGATGTGGGGAAGTTTGGTTGTTGGTTGAGGGTAATATTTGTGGGGTTGGGTTTTGGATTTGGGTGGGTGATGCCGATCAGGCAAAAATCCATTATTGCACGCAAGACACATCTAACCTGTGGGACGCACCATCTGCCCATGTCTCTGTAAAACTACATTATATGGTTGGTTTGGCCAAGGACATCGTGATACAAAAGATGAATTGACGCGAAAAAGATGATGATGAGATGCTCTAAAGCGTTTTTCTTTTCGCATTTCTGCAGATTTAGGAGGCGGTGTTGCTTAAAAGGTATAGGTTTTTCCATACAAATCCGACTGGGAAAACTGTTGTTTGAGGTGCGAATCGGGTCTGAACCTTGAATTTGATCTCCGAGTCTATGCACATGGATCGGCAAGTTAAGGGTCGTCCGAGTTGGAGACTTCTGGATTGGCCTTCCAATGCTTAAGTTAGTAAGAAAGAGCTCGATTAACTTAGAATAGGAGCCGGGAAGAACGAATTAGTGGGCGGGACTTCGATAGAATCTAATGCAGGGGCATTTACTTGACGGGGTCTACGGACCATTGGGGGGTTTTTGCACAGCTAGCGGGGGCAAAGATCATCTTGCTGACATGTTGTGGGCTCGCCCGATTGATGAGCACGCATTACATTCCCTAAGCCTCAGTGCAGATCCACCATTATCACATATTCATACACCTCCGTTTATGGGGTTCTACTACTCTCTTTCAAATTACAATTTTGATCATAAATAGGGAGGCTAAAAATGTGATCTTTGTGTCTACCAGAGTCCCGAATTCAGGTTACAAGTCCATTGTCGTGTTGCATGGTGAGAGCCGTCTCTCCACTTGACTGCGGTCACTATTTCATCTCAGCAATTCGTTTATACCACGAACATTTGAATTTCGACCACTGCTGAAAGCGTACAGCAAAAGCTCGACACGTTCAAAATATCCAGTTGGACTCACCTTCACTCGGTTCTTCGATATAAAAAACTTATACGATACAATTTACAAGTGCATCTCAACAACTTTCGCAACGAGTAGCACTACCATCAACAAGTAAATAAGTGCCTACTATTAGAGTATTTGGATATTGCATCACTCGTCTATTTAAGAGTTTGAGATTTTATAACAGTTAGCAAGAGTTCGACAAACTTTTCACCTACAATTGCACTTTCGACAATCATTACTTCACAGGTCTCCATCACGATAGCTTGTCGCACTGAAAGAATGAAGACTCTTATGCACCAAATTACTCTCTAGGGAAAATTACGTTACATATAATGTCTGTTCAAATTCGACATTTGTCGACCTAGATGGCGAGGACATGCCTCGGCTACCAAAAGGCTCACCTAAAAGTGGAGGTATCATTTACAGAAGTGAATGTGATGGAGAGATCTGCAAAGCCACTGTAACAATATTCTCCCGAGAGACTTCTACAGCCAACTCATTGATTTGAGTCGTTACGGTGCTAAAAACAGGGAAAAGGACATAGCAGAAATCCTTTCATGGTCAGGTTGTTCATCTTATCGTATGTTAGCTCGTCCTTCCTCGTTTTCGGCGGATGCTGATAAGCTCTAGCAGTCACATCGCTCTGATCGTATGACAAACTGCAGTCGGCCTTTGGGTCGGGCGGAAGGAGAGCTACATGGACAAACAAAAGAAGCCCCAGAAAGGAAAAGACGAAATTAGAGAGAGTGTGTGTCCGTGATGAAAACGATGCAGCGCCTCTTTGACCGGCCGATCCAACCATTCAGAGGACTGGCGGCCTTTCGAGCCCTGCCGAAATGGACGATAGAAGACGCATGCCGCGGCATGAGGTCTAAGGCGAACATGTCGCGCTCCATTGCCATCTTTATTCAGGACGATGTATCTCTCATCATCCAAAACCCAAGTTTGATTTTAGTCTTAACATCGATCCGAACCCGAAATCAGAGACCCTTTGGCAAATAGAGCTCGAGACCATTTAAAAACATCTCTTTCAACCTCAAGATAACAGGCAAGTCTAATCTTTACGAGATCTCTCCGTGGAGTCACCCGCTTGAAGTTTGTCTGTTGTATCTGGTAAAATAAAAGGCAAAGGTTTGTCTCAAAAGTACTTGTCGCTTACTAAGGAAACAACGGAGACAGCGACCAGGAAAAAAAGATTGTTTCCTCCACTTTCTAGGGATTGGTCTGACCGACAAATTTGCACATCCACGGTTAACGTTCCTCGCGCGTTGCTTCCCCACCCTTTCTGAATTCCAACGGGGTTTGCTTGCCCCCTCACAATGATAAAAAAAAAATCTACAAATCACTTGTCTTTCGTTGTAATTAACTTGCAAAACACTTAGCCAATATCTTAGTCATGTGACCCAGTTCAGGATTGAGATTGATGGGGAAAGTCCTGGGGATCCCACGCCACGTCCCGATCCCGCTTACGAGGAACAATTCCTCTCTTCGTCTCGATGAAAGGGTAAGAAAGAGTATTTTAGACGTTAGAACCGCTCGTGGTTCGAAGTTCGGAGGGGTAGACCTTCCCTTTCTGCCAACTATCTCAATTTATATGGAGACGATTTATTGGGTTGGTCATAATAGGTGTTCAATCAATTGAGGTGATTCTTTCGTTTTCAATCATGTTCACTAAAATGACCAGTCATGACCAGTCAAGTAGAGTCGGGTGCTGAGTCAGACCAGCAATCTTTAATTCGGATGTCACAGAGCAATTGAGTAATCCCTAAAATTTTTAGTGGGATCGAATACGATTAGGAGCGATCGATGACGCGATAGAATTATGTTAAAGAGTTGTCCTAAGAGTCTTTTACCAAATCAGCAAAATGAAGTGAATTCGTAATCTTCAAAATATCGAACTCTCCCGAGACATGCATGATTAATATTTTCGGACGCTCACGGATCACAAGATCTCTATTCGCTATCACCACACATCCGGCCTCAAGTTCCAAAACATTGGTCTCAGTTCATCTTTGGCTCGCTATATATGAGGAACCACCAATGTCCCCATTCGTCGTGCAGTGCCATTCACGTAGGCATCATTCGTTTTTCTTTTCTCTGCTCTCAAGTATTTAACAACATTTTCTTCGGACAAAAGCCAGAAAAGCAAAAAAAAGAAAAACAACAGCAATATATCAATTATCAAGAACTATGAAGAGGCGAAGGGCGAAGGGCGTGGGAGCTTCCCACAAGCCCGCTAGATCACCATCATCGTCAGACAAAGAAGACGCCCACGCTCAGGGATTTGTCGGAGCCGAGGCAGCAGCTGCGGAGGCTAAGGAGGAGGACGGGGAGAAGGTGAGGGTGGCGGGAGGAGGTGCGGCGGCAGTGGCGGCGGCGGAGATGGTGGAGGGGTGGGAGGAGTGGGTGTGGTGGATGTGGGAGGTGGCCGGTGAAGAAGCGGTGTAATTCGGGTCTGTTTGGTCGCCGTTCTGGGACGGGGAGTTCATGGACGACGAAGCATACAACACGCTCTTCGGCGATGTGGCGTGGGAGGGCGACCTTTGGAACTTGAAGGATTTGGAGAAACCAAAGGCTTGAGAGAAGAGAGAGAGAGAGTGGGTTTCACTTTTCAGTAAGCAATGCTCCAGGCCAGCGTCTCTTCCCAACTTCGTCTTCTTCTCCTCCCTTTTATCTCCATCTCTCTTTTACTTTACATCACGTCCTCAAACCGTAGGAATCAAAAGAGTTGCGAAAATTTGAAGGATTTGATATGAGAGGCAAATCGAGTAAGCAAATGAGAGTAATATTCAAAATGCCTTTGTAAAGGCTTTATTTAAAGAAATCACAAGCTTAACTATAAGCTTTTAGTACAAACTCACAAATCCATCTCTCTTATATGCTAGGGCTTCTATATCTCACTCTCTCTAAAGAAAAACTAACTATCATGCCCCCCATATTTATAGGAAAATTCCATCGCCTTATAGTGTGAAAGCGTCAATCGAAATCTTATTTAAAAGGAGTCCAAATCAAAGTTGTGTTTTACTTTAACCAAAAACCTTGTCCTTAACTATTAATGTGGATAAGCATTATCTATAACAAGTTCAAAGCCAAATTAGACTTTTCTTCTTCTAGCTTATGGATAAGGATTATTTATAACGAGTCCAAAGCCAAATTGGACTCTTCTACTTCATAAATCAATTTTATTATTTTCTAATAGCTTCTCTTAAAAGTTATTTCGGAAGTACATAACACTAAGTATCGTCTTCAATTTCTCGAAGGAATCCGCCTTCAATGGTTTTGTCGGGATATCTGCAATTTGGTCTTCGGACCTCCGGAAATCAAGTTTGATCTCATCATCTTTAACCAGCTCATGGATATAGTGATACTTGATGTCGATATATTTGCTCCCGCCATGAAAAACAGGATTCTTAGCTAATACAATTGCGGACTTGTCATCACACATCAATTTGGTAGGACCTTTTTGCTCGTGCATCAATTCGCTAAGCATCCTACGAAGCCATATCCTTTGACATGCTACCGAAGCTACTACTATGTATTCCGCTTCAGCTATCGAGAATGCAATAACTTTTTGATTTTTCGAGGATCAAGAAATTACTCATGATCCGAGAAAGAATGCATATCCAGAAGTACTTTTTCTTGTTTCAATATCACCTACCCAATCACCGTCTGTATATCTCACTAAATTGAAATTGTCAATGTAAGAATATAAAATTCCATAATCACGAGTTCCACCGACATACCGTAGAATTCTTTTTGCTACCCGCAAATTTGATTGGTACAGTTTCTCCATGAACCGACTAATAATTCCCAAACCATACATAATATTCAGCCTCATAGATGTCAAATATCTTAAGTCGCCAACAATACTTCTAAAATAAGTACGATTTACTAGCTTACCGATTCCTTCTTTCTTTAGTTCCAACCATTCTACTGCGGGAGTCCGAATTGCTTTGAGTGATTCCATATTCAATCGCTTTAAAACATCATTAGCATATTTGTGTTGCAAAATAAATATGCCATCATTTGTTTGCTTCACTTCAAGGCCTAGAAAATATGACATCAATCCCAAGTCTGTCATCTCGAACCGACTTGTCATGGCCTTCCCGAATTTCGCAAACATTTTTTCACGCTTTTCCCGTAAATATCAAGTTATCTACATAAGAGCATATAATGATGAGATCGCCGTTAGTATTTGACTTGATATACAATGTATGCTCATATGGGCACTTTTGAAAACCATGCTTCAACAAGTATGCGTCGATCCTCATGTACTAAGCTCGATGTGCCCGTTTTAGCCCATATAATGCTTTCTTCAGTTTGTAAACTTGATTTTCATGCCATTTCTTCTCATAACCTCTTGGTAACTCCACGTAGACTTCCTCAAGAAGGAAACCATTGAGAAATGTTTATTTCACATCCATTTGATGGATCTTCCAATGGTTCTAAGTTGCCAGTTCTAAGATCATCCAAATAGTATCCATTCGCGCCACTGGTGTAAATACTTCAAAATAATCAATACTTGATTTTTGCTTATAGCCATTTCACGACCCGGTCGGCTTTGTAATGGTCCACCCGATCGTTGGGTTTGTACTTCGTTTTATATACCCACTTGACACTAATGGACTTCTTACCAGGGGTAAAGAAGTCAGCACCCATGTGTCATTCTTTTCGATGGAGTGGATTTCTTCATCCATTGTTTGGATCCATTTCTCATCTACAGCTACATCATCATAGGATATGGGGTCACATTCAACAAATAAATAAAAATTTGCCATTGTTTCATCGGTGATATCGCTACCGTCACTATCATCATCTCTTGTGACCACATAATCCTTAAATTTTACTAGAGTTTGCCGCGGTCGTTGTGAATGCCAAAGTGACGGTTACGAAACCGTTGTTGGTGAAGAAGATGAACCGCCAAGTGAAAATGATGGAACTTCAGTTGAAGATTCTTCCGACTCTCCCGCTGTTGGTTTATCTTCAACGGTGGTGTTTTTAGGATCACCCTTATGATTCTAGTTCTAGGTTTCATGTTCAAAAAACTGAACATCCCTATTGATAATTATCTTCTTCGTGACTGGATTATATAGCCTATAACCCATAGTCACCTCACTATAACCCATGAAGATGCACTTCTGGCTTTTGTTGTCCAACTTCTTCCTTCGGTCGTTTGGTATATGGGGATATGCAATACACCCAAATACTCGTAGGAACGAAACATCCGGCTTGTTGCTGGTTCAAGCCTCTTCTAGGATTCTTCCAAGAACACTCCTTGTTGGACACCCGTTTAGAATAAATATAGCACAGGCAACATCTTTTGCCTAAAACTTCTTTGGTAAACCTTTAGCCTTGAGCATACTTCTTGCCATTTCAAAAATTGCTTTATTCTTTCTTTTTGTTATACCATTTTGCTTAGGCGTATAGCTAGCAATCAATTGACGCTTTACTCCATGAATTTTACAATATTTGTCAAATTCATTGGAAGTAAATTATCAACCTCTATCCGATCTCAACGTCTTTAGATTAAATCCACTGTGTTTCTCAACATAGACTTTAAATTATTTGAATTTGCAAAAAGGTTCAGATTTTTCTCTTAAGAAATATACCCATGTTTTTCTGGTAAAATCATCGACAAAAATTAATGCAAACCTTTTTGTCCGACGGGTTCTACCTCAACTGGGCCATAAATATCTGTATGTACCGGTTCTAGAGGCCGCTTGGCTCTTCTAACTTTTCCAACTGGAAAGGATTCTCAACGTTGTTTTTCGACGAGACATCCTTCACATGGACTATCTAGACTATCAATCTAAGGCATACCTGCCACCATCTTTTTCTCGGACCAATAGTTTAGTCCACGAAAATTTAGATAACCGAAACGAAGATGCCACAGCCACTTGCTATCTTTTGCTATTGCTTGAAAACTCAACAGAGACTTCGTCTGGAGAGATAGAGGGAACATCCGGTTCTTTGTCATATGCACCGCTGTGATCAACTTATTGTTTACATCTCTAATGGTGCAAACTCCATTTTCAATGTTAACTTTGTGGCCTTTTTCGAAAAGTTGCCCAACATTAAGCAAATTCCGTAAAAGTCCTGGCACAAAGTAAACATCTGCAACAATAACATTAGTACAATCTTTTGATTTGATATTAATGTTACCTTTCCCCATCACAAGAACCTTTGATTTATTCCCAAAGTTGACTTCACCACGAACCGTTTCGTCTAGCTGCGAGAATAGCTCCTTTCAACCGCACATGTGATTGCCGCACCGGTGTCGGGTACCATATATTGGCGTCACTATTACTCGAGTCATTCATTTTGCATGCTAACACGACGCTTTCATTAGCATTGACGACATATACATGTTTTGGCTGCTCGTGCCCCATGTTTGTTCAACATTCGGATTTGTAATGTCCGAATCTATTACACTTAAAACACTTGACCTTTGATTTGTCACATGTTTTATTTCTTCCAGTGGAATTGGAATTTCCACCTTTACCTCGTCCACCTCACAACCTCGGACACCATGATGCATTCCTCGAGTTGAATGAGCAACTCGGCTTTGCAAAGCTTGCTCGGGATACGCATTGACAGACTTCCGATTCATTCTTGCTCATGCGAGCATAATGAACCCATCAACTGCTCAAACGTCATGGTTGATATATCTCGGCCTTCTTCGATTGCCGCAACAACGTAGTTAAATCTTTCAGTCAAACACCTCAAGATTTTTTCTACAACTCGTTCATCTTGGAGTTCTTCACCCTTAACCCTCAATTGGTTAACGATGGTTTGCACATGATTAAAGTACGACGAGATAGATTCAAAGTCATTCATGCGTAAAGACTCAAAATCATCTCGAAGTGTTTGAAGTCGAACTTGCTTCATGCGTTCATCGCCCTCATAGGATTTCCACAGAATATCCCACGCCGCTTTGGCGGTTTCTGTGCTTGATATTTTTTCAAATATCGTCTCCTCCACAGCTTGAAAGATTGCATATAATGCTTTCTAATATTTCTTTCGAGACTCGAGCAACGAATCCTTCTCCTCCTTTTTCAAAGGTTGAATTCTTTGGCATCGGCTACTTTGGTGTAGCCACTCTCCATCGAGTGCTACACATCCTGCGATTTGAATAGAACCTTCATTTAGACGAACCGGTTGTTGAAATTTCTCCTGTTCAACTTTGGAAATTGCAATTGAACAGAACCGGTGGATGCCATAACTAGCTCTGTTACCAATTGTACGAACCGAAAAGATTGCGGAAAATTTGGAGGATTTATATGAGAGAGAAATCGAGTAAGCAAATGAGAGTAGTATTGAAAATGCCTTTGCAAAGGCTTTACACAAAGAAATCACAAGCTCAACTATGAGCTTTTAGTACAAACTCACAAATTTATTTCTCTCATATGCTAGAGCTTCTATATCTCACACTCTCTAAAGAAAAACAAACTTTCATGGCCCCCATATTTATAGACAAATTCCACTGCATTATAGTGTGAAAGCGTCAGCTGAAATCATATCCAAAAGGAGTCCAAAAACCTTATCCTTATCTATTAATGTGGATAAGCATTATCCATAACAAGTCCAAAGCCAAGTTAGACTTTTCTTCTTCTAGCTTATGGATAAGGATTATCTATAACGAGTCCAAAGTCAAATTGGACGCTTCTATTTCAAAAATCAATTTTATTATTTTCTAACACAGACAATAAAACATCGAAAACGATCCACGCCGTTCAGTCCTCTGTACATGCGTATAACTGTTTAACGATGGTAAAGTCACCTCCTAAATTTTGAGGATGCCAATCCAAAACATAAATAACTTTGACTACCGAAGCATAAAGCCACCGAGATATGAATCAAATGGTTCTAGCTCGAGACTAATACGAAGTGACGCTAGAGTTGATTACGAAATTGTGAATTTGGAATCTCTTCCTAAATTATTAGGGTCGAACCTCATAACAACCTTCTCTGGAAAGAACCTCATCACCACGTGTTCTTATTAGCGCTCAATTATTCACCATCAATTTGATTCCGGATATGCTTAGATCCTTTGGTTTGAAGGGTTTGAGACGAAGTCAATCGAGCCACTCTTGATCCTCGCTAAAATAATTTTTCCAATGGCAAAATAATTTATGCCCGCAATTATTATAGGTGAGATTGAGATTCCTACTTTCTGTAAATCCGAATTTATGTGGGCCATTATCGATGCAATTATATAGCTCGAGCGACTGTAGCGAGTGGGCAAGCCCATGCTCTTGCCGTGCATACGCAAAATCAAGGCCCGCACATTGGAATTCATCCTACCGTCCATTCTTTCTACGATCACACCTCGCGATGGTCACCTGATGTGGAGCCCACACTCCGAATCCCCCCCACATGTTCCCCATTTTTTTCCTCTCGAGGAAAAGATCTCCCTCCACGCTCCGCGTAAGCAAGTGGCGAGCACGCTCTTCGTCGAAGAAGCGCGTGCCTGTTCGGTGGGCAGGGATCTCGCGTGAGGGGGAACGCGCTCTCGATTCGCAATTTTTCTTTTAGCTCCTCTTTTTACTTTTTTGTTTTTCCACTTCTGCGTACGTAGTAAGTCCAAGTAATTCCGCTTTCTTTCGGCCTTTTCAAAGACTCTTCACTCTCCACAGTACACACTTTCGGCACCTTCTCAGCTTCTCAGCATCTAATCTCAGCCTGGCTAGCTCTCTCACTTCCTGCTAGACCCGAGTTTCTCTCACTTCGGCAGAGAGGTAGTGGGAGAGAGAGAGAGTAATGGGGGAAGCGAGAGGCTCCTCTTTGGTGTACCTTTTGCTGATAGTTCTTAGTCTGGTTGCTTTTGGGTTCGCCATTGCTGCCGAGAGACGAAGAAGCACTGTAAGCCCCACCTTTTCCACTAAGCTTTTTGCATCCCCAGCTTTCTCTTCATTAGTGATTCGAGGGTTTTTAGCGATTTGCACTGAATGCTTGTCTGTTAGCGTCACTTGGATGATTTGGCCCGCATAGCTTGTGAAAAAAGCTGGGATTTTTGTTGTCAAGTTGTGAAGTTTTTCTCACTTTGGTTGAGGTGGCTCTAGTGGTGGTGGATACGGTATAGCTCTTAGGCCTCGGCACTGGTTAAGATCCGTGTGTCTACGTGCTGCTTGGAATGCGTTTCTGTGAGTGCTTCTTGTTAACGTCGACGTACGATTGCAGAACATCTTGTGCTGTAGGAATGACGGCCTGTGCATCTGCATTTTGTGCCATTGAGCCAGAAGCGGTTGGCGGTCTAGGCAGGCTTGCCTGCTTTCCTGAGCGGTTAACAGATGGGACATACCCATTTGAACATTCTAGTGCTTGACATTTAGCTCAATGTCCTTAGGCTTGTATTTAACCGAACATCACTAAATTTGAAGTTTCGGATGTTTGAAACTTCGGGAAGCATTTGTCATGCAATTTAGTATGAGACAAAAAGAGCGGTGGTGTGTTGGTCGAAAACAGTTCCTTTTAGCTGACATATCAGGTTCGGTGCAGACAATGTCTCATTAAAAGTTGGAGCTTGGGTGAAGCCTTTCTTAAATTATGCTTCCATCTCTAGGATTTAGCTATTTACTTGTGAAGTGTACTCGAGAGTTTTTTAGCTCTTTCTGTCATCCATGTACTCTGCCTGAAGCTTTGGAGCTATGTCTCTGCCACACGATCCATGTGCCTTTATGGCCGAGGAAACCGCTAATAAATGGAACAGTCATCAGAGTGGAGAAATTATCGGCACATGTGATGGGTGTTTTGGTCCTACAACAAGTGATATGCTTAGCAAACATGAACTTCCAGGGCTAGGGCAATGTATGAAAAGTAATGACATAAACACCATGGCTGCCTTCAATTGCTACTTTAACATTAAGCGACACTTCAATATTTCGATTCTCATAAATTGATGTGAGTGGAAATGTACAAGCCAAACTCTCCTTCAATGGGACATCGATCCCACATTGGTTGTGGTGACAGTAGTTGCCAAACTTTTGGTATGTCTGTGTGCTCTTGACACTTCAACATTGGTAACTTAACAGCAACAGAGCCACACAATAGCCATAACTAACACACAGACAGATGCTTTAGAGCTGCTGCATTAAAAATGCTTAAGATGCCATTACTTTTAAGAGTATCAATATCTCATTTTTGCCTGTTGTGTTTGTCACACATTATGCCAAGTTTGGCTTTATAGGATTTCTGGAGATCCGTTTCAATGTCCATAACAAATTTCTATTTCCATTGGGTTAAAGCGAGTGTTTTCCCAATTTTGGTTTTCCTGCGTGGAAACTTAGGCAGGCAGTTGACATCAATCTCTTGTGCATGACAGGGAAGGATTATTGAGAATGAGCGTACGAATGCCACATATTGTGTATACAACTCCGATGTTGCTACTGGCTATGGGGTCGGTGGTTTCTTGTTTCTTCTATCAAGTGAATCTCTGCTGATGGGCGTGACAAAGTGCATGTGTTTTGGAAGACCCTTAAACCCGGGAGAGCATCGTGCATGGTCCATCATATATTTTGTTTCTTCATGGTGAGAATTCTGAAGCATATCTCATGATTTGCTGATGCCTTTTCTCCGAAGTGAGCCATATGGTTGGAAACTGGTGTCATGATAAGTACTTGCCTCCCAGCCAAATGGGCAATAGGGACCATCCCATTTGCTTTGTTGGCAACTCTATACAGGATGCTTTACCATCTTTTGTAAACCAATGTTTTCTAGATTGTGAGGCTGGGATGATGTCAAGTAGTTGTTCTAAGGTGCTGCCAATAAATTACATTTGGGAACCCTTTTTTGTGTGTGTTTTACTTAGAAATCTTATTTTGAAATAGCTTGCTAAGCATGTTTGGGTTAGGATCAGTATCTGTAACATTGTGGCCGTTGCATATATTTGCTGACAATTGAAGAATAGACTAGTCTAAGCACCAGAAACATTGCAGAGATATCTTATTACTTGGACAACACTTAACGCTACAGAGACTCGGGTTTGTGAGTTCTGACTTGATGTATGTACCTTATGGTTGGTCACATGGCCAGCTGATGATCAATAACTAAATTGAAGCTGCCTAGCAGCTTAGATACTGCTTCTCTGTTTTAAGTTTGGAGAACTTTGACGTTAAATGTGGCTTCAGGAGTTTGAACATTTTAAAGATGTTGACTCTTTATACTTATGCAGGGCAACATTTCTCGTGGCCGAAGCATGTTTGATTGCAGGGGCAACAAAAAATGCCTATCACACCAAGTACAGGGGGATGATATATGCCCAGAACCTCTCCTGCGACGCATTGAGAAAAGGCGTGTTCATTGCCGGAGCTGTGTTTGTGGTTGTGACGATGATTCTCAATATCTATTACTACATGTACTTCACCAAGGCTGTTACGACTCCCCCAAGCCACAAAGTGAAGCGCACTAGCTCAAATATAGGAATGGCTGGCTATGCATAAGTTCTTCGGCTCAAAGGAATTATGTAGCTTTGAGGTTTTGCTTCCTTGATGTGGGTAATGCCTCTGTGAGTGTTCCATCTCAAATGTACCGATAGATATTGCTTTTCTAGTATACTGGTATGTCAAAGAAGTGCCTGCTCTTTTGTTTCGATCATGCATAAAATTCTATTATGCTTGCTCTGTTCATAAAAAAAGGGAAGAAATTTGACAATCAACGAGTTGCTGTAAGTCACAATAATAGTGATATTAACATTGCAGGTTTAGTCTAAGACACCTGTAAGCAAAAAAGTTGGACATTTCTTGAAATAAAGGTAAGACCCTCATCATGATTGTAATAGGAATGCTGATTATTACACTTTGCAAATTACAAGTCTAGAAGAAAGACTTGGTTTGGATGATATGCAGATATGAATGTCTTCGGTTGAAGAAATGTAGATGTTAAAGCCATAAGCTGGAAACTGAAAATAGGAATTTGCTTGTGCCATTACAGTAAGTGAAAATCCCTTACTATAAAGTCAGAAAGCTTCCTGCATCACAAGCCATATTTGCATTTACAATAGGGTCGAATTCCATTTCCAACTTCATTCTCTTTTTGTTACATTATCATTTTTGCATGAGTTATGAATATCCCGAGAGTTGGGTTAGTTTTGCTAAATACGCAGATTTGTTAATGTTTCAAATGTGAAAGTATAAAATGAAGAGTGGAAATTTGAAGCTCACCTTATGGGATTATATCACTCAAGCCTGAGGCGAGGTATGATGATTAGGGGGTAATCCTGTTAATATGCATTGTGCTGATATCTATCAGGCGTGCATGAATTACTGTAACATCATGGTTATTCGATTCTCGGGGCCTTGCTGAGATCTTGGGAAAACGGTGCTCTCTCGTTCAGGCAAGACTATATACAGCCTGGGCTAATCCCAAGTGGAGACTCCTCTATTCGGAGGTTGTCCTGTTCCACCTTACGCCTCACTGTCCTGACCATTGCCCCCATTATATTGGATTCGATACTTGCTTCTGGCTACAGCTCTAACGGACACCCTCTTCAGTCTTGAGCTCCTCATCGCCCTTTTCAAAGAAGAGATTGATCAGTGGAATTAAAATGTTCTTGGCATGTTCTTCCTGAGACAGAAAGAGCTTTGACGTGTTTGTCTTGTATTCAAAGAGCTTTGTCTCATCATCCCAATCAGTTTCGTCCTTAAATCTTTAAAGGACCTTGACTATGAACTTCAGAGAATTCTTGAACACGAGGAAATTATTAAATGGCCATGAAAGTCGAGAGCCAATTGGATTTCTGATGGAGAGAGGAATTCTAGATACCATCACACCGCCATGGTTGCCAAAGGCGGCATTTTGGCTATTGAAGACTAGGTTGGTAACTGGATCCATAAACCCTGCCACCATTTTCAATCACGGTATTTGCCAATTTCTCTTCCTTGTTCACAAATAGAATGCCCTCTGGGATCTCAAGCCTCACTGAGGCCCCTGGCCCTGATGGCCATCATGCTGCCTTTTTTCCAGTCTCTGGCGGGAGATTGTATCCTCTGTTTGCTGCTAAAACTTGATCGAGAAAAAGGCATACGATAGGCTTGGATGGGATTTTATCAGGGTTGTGCTTAAGATTTTACGAGTTCTTGAAATCCATATCTTCCTCCCACATTTCTGTTCTGATGAACGGTGCTATGTCTGAACCTTTGCAAGCAAAGGGGATCCTCTCTCCCCTTACTTATTCATTTTGTGTATGGACATTCTGAGATTCTCGACTGAGGAGGAATGTAAGAAGGGCCATTGGATAGCTTCAACATGTTTTATGACCTGTCGGGGTAGACTTGAAACCTTGAAAAATCAATGATTAATACTACGAAAAATCTCAAATTGGTATACTTGTGACCAATTTATCCCAAATTATTTTTTTTTACCAAAAAAAAATCCAGAACTAGTATATTTCTGACAAATTTAACCTAAATTATTTTTTCGACCATAAAAAATTTCAAATTAGTACACATGTGACAAATTTAGCTCATATTAGTTTCCATTAAATTGGATTAATATCAAGAAAAATCTCAAATTGATACATCCGTGACAAATATAGGGTAAAAACCCTAATCATGTGAATTCGGCAATTTCCACTTGTAATCCAAATCAGCAATTTAACGATCAAATTTAACAAAAATTAACGGAGGGTAAATTTATCACGGGTGTACTAGTTTGGGATATATTTGTCAAAAGTATATTGGTTTAGGGTTTTTGGTAGCAAAAAAAATAATTTTGAGTAAATTTGTCATAGTTTTATTAGTTTGGAGTTTTTCGTGATATTAGCTCGAAAATTCAAACGGACTAGTCTTGGCCCACCACAGTCGTCCACAGGGGGACCCTTTAGGAGAGAGGAGGAAAATCTCTGTGCTAAGGACTTTTGGATTGGAAGGGAAAATTGGAACTTTGCAAGCATTTCTTACTTGCTTTCCTGACTCTATTCCACATAGTATTTTGGCTTCTCCTGTATTTTTGCTGGAACAACTCCTCGGATGGAGATTTTTGTCTCAACATGTGAGATTGCCGCAGGAAAAACGCAGAGACGGATCCTGATTGGGCTCGAATTTGGAAGGTACAGATTTTAGTTGAAATCTAGAATCTATCGATTGAAACTAGTTCTTTAATTTTTGAAACCCGAAATTTGAAATCTATCATGCATACCCCGAAATGTGGAACCCGAATCTAAAAATTGCCCGATCATAGGTTTCGCGATCCATTGGTCTTCTCAAGTTCCACGTATAATTTTAATTATACGATTGCAATAAATCATCAGCCCTATAATTATCATTTGCTACTACAGTTCACTAATTACAATTCCTATTTAGACACATAAAAAATATAAAATATTAACAAAGTAAAAGTCTCAATCATAAATATCGCTAGAAATGAAAGTTTAAATTAGTGATTTCAGATAATGCACTCATTATTGAATATCAAGAAAAATCGCAGGATTGCACAAACACGTAAAAGAAGAAAAACACACTCATGGGCTTCACGTATCTATCGAAACCTATTCTCCAATTGTTAGAACTTGAAACTTATCATGCATAATCTGAAACCTGAAATGATAGGTATCCGCCGATCCGATTTCTATTTCTACGTTGAAATCATACTCATCCTTATGGGTGACCGGAGCAAGGGGCTTTACGTGAAAGATTGGAAGAACCGATGCCTTCTTGCTCGAGTCTCGGACACGGAGACGTGACGGAATTACGTGTTGAACTGCTGGATGCTCTACCTGTCATTCAAACCGTTTAATAAAGTCGAATAGGGACAATTTCTCACGGCAGCCAATTTTGAATGCAGGAAACTTCTGGCGGAATCCGAGGAGGCGAAGATCGAGCACTAATTTTTTTTTATTCTTTGTAAAGAACCTAGCTGCCATAGGCAAAAGCTAAGATCAGTGGGGCTTGATGTTGTGCCCTAACCCTTTGACTGGACTTTTTGCCTTCTGATTTTGCTGGGGCATGCCTCCTGGAACCACGGTCGTCTAACTTCTACTCTTGTTTACTATTACATGTTAGCTATCCCCTCTTTCGCCTGAAAAAAAAAAAAAAATGTAAAATCTACGGACCACATTACTTTCGATGGTCATAAAGAGAGAAAGTGAAGATGCTTACATAGAAAACTGCTGGTTTGACAAGATCGTCGATTATTTCTAACTACACGATCTCCCAATCAATAAATATTTTATGCAAAATACACGGTGATGATGTGTGAATCTACGATTGAGATTGTGTCGTCCCCGATAGTATTTCCTATTTGCATATGGACGTGCACATATTTAACATGTTAGATACAATATTTAGATTTAGCATAGAGATCAAACTAGATCCGACAATATCACCCGGATTCAATGGAGAGAAAACGGAACCGTCCATTACATAAGTCAAAATGCTAAATAGTCAAAAAGAGACGAGTTAAAAGTCAAGTCTCCGCAAAGAAACCGGAATATTCAACTACCAAATCACTGAGAGAGAAAGAGAGAGAGAGAGAGAGAGAGCCCCTCCACAACTTTCTTATGCTGAGAACTCTTTTCACATTTTCAGCTATGCCTTTAGTCGGCCCCTGGAGATTCAAGCACGCTTCTCTGCTTCTATTTGTGCTCTTCTCATCGTTTCAACTCTGGGCTTGCCGGGAATATTGCAGAGCTGCAGCGACACGGACATTGTCATCGTCACCGTCATCGGACGACCATGCAGAAGTGAAGCCAGCGTACTTGGCCAACGCCGCCCCCACCACAGGCAAAGAAGAGATCCCGTTGCACTCGGATACTGGTTTCAATGGGAGACCTTCCACTTCTAGTCATGCTGTTGACAATAGCACCAGACAAGCATTCGAAGACAACAACCGAGCCGTGCCGAGCGGCCCCGATCCTCTCCACAATTGATTGATCCCTCAGATGAGGTCTTTCTCTCTTTATTTTTTTCTCCCTGTGGTTCGTTGTTTTCTCGTTGTCAAGTCAAAAGTTTTCGCAACCTTTTTCTTGTATTCGAAATACCCGCGATTTTCTCGTCAATTCGGCGGACAACTCCTTGCGGATTCTTGAGGGGAAAACCGGGGGTATTTCGGCATGTCGTTGGGGTTTCTCATTTGAATGGAGATCCACGTATATGTAAAGGAGCAAAGGACTTATTTCTTTTTCCCTTCATTCTTTTTTCCACAGTGATGTAACATTTGAAATGTTTGATTCTCTCTCCGCGTGAGTTACTGGACATTTCCCTTCTCTTGCTGCTTGCTTCAGTTCATTCTGAATTCATTAGTTCATTGCAACATTAGCTTCATATCTGAAGAAGGAGATTGAGTAGGAGTTCATTAAGCATTGAAACTTGTGTTGAAACAAACAGTGGCAAAAAAATGGCATCTATACTCTCTCGTCCGGTCTGTTGTTCTAAACCCTTTGGCCTCTGCATCGATTCCATGTGAAAGATGATTGAAGTCTCTCGTGTGCCTCTGGCTTTAAGTTCCTGCGACGTCCGGAACATATGCTCACTATCCAAGCCCACGAAACATGGAGCGGTCTGTTTCACGTACGTACCTTTTTTTCCTCTCAAGCAGCAAGCGAACCATACGCTGTTTGGACGACCGGTTGTTGGAAGCATGGTAAATTTGAGGAACATCTCCCTAGCTTTTTCAAGAGAGAGAAGCAAGTTGGGCGAAACACATAAAAGCTGAGATTCGTCCTACTGTTGTCTTGAAACAGTGACAGAGATTCGACAGGACAGCACAAGCGTACAGTAGTTGAAAAAAAAATGGGGATGGCATCTTTTGCTTGCTTCTTCAAGCTTGACCTACGTGTTGTCCTCTTCGCGGTACGGGTGGAAGATGAAGCACAATTTAAGAAATCGAAATGCCGATTCATGACCATGGAAAAAAGGAAAAAATTAAAGAAGAGAGTGAATATTCAAGCATTTTCCTTTCCATTTAGGA
The DNA here is from genome assembly GCF_020921035.1 of Rhodamnia argentea. Lineage (NCBI taxonomy): Eukaryota > Viridiplantae > Streptophyta > Magnoliopsida > Myrtales > Myrtaceae > Rhodamnia > Rhodamnia argentea. The sequence goes on along the minus strand of NC_063154.1, from coordinate 7,287,364 downwards.
AGTACTCTCTATATGACGTCGTGCAAGGCGTTTTGACAGAGGTCCCGCTATAGTATTTTCGAACAGTTGTGAAGAGGGTGTAATAACGACGATTATACTAAACTAATCGTAACTCAGTTTGGTTGGTTCGGCTCGACAAGAAAGTCTCATCTTTTTTTGACAATGGTTTCCTCGTTTTCACCCTTGAAGACTTTGTTTAATGGGTCGTCGTCATCATCGGAGGCTCCGAGTGGGGTTTAGCTTATTAGGGTTTTGCAAGAGCCCTAGGTTGGAATTCCGCCTGGGATAGGAAGAGGGCTTAGGCATTCATCATCGAATTCACGGCAACGTTTGTTGTCTTGTCTTCGTCTGTACACTTTGACGAGTAACGAGTCTCGCACTCATTGGAATTTGATCGTTTCGGGGCTTTTTACTAATCGAGAGCCCGGGGGGGTGAAAATCGATGCGAGATAGGTCCGCGGATGATGCGGCGGAGGGCTGAAACGGTCTTGTCGAGTAGCGATTTGGAATTGGAATCGGGTTTTGACTCCTTGTGCGCTAGCTTTTGGGGAATAAGACAAGGAAAAGTTAACTCACCGATACGATGCCCCTGTCTCACACTTCACTCCCGGTTTAGATTTGCATCGGGTCTCGCGGTGGCTCGAACTCATCCGTACTTCACTGAACCAGAGAATGCCCGCCTCTGGTGTTCCGTGCCAAAACAATATCGGGTTTGAATGCCATGAACAATCCTTTCATCTCAATTCACAGAGTTATATGAAGAGCAACAAATTCGCTTATTTGTAGCCATGTTACGAGAGAAAAATAAGGGATAATGACACAAATGGTTTTTGAACTTTGATCCAATATGCAACGTAATTCTTGAATTTTAATTCAACATGTAAAGTGGTTCATGGACTTTTAATTTGACCGATATAGTCTTGAAACTTTTGGAACATGTTTATTTTAATCTTTGAACTATCATGAACTTTTAATTTGACTAATATGCTCCATGAATTTTAACTCAATGTGCAATGTGATCTATGGACTTTTAATTTGATCAATATAGTTTATGAACTTTTGGAATATGTACAATTTAGTCTGTGAACTGTATGAAGATGTTCAATATAGTCATTCCATTGATTCAAGCTTAGGAATTAATTTTCGGGACCACATTGGTCAAGTTAAAAGTTTCGGGACCACATTGTATATTGGATTAATGTTCATGGACTATATTGGTTAAATTAAAAATTCATGAACTACATTACACATTGGGTCAAAATTAAGGGATCATTTGTGTTATTTTACCGAAAAGTAATGATCGTGTCGTGTATTTACTGCAAATAGAGCCATTGCGACACCTCATGTGGCCATGCAATGTCTTATTGAGGCGGACCATAGCCGGCGTACACGACCGTATTGCGGTTGTGGTAGTGTTTAGTAGCAGCCCGAGTGGTGCCGAGCTCGCTCACATACAATAAACATTGCTCATTTGCCATCTTCTACGAGAAGTTAATAAACCCGAACCGAATCCTAAAATCTTCGACTATACATTTCGAATCAGCATATTTTTTTTCTTTAGAACGCGGTACTATTAACAGAAGCTTGTATATGTTGGGTGTCGGATATCATCTCTGATCGCATAACACCCATGAATAGATTGTCATGCTGGTAGAGAACTCTTGCCGAACCTCAAACCAACTAGGCGCCTCGTGCTGACAACCAGCTCGGGTGGAAGCTACCTTACAATGGTATCGAAGCGAGGATGGGGACGTTAGGAATCAAAGATGCCTCCTAGTTCCTCATGGTCCATGTAAGCCTTAGGGGGTGTGTGAGGCGCAACCAGAGCGAGCAACACCGTGCTCGTGGCGGTTGTGAACAGGCGTCCCTTTCACAAGTGTTTCGGAGGAGCTGCAAAGGAAATCAAAGCTCGGTCTGTTTCACGAAAAATGAGTAATTTGGAAAATATATTTTCTAAAAGATTATCGCTTCTATCGTTTTAAAAAATGAATGAATGAAAAACATTTTAATCGTCGGCGCAAATGTATAGACACAAGTTGTCGTCGGTAATGAAATTATTTTTTATTAAGTAATTATTTCCAACCACACATGTAATTATTTTTAACAAAATACCTTTTAAATCACTCATTTTTCGCGAAATAATTGAAATTTTAGGCGGGAGTGGGGTGGGCTAGTTGATGAAAGTCCTAGGCCGAGTGACGGTCCCTGGAAAGGTCCAGGAAGTAGACAGGACGAGAACCCGGTATCTTCCGTTTGACCGTTTTGTTCTTATTCTTTGGTCCATTTTACCGTTTTTCCTATTTGATTCACATTTAGGAAAATACGTCGGTAAGGATTATAATAGGAAACACGACAGTAAGACAAACGGGTGTTTTTCCTTAGTTATATAATAGATAGAAAAGTTGGGATAACACCACATATTAACGGTAAAAGTATCAGAAAAATCTTAAATTTATTGCACACATGCTAATTCAATCATAAACTTTTCAATTATACCAATTAGGTCTTAAACCTTTGGATGAGTTATCAATGTAGTCCATCCGGCAAATTTTGGTCATAAATCGCTGATATGGACACCAGCCGTCCAACGTGACAAGACTAGGGCTGATGCGAGCAAAATTTACATTTTTTTTTCTCTTTTATGTTCTTTTTTTTTTTTTTACAATCCTGGGCTGGCTGGCCTTCGTCAAACAGAGGCAATGGCATCATGGCCCTCTCCCGGATTTGGCTGAGGGTAGGTCGGCAACCTCGCCGGCCATAGTTGGAAAAACAAAGAAAGGAGTGCAAATAAAAAAGAAAATACGAAAAAGAAAAAAATAAGAAAAATAAGAGAAATTAGGATAATGCCGGCCGTGCCACATGGGATAGCTGGTGTTTATGTTAGCGATTTTCAGCCAAAATTTACTATATGGACTACATTGGCAAATCGTCAAAAGGTATAGAATTTGATTGACACAATTAAAATATTTTAGGACTAAATTGGTATAAGTACAATTAATTTATGACTTTTTTGGTACATTTTCTCAAACCATCCCCACATTTCATCTCATCACTACTTATTCACCTCAACTTTTAGAAAAACCAATTACTATCTTGAGTTTTGTCTCGGAGATTATTTTGCGTCTTCACATCTTACCTCCTTTACAAACAGCCATTTGCTTTTCAGAAAACGCCCTGCCCAAGTCCTAAATTTCTTGCCACATCCTGACCCCCAAAATCAAACCCAAAACTTAAGCATCCGCCTCTAAGCTTAGGGTGCGTCTGTTCAAGGATATGTCGTCTTTTCAGGTTGGGAATCCATTTTCCTAATTTTAAGCATACATATTTTCTTTGACGGTATGATTTCCCATTGGTCGATTATTTTCGGCAAAACTACACGCATGAAAGTCTAAAAAACTAATTCACGAAATTTTTTGACTCAAACAAACACACGATCAGTCGATCTTTTTGTAAATGAGGCAAGATGCAGCATGCAGCTTCCTTAAAATTATAGTAAAACTTATAAATCAAGTATCTATTATACGGGTTTTGGCTATGAGTATGTGGCCCACTAGCAAAATGTATAATTATAAGCTTAAACATCTAATTGCACCCAACCTTATCACGCTTTACTAGATAGTTTTGGCAATTTTTTGTCTGCTTACTTTTGGGGAAGTTCAAATTCATGCGGGACTAATGCCATTTACGAGATCAGGTTTCAGGAAAACTAAGTTCTTGATGGAAACTGTTCATCATTAAGGGGCAGACCACTCTAGGATTCCAGCGTGTTTCACGATTTTCCCCCTTTGACTAATTGCATAAGTTAGCAAAATATATTCCCATTGGCTTTACTACAACTTGATTAGCACCGTGCGATATCAATTGGGTCGTGAACGTATATTGTGTTTTCTTGGCCCGAATAAGGTACTCTTTCATCAACTTACGATGGCCCAAAAGGGAAAGTTTACAACCATATCGATTTTGGTAGGTCGAAGTTAATTCGTCTTGAACATCATTTTTTTTTTTGGGTGCTGGATGCAACGATTAGGTAAAATGCAAGTGGTGACTTGAACCTTGAGAATATATACCACCATGGAAATCAAGATCTAGGTATTAAAGGAAGCATATAGTGCTTGCTATGTCTATGTTTCTTTGGGTGATAATTACCAAAACAGTCCAAAATTTGTTTTATGGATGCCAATTCAATTCTAAATCTTTCGAAGATTAAAAAAAAAATTCTAAGTCTTTCAATTTAGCAATTTTAATCCTAATTTTTTTTGACAATTTGCTTATATAGTTTTTTCGGCCAATTGTGGCAAAAAATTGTTAATGTGGACAATGGTCGTCTTACGTGGAACGACCGGCATTAACATAAATAATTTTTATAATTTATAATTTTTTATAATTTGTTCATTTTTCTTTTCTCTTTCATCCTTTCTTTTATTTTATTTTTTTATTTTGATTGAGGGACGACGCCGATCCTCATCGGTCCACGAGAGGGTCACAACCCCCTTGCCGGCCACAACGAGGATCCGCAAGTCCTCGACCAGATTTGGTGAGGGCCGCAACGCCATCGCTCTATCTAGCCGGCTAAGGGCATCTCAGCCCTTGCCTATGGTCGTGACCTCCGCTAGCCACTGCCAACGCAGTGGACCCGCGAAGGAAATAAGAAAAAAGAAAAGGAAAAAATTTTAAAAAAAATTACAAATTATTTTTCTCGTCAACACCGACCATACTACCTAAGGCGACCAATGTCCACTTCGGTCATTACGAACCAAAATTGACCAAAAAAGCTACACTTGTTGTCAAAAAAATTTGGATTAAATTGATCAAATTAAAAAATTTAGGATTGAATTGGTAGCAGCAGTAAGTTAAAGTTTTTTTTTTTTGGTAATTTTCCCGATTCTTCGACTTTTTCTAATTAATTGCCACTATGGACAAGCAAGAGTAAGTACTAAAGGCAACTCAGTGCAGAAGACATTTCGTGGCAATTTCCTTGGGATGACTTCACCAATGTCGAAAAAGGACGAGCTGAGCTGTCCTAAAACATCAGAAAACGCAATCGCCCTGCGTTTTGACCACCTTCCCCAATTTAGATAAGATGTGGTTGGCTTAAGGAATGAGTAACGAGAGGTGGGGGACAAACAATTAATGAAGTGTATAGTAAGTACCTAGAACTAAGGATGTTTTCTGATGTTACACTAAGACAACAGTACTCGATGAACCAGGAAGAGTATAATATCAATCTCATCCCGTGGCTCATCTGCATTGAATGCGGCAAAGATGAGATGATCATCCTCCTTCCTGGGTTCTTTTCCATTCCAGCCGCTCTAGCCAGCTACAGAAGAAGAGGAATATCCCTTCAAATGGAAAACTTCCATTTCTTACCACAAAACAAATGAAGTTGAAAGAAGAGAATGAGCATGGTTGCCGAGTCTCGTATTGCTCCATTCTACTTGGGTACAGAAAACCGCAGGCGCTCAAAATCCCAAATGGCGCCCATAGTAGCAGAAGGAAAGAGAAAAAGGAAAAGGCAAAAGGTGGTTTTGAGATTAAAAGCGAGCGTGTGCGGTGGTCTTGAGGTTCTCTCATCCCTAAAGCTAGCTTAGAAGATGATGCTTTCTCTCATAATTATAAACTGACCGCAAGCATCTTTCACAACCAATGTGGGACAATCCAAATAGTAAGCTCTTATTTATTTCAAGAGATATTACCTTGTCATCTTCATGTATGCCATTCCACTTGACCAAAGGATTCATCATGGCCGCTGAAAAGATTTTGGAGCTCATCCTCTCTCTTTGGAGACTGGAATGTAATCACATGGCAAGAACAACGTCGCGACCGTGCGTGCAAAGTGATGGAGCGAAATCTCCACTTGCCACCGATCCGCCACGAATATGGGCGATCGTATAAGCGAGCCACCGTATCGCGTTTTATACCTCCAACAAATGCGTTTTTTGAAAGTTTCGAAGTCCCATGAATAAGGTCATCTAGATATAGTATCAAAAACAATTGAGGATCTCATCTCTTCGGCACGTATCCTTGAAATTGAGTCAAGGTAGGCGTTCCTTTGAGAAATACTAACAGCCCGTTCGGCTGCAGTAATTGAATAGAATCGTAATGTGATAGGTCTGTAACAATTATTACCACATTTAATTGGATTAATTAACATGATATCTTTTACATTGTTCGGCTTTGTGAATATCATATATATCAAGGGAGTAATATAAAAAATGATTTCAAATATCCCGTGAAACAAAATTACGAGGATTACAATAATAATGTATAATAGCCAATTGTGAGTTTAATAATCTATATTTATTATCAAGAATACAATAATCTCATATATGGAATATTATTTTTTATTTAATAGTTTATGTATTATATATTTGTGGTGTAGAGCTAATCATACAACATGCGATTGGATTAACACAATATTAAGCTATTACATTATCAATTTGGTATGTTTGAAATAATATCGTATTACAAATTAAAAGTTAATTGAAGTGATTTGCATCTAAGACAATCAATACAGGATGAAATATGGTTTACAAAATTGTGAAGATTTACATAATAGTACCTAAAAGTAAGCAATTAAATCATGCTAATAATTATATTGAAATTACACCTTTACCTGTTGTAAATAATAGCTTTTTTTTTTTTTGGTCCAAATTGTAAATACTAGCTTACAGAATTGGTTCACTAGGAGATGTGGCGGAAGTGAAAGTGGCCCACTCGTTTAATTTTTCGCATGTGCATTCAACCACATCACTAGGTAAACCAATGTTGTAGATCAATCTTAATAAATCTAGCATTACTTTCTTTATTTTATATGGTCGACTAAATAGAGTTATGTACTATTAATTTGCAAGGAAGTTTCACACGTCTGTTGTACCGTAGCCTGGACTTGATAGAGACAATAATGCTTCCCACCAACTGCATATATACATAAACATGCCTGAATCTATAGGTCATAATAGAATTCGATTCAAGGTTCACCAGATTCAAAGATTAAGATGCAAACGGGTCTTTGTATTAGGTGCACACAACCTTCACTAGAAGTTGAATATATGTGTGCATCAAAGTTAGAACTCATTGTTACAAAACAAAACCCCAAACCCTCAATCATTTGAACGTTGTGTTAGTCTGTCTTCAACTTTACTGGCACATTAGATTAACCGATGAGTTTCCAAAAGGTTTAAAGTGACTAGTATTCTCTCTTCTTGTCCGCGATAGTGATGAACTAAACCAGATTGACAGTTAAATATAAGAGGCACGGATTGTAAGATTGGCGCCCATCCTCAATGATTCAACAGAGCTCTTCCTCGGCTGGATCAATGTCTCTCATCGAGCTTGAGCAATGTCGACTGCGAGAGAGAGGGAGAGTACGCTGATGGTGGTCGATTCATGGCGGCGTCCACCTTAATGGGATTGAGTACACTGAGCGAGCAAGCAAGGAAGCATGGAGTTTTTATTGAAATGGGCTATTAATTCTATAGTTGCATACAGTGACATAATTTTTAGAGAGGAGGACCCGTAGAAAATTCAGTAATCTCGATAGAGAGATTATGATTATTGCTGTTAATAGTGTTCAATGGGAAACTTCATACGGTTGAAATATGGATATGCATCCGAACATTTAAGAGGCCCATCCAACAATCTCTCTTCTTCCACACGAGCGCATGCCAAGCAAGGCTTCCTTCCAAAAAAAGGGGCATGTTGTCCGGATTTGGAACGTTTCTCAAAGAGAGGAACTCCCACAATTCACCCAAACACGAAACAAATTTTTCTTAGGGCAAAAAGAAACAGACTCCCGGATTTAAGGCTTTTTCAAGTCCTTTTGATTCCCTCCAACACTTAGTGAATAAAGTAAAACCAAAGCTAAACCGCCAGGGCCAACTGCCCACTCCTTCTCTCTCAAACCCTTCTGTTCATTTCTCTCATAAATACCCCCCTCGCTCTTCAACTCCGTACGTGCACTCTCACTCTATCTCTATCTCTATCTCTGTGTGTGTGTGTGTACGTCGGCCATGAGAATGAGCTGCAACGGTTGCAGAGTCCTCCGCAAGGGCTGCAGCGACGACTGCGTCATAAGGCCCTGCCTACAATGGATCAAGTCCGCCGACGCCCAGGCCAACGCCACCGTCTTCCTCGCCAAGTTCTACGGCCGTGCCGGCCTCATCAACCTCATCAATGCCGGCCCTCCCCCCCTCCGCCCCGGTACTTCCCTCTTCGTCAGATTTGACCCAAAAAAAAAAACACGAAGTGATATTTCTTGACTTTCTCTCTTTCTTCTTTTTCTTTGGGGAGCGAGCAGCCATTTTCAGGTCGCTGCTCTACGAGGCCTGCGGTCGGATCATCAACCCCATATACGGGTCGGTCGGGCTGCTCTGGTCCGGTAACTGGGGCCACTGCCAAGCCGCAGTCGACGCCGTCCTCAAGGGCTCCCCCCACATCATGCGACACCCTTCGCTGGATTCGGGTTCGACCCCCGCCGCGTCTCAGCCCTTACCTGCCCTCAAGCCCTACGACATCCGCCACTTCCCCAAGGAGGGGGGCTCGCAACACCTCCACGGGGTCGGGGTCCGGGCCCGGCCCCGGTTCAAGCGCCCCAGGCTCGGCGTCAACCTGAAGCCGGACAGCTGGCTTTATCCGGAGGCAAGCTACGCGACGTCGCCAGAGGACGACAGCGGGTTCTCCGTGGAGACCGTGGAGGCTGAACCCGAGGACCGGTCCCAGCCAAGCCGGAGCTTGGCGTTCGAAGGTCGTGAAAGTGATGATGATGGGATCGGGTTGGAGCTCACTCTGGGTGTGGCTCAGAGTCAACAACAGAGCGTCTCATGCAAATCCGAGGCTGATCACGGTCATCACTTGTGAATGAGAGTTGCCAGGAAAAGAGACGGAGAGATACAGGAAGAGGGGTTTTTGTTGAGGATTAAAATTGACATGATCGTCGTCATCAGCTGATTTGAAGCAGCGCAGTTGAGGTTTTAATGCTCAATTCACTTCCCTTTCTTTTTCATTTTTATTTTTCCCTCATTTAAGCTTCCTTTAAAAGTGTGGTTTCACTGTGCTGGGTGTGTAAATACTGCGCGCGCGCGAGACCTATACACAGAGAGCAGAGACAGATATATGTAATCATGCTTTTGAACGGTTCACAGAGACGATGGTCTTTCTCATAATACTGTTTCGACTCTCTCTCTCTCTCTCTCTCTCTCTCTCTCTCTCTCTCTCTCTCTAGTTTGCCCTGAGACGGCGCTCTTTAATGGCCGGACTTAGAGCAAGTGACTCGCGAATCTCAGAACAGTGGCAGAGTTGAAACTTGGATCGAGGGTCAATGGTGAATTATTGGTTGGTGGCTGTCTCTGCGCGGCAGTGAAGATTCTCCACGTAGAGAGGGGTTGGCCCGTCGGCCATGCATGTGGGTGGACACCTGCTTTCCATGCACGGCCATTGGGGCTCGAGATATTCCAACCGCCTCCCTTTCCCCCACTCCTTCGCATATAAAAGTTAATTCCCTCTTTTCCTGCGCATCTGATCTTACTGGCAGGAAGTTGGGAAAAGTAAATGTGGCGAAGACAATGCCGACGCGGCCTAGTTGAGAGGTTGCGAAGTTGTTTGATGGGTTGAGTTGAGGATTTAATCAAAGTTGGCAAATTAAAGAGGTGAGGGGCCACTTAAGAAAGCTAGATTTGGGAATGGAGTGAAGTCTTAGCTAAGAAGCACCTAAATAAAAGGGCTCTCTTTAAACATGTTCCGTTTTTGGTATGGTTTGTGCGCTGGCGGATTGCTTTATTTCAAGGCAAGATGTTTAAATGAAGCTTTCGTCTAGTTGTATCAAGTGCATATGCATCGATCATTTATGTTGTGTTGAGGAAAATCTTGCCAATGAGTTGATGGGTGGGTGGATCCACTTAGATATTTGATTAGGGAATCACCCAACTCTCGGTCTTATTTTAGTAAGAAAAGCTGCATATCAAATTGGGCTTTGCTAGTACAAGAGCCTTTGAGTGACTGCAAGAATAAATGCATGTTGTGGGTTACAAATTCTTCAATGAATGAATCTCACAATAATTTTTATGTTTATATATGTGACTTTTCTTCTTCTTCTTTTGGTAATAATCTTGAGGCACAAGCAGTGTTCCAATTATCTAGACACTCATGAAATATCCCGCAAGTCTCGTGAACCGATCAAGTATATGAAACGACCTACAAGCTCCACATTCCTCTCATATATGAACAAAGTCCAATCCTTTGAAAATAAAACAATTTCTATGGATCTCACAAGTTTTATACAGTTGATCCGTCTTTAGTAATGTGCAGCTTGCTTAGGCACATAAATGATTGTACATAGCAATTAGAGTGAGCAAATGAAAGGATCATAATCAATTCAAATGGTACACAGAGGACTGACTATCATTTTTTATGATTAGAGTGCATTGGGTCCAAGTCTAAAACACAAAGATCAAATTGCAAATTTTTGAGAGGAAATAAAACGGCTAACACTATATCCACGTTTGTTCCCCTAATATGTACGGTTTATATTGTCATTGTACTGTCAGTTGACATTTTCAATCAATAAAGAAGTAGATGTACGATCTTTTTGCCAACCGCGAACCAAAGGATGGAGATTAGAGGGCGGGGTAATAATTTATCATAGAAATATCTTATAATTTTTTTTTTCATGTATGAGATTTTATAAGACTATCGCTAACGGTTCTTCAATTTAAACCGATAGAAGCCGGGGACTTCTTGATTAAATTGGGACGTTTGGATTGTTCAAAACTTTATTTGGTCAAATTGTCGAGGGTTTGGGACTTCTTGACGATAAAATCATGTTAGGAGCAGCTGTTCCAATATCTGCATAAAAAATTTGTCAATTTTTATTTAAAGCAGTAACTTTTTCGTATTATGCATCAACAATGTTCGAAATTATAAAAAATTTCTTTGCTTATTGTTTTTTCACCGGCGCGGCGTCATTTCCATTCTCCGACCGTACAATATTACGAGTTGCTCGGGATAGGAAATATTAAAGAGAGTTGACATTGATACTCGCAAAGTTATACTGACAAATTTTATTTACTACGGTCTTCGACAATCTATAACTCTGCTATACATCCTCCAACCAATTAGAGAACAGTTAATCGTAGTGTATGTATGGCCCATAAGCTCCAATTGTTGTAATCAACTCAGATATATTGGGAAAATTGTTAAAAAAGTCCTAAACTTTTTGCACTTTTGCCAATTCAGTCTTAAATCTTTTAAGTTTGCCTTATTTAATCCTAAACCTTTTCAACTTTTATCATTTTAGTCCTATTGGCTGAGTGATAACAGAGGGAAAAAAGGAAAAAGAAGAAGAAGACAAACACATAACAAAAAAAAAAAAAAACAAAAAAGAAAAAATCAGGCCCTCCGCCCCATCACCGACATGGCATTGGCCATGGCCGGCGACACTCGCCGACCAAAGGCAAGGGCCAGCAGCCCCGTGCTAGAACTGGGAGAGGGTAGCAATCCTCACCCCGATCTGGACAAGGGTTGCCAGCCATAGGGGGAGTCCAACCCTCTTGCCTGTGGCTTTTTTTTTTTTCTTCCTTTCTTTTTGAAAAACTTTCGGTTTTCTTAATTTTTATTTAATTCAACTAAAATTTAAGTTTAAGTTTTCTTTGGACGAAAATGCCCTTGATCAACGGGAATATTTAGCCGGCTAGTGAGGTCGGACCCTTATTTAAAACCGCATGGTCACTTCAGGTCCTTATTTCAAATAAGCTCCACTTCATGGCTTTATTCGAGAAAATGATAGCACTTCGGGCATTTATTTAGATTTTTTCCTACCCGGAGTCTATCAATCCATAACAATGAAGACATGGTGGCTTACTAGTGTTCTATTTTGGGCTACATGAAGGGTAAATTTTTCAATGATGAAAATCGAAAATGGCTGGAACATAAGTTAGAGTAGTTCATTACGTAACCCCAATGGCCCGGTGCTGTGTCGTGGGCTCCTGACGAGCGTCCCGATTCATCAAATTTGAAGATTCTTTCATTTGATGACCAAGTTGTTGTCTGGCTCAACAAATTGTTATCTAGGCAAATATTTTAGATCTTTAGGCCGGTCCCGACTCATTATGTCATTGCGCATCGAACTTTTGTTTTTTTTTCCCCCTTCTTTTTCCCCTCTGAAGAGTCGATCATAACAAGATAAAAGCGAAATTGTTTCATGTGGACTCGGTGCCCCATTAAGTACATCATCATGAAAATATACAAAAATCGATGGGTACTTTTTGCTCAATAGCTTTAACAAGGGATTGCATATGACAATTTGCGACTTCAATGTGGAGTTTGTTTTCCTTGATCCCCAGGTTCAGATGGATTACATGGTTTTACAGGAAATAAGAATACGATGAGTTCGAAACATAGTACTTCGTTTTTTTGTATTGTATGTCTTGTACCTTTTCGAGTCTTGACTGCTCTGCGTGAGTAATTATGGTGATATATATTTTATGAGGGGAAAAAGGGTATATGTCTAGGTCAATCTTGGGTTTTAGCCTACTATTTAGCGGGTCAAGACTCAACTTACCATACTGTCAAAACAAAGACGACCCACCCATTTGAGGACATTTTAAGAAGTCGTGCGAACAATACATAATAGAGAGTTTTGTATTGAGTGTCGTATAGATTAAATCTGTTAAATCAAGTCAATCGCGTCCGAAGATTATACGGGATTTCTCATCTTGTGATCTTGTCTTAGGATGGATAACGTTATTTTGGGAAATAACCGATGCAAAGTGATTATGGAGCGAAAGTTGAAGAGGGTAGCCGATATTTTCGCTATTCTTTCAATATCCAAAAGGGCGACCTTAACGTTTTTGGGGACCATTCAGACACATCATTCTCAAGCTTTTGGAGGGAAAATGCCGTCTTTATTTAACTCATGGGCCACCATGCCCTCCCTATCGATCATCAACGTCGACCCCATTGAGATTCGTCTTCTGGGAAAACTACTTTCTCCTATTCGTCGAAGAGTTGCCGTCTTCTTCCATGGGGTTGTTCATGGGAAAGGGGCTCTAGGTTTTGCATCATCCACTTTGTTGTGTGACATGGCCGTCAAGTCTGGATCGCGTTATTCTACCATTTTAGGGTTTTCTATCACGGCGGAGAAGATCACAACAGGAGGACACTAGCCTGAGATGCTGAAATATGATTCCCCAATAACCTTACTAGTTAATTATAGAGAGTTTGTTGTTAATCTCGTCATTACTTGGTTTACATTATAGTCATCCACACAGCAAATGTTGAGCGCATCGTAATTTTCTTATGCTGAATGCAATCAATTCTTAGTTACTTTCGGTTTCCAAATATTCTACTTTTTCCCGGAGCTCCAATCGGACGATTTTGATGCTCATCAGACTCATCATCAAGCTCTTATTAACACCAGGTCAACTAGGAATTTGACCAATCCCTATTGAATATATCTTCCGTTTAGGCCAAACCGCAGTCCAAGAAAAAGGCGAGAGTCAGACTTCTTGGGCTGGTCGAGGATGGACTTTCCTGGCCACAGTTGGCGACCCCCAGTCACAGATTGCCGGGCGCCTACGCTGAGCATAGAATAGTGCTCTCGGCGACTCGTGCACCGAAACTCAATGTTCTTTTGCCAATTATCATAGATTACACGTTTGAGCCTTCTTGAGATTGCTTCCAGGGTCCTTTCTAGGATAGCACTGAACTAAATTAAATGGTGTCAATGTACCTGAAACTATGCTTATTTTTTAGCAGATGCGGTGTGACCACTTTAAAGATCTCATCATCTTGTAATTATACTTCTTGTGTCCTCATCTTATACGAGCAATTTTTCGCAATTCTACTATCAACAAATTAAAATTTCCTATATAATCATAACAGCTTAACCTTCTTAGTTATATTATATGGCGGCAAACGTAATATTCCTTAATATGGGCTAATTCAGTTTAGCATATGTGTTGCTTCCATGCATCATTCTATCGTTTGCACTGATCTTTTGAATCCATCTTATTAGACAGTTGGATCCGTATCATGTGCACATCCATCTTCTAATCGAAAAAAAGGATTGAACTTGCTGCATTTCTTTTGCCATCTTTCACTCCATAATCATCCATTAATTCGATGCTTCCAACCCTAAAACAATGGAAGCATTTTGAACTTTAGCCCTTCTTTCATCTGCATGTACAAAAAGACCAAAAAGAACACAGGCTACACGTCTTTCCAGAGACAAAACTGAGGTCAGACCAAAAAGAGAGAGCTTAGATTTTTATTGGATCGACACAAAACTCTAGCTACCCCGGTTCTCCACCAAGCGGACGTGTATATACATAAGCCAACTTGGCCCGACCCAGGAGCTAGGTTTTGACAGGGTGTCGTCACTTTGCTGTTAAGTTCATTAGCTATTCCATGACCAGGTAGCTTCATTGCTGATCCATGGAGAGAGTTTCATTTATTGAGCAGAGGAAAGCCAGGTGCTGATGACGACGCAGATGAAGCCCTCTTCACGAACCTCCCTTTCATTCGAGGCCTCTTCTCGGCGTTCAGCTTGCGGACCTCGTACCGGATCTTCTTGGAGAACAATCTCGTCCTCCGTTTCTCCCTGTACCTCGACACCTTTGCCTCCCGCAGAGCGTCCCCCATGCCCATGTGCCCCCCATACGCTCCGGCTTCGCCGTAGAGGTTTTGCAATTCCAACCCAGACATGCCCTGAACATCAAGAGGAATTTCGAAACACGTCAATATGGTAGAGGGGAAGGATCGAGGAAATCAATCTAATTATATGACCAAATCTAATGGATGTTCCCAGGTACCTAAACAATGAGTTGTGTTTGAACAACTGACAGATTTCGAGATGGGCGCTCTCATGAACACTTGTATCACTAAATGTAACATAGTTCAATAAATAAGGTCCTATAATGGTTGATGATGTGTATATTATGTGCAAGTGAATGTGACGCAAAGTTTCTTATTAAGTGCACCAGAACATCAAGGGAGAACATATATTTTGTTTGATTCTGTGCTTTTGTTCGTGTACGGTGCACTATTTGAATTATTCAGCAGAAAATAGTGGTTGATTTGTCTTTTGTGGGCGTCTTGCTAGTTTCTCAAGTTTGCACGTATGGTGTCAACTGTTTTATTTACCACTATCAGTTTTTAGGTAAGGGTTGTACCGTGAAGTCGGGCCAGCGGTTGTCGGGACTGAGGTCGGGCCGGTCTCCGGTGGTCCAAGGTGAGCCCTGGCCAGCCCATGCCGACATCACCGCCTCGTAATCGAGCCTCAAGAAAACCTCCCTTTTCTTCTTCTTCTTCTTCTTCCTCTCTTCACTGTTAATGTTCGTCCCTTCGTCTCCACGGCAGTTCTCCACGTTCTTTTCCTCTTCCAATTCAGTGATCACCTTCGCTTCCTCTTCTTCATCGCCGCACGTCGTCGGAGAATCGTAGTCAAAATTCAGCTCAAATGTCTCCTTGCTCAAATCGATCTCCACGTCACCGTGGCCCACTTCCACGTCGACCTCCGCGACACCCTCTTTCTCTTCAAGTTTGATCACTCCGCCGCTACCTAAGGAATAGTCCATCGAGTTACTACCTCGCTGTTTACAATCTACAAAGCCCAGTCCTTCGATCCCGAAAGACTCGGCATCGAGCCCTCGGCCAAGAAGGCTTTCGACATCGGCAGCAAATTCCGCGAGGTCCGCATCCGACGGGAGAAAACCTTGCAAATTCTCCACTTCGATGGTCAACTCTTTGCTTCGGTTGTCGCCTTTGCCTGATCCGTCGAAGGCCATGGCAGTTTCTGGGTCAGCGCAAAACGCAGCGGCCTCGGCTCCTTTCGAGGTGCACATTTCCGCTACGAAAGGATCGTAAGCTGGAACCCTGTAAAGAAGATGCTCCTCGCTCTCCTCGTTTGACGTCTCATCTCCACCGACTTCGGGAACTCGGGCCATGTTCTCTGGCTTGGACGCCCGTTGGAGAGCGGACTTCGTGCCACGGGGCGTCCGCGGCTTCTTGGTGAAACCGCGGTGCCACGACGACGACTTCCTGCGCGAAGCGAATTCGCCGAGATGCTTCTGCGAGGTGGCCGCCGTCTTCAGACGGACCCTCTCATGGCGGCGGGCCAGAGGGTTGGCCGAGTGGACGGAGCGGTCGCAGGACTGGCAGAGGAAGGCGTCGTCGGCCGCGCAGTACCAGCGAGCCCGCTTCTGGATGCAGTTGTCGCAGGCCCGAGCGGTCTTGCCGCTGAAGGCATTCGCGGCATTCTTGTGGGAGATCATCACGGACGGGCTCATGCAATCATCAACGCCCTCGTAGTCGCAGGTGATTCTCCAGATATTAACGGTGGAAGGATATAATCAGACGGCCAAAAAGAGGAGCCTGTGGTGAATGATTGGGGTCGAAATGGTGGCGGTGTTTTGGGGAGAGGAGCGACTATAAGAGATTTTTCCGGGACCCGCAGGGCTTGCGCTTTTGTTGGCAGGAGATCGTGCACTTTTTGGAGAGGAAAGTCGGAGAAAGGTTTTACACTTTTGGGGCCCACGTCCATGCCTTATCTGGAACCCCATTGGTTATTCTCCTGAGGGTCATCCGGAACCGAGCGTTGTGATTGGGCGACGGTCTAATACAGGGATTTCCGGCGGGGCCCACGAGGGGGGGCGGGGTAAGTCAATTCATGATCATCTCCCATTTTGAAGGGGACGGATTGTTTGTTCTAAGGGGGCTGGGGCCCACGCCTCTGTCCCCGTGGCAGAGATGCTCTCCTGTTTGCGGTCCCCCCTCCTCTGGCCCCGGTCACTTTCTCTCCTCCATGTACATCTAGACCTTTCCAAAATACTCCTCCTCAGCAGATCCAGGTGAATTGTGAAATTTTGTGCCTTCAAGTCGAAAGAGGGAGATAAAAAAATTCTATGGGAGTTTTAACTTGGAGGCCTAGACAGTGTCCGATTGACAGAAATTCAAAACGCATACCTAGTGAAAGGGGCCGCGACATCTTCTCACTTACCATCCGTCTACGCCGAGCTCATGCATCACTGTTCTTTGCGTGTTCTTAAAGTGTGGTCTCTCTCTCTCTCTCTCTCTTTCCACAAAGGTTGTGTCTGTCCGTGAAGGAGCCAAAGGTGGCTTGACCGAAGGCAATTGAGCTAGATTTGGCTCTGCTCACGAGAATAGATATAGACCTTCCACACTGCCCAGTACACACTTTAGGAATTTCAAGGGAAAAAGTGTAAGAATAGTCCTAAACCTATTACATTGGTGTCAATTTAGTCATGAACCTTTTGATCTAGAGTCAATTCAATCATTCTCATCAATTTTTGTTGGATATTGCTTACGTAGATGCTGGACAACCTACGTGACATAATCGGCACCGATGTAGGAATTTTATTATTATTTCTTTCTTTATTTCTTTTTCCTTTTTTTTTTTGTCTTTTCTTTTTCAAGTTCCTCCGGTGGCCGGTAAAGAAAAGAAAGAAAAAAAAAATGAAAGTTATTAAAATATTATTAAGACATATCCATGTCAATGTCAATCGTGCCACGTAGATTGTCCAGCATCCACGTCAGCAATATCCATCAAAAATTTATCGGAATGATTGAATTGACTATAAGTCAAAAGATTTAGTACAAAATTGGCACTATCAAAAGGTTTATGGTTAAATTGACACTACCGCGATAGGTTTAGGACTTTTCTTACGCTTCTCCAAAATTCAAGTACTTCCTTGCTCATCAATTGTCACATTGCATCAGCGAAATAAAGATGGAAGACACGCATGCATGAGATAAAAGCGCCAGAGCGAATAACCACTAAATGAAGTGAACGATAAACCCGGGCATGGAATCGTTTGCTCGCGACTTTTTCGAAAGACCTATGGACTTTCTAGATAACAGAGAGATAGATAGCCCTTTTTGTCCACCTACTGACAAGTCTCCGCTCCCTTCGCTGTCCCTCGACCGAAACGCGCATGGAACGGCAGTAACTTTCTCCCACCTCTTCCTCCTCCAAGACAACAGAAAGAGACCTCTCTAGTTTTCGGGCCTGATATGGCCATGAACGACAGGCGAGAAGACCGCTCGACCAGTTCGAGATGGACAGGCGGCAGAACAGTCGCTTGGCTGTGGTTTTACTTGACATGTTTGAAGAAAGATAAAATAGATTTTCGGATAAAGATGATGTGGAGAGCTCATCAACAACGGGGTATCGGCGTATACGTTACAAAGTCAGTAATAACTATCCGCAATAATGGTGGCTATTGGAGTTTTTCTCGAGACATATTCCTTTGCTCCGAAAGAGACCGCATGTGGCTATCCATTCCACCTATATCCATCATAACTTTCGATTCCAACAGATAGTTTTTGGAAGATATTTTTACTAGATATTTGAATGAGATTTCGAGGTTAGAAACAAAGTTACTGGCGTCCATAACTTTGACCTGCCCAGAAGGGGATAGGCTCGACGGTCTTGCCTGAAAACTCTTCTTCCCAAAGAGATGCGCGATTATGTGTATGCAATTAGGAACAAGCCAAGAGGGCATCAGGTTGGGGAAATGGGGTTTTAGCCAACTGTTCCATCGTATCGTATGTGCTTTTTACGCCCTGCTCATGTTATGTTCCAGCCTTTTGTGTGTACATTTTAGGACCATCGACCGTCAACTCAGAATGATGATGTTTGGGTCTCCGTCTGGTTTGATTGATTGGTACTTTCTGGTTCTTACAGCAGGAAGTTGACAGCCACTTGTGCTGCATCACTTTCACATTCCACAACCTGTGTGATGCCCTGTCCCCGCTGGGCGATTTTTTAACCTCTGTTACCGATTGGGCCTCACTTGTGACCCACCAAAGCCCAGAGCTCGTAGACATTGAGTTCACAAGCACATGAACAAAGGGCCTTTTTGTACAAACGTTTGTAACATTAGTCGGAGACTGATCTCTTTGGCAGACATTGAGGACTGTGGCTATTTGACTTGCATCTCAAATCTCAGCATGAAAAACTAAGAACAAAGATAGAGAAGGACAGATATAACTTCCTAAGAGCATATCTATGAGCTGAATAAATATTTCTGAGTCGCTGATGGAGATGACATCCAAAACTAAAAAGGGGAAGAGAAGCATTCGTCAGAGACGGTAAGAGTCTAGACTTGCTTCCTCTAATCTTTTTAATGCGTTTGAAATAGCTCGAACTGTCGAAGGCGTCGTTCTGCAACAACCGCCGATGAGCTGGGCTCCTGCATCACGCCATCTTGCAGCGAACAGCTCGAATTTGTCATCTCCGAAGCAGTTGGATGGCTGTACCAGATAAATAAATAAAAAAAACACGTTTGCCATCATAAATGGGAACAAAATCAAAAAGGAAGCGAGTGAATATGTTCAATCCAGAGGGTTTAGAGAATGCGACTTACCAGCCATCTTTTAGCTCTGCCATCCCATACCTCGCCACTGTTGGGATAAACAACTATTGCCTTGCTTGTCAACTGAATTAGAGGAAATTAACACATCAGTGATACAGAACTACGCAAGGCCAGACATAATGAGTCCGTCAATTCTTCACTAGACAGGTAGATTGATTTACCCCTTTAAATTTGCCTATTAGACTTTCAATGAACTGGGGCGGCGCACAGTTTATCCCGATTGCATTGACTTTATTGCTCCTGTTCAATACATCCAGACAATCCTGAAAGCTCTCTCCAGATGGTGCATTTTCGCCATCCACCGAGCTGAAGCAAATCCAGGATGGAATTTCGATATTCTCCTCTTCGAGCAACTCAACACACGCCTATACGATGATGCCGAAACCCAACATTCATTAAGCACAAGGAATGATGCAGAGCAAAAGCCATGTACATCTTATGGAAAGTTAAAACCAACTTTTATATGATCAGTAGACATTATTTTCCAGGTTCTGTCCTCATGAACATGAAACAGAAGCTCCTTGATATTAATATACTGATAATCGGTTGAAGCACTACTGTCATTCATGACTGGAAGTCCTTCAAATGTGGCTATCAGCAAAGCAAGGTTTACTACTTATGGTCATGAATATTGGCTCGAGATGATGATTTGGTAAGGGGAATTGACGATCACAATCATCGTAGACGAACATGACTAGAGCACTATGATTTGAGACCATACAGAATGTCTTTTGCTAAATGAGACAATGTAGAATCACTGATAGATGATTTCACCTTGTAATAGAATTAAGATGCTTAAAAAAAAAAAAAGCTTCCCCTTTCATGAAATAGCTTCGAGAAAGCTCATGCCAAAATTCTTTATTTGGTTAAGTCAATCATCCCCTAAGCTTTTCATAGATGCATAATATTCCAGACACTGAAACTGGAGTCAAGGCCTTCAAAGCCAGAATAATATTGATTTTAACACAATTTTAGAGAAGGTACTGATTTCAAAAGACCAAGTAGTGTCACAAAAACAATGCCACAATCACATTTCAGGTTGGACATAGTGTAATGCTGACCAATCACATGCCGCTGATGCTCAGCATCTTCACATATATATGACTAATATATTTAATTTGAGTTTTAGCTTGGAGAAAATTCAGAATATTCTGATAAGAAAAGAACATACCTGAGCTTCCAGTTTGTTAGGAATAGTCTCAAAGGCCAGCAAATCTGCACCGGCATTAACAAGGACTTGCAACCTACGCCGGTGAAAGTCCTTGAGTCTTTCCAAATTTATGTTGGGTCCATAACAACCGCTGGGAACAGCAATGCAGACATTGAGTACAGATACAAGTGACTATGACTAGTAAGACAAGCAAATTGTCCAGACTACTCTCAACCAGCTTTGTGCATAGGGTGTTATTCTCAGTTGATCCTCACCTATACTCTGAGCCATCAGCAAGATAAGCCCCATAGCTACCAATTGATGCAGCCACCAAGGCCCGATTGTAGCTATGTCCAGGAACCACGTTCAAGGAATCCCAGAACTTGTCGCGGGCTTCAACGGCCAACTTTACACTCTTTTCTAGTAATGACTCTGCTTCTTCCATGGACAGTCCCTTGGACAGAAACCCGGGAAGAGTGGCCTGGCAGGAATAGCAAAGCAATAGCCAAAGTGGTGATGGAATTTTCAACTGTCATTTCCACTTTCCAGTAAGAGGATACGAAACATCGTGTAATTATGAGCTTAAGTAAACTAAATAGTGATCAAATGTCTTCCAAGTATCACAATGCTTACCAGAAGACAACCACAGAACCAAAATGGCTACTAGCATAGTATTGCTAGCGGAACAATTTCTATGATATCCATATCTACAGTAATGCCTCACGGGCTGATTAGTCCAAGCCTTATATGAAGAAGCAATCATTAAGTGTACGAGAAATCAAAAGATCGGTTTTTAAATTGCTAGACCATGAAATCCTAGAAACAGGCAAAAGTTTCATACTCACAGGATCATTCTCAATTAATTTAAGCAGACAAATATTTCATTTCTGCAAACTTCAAAAACAGTCTGACCCCACAA
Organism: Rhodamnia argentea; assembly: GCF_020921035.1. Taxonomy (NCBI): domain Eukaryota; kingdom Viridiplantae; phylum Streptophyta; class Magnoliopsida; order Myrtales; family Myrtaceae; genus Rhodamnia; species Rhodamnia argentea. The sequence continues at coordinate 7,265,907 of NC_063154.1, read as the reverse complement.
AAGTGAAAAATGAAAAAGTAAAAACACAGTTTGTTTCATCTGGATGTTAGAATTTGCATATTAAAGTGGCAAGACTAATGAAATGTCTAGAACTGGAAATTTGCAGGGACTGTAAAATCTGGACGAAAACTAATCTGCGTTTTTCAATTTAAGTAAAGACAGAACTCTATGCCAAATGACCCGAATCTATTCTGTGTTCTGCATTTGCACTTACGAGATGAACCTTAACGAAGAGAGAAGCAAATATCTACAACAATCATTGCGCTTAACGCTCCTTTAGATTAGCTGGACAGTTTCCTTGAAAAAGTAAGAGAATTTTCTACATTGATTTATGGGATGCTTCGGGTGCAAATCAAAGAAACTAATGCTCCGCTGGCTAAGAATGCACCAGTTGTTCCAACTTCCGCGATAAAGCATTGGAAGTATAAACAAAAACGCAAACTTTGAACAGAATCTGGATTTGGCAGTGGAATGATAGAAGAAAAATGAAGAACATCTGCAAAACAGAGTCTGCCACTCAGCCGAAATGCAACAGTGTTTGATATTTTTTTTTGTAATTATCCATGCCAAACAAAAATTCCAACTTAAGAAGGATCGACCCCCTCTTGGAATGAGCAGAAGATCGTATGCACCTGATAGGAAGAGGTGATCAGGACATCAGCACCAGCCTCCAAATACTCCATGTGCACCTGCATTTCACCAGAATTCCGTGTTACTCTTCCGCGACAAAAAGAAAACATTTTCTTACAGCATGAGTATCAAGTTTCCATCCAAATCCGATCGACCAATCCCACCGATGCGCACAAAGTGATACGTGTCACCCGCATCGAGAGAGCAACGAGGACTCGGGACTCACTCGCTTGATGAGATGGGGGTCTTTGACCAGGCAAAGGGCGCTCCAGAGAGGGTCGTTGATGGCGGCGCCGTGCTTCTCGAGCTGGGTCGCGAACCCGCCGTCGATCACGGCGCACCCGCCGGCCCTCTCTATCAGATCCTCCAACACCGATCCCTTCCTCTCTCCTACTCCCATCTCTCTCTCTCTCTCTCTCTCTCTCTCTCGACGTTGCAAAGGAAGAAGTTAGGAGGAAGAAATGCTGTCGTTACGTCTGGTTCTGGCTCGGCGACAGAGTCATGCTCTGCCTCACCTCTTTATGCCGAGGCGTTTGCGTGTCCCGTCGTGAATGCGGACTGCTGTGCCGTATGGATTCATTTTTTTTCTTATATGCAAAGATTGCGGATATAGGAGGGATCGGGCTGGGTCATATCTCTGCATTTTCTTTCCTTTTTTCGTGTTTAGGATCTTGAATTCCAAATCTTCACCTACCTTAACTGGTAAAAAATTCTATCCCTTTACCAACTCTGTAGTTCAGACGGACCTTCCAACATATATGTGATCCGGCAGACCTAAGCATGTTGCAGGCGGCCGCAAGAGATCACGTTGAATTCTTCGATTAGATCCTTCCGCAACAAAATTCGGAGATGTCTATCTATTTATCCATCTATGAATATCTGTGTCGTCAAGGGGAAGACGATATCTTCCGTATCCATTTTTTGTTTTGCTTTCCGTGGTTGTCCCTTCTATGTAAACGGTTTCACGTTTAATTTGCTATGATATATGCATAATACGGGCGTGAGTGCTGGTACATTTATAGGCATAAGTGCATTAGAAATCCTAAAACTTATCATGTAGCAAATGAATCCTAAAACTTTCAAAAAACTCAATTAAGTCCTAAAACTTATCACAAAAGTGCATTCGAGTCTTACAAATTTTTAAAAGTATAATGAAGTCTTAGAACCAGTCACGAAAGTGTAATCGAGTCTTAAAATTTTCAAAAAGTGCAACCAGTGGAAGGACTTGATTGAACTGATATGACAAGTTTTAGGACTTAATTGTACTTTTTGAAAGTTTTAGAACTCGAATACACTTTCACGATAAGTTTTAATACTTAATTTCACTTTTTGTGATTTTTAGGACTCGAATGCACTTTAGTGACAAATTTTAGGACTTCCAATGCATTTTCCCCTATATTTGTATTTAGATATGCATATGTAGGTTCGTATAATTTGACTAAAGCTGGTATTTAGGTGTTTGACATTAATAACTTTTTTGGTCGAAACCATGATACCTTAGCCAATGTGTTTTTAGAGCGAAAATTGCTAAGAAAGTCCAAAATTTGTTGCACTTGTGTGAGTTCAATCTTAAAACCTTTCAATTCGATTAATTTGATCCTAAACATTTTGACAATTTTCCATAACTTCTTTCGTTTGATCAAATTTCAAGTTTCATCAATAGCAATGAAAACCTAAATCCACTAATAGGACATCAAAATAAAGCACATCCTAGAGCGGCGACTAGCCAGTTTTGGGAGAGGCCCTTTTGTTTTAGGGCTTTATCAACCCAATCGACCTCATAATTACAAGTTCTATTAGTCTATTTGGACAATTTTGACTGAAAATTGCTCGCACTAGCAATTTTTACAATTTTTTATATGTTTTTTAATCTCTTTTTTGCCCTTTTCTTTTCTCCGGTGGCGGGGACCAATCGCCAACCACAGGCGATGGGCGATGACCGGTCACCGGAAAAATAAAATGGCAAGAAATAAAAAATAAATAAAAATAAGTTTAAAAAATTATCTACGTCAGAGTTGGTTGTGTTATGTAGAATGGCCGGTATCCACATCAGCAATTTTCAATCCAAATTGGTCATATGAAATATAGTAAATAGTCAAAAGATTTAAGACTAAATTGACTAAGTTAAAAAGTATATGATAGAATTGGCACAAGTGTAATAGATTTAGGACTTTCTTGTTTATTTCCTCGTTTCTAGAAAATAATTTTTTTGTCAAAATAATATTTCATTCGCTTCCTCGAAATACAAGAGAGAAATATCCTAATTCAATTGTAAACCAAGATAAATCACAAATAACTTCAAAACGAAAAAAGCTCCCGATAACAAGAGAAATCAATAAAACAAGATTATGGGCCACATGCTAAAAAAGTACATTTGTGACTTTTTTGCACTAAAATTGGTGGCCGATCACCGAATCGTTATTCAAGAATGAGCACACACCGAAATCTCCATCTATTGCTACGGTTTTGCCTTTTGGTAGTGCGCACCTAGGTTTGGCGTCCCCAACAACATCACCGAGCATAGTAAAAAGGTTGAACGAGCACGGATTTGATACTTATGATAACGAAACCTTCACGAAACTCATTTTATCTCTTTTGAAATAGGATTTCTTTGCCAACGAAATCCCGAAAACATACACGCAAAAAAATCCAAAATCTAAGCTAGATCGCGATAGATGTCTCCCCGAAAATAGGAGAGAGAAGTTTTCAGATTTAAACTAAATCAAAAGAAAAAAGCTTTCAAAATGGAGAAAAGCAAGAAAAGAAACTAGAGAATCGAAAGAGTCTAAGAAATAGGAGAGGGGAGGGAGAGATCTAGTTCAAATCCTCCTCTCACGGAGGTTGAAGAAGAAAGCGTGTGAAAATAAGAGAGATAAGAGGAAAAAAAAAACGGATATATCTAATGTACATATACATTAGAAAAGATATCTGAATTTTGTCGGTGAAACTTTTGTCGAATCGAAAAACAAAATCTCGCCGTAGGTCATGCATCACGGTGCATGCAGCTGTTGCTTGGACTTCTTGGTCGACCCCCATTGGAATCTAGGAAAAGCTCTTGCGCCTTCATATGCCGTTAGGGACATGGCGAATATAATAACTTCGTTGTAGAAACAAAAAAAAGAGGTGCGGTGCCCTACGCATAGTACTAATCTGCAACGCACGATAGAATTAAGCGATAAGACAGTTGTTTAGTACTTCTATAATGGCACGTTGTTTTAAAAGTTCAATCACCGTCTAGCTGTCATTTAATAGTTCCTAATTTTGAGAACCAGCCTTACATGACTAACAGTACCCGCACATCTTTTACCCAATCTCAAACCCAAAGCAGCAACGTAGCCACGGTTTGACAGGATTGATCCCGGTGGAGACGCCACAGGAAGCTGAGGGCACGAGTGCTAACCAGTCTGTTCCTGACAACAATTTCTAAATAGAGAAACGTGTTTGACAACGACACAAAATTTCTATTTTTCGAACAGAAATTTATTTGATAACAATATAAAATTTCTATGGTTGCCAGCCGTTATACCTCAGACTAGATGGGGAGAGCGACACGAGAGAGAAGGAGACCGCACACAAGAAAGAGGGAGTGAGCGATAATAAGAATTCTTATTTCGGTTTCTGTTCCAAAAATAGAGAAATTGAAATTTCTACTTCTCGTCTTTATTTCAAATCTATTTGTGAACTAAAAATTTATTCGAGAAATAGAAAAATAAAATACTGTTATCAAACGGATTTATATTCCAAACCCGATCTAGAAACGGGTTTGGAAGAGAAACAAAAAAATTGAATGGTCATCATGCGCGCCATAAGTAGGCACCCCTCGATATTGATGTCATTTTTCGAAATCTTTTAAGATAAGTTCGATCACTTTTTCCGTGGTCCTCATTATGAATATCTCACGTTAATTACGATGTTCGTTCATTCCAATTGGCTATGTCAATGGTAAATTAAGATCGTGTGGATCGGACCAAGTCATAGATGCTTCAAGGCTGACCAAACGTAGTTGAGCCCCATGGTTGAAAAAAAATGGAACTTGTTTCACCAACATAGAACAAGGGACACATTTTGAGGAGTTGGTAGTCGGCGATCCAAAGACAGTTGCCTAAACTTGCGATTAAGACTTTGCACCCGACTTTGCTTCCAACTCATTTTGGTCTTGGTGTTCCACTTTGAAAGCTACTTCGAGTTTGGTAGATTGGTGAGGGTGTTTCTATTTATTTTTAGTTCTTCTGGGTCATCTTCTTTTAACACGGGCGGTTGAGTATTGAAAAATATACACCGAACTGTTCGTTTTTCTGCTAAAATGGAAGGTGGAATCCTGCTTGTTTTTGCAATTCAGGTGCTATCTGGCACCTGGGATTTCCTTAGCTTAGAATAACCAAAAAGGCATGCTGGCTCTTCTAATTTGAAGAGTGAAGGACACGAATAATTCGATCCTTTTTTTTTTTTTTGGTCGGAAATAAGCAATTCGTTCATCAAACCTACCCCGTACGTTAAGTACATTCCAAGAATAATTCGATCTGAGGAGGGCCATTGTGGACAGATGGTTTTAGAATTTAATGGTAGCCGCGTGGGGAAGCATTCTCCAGCTAGCAGAGCACCTTTTGCTTACCTTTGTGCCAGCTTCGGATTGAAAGATTTGTGGTTTTTCCAGATGATATTTCATTAGTCTAAGTCTTGTTGATTTGTACAGTTAGTCAAAGGTTTCTTTTGGTTCAGATCACCACAGCTAAGTAACATTTTCCGATCGTTTCCTACGGCTCCTCGTTCAATTTTTTCAAAGCAATTAACCAGAACATCGCTTAACTTGGGTTTAATTTTTTCCCAGTTATTGGAAATCACTTGCTTATAAAACTTGCTCCTATAGTATTTTTAGAAAGCTGACAATAGTCTGAACGTTTACTAAGGGAAAGGGAGCATCACTTGAACATAATATATGACCATAAGTAGATAATCAAATATCATGGACTTATTTACTTTACGGCAATTTGAGCCTTCTACCTCCAAATCGCCGTTTGTGGGAAAGTCTTCGATGGCTTCCTTATGAAAACATCGATCTTTATTTAGGTACATATGCAATATATGGCACATTGCATGACAGATCATTTTCGAGTGAATACATAGGTATGATAATTTTTCCATTCTAATGTAGGCAAGTTTAGTACTTATTACTTTACATATTACTCAAAAGATGAAAGATTTATGATTATATAAGCATATTAAAAAAATCTTCTCTTAAACATCGTCTTTTAAAAAAGGATATTTTCTTTCTTGTAAAGTGAAGTTTACTACTTATTATGGAGTGATTTCTGATTTCCTTCCGAACGTTACTTTTTCTTGGGAAAACTCTGTGATATTCTATTAGACGCGATGAACTAGTTTAATATCTCTTCGACCAAAAAAAAAAAATGATTTAATAGCTCAGATATTGTTATTCGTGGAATGTACTTAATGTGCCAAAATCACTTTTTTTTTTGGGTCGAAGTGCCAAAATCACTTTCCATGTCTTGTATTAGATGTTATATGTCACTTTAAAGATGAAAAACCCAGTCCTTTCTTGCAGCTCACCCTTTTAATCTGGCAAATTTTGTGCGGCTAATTAGCCTTTTATGGCTTTGGTACAAATCAAGGTGAAGTCTTCGAGGAGCAAGAAGACTTTTTGCTTCAAATTTGGAGGACAAAACAAAGTGACGCGGGGGTCGGTTAAGTAAAAGGATTTCAAAATAAAGCATTTGACTTTCGACATTGCTTGTGTAATTTCCCACCAAACCTACCCCGTACTCATGCATAAATAAAAAGTAGGCTTTTTTTTTATCCGTCAAAATGGAAAATCTAAAAAAAAAATAAAGAAAATTATATGTAAATTAAAGTCGCAAATTTGAATATTGCGAAAGTCTTGGGAGTTTCGAGTAGAAATCAGAAAAAAAAAATTTTAAAAAAAGGAGCTAGCGATTTGGATCATTCAAGCATCTCACTTAAGCAATAAGTTGTCGGCCGGGGCTGAAATTTCGGATCACCGACTCGCCCACTTTTTTTTTTTTAAATCTTCCTTGAAGTAAATCTCGAGTAATGTGGAAATGGCTAACAATAATAAACAAGAAACTGTAAGCAAATTAAGTATTACAATAGGTAGTTTATTCGAGAGCGAAAACACAAAGAAAAATAAAAGATTTAAAGGTAAAGAAAGGCCTCGAGAAAAAACATAAATGTTTGATACGATGAATGTCGGACCGAGTTTTGCTTATGTTTTGCAACCCCCGGGGAGGGGGAAGTGCAAAATCTAACTTCACACCCTCGATTCGGTCCAAGCTCATGCACATCAGTTCAACACCTTCTTCTTTTTTTCCCCCTTGTTACCATGCTAATAATAAAGCGGACCGGTCAACAAAGTGAGCAAGAGAAAACTTCGGGGGTAATATGGGAGGATAAAAAAATTTATGAAAGTAAATGGTTTTCAAAATATTGTCTTTAAATTCGCAAAATTAGTGTTTATCAAGCAAATTCCAAACGCCCGGAAGAAGAGGAAACGGCAAAAAGGAAAAAGTCCTATTAAAAATGAGCATGGAACCAAAATGCAATACCGATGCAAATGTGAAGTGGATCACAAATCGTTAATAGGCATGCGGCCCTACTGGTAAAATGATTGGGGGTTGAGGACGCTAATATTATAGCTATGGGATTCGACTCTTGCTCTCTGTAAAGTGGCAGAACAAAAGCGAGAGAGAAGAGAGTTAGAGAAAAAAAAAAAAAAACAAGGTATGTCATGGATCGGAGCTACAAATAGCTTTGACAACTTGGGCCCAAAATAAAATAAAAAATGCTTCTGAACACGGGTTATCTACAATTTGTCTAGTGGGCTTTTCACTTGTTATGCCTCGAGTTGATTTTTTTGGGCCTTTCGGATCTAATCTGTACTAACGATCCTTTCCTATGTATTTTGTCTTAGATATTGACTCTATTGCTACATCTTCTATCGCCCCATATGCACACATATGAGCTTAAATATCATCCTCAAGGCCTCCCAAATATGTTTTTAGAACAATTTAACTCTCCGACGAAAAGTTATGTTAGTTTCAAAGTTCACGTTAAAGTAAACATAATCATAACTTGACCTGATTAAACTCCTTAAAAGTCTAGAATGTGTGCATTGAGTCTCTCTTCATTTTTATTCTTTATAACATGGGCTATTCAAATTTTGACTCTCCCTATCTCATAAATACAAGTAAATTACTAAAAATTTTATTAAAATAGTATGGTAAGTTTCAATTAAGTAATGGGATTATTACGATCCATTCATCATATGAAACTATCCAACATTGAATTGCCATACTGGTTAAAAGTAGATACCAATGTGGCAAGATCGATTACTATTGTAGAAAAGGTTTTGGCGAGATCATTTAATATACATGGTATTGGTCATTCTTGCTAGTCACGAAAAAATTATAGGCATTCCCAAAGCAAATATCCTTGGTAACTCCAGATGAACTATCCATTTCGACAGGAACTACTGATTTCTAATGTGCTTACTCTCATGGTATGCGTAATTCTTGAGTAAAAGCTAGGGGCATTTAGTTATTAGTCTTGAGTATTTGTCTTATTACACATAAAGTAAAATTAACTATAAGGACAAGACATATGTAGGTTCATTGGAACCATAAATGATATTTTCGGGTGGCACGTCATGTTTCATGACACATAAGGAGAGAGAGTGTGACTGACAAAAGAGATCACACATGATGAATCATTATTAAGTGATGTGTTGTCATTTGCTACACTACTATATTGAATCCATACCAGTAGATTTAAAGACATTTGTAACCATGGAAGGCTCTATGTCTGTTGATGCAGTTACTACCATGATTTGATGTTTGAAACTTTGTGGAATCGGATTGACTATTAAGAATAATCACAAGACCTATAGTACAATTTCAATTAATATAGTCCAAGTGGGAGAATGTTAGAATTATCCTAGTGTGGTCTATATTTAATTGAAATTAAAGTATAGATCGGTCTATTAAAGTATGATACATATTCTTAATGAGTTATAATATGGACTAGCTTAGTGTAGGCTGAAGAGGCACGGCTCATGATGAGAGGGTCTGCGCTGAAACTCTATATAAGGACTCAAGTCCCTCGCTGAAACTCTATATAAATACTCAAGTCCCTCATCTAGCCCTCAACCGCAAAAATCAGAACGTAACTTTTCATTTTGACAATGGTTTCTCATTCGGCCGGTGCTTCAAGAGGGAATAGAGGGGAAGTACTTGAGTTTCGATTCGTTGTCGTTCCACATCAAATTTCTGACAAATTCTAAATAAGGTGCATGCCATTCTTCTCCATTATAGTGTCGAGTTTCTCATTCCAGTTAGATGATCATTAGGTGTGTCACATTGTGGCCTTACACTTACTACATCCATGATACACAATCAATAATTTAAATATCGAATATTTCCTCATCAATGTTCTTGCTTAGTTAATGTCTCGAGAGCACTCGTAACAAGATTCTTTAAAAAAAATGATAGTTTCCCAATTTTCAACCGTACACACATTCTTACTTTTTTTGTTGAATTTGACGAATGCTTGGTTTCCAATAGATGACATTCATAGTAAACGAATGCCAATGGAAACTTCTTGTTCATCCGTATTCACTCATCGATTCGGAATTAAATACGAGACCAGACGATCCACCTGGCAACACGTTGGCAAAAACAAAACAGACAAAAAGAAAAATAAGGACAAGGTTGCAGAGAGGGCTTTGATGAGTCCCATGGTAATTACTGCAGAAGCAATAAATAACCATTACCTTCAAACACCGTGAATCATCGACGAGTGTTTTTCCGGCCCTGTTTGCTTCAGACCAAGCACCAGCCAATCTCGCAAGCCAAATGGTAATGGCCCCCCATGCCTGATCTCTCTCTCTCTCTCTCTCTGCCTGCAAAATGCAGGCAACTTTTAGGCCAACCATCTTTAATATGCATAGGCCCTGAGCATTATTGACGTGGGAGTCTTGGAGCTTCGGTATCGCCTTTCATGTCATCGTCAACTACTCGTGAAAGACCCGCGTACGTGCTCGGTCATACTCCAGTAGGAATCGCGAAGGATCCATTACTTGTAAGCTGCGATTTTAATCCTTATGCAGCGACTTAAGAATAATACATATAGATACACAAATCACAGTTTCATAAAATAGAAGAGTTGACACACCTTGTTTCGAATCCCTCCTTCTTGATGCGGATTTTACGACGATCCAATGTTCAAAAGCTTCTCCTTTATGAACCCATTTATCATTGGCTTCAATGAGACGGCCCTCATTTATCATTAGCTTCAATGAAACGGCCCCTCACGTATCACTTCTGACGACCCTTTTATATGAGGTTATGTGGACATTAGGGTTTAGAAAATGAATTTGAGCTCTATTTATAGAGATTGAAACCTATCCCCTTATTATAAATAAAGTTAATCTCGACCTACACTATCCAGCACCATATTAGACTAAACAAAAAACTGTGTATATCTTTTCTTTATTAAATCAATTAATATTTACAATAACAATTAATAAAGCCCAAATAATGTATTCTAACATTGCTTCCTAATGCGATTTAAAGTTAACGCCAAATGCAGCTGAAAAAACTAGAGTCGTTCTCCCGCGGGGTTAGGGTTTTGACCAGCTCACTGGTTGGAAGTTGCGGTAGATGATTGAACTTTAACCGTCGTTCCAACCAACCCACAGCTGAAGGAGAATATGTTGCAAGAGCCCAACTGTTCAAGTTTCTATTCGCGAAAGTTGGTATCTTTTGGGGATAATTTTTTGCTGTTTAGTTTTTTTATGCTATACCTAGGACAGTGGTTGTGTCTTAATTTGACGTTTTGAATTGTCCAGTATGGACCCCAACCTATGTTAAAACGATGCATTTTTGTCTTCAGTTGATAGAAATGTATGCTTCCATTGGAAATCCTAGTCTGGACATTACCAAGCCGCACTTGCACTAAACTGATATGCTTAAAACGGGCCTTATTATTGAATGCTATTGAGGCACTTGTTAAGTATGCTCAGAGAAAACCCTTTTCGATCTTTAACAAATTAATCGCATAAAGTACGAGAGAAATAATGCATTACAAATTACAATTCTTAGATGGGTACTTGACAAATGCCTTGCAAGGCACTCATTAAAAAACCCAATTCGGATAAGCTGGAAGAAAAAGCAAATGCATAACCTTCAAACATACCACATATTTACTGAGAAACGAGTTTGGTTTACACATTCTTTGGATTAACATACAATAGGTATTGAATCAAAACCTATGACTTCATGTTAGGAAACAAATAAACAAACAGCAAAAGGCGCAAGGAAATAACTGATATAAGAAAATATACATGGTTTAGTATATTCGACTAATGTCAACAGGGAGAGCGGGACAATGAATCCACTAAAGTTCAATGGATTTTACATGGTTTGAATTTGATTAATTCGAGGCCAAATTCGAAATTAATTATTAGCTTATGAGCCTAATGGAGTGTGTGTGTATATACATGTGCACACACATAAATATGGTCGCATGATACTAGTATCCATCTTTATTGTATTTTCAACATTAGAGGTCGTACTTAGCTCAAGCTTAGACTGATGTTTACTTAATAACTATACGTTGAATCAAGCCCATGCCTAACCAAAACTTATTCAGTCGAACTCGAGATCGAGATTCAATCTGAGAGAGGTAGATTTGAGGAACAAGTCATGCATGATGAAGCAGTAAACATGAGTCAATTTAACTCAATTTAATGACACTTGCAGGATTGTGTTACTCTCAATTTAACATATCGTTCGATTTTTCAATTTAGCCAACTTCTTTTGATATGAATAAATACCATCATCTGGGGAAACAAAAGTTAACCCCTTGAAAATGTAATGTAGTCTCCTTTTCTCTCAACAATCGCCATCTTCACAGAACTCTGTCCGAGGTTTAGTCACCGCAGCAATGTTAAAGCCATGCTACCCCTCAAGAGAGATAGAGACACAATGCACAGACTGGCCGAGGAAGCGGGTGATGTCGATGGTGATACTAGTACCAGAGGTGGTGCTGTGGCGGCGGCTATGGTGGCGTAGTGATTAAAGGTCGAGAAACATTGGGCCTTTTCGAACTAGGGTTCCCGTAAATTGCAAAGTAAAAGACTCTTACCAGTGTTCTTGGGAGCATTATACCTTCAATTAGGGTCCCTACTATTTTGGTCAGAATAAATGATTGTTCATAACAAGTACGACACCAATTTTTCACCTCATACTATTTAGTTGGCATCAACGGACACGTCGGCTGCAATTTTCCATAACTATACACCAAGAGACTTAAATGAATGACTTCCACAGATTTAAGAACTTCATTGCGGAAGTTGTAAGTTGAAGGACCACATCGAAAAAGGATTGCAAGGTCAGGCACAAAAAAATTGCCACTTTCCCCTTTAGAAAGTCCTTTCATAATTACTTTCCAATGAATGTGCTCATGAAAGTGTAGTTGCAATAGATGACACGACCACGGGGGTTATATTAATCCGCAACCATTCTGGTTATAAGACGATACCGAATTCGAGAAGACGACCCTCAAAAAGGAGGAAGAAAGAAGAAGAAAGAGGAGGAGCTGTGTGTGTGGATCGCAAACCAGCAATAAATGGTCAACCAGAAAAGTGAGCACGTATCATCTCACAGTCACAGCCAACTGGAGGAGCTTAGCCATTAAATGGATCAGCAGCACTTGGACAACTGGGAGTGGACCATCCACGTCAACGGGTGCATACGAAAGCGCCACATTTCTTGGGCAATTGTTGGGGCAGTGGATCTGAGAAAAGGATAACTTGAGGCAATGAATGCAATTGCACCCATCACTAATGCACTCTGCTTGTACCGATCAAGTCGTCAACACAGATAAGTACGTGAATAGAGCGTGAAGTATTATTGCGCGCGTAACCCCGTTGTCGACGGCCGCAAGGATCGTTCTCGTTATTAGCATACATCAGTGACCACTACTGGTCAGTTGTCGATCTACTAAGACGGATGGTTAATGATAGTCAATAAGGATAATGTAGACAACAGATTACCAGTTAAGGCATCAAGAAAAGTCAAGAAGCAGTCACAGTTTTAAAGACACTGGGGAGTTAAGCAATGGAGGTCGTGGAGCAATTGGTATGAGACTCTAAAGGAACAACCACTTGGGAACGAGATCATGGCATCATGAAAATATGGGTACGAAACTTTTGGAGATGGAGGAACATGGCTACAATCGCTTGAGAACTGCTCAGAGACGGTTATGGCACGACCATTGTAGATATCATCGTTTGTCTACTAAAAGCTCAAGACACAAACAAATAAATTTACTATCTTTTTGTCATCTTTACTTTATGTACCGTACCTTTCAATTCACAGACTCGTGTCTCCTTTCAAATTTCGATGTCTTTCTCAGTTGTAGTTGGCGTAGAATCTTTGCCTTCTCAAGCTTCGTTGTTGATTACATTTCATAATAGTTTTTGACGTTTGATTCCGTCGAAGTGATTGCATGTTCAAGTTGTGATGTAGATTAAATCCTGGCACGATTTTCATCTGTATAGTTCCGTTTGAAGTGAAGTTGTTCTTGATTTTATTACTTGTCTGTGATATTTTTTGTCTGGAGTCGCCACAACACCTATCTCCTTTGATAAAAATCGTAAAATGGCTTTTAGTGAAAGATACGTTGTCGCAAACACACCCCCACCATGGAAATTTATACAAGAGACAGAACCACGTATTATATAGATTGACTTTATTATATTTAAAATATGCAAGCCAACCAAATCTTTCACTCCAGTGAACAATTATTTGAAAAGTTGTAGACCTATTGCATGGCTGCTAATTCGGCCTTGAACTTTCTAATTTGGTCAATGTAATCATAAAATCATTTGACAATTTTCTAATGTAATTCATCCGGCCAATTTAAGTTAAAAATAGCTAACCTAGCGGTCCAATCAACACATACAACCTTCCGGGACACGATTAACATTTGATGTGTCCAATTTCACTTATAACAACGCCGTTTCAAGATTTTTTACTAATTTTTAATTTTTTTTTTCCTTTTTCCCTTTTTCCTCACTTTTCATATTACCTAGAAAGGGTGGCGAAGTCACCGGGGCTTTGTGACGGCCGACAATCCTTGACAACCACAAGCATGGTACGTCCTTACCAAATCAGGGCGAGAGCCTGCAAGCTCCGCCCTCAGAGCTTGAGTTTCGAGGTCATGCAATCAACCATATCTCCAGTTTGACATTATCTGAGTCCTTATCAACAGCACGCCCATTGACAAAGAGTAAGCCAGAGTGTACGCTTGACTAGACGCGAGCTCTACCGATGCCTTGTATCTGAGAAGAGATCCTAGCGTCGACCTTGAGTTTGTTAGATTTCACGACGACGACCATCTCTTGTAGCTTGACATCGGCATAATTTTTGGTTGTGTGTTTGAAACAAACAAAATGGTGCCTTTTCCTTGTTCTAGGAAAAATGGGAGAGAGTGAGACACTTTATAAATTAAAGGCTTTTCTAGCCTTTCAAATGAAAACAATAGGCTAAGTGGGGTGGATCCTACTATATTTGCGTATGGGTGCACGAACTTTTTGTAGCAAAAATTTTACTTCCCACTTGGAATTGCAGTTATTCTTTATTTTTTAATTTTAATTTCTTACAACCTTTGAAAAGTTACAATTTTTTCATACATAACAATTTCAGACATGAAGAGGTGTCTCCAAATTAATAATTTTCGAAGATAAAAAAGTTGTGTCCGAATCTATAGTTCTCGGACGCGAAAAGTTGTGTTCTTTTCGCTGTTATATGTTAAACGATTTTGTTCAATGTCCACTTATTTCAACTTCCATTTTCATTTCTCTAAAAAAAAAAATACAGCTATATGATATTCCCATTCCAAGACTTTGTCCTATCCTTGAAGATTTTTGTTGATAACCATTAGCAACGTTATGGGGCAAAATAATTTCTTAAATAAAGTGTTATCACGCCTTAAAATCTGATTCTATATTTTCATTCTTTCACCATATTTCCCAAAAATAATTGCTCACCAATGTAGAGACTTATTCGTTATTTTCGAGAGAATCTTAATTGATCTTTGCTGATTTGAATGAGCTTCGAGAGTCGTTAGAAAGTTGGAGCGAGCTCGAAGAGTTGGGTCTCGATCGGAGGAAAAGGAGGTGATGGTGGAGTGAGTTGCTGAAGATGCAGGAAGAGACGAGAGGGCCACGACACCCTCGCCTATGTAGGGGTGCCCTCGCCAGCCCTTTCTAAGGAAGATGAATGGCAAGGGAAAAAGGAAAAAACAAAGAAAAGAAAAGTAGAAATTCATAAGATTTTTTTAAAAAAGATTGCAAAACGGCATTTTTTTCACTTAAGATCATCCACGTCAGCTGCCGGCCGTCAGATGGTTACATTGAAAATTTGTGAAATTGGAAAGTTAAGTTAGCAAAGCGTACTTTAGCACAAATTATTTCAATTAAAAGACTGCAGACCCCATAATAATTTTTAATTAATTATTATTTATTTATTTTAACCCAAAATGGACAGTTAGTTTGACCGTCACCAAAGACTATTACATAAACAATTCTCCACTGAGATATATAAAAATTTGCCAATGATCATATCTACTGATAAGCAAGTTTACGACTATAGCAACAGGTTAGTAGCACCGAGATATATTCAAGGGATGGATAAAAAAATAAGCATTGAAAGCACAACCAAAAATTACCACGATTTGTCCTAGTCAGCGGACAAAAAACCAATAAATACTGGAGTTAATGCACCAACTTGTGCAATCGTCACTTCATTTTCCAGAGTGCGACTCGGAGAGAACTACATAAACATAAATGAAAAGTTCCACGAACCATCTCATCTCCTTTTCTTCACATTCGGTAATAATACACACTTGTTTTCATGTAGTATTGATGCTCTTGGCGTTATAATTGCGCAGTGAGAATTCAATACACAGTAAAGGAAAGGAGGAGGACATATCGATCTCGAGAGAGAGAGAGAGAGTATCTATGCAAATTTATAACGGCAGAGAGAATACGCTGTCGACGACGACCCGAAGAAGATGAACCCTCTCGCCGAGAGAGGGAGGGAGATGGAAGGTGGTGGGATGGGAATAGGAAGATGATGTTGATGATGATGATGCTCGTGAATGGGTAGAGAGAGAGAGAGAGAGAGAGACTGATGACTGAGAGTGAGGGAGAGATCAAAGGGAGGAAGGAGTAAATGCATATCCACTCTGATTTAGCAAATGACTGAAATCAAAGGCAGGAAAGGCCAAAAGAAAAGATAGAGAAACCCAGAGAGAGAGAGAGAGAGAGAGAGATATTTCCATAAAGTCCCAATCCACCAATCAAACCCTTTTTGCTTGATGGCTCACATGGTGTAAATCTTCTCGGGCCGCTCAGAGCTTGACCACTTCGGGGATGTGGACCGGGTATCGGTCGATGCAATCGGCCCACGGCCCGTCGGTGGGCGTCTTGATGGTCCGGTTGCACTTCCACACGGCGCTGTTGCACTTGAACCCGCTCCCGAACGCGATCTGCCAGATCCTGTCCCCCTTCCTCATCCGCCCCTTGGCCTCGACGTACCCCATCTCGTACCACAGCGACGACGACGACGTGTTGCCGAAGCGGTGCAGCGTCATCCGCGAGGCCTCCACGTGCTCCGCCGACAGCTGCAGGTTCTTCTGGAGCTCGTCGATGACCGCCCGCCCCCCCGCGTGGATGCAGAAGTGCTCGAACGCCTGCTTGAAGTCCGGTATGTAGGGCTTCCACTTGGGGTTGAAGATCTTGCGCCCGATGAGGGTCAGCAGGAAGAGCAGTTGCTCCGACGCCGGCAGCACCAGCGGGCCGATGGTCGTGATGTTGGACTTGAGCGCCTCCCCCGCGATCGCCATCAGGTCCTTGGACAGCGATATCCCCACCTTGCCCTCCTTGTCCTCCTCCTCGAACACGCACCGGTACGCCTTGTCGTCGGCCCCCTTGTGCGTCCTCACCACGTGCACCAGCCGGTACTTGGCCCGCCTCCGGTCGGACCGCCGGTTCGACAGAAGGATGGCGGCGCCGCCCATGCGGAAGAGGCAGTTGGGGAGCAGCATGGCCCGCTCGTTGCCCTTGTAGTAGTTGGGGGTGATGATCTCGGTGCTGACGACGACGGCGTTGGAGTTGGGGTGGACCTGGAGGAGGTCGCGGGCGAGGTCGATGGAGATGAGGCCGGCGCTGCAGCCCATGCCGGAGAGGTTGAAGCTCTTGATGTTGCTACGGAGCTTGTATTTGTTGATGACCATGGCGGAGAGGGAGGGGGTAGGGGAGAAGAGGCTGCAGTTGACGATGAGGATGTCGATGTCCTTGGGCTTGAGGCCAGTCTTGAGGAAGAGGGCGTCGACGGCGGAGAAGATGACGAGCTGGGCCTCGCCGCGGGCGGCGTCCATGGTGGGGGTTGGGGGGATGTAGTGGATGGCGGGGGGTAGGCAGGTCTCCTCGCCGAGGCCGGAGCGCTCGAGGATGCGCATCTGGAACTCGACGCTCTTGGGGTTGTCCTTGAGGATGAGGCGGGAGTGCTCCATGAAGGTGGAGAAGGGGACGCGGCAGGTGACGGGGGGCTTGTAGCAGGCGTAGTCGACGAGGAAGATGGTGCGGGGCTTGGACATGAAGTAGACGGTGGCGACGAAGAGGACGAGGAAGGAGGAGCAGAGGATGTGGAGGAGGTCAAAGTGGAGGGAGCGCCAGAGGGAGAGGATCCCGTCAGGGCCGAGGCGGAGGAACTCTATGAGGACGGAGGCGACGACGGGGAGGAGGATGAGGGGGATAATGTGGTTGACCAGGTGCTGGTAGCCCAGCTTCACGTACTTGAGCTTCACCGAGCTGGAGAAGTCCGGCAGGCTGGGAGGCATGGTGTGTGTGTATGTCCTGTCCTGTCCTGTCCTTTCCTTGTTGTGTGGTGGCGAATGCAAGAGTGAGAGAGAGTATTGGAGCCGCCTTGGAAGGGGAGTTGTTTAGGGCGGGGAGGGAGAGAGATATAAAGGCAAGGCGAGAAGGGTGGTGAGGCCATTGAATGGGAGGCAGATGGAGTGGGATTAAATGCCCCCACACTCAACTCAACGCCCCCACACTTAATTAATAATGACCATTACTCCTCTCTCTCCAGGGCGAGAGCCATTCCACGCACGGACGAACGCATCTTCTAAACCCCCAACTAATTTCAGCAATTTTTGTTGGGTGTATCCGTCACTGTAACTTGTGCTCCTTTCCTTTACCATCCCCTTTAGCTCTGTTGGTTGACCCAATTACGGAAGGGGCCTCTCTCCGACCCATCTCTTGCTATTTTCGTGAGGCGGTATGATTATCTTTTTAACGATTTCTACATCCTCCTCCTTCTTCTGCGTCGTGTGTGTGTGTGTGGAGTAATGAGCCGTAGTCCTTTCGATGAGGAGGGAGTTCATTAATGGAGCGAACCCCCGCGTGGGGGGTTGTAAGCAAGAAACTATTTTTGTTGGTTTCGACGGACGGGTCGGGTCGGATTGTCTTCGAAACCGCACGTTCGGGGGGGAGTGGAAAGACATGATCGATGACTTCCTATTTCGCAGGAGCTTATGCTCCTATTCGGACCATGTGCCCAGCTGTTCGATGCAGAAACAAAAGAGAGAGAGAGAGAGAGAGAGAGAGAGAGAGCAAAAAAACCAAAAGACAAAAGCAGAAAGCCGACGCGAGGGCTTCTGAGTTACCTATGTTGACCCTCCTAGGTTTCACGAACAATTATCAATTCGTGTGGGGTGTTGGATCCCGCGGCACGAAACCCAAAGAGGGGGAGTTGGTCCAAGTGGAGTGAGGAGAGAGAGAGAGAGAGATAGAGTCCGTGATCGCATGAGCAAAGGCGACCCCGTGTTAGGTTAAAGCAAACTCTGCCCAACGGAGAAATCACCGTAACGACATGAAATGTACGAGGGAGTCACTCACTACGTAATCCCATCGTATGCCCCGTTACGATCTCGTATACAATATAGACCCTATTCACGTGGGATGAGACTCTTGTTCATCCCTTTCGAATCACATTAACTATATGCAAACTGCTCTAAACCACGACCGCTTGTATAGGCTAAAATTAGTTTGAAATTAACCTGTTCGTGAGTGTTGTTCCATGGTCCTCCCGTTAGCCTAGTCTCCACGCCCATGCACCTGGATCATAAATATGTTCATTTCTGTGGATTTAATGTTTGTCAACGTGAGGAGCAGCTTCAACTTTAGTCCCGCTTCCGATATGAGAAATTCACTGGCTAAAACAATGATGTGTCGGGTAACTTAGGGTTTCGAGGTGCTCTTGCATCATGTCCATGTCATCAAATACTAAACAAGGAATAGTCAGCTTCAAAACTCTCAAAGTGGACTGTCTATCTTCTTTCATAGGTTATGTCGAACAAATTCAGAGCCTGAAAATTTGGTTTTTATATTTATAGTTGGCTAGATCGATGGTCGTGTTCCCGGAAACTGGATCTGTTCATCTGCCTCGTATATTTATGGCATAGACGGTTGGACTAATGGTTGGGGCGTTGAGAATCTGGGATCCTATTCCTAGGGCATGTAATTAAGGATTCTTTATTTCTAGATTAACGGAGTGATTGTCCTTTACGACAGATTATTAACATTAGTCTAGTTTATTTATGTAATCCCTACTGATGACCAAACCAAGGGTCCAGGAGAGAACTCTTCATAAGCAGGATATCTGTTTGGACTGTTAGACTGCTCATGATTGCTTTTGCATGTTAACCAAAACTTTCAGGAGAGCAAACAGTCCGCGGACGGGTAGATTTCGTTACGTCTATTTTCTAAAGAATAATGCGTAGGACTTAGTACATCGATTTCATAAATAAGTTTTGATGTACCTGCTGTCGGTTGTCGCATGCATTGATCATACGATAGAATAAGGGATAAGGGCACAAAAAGCACGATAGATGAGTCTTGATATGCCTCGCCCAGATCTAGCAAGGGCTGCGACTCTCATCGGCCCAAATTAAAGCATAAAAATAAATGAAATAATCTAAATTCAATTTTTTTAAAGAAATCGTAAAAATTGGCTACGTCGGCGCCGACCATGCCACGTAGGATGGCCGGCGTCCACGTTGACGATGAAAAGGTTTAGGAGTAAGTTGGTACAATTAAAAAATTTGGGACTGAATTGGTACAATTACAACAGGTTTAGGGATGAATTGATACTTTTTCCCTTAGTTATGTCTTCTTGGATAAATTCATTCCAAACTTTTCAATGCACCATAAAAAATCCGTAACTGACACCTTGAAACAAATTTACCCTATCGCGACTAACTCCGTAAAATTCAAGAATATTCCGTCAAAAGCTCTAGTTTTGTCCTGCAAATTAAATGAGAATATCTATAATTTCCCAAACTTTCTTGAGATCTTTTCACTAGTCCCTGAGGAGCATTATTTCTTGTTATTGCATAGACCGATTGTTTCACATGGATGATAGCATTCTTTCTATGAAGAACAACATTGTTGTGATATTGAGAGAAAACAGTAAGATCATCAAGAAAGTACATAATAGGAAGATTCACAGTATGATGTTAAGAATTTCCAACGATTGCTATCTGCAACATTAAAACCCATTGAAACTAATGTTTTTTATTTCTAACCCAGAATTCATGGCATTTAATGTGGCGCGTACAAATCTTAGTTGGAAGTAATTGTTGCATGGAAAACGACCGACTACTTGCGAATTAGAATCCTATGCATCCCTCTTAAAGGCAATACTTAAGGAAACTCCGTGATTATATAGTTACACAGCTACTAGAATTATGGCGAGTGGATCGCATCAAGTTACCTATGAATCTACCAGGTTACATTTAAGTTCATGCAGATCGCAGAGAAGCTAATCAAGGTAAGAGGGTCATGTCATTATGTCTGTAGGACCTTCGCTTTCTCCATGTTTCCCCTTCCAATGAGAGCTTAACGTGTAGAGCATGATGTTTAAGATATAATCACTTCTTATGAACGACGTTTAAGACATCATTGACTGATTCTGAATTTTTCTTAATCTTTCGAAATTCAACACGGATTCAAAGACGCTATCTTTCTCGATATTCACACGGTCGGGGGAACGCGAGATGAACAGGACAGTGGAAGGCCGAACCAACTCCACGAAACGATGACGTGACGCCGCTCTTTAGTTGGGGAGGTAGCAAGGTTGCCAATCGAATTCACTTCGCTGGCGGCGACAAATGTCACGAGCTAATCAATATGTGCGGTTGCGCTTGTGTCTCGTGGCGACGACTGCTGGAAAACAGCCAAAGCCATGGAGATTTGCTTATGTTTGCATTTTTCTAGCTTAGCCAAAACCAGTAAGGAAAGCAATAGCACTCTTTCCAGGAAAAAGCTCTGATTATAGGGACAAGAACACGTGGAGTTTTTCTTCATCTTCTTTTGTCAGAGCAACGTTTCAATCATTTCCGTAAAAGTACAAAAGAAAGAGCGCAGCCCAACTACAAATCCAAACAAATCTCAAATAACTTTAAAATAAAATAAGCTTTAAATAACAAAATAAATTATCAAAATAAGATTAGGGGTCACTCGTTCAAAGAGCATATCCATGACTTCTTTAAATTAAAATTGATGTCCGATCACCAAATCCGTCTTCAATAACCAGCACACGCCGAGATTTTTATCTATTATTACGATTTTATCATGCGGTGGTATGCACTTAGGTTCAACGTTCCAACGCCATTACTGTTCAAAGTAACTAGATTGAACGATTATAAATCCAAAATTTGTGAAAGCGAAACCTTCACGAAGATCATCCGGTCTCTTTCGAATAAGTACACATCCCGGGTTAATTAATTATAAGTCTGTCTCAAAAAATAAAATATGATTAAGTATCGACTTTTGTATTGTTCTATTAAGTATATAAGATTTTGTCTGTAATGAATCGCTATTAGAAGAAAATAAGGCTCGGGTTATTCCGTGCCCTCCAAAGTCAAAACCCTGTCAAGGTGGTGCTTTTCGTTTTGAGTTTATGCTGGAGTTGGAAGGAGTCTCCTAAAGCAGCATCTTTTAGTAAAAGTTCAGCTTTTCTACTATATATTTTCTCGCCTTTTTTTTTAATCAAATATATGCAATCTAAATTATTATGATTAAGTCCTTATACTTCCATAATTTTTATAATCGAGTCCCTCTTATATCCAGTCAAGCCAAATTTAACCGATATGGCGTCATCCGATGGCCAGCCGGATTTGTTATCCAAAGGATTTTTTGGAAAATCTGTGAAAGTAGAGGCTTCGCTTGTTTCGCGGAATATTATTGATTTGGGAAATATTTATCAAAGATTAATTGTATTTTTTTAAGATTGATTATTTGAATTGTTTTACAAAAATGAACAAAAAAAATATTTTTTTTCATATAGATATAAATTATTATTGATAACGAAAATATTTTTCATCAACTAATTATTTCGAGTGTTACCAGTAATTATTTTCAGAAAATTATTTTTCAAATAATTTATTTTTCATAATATAAAACGCATTTTTAGCTAGACAAATTAAAAGTGGGGGGACTTATTAGAAATTGCGTGAAAGTATGTGGTGAAAATGTAGAATCGTTTTCCCCTTCTATGCATTTGACTAGTAAGCAATTAGCAGAACATTTTCTCGCTGGATTCTTGCTCAACGTATTCTCGTTTCCGCAGACAAATGTAATCGATCGAGATGCTCCCGTTTTATGCTGATTCTCCAAATTACTTGACTCAGCCAAATTTTAGAAATAGGTTCTGTTGAAATTAGGGCCAATTGATGTACTTAGATGTTCTTTTTCACATTGGAGCTTAATATTTGAAATGATGGAAAATAGAATTATTAGAAACCATTTAGGCTCATGCACAATAGGATAATTACCAAATCAGTCCCAAACCGATTGGACGGATACCAACTCAATTTTGAACTTTTCGATTTTGTCAGTATCGGTCCAAAGCCTTTGCCCGAAATTTTAATGTAGTCATTCCAAGCAATTACTGTCAGAAATTACTAATGTGGCGTTCAATCATCTCCTACCGATTTGCGTGACACATTGGTGTGGATAATTTGGCTCGAACCAACGTCCTACGTAGACCGTCACGTCATTATTTTCCCAGCATCAAATAATTGGGAGGACTACATTGAAATTTTGCGCAAAAGTTTAGGATTATAGCGACAAAATTAAAAAATAAAACTGAATTGGCATACGGTATAATAATATTAAAACTGAATCGATGATTTTCTCCGCGTACGACTAAGCTTTCGTATGTTGTTTCTCTGTCTGTTGAAGTACTTTAATCAAGCTAGGTTGCTGTCAAAGTCAAATTAATGAGCACGAAATTATCATTAGAGGAACGCCGACAAAGGCGTTTGTACCATCTTTAATGGAATACAGTGGATTGGCCATGCAACCTACAATCCACATGGTTTTTTTCACGATCTCTGGTAACGTACCTATCTTTGTAATAGTTTATGATTTTCGAGTAATGCTAAACAACAAATTATCTTGCTCCCCCACTAGATATTTTCAAAAATATGAAAGCGAAAAATAAATGTTCTCATCTGAAACTGTCCCCACAAATTGGTAAAAACTTAATAAACCATTTAACGGATATGAAAAATGTGGTTGGCAAAGATTAAGAATACCATGTTAATTGCGAAAACAATCGTTGACCGAATCATTCTCCCGCGGAGAAAAAATTCTAGATCCGTAATCACGAGAACCCGAACTTATAAGAAGTTTCGCTATTCAATTCCATCACTTGCATTCTCTCGTAAGCATTCCAACCAAGTCTCAGTCAACCCATTATTTGCGGAAGAACAGTATTTAACCAGGAAAACTAATCAACCTTCGCCACAAGTTATCGTCATTATTGGCCCTTCGAATTCTCAGATCAAGAGGGTGAAGGAGAACGAGGCGATTAACGATCGCTACTGATCGACTTCCGGACCGAGCTCTCGCGCTACGGTGGGGTCCCTCAATGGATGATGAGAATTCAAATCCGCGTTCAATCACGAAAGTTAGGGTTGAGGAATTGCATAATAAGTTAAGTGATCGGTGCTTGAAAGGGAAACTTACCAAAACATGTCCCTTTGGATTCACTACCTAAATATAAGGAGAGATACCAGGAAACAGGGACAGTAATGGCTGGAGATTATGATTAGTTTGGGACAAACACGACATGAGTTGTATACTTATGAAAAGGAGAAGTTAGGTGAATAGTTCTTGTCCGGAAAAACGTGCAAGCCAATATGATTCCTCCTTATTTAATTGCAGTTTGATCTGGGTAGGATTGGCCCAGCATTCTGATTTCGCGTACACAAATTTAGTTGGGAGGTTGTCAATAAACCTGTCCTAGGCACACTCTTAATAAGGGTTGCATCATACGGTGAGTCAAGAATGGCTTCTTCTTCTTCTTCTTCTTTTTATATAAATCAGGAACAGAAAGGAAGAACGAATGCCTCAAATAAGACAGACATGACGAGGTTAGAAAATATTATAAGAAGAGGTACAAGAAGAACCGCCGTTTTAGAGTGCGTTTGTTTCATGGAAAAATCAAGATTTGAAATATAGTATAAGAAGAGGTACCAGAAGAACCGCTATTGGGGTGCGTTTGTTTCACGGAAAACTCAAGATTTGAAAAATATTTTTCAAAAAATAATTGCTCATATTGCTTTCGAAAATAAATGAATGAAAAATATTTTCGTCGTTCATGAAAATAATTAGGCATATATTGTTATTGATAGTGAAAATATTTTCCGTTGACTAATTTTTCAGGTGACACAAAAAATTTCAAACTTTTACTCATGTGGTACATTTACTCGATCCAAACTTTTATCGTTGTGATACATTTACCCTAAACTTTTTCTTGTCACATCGAAATGCCCTAAACTTATAGGCATGTGACACATTTAACCCACACGGAAAAATAATTTGGGATAAATGTATCGCAAGAGTAAAAGTTTGGAGTTTTTACCGCCACGAAGAATTTTTTTTTTACTTAGGATGCGTTTGTTTGAGTAATACACAAACCCCTTTTAATCCCTCCCGGTAAGGAGGAATTTGGAGAGATTGCAAAATGAACATAAAATCGACTTTACCATCTATCGCAATCTCCTCATCTCTTTCCTTCCATCCAAACTAGATTGTATTTGCAGAATCCTTTCCCTTCCTTCCTAATTAATCCAACCAAACTACGAATTTATCGCACTTGCGGACAAATGTTTAATGTCATGGTGCAGTAGTTCTTCCTTTGATCAGATAAGAATCAAGTATCAATCTTCAAAAAATATTCAATTCAAATGGACCGGGCTTGACGTAATGGCGAGGGCCGATTTCGATCGACATAAAGTAAAGAGGGTGGGAACAACAACCATCCTCCCAACCACCTTCTCCTCAAAATAGCGATATCCACAATTAATTTGAAACGCTCCGGTTGATGAATGTCATCCCCAGAAAGGATAAGCTCCCCCGGAGGAGTGTTCCACACAAAATGCCACATAATTATCCACCTCATGAGTGATAGCTGATTTTCAAAGCATTTAGAAAATTGTCGTCTTCGATTCCAGTTAACTTAAATAGCGCTACTGGGACTCTTGTTAACAAAACCCGTAACTTTTCGAATCGAAATTAATTCTCTGAATATATCATATTTGAAGTAAGTGACTTTCTCGTGAACCAAACATGTACTTGAGCATATACACTTGCAAAGCAGGAAAAAGAATACTAAAAAAGGCATAAACATATTGCATTTGTGCCAATTCAATACTAAACCTTTCAATTGTAACAATTCAATACTAAACATTTTCAAGTTTTGTCAATTGAGTCCATCCAGTCAATTTAGGTTAGAAATTGCTGACATGGACTCTGACCATCTTACGTGGCATAACCGACACCGACGTAGATTTTTTAAAAATAATTTTTACTACTGTTTATCTTTATAATTTTTTTTTGGTTTTTTTCTTTTTTTTATATCTTTTCATTTCTTTACCTTTTTTCTTTCCGACCACAAGCGGTGATCGAGATGCCCTTGCCGGATCTGGGTGTCGCGGCCTCACCTAGGGCCGGCGCCTCACTTTAGCCGGCGAAGCCATCACGGCCCTCGCCCCTAGCTGGTGAGGGCAAGCGAGGGCCGCGACACCCTCGCTGGCTACAACAAAAATGTTGCGATCCTTGCCCAAAGTGGGTGAGGGTTGCTAGCCCTCACATGTGGCTCACGACCCTCGCCAACCCGGTCCTCGGTACAAAAAAAAAAAAAAAAACAAACAATTATATAAAAGAAAAAAAAACAACGTCAACGCCGGCCATTACATGTAAGACCATCGCCCACGTCGGTGGTTTTGGGCATAAATTAGCCAGATGAACTTAATTGAAAAATTGTGAAAAAAATTTAGAATTAAATTGACACAATTAAAAGATTTATGATTAAAGGACACATATAAGATAAGTTTAAGACTTTTTTTAGTACTATACTCCTTGGAAATGTTGTATTAGAACGAGTTTCTGTAGTATAAAGAAAAAGCACCTTTCAACTATGTGGAATTTGCGCTTATTACCATTTATACATGTTTGAGTAATAGACTATATGAGTTTGCGATGAAAAGCAAGGTTCTTCTATTAAATTACTTCGAGTCAACTTCACCATGCATGCAAGGGCCCCATTGACTCAACGAGCACGTTTTGGTGGAAAGACAATGATGGGACTTAGGACTCGAGTGGGAGAGATTTTTCACTATCATATTTCCCATTCATAATTAATAACGACCTAACCTCGTTGCCATCCCAAAAAACAGTACTTTGCATAAACAAGTGAAATAAACATGAATGAAGTCCCCGGAGAAAAGTCATTTCTACTTTTAAATTTTCGACTTTTTTCCCTCAAGTCTTGTATTTTCGGATTATATTTTTCCCCTTTTTTTTTTATTGCCCCTTTCACTTTGGCTTTAAATGCTTTAAATTCTTTCTACACTGTTTACTTCAATCTTATTCTTTTTATTAAACAGGATAAATTTCCCTCACTAACGGTCAATTGTCCGATTAGGATTGTGTGTTTCTAAGTTAAATTGATTGACCATCAATCACAAAGATATTCTTGTGATTTTTCATACAAGAAATCTTGATTGATTAACAATCACTCTTTAAACGATTTTAATTGTTAGAAGCTTGATTTAAGGATTCTAGGATTTGATTGCATGGGCGAACAAATCCTCTCAAACTTCTGATCGTTCTCACCTCAACGGCTCGTGATCTTTATTCATCAATCAACCAACGACTAGTTTTTGGAGATTGATCCTCGGAGTGGTTTTGTCCAACGGGAAGCTTGGAAGATAAGGAGTATAAAGAGCACCAAGTTCGAAGACCAGCGAGAGATTTAGAAAGTTCATCATCCTTATTTCAAGAGAGTTTTACTCGTTCAAATCATCTACTTGAGCTTTTACTTGAGATCTTATAAGAGGTGTATACAGAGTCGGGTGTGTAGAGAAAGATAGCCTTGATAGAGGCAGCACTTGCTTCTAAGGAAGTACTTGTGATCAATCAATCATATCTTTATATAATCTCTTAATTGATTATTTAGTAGAATCTAGCTAGTATGCTGTTAGTATGGGAGAGTATACATAGGCTTACCAAAATCCGAATCACTATTATATCTTGTGTGTTGTCTTTTACTCTTTACTTACTTATATCAATTGTTTAGTAGAAGCGTTGTATGGTTCTGTTGATTACTTTTACTCCTATCAAACTTTATTATCTTATTTTCGCATTAATTTTTCGAGTTTGATTACAAACGCCTATTCACCCCCTCTCGGTGTTAGGTCTAGTCAAAACATCAGTCGGGACAAGCCGCTCCCCCCGGGAGGGTATACTGAGTTGCTGATACGTGCAAATCATGCCCATTTTTTAGTTCTCGCGTCTCGTCAATTCTCCTACAAATGCAAAATTATCTCCATCGTTTGTAAGCCAACGGAATACGGCACCCGAGCCGATCCGACTCCAGCCCAGCCAGCTGCTCTTTCGATCGTATTTTTTGCCTCGAGCTCTTTCGATCACCTTAACGTATCGGCGACGAGCCCGAGTTTTATCTTAGTGTTTGTGAGTCAAGAAGGGAAAGAGATGGTCCATGACCAGCCCAAGTTTCTGGACTTATCGGCGATGAGCCCAACCTTTCTTTTAACTTCTATAAGGCAAGAAAATGGGGAGGGAAAGTGCTCGTCAATGAGTTTAGCCAGCCCGAGTTTCAAGGCAGTTAGCGACGACCATCGAGCCCAACCCAAGCTTTTTATGGAAGTGGGAGGAGCCAATTATTGCGTCTCTTAACACCTTAATCTTACCATGGTCAAGGGGGACAAAAAAAACTGAGATTAGTTAATCTTTCGCATTATGGTAAACTAAATGGGTTGAAGACATGTCTTGTGCATACCCACATAGATCCATATAATGTTAGCTCAGATATCTTAGACCCATTTCTACCAATTTATAAAATTTTAAGTGATTCGTTTACAACCCGGCTCACAGAAAAGTGAGTTGAAAAATGGATTTCTAACCTAACTTTTCCCGACTTATGCTTCCCCACTAGGTCAACTCCCACATACTTCCGTTGAAAGCGTCGGGGGGAATTTGGTTGAGGGACTAACTTTTCCCGACCTATGCTCCCCCCCACATGGTTCTATTGATATCATGATCCATTTTTCTATAAAAGCCTATACTCGTCTCGTAATGTCCACAAGTGAAGTTTTCTTCTACTAAGCACGCTTTGTGGCATTAAAGCAAACACTCACATTTCCTTTGCAAGAACATGCGACTCTGACATCATTTTATTTTGGAATTTTAGCCGCCAAACGATAAATGTGCTGACGAAATGGACGGAAGTTTTGGAGGCACGAAGTGGATTGGAACACGTTGGGTATATCCTCAAAACAGTAAATGCATTCCTCGTGACGCCTCAAGCTCAGGGTAACCCATTCCATACCCTACATAAACAGTAGCTACAGGGACAGTTGAATCACGCGTTCCCCTGCTTTTGCTCTGTTTCTATCTCTCTGTGCGCATCTCAGTGAGTGGGAGGGAGACAAGATGCCGGAATACTGCGTGACCGGAGGAACAGGGTTCATTGCGGCGTATCTGGTGAAGTCCCTTCTCGAGAATGGACACACTGTTCGGACTACGGTCAGGGACCCTGGTAAGGAAATCAACAAGTAGTACTCTCAAGGAAAAAGAGGCAAATCTTTCACTGTGTTCTGAAGAATGTCTTTTCCTGGGGCAAACAGGGGATGATGGCAAGGTAGGGTTTCTGAAGGAGTTGAAGGGAGCGAAAGAGAGGCTGAGGATAATGAAAGCGGATCTGACGGTGGAAGGAAGCTTCGACGCGGCCGTTCATGGTGTCGATGGCGTCTTTCACACCGCCTCCCCTGTTCTCGTCCCTTATGATGACAACGTCCGGGTAAAATCTTTGCATCACTGGTCAGCTTCTGTTTGCCCTAGTAATAACTTGAACTGTGTCCGATTCTGACTCCTCTGGCTGACTCTTGGTGTGCAATTTCAGGCAAATTTAATTGATCCATGTATAAACGGCACCTTGAACGTGCTCAAATCCTGTTCGAGAGCGAGTAGCGTGAAGAGGGTCGTTCTCACTTCTTCCTGCTCCACGATAAGATACCATGACGACGTTCAGCAGGTTTCATCCCTCAACGAATCGCACTGGAGCGATACCGAGTACTGTAAACGCCACAATGTGAGATCGATTGTAGTGTGTTCTCTAATTAAAAATTCTACAATGCTGAGTACTGCAAAAACTATAGTTGCTTCACTTGGTGCAGCTGTGGTATGCATATGCGAAAACCATTGCAGAGAAGGAAGCGTGGAAATTGGCAGAACAATATGGGATCGATCTAGTGGTGGTGAACCCGTCTGTAGTTGTCGGACCATTGCTCACTCCGCAGCCGACGAGTACATTGCTTTGGATACTTGCCATTGTCAAAGGTCAGTTTCTCCATCACCGGCTGTCCACGGAATTCCCTTGTCTGATCCACAAATTTGTCCTCCATCAGTAAAACAATTCATATCAGCATCGCATCCCTTAAGTTCAGGGCCGCAAAATGCTGTGCTGAAGTACTTCATTTCCAATGCACTGCTCGTTAATTAGTACACCCGTTCGAATAACTTCAAAACCTGATCAAATTGGATGATGATGCCGGTTCTACTTGATCTAACAAGGAGAATCTATTTCTCTCCTTAAATTGGCTTGGTTCGGCGACATGGATATCATTAGAAGGATATTTGTTTCTTTCATTGGCGAGGAAAAATTACGTCTGAAGGCGCTCTCATCAGGTTCACGAGGCGAGTACCCCGACATGACGGTCGGGTTCGTGCACATTGATGACGTGGTTGCTGCGCACAGTTTGGCCATGGAGGAAAAGAGAGCCTCAGGCAGGCTCATATGTTCAAGCTCGGTGGCTCACTGGTCTCAAATCATTGAGATGCTCAGGGCCAGGTATCCGCAATACCCATTCGAGAACAAGTGAGTACAACAACGACAAAAGGCAGCAATTACTTTGCTCAACTTTGGTACCATCATCTCGTCTCTTTCAAGAAAATGTTGTCCGCACCCGTCCTATTAAATAAGATCAATCGCGTGTCGAGCAAGTTCAAGCGTGGAGTCTTCGACTGTACTTAGTTGTATCTTCCACATGAATCCATAACATTGACCTGCAGAGTTTATTTTTCCTCTTATTCCAATATTGTAGGTGCGGCAGCCAGAGCGGAAATAACAATCCACACATCATGGACAGTGGCAAGATAATGGAGCTGGGGCTTCCTCCATTGAAATCTCTTGAGCAGATGTTTGATGACTGCATCAAGAGCTTCCAAGACAGAGGCTATCTGTGAAGGCAATCCCCTGTTCCGGAAGCAGAGGTCAAATAATCTGAAACTCAGCTATCTTGGTCATCATGAATGATGATGATAATGGGTTCGGTGAAAGTTTCTGTGGAAGGCTAAATAATGGAAGACATTTACAATCCTAATTTCGTTCTTTTTATGGTTTATGAATGTTGCTTCTCCCCTCCCTGCTAATAAAATCAAACCCATGTTTGGGAGCTCACTTCTTTGACGGGTCGTAGGGGACATTCACTAAGTTAGGGTCCATTTGATGGATTTGGATCCCCTGCCATAGAGGGTTAATGGCAGGGGTGACATAAAATAAAATCCAGCCGTTCGTTTGAATCCGAAGGCTGAGATTCAGCCACGTCATCCGAAGAGGGGGAGCTCAAATTTGAGCGCGCGAAACCAGCACTTCTAAATAAAAAATTAAAAAATCTAATTTCCTCTCTCCTCAAATCTTACATATCGACGCCGGCATCCTCTCTCGTTCCCTTTTACCTCTCTCAAACTTCCTCCATCGTCCTCCTCCTCCTTTTGCTCCGGTGACGCTTCTCTTCGACGCCGGCGTCCGCGGAACTCTCAAATTTGCTCCATCGTCCTCCTCCGTTTGCGCCGGTGGCGCTCCTCTTCGACGCCATCATCCGCGGAACCGCCGTCGACTTTCCCGACACCAAATCCAGGGGCGCGGCAGTGGCTTCGAAGCCGCGCACATATCCATCTCTCTAAAAAAGATTACGACTCCGTGCGCATCTCCTCGATTACGGGTTGGTGCTCGATCGACTCTTCTTTTCTTCGGATTTAGTTTCTATGATTTGGCATTCTTGAGAAGTTTTTAGGGTTTTTCGGTTTAGCTCATGTTGGTGAGTCGGCCTTTGCTTTGCTCGCATCTAAATGTCCGCCGAAGTCGAGGCTGGATTTTCGAGGATTGGCGCGGATGAGTTGTAGAAGCACCCGATTGGTGCGGTCTTTGTTGTTTTCCTTGGTGAAGAACAGAGGAGGAGGAAAAAAAATTATCCATCTTGTTGTTAGAATCTGTACCGTTTTGAATGTTTAGTTGAATTAGAGGCCTTTTATCATCGTTCTTACGAGGCGATTTTCGTTCTTGTGCTTATTTTGATTCATTCGAAAAGAAGGGAAAAAAAAGGTACTTCTATGGCGGTGTATTATAAATTTAAGAGTGCAAGAGATTTCGATTCAATTCCTATGGACCGTCCATTTATATCGGTTGGTATTTTGAAAGAAAAATTTTTTGAACCAAAGCACTTGGGCGGGGGCACCGATTTCGACCTTGTGGTAACTAATGCTCAAACTAATGAAGGTGGGTTTCTTACTTCATGAATCAATTAAAAATTTTTAACAATTAAGGCTATCAAGTTTGGAGAGAGCTGTCTAGTGGGGAGCTGTATGTGTGGCCTTTTGAGTCTAATATTGGTGATGTTTATGCTGAACTTGTCGAGGCTGAAATGATTGTGAGTGAGGTATTCATAGCGTTAGGGCCTGGGTTTTGGCCTGAGGTAGCAATACCTGCTGATCCCGAGTCTTTTTGTCAAATGAACCGTGGTAGTGTTTGTGTAGTGAGTCCTAGCAAGTGATTTGCATGTTGTGATTTTTTTTTTTTTTTTTTTTTCTTTTAGGGGGGGTGTTGAGGGAGGAGGAGTAGGGTACATTCTCCATGATTAACATCACCTAATTTGACATTTGAGGGGAAATTGAGCTCTCTGGAGAAGCTTTTAGAGGCTGACCCGATGATTAGTTAAGGCTGGGCGAGGGAGGAGGAGGGTACTTTCTCCACAGTCAATATCACCTAATTTGATATTTGAGCAGAAAAGAGCTCCAGGGAGAAGCTTTTGAAACATTCATGCTTATCTTAGCAAGCAATTTAAGTGCAAACCTCGGGAAGCAATACCACCATCAACTCCATTCCATTGATGTTTCTTTTCCATCCTGCATATTTTATTCCCTGCAAGGAGTTGTTTTTTGAATTCGAGATCACCTTCACATACTCGTATATAAACACGTGTGGAATGGAGTTGATGATGGAGGAGGGACTTATCCATATATATTCTCTCTGTTGCACTTTGATACTTTTAGGAATGCAGATGCTCTGATTTATAAGTTCAAAGCTTGGTTGATTGCCAATCATTAGAAAATTTGTTGCTTCATCTATTGGTTGTCGCATTTTATTGGTTCTGTAACCTCTCAAATGGTTCAACGAACTTGCTAATCTCACTTGATTTTGTTCGGTGGATAATTTTTTAGGTTTGTCATCAAGGTGATTACTTTGATGTTCACAAGAATGCTTTGTAAATTGAATGCTAATGCCCCTTGGTGTTGTATGTCACTTCTCTATGCTATTTTAGGTTTGTTGAAATGCCGAAGGAATACTATGTTGTTTTCAATGGCCGTAATATCGGCATATACAATAATTGGCCTCAAACTGAAGTTCAAGTAAGTGGTTTTAGTAAGGCTAATTACAAAGGATATAACAATTGGGAAGCCGCAAAACAGGCGTACTTGAAATTTTTCAATATGAAGGAGTTGCCAACGACAATTCATTTACCTACACGATTTCCTCCCACTAATGAACATGTGAAGCAGGTATGTTAGTTCCTTACTTTTGTAATAAGACACTTTAATTTTCCAATGGTTTAGGGATATAATAATTATATGGTTTCTTGTTATGTCTAATCGGGACGATGATTGTCCCAGTGGTTGTAGCCGTATAATTAGAGATCTGGAAATGGAGTTGGAACAAACCCGATTTGAGCTGGAACAAACTCGAAGGGAGCTGGAACATAGCCAATGTTCGCATCGATTGACTATACAAGAATTGGAACATACTCAAGGTTCGCTTCAATTGACTGTACGGGAGCTACAGAATGCAAGGGAGGTGAATGACAACTTCGGAGAATTGATTAGTGGCTTCGGGAATGTTAACATCGATTAGAAATGCTTCTTGCATTATTGTTTTGTGGAAGATGTAGCTTGAACTTGTAGGACGTGAAAAAGATGTTAGTATTTGCATTTATGCCTTTGTAATCACTCAAAAGTACATGCTACCTTGTTTCTGGAGATTTAGAGCTTCTTAATGAATGTTACTAAGTAAATGTGACTACCTTTTATATTTGGTCCTCTCTCTGGTAAAGATTCTTTGCATAGGGCTTATACGCTCATAAAGAAGGATGACTGGTAATGTGGCGTATAGGTTTTCATGTTTTTGCTGCTGAGAATTGTTTGTGTTTTTCTTTGCGGGGCAAAGAATGAGTTAGTGTTTTTTTTTTTCTTAATACAACCTACCTTGTTGAAGTTTTTCCCTCTAAGTCGCAGACGGGTTTTTCTTTTTCATGTCCCCCATTCTATTTTTTTTTTACTTTTCTTTTGTGAAAAAAAAAAAAATTTTCGATTCTACGAAAAAAAGGGCTTCGCATTAGAAAAGTGCGAAACATGAATGAAAACCGAGGTCAGATACAAATTATATAAACGACGCAAGTTTGCACAAAGCGGATTACCTTTTTTTTTTACTTTTCTTTTTCATGTCCCCCTTTCCATTTTTTTTTACTTATCTTTTATGAAAAAAAAAAGTTTCCGATTCTACGAAAAAAGGGCTTCGCATTAGAAAAGTGCGAAACATGAATGAAAACCGAGGTCGGATACAAATTATATAAACCACATGAGTTTGCACAAAGCGGGTTACCTTTTATTTTTACTTTTCTTTTTCATGTCCCCCTTTCCTTTTTTTTTTCTTTTCTTTTATGAAAAAAAAAAAAGTTTTCGATTCTACGAAAAAAAGGGCTTCGCATTAGAAAAGTGCGAAACATGAATGAAAACCAAGGTCAGACACAAATTATATAAATGACGTGAGTTTGCACAAAGCGAATTACCTTTTTTTTTTTCCTTTTCTTTTTCATGTTCCCGTTTCCTTTTTTTTTTTTACTTTTCTCTTATGAAAAAAAAAAGTTTCCCATTCTACACTAAAAAGGGCTTCGCATTAGAAAAGTGCGAAACATGAATGAAAAACCAAGGTCGGATACAAATTATATAAACCACATGAGTTCGCACAAAGCGGGTTACCTTTATTTTTTACTTTTCTTTTTCATGTCCCCCTTTCCATTTTTTTTTCCTTTTCTTTTATGAAAAAAAAAAGGTTTTCCATTCTACGAAAAAAAGGCCTTCGCATTAGAAAAGTGCGAAACATGAATGAAAACCGAGGTCAGACACAAATTATATAAACGACGCAAGTTTGCACAAAGCGGATTACCTTTTTTTTTTACTTTTCTTTTTCATGTTTCCATTTCCATTTTTTTTTTACTTATCTTTTATGAAAAAAAAAAAGTTGCCCATTCTACACTAAAAAGGGCTTCGCATTAGAAAAGTGCAAAACATGAATGAAAACCGAGGTCAGATACAAATTATATAAATCACATGAGTTCGCACAAAGCGGGTTACCTTTTTTTTTTACTTTTCTTTTTCATGTCCCCCTTTCCATTTTCTTTTCTTTTCTTTTATGAAAAAAAAAAGGTTTGCCATTCTACGAAAAAAAGGACTTTGCATTAGAAAAGTGCGAAACATGAATGAAAACCGAGGTCAGACACAAATTATATAAACAACGCAAGTTTGCACAAAGCGGATTACCTTTTTTTTTTTTTTTTCTTTTTCATGTTCCCGTTTCCATTTTTTTTTTTACTTATCTTTTATGAAAAAAAAAAGTTTCCCATTCTACACTAAAAAGGACTTTGCATTAGAAAAGTGCGAAACATGAATGAAAACCGAGGTCGGACACAAATTATATAAACAACGCAAGTTTGCACAAAGCGGATTACCTTTTTTTTTTTACTTTTCTTTTTCATGTTCCCGTTTCCATTTTTTTTTTTACTTATCTTTTATGAAAAAAAAAAGTTTCCCATTCTACACTAAAAAGGGCTTCGCATTAGAAAAGTGCAAAACATGAATGAAAACCGAGGTCAGATACAAATTATATAAATCATATGAGTTCACACAAAGCGGGTTACATTTTTTTTTTACTTTTCTTTTTCATGTTCCCGTTTCCATTTTTTTTTTTACTTATCTTTTATGAAAAAAAAAAAGTTGCCCATTCTACACTAAAAAGGGCTTCGCATTAGAAAAGTGCAAAACATGAATGAAAACCGAGGTCAGATACAAATTATATAAACAACGCAAGTTTGCACAAAGCGGATTACCTTTTTTTTTTTACTTTTCTTTTTCATGTTCCCGTTTCCATTTTTTTTTTTTACTTATCTTTTATGAAAAAAAAAAGTTTCCCATTCTACACTAAAAAGGACTTTGCATTAGAAAAGTGCGAAACATGAATGAAAACCGAGGTCAGACACAAATTATATAAACAACGCAAGTTTGCACAAAGCGGATTACCTTTTTTTTTTTACTTTTCTTTTTCATGTTCCCGTTTCCATTTTTTTTTTTACTTATCTTTTATGAAAAAAAAAAGTTTCCCATTCTACACTAAAAAGGGCTTCGCATTAGAAAAGTGCAAAACATGAATGAAAACCGAGGTCGGATACAAATTATATAAATCACATGAGTTCGCACAAAGCGGGTTACCTTTTTTTTTTACTTTTCTTTTTCATGTCCCCCTTTCCATTTTCTTTTCTTTTCTTTTATGAAAAAAAAAAGGTTTGCCATTCTACGAAAAAAAGGACTTTGCATTAGAAAAGTGCGAAACATGAATGAAAACCGAGGTCAGACACAAATTATATAAACCACATGAGTTCGCACAAAGCGGGTTACCTTTTTTTTTTTACTTTTCTTTTTCATGTCCCCCTTTCCATTTTTTTTTCTATTCTTTTATGAAAAAAAAAAAAAGGTTTTCCATTCTACGAAAAAAAGGGCTTCGCATTAGAAAAGTGCGAAACATGAATGAAAAACCGAGGTCAGATACAAATTATATAAACCACATGGGTTCACACAAAGTCGGAACAAAAAGTCATCTTTAAATCCAAAACACAAGAAACATATGAGCAACAAAAGCAGAAGAGAAACAAAAACATAAAAAGAATAAGGGATCAAATGGTAGTGAATGGAAAACAAAAAACGCAACCAGGTCCCCCCATAAAAAAAACATTGACTAACAATAAAACATCGAGTATTTTGTCAAGCATGAAACATTAGGAAGTAACAATACACAACTTAAAACATTAGAAGAGTTGAAAAGGTTCGGATCAACAGGAGGGAAGGATGTGGTTGGGGGAAGACTACCACAAAACCAAGCTTCGGATCAACGTTTCCCATTTTGACAGCCTCTCTACATCCATCAATCAAAGAGTTGAAAAGCTCAATCTATGCTTCAACCAAAGCTGCAACAAATGATCCACGATCCTCCGAAGCAATAAAATTTATTTGATTCTCATTTCCAAATTTCATCACCTACATAATCGGAGAAGCAACATGATGAACATACTTCCCACCTTCTACTAATATGGAAAAGAAAATCACATTTTTGTAAAAAGATTTTCGAAAGAGTATCTGTTTTTTAAATCATTTTCCAGCAAGCACCGAGTTGAGTGATATCAAGTAACAACAAAGATTCTGTTAATAACCCAAATAATGATCAACAAAGACAATGAAGAGAAAGAAGCCTTTCGCTTCTTTCGGGACTCAGAATGTACTTGTTTCCTTAGATAAAGATGAAACGTCTCCATTGTAAATTTCCTTAGATCCCGCTTGCATGTAAGTCCATGAAAACAGGACTCGGAATGTACTTGTTTCTTTCAGAACCCCGTAACTCACAGGCTTTCGGCTAAGCAGTGCTTGCTCAACACAAATCGATCAAGTCATTTAACTCAAAACGAGATAAGCTCTAAGTGAATTCACTTAGAGGCCTTCGTCCAGCAAAAAGTGAACACCTTAAATATCTATGTTGATAAATGGACCTAAACTATCATAGGGACCTGATATTGGTTTCTCTTTGGCGTTTCAACCACCAAGAAAATCACGAAGTTGTTTACTTTTTTTTTTTTCCAAGAAGTTGTTTACTTAAGGCAGCGAATAATTTTCAAAAAGCTAAATGTACAATATTATGCAAGATCCAATTTATAAGTAATGGCCAATCTCTACGTGCGGTGGTTAGATCACAGATATTGTAAGATATACAAGTAAGCTCACACGGGAGCTTTGATGGTATTCACAGAGGAAGGACAATATATTCTTGAACTATATCGACATAGCGTAGCCGGATAAGGATCCGATCTCACTTCTCTACATAGAAAACTTCGTTTTCAAGCATTAACAATTTATTTGCAAGCCAATGCCAATAGTATCGCTACAGACCACCTTCTCCAATAAAACATTATGCGTAATAGCCAAGTTACTTTGAACTGATGAAGATTTTTTAGTTTCGTTTCCCTCAAAACTTTAGGAAGAAACCTCTCTAGCAAGGTATGATAATATGACATCAAACATTCCTTAGAATCTATGAAGTACATGAACTCTCTACAGGACAAACAACAATACCCGAAATCACAGCATCTTTTTGAAATAGATGAACTTCGGATGGGGCTGTATGTTCTAAGTTCGGGGGGAGCTGGTGGGGTTGCATAACCAAGCTCGTAAGCCTAAACATCCACAATGAAATGTCCCGAGTGTTAATAAATATGAAAAAATCTGACCCTTACAAAGTGAAAACCATTAATGCGGACAACAAATCCAAAACTTTCGCAAATAGACATAACAAATCAGAAATTAGCATGCATGATAAAATGAACATAATAAGATGAACATAACTTATTGCAAATAGAATAGTGCATTACCCGTTACCAAGCGATGTTATCATGGAAGTCATATTGAAGTCTCGTGGTGCCTCAAACGTACTGAGTAGATTACTATAAAAACCCGGAGAGTTATTGTAACTTCCAAGAACTTGAGGTGCACAAGAAGCTTGCGAAGAAGCTTGAGGTGCGTCTCCTTGCTTCTTTCTTTTTCTTTTATTTTTCTCTAGACAGCTCTTATGTCGCTTTCCTCCTTTGCGTCCATCTTTCTTCTTGAGGCCCGTACATTTTGCAACGAGACTCGTATCTTCACTTAAGCCTGCGAGATTTCTCCGAGACTCGCCTCCAAGTGGCATTTCATCGAGAGATTTGTTAATGGTCAAGATCATCTTCTTGATAAATTCATATCTCCGAATAGTTTGTGAGCCCTTGACTGCTATCTTCACAAACTCGGGACACACCTCTCTATATCTATCAGTAACATCCATGTCACCATTCCCCTAAACAAATATATAGAATCTATTAGAAGTTACCAATAAATTAGAATACTAAATTGAGTACAAAAGAATATAACGATAATTTATACCTGAGTATCTAAACCATGCTTCTCGAGTATTCCATCTCTTGCTTCACGTGTCCATCTCTTCAAAAGGTAAGCACTAGGAATTAACTTTATGTCCAAGTTATCAAGCACCTTCAACGCATGGCAACATAATATCCCAACGGTCTCAAAATGATTACAAGCACAAGTTACCACTTCATTGCTTGGGCCGCCCGTGACCTTATACTCTGCATCATTTGTACCAAATGAACCAACAACATATTCCCGCAAGATACCCATCTCATTACGTTCCTTGATAACCAGGGATAAAGTTTTCATCCATTCTGTCTGAAAATTTTCAAACATTGAAGGTGTATAGACCTTGCTTGCTTGCTGCAACATAGGTGATGTCCGACACAAAATTGTGGGCAATTTCTCTCTAGCATTAAACTCAGCCTGTAACTCTTTGTACCGCTTATCACTCACAACCTTATCAAATCTCTTGAAAAATCCATTTAGATTTACATTACACGCAAGATAATCCTTCAAATCTCCATTCAAACTCTCACTCAATTGTGTACTACGTATCCCCAAAGTCACCGTAGATTTCATATAACATCTAGCCCACTTCTCTTTCAACCTATACAGATTTTGAAGCCAAGAATTATCGGTAGCTTCATATGTTGAAAGTAATGAATCCCAAGCCTCCTCAAATTTTTTCACTTCTACATATTCATAGACAAGCTTCTTTAAATCAGTCAAAAAATTAGATCCATTCCTCATTAAGTGACCAACATTTTTCATAGCATTTTGCATTAGATGCCATGTACACAATCCATGTCTTGTCTCAGGAATCACCTCTTCTAATGCCTTCGACATTGCTGCATCTTGATCAGTAAAAATTGTTGCAGGCCTCCTATATTTGTGTGCCCCCAAGAATGTCTCGAAAAGCCATTTGAATGAATCTGCGGTTTCATCATATAAAAGTGCAGCCCCAAAAATCACAAGCTCTCTATGGTGATTGAATCCAATAAATACACCGAGTGGCCTATACTCTTTGTTGGTGGAAAATGTTGTGTCAAAGGTCACAACATCACCAAAAAGGGCATAATCAATAACCATTCTAGAGTCTGCCCAAAATATGTTTGTTATTTGCTCATTACTATCAAGTCGAACAGCATAAAAGAAAGATGTGTCTAAGATTTGGCGTTTTTCGAAATACTTTAACAAACATCCTGCGTCCCCAAACTCCATGTCTCTCCCTCGTTTAGTGCGAAGATAGTTTTTCACATCAACCCTCGTGTAACCTACGTTTTCTCTTCCCCCAGATTGTACACTAGACAAGTCATGCTGCTGTCTCTGTGTGAGGCCTGCATTGTCACCCAACACAATTTGCTGAGCTTGGACGTCGCTTATTTGCCTATGTGACCGTATCAAGTGAGTACACTCTGCAAAGTGGAGTGGATGGGAATGCATTGGCTCAAAATCATACACAAAATATTTACCGCTCTCTCGAACTAATTTGATTCCCATTCGGGCATGACAGTCCATCCTCGTTTCAGGCCTAGGCTTTTTTACTAATTCCAGCCGTTTATCTTTTTGTCGATGTCCCTCTTTTGCACAACAAAAACGTGTAGAAGTTATGGAACCATCCTTCCCTTTGTTAGTAACTCTCCTACGTACACCAAAACCAATTTTTAATGCATAGATCTTCCAAAACTCCCATGCCTCATCTACATCATTAAATTCCATACCCATTTGTGGAGTCCGGTCATTACTGCTGATAAAATCACACAAAAACATAGTGGACAAAGTGACGTCATTAGACGATAAACTTGAATAACAAACAATAAAACAGAAGAAAAACTAACATACTTTCATGAAGACATTACTTACCTTGTGCCATCATCATCCATTTGAGAGGGAGTCTCCATTTGAGGGATAATTTCGCTGCTAGTACTAAGCATGGTAGTTACTACTCCCTCCATATTCATTTGAGAGGGAGTCTCTCAATGCCAGTGTATGAAGGTAGTTTATCTTCAAACTAAGAAAAACGTCACTTATCATTAGAAGTTAATTTATCAAAGCTACTAGAATGAGAGAGAAAAGCACAAGAGACAAATTCCAACCAATAAGCTATCTCGAGAAAAGCATCATTTCTTATTAAAAGCATCATCGCTATAGGTATGCTGATCTAATATCGGGAAAAAGCTGTAATGCTTATCAAGGGGAAAAAAAATATTATTCATTATCATGCTAAACTTCCCTTTACAATTGTCATTTATATATATCAAAAGAAATGAAGGCCTACCCTTAAGGTACATTCTACCGAGTTCATTGTCCGAGGTAGGGTGTTATAATTTTTTACATTTTTTACATTTTAACGAACAACTACCGAGAGGATTCTTAAAATGCTTCTCTCAAACAAACTAACATAAAAACAAAACAAAGAAAAAGATGAAACGTCTTCTTTTCACCAAAAGAAAATTTGTTTTAAGAGGAGCATATAAGTAACAAATACTAATCACTAAACATTATATTACCCGCCCCAATTGCAGCCACCCCAACTTTTAACCCACCAATAGCAGAGAGTACCGCATCGGGAAAAAACAAGAAAACTATGAGGACATGGCCTACAATGATGATGTAGACCTACAATTCCAAGTAAATAACTCACATGTATATTGAACATCCAAAAATACATTGCCTTAAAGACATCTCAAATACACTTGCATTTGGTTTCTAAGCCGGATTTAGCATTTGGTTTCTATGATTCAGCTTCTCCATAGAGCTCTTCGTCTATTTATGGCATCCCCGGACAAAGGTATGCATTGAGGATTTATGTCTACTTCATGTCTCATCCAACGCAGAATTTGAGAACTTCTTTTCGAGTTCATGATCTTTTTGCCCCCCTTCAATCATGTTTGAAATTTCCAGGGCACACAGTACATCTACAGCTACTTCTTTCGGCCATACTTGGCCATCCATGAGAAGGTCATCAACCGTAACTTGCTGGAGCTGAAGGTGATGGCGGGGGATTATGCGGTTTCGATGTGGCAAAAGGCAATGAGCTACGGTCAGATAAATTTTTCTTTCAAAACACCAACCGATATAAATGGATCGTCCATAGGAATTGAATCGAAATCTCTTGCACTCTTAAATTTATAATACACCGCCATAGAAGTATCTTTTTTTTTTCCTCTCTTTCCGAATGAATCAAAATAAGCACAACAACGAAAATCGCCTCATAAGAACGATGATAAAAGGGCTCTAAAAAAACGGGGCCGATAATTCAACTAAAGACTCAAAACAAGATGAGATAATTTTTTTCCTCCTCTCTGTTCTTCACCAAGGAAAACAACAAAGGCCACACCAATCGGGTGCTTCTACAGCTCATCCGCGCCAATCCTCGAAAATCCACCCTTGAGTTCGGCGGACATTTAGATGCGAGCAAAGTCCCACACTCACCAACATGAGTTAAACCAAAAAATCCTAAAAACTTCTCAAGAATGCCGAATCATAGAAACCAAATCCGAAGAAAAGAAGAGGAGATCGATCGAGCACCAACCTTGTAATCGAGGAGATCCACACGGAGTCATAATCGGCGGAGAGAGAGATGGATATGTGCTCGGGTTCGAAGCCACCGATGCGCACGGAGTCGTAATCTTTTTAGAGAGATGGATATGTGCGCGGCTTCGAAGCCACCGCCGCGCCCCTGGATTTGGTGTCGGGAAAGTCGACGGCGGTTCCGCGGATGATGGCGTCGAAGAGGAGCGCCACCGGCGCAAACGGAGGAGGACGATGGAGCAAATTTGAGAGTTCCGCGGACGCCGGCGTCGAAGAGAAGCGTCACCGGAGCAAAAGGAGGAGGAGGACGATGGAGGAAGTTTGAGAGAGGTAAAAGGGAACGAGAGAGGATGCCGGCGTCGATATGTAAGATTTGAGGAGAGAGGAAATTAGATTTTTTAATTTTTTATTTAGAAGTGCTGGTTTCGCGCGCTCAAATTTGAGCTCCCCCTCTTCAGATGACGTGGCTGAATCTCAGCCTTCGGATTCAAACGAACGGCTGGATTTTATTTTATGTCACCCCTGCCATTAACCCTCTATGGCAGGGGATCCAAATCCCCATTTGATACGGTCTTTACCTTAAATTTCTACGATTAGCCTCCTTACTTATTGTGTGTAGGTCTGGGTTCACCCTCCTTCCCCCCATACCCCACATACGCCACTGCGCCGACCGCCCCCTCAATGCCAAGCTCGGACACGAGCACCAACACGAAAGTGGGCCGCCTGCCGCCCGTCTTTGACACGATTGAATGCCGAAGCAATCACAAAAATTTTACATTTGGGGTGCCTGACTTCAGTACTGACGCACGCTACCTCAGATATGAGGCCGGCGTGGCCTTAGATCTGAGGTTGAGGTCTCAAGGATGCAAAGGTTTGAGGTTTCTAGTTATGATCAATCCTCGAGCACTCAAAAACAGAAAATTACTCCGGCAAAAGCCATAACAGTTTTCACTAAAATCATAATATTTGTCAAGCTCGTGAAGGAGTTGAGAATTTTATCTAGACTCGGGTTTGTGTTGGTCCGGGAGATCCGAAGAAATAGATTTTCTGAACCGGTGTCATCCATCAATATGACGATTCAGATTGCTGAATCCACATGTGAAATGAAAGATTCGCCTTAATCATGGAACTGATTACGTTTTCCCCGCTTCAATTTTTTTTTTTAGTGAACGTGTCACGTGAAAATTCGTGAAGCACCTAACCTCACTCAACCCACGCCCCTCCCCCGTATATTCCTTTCGCCAAACATATCTCGACTCTGACACCATCTCACCAGAACTTAGCCAACAAACGCTCAATAAGTTAATAAACAAATGCAACTTTCGAAGGCACGAAGTCATCCGCTCTTGGCAGATCCGTGAGACCTGTAACCTTTCCGAAACTGTAACGATTAAGATATTGATCAATGATCAATGCAGAGTAAAGATAGAGAAATGCGTCCTTGGTGACGCCTCAACCATAGAGTAACCCATTTCATCCATAAACGGCAGCTTCAGGGACAGTTGACACACACATTCCCTTGTTTCTGTCTCTGTTAGTGTCTCTGAGAGAGAGAGGGAGGGAGGGAGATGCCAGAGCA
Organism: Rhodamnia argentea; assembly: GCF_020921035.1. NCBI lineage: Eukaryota > Viridiplantae > Streptophyta > Magnoliopsida > Myrtales > Myrtaceae > Rhodamnia > Rhodamnia argentea. The sequence goes on along the minus strand of NC_063154.1, from coordinate 7,221,913 downwards.
CTGCGTGACCGGAGGAACAGGATTCATTGCGGGGCATCTGGTGAAGTCCCTGCTCGAGAATGGACACACTATTCGGACTACGGTTAGAGACCCTGGTAAGGAAAGCAACAGGAGGTCTAGACGGTCTCCTCCACTATTTACTCGCTAATAAAAAAAAGGGGCAAACTTTTCATTGGGTTTCTGTGTGTTCTTTCTGAGCAACCAGGGGATGAGGGCAAGGTTTGGCATCTGAAGGGGTTGAAGGGAGCGAAAGAGAGGCTGAGGATGATGAAAGCGGATCTGATGGTGGAAGGAAGCTTTGATGAGGCCGTTCATGGCATCGACGGCGTCTTCCGCACCTGTCACCTGTTATCGTGACTGGTCGGCTTCTGTTTGCCTTAGTGATAAGTAAACTGTGTCTGATACTGATGTAGTACAAGATATTCATTACACTGATTTGAGGGAGTAGAAGATTGAACATCATTGGGTATTAGATAGATAATTATTGCATAAAACATCCTCGAGGGCGATGTTGTTGTCATGTTGGTTACAAAGATCAAGTTGAACATGGACCTAGTAATGGCGGACCGAGTAATCTGAGCAGTTGAATACTCGAGCCACTGAATCTAATGGTTCTAATAACTGATGGACTGACTCTAGTTAAGGTTTTCATTGAATGGTGCAGTGCCGAAAAACGAAGAGGTGTTTTCTTCCTATAACAGATCCGGTGTATGAATGTTTAAGCTACACTTGAAGAATGTGGTTGTGCTGTCGGCTTAAGGATGACTACTTTGCGTTAGAATCAAAATGCACATTGTAATACTGGCCTAGCTTAAACATGTTCTTTTCTGACTCCTTTGGATGATTCTTGGCGTGCAATTTCAGGCAAATTTAATTGATCCATGTATAAAGGGCACGGTGAACGTCCTCAAATCCTGTTCGAGAGCGAGCAACGTGAAGAGGGTCGTTCATACCTCTTCCTGCTCCGCGATAAGATACCAAGATGACGATCAGCACATTTCGCCCCACAACGAATCGCACTGGAGCGATACCAAGTACTATACACTCTACAATGTGAGATGAATTGCATCCGGTTCTTCAATTAGAAACTCTACCAATACTGAGTACCGACACGCTGTTGTTGCTTCACTTGGTGCAGCTTTGGTATGCATATGCGAAAACCGTTGCAAAGAAGGAAGCGTGGAAATTGGCAGAACAAAACGGGATCGATCTTGTGGTGGTGAATCCGGCTTTTGTGGTCGGTCCATTGCTCACTCCTCAACCGACGAGTACACTTCTTTCGACACTTGCCATTGTGAAAGGTTAGTTCTACCATAACCAACTTCTCACCGATCACGGTCAGTTGAGCGATTCCTATCAAGATTGAGACATCATCAAGTCGTCGCATCCATACAGCAAAATGCTGTGCTGAGGTACATCAATTCCGATGCGCTGCTTGTCAATTAGTAAGCCTGTTTGAGTAACTTTGAAACCTGATCAAATTGGATGAGTGATGCTGGCTCTACTTTGAACCAACGAGGAGAAACTACTTCTCCTTGAAGAACAAGTGGGTTCGGTGACCATGGTATCGTTAGAAGTACATTCCTTTCTTTCATCGGCGAGGTAAACTGAAGTCTCTAGGCACTCTCACCAGGTTCACGAGGCGAGTACCCCAACACGATGGTTCGGGTTCACGCACGTCCACGAAGCTGTCGCCGCACACATTTTGGCTACGGAGGATAAGAGAGCCTCAGACAGGCTCATATGTTCAAGCTCGGTGGCTCACTGGTCTCAAATCATCGAGATGCTCAGGGCCAAGTATCCACAATTACCCCTTTGAGAACAAGTGAGTATCAAAATGAAGGCCGCAATCTCTTTCTGAGACAACATTTTTCGGGGCTCGTGCTGTCGGATCGAATCAATCACATGTCGAGCACGTTCACCGCGTTCAGTTGAATCTGCTACATGAATCCATAACCATTAAAACCTGCGCGAGTTACTTTTCCTTTTCCCAAAAATGGTAGGTGCGGCAGCCATAGAGGAGATAATAATCAGCATAGCGTGGACCGTGGCAAGATGACGGAGCTGGGCCTCCCTCCATTAAAATCTCTGGAGCAGACGTTTGATGACTCCATGAAGGTCTTCCAAGACACAGGATATCTGTGAAGGCAATCCCCTGTTTTGAGAGCAGAGAACGAATAATCTGAAACTGGGCTATCTAGATCATCATGAATGATGATGGAAGTTGTCTTTTTTTTGTTTTCTTTTGTTTTCTTTTCTTTCTCGAAGTCTAAATAATGGAAGTCCTTTACAATACGAAGTCAGGGCACCGTCATCTCGTCATTTTCCATCGATTAACGTTATTTCTCCCATGCTAATTGTAGTCAAGCGCATGTTCGGGAGCTCCACTTCCTTAACGGTTCGTAGGGGACATTCGCTAAGTTAGGGTGCCGCCTTTACCTTAAAATTGATTTTGCGAGCGCTTTCGAAGTGGCTCACTGGCTGCTTTTTAAGAGGTTTTTTTTTTTTTTTGTTGTTGTTGTTGGGGTGGTCAGAATTTTGAGAGTATTCCTGAACCGGGTGAGCAGTGAGCACGCACAGTCAATGAGCGAACCTTAGGACTTGGGAGGTGGCGTGAGAGATTTACGCAGAGGAAGCTTTTATAACTCTTTTCCTCTCTTTTGTTCTGTCCAATGAGCAGGAACATCATTCGGAACTTTGACGGTGTTAGAATGATGACGGGGGTCGCCATGAACGTGATCGAAAGCTACTCTCTCAAGTGCTGCGGAATCTGTTTTTCAGGTTTTGTAGGGGATGGAGATGGGATGAAACTCTCATTTGCTTGTTTGGAAAGCATTCGGGCGTCCCACTATGCTTTTTGGGCGCAGAAAAAGGCGAATATGCTATCAAGCTCTGTTTGTCGGGTTTTGGAAGGGGAACTTGGCCACGGAACTTCAGGTATCTCCCGGTCGAAGGTACGAGAGAAAATTTTCTCGTCTCTTTCCTAGGATACCTCATTAGACATAAAGTTGTAAATGCAGGATTCCCTGTCTCTTTCTCACACATTACATAGAGTTGACACCGGCATCCGATCGCACGGTCTGGTGCCTCCGGCCTCGCCACGCCATCAGCTGCACCACAAGTCGCCGCCGTGTAGCGCCCGCCCCACCATCAATCCCTCCGCACTCCAATCCCTCTCTCTTTCAAAGAACTGAGTTCTCTATCTGATGAGTTCTTGCCCTTCCTTTTGCGGCAGTACATGGGCTCTTTGGCTATTCAAAATGAATGAAAACTCGGAAGCGTCGCGGCGATGCTCCCATCGACCGTTCCAACATCTTTTGAGCTTTAGAACCAGATACTTTCTATCTTTTATAAGGTATTTCTGAAAAAAGAAATGTCTTGTGACACGACATCATCTCTATCTATAACACCTCACAAATTTTTCCAAGGAATTGTCTAAGCGGATCATCTTCACTTTAAATATATGTTGCAAGATAAACTAGGAAATCGCATATTCCACGACTTGATTCTTAGGGAAGCAAGAGAGTAGATATAGATCACAAACAACCATTTTGAACAAAAATAAGTATTCCAAAGTCTCAATTTGGACCAATGCTGGGTAAGTACCAAGGTAATAATCGGCAAGGAGTTTGTTTAGCGACAGGATGAAATTCGCACGATAAATGCGATCGCTTGAAATTCTAACTTTTCGATCAAGTGACCGTGATTTATTAGGAAAATTCAAGTAAGAGCCAGAAGCAGAAGCCCAAAATAAATTATGTGTCAAATAAAAGTCTAAGTAACAGATTACTCTCAAATAAAGGCCCAAGCTCACTTATCACTCAATTTTTCATATGACTAGGGTCATTTTCGTCACCAACTTTTCGCGTTTATGTTTTTTTTTTTTCCCTCTCTCTTTCACTTTCTTTCTTCGCTCTCTTTTTTATGTTCTATTTTCTTTCCTTTTGTTCCTCTTCTTCCTTCCACATCCTCACCTCCGAGACGTCTCTCTTCGCCCTCCCTAAAATAGAGACAATCAATTAAATTAAACTTACTTAATCACTCATAAAAGTAGCTGGAGCCTTCGAAAAAAAAAACAAATGGGCACCAAAAAGGGGCCACTAAAATAGACCTTAATCCTAACTTCTTCAATTAAGTGGGGGCACGACTCCAATGATGGAGCAAGAAATCTCACTCCCTCCAATCCTATCCCTTCGCCCACACTCCACGGCACAGAGAGACCCCAGCAGCCGAAGCCCCGGCACGAGGAGAAATATGGCACGTGCGGAGGTTGCAGCGACGACGTGCTGACTCACCCAACAACACTCGTCTTCCCCTCCTCTTCGGTCGCAAGATTTCGTCTTTAGTAATAATTAATAAGTTGGCGGGAATTCCGGGGCGATCATGGGAGGGGGTGGGGCCCCTCTTTCGGAGACTCTGATGATCGGTCGGCTGCGTCTGTCGACTGATATTGGAGGACAGCTAAGCTCAAAAGGTTGCCTCCAACACCAGACCCGCTCCTCTTTTCCCCGCCTCTTGTCATCCGATGCGCTTTCCAAGGGGGGAGAAAATGAACTGCGGGGGGTAACGTGAACATCGAAAAACGATTGAAAGGAAATACTCTCTGAAGAGTCAACAAAAAACAGAATCTGGTTCGACCCACGACAGGGACCTCTTCGAGGAGGAAGAGGGATTGGAAGAAACCCAAGCTTGTCTCGTGGCTTCTCCTGCCCCTCCGGCCATGCCTTGGCCTACCCACTGGCCACTCAGCAGCGCATAGGATAAGCAAGTGGTCGACGGATGCTGATACGTCTCTCTCTCTCTCTCTCTCTCTCTCTCTCTCTCTCTCTCTGTTTTTTACTCGAAAGAATTTCTCGGGTTCGATGATAAACCAATTTAACTTCTCAGTAATCTTACGCCAAAACATTCGCAATTTTTCACATCGCATCCATCAGTTTTCATACCGTGAATTTTCATTAGCAGGTCGCCACTTCCCTCACCTGTCATACTATGATGCTCCAACCAGCTGGCAAGCTACATGGTGAACTCTGAATGCGAGTACAATCTTCTCGGATTTTGTTATGCACGAGCGATGAACCAGTAGTAGCCGATTTTCACTGTGACACGTGGTTTTTCTTTTCCTCTTTTGTCGACTTGAGATGCCACTGACACCGGAAACGTGCTTTGAGTTTGACCTTCCCTTTCAAATTACAGTTCAAATCCAGTGAAACACTCTCACGTGAGCAGGGCGAGCCCCAGAAAAACCTAGGGCTCACAAATAAATTAAATGCCTTGTTTCATAACAAGGAGAAACTGCATAAAGCCTATACATCCAAAGGAATCGTCAATATTAAGATAACTACGCACACGATCTACAACATAAATTTTATAAGCCGATCTTGATTCAGACGCAAACTCTTACAAACATTTCAATCCCTACCAAAGATTCATTCGATATTTAGATCCCTATCCAACCCCAGGGTGGTCAACTTGTCGCAAAATTTGACACAACCCAACCACAAACCCAGAACATGAACATTGAACACCAAATTACATTCAACTGAGATTCAGCCGGACAAAAGTTTTTCCATCTCAAATTACCAATGATCAGACAATAAATATTCAGACTTTAGAGAGCAAAACAGAACATGCGTGAGCAGGAGATTTGAAGTCTTTCTCCTCCCAAGATGTCAGGACATTGCAAAGTACTCTCTCTCGCAAAGGGAAGAAAAAGAATTGACCCCTTCTGGACGGCTCAAATAGCACAAGAAAACCCAAAAAGGATTCTCCCCCAAAGCTCACTCAATCCCTCCTCACACACCCTCTCTCCCTAGTTACAAACGAATAAATTGAACCTCCCAATGACAAAACCACTCTCCCAAGAACTCAATTCCCCAGTTCTTGAGCCTGTACTCGCTAATAAAATAGATAAACATTGCTTCATCGTCAATGCTACTTATTGATACTAATATTCCCTATGGCTGCAAAACTTATGGGCATGCAATATTAAGGGGTGGTGGTTCCTCTAGCCAATGGCCAAATTCCAAGTCGAAATGGAAATCAGGCAGCTCGCTCGACTCGTTGTCGCCCAATCCGCATAAGGGTATATCATCAAAGCCGCAGAAATCATCCAAGAGACCCCCGAAGTCGTCCTTGAACAGCGATTCAAACTCCCTCCCGAGGTCAAAATTCTCAACGGCTGCATCATCCAGCAACAGCAATGGCTCCTCCACGAGTTCCAAGGAGGGCTTCTCCAAATTCTCCTCATTGGCACCGGCAATGGCTTCTTTGATCGAGTTAGAAGCGGAAGTCTCCAGATTGAGGACCGAAGCCGGAGAAGTGTGGGACAGGACGCTCCCCGAGTCCTCAGAAGTGGATGGTCTGTTGTGTGAGTGAGAGAAGGATGCGTCTTCTGCCTTAGCAGCCGAACCAGCTGCTGCCAGAGCCTCGAATTCAAGCCTCTTGTTCTCGTAGGCTTTTGCAGCTTCCTCAGGCGTATTGTAGGTTCCAAGCCAAACCCGGGACCCTCGGTTAAACGGGTCTCGAATCTCGGCAGCCCACTTTCCCCATTTTCTCTGCCGGACGCCCTTGTAAGGCGAATTAGATGGCTTTCTCTTCGTGCCCGCCTCGGCTTTTGCCGAGACCCTCTTCCTCTTTTCAGGGTTTTTGAAGCCGTTGTTGCTATCTTGGCAAGAGATCTCAGTTTGAAGGTCACTGGCACGGTGGGAGTACAAGACGGGGAGATTGATTTCCCGAACAAAAAGCTTCGGATCAGCTTTCGGGTAGTCCCATTCGTCTTCGCTTGAGGAATCGTCCGTCGCTTCAGGATCTCGACAGAACACACGGATCTTCCTCGCCATTTTGAAGTCTCCAGTGAACCTTGGCATCATCTTCGGTTTCATGAAGAGATTGCTGTGGTCTAGAGGCTGAATCACAGGCTCCGGCATTTCTGTGACCGTAAAACCCTCACCAAAACCCCCCCTCAACGATGCCCTCGAACTTTAAGTTTAATGAAAATAAATACCTTCAAGAGGAAAAACTAAACTGAAAAGGCCAAAAAGTAAACAAATCGGCGTAAGACCAGAGCGATATCAAGTGAGACCCCCTCTCAAGAACAAGAAGAGAACGGAAAATCGTTTTATGTGAAAACCCCCAAAGCACTCGACGCCAGAACAAGTCCTGCAAAACCCCACACAAAACCACAAAATCCAACACAAAAATTTCAGATTCGAGGCTGTAGAAGACGAAATCCACAGAAAACACCCAACAGAGCGGTGAGAAATAAATCAATATACGCAAAAAGAAAAGCACAAATCACTAACCTTTTTGACCTCAAACTCATCGAAGCGGACGAAGAAACCAGATTTGACCGCAGCCAGAAGCAGCGCAAAAGCATGAAGCAGAGAGCACCGAACACAGCAGAGCAAGGAGCAGATGCCAAAGAAGACGATGATAGCGAAGAAGAAGGTGAAACAGACACAACCCAGAGCTGCAACAGAGCCCCAATCACTGCCAATCCAAAACCCACCAACATAAATCCTCTACTCAGCCTCTTCTCCGTTCTCTCCAGTGGCTCACTGTCTGGCAAGCAGAGAGACGGAAAAGCAAACAATCGTATGAGATTCAACTACATATAGCGAGAGAGGGAGAGAGGGAGAGAGGGAAAAGGAAGCCCAGAAGATGAGGAATCTATGGCCGAGATTTCCTCTTTCGAATTTGACGAAAACACAAGATCGGTTCAAGAGTGAGCATCGGTTTCGCAGAGCCACCTATATAGGCCGCCCGCCCTCGGAACAGCGTAAAAAGACCGCCTTTGCCCTTTACCTTTTACTAGAATGTCGCAACAAAATTCGAAAAGCGCAAATCTCATAACAAACAATCTCAGCAAGACCAAAAAAAAAAAAAAAATTCACCCAAAAACCTCGAAATCGTCGCCAAAAATAAAAGAAAAAAAATTAGTACCCTCCCACTGAAGCTCTCTCTCTGTTTACTAATCTCTCACGTCTCTGTCGTCACTTGCGGCCTCTCGCTCTCTTCCCGAAACCCCCTCCTTTCACCTTCCGGCCGAGCGGTCAAAATGCCAATATTTAATAAGGCCCTTCAACAAAAATTTTCAAAAAAAGGAAATATTGGCTGTGATATTTGATTAATTGACTTTTTAACGTTGTTTCATATTTGGTAAGAAAAATCCACAGTTAGCTGTCGAAATTTATTGCCGTAAATGGGGACAGGGGCATGCGCATCCACAGGGCGTGCCATGACTCATCCCCCCCGCAGTTTTTACATCAAGCGCATGGCGATGCCGAATCCGGGACGGCCCTTTTGACCCAAAAAAAAAAAAAAAGAAGAATTCGGGACGATCCCGCGGGGCCCCGACAAACGCCCCACCCCCCCCAACCCCCGGTTCCTCGTACCCGCGCGTGCGCTCCACGGACGGTCGGTGATCCGCTTCGGTGCGCCGTGGGTCGCACGCGCCCGTGGGGAGATTGGCTATCCCCACCTGTGGCCGCAGGACAAAAACGTATCGCCGCGAGTCCCGGACGGCACGATTGGCTACGGCATTGTACAGCTGTCGCCCTTGCGGAAGTGGGATCCGTCTTGCATGTTATTTACGGTCGTGCCACTGAAGCTCGTGCTCTCTCGAAGGAAGTTTCCTTTCCTAGAGTGACTAGTGACGTACGTCGTAGGTAGGTACCCCTTCCTAATTTTTCCGGCTAAATAGATATTATTTAAAATCTTCGCGACCAAACAGATATTTTATTAAAAATCCGACCAAAAAATAAATAGAAACAAATATTTTATTTGCTAGCAGGGCCAAAAAGGGCGATAGCGATAGTGAGGGCCCCGGCCATCACAAATTTCATTCTAGAGTTGGCATATGCATCTTCGATTTGTTTCTCTATTTACCCTATGCTAATGCTTGTACCTATCAAGGAAGGTCACTAATGTTCTCGCCCGTTGACTTGGAATTTTTTAAAGTAAAGTGGTACGCTGATGGAAGCAATCGCACCGTAATTAAATGACCCGCTTGGTCGGCGATAAATCTCACTTGCGAAAGTTAGCAAAGTTTCGACTCTTTTATGGTGAATTATAACATTTTCGTCTATATTTGGAAATTTGAAAAAGATAAGGAATGTATTCATGATCACGATAATGTGCTCGAGTCAATAGATCTAATTTTCCTTCTTTTGGGGCAGAAAAATACGCATCTAATCAAAGTCCTATTATATTAAGTTTTCTTTTAGACATGTTTGGCCATTAAGGCACTCCTTAATCCTTATCCTAATGCAGGAATTCAAAACCCAATCACTGGAGCTCGTCACTCTCACTTGTGAAAAAATGGCACGCTTGTAAGCGCGTCAAATACATACCTATTCCTATTCGCTTCCGGCCATAGTCAAACATGAATTAAATTTGACAGCGTTGCGAATTTAGATGCCCAGTCTTTTGACAAATATTGGACTTTTTTTTTTCCGTCGAAACTATTACTCAAGGTTCTAAAGTTCATCTTCGTTGGTACTTGGTAGAATGAAAAATCGCGAAAGACCCCTTATGGGACACCCTTTTCCAAAAAGACTTGTCAAAGTAAAATTTTTCTCGAAATACCCGCTAAGCGAATCATCATGCCCCGCTTTAGCCCTCGGCTTATTAAGGTTGGCAAAAACCGCCGTCCGCCGCATTGGTGACTGCCACGCACCGATTTTCAGCCGCTAGCCAAGGTCAATTTTGTCCGGAGGAAATGATTTTTCGAGTCAAAACCGCCCTACCCAAACCCAAAGGTTGTGTGACCCCTCCAAAAAAAAAAACAAAGGTTGGCGATGGTCACGTGAGCGTCACGTGCTCGTCTATGGAGGGTCGGTTTGGAATCCGGCAATTATTTTTCTGGATTGCTTCAAGAAAATTACCATTGAAAGGTCTCTGTGGAAATTGTGTTGAATCGAGAGGAAGACATCCATCTGCTCCCTTCGATCTTAAGATGCCGCCGCCTATCGCATTAGAATACTCATTGCTGGCTTTGTATCATCGCTTATACCATTTCCCTAATCTTTTCTGTTTATCAAGCCCTTAACGAAAAATGGGTTTTTTCTTTCCTCCTCTCAGGACAAGAGCCCTGCCGCACGTGACCCTGTCCCGCATGGAGATGGGCAAAACCCAGAGATCCGACGGTCAGCAACACTCGATCCCCCTGCCCACCTCGTCCAGACCGTACCCACTTGCGCTCTCACAAACAAACGGGGAAAAGTCCACTGTGTCGAGCCACCCCTCTCAGAGATTCTGCCCAATAAATATTTTGTCTGCCCCCACCCAAAACCCCCAGTTTTTAAAACCCGTCACGCGACGCTCATGACATGCTCCCTCATCCATCCATCCATCCATCCATCCATCCATACATGGAACGAATCATACCGTCATGATACACGCAAGGATCGCGCGGACCATTTCGGGGGAAGTTGGTACTTTATTTATTTCCCCCCCAACTTTGACTAAGCTACTTGGAATCGTATTTGACAATGGCCCTATGTGAAGCCTAGACTCTCCTGCTAGCTTGTGCACAATTGAGAAGGATTTCTTGACATTTAAGCTTTGCAACTTTCAATACGATGATCGACGTCTAAATACTCGATTGATGAATTGAGAGAAGTAACTTGCTTAGATTCGATCCCATTTTTCATTCGCCCCTCTAGCGATGAATGATGGATATCAGATACAAATAATTAAAAGCAGCATGAATTTCAGTTGATTTTAGTGAAATTACCGCATTTCTGGAGGGATGGAGACAACAATTTGTTTTTTTTCTTTGCTCCTTTTTTGGGTACCGGCACGTGCCATCCCCAAAAATGGGAAAGGGACAGTGCCCCCACGCTCCTCCATGCTCGGTTGGCTCGAGCGAAAACGGAAGGAGACCACAAGTCCCACACGCAACCTCGGCGACCGCCGAGATCACTTCCGTTTCCCGACAATGACGTGCCGACTCTTGGCGCCAAAAACAGAGCGCGGGCCCCACCTCCTCGGATTAGCTCGCTCGAAGGGTGGCGAGGCGACGCGTGTCCCCGCCGCTCCAACACGTGTCCGGCGGCCGTTGGGGGGTCGATGATGAGGAGGAGGGTCCATGCCCAACTAGGGATAGAATCCAGTGTCGGCCCCAGTGGGCGGCTAATCGCATTGTTGGGATTGGGGGAAGTGGGTCTCTTTCCTTTTTTTTTTTACTTTTTTGCCCTTTTCGTCCTGTCGCCCATCGCCCATCGCCATCAAGATAAATCTGACAAATAATAAAACATTCAAGGAGCAATATCTTATTATTATTTAAAATAATTAAAAAAAATATATCTACTTTATAAAATAAAATAAAAAACTATGATTCTATACATGTTGTGATAGCATGGAGACAGTGGATGCCAATATTAAACTCGATTTTATTTAAGTTTTCCATTATCTTTTTTTTTTCGAGGAAATCGTAGTGGGGGGTTGCGTAGGATGACGTGGACTGTGGAGGGAGCGCTTGTGGACAGCGCAATCGAGGCCCAGTACGACACAGGCCTGAGAGCCCCAGCTCTTTCGGACGATGGGACGAGGAGCGACTTCTTGTGTTGGGGCTCGTAATGAGCGGCAGCTGTCACCACTTTTACTCTCCGTCCGCATCGACTCCCCGCAACGAGACTAAAAGCAAAAGCGAAAAAAATAAAATCGACAAATAAAAAATTCATCATGATTCATCTTGAATTAGAGCTACTTCTAACTTAGTATTCCACTGTAATTAACATCTCTCGACACGACTTTGATCATAATAACATCTCTTGACTTCGATTAAAAAAAAAAAACACATCTCTCGATCCTTTGTTGTAAATTTCAATTACAAGAATTATCATTTACAAATAAAAGATATTATATATAACAATAGTTATTCATGAGTCACAATTTAGATTACTAGCAAAACAATGCTCAAACTTTAAAGGTGTGCATGGCAGCACTTCTGCTTTAAAGATAAACTTTCGCTTTTGAGAAAAAGTTGATTTTTTTGCTTCTTGAAAGAAGTAATTGTTTTTTTTTTTTTTACTTTTTCAGGTGGCTCCGAAACTATTTCTGGAAAAAAAAAATGATCCAAAATTAGATTAATGAAGTTGCATAATCAAACGGATTTTTGCTCCAAAAGTTGCGTTACTAAATAGATTTTTGCTCCATGAGTACTTTTTTGAAGCAAAAATTCTTCTCCACAAGTATTGTCATGGATACCGCGAGAGTCCTCTAGCATTCAAGGGACGCCACGCCATTTGCTACCGCCGTCGAGAACATGACTTTCTATCGAGAAAGCATATGAATCACACTCCAATATTTCGGAAATTAATGTGCTCTTGCCTTCCACGCTCACCAACCATGAGGTTTCATAGGGGTGAAAATATTTATGCTGTCGTCCTACCTGTGAGAGAGCAATAATTACGTGCTATCGGGCATGGTTCCGGGCCACGAGTTCGAGAAGCCGGCATTCCCTTGACTGAGGTGCAGCTCCCAAAGCAAAAAAAAAAAAAAAAGAGGACGAACGTGGGTTATGATTTGATTTGGTGGAGCTAGTTAATGGGTTGGTGAGTGGGTCGTTGGGGTTTGCTTCCGACACGGAAATGCGGAGAAATTAGTCCTAAGTTTAGTCCGGTTGGAACCCTCTTCCTCTGCTCTCTCTCTCTCTCTCTAACGAGAGAACCCGACCCGTCACGTGGTGTGTTGTCATTTGAGTTCTCCATCTCTAATTCCGAGAATTAGCAGGAGAGAGAGCGAAAAGGATTCGCTTCTGCATTTGTTTGTGTCCGGAGTCTCTCTGGCACGATCATAGCCAAGGCTTGGTCAGATTGAATCTGGATCGGTTCGTAATAGTAAATGATTCGATTCAAATAAATTCATTTAACACGTTTATAATTTATTTATTATAATGCAAATTTAATAACTCTTATTCGATTCGTCTTATTTTTAGAAAAAATATTATATTTAATTTAATTTTAGAAAAAGGAAAAAAAAAACAGTTCTTGTGAATCTGAATGGTTCGCAAATCAACCAACCTACGCGGGTCTACGTGGAAAATTCCGTTGTGCGTGAAAGAAAAGGTGAAGCTGGGGCGATTTGACTCAACCTAGTCAATTTCCCAGACTAGGCTAACCGACCAGCCAATCTAGGACACGTTTCAACGGCTTCAGGAACTACCGTTTAGCAGTACCTACGCTGATAAAAAGTGCAGCAAATGTTTTACCATATCTTTCCGCGGGGCATGAAATTACCTACTCCGCGTGCTCGATATGAGAAGAAAATGTGCTTTTGGGAGAAGGTGGTTCGATTCTAACTAGCAGCGACCTGATACGAGCGGCAGTTGAAACCGTAGTCAAGAGCGGTGTTTGCGCAAGATCGTCTATGCTGCAGCGGCAGCGATGATGGCGATTCCGTAAAGTCGATCTTCAGGTCGGATTGGGGCGATGTCCAAACGGTTGAGACCTCGCTGCTCTCCGGTAGGCAGTCCCGCTTCGAACTCATCTCTGATAAGGCTGGAAGCATTAAAGAAGAGCCGTCAAGACTCGAAGATAGCCGCATTTTTCTCGACAGATTAAGCTGCTTTGTTTTCTTTATTAAGGATGTGTGGGTTGTCATGTCTTCCTTACAATTTCTATAGCTGCTCTTAATCCAAGTTTCCGAAGTTTATTGAATTTCCTTTTGGTTCCGACGAGAACGAAATCTAGGAATAGGCAACCAACAACAAAGTTCAAGAAAAGACCAATCAAATTCCGAATCTGGGGCTATTTCGAAATTTTAACCATTCATTCCCATCTTCCACGATATGGCAAACTTCTTCCCCAGAGGCAGCTTGAGCCCGCTGATCTCCACCATCATGCTCTTCAGGTCTTCAACGCCAGAGAGCGGCGCCAGCAAGTTCTGTTGCGAAATGCTCATTTCCGCATCCTCTGCCATGCCGTCGCTGTCGTTCTCCAGGTCGGATGCCCCAATCCCGTCCAATCCTAACACCGACACCTTCTGCACGATCCAACCATTCTGCAATGCGAACTCGCCCTCCTGCACTTCTGACCACACCTTGACCTTCCCCTTGCTTATGGTCGCGTAAAAATCGATGTACGTGGCAGAGCCACCCCCCAGTTTCATCTCCGGAAGCTCATCATCATCGAGAAACAACTGCCCTTTCGCTTCCGCCTCCCGGGCTCCAGCTGGGAAAGTCACCACAAGGCTGAACGGCGTTCTTCTGGCTTCCTTGGATATCGTCCCGCCTTGCTGCATCGGGAGGATCATGCTCTGATACACATGAACATTCACCGCGTGCAAAGGCGTATCGAGGGTGACATACTGCCCCTCTTTCGACGAGATGGCCTGCGTCATGTCGAACAAGCTGAACCATGAACCAGGAGGAAAAAGCGCCTTGACCTCCGTCTTCCCCTGCTCAAGCACGGGAGATACCATGACTCCACTGCCGAGCAAAAACTGAGTGCTCAAACCGTAAGTCTCAACAAAATCGGGGAATGAAAAGAAAAGAGGCCGTGCAATCGGGGCTCCCGTCATATGAGCTTCATAATTGAGAGTGTACAAGTAAGGTAGGAGCCTATATCTCAGGCCAAGAGCATTCCTAGCAGATTCAGCTACCGATTCCCATTGATAAAGCTCCTGTCTCGGGGAATAGAAGTTCGCATGGTCCCTTGAGAATGGGTAAAAAGCACCCACTTCAATCCAACGGTTGCAAAGCTCCTCAGTCGGGGCTGGGTAGAAGCCGCATATGTCCGAACCGACCATCGGCACTCCGAATATGCCAAAATTCAGCATAGTGGAGATGGAATACTTCAGATCTTCCCAAGTGCCTTTGTTATCTCCAGTCCAATGAGCGACATACTTCCCGGAGCCCACATAAGTCGAGCGCGACAATATGAAGGGTCTCTTTCCCTCGAGTCCTTGCAGTGCTTTGTGGGTTGCAATCGATTGTGAGAAGCCATATAGACTATGAGCATCATACTCCAATACACCATTGTAATGGACAGCACTTGTAGCTATGGTTTTAAAACCTATCGGTACTTGCATTCCCGAAGCATTTATCTTGTAAGGCGGATCATCCCATCTGGTTTTGGTAATATTCTTGCAGTCCAAGCAACAGATCCATCCCGGCCCCGTTCCATTGGGGCATATCCTGCCCTCGGGAATCTTGCACTTCCCCCAGCAGAAATTGGAAGCTTCATTCATGTCGATCCACAAGCCATCAACAGGGACAAGCTCGTGAAAGCGTCGGATTTCATCACCCCACCACTCTACAGTTTTCGGGTTAAGAAAGTCGGGGAAGTTAACAGCACCTGGCCAAACTTGAGCAATATAGGGCTCGCCGTCATATTTGATGAAGACATCATTGGCCAAACCTCTTTGGTATACACCGTAGGTGGAGTTGATGCCAATTCCTGGATCGATGATGACAATGTACTTCATGCCAATGTTGTGGATCTTCTCCAGGAAAGCCAGAAGCTTCGGACGGGGATAATTGACGGGGTTCAGGGTGAAATCCTTATGGCCGTCCATGTGATCATCATCGTTCCAAATCACATCGAGCGGGATTTTGGCTTTCTGGTAGTTCGCAACCACGTCTTCGACAACAGAGAGGTTATGATAGCCCCATCTACACTGATGAAACCCTGTAGAAACCAGAATCAGAGAGACGCTAAATAGACAGCTTTACACATGTATTTTCAGATCCTGTATGGACATTACTTTAAAGCATAAGATTATGTACAGTTCACTGAGAGTATAAGCAATTAGGAGGAAGCATTGACACCATCTCCTGCACTAGAAACTAAATCTAAACTTGAAGTGTTGCATTGATCAAGAAGAAATGATCTCCTAAACCAAATCCAATAGATCGCCGAAAAGCAAAAGAAATAAACCACGTGTGACTCTTTTCGATCCAACGGGATCTTTTCGTCTTGTGCTGTCCCTCTACATCATGAACTAAGATTTCAACTAACTTTTCTTTTTTGCACCAGCGATTTCAACTAACTTGATAAGGTGTTTGCCCATAAGATTTTGCACTAGATTCCTCACTCGTTACGTCGAACAACAATCCAGAAATATAATTTTGACATCACCGCCATAATTTCTGTCCAGATAATCAAAATCTGATCTAATAAGTGTTAGCGAGCATTGTGATAAGAATCTGAAGGTGATGGTCCAGTCTCCGCGTCTTGTAGGAAAAGGCAAGTAAGAAAAGGACAAGAGGAGCACAAATTTAGGACATGATTGCTTTCAGGGGTCCACCAGTTGGCCTACGTTCAAAAGTTGTCTATGTAAAAGGTCAAGATTTTAGGCTATCTTAAAGTAAGCAAATGAGTGCCCAAACCAGCAAGACAGCACGATAAGATCCTTCATCATTTCGCTCATCGCCTCATCTTTTATGCGGACCTACGGTTCGTTTTGCGTACTGATCTGAGTAAAAGATTGAGCCATGCCCCCGGTCATTATTTATGAGCATTCGCACAATAAATAAACAGGTGAGAGTCATAAAGGACAGTGAAGTGAAAACAGGAAATGGACCAACCAGACCAGCCTACACTCGAAAACGAACTGAAAGTATCTCCACTTGACACAAGTTGTAATTGAATTATTGACCAGAAGCAGCACTCAGGCAACGTCACACGCAACTCAGGTGGTCCTTAAAAACCATCTCTTTAATGAGAAGAAGGTGTACCTCCACATAGAATCCTTCAGTGAAGGCCCCATACACCGTTGCAGCTTGCACCAGTTCTGAACTTAGTCAATTCAATTACTCAAGTATGATCTTATTCTAGGATGGACGTGCCAATCAGAACTCCTTTTATTCCAAAGATCGTCTTGTTTTTTAGGGTTCCCACCATAGGCTGATAGAAATGTTATAGGTCCAACCATGAATGTCGACAATGAGGGTGCCAAAACCATACTGAAAGAACGCATGCCGGCACAAAACGGACGACAGACTAAAGCCGAATGCAAAAAACATCAACATCCCTAACAAAATGATCCATATCCCCCCGTGACTAATAAATATCACACCTAAACTGTTTTAAGGAACCCATCAACCAAGCAAAGTAAAGCAGTCAAGGATTCCACATTCCAAGACCGATCCAATAAACAATGCAGTGACGAGAAACAGAGGTCCTTCTGAGGTTAATACCAAGAAACTGATTGTGGGCCAAAACAGAAGCATTCATACAATATGATACTCAGGAATTAATTATCTGTCGTACCAACAAACCAATCCCAATGCAACAAGTATATTGCCTTCCTTCACAACCTTTTTTAATAGGTGATTATCTTAGTCTAATTGAGTCAAGACAACATCTCCCCTAAAATAAGATACAAGTAGAGCAATTAGTATGAGTCACTAAGCATGATGAATATGAAAGATCCGATTCCTAAAACAATCATTAGACATAAGACACTACAAATTTAATATTGTTCAGAGTATCTCCATTTAATTACTTAAACATGTTTCCAGGGTTAGTACTAAATGGTTAAAAAGTAAAAGCGATTCCTTTCCTGGTAAAAAAAAAAAACACAGAGCAAGTAAGCGATTCATACCAAAAGCCCAGTAGGGCATCGGAGCCGGCCGGCCGATGAACTGCGTGTACTGGTCGACGACGCCGAGAGGCGTCGGGCCGGCGAAGAAATAGAAGTCGAACACCCCTCCGATCACCTTGTATGTCAGCGAGCCCCCTCTGTAGAACACGTCCATGCCGTTGCTGTTGAGCAGCAGCACCCCGTGCGCGGAGGCCTTCCCTCCCACATTCCTCAGGTCCATGTAAACCGGGTGAGAGCCGTACAGGTCCGTGTTCACGTTGATGGCCGACACGTCCGTCGTGTACAGCGTGTAGGGGTCGTTCGGGTACAGCTTGATCCCGTGGGGCTGCGTGTTCTCACCCAGGCCATAGAGGGAGGCGTCCGTGGGCAGCTTCGTGGATATCTCGAGGTACTGGTCCTTGAAGACGAGGGTGCTGTACGGGTCGGAGTCGCCGGAGGCGGAGTCGAAGAGGGTCTGCCCGTCGGACTTCCTCTTGACGGCGAAGGTGAAGGGGTTGGTCGTGTAGCTGAAGATGAACTCGGAGCCGGAGTACTCCGAGACGGTGACAGGGGGGCTCGTCTTCCGGGAACTCGCGACGGCCGGCGACAGGGGCGGCGGCGGCTCCCGGGGAAGGAGGTTGTAGGGGACCTCCCACCTCTGCTTCTCGGCGTCCGTGATGCGCACCCTCAGGCGGTCCTCTGTCTCTTGCCTGCGAAAAGCCACAAGAGAAAACACACACACACACACAGAGACGCGAGGTCAGTGGAGAAATAAGAAACGGGTCGTTTCTTGATGGTGAGGTGAAGCTGAAAAATGGGGACTTTCGGTGGCGTACTTGACGAAGAGTTGCAAGTAGGGAATGTCGGGGCCGTAGATGGACGACTTCTGGTTGAGCTGGAGGTGGCCGAGGAGGCCCCCGTCGGGGGTTTCTTCGACGGAGACGACGCGGTAGCCATTGCCGATCTTGGCCGCGGCGGAGGCGGAGTGTGCAGGGGCAATGCACAGAAGGAGGAGGAGGAGGAGGAGGAAAGGAAGGGATTGCGGGAGAGAAGGCAACATTTAGTGCTCGCTCTAAGTGCTCTGCGTCGAGACTGAACTGGGAAGAGCGAGTGAGCTTTTTGCTGGAACTGTATTGGAAAGAGAGGGATTGGATTGGGTTTTAATAGGAGTTTGAAGGAGTCATGGAGAGACAAAATGGGAGGTGGGATGAGTCTATCTGAACATCTTTATTCTCTTTTTGCCCTTTCCACAATTCCACCTCTGCCTGTGGATTAGGATTTACTAGATTAAATGCCCTTCCACAATTCCAAAAAAATTGAGCTCAATTCAATTACATCAAGATTAGTCAAGCGATTCTCCTAATCTCGACAAGTGCATCATGGATTTCCAAAATTGACAGACTCATCCAAACGTTCTCTGCATAGAAGATTTCATCTTTCCATGTGTGAAAATCGTATCTTAGACGAGTTATTTTATTGCATTTATGCTAATGAATGTTTCTCTTTTGGGTGATTGAGGAAGTAGTTTGGGAGTCAAAAAGATGATTTTTTTTTTCTTTTTTCATCTCGACGGTCGTCGTGTTCAATGAAAAACCAAAACCGTTGTCAGCAGAAAATGCCTTTCTGGCAAATTAGCTATGGAGCTTGGATCAGCAGAACTCCCACCGACATAAACATGTGGATGGATAAGTCATCTCTCGTGCAATAGTTCCTGCGTAAAAGTTGCTTTTTTTGTTTTCTTTAGCATTTAATTTCGGTTAATGAGAATGTGATGGCGAACTTCGTAGACTCTGTCGCCCTCCGAATTCAGTAGACTCGTGCATGTGCTGGCGAAGCTGGTGATGTTAGGTCCAGTGACCAAAGTCGACCGTGATTCGAGGAGCACTCAGTCCAAATCACGTCGTCCTCCGATCACCTTCCCTTTCAGGTCCGGTCCATGGGAAGGTCGTCCTCTTCTCCTCCTCTGGCCACAGCCCCATTTGTGGCAGTCTCTGTCGAGCGAGAACGATTCCCGGCACTCACAGTCCTAGACTAGAATCTTCTCATGGTTTCTTGCTCTCTAAAGTCTAAAATAGCAAGAAATCGGAAACTTCCTGATCCCGCGTCCCTACCTTGCAAATCCCATTAGATTTTAGCGAGATGCTGTGTTGCTCAATTATGTTTTGTTTATGTGCTTGCCCAAAATACCATCGAAGAAACAGAGCCTGTTACCGTAAGGAAAAAAAAAAAACTCATAGTTGAGCAGATTGCCGCCACAAAAAGCCAGTCCCCATACATATACCGAAACAACTTAGGATCTTGTCTTTTATCTCAACTGGAGCAGAGAAAAGAAAAGGATGAGTGTCGAGCCTGAGATTAGAATACGCAGAAACAGGGGCACATGTCTGGATTGCTGCAACACCCAAGAAGGAAGAAACCATTAGAATGCATATGAACGAGTATGTACAGATGTTAGTTCCTATCAATGCGTATCTCTCTGTCAAATTGGCAGAAATTTTGCGAATAACGATCTCCAGGAGATGTGCTAAGAAAACTTCTAATTCATTTTTGTCGCGTACGAGATAGAGAGAGAGAGAGGAGCAGGTAGCCTTGCATTTGTCGCTTGGAACACGGGTCTCGAGTGCCCTTGCTTAGGATACGCGGTGGCCAACAGTTTCCTGCCGTTATCATATGATATTGGATTCGACCCAAAAGAAAAGGAGAAATCATTGTGATCCTTGGACACTGTTGATTATTAAATCACTAGCATTGTTCAAGTTGGAAGGAAGGAGAGAGGTTAGTATAATCTAAAATTAAACGCAATGAGTGGAAGTCAGTACCAATTCCTCCAAGGCCGCGACCGCTTTGAGTATTGCGTCGACGACGAGCAACGAGATGGCGACAAAGGAGCTGCGGTGCTGCAGAGACATGGCAAAAGGGCAAAGATGAGAGTAAATAGTCGGTTGCTTAACTATATTTTCCCTTTCGATAAAAAAAAACTACATCTTCCTAATTTTGGATGCTTAAAAACATATTCTATTAACAAGTTTTATACTTTGTTTTTTGTCCTAATTTTTATTTTCTTGACCTTGAAATTCCATGTCAGCATACTTATTAACAGAACAAACAACAAAATGGCATTGAATTGCACAAACTGGATAAGTTAAACTCGATTGTACAAATTGAACAAATTTGAAGACTCAATTGCATGGCTGTCGTAAGTTCACGACCATATGGAACTGTACCGATTGCAAAATCTGCCCACGACTAAACTCACCAATGCACCTAGCGCAAAAGGGCAAAACTGAAAACGGAAGAGAAGAAGAAACAAAATCATGTTCCGGTTTGCCAAATCTCGAAGCCAATACTTCTTTCATTTCAATAAACAACATATAAGTCCAGTAGAAGCCAAATCGCTGAAAATTCAGAGGAACAGAGCTCAGGTGGGGACAGGTGGGCTCTATCCCGGCGAATGAAGGAACCTCACAATGTCTTTCTTAGCGGAATGATTAAGATAAGATTATATGGATCCTAAGGCGCATAGTTGTCGTTATGCTCTGATAATCTCCAAATGTACTCAACATGTCTGAATTAAAATAGGGACAGAGAGAAAGGGGTGGGAGTACTATACCACAGTGTCCACACGCTTGATGGGTCTCGTGAAGATAACACAGAGTAAACGCAAAAGCGTACGTGGCCCGTCTTTTCTCCGGCCATGTGGCACATTGGGATTTGTCCTTAACAACATTATTCAATCTAGCTTAATTAATTACCATCGTCGATTATGTCATTACAATATTTTTAAAACATTACTCGATGTCGATGTTAGATTGCATTGATTGGGGGAGCCGCGGTGGTCCAATTTGAATCGAACCGATTAGTCGTGGTCATGTCGTATGGTCCAAAGTCGGTTTTTAGTTCGCATGCCGCTGCCAGCCGATGCATGACTTCACTTTCGGAGCAAGAGCGAAAGAAGGGTTGAGAGGAAGAAATTCTTGAGATTGCGGATTTGGGATTTTTCCGAAGGATCGAATCTGATCTAGATTGGCTAGATGTGGATACGAGGTAGCTTATGTAGGTGGTGGACACAAAGCTAGTCCTTTCAAGTTGGCCTCGCCATGCTAAAAAACAGGGGATGCCATCAATCATCGTATCGTTGGCTGTCTTTTTTTATCTTTTATCTGGGGCGACTGTAGCAACGTATGTTTGATCGTAATTCTAAGGAAAAATGGCACAAATGAATTATAAATTTTTAATTTATTCAATGTGATTTATGTATTATTGGTACATGTTCAATGTCGTCGATTTTCTTCTTTTTTTTGTGAAGAATTGGAGAAACATATCATTCGAAAACGAAAACATGGGACAAATTCCTTTACGGTTTCTGCCAGAGGTCTCTTCCAAAAATTAAAGAAAGAAAAAGTTGGGGGAAAGCAGTGCGAAGAAGCTAATGCACGAAGTACTTTGCAGAGGTGTGTCCTGCCTGCCCACGACGGACAGACATTATTGTGGGGAAGTGGGAAGCGAATGAATTATTGAGTGCCCGATGAAGTAAAGACGGAGATCCAACACATGAATCGCTCCGTGGGGTTCTACAAGAGATCGGGAAGGGTCGACCACGAGCACATGTCAGGCGGATGTTCCGGCTGTGCGGCTAAGTAATTCTTGATTCGACGGTGAAAGAAAGAAGTTTGGTGATGTGACGGGCATCGCGGCCGCGATGAGTCGAGCAAAAATTTTCGGATATTTCATCGCGACCGGACCATCGTCGCAGCCTCGATTCGAGCCATCCGGTGGAAACGCTTTGACACGGAGATATGTGACTTTGAAACACTGACGCAGATTGTTGGCCCTACCTCCGGTAGGATCGTCGCGCAGCTAACGGTGCCGCCGGGTCGAAATCCGACTGTGAGAAAGCCCATACCAATGGGCCCAAATTTATGCCCGCGTCGGATCTGTAACTCAATGTGGGCTTGGATGGAGTTTGAAGACTCGAAGCTCTGACCTGACCTTCAATTTTTGGTTCGACAATCCAGCCCCGAGTAGACCCAATCGAATGAGCCCACTGAAAGAAGAACGACGCGTCGTTTGGAAGGTTCTTGTCCACAAATTCATCCGGCCTCCCCAGCCGTATCCAAATTACGTGATGACCTGTAAACGTAGATCGGAAAGGGTCGTATCTCCCGTCCGTCCGTTTTGCAAACTAGAAATGATTTGAAACATTGCACCCGAACATTTACGTTTATTGAAGTTTCCGTAAGTGATGCGAGCGGCTGCTTTTAAGAAAACGGCCTTTCGAAAACGTTAATCCTCCGCAAAACAAACGTGCCGGAGCATCCCATAAGAACTTGCTACACCAAAATGTCTTGACACAAGCAAATCTTGTTCCTCTCTAGTTGTAATTAAGAGGTGTCTGTCATCTAACCTTGAAATAGCTATTCATCGAGAGATTGTTGGATGCTCTAGTAAGGCCAAGCGACGTGCGCGCGTACCTAACAAATTGCAGGCCTAGGGTACCAAACTCTAACAAACTATCTTTCTTCAAATGAGAATAAGTACGTTTCATGACAGTCAATGTTACTATGATTAATTAGTAGTCAATCATGTGAGCATGTTACCACCGCACAACCTAACGTGAATTAGAGTAAAACCGATGTGATTTCTAACCGCCTTGTCACGTGCAGAAAAAGGGCTGTAGATGAACAATGATCTCACGAGATCGAAAAAGTGATCGAGGAATTCAACTCCAACTTCGAAAGTATAAGTAAGTAGAAGTTAATCTTGGGTAACCGTAGTTTTAAGTAGGGGTGTCAAAAAAGCCTAAACCGGACGGGCCGGCCCGAAAATTCACTTAATTTTTGAGCCTTTTTTAGCCTGGTTTGATACTCGGGCCTGGTCGGGCCACCCCGTCGCCTAACTTTTTTTAACACCAATATTTTCTTTTTAATTTAATTTTTTTTATATATTCTGTCATTTGATAGGTTTGTTAATTGATTTTGATTTAAAAAAGAAAAAGAAAAAAAGAATCAAATCAGAATCCAGCCTGACCTGACGGGGTCCGGGTCGGCTGGATCGAGCTCGGTATTGTTCTGTTTCGGGCCAGCTAGGGCCAGGCCGAGACTCGGGCCGACTCAGCCTGTTGGCACCCCTAGTTTTAAGATGGAACGGAGAAGGCCGTTCTTCTCGAAGTGCCGGCGGACCCAGCCCCGCAGCACTTCTTGTTGCTTTTCTTTTTCCCCGCCCATTGGCCCGCGGCCACCGCTAGGCCAATCCGTGCAGAAGTTGCAGAACAAGGACTATATAGACTTCGACTTTTCAACTGCGCCTTAGCCTCACGTTTTCCAGTCTTCCTGCGTCACCGCTTGCATCACCCTCGTTTCGCAACACCCCTCGCAAAAGTCAGTGACGCGACCCCTCGGCATGATCGCCACCGTCCCACGCACGACGGCCTCTGGGAAATAGTCAACCTGACCGACCCGTCGCATTAAAAGCATCTCCAATCTTCGAGATTTTTCAAATGGGCACGGCAACTTTCCCCATTATCCACTCGACTTCTTCGACCAAAAACTCGATTTCTCTTTTTCAGGTGACTCGTCGCACTTCAGGCTCACGCGGGAGGAGCTCATGGACGGTAGGAGGAGGAGGAAGCGAGAAGACGACGGCGCAGCGCGCGGCGGAAAGAAGGGACTGAAGGGACCGGACAGTGCAGCCGCGGGAGAGCAGGCGGCGGACGCGACGGAGGAGGAAGTGGAGGAGTTCTACGCCATCCTGGGGAGGATACACGCGGCGGTCAAGTACTTCGAGAAGGGCAAGAAAGGGGAAGGGTCGCGCAGGCTGACGCTCTCTGAGCTGGAGGCTCTTCCGGAGGACGACGGAGCTCCGCGGAGGAGGGGGAGGAGCGACGACCTGGGTCTGGATCTAAACTCCGAACCGTCGCCCGAAGCCAACGTCGCTTCCGGTTCATAGAGCACAGATGAGCAAACGCAATAAAACTGAAGCTGTAGTGTGGATAGGCACAGATAATTTAGCTGACCTTCATGGTACCAAGACTTACGTAGTTACGTGTATGAAACTTCCAAGCATTATTTCTAGGATGCTGTTGACGAGGCGTTCTTACTACGTCGAAATCAAGCGATGAGACATCTTCCTATATAATAGATGGCATGTTGAGATAAGTTTAGAGATACTAACGGTCAATGCTCTCTCTGTAAGTTTGATTTACCACAAGTATTAATGGATTTTACTTTACGAACTTTAAAGTTCCATATTGACAATAGAGTTGTATGAATGCCATACTCATGGTAATATGCATCCTTCAAAATTCCAAGGCTGGCACGTAATCCATCGTGGGCGGTTTGCGTGAATGGAGAGTTTGATAAGTAAACTATGCGTAATTCTAAGTATGAAACCCATATGTATGTAACTTTCGATGAGAAAAGTTTTCCATTTTCATTACTAAACTTCCGAGATAGAAGGAATCGTTTTCAGCAAAACAATTTGCACACAATGATTTAATTCTAATTCGTTTGTTCTTCATTCTTCTGAGGTATTCCTCCCCTTCCTCGTTACTCCCCCGCCTAAGTACGATCTTTTGGGGTCAAAGCACGATGTACGTACGGAGCCATGCACAACGAGGATTGCATTTTTCTTTTGCCCTTTATCTGAAGGCCATACATATGGGGAAAGCTTCGGGCAGAGGCAGAAAAGAATTCAAAAGAAAGATAGAAGGAGCCAGCCAGACAGTTTCCTAGTCTAAAAAAGATCGACACTTTTTGCGAGCTTTCATATCGTGTTGTGTCGTGTCTGATACTCTTCGAGAGTCCGACACACTTCAACATGTAGTCGACATATGGTTAGCACTCCAAACACGTCAATGACATGCGAGTCCAATATTCCGACACACCATTTCGACACACACAAGATCAATTTGAAGCATTTTTAATAAATTAAAGATAAAAATATAAATTTATTAAAAATATATATATATGCTTAAGTAATATATCTAGCTAGCAACAAAAAAAAAAAAAATTAATCGTGAATTCCTAATAAAAGAAAAAGAAGAAACTCACATATGATATTCTTATATATACATGATAATATAAAAATATATATTTAATACACAACGTGTCGGAATTCGCTATTTTTTTAGGAATCACGTGTCGGTGTGTCGTGTCGATTGTCGTGTCGGTGCAACATAGGCGACAGTATTGTCGGTTATTTTTTACCACAAAATCTTTTAATCAATTAGTACTTTATGCAAAACACGCCGTGATAGTCCGTGAATCTATGATCGATATTGTACCATCAACGATAGCACCGTCAAAAAAGCATTTTCCAAGATAGAAAGCAAGATCGAAACCTTCTTTTGTTGCATTTTTGCTAGGGGTGAATATGGCTTCGGGGTAGAACCTAGATCTTGGAGAACTAGATTGGTGGGAACAGATCGGTTTCGAGTTCTAGGGTATATAGGGTAGGTGCCGGGTTCCAAAAATGAGAGAACCCGTTTCGACGGGTAGGTGGAACCTAGAGCAAGTTTTTATTTTTTTCTTGATATATTTATTCTTGTCATCCTGTGGTATTCCATGGTATCCGATAATCTGGAACCACTTTATTATTGAGACTTATACTTTATTAATGTTTCATATTTATCGTGTGTCTAAATATAAGTTCTAATAAGAGGATTTTAATAGCGGGTGATGGTCATTAAATATAATTATTCAATGTAATCGTTTAACTAAGAATACATATGGAATTTAGGTGAAACCCGAAATAGACCTTAGAACCTTTGATATGATAAGTTATAGGTTTTAAGATATGCGGAGTATATTATAGATTTCAAAAAATGAGGAACTTGTGGGATTTATATGGAATCTAGAACCGCTCGTCCGTAATTTTTGCTCATTTTATTAGGCAAACTCGTGGACTCGTGCACGCTCATAAAGAGGAGAGAAAAGGAATGGCGATTGATAGAGGACCCAGGCAGGGCGAAGGCACCGGCGACAGTGATTTGCGTGAGTGTTGGGTTTGCCGAACACGTGTCCAAATCTAACTGGAGAGCCTGTTAAAAATTGGGTAGGTCTAAATCTAATTAACTTTTTTTCAAATTAGTTTTTCACAGAGGTGGTCAATAAGCATGTCCAAATTGGGCCCCATTTTTTGTTTAGGCCCTCCCATTAACAAAAATGAAAAATAAAAAATAAAATAAAACGATAAAATATGTAATTTGGCCACTGAACTTTTAATTTATTTAATACGGTCCCCAAACTTTGCCCTAACGTGCAATGTGATCATCAAAACTTTTAATTTGTTCGATATGATCTTTGAACTTTTGGTACATATTTAATTTGATCATTAGACTATATAAACATGTTTAGGGATAACATTAACTATCTTCATGTATTACGATGACTAAATTGAATACGCACAAAAAGTTCAATGATCAAATTTAAAAATTTAGGGATAACGTTATACAATGGGCTAAAGTTCATGAATCGCATTGAATGAATGAAAAGTTCAAGGATCATATTGTATGTCAAGCCAAAGTTTCGGATGTCATTTGTGTTATTTTCCCAAAATTAAATCGCGTCAATCTTTTTTGGGCCTTGGAGGGCCTGATTGGAGACCAAATCGAGTTGAGTCGAACCTTACAGAACTGCTCTCATCCAAGCTTGTCTCCACTTACCTTCGAGCCTCTGTGGGGTGGGTGGACTGGCATGAGCGCGTCGGTACCTTGCCAGGCTCAGGATCCAGCCAATTGCCAGGCTGGTACGGCCCATTACAATTAGAGGAGATAGGCCCGTAGTACTTGAAGTGCGAAGCAAGCCCGATCCAGCAGTTTTTCGTCGTAGGCCCATAATTTCGAAATCTTCACCGCACCCGTCGCCTAAATCTCGAATCTTAGGTCCACCCTAGGAGTTTGAGTTTAAGCAACATGATGCTGAATTAGCAAGTTTGAGTTTAAGCTGATCGGTAATCGTGTTCATGTCGTGGTCGTGTCACCCCCACTCGACACAATTGTCGAGCGGATCGTGTATGAATCCAACTCGCCTAATCTAAAATTGACCCGTTCGGTTACATGTATTGTGTTGACTTGATTAATGACATCACCCATCGTATTGGTATAAAATCATCATCATATAGTGTTATTAGTCTATATTTTTTTGTTTAATTATTTATAATTAATTTTGAATTTTCTCATAAATTAAAGGAAAAAAGAGATAGATTTTAGAATCTTGCCGGTCGTCTTCCAAATTAACCGACATTGTTCAACAACTATATCAAGGACGTCGATTTCATTAATTAAAGTCACCAAAAACGAAATCTTCCCTCCAAATATTATTCAAGTAATTATGTTTCGGGTTGGACCCATCAAATGGGATGTACGAATCACGTCGGGGTTACATAACTTGGAAATACACAAGAATACGTATCTTGGCACCACTTGGTACACCCATCTCAGCCCATAAAGTATTGGGATTGTGCTATTTTCATACCCAAATAGGCTACACAGACAATCTTTTTTTTTTTTTGGGGTGGGAACGGACTTTATTACCCTAAACTTAAGAGGCTAAAATCGATATCTCCATTATGTAACAGGAAAACAACGTATGCCCTCAAATGTCATTCCCTTATTACGATTGCAATTTTAAGAAGCACAAATTCTTCTGATCCCCACAGCCGTCTCTAATCCCATCAATTATTGGCTTTGTCTAAACTCTTCGTCGATTTTAAAGGATGGAACTTTAAAAGTCAACATCGACGGTGCCTTTCCGGAAGGCTCCATGGAAGGTGCGATAGCTTTCAGTATGTCGCGACTCCGCTCGAATCCTTGTCGATGGTTTCACGAAATCGGTACCGGCATTTTCGGCATTGCAAACAGAGGCCAGAGCGCTGACCGAAACCTTAATTTTTCTACTCCCAATGAAACAAGAGACGTTGATCGTGGAGACCGACAATGTACTTCTACTCAACGCTTTAAAGAGTATAAATCACTTACCGTGGAGAAAGTACGACCGTTCATCAACGCCTGTGTGGAGCTAATTTCTCAATTCTCTTCACTGTTGATAGCCGATTGTGCACGAGTTTCAAACTCGGCAGCTGGCTGCGTTGCAAAAGCCGATCTAAGAAAAGGGCATCCCACAAAACTGGGCGTTATCCCCCCTCGTTCACTCTTTGATTTGCTCCGCGAGGATGCACCTCTTGATAGGCCCATGGGCTAATCTTACGCATAAATAAAAATAGTTGTTTCTGACCCAAAAAAAAAAAAACTCTTGGTCAGGAATCATGCCAAAAATCAAGATTTGCGTAATTATTGCAGTACGTCCAATCAACCCATCCCGATTAGAAATCAAAGCATGTAGTGGCGTCGGTGGAGCCGATGTGATGCATGATGACAATAATGAATTTGAGAAGTCCTTCGTTGGTCGCGGCTTCAGCTGAAAACGTGCTGTAGAAACTAAAGTTACTCGAATTGGTCGCGAGGGGAAATTGGACAAGAGATTGAACTAGAACGAGCCTTGCTCCACGAGACGCTGCAATCTATTCACCCCTAAAGTCTGAGTAACATAAAAAAACCTTTTTCTCTCTCCCCTTCTCCACCCTCTAGGGTTTCCAGCCGCCACCAGCAAATCTGAGGGAGAGCAAGGGACTTTTCTCTCTCTATCTCTCTCTCTTCCTCCTCTCCTTTTTTCTTTAAGTTGTTTTGCTTCTTTATCTCTTTTTCTTGATTTCCTCCTATTTGGAAACTTTTCTCTCCCGATCTACTTTAAATCTGAAAGTTTCTTTTTCCCGGAGATATTTCTATCTCAACCTAGTCTAGATGTGAGATTTTTTGAGTGTATATTCTCGGGGTTTCGTGTTTTTTGGATTTCGTTGACAAACAAGTTCAGTTTTGAATAAGATCGGAGTAACTTCATAAATGTTTCACTTTGAAAACGATTGAACAAAGTTTAACTTGAGAAAAAATACAGTTTCGATCAAATTCGATCGATTCACAAGAATATCACAAAATTCAACCAATCACATGAACAAATTGATTTTATCCGAAAAAATCAGAATTTTATGTGCATCATATAGCAACTTTCGGTCCTTGCATGAATTAATAGAAAAAGAATTTTTTGCAACTTCAATCACAAATCAAACATGTTCAAAGGAAACCTAAGAACAATAATGCAAGTTCCCAAGTAAACGAGCATCGATTAGCGATCAAAACTTTGAGAAATTTACATTTTCCAAGCTGAATTTTAGCACGCTTGCAGCTTTGATATTGCGCCCAAAACAGTCTCTTTTAAGCTCGATTCGCCAAGAAAACACTCCCGAATGATCTAACATAAGTTAATACAAGATTAGAACTTCAAATAATAGTAAAACAAAGGCTGATCGACCCCAAACCAAGGCTGGACAGCAGATAAACGAATTGAACAGCAATCGCGGTCTGGCTGATTCTGGTCGAACAGGACTACTAGGTTGCGTCGGGGATGGACGGCCGAGATTGGAGACTTCGGGGCTGAGCAACGGACACCCACGGAGCTGCGGGACGGTGGCAGACGTGGCTGGTACACAACGGAGGAGAGGATGGACGGCGGTGGTGCACGCGATCTGACTTTTGGTTGGATGCTGGCTTGGTGGCCGACGGTCTCAGTGGTCAATAATCGCTGCTGCAATTCATCCCACTTTGGCTTATGTGCGTGTAAATTTTGCAACGGTAGAGCTATCCATGGAGCAAAGCCTATGAATCCTCATCTCTTGTCCTTTTGTGGTTGTCCTCTCCAAGAATGCCCATACACAAATTGTGTGCCGACTTCCTCTCTTTGTTGTTCTCTCTTTTTCCGAAGGCCAGAAGGTGTCGTCCTCTTGTGAAGCTCACAATGGCCGTGTATTGAATGAATGCCCCCTACAACCCTAGAGGTAAGTGTGTTTATGTAGAGCTTAGACTAGTAATCCTAGTAGGAGTAGGAGTCAACTTGGACCGTCGGATTGTCGATCCTAGCTAGGGTAGGATCAATTACGAGCTGTTAGATTTCTAGAATCCACGTCCATCAAAACTCTAGCTAAGATAGGACTCCCAAATTAATAAAACTCTTGATTTAATTTGAAAATTTAAGAGTCCTAATCCCCTAGATCTCTATGAATTTCGGCCAAAGGGGATAATGATGAAAATGATAGCCAAAAATGGCCTCTTTTGTGGGCTTAGAATGCAATTTTGGGCCTAATTAGGTTCTAGTTAATTAAATGGGTAACTAACTAGGGGCTTCACTCAATTAAATGACCAGAATGGGCTAATTTGAAGTTGAAACTTGGTTCACATCACCACATAAGTTTGGCACACTCCATGTCCTGCCATAGCTGAATTTTTCAATCACATTATGGGCTCATCTTGCATTCTCGGGCTCGATTAAGGCTTTTTCTTAATAATAGACATTTTATTAAAAATATTAATTGTAAAATTAATCTTGAACAGACTAAAAGTGGCTTGGGAATAGGTCCAATTGGCTCTAGTAAATTCGACACTCCCTCATGTGCATGGTCGAAAATTTCAAATTAAGTTTGATCCAACCGCTTGTCAAACTAAGCTCAATCGACTTAACTCTGACATGAATGTAAATGCATGACTGACAAAAATTAAATATGCAATGCATGATAAATTTATTTTTGGGGAGAATTATGACTAGTTCTCATTTTTATGCTGGAAATGAATGATTTTTTGAAAATCAAAATTTAAGTGTCAACGGTGTGAAGAAATTATAGGTGTGTTCTTTGAGTGTGTGACCTATGTCATTATTCTGATGGTTTCTCTTATTATTTTGAGCTTGTTCTGTTTTGAAGTTGTTTGAAATTTATCTAGATTTGAAGTTGTTCTCTTTAAAGTGACATGTTTCTCTCTTGTATTTTGATCGAGAAAGTGAATGAAATGTTACTTTGATAAAAAGAAAGAAAGAAAGAATAGAGGAACATACGATGATTGGTCCGATGGAGATCCATACTCCAATGAGGCCTCTTGAAATAAGAACAAACTCTAGAAAGAAACTCCCATTTTACTGAAATTAATTTCAAAAGGAAATTATCTCTCATTTTAGTAACTATTATGAACATATCCAAGGAAAGTTATTCACGTGGATCCATGAGTTTAAATAGCTAAATGAAGGGTAGTCTAGCCCATTCTGATTTTTTTTTTATTTGGTCGAATAATCCATTCTGATTGTGGCGTGTGTTTCCATCCATCCAGGCTGCTAAACAAGTCTCACATTTCTCTTTTGGAAAAAAGTCACCAAAAATCCTAAACTATGCCCACTGCGGCACATTTACTCTAAATTTTTTATGTAACACAAAAAACTCCAAACTTGTACCCATATGACATATTTACCCTAAATTTTTTCTTGTGACACCAAAAACCTCAAACTTATACTACTGTGGCACATTTACCCTAAATTATTTATTTGTGATACTAAAAATCTCGAACTTGTAGACATGTGACACATTTACCTCAATTTTTTATGTAAAAATGGCCACACATATACAAATTTGAGGCTTTTGGTGTCACAAATAAAAATTTGGGATAAATATATCACAATGATATAAGTATGGGGCAAATGTGTTACATAAGTACAAATTTGAGATTTTTTTTTGTCACAAAAAAATTTTGGGATAAATTTATTGTTAGCGGTCCGCCCTAGGAACTAATCAACGTTGATGCTCTAACATTAGTTGTGGATTAGATTGTGTCGAAAAACGACCTTCACTATACTTAGGTAGTCATAATGTGTTGTTAGAGACCGCTTATGACTTGTGGGCCAAAAGGGTTTTGGGTACACTGCTAATGTCTAGTGAACCTACGGGGTTGCACATTATAGCGAACCGAGTTTATATTTTCTCCGTGCCTTGATCTACTTAAGAAGTAGATTTTAATTTATTCTCTTATTCTAAATATCTATGCAATCGTGCGTGTTATGAGATAACGATGAAACGCACGATTGGAGATAGTCGGTTTGGCGGGCCCGAGCCGCCCGGCCCCACTTCTTTTATTACGCGTAAATATTGACGCGTATATAAAGACGTGGAAAAACCCTAGAGAGGTTGATGAGAATAAAAACGCAGAGAGTCGTTCTCTGTTTAGAGATCTTTGAGAGAGTCTCGGTGATCAAGAAGGCAATCAAGGAGGAGAAGTACCAAGATCTGCAAGTTAGCACTTGGATTTGGAGACTTCGGTTCGTGTGTGTGGACACCGGTAGAGGCGCAACACTTAGGGCGCTAATCCACACACAATCGATCGTTAATTTAACTTCGATCTGCAAAAAGGTACGTCATGAGCTTCTATCGATTTCAATATACGCATGGATCCTGTCTAGGGTTTGGGTGTAGAATTATATTCCGCTGCGTTTTGACAATCCCGAACCCCAACATTTATAACTATCGATATAATTTAGGATTTTTGGTGATATTTTTCCTTCTTTTTTTTTTTTTTTTGGAGGGGGTTGTGGGGGAGGGGAGGGGGTGGGTGGGTGGGTTTGAAAGAGAAATATTTCATTCAACTAGAGAATGATAATCGGGCCCAATAAATGGGATTAGTACATAAAAGATTTCAAAGGGCTTAGAGCGGGAATATGATAAGACCCAATTCAAAGATAAAGAGTTTTTTTGGGAAAAGTATATTAGAAGTGCTAAAAGTTATGTATGATGCTCATTTTAGTGCCAAAATTTTTGAAAATGATCACTTAAGTATCAAATTTTTTTAAAAACGATTACTTAAGTGCCGACTTCTATATGCTTGGCTCGAAATCTAATGTGGCCTTATTTATTTATTTATTAATACTTGAAGGCGACGTGGATCGCCGGAAGACTAGTCAACAATAAAAAACTAAAATTTCAACTTATATTTAAAATTTAAAAAATAAAAACTTAATTTGATTAAAAAAAGCTAAAAATTTAAAAAAAAAAAAAAAAAAAGCAACTCAGGTTGATTATGGCCACGCCTACGCCGACAGCCGCTACCAAGAAGGGTCGACAAAGGTCGCCCGCGACTTCTCAAAGCCTAGTGGCCATCATTGGCCTCGAGTGAGGCATCGCCCGCACTCGGCGAGGGCTTGCTTGCCCGGAACCGGGGTCGATCGCGACCCTCGCCTGGATGGATTGAGGCTCACTAGCCTCGGTTTGCGTTTATTTCAAGCTTGTTTGTGCTATGTTATTTGATTTTAGGTGTTCATCGTTGCTTGTTGTGAGTCCGGACGAGACCTCAAGCCTTCAATGTTGATTGTTCTCCCCTGATTGAGTTGTGTACTACCTATTTGACGTAATGCCTAAACCAAATCTGCCTTAGTTTCCTTCGATGGATGGAATGGAGGTCATTCTGGTTTGTAGTGGTGGTGGACTAGGCCACCGGGCGAGGCCACGCCCGCTCCAAGCAAGGGCCGGTGACCCACATTCGGATTTGGGGTGAGGGTTGCGCCTAACCCCGGGTCTTGGTGAGCAAGCCCTCGCTAGGGATTGGTGAGGCCTCGCCTGGGGTTGGCGAGAGTCGCCGAGCTTTGTGATGACTGTGGCAGCGACCATCGGTGTCAATCTGGCCTCTAACGACTTGAGATTATTTTATTTTTTTTGCTTGATTTTGCTTATTTTAGTTTAAATTGTTATAATTATTTTTTTCTTGATTTTTTTTTTTAAAGTTTAGAAATCCATGTGGAGTCCATCTGGAGTCCGTGTGGATTGAATTTTTTTAAAAAAATTCATTTTATATACAAAATTTAATTGTAATTGTTACATAATCAATTTGGCCGAAATTTCTTCAATTTGGCATTTAAGTGATAAAAAAAAACTTTTGGCACTAAAATTAGCACCGTATGCAACTTTTGGCACTTTTGATGTACTTCTCTTAGAGTTTTTTTTTTATGGGTTTTGGCAATCCAGCACACCACAAAGTTTGCCTCTCTAAAGCAAAGAACTACCCGAATATCTAGAAGTAGATATTTGCATTTCATGACATGAGCATGAGCTTCCCAAGTGAACTTATCTAGACTCCTCGAAGCATTAACCAAGTCCTAAGTTATCTGACTCAACTAAGATGGCTTCGTGTCTTTGAGGGGAAAAGTGAATTAGGGCTTGTAAAAGGGCATGGGATTTAACCATGGCTGCTGATGAAGGGGAAAATTACTAAAAACATCCTAAACATATTGCAATTATGCCAATTTAGTCTTGAACTTTTTTTTTTTTTGCTAATTCAGTCATAACCTTAAGCATTCGTGACAATTCAGTCCTAACATTTTACATTTGTCCTAATTAGTTTTTCCGACCAATTTTAACCGAAAATCGCCGACATGGTGCGATCGGCGTTGAGGTGGTCAATTTTTAATAATATATTTTTTATTTTTTTATTTTATTTTCTTCTACTTCCTCCAGCATGTTGCCGAGCTCGCGATCGGCCAGAGGCAAGGCGTGCCCTTGGCATGGCCAGGTGAGGCTCGCCCCTGCCATGGTCGGGCGAGGGTCGCCCCCTCCAGCTCTATCCTCTAGCCGGTCGTGGGGCTTGGCGGTTGACTAGAGGAAGAAGAAAAAAGAAAAGAAAAAAGAAAAAGAAAATAAATAGAAATAAAAATTTAAAAATATTATTAAGAATGACCACGTTAACGTCGATCGTGCCGGCATTACTATGTCAATGATTTCTGGTCATAATTAAACTAAAGGACCGAATTGATATAAAAGTAAAAGTTTTAGGATTGAATTGACATAACTGCAATAGGTTTGAGACTTTTTTGGTAATTTTGTCTCCGATAAAGACTCCAGGGTTTGAGCTAGAATGTTAGATAGTATAAGATTTTGGACTTATCTTTGCGATTTATTAGATGTTAGTTTATTAATTAGAAGTTATCTGATTATATAGTTTTTTTATTTAGTAAATTAGGGTGTTTATATTCGCTATTGTCTCATTTGTAAGACAGTTCGTTTCGGATTAATGATTTTATTACGATTTGTATCTATACCGTTATTTAATATACCATTTTACAGATCAATTCTGGCGCACCTAATATTCTGCAAAGTTTGGATGTCCCCAATACTTACTTTAATAGAACGACGTGAGGAGGCAGGATAGCCACCTCCATAGTGGTGGATCATCCCCGTCTCTATTGCGTGATTTGTCTCCTCTCTTGCCAAAAACTACAAAGGAAAAATTTGCAGGCCTACGGTTCATGGAATATTAATAACGGTATAGATACAAATGGGTGAGACGATTCTTTCTGTCGATAGATAGAAAATCCATGCATCGCAATTCCCACTTTGATTTGGAGTGATCAGTCCTCTAAATGGTTCCAAAAATCCAGCCAGGCGAAGCCAACTCGCTGTTGCTAGCAAATGACAAAACCAGTGAGACCCCAGAGATGGAGATGGACTAACCGTGACTGAGGTCTACCATTCAAGGCGGGCGACCCGAAACTGGTCGAGATCACATTGACCATGATCTCATCATTCAGTGGAACTTCACAGAAATCAAAGAGGTTAAGGCACGTGGTTTGAAGATTCCGCACCAGCAAAAGACGGATGATAATAGACGGTGGCGCTTGCGCATGATCACATAGGGGTGGAGACAAAGCGCCTTTCGAGCCGAGACAAAAGGGCTATCGAGCTGCGTGATCTGTCCGTGGGGTCTCGGCGCTTTCGCTGTTCTAATCGTGCTTTGCATCATCTGCCCCACCGTGCCTTGCAAAGATGCTTCGGAACTCAATGGACCCACGGAACTGTTTCTCCCGAGTCCCGTTTATGCTCAGCAAGCACAACTAGATAGGTGGTCACTTTGTTGATTATTGGATGATGAAAGATTCCTCGGTGATGGAGAGCGAGGGCTAGACCGACTGTTTCGATGCCCTGAGATCATCTCCTCGCGTTTCTCTATTCTTTGCCTTCCGTTTGTTCAAGAACAGCGACCTGTGACCGGACAGACACACAAATTTGCAGGCCTACAGTTCATGGAACTCCAGAAAAAGCATGTGTGTATGAACGGGACGATGATGTTTTGTTCTCTCTAGTTACGAGTCTAGCCGACATATATAGGATGATGGTTCAACGTGTCCACTTGTTCTGGCATCAGACAATGAAAATACAGGGGGAAAGAGCTGAACCATGCAAGTTATCGAGATTAATACACCTTACAAACAAGGCTGTACTGACTTTCAGAGCATAGGGAGATCGGTGTGGATGATCTTTGGTATAAATATTGAGGATTGACCCTGCCATCTTAAGGAGTTTGCCAGAAAAAGAAGATGAACAAGATGCCAACGCTTCCTGTGTGAACAGACAAGAGAAGCTACCAAGGATAAATTTTACCACGAGAAGCGATAAATGACTGCTGAAGAACGTATTCACCTACAATGGGAAATAACTTGTGCTGGTAAATTGCCAGAAAATAAGTCGAGGATTAGAAGAAACAGTGCACGTAATGTTGAGAAATTTCTCCTTATAATGTTTCAAAGATTACAAGATAATTATAATTCGCCATTATGTGTATTTGAGTGTGCAGAACAAACAATTTGTATGGACACAAGCCATATGCGGTTAGTATGAACAACCAGGTGTTGGCTTTGCAGAAGGAGATCAAGCTATCGGACGGGAAATGTGTGTGAATTTGGAATAACCTTTCTAGAAGCACAAGTTGTAAACCAAGGGTTCATTGAAGCTTGCATAGACCGATAGGAGATGAACAAATTTATGGAGCACGTTGACGTGAATTTGCTTGAAAAGACCTATTTGCAGAAACTTGATAGGTAGAACAAGAATTCATCAAAAATCTGGATGAACAGCTTTTCAGAAGTAGAACATGCTACTCGGTAAATTCTTTCATTTTTCCCCTTGAGCCCACACGTTTTTTCCTGTTTAACGCTACAAATAATCATATGTATGTATAATTAGCAAAAAGTAGTCCATTTGGTACTGAACTTAGTCCGTCGGGCATGGCTCCAGTTTCGTCGTTTCTAAAATCTATCAAGAAAAAGCTTCACTGACTCATATTTCGCTAATAAGAGAGTGATGGAAAAATATTCAGTGGTTTACGAGCGAGCTATCCATGCATGTAGAGACAGCGAGAGCTCACAGTCACCAAGCCAAGCACATCTACGGACAAATGCTTGTCTGGATTTGCATGATAACATAACAAATATTGAAGTATATCTTCAAGATCGATACGAAAGAAAGAAGCTGATCCATTTAAGCATGTTGTTAGTACTTCATCGATGGTTCCTCCTGGTCACTGGTCAGCAAGGGTGGCGGGAAAATCCATGGAATTATGATTTGGGTCAACAAGACACGTAAATGAGAGGATGAACGATGATGGCAGTTAAATTAGAACCATGATGTACCGAGTTGGAAGATTCTCTAAACCCAACAAAAAAGAGACGTTGGAAATTTCTGGCAAGTGTTTTCCTTACATACAATCATGGTCCAGTGATCATCTTGACGTGACAACCACCGAATTTGAGCGAGTCCGCCTCTTTTGGGCAATCTATTATTTCATCTCCACCATGTATTCGGTATAATTGTCGGAAAAGTCCCGAATTTATTATATGGAGGCCAATTGAATTCTAAATTTTTTAATTGTGTTTGTTTAGTCATAAATCTTTCGATATTTTATTAATTTAATCATAAACTTAATGTTTTGATTATTGACCGAAATGATTATATTGATAAATTATCAAAATATATAGGATTAAATCGGAAAACCGTCAAAATGTTTGTGATTGAAATGATACAATTAAAAAATTTAGGATTAGATTGACAAATCGTCAAAAGGTTTAGGATTAAATTGCACAATTTAAATGTTTAGGATCGAATTGGCTGCCGTACAATAGATTTACGACTTTTTAGACAATTTTCTCCCATATATTTCGTTAGACTCTTTTTACATATACAAGTCTTCAAGCCTACATAGCATAACTAGGGTTTGGCTCAATTATTAAGAAACAGGCTTGTCGAAGCGGCTTAGATGTATGCCACCGGTTTGATTTTCCCTGCCAACCTACCGTTACCAAGTAAAAGCAATCCCTCCTATGGAGTGTTTTGGCTTGTGTCTCGCGCGTTCTAATAAATTAGTGGCGTATTTCCTTTCATTGTTTTATTTATTTATTATTATTTTTTTATAACCGAGGATCCGCAAGTTTAGGCAACGGCTTGCGCTTGCGTCAGCACCTCGGGAGAGCTAGCACAGTGGCCCACCAGCCATGGCCCCCCACTTAAGTCACGAAATCGAGTTGGGAGTTTCGAACCAAGTGACTGACGAGAAATAGCACGCTCTCAACCAACTCAGTCATGCATGGGTGGGTATATAAAAATAAAAAAAAAATATTTTATTTTTATTTTTTTCTTTTTTTCTTTTTCTTTTGATTTTCGGCCATTGCCGAGGCCCGTGGTCGACGGAGGAAGAAGGAGGAAGGAGCTGTAGGCGAAGGAAGGAGGAAGAACGAGAAAAGAAAAAAAAATAGTAGAAAAGAAAATGAATGTAAATGAATTGAGGGAGCAAAGATGAGAGAAAATATTTTCCTTTTCTCAAAAAAGGAGAAAACATTTTTCCCACTTTCGAAAGAGTTTTTTTTCATAAGTGGAAAATATTTTCCTAAACTAACTTATTTTTTGCGAACCAAAATCCGAAAAATATTTTCCTGAAAGTTGTTTTTCGTGAAACAAACAAAGGCTCAGAGATAATGATATGTGTGGGGCTGAAACTCTCAACCTCCCGTCGGCCTCTTTCTCAATCCATGTTTCTCAATAACCCTTTGAAAGCCAAAATGTGGCAAAACCAAAACATGTCATGTGAACCTATTATGGCCCCTATAAATCTAGTCGTTTTTTGCACTTGGATTGTGCTGCCATGTCAAGATTTTCCAAGCTGACAGAAACTTTGTCTCGTCCCCAATTTTATTAAAAATGAACGTAGACGTTCTAAGTTTTTGGCTGATATTTATTTCCTAAGTGATAAACGTGTTTCATATAACGTATTTTAACCCGAATGTCCTGACGCCTTTATTTTGTTCAGGTCGCCGGCGATTTCAATTATTGGAGCTATGGTCATATATTCACATTTGCATGTTCGTCTCTCTTTGACACGACAAAAACATCATCGTCCCCGTGCTTGCCCGAAGCACCACAAAAAATTAAAAATGAAAGCCTTTCTTATCACCGCTACTGGATTACTCTTGTGGCTACGTCTCTACCATGTCAAAAAGCTAGGCGAAAAAAGAAAAGAAGAAGAAGAAGAAATGAAGAGCACTATAAATAGCATGAGATCAGAGACACTTTCAGCACTGAAAAAACAATAGAGAACAACGGAGGAGAGAAATTGAAAAAGAAAGAAAGAAATGGAGGAAGGAAGCCATGGAAGAGGAAGGAAAAAGGGAGGGATGGTCACCATGCCCTTCATTTTCTGTGAGTCAATCAAGCTCTCATCATCATCATCCTCATCCTCATCCTCATCTTCTACTTCTTCTTAATCTTCTGGAATGTTTGTTTGATTACGTTGAATGGATTGGTGTAGCGAATGAGGTATGCGATAAGTTGGCGGTGGTGGGTTTCAACACGAACATGCTAAGCTACTTGACGGCCCAACTCCACATGCCATTGACGAAAGCAGCCAACACCGTCACCAGCTTCGGTGGCACCGCCAGCCTCACGCCACTCATCGGCGCTTTCGTCGCCGACGCCTACGCCGGGCGCTTCTGGACCGTCAGCGTCGCCTCCATTATCTATGTAGTCGTGAGTTCAACTACTCTTTGTCTCTCTGTGTATGATTTGCGCGTGTGATAGAGAGAGCCGACACAAACGAGATCGCGAGCATCTTAAGACAAAGTTGGAGAAGAAGTAGAAGTTGTTCGGGAAGTGACCTTTGTTTTTTGTAGGAAATGCTACGATAATAATGGCGACATAAACAAGACGGATTCGAGGACCGTATGCAAAACTTGTTAACTTGTTTGCATTTTTCTACTGTATACACTCTACTTATGAAAGCGACTCGCAGGAAAGAGATCCACATATGATTAACCCTTAAGATAGCTCAGGGCTTCTGGGGAAAAAATGGAGAAAACTGAGAAGATTTTGACGATAAGGTTACAAAAAAGGAGGCAACATCGATTTGATGAAAATGCTTTTTCGATAGTACTATTAGGGATGGAACAATTTCAATCGTAGATTCACACGTGTTTTGCATGAAATAATCACTGATTGAGAAATCGTATGGTAAAAAATAACTAATATTACTATCAGACTGACAGACTAACAGTTCTCATTTGATTTCTCAATGATTTGGGAGCATGATTGGAGTCCATGGGTATCGTTCACTCCGGGCAGATGGATGGATTCGTCATGGTTTCCTTGAGTAAATAAACATGAGCCTTACGTCTTTCGGTGTTTATGTCAAACCCACTCATTAAACCGCACGCAATCATCGAATAAACACTTTACCGCCCTGTAGGACCACCGTCCATTCCATTATTGAGCAATAATTTGTCCTCGTTTTGCGGACAGGGAATGACCCTTTTGACCGTATCCGCCGTGCTCCCCCAGCTGAGGCCTCCCCCGTGCGAGGGCGACCAAAGGTGCCAAGAGGCCAGCGGCGGCCAGCTTGCCGTCCTCTACACAGCCCTCCTGCTCGGAGCCATCGGGTCGGGAGGGATCCGCCCTTGCGTGGTCGCCTTCGGGGCGGACCAATTCGATCCGAACGACCCGAAGCAGTCCACCAAGACGTGGAAATACTTCAATTGGTACTACTTCGTGATGGGGGTGTCTATACTGCTGGCAGTGACGGTGCTCGTTTATATTCAGGACTACATCGGATGGGGCTGGGGTCTCGGGATTCCAACCTTCTTGATGTTCCTCTCGGTCATCACCTTGATCGGCGGGTACCGGCTGTACAGGATGATGGATCCAGCAGGCAGCCCGTTTACCCGTTTGTTGCAGGTGTGCGTGGCTTCGTTCAGGAAG
Organism: Rhodamnia argentea; assembly: GCF_020921035.1. Taxonomy (NCBI): domain Eukaryota; kingdom Viridiplantae; phylum Streptophyta; class Magnoliopsida; order Myrtales; family Myrtaceae; genus Rhodamnia; species Rhodamnia argentea. The sequence continues at coordinate 7,180,459 of NC_063154.1, read as the reverse complement.
AGGAGGGTAGCGATGGTGACGGATTCGACATTGTTGTACGAGAATGAGGAGCTCGATGCCTCAATTTCGCTCGATGGGAAGCTTGTCCACACCAACCATGTCAAGTAAGTTCTCTCTCTCTCTTTCTATGTCAATGTTTGTGCTTGCTAAGAAGGAAGAAAATCATCAAATTATTGCGAATTTAATCATGTTATACTAAGATATATTTTAGATCAATGCAACGCTCAAACGGTTTTCGTAACCTTTCTTAGGCAAAACCAATGATAAGCCAACCTAGTTGTTCCAGTAGTCAAACTCTACTAGGTTAGACAAAGAACTTGAAAATCCATAGTCGCGCAATTGATGACATTAAAGGCTCGCGCGGACCTCACAGTATAAGCAATGATTGATGAAATTTATTTTATGTTAATTTAAGATGATAACAGATGTGGCCTTATATATGGACATGTAAAATAGATAAATAGAAAATGCTTATTTGATAATATTATCAGGTATAATACAATCTCAATTGTAAATCTACACACTATCACCGCGTATTTTGCATAAAGTACTCATTGATTGGGAGATCGTGTGATCAAAAATAAGTAATAGATCTTGTCGACTGTTAGATCGCAGCCTTCCTAAGGAAATCCTTAGTTTTCGATGTGGAAGTTTCCACAGCCTAATGATTGGACGCCCCGTAAAACTACTTAGGTTATCTAACCTCTCTTATTGAATGAAGAAGACAATCGGATTAGCCCAGAAAAAGCCAAAGGGCGAAGGAAATCACTGATGATGTATCTTGACACAGTCGATTACTCCACGACAAAACTAAGCAGCCGAAGCTTGAATTCATGATCCATGAGATATACAGCGTCAAAAAGTTTATCACGACTGTCCAGATAAAAGAAATTCTCTTCTGAAGGAAGATGGCGTCTAAATTCATTTCGAAAAGAAGGAATCCGGACAAATTCCATGAATCAAGACAGGAACCCACCCACCGAGATTATATCGGCCGGGCGCGTCCTGCATTTCATTTTGGACGTCTCGGCTCGGTTTGGTCTCTGACGAGTCGTCCATGGCGTGAAGATGAAAGCTTGTGGGCTCTCATCGGACCACGCGAGCGAGACCACTGGCTCATGCTGGGTTCCTCCACGACCACACGTTAGGAAATCCCACTTGGAAGAACCGAATCTTGAATCGTTTGCACACGTGAATGCATGTGGCCTCTGGAGAAATGTACGAAGATGGTCCAGAGCAATATGGTCTCTCTCTCTCTCTTCGTTATTATGAAGGGTCTCTGTCTCTCGGTTCTCGCTTGTCGTTTTTCGTTTGCATGGATGGTCTGAACTGTACAAGGACGCTTGCTCCTCCATCATTTTTCAACTAATGTTCGGTAGCTTTCGCATAAACAGACAGACAAGGGGCAGATCTCCGAAGAAGACAGTACAGTAACTACATAGGTTAAGCCGGGACAAATTAAAGGACTAAGCCCTTGCACACCATCAAGTTCACAATGTTGCTCTACCACGTAATAATTATGTTCCTAACTGGCCTTTTTTTATTTTTATTTGTTTCACTAATTGGCTGATCAAACTTCCAGGTTCCTCGACAAAGCGGCCATCGTCACTCCAGAGGATGATGTGAAATCGCCTAACGTATGGAGGTTGAACACGGTCCACCGAGTGGAAGAACTCAAGACGATGATCCGGATGGGCCCGATATGGGCCTCCGGCATCATCCTCTACACCGCCTACGCGCAGCAGAGCACTTTCTCCCTCCAGCAGGCCAAGATGGTGGACCGCCACCTCGGCCGCTCCTTCCAGATCCCTGCGGCCTCCATGTCGGTCTTCACCATGACTGCCATGCTGCTCACTATAGCCGCCTACGACCGCCTCCTCGTCCCGGTGGCCCGCCGCTTCACAGGCCTCGACCGCGGGATCAGCTTCCTCAAGCGCATGGGAATCGGATACTTCATCTCCATCCTGGCTACCCTCGTCGCAGGCTTCGTCGAGGTCAAGCGAAAGCACTACGCGAAGGCCCACGGGCTGCTGGACTTGCCGCATGCCATGATACCCATGTCGGTTTTCTGGCTCATGCCCCAGTACGCGCTGCACGGGATCGCAGAGGCGTTCATGGCAATCGGGCACCTTGAGTTCTTCTACGACCAGGCCCCGGAGAGCATGAGGAGCACGGCAACAGCGCTGTTCTGGACGTCGATCTCGGCCGGGAACTACTTGAGCACCTTGATGGTCTCGCTGGTCCACAAGTACAGCGCCGGGCCTGATGGGTCCAATTGGCTTCCGGACAGCAACCTGAACCGAGGGAAGCTGGAGTACTTCTACTGGGTGCTGACGTTGTTGCAGGCTCTGAATCTGTTGTACTACGTTTGTGTGGCCAAGTTCTACACGATGAAGCCGGTCCAGGTCCACACTGTGGAAGCTGTGGATGTCACAGACGAAGAAGATAAAGATAAAGCCGCGGTTGAGCTCGCAAAAGTTTAGTTGATACCAGTTATTGAGGAGGTTATCGGTAGACACAGTTTCTCTATTTGGGTCACTTAATGGTGCGACTGTAAATACTCTTTTAGGATTGTATTAACAATCGTAGAAGGAGAAGCATCCTCCGGCGGCTCGCTGCAAGTTATGTTCCTATCAAGTCCTTGACACTTAATGGAAGTAGAAAAATAAAGCCTCCATTTTTTTCAAGGAAATACTTTACTGACAGTATTATCAGTAAGGGTACAATCTCAATCGGAGATCCACGTACTATCATCGCGTGTTTGCCTAAAATACTTATTAATTGAGAGATCGTGTGTTAAAAAATAACCGACAGTATTATTAGGCTGTCATATTAATAACTCTTTTTTTTTTTTTTGCCGTGCCACCTTGCAGCCTACAACCTTCATCCACGTGTCTACTCTCTGAAAAAGACAGATATATAATATATAGTTTCTTGCTATCTAAACGGTCCTACTATTTTTTTTTTTTTTTTGTCAAAGATCTAAACGATCCTACTATACTTGGTAGCATTCTTTGTGCTCATTTTGACTAGTGAATTGGGTTTGGCTGAAAATTTCGATCAACAAGCGAGGAAAAAGCACTACAAATTAGTTGTATCGAGCATATTTTTAAATGCAATTCGCGGCTGGAGAACAATAGCCACCGCCCACCTTCCTCGGGCCACTGGTGAGGGCTCCACCCCGACTCCGTTCCATACAGACTCCAAATAAGCCATTTTATTTCAGGGTACGTTTGTTTTGCAATAATAATAATAATAATAATAATAATAATAATAATAATAAAATATTTGAAAAATATTTTTTTAAAAATAATTACTTGTGTGAACAAACGAAATACATTTAATTCATTCACATATATATTTAAACAAAAATTATTGTTGATAATGAAAATATCTTCGATTGACTAATTATTTCAAGCATTACAAGCGATCATTTTTATAAAAAATATTTTTCAAGTCATTTACTTTTTGCGAAACAAACAGAGCATTAATTTTGATACGTTTTCTTGTATTTCATCATGGATGGTCTCTTATAGTAGCCGACATGAATTTCTTATTTTCTGAAACTGAATTGGCTTGATTCCCCGAACTAGTTCCAAGCCTACGCTTTGTGCTGACATGACTATTTGAATAGGTTTGGGATTTTGCTAGCATAACAATATTTGAGTAACCATGAGAATAACATTATGTTATGAGCTACAAGTTTTTAAAAGAATGGGCGTCACAATAATTTTAGTTAGTTGTTATTTATCTTTTTGTGGCTCAAAATAGACTGTTAGTCTTACAGTCACTCAAAAACTATACATATCAATTCTCATAGGTTTTTGTTAGCTAGTAATAAAATAATATGAGATGTGATGTCGGAGAGGAGATGAGATTATATCTTGAATCTATTGCAAACATTTTTTTTTTTTTGCCAATTTAGCCTTAATTCTTTTGCATTTGTGTTAATTTAGTCATTCCAACTAATTTGATCGAAAATCGTTGATATGGACGTCGGCCGTGACATGTAGGACAGTGAGTGCCGACGTGCATAAAATTTAATGCTATTTGAATTTTTTTCTTTTTTTCTTTTTTTTTCTTTTTTTCCCACGAACTTAGGCCGACGAGGGTGGGAAACGCCCTCACCTGGCCAGATTTGGCGAGGGTGTAGCGGCCCTCGCCGGATCCACGTAACGTGCCACGCGCCGTCCTCGACCTAAGTCCATGGAAAAAAGAAGAAGCAAAGAATAGAAAAAGAAAAAAAGAAAAAAGATATAAAAAAATTCCAACCAATTATTGAAATTTATCCACATCGGCGTCAGCCACCCTACATGGCACGACCAGCATCCACATCAGAGATTTATGCTAAAATTGGCCAAAAAGACTAAATTAATATAAATGTAAAAAATTTAGGACTGAATTGATACAATTTTATTAGACTTAAGACCTTTTTTGGTAATTCTTCTAATAAGATTTAATTTATTGATTATGTATATAGTTCTCTAGAGAAATATTATGTTTTATAAAGGTCTAAAATGAATATGGGGCGAAAAAGGCGTTATGATTTTGCGTTTCCTAAGCACGCAAAACATGTTCATAATGAAAATGACTTTTTAGTGTGCATAGCTTTGAAATAAGCTATGTTTTGAGTAAATTGCTTACGAATTTTTTTTAGATGAAAATCATTCTTTTCAGCAATGTTAAAGTAACAGGAATTATGTATTCGGTTCAATTTCCTCATAATTAAGAGGAATAAATTAACTAGCGTGTCATAAACTACCTATAATTTTAGTATAATTCCACACATTTATCCAAAAATTACTTTTATACGTGTAATTTAAATGATGCGGGTGCATTTCAACGACGGGACACAAACTCGTGACGTAAGCACAGATGGCGCGCGTAAGCCAAAAAGACTGAAATTGATCAGATCTCACCACGTGTGCGAACGGGTCCCATCTTGCAAAACTTTTTAAAATTGATGGGACCCATTGAAGCACGTGGCGATATTTGAGTGGACGATCTTCGAGTTGGCAATGCTGACCTGCGCAATATTTTCTCGAGGAGCGTTCGTGCAGACGAAGTCTCGCCTTCGGCAATCCGCACGAGTAGCGGTCCTCCGCGTCCATCAACCTCCCGTTTCGTACCCCTTTCTAGGAAAGCTCCAATGATCCAACGCACGGAAAATCCCCCTTCCCCTCTTCCCAATTTCCAATCTCCCCTTCAATCTACCAGTCAACCACGCGCATATGCGAATGCGAACGCGAACGCGATAGCTCGCGATGATGACTGGAGAAAAAGCCGATGGAGGGAGCCGCCAGGGCGGCGTCCTTCCAGATCAGCCGCCGGGGGCCGCCGCGCAGCAGGCCGACACGCCTCTCTCGGGGATCGCGGAGGCGTTCGAGGAGATGGCCGCCCTCTTGCGGTCCGACGAGGGCGGGAGCGTGGAGCTCCGCTTGGACGAGTTCTGCGACGCCTGCTCCCTGGTCTCCGTTCTTTTCGGTTGCCTCGGCCTCGCCTTCAAGTTCGCTGAAATGGAGTACGTCGCCAAGGTCTGTTTCGTGTGCGTCGCCTCCCTTTGTTGCAATTCTTATTTCTCGAGCTTTGATTCGACTCTGCCCCCCTCTGTTTCAATTATCAATTGGTAGAGCAATGTTGTGGGACGGAAGTTTGGTGACTGGGTGGTGTTGCATCACCGATCGTTCGAACTCTTCATTTGCCCCGCTGTTCATCTTGAGTTGTTTCTGGTGACTAATGTGCGTATGTGATGGAATATATGTAAATAGTGAAATTCACGAGGAGCAGCAACTATTCCAAATTGGACTACGCAACGATATCTTGGATTCTCATCCGTTGTTCGAATGCCATCTATTTGCTCGGATTCCGCTACGGCTTGTCACCACACTTCATAAATGAATCTTGTATACAGGTCTTAAAATCACTGGCATTAATTATGCAGGGAAAGTGTAATAACTATACCCTCGTATTCACAGCTTTGTCATGGGTTGGGTACTCTGTTGCTAATGCAGGATCGCGCTTTTGATTGTTCGGGCGATACGTCAGTGTTTTACATAATTCAACAATCTGCATGAGTTTAGTAGCATTACGGAGTAGATTCTCGTCGATCTTCAACTCGGGAGTTAAAAGTTAAGGTCTTCTAGGTGAAAGGGGAAATGTCTTGCCAGTTGAAATGCTATGATTACGATTTCCAGGGACTGTATGGTATTTCAAAGACGCGACTTTTTGAGAATTGTTGTCAACTTTTTTCATGGAGCTAGAATTTGCAGATAGGGAATCGACAGTCGCGTGAGTTGGAAATGATGTATTCGGAGTGGCTACCTATGGCGTGTCTGTGCTATCATGATATGAATTATCTTTGCCACGTACGATTCTTGTGACCTTCCTTCCACTGACCCGGTAATTGACTCTCCAAGGTACGTGATCTTGTGGAGGCATCGAGGACACATCGCACATTACAAAACGTGCTGGATCTCGACGTCGCTAAAAACTCAGTGAGAACTCCAGGAAGTCGTACACGTAATTTACGTCGAGTTAGGCAGGGTCTTGATCTCATCAGAGCTCTATTTGAGCAGTTTTTGTCTTCTGAGTATGTTCTCTCTCTCTCTCTCCCTCTCTCTCTCTCTCTGGTAGACTGGGGTTGAAATCATTTGCTGGTAGCGTTTGCGAAGATTCTTCCCAATTGAGCTATGATTTTCACAGTGAACGAGTATAAGATGATGAGTAGCTGATAATAACTTGTGATCTGAGTTAAGGAAGTCCATTGCCCTAAAGTCACTTTGTCCAAAGTTACTATCTCCTGCAAATGCAATCTCGTATTATAAGATTGGTTTTGTTCCATACTAATAGCTTCCTCTCTTCTTCGTGTTCCAGCGATTACTCATTAAAGGATGCTGCTACCACAGCCTATATGCAAGTTTGTGCGCCATTCCACACGTGGGGAATCAGGACAGCTGTTTATGCTGGAATGTATACCCTTCCATATAGGGATCAACTTCTGCTAAAGCTCAATGAAACTGGTGAGTTGGGATGCCACTGCATGCTTTCCGGTCCTCCTCCTGACTTTCAATAATTTTCCTGACTTATTTGCAAACCCTGGCGAGTTATCTTTTACTTTGATGAACTGTAAGATTGCCGAAATGCCAGAGTTTTAAGGAGATTTCCATCCGACCGTAAATCAATTTTCTATTTTGATAGCTTTTTTCTCCAACTTCTATGAATGATTTTCAAGTATTTTCTTGAAAGCTGATGATTGCTAGTTTCCAAGTCGGAGAGCTGCATTGCCTGAATAACTTCTAGCATGTTAAAAATCCTAACTTTAGGATGTTGGCCCAAAAACGAGAAGGTGGGGATTGAATTGGTTGTAGAGAAACTACAGAATATCATTATACATCCATAAACTGTAGGATGTCATTAGACCTCGTAAACTCCATAGATACTTGCTGGAAACCTTTCGTGTGTTCGTGTTACGCCAGATAATTGCACGAACCGATTGCGTCAATCCTTTTGTCAGATGCAGCAATAGTGGGTCACGACAAGGTTCTTCCATAAGCAATTCGAAGATTTTAAACCCTTTATCTGGTGCTTTTGTAAAACAACATCATGTCTTGGATGTACTATTGAATCAGGTCGATTTGTCCTTTAGAGATCTCATACTTCCAATAATCTCATTGCAGAGGAGACGGCCGAGAAGAAGATGAGAAGGTATATCAAGGCTTCGATCCCAGTTATACAGTATATTGATAAGTTATACATATCCAGGAATATTAGCTTGGACTGGTGAACTGATACGCCTCGCATCATTCATGTCGATAGCTTCGACCAATCTCTCTTTGTACAGAACAAGGCCGTCCAGGCAATTTTGTTGTGAACGATCTCTGTCTCTCTTCACTCCCTTCATGTACACATAGCTTATGGTGGGAACACCTTATCTAGGAGCGAATACCGCAAATGTTCTGCAGCTTCTGCTTACGTTAGGACGCACTGTGACACAAAGCTTCATGCAGAAGGATATTCAAGGAATTCTCAGACAAAGTATGAAGTAGTTTCCAAACACTTCATGAAAAGGGATGATTGATCAATATATGTACCACCAAACAGACCAAAAAGAAATAAAGAGTCTTAGCACAATGACGGATGATACGCCCATTTTGAGATATCACACAACAAATCTTCATAAATGTTGCCAATCCATTAGTGCCTTGCATTATACTGGACCAATAAAAGGAGTTGGAGTTTGCATTCTTCAGTCTTCTGTTTACTTAAGGACGAAAGGCAAACACATTGCTCTATAATATGAGTTTTGCTAACCAAAATTCTACTAGAGGTTTCCGCAGGTTTGAAGGGTTTGGGCAAACTGACAAGTCATGCACACTTTTTTTTAGTTATCTCTAACTTCATCGACATCTACTGGAATTGCAAAATTCCAGCTGCGAGAGTAATTTTAACAGTTAGGATGGCCTCTTTGGCCGTTTTCTTGTCTAGCTAAATGAACAATCTTCCGTTAGAAAATCAAAAGTTGACTCGATTTAAGCCATAAAGGATGGACCCCTATCCATTATGTAAATGGTCATTAGGCTGCAGCACTCAGCTGCGACCGTACGAGAAAAAGTAATATACATTTTCGTAACAGAGGAGAGGATATGTAACACCTCTCAGCTCAAAACTTCAGCGAAGTTTATTACCTCTTTCAAAATCTATCAAAGTTCTGTATGAGCTCCTCACAAATCAGAGAAAAAAAAATGAAAATACATGACAAAAAGTGACAGCACAAGTGCGAGCTGCATCCAAAGAATGTGACTTGGACGACCCAATCCCAACTGAAACAAACCTCATTACAATGTGAGGCTTTCGGGATTCTCGACAATCTTTGAGAAGGTCTGGAGGAAGGCGGCCAGGTCAGCACCATAGACGATCCTGTGATCTGCCGTGACATTCACCTGAAATTTGTTTCCCAATTGTTAGAAGTTTCTGCACCGGATTCAATTAGTTAAGCTCCGCAAAGGTAGCTTTCTCAGCAGCCAATGTCATGAAAATTACGTGTTCGCATGATCAAGATTGTGAAAAACAACTTCAAATGTCCAAAATGGCAAGCTGAGATCATGACTTAGTGCAAAGTCAAACAACAGGGTGAAGGTCCATGGAACTCAAATTGAGCCTCACAGAGCTTAGCAAGGAGCACAATGAGATTAAGCTCGTTTGATGACCTTTAATAGAATTGATTCAGTTAAGTCAAATATCCACTACATCTAGAATGTAAGGGAGGGGTTACTTAGTTAATTTAATTAAAGATAATTAAATGTAATTATAATCATGCCGAATATATAGACAAAACCTACCAATGCTGATCTCTTTTATATCTGATAAGAGATCAATTATATTCAGCTGCCAATTTTTACTTATCATCAAACAACTTTTTAATTCCATTTTCAGCACTTAAAATTATCAACATTTAAAGTTCAGTACATACATTTTCAACACTTAATCTTCAATTTTATCTAGGTTCCAAGAGTAAGGACATTTAAGTTCTGACAGTATAGTGACAATACAGACATGACACAAGTAGTTATCAAATTGAAACTCCAACTGTGAATATTAATCAGTTTGGACGCGACAAATTAGGACAGCACCTATATCCAGTCTATACTGTGTGATATCCAATACAAAGATAAAATTTACAAAGAATTATGCAGAACAAGATAAAATTATGGTACGACTTTACATATAGGATTATCACAGGCACTAGACTGCCCGTCACCGGTTGGAACAAAGCTTCTTGGAGACAAGAAGCAACCCATGTTTATTATTCAATATCATCCATTGAACTATACCCTTCTTTTCTCTCCGACTTATTGTCATGGTATTTGGCTCCAAAAAGGGATTGGAATTTTAGACCCATTCCTATTGGCTTCAAACTAAGTTTTCATCTTGGTATTTGCGAACAATGATTTTTTTTTCCCAAAATTTTCAATTTAAGAGTAAAAATTGAAAATTTGAGATAAGAAACCATCAAGTCCCAATAGTCTTACAAAGGCAACAACAACAGGTATATTAGCAAGTAAATGAGGACCCCAATTCTATATCACTTGTAAACTAATTTTCAATGCTTTTTTGACTAAAAATAATAATAATAATAATAATTTTCAATGCCTGATGTATAATCACGCCTCATGCGGTATAGCAATGCTTATTAATCACAAATATCGAGCCTTCATTACATAATACACTGGATAATTTGGAAGATTGCAGGTAAGATGCGAACACTTACCAGCATTTTACTTTTGACAGTGAAGAATCCATCTGCATCAGCTAAAACAGTTGGCTTCGATGCTCCCACAGCCATGATGGCCCCCTAAATATAAGAAAAAAATTCACCAGACAGCTAAGAAGTTTCTCACAACTTTAATAAAGTCCTCAGTTCCCTAAAGTTGGAAATCATGACCGTGTGACTCACCTGGCCTGGAGGAAGAATTGCATCAAATCTGTCCACTCCAAACATGCCCAGGTTGGAAAGAGTAAATGTGCCTAAAACATTCGACCAGACAGAAAAACCATAAACCTGATTCTTGAAGAATAATGACATAGACATTATCAACTATCACAGTTGCATGCATAGAACTGAGAAACAAAAGACATATTGAATGGCTAAACCTGAGTTATATTCATGTGGCTGAAGTTGCTTTGAGCGGGCTTTCTCCACCAGCTCTTTCCATTTTTGAGACAGCAAGTAGAGATCCAACTGCACCAAATATTACAAAGTAAAACCAAATTGATATGTGAAAATTGAATACATCAAATCAATACATTTGCTTTTCATTTTATCAAGAGGAACAAAGGCAGAGCACGGTCGTGAAATCAAACCTTATCTGCATCCTGAAGCACAGGTGTGATCAACCCGCCATTAATGGCCACTGCAACAGCTATATTAATGTTGCTATTGTAAGTAAAGCTCTTCCCGTATTTGCAACTGGCATTCACAACTGGATGTTGAACAAGTGCCATTGCGGCAGCCTTTGCCAATAAAGCGGTCATGGTCACACCCTTTGGTTTCACCTAAATATCCAAAGTGAACAAGAGACTTTTTACCAATAAAAAGCAACAATCGAACAGGTGGACCTATCTTACCAAATGCCAATGGATATAAAATTAGATCAAGATTGACACACACTAACAAAAGATACATGCTTATGCACTTTGTTATCAATCACCCCAACTATATTCCTCATTATAAATCATGACCTAGAAGTAGCATTCTCAGGGTGCGGAGAGCAGAATCTACCTTCTCATAGAGAGCATCGAGCGCATCAGTTGTCACTGGGTATCCGACTCTAAAAGATGGTACCGAGAGACTCTCCAACATGTTCTTTGACACAGCAGCCTGCATTGTGGTGAATGGCACCACTGTAGATCCTGGAAGTGGAGGCGGAGCAGGGGCAGCAGATTTTGCTGGACCTGCAGCAGCTGGGGCTGCCTCTGCTGCAACCGCTGGAGCGGAAGTAACTGTTACAGCCGGCTTGGATGGCTGTATTCCAGCAGCCGCTTCCACATCTGCCGGTGTAATCCTTCCGTACGGGCCAGTACCTGCCAGCACACATGATCAGCCAAAGTCAATCGTGCCAAATACCATATCAATGACAACTGACAATTCCATGGATAATCTAGCCAATAATGGCTCACTCTGCATAGTGAAGTAGCACATTCTATCATGTCATGAGTTATGATAATTTGGTATCGAACAAAATTCTTACCTGCCACCTTGTTAATGTCCACCTTGTGCTGCTTGGCGAGCTTCTTGGCATAGGGAGTCGCCACAATCTTTCTCGGTCCATCTGCCGGAGCAGTTGGCTTCGGCGGAGGCTGAGCAATTGCCGGAGCGGGATTTGAAGTGACGGCGGGCGCCTCAGCCGCAAGGGAGGCGGGAGGACTGGAAGGAGAAGATGAAGAAGAGCCCGATTTGGCGGCGGCCTTGGCCTTGGCCTCGGCGACCTCATCCTCGGTCTCGGCCAAGAGGCCAATGGGGGCGCCGACGGGGGCGCTCTCGCCCTCGGGGACGACGATGGCGGCGAGGATGCCGTCGTAGAAGGTCTCCACGTCCATGTCAGCCTTGTCGGACTCGACAACCACGACGCTCTCGCCCTTGGAGAGGATGTCGCCCTCGGACTTGACCCAGGAGACGATCTTGCCCTCTGTCATGGTGGAGCTGAGGGCGGGCATGAAGATTTCGCGGATCTTGGATTGGACGGAGAGGGATCTCCGGCCGCCGGAGCGGCGGGGGAATGCGGAGGAGGGACGCCAGGGAAGCGGGGTGGAGAGGGAGGAGGAGAAGGAGATGGTGCTGGCGGGATTGGCGGTGGCGGAGGAGGGAGAGAGAAGGGAAGAGGCCATCGTGGGAGAGAGAGAGAGAGAGAGAGAGAGAGAGAGAAATGGAGGAAAGGGTGGAGGTGAAGAGGGAGGGAGAGAGAGAAACGGGCGGAGAGGACGAGGAGGAGGTTGGTTGGAACCTGGAAGTGAGCAGAGAATTGGAGCTGCCTCACTCTGTTTCCATCGCCATTAACGAGCTATGCGCGCAGGGTCAGAGGAGAGCGAGCTTCAACTTTCATTTGGACTGATTTGGGTAGGCCCATGTTTACCAGAGCTAGGCCCTGTCCAACTGCCCCAGCTTGCAAAATGCTTGAGGCTCGAGATGTTCATGGGCCGGATCGATATCTCTTGGCCCGGCTTGTGCAGCCCAGACCAAATGAACATCGTAATTTCTGGGCTGGTTTGGGCTTATTAAGCCCGAATTCGGTAGAAATACCCTAGTGAGCCTATCCAGCCACATTTTTCCTCCCAAGGGACTCCCCAACTATTTCATGAACGAGTCTTCCATCGCCCCCGATTATCCGAAGCAGTGTGCTAACAACATTCAACAAACAGAATGTTGATATAGGCACAGACTATTAGAACATCGAAACAGAATAAATGAGTCTGTTTCAAAGTCTAAACAGTTGATATAGCACTCTAACGCTACTCTAAGTCTGATGCATAAGTTTTAGCTAGCAGCATCTCGAAGCTTTTTCCGATGTCTCGAGGGAAACCCTTCACCCAGTTTCCGCCACAGCTGAGGATCACTTCTCCTACTCCAACAATTTCTTGCTCCTCATTCACGGCTCCGTCTCTATTCAACTCGTGCCGTCCATCTTCAGGTTCTTGCTACAGTGCTCTTCACATTCCCCACGCAGATAGCTGTATATCAGTAGCTTTGACCAGACAAAAGTTAGTAGGATATCAAGGCAAAGACTGAGGATCAAAGACAGCTCTGTTAAGCTATCACAATCACAGCACCACGTGTTTATGCAAAGTTCCTCCATCTAATAGTTCGATTTGCCCTTTCTATAGCCGGCTCGTCGCATGCTGCCAATATCGCTCTGTTGCCTCATGTCCAGGCATTGGGCTCCAAATTTGAAATGCCCCTCGTGCTCTGTCCCGCCCTGTCACGTATTCAATTGGGGTTTACTCGCAATTGCATGTTGCACTTGGCTCTACCTCGAGGTGTCAAACCTATATCCAATTAGATGGTTCATATATGAGTTAGTCAAAACTTAATAAATGGATTGTAATTGAATTTGAGTTGCAAGCCTTGTAAATGGGTTTATCCTTAAACTTACTTAAAACCCATTTAACTTATAAAGGTTATTAGTTGAGTCAATCCCATTCATGAGATGTCATAATCTTGATTTTTTTTTTAATTTTCTGCTTATTTATAATGTTTTATTTCATTTCCTTTATTCCTTTTTTTGTCTTTCTTTAACTTTTTTTTTTCCTACGAAGTCCAACGAGGGCTGACCCACCCTCAACCGCGGCCAAAGAGGACTTTGCAGTCCTCATCAAGTCTGGGCAAGGGTGGTGACCTTCGCCCACGATTGGTGAGGGCTTTGAGGCCCTCGCTTGTGGTTGGCTAGGGTCGGATAGCCCTCGCCGGACTCGAAGAAAAAAAAATGAAAATAGAAGCTATATTTTAAAATTTTTAATTATAAAAATTGTCCACGGTGTTTTATAAATATATATATTTTCAATCCGATAAATAATTTTTCTTAGTTTGGATTAAATATGTTAGTATTTTAGCAACATGTGTCGGATTGGGTTTGGCATAGTCAAGAAATTCGCATTGCAATGAATATGGTCAATTTGAGTCGGACCACCCGACCCAACTCACCACGTTTGATAGGTCTAGCTCTACCTTTCACGGCGTGACCAAAGCAATTTCAGAGAAAAAAAAAGCTCCATCTCCAACTTTATGATGATCAGGCTTTTCATCAACAAGCATCACACTGAAAAACCTTATCCAGAAGACCCATCAGCTAATTAATGAATTGAGTAATCAAATCCGCATCGCGAGTAGCCTGTCAAGGATCATGCGTGTGAGGGGGTGGTGTTTAAAAAGAGAGTTGGAACCGGCCAACCACGCTGAGGGGTTTCGTCTGTTTTCAGTTTCGACTATTCCGGGCTGAGCATCATTTGGCTCAGGCCTCAGAGTCTCGCAGGAGAAGCGAAGGGGTCATATGTTGATGTGAATGGATAATGAATCCTATGTTGCCGAGGTAGAAAATTAGGGCAAAAGTACAAGGCGCAAATCATCCTCGACTTGACTTCCGCAATGGGACCCGTGTGTGTATAAGGATCCAATGGTGAGTGCTAGGCCTTAAAGTCTTTTTGCCTAGATTCGACTTATCATGAGTTTATTTCCTCTCCTTTGCTGCTAATGATCCAAAGATTAGCTGGGTTGATCCATCATCTGCTTCGCATCCGGCCATCACCACTGTCCAGCAGATGGCACAAAGGACAAAGAAACAAACGGCGAAAATTCTGCCGCAAAACTACAAAGACGAAGCATCATTTCACCACTCTCTCTCTCTGCCTCTCTCTGTTCGCGTCCAACCCCAAAAGATGTTTGTTGCTTTTGTCGTTGGTGGCTTGCTTGAAAGCCCGCATCTTTTTAGCAACCTTGGTTGAGGCGATTACGTGGGTTGATTAGCCGCACTGAAAACTTTGGGTCTGGAATCTGATCCTGTGGAAAGCAGTAACCATGATTCGTCGAGATTAATGTTCGAGATAAAGAATCCGATTAGGGAATGATGAAATAAATTATTAACAAATACTTGAATTAGGGAAAAATGATTGTCGGTGTTAAAATTATTGTATGGCGCCTATTTTGGTGCCAAAATTTTTTGAACCGATGTTCAAGTGCTGCAACACTCTAAGAGTAAACATTCAAGTGATTCCAACAATTCCGTTTTTCTTCACCTACCATCGCATTTGCTTCTTCTTCTTCTTCTTCTTCTTCGATCTTGGTCTATTTTGATGTTGAACACGGAAGTTTGAATCCTCCGTTAAAGTAGAATGCATTGCTAGAGCAATTCGACAACCCATGTTAACCCGACTACCTTGTGGAAAATTGATACATTCAAAGACATTGGGCACATACATTCCGCGCCACACAATTTCTATAATTTTTCATGTCGAAACTTTATAAAAAAAAATCAATTTAGTGTCAAGATTTTATGAAGGATCGCTTCGGTGCTAAATGTTTTTCAAAATTTCTATCTAAATGACTTTGATGAGCTTTTATTTAAATAGTATTGGTTGGATTTTCCAAAAAGTTAGGCTATCGGAATCACTTCAATAATTATCTTTTAAAAAGCAGTGATACTTAAATGATTGCTTGAATGGTTCAACATCAAAATGACCGTTGCATTATAGCTTTTGCACTGATATTGTCATTATCCCCCTAAATAAGTGGACCGGCATTGAGACACCTAAATAAAAATTGCACAACATTGCTTTCTATACTTACTTTTTATTGTGGGGGGTCACATGTGCTCAGGGAGATTTATCAAGCATGCTTAATAGAAAAATATTTAACCACTAAGACGTTTTCACATACGTATCATGACACAAAAAATGTACAGGGAATAATGGGAAAAAAAATTCATTTAGGTATTAATATAAGATAACAACACCCGGTTGTATAAGATCTAATTCCAAGGAGATAAATAGTAATGTTGTGGCCACAAAAAGGGGTTTGGTGGGGGCTAGGAGAGGTAAAAAAGCAAACATCTTTGTCAACCTCAGCACAAAAAGCCTTTCCCACTATGCTGTGCTCCAAACTCCGAAGCATGTCCTAATCTCTCTCTCTCTCCCCCTGTTCTCCAACACAGGAAGCAACTAAATAAGGAGGAGGCAAGAAGAAGAAGATAAGAGTTCCATCAGAGCAGCGGGGCAGGGAAAGGGCTGGTCCCGAATCGTTTTCACTTGCTTCTCACTCCCTGTTTCAGAAAAGCCCTTCTCACTTGCTTCTCTCTCTCTGTCATGCCGTCATCAACTCTTCACCTTCCCTCTTTCTCTTTATGAGGAAGAAGAAGATGGCCTTTCGGTGTTAATTAGACGAAGCCCGTTTGAAAATAACCAAAGCCAAACGGGGCATGGCTTTTGGGGGCGAAGATGATCTGCCCAGCGATGTGGTACAAATAAAGAGGGTGGTCGACCGTTCAAAGCAGAGCATCGGCTCACCCAACTTCACCGAGACCAGCCTGGCCTCCATCGAGTCCTTGACCATGCCTCTTGTTTGTACTCTCTCTCTCTCTCTCTCTCTCTCTCTCTCTTCGTTTGGTTGGGTTGTTTGTACGAAGAAGGCTAATTAAAGAAATGGGGTGAATTGTTTGGGGGACTACTGCAGATGCAGGAGGTGGTTCTATCAGCTGACATACGATGTGCAGAGTGCCAGAAGCGAGTTGCTGATGTTATGTCTCGCATGACCGGTAACAACAAAGATCCTCTCTTTTACCTCGAACGATCTTGTTTTCTGTCTTCTTTTAAATTAAAGGACTTTCTTTCTGTGCTCTTTTTCGTGTTGAGCTTAGAATTTGTCCTGTCTCTGTCTCTGGTTCTTTGATGAACTAATTTCAGGGGTCTTGCCTGCCTTGGGATGAAAATCCTATGGCCCATCGCTACATGTATTGACTCGTTCAAGGTGGGAACTTGGACTTACCGCGTGATCCTTTACGATCTAGCAGAATCAGTGTAACCACCGAAGCAATTGACTCCGTGAACTAAAACAATGTTACTTTCAAGAAAGCCTTTTTTTCCACACGGAAAGTCTCAGGAATGATTTCCTGAGATTGCAAGCAGATATTCTTCATTGACCTGGTAAAAATATCCTTGTGAACCTTGTATCAAACTTCCGCAAACACTGATGGCGCAAACAGTTTGTGAAGCATATGCTTTAACCTTATTCCTTAGTTTCCAATTCCAAACTCCTACGTCGACCCCTAAATCTGCAGAAGAGCTCTCTGCTCAAAGTACTGCTAGACCAGACCCAAAAAAAGTACTGCTATAACGTGGAAACACTAAAATCGGGTATGGCCAAGTATTGATGTCTGCATATGCCTTTTGGTTTTTCTTTTGACAACATGGACCCGGATGGACGTGGTCCAGGCAAGTACTTGCCTCAGTCATGTGCCTCTGGATCGCCTGCGGGCGAGTATAGTTAGGCCGCCACTTGATCCGATAGACTCTTATAGGGTGTTAAATTCGATCCGCTTCTTTAAACTCTTATTTTGCGGTCAGACTTTTCGTTAAGTATATCAATCTTATGCATTAATTTAATCCGCCTAGCAGTAATGATATCCTCCGAATCTTGAGTGCATCCGCTATCTTTCCCTGCTCGTGATTATGAGGCCGCCCCCGCCCATTCTGCTTATCTTTAATGATGAACCCCACCCCCGGCTCCCCCAAGTCCGCATCTTTCGCGGTCCTGAAGGGGCATCGATTGGAGTTTCAGTGCCTTGCACTTTGGGAAAAAACAGAGTCCCGTTTCGAATCATTGGCCTCGTTGCCTTTCGACCTCTTGACCATTCACTCCTCAATCTCTTCGCAGGAATTATTTGTGTTGTGTATGCCTGCGTATCCAGTGTTGTCTCGTCGGCCGGAGATCATATGACATGTTGGAAGTTTTTTGTCAAATTCATGTGTGTGCAGAAACAGAGTCCGTTGTGGTGAATGTGCTGGAGAAGAAGGTGACCCTCTCCTGTAAATATCCCAACAACCAAAATGGCGTTAAGGGTCTTCGAGGACCGCGGGTCCCCGTTGTTTGCCGGTACCCTCTCAAGCTCAACAAAGTCGCCGCGATCAAGCGGCTTTTCCGTCTCTCCTCCAGCTGAATGTACAGATCGAGATCAATTGTCTCCATGTCCTATGTAATTGAATTAAACGCAAATGCATGAATCACAGGATCAATTTTGTTCGAGAAAAATTGTGTTATTGTTCTTGTGAGTGGAGTTTCGCCTTTTTTAAAATATTGATCCCAACACATGAGTCCACATATGGTCGTTCGATCCTATAGACGGTGACCAAGTCGAACATGCATAGCTTGGCCAGGGCCGAGGACACTCTCTTGGACGGGGCATGAGAACCGGCTCGACTGAAAGAATTGTTAGGCCACGAATGTGACATGCCCAATAATCGTCTAATTGGAATCAGAAATGCTATAAGTATAAAGGAGAAGAACGTTTGCACCTTTATGAGAATCTATCGGAAAACCGATGCGGAATGTCAACGAATCGAGACTCGAGTGCTTCCCCTCTATTCCCTCTCATTAATGCTGGCTGATGAGACAACCACCCGTCTAAATGAAATGGTATGTTTGGAAATTCTGTGAGAGAGGATTAGAAAGGGGACTTGAGCCTTTATATAGAGTTTCGGCGCGGACCATCTCATCACGAGTCGTGTCTCTTTGGCTTACACTAAGCCAGCTCATATCATAACTTATTAAAAATATGTATCATACTTTAATGGACCAACATATACTTTAATTTCAATTAATGTAGACTACATTAGGATAATTCTAACCAGGACAAGGTTAAGCTGTCGGCCCGGCAAGCTCAAATGCATAGCCTGGCCAGGGCCGACGACACTCTCCGTATGGGCCATGGCTCGGCGGAAAGAATAACCAAAACGGGGTTAAGCTCCCGGCCCGGTCAGCTCAAACCAGCCCATCAGCCGAGCCAGACGAAGAGATTATTTCTTTTGCAGCTAGAGAACGCATGAGATAAGTCTGTGGTGTCAAACGTCAAAGCGTCCGTCCGTCCGTCCGTCCGTCCAATCGTCAAATGATTTTGGAAGGTAAAGATTCGGCGTGTGATTTTGCTCCCCGGAACCTATATTTTGGTGCTATTAAAATCCAGATGCGCATAGTCAAGAAGGCCAAGCATCGAGATTGAACCGGTTTTAATTTCCGTCCCAATCAACAAAACTTCGAGGTCTTGCGCTCTGCCCTCCATTTTCAACAATCCCGGCGCTAAACGCCCCTCGCGAAACTTCCTGGAGACAGCATTTCGAGTGTCATCAACGCCCACCGAACGAGTCATCTTCTTGCACACTCCTTATTATTATTATTATTTTGCCTTTCACTTCAGAATGTTCTCAAAACAAGCAAATAGCACCGGCCCGAGTTGAGTGAATTGTTTGGTTTTAGACCTACATCGCCAAGGCGCGAAAAATCATGCACCGCTCCATTATTGATCTGGAAGTTTTAAGCTGTCGAGAATCAATGATTGGGTGCTTAACTTTGATAAGCCACGAAACTCAAAAAGTTCCGAGCACTATGATGAGGATCGATGCCAGCAACGTATATTAACCACAAACCTCTGAAAACCATAAATGTTCGAGATAACTAAAGATGCGCTCGTTTTTTCGCGAAAAATTGAACGATTTGAGAAGTATTTTCCTGAAAATAATTGCTTGTCTCACCTACCAAAATAAATGAAAGAAAAAAAAATTCATTGTATATGAAAGTGTTCAGACATAAACTATTGCTGATGATGGAAATGGTTTTCTCCGACCAATTATAATAACAAGCGGTCATTTTCAGGAAAATGATTTCCGACTTATTTATTTTTTCTGACATAAACGGAGCCTAATTTGCTGAAATTGAAGCTTCGGCCCAATTGCAATAAGGCCCCTGAATAAATAGAATTACGATAAGGCCCCAAGCGAGCAAGGCTTTGAAAATGCTAATGTGAATTAATCCCAACCTACGTTTGGAAGAGTCCGTATGAGAAACGACCTTCGGGCGCTTGAGAAAGGACGGAAGGAAAATCACAGATGCGTCTCCGTGCTCTAGGGTAATTAAGGGGGGTGACAGGGACCTGTTTGCAAATTAGGGGACTAAAATGTAACAAAGCCCTCGCTTCGTCGAAGGAGGCGTTCCACCCCAGCCGCGTAAACCAGTTTCTCATCTGGCCCACGGCCGAAGACTTAGCTCCTAAGAAAATCCCTCTCTCTTTCTCTCTCTCATCTCCATCGTCGTCCCATAAAAAAGGCGAAAACGAGCCTTCGCTTGCTTGTTCGCTTGTTCATTTCCTGCATATTCCACCTCAGTCTCTCTCTCTTTCTCTCTCTGTCTGCTCTTGGGCGCGTCACGTCACCCGGGAGCTGACAGATGGGAAGAAAGCTCGATCGGTTCCTAGGGCGAGCCCACCGGGTGTCCAAGTTCAAGCCCCTCGTCAACCTCGCCGTCTCCCGCCTCGCCGTCCTCAAGACCCAGCGTCACCCTCGCCTCTCTCAGTCCCGCCGCGACGTCGTCCAGCTCCTCCAGCTCGGCCACCACGAGCGAGCTCTCCTCCGGGTGACCACTCCTCCTTTGCTCTGTCCACGCCCGCTCTGGTGATCTGATCGTGGGTTCGTGTTCCCACTTTGTGCATCGTCTAAAAAGCTCATTCCCCCACTTTTTTTTTCTGTATATATATATCAGGTGGAGCAAGTGATCAAGGAGCAGAACATGTTGGACGCCTACGACATGATGGAGAGCTACTGCAATCTCTTGATGGAGAGGGCCGACCTCATTGAACAAGAAAAGTACGACTCTTGATTCGTTTCTCTTTTCTTCCTTCGTGCCTTTCCCCTTGTTTACGGTCTACGAAGCTCTTGGCGGTTTTTTTTCTTACCCTTCTCTCATCATTTACTGGAACTCGCAGAGAATGTCCTGAGGAGTTGAAGGAGGCGATATCGAGCTTGATCTACGCATCTTCGAGGTGCGGAGACTTCCCGGAGCTCCAAGATATTCGCACGGTTTTCGCTTCGCACTTCGGCAAGGAGTTCGTGGCTCGGGCCGTCGAATTGCGGAACCATTGTGCCGTGAATCTGAAGGTACGGTCTTTTTTGGATTTCTACTCTGAGTCTACTGCACATTGATGATCTGATCATGGTAGGAAATGATACTTTTAAGTCTCTGTGATTTTCGACACCTCTACATCTATTGCATTCCTGAATAAGAAAAAAACGTGGGGTTCCTGCAGATGATAACGAAGCTGTCAACGAGGCAGCCGAACTGGGAGAGCAGAGTGAAGGCGCTGAAAGAAATCGCAGCCGAGAACGGCATTGCGCTGCACCTGGAGGATGATCCTCCCAGTACTTCAGAGGTAGGAAAATGTTCGAGAGAAGGTGCTCTCATGCAAAGAGTCGATGCAAAATATGATTCCTAGATAGCTGACGTGTTCCCGTGTGTGTATGTGATTAATGCAGGATAAAACATGTCTTGACAAGAAGCCAGAGCTTGCGGAGGGATCGCAGAGTTCATCTCCAGAAGGGAAAGAGGAGCCGTCTTCTGATTCGTTCCAAATGAAGAAGAAGTACAAGGACGTGGCTGATGCAGCTCAGGCTGCTTTTGAATCGGCTGCTTATGCAGCGGCCGCTGCAAGAGCAGCAGTCGAACTCTCTCGGTCCGGATCCAATGGTCCAGACGATCGCGATGGTCCTGATACCCGAAAGGCAAAATCATTCCACAAGGCTGAGTCCGCAAATAAATTGGAAGTGCAAGGAGGGGAAGAGGACGGCGAGCATCAAGCCCCTGACAAGCCTCTCGGCGTAAATGCAGGAGAATCGAAGCAATCGATTTCTTCTTCAAGTTCAAAGCCGGAGGAAATTGATGCAACTTCCTTGGAGAAGGCAAAGGAGGCGATCTTTGATGAGAGCGAAGATGAGAGAGAAGACGAAGGGCGAGCTTACACAGGATTGCCAAACCAGGATGATGGCAAGTCCAAAGACGGGGGCAAAGTTGAAGCTACGCCTCGTCTCTCGCCTCAGAAGCAAATCCCTTCAAGGTTTCAGGCTGGTATTAAGATGGATGCGGACCCTGGTCTCGCCAAGATACATGCTGGGGAAGCATCTAAGGTGCGAAATGTACCATTCTCAGTCAGGACCAGACAAGTTCGTGGCTACTGAGAAGATCCGACGCGGTGTGTCGTGTTGCGAGTATGCGAAGCCAATGTGAGAACTGTTCCTATTGGATGGCGCTTTTTTCTTTTGTTTTCTGTTCTTACTGTCCGTTTTTCGTCCGTGAATTGTCGATGTGAGAATTGTTCCTATTGGATGGTTTTTTTCTTTTGTTTTCTGTTCTTTCTGTCCGCTTTTCGTCCGTGAATTGCAATGGATGTAAGCAATTTTTTTGCACTGCATGTTATTTGAATTTTGGATCGTATTGGCTTTGTAGTAGAAATAAGCCAACGGATGAACAATTCTCGTGATTTTATCGTGAGTATGTTTCTGTGCTCACGCGGCATTCCGCTTTAGTAAATTCTCCTTTTGCTTCTGCACAGAAAAAGGGCTCTGTCATATTCATGGATGCTCGGGCCAACTTCCAAGCAAGAGCTAAAACTGCACTTAATAATCAACCCAACTGGGCACAGGTCTTGAATGCCAAATATTGTTCACAACAGATCCATGCTAAACCCAGTGACTCAGCTTTACACGACACGGCTTTGTGGAACCTCGAACTGAGACATGGTCAACAAATCAGGTTTTGCACAGATAGATGAACCTTGGAACGCGTGCTGTCAAACCTCCTTTACTTTGCGACGGGGAAGATATAATATTCAAATAAGAGGCTACTGGAAGTTGGTCATTCTCTGTAGATTTAGCGTGTGAGGTAATAATCACCGGGGGAGATGATCCAGAATCGCAGTGTATGGTCCAATGAAAGTGCAAGGGACCTCACCGTGTTGGAACTTTCCTTTGGCTAGCTCACAAGCGGTTATTACCTAATGAATTGATGACATCTCGCAGCTTGAACCGCGTCTTTTATTATGCAATATGCGAGGATTATATGGAACTAACATTACTTGTTCTTTGAAATTGCCCAATCGTTCGTCGGATGTGGCCTAACTTGGTCCCGCAACAATGTTTTGATGAATTCTTCTCCATGAACGTGACTCAATGATTCAAAACAAATTTCTAGTCAAGCGCATTTTCGAAATTCCATCAAGAATATAGTATTAGATTTGGAGGGAAGAGTTCCGCGGTTTTTTGCAATGGAGAAACAGACATTTTTTCACGATAGCTTTGTTTTTCCTGCAAATCCCAGTAAGCCATTCGGTCACTCAGGCAAGACATCACAAAAGCATAATTTTTTTTTTTGGGTCAAACATCACGAAGGCTTTGACCATCCGCATTTTGATGAAAAATGGCCCACGTAGTTCTCCCATTTTGGTCGGCTGGGACCCTCCATCTCCGGAGCGGATTAAACTGAACACCAATGGGGGCCTCTAAAGGCAACGCAGGACTTGCAGGTGCATGAGGCTTATTCGGAAATGAAGTGGCTGATTGGTCGGGAGGTTTTGCCTCTTCCATTGGACTATGTTCGTCTTCTCAAGCAAAACTTTGGTCACCGTGATTGGGACTCAACTTCAACAAGCAACAAGGTTTTCATAAGCTCATCATTGAGATGGATTCAAAGTGATCGCTAAAGTTGTTCGCAAAATGATTATGGTGGACAACACTGGCCGAGTTCTACTCAAAGATATGAGAAGACTGTCAAAATATCATTTTGAGTTTAAAGTGCAACATAATCTCAGAGAAGAAAATCGTCCTACCCTACCGAGTAATATGATTAGTTATTAAAATAATTATTACTTTATGGTATATTACTTGTAAAAATTTCAGCAACTACTATTATAACCATATTATGAGTAAACTTTAAGATAATAAATAATTATGCATGATCAAGATTATTATTACATGAACTACTTACTTATTATCTAATATTCTATTGTTGATAATACAATGCGATTATATGTAAGAATAAGTATAATTGGTGTTATCCTTATAATTAACATAAATGTCAATTAGGATTAATAATCTAGCATTATGGAAATAGCTATTATTAGCAGGTTGTAAAAGGCTTAAAAGCTATTACACCGGGGGAGAGGCCATGTAATAGCTGTTGCAGCTTTGGCTGAAAGCTGTTATAGGGATTTACACCTGAAGAGAATAGCTATTACTGTATACATCAATACTGCAGAACAGGGTCATTGACTATTCTCTCATGATTAAAACACGATACAGACAGAAAATCCTTGTCTTTCTAAGTCAATGATGTTCCCCTGATTATAGTGTCACAGGCTCATTGAAATATTTTTCAAAATATATACACGAACATAGAAGATAATAGCTTTGGATGGCTAAAGCATGGAATAGTTTACACATATCGGCATCAATATTTCTATGAGAAGCAAAGCAATATATACCCCAAGTCGCCATCAGAGAAAGACACCAACCGGTTATTGGCTTCTAGGCCGCTTCTTGCCGCTTTGCTGTAAGTTGCAGAGAGACTGCAAACAGACACCGACATCTTCGTCATACTCAAGTCCTAGTTCCTCCTGTACGAACACTAGCAAGTTTAGACTTCGGACTTGATTACCCCCTCGAAAGTATGTTCTAGAGAATAAATCAAAGCAGATAACCTTAAATTCTTTCAGATCCTTGGGTGAGTTCTCAGTTATTGTGTCCCATAGATCTTTGAACATCCGCTTACGCCTTCTCCACTGTCTTATCTTTTCTGCAAACATATCCTGTACAGCCTTTCGCTCTTCCGGTTTCACAAGCATGACACCTCCACGCAGCTTCTCCAATTTTTCCTCCATTGCCTTCACCTGGAATGGAATTATTTAGACAAAGTCCCAGTATCAACTAAAAGAACTTTTGTGTGGAAGAATTTAATAGAAGAGTGCTTCCAAATGTCTCACTTCTGATCTGAGTTCAGTTTCCTTGTCAAGTATCCGTTCGAGAGTAAGATTTGACTGCAAAGCTTTTATTTCTGCAGCAAGAACATAATTCAAGTGAGATCCAGTACTCCAGGGCTTTTTGTAGACCACCTTTACTATTGCTCCATATGAGGTAAATCACTTCCATTGAACAAGTCCTTTTAAACGAAAAACAAAAGGAAAGACCAACAATTGCTACTGAGCAAAGACTAGCAAGTGGAATAGAGGTGACACCTCCATCAAGCTCACTGATTGCCTTCCTATATTCTTCAAATTGTTGCTGCAAACCGGCATTTTTTTCCTTCATCTGATTGAGCTCCTCACTGTTTGGAATATCAAACTGGTCCTGCCGAGCGAGGTATATCTTCTGCTTACCATACTCCTTAGAAGATATTCGCCCGTTATCAGCAAGAGTATCCAATGCCTTTTGGACTGCCGCCTTCTTGAGGTTAAACTTTTGCAGAGAATCAGCCACATTTTGGGAATTTAACGGCCTGTTTTGCTGGTTCGGGAGGGGAAAAAGGATTTATCCTCATCAGCAAGACGACGAGTCAAATCAATGTCGAACATAGCGTACCCCGACGAGACCATTGCGATCCGTACTTCCATCATAAACTTTCAATAAGCATTTAACAGTTTGTGGTTGAAAACATGTTGAGAATCAAGAACAATTAATCTAGAGAACAGAACAAAAAAAGCGACCATGACCTCTCAAGTTGAACTGAGCCACGCTAATTCGAGTAAAAGTCGCGTCAACAATCCAGTCTCAGCCTAACCTAGAGCACAAGCATTCTACCTCTATGCACCAAAACAATTAGAAACCCCAATCTTCCACGATTCGAAGTGAAACCTAACCAGCTCTATGTGACAACCTTATCGTACCCCGGCGCTGTTTTCAGCGTAGACGTCATCGATTGAGCAAGGATTCAAGCACTGCCAGAGCAGGAAAAACATAGATTACCTCATTCACGAAGTTGAGAACGATTTCTGCAACCAAAAAAAAAAAATGCATCGAAGAGCGAAGCATTACATCAGTAATCGCAGATGACAAAACAAGGATCGCGATTCTACTGAAATCAACAGTGAGGCAGATGGAAATGACGAATAGAACTCCGAATCAGACACACAAAAGACGAGAGAATCGATGGTTCAAGAACTCGAGGAAGATCTATCTACGGGCAGGGACGTAATTCTGAGTTCGATCGATCGATTACCTTCGGTGCTGTTGGACTTGGGAGCCATTGCTGCGACGAGGAATGGGCGGGAAAGGAGTCCTCTCAGAGTGGAGAGAGAGCTTTTTGTTTCCTTTATGGCAGTGATGGGAGAGAAGCTTGCGTCAGAAGGCTCGGATCCGGTTCAGGCCCATCGGGCCTGAATCTCGGGCTTGTTTTGTGTGCCCGGAGGTAGTCCCCTGTTCTCGAACAACATGCAAGATTCATCTAACCTCGATCTAGATTAATCGATGAATTATTTGTTAGGCCGGTGGTTAATCCGTAGATTAATACTAGACCACAGTCCTCACCATTGGGCTTCGGCCCAATAGGCCCCTCCCAAGCCCGGTTGGCCTCGAAGACAAAATGGGCAAGCCGTTTTAGACCCGACCTTTCCAAGCTTGGTTAGGCTCGGGCAACTTATATTAAAAAGGGTTAATACTACCAAAAAAACCCAAACTAGTATACCCATAACAAATTTACTCTAAAATATTTTTTTGACCATCAAAAATTTCAAATTGATATATCTGTGACAAATTTACCTCAAACGATATATAGTTGTTACAAATTTATCATACGTTAATTTTCATTAAATTTCGTCGAATTCTTGAGTTTGATAACATATGACAATTGTTGGGTATTACCATCTGTACGTTACATGTGTATCAATTTCGAATTTTTTGTGGTATTAACTCAATTTAACGGAAACTAACTAAGGGCAAATTTGTCACATGTGTACCGGTTTTGGATTTTTGTGGTAAAAAAATTAGTTTGGGGTAAATTTATTACAGTTGTACCAGTTTATGATTTTTGGTGGTAAAAAAAATAGTTTGAGATAAATTTATCATAAGTGTACCAGTTTAGGATTGTTGATGGTCAAAAAAATAGTTTGGATAAATTTGTCACATATGTACTAGTTTAGAGTTTTTCGTGATATGAACTCTATTAAAAATTGATTTTTTTTTTTGCCGCGCTAATTTCACTCCTATATCTAGGGGTGAGCAAAAAAGACTGCCCGGACCGAGATTGCCCGAACTAGGCTGGGGCCGATGGTTCGATTCTCGATTTTAGGGGGATTCGGTCAAGTTTCCAGTTCCTAAAATTGGGCCCGGTGACCAGGTGATCCAGTTCCCGGTTCTAGGGCCTAGATCGGACCTCCCGGACCGGACCGATCCTTTTTTTTTAAATTTTTTTTTAAAAACAAACTTAACATTTACTTGTTGTTTAGGTTTAGGTTATTTAAGGTTTCTTTGCTTCACTTCAGCGTAGTGCCGCAGACATTTTTTCTTACCTCTCCACTATATAGTCTCCACTTCTCTCATTACACAGATGAGTCCCGAGTCATCCCATCGCTTGTCTTGCCTTAGACTTCATTGGCATTGTCCGCAACCAAGTCGCCGGTGGACGAGTCCGATCCGTAGCCGCCAATTGAAGAGGCCTTGACTCTGCCGAACTCGTGGTACACCAACCTTGTTTCCTCGACCTCGAGCTCAATCGCGTCTTCTATTAAAGTGTGCATCCACTTTTTGGAACCACAGACCGAAAATCCTTGGAATCGCCCGAGAACCGGACCGGACGGACGGTTTGGTCCGGTTCTCGGTTCCTAGGGTGTCCGGTCCGGTCCGCGATTCAAAAAAATGGGAATCGGGACCACCGGTCCGGTTCCCGATTTTTTATGAGAACCGGACCATACTGGGAACCACTTACCCCTACATGTATTGACTCCACCGTACCCTAATGACGTAAAATGACAGAAATACCCACACATCGATTCTGTTCATCTCTTCTCCCGTTCTCTAGCTTCTCCTCTATTCAATTTTTTTTTGGGTAAATGTTAACAAAAATTATCTGCTATGTTTTACTCTGGCACATGCATTTTGTCATTTCTTCTATCCTAAGTAGAGTTAGAATTAATGATGGCCAGAGTGTGTGAATTGTGGTACGGGAGACTTAAATCGTTTCAAGGATATCTACGTGCAAGACTGTATTCATTTTTACCCAATCTTTTTGGTTCATCTTAGATCCACGAAAAACCGTTCAGTCCCCTTCAAACTTTCAATCCCCGAGGCATGAGCGATGCGCAACGACGGTAGTGTGCAAAGGGCAGCAATGGCGGCATGGTGCACCTAAGAGGTAAATATGAATATGTTTGTTTGTTTTTTTTTTTTAGATCGAAAGTCCGAATAGGCTGAGCGATTGATAAATGAGCGTTGGATATATAATAACACTTTCGCCATATACTTTTTTAGGATGTGTATGGAGTTAATTTACGGGTCGAATTAGTAAGACATCTTTTTTTTTTATAAATAAAGTGGCATTGGCAAAGATTGATTTTTTTTTGGCTTAATGTAAGGCGTGTCCCTCCTGTCATTCAGATTTGTCTAAGTGACGGTAATCTCTATAATCAACACGACATGATAATATACAAAAGCACATTTGTTTGACAAAACAACACGAACGAATTCAACAAATCTGACCCAAAAAAAAAAAAAAAATTCAACAAATCAAAAGGATCTGGCCCCAAGTGAGAAAAAAAAAAAAAAAGACGACATTTCTATGAAAAGATCATGACTTCTCCACGTCAATGGTAACTCCGAGATTCAGCAATGCGGTACTGGTGTGGTGGTCAACGCGTGTCTCCGCATATCCTTATCCCCCCACGGAAGAGCCACAAAGGTCGGGATGATGACTCCGGTGGCGGCGACACATCGTGCGCCTCCGCCGGTCGCGCGAAATGTTACTCGCCTTCCGAACTCTCCGTCCTCCATCTCCGGACCTTCAGCTTCAGCCGCTCGCCACCACTGGCACTCGCCAAGCGGAGAACAAGTTCTGCCACGCTTAAGCACCAAAACGAGGCTTCTGGAACCGCCGGCCGCGTCCAACCCTCTGCGTCCCTCCCGCTCTCTCGCTTCCGTCCGCCGCGCTTCCCGCCGGAAAGCGGACGTGGCTTCCGACGCCGTAGAGAGCGGCGACGGTAATTCGCGACGAGCGCTTCAGATTATCCTGTGGGTAGCCGAGGCGGTCTACATCCTGTGGCTCTTTCTCCTCCCTTATGCCCCGGTATATTGACGACATTTCGAGTTTTGAGCTCATATTAAATTAGTTATGTGCCTTTCCCGTCAATATGGCAAAGTTGTCAATCGAATGTGGAATAAGATTTTTCTCCTTGGAAATATGTGAATAGGGAGATCCTGTGTGGGCGATCAGTTCTGAAACAGTGAATTCTCTTGTTGGGCTCTCTCTGAATTTCTTCTTCATACTGCCCCTGATGAGCTCTGGTAAGCTCAGCTTTTCTTAGTGATTTCAATTCATAATGGTTTTCATGTTGAGCTTTCCAGTGTCCAAGATACGTGATATGTCTTGGGTAACTCCAGTTGTGCTGTTCGCATTCGTGGTCCGTTGGTTTGAGCAACTTTTGGAGGGATTAGATGCTTATTTAGTTAGGCACGAGTTCTTGATTAGTTAAATTGTGTTTCCATTTTTGGGCTAATAAGAGGGGCATCTCAATGAGTTGGTTGATACTTGATAGTTGACAGGATTGTTTGAGTTCACATTGCGGGCATGGCCGCCTTTGAGGGACATTAATATAAGTTATTACTTAAGGAGGTGAAAAGTTTTATCACTGTCTATTGCATGAAAGATAGAATTCTCCTCATAATGCGAGTGGATATTTGGGACGTATTCATAGTGCGGAGCTGGAACCCCATTTGGACTTTAATCTCTAGAGTTGCTGTCGTCATTTCAGTCTGTGCTAGTTGCATTCATGGATGCATGCACACAGGCTTTTGAATTTTAGAAACTGTCAACTCTATAAGTATATGCTCCTCATATGCCCTCTCTGCATTTTAATCGCTGAATGAGGGAACAAACCTCCTACTTCTGTGACTGGAGACATCTTCACAGTTGTATATTCCTCCTGGAAAAGTGAACTTGATTTGTGCAGTAAAATTTTTGGCAGGGTAGTTGGGATTAATGTGATTAATGCCCCAGTCCTCCACCCGGTAAGGATTCTTGTAGGAACAGTTTTACATTACATCGTCATCTCTTGTTATCTCGCTCGATGCTAGCTGATGTAGTCTCCCTTGTTGTTTTTATTGGCCATTTGCTCCCCCATCAGATGTCTGAAGGCCTCTTTAATTTCATCATTGGTTGGACGTTCATGTTTGCTCCTCTGCTATTCACCGATCTCAGAAAGGACAGATACAAAGGCTCCGTGGACATTTTATGGGGCCTGCAGATGTTCCTCACAAACAGTATGCTTCTCTACTAAATTCAATTGAATGAGCGATATG
This sequence comes from Rhodamnia argentea, assembly GCF_020921035.1. Classification (NCBI taxonomy): domain Eukaryota; kingdom Viridiplantae; phylum Streptophyta; class Magnoliopsida; order Myrtales; family Myrtaceae; genus Rhodamnia; species Rhodamnia argentea. Next base: position 7,149,883 of record NC_063154.1, on the reverse strand, counting down.
AATGTCGGCTTCCAATTTAAGATTTGTCCTTTGGGCCAATCAACATTTGAGACAGATTCTCATAACTTTTGTTAGGGAATTGCAAGCTGTATGAACAAACAAATCAACAGGAGAAACCACAATATCTCTTACTTGCCACTTTTTGTTCTCCTTTTTGTTACCGATGATCTTCTCAACATTCCTATTGGTGGTCCCACTTCCCTTCAAGTAATTCTTTCCTCCATCATGATGCAGCGTTCCTAATTCCGTACATGGCCATCCGACTAAATGAGGCTGAGCGGGATAAAACTCCAGGCAAGCTCTCTCAGCTAGGCTCGGTGATGACGAATGGGGCACCCGTTGTGGGACTGATAGGTGGAGGAGTCTGTCTGATTTCGGTTTTGTGGGCCCTCTTTGGCAGAAGTGATGGTGATTTCGGTAACATAGCAGACAGATTGGACTTCTTGGTAGGCTACCTTGGTTCTGAGAGGCTGGCATATGCCTTCATATGGGATATAGTACTTTACACAGTCTTCCAGCCTTGGCTAATTGGTGACAACCTACAAAACATTCAAGATAGCAAGATTGAAATTGTGAATTATCTTAGATTCGTTCCGGTCATCGGTTTGATTGCCTACCTTCTCTGTTTGGATCAAGACAAGAATTATGCCTAACTGTACCGCGAAGGATATACATACCAAGAGTCCACCCGTAGTTCAGAATCTTGTGGTCAAGAACTTTTAGGGAGTTTTCTTTCTAGTTGATTCAACATCATAAGTTCTCAATCATGATGACGAAACACTGCTTATCCAATGGCCTACTGTCTGGTGTTGGAGATGCCTACCTTACCCTGCTCTTGCCATTGATTTTTTTGGCACACTTTCTTTTCAATGAAGTTCCTTTAAGTCCCATCTTCTTGTAGTATTTACAAGAGCAAGAAACTTTTACCTAAATTATCATCTTGTTTCTCCGACATCTAAGCACACATATGACATAGCATTTCATGAAGCATCATTCCAATGGACTCTTCTTTTTGTACGTTGGTGAATTCATGTGAACTAGCCTTCACAATGCTCTACTGGTCCAAGCAGGAAAAAACCTCCATAATACTCTGAATTTCTTTCAGACCGTCAGCATCCAGACTATATAAACCGAGTTGTGGGACTGGGTACAAAATTGCTGATGTTCATAGGCGCTTTACTACAGAATTTTACAGAGACTTGCGCCCCTACATTGGTTTTGGATTATTTGAAGGGGTGATGAGATACACACTCGGGAAGTTTTGACTTAACAAGTTTCTTGCAACAGGATAAATGATGCTAGACACGCTCAAATGGCTTGATTCCTCCTATTTGTTTTTTACAATTCCTAGATCTTCAAAGAAGCAGGATGAGCTCTTGGTCATGCAAGCCAAAAAGAAGCTTGCTTTTATATTACGAAATGAGCTAGCTTGGAACCTCTGGCCCCGTAAGAGGTCCAAAAACAAACACATCCATAGGAACATTGGGAGATCAAACAGTTGTGCCGATAAGAACCTGAGCTTACCGTCCCCAGCTGCAGCGATACACGGGTTGGGGGGATTAGACCAACTAACATCCCTAGAACTGATCGGAGATCACAAGAACAAGGGTCCTCTGATAAACAACCCTCTCGCAAACCATGTCAGTTTTGACAGCCAAGGCTAATGGGGGTGGCGCCTACCTGGCGGTGGAGTAACAATGATATGAGATAAAGAGATGGTTAGTAGGTCCTTTAGCATGGGCATCAACGTTGGAAACACAAAGCGGATCCGTGTTACATGATTCACCGAACAGAATCGAGGTCAATATGGCTTGTGGGGACAAAACTCAAGCCACCACAAGAACATCTGCTGCATGTTCGGTTCGTACGTAGTAATAGTAGTTGTTCCATTCTCTGTCCATTCTTGATGGAAAGGGTTATTTTTGTTCGTTGGATTCCCAACTGAAGCAAAGGGAATCCCTAGGTTTAAGGAACAATTTTTTTTTCCCCATAAAAAAAAAAAAAGAACAACTATTTCATGAACTGGGAAGAGCTTTAGTTTTTATATTCCGCGGATTAATTTTCATTTTTCTGAATTTAAAGTAAACTAGGACTCAAAATATAAGCTTTATCTATAGTAAATTTTAGTAATCAATTAGTGGGTTAAAACTAGCAGTAATCACATAAATCGTTGATTTTATATCTTAAGATGATAAATAAGCTACCAAAAGTATAGATAAAAAGGGTTGAATTCATTGTAGTTGATATCTATGTATATCATATATCTATATAATGGCTTATCAGTTCATATCATACGAAAAAACCAAAAAAATGTAACTTATGATTAATAACATAAAATAAATCAATTCCAAGTATTTTAATCATAATCTAAGCTGAACTCGTTATCAATACCCTAACTAATGGAGCGCACGATTTTGAAAGGGTCACGCTTTTTCCACTCTTCTTTTGACCCTCCTTACTTTTATGTTCTGATCATATTAACCCTTGTGTGGCTCACAACATCTCTCACTTTTTTTTTGTTTTGTTTCTTCTTTTTCTTTCTTTGCTGGTCCCACCATCCTTTTTCTTCTTACTTCTCTGTTAGAGACAATTCTTTCTTTCCGTCTTTTTTGTGTCCCTATTCTCGTCCTGTTGTTCATGAATTTGAGTTCATGTCAAAGAGTTTCAATTAAGCATATGAACCTGTCAGGTCTAAGAACACACGATGGATCCTTGATCTTCCTAGTGATAGGCTTCCAAGATTTGTCCATGAAATCTTCCATGCTCATTCTACCATCATAAGCATCCTCCTAGTCTTCTTTCCACAACCACTGCGTGTGGTCGAAGTCCCCAACTTGGCTCCCTAAGAGAATTAACTCGTCTGCCTTCATCAAGGCCAAACCGTGGTCCATCTTCGACCCACCGGTCCCACTGCCACCCTTGTCGCTTGATCGCTGCATTTCAGAGCACAACTGGATTGATTTGTACCCCCTCAAAGAATCCTTTGGAGTTCGAGGATGTGCTCGGCCCTATTGACTCCGCCATCGGCTGGTTGTCCGGTGTGGGTGGCATGAGAACTGTTTTGGCCAAAGAACTTGCCAAATATGTCCAGCTCATCATCTCTGCTGGATATGCTGATGATGATGCGGCTGTATGTTCATCTCAAGAACTTGATAGTTTGAGGCGAGGGCCGGCGCCGACAAAGAGGATGATCTTTTTATGGGACTTGTCGAGGTTGTCATTATATGTTTACCTAGTCTTTGTGTATTCTATCTTCACTAGTATGAATGCAAGGCCGTGGGAGTTCATAGGATTGTAAAATTGAAATTCATAGAAGCAATACAATGTTCTGAATTGTGAAAAAAATTGTGTTGAAGGTTGGATCCGTAAAAGAATTCCCTACAAGAGAGAGAATAGAGAAGTTCGAAGGAGGAGGAATGTGGGACCCACAAGAAAAGAAAAGAAAAGAAAAACATAAAAAAGAAGTGAGAGTTATAATTGAAGTGGTGGGCCAAACAAAGGTCAATATTGTCAAAACACAAAGAAGAGGAGTGTCTAAGTCAAATGAGGAGTGAAAAAAGCGTCTCTTTTGAAAAGTAGGACTTATGATCATAATGTCCTTGCATATGTTTAGGAGCTATAACTAATCTACTTTGAAAATTAGTTTAGTTGTTAGTTTAAACTATTCACATTAAACAAAAGTAACTATCTACCTCACAAATCTCATACTGTAAACTATAACGATAACCTTTTGGATTAATAAATCTTATGGAAGGTACTAATTTTTTTTTCTGAACGGCAATCCAATCACTGCATGATGGAGCTTCGTTTTCTTTATTTTAACTTCTGCCACTGACTTTTAATCACAAAATAGCAAGCATAATGATGGAAAGTCGTTAGGTGCATGAGCTACCCGCCCACCTTTCACGTGGAATAACTTTCGATTTGTCGGTCAGTGGGGTTTGAAAGAGAGATAGGAGACAACATGTTCAGATGACGATGGGTGCCTTCCTTAGATCACAATCGCCAACCCCCTCGCTCGTTCAAGCTCGATCGACAGAACACGGCACAGTTCCTCTTCTGTTGGGACGCCGCCTACTCGACTGTATACCTGCGATCTTACCCATCACCGCCCAAAAGCCAAGCGGGGCCAGAAACCCCCCGGAGTAATGCCTTTGGTGGTGTCTTTTGGACAGTATTTTGCTTCCGTTAGGATACGTGCTGATCGATCGCGAGTACTACCAATCGGCAACGTGAGGTTGTACCAAACCGAATCTATCGGAGGGAAACATATTGCCCCGATCAGGGGGAATTTCCAGCTCCGGATCTGGAGGTCACAAGGTCAAATTCCACAAATAAAAGGAAAATTGCTATCAGTTAGGATCACATGTACCAATCGAATGTTCAAATATAATCGATTTGTGGAGCTTGTAAGAGTTCCCTGAGTTTCCCGGTTGCATTGACCCAATCTCTCTCTCTTCCCGCCTATTATTCAACAGCAACATTGTTGTCATTGAAACTGTCGTCCTTGTATGACTTGCCGAGAGAGAGAGAGAGAGAGAGAGAAGGATTTTAGAGTTTAACTATATGTATAAGTTACCCATGTAAGTAACATTTTTATGGTAGCCATGGACGAAGTTTCTGGCCGACCGATTCCCTTCAATTAATTGTTGTCTTCCTAATCCTAATGGCTACTACGCGCACATGTTTTCCATGTTCTAATGTACACTAGCCAGACATGTATCTTGTCAATAATTGACATATGCATGTACTCGTAAGCACGCAAGTGCTTCCGTGGCACTTTTCAAGTGACTAAGTAAGAAATTATTACGGTTTTTATGCGGAACTGTTTGTAGCTGGTTTCATGAAAAAGATCTTTCAGAGTATGCTTAACATATGTCTTAAGAACACTCGTGATTCAAATCCCTTTTCTCGTATTGATATGGAAATGCCCACCTATTCTAAAATTTACATGGTAAAGTGCCACACCAGAATTTTTTTGGGACTCCATTTCTGCATGTATTTTCGGAGATGCAACCAAATTAGTAGAAAGCTGAAAAATAAGGTCACCAAACTTGTTGACAAATAAGGCCAAACTGTGTCGACTGAAGTCTCTCTCTCTCTCTCTGTCTGTATGTATTCTTGCAGAATTCAATGTAGATGCATCCATTTGTTGATGATCGGTTGACTTGGCCCTTGGGAGTCATCTTGAACTTAAGCCAATATGTGTTTGTATTGTATGTATAATGTCTCTGGGACCTTCAGCAATAGCAGCAAGTTGATAAATATGGGGGTTGCGGCATTCTTACATCGGACTGGTGGCTCGCGCTCACAGACTCTCAACCACCACAAAATTAACCAGTGTCCCTCTTTTTTCTTTGGGGGCGGGGGAACTTCCACGCATGGTGATGGCGGTTCGTATCGCTCTCCAACCCCTATAAATACCAACTTTCCCTTCGCAAACCCTACATACCAAAGCCCTTTCGCATGTTCATCATCTTCTCCATTCGAAACCCTAACTTTTTTCCTTCCCTTCTACACACTGAAGAAGTCTTGATCCCAGGAAGACATGGAAGCTTCGCTCGAAGAAGAAGAGGAACCAAACCTATCGCCCAGTCCTAGTCGAGGTAATGGAATTGTTAATTTCTTTGTAGCTGTAGGTTTCTATTTTGTTTTTCCACCAGCATATGTGACTTGAGTTTCAGGTGTGCGGAAGAGAATTGAATGGTAGAAAGAAAAACCGGAGATGGTACTGTGTATGAGCAACCCTAATCTACCAGAAAACGTTATTGAACCTCGCTTGAGATAATCATGGAGGAGCAGTGATGATTCGAGTAGTTCTTAATTGTTGTGCTATCAAATCTGTATTTTTGTTTGTGAATACCTTTTCTGGATCTTGTGTTTGCGTGTGTAGATCCTTTCATCCTTTCCTTTTTGATCTTATTACTGGTTAAAACGAGAGCTATTAACCTAATAGTATTGTCGGTTATTTCTGATCACATGATTTTTCAATTAATGAGTGTTTTATGCAAAACACGAGGTGATGATATGTGGATCTACGGATGAGATTGTACCATCCCGACAAGACTGTTAGGAAAGCATTTCCCTAAAAAGAAAAAAACTTAAGATCCATCATCATATCCTTTTCCCTACATGCATGGACACATCCTTAAAAATTTTGGCTCTCTCTTCATAACTTCATATCTTCTTCGCTGCCTTCACGGTCCACAAGTAGATGAAAATATTTTATATGCATAACCACATGACATATAATAAAAACACCCTTGTTTTACTTAATCTTCTTATATTTGCAGGAGGAACTTTGCCCCCGCATCTGGAACACTCATTTGAGCAAGAAATATATAGCCATTTCCGTATTTAATGGACCAACAACATTATGTTGTGAAGGACCTCGACCTTGGACCTTCATGCTGTCTAAAAGGGTTGGTGGATCTCAAGTGGCATATTGACGAGCTATGGCTGCTTTTCATTGAAAAGCAGCCCCATTAGAATGTGAAGAAACGAGCTCCGAAAGCCATCGCTAATATATGGTAACGATGATTTTTCAAAAGGCGATTTTCGTGCATGAGTTTCCATGTAAAAGAAAGTAACTTCCTATGTTAGCAACAAAAAAAAAAAAAAACTTAGGTATACGACGGTCTATTTTTTGGGTTTAAATTGTTGTTTCACCACTGAATCATACAATTGTAGAATCAAATGTTTTATGAATTTGAAGAATCTGATATTCTTCTATACATATTGAAACAGTAAAGAGAAAACAAACCATTGTTAATTTGAGAAAGATAGCTACCGATAACCATGATGGTCGAGCAATGAACCGAACTAGCCATCTTTTCACGAAACAAAACTTAGTGCACATTGGTCCTGAAACAATCCAAAGCCTACTCAGTCCTTTTATTTCTAACATGTCCTACCGCTTCATACCCTTCTCCACACCGGGAGGCGCCGCACCAAGCCGTCTCTGCCTTTCCATGTTACCGTGCCAACCTATTCGCATTTGAACCCATCACAAGCTCAGTCGACATACGAGAACATCAAATTTTCACAGCAAAGTTTCAGATTTCAAAAACAAGCAATATCGTCATGCCATGTTCGACGTATCAAAATGTGCATACAAGACATCTGCCTATTTTCCTCCAGAACCGTTGCTCGTCGTAATAAGGATTTCGTTGTATTCGTATTGCTGTTAATTCGTGAACCACAACAAAATAACACTTGAGCGGTCAAGAGAGAGAGAGAGAGAGAGAGGGGACCTATGGAAGGATCAAAGCCAAGGCTCTTGAGCTCTCTGTACTCTTGGCAAAGGGCGCATTCCTCGCAGCAACAGTGGACGCAGCAATCGGTGCACGGCCTCTCTCGCAAGAAGTATTGTCCCCGCAGCTTGGACCGGTAGAAGCACGAATACAGGCACGGACACCCCGTCACGCACATTACCAGCGCATACATTGCGCCGCTCACCCCGCACGCTGCATGTGTGAGGACCATACAGTTATCTTGATTCAGATCACCTCACGCTGCCGTAATTTCATTTAATTGCTTTGTTTAATACATTACATCAGCCTGTGTATAAATTTTAGTTCGCATTGGCCAATGCCATGCGTAGTTTAAAGGACATTTTTCTACAGCAAAAATGGATGTCGCTGTGGAGAGAAAGCTTTGGGTGACCAAAGCATGACATTTAGGTTAGTGTGCAAAATGAGAATCTGGTTTCTCGGCGACTTACAAGTTGATCCCCTATCGACCATTTCCGCGATTCGCCCAAATGTAATGCACGGACACCAACATGTTAAGCAACCTGCATCGGATCATTGAGACAACATAGGATTAATTAATCCACTCGTAATCGCAGACAATCTACTTCCTTTCCCTTGACCCCCATCCCTGGTTCGTAATTCCAGCCAAGTGCATGGGGCTATTGGTAAATCGAATGCAAGTTATAGAACACCAGAAGTAGGTGTTCAAACTTCAAAATTTTTAGAATGGCGTTGAATAAAGTACGTACAACTGCTGAAGTCGTCGCAACAGTTGCAAAGACCAGTGGACCAAGGGGCTGGAGATGGTGAGGGTTTGGCCGATAAGCCGGCCCCGCCGCCGTTGCCGCCGGAACTGATCGGGGCCGGTTCTTCCTCCAGGTCCTCGCGTGCCTTCTTTAGTTCATACAACTCCATGTACGGATCAATGCCATCGGCGAAATAATCACTGGCCAATTGGCCGGAGTGTGGTGGCCGCTGACGAAACGGTGAAGGTGGCGTTGGTGGTTCCGGCGGCGCCGATGGTGCGGGAGATGGCGAATCCATCTCCTGCTCTTGTGGATGGTGATTATACATGGTTCGGTGCCTAAACTGAAGATGTCTGAGAGAGAATAATTTCTGGGATGGCGGTTTTAACGTGAAAGTTTGAGAGTAGGGAGAAGCAACGTGCGGGTCTTGCGAAGGATCGTGTCTCTTTGAGGATAAAAAAAAGAAGAACCGCCATTGACTGACGTGGCGGACCTGATTTGTTCTTTTTTTTTTTTTTGGTCGTATTAAAAAAAGGTTGTTTTTTCATTTTTTTACTACGTAATTACAAAAACAATCTGGTTATGATAGTAGGGTGATGTGTCTTCTCCTTTTCTTCATTTTGTTTTTAATTTTATCACTCAAAAGGTTATGGACCTCCTACGGATCTTTATTTGAGTACGCCTTATCGTTTTTTTTTTTTTCCTGGTTAAGTTGTCAATTAGGTTTGACTTACTCACTTTTAATTATTTATTCCTAAGAAAATTCACTAATTTTTTTAATTGAATTACCACTTTTATTTGTATCACTTACCTACTCTAATATCTGATAAAAATACCAATTAGTTTTGCGTTTACAAACAAACGAGTCTTCCACCAACTTCTCTTATGGTTTACCACGTTTTATTTACCTTTCTTAATGGCACCTTAAATTTACTAGCAGTGGCTAACTAACCGTTCTCCAATTAACCAATACAACTGAAAAAATTTGGTAACTCAAATGAGAGTTAACAGCCTAAAAATGGGAGAAGTGTAAAAAAAGTCATAAACCTATTGCATTAGTGCCAATTCAGTCCTCAATCTTTTTTTGATGTCAATTCAGTCTTACACCTTTTGTATTAGTGTCAATTCAGTCCTAAACCTTTTTTTGGTGCCAATTCAGTCATAAACCTTTTGTATTGGTGCAAATTAAGTTCTAAACTTTTTATTGGTGCTAATTTAGTCCTAAACCTTATGTATTGTTGCCAATTCAGTCCTAAATCTTTTATATTTATACCAATTGAGTTAATCCGGCCAATTTTGACATGAAAATCGCTGACGTGGACATCAATTGTCCTACATGGGATGGCTAGCGCTAACTTGGATATTTTTTAATATTATTTTAATATTTTAAATAATTTTGTAATCATTTTTTTGGTTTTTTCAAAATTATTTTTAAAAATTATTTAAAATATAAAAAAATTAAAAAAATATCCACGTTAGCGCCAACCATGCCACGTAGGATAATTGACATCCATGACAGTGATTTCCAATCAAAATTGGCCGAATTGACTCAATTAGCATAAGTGTAAAATTTTTAGGACTAAATTGACACTATTGTAAAAGGTTTAGGACTTAATTGACACCAATACAAAAGGTTTAGGACTGAATTGACACCAAAAAAAGATTTAGGATTGAATTGGCACTAATGCAATAGGTTTATGACTTTTTTGACACTTTTCCCGCCTAAAAATAAACGGCAACTAAATAGGAGAAAAGTTCATAAATCACTTGAACTAAAGTTAGTAATTTCATAAAAGAGTTTATAAATCAAGGCATAGTTAAGAAAGGTAAAGAAAAGTTGGTAATCGAAAAAAAGGCATAATGCCACAAATGGTTCTTGAACTTTGATCCAGTGTGAAACGTGACTCATGAACTTTTAATTTGTTCGATGCGGTCCTTGAATTTTAGCCCAATATACAATGACATCCCTAAACATTTAATTTGTTCAAAGTGTTCCATGAACTTTTGGTAAATGTTCAAACTAGTCATTGGACTATATTAAAATATCCAATGCGGTCCTTCCGTTAATTTAAGTCAAGGAAAAATATTGAATACATTTATATAGTCCGGGAACTAGTTTGAATATGAACCAAAAGTTCATGGATCGTATTAAACAATTTATAAGTTCATGAAACGATATTGCACATTGGGTTAAAATTCATGGACCACATTGGACAAATTAGAAGTTTAGAGACCACATTACACATTAGATCAAAGTTCAAAGACTAACTGTGGCCTTTTCCCAAAAAAAACTTGGTGAGTAATTCAAATGAGAGTGGGTTACTCAAAACTAGTGGATAACTTAATTGGAGAAAAGTTGGTAAGACATCCTAATTGAGTTTGGTAATTACTGAAAAGAGTTGGTAAATTTAAGGCGTTGCTAAGATTGCAAATGAAAGCCTGTAAATGATAGAACAAGTCGGCAAATTAGAAGAACAAAATATCGCTAAGTAACTCAACCGGGGATTAGGAACCCATAATACTTTGTGGTAATTCAATGGAAGAAATTTCTACCAGTCATGCTAACTAAGATCGCTTATCTCTTAAACAAGAGTCAGTAAATGTAAGTGTTGCTAACAAAGGCAACTAAAAGTCGGCAACTTCGTAGGAAAGTCTGTAAATTATAAAAAAATAATAATATAAGTTGATAGTTAATTCAAATGAGAGTTGATAAACCCAAAACTAGTTGGTTAAATTGATAATTCACTCTAATTTATTGTGGCAATTTCGTATAATATTTAGCAATGGAGCAATGGACCATCTGATTCGTACTTCTCAATAAAGCATTAGCTGGTTTTTCACAGACTAAATTATAGAATGCCTCAAGCACAATCAAGTAAAGAACACAAATAAAAGCTGGCATGATAACTTGTGCAACTCATGAGCGTGAAGCAGGATTGCTCCCTCACATATCGCAAAATAAAAGAAAAAGCTGGAACGATGAGTACAGAGAACCGGAGCAGATTGCCTTGGGCATGATAAACTTCCAATATTACATGATCTTCGTTCGACGAAAACTCCTAACTAGGTAGTCATCGCCTGGTTCTTGGGCGGCATCATTGCCGGAGAACCACCTTGTTGGTTTTGGAGTTTCTCCAGATTACCATGATATCCTGCCATGAACCCAGCAATATATGAATACTCAATACCCTGAATGCCATACATATCCTAAAGATTTTACAAAAAAAAAAAATCTAAGAATGGCGTGATAGTTAAACTATAGGGAAATGCTTCCTAGGTACAATCTTAACCGTAGATCCACACACCGTCACCACTTGTTTTGCATAAAATACTCATTGATTAGGATATCTTGTAACAGTACTATCGATAACTTATATGCTTGTAACAATTAAGTTCGCCATTAGCGTGCTACATACCAAGCGCCGGGTCAATGCCACGGTTTTTAAGCTCGCGGTATTCTTGACAGAGAGCACAAGGCTCAAATAACGAATGGGCGATGTAATCCGAGGTCGGGATCTCGAGCAACCGGAACCTCCGCCTCAGTTTCGCACGGTATGGCCGGGACAGTATACAAGGCGAGAAGGCGTAGATGATTCCGCTGGTAACACAATCTGCATTTTCATGTCAAACAAAATAGAAGACAAGACGAACCTCCGGTTTAGCTTATAATAAGAAACAAATGGCGTATAACTTTGTAAACAAGTATGCTTACTCGTGTGGCCATTGTCGAGCACATCTGCGATCTGCCCGAAAGTTATGCACGGAAACAGTGCCGTGATGAAGGCTGCAAAATAAAGTATTCGAACACTTGCTATTACATAATAATAACCTAGAAAGGAAAAACAAGAATTGAATTTTGAACATAAATATGTTCTCTTTTTCCTTCGCCCTAATCGCGAAGACAACGCAAACGAAACCTCTTTACATTTACATTTAAAGTGAACAGATCAACATGTTTGCTTTCATGTTTCAAGAAGAAAAGCACAAGAACAACATACCGTTGGAGGGATCTTGCATGCAGTCAAAGAGGCCGGTGGTCCATTGCTCCATGTTCATGTAATTATTCACGGACCCGTTGCTAAGATTGATCAAACTGTTAGGAGCACTACTCCCGTAGGTGGATGTTGCACTTGCAGGACCAACATTTTGGGACATTGCTGGGGAGGTATACACTGAGGCGGGAGCAGGATTGTAACTCTGCGCAGCCACCACGTGGCTCGCTTGTTGCCGGAACTGATCCTGATGATATTGCATGCCGGCGACATTACCGCTGTTAGCTTGTGGCTGGTTGAACTGATGGTAGGCCACGGCTGTTCCGGTATTAGTGTTGCCTTGCTGTGGCAGGTTGAATGTGGGCATATTCACCTGCTGTTGGCCAGTCTGGTGGACCGTGTAAGGCAATGGTGGAGCATACGGCACTTGCAATGCCGGCATCGGCTGCGATACCGGTGGATAAGGCTGGTTTTCGCCTGGGAATTGGTGGCCCGGTGAGGGAGGAGGACGAGGTGCTTCAGATGGGAGTCTGGCCATTTTTCCCCCACCTCTCTCTCTCTCTCTCTCTCCCTTCAAAGTCTTCGCCCTTTAAAATGTACTTATGCACATATCGACCTGTTGGGCAAATGTTTTGAATGTACAAGAGCGATTCGCCTCACTATTGCATATTTAGTGAGATCCTAAAAGCATTAGTACGAGCAATCATACTTATCTTATTTTTAATTAATTGTGATGATGCAATTCGCAATCTTTAAATTAAAAATATGTTAAATATTAAAAACAGAAAAAAGAAGAGAGAGAGAGATGTGTTATACGCATGTTATGTGAATGTTATATTTTCTTGCCTCCATTGTTGACTTCGTTTCAAATTCTGGGTTCTGTTTTCGGGCTGGCTTTCGGGGCATAGCTTGTTTGTCCGCGCCACTCCAGCTGGAGTTGACTTTGGCATGTGACGGGGCCGTAGACTTTGACTTTGCCAAAGGCTAAGCCCGGTCTCTGTATATAGTCAACGCTTTGAGCTTCTGTGCAAATGTGTGACCGTTTGGTTAAGTTTGTATAAACAATTTCTTTTACTTTTGAAAACGAGGAAAGAAGAAGAAGAAAAGATAGCTTTTCGCATCAACACACCGTTATCAGTTTATTAGAGTAGTTAATTATTAAATCATACATTCATCTAATAGCTTAAGCTTTTAAACATTTGAGTCCCATAAAATTTCACAAGATTATCCCTAAAACAAAAAGCTAATATGCGTCTATTATCTTGAAAACAAAAAATGACTGTTTTTCATGATCAGAAAAAGGACTTTGTCTATCTATAATTTTATATCAAGTATCAAGCAACTTATATATATATATATATATATATATATATATATATATAAAGGAAACATATTTTGTCTATTTAGATGTAACCGCATATTGATGATAATTAAGTAATGTTCAACTAAACTAAAAAATATATTGGATAATTGTATTGTTTATAAATGGAAACAAAAATAAATACCCAAATGACATCTTCATAAATTGCTCGTAAAATATGTAAGGGAAAAATTATCAAAAACCCTAAACTATACCCACTATAACATATTCAACTCTATTTTTGTTGTGACACCAAAAACCCTAAACTCGTACCAGTATAACACATTTACCTCAAACTTTTTCTTGTGACATCAAAAATCCCAAACTTATACACGTATGATATATTTGCCCCAAACTATTTTTTTTTTTTTATCCATGTGAAGCATTTACCTCAAAATTTGAGTGCAATTTTGATGTTTTTTGTGTTATAAAAAAAGTTTAGATAAATGTGTCACAGTGGGCATACTGAAATTCACCAAGTATATGATAAGGCAAATGGATTCGAATGTTGCTCTCGTTAAGCTCAAGCTGAAATCTTGGCAGTTCTTTCCTCTTTCGACAAGCGAGAAAAGAGGAATTTGCTTTCGGATAGAGCCTCATCCTCTTGATTCACGGGATAATTTTGTTTATGGTGATGATACACAAGTAAATAAACTAGGCTTAACTGTTTACGGCCGAATCCCGAAATCTTCTACAGCCGGCATCACTGAAGGTTTCAGAGTCAACTCTAATGTCATTAATCAATCTTAGCTCTAACTTAACCTTAGACTTTGCAAATATGAACGCTTACAAATGCTATTCAAAATGGCGCCGGACCTTCCGGCGATACATATGTGTGGTGATGTCCATATTTTCTGTGCGGACGACCATGCCAATTTTAACTTGTTCATCTTCATCGTACTTTTACTCTTCTAACTATACAATTTATTTTTATGTTTTTGCTTACTGCATCAATCGGTACAGAAAAGTCTATCAACTTGCCAAATAGGCCAGCTAATCTAGATTTATATCATCCAAACATCGAGGCAAAAAACTCAATTTTCCTTCCAAAACTACCATTAATAAAATCCTAAAAAAAATTAACAATTAAGTTCTAACTACAACCCATGCACCCACTTGCTTCACTTAAAGAATAACTACCCTCAATCATTTCCGCAACTCCAAAAATAACTCAAAGTTTTTCTTTTTTAAGTGGCTCTCGATCTATTATATTTTCTTTTCACATATTAATTGCGCATGCAAGTGCAAACGGTTGTATTATGTCGAAGAACACCTCGTGAAGTGTCAATAGAGAGTAGGGGTGAGCAACCGGACCGGGTTTACCCGGAACCCGGATCGGCCCACCCGAAAAACAGGGTCGGGAATCGGTTCTTGCTCAAACCGGTCCGGGTTTCGGTTCCAATTTTTGGGAACCGGTTGAAACCGGTCCGGTTTCCGGTTCTAGGTGAAGACCCACCCGGACCGGTTTTAGAACCGGTTTTTAGTTACTTAAAAAAAAAAAAGACACCATAATGTAGTATCCAAATAACTATGATTTTGGTTTTATGCTCGTGGTGTTTGAGTTTTTCTAGTGTTGGTTCATGCGCGTTAAATGTGGTGTCTTTTAGCATGTTATTTGGATCTTACAATTTCAGTTCTTTTTTAATGGGTACAACGAAAATTGAAGTGTGATAGAAAGATTTACACTATGTTAATTCAGCGTTATGGAGGATCATTGTTGCTTTTGATGGATTGCAACTTTTATTTTTTATATCAAAGTTTGTTGCTTTTGGTGAATCATACTATTATTTATTATTATTTTTTGGATTGTTGCTTTTGGTGTATTATAATTTTTTTTGCTCATTTCATCAATGCTCATATTATTTTGATGAAAAAAAAAAGGAAAACAGGTTCTCGGGTAGACCACGAAACCGGACCGAAAAACAGGGTCGGTTCCAAAACAGGTTCCAAGATAAACAGGGTCGGTTCTCGGTTTTAAAAACTAGGAACCGGTTATAACAGGGTCGGTTTCGGGGTCTAGGCCTGGACCCGGCCCACCCGGCCCATGCTCACCCCTAATAGAGAGAGATGATTGACGAAGAATCGCTAATGTGGACGCCGGCCATCATACATGACACGGTCGGCTTTGCCATGAACAATGTTAAACGATTTTTAAATTTTTTTCTTTTTTTTTTCTTTCTTCTTTCTTTTGCTGGTGGACGGACCTACCACTGGCCGCAGGCAATGGCCAAGCGGGATGGCTAGCCTCACCTGGGCGAGGGCCCACGAAGGTTGGCCATGGCTAAGCTTTTTTGAAGGCTCAATGACGGGTTGCTTATGAAAGCTGATTGGAGGATGAGTCGCCGATCTCACTGAGATCTGGAGGCTTGGCAATGGCTGTTGAGTTCACCAAGATATGAACAGCCACAACCTCAACAAGCATGGAAGAGGAGGAGGGTTAAGCTCCTAAGAGGGGGTTCCGATGGCGGCGACATGGTGTCGTTTGGTGGAGGTTGCGACCGAGAGTGGATGGGTCTCGCCCCAAGCCAAGACAGCCTCGTTAGGCGCCTCACCTTCACCCAGGCAAGGCCAGCCTGTCCAGCCATCACTTGTGGCCGATGGCCATATGTACACTAACAAAAGAAAGAAGAAAGGAAAATTAAAAAAAAAAAATCACGTCAACGCCAGCCGTACGAGAAAGCACGCAAAGATCCATATTATCCATTTCCATTTAAAATTGGTCGAATGGATTCAATTGACAAAATCTGAAAAGGTTTAGGACTCAATTGGTCAAATAAAAAAGTTTAGGACTTTTTGAATAATTTTCTCATCCAAACAAACACGGCCTAATTTTAAGGGCTAGGGTTTCTAGAGAGTATTATATTAAAGAGGAACGGTAATGTTGCCAGATTTTTTTCTCAATGCTCTGTTACTACCAAAATCATTTGGGTCATCATCCTCGAACATTAATATCCTTATTGTGTGGGATATTCTCAATAGGCTAAAATTTGAAAGGCAGTTAGACGTAGGCATGTTCTTAAAAGGCTTAACGGAAAGAAGGAATGAGAAATCCTTTCGTAAGACTTTCTGGTATTTCCCTCTTTCCAAGGAAAGAAAAAATAATATGTAAGAAATTGAGAGGTATAAGGTGTGCAGATATCGACACGTTAAAATAATGAATGTATCTAGGTAACTAGCCAAAAAATTTTGAACAAACACCGGAGGCCCTTATAAAAGCTTGGGCTTTTCTCTTCCGGTAAGGTTACCATGTAACTAACGCCAATGATCCAGAAGAGGCCCGCCCATTTTTTCTCAGTGCTCTACCAAAATCATTTAGGTCATCCTCCCCCCCGATAGACTTTTCTTTATTGGGTGGGATATTCTCAATAGGCTAAGATTTGAAATAGGATCAGACCTGGGCAAGTCCTCAAAAGGCTCAACGAAAAGCAAGGAGGAGAAATGCTTCCCTAAGACTTTCTAGTATTTTCCTTTCCCCAGGGAAAGAAAAAATAATATGAAGGCAATTAGGGGTGCGTTCAGGGCACCGGCACATTCAAATAAGGAACGCATCGATGTTGCTTGTCAAAATTTTCTGAGCAAGCACTGTAGGCCCTTACAGAAGCTTAGGCTTCCCTCTTCTGGTGAGGTTACCATGTAACCAGCGCTAATGATCCAGAAGAGGCTCCCTTTTTTTTTTCTCAATGCTCCATTGCTACCAAAATCATTTAGGTCATCATCGCCCGACAGACCTATCTTTATTGGGAGAGATATTCTCAAGAGGCTAAGATTTGAAAGGGGTTGACACGTTGACAGTTCTTTCATCCATATTCGCCTCGATGTTGGGAAATGCGAAGGGGCAGCGGAAGTCTAGTAAACTATGCATGCGTTTGGCTGGGGAAAAATTACGTGATAAAGAAAAGTACTTTCTGAAAATCATTTTTTAGAAAAATAGTTAATTTATCTATATTTGGTGATAACTGACCGAAAACGTTTTTTTGGTATTGGATCTCATTTAAAAAATAATTTTAATTTCATGACTTCATCTAAGGCAAATAAAATTAAATTTTCAAATAATTTCAAATGTTTTTATTTTTTATTATTTTTTTCCTTCTTTATTGGCCAACGGATGGCCTCAGGCCGGGACGAGCTCGCCCGAGGTCGGTGAGGCGAGCTCGTCCTTGCTAGATCCAACGAGGTAGAGCTAGCTCGCCGTGACTCGCCGACCTTTGGCAAGGTCTCGAGCTCGCAGCCTTGAGCAAGCACAACCTCGCAGAAATTTGGCTAGGCCGAGCCTTGCCGGCCTTGGGCGAAGTCGTCCTAGCCTATGGCCTATTGTCGTGCTGGCTTCCGACCGAGAAAGAAGGGGAAAAAAAAAAGAAAATAACGAAAATAACGAAAATAAAAAATAAAACATAAAATTTAAAGAAATATAAAATAAATTAATAAATATTAAACAATTTAAGATGAGCAATTCCAAAAAGTGTTTTCGCCTTTTTAGATTTAAGAATTCACTTTTTCAATTTTATGCATGAATTTTTTGCAGATCGGAAGGTGTTTTCCGTTAATTAAATCATTTTTGACAAACCAAACGAGTAAAAGTTCAGAAAATCAATTCCCGAAAAACACTTTCACTTAAACAAACGCACCCTAATGTTTCGTTTGTTTCGCGAAAATTGGATTATTTGGAAAATATTTTCGTGAAAATATTGTTTGTATTGCTTAAATAATTAACCAATAGTCAACAACAATTTATGTTTTAAAAATTTTTCATTAAAGATGCAATATTTTTTTCCGGAGCCTAATTATATTTATTTAATCAACCGTGCGACCATAAGCAAGACAGTTAGTGAAAAGATATTCCAATCCAAAGTACTTAGCAGATTAATCTTTCATTATCGATTGAATTAGTCGTAGCCATCACGATCCGTGGGTGTTAGAGCATGCAGATGGATAATGCATCGAAGTAAATTAATCGTTGGAACCTGAAAAAAGAACAGCAAACGAAAGCAGAGACAGTACACGACGTTGGCCGATGAACCGTACTTTGACTAAGCCAAGGCATTTCTATCTTGGCTTTTACAGTTGCGGTGGTACACCTGCACTACTGATGCTCTTAACTAACGTTAACCTATCTCCTCCCAGCGAAAACAATAAACAGATGTCACGATTTGCTCTGGTTTTGCTTTTATAAATTATCACCATTATCACTATTGCTGTCGTGGCCTAGGATGGCGGTTCAGCCAGGCCCACAAACATAAACATGGTTTTGTTGACAGAACTGACGTTTCGAAGAGCTTCCTCCCTATCCTTTTTTCGCGTCGAAAGCGACAACTCGGGAGCATATTTTCTGCTTATGTTAGTCAGCACGTCACGATCGATTATTCTATTTAATTGTATAAGTGAAAGAAAGTTAGCAGTCAATGGGCGACTAACTACTGAATGGGAAACTCGGGTACACGAGACATGCAATAACCTACAACAAAGTGGACAATATTCTCCCAACTTGGATCTATATTGGTTCGAGTTAACCTAATTAGTTGCTGCTTATGTTTAATCAAATGTGTGTTTGGTTGACCCCAAACACTCCACCTTCTTCAACAACTCCATCTATATATACTCCCATCTAAATTTCTCAACAACAAATAAGCAGTCCATATCTCTTTTCCCATCTCTACCCATCTAATCAGGTTCGAGATTTACAACCGAAGGAAAAAATGGTCTCCCACCACACGTCTCTTCAATCCAGCATGGCCACTATCGACCTCGATCGGCATGAAGACGAGGATGTTTACTACGCCGAGCTCAAGAGGCAGATCCTCGAGCTAACGGCTGAGGAAGACCAGGACGAGGGTTCTCTCGAGACCAGGCACGTCGCGAGAGCTTATAATGATGCGATGAAGGCCAGTCCTTCGGCTTGTGCGAAGGGTTTGGGCCATTTTAATTCGTGGGAGAAGAGGAACCCCGATTCTTCCGTTCCGAGTTGCATTTGGAGCTCGTGGCAGAAGAGCAACGGAACCGGTGTTTTCATTCCTAACATCGTCAAGTCAAGAACAAGGCATGCGTCGGGTAATCACGGGCGACGGTTTATTGCTCTTGGGAGTGTACTTAACTTTTGTCTTCCTCGAGCTTTCATTGATCTTTGTTTATGTTTAGGATATAGATTGACATGGTGAATGGCGGGTGTGATTGCAGATCAGAGCGCAAGCTACGAGAGGAAAAAAATTTACAGGCAAGTGGATCAGAGCGAGAACAGCAAGTACCTGTCGGCTACTTGGAGGTCTAAAAGAGAGATGAGGTTGTCCAGTTAAAATCATGATTGATGGAGGATCAAGGTCCATGGAACGAACTGTAGGATACAGACCAAGGTTAAGTGTGATATGAGTATGCTTGCTGCAAATTCAAGTTTGGCCGTAGAATAATCAAACGACGGGCTAAGTGGGGCTCGTGCCTGACTTCCGATCTGCAACACGGAAGATAAAGCTGTTAGATGATGACGCGGATGTATTCGAGCAGTATTGATTATGGTTCTGTTTGATCTGATGTCCGAAAAGCTAGGGCAAATTTTATTGTGTCGCTTGCTTGCTGTTGGGGCAGTCTCCATGCAGGGGAGCCTAATCATATACCTCGTTCATAAATATTGTTCTTTTCGCAAATAATAATGTATATAGTTTGACGGGTATCACATGTCGGTCCATTTATGTCAATTTTTCTTTCATCGCGATGCATGGAAATGAAGAGATGAAGAGATGCATCGGGGACATATGATTTGATCCACATAGATACCCCAGTTAATCAAAATCAATGCGAGTTTATCGAGGAAATAACCCAAGACCTAAAAGCTTTTAGCCTACATTCCCTTCCCCTTCTCCACCGGCTTCACCCCACCCCCACCTGGGCCGCCGTTGCATCAACCTTGGCCCCACGCCGATGTCGCCACCATCACATCCCGTCGCCATTGCCGTCGTCTCATCACGGTACACGGTTGTGGCGACTGCAGAGATCATAAGACTCACAACCATGGCACGGATATCCCCCTCAGCCTGCAGTGGCCCGTGGCTTGGGACCTCGGATCGGAGGTTGGGATCTAATATTGGAGGCTTGGGCGGCAGTGGAGCAGTACACACAAAAATAATAATAATTATTTCATCAATATTTGACTTAAAAACTTAGTCTTATAAAAATTAAGGAATATTTACTCGCAAAATCTATTGATTAATCATAAGAATTTAATGTTTCCTACACGGACACTAATCAAGAAAAAGTGAGTAAAAATATTTTATCGTTAGTCACTATTCACCATCGAATGGTTGCCCGATCTTGTGTTGGAACTAGTTAGGAAAATAGCTCCAAAGCCAAGACTGGTAGAGATTAGATTTGATTTCGAGCCTAGCCCAAAGACTTGGGAAAATTTCATATAAGAGCCCGAAGTGCTATATTTTTCCAAATAAGGGTTTGAAGTGCCTTTTTTATTTCAAAGAAAAGCTTGTCAAAGGGTATTTTTATCATTTCTTTTTTTTTCCTTTTTTTTCTTTTTTTTTTCATTTTTGTTTGTTTTGTCGGCCGCTTGCGACCCTCGCCAGATCTGGCGAGCTCACCGACGTAAACAAAGGAAAAAATGGAAAAAAAGTAAAGAGAAAAAAAGGAAAGAGAAATCAAAAAAGAAAATGATGAAAATGCCCTTGGTGGGGCCCTTCTTTAAAACAAATATGGCACTTTAGGCCTTTATTTAAAACAAAATCCACTCTAGGTCTTTATTTGAGAAAATGAGAGCACTCCAAGCCCTTATTTGAAATTTTTCCCAAAGACTTTATGCAGGCATTTACCAAACACCCTTTCATTTAACCCAAAGTACAACGTGGCTTCCGACATCCTTAAACTTGCTTTCCCAAAACTTACCATTATCGTAGGCCTTGTGTGAGAAGGAAGGAAAAAATACCCGATTAGTCATAAACTTATTATACCAATGCCAATTTAATTTTAACCTTTACAATTTTGTTCAATGTAGTCTTAAATCTTAGCATGAAACCCCAATATAGTACTTCCGATCAATTACCACTAGAAAATCGCGGACGTGGCTAGGGGTGGCCGGTTCCGGTTCGAGAACCGGCCGTTGAAAATGCTGGTTCCGGTTCGAAACCGGCGGTTCATTCCAGTTCCTTTTTTAATTTTAATTTTTAAAATAATAAATAATAAAATAAACATAATAAATTATAAATTATAAAATATGGGGAAACAAAAGAGAGAGGAGGAATGGGCTTGAACTTAATGAATCATCATTAAGCGCCTACATATCTTCTTGGGGATAGAAGAATCAAAGCCCATGTAGTTCTTTTACCTTTAATAACCCCAACTTACCTCATCGTCAATTGTCGCTACCCGTTATGGTACCCGTGGTGGTAGTATCTCCAATATCATCGCTAAAAAATTCGTGTTCACGATCCAGCTCTTGGTGTCGATATTTCGCCCTTGTCCAATCGTCGACACAAGCTTGAGCTTCCACGGACTCCGGGCTTAATCTTAAACGGCGAGAGTCCAAAATTAATCCTCCAGTGCTAAATGTTTGTTCAACTGCAACCGTTGAAGAAGGGGTTGCTAATATCCGACAAGCGATGAGGGCGAGAACTGGATAATCGATTTGGTGACTCTTCCACTACTTCAGGATTTCGAAATTTGTACTATGTTCTGCATCACGAAACTCAAATTGAGTGGTTAAATATTTTTCTAATTCAGAAATACTACCCGTTGCCCATTTTTATTTTTTTGCCTACTCTTGAGCATATTATACCCTCTACTAAGTGAACTACCACATTCACTACGTGAGGTAGTAGATTATAAAGATCCAGAATCACTTAAACCATATCTACTACAAAATTCTTCATATAATACTACTATAGATTATTTAACATCTCCTAATATATTTGAAATATCTATTGAATCTTCCAAATGTAAACAATCATGATAATACACATTCAAATAATCTAGTAAACCGTCTAATTTAATACGTGGATCAAAAACAATACCAACTAAATAGACAAGAGGAATTTGCAAATAATAATGCAACCATTTTTCTCGCATTACTAAAATAGTTCAAGCTAATTCGGTATCATTTTCATATTCACTAAAAACACTACCAATATTAACACACTCTATTAAAAATAAATGCGTAGCAGGATAATAAATACCAGATAAAATCTTAGTAGCATCATTAAAAATTTTCAAAAAATCTAAAAAAATTTTGCAAACGTCCCAATGTTGAGGAAGAAAAGTAATTTCGGGAATATTTTGTGAAATAAACATACATAATAAATCTTTATAATCAAAAGTTTGCCGAAGCAACTCGTACGTAGAATTCCAACGAGTCGGAATATCTTTTGGAAATCTTCTTGCCCTTCTCCCATTTTATTTACAAAATTTTCCCCATTATTTCATAAAATGGGAACGACTCCATAAAAATTTAATTGCACCCTTTATTGGGGCGAGAGAAGTGTCAAGAGTTCGTAAATCATCTTATACACATAAATTTAAAACATGACAAGCACATCTAATGTGAAAAAATTGTCCGCCAAAAGTGAGTTTGCAAATATTTTCTAATTTGGGAATAGAAGCGGTATTTGCGGCGGCATTATCAAAACCAATTGAAAATACTTTATTTATCAAATTATATTCTTCTAAAACTTGTCTAATTATTCTATAAATATTATGAGCCGAATGTCTTTCATCAAAAACTCGGAATGCAATAAGTCTTTTTTGAATAGTCCAATCGTCACCTATCCAATAACACGTGACACCCATATAAGAATGAATTTGCCAAGGATCACTCCAAATATCGCTACCTATATGCACACGTCCATTGAATTCCGCAAAAAATTTTGCTAAAGATTTTTTTTCCTTTTTTATAAAGATGAAAAACTTCGCGTTTAAGAGTATTTTTTGGAATAGTTGGCGCTTGCGGAACCAACGCAATATTTATCAAATATTTTATATTAAAATTTTCACTAATATTAAACGAAGCATGATCAAGGGCAACATATTCAACTAATGTTTGTTTATAAAGTGCATCGATGTAACGGAATATAGGATGAGGATTAAAAGTGGCGTACCCGAAAATTTGTTGTTGCGTATTGTCGATCCCCGCTTGCGTTGGATGTTTTTTCGTCAAATGCCAACGGAATGTTCCGTAGCCGTCTCCTTTCGTAAATTTATATGTTTGCGAACAATATTTACATTTTATATTATACTTACATTCGCCTTCATCACGTACCTTGTCGAAGTGTAGCTACAAGTCGGATGTATTATCTCGGCCCTTTCGCTCCGGCTCATTTGCCGTTGACGTTTCTTCGACACCGGTGGGAGGATGAAGACTTTATTGTGTTGGGATGTGCTCGACGTTCGGAATCGAGACATAATTGATATTATCGTTGTCGCCTTCCCAACATGCATATTCACGAGGATCATATTTAGGAATGGGATGCTCGGAATCTCCCATAGTCATCTTGCCCTTGTCGGCATTCCGCTTCCACTTGCTATTTTTGAGAGAATTGATCGAAAATCCGATTGAGAGAATTGAGTCGAGATTGAGAGAATTTGAGCGAATTGAGAAGATTTGAGAGAAATTGAGAAAATTGTTCAGAGAATTTGTGAGAAAAATGAAAGGGGGAGCATATGTATTTATAAGCAATAATTAAAATTAATTTTTTTTTCCAACGGCCAATTTGGCCGTTGCACGTTGGCAACGACTCTCTAGCCATTGGTGGGGGGAGGGGGCGGGGCCCGGGGGCGGAGCCGTTGGGCTCTTCGCCCCACGGGCCCATGGCCCTTTTATTTTATTTTATTTTATTTTTACGGTTCGGAACCGGCTCGGCACCGGCGGTTCCGGACTGGTTCCCACGGTTATGGAACCGTGGGCCAGGTCAACGGGCCGGTTCCGGGCCTAAATGGCCATGTCTAGACGTGGCGATGCACAAGTTGTCCATGTCGACGTGCTCCATGGGATGGCCGACGACAACCGGATGCCACCACATTTGCAATTTCCAATGGTAATTGGCCGAAAGGACTATATGATGGTTTCACACAAGCATTTAGGGTTACATTGGCAAAATTGAAAATTTTAAGACTAAACTAATATCCCCACAACAAGTTTATGGCTGATTGGATAATTTTTCCTTCCTTTTCACACAAGGCATACAATAAGGGTAAGTTTCGGGAAAGCAAGTCCAAGGATGTCGGAAGCCACGGTGCACTTTGGGCTAAATGAATGGGTGTCTGGTAAATGCTTGGGCAAAGCTGAAAGTCAAAGCTAATCTCTCCCGATTTTTTCGGATTTAAAATTAAATTGAGAGTCCGTACGATAAGTTTACGACGGATCGAGTAATCACCCCACAAAAGGAAACACTAATATTTTGCAAGTGACAAACAAAGGATTTAAGATACATGATACATTTTCCCTCTTTTGGGGCCATCGATTGAAAATCCGGGTGCGTACATTTGTCCCCCCCGAATGAAAACAGCAAGCTCTTCATTGCGTGCATACTCTTAAGTCTTCCCCCACAACATTTATGGACCTGAGGACAATTGCTAAGAACAAATCAGATTCGCAATTACTCCATTCCCAAGCGAATTCCGTCCTTCCATTGTAGCAGTAAATCCGCATTTGGGTCTCGTTTAATCGTAACCTGATCCTCTTTCCCCTTTTTGCTCGGCTTTTCCCGTCTGTTGATGCTTAGCTTAAGGGCTAAAAACAGATCCTCCTGCTCTCTATGTCCAAAATCCAAGTATGCAAATAATGTGGTAAGGCGCAAAGCCAAGTCCCGATCGTTAGGCTCGCTCCCGGTTAGACGGTTGGTATGCGTCACCGGTATTAGGCTCGGTAACCGTATTTTAAAACTTTCATGCCGCGAAACTTCCGTGCCGTCTCGGGTCGCTACAAAATACGCGCCATTATCCTCATAATCGACACCTTATGTTTCTACAAAATTAAAACTTAAAACTGATTCCCTCATTAAAATTGTTGCCCCCATCAGTTCTTCCAAACTAGACAAAATGCACAAATTCAAGGAAACCATTAAAGAACATACATGCGCTAATGTCCAAAGCACAGACAAGATTCCTTGGACCGCTTTCCATTTGGAGACGTTTCACCGAACCATTTTTCTTGCAGACCCGGATTTCAAATATTGTCCGCAGACACGGCAAACCTATTTCATCCCCCCTCTCTTGTACCTCTATATATACATGTGCTGCGTGCAAATGTTCATCATCTTCATCTGACCAGATACCCGTTCATTCGTTTCATGATCTTACGCTCCCATGTTCGCAAGATCTTGTTCCATGGAGTACCGATCCTTCTTCCACCCTGGCATCCCGGCGGCCAAGGACCCCACCCCAGATCTCCTTGGCTCGTCGGAGGAGGATGGCGATCTCTATGCTGAGCTGTGGCAACAGATCCTGCAGCTGACTTCAGACTCAGACGACAACCTAGTCGACCTGACGAATCAAAGCCTGTGCCAAGTCGCTGTGCCGTCTCCCATAACTTGTTCTGATTGGCGGGTGAACAACAGGAACGTTGAGCCACCACCAGTTTGGTGGCTCAGCCCGCCCAGCAGCGGGAGTGGGACAGGAGTGTTCATTCCGAGCAGCGTTGCGACAGAAAGAGGGGGTCGTCAAGGTGTGTCTCCAGGATGCTTCTCTGATGATCGTGGATCGCTAGATTCTTCTACTCGACTTGATAGGAACTTCAACATGATCCAAGCGTTTGATCCTGCTCTGACTGATGTGATGTCATTTCTCTTCCTTCGTATGCAGGAAGAGCGGCCAAGAAGAAGAAGAAGAAGGAGGCCAAGAAGCAAGTGGAAAACAAGTGAACTCGAGCTGCCGCGGGGATCCGTTGGTTCGCAACTATTATGGCAGTTACTTAAATAAAGAATAAGTTGTTTTCTTACCCTGGAACATGGTTGATTAGTGAAAGAAACATGAGATTTTGTCATTTGACAACCCATCACCTACTTTTGCTCAAAGAGTTAACAGTGCAAATGCAAAAGGTGCCAGTGCTACAATAACGATGATACCCAAGCAGTTCAGGGTTCGATTAAGGACATGTTCGTCCTCATCCATCCCATCCATCCTTTCCACGAAGACTACCCTTTCATACGATTTATTCTCAAAGCCAAAAACCACGTGGAAACGTCTTTTCGACTGATAAAACTTTCATAAAAAGGCGGCCGAATCACTATAGTTGCGGTCAGTGGTCATAAGGGGATCCCCAGTGGAAACGTTGATTTCAACCAAAACTATTAATTACAATCAGAAGAGTTTAGCAGAACAGAGGTTTTCAGTCCTAGGACGAGCTAACCATAACGAACTTAGAGCTCGGAGGCGGGAGATGTAGTCATTGATGACGAGAAGAGCACGGGCTGCTTGACGGGTGGTTAATATCCTATGCATCTGTTGGAGCGTTTGCTGTCTCAAGAGGTCAGCCTATAAGATAAGGAACAAACAGAATCGAGTCTCAAAACCAGATAGATTTTTTTCTCGCATATGCAAAGGTTTTCTTTTGAAAGACATAACTCATATCGAATACAGTAAGCATAACTTCAAATATTTCAAAAGACATGGCTTGTGTAATTAGCATATCACCTGGTGAACGAAGTTTTCAAGAGTGGCCAATTTGCCCATCGCAATAGCCATTTGGCCCATGTATTCTGCAACATTTCCCGAAGCAGTAGAACTCAGTGTGGTCAAAGAAAGTGTGTCCACAAGCGATTGCTGAAGAGCTTCCATTCCCTGAGATAGAGCATCTTCGGCCTGTTGCGACGATTGCTGCAGATTACATATGCCCATCAACTGTTGATCCGTGAAAGGCTCAAGGTGGTTCCCGAGTATCTGAAGGTCCAAATCATGCGGACAGCAAAAGATTAATTCCAACAACACCCTTCTATCTTAGTCAACGGGGAGGAGCTCGTAAATCAATTACCTTGAGAAGTTCAGATGAACGGAAACCACCCAACCACATGAAACACCTCTCAGTGGGTGTCTTCCACATGCCAGAGAGTATGTGGAACACATCGGCCTTCGCACCTATGTTCTTCAGTCTAAATATCTCATCATAGTGAACCATCACAGCATCCACGAGCATCCGGAGTTCATTGTCATTCAATTGGGAGTTCACTCCGGATCTTAGGTCATTGATCAGCCGTTGATGCTCATCGATCCACCGAGCATAGTCAGTGTCAAAGGCCATGGCCCCTGAAAGACTAAAAATGTGAGAAATCACTTGGTCAAACTTTCGAGTAAATCAATTTGAAACATCGAGTAATCCCATCAGTAAAACCCTTCCTCAGAGAGCATCCCGAAATGTCAATGTAATAAGAAAAAACAAGAAGACCCCCTAACATCCAATACTTCCCACAAAATGAGCCGAAAGAACCACCATGACAGGTAACCAAATGCATCGATGAATGCATAGTCCACACGCAACATCTGCAACAAGTTTCAATTTCCAGATGCGCGGGATGACATCCTTTACCGCCGGAAGCTCAACCTAAGCTAAAGAACCTTCTCCTTTTCTATTCATTTTCATATACACACCATACCATCAATTGAGCCATTTACCCGTTATAGAAATAACTATCAAAGAGCCAGTATCTTCTCTTCTATAAATGAGAAGGCCAGTGTTAGTCAACTTCTCAATGCAGGCTACAGGAACACATACTTCAAGTGAAATGTATAACAGTACTTGATCTTTCCATATTAATTAGCAACTGTTTAATGATCAGAAATGGACAGAAAAGACCACGCTAATCGGAAAAGAGAAGTGCATGTGGAGACAAACAGGAACTGCACTAAATAGATGCGCTGCAGCATGCGGATGCAGCAGCTTAAACCCTGAGAAAGAAACACAAAAAACAAGGGACTAAAACCTCTGCTTCTCATCCTCACCATTGCCAGGGGCAGCCATGTTATGACTGAGATCCCCGGGAATTCCAGAAGCAACAAGCATACCCTGCATGGAAAACAGAATCCAATAAAAGAAAATGACTTCTTGAGCTTCACAACCTGATGAATGATTTAACTTTTTACATGCAAATACTGGAGCTCCCCTCACCTGCTGGCGTGTTCGTTGAAGCTCCTGTTCCAGTTGCATAAGCCTGAACCTGCTATTTTCCAATTGCTGAACATATGCCTACAGGAAATCAAAAGGCAAAATTCATCGTAGTACCAAACTTCCAATAAGTCTCCCTATCAGATAAATTATATGCATTCGGACATTCAAAAGCTTGACACACAGATCAAGTTGTGATACTGTTCTTCGAAATCCTCTTTGAGAGAGAGATCCCCAGATCATTCAGAATTCTGACTTGAGTTGACACCTCAGCAGCTATTCTACCATCTCCCCAAGTTCAGAAAATCTATGAATATCCTCATCTTTAAACATTGATTTATAGCATATTGAAAATATAGAGATTATCAACCTCCAAATATCGGTTGTGCAGATAAGAAAATATGTCAAAATGGACGAAGCTAGTAGGTGCCAAAAATCACTCAGTGGTTTCTATATAATCAAAGCTTCCCAAAAGATAGAAGCACAAGGAAACATAGGGAATAAAACCTCCCCTGCCTCACAGCAAGCACTTCCACTGAAATCTAAGCTATCCATCATTTGCTTTGCTCTTCCAATTTGGAATATTGAGAGATGATGGAGACATGGTCACAACACGAATAAAAAAAAAAATGAAAGTACCTTCTTTCTAAGTCGACTCTTTCTCGCAGCTTCTCTATTTTGGGCCAGTCTGCGAAGAGTCTGAAGCAAGAGAGAGGCATGAGAGGTTTACTAAAACTCTAAATCCACACATAGCAGCCACTCTAGCAAACAGAGCACAATAAAAGCATACAAAATGCAGACCACCTTAACATCACTCGTTCTCATTTTAGGTTGATCCACAGAGTCAACAGCCACGAGAGCTCCTCGCTGAACCCTATAAAACTGCACACATAAATTTGCAGACAAGCATTATCTCAAGAACATTGAATTCCCTTCTGCTTCAACATGTTTACAATTCAGCGTGAAACTTGATACATTTCGTGTACCCAAGCTGAACAGGCGATCAGCCAAAAGCACGCCCATCTACCGATGACACTAGAAAAACGGACAAAAAGGAAAAGACCATAACATAGCAAAGCTTGCAAGAGGAGAGGCTAAGAAACATTGTTTACATGGCCTTTGTCATCAGTGTCAACATCTGTGGATGTATCAGTCTGTTGGCTGTTGTCTGGAGCGGCCATGCCTGAGTCAGCCCAGTTCTCAATACCCTGCACATTCCCCAGTGACCCACCATTTCCTGCTCCTTTCTCATAAATCTCCCCCATTTCCACACACCCTCCTCCTCCTCCTCCCCCTCCTCCGCCTGAAGACACTGTCAATACTCCCGAAGAGCTCATGCACTGTGCAAAAAATCACAACACGATCAGAGCTCGTTCTTCTTCACAATGCCTAAAAATTGCATATGACAGAGAGAGAGGAGGTGGGTGGAGTTTAGGAGGCACCGTGTTCAAGCCTCCATAGCTCAGATTGTTTGCAGCAAAAGCGATGCCGTTGTTGGGTTTAAGGCTGAAGGCAGAGCCTACGTGTATTTAATATCAGTAATCGGTTAGAGCAAACAAAAAGCCAGCCAAGAAAGAGACCAAAAGGCCAAGCTACTGCATTTTAAAAAGAAACCCTCAACGACCATCTGAATAGCCCAAAAAGAGAGAGAGAGAGAGAGAGAATACTTGGGCTTAAATCAACAGCATCTTCGTGATGAAATGCAGCAACGGACTGTTCGAGCTCGCCGAGATCCGCGAACCGGGTCTGGTTCCTGCTCATCACATCGTTACCTCTGTTTCATCTCAAAAAAAAAAAAGACGCACACTTGCATTCACTAACGTATCATCTCCCAAAACCCAAAACCTTCGAAAAGTGACCATCGCTCGACTTCAGCTGAAAAAGAAAAGAGAGAGAGAGAGAGAGAGAGAGAGAGAGACAAAGGGCGAAGACAGAACCTGAGAAAGAAGGAAGCTTGGCAATATATGTCGGGGTTCGTTGGAGCTGCTTTGAAGCTCTGCATGCTTCTTTCACGCTACAGTGTCACACTCTCTCTCTCTCTCTCTCACACACACACACACACACACACACACAAAACAGAGATGCAAACAACGGGTATGAGGTGGTGAGATCACGGAATCATGTTCGAGAAGAAAGAAGAAGCTGAGAAAGTACAGAATCAGAGGAGCACAAGACGCAGAAAAAACCAAATCTTGTTGTATCTTTAAGAGCAGGATAGCGTATCAGTACGGCCTCCTTTCTTGAATCACACTTAAGTAATTTACGAGGGCCTGGCCCTTTTTATTATTGCTTTCTGACTCGGGATTTTCGTTTCCCAGTGCTCACCCCTCAAAATTTCCTCCTTTTCTCTTTTTTATTCCGGTGCTTCCCCATTGAACCTCGCTCAGCTCTCTTCACTTCTCCTCCTTCCGCCAATCGCATGACGATGGAATGGAAAAGGTCTTTTGAGGTATATATGATTTGGCCATGCACTATCCACGAATAGAAGTCCATCGGAATACCAGCCTTATTCCAACAATCAATGCAGCTAAAGTTTCGGATATCAATGGACCCCTCGTGGTGGATAATGGTAGGGAATTACCCATTAAACTAAGCATTACACGAGCAAAAGTGAAACTTTCAGTGGCCAAACTTTTATTCCACATGCGTGTCAACTCACCACCAGTCAAACAAGATTCTCTTTCCGGTTAATCCAAGGCAAGGAGGCGAAGAAAAAACTGCAGTAATCGCCTAATGGATTCTGTATTGCTGAAAGCAACACGCGGACGAGCGATCTAGAATACTTCTTCCAGTAACAGCATAAGAAGGTGTCACCTGAGGTAAAACTCGTTCGTAGTCATTACACTTTAGTTGATTTTCTGATCCGCTCGCTAAGCTTTAATTATAATCACCACTCATGCTACATTTTGATTAAGTAATGCACTCTAACTCGAATTAGCCTTATTTTCTAGCAAAGTGCTGACTTTTAAGCAAGTGCGGCGGCGAGATTGACCTTAATCGAAGTGCATCTACCGTAAAGAATCTATCTCTTATTATATTTTCTTGTACGACGAGAAAATCATCTCGGCCAACTTTATCCGAAGTGAAATTGGTGGTTGAAGTCCTTTCAAAGACGTCAGTTTTGAGGTTACCGTCGGGGAAGTATCTTTCGATTTTCGGATATTTACTTCTTGTGATGGAAATTTTTAATGGGTGTTTTCAAAATTGAGTCCTTATTGGGTCGACGTGTTAGCAAAAGAAAGAACTACGGAGACACCTGCCTACGCAAAAAACATCTCGATGAATCATAAAGTCGCAGTACTGCCACAAGCAATCTTTCACCTTCATTGCATTAAATTTTGATTTGTCTTGGAAATTTCTTCTCTTTTTACAGATTCACGAGTTAGGCCAGGCCCCCACCCCCCGCGCACGGCAAAAGGAGAGCGAGAAAAAACACAGAGACCAAAACCCAAGACGCAAAGACCTCCTCTGATCCTCTGATTCTCTCTGTGCTCAGTTTGATTCTTCTCTCTCTCTCTCTAGAGCTTAGCGGTGCTCTGCTTTTGATTCCACAACTCTATCTCTCTCCGTCTCTCGCTCTAGCTCTACCCAGGTGTAGTGTACAGTACACGAAAGTCCCCAGTTCCGAGTTAGATGTCAGAACAGGAGGAAGATGATGATGGGATGCGATCTCAGAGAGAGAAAGAGATAATAAGTACACGACAGCAACCGAGACAAAAGAAAACAAGAACAGTGCGATTTCGATGCGTTCGTTATTTATTACGCTCTGGTAGGTTTTGGGAATTAATAAAGGCGAAGGCATTGCTTGAACGAAACCTCCTCATCATGGTTCGTGCGGGGGCTGAGGAGAGGTGTTCTCCGTGTTGCAGGGGACTTGTCTCCCGACATTTATATCGCCCCCAAGTTACCAAAAATCATTCCAAACACACCCCCCCGCAATCGTTCTCTAAACACCTGAAGTACAATTGCGATGCAAGTATTGCAATAAGGAGTTACTCGTGTCCTTGTTTGCAATTTTTCCAAACTCAAATCAACCCATGATAATTGAAAAGAAGGATGGCTTAGAGATGATGCTTGACTCGATATAGACCGGGCTTCATTTTTCGTTGTCAAGCTTGAATCGATTTTGGCTATTATCCGTGGCCTATGATGATTATCGAAAATGATAGATTTACAGGCGAACCGTTCTTTTCTCGTGCATTCCGTACAATTGACCCAAATTCAATTTACATCTCATGGAAAATCCCGTACCGATATTTACAGCTTAAATTTACCCTCATCAAAATGCATATATGTCAACACGCATCAATTTTCTTACCATCTTCCTCTTTGGATTCGTCTTGCGGTAGGGTAGATCTAGGCCGGATATCGATATGAATTTTGGGTGCGACGAAAATCAATCGTGGAGAAATTTATCTCGGGATATCGCTTCGAATCTTCAATGACGATGACCTGTTTTTGCTTCCTCTTCTTTTTTTTGTGCCACTCCTAATTTCAAATGTTTGAATATTTGACAAGGAACAAGGGTCAAGAAAATCCTCATTTTATTAAATATGTTGCCGTCTCAACCCTTGAAGAGATACTTGGTTATTTATTTATTTCTTTTTGAGTTAATACCACGGAAAACCTCAAACTGGTACACCTATGACAAATTTACTCTAAATTATTTTTTTGACCAACGAAAATCTCAAACTGGTACACTTGTGACAAATTTATCCTCCGTTAATTTTCGTTAAATCTAACCGTCAAATTGCTAAGTTTAATGGCATGGATATACCGGTTTGGAATTTTTATCCTCTGTTTGTCACATGTTTATCAAATTGAAATTTTTTTTGGTATTAATCCAATTTAATGGAGGATAAATTTATCACAAGTGTATCAATTTGAGATTTTTTTTATAAAAAAATTAGATTATGGTAAATTTGTCACAAAAGTACCAATTTAGGATTTTTAATGGTTAAAAAAATAGTTTGGGATAAATTTGTTACAAGTGTACCGGTTTGAGATTTTTCGTGATTAAAAAAATAATTTGGGGTAAATTTGTCACAAATGTATCAATTTGAGGTTTTTTATGGTATTAACCTTTATTTTTCTCTCCAATGACTTAAGCTTGAAATAAATTATGGTGATGATGCTCCAATATTCTTTATTCGCTTACGTAATTGAAGTTTATCCAACCAAGGGCTTAAAAAAAGGACAATAAGGGTCCGTATGGTAATACTCCAGAAAAAGTGTTTCTGTTCTTAAAATGTTTCCATAATACTTTGGGAACAGAAATGGGTATGGTAAAAAATTATTCCAAAAGTGTTCCGAGAACATTTTTGAGAAACAAAAACACTTTTGGAGCAAAAATGAGAAACAAAAAAAAATTATTTTTGGATTTTAGAACACTTTTTAGAAACAACTTGAGAATGAGCCCGTGCAAGCCACCATCGCTCACCATCATTGGCAAGAAGTTGAAACGGCGGCCACCGTCCGTTGTAGGTCGCTGCCCGTTGCCGATCGCCCCCGCCGGCCTCCGCCCCCACCGATTGCCCCGCTCACCGATTGCAAATCCTTCCTTTTGATGGAAATTTTTTTATTTTGTACTTGTCAAACGCGTTTCTGTTCTCGAAAATCGTAGTCGGGAACAGAAACACAAAAAAATATTTTTGTTCCAAATATTTTCTCAGGAACAGAAACCTTACCACGCAGACCCTAAACGTCTTTTGCTTACACCCTTCTCTTCTACATTCCAATCCTATCCCGACAAGCCACAATGCATTAGTTCTTACCTCACAACAAGTTTCTTCCAAAAAATCAATTTTGAGGGGTTAATTATTTTATTCCGTATTTCTTTTTATTTTGTGTTATTTACCGTAATTACGAGATCTATACTGATGAAAAAAAAAAAATAGGAAAAGGCAGAAAAAAGTACTTATTGGCTTTTCACTGAAAAAAAAAATCCGCGGGAAATGATGACTCATGATTCCAAATCAATTTAATTATTACTAATTATATGTTACGACAGGTTAATATTGATGATCAATTATTCAAGAAAGAAAAGGTTACCCCTTTTTGAAAGAACATAAAGGAGTTTCTAAACTTTAACAAGTGATTATCGACTTGAGCAAAAACGACATCGTATTGCTGTAGCAACTTTAAAAAAAGAATTTCTCCGTTCTCCCCATCTCTTGTCCCACGTCAGAAGTCAAATCTCCGCTCTGTTTCTGTGGCCTCAGCGACTTTGGTCCTCCTCACACGCCGAAGGAGACATGCAGTTGATGGTGATGCGACTCTTCTCATCTTCGGCGTGGCGCAGACCTGACGACCCAACTCGCATTTCTTCTCCGTCTTCCTCTCCTTCCTGTCTCTCTCTCTCTCTCTGCTTCTTTGCTCTGGAGCTCCGTAAAGATGAGCTCCCTTTTGCAGGTGATCCAGTTCGTTCCACTCGTATCTTTCGATTCTTGATTGCGTTCGGTTGGCCACGAATAAGTAGTTGATTCCTGTTTTGTGCATTGGGTAGGGATTCTCCAAGTCCCTCGCCATGACGGTGCTCTCTGAGATCGGGGACAAAACGTTTTTTGCTGCCGCCGTGAGTCCACAGTGCACTGTGATTCGCTCCTCTTCTATTGACTTTTGCTCTTGTTTTCTCGGATTGTGATCAGTGGGGAGTCGGTATGGGTGGAATGAGATTGATTTGAGAGGCAGCAAAGAATCGTCTGCTCATGTGAAGGAGGGGTTTGTGTCTAGCTTGGTGTCTGCTTGTTTGTGTTAGAGACATTATAGGAAAAACTCAGTTCCTGCAACCCAACACCAACCCCCAAAAGGAAAATGGAAAAAGGAGAAAAAATAGTCTGACACGGTGATATGTTGGTTTCTGCAAAATTGAACGGAGCACTGTGTTCACTGGTTGCAATGCTTGATGTTTCTCAAACATAAAAATCTCCAATAGTTTGCTTTGGCCAATTAAGATGTCTACTCAAATCTTCCCCAAACTGCTGTTTCCTACAACATGCCCATAACCCTGACAGAGGTACTTAGAGCTCAGGACGAGGACTTGCTAGGCACTCAAAATGGCAATTTGAATTCATGTGACAAATGTGTTAGGACAGATTCTGGTGCCAATTTCTCCATGGCATGGTTTGTGTCGTTGCCTCCACCTACCAACGTGTGATTCCCGGGAGTAGTAGGGGTGGACCTAGGGGACTGGCACTGGCAGTGGCTGCCACCCCTTGGCAACTGGGTGCTTCGTGTAATATATTGAGATTAGTTTCAACGTTACCTTTATCTTCTGGTGAATCCTTTTTTTCCCCTTACCCATGTCAATGATGGAAAATGGAAATTCTCTGTTCTTGAGTGTCCTTCTCTCTATATCACTAGTGTATAAGAAATGCATCGAACTTTCTATCTTCCTTGTGAATCTCGAAGTACATTGGAGTATAGATGCATCCGTCCATTCTAAAGCGCTTCATATGTGGATTCCTAGATCTTGGCAATGTGCCATCCGAGAAGACTTGTTTTGTCAGGTTGTTTGGCGGCTTTGATCGTGAGTGCTTTTTATTACCCGTTGCATCTGTAGTTTTGCTCACTCTTTTTTGCAATCTTTGATTGATAAGTGCTGAGTTTTCATTGATGTGTAGGTAATGACTGTTCTATCTGTCCTCGTTGGTTGGGCTGCTCCCAATTTGGTATGCACCTCATTTGCTCCTCCTCCTTTCTATATTCTCTTTAAGGTTATCATACTGTCTTCTAAGTGAATGTAGTGATAATTCAGACTTCTCCCCTTTCAAGGGGACCGGAATCTCGTCTAAATCTTTTTTTTTTTTTTTTTGGGTCAATGAACCCAAAAATAAATAAAATAAAAGCAAGACCGATTGAGGAAAAAGAAATAATTATATAAAAATAAAAATGGAGGGGCATAATTCCTATGTTCCAAACTGTCCTTTTTAGCCCTTTTTTCCATAGATATTTATATATTTACTTTTATATATTTATTTTTTATATAATTATTGAGAGGCAGAATTCCTGTATTTCGGATCGTCCTTTTTAGTCCATTTTTCTCTACATATATTTATATATTTATTTTTTATATAATTTTTTTTTCCTCAATCAGTCTTGCTTTTATTTTATTTATTTTTGGGTTCATTGACCGCCGATCCCAACTAAGTTTGGGATGAAGGTGATGTTGATGTTGATATTGAATCTTGTCTACACGAGTAGCTATTTTACACAGGACTTGGATATTGTGCAGGTCCACAGTTGTAACTCCAAAATGACTTGTATTGAATTATTCAAGCTGTTTTTCTTTTGATTCCACATTTACCTAGTATTCCCGCATCTCTTTTTATTAAGTAATTGCGAAAAATTCGAGCTCCTTAACTCCTTTCTAACCATTTACACCCAAGCACTTTGCATCATCTTCTGTGTTAGGTTCTGTTGTGAAATCTAACACAGAATATTTTAGAGTGCATCCGACTATCAACTCAAATTCGATTATCCATATAGTCTAGCTTCTGTTCTCTTTGATGAGGCACCTAGGTCAGGCAGGGGCCAGACTTTTTGTGTCCAAGATCACTTTTACAATCTAAGCTACAGGGCTTTTAAGGTTTAAATCCACATTATCTGTTTTTAGCGTTTTCTGATCCCGAGAGTTATGGGCTGCACAGCACTAAATGTAAGCTTTGTAGTCTTTGGCTGTGTCAAAACTCAAGACCCTTAAATAGCTAGCAGCCAAGAGTAGAGGGAAGGTAGCAAGACAAAGTAACTAAGTAGTCTACACTTCTTCTGATGATCTTGATTGTATTATTATCTTCTTAAATTTTTTTCCACATCAATCCATGGAGCTTATGAACTCGGGTCAATTTGTTGGGACGAAAAGAAATCCATTGACATTTCCTCCATCTGCAAGGCAAAGGGAAGAAAAGAAATCATCTTTTCTAACTGATGTGGATGGATACTTCTATGCCCTGAAAAACTCCAAGATTGCTTTTTGTCTAAAACAACTAGGACAGGAAAGGAAAAAAGCAAAGATACCAACCAAGGTCGTCGTTACTTTGGACAATTATAATTAAACCCAAGCAGCAACCACCCCAGGAGCAGAATCTGTCGTTGACCATGAAACTGCTAGCATTTCCTTGTTTGTACAGAATGAAGTCGTGCGGGAATTGATTTGCATTTGATTTCATCCTGTCATTGCAGCGATTCATCGCCATTGTTTCTACTGCCTAGTAGTACATATTGCACCCACAATACTGAGGATTCCCACTTTCCCAGGCTGATGATGCAGTGAAGAAGCAGAGAAGATCATAGATATAGAGGTGGGGACGGAGAAGGCACATGCAACACCTCATAGCCTATTCAATAATCTATAATGCCGGCTAGAAGGGAAGACGATGAGCAGAGTCTCCTCTCCTCGTTCCCTAGACAAGATCTCCTCCTTCTCCTTCCCCCTCTAGACTAAGACTCCTTCTCCTTCCCTCTCTAGACTAGGACTATGCATTGCTCTCTGGGTCTCCTCTCCTCCTTCCAAGACAAGAGGATGATCATCGAGCAAAGATCCATTTGATCAGGTAGGGATCAGCATTGGGTGTTCAGCATTTGGTTAAATGCTAAGAGATTGTTTTCCTTCCAAAACTAACCTCATCAATTTCCTATATTTTTGATTTTGCCTCCCTTTTTACTGTTTATCTTCTTCACCAATCCAGCAATGGGTAATTTTTTTAATTAAAAATTAAAAATTGCATTCCAAGCCTTTTTGGAATGTTGTTTTTAACAAACACCATTCAACTCAAAGTCCATTTTCAAATGAGATTTTCCTAAACGCAATTAGCATTTTCCTAAACTCCTTTAGGTTGAAGGCATTTGCATTTCCCAAAAGCTTATTTTAAATGCTAAATCAAACTCACCCATAGTCCTCTTGTGCAAGTACACGGCATAGTCCTCTTGTGCATGAATAAATTGGCTGTAGCCTACACAATTCATCCTTTCGTGAAGAAGATTCAGTTGATACTATTTATAAATGTCCTAGTTCTTGAATTTTTACTAGTGAGAAGATGAGTCTCAGAGCATGAGTCTTCTCAGGAAATGCTGATGCCCTCATTCACGTTTGAATTTCCTTTTTTAGCCGAAAGCTTTTGAGCTTCCGCATGCTAGTGATTGGACTTCACCATTGCTATTCAATTTCCTTGACGATATTTCCACAGGCTAACCTAGAATGATCAAGATGCGACTCACAGCCGGTTTTGCTAAGCAATTGTAAAAGATCGCGATATGTAACTATATGGCAGGCCAATGCAAGCAGCTTATTTGCCTGCCTTCTATTTGCTTTATATAACACAGATGAACCAAGTTATACCATGTGGACCGACCCTGGAGTCGGCCAGAAATTTGCTCCCATACTGAAGGCACCTACAAAAATTTGCCTTGTATGTGAACCAATCTTCAGTAAAATGGTTGAGCTAAGCATGCGTCGGAGAAATACAGGGATGCAATATCGTGGCGTGCCCCGTGAAAACGGATTTATAACGTCGCATTCCTCTTGTAATTCTGCCTTGTTTTGCTAGAATCATGCCCATGCTTCTCAATTGTTGCTTCGACGCCGCCTTCGTGGTTTTTATCATTTTCCCAGTTTCCATACACGTAAATGCCGGATCGGCTGCCAAGGAAGTGTAAAGGAATGAGTTCGAACCTTCTGTCTCAGAGATTGCCCAACAGAGGAGGGGATATTGAAAATTGTTTTGGGGAGGCATAAACGCCGACTTCGTAGTTGAAACATCTATCTTCCCCGGACAAAGGGTGGGTTGTGCATTAGCGGGCTTTGGTGTTGGGCTGTGTTTACAACTCCTCGATCGTTTCCTCGGCGGTAGGGGCCTCTTCCCTTGGATGGTTATAATGCATACGTTCGTTGTTCATGAGAGGCGTGCTTCCCGCGTGACTGCATCCAAGCAAACAGAAAGGAACGATTTTGGATAATTTGACAAGAACAAGATTCAGTCTTCAGACGATTAAGCCGATGTAAGAGACAAATATCAGAAGGCAAGGCGTACTGGTCCAAGAAACTAATACTTGAATTTACCACGGCGCTCTTGGGTTCTTTAAGGTGGTGCTCGTCCCGTGGTTTTGGGACTTCCGTCGTTTTGATCGCCGTACTTTTTGGCTTCTGCCATTTTAGTCCCGGAATGAGTAGTTTACCCCCGATGTTAGTCCCGTAATCTTAATATGCCAATCAACAAAATAACTCCAGAATCTGATTCCAGAAGCCGCTTTTGGTAACGAGTGGATTAGTACATTTTCAAGCGCTTAAGCGTACATCATTGTTCTTCTTCTTCTTAAACTCTTCTGGTTTCTAGGGTTGCTATAGGCTGATGAAGGAGCACAAACTGCACAAGCGTTGCTTTCCTTTGAAGACAAGGAGCATCTCTCGCTGAGAATCTGGAGAATATGCTGGTTTTAGATGTCATTTTAATGCTGTGCAGAAGTCTAGGATAATGGTATCCTAATTCTTGTTTTTTGCCGAGTAACCTCACTTTGCTTACCGAGTGAAGAAAAACGACATGATGCCGTGCATCGACGAAAACTATGTAGATTGATCGTTTTGATAGCCCCACAACCCCCCACAAAAAATAAATAAATAAATAAAAATAAACCATCCAAAGTAGAGGACATAATTTTTATTTTAAAAAAACCACACACATATGTATAAATATGATTAATACCACAAAAGATCATAAATTGGTACACATATGACAAATTTAACACAAACCAATTTTTTTTACTATTAAAAACCTCAAACTTGTATACACGTGGCAAATTTACCATCGTTAGTTTTCATTATATTTTACTGTTAAATTGCTGAATTAGATGACACGCAAAAATTGACGGGTGTATCGGTTTGAAGTTTTTACTTTCCATTTGTCACAGGTACACCAATTGGGGATTTTTGGATAAATTTGTCACATGTGTATCGGTTTAAGTTTTTTGTGATCAAAAAATTAGTTTGGGATAAATTTGTCATAGGTATACTGGCTGAGACTATTCGTCATATTAACCAATATGAATAGATAAAAAAATTATGTAAAAAATCCTAAATCTACCGTACTTTTGCCAATTTAATCCTAAACTTTTTAATTTTGTGAATTGAGACTTAAACATTTTCATCTTTTGCTAATTTTGGCCGGATATTGGGGATGTGAAAATCGGTCGTCCCACGTGGCACGGCCGATGCTGACGTGGAAAAACTTCAATAATTTTAAATATTTTTTTCATTTACTTTTTCTTCGCATTTCTTTCTTCTTCTACCTTTCCTTTTTGGATAAAAGGGCTTGCGACCCTGACTGGTCCCTCGACAAGGACCCCCGCAAAGCCCTTATCGGCTGCTGCGGACAGGGGTGCCTCTCGCTAAGGCCAACGAGGGCCACCGCGCCCTCGCCTCGCCAAATCTAGTGCCGATATCAAATTCTTGAATGTTTTGCTCGTCATTTATTTAAGGAAAATTATCTAAGAAGTTTTAAAAATTTCAAAAACTTGGGATTGACTTTAACGATTTTCCAAGTCAATTTGGTTAGGTGTCACGATAACAAGTAATGATGGAAAGCGAGACATGGTTCTTCACGCATTTTGCTCATTAAACAAGACTACTTTCAGTACTGACCAAAAAGTCGTGACATTCATGAGTCGCATCACCTAGACAGAGATCCCTCTAAAATAAAAATAATAAAAAAAAAAAACAATTATCACGCGTTGTATATTCATCGAATATTCCGATGATTCCCCTCTGAATTGACTCTTTTACCCCCGGATAAACCAAGAAATCTCTTTTCGTCCCTTTTGCCTTTTCTATAATACTGCCGTTTTCTGCGTGGGGTCCACTGGAGACAGCCAAGGGTCATTTGGCCCTTAGATTCGCCCAAGGGCCATTAATTTATTTATTTATTTATTTTTTTTAATTTCTGCCCCTACTCTTATGTCAGCGTCCTCATCCCATGGATCCAATGCCTATCTTCTTTGCCAGACCCACCCCCAAAAAATAAATAAATAAATAAATAAATGCCTATCTTCTTTGAAGAATAAAAAAAAAACAAGGAACGAAAAGGAAATTCGATGTCCAAATCTTCTCTCCGTCTTATTACAAATCAATCCCCCACGTTTCGAACCCCCGGTCTGCATCCTAACCCCATTTGAACAATGAATAATGAATCCGATCATAACAGCAGCAATCACAACAACAACAACAATAATATCTAGACTTAAATCGTTATTCGTACATTGACCCAGTAATGCCCTGATAGCCGATTCAATTTTCGTGGATCTAGATGAAATTAGGAGTTAGTATTATTTATGAGTTGGAAACCAGTTCAGTTTCGGTTTTTGAAGAGCTCCGATCCCGTTCCAGGCTTTGATAGATAGATCGTACGGAATCTTTAACGGAACCTGAAATCGCTCGGACGCGCCCGAAACGATCTCTTCCGATCAATAAAAAAGGAAAAATTTGGCGCGCTGAAATTACCCGCTTGCCGGGTCGGTTTCACCTTCCCACTTCCATCGAACGGGGTCGGCATAAAAGAGAGATGGATGGGGGGACTAGGCGACACGGGTGGGGTGTGGTTGGGGGAGGTCCCACGTTGTACCAAATCCTTTATCTTTCTTCATTGTCCGTTTATTATTCAAATGTGCGAAATCCTCGGGACAACGTAAAAGATTCTGAGGAAAGCCGACCCGGAATATCTCCCGCTCCGTCATCCCTCGCATCGCATCTTCTTCCTCCCCCTACGAGATAACTTTAAAGAAACCGGGTCGGGGAATATACTCCGCACACAGAAAATAACTAAAAACACTCCCACTTGCTTTTTTTTTTTTTTTATCTCTTTTTTTAATAGGCGCACCGAACTTTTCTCGTTTAATTTATGGCCTCATTATCCGGAATATTCCCTCACATAGACAGCATAATTTTCCCTCTCTCTCTCTAATTTTTTTTTTTATTATTTTACCGGGTTTTGTCCGAATCCGAACATTGGCATTACTCG
The DNA here is from genome assembly GCF_020921035.1 of Rhodamnia argentea. Classification (NCBI taxonomy): domain Eukaryota; kingdom Viridiplantae; phylum Streptophyta; class Magnoliopsida; order Myrtales; family Myrtaceae; genus Rhodamnia; species Rhodamnia argentea. The sequence continues at coordinate 7,107,453 of NC_063154.1, read as the reverse complement.
ATCGAAGAGTACAATTGAACCGATTTTGTCTCTGTCCGATTGCATACCTCAATGGAGAATCCAACACGAAGCATCCGGATGATGCCTGTTGCGCTATTCTCATTTCAATCCCAGCAAATTTGTGCTTGGGTCCAGGGAAAATTTCCCCTTCTTTATGAATAGTTTGCTTGGATTCTTAGCCGCCAAGAGATTAAGCCGTGTTTTAATATCGCCGGCATGCTAAAGCTCGTTTGATTATAATTTAATCATGATGCGCGATGATGACCCTAACAGCTTGGACGGGATTTGGTATTGTGTATTGCCTGTGCTGAAAGTAAACGACTTTCCAGCTAATTTGCTACGTGCTGATAGGCTTGGCGTTTCGATTCTAATCTTCTTTTTTTTTTTTTTTTGCCAACGGCTAATTTGAAACTAAATGATTTAATTGCACCCGAACCGGCACTCGAATGTTAAGTAATTCGATCGACGCCGCCGGTCGGTACCTTACATGAGCCATGCATCCTGCCATTTTCCTGCGTTCCACTTTATTAAAATTATATGCAGCCAGAGGAGCTTGAACTTGATGATGTCGGGTGTCATGTCCTTTATTATTTGTGATTTAGATGAGTATGAGTTTTGTTGATTTTTTTTTTGAAATATGATAATCTAATATATTTTGTCCACTGTTGTATTTGGTTAACAAAAAAAAAATCATAGCTAAAAGAAATATCATGCACGTTACTGTCCTTTCTCTCGAAAACGTGAAACCCTTATTTCGTATATACCATATAAGAAAAAGGTTCGATTCGCATTACGTGACCCGGCATTGTTCAATAATATCGGGGAATATCTAAAGTCAGAGGTCCTCGTTTGCAAAGCGAGTTTCGTGATTCACAAAGAGGCAGAGAGATTAGGCACCCGCTATGGCAGAAAGCTTGATTTGGCGAGACTAAGTTCTGAAAGTGAAGGTCAATGGGGGAGAGATTAACTACTTTTATTGAGAAGGAATTTAGACGCATGAGCTTATGCAAGACGATGTAGGAATGGGATCGACTTGAATCGTGCTTCTTTTCCCCTTGCCCACGGTAAGGGGAATTCTTTTCATGAAGGTGGAGTAGGTAGGGCACACAACTTTTCTTAGCCTAGGAGGAGGAAAGAAGTGATTTCTACGCAACCCATCTATTACTTTCTTACCCAAAAAAAAAGTCTTTAAACTTTTAAAATTTTAATAGCATAAGATCTCGAATTCAAATATTTACGAACCCTTTATGAAAATATTAACATATTGAGCAACGTTTTCATTTTGAAGTCGGTGGTGATATAGTAAGATTTACACGGCAAATACAAAGGACATCTAATTAGAGACAGATATAGGCATAGATGTAGAAATAGATATCGATAAGTCTCAAGATATGAGTTGTGATCTACAAAATATATAACTTGAATGGCAAGTTCCCGCACTGGGGTCAAGATTGTTCGATAAGGCATTGATTATTGCAGATGGGGATGGTGGACCTATCAAATCCCTTTCTCGACACTCTTCCTCGGAAGAAAAGTATGAGAGGAAGGTTCCCTTCCATTTTCATTTTTTTTTTCAGTTTTATGCGTTGAATTTTCCACTTTTTATTAATAAACTATGTGATCGTTATAAAATTTTAAAAAAAAAAACCTTAATAACTAGATGATAAATGTTTAATCCTGGTCGGAAGAAAAATGAGTTTTGAATTCAAAACCGAATTGATGTCGATTAATTTTGAAGGATGATAACGTCATTACTCTCATCATTATTTAGGTGTGACAATGAAATTAAGTGTTGATATTATGTGTCAACCGTAAATTTTGATTATGGGACTTAATCATTGGGTTGATATTTAGTATTAGGAAGGGACATTAGAGGTCCAAATAAAGAACTTAAGGAAGTGTCCGATTGAGTAGCCGTCTCGTCTATATGGGGGAACAAGATGAGCCATGTCTGCCGCTTGTGAGAAAGATTTTAGTTGAATTTCTTCATACTTGGATATTAATAGTAGATTCAGATTTTTTTTCGGATTTCGAATTGAGATGGATCTATTTTTGATACATGAAATTTATATTTGTTTTGTCCATTCAATGTTAAATCAATTGAAGTTGGAAATTCTTATTGCTCATATTAACCTTCAAAATAATCCTCAACACCTATAACATTACACTTCCTCGATTTTAACATTATTTCTTACAAAAATTTGTCTCAAAAAGAAGAACGAATCAAAAATCAATCCACAGGAGAAGATGCGGCGGTGTGAGTGGAAGAAGACGTAGACGGCGATTTAGAGTGAGCATCCCCCGCGCTGTGGCTCCCTCTTCCTTCCGAATGCGACGGGGAGTGATCCTTGGATTGGTTCCTTTGTTGTGGCGCCGCCGCAATCGCCAGCGGCGCGTAAACCCCGGCCGAAGCGGCGGGGGGCTTCGCCGCCTCCCCGGACGCGGTCGTCGCGGAGGCAGCCACCGCCGCGTACTCCGGGGGCTGGACCCATATGCCCCCCACCACCACGAACTGAGGTGCTTGAGAGCTGCCGTTGTGTTGGATGGTCGGACTCGGTCTTCTGGTGTGCAGACGATATTTCTGAAGAGAAACCCAGAAAGCAACGGACTTGATGTAAGATAACAGTCGGCCTTAAACGTTATTGCATCTAGAATCTGTTCCTTTCTAAAACAAAACTAAAAGCGGGGAAAAAAGAAAGCACCTTTAGTTCTAACAACAGAAAAGGAAGTATGTAACAGGTTCTGTTTTTGTGAAGACTTGCCTATCAAGCTAAGCATAAATTCGCCTTCCTTTTCCTGCAAATTCTCGTTGAAATGTTCTCGAACTGGTGTGGTGTGGTGTGTATTAGATGAGAGATAGATGAGATTTAGTTTAATACGTAAGGGAACGGTGCATATCGCCCTTCAAATTCGAGTTAAGCAGCCACTAAGTTGCAACAGCAGACCCGGAAAAAGGAAAGGCACAGAGAGAAAAACAGAAATCCGAATATTCCATGACCGATCAATTAAAAAGGAAAGAAGGAGATGTGCTAAACTTAGCCAATCTAACAAACCTGCAAATGGCTTTTAACTTCGTCATTAGTAAGGCCATCCACCTTCATCAGCTCCCTAATCTGCTTTGGGGTTGCAGCTGCAAAACAAAACAACGTTTTTTTTTTCCAGTCAGATCCCTCCCACTGGTGCAAATGCACGTTCTGATCCATGAGATTGAGAACCCCAGGTGGAAAAGATTAGGCTAGAGATCACACTGATCTAGTTTTAAGGCTGAATTCTGCTTTGAATTGGGGTAGATACGATGACATACCATGTGAACCACCGAGCTGTTGAAGAGCTTGCAAGAACCGCCGGTGCAGCTCCGGCGACCAGCACCGACGTTGCTTCCTCTGAGCCTGCCCTTCCTTCTCCTCCTTCCTGCTTCCGTTGCCGTTGCCCTTCGTGGTGTCCGCCGTCGAGCTCGTGGCGGCAACAGGGACCGGCGAATGTAATTCGACGAAAGCTTGGTTGTTGTTATTGTCGTCGTTGTTGTTCTGATAATTAGTATTATCGTGACTGGTGGTCTTCACAGGAGACTTGTTTTCTCTAAGAAAAGGCTGAAAAGCTCCGCCATTTCTCGTCACCTCCACCACCGAAACCCTTCTCGGTGTAGACTCCTGCATTCACGCCAGAAACGAGAATCCCATGAAAACCAGAAACCACAAAAAAAAAAAAAAAAAAAAATCTCTTTTTTTTTGTTTTTCATTTTCATCCCCAAAATAATTTTTTTTCCCGAGAAAATGGGTTCTTTTCTTCTGCCTCACCTGTTGAAGAGGTGGAGCTGGGGCGGTCTGATTCCACAGCTGAGCAGATCTGAGCCAGTCAGATTTCTTTTTGTCGGTGGCGTGGTCGCTCTTAGGATTCTTGTGCGAATGTTGCTCATCATCATCATCATCATCATCTTCTTCTTCTTCTTCTTCTTCATCAGAAGCTGAGCATACTCTCTTAATAGGAATGAATTCCTCCAGGACCGGACCATCAGTCGAAGTTTGCTCCGAACACTGGGATTGGCCTCCCTGCATGTACTCCGTGGTGGTACCAGATAACTGCTGTCGGCACGACTCGATCGCTGCAACACCCAGACGAAAAGATCCAGCGTTTTCCATAATCCCCTTCATCTAAAAGCAAAGAAAACTCGAACTGGGCGATGGAAACTCGATCAATACCTTGGTTCACAAGCTCCAAGCAAAGAGGGAGCTCGCGTTGGAAGACTTGGATCTTGCGCTTCTCTTCCTCCAAAGCTTCCATGTAGCCCTGCATTTTCCGGGACTGATGATCATCATCCATTGTCGCCTCTCTTTTTTAATCCTTTTCTCGTTTTTACTGTTTTTGGGTCTCCCTTATGGAGTCTGGAAGGACAAGGGAGGGTGGGTTATATGGAGTTGCTCTGTGGCAGCAGCATAGAGAGATCCGAACAAGGGGAAAGGGAAGATGTCGGGGGAAGGTGTGAGAATATGGGATCTAAATAGAATCAAGAAAAGGAATATGACTCCCGGTGGCCAAGAATATAAATTTTCCTTTTTTTTCTTTCTTCTTGGTTTCCGGTCGTTCTCGTTTTTCTAGAGAGAGAGAGATATGGATCGGACGGCGGAGAGCGAAGAACCGAGGTCGGGGCGTCGCGTACAGAAAAGAATCTCTGATGGCAAGCCGGGTTTCTCAGAGCGAGCGAGAAAGAGGAGGGGGGGTTTCTTCATTTCTTATTGTCACTGACCATTAATTTCAATGGCGGAAAAAAGGAGGAGAGAGAAACTTTATCATCATCGTTGTAAGAGAGAGAGAGAGAGAGGGGATGAATATTCCAGCCGAGGGTGTGGATTCGCTCTTCGTCGTTTCATCTGCGGTGGGGCTGCAGATTTCGACGTCGCCATTTCCCCCTCTCTCTCTCTCTCTCTCTCTCTCTCTCTCTCTATCTGTCTTCCTTTATCTTTTGGGGATAAGATCAAAAATATAAAACGACCACCCTCCTTCCTTCCACTTCCTGGTCTGTCCTCGTCTTAATCCTTCATGGTTATCTTTACTGATTCGTGTTTCTTGTCCCTTGTTATAAATCCCCGATCGTCCTGGGCTGGATCGAAACTTTTGTCCCCCTCGACGAAACCCCCCGGTTGGGAGCTTTTGGAATATGATTCATGGGATCTGGAACGATTCCGCCTTCTCCCACGATGCTTTTTGATTCATAAATAAGCGATGTGAAAGGTCGATCCTTTTAGTTATGAGAGTTGTCGGTCTGATAAGACTGTTAATTATTTCTAATCGCACGATCTTCTAATGAATAATTATTTTATGCAAAACGTGCGATGATATTGTATGAATCTATCGTTGAGATTGTATCACACAATAACGATCTTGTCAAGAAAGTATTTTCCTTCGCTTAACTATTAAAATAATTTGTCAACAAAAAAAATAATTAGCCATCTCATGCTTTTTTTAGGTGTTTTATTTTTTCTTTTCACTGTTCAAAGTTCGTACCATAATGGTATGGAAGCCAAAAGTTAAGGGCGTGCATGACAATACTTGTGGAGTAGAATTTTAGAGCGAAAATCCGTTTGTTAGCTTTTAACCGAAAGTTGATTTACAAAGTAGAAGTGTTGTCATACGCACCCCAACGATCATTTTAGGAAATCCGTTTGTTTATGCAATTTCATTTTTGAACCAAAAATCTTTTTGTTTACGCAATTTCGTTTTATTATTTCCGAAACATTTTTTGGAGCTATTTTAAAAAATAAATTTTTTAATTTCTCTCTAAAAGTAGAAAAATCAAGTTCTTCTTAGAACTAGAAGTAGAAAAATTAACTTCTAACCACAAGTTGATTTCTACAGTAGAAGTGTTGACATGCGCACCCTAATGATCTTTTTAGGAAATTCGGCCCTTACCGATGAATTGCAAATTTGGACATTGCCCCCATGCAAGCTTAACCAAAAATAATCGCGAGCGGCATTCATTTCTATAATCCATCAATCAAAAAACTGCTTAGAAGAAGAGTAAAGGAAAATGTGGCCTTTTTCAGAGTCACTTGAAACACAACGATGAAATTCAGGTGTCAAAAACTTAACGCAACCCTAACATGGAATATGTTGGTGGTTGTCTAGGTGTGGTTTTCGACACCTGAATTTCATCAGCGACGAGGTCGAGACCTATTTTGGGAACTCTTTTACAACCTTAAGTCGACGATATTAAAATGAAATCTTAGGGTGTCAATATATAGATGGCCTAACCTCTTTGTCTACGTTTGGTAATGGTGATAAAAGTCGGGATATGATAAATTTTATCGTATCATTTGTTTGGTTTCTACCCGGGACGGGATAAGTGGGGTATAAAAGTGACACAACCTTGATAAAATTATCCTATGAGAGGAAGTGGGATAAAAGTGGATAGGATTTCTTTTGTTCATTGTATAAAAATTATTGTTATGAATAACAAACTTCTTAAATAATAAATTTAAATTTAAATTATTTTTGAATTCAAGAAAACTCAAAATAATAGAAGGCGATAATTTTCATTTTTTTACTGTAATTTTAAATTTATACATTTAATTTCTTTTGAATTATAATGTATAGTTTGCATATATACCTAGTATCTATATCATTACTTATTATAATAGTATAGTTCATTATTTAATAGAATTTTTATTAAGAAATGATGGAAAGGAATAAAAATAATGATAAAAAGAGATTAATTAAAAAATAAGTAAAAGAATGAAGTAAAAGAATCCAGATTTTAAGTGATTGAAAGTGATTTTTCTAATTCTCAAAAAATATGGGGCAATGAAATTTCTATTAAAAAAAAACCATCTCCAATTCATTCTCCTCTATACTTTTCATGTTGAAGTTTTATGATTCCTTTGATAATTTTTTAGTTCACGACAAAACTCTACAAAAACAGCGAGAGAGTTGAAACTGCTTCTCCTTCTTAGCTTTTTGGTTCGCATCAAAAGTCTACGAAAGCACAAAAAGAGTCAAACCCCTTCTCCTCCATAGCTTTGTGGTTCGGGTTAAAGTTTAACGAAAGTAATGAGATAGAAGAAGCTTTTTATAATCGCAAAAGTGAATGGTTTTATTTTCTCTCTCTTATTAGATTTGGCGGTGAATTGTGAGAAATTTGTATAGTCTCCATTTGTGTATTTTCAGATTCATTTACATCGATATATCATAAACACCAAACAAAGAAAAAGATAGGATATGAACATATCCAACTATATTACTGCGACTTATCAATCAGTGGATAGGACATGGCAAAATCTATGAATTTCATATCATATTATATTCAATCCTATCATGATTAAAAATTCGAACAATCAAATGCATCTTTAACACATTTATCACACACTCGATCTGCCCCAGGGAACTTAGAATAAGGCCGGGGTCATCGTGATAAGAGGTTGCCGTGCCACTTCCCCTCGGGGAACTAAGCTAATTACGATTGTACCCTTGGATTACGACCATAGCGATTGTGATGGAACCGGTCTAGAATCACAATGCGAGGCATGAACAGGTCGTATTACGTTGGTTTCCTCTCGTATCTTTTTGGGTATATGCTTGCTTGACGGCCTTCATGGCTCCCTTTGATCCCATCCCCTTTCGATTCCATTACGTGTGCTGCCGTCCACACTTGGCCAGCTCTTTGTGGCACGCATCGACAGTAATTGGATCTTTCCCCACCAAGACGAAAGGGATCATCCATCGAACATTCTAATTGGGTCCATCGTCTTTTGGCAACCGGACCAAGCTTCGAGAGGGATTATGAAAATCTTCCCTTTTTTCCGCTCGTTTGTTGCGAAAAAGTTTGCGAGAGTATCTTAGGAGGTCTCCACGATAGTTGTCTCTTACGCAAACTTCGGAAAAGTATTAAAAAAGTTATAAATTTATTATATTGATGTCAATTCAGTCCTCAACTTTTTATTGATGTTAATTCAGTCCTAAACATTTTGCATTGGTACTAATTCAGTTATAAAATTTTTATTGGTGCCAATTTAGTCCTAAACCTTTTGTATTTTTATTAATTGAGTTAGTTTGACCAATTTTGACTAGAAATATACCGACGTGAACGTAGGTTGTCCTACTGGCATGGTTGGTGCTAGCGTGAATATTTTTTTTTATATTTTTAATAAATATTGTGGTTTTTTCTTCCTTTTCTTTTCTTAATCATTAAAAAGGTTATTAAAATTATTTAAAAATATTAAAATAATATTAGAAAATATCCACGCCAACACTAGCCGTGACATAGGACAACCGATATTCACATCAGCAAATTTTCAGCCAAAATTGATTGGATTAACTCAATTAACATAAATGCAAAAGATTTAGGATTGAATTTGCACTAATGTAAAAGGTTTATGGCTGAATCAGGATCAATAAAATGTTTATGACTGAATCGGCACAAATAAAAGGTTCATAATTAAATTGGCACTAATGCAATAAATTTATAACTTTTTTAACACTTTTCCCCACGAACTTCTGTGGCTGCTATCTTGATTTGACGAAATTAGAGGCATAATGTTAGATGCCACAATGTGCCTTGTTCATTCGAGTATTCTGTCTTTCGAAGATACTAAAATCATGCAGCGGTTTTCAACTGTCATTTCTAGTAGGAGTTGAATTCCTATAATAATGCCGAAAGGAAGTAGCCATGATATATGTAAATCGAACTGACCGAACCAAAAGGTGGTCTAATCATGCACAAGAATGCTGTTGATTCATATATTTTTTATCACGCGTGTTGGGTCGTAAACATGCCCTCCCAAATTGCACATTTGATCGTATGTCTTTTCGAAATTCGAATGCGATATTTTTTTCGAATGAGAGACATGCTTAAAATGCATGGACTTGTAAATATAAATGTGTAGCAAATGCATGGAAACATATGTCGACATTGCCAAAATGAATTTAAATATATCATGCGAACTTGAGTAAGTCAAATAACTTGTCAAATTAAACGTGCTTAGGCGTGTTACAAATAAATTGAAATGGATCGATCTCGAACAACACCAGCTGTTACCGCCCGCGTTTGAGTGGGGTTGATCTGTTTGTGACGCCAATGTGATTAAGCTCGACTCGAGCACTCGCGATCACGTGTCCTGCACGTGTCGCGCAAGGGGATCGCCCTGGAGATTATCAGCACTAGAAAGTAAAAAGTAAAACAACAATGGAATGGAAGCACCGGTCCCCACTTTGTCTGCAGCGACCCGAATATACTTGGGGATTCGGTCGGGAGCCCAAATCACAACCGGTTCGGTCCGCACACAGACAAAGAGCGGAGGCATTCAGAATCCAGGGAGCGTGAAACGCACGCCCCAAGACGGTCCCACCGTCCAAGCGCCAAAGCCAAGCCGAGCCAACAAGCCGAGCGCTACCTGATTCTTTGGCATTTTTCCTCATCTCGCGCTCCCGGAGGAGCGCCTACTTCATCCGCTCTTACGCGGCGCGTGCAAGACACGCACCAATATGAAGACGGCACGGCCTCGTTGGAGAATGAGGTTCATTTACAAAGTTCGGGTTTTGGCAAAAAAAAATAATAATAATGAATTAATACCACGAATCCAAACGGGTACATATATGATAAATTTACTTCAAATTATTTTTTGATAAAAAAATCCTAAACCGATACACCCGTGATAAATTTACCTTCCGTTAGTTTTTGTTAAATCTAACCGTCAAATTTCTTAGTTGCATAACATGTGACAATTCACGGATGTACTAACTTGAGATTTTTGCTCTCTGCTTATCACAAGTTTATTAATTTAAAATTTTTCATAATATTAATCCAATTTAATGAGGGATAAATTTATCACAGATGTATCAGTTTGAAATTTTTTTTAATCAAAAAAATTAATTTATGGTAAATTTATCGCAAAAATATTAGTTTAGGATTTTTTGTCATCAACAAATAGTTTGGGATAAATTTGTCATATATATACTAGTTTGAAATTTTTCGTGGTAAAAAAAATAATTTGAGATAAATTTGTTACATATATATTAGTTTAAGATTTTTTCTGGTATTAACCCAAAAATAAATAAAATAAGACGAAAACTAAATTACAGAGAATTGGTCATCAAGCATTTGAAACCCTTGAGGAACTTTCTGTACACTTGCTTGAAGTACATGGGGAGCTAAAGTGAACTGCTGCTAATACCCCAAAAAGAAAAATGAGGGACAAATATTGTTTTTCTCAACACTGGGTCAGAATTTCAGCTCCAGTTCTAGTGATCAAAATGGTGTGTTCGAACTGTGCGGCAGGGCTGCCGTCCGCTGTGAGAGTTGTCCAATTGTCCGGCCATGTTCTGCACTCTATACTTCCCAATGAAAGGATCGGTTCTGCGCACGAATATTTTACGGTAAATCGTCGAGATAATATTTCAGCTACTTCGAGAGACATGCAAATCAAAGGTACTCAAGAGTTTCTCAGGAAATATGGCAATGAACTCACCGATTGTGAAGGTCTGTCCCTCAACCATGGTTCCAGGCTCTTCGTTCCCTGTCCGATCAAACATGACACATTGAGGAAAGCGACCGAGTTTGGGTTTCAGATTTTGTATCCTATGTTACTATCTCTCGATGCTGGTTGACACAATTTTGTATAAAGTGTACATGCCACGGCGAGCCAAGCTCGTTCTACTTTCACCAGTCTATGTTTTCCTAATTCAATAATGAGGTGAATAAATAAGGAAATTAGGGAAGAACTCACGATGATGGTAAATGATTGGCTGAGAATGAAATATGGTTCCTACTCCATGCCCAACGAACCGCTCGACCACTCCATAACCATATTTCTCGGCATGGTCACTGGAGGCATAAAGACAGATGAAAATATTCAGACGACTGTTCCCGAAAAGAAATAATGAGGCTAAGCAGTTCATGCTTACCCAAGCATACCACATCTGAGATCCATTAAACAATGGCACGGATGTAAACAGCAGCAGAATAACCCACAAGACAGGCTCCGAGATTGTACTCTCTATCAGCTAAAACTGCTCGGTGACAAATTTCTATCCCATTCAAATCGAACCGACACTTCCTTTGATTCTTCTGAAATTGTAAATGCAGTCTAAAGAAACTCTGATGCCCACATCCTCTTAATAATGACAAGTATCAACTTGAAAACAAGTTTTCTTCAGAAAAGAATATCAAACTTCTTGTAGCGTGACAAGCTAGAAAAATAGCGGAAAAATTCTTCAGTTAAGATGGTAACCATATCAAATAAAGGTGGAAGTTAACTAGTTTAAAATGTGATATTCAAAGAGACTGGCAGTTTGAGATCATTTCATCGTTTTGTGCAGTGTTTCCGCTCACACAGTCTACACCTTTCTAGCCTCATCCCATTTTTCCAAAATGAAACTTTTAAAGAGAAAAAGTATAGTCTACTTTCAAATTTATCTCGATCAAATCGTTTCTAGACCTGTCAAAAGCTACCATTTTTCGGGACATTTAAGCAACTCCTGCTGTAGTATTGTTTGTGGAACTTGATCGTGGAGAACATCAAGGTTCTACTAGATTTAGACTAAATGAGATGCATATGGTTCCAGACTAGAATAATGAAACTACTCGTAGTTCCATGCAAATAAGATCTGAACTTTAGTGAGCAAATCAGTCCAGCATCCAGTACAGTGAATACACGTGAATGATATACTTACGTGTTAAATCGAATCAATCAGCACTTTTTTTAATACAGCAAACCTAAGGAACTTTCCTGACGTTATCTATAAATTTTTCTGCTGAAAGTCTGGTAACATGTACCATAAACTTGTGACCCGAAAGACATGCAACTTCATGCCACTATACTTGCAACTGAGAGAATGAATTTCTCTAATTTTAAAATTGCATCTTCTAAAGCCAATCCTCAATACAAAAATCAAGCATCCGAAGTGAGTTGACATGGACAAAACTTACAGAGTAACTCCTGACCAACATTTGTAAAGAAGCTGAAACAAACCTTATTCTCTTCCCAATTTTCTTAAAACTTGCACCATCTTTGCAAACTGCTATGCCTCTTTCCATGCACTCTTCAGTAACCTACCATGACAAGCACAGTGTGAACTCTATAGGAGATAGACACGAAGGAGTAGCGATACCAGACCAAAATGTACGCAAATTTTCACCTGCACGAGGTTTTTAAGCGCGTCGCTGACATTCCCACAGAGGAATGTCCTTGATGTGTCTCCATGATAACCCTAACAGATATGAGAGAATTTGCATCAGAGAAGACAATCCACTCCACTATTGTACTGAAGTGTTAGTTTTCATTAAGGGAACTTGACACTGACAAGGTCACGAGAATAAAGTCAAATTAGACAAATGATACAGAAACAGCGACCTCTGATGACAGGGATAACCAAATTGCAGACCATGACCCAGGCAAATAAACTTGGACAGGAGGGAGGAAGGGAGGGAACGACTATTGAAACATAACAGCATGAACTTAATTAATTTAAATGAGACATGATAGTCCATGATTTAGAATCAATGAGGACAAGATATGCACTTGCTTGTCTATAAACTGGTTTAAAATTTGAATGTCATTATGTTCTTCCTTCGTCAACATATGAGATTGACACGTCATTTTTCTTAGTTTCAAGTGACTGTTAGAATATTCAAACAGACATTTATTAATAGCTGATCTGTTAACAAGATTGCACAGATCTACCTTTTGTCTGCAGGTGTGGGCAGAGAGTGCATCTCTGAAAGAGAGAGATGGCGAAGATGATTAAGAAAACTTACATTGACTTCATCTAGACACACTATATCCCCTCCAATAATAGCTATTTATAATAAATTCAGATCTAGTCATACGAGAGTAACAACACTACAATGACTTTGTAAGTTATATGTATTAAGTACAACATTCAGTCAATAATTGATCGAAAAGCACTTACATTTAAGTAGACAGTCACGTCGATGTTTATAATGTCGCCATCCTGCATAAGATTGTGATTATTAAAATGAAAAAAATGGGCTTCTTAACTGAGAACTATGAGCCAATACAGACCTGTAGTTGACGAGAATCTGGTATTCCATGGCACATGCATTCATTAACTGATGTGCATACACTCTTGGGAAATCCTCCATAGCCAAGAGGTGAAGGATAAGCACCGGCTTCAATAATCATCTGATGCACTGCTTTATCTATTTCATCTGTTGTCACTGACGGCTGCCAAAATAAAAAGCAAAGTTAAGTGCAAAATTCCCCTGAAGTAAAGGAGCAAAAATAAACATTAGAACATTGAACTCCCATCTTTCTTTCAGATGCAAATTTCAGTATGTTTCATTGGTATAATGGCAGTTCTTGCTATTTGTCATCCTAGTTCTACCTGTGTCAACTTCAAATTCCCTAGATACAACCCCATTTCGGAAAATTCAACCCAAAAGAAAAAACATGTGCTTCCATCACCAGAAGAAAACCTTTTCATACCGAGTACATAGACTGAGCCCACCACAAACCATTTAAGTTTTTAGACATAAAGGAAACTGCTTGAGTAGCCCGAAATTTCTATTGCCAAAAACAGTGGCAAAAAATTGAAAGAACATCACAAATCTGCTGAAATTGAAGAACTATACAGTATCTGAATTAGTTATATTAGGACATCAGTGGTTTCCTTGTCAGCTCATAGCGGTATATTTCTGCATTCCGGAAGTATATTTCTAAATTCCAGTATCATAAGCAGAAATTTCAATCATAAAGCATAATCTCAACCTTGACCAATGTCCCCGCATAATCAAGGACACGCGCAGCAAGCTCACATGCAGCTCTCATGTGAGCAATGCTGTCAGAATCATGAACTTGATGTTCACTAGCAAGCTCTGGAAGCAATGGAGAACCAAAATAAGGAGGCTTTGGTATGTGATCAGGCACAGGAAGACGCGGAGATACCCTTCCACGCCTTAACGGTGGCCTTCTTCTTAACCTTTTTGTGCTTTGAAGTTCACGTTCTCTGGGGTTTTCATAATAACAGACTACATCAGCACGAACATAACCATAAATAGGCAGTAAGGAGAGAAAAAGTAACTTCTAAGAGCAAGAAATTATCCTCCCCCGGTGAGGCACCTAAAAACAATCCTCAGTCCAAATAATCTCTGGTTCCGTGCCTTAAATGCTGGCAGAGGCAGTCAACATGCTTGGTTTAAACATCGAATTCAATTTCACCAGAATCACATAAATGAAATTAGACAAGACATTCACAGAGAGTTTTAACAATCAATCACTCGGCTAAGGTGCTGGCAGCCCTATTAAGCTGGGTGTGTCACCGATTTAAAATAGATCATAACAGGGGAAGGGAATTCAAAATAGGGTCCGAACAACTAATGCTTTCGCGTAATGGGACAAATCTTTGAGACAATGAAATTGCCAACCCACATCGAGCAGAATCTTAAGGTTTGCTCAAAAAATGGCTTTGTCCCTTGTTGCTACATACACTTATACAGTACACAGTCGATGCTAGCTCGCACAAATTTCGGGCACCGAAAGAGGGTCCACAATGCTCATATAAGTAAAGGTACCTCCTGATTCTCATGGCCTCTTCCAAGCCGGATATCCTCTTGGAAACAATCACCAGTCGCCTGTTCGGACAAGTCTGCTTCACTGTAAATGACCAACAGAAAAGGCCTCGTCATACCAAATATCAGCAGCCCTAATAGCACCAAACTCCCACGCATAAAGATCGAATCATAGAGCTTTAGCCACCCCAAAGTTCACCCAATAACTCCTAATCTAACTTCATCAACATAGCACGACCATTACGTCACCTAACAAAACCAGCACCGGTGCCACAACGAAAGCTTTTTTTTTTTTTTTTTTTATTTTTTTTTGTTTCACCTCGTTCCTCAGCTTCAAACAGCTGGGCAAACAACAAAACGACGAAAAGTGAAATGGAAGAACTTGAGAACACGAACCAGAAACAAAAGCGGGCGAGAGAGCGAGTGGGGACCCCGCGAAGAGAGAAGACTTCGACGATGGCGATGAAGAAGACGAGAGTCGCAGGGACGCTGAGTGCACGAGGGAGTCAACAACTGCCATGTCTCTCTGTGCGCCAAATCAAAAGCTCGGACTGTGAAGATAGAAACTACGATACGGGAGAGACTAGACAGGGACTATGAATTGGGACAACATCAAGCTCGACGGGTGGGCCGGGCCTGAAAACTAAGGCAGAGCCACAGACCTTCTTACTGGGCCCTCCGGTTGGGAACAGGGATTGGATTTTTCCAAGTCCTAGCTAAGGCAATATCGGTGGAGCTGCGGCGACGAGCTCGCCGGACTGCTGTTGACCCTTATAAACCTTTCGGCTTATGCTAAATTAAGAAGAAAGATGGTTCTCTTCGTGTCAAGTTCAGTTTTTTTATCGACTCGGTTGTCAGAAGAAAACCTGATCAGTGGGCGGACCAAGGCGAGCTCAGAGGGTCCATTGCTAGACACCACTTCATCGCCATGTCGAACTACGTCAGCATTCCGTTTGAAATTACAGGGATTAGTCGAAACGCATCCATCACGTAAGGCATTGAAAGTTTAGTGTAGGAATTGATTAAAAATCAGAGCGAGGAACCCGATTTAAAGGAGCAAGGATTGGTGGCGTTTTGCAAAGATGGAGATGCTATTCTCAAATCCCTAATAATATGTTCAGATGGACGATCACAATCAACTCGAGTCGTGATTGAAGCACCGACATGGGATCGTCATTGTTTCAAGTCGGACCACCTTGATTCTTTAACGGCCGATAACGAATTCTATCGAACAAATGGTTTGTCCTCTCACTTTTTTCAGCCATTAAACTGCGGCCGAGAATGCGTCGGCGTTTTTGCTCGGCTCGCACTTGATCAAAATCTTTGGTTTCTCATCTGGCAACATCCACGGTGCTTTGGTCTCGTTATACAGAGGGAGACGACCTAGCAAATGTCTAAACATAAACCAAGAGCATTTTGAGATTAAAAAACAAAAGTACCAACAATAACGTCAAGCGAATCGAAACTTGTACGTGGGAATAAAATTTAAAGCTTTGTCACTGATCAAAAAGTGAAACAGAAGACAACCGCGATGTTCTGTGATAAAGTTAAGAAATGGAGGCAAAGTTCAACTTGTCTATCTCAAAAGCATTTTGATTTCCCATGCTTATCGAGCCGCGCCTCTGGTTCCAAACCATACACAGTCATACCATTTTTTATGTGTCCGCTTTTCCTCCCTCTTTTTGATGCATGATGTCATGGAACACTTCACTGGCAGTGTATGTAATTTAGAACGACGGAGTCAAGACCCATTTGAATTCTTTCTCCAGTTTCTTTTTCTTTTATTTTTTTGCTTGCATGGGTCTGATCGTTGGGAAAAATCTGATGATCAATCTCTTTTATCAAGCTCCAAAAACCAAAAAAAGTTACGGTTGATTGTTCAATCCACGTGCATTCGATTTGGGATCTAGTCATCTAGACATAATCCTAGACGCGCTTAATTGATACGGACATTACTATCGTCTTGAGTTAATCCCAGGTTGCTCATTTGCATCTCTTGCTCGCCGGAACCGGTGCCGCTACAAATCGGAAGACACCAGAAAGCGAATCGGGGAGGGCAATTGCCCTCCTCGAAGAACCGACCCGCAACCCGAATTCTTTACGGGCGAACAAGTAAAGAGGATACTTAGGACGCTTGAGTTAATCTGGCCAAAGAAACTCGGCAATAGAATGATCACGTTAACTTCGGGAGGAGGGTTGGGAACTCATTAGTCGTGGAGACAACCAAAAAGTACTGTGGTTTCTTACCGACCCGATATTTCTAGAAAGCGACACATGCATTTGCCCAACATGGCAAAAACTATAGTAACACAGCAAGTTGAAGAGAGAGAGAGAGAGAAGAATTCGGGGAAGCTCACGTGTTAGAAAAGGGAGCAACTTGACTTGTTGATTATTTCTATTTCCCTGGAACTTTTTCCTTCTTTCCACCTAATTTTTTCAGCCATCTTTTTTTTTCTTTTTTTCTTTTTTTTTTGCCTGCAACATCTATCCTGTAAAAATATACAATTGATTTGGATCTACAACATAACATCCCCTCACTTTCCCCCCTCCCTCACATAATTCACAAAAACATGATGAACAACTAGGGAAAAAAAATAAAAATAAAATAAAGACCTAAAAGCGAGAAATTCAACGAGAAAAAAAAGATCAAAAGATGGAACATGTGAAAATGCTACAAAGCACCAACCACCATCTGCCGCTTCTTCCTACACTCGAACGACAACAAGTCGGCATCCCTCATTCTCTTCCCACCGCAGTAGGGCACTTCCATTATGTTCACCCCGAACAGCCTCACCATCTGTACGGGCTGCGCGGCGGCCGGGCTCGGCGGCGGCTTGCCCCGCGGCTTGAAGTCGATGTAGAGCTGCTTCTCCGGCCCGGCCGACCGCTGGAAGCAGACGGTGTCCCCGGCCTTCAGGCCCTTCTCCTTCACGAACCGGCTCCAACCCTTGGTGAGCACGTAGCTCTGGCTGCTGTTCCAGTACGAGTATCGGAACCGCCAGACCTTCCCGCCGACGTCCTCGAAGTTGAGCAGCACGCCCTTCAGCGTCGCCGACGGCCCGCCCGGCAGCGGGAAGTGCTTCTCCGCGTGCTGCTTCGGGATCACCAGGCGGTTCAGCTTCCCCACGTCGCTCGGCGTCACGGCCTTCTCGAACAGCTCCTCCCGGGCGGCCGCCGCCGCCGCGCCCCCCGCCCGGCCAGGCCCGAACGCGCCTCTCCCGGCCCGTTCGGCGGCGGAGCACGAGTAGCTCCGCTTGCTCTGCTCGAGCTCGTCGCGGTACGTGTGCTTGCGGAGCATGTCGACGATCTCGGGCTTGGAGTGGGAGGCGAGGAAGGCGGCCTCGGCGGGGTCCTCGGCGCCATCGGGCTTGAAGTTGGTGATGGCGTCGCGGCCGCGGAAGCGCTGGGCGGCGATGTCGTAGGAGCGGGCGGCGTCCTCCTCCTCGTTGAAGGTGCCGAGCCAGACGCGCTGGTGCTTCTCGTAGATTTGGGCGCCCCAGCGGCCGTTGGGCTGGGGGACGACGCCCTTGTACTTGGAGGAGGGGAGCTTCTTGTGGGACTCGGCGTCGGCGCAGGCGTCGGGGGCGGGGTCGAGGACGGTGCTGGCCCCGCTGCCGACACGGCAGAGGCTCCCCGGAGGAGGAGGGGAGGGGTTGGAGCGGGGGGAGAAACGGAGGGGAGGGGAGAGGGATGGAGAGTCGCTGCTGGTGGTGCTCTCGTCTGTGCAGCTGATACCATCCATTGCTGTTGCTTTTCTCTGTTGGTTTGAGTATTGGTTTTGTCTAGTCGACAGAGAGAGAGAGAGAGAGAGAGAGAGGGAGGTATGAATGAACGAATGAGTTTGGCTTGGTAGAAACTGAGGAATGTGGGGAGTGTATATATATAGGAGGAGAAAGGGGGAGGGGAATAGGCAACAAATTTTAATGTGCTTTGTATTTGAAGAAATGTAGTTAGAATTTAGTAATTTTTTTTTATTTTTTATGAGTGATAAATGGGAGATATGGGGATGTGGTTGTGGGTGGGTCAACTCCATGGGGGAAGGGAGACGGGTTATGGTAAGGTACCAGGAAGATTCATGGGTCTAGTGAGAGAGAGATATAGAGAGAGCGAGTAGACTCGCAGATTTTCATCTCTTGGTATCTAAAACAAATCGCGAACGTTGAATACATCTCGCTCGGCTCAAATTCTTATTTAGAGCCCCGTCTTATTATCTTAATATAAACCATCCTGTGAGCCAATTCGACGTACCAAATTAGCATTGGTCTATGCACTTTCCGCATAATAGGTGCCTCAATATTTTTCAAACGTCGTCCAAGTAAAAGATATAACTAGCATTTGGTCCCCGATTCTGCACATCAAGTTTATTTCATTTGGGGCGAAGAATCCCCGTCCCTTGAGGCGTATTGGGCAACTCGTGACCCTTTCCATAAATTGCCAGGCGACCCCGATTGAGAAGCTTTCACCAGGCCTATGCCGAAAGCGGAGAGCACAAGCCGTAATGTGGTTTTCGTTTATGCTTCATCACCGCTGTCTAATGTTTCAGGTCGTGCGGACATCAGGCACGTTTTGATTCAGCGGTCGCAAATCATGCGCTCTATTTTTGCAAGCCCCATTCACGTGCCCATCCGGAAAAGGAAATCGGATTTTCCGTGAACAGGGGGCGGGGCACGAATGAGATCGGTGGGGTCCTGGAGTGGAGCAAGTGGATGGGGGGGTTCACATGAGAGTGTGGACCGTGGCTTTTGGCAAGTGCATCCCCCCCTGAGCTCTTGCTGCTGCTGCTCTCCAGCACCAAGCATGGCCTCCCCCTCCTCTCTCTCTCTCTCTCTCTCTCTCTCTCTCTCTCGATCTCGATCTCTTTGCCATCGCGTCCAATATGGATTAGTCTAATAATATTCTCGGCCATCCGCTACTACAGCAGATCTTGCTCCATCATTCTCCGTTGCTCCCTTCCATCCCCTACTTGATCGCGAACAACCCTGGACTGGACTGGTATTCTCTCTCTATCTGTAGGCTGTAGCTACCGGATTGTCCCTACTAGGATGGGCTGCGGGTCCCGCCCCAGATGGATAAACTCGAAGGACAGATGGATGGGCTCATCATCCAACAACAAAGAGCATCCCCTCTCCGTGAATCCGAATCTGACCTGTCACGATCTGATTCGCCCACGCAAAACTCCCCCACTTTGTCTTTATCTGCTCGGTTCAGACCTTAGTATTCCCCCCTTCCTCTCTTTCCTCCCAAGTCCCAGGTCCCAACCCTCAACATCATCGTCTCTCTCTCTCTCTCTCCCCCCATCACCTACCTGTTCCAACATTATCTGCTCTCTCTCTCTCTCTCTCTCTCTCTCTCTCGTTGTTTTGCCACCAGATCACATCGTTCATGCACGAACACCCCCTTTCCCCCCCCTCTCTCGGTACGTCCCACGATCGAGGGGCGATGATTGCTCGTCGTTCGTGAACTTGGGACTTGGATTTAGTGCGAGGACCTACCATACCACCTTATGTTATCGACCCGTTGCGCTGTGTTCATCGCTTCTGCGATCGGACGATTTAGGACGATATTTTACATCGCGATTTCCACTTGTGAATTTGTCGGCGGGCGATTCGTTCCCCGACAAAGCGAGAAACGAAGGTAAGATTCAAGCGACAGCAGGAAAATGACAAGCTGGTTTTTCCAAGCCAATAGAGAAGCGGATGCTCTCTACTGGTCATGTTCGGAGTGACGAGAGAAAAGGCAGGCCCCTCGAAACTGAGCTCCCGTTTCGTTCCGGATTCTCATTTTACATATGGAAAATTCGAAAGAGAATCCGTACGTCCAAATTTTTACACCAAAACGGAGGGAAAACAAATGAAGCCATATGGTCGTTCCGGTCGGATCGCACCCCGAATCCATATGTTATAATAAATGAAGCCGCCGTGGATATTAAAAGTCTGAGGATGCGTCCATTTTATAGAATGATTTTGAAACTTTTCTTTTTTTTCTTAAAAACGACGACTTATATCATCCACAAAAATAAATGACCGATAGATTATCTCATCATCTATGAAAATTTCTAAAGATAATTATTGACTAAATGTGTTAAACCATCCGAGCAATCTTTTTAGGAAAGTGTTATTCAAATCATTCATTTTCAACGAAACAAACGGTGATTTAATAAGACTCTCGATCTCGACCCTTTCTAATAATTTCCGCAATTGATCATGGGGGCAAAATTTTGCTCCCATTTTCACCATTTATAGACAATTCACGAAGTGAAACATCGCGTTTGTCAATCGGAACCATCGCGTACTTAAACATCATCACCTCCTCTTGATTCAATTCCATGTTCAACGGTTCCCGCTTGCCATCGACAGATCCATGAGCGGAACGCAATCGAGATAGCGATCGCTCGGAGCACAGTGTCCCCGAGACGCCAACGCAGCGGACGGACCCCCAGTCGAAATACTCTCACGGTTCATCGGGGATTACGACATATGTAGAATTGATCTCCCCTCTTCTCATAGCATAGTAAAAATAGGATTAGCTTTGTACTGTACTTGACTAATCAACAGAGCAGGAGAGAGAGGGGAGGGGGGAGGGGATTCCGTACGGACGATTCCTGGGGGCGAGAAAAGCGGGGTCCACACTGCAAGTGCAAGTTGATGAAACCAAGCGCCCGAGACGGTGGGTCGAGCCAAAGCGGAAAATTACTATTTTATCCCCCATCTCCCGATGCGATATCTGGTCCCGTGGGTCCCGCTAATAGATTCTTCACGCGTCTTTGTTTATCCAGTTCATATTTTAATTTCCCCACCCCTTCAAAAAAAAAAAAAAACCCAAAAAAGGAAAAATTGAAATTACTGTTTTGGACATTATTACATTTTTTTTCTTCTCCCGCATCTATTACGCTAGAGATAATGACACGACCAGTCCATCAACTTTGGCATGATACGTAATATAACTTTTAAAATTTTAATTTATCCAATTTGATTTCTAAATTTTATACTCAACATATAACGTCGTCCTTGAATTTTCAATTTTTTTTTATTGTGATATTTAGCTTTTTGATACATGTTTAATCTAATCCATAGACTATGTGAAAATATTTAATATTGTTCGTCATTATCTCTGAATTTGAATTAATGAAAGATAATATTAAATATTTTCGTATAGTCCGTAGATTAAATTGAACATATTCTAAAGTTCAATATCATTCGTATCTTTTCCTATTTTGCTAAGAACGGATGGTTCTCGAGGAAACAGTAGACGTACGTACGGTGGTTGGTGTCGCGGAAAAGGCTGGCCTTTGATTCGTGTCTAATTTCAATGATTTCTCCGAATTATCATCACCATCCCCTCCAAGTGGGAACGTGAATGTCGGGCCCCATGATGGCGAACCGGTACCACTGTTTTTTTTTTTTTTTTCACTATTGTTGTTATTATCGTCATTACATCTTTAACATGTCCCTCCTTTTTTTTTTTTTTTGGCTGTCAGTGGATTTTACGATAGCTATACCAAGAGTGATTGACAAGAAAAGGCAGTGCTAAACAGTGACCCCATTTCGAGCGGGCATTTAAACATTCTAATGTCATTAATGTACTTTGCACTGATTCTTATTCTAAATTATCCATTTCATTCGATGGTATATAGATGGCTCAATCGTGTGTTTTAGCCAAATTAAGAAGATAGAGAGTGTGAGAGAGAGAGAGAGAGAGAGATCGAATTCGAAAGATAGAACGATCTTTAAATTATTATTATTATTCACACGTTTCTAACTTTAGATGCCACGCTATTTCCTCGTTTTCAAAGTAGACATCAGATCATAGGACAAACGATGTGCCTTGCACACATCACCAGTGAAGACTCAAAAAAAAAGAAAAGAAAAGAAAGGTCCCTACTATAAACAGACTTATCCATTCTTAATGCAATGGACGGTGAGATGGTGGGCAGTTATCATCATAAAATAGACGGCCAACAGAAAACTAAAATGTTTAGGACTTATACTCGCCTTTATTCCTTTGAACGAACATATCTTGACTATATAAACTAGAAGTAAGAACGATTTATACTCAATATGCTATTTCTTCTCCCTAATAAACGCTCAGCCTATTTAGAATATATGTGTGAAATATTGAAATACGGTCTAACCCAGATTATCGAGAGAACATCGGTGAACCGACACATCCGTTAAAATGAATATAAGCCGTTATATCCGGCGTGACCCATCATATCCTACAATCCCGAAGTCGCTCAGGACATGCACCGAGCACCCGTGTAATGATTTCTCGATTACTCCGGAAATGGGAAAAAAAAAATAATTTCTTACCTGTCCTACTTAACCTAAGCCATCTTTAGTATATAAGGAAGAGGGACCTCCTTTTGACATCATGGTGCAACGTATGATGCACAATCTGCCTCAAGATACACAAATATGGCAATGGGTTGTCTCACTTATCAACATCCTTTTCCTCGTCACTCCTTCCTTCCTTGAGCAGAAATTAAAATAGTTTATCTTGGTGACGTCACCAATTCGGATAAACAAACATCTAAGCATATCTTAAAGCATAATCTCTCATCCCCGCCTCACTTTTATTGGGATAAAAAAAGAGAGCATCAATTTGCGTGGTAACCAACTAGTACGTACCATTAAAGGCGAGGCTGCTCCTTTTGATTCAGATAAAGCTTCGAGCACTGTTTGGTGCACTTTGGCTTCTAATCTACAATCATCTCTTCATCCACAAATTCCCTAATGATGGTTTTTTTAGAAATTCTAACCTCGGCTATTGGTCCAACCTACGTCGTGGGGTTATCTCCTGAGTTGGCAATTGCCATGCTTAACTCATGCATCCATATCTCTCAGTGCTTCACCAATTGAACGCACGCTCCTTTCACGTTCTAAATTACAAACAAATGCACTACATGACATGGCCAATGACAATAGTCATTTCTCAATTTGTCGTGAAGAAAGATTTGTTCGCGAATGGATCAAGTTCGCAACAGATATCTGCTGGCCAATGGCGGGAGGAGAGAATCGGACATGAGTTTTGTGGGATAGCGACGCCCGTGCGTATCGTTTTCCTGGTGTTGGCGTGTGATTATGGGAACACGTGATTCTATCGTTCGGGGCAAATAAACAACGATATCGGTGCGACGCATGTGCCACTTTCCCCCTCTTCGGCTCGATCGATCGATCTCCCGGTTGGACATGACATGAGATATTTTGACTCGTGATGGATCCGCCACCTCGATGTCCACCGACGACCACCCGGGTTTGCTCCAACTGCCATCGACACGCACTCTAGGGCTCCAATACGATGCGTCTAGAAATCGAATCTTCGGTGGAGATGGTCCTGCGATTTAACCGATGTTGCCAGTAGGATGGGAATTGCTTGTGGGGGAGAAAACGCGACCCTCTTTTCTCATAAGATTGCGAGCTTCGATCGAGGATTTTACGAGATTTAATTGATTAGTACGAACGCGGTTTCCGCAACTGTCGTGCGCGCACTTAGAAGACGTCACGTTGACCGGGTACTCCGTGAAAATTTCGTGATATAAGTAACTCATTAGCTGGAGATTTCGTGATGTGAAATTTCGTGGTGATGTCAACCTTACCTGATTATCAGCCCTTTCAAGATTGTTTTGTTTTGTTTTTTTAATAAGTAGGAAAGATGATGAGATGATTTATGTGATCAACATTGAGCATCTGCCAGTGGATGATGAATGACTCAAAGCTCAACTACTTACGATATTTTTAAGTCATCGTCATCAAAGCATACGTGCTTCCATAATAAATAAACTGATCTAGCCGCCGCCACCAAAGGAAAGAAGAAAAGGGAAATTACGAAGAAAATGGTCCATCTTCTAAATACAAAAATTTATCCTTAGGGCCTCGTATTTTATGTCGTTACAACCGTAGTCTCCATAGGATTCTCCGGGGTCGAATTCCGGACAAATTGATTTTCTCCAGCCAAGACGAAGACCTACGAGAGAGATGCTAACGTGGACAACCGAGCTGCTGACTTGGACAACGAAATTTAATGCGTATGTTGACTTTGCTATAACAAGTGGCAAATATACCGAGTCAAACGAAAAAAAAAAAAAAACAATTGCAAGGATTGAAAATAGAATTAATACCAAGAAAATTGTTAAATTGGTGCATACATGACACGTTTGACCCAAACTACATTTTTTACCACAAAAAATCTCAAACCGATACACATATGACACGTTTACCCCATACTAAATATTTTTTACAACAAAAAATTTCAAACCGATGTACATGTGACACGTTTATCTCAAAATAGATTTTTTTACCATAAAAAATTTTAAAGTGATACACCCGTGACAAATTCATAATCCATTAGTTTCCGTTGAATTTTACTGTTAAATTGCCAAGTTAGATGACATGTGACAGGTGACGGGTGTACTAGTTTGGATTTTTTACCCTCGTTTGTTACATATGTATCGATTTGAGGTTTTTCGTGGTAATAACTAATTTTACGGAGCTAACGGAACGTAAATTTGTCACAAAAAAACCGGTTTGAAGTTTCGGCCGTTAAAAAATTAGTTTGGAATAAATTTGTCACACGTGTACCATTTTTGAGTAAAATTACCATAAATGTACCGATTTGAAATTTTTCGTGGCATGAACCCTTAAAGATACAAAAGACCCAAGCTTTCTGTCCCTCCCTCCGTTGCTCAAAGTTCTAATCCGTCCCTCGGGCCTATCGTTCACCTCCTACGCTACCAACAAAACAACCACGAGCTTCTCCTTCTTTAACTCTGGTGCCTCGGCTGCCGTCGCCGCCACCAGAAAAACAACCACTATCCTCTCCTCGGGAAGTTGGCTAGTGGCCACATTTGCAACCCAACAATCACATGCTTAGTTGAAAGACAGAAAAGCTTCCTCCAATAAAAAAATAACAGACGAAGTACAAAAACCTCTCGATTTCGTTACATGGTAAGGAAATTATTAGTTGATCCAAGGTGCATTCGTTTTGAGAATCAATCCTCGAGAAGGTTAATTTCTCGCATTTTTCCTCCTTAGGAAGGTAAATCAAGGAAGGGTATTCGTGATCAAGAAGAATTTCCCCGTGAATTCCGGACAAGAAAAAAACCAGCTATGGTCTGAAAAAATTCTTTCTCGTGCTACCCACATCATAATTAGGCCCCCTTCGGGTCAAGCCGTCAGCCACACGCATTAATCTGTTCACACGCAAACCACACAACTTGCACGCACAATAAACCATGCCAAAAAAAAAAAAAAATACAATTACCACAAACAAACAAAAAAAAGAAATCGAAATATGAAAAAAAAAAAAAAACTAGTTCGGAAATCCATACAAGTGGAACCGAGTGATTGACTGCTGCTTAATCACTCTTACGCCGACGCGGACAGAGACCCGAACTTTCGGGGTCAAACTACGTGGTCGCCTCACCACCTTGACTTAATTGATCGGTAATTAGATTTAGGCTACATGTAATTTGCTTATTCGAGAGTAGTTATTTCAGTAACGATGGTTTCATTCATTAGTTCCCTCTATTACTTGCGAGTCGCGGGGGCGGGACAAGGGTTTGGGCGCCAAACATCCTAATTTTATAGTTGACCATACCACACACGTGATTTTTAGATTTACCGTTCAAATCACTGTGTTCAATAACTCATTCGATTATCGATTGACGTGACATTTAATCATAAATAATTTAAAAAGACTCGTTGCATATAATCTCTTACGTTTTATGCGTTCTAGAGAAACTCCATAATTTTGAACGTCGGTTTAAGGAAAATTTTGCAACGTCAAATAGAAAAGAGGGTTCTTTTCTCTCTCTCTTTTTTTTCTAATGGCTTTTTTTTTTTTTTTTTTACATTGAACAAACTCCATACATATTCGCATCATGCGTCATGGACCGACGCCGGAGCTCTAGCGCACATCATTTTGCGAGATCTTGAATTTTGATCATGCTTTGTTTTAGCATCCAGGAAAAAGGAAAGTCAAATGCCTCCAGCTTGGCTTGAATAGCTTCTTGAGTTGATTATTTGTGATGAACTTTCCGACCGCACCCTCGGTTGACTTTAAACATTAAAAAATCATAGGAAAAATTTGACCTCAGGAAACTCACAATCCATTCCGTGGTCTGTGCTAAGGATGACTTCACGGGAGCTCGTCTAGTGTGTATTTTTGCCCTGAACTCTAATCACATTTTTCAACACTAAGATAAGTCAAAATCAATCAGCCTCAAGAACTTGTAAACGATGCGAGTGTTCCCATCTACGTCGGCCCACCGACGAAGTTGAAATTGTTGATTCGTCCATTTGTTGATACCCACGTTAAAGAAACCAGAGAAAAGAAAGAAAAGTCACGCTTGGGGGGCAATTTTCTCGAGAAGGGTTACGTTGTTGGATGGTCTTGAATCTCCCAATCCAAAAATTAACTTAAATAATGAGACTTTTTATTACATTTATAAACCGATCACCAACTCTTTCCACAATCGATGTAAAATAACCTTAACAATTTCTCCCTCACATATTGAGCTTGGGTCGGAGTCGCAACAATCCGTATTTCTCCTGTGTGACTATTGAGTCTAGACATGTGGGAGAGATTTTTCCGTATTTTGTGAAAGAGTTGGTGGTCGTAATAATCCGGATTTCTTGAAAAATAACTTTTAGAAAAATATTTTTCACCCACAAAAAATACCTTCAAAAGTGGGGGAAATGATTTTCTCTTTTTGAGAAGAGGAAAATATTTTCTCTCGTCTTTTCTCCTCCACTTTCACATTCTTTTTTTTTTAATTATACTTTTATTCTTCTTTTCTTTTCTTTTTTTGATTTTCTTATTTTTCATATATATATTTTTTATTTTTTTATTTTATCTTTTCTTTCTAGCGAGGTTCGAGCTGGCCTGTGGCCGATGAAGAAGAAAGGATAATAGAAAATACATAAAAAAAGAAAAGTAAAGAAAAAGAAATTTTTTAAAATAAAAAAAATCAAATTTAAAAAAATGAAAAATGACAAGATAATAATAATTATTATTTGACCAAATATTATAAGGAGTGCATGGAGAAAAATTAAATGTAATTTTCTATACCAAATTGCGAAAAATATTCACCAGCTCATTTTTATATTTCAATTGAACATCGAAAAATATTGACAATTTCCTAGAAAATAACTTTCCGGAAAGCATTTTCTAGAAATATCACATTCTTAAAAAAAAAATGAACAGAGTTTGACTAAAATCCAAAAATTAAATGGAAACTATTTTCTGTCATTTGAAAGAAAAATATTTTTTATCATTTGCTTTATTGTGTCATCGTGTGATCGGAAATTGTTAACATGGACCTACGTGACACATCCGGCGCGTACGTGGAATTTTTGTAATTTCTTTAATTATTGCGAGTCTTTAGTAATTTCGCAATTTTGAGTTTTTTAATAAGTTTGTATTTCCTCTTTTTTCTTCCTCTATTGGTTGCTAGCGAGCTTGAGCCTTGCCTCGCTAGATCCATCGAGGCTCAGCCTTGCTCGAGGTAGGCAAGGCAAGGCTCGAGCTTGTTGGTCTCGAGCAAGGACGAGCCGAGCCGAGCCGTGCCTCGCTAGCCTTGAGCGGGGACCTTGCTTCACTAGATCCGGTGCATTTGAGGCTGCCGATTGGTAAAGGAAGAAAGAAAAGAAAAATAAAAATAAAAGAAAAAAAATGAAATAATTAAAAGGAAAATGAATGTGAAGTTGTGTAGAGAGGAGAGAAGGGAAATTGATTTCAAAGAGGAAATCATTTTCCGTACTTCCGAAGGTATTTTTTCCATTGACAGAAAATATTTTTCTTGATTAGTTCATTTTTCATGGACTGAACGCCGGAAAATGCGGATAACATTTTTCTGGAAGTTCACGAATGGAGCCTTAGTTCACTCTACAATATAAAGTTCGAAGCATTGATGCCATTCTTCTAATAGATGTTGTACGTATGTTACACGACTTTAATTAGATCTCGTCTTGTGTATATGGCTTTGAACCCTTATGGACATCTCTCTCTCTTCTCCATCCATCGCACCCCCTCGTTCTCACCGGACCATGTCAAGCCAAGGTCATCCATCGTTGCCCCGCGACCTTAGATCAAGTGGTAGAGAGAAAGAGGGAATCGTGATGAGCACGTGAGAGGGAAGGGGCGAGGGGGGGACGGCATCGACGGTGGCAGCATAGGATAGCGGTCGAAGGTCGAGGGACAGCGACCAACGACCGCAAGTCACGGTGGATAGCGCAGAGACCACAGTTTGTGTGTGTTAAGACTTGTGTAGGTAAATCACGGATCGGTAGGATAATTGGTCATTTGTGTCGATGGATGGTTTCGTTGGAGGATGCGAACATGTATTTCTAGATAATAGAGGATGTAAATTGACAAAATGTGGGAGGTAACGAGGGCTTTATGTACTTTGCCTAAGGAGGAAGGAAGATACCTGCGGTAATTATCCTATTGAGAGAGGGATCAAATTTCTTTGATGTTGCTGAGGATGCCGAAAACATTTGATGTTTTCAATAGCATCTGCGAATTTTCCGAATAAATAATCGGCCACTCAATTTTCCGGGGAGAATCACACGACCTTAGAAGGAATGTCCTTACATGCGAAGGAAGGGATAAGAAGCATGTTAATATATTATGGTACTTTGGGCTCTTATTTTAAAAGATTAATATAACAATTTTTTTTTAAATTGATATATCTGCGACAAATTTATCATAAATTATTTTTTTTTACCACAAAAAAATCCTAGGCTGGTACACTTTGACAAATTTACCCCAAATTGGTACATCCGTGACAAATTTACCCTATATTAGTTTTCATTAAATTTAATTATCAAATTGCTCGGTTAGATGACACGTGGCGGTTGGTTTATGATTTTTATCTTCCGTTTGTCACAACTATACTAATTTAGAGATTTTTGTGACGAAAAAAGATTAGTTTAGTGTAAATTTGTCACATGTGTACAAGTTTAGGATTTTTGATGGTTAAAAAAAATAGTTTGGGATAAATTTATCGCGAGTGTACCGGTTTGACGTTTTTCATAATCAAAAAAATAATTTGAGATAAATTCGTCACATGTGTATTATTTTGAGGTTTTTCGTAGTACTAACCTTATTTTAAACAAAACCCATAACAGGTCTTTATTTGAAGAATTGAGGGCTCTTAAGAGTTAAGACTCTTATTTAGAATTTTTTTCCAAGTAAAAATTCGATAGGAGATGACGTCATAAATTTCCCACTATGACCTTCCCGTATCCCGCATAACTCATCCCATTGGCTCGACGGACCGTATCTTTGATTGAAGAGATAAGGTGCGATTATTTCTCTCCCCTTCTTCCAGTCGAAAAAACAACATTTCCTTTTGGTTCGATGTCCACGTCAGCAAGACAGCTTGCATTGCAAACTGCCACTTCAGCATCGCAATCCCTCTCTCTCTCTCTCTCTCTCTCTCATTTTCAGGTGGCCCCCCACCAAATTGAGTCCCATCCCGCGGGTCGAGTTTACTTTGACCCGGTCACTGGTTTTCGTGCAGCAATCAAGATCGGGGTTTAAAAGTCATGTGCATACGTACGTACAATATAGAACCGAAAGTATATAGTAATAAGAATAGCACGAGAATTATAGAGTCCATCATTCCAAATGAAAGTTCCTCTTTACGAGAATATTTTGGAAAGTGGGAATCACGCAAATTGAATCTTCAAATTAATTTCGGTCAATAAGATCCTAAGGTCACGATCGTGTCGCCTAAATCGAGTTTAAAATAATCGAGAGCCTTGAGCGATGTAGAAGCATTGGAAAATCCAGCGCGCAGTCGACTAAAAATCCCGTTATATCTGCATCTCCAAAGATAAAACTTTGCGCATTTGACTTATTAGAAGCATAGAAACATCTAACCAGACCCGGTCCGCAGGAAAAGATCTCCCCCGGAATTCAAATAACCATCAAGAGATGATATTCGCAACCCTAGCGCCGTTAGAATAATGAATCACGTGTAGCGAGCGAACGTACTGCTTTTAATGGGCCAATACCCAACTTGGGAATTTAAAAAGACAAAACCCTAATTATCTTGTACTTGGGGAAATATGTTGCCGACATGGCTCCAATAGGAC
Organism: Rhodamnia argentea; assembly: GCF_020921035.1. Taxonomy (NCBI): domain Eukaryota; kingdom Viridiplantae; phylum Streptophyta; class Magnoliopsida; order Myrtales; family Myrtaceae; genus Rhodamnia; species Rhodamnia argentea. The sequence goes on along the minus strand of NC_063154.1, from coordinate 7,076,835 downwards.
GCCATGTTACCAGGTCAAATAATGAGGCCACTTGAGAAGTTGAGAGAGAGAGAGAGAGAGAGAGAGAGAGAGAGTATCTTTCTTTGGATTTATTTTCGTGCAGCAGATAAGCCTCGAATCCCATCTTTCCTGGTCAATCGTCATCACCGCCTGTTCACATTAGATGCTACTTGCCAAACTCATGATTCAACCTATACATTCAACAGATTAAAATAACAAGTGCATGGTCACATAACATATGCCCATCTGTACTATTCTTACGTGGAATTTTTAAACAACAGGGACCGAGTGGGGCGATAGCAATGGAGGAGGAGACTTTGTGCAGCTATCGAGGTCAATCAAGTCAACAAAATGCCCATCTGTTTCTGAATTCACACGCACACACTTACCTTTCTTATATGTGTGTATATAAATGCAAAAGGAAATATTTTTCTGTCAATACGATCAAATATGGTATAATCTCAACTGTAAATCCACATATCATCACCGCGTATTTTGCATAAAGTACTATTTAATTGAAAGATTGTGTAATAAAAAATAACTGACAGTATTATTAAACTGTTAGATTAGCAATTTTCAAATGCAAATATCCTTTTAATTGTTTCTTATCTTTTCGGGTGTTATCATCTGAATTAACACAGACCGTGGGATTGGATTGGACTCCACATTACGCGTTTCTTTGCCCTCTGGACACGCTGGAAGTTTGAAATGTGAGGCCCTTTACTTGGTGAGGAACATCATATGATGTGACCAGAGGGGTTTTGGTTCTTTGGCTGTATTGATGGGAAGAAAAAGTCAAACTCAAGTTTGAGTAAGAACAGTGTAGCGCCTTGATATTCTTAAAGAACGATTAGATGTCAGATCTTTAGTTTCCTGGGAAAGAATGGGATGGCTGATTGGTGGCGGTGGCGGTGGTTGCCTGGTGGTGCAAACATTTTCTGGCCCGGTGGTCGAAGATCTGATATACTCAACTAGCATCAGCCTTTTTTTTTCTGTTTCCTCTCATGTTTGAGAAAAATATGCATGTTTAGTCGATGATCTGATGTTTATGTATGTATCATAGTATTTGTCCATCAAATGTTGTATTATTGTGCTTTTCTTTACGTGCGACAGATGATGATTGAGATTTACTATATTTCCGAGCAGAAAAAAAGTTGACGTGCGCTCCATGCTTGATGCTTATTTAGTGGAACAATCATAAGATATAGGAATATTGCCATTCGAAACCTAAAACCTTTCTCGCGATATACCGTTATCCGTAGTCGAACTTTCTCCATGTCTCGACCATGTTTATTGACAAGACCATATATGGCCAAACGTTACTGTCTAGTTAGGATTAGGGTTTGGCAAATGAATTGATGGTTGGAGAAGATGGATTGGCTTGTTCTTATTAGGGTCAAGCTCAAAACAAAAGGGTTCACTGTAGAGAACCCAGAGAAGACTCTCGCCATAGCTGTAGTTTTAGAACGAGAAGGAACGCAGTCCAGGAAAAATTAGTTGCTGGTTTAGGTTTGCCCTGTTTGTGACTAGACATCCACGGTCTTTCTTTCTTCATAAGGCATAGAAATATGATAAATCATCATTATAACATAACCTAATGGCCAACGGATATATTTAATCATCAAGAAATCAAACCCCCGAATTTGCCCTTCTCAGAGAATAATTGACTAACGGATGGCAACAAAATCAGGCTGTACATGCACACATCTTTACTCTATCAAGAAGGTGATTATCTTAATGGAGACAGATTAGTTTCTGAGGCTGAACTTCGGTGGTATCCCCGAACAATCACGTGGATGCAACTCGGTTTTCAAGCGCCACAGCTCTTTCAATTCATTAGGCTCGCGAAATATTCATACGCGTTTTCATTTATGCTTCGCATTGTTCTATTGTGCGACGAACCGAGAGGGATTATTATAGTAATGCGTCATTAGCGATCTAGGAAAATCAAGGAAATCTGGTCAAAAGGGATATTCAAGATCCCCCTCACTTAAACTGGAGAGGGCCCTGACAGCACAGTTGGGGTTCTGATTACTTTTATTGCAGCTTTGCCTCTTGAAGTCATTGAGCTGTGTCATCGTTACGTGTAAAAACATGTTCATTATATGCCGCAAAAGTTATAGTACGTACACTTGCATTAGAAAACAATAAACTCCGGCTTAAGTGGTTGTCTGAACGGGTTCAAACCCAACTCTGATTTGCGGGTCTCCATAGCATTATTAATCTTAAACTCTCCTTCCTAATCGTCTTCTTTAAATGCTTCTAAAGACAATATACATCGGCGTCACTCTTTCTCCCTCTCCTCCTCTCTCCCTCTCTCCGAGCAAGTTGACATATATGGAGCAAACGACGTGAATCGATATGACAGGAGACTTAATGTCTAAGCAGTGAAACCTAAAACAAAAAAAAAAAAATGTCAGCAGAATAGGAAGACTTGGTGGGGAGATATATCGTCCCCTTCCTTTCTTTATAAGCAGCAGAGAACGAGTCAAGAACCGACGACCACGATTGGAGGGGACAAGTTGCTGGAAGTGGGTCCCGGCACGAATAAAAATAACTCCACGTTTCTTGGTTGGACAACCCCCAACTGGACTTTGAACACCCCCAGGAAAGGAAAAGGCATTTTGACAAACTATCGCAGGATCTGCGGTGAAAATATCATACATATCCCTTCAGTCGTATGTTACGTGCTTAGCCTCGCAGCGACATTTGAAGGTGCACTAGGGTTTTTCTCTCTTAACGTAGCCAGACAGGAATCCAGGCTGTGACAAATGAGGCACCTGATCTTCCCTGCAAGCGTTTGACCTTGCAAAAATTTTGTCAAAAATCTCCGGCGACGAATATATGTAAGCTCACTTGGGGGTTTCATTGAATGCTTTTGCAAATGTCAATGGGGGGTGGTGGCGGGAGGTGGAATTAATTAGGTTTGAGCTCGACATGTTTAAACTTCAAAGTCAAGCAAATGAAGATCGTAGCCATCCGGGGATGAAAGTTGTTCTTAACTACATTATGCCGTCCCATAATGGCCAGGCCTAAATCCGGGTCGTGGATATTCGTTTGCCCCCAGGAAATTAGGAAAACTTTCTCCGAAGAAAACAACTGAAGACACATTATTGTCGGTGCATGAGATACTTTCTTCCAATTCTGAAATCATATTATGTCATAAATCGATTCCCAAAGAGCAACAATGACTAGTGGTTGTTGCAGATTTTTGTTTTGAGTGTGGCTGGAGCGAATCGAAACCTTCAAAATCTTGTGAGATTTGAATTCACACAAGATTTCAATGTGCAGCAATCTGGGGCAGTAAAACCATACTGATGATAAGCATTAACTGAGTTCAGCAACCGAAAAAAATGCCGTGTTTTGCCTGTCGGAAGGAAAACTAGGCAGCAAACTACGCAATACTCTTGTAGTCTTGTGGACAAAGACATAATTCCACAACAACAACCATAATGAGTAACAAGTTGCTCAGGCAGAAACTCCAAAATTAGAGCCTTCTCTGGTTCACAAAGAAGAAGAGGAGGACCCTACTGTACAGATGAGAACAGAACAAAATTGTCACGAGTACTCCAAAGATGGACCAGCCCTCATTAGTCAGCCAAAGAGCCCATTGCATAGGGCAAAAACAGCTAGAAGCTAATCATAGACTAAGTAATAATGTGATGTACCAGGACCACTTGACACGAATATGTGAAGCCATTTACATAACTTGAACTGTCAATTCAAAGCGCGTATTCATCTACGTCAGAATCGCGGTATGATACAATGTAGCTATATTCCATCAATGATACAATGCATTGTACAGGTTATGAAACTTCTTGTGACCCCATTGAAGAGGCAAATTGTCTGGAAGAAGCCAAACTCAGGCCTACAAGTCAACCTTGTTATACGCGCTGCTGCCACTTGCATCTCTTTTGATCAAATTTACAAAACCAGATGAGTCCCATTTATGCTCCTTCGTGCTAAAATGCTGTCAAAATTGATGTTCTCACTACTGGAGGCCGTCAACGGGGACTTAAATTCGATGGCAGCATTTTAGCATGTTGGCTTTCCATCTCTAGAACCATTAGCGACTTTTCTCTCTGATACCGGTTTCTCTTTGCAGAGAGCGCTGTAGAAGGATGAATCACAATAAACACGCAGTAATAGAAGACTCGCAGAAATTGAAGCATCTACATCAACTAATTATCAATACAGCGTAACCAGTAAAATGACTGTCAAAACATACAAGTGTCAACCAACAATTGTACACATTTTTAATGAGCAGTGAGTAGGTGCTAAGATCTTGTGATCTTACAAAAGAACATCTACTATAGCTTGTACTATGTGAGGTAAACATACTGATATTCCCAAAAAAGCAAGAACACCTTAACAACCAGGCATGAATTAGATAATGTGCATATCGTAAAGTAAGCCTTTTGGACTTCCGAAGAGGCTACATGCTCTAGGACCTAATGTATGGATTCACAAAAAAAAGCAGTTAGCTACACTTGCTTTATCTCCAATTACAGGTAAGAACATTGTTTAACAAGCAAGAGATGAGAGAAGAAACAAGATTTCCCACCCACAAGCTAAAAGGTTAGTAATGAGATGTAAGATGCGAAGCAACTATTGTGTAAGTGTATTATGCAAACTAAACCTCATCAAAAGGAAGAAAGAGACCATTCCAAGAGACTGACTCAATGTCAAAGACCATGTTAACCATGTTTTTGAGGAGCAGAACTCAAACTAAATTGAAAGAGATACATCAAAAGTGATCATATATGATATAATCTATCACTGGAGTCTAGACCTATGCCTAAAAATTTGTCTGTCATTGAGAATCAACTAACCAGTGCATTACCTTCATCTTCCATGAGAAACAAAAAAAATTAAATTTCTCAAATAAATAGAGAAAGGAAAGAAGTAAAGTTAGTATGTGTAAGTGATGGCAGAGATGAACTCTATTCCTTTCACAGACATATCGTCAGTAGATGACCATAGCGACTAACTTGAGCACCTTCAACTATGCTGTAGCTTTAATTAACTGTTGGAGTCGACGCCCAACCAATTAGCGGGGACATGATTAAGGTAAGGGCCCTAGCCTATGAAAGTTTTACTGTTTCGACAAGAGAAGTACATTAACTCTGAAACCCTTGTCAGGTATGCCAACACCTCATTCATCTTTATCATCACATTGCAATCATTGATTAATCTATGAAACTAAGGTGACTAATGTTGATACGTAGTCAATGGAGACAATGATGAAAGCATCTTTTCATTAGATATAAAAAGCAGATAGCATTTTACTGGCCAAAATTACCATAGTGCATAATGCTCTCCAATAGCAAGAAGTAAGTCAAAATATGTACTGGCCTAGTTCCTTGAGAGCAGAGGATCAAATGATGCATTAAAACACCACAAAACTATCCGCATCTACTTTTACTTTTGGCTGACTGAACATTTCAGTTTGAGCCTGGAAGAATTAAGATCTGCGCTTTATAGTGATTCTGCAAACAGCAGTTCTAACATCTTCAGAGAAATACATTTAGTGCGATAACTATAACCAGAAATGCTAAGCAAGAAGCTGCAACCATTGTACGTCTCCCAGCATATTTGGAGTATCATGCACAGTGTGCAAAGCGTAAGGATAAATTGGTTTAATAAGACAGTAAGGCATACCAAGCAGATCCAGCTTTCTCTCCTCAGAAAATGGTTAGATTGAACATGCAGAACATAGTGAGCGAAAGAGCAAAAATCTGTAGGACGATAAACCAATGGTTTCTGACATCAACTTACACATCAATTCATGAGGTAGTGCAAAGTCATAATCATGCCTCCCCCTTCTTATGCAGCATATGTATACCACCAAAAGCAGCACAGAGAGCACAACAAGACAAGATATGGCTATGCCAATTTTACCACCAGTGGACAAGGCACCATTTTCCCAAAATAGAGGACATGCAGGCAAAGAAGGTACACCACACAAGCCTTTGTTACCAGAGAGGCTGTACAACAAAGGATAACGTTAGAGAGTTATCCAACTTATAAAGTAGGATACTATACTAGTGAACAATATACAAAGGCATAAAGGATGCAAAATCCAGAAAACTAGGGAAATAACACATAGTTCCAGACCCAGAACATGAATCACGACTCAAGAAATTTGTTATGAAACTTCAGTTATAGCAATCTATTTGTTGCATCTCCAAATGCAAATTAAGTTTTGTTGAGCTATGGAATCCACAAAGTTTTCTGAACAGGACTTAGTGGAAAGAGATAATAAGAAGATATTGTGCAAAAAGTAATTTTCAAGTTAACGTACTCTATTTCTCCACCATGAACACCAATTGAGTAGACTTCTTCCGGCACTCTTCCCTCTAATTGATTACCATTCAATAATCTGGGCCATCAAAGAAAAGAAAGAATTGTGATGAGGCACTAACAGAATCTTAAAATCATCCACTTGCTTCAATAACATCTCCAACACATGATGACAAATTTCAAGCACTAGTCAAGAGCAGCAGCAAGGGTGCACAAAATTAAGGGCATTACATCCCGCGCTTTGGAGAAAACTAATCAACCGTGTGTTAGTGTATTTTCCTCTAGAGATGATAAAAATGCCATTGTCCTTGCAGAAATAATTTAGGCCATGTACTTTTCTCCAAATTGGTACTTCCGAGCGCATGATTTCTAAAAAAAAACCCGTTATCTATTGTGTTGTTGAGTCTATCCTCTACTTATTCAACTTCAACAACTAAGTCACACCTTTTCACCACATGTAGAATACTAATAGGCCAATACATTTGAAATAACTAAAATCATTTGTATATTTCAGATACGCAAAAGGAGGAAAGAGAAGTCCATCCATAGTACCTCTTCTGGCCCTACATGAACAATACTCATTCCATACCACTAGGTATATTACAACATCTAGCATTTTTCATATGCTAATTAGCATTGTTGCATCCACCCTTTATATTCTAAATACAAAAACAATGCTTAACTTTTACCAGGACTAAACAAAGGGAAAACACTTACACAAGCTGCAGATTTGAAGCTGCTAGACTATCTGGAATGAAACCCAAAAACTGATTATTCGATAAGTCCCTGCAAAATGCAATTGACAGAAGATAAGTATGTTTGCTGAACAGTCTTTGCAGTGCAAGCTGCTTCTGAAGATGCGTAGAAGACATGCACTCTTATAAAAAGGAACGATATCAAGGAAGAAAGAACTCGACCCAAAAAAAAAAAAGGGAAGAAAGAACGTCCATGTGGATTACTAAAAAAGAAAAGATAACAAAAAAAACAAGGAAATGGTAAGGCATGTGACTTCAATGCTACAGATGCAGGGAAAAAAAGAAATGGTGAGGAATGTGACCTCAATGCTACAGATGAAGGCTCACAAAACATTACATAGCAATTGCATTGTTGACCTTTGGGTCTTTTGCAAGCCCAAACACACCAAAAGGGAATGATAAAAAGGATATAGTTGATATACATGGAATAAAATCACAAGTTCACTCCGAGTGTTTTTATGGCCTGAGTACGGGGTTGACTCAATCAAACCTTCAGAGGACAGGGTTTCAAGAAGTTTCACATAATAATAAGCCAATATTTGTCTAATGTAAGGTGACATTCCACGGGAAACGCACTATTTAGATAGCCGCCTCTGAATATTATAACTAATTTAACATTATATTTTTTCTGAATATTATATTATATTTAGATTGGCTTTTTCGTTTTTTAGTTACATTTTTTTGGGCAAAAGAACAGCAGAAATGCCAAAATTTGTGTATGCCACTCACTTTAGTGCCGAACTTTTTTGTCGGCTCGCTTTTTTTTTTCGGATCACTTAAGTGCCAACTTTTTTGAAAAATGATCAAAAGTGCCAACTCCGATATGCTTGGCCGGAAATTCTACGTGGCATTTTTTTATTAATAACTTAAGCTTATGTGGCTCACCGGAGGATCCAGTTAGCAATAAAAAAAGCTAAAGTTAAAATAAATAAAACATTAAAAAATAAGCAAAAAAATAGAAAAAGTTCAAAAAAAAAAAAAAAAGAGAGAGAGAAGGAAAGGAAAGGGCTTGCACAGCCCACACCGTCATTGCCCCACCATCAACAGCAATGATCGGCGCCGGTGGCAGCCCCGGGGGAGGGCCGCGACCCTCGCCCTTAATAACAAATGCCACATAATTAGTTTGGCTGGAATTTCTCTAATTTGGTAGTTAAGTAATCGTTTTTTCTCCGATTTGGCAATTTAGTGAACAAGCGAAAAACTAGCACTAAAGTAAGCGCCACAAATTTTGGCACTTCTGGTGTTCTTTTCCCCCTTTTTTTCTTAAGATTACCTAATTTAACATTATACCTGCATTTTCAGGGAAGATACAATCACCAATTATGAAAAGACTACTAACGGTATCTACACTATATGCAACAAAGAATAGGGGGTTTACCCTGAACTTTTAACCGTTTATTGACAAAAATGAAGCAGAAATATCAGGGAGACAGAGAATTAAAAACACCGAAAACATTAAAGGAATCTAATTCCCCAACGAAAAAAACAGCAGGATGATTTTCATACCCCATGAGATTACTAATAACTACAATTGTGATATATTAAAACCTCGCTCATATTTCTAAGTCATCAGAACTTAAAGACAGCTGAACTTCCACAAGAGATAGGAAATCCTCAAGCAGATGATATTAACTCTCTCATTCTTCTCCTTTAGTGCCTCAACACCACCTCCTCCACCCCCTCCCCCAACCCAAACCAAACAAAACCACTTCTTTTCTATTGGTGCCAGTAGCGTATAGTTCCCGCTTTTTTGTATTTGTGCTTTATGTGGAAGATGATATAATTTTCTTCATAGCCTCTACTTTTTTCAACCCCTCCGCCAAGACTTTTCCTTTTATTCTCTAGTTGTTCCTATGATGAAATTGGAAGCTTTTTTGTGGGACCCTTGATTTATAATTTTCACGTAAAATCTACACAGTGTAGCGCTTCACTAGTCATGTGATTTTTGCAGCAGGGCCTTACCACAATGCATCTCAGGTGAACGGAATCCTCCTCAAGTAAGAGCAACATGCAATTTTAGCAACAACAATGCACAAATTAAAGCAGCGATATGAATGCTTTTTATGCAATAATTCTGAACTCACAATTTCTTAAAAACTTTTATGCAGTTACTATTAAGATAGTAGCATAGTAAACTGACAGAGCTTCAAATACTTACAGTCGTACAAGAGATTTTTGACCGAGCCCTGATGGAAGACTACCCCCTAAAGAATTGGAACTTAAGTTCCTGCAGTCAGTAAGGAAAATTATCAGTATGTCCTTTAGGTAATACCAGCTCAATCGTTCCCCTTCTCTGAAAAGGAAAAAGGAACAGTAGACCAACTACGTCTAGAGATGACAAATTGAGAACCGAATTTAGTTTAATATTCCAATTTTGTAGTTACACAAAGAAAAACATCCTCTGCTTCTCTCCACAGAGAATGCCCTGAAAAACACCTCATATTGATAATACTATGAAAACTAGAACCCCAAGATTAAAACAAACGCAGGAAGGCTTTGATGATAATCAAATGGCTTTGCGGCTGTTCCATAACCTATATAAAAAGGAAAATGAAATAACTCTAGCATTTTTTACAGTGATGTGCAGGTGCACATTCTAACATGTCTGCAAACCAAAAGCGGTCCTCATGCACTTGTCAGTACTAGCTTCTTGCCTAAGACTTCCAGTGATGTGAGAATTATCACTAATGAGGGGGAAAAGAGGGAACGAGAACATGCATTGGTAAGGAATACTCTCGTTGCTTATTTGTAGAAAAAATGGTTAAGTTGAGGGTTCTGATAATGACAAGAATCTGTAATTCCTCTTCATCAGGATGCTCCGACATCTGTATTGGAATTAGACTGACATAACTTAATGTGGATCCTTTAGGTGGCAATGAATTTTGCCAAGCAAGTTCTTTCTTCTTGAAAGTGTTAAGAGTACGGAAATGAGCTGAAGAGAACTAATGGCTTATTAAAAACGCTACAAAAAATAGAAAAGCAAGAAATGACCATGTTTGAAGCATTTTTCTACGCCGTAATGCAACAGTAGTAATGGTGGAACCATGAAAGCACAGATTTGATGGTTGATACTTACAGGCTAACCAAGTTTGACAGGAGACCAACTTGATCACTTATAAAGCCCTTCAAGCCTTGACTTCCAAGATCTCTGAAAGGTGTAGGCGTGTTTCAATTGTTAAAGCTCGATGGGAAGAACCAAAATTAACTTGCATCAAGAGAGAGAGAGAGAAGAGAGAGACGTGCGGAGAGGGAGGGAGGGAGTGGGGGTTTGGGGGGCCCAGGGGGGGTGGGGGGGGGTGAGAGGACACTCTTGCCTATTAGATGCTTGCTAAAGGAAAAGTCCATATAGAGAGAGACATCTGCACTTCTGCATACGTACTACCAACAAAATTATTTCAATAGAGATCTCGCGATCTAAGGTTACCGTGTTATGGCCCTGTCGAACCTGCTTGTTCCGGAGTACAATACAGGCCACCAACCATATCCTAGTTCCAGAATTCTGAGTTAAATGCTATTGTTCAGGAAGATTATCCATATTTGAGTAAACTAAATGGAAGCACTCTCAGTGTAACAGCAAAAGAAGCAACAATTACAGCTTGAAGCCAGATTATTTCTGCTTTCATGTAATTGTAGTTTGAAACTAGCATACCCCCATACAGCTACCTTCGTTGTCTTAATTCCTAAAAGTTACAGGTAAAGCAGATGATAAAGGATTGCTTACATCTGATAAATTACAAGAGCAGTTTTGTCCTTGTTGGTATGGCATGTCACTCCCTCCCAAGCATCCCAATTTGTAGGAGCGCAAGGATCGCCATTCCAACCCATTCTATCCGGAACACGAAGCGACTCCTTCAATGATCTCATAGCAATCACTGACAATAACAAACAAGTCTTTGCAATTATCTCTCCTAAAACATTAGTATTACCATTGTGAGAGATTAAAATTTCTCCCAGGGTGTCAATACATAGGATAGCCATTAAGAGTTCCCATCTTCCAATATCATGAAACTAGAAGAGAAAATTGACAAACAGGCATTGGTACTAGAGATGTTCCATTAGGCCACATGGAGACCTTTCTACAACAAAAAATTTATGAAAGGTTATGTGCTTCAACTTCAAACGGATAACTAATATTTCAAGTAAATGTTGGCCACTTACACCTTACTCCGAATGTCTTTCTTATTGATGCATAAGCAAGGTTTCTTTGGCATCATTTTTCCCTTGGCGATGTGGATCATTGGAAAGGAAAAGACATGTAGTTTGATATTTCCTCTCAGCCATACAGTCGAGCATTCTTTATCTGACATGAGCAATTGAAGTGAATTCTCCGAAGAGAAAATTGATACAAAATGCATTTCCAGTAATTGCCAACTTAAGATCCATTAAAATGCCCATCTATCACAGCTTTAACTGTCTAAGGTTCCAGCAAATGCCCAAATTCCGGAATAACAAATGTATCCAGCTAGCTTTCGGCTTTAATGGCTTTAATTACAGTACAAAAAAATCAAAATTAGAAGAAGAATGATTTGGTCAAAGTCTGCTTTTGACTAGTACATCTAATCTCCCTAACCAGAAAAGTCAAAACCATATAGACCGGCGAAAATCATCATCAATTTCACTCCCAAGTACATACCTTGCTGGGGATCAGTAGCAAGATCGGCAGGAACCAGCGCGTAGTTCTCGATTCCGCTAATCAATGGGGCACCAACAACAGGTACCAGCTTCACATCCAACACAGTACTGCTCAAATTCTTCACGGTGTAATGCCAATCGAAAGCCGCAAATCGTCCGACCTCCTTATAAATATCGATCCTCGTGGCGTTCGCTCCGTTCACCATGACATCAAACACCCTCTGGCCTGCCTTATTCACTCTCGAATCGATCTCCGCGAAATGGAACCACAACAAGTAATCCAGCTTGGCGTCCACCTGCAATTCATACTCCAGGGCCCCCATTTGACCCGCTGTCGCCGCAGTCTGGTACAATTTCATGGGGAAATAATTGGGTTGCTGATTGGTCCCCGTGATACTGGTCGCGGTCGAGATAGCATCAATTATCTTGCGCGTGTTGGCGGTCCGGGAGTTGTAATCTGACTGCCAGGACCGGCCGAAATAGTCGGCGTCGTTGCTGAAACCCGGCCCCCACTGAGGGGAACCACAATCCACTCTTCCGTAGTTGACCAAAATATAATTGCTACCTACGGATGCGGAATCGTAAGATAACGGATCGACTTGAACGAGCGAGAGAGACCCGACTACCGGGGGATCGGTGGCAATGCTGTAGAAGCAGACGTCGGCCTCGCCGTCGTTGACGAAGGCGAAGAGATCGGAATAGGCGCCGTCGCGAGCGACGGCGCCGGGCCAGGGGGAGCGCCAGCTGAAGACGAGGGTGCCTTCGACGGAGGCGTCGAAGCTCGGGGAGTGGGACTTGCCGTCGTAGTTGTCGTAGACGGTGAAGGTGCGGACGTAGTAGCGGCCGGGGGGCAAATCGGGGACGACGTAGCAGTTCTTCTTGCCGGAGGAGAGGGGGAAGTAGCGGAGGGTCTTCTCCTGTGGCTGCCGGAAGTGGAGGGGCTCCGAGACGACGGCGGCGGCCCCGCCGGTGAAGAAGCGGTCGGGGAGCCACGTGGTGTTGAAGGAGTCGACCGCGAGGGTGTGGCCGCCGCAGTCTATGTGGTAGGAGACATTGCCTGCGCAAATGGAGATATGGGTCAGTCAGTTAATTACAGTTATAGAGAGAGAGAGGGGGGGAGTTGAGCTTACCGTAGGGATATGGAGTGGAAGTGGAAGCAGAGAGGAGAGGGAGAGAGAGGAGGAAGAAGAGAGAGAACATGCTCTGCTTTGCTTCCTCTCTGCTTCCGCAATTTTTCCCCAGCTCCTCTCGCCTTGGCTTTTGGCGAGGTGTTGCAGCAAAACACGAGAGCGATGAGGAAGTGCAGAGAGAGAGTGTAGAGAGAGAGTGAAGCTTCTGAGGAGAGAGAGAGAGAGAGAGAGAGAGAAAGCTAAGATTGGAGCGTCAAGCTAACAAGATTCGGATTTGGGTAGGAAATGGCGACGGAATTTCGGCTTCCTTCGGAAATTGTGACCCAACTACTCCTTCCAGTTTCTAGTTAGAATCATTAAATTGGGTTCCCCCCCTTCTCCCAAAACAAAAATCATTCGAAGCATAAATTAATACGGTGACATTTTTATCTTAAATTAATTTTGTGAATTATCAAGATACGTATGTATATGATAAGTTTATCTCAAATTAATATTTGAATAATCAAATACTTCAAGCAAATTACCTCAAATTTATGTGGAATTCAGCGTAAATTTACCATACCAATTGAGATTTTGTCATGTATCATCTACCTCAGTAATTACGGTAAAATTCGGTGGAAGCTGGCGGACATATCACAAGTGTTTTTCCGGACCCAAATACTCATTATGAATAAATTCGCCACATGTGTGTGAATCAGTTTATAATTTTTCATAATTTTTAAGTCCTTAAATTTTTTTAAAGAGGGAAAAAGAAAGAAAATAAAAATACGAGACTGGGTTTTCCTCAGCCCAAAACGAAATACAAGGAAAAATAAAAATCCCTCTTTTAAGTTGAAAATGAAATCGGGGAAAATTAAGGTGAAAAAAAGCGACGGGGAGTCGGCGTCAACTTGAAACTCTATATGCGGATTGGGAGACAACCTTGAAATGTGAAAGAATTGACCGGGAAAGGCTTGGCGGCACCTCGAATCAATAGCGACTTTCTGCTTATTTATGCCGTGACAGCTTTCGCCTATGGATGGGTTTAATTAAAACTGGCGTTTAGGGTGCATCGTGCATCGTACGTTATTAATGCTCCCGAAAAAGAAAAATAAAAAACACCTTGCTATTAGTATTAAATAGAAAGAGGTACTGGTTAACGAAACCCTTCTCGGGTGTTCTTAAAACGGCGAATGATCGCTTTGGGCCTGTTTGGTAAAACTTCTGTTTCGGAGAATAGTTCTCGAGCAGAAATGAATTTTTCCAGTTTTGTTCTCGGGAAATGGAGAAATAGATTTGTTTTTTTTTTTTACTTCTTGTTCCTTCCAAATATGTTTTCTGACTACCGATTTGTTTTCTGAAAAAATTAAAAAAAAAAAATTAACTAACGCTGTCAAATAGATTTTTGTACTTTTTTTGGGAACAAAAGAATAAAAATTAGAAAACTAAAAAGGGGCGTTACCAAAACGACCCTTTGAGTTCACATGATACAAGCAAGGGAAAAGAGGGAACAAGTGGTGAAAGAAACACGGTCAACTCATCTCGTGAACCTTTGAAAGTAGAAAGGACGGTGATCAAGGATTTCATGAATCGAGTCCTTTTTTTTATAGAATTTTTTTGTTATTATATATATGGCCAATCGTGGTTTTGATTTTTTTTTTTTCACAAAATGGTGGGTTTGATTCAAGACGTCAAATGTGTGGGAAAATTTCAAAAAAAAAGCCCCAAGTACTCTCATTTTCTCAAATAAAGAACTAAAGTGATTCTTGTTTCAAATAAGAATCTGAAGTATTCTAATTGTTTTAAATAAGGGTATGAAGTGACCATGACGGTTTCAAATAAAAGCCTCACCTGGCCGGCCGGCTAAAAATTCCAACCGATCGAGGGTATTTTTGTCAAAATACACTTTTAACCTAATTTTTAGTTAACTTAAATTAAAAATTAAAAAAATAGAAAAAAAGGAACAAGAAAAATATAGGTGGGAGAGGGCTGCCCTCCCAATTGTGGCCGCCACCCCAACGTTGGTGGGGCGGCAACCCTAGGCGATGGGGTCGCCGGCGACCCCACGAGCTAGAGGTGGGGGTGGTCGGCCTCAACAAAGAGAGAGCCCCGACCCTCGCCCGATCCAAGGCGACCGTTAGTGGAGGGTCGGCCACCGACGCCCTGGACCGACCGAGGGCCGCAGTCGTCCCTCGGACCTAAGCAAGGCCCGGCAACCCTCGCCCGGATTTGGGAGAGGGTTGGGCCCTCTCCCCGGTGAGGCGAGGGCACGCTTCCCCTTGCCTTTGGTCGGTGAGGTCGCCCGCCCTAGCTAAGGCGCCCGTGACCCCGCCGGCTAGAGCCGTAGCCCCACTAGCATTAGGGCGGCGGCCATAGGCCGAAGGACAACCCTCTCTCATTTGTGTTTTCATCCTCTTTTTTTTAAGTTTTGAAAAATTGAAAAAAGGAAAAAATAAAAAATAAAAAGTTATAAAATGACTAAAAATGACCCTATTAACTAGTGACTCAAGCCCTTATTTGAGACATATAAGGTCACTTCAGGTCTTTATTTGGGATAATATCTACTTCAAGCCTTTATTTGAAATAATGAGGGCATTTCGGATCCTTATTTGAAATAAGGATCACTTCAAGCCTTTATTTGAGACCATGAAAGCATTTCGAGCTTTTATTTAAAAAAAAAAAAATGAAGGCACTTTTAGCTCTTTTTTGAAATTTTTCCTCAGATGTATACCAGAATACAGCCATTTGGGTATAAAGAAAAAGGAGGAATAAAGAAAAGGAATGCAATTTTTAATAAAATAATAATATTAATAATATTCAAAAAAATTGAAAAAGAGTCCAACCAAAGGAAGTGGATTTTTTTAGTTGTTTCTGTTGAAAAGGGAGCGAAGGAACATGAGACGAGGGTTGACAGCTGAGGCTTACGTAAGCGTGATTTTTCTTTGTCTCTCTATTTTCCTTTTTCATTTTTTTTTAATAGGGAATCTGCAAGTGGTCTCCACTCTCCAGTCATGATCCCAAAAAAAAAAAAAAAAAATGGTCCCGGTGACGTGGCATCCACGCAAACCGAGCTTGATTTGCTAAATGGGTAGCCCCAAGAACGGGGAAACCACATGGTTAACAGGTGGGCTTTCGCTGATTAATCTTAGACTAAACTCACCATTAATCCCCAGATGTGTTAATTGGGACACGATTTCAAATGCAATCTCCGTGACATGCCATCCTCATTTCCATAAGGGTATGTTGAGTTGTAACCATCTTAAGCTCCATGTGCGATATCCATGCTCGATATTTAGCGAATGATTAGGGTAAATAGAAACTCGTGTGATGATCAAACCAAAAAAATAAGTCACGATCGTGTGCATTTCAATAAATACTTCGTACCCTTTTTTCTCAAATTTTTTCGATGATCGTAATACCAAACCTCCAAACCGATCCCGAATACCATATTGCCAACAAACAAACAAAAAAATAAGTAACGAACCGCACATTTTAATAGATTCTTCGTACCCTTTCTCTCAATTTTTCTTTAATGAGTTTTGGGGCTTTGTGATACTGAACCGCCAAACTCGTCATGAATGCCGTATCGCAATCCAACATAAAGCCTTTCGGAGGTTGATTTTGGCCTTTAAATATATTGGTTTCGTGGATCCACGATTTTCCTATTTTTGCATCTCTTTGTTTCCAAGTTATATGTCCATTTATCGTATGTTCATCGATTTCCAAATCATTTCTTTTTTTTTTTTTCGAAATAAACGGAGCTCAATTAGAACAGAACACTCACGCTTGCAATGCGAAACAACTCAAAGTAGATGGGCACAGCTAGAATTCAAAGGAAAAATAGAGATCCAAAGGGTAAAATAAAAAAGTCTCCTCCTTCAATTAGTGTGTACATATATATATATATGCGCGCGCGCTCTCTCAACCGGGCAATAGAATCTGTTGAAGGCTTATAGGAATGCAATAAAGAAAAAAACTCAGTGAAATAAAATTCACAGTAAAAAAAAAAATTCACGATGTAAAAATGATATAAAATCAGGTGTTGTCCCGGTTCGAAGTAGGTAGGAGTGAGCTCTCACCCCGTGACATGCACAAAGGAAAATGCCAAGGACCCGCACAAAAGGGACAAACCTTGGTAATGTGATTACAAACTTATTTCGTTTCGTGCAATACGACCAAGTGTGCCAACGCATTGATTTTCAGCCGCATTGATTTGGAGCTTCTTGGGTCTCTGTCGAGTTCCTTCCGGACCAATTTTGCAACAGCTATGCTTGCTTGCTAAGGGCGGCTAAGAATTCAATTTCCGTATCCTTCACTAATAAATTATGGGGACGCGAAATAATGTCGCCATTGAGATCATCATTTGTCGGTCGACTCGAATCTCAAGAATCTTTACTAACATCTATGTTTACAACAACGATCAAGACACTGCATGATGAAACACCGATCATGATCGATCGCCGTCTTATGGATAAAAAGATCGTATCGACGACTACGAGGGCTTAAATTGTCCGGTTTAAAATGATGGCTCGTCGGTGGTTTTCCTCATTTCTGTTGGTTTCGAACAATGAAGTTATCCATGTACAAAAATTCTTCTTCTTCTTTTTTTCCTAGAGTGAGCGTCGAGAGGCCAAATACTTTACGGTTTTGCCGGTTTTTATTCGTTTTTTTTTTTTGGCCTTTACTTTCGGGTGGGCCGACCCGTGGTAGGATGGTGGAGCGACAAAGTTCGCTCCGCCGGAGAGTTCCTTTCATTGTTTTGAGCCTCAGTACGTAGGAGTAGTGAAGTGCATCGGCATCAATTCAAGAAGGTCGTGAAGTGGGATCACCAATCGCGCGCATAAGTTAGCAAAACATGAAGACGACAAGACAAGGCATTAGTCAAAGCTGCTTCATCTTCTCTTTCATTGCATTCTCAGCATTTTAAGGCATGCTTTCTGGGCGCAGCATGTGACAAAGGACCCCCTCTTTTTCATACAGTAAATGCAAAAACCGGTAGTGAGATGCCAAAGGGAGGAGAGAGAGATAGAGAGAGAAAGCGCGCAATATCGCTGACTTTGTTCCTCGGTGGCCCTTGAACTTCTTCTTCAAAGACCCGATTGGGAAAAAAAAAAAATAGTTTGAGAACAGGATCGAACATTCTGCAGACAGTTTAGAAGCTACCGGTTCTTTTTATCTCCAAAACAAACGAAGAACATGAAGAAGAAGAAGAAGCAGCAGGGCTGGACAATTAGGCAAGGTCCACACAAGGGCCCAAGCACACGTTCCAAGACCTCAATCGCTTTCGTTGTGTAACGCCCGACCCGAAGGCTGGCAGCTTTGGGACCGAACCTATTTATGGCATGTGTTGAAGCATCTTGGGCTCGACCAACTTGATCCCCTGACCTTAAACGTGTATCTGATGTGGTGGTATTTCAATGGCCAAGAGACCGATGGCAGGGTCGTTCCTCTAGGCCTCTCAAATGCTTAGTTAAGGTCGTCTTGAAGGATGATCCCTCCACCAAAATTCTATCAGTATAATAACACGTAGCGGTTGTTCCGTGTCCCCGTCCGTACAAATGTACGATGTGGCAGATAGAAAATCTCATGTCCCAAATCCTCTCATACATGTATACCTTTATGAGTGAAGCTTGTGGTGTTGTCATGGTGAGTAAGAGATGTAGAGGAAAAGATGCAATCGCGTTCGTGGGAGTGGCGTTAGGGTGGTTTGTGCTAGCAGTTCTAAGATAGAAAGAATCTTCCCTTAAGAGCTCTAAAGGCGGATTGGCCTTCCGTGTACAAGCCGGTCGGGAGCTAATACCGCTTTCCCGATGAGATCATGATAGGCCGAAATCGGTTATGGTGCCTAAAGTAATTTGCTCGTCTTGCTCAATGTAACAAATGTTGTGCTAAGCTAGGTGTGGTATGATCCGATACGGAAAAGTTATTCGCCTAATTGTTCCATGGACAATACCGGAAAGAAGGTTGACCTGGTGTGAACAACTCGCCAAGCGCCGCACGGGCTATTTCGCGGCCAGGAAAGTGCCGGCCCATGACAATAACATGCAGCTCATGACCCTTAAATAAGCATCGTAGCCTCAAAGATTAGTTGATGCTTTCGGTTATCGAAAGACTCTTTTATTAACTGAGTGCTCTAGACTCTAGAGGATGTTGGATGGATTGCCTCTTCAACGTATTTAACCATAAACAATATGTCTTGCCGGAGATTATGTATCAGCAATCCATCTAGCAAGATTAGCTCTTATTTTAGTGATAATGAGTCTAAAATCAGCAGAGTTTAAGCCTTCCATCCCTTTGCTGCTCCAAGAGATTTCTTAGAGAAGTTCAAACCTTGTTTTTCTATCTAGACATCTCACCAAAACAATATGAAGTGTCAATGACTGTTTGGCACGTAGGCCTCTACAAACCTTACTACGGCAATCTCAGAATCAACATAGCTAGAATCTAGAAACACAGTAATGGTTTAAAGAAATTTATGCATCCGATTTGGACTCCATCCGTCTTTAAGCGGAATTCTACGGATCCAAAGCTTGAGGCACTTCTCCTCTATGGCCCTTCGGATGCCTAGCATCGATGAGACAGTTTCTCGCTCTCCTCTCTAACCTTATGAGAAGACGGAATGGCGTATGAAGTTATATATATGGGTTAGAGAGGGGCGCCCTAGCGCTATTTATAAAGTTTTCGGTTGGGCCCCCTCATCACGGGCCGAGCCGAGCCGGACTCGACCCACTCTAGCCAGGCCCATATTTGACCCATTAAGAATCCTTATATCCATCATTTATTAGACCAACTTTGTAAAAACGGTAATTACAATCCCAATTAATATAAGCCCATATTAGGATAACTTTAACATTATCCCACTTGAGCTATATTAATTGAAAATGTACTGTATGAGCTCCTTTATCTTGGTATAGGGATTATTCTTAACAATCAATCCGATCCCATAGAGTCCCAAACACCGAATCATGGCAATAATTGCATAAAATTGTACGCAGAGCCATCCATGGTCACGAGTGTTCTTAACTCTACGGATATGGATTTAATATGGTAGTGTAGCAAATGGATAATACATCATAAAAGAGATACTTTATGTGTTATCCCCTTTGTTAGGCACCATTCTCTCTCCTTATGTGTCATGAAACCTTATATGCACTAGAGAATATCTTTATGATTCCAATGAACCTCGATATATCTTACATTTATGGTTAACCTTACTTTATGTGTAACAAGACATATCCTTAAGGCTAGTAACTGAATGCCCCAGACCTTTATTCAAGGTTTACACATGCCTTGAGATTTCCAACCGATATATGTATTCAACATCACATTAATCATAAATGCTTTATTGCATGCAATAGAGTTGATACATATGAAGATGTTACAAAATGTAACATATATAGATATAAACTTTAGTGGAGCAAACACCGAAAATAGCTCCCCTTAAATAACCGCATATCCCATGATGCTGCTAAGCCTATGTTAATAACATGTTATTCAAATACACAAGGGCGAAGACCTTTAGTCGATGGGTTTGCATCCATATCATCCGTGGAACAATGCTTTACTTTAATGTCACCATTTTCATCTGTTTTCTTTATGGTAAAAAACTTGACCACCAGATATTTAAACCCCTTGAGACCTCTATTGATGATACCAAACAACATTGTAGAGCTATTGTCATAATATAACTGTATGGGCCTATCCACAATCAAATACGGTCAACTCCTTAATGAGATTCTATGGCCAAATAACTTGAGTAGTAGCCTAAAAACATACTATAAACTCCTCCCGCATGGTAGAGGATAATATAGATTTCTATTTCTACTTTTCCATAATACTACACCGCCCGCTAACGTAAAGATGTACCCCGTTGTCGATTTCTAGTTGTCTTGATATTCAAGTAAGGTCTAAATCGAATACCCTACTAGCTACAACTCCTTGACTTGTTTGTGAATCAACATGTAGTCTTTTGTCATCTTTAAGTACTTTAAAACTTTCTTAGCAACAACCTAGTAATCGTTTCCTGGATTTGACAAATGTCTACCTCAAGTTGTAAAAATAATGTTTGGGTTTTCTCAATATCCTTATGAGGACACCGTAATAGATTCAGTTTATCATCTTTAATGACAAGAGCAATTGCTAGCTTACGGTGCTGTATACCGAATTTTTCTATAATACGATCAACATATGTCCTCTAAGACAAACCCAATATCCGGCGAGAACGATCTCCATGTTCTCAATACCTAGGACAAAAGACGCCTTATCAAGGTCCTTTATGTCAAAATGTTTCGGCAACATTTGCTTCACCTTATGCGATAATCCAATATTACTACTTATAAGCAACATATTGTTTATATGAAAATAAAATTCCTCCCACTGACTTTATAGTGTATACACTAATTCGCTTTATTCTTGACATAACCAAATGAAGTGACAACATCATGAAACTCCGAATATTATTGTCAAGAAGCTTTGCTTGAGGCCATAAATAGACTCTTTCGGTCTACACATAAGCTTACCCGAATCATCACCTGCAAAGCCTACGGGTTATACCATATAGACTTTCTCATTAAGGTATCCATTCAGAAAAACATTTTCAATGTCCATATGGTGTAACTCCATATAAAAAATGAGCTATAAATGCTATGGTCACTCTAAAAGAATCTTTAGAAGATATTAAGGAAAATTTTACTTTATAGTCTACTTCTTCTCTCCGAGTGAAACTCTTGGCTACTAGTTTGGCTTTAAACTTTTCAATCTTTCCTTTTGGATTCCCTTTTAGTCTTACACACCCATTTGCAGCCGATGAGCTTTTAACCCTCAACAATTCAATAGGCTTCCTAATACCTTTATGTTTCATAGATTGCATATCGTCTTTTATCACATCCAACCACGGATCTATGGGGCTTGAGGAGCTTCATCGGGATTTGTCTAAACAATACGATCCCGAACCCCAATTGGCTCAATCCGTGATATGAGAGGCTCCATGATCGTCCGTATAGGCAGAAAAAAACGACACAGTATCCCCACCGTACCGTTAACCTCTATAGTCCGTGAGCATCTTTTTCGGCCAATCAAATTCCAGAAACTTCGTTGTTTGTGATTCCACAATTCTTATACCTCCATTGGGATTATAGACTCAATACCCCTTCAAATGATATGGGTAAAATATGGAGTAACACCGAGTAATTCTAGAGTCCAACTTACTTAATATTGGATCATATAATTTCACCTCTACAGGAAAACCTCAAATCTTTAGATAGCTCATCTAGATTTACGTCCAATCCATAACTCAAAAGAGTCAATGGAACAACTTTGGTGGGAACATCGATTAGAAGGTAAAGGGAAGCTCGAAAAGCTTTACCCCAAAGTGAACCATGTAGGTTCGTTCTACCAATTATACTCCTCATCATATTCTTAATAGTGTGGGTACGCCTTTTCGACCACACCACTCTATTCTGAACTTCCAAGCATAGTAAATTCAACTACTATCCCATAATCTTTTAAGTATATGACAAATGGCCCTTTAAGCTATTCAGCATTGCCATGTTTAGCACAATACTCACCACCTTGGTCCGATTTGACAATCTTTATGACTTTTTCCAATTATTTCTTGGCTTCAGTCTAAAAATCTTGAACTTGTCAAGAGACTCGGACTTTTCCTTAATCAAGTAAATATAACTATATTGGGAATAGTCGTTAATAGATGTATTGAAATAAAATTTTCAACACAAGATTGTTGTATGGCTCTATTGATATTAGCCTGTATGACCTTCAACAGGTCAGAACTACGGACTGCAGTCTTCTTCTTTATCTTGGTCATCTTAACTCTACAACAGTCTACTCAAGTCTCCAGGCCACATTTAAGAGCAGATAAGATATTAGCCTTTGTCGGCCTCCCACTCTTTCCCTAGATAAGTGGCCAAGTTGTTTATGCCACAATGCGTAAGACTGTTCTTTAAGTAGAGATCTCCCGTGGTCATGCAAGTCAAATGTCATTTTGGGACATAATCTAATGGACCAACAAGGGGATTGGCCAATTAACAAAATCAGAACAACATATGATATATGACAAATTGCTATGTTAAGACTATAAATGGGTATTAAGCAAGTGAACTATACAAGCTGTTTAGTGTAGGGAATTTTAAATAAGCTATAATTCATCTATCTTAATTCAATTAAATTAATAAAGCAGGCTCTCCCTCAACTCTATAGTGATCCTTGATTAGACAATGAACAATGTCAATTCTTTCTCGAGTCAATTAGACTTAATTTTTCCATACAAGGATCCGAATCTCGAGCTGACTTGATTAATTCTGCGAATACATGTAAAGTCGTCTCGTTCACTACATCAATTAATAGCATCTATGGAGCCACGGACCGATATTTCTCAAACTCAATTAAGCGTGCCACTTTGGCGATCACAACTTAATTGAATTTAGGAAACTCTCTCACATCGGGGATATAAATTTTATGTCTCACATTTATCATATCCAAGTGATTTTAGGCTTCATTATAGGGGCACTTTATTATAAAATCACGTGAGATGCTATTAACATTGCTCTAGTCATTGATGCATGTTAAACCTTATACATGCCAATACTTAACATACTCTACACATCCCGTATGCGGTCATATACATGTGAGCGAGCCATAATATTTTCGAAACCAGATGAAAATACATGAAAAATGCCAACAATACCCCCATAAATACACAAATATATGGTTTTTTTATGCAATTTTCTATCCTTAAAAGCTCCAAAAACTTGAAATAAATATACTACAATGTAGAGAATCTTTATATAAGCACAATGGTACCAAGAATGCCCCAAATAGTGCCCGAATGCTCCTAAACGTACTATCCGAATTGCCAACGCTTGGGTACACGCGCCGTACGTGATAGCGCTTGAACCGACCCAACGGTTGGTTCAGCCCAACCGCCGATTGGTCGAGCCGGTCAATGGTCCGACCGGGTTGGGTTGACCCTGTCAACGGTCAAATTGAGTAGGGTCGAGTTGACCCCGACCCAGCTGACGTCATTGATGATGTCGGCCGGCCCGAGGCGGTTCTCCCGGCCGCACGTGAAAGCGCTTGGCACGATACATCGCGGCCTCCTCGGCGAGTAGCCGTGCGTGAGGGCTTGTGTGGCGTCTGCCGGAGGCTGGCGACCACTCGTTTTGCTCTTCTCAACACGAGGAACCCAAATATGCAATAAAATTCAAATTTCATCGGACGAAATTTTCAAAAGAGGCATAAACCCAAAGTTCTGGCTCCAAACTATAGCATCTGCGTGTAGCCTCCTACGTAGGCTCGCCAACAGTCAAAACGCTTGTCTCGACGAGCACAACCCGAATATATGATCAAAAACAATTTTCATCCGATAAAATTTTCGAAAACGGGCAAAAATCGAAAGTTCCGGATCTAGACTATGTATACTCTGATACCACATGTAGGCCGCTACAAACGTTACTACGGCAATTCCATAATCAGCATAGTTAGAATCTAGAAATACAATAATAGTTTAAATGAATTTGTGCACCCGATTTGGAATCCATCTGTCTTTAAGCAGAATTATGAGAATTCAAAGCTTGAGGCACTTCCCCTCTATGGCCCTCCGGATGCCTGGCGTCGATGAGACAATTTCCCTTTCGCTAAGGTAATTCAGGGCATCCACGGGACATTCTCTTTTCTCTTTGGCATTTTTCCATGTTGCACAGAATCTCCTTCGGGGTATAAAGCTGGCCTGATTAGGATTTATCAAGTCATCCAGAAACGGTCTCAATTTACTGACGAAGATGTTGGAAATGAGTTTAATATACACAACTATGATTGGGTTGCTGAATTTGCTACATCCGTTAAAACAAGAAAGAAGTCATTAGAGCACAACGCACAAAAGATATTGTAGCATCCGACAAAAAAGCCAAACCCGATCCTTTTTATGTCAAACGTACAGCTTGTGGCGTAGAATGTTCCTCCATCCCAGTCCGTCTCTTCCTCTCCACATATATTACCAGAAATAACTGTCGTTACGCGCCCGAAATTGCCCGGGAGAAAAGAAGAAAAATCAGTACTTGTGGTCTCAATTTGAAGACATACATTTTTCTTTTGGCAAGCAGTCTGCTTTCTCAGTCCTTGACACTGCGCGCACGCGACCTGTGTCTCCCACAGACATGGCCACTGTCGCGGCATCAGGAGGAGTCGGCGTAGCCACCACCATCAAGCTCCAGTCTCACAAGCCATTCTCAAATCCGACGGCAAACCCGTTTCTGGGCAAGAAGCTTGCCATCAAACTTCCCCTCAAGACCCTGGTTCCAAGCCCCAAAGCCCTCGTTCTCGCCTCAGGAGGCCACCTGATCGATGCGGTCAAGGACCTGTTTCTGGGTGTCGGCGTGGGCCTTCCGTGCACGGTAATGGAGTGTGGGGACATCATCTACCGAAGCACCCTCCCCAAGTCCAGTGGCCTGACGCTCACGGCCCCAGGTGCGGTCTTGGCTATTGGGGCTCTTTCTTACCTGTGGGCGACTCCTGGCGTGGCTCCTGGGTTCTTTGACATGTTTTTTCTTGCTTTTGTCGAGAGATTGTTCAGACCCACCTTCAGGAAGGTCAGTGTGGTGTTGGAAACTAAAGAGAGTTGCGATTTTGGTGGGGTTTGAGTGATCGATTTAATTAAGTTCGGTTTTGTGTTTGAACAGGATGATTTCGTGTTGGGGAAGAAGTTGGGCGAGGGAGCCTTTGGTGTGGTTTATAGGGTTTCACTGGCTAAGAAGTCTTCTTCAAATGTAAGTATAGCTCTCACAGGACTCCTGATGTCGGGTGTTTGTCCAAATTTTAGGGCCCAAAAGGAGGTCTTGAGTTTGAAATTTTAGGTTGTTGTTGTGTGATGGCTCAAAGTTGGGTGCTCTTGTTTGTTAATTACTTGCTGATGATTGTGAAAATTATTCGGGTTTTTGTATCTTTGAGGTGTTTAAGAAGAACCGGCATGTACATGAGTGTGCAGACTCGTGTAGGCATGAATTCGATGTATTAATTCCTTCTTGCTGCTTGCTCTTGAACAGAAGGAAGGTGACTTGGTATTGAAGAAGGCTACTGAATATGGTGCAGTAGAGATTTGGATGAATGAACGCGTCCGAAGAGCTTGTGCTAGTAGCTGTGCTGATTTTGTATATGGCTTTCTAGAGGTTTTGCTCTATATAGACTCTTTGCTTAATCGCAGGCTTACTTTTAATTCACGTGGAAATATAAACAAATAGAAAACATTTTTCACAAGTTTGCTTCACTGCTAGTCTGCGTTGTATCTTCTCTCTGAAGTTGTCCCCCAAAAAATGAAAATGGTTCCAGAATTCTTCAAAGAAAGGAGGAGAATATTGGCTTATATGGCGATTTGAAGGGAAATCTACACTTGCAGATTTGATGCAGAGCAAAGAGTTCCCATATAATGTTAGTAGCTGTTCCTTTCACCTCTTACTGTCTTCATATATTGCAATTTCTTCATTCTTTTGGTTAGAGTTCGAAAATTTTTCTTATAAGCATATGATGTAGCAATAGAAGTTGTGCTGCATATAGTCATGCTTACGATGATTTTTTCATTGACGATAAATGGCATGGCTATTGAGGCACTGAACGTGCAGTCTGAGACACTTATCTAAATGTTGTGGGGTTGGATAATCAACAAAAGAAGATGGTCGTAATACCTGATTATGTTCATTTACTATCTTCTGTCCATAGCTTTGTGCTTCATTTGTTTCAGATTTACATTCAGCCTCACCTATGTAGATCGGTCTACATCCTTGATTCCCATCTTCAATTACAATTAAATTTCTTGTCAGGTAGAAACAATGATTCTCGGGGAGGTACAGGACTTACCAAAAGGAATTGAAAGGGAGAATAGGATCATTCAAACTATCATGAGACAGATCCTCTTTTGCCTGGATGGTCTTCATTCGACAGGCATTGTTCATAGGGACATTAAGCCACAGAACATTATATTTTCTGAAGGTATTGATAGAATGGTAACAACAGCTTGATTATGTTTGTTTTCTATAGAAAGAAATTCATATTTCATAAAGCACTACATGATACCCCCGAAATTGAGCAGGTTCTCGTACATTCAAGATAATTGATCTTGGAGCAGCTACAGATCTTCGAGTGGGTATCAATTATATTCCAAAGGAATTTCTATTGGATCCAAGGTATCATCCGTAACATTTTTTAGATGTGGTATCTCATCAGCATGTAGATCATGCTTACGTGGACACGACATGTGTGTAGAACAATGTTGACAAAATTACATGTCAATAATTCAGAAACTCATTTTACATTTTATTTTTTTCAGTCTTCAGAATGCATGTTTTGTATAAATAGAACTAATTACTTCATTTGGAGATTCGTTATACGATGTAATGGATTAAAATGGGAGCAAGGGTGCTTGGGTTTGTTATCATCTGCATGCCGACGGGATGGTGATCTCCTTATGATTGGTTTTACTGAACCTGTTGGTCATAACCTTTTCAATCTCAAGTGTGCGTAAACACGCAGGCACTGTTGAATGCTGGCCTTGTATAAGAATGTCAAGAGAAGTCAACAGAATTTGTACGAGAATCTTGATACTATACAATTGCAATCCTTTCCATGGCCATAGGACACGACTCAGATTGGATCTTTAACTTTGGTGTAGATTTTGATTGCCATTTGCGACATGCCCTTGTCTCAACCATAGATATTTGAGAGTAGGAGATGCAGGGTCTCCTTTTCTTCTGAGAGCTTCTAAGTTGTTTTCCTGACATCAGAAACATCAATACCTTTCCTCACTGAATGGAGTTAGCTATGTGGATTTTTATGCCATCTATCTAATTTTGCCCCTAAAACCACAAGGAATTTCGCTCATTTTCCAAAGAACAACAAGGGGCTCTAAGAAAGATCAGACTTAAAGAAATATGCCGGTGGCATTGGTCCATCTCTCACCGCTCTTTAAGTCTGATAAGGAAGAAATATGCCGGTGGCAATTATGTCTCCTGAAGATCATATTAGTACAGAATACAGTCTGATATGGCTTTGTTAAACTTTAAACAAGAAATATTGTCCACTTCTTGAAAATCAATACCCGACTGAAGTGGTGGATGCACATGGTTTCCATATCTTAATGGTGTGAATTTTCCTCTTGTACTCTGACCTCTCTAACAGGTCATTTTGAGTTAGCTGATTTCCTCTGACACTGTGCCTCTAGCAATATGTGACAATGCTCTTTGCTTCGTCACTTCTCAGGTACGCTGCACCAGAACAGTACATTATGAGCACTCAAACTCCCTCTGCGCCTTCAGCTCCAGTGGCTACTGCTCTTTCCCCAGTTTTATGGCAGGTGTGATCTCTACCACGAGTTTGTTAAGATTGACTAATGTACATCAAGCTTCTTTTCGTTTCGACTTTAATGTTTTTCTAGCTCTGATGGCTTTTCTTAAAAACAGATGAATTTGCCAGACAGATTTGACATCTACAGCACTGGTCTCATTTTTCTACAAATGGTGAGCTAACATATCTGCATTGGAACTTGTTGTTGCTACAATTTGATATTATCCAGGGGGAAATCTTTGTTCCAATGGTTCATCAGCATGTCCTTGCAAGTATTTTTGTGGCCTAGAAATCTCACTGCATGACTGCAACTTTTTATTCACACCACTGTTCAGGTCCCTCCTTGGATAAGTTGGATTCACTTTTAACAAGTTCTCACAAAATATTAGCTATATGAAAGCTAATGTACAACTAACGAAGATAAATGTACACGAAAATTGAGCAAACAGTAAGGGCATGAGATTCTGCATGCAAGAATCATCTCGAGAAACTACGATGACATGCCTATATATCACAAATTCAGCGCGTATGTTCATGTGCTTTGTCGATGGTAGACATGGAAAAAGCTGATACTTTAACCTTGAAGTTCTCACTAGGTCAAGGGTCAACGTTGGAAAATCTTTTATAGGAATCATCTACTTAGAACACCACCCATTTAATCAGGAATAAACTAAAGTAGGTATATTGTTGAAGGCTTCGGTAAATGGTTAAATAAATTGGTCATAGTAGGACACTAGAATTTTGAAAGCCAGAACTGCACATCACTTGCATGTAGTTTTAGATATGGCAGGTACGAAGCTAAAACTCCCATAAATTTATCTCCTTCTACAATGCTGTATATATGGTTTGTTTGATGCAATAAGCTGCATTAACTCAAGGCAGCCTGCTCTCATACAGGCTTTTCCATCATTAAGGACCGATAGTAGTCTCATACAATTCAATCGGCAGCTCAAAAGGTGTGACTACGATCTGGTTGCATGGAGAAGAAGCTTAGAACCCCGTGCCAGCCCCGACTTCAGGAGGGGTTTCGAGCTGTTAGATTTAGATGGTGGAATAGGATGGGAACTTCTGACATCAATGGTTCGCTACAAACCAAGGAAAAGAACTAGTGCAAAAGCAGCATTAGCTAATCCATACTTCGATAGAGAAGGACTATTGGTTTTATCCTTCATGCAGAAACTGAGGTTGCAGCTCTTTCGAGCCACGCAACAGGATTATGAGGAGGCTGCCAAATGGGTCATTGGGCTCATGGCTAAGTCAGGGACGGAGCAGGATGGTGGTTTCACAGAAGCTCAGCTTCAGGAGCTTAGAGTCAGTATCTAAACCATTCCGAGCAACTGTAGTTTTTCACTTCTAAATTACACCGAGGACACTCCTCCATTCAAAGAACTCACACTTCACCCATTGCCAAAGGTCTTTCTCTTCCACTTTTCTCTGCTTTTTGGATGCAGAGGTATGCTGCTAAGCTAATTGTAAGCGTGATAACTCATTTCATTGATAAATTGAGTAAATAGCGAAGAAAATAAGTCCACAGAAGGCCAGGTAGTTTTGAAAGCAAAAGGGGGAAGGGTATAGTTTGATCAGAACACAATTTCACATTCTACATCTCTGTTTCATCCTCCCATGTATCGTGAAAATCTTTTATAAGACCTTCGGGTACTTTTTTTTTGCAGGAAATGGCGCCGAACAAGAAGGGCACTGCTCAAAGAAATGCTCTAGCCTCGGCTCTTCGTCTCCAAAGGAAGATTATAAGTACATTAAATGAGAGCATGGATGAGCTCAACCAGCGCCGAAAGAGCCTCTGGTGGAACCGGTGGATCCCTAGGGAGGAATGAAGTTTGTAAATATGTGCACACCTTTTCCAATCTTCCTGTAAATTTTGTCTAGCCACCGTAACTATATCAAAAGGAATAAAGTGATGCTGTAAGTTGAAAAGAAATAGATGAAGTTAATTTCTGCTTATTAGAAACCGGAGGACTTTGAATTCTTGTCTATTCATTTCTTCAAGAGTGTTGTAAAGTTGATAAGCACATCACATACAATCGAGGGTTTCTCATCTTACATGTTCTATTAGCTGTCTCACATCCCACTTTTGCCAGCTTCTTTTAGGTTTAACCCAAATGCTTCTAAGAACACCATAAAAAATGACTGAAATTCTGAATTTTCTGTGATCTCCAAGGCTCATAGATCGCTTATTAACAACTCAAATCCTTTTAATGCTTTTTGTTATCCACAGCACTGGCTTGCCACATCAATGAGGCACGTTGAGGATCTCCAAGACTCAAAGGATCGCTTATTCATAACTCGTCTCCAGTGCCTCATCATAACCAATACCTTGCTGGCTGTCCGGTCAACAGAACGTCGAATGAGCATCATCTGCGTATATACTTTTTGCATATGTTGGTACGGCAATAATACAGTATTTATCCTCGTACTTAACATCTCAATGACCTTCATACGAGCTTCCTTACGGATCACACTGCCAAAAAGAAAAAAACCTGATGCGCACGTAGAGATACAACTGTATTACTGGTCGAGCCGTACTATTGCACCCATGTATGCATATGGAATAATTCGTGTTCATCACGTCCATGCTAAGTCATTGGCCTTTGGAAGAGCGAAGAGATCAAGAGGGCTTTCCTTTCTTTGGCAAGTGTTCAAATGAATCTCTACTGATCTCTTCATTGTTATGGTAAGTTTTAATAATTTCCAAATTGTTAAAAGCCTCATATCCCAAATTTCAAAGTATTACCGAATATGATAATTTGAAATTTGTTTTACCATTTGGGTTGCTGAAAAACTTAATCCCATTCCTAATTCATTTCAACTTTTTTTTTCTTTAGGCTGATCAAACGTGACCTAAGTAAGAGCAATCTTAACCCTTCTAAGCTTCTCCTGAAGTCTGTAAGATTGCGTTTTTAGTAGTTACAATCAAAGAAAGAGACTGATCGAGTAAAACACAATTTGATTAGGTGAAGTTTGATAAGAGATTGATCAAGTAAAACTCAATTTGATTGGGGGAAGGTTAATAAGAAGAAGCTGGACGACAGTTTCTGGTTCTGCAGCGAATTGAATTACCATCACAAATTTGAACTAAAAGCAAATCAAAAGCATCGAGAGCCATTATAATAGAACTCGTTCAGCAGGACAAACCGTCCTTCACATAACAGAAAAAACGACATTAAACCAAAAGCTAAAGCTCAAGTAAAACTCAATTTGATTGGATGAAGGCTGATAAGAAGAAACTGGACGGCAGTCTCTGGTTGGTCGTAGGGTGCCGGGGATGGCGTCGTCTTCCTCCACGTTCTTGAGCTCTGCAGCAAACTAGTCTGCTGTCAACGGAGGAAGAGGAAAGGAACAGGGAAGAAGAAAAGAACAGAGAAAAAGGAAAGAAAAAGAAAAGGTAAAAAGGAAAATAAAAAAATAATTTGCAAAAGTATTAAACATTATCCACGTCAGTGCTGGAGTCCGCGTTAGCACCGACCGGTATCCACGTCGGCATTGGCCGGCCAAAGTTGGTCAGAGGAACCGAATCGGCATAAATGCAAAATGTTTAGGACTAAATCGACACAAAAAAAAGGTTTAGGATTGAATTGGCATAAATACAAAAGGTTTATGACTGAATTAACAAAATTAAAAGGTTTAGGATTGAATTAACAAAAACACAACAAGTTTAAGATTTTTTTGACAATTTTTCTGACGTACCAGTTTGAAATTTTTCATGGTATTAACCCAATCAACTATTATGTAATTGGTAATCTGCAATATAATAAAGAACTTACAAGATGATATGGTTACAAGAGGTGATGGAAAGATTGCAAGTGATATGGGATGATTACAAGTAAGAGAAAGATTACAAGAGAAAGATTAAAAAGGTAGAATATGTGAACAAAGAGAAGGCTTTGGGAGTGGGATCCGAAGGTCTGCCTCTTTGTTCAGCCTTAATCTTCTTTGGGATAATGTCACGAAAAATCTTAAATCGATACACTTATGATAAAATTACCCTAAATTATTTTTTTGCCCACAAAAAATCCCAAACTAATACATTTATGACAAATTTACTCCAAACTAACATACCCGTGACAAACTTACCCTCCGTCAATTTTCGTTAAATTTAACAATCAAATTACTGAGTTAGATGGCAGATGACAGTTTAAAATTTGGGGTTTTTACTCTCTAATGTCACAGGTGTATTGATTTGAGATTTTTCATGGTATTAACCTAATTTAACGAAGGACAAATTTGTCACAGATGTACCAGTTTGAGATTTTTTATGGTAAAAAAAATTAATTTATGGTAAATTTATCACAGGTGTACCAATTTAGGGCTTTTTATAATAAAATAATAATAATTTAGGGTAAATTTATTACAAATGTACTAATTTGTGGCTTTTCGTGGTATTAACCCACCTTTTTTATAGATTCCCGGAAGAAATGTTTCAGCCCCAGTAATAATGGCTTTCTAGATTTTTTTTTATCTATTTCTCTCTTTTCACGTGATGACAAGACATTCTGAAATTGTGTCTCCAAGTCTTCATCATCTTCTGATAGGTTGATTTCATAGCAATCATCTTCATTGTTATTTTGTGATTTCATCTCCGAAATGATTTGTTCGAGTGCGAACACAAATTTTGTGGTGAATGTATTACTGCAAGTTGGGATGACGCCAAAGTATTTTTTTAAAAAGATATATATATGTATATATTTATGCCTTTCCTAAAATATTGGTCAAACCATTTACCAACATCAAATACCAGTAAATGCTTGATCCAATTTATACAAGAAACATGTTCTTTCATAGCTCATATTATAATAAATCTCTACCACTTTCAAAATATAAGTTTGTCAATTCATAGAAGAAATAATATCATTCACCTCATAAAGCTAAAATCGACCTATAAATGTTATTCGAGCCGACACGTCCGAATTCCTATCAAATATTTGAAAAACGGATCAAAATGAAGTAACATGCCACTCTAACACACGGCTCGACTAAAATATACCTATTTAATGATAGAATGACACCGACACACCAACGGAAGCTCGCTTGTAGCGGAAACGCATCGCCGTCCGCTATGGACAGCTTGCACACTAAACTCGTTAAGGCCATAACTCCCTCCACTGAACCCGTTTCAAGCAATCTTATAATCTATGAAATGCCCTTTCAATGTACTACAAAACCCCTAAATTTGGCTGATCCAATATCTAGTCGACAACCACTGAAAAATGGCCCATAAGTTACTGTTCACGCATTGTACAAAATGTGCACTCAACTCCAAAAATTCGTTTTGGGCAAACCGTGAGTCCAAATCAAGAACCGTCAAATCTCACGACTCTATGACACCCTAATCGTTCATTCCTATATATAAATGCTGCCCGAAAACCATGCAATTAGACACAGCAACTCAAACTCGACGTAGGTCTGAATTGGTGCCCTAATTTTGAAAATTCTCTCTCTAGATCGAGCGACGCTTCCTTGTTGTTGTCGATGGTCTTATTGCACCACCTACTGAAGAAGAAAGAAGGAAGCAAAGGAGCTAGGCTACTATAATGGACATGGGCCTAGGTACCATTTTCACGTCTTTTTGATGTAGCGGAACTGAAGGATATTATCGATCGATAGTCTAGAAACGATCTCACAGAAGAGGTTGGTCTTTTCAAGTCTTTCCTAAATCTCTAGGAAGCTTAAAGTTCATGTATGATTTTCCACTTATTGCAAAAGCTAACTCCACCATTTTTAATTTGTTCATACTTACGCAATATAAAATCACGATCGATCTCATCATGGATACAACTTATTATGATTCATACAAATTATACGATCAAGATATTCTATATTATAGTAAAAGAGGCGAATGAATAAGAGCCCAAAAACACGATATAAGATATTTACGTTTGTCCAACCATTAGAAAGTAGAAGCACCAAAATTTGGTTCAGCATATTTTATTTGGTGTAGTTCGATTTTCAAGATAATGATTGCACAGAGATCCAAATGCCATCAGTATACTTTAAACTGTAAGTTCTTTTAATTTAGTTTCAGCCGGCACTTGTAAACAAAATCTAAGGGATGATAGCAAATAATCGGGGTCGTCGAATCCAATTTTTGACGAGCGGGCGGTGGGTCGAAGGCGTGGAGGGAGGGCGGTGGTGATGAAATGGCCGACAAATTCGGAGGAGGTCAAGTTCTATTACGACGGGCAAGGCCTCATGTCCGTGAGAATCGCTCCGGCCCGAGTTTGGTTGGAAAATGCGAGAAAAAAAAGAGAACCTTTTACGTAATCCTAAATACACAAAAACCTTAACTAGTCATATGATGCGTCTCGTTTAGCTATCAAGCAAATTAGTAACCTTTCGCCAGTACAATTTCTCGACCAAATGATCTCTCAGCAAGATCAAAACGCATCGAACAAGTGAATCCTCAAAAAATGCAGCCGTTCTTGCATCATATTGCCGGAGGCCGCTTTGTTTATCTGTTCTTTTATACGTTCCCCTATAGTAATTTGAATTATTTATACGTTCTGACTGAGCTAACTAACGAGAATAGCTTGAAACCATCCCCTCGATTCGGTTTGCTGACGTGGCATTTGGCCCGCACAAAACACCATTCGGGCCAGATTCGATTCGTTCCCTCCGAGAGAGAGAGAGAGAGAAAGAGAGACGAGCAGGTCGTCGACGGGACCCTCTCCTTGGTCGCCTGCTTGATCGGATTGTCGCTGCCTTTTCCTTCAGCTCTCCTGATCCAGAACGATCCCGGCATCATCCAAAGCGGTTCAGAAATCGCCGCAAATTCTTGCGGCATTGTCGAGAAAGGGTCGCTGTTGGCTCGATTTTGCGCGCAGCAATCTTCGGTTGCCGGTGAAGAATCTTCAGTTTTGGCGAATCTGTCGGAATTGGCCTTGAGGTGTTTCGGAGCTCGGAATCGGTCTGCAAGTTCCTGCTTCATCGCCTTTTGCGACTCACTGTTGGGGAATCTCTCGAGCAGCATTTTGGTTTTTGGACCTCATTTAGTTTGGAAATTACAAGGACGACGTGAAGTCGAAGTGATTGTGGATGTGTTGTAGCTGGAAATCGCCTCCCGAATTTGAAGATTTAGCTGGTAGGTTGTCAGATGGGCGCTTGGTGTGCGTTGGGGCATCAGATTAAAGAATATCAGAGGAATTAAGAAGATAACGATGGTTCACCAATATTATTAACTTTATCAGAGATCACATTGAAACTTCGAATGGCTGATCCTCAGTAAAGACAAGGATGAAGCTGAAAGTTTGGTTTGTTGGTCTCGAAGTACTGACCACATGGGGTAATTTCCGCAAGCGAAGGAGCGACACAATCAGTGAAACTGCATTCTCAGAAAGTCCCCATGCACGAAGAAATTCACCATCCGTTACACCATTTGTCAGTAGCTTTGTCTTTCTCTCCATGATTCCTAAAATCATCAGGATCACATGAAGCTTTAGCCTTTTTTTCGTTTCCTTTTCTCATTTTCTTTTTAACATTCATGACCACAGGATCCTACACATATCCAAGGTATTCAGCCTCCTGGTGAAAATACTTCACGGAATAGGTCAGGAAAGGCATTCTCAGACATAATATCCTACACTGCTGCAGACACGGGTTACAATCAAAACGAACCCATTGCCAATTCTCTTGGGTGTCTGTCGAGTTCCTTTCGGACCAATTTTGATTTGGAGCAGTATTATATACTTTATATATACTTTTGACACAGTTCGAAGTAGGTAGGAGGTAGCAGTGTTGATTTGGAGCTTTTTGGGTGTGTCGAGTTCCTTTCGGATCAATTTTGCAACAGCTATGTTTGCTTGCTAAGGTCAGCTAAGAATTTAATGGACAACCCTTTACCGAGTAAAGCCCTCCAACCAATTCGTATCCTTTACTAATATATTGCGGGAATATGAAATAATGTTGCCACTAAGATCATAATTTGTCGATCAAGTTGACTCGAGATGATTGAATCTCGAGAACATTCAGAGCTATGATAACGATGGAGATGACGGAAAAGAAAGTGACTTTATTTGTTTCAGATTTACATTTAGCCTCACCTTTGAAGATTGGTCTACATCCTCGATTGCAGTCTTCAATTATGACTAAATTTCTTGGCAGGTAGAAACAATGATTCTTGGGGAGTACAGGACTTGCCGAAAGGAATTTTAAGGGAGAATAGGATCAATTAAACCATCACGAGACAGATCCTCTTTTGCCTGGATGGTCTTCGTTCGACAGGCATTCTGCACAGCGATATTAAGCCACAGATCATTATTTTTCTGAAGGTATTGATAGCATGGTAAAAACCTGGTTGCTTGTGTTTTTCTCCGTAGAAAGAAATTGATATTTCATAAAACACAACAGGTTACCCCTGAAATTGAGCAGGTTCTCGTTCATTCAAGACAATTGATCTTGGAGCAGCTGCAGATCTTAGAGTGGGTATCAATTATATTCCAAAGGAATTTCTATTGTATCCAGGGCATCATCCTTAACATTCTTTAAATGTGGTATCTCATAATCATGTAGATCATGATTATGTGGCAAGACATGCGTGTGGTACAATGTTGACAAAAATACACGTGAACACTAAAGAAACTACACTTACATTTTCCAGTCCTGATTATGCATGTTTTTATAAACAGAGCTAATTACTTCATTTGGAGACATATTATATGATGTATTGGAGTAAAATGGGAGCAAGTTCGCTCGGGTGTGTTATCATCTGCATGCCGACAGCCTGATGATCTCCTTATGATTGGTTTTACTGCACCTATTGGTCATAACTTTTTCAATCTCATGGGTCCGCAAACGCGCGAGTGGCAGCGAATGCTGCCTTGTATAAGCATGTGAAGAGAATTTGTACGAGAATCTTGATACTGTACAGTTGTAATCCTTTCCATGTTCATAGGACGTGACTCAGATTAACTTCGGTGTAGATTTTGATTGTCGTTTGCAACATGCCCTTGTCTCAACCATTGATACTAAAGACTAGGAGATGCAGGGTCTCCTATTCTTCTGAGAAGCAACATGCCTTCTAAGTTGTTTTTCTCCGCTGAATTCCAGCCGAAGATGTCATCATGTACACTAAGCTTCTAGCTGAATGGAGTTAGCTACGTGGATCCTTTATTCTATATCTTATTAACGTGAATTTTCCTCTTGTACTCTGACCTCTCTAACTGGTTGTTTTGAGTTGTCTGATTTCCTAGATTGCTTGGACGCTGTGCCTCTTATAGCATGTGACAATTCTCTTTGGTTCGTCTCTTCTCAGGTACGCTGCTTCAGAACAGTACATTATGAGCACGCAAACTCCCTCTGCACCTTCAGCTCCAGTGGCTACCGCTCTTTCCCCAGTTTTATGGCAGGTGTGATGTCTACCACAAGACTGTTAAGATCGACTAATGCACTAATGCACATCAAGCTTCTTTTTGTTTTGACATTAATGTTTTTCTAGCTCTGATGGCTTTCTTTAAAAGCAGATGAATTTGCCAGACAGATTTGATATCTACAGCACTGGTCTCATTTTTCTACAAATGGCGAGCTAACATATCTGCATCGGAACTTGTTATTCAGGGGAAAATCTAATGTTGAATGGTTCATCAACTTGTCGTTGCAAGTCTTTTTGAGGCCTAGAAATCTCACCGCATCACTTCAACCTTTTACTCACACCACTGGTCAGGTCCCTCCTTGGACTCACTTTTAACTAAGTTTTTGCAATATATTAGCTATAAAAGCTACTGTACAGCTAATGTAGATAAATGTACACGAAAATTGACCAAAATTTTCGTCTTTCAGTAAGGGCATGAGATTCTGCATGCAAAATCATCTTGAGGGACATGATGACATGGCTATATATCACAAATTCAGCGAGTATGTTATGTGCTTTGTCGATGGTAGACATGCAAAAAACTGATACTTTAACGTTGTAAAATCTTGTGCAGGATCCTACTTTCAACAACACCCAATTAATCCAGGAATAAACTAAAGTAGTAGGCATATGGTTGAAGACTTTGGTAGATGGCTAAATAAATTGGTACACTAGATTTTTGAAAGTCAGAACTGCACATCACTTGCATGTAGTTTCAGATGTATCAGGTATAAAGCTAAAACTCCTTAGAGATATCTCCTCCTACAATGCTGTATACATTTGACGCAATAAGCTACATTAACTCAAGACAGCCTGCTCTCATACAGGCGTTTCCATCATTAAGTACCGATAATAGTCTCCTACAATTCAACCGGCACCTCAAAAGGAGGGGCTCGAGCTGTTAGATTTAGATGGTGGAATAGGATGAAACTTCTAGCATTCGCTACAAACCGAGGAAATGTCACCAAACCAGAAGGTAACTGTTGCTTGATCATCTCATTCATTTTCGGCACGTCTCAAAGCTGTGGAAGTCCCACATCGATGGCGCGGAGTTCACTAGGGGTTCAAAGCTCTGCAGCAGCCTATGTACCTTGCCTCCGCTTTCCTCATCCCTTTCGAGGTTGTTGGATTAACTTGTTCAAAATTCTTTTGAAACTGCTGCTCAATTTCATTTTCGGCGCGTCTCGAAGCTGTGGAAGTCCCACATCGACGGCATGGAGTTCGCTAGAGTTCAAAGCTCTGCCTATATACCCCGCCTGTCTGCTTGATTATCTCATTCAAAATTCTTTTGAAATTGCCACTCGATCAACCCGTTCATTTTCGCTAGTGGTTCAAAGCTCTACAGCAGCCTATATACCTGTCTCCATAAGCTCGCGCTGTTAGATTTAGATTTAGATGAAGAAATGCTCTAGCCTAAGCTCTTCGTCTCCTAAAGAAGATTATAATTACATTAAATGAGAGCATAGTAAATATGTGCACACCTTTTCTAATTTTCATGTAAATTTTGTCTAGCCATGGTAGATTAATAGAGTGGTTTGAAAAGAAATAAATGTACTTAATTTTTGCTTAGTAGAAAACTGTAGTACTTAGTTGATAATGATATCAATAAGTGTTTCTCATCTAACATGTTATTGCTGTGTGATGGCTCAAAGTTGGTACTTTTGTTTGTTAATCACTCGCTCAACACCGTGAAAATTATTTTGCAGGGATCTCTCATTTACTCAACCAGATCAAATGAAAGTGTTTAGAGAGAGAAGCTTTGAGAGACAATACTTTGTATTAGTCAAGTGCTGAATAATCCAAACGAGGGGAAAAGTTTCCTATTTATGCAAGAGGATCTCCCATTACAATCGTTGATCGATTATTGATCTAAAGAGTTAAAATGCATCTCCCCATCTAATAACTATCATATTAATGAGAATTTTAGATTATGAAACATTTACCGTATCGTCCCTAAAAAAGTTCTAGAGACTCAAGAAAGCCCTAGAGACCGAGACACTTCACAGTGGCAAAGGCGAAATGCTCTCTATGCTGTTGTGGGCCTGAATTCAGTGTATCAATTCCTTTGCTGCTTGCTCTTGAACAGAAGGAAGGTGACTTGGTATTGAAGAAGGCTACTGAATATGGTGCGGTTGAGGTTTGGACGAATGAACACATCCAAAGAGGTGCCGATTTCGGGGAAAATTGTTAAAAAGGTCCTAAACTTTTCACATTTTTGTCAATTCAGTCTTAAATCTTTTAAGTTTATTGATTTAGTTCTAAACCTTTTTCATCTTTTGTCGATTCAATCCTATTGGTTGGAAATTATTGACGTGCACGCCGCACATCCTACGTGACACCGCTAGTGGACAATCTATAATAATATTTTAACTCTTTTTCGAATTTTTATTTTTTTATATTTTTTTCCTCTACTGCTGGCCGGAGGAGCCTGTGGAGGAAAAAAATTGGAAAAAGAAGAAAGGAAAAAAAATTAAAATATTAAAATTCGAAAAAGTGTTAAAATATTGTTATGAATTGTCCACGGCTGTGCTACGTAGAACCTCCGGCGTCCAGTCAGCAATTTCCAGCCAATAGTACTCAATTGATAAAAGGCGAAAATGTTTAGGACTAAATTAGCAAAAGTACAAAATATTTAAGACTTTTTTGACAACTTTCCCGCCAATTTTGTATATAGCTTTCTAGAGGTTTTGCTCTATATAGACTCTTTGCTTAATCGCAGGCTTACTTTTAATTCACGTGGAAATATAAAAACATCACAAGTTTGCTTTATTGCTAGTCTGCCTTGTATCTTCTCTCTGAAATTGTCCCCGAAAAAATGAAAATGGTTCCAGAGTTCTTCAAAGAAAGGAGGAAAATATTGGCTTATATGGCGATTTGAAGGGCAATCTACACTTGCAGATTTGATGCAGAGCAAAGAGTTCCCTTATAATGCTAGTAGCTCTTCCTTTCACCTCTTATTGTCTTCATATGTTGCAATTTCTTCGTTCTTTTGGTTAGAAAATTTTTCTTATCAGCATAGGATGTAGCAATCGAAGTTTTGCTACATATAATAATGGTTACGATGATTTTTTTTTTATTTGCGATCAATGGCTTGGCTATTGAGGCACCGAACGTGCAATCTGAGACACTTCTCTAAATGTAGTGTGGGAGGATATTCAACAAAGGAAGATGGCCGTAATACCTGATTATGTTCATTTATTATCTTCTGTCCACAGCTTTGTGCTTCATTTGTTTCAGATTTGCATTCAGCCTCACCTATGTAGATCGGTCTACGTCCTTGATTGCTATCTTCAATTACGATTAAATTTCTTGTCAGCTAGAAACAATGATTCTCAGGGAGGTGCAGGACTTGCCGAAAGGAATTGAAAGGGAGAATAGGATCATTCAGACTATCATGAGACAGATCCTCTTTTGCCTGGATGGTCTTCATTCGACAGGCATTGTTCATAGTTCTTTTCCTTGGTTCGCTACAAACCAAGGAAAAGAACTAGTGCGAAAGCAGCATTAGCTCATCCATACTTCGATAGAGAATGACAATTGGCTTTATCCTTCATGCAGAAACTGAGGTTGCAGCTCTTTCGAGCCACGCAACAGGATTACGAG
Organism: Rhodamnia argentea; assembly: GCF_020921035.1. Lineage (NCBI taxonomy): Eukaryota > Viridiplantae > Streptophyta > Magnoliopsida > Myrtales > Myrtaceae > Rhodamnia > Rhodamnia argentea. Next base: position 7,035,727 of record NC_063154.1, on the reverse strand, counting down.
GAGGCTTCCAAATGGGTAATTTGGCTTATGGTTAAGTCAGGGATGGTGCAGGACGGTGGTTTCACAGAAGCTCGGCTTCAGCAGCTTAGAGTCAGTATCTAAACTATGCCCAGAAACTGTAGTTTTTCACTTCAAAATTACACTGAATAGACTTCTCCATTGAAAAAACTCACTTTTCCCACTGCCAAATGTCGGCCTAGTAGTTTTGAAAGCAAAAAGGGGTAATGGTATAGTTTGATCAGAACACACTTTCACATTGTACATCTCCATTTCATCCTCCCATGAATCGTGGAATCTTCTCTAAGACCTTGGTGTACTTCTTTTGTGCAGGAAATGGCGCCAAACCAGAAGCCAATTGCTCAAAGAAATGCTCTGGCCTCAGCTCTGTCTCCAAAAGAAGATTATAAATACATTAAATGAGAGCATGGAAGATTATAAATATGTGCACACCTTTTCTAATGTTCATGTAAATTTTGTCTAGCCATGGTAAACTATATGAAAGGAATAGAGTGATGCTCTAAGTTGAAAAGAAATAGATGGAGTTAATATTTGCTTCTTAGAAAACTGGACTACTTTGAAATCATGTCTATTCATTTCTGCAGCGCGTTTAAAGTTGATAATGATATCAAATATGATCAAGTGTTTCTTATCTAACACGTTCTATTAGCTATCTCACATCCCACTTGTGCCAGCTTCTTTTAGGTTTAACCCAAAGAGAACACCATCAAATGGCTGAAATTATAAATTTTGTGTGATCCCCAAGGCTCTAGGATCACTTATATATAACTCAAATCCATATTATTCTTTTTGTTAGCCACAGCGCTGGCTTGCCACATCAATGAGGCACATTGAGGATCTCCAAGGCTCAAGGATTGCTTATTCATAACTCATCTCCTGTTACTCTGTCATAACCAACGATTACCTTGCTGGCTGTCCAGTCACAAAAATGATGAACAAGCATCATGTGGATATGTTTTTCAAATCTGTTGGTACGGCAATAATTCATTATTTATCTTCGTACTTAACATCTCAATGACCTTCATATGAGCTTCCTTTCGGATCACACAGTCAAAAATCTGATGCGCACGTAAGGATACAACTGTATTACTGGTCAAGCCGTACTGTTGCCACCAATGTTGTGCATATGGAATAATTCGTGTAGCTCACTCCATGCTAAGTCATTGGCCTTTGGAAGATTGAAGAGATCAAGAAGGCTTTATCATAACGTACTGCCAAAACCGAGTGTTTTGATGGAGTACTGATAAACAATGGGATTCAAACCTTGAAATGAGTTATCAAAGTGTAATATAATGTTGAGTCTGGAAGAGGCAATGGCATTGTGAATCACGAGAACTTCACGTGCAACTCTGACCTCCTTGTGGAGTACAACAAGCCCATCTTTATTTTAAGTACAGACAGTACACCAGAGCACAGCATGGAACACTTCAAAATAAACCTGGGACACTCTGATCATGGAGAATAATTTATTAAAGCTTTGTCCACACAGTGATGGTTCAATCCTCAAAGCTTTTTTGGGTTTGCCGAGTTCTCATCTTTTCTTAAGTTGTGTCACAATTTTTCACGCAAAACATATGTACTGACATGAAAATATCGAGTTTGGCAATGCTTATGACTTGGAACATGGTGGTGAAAACATTATTTCTTGGTTCAGAACCATTATAGATCAAGCAATTCGACTCCATAGTTGAAGGAAACAAAAACAATTACCCCGGCGTTAATGACTTCAAGATCCTACGAACAGCTAATATATACGAGGTATGTACCATGAGTTTGAGACTTGACAGACACCAAAAGAGAGAATCTTCATGTCTCACTTTGAAAAGCACAGAGGAAAAAAGATGGAAGAAGCAACAAAGTTACTGAGCTCTGATACTCAAACCGAGATTGACAGCTTAGTTTTGTACAGAGAAAATCAGTATAAAATTTGCAGCTTCACTTAGTTTAATGAGGCTTAGTGCAGAGATTGTCCTGATTGAAAGTGGGTGGAACACGAGACCAAGCAAGTGGCTCTCTCTCTCTCTTCTCCGCATTGTTCTTGTTAACTTATTATTTCATGTTCCCATCTGCAAACTCAAACACTTGACTGAGTTGGGCTTTGAGCTCTTTACATGAAAAGGTGTAGATTTAGGCACGGCTCAATTTGACGGGAAAAATGCAGGTCAAAATCTTGATTTCCACTTCTTTGACCACGGGAAGTAGCTGTTTCCTATGAGGCACATCGAACTATTTGATTCAAATCTGATACAAATTATCAAAGGGAAATACGATCTATGTTTCCATCACCTCTTCCTAGTTTATGCACTCTCTTAATCGACTATTTTCGATCCGACTTAATCAACCGTGCATGCGGATTAATCCATTTGTGGGAAAACCTTTTGTTCTTGATTTTGAGGGGTGTGGCATTATTCTGGAATGTATGGTCAGTTGAAGAAATGTAGACAAGGGGACAGAGAGCTATGGTTTCACCACAAAAATATTACATGTTTAATAAGTGCACCATCCATAGGAGTAGCCAAGTTGGGTTTAGGGGGTTCTCAAAGAATAGGGAATGGTTTGATTGGTTCCTCCTATCATGACCTAGAACATGCAATAATTTCCGGACCACGGTTCTGTGGACTAGAATAACATTATCACTTCCCTTGCTGTTTCACATAATTGCAACTCAATGTCCCCACATGTCAATTCTTACTCTCTTTTTTATTTCTGATTTTTCCTCCTTGTATTTAGTCAAAGGCTTCACAAGATAAGCCTCATTATTGCCTCTCCTCCCCAAGCTTTGCAAGCAATAGCGGTAGGACATGTGTTGCAGTGTTGTGTAGGATCCAACTGATTGTGATGATGACCCCATATTGCCGGTTTAGGTGGATTCAATCCAACAACAAAGGATGTGACACAAATAGGAAATTAGAAAAAAAGAGAGAGAGTCTAGTCCAAGCACATGAAGACACAAGGTTGCATTATCATCTACCCCCTACCATACCCCCCATATTGAATGCAACTGCTGATTAGGAAAAAGATGGGATTTTTCTAAGGTAATAGTGAAACAGTGGCCGACCCAGTATGCTGGTGGGTAGTGCCTACAGCACCAAGGGATCAAAAGATAAAAAAAAAGTTGTGAGCATGACCATACCAATACCGATCACGTTAGGGCTTGTTGGGGATTGGTTTTTTTAATGGGGTTTTGCATGGTGTTGGGGTTGTGGACCCAGATGGGGCTTGTCTGGTGGGTTAGGGGACAAGCGCACGCCCTTTCATGCCCCACCGTTGGCTCTTTACTAGACCGATGTGGGTAGGGACCACGACCATCCACCTCCTATAAGAACCCAGTGGCTCAACGCCCTCAAAAGTCACCAGCCTCAGATATACACACTTGCAACCACAAGCAATCACAAACTCAAAGTCTCTCTCTCTCTCTCAAGAAATCATCAATCTTCTTCTTCTTCTGTGAAGTTAGCGCAGAAATGAAGATGATGAGCAGCCCAAGCATGGGAACCTCCAAGAGGAGGCTATCGAGCAGAGGGCTTGGTGGGGCTCTCAGAGAACAGAAGGCCAAGCTCTACATCATCAGGAGATGTGTGGTCATGCTCCTTTGTTGGCATGACTGAAAAAAGTCTTAATTTTTAGGGGGAATCAGAGGATTTTTTTTCTTCTTCTTTTCCATATTTTTTTTTTTTTGGTGGAGTGTACATAGCAGCATGAGCGGCTGTGGCGGCGGCGACATGGCAACGGCGATGGCGAAGGCGACGAGGATATTTTGGAAGGAAAGGCTTAGCAAGTTTTGTATCACCTGGCCTAATTGGCTACATATGTAAATCGGATAGCTTCAGCTTAATCGAGATAAACTTATATTTCTACCACATTTTTTCCACTTCCAAGCACTGTTCATACTCATTCTTCAACTGGTATATGGTCTCTACAGCTAATTCCCTACACAAAGTATGGATTGACCACATGTTCATGGGTCAAAACCGGGTAGCACTTATAAACATAGACACATGGTTGAGAGTTGCACAATTCGGATAGTCACTTTCCTTGGTATTTTAGGGCAATCTTTGCCTAATGTCCTAGCTGAGAACTTGCCTTGTTTTTTGAAACATTTGAATCTTCAAGTGCCCTTGACTTTCCAAGTTCCCTCCTCCATCATCTTTTGATCAGCATCACTAAACAAAGCCCTACGTCCTACTTCTTGCCCATCATTTTGTTTTCTGCCTCTTTTTGGTGCTTTCGATGCTGTAATTGAGCTTAATCATAAAGGATATGAGTGAAAGATCAGCCAAAAGTAGATCTTATTTGGACAAGAAAGATTCTGCAAAAAGAGGGTGGATCTCAATCTGTTTGACTGCTGTGAAGGCCCAAATAATCATTAGAAGTGCCAAATTATTCGGCGTTGGTCTTCGTACTTTCTGATAACTCCAATTAACTCCCAAGTTCCAAACCCTAATCTTTCTGTCTATTATAACAAATCCAAAAAGTGGCTTAGGCACTTAGCATGCTAAGAGGTCCTTGTGCCCCAGCTGTACATGTACATATATGTGGAAACACCATGACCTAAATTCAAGAGTAACATTTCTTCTTCTTCTTCTTCTTCTTCTTCTTCTTCTTCTTCTTCCAGGAAGTCGCTATGGAGTCCGACTCTTTGAGCCAAAAAAGCACTCCGATTCCCTCGCACGATTACTATGCCCTTGCCAGTTGATTATAAATTAGAGCCGGACTGTCTCAAGCTTTCGGCTCTGATTTCGGTTCGGTGATTCCGAGAGTGTACGAATGCTCTTCTTCTTTTCCCGGAAAATGAATATGAAGGGCATATCTCCTAACTCCCATGTTCTGTCTCTCCAATGATGAATTCCTTAAACTCCGGCCCAGTGAAAATACCTCTGGCGATGAATTGTTCTCTCCAAGTTATACCTACCTCGGCGGGCCTTTATGTGGGCAGTTGTCATCTGAAATGGAAAGCATAGAGAGGTCACAGACATAATCCCTGGAATCTGGCAATCTTGATAGTGTTGTCCTCAACCAAACGACATCTAAAGACAAAATTTGCAACCACAATCCCATCCCTAATTAGTTTTTTCCTTGGACCAAACATGGGATTCTCTTTTCTTATGATCAGTCAATCACAACCAGAGGGGAGCGGGTTGATCATACTTTGGACGTTTGTGATGGCGAGAGTAATTTTTTTTCCCCTCGGTGTCCATGCCACGTGTACGGTCCAAGAGGAACCGCATACTGTTCATCCCAATAGCAGGGCAACAGTGTTCCAAACTTGTTTGTTCCCTTGGACTCGCACGAGGGAGCAAAAGGAAAACGCCCTGGCCAAAAAGGCCAAAAAAAAAAAAAAAAGGGAAAAGCACGGATGAAATTGTTTTCATCTGTCCTTTTTTTGCCATCCTTATGTTTGAGGAAGATAGATATTTCACCATCTATTAGGATTTCTTCCTCATGCTCCCGCGATATTACTTACTTCGATTTGGGAAATTTTCCGGAGTTATTTTACCCAAGAATATGTTTCTTGAAAGGGACCAAAAAAAAAAAGAGTCAAGGAGTTCAATTTTCCTTTTGCTGGTAACTGGTAAGTCAAGAGCATTAATCTTTGCTCAAAGATTCTCAGTAAGTTGATTACATTATGACTAATATGATTTTTTCTTTCCCACAGTGCAAAATGAAATGAATTTTTTTTTTTTTTAGAGAGAGAGAGAAGACGTGGTGAAGAGGTCAACAAGAACAGAAGCTGAGTGGGGCCCGTCTAATATTCTCTTGTCGGCCGCGGACAAGAAGAACGTGATTGGTCAAAAGTTTGACAGGCCTTTATCAAGCCCCACGTGCGCCCCCTTCCCTCTCCCCACCCATGTGATTGGTTTCTTTCCGTTGGCCTTTCGATTCTCTCCTCCTCCGCCATTCATCGTCGTCATCGTCGTCGCCACGCTCCCAATAATGTCTGTACCGCACGAGTATTTACAGAGCTCGTGCAAGACCCTCATGTTTTCACGTCAGTCACATCACATCAAGCAATTGATCCAAGACAAACGTTTAACGGTTGAGTAACTAGTCTGGGAATTTTATCATAACATGTCTTATCACGTTCGGATTCATTTTAGATTTTTCGTAACGCTATTTGAACGGATCGCGATGGACAGATCTTGTTGTCGCTCTGAGTGCGAGGCCTGCTCTTGGGTCGACATCAACCCCCGTGCAGCATTCCATGTCCATCCTCCACATCGGTCAGCAAATAATTATTGGCTCCCTCTCTCTGTTGAGAAGGGTCTTCCTAGTCTTAGGATCAACTCAAACCAGAGAATAGCTAAGTACAATCCAAAAAAGATCGGAGTATCCTATGTAAGTGGGGCAGCAATGTGCAATTGCAGTTCTTCCTTTTTTGCCCTTGTGGCCAGAGTGCAATTGCAGTTTTCAGTCCTGTGGCACAACTTTCCCCAGTACTTGAGGTACATAGTATAGATAGTCATCTTCAATAGGGTTCACTGTGATTTCGCGATGGCTTCGGTCAAGGTCAAGGTCGAGCTCGACCGAAATATCAAGCTACTAACACTTTACCTGCACGCGACATCACATTCCACGCTCAACCATCCGTTGTCCCAGTTTTGCCTGTTTTCAGCAGCAATGGCATATATATATAGAGAAAGAGAGAGAGAGAGAGAGAGAGAGAGAGAGAGGCTCAGGGGCTCATCAGATTCATCAGGATTTCAGAACCATGCCCTCTTTTACAACACAGCATGTCCCAACATTGTTCATGACTTTGCCAAGGAAAATGGAACGAAAACAAACCAACAAATCCAGCTAACGCACTTCCCTACGATCACGCAGAGCCATCTAGCCTGTCTATGGGTTATCTAAAGGAGCTTCCCACAACCATCCTGGCCCTCCTGTAAAGGTGGGGCAATTCATCAGAGGTTCTTCTCAAGCAATTTCTTGCTGAATGTCATGATCTGTAAGCCAGATAGCTAAACCCACAGCTATCAGTGGCTCCACTCAATACGTGAAGATTTTATTGTTCCATTCGGCATCAACAGACACCAACTTACAACTACCTAGGAGTTAGGTACTTTTGATGCATCAACCAGCTCTCAACCGATAGGTGTTTTCGTGAATCGGACATTGGAATACAGATGTGCGTAGATACTAACATATTCAAAAGAAGAAAGTGGACAAAGCACCGATCAGGAGAAGATTCGATCAGGCTGCAATCTCTGAGAATCAAACTCATTTTGCTGAAATTCGATCTTCAAATCTGTCGTGATTACCTTCCACAGGAGGGAAGAGGAGGTACAAAGAGGTTGCCTTGCCATGCTCATGGATTTAGCTAACAAATACAACCCAATTACAGGCTATGAGAATTTCCAATCAGACATTCCCAATTGTAGAAGGTAGGAGCACACATTTCTACACAAATTATTTGAGATCAAACAAGAAACTGAAGAAACAAGGAGCCACCCCAGAATAAATATTTTATAAGTTTCTGGCAACAGTTACAGAATAAGTTTCGTATACTTATATTAAACATGCCTTACAACATTTACGCGTTCACCAATATGAGAAGAGATTCAGTTCAGAGGACATAGAAACAAAAACTTCACCCCCATTGCTTACATCTCCAGTTTCTCAAAAAACCCACAGTTACAAAGTACGAATTCGGAGGCGATGGAGGCCAATTTTACATGAAACTGACATCAAAAAACTTCCCCAATCCTATCTAGTCGACCACCTTGCTCCCGCCCCAAGCAACAAAGCTATCCTGCGATCCGAATTCCTAAAAAGCACATGGAGAGCAATCAAAATGAAAATTGATTAATGCTTGAGAAATTAAAGAGGCAGCATTTCATAAGAAGAAAAAGGGTTTGTACCAGCTGGCTCAATCGAAAATCAGGAGGAGTATCAAGCTCAATATTTGCTGGATCAAATGCCAGATTGTGGCACTCCTCCAGATCCTTCTTCAAGTCTTCAGGTCCTAATTTAGCATAATCAGAAAGAAGGGGTCTATTTTTTGGCTCCTCATGGTGGTTCATGTCTCCATCTCTATTAGGAGATTGAGATTGAAGCAGCTCGTCACATAAGGACAATCCCTCCACAAGCTGTTGCGAGTCCAGCAGATTCTGCGACTCACTATCCCACCATTTTTGGTCTTCCTCAGCGGGGTGATCATTATCATCTGTCATTTCCGGAGCAGAAATTTGTAGGGTTTGCTCATGATGCTGGGGATTTTCTATTTCCAGTGGACCCTCAGCATCCGCACACTGCATCTCAACGTGCTTTGGTTGCAAGCAGCAAAAGGCAGAATAGAATGAGTAGTTTAAATTTTAACTTAAAACATGTATGTCGGCAAAAGGGGAATAAAAACCCAGCTGACAAAAATGACAAACCCTTAATCATCATGAAATTGCACAAACATGACTTGATTTTCTCATCAACCAATCATGTTAGCACTATCTTACTAGATTATGCACTTTTTGGTATTATCCGAATTATGTATTAGAGAAAAGGAGGTCACAAGTGTTGAAATATATCTATGGATGATAGTCAATTGTGGTCATAAATAAATAAATTAGGACTTTTTTTTAGCATATCTCATGCTCTACAAATAGAGCCACCTTATGTACTCTTTCGTTAAGTTAATGAGTAAAGATGTAGCCTTTGAGTATTTTCTCTCACCCTCTTGAATATCCTAAAATAATAACAGGAAAATATCAATCAGTAAAATAGCACGCTGGGAATGTGTATGTTGAGTTTCTCAATACAAATTGCTCTTCATGTAATCATATGCTCTGTCGATGGTGGTGTAAGCCGGAGCTGCACTGAATTTGCGTATGTTCATGTCCATATGCATGCATTTCTTGAGGAAACAAAATTTCTCTCTAGATACGTATGTACACTAGCAAGATGCCCGTGTATTACATGGGTCGAAGACTATATTTTATATGTTACCCGACATATCCAATTTGCATTTATTGATACTTCAAGTTATAGATTTTTTTTTTTTTTTATAGATTGAATATACTTAATGTTGACCGGAAGTGTGTCTCGATTGCTTTACAAAGGTCATAGGAATTGCCTATGTTTTTCCTTCGATTAGTCCAAACACATACCCATTTATTGGATATTTCTTGGCAAAATGACACATGCGGTGAAAATTATCAACATGAAGCTTTAGTTATTATTACCAAACTAAGTTGATTAAATATCAATATAGTATTTATCTATCTCATCTTTTTTGCCGACGCAACACCAGGGCATATTTTTCTTTTCTATAACACTTTTGAAATCACCAGTTTTTCATGTTGATTTGCTTCTATATTTTTATCATGTTATAATACTAATTTATCTTTTAACAATGTGCTCCTAATTTTTTTTATGATGGAATCAAGCATTCATGATGTATACTTCACCATGAGAATTTCTTTAAGACTTATTGAAATCAATATAAAATTGAAACTTATGCAAAATTTTTTTATGAAACTTACTATAATCCTTAATTCGATGTATAGTCTCACCAATTATATAAAGAGATGGGAATTATCTTCACAAACTATAAAGTGAGACAAGCTATCTTGACAATTCACTAATCGTATCTTAATAACTTTAAATTTTAAATTAATGGGCCTTTAATGTTATTTATATGCTTGTTGAAGTGTTATTATCGTACATATTTAAAAAATTATTGCACTAGAGTTATCTATTATTATGCATTTAGCAATATTTATTTACAGAATATGGAAATGAGTAATATATTTTAATCCTTTTCAGGATTGTCTAACATAATTTATTAGTGAAAATTTTTTGCTTATATTGTGTATCTGTATAATATTCGACTCTTTCGCAAATATCTAAATTTCAAAGTGATGAGAGGTATCTCTAACTATGCTTTTAATCGTAAGGTCATCAAGTTTTAAGTCATAGTTATTCATAAAGTATGCAGAAGCATGTTATATGACACTTCAAATATATAGTATAATTTGTTTTAACCATAGGTTGTTTTAAAATATTCACTTCTCAGTCAGAGATAAGCTATAATTCTTTGGTAATTAATCTTTTTACTGATCCTTTAATATCCTTAATTGATCAACTAAAAGGTATCATGTTATATAACCTAAAAAACGATCCTCTAACATATACATGTTTTATGGTACTCTTTTACCATAAATTATTTTTCAAAAACGTTTGTGTGAAGGGGTAACTTATAATTAATTTGGTAATGTTCATTTGTACGTCCATATGTGTTATCATCTTATTTAGATCATATCATATCCGCTATCATTCTGTGTAGTACTTCATCAATATTTCAATATAGATATAAGAATTTGTCATATAGGTATCCATACGTTATTCAACTTGCTTTGTTCTAATCCACTATAAAACTGATAGGACTGACACGGAATGTCAGACCTTGTTATCACCAACGACAAAATAATTAGCATTATACCAGAAAGGAGGTTTTTAGCCATAAGAGCACCGAATGATAATGAACTTAGTCATATTTAATTATGACATAAGCACAATTGAGCATTATAACCCTCTAAAAGAATAGTATTTACGTGATTATGGATAACATTTTAACATCTATACCACAATATGCATAATTTCATTAGAGACTTATTACCAAATCAAGCAAAATATGCCTGAAATTTAGAGATTTGCTACGACGCGTGTGAGCGTGCCACATGGCTAACTCTGGCATGAACACTATCCACTGTTTGTAGATATATAGATAGATGTTAGTTGGCGCAGCTTGCGACAGTGGATAAATAGTAGTTTTACCTGAGCAAGGGGGCGTCCAAAAGCAGAATCCAGAACCAGATCAGAATCACAAGATCGCCTCTCCGTACAAGGAGGGTCGGGCGTCACGGACTTTGGAGTCACTGGATCATCTACTTTCATTGTTGTAGCTTCAACTCTTTCCTGATTATTTAGTTCATTTTTTTCACCTTGCTCGAGCTGTTGCTGCTGAAGATCATAGAAAATTTTAGATATCACAAACTCCCCATCCTTCTCATCCTCTCCAGTTCCTAGGTGATACTGGTGCATCTTCCAATTAGTCTTTTCAGATTTTCCTCCCCTGACCAGATTCGTGTACAAAACCATAATCTTTTTCCACCCCTTTTGAACACCATCAACCATCACTGGTTTAGTCTTGCCTGTCTTGTGCCAACGAACATCGCCAAAATCATCGCCAAGTATCTTTCGACGCTTTCTAGTCCCAGTATTGTAAGCCTTAATGGCCCGGTGAAAAAAGTGAGCTACACTTCCATCTTGTTTAACACCTGTGGGATGCACTCCAGCTCAGATCCAGTACAAGAACTATCCCCACAATGAGCACTAGAATATTTTGCTCACCTGGTAAATTCTGAGGATGCGTGTAACAGATCCCATCATCTTCATCAACAGTAGGTATGAACTCATTGATAAAAGGATGGGATTTCAAACCTTCTACCCCCACCTTTGCAAGCAAATGATACATAATTTCTGGGTCAGATGGATCAAACTTGACACCCCTGGGTAATCCTGGCCACTCCTGTGTAACCTGGATAAGGAGAGATTGCAAAAGCCCATATGAATTCGCAAATAGAAGTTTCACTTTAATAAAGAAGATAGGATAACACTTGTGCTGGCAATAGCTTTAAAGACTAAGTGAGAAAACAAAATCACTTTAAGAAGGCAAACAAAAGATCAAAACAGATGCCAGAAGTTTACGCTACCAAATATAAACTATCAGCTAAAGGGATGTGAACGCGACCTTATAAACCCAAAGCAAAGCAATTGAAACAAGTCCATATTAGATCTTCCAAGTGTGTTTAATGTGAAGGGAAAAATTTTAAGGCAGATCACACCCTAAGTCGTGCATTGATGAGTCTTCAAGCAAAAGAAATTTGTCAAAATCTGAAGTCAGGCATGGTCCCTATCTACAGTACCCACCATCTGGGCAATGAACTCAAATGAGATCGTAACTGCACGTGATTCAAAAAACTCAACAAGAGGTGCATTTGACAGGGCAGATGTCCAGCACTCACATAGACGTGGAGATACCATATACTCAACAATGAAAAGGAAAAACTTCCAAATGCAAGAGGAAGATAAGTCACAGCTACAATAATTGGTATATGGACACCGAACAGCTTAGCAACGCCTAAAAGAGTTGAAGAAGCAAATGACAACTTCGACAGACCCAGAAAAAAATCCTAAGTGTGTAGAGAAAAAAGCTAGCTAAGAGCTACAAAATAACAAACTTATTGATGAGCAGTCAGAATACAGATCATGATTCATATCGTATCAGTCGAACAGAGAACCTATAATCTAAAGAATGACTTGCATAAAAAGGCGAGCTCTTAAGAAATTTACAAAAGTATGATAAAGAATTCAGAGATCAAGTACAAATAGAAAGAAGTCTGGCGATATGTAAAGAGTGGATTCAAAAAGAAGGGGATAAACAAAGGAGAGGAATAAAAAGATCTCAAGCTCTTAAAACATCATCTGCTCGCTTATTTAGCTAAACTCTGCAAAATCAGTTTACTGAAATATCTGAACTGACTGCTGATTATCAAAATCTAAATTTACAGAAAATCGTCCAACATACATATGCTAACTTAAAAGCAAAATTTAAGGAGACATTAATGAGCAAGACTGGAGCAACATACATCACTGTTATCAATGACATGTTGGCAATTTGGACAGGCTCTAGTTGGATTGCTTTTCCATTTTACTTTCTCAGGATCAGACGCACCAGAAGCGCTCCTGATTTTTGTTGCAATTCTATGACTGTCCACCAACCAGGATGGTCTGCACATGTCACAAAAAGAAGTATGGTAAATATTCTGAGCACACTGCACTAGAGTTTAGCTAGAATTAGCCCCAAATAAAACGCGTGAACATTACCACATGATCTTATACAAGCACATCTCAAGGACCAAACAGTGAAACAGATGCTTGAAAGAAACTGCTAAAAGGATAGATAGACATGGAATAACAAGCATGTCATATAATATTGCTCAAGCAAGACATAATTCTATTCAAAGCTGTAGGACCAACAAAATGTATACCCTGTCTCCCAAAAATCAATTCATATGCTAGCTTATTCAAAATCACAACTCAAGCAATTGATGGCATCAGGTTTGCCATGACAATTGTTTTCTTTAGAGGTATGGCTACAAGCCTACAATTGCTATGAGCCCACTATCCATTTATGAGGGGTGACATTCTTTCTTGAAAGTTTATGGAAATTTTGACAGGAAGATAATATCAATATGCCAAAAGTTTGTCAAGTAACAATAGGTACTTTTTAAATACAGATATCAATCTTCTAGCTACTGTTAAAAGCATAAACTTTTTTTTTCATGGTAACAAACACTTTCAGAAATAGTCCGTACTATCTCACAAACAACTACTATTCAGATATCTCTTGCAATCTGCAAACTATGTCTTCGGTTAGTCTTATTAAAAATCAGGATTTAAATGTGCATCATATGGTAACCAATGAATAAATAATCTTATCGGAAAAGTCAAACAAAAGGCAACCATATGTATACCAATGGTTTTGCCTGTTTCTATCAGACATATGCACAGGTAAAACATAAGGAATGCAACGCAAAACATTATTGAACACACAGACAAGGTCAAACCAAAGTCCTTCCAAAGGCACATTATTTTGCCAGATGTTTAACAGTAGGAGGGTGATCCGAATACACAAACAAGTCCAAATGATGTTGTTAGCGAGAAAAGAACCAGTACACAGGTCGCAAAACTCAATCTATTCATCAACTGAGCCTAAGGGTAGGTCACTAGACCAAACTTATCTCAATGATCAGGCATCTGGACTACATTTCCCACTGAGCATAATAACCGCATTTTGTGCAGACTGTAGACTAAAACCTAGCTAATCTATCTGAGCAAAACACACTACTTTAAACCCATGACCACAGAGTTAAAAGCGACACTCTGTAAACATCGTATAACCAGTTCCATTTCCCCAGATTCCAAGTAAAACGGAGCTCAAACTCTGAGAACTGTGCATCAAGTAACTTCTTTTCCCTTTTTTTTTGCCAGGAAACAAAAGGGGTCGCTCGAGCGCAGAGAATTCATCCCTCGGCAAACAAATCGACACCCATTAGTTCCTTCATCTTCCAAATCGCAGAAAGGAGGTCACTCTTTCAAAAAGCTCGAAACTTTCGCACCAAAATCCACCCAAAAGAAACAGTTTTTCGATCGCACATAAGCACGGTCTTTTGCTAATCAACATTGCGAGTCAAGGACGAGGGAACCGCATCAGCGAGCGATGCCCGAGTTCGCTTACCCAGCCATTGCAAGCGAAGAGAGCGATGACGACCGAAAAGGACGCCCGTCTCGCTCCTCCGAGTTTGAACCCTCCCTGTGATGCAAGCAAGCAAAGCAAGTGAAAAACAAAAGAGGGGAAAGTGAAAATCCCCCGTTGGAGTTGCAGTGCTGTGTTATCTACTGTCTTTTTCATTTTCCTTTTTAATCGTGTCGTCAGACTTTAAAATTTGCCTCTCTTTTTTTTAACATTCGAAACATTAATCGAACTTTAATCAAATTGGTTAACTAAAAACAACTTTCTCTGACTACTTTCTCTGCTCCCCCACCATCGCACCAGCTGAAGGAACTTTCGGCAAAGGATAAAATCGTCATTTACAGACAAAAGATAAATCGTCGTTTTATTAGCAAAAATTTAAAAAATAAAGGGCAAGACCACTGACCAGTTCTGTAGTGGCGGCAAAACAAGTGATTCTCTGTCGCGCGGTCGCACCAGAAGCTCGCGTGTCCGCTTAGAACTGGTCAAAGTCAACCGCAAGCAACTGGTCCAACCTCGTATTTTCTTCCCTTCGCCATCACTACTTCGCTCTTCTTGCTTCGTTTATTTGATTATTGTCTTCGAAAAATTATTTTTAATTTTTTATATTTGAATATCGAAAAATTAATTAATCTACAAATAATTTTTTTTATGAACTGAGAACATCAAGTTTAGATTCAAAGTAAAATATTAGAGGAAAACGATCTCTTATTCTAACAAAAAGTGTATGCGTTATTCTTCGTTTAGGATTTACGTAAATAATACTCTATATTAAGTTCATAAGTGTTGATCTTGAGCAATTTTCTGGATGTTAATATATTGCTTGTTCTATCTTGAAATGTTTAGCTATAGTGATTTTCAAGGATGATGTTTTGTAGTTGAATGAGTTTTGTTTTGAATAGATTACGGATAAATAAATTTGTATGTTTGTTACTTAAATAGAGATGCATAAAGATTTGGCCGAGAGTTAGAGGGATAAAAAGGGGTAATTACCTTAAAAAGGCACAAACTCTATGAATGATGTCAATTTTGATCCGAATTATATTTTGACTCGTACTCGAATCCCAAATCCGATCCCTATTAATTGGGAATTGTTAGTTGACTGTCGTGGCGGTAGTCGAGCATGAAAAGGAGGGAGTTGAAATCTCAGGCGACCATCACAACAAGGTCGCTTGATGGATGCTACCACCGCATGATGGACACTAACGACACCAATAATAGGGCCACCATTAGTGTTGCCTAGGTAGAAGAAATTCTAGGCTATGGACACAGAGAGAGTCCTAAAAGTGCAAATAAAAGAAAATCCAAGCCAAAAGAAAAAAAAAACTTACGTGTATTTATTGCTGACGTGGAGGCCATATTTGAAATTCGATGACTTTCGATGAGACAAAAACTGTTAGAGCCAACATCGGTGTTGGAACTAAAGGTCATTCGTTCTTTGGGAAATTAGCCCGAATAAATAGAGAAGTTTGAGTGGGAAAATTTGAATTAGAGTTGTTCTTGGTAGAGATTGGAAAAGATGAAGCTTGGGTATCCTGGAAAACGATGGACTTAGAAGGACCAAATAAAATTACATAAAATGTAGATGATAAATAATAAATAAATAAATGAAATTCGAAAAGACAGAAAAAAAAAATCCAAAAAAATAAAAATTTGGTCAGAAAAACAGAGCATCAGTTTTGGAGTTGCAGAGGGCTCCTAGAAAGCTCTCGTTGATTTATTTGATTTTGCTCTCGCGCTCCACTCACCGATCTCTGCCGCCATGAGCTCCTCCCGATCCAAGAACTTCCGCCGCCGCGCCGGCGACGATGAAGACGACGACGACGAGGGACCCAACGGAGCCGCCGCCACCGTCGCGAAGGTCCCATCAAAATCCGCCGCCGCAGCCAACAGAGCTCCTCCTAAACCTAAGAAACCCCAGGCCCCGAAGCTTCTCAGCTTCGCCGACGACGACGGCGAGGACGAAACCCAATCTCGTTCTCGCCCTAAACCCTCTTCTCGCCCCGGCAAACCTTTGTCCTCCTCATCCTCTTCTCATAAAATATCTTCCCTCAAGGACCGCCAATCGCCCGCCACTCCTTTACCTTCGAATGTCCTTCCTCAAGCTGGCACTTACACCAAAGAAGCCCTGCGCGAGCTCCAAAAGAACACGAGGACCCTCGCTTCATCGAGCAGCTCTCGCTATGCTGCGGCATCGGAGTCCAAGCCCGACCCTAAGCCCGAACCTGTCATTGTTTTGAAGGGTCTCGTGAAACCCAATGCCCTAATCGGACAAACATTGAAGCAAGTGGATGAATTGAGCTCTGATGAGGAAGAGGGTGAAAAGGGAAAGGCGTTGGTCGAGAAAAGGGAAGGTTTGTATAGAGATGATGCAGAGAGACGGTTGGCTGCGATTGGAATTGCAAAGGGACAGGAATCGTCTGGGTCGTCGTTTCCTGATCAGGCGATGATAAATGCGATAAGGGCAAAGAGAGAACGGCTGAGGCAATCGCGGGCAGCTGCGCCGGACTATATTTCGCTGGATGGAGGGAGTAATCACGGCGCGGCTGAGGGGTTGAGTGATGAGGAGCCAGAGTTTCAAAGGCGGATCGCCATGTTCGGAGAGAAGATTGAGGGTGGAAAGAAGGGTGTTTTCGAGAGTTTCGATGATAGAGCGGTGGAAGTGCCATTGAGAAAAGACACTGAGCTCGAGGATGATGAAGACGAGGAGGAAAAGATATGGGAAGAGGAGCAGTTTAGGAAGGGATTAGGGAAGAGAATGGATGATGGAACTACCAGGGGAGTAACTAGTGCTAGTGGCATTAGTACTGTTCCTGTGGTGCATAATGTGCAGCAGCCACAGAAGTATGCATATACAACTCCTGCAGCCGGTTATGGTCCTGCACCAAGCATTGGGGCAGCTGCCCCTCCTTCTCCTCCTCCAAGCATAGGAGGGGCAATGGTTGCTGGGCCGGGGTTGGATGTTATATCGATTCCGCAGCAGGCTGAGCTTGCTATGAAGGCTTTGTGCGAAAATGCGAGGAGGCTGGAGGTAATCTGTTTTGTTTTGTTTCCAGTGCTGTGGTCTTACTACTTGAGTATATGAATAGTTAGCAGTATCTTTGCATAATTGCGTTGTAGGATGAAATGGAAACTGAAACTTTAGCGCAGAGTGGAGTCTTAGTGAGTTATGTCTCTTGATTGGTTATCTTGACCTGGGGCCTTGTAGAAAGGTACGGGTTTACTTTGAGTGGAGTGACTTAAGGATTCCGAAAGTAAATTGAACAGATGTCGTTTCGAAAGATTTAGTCTGTTGGAAAGTTTGTAATCAAGTTGTTAGATAGAATTAGTGTGCGTGTTAGGTGGTCTAGAGCGTTGAGCTTAAGTCTGAGGATACGACTCGTGTGAACTTTTTGTTATGTGATATACCAAACAGGGGATTTTTAACTGCATCTCATGAGGGCTGGGCTGGTATAGCTTCTTGGGTTGTGAAATCAAGATAATGTTGCGATAGCCGCTACTCCTTGATGTCCATACAGATAATCACTGCTTTGAATGGAGCATGGACACGCCTTGGTTGATTTTTAATCCTCTAGAAACACACATTGATCAGATCGTATTCTCTTAATACTCTTGTGAGGGATGGCAGACTTCGTGTGTTACTTTATCTGGGAGAATTCCGGGCGCTGGTGGTTCTGGATCATTCTATACAAATCAAGAGTTTGCCCTAACTGACTACTTTTGTCACATGCTAATGCTGTAAATGGTCAGTTGACAGGGTATTGGTACCGTGAGCATCTAAGAATATAGGTTGTTGCTATATTTCCTAGATTTGTTCTACTCCATGAATTGCTGCAGACATTTTCTTCCTTCGACGGTTGATTGTTGGCCTAACAAACATGCCTCCTTTCTTCGTGACTTTGTCTTTTTCGTTGGAATTGAAGGCAACCATTTGTCTGTAGATCATACATTTAAAGCCTGGCTTTCTACCTTTTATAAATCCCTTTTAAACCCTAAATTCATATATTTTCCTTTTCCTTTTAAGAGTATTCTTTGTATAAAGGTTCTTTAGTCATGTTGAAGTCTTCTTCACTCTTCAGTGTCTTTTGCCTCATTGTATAGTCTCCTACCATTTGGTTTGCTTTCCTTTGTTGTAAAAGCTTGGGTTAATAGGTGAACTACCTTTTGCCATGTTGAACTTGGTTAGTGCAGTTTTTGGGATGAAGCTGGTCAATAAGTGGACTTTGGTCCGGGCACTGAAAGAGCATGTGAATGTTGAATCAGGATTGCAGATTGTTATTAAGGCTGACACCAGACCTTTCTCCTTTTCTTTGAATAGCTTGGATCGAAATCTTTTGCCTGCTAAGAGAGAGAATGAGTTCTTATGCCCTTGTAAATCTTGTTTCTATGTTTTGCTTGCTAAATGGGTTTGCAAACATTTGGAATCCCTCTGTCTTTTCGATATTCGTCAGTATGAAGGTTCTTTTTTTCTTCCAGTAATGTTAAACCGCGCTATTGGTCCCCTTCTTCTCAATAGAGGCAATCCATTATTTGGCCTGATTTATGTAAAACACTTTTCTCCTTGAAGTTGGAGTACCTAAATTTGTATGCGATTCTTTTGCTTCCTGTCAGGAATCACACAGCAAAACCATGTCATCTTTGGCAAAGACTGATGAGAATTTGTCCTCCTCATTGTTGAATATCACTGCACTTGAGAAGTCTCTATCTGCTGCTGGTGAGAAGTACATCTTTATGCAAAAGCTTCGTGACTATATTTCTGTTATATGTAAGTTCTTGCAGGTATGGCTTTATTCTGTTTTCTTTTATCCATATACTTTTACCATCTTTGTTAATGTCCTTTGATCCATGGGAAAGGTTTCTTGCTTTTCTGTTCAGTTTTACACTCTACGGTACCTAACCCGGCGCATATCTCTCTCTCTCTCTCTCTCTCTCTCTCTCTCTCTCGCTCATGCACACACGCCCCAAAAAAGAGAAAATAAAAGCACACCTGCATGCACACACGATGTACCAGTATTCATCAATACACAGAGCAATGGCATTCTTTTACAAATTTATGTGAGAAGTTGGCAAAAAGGTCAATTTGCTTAGGAATTCTTTTGGAGGATGGGAAAGTGATGGATTGTGCTGCAAACTAGTTTGGATTCGATTATATGTATTATACTGTAATGAAATACATGGGCACAATAGTCTGACTATTCTATTTTCTCTTCCGACGAAATGAGTTCTCTTTCTTGCAATAAGGCATCACTTCATGAACTTATACTTGTAATTTGTTGCTCCAATTGATTACTTACCGAGAGCATATTTCATTGCTTCACTCTTCTAGGATAAAGCTCCATATATTGAGGAACTCGAGGAACAGATGCAGAAATTAAATGAAGAACGTGCTACAACTAAACTGGAAAGAAGAATGGCTGATAATGATGATGAAATGGTGGAGATAGAAGTAGCTGTTAATGCAGCCATGCTGGTATTCAGAAAAGGTGATAGCAGTGTTGCAACAATAGCTGCCGCGACGAGTGCAGGCCAGGCTGCAGTCGCTGCAATGAGAGAACAAAATAATGTGCCAGTAAAGTTGGATGAGTTTGGTAGAGATATGAACTTGCAGAAACGAATGGATAGGACACGGAGGGCTGAGGCCCGGCATAGGAGGAAAGCTCGATTTGATTCTAGGAGATCATCATCAATGGAGTTGGACACTCCTCATCAGAAAATAGAGGGAGAATCTAGCACTGATGAGAGCGATAGTGAGAGTAGAGCATACAAGTCAAACAGAGATTTATTGCTTCAGACTGCTGATCAAATTTTTGATGACACTGCTGAGGAATATGCCCAGCTCTCAGAGGTTAAACAGCAGTTTGAAAAATGGAAAAGAGAGTATTCTTCAAGCTACCGCGATGCCTACATGTCACTTAGTGTTCCTAATATCTTCTCTCCGTATGTTCGGCTGGAACTTTTAAAGTGGGACCCATTACATGAGGATTCCGATTTTTTCGAGATGAAATGGTAACGTATTAGCTTGCCTCTTGCTAATATTTATAGTCACGTGGAAGTGAGATATCTCTCAATTGCTTGATTGATTAATCTGTCCTGTATTGTCTATGGAACTCACACTTAATTATGTATTGACACTTTGTGGCGAACTCCGGCTGAAGCTTATTTTCACCTTTTCAGGCATTCATTGCTATTTGATTATGGTCTGCCACAAGATGGAAGTGACTGTGCCCCTGATGATGATGATGATTCTAATCTTGTTCCGGGATTGGTAGAGAAGGTTGCGCTTCCCATTTTGCATCATGAAATAGCCCATTCTTGGGACATGCTTAGTACAAGAGAGACGAAGAATGCTGTTGCTGCCACAACTTTGGTCACAAATTATGTTCCAGCTTCCAGTGAGGCTCTGGCTGAATTGTTGGTTGCAGTCCATACTCGCTTGGCAGATGCTGTTGCAAAACTTATCGTATGTGTTATTGAACGGCATATTTTGATATACATGCATACAGCTCTGTGTTGTACACTTTTTAATACAAATTCTTTGATTTCCTATCCACAGGTGCCAACTTGGAGCCCTCTAGTAATGAAGGCTGTGCCAGGTGCTGCACGGTTGGCAGCATACCGCTTTGGCGTGTCTGTTCGTTTGTTAAGAAACATATCTCTGTGGAAAGAGATCCTTGTATTACCGGTTGTGGAGAAGCTTGCTGTTGATGAGCTTTTAGTTGGGAAAATCTTGCCTCATCTTCGAAGCATCAGATCAGATATTCATGATGCGGCGACAAGAACCGAAAGAATCGTTGCATCTTTATCTGGTGTTTGGGCTGGTCCGAGTGTGTCTGGTGATCGTAGGTAATGAATAGCTTCTTTGTAGGAGACTTATGACTAACCTTAATCTGAGTTACTAGTTTCGCATTTGCCAGTGATGCATAATATTATTAATATAGCTTAAAATAATTCTTTTTAAGTTTATGTTTACTATTTGTTCTGGGTGACTGCTTGTACAAGTCGATTAGTTTCATTCCTAAAGACATTATTCATTGCTCAAAGGGTTATTTATTTGGCAAATACTTCGATCTCAACTCTCTTTTAGTTCTTGTCTCTTGTTTGTGTAAGTACCCAAGGTTTCTTTTTATTATGTGCTTAAAGGTGCATTGCAGTTTCTGATGTCTAGATGATCAGGGCAGTTGAGCGATAGATCTTTGACTGACCAGTGACCATAAGAGAAATTAAAAGAAATTATCATCCTCGTGTTGGTTTCTTATTGTCCTTTTTAATGACCATCTTCTTCTTGGATTTGTTTGGTATGCATCTTTTCTTTAGTCGGGTCTGAACCTTTACTGCTCTACACTAATTTTGTTTGGTTATTCATTTTCTATGGAACTTAGCGCGTGACATCCTGCGATAATATGGCTTTGGTTATGGGAACCATCTTCTTCATGTAATGAATTTTCCATGCTGTCCCCTGCTAGCTATGCTTTTGTAGGCTCTACGGCTATGTTGAACGGCGAACGCGTATTAATTTCAGAATCGTGTGTCCTCTGCGCTTTAATTATTGAGTCATATCGGTGCCTTCTGTACTCTGGTGTTATGGAGAGAGAGTAGAGTGCATGATAATGCAAGAGTAATCTCAATTATTTAGAGAGAGAAATAATTGGGCAGTGTAAGCGTGTCCGGTTACGAGTCAGTTGCCTGTTGATATTGCAGTCTTTTCCTTTTTAGTAGTTTTGGGCCTACGTAATCAGGATCTGAATCAGATTGGATTAGTTGCTGATTTCAACTAGATTACAATGTTTATATATTAAGATAGAAAGGATTAGCAAGATCTATGGTTACACTTGCATGATTTGATGAAGCAGGTCATTTGACTTTTATCAGTCCTTTCACTTTTTATGCATCAATTACTAATGCAAGTACACCATGCAGTCTCAAGCTCCAGCCCCTGGTTGATTATGTGCTTTCACTGGGAAAGAACCTGCACAAAAAGCACATGTTTGGTGTGACCGAGGGGGAGACCAGTGGGCTTGCCAGAAGGATAAAGAAGATGCTGGTCGAGCTGAACGAGTACGACAATGCTCGGGAAATAGTCAAAACCTTCCATCTCAAGGAGGCATTGTGAGACGCCGGCTTGTGCAGCTAATCCGAGCGGTGCGACAGGGACTCTCTCTCCCTCTCCCTCCTCCTCTCTCTGTCTCTGTCTCTGTCTCTCTCTCCCCTCCCCTCCCCTGCCCCCCACCCCCCCAATTTAAATCCAGGTTACAGTCCAAGGTTACATTCCAATCTTTTATCCTCATCATATGCCCTTTCGGCCCAAGGGATATTTGTAGAGTAGGCAGGCCTTTTAGCCCTTCAAGGTGGTTGGAGTTTTGTAAAATTTTCTGGTGAGAACTGGTTTGTTTTAACGAATTGGCAAGTTTCTTTCTTGTTAGGGTGTGACGACCATGTCATAGCTACGAGACCCATCATGCTCATATTTTTAGAGTTCCAATTGTTGTTTTTTTTCGGCTTACGGTGAATGGCATGCCTTGGAAAGCAGTTGATGGCGGTTGATTGTTGAAGATGTTTTCGACTGTACTTCAGGAGAAACGCCTATTAACAATCGGCATTATGGCTGTAGATGTTTGTTCTTCCTTCTCGTTATTGCTTCCTTTGTCCTCTTTAACCGTCCGGCAGAGCTGGCAAAATGGGTTCATGACCTACTTTCTAACTCAAATTCAATGGGCCGGGTCAGATATGGGTGATTCAAAAATTCAGTAACAGGTTACAATGGGTTCACAGTATTAAAGTCCAACTAGACATGGGTCTTAATGGGTTTGAAAATAAACCCGTTGAAGCCCAAAAAGTTCACTAGCCGGAAAAAAAAAAACAAATTAAAAAGAAACAGAGAACGGCAGCAACGACATGGAAGAGTAGAGGAGCACCGCCATCGAGGATGCCCCTCTGCCGTCGGTGATATCACCCAGAATGGCCAGTCTTGCTGGTGGCGTTGCCAGCAACAAAAATGGTTTCGCCGGAGATAGTTTCGCGGGGTACAGCCTTCAACAAGTGCATCTTTGATTTCCTCGGATCTGTCGAGAAGCTTTGATTCGGAACCCTCTCGGTGTCCATCCCCACCCCCTCTGCTCAGCATCGTAGATTGTCCTCCATCGCCGCGGTTTCAGAAATCGTCAAGGAGAATAAGCTCAAGCTCTTCCTCGTCTTCGGATTTGGACCCCCTCCCTCATCGCCTTCTGCACAAAGCACATGTGGTGGCTTCTTCCTTGTCCCTGTCTACGATTTGTATTTGTGTTCTGCTCTTTCTGTTTTCTTTAATTCCTCTCGGGATAAATGCGTTAGAATTCTTAAAACTTGTCACAAAAGTACAATGGAGTCCTAAAACTTTCAAAAAGTGCGATTAAAGTTCTAAATCTTATCTAAAATTTGTCAAGTTGCTGAAATCAAGTTCTTCTGTCAATTGCATTTTTTAAAAATTTTTAGGGCTCGATTGCACTTCCATAATAAGTTTAAGGACACAATTGCACATTTTGAAAATTTTATAAGTCAATTGCACTTTCGTGACAAGTTTTAGGACTTTTAGTGCATTTATCCCATTCTTTTCCTCTCTTATTCCTCCTCCCCTTCTTCATTCTACTTTGGGCTTGTGTTTCTCTTTCTCAAAAAAATAAAAATAAATAAATAAATAAAACAATGTTCTCCGCGATGATGGTCCTCGCTACTGTTGTACAAGGTAGATTTAAACCCGTCAGTCAACTTCTCCATGGTTTCGTCCCTATTGAATTCCTGAAATATTACTAATCAAATCTCGCAGCTCGTTTCAATTTCAGAATTCGGGATTGATTCGTCTCCCTGGTGATTTTTCTTCAGGTTCGCGCTTCTGCTATTTTGAGCCAGTGGAATCTAATGTGAACCAGCACGTGGAAGACGACAACGTAGCAATCAACACAATCAACTATGATTGAAAGGAACACCGGCGTGATTTTGCCTTCCGAGCCACCGTGAACGGCTGTCCATAAGGGTTAAAGTGGGTGGGTTCGGATTGGACGTGGGTTGGGTCGCGTCAAGTCTAACCCACCCATTTACCATCCTTACTATCCGGGAAACTCTAGATGATAATGGAGCTAAGTATATGCAGAACCGTGTCTTTACTTTACATGCGCATGCGGTCACTCGCATTTGTACAAAATTACTTGAATCATGTCATCCGATTAAGTATAACGAAATATACAGCCTGACGACTCAAGTCGTAGATATCATGGGGCTACTAACGTGAAGGCAAATTACAATTTAAGATGTGGTTGGTGATAACGAAAGAATCGTAGAACACATAAAATAACTATTCTAAAGAGAGAGAGTTCCCGATGGGAATGGTGGCATATAAATATTACGATTGTGAAGACAATTCGAATCTTGATCTTGAAGGCGACCTTTCCTAAATCAGCATCGCACATCATCTCCTCTTTTACGTTCCATTTGTTGGCTTATATCAAAATTGGAGGAATAATGGATCAATCTTTAGAATACATTATCGTCGAGCAAGATGCGTAGTAATGTTTCTAAAAATTAAGTTTCCAAATCTATATATAAATACACACACTATATATAATAGTATAGTGAGTGGAGATAGCCAAGTTATTCTTTTGGCGTTATCAATCTAATGAGGGAACTTCTTGAATGTGATCAGAAACAATAGTCATATGTCATATGTAAGAACTTCAAATGTTCAAGTTCACGAACATGTGAGACATTCTAATAGCGTGGCAATTCAGCCATCCTCTGTCTATGATGTGGGAAAACAATCGTACGCCAGTAAAATATTGGAAAACTATGTATATGTCCATTAACCCTGTACCTTTAGCAATTTGTATTCCACATAAAATGATTTAATATCGGATAGATGTTTATCAAGTTTGTTCAACTAGCTAGTATATCCTTCGGTAGGACACTTGCTAACGTGATTCATTTGTGATGGAACATGAGCCATCTCAGCTGTACACAAGTTATCTATTGCGGTTTTGATTTACGACGAGATTACTTGATAATGCAATATATAACTACCAAGTGCTAGGTTGTAAAGAATCACATGACCTGCATACAATTAGCTGCATTGCTTACCATCTGTAACTCTCAATTTGTCAAGCAAACAATACTTATCAATGTACTTCGTCAGGCTTAACAAGTTTTCTTTTTTGTTTGTGGCTGGAAAGTCAGCCTTAATAAGTTGTTCGATTTTACATAGAGGTACTTATGGCGAATTTTACATACAATTAGATTGTTATTGCAGTTTAACTACTGCAAATTAGGTATATTTACTTAGACAACAGTACGTGCATCGACATATCGCACAAAACTAGTGCATAAATAGGATTAAGGAGAGAACCAAGATTACTCAATCAAAATCAAAAAAATGCACGGAAAAAAATTTCATAAGTATGTTTAATAACAAGAAATCTTAGATGTGCAATCTCAGTTGTAGTTTGTGCACCTTTTAATGTATGTCATGTCGCAACTAGGGCATAGCCTGAGCATTTAATTGGTAGAAGAACACAGAAAAATGATAAAATGCCAAATAATACGCAAGATTAGAAAACTTTGAAGCTTAAATTTAAAATTTTTGCCTTCTCAATTGTAGATTGAGCCTTTTCAAAATTCTAATAAGTTTGACTTTGCAGTTTTAAATACTCACTCACGAAATAGCAACGCCAAATGTATATTACATGCAAAATGATGAAGCTGTACAATTTCCAAAATTGAGAATTTGAATGGAATAGGGATGCGGCTATTGTTATAATCTCAGTACTCTTTGAATTGTGAATTCACACAGAGTGGAAGGTGCCTGCTGTGGTGTGCATAATGTTGAAAAACACCTACTAATTTGCATTGTCATCCATGTTGCCAACTTGGCAAAGGAGAATTTCAAATTATTTCAACCTTCTTTGATAGTTTTAAATGTAAATGCTAACTTACCCAATAAAGAAAAGAAGAACGATTCCCCGATAGTCTGACAGTATTATCGGTTATTTCTAACTATAGATCCACACACCATCACCGCATGTTTTAAATAAACCACTCATTAATTGAAAGATCATGGGATCGACAAGATCTTGTCGATCGTTAAACTAACGACTTCCTAAAGAAAAATACGACATCACATAGTAAAATCCTAAAAAAATGATGTATTCGTTTACTTTCATTTCAGTCTACCCCGCCACATTGGCATGTTTGATGTGTGCATAGTTTCAAAAAAAAAAAAAACATTAAAAAAATTAAGAAAAGAAAAAAGAAAAAATGAACAAAGATTTCATTAACGATTGTTCAAGAACCGAGTCCAGACGCACTTATTAAATAATATTAGGGAAATTCTACAGTTTTCAATGCACAGATAGCCTTTTATGTTGTACAAAATCAGTCTTGAAAATTGAATCTTTCCAACTAAACTACACCTTGCGAGGGCACAAGATCCGACGAAGAAAACACAAAAAGCTTTCTTGTTGGGTAAGTTAATTTTGAGACAAAGCATTAGAGCATTACAGGTAAGAACACACAGTTGCAAAAAATTAAAGGCGACAGCATCTGGAAGGAGCAAAATGCTCCCGCCATTAAATTATATATACTCGCATGCACATCCCAAATCAACCTCGAGCAGCAGACACTCCGAAAACAAAGAACGGGGAAAACCCAAAACTGGAAAAATAAGTTCACAGCTCCTCACATGCAATGTAATAATTACACGAACGATGATCCTCAAGAGCACAACTTGCCCTAACCAGCCTGTTGCAGAATGGCTATGCACTAGGAAACGCTGAACGTGCATGCCTCATTGGGGGTTCCGTTTCTTCATTTAGCAGAACAAGGCCGTGGTGAAAAATAAAAACCCTCGACGACATAATCCATTGAAGAAGAAGACGATGGTGATGGTGATGGTGATGGTTGGGACGAAGAACATCATCGTCACGCAACCCAGAGGGACAAAATGGCACACGTAGTACGTCGTACACACTGTCCAAATACAGCAAGAAGAACAACCAGAAGATCGGACAGATATAATCTGGACCCGACTCAAACGAAAACCCTAGAGCAATCAATTCCTCACATTTCCTTGAATGGGGTTATCTCAGAAAACTTCTCTTGTCATGAAAAAGATTTCTCGCTCTCTTTCCTCTTTTCAAACTCACATCTCCATCATCTCTCTGCCAAGAGCCCAAACCAGATCAGAAGCACCAGAAAATAATGCAGGAATTTCCCCACCAACCACACATGTACAACACCATTTTTTTTTCTTTTGGCCTCTTGCTTCTCCATTAAATGGAGCCGTGCACGTGGTTAAAAAAAAAGTACCATCATATTGCCGGCTGTTTAGTGGCCAAGAGACACAAGCACACACCGAAACCCTCCAAAAAAAAAAAAAAGAACAAGAAAAAAGGAACACCCGCAAGCATAAGGAAAATAAAAAAGAAAGAAAGAGTAGAGAAGGAGGAGAAAATGGAAGTTAGAAGAAGATTTAGATATGGTCGACATTGTTAGAGAGACCTGTGTTCGAGGATATTGACGTTAGTCCTTTGCCTCTTAACATTCCCAGAAGAGGACTCATCGCCCCCGCCAGCTTTCTCTATCACCCCTTTGAGCGCCTCTTGTATTGAACTCAATGAGTACTGCTGTATGTGTTGCTGGTGCTCTTGGTGCTCTCCATTGTCGCCGCTCAAGTCCTGATCGTGATCGCCGGTGATGAACAAGACGTTCCTCACCCGCCCGCCGAGTGTGGTGATCTCGGCCTTCAGGGTCCGCAGCCGCAGCGCCTTCAGTGTCTTGATGAGGTCGGGCAAGAGGTCGGACCGGTCCTCGCAGCACAGCGATGCCTTGATCACAAGCTTGCCGTCGACTTCTTCATCCGAAGTGTCCACCGTGAGCTCGTCGGTCTCGGTCGGGATTAGGCTCGTCTCGGCGATCAGGGACGTCTGGCGCTTCAGCTCCTTCACGTGCTGGATCACTTCTGCCAGCAATGATGCCTTATCCGTCTGTTCGCATCGCGTCAGAAGAAAATAAAGAAACCGGGATGAAGACAGTTGCTTCACAGAATAAAACCATTTTGCATGGTTTTCCATAAACCAAGTTAAGTGCATTCTCTAACCATCTAAAAGTAACCAAACGAAGCATGCTTATCATGTACATCACCATCTTGGTTTTCGAATACCCTATTGTCTGAAGCACAAAGAAATGAGAACGGAAGCTTGCATTTTCATGGTGAAATCTTTATCTTTTTCCCTTGGAGAAAGCTAAAATTTTGCGCAATGGGCTGACAAGAATGCTGGCTTGTCTCTTTCCTCTTTAGTTCTTGTCATTCTTTGTTTATCTAAATCTGAACAAGAAAGGCGAAAAAGAAGGGGACTAGGAGAGATTGATATCCGGCAAGAATTATCCATGGGAAGCCTTTTCGACTGCTAAAATGGTTTCTCTTTATCGTGTCAGCCCAGCGAAATTAACGCCTCTCGCCCTTTTCGATTATCGCCTCCTCGGAACTACCCCCGAAGATTCGGAGATGGAATACCAAAAGTGTTGAGCACCAAAAGAAGAGAAGAAAGATATAAAAAGAGAAAACAAAACATCATCTTTGGCATTGATCAAGCAAAAAGAAAAGGTGGGTGACTAGCAAAT
Source organism: Rhodamnia argentea (assembly GCF_020921035.1). Lineage (NCBI taxonomy): Eukaryota > Viridiplantae > Streptophyta > Magnoliopsida > Myrtales > Myrtaceae > Rhodamnia > Rhodamnia argentea. The sequence goes on along the minus strand of NC_063154.1, from coordinate 7,006,761 downwards.
ATATGGGAGAGTGCAGTTTTATGTCTAGAGGAGAGATAGGTTTTGATTTGAAGGGCACTGTCTATGTTGTCTGATATGTCTACCGAGGAACTAGCAAATGTTAAAGAGAATCTAACCAAGGAGATCTCAACCCAGAATTTCTCTCTCGATCGGGAAAAGAGAGAGCTAAAAAAAATGTTCATTATTGTTCATAAAATACGATTTCCACGCCATACGCGTGCTGAATGTAACTAAAAATATGTAAGTCCCATTGTATTTTTCCCTTTTCTTTTGTGCTTTTTGTTCTTTGAGTGCGCGTGCAATTCTGCTGGGTGTTTCGTTTGTGTGGCTTGAACATGACAGCATGATCATCGAGCGAAAAAATATATATGTGCAGCGTTTTTTTTTTTTTTGGTTTTTTCTCTTTTGCTTACTTTAGTGGTGCTGGGGAGTAAGCTACGCAGCTTCGCGAGGTGGTTGTTGATCCTCTCTCGCCTCCTCCTCTCGGCCTCGCTGTGGCTCTTCGAGGCGGCGAGGGCTTTGGCGTCCATTATCTCTTGGGCCGTCATCTTCCCCAGCTCGGCTTGGAGCCCGAACGGCGCCACGGCGGCGGCGGCGCCAGGATGAGCCGCCACGCCCACCGCGAGGGCGTCGGATAGGATCCGGAGATGGTCCGAGGCTGGACCGCCGTCATAGGCGAACTGCAAGGAAGGGGCCCTTCGGTTGAAGAAGCCGGCGTAGGGCGACGGTGGCAGAGGAGGCGGGGGAGGGAGGAGAAAGGGGTCGGGCTCGCGGCCAGAGTGGAAGGCCGGGTGGGCCTGCTGGAGGGGCCAGGGGAGGACGGACGGCGGGGCTTGGAGGTCCGGGTGGAAGACCGCGCCGCCAAAAGCGTGGTCGTTCTGGTGGTGGTGGTGGTGCATCTGGAGGAGCAGTTGCTGTTGTTGGTGGTGGTAGTGATCTTGTAGGTGGTGGTGGTGGTGGTGGGGGGTGCTGTGGAAATTGTCGATGGTTTGCGAACACTCTCCTTGATCTTCTTCAATCTTTCCACTCATGCCCACCTACTGAAAAACCCCAACAAGCTAAAATTCAAAGAAAGACCAAAGAGAGAAACAAAAGCCAGAGCCTTTTCTACTTGTGCCCTTTCCTTCCCTCTAGTTAGGAGCGAAGACAGAAACTAAAACGGAAGAAGATCTTTGAAGTTGGTATGCACTTCCATGGACGAAAAGCACAAAAGGGTCATCAGAGAAAGAGTTTTTACTTTCCAGAAAAGGATTGTAGGGCAGGGGGGAAGACCTCTTGCTGCTCGATACACAGCTGAAGAAGGAGGATGGAGTTTCGATTTGTCTTTGCTTCTCTGTCTCTCTGGTTGGCTAGTGGCGGTGGTGGAGAGGGGAAAAAGCCAAGGTTGAAGACCAGTCTCTCTCTCTCTCCCTCTCTTTCTCTCTCAATCTCTTTCACTTGGTAGGTTTGTCTGTGATTGCCTTTGGGCTGTGAAGTGTGTGTGGGGAGGGCTTGATGCGACCCCTTTTTATCCTCATTGCCTTCAACTCAGGCTCTCTCTCGTGGGTATTGTTGGTATCTTTTTGTTCTCCTCTGTCCTTTTTCTTTTCTTTCTCCTTGGAGCGTTTTGATTTTTTCTAATTTGCACCACTCTAAGTATATAGTCTACTAGGGAGGCCTCAACTTTCCTTTCTTCTTACGGCATTCTCCATCAACATATATACATGTAGCCATCAAATTAAAGGTATTGGTGTTGGTGGTGGTGGTGGTGGGGTGATCCTCTTTTCTTTCTTTTTTCCCCCCTTCCCTCTGTTTATATGGTCCGAAAGAATACTACGAAAAACAATATGGTCCTTTGCGATTGGTTCGATGTGAATAATTGCATTCTGCGAACACATGAGCGTAGGTCAGACACAGATATAGAGAGAGGCTAAAGAACACAGAGCAAAGCGCAGTGAAGGCAACACACGGATTGTCGACCGACCGAAGCCTCGGAAAAGGCTGATGCATCGTCATGATAAAAGGCGGAGCTATGTTCTATCTATCATTCTCTTTTCTCTCTCTCTCTCTCTCTCCTTTCCTTTTGATTTTTCCCTTTTGTTTTACTTGTGTATAGCATTTGTTTTATCTTTTTAATTTGGAGGGGGGGAAGGGCCATTGTAGCCACCTTTCCTTACCTCGGTCAAGCCCCCACGTCCTTCCACACTCGCTCCGCTATTTCCACGCCGTCCCAAGACCTTGTAATCATTGTGTCTTGGAACACACTCCTCTCTCTCTCTCTCTCTCTCTCTCTCTCTCTCTCATATGAGTATATTGACCTCCTGAAACCGAGAAAGTTATACGTGGAGAAACTGTTTGAGGAAGGCCGTGGGAGAGAGAGAGGGTATGATTGTATATTATGGTTCAAAGAGACGAGGGCACGCTGCAGAGATTACTGGCATCTTAATCCAACCAGGCCCCCTCCTGCCCGCCAATTCCTGCAACGATATCATACAAAGGTGGGTCGTGTCTATTCAGCAAGATATGTATGTTGGAGAAGATGTTCATTTTGCATGATTGCTTAGGTTTCCAAGATGTTGGAATGAAATGGAGTGCCCCTGTGCTGTCTCTATATCTCCAACCTTTCCGCCCTAGCATGGCCAAGCCCGTTCGTTCACATTATAAATGTCTTCAAAAAACGCATATGTGAGAAAAATTGGTGAAACAGAAGTTCGACGGATGTCTTGTGGAGGATTTCATTGATCTAATCGGCCCAATTAACGTAATAGCTTGTGGTTTTTAAGTGAAAATACATCCAAGTAATTATATCCATTGATTTCGTGAGAGCATTACTCGGTACAAGGATGATACCTGGGATAAGTGGTAAGAGTCCTTGGTTATCCTTTACCCATTTTAGATATTTTTGAGAGTTTTGACTTTGGTGGGCTCCGAGCAGTTTTTGTTAAGAATAACTCGGCCTATATCCTAACCATTTTGAGCGAGATTGGTGTCGCTCATATCCTTTTGACACGATCCTATCAACCAGTTATCTCAGTCCTACCACAATAAATACACCCATCGATTTATTTTTTCATTTTTTTAGACTTTTGAAATTGTCAACGATTGGAATTTAGCATTGCTATTGACCTTGCCGATGAACTATTGAGAAAGTCTCCAAAACAAGTGACTCGGCATCCAGGTATATTAGAATTGTTCGTTCCTACTCTGACGTCCTAACTATTTCAAACCGTTCCTTGCTATGTTGCTCAAAGATAATCCTTCCTCACGGCTCGGGGACCTCGATGGAAAATCTCCTCAACAATGAGATAAAATTTTGTTCCGAATATCAGCTGAATGCGCAACACCAAAAAGATTTTTTTTCCTAGTGGGTAAGTAATTAGGAGCTTGAAAGGATTATTGTCATTCATTTGTTTCTGTCGTCGCACCTGGTAAATGCGATTTCTAAATGGAAATATTGTTGATTTTTTTAGATCTACCGCAAGTGCATCTACCATCTATTGCCTAGGGGATAATTGGGAAAAGTGTCAAAAAAGTTCTAAACCTATTGCATTTATGTCAATTTAGTACTAAACCATTTTTTGGTGCCAATTCAATCCTGAACCTTTTACATTGGTGCCAATTCAGTCATAAACCTTTTATTGATGCTAATTGAGTCCTAAACCTTTTGATTTGTGTCAATTTAATCCTAAGAGCTTTTGCATTTGTACAAATTGAGTCAATCTGATCAATTTTGATCCAAAATCGCTAATGTAGACGTCAATTGTCTTAAGTGGCACAACAACTGTTGATGTGGACATTTTTTAAATATTATTTAAATTATTTTTAATAATTTTTACTATTTTTAATAACTTTTTTAAAAAATTATATAAAATATTTTAAAATATAAAAATAATATAAGAAAATCCACATCAGCGCCGGCCGTGCCACATAGGATAATCGATGTCCACGTAAGCAATTTCCAACCAAAATTGACCGGATTGACTCGATTTGTATAAATGCAATAGTCTTAAGACTAAATTGGCACCAATCCAAAAATTTTAAGACTCAATTGACACTAATAAAAGGTTTAGGACTAAACTGGCATTGATGTAAAAGGTTTATGACTGAATTGGCACCAAAAAAAGGTTTAGGACTAAATTGGTACCAATGCAATAGATTTATGACTTTTTTTGACACTTTTCCCGGGGATAATTCATTATGGCCAAAATAGGAAAATAAAGTGAAAACCCTAAGATGAGTACCCTTAAGACATTTACCTAGCAGACATTACAAGGAAAATTTCAATTACAAACTTTGTTAATCCAAAAAAAAAAAAAAACAACAACAACGGATTGAGGATAATGCAATATTTTCCTTATATTACACATCACAAAGTGCATCCCTACTCTTCCCACTTCTTCACGGTCTATTTGCAAGTTTCCTTCCATTACACTGGGCAAAAGAAAGTTTAAAGCTTTGGAAATCACATAGTTGTTTGCCCTTATTTAGTTAAGAAAGCACGAGAAGGCCAAAGCACAATGGAAAATAAGGATGTTTCTTGTCACGAGATATTACACACTCCGCCTATTTTGTTTCCTGCAATCTGGTCTGGCTTAAAGAGGTGAAGAAACAATTATCCGTCGTGATTTTTTTGGGCCCAAAACAAAAAGAACAAGGGGCAAAAAGCAAAAAGCAAAAAAAAATAAAAATAAAAATAAAAATAATAATAATAATAATCAGAAGGAAAAGGGAAAAAGAAGCCATGAAAAGGGGTGATCATCGCCTCGAAGCTCTCTTGACCAACAACGTCTGAGTGATTACACAGTCATAATCAGGGTTGGCTAACAAAAGCAATAACAGGAAATCATCAAACCTACTCGCTTTTCGTTTAACCTTTTAACAGCATGATAAGGGGTTCGGACAGAGATTGTGCGTGTTCATGTCGCAAGACATTTCACGCTAGATGATTCAACCTACGTTACGTCCAAGATAAGACATTCACCTTTTAAATCTCTAAAATAATCAAGGTCATTAAAGCCATTTAGACCCTTTTCATAAATTCCTTTTATCTTATTTCGACAGAAGGATTGAAAAGTAACTTTCTTTCTTGTCTTTAAAAAAAAAAAAAACACATATCCTAAATGCCCGACAAAGTGTGAAATATTATAGGATCGAGCATTTTTTATCCCTTTTTTTTTTTTCCTCTCCTCCTTGCAAAATTACAAGTTCTTATGCTAGATCAAGCAAATCCAACCTCAATCGGTCGTGGAAAAGGCCGGTGGTAGTATCATCTTTTGAGCTAATTTTTGAAAGAGATACAGAAACGGGTTGTTGCTGCTAGCTCAAACAATGAGCCTTTCCGTCGCACTAATAAACCGACTACCAACCCCTTCCATAATTGACGTGGAATAATCTAAACAAATCCCATGTTGAGAATGCACCGGTCGCGCATTAAATTATATTGACAAAAATAAGCTTTCACATACTAGAATCAATGCATATATTGTATCGTCCACAGTACAAATCCGGACCTCCTTGAATTTTTTTATTATTAATTTCCAATGTGCGCCATTTTTTGCTTTTGGAGCTTCAACTCAGCTGAAATGAGAACAGTACGGACTTATTAGGTCAGTGCTCTTCTTTCGTGTCTCTCCCTCTGCCATGCTACTATTTTGCTAGGGCACGTCCCAGATGCTGAGAGAAGAAGACGACCCTCTTTTCGTTTTCCATTATTTTCAATTTATTCAACATCTTCTTCTGTTTTTTTTTTTTTTTCCGGAAGCACGCATGGGTACTTTTCGATTTGGTCCCCATGCTTTTTATCTCTTTTTTTTTTTTTTATGTTCACCCTTTTTGATCCAATTCTATAATCTACTAATTTAGATCCCTCCAAAGTTTCAAAGGTTTGATGATAACAGCACCTTCCACTATCTCAACAACATACGCACGAGAAGCGAAGCCCTAGTTTGTGGGGCTTATCATGACATCAATCCCACGCTGTCATGACGTACGCATTTAAAACAAATAAGACTGTAGAAGATGATGTGGATATGTGAGCCACGTGGTACGATCGCTTCGTTTGAGGATTGTTCTCATCGTATGTCGTAGAGACGATATAGGATGTCGTACGCATTGTCCATGTTCTTGTGATATATCCACGCATTAAAGCGATGTTTGCATTCTTTTTTGTTACTATTTTTGTACTAATATATACATACATAACCTTTCCCAAGGTCATATGTCCATTCTGCTCGACTTATCTGATTCCATACTGCTTGGAAACGAATTGCTACATTAGTAGGAAAAAGGCTTGCACAATTCATGTTAGCATAGCGTAGGTTAAAGCCACAAGCTCCCGACCGCACCTGTTGAAACACATGAATATCGGATCGAGCTCCCATTTCTTATGGATTTAAGACTTCGGATTGAGTTGGAAGGATCACTTTACTATGATGTTTCTACGCTATGAAATGGATAAATCTTCGAGTCCAGAAATCTATCATTTCCCTTTCTCATTCACGTTATCGCATGGACGTGTCATACGTGCTCTTTCGGAGTGATTACGGCTACACAGATTTGTTTAACACTTCGAAACTACGCTCGTGAAGGGAGACCCTGCAGATCTACATAATAATTTCTCCTCTGACCAAACCAACAAATCTTTGGCCAAAAAGAACAACTGCACCAGCGGATTTGGAGGAAATAACCCTGAAATTGCTCGTGAAAGTTGGGCACGGATTTGGATAAGACAAAGGAAAAGAAGAAGGTGCACAGAATTAAGCAACTGGCATATCATGGTGATTGTTGAAGAAGGCTATGCAATTGAGCTTTGTTGATTCGAACTTCGAAAAGTATTGGCAAAAGGGAAAAAAAAAGTATGAGAAGAAATTTTGTGAATTTATCGCTTTTCTTGAGAGTTACAGAAGTAATAATGGCGCTTCAGCACTAGATGGACACGACCAAACGTCATTGCTTTGTGAACTTGAGCATAAGGATGACCTTCAAGATTCACGAATTCATGAAGCTCAACTCACCTTCAACGATCAAAACTCCTTTTTACGTTTTTTTTTTTTTTTTCCTTTTTGGCCAAATCCTTTTGCAGTAATTACTGTTCGGATTTGCAGATCTTGATTGAATTTTGATTTGGTAAAAATTGTTCCATTTTGGTATCCTCCGTGAAAAGTTCACAAAATCTTTAATTAATTTACCTATTGAAAGAGGGAGAAACAGGAAAACTAAGTATATCTAGGGGAGAAATTATTATGCGACTAACTTTAATCAACTGTGAGATTTTTTTTTATTGAAATCAACTTGATATTACAAGCCTGTTTTTTATCACAAAAAAAAAATAGCAGATAATTAGAAATTATTGTGGGGTTAACTCCTTCAATTTCGAAAAAAAAAAAAAAATCTTTCAAGTATTTGTGGTCGACGATATATTTTTAGTCTCGCAGTCATTCAAAGACCGTTATACTAACAAAACTCTATTTAGAGTTACACTGGTAGGGCATGGTATAGTAATGCATTATTTATGGCATGTTTGCAATATTTTTTGGAACAAGATAAGCCCACGAAGGCATTGGGAATCAAGTCCAATAGGAAGTGCCCATCACTGCACAAACCATCTGTCCCTCACAATCTGAAATATAATGCTACATGTCACGATCAACATCTATAGGTCCTTTTTTGGTCCCGCTACAAGGGGCCTAGATTACAATACATATTGTTGAAATAATAACGCGAAAACTACAACGAATCTTGCAAATAAGTCAATATAAAATCACCAGAGAAATTACGAGGAACGATAAAGGACACCAGATATTTACGTGATTTGGTCCGAATATCGGTATGGAGAGCCAACAATATAATCTACTATAATCGGAGAATCAGAGTTACAACCGCTCATGTACTCGAGCGTTTCCCACGGCTAAATTAAGTCCAAAACAAATACACAAGTATTGTCTCATAATCTCTCATATAAAACTCATTAAAAAAAATTCACAGAGAGAAAATTCGATACTTGTCTTGTTTGCTCTACGTACGGCTAAGCCAAGAACGTCTCTTGCGATCTTCTGTCTCGTACGTTCTTCTTTCTTGAGCGGCTCCTCAAGACGTCCTTTGTCTTTGTGCGTCTGTGTTCGTGCCGTTCAAAAAAAAATCAGCAATTATCTCTTGTGCCGTTGTGCGGCACAATATCTATGAAGTCCATTATGCGGTCAGACTGGATTTTATTCCTTTTCTTGACTTCGCCTGGCCCCACACGAACAGTACTGAAGGCGCCCACTCAACCGGTCAACTTGGATGAACAAGAAAACCATCTTGTTGACCGAATCTTGTGATATGTTTCAAACGAATAAAAAAATCTGCAATTATCCAAAGAAACCACCGCAAAGTAAATCCATGATTTGGATCAAGGATGCACTGGATTATCAAAAAAATCCTGTACACGAGTTCAGTTTTTGTACACGGCTCAAAACTCGAGACATAATCCAACACATATGTTTAGCAATTACTAAATAGATCGGCACAACATATATGATATTATCTAACATATGAGGTATCCGAGTTATTCGATTCGGACTAACAAGCTCAAGTTTATCAGGAAGAGGAAGCTTTGAGGGAAGTTTTACTAACAGAGCACATCCATGCCTACGGAAACTTCTTACCGGGCAAGACAGGTCTTGGTTAGACCGAAAACATTAATCTCGGGTTGGTTCCACGAAAAGTGAAACTCACATGTGCCCGTCTATTCCTCGCATTGGGTTTAAATTTGAAACAGCACGCGCACTCCTTCACTTGAAGCCACTCTCAAGAATAAACGAACCTGTATGCTCCGATAGTTATATTCAGTGTGTTTGAAATGACAAATACACTCTACGAAAATTAACTAGTTCATATTCCCTACGCACTTTCTCCCTCCAATGATTAATCAAGCAAGAGCGGACCCTAACATGCAGCAATGCATGTGCAGACTTTTTCCTTCTTTAACAGTAAAGTGCAACGTTAGTCAGATTTCTTGTACTTTCTTAGATTTATGAATGTCTTTTTAGAACACAAAGCAAAGCGTGGCTAAATCATAAGTTGACCTAAAAGTAAAGGTTTGCGGGGACGCATGGAACAGCAAACGAATGAAAAAGGAGATTCTGTCCTGGCGAGGTTAGAAACCCTAATCCGGAGGATAGAAAAGAAGAGACTAGATAATCTAGATCTCCAAGAAGAATCACCACCTTGGTACCCCACTCCAAGGGTACAAACACTTTCTTGATCACTCGCGAACCTTGGAATCCACCAACAGGGGCAGAGAGAAAAACAAAGAGAAAGATAACAAGGGCGAACTCCCAAGGGAAAACTTTGTTCAATAACTCAAGCGTGCTCTACAATGAAATATACCAATGATATGTAAGCTGATGAAAAAAGGATAATTTACCTAAAATACCAAGTTCAAATAGGTAACAATATTCTCAAAATTGCTTATCTAGATCAAACCATGCCTAGAAATATATTAAGAAGATAACTTGAAATCTACAAATAAGAATTTGAAATATTTGTGGTATCGGCGAACCTTTTCATTTAAGGAATGTACTAATTATGGAGTAAATTTATTACGGATACGGTGTTTCTTCTTCGGAAAGGATTCGTCCCGGTATCATATGGCACATGCCTTAGATTTGAATCATAATACCCTTTATGAAAAGAGCGACCTGCGCCTAGGCTGGTAGGGCAACCCTTTCCCGTGACCGATCACCGGCCATGGCTGGTGAACGAGTACCGACCACAAGCAAAAGGAAAAGAAAAGCAACAAGAAGGAACAAGAAAAAAAAATATAAAAATTCAGAAACTTTTTAAGAAAATGTAAATATTGGTTATGTCGATGCTAGACGAAGGCTAGCCTAAGGCCACATCAGCGATTTTCAACCAAAATTGATCGAAATGACTAAATTGGCAAAGTGTCTAACATTTTGAGACTATATTGGCATGATTAAATGATTTAGGACTAAATTGACCGTCATACAATAGTTTCAGGATTTTTTGGACAATTATCCTGATTTGAATCACAGTATTTTTTATGAACATTTTCCCGGTTGTTACTCTCATGTTATTATTGTCGGTGGTGGTGCTATCATTTCCACGACTACCTGTATTATTAGTTATTTCCATACGCGGTCTATTTATTTGTTATGGTTACTTACACATGTATTTTATTCGAGAAACTCAAGGTCTTAATTACACCAGAAGTTATCCCCTCCAAAAGTGTGATCTCTATCCCTGAACACTGTGTCATCGACGTGATAACTCATCTCAAGTCGGGTTAGTGGCAGCTGCAAGTTTCCAGCGCTCACTTTCTTAACAGTCATGTGTAGCTATCAACATGACTGTTGAGACTCGTGGGAGCATTAAGTCGAGATTATGTACTATTTTCATCGTGCTTATTTAAGGTTGTCACATACAAACACATGACAGCACAACAGTATAACCCAACTTCGTATCTCTCTCTCTCTCTCTCTCTCTCTCTCTAGCAGGAATCATCAGTGCAATGAACAAACAATGTTAGTAAATAGGAATGAAAGGGTCGTGGTCCACTGTGCGAGCAGGGAAGAATCAGAGAGGAATAATTGAAATGTAATAGCTCAGGTTCAGCAGCCCAGTGGCTGTGCGGCTACTACTTTTGTATTTATTGAAACGCAGTGGGGATCGAATCTTGTGGTCCAGTAGGAATGAATGGGCACAACTTTGTCTTTCTTTTTCTTCTCTTTTGTTTCTGTAAAAAGAGGGAGCAGGGAAGTGTATATTGAGAAGATCACCCTTGCACTCATATGAAACTAGATCTTACATGTTATGGTCCCACACCCAGAACTCTCTCATATGGATTTCCTCACTTGGAATTAAATCACGAACCTCATCAAACGTCAAACTTCTTGACCCAAAGAAATTACTAACAACAGTAACTTTAGTTCCAACTATTATGCAGTGCAAATTATAGAATCGAATCACATATCTCATATTCAAAATCAATCTCACTTGATCTCAATTTAATAATGATCACATTGAATACGTTGATATGATCAGAATGTGATACACCTTCACACAACTTTAAGTTGAACGAACGTCACATCAAATTCGTAGAAGACTTCTCGTACACGTCCAATAGGGTCTTCACTAAACCTACAAGGATCCTTTTTTTTATTTTACCGACAACAAACACGATGTTATGAGACATCAACCGAGGAACTTCTAACGCATCTCTATCCAACAATTCCTAATTAGTTTGCTTCATCGAATTTAGTTTCTTCCCAGACAAGGGTAAATGCAGATTTCACCGATAAAGATAATTGTCAATTTGTATCTTTGATAAACTAAAATCATTCCCATCAATTCTATAGATTTTCACTTTCCCTTCTTCCGTCCTCATTAATCCGCTTCAACTCAGCCAAGCCTAGCTCTAATATCAACCGTTGCTTAAAGTAAGCGATCGAATAACAAAGTAAACAAAACAAGAAACGAAATCGGACACCAGATTATGTGGTTCGATTAATATACATCCGCGGGGAGAGCAGCATAAAATTTCACTACGGATCAAATAATACATCGAAGATTACAATTACATTCAAGTCATTCAAGAAACTTTCTTGCTAATCAAACTATGAAACTTACTTGAATTAGAAAGTTTCTTATTGTGTTCAAATTCTAGATATATTTGAACATTAACAATAGAGACGGCATGGGCATGCAAAATCAGAGATATATCTACCGTTTAATGGTAACTGTATGGAACATTTTATGCTGTTAATAGGTGCATGCTCGAGGGATTGTCACCTGGATAGGGAATTGTAATGTTCATCTCTTGGGCATATGGAACTAACTAACACGTTTTGTTTTTGTTCGTTTACCCTACCTTGGATCTTTTTTTCGCTTCAATCACTATAGTCTAATTTTTTATCGCATGCTTTGACCAGTTAATAGCAAGTTAACCGAACAGACTCCATCCCATATGGCTTTTTGATGATCGTCTCCATGACATGCGTGCGTTGTTACTTTAAATTTGTGGACAAGCTCACAAGCCAATAGCACATTATACAGATGTGTTGCACTACACAAAAAATAAATATCGATAAATCTAAATTTGCATGCAATTATAATTTGGGCACAAGCCCCAGCTACACCCCGGTTCATCGTGTGGATATAGACGTACTACATACGTACATAAACATATATGCGAAAAAGAATCAGCTACTGTTTTAAACTTGAGGACATGCGGAAAGTGGACATGAAGAATGATAACTTGGAGAGTCGAAAGCAGTGGGCGCAAGACGTTCTGAGCTATACACCAGAAAAGCTTCAAAACATTTGCCAGACAAAGTTCTTTTTCAGGTTGGTCCAAGAGCTAGAAGAAGCTGAACCTAGCAAATACCAAGAAACAAGAACTCAATCCATCCCAACCAGAGAGTGCAATTCCTCGTTAGTGACCAACAAGTTTTGCAGTCCTGGGACGACATGTCTTTGAAACCCTTTTCTGGTAGTGACCCTCATTGTCAAAAATTCCAGATATAGGTTCCTTAGAAGTACAAACACTCCCACATTGGAGTCTGTTGGCATGAAATTTTGAGTGTGGGAGGACAGTTGACCCGATTTTCTCTTACCTTTGTCCTGATAAAAGAAAGCTAAATGACGAGGGAGCAAGACCTAAAGTATAGGGGGAATCTTGTTGCTAAAAGGGCCCTAACAATGTGCCTCTTTTAGCCCTCGAAGAAGCAAAGTTAAACCTTTCTACGTGATTTGTAGATTCGGCGGGCTTGGACAGATGCTGAAAATTGACGTGCTGCTCCATCTCCTGCCAAAGAAAGGAAGGAAGATGAAGAAGACCATTCTTTTCTGGTCGAAAATGAAGAAGACCCTTTGATTGTGCATCAACATTAGGTAAGAAGTCAACAACGTGGACGGTCACAATTCCTCCCGAATCAAAAGGAGATCTCCCGCTGGGACCCGAACGAAATCACAGCCTTTTTCACTGAGAAACTCCTCGCTAAAGAACAAGTGTTGGTACCCTTCCTTCCGAAAGAGACTACTCAAAATACATTTGGTTAAAAATATATCTATATCTCATCGACATTTTTCGATTATTCATCATGCCACAAATAAAAATTAAATGGTGGGTTAAAATTATGCAATCTTGCTCAACAACAAAAAAAAAAGAATGAAGGGCCTAACCAGACAGATGAGGACACAGCAGGAATGATGCACTGACTCCTGAGAGGGAAAGATGGTTCATAAGTAGGAGCAGTCTCAATCATAAAGAGGGGGATTTTTATTCCCTTGTCTGAGTTTGGGCTCATGTAGAGTCAAAAGAATATGCCCAAGTTTCCATGGAGTGTATCCCCAAAGTGGGACAGTGCACTCCCTCATATTCCTTAATAACACACTCCCACCAACTTCATTTCCTTTTTCCCTTTCCTTTTCGAATATATGATAACGAAAAACTCTAATCGAAGTAGATGCAGAAGATCTGTCAGGATTTACTCATCCATGTATAACTTTTGTATCGAAATTTGTTTAGATAGACATGAAACGCATCAAACAACGGAATAATGAAACATCGCGAGATATGTAAAGATCGATCTAGGTGTGTGATGTATAGTGGAATGCTATCTCATGAATATTGAGATTAGTAATTTTTATGCTAATCTTAAAATTGAAGTTCAACATTTCAAATTCACTTATATTAATCATAGATTATGCACACTTATCTGATTAAATTTATATCTGTGCTGCAGTTTATTAAGCACTAAAATAATATTAACTCAAACGTAATGTTAGATCAAAAGTAAGAGCAAAAAACGAAAAAATGTGTATCTTGTGGAAAGTAAACCTGTAATTAAGAAATTCTCGAGCACCCTCGTTATCCATTTACTATCTAATGTTTTGTGTTTTTCCATTGATTCGAGTTCATTCGGAAAGAAAGAATCCATCGAGATGCGAGTTTGGAAGGAAAATTAAAATCGTTAGAAGTTCTCAAGAGAACATCATCCCATTTTTACAATCTCATCCATTTATATATAACAAGATATTGAATTCAAATGGTAGTTTTAGGGTCTTTTTTTCTTTTTGGTCGAAGTAGTTTTAGGGTTAGCTAAAGAGGAATTTAAATAAGCATAGATGAAGAAAAAGTTTTGTCTGACAAAAATAAAGATAAGAAAAGTGAAGGTCATTGAAAAACTTTCCAAGGGTGTGTGTGTGTGTATATATTATACTAGCAAGTACCAAAAAAGCGACGCATGATGCTGAATATTGATTTGTCCCAAAGCCGAAAGTGCAGAGAGCCCTCCTCCTAACTTTTTTGTCTAGAGAATGCCTGCCCTTTTAGTGCCCCCACCTTTTGATTCGTGACTCGAAAAGTAGGCTATTTGCTGGCTGGTTTCTTGAAACGCAAGTCAAAGACTTGTGTAGAAAGCATGCCGGTACAAAGAGGGTGTTTGTTGTTGATTGAATCATACGCCACGATCGATCACGAAATTGCTATCATTGTACCTCTTTGCCCTCTAGGAGCATGGTGCAACATTGCTTTATACATGGACCCGACAAAGGAGAAGCTTTTCGTGGATAACTCGATTTCTCGGGGTACGACAGCTCGTCAGAAGTTTGCAAAAAATGATTTTCTGCAGTTATACTTTGGTTCGACTTTGATCAAACTATCTAAGGGTCTAATTTTAATAACCCAGTTAAGTGCCGAAAACTATGCACTCGGACGCTCAACGAGGTTAAACTTGTCCGATATAACCTCTAATGGAATCGACTTAAATTATTCGACTAAGTCTAAAATTCATTTAATCCGGTAAGTAAAGGAAGGGTTACTTAATTCGTTCGGTAGAGAATCGGTTGACGGTGATTAAAAATCTTGTTAAATATATTGATAATTCGGTTGTGCCGAACATACCCGATTTCTTAAGAGAGAGAGTATGAGCATGGGAATAAATTACTTAGTACTTTTCTCTATCCCTACAGAATTGTGGATTATCATATATAAAAGGCCAAATTATGTTAATCTCTTTCATCTTCGACCAATCTCTCACGCTTCGCCGCTACGCATTGCATTCCGATGCACATGCACGCATCATTCCAAGGAGTGCCATGCTTGACCTGGGATGGGCAGGTCCTGGTCCTCATTTGATTAAACTCAATCAAGCGGCTTAATCAATGATTAACATGATAAAAACCACTTTACGTTCACCCTGCAAAAGCTATGAGAAGAAAAAAAAAACCACAAAACAGACAAAAAGCGACTTCAGAATCTCAGATCAATGAAAACCCCAGAAGAAGTGTATCTGTGACACTTTCCGTCCGAATGTTGGGTGACATGATTAATTAGCAGCAGCTTAATGGGCGACATGATTAATTAGCACCAGCTTATATTGACCCTCTGAATTCACCAAACCCTATCTAGGGTTTCCTTTGATCTTGCCGACCAATTTGTTAGTACGGGTAATTTTGTTCCTACACATGCCGAGGGAAAGTCCTTAATCTATTGAATTGGTGTCAATTCAATCCTAAATCTTTTAATTGTGCCAATTTAGTCCCAAACATTTTGTATTTGTGCCGATTGAGTCCGTCCAACCAACATGGACTCTAATCGTCCTACGTGGCACGGCCGGCAATGACATGGACAATTTTTATTATCATTTTTTAATAATTTTTGGTTTTTTTTTAATTTTAATTTTTTTATTGAGGGTCGGCGACCCTTACTAGCCCTAGGCGAGGGTGTCGCGGCCCTCACTAGGTCCGGGCGAGGTCCGGTGGCCCTCGGCGGCCCTCAATAAAAAAAACAAAACCAAAAATTAAAGAAAAGAAAAGGAAGTAAAAAACCAAAAAATTATTATTAAAATAAAAATATTAAAAATTATATAAAAATGTCCACATCGTAGTCGGCCGTCAGATTCAGCGATTTCCGGCCAAATTGGCTGGAGAGTCTCAATTCGCATAAATACAAAAGGTTTAGAAATAAATTGATGTAATTAAAAGGTTTATGACCGAATTGGCACCAATGCAATAGGCTCAAGAATTTTTCGACACTTGCTGATCAATGGAAGACCTTTGTTTGGATTTTTGTTTTGTGATTAGTAGATATTAACCTTAACAACCTTGTAAGCTTGCATGTGAAATGGATCCTTTATGGCATATAAAATACACGCAATAATTAATTCATAATTTCATAAAAATAAACTAGAAAAATCCCCGGTTTTCAGCAACTTCTAAGCCATAATTAGAGGCCATCACGACTAATTGGCACAACATAACGATAAAAAGAACGAATCTGGTCTCGGCAACTTCAAGAGAGGAAGAAGAGGGACGGACCTGAGCGTGGAGTCGTCGACCGTGTGAACCGACGAGAGAGATAGAGAGGCACGGCATCGACAAAGATTGTTGAGCGTGAATGGGATAACCACCGCCACTTGATGGCTCCGAACAATTAATCGAGGAGGCTGCGTCGAATGGCCGTGTCGTGCACACTAGAGAGGGCGGACGGAGGTTGAAGAGAGAGAGAGAGAGAGAGAGGAGTGAGTGTGATGGTGAATGTAGGTGTGCCTCGGATTTCAGACAATGTGGAAATCTCAAAATATTCATTTATCTTTCACTATTTTGCAAAACGTTTAGAACTGACTTGGCACAATTGAAAATTTTAGGATTGAATTCACATAAATGCAATAGGTTTAAAACTTTTTTGACAATTTTCCCGTTAAGTTCTCCGAATGGTGCCGTTTCTGTCGTCGGCACGTTTCTAATGCCGAAAACACAATGTTTTGATCGCTGGTCATAACAAAACAAAATTAGTTGCAATCACTAGCCCGACACCACCGCCATCCCTCTATCGAGGCACATATTTCTATCATCACATACTATAAACACAGTCACGGTGCCCAGCTAGCAGTAAACGACCACGCTAGCTAGTGCTGTTCATATGCCTCATGAGTTGCTCGACACCTCTCTATATACATTTTTCAACACCCCTTAGCGCCTCCCAAGCAAATTTATACGTCGTGATAGCCTAATAGGGTGACTATCCATATAGAAAACAGCCAAATGATTATATCAGTGATGAACTGCAAACTCATAACATTTGGAAGTTACTGCTCAATAGAAACAGAGGAACGTAACAATTGCGCACAAACACAATGCTCAAATTCCACGTCCATCCGGAACTAATGCACTAGACCACATTTTAAGGCCATTTAATTTGAAAACAAACATGGGGTGGCTTATTCAGAAGATTGCATATCCTTATCAACCTAAGACCAGAAAACTAAGTAACTTATTTGAAGTCGCAGACTACTGCAGCTGGAGACAATCATCAAAAGGAGGGAGGAAGTGAAGAATTAGAAACCCTTTAGTCAGAGGAGCTGAATGGAGAATAAAGATATCCATGGTACCATTTGAAATGGGGATCACACTTGCACCCTAGCAAACTCTTCCTTGCATCCTGCAGTCTCACCACAAGAAGCTTCACAGGAATAAACAGCTATGGTAGCCCAGTCAAAGTGAATACGCATTGTTCTTCATGCCGAAAAAGTGCAGAAGCTGAGGCAAGACCTAATAAATAGAGGGCAGTAATCAAATGGTCGTCCACTGCATCATACACAAATAAGAGTTCTAAGATGCACATCATGGTAAAATGACAGAGACGTTTCGGCGACTGCACATTACGACAACCTGAAATTCGAAACACCGGGGCTCTCCACAATAGCTGCAATGAGGAATATTAGCTGCCAATGGCTGACCAATTGACATAGGCCACAGGGCCCTAGAGTGGACACTTCAACACTACCTGTTCATTACATGTAGAATACACAATTAAGCTTGGGGAATTTCAGATTTACGAAATAAAACAAAACCATTCTTGTTTCAGACTGAGGGAGAGGAAAGAGAAACAGCAGATATGGTTCTAGGATGGACGGTAAGAAATTATGCCAAAGCGGTTTCGAAGTGTCGAAACAGTAATGCGACTGACTAGACTTGGCGACTTTCACTATGAATGATGCACAGGCCACTTTCAGACATTGAGTTGATACATGTCTAACCAATCTGATTTCCACTTGAAAATGGCATCACATCACATCACAACTCATGTCCCAGAAATGTTGCCAATACATCATGACTCTAAAAACCTGGTGGGCCTTTCTTGGACATCGCAGAAAGTGTTTTCCATCCGGTAGAGTACGCAATATGCATACCCAACATACATACCCAATATGCATATCCTCATTAAAGAATTCATGGATTTTAAAAGAATTCATTACAGTTTGGCTCAAATAACCTTAAAACTTGCTCGGGCGCCCGTGGCAAGGCATTCTTGAAAGTTGCCCCAACTCCTCGTGCCACTGTAACCCTGCTCGCAGAAAAAGGCACAGGATAAAGCAAGTGAATATTTTTAGAAGAGACAATTCTCAGTGACAACAGTGTAATCATACATGCATCCTATCAATAAGTGAATATGTTGTGTCATCCATCTGGCCTCCGTCATCAGCAAACATACACACATCATATTCACCCCCATCTTCATTAATGATCTCGCATTCAGGCCACAGACTCCGGCTCGCAGCCGTTTGCAGAATACAATGTAGAGAAGTTAACATTCTAAAATTCCAGAAATAGATACCGGGAGTTAAATAATGATGTTGAGTTCATTTTCCACATCAAGCATAAGACTAGAGACCAAACTTGTCACAGCTAGATAACTACATATATCTCAGGCAAGCCACAGACTAAGGCCTGTATGAATTACTCCAATAAGACCCCTCCTATGCCAACGTGACCGAAAGAAAACACTTATACAACTGTTGAAACAGAGTAACTCATACAAACAACTGTGCATATGAAGATGGAAAGTTCGTGAGACCTAAGAGGCACACATCCAAGCGCCTAGGCTACAGCGTTGGTATAATTTATTCTAAGATGTCTAAAATAGTTGCTCACGTTTCTGCTCTTCTGCTGATGAGGTTCCCACATTTTTGCTACTATTTTGGCAGGTAATTCTATGTCTCGAGCATGAATGCATGGCCTGCAGGTGAAAAACAAAAGGTGTTACGAGAAACATCGGATCGGCGGTGAATGTGTATAAGGAGCTGATAACCTAGAACCTGATGTCTTCTAGAGCAGTATCGTGCTTCTCTGCAACTACCACACTTGATCTCCTTTCCATGTTCCTCACCAGTCACAAAGTAGAGCTGCTCAACAACAGTACCATAATTTTGGCCAAAACGAGAAGGAACAGTACTGTAATTACTGAGAGACTAATCAGACGCAACAAACAAATAGCCCAAAAACCCATCACAATGAGTTCACTCTTTATATTTACGCCCTTGCAGACAATAACAGGACCCAAGTCACAAAGTCAACGATTAAACAAAGACGGCTTAAACTGATAAAAAAACAGAGGACAGCATATTCATCTGCTCCTATGTCTGCGCACTGTCATAAGTATTCCATCCACTTCCAAAGACAATTGAAACGTAAACACTGACTGGAAAAAGACACAAAAAGCTGCCTCCATGCCCTAAGGGTTTATCACTCCCATCATGCCATGGGGCTTTACTTGAGTAGAAGGGATTGTCACGGGGCAATTGAGAACGAAAAACCTTCACACTTGAATACTACCAGAGGACCAAAAGAATGAGAGGCGAGTGTACAAATAATAAACCGAAAATGGGGCTTGCCGGATTAAGACCATTGAAAAGTACCTTCTAGAAGCATTTACTACAGGTCGCCTCCATAGTTCATATTTATCGCGACGAAGACAAGACATCGACGGACATGCGAACAAATATAATGTACGATGAAATGTGGATTCTCGATCGGAGGTCGGTGCATATACCTAAGAACATCGCAATAAAAAAGAAAATGCATAAACATCTATCTAAACGGCACAACCAACCAAATTAAGACACTACAATTGAGAGCTTATAAATTAGGCAAACAATAGAAATGAAGCTTCTTTCATTGGTTACATGCTCACAAAGGAAACAGAAACAAAAAATAAGATAATTTATTGAGAGGAGGACACCGGTCACTATGCCGCCAACAAAATACGAATACTCCATCTAGTACATGCATATTCTCCACACACATGCATGTGATTAAAACACAAGTGAATACACTGTCTTGAAAAGAATATGCAAGTCAACAAAAAAGATAGCCCAGGAACGGTTAAGAATGAACAAGTAATAGAACTGCAATCGACAATCATACAAAGATCCTCACAACAGTTAATAGGAGATTTAACGCTTGACACATGCTGTATAGAAACTCATACAGAGCAAAGGAACAAAGCATACCTGAAGCTAAACTTGCAAACGTTCTCCACATTCGTCGCACAGGCGAGATTGACCAGATGGCAGATTATGGGGATCCAACCAAGCCTGCATTCAGGCAAAATACCATAAACCACAGTTTTAAACATAAAACTTGAACAATTTGAAGTTCCTAATTCTTTTTACTGAATACCAAGAACTTGTCCATTGAAAGATGCTACTTGATTTCATATCTAACTATTGAGAAAATCATTCAAAGATGCTTATTAAAAGCTGGTGCAAAGAATGACAAATTAATAGAAAAGGGGAGAATTCTTCAAAAGTAAAAGGCACCGGAACCCCACCAGCTTTGCTAGGGAAGAGTTGCCGAGCCAGGGACCATTTGCTTCTCGGCATCTCTACAAAACCTAAAGTTAACCGCTCCTACACTTCATCATCAACACCATCACCAATATGAAGGTCTCTCAGCGGCTCCACTTCATAATCCTCCTCGCCAATCTCCATTGGAATTTTAAAATAACTGCAACAAAATCAGCAAAATAAAAGAGCGCAAACGCCATATCGAACGTCAATAGCAAGTACTGTGATCAAGGGAAGAAACTCCGAAAATTCAGTGATGCTACGTTGTTCTTTTCTGCTGAAACTCGAAAATCCCTTGACCGAATAAGAGCGAGAGAGAGAGAGAGAGAGAGAGAGGAGCAACCTTGAGGATGACGACGACGGCGTGACGGCGAGGTGGACAGAGACTGAAGAAAGCGAAATGGGGATAGATAGAGAGAGAGAAGTGGCGCGAGTTTCTGTGTTCCTTTTTCCGGTCCGGTCAATTTATGTGGTTTTCCATTCTCTCCCTCAACATCTTAAAAAGTTAAGACCTGATCACTGGGTGGGCTTGGGCCTCCCGGACGAGGCCCGCCCACTGGACAGCCAGCAAGGCCCGGCCCGGCTCTTAAAATTATTTGGGCTTTTTCGCCCCGACCCGATTCAAAATAATTATCCATCTACTTGTGTCCGTTACTACGGGTCGCATTCAAATCATCTTTCCATTAGCTTGTTTTATTCTTATTTTTTTCTACTCAACAGTATAAACCGATCTAGGACTTAACTTCAATTCTCATTCCTTACGTCGCTATTTCATCGGCATTCGGAAGTTCTCGGTCTCGGTTGCAAACGCAATTCGCTATGATAACGAGAACAAGTCGAACCAAAAATTAGAACCACGAATTTGCTCACAGCGAGAACTTTCTAAACTCTTTCTCTCTGACCACAACTTCTTTTTCCTCCCGCACATTATTCCATCCATGCTCTTGGTTGGTTCCTCTAAAAAGTCAAGACCCTTTATCTCGGTTGCAATTGTACTCACAACTTTTACTCTCTTCTTCAACCTCCAAGTGAAAAAAGAACAAAGAAAAGAAGAAAAAAACCTCTTGATCTTCACTTACTCCCCCCTGAGAAGACTGTACCACACACACAATTATTAGCTTTGCCAATGGTTAGTCACACTTCATCCCCTTCGGCTCACGTGCAAAACAGTCCGAAACATATTCCACATAGATGCCTTGGCCAACCGAACCAGAATCCATCATTGCCTGAACCAAAATTGTCTGAGATCAATGAGATGGCACATGCCAAGAGTTTTTTTTTTTTTTTTTTGGGAAAAGAGGAGAGGGCTACGAATGTACGATGTAAATAATCTTGACCCGACATGCGGATGATCTTTTCTCGTATGTCTTGAATCATTATGGTTGAGAATCGGAACGGCCAAAATGGTGGGCTTCTCATTAGCTAATAAGATACATGTAGTATGTTTGAGAAATGCATAATCTAAAACATGTCATCGAAGTGTCACTTTTTTTTTTTTTCACTAAAAGTTAAGGTTGAACTGCACCATATTAAAAGTCGGAGCGTCGTTAATTCGTTGACATTTTATTCGCGTTTTCCTTTCTTGTTTAAAATTATAGCGCTTGGTGCGATATCCGATTTTTAATGGTGCTGCTTTTTTTTTTCATTTTTTAATGAGATCGGATTTCTCATGCGTTTTAGACATTTGAAAATTTTCAAATTGCAATTTACTTGCCATTATGATGTGTAGCTCGAACTAGTTTATTTCTCAACCGCTCTTCTTTTACTTTGCTTAAGCTTCAATAGTCCATGGGCTTTACTACCCTCAACCAGGGTAACTAATAGCTGCTGTATTCAGATCTCGGTCTACACAACGTCGATCGTACTCGGTGTCGGCTCGCATCGGGTGGGGGACGGCATTGGCCTCCGAGGTTAGAACCTACGGGGCAGCCGATCAGACCCGCGATAACCTTAATCCATGGATCCTCGACCCAGCACGAGATAAGCACATCGGGATGAGTCGAGTTTGCGTAATTGCTTTTAGCTGCGTGATCTGATGTAACTATTGTTCAACAGTTTCTAATGTCGGTAGTCCCCGCTGCCCTCGTTTCAGATTGCGAAAGGGTTGCCTCTTTTTCCAAATCTGTCAAATTCCGGATCTTTGTGAAAGAGGGGCGGAGAGCGACATGGTGGGGGGGATTCATGGGAGTGGGGGAATTAAATGACAGCCCGAGCTTCACTCCCATATCGACAGCTGTCTCCACAGCAATTGCAGCCCCCCCAACATCACTTTTTAGAGATAGAGAGAGAGAGAGAAAGAGAGATCATTTAATGGACTTATGTCGATGCCGACTTATGTCGTGACAAGACAGATCTAACTCCGAATTTTTCTGATGGCCTCTCAATCTCAATTTCCACTTGTGATCAGATTCAACGTTCCATAAATAGCCGGGAATATTCGAAAAGGTATTTAGAGAATCGATCTGATTCTAGCTCTGTTAAAAAAAATTTTAAAAGAAAAAAATGAAGACTTCTAAAGAAGACTTAGGCTCTGTTTGTTTACTTCCTTCTTGAGAAGTGAACTATTTAAAAAAAAAAAATTTGAAAAGCAGTAGGTCGATTGTAAAGTGAATGAATCGAAAGTATTTTCATCATTTAACTATTTATTTCAAACTACACGGGTGATCGTTTTTAATAAAATATTTTTCGAATTATTCATTTCTCCGGAGCCTAAATACTCCGTCAAGAGATCGATCGGGAATCTCGCTAATTTCCGCATTTAATGTGTTTAGAAAAAGCAAGTGGAAAAATTGTGAGGGCTCCAAAGAATGGTGGGCTCTTGATGAGATGAGCGTGGCGCGACTTGATGCGGATCTGTACTTTTTGTTGCCAAGGGTTGAGACATAGTTGTGCAAATTAAATGACTCACCATGCCGACATAGTTGAGCCAACTTAAGCCAATTCCCGATTTTGATTAATATCCAACCCTATTAATTATTTATCCCGATTTTCTTCGCCAATATCGGTAAATGTAGATCTAGATATGGATTTCCAATGCAGGTCCATATGTCTCCATGTCTTTGCTTTAACCTTAAGAGTGGGGCGAGGCCAGGGATCGCTTTTCCGGACCCTGCCCTGTGAGGCGGAGCTTAGCTCCATCATTGCCTCATCTAAGGCCGGGGCAGGGCATCGAGCTCCCTGCATTGGGAAAGCTTTATTTCATTAATATTTATAAAACATATATAAATACGTATATAATTATTAGAGCTTTCGTGATAATTATGAATGAATTTCGATGCGTTGAACTTATTCATATTATGCAAATATCAAAATCTCATGAGCATGACTCCGATTATTTATATTAATGATTTTTTCTTTGTTTGCTAAATAACTCTTTTTAGTTTGTTTTAAGTGTATAGTTTTTATAATGAGATTTATCCCACAATAATTTATATTTCGATCTATTACCTGTTACCTATATACATCGACATATGTCTTTTCACACCGAACCGATCATCGATTGTACCAAAATAGAAAGTGCAGTAGTCTTCTTCTTTTAGCAAACAAAGATATAAACCCTAGGGGCAACGCGATAAATGTAAACCTTACTATCCTCCTAAATTTTTCAAAATATTGCTCGGATTTCATAAAACAATGAAAATTGTGTAAATGTGCATGTCGATGTTTTAGGGATGTGATAGTTTCGTGAGTTTCGGACACGGAAAACGCCAAAATCCGTTGATCGCAAAGTTTAAATTAGGCAAAACAAAATTAATCCGAATAAGTACATTTGCGGAATAGAGCAAATAATTTGAAAAGACAAATGTATTTTTTTTTTAAAAGGTTTAACAGAGGAGTACGAAGTAGACTTGGCAATTAGGCGGTCCTGGCCCACTTGGGTGGACTCAAGCCGGGCCTACGCCAGCCCCAATCTCCAGAGGCACCGCCCGTGGGAAAAACGTGTCTTTTTGTTATAAAATTTCAGCCACAAACATTACTACTTACTTTGGAGTTTTGTTTGTTACATTATATCACTTTACCTAAGAGTTTCATATCATTTTTACATCCTATATTAGAATCTCGGACTAATCTTATCAATCAATTTTAAATATTAAGGTAAAGTTGTTAGTATGTCCTATGGCGGGCTTATAGTTTGCTAGTGTTTTGTTTAGACGTGATGTGAAGTATATTGAAAGTTGATCTATAACATGAAGCGATAAGTTTCTACTCATTATCAAACATGACATATAAGTACACCTAAGGCTAGAGATGTGCAAAAGAACCAGAGTGGGAACAGTCCGAACCGATCGATTCTGGGCGGTTCTCGTGAAACCGGTCCGGCTCCTAGTGCCAATAATTGGAACCGCTGAGTACCGATTTTAGGTGTCAAACCATTCACCAGAGCCATCCAGACTAGACCTTAATTTTCATGTTTTCAAATCCCTAATTCCAGCTTTCACACTCTTCAGTCCTTACGGTTTCTCTCTAAAAACCCTAATTCCTCTCATATCTCGCAGACTCGCTCTCTAAGTCTCTCTCGCAAATTGCTCTCTCGTTGTCTCTCTCGCAATCTTGCTCTATAAGTCTCTCCCGGAGCTCACAAGTTGTAACCTCGCTCACCGCTCAGGAGAGAGTGGATTGCCGTGGTCTGGTACAGAGTGGTGAAGAGGGTGGAGCCCTTGGGGATTTGGTTGAGCTTCTGGGAGTCGAATTAGTTGAGGACGATGTGGATGGTGAGCTTGTTCTTGATGACAAAGAGGGGCTTTTTGTGAGCGAGAGTGGACATGGCGTCGTTGTCGAGGGCGAGGATGGTAATTATCGATCTGGTCGGCTAGCTTGGTCGAGAAAGCCCTCCAAGATGTCGGTGATTTGTGGGCGGATACAGCGGCGGAGCACAGGAGGAGAAGGAAGGTGACGAGGGGGCGTAATGGGGACATGGTGAAGGTTAGCAGATGTTGTGCAATAGACGGGGCGTAATGCGCACATGGCGAAGGTTAGCAAATGTTGTGCAATAAACGGTTCTATGAACCCACCTTGAAATCGAATCGAATCCGTAGTTTGGTTCCTAGCTGAGTCTAAGAACCACTATGCAGTTCGTAGTTCCCAATTTGTGGAACATGCATTTTGTGGACGGTTATCAATTTTAGAGTGGAAATTGGCCCACCTCGATACTAATCATCCCTGGCTAAGACCTTTTTATACCAGGTCGCGCTATCTTGCATGATGATTGGCAACAAAAAATTTTGAACCGACTGTCGGCTTATGCTCACCATCCAATGATGGACGATTTTTTTTTTAACTTATCCGACCATCCATGCTTCTCACAACAACTTTTGCCGTGCTTGAGAACAAGAAACCGTAGATATAGTCTTTAAAGCCCGTTTCATTGCACCTACGATAAAAATTAAAAGTGAAAACAAATAATTCACATATTTCTTGGAGGGAAAAACAAAAGAACGAAGTCACGATTGATTCCCTTTTCAAATCCTGCTGCAGCTGCACAAGCCCTTCTCGTGTGTGCAGCTGGGCCATTCTGGACTTGAACCGTAGACCTCGCCCGTGAAGTAAATCATCATACATACGGTCGTTTTCAATTAGGCTTTGCTCTAGCCTTTTTAGGTGTTATTACTTCTTTAATAACTCAATACATGTACTCTTTACCTGCTTATGTGTTCATATATTTTTTTAGTATTTCATTTTTTATCTGTTAGAAAAAAAAAATGAAACCACATGCATCTAAAGCACATTTTACTAAGATCAATGTATTTGTATTGTGTCTGGATATTATTTATCCCTAACTAGGCCAGATACTCTATTCATATAGGTAGGTCTAATCTATTGCTCTCTCCTTATGCATTTTATTTTACCTTTTTTTAGCAGAATACGATCAAAGGGCCATTAACAAGTAATCCTAACGTGAGTGGATTTGGTCAAGGGGTTGCAGAAATAGTACTTCAAGATCCATTCCGTGTCCAAAGAATCTCAATGACCGCTAATTGAAAATGGACCCGGTAAGGAATTATAGAGTTTATGAATAATACAGGAAGATTTCACGTTACAAGTGGCGTCCAATCGCACGAATTTACGACCGTAAGAGAAAACGAAAAAGTGATAAAAAGAATATCGAAAAATCAGAAGAAATCATTTTGCAGTCCAATCCCACAACCCACCAAACATGAAACACGGGCCCGAACTCAGTCCCCCCCTCCCCCACTCGCGAGTCACGACGCGGCACAGCCGCGACGTGAAAAGCCGAGCCGCGACCTGTCCCCATCGAACTCCCACAGGAACCCCTGCTGCATCACATTCCCTATAACCGAGGAACCACCGCCCTCCGTCTCCGCCGGCCGCACCGCCAGGCACCTCACCCCCTCCGCCACCTCTATGAAGTAATTCCTCGCCGGCGGCGAGAACACCGCTTCCCCCACCATCTCGAAGCTCAGCCTCGGCAGCCTCGGCCGCCGGACCCCAGTCACGTTCACGCACAGGTCGAATCCAGGCGGCACCCTCTCCGCCTCCGGCAGCCCCACACGCCGTCTCATTGCCGCTAGGATACGGCGGTATCCCGGCTCCGCCAGGAACGTGAGGGTCGTGCCGGAGTCGACGATGGTGCCGCCGTTGCCGCGCTCGTCGAGGGACCAGACGGAGGGGTCGATGGGCAGCCGCTCGCCGTCGACGTACACGCGCTTGATGCCCACGTAGTAGAACGTGGGCAAGAGGGGGTTGGCAAGCAGCGGAGTGAACGCGAGGGAGGAGGAGGTTGCGTTCTCTTCTCTGGGACCGTCGCCGATGATGAGGTAGCTGGTGGGCGGAGGAGAGAGAGTGTAGTCCATGAGGCAGTAGGAGAACTTGCTGCTGCCAATGCGGCGACCGAGCTGGGAGGAGAATGAGATGGGCCCACGGCCTAGGCCCATGACTCCCTGGGCCCCATTGAAGCTCGACCCGGTTACACTCGGACCCGACACCCGGAACCCGCAGCCGAAGGCAAGCCCCTTGAGCCTCGCCGCCGTCTCGGTCTCGGCTCTTGTCGTGTTCAGGGCGACGGTCTCTCTGGAGAAGAACCCGCTCGACAGGGAGCCGTCGGAGTAGGTGTACTCGTAGCGGCACGCGCTGTGAAGGTGGGTGCGGTTGCAGCGCGAGGGGGGGGGGCGGGGGACGAGGCGGCAGGAGGGGGAGTAGCAGTGGTTGGGGCGGAAGGAGGAAGAGCAGCGGGCGAGGAAGGCGGAGCCGGGGGCTCGGCGGGAGCAGTCCCCGCCGCAGCAGGAGGAGCAGTGGGCCCAGACGAGGTCGCTGCCGGTGTCTACGACGAGGAGGAGGCGCTGGGGAGGGGTGCCGAGGTGGAGGACGACGAAGTACTGGCCGGCGCCGAAGGGGGCGCCGGACTTGACGGGGTACTTGGCGGAGGGGCTGCGACGGAGAAGGCGGGGGGAGGGGGAGGGGGAGGGGGAGGGGCGGTGGAGGAGGGGGAGTTTGAGGAACGAGCGGTGGGAGGCGGAGAGATATGGGGAGGCGAGGAAAAGGAGGAAGGGGAGGAGCAGAGGGAGAAGTGAAGGAGCCGCCATTGTTGGGGCTGGTCGAGAGACTAGAAGGAGACGGAAAGCAGAAGAAGAAGAGTGAAACCAAAAGACGCGCGGGTCGGATTAGAACATTAGACTTCGAATTACAAGGGAAGATCAGTGATTACGCACGTGGGGGGGCGCCGGATCGATAGAGATTATATTCGGAGTAAACGAGGTTAAGACACACGGGAGGATGGATGGATGGATGGATGGATGGATGGCCTTGACTGTGGATTCGAGGATGTATTTAGAGGATAGTGGGGCTCTTCTTTTCGCATTCAGCATCCAATGATGGGTTCTATCCATTTGCTGCTCGACCGACCACTCTCCGCCCGACACGTGGCTGCGCACGACTACTTTCTGACCTTATATTGTGGGATCTTATTTGTTAAATTCATTTAGAGATATATCGTTCTGAAAATAAAACGAGACCCGCCGTATGAAAAAACATTGATTAAAAGCTTATTTTAGAATTAGGACAATAGAGACAATCGTGCGACACGAGGGTGCTTACTGCTTAGGCATTAGGAAACAAAAAAAGAAAAAAAAAGGGGCCGTGGTTACTAAAATAAATATATATTATGATAGCCGGTGAAGTTTTGGAAAACTTGACCAAAAAAAAAAAAAAAGTTTTGGAAAACAAAAGGGGAAACAAATGACAACTCATGGACCATTTACACACGTGTCTCACTTGCTTCAATTCCAAATTGAAAGATAAAAGTACTATATTACATAGTACTAGAATTTTAGTAAGGTTTCCTAAAAGAATATTGCTTAGCTGATCGTCCCCCAATGTCAGATGGTGGGACAATCAGATTATAGCTACAAATGAGATTTGTGAAAACAGGATCAGTAAGATAATCCAGTTTTAGCATTATGACTCCCCATTCGTTTTTTTTTTCGTTTTCTCTTTTTTGTATTTTTAGTGTACGCTAAAATTATAATACAAACTTATAACAAAATGATCGTGTGGCCCGGTATAATCTAAAATATAGATCCATACAATATCACCGCGTGCTATGCATAAAATACTTATTAACTGGGAGATCGCGTGACCGTTTGATTTGCTACCTCTAAAATTGATTTGATTTGCAATCAACAAAGAATTGGGGTGTTTCAATCATTGCCGGTACTTGTTATAATTTTATCTTCTAATTTTAGCTTATAATAACAAACACATAAAAGTAAAAAAGAAAAAGAAAAAAGAAATGGGGAGTCAAAATACGTTACCACAAATTTCACTTGTGGTCATATGCTCACCGTCCCACAGTCTGACTTTGGAGGACCGTTAGCTTAGCAAAGTCCTTTCGCAGACGCGTGGGTTCTCTTGAAAAGATGAATCTCAACTGGCGCTGATCTTCTGCCCTAAAGTCGCGCTTAAACGTGCTGTCCAGGTACATCCATCTTTAGAAGTTGTATGTCCACTTTGCGCTGGTTAGCAACGTTATGCGGCACTGTGCAAATCCATCAGTCAAACACGACCAAAAATAATGAAAGAAGAAGCAGAAAAACAACGTCGATAGGAAGTAAATCTTCAAATGTTCACTCAAACAATCAAGTTTTTGAAAGGTATGTAAAAACAACATTTAAAAACAGACACATAAGTACATCGTCATTAATAAGTGAAATAAACTTTTGATTTTATAAAATACTTCTTTCAAATTCAGTATCTCATATTCAGCAAATGAATTCGGAGCTTCATTAGCTTTGTCCCGTACTGGCAACTGCATTGGCTCAAACCAATCTGAAATGAAAAGGGAAGGAAAAAATTCTAAATAAGGATACGAAAGTATCATTAAATTTTCAAATAACGGGCATTAGGTGAATATTATTTCAAACAAAGGCCTAAACTAATCATGTTAGTTTCAAATAAGGGTTTGACCACATTGGCCTACTAAATATTCAAGCCGATCAATAGTATTATCGCCCAAAGATAATTTTATTTTTCAGTTATTTTTTTATTTCTTCTTTTCATTTTTCTCATTTATTGTTTTTTTTTTCCGTTTATTGCAGCCGCAAGGACCCGGCGACCCTCGTCGGACACGAGCGAGGCAACCTCGCCCGGGCATAGCCGGCCATCACATGTTGCTTTTGAGGGTCCCCTCGAACAGGCGAGGTCGTCCCTCGTTTATGGCCCGTAAGGATGGCTCTAGCTAGATCGGGCAAATGCGACCCTCATCCAGCTCTCTTCGGGCATTGCCTAGTGCCAGCCATCGCCTAAGACCGGCCATCGATGAAAATGAAATAAAAAAAAACATAAAAAAGGAAAAAAAAAGATATAAAAAAATTAAAAGGACGAAAATGCCCTTAGTCGGTGGGAAGATTTTGCCGATCGGCAAAGTCAAACATTTCTTTGAGACTGACCACATCAATCCTTTATTTAATATAAGGTTTATTTTATAACTTCATTCGAAAAAGTGACGACGTAAATAAGGGCACTCGGTGCTTTTATTTGGAATTTTCTAACAAAAGGAAAGAAGAAAAACTAAGGAGAATGCTTTCTTGATAATTTCACAGTACTATTTAACTATTTCTGATGATAGATTCACGCAACAACGTCGTTTATTTTGCATAAAACTAAAGACAGAATTTGAAATTCCGTCGGAGGAACCCACCCGAGAGAGAGACATGGAAGATGAAGAAGACAATGACACTTGGTCACCCGGTCAAACAATCCTTTCTTTTTATGTATGTACCCGTCCCCACTGCCTCCCTCACTTGATGAAGACAGCTATAGGGAAACCCTAGACAGATGTAGATGTTAAAGATGATGAGGTACGAGTTAGTAGCTCTGTCGCCTCCCCTCTGAGCTGAGCTGAGAACTTTATAAAAAGTCGTTGTCATGGCAATGCCCCCCCGTCCCCTCCCTCCACCCCGCGTGAAACTTGTCATCTCCATCTCTTTCTCTCTCTTTCTTTCTCTCCTTTAAACGGAAAATTATTGATGGCATTCGTCACATCTGAACATGCAAACATGACCCGGCTCGCCTCGCAGTTACCGTCCTCATAAATCTCCCCCCTCCTTCCTCTGTGATCTTTTTGGTCCTCGCTCTCTGGTTGTGGAGAAGTTTCAGATCGTCAACCATGTTTTCCGCGAGCGGCGGCGCTCATCATAGCCCACTTCTACCCGCAGAAGAAGCCCTGGCGATTGCCACTTCCTCTGAGAATCAAGAACCCGGTGGCCACCCCCCACCCTTCCCTCGCTTCCCTGTACTGCCGCACCGCATCGATGGTGCGTCATCCTCTTTCTATCCCTACTTTTCGCAGCAACATGTTGCGCCGCCTCCGGATTCTCGCGGCGATGTGGATGCGGTCGAGGTCGTCGATCCCGCGAAGAACAAGAGATCGGCATTGCCTCGGAAGAGGAACGCCGGCAAGACGGACCGGCACAGCAAGATCCGGACGTTGCAAGGTCTGCGAGACCGGAGGATAAGGTTGTCGGTGCAGGCGTCGAGGAAGTT
The DNA here is from genome assembly GCF_020921035.1 of Rhodamnia argentea. Taxonomy (NCBI): domain Eukaryota; kingdom Viridiplantae; phylum Streptophyta; class Magnoliopsida; order Myrtales; family Myrtaceae; genus Rhodamnia; species Rhodamnia argentea. The sequence goes on along the minus strand of NC_063154.1, from coordinate 6,975,151 downwards.
CTTTGACCTGCAGGACATGCTGGGGTTTGATAAGGCCAGCAAGACCATCGAGTGGCTCCTCTCCAAGTCCAGGAGCTCCATCAAGGAGCTGGTAGGCCGGAGCATCACCAAGCCGAGGGACTCTGGCGGCGGCGACGTAAAGGTGGCTCAAGCAGAAGCTGAAGCAGAACACGAACGAGAACAAGATGATAGCAACAGGAAAGAGAAGATGAAATCTGGCGATGCTAGGGAAAGGGAAAAGGCGAGGGAGAGAGCAAGAGAGAGGACCGGAGAGATAAACCCTAACGCTACGGAGGTCTCCGGTGCTGATGGTTTCTGTGGCCGCCAGCAAGCGATCAACAACCACGACTCGGCGCAAGAATATGGGCGATTCGCGTCAGAGATGGACGACATCATCGACAAGTTCTGGTCTGATGCGACAGCAGGGACAAGCAGTGCCGAGATGGGAAACTACTATCCTGGACCAAGCGGTCTGTGTCCTGCGATGAGAAGCACAGATCTCCTGGCAGGTATCATTCAAGAGTTTGACAGTAGCTCCTTTATTTGGCCAAGAACAGAACCCTAGATTTCCTCAGCTACATCGTCACAGCACACTACTTCATGAGTTCTACGAAAATTGCTGAAAATGCGAAAGAAGATCGAAAGGCCAAACTGGAGTACTGATCCTGATCTTCATCGCTGTGATCAGACAATTCTTCATGTGTCGTCGTCTCGAACCCCACCAGGTGATGTGTTAGAGGTTGGTTGTCTTGTGCAATTTCCCTTTTCGGGAGTGCATGATGCACTAGGGAGAGCCAAAAACCTCTTATTCTTTTTTCCGGAGAGAGTGTATTGTGCCTTCAATTAAGAAACTTTGAAGTGCTGTGGTTTGTTCATCATATTTCTGCAAATCCCTTTGGTTATCCTCGCCTATAGTTTCGTAGTCCCTAGGCAAAATTGGATATCATACCGGGAATGGTTTCTTATGTTGAAGCAAATTCGATGTGAGAGCTGAATGATAAATTTTACTTGCAAGCAGTTGTTTTTAATCTCTTCATAGCATTCTTTTTCTTAGCAGAAAATTTTTGCAGCTCAAGTGAAAAACAAGGACCGCTTTTTAGTCCTTTATTACTAGTTAAATTCCGCATTAGCATTCACAAAAGGATTGATGATCAGTAGCTAAGTTGCATTTGCTGTCTTTTCTAATTCATATTTCGCATGTGCCTCGAGAGAGACTTTGGATGTTGCAAATGAGCAGACGCAATGCTTGTGAAACAAGAAACATGTCATGTTTAACAAATTTTCTTTTGGCAAATACTTTGTGGACACTGAAGTAGTGTTTTGGTAAACGATGTAAAAGAAATCAATACCATTGTCTAACTCGGAGGAACATATTGAGAATTGTTGTGAAGACATATGGAAGCACTACAAATTGTCATTTGTACATTGAGGGAAGAGACTCGATAGTTTTTGAGACCGTGCAAGTAGAAAAGAAGTAGCATTTCATTTGGAGGAGACTAAAAATTAGAATTTACCAAGCTGTACGGCTGTAATGAGCTAAAGGGTAGCTTAGACATGCGGTGTTTTGAGAGAGAATCTGAGATTGAAATTCACCTCAAGACTCTCTTAAGAAGTTGGTGCATGGGTATTGAACTTTCTTGTTTTGTGGATGCATCACTGCACTTATATGCACAATACGTATTTATGTCTAAATATGAAAATTTTATTTTAATTTCGAGACGTGTGAGCATTTTCAATAAGATCTACACTTCTCTCAAGACGTTATACGTTCTAAATGGCCGCGACCCTACACAATGCTTGCAATGTGTATCACGACTTGAGTACGCTCATATGAGAGTCGCCATGATAACATACAGTAAATAAATTATGAGATGGTAGTAACCGTGTACTAAGCATTTGTATTTCCCTTTCTGTTGAATCACAAGGTACATCATGTAAGGTTGAATTTGATATATTTAACTCCCTTAGCAATTTTCTGGTACATTTGCCCGATTAGATGGATGTAGCCCTTAATCTTTTCTGTTCTCAAAGTTGAATCATGACTATGAGGAACTACTAAGTTCTGCATTACAGGAGGAAAAAACCTCGCAGTGCTACATAACTGGTTTGCCAAGATTATGATCTAAAGTTAAACAGACAATCCCAAGAAGGAAAAAATTGCAAAATGAAACTTGCCTCAATTTCTTACTTTCTCAACAGTATATGTTATATGGATGCTGCATGGAGACATATTTTGCTGATTTTGATGTGCTTAGTGAATGATTTGAAGCTTCCCTAATCTCTTTTTAGGCTTACATTTTTTGTACGTACTTTCACCAGTTGATTAATTGAAGAATGGGAACTGTTCTCATCACCATGGACGTAAACTAGTTCGTCCGAACCTCGTGAATGCAGATTTTTTATGCTGCTTGTTGACGACCTGTTGCTCTTGTTCAATCACTCGCGGGAAATTATTCCGCCCTGCACTCGCTTGTCATGATCCATCTTTCGGATTTTCTCTTTAGGGTGAAAGATCATCAAAATCAAGCGGTAATATAATCTAATCGTGGCAGTCGGCTAATCGTCCTCTCTGAATGCTCTGGCTTGCATCAGTCTGGCCTTCTCTGGTCAGTTTTTCATGCATTCATTTGCCGATAATGGCAATCTCAGCTCTACTTAACACCGTTCTTCTTCATCGGTTTCTCATCTCAGCCCCAAGGTCCACATACTATGTCCAGATTTCTCATAACTAGGGTTTAATCCTATATATTGGGTTTATACTAAGAGCATAATCTGGTTCTATCTCACAATATTTCTTAAACGACTTCTAGCCTTTTTTTTTTTTGGTCCAAAAACGATTTCTAGCTTAGGGAGCGTAGTTTTACGCAAACCCAGCACTGAAAACATCTTCGGTTAAGACTATAATCTCCAAGCACACATCAGATATGTTGAAGGAAAAACCAAATTCCTCACATCCTGTGTGGATATCGTTGCCAAGGTAAAGGATTGAAAAAAGTAGATTTTGACGACTGAAATTCATAGCCTTTTCGCCAAAGGCTCTACCACAAATCAAATGGAAACTTGACACAAAGAGAGAGAGAGAGAGAGAGAGAGAGAGCTCACAGGTTAAACATGCGAATGAGGACCGTCCACCTTCTCGGCAGTTGTCTGAATACAGGAGGATCCCATCAAAAGAGTGCAACTGTTCGTTGGCAACAAGAAGAAGAAGAAGAAGAAGAAGAAGAAGAAGACTAGCTCGCTACCTCAGGCTCTGTGAACAGATATCATGGGTTGCTCTCTAGTCTCTATATCTTGTGGACAATGCTTGCGTTTTCTCTGAGAGAGAGAGAGAGAGTCTCCTCACACCGTCCTCAAAAACCAAGACGAGTCTGCTAACGACACATTATGCACACGAATTTTCGATTTTGCTATTTCATTTTTGGGGTCTGCCCGGTAGATTTATTGCATGCCGGTGCACGGAATGCCTGCCTAGGGACATGAATGCTGACATATCGGTGGTACCGTGATATCGTTTATAAAACTGGGGAGTTGTTAGTAAAAACAGACCATGGTCCGAGGTGAGTAACATGGATCTCGGCACGCGCGTTACGCTAACTAGAGTTATTTTATCCATGAATCGTGCGACCGACGTGATGTAATCAACCAAATGGTTCGGAAGATGTGCATGTCATATAGTGCAGTGCTTCAATTTTGGAATCCCTTTCGCTTTCAAATAATTCGTTACACCGCCCGTGTGTCACCATCAAATGATATAATAAAGGCCCCATGGAATTTTTTGAATATAAGAAACGAGCGTCTCACCAAAGTTGAGAGAGGGGATTGATTTTTGGAGCAGTGAGATAGTGGCTTGCAAGTTTACCTCTGCAATAAGTTTAGAGATGCCCGAGGAAATTGCCATTTTAATACCCAAGAGAATACCCTACAGTTCTGCTTTGAGTGAAGGAGCGGCAAATCCAGCGAGCCAGTTGCCTCTTCAGATCAGGAGATCAGATCGAGTCAAGTTTGGTGAGGCGAGTTCTGACGTAATACTTGGGCTTCGCCCGCTTCCATTGTTACAAAAAAGAAGAAAAGGCCCCATGAAATAACAAGAGTTCACAAGATTGAGCGATAAAGAACATGATGTGCGCAATTTCAGCCTCTTAGCCGATCTCCTTCGTACTAAGGTGGTGATTCGGACAGATTTGGTGCGCAGAGGAGGGAACACAGAGGCTCATAATTTCCCAGAACTACTCCCCAAAGAGATCTAATCTACCATCGCGATCGAGTAGGGTTTTCCGTCGTTCTTTTCTGGCGTAGAAGTAGAAGTGGAAGTAGAAGTAGGGTTTTTAGTTTCTTGAGAATGGGTGGGTGAGCTCGGATTGCACGTAGGGACAAGATCTCCAGAAGTCTACACAGCGTTATCTCAGTACTACAGTTACTCATTAAAATATAGAGAGACTTTTACGTACAGTTTGTGTACGCATGGCGTTGTGGAATGGTCACTTTCGAACAGTGGAGTCGGTCTTCGAATAAAAACAAGGAGTTTTTGCATGGGTTGGACAACCAAATATTAGTTTTTGTCCGGGCAGAGAACGAAGCACGTGAGAATTCTAAACTCAAGAACAGGTCCTCAACATTCTTATAAGCGATGCAATTTTTCCTTCGGTCATATTAGAAGATATCATGAGCCAATTTGCTATTAAACTAAGTTTATCATCGATATTTGGCCCTATCAGAAGTAGGTAATTTACGACAGGAACAGTGGATTCGCGAGGAATAACTTCTTCGTGGCCTAGCCTAAAAGAAATTGCGATTGGGTAGGGAAGGGAACCGAACCTAGAAACCCAAGTTTCTCCACGTGCAAGATCCTACTTATCTCAAGCGTACAAAGCTCCGCGAGGGCAACATAGCAGCAAATTAGGTAGGAGGAATTGCCAGCACATAATTTTGTCTCATCCTTATAAGTATCATACTATATAACAAGACAAGATTTGTGAATAAAGAACAAAGAGTAAAGCTCGACAGATACATCATCCATCGCAAAAAGCAAGAGTCCACACCACGTTCATAGATATATACAAAAGCTTCATCGGCATTCTAAAGAAGCGGAGCTCTCGGGCAAAACCAACTAGAATTTTCTCACCGCCACTGAGCTGCTCTTGTGTCTACTTGAAGAAATGCCATTGCCCGACAGTGATGATGGCTTAAATCCGCCTGCTAACAAGTTAGAAGTTGCGCCGGCCCTAATCTTCCTCCTCTTGGACTCCAGGACCAGTCTGCTCTTATCTGATGGCACAGATCCGGAGGAAGAAAATATAGAAGTGGCATTTATCAGTGCCCGTTTGTCCTTCCTGTTCCTCTCAAACTTGGACGAAAACTTCATTTTTGCTGCAGTAGCCGTGTCTTCCTCCGTTGCTGGAAGCAGTCGTATGCCAAGGCCTTTCTTCCTAGAAGCAGTCTCTTCTTCAGCAATCCGCTTCTTTTGACTCTGGAAATGGACAGCCATGTAAAAATTTTGACAAACAAAAGAACATTCAGAAAGAACAAATAACTTGGGATAACTCAGAAACATACTCTAAGTTGCGCCCGTAAGGCCTTGTTCAGAGAGTAGTCATCTGCATGCCTAGCATCTGATACACGTTGAAGGCGCACTAGTACTGGTTCAGCTTCTTTCTTCTTCTGCAAATCTTCCTCTTCGTGTTCAAGGCGGTAAAAAGGATCGGCGAGCTTGCCTCTTTCTGAACAACAAAATATCCAGAAAAGGAAGTTAACATCGACGGGTTTGTTAATTATGACTTACATAAAGCAAAAGGCTACTTTTCCATTTGTCCGCTAAAATCCGAAATACCATTCAACTTTTAAAAAAAAGGTGAATGCAAAGCATAATATATGCAATCCCGAATGTTAGATGTTCAAATTGTATAAGAAAAAAAAAAGTCTCAGTGCATGCCCCACAAGATTTGAAAAAGGCAAAGAGTACAAAGTAAAAACTACTCCAGACAAACAGTGCCAAAACAAAATCACAAGCAACTCTGCTGTAACTAAACAATCACTTAAAATTTATAATTAGAAAAGAGCTGAAATGGCTCAAACCTGTTATTTAAAAACGGATCATTATAGAATGTAGGAAAAGATTGCCTACCTTCATCGGCAGGAAGTGCAAAAGTTTCTGCATCCTCGATATCATACTCTTCAGTCTTTCGTTGAGCCCCACTGATAATCACATATTCACAATTTTTTGGATCTGTTTGAATCACAATTTGATGCTTGCAGCAGGCCGATTTCATTGTGAAGTTCCATATCTTCATACATAAAAAAATAAACAATTACGAAAATCATTATTACCAGGTTCCAAAACTTTGTATTAAAAAGGGTCTTGTCGACAGAGCACTTGTTCGACATACATACTAAGAAAATATTCGATTCCAAAAGCATGGATTGTACATATCGCGAGGACAATCGATGCTTTGGAATTTATAATATTTTCTAATTTTGTTGTTTGGCAAGTGCTCCAACAGCACTTTAACAAAATCTTATTTAAACAAGGATCTTATCAAAGCATTCCCATCATCAGGCATGTAGGTTATCATAATTATTTATACCATTCTTATGCATGAATGGGACATATCCTGCAGTCTACAGCTAGTGCCCTTAATCTCTAATTGAACTTACTGAACCAGAATGCATTAAGCCTTCAAAAGAAGCATACCTTTGTAGAATAATAGTTCCCCACTTGCTTTTTCTCAGCATTGAACCGAACACCTTTTGCAATCATAGAGTTGCACCCACCACACCAGATATTGAAGGGCATCTCGAACCTAAAAGTGCCAGACAAATATAACATATATTAACAATTCACAACTCTGTACCACACATATTATTGTTTTTTTTTTCTTTGGTCGAAACACATATTATTGTTTAGTCATCGCAGAAAACATATTTTTGCAATGACTTCCCCCTCTATGCCCTGTGGCAATGATTCTGCTGGCATTAGGGAAAAAATGTGGATGGAGTCGAACGGTAAAATTTCTCTATGCCAATGAGAAGACACGGTTTGGATTCCTGCTATACGCCCATTAAATCAAAGTGATGTGGTTAATGCTATAAAGGGTTCAAAATAATTGACTGTCACAGTATAGTGAATGGTTCTATTCCTTCCCACCCCCCTCGGAAAAAAAAAAGGGAAAAAGAATAAAGGTGGTAATTAAGTACTAGTTAATAGTTCACAGAGTCAAACCCATTCTCTTTACACTATATCCGCCGATAAAATAAAATAGAATAGAAAAATGAACTTTTTCTTTTCATGCCTTTTTCTCTTAAATAAAGAAAAAAAGCAATAGGGTTAATTAAAAATTTGATTGATGATTTCATATAATTGCTATGCTTAGTGTGTGACTCTTGTTTTTTTTTATTAATAGGATAGAAAACCCAAAAAATAGAACTTTACAAATAGAAGAACAAAAGGTCTCCTCAAAGTGCACGCTATCATAATATTGGACAGAAGATTCCTCGCTTGGATGTAACCCTATGGCTAGAAGCCTAGAACTAATCAATTAGAATACGCTAATAGAAAAAGTCACAACCATCCAGGCAATTAATGAGAGAGAGAGAGAGAGAGCGCTTAAACATATTTGTCACGAGGTCCTGCAAAGTGGGAAAAGGATGAGCAACTTGTCATTCACTATTCCTAAAAAATTCAAATCAGTATTCCTAAGTCCAATCTCATGTTAATAAGGGGAAAAAAAAGAGCCAATGGATACATTCACTCAAATAACAAGAAAGGTCACTCCTAAATGCCTGCTACCTCAACACTAAAGCGAAAAAACAAGTGTGAGCGAAGTTGCACTACATACATAATTACAAACAAAAAGCTCACAAAAAGTACCGTTTCACATATGGGTCCTAAAACAGGAACTAACGCTGGAAGAGGAATGTACACAAACTGGGAGGATTAGTTCATGGCTGTATTAGCTTTGGCAGGTATAGACACAACACAAATAGCCAAGACACACTTTAAGCTGCTTCTCTCAAAAACAGGACTCATTTTGCACTCCTGTTAATAACAAACATATTAATGAGACTATATGCTTCTAAGTATTAACAATGCCCAAAACCAAGTACCTCATAAGTACCTCATAAGAGATTGAATTCACACGAACCCTGATGACAGAATTTTTTTTTTTTTTAAAGAAAGAAAGAAACAAGAAAAACTTAATTATACATAAATAGTTGCTACCTTATGATCAAGATGCCCTGGTCCAATTTCCGTGCTCTTTCTCTCAAAGCATGTTGACCATGAAACTTGTTCAAAGAACCCTGGAAGACGAGCAATGTAAGAGCTCAAATTACAAATGCTAAAAAAGAAAACTGAAAATGAAAGTTGCAATTGTTACCTGGTCTGGGGTCCATTCTGGAGGGTAATAGAAATTGTCAGCTCTTGCAGCTGCTAGCGAAGACTGCAAAATTCAAATGGAAAAGGAAGTTTAGTCCGGAAGAAATCAGTGATTTACGAAGTAACGCCAAAGCATTGTTCAGCCTCCATAGGTATAGGTTGACCGCAACAACATATCGCTTATAGCTGCTGCAATATCTAGAATAACTATGCCAGGATAACTAAAATAGATCAAAGGCGGCGCAACCGAGGAGACTCTGATAAAAGACGAGACAATTGGAGTGAATAGATCCGCTGCATCATGCCGATGAAACCAACATACACAGGCAGAACGGATCATCACCAAAGATCTATAAATACCTTCTCAAAATAGCTTCGAAATTCAAACTTAAACAAAAACAAAAGATTTCAGGGATCTGCCATTCGTCCTAACAGACCATTCTCCATGTTTGCATCGAATTGAAAAGGACGGCCACCCCATGACAAGGAAAATCGACCAACAACCACAAAAAAATTTACACGGAACACGTATACCCTAATCCACCAACACGAACCGCATCAAAACACCAGAGATCAAATTGCAAATCGACCAAATTCGGCGAGCGAAACCCTAATTGCTCGTCCAAAGGGGAACAAACAGTCAACAACCTAATCTCGAAACCAACAGTTATCATCAACGAATTGAAGAGAGAACGAAGGTACGCACCATATCTGCCTCGGCTTCGGATCAATTTCAGCTCGGTACTTCCTTCTCGCCTCTGTCTCTCCCGCCCCCGCTCAGGGAATGCTTTGGCACTTCACAAACGATCTCTCGCAATGGTGAAAGAACGCAGGAGATTTTAAGTAGATGCCCTGAAAAATGTCGCGGTAAGACGACGTCGTTTGTCCGTTGTCGCCAACTTTTTTCCGTGTAAATTGTTTTTTTTGGGGGTCAAAATAGACGCCAACGGCCAACTCACTCCTTTCCTCGTTCTTTCGCTATTTTTGGGGGAAGTTTTAAATAAAAACATAAAGTGTTGTCATTTCTTAAATAAAGAACTCAAATGAATTTTATTTTAAATAAGAATTTGAAATGCATTCATTATTTCAAAGAAGCATCTAACCAAGGGTATTTTTGTCATTTATATATTTTTTTTAAAATTTCCTTTTTTTTTTTTTTTTTATTTTTTCCCTTTTTTTTCGTTGGTGGTTGGTCTCGGGTGATGGCTGATCACCTTTGAGGGCTGGAGGGCCGTAATATTTTAATCCCGTGCCATTTCAGATTTTGCTAAATATTAATTAACGATGCTTAAATTTGCTTTAGCCTATGCTCAACTTTAAAAATATCACTAACCTCTAAGCTTCCGTTAATTTAACAAAAATCGAATGATTTAAAAAATATTTTTTTAAAATTGATCGCTCATGATCACTAGAAATAATTAATTAATTAAATGCATTTCATTATTGAAAATAATTTATATTTAAATATTTTCGTAAACGATAGAATCTTTTTTGGGTAAGCAATATTAGCCACTACTTTTAAAAAAATGCCTTCCAAATCATTAATTTTCACTGAAACAAATACACCCTAAAAATTAAAACAAAAGGTATGGGAAAATTGACAGGTTAATATTCGCATATATTGAAAGCATTAAACACGATTTATAACTTTTAGGAATAGAAATGCAATATTAGAGAGTATTTGTTTAGAAGATTCCTTAATAAAGAAAAAATACTTTTCATGAAAATTATTTTGAATGAAAATATTTTCTGCTTCTCGTATTAAGGAACTCTTTTCCCTCACTTTAAGCATTTCTAACTTCTTTGACTGCAAATGATTTTCCCTTAACTAGTCATTTTCAGCTGACCAATCGCATGAAAGTGCGGAAAATCAATTTGCGAAAAATTCTTTTACTCAAATAAACACCCCCTAGAGAAGGAAATAAGGGACAAATTGGTTAGGTTATCTTGAAAGGCCGTGTACACACTGTCTATTCATAGGCATAGATGCCGGGGAATTAGTGAAAGCCTTGTTATTTCTTAGCTAGAAACAAGGTACGAAGTTGTTCATTGTGTTACATCGTGTTCAATCATTAAAATCATTCCCGTTCGATTTTGAAATTGCTCATATTTACCTTTGGTTGGAACTTATTCTCGGAAGCCATTGATCTCTCTCTCTCTCTCTCTCTCTCTCTCTCTCTCTCTCTCTCTCTCTCTCTCTCTCTCGTATTGTGCTCATCGAGTTCTCTCACTTTAACCACTACTGTTCATACATTGCTTTGTCCACGGAGAACATGGAATGCGTATTCCCCACCACTTGGGACATTCAACCATGTCATCAACTATATTGATGGCAACTTTCGGTACCGACAGAGCGTACAAGTAGAAAGATTTCTTGAGTTCGATGCACGAGAAATCATTGTTCTAGCATTTTTGTTAGGAAACCAACTTGGAATAGGATGAGATTTAGCATTCCGAAATCGGGGATGGGATACATTTTATTGTACATCGCGTCGAGAACGAGCGAATTCAGCGTTTTCGAGACGCCGGCCACTGTTGTCTTCTTCGGACAACCACCACAAGACAATGGCAATCCCCAGGCAACCGTGACTCATCTTTGTGGTGTGGGTGTTCTGGTCGGGATGTCTCCGGTGCCCATTTGGTCTAAAATGTGGGGTTTCGCGTGTGTTGATGAAGTGCGAGAGATGCAAAAAGTGTTGATATAACTAGATTGCTTTAATGGCGTTAGGATATTTGAGTTAGGGATCTTGAGATGTAAAGGAAATCTTCATAGGGAACTCTGAAGGTAGGGATTGGTTGGACGGCCACCCTCGTCAAACTAGTCGGACCTAATACAATTTTTGTAACAATAGCCACGGCATGCCCAAATCAGCTGTGATCTAAAGTATCCATACGTCTCATCAAGAGATTAAATGTCCGAGCTAAAGTGAGCATGACGCGATTAGTCATGATCATGTGCCTTGTTACTTAGGAAACGGTCTGACCCGATGTCCCAACTCATCTAGAGCCATAAGGGGCTCGTTCTCGGCAATGAATGCCTCGGCCCTTGACATGAATGTTCACCCTCTTTCTCATGCATATGAATATTTCACTTCGTGCCTAACCATGCGAAATTTCATCACAATTTTCAAAAACCAATTCTTCGCTTTTCCCAAAAAGGAAAGTACGCGGCTCTGCTTAGCTTAAACAAATGGGAAATGCTTCTCCGAGTATTGTCAATGACGGTGCAATCTTAATCATAGATTCACACACCATCACCGCATGTTTTGCATAAATCACTCATCGATAAGGTGATCGTGCGGTTAGAAACTTAGAAATAACTGACAGATCTGTCAGATTGTCATCTTGGCAATTTCTTAAATAAAATTTCCGGCACACACATGCTAGTAGCAAGATTTTCCCACTCATAGAGAAGGTCGTCAGCACATTTGCATATTTCTCATAATATATAGTTGACTGCATATCTTTCACTGTGGTTGGGGGGGATAAAATGGAGGGTCTCCCTACCTGAGAAATTCCCAAAATTATATACATAAGAGATCCTAAAAAGAGATGGCATAATTAGCATAGTCCAAGACAAATTAATTAAGAATCATAGGAAGTTTGACAATGGATGATGATGACTGTTAAATTCTTGTTGCTTCAGTTTTAAGAAACTCTCATTGGAAAGTGGGTCTACCTTCCCCGCTCCATAAATATAACTTAAAGCACATCAAAAGGTACTCCCAAGCTAATTACCCCCCAAACCTCCCCCAATATAAGCAAACCCCACAACCCACATCAGTTCGATTAACCTCCTCACTTCATCTTCCCTATCAAATTTACCCTCTCTCTCTCTCTCTCTATATCTATCTCTGCCATAGTTGTCATTGGCCTTTTCCTCCTCCATGCTTCCTCTCGCCGCCCATTTCCTCCTCCTCCTCCTCCTCCCTCCGCCGCCATGACCCCGAAGCTTCCCCACGCCCTACTCACCATGCTCTGGCTGTCTATCCTCTTGCTGTTGCTTCTCGAGTTCTGCAAGTCCAGGTCGCACCTCGGCAACACGCAGCACGCCGTCGGTATTGGCGCCAAACCCGGATCGTCCTTGCCCTCCGCCTCTCACCACCATGGCTCCATCAACAGAAAGGTCTTGGCCAGCAGGTTCGACTTCTCCCCGTTCCGGAAACGCCGCGGGAAGAGCTCCGGCGGCCGCTCCCCGCAGCTACCGGAGCCGCCCGACAATGGCCGAGAGATCGACCCCCGCTACGGTGTGGAGAAGCGGCTGGTCCCGACCGGGCCGAACCCGTTGCACCACTGACTGATGGATATTAAAATACCCAGTGGCGGTTTTGCATTGCTGTAATCTGCATGGAAATTATGTCTCTCTGAAACCATCCCTGATGATTTATACTAATACACCTGGGGTTCAGGAGAGTATGATCTTTCATCAGCTCCACCTTGTACATGGCATTTTGAGTTTGTCACTACTGTGTTATGAGAAAGAAGAACATAATCTTGGGTTTAGTTCAGCTAAGATATATATATTTTTTTAATTTTTTTCTATTGTGATGATGAACATTGGGTGTTTGTCTTTACCAAAAAAAAAAAAAAAAACATTGGGTGTTTGATCAGAATTACATGTTCTGATTGTTTTGCTGTCAAGAATTCGTGATTAAAGCTTCGGTAGGGGGAGAGGGACATGAGTAGCTGTGACGGCACGGCACGGCATGGTTTTGGGAAGGAGAATATCTACCTCCACCATAATGACATAATACTAACGAGGGCAGTTAGGGTTAAAAAGCTTCGCTAACTTTGATGATTATGGATGATTAAGCAAATCTTGTCTCTTAAGCCCCCCCCCAAAAAAAAAAAAGAGAAATTTTCTTGGCACGTGATTGGCTTATCTATATATAATTGCTTGGGTGTCCATTTATTTGGTTTTTTCTAATAGTTTGACGGATCAATTTATTTGCATTTTCTTGTGATCACTTCCAATCTTGTATACGGGTTGGCTGAAATCCTTATAATGATAATCACTAAACGATTAATTGCGCAGAGTGGAGTAACTGGGAAATTTTTCAAAAGGTCCTAAACTTATTATGCGACAATCAATTTGATCCTAAACCTTTTAATTGTGCCAATTTAGTTTTAAATCTTTGAACGACTTGTCAATTTAGCCATAGACCTTTTGACGATTTTCAATGCGATCCTTTTATTAAGTTGAGGACCAAATCGACACAATTGAAAAATTTATGACTAAATTAACAAACTATCAAATAGATTTAAGGCTAAATTGGCACAATTGACAGGTTTAAGACCGAATTAGCCGCCGAACAATAGGTTTAGGACATTTTGAAAAATTATCCCAAAGTTTTTGGAGCAACGGATCGTGTCAACAACATGCGAAGTAAGTGTTGGAGATTCAAAATACCGAATGTGCACTTAGGGAAGAATCGGTGTATTAGAAAAGTACAAATTATTCATATATATAGCTACTTTGATAGGTGCTCCAATGTAACTTTTTATCGAAATTATTAACAAATTACTTTTCAAGTGGAACCTGCATTGATCAGAATTTGACAAACTATTGATTAACGGTGATTATGGACAAAGTTAGCCACACATTTACTTATAAGCTCAATCCATAGAATTAAGATTTTCTTGTGCAAACCTCTCAATTTGGATCGTACCACGAATCAAAACTTCAATAAGCGATATGCCTTCAAGTCATTTCTTTCTTTCAAATCGAACCCCATACCCGAAACTAAATGTCACCACCCCCACTCAATTCTCTTATCACTGGGTCGCGTGTCTAATAATGTAAAGATAGATTGAAAAGGTGAGCGAAATAGCATAGACAAGTTTTAAATTTGATTAATTAAGCATCTTCTTATTTATTTTGTTTACTCCTAACCCCTGAATCATAACTATCATTTCTGGGCCCTTGAGTCCCACCATCAAACCTGCTTCATTCATATAAGTGCCATCATCACTACCTTTATTTTTGCACTGTGCATCTTGAATCATGACAATTTAGAAATTGTCTGTTTAGGATCATCATCACTACCTTTATTTATTTATTTATTTATTTAATTTCTAAAAACCGTTTGAATTACTGAATTTAAAATGTAATTTGCTTCCCGAAATATTCTCCTATTTATCAAGCTAAAATATGCTAGAGGGATATAACAGGATGACCATAGTTGTCTAGCACTTTACAATTATGAATGCCGTTAGCTCGATCAAACTTTACAAATTCGAGGTCGGCGATCGTAATTTCTTTCACGGAAACTTTGCAATTTCATATCTTTATACGTGAATTTTGGGCTTTACATTAGTTAAAATATAAAGTCCTCAGCATATAAATTGTGCCACTACTTTGGAATAAGCTTCGACGTACCTTTCTTTCTCCATCACATAGAATCTAAAGAGATACAGAGCAACAGCCTTCAAGATCTGCCCGGACATTGATGGCTGGGGATGGCAAAAACCATCTAGAAGAAAGAGACGTTGCACATGAATAATCGAAAGCTGCAATTGCTAATTTACTAGGTGGGATTTGCCGACTCTTTGCGAGTTGTTGGTGACGTAGTCATCGATGCGTAGATAATCAAAAGTCGAAATAGCGATCTTCAGCGCGAATGATGAAACCCACCATTTATCTTCGCATCGCGCTTTCTGTAAATATAGACTCGCACAGCTCTCAGTACACATTATTATCACGTTTATTCAGGTTGGTCAGGTGCCGTTAACGTTGTGTTCGATACTCATCAACAATTGTTGCCGTGCACGAGTCGAGTTCGATTCCTCACGTCTCCATTTCCCCCCTCTTCGTGAATCTCCCTTTTCCGACCGCCCCCGCAAGGTTTGCATACACAAGGCCTTTGTGATCGAGCCGGCCTTCGCGTGAGGGAGAGTGCCAAAGATGAACAGTCGTGTATGTAACTCGGAGCGACATCCTCGTTCACCCTCCACTGCGCTTGAATTGCGGAGCTGCTCGCAAGTCGCAACTGATAAGGGTAACTACATCGCGTGTCATTGTCGCGCCGATCCAAATCACATCCTGATGTGCCTTGTCCCTTTCCAGGCCCGACATTTTATGGTGCAAAACAAGGGGCACTCACGGTTGGTTCCGTTGCTCTGTGGATTGAAACAGGAAGATGTGATTCAGTTGAGGTTGATGCAGACATAATGGTAGGAAGTAGGCACCCTCCGGCTAATCAGTTTAGGTTCATGTTTTTTTTTTTTTCTAATTTCCTTATTAGGAGGCAATCCCCCCTAATTACTAGCTTCTTATTAGTGTATATATTATATATTCAAACATATATTAAGTGTTAATTTTAAAGCGCCGAAAAAAAAAATCGCCTTCCCACTTGGAAAGGGGAGGTGTGGAGTTCGATTTCTCACCTAAGTTAGGGATGAGAATGCGTGAGTGAGGGAGTAAGATTTCGCAAGCTACATGTTAGAAGTGAGCGGTTTCGGGTTTCGTACATGTTCTACCCGAAACCTACCCGTTGGAACTCAATTTTTGGAACCCGAAGCCTATCATGTATACTCTGAAACCTACCATGTCACAGATTCTAGGTTACACATGTATTCTTAATTGAATGATTATAATGAATTATCACATTTAATTATCACCATCTGTTACTCCAATTCACCGGTCATAACTCATATTTAAACACACGAAAAGTAAGAGATATTAATAAAGTAAAAGTCTCAATGATAAAATGATTTCAAATTACACACTTATTATCGGATACCGGGAAATAACGCAGGATGGAGCGAGGACATATATCAAGAAAAATATATTAAAAAAAACTGGCTCAAGGTTCCAGGTTCCACAAAATTTAGGTTTCGTGTTCTATTCTAAAATCATGCTCGCTCCTGCTGTGTGCAGTACATTTTAAAATAGAATGTGATTGAACAGAATCAAGTATTCTTTAAAAAAAAAAAAAAAAGGGAAGGATAGAATCAGATTAAAAAAAACACAAAATCAAAACTAAATTGGACAACGCCGAAAACCATCTTGATTTTATAACACCTCTGTACAATTTACTCTTGAAATTACAATATTGGCCTTGAAAAGCGGGCATGACGGTTTTCTAACTAGAAGAAATTTGCGCCCCGACAAAGACAAATTAGCATTTCATCGTCTGTGTAATCCCACATGCCCGGCCACTGTTGAGGCGGAAAGGTCGAGGCTTTTCGGCAAAGCCAAGCTCAACAATGGCGTTGTCTTTCTCATCCTCCTCCCTCCTGATTTCGGAACCCGCCTGTCCTATTACTTACTCGGCGCCGATCGCTACACGAAGAGTTCGTGGAAGACGAGTTCGAGGTTTGATCAGGGCCGTGTCCCCTTCCGATGACAAGGACAAGGAGCGATCTACTAAATTGGTCACCTTTTTGGGCAAAGGTGGATCCGGAAAGACTACGTCGGCTATTTTCGCTGCTCAGGTAAACATGGGCACTCTCCTTTTCTGGTCTCTGTTCGGTTCTTGGTTCCAGTATAGTCTTTGGTTTTGGGGTAAAGTGTAATTGGTGACGGTTGAGCTTAGAGGGACTTGATCTGTTGTTAATTTTTTTTTGGGCTTCCTAATCTGAGGTTGTGCTCTTGAAAGAGATGAATGCCCCAATGCAAGGTTGTAATGTTCCTGATTGTTCCCTTGTCGCAAGATACTTCTCTGATAGCAAAAGTGAAGTGGACCAAATGAATGATTTCATTTTTGCATACTTGCTAGAAAAATCAGTTCTGGTTAATTCAGGTGGATGTCTTTCCTTGTTTGTTAAGCTCTTGTTGAGCTCTCTGGACAGTCGTATGATGATGGCAGAGTGTGAAAATGTTTGTTGCTTGATCCCTATTCGTGTACCATTCTCCTTCCTTCACCCACCTTGTTACAGGGGGAGACTGGTTCTGGTTTTGATTGTCGCAAGGCTTGGTTAACTGTGGTCTTCGTCATTATACTCATGCCTTGATATTGATGCTTACGATCAGCATTTTGCGATGGCGGGGCTTAAGACATGCTTGGTGATACATTCACGAGACACTACTGCTGACTATCTTTTGAATTGTAAGATTGGAACTTCTCCTATTAGATGCAAGGACAACCTCTCAGCTGTTCGATTGGAGACTACGAAAGTATGTCTTTTGGCTTATTTATGCTTTTATATTGATGGTGGCTTAACTGTGTATCTTCCTAAGACTGATATATCTTTGATGAGTTGACAGATGCTTCTCGAACCTCTCAAGCGACTTCAGGAAGCAGATTCTCGTCTTAATATGACAAATGGAGTTCTTGAAGGGGTAGGGACGTGATCCGTCTTCTGGTTGTATCACAGAAAAGAAGGAGTTTGAATATCTCTTTTTGAACCCATTTTTATGCCGCCTTCTCCTAAATGTAGTAGGTGGTGGGAGAAGAGCTTGGGGTGCTTCCTGGGATGGACTCCATTTTTTCAGCATTAGAACTCGAAAGATATGTCAGGTTCTTGTGGAATGAACCTCAAGGAAAACGAAGAGAAACATTTGACATGATAGTATATGATGGTATCAGCACAGAGGAAACCCTAAGGATGATTGGCGCACCCAGCAAAACGAGGTCAGACTCTCTCTCTCTCTCTCTCTCTCTCTCTCTCTCTCTCTCTCTCTAAAAATGCAGTTATTTGGCTACATAGGTTGTACTTAAAATACTTCCGAAGCATAACTGAGAAGACTGATCTGGGAAGATTGGCGGGTCCTTCAGTCTTAAGCCTGATAGATGAAGCTATGAGTTTAACTGGGAGCAAGTCCACTCTTAACGGTAACACAAGTGCAAGAATATGGGACGCACTGGAGAAAATGTTAGAGGTACTAAATTGCTAATATATTCTCTTGTGCTCCACATGCCCCATGATTTTTTTACAACGATCAAGATAGTGATTACATGTAATGCAGAGAGGAACTTCTGCCTTCTCTGACCCGCATGAATTTCGATGCTTTCTTGTGGTGGACCCTCAAAATCCAGCCTCTGTGGACTCTGCATTGCGATACTGGGGTAGCACAATCCAAGCCGGTGCTCTTGTATCTGGTGCTTTTGGTATTGCTTCTCCAAATCCTGCTGGAGAGTCGATGGAAAGAATTAAAGAGACATTTGCACCAATGCCATCTACTTTCATTCCGCACCTTTCATTTTCTTCCCCAGCAGATTGGGATGCAATAATGTCTAACTCTTCAAGTAAAACAGCACGAGAGCTTCTTTCATTGCCGGCAAGCAGCATTTCGATGCCATCAGTCAAGTTTGATCCAGTGAAGAACTTGGTGACTTTACTCTTGCCTGGGTTCGATAAATCCGAGATCAAGCTTTACCAAGTATGCTCAGCTTCTGTATCCCTCAACTTACCTTTGTTTCATTTGCATGGAGTTGGTTTTGCTAAGATCTACAGTGTTGGAAGAATTTTTTTCCCCTTTCTAGAAGAGTGGCAATTCTACTTACAGAACTGTTGAAGGAGACTTTCTAGAAGTCAAGATGCTTATGCTATAGGAAGTCTCTACCTTTGGGTGGGAGGGAGTGAAATGTATATTTAAAAATGCTTCTTAGCTGAGGCGGCATTTAAGAATAATCGAGGTGGAGAATTATTTTGACTCACGGTAATAGAAAGATTCTAAGTATAGAAGCATGCATAAGCAGCAGAGATTCTTGGTTTTGACCCATAAGCTAATGAGATTCCGTTGACAGTCGATGATGTTAGGTCATGAGCATAAACTTTTGTCCCTCACTGGTAAGCTAATATGCAATGTCGATAACTTGACAAATGCAGTATAGGGGAGGATCCGAGTTGCTGGTGGAGGCCGGGGATCAAAGACGTGTCATTCTTCTGCCCCCAGATATTCAAGGGAAGGTGGGAGGTGCCAAATTTGTGGATCGAAGCCTCATAATCACTATGCGATAGGGATGCAACCTACTTTTCTCTCTTTTGGTGTCTTCTTGAGTAGTTTGAAACTGACCATTCTTTTGTCAGACTTTAACAGCACTAGTGGCAATCATTCTTGGAAAATGCGTTTGATTATTGAAATTTTTTACAGCACTTGCTGTGAGGTTTTTATGTTCCATTTGTTAAACCGGACTTTCATCAACAGGAGACTGAGTTTCTTCTCTACCATGACATTTGTTTTGTTGTTTGAATAATCGTCAAAGATGTATAAACTCTACATACCGCACGGCAGTTATGCTTTAGTTACAGCCGATGGGGACCAAAAACTGATTGGATTTACTGAAATCATCACAGACATTCAGAGGCTGATAGGACCCTCTGAATAAACCCTTCAAATGACAATAATGGAACTCGGTCCTCAAAAACATACCGAATCATGGTTCTGCCCCTCCCTCCGGATCATCAGAATGGTAACTACAACTTATTCAAGCACTTTAAAGATGTGAAACTCAAAAGTCCTAACTTGTACCACAATTTGCTGGACCAAATAAGGTCTCCAACCGCACAAACTGAATCAAAAGTTTAGCATGTTCTTCTTATCTTTTATAATGTATTATTCAATTGAATCATCAGCTTTGCTTGAGAAGGGCCAAAATACTACTAACTAAAGAGTAAAATCAGGGTTTTCAACCTTAAGAAAAAAGGGGCAAAATCAGGTAACCGGCTTTCCATGCTCCTTTATGATATATGCCTTTCAGGTTTAGCTCCTAGAAGCAAGTCAGTATATTACTTCAGCTAGATCTCTATAGCCCATCATCCACAGCGTTTGACAACAGTGACATCTTTTCTCGTCTTGCGACTGATTAATGAACGGTATATAATTGTAAACAACTGAGATCTCGAAGGAAGTGCTTTCATAGATAGGATGAAAATTGTACACCAAGCTGAAGCTTATGATAAGAAAAATGACCAAAGAATCTCGAGTCTCGGTGTCAACTGTTCAAAGGATTTCTTTTCAGACAGTCTATAGACACACACATAGAGGGACGCACAGTGCCGGGGGGATTCCGAGGGAAGAAAGAGAGCAAAATCAACCTTCTTTGTCCTGCCAGAAAAAAAAAATTATATCCTATAGCCGCATCTAGCGCTAGCCGGAATGTGTAATGCATGAAAGGTCAATCGGAAGTTTGCAGTTGTAGCTGTTAAGCTAGAAGCACTTCAAGTAGCCACCCACTGTACACTTCTTTATCATGCTTGGCCATCCCATCTCCACCTTCTTCCAAGCTCCTCTAGCACCTTGGCACGAGCTTGGCTTTTCCTTGCTTCATCTTCTACCCAAGACCTGTGCAAATCACTTTCATCATGCAGAAGACTATAGAACATGGACAACAAGTAGAAATGTAGAAGACGATTCAGTTCTCCCATCACCATCGATGATCATCAGGATAACATTCCTAGATACTAACGCCAATTACAAAGAGAGAAAATAAGCATAATACAAGCATGGACCAATTGATATCCACATTAGGTATAGAAAATCAACATAGACATGGATGCTGGTACTGCTGTCAATTTCACGAATGTCTTACAACTAGTTCTTGCACCTAGACATGAGACACGTGAACTGTTGAATAAATGTCCAAAACACGGACACTGGTCGAACAATTAAAAGCACAGCTAAACAAAACATTCCATGGTCAGACTGCCACACATTGAGATAGGATGGATAGTGAATGAGCACATGCTTAAAGGACAAATTGTCACTAATGGAAATTTGTTCCATCATTAAGGTTAGGATTATGCAATTTTAACATCAAAGGTCGACATCACATGCTCAATCTCGGGATGAAATGCCCCATAACTAAGAAACCATACTTACACGCAAGCCGGAACCTTATGACTGGTATGCGAGCCTTTTAATAGGAGCTGGAGTAACTGTGTTGAGTATGCATGCTTTCAAATTATCCACCAAGGTACATTACCTAAGTATCCGCAAAGCTTCTATCTCAGCTCCCAGAATAGATTTTGTATCCAGCATCCTTTCATGCTTGGTCTCTAAATCACTGATAGTATCCTGCATCTCAAATTGCTCACGAACATAGATAGCTCTCTCTGATGCCAGTCTGTCTGACATCTCATCAACTTCTTCTCTAAGGTGGCAAATCAGTTGCTTCTGACAATCCAAAGCTGCTTTCTCTTTCGTATGCTCTTGGAAGGTCGTCTCCTGAATTATCTTCTCTTGCTCTAAATCATCAATTACCACAAGATAGTCCTTTTCAACTTCCAAACCGCGGGTTTCTTCTTCTTTCAGCCTCTCATCCCAAAGCCTTTTTATGTCACCCCTTTCAATTAACTCAAACCTAATTTCTTCCATCTCAACCACCCTCGAAAAATTCTCAGTCTCCAGTCTTGCTAGTTCCGTCTGAATTGCTGACGTCATCCGGCCACTGGTCAATGCTATAGCAGCTTGTGCTTTCGTGGAAGGTTTATTAGGTTGAAATCGCCTGCTCTGTCCTGTAGAATGCGGATTTTTAACATCGAATGATCAGATCCATATATGATACTCTCAAAAACTACTTGCACTTAATACATGAATTGTGCTAACTATAATATACAACTGCTCAATAGGTTTAGGATAAAATGTCGCACAAACTCCAATAAAATTAACCCAAGGAAAAATAAGGAGCCAGTGTTATTTCTGTTACAAATGTCTGCAGCATAACAGTATCCGTTCAGATACTACAAAGCAGAACTACACTTTTGAATTTGCTAGCCATACATGGGTCAGTATAGGCAGTGAGAGACTTGGGAGAAGGGTTAAGAGAACAGACCAAAAACTTTTCTCATTATGCTCCTGTCACCAGCCAACAAGTCCATGAAAAATTCTGCCGATATATTTGCACTGATCTCCCTCGTATCCATGAAGCCAACTTTTTTCTTTGATATCTGGACTGTAAACAAGTTACACTTCAAGTGCTTTAAAACACCAATGAAGCATCCACCTCATGGAAACGAATGTAAACCAGAAATGAAATAATCTGCAGACAATGCATAATTTACTGTACCTCTTCTTCTAGTCCTGGGACAAAATCATATTCTAATTGCACTCTCCAGTTTATCAGATCTTGCCGTGAGATGAACCTGCCCAAAAGATTAATGTCTTAGAGTTGGAAGGAAATGTTTTAAAAAAGAAAAAACCAAATCATGTACGTGATATACCTCTCGGGAAAGAATAACATGCCGTGCCTATCTGAGAAGAAAGAACTGGAATTTTCCCCTGAGAGCTTGCTAGAGATGATACCAGCCTCTGCTAGCGCTTGAGTACATATTCGAACAAAGACTCAGATTTTTGTGCTATTAACTAGATAGCCAACCGAAAAAATAAAAACAGTTTAAACTCACCTTGGATGGCACCGAAGTCCGGGTCTTCAACACTCACATCATCAAAGGCAGCGACTTTAGACCCAGAAAGTGACAAAGACGGAAAAATTCTATGTTTTGGGTTCCTATAGCAAATTGATGGTTTAGCATGCTAGATCATCGAATATTCTAAATAAAGTACAAGAAGTCAAGAATATCCCAGCAAATAGCTTCAATCAATACCTTTCCAGTGAAGAACTTAATCGAACAAGCCATCTAGCATATTCCCTTCTAGTGCATAATTCATTGGCCTTGATGTCTTCTTCCATGATCTGCAAGCCTTAATGGCATCCATGATCATGCTAAGAATAAAATGAACCTTCATAGGTGAC
Organism: Rhodamnia argentea; assembly: GCF_020921035.1. NCBI lineage: Eukaryota > Viridiplantae > Streptophyta > Magnoliopsida > Myrtales > Myrtaceae > Rhodamnia > Rhodamnia argentea. Next base: position 6,952,141 of record NC_063154.1, on the reverse strand, counting down.
AAAAGACACCCTCAATGCATTTACCAACCAAAAATGGGCCCCCTTGATGCCTAACACTACAGGTAAGTAAAAGAATTGGAAGGTATTCATCACCATGGCCAGCAAAAATAAGCAGCTCAAAAAGAAAGAGAGAGTCCCCTAAAAGCTCTGTCAGTTATGCATTCCAACACTCTCTTAGCAATTTGCTGTTTCTATGGGACAATAAATATTCTAGCCCAAGAACCAAAAATTGACTGAGCTTGCCTCATCAAACTTACATGGGCAAGTCACATCAGGTAATTCGAGACAGAAGCAGCAAAATTTTGACAATACTTAACACGAATATGGGGTGAAGAGTGTTATGCAAGAGGAAACATTGAAGTAAAGATGAGACCTTTCTATAAGAAAAATGCAAAAGTTTCTAGACATGTGATTTTCTTTTGCTTCTAGAAACGAACCTTCAGTCTTTCCAGAACCATCACAGCTTCCTGCTGGGTAGGATCTACAGCAACTGGAACTATAACTCGCTCCTGCTTATTCCTTGAGGCTGAGCTGTCTGAAGGAAAGGAACTTGCTCAGTCAAAAGTATCCAAACGAACCAATAGGGTGCCAACAAATATCCTCCACACGATCTTGGCAGACTAAAGATAACGCAACACATGTGCGGTGATCCTCTCCATCTAACAAACTGCAAACTTTAGAAAGGCCCTGATAGGGGACAGCACTGATCAGAAACTGTTTTGACACATGAAAATACCTGAAACCACATTGTTGCTGACTGAATCAGATAAACCCGCTGGGCTATTCTGGGAGAGAAAGCTCTTTCCGTCCGATAAACCGGCATCCAATTCTTCACTTAGATAAGCTTCAGTTTCAGTCTGATTCGACAGACTTCTCCAAGAACGCAACCGATCGAAGAAGTGGAAACTATACCCTACAATAACAAATAAAATGAAAACCTCACAAATTGCTGAAGCCATCACCATATATGCATTGGCATCATCCCAAAACCCATTATACACAGAGAACCCAAATCACTAGCATCAATCAATTCTCTACCAAACTAACGTAGCCACAAGTGAAGTACAAAACTACGCAGCTTGAAGATCAAAACACCGACATTACCATTTCTAGAAAGTGAGTAATGAGCAATTACAGCAACCAAAACAGTGAGTGAAGTCCCAACGGCCCCAATAGCATACGTTGGCACTCCTGCACAACGAAAAAAAAAAAACCATCACGCAAGTTCTAACCAAAAAAAATAAAAAATCTTTGCACGAGACACCCGCGAAGAAATATACCCTTTCTCTTCCTCTGGGGCTGAGATTCGACCGCGGCCCAGCCATTGAAATCGGAATCGGAGCTCGCGCAATCACTGTCGGCCCACGAGAGGTCGAGGCTTCTTCTCTCGGCGAGCGAAGCCGAGAGGCGAAGCGGCCTATGCCTCGAGCATCGGAGATTGCCAAGTCTGACGAAGATGGGGAAGCGACGGCACAGCGAGAGAGAGCGAGCGTCGGAGAACGAGAACAAATGGTCGGAAGGAGTGACCAATGTAGCCGAGAAGGTCATTTTCGTGAAGGGAAAAAAAAAAAAGCGATTTTTAGGGTTTATGTGAACTGGGTATGGAGCGAATGAGTATGATCGGACATTGGAGCGGAGAAGAAGTAGAGATGCAGAAGACGAAGATCGCAGTGATTCGGTGACATTCTCAACGAGACGTCAAAATGGGACATTTTCCAGATTTTTGTTTTATTTTCCTTCTTTCTTCCCATTTTGTGTGCGCGCATTTTCGGACAAAGAATTTCTCCCTAAAAGAACCAAATAATGGAAAATGGTAAACGGTCTTTGACCGGTAATAAAGTTTTTTTTTACGGCGGGTAATATGAAGGCAAATGCAATATAATCATATGTTTTCCTTTATAATGAATACAAAAAAAAAACATCTTAATGACCAATGCATATGTGAAATAATAATTATAGAAACATTCGAATAGAATGAAATAAAAGTTAAAATTCAAAGAGTATTATTCCGATGGATAACTCTTTTCCAGAGTTCATTAATATCTGAGCTCATTAGCTTACCTCCATCTATCTTATTAATGGGTCATAGTTCGGAGGAAGACCCAGTAGTAGATATAAAACCATTCATTCTGGTTTTATATTTGTTTGAAGAAAATGCTTAGCTAATTCAATGTGTCTAATCAAGAAAGCCTTTCTTCTTCCAATTTTGCAATCTTCCCATTCATTAACCGTGGGTCTTTCTTTTCCTAATTCCTTCCATTTTACCAATGAATAGTCTATAATAACTCGTAAATAGCTAATTGTTCTCTGACAGCACCCGCTTCGGTAGAAATTTCTTGATGTTTCGAAGCCTTCAATAGTTAAAAAAAAAAAAAAGGTGAGATGATGTATTTTCAGGATTGGATTTCATATTGGAATAAAATAATGTATTCCAATAAAGATAAAAAGACTCATTGTCCTTATCCAACGGAAAAAATTTAACCTATTGATTACATGACAGATACAACACAACATGCCAATCACATCCTTCAATATGTTTCCCAATCAATTTGGGTTTAAGTTTTTTAAAATGCTCATTTCCTGCTCAATTATTTCTCTACTATACTTGATCTAACCGACATATCAAACACGTGAGAGTAACAATACGCTGAAGGAGTGGACCCCACAACAATGTTTAATTATCTATAATTTATTTTTTTTGTGGTCGAGAATAGACTATTAATGTCACAGTGAATTAAAAACAATAATATAATCTTTTTTTTTTCTACCAATAATATCCTCATGGGAAAAAGGACACCATATGTATCATAACCTTCATACGTGCGTGCACTTGAGTATCATCACTTTTTTTTTTCAATCACTTGAGTGTCATACTTAATATATAATGTTCACTCAAGTGCTAAAATTCTTTTCTAAATCATTAACTTTTCAATCGATCACTTGAGTACTGTGACTTTTTAAAGACGTACACCACAAGTTCCATACCACATCAAATTTTTGACACTTGGGTAAATATTGTTTAAAAGTTAGGACACTGAAATAATCGATTGAAAGTTACGGCTTTTAGATGAACGTTTTTTAGAAGTCATTATATTCAATTAATCGAAAAGAAAATGTTATAATACTTAAGTGAGCGTCATAAGAAAGTCAAAGCACTTGTAATATCATTGCCTTATCGTCATTTAGTAGGGTCTAATTAGAGAGTTGAAGTTCCGAGGGTTTAAGTAAGAATAGTGGATGTGTATCGGCGAGTTAAATTTAAACTTCCTTTCTTTGCCCCTCAGCTTTTTGGCTTTGCACATTGAAAATACAGGGGAAAATTGCAAAAAGGACATGAAGTGAACCTTATTTTAAATAAGGGTTTGAAGTGCTCTCATTTTTCTAAAGAAAAGTTTGATCAAGGGTATTTTCGTCACTTATATTTCCCAAACTTTTTTTCTTTCTTTTTTCCCTTTTTTTCCCTTCCTTTTCACTAATGGTAGATCTCGGGCGATGGCCGGCCACCGGCAAGGTCGCTCCCGGCCATTGAGGGTCGGCCTTGCACGGGCGAGGTGAGCTCTTGCCCGACCTAGCGAGGATGAGGTCACCCTAGACAGCCATTGGCGAGGCCGGCAAGGGCATGGGCGAGGCGACTCTTGCCGACCACAACAAAGAAAAAAAGAGAAATGAAAAGAAAAAAGGGAAAATTTTAAAAATAATAATAAATGACGAAAATACCTTTGGTCAGATTGTTCTTGGAAACAATGAGGTCACTTTGGGTTTTTATTCAAAATAAGATTTATTTCAGATCCTTTTTTTTATTTTTTTTAAGAAAATGAAGGTACTTTAGAACCTTTTTCAAAAATTTCCCTAAAATATAGGTGCAGGTACGAGAACAAGGCATTCATGGTCAAACTTCATCCAAGAGACTCTCACAAATGTCAATTTTCCCAGAGGCAATCTGAGTCAAAGACAAGCAGAACCAGAGCTGTGGAAATTGACGTATGAAGAAATCAGATAGCAATGAAACAGTCACACTATTTACATTGACCTCCCACCCACATCGCACCAAACTAGGAAGTCAAGTTCTTGGGTTCAGAGTGTGAGTATATAAGCTTAGTTTGAAGAGAATGGTACTTCGGAGAAACTGCAGCCAATATGACGATACCGCTGAGCAGGGCCAATCCCAGACCGAGACTGTTCACGACCATGGACTCCGAACCGTGTTTCTCTACGTTTCTCATCGTCTGTAGGAACGTCAACTTCTCTAGGAGTCCGGTCTCTGCTGTGGCCACAGCCAAGCCGTAGGTGTAGAGTCCAAGGAAGATGTGCCAAGGCAACACCTTCATTCTTATCGACCGCGCCTCTCCTCTGTGCCAGAAGCTCAGGAAACCCATCAACCACTGAAACGTAAACATGAAGAAACAGAATGTCAGCGCTCGGTTATGACCTGGGTAAACTTTCGACATACATAAGAAGATCACCCATGCCTTGAATGCTGAAAAGAAACTAAGAGTTGTCAACAACACAACGTGGCCACATGCGAGTGGGAAGCATATACACGTCAACCTAAAGGTAAACAGATGGTTTTGCTCATTTTACCAACAAGATCATGTTGTGTCGCTCGATGAAGAAGTTCACCGTGAAGTTTCCCAGATCTAGATGAATGCACAATTGGACATTATAAAGGTCGTTCAGGATTTTAGGCTTCTGCAATGCCTGAGTGCTGGGAAGCAGATTTTTGCGCTTCACCACCACTCGTCAAGGCATCCGTGGGAATTGATTAGGATCAAACTGAAAATTAAGGAAATCAAAACCCTCAAATGGCAATATAATGGCTTTACATGCTAATGACAGAATCTGAGGTCGCTGCCGAATGAAAACGAGATTCGATGACCATTACACAGATAGTGTTTTCTCTATTTGATAACCGATAAGATTAGGTTCAGTAGTTCAGAGAAGTAGCGCATGAAGCGGAGAGAGAAGCATTGTGTTGGTCATGGTTAGGCCCGTCGTACTTGATTATAGTGAATGGTAAACCCAGCTTGATCCTTCCTAACGAGGCCCAGGAGCGATGCCTGGTTATGCGACAGGAATAGCCTTCTACAATTCACAAACAAATGGCGTCGAGGGCTACGTGTATCATGGATGCCTAGAAAAGTTACGAGATATTATATCAATGAAAACAAAATCTAAATGAAAACAGGCACCACAAGCAAGCTGGTTATCACTAGTTAGCCTTCTTTTTCTTGTTGGGAAAACACATTTGTCCTTGGCTAACATATCACGACTCACTGATCAGCTGAAAATCAAACTGAAGTGGCCAAAACACAACCAGCAAGAAAATGCAGAGGATTTAGGGCAGATTCTAGACTGAAATACGCCGTTTTCAGTACCCTTTATGGCTACTTATCAACTGGGAAAGCCGGTAGCAAATAATAATAAAAAAAAAGGTGAAATTTTTGGTGAGAAAAAACATGACATAAGATTGAAGAGGGAAAGTGAGAAACCTGAAGTCCAAACAAGGAGACGCAGATCAAGCCCATCCAAGAATGCAAGCTGTAGAAATTACCCACAACCCCATCTTGTCCGTGGAACTTCGTCCAAATGCCGAAAACCCCACTTCCCAGAGCCACTCCTTGAAGCCACAGATGCACCGATTTCTTCATGTTCCTCGAACCAGGCAACCATCTGTGGACCAAGATCGCTGAAACAGAGAAGACCCACATTTGGAGGGGGTGGGGTGGGGGGAAGCAACAAAGAAAAGAGAGAGAAATTCAGAGAGAGCAGATTTGTGAATGGGAAGGTTTCTTTCTCGTTTCAAATTCACCAGCAGAAAGGTCTGTATCTTGTGTACCTTCTCCACTAATGAGAATGAAGCCGATGACCATCAATAGGGGGTGAAGAACCTGTTTGAAGACAGAAACACCCTCTTCACTTACTCATATTCACAACCAAAACCTTGCATTGAGAGAGAGAGAGAGAGAGAGAGAGAGAGAGATGGAATACAGAATAAATGAGGTCTTCTTGAGAGGAGGAGTGAGGGAGGAAGCTAGATTTGAAGGCGAGAGCCCAAGAGAGCACGAGCATTGCCACTATCACTCCACAGATTCTTGCAAACAGGAGGACGAGGAACGGTGAAGAAGAAGAAGAAGACGTTCCCATGGCTTCTCCTTTGGCCTTGTTAGAGCTCAGAAATGGAGCTGAGACTCGCTCAGTCGCCAGCCACCGACACCTGAGGGAGTTGGGACGATAGATCCGAGCAAAGCAGTCCTCTACTTTTTTCCTAGTTTTGGAAATTTTTATTGGAAAGAGAGGGCCGTTAATGGAGGAGTGCTATTCTGGATGAGTGCAATGGACGCACATGCCATTCACTTGAATAAACTGTAAAATGAAAACCATTCCAGAGGGGCTATTCTGGATGAGTGCCAACTGGCTCTCAACATCATGGGCCGTTGCATTGCATTGAGAGGATGACACGACCGAGCGAATGCTGGAAATTTCCTATTATCAAGCCTCAACAACAAAATCGAATATATTTGTTTTGCATGTCAAATTGTCTATAATGCGCTCCCGACTTCTTCTTCTTCTTCTTTTCAGGAAAAGGAAGTGCAAGAATTGCTTTTAAGTCGGAAAAGACGAGGAGCGCCGGCACCTTGGTACCATTTGTAGGCCAATTCTTGGTACAACGAAGTGTGCAACAATTGCTTGGGACAAATACCAAATGCAGGATCCATAAAAATAAGTCTTAAGAGATGTCTGTGAAGCATAAAAGAACACGCTTCGGCAAATGAGTAAAAGCTAGCAGATTTCAACAAGATCACCATCTGATATTCCACAAAACTGAAAATCCTGCTTCAAATGTTGGTGCAAACAATTCTGAGCAGAACGCACGGCCTCTCAATCGGCTCAACGTTATAAAAGACTGATTAGAATCCAGAAGAAAAAAAAAACCAAATCCACAAAGATCAGGAGCATAGAGCTACGCTAGTTTCCAGTTCCAGCAAGTTATTAAGCCTCTAATCCTGAGAAGCACATAGGCCTGATAACCTCTATGACGCTCGGCCATAAACCGCTCTTCCCCGACCTCTTCCAGTATAGTTATAACCCCTCCCATAGTAGCCCCGACCACGACCGCCACGACCAGGACCACGGCCACCTCGACCACCCCTATGCCTTGAGAACTCACCGAAAGTCTGTAGACAACAAACAAAACATACACGTAAATTACTTGACGAGGCCAAATGATGAAATCAACAGGAACAATACCTCTGTGTCTATCTTCATTTGCTCAGAAAACTTGGGCCTTCCACTGTTTGATCCATGATCAAGCGCATTGCAGGAGAGTGAATCAAAGAAATCATCCTTGTTGTAGACAGCCTGCCCAGCAGAAATGCATAGTGAAATACAGGAAGAAGTAGTAGCCCTCTTCCACCAAATATTCAGGAGATAAAAGCATCACAGAAACTAGCACTCATACCTTGACCTCCATATTTGGTAGCTCACTATCCTCTTCATCATAATAATTATCCTCATCACTTACATCGCCCTCTACATCTTTGTCCTTGGAATGACTTTTACTCTTACCAAGGTGACCCCATACTTCATCCTTGTTGAATTTTTCATTCATTGCCGTGAAATCAAAATCCTCAGTAAATCTAGTGACTGGATGTGAACCCTGCTCAACATTCAGTTAATGTTTATATTGTCAAACTCCAGGTTATCTATAGATTTGAAAAACCTACAGACTAGCTGTTAGCAGCTGCACAAATAATAGCTCTACTCTATTAAACCAGGAACAGAGATATGACCATCATGGACAGAAATTAAAGCACAATTATGAGCATCTTACCACATTAAGTATCGTTCATGTTGAAAACCAATTTCGGCTTTCAGTTCTTCCACAAGAAAGACAAAATCACTCATAAAACTACTCCAAAATTAAAACGGAAAGAAAATGTAGGAATGATCTTAAAATGTTAAATCCACTATTGAAAACCAAGGCGTGACCCCCAAGGGAATGGAGGTACAGGTAGCAGATAAAACACTTCTGTTTTAAAAAATACGTGAGGCTAGCGAGCTCCGTCTACTTCCAATTGTCTGAACTCAAGTAATCTTAAGAGGCTCAAGTTCCATAAACTGCTGACAATGCATGTGAAGCAAGAATAACATGGACACCAATAGAAGCAACTATAGAGGGACACTAAACCAGTACATAGATGGTTCGATTATGTAATCATTATGAGTTCTCAAAGAAGCAAGGAAACCATTTGACAAATGAAACACAGAAAAATTACCCGAGCTCCTCTCCCCCTTTCTCGACCTCTATGTCCATAACGAGCATGAAATGGAACTCCATTCTGCTGGTGAAAAGAGAAACTCCATGTCAAAACACCAAGCTCAGATTTGTCAAGCAGTTTCGGTGAGACAGAAACTCATACAAGTACACAGCCCTACAAATTACCACAGAGTGAACCAGACAAAACTTTGATCCACACACAGAGAGAAGAAACTTTTATATTCTCAAAGTGGTGGATGAAAATCGAAAGCATTTTAATAACAAGCTTCAGGTCTGTAGTAATTCACATAAGTACATTATTCATGTTATTTCCAAGATCAATGATGAGAACACAGAGTGCAACAAGCACACGGCAGGCTTCAGGCCACAAGTAATTCACATAAATAGATTTATCTCAATGTGCCTTATATACTCAGCATAATTTTCAAGAGACCACTAAGTAGATGCAAAATCTTAAGATCAGACTGAACTATGCGCTGATGAACAAAAGTACAAGTACATCTGTAAGCAAGAAGATTATGCTTTTGGACATGTGCCATGTGCGTACAAATTTAGAATGTGCATATAGAGAATAGAACCTTATAACCACCACGTGCAGGTGGAGGCAAAGGCAATATAGGAGGCTGAGCTTCTGATGGAACAGGTGCCAATGGCTTTGGGGATGATGGTGAGACTTGAACCACCTCCACATCCTTGTGAGCAATTTGTGAAGGTTGAGAAGAAGGGGTGGCAGTGGGTCCAGACTGCAGAAGCTGACCAGGTGTTATCAATGAAGGTATTGGTGTAGGTGTTGGCATCTGCATAGAAGCTTCTGGATTGACAGCATTGGATGGCCCCAAAATGGAGGCAGTGGATTGAGAAGTACTTTGATACTGCAAGGTTGGACCAGCAAATACACTGGGCTTGTTAGATATAGGGGGAATTATGTTGCTAATGTCCGGACCAGTAGTCATCAGAGGAAGGAGCGATGGCAAATTAGCACTCAGACTGACAGCAGGAAAGGCAGAGATCGGTGCCTTATTGAGTATGAAACTTGGTAGGGAATCAGAAGATGCTGTAGCTGATGGAACAGTAGAGAGAGTTGATGGCACAGTAGCAGATGAGGAAATGGAAGTCATGTTTAGTGAACTGCTGCTCACAGGAAGCAAAGGAGATGGGACCTCTGGCAAGTGAGGACCTGGCAAGTTAGAAGCTCCAGCAGGGAAAGAAGTATTAAAGCCAGGATACTGCATTGGCTGCTGCAGAGGAGGAGGCATAGGCAGCCCTGGTGGTGGCCGAAGCAGAGTCTGCTGACTAATATGAGGAAGCCCATTGGGAGGATAATATCCTTGCCAATACATAGGCATAATCCCACTATTATTTGCACCTGGGGCTGGGGAAGCTCCCCATGATCCTATATTCCCTCCAGGTGGTTGATATAAAGGAAGGCCTCCTTGAAAGTTCGAGGCAGGTAGTGCCATCTGTGCCGTGTTGGAGCCAATATCGCTTAAGGGTCCACTAACAGCGGGAGGCAAACTTGTAGATGTTGAAACCGGACGAGGGTAGTGAGACTGCCAAAATGTTGAAACACAGCAATGAGATTCTATTTACCTAAATTTAGAGTAAAATTGTTATCAAACCAAGTACCTGTATGATTGCTGGGTCATTATTGATAGGGGGTGCAGGGGCAGGCTGAACAGGTGGAGAAGATTTAACCTGCAAATCCTGCAAAAAGAGAAGCATGGAGAACTTAGCTGATGAGAGAACATGAGAAACGAAAACTTATCTACATTACCAGTACATGCCACTTCTGAAGGAAAGGCCCAATGAAGAACAAAACGAACAGATTACACTACTACATGAAAAGGATTCTGTAACTATGTCAATCATTGTAAAACAAGTGAGCTGGTTTCATATTCCACTTCCAACTCCCAGCTTCCAAATGGAGAAAAAACAAAGGACAAACACAATTCAGAATCAGTTTAAGCCAAGCCACATGAAAAAAAATTCTGTAACAATTTTTTTGTTCTTAGTACATGAGATGGCATGATAATCTACGTCCAATTCTAGCTTCCAATTGAAAGAAAAAATGAAGGACGAAACACAATATAGAATTTGTTTAAAGCCAAAGGCTGATGCGATCAGATATTACAGAGAGAAGAAAACACGCATTGTGAGTTTGCGACTGTAACCTGGCTGATGTAGATGAAGAGAACAACTGCTGAATGACCCAAGTTACAAACCTTTTCGGGATTCTATTTTGACCCGAGTTATTAACCTTTTCGGGATTCTATTTTGGAATTTGCTTTAAGATATTGAAACACTCATTCTATTATTCATCACTGTGAACATACGTTCATGCATGTATAATATACCTTGATGTCACTTCCTCGGAACAATATGTACTCATAAACTTTGTCACTTGGTGGGACTTGCGGTCCATCTTTTTTCCGTCCTTCTGTTCCAAATGACCGTACTGCCAAGAAGTAAAGGGACAACTCGACATCAATAGATAATTGTCCATGCAAATTTGACAAACAGAATTTATCAAGAATAAACACCAGTAATTACAACAACGCAACAGACGCGAATGGTTTGCAGCATGCCGTTGGACGAAGTATTTACATGGATGAACACATAATATGGATATCCCAATATTTAAATCCTCAATATCAGAGTGTCGACCACTTTCAGTAAATTCAGCTATTGAAAACAAACATATACGTACAAAAAGAAAATATCATGCATCATATACGGCATCCAGCAGGAAGGAAACAAATATAGCTACTCATAGGACACATCTCAATAATACAATTCAATGCGATCACGTAGGGCGTGCACAGTGCATCATCAACTCAAGCTACTGCTGTGATTTGGGCGAGAATATAACCCCGTCTTAAATGCATCGGGCCACATCGAATAAGATATAGCAAAATCCAAATGGACATTGCACCGTGCTATCAGGTTTTTTTCAGACTAGATAACGTTCCCAGTCCAAAATGCTGACTTGAAAGCATCCATGGAGAGACTGCACAACTATGCAGATTTAAAAGCAAGCTTGGACAAACAGCACAATTATGCAGACGTCATTTTCACAGTTCTTCACGTAGTGAATTCTTTTCTTCCTTCTAGTGTATCAGTCACTTAGCAATGATTCTTAAAACCAGAATATACTAGGACGTGAATCATCAACTGACAAAAACGCGCAAACGGTGGACTATCAGCGGCAAACATCTTGATGAACAAAAGTCTCAATACCGTGACGGCTTAAGATTGAGACAAGCAACGAGAACGAGGATAACGTTTTCCCCCTTTTTTAACAATGACAATGACAAAAAGGATCCTACATCTCATTATCACAAATCAACTTCGACCAAAACAGACTCAGCAAAAGCGAGGACGACGCAAAACCCAGATCGCCCAAAACAAACGCGAAACCCCGCACATCCCTCCAAAGGAAAGAGAACGACGGGAATCGGAAAAAAAAGAACAAGGGAAAAGAAAACGCCGAATACCATTTCTGAGGCCAATACTGGACTCCTCGGTGTTAATGTTGTAGAGAATGCCCTCGTATCTGATCTCGCTCTTCGACGTCAAGCTAATCAAGCTCCCTATGTACGAATCCGCCGTCGAATTCGATCTCGACGAAGAGCTCTCGGTCGTCATGCCGTCTCACGGTCCAATTGGACTGCACAATCGGAGAGGGACGCGGTCGAAAGCTCCCGAATCCTCGCTCGCTCAAAAGTCAGAGAGAACAGAAATACAAGGGTTCGGAAGCCGATTAGGGTTTAGAATTTGGGGATTTTGGACCGGGGGGCAGAGACTCAAGTCTCTCGCTCGGTCGCTCGTCGTTTGTGTGTGTGACTTGTCTTGCGTAAATCTTATATAGGGCTCTTCAAAATTGTAGATTTATTGTTTTGCCATTTTCTCCAGATTTTCTTCTGAATTTCATTTCCAGATCATTCGCCAATCAGGGGTCTCCACATCATTAGGGACTTTCTGGTCTTTTTCCTTCCTATGAAGTGAATTACGAGGATCCAGAGTGACAATTACAAAAACAAAAAAGAGGAGTTGTCGATTTGTGCCTCCTTCGATTTCAATGGAATTCTCGAATGAAAAAAAGGCTTAGATTCGCGTGAAAAATTGAATGAAAATTCGCAAATCGGAGAAAATGAAATAGAAAACCATGAAGATAAATTTTTCCCCCAAAATTTTGCTCGAGCTTTTTCGGATGATTTCGATGTAGGAAAATGCTCGGTACCTCTATTTCCATGCTTCCTCTGTTATTCACGTACTCGACTTGCTCCACTGTATGCAAAGGAACCGCATCTCGTCTCGATTTGCGGGTGCATTGCCGCATTCGAGTTGAAAAGTAGGTCGAACGATGACAATTCTGTACTCTTCCTTTGTCTGCATCTTCATACCGTGATGTACCGTCGGCAACCCACACGCTTGCGCCTAGCAGCAAAGAAGACGACTCCTCCTCGCGTGCCACTAGACGCTGCTATTTAACCCGTCGGTTTGCCCGATACGTTAGAATACTATCCCAAAATGGTGTGCTACAACTATAATCGTGCTTTTTTTGTTTTTGCGGTGGCAACCACTATTTGTTAATCCCTATTTGTGCGAAAGTACTAGTTACTTTTCAATAATATCACGGTCTCTCCATCACATTATCGCGAAAATTTTTATTAGATTACGATCACGCACAAATAGGGTGTTCGGAGTAATATTTGTCGATACTTTCTACTTTTTCAGCATATGAGATCTCGCTTTTATTTATGCAAGATATCCTAAATTTTAATAGTATTTACAATCATGTAAACCCCCGTAACTTTTCAAATTTGATATATTTTTATTTTTCCGAAAAATAGAATAATAAATTTTTTTATTTAAAAATTGGAAAAGAAAAACCTGCCCCTAATTTAATGAGTTGCAAGAAAAGCAGTCTATCAAATATATGGCAACAAAAACTATATGGGAAATATTCCAATGCTTATCCCAAACCTCCACCTAAACTTTCTTCAGTAAATATTATTGGATTTATTTCCATTTTGGGGTCCACCTAACCTACTCAATAATATTATTGGTTATCTTTCCATTTGGGACCCGCCTCGACATTTTTCAAATAAATGTTGGATTTCTTGCCATTTTAGCGTTTTCATTATAGGGATAAGTGCACTAAAAATCCTAAAAAAGCGTAATTGAATCCTAAAACTTTCAAATAGTGCAATCAAGTCTTAAAACTTGTCACGACAGTGCAATCGAGTCATAAAACTTTCAAAAAATGCAATCAATTTGAGGACTTTATCAAATCAATTTGATAAGTTTTATGACTCAATTGCACCATCGTGATAATTTTTAAGATTTGATCGTACTTTTTGAAAGTTTTAGGGCTACATTGCATTTTCGGGATATATTTTGAGACTTCCAATGAACATGATTTTTTTTATTGCAATAAGAAGCTTATTTAGCTGACATTACTTTCAGATTTATTAAATATCAATTAAATTCCTTTATGTATCTTTCTCAAGATGGCAAGCTTTGGTCAAGATGGGAGTGTTTCGCAATCTCAACACATCTTGCTTGCAGTGGCAAGTAATTAATTTCGAGGTTGAGTTTTAGATATGATTTTCATATAACCCATAAGTAATTTAATGTGATCCATCATATCATGGCATAGAGAATCTTCCTTACATTATTTTGGCACTCTTGAGTACGCTAAGTGAATGTTTTTGCAGAAAAAAATATATTTGTTTCTATAAATCAAAACAATAATTTTTACAATTCTTTCCTAATAATTGGGATAATGCATAGATAATTCTCGATAATTTGTGCAGCATGCGCACTCAAAAGATATAGCATTCGTATAGCACTTCTGGAGAAATTGAGCAAGAATTAGAAACTTTGCACGCTCTACATGTTACCTCGAGTGCAAATAATCTCGTATTTAATTCCTTCACTCCGATTTGAACTTGAGCTTACCTTCGGATTCGTCCATTTTGCGAGAAATAAATAATATATTTTCATCATCCATCGAAATTAATAAAAAAAATATTCTCACCGCTGCGGAAATATTTAGAAAAAATCACCATCCATAATGAAAATGTTTGTTATTGGCCAATTCATTCAAGCGATTCGAGTGATGATTTTTCGAAAAATATTTGTCAAGCGATTCATTTTTCACGAAAAGCAAACAAAGCCTTAATTGTGGATTAATATCTGGATTCCACATATATTCGCATGTTTTTTTTTTTTTTTTTGGGTTGAAAAGATAACTTCATTCTCGAAACTTAAAAAAACAAAAAATGATTGTCTATGGCTAATATTTTTACTACCGTATATCTTTACATTTTATGAAAAAAAACTGCGAGGGGCTATTGATGAGAAAGTTCGCGCAGGAAATTGCATTCATCACACTGTAATGAAGTTCAGCCGAGGTTATTGAGTGAATTAAGATAATGCTAATTACAGCTAGCCTACAAAATCGTTGATAAGAAGAAAATGGATAGTCCCAGCAGTAGATATGGAGTGAAGTAAAACTTACAATAATTTACTGTTTAATAAACGGGTAACTTAGGAAAATAACCACTTTCTTCAATTTATTTAGCAGTGATATTGGAATAAATTGAAAGGTAAATGCATGGATATGTTTTATTTATTACAAATTTCCGTTAGAAAATTTTGAAAAGGTCAACCAAAAAAAACAAAATTTTTTGATGAAATTTTTTTGGAGTCTCCTTCGTTCTTTCGTTAATATTAATAAAAGGAGGGGAAAAGACTAAAACGCCCTTTTACATGTTTTGAGATAATTTTGGCCACTGCATATATATTGTTTCCCTGTTTGCGGCTTCGCGTCCCTCCGACGGAAATAGTGGCACCGCTCACTCCTCGAATCCTCTGAGAAAGCACCGAACGCGGAATTCACCACCCCCAATCCATTTCCCATCCTCCATCTCCATCGCCTCGCTCTCATTCTCTCTCTCTGATTCTTTACCGTTGTGGGAGTGCGCAAGTTGGACCAGAGCTTTCTCCCTCCCTACCCTCTAGGGTTCTCAAGAACTCCTCTTTCCGTGTTTTTCCGCCCTTTCTTTCTGATGGGTCGTTGAGGTTTGTGGGGCTGCGATTGTTTCTTGCACCAGAATGTTTACCCCCCAGAGGAAGGCATACCCGGCGCTCTCGCTGACGCCTCGGACCGAGGCCGCGAGGAGCGGTGGCAAGGGAAAGGCGGTGGCTTTCCTTGACGGGCCGCCGCCGCCGCCTCCGCCAGTGGCCTCGCTGGACGGGAGTGTAGCGGGGAATGTTGGGTTGGAGGATATGGAGGACTGGAGGCGGTTTAGAGAGGCGGGTTTGTTGGATGAAGCGGAGATGGATAGGAAAGACCGCCAGGCGCTGGCTGAGAAGGCCACCAAGCTCGAAACCGAGGTGAATTCGATTGATATTGTTGATCATGGCTTGTTGCTTTTTAAATATTTCTATGGCTCGGTGAAGTTAATTTAGCTTAGCCGAATGGGTTCTTGGATATATCCGCTGCGATAGAATAGTTAGCTCTTGTTGCATTTGACAGAACCTTGTGTGGTAGTTGAGTTTGGTTCGCCATATATAAGGGGAGTAGTGTTTAAGGAATAGGATAGATAATTTAACGATATAAACTGGGCATGTGTTTTATTTTTGGTTATTGACGGGTCCCCTGCTTGTGCCTTCGAGTGTATTAAGCTGTTCTGGGTTGGTAGTTGGTTCTTGCAATGTTATTATAATGTTTTGTGCACTTATTTGCTGGATGGACATTTTGTCGTGTGTAATTACCTACCGGAGTAAACAGAGTATGAGATGCAGTTTGGGTAGGGATAGGTGGGCTCATTGCTTGTCTAACATCTGAACCATTTACAAATCAAACTGATTAGCTGGATGGAGATTATGCTATGCATAAATACCCATCCCGAGTAAGCAGAGCATGAAGTGCAGTTTAGGATAGGTGGGCTCATTACTTCCATCACACTGGATTCATCGACAAATGAAACCCTCCTAGATGAGATGTTATCCTCCTCTGCATGCAGTGAGACTTTCAGATGTCAATAAATGCTGTGAGATGTGAGATCTGCTGGATCTCCTCTTTGTTTGCTACAATTTAATAAGCATCTTGTCCTATCGAGTGCATGGCATGGGACATGGAATAACATGGATGCCTTGTTGGCACGTTATTAGTCTGTAAATGGACTTGGCAGTTTAGCAGTCATGAGACTTATCAAGCTACTTCAGGGAACACTACCCTCTAATCCTCTTATGTAGATTACTGTTTCCACAAGCAGGGTTAGTAGGAATCCCAAAAGTATTTACGAGAGTTATGGGGTTCTTTGGAATTTGTTGAAGTGCGTGCCAAGATGAGCCTCTTAAATACGGCTCAAATTGCAACCAAAGTCTGGGTCGATCGTGCTGAGATAAACATGCCTGTTGCTTAATACTTAAATATTTCTCATTTGATGATTTACCATGCTTTCTGCATTAATGGTTGGAAGAAATGTGTCAGTTATTTGGATGATGGAATGGAAGTGTACTTTTGTCAACATTTCAATGTGTAATGGCCACAAAATCTCATGTTTATTTGTACATTTAGTGTTGAAACAGGTTAAGCATTTGGCATTTAGGAATTGGTTTCCCTGAAGTTATTATATACTGAGATCTAGCATTTTTTAACCTAAATTGAAATCTTTTGGCAGCTATTTGATTATCAGTATAATATGGGGTTACTTCTGATTGAGAAAAAGGAGTGGAATCTGAAGTTTGAAGAGTTAGGTCAAGCATTATCAGAAGCACAACAGCTCCTCAAACGAGAACAATCAGCACATCTGATTGCAATGTCTGAAGCTGAGAAGAAAGAAGAAAATCTGAGGAAAGCCTTGGCTTTTGAGAGGCAGTGCATAGCAGATGTATGCTACTTCTTGCTGATAGTCTTGCAATTTGAATTCTCTCTTATTTGAATGCTCTAGATTTTGCATTGCATTTTAACTGCCCTATATTTTGGAAATACAGTCAACTAATGACAACTGTCCACTGAATTCATTTTGCCATAATTTCTTTCATTGGCACTAGGAATTGCTATATCGCATAGTTTAATAGGTAAAACAAGCTCAATTGTGAGATGATTCTTCTGTGATCTGACATAACAACCGAACTCCCGGTGGAGAACTCTTGCTGGAGCACTAGTTTGATTCCGATTGCCAAATTATATGTTGCTATTCATGTTATAATTCTGGAGACGTAAGATCTGAGAAAGCCTTTGCTTTTGAAAGGCAATGTGTGGCAGATGTGTGCTACTTATTGCTGATAGTCTTGCAATTTGAAAACTTTCTGTTATTTTAACAGATTTTGCATTTTATGTGTTTTAACTGTCTTCTATTTTGGAAATGCAGTCAACTAGTGACAAACTGTTTGCTGAATTTGTTTTGACAAAACAAGCTCAATTCCGAGACGTTTCTTTATGATCTGACTTAAGCATGGAGCACTCTTGTTGGAGCACTAGTTTGCTTCTGATTGCCAAATTATCTGTTGCCGGAAGACATAAAATCTTGGGTATTTCTCAGTGCTGTTTGATGGTTGTAAATATGTCGCCTAAGAGTTTTCGCTCCTCATTGCAATGAATCAAAAGTAGGCAGTGGGATAGTTCCAAGTACGGAATTTTCTCTGGATTAGTTAGTCCAAATTGTGGCCGAGGGCCAGATTACAATATTTCATCCTCGTGGACAAGGAATTAAATGTAGGCCTTGGGACAGATCAAAGTGAGGAATTTTCTCTAGACTAGTTAATCCGAATTATTGTATTAGTGCTAGATCGCCTATGTGAATATTTGTGTTCATCATGAATATATTCAACGCCTGTGGAGTCTATGATCGATGCTCTGCTTAATCAGTCACTTCTCATATGTAGGACTTGTGTCTTCCTTTCTTTTTTTCCTTGTTTCTTTACTTGCAATTGGTCTCGTGTCCTAGTATGGTAGGACTTATGTGAAAATGTTCAATTTTCTATTCCAGACAATTTTATATCTGACCAACTCAAGCATATAAATCAAAAGTTTATACTTGCTTGATAGGAGGGTGGATTATCTTCTCTGGTTGATTGTGTTAATCTGGTGGTTGATGAATCTGAGAGTGCGCAATCCATTCTCAAGAAAAAGTTGAAGATCTCTGTCGGTGCTTTATAATATCTTCATGAATTATTGATGAGAACCTTCTTGTGCCGAAAAGGTTAATGTGATTGCTGTTTTAGCT
Source organism: Rhodamnia argentea (assembly GCF_020921035.1). NCBI lineage: Eukaryota > Viridiplantae > Streptophyta > Magnoliopsida > Myrtales > Myrtaceae > Rhodamnia > Rhodamnia argentea. The sequence continues at coordinate 6,933,619 of NC_063154.1, read as the reverse complement.
TTTATTGGTTGTTGTGGGGTTATGGTATAATTTGGTGAGAGCTTTCTCCATTCTTTTAGTTAAGTTTTCAGTTTTAGGGCAACACATCACCATCTTCTTTAAAGTAGTCTCTCTAGCTCCTCTGTATAAGGCAAGCATAAAAAAGAAAAAAAAAAGCATTTCTTTTGTAAGCTCCTTTCATGCATTAATGATTTGTGCCATTATGGATCTTCTTTGCTAGCCTCTGTTTCCAGATACGAAGGTATTTGATTGCACTTGCGCACACATAGAGTAGCAGGACATGCATAGGCATGATTTAAACAAATTTATGTCTGACGTGAATAATTTGGGCGACATTGGTTTTAATATCTGGCGCTGTGGGACCAGATTTTCTTATTTTAGTATGAAAGGTCAAGTGTTGTCTTTGTTTCTGCCTTTGCCAGAGTCGCACTGCAAATGGGCAGATATAACAAGAGCCATTCTTCAACTTGATTGTTTGAATATATCTACTCTCATGTGAGCATGGGAAGTAAATGTGATTTGCGTTTGAAGTCTTTCATAATTTTGTTACATTGATGAACTTCATTTATGCAGCTTGAGAAGGCTTTGCACGAAATACATAATGAGCAGGACCGAATAAAGCTTGATTCTGAGAAGAAGTTGGCTCGAGCGAGTGCTTTGACTACTGGAATTGAGGATAGGTCATTGGAGATGAAAGAGAAGCTGCACAACGTTGATGCCAAGCTTGCGGAGGTCAGCAGAAAAAGTTCACAATTGGACATGAAGATGGAAGAGATGGAGGCACGCGAAAGTGTGCTTCAAAGGGAGCGTTTGTCCTTGAAAACTGAGTATGCTCTTTTCAACCTGTGCATCTTTATGCATCATGCATGATAATGTTGTTTACATTGCTATGTAGTTATAAGAAACATTTAACAAGTGATGTTGCCAATCCACCCTTTTTGGCAGGCAAGAAGCACACAAGGCCACGTTTTATAAACAGAGAGAAGATTTACGAGAGTGGGAAAAAAAGTTGCAGGAAAGGGAAAAGAAACTGTGTGAGGATAGGAGAATTATTAACGAGGAGGAGGAAAAGGCCAATGAAATTGACCAACTTCTTAGGCAGAAGGAGAGGGATCTTGAAGAAGCTTACAGAAACATGGAATCATCCAAATCAATGTTGTCTGAGAAAGAGAAACATATAAATCAAAGTTTAGCAGAATTGGCTGCAAAAGAAAAGGTAAGTTCACTGTTTAGTGCTGCTGGTTCTCCTGTCAGTCTTTGCAATCAACCTAGACCATATTTTTCCATAGTCGCTTAGTTCACTTCAATATGGTTGCAGGAAGTACAGTCAAAAGAAAGCATTATAAGATCAGAAGAGGAAAGGCTACTTGCATTGGAGAACAAGCTGAATCTGAGAGAAAGTGTGAGGATGCATAATCTTTCTCTAGAAATTACTGATGTATTACTTTATGTAGAAAGTTTTTGAAGATGGACTTGGATTTGATGGTTTTTCTACTCTTGGATCATTATTTTGTATGCACCATGCTTCATTCATTTTCTTGTTGGTGTTGGATAAGTCCTTTTTAGACAGAATAGCTATACTATTTTGGCAAGTATGGTCCAACTAATTGGAAAAATTGCCGTGCCTCTCATGCTTCTTGTCCTTGTCAATAATAATGATTATGATTTAACACAAATATTATTAGCTTGAAAGGCATTTTCTTCATGGGAAAGGGGAGGTAATGATAGGTTGGCAAATCTTTTGCTAGGCCCATAGCTAAAAAACCTAAACTCATATTCTTGTGCACTGATGAATGATGATGCTTGTTTTCCTTTTATGTATTCATTTGATATAGCGGTCAATTTTTACATGAGTATGTATGTGTGTGTAGCGGTCAATTTTTACTTGTGTGTGTTTATATATATATTGTTAATACTTAAGAAGAACTAATCTTTTGTGCTAAATCACTCAATAGTTAATTGACTACCAATCCCATGTTGGTTGGTGCCGTGAATGTTGGTTATTAGGTCCTGCACAGGATAGAGCAGAACTAGTACTGGTAAGTAGAAACAGCTCTAATTGAATTGCTTATTTTGTGGATCATGTTGATTATCATTTATATGCATGGGGGTTTCCTTCCATGATTGTGTGTTGATTGTTCTGTCTTTTGTGGTAATTTGTGAGCTTTACTGTGGGTGCCCTATGTTTTGTTTTCTATTCTCCTTTGTTTGGATTGATTTTATTTAGGTAGGTTTTGTCATGATAGTTTCCACTTTAGATGATTGGATTGGATTGGATTGGAAGGGATGGGATGGGATGATATGGCATGTTATATAGCTTGTGTATAGCAGTGTAGAAATGATTCCTGCTTGCTGTGCAGGTCGAGATCCAGAAACTTGTCGATGAGCAAAAGGCCACCTTGACCAGTAAGATGCTCAGCTTTGAGACTGAATTGGAAGAGAGGAGGAAATCTCTTGAAGAGGAATTCAAAATCAAGATAGAAGAAATTGAGCGGAAGGATGTTCAAATAAACCACAAAGAACAGAAGTTGATGAAACGAGAGTCTGCTTTGGATGCAAAGACAGAGAGATTTAAGGAGAAAGATAAGGAACTTGAGTCAATGTTGAAAATCTTGAAAGAGAATGACAAGTCCATGAAAGCTGAGGAGAAGAAATTGGAGGTGGAGAAGAAGCAGTTATCTGCTGAGAAAGAGGCCTTAGAGAATCTCGAAGATGAAATTGAGAAGATTAAAGCAGATATTGCTGAAAAGAAGCTGGAGATAAAAGAGGAGAGTGAAAACCTTAGATTACATGATGAGGAGAGGTCCGAACATCTCCGTTTGCAAGCAGAATTGAAAATGGAGATAGAAAAATGCCGATCTCAACAGGAGTCGCTTCTAAGAGAAAGAAAAGAGCTGAAAGAAGAAAGAGAGAAATTTGAGAAAGAGTGGGAAGCCTTGGATGAGAAACGAGCTGCAGTTATTGAAGAGCAAAGAAAGTTTCTGGAACAGAAAGAGAAGTCAGGAAAATGGCAGTCCTCTGAACAAGAAAGATTGAAAAGGGAGAAACATGAAATGGAGGAGTATATGCGGAGGGAGTTGGAAGCGATAAAAGTGGAGAAAGAATCATTTGCTGCCAAGATGAAACATGAGCAATCTGATTTATCTGAAAAAGTGCAGAATGAGCGCAATCAAATGCTCCGGGAGTTTGAGTTGTTGAAAGTGGATCTTGAAACCAGTCTTCAAAAGCGGCAGGACGAGACAGAGAAAAAGGCGGTTCTTTTGGAGAAACAATTTGAACTGGAGAAAGAGAAGGAGCTTAAAAGCATAAGTGAGATGAAAGAAATTGCTCTAAGAGAAATGGATGAAATAATGTCCGAGAAGGACAGGATGGAGACAGACAAACAGGCACTTCTGCTCAACAAGAAACAGCTGGATGAAAATCAGATTAAAGTGCGTGAAGACATTGAGCAGCTATTTCTTCTCAGCGACAAGCTGAAGGATCAAAGGGAAGAGTTAATTAAGGAAAGAAGCCGTTTCCTTGCGTTTGTTGAGAAGTTCAAGAGCTGCGAGAAATGTGGAGATGAAGCTAGAGAATTTATACTCTCTGATCTGCAGTCACCTCAAATGGGGGATAAAGAGATTCTCCCGCTGCCTAGGCTGGTGGATGAATTGTCAAAGAAGCCTTGTAGTAGGATGAGCCCTTTTGGTAGATCACTCGTGGAAAAGTCTCCCAATGAACTTGGTTTGGTTCATTCAGATTCTGGAAGCCGCATGTCTTGGCTGCGTAAGTGCACATCCAAAATCTTCAACCTATCTCCTAGTGAAAAAATCAAGTTTGATTCTGCTTCCCCGCAGTCCCATAAAAAGTTTAGCTTGGAAGAGAACCATGGAAGGTTGGGTTCGGCTAGAAATGAGGAAACAAACAAAGGGCAAGGCACTATTGAAGATGAAACAGAACCATCATCGGGAAAAGTTGAGGTGGCAACTTTCAACCAGGAATTTAAATCTGTTGACATAATTAAAGAAGTTGATGATGGGCACGCGCCATCTGTTGATGACAGTAGCTATTTGCATGATCAGATGCCTGATCTGTCAGAATGTTCTCAGCATTCTGAGGTGAAAAAGAGTCGAAGAAAAGGTGGGAAGAAAAACAATGGAATTCACAGAACAAGATCAGTGAAGGCAGTGGTTGAAGATGCCAAGGCTTTTCTAGGCAATGGGTCAAAGGATATGCTGCTAAATGAAGCGAGCAAGACAGAGCAGGCTGATTTGGTTCATAAGGGGAAAGCAGTAAGTAATGTTCCGAGGAAGCGGCAACATGCAGAAAGTTCTCAAATAACAGAAAGTGAGCGGAATGGGGGTGATAGTGAAGGACCTTCCAATAGTGTTACGGTTGGTGGGCGCAAGAAGAGACGACAAACTGTCCATCCGCCGGTGGTGCAGACTCCTGGGCAAAAGCGATACAATCTCAGACGACAGAAAACGTAAGTGCATGCCCTAGAATTCTCGTGCATGACAACTATCTTAGCCTTGCCATAAGGCAAGTTTGGTTGAATTTGTTTCTGACTCATTTTGATTTTTCATGCTGGCATCTATCAGTGCAGGCAATGCAGCAGAGGAAGCCTCAGTTGACTTAAATCGAGATGGAAAAATAGAACCTGCCAGTGGCGGAGGGGAAGAAGCTACTAATGGAGAAGATAATAACGTGCCATCACACAACAGTGATAAACGTCATAATCAAATGCACTCGACAGAGGCCACAAGTTTGAGGACCGTGGAGTTGTCACAGCAGAAGGTTGTCAGGGTAAAGTTTCTGTGATCCCCAGCTCCAACTATTCCAGAGAAGAGTTCTTTGAGCAACTATTAAGGCATACATAAGATAGTTCTTGATTTTGCTTTTTGTTCTCTTGCAGTTCACGACAGTAAATGTTGTTGATGACGATGTAAATTCAGCCAAGCCAGATGGAAACGAAGAAACGGTTGATGGGGAGGAATTGTCTGGTGAAGACGAGAATGGGAGTGCACTTAATGAGGCTGAAGGCGATTATGACGATGAGTTGGAGCATCCTGGTGCAGCGTCTATAGGAAAGAAGATTTGGACCTTTTTCACAACATGACTGCTGAATTTTCAGGAGCTTTGCCTTGAGTGCTTCCTCTATTGACGTGCAGCTTGAGCAGCAGGAAATGGCTGGTCAAAAATGTAAAATCGTAGATTAAATTCTTTACCACAATAGAGACTCAGCGTCTTTTGTTTTTTGTTCTACCCTGTATCTGTCATGAGTGTAATAGCCATTGTAGGTGCTTTGGAGTAGTTTTTGTCTGTTCCTCTTCTCCCAAGTTCTTAGGTGCATAATCGTTGCCGGTGGGCACACCTGGATGATATTATGAAGTGAACGATGGGAACTAGCTCAAATTTGTGTTAGTGACGAAGTTGTGGCATGATTTGAAGATTTGTTTGCGGCCCTGGTAAGCCAAAAATATTTTCTTTGAAGCCTTCTAGAAATTCATTTTGCAGGTCACAAAGGTCGGATGGAAAATAATTGTTTCAGGTAATTTCGATCTATGTCGCAACATCTCTTTACATATTCCTTTTCTCATCCTTTTCCACTTGCCATTGTACATGCTTGTGAGTTTCTTTGCTTATCCTCTTTATACTCTTTCTTGTTTTTTCCCTTGATTTCTCCATTTGATAACCATTACTTGGCTCATGATTTTAGGGGCCAATTTGGTCCTAAGATCTCACCTTTGAAAGAAGAGATGAAGACAGATGCACCATTCTGTTCCATCTTTTATCCGGAGGCACTCGCAGGGATGGGAGAGGCGAGCATTCGAAAGGTGCCGTGAAGAGAGATCTTTGCCAGTGCCGTTCTAATACGAATTGATTGGAAGTGGACATGAATTTGGAGACGGGGCAAACGGACTTTTGCTTGGGTCTGATCTTGTCACTTGAGGGTAAAAACTACACTCTTCTATGCCGTCCCGATCGAAGGGTGGCCGTGTCAATCAAATAGTCTGTACCTGTCTTTGCCCCGTTACCGAGAGAAAAGAGAGCAGAGAAAGGGAGGCCAGTCCCAGGGACAAAAAGTGGATTGCATTCCGTCTTCCTTCTGGGACGAAAAAGAGCATATGATTTTCAATTCAAGAAATTGATTTTGTTTTGGAACCAAACGAGGCAGCCATTAAATGTCGGCTGGGCTCTCTGAGATGAGAAAAAGCAAGACAGAAAGTGACTTGTCAGTCCACAGCCGGCGCCTGGTGGCTCCATAGAAACGAAGAAAGATAAGTAGTGGGGGCTATTCCCTGTGCACTACTGCCCTCTCTCTCCCAAAAGATTTTGGTTTTCTCTGGTTTTTCCTGAGCGATATCCACCGGTCCACGGTCCAATTTCCCAAGGTTCTTACTTCCTAGTTGGCCAAAGAAAAGGTTCTGATTGTCTCAGCCCGTCTATAATGGGGAAAAGACTCTTTTTAAGCTCATTGAATTGAGATGCACTTCCTATTCCGTTTTGCCAAGGTTTTTGCGCGCTGATATCCGGCTCTTCCCAGAGGACCCAACCCGAGTCGGTTCCGATTTGGTATGGTCGATGGAAGGAAAGAGGTTCACACATCGTGTCGGCATGTTCTCCGTCCGTGCGAGTTTCCAATGACAACCGGAATATGAGGATGATAGTATTCTGCAAGATCCCAACGGCTGCACCAAGCACCCTAACAATGTTAGTGAGTTCCGCTCGGACTGGATTGTTTCACGAGTGTGTTGATCACGGTGGTTTGATGGATATAGGTTCTGTTGGAGCTGTATTCAGCTGGACCGATTCACATGACTCTCATACGTTTACTTAGGAGCATTTAGATAGAGCCCTTTGCAATCATAGCTGGCCAGCGTCCTTCCTGGAGGCCACTCTGTTTTGCCTCCATCGTTTATATTGGGCAAAATTACAAAAAAAAGTTTTAAGCCTATTATATTTGTGCTAATTCAATCTTAAACTTTTTAATTTGACCAATTATTATTAGTCCATCTGGCCAATCGTTCATGTTGCAATTGCCACTGATGTGGGCAATTTTTATAATATCTAAATAATTTTTCTGATATTTTATATTCTAATAAAAAAATAAGAAAATATTTTTTTTGAAAAAAAGATAAAAATTCAAGAAAAAATACTAAAAATTGCAAAAAATGTTTACGTTAGCGCCAACGGTGCCGCGTAAGACAACATCAACGTTAGCAATTTCTGGTCAAATTTAGCCGGGTGGATCACATTGGCAAATTATCCAAAAGTTTATAACTAAATTGGCCAAACCGAAAGGTTTATGACTTGACTCAAATGCAATATGTTTAGGACTTTTTAGAGTAATTTTCCTTATGTAATCTGAACGTGCGCTTGTTCTCTTGGATCTTTGGCCCGAGGAAGGCCTCAAAAGAGATCGCCCTCTCCGCTTCGAGCCTATGTTGGATGCAGCACCACGACTTCCCCGAATTTAGTTCTCACAAGTAAAGGCTCAAGACCCAAGTAAACTTACAAAGTTCATTACAATCAAGTGCTTTCTTTATTTTGCACTATACGTGTTTGATTGAATCTATTTCGTCACTTGTGTGGTACTAATCAACACCATCTAATCGGAGATAAATCATATTGATAATGACCCATTTGGCGCCAAGCATGAGGGAATGCTAGACGTTTGGTAATCTCTCTGCTGACCAGGATAAAAGATCCTATTGAAGCGGCTAATCCCATGCATATTGTATGCACAATAGCTTACCAAGGCGATTATCAATAGCTGGTCCGAGAGGATGATCAGCCACACTGGGACTAAGATACGGCAGAGCTGTTGACCAGGCTCAAGTTCAGAAGAATCATATTTCCGGTCTACCCATCCGCCGGCGTCTTATTACTGATGTTTCCTGGACCGGAGTAATCTCGCTTTTGGTGATGTGTTTCGGAAAACAGAGGGAGAGCTCCATAGGTTCAATGGTTGTTGAGAAAGCTCTCTTCATCTTAAGCTGTCCCGATGAGTGGCACGCATAAGCAAAGCTCCTCTGATTGCTTTATGTGGGCGGTGCGATGCATGCAAGCATGTGATGTTTCAGTTGTTTTGTATTTGCCAGAGTTTTTATATTGGAAATATCGATAGTACCCGAACTTGCTACACGCCATTAGACAATGATAATGATCCTTCCATTTCGACAATTCCTCTTCCGCGTTTGTTCAGGTAAATCAAAGCACTAGATCTCATCGTGCTTTATAATATATCCTCATCTCGTAAACCGATGTTAATATATCCAACATTACTCGTTTCAACTACCCAACTTTTTTCTTTAGCAGCGAGATATCGAATCGAATCAACTAAAGTGTGACTACGAAAAAAATCGATACAAAAACAACAGTAACCGAACCCATTACACTTCATTAGACAACGATTGTGATCCTTCATTCTCGACTACTCGACTCCCGTGTTTGGTCAGGCAAATCAAACCCTAGACGTCGAACGGTGTCGTGTCGTTTCGGGTTTAGCCAACTCAAACTTCTAATTACATTACACATATGGAAGGAAGGATGGAAAAGGGAAGACAACAAGCAAGTACAGATACCCATACGCTTTGCATGATTGCACCTTGGCCTTCAAGAAAATCAATGTACTTGGCTTCCCAAAATATAACCAGGGCAACGAAAATGGCCCACTGTTCAATTGTTCATCTGCTCGTGAACTTGGCTTCCCTTCACATCCTGTTTTGTTGGTTAGCTTAGAACGAAGGCTGCAATCCTGTTGTATCTCCTGTCCTGAGGTTGCACAAAAGGCTCATATGGTAACCTGTGGTGCGCGTGCCCCCCCCCTACATGTGGTACAATGCACAAACACACACATATGTTGTTATTCGATATATAGAACTTGTTGTGATTTTTACCAATGTTGTTCCCGGTGTTAAAAGTTGGACCATAGCAGATCATCTCGATATCAAATTTATGTCAAGCTCCGGTATACGTCCGCCTTTAAGATGCAAGCAAAAAACAATAATAACAACAGTGTCGATAATTTTGAATAAACGACATAACAGTTGACACAACATGACACGTTATCATCAATTTTTGAACTAATGCCACAATTTTTTTTTTTGAAGGTTTTGAAGGTGAACAAGAAGATGACTTGGCAATTGGCTTGGCACACACACAAAATACAGGGGAGAAGTGTCAAAAAAGTCATAAACCTATTGTATTAGTGCCAATTCGGTTCTAAACTTTTTTTTTGTATCAATTAATTCCTAAACCTTTTACAGTGGTGCCAATTAAGTCCTAAACTTTTTATTGGTGCTAATTTAATCCCAAACCTTTTACAATAGTGCCAATTCGGTCTTAAAAAATTTTGCATTTATACCAATTGAGTTAATCCAGCCAATTTTGATTGGAAATTGTTGATGTGGACGTCAATTATCCTACATGGCATGACTAGCGCTAACTTGGACATTTTTTAATATTTTAAATAATCTTTTAAGCATTTTTTTGGTTTTTTACAAAATTATTTAAAATATTAAAAAATATTAAAAAATATCCACGTTAGCTCCAACCGTGCCATGTAGGATAGATAATTGACGTCCATGCTAGTAATTCCAAATCAAAATTAGCCGAATTAACTTAATTGGCATAAATGCAAAATTTTTAAGACCGAATTGGCACTATTGTAAAAGGATTAAGACTGAATTGGCACTAATAAAAAGGTTTAGGACTTAATTGAAATTAATACAAAAGGTTTATGACTGAATTGATGTAAAAAAAAATTTAAGACTGAATTGATATTAATGAAATATGTTTAGGACTTTTTTTTGACACTTTTCCCCAAAATACAGCTACCCCTCGAAATGGAAGGTTGAAATTGCAAAAAGCCAGAAGGAGACAAAGCCACAACATGGCCTACTTCAAGCCAGCCAGTGCGCCCCCACTCCTCACCCTAGTGGCCCTTTTGCTGAGTGTGATCGGATTTCACTGCTCGGATAAAAACTGCAGCCCCAAAAGCAAGAGTGAAAAGAACCAGGATAGCTCTCAGTCTTGTCACAGACACTCAAAAGCCCAACTTTTGTCTCTGCCTCTCTCTCTATCTCTCTGCACTTCTCGACCATTTTGTTGGACACCTACTGAAAAACATAACGTTAAGGTTGAATAAAATCAAGCTAAGTGGTTTATGTAATGAGATTTAAGTCAAATGAGATTAAACTCAACGCTCAGGAACAGTTCACTGCATCACTTTGGAAGTTTAGCAGATGAAGCTTTCAATACAAACCACTGTCTTTTCTCTTGTTTGACATGCATCTCTCTCTCTCTCTCTCTCTCTCTCTGGTCCCCCCTCTCCTCCTCTCATCTCGAAACCCTAACAAACTGGTCCTGACCCAGCTGGTATAATATAACTAACCAAGACCCACATACCCTTCCCTCCTCCCAAGAAAATCATCAACCAATCCATTCAAAGCTTTGGCCTTTTCCCCTCTCTCCTGTTGTGTCTTTCTAGAAAATCCTTGTAGACATAATTATTAGCCTATTACTAGGTGCCTGTGTTAAAATAACAGCGAACAGCGATAATAGTGTCTGACGAGAGACATTCACAATGCAGAAAAAAAAAGGCAGAAGCTGCTCCTACGTACTTCTCCCACCCTCTCCCCCTCATTTATTTCCCTATCTTCCCTCCCTTCTTCCATCCCTCCCTACCTCTTCTCTCTCCTCTTCTCTTCTTCAATATTAACTGTTGACAATTTACACTTTCTGGCCAGAGACGCTTTTTGGGTTCTTCTTATTCCTAATGCCACCCCTTTCCTTGCCATTTCTATATAATCATTGAACCCCGAGCTCAAGGTTTGAACTCGCCCTCCCCCACCTCTCTCTCTCTCTCTCTCTCTCAAGGTTCAGAAATACTTCTTTTCACTGCAACTTCCATTCTAGAAAAAACATCAGTTAATTCTCTTGAGAACCCATCTCGATCTTTTTCTTGTCCATCAACTTTTCAGTTCTCATTTCCTTTCTTCTCCTCTGTGTGTGTGTGTAGATACACGTACACACACGGAAACTATGAGGAACTTTAGTCGGCTCATCATTTTGGGGGTGTGCTTGGTCGCTGCTTGGCATGGAGAAGCAGGAGACGCAGACGAAGCTCCAATGGAGGAAACAGAGAGGCAGGCTCTGTACTCTGCAATACAAGGGTTAGTGGGCAACTGGTGGAACGGGTCGGATCTTTATCCAGACCCTTGTGGATGGACTCCCATACAGGTATCTGCAGTGCCATCACATTTTTGTTGTGGATGCAAATCTTCACCGTGACATTGGCAAATCTGTACTGTACTGCACTGTGCTATTGGAGTGGGGCAAGATACAGAGCACGAGTTTTGGACCACCAAAGAAAACCTTTAACTGACTTTTCACCCAACGGGTGAAAAAAAAAGAAAAAAACAGAAACTTGCAATTGCAATTACCAATCTTCAATACATGTTTTAAATTGAAGCGCTGTTTAGTTCAGGTTGAGTTGATGTTGTTGCCCTCAGTTACTGTGTTTAGCTTTAGTCGCTTACACACAGGTCTCACAGGTAACTCTCCATCAATATGATGATGTTAACGCGTACTACAAGCTCTTAGCCGTTTGTTAGGTGATTATTATGCATGTCGAGTTCATTGTTGCGAAAGCTTCCGTTTTGTCATGAGACATGACCTCTGCTTTGCTTGTTTTTTTTTTTTTTTGGACAGGGAGTGTCCTGTGATCTATTTGATGGGCTTTGGTATGTCACCACCTTGAACGTCGGACCAGTTCATGAGAATTCCCTTGTTTGCTCGGCCAATCCTGTCTTCACACCACACGTCTTCAAGCTCGCTCACCTGAAATCCCTCTCCTTCTTCGGTTGCTTTGTCTCGCCCCGCCAAAATCCCGTCCTGGTACCTCCCGAAGGCTGGGGAAATCTGGCGGACAGCTTGGAGTCGTTGGAGTTCCGGTCAAACCCGGGTCTCGTCGGGCAAATACCGTCTTGCTTTGGCCAGCTTATTAACCTCCAATCGCTGGTGATCCTAGAGAATGGCTTGAGTGGCAGTGTGCCTCCGAACATCGGTAGCTTACCAAACTTGAAGCGGCTAGTCCTCAGGGGGAACTCACTCGTGGGGCCAATCCCGGACAGTTTCGGCGGATTGTCCAAGCTATTAATCCTTGATTTGAGCAGTAATTCTCTGTCCGGGCCTTTGACTCAGGCTCTTGGGGGTTTGACTTCACTCCTGAAGCTGGACTTGAGCAACAATCTGTTAGAAGGGAAGCTGCCATTGGAGCTGGGCAAGCTCAAGAATTTGACCCTTTTGGACCTGAGGAGCAACAAGCTCTCTGGTGGGTTGACTCGGTCACTCGAAGCAATGTCCTCACTGCAAGAGCTGATCTTGGCCAACAACCCAATAGCAGGAGACCTCAGAATCCTAGGGTGGGAAAAATTGCAGGGCCTGGTGACTTTGGACCTTTCACAGATGGGTTTGACAGGGGACATTCCTGAGTCGATCTCTAAGCTGAAAAAACTCAGGTTTCTGGGTCTCAGCAACAACCACCTCGGTGGTCACATCTCACCAGAAATGGCAACATTGCCCAGCATCAATGCTCTGTACCTAAACGGCAACAATTTCACCGGGGAGCTCAACTTCTCTAGATGGTTTTATGGAAAGATGGAGAGGCGCTTCGGGGCCTGGGACAACCCTGGCTTGTGTTACCGGACCGAGTCGCAATCAACAAGCCGCGAGCCATTTGGGGTCAAGCCCTGTCAGGAACAGGGCAATGTGGTTGATGAGCCGAGCTCAGAGGCCAAGTTGGGTGGTGGCCGAATGGGGCAAAGTTTCCATTTCATGGCATCTTCGGGATATTCAAGACATGTTGGTGGTTATCATGGGTTGTGGTGTCCTTTTCTGGTGGAGTTAGCAATGCTGCTGCTTATTGTTCTCAAGAGTTATTAGATGATGATGGGTTTGAATTTATGATCTTCATTTCCTCAGTAGGAGGCATAGTTTTTGAGTATATACTATAGAGTAGGCCTCTATCTACCACTACTTGTAGCAACCAAGGGATAGATGAAGAAGAAGCCTTGGAGGCAGAGAAAAACAAAAGTCAAATCTTTCTAACACACTGATCATTAATTTATCATAAGCTCGTATTTGAAATGTGATCGTCGTCGCATTTTTTTTTTTTGTTGGCACGCATTCAAGTTTGATTTCCTGATTGAGGGTATCCATGATTCTGCAGATTTGTTCAAGATTTTGGCTTTTTTTTAGGTTTAATAGAAGTCAACATAGTACTTCTGTTCTGCTGGATGTACCTGTTCTAAGGGCTCATACTCGTATGCGTAATCATGAAGACCCCTCAATATCCTGGAGGCGGGAGAGAGATCATCAGATGAAGAAAATGAGCAACTTTTACGAGGGCAACATGAGTTTCTACCGAGTTAAAATGCAGAAATTTCAGCGGTATCGTTGAGCTTGAACACGACAATGGCTTTTCTAGTGATTATGTACCTAGACCACATTTCCTTTTTCCTCAAATCTACGAAATCTGTTGATGATGGAATGGTAGCTACGACGGGGAAACGTTCACCATTCATTTTTGCTCCTCCGAGGAATACCCAACCAGCCAACTTTGACTTTTTTTTTCTCTCTCTCTGGTACATGCCTATGAAAAAGGCAAAAGGTTCAATGCTTGGGGGGAATATTTGCCTAGTGAGAGTAAGTGAAAGGGGCCTTGAAAATTTTCTTGGGCGGTTCTCAGAATTATGGTACCTCCAAGGAGAGAGAGAGGGCGGCCTAGCAGTTAATGGGCATCTCTTAAATGCAATGAAAGTGAAGTATAGGGAGGGATTATGGACTTTGCAGCATGAAACAGAGCCCAACCTACATCTCTCTCTCTCTCTCTCTCTCTCTCTGTCCTTGGTTCCTACACAGCCTGTGAAGGTTTGTACACAGAGGCTTGTGCAGTGTACTGTTGTAGACCTCTCTTCTTTAAATTTTCAAAGATGATGACAAGTGTGTCACGTTGGGTCTCAGCCGTTCCTGCGCTGCGTACCACCGTCTATAGAACAGCGACCGATACAGAAGCTGTGATCTGATAACGTCTGATCAAGTCTTTGATCGGAGCTTGAGTTCCTCAAACGATGCTAATGATGGGCCATGCTTTCAGCAATCTTTTTTCAAGTTGTTCTGGGCACGGCGATACGCTTTCGAATCGAATCATTTGAACCCTGACGCGCTTTATTTCGATAATTACCTCCGAGCTTTTAAAAGAAAGCTGGCTGGCCGGCCCGCGGGCGCAAAGTCGAAAATCGCACTTGCAATTTGAGTTCTTGCATCGAAAAACCGGAAGCGACAATCAGGAACGTTTTTGAAGTAACTTCCAAGGTGGACAATTTTTCAATTCTTCATAGCTTTGATAAGAAATTCTTATCCAGTGTAGGAAACCAACATCCGCCGCCGTCGTTCGCAGGCGGTTTGCTACGTGGCCCAACAAAAATGGAAGACTGGGTAATCGTCCCAAGCCCAACAGAGCTGATTGGTCCGACACATGAAGAAGGGAAAAAGAAACGCCGGACCCAGAAAACATGAAAAATGTCTTTGTTCTTCCTTCTTGCCACAATGCTGTCGCTAACCTGAGCTGCGGTTTCTTTATTGGATGGATATCATGCGGATCTCACGTACTTGACCATTCAAATCGTTCGATTTATAATGAACTCAGAATTGGATACAACGAACGAGAGTTAAAAAGATAGCTCGAGGCTCGAAAGCCCGAACCGCGTCCGAACCCGACTCTTTTTTTTTCCGGGTCTTGGCCTAAACCTGTCCCTGGCTTTCCGAAGGGCCAACTCAGTTGTTTTTTTTTTTTTTTTTTGAGCCTGGACCGGTTCTCGAGCCCGGGATTGGCTCGAAATGGTAAAGAAGTACGAAATAAATCATCAAACGGGGAGGAAAACAATGTGTTGTTATGGATCGAATTGGCACAATGTGAATCCGTCAATTCGGCTTCACCGACGGAAGATTTTGGATGACGCTTTGTTGTTTAAAGGATCGGCAGAACGGTTTCAGCAGAGTCAATGCGCCAAATCTTCCAATTCAACGCCCACCTCTCTCCTTCATTCTCGTGACGTCAGACACCCTCCTTTTTTTTTTTCTGAAAAAAATAAATTCCACGCCTTCGTAATTTTACTAATATATTTCTTCCCACGTCTTCTTTAAAAAATAAAATAAAATTCGATGATCATGTAGACAAGTCGTCCTTGAAATGGCCCAAACATAGAATAATACTAGATGAGTAGAAATATGACACAGAAAATCGGATCCCGATAAAATTCGTACTATTATATTTCAAGACGATAATTCTTGAAAGTAAACTCTAGCGATAATAGAGTGCTTCGAATAATCCTTTTCTGGCGAAACACGGCCACATAGTTAGTCCCCTCTCACTGATCGAAAGCGTGCATCAACACCACCGTCTATGCTCGGACTAGGGCGCCCGCGGTAAAATACTTTGTATTCCGTTCCGACCTCGAAATCGAAACGCCTGTGAAAGTACATGAAATTAGAGATTTGGAACTCGACGTTTCCGGCCGGCGAGATGCATCCGCCAATTTACAAACGGGGATAAGGGTCCCTCGAGCTACCCAAGATGTCAATTTTAGAGATTGGAGGAAGGCGGACGTCTACTGAGATTCTTCCGTTTTTTTAAAACCCTAGAGTCAAATATCATCGCCAATTATATTTAGGGGGTACCAATAAAAATTTTCAAAAAACAGAGGAGAGGTGCGGTTTCTTACGAGAGCTTCTCACGCAAAAGATCCAATTTTTAGCGACTTGTTTACAATGGTCGATTTTACGTCAATTTGATTTTCCTTAAGGAACGCACCGCAAATCCTCGCAGCCGATGTGACCGATATAGTTTTGAAGTCGAAATTGAAAAATGACAAACGCCACGGTACGCTTGGACCGATCTTTGTTTATCTCGACTCTTCCACGTTATGTCGGAAAATGAGAAGCGAAAGAAAAATTTCATGAACCGAATGCATTGAGAATTCGAGATTGAGGGGAACCCATAAATTGAAAAGCTCGGTCATGCGATTTTACACGCCGAGAGCCCTTAATCGAACCGTGGATGTCAACAAAGTCGAGCATATAGTCTCGACCATTATCGGGTGACGGTTTCAGCTATGCCGGTGATCAAATCAACCGTCGAAATGTGCCATCTCTCGTTAGAGTCTTGTCGAGTCGAGTCGCGCCGACAAATTCTCCCGCTCCAACTCCGGCTCGATACGAGAAAAGATCATGCTTTGGATTTCAGAATCTATTGCCGCTTCTCTCCGTCATTCCGGGGAATTCGATCGAGCGATCTTGCTTTGAAAAGAAGTGGTACTGACCTGCAAATTGGCGTCCATCTATGTTCTCTTGGCCTAGCTAATTAAACACAAGTGCAACCGTTCTTTTTCGCGTTGACTTTGTCAAGCGGTCAGCCGGATCCTTCACGACAAGCCAAGTCAACCACCAAAACGCGGTAGGTGTATTAAGCCTGGGCGGTTTCATCCCGGTTCTTGCTAGACAAACTTGCGCCCCACGCCCCGAGTTAAATGCGCGTTATCCCAAATGAATGGCAATTTCCCAGAGAATGGAATACTCCCTAATCTTTAGCACCGCAAAGGGCAGTTATATAAATATACCCCGGCATACGAAAACTAAATATATCGAGTGGTATAGTTAGTAGACCTCAAAATCGGCTAAAAAATTTGAAGCAATCGGATCGCCATATATTCGAGACTCGATCGATCAGAATCGACGTTATCGCTTAATCTTTTGATTTTTGCAAACATTAGTATTAATAGTTCTATGTAGCATCGCATGTATTGTTTCTTCAAATGGCAAAGGAAAAGGTCAAAATTGAAAAAAATGGGTGGGTGGGAAAGGCGGTGGAGGGGAGGTTTTGAGCCGTGCAACTAATAATTATAATGATAACAACACGCATATATAGTATGTATCTCTGTATATGCGTTTATTATGTCAATAGCTAGCTCCGATTTTCTCTCCCTTTTTTTTTCTCCATTTTTTCCTCTAATTTTTTTCTCGAGATAATTATCCAAAAAGTCATAAACCCGTAGTACGGCGGCCAATTCAATCTTAAACATTTTAATCGTGCCAATCTAATTATAAACCTTTGAATAATTTGTCAATTTAGCCCTAGACTTTTCAAATATGTCAATTTGGTACTAAACATATCATTTGGATAATTGATCGGAAGGATTATATTGACAAATCATAAATAATTTTAAGACTAAATCGGCAAATAAAAAGTTTTACGACTAAATTTGCACGATTGAAAAGTTTAAAACTAAATTGACAGATCGTCTAAAGGTTTAGGACTATTGACATAATTAAAAAGTTTAAGATTGGATGGCTCGTCGTACAATAGGTCGGGGGCTTTTTTTGGATAATTTTTCTATTTTTTTTTCCCTCCTTAGCCGTTGACTATTGAAATTTCAGAGGGGTTGCGTACCATTCACTCGTTTTTCCCCCAGACGCTTCGTCCAGACGCTTCCTCCATTTTTCCCTCGCCCCTGTATTTAAACCGCCTCGCCTCCCCTCTCAATCGAAAACACAGACCAAAAAACACCCCTCAAAAACCCTACCGATCTCTCTTCCTCATCTCTTCATCCTCTCCAGATCAACCCCCCATCATGGATCTCGGGCGTAACCCCTCCTGCACCTTTCTCCTTCTCTTCCTCCTCCTCGCCGGTCCTTGCACCGCCGCTCGGCTCGGCCCGACCACGACCACAACGACGCTGTCCCTCACGGCTTCCCCGGCGCATCATCATCGTCCTCACAAGACCGGCTTCCGCTACCGGGGCCACGTGTACAGCTACCTGCCCAAAGGCTCGGTGGTGCCGCCCTCTGGTCCATCGAAACGGCACAACTCCGTCGTCACCTCCGCGCCGGGGAACTGAAATGGATCAATCCTTTCGGAACCCTATATGCGCGTTTCCACTGCCTGGCTGGTTGACCACGTCTACGTGCCCATGTGTTGACTCGTTTCATTCATTCGTTCATTGGTTTTGAAGGATCGCAAAGCCTTCTTCGAATCCTCGCCGAAAGCCCGGTTCTTTCCATTGTGCTTAGCGGTCTCTGATTACAAGGTGTATAGACAAAAACATTCATTGATTATATATATTTTTTGTGTCAGAGTATTATTATTTTTTTTTTTTGGTGCCAGGAGTCTAGTCTATGTATAATGTCCGTCAGCTTGACGACTTGTCGTTGATTAGAATGTGTTAGGCATTCTTTCATGAGATTTTAGGGTGAAGCTTGTTATACAAAACTTCTTACAAGTATTTGATTGTTTGTATAAAGCTTTGACTGAGTATTGTCATGGTGTGCACTCTCGATCTACTACGTCTCTCCGACTCTTGACTTTGACAATGGCTAAAGGGCAGGCGACTTTTAGAGTGGGAACCCATGAAGTCGTTCAACGTGCCGTATGGCCAGCCCTCAATGCTTAGACCAGACTTGGCTTTGGTCCACTCTCTGCTTAACCTTAATTACCATCCGACATGGGTTAATTAACCCTCGGCAAACATGCGATTAGTCCCATCTTATCGAGACTGTGACGTTCCGTGCTTGATCTCATTAGCTAGACAAGACAGTCCGCGTGCCGTTTGCTCCCCACCCCCGCCCGCCGACACCGATGCGGGTGAAGATCTGTGTTCGAGCCTCCAGCGTTTTGACTGATGCGGTGCGCGTCTCGTTACTCCATCCCGCGTCGCGCAACTCGAACGACAAAAAAATTTCAAATCTTGCCGGGTCAACTTAGACGTCACGTGCCCCTGAATAGGTGCGCTGGTGTACACGGCTAATTCACCGACAATGGACCGAGTAAAAAGCTCAGACATCCGCTGAGAATTCCGCAGGAAAATCTTGAGCTGGTCGATTTTGACCAGTTGTTCTTCTAAAGTTGTTAGTCCAACTCATGTTTCTTCATTGGTAAGTAACTCCAAAAGTTCAAGATCTCTGCGGTGAAGTCATTGTAATATCCATTTGCCATTGGTCCGCTAACCTCAGTTAGGTAAATACAAGCAATTTTGTTGTTGCACGTGACTTGTTTTTGTCTATATATGTTTACGTATGCGAGGGTATTATATACTCTGGGAAGTAATGAAACTGAAGTAGACCGTATGTTGCCAAGGAGAAATTTGACCTGGCTTCTTTCAAGATAAGCTCGACGTGCCCATATGTGGAAATTGCGGCACCACATAACTTGGTCTAGGCAAGTAGTCATCACTTATGAATCCGTAATTTTCTTGTTATTATAGTAACAATAATAAAATACCCAATACATTTGAAAAAACTACCATCATTGTCAAATATTACAAATGACGTATCAAAAAAGCTAGCAATTCCAGCTCATGGAATATGATAATTTTCGTCGCGTAACATCGTGCGATAACATCGTATATGAAATGTGTCTTTCGTGATAATACTATGCCTTGATTTCTTATCAGATCCCTAGCGAACCATATACGATCTCTTAATATATATCAAGATTTCAATCAAAACTCGTCCCGAAAACATATGTTTTTAGCTACATATCGAGAATTTCACTTCTAAGTGTATTTGGTCGCACCTATTGTTGATGATCATGGTCATATATTCAACAAGCAAGTATTGCATGAGCCAAATCTATTAGATCAAGCCAACCACGATTTAAGGTTTTCGAAACCCATATCGAGTCTAGCTAAAAAAACACAAGTTCCCGCATAGTTTTTACGTTTGCGATTGATTTTGTCCACTGCATTATTCATAAATTAAATAAAGCATGTACATTAGAGTCAACCCAACATTTCCTTACGAAAAGAAAAGGGCACAAGTTACGTGGAAAGCAAGGCCATAAGCGAGAATTTAAGCATGCCACGACATTCATGCGCGTCTAATTACTGCACACTAGTTGATTTAATATCTTCTTGGACCAATATATATATATATATATATATATATATATATATATATATATATATATCTTCACCACACTAAGTAGACCATTATTTGCTGACTTTGATTGTCCAACATCGTCCCAACCCAACACCCTCACACGAGGCATACTTGTCTCCCCCTGGACCATTTCTCATTACTTAGTGTAGCTAACTTCAATCCAACCACTTCGTTTGTACATGGTAAGTAGGGATATTTTAAAATCTTTGCGTGAAATTTCACTATAGTCTTTTTGATCAATTACCATAGGAAATTGCTGACGTGGTGCTCCACAAGTTAAGCCGGAGGCTTTGGGTTGTAATTGGCCGGAAGAATCACATTGGAATTTCCCAAAAAAGTGCATCACTTACATTGGCGAAAATTGAAAAAGTTGGAATTGAATTAATATCCATACAATAAATTTATGACTGATTTGATAATTTTTTTCATGACAGATAGCGTTGGACATGTAAATGCTGGGACTACGTCGGTCCATAATTCGAACTGGGACCAAATTGTTCGTAGAGGAGGTGGGAAACCACGTCGGTGACTTGGTCGTTCGTGTTGCCAGAAGTGTGAGTACTAGACTTAGCTGTCGGAGAGGTGTACAAAAAGGAGACAGACTATAAAATGACTCGTAAAATTTTTCTGGCGGACCGTTCTTTGTTTGTGTGCTATTATTGGTCAAAAAGGCATTTAGGTTGGTAACTCTATTTTTGTCTGTAGTCCAATAGAAAAATTAGGGATGTGTGACCACGTGGAGTTTCACTTGCCTCAGACAACAAGTAACCTTTGCATCTCTACAATTTTAAATGTTTGGTTATGTTGTCAAAATAACTCGAGCAATTTCATATCCGCAAGCAAAGGGAGGGCTGAACGAATCGCAAGTGACCGGCGATGCCCGATTTGAGACTTCGTTTCTCCGAAAAAACGAGAGACGCAAAGGATTGATTGGCCACGAGATTAAGAAGAGTTCGCCACGTTTTTGTTCGCAAAGACTTTTTTCAAGAAGGGAAATCGCTAAATTTCTCTACGGTCCCGGCGAAGTTGGATGTTGGGAAATAGGGCGATGCCGAAATTGTTGTGAGTTGGATGTCCGGCACAAGCATGGATGGGCGGGCTCTTGGGGCGTCAAATTCCTCGAGGTTGGACATCCGAACCATACGTCGGCAAAAAAGAAAAGAGAAAACTCGATCATCGTATGCATCGCATGCGCCTTTTTTCTAAGCCTAAATCGATACATTTAGCGACTTGATCACCACATGCATCGCACGTGCCTTTTTGTAATACCAAAAAGCGAGATGGAACAATCGCCGTGCGGCCATAAAAAAATGAAACAGTAATAGCATAATTGTCCGATAAATAAAGAAAAATGAATCGACCATCAACATCGTTCCCCGTTACAGCTGTTGTCAAGGGATAAGCGCAATCCCAAGACTTTTGTGACCCCGTTGTGTTGTATAGACCGAGTAACTTTCTAAGTTTTAACTTCTATGATTCTCTTCACATTCTGATGGCCTTCCCAATGTGAGGAAAAATATATAAAAAAAAAAAAGTCTTAAATTTAATGTGCTTATGCCAATTCAGTCCTAAACTTTTCAATTGTATCAATTAAATCTTGAAAAATTTAATGATTTGTCAATGTAGTCCATTCGATTAATTTTGATCGGATATGCTGAGATGGATGCCGATTGTCTTACATGGCGCGATCGACGCCGACATGGACAAACAATATAATTTTGTAACTTTTTTTTTGTGATTTTTAAAATATTCTTGTTGAAATTGTTCTGATATTTTTCTCCCTTTTCTTTTCTTCCTTTATTTCTTTTATAACTACGGGCCGTTGAGGTAGCTCATCGATCATCGTTGGCCACAGGTGAGGGTAGACGTGGCCGGTTCCTAAAAAAGGTGGAATCGCCGGTTCCGGGCCAATTCCGGTTTCGGTTCGGAACCGTCGGTTCCTAAGCCCAATGGCTCTTTTCCCCCAAGCCTCCTCCTTTTTTTTTTTTTTTTTAAGCCGGTTCCGAAAATTTAGAAACCGGAACCGGCCCTTGATGGTCGGTCAAAGGGCCGGTTCCGGGCCCACGGTTCCATATGGCCATGTCTAGGTGAGGGCCATCGAGCCCTTGCCTAGTCCGAGCAAGGGTATTGCTGCCCTCGTCGACCACGGGTGAGGGCCTCCGCGCTCTCGCAAAGATCTAGGTGAGGGGCTCGTGGCCCTTGCCCATACTAGGTGAGGCCCTCGTTGGCCACAAGCGAACTACTTGAGCTCTCATTGGCCCACAATTGAGGAAAAAAAAAAAGAAAAAATAGGGAAAAAAGTAAAAAAATCATTAAATTTTTTTAAAATTTTTTTAAAAATTCCTACGTTAGTGGCGTCCATGCTGTGTAGAATGACCGACAATCATGTTAGTAATTTTTGGATAAAATTGGTCGGATGGATTATACTGACAAATCGTCAAAAGGTTTAAGATTCAATTGATACAATCGAAAGATTTTATGATTGAATTAACACAAGTGCAATAAGTTGAAGGTATTTTGGGTTTTTCCCTCCAATATGCCTAGTCAGATCAAATGCAAATTACAATGAATAATTACTTAGCTTTCCTGCTACAAATTAGTGGTTATTAGATCCTAATCCAACCAGGTTAATTTATTCGGCTTCTTTGCGAGGAAGCGGACCCATGTTGATGTAGTCATCTCACTCGGTACATATTGGATTCCGCATAGCATAAAAATATAAATAATTCTGCCACTTGGGTTAATCACTCGGGTTTCAACTCGCGTATCTACACGATTCGTAAGGTTAGTTCGGGCAATTCACATGCCCGAGATCTTCCTGAACGTGGCCTTCCTCCTTAAAAAAAAAAAATTACATCAAACAGTTCATGTGGATAGGTTCGCAAAAATCTTGTCCTGTGCACGGTTCAGATAAGACGGGCCCTTACGTCCTGATCTGACGGGCAACGGCGGTGGATGTGAGTTGGGCTCACATGCATCGGGAACAGCCGATGGGTCTATGAGGCCCGTAGCCCATTTCGGGGCACCAACTTTACAGGGGACTTGCATTCCTGAGTGATGTGTGGCCATGGGTTTTGTAGAATGAACATAATTTTACTCAAAAAATGACGCAAAACTGACCTACGAATGGTGATATAGATGTTAAAAAGCTGATTTATGAGATCATTTTTGGCTCGTAAAGAGTAGAAAGGAAGATTCTCACGGAGCATCTGAATGCATTTGAAATTTTTATCATGCGGGCGGGTAGATCAACTCTATATACCGATTTTAGTATCTTGGCATTGTCGCGTGATGACCAAGTTATTCCAAAACTTTGAGCTCGATAAAGATGCCGGTTGGCCCTCGAGGAGAACGTAGCGGTCGCTACAAATGCGGAGGGATAAGGTTCAAATCAATCAATCCTATGCGTCTCCGAACGACTTATGCATACCATTATTGAAGCCATGTGAGATGACCCAAAGAGCTTTTTCTTTTTTACTTCAGTGGTGTCCAGCTTTGTCTGAATTCATGAGAGAATTTCAACTTCTTGGTGTTCCATTCTCATGATCTTGCATGTATTATTTGAGTGGGAAGTCACTTCTCCAATCTTGTCTTCGGATTCTTGACCTCACAAATTGATTTTAGGGCTTATTGCATTGGTTGAAATGTGGCATTTTTTGGGGTGCATAGAGGAGTGCAGCCCTGCCTAACCTACTTCATTGTACAAATAAAGTTTGATATTCCTTTTTCCTAGATTCATCACCAAAATTGGAAGAATGTTCTTTTTCATGGGCAGTTAATCGTGCAAAGATAAGACGATCTATTTGACGACTAGAGTGAGAAGTGCCACTATTAAAAGTGGGTTGCAACCTATCGAAAGAATTTATAAAAAAATGTGTAAGTTATCTACAAATTACCTTCAAAAGAAGAAGAAGAGAATTGACCATTTTCTTTTTTTTTACGAACTGTTTTGCGAAACTTGCTAATACTTACGAAAGAATTTGTATTTTTTACTTTTAGTCGCGAAACAAAAGAATTCCGCGTATTCGCGTGTTTATCGTCCTTTCGACAATTCGACAATCCTCGGAGACAGGGAATAGATGTGCATTCTTCGTACGAACTAAGAAAACGTTTGGATGTGCATTCATGCACGAAAAGGCAAGATTTCTGCAGTTGCAAAGGCAGAAGTAGAGCATTTCTCGACCAAACAAGGAGCTTTCATTCCACAGTTTCCAGCGCACAAGTCGAAAGAACCCAATGGTTCTGGAATGAATCGTGCATGATTGAAAGCTGTCGATACGAAAGGAAACGAACAGTTTTGGGACTACATACGCTGGCCAATTTTTTTCCCACTGCATAGAATGGGAGACAGAGACTGACGTGAGAAGTTAGGCGATCTTTTCGTGAGAATTCTTCGGAGATCGCCAGGGGGAGGCCACTGGCATCTTGGAGCTCAACAAGTCAACGAGAGCCTCAGCATTTTGCGGAAGAGACGGTGGTGTACCCTTTGATAGGAGCGAATCTGTGCACGCACGGACGTCGACCTCAACTCGGACGCTCTCGGAGTCGCCCGCTCCATTTTCTTCTGCACCTTCAAGGACTTTGAAGTGATTCTTAATGGTTTAGGATGGACAGAGTTCGTTGGGATATCGGAGATTTTGAGCTTAGAAAATGGAGATCGTCCGATCAAATCCTTTTCGAACTGCGTGAGACCTACTATGATTAACTACCCTTTTCATTCAAGTTGGTCTTAATTAGTATGTTGTATAGTCTTTTCTTTTAATATTAATACAGAGTATTCGGATCTTTGATTTGTTCTCCATTGGCATAGACGAACCGTCGGTAATGCTCCATTGATAAAGTGAAGGAATACCCCCAATGTCAATCTATGTGGAAGAAGATGCTTTAATATAATTAGTAATCTTCCGTATGAAAATCGAGCGTTTCAACCGCTCACATGAATCGGGCCTAGTATACTTAAAGGCACTTGTCACGAATTTATGCTTAATGTGAAAATGTTCGATTTTCAAGACATCGACCACACGCATGTCCCGAAATGTTAGTGCATAAAAAAATTGTAACAGTTCTTAACTTGGACAGTCAACGAGAAAGCCACTCTTTTTAACATGGTTCTTGGAACTCAATATGCATCATCACCTGCCTCCACTTGAATCATACTTAAAACCACCATTAGTGCACGAAGGTCAGCCATATCATAAAATTATCATCATTAGATTGCGATTAAGTCCCCCCCAACCAAAGAATGGGCCAAAAGGCAGGAATAATTTTTTTTTTTAAATTGGGTATTATCGTACATAGGTGGCAAATGAAGAGACTTCGGATAATGAGATGAAATGGAACACAGCCACAATCAACGATGGTCTTTCGACATTAAAACGAAGGGTGAACCGATGATCACGTGTGATCCATGATCATCGATCGGGACCACGAGCGTCAAAGGTGGTCCCAGCCACCCAGCCACCCACCCACTTTGATTCCGAGATCCTCGACCCGCCACATAGGCAGTTTGCCAGCATCACCCCACACGTCACCTCGAGTGCGATTCGCTACTTAAAGCTGCTTTCGAGATTTATTGCATCGTGGAGAGTATATGACAAAGCAAGAAAACTTTAGCCAAAACGACGTGGCAAGTTGTGAGGTTATGAGGGGGACGAAAGCGAAAGGGGGGGAAAATTTTTTGTGCTCAAATGCTAATGTGGGTGCTTTTAGTAAATGCTTCACTTTTAGATTCGTGAGGCTAAAGTTGTGGGCGAAAACCCGCAATCTGATATGGTAATGTGCAAATTAGCGATGAGATTCCGAAAAATCACTATCAAATAGATGGAAGTATGGTTTAAAACTTGAATATTATAACCCCCTAGCACGTTGGCTCGAATTTGGCGTGGAACAAAGCGTGGGAATATAAAATGGGAAGCGATAAGGGGTCCGGATTAGATTTGAACTTAGAACCCCGTTACTCTGACACCATCTAAGATTTTGTGAGACCCCGTTAATTATTCCGAAAGTTTAAGTTGTTGGGTTTGGATTTTCTAACATGATATCGAAGCCGATACTGTTTCTTTTCAAACACGTACGTCCACCCTCATCAATCAAATTCCACGTGTCCCTTGTAATCCGACTTTGACTGAGAGAGGGTGTTGAACTATTATGGCACATCGCTTGATAACGAGTCTTATATGCTCTTTATATTTATGTAATCACATTTCACCTTCAGTTCAAATTTTTGAGTTGAACTTTTTAATATTAGCATATATTTTATGATAATTTGTCCAAAAGAATAATTTATTTCATGGGCCAAAAGCATCGGTGTGGAGGTTGCTGTTTATATCTACCTCTACGAGAGAATAGTTCTGTTGATTAATTAACTGTTAATAACACGTGGCGAATTTGGGTTTTGTCCGTACGGACACCATACGTGGAAGGACAGAGTGGACTTAATAATTGAAGGTCCGACACTGCAATAACATGCGTCGTTGAAAGAGTCGGTGCTTAATTTCCGACGAGTATTGCTCCTTTAGTCCTGGGCTCGGTTTATTTCGCGAAAATTATTTTTTTTAAAAAAATTAATGGATTTTTCGGTATTCGGTTAATAGAAAATAAACGAGTCAAGAAATACATTTTCCGTCAATAAATAAAGCACATTCAAAAGTGAAAAAAATAATTTCCTTTTTTCAATTTTCTGCTAATAAAAGAAGTATCTCAAAAAAAAAAAAAAAAGGAGGAAATGAGCAAATCATTTTTCCTCTCCTTTCTTTCACCCATAACAAGCACGTTCAAAAGTGGGAAAAATAATTTCCTCTTTTCAATTTTCCGTCAACAAAAACAGCATCTTCAAAAAAGGGTAAAAAGAGCAAATCATTTTTCCTCTCATTTCTTTCACCCAGACCAAGCATGTACTCCTTTGTGCACTCATTTTTAATCGTCTTTTAGGATTAATTCTATGAAAAACCCCAAACTGGTACACCCGTGACAAATTTACCCTAAACTATTTCTTTGACCACAAAAAATCCTAAATTGGTACATCCTTTTTTGAAGATGCCTTTAATTATTTTATTTTTATTTTTTCTTTTCTTTCCTTTTCATTTTCCTTCCGGCCGGTCTCCGGTGAGCTTGAGTTCGCCGATCGAGTGAGGCCTCGGGCCTCGATGACTTTTGGCGAGCTCGACCTAGCCAAATCTGGCTCGGCTCGGCATGCCGGAATCGGGCGAGCTCGAGCCTCACCGGCTAAAGAAGAAGGGAAAAGAAAAAATGAAAACGAAAAGTAGAAAAAAAGAAAACAAAAAAAGAAATAAAGAAAAGAAAAATTAACAAAATGAAAAATTATTAAAAGGAGTGCATAGAGAAAAATCAAACCCGATTTTCACACCAAACGGCAGAATATATTTTTAATTTTTTTTTTCAAGTTTTAGCCAAATACTAGAAAATATTGTCATTTTTTTTTTTTATAAAAATAACAACCTGAAAAATAGTTTTTAGACGCATCATATTTTTCAAGAAACGGACGGAGTGTTAAGTGATGGGTTGGTATAGTTGTAAGGCAGCCTTGGATGGCTATTTATTTTCGAGCAGTAGCGGTGGTTTGGATAATTTGGATGGATCCACGAATAACTTAGCGAAATGTTAGGAGCGTAATAACTATATCTAAAAAAATTAGAGTTATTATCGTTGGATATTTAAGTGGTTTTGGGATATTTGACAGTAGTTATGACCGCCATGGAAGTCATCATATTGAAACAGTTTTGCAACGGCCGTGTTATAGCTTTCTAATGGTTTTGTAATGTTTGATTTATTTTTTCATAAACTCTCCATTATTTTACAATGGCATTATAACAGTTTCTCACCGTTACCTTTTTTTTTTTTTAATATAAAATATAACTTCAGAAGAAAATATTGTTTTGATACATTAAAATGGGAAAGGGATATTCTTTTTCTTCTAAAAGCTTTTCTTTCCTTACTGGGTTATACACATAATGTTATTTATGTTCATTCTAATATTCAGTGCAGAGTATAAAAGAATGTTTGTTGCATCACGGGAGTATAACCGCTAGAGCTTATTACACCGAGTTTTGTACTCCCAGAGGTGAAATTATGCTTAAGGACGGTGGTTGCACGCCTCAAATAATATTATTTTATTTTTTTCTTTTTCAACAGATTTCCAATAATTATTATTTTTCGTATTATTTAATATTTTTCCAACTTATAACATACACCATCAATATAATGGTTGATGGATGGCAATCGCTACGTAGTGGTTGCCTTGCTTAGGCGATCGATGTGATCGCCAGTAGAGGTTGCCAATGTTTGTTTATCCTTTTTCGAGTTATTTCTTTGATTTCTTAATTATCATCTTTTCTGTATTTGGTCCGAAAAAAGGTACACAAACAATAGGATAGGATTCTACTTGTTTGATCTTATTCCGTTGTCCTGCTAACCAAAAGATGGGGCATGATAAGTTTAAAAGCTCTTTTATCAGGACGTATCTTATCCAACTTTATTTCTTAGCAACCGGGCACAATTGAAAAGTGGGGAAAATTATCAAAATAGTCTTAAACCTATTGCAATTGTACTAATTCAGTCTTAAAATTTTTGCATTTGTGTCACTTCAGTCCATTTGGCCGGTTAGTACCGATGTGACACTTTTTTAAATAATATTTTAATAATATTTTGAATTTTTATGATTTTTCTTCTTTTTTCTTTTCTTTTCTTTATCCCAAACTATTGGGTCGGCAAGGGTCGCAGGCCTACCCTCGTTGGCACCGGGTGAGGGTGCGTGTCCCCTCCCCCAAATTTGGCCAGGTGATGGAGTTGTGGCCGTCGCCCAATGCCGATGAGGGCATGCCAGCCCTCGCTATTCCAGGGATTGGGGAAAAACAAAACTAAAAAAAAAAATCATTAAAATTATTAAAATATTAATTGAAAAAGTGTTATGTCAGCGCCGACCGCAGCACGCCACGTCTGCATCGGTCGGCCAAATGGACTGAATTGGCACAAATATAAATTGTTTAAGAATGAATTGACAAAAAAAAATTTAGGACTGAATTGACATAATTGCAATTGGATCAGAGTTTTGGTAGGAGATGTTCACAGTGGATTCATCATTGCCCTTTTTCTCATGGAGTAAGTATCAACATTCCTACCGAACCATGTAAATTTTGATGTATTATTTTGCGTTTATCTTCAGGAATGTAGTCCGAGTGCATGGTCCTTTCTCCCAACAACACTAACTTGACAAACGATACCTCTTTAACACGCAATGGCAACAAATACCCGACAAACTCTCCATCCCGCAGATGTTATGAGGTGAAAGAAAGGGGAAGGAAAAGATCAACGAAAGAAATAAATAAAGAAGTATCCAAACTTAGTCAAGAACAGAGAACCAACACATGTCCAAATGGACGTGGCAGTGGACCAACCGATAAAAAACTGCCCGGCGCATGAAAGAATTGATGTCGTCGCATGATGTACCTTCATGTCGTGAATTGGGATCAAATTTTGCAGAAACTTCAGTCTTTGCTTGCCTTTTTTCATGTCCACGTTAGACTCTACTACCTGTCGGGCAACGTTTGGGAAACAAAAAATATGCAGGAATATTGTCTTGTCTGGCCATTGCGTAAAAGCTGAACTTACGTGGTAACGCTAGGGTTTGGTGTCATGCACTCAATGCATGAAGTGATATCTCTTTTGTTCCCAATTTTCATATGATTACGGTTTGCTTGTTCGTTCGGTCATTGCGGAAACTGGAGTGCTTCGAGTTTTCGTTTCTTTTATTTCTCTGTCGTGCTCTCTAGCGGAAGATGAAAAGAAAAGAAAAGAAAAAAGAAGAAAAGAAAGCTAGCTTTCGCCAAACGCCACAATTGCGTAAGCTCCGATCCATGGCACATATCTCTCCCGATTATAGCAAAGACCTAGGCATCCGAAATCGCTTTTCTCGTGGAAAACGAGATGTGCTATTGAGCAGATGAGCACATGAGTGGGTGGGGGAGTTTCCTACTGTCGAAGTCGCACGTTTGCTTTGTCGTCGTCTAAGGGTGGCGCGAACGACAAAACATTGAATAAAACAGAAACAAATCTAGTGCTGTTTTTGTTGGGGGGGCTCTTCACTAACGTTTCAAATTCACCAATCCTTCTGGCAAGCCGAATACGAGAGATACAGATTAGGAAATCCATTGAAAACGATGGCATCTTATGAATCTTCTTCTTTCTGGGCACGAGCAAGAACACCATTATTGTGCAGCATTGTAAGAAGCACTGGGAGGTAGACTTGTCAAATGGGTGGGTCGAGTCGAGTTTATATAGAGTCATAAATGGTCCGACTCAAATAACTTGTTTATGACTTATTTATTGCAATGCAAATTTTTTGATGCATACCTGACCAATTCATATTGCTAAAACACATCTATATTTAATCCAATATAAGAAAACATGTTTCTTATAAATTTAAAATGATTTTGCTAAAACACTATGGACTGCCTAACCCTTGCCGATCGAATTATTTTATTTTTTATTTTTATTTTTTTCTTCTAAGTCCGGCAAGGGCCGCCCGACCCTCACCAACCACAAGCAAGGACCGCAACCCTTGCCAGCTGTCGGTGAAGGCTTTGCAACCCTTGCCTTGAAGAGGTGTCAATATGCATCCATGACCCATTTTGACCCATATTTTATATAAATATTTTGTATGTGGGTTGTATGTTTTTAAAGGACCAAGTAAAAATGTGTCCAAAAAATTAAAGTTAAATAAGACGGGTAAAAAATGGGCCACACAATTGAATCCATTTTCGACCCATTTTTGGCCCGTGGCCTGTAGCTTCCAAGCACCCACTTATAAGTGGGTCTCAACTCAAGTATATTACTCTTTATTTTATGTTTTCAATTTACTTTTTTATAAGTAAAACAAAGAAAGAAAAAAATAAAAAAAATAAAGCTATTCGGGAAACTTCCACTGCCGCCGTCGCTCCGTCGACGACCACCTCCCGTTGCCGCCGACAGCCGACCCGTCGCACTCACCATCTGCTGTTGATTGCTGCCACCGACCATCGTGGTCGCATCTTGGTCGCCACCATCTGCCTCCTATCTCCGCAGGAAAAAGAAAAGCAAAATAAAACAAAAATACTTTTAAATTTTTTTAATAATAAAAAATTTTGAATAAAAAATATTTTTTATAAAATGAAATTTTTATAAAATTAAAAATTTTTAAAAGTAAAAAAGTGAAAAAAATTTCACTAGATTTTTATTGCATGGAAATATCTTAGTAATATAATTTTTTAATTTATTTTTTTATTTGATGTGAAATTTTTATCCAGGTAACATAGACATGTGAAGAGTTTAAAATAGGTTAAATGAGTTGTAGAAGTTTTCCCAATGAATTGTGTGTTTCGGTAATATGGGTCAAAATTGATTGGGCATGAGTCGGTTGCGGGTCGGGTCGGGTATGGATCGTTAAATATGAGCCAATATGAGTCAATATGAGTCGGATCATATTCGAACTAATCCACCTATTTGACACTTTTATTTGTGGCAGACGAGGATCGCTGGCCCTTGCCTGCGAGTGAGAGAGGGAAGATGGGTTGATCTCGCACTCCACATTGTCTTTATCATTTATCACAGGATGCCTTGGGTTCATTTGGGTCGAACAGCGCCACTCATGATTTTTTGCCGCTTTCGACGCGCTCCAATTCGTGGTGATTGTTTTCAGTGGAGGCCATGAGGCATAACGCGACAAATCATGGAGTCTTTATGATCAAGGACAGTGAGAAAAATACAATTCTGGGTAAGACACTGCCTTGCTAATGTCGACTGCTCATGCCAAAAAAATGTATCCACTGCCCCTTGTCCAAACCCTTGTCCAAACTCTAATGGTTGTTTATGTCTCCATTATGTCGGGTCCTTGAAAAAATAAAAGAAGAAAGGGAAAGGAAAAAGATAAGGTATTGGTTAATACTTTTACATCCCTTGAAGATTGACCTAAGACCAGAAATGGATTTAAGTTTTAGGACAATGTAAAATTATCAAAAAAGTTTTAAATCTATTGTAATTATGCCAATTCAGTCATAATTCATTTTTTGTTGTTGTCAATTCAGTGCTAAACTTTTTGCATTTGGTTAGGAGGGATGACTCTATCCGATCCACTTGATAGCCTAGAATTGTCCAAAATATCGCTGGATTTAACATCCAACCCCTTACTCATCATCAACTAACTTAAATTTCGAAAATCGTTAGCAGTGGGCTTACAAAATTGTACATGGTATCAAGTTACTTTGTGCGTGAAGCAGAGTGTTACAACATTTTGAAATTAAACCACGTAGCCCTTTGATAACTTAATTGTTTAGAATAGAGTAGTCTCATAAAATCTTGCAAAGGAACACTTCTAATACGCACTTTGAAGTTTTTCCTATCAATTTCTGGCATGATTAACATTGAGTATTGTGGTATTATTCTTTCCCTTCAAAAACTTCTTTCCTGTCCATATTCTTCTGATACTCCCTCTCTATTTTTGGTCTCTCCACAATCCATCATCCTTTCCATTTTTTTTTCTTGTCGATCCTAAACCCTTCATTTTGCATCAAGTATTGTCGTCATAATTGATATCATGGATGCTCATCATAAGGGGATTAATTTCATTCACAATTTGGTAAAGTTATTACAATATTGTTAGAATGTTCAACCCTAATAAATAGAACCCCTCTTACCTGTAAGTTGAAACACCATTTTTCACGTGCAAGCCGAGTTAGGAACAGACACGTGAAATTTCACAAACGGAGAGCTGCACATGGGAAATAAACCGGGGCCAAAACTTGGCTGTGATATCATGTTATAATGTCTGATTCAGAAGTCTTACCTGATAGATGAAGAGAGACAATGTAATAGTACATAAACCCAATAAAAAAGTGATGATGTAGGATACTTTAACAAATATCTTTGCAAAAATTCATAAAACAGCAGAAGATGTTGACAATGTTGGCCAAGCAGTATGTTGATGGGATAAACATTAGTCTCACTATTAGAAGTTCCTTTTTACAGGGAAAGTTGTCCAAAAAGTTTTAAATATATTGCACTTTTGCCAATTCGGTCCTAATCATTTTAATTTTGGCAATTTGTTCCTAAATCTTTTCAAATTTTACCAATTGTGTCAATCTGGCCAATTTTGGCCAGAAATTGCTGACTTGGACGTCGGCCGTCTTATGTGGCAAGGTTGGCGCTAACGTGGAGAATTTTTATTTTAATATATATATTTTATTTTTTTGTTCTTTTTCTTTTCTTTATTCTTTTTTCTTAACATAGCTGGCAAGGGTCACCGGGCCCCCGCTAGTCATGGACGAGGCAGCCTTGGCGACAATTCATTTGAAGGCGGTCTCATACTCTCATTTATTTTGTAAAGGAGAGTGAGAAAATTTCCAAGGTAAAAAGCCTCATGAAAAGTCATACTGATGACAACGATCCATATCGACCTTCACTGTATTCAAAGATGTGGTTGAAATTTGAGATTCTGGTTCGACGTAATATCGATAGCTTTATAAAGAGATTCACGTTTTCCCTTTTGTGGTTTTTCGATCTGATCATAAAGTTGCGAACCATATGCTAACACAGTAAAGCTTTCGACTGATGATTTTTGTCCCTTTTGACACGCTCCAAGTCGTGGCGACTGTTTCAGCGAGAAAAAGCTACGACGCATTACGAGACAAATCAGGGAGTCCTTATAATCGGGAAAATGACATACATTGATTTTTGGGGTAAGACAACTGCCTTGTCATTGTTGACTGCCATGCCAAAACAATCCACTGTCGCTTGTCCGAGTTCTAATGGTCGCTTATGTCTCTGTTATGTCGGGCGCCTCAAGAGGAAAAAAGAGAGAGGAAGGAAAAGATGGGAGATAAAAAGCATTGGTTTAAGCTTTCCTCCCACAACTTTAACCAACATCAAGAGATCCACACACCTCTCTTTCTTTCATCCCTCGAAGAATTACGTAAGACTAGAAATTCATTTTGGATATGGCGGGTCACTGCGATATCGGGAGTTATATTGAGGATAAGCAATAATCTCACTATTGGAAGTTCCTTTTTGAGAGCCGACGTATTCTCGAGTATGAGGCGAGAATTCATTCGAAGGTGGGCACACTCGTTTTGACACGGAAAGTGGAAAATTTCCAAGGTAGAGCGTCTTGAAAAGTTGTACTGAGGATACAGACCTTCAATGAATTCGAACATCTGGTTGAGAATATGATATTCGGCATCGACGTAACGTCGTTGCTTTCTGAAGAGATTACATTCTCCTTTTTGTGGTTTTCGAACTGATCATAAAGTTGCAAACCGTGTGCCAAGAGCAAGCTTTCTATGAAATCGTCTTCTCTGACAAGAGGGAAAGGGATGCTCCTGAAAACCTAGTTGCCTATTAGCACATGCATATCAATTTTTTTTTCTCTCTTGTATTCAGGTTTCATCAGCATTTGTTCCGCATATGTGTGGGATATTCCATATCAAAGTTACGGTATTTCTTATGATGTGAGTTCATTTGATGATCTCCTAACTGGATTGCAATATTCTAACCATTTGAAAAAACAAATTCGAGATGTAAATAATTTCTTCGTCAAACTTATGTAGGCTTGAACTAATTAAATGGGATAAATGCACTAGAACACTTGAAACTTGTCACGATAGTACAATCGAATCCTAAAACTTTCAAAAAGTACAATCGAATCCTAAAACCTTCAAAAGGTGCAAGATGGGCCTAAAATTTGTCACGAAAGTACAACCGAAGCTTAAAATTTTCAAAAAGTGTAATCAATGGAAGGGCTTGATTTCGTTAATTTGACAAGTTTTAGGATTTGATTGTATTTTTTGAAAGTTTTGGGACTTAATTACTCTTTCTGATAAATTTTACGACTTAATTATACATTTTTGAAAATTTTAGAACTTTTAATTGTACTTTCATGATAACGAAGTTGTCTCTAAATACATAGTGCGCAATGTCATTCTGAAAATTGGGTTACAAGAGGAATCTAGATGACCCAATAGCATGAGACTGTAGGAAAACATGCTATGTGGGGGAAGGTAAAAGGAGTCCGGATGAGGAAGAAGATGGAAAGTAAGCACGATCACTTGCGAGTTGCCACGTGTATCGATTCACATCATTCTTTTGAATTCTCATGGCTAGGAAGAAAGAAAAAGAGGGTTTTAAAGGAGAGCTTTAACTAGGTGCCCTCGGCGGAAAAGCTGGACACTTGGCGATTGCGCATTAAGAACCCAATTTCTATTTGTAGACTTAGAACAAGAGGGACAGAGAAAAAAGCAGATAGACCCACCAAAAAGAGAAGGGCTATTAAATATTCCCATCTAGAATCCGAAGGGGGTGTCCTATTGGAGTCTTGGAGACAATCACCATATTGTTAAGCAATTTGGACTTAACAAGATTACCTATACTATGATTTTGATTACCCTTCGAAGTTCGAGATATATACATATATATATATATATATATATATATATATATATTGGATTTTTACTTTCATTCTCGACTTTCATGCTCGTCACAATCGTATGATAAAGTCCCAAAAGTGAAAACCGTGAAAACGGCATCCTCAAATCATCATATCTAGAATCTAGGGCACAATAATGGAGGGAAAGGGATTTATGTACTTGATATGAAATCCATCATTTCTGATGCGGAATAACGACAATCCAAGAGTTAAGTGTTTTTCCTCTATTGTGTCACTGGCTCAATGAGACTGCCGCTCACGAATAGCGTTACGTAACTACTCTTTATGTGAGGTTATTTGTGCATCGGGATTAGATGATAGGCTTGATCACTATTTATAGAGTTTTCAGCCACATGTCGTCTCATTACGGGTTGAGTTCTATTCGACTCACACTAGCTAGCCCCATATTAGATTAATTAAAAATCTTTATATCTTATTTTATTAGACTAATCCCATAAAATGAAAAATTTCAAGATGGATGTTTGAGTTAGTCTTGTCTAAAATTAAACTACAACAATTCATCGAGTTCTATTATAATTCTCTCCTTCATACGGCACAGATTCTTTCGGGACGATCTTTGCGTCGGGTACTCTAATGGGTCTTCCCCATCAAACTTCCTCTTGCCTAAACATTTGAGATGCCTCGTCCGACAAAGCGTGGAAAGAAAGGGGAGCATAAAAATGGAAAGTCATGCGGAGGTGCACTTAACGGAGTTGCAAAAACGATAGAATAATGGCATGGATTTGACCTTGGTGCGCCTCACCATATACCTCCCATTCCTACGTCTCTCCACGCGACCAATGCAGCCTTTGCTGACTAGAATAAGCCATCAATAAGGTGAAACAAAAGCACTAATCCAAACCACCTTGCACACAATATTACTGTTTTCTAATCTCTCCTTGGAAAACAAGCAATTCGTGAACGGACGTAACTCCATGCAATAGGAGAGAATGTGAGTATCCACCCGAAAAACCGAAAGAAAAGTCAAAAGTTTGAGTGGCTTTGGATCGATGGCGACACCACCACCTTCGATTGGAAACGGCGACACAGTCTCTCTTCTTCCCCCCCATTATCTCTTCCATGGAATCGGAACTTGACACCTAAAGAGGAATGAATAATTATCAAAAGAAAAGAAGCAAAAAGAAGAGAAAAGAATGAAGAACCAAGCACTTCACCTCTTTTCTCCTCCACCCCCAATGAAAGAAGATACCCTTGCCTTCTGTCGAACATTGAGAGAGAGAGAGAGAGAGAGAGGGGCCAGCTTAGAGCTTTGTTTTTTGGTAACCGAGGATCCACAGGGACCTGCCGACTTGCCGACTTCGCCAGCGCCAGCACCAACGCTAGCGTCCGGTTGTGTTAGTACATTGGGGGGAGCTAGCATGACGGCCCACCAGCCATGACCCCCCACTTACGTCACGAAACCGAGTAGGGAGAGTTTCGAACCAGTGACCCGATGAGGGATAGCACGCCCCTCAACCAACTCAGCCATGCGTGGGTGGGTAGCTTAGAGCTTTGTTTCAGACAAAACAATTTGGAGAATTGCCAATTTAGTCGTAAACAATTTGATGATTTGTCAATTTAGTTTTGAATCTTTTGATGATTATCCAATGTAGTAATTCAAGCCAAGTATCTAATAATAGGTTCAGGACTAAATTGCCAAATCTTCAAACGGTTTAGGACTAAATTAACACGAAAAAACATGTAGGACTATATTAACAAATCGATAAAAGGTTTAGAATTAGATTAGCAAAATTTAAAAGTTTAAGACTGAATTGGTTGTCGTACACTTTTTGAACAATTATACCCAACAATTTGAATATGGCTGCCTTCACAACGATCATTGCTTTTTAATTTCGTTAATTTTGGTCTATCCTAGACAAATCGCAGATCTATGTACCATACATATGTAAGAGTAACTAAGAGCGATACACTGAGATGGTTTATAACGCGACGTGTGGGTCCACATTAATATCTAATCGGAGTTCGTAACGCCACTTTGCACGCAAGTTGAGTTCACCGATCTTCGATATTCCAGCATCACTTGAGTGTGTGTGTATATGTATTCTCCATGTGCCCCAACATTTAAGCTTTTATGCTCATGTACAACCTCTGCAATATATAGCTAAAGTTGGATCTTGTGTACGTGACTCTTTTGTGCCCTCCTTTTCGTTTTTTCCGTGCTATCTTCTTTTGGCCAAGATTTTACAAGAAGATATGACTCCCGTGCGGTATCTATCAAGTAGATTTCTCGCATCGTCATCGTCGTCATAAGTTCAAAAACAGCGCAATTTATCCGGAGGCCGTTTCGGCAAAGTATCATTTTTCCGTTTTGGGCAATCAATTTATCGACAAATGAAATGTTTTCCTATTAGGTATGGTTATGAACACGTTAGTATGACCCGTTGTACAATCGGATTATTAGATTGAGAGCACTAGAGTAGTTGAAAACGTAATCTAACCAGCAGACTGATGGAGGTTATGATTAGGATCTGCTTTTTGGGAAATCCACTTCTTCTTCTTCTTCTTCTTTTTTAAATTGAAGTGGAACTTAAGTTATCGCATCCACCTCGATTGCACTTTCGGTGACATCCATTTTATGTTGTGGCTCTGATTTTGGTCGTCTTTTACTTGCCACTTCTCAAATTGTCCGAACGCTTATAAGTTATAAGATTTATCGTTTCAAGCACCAATTCTACTTCCAATAACTCTTACTGCTTTTACAAATTTTAGTTTTGCTCTCAAAATCGGACTGTCATTAACGAGAATCACTTGGAGGTATGCAAATATTCAACAAGTAGAATCATATATAATTCTTTGTTATATTCTGAAAACTGATATGACTATTAAAAGAAAAGTCATAGGTAGAAGCAATGAGTAATTTGTTTCCATTCCAAACAGGTTTTATAAGCCAAAAAACTATATGTTTCACTTTCTTGTCGAAATAAAAATCATAAATGTATGTCCTCACTTTCTTGTCAAAATAAATGTGTTAACTTTAGTTTCATTTTACATGAATAGACTCATTTTTTCGCCATACAAATGGAGGTTAAATGAAAGTCAGACAAGCCATTTTTTTTTTTATCGGTTCGTGTTTAAGACTCTATTGAGCTTCTTTTCCCCCTTTGGAATTAGAATAACAGTCGACCTAAATGCCCGATCCCTGATTATCATTGCAGGGGCTGAAGCTTGGACGGTTGGACTCAATAATCAAGTCACTGATTGATTCTTTGTGATGGTATAGATAATGCAATTTCAATAAATTAATGCAAAAAAGTCAAAGAAAAAGCTTCTTAAAATAATCGTATTAGCGAGGGGAGCATTACCAAAAAAGTTCTCAACCTACTGTAATTATGTCAATTTAATTTTTAACATTTTTTTCTTTGATTCAGTCCTAAACCTTTTGCAATTGTGTTAATTCAATCCATCCAGTCAATTTTCCGTCTAGAGACACAATGTTTTAATATGTTTTTAATTTTTTATTTTCTTTCTCCTTTTTTTTTCCTTTTCTTTCTTCTTTTTTTTTCTTCCCTCTTCTTCCTCTAGTCGGCTGCGTGAGGCGTCACATCGCCATCCCGGATCTGGTGAGGTAGAGCCTCTCCTAGCCTGTTGTTGACTCTAGCTGGTTGCCGCCAACGACCGGCAAGAAGAACAAGAGGGAAGAAAAAGAAAAAAAAAGAAAAAGGAAAAAGAAAAAATATATTTATAAAATATTAAAATATTATGTCGTCGGACCAACATTCGATGTGAGCATCGACTAGCCAAAATAGGCCGGATGGACTGAATTGACACAATTGCAAAAGATTTTGGATTGAATGCAAAAAAGAAGAAGAAAGTTTAGGACTAAATTTGCACAATTGCCCGTGCATTACATGGGTCTAAAAATGCATTGTTCATATTATTCTAAATCTCAGTGTCGACAGGAATTTTTGTGAGAGCAATAATAAATAGAAATATTCACCTCAATTAAATTTTCTGTTTGAGTTTTACCTGGAATTTAAATGGAAATGGACATGACTTCCACATTGTAGGTATCTCCTCCAATTAAAAGAAAAAAAATAAGACATAAAACTGCAACATATAGATATGATATTTCGAACACGTAAGATAATATGCGTCGATTAGAACATGAAAGCCTAAAGCAAGAATGATGAATTTCCCCTCTTGAGATTTCCTAAATTTCTCTGAATCCTCACCTTTGCGAAATCGATTTGGTGTGGAAAATGCTAGCGAGTCATTAGGTGTCGGAATCTTCTCGAGAGTTGAATGATTTCTTCTCTTTTATCCGTATGCACTTCTCTTGTCTACTTAAAGAAAGTTATGTGACTTCTTCAAGATTACCTATCAATTTTATACTCTAATTTTTGTGGAATCTTTCGGTAACCATTTGATGGGTGTGTGTATATATTTAAATATTATTGTTTGTCAAGAGTTGATGGATATTTAATCATCCATGACAATGTATCACATCATTGAATAAATAGTAGGATAAGTGCGATGTAAGTCCTAAAACTTGTCAAGAAAGTGTAATTGAGTCATTAAATTTTTAAAAAGTGTAATTAAGTTCTAAGACGATTTAGAAAGTACAATTGAGTCCTAAAACTTATAAAAAAAATGTAATTAAGTCCTAAAACTTGTCATAAAAGTGTAATCGACTCCTAAAACTTTTAAAAGATGCAATGAAGTCTTACAATTTGTCACGAAAGTGTAATCGAGTCTTAAAAGTTTTAAAAATGCAATCAACAAAACGACTTGATTTCATCAATTTGACAAGTTTTAGGATTTGATTGCACTTTTTGAAAGTTTTAGGATTTGATTGTATTTTTTGAAAATTTTCTAGCTTAATTGCACTTTCTCGATAAGTTTTAGAGCTTTCAATGCAATTATCCCTTAAAATAAATATAGTGTGTGATTTTATATCATAGCTGCAACAATGGAAAAATTATCAAAAAAGTCCTAAACATATTGCAGTGGTGCTAATTTAGTTGTAAATCTTTTTCTTCGCACTAATTCAGTCCTAAACCTTTTACAATTGTGTCAATTCAGTCCATTTGGCTGGTTGACGCCGACGTGACAAAATTTTAATAGTATTTTAATATTTCTAATTTTCTTTTCTTTATCATTTTTTTCCCCTTCCCCCTGTGATTGGCGATGGTCGTTGGAGCTCATCGATCGCAACGAACGCTAGCATGCCATGGCAGACGAGGCCATGCCGGCCTTCACCACGTCCTTGGCGAGGGCTTTGCGACCCTCGGCGACAACAGAGGAAGAAGGGAAAAAAAGGGGAAAGAAAAGAAACAATAAATAATCTCGGCATGTCAAATGGACTAAATTGATACAAATGCAAAATATTTAAGAATAAATTGACATAATTGCAATAGGTTTAGGATTTTTTAATAATTTTTCCTTGCAATAATTTTAAAAACTTAAGTTGATAAATGATCACATACTTTAGTATTTGAAAACTCTAACACTCCCACTTACGTGTAAACTTGACTTTGGGGAGGTAAATAAGGAGCTTAGAAAGATTTGACCTCAGAATTCCAACTTTGATAATGATCTTGAGAATTTGTATAATTTAAAATAGTTAATATATCTTAGTTGGGTCATGACTTCTTGACTTAAGTTTTAGTATGAAAATGGGTTCAACTGGAATGTTGGTGAGCTTGGACTCAAGCTCCCTCTTAACAATCTCCTCAGATGAAAGTAAAGATTCTTTCTACATGCTCCCAATCTATTGTACATGATTTGTCAAGACGCATGAAAAAATATTTGTAATGGACAAAATTTGGAACACAATGGGTTGGACAACCTTTTTTACTACAAATTTGTCTCCTTGTGTAATTCTATAGAAAAGAGACAATAAAGTCATTATAATCGACATTTTTTTTTTTTGGTTGGGGGTGGAGTTGAGTATTGTCACAGTGGTAGTAGCTCAAAGGCTTTATATAGAAGCACGAACCCCAACCCCATATTTCGCCTTCTCGTGCCTTCCTTCACTTTACAATCTCACATCACCCACTTCTTGCATGTGACTCTCTCTCTCTCTCTCTCTCCCTCTCCTTTGAGCTTCTTCGACTCCACCATTCTCTTTCTCCTCCTCCTCCTCCTCTTCTTCTTCTTCTTCTTCTTCTTCTTCATTTGCCTGAACTGATGCCAATGCCTCCTCAGCAAGAAACCACCCTCGCGGTGGTTGTCGTCTCGAGCTGCAGTGAAAACGACGTCTCGGTCCAAGCCGAGCTCGCATTTCCCTCGAGCAATGTGAGCCTGTCCCCCTGTGGCTCGCCTCTGGATGCCCGCGATCCTCCCGCACCGGTCAAATTCTCGTTCCTCCGCCGGTCACTATATCCCGTCACTCTCAAGGTAGCTCTCTCTATGAATGTTTGCACTCAATGACCATGGAGTCTCAAAAAGTTCTACTACAAAAATCGAGAGAAACGAAATAGAAAATATATTTAGCCTTGTAAACTTCTTCGCAGTTCGAAGACGTTGGCTACAACATCAAGCTTCAGACCAACGGGAGCAGCTGTTGCGCCCCGAAGGAGCCCAAACTGACCCGGAACGTCCTGAATGGTGTCACCGGCGTGGCACGGCCAGGGGAGCTGCTAGCGATGCTTGGGCCCTCTGGGAGCGGCAAGACCACCCTTCTGACAGCCCTTGCAGGCCGGCTGCCCGGGAAGGTCACTGGCACCATAACCTACAACGGCCACCCGTTCTCGAGCTTGGTCAAGCGCAAGATCGGCTATGTCTCGCAGGATGACGTTTTGTACCCCCACTTGACCGTCCTGGAGACGCTGACCTATGCCGCCCTGCTGAGGCTGCCCAAAGAGCTCACCCGCCAAGAGAAGGCCGAGCAGGCTGAGATGATCATAGCGGAGTTGGGCCTTGCGAGGTGCCAGACCAATGTCGTGGGTGGACCGCTGGTCCGCGGCGTGTCGGGTGGCGAGCGCAAGCGGGTCAGCATAGGGCTCGAGCTGCTGGTGAACCCCAGCCTCCTGTTGCTGGACGAGCCCACCTCGGGCCTTGACTCGACCACAGCCCAGCGGATTGTGGCCCAGTTGCGGGCGTTGGCCCGGGGCGGGCGGACCGTGGTGACCACCATCCACCAGCCTTCGAGCAGGTTGTACCGGATGTTTGACAAGGTGGTCGTGCTGACGGAAGGGTGCCCGATCTACAGCGGCAGCACGGGCCGGGTCATGGAGTACTTCGGGTCGCTCGGATACTCGCCTGGGTTCGATTTCGTCAATCCCGCCGATTTCGTGCTTGATCTTGCTAACGGTATGTGTTTGTGTCCATTCCTGTTGAAGATTTCATGTGCTGTTGCATTGTGTTGTCTGTCCTGAGGGAATAATCGCGCATGTCACGTTTTTCTCCTATCTAAAAATACAAGCTTTTAGAAAACTTAAAGAGGTATGATTCGGGGATGAACGTGCGTAATATTATTCTTGCTAGCTTCTTTCATACTTCATTGATGTTTTATGATTAGTTAATGTCTCTTTCTTGTTTTCTCTTTCTATGTTAGTCGTGTGTTAGTACTTTCTTTTCTTCTTCTGTCACATGATTAGACTTTTTTGACTATAAACCTGGAGGATGCCTTCAAATAAGAAGAGAAAAATAAAAAATTGAGGATGACTATTTGTCAAGGTCACACAGCAAATATCAAGAAATCAAAACGAGCGAAAGCATGAGGAGCCTTACGAAGTGGAATCGTTCGGTCCAATGGTGCCATGCACCGGTTATTATTATTTCAAGCATGTTGAGGATTAGTCTAGACAGTAAAGCCGGCCAGTCGAATTGCTTGAGATGATCGACTTTTAGTCCTTACTGATCAAGCATTTGCCTCCATCCTAGAAAGGCCGCGATCAAGTCGGACTGAACAAGCAGTAGCGAACCTATCTAAATGCCTCTGCAGTGGAGGGCATCTGATTGTTGCACGTAATTTTTTCCCTGGAAGAGAACCGTAAATGTTCGACTTGTCTCGAGCGAGACAGTCTGAGTTTCTGATATTACTGCTAATCATACCCAGTTGACTTTGTTCACATTGATATGTGATGGAAAAAGGTATGTGGTTTTCGTTGTGCTTTCACCATCTGATGATGGTCATCTAGATGGTCAACAGTATGTTCTACTATCTTTTTGGCACTGTGAAAGGTTTTTCGGCTCCTTCTTAGATGTTGTTCAAGCCTTTCAAGCAATGAATTTGTTTCGTAAATGTAGGTATTAAGCCGGATTTGAGGCATGACGATCAGCAGGAATTTCACAACAAATTGGAGTATCACGACGAGCAGAACTCCATCAAACAGTCTCTCATATCATCATACAAAAAGAACTTGTACCCTGCATTGAAGGCAGAAATTCACCAACATTCTGGAGACCGAGATACACATCCGTCAAGGAAACCGTCATCTCTTAGAAGTAAGTGACATCACCAGTATAATAGATAATCCGTTCTTCTGGAAAAAAATTAGTTCCTAGACCGAGAAAATGTGAAGCAGCCTAAGGAAACTAGTAGAACTCAATTGTTCTGCTTTGCAACGCAGGGGATGAGGGCTTCTGGGCCACATCCTGGTGGGAGCAATTCATGGTGCTGCTCAGTCGAGGTTTGCGGGAAAGGAAGCACGAGTCGTATTCGGGTTTAAGGATCTTCCAGGTCATGTCGGTCTCCGTTCTCTCAGGTCTGCTTTGGTGGAAAACTGACACTTCACATCTGCAAGATCAGGTAGTTCTCCGTCTTGCAAGATCATTCTCTTTTAGGAATTTCATGGAGTAACTTCTTGTTGCTACAAGGATGCTCTTCCTGTGTCATCATGACCGGATTTTATGACAGATTGTGTACTGTCTGATTTGTAATGAGCAAAATTGATCATTAGATTTCCAATCTTGCAGTATGAAAATTTCGATATTGTGGAGTTGATCAGAGTGAAATCTCTCCCATAAAGTGAACATGTAGGGTGTGATCTTCTTTGTAAACTTTGAAGGCCTTGTTATTGATCCTTAATCCTGGCTTGTTAATGAACAGGTTGGGCTACTCTTCTTTTTCTCCATCTTTTGGGGATTCTTTCCTCTATTCAGCGCGATCTTCGCATTCCCGCTAGAACGGCCCATGCTCATAAAGGAGCGGTCATCGGGCATGTACCGTCTCTCGTCCTATTACTTTGCTCGGATTGCTGGAGATCTCCCGATGGAACTCGTGCTCCCCACCATCTTCGTGACGGTCACCTACTGGATGGGCGGCCTCAAGCCTTCGCTAGGCACCTTCGTGCTGACGCTCTTGATAATCCTCTTCAATGTGCTCGTGTCGCAGGGGCTGGGGTTGGCTCTCGGGGCGATCCTAATGGACGCGAAGAAAGGGACGACGCTGGCTTCGGTCACGATGCTCGTGTTTTTACTGGCGAGCGGGTACTACATACAGCACATGCCGAGCTTCATCGCCTGGTTGAAGTATATTTCTTTCAGTCGTTACTGCTATAAGCTGCTTGTGGGAGTGCAGTACTCTGTGAACGAAGTGCATGACTGTGGAGCTG
Organism: Rhodamnia argentea; assembly: GCF_020921035.1. NCBI lineage: Eukaryota > Viridiplantae > Streptophyta > Magnoliopsida > Myrtales > Myrtaceae > Rhodamnia > Rhodamnia argentea. The sequence continues at coordinate 6,888,649 of NC_063154.1, read as the reverse complement.
GGAGGCTATGCAGAGTCGTGGATTTTCCGGCGATCAGTTCCTTGGGGCTCGATCATATGTGCTGGGACATGGCAGCTTTGGCCGTCATGTTGGTCGGGTACCGGCTGTTGGCCTATATAGCACTGAGGGTGGGTCAACCACACTGACTGGGCGGTAACAGATGATTATTGTTATACAGGTGGATATGGCTAATTAAGCAACAGGACTATTGATGAAGATCATAGTAGATCTGACGATCGAAGGCGATAGACCGATATTGACTGGATTACGATTGAAGTCACCATAGGTTGAATATGATAATTGTAAATTTGATTATAAGGTTTCAAAGTATATAATCATTCTCTTAATGTTTTGAGTCCTCTGTTTTTGCTGGAATAAACATCCCAAGGATGCTTAAATCAAAGCATCTGATGCAACCCTCAAAAGAGCCAACAGATAGCAAGTGCTCCTTCAGTGAGCAACCAATGGTTCTGGCGAAAATCACGGTCCTTGTTGCGGATCGTCCATCTACGTTTTTACGTCGAAATTGTTATCTGTGAAAACCTTTACCTAATAGTTAAGATTTGGTTTCCGATTCTCTTAACAATGAACATGGTATTGGGGCAAGTATTTCTTTCTTCGAATCAAGATGTTCACCATCTGGTTTTTTCTCGACTTCTCTTTCCATCCTATCTCACCTTATTCTTCTAGCTTGCACGAGAAAGAGGACGTTGAATGCTGTTGTAATTCTCCAAGGGTAATGTTCATATTAATTTCCACAATGTAGTCGCCTCCACCATGGTATCACCGACCGGTAATTTTAGCTTGAGACTTGTCACCATGTGCAAACCTGTTGCTCCGAAAGGGGAGTAGTACCATAACATTTCTAATTTCAGAATGAGCAGGACACCGAGTTCATTTCGCAAGGACGCTCACTTTGCCAATTGTTTTGTTATATGCTCTATATTCTCTTTGCATTATACCAGCAGATGCTCACAGAAACTAGTTTCCAGGGAAAAAAATCATTACAGTACCGAAGCGTAATAGATTTAGATATTGAAGCATATCCATTCGGCGCTAAAATATGCATTTGCTGCATAAACCCATCGTGGAGAGATGGTGTCAAAGCATCTGATGCTACAGCCTAATTATGCTGTCGAGATTGGTTATTCCTATTCCCTTAAAAGTTCGACATTCCGTTGGTGATTTGCTGTGATTCTAATTCCCACTTCTTGATGGTTGCCTAGTCTACTCTTGTCACAGTAAGTGTATATAAAGGACGTTTTGGCGCCTCCACTTCGCAAGTTGAGAGAAGCATCAATAGAAGAAAGCTGCCTGGATCGGTGACAGTAGTTTTGAAGACGATGGCATCATTGAAGGCTCAGAAAACAGTGGGCACTCAACTGTCCGGGCAGGTAAAGAAGGAGCCCGCCAAGGTTAGTGAAGGGGCAGCCAAGAGCACTTCCAAGTCGTCGCGTCCGAAGAAGGCTTCGCCAAAGCCTCAAGAACCTAAGAAGAAGAAGCCAAAGCCTCAAGAACCTAAGAAGAAGAAGCCCATGAATGTGAAAATTCAATGATGACGATACCTGACGATATGGAGCTCCGATTGTGGTATACAGGGGAAACGAGGAAAATCAGCAGCGAAGCACTTATCCTTCTGCAAGAAGGCTATGAAGAATTAAGTTGATGTTTTTTGCTTTTTATGTTGTGTGAACCACATGTTGCGATGGCGTGATCGGTGGTTTTCCGTGTATCATCTTGTGATATGGCTTGTTGGAAATAACAATTGAACTCGACAGCTTTATTAGTACGCAACGAGCCATTATCTTTCTGCAGTAGCTAGCCGACCCTTTCAGTAGAAATTCGGCAGGTACATCAAAGAGGAACTAAAGCATCAATCAATCCATTAACTTTAATAGCATGAGCACGATTCTGGGTTCCGACATGAGGTGTTCACTGAGGAATGTCAAAGTATTGTAATAAACAGAAACTATGATGGCTCACTTGACATATAATTGAACTGAAAACCGCGTCAACCGTACACGAAGAAAAGTCTCGTGCAAGTTTCACTTGGTGGCAGAAGCAGGGTAACCCATGATCTGTATTTTTTCTGTGAATTTGCTTCACGAGAAAAGAAAGTAGAGGAAAAATCCATCTCTGTAATGTGAATAAGGAAACTACTCAAGAGTTTCTGTTTTACAGGAGTATTTGCTAAGTAAGCTACAGGATTATTGATGAACATCAACATCATATTGGATCTGACGATCGAAGGCGACAGACCGATATTGACCGGATTATGATTGAAGTCACCATGGGTTGAATATAATTATTGTAAATGTGATTATAAGGGTTTAAAGTATATATCATTCTCTGAACGTTTTGAGTTCTCTGTGTTCGCCATTTTACAACCGTGACGATTGATTCGTGACCGTTTCAATCCTAGTCCCACATCGACAGCGCGTGGTGAGAGAGCTAGATTAGTTTTGCAACAACATAATAAAATCATTTGAAGATATCCATTCTTGCTGGAATAAGCATCATTTCCCAATGATGCTTAAGCAAAGCATCTGATGCAACCCTCAAAAGTGCCTTCAGATAACAAGTGCTCTTTCACTGAGAAGCCAATGGTTCCAGCGAAAATCACGGTTGCAGATCGTCCATCTAATCTTTACGTCGAAATTGTCATCTGTGAAACCTGTACCTAATAGTTAAGATTTGGTTGGGATTCTCTTTACAATGAACATGGTATTTGGGCAAGTATTTCTTTCTTCGCATTGGGATGTTCATCATCTGGTTTTTTCTTCAATTCTCTTTCCATCCTATCCCACCTTATTTGTCTAGTTTGCTAATGAAAGAGGACGTTGAATGCTGTTGTATTTTCTCCAAGGGCGATGTTCATATTGATTTCCATGATGTAGTCGCCTCCAAGTAGTATATAGTAGCTTTTCGGTTTCATTCCGCTCCATTTGAGTACAAATCATAAGATTTGAAATTCAAAATTTCGGATATGCATATACATCCTTTTGTGTCACATTTATATGCCAAGGATCAACCCACTTAGTTAGGGTCACTAGCAGCTTCACGGAAGGATGTTGGTTCTGAATCTTGAGAGCTGGCAACATCTATATGCCGAGTATCATTAATCCACTGCGGTAACACCTACTGATGATTTTTCAGTCAAGACTTGTCACCATGTACAAACCTGTTGCTCCAAAAGGGGAGCAATAGCATAATACTTCTGATTTCAGAATGGGCAGGACACCGCGTTCATTTCACAAGTATGCTCACTTTGCCAATTGTTTTGCTATGCTCTATCTTCTCTTTGCATTATACCAGCAGATACTCACAGAAACTAGTTTTGAGGGGAAAAAAATCTATACAGCATTGATGCATAATAGAATTAGATATTGAAGTATATCCATTCGGCATCAAAATATGCATTGGTTGCGTAAAATCATCGGGGAGTGATTGTAGCAAAGCATCCGATGCTATAGCCTAATTATGCTGTCAAGATTGGTTATTCCTATTCTCTTAAAAGTTCGGCATTCAGTTGGTGATTTGCTGTGATTCTAATTCCACTTCTTGATGGTTGCCTAGTCTGCTGCTGTCAAGGTAAGTGTATATAAAGGAGGTTATGCGCCTCCTCTTGGCAAGTCGAGAGAAGCATTAGCAGAAGAAAACTGCGTATTTCAGTGCCGGTAGTTGTGAAGACGATGGCATCACTGAAGGCTGAGAAAACAGTGGGCACTCAACTGTTCGGGCAGGCAAAGAAGGAGCCTGCCAAGGCTAGTGATGGGGCATCCAAGAGCTCTTCCAAGTCGTCGGGTTCGAAGAAGGCTTCGCCAAAGGCTCAAGAACCTAAGAAGAAGGTAATGGAGTGTGATAATTCTTTTGGTAGGCCACTTTTTAAGTACAAGAGTTCCTCAGACAAATAACAATAGATTGTTTGGATTGTGCTATACAGGGGAAAGGAGGAAAAGCAGCAGCCAAGCACTGATCCTTTTGCAACAACACTATGAAGAATTTAGTTGATGTTCTCGCTTTTTATGCTGTGTGAACCACATGTTGCGACCGCGTGGTCGGTGGTATTCTGTGTTTCATCTTGTGATATGGCTTGTTGGAAATAACAACTGAACCCGACAGCTTTATTAGTATGCATCGAGCCATTATCCTTCTGCAGTAGCTAGCGGACCCTTTCAGTAGCAACTCGGCAGGTTCCTCTACAAGGGACTAAACCATCAATCCAAAACCTTAATGGAATTGAGCTGGATCCAGGGTTCCAACATGAGGTGTTCACTGAGCAATATCAAAGGATTGTAACAAACAGCAACTATGATGGCTCACTCAACATATAATTGAACCGAAAACCGCCTCAACCGTGCACAAAGAAAAGTTCCGTGCAAGTTTCACTTGGGAGGCAGAAGCAGAGTAACCCATGATCTGAAATTTTTCTGTGGATTTGCTTCACGAGAAAAGAAAGTAGAGAAAAAACCGATCTCAGTAATGCAAATAAGGAAACTACTCAACGAGTTTCCGCCTCTGTTGTTGGAAGAGACGGAAGCTATTTGACTATGGCATTGTTCTCCTGGCAACTGGGAATACGTAGAGGAAGAATCTTACAAGGCATGGGGTTGAAGACAATCCATCAAGCTCATTGATGACCATATAGCGGGCCGAGTCCAAATTTGCAATCTCGTTCGCAAGCCGATGCAAAAGGAAAGGCCACAGATAAAAGATTCTTCGTGCAATACGCGTTCTTCCCACAGAATAGACCCGATCCTTCCCAAATTCGCAGGGGCCACAAACCGAAATTGTGCTGTCATTCAAGCCAAGCCCGTTTCTATCTACCAAACATGTCCTAATCTTCGTTGGGAAAATATATATATTCCTCTGTGCGAATGCAAGACGTGTAAAAATGAGGAGCGGCAATTATTGCACCGGCGGGTTTAACTGTCCGAGTCTGCCGTGAGAACGGCTTGAGGACATGGCGACGGCTGCTTCTCGCGGCGAATGACTAGGAACAGACACACACGAAAGTGTGTTGACTTGGGAAGATTCCAAGTCAACAGACCAACCTTATGCGTTGGCTTCGACCATTCTTTTCTGGCCTTCCATTTCCTATCTAACCGGTCATAAATACTCAAATCCCCTCTGAGTTTCTCGAGCAAATCACATCCCATCCATGGCCAATTACACTTTTGTCCGTCTTCGTCTTCGTCTTCTTCTTCTTCTTCTTCTCCTCGTCCTGCTTTTTCCTTGTCACGAAGTTCAGAAGAGATGTGTGTGGGGAAGCCAAACGGTGAATCATGAAGAGCCTGACAATTATGTCGTCGAAATGACTCCGGCAACTACTTCCATAGGTCTCCGTTTCTATGTTTGTTACTCTGGTTCATGTTTCGACAATGCTAACTTCATATTATTGAACAATGGTGTTTGACATGGTCTCGAGATTCAACACAATACAAGTATAAATTGATACAATGATTGGGAGTGATTGCAGATCAAGCAAAGGGACGTGGATTAACACTGGCACACAGGCAGGGACCTTGTTCACCGCTTCCCGCAAACCGTCATCCCGCAATTCCAGGATCATTTTTCTCCGAGACCAATTGCGCGTCCGTCCCATGAACATCCTAGGACAATCTCGCGTGCAGCTCTCTGGGAATAACGGCGAGAAAGCCCGGCTGCCGATCCGTTTCGGCTCTCCACGTGGGGGGGAGCTCCTGGTCACAGTTGGCCTTGGGACCCCGAAAGTCAGCCTCACCCTAATCTTCGACACGGGCAGCGACATCACATGGATCCAATGTGAACCTTGTCCTAGTTGCTATCCTCAGCAAGACCCATTGTTCAAGCCATCCAAGTCGACAACATACTCACCATGCTCTGGATCAAAATGCAACTACTCGATCCCCTATGCAGATGGTTCACACTCTGATGGTTACAACATCCGACATCTGCTCACCGTCACTCCAGAGTACAAGTTCCCGAACTTCAACTTCGGATGTAGCCAACATAATATCGGCGACTTTGGTGACACGGCCGGTATGTTAGCCCTAGGACAAGGGGACAACACCTTAATCTCGCAGACAGCTTCATAATTTTCAGAAATCTTCTGCTACTGCATCCCTGGCAGTGAGAGCTCAAATGGGTACTTACTCTTTGGGTTTGAAGCCCTCAGTTATTGCCAAACAGACAATTACACACCTCTGATAAGTGACCGACGTATCTCATCTTTTTATCTTGTCGACCTAGTAGGTATTGCCTTTGGGAAACAGAACTTTAGCTTCTCTTCACAGTTACTGCAATCTCAGCCTCCTAGGACCATCATCGACTCCGGAACCACCATCACTCGGTTGCCGCCCTTGATTTATTCGGCCATTCCTGAGGAATTCGTCAAGCACATGTCGAACTATCCCATCGCACGGCCCCTGATGAAACTGTTGAACACTTGCTATGATCTTCAGGGTCAAAAGAAAGTGAACATGCCGAAGATGATCCTACAATTTGAGAATACAGACGTTAGCTTGGACCCGTCCACCATAGTTTGGCGAGAGAGCGATGCGCTAGTTTGCTTGGCCTTCGTGCCATCGTTGGACCTTGTCATTATTGGCAGCGTACATCAACGGAATCTGAACATACTTCATAACATTAAGGATAACAAGGTTGAATTTGGGAAAGGCGGTTGCGGCAATTGAGAGGCTACAATTAGTGAATTGGACTTAAGACCACACAATGGCTAGTCAGTGTTGAACACGGGGATCTTCTTGTTCAATTCCGATGATAACTATGGCCTCATCATGAAGATAATTAAGTTTGGATTCATTGAGTTGGCTTCTCAAGTCTCGAGATTATCTTCCGCTTCACAGGATGCGCTTAGTAAGAAATGCGACTAGTGTTTAATCAGAGCCACTAGGGGCGCAACTTGGTGATGAGCGGTTTGAAATCTCTCAATAATGTATTTGTTGCGAAAAACAAGCACGATAATAAACAGAATAAGGAACAAATCGAGTATTGGATTTACGAAGTTCGGTTGGGCTGACTTACTTCTACAGGGAGCAATTCGGGATTCCACTGTAAATTATGTGATACAATGAAATTTACGATTACAATCGAGTTACTTGAATATTTTCAGTGTTTCCTTGCCTCATTTACTTTAGCTCTCATAATCTCTCATGAAAGAATCTCTCACTTGGACAAAGGAATTCACGGATCTTGTTACTGTATTTATTGGGTTCAATCTTCACGATGTGATTCGCGAGCACATTGCACAATTGATTGTTACAGCCAAAAGCTTCTTCTAACGCGAAAACCAAAATCTTTTTGTTATATTTATAGTTTTTGGATTCAAAATAGGAGAATCCTTTTAACCTCCCTAATAGAAAACCTACTCAAATCAAGAACCCAACTCCCATCGTTGAAAATATTGCAATGATTTCTTGCTTGCTTGGTCGTCAAACCACGTATCCTGCTTGAATTTGGAATTTCTATTTGGATCGGATTTCTTTCACGAGCTCAAACTCGAGACATACTTCGATAGTAGGACTGAGGGTAACATGAATCCCAAATAGAAAAAGGCAAAGAACAAATACAAGTACGTGACTTTTCCATTAAACGAGATTACTCATCTTGTATCAACGTTACAACACGCATACTTGGATGCAGGGGCTGAGATTATGCCATTATTTGGGGAATTACATCGATGACCAATTCGTACCGAGTAAAAAAGATTAAAATGAAGAGGTAAAACAAATCTTCTCTTCTTTCTTCGTGCTTACTGCTCTGTGAAGGGCACACATAATTGCCAAAAGTCCAAGAAGTTAACCATCAGGGACTGGTTCTATTGTATGGGTTAACCCTGGTGCTATTACAAGCGTTATAGCGCCCACAAGCCGCGGGCATGGCTGCCTCGCTAGCGTTGCCTGAACGGGAAACGATCGCACCAGCCTCGTTGGCCGACGATGGCGGAGACTGCTGGATATTGCCAGAATGCGAGCTATGGCCATTCCACGAGCTGTCGGAGTGCGGCGTACTCCCCTGCACCCCGATTTTGCTGTGATCATCATCTGCAAAAAACACGCGGTTCGACATGCGCTATCCAGACGTATGAACATATGATGCAAGTTGATCCGATCTCTAATCGGAATAAATGTAAACAAGACGACATGAAGAGCGCGCGCGCGCGCGCGAGAGAGAGAGAGAGAGAGAGAGAGAGAGAGAGAGAGAGAGAGATACGAATGTGCCGGTTGGAGAATCACCTCGGAGAATTCGAGTGGCCGATGACCGCGAGGGGAGAGAGCGCGAGCTGAGGAGAAGGCAGAAAATGATCACAAGAGAAACGAGCTGGTTAGCCATTTTTGGTCCTTCCTTCTTCGTCTTTGCAAATGTGGGGATGTCTAGACCCAGAGCCACAACGTTATATGACGTCTCAATGGATCAACTTAGCGGGTCGCGCCTTTGGGTTTGGGTCCTCATCTCCACAGTAGTCTACGAGAAAAGATTCCCACGGCAATGCCCTACTCAAGAAATTCCAAAATTTCTTGACTCTCATGCCAAGAGTTATTGTCAGGACAAATCGCATGGAATTTCCAAATCTCAAATCGGATGGAAGAAGCCTTACTAAGTAAATTCCGAGTTAGCTGTTCACTATAGCTAGAATCTAGAAACACATCACTGGTTTAAAGAGATTTGTGTACGTGATTTAGAATCCATCGTTCTTGACGCGGAACAGAGATGATGCAAAGCTCAAGTGCGTCTCACCTTGCGATGCCGATCCTTATGCGCTCCTTATGTGAGGTCGTTTATGAGTTCATAGAGTTAGAAGAGAGACTTGAGCGCCATTTGTAGAGTGTTCAACCAGACTCTTTCATCACGGTCCAAGCTCAACTTGACTCACACAAGCTAGGCCCATGTTATTATTAAACTGGTTAAGAATACTTATATCTTACCTTATTAGATCAATATCGCAAAACGATAAATTATAATCTCAATTAATGCAGCCCACATCATAAGCTCTTACAATTATTGGCCCGGGCATTCAGATTACTCAATTTTACCGTTTGAGCCACGCATTATCGATCTTTCGGGTCATCGGTTGCCGTGTCGATCCCCCCTTTTCGCTCTCGAAGAAGATTAAAAGATGTATGAAACTTGTGCGCCGGGCCACAGCAAAAGAGGACCATCCAGAGGAGACTCTCTGGTCGTCTTCCTATAAGTGCAATACGGCAATCACCTGGAGTTGTCAGTCAAAGTCCACTGCATCAATCATTTTCTCGCAGCCCGTCTCGCTCAATGGAAGCCTGATGGAACTCGCCGTTCTACTTCACCGCTTAAGAGTCCATGGCCTTATAGCCATTTATGCTGACAAACTGAATAAGCTAGGGGTGCCAAAAACCTGAACAGAAATTCGACCCAAAATTTTGTGCATTTTTGGTTCGATTCGGATAATGAAAAAAAAAAAAAAAACAACCGTTTGTCTGAAAAGCAATCCAATCGGTCGGAATGGTGAATTGAATTGAGCATGGCAAAAATTCAAAATAAAAGAAAATAAAAAAATTGACAGAATCGATCCGAACCGTTCGGATCGCTGTTCGGTTCAAAGCTAATGCATGTCCAAACAGTTCGGTTCGGTTTCGGGTTTCCCGAAAAACCAAATCGAACTGTTGACACCCCTAGAGCGTCCCTCTTTTTATTTCGAACCTAGTTTTACGATGATGTGGCACAAAATTACATGACTTCGCGTAATGAGTTCTCTTTTTCATAATCTTAGTATTTAAGAAAGATTAGGGTAGCTGCAGTGAGGGTCCTTATGTTTTTGTCCATCCATCGATTCGGTTCTCAAAGTCACACAAATTCAAAATGCCTCCCTCTCTCTGTACGAGGGATTTATGTCCACTAACACTAATAACGACGTGCATCTCCCGGACCATATGAATCTTATAAACAACTTAGATAGTTTTTGAAACCAGTAAGTGGTCGCAATTGCACCATCATTAATTGAATACGAGGATACTGCCCTCTTACCAAGGTTCAATTCGAAAGAGCTGTAAACCGAAATCATGGTGTCATTCAGGCCACACTCCTTTCTATCTGCCAAACTTGTCATAATCTTAGTTGCCAGTGAATGTTAATCACGCTGATGACAAAAAACCTGATGCAGTAAGTCTCCAAGATATTTTTGTGTAGATACATATGATGAATACATGTACAATGAGGAGAAGCAATTATTGCGTAATTATAAAAAAAAGAAACTTCAAATCTATTGCAATTGTGCTAATTCAGTTCTAAACTTTTCAATTTGATCAATTTTGCCCTGAGCTTTTGGACAATTTGTCAATGTAGTCTATCTAGCCAATTTTGGCTAGAAATCATTGACGTGGACTCAGGCCGTCCTATGTGGCATGGTCGGCGCTAACGTGGATAATCCTTTAATAATTTTTAATTTTTTAGTTACTCACATATTTATTCTTTTCTTTTTTCTTTTCCTCTCTTTTATTTCCTTTCTTTTTTGTTTTATTTGGCAAGGGCTTCGTGCTGGCAAGGGTCGTGGCTTTCGTTTAGATCGGGGTGTGGCTGCCTTGCCCAAACTTGGGCGAGGCTAGCATCGCCAATGACCGATGAGGGCTTCGCGGCCCTCCCCTAGTGGTTGGTGAGCCTCACCAGCTACAGTGAAAAAAGAAAAGAAAAGAAGTAAGAGAAGAGAAAAAAAAAAGGGAAAAAGAAATTAAAAAAATTGAAAAAATTGTTCATTTTAGCATCGGCCGTATCACGTAGAATGGCTGGCGTCCACGTCGGAAATTTCTAACCAAATTGGCTGGGTGGATTACATTAATAAATTGTCCAAAGGTCTAGTATTAAATTGAACAAATTGAAAGGTTTAAGACGAAATTGGTATAAATGTAATAGATTTAAAATTTTTTTGGAAATTATCCTACAATTATTGCACCAATGAATTAACTTTCCGAGTATGCCCCGAGAAAAACGGCTTGAGGACATGGCGACGGTGGCTTCTCACGGCGAAAGGCTAGGAGCAGTCAACACTCAGAAGCGTATGACTTGAGAAGGTTCCAAGTCAAACGGACCAACCTTTTGCTTTTTCTTTTCTTTTCTTTTTTAACCATTCTTTTCTGGCCTTCCATTTCATATCCATGCGGTCGGCTCAACCAACAATCGTCATTGACAATTCATAAATACCCAACTCCTCTCTTAAGTCCTCCTTGAGCAAAAACCACAGTCCATCCATGGCCAATGACACCCTTTTCCATCTTCTTCTTCTTCTCATCCTGCCTTTTTCTAGTCACGAAGTTGAGAAAAGATGTATATGGGGGAAGGGAACTGGTGGATCATGAAGAGCATGACACTTATGTCGTCGAAGTGACGTTGTTGACACCGGCAACTACTTGCAAATGTATGGACCTTGTTCCTGACGTGTTCCGACATTGCTAATGGATATTACTGGATGGTAATGGTCGACATGGTGTCGAGATTCGATAGCGACAAGTATAAGTGACCTCATGATTTGAATTGATTGTAGGTCAAGAAAAGAGACGTGGATTGACATTGGCACGCAGGCATGGACCCCATTCCCCGATTGCCGCTAACCGTCGGTCCCGCGATTCCAGGCTCATTTTCCTCCAAGACCGATCGTGGGTCTGTTCCATGAACATCCTAGGGCATTCTCAAGTTCTGCCCACTGGGGATAACGATGAGAAAGCCCGGCTGCCAGTCCACGGTGCCTCTTCCAGAGCGGGCGAGTTCATGGTTACCCTTGGACTTGGGACCCCAAAAGTTGACTTGACCCGAAAGTTAACTTTACCCTAATCTTCGACATGGGCAGGACGTCACATGGACCCAATGTGAACCTTGTACAGTTGTACTAGTTGCTATCCTCAACAAGACCCCTTGTTTGAGCCATCCAAGTCCACCACATACCAATCCCACCATGCTATGCATCGAAATGCACATATTGTTGCGCGGAACAAGCAATCGAACAATAAATAGACAGAACAAGAAAAATAAATCGGACACCGGATGTACGTGGTTCGGTCGTAGAGACCTACGTCCACGGGAAGAGTAGCAACGAATTCCACTATAGAACGAGCGATACACGGAGATTACAGAACCACACTCGAGTAACTCAAACACTCTCGGTGTTTCCCAAACCCCAATTACATCCAATAACGCACACAGTGTTTAGCCCTCAATTCCTAGCGATATTCTCGCAAAGGAATTAACACAAATCTAACCTCAAGATTTAATCGGCTTCGACACTTGAATTCTTGATGTAATTCCACGAACAAAACTCACGAATGAAACCCTTGCAGAGCACTCAATGAATGGCTCTCTTTAGGACTCTTTTTCAAGAGTAATTTGTAAAGCAAACTTGAGAAGCATTTTATATTAAACCCACCACCAAAGAGTGTGCAGATTTCCACCGTGAAGATAGGGACAACAAAGTCTCAAACTTGGACTTTCTTACTCCTGCATGCAACTTTTTCAACAACCAAGAAAGCAAATTCTTTTCTTCTTTGTCGTTGTCTTCAAGGAGTCCACTTTGAACCAAATATCCTCATTATTTGGCCAAAGTCAAAGATTGCACTTTTCCCTTTTCTCATCCTTTCACGTGAACACATATCCACCGGCAAATATATGTGCCAATCTTTTTTTCGTTCTTTCACGTGCTGGAGCATCCACACAATACATCGTCGGATTTCGTTCGAACTCAAACTCGAGACATATATTTTAACATACTTGATCGATGATGCTAACGGATCGCACTTTGACGGTCACTACATTCGAGATCTGCTCACCCTCACTCCGGCGTACAAGTTTAGCTTCATCTTCGGTTGCGGCCAAAACAATAGCCAAGGCTTCGGCACCACTGCTGGTATATTAGGCCTAGGACAAGGATCCACAACCTTCATTGCACAAACAGCATCAGAATTTGCCTGAATCTTCTGCTATTGCATTCCTAGCAGTGAGAGCTCAAACGGGTACTTACTTTGTTGTAACAAATGCGCAAAGCAAACACAGAATACAAGAATTTATATAGTTCGATCAAGGTGATTTACGTCCACGGGCGAGGAAAAACAAGATTCCACTATAATCAAAGAGAGTACAGATTACAGAAGTCGGTCTTATCGACTGAATAAAAGCACACAGCTCACTAGTCTCTCACATAAGGAAAATCCTCAATTCAAATGATTTCTGTGTCCTCATCATGAAGATAATTCAGTTTGGATCTATTGCGTTAGCTTTTCAAGCATCGAAATTGTCTACCGCTTCGCCAGATGCGGTTAATAAGAAAAATGCCTCACCACTGCATCTGCAAATACCGCAAGCTCATAATCAAAGCCACTGGGCAGAAACCTGGTGGTAACTGGCAACCGCAGCGCGGGGCGAAGACGAGGCCAGAGCTTAAAACATCTATTAACAATGTAGGACTGAGGGTAACATGGATCCCAAACGGAGAAGGGCAAAGAACAATTTAACTAGGTGTTATTACAAGATATGAGACTGTACATCATGCATCAGAGTTACAACAAATATACATACTTGTATGCAATAGCTGAGATTATTCCATTATTTGAAGAGTTACCTGAGAGACCGATTAATACTGAGCGAAAGGATCGAATGAAGAGGAAAACAAGTCTTCTCTTCCTCCTCCGTGCTCACTGCTTTGTGAAGGGCACAGAATAACCAAAAGGCCAAGGGTAAACCGTCACGGACGTGGTCTAGGGTATTGGTGGTCACTATTAGTACCATTAGAGGCCACCGCAATGGTTGTAGGGGAAGCTGTGCTAATCTGAGCAGCCTGCTGGCGGAGAAGAAGGATGTTGTCCGAAGGCTAGCTATTGCTGTTCCAAGAGCCATCACGGTGTGGCGGTTCACAACAATTTTGTTGTGATTATCTGGAAAAAGCATGTGCTATTTAGGCATGTGAATACAAGATGCAGTTTGATCAGTTCTTTACCCGGGTTAAATATAGAACAGACGATATCAAGTAATTGAGAGAGATACAAATGTGGCGGTGTCACCTACAAGAATTCGAGCTGCCGATGACCTTGAGGGAAGACGGTGCGAGCCAAGAAGAATGCAGATATTCATCACATGAGAAACGAACTTGTTAGCCACTTTTGTTCCGTCCATAATCTTTGGAACTGTTACTTGTTAGAGAAAGTCTAGACCCAGAGCCACAGCATTGTCTGCCAAGTTATCAAGTTGTGCGTGGTGTATTGGTGGTTGGAACCTCGTTAATTGACAAGAAAGGATTCGCACGGCAGTGCCCTATTCAAGAAATTTCAAATTTGCTGACTTTTATGATCTAGAGTTATTGTTAGATAAATAAGAGAAAATGAGATTAGAAGGGTCATAACTTTCGAACAATGCTCACTTTAGGACATGTATGTAATCATTCTAATTCTCTTATTCTGTTTGTCAAAACAAAAAAAAGATGAGAATACTGTTTGGTAAAGTAAATGATTATGGGAGGAAAAAAAAAAGAACAAAAAAAAAATGGTTTTGAAAAAAAGAATCACTTTTGAGAATCACAAAACAGAATGAAGTTCCACATCTCTCACTTTTCCCTTTCAATTCTCTCGCCACTTTTTCCTCAACCTAAAACAGAATAAGGTCTCATTTTCAAAAAAAAATATACAAGATAATAAAATAAAAATAAAAATAAAAAAATTAAAAAAAAATTGGAAAAATTCTAAAATATCAGAAAAATTTCGAAAAATCCCTAGAAATAGAAGAAGCTTAGATTATGCTTGATTGACCTCATTTTCATAAATTTGGGCCTAGATTTTCTAGATTTTATAGATTTTGTTCTTTTTTTAGGAAAATCCACCTTTGAAATTAAATACGAATTATATTTCTCTAAGCCCTTAGGGCTTCGTTAGGATTTTATGATGCGATTTATCGGTGCCATGATTCCTAGATTGTGTACTTAATTTTATTGGTTGTGATTTTCCTAGGTTTATGTACTTTAGACGTAGTCTAATTTTAGAAAATTTTGCAAAAAGGCAAAAATAACCGGCGTGAACACTTAGCAAGGTTTCATTCTTAAGTTTTGGACGAATTAAGACTTTAGATTTGATTTCCTGGAACAAAAAACGCACACCAATGCGGGGTAGTGCAATACATTTTTCTTGCATAAATGAGTGTGTCACTCATGTCGGTTGTCCACTCGCTCAAAAGAGTTGGATGAAACCCCACGATAAATGGCGAAAACGACTCGTGATGATTCTTGATATTTATTTTTACATTTCAATATGCATTATGTTATATAAGAGAATCAATATCAATTAATCTTCGCTTAATTCGAAATGTAGGATGGAATTTCACAGAATAACTACGTAATTATTTGACTTAAATGATAAAAATTGGGAAGAGCAATTGTTCTCGGTAATATAAAGTATGCGCAGTTACCAAATGCGTTTGGATTCCGGAAATAGAAATTTTATGCGATTACCAGTTACCAAAAAGAACGTTCTCAAGTCTGTTCTTTAGATACTAGAACGACGTTCTTTCTATAGATAAAAAGAACAGTGAAGAACGAGATGACATTATGCTCCTCTCTTGAATGAGAAATCGGTAGACGAACGTTCTCTTTCAAGGTTGCATCGTAGCATTTAATATGTTGAAATTGAGATAAGTTCGTGGCGTGACATATTCTTTTCGATCGGTGATTCAAGAGATCCTGGGCATGTTAATTTCGTGAATCATATGTGTAGATTTAAAATCTGTTTTCAACATAGGATTTCAGACGTGGATTTTCTGGACCATATATTGCGCATATATATTAAAAGATAAGCATGTAAAAAGGTCTCTAGTTCCTTATTTTTATGGAAATATTGCATCTCACTTATTATTCCCATATGAAATACCATCGTGAGTTTTTAAAGACCTTCTTTTTGCATCCTAAACTCTATGATTAGATTTGAAACCGCATCTCTCCACCCATTTTCATTTATTAAGGATTTTGTTAACACTTGCTAAACACCTAAACAAAGAAAGTTTCTTGTTTCAATGCAATGCCTCCCTCCTACCATGTGTGAGGCAAGTTGTAAACAAGACCCATTCACTATTTTTTCCTAAATTGCCCCCACCCAAAAAAGTTTAAAAGAAAAAAAATACTAAGGCTCTGTTTCTTTTGCAAATAACATTTACCTCATTTTCCAGTGTTTGGATTGATTAAGAAAATGAGTCAACGGAAATTTATGCTTAAATTCAGCAAAATGATTTCTTAAAAAAAAAAAATAAGGCTTATGATTTTTGAAACACACAGATCTTGTTCAACTCAAATGGTTTTTGTGGCCTCCTCCTGAAGAAGATTGAGTTTGGATTTATTGAGTTGGGCTTTCAAGTCTCGAGATTGTCTTCTGCGTCACCGGATACGCTTTATAAGAAAAATGGTTCATCACCGCATTTGCGAACAAGGCAAGCTTTTAATCAGAGCCATCGCGCAACCTGCTGATAACTAGTAACGGCGGCGCGGGGCAAAGACAAGGCTATAAGTTTGAATTTTTCGACAATGTAGGACTCAGGGCAAACTTGGATCCCAAAAAGAACGGGCAAAGAACAACTCAACGATATGGCTTATTACAATAAATGAGATTATTCTTTGTGTATCAATGTTACAACAAAAATACTAGTATGGGATAGTTGAGATTATTCCACTGTTCGCAGACGTGTTTGGTTGGCCCCCTTGCGAAGTCACGTAGCGTGCCACAGGCGGAGATGTACTAATATAGACGACCGTGGTTGGCGAAGGCAAAAGGACGTCCCCTGTAGGCGGGCTACTGCCGTTCCACGAGCTATCTCGCTTCGGCGTGTTCGCCGTGCTCCCACCCACCCCGATTTTGCCGTGACCATCATCTGCAAAAAAGGGAAGGAAGATTCGACATGTAATATTTAGCGTATGAATACATGACGTGAGTTCTATGAGGCAGTTGATAGCTTTGACTGAAAAGGAGATTGGTAAAAAGATCAAGCATGCGCGGACCGACAAAAGAGTGCTAGATTTATGCTAACAATTGTTGCTGACTACTCGAGGAAGACTTGGGCGTTTGTACTTAGGCACAAGTTTGATACTGTTGTCGGGATCGGACAATTGATAGCTTTGATCGACAAGGGAACTGGTAAAAAGATCAAGCATGTGCAAATTGACAAAAACATGAAGTTTTGCTTGGAGCTGTTAAATGAATTCTGCATGAATGAAGGCAAAGTGATACACCGCACTAGTGCCAATGAACCACAATATGTTGCAGACTTGATGAGCATGATCTTACTAGAGATGACCCAAAAAATGCTCTCTAGTGCTGGTATGGCTAGGAGATTCTTGGCAGATGCGCTTAGTATGGCAAGCTACCTGTTGAATAGATCCCCATAGACTAGGGATGAGTAAAAAAGACTGCCCGAATCGGGACCACTCAGATCGGACGGGGACCGATGGTCCGGTTTCCGGTTTTAGGGGGATCCGGTCCGGTTCCCAATTCCTAAAATTGGAACCGCTAACTGGGCCGTCCAGTTCCCTATTCTAGGGTCCAGGACCGGACCGAATCCCCCGGACCGGACCGGTCTTTTCTTTTTTAATTTTTTAAAAAAACAAATCTAATAAGAACTATGCAATGACCATTTTTCTCAATGAATCTGGAAATTAAGTGTGTTTACTGATGACTGGTTTGCATCCAGTGGATGTTTGCATACAGAGTTCATTGAATAGTGAACGTGTAGGTTGTAAATTTGTAATAGAGTTTACTTGGAGACTGTATGTTTACTTGTGTATGATTGATTAAAGAATTACGAAGTGTGGATCCACTTTTCGGAACCGCGAACCGAAAACCCTTGGAACCGCCTGGGAACGGGACTGGACCGATGGTCCAATTCGGTTCTTGATTCCGAGGGTGGCTGGTCCGGTCCACGCTTTTGAAAAGTGGGAACCGGGACCACCGGTCCGGTTCCCAATTTTTTATGAGAACCGGACCGGATCGGGAACCGCTCATCCCTACCATAGACTACTATAGGATGTCGGACTCCCGAAGAAGTGTAGTTAAGTAAAGTTGTTAATTATTTTATTACTAGAATATTTGGCTGCCCATGTTATGTTCGGGTTATGGATGATACGTTCGATGGAAGGGCAAGAAAGTGCATGTTTCTAGGCTATGCACAAGATGATCCTAGTTATCGGTTGTAGTACTTGAAGTTAAATTTACCTGTTATCAGCCAAAAAGTTACATTTGATGAATTTCTAGTACTTCTGAGTGGAAGTGATTGTAGCAGTGTTTATACGGATCTAGACGATGTTCAACTTGAGGTGGAGTTGCAATCAGAAACTCCCGAGGTAGCGGGTACTAACGAAACAATCGACACGAATGGTGCTTATAGCGAGGTGAAGCCAGTAGAGCCAACAATTGCTGTAATTGTTGATATTGATAAGGTACATATTCGGTCTCCCGACAATTTGCTTTATCTACAATAGAGGAGCTTGTGTCAGAAAGTCTTTTTGGAGCAGTTAAAGGTGCATGTGAAGTTGGTCTTCTAATAAGGTCCATAGTTATAATGAAGTTCAAGTGCGGCTTGCACTTGGAAGACGTATGTGGAGGTTGAGCCTGTTGGTGTTGTTGGAAGAGTAATAGCGAAGTTCGAATTATTAGCAAAGCGATTGTGATTTGACTCAAATGTTGAATTAAGATGGAGATTCTTGAAGATATGTCTTGAATTTGAGCCCTAAGCGAAAATCTGAAATTGGATACATGTGGACGTCCGTGGAAATATAGATTTCTTGATTTGGTGGTTTGTTGGACTTATTTGGATATCAAATCAGCGTGCAACAGTGAGCGGCCAAGAAAAAGATAAGAAGAAAAAATAAAAGAAAAAGTCGAAACTTGGACTTGATGACCGAATATCACGATTTCCTAATTCTTCTTAAGGTCGGCTTCTCAATGTGATTTGTTATAATATATTCAATCGTGGGAGCATGGGTCTTCTAGCAGTTGTTGATCAGAGCAATCTTGAATCGCTGTTTGTTAAGCAAGTGCTTGGCGTGGGTTTTCTTCGTGAAATTACATTAAGTATGCAAGTGTCAAAGCAAATCAAATCTTGTCATAATCTTTTGTGAGATTAAGAGATTATTAGCGAGAAATTGTGAGGGCAAAAAATTATAGATTATTGGATGCCATTGGGGCTGAGAAATATCGAGAGTGTTTGAATGAATCGAATCTGGTTTGTAATCTCTGTGTATGGCTTGATCTACAGTGAAATTCATTGCTGCTCTTCCCGTGGACGTTGGTCTCTACGGTTGAATCACGTATATCTGGTATCCGATTTATATTATTATTTTATCTTTTTTTGTTCGATCACTTGCTTCCGCGCAACATATGTTATTCAGGCAAATGAAATAAAAACCTGATGAGCTAATTCTCCAAGATCCTTCTATGCAAATGCATAAGATTATTACATGTAAAATTAGGACCGGCAATAATTGCACCGGTGGGTTTGCGTGTATTTTCTCAGTGGGTTGACCGTCTGAGTCTGCCGTGAGAACGGGTTGATGACATGGCGAATGACTAGGAACAGTAACAGTCGAAACTGCGAGACTTGTTAAGGTTCCAAGTCAACGCACCAACCTTTTGAGCTGGCTTATTTTGACCATTCTTTTCTGGCCTTCCATTTCCTATCTAAGCGGGTCGGATCATCTAGCGATCATCATCGTCAATTCATGAATACTAAAATCCCCTGAGTTTCTCGATCGAATCACAGTCCATCCATGGCCAACTACACTTCTTTCCGTCTTCGTCTTCTTCTCCTCGTCCTCCTCTTTTCTTGTCACGAAGTTCAGAAGGGATGTGCACGGGGAAGCCAAACGGTGAATCATGAAGAGCCTGACAATTATGTCGTCGAAATGAGGTCGCTGACGCCGGCAAGTACTTGCAAAGGTCTCCTTTTCTATGTCTGTTACTCTGGGTCGGGTTTCGAGATTCAACACGCTGTGTATATAACTGAGGTAATCGTTCGGATTGATTGCAGATCAAGCAAAGGGACGTGGATTGACACTTGCACACAGGCAGGGACCCTGTTCGCCGCTTGCCGCAAACCGTCGATCCCGCGATTCCAAGATCACTTTTCTCCGAGACCAAGTGCGGGTCTGTTCCATGAACAACCTAGGAGAATCTCGCCCGCTAACCGCTGGGATTTACGGCGAGAACGCCTGGCTGCCCATTCATGGCGGCTCTCCCGGAGCCGGTGAGTTCGTGGTCACGATTGGCCTCGGGACGCCGAAAGTCGACCTGACCCTAATCTTTGACACGGGCAGCGACATTACATGGACCCAATGTCAACCTTGTCCTCGTTGCTATCCTCAGCAAGACCCATTGTTTGAGCCACTCAAGTCTACTACATCCTCAAACCCACCATGCTCCGCATCGAAATGCAACTACTCGATTGACTATGCAGACGGATCGCATTCTGATGGTTACTACGTCCGAGATCTGCTCACCCTCACTCCGGACTGCAAGTTCCCGGACTTCATATTCGGTTGCGGGGAAAATAATAGCCCCAATTTCAGCACCACGGCTGGTGTGCTAGGCCTAGGACAAGGAGACAACACCTTAATCTCGCAGATACCGTCAGAACTTTCGCAAATCTTCTGCTATTGCATCCCTGGCAGCGAGAGCTCAAATGGGTACTTACTTTTTGGGCTTGAAGCCCTGCGTTATTGCCAGACAGACAGTTACACACCAATCATAAGTGACAAGAAAAACACGTCGTTTTATTTTGTCAACTTGGTTGGTATTGCCTTTGGGAATCAGAAATTTAGCCTATCTTCAGAGTCTCCACGTCCTCGAACCATCATAGACTCCGGGACTACCATCACTCGGTTGCCGCCCCGGATTTATTCAGCCATTCGCGCGGAATTCGTCAAGTACATGTCTAAATATCCCGTCGCACGGCCTCTACCGGAACTGTTGAATACCTGTTATGATCTTCATGGCCAGAAGAATGTGACCATGCCGAAGGTGGTTCTACAATTTCAGAATACCAACGTTAGCTTGGACCCGTCCGCAGTAGTCTGGCGAGAGAGTGATGCGCAAGTTTGCTTGGCCTTCGCACCGAACCGAAAAGGGCCAGACCTGGTCATTATTGGCAGCGTGCAGCAGCAGAACCTGAACATTCTTTATAATGTTAAAGAAAACAAGGTTGAATTTGGAAAAGGTAGTTGTGGCAACTGAGAGGCTACAATTGATGAAGGAAACCATTGCAATCGTTTTCCTTTAGCCTTTTTTTTTACTTTCATATATAGATTGTGCCTTGTGTCATGAGGTGTGAAATTTCTGTAGCATGTCTCAATGCAATTTAGTGAATTGGCCTAGACCGCACAATGGCTTACTAGTCTTGAACACAGTGACCTTCTTGTTCAATGCCAATGTAAACTTTGGCCTCATCGTGAAGATAATTGAGTTTGGATTTATTGAGTTGGCTTCTCAAGTGTCGAGATTGTCTTCCGTGTCGCTGGACACACTTGATGTGAAAAATGCTTCATCACCGGATCTGCGGACACGGAAAGCTCTTAATCAGAGCCACAAGGCTTGCAACGTGGTGATAACCGGTAACGGCGGCACGGGGCGAAGACGAGGCTATAAAGGTTTGATTTTCTCGGACAAAGTAGGACTGAAGGCAACATGGATCCCAGATGGAAAGGGAAAAGAACGGTTCAACGATGTGATTTATTACAATAAATGAGATTATCCGTGGTGTATCAACATTACAACAAACACACTTTTATGCAATAGCTGAGATTATTCCATTATTCGAATGAATACATCGACGACCGATCGATACTGAGTAAAGCGATCAAATGAAGAGGAAAAACAGTCTTCCCTTCCTCGTTCGGGCTTGCTGCTTTGTGAAGGGACAAAATTACCAGAAGGCCAAGAATCAACCATCAGGGGCTCTTTCCAGGTTTTTTTTCGCTACTGGTAACATTCACGACAGCGTGCGCATAGGCAATATGCATGGCCGAGGTTGGCGGAGACAGCATGATGGTGCCCGAAGGTGAGCCATTGCCGTTCCACGAGCCGTCTTGCTTCGGCGTGCTCCCTCCCACCCCGATTTTGCCGTGACCATCATCTGCAAAAAGAAAAGAAAAGGGGGGGTCGGGGGTCGGGGTGGGGATTCAACATGTACTATTTAGCGAATGAACACATGACGCGAGTTTGATCCGGTTCTCTAAGCGGATTAAGAATGAAGAACACGATATGAAGTAATTGAGAGAGATACAAATGTGCCGGTCGGAGAATCACCTGCGAGGATTCAAGCAGCCGATGACATCGAGGGAAGATGGTGCGAGCCAAGGAGGATGCAGAAAATGATCACAAGAACAACGGACTTGGTAGCCATTTCTGGTCCTTCCTTAAATCTTTGGTGACTGCAGAGATGTCTAGACCCCGAGCCAGAGCGCTATATAGTATCGAAGTCGGTATTCGGGGTTGGGTCCCCAGCCGTGGACAAGAAGACCCTCACACGGCAATGCCCAGCTCCAGAAATTTCAAACTTGCTGACTTTTAGGGTCTTTTGGATGGATGAGTTAACACCATGCGATTACTGGCCTCAATTCTTATCCTTATTTCGCAAAAAATAAATAAATTTAAAGATATATTTATAAAAAAGATCGATTGTATGGCTTAAAAAAAATGAATGAAAAATTAACTATTTTCATCGTTCACCCCATTGTTTGAACATAAATCGTCGACGGTGATAAAAACAATTTTCATTACCAAATTATTTCGAGCGATCCAAACGTTTACACCTATGAAAATATTTCCAGATCGTTCGTTTTTTGCGAAATAAATGAAGCTTTAGAGTATTCATGGTACTACTCGGGCCACGTAGAATCGATCGGTCGGGTTGTTAGTCTATGCGTTTATCGCCTTTTTTCGCCCTTCAAAAATATGAACAAAATAAATAAGACTCGCCAAGAAAAAAGGAGCATTCCGCGGAAACTGTCCGTCATGTTTCTATAATTGTTGAACTGGAGTTCCAGTCAAAGTCTACCTGCATCAATCATTTTCGGACTGCCGGTCTCCCCTGACTCCGAGAGAAACCAGATCCAGCCCGCCTTTCTCGACCGCGCGGATTGCGGGTGTTCATGACCGTTTAACATTTATATCAATTTAGTCCTATTTTTTAAAAATTTACAAATTCAATCCTAAACCTTTTCACATCTCGCTAGTTGAGTCCATCCGGCCGAGATCGCTGATGTGGACTCAGCTCATCTTATGTGACACCGCCGATACTGATGAGATAATTTTTAGTAATATCTTAGATTTTTTTATGGATTTTTCTATAAATTTTTATCTTTTTTTTGTTTTTTTTTATGACCTAGGGAACCCCCGCACGGCCGGCGGCCGGAGGGTAAACCTTGGGGGTAACACGTGCTAGCCACCACACATGTGCCACCGGGTAAATCATCTTGCGACGTCTGCGGGATTCGAACACTCGACCTTTTGCGAGAGGAAGAGTGCGCAAGTCGGCGTCGCCACCCAGGTGGGTGGTTCTTTTTTTTTCATCTCTATTTTTTCTTACTTTTTCTTTACTAGCCGGCGAGGCTCGCCTCACCTAGGCAAGGAACCCCTCGCCGGACAGTAAAGAAAAAGTAAGAGAAGAAAATAAAATAAAATAAAATAAAAAATAAAACAAATTAATGAAAAATTTAGGAAAATATCAAATTATTATTAAAAATCGTCCACGTCGGCACCGGCAATGCCACATAGAAAGCCCGGAGTCTAGATTAGCTATTTTTTATTATCAATATTTGTCGGATGGATTGAATTGGCAAAACGTGAAAATGTTTATGACTAAATTGGTAAAAGTGCAATAGATTTAGGACTTTTTGGACAATTTTCTCATATATCATGATATACAACATTAGTGACGTGGATATCTAAACGAGTCTCCCTCTTTCTATTATGTATTAGATCTATCAAACGGGTGTGTCGGGTCGGATAAAAAATAGTCCAACCCAAATAGACTAACGTAACATGTTTTGACTCATTTTCATGCAATGTGAATCTAGTTACTCATACACGATCAACCCATAGCCAACTCATACCCGATCCAATCCATATTCTTAAAAGACTTTCATATATGTAATCTAGGAAAACTCATACTTAAACTGAAGTGAGAGTGTAGAGTATATAAGCGCGAGATCAAATTAAAGTAAGAGAGAATATATAGATGGGTTGGGTCTAAATAAACTGTAAATTTTATTTTTGTTTCATTTAACACCCATATTATGTTTAGACATATTCATAATATTTTTATTGAATATAACTAATTCATGTCACAACTCAACCCATTATGATTGGTTTTCGTACATTGCTTCACTACGTGAGGCACGGATTTGTATGTTCTGTGTTTTTTACAAGACTAAGATGGCTTCGATGACTGTCCTTATGTATTGTCCATTGGTCGATCCGGTTCTCATCGTCACACAAATTCAAGTACCTTTCTCTCTGTAGGAGGATTTGTGCATTTCGAACAGTAATTATGTAATCTATAAGCCAAATAACTGCCCGATTGCCATTATTGTTGGCGCTCATTCTAAGGTTGACTTACATCCTGTCCATGTGTAGTATAGTCGATAAATTACCCACTTTAAGATGCACTAGGAAGCTCTATCAGTTTATCTTAATTTGCAAACTGGATAGAGAAAATTGGAAATTCAGTAAGTTTTCAATCAACTTTATTTTATGCGAGCGCAAACATCTCCAATATTTTCGAGAGTATTGGTAGAGAAAGAAAAAGATAAATTTTAAAGATTTTGTTTTCAAATGGGTATTGAAAAGCTAAAGGAAACATCGGTACCATCCCACTTTTTAGTCTTGTATTGTGAGTTTTTTTAAAGGATTAAGATCACGAAAAATTTCAAATTAGTATATTTATGATAAATTTACCCAAAATTAATTTTTTGATCGTCAAAAATCCTAAACTGGTACACACGGGATAAATTTACCTTTCGTTAGTTTCTGTTAAATTTATAGTCAAATTGCTGAATTAAATAACACTTGGCAGTTGACGGGTGTACTAATTTGTATTTTTACCTTTCATTTGTCACAAGTGTTTCGGTATTGAATTTTTCATGGTATTAACTCAATTTAACAGAAATTAACAGAGGGTAAATCAGTCACGGATGTGTCGGTTTGAGGTTTTTCGTGGTAAATTTTTCACAAGAATACCATTTGAGGTTTTTGGTGGTAAAAAAAAGTTAATTTGAGTAAATTTATTATAGGGATACCAGTTTGAAGTTTTTCATGGCATTAACCCCTTTTAAAACCTGCATTTTATATTTCGAGCTGCAAAACCATACTCATTTAAGAATACTTATCCTTCCAATACAATGCCTTCCTCGTGGAGAGTGTGATGAGTGCATCAGAAATGAAAAATTTTCCTCATTAGGTATAAATTAACAAGTGCACGTAAAATCATCATTAACACGGCCCCTTTTTGCAATTGCCCCCGCCAAAAGAAGAAGAAGAAGAAGCAGCAAAACAACAGTAACTTTCTGGGGACACTTGCTTACAAGATCCATTTGCTAAATTGTCATTTTTATTCCAAGCTCGTAGAGTATGTGATGAGTGCATCAGAAATGAAATTTTTCCTCATTTACTATAAATTAGCAAGTGTTCCGAAAGCAATCCCATTTGTGCCAATTGCTGCCGACCTCAGAGCTGAGGCCAGCTATGGTCACCCGTTTCAAATCGAGGTCGGATTAGAGTTTTTGTTTGCTAAAATGCAAATCGTAGCTTTTGAAATTTTGTGATTGGTATGTGATACAAGAGCGAGAATGATATCTAAAATTTTCGGAAAGAGAATAAACTATAGATGGTGCGTACACTGATTTTTAAAGTGCGTCAAATCATTACACGATAGTCGCATTTCAGAGTTATGGGAGAATTTCAGGCAAGGTTTTGGATAACTCTATATTACCCAAGTCTGTTCCCCCTCCCCCCGGGCTTCGGAAACTGAAGCCGAAAGCCTATTTAGACTATGATTTTCTTTTTCTTTCTCTCCCGATTTGTTATGGGAGTTTGTGTGTGAATAGTATAGTTGATCTTGGGTGAACATAGAGACCAGTTCGGCCATTCATCAAGTCGCCAGCCGTCGAGGAGGATGTTCGTGAAGTTGGCTCCACAATCTCTTCGAGATTAGGCCGCTCTTTTCTTCCGATCTAGATTTAGGTAAAGATCTATGAGTTCTACTCTCTCGAACTAGATCTAGATTTAGATTTGGAAGCGCCTTACATGTATTTGATGTGTCCTTTCAATACAGTAATATTGGTATTTCTGCTCAAAGATGGTAATGAGGATATTGAACAATGACGCCTACCACAAGTCGTCGTAAATGGAGTGAGAGATCTCGACGTGCACTTCTCATTGAATCCGATGATCGGCCATCGATCGTTTACTGTGACAAATCTATTTTGAAGGATGAGTTTTAGCTCACACTTTGCTTTGTTGTTTGCTTTTTCTGAAATTGTTTGATATTTACTAGGCTAGAAATCTTTTTATGTACTTCTCGAATTTTATTCTAATTATCAAATGAAATCTTTATTTCGACAAAAAAAAAAAATCACTGCTTTTATAGATTTATAATTGAAGGTTCCATCTGCATATATAACGAAATTTGCAAATTTCTCAAACAAACATACATGTTCACATCAATATTAAGAACAACCTTGCACGTGAACTCAGTTTGACACAACCCTACGAAAGAATGCATCACTCCAATCGAACAATAGAGAGGACAACCCCAGAAGAAAGAAAAGAAAACAACAATCATCATCAAGGATATTTAGTAAGAGTGGCGCTGCTGCTTTGACTGACGGTAATGAAGCTGGATTTCGGGACGGTGCCTCCGCTAGTGGCGCTGGCGCTTGAAGTGCTGCTATTGCTAGTGACGCTCGCTTTCGAGGTGGCACTTGTGGGAGAAACAGCGGTCGCCACATCAACTTTGGCATTGGTCGGGGCGACCACGACGGCACTTGCGGACATGTTCGGTTGGCCTGACTGCGACATTGTGGTCTTTGTGGTGGGCGGAGGCACCAGGACCATCCGCTGGTCCGAACCATCGCCGTTCCAAGAGCCATCCTTGTCCGGCACGCTCCCGCTCACGCCGATCCTACTGCCGTCCTTGTCTGCATGTGTGTCGGATCGACCGCGCATACACAAACCAACGAGTCAGCATGGCTTACATTAAACAAGAACTCAAAGGAGAGAGAGAGAGAGAGAGAGAGAGTACCCGGAGGAGGAGGAGGATGATGAGAGTTATGCTCGGCCAGAATTCGGGATGCCATGGATTTTTCGACGATGAGAAGAGAGAAAATGAGTGGAAGTAGAAAGGTCCTGTTGCTCTCCATGTCTTTGAGTCTCTCAATGATGACTTCGACGAATTCACCATGCAACTCTCCTTAATAGCGATGTAAAGCGACTCCTTCGTCTCGTTAGCTACCGACCTCTCTGTCTTTCCGGTTTCTTCTTCTTCTGCCGACCACATGTTTTTTTTTTTATTTGTTGAAGTTTCACTGTTGGTTGACAAGTCGTTGACTTTCTTCAACTCCGAGGGCGACGGACCTTTTCGTTATCAAAGCAAAGGCTGTCTATATTCCGAGCATGAGACTTGAACGGGACCCTTTTCTGATAGGATCGATATTAAAAAAAGACTTGAGGATTTGACTCGAAAAGACTCGTGTGGGGATAATTTAAGCCAGTATTGAAGGACCAGAAGTCGACTTGCTAATTCTAGAAGCCGGTAGTGGGATCCAGAAATTCCACGTGTGAAACTTGGACTCAAGGCAAGCGGAAACTTCCATTACATCTCTCCTACGTTTGCTTGGTTGTTTCTTTCTTTTTCTTTTTAATGAAGTTAATTATATACGTCCGAACTAGGGATGATCATAATTTCGGTGTAAAATCGAGAATAGTTGGAAACATAGTAAATTCCGGATATAAAAGGTACGTTCCTAATTTCAAAAATTGAGAAACCGATTCTGATAGATAGGTTTGAGGAGGTAGAACCTTGATTTGAAACAAGTCTTCATGTGTTTCATATTCTATATTTTCGTGATATCCTGCAATATTTCACATCGTCCAATGATGAATATGTAATTAGAACTGTTAGTTTGAGCTTTCATTTTCTCCAATATCCATATTTGATGCTTTTACTTTATTAATTTTTCATATTTTTCACATGTCTAAATATAAGTTATGATCAACGGATTGTAGCAGTAAATGATGGTTATTAGTGGTGATAGTTCATTGCAATTGTTCAATAAAAATACATGTGGAATCGGGTAGACACCGAAACCTTGTGACAGAATATGTTTCAGATTTTAAGGTATATAATGTAGGTTTTAAGTTACAAAAAATAAAAAATTATTTTTACCGGATAGGTTCGAGGTTCCATGTGGAATCTAGAAGGTATCCGAAACTACTCACTCTTAATCTAAACCATGAGAGCCCATAATATAATGGCTAAAATGGAATAACTTACTAACTAACACTTTGTGTTTACTAATACTCATATGAAATTACCAATCTAAATGAGAGTGATTTACCAACTTTTATCATATTAAATTACCAACTAGTTTTGTGTTACCAACTCTCATTTGAACTACTCACCAAGTTTATTCTTTTTAATACCAACTTTTATTTACCATTGTTAGTACCCCTTAAATTAAAAACTCTAATATGAAATCACTAACTTTAATCTACGTGATTTATCAATTTTTTACGATTAAGTTATCAATTAGTTATGGATTACCAACTCTTATTTTAGTTAGTTGCCAACATTTATTTGTTGTTTTTGTTTATTACCATTTCTGTTGGGTTACTTAATTGGGATAAAGTTGGTATGTCACCAAATAGTGGTCCGTAATTTCATATAATAGTTAGTAGAGGTAAAGTGTTGGTAAGAAAGTTAATAAAAGCTAATCCATAATCGGAGAAGTTCTTATTATAGAAATAAGAGAAACTGATAAATAAACTTGGACTAACTCTGATAAGATTTCAGAAACCTAAAATTAGTTAGTATGTTTTTTGGTCTGAATTAGCAATTGAATAATAGAAGCATTGGCAAGTGGTGCAAATAAAATTGGCAACTCAAAATAGTGAATTAAAAACACTGTTAATATAGTCAAATACTAGTTGGTAACTTAAAAGTAGTTGATAAATTAATTGGAAAAAATTGGTGATTCACGCCATAAGTGGTAAATTTAAAGTGTTAATGCAAAAAAGTACATAAAATCTAGATATGAATAAAATTTTTATTCCTACGGAATATATTGTCTGATCCTACGCAAATTCAAAAGTGACATAATCCAAAATCATTTTTTTTCATTCAAAGGGAAAATTATTCAAAAAGGCCTAAATCCATTGCAGCTTTACCAATTTAGTCCTAAACGTTTTTAATTTTGTTAATTGAGTCCTCAACCGTTTCACATTTGCTAATTAAGCCCATCCGGCCAATTTTGACAAAAGAAAAAGCTAACGTCGATGTCCGGCGTCCTAGGTGGCACGGCTTGCGCCGACATAGATAAAATTTTATGATTTTTTTTTTCAGATTTTTTGTTTTATTTTTATTTTATTTCTTTTTTGCTTCTTTTCTTCTTTTTTCCTTTACTTTTTTGTAGTTCTTTTTTTCTTTTTCTTCTTCCCTTTGTCGACCATCGATGAGCCTGGCGATGGCCGGAGGAGGTCCCTAGCCTTAGGAGAGGGAAGCCATTGAGTGAGGGTTGCCCTTGCATGGGTTGGTAAGGGCAGCCCTTCACCGGATCGGCGCAAGGGTTGCCCTCGGCAGCTCGGGCCGGGGCTGTAAGGATTGGCACACAATTACAACGAAGTAAAACTAGTGAGAAAGAAAAAATTCAAATACGAGATTTTATACTGGTTCACCTTTAAATTGGAGTTACGTCTAGCGGAAGATTTCACTATAATTAGCATATCACATCTCTCGTTAGAATTAGAAGCGAAAAAGAGTATGTATAACAATAGCTATTCATGAGCTTAAGTTCAAATTACTAATGAAAAATTATGAGCTTAAATCATAAAAGCAAAGGACTCACGTACTTTCCTGTCACAGGAGAATGTGAACCACACCCAATAGGAGTGTCCCTCGTTGGGTTCGTCGATGACTAGTGGAGGGAAGAATAAAAAAAAGAGAGAAAAAATATAGGAAAACATAAGAAAGAAAAAAAATAGAGGATAAAAAGAATAACTAGATAGCTAAATAATACCAAAAAAATCGAATATTATTAAATTTTGTCAACGTAGGCGCCAGCCAAACCACGTAGGATGACCGACGTTTACATCAGCGGTTTCATGTCAAATAAATTCAATTGACAAAATGTGACTTTTTTTGGAAGTAAAAAAATTTAGGATTAAATTGACAAAATTACAATAAATTTAAAAGATATAGACAATTTTTCTGTCCCCGCTCTCCTTTCTATCTGGGGAACATGTAATAATCTCGTGGAGAAGAAGTGTCGTTGAGGCAGATGACGAAAAGCTTGATGAATTAATTCTCCAATAGTTTTCTGTGCAAATACAAAGATCAGTACATGAAAAACGAGGAGCAGCAATCATTGCACCAGCGAGTTAACCGTCTGAGTCTAACGTCGGCTTGACGACATGGCGACAGTTGGCTTCTCATGGCGAAAGACTAGGAATAGTCGACGGTCGAACGTGTTTGACTTGCCAAGCTTCCAAGTCAACAGACCAGCCTTTCGCTTTGTCTTGTTTTGACCATTCTTTTCTGTCCTTCCATTTCATACCCACGCGGTTGGATCATCCAACAGTCACCATCGCCAGTTTATAAAAGACCCAGAGTTCCGTCCGAATCCTTGAGCAAATCATAGTCCATCCATGGCCAGCTACACTTCCCTCCATCTTCTTCTTCTTCTTCTTGTCGTCTTGCTTTTCTTCAGTCACGAAGTTGACAAGACATGTGCATGGGAAGGAAAATGGTTAATCGTGAAGGGGACGATAAGTATGTTGTCGAACTAAAGTCGCTGACGCCGCCAACTACTTGCAAAGGTCTCCATTTTCTATGTTTAACACTCTGGGTCATATTTCGACATTGCTAAATGCTAATTATTGAATACTAATAATTGGCATGGTCTCGAGATTGGATTGCTATAACTTACATTATGATGGCGCCTCTCCCGAAGCGGGCGAGTTCGTGCTCATCATCAATCTCGGGACCCCGAAAATTGACTTGACTCTAATCGTCAAGTACATGTCTAGCTATCTCGCCGCGAAGCCCGCATCGACACTGTTGGACACCTACTATGATCTTTGGGGTCAAGACAATTTGATCTTGCCGAAGATGGTCCTGCAATTTGAGAATACTGATGTCAACTTGGACCCATCCGCCGTAGTTTGGTGAGAGAGCGATGCACAAGTTTGCTTGGCGATCGCGCCGAACCGAAGATCGAGTAATCTGGTCATAATCGATAGCGTGTAGCAGCGGAACCTAAAGATACTTTACAACATTCAAGATAACAAGGTTGAATTTGGGAATGGTGGTTGCCGCGATTGAGAGCTACAATTGGTGAAGAATACTTACATAAGTGACGAGTGTGTTTTTCCAAATGGAACATTGTTGTACTACGCGTGGCATACACTTGCTTGATATGTGTTCTTAATTTTACTTCACATTAATCCGTGTATTTTTACAAGATCATGATATGTTGACTGCCCTTATGTTTGGTCAATTGGTCGATTCGGTTCTTTCACGCAAATTCAAGTAAGTTTACTTTTAAAAGAGGCACCTCGCAGCGTCAATGAGGTTTTTAAAAGATTACAAAACTTTTAATCAAGAAGGAAAAGTACCAGTATATATGTATATATTCTCCTCCAGTTCCATGTGTAGCAAAATTGACAACGTGCTCCACTCTTAAGATGCAACATGAAGCTCTAGAAGCTTATCTTAATTTGCAACTTGAATAGGAAAATTTCGAAATCACTTAAATTTTGAAATTAATTTTCTTTTACGCGAGCACATAAAATCATCAATATTTTCGAGAGCATACGTACAGAAAGAAAAAGATGAATTTTAAAGCTTGCCTTCAAATGGGTATTGAAAAGCTCAAGTGAAAATTACAAATGACATCCTACTTTTTAATATCATATATAATACCGTCAATGAGTTTTTAAAGCATACATTTGCATCCTAAACTCTGTTATTAGATTTGAAGCTGCACCTTTGCTTCCATCTTTGCATCCATGCTTAGTTATTAAGGATTCTGTTAAGGTTGGCCTCCCATGCTCGTTAAATACCTCAACAAAGAACGATTGTTATTTCCAATGTGACTCCTCTCTCGTACCATGTCGGAAATCAATAATTTTCCTTACTAAGTATGATTAACGAGAGTTCTGGAAGCCATCATTAACAAGACCCATTTGTTAAATTGGCTTTTCCCTTTTGAAATTGCCCCCTGTCCCCAACAAGATCCATTTACTAAGTTCTCATTTTCCTTCCTAAATTGGCCGCGCATGGAAAAGGAAAAATCCATGGCCCTAATATTCTGCTCCCCTCCATGACGAATGCCGTCATAAGTCGACGTTGAAACTGGTCTTCTTAGATTGCGAAAATGCAAATTCTAACTTTTGAAATTTCGTGACAGTATTTGATACAAGAACGAGAATACTATTTGAGATTTTTCGAAAGAGAATGAATGAGAGATGGAATAGTATATATATGAATTTTTAAAGTGCATCAAATTCTATCACCAAATAAGTCACATTTTCAGGCACGATTTAGGATAAATATATTTCACTCCTATTTTGCATGCCCCTACTACGGGAATCTCTTTTGTTCAAATTCTTATTGATATGCGTCGAGGGAACGGCCCCTTATTTTATTTTTTTTGGTGTGTAATGCAGCCATCTGTTCCTTCGCTGTGAGATTTGTCTCACTGATTCGAAAAGGTGTTGTAGAACATGCATAACTAGACAAATATAAAGAAAATATGCAACTTTCTCCAACAAAAGGACATACTCGCTTCAAGATTAAGAACAACCTTACAAGTGAACTGAGAAATTATACTAAGAGACACAGCCCTACGACACAATGCATCACTTCAATCGAACAAGCGTGAGAACAACCCTAGAGGAATGAAAAGTAAACAGCAATCCTCGAGATTTTTCGGCTTTTTACTTTGGCAATCTCATCAAGGATATTTAGTACGAGTGACCCTGCTGCTTTGACTGACTCTAGTGGAGCTGGATTTTGAAGTGGTGCCTCCGCTCGTGACGCTGGTGGTCGCGGTGTTGCTGCTGCTGCTGACGCTGGTCTGCGTAGTGGAGCTTGTAGGAGAAACCGCGGTTGTGACGCTCATCGTGGTCGTTGTCGTGGGCGGAGGCACCAGGAGCGTCCCTTGGTCCGAGCTGTTGCCGTTCCAACCGTTGTCTTGGCTCATCGTGTCATTGCGCGCGTCGATCTTGCTGTGGCCATTGTCTGCATGGACAGAGGATCGATTGCCCACACATGAATTAACGAGTTAGCTTGGTTTAAATTAAGCAGCAATTTTATCGTATTGCGTTAGCGAGACGATCCATCCTGCCTAGAGTACGTAGTACTCGTATGAATTTTCCTGGCTACCTTGAATTAATTCAACAAAAGAAAGTGCCTACCAAAATCTGAAAACCAAAAAATTTACGCCTAAAAAAAATCGTATCGCAACAACAGGAGAGAGAGTACCAGGAGGAATTTGATATGCCAATGATTTTGCAATCACGAGAAGAGAGAAAACGAGTGTAAGAAGACGGAAGGTTTTCTTGCTCTCCATTTTCTGAGTCGCTCAATTATGACTTGGACGAATTTTTTGCCATGCAAACTCTCTCTTTAGTAGGGAACCAAGAAAAGCCGCGGATATGTGATCGACCCCTCAACAGCAACGTCTCGTAGGTCGTAGCTACCGAGTACCGACCACTCGTTTTTGTTTTCCATTTTTTAACAACCAGTGACATTCATATTAAAATATAAACACTGCTGGCATCAGAAAATGTCACGGCCCTCGATCGACGACTCGGTCGACAAAGACCAAATCGTGCTATCCCAAAAAAAAAATTAAAAAAAATTGACTGCTTCACATTCTTTGTCGATTTCAAAAGGTCATTCGTCCACACTTTTTGGCGAAACCGACGCGAAATTGGTCTTTTTTTTTTAAGTCCCAGATAAGTTTTCGTTTGAGAAAGCAAGGCTGCTTGAAGGGAACATACGCAATAGGATTAGTATTAAAATACTGGGAATTTCACTCGAAGTCTCAGGTGAGAAAATTCGACTTGCAACTTCTAGAAATTTGAGGAGCGAGAAATTCTTGGCGTAAAACTTGGGACTCAATTCAAATGAAAACTTCCATTACTTCTCTCCTTCATTTGCTTGGTTGTTCTTCTAGAAAATTTCTCGAAACATAAGAGCCCACTTTCTTCTAGTCATTAAATATTATGGGTTTTCTGTGTTACCCACATACCATAATGGCTGAATTGAAATGGGTTCACATGACCATATATCGAGTGCAAGTAGAACTTGAATTTTTTTTTTTTTATCTTTGACTCGCGGGATTATCGGTCCGTCCCATTTTGTCTCTATTGACCATTTTGACCTCCCATGGTTCACGAAGTGAGTTTTTTTTGGCCGAAACCTGCGTGAAGATAATTGAAACTCTTGTGTAAATTTCATTCACGTCTAACTTCTATCATACTCATCTTTTTTAAAAGTTTTATCACAATCCAATTTAATCCACCTAAGCCATAGGCTGTTAAAAGCAAAATTTCATTGTCTGTGTCCAAAAATATGAATTTCTTTTCCAAGGCTGATAAATTTCAATAAGAGTTTCTTAGCTTTAGCAAAAATATTGGTAGAAAAATGACTTGTGACTTTTGGGTTGATGCTTACCAACACTTTTATAAAATTATCAGCTACTTCTATAGTTGCAATGAACAATTTTTGAACTAACATACCAACTTCCATTTGCATAATTTACAAACGCTTCGTATTAACTAACCTTGAATCACTGACCAAGTTTTTTTTTTCTTTAAGTTTACCAGCTTTTCTACTAAGTTACCAATTTTTCTTATTTTTGCCTTTGTTAGCAGTCCTTGCCGCGACATTTTTTTATTATTTTCTTTATATTATGTGGTATTGATGTGGTTAAAACGAGGTCGTTTTGGTCGAAATTTAATTTTTAACAAAATTTTTTATTAAATTATAATAAAATTAAATTAAATTTCTAAAAAGCAGAAAAAATGAAACTAGCTCAGGGTTGCTGCCGTCTCCATCCCACCATCACCGACCCTTCCCAATAATAGTGGGGAGGCCCTTGCCATTTTGACTTCCTTCCCCTTTTTTAATTTAATTATTTTTCATCTAATTCAAATAGTATTTAAATAAAAAATGGGAAATTTAAAAAAAAAAAGGCCCGAAGTTCTCTCATTTTCTCAAATAAGGGCCCCAAGTGAATCCTATTTTAAATAAGGGCCTGAAGTGCTCTCATTTTCTCAAACAAAGGTTTGAAATGACTATTATTTCAAATAAGAGTCCGAAATGACCATAAAATCTCAAGAAAGGGCCCGATTTCAAGGGCATTTTCGTCTTTTTACTTATTTGATTTTTTTATTAGGCCTTTTTATATTTGTTTTCTAAAAAATTAACAATTTTTTTTAAAATAAAAAGACAACATACACGATCGGGAGGCTAGCCGCCGCCCCACCGCTTGGGGAAGGGGGGTGGAGAACTCCGGCGGGGTCGCCAGCGCCTTGACGAGGGCCATCGACCCCGCCAACTAGAGGCAAGGGCTAGTAAGCCCTCGCCAAAATGGGAAGAGGGTCGGGCCCTCTCCCCGATTTGGGCAGGGGTTGCTAACCCACACCTACATTCGAGAGAGGGCCTGACCCTTTCCTTATTTTCACAAGAGCCAAAGGCCCTTGCCTTTGGTTGGTGGGGTCGCTAGCCTTCACCGAGGCACCGGCAACCCCGTTGGCCTTCGCTGCCCTTGTCAACCCCCCACCAATGGTGGGCTGCGGCCACAAAGCGGGAGGGGCAACCCTCCCGCTTGTGTGGCTTTTACTTATTTTTTATTTTTTTACTTTTAAAAAATAGAAAAAAGGAAAAAATAGAAAAAAAATGAACAAAAAAACAAAATGGAAAATGACAAAAATGCCCTTTAGGCCAGACCCTTTTTTGAAAAATTATGGCTACTTCAAACCCTTATTTGAAACATATTATGATACTTCGAGCCTTTATTTGAAATAAGGTTCACTTGGGGCCCTTATTTGATAAAACGAGAGGACTTCGGGTCCTTATTTGAAATTTTTCCTAAAAAAATTGTATGTGAATAAAAATTCTTCGTTTGAGCTACATCTACGCCACATAAGAGACAAAAATAATAATAAAATAAGCTACATCAGTATTTTCTTTTAGCCAAATTGGATGGAGTTAACGGAAGGAATTGATTGCATCAATTTGATAAGTTTTAGGACTTGATTGTACTTTTTTTGTAAGTTTTATGACTCAATTGCATATTTGTGACAAGTTTTAGAACTTGCAATGCACTTATCTGAAGAAAGTAAGTGCGATAATAGTGAAATGTGAAAGAAATTTATCCAAGAGTTTCAATTATCTTCATGTAGGTTTCGACCAAAAAAAATAAAATAAAAACTCAATTCGCAAACCATGGAAGGTCAATATGGTCAATGGAGACGAAATGGGATGGACCAATACTCATGCAAGTCGAGGTTAAAAAAAGACCAAGTTGTACATGCACCCGTTGTATACTCTTGTGACTCCATTTTAATTCGGTCATTACTTCATTAGGGTATGTGGACATCATTGGAGACCCGTAATATTTAATTACTAAGATAAAGTGGGCTCTTATGCTCCGAATGAATATGATAATTCTCCCGAAAGAAAAAGAATCAAGAAAATAATGGAGAGATGTAATGGAAGTTTCCGCTGGAACTGAGTCCTAAGTTTTACACCTGGAATTTCTCGGCCCAAATTAATCTTTGCACCCAGTGCAAAAACGTCACCGGTGACGTCCGCTCTCACCATCAAAATCATCACGCGAGATTCCGACGTGGCTCACTACATCGATGTTTGCACATAGAACCACATTAACCTTTCGACAAACAAAAAATCACATTAATCGTGATGAAAGCTAGGAGTGAATGTGGTTTCTAGATAGAACCTAAAACCAAATCGGTGAGGAATCTGTCCGGTTTTAGGTTCTATAGTATGAAAGGTAGATTAAGTTCCAAAAATTGAGGAACTTGAAACCCATAATGTGACATGTAATAAGTTTTTTGTGTTTTTCTTGATATATTTTTTCACGCGTTCTTACGGTATTCCATGACCTCAAGTGATGAGTGTGTAATCTGAAATCACTAATTTGAATTTCTATTTTCAATGATATTTATAATTGAGACTTTTATTTCGTTAATATTTCATATTTAAAAGGGAGTCTAATTATGAGTTGTGGTCAGTAGATTATAGTAGTAAATGGTTACCATTAAATGTGACGATTATATCTTTGGTATTAATTAAATTTTTCCCACATGAGATCTCGAGTCAAATTCTCAGTCTTTTTTAATACTACTTGCTGGAATTTATCGATTAATTGGATTTAATTAATTCTGCCCATAATCCCATGATCATGTGATATACGCCTATGATGGGCTGATAACCTATGGCGGTTATTGGAGGACGATTACCGTAGGTTGTCAATGAGGTGGTCACCGGAGGACGATCACCAACAGTTTTCTTTTTAGTGATAACTGCTTATGGATAAATAGAGAGAAGTGAAGAGAACAAACCTATGTTGGTTTTTTCTCTCTTCCGAGAACACTTTCTCATAGTAACACTCCTCAGACTCCCCCGCATTTGAATGGACAACGATTTTCGTAAGGTCGTATTTCAGAGGCATTTAATCTATGGACAGCAGATACGTTCCCTTGTGTGATCATACACCGATCAGTGATACAAGTTTGTGATTCTATTGGGCATGTTTCGTATGTTCGTCGTGTTAGATATGGAATTCATTTGCTACATTGGTGTGAGAGCCCTTTTTACTTGTTTTTCGTGATCGTTGTACTGCACATGAAAATCTACTTCTGATTATGTTCGATTTTGAGCTGCTATATACTCATAACGGATGGATGACAATGAGCTCTCAATGTATGTTGGTCGTATGAATTATTTGCTTATATTAATCTTGCAAAGAAGAGGGTGTTGTGTATAACCCATAATGTATTAGTACGAGATGTTGGAATTAATTGACTAATTGGGCTTAATTAATTCTGCCCGTGATCCCATGATCATGTGATGTATGCTCATGATGGGCTGATAACCTATGGCGATTATTGGAGGGCGGTTGCCTGCAATTTTCTTTTTAGTGATAACTGCTTATCGATAAATAGAGAGAAGTGAAGAGAACAAATGTACATTGGTTTTTTCCCTCTTCCTAGAACACTTACTCCAAAACGCTCTCAAGACCAATAATGCTGCTGAGACTCCCTCGCACTTGAATGGACAACGATTCTCGCAAGGCAACATTTCGGAGGCATTTAATTTGTGGACAGCAAATATGTTCCCTTGTGTGAACATACCCCGCTCAGTGATATACGTTTGTGATTCTATTGGGCATGTTTCATATGTTTTTCCACACATTCGTCATTTTAGCTATGGAATT
This sequence comes from Rhodamnia argentea, assembly GCF_020921035.1. Taxonomy (NCBI): domain Eukaryota; kingdom Viridiplantae; phylum Streptophyta; class Magnoliopsida; order Myrtales; family Myrtaceae; genus Rhodamnia; species Rhodamnia argentea. The sequence goes on along the minus strand of NC_063154.1, from coordinate 6,849,930 downwards.
CGTTTCGTTCATTGGTATCAGAGCTCGTTTTAACTTGGTGTCATGATCGTAGTACTGCATACGAAAATCTACTTTTGATTATGTCCAATTTTGAGCTGCTGTATACTCCTAACAGATTATGGCAACAAGCTCTTAGTGTATGATGGTCGCAAGGATTATTTACTGATATGAACCTTGCAGAGAAGAGGGTATTGTGTATAGCCCATAATGTGCGAATGGAAAATGTTGGAATTAATTGATTAGTTGACATTAATGAATTTTGCCCATGATCCCATGATCAAGTGATGTAAACAAATGATGGGCTAATAACCTATGACTGTTAGTGGAGGGCAGTTATCGAAGGTTATCAATGAGGTGGTTATCAAAGGACGATTTCCAGTAGTTTTCTTTTTGGTGATAACTGCTTATGGATAAATAGAGAGAAGTGCAGAGAATAAACGTACGTCGGCTTTTTCTCTCTTCCATAAACACTTTCTCCAAAAGTGCTCTCAAGAACGATAACGCTCTCGAGACTCCCTCGCCCTTGAATGGACAACGATTCTCGCAAGACCGCACTTTGTATGCATTTAATCTATAGAAAGTGGATACGTTCACTTGTGTGATCATACCCCGATTAGTGATACAAGTTTGTGATTCTATTGGGCATGTTTATTATGTTTTTCTGCACTTTCGTGGTTATAGATATGGAATTCGTTTCCTTCACTAATCTTGTTGCATAAGTCCCCTTCAAATCTCTTGCTCGGAAGATGGCCTTGGTTTCATAACTAGGAAATTCTAAAAACTAATCTATAATCCAATGTCAACTTCTACTAAACATCAAACAATATTATCTGAGTCCAATATGATCCCTAAAATCAATCAAATAAAGAACTAAAATATCACATTCCCAATCTATCAAATTAAGAGAAGATGTGAATCAAATCTCGATGCGTCAGGCATAGAAAATGTTGAATTATAATGTCTAGAATTTGTGCCAAATTGGAGTTTGGTTCAAAGCATCAAGTCGAACATGAGTTGAAGATGAGTTTTGCAAGGCATTCCCAGTCCACAAGTACATATTTAGGTGTCTAGGAAAAACTTGATCAATTGAATAATTAAGCATGTAAATTCTTTAGATTCATAGGTCCCATTTGTTTCGCGAAAAATAACTTTCAAGAAAATATTTTTCGGATTTTCCAACATTTGTTTAGCGGAAAATAAGCTATGGAAATCAGTTTACACCCACAGAGAAAACTCCTTTACATTCCTTTTTTTTTTTTTAAATTTTATTTAAATTTTATTATTTGTGAATTTATTTTTTATAATTTTTTATTTTTCTCTCTTTTTTAACTTCCTCCACCAGTCCGTGGTGTTGACACCTAAATTTTGACCAACCTTTTCAATCATTTTTCATGTTTATTTTTAGTGTCCAGTGCATTACACTTGCAATTTTGTCGGACCGGCGGTGAATGAAATTAAAGTGATGGTTTTGAGCTCAATTTAGTCGATTGGACTAAGCTCGCGGTGAATGGAAATTTGGCCAAAATCCATGAATATTAATAGGGTCGAAAATTGCATGCCAAGGTGGAATATTGATTTATCTTGAAACTTTGTGAGAAATTAAGCTAGATATTATCACAGAATATAAGAGATATCAAAAGATTTTATATTGATAATGAAAAATCTCTTTAGGAAGTAGCGAACCCTAACTTTGCTCTATAAATACATTTCATGCTCACAAATCTGGGAGGCCACTTCATTGTAATACACGGCCATAGGGGGCGACTCAATTCAATAGGCGACATTGAGGCCAATTCATTGTAATACACGGCCATACTCTCTTTTGATTTTTTCTAGGTTTTCTCCCTCAGACGATCAAGAAGCCAGCAGTAAGCTTCAACGGGGGATCCCTTCGCTGATTTGCTCCAACCCAATCGAGGTACTCATCTACTGTAACAGGCTGTGTTTCCATCACTTGCTATTTTTTGGCAGGTTCCCCAGTGATGCTCGCAATTCTCGCCATGGACTGACTAGTTCTAGCACATCACACTCCCCTAGTACCATCATTTGGTCATGTTCGTGATTGTGGAGGAGCTGAGACTAACGTCAAACATGAACCAGTTGTTCTGGTGATTCACTAGACAAATTAACACGAGATTGAAGGAAACCCAAGTGGTGGAGTCTAAATTGCAGGTTCTGATCAAATTTTTTGAGTACGTTGGTAGACAAGCAAAGTCAACTTTAGGGTGGGTTCTTGATGTTGCGCCAGACCCTCCTTTGACTAACCGGCTGCAATTTTGATGAGTCTTAGTTCTTGATCAGCCCATGGGCAATGCAACAATGGATCCAGCGAGCTCTCAATCAAAGCCGATATACTTTTGACTTTGTTCTTGCAGGTTACCACCGAAGTGGCCATCACTGGCCACCTCGTCTAATATCATCGCATGAGAGTCCCTAGCTGATCCACAATCCACGAGTCGATTCGATCTGCAATCTCATGCCAATTTGTTACAATCTGAATTTTGGAAAGTTAATCTGCAAATCAGGTAATATTCTTATCTTTATTGATTTGAAATATTTCATTACCTATTTGAGCTATATCTTCATTTGACAAAATCTTTTGAGCTACAGTTGATTAGGAAAATTTTCTTTCCTAGTCCGCAACTTGTCACACAATCGAGAACGTCCATCTTTAAGATTATTGATGGAATACTCGATTAGGCAAGGACTTGAGTTCAATCGTTAATCGTAGGATTACGAATTAAAGATTGACTCAAATATTTGCGAAATATTTCAAAACTTGATTGATATATCCACTTTCTTGATTGACATTGATCGGTATATTCACTTTCCTCATTTGATTTGAATTGTTTGATTGTCATATCTTTTAGAATATATCCGTCGTATGATGTAATCTCGAAAATTCTAAAAGATTTGCATTCATTCACTTTGCATATCTGAAAATTGCATCTTTTAAAAAAATAACATCATGTAGATATTGCATAACTAAATTTTTATTTAGGTTATATTGCATACTAGAATAGAAATTGCATGTTTAAATAGAATCTTATGTTTAAAATAATATATCTTCAATATATTAGGGTTTAGGTCAATGTAAACTCTAAAATATACAAGATAAAAATTGTTTTGACATAATTCTATTTTAGGAAATTAATTCATCCGAAAATATAAAAAAAAATCATTCATCTTTGCCATGTCATTATTTCTCGCCATGTCATACTAGGTTGCATTTTAGCTTAAATTGCATATTAGAATTGCATGTCTTCGTTTTAATTAATACACGTGTCAAGTAGTTAATTTAATCATGGTCATACTTTTGCATTCATTTAGTTTGCATGTAATCTAGTTTAGTCTTGCATTTAATTCATGCCCTTGCATATAGTGTAGTCTCTCATGCATTCATATAAAAATCGAAAATTTAAAAAAAGAACAATGTTGTGTGGTGCACGCTCCCTTGATCATATTGACTTCTGGATGTTCATTAATTGATTGTGCACCCGCATGATAACCTTTGTTAGTGACTTAGGTTAAAATCAATTAATGTTGCCATCTCTAACGATTTTTCATGAAATAAAATGGTACCGAAAGGGCGTTAGAGTAATCCGACGTAATCAAGTCCCCAAACTCTTAATCTCCGGTTCGTATGAATAAAATAGTTCTCCCGCTATTTTATTTAGGTTTATAATCAACCTACCATAAATGATTAGTGGCGGCTCCAAAATTAAAATACATTGCATGTTAATCAATTGAACCTCAAGTTGCGATTTGGTATGGACTTGGGAGAGTCCGAGTTAGGTTGGTTAAATAATGAACCCGATAATCCATTAGCCTGGAAATTTTCTGAATTTTTAGATCGCGACATGTGCCCAGCAGCCGATTGATCAAGAAATTAAGGAAGAAAAAAAAGAAGAGAAAAAAAATAAGATTAATAAAAAAACATAAATAAAAAATATATAAAAATTTAATTTTATTTTTGAAAGTTAGAAAAACTATCCACATTAGCGTGGTCATGCCAACTGTCATATAGGATGATCGGGTCCACGTCTGCAATTTTCGACCAAAAGACCACGCAAAAAATGAAATTAGAGTTTTCTTATCAAACGACGGAAAATATATTCTAATTCATTTTCACGTCTCAACCAAACACCAGAAACTAAAGTTATTTTTCCTGAAAAATATTTTCCAAAAACGAGTCATTTTCCATGAAACAAACGGAGCCATAATGGAGCTTTTGCGATAGTTTTCCTCGTAAACGTAGGTACCGATTCAAATTGAACCTCATAATCTTGTTGTGATCTCTCTACATTTTCTTGTTATATTTCTTGGGAAATGTCTCGAATGTTGTTGTTTGCATTTATTGCAGAATATGCTAAAAGTGTAAGTTTTGTAATAACCATTGACAAATACGCGCCTCCATAGTAAAACTCACATGATTAGTTTGCTGGTAAACTTCATCCGCATGATCTATAAATCGTGAGATAACTTCTCCCATACATCGTTTTACTATGCGCGGAAAGATTCGAGTGAACCGTGTATTTTACAAGATTAAGATAGCTGCATTCACTGTCCTAATGTTTTGTGCATTGGTTGATCCGGTTCTTTTCGTCACACAAATTCAAGTACCTTTCCCTCTGTAGGAGGATTGGTGTAGTTTGGTGCACTAACACTTGAGCATATGTACTACAATTTACACATATTAATTAGGTGATTTACAAGCCAAATAACTGCTCGATTGCCACTGTCGTCGGCGCTCATTCTAAGGTTGACTTTCATCCCATCCATGTGTAGTATAATTGATAAATTACCCACTCTTAAGATGCACTAGGAACCTCTAGAAGTTTATCTTAATTTGCAAATTAAATAGAGAAAATTGGAAATCCATTTAAGTTTTAATGCGAGCACAAACATCTCCAATAGTTTCGAGAGTATGGGTAGAGAAAGAAAAAGATGAATTTTAAAGCACTAATACCATCCCACATTTTACTCAACTATAACTACCATCCCACTTTTTAGTCTCGTATCGTGATTTTTTTAAAACCTACATTTTTGCATCTTAAACTCTGCTATTAGATTTCAAGCTGCATCTTCCTATCATGCTTATTTATTATGGATTTTGCAAAACCCTCGTTTATACTTTATTTAGGAATCTTTATCCTTTCCAATACAACGCCTTCCTCGTAGAGTGTGTGATGAGTGCAACAGAAATGAAATTTCTTTCTCATTTAGCATAAACTAACAAGTGTTCAAGCAATCCCATTTTGGAAGGGGAGTAAACTATAGATGGTGCATAAAGTGCGTCAAATCCTTACACGATAGTCAAATTTGCAGAGTTAACACACAATTTCAGGCAAGGTTTTGGACAACTAGATTACCCAAGTCCGTCCCTTCCGCTGCGAGCTTTGTCTCACCGTTTCCATAAAGTGTTGCATAACAGGCATAACTTTTCATGGTTTAACGTCTACACGGCGGGAGCCACTCTCCTCTCCTGTTCTAAATTTAGGTCAAGATCTGGGAGCTTTACTCTCTCGAATTAGATCTAGATATAGATTTGAGAGCTCCTTACATGTATTTGATTTGTGCTTTTTCAACATATTGATATTGGCATTTCTACACGGCCATGGTAATGAGGACGTTGAACCGAGATGTCCACCGCAAGCCGTTGCAAATAGAGTGAGAGATCTCGGCGTGTGCTCATCACTAAATATGTTGATCGGCCATCGATTATTTAGGGCGCAAATGATAACCATTATGTTTCCCCATTTTTCTATTCTTCTATTCTCATAAACAGGTTAGAAGTAGAAATCCATTTGGTGAAACAATTTCACTTTTCTATTTTTGGACAAATTTTTAGCCAAGAAATAGGTTTGGAATAAGAAATGAGAAGTATAAATTTTCTACTTTTCTATTCTAAAAAAAAAAAAAAAAAAAGAACTTTTCTCTCTCTCTCTCTCTCTCTCTCTCTCTCTCTCTCCATCGGCCGCAAGTTATTGTCGGCTGGCCATTGATCTTCGATCCATCGGTCTCCGGAAGCTGGTCGCTAGTTGCTTGCTGGTGGCGTCTGGGTCTTGTACAAAATTTATGCTACTATGAGACGAATTTTTGTTTCAGAATAGAAATTTTGTATCATTATCAAATGTGTTTCTCTACTTAAAAACTCATATAGGGAATAGAGATAGAAAAATCTATTTCTTGCCAAAAATAGCTTCAGGGAATAGAATGATCGGCGAGTGAATGAATTAGAAGGAAAGTCAAAGTATCATGCACCCCTTACTGTGGCAGATCTGTTCTTGAGGGATGAGAGCATGCTTTTAGCTGCACATTATGCTTTGTTTTTTCTTTTTTCCTGAAGTTGTTTGAGATTTGCTAGGCTTGAAAGTCTTTTGTGTATCTCCCGAGTTTTTTTAATTATTGAATGCATCTTTATTTCAGCCAAAAAAAAAAATCACTGCTTTTATAGACTTATAACAGAAGGTCAAATCTGAACATATAACGAAAATTTGCAACTTTCTCAAACATATACATTCACATTAATATTGAGAACAACCTTACATGAGAACTCATTTTGACACGACTCTACGAAAGAATGCATTACTTCAATCAAACAAGAGAGAGAACAACCCCAGAAGAGAGAAAAGAAAACAACAATCATCATCAAGGATGTTTAGTAAGAGTGGCGCTGCTGCTTTGACCGACGGAAGTGAAGCTGGATTTCGAGACGGTGCCTCCGCTAGTGGCGCTGGTGCTTGAAGTTCTGCTACTGCTAGTGACGCTCGCTTTCGAGGTGGCACTCGTGGGAGAAACGGCAGTCGCCACATCGACTTTGGCATTGGTCGGGGCGACCACAACGGCGCTCGCAGACATGTTCGGTTGGCCTGCCTGCGACATTGTGGTCTTTGTTGCGGGCGGAGGCACCAGGACCATCCTCTGGTCCGAACCGTCGCCGTTCCATGAGCCATCCTTGTCTGGCACGCTCCCGTTCACGCGGATCCTACTGCCGTCCTTGTCTGTACGTGCATTGGATCGACCGTGCATACACAAACCAATGATTCAGCATGGCTTACATTAAGCTCGGACACAAAGGAGAGAGAGAGAGAGAGAGAGAGTGTGTGCACCTGGAGGAGGAGGAGAATTATTCTCGGGCAGAATTCGGGATGCCATGGATTTTTCAATGATGAAAAGAGAGAAAATGAGTGGAAGAAGAAGAAGAAGGGCCTTGTTGCTCTCCATTTCTCTAGTCGCTCAATGATGACTTCGACGAATTCACCATGCAAACTCTCTTTAATAGCGATGTCAAGCCACACCTGCGTCTCGTTAGCTGCCGACCTCTCTTTCTTTCCGGTTTCTTCTTCTTCTGCCGACCACATGTTTTTTTATTTATTTGTTTAAGTTTCACTGTTGGTTGACACGTCGTTGACTTTTCTTCAACTCCGAGGGCGACGGACCTTTTCGTTATCAAAGCAACGGCTATCTATCTTCCGAGCAAGAGACTTTTTTTTTTTTTTTGGTCGGATCCGAGCAAGAGACTTGAACGGGCCCTTTTCTGATTGGATCGATATTAAAAAAAGACTAGAGGATTTGACTCGAAAAGACTCGCGTGGGGACTCAAGGCAAGCGGAAACTTCCATTATATCTCTCCTACGTTTGCTTGGTTGTTTCTTTCTTTTTCTTTTTAATGAAGTTATTATATACGTGCCAATTAGGGATGGACTGTTCCTTCGCTATGAGATTTGTCTCACTGATTCAAGAAGGTGTTGCAGAACATGCATAACAAGACAAATATAAAGAAAACCTGCAACTTTCTCCAACAAAAGGACATACTCACTTCAAGATTAAGAACAACCTTACAAGTGGAACTGGGAAGTTATACTAAGAGACACAACCGTACGACAAAATGAATCACTTCAATCGAACATTCTTTGTCGATTTCAAAAGGTAATTCGTCCATACTTTTTGGCGAAACTGACGCGCAATTGGCCTTTTTTTTTTCTAAGTCCCAGATAAGTTTTCGTTTAAGAAAGCAAGGCTACTTGAAGGGAACTTACGCAATAGGAGTAGCTTTAAAATACTGAGAATTTCACCCGAAGTCTCGGGTGAGAAAATTTTAATTAATACCAAAGGACAGAATTTGACTTGCAACTTCTAGAAATCGGAGCGACGAACAAATTCTTGGCGTAGAACTTGGGACTCAATTCAAGCGGAAACTTCCATTACATCTCCCATTTATCTGCTTGGTTGTTTTCATTTTGGAAAAATTCTCATATCCATCCGAAACATAAGAGCCCACTTTCTTCCGGTCATTAAATATTGCGGGTCTTCTGTTTTACCCACATACCCTAATGACTGAATTAAAATAGATTCACATGAACATACATATGAGTGCATGTAAAACTTGATTTTTTTAATCCTCGACCTGCGTGATTATCGGTCCGTCCCATTTCATCTCCGTTGACCATTTTGACCTCCCATGGTTCACGAAGTGAGCTTCTTCGGCCGAAACCTGCGTGAAGATAATTGAAACTCTCGTGTAAATTTCATCCAGGTCTAACTTCTATCATACTTACCTTTTTTATAAGTTTTGTGACAATGCAATTTAATCCATGTAAGCTGCAGGCTCTTAAAAGCAAAATTTCATTATCCGTGTCCAAAAATATGAATTTCTTTTCCAATGCTGATAAATTTCAGTAAGCATTTATTAGCTTTAGCAAAAATATTGGTAGAAAAATGACTTGTGACTTTTAGGTTGACTTGCCAACACTTTTACAAAATTACCAGCGATTTCTATAGTTTGCAAATGAACAATCTTTGAACTAACATCTAATAAGATAAGATATAAAGATTCTTAATCGGTTTAAAATGAGCTAGTTTAGTATGGGCAGAGTTAGACCCGACCGTGATGAGAGGGTCCGTGCCAGAAACTCTATATAAAGGCTCAAGTCTCCCCTCTAGCCCTTAATCTTAGAATTTCAAAATGTACCTCTTCATTTAGAAGGGTGGTTGTCTCATCGGTCAGCGTTAATGAGAGGGAATAGAGGGGAAGCGATCGAGTCTCAATTCGTCATCGTTCCGCATCAAGTCATGACAGATTCTAATAAAGATGCATGCCATTCTACTCATTTATACATGCAGTGTTTCTAATTCTAGTTAGACGTTCCATGGCATGTCACATTTTCGTGGCCTTACATTTGGTATCAGAGCCGCCTAATCGAAAGCTAAAACGCATTTTGTTACGGCGTGTTTTTGTTAGTTTCATCCTATGAAAATTATCTTTGATTGCATATTCATATTCATATCCATCTTGTCGATACGAGAAAAATGAGTGGTCGCACGCATCTAGGGGATGCTGGAAACCACCGCATAAGCCAAGGCGATGGCAGTGCGCAACGATCACCAATGAACGTTACTATTCATGTCAATTTTATGTGTTTTCGCTCGGTGAAATTTAGCTTTGAATACATATTTGGATAGGGCTCGTCAAGATGAGCATTTTGAATGGTTGCCAATCGCCGAAGGCCACCGGACAGCAATGGAAGGTCGGCTTGGCATTGCGTAAATAAGATATCTTGCCCCAGGCTACTCTCTTCCCTTCTGACATGCGCTTAAGGGGTGGCTGCGCATGGGCGCCATGCGCCTTAGGCACGAAACAACATGACTGTTGACTTCGATCAACTGTCATCATATGACATTAGCGACACATGGCAGGGTCTGACTCGACCCGGTTCACCTATGTCGGTGACACATAGCCGGGTCTAACTCGACCCGATTGACCATTGACCCGACCCGTTGACTCGTTGACTGGGTCGACCCTAAAGATGAGCATTTGCTAATTAAGCCCATCCGGCCATAGACGAGCAATTGCTCATTAAGTCTATTTTGTCAATTTTAGCCGAATAATGCTGATGTGGATGTTTGGCGTCTTAGGTGGCATGATCTGCGCTAACATGGACAAAAATTTATGATTTTTTTTGAATTTTTGTTTTTATTTTCATTTTATTTTCTTTTTCTTCTTTTCTTCTCTTTCCCTTTACTTTTTTGTTGTTCTTTTTTTTTTTTTCCTCTCTTTCTTCTTCCATTCTTTCCTCGGCTGACCATCGATGATCTTGGCGATGGCTGAAGGAGGCCCCTGACTTAACTTTTGTCATCATAAAAGGACTCCATCTTGTAAGGGCACCGTGATGCTATGTTTTTGGTGGGTCGACAACTGTGGCGGCCATGGGGAAAATGGCCGCCCGACCGCGCCGGCACGGGGGAGGAGATTAGGGTGTTGGGTAGGACTTTAGGGTGACTTTCAGGCTTAAGGTTTTTTGGGTGCCTTTTTTCACGAATAGGATGACTTTGACATTTCTATTTCTGAACTTTCAAATCTTGCAACCACACGCACTTTGACTTTTCTTAGTCTTTTAATCCTAAGAGCGGAAATTTTCGCAATGGATAGCTGCCGACACGTAAATCTTAATATAATCATGTTTTAATAGACTTAAATAATACGTTAGATTTTGGTGGGAAGCAAAGAAGCTACTTTTGACATTTCACAGTAAGTCGCAACAGACAAATTGTTAGTCCTATCGCCCATGCAAATTTTTCCTAAAATGCAAAATAAGAAATTTGATGAGACCGACCGAAGTAAGCGCATAAAGTAAGGAGAATTTTCGCTAATATCACTATATCTATTTTGCCATATGTTTTGTTGTAAAAGGGCTTATCTTTAACTTCGCATAGTAATTCACAATAAGAGCTCTACACTATATGGTTGGCTTCTATGTCACGCTAAATATATAGTTACTCGATAAAGACAAATGCTAAACTTACTAGCACCAGCTTATGTCAACGGTTTATCAAATAATTTGTCTATTCATGATTACCCATTGAATATGACCCACTTAGTTAAAGAACCGATTGCAATTCATCTCATCGGTCGGCATTCCCAATTCCTCCGATGAGTTTCAATGAACCTAAACTCTTTATCAAACCTTGAATAAGCATGAATGTTGCCCATTGCCTTGCAGGAATTGGAAGTGGAGACAAATCGAAGTGGGAACATGAAGTAATTAACACACTCGGTTTGGTCGTTTCATTACCAGATGGGCTACGTGAGATTTGTGCAAATCCTCATGAAGAAGCATAAAAAAAAACCAGAAAAGCATTTGTCACCAAGTCCATTTCAAGTCATAAACCAGAATATTGATCCATCAAACCCTAGTCAACTCCAACGGACCACGCACTCCTGAGTCTGGACTCAACGTCAAGACTGGTGAAGAAGGTACTTGGAGCTGACGGATTCAATCCCAGCCTAACTCCACTATACGAGATATCATGATGGACGAGGTCCACTTGAACCATTCTTGGGGGAAAGAGGAGGCAGAGGCTCTGCGCCATTTTCCTTTTTCACTTGAAGACTCCTGCATAATACTCCCAATTAATTAGATTTAATCTATGAAATATAAAGAAATAATTACGTCCACCCGCGATTTCTGTTATGTAATTAGTTCTGTGTTAGCCGTATCAATCACGTAATGTGTCCATACAACAGTAAACTTGCTCATGTTGACCCTCCCTTATGTTCTTTTCAATGGCCCAAAAAGAGGGCAGCCGTCGTGTGAGGGTTGCCCTTGCCAAGGTTGGTGAGAGCAGCCCTTGACTAGATCGGGTGAGGGTTACCCTCGCTAGCCCAAGCCCGAGCGTCCCTCGCCGAGCTCGTCGATGGCCGGTGGAGGGAAGAAGGGAAGAAAAAAAAAGTATAAGAAAATATAAGAAAAAAAGGATAAAAAGAATAAATGTATAACTAAATAATACCAAAAAAATCAAATGTTATTAAATTTTGTCCACGTAGGCGTTAGCCGAGCCATGTAGGACGGCCAGCGTCGATGTCGGTAATTTCAAGCCAAATGGACTCAATTGACAAAATATGAATTTTTTTAGACCCAATTGATAAAATTAAAAAGTTTAGGACTAAATAGATTTAAAAGAATTTGGGCAATTTTTCTGTTAACTAACAAGCACTGTGCATAGTACGGGCTAGTTACATAAAAATCGAAACTTCGATGACGCATCCCAGGTGCGGAAGGCTATTATACCCGCCGACTCAGTAGTTGCCAACCGAAGTTGACGTAGAGTCTACCTTCTCCAGCGCTATCCCCTAAGTTGAGAGAAAATATTTTTTTTTTCTGAAAATACCCTTTAATTCTACGTCTCAAATTTTGATGAAGTAATTTAAGAATTATGTCATAATCTCCGTGGAGAAGAAATGTTGTTAAGGCAGATGACAAAAGACCTGATGTACTAATTCTCCAATAGTTTTCTCTGCGGGTAGAAAGATCACTACATGTAAAACGAGGACCAGCAATCAATGCACCAGTGACTTTACTGTCCGAGTCTAACGTCGGCTTGACGCAATGGCGACAGTTGGCTTGTCATGGCGAAAGGCTAGGAACAGTCGACGGTCGAACGTGTTCGACTTGCCAAGCTTCCGAGTCAACAGACCAGCCTTTCGCTTTGTCTTGTTTTGACCATTCTTTTCTGTCTTTCCATTTCATACCTACGCGGTTGGATCATCCAACAATCGCCATCGTCAGTTTATAAAGACTCGAGTTCCGTCCGAGTGCTTGAGCAAATCACGGTCCATCCATGGCCAGCTACACTTCTCTCCATCTTCTTCTTCATCTTCTCCTCGTCCTGCTTTTCTCTGGTCACGAAGTTGAGAAGAGATGTGCATGGGGAAGGGAAATGGTGTATCGTGAAGAGGATGACAAGTATGTTGTCGAAATGAATTCGATGATGCCGGCAACTATTTGCAAAGGTCACCAATTTCTATGTTTTAACACTCTGGGTGATGTTTCGACATTGCTCAATGCAAATTATTGAATACTAATGATTGATATGGTCTCAAGATTGGATCGTTGTAACTTACACCATGATTCATATTGTTTGCAGGTCAAGTAAACGGACGTGGATTGACATTGGCACACAGGCAGGGACCCTGCTCGCCGCTTGCCGCGAACCGTCAATCCCGCAATTCTAAGGTCATCTTTCGCCGAGACCAATCGCGGGTCCGTTCCATGAACATCCTGGGACAACCTAGCATGCCGACCTCTGGGGATTATGGTGAGAACGCCCAGCTGCCGATTCGTGGCGCCACTCCCGGAGCGGGCGAGTACGTGGTCACCATCGGCCTTGGGACCCCAAAAGTCGACCTGACCCTAATCTTTGACACGAGCAGCGACATCACATGGACCCAATGTGAACCTTGTCTTAGTTGCTATCGTCAGCAAGACCCAATGTTTGATCCATCCAAGTCCTCCACATACTCAAACCCACCATGCAAGGAATCGGATTGCCCCTACTCGATCGTCTACGCCGACGGATCGCAATCCAACGGTTACTACGTCCAAGATCTGCTCACCCTCACTCCGGAGTACCAGTTCCCGGACTTCATCTTCGGTTGCAGCCAAAATAATAGCGGCGACTTTGGTCGCACGGCCGGTATGCTAGGCCTCGGACAAGGAGGCGCGACCTTCATCTCGCACGTAGCGTCAAAATTTTCCAATATCTTCTGCTACTGCATCCCTGGCAGTGAGAGCTCCAATGGGTACTTACTTTTTGGGATGGAAGCCCTTAGTAATTGCCAAACAAACAACATCACACCTCTCATAATTGACCAAAACAACCCATCTTTTTATTTTGTCAACCTGGTTGGTATTGCCTTTGGGAATCAGAAATTTAGCCTCTCTTCGCAGTCTCCACCTCCTAGGACCATCATAGACTCCGGGACTACCATCACCCGGTTGCCGCCCCCGATTTACTCGGCCATTCGCTCGGAGTTTGTCAGGTACATGTCCAGCTATCCCGCGACAAAGCCTGCATCGACACTGGTGAACACCTGCTATGATCTTCGGGGTCAAGAGAATGTGATCTTGCCGAAGATGGTCCTGCAATTTGAGAATACCGATGTTAGCTTGGACCCGTCCGCCGTAGTTTGGCGAGAGAGCGACGCGCAAGTTTGCTTGGCCGTTGCGCCAAGCCGGAGATCGAGTAATCTGGTCATAATCGGCAACGTGCAGCAGCGAAACCTGAAGATACTTTATAACATTCAAGATAACAAGGTTGAGTTTGGGAATGGTGGATGCGACGCTTGAGAGCTACAGTTGATGAAGAGAACTACATAAGTGACGTGGATATCTAAACGAGTGTCTGTTTCTATTTTGAGCATTATTTAACTGCGCATGGCGTCCACTTATATGATGTGTGTTGTTACTTTTACTTAACAGTAATCCATGTACTTTTAATAAGATCGTGATGGCTGGAGTGGCTGTCCTTATGTTTGGTCAACTGGTCGATTCGGTTCGTACTTCCGCGCAAATTCAAGTAACTTTCTCGTTGTACGAGGATTTTGTGCCTATCATGTACCTACATAGATGCAGACGTGGACCTAACCTCCAGGACCATTTGCATTGCAAACGTAATTTGGTGATGTAAAACCAAATGAGTACAGAGATAAAATCGGCAGAGGAAAATCATATGAGATGAAACGATATGGGTTTACTTATAAAGTCTCCTCGCAGTATTAATATGATTTTTCAAAAGATCACAAAACTTTGAATTAAGAAGGATAAGTACCAGCAAGGTTCATGAATATATATTTTCTATTTTCTCTTCCAGTTTCATGTGTAACAAAATTGATAACATGCTCCACTCTTAAGATGCAATAAGATCTCGAGAAGTCTTAATTTGCAACTTGGATAGGAAAATTTTGAAATCTTTTAAATTTTGCTATTGAGTTTATTTTATACGAACGCGGAAGATCATCAATATTTTCGAGAGAGCATACCTAGAGAAAGAAAAAGACGAATTCTAAAGCTTGTCTTCGAAAGTGTATTCAAAAGCTCAATTGAAGAGTACAAATATCATCCTACTTTTTACTATCATATATGATACCATCCTACATTTTGCATCCTAAACTCTATTATTAAATTTGAAGCTGCATCTTTACATCCATTCTTAGTTATTAAGGATTTTGTTAAGGACTGCCTCCCCGAATGCTCATTAAATAATTCAATAAAGAAAGTTTGTTATTTCCAATATAATGTCTCTCTCATACTATGTCAAAAATCGAAATTTTCTTCCTTATCAAGGTCCCGTTTGCTTCGTGGAGGATATTTTCAGAGAAAACATTTTCCTCATTTTTCGGCATTTTAGATCGTTTCAGGAAAATGAGTTAACGAAAAATGTTTTCCTACCAAAGTTTAAATTAGAAAAAAAATGATTACCTATTTAAAAACTCCAAAAATTATTTTTGGGTTTGAACCAGAAAATCTGCTCTTGGGAATGGAAACCCTAACACTCATTTTCAAACCTTTGGCAATGGTGCCAAGTTCCTGGTGCCCGGGCTCGGATCCATCTAAACCTCACCCAAAACCCTGGCTGCCACACTGGGGCTGATTGAGCCGGTCCTAGCACACTAGTTCCGGTGCCAAGGACCCAAGGCCTAGTAATATCTAGGCTGAGCCTTGTGTCCTCAAAGCTTGTGCTCGGATCCATCGAGGCCAAATTTTTTAAAAAATATTTATTTTTTATTTATTTTAATTCATTCTTGTTTATTATTTTTCTTTCTTCCATTCTTTTCTCTTTTCTTTCTTTTAATTTTTTCTCTTCCTCTGTCGGTTGCTGAGCACGGTGACAAACCACAGAGAAGCCGGCACTCGAGGCTTGCTCGTGGCCAATGAGGGTTGAGCTTGTTTTAGCCATCACCAACTGTGGTTGGTCGTAGCCGAGAAAGAAGGAAAAATAAAGTAAAATAGAAAAAATTAAGAAGTAGTTTTCTTTATAAAAAAAAGATTATAGAAATTGTCCACGTTAATGCTGGCAATACCACATAGGACGGTCAACGTCCACGTTGGCAATTTCCGACCAATCGATGGCATGAAAAATCAAATTGTCCTTACCAAACGTTCATTTTTAGGTCTTAATCGAACACCTAAAAGTATTGACATTTTCTAGGAAAATGACTTTTCGAATTTTTTTTTTTCAAAAATGTCACATTTTTCACGAACCAACAGAGTCCAAGTATGCATTTGTTTTAGGGAAAGTCTTTTTCCGGAATTAGCTTTTTGAACTTTCACCCATTTGATTTGCCGAAAATAACTTAGTCAATGAACATCCTTTTTGGGTCAACGTAAAATTCAAGCATAAAAATAGAAAAACGAATTCTTAAATCTAAAAAGGTAAAAACACTTTTCGAATCTGTTCCTATAGACATTTTTTAACATTTTAATACGATTTTTTATTTTACTTTATTTTTTCTTTTATGTTTTCTTTCTTTCTTTCATTTCTTCTTCCTCCTTTGCCGTCCGCCGGTAGCCACAGGCAAGCCTAGTAGAGAAAGAAGAAAGAAAAAAATAATAATAAATAAAGAATAAATAAATAAGTAAAATATTTAAAAATACGATCCTTTTTTTTTTTTTTTTTTTTGCTTGAGATGAATTCATGAGATTGAATCATTTTTGAAATGAGAACTAAATACCAATAAACATTTTCAATCACCTATCACAAAACAAGGAAAACAAACCTTTTCCTGAAAAATGATTTTTGAGCAATCATTTTCCTTTTCATGGTATTTTCCATGAAATAATTGCACCATATGTATGATTAACGAGTGTTCTGGTTTTTTTTTTTTTTTTTTTGTGCCATGGATTTTTCTTTTTCCAGGGACGGCCATCGAGCCACTGCATCTGCTCTCTCTCCCCTCCATGGAAAAATGCTGCCGACCTCAGAGTTAAGGCGAGTGATGATCGCCGCCTCAAGTCGAGGTTGAAACTGGTCTTCTTAGTTTGCGAAAATGCAAATTGTAACTTTTGAAATTTCGCGACAGCATTTGATACGAGAACGAGACTGTTCTTTGAAATTTTTGGAAAGAGAAAGAAAGGATGCAATTTCGCTGTGCATCAAATCCTCTCACAAAAGTCACATCTTAGATTTAACACACATTTTCCGCGTATGTCCTTTAGCCGTGAGATTTGTCACACTGATTCGAAAAGGTGTCGTAGAACATGCATAACTAGACAAATATAAAGAAAATCTGCAACTTTCTCCAACAAAAGGACATACTCGCTTCAAGATTAAGAACGACCTTACAAGTGAACTGAGGAATTATACTAAGAGACACAGCCCTACGACACAATGCATCACTTCAATCGAACAAGCGTGAGAACAACCCTAGAGGAATGAAAAGTAAACAGCAATCCTCGAGATTTTTCGGCTTTTTACTTTGGCAATCTCATCAAGGATATTTAGTACGAGTGACCCTGCTGCTTTTACTGGCTCTACTGGAGCTGGATTTTGAAGTGGTGCCTCCGCTCGTGACGCTGGTGGTCGCGGTGTTGCTGCTGCTGCTGACGCTGGTCTGCGTAGTGGAGCTTGTAGGAGAAACCGCGGTTGTGACGCTCATCGTGGTCTTTGTCGTGGGCGGAGGCACCAGGAGCGTCCCTCGGTCCGAGCTGTTGCCGTTCCAACCATTGTCTTGGTTCATCGTCTCACCGCTCGCGTTCATCTTGCTGTGGCCATTGTCTGCATGGGCGGAGGATCGATCGCCCATGTATGAATTAACGAGTTAGCTTCATTTAAATTAAGCAGCGATTTTATAGTATCGCGTCAGCGAGACGATCCATCTTGCCTAGAGTACGTAGTACTCATATGAATTTTCCCGACTACCTTGAATCAATTCAACAAAAGAAAGTGCCCACCAAAATCCGAAAACCAAAAAATTTAAGCCTAAAAAAAAAACGTATTGCAATAACAGGAGAGAGAGTACCAGGAATTTGATATGCCAATGATTTTGCAATCACGAGAAGAGAGAAAACGAGTGTAAGAAGACGAAAGGTTTTCATGCTCTCCATTTTCTGAGTCGCTCAATTATGACTTGGACGAATTTTTTGCCATGCAAACTCTCTCTTTAATAGGGAACCAAGAGAAGCCGCGGATATATAATCGACCCCACAACATCTCGTAGGTCGTGGCTACCGAGTAGTACCTCTGTTTCTGTTTTTGTTTTTGTTTTTTTCTTTTTAACAACCAATGACATTCATATTAAAATATAATTTTACTACTAAGTGACACTGTTGACATAAGAAAATGTCAAGGCCCTCGATCAACGACTCGATCGACAAACGCCGTGTTGTGATATAACGCAAAAATTAATTAGGATCTTGCAAATTAGGTAAATGCGAAAGCGCAGAGAAATAACAAGAAACGACAAATAACATAGAAGATTTACGTGATTCGATTTGAATGTCGATACATAGATTCACGGAGAAAGCCAGCCAGAACAATCAACTATAGTCGGAGAATCTAAGTTACAATCGCTCAATATGCTCACATTTCTTATATTATATTGTACCCAAATTCATGGTATTTACAAATAAAATATTTAACTGAATCTACTATAATAGAAGGATTTGAGTTATAATTGCTCTGTATGTTCGTGTTTCACGCACAAATCTACCGTGCTCGACGCTCCTTCGCGCTAGCAAGTGAACGTCACGGTGCGTTGACCATTTTCTGTCTCCGCAGGTCGTCCTTCTCGAAGTCTACTGTACGCGGCTCTCTTACCACGCGAAAAAGAAAACCCTCTTGCAGCTTCTTGGACTTGGACCGCCTGACACAAGAAAGAGAAAAACCCTATATTTCTGTGTTTTTATTTTAATTTCTTTCCTCTCTTGACAGAACATTGGCATAAGAACGTGGACCCAAAAAGAAATAATAAAGCAACAGCAAGACTCCAATAAATATCGACTTTCCTAATGGGTTCAAATTCGAGATATAATTTAATAAATCGGGTGAGAAGCGATAGAGGTCAAATTTTGCTGTCCAAAAAGAAAAAAATTGACTACTTCACATACTTTGTCCATTTCGAAAGGTAATTCGTCGATACTTTTTAGCGAAACCGACGCGAAATTGGCCTTTCTTTTCAAGGGAGGATAACTTTTCTTTTCAGAAAGCAAGGCTATCTTCCCTGCAAGAGACGTGAAGGGAACTTACGTGGTATGATTAGTATTAAAATACTGAGAATTTGACTCAAAGTCTTGGGTGAGAAAATTATAATTAATATGAAAGGACAGAATACGACTTGCAACTTCTAGAAATCTAAGCAAAGACAAATTCTTGTCATAAAACTTGGGACTCAATTCAAGCGAAAACTTCCATTACATCTCTCCTTTATTTGCTTGGTTGTTTCCCTTCTAAAAAATTTCTCGAAACATAGGAGCTCACTTTATTCTGGTCATTAAATATTATGGATTTTCTGTGTTATCAACATACCATAATGACTGAATTGAAATGGATTCACATGAGCATACATCAAATGCATGTAAAACTTGATCTTTTTTTTATCCTCGACTTGCGTGATTATCGGTCGGTGCCATTGCGTCTTCATTGACCATTTTAACCTCCCATGGTTCACGAGGTGAGCTTTTTTGGCCGAACCTATGTGAAGACAAATTGAAACTCTTTTATAAGTTTCATTCACATCTAACTTTTACCATAGTCATCTTTCTCAAAAGTTTAATGACAATCCAGTTTAATCCACGTAAGCTATAGGCTGTTGAAAGCAACATTTCATTGTCCGTGCACAAAAAGTATGAATGTCTTTTCCAATGCTGATAAATTTCAAGAAACGTTTATTAGCTTTAGCAAAAATATTGGTAGAAAAATGACTTGTGACTTTTAGGTTGATAATTGCCGACATTTTTATAAAATTACCAGCTATTTCTATAGTTTGGAAATGAACGATCTTTGAACTAACATACCAAGTTCCACTTGCGTAATTCACAAACGCTTCGTATTAACTAACCTTGAATCACTGACCAATTTCTTTTCTTTAAGCTTACCAGATTTTCTACTAAGTTACCAATTTTTCTTATGTTTGCCTTTGTTAGCGGTCCTTGCCGTGAATTATTATTATTATTTCCTCTCTCCTACATGGTACTGACGTGGCTAAAACAACGTCGTTTCGGTCGAAATTTAATTTTTAACAATTTTTTTATTAAATTATAAGAAAATAAGTTAAATTTCCAAAAAGCAGAAAAAAGGAAACCAGCCGAGGGCTGCCACCGTCTCCGTCACACCATCACCGACCCTTGCGGATAATAGTGGGAAGGCCCTTGCCGTTTTGACTTCCTTCCCCTTTTTTAATTTAATTATTTTTTAATCTAATTCGAAAAATATTTAAATAAAAAAATTGTACGTGAATAAAATTCCTTCTTGGTTTTAGTTACGTCTACGCCACATAAGAGACAAACATAATAATAAAATAAGCCACATTAGTATTTTTCTTTTAGCCAAATTGGATGAAGTTAACACAAGGAATTGATTGCACCAAATTTGATAAGTTTTAGGACTTGATTGCACTTTTTTGTAAGTTTTAGGACTCAATTGCACATTTGTGACAAGTGTTAGGACTTCCAATGCACTTATTTCAAGAATGTAAGTGTGATAATAGTGAAATGTGAAAGAAATTTATACAAGAGTTTCAATTATCTTCATGTAGGTTCGACCAAAAAAAAAAAAAAACCTCAATTCGCAAACCATGGAAGGTCAATATGGTCAATGGAGACGAATGGGATGGACCAATACTCATGCAAGTCGAGGTTAAAAAAAGACCAAGTTGTACATGCACCCGTTGTATACTCGTGTGACTCCATTTTAATTCGGTCATTACTTCGTTAGGGTATGTGGACATCACTAGAGACCCATAATATTTAATTATTAAGATAAAGTGAGCTCTTATGGTCCGAATGAATATGAGAATTCTCCCGAAAGAAAAAGAATCAAGAAAATAAAGGAGAGATGTAATGGAAATTTCCGCTGGAATTGAATTCCACGTTTTACGCCTGGAATTTCTTGTTGCACAGATTTGCAGAAGTTGCAAGTCGAATTCTATCCTTTGATATTATTAATTGAATTTTTCCCACACGAGTTCTCAAGTCAAATTCTCAGTCTTTTTTAATACTACTTGTTGGAATTTATCGATTAATTGGGTTTAACTAATTCTGCATATAATCTCATGATATTCGTCAAATACATCATTATTGTATACTCTTTCCTATGTATGGATGTACGCCCATGATGGGCTGATAACCTATGGCGGTAATCGGAGGGCGGCTACCCGAGGTTACCAATGAGGTGGTTACCAGAGGGCGGTTACCAACGCTTTTCTTTTTAGTGATAACTGTTTATGGATAAATAGAGAGAAGTGAAGAGAATAAATGTACGTTGGTTTTTTCTCTCTTTCGAGAACACCTTCTCCAAAACCGCTCTCAAGAACAGCTCTTGAGACTCCCTCGCACTTGAACCGACAATGATTTTCGTAAGGCCGCATTTCAAAGGCATTTAATCCGTGGACAGTATATACATTTCCTTGTGTGATCATACCCCAATCAATGATACAAGTTTGTGATTCTTTGGGCATGTTTAGTATGTTTTTTCGCATGTTCATCGTGTTAGATATGGAATTCGTTTCCTTCATTGGTATCAGAGTCAGTTTTTTGCTTGTTTTCATGATTGTAGTACTGCATATGAAAATTACTCTTGATTATGTTAAATTTTGAGCTGCTATATACTCCTAACGGATGTATGGCAATGAACTCTCGGTGTATGCTGGTCACAGGAATTATTTGCTTATGTTAATCTTGCAAAGAAGAGGGTATTATGTATAGCCCATAATGTGCGAGTAGGAGATGTTGGGATTAATTGACTAATTGGGTTTAATTAATTTTGCCCATGATCCCATGATCTTGTGATGTACGCCCACAAAAGCCGAGCTGATAACCTATGGCGGTTATTGGAAGGCGGTTACCGGAGGTTACCAATGAGGTGGCTACCGGAGGGTGGCACCGGCAAGTTTCTTTTTAGTGATAACCGATCATGGATAAATAGAGAGAAGTGAAGAGAATAAATGTACATTGGTTTTTTCCCTCTTCCGAGAGCACTTTCTCCAAAAACGCTGTCAAGAACAATAATGCCTCCGAGACTCCCTTGCACTTGAACGAATAACGATTCTCCAAAGCTGCATTTCGGAGGCATTTAATCTATGAACTCCAGATACGTTCCCTTGTGTGATCATACCCCACTTAGTGACAAAAGTTTTTTTATTCTACTAGGCATGTTTCGTATGTTTTTCCACGCATTCGTTGTTTTAGATATGGAATTTGTTTCGTTCATTGATATCAGAGCTCGTTTTTTAACTTGTTTTCCCGATCATAGTACTACATATGAAAATCTACTTTTGATTATGTCCATTTTTGAGTTGTTATATACTCTTAACATATGTATAGCAATGAACTCTTAGTGTATGCTGGTCACACAGATTATTTGCTAGTATGAACCTTGCAGAGAAAAGGGTATTGTGTATAGCCCATAATGTGCCAGTGGGAGATGTTGAAATTAATTGATTAATTGAGTTTAATCAATTCTACCCATGATCAAGTAATGTATGTCCATGATGGGCTGATAACCTATGACGGTTATTGGAGGGCGCTTATCGAAGGTTATCAATGTGGTTACCGGAGGGCGCTTACCGGTAGTTTTCTTTTTAGTGATAACTGCTTATTGATAAATAAAGAGAAGTGAAGAGCAGAAACTACGTTGGTTTTTCTCTCTTCCGAAAATACTCTCTCCAAAAACGCTCTTGATAAGAGTAACGCTCCCAAGAATCCCTCGCACTTGAATGGACTCGCAAGGCCGCATTTCGGAGGCATTTGATCCGTGGATAGTGGGTATGTTCCCTTGTGCATGTTGAGTTATCTCGGGCTTCTCTCCTCCCAAAAGTTAGTTCAAAGAATGAGGCTTTCTCTCACACTTATAAACCGACCATCAACACCTTCCACAACCTATGTGGGATAACCCCAACAATCCCTCCTCACACATCGGGCTCTCCCATGTAACTGTTGGATTCAGACTTGTGGGTAACATAGGCTCTAGTACCGGTGTTGGGTGGTCTTGGACTCTTTCATCCCAAAAACTAACTCAAAGGGTGAGGCTTTTCATCACAATTATAAACCGACCACCAACCCCTTCTACAACCGATGTGGGACAACCCTAACAATCTCCCCCTCACACATCGGGCTCTGATACCAATGTTGGGTGGTTTTGGACCTCTATCATCCCAAAAGTTAGCTCAAAGGATGAGACTTTCCCTCACAGTTATAAACCGACCACCAACCTTTTCCACAACCGATGTGGAATAACCGCAATAGTATAATCATATCCCGATCGGTGATATAAGTTTGTGATTCTATTGGGCATATTTATTAAGTTTTTCTACACGTTCGTTGTTTTAGATATGAAATTCGTTTCCTTCACAAATCCTATCGCGTAAGTACCCTTCAAATCTCTTGCTTGAAAGATGTCCTTGGTTTCATAACTAGGAAATTCTAACAGCTTATCTATAATCTAATGTCAACTACAACTAAACATCAAACAATATTATCTGAGTCCAATATGATCCCCGAAATCAATTAGATAAAGAACTAAAATATCACATTCCAAATCTAGCAAATTAAGATAAGATGTGAATCAAATCTCGATGCGTCAAGCAGAGAAAATGTTGAACTATAATATCTCAAATTTGTGCCAAATTGGAGTTTGGGTTGAAACATCGAGTCGAGAATGGGTCAAAGACGAGTTTTGCAAGGCATTCCCAGTCCACAAGTATATGTTTAGGTGTCTAGGAAACACTAGATCGATTGAATAATTAAACACGTAAACACTAGTCGAGAATGGGTCAAAGACGAGTTTTGCGGAAAACAACTCTCAAGAAAAGATTTTTCGGATTTTCCGACATTTGTTTAGCGGAAAATAAGCTAGTTAAGGAAATCATTTTTCACCCATGGAGAAAACTCCTTTACATTCCTTTTTTTAATTTTCTTTTATTTTTATTATTTTGAATTTCTTAATTTTTTATTTTTATTTTATTTTTTCTCTCTTTTTGAACTTCCTCCACTGGTCCGTGGCCAGCGACCAACTGATGAATAAATTAAAGAATAAAAAACAAAATAAAAGAGAAAAAATAAAAAAAAATAAGATTAATAAAAAAAATAAATAAAAACATATAAAAATTCAATTTTCTTTTAAAAAAAATAGAAAAATGATCCACATTAGCGCGGTCGTGCCCCTTTTCCTGAGTGAGTGAGTTAACTTGCCAATTGCCACATAGGATGACTAGGTCTACATCAACAATTTTTTTTATCAAAAGGCCATGCAGAAAATGAAATTAGAGTTTTCTTATCAAATGAAGAAAAATATTTTTCAATTCATTTTCAGGTCTCAAGCAAACACTGAAAAATATAGTCATTTTTCTTTTTTTCTGAAAAGCATTTTCTAGAAACGATTCATTTTTCAGGAAACAAACGGAGCCATAGTGGAGCTTTTGCGACTGTTTTCCTTGTAAACATAGGTACCGATTCAAACCGAACCGCGTAATCTTGTTGTGATTTCTCTACAATTTCTTTTTATATTTCTTGGGAAATGTCTCAAATATTGTTGTTTGGATTTATTGCACAATATGCTAAAAGTGTAAGTTTTGTAACAACCGTTGATCAATACGTGTCTCCATAGTAAAACTCACATGATTAGTTTGCAGATAAACTTCATCCGCGTGATCTGTAAATCGTGAGATGACTTCTCCGATACCCCTTTGTTTATCACAAACCTTGATCCACACAGCTCTTGATAACGTATAAAACAAATTGCTACTTCTCAGACTATGAAAGACATTCACTTCAGAGGCACAACCTTACAAACGAATACATCATCACTTCAGTCGACCAGGAACGAGAACAACACCAGAAGGAAGAAGCTAAACAACAATGATCGAGGTTTTTTCCTGCAACAACCATCAAGAATGTTTAGGAATTCCAACGCTGATCTTCGAGGCGGCCCTACTGAGGTTGGTTCAGGTAGTGGTGCCAGTGACGCTGCTCTTCAAGGGTGGCACCGGCAGGAGAAACGGCGGTGGAGACATTGACTCTAGCATTGCTAGGGGCGGTGACGACCACGCTTGGTTGGCCCGTTTGCGACATTGTGGCCCATGCCCCAACCCGGGGAGGCATCTGCAACCATGAATTGTCCGGTTTCGGGGTGCTCCCCATCGCAGCAGAGCTGAATCGACGAGTTAGCATTGCTTATAACCAGTTGATTTGATCGAATTGCATCATAGTGGAATAACTGACCGTGCCTAGAGTACTCATTTTATCTCACCAATTACTTTGAATAGATACAACCAAGGAAGTGGAACCGCTTACCTTAATAGCTGCTTCTTCTTTTTGTTCTTTTCCCGGGCCAGAGACACAAAAGAAACTTTTGGGAGAGTGTTTCCGTTAAAAAGGACGGAGCTTTATTTGCGGCTTGTATAAAGATCAGGGACAATGACGCAAATAGTCGCTGAATTTTGACTTAATATGTAATGTAAACTCTGAATTGTTAATTTGAAACCCGACGTGTAATGTGGCCCCCGAATTTTTAATTTGACTAATATGGTTCCTAAACTTTTGAAACATGTTAGGAATCGGTATCGGTCACGAAATGTTTATGACTAAATTGGCATTGATCCCAAAGATTTAAGACTCAATTGGCACCAACAAAAATTTTAGGACTGAATTAGTATCAATGTAAAAAGTTTATGACTGAATTGGCGCCAAAAAAAGATCTAGAACTAAATTGGCATTAATGCAATAGGTTTAGGACTTTTTGAATAATTTTCCCTCTTCGAGGTGGCCGTACTTAGGCTGGTTCTGGTAGCGGTGCCAGTGACGCTGGATTTTTTAGGGTGGCACCGGCAGGAGAGACGGCAGTGGAGACATCGACTTTACCATTGCTAGGGGCAGTGACGACCATGCTTGGAGCTCTGTTAGGTGGAGGCTCCCATGACTCTGTATGGGCCCTTACCTATTCGCTTCCTTCCTCATCAACGCCGAAATTGACTAAACGCAACAGAACGATCAAGCAGACATGAATCAAACGAGCTAGCATGGCTTATGATAAGTTAATTTAATGAATCAAATTGTATTAGCGAAACAATTCACAGTGTCAAGAGTACTCATTGATTATCACTAACAATCTTTGTAACTGTTAATATAGAGTTACGCATATTAAGCATGCTAAAATTGGCTACAGATATACTCTCAATCTGTCACACCGGTCGTGAGCGACTGCTCTTATATTTAGAAATTTGATTTTGCGTCTTCATATATGTGCGCTCCAAAATGAAGAAGGAGAGAGGTGGAGTTGCTGCTATTGTTAATATTGGGCTTTCTCTAGTCAAATAACTGCGGCCCATATCATTGTGTCTAGCTAAAATGGGAGCATGACCAAATGTTTTACTATAGGCTGGACAGATTGGTAAATGAAATGGACGAATATGAAAGCTCAAATAGATAAAACGAAAGAAAAGGACTCTGCAGACAATCTATTGTGCAATTTTTTTTTTCCTGTGCCCCAGTAATTACATGATCATCTACAGACGAACTATATGGAAAAATCGGGAAAAAGTCACCAGAAGTGCCAAAAGCTTTTGTCGGGTCACTTAAGTACCAAATTAGAGAAAAATGATCTCTTAAGTGCCTCCGGAGAGAAATTCCGGCCAAAATTAATACATGTCATTTTTAATTAAATTTTTTATATGAGCTGGCAATAGTTTAAACCAAAAAATTGTCCAAGCGGATTTGTAAAATGGCCCCGTTTCATCCAGCGTGGCACCTTAGACTGAAAATGACGTTGTTTCATGGGGTCAAGAAGAAACGATGTCGTTTCACTCAATACCAAATGACTGTCGTTCCACAGCTGAACAAAACACGTCGGTGGCCGCCGACACAGCCACCGAGAAGGGATGGGGAAGGTCACCTAGGACTTCGCCAAGCCCGGCGACCCTCTTCGGCCCCATGCAAGGCCTCGACAAGGGCCTAATGGCCTGAATCTAGGGCTAGGCGTGACCCTTGTCCCGGATCCGAGAGAGGGTTGCCAGCCCCAAAGGAATCTCCCTGGGCCGGCGAGAGTCGCTGGACTTCGAGAGAGCCTAGGCGACCTCTGTCGGCCCTTCCGACACCTGTAGCAATGGCCACCGGCGAGGGGTTGGCCATAGCCAGCTGCGAGATTTTTTTTTTTATTTTTAGGTTTTTGTTTTTTACTCTAATTAATTTTTTAATTTTTTTTAAAACTTACGTTGCTGATTGGACCTCCAGTAAGCCACATCGGCTCATGATATTAATAGAAAAAGGCCAAGTCGAATTTCCGGCCAAACAAATTGGAATTGACACTAAAAAGATCATTTTTCGAAAAGTTTGGCACTTGAGTGATTCGAAAGAAATTTTTGGCATTAAAGTGAGTTCCGTACATAACTTTTGGCACTTTTAGTATCCTTCATCCGGAAAAAAACAATAAGAGTAGAGAATGAAAAAATCGCGTACCACATCATAAATACGAAAAAAAAAAAAACCACCTCTTGTACATGTGCATGTACATTTACTTACATATGGTATCAGCTCATTTATAGGCACCCCGACATCATTTTGCCTCAAAAGACCCTCTTTTATCCGTATATATAAGATGGCTGGCGGAGCATGTCGAGAGCCTTTACACAAAAAGGGATTAGCACAAAAATTAGAGTTCGTAATTAATTCTACCTCATTAATATGGAGAAGTCAATGTTTTAGATTCAAGTATCTGTAAAATAAACACCTAAATTATATATAATTTAGTGGATTCTGGAAATTATATCTTTTTTTTTCCTTTTTTTCTGAGTTTTCTTTGATTAATAGACATCATTAATGGAGAGGAGTCAAGTATGTGTGTGTCTCTATATCTATTTATGGAACTTGAGGTGTACCAAGAACCAATGTAAATTGAATTCTCTTCATTGGATAAGCTATATTTCTAGGCATGACACGAATGTTTTCTAGGCAAATAACACAACATGAGCCACACAATTTTCTCTTACCCTCCATTTTTGCATATTTGACCGAGCGAAACTAAAACATACACTTTGCACCCAAAGGTATCAAAGAGCCCACACTTCACACGTTGGGGAATGAGAAACTATGGGCAATGGGAGCGTAGAGCGTATGCGATTTTAAACGGGTGGGTGCAAAACACAGTTTTATGACCATATGACGTAAAATGTCACTGTAGGGAAGATTGTCCAAAAAGTCCTAAATTTACTATTTTTTTGCCAATTCAATCTTAAATCTTTTTATTTTGCCAATTGAGTTATGAATCATATTGCGTATTTGCAATTGAGTCCATCCAATCTATTTTGGCCGCAAACCGTTGACATGGACACTGTGCGTGCTTGTCCGACATGGCACAGGCCCGGCTGACGTGGATAATTTTAAATAATATTTTAATATTTTTTAAATATTTTTATTACTTTTTTCTTTTCCTCTCTTTTCCTTCTTTGTTTTTTTTTTTTTTTTTTTTTTGTTTTTCCCTCTGTCGGCCTCAGGCGAGGGCCGCCCTCGTAAGTTTAGTGGCATATTTAGATTGAGACTCCAAGTTGCAATTGATATGTGTTTGGAAGAGCCCGTGTTAGACGAGAGTACCATCTCTTTAATGAGTAACTGTTTGTACTCACCTGGTAATCCATTAACTTTCCCTTGGGGGTTCACCTGGAGGAGGTCGAGACAATTAAAGCTTCCAAGAGGAGTTTAAGGTTTTCCTTTCGTGATATCTCTGGATGGGATAGCTGTGAGAGATTGTGAGAAAAAAGTTGTGAGATTGCTTGGGTATTCTCTAGCGTTGGAACACAATTGAGCGATTGAAAAATTGAGTGTGCAAATTCTCCATACTTGCAATGGAAATTTTGCGACAGCTCTCCTCATGAACTTAGGTGTCGATTTGGACCGAACCATTTGAATTTTGGTGCGATCTCTCTACATTTTCTTTGTATAACGTATAAAAGAAATTGCAACTTTTCAGACTAAAAGACATTCACTTCAAAACTCAACCTTACTCGCGAATTGGACATGCTTATTGAACTTAAAAACACAACTCCACAAAAGAATACATCACTACCTCAATCGAACAAGAATGTGAACTTCCTCAGAAGAAACAAATTGACAATACATCAAGGTTTTTTCCTTTAACAACTATCAAGGATGGCTAGGAATTCTGACGCTGGTTTTCCAGGTGGCCCTACTGCAGCTGGTTCTGGTAGTGGTGCTAGTGGCGCGGCTCTTCGAGGGTGGCACCGGTAGGAGAAACGGCGGTGGAGACATCGACGATAGCATCGCTAGGGGCAATGACGACGGCGCATGCAGATGTGTTAGGTTGGCCAGTTTGCGTCGGTGTTGTCTCTGTCGCCAGGGGAGGCACTGGGACTGTCCCCAAGTCCGAACCGCTAGCTTTCTTGCCCTTGTCCCTCACCGGGTCGCTCCCGACCACAGCAATCCTAGTGTTAATTTTGTCTGCGAGCAACAGAACAATGGAGGACACGAATTTAGGAGTTAGCATGGTTTATAAATCGGTTGATTTGATCGAATTAAATTTCAACAATGAGACAATTGACCGTGTCACCAATACTTTTTTTAATTTTCACCAATTACTTTGAACCGATTTAACACAGAGTTTTCTCTTACGATTATGTTATTAGTATTTTTCGTGCACAAGGAAAATGCCTACCAAAATTCGACCAAAACAAAAAAATGTGTCCAACACAAGGGAAAATCATATCCTTGACTCTCTAATTTGTATTCGACACAGAAAAAAATGTGTACAATTGGTCTGATTCTACCCAAGAATTGGACTGAACCGACCATGGAAACTGGTCCAGTTCCCAATTTCAAAATTCTGGAACCGATATTGTGCGGGTAGGTTCCATAGTTTGCGTGTCTCGTGGACCGATGGCTAGAACCACGTTCCAAAAGCTAGGAACCGATTTTAATAGGGCAAGTTCCAGATTTTATGATCGGAAATACCTACCTTGAAACAGATCATCCCTATCCTCGACTACATCGTAAAACTATAGGAAACACTTCCTAGATATCAACTAACCTTCTCTTATGTATACCTATGGTACGAGGGCTGTGATTTTCCTTCATGTACACACGAAGATATACACGCCAACAGTAACAATAATCTAACAAGCGAAAGTAACAATAGACAGAGCGCAAAAAAAAAAAAAAAAAGAACATAGTACCAGCAGGGCTATTCTCGGGCAGAAGGCTAACATCTTTCTCGCTCTCCATTTCTTGTGGTTTTCTCAACTCTTCTCTCAATTGGCTCAGTTTCGATGATGAATGGCTTGCCAATGCGAAGTCTCTTTATAGGGCATGGCGAACCAAGAAAAGCTCCGTGTGTCTGAACTACGATTGTTGACTATGATCATTGCACAATTCCTTGGTACATAATTGACTTTGACTTCAGCTCCGAGTATGTGAACTACGGACCAAACTCCAAAGGCTGTTTTCTTCCGGGTCAGAGTCTTAGAAGAGACTTTTGTGAGAGAACCAATATTAAAAGATTGAGAACTCGACTCTCTTGTGAAAGAAAAAAATTGATTGGTGCTACTAAAAGGATTGAATATTTGCGGGCAACTTGTCGGATGGCAGGATCGCGATCCGAACGAGGAATTTCCCACGTGTGAAAACATGACTCAAGCCAAATAAAAGCGGGACACTTTGCGTTCGGCCTCCCTCCACTTTGCTTTGTCGGTGGTCCATCCCAACTTCCCATTCGTACGTGAAGAGAAACTTCTTCTGGCCCATATTCAAGGTGAAGAGAGTTTGGAACTCTCCCCGCACCATCGTTTGGCCCGACCTTTTTAACATTCTAATCTCTCTTCGAAATTGTATCGATTTTTCGGGGAATCCCGACAGCTAATTCCTCAAAGGAAGTACTTAAGGTGATGACCGTGAAGGTGGATAGCACCTACAATATGTATCACTCAACAACTTCACGGTCACTCCATATGAGGCTCGGGTGGGTGTTACGGACTCACATCATTGAAACAACGGCTTTTCCAATTGCCGATCCTCACTTCTAGCCGGTCTCCGAGGTCTAGCGACCGGCTTGAGGAAGAGAGGAAGGAAAAAAAGAGAGAGAGAGAGAATGAAAAGAACAGAAAATAAATAAATGATTTAACAATATTAAAATATTATTAAAAATTATCATGTCGGTGATTTCCGGCCAAATAGGTTGTGTTTGTTTGGGGAAAAAATTCATGCTAAAGGAAAATACTTTCTAGGAAATCATTTTTTAGGAAATCAATTAGTTTTCCTTTATTTGGTAATATTTGAATGAAAATGTTTTCTGGTGTTTAGGTCTCATTGGGAAAATATTTTCAATATCACGACTTTATCTCAAACCAAAAGAAAATTTGAAATTTTATCTTTATTTTTATTTTTATTTTTTAATTTTTTAAATTTTTTATTTTTTTTCCCTTCTTGCCCATCCGTTGCCAAGGCCCAGCCATCTCAATTTTGGAATGTGTTTTCACTTTTCATATTTAGGAATTCACTTTTCTAATTTTATGCACCAAAAAAAAAAATCCGTTGACTAAGTCTTTTCGGCAAACCGAACGGATGAAAGTCCGGAAAACTAATTTTCGAAAAACACTTTCATTCGAACAAACACACCCTAAGTTCAATTCCTTATTTGGACAACCTGCTTTAATTTGACAAGATTTGGGATGGAGCAAAAGTTAACTTATTAATTGGACAATCTATTCTTCAATCCAAAATGAGACCCAATTTTTTTTTTTAACAAAAAATACCGTAAACTAACTCAATGTTCCCTTTACCCCCATCTGGCGTCGTGACCTAATACACTTACGCCGCTAGGTATCAAAAACCCTACACTTTGCACCTTGAAGAATGAGAAACTATGGGAAAAATTGGGAGCGTAAAGTATAAGTTCTAAAACTAGGGGATGCATAGTGGCAAGAAAGGTTGTTAATCTCTTGTTTCTCTTGTAATTTCTCTTATGTATTATTAAGTATACTCAAACTGGCAACAAAACTATTGAATTAAGTTATCTAGCCAACATTTATCCGATGTCGAACATTGCTCACTTGTTTAAAGATATATTTGCAATCTGTCACGTCAGTTGATATATCATTCCCTAAGCGAATCTTTAACATGTCTAGCAATTCGATTTCGCGTCTTCACATGCGTGTGAGGCCACCATGAAGTAGGAGAAAGGTGGCCATGTCATCGTTAGTTTTGGGCCTTCTCTAGTCAAATAATTGCGGCCGATATGATCATTTCTCGCTAATTGGTAGTTCCCGGTAGGCCCAAAATTCATGCATTGTGGAATGAAAACCGGTTTTCTTAAACGAATATACCGTGAATTATTGCGGAATCCTATCGAGACCTCCGAAATTAACAGCGCGAACGTATTGTCACTTTCTGCAAAGCCACTCCCAAATCGCTTCGCGAGAACCATTCATGGTTCCTTCAGCATCTTGCAGATAATGCTTCATTAGACTACGTTTCATTCCAAGATCGAGGAATCCTCAAGTGACTCCGATTTTCAGCAATATTATTCCTTAGGTAGATTGAGATTCCTTTTCGATGGTTTGGATGGCAAAAATTAGGGTTTACAAGGGAAGAACGCCTCTCACAAAGGTGGCGGCCTACCGAGCCGGCTAGAACTACCGACAACAGGAGGTGGCCGAGACAGTGATGGAGTTGGGTTTTTGATAGTTTTATGGTGGTAAGAACATGGAATTGAAACCTATTTATACTAACTATTTCTTGGAAATCCAACGCCGCACCTAAGGGATTTTATTCCAAATGACATTGAAATCCACATCTTGATTTCTTTCCAAGTATGAAACGTATAGGAATTATTGGAATCCTATTCTTTGAGGAATCCAGTTCCACACTAAACCGTACGAGGCGTTAGTGTTGTTGTCACGATTATTTCAAAAGCATCAATAATAAAAAAAAAGGAGAAAATGACTAAAAAAAAAGTTTTAAATCTATTTTAATTATGTCAATTCAATCATAAACCTTTTAATGTTATCAAGTAGTTTTAAATCTTTTGACGATTTGTCAATGTGACCTTTCCAATTACCGATTTTTACAATTTTTTAACGATTTTTATATTTTTTATATTTTCCTTTTTTGTTTTTTCCTTTTTTTCTGCTTTCCCTTTTTTTCCTTTTTGCTTTTCCTTTTTGTCTTATATCCCTCCACCTGTCCGCATCCTCATCTAGAGCCGGCGAGGACCGTGATGCCCTCACTTGACCTAGATCCGGCGAGGGCATCGCGATCCTCGCCCGGTGGCCGACAAGGTCCTGAGCGAGGGCGCAACGCCCTCACCCGGTGGCGGCCAAGTCGCCGACCTCATTTAAAAAATAAAAAGAAAAGGAAATGGAAAAAAACATTAAAAAAAAAACTCAGAAATAATATTTGAAAATTAGAAACCGCCAACGTCAGAGCCGATCGTACCACGAAAGATAGCAGACATCCGCATCAATAATTCCCAACCAAAATTGGCCAAATGGACGACACCGACAAATTGTCAAAAGGTTTAGGACAAAATTGGCCAAATAAAAAAGTTTAGGATAAAATTGACATAAGTGCAATAGGTTTGGAATTTTTTTTTATGATTATCCCTAAGAAAACTACCAAGTCGACTTTAAACCATATTATTGCCATTGATGTTGAAAGTGAGGCGGACAACCTTGGTTCCTAACACAACTTTAGTAAACGAGAAAGAGAGATGATGCTCATGAAATTAGGGGTAAACATGTGTATATGCTAAATTATGCCGCATGTCTTGTCCATTCCGTATGATAATGATTGAACAGACAGTCTAGTGGTGTGCGTTGATTCAGGATAACTGCACTTCAATTAAGTCTCAAAAGTTAGCGTATCAATGTATCATTCGATCCTAAAATCTTTTAATAGGACAATAGAGTCCTAAAACTTTCTAAAAAGTCAAATTATTTGGTTAGTCTACTACGGAAATCATGCATGCGTAGCCTAGCTATGTGTATAGGATCTCCATCAAATATAATTACTCGGCGAAATTTATATCAATTTCATTAAAACTTTTTGACACCGCGAAAAGTTTTACAATGTAATTACATTTTTTATGTGAGTTTGGTAACTCTTATAATCGATCCCATCTTGATATTGAGAGTTGATATCATGACTTACATTATTAGCAAATAATCCACAAACTGCGAAATGGGCCTTGTTAATCATTAGCACCCTTGAAAATCATCGATTACATCTAGCAACACAAAAACAAATAAACTAAAGCTATTAATCTTTCCTTGCCTAGCTGCAACAAAATATCCAATTCATTAATTACGAGATTTCGATTCCTTACCCATGTCTTCAGAAACCACACATGTCAAGATCATTGCCAACAATCCGACCTAACTTTTAAGCAATGCCCTGACATGTGGTATAAGTTCGGCTCCGTTACATCGGCAGTGGCTTTCAATCCTATCGCGAAAAATTCTCCCCAGAACTCTCCGGAAGATGATCATACCCTCCTGGAATCCGAATCGCTTCCAGGAGGCTTTTTACGAATGAAGGGATCCTGGCGTGCACGCAAGATGCAAAAGCAAAGCATATACTCTCCTAGAAACCCTAGGTGGCTGTCGGTCTAATGTTATCGTAGCAAACATACTCCACAAAAAGGAAGAGAGAGAGAGAGAGAGAGAGGAAGTTTCAGACAGTGCAACTTCAGCGGAGACGAGATGAGAATCTTTTTCGCCCATTAATCAGGACATTCTCTTCTTGAAAGAGTTGCAATCCACCGATCGGTTTTGAAAGCACAATAACGAAGCATCGTATGCTAGGAATCATCATCGGTCACGAAATGTTGGAACTTCGAACCGGATTGCATTGTTTTCCATTTAACAATAATGATAAGAAGAATAAGAATAATAGCGATGGCAATAGTGAGAGAATGAAAGACGGGTTCTACCTAGAATAATTCTCAACACTTCATGTGGTGAGAAAGTTGGGTTTTACACCGAAAAAGCATAACATCCCAACGAAACTATATCAAAGAGGAGATAAAGAAGGGAATGATACGGTAAAAAAGGAGTAAGAAAATTGGAAGTGTCATAACTCGATCGATTGCTTTTTAAATGGAAAAATGAGTCCAATTATCACCAAATTCAAAGAAAATTCACCTTCATGCCTAAATTTAGTAAGCACAGCATCGGTTGTTAGATCAGCTTAAAATCGACTAGATTTGATCAATGGGCGAGCTGGGTGAGGCATCAAGACTAAAAACACTTTGCTTAGGCCCATTTATGATTTACAGAAATACTAGTCTTATTTTACACCGATTTGAGCAGCTCAAACCCTAAGAATGAAAACCTATTGCCCATATGTAATTACAACGTGCCTTCATGCTGACTAGACTGAAAATCCTCTTCGTTCATATTCATATTATGTCAATTCTGAACCAAGAAATCTTCGTGCACTCTCTTTATCTTTCACTTTTTGGCAGCAAGATCTCGCGCAAAGGGGGCAACACTGATTAAGCATAACAACGTGCGTAACCTGCATCGCATGTGAATCGGAGAAGAAGTGAAGTATAATTTTAGGGAAACAAGGGAGAACAGAAGATGCTTTTAATTGCCCCAACTAGCACTTTTTCCCTTGAATCTTTCATCAGGTCACGGCCTGATCTCATGGTACAACATGAAAGCATTTTAGAAACAGTAGGATGGATTGATGGATGGGTCGGGTGCCAGATTTAAAAGTCTATGCCCAAGCTTATCCCTAATATTACAAAAGAAAATGAATCGTATAATTTTCTCCATAAGGACTGCGAGACTCATGATCAGATCTATTCGATTAAACCATGTACAGTTGATGGAGAATAGAAATATTTCCTACTGAAGAGTGGCTTCACACGACGTGCGGGTCAAGAAACTTGAGTTAAGTTAATTTGACATACCAGTGGAGCGGAATTATGATGATAATCATCAGCCCACATGACCCCGACATTGCCCGACACGGAGATGTGGGACACAAGCTAATGTACCCGATACCGTGATGTTAACATGTAGAGGTGCATGTATGAGTGTGTAAATAGGCCAAAAACGTTTCAAATTGAAGATGACCGTAAGGTGAAGCGATTAATATATTATAATTGACTCATAACTCTTAATCTTAAATTTTTTAGTTAATATGGGTTCAATTATATAAGTTGATATCGAATTTCAAACAATCTTGGGATAAATACACCGGGAGCGCCATAACTTTTGTACAGTGTTTACTTGAGTGACATAACTTTTCTTTCTTTTATTTGAGTGCCACATCGCAATAAAATCGTCCACTTAAGTGTCATTTTTGGTAAATCATCTTCCGTGGACTTTTCATTATTTTTTTATTTATTTTCAGTGACACGTGGATTCTTTTTATATTTTTTAATATTTTATGGAATTTTTTATTTTTTATTTATTTTGATATTTTTATTTTTATTTTAAATTATTTAATATTTTCTGGGAAAGAAAAACCCCTTCAATTTCCCATGGCCTGCGAGGGTCACCGTGAGGGCCCTTGTCGGCCACGGCGGCCTCGGCCCTCGGGGGGGGTCGATTGCCCGGGTCGATTGCCGTTGCGGCCACGGACAAGGGCGCGAAGGCCCTTACAGATCTGGCCGAGGGCCTTCGTGGCCCCGCCGGCCATGGGCAAGGCAGCCCTCAGCTGTGGTCCACAAGGGGGTGAGGGCACGAGGGCCACCTCACCCATGGCTGGCGGAGCCGTGAGGCCTTTGACTCGGGCCGCTCCCCCCCGAGTCAAGGGTGAGGCGGCCCTCGCCCCTAGGCTAGCCAGCCAAGAGGGGAAAATGAAAACAAAAACAAAAAGAAAATTTTCAAAATAACTAATAAAATAAAATAAAAATCCACGTGTATATTAAAAGTTCAAAAAAATTGCTCCGGCAATGCCACTTTAGGTTTTTCGGCGTCCACATAGGATTTCCGGAGGGGCAAATCGGTAATGGCAATTAAATGATCATTTTTTCAAATTTGTGACACTCAAGTGAGCGAAAAAAAAAAGGTTATGGCACTCAAGTGAATACCGTACACAAATTATGGCACTCTCGATATACTTATGCCAACAATCTCCTATGTATTGGGCTTTTTGTTTTTTTGCTCCCAATTACTTGTATAAAAGCATAGGTGTGTGTTAATTGATTTTCTGGGGATTTTATCTATCCTCAATTATTGCTCTGGCTTCTGCGAGATGAAGAAATCACCAGAGGAAATGTTTTTAGCTTCTAGCAAAATAAGATGCAGGCGCTGCTTGAGAGACAAGGCTTGGATTTAGCCTTACAAGAGATGATAACTTTCCTCTGAGTATCAAAGTGGAAGAAAATGCCAAGATATTGGAAATAGTTTGAACTTTTGAGTGAAAGGAGATCCAATCAGATATATTGACATGTTTGAATCTGAGTACCATTTTTGAGAATCTCCCCACGTAAGTATCAGATTTTTGTTGCGTCGACCCAACATCTAGTATCAAAGCCAATGATTTAGCTAAGTTGGGCCCAAGTATGTGTAAATCAGCATTTAATGATTATCTCAAAGGAGATATTTCGGATATGGCTCCTTGATAAAAGTGGCGGATGGGGTAATCTGACCTCCCAGCTGAACTGGGCTGAGCCAAGGTGACTGAGGTATGATTTGAAGGGCAGATGACGGTCCCATCTATCATCCAGGCCAAGACGAAAATTTGAGTTGAGATAATGTTGGCGCGGACAGATATCTGTATCAAAACGGAGTGAGCTAAACAGTAGGCTCACACTCAAGGGAAAGATTTGTTGAGGTGTATATGTATACATTTAGGAGTATGGTGTAAGGTGGAGCGATTAATGTATCTTAATCGGTCTATAACTCATAGAATGTAAGTGTTTTACGGTAAGTTCAACTTGATATGTCGACGAACTCGAACTCTCTTTCGATGCACCTCCTAAACATGGTCCGATGGGCTTTTAACACTCCAAGACTGAGTTTGGTCGCCAGGATATAAGTCGGGATATGATATGTTTTATTTTATCCTATGTTTGGTAGATATCCATGATAGGATAAAGGGGGATATATGAGAATATAGCTAGGATATAAAAATCCCAAGGGAGGGAGTTGGATAGACCAGCATAGGATTTCTCAAAGGAGTAAACACGAAGAGAACTGATTTTTTCCCACAATCACCACCCTTCCTCCGCGTTGGGCTGCCTCTTCGCCGCGCTGGCCAGCCTCTCTAGCGGGGGGCTATCTCTCCGGCGGCGGTGACTATCAAGTGTGGTCACCTCTCCGACGACGCTAGGCTAGGGTCTCCAGCTGCAAAAATGGGTATCTTCACGACCTTGTTCTTAAATATATTGTTTGGTATGATATGAGATAACGTCCCTCGTTCATTAACCACTTGAACTTTTCCAACATTCGAAAGGGGTATTGACATGTTATAAAAAATTTGAGGTTGATCATCGACTTTTAAAAGGGGTCTCAACATGCAAAAGGGCACTCTTGAATATTCGAAAGAGCTCTTTTGAACGACCTGCAGGAGTCTTCTTTAACTTGCGAAAAGAGACCGAATAATTAAATTGTTTAGCACTTGTTTACTCACTCGATAAGACAACGAGCAAGACCAGCAAGTCATCTTCAAAAGATTCGACTCCAAATCGAGACCCACAATTCTACGAGGTTTGCTCCATCAATGCTATGCTCCAATTCAAATGGCACAAACCTATACCCAATAATAACTCACTCATCAGAACTCATTATTGAATAATTTATAAAGCATCATGATGTTTTAGGAAAATAGAGTCAATCTCGACCGTACATTGCATCTGCTTATCCGACTTTAATCTATATTTCACCAAAAGTAGATATATTATGACGAAATTCTTGGATTTCTTATCATATCCTATCTAGTTATATCCTGATTAGAAATTCGGACAATCAAAATGCAGCCCAAGTGGCTTCATAAGTCTTTGGGAGAGAATCGAAGTAACTAGACCGACTCTGGAAAAAATTGTACACTGCTCTCGAGTCAATACACACCAGGGTCACTTAGATATGTGGGCTCAAATCAAAACGCTTTTGTCCACACAAATTTTAATATGACGGGATGATAATGTAATTAAAAGATCTAGAGAAAATGGTACACAGCGGGGGTGGATTGCTCAGCTACAAGGGCGCACCCAAGAAAAAATATGCTATCTGAATCAGACCATCATTTTCATGGCCTATGATTGGTCTGATGGACTCTAAAGACCTTGAATGATTAAATTCAATTCTCTTTTTCATTTGCGGGGCCAAAGCTTTTCAATTTATCTTTACCTGAAGTTGAATGAGTGGTTAAGTCAATTTTTTCCCCAATGGGAAGATATAAACTAAGATATCCTTGGAAAAAGTGGGTTTGGGAGCTTCTATTAAGACACAATACGCACCCTGAAAAGAAATTGGAGTTAGCTCAACATGTTCATTTGCTTTCATTGTTTATGTCCCATAGTTCTGACCTAAGTTGAAACACTTTGGCCAAGAATTGGTGGCCTTTGCTAGGTTTGCATGGGGCGCATAAGCTAAGAGACGTATGGCCTATTCGTCTCATGAGTAGTGTGTCATGCTTGCTTACCATATTGTTTAATCATCCAAATTAATGATCATGTACGTGGGTTACGCACAAAAATGAGTACACGTAGTGATGAACAGTTTCAAGGTCAATTTCTAAAACCTACCCTAGCACAGATTTTGGTGTTTATCCAGGTTCCACTCGTATTCTTAATTGAATTATTGCCAAGTTGGAGCCCAAGTCCAAGCACGTCAATATATCAATTCGGACCTGCTTTCAATCAAAAACTTAAGCCAATAAGTTATGGGCTCACTTGGATATATTAACTGTCCACACCACATTAATTCTCCAATGTATGACTTCTCTAACACAACTTACATGTAGATTCTAACAATCTCTCCCTCCCTCACATGTGAGCTCCAGTGTTAAGTTAATTGATCACTAGATTCCTTCCTTGAGATATTTACCAAACACCGATACATATTGGTAGTGGGCCACCAATCAATCATCGGCTCTAACACGAGAGTCTAAGAGCACGCAGCAGAAGCCCGATATCTTCGACCGAGGAGATCGCCAAGAAGAAGCCCAAGTCCGAGCCCGTCAATATATCCAATCGGACCCACCACCAATCAATCATTAGCTCTAATACGAGAGTCCGAGAGCACACAGCAGAAGCCCAATATCTTCGGTTGGGGAGATCACTAAGAAGAAGCCCAAGTTCGAATCTGTCAACATATCCAATCGGACCTACCTTCACTCAAAAGCTTAAACCAATGAGTTATGGGCTAACCTGGATATATATTAACTGCTCCACACCACATTAATTATCCAATGTGGAACTTCTCTAACACAACTTACACGTGCATTCTAACGGTCTCTTCCATATCATATTAATTCTCCAATGTGGGATTTCTCCGACATAACTTACACGTGCATTCTAACAATCTTTCACTCCCTCACATGTGAGCTTTAGTATTAGGTTTGCTCCACCTTAATCTCTCCCTCCCTCACGTGTGAGCTCCAAGATTAGGTTTACTCCACCTTAATCCAAATATTATTCCGCATCAACTTATCTTATTTTGAATTGGTCGCTAGATTCTTTCATTGAGATATTCACCAAACACCGATACATATTGGAAGTAGCCACCAATCAACCATGAGCTCTGATACCAAAGCCTGGGAGCACACAACAGAAGCTCGATACCTTCGCCCGAGGAGATCGCCAAGAGGCAGCCCAAGTTCGATTCTATTAACATATCCAGTTAAACACACATTCACTCAAAAGCTTAAGTCAATGAGTTATGAGCCAACTTGGATATATTAACCGCTCCACACCACATTAATTCTCCAATGTAAGATTTCTCTAACACAATTCATACGTGCATTTTAACAATCTCCTCAAATGACTACTATTTGTTGCTATAATATACGATCATAACTCACATTTAGACACATGAACGATATAAAACATTAACGCGGTAAAAGTCTCGATCACGTAACTCGCCGTAAATGGAAAATCATATTAATGGCTCAAATTACATGATCATCATCAAATGTCATGGAATTTCGCAGAATCACGCAAAGACATAGAGCAAGAAAAGCACAAAAAATTATTACGGGTTCCAAATTCCACCACTTGAAACGTAGAACCTACCCGTTGGGCCCGGTTCCCCAATTTTTGGAACCTGGAACGTACCACGCATACCATAAAACCTGAACCGGACAAGTTCCCACCAGTTTGAGTCTCCGGTTCTCAATTCTACTCTTAAGCTCGCTCCCCTTAAGTACGTGGACCGAGTCATTTGGGAGTTTTTCCTAAAATTTATGAGGTCAAAATTGAAAGCGCACACACGAAAGAGATTTTTAGTCCAGTAAGGCTTTCGCTTATCTTTACATAGTCATCATTTCTTTGGGAAAAAGCTTTTAGGTGCTTCGACAACGCGCAACATGGTCATCACCATCAACAGCCAACCAACATTTGGCAAGTCCCTTGTCGAAATTGTTCGGTCTCCTAAAGCTGATATGGGAAGTTCATAACGTTTGCCACTTATCGAGTAAATGGGGGCACAACTCGCTTTAGAATGGCCCAAAAATCTCTCGTGCGCGCGCGGACAGGGGGAAGGCAGGGGGAGGGAAAAAGAAAAAGCACGGCCAGACAGGAACAATGGCGAATCTTTGAGTCAGCCACCATAGGAACGTTGTCAATTCTCCACAATTATTTAATGATTTGACACACACACACACACAGAGACAGGTACTAAATGGGAATAGCTGGTTTCATATGGACTGCAAGGTAGTGGCCTGTGTGGTCGAGACAAAATAGCGAGTAAAAACGAAAAAGCAAAATCAAGACACAGTTTTTTGTGATTTGCTCTTAAATCAGGGCTACATCCAGCAGAAGATTTCACTATAATTAACATCTCTCTATTAGAATCCTCAATTAGAAAAAGCAAGAGATTATATGTATAGATATGGGAACAAGAACACTAGGAACCAACTTCTTTCAGTTCTTGCCAAACCAGCCACCATTTCAGCCATGGCAACCTTTGCCATTTTCATTCACAGCTTCAATTTTTTCTACGTGGGACTAAGGGTTTTACAAAGAACTGCTGATATGTATCTGTGTGGAGTAGTATAACTAGTACTATGAAACTTCAACTCTTTGTGCAGCACAGAGTGCAATATCGATTTCGTTCAATCGGTTTTCGCATACCCGGCATTACTCACCGCGAGAACAACCATTATGAAAACGGGAGAGGTGTATTATTGTTGCTTTCTTATCATCAATATTAGTGGGGATCGGGCTGGTCCAATTGGAGTTGACAGGGGTGTTTTCATTAGCTAAGCCAATGATCGTCCTCTTCCTGCAAAATTTTTGCAATCTCCAGGTACTATCACTAATGCTTCAGCTACAAAAAAAGCCAGTCACTTAATCTTTTGCAGACTCCTGATGAAACAGAAAGACTTGTTTTTCCATGTCTTCACACACTAAGTGACAAGCTAATCGACATCCAATGGACACTTTATGTTTTTTTCCCTACACTCACATATATTATTCTCTGCATGCTTCTTGACCCCACTCATTCCAAATGAAACTTTAAATCCCCACCATTTCTAAACAAACATGAGCTCCTGTTGCCTTGGCCTAGAGAGAGAGAGAGAGTGAGTGATGGAGGGGGTAGAGAGAGGCGGCACCGCCACATGAGGCGGTGATACGGTCATTTTCCAGCGAACCTCGACCACTAACACTCTGTGGGTGTGTGTGTTTTCAAGTGGAGGAAGCATAGGGATCGAATACTACTCGCAAAAAAGGAAGATATCACACGAATGGTGCTTGCGGTTGGAGCATCTCTCTGTACCACCGTATCAATCAGTCACTCCCTCCTTTTGGAGGCCATAAATAGCACGATCATGGCCTTTCACTGATACACTCATCACAGGCTCTAACGAGCCACTGAGTCCTTCACATATCATCATCACCATTATCGCTATCTCAAATTTTTCGAAGTGTTGAAAGAAAACAGGATGGTGAAGTTTTCTAAGCAGTATGAAGGTCAGCTTGTGCCTGAGTGGAAAGAGGCCTTTGTTGATTACTGGCAACTCAAGAAGGACCTGAAAAGAATCCATCTCCTTATGAACACCCAGCCAACCTCATTGCCCAACAGAGAACATGAACATGAACGTCATCGTAGTACTCCTGTCACTGAGGCTCACACTTTCCTCTCATCTCTAAAGAAGCTCTGTCCTTTTGGCCGTCATCATCCTAGGACTGATGATGCCATTCACGTATTGTCCTTACTTCCTCAAGAACCCAAAAGAAAAAGAAAACCAAGAAAACTTATTTCATTTTGATGATTATTTCGGTAAAGAGAATGAAATGGCTTGTCGGTGCTTGTCTTTCTTAATTTTACACCAGGTGCACAAGAAACTTGCGTCTTCAGACAGACAGGGTGATTTGTATGAGACTCAGTTGGTGGAGCAATTCTCAGACCTTGAAGCAGCCAAGGAGTTCTTTGCATGCTTGGACCACCAGCTCAACAAAGTGAACAAGTTCTTCAGGACCAAGGAGAGAGAGTTCTTGGACCGAGGAGAGTCCCTGAAGAGGCAAATAGAGATCCTGGTCGAGCTCAAAGCATTTGTCAGTGAACAAAGTGGAAAAGATCCGTCGTCGGCCTATGATGTCGGGGAGGAGTATGCTTCCATTTCCTGTGCCATATCTTGTGGTAAATGAGGATAAAAATAGCTCTTTGCTGCATTGCCAATGCCAAATTTTCTGATCACATTATTAAGCACATAAAACTTAGAATTTTGATCAAGCTCACGTTGAATCACAATTTGCTTGTTAATATTTTCCATTCCTCGGGTGGCAGAGGAGGAGTCCATAGCAAAAGGACAAGATCAAGAACAAATGCAAGAGGAAAAAGCCTTGGAATTGGATGAACTTTGGAAAAGTGACGAGCTTCTGTTGACCGAGTCTGCAAAATGGGACGAGGCAGGGAAGTCAGGAGCAATAAAGAGAGAGTACAGTAAAAAATTGAGGTCGCTCTCAAGTCGGTCTTTCAGCTGCCAGGGGAAGAACTTGAAGGTGAACATTCCTCTGACGACGCCATCTCGGGCCTTCTCGGCGATCAGTGACCTGGTTTGGGAGGATCTGATCAGCCCGGTCTCAAAGAAGTGCAACTCTGAATGCGATAGTAAGACGCAAATTAACAGGACAAAGCTGCAGTATGCAGAGAAGATGATCAAAAAAGCTCTCATTGAACTCTACAAAGGATTGGGTTATCTTAATACTTACAGGTACATTGGCATAGGTGTTTGCTTCATTTTTTTATGGTTGAGCTTACTTATGTAAGTCTTGTGCTTAATAAAGTCGGTCTATTTTTCTTCAGGAACTTGAACATGCTTGCATTTGTTAAAATTTTGAAGAAGTTTGACAAAGTAAGTGAAATAGTTGTTCATTTCTTTCTCTTTTATCTTTGTATGCATGTGTACTATAACTATTACACATATAACAGAGAAATCGGGCATTGTAACTTCTGTTAGTGAATGTTTCAGGTTACGGGAGAGCAAGTTCTTCCGATTTATCTGAAAGTGGTAGAGAGCTCCTATTTCAATAGCTCAGACA
This sequence comes from Rhodamnia argentea, assembly GCF_020921035.1. NCBI lineage: Eukaryota > Viridiplantae > Streptophyta > Magnoliopsida > Myrtales > Myrtaceae > Rhodamnia > Rhodamnia argentea. The sequence goes on along the minus strand of NC_063154.1, from coordinate 6,805,275 downwards.
AGGTAAAAGAACATTCCTAATTTAGTTGTCTCTGCAACAGAATGCCGTGAAATCATGTGGGCAATGAGTCTATGACCCTTTAGATGATTTGTATCCACTTGTCCGTTTGTCCTAAAATTTAGCTGACGCAACATAGCGGTCGTTATACTAAATTTCTTGTCTGCACAAAGAATGGCCCTTGAATCATATGTTCTTTCCCTGGCTCATATAAAGATGTGCATTTACAACTTTGTAAGGCAGAGGAATTTTCTTATGGGGTGTCAGAAATGACAGGTGATGCATTTGGGAGATGAAGTTGAAGAGCTATTTGTCAAGCAATTTGCTGAAGCTGACAGAAGAAAAGCCCTGAAGTACCTGAAGCCACTCCCGCGTACAGAGTCACACGGCATTTCCTTTTTAGTAGGTCAGTTTTACAGCCCAGATACAAAAACTTAAATCTTCATGATGACATCTTCAAACAGCATATCTTTCAAAATTCACCTTGTGTGCTCTTAATTTGGGACCATATCTTAGGGCAAGAGACTGAAAGAGAGAGTGGCTGGACCCATCAGGACATTAGTGATCATAAAATGACTGCTGGTGGACACTGCACTTATTGTTTTTGGTTGAACTATAGATCCTGGTCCCATGGTACAACACTTAACTATCTTCGCACTGGATATGGCCGTAGAGGATTGAAGAGTGGAAAGGCTTAACGAATCATTTTATAGACTCATAATTTAAGGTCATGACAAATTAAGCTAGTCCCGATCTAGAAAATATGTAACTTTCGTCTTAGATAACGAGTTTTAGGCCTAACTTCTGTAGCAAAGGAGTTTAAGATAAAATCTAATGAGTTAGGACAGTTTTCCAGTTATCAACTAACTGCAACTGAAGAAAAAAAGAAAGGAGTACTGAAATTAAGCAAAGTTTCCTTTACAGCTCTGCCATAAGAGTACAATGACATTGAAGAAAGTTAGCATTCCGTCTTCCGATTGAATCGAATATAGAGGAGAGAAGAGTTGCAGACTGCAAAATTATCAAATGGAAAAATTTATGGAAATATAGCATAGAGTCACTCAAAGAAATCAAGAAACAGAAACAATGGAACAGCGAAACTAAATGATTACATTATGCCTAAAATGCTTTCCCTCATTGTTGTGCATCAGGGCTGTTCACCGGTTGCTTGATTGCGCTCTTCACCGGATATGTCATCATGGCTCAAGTCACCGGCATATACAGAACACAGGGAGATAGAGTTTACATGGAAACCGTGTACCCCGTTCTTAGGCAAGTACCGTTTAGTTTTAGCATTCTTCATAATAACAGGCAAAAGGCAGCTAAAAGAAGTGATCCCTGTATGTGCAGCATGTTCAGCCTGTTCTTTCTGCACTTCTTTCTCTACGGATGCAACATTTTCGCATGGCGAAAGGCACGTATAAATTATAGCTTCATCTTTGAACTGAACCCTACCGAGGAGCTCAAGTACAGAGATGTGTTCCTAATTTGTGCCACATCGATGGCTGTTGTGGTAGGTGTCATGTTTGCCCATCTGTCTCTTCTCACAAAAGGGTCTTCATACGAACAAGCCCAGTCGATTCCCGGGCTTCTGTTACTGGTACTTTTCTTTTCTCTCTCAGTAAAATAAGCACAACAAAGTTCTCCAATATTATGGAAAAGCACACATAGGCATACACATTCTACAAGATCCTACTTATTACTGATGCATAATCTCTTATACTAATCGAGATTGTTGCTGACAAAAGTATGGTTTCTGAGCATGCAGAGTTTCGTTCTATTACTTGTATGTCCATGCAATATCTTCTACCAATCTAGTCGGTACCGTCTCCTTCGAGTGATAAGGAACATCATCCTCTCACCCCTCTATAAGGTGCAATTTCCTGTATCCCTATATGGTGACATAGTATACATACTGCAAGAAAAGTGGGTTTATAGGCTCTGACTTTGGAAGATGAACATAAATCCCAGTTTAACATGACTGCTCAGCGACGCCCAGTAATTCTGACTGAAAAAAGACTATCCACTGCATAAACAATCGGACTGACTACCTTACCAAAAAAAAAAAAAAAAAAACAATCGGACTGACTAATTCGATTCTGAATTTTCTGCAGGTGGTTATGCTGGACTTCTTCATGGCTGATCAACTCTGCAGTCAGGTAGAGCTTTGTTCAATAGAAATTTTACAGATAGATAGGCGGAGCAAGAATTCAAATCATTGACTTTACCGGTTCATGATTGATACTTTTGGCAGATTCCAATGCTCAGAAACTTAGAGTACTTAACCTGTTACTACATAACCGGAAGCTATAAGACTCAAGACTACGAATATTGCAAGCAGACAAAGCACTACCGAGACCTCGCCTATGCAGTGTCCTTTATTCCTTACTACTGGAGGGCAATGCAGGTTGATTTAAAGCCCTCCAGTTTTTCTTAGGCAATTGTTAACTGCTTTAGGAAATTGGCAGACGTATATAATAGAATAGCCTGATTGAGTATTACTCTTATCAAATATGCAGTGCGCGAGGCGATGGTTTGACGAAGGACACACAAGCCATCTTGTGAATCTAGGGAAGTACGTGTCGGCGATGTTAGCAGCCGGAGCCAAAGTAGCCTATGAGAAAGAACAGAGCTTCGGGTGGCTCTTCCTAGTTGTGTTCATCTCGAGTGGTGCCACAATTTACCAATTGTACTGGGACTTTGTAAAAGATTGGGGCTTGCTCCAGATGAACTCGAAGAACCAATGGCTGAGGAACGAATTGATGCTTCGCCGAAAGTTCATTTACTACTTGTCCATGGTATATACTATAGCCTCTCTCTTTCTCGCTTTTCGCACAAAGAAAGAAAAAGATGGGAAGAAAAATCTAATGCAGGACATTAGGACGGTATCGATTCTCAGATCAGAAGATGAATATATATTCTTCCAAAACATAATATGAAAATGGTTCCAAGGAATTAAGGATGAAAGGTGAGATAACCCAACTTGATGATAAACAGAACAAGATGCCTAATGTGCTTCGCATCGCAGGAGACAGGATAGAGAACTAGATCTCTTGTGGGAATCAAGTAGCAAATGATTCCGACTAACCGTATTTGTCCTTGCAGTTTTAAGAATTCCGAATAATCGTGCAGGGTTTGAACCTCGTTCTCAGGCTCGCTTGGTTACAAACGGTCATCCATTATAGTTTTGAAAATGTCGATTATAGAGTGACAGGGCTATTTTTAGCCGCCCTGGAAGTACTCAGAAGAGGCCTGTGGAATTTCTTCAGGTAATAAAATTTCAGTTTTTCAAGTTTTGTATGGACGATGGCCATAAGTATTATGAATTTTATGAGCTGTATCCACTATGTCAATTGATTAGGACTGCTTTTGATTGGCTCAGGTTGGAGAACGAGCATCTAAACAATGCAGGAAAATTCAGAGCAGTGAAGACAGTACCCCTTCCCTTTCATGAAGTGGATGAAGAAGGGTGATCAACCGATTGGCCTAAGTTACAACTTACAAGCAGAATACAATTCAGGATTAAAATTTACAACTTCTTTCAGGAAATGGGTATCGGGGTTTTCTCGGCTTAGCATCAGTTGATGGAACGACTCGGCCAAATCCAATTTTTGTTCGTTCAGTGTACTTTAGAAACACGCTTCAAACTTGTAACATTTTTTTTGTTCCTTTTTTCCGAGAATGAAGCGGATGAGATAGAAAAGCCGTCAATGCATTGATACCTAGTTAATGCATCCTCCTCGTCGCCTCTTTCTATCTGTTTGACACCCATGTCGGCAGCTGAAAATTGCAACATACTTTGGTCTCTCCACTTTTTTCCATTGACATTCTGATATTTCAAGTAGAAGAATCAAGGGGAAACAATTGACACAAACAGAGAGCTTATTGGAAAATGTGGTCAACTGATCAAGAGAAAAGGGAAAACTACAGAACTTATTGGCATCGATTAATCGTTCAGTGAAACCACCTGTAGCTGCGGCACCACATACGGAAAAGAAGGTATCTCAGTTCTGTGGCGAGACCACCTTTGGTCAGGATGGATCAGCCATCGCCAGGTTCAACAATACCCACGACAACCCCGAGGACGATGCACGAAATGAGCAGCAGCGCGCCTCCCAACACAACCATGTTCCCGATCACCTCGACCTGTTCGTTCTCGTCGATCTCCATCAGGAAGAGGCACGGGAAAAGAGAGCTAAAAATTGGTCGTTCCCCTTCCCCCTCACTTTCCTGTCCACCCAAACCGAGAAGAAATGAACTCTTTCCCGTTTTCTTTGGTCCATTCGGGTGATGAAGCCATTTACATGGTCCATGATCATTGAACTGCAGATCGCCCTAACAGGTCCCCGCCAGCGCACGGATTTGTTCCGCACCGAACCGAAGGGGGAATAAGTCCTAGAATGTGTTAACAAAGAGCAGTTATATGTTTCCACTTTTGATGGAGGGTCTAGCACCAGGTGACAGCAAAACCTTACGTTGGACGGCTCCGAAAGAGAAGCCCTGCCACAAGCCAAGCTATAATATATAGGCCAGCTTTGACAAGTTCATTTGTTGGAAGCTGTTCGGCTGAATCACTTTGCTCAAATGGTCCTGAGAAACGGCTGTTAGACTTTGCCTGGACACTCCTGTAACTCCATATTCTGGAGAAATGGGTGGCCAAAGATAAAAAATTGTACCTTTTAAGTGAATTTACCTGTGTAACTCGAAAAATAGCCAGGCAGTTATAACAGATGAAATCGGAAAATAGAATTTCATCAATTACTCTTGGGTAGTTCTATAGTCCTGAGAACGGGTCCCGACAACAACTTGTCATAATTCGTTATATCTTATCGGAATTCCTTGCAAAATATTGTAATACACCAAAAGTGCAAGTTTTAACGAGCGAAGTTTACTCTTTTTAAATCATGTGGTCGCGAGATCAAGGATTCATTACCCAAAAATCTTTAGAGACAACTTTAGCCGTGGGGAATGATAAGCAAGTTAAAAACCCATTCTCGGACTGCCGAAACCGATGTCCTTATTCGAGAAAATGAAGCAATCCGGATTTTGCATTTGAAATTTTTCCAATTGTTTTTTTTTTTTTTTGTCTTTTTGTGTTTTTACAAAAACAGAAAAATAAAAATTCACTGGTGAGAAAGAAGTGGACTGCGTCAGAGGAGTTGTTCCCCTACCCGCCGGCGCTGCAAAAAGCAGAAACAACAGTCCCAATTTACAAAAAAGCTCGCACAAATCCCTCCAATGGCGGCGACGATCACTACCGGTTACCCGCCGACCATTCACTCTCTCTCCTCTTCCCGAATAGGCCTTCATCGTCCCTCCTCCTTCTCCTCCTCCGCCTCATACTGTTCTCTTCGGCCTCCGGGAGACAAGCCTACCCTCGTCTCCTCCAGGTCGCCGACCATGGCTGAACCCCTCTTCAATCTCTCTCTCTCATCTTTGTTTCGCTGTTGTCCAAGCGTCCTGCTCAATTTAGTGGCCCTGAAGTTCGATTTTGCGATTGCGTCCCAGGTTGCGCGTTTTGCTCCCGAAGATTGGACCGAGAAAGCGAGGATTAGGTTCTCCTTTAGTGTTCTGCTCGTTAGAGGGTGAATCCGAGACGGACCCAGAATCGCCCCCGAGTGATTCGACCGTGGTATGTGATAATTCTGGGTTCGTGATTGCATTTTCTTTGAGTGTGCTGATGTCGATCCAATGCCTTGTCCCAAATCCCATCGGAGGAGGATATCCATGTGTTCTTTATTAATTGCTTGATTGAACTGGAACACTTGTTCGACCAAGTTGCTGGATTTGATAGGAGGGAAATGTGCTATGTCAGGTTGTCATGAAATCACAATTTTTGGTAGGTTCAGATGTGAAGTACGTCGACATGTAATTGGAGCACGATGATGCTTGTGTGGACTAGACATATAGTGGATATTGCTGATCAGTGTGTCCATGTGACGGCATTAATGTTTCGCATTTGCTTTTGAAGAAGAATGATTGATGTTTTGGCATTTGCTTTTCACGAAGAATGGATGATCCAAAACTGAAGATATGTAGTCAATCCCTAGCCTAGGACCACTTTCATATGGTACCTTTTTTATTCTTCTCTCTATTGTAGTTGAACAACTGCTTAGGTATTATGTTCTGGAAACGTAAGTTGGGGTTTATAGCTGGCAAATCACAAGATGAAGCAACAGAATGATGCTGTCAGGAGAGGGAGGAAGTCTACATCATATTTCATGTTGTTATCTAACATGCTTGTGAAAGCAGTAACCTCGCTATGTTGTCACTTCCCCACAGAATGCGGATGCTTTGAGCTTCTGTTTCAACTTGTGTCATCTACCTTTGCCACATCACGACCTTGTACTAGGCTGTGCAGCCTTTACCTTGACCCCTTGAATTTGACATGAGTGAAAGTATACCCATGAGATTCATATATAAATATGAATTTCTTGCAAGATTAGATTGTAAGATCTCCCTTAGGTATCTGTGTGAAAGAGGGGGTGAAGTATGATTGTATCTCCGCCAAAAGTTCTTTTTGAAGAAAAAGTCAGATTTGCCAACCACTTATTGTCCTCATATTCAATGAGTTCCAAATTTTGTAACTCTTTGTGTATAGAATTGCTATTTTTCTTTGGATGTAAATTGTTCTTTTGCTTTTTGTCCTTTTTTCATTAATAATTGAAAATATACAGTACACTCGAGCATTTGTGCTATGAATAAAGGGCTTATGCCCTTTGCATGCTTAGTCTTAGATGGAGAGCAATTGATGCATGCTTCTTTGCTTTTTCATGCCTCAAGCATTTCTCGCTATTGGCCTCTTTTAATTAATTAATGCCCTCTTGACAGCATCTACATCTTAATTTGGAACACCCAAGGAGAAGATTGCTTGTACAATTCACTTGTAATGAATGCGGTGAAAGAACACAAAGGCTCGTGAATAAGTTAGCCTATGAACGAGGTCTTATATTTGTACAGGTAACTCGTATGTACAACATTACATTGTATCTGTGATCCATCTTGTTGTTCTGTGATGATTAGAGGAAAAGTTGTCACATTTCACAAGGAATTGAATGCTCTGAGGGTAAGCTATCACACTAGGAAGATTTCTTTGAGCAACCTATTCGATAGTTTTCTCTTGGCATTGGCAAAATCTATCTTATAAGTTGTGATCTAAAAAGATTTCTTGGGTGCTGAAAAGAACATATGCAATTTTTGGGGGACTTACTACTTTGGTTCAAATAACCTAGTTTTGCTCGTTGTTTTTCCCTTTTTTGCCAAAATAAATATTACCAGAGAGAAGTACTGGTTGCGTGACCCACATATGCAGAATAGATAATGTAAAATGGATTGATTTTCCAGAAAGAAATAATAAATAAATAGTCTATTGATTGTTGGATTGTGCTTTAAGGCACACTTGTCAGGATGCTTTAAACTCAAGTGAGTGACATTTGGTCGTTGGTCAACTTTTGGCATTCCATTACAGCTTTGCTTCTCTTTTTCAATCATGAAGTGTCCTCAGGCGCTTGAGTAGAAATAAGAGAACTAGAAAGGGAATTTTGTTCATCCATCTAATTTTGCTTTGCAGAATATGAGGTGAGTTGTGAAATTTGATGTTGTGGCTGTCCTTTTTATTGCAGTCTTCCTGTTTCTTTCATTTGTAAGTTATGATGGTACTGTTAAGAGGCCACAGCAGCAACTCATGCTTTTACTTCTTACTGCTGTTTCTTTGGCTTGTCTTTGCATCTTTTTAAAATTTGTCTTTTCTAGTTTGTTGATGTTTGGCTTATGCTTCTCATCAGTGTGCTGGTTGTCTTCGGCATCACAAGTTAGTTGACAATCTTGGCCTTGTGGTGGACTATGACTTAAGAGAAGATATTGAGATGGAGCAATAAAAATCAAGCCTATTAAAGTTCAAAATGGCGAGGACCTCTCCATGCTGTACTTACTTTTGTTGTATTGACCGATTTTGTGAAGGTTTTGTTTTGAACGAAAAAAGAATAAAGAATTCTCCAATAGTATCTCATTGTGTAGAAAGAATACAAAAATGCCTTACAATTCTCGATCATATTTTCTTTTATTTGTTCTATTGGCTCCATTTTTTTTCTTATAATGCCAGCTTTGTAAGGTTTGTAAGGTGTAAATATGACCTGTGGCAGCAAATTGCTCTAGAAGCCACAACCTCTGAGTGCCAGCAGAATGGCCAGGGAAAATCCAATCCTCACCCACATCCCCAGCTTTCCTTGTTGATGGAAGGCAAATCCTCCATTCTATAAGGAAGCAAGAAATAATATGTTATAATATGCTGTTGATGAATATCATGATTGGAACTTGAACATGCATCAATAGTTTGCTACATTACCAGATCTAAGTTTGGTGAAGGTGCTGGGGATGTATCCTCTGTGTCTGAAACCGTAGGTGGAGATGGAGGGCTTGGCACAGTATGTGCTGGGGCTGGGGCATGGGCATGATGCCTTCTGTGCCTGTGCTTGTGCCTCCTCTTGTGTTTGGTGGGTGCTGGTGCGGGAGATGACACCAAAACTGGTGCAGGTGCCGGTGCCTTGTTAACAGGTGCAGGGGCAGGGGCTGGCGGCGGCGTTGATGGGGATGGTACAGGGGCTTCCTTTATTGGTGCTGGTGCTGGTGCTGGTGGTGCTTTTACAGGAGCTAGAGCAGGTGGTGCTTGGGCTGGTGACGGGGACACTTGTGGTGGTGAGACAGGCGGTGGCAGCGGGGGTGGTGAAGCAACAGGCGGTGGAGGCAATGCTGGTGGCTGTGCAGGAGTAGAGGTGGGAGGGCTCTGTGGCGGTTGAGGTGGCGGAACCTGAGGGGCTGAAACTGGTGGGCTGGATGCTGGTGCGACTTTCGGGGTTGGGGATGCCGTCGGAGTGGAAGTCGGGGGAGTCGTCGTCACAGGGGTAGACGGTGCTGAACTTGCTGGTGGCAGTGTCGTGGAAGCCGGTGGTGTTAGTGGAAGATTAGAAGGTGAGGCAGCTGGTGCTTGCGCGTATGTGATTACCAGTTGACAAGCGAGGATAGCTGAAATATGATACCAATATGTGAAGGCCATTTTATGAAGGTGGGAGGTCTAAGGAAGGACTTGGTGGTTCTTTATATGCAAATCCCGAAAGAGGGGGACCTAAGAACATCAAAGGTGTTCGGTGGAGGGAGAGATGTTGCCCTCGTGTGATAGGCACATCGTTTCTAAACGTTCTGGCGGTGTGATGAAGGGAAATTTAAAATAAGGTTGTTTGGGACTACGGTTGCGCCATCTTGTCAGCCAACCTATTCGGCTGGATCTTGGAGCAGGGGCCTCCTATGAACTCCCCTCCTGCCTTTAAGATAGGAGAAATAGACCTAGTTCTTACGGGAGAAGGTGGCTTTAATTATGTGTCTCTTTTATTTTTCTTGTCACGGCGAGAATAGGACTTTTACGTGCGTTCACCAAATAATTACAAAATCGCGAGAGCCTTATGGAAGACTACAAGTGGGGAAAATTGCCAAATCAATCATAAATCTTTATTGTACGAATGTCAATTCAATCTTAATTTTTTGAATTTTTCAAGTGTGGTCCTAAACTTGTTACGTGAAATTTCAATTTTATACTTCATGTTAATTGCTGCCGAAAATTGCTGATATGGCCTATGTGGCAAGCAAACATGGACAACTTTATTCGAAACATCACATCGGCAATTTTCGATAATAATTGATGAGAATGACTGCATTTGAATATTGCGCAAAGATTTTAATACTATATTGGCAAACATTAAAAAGTTTAAAATAGAATTGATATACATAGACTGAATTGGTAATTTTTCATCTATGGTTGGGATAATGTCGAATCTTTCCGGATTTTCTGCTTCACAATTTGTTAGTTCTTGGGGCTTGGTTGGTACTAGTAGTCTTAAAACCTCCTTCATAACAAAGGCATCATATTCAAATTCAGATCCAACTTAATAAAGTATCGTTCTCCTAATTGTGTCTATTGGGGCGTTGAGATCGATCTCTCTCCGTGTGACGCCAAGGATGTTGGGGTCAGTTCGCGAATTTCTAGGTTGGGAGTTTACAGAGCACAGCAATGTCCTCCTACAAGTTCAATATCTCCTGAATTGAAATACGGTAACAAAACCTTTTGCCCCCTCAAAAATTCGATTTCCCATGAAGTGTTTTGAGCTTTCTGAAGGCTGCCAAGCAAGAGAATCGCCAACTTCTCTTCTTCTACTTTCAATTTGAAAGTGAGAAATCCCAAATTAGAAAGGCTGAATTACCTCCTTACCAAACAGACAATTCCCTCTTTTTCTCTTTCTGGTTCTCATAACTTTACTCAAGTAATCTTCTTGAATCTGCCATTGTGTGGCAAAACAAAATCAGCAACATTAAAGAGCAATTGAAGTAAATAAGCTTCTTGAATCTGCCCTTGTGTGGCAAAACAAAATCAGCAACATTAAAGAGCAATTGAAGTAAATAAGCGATGGGGCTGAAGACTCTGAATGGATTGGTAAAAATTACCTTTTCTAACCGCAAATTGGATCCATCCTCGAATCTAATGGTTGGTAAGCAGTCTGCATCATGTTCAGCGAGAAAATGAGATACCATTTACCTTCTCGGCGTTTACGGACTTCTCTTTGTGATTTCCATGCCTTTTCTATTGACATACTCAACACAAAGCGTAAAATCTCATTCCCGTCCTAAATGCTCGGCCAGTCAGACTGTTGGTTGTCGCTTGTGAGCAACTAATAAGACGGCTTTAAAAGAGCCGACAATCAAGGTGAACGACGCATCATCTTGCGTGATAGCTACACATACATTTGTACAAGAACAGAAAAAGAATTCCTCGCAATTTATCCCTCTTGGTTACAAGAACCTCCGCCGAATTGGATCATGCAAAAATCTCAAAACTTACATATGCGAGAGACAATTTCACAAGGACAATGACGGGTTTTTACCATGGTTTATGCGCTCATCTCCCCCACAATGTGATCCAGGGTTTCTCACGGGCTTTCCTGTGTTGTTGACTAACTCTGCAATCAACATTGTTTTCACAAACAAAACATAAAGTGGAACATGTTGTGCATCTTGTCGAGCAGCTTAGATGGGTGGGGCGAGATGGGAAGACATGAAGGCGGGGTTGATGGCTCTGATTTCTTCTCTTTCTTCTTCCTTCTCAGTTGGAAGAACTGCTGCATGGCATCTGCGCACTCTGATTCTAACACCCCTCGCCTGATGGTCATATTTGGGTGAAACGGGTGTACAGGAGGAGCTGGCTTGTCCGTGCCTTCAGAAGCAGTCGCTCCTTCACCAATTGGGAAAAGCCTGCAATAAAAGCAAAGGGAGATGAATTCTTTGTACTCAGTTCTATATAGAGGTCAAGTAACAATGCCCACATGCGACTCATAATACATTGTTTGAGAATTTATTGATTCGGGGAGGAAACTTTCAAATTTTCCCCCCTCTATCTTGCAAAAATTTCAAACTTTTTCCTATTTCCGACCCTAATTTAAGTCACCTTCCCTTTCTCTCCTTTCCAACATGGGGCATAATTGACCAAGAAAACCTTAGTACAAAGTTGCTGCCTTAAGATGGGTCTTTAGGATATTCCAGGATTAACTGCCCCAGCGAACTTTTCGCCAGATATATATTCTCAGGAAAGTAGTAGATAAAGCATCATGTGTTTGTGATGCTCATACTAGCCAATAAGATTCTTTAAAGTATGGATGCTAGACGGCTACTACCTAACAATTCTTGCAATAACCACTATAGCAACAGAAGCCAAATTGTTATCTGCCTTTATCGAGCCAATATAGCAATCTAAGTGGAACCATGAAAAGTATCTTGCAACCATCATTCAAGCCACAAAAAACCAATTGGGAACCAGAAAATATTACTGAAACAAAGATAGAACGATAATCCCTGTTGGGGTGTGGAAAACATCAAAAAGTAGCACAATGAATTTAACATACCTAACCCAGCTGCCATCGGCTCCAAGAAGCTTGTTGGGAGCTCCCCATACAAGAGTGTTGACTCGAGCTTGGAGCATTGCTCCAGCACACATGGGACAAGGTTCCAATGTCACATATAATGTTGTCTCCTGGGGAAATAATAGATATTAAGTTCACTAGAACATAGTTCTGCCATCACAGCAAAAACTTAGTTTGATGTGGTCTCGCCTGAACTCAGTTATTTGACAACAAAAGAGGCTCAAAATGTGCATATTCGAGACGAATATCAGATTTTTTATGCTTAGGTTTCATTTTCCCTGCCCTTTTTCATGCTATCAACAGAAATTGTACCAGAAAATTCCAGGTTTTGGCATCTAAAACTTATTATGAAAAGTGCTATCCTGACGTTCAAATCGGGTATGTTTTATGCTAGAAACAGCTAGTGAGTACATCTAAAACTTTGATACCAATTACTAATGAGCTTTGGAGCAGAGAGTTCTACCGGAAGTCTCCAGGACCGAAGAACATTGGATGCCTCCTTTATACATATCATTTCAGCATGAGCCGTAGAGTCCCTCAACTCTTCCACCCTACAAGTTATATTACCTTGTCAAGTGATTCTGAAGTAACATCAATTGATAACACATAGCATAAGCCATTAAAGTTCTAAGACTCACAGGTTGAATCCACGAGCAATAATCTTCCCATGTTGCACCAGCACTGCTCCAACGGGCACTTCCCACTTTTCAGCAGCTTTCTTTGCTTCCACAAGTGCTTCCCTCATGAACATTTCATCAATCTTCCGCTGATCGCTTTCAAGTCTGTATGCCTCTTCCCAGTCATCAAATCTATCTCTTGTTACTTGCTTGACCCGTTGGAACTTCCTCTGTTTCAGCGGTGAACTCGTAACCTCCACTCCTCCAACTTCAATTAACTTTTCTGCATTTTGGTCCAACCCTTCACGTAGGCCACCACCAGCTAAAATGGTCTTACCAGTATCTGGAGATGCTTCTCCTCTTGGAGGAGATGCTACTTTTGGAGGCTGAGGTAATGTGGATTCCACCAATTCCAAAGCAAGAGGAGGGCTATTGGTGCCCTGTACTTCTTCATGCCAACCAAAGTCTTCTTCCTGTTGTGCTGAACCTGAGCAGACCGTCTTTGCTGTACTGCTTCCTGATTTAACAGGAGATACAACCTCAGCTTCAGATGGTGTTCCTTTTTCACCTCTTGGTGAATGCGTACGGTTTCTAGTTAGAGAATGCAATATCTGCAGCTGGTCAGAAGAGGTTACTTTCTGTGGCGTGCTTCTTTCCTGCCTGACATTCTCACCAGTGTTTTCGTCATGCTCATGTCCAGAAAACCATGTGTCACTGCTAACAGACTCATTCATTGTACTCTTTCCACCTGAACGTGCAGCTGAAGTGGATGATTCAGCTCGTGAACGCCAATGCAGGCGAACAATATCCGCCATGATATTCCACAAGGACCTGCCAGATCTCCTGACAGCAGCAGGACCACTTGTTGTACTGCTGTCAGGTTCTTCTAACTTCAAAACTTCATGAAGAGATGGATCAATTTCATGCCATATTTCATCAGAAAGGCCTTTTGATCCAGAACTCCCAGAAGGATCCCTTGAGTCATGATTCTTTGGCTTAACATCTTGTGAACCATATTGAGTGGAGCTAGATTGGATGTTATCTTTACTACTGTATCCTAACTTGGCATCAGATGTATCTACTTCGGCCTCACTACTTATTTCGTGCCTAGCCTTCTCAATATACTCCCCAACAAACTTTCCAGATGATTCCTCCATACGAAGAGCGGATCCAAGAGCATCTTCATGAGTTCTAACATACAAAAGCTCCCCATGGTTCCCATCTCCTCTGCCTCCACTATCAAGTTGTGCATGCAAAGCAGAAGTTTGTGTTTCTCTGTGTGCGCTTACAGTATTAGAACCACTTTCCAAGAAATTCTCTTTAGTTGGCATCCCACTTGTCCTATCAGCATAAGAAGAGCCCCTGGCTACCAACTGAGAAGGCGGAGGTATCAATAAAGACTGTGAATTTACTGTGTTGACCTCCTGGTGTATCACTTGCATATTCTGTTGGTAAACCAAATTAATATTCTGGTTACTAGACAGTTGTTCTACAACTTTTTGATGAGAAGTAGATTGTTTAGTAAGTCCTGAAGGCGTACTGCCCGAATCTGACTCGGACTGCATGACTTTTCCTCTGCTTTCCTTGTGTCTGTCTTGGGCTTCCCCAGACAGGGTCACAACTGATGTTAAATTCATATCTTGACTAGCCATTCTTTTTTCAGAAGTTCGCTGGGAGCTACGAGCTGTTTCCATATCATTAACGCGAAACTTTGACTTATTCACATCATCTTGGGATTTACCACTTGAGTGTGCCAGTTGGAGGGCCTGTGAATCTGTATGGTGATATTGTTCCCTTTCACTTGGATATGAGTATGAAACTGCATTTGTTTTCTGTTGCAGATTTATCCTATTAGACTGTATACTGGACATCCTCTCAGCTGTCTGGTTGCTTTCTGATGGCTCAGTAAACTGTTGGGATTTTCCAAATCTACCTTCTATGGTGATCCGATCATCTCGGTGGCTTTGTTCTTCTCTCCTCTGAGCCGAGCTTGAGCCCAAATTCACATTTACCTCCCAATCATTCCTCCTAGACTTTCCATGCAAGCTGGAAGTCTCCTCAGTGTCTATCTCTTGGATTTCCAGCTTTCGAGAAAATTCCTGGGCATTTCCAGCAAATTCATCTCTTTCAGCAACATGGCCAGCTGTTTTCCTGCTTTCATTTCTGTTCTTCAAGATAGAACCAGAAGAAGCCATTAGTTTCTCCTCCCTGCTACTGAGCTGCTTTTCAGATTGGGGTGACACTTTAACCTCACTGCCACAGGCTCTACAAACTTCTTGATTCCTTTTGCTTTGCCTTTCCAATTGAAAGATGTTAACATCTTCATTTTCGTTTTGTCCATGACTAATAGATGCTCTAGAATCCAAGTTCACAGAAAAAGTCGATTTCTTTTTCGCACCAGAGGTGCGGGAAATGGAAGATTTTCTATCATCATTATAATGGGTTCTCGACGTTTTACTGCATCCTTCCAAGGATTCCTTCTGATATTGTGCTCCTTCAACCGACAGTTCATTGAGTTTCTTTTCTGACTTCTTTCTCCAATCCCACTCTACATTACTCCTTGCCATGGCTTGTTTCTTCTCCAAAGTCTCATTTTCCTCCCTTTCTTCTCCATATATTCTGTCTTCTTCTAACATCTCATTGTCAGTTTTACTCTCGTCTCTCCTTCTTGATTCTTTACAGTGGCCACTCGATGTTTCTCCCACAAATCCATCGTCTTTAATCTCTTCTACATCACTCTCAAAACCACCAGAGGATGAAAATGAATGATAAGATGAACAACTAGAGACCTCTTTCCTTGCCCTGCGATTCTCCTCTCCCCTAAAATCTCCTCGTCCTTTGTCCAGTGAGCAAACATCATCCCTCGACTCAATCTCGTTACTCTCAAGTTTGCATTTTGAATTACTATCCTTAGACACTGACCCCTTTTTTTTTCTACCCCTGGTATGTTCACTGCCGTGAATCTTTTTCCTCTCCACTTCATATCTCTTGAACGAACTGCTCCCCTGTTTACCTCTCGAATCAAAACACTCCTCATCCACTTCTTCACTCAACAGACTAAGCACGGCATCCGCATCCTCAAAACAGCTCAACCGGCGAATTTGATTATTTTCCTCCGAAACCATACACTTGATTCTCCTTCTTCTCCCCCCATTTCTTCTCTCGCCACTTCTTTCCCTAAAAGCACAAGAACCTTCCTCATACAAATCCGAGACCTCCCGGTCAATGCTGTGAACCGGAAGCCGACAATTGTACCGTTCACCCCCGCCAAAGTACAGCCTCCTAGAAGCTGACCACTGAAGCAAAGAAGGTTGCCTCAACCCATACAACAACGAAGGGCTTATACACACCCTATAATTACTATGTCCACAGCAAGCAGGACGCGCACAGCAACAAGAACAACCACAACAACACAACGATGACGACGAATGGGCTAATGGGTACTTGTCAAATCGATCAGTCGACAAGTAGGAATTGTCATTGAAGGAGAAAGAAATAGGCCCTTTGCCCCTATAACACAGAAGGTTCGAGCTATACATGAATTTGCGCGGCGTGCGGTGAAAAAGGAAGAGAAAGGGCTCACCTTGATAGGCAAATTCTGGAGCTTAGCTTCACTACTTTGAAGCTGAAAACACCATGAGCGTGTGATCTGCGGGTCTGTGTTGTAGATCGAATTGTATACAGATTCTGTTGAAAAAGACAGGACCAGCTGGAGAAAGAATGGTCACGTCTGGCTGAGTGGGAGTCGCCGAGTTGGATGAACTCGGTTGAGTTTATATAGGCTTGGACTCCCCCAGTATTGGGCCATCTCCATTCTATGGAGATGGTGACTCATATTGGGCTCCATGACAATGAAATGGACAAAAAAAAATCGGACATGATTCGGATCGATCTTTGGTTTCCCGAGATAAAATCGGATGATCAACTTTCGACTCCATAAATCCGCACCGATGCATATAACCTATGCCCGAAGTCTATTTCGTGTTTATGATGTTATCAACCGTAATCCTTGCATTGAATTTTGGTCGCGATGATTTAGCACCAGTCAAAGGACGTCTACATATCATGGTGAAAGGTTTCCAACTTAGATCTGATGTCGATGACTAAAATCACGCTAAAAATAAGAAGTTCGAGGGACTAAAAGTAGCAATTTTGCCAAGAATGTATGCTAGGTTAGCGAACTTACTCAGATTTTATTTTGCTGAGGCAACCTAAACCATCTCGATGACCGGAACAAAGGGGAAAGAAAATCCTTTTCCATATGCATTGAAGCATTTCAATAAGTGAGGCTGGCCATCATATATAAGATGACGGGTATTTTATTATTATTATTATTATTATTATTATTGCTTTTGCATTACGGTATTTTCGCCCATCCAGATTAATCATCGCGTGTCGAGTGCCACAAATTTTGTAGCTTGTCATTCAAATGACAACACCTGTGACGTGATGCTTGGCTTGGGGAAGCACGACATCTAATTTTGGAGGCACCTAAAAGTCCCTCGACGCTTCCGAGGCTTGCGACAAATACGAGGTACTAAGCAATCCTAAACAAGCATTGGGAACATCGTTGCATTGAAGCAGTGTCCCCATCGGGATATGGTTTAGGTAAAGGTGGAGTAGTTAGTTGGAAAGGCTATTCAATTAGGCCCCCCTCAGTCCTCGCGATGTGCCCTTTCCTTGTTGACCCCTCCGATCCGTCCGCCAGTTTCGAAAGTGGACTCCGACGGTACAGTTGATGTCGGAGAGGTAAGTATCACGAACTGGATGTTCCATGTCACCGTCCATGCACTTGTACAATGTGACGGACCGAAAGTCCTGTGTTCCAATTCCTCCTGTATTCGTCTAACTTTTGTGAGTGGCGCTTGCTGGTGTAGTCATAGTGCATGATCGATATAGAGGGAAAGATGCAATTGATTTGTGGGAGTGGTGTGGCGTCGGGACAATTTACAGTAAGAGTTTTAGGATAGAAAGACTACATCTCTAAGGAGCTCAAAAGGCGGGGTTGGCCTCCTATGTACAAATTGATTGGAAGTTGATGCCGCTCTTCTAATAAGGCCATAACAAGTCGTAATCAGCAATGGTGCATGAAGTGTTATGTTCATCTTGCTCGATGGACTGGATCCTTGGGTTTAGCTAGACGTGGTACAATTTGATGTGAGAATGCTTCACTGTACTGTTCTTGGGAGCAACATAAGAAGGAAGGTTGAGTTGGCGGTTCCCTATAAGTTGCTATAAAACTTATTAAGATTTCATCATTCTTGATGGGGAATAACGATGATCCAAAGCTCGAGATGTTCTCCTCTATAATCATATGTATGAGTGTATCCTCGGCTTAATGAGATAACCTCTCAACGATATCAATCTATATGCATTTCTTACATGAGGTTGTTACGAGTTCGTTAGGGTTAGAGAAGGGACTAGAGCGCTATTCATAGAATTTCTAGCCAGGCCTTTTCATCACGAGCAGAGCTCAACTAGGCTCACACAATGCTAGGCTCACACAATGCCAGGTTCATATTAGACTAGTTAAGAATTCTTATATCTTATTTTATTAGACTAACCCCGTAAAGGGTAAATTAATCATGTAAAACAGTAATTACAATCTCAAATAATATAAGCTCACATTAAGAAAATTCTAAGATTTTCGGCTCGTCGGGCTCCACGCGGGCCGATTCAAGGTTGAAATCTGCCAGCCTGTGACATAAGCGGGTCACGAGGACACATAGGCCCTAATTAGTGGCCAAAATCATTTCAAGCTTGGGTCAAGAGCCAAGAGCCACTGCTCAGTGCGAGCCCAATCCTGCCCATCGGTGACATTCCATGGCCGGCATCGTCACCGTCGGCCATTGCAATGTCCGGTATACTTATCTACACAGTTCTATCTAAATCATATTGAGATTAAAGTTCTATGCAATTATCAATCGAAGATGCACGAAGAGTTTATGCATCGACGGACCGCAAAAGAGTTTGAGGCGAGCTCGGGCCTCCTCCCAAGACTCGACATCTTCTCCTAAGACTCCGAGCAAATTCGAATTGAACGCTTGTGACGTTCGACGATTCGCCCGGCACGAAAGCTAAACGCATGAGTCGGGATCTCTATCGCACCATCCGGATGCATGGTGATTCACCCCGCACCACGTGTATCATTTTGTAAGCTTTTGGAATTGACAATGTTTCGAGACTTTTTGACGTCGAAGTGATCGGCGATTCGCCGACAAGAAGGCTCCGCTTTATCGTCGAAGCACGTCAGAAAGATTCTCGATCCGTCCATTGTCCGCCACGACTCCCCACCACTGATCGCGACGTGTTGATTCAGCACTCACATACAAAAACTTCGAAGCCGATCGTGCAGGTATAGGCCCAATTCTGCTCCAGAGTCGTTGACTCGGCTTTCTCTTCTCGCTAAGTCCCAAAAAGCTTTGTGCGAGAGTGCCCGACTGAACGAATTAAGATGACCATCGTTCGTCATATCATAAGTTTTTGTTTTCGTTTCTTTGCAGCGACGCGCTTAGGAAAGCACGAACAAAAGATGGTGTGCGTTTGGTTTCGCGCCATGTGCGTTCTTCGGACGTCGGGTCGATGACCCGACGAAGCCGCCAAATTGAATAAGGCGACCGAGATGGCTTCAGTATTACTTTATTAGCAGCGGTTGATAATGATTTTTACAATGTCTGTTTGGGTTCCCTTTCTCTTCTCTTGGGTGTATTCTCATAACCAAAATGTCTTAAAAGGAATGATGCTAGTAATAAAAATAAAGGATAGTTTCCACAGTGGTGATCAGCTGTTGCCGGACAACTAAGAAGTTGACAATGCCATCCCACGCGTACAATGTAGTGTCTAAGAGTGCTCATGGTAGCACTTTTAAAAGTGAAACTGGAGCAGAAATTCTTTTGGTAATGTAACTTTTGAAGCAGAAATCTATTTAGTAAAAAAAATTTACTTCTGAAAGAAATTTCTACTTCTGAAGTGAATTTTTGCTTCAAAAATTATTTTTCTTATAATTTGATAAGTTAAAAAAAATTGCTTCTCAACTCGGGAAGTGCTTTTCAACAAAAAAAGATCTCAAAAAATGCTTCTCGCCTCACCCTTCTTTCATTATACTCTCACCGTCTTTTCGACCATGCTCATCTTCGCCACCACGACCCGCCGACCGCCGTCGCAGCTGACCACCGCGGGCCGCCCGTGACCATTGCATGTCGCCACCCTCTGCAAACCTCCACTAGCCGCAACCACCCGCCGACCATCCCCCACCGCCAATCATCGCCCACCTCCTACCTCCTCCGGCCACTACCCATCATTGCCCGCGACCACCTCCGCCGCCGGTCACCACCGATCTCCCCCGGCCGCCGCCCATCGCCGGCCACGACCGCTTGCCCCGTTACCAACCACTGCCCATTGCTAGCCGCCGCGGCCAAGTCATCGTCTCTGACCGCTAGAGTAAAAAAATAAATAATATTTTTTAATAATAAAATTATTTTTTAAAGAATTTTAAAAATTTTAAAAAATGAATTAGAAACTTTTCGACCACCGATAATAATTTTTTATAGAAAATTTTATGTGAATAATATTATAGTAGTAGAAATTTTCAACCGTTACTAAACGAATTTTCCCGATAAAAAAAGCAACCTATGGAGCGGAAGTAGGAAGATCAACTTTAGGACAAAAGTTGATTTACGAAGTAGAAGTGTTGTCATGCACATCCTTAAAGACTCCCCCGAGTCCTATCTTCTTCACTTGTGTTGAAAAAAAAAGTTTCAAATAGTTCTTTCGATATCGCATTTGAACCCTATGTTATATTCGGTCTATTCGACCAATTTTGATTAGAAATCGTTGACGTGGACGCCTAGCAGTCCCATGTAGAGTTGGCTGGCGTTGTCATGGACATATTCTTTGGATAAATTATTTTTTAATTATTTTTTTTCTTTTTTCACTTAAACTTTAGCTTTGGCGGGCGAGGGTCGCCGACAACCCTCGTCGGCTACTAGCGAGGGCTAACGAGCCCTCGCAGCCCCTGGCAAGGGTCGTGGCCCTCACCTAGGGACATTGTGACCTCATCGATCGGGCGCAAGGTTGCCCTCAACATCGACCGTCAAGGGTTTGCTAGCCCTTGCCGGTGGCTAATGAGCATTGGAGGGCCCTCACCAGCCGCTAAGGAGGGCCAGCAGGCCCTCTCCGAGTGAACTCTTACTAGCTAAAGCCAAAGTTTAAGAATAAGATAACTAAAAAGTAATTTTCCAAAAAAAAATTGTTAAAAGCATCCAAGCCAAGATCGACCATCCTAAACGGCACCTCTGACATCCACATTAGCGATTTTCGAATAAAATTGGTCGAATGGACCAAAATGGTATAATGCAAAAAGGTTTAGGACTAAATTGGTCCAATTAAAATGTTTAAAATTGAATTGGTACAATGCAATAGGTTTAAGACTTTTTTTTATACTTTTTTTATTTTGTTTTTAGGGTTTCGGTGTAATACGGGAGAGAGAGAGAGAGAGAGAGAGAGAGAGAGAGAGTATATAACCAGTGAAGCATGTATCTATCCAAATAGTTAATTTCATTTGGTTAATGATCAACCGACCACAAGTCAAAAGAGCAATACTAACCCCACTCATGAGTAAATATCTCACAGTAGCCACACGTTCATCGCAGCAATGGTCGGCTTTTTGAGCCTTTCCGGTCATCTGGGGACGGAACTTCGTCGACACGATAGAAACTTGGATGGCTTATCACAAAAAAAAGAGTAAAATATGCGAATCGTCTCAACTAATCAAGCTACATTCCTAACACATCAACAATCCAAACATTCGATCCCAAAAAAAAAAAAAAAGACAATCCAAACGCGTTTTTGATTAAAAAAAAAAAAAGGTTCCCAACGCGCCAAATAAGGAAAGAGAAGCACTCCCGCATTGAGTAAAGAACATAGGAATGACGCGGACGGGTGGCTTCATCTTGAATTTTTACAATAAAGTAAGAGGACGAATTAGATCGGAGCTGGGAATGTGAATTTGTGATGTTTAGTGATTCATCATAACGTGTTTTCGAGTTTTGGTTCGAGCCTCTATAGATAGTATATCAATCCCTCACTTAATATACATCGCCTCACTCACATTAGAAAAATAGAACGTCAACCCGCTATTTAATAAGATCGACCGTTTTTGGCCGGCCTTCCACCAAACATCCTTACATTTTCACCAATGTTAGGTGACCAAACTTCCCCGGTGTGGCGATCCGCTTCGGATTCGTGCATGCTAGTCTCTTTTCGAGAGAGAAGGGGAGAGAGAGAGAGTCGTCAATGGCACGGGGTATCTACTAATGGACCAAAGCTAGAAGACCCAGGAATAAAATGGACATGAATAGTGAACACCTCTCATGTGAAAAGGACAAAAGTACGAGAAGTGTCAACCTTCTGTGCGAAGTTAACGTGAAAGCCAACCGTTTGTGATTTCTTTCCGCCAACCGTTTTATGACCAATTCGATCAGTTGCGGAGAAATTTATGTTTGCGATAATGATAATGACATTGCAATTGAATGCGACTTCTCCAAAACACCTCTTGGGGGTTTTTTTTTTTTTTTTTTGTCGTTGTTTTTTTTTTGGTAAGTTGGAAATGCCAATTGGAAAGGAAATAGGTAATTGGTCTAGGTTTGTGTACCCACAATTTTGGAAAATTAATGTACGAGACCAATCGTATCACGTGTCATCTTTTGACGAGACTATTCCAATATTTTTTTTCGAGAAAATTATTTGATATGTACATAACGTAGGAATGCCAATTCAGCCTAAAACTTCTTAATTTTACATATTCAATCTTAAATCTTTACGAAATTTCACCGTAACCCTTTCTTTTAATTTTTCTCATTGGAAATCGGCGATGTGACGATTCGCTCATCGCTAGCCACATCGTAGATTTCAAGCAAAAATGGCAAATTGGCAACCAGTTATTTATTCTATCCAGCCGACAAACCACCATTATCATTTACAACCTTTTTTTTTTTTTTTTTGCAGTTAACCAAGGGCCTAGTATTTTAAAATTTCCGAAAATAAGCAACGGACAGGAGGAAAAAAAAATGCAACCTTAACTCGGTCCGATAACATTTCGACCAAAAGAGAAAAAAAATTAAAACCCCCCGCGGCCCCGCCCCCCCTCGGTTCTATAACCTGAAGCGTAACCAACCCACCAGCGAGTCCCCCCATTGGAAAAATTTCTGCTCTTTTGTTCGCGTCTTCCCTGTATCTTCGCCGTCTGTAATTTCAAGAAGCGACCCTTTTCTCTGATCTTTTCTGATCCGACGGATGTTATTGATTCCCACGAAGTTCGGGAAACCTTGCCATCTCAAGAACAACGAATTTTCCGATTTGTTCTAGATGAAGAAGACAAAATTCTATTCAGTGAGAGAGATAGATCGTCATTATCACTTCACATTCCTTGCTGAATCTGACAGATTTTTTCCTAGTATGAATACGAGGAATAGTTAAAGCGAAATACGCGTAGCAAGAGATACGCGTAGCAAGAGAGAGAAAATAGAAAAATCAAGAAACGAGGATGAGACGGCGCGATGCGAAGTCAAGACCCCAAGAGGGGTCTGCGAGAGAGAGAAAACGCATTCAAAGTCTCGCGCTTACGCCATGGTTGAGAGGGAGGCAGAGAATATTCATTCACCCCACGTTCTTGGTCGTCGCTCGCTGTGTTGTATAATTTTGTTGCTTCGACTCGGTTCTCCGAAGCAGAAAGATTTGGTCTTTTTTTATTTTTTTGGGGTGAATTGGCGGTTCTTTCTGGGGACGGAGATTACATTCGGAGCTTCTCTGTAGCTCGGTATCGGTTGTTGGCCGTACGAGCGAACATGGTCGTTTGTCGCGAGACGCTTGACCCGATTATTTTATTCTGCTTCGCTCCTTATTTTCACCCCTCCAAGGTTATTCTTTTCTTGAGGCTTTTTCTTGGAGACGCCTCGCTTTTCCGAGTTCTTTCTTCTCTCCCCTTCCTTGGCATTGTTGCTTGCGACATTCACTCGGGTCGTCTTCTGCGCCCCTTCTCTTTTCTGGGTTTCTCTTCCCGATCTGAGGTGCGATCAGTGCGTTGAATACGGGTGTTGTCCTTCGGTCTCTGTTGTAGGATCTATCTGATGCCTTCTAAGCCGTGTTTTTGTGGGGGTAATCAGCCAGGAAGGAGCATTGTTCAATTTTGGCAATTGGGTCTCTCTGGCTGGGGTTGTTCTTTGTGGTTTCTGTCGCAGTACTTGGTTGTGCCGGTCCGAGAAAGAAGTAATTGATGGCCGGTGAAACAAGAAGGAAGCTTCGTCTGAGCAAAATCTACTCCTTCGGATGTTGGAAAGCTTCTTTGCAAGAAGATCATTCGCGAATTGGAAGGCCGGGATTTTCGAGGGTGGTTTACTGCAACGAACCAGAGTCTTTTGAGTCTAGCATTAGACATTACGGGACCAATTATGTTAGGACTACAAAGTACACAGTTGCAACTTTCTTGCCTAAATCATTGTTTGAGCAGTTCAGAAGAGTGGCCAATTTTTACTTCCTCGTTACCGGTACCCTGGCCTTCACTCCACTGGCGCCATATACAGCTGTTAGTGCCATTATCCCTCTTTTCATTGTTATAGGGGCAAGCATGATCAAGGAAGGCATTGAAGACTGGCGGCGTAAACTGCAGGTGCTCATTATGCTTTCTCAATTTGACTTGCTTGTGAAGTTTCGTATTGTGTTATATACTTGGTATCTTAGGACCTGTGTGATAGTTTAATATCGAAAAAAATATAGTAGCTGAACGCCATAGATGTCGAAACCACTGGGAAGAGACATGCTTGGTGGCATCTTAAATTTGAGTGATGAATCTAATTAAGCATTTGGCAATCATCTGATTAAGATGTGAAACAAATGAAGTACTTCCATTCTATCAGGCAGTTGAAACTTCATGAGAGACAGCAATCTGCGAGTGTTTTCATCTAAAGAAGAAACCCAGTAAAGATATCATGTGTGATGCTTAGGATGTTATCATAATGAATCAGACAGACTTTCAGTGTGCCCTGATTCATGTGGTTTGTCTGCTTACATGCATGCCCATAAATTTTGGTCCTATTAAATTGCAAGGAGAGATGAACTTTAACAACAGATTTCGTTGGCCAAAGAGCTGTTAAAATGATAAACTAGGTTTAAGGATCATTGGGTTGTTAGATTCTGTTGGACTACTTATGTGCAAATCTCAGACTAACAAAGACGGAGATGCTTATTCATTGAATTGATAAAGTAGGCTGTTTTTGAATGACCTCAGGGCAGATTGTATGTGCTGCTGATGATTACTGTTCATTCATTTAAGTTGTCAAATCGAGCCCTTTTAAATCTGTAAGTTTGCCTGTGATTTATTTGTCAGGATATTGAGGTAAACAATAGAAAGGTGAAAGTGCATAAGCATAATGGAGTATTTGATTACACCGAATGGAAGAATCTGAGAGTGGGAGATTTAGTGAAGGTAGAGAAGGATGAATTCTTCCCTGCAGACCTTCTTTTGCTTTCATCTACTTATGCAGATGCTGTTTGTTATGTTGAGACCATGAACCTTGATGGGGAGACGAATTTGAAACTGAAACAAGGTTTGGAGGCAACCTCTAGCTATTGTTCGGACTCAAGCTTCCGGGACTTCAAGGCATCTGTCAGATGTGAAGACCCCAATGCACATTTGTATTCTTTCATTGGAAGCATGGAGTTTGAAGCAAATCAGTATCCCCTTTCTCCACAACAACTTCTCCTCCGAGACTCCAAACTGCGAAACACGGATTATATATATGGGGCTGTCATATTCACGGGTCACGACACCAAAGTCATTCAAAATGCAACTGACCCCCCTTCAAAGAGGAGTAAAATTGAGAGGAAGATGGATAAGATCATCTATCTTCTGTTCTTAATAGTATTCTCTATGTCTCTTGTTGGATCTATCTTCTTTGGCATTTGGACTAAAGACGACCTAGAAAGTGATAGGATGAAAAGGTGGTATCTTAGGCCGGACCACTCCACCATTTTCTTTGACCCTAAAAGAGCTCCTGCAGCTGCCATCTATCACTTCTTGACGGGGTTGATGTTGTTTGGCTATTTCATCCCAATTTCCTTGTACGTGTCTATAGAAATTGTCAAAATTGTTCAATGCATTTTCATTAATCGAGACAAAGAAATGTACTATGAAGAAGCCGACAAACCAGCTCATGCTCGCACATCAAACTTGAATGAGGAACTTGGCCAAGTTGATACAGTTCTTTCAGACAAGACAGGAACTCTGACCTGCAATAAAATGGAATTCATCAAGTGTTCGATTGCCGGGACAGCTTATGGAACCAATGTCACAGAGGTAGAGAGGGCCATGAAGAGGAGGAATGGCTTACCTTTAGCTCATGACAAGCTGAATGGCTGTGACCAGATCGAGTGTTTACCTGTTAAAGAGTCACATATTAAAGGCTTCAATTTTTATGATGGGAGGATCATGAATGGAAATTGGGTAAAAGAGCCTCATGCAGATGTCATTCGGAAGTTCTTTCGTTTGCTGGCACTTTGCCATACTGCCATACCTGAAGTGGAAGAAACTACAGGAGAAGTCTCATATGAAGCCGAATCACCAGATGAAGCTGCTTTTGTTGTTGCAGCAAGAGAACTCGGGTTTGAGTTCTACGAGAGGAAACAGACGAGTATCTCACTACGTGAGCTGGATCCAGAATCTAAAAGGATAGTTGATAGGTAAATGGAAGTAAAAAATGATTGTTTGTGATATTGGATAAACTTCCCTTGCTGGATTGCAATGTGCAATTTGTCTCGATATTTAGTGCTTTGCTCTAGAATAAGAATTAGCTGCATAAAGGATCTTTCCTTTTTTCTTCTCTTTTTAACTGGAAAGATCTAGTTTTGCTATTAATTTCAAGTTCTGAATTGCTTAATCTGTTTGTATTTCTTTTGGTGCATATCTGAATTTTTAACATTCGAGTTGCTTATTTTCATTCTTAATCTCTAATATATTCTTTGTATGCAAAACTTCCTGTTTGCAGGGTATATCAGGTTCTAAATGTCTTAGAATTTAACAGCTCAAGAAAGCGGATGTCTGTTATTGTAAGAGATGAGGAAGGAAAAATATTACTGCTCTGTAAAGGTGCTGACAGGTTTGTATTTAGCATCATGACTTGAAGGTTCTAATATTCGTCTTTGTTGTGTTCTAAACCATGATTAGTGCATATACAATGCAGTGTCATGTTTGAAAGGCTTTCCAAGGACAGCAGTGATTTTGAAGAGGATACGAGGAAACATGTGAATGAATATGCCGATGCAGGCTTGAGGACATTGATACTTGCTTATCGTGAACTCGATGAGGAAGAATACCGCAAGTTCAACAAAAAATTCAATGAGGCGAAGAATTCGGTTAGTGCCGATCATGATGATTTGATTGCTGAAGCGACAGAGATGATTGAGAAAGAATTGACTCTTCTCGGTGCCACTGCTGTTGAGGACAAACTGCAGAATGGGGTGAGTTTCCTATATGCCTAATTCTGTCAGAGGAATGTCAGTCGGCCTTGGAAAATGCTTTGGAGCTCAAGAATAAGTTTTCGTCTTTCCTTCCTGTCAGGTACCAGATTGCATTTACAAGCTTGCCCAAGCTGGAATTAAGATTTGGGTTTTGACTGGAGACAAGATGGAGACTGCTATTAACATTGGGTACACAGAGATGTCATAGTTTGAAGACGAAGCTATCTATATTTTCATGTCTGTTTTCCTCACTTGGAAATATAAATTTGCAGGTTTGCTTGCAGTCTGCTCAGACGAGGGATGGAGCAGTTCATAATCAGTTTAGAAACTTCACATATTCAGGCTCTAGAAAAGTTGCAAGATAAGTCTGCTATTATTGAGGTATCTCTTTGGACAGTAAATCATTTATGATTTTCTTTTAAATTGGTACATCCAGCAAACTATACATGCTCTCACCTGTTTTTAAATTGTTTGGGAGTATAGTGAGAAGTCCACTGAACTACGTAAAAATCAGGCCACCTTATTTGCTCTGGGATTTTGCATGACTTGCGATTAGTGAGAAACTCTTGTCTACTTTAACTTGGTCTCAGTAGTGATGCTAGAATGGCTCCTCATCAAACGTGGTTTTGAAGAGAAATTTTGAAAACAGCAAAAAATGGAATTTTCGTTGGTTGCAAGAAATATATATTGAGCCTAATTTCCTAAGAAACCATGGGAGAGGGCATCTTCAGTTCTAAATGAGTTGAAAAGATGCATCGACAATGTAAGCACAGAAACATCTAGCTTCCTCCTCAAGTGCTAGTCATGCATGCTGACTCAAAACTGTGGCTGGCAATCCTCTTGTAAAATCAATTTCTAACTCGTAATACAATATTGTAATCCAATTGGATTTGTGTGGGATCATTGTTAATGACACCTGATAAAGTATCCAGCGGTTTACAGAATGCGATGTGTGCTGCTCCTTGGCTCTGGCTGATGACTCTTTGGAATGCCAATAGAAGGCAGTTGCAGACTTTATGTTGGCAGTGGGTAAATCCATATTTAAGATAATCCATGTGGATACTAAATGAAGTGATGGTTGTCTTTTAGGCATCAAAGGCGAGTATTCGCGATCAGATTACGAGAGGGAAGGTTTCATTGGCTACATCAAGTGGTCCTCTCAAAGAAGTTGCTTTAATCATTGACGGAAAATCACTTGGTTATGCTCTGGAAGATGACATGAAAAACATGTTTCTAGAGCTTGCAATGGGCTGTGCATCGGTTATTTGCTGTCGTTCATCACCAAAACAGAAGGCCCTGGTGAGTCATAATATTCTTTTCAAACTTTTCCATGATGGGGTACCTCGATAGCATGAGTTTTTTTGCCGTAATATGGTTACTAAACAAATGATCCAGTGAAATAACATGATTTCATTGCCTGAACTGGTAAAACATAGGTCACAAGACTGGTCAAGTCAGGAACTGGGAAAGTAACATTGGCAATAGGTGACGGTGCCAATGATGTAGGAATGCTTCAAGAAGCAGATATTGGAATTGGAATTAGTGGTGTCGAAGGAATGCAGGTGCTTAACATGCAGTTTTAAGACCTTCAGAATTATATTATCCACCCGCAACAGTTGTGTTTTTTTCTAACGCCTTTTATGTTTCTCATTGTTGTTATGTAAACTCTTCAGGCAGTCATGGCCAGTGATATTGCAATTGCACAGTTTCGACACCTAGAACGCCTGCTACTCGTCCATGGGCATTGGTGTTACAGAAGGATTTCAATGATGGTAAAGACCTTCTACATATTGATTTGAAGATAAGGACATGATCATTTATAGGCGTGTTTTTATCTCTTTGGAAAAACAGGATGAACCAATAAATAAATGAATATATTTGTCTTTTAAATGAGGGACAAGCATACAATTCATAGGATGAAGACAAATGTTGTTCTCATTGAGTAAAGCTTCATGTGGTGATGTTGCTCTGTTTTTTCTGCCAGATATGCTACTTTTTCTTCAAGAACATCACGTTTGGTTTCTCCCTCTTCTTATATGAGGCACATGCAGCCTTTTCAGGGCAACCTGCATACAATGACTGGTTTTTGTCACTTTATAACGTCTTCTTCTCATCACTTCCTGTGGTTGCTCTGGGAGTTTTTGATCAGGATGTATCAGCACGGCTCTGTCTAAAGGTATATCCGTCTTCATAATATGCATCTTTTATTACTCTTGAAAACATTTTGTGTCCAAACTATTCATATTGTGAATCTCATGTCTCATGATCCTCCACAGAATAAATGCGAATACATGGGCATGATTCGAGCATCTTGCGAATTTTAAGACTTCAGCTTTTTTAGCTCCCTGAATGTCATTGGATTTGCTTATTGTATTTAGCTAGAAGCTTTGGATCATCTTTAAATCTTGTGTCAACAATAATCTCAGCATCCTAGCAGGGTCATTGATCACAGGGGCCTGTCTGCTTTGCATTTTGAAGCTATTGAGGACAGCTAGAACCAGTAATTTGATTTTCTTGGGATTATTTTTGTTTAGTTCGACTCATCTTCAACTTTCGTGTGGCAGTTCCCCTTGCTATACCAAGGAGGGGCTCAAAATGTCCTCTTCCGCTGGGGTTGGATACTTGGCTGGATGTTTAATGGGTTCCTTAGTGCAACCATAATTTTCTTCCTCTGCACAAGCACACTGGAGCACCAAGCATTCAACAGCGATGGACATGTTGCTGGGAGGGACATCTTGGGTACAACAATGTACACCTGCGTCGTATGGGCGGTGAATCTGCAGATGGCGATAACCATTAGGTACTTCACCTTAATACAGCACATACTCATCTGGGGCTCGATCATATTTTGGTACCTCTTCTGTTTAGCATATGGAGCCATGTCTCCAACTCTATCCACTACTGCCTACAAGCTCCTTGTTGAAGCCCTCGCACCATCGCCGGCCTTTTGGGTTGTGACGCTTTTCGTGACGATCTGCACCCTTATCCCATATTTCACTTACTCCGCGATTCAGATGGAGTTTTTCCCCATGTACCATGAAAGGATCCAGTGGATCAGGCACAAAGGAGGATTGAGTGATCCTCAGTAGCGCGATATGTTGAGGCGGATGTGAGTATGACCGACATATGGCTTACGGCTTACGGCTTAGTTCATCCTGTAAATCTTGCAGTCCAGGAACACACTTATTCCTGCAGACCTGTCTAATTTCGAAGAATCCTTAAGAGTATACGATTTTACGAGCATGGGGATCCACCGGCTCTGCATAAGCCGAATCACTCTCCGGATGTCGTAGACAGCCCAGATATGTTTTGCAATTTTACTTAGTATCAAGCTCTAGATGTGGAAAAAAAAAGTAGAGAGAAAAAGCTGTACCATATGTTAGCTTTGCTGTAGATTCTGTAGATTTTCAAATTATAGGAGACATACACTGCACACAATCTCTTCTCTTTGTAATGAATTATGGCAGATATATACATTGTCGATTCAGGTTGTGTAGCCTTTTTGGATATCTGTATATAGATTATAGTAGATGATGTATTTTGCTGATGAGTGTCCGGGAATGTTTGTAAAACAACCAGTTAAGGAAACTATTTCAATGCACTGATTGTGTTCGAGTATCCTGAAAATTTGAATTATTTTAAGTCAAATAGGGTTATTATTATAAATGTCTCTTAAGAATTTTCTATGGCGATAATAGTAGGATTGTAGTTTGTTAGAAAAGTCTTCTCTCTGTTTATTTTGGAAAAAAATATGTTCTCAAAAATGATCGCTTGCATTAATTGAAATAAATAGTCGATGAAAATATTTTAAGTTTATTCATTCTTCAAGCGATACAAGTGATCATTTTTAGGAAAATATTTTTTAGATTATTTATTTTTCTCGAAACAAATGAATCCTAAACAATGGATTTATTGTGGCAATGTTTACCAACAAAATGCCTCATTTCTATTGTGCTAGTCACATTCGAATACCTATGTGTAGACTGTATTTAATTGTCACATCTGACATATTTAATTGCTTTTGTTCATAACTGATTTAAATCAAAGGTTGGTATTAATCTCTAAATTTCGTAACTTATTTTGAACAAATGAGTTTTATTTTCTCAATACTTTCGTTTACTTAAATAATAAAAATCATAAAAACAAACTTGTTTACTTGGGCGCGCATGATAACATTTACGCTTCAGAAATCAACTTCCGGTCAGAAGTTGATTTTCCTACTTCTTCTCAAAAGCAAAAGTTGAATTTTTTACTTCTATTCTAGAAGTTATTTCTGATCATAGAAATTCGTTTGATAATGGTTGAAAACTTCTGTTTCTGGAACATTATTAACACAAAATATTCTATAAAAAGTTATTATTGGTGGCCAAAAAATTTATACTTCATTTTTTAACTTTTTAAATTTATTTTTAAATAATTGTTATTATTAAAATATTATTTATTTTTTACTCCATCGGCCGGAGATGGCGACTCGGCGACTGCAGCCACGGTGGTCAATGGTTGCGAGCGGCGATGGGCTGCACCAGGCGGAGATCGGGGGTGGTTGGTTATCGGGGACGGTCGACGGGTGGTGGCCGGCGAAGGTCTGCGGTAGGCGGGACCAGGCGATGGTCGGCGGTTAGCAGTGGTCGTGGATGACGGCCGGTGGAGGTTAGCGATGGGCGGCGGCCGGCGACGGTCCGTGACGATGGAGGTTAGCGAAGGTGGGTATTATCGAAAAGAGGGTGATGGCGTAAAAAAAACAAGGTGATGCGAGAAGTACTTTTTAAGTTGGAGAAATTATTTTTTTTAACTTTTCAAATTGGGGACAAAACTTTAGAAGTGAAAATTTCTTTCAGAAGTAAAAATTTTTATCAAACAAATTTTTTTCTTCAGAAGTTATATTACCAAACGGATTTCTGCTCCAAAAGCACTTCTGAAGCAAAAATCAACTTCCAGAAGTATTATGATACGCACCCTTAACTTTCAAGGTTCAACTAATATTATCTTTAGATTTCCTCTATTTTCACCTCTCGATAACTTTGGACAAAACCTGAACTTTAAATGATCCAAAATAGTCCTCATTGGGAATTCATTAATGGTAAGATTGATGAAAGATGACATATATGCAATCAGTAGAGGTGTCAAATGGGTGATCGGAACGGCATTAGGTTGGATCGAATATGATACGACCCATATTGACTCGTCTAATCCGTTTTCACCGATATTCAATGACCCATACCCAACCCTACAAGTTTTGATCCATATTATCAAACCACACTAATATTCCAAGAAAACATATATAATTCATTTAACATATTTTAAACTCTTCACATGTATATGTTACTAGATAAAAAATTCACATCAAATAAAAAAAAACCAAATATAATAATAATAAATATTAAATAAAATAAAAATGATATTACTAAAATGCATTCATGCAATAAAATATCTAGAGAAATTTTTTCCTATTTTTCTAATTTTTATGGATTTTTTTATTTTTTTCTTTCTTTTTTCTCGTGGACCAATGGACGGTGATGACCGCCGCCGGCAACCGGCAGTGGCAGTACAACAAAAAAATATTTATATATTTTATTTTATTTTTCTTTTTTGATTTCTTTCATTCACTTATAAAAATAGAAAATTTAAAAAAAATAACCAAGTTAAGCCTTTGAGGCCTTGGGCTCATTTGCAACTTGTTTGTGGGATCTGCCCTCATGGATCGAAAATGGGTCTAATATGGGTCGAAAATGGGTTTAAGTGTGTAATCCATTTTTAACCCATTTAATTCAACTTAAATTTTTTGGACCCATTTTCATTCGGCCCTTGAAAAACTTAAAACCCATATGCAATCCATTGAATAAAATATGGGTAAAAATGGGTCATTGACCCATATTGACGGCTCTAACAATCACTAGATCAGTTAATCTAATGATTTTTTTTACCAAAAAAAAAATCTAATGATTTTATCAACATTTCTTAAAGTTTTGTTTCCTCTTTTGCGTTCAAATCGAATGAGTTTACATTCTAGTTGCTCTTTTACGAGAATCTTTGAGCGTACACACGCATATATACGTATGTATTATATGTATAATGTCCCTTTGATGTTTAATTTTTAATAACTTCTTGTGATATACAGCTCTTTAGTTCAATCTTTTTTGGAGGGGTTCTTTGGTTAAAGTTGCAAACTCTTTATGTTTATAATCTATATATAAGATATGTTCATTAACGAAGTTGACCAACATTATAAAAATCTGCTTGAACACATTAGTAAGCAGAAGAAAGGAAATAAAGTTTGTACACGGATGAAAGGAAAACAACGTGAAATGGTGCAATAAAGCATCGTTGTTGTGATTAGTACGGACAATTTTGAATTTTCATGACAACGTGCGTCTTGTGCATGTTCAATAAATAGCAACTTTCCATTTTGTGATTTTTATTAGTGAATTTTCTTGAGGTTCTTTTCATCAACTCGGTAAGGTAGGGAGCGTTGTAGCTATTTAGAGTGTCAAATTAGCGTGATCCTTATAATCTCATCTAAAGTACAATAAAGTTTCTGTAATCTCGAAATTAAGTCCACATCTTCACTATCTATAGTGGACTAAATATTTGACGTTAGACGACAATTTCAATTATTGACTAAATACATGGAGGTTCTAATCCATAAGAATATTAGCAATCGGTAAAACGCGCAAATGTTTAGAATGCAACTGATAAATTTAATATATTTTTTTCTTTGTACAAAACTCTACCTTCTCCTTCCTGGACACAGCCTTGCAGGCCCCAGACAAGTTCAAGCTACAACCTAAAGGTCAAACACGACCAAGTCAACTCATTCACCATCATCCTTGGGCGGATCTCGATTCATGGTTGCCCGCCGAAACTGAATCGTCACGAATCGCCGCCTCCTAAAGCTAACGCAGGCCAAGGAAATCTACGGCGGACCGGGCCATGATGGTGGCGAACTCCTGGAAGCTGATGACGCCGTCGCCGTTGGTGTCGGCCTCCCTCATCATCTCCGACAGCTCGCGGTACGTCAGGGGGTGGCCCATCTTGGCCATCGACCCGGCCAGCTCGGCCGGGGTGATGTAGCCGTTGCCGTCGCGGTCGAACAGCCGGAACACCTCCGCCAGCTGCTCCTGGTTGACGAGGACCTGCTCGGTCATGTCGGGCAGGAGGGCGGCCACCAGCTCGTCGAACTCGACCGAGCCGTTCCCGTTGGAGTCCATGTCGGCGAGCATGGCGTGGATCTGGTCGCCCGTGGGCTTGAGGCCGAGGGAGCGGAGGAGGGCGGCGAGCTCGAGCTGGGTGAGGCTGCCGTCGGCGTCCATGTCGAAGCGGGCGAAGATGTCCCTGAGCTGCTTCAGCTGCTCGGATTGGAGGGCAGCAGAAGCGGCGGCAGCCATTGGGGACGCTGGAAATTGGATGATGCCTGAACAATGATGGAAGGTGGGCGTGCTTGTTTTAAGGGCTGAATGTTCCTTGTTAGAGAATGGTTCAAACCAGAATGCGGGTCGTGTTTGTTTTGCTGGCATGTAGGATTCCGTTGACTTTCCAGGATTCTCTCACTCATCCAAGTGGCCCAAACTGTGGTGAAACTTCCAATTTCGGAGGCTATTGAAAGCCGGACTGTGAGGCTGAACAAGTGGTCTTACGTCTCATCCACGATGCGGGTCGATAATAACTATAGGACGGCGCGAAAAGATCTATAGTTCGACGCGCCGGACATCGCGAGCCGGACTACTATTTGCCGGGCGGATAAGTTAAGAAGAGCTTATTCGGAAAGTCGAATGTGAAGAGTCCGAGGAAATATAGGACCAGGTTTTTCCACACCATCCTTTCATTCTGGTTGAAAGGTCTCCGGCTTTGTCCGAATTCGGATAACTGTTGATAAGTCCATTTTGCCAAATCACTCTTGGGACATCTCCTCAAACCTTGTACTAGCTAGATGCCATAACATAAGGATAGAAATTCACCCCTCGGACATGGTCCGAACGATATTAATTCTGGCGAAAAGAGAGGTCGCAATTGGGATGCAAGCTATGGATATGATCCACATCCTATACACATTTAATCAAAATTGCATAGTGTTACTTGGTCAATTTGATTATGTGTGAGGTAAAAGAAGGCAATCAGTTTATATAAAAATAATTAACATTCATTTTTAAACTTCAGAGTTTACTAATCGAACGAAATCGGACTTGCATCAACTAGCTAATAGCTCAAATATTTGGAATACATGAGTTTCAACATTTAGAATCATTTAAAGTCAGGCATATCTTTTTGTGCATTTTTTTAACTACAATAAGGGAGAAACAAACGGGACTTATAAGTTATAACGAGCGCAGCGCATACTCGTAGTGAACATATTTGGGAAATTACCCAATCGTTTTTAAATTTATTGTACGAAACTTTAAACTTTTAAATTTTGCCAATTTAGTCATATATCTTTGCGCAAAGTACGTCAGCGATTTTCAGCGAAAATTGGCCGAAATGACCATATTGGAATTGCACACATAATTTTAGGACTAAATTAGCAAGATTGAAAAATTTATGATTGAGTTGACATCCGTGCAATAGGCTTAGAATTAATTGAACAATTTCCAACAATTTGGATTGAGAAATTTAGGTGTCAACAATTTGGATTGGAAAGTTTTCGACCCAACCCAAACTCAATCAGACTCACCTATTTGACGGGGTCTACCTTTGCCTATGGGAATTCGCCCATGATATTCCGATCGCAGCCTCAAGAAAAAGGGAGATAAAGATGAACACTAATTAAAAACTCAAACTGAAAATTGACAAAGTCGGAAGCCTCGCTTATTGAGTTTCTCAAGATAGCTCCCCATTACAAACCATCCATCCCTCCCCCACAATAGCCTCCCGGACCACCAAAGCTAATCCAATACCCGAATTTTCGCCTGCTACCATAGCCATAGTTCTTCAGATCATAGACATTGGATTTATCCACCCACTTGACTGTTTTTGGTGAAGGGCGCCGGAAAGTACCGTCCTTGTCGATCCATTGAAGCTGTCGGAAGAACGTGGCACGCGTATAACTACCATCAGGCCTGTGACCACTTCCCATCGGCGGACAAACTCCGTCTCTCCCGGCCAGACCCACTCCTCCCCAGCCGGTATGTAGCGAACCATTGCGTAAATATAAGAACAGTTCGCTGGGCCAATAGCCAATCGTGGTGGGTGGATCACCCACGACCAGCCACCAACTCTTTCCACCTGGATCCTGCGTGCAAGCAAAAGTGTCCGTAAGTTTTTAAGTTCTTTCACACATTTGAGATTAATTTCATGACTTCTAAAAGGTTAAAAAGATGAATTGTGCAATCCCCGCTATTCTGGGTGTCTCCCAATTCTCTGTTACGAGTGCACATTGGCTTCGAGTGCGAAAAGGACATAATTTTGCTCTACTTTAAGACGAGTAGCTAATTCGCGAGTGTATTTAAAACGTTTTATCTATTGAGACATATAAAATCTCAATTAAACATATAGATTAGCTTTCAACCAACATTGAACTGAACCAATTGTTACCACACAATGAACATTGTGATGATTCTTGCCACTGGTTCCATTAAATTATTAACAGTTTTCATAACATATATACATATAGTCATTTTATATTTGTGTGTGTGTGTGTGTGTATATATACATACAACTTTAGAAATTTCTTATGCATTGTAAAAATGGCTAATAAAATTTAAAGAAGTGGATCGACAATACTTACCCATCAAAATCTCCCTTTTTTTTTCGTGTGTGCGCGCGCGTCTTTTTTCCCTAACTTTTTTTTATCAATATTTTACCTAACTTATGTACCCCGAAAACTCTCTTCCTGGATACGTCCCGTCACACATCTATCGCATAATTGATTGCCCAAGAGAAACTAGATGCAATAATTCATATTTGATAAACGTTAATTATGTCTTGAAAGTAAATGGACATGTCCTCAAATCAAAGTCATGCTCACCTGGAAGACTTGGACAAAAAACTCAAATTGAGGTCCGTCAAAAGTGGAAGCATCACGGAATGGAAAACCGGGAGTTATTAACCTATCAACCTGGACAAAACCTTGGTATAGCATGTTGTAACATCCGTCACGGTAGCCATTACCCTATAAAAATGATGCTTCAGTCAACAAAATAAGCCAAGGATCCAACTTCATCGTCGGGAATTCAAAATCCGTTGGGAGAATAAATCAACTAGCTTCTAACTAACCGTCCAATATGTGAAAAATCGAGGACGAATATCGCCGTATAGTCGTGGAGCAACCTAGTCAAAACAGAAGATATTTTATCTTTCATCTCGAAACTTCGCTACATATACCGGCGACTTGACGTACCTGCCAGCCCGCAACAATCATACTTATATGGTCGGGAGGACCAGTTTCAATCCACATGTTATGTGAGCTAACTTGGTCATTAGTTACGGCCAGTTTGTAGACATTAGATCTCCCATAACCTCCATATTTGATATTTTCCGTCATGTCGTCTCTCAAAGAAACTACCTGCATCAAAGTTATAGAAGGGGTTCGACTACGGAGGTGCGGTGGTGATTACGCTTCAAAATCATACATGCAATTTGGATATGAGAGTTTAGTTTCTAAAGGGCGATAGCACAATTTTTCAAAATTGTATTTTTATTTTCGTTCGAGCGGACGGGCAACACAACCATTTGGGTTTTTTTCTTTTTTTTGTACTGCTTATGAAAAGATCAATTTTTACGATTTCTCCCATATAGCCAGACCAGTATTTTCTTATGTCAAGAAACTTTTGGGCATATCAGAGGTTGCTGTGACAAGAATGTAGGTCATGCATTACATACAACCTATGAACCTTAATGTTTTCTTAGGTTATCTACAGGTTTTCAATGAACAGAAATCTTATAAACCTCAATCTATGTGAACGTGCGTGTGTCTGGGTGCAGGTTGAGAGAGAGAGAGAGAGAGAGCGAGCGAGCGCACACCATACATGTTGAGAAAGAGTATTCTGACTCTTAGAGGATGGCATCTTGCCTACGGATTTTGCCCTTATCAAGTCTTCCTTTGTCATTCTAGGAATTGGTACTGTTCCAACAGGGCAAGGTTCTCTCGATTCGAACTGTACAGATTTAACCTTTGAAGGAGCGTGAGAACGAACGAAGCTTATATCCGGCTTAGTCTGCAAAAATGATGGTGATAATATCATCAGATAGAGCAAGTTAATCCAAGGGAAATGATAGTTTGGCCAAACACGGTTTTCTTCCTAAATAGGATTAAAGGGAGAAAATGATAAACGGTTGCCTGTATTTTGTGGTTTTTCAGCAGTGGATGATCAAGTGCCGGTTGCTTGTCAATTGCGACACAATCGATGGTGTCCCCTTCCTTGGTCTTCATGAAAAATACCGAGTATAATAAGTGATTCGTCAAACAAAGACCGCTGCCGAACAAGATATGATAGATTGCAGGACGCAGCATAAATTTCGAAAGGAGAAAATCTCTGTGAATTTTGAAAGATTAATCACCACAAAAGACTTCATGGGTGACTTGGTCATCATCTGAACTTGTCTTTCCAAATCTCGATGGTCATCTTCAGAGATGCTTGCCATCCCATACGTCGAAACACTAGAGAAAACAAGCAACAAGATAAATGCAAGTTCCATTCTCGCTTGTGTAATGATTTTTGAAGTTTCGAAATGGTGTTGCATAGTGTTTAGGTTATGTCTATTTATAAGCAACAAAGTTTTTTTTTTTTTTCCTTCCCCTTTGCGTGGCCGCTCTTTGTAATTTAGGGAAACTCTACACACTCTTACAGTAGGGCTCAAACGCAAGCATGCATGGAAAGACAAATGGCAAGCATGCATTTTCATTAGAAATGAAATGGAAAACATGCATTATTTCACGGAAAAGTACGGTAGACATTTGAAGACGATGACGCATGCTGCTTTCAATTGCAGAAAGTCGAGCGCTGTGAATAATGTCACCGTCAACGCGAACTACGGACGGTTCTCTCATTTCCTTTATTCCAAGGCTTGATTTGGGATGGCACTACGCGCGCGCGATACGATAAAGGGCCTTCGGATTCATGACTCTAGGATTTCGCCCTCAGCATCGAACGAAAGCTTGTGAGGACGAAGAGTCCTCCTAAAATCGCCTCTTGCGATGGAAGGAGCGCTTTCTCGCCACCACCTAGTCCAGTGCCATTGCCGGAAACGGTTAAGGTCAATAGTCTTTGCTCGGAGTCGTCGCTATTTAAAACAACAAATTGATGACCCACAAGGTCATAGGACCCTCCTCAACTCCATTTACATCGATGTGATCATGGCATGCCCGACAAATAGCAAGCATGCATTTTCAGTAGAACGAAAATGGCAAACACGCATTACTTCGCGGACATTTGTGGCCTCTTAATTTAAAAGAACAAATCGTTACCATACTTCGTTCAACCCCTTTAGATTAATTCACTGTTCCATGATTTTTGGACCGAAAGGAATTTTGATGCCATCTTCAGTCTTCCATCGTGGTATTATCATCGGCCAAAACTAAATGGAAATTTGATGAAGTGGATATAAGATTATTTTTCTTTTCTAAGGTTCATACCTACATTCAGTTTATTTAAAGCTGTTATCATATATATCATCCATGATATGATTTGACTTAAAAAAAAAAAATCCATTCAAAGCATAGACAAGGGAACTTGTTTCATAATAAAAGTAGGCTATAGCCCGTGGGCATTAATTAGAAGTAATTCTCTTACACTAAGGCTCCATTAGAAAATGAAGTGTGTCCGGAAAATGTTTTCCAAAAGGTCATTTTCCAAAAAAAAAAATGATATTATTTTTCAGTATTCAAATGAAACCTAAAAATGAAGTAGAAAATAACTTTTACCGTTCGGTAAGGAAAATCAATTTCCTCCTTGCACTCTGTTTAATAATTTTCTATTATTAGTTTTTACTTTTTTCATTTTTTTTTTAAAAAAATCCAATTTTCATTTATTTTCATTTTCTCATTTATTTTTATTTTTAATTTTTTCTTCTATTGTTTTTTTCTTTTCCTTTCTTCTTTAGTCAATCACCAGCCACGGGGATGACCAACGACCCACCGCAGGCAAGGCGAGGGCGCGCGACCGGTTATGCGAGCCTCCAGCTCGCTATCCTCAAGCAAGGTCAAGGCTCACCTCGCCGGTCTCGAACGAGGCCGAGCATCGCCAAATCTTGCTAGGCAAGGTTGGGCGAGCTCTAGTCCTCACCTCGCCAGATCCGGCAATGCTCAGCCCCGCGAGGTCAAGCCTTGTCTATGGCCGGTTGTCGGCAACTAGCGGAGGAAGGAAAAATAGAAAAAAAGAAAAGAAAAAATAAATAAATAAAACATTATTAAAAAGATAAAAATAATAACACGAAAAAAGAAAAGCCTAAATTGAAGAATACATCTATCCAAATCGAAGTTGAAACAATATACCGAAACTCACAATAATCACATCTACGAACCAATTCCGTAACCTAATGGGTAATCGATGGCTTTGCATTATAACCTAATGGGTACCTTTGATCCACGGAAAACTCGAGATATGGAAAACATTTTTGAAAAGATAATCATCACTTAAAAAAAAAATCAATCCATGAAAACTATTTTCATTGTTGACATTAATTTACATCCAACTATTTCCATAGATAATGAATTTTTTAAAAATTATTCATTTTTGTGAGCGATAAGGTCAATTATTTTTTAGAAAATGCTTTCCATATCTTAAACTTGAGTAAATTACATTCAGAAGACCTAAAAAAAATATTAAAAAAAAAAAGAGAGGATGTTCTGTCCATTCGTGGATGATAAGGAATTTTCGATTTGAACCCTAAATCAGAGAGCTTTCTCATAATACAAAGTTCTACAGTGAAAACTAAACTTCTGGATGTTCCACCTCAAAGAGCAAATTGACACAGCCGTTTAAACATAACTCCACTGATTACGGAAGGAAATTACAAGCAGATTTCAAACAACAAAAGGACTCAGAGAAATGAACCCCAACATAAAAAAAAAAAAGAAATTGAACCCTATTGGATGAATCTTCGATCCAACATTTTGTTGTCTTTTGGTCGAACGACCCAACTTCGACTTCCTACAATGCAACACCTTCTTCTGATGATATGAAGCAAACTGAAAGACCAGTAAGATCAGAAAGAGGAAAATGCCCAAGACGGGCTCTGCAGAACTCCTGCTGGCACCTTTCTCTTTCCATCTGTTTTCATTTTCGGGTGGATCTTGTGAGCGCGCTCTGACATTGCCGCCTAATGCAGCCTTTCAGACATTATTAATATGTCCCTTGAGCAGGAATCTGTCATTTAGCCAAGCAACGAACATGCTTGGAAGCTTGTAAGAAGCAGCATCAAATGGATGCTTTAGGCGATCGCCTTCTTCCCTGCATCGAGGAGACCTCAGAAAAAGGCCGCTACTTCTAAAGGCAAAGAATCATCTGCAGGTGCAAGTGCAGTTGCGGGCGTAGGTACTGTTGTCCATGGGATCTCAAATGTGCAGTTTCAAGTGTTATGATCACAGATTGAAACCGTATGATGTTCATATCGTAAGAATTGGACGAGATGATCTTTACTTCATTTTCTTACGAGTGTTTTAAAGTATAAGATAGCTAGCGCACTATATTTAGATTTTCCTAATTAGCAAATAAAACGAAGGATAGGCAAATCCAATTCGCCTTTCCCTATTTTAAGCGTTTAGGAGAAAATAAATTAAATCCAACGGGGACCGACAAAATTAGGTGAGCACTGTTTATTATTTGTCTCTAGTTATTGCAGAACTGAAGAGCCAGAACAAATTGATCCTCTAGCACCTGCCTAATAACCCATTTGTGTGTTCTGGTTTTTCTTGCTGATGGAGAGATATAGATTCTACTTCATAGACCTTATATTCAAGGCAGAGATATCTTTAGCGACTCTTTACTTGATCTGGAGAGAGAGAAAGGAACAGGAGAGCATATGATGGAATAGTGAGCTGCGGAAGTGGGGAACCTTTCTTGTTTATTAGGTGCCATTTATTTCGTGAAAAATAACTTTCAAAAAAATATTTTTCTGATTTTTCGGTGTTTTTTTTTTTCGGCATTTGGGGGGCAGAAAGTAAGCTAGTCCCGAAAAATATTTTCCTCTATGGAAAAGCCTTCTTAAAAAATGAGGAAAATGTTTTCCTATTTTTGTCATCTTTCTTTACTCCTATATTTCACATCTTCTTT
The DNA here is from genome assembly GCF_020921035.1 of Rhodamnia argentea. Taxonomy (NCBI): domain Eukaryota; kingdom Viridiplantae; phylum Streptophyta; class Magnoliopsida; order Myrtales; family Myrtaceae; genus Rhodamnia; species Rhodamnia argentea. Next base: position 6,762,987 of record NC_063154.1, on the reverse strand, counting down.
CTTTTTATTCATTTTTTAATTATTTTTTAAAACTCAATTTTTTTTATTTTTCGAGAAAAATGAGTTTTTTTATTTTTTTAATTATTTTTTACTTACATTCTTTAATGCTTTTTCTTGTTTTTTTTCCTTGTTTAGCCGGTCGCACCACAAGCAAGGCTTGGCCTCACCTCGGCCTCGCCGGAGGCCGGCGAGCTTAGGCCAAGCCTTATTGGCCACAAGCGAGGCTAGAGGCCGAGCCCCGTCGGCCTCTGGCCTTTGCCGTGGCGAGCAATCGGCTGAACAAGAAATAAGGAAGAAAAAAAAGAGAAGAAAAAATTAAAGAAAGTAATTAAAAATAAAATACTCAAAAATAATTAAAAATTAATTTTTAATTCGAAAAAAATTAAAAGAATATTGAAAATTTTGAATGATTTAATAATTTTTCTAGGAAAATCAATTCATACCCAAACGAGGGAAATCGTTTTCCATATCATTTTTAAGTCTCAACCAAACACTGGAAAATATGGTCATTTTCCTGGAAAATGACTTTTCGTAAAACATTTTTCAAAATCATCACATATTTTTCGTGAAACAGACGGAGCCATGGTTTAAATTTTTGTTGTAATTGCAATGCGTAGTAAAATGTAAATGACGTCACTGAGATGCCAAATACATTATCTAGTGGATGAAATTTGTATTTGGTTGGGGCAAGGCCAGCGCCTTCTTGCACGGTGTCTTATTTGCGACGGTAAATCTTTTTGCTGATCACAAGATGGTCATTAAATTCAGGACTTCTGAATTCTTGCAGCTTCATGTTCTGTAGAAGCAACTTGTCAAGCCCGAGAAGCTCGAATTTGCTAATGTTGAGCTGCATGTGTTTGCATTTTCGTCAGCGTTAGCATTGATCTGGTCCTTACCATTTGCACTTCTCCTAACGGATCAACATGAAGAAAGACGGGCCTCGGGAAACTCCAGTGGCCGATGCCGAAGTTCAAAACAACCGGACAAAATTCAAAGTCCGTAATACTATTTACCTCTTTCTGCTCCGTGCTTGGTCTGGCCTAATCGATGTGAATAGCCTGCAGCTGCAGGACCCCGATTGAATTTTTGCGAAGGTGCCGAGAAGAAGAGAATGGGGCTTCAACAGCTTTTACATCGAAAATCATCTTGCACATACCCGGACATGGCGACATGGTATCTACCGGAGATCCTAAAGCCGATAAAGAAAAGCTCCTTCGACTCCGCCGTGCTGACCACTCTTCATGAGCTCGAAAAACATGGGCGGATCATTTGGAGGTGCTTTTTGATCAAGTTCTGAGAGACTTCAGCAAAAAGCTCAAAACAGAGCAATTTTTGCACTAGAGTTCGCAATTTCCTCTGACTGATCAGATCGTGTTGATGGCAAATTTTGAGAGTATGAGCTCTTTCAAGAATGTATTTGACTGCTTTTCATGTATATGAATGATGAGTTTGATTCTGAACTCCGTGCGTCATGCATCCAGGCTTTCTCCATGGCATACAGGAGATTTTCGCTTTAGCGAAGAGACGAAATTAACACCATCTAAAGAAAGTATGCTTGACGATTGGAAAAGGTAGTGCTTCAGAGCAAATGGTGAAAGTCATCTGGTACAGCTGCTAAAAATGGCTTCTTTTTTTTTTTGGCTCCACATGAAGTATAAATTCTGCAGATGGGGACATAGAACAGGTTATTTCACTGGTATCGATGACCGGATCTATACATAATGAAACAGTTACGCAAGGCGCTGCACATGATGGGAAGTGACATCAAATTGAGGGTCTCGCAACGCGGCCGCTTAATCGCAGCGGAAGCCGTCGATTCCTTCTCTGCTAATCATCTATCGAACCAAGCTATAAGAACATCTAATTGCGTCTGCTTATGTTGGTGCTCTTTGTCCCCTGTAACTTGGATGGGAGCGACTAATACAAGTCACACAAGATTAGCTAGGGAGAGAACTCTGGCTTCCGGATTGCCACGATGGACAACTGTAGACAAACACACCTCAACAAGAGCTTAGAGGAAAAGAAAAAAATTTACTTGTCTGGTAATGAAATCGACACCTAAGATGATGCAGACGATTATCTATATATCAGCTTAGTGCCATGGAAAATATCACATGGCATTCTTTTTCCTTTTTATGCTTTGTGTACCTACGACGTCAGCTTTTATCTAATTGCAAGGCATAAAATGAAACAGCAATCGCTCTTTCATTCCAAAAACAGAGAGAAAGAACCTGTGAACTGTCTCTCTTCCATTCAAAAACAGATGAAAGAACTTGTCAACGGGCTAGAAGAATGTTCATCACAAATGAATGGATTCAATGAGATGACACTAAAAAGAACTCCTAAAATGCAACAGCACAAGGGGGTCGAACTCTCGGCCACGATCTTTTATCATCCACCTACTGATTTTAAACAGACACAAATCCAACTTTGAGAAGCCCCTTCGGCAGAAAATCAAATACCATTTGAAAGCTAACGAGTGAACACAAACAAGTGAAGTACTAATATTAGCAAATATGTTTCGATACTTGCGCGAGAGCGAATGGATTGAACACGGATTGTACATGTTCATAGAATCTCGACAATATACTGGACAGGGACATAGTTCATGACTGCTAAAGAAATGAAAAATTCAAGATAGAACAGTCACAACTTAAAGTAATCTGCATCTACAAAAGTATATAGCACACTTTAGATGCTGCAAGTTGAATCACATGTGCTGTAGAGGAAGAATACGAGGGATGCTCATCAAACTTCAGACCACCATAATGATACAGGATCACTAATGCAACTTACCTACCGATAGCTCATAGTATACCACCAGGATATAATAGAGTGAAGTTTCAACTGGATCTGTTTCATGAGTTGAGATGATTCAATGACAAAATGTTGTCCACGAAATCAAAAGGTTCGCAGTTCAATCGTCGAGCCTTAAACTGGTGAAAAGGGGGGCCATGTATTGGAACCTTCTTCATCCTCTTGCTTTCAACATTGTAAGAGACCAAATATGTCCCAGACCGCCTGTGTGTAAGGGTGGGGATGAGCAAAATGTCACCGCTGCGTGTAATGCTAATGCCAAATGTTTTACAATGCCCTATGCCCTCTTTCCAACTATGGGGCAGCACCATTCTTATCTCCTTCCAAGCCTGACTCCCATAATCATCCAGAACATACATCGTTATCGTGTCGTCGTCCCAAAGGTGTTGATACTCTAACAAGGCTAGATGCTCTCTAAATAGCTTCAACTTAATCTTTCTCGCGCTGCCGACGGCACCTCCAGGAGGCGATAACAGCCTGAACTCCTCGCTCGCGACATCGAATGTCACAACAATGTTCTCCTCCATGAAGTTATATGTCCGGATATGTATAGCTCCTGCTGCACAGATGCAATCATCCCAGGGAAACTCAATAGGGCAATCATCCACTGTCCTCCATGAATTAGTACCTAGGGTCAGAACCTTATGAGCAGCAAATACACCACCAGAATTGACGAACAGAATCCACGTTTTGAGGACCTTGTACTGTTTCGAGGCTGGATCATAACCCAACGCAGCAAAGCTTTCGATCTCGCCTTCGAGATTCGCGGGGAAATCAGGGCCAGTGGGAGGAAGGGCTGCGACTTCCCTGGTGCTGGGGTTACACACGCGAGTGAGATCTGGGCCACTGAGGCAAAAGAAGCCATTGATGCTTCCTAAGATCTCCACGCGCGACCCAGTAGGCATGTCCGGTAGAGGTATGGGAGTGGAAAGCCCTGTCTGGTGGTCCAACCAGAAGAATTGGCAACGCAACGACCCCCGCTGGAGCGGGTCGTAGATGGAAACGAGGGAGGTGACGGCAGGGCGAGCGAGGGAACGAGCCAGGACCGAATTGGCGAAGGAAGGGTCGGAAATAATGGAACGCCAGGGCTTGGAGGCACACTTGAATCGTAGCAGCGTCTTCACAGGCAGCCTCACAAGTATGTCGCGGATGATGTCGACAGGCAATTCCCGCGAAAATGCCCCGCCATCTCTCCCATTCACCTCGTCGTCCTGCTCCTGAGTTCTCATCTACTTCTGCTTCTCGCTCTGATCCGCTATTTCCGCAGAAGACTCTAATATCACCTTATCTGAGCAAACAGAGAGTCTCACCTAAAGGACAGCTTTTAAACTGAGGGAAGAACACTCACTCAGTAAGCTCCAGAGCTAAAACTCACAGCGTTCTACACTAGATGAGACGCAAAATCAATCATACTAAACAGCCGAAAATTGTGAAGACAGCGTTGCTGTTGCGCGAGGCGCCAAAGCATGGATGTTTTGCATCCACTGAGCAAAGGCGGGTTGTACTAGTATAGACCTAAAAGCGCTCTGCGGACTGAGCATAACCCAGAATCAGATGAGTTTCTCGAATCAACAAGACATGGGTTTCTTCTAAGACGCCCTAACCACAAGGGAATTTCAGGAGCAAAGATCAACCCTTTCAAGATGATGCAGGGATGGATGTGGCAATAAGTAGTTCACTCACGTTAGCTCTTACCCTGCGAAATGCCGAACAAACAGGGCAGGCCATTGCAGGCTGCTTCGGCTTGGGGTGGAGTCTGACAGAAGATCTTTACTCTCTGATGAAGGGGTGCTTCTCGATTTTTTCTTTTAACTCTGTTGCATCCAACACCAACCTGAGAAATGATTTAGATACCCATGTTGCATGGGTAGATATGCAGAAGGAGGGTTTGGTTGAGATGAGACTTTGAGGGGATACAGAGCATGTGCTTTCTGGATTTCCCTTTTCTTCTTTGGGATATCAGTCTGAGTTCGTCTATAGTTCTGGTAACAATTCCTTTTTCGAATACAGTTTTCGATATAAAATAGATTTTTCCGATTCTGCTTTCAAAACCAATTCCAGAGCCAAAGAACGCATTTGATAACCTTAAAAACATTGCTATTAAAAAATGCATTTCGTACGATTCTAAAAAAATTTATTCTTAATTTTTTTATTTAATTATAAAAATGTGAGTGAAGGTGGCAAGAACCGACGATAGATGGACACCGGCGGTGGCGATCGACAACCGGCTACGGCAATCGGCGACCAGCGATGGCGGCGGTGGAGACCGGCAACCAGCACATTCGGCGACTGGTGGCGATCGCAACCGACAGCAGCGATCAATGACTGGCCTCAGCAACTGCTGGCAGCGGCGGCGAATGCACGACGATTTTGGCTTTAAGTACTGACTAATATCATATGCCTCGGCCAATATCAAATGTGTGTGAGAAGAGGCATACGATGATTAGCCTTAAGTACGATAGGATGTCTAACTCTTTTGTAAGATGTCTCCTCATATTAGAAAACCATGACCAACGATGTGCGCCTTAAGTTTTGATCGAATGCCATACGCCTTGGCAAAACGTCAGATGATATTGAAACAAAAACGTTAGGCGATTTGCCTCAGTACCACAGAACATCATATAACTCCGTCAGACGTCCTTTAATAATTGAAAGTAACATACCACGATTTTGAATTGGATTATGAGGAACCTCGTGCTCTCTCTCTCTCTCTCACACCATGTAGAATTCCCACTTTAGGAGGGTACGATGCCAAAGCGCCAAGGCGCCTGGCTTTATTAGATGTGTAATAAGCTAAAACAAAGTATGTACGATGATTTTGGCGATAGGAGGCGCGATAATCGTACCGATTATACTAAAGAAAGTGTGCTCGACGAGGCTCGACGATTGGAAAAAGGAGTGCTTCAGAGCAAATGGTGAAAGTCATCTGGCACAGCTGCTTAAAAATGTCTTTTTTGGCTCCACAAGAAGTATAAATTCTGCAGATGGGGACATAGAACAGGTTATTTCATTGGCATGGATCACCGAATCTACGCACAATGAAACAGTTATGCAAGGCGCTGCACATGATAGGAAGTGACATCGATTGAGGGTCGCACAATGCGGCCACGTAATCGCAGCGGGAAGTCGCCGATTTCTTCTCTGCTAATCATCTATCCACCAATCCTATAAGAACATCTAATTGCATCTGCTTATGTCGGTGGCTTTTTTTACCCCTATAACTTGGATGCGAGCGACTAATACAAGTTACACAAGATTAGCTAGGGGGAGAACTCTGGCTTCCAGATCGCCCCGATGCGATAACTGTAGACAAACACACCTCAAGAAGAGCTTAGAGGAAAAAAGAAATTTTACTTAGTCTGGTAATGAAATAAGACACCAAAGATGATGCAGACGAGTATCTATATATCAGCTTAGTGCCTAGCAGTGATAAAACTCAACCTACACACTTAAGAATACATGATGGAGGCTGTTCACTCCCTGATTCTAAACAAAGAACACCGACAGATGCAAACACCGTTCATGAATATAATAGCTGAACAGGTAATGGCAAGAACAACAATCAGCAGAAAACTTGCAGTAATCTTTCCAGAGAGCAAGGAATAACAGAAGAATAACAAAGTTCAATGCTTGATAATCAGGTCACATTGTGCAGATAGATGATGCTTGATGAAACAAAAGGTGCCCAAAAGAACCAATTGAGCACAATATGAACAACTGGTGATGCCTATAGACATGGAAAGTAATGCTTGATGAAACAGAAGGTGCCCAAAAGAACCAATTGGCTACAGCACAATCCTGAGAGATGTAAACCAGCTGCCAGTGTCAAAGTAAACATGTAAGTTATATGTGCAGTAATGCTATTTGCCTGCACTGCTGCTATCCAAAAGAAGGCTTTGTGCGACAACTTCACGAGTAATCCTCGCTCAGAGCCAAAATGCTATGCACGTATCCAATCGGTGCACAGGCGATGATCACAGGACTCCTCAAAAGAGATGGGGGGAGACCACGGACTTGAACCTTCTTCAGAGTCCCATTCTCCACATCATAAGACAGGAAGTACACTTCACCAGTCGTTACCTTTGGAGCGAGCAAGATCTCTCCGGCGCGGACGCTACCGACGAGAAACCGCTCGGAATGCAATGGATATTCTCTCCAACTAAGGGGTAGCACGATGCGGCGTTCTGTCCAAACTTGATTTTTGTCATCCTCTAGTATGTACATTAGCATGATGTTTTCATCCTCTAGATGCTCATAGTCTAATACTGTCAAACGGTCTCCAAATGGAATTAACTTCATCTTATGCACCTGATTCAAGGCACCATCCGGCAATGTTAACGTCCTAAACTTCTCGGTCCCGACATCGAAAGCCACGATTATTTTGTTGCTCATAAGGTCAAGTGTCAGGAAATGAATGGCTCCATTGATGCAAACGCTGCCTCCCCAGGGAAAATCAATAGGGCCGCTATCGATTTTCCTCCACGAACTGGTTCCCAATGTCAGAATCTTGTGCGCGGTGATAACTTCACCCGAATGGTTCACGGCATTCAGAACCCATGTCTTCATGACTTTGTACTGCATCGCAACAGGATCAAAACCCAAGGCACTGAAGCTGTGGATGCCACGGTGCAAATGGACAGGAAAATCAGGATAAGTAGGCGGAAGGGCCCTGACCTCTCTGGTGCTGAGGTTGCATAGGTACGTAAGATCCCCGACGTCGAAGCAAATTAAGCCGTTGACACTCTGCGAATCCTCCCCTTTCGAGTTGATATTGTGGTGAAGTTGGCGCAAGGGAGTGGCCAATCCAGTTTGATGGTCTAAGCTGAAGAACCAGCGTCCAAAGCCACGCGGCTCGATGTTGCCAATGATGGATATGAGCGAGGTGACGTCGGAGCGACCGAGTGACTGAGCTAAGACTAAATCAGCGAACGACCTGTGGTCGATGATGGAGCACCAGGACTTGGAAACGCACTTGAATCGCAAAAGCGTCTTCACTGGCAGTCTTGACAGTATGTTGGAGATTATGTCAGTGGGCAACTCTGTCAAGCCCGCATTTTCTCCGGCAACCTCCCCTTCTTGAATTCTTAGGCGCTTCTCCTCCGGAGCCTGTGAAAGCGAACCTCATCAATAGATTAACCCTTTTTTTCATTCCAGTGCATCATATTCTCTGTTTCTTGATGGGGCTTGCAAAATTTCGAACCCAGACAAAGAAGAAAACCCATAAACACAACCCGACCTGACAGTACGATAGCGGCTTGGAACCTCTGTTCCGGTGAAATTACAACAACAACAAAAAAGGAGCTCCTTTTATAAAAGATGATCAAGAAGAAAATGTCGATCAGGCGCAAAAACACAAATGGGATATGCGATTTGCCCTAAGTAATCGACCATCAACAATGCCAGCGAAGAACAAGAACAACGGGGTGATCCATTTCGTCTCAGTACATCGTTAAGCAAAACGAGCGGAAAAGTTATTCCATCCTCTGTTTCCCGTTGAACGCAGGAGAAGAACAGAAAAAGAAAGAAAGAAAGGAGGAGTTAGGAGGTCTCAGACAGGCACACGACACAAGTCTTGGTTCGCGGAGCATCTACTGCGCCGGTGATATTCGCTAATGGAAAGAGAGCAAGCAGGGGAAAGAACTAACGGCTATCGGCAGCGATAAAACAGAGCTCGAGAGAGCTCGTGACATGGTTCGTACCTGTGGAATGCGAAGCGATTCCGAGCCCAGAGTGCCTCCCGAGTTTTGAGTGCGTTCATCACCACCAGATTCGCCACCACCGCCACCACCACCTTGCACCACCATTTTTCATGGGGAGAGAGAGAGGGAGAGAGGGAGAGAGAGAGAGAGAGCTGAGCGAAAGAGGAGAAGGGAGCGCGTGATGGGGAGGAGGGTCGGTGTCACTGTGAGGGATCGACAGATATTGCAGTCAGCGCAAACGCAGGCAACGCCTGCGTCGGAACCCCGGAGGGGCAGGGGCGGGTATTGCATGGAAGAACTTTTCCCCAGTGACCAGGCCAATGAGCGTGCTCCACGTGGATTCAAGAGCTATTGGTGGTAAAATCCCACGATATGTTCTCATTACAAGCCACTTCACCAAAAGCGTTCGTGATACGATGGATTGGTGGGAGAAGGACAAAAAACCTATTTTTCTCTTTTTTTATTTAATTCTTTGCAACATAATTAATCTCGTGGCTCCGTTAGTAGGGCAAGTGACACGGACTAATCGGACTGAAAATCGCTCGAACCTTTGGCTGGGTTTTCGATTTCATAAAATTAGAACCGTGTTATAAATATATTAATTATAGGTGGATGCTTCACCTTTCACCATTTCATCTTCCAATGTATGTTACAAATACATTGATATGGATTGATGTACATTGATATGGATTGATGTTGCACCTTTCACATTCCATGAGCGGTTTTTCTCTCCCAATGTAATGTACCCTCTAGCCTATAAATAGAGGCTTTTGTAAACTTGTTGAGGTAATGAAAAGAGTTAACATTTGCTCTTCACTTCTCTCTTATCTCTTCTCTCATATTTCAAGTTGGTGTTATGTTTCTGAGTTGATTCCAAAGATCGTCATTTACTTTTACAACACGTTATCGGCACGAGCCGGTTAGAATCTTGGATATCACTCAATGTAACACATCTTTACCTCTTCGTTATCTAACATCTCTACATTTTCTTTTTAAGTATGTCAAACATTACCAAGAGAGAGTTTGCAACATTAGATATTACCGGAAGTAATTATCTAACATGGGTTTTTGATGTCAAGATACACTTAACATCATTAGATCTTAGTCGATCTATTATCCCAAAATCTAATTATACCCCGGCCCAGAAGGCTAAGGCTCTTATCTTCATTCGCCACCATTTACATGAAGATTTGAAGGCCGAGTATCCGACCGAGGAGGACCCTGCAATTCTATGGCAATCCCCGAAGGATCGCTTTGATCATCAACAAGAAGTGGTCCTTCCTCATGCCAGGTTTCAATGGATCAATTTACGCTTTCGGGACTTTAAGTCCGTAGCAGAATATAATTCTGCTATTCACCGAATTGTATCACAATTAAGACTACGTGGCCAGCAGATCACAGAGATTGAAATGTTGGAAAAAAACATTATCTACCTTCCATGCTAATAACCTTGTACTCCAGCAGCGGTATAGGGCAAAGAATTATTCAAAACATTCGAAATTAATTTCTGCATTACTTGTAGCAGAAAAGCACAACCAGTTGTTGATGCAAAATCATAATTCCCGTCTTCTCGGATCCGCACCTGTGCCCGAAGCACATGTCGCACGTCATAAAAACAAGAGTCACCGGCATTGGAAGGGCAAATGGCGTAACTTGAAAAATCAGCCTTATAATAGCCGAGATAGAGGTTTACAAGGACTTAAACGTGGTCCACAAAGAAAAGAAGGTCCGGAAGTACCTAACCAGGTTGGTGCCAATGTTTGTCATAGATGTGGTTCTACAGGCCATTGGTCTCGCACTTGTCGCACCCCAAAGCACCCGGTTGACCTCTATCAAAGGGAACAAGATGAGAGAAAAATGGAAGCCAATGTTGCAACCAAGCCCTTTATAGAGGATAAAGAATCATCTCTTGACAATACATCTTTTGATATTGATCATTTTTTGGATTTAGATTAAGCAATATATATAAGTTTATGTTTATTCACATGTATTCTATTAGTTTTTGAATAATATTCACGTTTAATATTATAATTTCATTTCTTACTCTTTTATGTTAGTCATCAATGATGCTGAGCAATTATCTCGAGGAGAACATTGGTATTCTTTGTCTTGTAGACAGTGGTACTACACATACTATCCTCCAGCATATGAAGTTCTTTGAGGCATTAAAAAAATGCGAAGGGAATATTACCACTATTTCAAGCAATAGTAATATAATTACAGGCTCCGGAAGAGCTCGTGTAATATTACCAATGGGCACAGAAATTTTTATTAATGATGCTTTATTTTGCCCACGGTCTAAAAGGAACCTACTTAGCTTTAAAGATATTCGTTCCAATGGGTTTCACGTTGAAACCGAGACCGAAGGTGGTAAAGAATACTTGTATCTAACTCAGATGAGTGGATACAGAAAACAAATTATGGAAAAGTTACCATCATTCTCCTCCGGGTTATATTATACTTACATAAATGTGAGTAATAAACATGTTGTGATGAACCTGAAGTTCACAAACCCATAAGGTTTTCAATCATGGCATGACCGTTTGGGTCACCCACGGTCGAATATGATGCGCCGAATATTAACACATTCAGTTGGACATTCATTAACAAATCGTGGGCTCCCTTCATCCACCGATTATGTATGCGATGCGTGCACTAAGGGTAAATTAATTGTACGGTCATCTCTTACTAAAGTAAGGGTGGAATCTCCTACATTTTTGCATAGAATTCAAGGAGATATCTATGGGCCTATCTGTCGCGACCTAAAAAAAATAAACGGGTTAATTTTCGGGCTAATGGATTATCAGGTTAATTAATTAACTAACCTAACTCGAACTCTCCCAAGTCCATACCAAATCGCAACTTATGGTTCATGTGATTATCTTGCAAAAGATTTTTCATTTTTTGGAGCCGCCACTAATCATTTTTGGTAGGTTGATTAGAAACCTAAATAAAATAGCGGGAGAAAACTATCTTATTTCCGCGAACCGGAGATTTTGAATTCGGGGATTTGGTTACGTCAGATTTCTCTAACGCCCTTTCGGTACCATTTTCATGAAAAATATTTGATTTGGCTATTTTGATGGATTTTGCTTGAAATTCAAAGATGCAATTTTTTTGGTTTTTTCTTCTTTTTTATGGGGATGTAAAACATTGAACTTTGTACGATATACACCATGGGTGATTTAGAAAGAAAGAAAACGCAGCTAGTCACGAGTATTTATAAAAATAAATTAACATGTAATAATGCTAAAATTTGGAACACGTGGCATGTCTAAAATAAACAAACAAATGTTCAAACCAAACGATTACATTTTTGTAGATCGAGATGGAAAGGATTACCTTCTATTACACAAAATCTTACTCACATACACGTTATAGTTCCCTTCAAGATCTCGGAGCTGGAAGAACGCGGTTGTCGTCGAAAATGGCAAGCAATGGCGTTGTTGGGTTGCAAGGGGCGAAATATGTGTCGGGACTCGTCGAAGATGATGCTCGACTAAAACTCTTTTCTTCACTCTCGAATTTTCTCTTCTGATTTTTCTCAAGAACTCTCTTTTTCCTCTCTAAAAATTCCTTTCAAAAACTCTCTCAAAACTCTCTCAATTCTCTTCCACCTCCCTAAAAAACTCTCTCAATTCTCTTCTACTCTCTCTCTCAATTCTCTTCCACTTCCCTCTTCTAAAACTCTTCTCAAGAGCTCTCTCTTTTATAGGCAAAGTTCTTCATCCTTCATTCTTCACCTTCATTTCTTCACCTTCCATCTTCATCTTCTCTTCTTCATCTTCATTTCTTCACCTTCCATTTTCATCTTCCCTTCTTCATCTTCATTTCTTCACCTTCCATTTTCATCTTCCCTTCATTATCTTCCCTTCATCATCTTCCCTTCTTCATCTTCTTTTCATTATCTTCCCTTCATCATCTTCCCTTCTTCATCTTCTTTTGGTATTTGCAATACGAGTCCCCGAAGTTCCAAGTATTTGCAATACGAGTCCCCGAAATTTTAAGTATTTGCAATACAGTCCTTGAAGTTTCAAATCTTCTCGGTGTATTTTTCCATCCCGTGCCTAGTCTAGACGCATGCTAAATTAAGTGTTCTGCTTGCCCGATTATATGCCAATGCAATGTACACTAAAAATAAATATGTGAGATGATTTTTTATAATTTTTATGCAAAAAATAGATTAATCAAAATTTAGGCGTCAACAGCTGCCCCTCTTTGAGTGGAGGCTCGTAGAGGTTCCGCTCAAAGACAAAATTGAATCCTAAATTTTGACAAGGCAAATTATGGATGAACTTTTTGGCGGGAGTTTTAATCCCATTTTTTATGTAATGAAGTGATGCATGATATGCAAGACTGTAAATAACATGTGTCATAATTTCCCTTTTTCATGTTAGAGAAACCTGCACATGGATCGCATACAAGAATACCTGTTTTACCAAATACCTCGTAAGCTGACGATTCCCTTAATTTCCAAGCTTCTTTTTGTAGATGCAAGGATTTTAAGGTATTTGGCCTATCTGTTATCAGAGACTTCTCCCTAATGCAAGACAACGCAAGATATGTGTGTCGTTTGAGATCACAAGAGCTACGTCGTTGTGAGTCGAAAGAAGTGAAATCAAGTTCACAAGAGCTACGTCGTTGTGAGTTGATTAAATGTTGAAATCGCCAGTGCATATGTCTTCACGATTCGACAAAGGGGAAACAAAATCATAAGAGCTACGTCATTATGATTTGGTTTGGATCAAAACCATGGGTGCTTATGTCTTCATGATTTGATAAAGGAGCCGAAAATCATAAGAGCTATGTCATTATGAGCCGACTAAAGGTCAAGATCACCAGTGCATACGTCTTCATGATTCGAGACCGAAATCATAAGAGCTACGTCGTTATGATTTGATAAGATGTCAAGATCGCCGAGTGCATATGTCTTCACGACTGACGGAAAGAGGCATATTGCCCGAATTGAACAATATTTGATAGGAGCACCATCGAATGGAATCGATAAGTACAAAAGGGGCATATTGCCCGAATTGAATCATAACAACTATCATCGGAGGAGTTGTTAATTTGAAAAGGGGTTCGAGAAAACTTACCCGGGTTCTCCAAACGATTAATCAAGGAACGAAACAGATTGCTGTATCGGCACCTGGTAGGCATTTGCCAGCAAAACTTGCTCATTCAATAATCTTTGGATGAATTTCGAGACCTTGGGAGGGAACTCGAACATCGGGAATGTATTACCTATCATAGAATGTCAGAGGTAACACACACAAACATATTCAACAATGAGTATAATGCAATCACTCATACTATGGTTCATGCATAATCATTCAGTCAAGTTTGCATTACCAATTTTGTCCAGGGAGATTCTCACATTACGAATACCTCGAATGTGAGCTGAATGGGGGGACTTCGGTCAGAAAGGGCTTTCTCTCACTCTCGAGAAAAGCTATTTATCCTATCTGCAGGATTCAAGAGAAATCACTCAATCTTTCCATCATCACATTCGATAAGGATCTAAGTAATCTCGCAATTGATACGACCGAGCCGATCCGGAGGTCTTGATTAGGACCGTAATGAGAGCTAGGTCAAAGGTTGACAAAGGGGACTCTAGTTGAGGCAAGGCTGCTGAAATGAATTTCTTCATAATCTGCTCCAGATTTACAAGTCAAGAGCCCTGCAAAAATGAGAGAGAAATAATCTTGCTCGAACTTCTTCGAGTGATGCTTAAAATCATTTAACTCTACGTTAACTCAAGTGCCATAATCGAAAGAGACTTTGGAGGGTTATAACGTAGGCTAGGATTGGGGACCGAGGAACGAAAAGGCTCGTTTTGGCTCGAAATTAAATGAGAAGGGGCTTGACGTTGGTGATCATCGCCGACTAGTCACCGATCTTGGTCTTCCGGAAATGTCTTGAAAAGAATACCATCATTGAATGAGGGATGGTAGCTTTCTACTGAAAATTGCACTTTACAAACCGATTTCTTGGGGAGTCTTCTTCACAACAAGTGTCATCCAAGGATTTGCAAGAGACACAATGCAAACATGTACATGGAATTTACAACTTAACATGCAAAAATGTACATTCAAAATTCAGAAGTACTTTACAAATGAATGTGCATTGGCCTTACTTTTGGTAGGCACTTTGCTTTTCCTATGCTTGAAATTTTCATATGAGATCGGCCTTTGCTTTTCTTACTCCCGACTCTCATTTTTCTTTTTTCTTCTTTTTTTGGAGAAAAGATTTCTTTTCCTTTTTCTTTGAGAGCCCTTCGACATCTCTTTATTTTGCTTTTTTTGTTTTTTTGGTTTTTTTTTTTTTTAGAGCGGGCCCTTCTCCTTTAAGCTGAGTTTGCCTCTCCTTTTTTTACAATCCCATGACTTTGAACCAGGAATTACAACAAGCATAATGATCATTCGGGAATTCTCTGTTGACTCGACCATCTCCAATTCTAATCCTTGGGAAAATGCTATCTTCGCCTTTGGAATGAGCAAATGATCACCAACGGGGGTTTAAGAAATGAATTTGCGAGGCTCAAGTGGGCTATGCAAAGAATGAAGTGTATAGGATAGAGAAGTGAATGCTCTTCATCATCCTAAGGCACTTGAATTAAAATTCGAGTATAAATGCAAAGAAACACCCGCAGATTAATGTTAGTCCGAGCAAGAAAATTTCTAACCATTTACCTCGTGTTCTTTGTTAGAATTAACTCGTCTGGACCCCGATGTAGGGTGGTTCTTGACGGGGGTAAAGAAATGAAACCACCGCTCAAAAGGGGTAATCAATGGATAACCCGTAGTGTTTAGGATAGAGAAATGAACGCCTCCGTCACTTCGGTTATCGTACCTTTGCGAGAAAACTCTTTACCTCGGGGAATGCGGAATTTGGCCACCGTTCAACTCTCCCGAAAAAATGGGACGTGTTTGGGAAAGGATTGCCTTTCATCATCCCGCCCCGCCCCATTCCATACATTCGATGTATCTTATGTAGTTCATGTTCCTTATTCAGAGTTGGTAAATTAAACATGAGGAACAGTCATGCGCAAACTATGCAATGTATGAGTGTTTTTGAGTATATAAAATGCATCAACTTTTTATCTTGGTGGACAGAATTCGCAAGCACATAAGAAACTTCTTAGGGGCGTGGATCGGGAGTTGCCCCCGCTCATGCAAATGAGTTGCAAAACTTCATTATCCGGTTCAAGACATGAGATTGTCAAAGGCTCCAGGAATTTCTCATTTCATTAATTTTTCGGGGAGAATGGATACTTTCCTATCTGAAAAGGCAGTGACCCCTGTAAAAATCAAAAGGGAAAGCGTCAATGTACGTTCTCATGTTCTAAACGAGTTGAAACGATCTTGCTTTACCCTTGTACGTATTCCTTGCGAACTTTGAATTGAAAAGATCGATTCATCCGGATCGGATTGTATGTTTGTGATGTTATCTCTCCGGTTTTGTAACCATTTGGGCTGAGCTTCAATCGGCATTGAACTGCGAAGTAAAAAGATTTTTATTAATCTTTGTACATTGACGCCAAATCCTAGGATCGAACCCGAGACGCCTCGGACCACTATCATTCCCCCGACCACTAAGTCGTGGTGTTGGTGATTTTCAACTTGTCATTGACATTCATCGGGATCTGATTGTACCGGAGAAACCGTCCATGAATGAGAACAATTCAAACCCCGCAGATCGAATACGCCCATCCTTCTTTATGACTGGGACTATATTGGCAACCAATCGAATATTCTCGTAGTCTCAAGGAATCCGACGTCAAGCACCTTCATGACTTCCTCTTTGATCTTCGGACCAATTCTAGTCCGGCCCTCCTTGACTTTTGCACCACCGGCTTAGCCGAAAGATCTGTCGGCAAACAATGCTCGACAATGGAACGGTCAAGACCGGGCATATCTGCATAGGACCAGGCGAAAATGTCCTGGTAATCCTTCGGGAGCTTAGTCAAGCGCTCGGTCATCTCTTTGGAAAGGTTTGCCCCGATCTTAACATCTTTAGGGTTTTCCGCATCGCCTAGGTCGACCGAGACGGTTTGTTCACCGGTCAAGGGCTTGATCTCCTCATGTCGTTCGAAATCCCGACGAATTTCCTCATAATCTGGATTTGGACTCATCTAGGTCGTATACTTCGAATCGACTAAGTTCCCTCCCCTTGAAACATAAAGTAACAAAATCAAAAGGACAAACAGGGGCTTAATTGCGGTATGATTTTTTTGAAGAACTTTTTTTATTTTTATTTTTTCAAAACCGTGGGACATGAATTCTTGAAGAAGCCCAACCCTCGGTTCTTACCATGATGACAAACTTGTTGGTCGTTGGTTATCGTCATCGGGTTGGTTTGGGATACTTCAACAAGATTCGAAAAATGGTGCAATTTTATTGATATGAAATTACATCTTCTAGGAAAGAAAATCCAAGAGTGCAAGACAGAATAGAAATCCAAATGCGATCCAAAACCTAAAGGAAACAGAAAATGTCCCACGTAGGGGATTGCATAAACATAAAGATGTTACTCCGAATCTAAACCCTCCAATGGATCATCACATATGGCATTAATGAATGGTTTGGAAGGTTTAGGCGCCGGGTAAGGTTCCTCCTTATGCGCTCCGTCTTCGGATATAGCAGCAATGGTTACATCATCAAAACAACCGGCGATATCGAAGACTCCTTCATCCTTACTAGCACCAACCTGTCCGATTCCCAGCCCGAATACAGCATTAACTTTACCGGAATGATCCGGCAAAGGATTATTCCGGACATTTGGCTGTTTGTTGTCTTGGAATGAGAATGCTTTAGAATCCAGGAGATCTTGAATCCGATGCTTCAAGATACAAAACAGCCATCGGTGTCATGTCCAAGCTCCCCCAAGTGGTAATCACATTTCTTCGATGGATCATATCTCGGCAAGCTCGTATTCATTGGGTCGTAGAGGCTCGGAAGTCGCAAACCTCTCTTACGCAGAACCGCAAGTACTGCGACGGGGTTCCCGGTAGAGGGGTAAACCGCCGAGGAGACCGTTGATTCCCTTTTTGTCGTTGCATGCCGAAATTAGCCTCCTGTGATTAGGAATCTGCACGACCGGCGTCCGGGTCGTGGGTTTTTTTTCGTAGGTCATGTTGACTCGTGGGGCCGACTCCTTGTCTTTCCTTACCACAAACCTCTTAGTCGTCATGGCGACATCACCGTACCAACCTTTCTTCATGCCGTTCTCGATTTCTTCAGCCATTGCGATGAGATGGCTGAATGAAGTGGCAAGCAGATCCCAAAATTCGAGTTCTCATAACGGCGGCGGGGTGGAAACAAACAATTTCATGAGTTCCCTTTCGGGAGGGACTGGTTTTCAGGCGAGATGCCACGTTCCTCCACCTGGGTGGCATATTGCTTGATTGTTTCTTCCTTTTTCATCTCAAGCTGCTCAAGGTCCTCTCCCGGTGGTGAGCACGTCCAAGTTAAAGCTGAAATGTTTGATGAAAGCATTAGCTGCCTTCTCCCAATCATCCATCCGGTAGATCTCGTAGTCTCGTATACCATCTCATGGCAGCTTCTTTTAAACTAGCCTGGAAGGTCCGAACCATTAAGGGACCGTTGGTCGCATGCTTATTCATTCTTGCCTGGTACATCCGGACGTGCTGAACCGGGTTGGAAGTTCCATCATACTTCTCAAAGTCGGGCATCTTGAACTTTTCCGGCACCGTGACCTTTGAAAAAACAGACAGGTCAATCCGGGGTATGTTGTGAGTCCCCTCAACCTCTCGGATCCTCTGTTCCATTTGGGCCAACAGTTTGACCGTATCACCATTCAACCCAGGGGCCACGGGGTTGGCTTGAGGGATTGGGACTACGGGCGGCGTGCTCGAGTTCACGCCTGTGATGATCACATCCTCTAGCGGCATTGTCGGATAGGGAGTAGCTTCTAGGGCTTTACCGACGTTGTCCGTAGGAGGAATTAGAGCGAGGAATGGTTAGCGGCGGGCTGGAGGTGGATGATTGAAGTTTGGCGGCAAAGGCGGCCATCATTTCCTCCATCTTTCGGGACATCATCCCTTCAAAGCGCTCGGTCAAGGAGCCAAGTTTCTCATCCAGGGCAGCACTAACGGTGGCGTTGATGTCGGCCATCCTTTTTGCTACCGATCGGGTGATATGTGGAGGATCCGTGATAAATTACCTCGTACACGTAACAAACCCAAAATGAGTACAGGGAGCAAGAATAGCGAGCCGGCCCATGGCATCCCTCTAGACTCAAACGAACAAAGTGATTATGACCAAAGGATTGAAACATGTAATTTTCAGTTTATCCGCTTTTACGAAAAAATTCATATTAATTCGTACGTTGATCAAAACATGTCCAAATTTTACGAGCTTGTAGTTGAGAAGATGATGAACAACTTTTATGTTGGCCAATCGGACTAGAAATGCACGGGTCAAATCAGTTTAATGTGTTTTTCCAAAAAATCACATTCAGAAAACTGTTATAACCGCAGGTAGTTGAAAAAACGAAAGGCCATCTTAAATTATGAATTTAATTCTGAAATTTTGTAGGATATTAGTTGAAACATAGGTCTACAACTTTCGTGTTTGGCACTTACTCAAAGCTCGATCGTAGAATTTAGTAAAAATCGCACAACAAGAACAAGCCAAATCAGAAATGAGGACAACTGATGAAATTGTAAAAGCTACGGAAGAAAAGTGCGAAATTGGAAATAAGACAACGATACTCCTAAACCATGGACCAGCTCAAAATAAAAATGAGATAATAGGGTACAAGAGACAAGAAATTACCTCTCATACGAAGAAAATGTCAATCACAAAGACATGCGCATGAATTGTGAGTTTAAATCTTATTCTATCTATCCAAAAGGCTTTTGCAAAGTGAAATGATGAACGAAACGACATGTCGCAGCCTCGCACGCAATCATCATGACTAGTCGCAGCCTCGCGTACAATAGTCATGACTAGTCGGGTTCAATCACTTCGGCTTGGTTCGGTCGACAAGGGCAATTCTCATGCATCGTAGCCTCACGTGCATAAGAACGACCCTTGAGCCATTTTTTGAAAAAAATTTCGGGATCCGGATGGGATAACCTTTAGCGAAGCCTTACCGCCAAGGTTAAAGGACCATCTAAATACCATCTTAAAACTATTAGTGTGACTCGAGTCCGGTCACGGGTTGTGTGCGGTGTAGTGCAAAGACGATAAATCATGCACAACAATTAAAAGCAAACACCGCTTCAATGATTCAAAAGTTAAATCACAATTCCAATTCACCAAGCCGCAAAACAAAGGGTTAGCCAATCACTCCTCCCCTTATAACTCCCAATCTGCAAAAGCATTTAACACCTAAGAATGAGAATTCAACCAAAGTTTGCCAAATCAAGTGATTCCTTTTTCATGAAATTATCTGGCCTAAGTCCTCTTAAATTCCCAGTGAGTCGCCAAGGCTGTCGCGACCTAAAAAAAATAAACGGGTTAATTTTCGGGCTAATGGATTATCAGGTTAATTAATTAACTAACCTAACTCGAACTCTCCCAAGTCCATACCAAATCGCAACTTATGGTTCATGTGATTATCTTGCAAAAGATTTTTCATTTTTTGGAGCCGCCACTAATCATTTTTGGTAGGTTGATTAGAAACCTAAATAAAATAGCGGGAGAAAACTATCTTATTTCCGCGAACCGGAGATTTTGAATTCGGGGGATTTGGTTACGTCGATTTCTCTAACGCCCTTTCGGTACCATTTTCATGAAAAATATTTGATTTGGCTATTTTGATGGATTTTGCTTGAAATTCAAAGATGCAATTTTTTGGTTTTTTCTTCTTTTTTATGGGGATGTAAAACATTGAACTTTGTACGATATACACCATGGGTGATTTAGAAAGAAAGAAAACGCAGCTAGTCACGAGTATTTATAAAAATAAATTAACATGTAATAATGCTAAAATTTGGAACACGTGGCATGTCTAAAATAAACAAACAAATGTTCAAACCAAACGATTACATTTTTGTAGATCGAGATGGAAAGGATTACCTTCTATTACACAAAATCTTACTCACATACACGTTATAGTTCCCTTCAAGATCTCGGAGCTGGAAGAACGCGGTTGTCGTCGAAAATGGCAAGCAATGGCGTTGTTGGGTTGCAAGGGGCGAAATATGTGTCGGGACTCGTCGAAGATGATGCTCGACTAAAACTCTTTTCTTCACTCTCGAATTTTCTCTTCTGATTTTTCTCAAGAACTCTCTTTTTCCTCTCTAAAAATTCCTTTCAAAAACTCTCTCAAAACTCTCTCAATTCTCTTCCACCTCCCTAAAAAACTCTCTCAATTCTCTTCTACTCTCTCTCTCAATTCTCTTCCACTTCCCTCTTCTAAAACTCTTCTCAAGAGCTCTCTCTTTTATAGGCAAAGTTCTTCATCCTTCATTCTTCACCTTCATTTCTTCACCTTCCATCTTCATCTTCTCTTCTTCATCTTCATTTCTTCACCTTCCATTTTCATCTTCCCTTCTTCATCTTCATTTCTTCACCTTCCATTTTCATCTTCCCTTCATTATCTTCCCTTCATCATCTTCCCTTCTTCATCTTCTTTTCATTATCTTCCCTTCATCATCTTCCCTTCTTCATCTTCTTTTGGTATTTGCAATACAGTCCCCGAAGTTCCAAGTATTTGCAATACAGGTCCCGAAATTTTAAGTATTTGCAATACAGTCCTTGAAGTTTCAAATCTTCTCGGTGTATTTTTCCATCCCGTGCCTAGTCTAGACGCATGCTAAATTAAGTGTTCTGCTTGCCCGATTATATGCCAATGCAATGTACACTAAAAATAAATATGTGAGATGATTTTTTATAATTTTTATGCAAAAAATAGATTAATCAAAATTTAGGCGTCAACACTATCCGCCCCGCATGTGGACCTTTCGGGTACTTCATAGTCCCGATTGATGCTTCAACACCATGGACATACGTTGACCTGTTGTCAACACGTAATATGGCATTCGCAAAATTACTCATTCAGCTAATTAAATTAAGTGCACAATTCCCTAATTACCCGATCCAGAAGATCCGGTTAGATAATGCTGGTGAATTTACGTCTAAAGCCTTTGATGACTATTGCATAGCTATTGGGATAGACGTGGAGCATCCTGTGCCACATACTCATACATAGAACGGCTTAGCGGAATCTTTAATCAAACGCCCGAGAATGATTGCTAGACCGTTGCTGTTGAGAGCTAAATTACCCTTTAGTTTATGGGGACATGCGATATTGCACGCTGCATCATTGATTAGAATTCGACCTACTGCATATTATGAATACTTCCCGATTCAACTTGTACGTGGATGTGAACCCGATGTTTCCCATCTGCGAATATTTGGTTGTACCGTATATGTTCCTATACCACCTCCACAGCGTTCCAAAATGGGGCCTCAACGTCAACTTGGTATTTATGTGGGATATGAATCTCCATCTATTATAAAATACTTGGAGCCCCAAACGGGCGACTTGTTTACTGCCCGGTTCGCTGATTGTATATTTGATGAGGCACATTTCCCGGCATTAGGGGGAGAAGGCCTGAAGCTTAAAGAATGCCGTGAAATTTCCTAGAAGGAAGATCAATTGAATTATCTTGATCCGCGTACAAGCATGACTGAACTTGAAGTTCAGAAGATTATTAACTTGCAACATTTAGCAAGTAAACTGCGCGATGCATTTACTGATCATAAAGGGGTGACTAAGTCCCATATTCCCGCAGAAAACGCACACCTAGAGTGGAGATCCCCTTGGGACCAAAAATGTCCGATGAGCCTAGTCAACGCCGGAAGCGTGGACGACCCACGAGGGCTAAAGACATAAATCCGCGAAAAGAAAAAAACATTCAGTCACCCAATACGCCTCCTGCAGAGGAAAGCAATCCCGGTGAAATTAGTGCAGCTGCCCCAAATAACAATTCCGGGAATACGGAACGGCCAAATCCTATTGATTTGGGAAACGATGAGGATTTGGTTGATGTTAATATAGAGGTTGCAGTAAATTATATAAACACGGGAGTGAGATATGATAGAATTACAACCGTCGTCGATGATCGCTTTGCCTCCTCAGCAGTGCTAACTGTCTCAAAAGATAATCTGGATCTAGAACCAAAATCCATTCTTGAATGCCAGAAGCGTTCAGATTGGAATACATGGAAGGAGGCAATTAAGGCGTAACTAGACTCGCTTAATAAACGTTGTGTTTTTGGACTCGTTGTCCGAACACCCAAAGATGTTATCCCCGTTGGATATAAATGGGTGTTTGTAAGAAAATACAATGAAAAGAATGAGGTGGTAAGATATAAAGCGAGACTAGTTGCCCAAGGGTTTTCGCAGAGACCCGGTATAGACTTTGATGTCACTTATTCTCCCGTAATGGATAATATTACGTTCCGTTATTTGATCGGTATGGCAGTAAGTATGAATCTAGATATGCATTTAATGGATGTTGTGATTGCATATTTATATGGGTCACTTGACACCGATATATATATATATATATATATATATATATATATATATATATATATGAAAGTCCCCGAAGGATTTTCGATTCCCCAGATGGGAAAGAATGAAAATCGTAACATGTATAGTATCAAATTACAAATATCATTATATGGTTTTAAACAATCGGGTCGTATGTGGTACAATCGGTTAACTGATTACCTCCCGAAGCGAGGATATGTGAATAATGTAATATATCCTTGTGTGTTCATAAAAAGGTCATCAAATGGCTTTGCCATCATATCCGTATATGTGGATGACCTGAATATAATTGGAACCCCAAAAGAGCTCGAAGAAGCTCGTTCTCGCCTAAAGAAGGAATTTGAAATGAAAGACTTGGGTCAAACCAAGTATTGTCTTAGCCTAGAGATCGAGCATATCCCGTAAGGAATTTTATTGCACCAGTCTAATTATACAAAGAGGATATTGGAGACATTTTACATGGATAGATCCCATCCTCTTAGCACACCAATGGTGGTACGTTCACTTGAAGTGGACAAAGACCCATTTAGACCAAAAGAGGAAAGCGATGATAGGTTAGGACCCGAAGTTCCTTACCTTAGCGTTATAGGAGCACTGTTATATCTTGCAAATTGCACCAGATCCGATATTGCATTTGCAAAAAATGTCCTAGCTAGACATAGTGCCAATCCAACCAGAAGACATTGGAATGGCGTTAAACATATCCTACGTTACCTTCAAGGAACTGTTGATCTTGGTTTATTTTACCAAAGAAACAAAGATTTAACATTGGTGGGATATTCGGATGCTGGATATATGTCCGATCCTCATAATGCCAAGTCACAGACTGGTTATGTGTTCCTCTGTGGAGGTACGGCAATTTCATGGAAGTCGAGAAAACAAAGTGTAGTTGTCACTTCCTCAAATCATTATGAGATTATTGCATTATTTGAAACCGCCAAAGAATATGTTTGTTTAAGAACTTTGATACACCACATTCAAGATTCATGTGGCTTATCCTCAGTTCATGATGCCCCCACTATACTTTTTGAGGATAATGCGGCTTGTATTGCACAAGTACGTGATGGATTTGTCAAAAGTGATAGAACTAAACATATTTCACCTAAGTTATTTTATCCACATGAGCTTCAAGAAAAAGGTGAAATAGATATTCATCAAATTCGCTCTAGTGACAATCTTGCAGATTTGTTCACTAAATCCCTACTTACTTCCACATTTGAAAAACTTGTATATGGAATAGAGATGCGTCGACTTAGGCGACTACTTCAATCGGGGGGAGCGAATTAACCATCCTCGAAGGATAGAACCCATAAGGTTTATGGCTGTACTCTTTTTCCCTTTGTAAGTTTTTTTCCCATAGGGTTTTTACTTGCCAAAGGTTTTTAATGAGGCAGCCTACGTGCAATGATTATTACAATGAGGGGGAGTATTATACACACTGTACTCTTTTTCCCTTCGCCGAGTTTTTTGTCCTACTGGGTTTTTCTTGGCAAGGTTTTTAATGAGGCGGTTTAAACAGTGTATAATAAAAATGGTGAACATCCAAGGGGGAGTGTTATAAATATATTAATTATAGGTGGATGCTTCACATTTCACCATTTCATCTTCCAATGTATGTTACAAATACAATGATATGGATTGATGTACATTGATATGGATTGATGTTGCACCTTTCACATTCCATGAGCGGTTTTTCTCTCCCAATGTAATGTACCCTCTAGCCTATAAATAGAGGCTTTTGTAAACTTGTTGAGGTAATGAAAAGAGTTAACATTTGCTCTCCACTTCTCTCTTATCTCTTCTCTCATATTTCAAGTTGGTGTTATGTTTCTGAGTTGATTCCAAAGATCGCCATTTACTTTTACAACAAACCGATGATTTTCTACCCGATTCTAGAGAGAACCGGATCATCCAAGCCAAATCAATTATCATTTTTTTAAAATATAATATAATTGTAATTAATATATTAAAATTAAAATCTATGTTACGCATTCCTATGCAACTTCCTAAGAACTATCAATTTTGAGTGCCACAACACCGCCAATATCCATGATAACTTTGCAAGAAGAACAAATTGTCGGCCTCTCTCAAACAGACTAAAGGAGTTAATTCCACCGACTCGTGCACTCATTACTACTTAATTCACTTAAGAAAATTTATCTGTTTTCCCCTCTTGTCTCATTCGTGCAAGAAACAAACAGAAATCCAAGCATACGAAAAGCAAAGAACATAGCCCAATTCACCTCAAGGAGGGGGCACTCCACCGGTTTTATTGGACTGCCTAAAAATCGGACCGGATTAGTACGGACCGGTCTGATCCCACAACCATCCAATCTAACTCTTAATCCCAAAACCTGAGAACCGACCTTACCAGTCCGATTCTCAATTCTTGGATGGATCGAACCGGATCAGAAACCGATCACTCCTATTCATTAGTACATGGAATGATGGAATCGATGGTCTTTCAAACTCAAGATCGGTACAATGATGAACATTGTGAGTAAGGATCCCTTACGATAGCATCGGTTTTTGGATAGACTATCAAAAAGTGAGTTCTTAAGCCAGCCCTTACGCAAAATAATTTTCCCCTTTTGTTTAGAATTTCTTTTGCAGGCAAATTATTGATCGAAGCTTCAAATTTTGAAGTGGGTGAGACTCGCTTATTACAAGATCGGGATTAACTCGCAGCGATCACGAGACTGCTCCATCGCTCAACAATTAATGCTGCTCATGTCAAACCTAATTATTATTTCTCGAAATTTCTCCAGAAGAAATCATAGGAGAATCCATGTGTTAAAAATGATTAAGCTAGGATGACCGTCCCACCAATTTTGATGGTGGGACAGTCAAATTTGGACCACAAGTTCCTCTTGGCAAAACCCGATCACTTGCTAATCCAGTTTCATCAATTTGACTGTTTTTTTTTTATTATTATTATTATAAGCTAAAATGAGAAGACAAATTTATAAGACATTAAATTTTGACTGACAAACATATCACGCGAATATGTGATGCGTACATGTTAGACGTGGACTCTTGGCTAACAAGCATATCATGTGGATATGTGGTGCATATATATCAAACGTAGACTTTTGGTGACAAAGATATCACGCAGATATTTAATGCGTGTTGTTTTGCCATTTTTATCTTTAATGGTGTTGACCCTCTTATAATTTTGTCTTTTAATTTTAGCTTACAATTGAGCAAAAAAAATTGGAATTGAAAATGACGAAACGCCGAAAAAATTTGAGGTCGGAATTGGACCGTCCCACTATCAGACTTGGCGGAACGGCCATCATAGCTTTTTCCTTATTTTTACGTGTTCGTGAAAAATTTGAAGTGTTTCGAGAAAGACAAAATGCAGCGCTTGAGCAAAAAGAAATAGTTTAAAAGGGTGAAGCAGAAGCATCCAATTCATAAGTCTGTAAAGAAATCCCTTCTCCTAGATTTAAGGGAAAATCCCAAACTGTTCTTCCACGGCGATTATTTGGGCCTGGCCCAAATAAAACAAACAACGAACGGGGCCCAAACTGTTCTTCCAAGGCGATTGTGTGGGCCTAGCCCGTTCAAAAGAAAATGGCTTGGGCCTTTCTTGATTCTTATCATACTCGAGAATTCCCCCTCCATTCGCAGCGGTCTCTTGCGTTTCCTGGGAAATGCCCGAAGAAGATCCCCAGCAGGACCACCCCAGACTTTGCTTACGTACGATGATGCCTAGGTTGTCTAAGAACCTGACAAAATTATTGATATGGCAATATTTTTGTAGGGCTCCTGCGAAACTCGTCACATCAATAATCGAAATTCAAGAGTGGTTAATCGTCATACGACTCCGACTTTACAGACTCGATGACAATGACCGTCGAATGAGTCTTAACGTAGGGGTCATACGAAACTCGTCACATCAATAATCGAGACTCGAGAGATTCAGGCAACCAAGCTCGGTCATTCTCCATTGACTCTTAGAGATTTTTTTTTCTTAGCTTGTCTGGAAAATTCGAGAGATATTCTTTCCGGGTGACTGAAAATTCGCCCACGTAGAAGGTGGAAAAGACGAAATTCTCCAACCCGTGTGTCTCACTCCTCGCCTTCTCTATCTCCACCAAGTCTCTAGTGTTGTGTTCGTGGGGTCGTTTCAATGTACTCATTTGAGGGTTGGTCTATTTATAACTTTCAAGTGAGTTTTAATTCCGATGAAGTTTACTTCTCGGCGATTTTGTTTCCGAGGTTTGCAAGTGGGGATGTGTTCGTTTGAGTTAAGCAATTTTTTGCGAAATAGCTTTCCAGACTTTCAACCGTCTGGTTTGCCGGAAATGATTAAGTCAAACGATAAACCATTTACGGTCAAAGAAAATAGTCACGCTTCAAATAAGAAAAAAAATGAACTTCCTGATCTGTGAGAAAACTTGTTCTGTGGAAGCTCGATCACTTTATGGTTGAACTAGAACCAAAGAACAAGGTTGTATTTGTTTTCCCAATCGTTTGTTTGTCAAATTTGTCGGAGATCGATTTAGATTCAAAACAAAAATTCACATGATGTGCAGCAACACCACGAAAATTTGTGGCTTGCAGGTAGTATTGCTCATTTGAGCTCCTCTGGCGATGGGCTCACAACTGTTTTGAGAATGGGACAAGCTTTCCATATCAAAACTCCATTATCAATGAACCAAACAAAACATTAGGGTGCGTTTGTTTGAGCGGAAGTGTTTTTGGGAAATTAATTTTCTGAACTTTCACCCATTTCCATTTGGTGAAAACGACTTAGTCAAAAGAAAACATTTTCCGATCAACGAAAAATTCTTCCACAAAATTAGGAAATTGAATTCCTAAACCTAAAGTTTCGACCAAAAAAAATTTCCTAAATCTAAAGAGGTGAAAAGACTTTCTAAAATTATTCCTCTCAATTCTTTTTTAAATTTTAATGCTATATTTTTTACTTAATCTTATTCTTCTTTTTCTTTTTCCTTCTTCCTCCACCTCGACCGGCCGGAGGCGGCCATGGATGAGCTTGAGCTCGCCGGGACCTACCGAGCGGCTCACCGGAGGCCGACGAGCTCGTCGAGACCGGGTGAGCTCGAGGCTCGCCAACGGCCTAGAGGCCGTCGATATGGCGAGCCTTGAACTCCCCCGTGGCCGCCACCGATAGGTTGCGGTGGAGGAAGAAAGGAAAAGAAATAAAAAAAAAGAAACTAAAAAATAATTTAAAAACTCGAAATTTTTTTTTTTGCCGGATATGAAATCATGAGATTGAAATCATTTTTCAATTGAGATCTAAACACCGGAAAAACTTTCGATTATACATTGCCAAACAAATGAAAAGTATTTTCCTTCAACATGAAGCCTTAGTAATTAAATCCATGTTTTGAAACTGTAGCTTCTTTTTTAAAAAGTGAATCGAGTTGGAAAGGGGTGATCAGCACTAATGGATCCCTCTACTCTAGGCATTACCCCAACAGTTTCACAACGGCTAGCTACGATATTCGGTCTGAACTACGACTACTCGCAACTGGAAAGCCCGAGATTGGTCAGCACGTCACACAGTTACATGTGCCGTTTAGTTGACTGGAACTCGCGACTCGATGCCTTGTCCGCGAACGGAGTGACGTGAACTTGCTTGGTTTAGCCTCATTTGGCCAATAATGCAGAAGGAATCCCAGGCCATAGTCCTTGCTGACAAAGCGCGATTGGACAATTAGCGAAGGAGCGATTCTCCAACGAGCTTTAAAACATTACACGAGTGTGTGGTGCAACACGTGTTCCAGGCATGATGTAACCTTGTACTAAGTGAAAACGATGCTACTGTAGCTATCAAATTCGCAAAGACTCGCAACCCCCCAATCCAACAAAGTGGGGAGGTCTTTAGAAACAATCAATCCCAACAGACTAGAACGTGTTTCAGAGTGGCGGCCCGCGAAGAGCGACACCCTTGTCCCGAGGCGGACAAGAAACGAAGTCTCTGAAAGCGAGATCCGGTTCGACGCCGGCCACAATTTGGATACGTACGACGGGATCTCGTCCAGGAATCGGCACAACCATGCACCTGGCCGAGGAGGGACCCGACGGTAGACTCCTTTTCTGTCGCAGCATCCTCGTTATTCATGTGTGGGTGAAACACGTGGAACTAGCAAGATTAAGGAAGAAGATTGCTCTCCGCTGCGAGTGAACGAATTCTAGGACTCGCCACTCTGACCTGTCACTTAACTTGCTTCTCCCTTACGTACTAGGGCGTCAAATTATTGGATCAGGCTAAAAATGGTTCGATTCATATTAACTCATTTAAATCTTTTGATCCATTTTCATGTAATGTGAATTTAGTGATTAATAACTGATCCAATCCATATCCGATCCATATTAATAAAACACGTCGATAATTAATCCAATCTAGTATAAAGCCAATAGCACGGAACCCAACCTTATGGCGGCAAGCAAGTAACGACGGAATCGACATAGAAAATTTGGATGGACATTTTGTCCAACACTTGACATGTATGGATGTGAACTTACGGTCCCGAGAAACAACACGAATAGAAACATAGACATCGCGAGGCACTCAACCAAGCATTACCAAAGAAAAATTGACGAATCTGAGGCCAATCAACATATAATCAAAACGCCAGGACTCTCTCGGTTAAACTCAAAGAGTAGCACACCCAGGCTCTCCTTCAACGCCCCTTGCCTTCAGCTCCGCCGTGTCCTCTAAGAATCCCAACAGGTGCTTTTGTGAGCACGTCGGGGTGACGCCGAAGATAGGCGAAGCAGGCGGCGGCGACGCCCATCAGTAGGGAGAGACGCTCGAGGCGGGCTAAGACTGATTTAGCACGTGGGTTGAAAAAGGGTTTATCTTGGACCCACTAAATTTGCCCTCTCTTTTTTTTTTTTTCCACCCTATTTTGATTCATATTTCATAACCAAGATAACTCGTTTAGAAACTTGCTATAATAAATATGATTTTTTCTCTTTTTTTAATTCATAGTTTTTTTTCAATAAATATGAGTTAAAATATGGATACGTGACGTACTTTAGATCTTCCTCGTATATTTGACGCAAAAAAACAAAAAAAAATCTTCCTCATGTGTACTATACTGTTCGCTAGAATCCATTAATAGAATTTTTTTTTTTTTGGTTCAAAATCTGTCAATAAAATTGAGCTATAGCACAAATGCTTCTCACTCTATTCTCCGGTAAAAGTTTGCCTGGACCACCGCGGTCCTAAAGTCAAATATCTGGTTAGCCCCACACATTAAAGGATGGCGCGGCTCACGCGATCTACGACAAAAGAGTGGATACAAAATGTTCCGACGCGAATAGGTTCAATCAAACTATCTTGACCCATTTCAACACAATGTAAATCTAATGACTCGTACTCAATTTGATCAGTATTGTTGAAACACTTTTACATGTGGCCCCCAATATAGGAAAGCTCACGTTCAAACTGTTGTAAGAGTACATAGTACATAAGCGCGAGATCAAGCGATGGCGAGAGAGAACTTAGAAAGAGTCGTCGAGGTGGGTTGAATCTACATAAGTTGTAAACTCATTTGACTCGTTTAACACACACACACAATATGTTTAAAACCCATTTAATCGTATACTAACTAACACATATAACAACTTAGCTCATCGTATAGAGAATTGATTATGTAACGGTTTTTGGATGACCGTTTCTTTTTTCAAAAAAGTAAATAAATATTAATTAAGAATTATTATGGGATTTATTTTTAAAAAAAATTTATGGCTATATTATTTTATCATTTAATGTTGAATATAATACGCACTTAAAAATCTATTTATAATCTGTCACGTCACTTAACATTCCCTTTCAGCATATGAGTTATGATGTCCGTCCAACATTACTCTATTTTCCCAATCCATCACCGTGCGATCTCCGTCTATAAAAACCACGCGCATTGCATCTTCAACGACAGAAGTGACCACTGACCCCCATCCCTGCTTAAGCTTCCCTCTGAACCATGTCTTCTTCACTCACCTTCACTCTCTCTCCCCTCGCCCTCCTCGCCGCGCTCTTCGCGATCTCCTCCTTCCTCGCTCGCAGCGTCCCCAAGCTCCTCCCTCTCTCCGCCGCCGCCGCAGATCGCCTGTCCGCCCTCGTCGGGCCGCTCAAATGGGCCTTCGACTGCTCCCTGAGGTCCTCCGTCCTCGGCCACTCGCCCGGCCATGGCGAGCCAGGAGCTTTCGGAGTGGCCCGCGGACTCGGCACGGCCCGGTACGGCGGCGCAACGCCCGCGGAGTGCGCGGTGTGCCTGTGCGAGGTCGGGGTTGGAGAAGAGGTGAGGGAGCTGGAGTGCTGCGACCATGTGTTCCACAGGACCTGCTTGGACCGGTGGCTCAGCTACAAGAACGCGACGTGCCCTCTGTGCCGCAGGTTCGTGGCTCGCCGGACGAGCGTGAGCGTCGTCACCGAGTTCGGAGCGGAGGTCATATCCTTGGCGTTCTGCGACCTCGGCTCCGGCGGCGACCGCGAGGAGTGGTGGCTACGATGACTGCGGGTGTCCGTCCGCGGCACGCGAACCTCTCGGAGATGACTTCTGAAGCTATTACTCCACGTGGACTTCAGACAAAGATTAACATGTTCCTAGATTAATCTCTGTCATTCTAAGTTATGGAAAGCAATGTACGCTTGCGGCTTCGGCTCATGAAAATATACTTCCGATGAACTGTTTGCGAACAGATGAAGCATCCCACCTACCATACAATCTGATTTACTTATTCAAGCCTTGCCCATCTTAAGCATGAGAAAGGAAAAACGGCTTGCTCAAAAGCCCAGAACGTTTCGAATGGAAAAAAGAAAAAAGAAAACATTTGGTCCGGTCCGTTCTCGAATTTTTTTGAGATAGAGCGCAACAATATATCAATGTAAGTACATCTTCACTTTCTATAAGATTTCTTCTGCAAAATGTGGAAGTGATGTGTGATAATATATGTTAATATGACTATCCTTAATTATGTATGGTTTTCTCAATCGACCAACTAATTAATCAAACATTGATTTTGTCAAAAGATCTAATTTAAAAGCTTAAGTTAATAGATGAAGGAATGTCAATGTATATAAAAAGACATATAAGCCTCGTTGGCAAAGAACGTAGGATATTTCAACAGAGCTAAACATTCAATCTGATTTTAGGAGATCGGCCCCGAGCTTCACCGAACCCGATCAAGTTATTCATCGCACTTTTCACGCCGTGATCCGTTTGTGCGAACAGGGATGTCGAGTTCTTCGCGCAAAAAATGCCCCCAAAATCGAAGAGTCTTTCCACCAAAGAAGGCCATTATCACCCCCCAAGGTTTCAACCCAGCTGCAAGCATGTTTGATGTTGGCGTGTCCCACGCGGTTCGATCGCAAAGGGATGGATTTTTTCACGGTTGTCGCAGCACCCGTCCAACAATTTTCATTCTGAACGGACAAAGGGTAGTGCGCCATTAAATTGCGGATGGCCTGATTTTTCCATGTCCTGCCTTTTCTCCCCCGACGACTTGAATGCCACCACATTGTCATATCGCCTTCTGTTTTTCACGTCTATCGTCTTTAAAAGACATGAACTCTGCAGCCTCACATGCGTAGATGTTCAGAAAGTTCAGACAGTAAGGGCGGCTTTTCCTAGGCCTTTGAGGCCGCATCTTAGGCTTAGCACACTCTTTCATTTATTTATTTTTTGTATGATTCGTAATTTAATTTCCATCGAAAGGAAAAGCACGGGGTTCGCTACCTGTGAACGGGCGGATAATGTAACCGAAGAGCGGGAAACTACTTATAATGAATACTCTGCTGGATGTAGCCCGCTTTTAATCTCTATTTTGTTTCTGCTATGCGCCGGATCCTAACACTTTTTAGAGTTTCACTCATGCGAATCTGAAATTAACTCGTTAAAGGATGATCCTCACGAGGGGTCGTAGTTTATTTCGCCCTCATCTCCATCTCGGCCGGCAGTTCCGTTCTATCTTCTTGCATGAGCTACTGCTGTAGGGACTCTCCCCCACAGTGTATCCGTCTCTTTCCCCCATCAAATGTAGGTGAAGCCCATGAATGAGGGGGTCTTAAAGGCTCTGACGCATTCGGAGCCGAAATTAGGAGGCGCAGCGTCGATCAGATTGCCATCTCGGGACGGGTCGCGCGATCTTTGACCGAAAGCTGGACTTCACCGATGCAACTCAACCACCCGGTGGTCCGCGGTCCCGGCCGACCGCAGTAGTTAATGTGATGGAACTGCGGTGGCGTGGAGGCACATCAGTAGAGACATAAATGGCTGGATTGTTTCAGCCACAGCAGGAGCCACATTGATTCTCGTGGGGCCACCTCCTGGGGACCCAAGAACGAACAAGGTAAAGAACAGTAGTTCTTTCGCCGCTGTTTAATACGGCAGCCGCTTTTGTATTTTCACTTTTGGTGAAAACTTGATTAGTCAGCCCTTGACATGTAAGTTCAGTGGTGGGTGAATCGATGAACGGCAGTAACCAGCTCATGCGGCTTTCGAGGATGCAAGGATGGGGGCGAGTAGCCGGCGTTCGTAGCACGTGGTGTTTGAATGTTGTAAAAGAGAATTGATTAGGTACCAATGTTTGGGTGACTTTTTAGATTAACAGCCTCGTTTGAGCCACAAGGTAATTAACAACAATTAATCAAAACTTGTTGCGAGGTTCAGTCCTTTAAGAATTTGTAGCTTACAATGTACTGTTAATCTCACAGCCATCAAAATATTGTTATGCTAGCAAAATCCTTTATAAAATTTATTAATTGGACTTGAGCATGTTGGTTGCTGGTTTGCAGATTTGATTGTTGGTGTTCTTCGAAGAAAGTCTCGATTCATGGTAGCCGCCCAAAGAAGAATGAAGACAAAAAGCTGCAAAAATTTAATGAAGAAGAGCTGCGGGAGCATGAAGACAGAGAATGCCAACAAAGGTTATTGAAGATTTCGTCACGGATTGCTACACTTGCTTTCCAATGCATTTAGAGGTAATGACATAAATGGTCATTGAACTTTGAGTCAATATATAATATGGTCCCTGAATATTTGATTTGTGTAATCCCTATACTTTTGGTATATTTTTAATAGTCCATGAATGATATGAAATTGTTAAATATTATCCTTCCATTAATTTAAGTCCACGATAAATATCGAACATATTCATTTAGTTTAGAGACTAAATTAAACATATATCAAAAGTTCAGGAACTACATTAAATAAATTAAAAGCTCATGAATCACATTGGACCTTCGGCAATAGTTTAGTTATCACATTGAACAAATTAAAAATTTAGGAACCATATTACACGTTAGGTTAAAGTTTAGAGGCCATTTATTTTAGTTTCCCATGCATTTATTGTATTGACTTCGTTTGTATGCTTTTGCAGCTTTGTGGACTTTCTGGTTTTTCTTCGTTTAACGTTGTTAGGACTTTTGTGCCGACTGCTACGTTGTGTGCATCTAGCCACTATAAAAGGTTGGGAAGTTCAGATTTTTAGACACACGCCTGAAGCAAAAGCATTTGCATTTCCCTAAGAAATCCTCCATCCGCTCTTTATTTATGCTCTTGTTCCAAATTATGTTAGTCATCATAATTCTTTTGTTCCAACATCTTTATAATAGATAACGCTAACTTGTATATTTCAATCAGATCAATCGAGGAAGATAAAGCGAATTCACATGCATTCGTCATAAGACGGACGCCTAGGTCTTCTAATACCATATGTCGTATCAACAAGAGCATAGCACAATATTCTGTTTTCGTGCAAAATTAAGTAACGACAGCATGTTTCTTGCTATGCCATGAGATAAGTGAGTGAAATAACAAAGCGCGACCAATGATATGCACAAATGGGGATAGGGATGAGTGCACCGAAAATTTTAAAATTTGTCACAAAAGTACAATCGAGTCCTAAAACTTTTAAGGGCGCAATCAAATCCTAAAACTTGTCATGCAAATGAAATTGATTCCTAAAATTCTCAAAAAAGTACAGATAGCGAAAGGGCTTAATTTCACCAATTTAACAAGTTTTAAGACTTGATTGCTCCTTTTGAAAGTTTTAGAGTTCAATTGCATTTTCTAACAAATTTTAAGACTTAATTGTACTTTTTGAAAGTTTTAGGATCTAAAACGTACTCTCGTGACAAGTTTTAGGACTTCCGACGTACTTGTCCCAATGGGGATACGGAGAATCTTCCAAATATATCACGATAGCAAGAAATACGGAAAATATCTTAACCCTATCTAGAAAGTATCTTAAATACCTATGGCGTTCCCCAAACTCAAAATATCTAAATGAAAAGATCTGAACAGTGCATGGGTGGATTAGCCGAAGCAATTCGATGTTGGCTACACGAGGCTGCCGCAGAGCACGATGTTGCGGTCAGCGAAATTTCAGGGTATGGGTTTTCTCCATCAGGGTGGCGACTGGCGAGTCTAGTCGGGATATCGATAGCGATACGGCCTGGCCTATGCATCGAAATGAGCAGCGAAAGAGTCTCGAACACCAACTAAAGCTGTGGGACTTGGTAAAGAAATAAGAGCAACGCAGCCTATGTAGCAGGCGTCATGACCATCATTGCTGAGAAACACGATTTATATGACTATTTAGAGGAACTGAACATCACGATGCCAATTACAATCAATTAAGATCAATCGAGAAAGCTGATGCGCAATTCTAAGATATATAAGAAATCACAAACATATTATCATCTCCAACAATAATAATTTCTTATCCGTTGCAAAATGATCTATTTGAGTATAATTGCTCCATCCATCTGTCAGACTCGGGCAGGTGGTCGGCTTGATCTACCCAGTCCCAGAAGATAAATGGGCAGAACTTAGGGCAAAGGTCTTACTTGAGAAAGTTCCGCTTGCCCATCTTGGGTCCGGTCCTGGTTGTTCTCGATAATTCCTTTGGAAATTTTACGATATGGATAGGCTCGGGCAACACGTTAGGCCTGATCCGAGCCCGACGATCACCGCTATCGAGTATGGTAGCCCCCCGTCATTGCCATGTGCGAGGTCCAAGTGCTAGTACAAATGAAACATTCCACTAAACTAGTTGCACCCCTTTCGCGGGTAATAGTCGGGCCGCGTAAGTGCAACAGATCGGAAGTGACGTAACCACGTTGAACAGACAATCATGAAAATTAACCGGATAAGTAGCGAGAGCTATAGACACGTCGACAAATACAAGAGGGCTTGTCGGGGTTCACACTGGTAACATGCATTTCAATGCCGTATTCGACAAACCAATGTTCACAAGGCTTAAACTTCTAAGAAAATACGTCGAATAAGTGAATATTGCATGTTAATTTACATAATCCTTGATGCTACTTGTCGAAACTTGAAGTTGCCTTCTCATTCCGATTTATTTCCCCCGAGCGTGTTGGCGTCGTACTATTGTCGAGAACAACCACAAAGCTTCCCGTCTCTGCTTCTATGCAATTAGAGTACAAGAAAGATTGGCGAGAGGTGATAATTAAAGCTACGTTTTGGTCGTTGGGATATAAGTTGGGATATGATATATTTTATCATATCCCGTGTCCTGTACTTGTCCATGATAGGATAAATAGGGATATAGCTCGGATAACAAGAGAGCGAACATGAGGAGAATCATGTTTTTCCCACCGCTGTCTCTCCTCCGCATCAGGTCGCCTCTCGGCCTCATCGAGCCACCTCTTTGGCGGCGCCGCGCTAGGGTTTCTAATCACAAATTCAGGGTATCTTGACAACCTTGTTCTTTAATCGATTGTTTGGCATGATATGAGATCACGTCCCTCGTTCTTTAACTGCTTGAACGTTTTCAACAATCGAAATTTTGACATGTTATGAAGAACTCAAGGTTGATCATTGACTTGCAAGGTAGGTCTCTTGGACGACCCGCATGAGTGTATCTTCAACTTGTGAAAAGAAACCATTTAGATATTCATTCGACGAGACAACGAGTAAGGCCGGAGAGTTATTCTCAAAGGATTCGACTCCAAACCAAGACCCTCCGATTCTACAGGGTCTACTCTATCGATGTTGTGCTTGAATTCGGATGGTACAAATCTTTGCTTAACAAGAACTCACTTGTTATGACTTATCACCGAATAATTTTCAAAGCATCATGATGTTTCATCAAAATGGAATTGATCTCAATTGCGGATTGCCTCTGCGTATCCGATTTTAAATTCATAGTTAATCAAATAGTGGATAATATGACAAAATCTTTAGAATTCTTATCATATCGTATTCAGTCTTATTCTGATTAGAAATTCGGATAACCAAATACAGCCTAAGTATTATTGACCCGCGACAAGGCTGTCATTAGTTTCGTAGTCATGGCCACGAAGGGGGATAGAAGTTCCAACCACATCAAGTAACGCACAAAATCAAAAAGGCCAGTCTATCGGGCCTTAACCTTGGAATACATGATCTAGGGTCGGGCCGCCTCGTGCCTCCATTACACTGTCAGTCGAAACCAACGCACACGCATCTGGAAAGAAAGCTAAAGAAGATATGGGCCCATACATGGGCCGGAAGTACCGCGTAAATGGGCTTAGGACCGACATCCCTAGCCGGTCCATTTTCGTTACTTTCTAATACATAAGATGGGTTTACGTCAACTTCGAAGACGAGTTAACTGTTGATGTGCAAACCCGGCCGCTACGCTTGCCCACGTAACAGAATTAGAGTGGCTATAAGCATACGAAGGGCCTAAAACACTAGTTGGGCCTTAACCTGGGCCTAGAGGTTTGAAGCCCAATCATATCGTCGCTCACTTTTAGAGTCGAATTGATCTTACGTCTGTATAACAATTCACATGGGGAAAGACATGGCCAGCTAGGGCACCCCTAGCTTTTTCGTTATAAATCTTCAAATTATTTTGCTACCATGAGGGTTGGTATTCCTTGTCAAGGTCTATCATGTAATGTCAAACCGTGCTCATTGAGTTTTCTAAACTTCGAGTTTGAATTAGATGGGGCAAAATGGGGCGAAGGAATCGACATACTCGAAGGAGCAAGGATTATGGTAAAGAAACTTGCAGTGCCACGATGCGTGCGGCGGCAAGAGAAGGTGGCGGGATTAGATTATGTATCCTCGCCTCCACAGCTTAATCGCCCTGTCGGAGACTCCTAGTGATACTAAAGCGAGCAATGCAGAGGGCAGAGAAGATGCATACAGGAGAATCAATCTGTCAACTTACTGGTAAATCAGATCATTTCCTTCCTCTGTTTCTCCCCGCTCCGTGCAGACTGCGAGAGCCAGACCAGGACAACCGTATAGATCGACCCCGCCGCAGCAGGATCCTCTAAAGACAGTAACTTTCAGTACGAGAATAAGAACACGAGGAGAAAGCAGAGGGAAGCAGATTTTATTTCCTCCATGGCTGTCCGTTTAAGCACAATCTCTTTGTTCAGCCTACAGCGCAATCAAGCAATTCCTGTGCGTTTGAATAAAGGAGAGAACAGAGAGCCAGGACTGTTATTGTTTGTTCTTACTTACTATTTGTCTTTCATTTCGTCTTTCGATGATGACGATCCAACGCTGTCGCTTAAAACCGAAACAAATATCAGATACAAGAGCTGGACTGGCAAAAATATGGAAAAGCAGTGAAGTCATCAACTCCAATTTAACCCGAAAGGACCATAGTATTCCAGAGAGATGGATCCGATCCGATCCATCTTCACTTGACGCGGCATTGTCCTCGAAACCTGTCTCGTCCTTTCATTCTTTACACAGCACGGCTTCGTCTCTCTTCTTAGCTGCCATCATCCAATTCGGGTGCTGGTGATGCCTGAAACCCCACCTCCACCCCATGAAGCTCCTCCTGCCCTGCTTCACCTTCACCTCCTTCTCGCCCACTGTAACCCGACACGACCCGCTCCTGAAATCGCCCCCCTGCGCGATGCCGCTGCCCTCGCCGCCGCCTCCTCTTATGCTCGCGAAAGCTGATCTCGAATTCCCTAGGGGGCCCATCTTTGGATCCTGCCTGGCCTCGGTCGAGAAGAACTTCAAGTCGATGAACCCCGTGTCATCCCCGGCGCTGAAGTCGCCTTCCTTGAGAGAGAAAATCCTCCTGGTGGCGGGTTTATTGCCCGTGGAGTCCAAGCTAGGAGCGACGTGGTGCTCGAGGGGCAACCCATTCTCCTTCCTCTCGCCGCCGTCGAAGCCGCTCTTCCTAGGCTCGGCCTCGCTGAACCCGCTCCTCCTAGGCTCCGCCTCGCTGAAGCAGCTCCTCCTGATCGTCTCCGATTCGCTGAACCCGCTCCTCCTGAACTCCACTTCGCTGAAGCAACTCTTCCTCTCGGGATCAAGAAGGAGACCGCCGTTGACGCTAGAGGTCCTAGCCCCTGAAATGGAGCTCCTAGCCCCTGAAAACGTCCAGTGATCCCCCCCATCCTCTGAGCCGTAACAGTTCCTGCCTCCCCTGAAGCTGCTGAGGGATCTCGATCTGGACACGCCCAATTGGTGATCAACGACCCACATCTCGCTTTTCGCATCGAACCCGTTATCGACGCTCTTCTTGCGATCCTTCTTCTTCCTGAAGAGCTTCCCGATCCTCCAAATCCCGTGACCCCTCTTCATCTCCACGCAACTGCTACTGCTCCTCTTGAACACCGTAGCTTCCCCTGCTTTGCTGCTACTATACTCTGTACCACCGACTCTGGGCTTCGAGGACGTACTGATCTGGCGCGAGAGCAAAAGCTCGCTTTTGTCGCTCTCAAGCAAGAAGGAGATGCGGCCGACGCTGCCGACCTCGACGGTGCAAGAGTTGCGGTTGGAGGAGATGTCGGAGGAGCAGGAGCAGGAGGAGAGGCGTTGCTCGCCGCACTCGGAGCAGACGAGCCTCGCGAGGCGGTCCTTAAGGCACTGGGCGCAGACCCCGACAGAGGAGGCGCCGGGGTGTTTTCGGCACGGGTTCTCCGAGGACGACGAGTAGTAGTTGTCGCCGGCGAAGAATCCATCGCCGTCGCCGTCGCCTCCCTTGTACGCTTCCACAGCTTTGCCTCTGTCTTTCATAGCTTCACTCACTCTCTGATGCAAACAAGGGAAAAATGCTCGACTCTCAACCACAATTTCAAGAACTTCAGCTAATCAACATCAAGAAGACAGACACAGCCGAAGACACTACGATTCAAGAAGAGACAGAGAGAGCCGAAAAGTTTGAAATTGAAAAACAGGGTATAGAACGAGAGCTTTTCTTGATGACAAAAAGGGGGGGTGCGCGAGGTAAAATGACTCCCAGATTGGAGTGGGACTGAG
This sequence comes from Rhodamnia argentea, assembly GCF_020921035.1. NCBI lineage: Eukaryota > Viridiplantae > Streptophyta > Magnoliopsida > Myrtales > Myrtaceae > Rhodamnia > Rhodamnia argentea. Next base: position 6,722,709 of record NC_063154.1, on the reverse strand, counting down.
GAGTGACAGGCAGACAGACAGAAACAAAGGCGTCAACTTTACGTTAACTTTTTTCAGCTGCGAGTACCAGAACAGTGCCCAGTGACGAAGCCGAAAGATGATCGAAAAAGGGGGCCACTGTCGCATTGTCGCTGTTCCTGCTCTGCAGGTTTATTATTGTGTTAGCGCATTAGGAGGCTCCTCGGCTCACGAACGATCCATCGTCGTCCTTCGCCGATGTACCCCACCATCTACGATTTCGTAAAAGAAGCTTTTCTCCTTTCCGTGAGGAATTCAATCAATTAGACCATTTTTTTTTTCCTTTTCAATGATTCGAAGGAACGTGGGGTCTCGTATCTGTCGATTCCTCCGTGTGTTCCTGTTTGACTTTCTTGTGAAAGAAGACGTGCATCTCTTTCTCTGCGTGTAACTTTTTTTGGCAGTCATTGTTCGGTTGTTGGGATTTGAAATTAACCCGTCGGGAGGAGGCGCATGAGCATGAGGAACACGCATACGTTTTGTTTCCCCTCCTGTCCTGTCTGATCGCTTTTGCGCTCGACAAGAGATGATGGAACGTCGACACGAGTGTCGTTTACCCGGTGGATCATCTTCCGCCGCGAGCGTCCCCAACCCCCCCTCCCTCGGGGACGGTGCGCCGTGCTTGCGTGGGTCGCTCTTGAATTTCGCCCTTCTGCATCTGCGTCTCTCTGGAAATTGAAGTGTTTCCTCGGATTTACAAAGATTTCATTTCGATGGTTCGAGTGAACTGGTGCTCCGACCATTGACTTTCGTCATAAGATTGTCGTACGTGTTCATCCTACTTAATTTTGCTCTCTCCGGAAACACTTCAAGCTCGCCCGCCCGCCCGCCCACCCGGCCACGATCGATGAGGGCCACCAGCAGGCAAATATTGTGTCCTCCCTGTCGATGTTTTCAAGAGAAGTCGATGAATCGATCGCCAGTTTCGAAGCGAAGTCGCGAGAGGATCGAGTTAGATTATTTTAACGCATTGCCACTTAGATAGGGGGGACCATCTTTCAAATGGAGGCCAAAATCGAGCCATAGGAGGAGTGCTGGCAGGGACCATGAACCGGAGAGGCAGTGATGAGCGGCATGATAGCTTTCTAACTTTCAAGGCATGCCCCCCACGTCGGATCACGCTGCGCGGCAGGAGCGTTTCGCATTGGATCACGCCAGTGCAGTACCAATATCCACGTGAAATTTTTTTTTTATCAAAAAAAAAAGAAGCATGGATAGACGTAGACCCATCAAATGAATGGGTCGGGTCGGAAAATAGCCCGGTCAAATAGACCGATACCCGTCCTGACTTGTTTTCAACTCATATCCGACTCGGCTCATATTGTTAAAATAATTTCGAAACTTCTAGCCAAATTAACACAATAGTACGAAATAAGTGAACATGAGATAGAGTGATGGAGAGAGAGAGAATGAAAAGAAAGTCATAGAAATGGGTTGAAACTAAATAAGTTATAAACCAATTTACGATCAATTTATGACTTATTTAAGATCCATATTATATTATTATTCAATCTATCATACATGGTTTAATAAATAAGTTTATGATCCATTTTGACCGGTCTAAACATGGGTTTTGCATCACCAATTGGAATAGCTTGGTCAATGTACTCCACGACACATTTAGAGCAGGGGAAGTGTAAAAAAAGTCATAAACTTATTAGATTGGTACTAATTCAATCTTAAACCTTTTGCATTGATGCCAATTCAATCATAAATCTTTTATTGATGCTAATTCATTCCTAAACCTTTTGTATTTGTACTATTTCAATTGAGCGATTTAGAACCGAATTGGTATCAATAAAAGGTCTATAATTGAATCGGCATCAATGCAAAAGATTTAGGATTTTTTTTTTTTTGACACTTTTCCCCGTTTAGAGCAATTGGAGTTCATCATTGAGATCAACTGAGGACATACGGATTCAACGGCATAGATTGATTGCTTGCTCGCTCGATAGACCATCTACACTACAAACCATTCAAATCAACACAAACACACAGACAACACTCGATTTGAAATTAGGATCAGGGACAGATTCGAATCAGAGCCAGATAGTGGAGGAGTTCTCGCTAGCGTGTCGTGGTGGACCGGTGAAAGTAGGAAGTTCCGTGTTTTTTTTCCCATCCCTTGGTCGTGTGTTGCGGTTTTGCACGCAAATCTGTTGGACCCAAATAACTTGACCTCCAGAGGGTGGGTTTGAGAAAGCAGCGGAGCATCGGACGCGGCGGCGGCGGTGGGGGGACGGAGGTGGGTCAGCAGCGGTGAGAAGAACGGGGAGAGGAAGGGCGAAAGAAAAACATAGGAGACGAGAAACGAAAAATCGAAAGAGAAATTATGACGACAAAGCTCCTCGATTTTCTCTCTTTATCCTTTTACTTCGACGATTATTTAGGATGAACCGTTACGACGGGACTGCGAAAACACGAAGGCCAAGGTTAAAACGACCATCGCGCTACGTCCGACAGTACAAATACAAGACGATGGGTCGGCCGAGGATATAATGTTCACGTCAAGACTGTCCGAAAAGACGAAAAAGACGAGGAAGTCGGAAACGTAGGGAATACAACAACATCCGGAGGTTCGAAAAGCACGTCTCCCCGGGGGGGCGGCGTAATGTAAAATGGCATGATTGGGCCGGCTCGCATGGCCCAAAAATCATGCCCACCAAATCATCATTCGACGGGTCCCACACGTGGATTAAACTAATCCCCTGTTTAATGGAATTAAATGCGTTAAAACAGCGTCTTGCGATTGCGCGTCTGTCCGAAGATTATTGCAAGTTCTTCGAAAAACGTAAGGTGAGCTCACCCGCCATCATCATCAACATCATCATGATGTCGCGGCGGCTCGTCTAATCTCCACTAATTATTTTGTTGCTACTGCCATTAATGCCTCCTAGCTTTTAACCGCCCCCCCACCCCTTTTCCCATCTGATGACTTTGTTTTTTCCTTTCTTTTTTTTTTTAATAATGTAGAGCAGATGAGACGAATAATCTATCAATTTTGATTCGATTTAACCCAATGTGCAATTATTACTGAGTTGAATATTTACCAAAAATTCAAAGACCATAAAAAAATTATAAATTGGATTAAAATTCAGGAATTGGGTTAGGTTGGATTAAAATCTATGGACCGTTTTATATTATTATCCCATAATATTATAAGGGAGAAATAATAAAATAATGGATAATTAATTAAGGGCATGGAGGACAGTCATGATTACAGACAGCTTGGCCGACACATTTAAGGAAGGACGCATAAATACACGACGCCACTTTTTGTGGGTTCCTCCCAGCCCACCTCCCTCTTTTCCTTCTTTTCCTCCGCCGTGCCACAACGGTCCGCGGGTGCTTCGTGTGGGTCATCACTGGCATTTTGCTGAAGCCAAAGCCAAAGCCAAAGCCTCCATCCCAGAATGCAAACGAGTGGGAATGGAAAGTTTTCTTTTGGCATTTCAAAAATCCCAGTAGACATGGCTAAACTCGGTTCGACTCGACATGATCCACGTTCGCTCTCGAAATAAAAAGTTTACTCATGCCCGCTCGCTCGGCATAGGCATTAGTTTCCCTTGTAAAGGAATTTTCCATCCCGGCATTTCGTCTTCTTATGGACATAGGTGAAAAGACAAGAGTCTTAGAGCAATTTTATAACCTATGAGGCGTGCAATGTGGAAGATCGTCCAAACATTCACACACAAGTTCGTCACGTCGCTTGGTATTTTGTAAGTCAAGTCTAGCGTACCTGATTTGTCTTGGTGTAACAAAGCATTACAAGCAGGCTCTTTAGCCTGAGCCTGAGCATGGAGCTTAGCGTTTTGGTCAACGATTAACGTGCTATGCCATCTCTTTTGTTCGTAGCCGGATCGATTGGAGAAAGAGCGTTTGAAAATGAAATATGATTTCTCGTTTCGAAAGCTAAAAACTCTTTCGAACTCGACCTTTCAATGCCATTCACTCGGAAAGTCGATCGGCAATTACAGATTCTGAACCTACGGTAACTATGCGTGTTTGGACAGAATCAAACAATTTCATGTGAATCAACTGTCGAAATGTTGTCGATAGGCATGCAGCCTTGCTAGCATCTCCATAGGTGCGGGGTTCGACTCTTGTGCTCTACAAAAAGATAGAGCAAAAATTAAAAGAGAGTTAAAAATAGGACACGTACAAAAATAAAAAATAAAAACTGTCGGAAATGCTGGTTCCTGGCGACGACTCTTCATCTTCAAGCCCATGGATTCAACGTGTAGCTCGGACCAGTTTGCCTGAGCGTGTAAGCTTTAGGCCCACGATTTCAACTAGTTCTTTCAGCTTGGCCCAGTCATTCTCTTCTCTCTCTCTCTCTTCCTCTCCTCCTTTCCCTCTCCTCTCTTTCCCATTGCGAGTTGGTTGACTCTCGCTCTGGTCTTCCCCATGAATCTCCTGAGAATTCACCACGACCGCACTTCCTTTCTCCTACACCGCACCGCCCCTCGTCGCCTCCCTCTTCCGGCGCCTCCATTTCCTCGGCCACCCAAATTGCACCCGCACCCCATCTCCGTCTCCTTGTCGCCCTCCAGGACCTGCAGCTTCGGAGCTCACGGCTTCTCGAAACACGCTGCAACGGCATATGGCGATGAAAAAGGCGAGAGCCTGGACGGCGAGGCTGTGGAGATGGAGGAGGACTTGTCCGTCGACGGCGTCGTGTATCAGAACACGTTGAGATTGGTGGAATGCTCCATGTTCGCGGCGCTCTCTGGCTTAGTGTACTTCCTCAGCAATTCGCTCTCGATTGAGGTTGGTTTGGGTGAATATGATTATGGGTCCTCGTTAAATGAGTTTAGCTCTCGACTCATGCCTCAAAGTTTAGAGTTTCGGTTGCAATGCGTTGTGGTTGATCGTGAAACATTGGTCTTGGTGGGTGGTTTTTGCCGGGCTACTCGGATATTGTTTGAGGCTGGTTCGGTGCAAATTTCTTGATGTCTATTTAGCGATTGTCATTTTGCTTTATGGTCTACTGAGCAGTATTTCACTTCGGACAGAATTACTTTGGTTGCTTTTTCGGATTGCCGATAGTAATCTCCTCAATGAGATGGGGCATTGCAGCTGGGAGGAAAACTATGGTTGGAATCCTATGAGTTGTTAAAAAGTTTTCGTCTTTTTTGAGTCGAGTTGTGACTGATCGTATTGGCAAACTCATTGTTTGACTCCACAGGTTGCGACAGCTGTGCTGTTACTTGTCCTCTCTGGTCCATTAAAAGCATTAACTTATCTGGTCAGTTCCCTTTCAGGATGCTCTGCCTGATGAGCATATATGTCTTCGCATGATTGTGCTAATTCTGGATAGCGTGAATATATTTGTCATTACTTATGTGTGCTTGGTTACTCTATTAATGGTTGAGCCACAAGGTGATTCCGTGGGCTCATACTCTTTGGGCCCAAAGGAGAGTATCATCCCTCATGGTATTGCTTGATAGTAAACTCAATGCTTATAGACCATGTGGATCTTGTCATGTACTTGTTCACATATCTTGCCGATAATCGGTTTTCTTCCTAGGCTTGTTGAGGCAGTTTTTCTGGTAGTACCAAATTTGTCATTGTGTGAATAGTGTTGTGGTCATCACCGAGAGACTGGTCTTGTTTATCTGCTCAGACATGTTTGTCACTAAAGAAAGTGGTTTCGACACTTTATATACTTCTCTGACATTTTAGTTCAGACTTTACAGTCGGCAAAATATTCGTAGCATACTTTGCTCAAGCAAAATTCTGTGTTGCAGCTTATGCATGGGCTACTTGGTCTCACAATCGGTTCTTTATGGAGGTAAGAACGTAATTGCTAGGAGTTTTTGCTTCTCTCTAGTCAAGTTGTTGATCATGTGTAAACATCTTCATGCTATTTCAACCACTGTGCTTTCACACGTACTACTGTGACTATCCACCATCTTCTGCAAGTACATAAATTGATACAGTCCTTAGCCCCAGTTTTCCACATCCATTGAAATTTGGATGCTTGAACTGCCCAATTAAGTTGTTATACTTCTATTAGATATTTATTGTGCACAGAGACTTGTTTCATTTTCTGGAAACAAAAGAATTCAGCACAAAGATATAACTGATACATAACTGTCTGGAGTATGTTCACGAAAATACTGACCAGTGCTTTTAGTTCTCAACATGTTGCAGTCAACTGGAATCTGAATTGAGAGCTTTCATTTTGCGAGTACATGGAATTGAAGTCATTGAGCTGACAGGCTTAACACTTTTTTTTTATATTTATCATGGAGTCTGCTTCTTAATGCATGCTTTCTCAACTTGCTCGACAGTTTGCGTGTTACCCTGGTGAACCAAATATGATTTTACGTGTTACCCCGGTGAACCAAATGTGATTGATTAACTAACTCGAGCTTCACATTTGGAATGTAAGCAGGTTGGGAGCCAGTTGGGGTGCTTCAATCTTCATCAGCACACTTGTATAAGTGCTAGTTATTCCCTGAGTTCTTACCATCTTTCCAAAGCTGTGGTGTTATATAGCTGTTTCCATGTATTATTCTGACTCATGTCTGTTTGACATGCAGGTTCGAGCGCTGTGTGCCATGGGTTATGTTTTGATATCCTCATTCTTAATAAGAGAAAATATTCTTGATCTAGTAAATCCTTATGCCCTACATAGTAAGTAATTTTGACTATTTTACATGCACCAGTTTACTGACAACATACTCTATTCCTGTAGATCACCATAAACCTCCATGCTTCCATTTCCTTCTTGTTCACTGCTTCAGGCATCAACACAGTTCCATCAATGAATCTCATATATGCGATATTCGGAGGCGTGGTATATCTTTTTCTCTCTTTCAATTCCTCCCATCGTAGATTGTCTTTCCTGGCCGTCCATTGATTTCATGCATGAAAATATCTGACGGGCTTGCTACTATGTTCAACAGCTTCTGCTGAACTCCATATTTCTAGCTTTCCTGCTACACCTACTGTACTCGGTGTTCCTTTCAAGGCTTGGAATGAGAACTTCGCTGAAACTTCCAAGATGGCTAGAGAAGGCATTATAGAGATGTCACATCTGTTTTTTTGTGTGGGTCAAATACAATAACCGTTGTATGATATCGAGTGGAACAGATGCAACTCCTAAGTGCACATCATTGGAGCCCGACGCTCTTGCAATCACCTCTGCAAGCTGCATCGTCTCCCCATTCGCTATCAATTGCCCTCCACCAGGTTGGTGTTCTTGAATACTGATTGCACAATGCAACCATATAGCACCGGTGCCGGTACCTTGGTGCGTTGATTTGGAAAGTTGAGAAGAAGATATATTGGCCAGTGGACCGGGCTTAAAGTTGCCGACCCCTCAAGTGACTCGGGTGTAATAGTTTGGATGCATTCATTTTTCCTTCAAACTCCCATCCTGCAATGCCAGATAGTACCGCAATTAGGATCAAAGATTGTTCAAGACTCTTTGACAAGCTGTTGATATCATGTATAAGTTGGAAAATTACTCGTAGTTGTCATAAATATAGTCAGCTTTTGCAGTAGAATTTCAAAACTCTCATTTCATTTTGGATGGCTTCTCCACTTGCCACTGTCACGTGGTATGGCTGCTGCACAAAAACACTTATTCAAGTTGTCCCTTGAGGATGTAGTCAGCGCCTATTCAACTACATTTTTTAAAGTCTTCTTTGTGCATCATGAGGAAAACCTCTTTAATGGGGTTATAATAACTGGTTACGAAATTCCAAAAGAACAAAAACAAAGAGTTGGCATTGCTACCTTCAATCTCCACGAATCAAAATAGTTTAATTCCCTCGAATCATGATAGTATCGTTGGTGAATGAGCACGGAGATCGCCTTCTTTAGCGCCCCGGCAAGAGCTTATTTTCATCTCTCACTGACCGTATACAGCTGAAGAACTCAGAGACAAGTCTCTCACGCATTACATTAAAGTGGCCCAGAACATAAATCAATATATCAAATCGTAAACGGCAGCTAAGATTGCTGGAACAATATAATGATCTCTTCACATGGAGTCAGTAGGCTCATGTATCAAGCGCATCTTAAGCATGGGGCATCCAAACATCGTTGTGTTTCCCTCCACGCGCAAAGCCAAAGTATAGACACAGGCGCGAGCACAATCAGAGGCCCAAACACATTGAGCATGGTGATCAAATGACACCCGTGGCAACATGTCTTCTGTTTAACAATTCACCATCTTAAAAACAATATTATCAAATGCTTTGAATATGTATTTCGAAAAAATACAGAATGGTTGTGCAAAAATTGGGAATTAGCAGTAAAGGGATACTTTCGCAGTTCATAACTGATGCCCTCAAAAACAAAAGCTATAAAAACCCCCTCTCAGCTCGAACAGCGCTCTTGGTAAAAAGCCAATACAGTACACTGTTTTAGGATATTTTACATGCCTAAAACCCCAAATTCTATCATTAAAAAAGTACAGTCCTATGTGTTGTCGAGCTACACCCTCATGCCACAGCTTAGCAACTGTGACTGGACAAAAACGATGAGCCGCTTCCTCCAGTTTTCTTCATCGGAGCTTCTTGATCCGCTGCATGATTTCGACAAGGCAAATGACAGTAAAAAGAAAGAACGCGTTATTAATAAACTTAACTCTGTAAAGCATAACTGAAAACTGAAAACTTTAATTTCATCACCATAAAAGACAGAAAAAGAGGAAAAAAAAGGAACAACTCAATGAATGGATATATACCCAAAAGCCAACCGCATCAAGAGTCTAAGCTTCCTTCCTAGTTATCCTGTAGGTTGAGAAACATCGATGAGTCAGTCATGAATAATGGCATATTGTATGAATATCAACACAATGATGTGAACAAGATGTGACAAATAGTCTGAAGGCAGAAAATGTAGTCGCTAGGAACTGGAGGCACGTCAACATTCTATTATGCAACTTGAGATTACCAAAACTGTTAATGCGCATTAGAGTATATACACTGAAACTGACCGAATTAACAGAGAGAAGTGATGCTGGAAAGTAAGAGAAAAAATCAACAGACGCAATCAAAACCACTGAAATCTTGTGACTCATAACCAAACAAGGCACAGAAATGTGGATGTCCGAGTATGTCGACATTAAAAAAATACATGTGAATATAGCGAATTACCAGACCTCAGATTAAGATCTCCATAAATCATATACAAAATAAGCATCAGAGTTTTCACAGACTTGTCTGTCCCCAGTACCAGTAATTCCACTCAACAGATCTAATATTTGCTCATCCGGGAAGAACATAACCAAGATAAGGAGCACGTTGCATACTTTCTTGAATACATTGCATCCATACCTGAAGCAGTAGATTCCCAAGGCTGTTGTAATTTCATGTATAACGGCTGTAGCAAAATGTAGGTAGAGCCCCGCTGTATTCAAACAAAAGAGCATAAAAAAGTTAGCTTATGAAACATGAAACTCTTATATGGGCAATAAAAAACGAGTTTTCTTACAGCATCCAACAAATTGTCCTAATGCCAAAACAAATAAATGCATATTGCAGCAACAAGTTTCTTGTAATGACACCCAGACTTTATCATGTTAGTCATCATCAGAAATAGATTATTGCATCAATTAAAATGAAAAGTCGTGTTTAAGAAAGCAAGTTATGTACCTGTGTAAATACAGTAACCCAGAAGAACCCAGAACTCATCCACTAAAGGAATTCTGCGATATGACGGTGAATGTCAGCAGTGGTATCTCATTACCAAAACATTTGAAAGAGAAACATTAATAAAGTGAACAATATGACATACCCGTCATTCAGTTTAGCAGTCAGGGCATTGGCAATGGCAAAAGGAAGGTACAACAGAGACTACACCAAAGTAAAGACAGATATTAGTAATTCTGTTTTCCATAAATTGACTCAATAACTCTCAAAAATTAGATTCTCAAGCAACCGACGAGTATAATAAATTCCAAGGAATCTACCAACCATTCCCCCAAAAGATGCTAAATCATCTCTCATATACCTCCTCATCGGATTGGACAAAGTTTGCTTCCCGGGTCACACACATTATAGATATTAGCGAGCTTGTGTAGACAAAACTCAGTACACAAGTTATTCCTCGCTTAATTTTGCTGAACTTCAAGCGTATTTTCCCATTTCCAAAGTATGCTAGAAATAAATCAGATTTTCCCTCACTGTGAAGCTATGTAGCACTGATACTCTCCGGAGGCCTTCATGTCATGTCCAACACTCCGACATTCTTGGACACTCTCCGGCATGCAGCCGACATGTGATCAGCATTCCAGACACGCGAGTCCAACATCCCGACACACCATTTCGACACGCACGGGAACAATTTTGAGCATTTTCAATAAATTAGGAGTCTATATAAATTTATCGAAAAATACACGTACTTAAGTCATACCCAATCACATTAAAATTAATATACCTAACCAACCAAAAAAAAAAAAAAAACTAATAGTGAATTCCTAATAGAAGAAGAAAAAACTCATCACCGATATTTTTATATATACAACATACATTTAATATACGTGTCGGAATTCTCTATTTTTTTAGAAATCATGTGTCGGTGTTTAGTGTCGTATCGCGTGTCACGTATCGTGTCGGTGCTACATAGCCGTGAAGTATGTCAACAATGTCCATGAGCCACATCATTACAAGCCCAACACCAGCCAAAGAGATCGCGCTTTTCACTTGTCAAATAGTTTTCCCTTGTGATGACTATCAATAACGTCTGAGAAAAAACATGCTGGAGCAGTGACACTCCACTAACTTCTCAGAGGCACATCCTTAATAAGCCCAACACCAGCCAACATGAGATCTGCTTTTATCACCAAAAACCAAAAAATGAAAGAAAAAGAGATCCCCTTTTTAGGGGTGAGTAAACTGTGGGCTGTATGAAAAAGATCAAACATTTACAGCTTCGGAAATCAAGTTGGGAGTTCTGTCTAGAATCACTCATTTGAGTTAAATTCTGGGATGTTCTATGTCCATAACAAGTTCTCTCCCAGAGAAAGGATCAAAGTCTTTCCTCACTGAAATTGCCAAGTGAAAGATACCTAGTCTCAAATAAGAACCTAAAGCATCAAATAAAGGAGCATATTTTCCTCTGAACATACCTATACTACAAATCCTGGCAAGGAGAAAAGAATAACATGTCCAAACTAGTCATCTCAGCAATGAAATGCTTCTTACCATGCACATATTAGTTTTTAAACCCTTGGGTTCATCGCACAAATGGGCCAAAATCATCCTTCCCTGTCAAAATATCTTATGTCAAGAAATAATGTAGAAAGAGAAAAGGAATCAATGTGCAGACAAGCACTAGTTTAAAAAAACTTATTGCACAAATTTGACACTGCAAGAGCAATAACAATGTGCTTCAAATTACATGTAACTATAAAACATCCCATAAATGCCGCTGTCTTTCAGCCTATGTATAGGAAATAAAACATACTAAAAACTAAATATCTAAAAAACTCAAAACACAATATTTTCAAGATGTTTAACTCATGAAAAATACTCATCAAAACCATGCTGTCCATGAATTCTAATAGGGAAGTGCAGATTATTAATCCTAAGGACCCTGGAGAACTCACTAAATTTCACCTTTGCCTCATTCATCGAGGGAAAGGTGTAACCAACTGAAGGAGAAGAAAATACAGCTTTAATGTCTAAAGGCCAGAAAGCAGTACTCCACAGCAAAAAGGAGTTGGAGCCATTTGGAAAAGAAAAAGGGAAAAGGAAATGTTGACAAACGGCTGAATGCAAGACATGATAATTCTTATTAGGACCACCCTTCTTCTAGAGAAGAATCATTTGTAAATATCCAATTCTTCACAGATACATGGAACGCATTGCTGTCTACAGGTGGAATTGTCCTATGTATGAAGCAAGTATCTGTTGGCACATTTCCTCATCCTTGCCAACCTTGAAGCACTTAGGACACATATCATACTATTCTTTGACAAAGTGAAACTGGCTGGCAAGCAATTACGAGAAGAATGGCAACCAGTAATTCCGGATGACTTTTCCTAGAAAGATTCCCAAATGGAAAGGAACAGGAGGCAAGCATTACAAATGCTCTAAAAAAAACACGCCAAAATTTTTCAAACTAATTACTGATACCTATATGTACCAGCGTGTTGTTCAACATAACAGAAAAAATGCAGTTTTCCTCTTCACAATGGAGCTCCACCACTTAAGGTAGATAAAATAGGATTACTCTCTTACCCTAACATCAACTTAAATTTCCATGTGGTTTTCTAGTGAAGATTTAACCATGCTGATACAGCCAAGAACAATTAATCACCTCAATCTTCTTTACATAGTATTTTCCTGCAAATTCTCAAAAAACAAGAAGACTAGAGAAATACACAGCCCCAAATCAAGTTACTTACCACAAGGAACCCAAAGGCAAGTCCAGTTCCCACGACAACCAAATGAGGATATCTACTCATTATATCTGATGGGGACAAATAATCCCTGCGCGGTTCAAGAAGTAGCCATAAGAAGGGCTGTTACACCACAAAAGAGTTTGTAAAATGCATGATGGTTAAGCCATACCATGCGAGCACTCCTGCCAGGAGAACAACAAAAGGGTAAAGCTGCGGGGAAAACAAAACAGGTCAGTCAAGCAACTTTATGCTCGCAAAACAAGTCGCAGACTGAGAGAACAAAAGAGCAGGTCACGTCAGTACCATTGCTAGTGCCAGCAACATGTTTCCTTTCCTTGCCTGAACTACCTTATAAACATTTGAGACACTACAAAGACCATAACAAAGATGAAGTTAAAACATATGACGTACAGGAAGAGCATAGAGTTCATCTCTTTCTCCAATGATGATGAAAGGCGAGGTACAAATTATCCTTATTTTAAGTACTCTCTAAAGCACTAAACACCGTGATTTCATATGGTAGTGTGTTCGGCTTAAATTTTCAAGATATAGCCTGTACTGACAAGCTCAGCAATGAACTGCTAGTATAACACCTCCAAGAGGGGCAGTGATGCTGAGATCAATAATATAAACTGTAATACAAATAAATGCTGCCAAGGAAAAGTAAAAACACAAATTTTGCTTACTTGAATGCAACTGTGGGTATGACAGCAAAAGCTATCATCAAATACAGCACAGCTTTAAAGGTAGGAACTTCTGAAGCCAAAAGGGAAAAAGTGCTACGTAAATATAGAGAAGAAATAGATGATGTCAAATATCAAAATCTCAAAGAAACGCATCAGCCAGACAAAAAGAAAAATTGCACAGAAAACAGATTTTAGTAAGGAATAAAAGTAAACGTTGATGAAACCTAAAACAGAAAATAAGGCTGCATCTAGAAAATCATACAACGCAAAAACCATTTTAAAAATTTTATGTCTAGTAATTTATCCCAGATGTGTAGTAAATAAAACAAACACCTCCAATTTAAAGCATGAAACCATCATAGGCTCACATAAATATTGTTAAATCATCCTTAATGTGCTGAATGGATGAAACAGACATATCAAGCCTTTTCTGCTATATGTCATGCACATCAAGCAACAAAAGGCTTCTCTTGGAACCTGACGGCAAGTTTGATAGCAACATACATAAAGCAGCAGGTGCAACAATAACTTCCTGCTGTGCACCCAAACAAACGAAACAATTTGGCAACGAATAAAAATTCAGAAATCGAAGGACGGTTCCTAAAGGACTCATATGCTGATTAATCTCGAAAAATATTGATATCACTATTCATGCACACACAATAAAAGATCCATGATGAACTACTGCAGTCTTACCACTTAGGAAGGGCACCCAACCAAAAAGCGGAATAGATTTCCCAAATTGTTGGGCCCACCACTCAGCACCTGAATGAGAAAGATATATGCAAAATCTATTAACATATAGAAACAAAACCTAGTGTTGAAATTAAAGTACAAGGACAACTCGAGCTCAAGTAAGTATCAGCTGCTGAAAGATCATACCAACAATAGCCGTGAAAAAATGGCCCAAGTAAATCATCATGAGACCCTCTGTTGGTCCATTAATTGCCGGAAGAATAAGAGTATTGGTAAAATAGCTGCACCCAAAAGACAATGAGGGTCCTCTTTCAGTAACTTCTTCCAATTGTCCATAGTACTAATAACAAAGACAACAAAACTTCTTACGTGTCCACATACTAAGAGAACCACTAAGACCACTCATATCTACACAGGCAAGAAAAGACATTAACTTACAAATAAAAAAGCACATATCCAGGGGAATACAGAAGGCATTACATTTAACCAAGAAAAGTTTCTCAACCTAAAGGCCCAACCAAGTAGTCACAGTAGCAAAAACAAAAGATACTGAGATATATAGAGGAATGACGACTGCATTACACACTGCGATGTAACATTCAGATAACACGGTCCACAACCACAATTTAAATAACCAACTCTACTAACTGTAATTATAAAAATGAGAATAAAGATATATATTTTGAATTAAATATAATGAGTAAAGATATATTTTTGAGTACTTACTGCTCCCATGTAGCACAATAAAATGGTACAGCTGAAATCACCCAGAACCAAAAAGTGTATCTTCCACACATGCCAGTGCTCCCGAAAGCCAAGGCTTCAAACTGCACAATAGCAAGCAGAACTTGGGTGAATTTATCTTGCAAAGGGTAACCAGTGTTCCAAAGAAAATGCCAAAACATACCGCACATGCAAGTGCATCGCATCCTGCAAGAAGTTGGCAATAAAAGGAATCAGTTCATCATACTTCCACAACAAGTGTTAACTGGCATATAGTTGTCTAATACATGAAAAGGGAATCACCATGATCAAAAAGCTCCCCAAGTGGACTAGAAGAATTTGTCCGTCGAGCTTGCTTCCCATCAACAGCATCAAATGTCTGGCGACATCAGAAGTTAAATAGGTGATTTTTTGTATGGGCATCTCATTTCTTGCTTTACGATAGTGAAAAATGTTTAAGATCCAAGAGAGTTCTCACAACCTATAGGAGGTGAAAAATCATGCTTACAACATGATTAAAGAGGAAGACTCTTCATCAAAAGATTAAACAGAAGAGATCTGACGTTTGTTTGGCAACACTCAGAGTAACCTTAGCAGTAGACTTTATTCGAATCGTTACTAGCAACTTCTTTTGGCGCAATGTGTGCATTCATTCTCAGTGCGTCCATCACATCTAATTCCCCCATATCAATAAATGTACAATGTAAAAGTTGGTCTAATTTAAAAACTCAAAGAGAAAAAAGGAGAGTTAACATCTGCATGTATTTATAACTATCTTTTCAAAATAGGGAAACAAAAGAGAGAAAAAGTACTTAAAAAATCTAAAAGAATGCTGCATGACAAAATGCCTACGCTGTAAACATGGTATCACATTTGTCCCAGATTCTTATACTCTCTCAACTGAAAAGGGAGAGATGACAGGATTGATTGAGACAGTTCTTACACAAGGAACAATAAATATCATGAGAAAGTAAAATCTTTTCATAAGAGACAACTTAAATACAGTTCAAGATGCAAGAATAGATTGTGCGCTAACACATACTTGCGAGCAAAGTGATTTTCATATACATGAGCATACCTGGTAGAGAAATAAAAGTAGTCCATGAGCAAAATGAACCCATCTAGGAGGAGGTGAATCCAATTGAGGAGAATATATCTGGAGGAAAGACATAGCAAAAGTAAAATGCAGCAGAAAGACTGATCTTCAGATGCTTACCCAAATAAGCAAAGCCTTCGAAGAATCTTACAAGCTTCATCGCAAAAATAAGCATGGCAATTAATATAGGAAAACTGCTTCTAGCATCATTTGTCCTTTTCTCAGGTATAAAAGCTTCGAGCACCTCTCATTGTGTTTAGGTCACTCTCCCGTGGATTTCTTTCAGAAACAAATATCCAGCATCAATTTTGTAAGGAAGCGGAGATGTATGCAAGACAACTTTATACTGGAGACTGCTTTGTAAGGTAAAATATTTATGGCACTAGCCACAAAAGCAAAGCTAGGTCTCTGCACTAAACCAACAAACAGAAAAAGTGTATCTTCAAACATCTTAAATGAGAGACAATAAAAGAAAACCATCAATGACAATTTCGAGGAATATCTTGATCACCCTTCAAATACAAAAAACGTCTTTTGTATTTTCACCGGTTTGTATCTTCAAAGAAGTGAGAATTCGGGTCTAAATCCTTAAGGGTATAACTGGCTGTAGACCAATTCTAACTTCAGTTACATGCACAAGATTCTATACATCAAGATATAATCAGATTCAGAGTAAACCTAGTTGACCTCTGGAGACACGGCTATCAATAATTGATAATGCAAATTTATTATAGTCACTGGCAACAAAGGAACCACACTAATGTTTCAGCTAATGAGTTATGTCCCGCAATGGTCATCTTTAAGGAGAAGTCACTCACATAGCCAAGCAAGGCAGAGATCAAGAGGAACAAAAATCCGGTCAGTGTAATCTGAGAAAAGAAATGGAGAAGTCAATTTCATCGAACAAATAGGAATTACTCTCAAGAAACTCCAGTGGAAATACTCAAGTGCAACATAGAATGTCTCACCATGTTTGGCCTGGAGATGACGCAGAAAACCATGCACAGCAACAGGCTCAGAGCGTCAGCAATTACCAGCAATAGGAAAATTAGTATGTAATGGCAGCACAATTAAAGCATTGCAAACGTAATCCCATGCACACATAAACTATTTACCCTTGTCTTAATGATTATACCGATACGGATTACTGAGAAAGGAAAAGGCATTTCCAAATCCAAGATCGGAAAGCGGAGGTGAGCAAGGAAGTTATGCTCTTTCTGTGTAACTAACACTTGAAAAAATGGAGAACGGAAATTATGCTTTTACATACTCCTAAGTCTAGCTTTAGATCCCGACAAATATCTCTTTCCCATGGGCAACGATGCTTGTTAACAATTTCGGTGGTCAGAAGCACTTACGGCATCCATAGCGGAAAGAAGTTGACGCAACGACTCCAGAAAGGTTGCAGTATGTATTTCGCAACATAAGAATGGTCCACGCCGCTGTACTTGTATCTATGCAAAGCGGCCACTCCATGTGATCCAACATAACCCATTCTCGTCCCTTCAGAGTATGCACTTAAAAAAGACTCCTCTTGACACCTGCCTTGAGGAAGCACACAACCGACCAGAAATCAGCAAAGCAGCTCGCTTTAGCATTTCAATTCACAGGTCAAAACAAGCCCGAAAACAACTATCCATAGCCCTAAAACTTCGATTCAGGGTCGATATGACCGAACCCGCCCCTACAACCGAAGTGGGCAATTAATCGAACAGATCGACAATGGAAGCCAAAATGCCCGAACTTGGCGCGAACCCACGACGGCAAATGGGCAGGCGAATCGAAACCGGTGCGCAATTGGGCCGGCATGGATCTGGTCGCAGGGGGTGATTGGAAGAGAGGGAGAGGCAGGAGCGCAAAGATCTGAGAGGAACGGAGAAAACGCAGACAAAGGCAGGAGACTCGACAGAGAAGATGGGAAGGCGTTGGGGAGAAGAAATTACCTTCTCTTCCTGAAGGTCGAGGATCAACTCTTCTTTCTTTAGCAGAAGAAACAAAGCAACAACGAGAGCGAGAAGGGGGGGGCGCAAAGTTGCGTTATATCTCCCGCCCTAAAAGCTGAAGAATAGATTGGGGAAGAACGACAGCTTTTTCCAAGTGGTGCTGGCCGCTACCATTTTCTTTTTTATTTTATTAGATACTAAACCCTACATGCATCTCCCAAAAAAAAAAAAAAACGGAATCGACATTCAAAAAAAATTAATCAATTTTTTTTTAAATATCTCTCAAATCCTTGGACTTTTAAGATATGCTCAACTTGATTCTCTTAATTTTGTCTTGTCTAATCAAACCTTCCGACTCTCTTTTTGTTTTTGCGGTATGATGTTTTGTTTACTCATCGCGATTCGCATTGTACAACCAAAGTTTTTTTCCCCATTTGTTTTTCTGCTCATTTACAGTCGAATTAGTTTCACGTGTAGCTTTTTTGTTGGATAAGTAGCGTCGTGTTATTAATTAATCTGACGATTCAATTAAAGTAGTTGACCGAGAGGACTTGATTGCCGGTGATAAAATTTACTAAACCGACTTAGCATAAATTCGGAAAGTTGGATGATTTGATTTAACAATGTAAAAGTTAGAGGACCAAACCTAATGAATGCTGAAACCTAACGGACTAAATCTATACTAAATCCCAAGTATATGAATCATTAGATAATGAAAAGGATTTATTGGAAGAATATACCGTGTGAAGAAATCGTATATGTGGATGGATGAGAACGTAAAATCCAATAATCGAAGATATTTGAAAAGAAAAAAGAAAAGGCACACTTTTTACTAAAGAAAAAAGATATTAAGAATAGAAATTTGATCACATGGTATGATTTAAGTGGGTATCTTAAGAAATGACTCGAAATTTTTTCTGTCTAAAATCTCATTTTTGATTGCGTAAAACGTTCCACTAAATTCAAGATTGTTGTTCAATCTTTCTCATTCTAGATTGTTTTTTTATTTATTTATTTCAAGTTCATTCCCTAAATTAAGTTATTCGGAAAACTTTTTTCTCCACCGTAGGATCGACAAGAACCGATTTCTCCAATAACTCGAGAATGAAAAACTTATCGTAATTGATCATAAAGCCAAGAGCTTCTCGCCTAATGCAAGTTCTTAACTAGGCATCTCACGGCCTTAGAGAATCTCTCCATACAATCTCTCCATATCTTTAATTTGATTCGACATGAATTTATCCATGATTTCACGTACGCTAGTCCCACGAGTCCTTGCTTTCTTTGCGTACTTTAATAAAAAAGTTAGACCAACGAACAAATTCGCATAAACCCTTTTAGAAAAGAAGCAAAAAGTTACATATTCCGTTGATTATACCTTATATCGAGCCACGCGCATTCTCTTCATTAGAATTTTCTATTATATCACATCTATTTGGAGTGAGTATACTTGTCTAGTCCGACCAAAAAATAAAATAAAAAAATACTCGTCCGGTCAACCTGGGTATGGCTAAGTTATTATTATTATTTTTTGCTTGAGATATGTCTATCGAAAATCCCGAAACTTGTTGTGAAATTGTAATTGAGTCATAAAATTTACAGAAAGTACAATCGAGTCTTAAAAGCTTGTCAAATTGGTTCAATTGAGTCCTTCCATTAGTTCTCTGTCCAGTTTGACTAATCGAAAATACCGACGTGACTTTTTTTAAATATTTTCTCTCTTCCTCATGGCTAAAACGGTGTCGTTTTGATCCATAATTGATTTTTGATACAATTTTTATGAAAATTGATTAAAAAAACCAGAAATCAAAACCAGTGGCGAGAGATGCAAAGCTCTCATCGCCACCGGCCCACCATCACCGAGAAGGGCTAGCGATGGTGGGGAAGTGGTCGGCAAGAGCCATTAGGTCCTGGCCGGGGGTCGGCAACCTTCGCCTAGATCTGATTGGTGAGGTCAAGTCACGACCCTCATCTGGGGTTGCCGATAGTTTCCGCACTCGTTGTCGTTGTCTCTCTATTATGTGCTTCACTCTCCATTCAACTCTCGCCAATTACGCGTTTGCCTCTCGCTATCCGGTTCTGATTTTGCGATGGAGTCACTTGTGATTTGTTCTCTAATGGATCTGATCGACAAGGTCGAGTCGTTCTGATGAGGGCCGCAGCCCTTGGCCAAGGCCCAGTGGCAAGGGATGCAGAGCTCTCCCGCTAATTCTGGGTTCCTTTTTTTTTATTATAAAATTTAAACCTTGTTTTTTTAAAATTAATTTGAAAAATATAAAAAAAAGAGATTTGGACCACATTTTAGCCACGTCATCGCCATATAGAATAGAGAAATATTAGAAAAAGTCACGTCGGCATTTTCCGTTAGCTAAATTTATCGAAATTAATGAAAAGACCCGATTGAACCAATTTGACAAGTTTTATGATTTGATTGTACTTTTTGTAAGTTGTAAAACTCCACTATACTTTCGTGACAAGTTTTAGAACTTATAGTGAATATCTTTTTTTTTTTTTGTTAGATCTTTCGTTTAAATTCGATGGCCTATTACCTGGAAACCCAATGGGATGTGCCCGCAACATCACGGACAGATCAAAACCTAAGCCTTCTACCCCGTGGAGAGTCCTTGACCGCGAGCGATGTGCACGCCAGTCCTTCGAATTCTCGGACCGACACCCAAATCGACCCCACCAACCTTCGAGGATGATTCTAAATCAATCCGATTTAGACTCCGTGGAGCGACTCCTAACTTTGCCGCCTCGTGTGCGAATCAAAGATGCCGACGTTCGTCTTTGGAATCGCGTACCCCAAGACTTTCAAAAGGCGATAGAAAGCAAAAGGTGGAGAATAATCCGCCGCATCTAAACATCATATTCGGTTTCGGACCGTTTCCCATACGCGTGCCGCCCCGACGACTTTGATTTCGACGAGACCTCTCTTCCCCTTCACCGCGCAAATTTGCACGCGGGGGCCCCACGAAGAGTCCACGCCATGTCAGCGTCGCGCGATCGTTGAATTCTTCTTCACCCCCGAGATTTTGTTGACTTTTGACTCTTTCTAGAAGCTTCTCCTCAACTTGACCGACCCATGTACACTCACTTGTTTTCTCCTTTCGAGCTCCCAAACTAGACGAATCTCGTATATGTGGTCTTCGAATGGATACGATTCAAATTAATCGATGAATTAAGGTAGATTACAATGTAGCACCAGCGATGAAAGGCCGGCTTTCGACCTCGTTGCTTTATAGCGCTAGAGAATTTTGACTAATCAAGCATTTCGAACGTTGAATTGGCTTTAAACTGTCCGACAAATCTCCTTCACTCCCACCAACAAAGCTTAGGCATCAAATCATTTGTTATTCAAACGTTTGTTGAAGAACCAACGAGGCCAATATCAAGCAAGAGTCTTATTTTAACCTAATATAGTAATATTGACGTGATTGGCCTACATGATTATTAAAGCAAGGAGCTTTGATGCGAGTGTATGGTCAAAAAATAGATTAGGTTGACTTGTGTTGTTTGTCACCTCGGAAATCATGCAGTTTTAAATGGAAGTTTGCATTTGTCCGGAACATGTTCATACGCCAATTAAAACTTGCCCAGCTCTTTCGACGAAAAAAAAAAAAAAAAACTTGCCTAGCTATTTTGACCATATCAAAGCTGTCGATAGCAAGTTGACATAGTGCCTCAAATTTATACCAATAATTATAGGGAATGGCCATCCATATGGGCCGACCGTAGCACGCACTTCAATGTGCACCTTTTATTTTTTATTATACGTGCTTATGCATGCGAATTATTTAAACGTGCATCGCATGATTCAGATCCGCAAACTTAGCATATTTTTAGGTATCTATTGCCTATTTGATGAAGTATACATTCACTTAATTTTTCTTTTCCTTTTTCAAACGACAATGGAGTAGTGTTCGAGTTCGCCGAGCGTTTTGATTAGTCGGTTCCCTCGCCCGTTTGTTGGAGATTTCCCTTTTTCGCGCATCGGATGATGGTTGGACGGTACGGGTCCGCGCCAATGGAGATGACGCGAGAGAGAAATAGTTAAGGACGGCGTCTCTTCTGAAGGTAGTATCATTCTTATCTATAAGAAATTGTTGGTTGAAAATTTTCTTCCTCATCGAGAAACTTAGGCCGGAGTGACGTTGTAAGGGATGGAGGCCGAAAGGGTTTACAGAAGAGGCCCATTCACATGAGTCATGGGCCGTGGGATCTTTCGATGATTTTCATAGTCTTGGATGCAACAAAAGGTTACAATTTGACAGTCCAATGAACCTTAGGTTTTAATAATCAGGTCTCTAAACTTTTCACATGATTTTCATTTCGTTACAACTAAGGCACGTCGATCGCGGCCAATCAAACTCGTTGTAATTTGAAAATTTGAGACATCCTTAACGCGAGGTTGTTTTCTTAAAGCTTTTGCCCGACCAAGTACAACAATGTTTTAAAATTTTCAGGTAGAATATTTATGTTCTAAATGTAACCCGACTACCAATACGTAATCCCACCACAAAAATTATGTCCTAAGCCAAACTTTAATTGCTCAAAATAGAGGATGAATTCCAATCTAAGGGAATAACTCCTACTCTTACAAGTTTAAAAAAAAAAAAAATACGAAGGGGAAGGCGTCCAAAATGCAACAAAAAGGAATAGAAAGCTAGTGGGAGACAATGATGATATCAGTTTGACTTCCATGTTAAGCATTTTAAATGGGTGGGTCAGGTCGGGTCGGGTCTGAAATGGTCCGATCTAAAGCGACCCATTAACTTGTTTTATGACCCATTTATGTGTAGTACGAATTTCTTGACTCATACCCGACCCATATTACTAAACACTTAGGTTGCGTTTGGTCGTCCGTATAAAATTTGGGATATGATATGCTTTATCTTATCCCGTGTTTGGTAGGCATCTCGGATATAGAGGGGATATAACCCGGATAAAAAAATCCGAGGGGAGGAGGTAGGATAAGGTCGGATAGGATTTCTCTTCTCTGTCATATAAAAGCTAACTTTTAGAATTATGACAACTTTCTTGTCTCATTTATTTATATTTTCATCTTCTTCTTCTTTTTTGCAAAGAGGTTTGAAAATATAATAAAATGTGTATATTTTGAAGTTTTTTTGTGTAGGAGAACGTTTTTTTTATAGTAATAAGATTGGAATATTTCATGAGCATCACGTAAGAACATATATGTCCTTTATATTGATATACGGTTTTTACCAAATGCAAGATAAAATAGGATATGAGAATATCCGACTTTAAATCCGCAGTTCACCAAACAGTGGATAGGATATGGCCAAATCCTTAGATTTCTTATCATATCCTATCCTATCCAATCTTATCCCGACCAGAAATCCCGACGACCAAACGTAGTCTTATATATTTAATTTTTTTAATTTTTTTAAAATTTAGTGGATTTTTATTTTTTTAATTCTTATAAAATGTTTTTATTTTTTATTTTATCTTTTCTGTTTTTTCTTTTCCTTTTTTCCTTCTCCCTCCTCCGTCTGCCGGTTGCAGGGCTTCTGCGACGGCAAGAAGCCCAACAACCGACCGCATCTCGGCGAGCCTCGAGCTCGCCTGATGCTTGTAATATCGGGGTTGACCAATTCCTAGCGGGCGAGCTCGAGGCCAAATCCCGGCCGCCTTCGAGCTCACCTAGGCTCGCCCGCTTAGGGCGAGCTCGGGCTTGCCTAGATCGGCCGAGCCTTGACCTCTCCGGCGTTCGGCTAATCTCGAGGCTCGGGACTTCCTTGACGAGAGAGAGAGATGAACAGACCCTTCCTTGACGAGTTTTGGGATTTCCTTGACAACTAATCGGAAATAATCTTCCCATCGGGAGTTCGCGGCGGTGAAGGCGGTGGGGGCAGCAGTGAACGAGATCCGTGTTGAATGAAGAGTAAGGTGAAGAAGAAGAAGAAGAAGAAGAAGAAGATACCGTGCGTGGGAATGGTGTGAAGCGTGGGAGTAAGGCTTTTAATTGTAAATGAGTTAAGACTTGAATAGGTTGTAAATGGATTCATAACAAAACCCCTTTAAGACCCATTTATTTTGGCTTATACACCTACAACCCATTTATGGTTGGCCTGCACATTTTAAGCGACCCATTTATTACCATGTCAATAAATTTGGGTTGAGAAGTGGGTTTTAGACTCATTTTGACAAGCCTAGATATCACCAATCAGTTGAGTAATATCATTACATTTAGATGCCTATTGACTAAGATTATATCAACTAACAAGTGACATAACAATAAAATAACAAGATCTCAAAAGAATCATGAACTTTCACCCATAGGTTAAGAAAAAACCCCTTGCTTTTAAAACCACTCGAAAAAAACTCACAAACTTTTACTACCCTTGCTTAAATTTTTCGCCTGCACAGGCTCTTGTCGCAAATAATTTATTCAATGGGACTAACCTGTATAAAAAGTCACTTCAACAAAAGCCAAAAAAGATGTTGTGGGATGCGTCAGCAAAAATCAGGCAACATTGCTTCTCCATGGACGAGAAAATATTGCATAACCCCTCGGCGCCACCTCATTTTTACTCATATTCATTCACTGAATGACACGCGTCTAATGGGCCCCACATTTCGGATCTTTCGAAAATCTCTTTCTCACCCACTTTCTCTTTTCCTTAAACACCCATCCACCTTTCTCTTTGCTCTGTCTCTGTTCTGCAATGCGCTCTCTCTCCCTTTCCTTCAGAAATAATGACTTTTTTTTTTTGTCTGGCCCATTCATGAAAGAAGAACACATAATATTTCATCTTTTCTTTGATTTTCGTTGCCACATATGAATGTATTCACAATTTCTGTGCGATTTAATTCTTGGTTTATATGGGTTATGGAAGTCGGTTTTTCCTTCTCCAAGGTCTCGGCCTCCGTCGACCGGCCGGCGATGGAGTAGTCGATGAGATCTTGGCGCGGGGGAGGAAGGCGCCGGCATGCTGGAGGTCGAGCATCTCACTGCGGAGCTTGTGGGGCTTGGCATCAATGAGGGCCAGCTCGGCGGCAGCCGGGGCCGAGATAGGAAGCTGGCGGGGCTTTGTGCATTTTCTTGCTGAACAAAAAACTGGGATAGACCTTCTCGCTCACCGTATGCTTGTTGAATTTGAAGGTTGAGAGAGAGAGAGAGAGAGAGAGAGAGAGAGGACGAGTGAAGACAGAGGAAGAAGAAAGGGGGAGGAGCGTTGCAGAAGAGAGAGGGTGGAGGGGCTTTTACGGAAGATAGAAAGTGAGGGAGAAAGAGATTTTTGAAAAGCTGAAAGGTGGGGCCCATCAAATACGTGTCATTCAATGAATGGATACGGGTAAAAACATTGAATCCCCACCCTCCATCCACTTTTTACAAGAGGAAAAGTATTATGAAGGGGGGCATGGAGGTATGTCACCTGCTTTTATGGCAGGTGACCCATACGGGGGGTACTAAGGGGGTATGCAATATTTTCTCCTCTACGACGTCGTCGTTTCTGATTCCTTTGACTTGGATTTACATGGTTTGAGTACCGGCCTTTGTGATTTGGAGCCATCTACTTCACATTACAACGAAGTTTTTTTTTTCGATCCAAGCAAATTTGTGATGGGTACTTTGGTCGCTCTCGAGTAAACTTTCCGTAAGCTCTTTTTAGTTGTTTAAAAAGGTTATGATCATTTGCAAAAGTTGAAGCTTCATTTTGGGGGATTTAGCCTTATATTTTGTAGATTTTTTTCCCCTCAAAATGGCCCCTCTTCTGCAATTCTTCCACCCTGTCACGTAGGGGAGAGGAAAAAGACACTGTCCGATATGGGGTGACTGTGTCATTTCAACACGTTCTATCTCTCTGACCCCCCCCAAAAAATAAAAATAAAAAGCTCGTTCCATATCCAACTGTTTCATTAATTATTCCAAAAGAGGTCGCAATGAATGCCGTCACTCTGCGATGAGCAAGAAATGGGCTGGGGACATGCTCAAGAGCAAGTTGTCCTTCGACTGGGTTTTGATGCACCGTTCAGCGATCCCGACTAGAAATGCGTGAGAATTATTACCATTTCAATAGGGTAGATATTTGTTGTATCGTGATGTGACATCTACCCTACTAAAATGGTAATAACTCTCTTGAATTTCTTATGGCGATCATTGAATCATCGACGTGATGTGACATATATCCTACCAAAATAGTTCTAGTGGTGATCGCTGAATTATCGATGTGATGTGACATCTATCCCACCAAAATGGTAATAAATCTCTTGAATTTCTAGTTGCGATCGCTGAACAGTGCACCAATTAAAACACGTGGGAATAGGAAAGGGTCTCATCCAATTTGATGCGGTAACTAGCAAGTCTTAATAAGCTTGATGGATTTTTTTAGGGCAAAAGCCACAAAAAATTTCAAATTATATCCATTATGACATATTTACCCTAAACTTTTCTGTGTGTCGCAAAAAACCTCAAACTTTTATCCATATGACATATTTACCCCAAACTTATACTAGTGTAATACATTTACCGAAATTTTTTTCTTGTGACACTAAAAATCATAAACTTGTATCCGTATGACACATTTACCTCAAAATTTAGGGCAAATATATCACAAGCCTACAAGTTTGGAGTTTTTTGTGCCACAAAAAAAAATTGAGGTAAATGTGTCACATTGATATAAGTTTGAATTTTTTTGTGTCATAAAAAAATATTTGGAGTAAATATGTCACACGGATACAAGTTTGAGATTTTTGATGTCACAAAATTTTTTTTAAGATAAATGTGTCACAGTGAGCATAGTTTATGATTTTTTTTTTTCGGTGTTTTCCCTTATTTTGAACACCGTAGGGTTGCTTGATAGAGTTTTGCCTATCGTTACATCTCTCGAAATCGTTTGAATAACTCGAAAAGTAGTTGACATTTAGTGCCCATTTTCTAATTCAACCTACTCTAGAGCGATGCCTATCTCTTATTACCAAAATATAAAATAGGAACTTAAATTTACAAATTATGCATAAGAGTCGATTTCGAATACTGTCGCGATGCTCGTAGTTGCAGAATATGCGCAATTATGGGGTATAACTTTTGTCACGGGATCTAACTTTCAAAGTATTTAATTTTTCTTTCTGTACTTATATGTAGGGAATTGTTCCACATTTTCTTATAGTGACTTTGAAATGCAGCATGTGTATAACTTAGATGCAAGACTTTGTTCTCATCAACTTGGAAAATCATAATGCTAATGATTGTAAATGCAGTGTATGCACAGTCATACAATATTAGTTCTTTTCTATAACGTAAATGCAAAAGTTTTGTTCCATCAACTAAAAGTTTCGGCCTATAACTATTCCAAAATTGGACCCAATTGTAAATTTATTACCACAATATGTATAAATATCAGAGATGCGGAATCCGATATTTGTTTGGATAGGAAATTTGCCTAGATGACCATAATATGTACGCAAAGATCTAGGTGAGTCGCTCATTTATTAAATTTTTGGTAGATATGAGAACATGTACCGTTGGCATTTAAATAAAAATTGCGAAAGCCAAACAAAGGAAAAAAGAACAGAGCCTGAGATGCGTCAACAAGGTTTGACATGGGAATTCGACAACTTTTTCACTGACGGTGGAAAATTATTAGTGCGACAAGATAGTTCAATACCACGTTGGGCTGCAAGTTAATCCCAGGATGGACCAGAACAATGAAGGGAAAAATAATGCAAAGAAAGAAACGGTTCATTCCGGCTAGTGTCCCTCCTCCATTGGAAGAGTACATAAAAAGTTCTAAACCTATTGCATTGATATCAATTCAGCCTTAAAACTTTCAATTGGACCTATTTAGTCATAAACTTTTGCATTTTAACCAATTCTCTACATCCGGCTAATTTTGATCGAAAATCATTGACGTGGGGCCAACATCCTCCGCGGCACGACCGGCGTTGACGCCGACATTCTTGATAATATCTTAATATTTTCTCTTTTGTGGTCGGCGAGGAAGCGACCCTTGGGTGAAAGGAAAAAGGGAGGAAAGAAAAAGAAAATAAATTTAATTCATTCTCAAAGAAGTTAAAAAAAAAAAAAAATCCAAGTTAGCGCCGATTGTGCCACGTATGATGACCGGCGTTCTCGTCAGCGATTTTTAGTCGAAATTGGCCGGATTGATGAAATTTGTACAAATGCAAAATATTTAAAACATGGCTTTTTTTTTTTTTTCCAGTTGTCCCCTCTTTGAATTTAGGTGTGCTTTGCAGGTACAGAGGGGCCCAAACGAGGCCCAGCACTGACAGCCATTCTGTGGCCTCCCTCCACAATTGTCAAAGCAAAGGGAGATAAGAATCCGATGAAAAGAAGGACAAAAAGAAATGGTTGAGGAGAGCGACGACACATAAATGAGAAATGGTTGAGGAGAGCAGAGAGAGACATAAGTGTGTAGGGGAAACCCCAACTTCGTGCATAGTCGTGGAAGGCATTCTCTTCGGAACGAGCGCTCGCATACATACAGAAATGAACGACTCCCGAGAAGCAAATTGATACGGACATAATGGAAACATTTCCCTCCGCTCTTGATGTCAACTTCTTTCGAAAGGCTCATCTCTCGCTTTCAATGCGAAAGCCAAACGAAGAAAGACGGGTCTTACTAGTATGACAATATAACAGTATGACAGTGAATTACCAACATTTTTGACGATGGGACGGTCTAGTTCTGTACACAAAAGTTTTTCACCCTTTTGAACTTCCAATTCTTTTTTTTTTAATTGTAAGTTAAAATTAAAAAAACAAAGTTATAAGAGGAAAATATCTAATTGATAATATTCAAATGATAAGTTACAACGTTTAAAATAGTAGATATTATTCTCTGGCCAAATAAGAATACATACAAGTAGAGGGAGGGGCTATAGCTTCCAACAACATTAGCGACGATCATTTAAGATGGCGCAGTTCCAGCCAGTTGGAGGGAGCTTACAAATCAGAGAAGAGCGTCTGAATCCCCACCATGAATATATCTCGACAGCAACGTATCCTCGCAAAAGAGAGACCACACACCATGAGCTCACTCCTCAAACGCACTCCTCTCTCTCTCCCTCTCTTGATCTTCTCCGTGTTGTTCGTCGCCTCCCCGGGTCTGGTTTCGCCGTTTGAGATGGTGTCCATGGGCCGGGTCGGGAGCAAGTACCACCAGCTGGCTCTCACGGAGGCCACCGGGCCCGAGAGCGTTGCCTTCGACTGCAGAGGGCGAGGCCCGTACATCGGCGTCGCGGACGGGAGGATCCTCAGGTGGGAAGGGCCACGCCGCAGGTGGAGGGAGTTCTCCGTGCCCACCGCGCACAGGCATGTCTTAAGTCTTTCCATCTCCGGGGAAACAAAAGCAAACCCTAAATTTTAGCTCCATGCACAACGTTCTTGCATGCAGGCATGGTGCTTTAGGCACGTCCTTTCCCTTCATGAGCTTCATCTTCTCCCACCGTACATGCATCCGGATTTCGGTTCGACGTCTTACGAGAGCTTAAAACCGATGGAATATGTCGTTGAACTGTTTCTTGGGAAGAAAATAAATAGAAGGAAAATTCTAGAGAGAGAGAGAGAGCCTCCGAGCGTGGAGGGATTGTACTTAATGATCTCAATTTCTGTTTTATTGGTAAAAAGTTCAAATTCATGGATTAAAACTCTTTTACGTGTCACGCATGTAACGTTTACCAAAGTCTCATACTGGGTAGAACTTCAGTTACCGAGAGGGTAGGTACACTTCTTCTTCTTCCTTCTCGTCTTCTTTCTGCAGTTTTTAGGTACTCTATCTAATGCACGTCATGATGGACATGTCCCGAAGTTTTGCGGCGACCACGAACGCAAATAGTCACGGCGATCTGTCCGGTTCGAGTCGAGGTCAATGTTGAGGACGTCCGAAAGCTGTTCATTTGCAAATACTCTCTATTTTCTGAGATATAGTTGGCAATTCCAGATGTGTGTGCCCGTCACTAACTGCTAAATTATACTGATATAAGTTTCATATCGTGGCATTTTCTTCCCACATTCCTATGTGAGTGAAAGGAGAGTATAAGATCATGGACGATCTCGAAGGCATGATGGTGACCATCTGAGACAAGTTCCTCTCGTTCGTCATCAGGGACAGGAAATTGTGCGACGGCTCGAAGGACCCCAACAAGGAGCAGATATGCGGCAGGCCGCTGGGGCTCAAGTTCAACAGCGCGACGTGCGATCTCTACGTGGCGGACGCCTATTATGGCCTCCTGAAGGTCGGGCCACGCGGCGGTGTCGCCGAGCAGCTCGCGACTTCCGGCGGTGGGGTGCCATTCAACCTCACCAACGCGGTCGACATTGACGCTCGGACGGGAGCCGTTTACTTCACGGACAGCTCCATTGTCTACCAGAGAAGGTACATTCATCATATTCATTTCTCAACATGATTAGGCCC
Source organism: Rhodamnia argentea (assembly GCF_020921035.1). Taxonomy (NCBI): domain Eukaryota; kingdom Viridiplantae; phylum Streptophyta; class Magnoliopsida; order Myrtales; family Myrtaceae; genus Rhodamnia; species Rhodamnia argentea. The sequence continues at coordinate 6,692,776 of NC_063154.1, read as the reverse complement.
TTTTGTGTCCGCTCCTATTTTCTGAATCTAAACTCAGAATCCCCGACATACTTATCTGATTATTCTTGTGGATAGCGATAGAGGCGGAGTTAGAAAACCCCAAATGGGTAGATCGGGCACGACGCTACACGAACGGCGACGACAATATGGGAAAATTGAATCTATATCGGGTGTCTAGGCTAAGTCCGTGGATCTATCATTTTGACTAAGATCTTACGGTGCAAGATTAAGGTGCAGCCACGAGGGAGAATATGTGTAGTTTCTAAGATTACGGGCCATCTCTTTTGAGGCGACATTGACATGAACGACAGATAGGAATTGACCCCTGCATTCTGAGTTGCAACCACATTTGTCAGCATCTCTTTACTCTTTGGAGTTGCAGCTCGCGCGGGTTGCTGCCCCATGCCATGTTCTCCGATAATTGCCTCGGAGGGGAAATCTCTACGTTCCTCATTAAAGAGCCCAGCTAGTTCTATCACTTACGGATTTGAGAAGCTCATGGTATAACAGAATAACGGTGTAACCTCAAACGCAAGTGTTATGGATGACAAAAAAATATTTAACAATCATGGCGGAAGTTCAGAACTCATCTCTGATCTTATGCCTAACATTCCACCATCATATCATACTGTCATGCCAGCATGACCCTATCGCTTATACAAACTCTCATGTATGTCTGTACATGTGTTGTTTATGTTCTTTTCGCGACGAGAAAAAGCTTCGAACTAGGGAAATGCTTTGATAACGAAGTGACTCAAAACTCACGCCGATGGCTTCTACATATACCGTTGCTTGCATTCGCTCGGCCGTACAAAAATGAGTTCACGTTAATGTCCAACGTGCCTAAATTAAGACCCGTTCATGTATTTCTATGAATGAGTTTGTCAATGTGATGATTGAGCCTCCATTTTTGGAAGCAATGACGTCTGAACTTGATAAGGAAACCCTTCGCATGAATGGCTCATCTGGGTTTGCGCATGATCGTAATCAGGGACTACATGTTGTCCATAGAGAATGGAGACAAGACAGGGAGAGTACTCAAGTACGACCCCCGCACGAAGAGAGTGACGGTCCTGCTCAACGGGCTGTACTTCCCCAACGGACTGGCCCTAAGCAAGGACGGCTCTTTCCTTGTGGTGGTCGAAACTGGCAACTTCCAGCTGCTTAGGATCCCTCTCTCGCCCTCCAGGACAGGACGCCATGCGACTCCTGCGCAGGTTTTCTACCCTCAGCTCTCAAGGTACCCGGACAACATCAAGAGGAACGACAAGGGCGAGTTCTGGGTTGCCCTCAACAGTGGAAGAGGACTGGTTTTTCCCAAGACGGAGGAGGGTCCTCATCGGGGCTCATCAGTGCGGGGCCGAGCTCACGGTGATCGTGATGGCAATGAGATTCCTTGGTTCACCAAAGACCCTGTGGCAATCAAATTCAGCGAACAAGGGAGAGTTGTGGAAGTGCTGGACGGGGGATTTGGGAGGACGTTCGAGGCGGTGAGCGAGGTCGTAGAGTTCGCGGGCACACTGTGGATCGGGTCTGGGACGATGCCTTATGTGGGTAAGTTCAAGGCGTATTAAGGCTTCTGTTGGGCGTTGATTCCTTTTCTGGTTTGGCCAAACAAGTGTGAGTGTTCTGGTTCTGTATCGTTCAATGTAGTCCTACAATTTTTTCGCCTTTCTGCAGCTCGGCGCAAGGCGACATCTCAGACTGTTCTGTATGCGTCATGCTTGTCAATCTTAACTTCATAATAATCGCACACAATATTTGGGAACAGGCACACCATTACTAATGGCTGTGGGGAGACAAATCCACGTCTCCGTTACAAGAGTAGTTTCTGACTTCCGAATGAATTCGGTAATCATAATTAGATTGCCTGTGGCCGACTCCTACAAGATAACCAACAGAAACTAAGAAATCGAACAAGTCTGGACATCATATCGATCATGCATTGATGAGTCTGCAATTCTTCCTCACTTCTCCATGTACAAAGCTATCCGGATTCGTGAGGTTCCCCATCTTTACCATGGAATCGAAGAACTGCCGAAAGAAAGCCGCCATGTCAAAAGCATACTGTTCCACAAGCTTCTTGGTCTGAATGGCCAATATACTGGAATACAGTTCCTGGTCAGAGTTCAGCAATCCCTCTCCGTTCAGGAGCAAATGGTAGTAGGAGTTGTCGAATGTGTAGGGCGTTGCATAGTCCAACGGCTCGATGTTGTCCTTTCCCCCTCCGGCAGCCGGGCATGCGGACTTTAATTTTACTAAGGTGAACCTCAGATAATGGACTGCTGCCCGATGTCAATTCGTAGTCCCCATATATTCTCGCACGGAAGTTCTCGCAGCGTGCCATGCCGATTGTGTGAGCTCCTAGTATCGAATGCTCATATAGTTAGGGAAAATCTCGTGCAATTTACTATATACACGTCTTAATCGCGCTTTCTTCTGTGGCAATAAGCTCACCTTGGGTGAGTAAATTGATCAATCACTTAAGAGGAGTAGGAACTTAATACTTTCCGGAAAGCGCAATGGTGTCGGTGATAGAGAGGCCGAGGTAAAGGAACTTGGAAATGACGGAAATTAGACCTTGATTCGGCGTAGGTATGTTGGTGTTTGCAAGCTCGTAGCTTGCACTTCTCGAGTCCTTCCTCCCCACCGGAACATCCCAATATGGTCCACCAACCTAGGAAGTACGAAAGAGAATCGACACTAATCACATTGATTTTCTGAGGTGGCAGACAAAATACAATTGTTGTGCATCGAAGATGAGAAAATATACAAAATCTAGCGAGGAAAAACGTGACAGACAAAATACAATTGTTGTGCAACTTCCGATGGATGCGAAACGTAAAATCCAATAATCGAAGATATTTGAAAAGAAAAAAGAAAAGGCACACTCTTTATTAAAGAAAAAAGATATTAAGAGTAGAAATTTGATCATATGGTATGATTTAAGTGGGTCTATTGAGAAATGACTCGAAATTTTTTCTGTCTAAAATCTCATTTTTGATTGCGTAAAACATTCCACTAAATTCAAGATTGTTGTACAATCTTTCTCATTCTAGATTATTTTTTTTTTATGTCAAGTTCATTTGCTAAAATAAGTTATTCAGAAATTTTTTTTCTCCACCGTTGGATCGACAAGAACCGATTTCTCCAATAACTTCGAGAGTGAAAAACTTGTCGTAATTGATCATAAAGCCAAGAGCTTCTCGCCTAATGCAAGTTCTTAACTAGGCATCTCACGGCCTTAGAGAATCTCTCCATATAATATCTCTATATATCTTTAATTTGATTCGACATGCATTTGTCCATGATTTCACGTACGCTAGTCCCACGAGTCCTTGCTTTCTTTACGTACTTTAATAAAAAAAGTTAGACCAACGAACAAATTCGCGTAAACCCTTTTAGAAAAGGAGCAAAAAGTTATGTATTCCGTAGATTATACCTTATATCGAGCCACGTGCATTCTCTCCATTAGAATTTTCTATTATGTCACATCTATTTGGAGTGAGTATACTTGTCCTGTCCGACCAAAAAATAAAATAAAAAAAATACTTGTCTGGTCAACCCGGGTATGGCTAAGTTATTATTATTATTTTTTGCTTGAGATATGTTTATCGGAAATCTCGAAACTTATCGTGAAATTGTAAGTGAGACATAAAATTTACAGAAAGTACAATCGAATCTTAAAACCTTGTTAAATTGGTCCAATTGAGTCCTTCCGTTAGTTCTCTGTCTAATTTGGTCGACCGAAAATACTGACGTGACTTTTTTTTAATATTTTCTTTCTTCTACGTGGCTAAAACGACGTCGTTTTGATTAAAATTGATTTTTGATATAATTTTTATGTAAATTGATTAAAAAAAACAGAAATCAGAACCAATGGCAATAAAAAATGTAGCACCAGTGATGAAAGGCCGGCTTTCGACCTCACTGCTTTATTGCGCTAGAGAATTTTGACTAATCAAGCGGTTTGAACATTTTTTTTTTTATAACCTAGATTTCTCACGTACAATAGATTATTCCTTGAAGTGGTGGGAGTATGCCAATGCTACCGGGTAAGTCCCTAAGATGTGGTCATTAGGAGTCGAATCAGTGATCTCATCGGTTTAATTGTCTCAGGCTCATGAAGTTCAATTAATTCGTCCAATGCCCCATTGGACATTAGAGGTTCGAACGTTGAATTGGCTTTCGATCCAAAAAAAAAAAAAACCGTTGAATTGGCTTTAAACTGTCCGACAAGTCTCTTTCACTCCCACCAACAAAGCTTAGGCAACAGATCATTTGTCATTCAAACGTTTGTTGAAGAACCAACGGGGCCAGTATCAAGCAAGAGTCTTATTTCAACCCTAAAACTAAACAACTTTTCAAATCATGGGATATCGCTCGAGATCTTTGGAAAAAAGAAACAAAAAAACTTTTCAACTCTCCCTCCAGTTGAGTAGCTTCATCGGTATCCATTCAAAAAGTCGTGCTTCGACATCGGAAAGTTGTTACATATATATTGAAAAAGTTATTACCATGCGGAAGATGGGATACTTCTACCTCATGCTTTAAAACACGGGAAAGTTGATGGACCGTCGAGACAGGAAGCGACGCGAAAGGTCGAAAAAATTCTCGAATGATCTCGGTGCATACGAGATCAAGCATCCGAGCCCTTAAACTTGGCGAGTCCAACGTGGGATCTATGTGGTCTGAGAACTAGAATGCCCTAGGGTTAAATGCGGTCGGCGCACCGCAGAGAGTTTCTGAATTTTAACCTAATATTGACGTGATTGGCCTGCATGATTATTAAAGCAAGGGGCTTTGATGCGAGTGTATGGTCAAAAAATAGATTAGGTTGACTTGTGTTGTTCGTCACCTCGGAAATCATGCAGTTTTAAATGGAAGTTTGCATTTGTCCGGAACATGTTCATACGCCAATTAAAACTTGCCCAGCTCTTTCGACCAAAAAAAAAAAAACTTGCCTAGTTATTTTGACCATATCAAAAGCTGTCGATAGCAAGTTGACATAGTGCCTCAAATTTATACCAATAATTATAGGGAACGGCCATCCATATGGGCCGACCGTAGCACGCACTTCAATGTGCACCTTCTATTTTTTATTATACGTGCTTATGCATGCAAATTATTTAAACGTGCATAGCATGATTCAGATCCGCAAAGGCGCAAACTTAGCATATTTTTAGGTATCTATGTCCTATTCGATGATGTATACCTTCGCTTAATTTTTCTTTTCCTTTTTCGAACGACAATGGAATAGTGTTCGAGTTCGTTAAGCGTTCTGATTAGTCGGTTCCCTTGCCCGTTTGTCGGAGATTTTCCTTTTTCGCTCATCCGATGATGGTTGGGCGGTACGGGTCCGCGCCACCGGAGATGACACGAGAGAGAAATATTTAAGGAAAGTGTCTCTTCTAAAGGTAGTATCATTCTTATCTATAAGAAATCGTTGGTTGAAAATTTTCTTCCTCATCAAGAAACTTAGGCCAGAGTGATGTTGTAAGGGATGGAGACCAAAAGGGTTTACAGAAGAGGCCCATTCACATGAGTTATGGGCCGTGGGATCTTTCGATGATTTTCATAGTCTTGGATGCAACTAAAGATTACAATTTGACGGTGCAATGAAACTTAGGTTTTAATAATTAGGTCAGCATGATTTTCACTTCGTTACGACTACGGCACGTCAATCACATGTCCGACTACGATGCCGACCAACCAGTAAAATCTATTCCAGCCAATCAAACTCGTTGTAATTTAAAAATTTGAGACATACTTAACGCGAGATTGTTTTCTTAAAGCTCATGCTCGACCAAGTACAACAATGTTTTAAAATTTTCAGGAAGAATATTTATGTTCTAAATGTAACCCGACTACCAATAGGTAATCCCATCACAAAAATTATGTCCTAAGCCAAACTTTAATTGCTTAAAATAGAGGATGAATTCCAATCTAAGGGAATAACTTCTCCTCTTACAAGTTAAAAAAAAAAAAAAAGACGTAGGGGAAGGGGAAGGCGTCCAAAATGAAACAAAAAGGAATAGAAAGCAAGTGGGCGAAAATGATATCAGTTTGACCTCCATGTTAAGCATTTTAAACAGTTGGGTTGAGTTGAGTTGAGTCTTAAATGGTCCAACCAAAAATACTCATTAATCAGTTTTATGACCCATTTATGCATAGTACAAATTTCTTGACTTGTACTCGACCCGACCCATACCCAGCCCATACCAAACCCATATTACTAAACATTTATATATTTAATTTTTTAAACATTTTTTAATTTCTGTAAATTTAGTGGATCTTTTAAATTTTTTAATTTGTATAAAACACTTTTATTTTTTATTTCTCTTTTATTTTTTTTCTTTTTCTTTTTTCTTTCTCCCTCCTTCGTTCGCCAATTGTCGGGCTTCCACAACAGCGGGGAGCTCGGCAATCAGTCGCGTCCTGGCAAGTCTCGAGCTCACCCGAGGCTCACAATCTCGGGGCTCGACAGTTCCCGCTTGATAAGCTCGAGGTTAGATCCAAGCCAACTTCGAGCTCCCCTAGGCTCGCCTGCCTAGGGCAAGCTCGAGCTTGCTTGGATCGGTCGAGCCTCGAGCTCTCTAGCTTTCGGCCGATCTTGAGGCTCGGGACTTCCTTGACGAGAGAGAGATGAATGGACCATTCCTTGACAAGTTTTGGGATTTCTTTAATGACCAATCGGAAACAATCTCTGCAACGGTGGTTGGCAGCGATGAATGCGGTGGGGCGACAGTGAATGAGATCCGTGTTGAATGAAGAGTGAGGTGAAGAAGAAGAAGAAGAAGAAGAAGAAGAAGAAGAAGAAGAAGCCGTGCATGGGAACGGAGTGAAATGTGAGAGTAAGGCTTTTAATTGTAAATTGGTTAAGAATTAAATAGGTTGTAAATGGGTTTTGTTATGAACCCATTTAACACCCATTTATGATTGGCCTGCATATTTTAAGTGACCCATTTATTACACATGTCAATAAATTTGGATTGATAAGTGGGTTTTAGACCCATTTTGATAGGTCTAGATATTTTAAGTGACCCATTTCTCACTCACTGTATGCTTGTTGAATTTGAAGGTTGAGAGAGAGAGAGAGAGGACGAGTGAAGACAGAGGAAGAAGAAAGGGGGAGGAGCGTTGCAGAAGAGAGAGGTGGAGGGGCGTTTACGGAAGATAGAAAGTGAGGGAGAAAGAGATTTCTGAAAAGCTGAAAGGTGGGCCCATCAAACACGTGTCATTCAATGAATGGATATGGGTAAAAACATTGAATCCCCACCCTCCATCCTCTTTTTACATGAGGAAAAGTATTATGGAGGGTGGGGTACGTCACTTATGGCAGGTGATCCATACGGGGTATTAAGGGAGTATGCAATATTTTCTCCTCTACCTCGTCGTTGTTTCTAATTCCTTTGATTTGGATTTACATGGTTAGAGTACCAACGGAGTTTTTTTTTCCGATCCAAGCAAATTTGTGATGGGTACTTTGGTCGCTCTCGAGTAAACTTTCCGTAAGCACTTTTTAGTTGTTTAAAAAGGTTATGATCATTTGCAAAAGTTGAAGCTTCATTTTGGGGGATTTAGCCTTATATTTTGTAGATTTTCCCCCCCTCAAAATGGCCCCTCTTCTGCAATTCTTCCACCCTGTCACGTGGGGGAGAGGGAAAAGACACTGTCGGATGTGGGGTGACTATGTGTCATTTCAACTCGTTCTATATCTCTGACCCCCCAAAAAAATAAAAATAAAAATAAAAAGCTCGTTCTATATCCAACTGTTTCATTAATTATTCCAAAAGAGGTCGCAATGAATGCCATCACTCTGCGATGAGCAAGAAATGGGCTGGGGACGTGCTCAAGAGCAAGTTGTCCTTCGACTGGGTCTTGATGCACTGTTCAGCGATCACGACTAGAAATGCAAGAGAATTATTACCATTTCAATAGGGTAGATATTTGTTGTATCGTGATGTGACATCTACCCTACCAAAATGGTAATAACTCTCTTAAATTTCTAATGGCGATCACTGAATCATCGACATGATGTGACATCTATCCTATCAAAATGGTAATAACTTTTTTAAATTTCTAGTGGCGATCGCTGAATTATCACTGTGATGTGACATCTATCCTATCAAAATGGTAATAAATCTCTTGAATTTCTAGTCGTGATCGCTGAACAATGCACCAATTAAAACACGTGGGAATGGGAAAGGGTCTCATCCAATTTGATGCGGTAACTAGCAAGTCTTAATAAGCTTGATGGATTTTTTTAGGGAAAAAGCCACAAAAAATTCCAAATTATATCCATTATGACACATTTACCCTAAACTTTTCTGTGTGTCACAAAAAACCTTAAACTTTTATCCATGTGACATATTTACCCCAAACTTATACTAATGTGATATATTTATCCAAAACTTTTTATTGTGACACTAAAAATCCTAAACTTGTATCCGTATGATACATTTACCTCAAAATTTCGAGCAAATATGTCACAAGCTTATAAGTTTGGAGTTTTTTGTGTCACAAAAAAAATTGAGGTAAATGTGTGACATTAATATAAGTTTGAATTTTTTTGTGTCATAAAAAAATATTTGGAGTAAATATGTCACACGAATACAAGTTTGAGATTTTTGATGTCACAAAAATTTTTTTAAGATAAATGTGTCACAGTGAGCATAGTTTATGATTTTTTTTTATGGTGTTTTCCCTTATTTTTAACACCGTAGGGTAGCTTGATAGAGCTTTGCCTATTGTTACGTCTCTCGAAATCCTTTGAATAACTCGAAAAGTAGTTGACATTTAGTGCCCATTTTCTAATTCAACCTACTCCAGAGCGATGCCTATCTCTTATTACCCAAATGCAAAATAGGAACTTAAATTTACAAATTATGCATAAGAGTCGATTTCGAATACTGTTGCAATGCCCGTAGTTGCAGAATATGCGCAATTATGGGGTATAACTTTTGTCACGAGATCTAACTTTCAAAGTTTTTAATTTTTCTTTCTGTACTTATATGTAGGGAATTGTTCCACATTTTCTTATAGTGACTTTAAAATGCAGCATGTGTATAACTTAGATGCAAGACTTTGTTCTCATCAACTTGGAAAATCATAATGCTAATGATTGTAAATGCAGTATATGCACAGTCATACAATATTAGTTCTTTTCTATAACGTAAATGCAAAAAATTTGTTCCATCGACTAAAAGTTTCGGCCTATAACTATTCCAAAAGTGGACCCAATTGTAAATTTATTACCACAATATGTGTAAATATCAGAGATGCGGAATCCGATATTTGTTTGGATAGGAAATTTGCCTAGATGACCATAATATGTACGCAAAGATCTAGGTGAGTCGCTCATTTATTAAATTTTTGGTAGATATGAGAACATGTACCGTTGGCATTTAAATAAAAATTGTGAAAGCCAAACAAAGGAAAAAAGAACAGGGCCTCAACAAGGTTTGACATGGGAATTCGACAACTTTTTCACTGAAGGTGGAAAATTATTAGTGCAACAAGATAGTTCAATACCACGTTGGGCTGCAAGTTAATCGCAGGATGGAACAGAGCAATGAAGGGAAAAATAATGCAAAGAAAGAAAAGGTTCATTCCGGCTAGTGTCCCTCCTCCGTTGGAAGAGTACATAAAAAGTTCTAAACTTATTGCATCGATATCAATTTAGCCTTAAAACTTTCAATCGAATCCATTTAGTCCTAAACTTTTACATTTTAACCAATTATCTACATCCGGCTAATTTTGGTCGAAAATCATTCATATGGGGCCAACATCTTCCGTGGCATGACCGGCGCCAACGTTGACATTTTTAATAATATGTTAATATTTTCTCTTTTGTGGTCGATGAGGGCCACGACCCTCGGGTGAAAGGAAAAAGGAAGTAAAGAAAAAGAAAATAAATTTAATTCATTCTAAAAGAAGTTAAAAAAAAAAATCCAAGTCAGCGCCGATCGTGCCACATATGATGACTAGCGTCCTCGTCAGCGATTTCCAGCCAAAATTGGCCAGATCGGCGAAATTTATACAAAAGCAAAATATTTAGAACGTGGTTTTTTTTTTTTTTTTTGTTCACTCATCCCCTCTTTGAATTTAGGTATGCTTTGCAGTTACAGAGGGGGCCAAACAGGGCCAAGCACTGACAGCCATTCTGTGGCCTCCCTCCACAACGTCAAAGCAAAGGGAGATAACAATCCGATGAAAAGAAGGACAAAAAGAAATGGTTGAGGGGAGCAACGACACATAAATGAGAAATGGTTGAGGAGAGCAAAGAGACATAAATGCGTAGGGGAAACCCCAACTTCGTGCATCGTCGTGGAAGGCATTCTCTTCGGAACGAACGCTCGCATACATACAGAAATGAACGACGTCCGAGAAGTAAATTGATACGGATATAATGGAAACATTTTCCTCCGCTCTTGATGTGAACTTCTTTCGAAAGGCTCATCTCTCGCTTTCAATGTGAAAGCCAAATGAAGAAAGACGGGTCTTGCTAGCATAGCAGTATAACGGTATGATGGTGAATTACCATCATTTCTGACAATGGGACGGTCTAATTCTGTCCACAAAAGTTTTTCACCCTTGTCAACTTCCAATTCTTTTTTTTTAATTGTAAGTTAAAATTAAAAAACAAAATTATAAGAGGAAAATATCCAATTGATAATATTCAAATAATAAGTTACAACGTTTAAAATAGTAGATATTATTCTCCGGCCAAAAAAGAATACATACGAGTAGAGGGAGGGGCTATGGCTTCCAATGCCATTAACGGCGATCATTTAAGATGGCGCAGTTCCGTCGCGGCCAGCCAGTTGGAGGGAGCTTATAAATCAGAGAAGAGCGTCTGAATCCCCATCATGAATATATCTCGACAGCAAAGTATCCTCGCAAAAGAGAGACCACACACCATGAGCCCACTCCTCAAACGCACTCCTCTCTCTCTCCCTCTCTTGATCTTCTCCGTGTTGTTCGTCGCCTCCCTTGGTCTGGTTTCGCCGTTTGAGATGGTGTCCATGGGCCGGGTCGGGAGCAAGTACCACCAGCTGGCTCTCGCGGAGGCCACCGGGCCCGAGAGCGTCGCCTTCGACTGCAGAGGGCGAGGCCCGTACGTCGGCGTCTCGGACGGGAGGATCCTCAAGTGGGAAGGGCCACGCCGCAGGTGGAGGGAGTTCTCCGTGCCCACTGCGCACAGGCATGTCTTAAGTCTTTCCATCTCCGGGGAAACAAAAGCAAACCCTAAATTTTAGCTCCATGCACAACGTTCTTGCATGCTGGCATGGTGCTTTAGGCACGTCCTTTCCCTTCATGAGCTTCATCTTCTCCCACCATACATGCATCCGGATTTCGGTTCGACGTCTTACGAGAGCTTAAAACCGATGGAATATGTCGTTGAACTGTTTCTTGTGAAGTAAATAAATAGAAGGAAAATTCTAGAGAGAGAGAGAGAGAGAGAGAGAGAGAGAGAGAGAGAGCGCCTCCGAGCGTGGAGGGATTGTACTTAATGATCTCAATTTCTGTTTTATTGGTAAAAAGTTCAAATTCATGGATTAAAACTCTTTTACTTGTCACGCATGTGACGTTTACCAAAGTCTCATACTGGGTAGAACTTCAGTTACCGAGAGGGTAGGTACACTTCTTCTTCTTCCTTCTCGTCTTCTTTCTGCAGTTTTTAGGTACTCTATCTAATGCACGTCATGATGGACATGTCCTGAAGTTTTCCGACGACGACGAACGCAAATAGTCACGGCGATCTGTCCGGTTCGAGTCGAGGTCAATGTCGAGGATGTCCGAAAGCTGTTCATCTGCAAATATTCTCTATTTTCTGAGATATAGTTGGCAATTCCAGATGTGTGTGTCCATAACTAACTGCTAAATTATACTGATATAAGTTTCATATCGTGGCATTTTCTTCCCACATTCCTATGTGAGTGAAAGATGAGTATAAGATCATGGACGATCTCGAAGGCATGATGGTGACAATCTGAGACAAGTTCCTCTCGTTCGTCATCAGGGACAGGAAATTGTGCGATGGCTCGAAGGACCCTAACAAGGAGCAGATATGTGGCAGGCCGCTGGGGCTCAAGTTCAACGGCGCGACATGCGATCTCTATGTGGCGGACGCCTATTACGGCCTCCTGAAGGTCGGGCCACGCGGCGGTGTCGCGGAGCAGCTCGCGACTTCCGGCGGCGGGGTCCGGTTCAACCTCACCAACGCGCTCGACATTGACGCTCGGACGGGGGCCGTTTACTTCACGGACAGCTCCATTTTCTACCAAAGAAGGTACATTCATCATATTCATTTCTCAACATGATTAGGCCCTTTTGTGTCCGCTCCTATTTTCTGAATCTAAACTCAGAATCCCCGACATACCTATTTGGTTAATCTTGTGGATCGCAATAGAGGCGGAGTTTGAAAACCCCAAATGGGTAGATCCGGCACGACGCTACTCGACTGGCGACAATGATATGGGAAAATCGAATCTGTATCGGGTGTCTAGGCTAAGTCCGTGGATCTATCATTTTGACCGGCAACTTTGCAAAGATTAGTTTCTAAGATCTCACGGTGCAAGATTAAAGTGCAGCCACGAGGGAGAATATGTGTAGTTTCTAAGATTACGGGCCATCTCTTTTGGGGCGACATTGACATGAACGACAGACAGGAATTGTCCGCTGCATTCTGAGTTGCGACCACATTTGTCAGCGTCTCTTTACTCTTTGGACTTGCAACTTGCGCTACGACAGATAGGAAATGGCCCCTGCATTCTGAGTTGCAACCACATTTGTCAGCATCTCTTTACTCTTTGGAGTTGCAGCTCGCGCGCGGGTTGCTGCCCCATGCCATGTTCTCCGATAATTGCCTAAGTGGGGAAATCTCTACGCTCCTCGTTAAAGAGCCCAGCTAGTTCTATCACTTACGGATTTGAGAAGCTCATGGTATAACAGAATAACGGTGTAACCTCAAACGCAAGTGTTATGGATGACAAAAAAATATTTAGCAATCATGGCGGAAGTTCATAATTCATCTCTAATCTTATGCCTAACATTCCACCATCATATCATACTGTCATGCTAGCATGACTCTGTCTCTTATATAAGTTCTCATGTATGTCTATACATGTGTCATTTACGTCCTTTTTGCGATGAGAAAATCCTTCGAACTAGGGAAATGCTCTGATAATGAAGTGACTCGAAACTCACGCTGATGGCTTCTACATATACCGTTACTTGCACTCGCCCGGCCATACAAAAATGAGTTCACGTTAATGTCCAACGTGCCTAAATTAAGACCCGTTCATGTGTTTCTATGAATGAGTTTGTCATTGTGATGATTGAGGCTCCATTTTTGGAAGCAATGACGTCTGAACTTGATAAAGGAAACCCTTCGCATGAATGGCTCATCTGGGTTTGTGCATGATCGTAATCAGGAACTACATGTTGTCCATAGAGAATGGAGACAAGACAGGGAGAGTACTCAAGTACGACCCCCGCACGAAGAGAGTGACGGTCCTGCTCAACGGGCTGTCCTTCCCCAACGGACTGGCCCTAAGCAAGGACGGCTCTTTCCTTGTGGTGGCCGAAACTGGCAACCTCCAGCTGCTTAGGATCCCTCTCTCGCCCTCAGGGACAGGACGCCATGCGACTCCTGCGCAGGTTTTCTACCCTCAGCTCTCAAGGTACCCGGACAACATCAAGAGGAACGACAAGGGCGAGTTCTGGGTTGCCCTCAACAGTGGAAGAGGACTGGTTTTTCCCAAGACGGAGGAGGGTCCTCATCGGGGCTCATCAGTGCGGGGCCGAGCTCACGGTGATCGTGATGGCAATGAGATTCCTTGGTTCACCAAAGACCCTGTGGCAATCAAATTCAGCGAACAAGGGAGAGTTGTGGAAGTGCTGGACGGGGGGTTTGGGAGGACGTTCGAGGCGGTGAGCGAGGTCGAAGAGTTCGCGGGCACACTGTGGATCGGGTCTGTGACGATGCCTTATGTGGGTAAGTTCAAGGCGTATTAAGGCTTCTGTTGGGCGTTGATTCCTTTTCTGGTTTGGCCAAACAAGTGTGAGTGTTCAATGTTCTGGTTCTGTATCGTTCAATGTAGTCCTACAATTTTTTCGCCTTTCTGCAGCTCGGCGCAAGGCGACATCTCAGACTGTTCTGTATGCGTCATGCTTGTCAATCTTAACTTCATAATAATCGCACACAATATTTGGGAACAGGCACACCATTACTAATGGCTGTGGGGAGACAAATCCACGTCTCCGTTACAAGAGGAGTTTCTGACTTCCGAATGAATTCGGTAATCATAATTAGATTGCCTGTGGCCGACTCCTACAAGATAACCAACAGAAACTAAGAAATCGAACAAGTCTGGACATCATATCGATCATGCATTGATGAGTCTGCAATTCTTCCTCACTTCTCCTTGGAGAAAGCTATCCGGATTCGTGAGGTTTCCCATCTTTACCATGGAATCGGAGAACTGCCGAAAGAAAGCCCCCGTGTCAAAAGCATACTGTTCCACAAGCTTCTTGGTCTGAATGGCCAATATACTGGAATACAGTTCCTGGTCAGAGTTCAGCAATCCCTCTCCGTTCAGGAGCAAATGGTAGTAGGAGTTGTCGAATGTGTAGGGCGTTGCATAGTCCAACGGCTCGATGTTGTCCTCTCCCCCTCCGGCAGCCGGGCATGCGGACTTTAATTTGCTGAGGTGCACCTCAGATAATGGACTGCCGCCTGATGTCAATTCGTAGTCCCCATATATTCTCGCACGGAAGTTCTCGCAGCGTGCCATGCCGATTGTGTGAGCTCCTAGTTTCGAATGCGCATATAGTTAGGGAAAATCTCGTGCAATTTACTATATACACGTCTTAATCAGTGCGCTTTCTTCTGTGGCAATAAGCTCACCTTGGGTGAGTAAATTGATCAATCACTTAAGAGGAGTAGGAACTTAATACTTACCGGAAAGCGCAACGGTGTCGGTGATAGAGAGGCCGAGGTAAAGGAACTTGGAAATGACGGAAATGAGACCTTGATTCGGCGTAGGTATGTTGGTGTTTGCAAGCTCGTAGCTTGCACTTCTCGAGTCCTTCCTCCCCACCGGAACATCCCAATATGGTCCGCCGACCTAGGAAGTACGAAAGAGGATCGACACTAATCACATTGATTTTCTGAAATTTCTCCTTGGTAAGCAAGTAAGAACTACAGAGGTTATAATTCAGAACATCATTTGACATGTAAATGAGGAATTCAGAGAATTAGAGAGAGGAGACAATCTAATCTATACCAGAATGACAGCATCTCTAGCAGCAATGGTCAATATATCAGCGCATGAGACAATTCTGGGGCAGTCGGATTCAATCTTGCTCTTGATCCTATCGATGATTTCGAAACCTTTTAGAGAGTTTATATTTGGGGAAGCCGTCTTCTCCCCTTGTAGCATGACTGTATCGTCCAACAGAACCGAGCCGTCGCATCCCTAATAAAACATCGCAACCAAAACATTTAGAAACAAACATTTGGGGAAGCTGTCTTCATGATGTTTGTCACTACTAACACATGGCCTTCATTCCAAAGTACATGTTCAATTTAACTATGACGGAATGGAAAATTGCATAGAATTACGACATTCGCGAAGCACCTGAACGAAGCAGTCATGAAAGTGTAGGCGGACTACTAAAGCAGCGCTGCGCGGATCCGAGAGCACCTCGCGTTCCATTTCTTTGCGGATGTTTTCAAATACTGTCGGGCATGAGGATGCATAGTGATCAAGTGTCAGCGGAGGGTCACTTGCGCCGGAACGTAGTATAGCAGAAACGAAGGCGATCGCGGCCAAGAACTGAGTCGCGGGGATTCTCGGACGAATCGGAGCTGCCATTCTTGGTTCTTTGCCTCACATCATTTCCTGAAACTGTGTGCAATTTATAAAGGAACGAACGGAGGAGAGAAGTACAAACGTAGACAAGTACAACTTCAGTTCTTGCATGGCTGATCGAGGATTCTTGCATGAAGTTTCCTTATAGTCAAGAGGGGATGCAACTAATGTTGTTCTGTTTGGTGGGTAATACCGAGACTAAATTACTTTTAAGTGTTGTGACTTCTGTGAGAGATAAGAGGGAGAGACGTGCACATGTTTGTAATTGTTTTAGCTTTGGGAAGTCACCAAACCAATCGCGATTATAGCTGCTATCAGTGTAATCGTTTTAGCCTTCTTGTTTTGTACAGAGTTTTCTGCGGGCGGGGTGGCCACCCTAGCCCGCCTAGACCCGAGAGGTAAATGGGCGGGCTTGGGGAATGCTCTTACATGAGAAGGCCCGACCAGCCCATACTTGTTGGCCCGAAAGTTGCTGCATGAATTTTGTGGGATGGTCAGGCTCCGGCCAGGTCAAGCCTGAAAAGTGTTCTCTACCGGCGGGATGGCCGCCCAAGCCCCGCCTAGACCAGAGAGGTAAATGGGCGGGCTTGGAGAATGCTCTTATATGAGAAGGCCCGACCCGCGCACATCTGGCGGGCCCGAAAGTTGCTGCATGAATTTTATGTGATGGGCAGGCTCCGGCGACATATTAAGCCCCAACGTTAGGGCTCGACCTGGCCTGACCCGACCCCAATCTGATGATCGACTCTATTCAATAGTAGCTGGTATGGGTTGAGATAACTAATTGATTTAAGCAGCTCTTCAGCGTGGGATTTATTGAACAACCAACCTTTATTCCAAATAGGAAAAGTGTCAAAAAAGTCTTAAATCTATTGCATTAGTGTCAATTCAGTCTTAAACCTTTTTTTGGTGCCAATTCAGTCATAAACCTTTTGTATTGGTGCCATTTAAGTCCTAAACCTTTTATTAGTGCCAATTCGGTCCTAAACCTTTTACAATAATGCCGATTTAGTCCTAAAAATTTTGCATTTATGCTAATTGAGTCAATTCGGTCAATTTTGATTGGAAACCACCGGCATGGACGCCAATTATCCTACGTGGCACGGTTGGCACTAATGTGGATTTTTTAAATATTTTTTTGATAATTTAAATAATTTTTAAAAATAATTTTGAAAAAAACCAAAAAAATGCTTAAAAAATTATTTAAAATATTAAAATAACATTAAAAAATGTCCAAGTTAGCGCTAGCAGTGCCATGTAGGATAATCGATGTCTATGTCAGCGATTTTCGATCAAAATTGCTGAATTAACTCAATTGGTATAAATATAAAAGATTTAGGATTGAATTGGCAACAATATAGAAGGTTTAGGACTAAATTCGCACCAATAAAAAGTTTAGGACTTAATTGGCACAAATGCAAAAGGTTTAGGACTGAATTGATACCAAAAAAAGATTTAGGACTGAATTGGCACTAATGCAATAGGTTTAGGACTTTTTTGACACTTATCCCACTCCAAACAGACTAGAATTTCCATCACAGTTGCTGCATTGTACGCATCCTCAAAAGTTTGAGTCATCAACTAGAAAAGCAACGTTCCTTGTCACTGATTCTTGAAGTGTACCAGAAGAAAAAGAATGTGAAAATGTATGGAAGGGTCTGGCCTCGGGTGGAGGGAGTTTTCCGTGCCTCCTACGCCGCCCAGGCATGCCTTTCATCTCCACCAAAACCCTAATTTTGTTCCTTGCACGACATTCTCGCATGCATGTGTCATGGGCTGATGCTTTGGATCGAGACCGGGCAACGACTTTGGCTCTTTGGATCGATCGATCGCCTAAGCCAAGCCTTCCCCGGGATTGATCATTCACTGGCTCACTCGAACCGAAGAGAAAGAAAGTAGGGAGATAATGTACTACTATTGTTGGGTCATTACAAACAAGGCCAGCGCACCCCTTTATATACTCATGTGAGAGACCCCTTGTTTTCCGAACCCTTGCCTTTTCCTCCTTTGTTTTGCATGTCTTGTCTTGCATGTTTGGATTCCTATGTTTTGTCTTACCTAGATTGTCCCTCGTGAGACTTTCACGTCCCTCATTTTATAGGATTCTCTAGGAAAGGTTAGATCATTACTTCGGCCGCCCCTAGGGGCTAGGATGAGCTTGGAGTGTTTCAGAACGCTAGGGGTCATGCCTGTCCGTACTCCCGGCTGCCTGGTTCATGGCCTGGTTTACGGTCCATCTCGGCACGGGAAGTTCATGGACCGTGGACATTTCCTTTTCCATCGCGAACTTCGTCTTCTCTGTAATTCGGTCATCTTTTCTAAGTTTGCTATACATTCGATTCTTGTTTCACACTTTACGTGGCCTTAAAATCAAGGATGTATGTCATGCATTAGTGCACCGCAATTTCCAGACCTTAAATGTTTCTTCCTTCAATTGGTTGCATGAGCTATTAAAAAAAAAAAAAAAAAACTTCGGCCACGTCGTAACGGATTAACTACATCAAAATAATCTCGATTTCTGCTATGTTTTCCCATAATTATGAAGAGGATTTGTGTAAGAAGAAGTCCATAATCGGGAGCAACTCTTTGCTCATTACAGACAAAGATGTACAAAAGCTCATACGGCGTAGAAATTCAGCTACCAGGCAGGTAGGTACACTTCTTTATTGCACATTATGATAGGTTTGCCCTGAAGTTTTTCCAATGATCATGTATTGATAAATCTGCAATTCTTCCTCACTTCTCCATTGACGAAGCTGTCCGAATTCGTGATGTTCCCCATCTTCACCATGGACTCGGAGAACTGCTGAAAGAAAGCCGCCATGTCGTGCGCGTACTGTTCTGCAAGCTTCTTGGTCTGGATGGCCAATACACTCGAGTACAGTTCCTGATCAGAGTTGAGTAATCCCTCTCCGTTCAGGAGCAGATGGTAGTAGGAGTTGTCGAAAACATTGGGCGTCTCGTAGTCCATCGGTGCAATGTTGTCCTCTCCCCCTCCTGCTGCGGGGCACGTGGACTTCAATTTGCTGAGGCGCGCTTCGGATGACGGACTACCACCCGATGTCGATTCGTAGTCCCCGTATATTCTCGCGCGGTAGTTCTCACAGCGTGCCATGCCGATTGTGTGAGCCCCTAGCGATTCGTATGTGCACACAATTAAGGAAAATCTGACGTTAATTTACCATATACAGGCCTGAATCATTGCGCTCTTTTCTCTGTGGCAATGAGCTCACCTTGGGTGAGTAATTTGATCAACCGCTTAAGAGGAATAGGAACTTAAATAATTACCAGAAAGCGCAATGGTGTCGGTGACAGAGAGGCCGAGGTTAAGGAACTTGGAAATGATGGAAACGAGACCTTCGTTCGCGGTTGGTATGTCGGTGTTTGCGAGCTCGTAGCTTGCACTTCTTGAGTCCTTCCTCCCCACCTGAACATCCCAATACGGTCCGCCCACCTATAAAGTACGAAACACAATCGATATTAATGACATTGATGTTCTGATATTCCTCCTTGGTTAAGAAGTACAACCACATAGGTTATGATTCAGAACATTATCTGACTGAGGAAATGAGGACTTCAGAGAGACAGGACAATCTATCTACCAGAATGACAGCATCCCTAGCAGCAATCGTCAATATATCAGCACACGAGACGATTCCGGGGCAGTCGGATTCAACCTTGTTCTTGATCCTATCGATGATTTCAAAACCTTGTAGAGAGTTTATACTGGGGGACGCTGTCTTCTCTCCTTGCAGAGTGATAGTATCGTCTAGCAGAACCGAACCGTCGCATCCCTGGTAAAAATCGCAACCAAAAGATAAGGAAACAATTCTCCCTTTGCAGTTTGATCTATGCTTCATGATTAATGTCACCACTGCCAAACGCTTCATTCCCAAGTACCATGTTCAGTTTAACGGCGAGAGAATGGAAAGTTGCATAGAATCACGATATAGACAATGCACCTGAACGAAGCAGTCATGAAAGTGCAGCCGGACTACTAACGCAGCGTTGCGCGGATCTGAAAGCACTGCACATTCCATTTCTTTGTGGGTGACGTCGAACACGGTCGGGCACGAAGATGCATAATAATCAAGCGTCAGCGGAGGGTCGCTTGCGCCAGACTGGATAACACCAGAAACGAAGGCGATCGCGCCCAAGAACTGCATCGCGAGGACTCTCAGATGAATCGAAGCTGCCATTTTTGGTTCTTTGGCTGACATGCACTTCCTGGAACTGTGCAGATACATATACACGAGCATACATGGAGAAGGTCCACTTGAGTTCCTGCATGGCTGCTTGAATATTTTGCGTGAAGTTTTCTCAAAAAGTCAAGAGGGGATGCAACCAATGCTGTTCCGTTTGGTGGGTAACATCAGACTAAAATTACCAAGACTTCTTCTTCTTCTTCTTGAGAGAGAGAGAGAGAGAGACGTGCACATGTGGCTGTGGCTCAAGAGTTTTAATGTTTTAGATTTGGGCAAGTCACCAAACCAAACGCATTACAGCTGCCATTAGTGGAGAAAATTGTTTTAGCTTCTCGTGTTGAACAGAGTTTCTCACGTTTTGGTTCACAAAACATGTGTAAGTCTCTTAAGCAACAAATTTATTAGCAGGGTTGATCAAGGGTAGGTGGCCGCCCAAGCCCGCCGAGGCGCCGAGACGTAAACGGGCGGGTTTCGACAATGCTCTTACAAGAACAGGCCCGCCCATCTTCGGCCGAGCCTGGAAAGTACTAAATAAATTTTGCATAACGGGCATGCTTCGGCAGTACATTAAGCCTGACTTTCAAGCCTGCCTTGGCCCGAGCCTACCTGATAATCACCTCTATCCATTAGCAACGAGTGCGGATTAAGATGATTAACTAATTTGGAAAGGCTCTCCTCGAACTATGCTATGCATGAATGATCTTTTCTATTTTAGGGGAAACAGCAAGTTTATACGAAACAAATTGGCTTTCTTATTGTACACAAGCAACCAAAACACAGTCATCTTATCTTCCAGAAGAACTACATCTTCTCTAACCAAAATCTAGTAACACCCCAATGTTCATAAGTAACATGTTTCTCGGGAGAATAAGAATCATATCTGAGTTCTAACACTTTCAGACACCCAGCCATTCAAAGACCTGCCCATTCCGAGGATGTGCTTCCGGGAGAGTTCCACGAACAATTCCATATGAGATGGTGATCTAATCAAGGTACCGAATCATAATGCCAAAGTCTCATAATAACCACCATGTCCACCTAATCATCACATCTTCTAATTACTGTAACACATGATTGAATGACAGACAAATCCCAGCAATTGGGTATTAGCTTCGAAAGAACAGTAGTGCAGCAACCTCTCAGCAATGTACATTTTAGTACATCACAGCCTGCACGACGAAAAGCGATCTATCAGGCTGAATGCCAAAAGTAAAAGGCTCGGTTTAGAATATTCACTAATGCTTAATGTAGGAGATATGCAGAAGGCAACATGCTCGGGCTATTTTTTTGAGCTGTTTGACTACAGTAGAACAATTAAACAGTAGGGAAGTTTTCTATTCACGCGTGTCTTGTCGAGAACAAATTATTCATGCAGCCTTCCCTTTAAAAGGTGCTTCCTGTTCTGGGTGGTTTAAAGCAAAATAAGAAACAAAAGCTTTTAAGCAGCCTAAATGTCCAGGTAAATTTTCAAAATCTCTTTTTACCTCCTTGTGGCAGTATCTCCATAAATTTTCTCTCGCTGCTCAATCTTCATGATCATCTTCACCTTCAGAATCTGTGTATGGGGAAAATAATTCATAAACACAATGACTAATTAGAAAAGTCTGGTGTACATCATAACACGAATGACAGAGTGGACAAAGCACATTATCTAATTGCCTCCTTTTTGTTTCAGTTACGGTTTTCTTTTCATGTTTCAAAGGAAAAAAGGTCCATCCACTGAGTAAAATGTTGATCAGGTCAAGTTTACAGAAGTGCCATGCAAGTTAATAGGACGAAGTGAGGGAAGAAGAAGTGGAAAATGTTTTAGCCTCCTTGACTACCATCAAGAATCCATGGCAGGGTACACTTTACAGAATTCTTGTCTTCACATGATGATTGCAGGTATCAAAGACTGATATCTGGGAAACTAATGATATACTCACCAGATCTAACGTCATCACTGACTTTCCCTCTTGCTTGAATTTGCTTAACGAGCATTCTATACATCAAGACCCACCAATATATATGAAGGACAAGCAAGCAGTACAACAGAGAGTTGAAAATATAGTAGTAGAGCGGTCCATCTACTCGGTGTTTTTCCTTGTCCAATGTAAGAAGAGCCTCATAGCTGCATGAAGAATAAGGATATTCAGGGTCAAAGAATGGACAGCAACTACTTGTCCACAAAATTATTAGAAAAAAAAAGGAAATAAGAACTCCATGAACAACAGTATTAAGAATATGAGAAAATAACTATTATAAAACAAGGGTGAAAATCACAGACTCTTTGCTCACAAACTAGCAAGAAGAGTCATGAAGGATGATTTTTCTGTAAGAAGCTCTGGACTCTTTACTTATTCAATTGCAAAACTTATTGGCAGAATTTATGAAACCTGGGACTGAGCCAAAAGTTTACTAAAATGGAAGTGCTTCATTGGGAGAAATAAAAGTTGGCGTCTTTTGGAAGCTCGTTTGAGAGTGGAGCTTTGGCATCAGCAAAAACCAGTTTTAGGCAACTAGAAAGACTTTGTTTTTCTGAAAGGTTTGTTTCTTATGAACCAGAAAGAAACGTGGGGTATCTGCTCTGGCTTATGACTGAGAAAAACACAAACTCTTACAACCAGTCTCTCTCTCTCTCTCCCCCAGGTGCATGTGTACGTGCCAACAGCCAGAATGATTTCTGGACAAATTTCCCTACCACCTTTTGTCTATATGGACTTACATAGGCATATCCACGATGCAAACATACTTTGTCCTAGATTTGCAGTTGAACATGTAGGTTTCAAGAGCAATCATTTGGTGAAGCTCGCATTTTCTTATGTACTATGTGGAGCGAACATTAGGAATTCCGGACACAGACTTTTAGTCATGTCCCAAATCTGTTCTAGCAAGCAGCCAAACAAAATTTGCACCAAGAGATAACCCAGAATTGGTTTTCTTTTCATTTTGAAAACAGGTTTTTAAAACCACAATTTCAGAAAGAATCTGCCAAATCCATGTACAAGCCATCTTGGAACTGAGACTCACCTTGTACTCCAAAGGATCCAGAAAGGGTAGTAAATGAGGCGCAATATTATCCAAGACAAGACAAAGAGTACAAAAGAGAAGCTTGCTAAGTTCTCAGCACCACCGTATTTGGACATCTTCCCTACCTCCAAAAAGACATCACTGGCGTCATGAAGAGCCAAAACAACTGACCCAACTCGAGCAAACCTGCCAGTAAAGATTAAAGGAGAACATAACAATAAGTGTTTTAGGAGACCATTTACACCTAATCTTCAGAAAAAATTCTCCACTGATCATGCTAGGCCGCTAAAATTATCTTATGCATCTAGATTAACAACGAAGGGATAGCAAACACAAACAAATCCGACCGATGGAATAATGCACTGTTGCGACCTTACCATTGTCTTACGCATCCAAATTAATTAAGACAAAAAAGCACACACAAACAGATGAAACGGCTGATAAATGCAGACTGAAGTTTCTAGCATTCCCTACTCAACTCTTAAGGATCTGATCCTATGAATTACTGTTTATAATGCCTAGGTTCACTGTTTATAATTCCTAGGGTTCACTGTGAAGGATAGTAAAGCGGCTACATTGTCATTAGCTTTCCTCATAACACTTTTAGAAAAATTTTGATTTTGCTTATTGAAGATAGTGAATGAAGGTGAACAGCCAGATCTTGTAGAACTTTATACATTCAATCCGCATACATGCAATTAAGACAAAATACATCACAAAAAAGGAAAAAGCTTTCCGGGGAAAATGCTGAAGTTGCTTAAAAGAAAATATTGAACATACGATTGGTTTCCCAGGTCCAGTTATGCCAAAGTTTGATATGGAACTATTAATTAGACATCTTGAACAGCGATTCTCGTAAGGACCCTGAGCACACCTTTCCCAGACAAAAAGGCACCTTCAAACTAATTGGAAGCATATATAGTGTGCTTTATTCCGGAATTTCCATCCTGAATTTTGTTGAAAGATCTCTCTCAATTTATCAAGTTCCATTTTTCATCTTTTGTTTGCTTGTTTGTTCAAGTCTACTGTAGAGGCCTTCTTGGTTAATTTATTTTTGTTACCTCATTTGGACATAAAACTCGCTAATAGTGAATATTCAAGGTACTATACGACTTTGCACTCTATAGTGGTAACATATACTAGAATAACTATTAAGAGAAGAAAAGGAATCCGGAAATAAGTAGAAAGTTACCTTAATATGTAAGACAACACTATAAGAGTGAGAGTTGCTACATGATGACTCATTGACACCCCAAAGTCAGATCGCCTTGTTTCCCAAAAGATCAAAGCAAATATGGAATATGCATAAAATCCAGCTACATACATGTACAATCCCTTCAGTTTGAACCTGAGGTGCAAAAACCAGTCAGGAAATTGCCTTCATGAAATGAAACAGCCAGACATGATGTTCAGAATCTCACTTAATTTTCTGGTCAGGCCAAGCCTGGTTTCCTGGTCCTACCCAAAAGTTCATCGTATTAGAGAACCAAGGCTCATCATAAGTGACAAAGAGAGCCAACACTTCAGCTGAAAGATAGTAAATACATTTCCATGCTGATTCTTTGAATTTCCTTATCCTCCTCTTTCTGTCATCTGTCTCAAGATCCATTCTCTGATACCCCTTTCCAAAGATTAACCTTCTGCCTGCTTTCTGCAAAGTTGGATGCAGACGTTATGAGGAATTCAAGGAGAAACCCCAAAGAAGTATATATCAAGAGCAAATGGTGGTGACAGAAAGGATGCACCATCCACGTAGAAAGGGAGCATAACAGATATCTTACAGATGACACATAATTCTAAGTTTCTTGTATTATGAAAAAATAAAAAAGAAAAGAAGATGACTGAAGCTTCCCAGATTTAATGGTAGTACTTCCTTGCAGTATATTCACCTCACGGATGAAAGGGATGACAGAAGAGCAAATGGTGGTGACAAAAAGGATGCAGCATCCATGTAGAAAGGGAGCAAAATAGATATCTTACAGATGACACATAATTCTAAGTTTCTTGTATTATGAAAAAAGAAAAAGAAAAGAAGATGACTGAAGCTTCCCAGATTTAATGGTAGTACTTCCTTGCAGTATATTCATCTCACGGGTAAAAGGGATGACAGAAGAGATTAAAGAAGAAAGTTCTTGCAAGTTGATTGAGTGCAAACATACTCACACAACCAGCTGCTAAAACATAATCCAGAACTAACAAAGTACATTTCTGGAATTCTGAATAGGGAATACGTAAGTAATCGGCTGGAGACATGCATAAGTTACATGAATGCCACATACATTTGAGATTCATAAAGACCTTCAATTGATCATTTCCCAATCCATGAGACCATAGAGCTCATGATCGCATTTTATTTCCCATTTTTTTGCAAGAGATGTCAGACTTTTACAAGACAAATTCTCCACTTTCAGTGCCGTAAAATGCTCGGAAATTTCGCAATAGCACCAAGGAGAACATTTTCCCGAGGAATTGTAAATGGCAAACAAGCATCTAATACACAGTCCCAAACTTTGCAATCTAGCTTCTGCAATACCACACCATTAGAGCATCCATGCAACTGCACATCTCATAGTAATCGACACGACACTTCTCTCTCTTGTCCCATTGGACAAACACCATCAGACTATTGCAAGCATCATAAGACGACATCTCTCTCTGCACCTTTCCAGCTAAATAGAAAATCAACTAACTCACGGACACAGTTACTACCGAAACAGCGAAGGGAGTCCGACCACTAATCAGCTCAGAAAAGGAAGGGAAGATCCCCATTCACAAAAAAGAGAAGGAGGCATCGATGAAGAAGCCAAATCACGGCACGGTGCAGCGACATGCGATACCTCGAACACGAATCGGTCGAGGACGAACCGGACGGAAGGGAAGAAGAGGGCGAAGAGAGGGAGGAGAGCGAAATCCGCGTACTCCGGATAAGATTCTCGCTCCCATTCCACGGACAGAGCTTCTTGGATCAACCCCATGACTTTTCTCGAACAAATTACTCACGACCAGATTCCAAGCTCCTGATTCTGGAAGTGGAACAAGACGATCATAGCGAGCGATGCTGCACCGTGGGAGGTTCGTCGAACAGACGCACGCAGTGGGGATGCCTCCTGGAACTGAGAGGACCCGGATCCTCGATAGGCTCAAGAACGAGTGGATGAGTTCGAGATCGATGTCGACCTGGAATGGAATTATATATAATTGTGCGTCCAAGAGGCAAGAACAGAAAAAATAAGACGTAGAAGAAGAGCAGGGAAAACGCTTTTTATTTGGTCAACGCCGTGCCGACGCTACAATACTGCCACGATGAACTCTGCTTCTCTCTCTCTCTCTCCCCTCTCCTTTCGGGAAAAATAAGGTCGTTCGATTTTCTAGTTTCGGGGAAAAAGCGTAAATTTAAGTCGTTTCGTGAAGAATTTACATGCATGGCTTTGGAAAATAATCAAACATGAGTTGCATGAAAACCTTATCGATATTCTTTCTCTCGAGAAATTTGTAACTCACCGTACTTTCGTTACGTAAAAAATTAAGAAAATTATGTAATCACGAGTAGATTTTTTACACGAAAGATAAATCGATACTGAAGCAAACTTAAAAAAAAATAGGCAATATTAAACATATTAAATGATGTTATGAATTACAAAGAACACTTAATAAGCGACTCATATTTAATGTCCCGTGACGTGCTTGATGTTTCTTCAATGTTTTAAGGTGGATTCTTAACGCAGAGTGACAATGTTGTCCCTGATGTATTACATTATAATTTTTATTTTTATATTATGTCAGTGGTTGATTAGTTAATCAGGGTGGACGCTTTGAAGTACATTGGAGCTCAGACCCAAAAAACAGAAGAAGATACATTGGAGCTTATGTTTCGGTTGAATGTACTTCCTCTGTCTCTCTCCTTGCAGTTCCTGCAACCATGGCGGAGAGAACTTCTGGGGTGTTTAGAAAACGGGGCAGAGGAAGGGTGAGATGGTTACTCATTTCTTCTCCACTTGCTCCTTCCTGTTCGTAAGCAGAAGAAGGTCCCGCCTCGCCCCTTTGAGGGGAGGGCGAACCTCGGCCGCAACATTACTAGATCATTCGATTTGAATTTCCGTGGTCTGCGAAATCTAAGTTTTGTCGAGCGACACGCATGACTTCTATGCAGTGAGAGAGAACAAGCTAGACTCCTCAAGCACTGAAAATGCCCGATTCGCCTGTGACATCACATCATTCGATGTTAGGAAGGCCGCCACGTCAAATGTAGTAGTTCTGATTGAAATTAAGCATTCGATCCGAATCGATGAACCGCACTGCGCCGAGCCATGATAGTTAGAAGAAAGTTACGGACTTTTTAGGCTTTTTTCAAGTTCCAAACCTGTAAAACTTAAATGCATCTAGCTAGCTTCAGCGCTTAATGGAAAGATCATACATGCACACTGCTCTCTCCTCTTTAATATAAACATCAATCCAAAATCTGATTATCCTTCTGCAGAAAATGCACAAATCATAGCATGATCCTAAATTTTGGACCTCCCGGCAATCTCAGACCACCCGGCATATCGATCATCTCACAAGTACGAGCTCCGAAGTAATCCCTCTGGGCTTGGATCGAAGTAGGCTGCCGGCACGAGCCGATGACATACCCGGGACGCTAATCCCGCGACTTATGACAGCTCTTCTCCAAGCGTATAGCCGGTGGACCAGAAAAAGAGAAACGAGAATAAAAACACGAAATTAGTAAGATACGTGACCAAGAAAATCTTTACCAAGTTCATATCCCAATCAAAGACAGAGACCCTGGAAAGGGATAAACGTAAGTTGCTTTGAAACGCAAGCCAAGCTGAGGAAGAATAGAGTGGAGAGTTGGATCATGACGTACCATTGATCAAGAAGGAAGCTTGGCGCATCGAATGAAAGCAACAGAGCAGAGAATGGAGGTGACGAGAACCCAGAACCCTAACCCGATCACCAGAGAAACCCCGGCGACGATCACATCCAAAGCGCCTCTCACGCTGAACCCCATCATCCGTCTCAAGCCCAGCATTTTCCTTTTGCTGCTCTGCTCAAGTTTTTTGTGGAATCTCTCTCAACTACACGAATCTGTGTCTTAAAAGTCATACAGGAAGCTTGTTTCTTTCTTAAGGATACTTCATTCCGGGGACACGGTTCTCGAGCTTTTTCTAGTGCGGTGTGTTGTGGCGTTACTGTCATGTCCATACATGATAAGCTCGAGGAAGAACAGAGTATCCAAAAGAACAGCAGAAGATAAGGAAAGGCGCAAACTTTAAAGCAGACGAAAGAAGGCTCGCAGAGATAATAGCAGAATTGTCTTGGCATTGTCGGCACATCTGGTTTTATGATAGTAATTATTGGGTGCAAAGGGCTCATGTCGGCGTAGTGCATGACAACCGTTAGATCGATCTGGATCCTACATAGGACCCACAAAAACAAATGGTCATGATACATCAGTGTCCCATGAACCCTCCAACAGATTACTATGTCCATTCAGAATAATCACAGCATTGCTCCAATGCCAACAGATGTAAGGACCGCAGACAGGCATGCTGTGAGGCAAAAGAACGGAGATTGTGAATGAATCTGAGTACTTCATCAAGCCTTTATCTACCCCAGTTTCTTCTTTCCGAACTTTAGCAGCGCATAGAATGTGCTTGTAAGCAAGTGTTTATTCGTGTAAATTGTGAGATGAGAGCGAGCTTCCATTGAAAAGAGTCGAGATGGTCCCAACAGATGAATTCTGACCCCGTAAAAGTAGTGTTTGAAGTTGACATCTATGCTTCCAGTTATATGTAGGCATTTGATCACTCTCTTCCGAGGTAAGAAGCCGTGTACTGACCATCTCTCCATTGATATCTGTTCCGCTGTAGATACAAATTTTTGTTGACAAGTTTCCTGTGTTAGCTTCTAACTCGAGCAAAACCAAGAGCAGTTGTATGACTAGTAAGTCTAGTATGTTACAGCCACTGAAGTGCTACAAGGAAAACGGGCATCTCCTTTTAGAGGTGCGGTACTTCGAGCATTTACGAGTAATCCGAGTCCGGAACGGCTTTTATCTCTACACAATAAGTGGCATGCCTGCTTGGGGAATACCTGCAGAATGATAAACTAGTATCCAGTGAATCATAGCAGAAAGTGATTATATTTGTGTGAACGATCAGGTGAAGACAGAGAAAAAGAAACATTACCTGGCTTTCTAAGAGGCTTTCTTATCGGCATCGGCATCCGTACAGGCAGCTCTACTTCCTTAATGTCGACGACAACTGCATCGGAGCTTAGAAAAGTTGTTGCCACAGATGCCGCGTGCTCCAAAGAACATCTTACCACCTGCATGTCATTTACACTTTGAACCATAAGCCTAATCAAACCTAAGCAAAATAAGCAAGACGAATATTACGTGTATATTTGGATACAGAGTAGAATGCCAAAGGGCACATGCATCAGCTATATCTAGCTGTGAGGGAATATTTTCATTTAAAGAAGGAAAACTGTTTCCAACCATTTGCTTCAGGATTGTCTACAAACACTTCTTCTGAGTTCAATATCAATAGTATCAAATCAGTGTCAAGAGTGTCCTGATACTCAGGCAGATTGAAGAATAACTTTTCTGGTAGTCAGCCAATTCAACATTTAACACCTCAAGCTACTACAATTTAACCTCCTACATATCACTTGCTGATCAGCCTTGCTTAAAACTGGAGAGATCATGCTTTGCACACAAGTTACATCTATAAGATTATGTACCTTCGTCGGATCCATTATTCCAGCTGCCAGTAAATCCTCATAGCAGTACCTTGCAGCATTATATCCGTAGTTCATGATGTTACTCGATAGGACCTGCAAAAATGCGGACCGTGTGGAGAATTGTGGTCAAAACACAACGTCAAGCAAAATTAGTTGACAAAGCACTAGAAGGCATGATTTGCAATTAAAATACTGGTAACAAAATGATGCATCTCTAAGGAAGTACCTTCTCCACTACCACACTTCCATTGACACCAGCATTCTTGGCTATCTGCCTTGCAGGGTAGCTTAGAGCTTTCTTGAAAATCTCTGCTCCTATCTGCATTTAAGTTTACAGGCTAAACAAGTTAAGATGTTTAGTTTGAATAATTGTAAGGAGAAAAAAAATCTGGAAAGAAGAAGGGATCTTATTTTACTTGGATAGTGAACACTATTGTTCATTTCATTTTGAGCGACTGGTTCTCTTTATTATATTTTTTTGGACAATAAGGAATAAAGAACACGTGTAGAGCATCAATATGATCTTCATAGGACATTTATTGTCCAAAAATCCTCTTAAAGTATCACGTTATCCTTTTATACAAATACAGGTATTCAATTAGATATCTAAGAAAAAACTTACCTTCTGCTCTTCATTATCTAGATATTCTTTGATGCAATCAACCTTTGTAGACAGTCTCAAAAGACTACAGCCACCACCAACTACAACACCTTCCTCAATTGCTGCCTGCAATACGCTAATTTACTGGCTGTGACATTGGTACTAGAAAACTGGAGTTGGTCAGAGATCTAAGGATATGATTATATACCTTCGTTGCATTCAAGGCATCTTCAACTCTCAGCTGTTTATCCTTCAACTCCACTTGCGTTTGAGCTCCCACCTTTAATATAACCCATATAATTCATCAGTTTGAATGGAAGTTAGTGGTCTCAGAATTTATATTAAACCAAGAAGCCAACAAGGAGATATACTCAAATTACTTGAAGAATAGCAATTCCTCCCGATAACCTTGCTATTCTTTCATACAGTATCTTCTGTTGAAAATTTTCATCAGTGTTCTGCCAAAAGAAAAAAGGTAACGCATTAGGTGTATCAGAGTAGCTACTATTAGGAGTTAGGGCCATGTCAAAAGTGTTAAGTCACTAGAAAATGCATGACTGTGGGCTGTCATCATCTTGTAATATTTCGCCCAAATTTAACCTCAAAGTTCAATATTTTCTAGTCTGAGCTGAACGCCGAGTTCTATTTCACATATAATGATTTTTTACCCCAGATTTTTGCAATGAATTTCTCTGTGTCGAGGAAAAAAATATGCAAAGAAGCAAAAGTCATCAGCTAATTATTCTTGTTAGGACGGAGAAGCACCTTGACAAGGCCTCGGATTTGAGAAACTCTCTCCTCAACAGCCTTTCTTGTGCTTCCATCTGTAACTATCAATGTTGAATTTTTGGTTATCACAACCTTCGCAGCTGTTCCCAGTACTTCCTTTGTGGCTTTTTCCAGAGTCAACCCCACATCGTCTCTGATGACAGTGCCTGTAAGACGAGTAAAGGAAACATTCAAAAGTGAAAGAATTAGTCTGAGCTCTGAAGTACAACACGCAATGAGACTGAAGATTTTAGTATGATGCGGGATATGGTACCTCCTGTTAATATGGCAATATCATCTAAGCAATGGCTCTTGCGTTCACCAAATGCAGGAGCCTTAATAGCTGCTACCTTCAGCACGCCTCTGAGCTTGTTCCTTATTAGAGGAGCCAGAGCTTCCTGCTCAATACCTTCCGCGACTACGAGGATTGGATACTTCTCTTTAACAGCACTATCCATAATCTTAAACATGTCCTTCGGGTTTGTGATTTTCTTGTCAACCAAAAGTAACTGTAAAGAAAATCCGTACCCCTTATCATTCAACCAAATAACAGATGGAGGTAAAATTATAGATTTCTACCTTGCAATTGTGAAATTCCACTGTCATCTTCTTTCTGTCGTTCACAAAGTAAGAAGACAGATATCCACGGTCAAATTGCATGCCTTCAACGATTTGTAGGCTGCTTTGGCGACACTTCCCCTTCTCTATTGTGACAACGCCTCTCCGACCCACTTGCCGAAGTGCGTCAGCTATCATGCTTCCCACCACATGATCATTCCCCGCGCTAACTGCAGCAACATGTACGAGTTCATCGTCCTCGACCTGTATCGTGGACATTTCTGTACTTCATGAGAAGTAAGCACCAAGATTATGCAAACTCTTCAGCTAGTTTGCAAGATTTATCATCACTCCCTGCTCAAAGCCTTCGCTGTATGTCATCATTTACTGTATTACGTTGGCTAACTCTGATAATAACTCGGAGAAGGAGAAAAAAATCTATTACCTCTCTGGACATCTTCTTCAGCTCTGTGACAAGGGCCTTTGCAGTCTTTACAATCCCACGAGAAACTTGAACAGGATTAACGCCAGCTGCAACAACCTTTGCGAGTTTAAAGTTAAATCGAAGAAGTTGGTGCAATGCAACGAGAATTTGCATGAGTCCCAATTAGTGAGGCTTGATCGAGTCAAAGAGTTCACTAAAAGATCTAAAATGAGAGGAGAAAAGCATGGGCCATCCAAAGATAATTGGCCACTGATGAAAGGTATGTTTCTCTCCAAGCAAAAGGGAGTCAATAGGCTATCCAAAAGAATGGATGAAACATACCTTCACACCCTCGGAGATCAGGCCATGAGCAAGAACCACGGAGGTAGTGGACCCATCACCAGCAAGTTCATTTGTTCTTGCGCCAGCTTGCCTCACCAATTTCACCCCGACATTCTCCAGAGGATCCTCCAACTCTATCTACATTTTCATATCACATCAGGGATAATCCTATAAGCATCCAAACACAATTGAAAGCTTCTACAAATCGCGTGATCCATCACCACACAAGGAACCGTACCACCAGTGAAGCTAAATTTATCAAAGTTGAACTATGAAAACACGAGTCTGATCAATTAATTTATAACATCTGTCAACTAACTCCTAAGAAATCCCTTTAAGCACCGCCACACCAGTGACTTTTCTTGCACATTCATCCTCCGTTAGAAGAAGCAAGAATTTTTTTCCCTCGATTTATTTGAAGGCACCAATAAGCACACAGGATCGAACCGATCCCAACGCACGGTCGAATTAAGACAACATCATGCGCGGAGTCTGACAATTGCCAAAACAAAACAGGATTCAAAGCAAACATGAGGAAGACAAGCAACAGGTAGAACAAGGCAATACCTCTTTGAGAACAGTCTCGCCATCATTGACAATCTTGGGAGGCCCATACTTGTTCTGCAAGATCACATTCCGTCCTCTCGGTCCCAATGTCAACCCCACCAGCTCTGCCACCAAGTTGACGCCAGCCTGCACCCAAAAGAGGGGAATAAAAGAAAGAACTTCAAAGCTAATCACGCATTGTGGGCTCAGACAAGGCGAAAAGAGGAGGAGAAAAGGAAATGGGTTTTCTCGATTTCGGGGTGTGTTGAATGAAATTTCAAGAGTTGAGAGTCCGAACCAGGAGTCTCTTGGTGGCGGAACCATCTCGGTTGAAGTAGAGCTCTTTGGCAGCGGCTTTGGGAGTCGATGCTGGGCTTGTGTACGAGGATGGCAAGTTCGGAGGACTCCGGGTATTGAAGGAGAGTGCAGAGATTGGTGTCGGGGAACGCGCCATGGTCTTGATTCGGTTCAGATTGGTGCAAAAAGATCAAAGGAACGGCGTGCGATTAAGTGCTCATCAGACTATTACCAGGATAAGATAGGCGCAGAGAGAGAGAGAGAGAGAGAGAGAGAGAGATATTCCAAAGGCAAAAATATCCAACTGATTTTGGCGGTATTCCAACGATATGAGGTAGGCCAATCCTTTGTTGCCGATTTTAAGCAGCAATTCTTTCTTGTTTTGTCAAAAGTAATATTTCATGTCATTCACCTCCTCATGATACAAAAGAAAAATATCACAATTTATCTGCAATCAAAATACATCCGAGATAACTTCAAAACAAAACAAGTAGCAAAATTCGGCCTTTGAGTTTTAATCAATATGAAATGTTGGAAATAATTCGATTATGGAATAAGTAGACGGAGTTTTAATGAGCTTCAGAAAATCATGTCCGCGGCGGTATATGTTACCCCCTCCTCCTTCGAATATAATGTGTACTCACCCGAGAAATTATTACGTGAGCACATCATTTAAGCTGTATTAAATTTGGCTCGTTGAACATGGCAAGTTCCACTTGATAAATTCATTTTAGCACGTATAGCAGTGTGGTTTAGTAATTTCTCATACCGATGAGTCTGAATCCTTCCCTTATCCTCCTCATCATCTTGCCTATGAGAAGAAGAAACAAAACTGCCCTTGACTAGTAGAAGACCATCCATTCATAAAACACTTAGCCAAACGTGAATGGGACTAATTCTAAGCGCATGAAACGGGGCCATCAGAGCAATTAATGAATCACATTAATAGAAAATTTCAAATAAGAACCTGAAATATTTTGATTTTCTTCAATAAGAGCATAAAGTGCACCTTATTCATAATAAGAGTCCGAAGTACTCTTATTTTCTCAAACAAGAGCTTGAAGTTAATATTATTTCGAATAAGGGCCTGAAGTTGCTATGAAGTCTAAAAAAAAGATATAGTCTCAAGGGCATTTTTATCATTTCTATTTGTTTAATTTTTTTTTCCTTTTCTGTTTTTTAAGAATTCACAAAAAAAAAAAAACACACACACACACACGAAGGCGGGAGTGGAGCTCTCGGCCTGTGGCTGCTGCCCCACCATTGGTGGGGCATCGGCAAGCCCCTCGGCGAAGGATGGCGACCTTGCCGGCCAGAGGCTCGCAGCCAGGGCCTGCAGACTTTGAGTCTTCCAAGTTCTCTTCTTGCTCGGTCACGACCAAGCAAGGCAAGGGGAATCAAGAAATGGGGAAGCTGGGTAAGAGGACGCAGGGCGATTAAGAAATTGGTGGCCAGGGAATGTGAGGATGGGGTTGGGGAAGCTAGGGCAGTTGAGAAGGAGAAGAGTAAGATTAAAGTGTCCCTAGATGGAATTGACACGGTCAAGTTCTCGTCTCCACCAGCCTCAATCTTATTTGCGGTATACACGATCATGTTGTCGAACAACTCGTCCGTCCCAGCCGCGAGGATGCCCCCTCGTTGTAGCTTTGGACATTCACACAAAATTGGAGTCGGCTCGGAGAGCTGCTTAGTTGCGTTGCGCTTTGATTTGGACATGTACGCGATTAGTCAATATAAAAATGCGTAAAGATTCATGGATAAACAAAAGGCTACTACGTCTTGTCGCTACATGTATCGACGATAAAGCTGCTCGATAATCTCAGTACATATTGAACAAGCTACGTGAACTTTTCTAACGGAAATCTCCATCTGAAATAAATTCAACTTCTTTTAGCTGTGCCGATCCCAGCGAGCCGATATGGACAATTGAAATCGTATTCTTGGAGCAGCGACCGTTCGCTATTGCCCATGTTCATGACTTGCAAACAGTGCTGCGACGAAGAAACACAACCTAAGTTTAGCAACACTAAGTAGTGTACTTGGGACGTCCGCCAAGAAAAGGATGTACATTATTGGCCAGCAAAGCTGTGGCTGATCCCTTGACTAAGGTGCTACCGAAGGCTGCATTGTTTCACCATGGCCGGAGAGGAAATACTTTCCCCTTGGATGATAGCATCCTTTTCTCTAGAATTCTTCTCAAAATGCCGCTCGATCGCCTCGGTCATTTCTGGCGCGCCTCCCACATCGACGGCGCAGAGTTCACTAGGGGTTCAAAGCTTTGCTTTATACCTCGCATCCGCTTTCCTCCTCCCTTTCGAGGTCGGCGAAATTTTTGAGAATGGCGAATGCTTCCGTTTCGACAACGAATTTCTGGATAAAAATCTGGCGGACGGCGAATACTACGGTTCTGACTACTATTACCTTGCCTTGTTGGATGTAGCTGGCCAAACCTATTGGGTGCGCTCCTTTGATAGATTGTGCGAAAATGAGTGTACCCAGAGCGTGGAGCGCCTGATCTTCTACTATCTCAACCACCACCATGACATCGACGGCGACGATAACAACCACCACACAACGTTATTCAACCCGACCACTCTTACTTGCAAGATCCTCTCCATTACCTATCCTAGAGAGTTCCCAACCTTTGCGCACTTGGTTCCAGTATACGGAGGATTTGTTCAAGCGGTTCTGTGCCACCGGATTCGATCCCGCCAACCAGGAGATTGTCATCTTGATCACTTGGGTCTACTACGGCAAACAAGAGGGCGATTATGAACCTGGACAAGTCGCTGGCCACAAGCTGTCTAGATCCCAAACAGGAGGGTGGGAAGACCCTCCAGGTAGGGCCCTATCCAAGCTAGTCGGGGAGCATCTGCATGGACAGTATCATCTATTTCTTAACACTTCAAGAAGAGATCAAAACTGTGTTGTGCCTCATCGGCTCCGAGCACTTGGTGAACCTATCGTTGCCTAATCGGAGAATTGGGATGGGGAGAGGGAGATTGAGTTGAAGCTCGTGGAGCTCCGAGGTTGCGTCACCCTCCTAGACACGAAGAGAACCGAGAACGGCAACCCCATTTCCGTTTTTTTTTTTCTAGTTTGGAGGACTGTGCTGGGCCAAAATGGACAGATCGCCACATGAAGTTGATCCTCGATGACCCTGCATTTTTATCGGGAGCGAGACTGCCGGGAACTCATCATTGTCCTGGAGAGGCAAGGTCAAGCTAAACTCAGCACTCCCTCCCTCGAGCTCTCTCTCTGTTTGAGTTTTTTTTTAAAGAGAAATATGAACTTTGTAGAAATTGGGTCTTGATTTACTATTTGTGTCTCTTTCATCAACCCGAAGAGAGAATCCCTACATAGAGAAGCTCTGAGTTAAATGATAAATGATACAAATGAATGGATGACACCTCTTTTTATATCAAAAGGCCTCTCCTTACAATCGTTGATCTATTCTCAATCTAATGGCTTAGATTACATCTCCCCATCTAACAGCTACAACATTAAAGTAGAGAATTCTAGAACATGGAATATTTACCATAACGTCCGCCCCTAAAAATATTCTAGAGGATTCAAGAAAATTCTGGAGACTAACACATTTAAGTCTTGTGGTTCATTCGGACTATATAGTCAGGTGGTTGGGAACCTCCATATCCATCAAATATTGCCCTATCGATTTTGGAAGATTTGGAATAGTTATCTTTGGATATTATCAAGCAAATATTGCGCTATCAATTTTGGAAGATTTGAAATCGTATGATTAAAAGTAGGAAAGTTTTCTATTTTAAATATTTCTTTTCTTGGAGGATGTGGACCACAAACCCTTTTTTTCTCCCACCTCATTATTTTTTTCAGTCCTGAAGTATCAGTTCTAGCCTTAGGTACGCGCATAATAGGACTAGTGTAAGTGTTATTCTTAGTCTAACATAGCATTCATCACAAAAATTGTTAATTTATGTCTCGAGTTTGAATCGTTTATGTATATAAATGGATTGTTATGTATGCAAGATTTGACCGGCGGTTTTGGTTGGCTGAGATTTGGGCATGTTTAACACAGACGTACAATGAAGGACGTCTTCAGCAGAAAAGAAATTTTGGTGAGTCCCTATCAAAGGTGTATTGCTTGACCCTTATTAGAAGAAGGAAGCTCCTAGCCTGCACTCTGATAGTATTGTCGGGTTATTTCGAGCGCACAATCTTCCAATCAATGAGTGTTTTATGCAAAACACACGGTAATGGTGTATTGATTTACGGTCAAGATTGTATCATCCCGATAGCACTATCAAGAAAGCGTTTCCCTTAGAAGAAATAAAATAAAAAGAGAAAATAAGGGCACCCATATAACAGGCGTGGGTTTCCTCCGTAAACAGTAGCCGTACAAGGAAAAGCCATGGCGGAGAATAGCCACATGAAGAAAAAGGAAAAGAACGTTCAAGACATTTTATTTGTAAATACTTTGTGCTTGGGAATAATGCATGTGTGGATACGTATTGAGTTATTGTAACTCTGATTCTCCGATTATAATGGATTATTATTGCTAGCTTTATGATTGTATTGCCACGAACTTCAGATAGAATTTCAATGCGATGCCGAGCTATGGCAGAGAACAGAGAAACATGCCCATGATCCATCTCTCAAAAAGGCAAGAGTGATCGACGAGAGAGATCAAATAACAAACTCCTTGGTTCTCTGAGTTCATATAGGCTCGCATGGCTAGTTGCAAAGTCCGAAGAAGCAAAGGTCAGAAGCTTAGAAAACCCCTAGAAGCAGAAACCGAGTCTTCAAACACCACTAGATAAAGAGGCGGATCAGATGCCGTCATTTATGATCCTCATTTCTTCTTGTTGGTCAGCCTGAGCTGCTGCTGCTGCTGCTGCCTCTGCTGTTGCCGCAGCTTTTCCCAAACTTGATGGTCCGAAGCCTCTCTTCCTGGCGATACTCAGAGTAGCCTCCCTTGTTGCCAACCGCGATGGTGGTGCTTTGTGAAATTCAATGCTTCTTCGTGTTGTCCGACGAATAAATGATGGAGCGAGAATCATCACCCGCCAAGTTTTTTTGCTCATTTCATGAGGGTTTCTAGCTGCAAACTTTGACGTGTATAATTCCAAGCTCCCTTAGATGTGTCCATTCTCTCAGTTCAAGCAGAGACGGCGAAAAGCTCGAGTTTTCTCGCCATCATTAATGCCCTCCTCAGCCTGTTATCATTATCAGCAAACTTAGCAGAAGCTGCGCTTGTTTTCACGAGTTATCACAGGCAAGAGTCGGTCCTGAGTGCGCCCGCATCTCAGTTTCGGCTCGGACCAGCAAATGTAAGTGAATACCAAGACTTCTCTTGCCAAAAAACCAGACTTGTAACTGTCTCTCTTTGACTGTTTTTGAATTTTCTGTTCTTTTCTTGCAGGAGGAGGAACGGGATGGGAGCAGAGCTTTAGCTGCTACATCTACACTCAAGATAGCAAGAGCTGAAATTTCTCTCCATTCCCTCTTCCTTTTCTTCTTCCAAGCTCGAATCCTTTCTCGAATATCTCGACTTTCGACGAATCTGTGATATAGAACCAGAGAAGCACTTTCAAGTTGATGAATGACCTCACGCGTTCTTGTTTTGTATTATACCTTCCACTTGATCTACAGACATTCTTGTCCTCAGAAGCAATCTAGCCCCAGTGGAGCTGAGGCCTCAATCCATCGCCGGTGCCTAAACCTCAGATTTCTTCGACTCTAGTTGTGGTTTTCTTTAGCATTGAGATGCGACTAACCAGAAGATTTGTGAACATAAATCCACCGCAAGCCAAGAGAAAGAAACAACGCAATCAAGAAAGGCTATTTTTCATTCGCTTGCAAAGCGTATTTATAGCCAATTTATGTAATCTCTTCGGCCAAAATTTGTTGCTGTGTCAATGTTTTTGGACTAGAGATGTCGAGCGGGCGGGCACGACGTAACCTATTGTTGGTGGGTTTGTGCTGAGCCGGCAGCCTAACCCAATTCGTGCCGAGTCAATTTATATACTATTTTACACATTGATGGTCTGGGATGGCACGACCCATTACAATGGATAGTACCCGCTAGCGACAGTCAGCCCTTTTTGACCTTCAGCTTGGGCTAGCTTGGCCGTAAGACGCTCGACTTTATTGGGAAATTCTTTTTATTGCTAGCTTGATTTTTTATTGCCAGCTTGATTGAGTTGAGATATTTCCTTTCATGATTGAAATATTACTCAAAATTCAAAAAAATTGGGAAAAAAACTATATGTGATTTCACGTGTGAATTTTTATATTTTGTGAAAGTTTCCCGTGTGTCAAATTTTATGCACACGTCGCAAAATGTACGGTCCCTAAACTTTTATGATCTCGGAATTTTAGCTCCCGAATTATGATACAATTTGAAATGCAGTTCGTAAACTTTAAATTTATTCATTATAATCTCTGAATTTTAGCCAAATGTGCAATTTTTAATTTGTTCGATGTGGTCTATATACTTTTGTTACATGTCCAAACTAGCCCCTACAATATTTGTTATCCTTTAACTTAAATTGATGCAAAGGATAATTTGGTTATTTCCATATAGTTTACGGATTGGTCTAAAGTTTTGTTTAGGAATCACATTAATTAATTTAAAAGTCCCCCATTGCACATCGGATTAAAGCGCAGATATCAACATTGCAGAGATTGAAAGTTAAAAAATCGCAAGTACAAATTAGATCAAAGTTTAGGGGTATGTAATTATCCTTACTAGGGGTGAGCAAAAAAGACCGCTCGGACCAGAACGGATAGTCCTGTTCCCGATTTTAGGGGGATTCGGTCCGATTCCGATTCCTAAAATTGGAATCGGTGATCGGGTGGTCCGGTTCCTGGTTCCAAGGCCCAGAACCGGATCGGACCGGTCCTTGTTTTTTAAATTTTTTTAAAAGAACAAACCTAATGTTTACTTTTTGTTTAGGTCATTTAGGGTTCGATCCGGAGCTGCCAATTGAAGAGGCCTTGACTCCGCCGAACTCGTGGTACATTGACCATTGTTTCCTCAACCTCGAGCTCGATCGCGTCTTCTATCAAAGTGTGCATTCACTTTTCGAAACCGTGGACCGAAAACTCTTATAACCGCCCAAGAACCGGACCGGACCAACGGTCCGGTCCGGTTCCCGGTTCCGAGGGTGGCCGGTCCGGTCCGTGGTTCCGAAAAGTGGGAACCGGGACCACCGGTCCGCTTCTCGATTTTTTATGGGAACTGGATTGGACCAGGAACCGCTCATCCCTAATCCTTACTAACACATCAGTTGGGCAAGCTCGCACACATTGAGTATGTCATGTACATGTACCATAAATCTTTATTGAATGTGATATCAGAAAGTTTTTGAATATCATATGGAGAGTTTCTAAGTCCTCGGCATCCAATAACGATGAATTCAAAATCTGATTCAAATCTAATATAGCACCCATTGGTACATAAGAAATGAAAATAGAGAGTAAAGGAGGTAGAAAAAGAGATCACTTAATCATTTGTAATATCTACCTATCCCTTAATTTCGAATCAAGAGATTCATAAGACAATTCTTGAGTAGACTAATATGAAAATACCTAAATAACGAGAAATTTGAATCCATATATTGTGGATAGGGGTGAAATGCCATTCGAATCTAGAGCTAATTGGTTCTTTCCGAAATGTGTTGAGGTGCAATAGTTGATTGAACATCTAGGGGCAAAAGCACTATTTCGATGCAAGCCGTGCGAGCGGTACCAAATGGGATCCAAATCCTCTACTATAAAGGTAGAGGTGACATTGAGGGATTCAGGCCATCTATTTCAAGATGAACGGTTCGGATTCATCCATAACACCTTTTAAAAAGGAGAAAGAAGTTTTGGTGAGAAATTTCAAAATTTTAAAAAAAGTGACATGAATTAATCCGGACTGTCCATTTTTTATTTGAACAGCTCGGATCGATCATGTCATCCCTAACATTATATGAGGGGATACGATTCGTACCAAATGGAGGCAAACGGTGATGGGGATAAGCTTCATAAAATATTAATTAATGTAGTTTGGGCGGGATCATCATTGCCCCCTTATCCGTTGGAATTCAGAACATCACCTCTCTCTGTCTCTCTTTCATCCATGCCCAGTTCCAGAGCTGCTTCACCACTCTTCATCATCAACCTCCGAAGCCTTTCCCCGACTCTTTAGACACCATTCCGTCTCGTCGCTCTTTGATGGGTCCTCCTCTTACGTTATCGCAAGCAGCCACCTCCCTTCCACGACCGTCGATTCTCCGTTCTCCCTCTGTCCCATCTCCCTCCCTCTCGATCTCCACCTCCTCACCGCTTCTTTGCACAACTCTCTTCGACTCTCACTGCCCACCTCTTCACATCCATCAGATGCAGTATGCAGAGGTTTGTCCTCTTACTTGTTCGGTCTATCGTGTAATTTGGATTGCTTCCGCAGGATCTTTCCATTTTGTTGGTCTTTGATTTGTGAAAAAGTCAGTAACTTTACAGTTTCCTGTCATTAAATATTAGAGTGAGAAGCGTTGTAGAATAAGGGTGTCCATTCAGCGCTCTACGACGCTCGCACATTATGTGATCGTGGGATCATGTGGGGCCGTTGCCTGTTATAAAATTCATTTGGTGCTTAGCTCGGTTGTTATTGCAATTCTTATGGATTGTGGTTTTACTCTACCACTCTGCCGTTTCTCCAGGTTGCCAAGGCGGTGAGATTCGATGGTCCTATTATTGATGTTGATGCATTATCTGCTATCAAGGACAGGGAGTTGGTGGTGGAGAA
This sequence comes from Rhodamnia argentea, assembly GCF_020921035.1. NCBI lineage: Eukaryota > Viridiplantae > Streptophyta > Magnoliopsida > Myrtales > Myrtaceae > Rhodamnia > Rhodamnia argentea. The sequence goes on along the minus strand of NC_063154.1, from coordinate 6,650,628 downwards.
TTGCATTACGCGAACTCTGCCCCCTGCATTGACCCTCGAATGCGGCCTCCAGAGTATTAAAGAAGCTGTTGAGAAGCTGAAGTTGGATCCTCCTCCTTCTGCCAGTGGAGTTTTCAGATTCTCGGTATGGTCATATGAGATGCCTGGACTTGGGGTTGCGATTGATTTTGTTGTGAGAGTTAAGGCATGTAGGAACTCCCAACATTGGTTGGAAAAGTATTCTTATGCTAAAAGGAGAGAAAAACTGGTATTAGAAATCAGAGAGTTCTAAGTAGATTTTATTAAGAGAAGAGAACTCTGATGGGTAATATGAATTTGCAGGTTGCGGTACCTCCTAGTGCGAAAGCTCTATATTGGTTTTGCGTTCAAACGTTGTCATCCAAGGTCTTTCCTCTGTTTTTTATGTCCAAAGAGGAAGAGCCAACCTGTAAAACATTGTACTTGAAGGAGACAAGGGGAACTTTTGGAATTGGGGCAGCTGCTTATTTCAGGTACTCTTCTACCGAAGCGGCAGGAGAATCCACTCCGATCAAAAGGTTAGTTTAATAAGATCAAAAGGTTAGTTTAATACCTTTTTCATCTGTAACCTTTTGCTTTAGCATGTGAGTTTAATCGCATTTTCTGTTTGCAGATTAGACTCTTACATCTGACACTGCTATTAAACTGGAATATGCTTGTTTACCTATCAGATAGCTCTTCCCACTTATGGTTTACAAAATTGTTGCATTGCATTTTTTGTTTCTAAGAATATCATGGAGGTCAATGACTATGTCGTCCAAGGATTTTTATGGCCATCAAACTGTATTCTCGATTCAATAGCTATATTTGCAGCATACAAAGAAAGACTGTCGAAAGTCAGTGTCACTTCTACCTGGGCCTTTAGTTTACCTGCCAAGGTCGGTCTAAGGAGTTTTGCCCATGTGGGTATTTTATCAACAAAAAGGGCGGAAATTAGAGAAGTCTAGAAATTTCTTTTAGGTTAAAGCGACTGAGGAAAGCTTGCTTCCATTATCAATTGCTATGTTGTTCCCCATCTTCTGCCTTATGAAGCTGATTGTGAAGTTGTGTATTCGGTGTATTTCCTTTTAACTGTAATTTCCATTAGTAATAAGAGCTGGCTAGCCACTTTCTCTGCAGTGAGTATGCTTTCCTTTCCATCGTAGTTAAGGCTTTTCAATAATCTGGATTCCCTTTTCATGGGAACTGAAGATCTTCGTGCCAAATAACTGGAACGAAACTGAATCTTTGGTGTAAGTTTAAGCTTTAGATCATGCCCCTTGAATAGCCTAGGGCTTTTATGCCCAGGGGATTGAGACCAACTTTTGTTCACGGATTTCAGTGGTCTATTTTCCTTTCATTAGTAAGGTCATTTTCTATGTAATAATTTCCTTTACTGGTAAAATCAATCTTTTAGCCGTTTGTCTGGTTTGTTACTCTATTACGATTATTGTCTTTGCTCTTATGTAAAAAATGATTGCATATTTCATCTGCAGATTTTTGTCGAATGATTCGGCACTGATAAAGGCTTATGGTTTTCTGGATGTTAATTTCAACACAGAGTTGTCTTCTATGGAACATGAGGCAGGCTCATTTTACTTATTCATTCCTCAGGTAAATTTGCTCCAGTACAGGTCTTTGAAGTTCCGACGTGTAAATATCCCTACTTTTCTTTCTTTTGCCACTAGTACATTCTTGTCATTGAGAAAACTAAAAGCATTGCACTGCATGTGGGAGAAGCATAAAATCCTTCATTAGTTATAACAGACTATCTTGACAGATTGAGCTGGATGAATGTGAGAATGTTTCTACTTTGTCAGCAACACTGGCCTGGAGTGGGCCTTCCTCCTGTCCGTTTGAGGAGGCTCTCATATCATTCGAGTCATCTTCACACCAGGTAATCTGTAATTGTTGTGCCGGTTCTACTGAGGACCATAATACCTAACCATGTCAGGTCTTGGCATTGTAGGATCTGAGCAGTGTCCTGGTCCAGAATTATACTTATTTGTGAGGTTCATGATAAACAACATTTAGGTTACCCTTTTGTCTTGTTTTCGGTGCTTGTTATCAAGAATATTATTTAATTCAGGGTTGGCACAACAGAACAGCAGGGCATAGTGGCTGTTTACGCTGTTAATGAAAATTCACATTTTGGTTGGATGTATGCTCCATGAATTATTGCACAACATCTCATTCACATTTTTTCATCAATTGCACACGGAAGAAAAGGGTCTTGATGAATACTTAAGAGATCTTTGATTAATTGGCTATTTTCCATGGACCATCCTATGATGATGCTCATTATATCGAGTAGTACTCTGGAACTTGCGCGTCTTATGTATTGTTCTGTCACTGTTCACACATTGTTTTCGTTTTCCTTCTATCAGGTGATCTCATATATTCAGAATACCATAGAGAAATTCCCTGTTGCTCGTATACGATCTACTCTTGAAAAGCTCAATGTGGTGGAGAATACTTTATCCTCGATGGTACAAGGCCACTCTTCTTCCCAGTTATGTACATATGTGTCTAGACTAAGTCAAACTAGATGACAAGCAGCTTATTCATTACTAGGATTTCAATTACGTACAATGCAAAAATATCTTGCGTGCTTGGAATGTGAGTTTAATTGAAATACAACAGAATTCACCTTCATATAGCGTGCAAGTAATGTACCTCCATCATATCACATCTTCTGAAGATACACATGAATGAGCCATGCACAACATTAATAATGAGATATGTTTTCCTGACCTCGTTTACAAATTCAGCCCAATTATCACTTAGTATGTCCTGTGTAGGTCCATAGATTTGTGACCTCACAAGATGCGATCAATGCTTTGTCTGACCCAATGGATCTGGTATTTCCTGCTTTGTGGTAACTTATTCATTTTTGTCAATTGCCTCATCATTGTTTAACAGTTTTTTGTTTGTAGATGCGTTCAACTTTACACGAACTTAATTCTTCTTTATGTCAATGTTATTGCAGGAAGAGGCTTCATCTTCCTCTCAGTTTACTGTCAGGCTTTCGCCAAAGATTACTCTCTCGAGCAATATGGTATGCTGCCTTTCTCCTCGCAAGTTATGATGAGTAATAATTTCTAATTTTATAGCGAGACTTTGTAGTTCTCTAGTTTAAGCACAGGTGGACAGCAGACTGTAGCACACATAAGTTGAGAAGAAGGAAAATATAGACAGCAGACTGTAGCATACATAAGTTGAGAAGAAGAAAAATAGAACTGTGTTCATGGTCGCAAAGCTTCTTAAGTATGAAGAGATAATACGAGTTTTTGATTTCATAAGGTTTTTTCCTTTGATGTGAAACCGCATTCTTGGCTGATTGAAGCTGATTCCATGCATATGCTTTGAGTATCATGGTATCTCGTGCTTTTAATGGAATACACGCTTTGTAGTGGATTTGGTTTGTTAAAGGTACTATAAATGTGCATCAACTTTGATTTGGGATATGATGCTTGAAGTCTGGTAATTGTGGGATTTGGTTGGCTACTCCATCAGCACAGATGTAAGAAAAAACTATTGCAAACCTCAGTTTTGAACATTTTCAATTGATGTCTCTTTCTGTTGCCAGCTGTCACAAGCAACTGAAAGAAGTTACTCAGTGCGGGATCTTGCCAACATCAATGCAGTTTGGGCTTCACTTATCATTGAAGAATGCTTTAGACTTGGCTTGACGGTGAGACATATATTAACTGATTAGCTTTTAGCTTAAAATCTTGTCTGATTGTTCTTCATTACAGTACTTTTGTATAGCTCCGGGATCGAGATCATCTCCACTTGCTATTGCTGCAGCGAGTCATCCTTTGGTTACGTGTATTGCTTGCTTTGACGAGCGTTCACTGGCATTTCATGCTGTTGGTTATGCAAGAGGATCTCGGAGACCAGCCATTGTAATAACGACATCAGGCACTGCTGTATCAAATCTTCTTCCTGCTGTGAGTTCTATTAAATAGCTAAAAAATTGTAAATTTAAATGCCTATAAATGTTGGTCATTTCGAGTACGTTAGACTGGGCGCAAGAACAATTTGTCTGAACTTCCAGGAAAATGATGTCCGCAGCACAATTTCAATTGTTAGCACTTAAAAGAAAGGTTTTCCTTTTCCCTCGGAGTTAACTGGGTTGTATCGTAGTCAACTTTGGTTTCCTTCGGTGTTCTGGATTTGCATAGTTGCTACCTTTGAACACCATTTTCTTAGAAAGTTGATTATTGATGCTATTCAGTTGTAATTAATGTTCTCAGTTTTTGATTATATCATGATGTCTATCTTGACACAGGTTGTGGAGGCGAGTCAAGATTTTATGCCTCTTTTATTACTCAGTGCAGACCGTCCTCCAGAGCTGCAGGATGTTGGAGCAAACCAATCAATCAATCAGGTATAATTTAAACAATCACTGTAATACGACTTGATTTGGCAATACTTGATGTACTTGTGAACATCAAATTATACTGTGCATTCTCGTGAATCACTCCTAAATTTCTTTACTAGGTAAACCATTTTGGTTCTTTTGTGAGGTACTTCTTCAGTCTTCCTGTGCCGAGTGATCGTATTCCTGCACGAATGGCACTTACAACACTTGATTCTGCTGTGCATTGGGCGACCTCTGCGCCGTGTGGCCCTGTTCATGTTAACTGTCCTTTTCGGGAACCTCCAGATGGAAGACCAGAGAAGTGGATGCTTAGCTGTTTGAATGGGTTAGATCTTTGGATGACCAATGCTGAACCATTCACTAAGTATATCCAAGTGCAACATTACCACTTAAACGCTGATGCTACACGTAAAATGGAAGAGATTTTGAAGTCAATTCAAGCTTTGGACAGAGGGCTTCTATTACTTTGTGCAATTCACTCAGAGGATGATATATGGGCAGCTCTTCTCTTGGCTAAGCACCTTTGTTGGCCTGTTGTAGCTGACATATTATCTGGTTTAAGGTTAAGAAGGCTTTCATCTGTGGAGAACATTTTGTTTCTAGATCATCTTGATCATGCTCTGATCTCAGATTCCTTCAAAAATTGGATGCAGGTTGATGTGGTAATTCAGGTATGCATGGTTTGTTGTTACGGCTAGACGCACATGATCTCACTATTATTTGGTAGACAATCGTTGGATATACAGTGCTTGGTACTGTGCAATACTCACGCTGTACTCACATATGGCTAATCTATATAATCCTTTCTGAAGTATTCTCTTGCTTTTGGGGATGCTTTCTGTTGGAATAGTGGTTAAGTCTTGTTACAGTTAGCTAGAAAAGAAAATATATGGAGGCAGAGAGTCATTTCCTGGGTAAGCTACATGGAAGTGAGAGAACTTGGGAACTTATTCACATCTTGTTGTTTCATGTTGATTTTGAAGCGTTCTTTAAATGCTGATTCCATGTTTATCTTTGCCTTACTTTCTATTTATCTACAGATTGGAAGTAAACTTACAAGCAAAAGAGTTGCTCAAATGCTAGAGAATTCTCCCCCGCGTTTGTATATGATGGTTGATGAACATCCATGTCGCCATGACCCATCACACATGATAACGCACAGGATCCAGAGTTCCATCGTTGGATTTGTTGATGTCCTTCTTAGAGGTCACTTTCTATACAGAAGCAGTACATGGAGTGACTATCTACAAGCTCTAAACAATATGGTAAAGAATTTATGTCGATGGTGCTCCACTTGTTTTGATCATCTGGAAATTCTTAGTCTTATTTACTGCTTAATGTTGGTTTAATTCCAAAAAAATATATCTTTAACATAAAATGTTATGTATTACTGGACAAAAGCTATCATCCATCAAGCTAGCAGCTGGAAAAATAAAACTGCGTAACTGTTGAATGTCTAGTTCAACTGATTGCACAACTTATTCTACTTATATCACTGTATTTTCTCAATAATCTTTGTTTTTTTTTATTTATACTGTCTATACCAAATAGTTTTCTACTGCCCAGTACACTGTCCCTATTTAACTAAGTGCTCTTTCGCCTTTTAATTTAAATTTGTCTCCTTGCCTGCCTTTTCCTCCTATTCCACAGGTTGCACGGGAGTTATCTTTTCAAGTTGATGCTGAACACTCTTTAACCGAACCTCAAGTTGCTTGTGTGATTTCAAAAACACTCTCACCTGCGAAAGCTCTATTTGTTGGAAACAGCATGGTAATTCGGGATATGGACATGTATGGACAGAGTCGGACAAATTTTACTGACACAGTCACTTCGATGCTTCTCAATGCAAGACTACAGTATCAGCTGATACGAATAGCTGCAAATAGAGGAGCTAGCGGCATTGATGGTTTACTTAGTACAGCTGTGGGCTTTGCTCTTGGTAGCAACAAACGAGTAAGTAATCAGGAACTTTTAGGCCATGGCCATTTAGCTGCTGCGCTATGATTATATTCCTCACTCTTGCTTGAAATACTTTAACATGGTTTGTCTCTTAATAAAAGGAAAAATGCAAAATCCTTTTTCCTAGTTTTCTAAAAGCCATTTGTTCAACCTCTTTGTCCTGGAGCTTTGAGAGCAATTTTCACCATTGGCTGAATAGTTAGCTGCTCAAAAGCAAAAGTTCTCTAGATTAAGTGACTAGAGTATTCCTCAATAGGGAGTGAGGTATGGAATTCATGCTCCAGTACTCAATCTTATGCACAGAGAAGATGCATCTGTCCCCCAATGCAGGCCATTTGACTACATTGATAGATTTAGCAGTTAATTATGCTGTTCATACACTTATTATCTGAAAGCATGCTTCCTAGATTACGTATTTGCAAGCCAACTGTTCAAAAGTTGTCATTACAGTTTTCTCCTGAATATTTAGTTGAAGATTAACTTCACTTGTTCATCTATGTTTTGTCACATATGTATTAATCATGTTGTACTTTGAGCAGCTAGCTAGTATTCTGTGTGTGTGTGTGTTTTATGAAAACAGGCTTGTCGTTTTTGGGTTTTCATTTTTTCACAATGTCAAGGGTGCCAATATTATGTTATGGATACAATCCATTCGGTTGGTGTTTATGATGTTGTTACTGGTTTTCATCTACCTGATTTGTTTGGTTGATGTTTTTGCATCTGTGAATTTTTTAGGTAGTTTGTCTAATTGGTGATGTTTCTTTCCTTCATGATACAAATGGCTTGGCAATTTTGAGCCAAAGGTAACAGCTTTCTCTTACTTATGAAATGTTTGGTCATCTTCTTGCAATTGGGTTAGCATGTATTGGTTCTGTCTGTATTTCCCTCACAACCTGTAATGTGTTAGTGTTTTCCTCCCTTGTATAACTGGTCCTCTTATCACTGAACCTGCTATATTCCGATCTTTTATGAAACATATTGTTTTTGAAGGACATCAAGAAAACCAATGACAATTATTGCCATAAACAATCATGGTGGTGCAATTTTCAGTCTCCTTCCTATTGCAAATAATGCTGATCCTCAAGTGCTGGATAAGTATTTCTACACTTCCCATAACGTCTCAATTAGAAAGCTGTGCCTTGCTCATGGGTAATTTCTCAACCTTCCAAGTGGAGTGTATCAAGTATGTTTTCTAGTATGAATTGATAATGATTTATAATTTTGGCTCTTCTCTGGTGCTATTGCATTCGTCATTTCGGAGTTTTGTTGATAATGTTGTCACTGAAACTGCTGTTTTGATGGGTTGTCATTTTCTACAAAATTCTTCCAGGTGTACTAAAAAAAATGTGCTAATGAAAATGTGAAGTTTGCAAAGTTGTACTGCTAGGTAGACTGTCAAAACTAGTATGATCCAAAAAATAAAGATGTTTCCTCTATTCTTTTTATAATCAAGTGGGCATGAAGAGTTTGGCCCTGAAAAGACAAAAGGGTATGAAGAAAACCAGACTAAAAGAATGACACGTGCCACACACACAGCCTAAAAAAGGCGAGGATGGAATGGAACTTTTACTAAACCCATGCGTGCTCTACATAAATCAACATTAGCAGCAATTTGCGAATTGATTGTTTGAATGAGTCATATGGTACATACAATTTGGCAGAAACAGAGGAACAAGTTGTTTTTAGCAGTTGCTTTTGAATCATCAAGATGCTGCTCTTAGTTATTTTCATCAGAAGCTCCTCTTGACTTTAAGAAAATTAATGCCACTATGTCTTTACTCGCTGGAGAATTTACTTATTTTACCAAATTGTGAAATAGAAAAAAGGGGGTTTTGGGTGACATTAACTAGTTTTAAATCAGATTCTGCTGAAAGCAATTCTCTGTTATAAAACAGTCACAAACTACTCTCTTGCCTTCTTAGATGCGCTTTGAGGGATAAAATTTGAGGCGACTTAAGTGCTTTTTAAAAGATAGGTGATTTGGTTACTAGTATTGAAAACCCTGGAAAGGATCATCATGCTTAGATGCATGCAACAATGCCTGTGATGATGACGTTAAATATCCGACAGAGTATTAAGTGCATTCTGTCTTGGGCCAATAGACAAGAGAAAACAATCCGTCTTACTTGGATGAACTCAAATATGTATGTGGGACTTTTCATGCTTTGCATAATAAATAAGATAATTAACAGACATTTTTCAGCAAAAACGAGCCAGAGCCAATGTTGTATATGTATTACCTACCCCTACTTGGGAAGCCATTCCAAATTCCACACTGGACATTGTTGCGAACTATTTTCTTTTCCTGTTCGTAGCAGTTACAATGAGTTTCATCGTTGCTTCTTTCAACTAAAGAAAACTTATGCAGCGTGAAGCATGCCCTGGTGCACACGAAGAAACAATTTCAAGAGGCTCTAAACAAATCTGACTATGAAAGAATGGATAGTGTCATTGAAGTCCAAAGCTACATTGAAGCAAATGCACTTGCTCACAGGTTATTAGATTCTTTGCTGTTAGATTTATATCCTTCATTACCTAGACCTCCTATTTCCCTTTACTAATGTATCTTGTGCCCTGTCAGTTCTTTGAGAAGGTTTGCTTCACAAGCAGCAAATGATGCTTTACGTATCCTTATGAAGGTTTCTGCACCAGGCTCTGTTTCATTTTCACCTCAGTTCCTGTTTTGTGAAATTCTCAGGGTGGAATTCTCCATGTACAGGTCAGGCTTCACTTTGAGTCCCTAGTATGAGATTAATTCTGCTGACTATGGAGGCTCTATTTGCTGTCACTGTTTTAAATTCTTGGTGGTAGAATTCCGCTGGTGGCGCCACCCACTTCAGCTGATCCCGGTTGTGCAACTTTATACAGAGAGGGCTTTCTGTTACATTTGTATCTTGAAGATGGTATCGTCGGCCTTGGAGAGGTGAGTTCTACTGACCTATCAATGCATCCAAGTTCATTCTTCTCCATAGAAATAACAGGTTAATAATGCAGAGCAGGTTCAGCCGATATCCCACCCAACTGGGATTATGTTAGCCTGATTTGCCTTCTGGAAGGCTTAAAGTATGTCAAGTCATCTTCAAATTGTTGCGGGAAGGTGGTTGGATGCTTTGAGGCATTCTTATGGCTATTATCTGTATTTTCTCGGAATGTTCGTACAAATCAATACCAAGAGGGTTATTCCTTTGATCATCATCAATAATCCTAATGAAAACACATAAAAGTCAACATCTTGCGAAACAACTACATGTGCACCCTTACATAATAGACTCTGATGTTGATTTATTGGACTTCACGGTTTAGGGTGAATTTTTTACTATTGATGTCCAAAAGTAAATTGGTTTGTTATCTTGGCAGATTGCACCTCTTGAAATTCACGAAGAAAACCTGCAAGATGTAGAAGAGCAGCTTCGGTTTCTGATCCATGTGATGAAAGGAGCTAAGATTAATTATATGCTTCCTACACTCAAGGGTTCATACTCTTCTTGGATAAGGAGCGAATTGGGAATTATGGTAGGTGTGGTGGTTCCATTTAGTATCGGTATGTCTAGGGCCTGGGCTGTTAATGCATAAGAAGGGAGAGGCGAATTACTTTTAATATATTGAAGTAAAACTCCCTAATTTTGAACATTTTGACATCACTAATCTCTTCATTTTTTTACAGCCATGTTCAATCTTTCCAAGTGTCAGATGTGGTCTGGAAATGGCAATGCTCAATGCCATTGCAGGAAAACAAGATTCTAATTTGTCAAGCATACTCAGTTGCCATAGAAATAGAGATGTAGTATCTGAGAAGTCACAGGGTGTCAGGATATGTGCTTTACTTGATCCACATGGGACTCCTGAAGAGGTGGCTCAAGTTGCTAGTATGCTTGTTCAGGAGGGATTTACAGCAATAAAGTTGAAAGTAAGTTGGATTCATCAAAAGTATTATTTTTTTTTTGCTCGTTGTGAAATTTGGTTGATCCATCTTTCGACAGTTGCATTTCATGGTTATTGGCAAGAACTTATTGAATCCATCATTTTGGCTCATAATAAATTAAAAGTTGTCGACTAGGGGGGTCTTACAGATCCAACCTAGTCTGTCTTGGATAGTGGCCCGCTCCTTCACTTAACTCATAGCTGACGCACTTTTACGTGGGCTTGGTGCCCTAGATTGGCCTTATGGCTATATGCAAAGGTAGCGCTATGAATAGATTGATCTCGATCAGTCTTTCAAGTCTATCTTTCACAGCCTTAAATTCCTGAAGGAATAAAACAACGTGTAAGACCGGATTCCCTACTTCGTATTTACGATCCATATCATTGTCTATTAATGTATTTACAAGAAGAAAGTCCTTTGTTTTTTTTTATAGCTATACAAGGGCCTTGTCACGAGCTGGACTCGAACCAAGGACAGGAGAATCACTTCAATCCCCCAAATTTCCTTTATTCTGATCATGACTTTTATTTACCCAGTTCACCACGTGGCAAATGGTTAGTCCAAAGTTGATGTTGATCTTTATCAACTCTAGCTCCTTTCAAATAGAGAAAGAGGCAGCCGATAACCATGAATAGAGACAATAAAGGGTTTAGCTATCTATTAATAGCTTCAGTCAAGCCATTATTGTTGATGGAGATAGGTCATACCCCTTGAATAGTCAGTTGCTGCATTTCCGGCCCATATACATATAAGGCACCCATACAGTCCTAGCTCCGTTATGTCATCATCCTATTTTAAAGCATCAGACCGTCACCTATTAGCTTTTTGATGATTGCATTGTTCTGACCTTCTTTTAGGACTTTGCTCTAGTGGCATACCATTAATTATGTCGGTGTTTACAATGTTTTTTCACACATAGGTAGCACGCCAGGCAGATCCAATTCAAGATGCTATAATTATACAGGAAGTGAGAAAGAAGGTTGGCTACAAGATTCAACTCCGTGCAGATGCCAATAGGAAGTGGACTTACGAAGAAGCAATCCGATTTTCCTCTTCTGTTAAAAACTGTGATTTGCAGTATATTGAGGTAATGATGTCAGTGATATTGTCACTTCAATGGTGGCCACAGTGGCTTCTTTTGAATGGGCAGAAGCAAGTGCTTTTGAATAGAGTTGAATGGCAGAAATGTTGGACAACACTTGAGATAAAACTGCAGAGACCCTTTTTCATGAGTGTACAGCAACCTCTTTTATAATTTTGGATCAAGATCTTTACTGACCAGTTACTAAGGCGGTTTTTTTGCCCCCATCTGGTCCTTCTCATCCATGTAGGAACCTGTCCGGGATGAACGTGATATTGTAAAGTTCTGCGAAGAGAGTGGATTATCCGTTGCGCTGGATGAGACTATCGATCACTGTCGACAAGACCCTCTCAAGATGCTTGCCGATTATGTTCACCCAGGAATAGTTGCTGTCGTAAGTGTTTTTCAGGCTGGAAGCCCTTTTATTTGCTCAAGTATTCATCTAGTACTAAACTATGATGGGAAAGCTCAGAAAAGACTAAATATTATGCAAGGCCTTTTGAAAGATTTCATGTTTATTTTATGCACGTCTCACAGGTCCTTAAACCAAGTGTGCTTGGTGGATTTGAAACATCAGCTACGGTCGCTTGGTGGGCTCAGCATCTGGAGAAGATGGCTGTCGTGAGCTCTACCTTCGAAAGTGGTGTGGGTTTATCAGCATACATTTTGTTTTCCCATTATATTGATCTGCATCAAGCAAAGTTACTCAAAACGAGAAACCACAAAGTTGATCCACCCATCGCACATGGTCTTGGGACTTATCAGTGGCTCAAAGATGATGTGACAACTAATCCTCTAAAGATTTCTCATCATCCAATTAGTGAGTGCGTAGAGGCGGATATAGCTCATGCTAGTAGACTGCTTCAGAATTTTCAAGTCAATGACAAGGTTATAGTTAGAAAATCTACTGATGAGGAAGTCCGTAGATACAACTTGACGGTGAACTTGAACAGCCATCAGTATTCAATCAATGCGATGGAAGTTGGGCAAGAAACTGTAAGTATCCCTGAAATATTTCTGATTGACAACTGGATATACACATGATGATAACTTTTTCACTGCACGAGCATATGTAGTCTTCTTCTGATTGTCGTCGTCTGTGATTATTACGCTATTTTGCTGCATATTTGTTCCTTGTGTGCTTGGCATTGTCAATCATGTTAAAAAGAACATCTCATAGGTGAGATACTTGGTATCAATAAGTATCTCATTGATGTTTTCACGACAAATGCGGGTGCATATTCGTGGCGCTCAGGTGCATGTGATTTTCTCCATGTTTGAACATCATCCTCTGTAATAATTTGAGAAAGACTGGTAGTATCTTAAAATTATCAAACTTGAAAGATGAAACTATTTGAACAGTAATCTGGTGCTAGCTGACATCTCACGTGTAAGAGAAAATTAATTTCTTATCTCTACTTTTGTTTCTTTCTGTCATTTGATACCAAATCTTAGCGAAGTGGCTCAAGTGTGACGGGGAAAAAATTGATCTCTAGCTATTGGCACTCTAAGATAATGAGATATGTAGCTGCGTTCTAGGCAGCCTCATTGTTTATTAATCCAATGTTAATGTGCCAAATGCTGCAGCAGGACAATGTACTTGTGTTCCTTCACGGTTTTCTAGGAACTTGCGAAGAATGGATACCAATAATGAAGGCCATTTCAGGATCAGCTAGATGCATTTCGATCGACCTTCCTGGCCATGGGAATTCAGTTGGCCAATCTTGTGCGACTGAGGAAGCAGCTGAGAAACCAAGACTGTCTATTGAGATTGTTGCAGATGTGTTATGCAACTTACTACAACAGATAACTTCTAAGAAGATTATTCTTATCGGATACTCGATGGGAGCAAGGATATCATTGTATATGACCTTGAAATTTACTGACAAGGTAGGTTCCGCATGGTCAAAATGCTGATTTACTATTTGATGAATGCATGATGCATCTGATTAACGTAGCTAACTAAGTAGAAACTTTGTTATGAAGATTAAAGGTGCTGCTATAGTATCTGGTAGCCCTGGGTTGAAAAATGCCAGTGCAAGAACAGTTCGCCGTGCTAAAGACGATAACAGAGCACAAATTCTCGTTACATATGGCTTACCAGTCTTTCTCGATTCTTGGTATGAAGGAGAGCTGTGGAAGAGGTATTCTGGATCCCCAAGTTGTTAATCAACTCAGGATTCATGCTTGTTCAGTCAAAAGTATTACTGCACTTGAATCGACGCTCACTTATGTATGTGTTCTACTTGACAGCTTAAGGAACCATCCACATTTTCAGAAGATAGTTTCAAGCCGCTTACAGCACAAGGATGTACATGGTCTTGCAAAAGCTCTGTCTGATTTGAGCATTGGGCGGCAACCGTGAGTTTCCTTCATTCTTTTCATGGTCAAACCTAACAGAACAATTTTAGTTCATTGCTGTTTTTGTTCATAGACCGTATTGACTAATTATAAGCTCGGCATTTGCAAATTGGATGTTTTCGCCCCCGATTCTCTCTCTCTCTCTCTCTCTCTCTCTCTCTCTCTCTTTAGGTCACTTTGGGAAGACTTGAAGCGCTGCGAGACTCCTCTTTTGCTTGTTGTGGGGGAAAGTGACGCGAAGTTCAAGGCAATTGCTCGAAAAATGTTTGATGAAATTGGCCACAATAGAGAAGTCGGAGATGGCTCGCCAGATTCTAGCTGCGAGATCGTCGAAGTTCCCGGGAGCGGACATGCCGCCCATTTGGAGAACCCTCTCGCCGTCGCTCGGGCATTGAGAATGTTCTTGACAAGGGTAAATGAAGAGTTCAAAGACTAAAACAGGAAGGTCGTCAACTAGACCTCTCCGTTTCTTTGGGTTCCTTGCCTTGTGTAAGTTCTTCTTGCATTTGGTCGTCGGGATTTCTGATCGGGATATGATAAGAAATTTAGGGATTTGGCCATATCCTATCCACTGTTTGGTGAATCATGGATTTAAAGTCGGATATTCTCATATCTTATCTTATCCCGTATTTGGTAGAAACTATATATCAATATAAAGGACATATATGCCCCTACGTGATGCTTATGAAATATTCCGATCTTATTACTATAAAAATAACGTTCTCATACATAAAAAAACTTGAAAATATACACGTTTTATTAGATTTTCAAACCTCTTTGCAAAAAAAATAAAAAAAAAATGAAAATAGAAACAAATGTGACAAGAAAGTTGTCATCATTCTAAAAGTTAGCTTTTATATGACGGATAAGAGAAATCCTATCCGACCTTATCCTACCCCCTTCCCTCGGATTTTTTTATCCGGGTTATATCCCATCTATATCCGATATTATACTATTCGGGATACCTACCAAACACGGGATAAGATAAAACATATCCTATCCCGAGTTTTATACGGACAATCAAACGCAGCCTAATTGTTTTGCCCGGAGGATCTGCTTTGGTATTGGAAAGGTTGCTCTCTTTCCTCAAATAAAGACCTAATTAATCTTCTCCTCCCATTTTCATTCTTATGCTTTTGGCAGAAAATTAACTAAAACATGTTTCCAGGAACATCTCAAACCTTGACAGAAACGGATGATGTTATGCTGGCAAGTAACTTTAATGTGAATTTATTCATCTTTTTTGTTATCTCTAACATTTTTCTGGGGCAAAAGCCCTATTTATATATGACTGATCATGAAAAAACTGGCTAGCAATGCAAATGCTACAGACGTTATCAGCTTCAGCTTTCATTCTCCTGTATTTTCCCGGTGAACTCAAAGTCCAATGACTTCTGCCACTCGACTCCCGGGAAAGTTCACAGTTCCTAAGCTCGCCATGGCAGCCGCCCCTGCAGACCAAGCCAAAGGTTCAACTACCTTGGCAGCTGGAACTTTGAGGTAAATGCGTCGCATGTTGGATTTTTGGCATGGTAGAAAAATAATTTGAGGTAAATTTTTCACACGGGTATAAATTTGAGGTTTTTGGCGTCACAAAAAAAAAAAAAAAAGTAAATGTGTCCATGCATACAAGTTTGAGGTTTTTTGAGTCACAAAAAAAATTAGAGTAAATGTGTCACAATAGGTATAATTTAGGATTTTTGATGGATTTTTCCAAAAAAAGAATTGCAATAATTGTTTACATCAATGCTAGCCATCGCCGCCCATGCAACGTAGCACGACGTGACATGGTTGGTGCTGATCCAAGTAGCATCGACACGCGTACGCATGACACGCCGACACGCCATTTCTAAAAAGAATAGACAATTACGACATGTTGAGACGTTACTTATTAAATGTATATTTTTGTATACATATGATAAATTATCATATATATATATATATATATATCAATATCAGTAGTGGGTTTCTTCATTTTATGTTAAGGATTCACTTTTAAGTTTTTTTTAGGCCTAGTTGTGTATATTTATTTTGGAGTGACTGGGTATATGACTGTTGACACCTAAATTTTGACTAATCTATGTCAATTATTTCTACATAAAAATTGGAACTAATATCGATTCTAAATAAAAATCATCTCACATATTTATTTTTAGCATGCATTGCATTTGCAACAGTATAGAAATGAGCGACGAACGGACTAGCAGTAACCATCATGCGCTGAAAGGTGAGGCATAAACATAAAAAAAAAAAAAAGAGAGAAAGAAAGAGATACTGTAGGAGAATCTGAGGGAATTTTTTCCTTTCTTTCGGTTGAAGAAGAGAAAGAAAAGGGGAAGGGACATTCATCATTGCCACCCATTTCTCATCATCACCTTTTTCTTTCTTCATCATGATTCTTCTATCATCATTACCACTTTCGTTCATCATGGCCTCTCCTATGTCTCTCATGAGGGAGGGGCGAGCTTAAAAAAATTGGACGGAGAGTTTTTCACGATTGGACGAAAAAACGCGACCTGATAACTGGAACTCGCAAGCCCTTGGGCTGATTGTGAGGGGGTTTTTGAGAGTGAATATCGAGCAAACTGGGAGGCTTTTGGAGACACCCACCCCCCATTGAAGCTTCTCCTACACTTCAGCTACGCATCGAGCCATCCCCCACCTCCTATCATCGCCGGAGTTGCCCGAAAAGGTAGTGCGAATACCCTTCGTGACCAGCCTGTGACTGGTATTAAGCTTTCTACCCGATTTGGTCCCATTTGACTTTCAGGCCAAACGGGACCAAACCAACCCCTCTATACATGTTTCCATCTTTATCATACCTCATTTGAGTGATTATATGCTTTGGTCTCGCTCAAAATGCCCCCGGATTAGTCGTTTTTATGTCGCACATAACATGCTCGATGAAATGCCCGTCTGTCAGTTGAGTAACCAACTTTAAGCTCCTGTTTCGTGGCTTGCCTGTGCTTATTTTGGGTATTCTTTGGCTCGTTGTATTATGCTAATTTAGTACTTTGCAACGACGCTTAATTTTTCCATTGATGATGTGTGGATGTCGAGATATGGAGGCGCGAATGTGCCTTGTCGAATTGAGTTTTTTTTTTAGACCTAGAATTTTTTTCTCAAAAGTGTTAAGGTTTGAATCAGTTCAAACCCCTGATTTTTTAAGCGAGTTTCTCTATGGTCTTACGAGATTTTAGAATCGTTCCTATTTCGTTTTATCGCCGGTGTGTGGTTCTTCGCGTCGGTATGTTGCTTGCCCATTGGTTATGCTTGAGGATTGAAATATGGAGTCGAAAACTTCCCTTGTTGGTCTGGTTGTTGTGTAAAAACAGTATGAGCTGGTGAGTTTGTAGTTAGTTTTCGAAATATTCCGGTGCGAACTTTAAGCTGATTTTTGGTCCATCTTGTTCTCGATATATAGTGATGCGTGTTTACTTGCCGTTGGTTGCTTACGAAAGTTTAGGGTTTGGAGGCCATCAAAACCCCCACCAAGTGTTTGGGGAAATGCCTCAAGGAAGGGAAGAAACGACGCCGTCCCACCGTTCGCCGTTATGCCGTTACGTCGTTATGCTGATATGTCATTTCGCCGTTTCATCTAAAAAAATAATAAAAAATCCTAAAAAAATAGTGAAAATTCCTAAAGTCAAATGCGTATTCCCAACATCACAACTTGGTTTGGGCTTGGGAGAGCCCGAGCCTAAGGGAGCCCGCACTCAAGGTCCACCCCCGCAATCCATTAGCTCGCCTTTCCTCGATTTATACATCAAAAATCGAGGGCGGGTCGTGACAATGACTTAAGTATATACTTTTGATAGATTTACATTTTGACTCATAATTTATTTTTTGTTCGAAAATGTTTAAAATTGATCATGTGCATGTCGGAATAGAGTGTCAAGATATTGGACTTGCGTGTCGATAATGTGTTCAAAGCACCGACCACGTGTCGGACGAGTGTTGGTGTACGACATGCGTCCCATATGACATGGAAGCATTCAGAGAGTGTCGGTACTTCCTAGATGCTAACTAGACTGTCACGTCATTGACTTTTGACCAAAATTGATTGGAAAGACTAAATTGGCAAATCATTAAAATGTTTATTACTAAATTGGTAAATCATCAGAAGGTTTATAATTAAATTGACACAATAAATATATTAGGACTAAATTGATAGGTTGTAAAAAAATTTAGGATTAAATTAATATAATTGAAACATTTAAGATACAATATTCCCCATTGAATGGAAACCCTAGTTATCAGGTGAAATCCGAAGTCAACGAGTAAAATGTGAACGGGACGAAACAAGGGCAACAAAACGGGTCGTCAATGGAGAAGTAAGTGTCCTAAAGCCTATGGAAAACGACCGACCTCAAGGTCGAAAACAAGGTCAATCCACCCGGCACCCGCTTTGGCACGGTAGTGAACTCTGAATGAGCTTTCCGATTATGCAGCAGAAGCTTCGTTACTCATCCCAGGACGAAAGGCCGTGGCTCGTTCATGACACAGCGCTCGGGGGGTTCTAAAAGAGTCCTGTTGAGAACTGCGTTCGCATCAGTTTAGGGACGGCCTGGTGATGGTGAAGCCTCCCGGGTTAGGCCGGGGTCCTTCCAGCACTTGCTGCCTACCAAGCTAAGTCGTTGATGATTTGATCTTCTTTCGAGAGTCGAAATCGCGGTTGGCAGGGATCAGCCAAGTTCTGGGGCATGTGGCTCACATCGCAGCACACGAGAAAACCGACAGTGATGTGGGAACTGTTGCCCCCCACAGATACGACCAATGAAGACTTGCGCGTGATCCGCAGATTGATTCATATCATCCCTCTCCTGTTCGTGCGCCTGGCGTCATGCTCATGCATGGTTTTAGAAAGATGACGCTTCCGCGACGGAACCGGGATCCTCCGGAAGATGACGGGCTCTCTCTTGCACCGCAACTTCTGTCCAGGCAAACTTGAGGAAAGTCAGCCATTTGAGATATGGTGATTTTAGTGGGGTCATCTGAACCCAACTAACGAAAACATTGGAAGATCCAGATGCATATGTTTCTTATACTATGATATTGTGTGAAGACTTGTAACATTCGATCGTAATTAAGTACACACAATGTCGCACAATGCAATTTTGCCTTTAGTTTTGCACCGTTGCACCGCCCGTTGACTGTGCATATCATTATCTTATGAACGTTATGACGTTTCATTTGTGACAAAATGCAAGTTTGAGTAGAACCAGAACAAAAAGCTCATGCTGCAAAGTTGTTCCTAGAGGAAAGATGGGGTGAAGATTGAGACTCAAGAGAAGTAGTTAGGAAGAGAAAAAAAGGGTATTGAATTTCATTTTCTTATTATGAAATTATCTAAATTGCTTTATCTTTTTTTCAGGTTCACTAGAATTCATATTAGTTGGATCTTCCTATTATTTTGGTAAGAATTAGATATCTTTAGCTCCTTCTCAACGAATTCTTTTTTTTCCATGAGGGATCGTAATGTCTATTTACGGCATCTCGAGTCTCTTTATTAGTTCTTATTTGTGGTGCACAATTTTGTGATGTGTGTGGTGATTACGATCGATTCGATAGAAAAGAAGGGATAGTGTATATTTTTCGTTAGGAATTTCCTGAAAAAAAAAAAAAAAAAACGTGCCATATCAATCATTGGTAGCCGTCCTTCTCCAAATGGTAATAGTGGTTCGAAATGTACCGTCATTGTGAAGCAATAAACGGTACCCATAAGGTGACACAGCTAAAAAAAAAAGGGTTTCCCCTACGGCCCTACTCAAATGGTCATCTCCTAATTGCAAATTGACCATTCTATCCTTGTGATGTCGTGCATGAGTTACGAATAATTTTAAAGGGAATATTCTAAATAACGACTTGAAGTGTTCTCATTTTCTCAAATAAGGGCATGAGGCGGCCATAGGTATTGCAAATAAGAACCCGACCTTACCGGCCAACTAATAATTCCATCCGGTCAAGGGCATGCTCGTCCAAATTCAATTTTAACCTAAATTTAGTTAAATTAGATTAAGAATTAGAAAAATATAAAAGCTCTTAAAGGAAAAAAAAAAAAAATACGGGCGGGCGGCCCTCCCGCTCGCTTGTGGCTGCTGCCCTATCGCCGGTGGGCCGTTCGTGATGGCCGACAAGTCACCGGACAAAGGCGAGGGTCGCAGGCCATCGCCGCTACCCCACCGTCGATGGGGCGGAGGGCCTAAGTTTTTTCTTTGTGTGTGTGTGTTTTTTTTTTAACTTTAGCTTCTTCTTTTTTTTGAATTTTTTATGGAATTTTTCTTCAGATTTTTTAATGTAATTTAGTTAAGATTTTGTGTAAAACGCAAAACAGGGCTTGTGTGACTTTTGAGGGCGGCCTCGCCCGTCTCTCTTCAAGTATCGCCGGTGGCCACCCATCGCCCGAGATCGGACACTGCGAAAAGGAAAGAAGAATAACAGAAAAATGAACAAAAAAGTAAATGACGAAAATGCCATTGACCAGCCAATGAGATTAGACCATTTTCCGAGACCGACATGACCACTTCATGCTCTCATTTGAAATAATGTCTACTTCGGTTTCTTGTTTGAGAAAATATTTGGAATTTTCCTATTTTATATACCATCGGTGTAAAAGCAATTGCCCATAAGAAGAAATCTTATTCATTATTGGTTAGATAAATGATGATAGGGTTAGGAAGCAAGATAAAAGAGAGAGGGGGTGTTTAAGCTACTGGCAGTTCTTGTGGTCTTACGAAAAAGAAATTCGGCTCAAACCGCTCGTTAGGTTTCACTTGACCAATTTCTCATGGCCTACGAAGTTCCCAAGTGCTTCCGTTTTATAAAAGCAGCACCAATCGGAACCTCGTTTCACTACTTTCCAGTCCGAGACGACCATCTTCCTATCTCTCATATTCATGTTGTGTCTCTTGAAGGATTGTTCCTCGACAGGGTCCTCCTCTTCCCAACCAAAGCCTCCTGGTATCTGCTGCACCATCGTCTCCGACCGATTGGAACGATTAGATCTCTCCTTGTCAAGTCATTCCATGGCCGTGATCGTGCAGAGCTACTCGACCGAACGAGAAATGGCCGGTCATAGCTGGACTTTGGCGGCTTCCTCGCAGCTCATCTCAGTCTTCCGCAGCTTCGCTTCCCTTATCCCATTGCTTACATCATCATGCGAGAATCAGATCTCAAACCCTACCGCCGCCTCCGCTTCACACGGTGGTGCTAGGTCCACACCCGGTCAGGCGGTGGGTGATTCCATCTCCATCGCGGTTGATGCCTCGCTGCAGATGAATGGTCGAGCCACACGCACATTTGACATAAAGAACACGTGGGGAACCAGAAGCGCAACCCCCGCGGCAAACTCTCCTGCCGGAACATTTGCCCCATCCCAGCCCTACCCGGTTCACCCGATAGCGGTACTTTTTCGGAGCCAGGAGCTGGGGAAGGTGGTGATGGGGTTCGCCGTGCCCATGACCACAGGGCTCCTCTTCAACAAGCACCAGGGGTTGACCCACCTGCAAGCCGGCGCCACTGCACTCGCGCTCTCGGTCGGGTTCGCCGCGACGTGGAACGGCATGCTGTTGCGTGGAGTCTGCCCTCGGATCGCGACCGCGCTGGAGCATTTTGGAGTGGGGTCCATCCTGGTCGCCTTCTTCGGGCTGGTGAGCTCTTTCCTTCCGCCCAGTCTGGTGTGGGCGTGTTGGCTGTGTTGCGGCCTGTCCTGCTTGCCCTTCCTCCTCTGCCTTGTTCCTCTGACGCGCAGCGGCTGCGGCGACGAAGAGAGAAGCCCGGAATGGCTGGATCAATACACTGTTTAGCGTGAACACGCACCTCCGGATTCGACAGTCGACATGGATATCATCGAGAGTGTGGAATGGCAGCGGTGTACAAGAACTCTCCCGCCCAGTTGAGCCTCTCTCGTCTCGTCGACGCTTGTACAGAACATATCAGGCAAAAAAAAAAAAAAAAAAACACCGGATAAAGCCATGCGTGCATGCTCACGTACTTGCTGAAGCGGAGATCGCGGTCCATTGTAATTTTCATTTCTTTACAATTTCTTAGAAGGAAATCGATGGCTTGACAGTCTGACAAGATTATCATTATATCCGACCTCACAATATTTCAATTAATGAGTACTTTATGTAAAACATAAAATATGCGTGATGATGTGTGAATTTATGATCAGAAATAACCGACAAGACTGCTAGACTATCGGGGAAGCATTTTCCTTCTTGGAATGTACAACACTTCTCAGCATCAATAGATTAGTAGGGCTTTAAGTAGTTCATTTATTTATACTCAGTTCTTGTTTCGATCAAGTAGAGGATTATTATGTACATAAAATTGACGCTGATTTGTGAAAGTAACATATTAAGTGACGCGACAGATTATGATTCGTGGGGTACTTAATCCACTTATTTAAAGGTCTCCTTACAATATCTCATAATGCTTAGCATATCAATTTTGTGGACACGTCTTGATATTACTAACATTATTGCTAGAAAGTGTGTGTCGTGACATGACAACTTGATCAACACACCTCATTCGCGTGTTATATGCCGCTTGGGAGGTATTTTTATAAAACCGAATAATTAAGCTTCTTCTATAGTTATCAAACAATATCTTAAAAATGAGAAAAAACCTAAAGCCAAACTTAAACACACACTTTCTCTCCTCATGAATCAAATGTTGAAGTTTATTTGTAAAACAAACAAAAGTGCCATTTTTCCAATCTCACATAAGATGAAAAGAAGAGTACAAGTCATTTTATTAGTTAGATGATTATTATAATCTTTCAAATAAAGAAATGGGCAAGTGAGCTAGGCTCCACTATACCTGCGTGCGGGTATGCAATTAGTGGGCGTCCTTTGCACGATCAACAATCATTTTATTTTATTTTATTTTTTGGAAATTACAATAAAAATAAACCATTGAGTCTTAACGAAACGGTTTGACTGTTCACATAGGAGTTGCAGTTAATAAATCTAAATTTATTTTTTAATTTTAATTAGTTAATTATGTCTAATGGTTGCAACTTTTCGGACATAACAGTTCTATGGACACGAAGGGGTATGTCCGAATTAACAACTCTTCGGACACGAAGGGGTATGTCTAAATTAACTATTCTTCGAATACAAAGAGTTGTGTCGACATGGAAAGTTGTGTTTCTTTGCCTATTATATATTGAGCTTTCAAAACTACTACTTCCATTTTTTCGTTTTCTAAAAGAAATATAACATTTTCTCTAAATTGTTTCCCTTGAAAGATTCCGGAGAAATATCATATATGCTGTTCTCACTATGGGTGAGCATGGTTCCATGATAGAATCGAGAACTTGGAACCGGAACCCGTAGAATCTAGTCCGATTCCAGGTTCCAAGGTATGTAGGGCATGTTCCAAGTTTCTAAAATTGAGGAACATGTTTCAACGGGTAGGTTCTAGGTTCCACTACCTAGAACCTGGAACTTGGATCCTAGATCCTAAAATAATTTTTTATATTTTTCTTGGTATATGTTTTTGCACGATCCTACAATGTTTTATGGCATCGGATGATGAGTATATAATTTAGAGCCAAACAAATTTTTAGATTTCAGGTTCCAAAAAAAGAGAAACATGTTCCAATGAATTGGTTTCGGGTGCTAAATGTAATTTGTATGGAACCTAAAACCACTCACCTCTACTTTCTCTTAAATGTTGTACTGTTCACTTTCATTTTGCTAAACTAAAAATGGAAAAATAAAAGAAATTGATAGGTTCTCGGGCATCTTGGAACCGACCCTAAAACCTGTGACATGGTAAGTTCGAGGTTTCATGGTATGACGGGTAGGTTTCAGATTCCAAAAAATGAGGAACCTGTTCGACGGATAGGTTTTAGGTTCTAGGTGGAACCTATAAGAAACCTGAAATCGTTCATCCCTAATTCTCATCGAGACTTTTTTATATCCCGAGGATATTTGCTGAAAATCATTGGCAATATTGTGAAGCAAATAAATCTTGAAAGAGTGTTATCGTTGATTCCATTTTTTCTCATTCTCGACGATATTTTCCAACAACAAATAGAGAACTTGTGGTAGTCGCGAAGTCTTGGGTGACTCCAAATCCATGGTGGTATGAGGCATGGTTATATCAATATTGTCACCAAATAATTTTTACTTTGAAAATTGATTATATAATAGTTTTTGGGTGACTATAAGACTAACCGTCTGTTTTGGGTTATAAAAATAATGGACAATTAATTAAAAATTATTATGGGGTCCACTCTTTTAACAATTTATGGCCCATAATATGCTGTTATTCTCATAGTCACTCAAAAACTGATTTCGATTAAGTGAATTATGTCAGCTTAAGTAGTTTCTAATCGACTAAGCATTGTCAATGGGGAAAAAATGAAGTCAAGGAAGCCTTTGACTGTCCTTCATTGCTTTTATCATAGACAACCACTTCCATTCTCTTCCAAGAGTGGATACATCGCTTTGTATCGGAGAATCTAGACGTGATCGCATCTAATCTGGAACAGCAGCCACTCGT
The DNA here is from genome assembly GCF_020921035.1 of Rhodamnia argentea. Taxonomy (NCBI): domain Eukaryota; kingdom Viridiplantae; phylum Streptophyta; class Magnoliopsida; order Myrtales; family Myrtaceae; genus Rhodamnia; species Rhodamnia argentea. The sequence goes on along the minus strand of NC_063154.1, from coordinate 6,626,406 downwards.
TCTTTCCAAATTTTTTGCCCTCCAAAATTAGAAAGCTTAGAGGTACTTCGAATTCAAATCAAACACTCATCCTCATCTTATATCTATTTTCAAGTATCCAAAAGTTAAGCTCGGGATGTTTCATGTTGGGCGGTGATCATCTAAGATCCGAAAGGACAACGATGTCAACCTCAAGGCAGGCGATTTTGAGCAGACGCCTACCAAGTAACGAAACGATCGTCTTGAATTCTCTCGGGCCTCGTACTCAAATCCCAATCACATCATGACATTCCAATGAAAAGTTACTTTTAAACTCCCGGGTTGACGTAGTTGGTTGAGAGTTGAGGAATTTCCAGGTCAATACGAATTGATTTCTGTGTTACAAATCTTATTCCTCAGCCTGCCCATAGTGTTGCTTCAAGGGTTATGCTTTCCTCTATCGAACTCAATTTTCTCCTCACGTCCCCACGTCTTACAACGAAAGCTAGCCCACTTCCCGTACCAGGCACAGGACTATGAGCCTGTTTAGTTCAGCTTTGAGGAAATGTCCTTAGCAAAATGTAAATACATTTGGCTCAAAGGGGATTTTCAAAATGTAAATAATGTTTGGTAAAGTGTATTTTAAAAATACATTGGAAAATAACTTTGACGTAAATGCCGTTTGGCAAAAAATAGCCTTTGTAAATATTCGATTTTTAAATTATTTTTTATTTTTTTGAATAAAAAATTAATATTCATTTTTAATTATTTTATTTTTAAATTTTTTTTCTCTTTTTTCCTTCTTCCTTCGTTAACTTCTTCTCTGCCTATCGTAGGCCATGGCGGTGACCGGCGATCGGCCACAGGCTAGGCTCGATTTATTTGGCCAAAGGACTTTGGAGCCCCAAAGCCCCTTTCAAATGCTGAACCAAACATGGCGCTTTTCTTCCCATTATTGTAATATAACCCAGTAATTTCTTACAATATGGTATCAGCAGTACATAAAACATTGATTTTTTTTTTCTTGATTATGTTTTTATGATCTTAGAATGCCCTAAATTGAGAGCATGCCAACATAGTATTGTTTTTTCTTTTTTTTCATATTCTGATTATTCTTATTAGCTGGATTGAAATATAGCTTTTTAGTGATCAGTCTTATTAAATAATAAGTATCAATACTTACTCTGCACATGTTTTTTGTCGGGTCGCGCTTTTGCACTCTTGTTGCGGCTGAAACACTCCCTTATCACGGTATTTTGACAATCTTAGCCTTTGTGGGTCCACCTTTTTGGCGGCCTTTGGTTGCCATTCTACGACAGTATTTTTCATTTTTGTTTGACCTGCGGGTTCCATTTGTTTTATTCTTTCTCTTCTCTATTTTGTCTTCTCCCCTTCTCCTATACTCCTCTCTCTCTCTCTCTCTCTCTCTCTCTCTCTCTCTCTCTCTCTCTCTCTCTCTCTCTCTCTCTCTCTATTACTTGTCAATTCTAATCAGGGTTTTATCCTTAGTGGTACCTGATTGATATGAACAGAAAAATAACACAAAAGCCCTAGAATTTCTCAGTCAGGGAATCTCCACAAAATGAAGTTCAGAATCATCATTCACATCATCAATTCCAAGCGTTTATTGCGAGTGCAAGCTTGATTGCTTCCATCGATATACTGATCGACCTCAATATCAAACATCTTCTATACCTCGCCTCTCTCCTCGACCTCCCTCATCTTCCTCGCCAAGAACGCGACTCGAAGAGGATCGGTCAGATCTCAATTCCAATCCTCAAGCTTTTGGCTTCGATTTCAGTTTCGGTTTTGGCTTATTATGGATGGAACGAGTAGCCGGAGGGTTCCTCGGCTAGAGAGGCTTCCGGCCGAAGCTTGTTGTCCTCGCGGGCTGAAGGTCGGAAGGCTTGCATCTTCATCTCTTAATTATGACCATGAACAACATGTCTGCTAACATAGTAATCGCCATCATCCTAGTTAATTTTATTAAGCTCCTTGTTCTTGTAGAAATTGTCTTCCTTCTCATCCTTTGCATCGAAGCTCTGACCATCGCCATTACTGTTGCCTTGAGAATCACTAAGAGAAGGGCCTCTACTACACAACCGTGGCGAGGAAAGTATCTTGCCCCTAGTCATCATAACCTCTATCATGTCTTTATATACATTCACAGCCTTGTTGTGCCCTTTCCGTCACTCATCTTTGCTCCGCCTCTGTTTTTTCCGTCTCTTTGGATGTTGTTCGAATTGCCTGGAGAGTTTCCAGTAGGAACAGGCCAAGATGAAGAGACCAAAGCCTAGGAGCCCCAGCATTGTTGCCAAGCCTTCAAACAAATACGGCAGAGGAGTGCCACGACAATGACGCCATTGGCGGTATGTCCAAGCATTAATGGAAAGAGGGAGTAGAAAGGGACAATGAGAAGAAGGAAAGTAGGACCCGCCAAAAAAGAGAGAAGAAAATAAATAGACCACCCCGTGCCCAAAAAGAAACCGCTTTAAAAATGTGAGACCTACAAAGGCTAATATTGTCAAAACATTGTGATAGGGGAGTGTTTTAGCCATAATGGAAGTGGAAAAAGCGTGACCTTTTTTTATATCTTATTCAGTTGCATATTTACGAAATTGTTGTTGAATTTTACTTTCTGCGTTTTCATCTAATTATAATTTCGAGCTCGTTGATGTATTTAGGTCTAAATTTTAGTATTTATAGCCGGTTGATAAATTTCACGTTTCATAGCAATCCATCATTTAGTCCAACTAAATTACAACTTGGGGGCCACCTTTAAGTTGGTTAACTATGATTGTTGTTATTGTAAAACTTAACCCCATAATTTGACTGAAATATCACAGGCTCTTCTTCTAGGTGGAGTTTTCTAACTTCGGTTCTCATATAATTAAGAGAGTTTTCTAACATATACTTTTTTCTCGCTTTAACATATATTTCATTTTTTTTTTGGTCGAACATATATTTCATATTGAATGTTCTTTTAGTTTATCTTATTCATGTCGAGTTGTAATTTCTTTATGTTGACACCTAAAAAAAAAAATCCAAAAAGGCTCGTGACAAGCACGTGAGGGGGCAACGATCAACTACGGGGAAGAACACCGAGACAAGGCACGTACCGATCAAAAAGGTGCCACGTGTCGGGATAAATTCTGGCGCCATTTCCTTCCGGAACAAGAAAAGCGCGCGGAGGAGAGCCACGATCAAGGCGGTTACTAAAAGATTGGCGGTAATCTCCACGATGTAAAAAGAAAAGGCGCGAAGACTGGGAAACCGTCATCCACGTGGCTTATGGAAAAGGATAAAGCGTGAGGCCAAAGGAAGAAACCGCTTGACGGTTACCAAAGAGTCTGCCTATAAATACCTCGTAGTAACAACAAACAACACACACACAAAAACACTTATCTTTTCAACTAAGCTCTTAAGCCTTTAGCCTAGTCTAGCTATAGCTTTCCAGATTCCCGTCGTCGATTCAATTCCGACAAGTTCATATCTAAAGTCGGGTGTCGTCGATTAGATTCCGATGTCCGCTCACTAGGTTCGGTGCCGTCGATTCAATTCCGGTGTTGCACCCTTCAACCATCTCGTCCAAGACCGTCGATTCAATTCCGGTATTGTATCCTAAAATCCCTCGTCCAGTGATGTTGATTGAATTCCAGCATTGTGTCCTACATTTCTGTTCGACCCTGCTGATTTAATTTCAGAGTCGTGTCGAAGCTTGCTGCACGCCTCGACTATTGTACGTGTTGGGTTGTCGAAGTTATTAAGAGTCCGTAACACGCATTTTGTGTTAATAAAGACATTTATTGCATTTAACACTCTCTGTCCAAAACTGACCTAGAACTCCTTTTCGGAAAACGAACGGATTAAGTTCGATAAAAGATTCTCGCGTTAGCAACCCCTTTTGGGCTATAGTCATTTTGGGCCCGGAACCCATAACCAAGAAAGCCATGTCGAAGGATTTCGATGCGCAACACTTTATAAGTGGATATTGACACTTGCCTAATGACAGAAGTTCCAAGGGTTGAATCACTAAAAAAAATCGGAAAGCTTCTAACTTATCATATCCCATGAGATAATAAGATAAGACCGAGGTTTGTTCAGGATAATTTCATCTGACGACTCTCGTTAACGTTAACAACAAACCCTAATTCAAATCTCTGGCTGGGATCGCCCCGAGACCTTATGCGAAGATCAGAAGCAAAATCCCAATCGATAGACGTGGACCAAAGCTTTTCTGTTTGGTGAAATTGCATTCATAGGAATGTGGCTGTAGTGTTCGGACAAAGATTTCAGGTTAGCTTATGTTGCGTCTGTTGCTTAGCAATGAAGCATGTACAGGCCAATCCATTCACTTCCAATTTGATTGTTCTTGGTGCCTTAAGTTAGGTGCTAACTAGTTGCATCATCTGCATCTCTTGATGTTCATATCCAATCTACGTTTCAATCTACAACCCAAAAGCGTACCAATAAATTGGCTTGTAACGCTACGTTTTTTTACGCTAAGGATGAAAATAAGTTTGATCGTGAAAGGGTTTGTATTCTTTCTATTCGCTTTCCATTTGGAGATACTCGTAACATTTTTCCCCTTCATCTCATGATATCCGGTGCACTGCACGGGGTTTCAACCTAGCCTATCTTTCAAAGACGAACTAATGGGCAACCCGAACCACGAGCCGATGCCGAGGGTAAGCACGAGCTTTTTGGGTAAACGGATCACGAAAGCAACACGTTAGATCGGATAACTTAGATGCATTGCCAGAGCATTTTGTTGAATGCACATCACTGTAAAATTAATCAGTAAAAGAGACGAGTTTTATTTGGGGTTATCCCGCATCAGGGAACCACAAGTTTGGGTCGATTCCTCCCGTGAGCACACCCCCACTGGTAGCAGCAACTGCATAAGCCCTGGTCGCACATACAATATCTCTCGTCTCCACAATCTTCGACAGTTTTGCAGGTTACGTCAAGATGAAATCGTGCTTCAGCACTCATCTCCCAACCTGCCAATTACCAAAAATTTCTTCTCTAACCCTAAAAACATCAACGAGAGAGAGGGAGGGAGAGAGAGAGAGAGAGAGGACCGGATGCAGAGATCAGAAGCACGAGCAGTAGGATGGACTTGGGACAAAGCTTCTCCATCGCTAGTCTCTGTCGTTTGCTTCTGGTTTGAGGTTGTGTTACGTTGGGTCTAGTATAGATATTCACAAAAATTGGCATATCTATGGTATACATGATAATTGACCTTCCATAAACATGAATATCGATCTTTATTGCCTTATTAGTTTGCGCAAGACGTTAGGGGAATAAAACCTTCTTTCTGCCGGTAAAGTTTTGGTCGACAGCTATCGGACCGAATGACTTCCCCAGGAAACAGAATCCATCCATGGATAGGATTGACACGTGCTTACCACATTGGAAGAAGATTGGCTGTAAAACCCACGGCCTTTATGTCTAAAATGTTTTCCATGGACCGAAAACAACAAGCTTAGAATGAGAGAAACAACTTGCAAGAAAGAAAGCACTCTCCCTAAGTAAATGATCGCTAAACATTTTCCTTGAAAATGCTTTCCATGAAATTTGCAGAAAGTAGTTGTAGTAATCAACAACATTATGGTAATATTGAGAAATAATAATAAACAAACTCGAAGAATATATTTAATAGGAAGAGTTACAAAATTTTAGAATTTTTGGAAAACATTAATTTGCAATTTTGAACCCGTGAAGATTACTTTTTTTTTTTTAACAAAATTTAATGTTTTGAATAAGGTAAGCACAAATAGACATAAAGGGACCTGTTCTTCTCACTTGGATGTGGAACAAGAAATCAGGAACAATAATTTCCTTCTTGCTAGAAGGAAAAGTCATTTTTCCCGATCCAAACTTTTTTGCAATCCAAAGCAAATGTTTTCCGTCGATCAACTAATTTCCCATCAATGAAACCAAAAACAGATATGCTAAACTATAAGACAAGTAAGCCTCCCCAGACCGTACAAGTGCTCGATGTGTACATGCAAAAGGTTTGGTTAAGATATGCCATCCAAACGCTGGAAAGTCTGAAAATAATTTTTCAAGGAACTAGATTTTTTATCAAACAAAGTGACTCTTCCGTCGAATCTAAAGCTTGTTTTAGATATTTACTATTACACAGAAAACAAGTGAGTAATGTTATAATAGTTTCTGACTTGCATCCGATATTATGTAATCAAGTATCCATCCATTTACAACACCATCCACTTTAAAACGGACTAATTTCATTGACACTAATGGTGAGGGGGGCATAATGTAAGAGTTTTTATAATGTGGGTTTATATTAATTGAGATTGTAATTTACCATTTTATAGGATTAATTTATCGTTTATGAAATTGATCTAATAAGGTAAGATATAAAGATTCTTAACCAAGATAGTATGGGCTTGACATTGTGTGGGCCAAGCCGAGCCTAACCCGTAATGAGAGGGTTCAGGTGAAAACTCTACAAATATCACTCAAGTCTCTCGCTCTAACCCGATGGACTTCTAAACAACCTTATATAAGGAACGCACACGGATTTGCGTCATGAGAGGCTATCTCATTAAGCTAGAGATACAAAGGACGATATAAGAGAAGTACTAGAGTTTTAGATTGTCACTATTCCGCATCAAGAACGATAAATTCCAAATCGGGTGCACAAATTTCTTTAAATCACTATTGTATTTCTAAATTCTAACTATCGTGATCTTGGGATTATTGTCATAAGGTTTTTAGCGGCTTGTGATTAAATGATAGCAACTTTGTTTGGGAGTAAATAGAGAAAAAGATATTGTAATTGTGAAAACTTTCTTACAAGACTCGTTCTAGTGCGATAACTTTTTTTTCGATCACTTCAATATCACTTAGGTAAAAAAGTGATCACTTTCATGTCTTGCTAATTTGAGTTGCCAAAAAACTACCGTCGTGGCTCATCGACAAAGTGAAGTCAACAAATATAGTACGAAACCATGTCATTTCAACCATTCATTTTTCCCAAATTAGTGAATAGAGGCAAAACTCAAGTCATTTTCAATGTTTTTGAATGGCCCGAATCAGTCTTCTTCGCCATGCTTGCCTACTTAGGGTGTATTTGGTTAAAGCTTTCCTAAGGGACTTTGGGTTTCTAAAGTCTCTTAGAAAAATACTGGAGTGTTTGGTAAGCATTTTAAAAGGGCATCTGGCTAAATGCCAACCTTGGAAACCCTGAAGGCCCCATTCATGAAAATTAGTGAGTTACCTATTTTGCCCCCCTAGCTTTACTAAAATTTTATTTTTACCCTTTTTTAAAAGTGAAATCCTAGATTGTTGCATTTCATCTTCGTCTTCGGGGTGATCGGCGAAGAACCGGCAAGAGACGCCCGGTAGCGTAGGCCCAAGCCTTGGTCAACGGGGTTCGCTGGACCCTAGGCGGCCTAGGCCTATAGCCGTCGGCACCAAATCTAGCTTGTTGGAGGCTTGAGTTCTTCGCCGGCCGATGAAGGGCTTTGATTTTTTTCGAAATAAAAGAAGAAATGAAAAAGAAGTAAATAAAAGAAATATGGAACTAAAATCCCTTTGCAATTTTTTTTTTCTTTTGCCAAACATTATTTAAACCAAATTTGCAATTCAAATGATTTTTTTACCGAAGGCCATTTGTATTTTCCCAAATCACTTAGGCTAAAAGCATTTGAATAGATATGCCCATCGCTTCTTTCGACGATAATGACCGTGGAGCTCGTCTCTTTCTCAGGAAGCCGTTCGTTCGTCGGTGGGCAAATCCGTCTGTTGAAGCTTGCGGGTGTCCTAGTTTTAGCCATGGCTATGGCGAAGAAAACAAGAGGTTGAAGAAGAACAGAGAAAAAGAAAATTTTGGGAAGAGAGAGAATCAATTTCTTCAAACGTCGTTGTCTTCGACTCCCAATCGGCTCATTCAAAAAGTCAAGTAAGACTCTTTGCTGGAAAATGACAGCCGAAGATATTTAAGTGGTCATTTTTTTTCGTTATGTATCACTCAAATGATCATTCAAAAAGTTTTAAAACTGAAGTGAGTGTAAAGCATTTTTAGTATCTTTTCCCGAAGTAAATCTATTGGACAATACAATTTGGTGAGCATACACAACGCATAAAGAGGAGGTGTGGAAAATTCAATTACTCATTGAATTGCATGAGAATGCGAAATCACTCATCTTAAGATTTTTATTTCGAGCTTGTGCTGCGTTTGCGTGTATCGAATCATGGGCTCGTCGTAGCTTCCATTTGGCTCCTCTTGTCGGCTCTCACAACACCCATTGGAGGAAATTTGCAGACACATATCTGGAGCTCCGGAGGACACTTGCAGTACGCTGGATCTCCGCAATCCTGAACAGCTTTGCACCCATGAACAACATTTCGTGCTTCAACCCTCGTCTCCCAACCTGGCAAATTCACAGTTCTTTTCATCATCAACATTCACTGAAACTTCGATCGGGAGAGAGATATACCCAATGCAAATATGAGGAGGAGAAGTAGAACAGTAGACTTTGAACAGAACTTCTCCATCGCTCTTTGCCGATGGAATCCTGCAACACGCAAGACTCTTCTGGTTTACTCTGTTTGTTGGGTCCTTTGCCTTTCACCACGAGATTTCTATTGGTTTAAGCATCGAGAGGATTTCGTGCAACAACTTCAGATATGATTTATGGAATATGGTGACAGCACAATTCTTTGATCTTCCACAATAAACGCGAACACAATCGTTTCCTGCTTCATTCGCTCGACATCGAGGGGGAATAAAATCTTATTCAGGTTAAAAGTTCTACTAGGGCAATGAATGATTTCATTGCCGAATCAAACGCAACAACTTACGGAATAGTAGTAAGTCACGAATCACGAGCTTTCCTTGCAAGTTAGACTAGAGGCAAGTTAATAAAAGGTAAGTGAGATTACCGAAAAAAGTCTTAAATCTTTCCTGTGGATATCAATTCAGTCTTAAACCTTTTAATAATGTAGTTCTTCCAGTCAATTCGGAACGTAATCACCGACATAAATGCCAATCAGACCTTCGTGGTATGAGTGACGCTGACATTGACAATTTCGGCAATTTTTTTTAAAACTTTTATGAAGTTTTAATTTTTTTTTTTTTCCTTTTTCTTCTTTCTTCCTCCATTGGCCATAGGCAAGACTAGCTAGGTCGACCCTTGCAATGATCTAGCAAGGGTAGAGGCCAGCAAGGTTGAACCTCGTCGGCCCAACCTTCGCCTGTGGTCGGTCACCAACCATGGGGACTCGTAAAGGAAGAAGGGAAAAAAACGAAAAAATAATAAAAATTCAAAAAAAATTACAAAAGATTATCCACATTAGCTCCATGCCACGTAGGACGATCAATTTCGACATCACAATTGCCGGCCAAAATTGGCCGGAAAGACTACATTAGCAAATCGTTAAAAGATTTAAGACTAGACAAGCCAAATTAAAGGTTAAGGACTGAATTATCATCCATACAATATATTGGTTTCCCGAGTTAAAATCTAAACGGCCACCCCACACACATCTCAATGATCCCTGTAATAAGTATGGGTGAGAGCAATTTCTAGATACCTCTCTCTCGCAAAATCCAAAGAATTCACTATGTTTTGTAGAATAATCTTAATTGAGAGCCCCCTCCCATCACGCTTGTTCACTACTTACCGAGGAAGTGCATATGCAATCTCCTCCTGGCTATGGTTGTCCTCGTGATAAAGCATTATTATTTCGTCATTGATGGAACTATTGCACCCTTCGAGGCGTATTTTATTTTTATATATGTGAATGATGTGATCATTACAGGAGACGACATCGGGGGTAATTTCAACCTCACTAGAGAGCCCATTGCCATGTTGGACCGCCTTGATGGCACCCCTTCTGAGATACTACACTATTAATAGTTGATTTTGCAATTTAGTATACGTCACTTTCGCCGGCCATTTGGCATAGCCTTCGTAGTTCATACAGTGAGTTAGATTATATTTGCTTCGCTTTCTGTTTGCTATGCTATTGTCCTACTTTTTCTGCCTGATGAGAACAATGTCGACAGCGTCGATGATGGCATTTCTCCTAACACGGTCTTGTGTTTTTCCTAGTCAGTTCTTCCATTTATTCGCATAGTAAGAAGCAAACCATTAAGTCACATTCCAGCTGTGAATCCCGAGTATCGCACTTTGGCCGATACTTAGCATCGAACTCATCTAAGTTGTGTGGGCTTTTGGAAGACAAGGGAGTTCCCCGACATTGCATGCAATAACAAAACTGCCGTTCAGATCGAACGGCATGACGCCATGGATAACTTGTCATGAGATTTTATTTCAAACTTGTGCTGTGTTTGTGTACATCATCAGATCAGGGAACCATGTGTTTCATTCGGTTCCTCTTTGTTGCCTCCCCTAACGCCCGCGGGAGGATAAAGGCAGAAACAGACGTTGAGGGGCGTAGGACACTTGCAATACCTTGGATCTCCACAATCTTGCACAGTTTTGCAGGGATGACTCACACTTCTTGCTTCCACACTCGTCTCCCGACCTGCCAATCAATAATCTCTTCACAGTGAACATTCACAGAAACTTCGATCGATCCATCGATCAATTGAGAGATCAAGAGAGAGAGAGATACCGAATGCGAACACGAGAAGGACAAGCAGAACAATAGACTTCAAGGAAAACTTCTCCATCGATCTCTGCTGATGGAAATCTGCAGCGCGCGATATGACTCTCTGCTATTATCTCTCTCTTTTCTATGCCCAGACGTTGTATCCGGATGTGATGTTGGGTGTCTCACAATTTGAGTTATATATAGGCTAAAGCTCCATTGCTGCAATACCCATAAATGAACTTCAGAAGGGATTTCATAATGGTAATTAATACCCCCAATAATTAACCTTCCGTAAACGTCGAAGTCAACTATTTTCTGTTTGATTCGTCCAACATCGAAATTGGAATAAAATCTTATTTAGGACCAAAGTTTTGGTAGGTTAATAAATGAGTTCACTAGCAAATACAATGTGTGATTTTGTGATATCACTGCCTATTGTTCTAAAAGCTTAAGTTTTTAGATGAATACGTGGTTTAATACTTAAGTATTATAACTCACCCTCTCACGCTTAGTTCGGTATTTTTGCCTAGTACTAAACGCGGATATTTTTAATTGGGGAGCCAAATAAGACCTGGAAAGATTTGAACTCGGGACCTTTTATTCTAATACCATGTGAAATTTTATAATATCACTGCCAACTAATTTAAAAGCTTAATGTTCCCACCAAATCTCACATTAAGTGCATGAACATATAGAATTCTACTAACTCATGCTTGCGTCTTTGTATGTTTTTTAGCAAGGTCGATTGGTGGGAAGAAATTGTTAAATCAAGATCGTAGGGCATCAGTTTCCCTCCATTTACATTTACCCAACTTCAGATATTTTTACGTCATAAATTGCAACAAAGTAGTCGTACGAAGGCAACAATTATATCAACTAATATATGCATGGATACATGTAAGAAACCCTCGTTTTGGAAAACTTGATACATAATAGAAAGAGTCGAACAGCACATCAATTCTTTACCAAAAAATAAAATAGGAGTCGACAAAATTAGCGCGTAAAATTACACGGCAAACTAATATTGGATGTTGGATATAACATACTAATTTCAAGTAATTCTTTCTTACAGTCTACCACATAACTAAATATATCGATTTTGTCAATAGTGCCGGATTTAACTACCTAGACTCAGTTTTACTACATATAAATGCATTCACTAAATAATCAATCTTTTCAATTTCTATAAATCAATTTTCTAATGTATCAACCGTCGCACTTTTCTTTTGGAGGTGCATGTGCGCGAGAGAGAATGTCGAAACGAGCAAGATAAAGGTCATTGCTTGTGAAAAGTTACTTAATAGTCATCGCCATTTAAGTCTTTTCATATCAGAATTTTCAATCTTTGTCGAGTTATCACTCTTCTTAGTAACCTAAGTTGCCTCGCCAATATCATACGACTAAATGAGCACTTCGAAAATTGATCGATCTTTGCAAAGGTCATAACCAAATTCATCTTATAGGCGGTCAACTTTAAGTTAGACTGTTTATCAAAATTCTACAAGATACGACTCGTGGATAAATACCTGTGGTGCCATAACTTGTGTACGATGTTCACTTGAGTTACATAACTTTCAAAAATCGTTTACTTGAGTGCCATAACTTTCAAAAAATAGTTCACTTGAGTGCTACGTCAACTTTTCCGACGTGCCACGTCGGCTTTCCGGTGTGCCACGTCGGCTTTCCGACGTGCCACATCAATGATGGCATTCAAGTGAACGATTTTTAAAAGTTATGGTACTTAAGTGAATGTTTTGAAAGTTATGGCACTCAAGTGAATGCGGTACAAAAGTTATGGCGTTGATAATGTACTTATCCCTACGACTCGACTCAAAAAAATTTTTCAAATGAATTGCGATCCGGGGGCCTTTTGTATGACTACACTGTAATCTGTGACATAGAAAAATATCTGAAATTGGCTATAAAAACGATGCAAAGACATAATCATGGGTCAATTCAACATGTAGATGCATTTCATTTGTTGGTGATGTCATTGGCTGCCCTACTAAAATTTCCATCCTATAAGATTTTCTTCCTTTGGTGCTGGCCAAACAGATATAAAAGTAATGACCAAAAAAAAAAAAAAAAACAGATATAAAAGTAATGGAAGATGGAAGTTCTTAATTGAAAGAAACCCTTCCCGATGTTATTTTTTTGGGAAATTCAATGGTGGAGATCCAGCCAAGCATTGACATATTATTTTTGGGCACTTAGACAAAAATTAATTTACTTGTCAAGAAAACCAGAGCCAAGTGAGAAGGAAAATTAGTAAATGTTTTTAGAAACATTTTATATAAAAAGGATTTTAAGATTTCTTGAAAGGGGTAACCTCTGTTTAGCCGTTGTGGTCCCGGCAAAAGTGCGTAAGTCCGTTGGTCGGCAAGGCTGGTATCTTTGAGGAACCGATCAAGTATTGACAAACCTTATTTATATAAAATGAATCTTTTAAGGTGAACTAATTCTTCTTCTTCAAGTTCAATATCCGAGGTTTCTCGGGTTGAAAGACCTTTGCATACGGAAGAAATTACTATTGAAGATTTTAATAAATCAATTAAAAATTGAAAAATGCCAAAAGTTCGTTATGACCAAATTTATGAGCAATCCTTTTTTCGTGAGATTTTTAAATCTTCTGATTATATTATTGCTACAGAGGAACATGACATTTCTCTTTCTTCTTCTTGTTCTTTGATTCCGCTTTTGAATAAAGAATCTATTAAAAAACATGCTCAGAAGTATAATTATCTTCATTTTGGAATGGTACAAATTGGAATAAAACCACTTCTAAAAGGAGGATTAAATACTTCTACTCTTTTGGTTTTGAGAGATTCTAGGCTATTACGATATGAGGATTCCACACTCGCAATTATAGAGACCTCTCTCCGTAATGGACCTATTCATTTTGATTGCTATCCGAATTTTTCTGTTTCTCTAAGAGACAAAAATATTTTGAAATCCCTTGTTTTCCAAATCAATACTCATAATTATGCGATAGATGACGGATCAATCCCTCTTTCCCTCATCTATAAAATTCATTAGAAAGCGATGTCTTCTGATTTTGATGTTCATTCTCTAAATTCCGCTTCGAAAGGGGAAACCCTTCTTTTGACAACAGACATTAAAAAATCAAATTGCATAGTTCCAAAATCAATCGCTTGGAATGACGTTGTTTTGCCCGAGCAATGGGAAATTGAAAATCCAATACCCCTGCCTATTGTTCATAACGACATTCCAACCAATATCATCCAACATCCCGAAGGTAGGGTAACTATCCAATTCCCTCGGCGATCTTTTGATTTCTCACCCCATATTTCTTCTAGACCTTTTTTTCTACGTCTTCATCTCGAAGGTCAGTAGACCTTCACCCAAATTTGCCTCCTGTTATCACCATCCGGTAAGCAGTCAAGGCAATTCCCTTTCTCAAGCACAAGGACAAACAACTCCTAGTGCTCCTCCTTTTAACTCAAATTTAAATTTAAGTGGTCTCGATACTAGCTCAGGAATTTCTGGACCTATTTATCAGCAATAGGATCTAGGATCTCCTGACCCTACTCCTCCTCAAATGAATGAGGATCCAGAATGTTATGCTTTAGAAAAAGAATTTGTGCTAGATCGTATCATTTTGAACAAAGAATTTAATTCCGAGGCCAACACTGAAATCAGAAAATGGTTTTTTGATAAATTTAAAGGACAAACCAAACGAATCAAAGTGAGTTCCCAGGTCAACTGGGAGAGCATATGTTTTTCTTTGATTGGTTTGAGCATTATTTTCTGGAACAAAAAGAAATTTTTAATTTTAATAAAGTTTTTAAATGGCAACTGGATGATGGTCAAGTGATTGAATCTAATCATCCCCCTTTGAGAAAAATCAAAATTGATTTACGTGACCAAGTAATTCCTGCTGCACCTTTTAAAAAGCCTTCCCATGAAGCGGACAAGGAATTTAAAGCAGAAAAAGAATTTAAAAAGATCATTGAACAAAACAATTTTGCAAATCAACATATTCATACAATAGGAGAACAATTGAATAGGATTGAATCAACTCTCGGTTCGACATCCTCTTCATACTCTACTCCTATTCAGCAAATTTCAACTCCTTCCACTTCTTCTAAATTAAAACAACCTCTTTTTAAAAATTTTGACATGCCCAAAAAATTCAGCAAAGAATTTTATGAGGCACTCCAGCAAAAAAGAGAAAGACTTTTAAGAGAGAAAGAAAGAAAACAACCACTTTTGATTACCCCTAAAGAACAACCAGTTTTGAAGACTCCAAAGGTTGAAAAACTTTTAACCATTTCTACTCCAAAAGAAATTGGGATTTTAGATTCTGGTCAAGTTTCTATTCCTGATACTCCTTAAATTGTTGTTCTTGATTCCGAAGATACTCCTCGGATCAACAGGATATCATGGTCCAAGATGCTGTTTCTACTTTATCATCAAATGGTCCAAGATGCCAATAAAATGTTGAGAAATGGAATAAATTAAAGAAGAAACATCATCTTGGACCATTTGTTCTTCATCATCAAATACAGTCTAACCGTTTTCATCAATCTTGACCGCATTGAGAATTTGGTTTCTTTGGTCCTCAGTGAGATAATTATCCCACCAGCCTTTCAAGGTGCCAGAAAACCCAGCTATTATCATAAAGGCTATCTGCTGATCAATAGTATCAAGAATGGTTTTGTAAGTCGTGGCTAACATAACCATTTGATTCAAAATTTGAATTAAATTTGTTTCAAAAATGTCATCAATATTCCATTCACAAATCGCGTCGGCAGAATATTTGTTCTGGACCCCGTGAGTGGATTCTTCCTTGACGAGGTCGGGAGGAGTGGCGCGTGAATAATAAAGTTTTTGGGGTTCTTTCCAAGATATCTTGTTGATCCGAGGAGTATCTTCGGAATCAAGAACAACAATTTAAGGAGTATCAGGAATAGAAACTTGATCAGAATCTAAAATCGCAATTTCTTTTGGAGTAGAAATGGTTAAAAGTTTTTCAACCTTTGGAGTCTTCAAAATTGGTTGTTCTTTAGGGGTAATCAAAAGTGGTTGTTTCCTTTCTTTCTTTCTTAAAAGTCTTTCTCTTTTTTTGCTGGAGTGCCTCATAAAATTATTTGCTGAATTTTTTGGGCATTTCAAAATTTTTAAAAAGAGGTTGTTTTAATTTAGAAGAAGTGGAAGGAGTTGAAATTTGCTGAATAGGAGTAGAGTATGAAGAGGATGTCGAACCGAGAGTTGATTCAATCCTATTCAATTGTTCTCCTATTGTATGAATATGTTGATTTGCAAAATTATTTTGTTCAATGATCTTTTTAAATTCTTTTTCCGCTTTAAATTCCTTGTCTGCTTCATGGGAAGGCTTTTTAAAAGGTGCGGTAGGAATTACTTGGTCATAGAAATCAATTTTGATTTTTCTCCAAGGAGGATGATTAGATTCAATCACTTGACCATCATCCAGTTGCCATTTAAAAACTTTATTAAAATTAAAAATTTCTTTTTGTTTCAGAAAACAATGCTCAAACCAATCAAAGAAAAACATATGCTCTCCCAGTTGACCTGGGAACTCACTTTGATTCGTTTGGTTTGTCCTTTAAATTTATCAAAAAACCATTTTCTGATTTCAGTATTGGCCTCAGAATTAAATTCTTTGTTCAAAATGATACGATCCGGCACAAATTCTTTTTCTAAAGCATAACATTCTCGATCCTCATTCATTTGAGGAGTAGGGTCAGGAGATCCTGGATCCTATTGCTGATAAACAGGTCTAGAAATTCCTGAGCTAGTATCGAGACCACTTAAATTTAAATTTGAGTTAAAAGGAGGAGCACTAGGAGTTGTCCGTCCTTGTGCTTGAGAAAGGGAATTGCCTTGATTGCTTACCGGATGGTGATAACAGGAGGCAAATTTGGGTGAAGGTCTACTGACCTTTGAGATGAAGACGTAGAAAAAAAGGTCTAGAAGAAATATGGGGTGAGAAATCAAAAGATCGCCGAGGGAATTGGATAGTTACCCTACCTTTGGGATGTTGGATGATATTGGTTGGAATGTCGTTATGAACAATAGGCCGGGGTATTGGATTTTCAATTTCCCATTGCTCGGGCAAAACAACGTCATTCCAACTGATTGATTTTGGAACTATGCAATTTGATTTTTTAATGTCTGTTGTCAAAAGAAGGGTTTCCCCTTTCGAAGCAGAATTTAGAGAATGAACATCAAAATCAAAAGACATCGCTTTCTAATGAATTTTATAGATGAGGGAAAGAGGGATTGATCCGTCATCTATCGCATAATTATGAGTTTTGATTTGGAAAACAAGGGATTTCAAAATATTTTTGTCTCTTAGAGAAACAGAAAAATTCGGATAGCAATCAAAATGAATAGGTCCATTACAGAGAGAGGTCTCTATAATTGCGAGTGTGGAATCCTCATATCGTAATAGCCTAGAATCTCTCAAAACCAAAAGAGTAGAAGTATTTAATCCTCCTTTTAGAAGTGGTTTTATTCCAATTTGTACCATTCCAAAATGAAGATAATTATACTTCTGAGCATGTTTTTTAATAGTTTCTTTATTCAAAAGCGGAATCAAAGAACAAGAAGAAGAAAGAGGAATGTCATGTTCCTCTGTAGTAATAATATAATCAGAAGATTTAAAAATCTTACGAAAAGAGGATTGCTCATAAATTTGGTCATAACGAACTTTTGGAAATTTTCAATTTTTAATTGATTTATTAAAATCTTCAATAGTAATTTCTTCTGTATGCAAAGGTCTTTCAACCCGAGAAACCTCATATATTGAACTTGAAGAAGAAGAATTAGTTCGCCTTAAAAGATTCATTTTATATAAATAAGGTTTGTCAATACTTGATCGGTTCCTCAAAGATACCAGCCTTATCGACCAACGGACTTACGCACTTTTGCCAAGACCACAGCGGCTAAACAGAGGTTACCCCTTTCAAGAGATCTTAAAATCCTTTTTATATAAAATGTTTCTAAAAACATTTACTAATTTTCCTTCTCACTTGGCTCTGGTTTTCTTGACAAGTAAATTAATTTTTGTCTAAGTGCCCAAAAATAATATGTCAATGCTTGGCTGGATCTCCACCATTGAATTTCCCAAAAAAATAACATCGGGAAGGATTTCTTTCAATTAAGAACTTCCATCTTCCATTACTTTTATATCTGTTTGGCCAGCACCAAAGGAAGAAAATCTTATAGGATGGAAATTTTAGTAGGGCAGCCAATGACATCACCAACAAATGAAATGCATCTACATGTTGAATTGATCCATGATTATGTCTTTGCATCGTTTTTATAGCCAATTTCAGATATTTTTCTATGTCGCAGATTACAGTGTAGTCATACAAAAGGCCCACGAATCGCAATTCATTTGAAAAAAAATTTACAATCGAGTCGTAGGGATAAGTACACTATCAATGCCATAACTTTTGCACTGCATTCACTTGAATGTCATAACTTTCAAAACGTTCACTTAAGTGCCATAACTTTTAAAAATCGTTCACTTGAATGCCATCATTGATGTGGCACGTCGGAAAGCTGATGCGGCACGCCGAAAAAGCTGACGTGGCACGTCGGAAAAGTTGACGTAGCACTCAAGTGAATTATTTTTTGAAAGTTATGACACTCAAGTAAACGATTTTTGAAAGTTATGGAACTCAAGTGAACATCGTACACAAGTTATGACACCACGGTCTACTTATCCACGAGTCGTATCTCGTAGAATTTTGATAAATAGTCTAACTTAAAGTTGACCGCCTATAAGATGAATTTGGTTACGACCTTTGCAAAGATCGATCAATTTGCAAACTGTGCATTTAGTCGTATCATATTGGCAAGGCAACTTAGGTTACTAAGAAGAGTGATAACTCGACAAAGATTGAAAATTCTGATATGAAAAGACTTAAATGGCGATGACTATTAAGTAACTTTTCACAAGCAATGATCTTTAATTACCATTATGAAATCCCTTCTGATGTTCATTTTATGGGTATTGCAGCGATGGAGCTTTACCCTATATATAACTCAAATCGTGAGACACCCAACACCACATCCGGATACAACGTCTGGGCATAGAAAAGAGAGAGATAATAGCAGAGAGTCATATCGCGCCCTGCAGGTTGCCATCAGCAGAGAGCGATTGAGAAGTTTTCCTCGAAGTCTATTGTTCTGCTCGTTCTTCTCGTGTTCGCATTCGGTATCTCTCTCTTGATCTCTTAAGTGAACGATTTTTGAAAGTTATAGCACTTAAGTGAACATTTTGAAAATTATAGCACTTAAATAAATGTCGTACAGAAGCTATGGCATTGATAGTGTACTTATCCCTACGACTCGATTGTAAATTTTTTTTCAAACGAATTGCGATCTGTGGGCCTTTTGTCTGACTACACTGTAATCTGCAATACAGAAAAAATCTGAAATTGGCTATAGAAACAATGCAAAGACATAATCATGGGTCAATTCAACATGTAGATGCATTTCATTTGTTAGTGATGTCATTGGCTGCCCTACCAAAACTTCCATCCTATAAGATTTCCTTCCTTTGGTGCTGGGCAAACAGATATAAAAGTAACGTAAGTTCTTAAAGTTTTGCTCAAATTGTATTGTGCAACTTGCGCTTCTCATATTTGCATGTGGTATATCTCTCTCTCATATGTTATCATTATACTATTCAAAATGGGTCATAAATTCATTTCTTAACCCGCATATGTTGTTTTGACCTCCCAAAAAAAAACATATAAGTTGGGTTGAGTTGCTATACGGCTTATGTTAGTTATGATATTCAATAAATAGGGCATAAATAAGTTTTAACATAACAAGAGTGTTAACTGGGTCGTAAATGAGTTTGCAATCCTATATAATTCTCTCTTCATTTTCTCTCGCCCTCACTTGATCTCACACTCGCTCTCTCTGTACTCTCATCTCAATTTGAGTATGAGTCTTCCTAGATTTGATCAAATATGAAAGTGCTTTAAAAATATTGATCTAGTCACTAGATTTGCATTGTACTAAATGGGTCGGGTTAAATATATCTATTTTGACCAGACTATTTATGATCCGACCCAAATCTAATTCGATCCACCCATTTGACGGGTCTAATTATTGTGTTTGTTGCATGAATTAGTGAATGTGTGTGAGTTTACTGTTAACTTAACCGTGAAAAATGTTGCTCAATGAAAGGCTTGGAGCTGAGGGTGGAAGCGCGACATGTGGTTCGTTGGCACCATTGCAACACTGTTCAAGATTGTCCTGATCCAGCAAATTGCCAATGTCCCGTCCCCATCAACAGATGTTTTTGCCCGGGTGATCCTCCACTGGGCTTGATGAGATGATCAATGTACGCACATCCAGCACAAGATTGAAATAAGATCTTATGATCAGTAGTAATTCACAGTGTCATCCATTCAATCTCTCAGTGTCTCTCTCTTGCTCGAGCATACCACACTAGATTATTGATTATACATCGTTTAGTGAGCCTAATTCACATGTACCGTTGGATCACACGGGTCTCACATGATAATTCGAGAAAAAGCACGTGGTATAATTATAAACATGAATACACCACCAAATTATACTCATCCTTCGGATAGATCTTTAACAAATGTGCGAGTCGTCCACCACCGAAAACAACTTCAATCCCCTATCTGGCTCTTTCTCTCCCCGCTGCTTCGCCGCCATCTCCATTGCCGCGACTCTATTCAAAAGGTTATATCTTTCTTCAACATCTTTCGTGAAAAACAACTTGAAATACAATCAAAAGCAAGTGTCGTTGGAAGTGTAAACTACCGACTCCGCCACATGACGACAGTGCCATGGTCAAGAGTTAAATAGAGCGACTTTAATGAATACCGAAAGATTGAAACCGAGAGTTTTTTAGAAACTTTTCGAGCGTATAAATAGTAAGTGTAAAATTTTCTTGAAATGGAAAAACTGTTATTAGGTATTGAATATGATCTCCTTATTAAATGACGCGCTGCATCTCTAATGTAGATTTTAGTATACTAGTCTTAGTGTACTCGCATTTTTATTTTTTATTTTAGGCGTGTGCGGGCGAGAGAGCATGTCCGAAAAAATAAAATATTTCTCTCGTAGTATATAACAAGGAGCCTAACCAAGCATTTTCATTTATTTTTAAATTAATATATATACCTCTTATTTCTAAAAGGAAAAATTAAGGACCCCGGCATCAATTAATTTGGAAGCACTTCACCAAGGTGGAGTGATCAAATTGAGACAAAGTTGAATTTATGAACATAATTTAAGGACACAATTTATTCTCGGCAGATCACATCATCTGAACCGTTATTCCATCAGATTACTGGGACTAGCTTAGCTAGAGCTTGCTGCTTGGCGGATTAGGTGGCGGGAAGTCTTCGCCGCAGACGCACTTCCCGTCCACACAGCGGAAAGGAAAGCCTTGGCACACTTGGCTGCAGTTGATCATGCGCGGACACCGGAAATCGCCTCTCGCCTCGACCACCAGCATCGCCGGACCATCGATATGTAGAACACCTGAAAAGAGTTCGCGGGAATCTAGCAATTCCGTAGACGATAGAATCGCTCGAAATGTAGATAGGTTGGATAAGAGATTCTGAGGGACGTACCAAGTGCAAGAGCTGAGAGCATGACGCAGAAAACAAGCTTGGAAGAAGTAAGTTTCTCCATCTTAGCCTCCCTGCTTGAATTGCAAAAGCGGTTCAAGTGTCGCATGCAGGATCTTTAGATTTATAAAGGCCTTGGTCATTGGAAAATCCCGTTAGATATGGTAATCGAGGTATATTAGCTTACCTAACCAGTGAATCCCAGCATTAATTACTTGCTATATTTTCATGATTCGTTCAATCTGGCCCTTGAGTAACCATACACGTGTTTCTTCTAAAGAAGGAAAAATGCAACTCATTGGTATTGTAGCCATACAGAATTTTTATCTACACACTAGGGGTGAGAAGTTCCGGGGTCCATCCGCAACTTACCCATCGGAACCGATTCCACCCGAAACCTAGAACCTATCCGTTGAAACCGGTTCTCCAATTTTTGAGACCCGAAACCTACCATTGAACCCGAAATCGGATCCGTTCCCACAAGTCCGGTTTTTCGATTCTCGATTCTATATTGAAACCATGCTCACCCCCACAGGGGAAAAGTGTCAAAAAAATCATAAATCTATTGCATTTGTACAAATTCAGCTCTAAACCTTTTTTCCGGTGCCAATTCAGTCTTTTTGCATTTATGTCAATTCAGTCATAAACCTTTTATTGATATCAATTCAGTCATAAACCTTTGTATTGAATTAATTGGCATAAATGCAAAAGGTTTAGGATGAAATTGGCACCAATACAAAAAATTTATGACTAAAATCTATCCGACTATCACCTTAATTAAGAGCCACGTATTTGCGCGGCTATGAAATTACTCAATATGGTGGAAATGATGATTCTCACGTCATCATTTACATCGAGAAAGCCAGTCTGTTGCCAACTAAACTTGATTCCTCCCATATCCATTACCCGAATTGAAAAGCAAGAGTAGGATTCATATTCCCCATCCATAAGAAGCACGAGATTAAGCTCTTACTTGAAATTGTAACCAAGAGGTGGGAGGTGTCAATTATAATGTAGTCATCTGCTGAATGTAGCCCTATTTTAAGGGTGAACCAGGATAAATCTTATATCCCGATTTCTCTTTCTCGTTTTAATCATCTATTTCGTTGTGGTTGTGCGCCGAATCCTAATAATCTCTTGATCTTCCAAAAGCCAAAAGGTATAGATTGATGATGTTTGGAAAGGACTAGAAAACTATCCTGCCCAAAGTCAGTTTCTTCTTTGCGATGCCCATTTCTCACCAAATCAAGTCCGCGAACCAGTTCGAAATAAGCAAAGATAGAGAAGATTAGTCATATCGCGAATGCTTGATCTTTCTCAGATATCTTCAGGGATTTAGTCCAACTGGAAGAGAACTTGGTCCCCTGAATGCCATTGATTACACTTTGCTTGATGATACAAAATTTGGCCGGCTAAAGCCAGGGAGCTTCACTTATTTAGACTTGACTTGGAGGAAACAAAATGACTGATTAAAAAGCAGAGAGCTTCAACTGTTTTGGTTTCAAACAAGAAGTGCTGGAACAACTGTATATATTTGCTTAAGCCAGCTGATATGTACTTGACAACATATCCATGCCCAGGCGCGTTATGAAAACACATACCATCAAGCCAAGGATATCGCATGTTCAAAAGGATTCCTAAGGAACGTGACATTGCCAAAAACCAATCATAAAATTCACGCAGCAGAACGAATATGTGCATACAAGCAATGCAAACCCAATGACAGAGAGAAGCATGCAAGGACTTTGAAAGATCGATCGCCCTGAGCAGCACATCTGAACTAAAGACATGCCCTCTTGAATAAATCAACAATTGAACATCATGGACCTGGAAATTAGCTTCTTTTGAACATATACAGAACAAATACCAAGCATGATTTGACCCCAAAAAAAAAAAAAATTCCATGACAATGTACATCGACCTGGAATGCCTTGCATCTTCATTGTATTTACAGGTGTCTGCCAAGATGGAAAACCAAACTTTGCAGCCACCTCAACACGCATCCCTGAATGGATCATCCACCTCACTGAAAATGTAACCGACAAGGTATAAATGACAGATCATATCCGCCATAAAGAGGGAGAAGGCAGAAAGCATTGTTAAGTCTCTTAAATTAAGCTCCTTCTGTTTTGCAGAGACAATTTAGAAATAGTTTCCTAATTTTTGTCATTTATATTGCCTATGAAAATGAGTTAACGGAACAGGTTAAAGATCAACAAATATGTTTATGCATAGATTGTTGTTAATCATAATGACATTTTCCGTTGGTTCATTGTCCTAAGTGATATGAACATCAAAACCATCCTTCCTTACCAAAAAAAAAAAAAAAAACATCAAAACCATCCTCATAAGTACAGTAAACAATCATAACCAACTTCAACTGTTACAAAAGACCTGATAGAAAGACATTTACAATATGAATAGCCAAAAGAAAAGAAACATCATGCTCAGGTTTTCATAAATACAATACCCTCTCACCAACTGTTGTAAGTATAAACCTGTCAAGTGAACAAAGAAAGAGATTGAAGCAAAATTAACAGAAAAGAATGAAAGCAATTTCCACTGATTCACCTCAGTCTTGTTAATCATTCAAATAGTTTAGCTGTAAAAGGGAGATAATCATGATAAGATCATTTCAGTTTGAATTACGCTTGCTACTAAATACAGTCGGAAAATTCCATCGTTCAAACATTCAGCATTTGCTCTCGTCAGTGAATGTCTCCATCACCTTCAATATGTGATCAGAGCCTTGTACTTTTGAGTATGTAATACCTGATCAACATTATGCTTAACAACTCACTTCAAAATTTGACTAGAAGTATCAGGTAGAGTACCTGATATGAAATGGTACTCCTGTCTCTGAGATGTATCATCACAAGCACCAGCTGTTGAACCGCTATAATGGAGGCTCTCTTTCATCGAAATCCTTATTACGGGATATTGAATTAAATGATTCTTCACTCACTTTCTTTAACTTCCCAACCAACATCGTGTCATCCTTTGTCAAAAAGTATAGCTGCCAATAAAACCGAACGATGAATTAAGTTGTGATAGTAATTTCAATTTCACAGAACTAGAGTAACTCAACTACATGCATCTTGTTGGCCAGTCCTTTCTATCCACAAAAATGGAAGCAATAAATCAAATGAATCTGCTCACCAGAGAAAAACTTACTTGAAGACATACAATGATATTGAACTTCACGAAAGAATTACAAACAATTGCACATTGATTTTTCATGACGTCATGTGAGATTGCATCCCAGGGCATGGCATGGCAGCTTACAACTACTGGCGTGCAAGTATGAAACAAATAAGAGCACATCAACATCACCTTTATCCCAAACTTCTGCTCTTATTTGAAACAAATAAGAGCACAAGGAAGGAAAAAAGAATCCCTGATACCTGCTTCTGGATCCGCTCTCTCTCAAAGGCTAGTTGCATGACCGTATCCATCATGATTTTAGTTCTTAGATTGACTTCATCAGCAATGGCAACTTTGGAGCTATTGGCATCATCCAGTGACATCTCCAAGTGTCTTAATTTAGCCCTGAGCAGGCTGACTTCTTTCTTAAGTTCGAAATTGGCCTCAGATAGTTCAATACATTGCTCTTCCACGCTATCAGTCTTGCCTTCTGCTTTTGAGACCTTCGATTTCAAATCTTCAATTAGAGTTTCCATATCCCAAATAGCAGAATACAACATGTTCTGCTGCTCTTGACTTGCTTCTGAGGATGCCCTCGCATGCTGTAATTGTAACTCTAATTCCCTCAACTGCTTCTCAAGTACACTAACCTTCTCAGTTTTACTATTAACGCTACCCTTAAGAAAATTTAACTCCTCAGTGAGTTCCAAGTTCGAGTCAGTTAACTCTGTCACCTTACCTTCCACAGCATCCACCCTGCTTTCGGCTGCTTCAATACCTTCTTTAAGTGTCTCGATTAGATGTTCCATCTCATTGATTTGATGTTGACTTGCTTCCCATGAAGTGTTTGCTTCCTTCAGATGGAACCTCGTTTCTTTGAGCTGCTCCTCAAGTACCTTCACTTTGTCCTTCAAATTTACAACCTCAGAGCATTTTGTGACATAATCAGCATTTACGCTCTCAAGCTCTTGCACGATGATATCCTTAGCTTTCAGTTGTTCCACTACATTCTCAATTTTAGATATCAACTCTGCTTCACGTTGTACTGAGCTGTTAAGGTTAAATTGAATGACTTGATACTTTCCTACCAGCTCCTTGGATATACCCATCAGTATCTCCGAAGCATTTTCTGCTTCTAGAAACCTTCCCCACACAACTTCTGCCGCTTCTTCCATGTGAAGAGCCACCTGTTCTGTATAATGCAGTTTCCGTTTCAGATCCTCTTCATTCTGTCTGGATTCCAACAATTTCTTCTCGAGAGCGAGCTCCTTAGCAAGAGATTTCTCTAGCATCCTTGAGACATATCTGGGTAACTCTTTTGTTCTTGATCTGAAACTTAGATTGAAGAGTTGATTTTTGTCAGACAGATCCAAAACCTTGTCCTTTTCGCCTGCAAAAGTATAGCTCAGGAGTAAACATGAATTTATCGTGGAATTTATAAGAAGGAATTCATCTTGGAATTTATTGGATCATCAAAATTTTCAACAAATAAGTAGATGGGTGATCACTTACTTTTCTCAGATTCGACAGCCGCAAAGTCCTTCTGAAAGTTGGCTATGTGCCTCTTAACCTCTAAAGCCTGCTCCTGAGACTGCTTCAGAGATTCTTGACATTTATGCAACTTCTCATCCATAAGAGTATATACTTCTTGGAAATGTCTGCATGAAGATATTTCATGATCGGCATCATCAATTTCTGCTGGTAAAGTAGCCAAGAAAATGTCCACCTCTCTTACCTCGGAATCTAGAATGCCAATTAACAAATCATATCTCAATGCTTTCTCAAGAAAATCTTCTTTGAAGTAGCCATTATCCACTGCCCTTGGGTCAAGTTCATCATTTAATGCAAGTAAATGCATCAGAAGAAAGTGTAAATTTAGTAACTTCTCTGACGAACATGCCAAGTCCATGTCGACTTTTGTCAAAAATTTGATAGCATTTTCTAGCTCCTGACCACCCCCGGATATAGAAATTGCATCTAGATCCAAATTAATATCACTGACTGCCAGGTCATCCATAACGACAGCTTAATCTGAAGCTCAGCAACCTGCACAAGCAAAGGGAGAAAAAAATCTCTTAGCTCCTATATTATTGTTTGCTTGGATTCTCTCTTGATGAGTATACTCTACAAAGCAATAAAGAATCAGAGACCTAAATAAATCAAGCACAGAATGCAGCAACCTTAGAAAGCAAACCTAATACTCTTAGCTGACCTGCTAATGTTGAGAATACCCTTATCGATATGTCATATGAGACTGAACAGCATAGAAATTATGACCAGAGAGACGGCAAATTGACTTCAAAAAACCAGTCATCACTTACGCTATCCATGAACAGATGAATAAACGCCGGTACAAAGAATTCAACCCAATTTTCGTATTATAAGGAGCATTCAAAGAGCAGTTAACCTTATCCACGATTTTTTAATGCATATCTACTACAGGAAGTCAAATCCTCTCAGCAACTACTACAGAGAGAGAGTGAAGATAAATATTTCGCTGCCTCCTTTCACCCTTCACTCAACAGCCACGATTGTACTGGAAAGAATTGAACATTTAGTCTTATACCATCTCTTCCATGAATGAGATATAAGAACAGGGAACAAGACGTTCTAGTTCTGATTTTGACTGATAAAAAAGTATGGAAGGCGATCTGGCACATTGATTGTCCACGTAAAATTAAAGTACTTGTATGGAAGCTTTGTGCTAATGCCTTGGCATCTGGCAGCAACCTTTTAAAAAGAAGAATTAGTTCTTTTAGTGCTTGTCAGAGGTGTGGATTGGAAGAGACTCCTGAGCATATGATGTTGCCGTGTGACTAGGTGCAATATGCTTACTTTGGTTGCTTAGGTACGACAATAAAAAGGAAGGAAATCTCAACTTTTGATAAATGCCTGCTTGGGAATATAGATCAAAAGTTTCGAGGAAGTCTATGATAGAAGAATTCATTGCCAAGATAGGTACGGCATGTTGGTTGATATGGAAAGAGAGATGTCATTTAGTCATTTAGTGTTTCAAAGTGTAAAACCTAATCCTGAAAGGGTGCTTACTAAGTTTAATACTACTTGGCAGGAGTTTTGCTTGTTGACAAAGGAAGTTAATAGTCCACAGAGAAAACACAAATGCTGGGGATAGTAGTAAGAAGAGTAGCACCTGAGAACCTACTTCCGCAGATACTATTAAAATAAACTGTGATTGAGCCCTTCAAAATCAACATACAGATGCAGTGATTGGCATTGTGTTCGAGAGAGCAGGTCTGAGGTTTTAGCTGTGCTTGAAGGTTTGAGGTTGGCCAAGAAAGTAACAGGAAGAAAGTGGTTATCAAGTCTGATGCTAAGGCAGTGTCAAAGACATAGGAGTGCACCAGAGAATAGGAATCGGGAAACTGCTGATGTGTCGAGAAAGTGAACCAATTTGGAAAGCTTTTGTCAATTGTCTATTTCTCTTGTATAAAGATGTGGAAATGAGTGCAAGTCGGGTAGCTACCCACTTAGGATGAGGATGTGTCCTAGTGCTTGGGTGACTTCACCCCCATCTTCCTTTTAGATTGGCTTTTCTCTGATGTAAGGAGAGCTAAGCCTCCTGATGGTAGGACTCTGTAAGTCATTTTGATGGGCTGAAGGAAAGCTACGATTTTTCTGTGCATTGACCAAAATTGACACAGGCAAACCTCCATTCATTAAAGAACAGGCCCCCCACCTCAAGGAAAAAACCAATCACCAGCGAACACTCGTGCACCACTCCCAACTTTCATAATCAAAACAGAGCCGTGGAGGAGCGCTACCTAGAATTGAAAATTGGAGATTTAACTTTAATCTGCTTAATCTGACACTTGACATTTCTAGAATATGCAGTCTACTAACACTGCTATTCAGACGGTGCTGGATAAATTCACAGCAAACAACTCAATCCTCTAACAAACAACTATCAACTAAGTTCCCAAGTCTTCGGTGTCTCCATAGTTGCCAAATTCAGAACAAGAATCGTGGCAAACGCACTCATTGGACGAAAATGCAAGAATCGGCGCAAAAGTAGCTCTTTCAACTCACTAACCAAAGGAAACTGGAGTTCATCTGGGCACTATTCACCAACCCACGAGTAGCATTTTCGCAAACCAAAACCACACAACCATACAAAATCATAATCGAGCGCAGAGGATGATAATTACCTGGCTAGGAGAGAATCCAGAAGGGTCTACGGGAGTATCAGCAAGAAACAAAATTGCTCGACCAAGATTGGCTGGAGGGGACTGTGTGAATCTGGGGAATTGAAGGAGCTGGAGGGTGACCCAAAAAGAGAAAAGAGAGAAGGCAGCTGGTAAGTCAACAAACGGAAGCCACGACAACCGCCGAAGTGGTGTGGTTTTCATATCATTTAGCGCATTAATCAAATGTTAAAGAATGTTGTGCGGTGCGTGTTGGGCCAGACCTCGCTCCATGTACCAATCATTGTCTTTTTTGACAAGAAAGTAACATTGACAGATGACACAAAGCCACACCCATGTCTCTCGAAACTCAATAATTACATCAAGATCGAACCTTCAATGGAGAAAACAAAAAAGCAAACATGAGTTATCTTATCATTGAGATTCACGCGCCTCTCTATCATCCTGATTTTAAATTTCAGAATTAGATTATAGTTGGCTACTCACACTGAAATTGAAATTGACTTTTGCGTTGAACTTAATTTAATTACTTAAGTCCATCGTTATTCACAAAATCTCTACCATACTCCACTCTAGTGTTTTGAACCCAATTGACAGCCATGGTATACATGAAAATGCTTGTCTTTCTCCGATTCTCTTTATTTCATAAAAAAATAAATGATTTAAAATATATCTTCTTCAAAATACGTCTGTTTGTATTGCCTGGATTAATCAGTCAATAAGAAATATTTTACATCATCGTTAATAATCTATATCTAAATATTTTCTTGAACGATATTTATTTATTCATTTATTTTTGTAAAAAAATATAATCAGTTATTTTTTTAAAAGAAAAAAATTATATTTTAAATTATTCATTTTTCGAAAAATAAACCAAGCTTCGCTGATTAAAACTTTCCGTTAGATTTGCATGTGGGACGGACAGGAGATAGTGCTTTCTGACAGTGGAGATCTATATATGGGTGGCATCATTTTGGATCAATGGATTTATGACCCTTGGCTTTCCCAAACTGACCATTTCAAGCTACACCTCGTTGGTGGTTTCTCGTAAATATTTTATGGTGTCCGACCTAGACCAGTAAACCATTCCGTGTGAATGATCCGAGAAACAGAAGATGGAGCAGAGCTTCCTAGGAGATCACACAAGAAACTTGGGACCCCATTCTCATCTTTTCCGTGCCATGTTTCCTTTATTGCAAATATTATGATTGTGACTTCTCCATTTATGCGCAAAAAAGACAACAGATTGGTCGAAAATCGAGAGTCGTTTTCTCATCAAGATCTGGTGAGGCAGCCCATGAGCTCTCTAAAGGGTAGATCATGCTGTCCCACATGACTTGAATGTCGCAGACTAATTTTGGTAGTGGAGTTTGAGGATTAGAACAGGAATCGAACCGAGTTTATCGTTAGCAAGGCAAGAACTCTCAGAAATGCCAGTCGTTTCATTCAGGCCAAAGCTACAACCCCAAAGTCTCATTGACGAAGGAACTAATGAAACCAGTGAATACTCACAGCTTTTGGGTCTATGCTGTTCCTAGCAGCAAAACTGTCTCTATAGTCTGCAGAATTCACAGCAACAGAAGACCGAAATTTTGTTACAGAAGACAGGACTTCATTGATATTCATGTGAAGGCTCCCCTCAAATTTGATATTGATTCTGCAGCCAAAAGAGATGCACAGTCAGTAAAAGAGAAGTCACTTGCATTGAAGAAGTGAGCGACTGCATTATAAACGAGAGAGAAATCTGTATATGCTCACCTGCAATTTACTACAGATCTCGACGACTTCGGCTAGAGGAGCCCAATCACCAAAGTTCCTCTCGATGAACTGATAAGCAATCCCACTCTTGCCACTCCCAACTATAAAGAGCCCGCCTTTTATCTCACCTTCTCCTTTTAAATTCTGCTTGACCCCCGTTGCTTTTGCACGCTTGTAGTTAGCTATCGCTGTCGGGTTGAGAAGGAACCCCGACATGAACTTGTCCTTGAGCAGCTTCCCACCGCCAAGCGCTTTGAAAAACTCCATCCCGCGATCGTAGAGCACGACGCCACCCCAGTACCGGGGCCAGAAATTTTTAACCTGTTGTATTGGAATTTCTTTTACCAGGGAGAACATATGACAAAAGGATGAGGAGAAAAAAGAGAATAAGAGAGTGATCGGTGAATGACCTCCGATTCTATGTGTTCGTGAAGGACTGCAAATAGTTGGACCCCGAGAGCATCGAAGATGGGCTTTTTCAAATAGAGTTGGTAGGCTTCGGCTCTGCACATGATGCACCTGTATTGCCATTCATAAAATGTGAAGCAGAAAGCAGTATCAGTACAAGCATAGATGCTTTACAATTCGTGGTATCGATGATGACAATCGCAAATATTGCGCAGCAACCCTTAAATGGAAGAACTCACCCCGGCCGTCTGATGCAGACGAAGACGGCTGGCTTGTCTCGCCAGAGCTCCGAGGCCTTCATCGGAGGCGTTCTAGTCTTCACAAGGGGCTCCATCGCAATCTTATGCTCTGGCGTTAATTTCTGGACCGAGATGTTCTCGATGGCAGAGTATGGAGCAATCTGATTGGTTACAGGAGGAGCACTCATGCAGCCACAGGCTCGAGGCTCAGCAGGCCCTGCCGCAACAATCCCTTTAAAGATGTGACCGTCCTTGATCCTAAGATCTGACAGCGACTTCTCCAGAAACCTATCATTGGTACTAGTACTACTTTTCATGGATAACCTTGTCACGCTCATCTTCCTAAAGTTTGCCGACGAAGGACTTTGGTACAAGCTATTGGTCCTGGAAGGCGCGTCAGCACGAGATCCTCCTTGTGCTGAAACCTCATAGGATTTAGGCAGAGGGTCTGCACAGGGGCTTGTCCTGTCCAAAAACCGGGCTTTGTGGCCTCTCTTCATCCGGAACTGTGAAGAAAGGTCGCCGGTGCTCAGGTTCAAAAGCTCAGGCAGGGATCTTCCAGAGGCCTCGAGCCGGTCTCCATACTGCAACAATGCACGGTCGTGCAGGTAGGATCTGATCCCCAGCGCATCCTAATAAATCAGTAGAGAGGCTTTTTCAATTTATCAGGTTGGTGTGGCATTTACACTGCATAGAAATGGAGATGATGCGCATATTCCCACTCCGGTAAGAGAGCAGTTAACTTCAAACGTCTTTCATATGACAGAATATGATTGATCTCTTCGCACAGAAAATTATCTAGTCTGGTTAAGGTATCTTGTGATCCTAGGAATCATAAATCACAACCAACCTTTTGCTGTTGAGTCATTGAAACTGCATCCATGTCCTCTAAGTTCATGAGCTTCAAGGTCGGGACATCGTCCCAACCTTCTTCGACTAACTTGGGTAGCAACTCTTTTAGCGCTCCATTTCCAGCAAAATCCTCCATGGAGAAAGATGCCATTTTTTCCTCTGCTATTCGTGTCCAAAGTCAGAGATTTGATTTAAATGATCTATGCGTTGTTGTCTATGAGCTTTGTTCAAATCGAAGCTTGCGTATTGCATTGTCAGGCTGGACTTCGCATGGCAGATGGAAACTTCTCAAGGTTGATATATAATTGTAATTAGTATCCAGCCGGTCACGTCTGCGTCAATGGCCTACCTATTTGGTCATATTCTCTCTCCTCATTCAGGCTTTCAATAGAAGAATTGACAGGGTTTTGTCTCATATATCAATGAAGTTCTGCTCACAGGAACCTGATTTTCAGAGCAGTTCGTGATCTGTGAATTGCTCATTATTCCTCAAGATCATACTGACATCGGTTAGATTAAGCGTCCCTAGAACCTAGCCTGCGCAGTTTGAAAAATGTACAAATTTTTGCTTGTTTATGTCAGAGAGAAGGTCAACGAAAAAGAATTCGATGAACCAGTCCGTTTAATATTTGCATTTAAAGGCAGTAATTAGAATTGGTCAAGAGTCGCCAATCTGGATTGATTTCGTTCTTAGGAAATGCTTGTTTATCAAGATAGGTGGTTCTGTTTGGCCACCAAAGCTTACTTATTAAGATATTAAAACCATTATACAAGTTCAGGTCGTGACGTAAATAGGAAACTGTCAAATTTAGGTGTCTTTCTCCATTATTCTTCTCTTAACATCTTTTCAAGTCCATGCAGATATTTCTCGTGGCACAAGGGGAAAAGGTCGCTTCCACGCCCGCTAGTTATGAATTTTCAAGACCTAGAAGCTCGATTTGAGTACATAACCATCTTATCATAAACTACGTATTACATAGTATAAAACGAAGTAGTGCAATATGGCATCTTGTTCAAATGCCTCAAGATCCTCTCCGCCATCTGCCTGGTGGTAACATCTCCGTGATGGAAGGCACTGACCAAGGTCGAGGGCAGCAACCTATCTTGAGAGATGTACGAAGCTGAAGTGTTGCCTCCTTTGCTCAAGAACTTCTCGATGACCCAAAATGACTTCTGCCTCAGTCCTTCATGCCTATGATCCTTGACCACATTCAGCACATGCTGTATGGTATTGGCACTACTTAACATGTCCACGCTCTTGTCGACATCGACTTTGTCATCTAACAAGGTACACAGAGCAGACAGTGCAGCTTCGACTACCTCGACGTTTTCATGTTCCAAGCATGTTAAGAGCCTCTCCACTGCATTTGCCTCGATGAGGCAGAATGTACTCTGTGAAGAACAAGCCCCTCGGTGTACTGGACACATTGACAACTTTTTCTTTTTTGAGGAATTAAAGGATAGATACTTTGGCAAGTGAAATAGCTTCCTTATTTTGGTTTTCTTGATTTCAGGGGGCTTTGATAGATGCGCAGATTCTGCCGACAGATTCTCCAATCCAATAGCCGATAACCTCTGCACTTCATCGCTTGATGTTCTCATGAGCAGCTCTGTGAATACAGAGGTGAAGTTGTAGTTTCTTGCAAGAACCAATAGCTGAGGTTCATACAATGTTGTGGTGAACCTAACTAGAATGCCCACTAGGCCTTCTAAGTATGCGATTGCGTACCTACCTGTCCTTGTGCTGCTTACTTGCATTCGATTGATTCTTTGTAGAACATCGGCAATCAAGCCCTTATGCAAAAGGGCTAGATTAAGTGTCACGTTCTTGTGGGGTAGCTTGGCAAGAAATTTTGCTGAAATTGATTGCTTCTCTGTCACATGATTCAGTTCATTCGGGCTCCGGATCAGGTTCTCAGGCAAACCTCTAGTTTTGCAGAGTCTTTCGCAAAGTGTATGGCCCATATATGATGATAAAATTATGAGAAGCTGGATTGCAACGACCACGAATTCTTCATGCGGGTTATTGATAAGTTCAATCAGAACATAGCTCGCTTCAGTCTCTTTGACAACAGAAACAATTGTAGCTGTTGATTTAGGAGACTTGGTCAGGCACAACAGAATCTTCACAAGGTTGATGTTGAGCTCATCTGGCGTAGAGTTCGTCATCATGCTGATAAGGTTATAGACGATGTAATCTGAGGCCATAGTGTGTCCATGCACGTTCACCTGAAGTTTCTCCAAATCCAGCCCCGAGTCAACTATGTTGGTGATTATTGAGGCCGCTTCCACCCTCGAGTTCATCGTTTCATCGGTAATTTGGCGATTAAACATTTCTTCGATCATGATCTGCAAAATTCCTGCCTCCACGAGCAGTTTGCTGTTTGGATGGTAAGAAGAGATCCTAGCTAGAGCCTTAAAAGCTGCCCTCCTGATCAATCCATGTCCGCTCTGCACCATTGAGATAAGCGACGGAGCGGCTCTTACCGCCACATAGTTTTGGCTGTCATAGCCAAGAAAAATTTCCTCAAGATAGCTCGCCATTTCCAGTTTCAGTTCTTCACTACCTACATTTCCAAAGACAATGAGGCAAAACTTTCAAAGTTTACCAACCTGTCAAAACCTCTGAATGAGGTACTAGCGAGTGGTTTGTTAAAAGTTCCTATAGTATGGTTCTGAGTGATGTACCTTCGATCAGATGTTCCAGAAGTGGTTCCACATATCCGTTTTCGGCCATGATCTTTATATTACTCGGATGCCTCTCCAGATTCCTTAAGATTTCGCTGGCTTTCTCACAAGCGAAAGCATCAAGCGAGTTGTACTTATTCGTGATCAGGATCAAAATGGCACCAGTAGCAGACCCAATGCTCTCGCATAGGGACTGAGATTCGGAAAGCTCCAGCAGAAATTGCAATGCCGAATGTCTCGTGGGTTGGTGACTGCTAGAAAGCAAGTTGATCAGAACCGCCATATCTACTACTCTGGCGATCATTTCCTGTGTTTATAACACCGATAATGACTATTTGCACAGAAGTGTCATAGGCCATAACATCTTGGAACGCAAACTATAGAGTTGCATAGAGAAGTTAGTGATTAAGAAAAGATCAAACCTTGTTATCTTCATCTTCCTCCGCCAATTGTCTCAGTATGTCCAACGCCATACATCTCACATTTCTATCCTTGTACTCCATGAACTTGGCCAGCAACGGGATCATTCCAATATTACGAACTTGAATCTTGTTGTAGCTTCTGTGCTGGCAGATGCTTTGGACGTCTTTTAAAGCTTCGAGAACCATTTCCGGCGAACTCGCTAAAGAAAGCGCAGCACGTGCCACTTTGATTCTCGCTGCTTCGTTCCTCTCCTTCCATTCTTCTATTGTGGTCTTCAAGGAAAAATTAGCGCTTAGGACTTGAGAAACCAGCTTTTTCCCAGTCACCGGACAACATATTTGTTCCGTGTTTTCGTGCTTCTTAAGCCACTCATCAATTGCGCCTCTTTCGTAGGTCACTCCGCTTTCTATTGTTACTGGGTCTTCCATGATCTTCTTTGTCAGTGGACAGAAGAAGGTCCCATATATTGGCTCGATAGCCTCAGCAACTTGGCTTGATGTTATCGATGCCCAACTCGCACTCCTCTGCTTCATGTGGCTGCCGCTCGTGCTCGTGCTTTGAAGGAACTCAACGAATTGCAATCCGCTCAAGAACCGCGAATTATCCACCAAAGCTGCAGTGTCAATAGAATATAAGTCTGTTTCAGACGATACTCGTTTGCTCTGCCTTTCCATAGTCACAGCCTCTTTAGGAAGTTGTGCGTCCGATTGATCACCTACTTCAAGCTGTGCTTTCTTCATTTCCAACGACAGCGACTTCACGGCCAGCGCCGCGAAATCTTGGTCCCCATATGTCGAAGCAGGTATCATGCTCAAGTCTTCCCCAATATGATTTATAACGCTCTCTAACTGAACTATGACGCTTCTCAGCTCATGATCCTTGATCGGGTTTGTGTCCCTTTGGCACCTGCAGACCAAACCCTTGGCAAAATCGATCTTCTTCGAAATGGATTGTACAATCGGTAGCGCGTTCGGCGGAGCATTTTCACTCGCCTGCAACTCCATGACGGCAAAAGTAGCTCGGTATAAGTAGCAAGCGATCGCGGTGAAGCTCTCCCGTTCAATCTCGATGGATAGTAAAGACTCCGTGACCTCGGAAGTAGATTGAAGTAAGGACTCAGCAAGATCTGCCGCTAGAGAATCGTCTGTTTTCAACTGCAAGAGCAATAGAATAGTTGCAATTGTTGCCAAGATCAGCAAAAAACACAGATGATAAATACGAACATCATCATGCTAAAGTCTTCTTATCAGCAACTGTACATGAACTAAACCTTCAGCTATTGTCACGAACGAAATTGAACATCTTTACCAAACTATCTGTACTACATCTCTCGACAATAATATGGGACAAAGGACGAAAGCGGATACGGAACGAGGGACAATTCTCCTACCGACATCGAATTAGTCTTTCTCTTTTCGATGGCTTCCCAGTGTTACATCCAACCTTGGAGATGGTCTGTCTGCAACTTCAACTCATAAGTCAAAAGTCGAATTCTGCGCGACGAAGAAGGTTGCTTCTGATAGAATGGCTAGTGCTGCAAGTGGAGATCCAGTTGCAAAGGGCTTATGGTTTTTTTAGTATTCCCTGGTGGTGGTTGTTTAATTGCCGCTGACTAAACTTGGAATGGGTCATACCATTCTTGATCAATCAGGTAAGCTAAACATAATTAATACTTTCAGTAAACCTCATCTGCAAAATTTTTTACCATATGCTGTCGTTGTCTCGAGACAACTAGGGAAACGAAAATTCATGTCCTGGAACTGTTGCGGCGTCTACCTAGTTTTCATTTCTTTCGGGGTAAACTTTCCCGAGTAGAAGAAGTGCATTCCTAGAGATAACAAAACCCTTCTCCGGCATCTTAGACACACGATCCGCGACTTAGTTAGTTCGATGCCGCTACATGCTCGACATCATGCAGCCGATCGACCTCGCACGATGACGCTGAATGAAAACTTCTTGGAGCTATTACAATGTAGATGAACATCAACAGAAAAGTTCATAATCAAAGAAACGGTCTAGACGCCGTTGGACCTCCTCTGTTGTTTTCTATAACACCCCAACAGACACTGATGACTTGGTAAGAGAAAATTGGCCGCTGGGTTGACTTGGATTGGGTATTGTCTACGTCGCACACAAAAAAAAAAAAAAAAATCACGAGGATGACGATCGCAGAATTGGTGGCAACCCACATTGCAAGAGGTGTCGTCGATGATGGGGAAATGAAAATTTCTGTCGAGACGACTTTCAATTCGACTTCTTCTTCCGACGAAAAAGCGAACACGATAGACAAATCCAACAAGGGGTTGTCTGGATCGTGAACTAGAGTTAGACAGTCCATACTTAGATCTGTATGCGCGCCTTAGTATTAAACAGGACAAAAGCGATGGTTGATGGTAGGAAATAAATCAACAAAAGTAAACCGGAAAAGTACCAAAAAAAAGTCTTGAACCTATTGTAACAGTATCAATTTTGTCCTAAACTAATTGAATCCTAAATATTTCCACAATTTGCCAATAAAGTCGTTCGATCAATTTTGGTTAGAAATCGCTAATGTGGACACTAGTCGTTCTACGTGGCACAACCAACGCCGACATGGAAATTTAAAGAAAAAAATCGATTTTTTCTATTCTTCTTTTTTTTCCCATTTCATTTTGGTCGGCAACCCTTGATGGTCACTGGGCGAGAGCTAGTAAGCCCTCACTGAATGCAAAGGCCTTGCCCAAGGCCTTCATGCCCTCACCCGCGGTCGATAGCCTCGCCCGGGGCCATTGCGGCCTCGTCGGCCGCGAGTGAGGGTGCAAGGCCCTCGCTCATGGCCTTCACGGTCCCGCTGACCGCAAGTGGGGCAACCTGCTCAAACCTTGCGAGGGTTACAAGCCAAAATAAAAGAGGGGGAAAAAAGAAAAAATCATTAAAAAAGAAAAGAAAAAACTAAAAAAATCAAAAAATTATTAAATATTTAAAATAAAATAAAATAAAAAACTATCCACGACGATGCTAGTCGTGCCACGTATAATGGTCCAAGTCCACGTCGGTGATTTTCAGTCAAAATTAGCCGGATAAACTACATTGGTAAATCATCAAAAGATTAAGGGTTAAATAAGCACATTTGACTGATTTAGAACTTAGTAGGCAAAAGTGCATTATGTTTAGAAATTTTTTTGATACTTTTCCCCAAGTTAGGCAAAGTATGAAAAAGCAAGATCGAAACTTTGAACGAGTCGACCTCGCAATCCCACCAAAGCAATTTCATGTCAGCTGATCGATCTTTCTTATCCGTCCCAAAAGAAAATCCAAAAGATCGAGAAGGGCAGACACGACCTCAATGGGGGAGCAACCCCTCGTCATCTATAGATTGAGGCACCGAGCAAGGCATATTCACCCCAAGTCGGCTACTCTGAACTCTCCATCCGCTTAGGCAGCGTTTGGTCGTCCGTATAAAACTCGGAATAGGATATGTTTTATCCTATCCCGTGTTTGGTAGGTGTCCCGGATAGTATAATGTCGGATATATGAGGGATATAACCCGGATAAAAAAATACTAGGGGAGGGGGTAGGATAAGGTCGGATAGAATTTCTCTTATCCGTCATATAAAAGCTAACTTTCTTGTCTCATTTATTTCTATTTTCATTTTATTTTATTTTTTTTGCAAAGAGATTTGAAAATCTAATAAAATGTGTATATTTTCAAGTTTTTTTTTTTTTTTTGTGTATGAGAACATTATTTTTATAGTAATAAGATCGGAATATTTCATGAGCATTACGTAGGGCATATACGTCCTTTATATTGATATACGGTTTCTACCAAATGCGGGATAGGATAGGATATGAGAATATCCGACTTTAAATCCGTAGTTCACCAAATGATGGATAGGATATAGCCAAATCCCTAGATTTCTTATCATATCCTATCCAATCCTATCCCGACCCGAAATCCCGACGACCAAACGCAGCCTCACTGTTTGAACTCCTCCCGAATGAATTGAGAGTTAGGGAGGCTTATCCAGGGGCACACCCGGACATAGAGCGTTGAAATATAAGTTAGATTAATGTCAATTATCCTTAAAGTTTAAGCTGTTGTAGAAAAGCATGACTTTATATATAGGTATTTTAACGTGGAGGCCCAACAATTCCGGAGAAGATGAAGTTATTATAGTTGATGGTGTTAGTGATGTGATGGTTGCCGATGATAGTCAATGGCGGCAACGAGGGTCGGGCGAAGCTTAGTAGTGGTTGATCCAAAATCGTGGGGAAAATAGAGTTACGAGGTAGGGGATGTTTCTCGGGGTGTGGGGGACCCTCATCGGCCCAGGCCCGAGAGTCCCTCATCAGAGGCCGACAAGGGTGGCCCTTGTTTTAGGCCGGCAGAGGGAAGAATGGAAGAAAAGAAAATCAAAGTATTAATAAAAATTATTCACGTCAACAACGTCAATGCCACATAGGACCGTCGAAGTTCATATTAGCTATTACAGTCAAAATTGACCGGATAGGTTCAATTGACAAAACGTAAAAGAGTTAAAATTAAAAGGTTTGGACCGAATTGGCAAACCTGTAATAGATTTAAGTCTTTCTGAATAATTTTCCCACTAAAAGTGTATGATATTTTGGTAATGAACTCTAATATCATAAGCTAAATTTTACTAAAATTGGATATCGATCATCGACACACTAAGGATTCATTCATTCTCAATTGATTCACAAGCTCGCTTTTAGCTTTTGCAAAAGCCTAAACGAACGTACCTAAATCTTGGGATTTGGTCGGGGTTTGTGTATCCTTCTCCCCTTTGAAGACATCATCTTTATAGTCATGACTTATGAGCCTCTAGATCTCATTTCCAGGTTTTAAGTCTTGGATGTGGGCCCCACAAGCTAGTGTTAACTTCTAGCCAATAGGTTTGGCATCCATGTTGACCGCTTCTCCGCGTACGTCGATCTATTTTTACTATGTGTCTTGTCACGATCCCCATCAATCTTGTATTTTAAGAAGACGTTAAAATAGGTAATAACCGTTTCCCCACTCTTTTTCGAAATTTTAACCGATTTGGCATGCTTCCGAATGTCAGGGCTGTGCAACCGAATCGAATTTATCCGAAAACTAGATCGGACCACTCAAAAGATAGGTACGGAAACAGGTTCTTCTTCAAATCGGTCAAAAAACAGGTTCTAATTTCTGAAAATGGATTAGAATCAGCCCCGATTTCAGGTTTCAATCACTAGGGAACCGAACTGATTTCAAAACCGATTTTTACTCTAGGTGCATCATGTTGCTTGTTATTACTATATTTTGCATTGTTTTGACGAATTGTAATTTATATTACTTATATTAAGAATTGTTGCTTTTAACGGATAAAAAATTTTATTATTCATCTTTTTTTTTTGAATTGTTTCATTATTAGTAAAATAGGTTCTCAGACTAATGGTGGCCATTTTTATTATTAATTTTTTTTTTGTCTAACTAATGGTCACCGTCTAGTCGTTGACTGACTAGTGTGCTCCACTTACGGGTTTTTTTCCAATTTAATTTTTTAAAAAATAATATTTACAAAAATATTTTTTAAAAATAAATATTAACGGATTTGGGCCTCGCTCGAGCTTGGGCTGCCGAAGAGGCCCGCTCGGCAGCCCAACCGCCGAGCAAGGCTTGTTCGGCAACTGGATCGCCGAGCGGGCCGGCCTGGTGGGCCGGCTTTACGCTTCGGCTGACCCAAGCAATCGCGAGCGGCCGGTGGGCCGGCTGCCACGCTTCAGCCCAACCGCCGAGCAAGCCCATTTCCTTTTTTTTTTTTTTTTTTATAAATTTCATTTTTTAAGTGTTTTAATTATTTATATTTATAATATTTTCATATTTTTTAACATGTTTATATTTATTTATTTTTTTTTTTTTTTTGCGAAGCTTATCTTTATAACATAATTAGTATTAATTAATACAAAAAATTATTAAGATTTATAATTCATAAATAATGTTGTAATTATGTAATTAATTGAAAATATTCACATAAGGAAAATCTTCAATACCAAACGAAAAGAAACCCTAGCCGCAATATAAAAAATAGAGCCCAAAAAAAAATTTTTCGGGGGCAACCACGCCAATTTGTTCGCACCGCAAAGGAGATTTGTTCGCTTGCTCCAAGTTGGGCCTATCGGCCCAACTCTCCGCGTCACGAACCAAATCTCAATTTTTCCTCCATTTTTTGGGCAGCACAAAATATATGTCGGGTCGGGTCATAAACCGAACCGGGTACATAAAATTCAAGACATATATTAACAATATATGAAATTAATTGAAAATATTCATAATATAAATTTGGTAAAATATTCATATAAATAATGTTGTAATTATGCAATTCGGTCGGCTAAAAAGATTGAAAGAGGAGGAAAGAGGGAAAGGAGGGTTCATTTAATATCGAGAAGTAACATCGAAGGGAAAAAAAATGCAAAATTGACAAGGTCGGGACAAAAAAAAAGAAAAAGAAATGCAGACAATATAAAGGACGAATACACCTTTGGTCATGACCTTCTTTGAAATAGTGAGCACATATTGTGCCCTTATTTAAAATAATACTCACTTATTTAAAGCCTTTATTTGAAGTTTTTCAAAAAGGAAAGTTCGCTCGGAAAAATATAAAAAGCATCTCCTTATTTTTTTTCTTATCATGAAAAGCTCAGCGTTTAGTGTCCCATCCACGCTATTAGAAACATCAATTTGGGCCGTAATTATTCCGCACCACTCACAATCAAAGGTTGGGAGATTGAAGAGCCCGTCACCGCGGCCCTCACTAAGATGTCGACGGTCATGAAGTCTCTTCACACAAGGTCCGTCGTAACTAGATGATGGAGAACGGGGACTATCTCGGTGATCTGCTCGCAATGAGCGCGCGCACGTTGCCTCGTCAACCGCATTGATAGTAAAGAGTCCCGTGAATCCTTCCCGCAAAAATTAATTCACCGGTCAACG
This sequence comes from Rhodamnia argentea, assembly GCF_020921035.1. Classification (NCBI taxonomy): domain Eukaryota; kingdom Viridiplantae; phylum Streptophyta; class Magnoliopsida; order Myrtales; family Myrtaceae; genus Rhodamnia; species Rhodamnia argentea. The sequence goes on along the minus strand of NC_063154.1, from coordinate 6,584,612 downwards.
GTGTTTGGTCTGTAAGGATTGTATCGACTTGATAAAATTTAGGACTTGATTGCACTTCTTGAAATATTTTGAGACTCAACTATAAATTTTTTGATAAGTTCTAAGATTCGATTGCACTTTCCTAATAAGTTTTAAGGTTTCGTTACGGGTACTTATTTTTTCAACTAACGAGCTATGAATGGTAGGACACAAAGGAAAGGTGAGAGGGTCCACTGCCGATGCTAGGCTGTAAAGAAGGCGTTGAAAATGGATTGGTTTTGCAAAATTTCCTCCATTTTTCTTTGTCAATTTTGCATTTTTTTCCCCTTCGATGTTACTTCTCGATATTAAATGAACCCTCATTTCCTTCTTTCCTCCTCTTTCAATCTTTTTAGCCGATCGAATTGCATAATTACAACATTATTTATATGAATATTTTACCAAATTTATATTATGAATATTTTCAATTAATTTCATATATTGTTAACATATGTCTTGAATTTTATGTACCCGATCCGGTTTATGACCCGACCCGACATATATTTTGTGCGGCCCAAAAAATGGAGAAAAAATTGAGATTTGGTTCGTGACGCGGAGAGTTGGGCCGATAGGCCCAACTTGGAGCAAGCGAACAAATCTCCTTTGCGGTGCGAACAAATTGGCGTGGTTGCCCCCGAAAATTTTTTTTTTGGGCTCTATTTTTTATACTGCGGCTAGGGTTTCTTTTCGTTTGGTATTGAGAATTTTCCTTCTGTGAATATTTTCAATTAATTACATAATTACAACATTATTTATGAATTATAAATCTTAATAATTTTTTGTATTAATTAATACTAATTATGTTATAAAGATAAGCTTCGCAAAAAAAAAATATAAATAAAATAAATATAAACATGTTAAAAAATATGAAAATATTATAAATATAAATAATTAAAACACTTAAAAAATGAAATTTATAAAAAAAAAATAAAAAAAAAGGAAATGGGCTTGCTCTGAGCCCAACCGCCGAGCAAGTGGGCTGCTTCGGCGGTTGGGCTGCCGAGCAGCCAAGCCGGCCCACCAGGCCAGCCGCTCGGCGATTGGGCTGCCGAGCGAGGCCCAAATCCGTTAATATTTATTTTTAAAAAATATTTTTGTAAATATTATTTTTAAAAAAATTAAATTGGAAAAAAACCCTCCACTTACCTCCCTTGTCTAGAAAAATGAAAATGCCCTCTCGCTCATTTAATAAAACGCGTTATTTTTTTCACTTTCTCTCGTGAGAATCAAATTCAACACAAAGCGATTATATAACAGCATAGGAATTCTCGATTTCATTAAGAGCAAATCAACCAGATTCGCGCTTTTTTAATTTTTTTCTTTCCTTCCTTATTTTTGGATGAGGGGGAGTTCGGTTCACATATGTTTCTCTTTCAAGAAAAATTTGGTGTTGGGAGATGTCTTCTACGCACAACGGCCAAGAGCATGGAGAAGTAAAGTGAGGCGGCTGGGGTTCGAGCTGCGACAAGTCTTACGGTCGCGCCTTTTGATAAGTTTGACGTTGGACTGACTTGTCCCGTCGCCAACCTCCGAGGATAATCTCTACTGTGTACCCACTCGAACAGAAACCCTCAAAGCATCTTCTTCATTTTCATTTTCATTTTCATATTCATCTGCTTCTTCTTCATCTTCATGGAGTCTCCACCTCCACACATGCTGCTGTTCCCTTACCCTGCGCAAGGCCACATGCTTCCCCACCTGGACCTCGCCCACCAGCTCTCCCTCCGCGGCCTCGCCCTCACCGTATTGGTCACTCCCGAGAACCTCCCCCTCCTCAACCCTCTCCTCTCCGCCCACCCCTCCGTCCGCACCCTCGTCCTCCCCTTCCCTCCCCACCCCAAGCTCCCCTCGGGCGTCGAGCACGTCCGCGACATCGGTCTCTCCGGCAACGTCGCCATGATCTCCGCCCTCTCCGCCCTCCGCCTCCCCCTCGCCCAGTGGTTCGCCTCCCACCCCAACCCTCCCGTCGCCATCCTCTCCGACTTCTTCCTCGGCTGGACCCTCGACTTGGCCAACCAGCTCGGCGTCCCTCGGATCGCCTTCTTCTCCTCCGGCGCATTCTTGACGTCGGTCATCGACTTTTGCTTTCGGAACATCGAGAGCGTCAGGAGGGCCAGCGCCGACGCCGTGGAGCTCCCCGATCTGCCCGGAGCGCCGTCGTTCCGGGAGGAGCACCTGCCGTCCTCGTTCCGCCTCTACCGGGAGTCCGACCCGGATTGGGAGATTGTTAAGAGCGGCATGTTGGGGAATATGGCATCTTGGGGTTGCGTTTTCAATACGTTCGATCACTTGGAAGGCCAGTATTTGGAGTACCTGAGGCGGAGAATTGGCCACCGGCGGGTTGTTGGTGTCGGCCCGCTGAATCTGATCGGGCTCGATGACCTCTCGGGCCGGGGAGACCTGGGCGTGGGCGGTGGAGCGGGCAGCGACGTGCTGGGCTGGCTCGACGGGTGCCCTGACGGGTCGGTCCTCTACGTGTGCTTCGGCAGCCAGAAGCTGATGACCAAGGAGCAGATGGAGGCCCTGGCGTCCGGGCTCGAGACGAGCGGGGCCCGGTTCGTGTGGGTCGTCAAGACCCCCACGGCCGAGGAAGGGCACGGGGAGTTGCCAGATGTCTTCGAGGCCCGCGTGGCCGGCCGGGGGAGGATCGTGAGGGGGTGGGCCCCGCAGTTGCTGATACTGGGCCACCGGGCCGTGGGCGGGTTCCTGAGCCACTGCGGGTGGAACTCGGTCCAGGAGACGGTGGTGGCGGGGAAGGTGGTGCTGGCGTGGCCGATGGAGGCGGACCAGTTCGTGAACGCACGGCTACTGGTGGAGGACGTGGGCGTGGCGGTGAGGGCATGCGAGGGGGCGGATATGGTCCCAGACCCAGACGAGCTGGGCCGGGCGATCGCGGGGACAATGAGGGAGGACTTGCCGGAGCGGGCGAGGGTGCAGGAGCTGCGGAGGAAGGCGTTCGAGGCGGTGGAGCCCGGTGGTGGGAGCTCTTGGAGAGGCTTGGACGAACTCGTGAAGGAGCTGGGCCAGTTACAAAAGCCATCATTGTGATCATCCGGTCGGCCTGTCATTATTGACGGATGAGAAAGATCAACGACCGACCGGATCGTTGAGTAAAGCACCGTAGAATTGTGCGTTCGGCAGATTACAATCGTGTACGTACGTCCACCCGTTTTGCTGCTTCTAGAAAATCAACCGTGGACTCTTTTTCCCCTAAAAACTGGAGCGATTAGGATTAAATTATGCAATCAAATTAAGCTCAGTTCAGACATATTTACCTAAATGAATTTTATCTTTTTTCTAGTTAGTGAAGGTTAGTATCATAGATTAGTGGAAATCTTGCTTGATGGGATTAAAGCAGGTCAAATCTTCGAGCTTGATTTCGAGCCTTTTGCTCTGGGAGTCGGGTCCCATGAACAGGCTTGACGGCAATGTTCCGGGGGAAACAAGCAACTAGGAAAGGACTTTCACCCTCCCATGTGGTTTGACCTAGGAATCATAACAACGATGTTGCTAGACCCTCTTTCTTCTTTGTGAGCCCGTGAAGCTCCATGTTAGTTTCAAATTCAATCTGTAAAATCAACTAGCATTTGCCTTTACTAAGTTTCATTCGAACAGACACCGATTTGTGCCGTGTCACCGGGAGTTATGTCGTGACCATTGTCGGATAGTGCGCAATAGATTGATGGGTTAATATCACAAACAAACAAAAAAACCCTCCAAACCCGTACACACGTGATGCATTTATCTAAAAATTAATTTTTTTATCACCAAAAATATAAATCGGTACGCATGTAATAGAATTACCTCAACATATGACGGATTTATCCAAATTAATTTTTTTGACCATCAAAAATTTTCAAATTTGTACATATATGATAGATTTACCCTAAATTATTTTTTTTGCCACCAAAATCTTAAACTTGAATAAGATTTTCCAAGAATGTCACTTTTTAGGCAAAACAAACCGAGCTTTAAAGACGAAATAATTGTTTCCACAGTTTTTTTGAACTTTTGCCGGTTTGGCATCATACCAACCGCAACTTCATGTATGGCCACGATCCTCGCATCGCATGATTCCAAGGTTGTGACTTAGGGTGCGCATGGCAACAATCCCGAGCATAAATTGATTTTTTTACTTCGTCAAGTAGCTCCAAACTTACTAATATATGGATACTTTTGCGCTATATAAAGGTTCCTAACTATATCTACATGATTTATTCAAACCAACTTTTTTGTATGTATAGATATTGATATTCGGTAGATCCAAAGTTATCTTTCCTCTTTAAAACTTTCTATCCATCCTCACGACTAGCAAGTTAAAGGTCCACTAGACTAATGAAGGTTCATCGCTTGCCAGGTACATGGATATAATAAGATGATGCGATAGAAAGCCCGTAAATATGATCAAGAAGGGCGATGGATTTTTCAGTAGACATTTAAAAGTCAATCGACAAGTCTCCTCGCACCATAAGAAGTCCATTATGATGGAAAGTCTTTCTTCAAAACTTCTCCTTCGGCTCTCTGTCTTTCCTGACTACCCATGAGGAAAACGTGAGTGGTTCCTGTCCGAGCTCCGACAAGCCAAGGTCGCTCCGGTCCTAGTCCCATTGCCCCACCTAAGGGAAAGGAAAGATAGCCATCCCACGAAGTGGGGCGCGTGCACGTGAGAAATTCTCCACTCGCCTTCTCTCTTTCTCTCTCTTTCTCTCTGAATCTGACCCACGCAGAGAAATCGACATAAGCGTCTCTTTTCTTCTGCTTCTTCTTGGTCTTCTTCAGTCTCCATGGAGCCTCCGCCTCCGCACGTACTGATATTCCCGTACCCGGCGCAGGGCCACATGCTTGCGCACCTCGACCTCGCCCACCAGCTCTCCCTCCGCGGCCTCACCCTCACCGTGTTGGTCACTCCCAAGAACCTCCCCCTCCTCGCCCCTCTCCTCTCCGCCCACCCCTCCGTCCAGCCCCTCGTCCTCCCCTTCCCTCCCCACCCCAAGCTCCCCCCGGGGGTCGAGAACGTCCGCGACATCGGCAACGCCGGCAACGTCCACATCATCTCCGCCCTCTCCGCGCTCCGCCTCCCCCTCTCCCGGTGGTTCGCCTCCCACCCCAACCCCCCCGTTGCCATCTTCTCCGACTTCTTCCTCGGCTGGACCCAGGACTTGGCCGCCGAGCTCGGCATCCCCCGGATCGCCTTCTTCTCCGTCGCCGCGTTCTTCACGCTGGTCATCGACTCCTGCTGGCGGAACATGGAGAGCGTGAGGAGGGCTAGCACCGAGGCCGTGGAGCTCTCCGATGTGCCCGGAGCGCCGTCGTTCCGGGAGGAGCACCTGCCGTCCATATTCCGCCTCTACAAGGAGTCCGACCCGGACTGGGAGATTGTTAAGAGGAGCATGTTGGGGAATATGGACTCTTGGGGTTGCGTGTTCAATACGCTCGATCACTCGGAAGGCCAGTATTTGGAGCACCTGCGGCGGAAAATGGGCCACCGGCGGGTTTACAGCGTTGGCCCGCTGAATCTGATCGGGCTCAATGACGCCTTGGGCAGGGGAGACCTCGGCGGCGCCGGCACGGGACCAGGCAGCGACGTCCTGGGCTGGCTCGACGGGTGCCCCGACGGGTCGGTCCTCTACGTGTGCTTCGGCAGCCAGAAGCTGATGACCAAAGAGCAGATGGAGGCCTTGGCGTCCGGGCTCGAGAGGAGCGGGGCCCGGTTCGTGTGGGTAGTCAAGACCCCCACGGCCGAGCAGGCGGAGGAAGGGTATGGCGCCGTCCCGGACGGCTTCGAGGCCCTGTTGGCGGGCCGGGGAAAGGTCGTGACGGGGTGGGCCCCACAGGTGCCTATACTGCGCCACCGGGCGGTGGGCGGGTTCCTGAGCCACTGCGGGTGGAACTCGGTCCAGGAGGCGGCGGTGGCGGGGAAGATGGTGCTGGCATGGCCGATGGAGGCGGACCAGTTCGTGAACGCGCGGCTGCTGGTGGAGGACATGGGCGTGGCGGTGAGGGCGTGCGAAGGGGCGCGCACGGTGCCGGACCCAGAGGAGCTGGGCCGGGCGATCGAGGGGTCGATGAGGGAGGGCTTGCCGGAGCGGGCGAGGGTGCGGGAGCTGCGGAGGAAGGCGGTGGAGGCGGTGGAGCCCGGTGGTGGGAGCTCCTGGAGAGGCTTGGACGAATTCGTGAAGGAGTTGGGCCGACTGCAAAATCAACGAACGTAATCATGCCATTCGGCCTCGAATGGACCAAATCGTGGAATTTACATTAGAAATTGCAATCGCGTACGTCCACGTGTTTGTACTTCTAGAAAGGTAACTCTCCTATGCATTTTTCCTTCCACAAAACTGGAGCGTTTAGTATTGAGTTGTATGATCAAATTAAACTTAGTTATATCGAATAAAATTTACACACTGATAGTCGTAGATTACCAAAAGGAAAGGCTATCATCATTCTAACTTGTATCAAGTAAAAGTTACAATTTCCGAGCTGAGGCATGTGGATGACTTACCACCTCAAAAGCCTTGCCCATATATGCTCCGGACGCCTTGGCAGGTTCACGAACAAGTTTAATCAGGATTTGTCCCAAATTGCTTGTGTAGCAGATATGTCAAAATGGGTCCTAAACTCATTCTTTAACTCATTTTTAACTCGTTTTTGAATGGGTGGTGTCATAAATGGTTCGGCTAAAATGTTATAAACGGGTTTAAATAGGTTCAAGACATAAATGGCTTAGTATAATTGGAAACACGATATTCTCATTATATTCAATATTTCCTTTGGCACCTCATTATATATTCAGTTCAAGGGTTGCTTTTGGATCATTCATTCATTGTAAATTAAATTTCTTTATCATCCAAGTGTTCTCCTCAATAAACTCGTAAAAACACCGATCTGATCTAAGTAAATTAGGGATTTATCTTTCCCTTTGAAGTATGCATGGCCGAAATTTTTAAATTGATCAATTTAATGCTCCGAATCATCGACCCGATCCGATCTGATCCATCCATTTGGTGGGCCTACATGGGAACAAGGACAGAATGGGTTGTGGATTTGCCAGAGCATTATTCATTTGGTTATGGGCCGTACCATACTTCAAAAGGATTAATTGAAGCAGAAATTGTTAGGTGCCGATCACCCAAACTAGAAAACTCTACTTGATTAGCTGACAGGACCATAGGTTTTGTTGGAGACAACCATGGGCTCGAGCGCAGGGCATTTGGGGCGAGACTTGCCCAGAACCGGACAAATCACGACCTTCAACTATGTAGGTCTTGCTAAAGATATTTGTGACGATTGCACAGTGTGTGGTATACTTCGAAAACCATTCAGCTCATGACGACGGCTGACCGATGTGTTGCCGAAGATTACCAACGAAATACCTTTTTCAAAACGTGGATCGATCGGTGAATCGATAAAGGCCGTGAAAGGTCATTTGTTGATTCTCGGACAATAAATGTAAATGACGATAAAATTAAAAACAATGAAACCGAAGACAATCATATACAGCCATGTAAAAGGTGAGGGAAGTAAAATTGAACACCCGTTACTCGGTGGTTGATTGGCGATTCTTTCTACAAACTAGGATTCCGGTATTTATAACTAGTAGTGACACCTAATGACGTTTACAAAGAAATCAAACACGTACTACGTCACTTAGTAAAAACCACCTTTGCTACTTGACGGTTACACTTTGTTTTCCCCACTCTTTCGCGAATGTCGTCTCCAGTTCTTTCGGGATCTTTGGTTCCATTAATTTACGATTACTTCGAATTTCCTCTCCTACAAATATCGCTCCGACAGCTGTAACCGAGGTTGTCGGCTCTAGCACCAGGACGATTTCTTCATCCTTACTACACCGGCCATTACAATCGTGGCCTAACGTCACTTGAATCAACCTCCATTTGCCGACATTCTACTCCTCGATTTGGTTACTTTCACTTATCACCTCAGTCGACAAAAACCAGTTTTCTTGTCGACTGACTGACTTTGCCGATTAAGATTTCTCCGAGCCAATTTCGCATATTTGCTCGGTCTCTTCCGGTCTGAGTCGAGGTCAAAGACTTGGACATTTTTCGGTGTCAACAACAGGAATGTCCCACAAGATGTAGCTAGTGAAAGAGGTCGAACTTCCCATCTGGTAGGCATAGGAATCATAGACAATGATGTTAGTCCCTCTCTCTTCTCTGTAAACTCACATTACTCCATGTTACTTTCAGACTCAATCAATGAAATCACCAGCATGTGCCCTTCACTAACTTGCATTCCAACAAGGACCGATTTGTGCCAAACTTGGGTCAGAATCTCCTTAAAGCAAAGATTATAAAAGCCAAGCCAAGAAGGTTGTCCATTATAGTTAGGTATCCTTGATCTGGAAAAACTATCAAAAGAAAGTCTTAGATTACTCGTAATTGTATCAATTCAGTCCTAATTATATATATATTGCTAATTGAATCATAAATCTTTTGCATTTATATCAATTCAGTCCATCCAACTAATTTTGACCGATCGACGCCACAACGATACCTACAGGGATAGGGAATGGCTCGAGTGTATTACTGGGGCACGCCCATAACTTTTGCTTCAGAGTCCAGATTAGGTGTTCCAGAAGGGGACAACCAGACAAGTTCCTGGTCCCATCTTGTCCTCTCAACTCTTTTTCCCCATGTGGCTCTACCCGTTCTCATCATTCGATGCTTTCATTACAAGACATTAAGGCTCTGCCCACCACAAACCCACTTGGTCAAGAAAAGAAGATAGGAAACAAAATTTATGCAACTCCAAGCGGAAAAAGATCAGGTTGCCACGTTCACATGCCATTTTCCAGACGGCTTTCCTCATCAGCTCCATCATTCCTTCTCACCAATTCAAAGTCCAATTGGGGAAATTAGTGACCATCTTGACACAGAGTCCTCATCTGCTGAGAAATAGACTGGTAGGTGGTGAACCTTCACCAAACCGTAAAAAAAGGCCAATCAATTTGTTTTCCTTTTCATGTTTAGGATAAAACCTTGGCTGCTATGGATGAGAATTGAAAATTGGCCAGGTTCTGGTGCCGCTAGACGACAACAGATCAGCCGACGCGTCGGGATCAATGCAAGCTAAGCATCATTAGCTTATGTAACGACGCATCGATGCTGGGTCGATGCTTTAGATCTCTCGTGATCAATGACTTCCGTCGTAACTACATCGATGAGATTCCTCGGAAGCTATAACCGAGCTCCAACCCTCCCAATATCACTCGAAGAAATCGATCTGATTAGTCGTACCCTTCCTTCGGCGTGCCCGACAAGTGGACCAATCTTCTAAAGTACATATGCTTTTCTGGTCGTACATTGTGTACTTGCTGACTCGATCAAAGGCTGTACTTCGAGATTAAACAAGCGGGAAATTCTAGTTCTGTTGGCCGCTTCCAAATGGGAAGAAGAAGAAAAGGGCAAGAATTGAACAAAAGGGACTTGTTTGACCTCTCCACCAATTAACACGGCCAATCTCTTTAACGGGTCCCCAATGATCTCTCGGTTGGTTGGCTCAGTATATCTTTCTCCCCTTGCTGTGTCGACATCGAAGGAGTTTTCTTGGCAGCCCTACTCCTCAACAGTGAAATTGAACAACCATGACGCGTTGCTAACCCACATAAACAAAGACTGGAGTACCTTTTAGCATTGGTAGTATCAATTTGAGGAAGAAGCCTCTTCAGAAGAACCCCTCCTAGAAGCAAAAACACGCATGCAAATTGAGACACAGGTGAGTCAAACGTGCAGAACCCAGGAGAGGGAAAGAAAGAACGAGCCAGGGAGATGCTCTATAACAAGAAAAAGAGCCCGTAAACGTACGATCTGCATGAACAAGTTCGGGTGCCAAAAACTCCTCCAAATTCGAAAACACCTGAGTGCATGTCACGATTGTGCCTGACAACAACACTAGTCCGTAACATATCTGGAAGAAGGATGGGCAGGAAATACATCAGATCAACACACTCGCTACTCTTAGGAAATAATCTACAGAAACCAATCGATGTTTCGCACTCCAACTGTGTTATTCGACAATGGAGATCCGACGCAAAAGCCACAGGTCCTAACACCACTGTTATAGAGTGAAATTTGCCAATCAACCAGAAACTTCTTTAAGCTCGAAGACAATGGAAGATCAGCCACATTCAGTGTTTTATTACACTGGACAGCTCCAGTGACACAAGATAATACTCAAGAAAAGCGCCCATTAAATTTACATAACATCTTTTTCTTATATTCATTCAACAAATTATTTATCCGACAAAGTCCATGAGTAAGGGTTGGAATCAAGAAAACGAACTCAGAAGAAAAAAATACAACCAATCTACTCAGCTTGCACTTAGCCGATGCCAAGGATATTTACAGCAGCTCATCCTACTGATGCTCAAACTAAACCCACTCATGGAGATCACAAAGCAATCTAATCCTACTGACAACCCTCCACTTCCACAAACCTACGTCCTGGAAAAGATTCTGTTCCATCGGGACATATTACTAACTTTCTCAAAACTGGCAAGAAGTCCCAAGCCTCTGCCTCTGCCTCTGGCCTAAGGTGGCAGACTTCCTGTTATCGAATGCTGGATGCAGCAGCTCCTGGAACCTCCCAAGGAACAGATGCCATTCATCGCCACTCATATCTGCGAGATTCACAAAGCTCACGCTTGCAGGAAGCTGCTCATTTGCACTTCTGTGCCCAGATGATGTATTAGTCATGGAGCCATTTTCCTGCATCATACCAGAATATTTGGGTTGCTTTGGACCCTTCTTACCCAAGACAGTGTTTTTAAGGGACATGGAAAGTTTCGAAACTGAGGGAATCATCTCAAATGCCTCGACCCCAGCAACATCCTCCACCTTCTTCTCTTCTTCATCTTCGCTCTCTTCTTCCTCCTCACTTCCTTCCTCCAGTCTAGACAGAGGATTCCGACCATTGCTACCTATTCCGGAATCAAAAGGTGATCTAAACATATAATCATCCAAGGTCATCTTTGGCATGAAGCCTGATTCAGCATCCTCACAGTCAATATCAAATTGAATCTCGTCGTCATCCATGTCTGCCTCGGGGAACAAAACATCCCTATCAGCTATAGACCTTCTCGCCTCGATGCACACGACCTCCAGTTCACTTGGTTCTTCCTCACCACTGCGAAATTCTCTGCTCATCATTTCACCGATTTCAGCAAGACAGAGGCCACATTCAGCAGCTTTCTTCAGGAAAATGGTGCAGAGGGTCAGCACGCGGAGACAAGCTTCTCGGATCATGGGAAGCTCCTTACGCAGCATTTTCAAATCATCTTGATATTCCAGCTTTTTAATGTACTCCAATTCATCCTCGGAAAAAGGAATTGAAGCCTGAGGCCAATGAATCCACTCAAAGTATGGGTCCTCCAAAGTTTCTGGCAAGCAAAGGCCATGATCGATAGGAGTCAGTTCCACCTGACCAAACCTTCCCATGCTGTCAAGTTTCCTTACTAAAAGGTTCCCAGCATGCCTGTCTGTGTTGAAAATTCTAATGTCTAATATTCCAATTCGATGCACAGCAGAAACAGGGAAGCTTGAGGTCCCATGATCACTGGCATCAAAATCATGAGGTATGAACTGCTGAAAAGATGCTATCTTGCTGACCATCTTCTTTTTGTTTGGCTTGTCAGGATTCACTCCATCATTAATATTGAAGATAGAGTGAGTTATCTTCACCAGAGCAGTTGGAGGCACATTAGCAAAATGTTCAGAGTCCAGAAGATAAGCTGCAACCTCTCTGATCCCTGTTTCTCCAACTCGCACAGATCTCTTCAAGCCCGGTTGTCCTAGAGCTTTGCCGACAAAGCCTTTAGGATTATTGGGGGCAAATGGTTCTTCATCAGTCGGCTTGACAATAGCAACAAAATCACCTCTACTGTTTCGGAAATAGTATGCACCCCCAAGACCACCATGAACAGGAATTGGATCCACTCCCATCTTGATCGCCTTCACAACGTCCTTCACCAATTGCTTGATTCTATCAAATCGATCTGACCGGCCATCTGACTGGTCATCTGACCGGCCATCTGACCGGCCATCTGACCGGCCAAGTATTTCTATCGGACCACTTTTATCTCTTTGCTGGATATCCCTCCCGGTTGGTGAAAGACAAGGTGTCGATGAGCTCCTATGAAGAAAATTCCGCGTAAGGAGAAGTGGGGAATCGTTTAGGACAGCACTGAGATCATTTTTCAGTACCTTATCCCCACAAGTCAAAGAGCTCTGTTCTATTGGGAAGTTGAGAGCGAGCTGCAACCGCCTTTTGACAGTGTGGGCGTTGTCACTGCGATCCAGCTCCATGCCCAACACACAGCCTGTTTCAGTCTGCACAAAAACCCGTCTCCTCCCAGTAGGTTGCTTCCCCTCATTTCTGTTAGCCCCGTGGTACTCCCTGCTAAGAGGGCTCTTGAAAATAGCCACAGCCATCTGAGTCTGGACAGGGCTGTCTAACTCACGAGACATGAAACAGAGAGGGAGAGCTTGAGCTTTTGCAGCCAGCAACAGGGGTGGCAGCTGAAGAGCAATTCCCTCCCAAGATTGCACCAAGCTGCAACACCGGTGGCGACGAGTGTATGCAGTAAACGCAACCCGAGTATCATCAATCGGTAAATCCAAAATCAGATCCCATCAACAATCAATGCAAACCACAATCAAGGCAAGGATATGCCAGCAGAGAGATACCAGAGACCGCCTGATGCTAATTGCTACATATAGGGCGCCATCTCACAAAAGCCCGGAGAGAAATGGACGAAAATCTGCACAACATGAGACGAAGGAATGTCATTCAGATGAATACGAAGCATTTTGACCCACTTTCATACGAATCAACCACCAAACAACTAAAATGCATGAACGATGCACGGATTTCAGAGAAACATAGAGTGTGTGAACAAGCAAGCGAGTAAGATCCACACATCGGTTTCCTATCAGTACACGCTTCAAAAGCAGTAACTGCAACATTCCGTCACCAGTTCGTCAATGCAGCAAGCACCAAAATCCACCACAATAAAACACGGTATAGCAAAAGAAACGTACTAATTTAGAAAAACAAACGAGTCGGCCGAAGCACAGATTCAGATGCTAATCATCTCACACTGATAACACCACCGGATTAACTCGAGGGACGATCTCGTCCCCCCAACATTCCACCAGACTCGATTCCGAGAGCACGAGGAGCTCCAAACATATTCCGCGCTCGCAACACGCGCGGGGACAAACAACGGATTCATCGAATCGAGGACGCGCGGGACTCACCAGATCATGAGATCCGAATCGCAATCGGCTGCGGAACCCGCGGAGCAGGAGCTCGGAAACTCCCGGCCGTCGAAAACGGAATCGGCCCAGGCCAGCAGACGGGGAAGAAGAGGAGTGGACGAGCGACGCCGGAGCGAGAGATGGGGGAATCGCTCGAGCTCTGACTCGGTCTCGGATGCGATTCTTTGTCCCACCAAGCCACCAAAACCAGGACAAAACCCTCTTCCCTCTTTCTGCCTTCCTTCCGCTTCAGCCTTTGCTATCGCTTTCTGGGAGCAGGGGTTCAACCATTTACTTTACGCGGCTTCGACCTCTCTGGTTAGATTTAACCCAACCCTGGTTGCTGGCTCCCTCTCTCAAGATTGGAAGACTCTGGAACACGAAATCGGAGCCGCTGGATGGGGAAGCGGTAAGAGAATCTGGGACGTTGGAATTCCAGTTGTTTCCTTTTTGGGTCCGGTCCGGTTTTTTGCCCCGATTCCTCGGTCCGTTCTCTCGACTCTGTTGACGTTGTTTTCCTTTTTTGGTCCGCATTGGGGGACTGTGTGCGGGGAGCGAAGAACGAGTGATGGGGCCGTGACGTGGAGATAAGGGATTGGGCCATGACGTGGCGGGGTCACCGCCTGTGCAGGTAAAATGTCCGCGAATGGGACGCTTTTTTAGGTTCCGCAGCGTAGCTCCAATTTCGCGTAATTACCGCGATAAATTGATGATAGGTTGAAAGTACATTATTGGTCAGTTAATTCTGCCAAATACGCTTCTGATTTTTAATGTCCTCTTCTTAACCAATAAAAAAACAGCTCTTGAGTTTTTGTTTTTATTTTTTTTGGCAATCAACCTCTTTTTAACTTTCTCCGTTTATGCCGACGAGTCGTTATGCCGTTATTCAGCCGATCAAGGCACAAACCAACACTATTGATCGGATCCGATCAAGGATTAAGGGTAGACTTAAGGCGGGACATATCCGATTTCAAGTTTAAAAGTTCCTATCGAGGCTGGCTTATGCTTGAATCTAGGTGTGTTAATGGTCTCCACTACTCGAACCAGTTGACGTGTAGATCTTAAAGGCGAGAGCAACAATCCTTGTCAAAGATCCCGAAAATCTTTTACTTAGTGTTCTTTTTTTTTTATGAATTTTCCACATAGTATGCTACGTCGGTGGTCACAAATCTTCTCTAGGCACACTAGCATTGCGACACTAGCAAAATCAATCACATGTAATGAGAGGAATCGATTACCGTATAACGCGGACATAAAATACGAAGAGACCAATAGTGCAATATGAAGCTCTAAGATCATTCAACTAATTCAGCAAGGTTTATATTTGTCAATAATTGACATTAATTCATTTTTCGAGTAAGGTTGAATAAATATATTGATACGTATTAATCAAGCAATCTTATTAAATTGGGAAATAACGTTTGAGCCGGGACGATCCAATGCATGCAAATAATTCATTTCTATATTCACATTTGGGAGCATACCCAGTGAAAATCACACATAGAATGGCCAGTTTCCTATTACATTATTTTAAATAACACAGATTTCTTGCTTATTCTTTATTTTACTTTGCAATTCCTTAATCGATAAAATTAAAATTGATTGAGAGGCATAGGTAGGCACATGCGAGGCGACAAGATGTGCCGGCACGTGCAACGTGCAGGGCGGTCGGGATTTCTAGCGTCGAGATATTTTTTTTTTTGGGTCCCCGTAAGAGTTAAACATTAAAAAATAAAAGAAAATGGTACAAATCCGGAACTCACCTGGTCAACTAAAATCATAACAATCCCGACCTAAAAAAAAGCAAATTCAAAGCAAAAGACTGCACGTGATGGCGACTCGCGCGACTGATGCTCATATGCGACCTGTCGGTATTATCTTGCCACGTGTTTCTGTCGTTATTCGATATTCTTTTTTTAAGGGGCCTCTTTTTTTTTCAAAAAAATTGTAAAACCTGTCCTTCAAAAGTCAATGGATGCTAATGACGGCACTTCTACTCTAAAAATCAATTTTCAATTAGAAATTAATTTTATATTTTTATTTATGAGCAGAAGTTGATTTTTCTATTTCTCTACTCTACTTTTAGAGAAAAGTAAAATTTTTTTTACTTGTTCAAGCGACTCCAAACTTACTTATGAAGGAAAAAAAAAAGATGTTCCAAAAATATAAAAACGAAGTTGCATAACAAAACGAATTTCTACTCCATAAGTTGTATTACCAAACTGATTTCTGCTCCATAAGCACTTCCGAAACAAAAATTCAACTCCAAAAATGTTGTCATGCGCACCTTAAGTTTCCCCGGTTATATAATTAAGTGCAAATTATTCATTTAAAATTTTCCGCTTTCAAAGTACCTTCAAATCGTCAATTATATTTTTGATTAATTGGAGTACCCAAAGAAATTTGATTACAAACAATAACAATAAAGTACTCACGAGCGCAAACCTATCCATTAATCGTTCTCAAATTCTCACAATGTGACCCGTCTCAAGTTGAAGAGAAGATTAATTACTGTTTAGTAATTCCTCCAATTATAACTGGGAAAAAGGCACCGGAATATTTACATTAACTGCAAAAAAGTTTAATCGGATCCTCATAAAAGGGATTAAAACGAGTTACCTAAACTATACATCTTTTTCTCGAGCCAATCCTTCTATTAAAAGAAGTAAACAAGAACGCTAACCAGATGTTAAATCGTCGTTGAGCGATGACAAATGATCCCTAAACTACGGCGATATTAAGTGTTAGAAGAGTGGGGGCAGATGCATCTATTAATGGGTGGGCTTGACTTTGACTCCCCCAATTTTGACTGCCATTGTGAGACCCTTGAGCTTTATAAGAGCCCACCTTCGTCGAGTCAAAAAGAAGACATCGGTTTGGCGGGTCGGATTTCTCGGTTCGTCCGTTACGCCAACCCACTTGAGAAAAGCTTATTGGTTTTTCTTTTTCTTCCTTTTTTTCGGAGTAAGAAATCAAGAGAAGATTTTAAAAAAAAAAAAAATAGATCAGTCAGATTTCTGCAATGAACAATGTCAAGAATCGTCCGTGAAAAATCACGGGAAATATCGACACTTGGATCGAAAACTCTACGCTTGGGCATGAGAATCTCGGTACTATTGTTTGGCTCCCCAGCGCCTCAACCTGGGTCCAAGGAGGCTGGCCCCGAGACCCTAGTGCCTGTGCCATAGGTTCCGAACGCTCGCGCCTTGGTCTATGGAGGTCAAGCCCAAGTCCACGGAAGCTAGGGTTGGGACCCCAAAACCTACGCCCCAAGTCCGAGCCTACGGAGGCTGGGCTTGGGATGCTAGTGCAAGTCGGAATCTCCCACACTCGAGCCTGGATCCATCAAAGGCTGAGGCTTGAAACCCCGATGCTCGTTCTCCTGGTCCCCGACACCCGGCTATAGTCCTCGGTGTTTGTGCTCAAATCTGTTGCGCCCGAGCCCATGTCTATTGAAAAGTATTCTAGTTAGGTTCCTGCGTCGGAACGATATTATCATTTTTTTAGAAAATGACTTTCTGAATTTTTTTTCAAAATAGATAAATATAAATCAAACTCAATAAGATATTGCCAATGTTCAAAATTGCTTCGGTCAAGGAGACGATGATTGAAGGAGTAGGACCGTCTGGTGGGAACCTCCGTGGCCTGTCGCCCGTTGCAGCGAAGACTGAAGATTGGAGACCACCTTCACGAACAACAATCCCAAGCACCAAATACAACATCACTTTTGGCACCGGTTTTCCCGAGCCTCAACTAAAATCGGCCACAACCTTAACGTGCGGCAATTCCTTACACGGAACGAGGACACGATACGAATGTATCGAGATGATTTCGAACTCGAGAGGACACGACGCTACTTAACTCGAAACGGATATGAGTTGATAAGTTTTCGCCCGATTTTAACCGGAGACGTTGAAACGATTTTATAACGACACGGAACTATGCAAGTTACGATTTTATTTGGGTCGAACTCGAGTTTATTTATAACTACTCTGATTGTAACCGAGTCGAAATGGCAAATCTTGAATTTCTATCTTAAGTCAAGCTCGCGCAGGAAATTGAATGCTCGATCGAGCGTGAATGGAACTCCACCGAACATAGAGAACAGCATCTCATGGACAGAATTTCTCAAGATCCGTGCCTTGTCTGAAGTGGCCGGTGCATCGAACACGAAGCGGGATAACAAATTCAGAGCCGAACGCATCGTCAATGGTCGAACAAACAAAGAGAGCGAAGATTCCGAGGGCTCGGCCACCCCACCCCCCCCAACCAATGGCAGGCAATCGTGTCGTCTCATCTCGTCTCGATATTCCCGCTCTCGCTCATCTCACGGTTAAGGTTGTCCCGGTACCTGCTGATTCGCCTGCAAAAACTTTGATTCAGTGGGCGATGCCGGCGCCCGCAGATTACCCGTTTGAATAAATGCCTCAAACGAAAAACCCACCGCTGTCGCAGTCCATCCCCTGGAATTAGAAACAACCCTTCTAACGCGAGCAAACGTTTGCTGAGCATGTAGCAAAGACGGAGGTGAACAGATGTGTGCCTCGTGCACCGTGGTTTCTTTGCTGTGAAATTAGAATGTGCAGACGATCAGAGCTTAGGAAAACAGAATTCACGCCACGGTTGCTTAAAAAAGCAACCATTAATTCGGGCCATGACTCGACCACGGCCGATGTTCATTAACATCTTAATGCTGAGGCTAAGGCTGATTACTTCCTGTACGGTGGCGACTTCAAACGGCACGAGAAAATGCCGCTTCACCAAACGGCTAGACTTTCGCCGGACTTCACCGGCTCATAGAATCGGTCGGCATCGATCTAACTTTCAGCATACGACTGTGGACACGGAGCATTTGCAGAATAGTAAAATCACTCGTGTCTAACCAAATTACCTAAGAAAATGGTGCTCCTCACACCTTAAAACCCGACTTAATTGTGCTCCGAAAGTACGAATACATGGTTATTGAGATTATTTTTTCACATCTAGGGAAATTATACGATTCCTCGACCGCAGGAAAATCAAGCATCTGTAAACAAAAAAAAATCCCACAGCTACATGATTGAAAGTTAGATCACGACCGGCATGAACTTCTCGGCTGAACTTCTCGGCTTACCGTTGCCACCTCCAAACTTGAGTTTCGCCGGCGTTGAGAGAAGCGAGATCATGACCGGCATGAACTACGGGTCAGGCTCTAGGGTAATTCTTCGTGGGAACTGGGATTTTTTCGGCCAGACTATAGTTTAACACCGGTTATTCTCTCGTACCCAAAACGCCATTTGATGTATTTAGCCATGATTTTTAGGGGGGAAATGCTCGTTGCTAGCCGACCAAGTAAATGTGTTCCGAGACACCCGCGAAGAACGATTTGCCAAAACGAAACGAAACGAAACGAAAATGACCTGAAGAAGCACCTGGCCGAGTCCCCTTTTTTTTCTAATTCCCATGACAGGCAATGACCATGCCACGAGCTATCTTCTCGGTCCCAACATGACAAAACCCATCACTCCTGTCGCCTTCCCTCGGCTGTGCCCCGTAGACAGGCTCAAAGTGAACGTGCAGGTAGTAATTGAGCTTCAGCCCTTTTAGATTAGCCATCCGATGCTGATGAAGAATTTTATCAAGTGTCTAAATTTCCTCCCCAGAATGTGACTTGCCATTACCATTCTAATTGCATACTGTACATACGTACTATTGCAGAGTTTGTATGAATTGCCGAGTAAATGCGGACGTTGTTATGGTTCCATCAAATTTATGAGGATGGAGCAGGTGCTTTGAGATGCCCATCTCCCGTCTCCATTTTACAGCCACTGGATTCACGTCAAGTGATCATCCATACTGACTAGAAAGAAGTCGCCTCGCCCTTCTGCCTCAGACGGCGCCTCCGTCCTTTGCCGCCGGTTGACCCTGCCATCTCCCGTGAGCCGACCACCGACAACCCGATGGAGCTACGCCGTCCCCGCTGGATGGCTTGTCCCGTTCGTTTATTTATAGGTCGTTTTTAAGGGGCTTTTTTGGGTACGTTTGTTTACTTCTCTTTGGGACGGATTCGGTGAAGATTATCCCTAATTTTTTATAACCCAGTAATCTTTGGAACAAGAGAAAAGGTGGGGATATGATTAGTTCCCCAATATTGTCGATGCTTTAGGTTTTGAGATAAGTTCTTGGACTATTTATTGTGAATTTTGTATATTGAATATTAATTAGCACATATGTGTAAACTACATCTTTCTTTTCTTTTCTTTTCTTTTCTTTTTTTACTTTTCTTTGTTAGGGATCCATAGAGAGAATTACCAAAAAAAGCATAAATCTATTACAATTGTGTCGATCCGATCATAAACTTTTCTTTAGAACTTTTATTTAAAATATAATTAAAAATTATCCACGTCGGGGTCGACCGCCCGCGCCACATTAGCAATTTTCCTATTTGATTGAATTGACACAAATACAAAGGGCCCAAAACTAAATTGGCCAAAAAAAATTGGCACTGAATTGATAGGGGGTGAACAAAAAGAACCAACCGGGAACCACCCTGCCAATGTGGTCCGGTTCTCGAGGGCCCCGATTAAGGGAGTGGAATCGCCCACTCGGACCACCCAAACTGGACCGACAATTTTTTTTTAAATTTTTTTCTTAAAAATCTTTGAATAAATCATTTAAATTGTTAATTATTGGGGAAACTTCTACACATTTAAAATGTGAATAGATGTTTCAAGTACACGTGACCGTTTCCTTTGGACCGCCTAAGAACCGGTCAGTTCGGTCTAGTACTTCGTTCAGAAAACTAGGAACTAGCACCAAAGACGGTTCTCGATTCTTGGATAGAGCCGGACTGGACCGGGAAGAGATTACCCCAATGAATTGGCATAAATATAATATGTTTTAGACTCTTTTTTTTTTGTAACATTTTGACGGAGGAGATCATCACATGCTTCGTATGCCAAAATGATTTAAGGCGCTCGCTTTTGATTGAACTGAAACCATACACTAGCATTAACCACGAGCATCAAGCACAAAATGCACCACATGAACACTCCATGCAACTGACCCAAAAAGAAAGAAAAGACACCATGCAAAACCTAAAGAGAGACATTAGAGCGGACAAGCAACAGCGCAAATTCCTCGTTTCCACTTAGTAGCCATAGTGACTAGTTCTTGCGCAGGCTGCAGAAGTAGGACGCGGTGTCCTTCTCGAAGTCGTCCCGGAAGATGCGCGTGTCCCTCCCGGGAGCTTTCATGGTCCTCCTTCCGCCGGACTTGGACGAGTCGCCCATCAGAGTCGCCACGCCCACCCCTACGGCCAAGATAGCCAAGCCGGCGATCGCTCCCGCAGCCGTGGAGGCGCCAGTTGACTCCTCGGCCTCTCCATTTGCCTCTCCGCTTTTGCTCTCGCTCCCTCCCATGTCGATTCTATATGGCTTGTTGGCTTCGGCGAGGGGTGAGTTTTTGGGTCAATTTATAGTGGGCTTTGGTGGTTTGGAGTTTGGACCTGGAGTAATTCGCTCCTCAATGCTCTCTTCTCTCTCTCTCTCTCTCTCTCTCTCTCTGGAAGACGTACGAGGCTTCCACTGCTTAAATTTTCGAGATCAACCTTAAATGAAGCCCCTCGTTCTCCCACCAACCTCTTCGACTTCACGGTCAAAGTTGTGTAGAGGTACTCTATAAAGCTACTCAAGTCGTAGTAAATGTTCAGAAAACGTGGGTCTTCTTTCAAGGCGCCAGCGCGAGTTTCCACTAATCTCAAAAGCATTTTGTTAAGGAAGCAATTCTCCCGATCTGGTTAAATTTGCTCAACTTAGTCCACCAAGCTCGGCAAGTCATCTGCCACGCGACTTTATCGCCGCAACGAATCGGGTGCAGCGCAGGAGTCTAATTTGCTTCAGCGGAGCGTGTGACGGATAAATGGCGAGACTTTTGCCTTTCGAACTTCTTCGTCACCATTCAAAGTCAACGGTCACACACCAATTTTTCAACTTTTTAGATCCGGTGCGAAAATCTCGGGTGGAAATGAAAGATCAGAAGAAACCGAGCACGTGAAATTTTCATATTCATGTTCTCTTACCATTTCCTACGCAGGCCTGCAAGTTCCTGAACGAATAAATTCAAGTAGGGTCGAGCATAGCAACAAGGAGAGACCAAGTTCGCTCCAGATACTATACATAGACAATTGAAAAGCATGGACGGGAGCGGGAAACACATGCATATTTACAAATATTATCTCAATCGAGCCTCTAGTAAACATCCACGATGCAAAGTTCCTCCAAGTCTTTGATCATTTCGGTTTCTGCTGAACCTCCTCATCCTCATCGTCCTGCAGATTTCCATTAATTAGTTGCCATCAAGAATCGGGTCTGGGGAAAGATCACCAACCGAATGCAAGACCACATTTCAACAGGAAAGAAGGTTGAGATACCAAGATAAGAAGACTTACCAGATTATCGATCTTATCAAAATCATCACCAAAGCTCCCTTCCCCATCATCTAGAAGACCAGAACAAAGATTAACAACTGAATGATTGCATATGGATCTATTAGGAGACTCGCATAACAAATTCATCAACACATCTGCATTCCCCCTAGATGTACAGGCAGCTAGGACAAATATATGAACATATAAACATATGCATGTCAGCATGGTTCTGCATTTCCCCCTAGATGTACAGGCAGCTTGGACAAATATATGAACATATAAACATATGCATGTCAGCATGGTGGGGGACCAGAATCAGCCCACTGTAGGGCGAAATCCTTTTCCCTGAGATTCTTCGATCGGACCAGACTTTCTCGATCTGAATGATGCTTAAAAGCATTTTTGTCTTAGTTTCGAAGTCTGATTTCTTTCCGCTGTTGGGTATGAGCACCTGGTCTTATTTCTTACACTACAATGGTTGCCACATAAATGACAACTTCAATGTAGTCGCGGGTTTTAGAAAGTAATGAGGCGGTTACCCAAAAAAAAAGAAGGTTAGTGGAAGTTTTTTCAGTTAAGAAGATCAATGATTCAAGAGGCTGAGAGACCAAAGTGATCTCTCTCTTAAACGTATACCTATAATCACTAATGTTTGGCCACATTTGCTGTCAAATACATTAAAATTTGTAAGAATAACCATACAAAAAAAGCAACAGTATAACAACGCACAATATCAGTCCAACAAGTGGGCGTACGTATGATAAGTAGCTTCATTCTTTATCGACATTTACTTAGCGTCATTAACCAGCTCATGTGAACAAGCTACAAACCCAAATTTTATGGAATGAATGCTGTAAAACACTAAATCGATCGGCTAGCTCAATCAGCCAAGTCCAGATGGACTGTTCAATAAAATTCTTAGAATCCTGACTGAAGTGGGACCCCATCAATCTGAATTAGCTCTATATTGGTGGACTCAGCCAAGTTTGTGCAGGTTTAACACTCGATCGGTGCTGCAGGTGTGTCGTCAACATTGTATGTCAGCATTACAGGCAGCACTTGCCATAGGCTGACTATTTGAGTCATATCACTTAGGTTTCTCATGCTTGCAATATAAAACTGATCTGGCAGCTGAACTGGTTAGACAGATCAATGTCACTCAAGCAGTTAGTGCTTTGCCCCAGTCAGGAAGTGATTTCACTTTTAAGGTATATCAGCACGCTAAAACTGTCTCACTTCAATAAAATAGTCTTTTTGGTTGTATAGCAAGTACATTCTGTATTCGACTTCCTAAAGGATAACACTCAAACTGAGCAGACACATATTCACATGAATTACAGCTCACACAGCTCCCACTCATTGGCTCCATACAAAATGTCAGCCAGACATGCAGCCAGTCTGTAGGTGTAGCCTATTCAATAACTTTCTTAGGAGGAAGCCATTCAGGTATAAGAGGTGAGGACAGCATGCGAATAGTTACTTTTTTGCAATTTTTTCAACATTATAAGAACCAAGCATCGCCCCAGCTGTAATAATCAAGAGAAGACACCTGAATGTAAGGTCATATGACTTGCACTGTAATCACAAACTTCTATGAACTACTCTAAGGAATCGAAAGAATGTACCTGGGCCTCCATCGCTGTCCTCAAGATCCCCTAGCAGAAATGTGTCCAAGTCTTGCTGAGGAGACAAAGTTGACGAACTGCTTTTTGCGTTTTTATCCACCACTTTAGGATTTTGGATCTCTGCAACTGAGGCCTGCATCATCTTCTCAGCTTTAGCTTGCTCCGCAGCCTTGAGCTTAGCATCCTCCAAGTACCTTTTCTCATACCTAGAAAAGAAGAGACTTGAGCTTGCAGAGCGTATCAACTAAAGCAAAGGAGACATTCTCCCTTGACCCAGAAAATTACTTGATTTCCTCCCAACCCACGAAGCAAAATGACTTACGGGGCCACATGAGTGCTCACAAGAGTAAAATAGATCCTCCAAAATCTCCCCTCTTTCATGACCCGAGGGCACAATTGATATCGCAGCCGTGAAATTTCCTGTGCAAACAAGATCACAACAACAAGGTGACGTTAAACGAGTCCAATCATGGCTTATCGCAGCAAAAAGCGTGCAGAGATCACCAAGGCCCACATTAGACCAGAGGCAGCAGAGGGAACTCTTTCAAATCTAAGCCACATTAATCAGAATGATAACTTCTCTCTCCTATAAAGAAAACTTAATTGCACCGATCCGAAACACTTACAGGCACATTTATTGCCAAGCTACAAGAACTCGGCGACATACCTTCACGGTAGTGAGAACGAGAGTCGCGTGTTTCGCTTGCCACTCCGTAAGATCCTGCCTCACGTTCGAACCGGTCGTGGCAACACCACACTCCTCCTCCTCCCCCTCATCTACCATCACAACCATCAAACGACCACGCCAAGTCAATCCCCCGGAACACGGAATCCTCCGTAGGAAAAGCCTCGAGATCAAGAAACGTACCTCGAATTGGGAAGTTCTGGAACGTCGCGGGCGTGAACCCCTTGACGAACTCCCGCAGGTCGCCGGTGACGCCGAGCTTCTCGAAGTCCTCCTCCGCCACCGGAGCGGCATTGCCGGAGGGACCCGAGTCCTGCGGAGCGATGGAGTCGGCAATGGACTTGATCTGGTCGGCCTGCTTCAGGGCGGCGACCTTGAACTCGTCGGCCTTCTTGGAGGCCTCGAGAGCGAGCTCCCTGGACTTCTTGGCGGTCTCGGAGATAAGATCGGAGATATTGGCGGAGGTGGCGGAGGTGGCGAGGGTCTGGGACTTCTTCGCGGCTTCTTCCGCGAAGGTCTTCGCTCTCTTCCACCAATCCTCCATTTCTGCTCCGCTTCGAATTGAGAGCGAGAGCGCCTTGCCTTTGGGCCTTTTCGACGGATTCTTTGCTTCGGGATCGAGGGAACTCCTATGCTGGATCTCCCCCGAAACGACGCCGTTGCGAGAGGGTTGACCTTATTGTTTTCGCTCGTGCACGTCGCGTGGAAATTAATATCCAGTTGGGACTCCGAAACTATTGTAAAACGAAAATTCTAGCGAACTACATAATGTATTCTAACGTTGATTTTGCCATATTTAATGTCGTTTTGAGGCGTTCGACGTTACTCCGGGACCAATCGAGAAGAGAGAGAGAGAGATGTTGCTCGTAGCTTTGTCGTCCAACCGTAGGGTCCGACGACTCTTCACCGTGCGATAGGGGGGGGAGGGGACAAGATAGCTCGGGGATTAGATTTTATAGACAAGCAAAGTTGAAGGAAGAAGATGAAATGAACAAATGAAAATGTATAAACTTAGAGTAATAGTTTGTCCACATTGGATTCTATTGATCATTTTAATTGGAAGACCGGATGGAACCGAATTTGTAAATTTATCGATGACATTGAAAAATTAGTCTAGGAGTTACACCGAAAGGTTTTATTAGTCATATGATATTCACATAAATCGAAGCACAACCGCAATTTTGACATGCCACACGAATAGGATTCAAGAGCGCAACTTCATAGACTTTTTGTGGACATTCTAAAGGTTTAGATCGAATATTTCTTCAAAAAGGACCCAATACCATCGAATCCGATATCAGCGCGCATATAGAGAATTTCTATGATCCCTCGAGGGATCGATCCACGTTGAAACACATTGTATCAAGGTCCACTTCTTGTCGATTTCTCAACAAATTTAATCAAAAGCGCAAATGCTCAAAAGACTTCATCGAATGACCGCAATCGATTCATTCTGTGTTTAAAGAGTTACCAATCTCTAAAGGGGCAATTCCCTAGGGAGCCATGAAGCCCCCACTGCTTCCTACATGATCCTTGTAGGCTGCCAGGACATACAAGGATCATGTAGGAAAGAACTCAATGAGAGAGAATACATGAAATGGGGGGGGCAAATAAGAACACATCCCTGCATAAATTTAGACATGCATGAAGCCAGAAACTCCAACCAAAGAACGCTTATCTATCAGCCCTAATATCCTACAAGCGAAAAAACAGAAAACAAGCAGATGTATACATCTATCTAACAACTAGAATGACCTAAAGGAATTTGTAGGGAGGAGATGCAATTCAGAATTTACAGCACAGAAGCCGTTGCCTCCAACCCTTGTGCTTCCCGAGCCGTCGCCGATCAGATTTCGTCATCCTCACTGGGCTGCTATTCCACTCGGACTGCAATCTACACACCCAAAGGAAAAGGAAAACAGAAAATGTTACTTTACAATGAAAAAATATATGTAGCCGAAATTCTTTGAGCTGGAACACTATAACATGATAGTTACATTGGAAAGGCAAAGGATCTAGCACTGGTCGTGCTGCTATCCGATCTGAGAGAGAGGGATCTGAGAGAGAGGCTTCCTGAATAAGTTATCGGTCCCGAGTAAGTTATCGAACCGGACACAGGGCCTGCCACAGAGAAACTTGACTCTCCGAAATCATGCCGTCCTAGGCAAGAATCAGTTCGCCTATTGGAAGCTTCATCCGGTCTATGCGCATTCTGGCCCTCATGCTGTTCTTTATTCCCAGTGCTAGAACTCTCCCCTCTATCACTCGATTCAGGTGCTGAAGCATTGAAACTGAAGGTAATACTTCCGCTCTCCACTTTCCTGCAGTAAGAAAACTCGTTGACAAGCTCCCTGTACTCTGACCTTTCAGATGGAGATGGGTCAGTTGCGACACGCTTCTCGGGGCTTCCTTTATCCATCTCACTTTTATCTCGCGAGTCATGGATTAGGGTGGTACCATTTAATTCTTGGATGATAGAAGAGGGGGATGGGGGAGCTTCCTCCTCGCTCCTTTTGACTGATTCTAGTTTTTTAACAGTGGACAAATTCGAGCATGCCATCATGGATTCGTCATTTGAGCCCTGTATTCAGGATAAAAAAGTAACAGCTTAGCCTACAGAGAGCTACTCTATGCATCACATTTATATGAATTCGAATTGACGACAACAAAGTACCTCAAACTCAAGAATCCAGAGCAGGAATAGAAGAAAGAACAAAAGATAAGAGCCTCGGTTGACATAAAGATCGCACTTGAAACTTAGCAATGAGACATTATAACTGGTAACAAGATTGTCACTTCTTTTCTCAGTTCTGAAGAATTTCAATGTTGGAACACATGTACAAGTGTTGCCACCTGTGCATTCATGTCATCTTTCACAAGCAGCACACATGATCTACACATACAAAGCTAAACCTGAAACCTGACAGACTTCGTTTAATATTCCAAAACAAGGAAATACATACCACAGCAGAGGGTGGCTTCATTCCATCAGCAATATCATCAGAAGAAGACTCTCGTTCAAGATTTTGTGAAGCCAACTCTTGGACTAAAGGAGTCACTTTGTCTTTGGATAACTCATCCCCAAATTTGTCTCCTTTTGTGTCTGCCTGCACAAAATCCTCAAGACAATTTTTGGGACATTCCAGAGCATCTAAGTCACCATTTGCATCCTTCTCTATAGGCAAATAGGCATGCAGATCCTTATTTCCATCAGTTTCTGACAAGGTAACCTTGTGCGAGGGCACACCTTCGTCTACGCAGATGTCTTTCACTTCACAGAATGGATTTTCCTTGTGACAAGGAATTGACTTATCAACCTCACATGCGGTGACAGTTTTATCGGTGAAAAGGTCCAAGTCCTCTTTAAACAGTTCTGTTTCTCCATTACAATCGGTATATGAAGCAAACGAACTTTTTACGGTCAATTTGTCGCTCCCAGTGAGAACCTCGTCAGCCTCCGGATTGCTCAATCCTGGCACTGGCCAAAATCCATCTCCAGAATTTACATCAATCGGCACTGGAGCAGCAATATCCTCAGTGTACTTCACATCACCTAGGTTTTCCTTCGTGCTGTCCTTGTTTGACTTTTGTTCAACAGTTGTCATGGGGTCATTGTGCTGAAAGGGCTTTGCAGAAGCATTATGGACCAGATATTGAACCACCGTCTCATCATCTGCAATGCAACTTACCACTAACGCTTAAGGAAAAATGCAATTAAGGAATTATGGATGACTTAGAATGGTAACTGCAACTTCCACTTGAAGCAAAAATTCCGAAAACTTGTAGTCAACCAGACAGATGAAACTTCCAAACAAAATCTAAATGAGAGAGATGGTTGGCAAGTGCTTGAAGCCCATTTATGGAGATATCATCTTTTAGGAAGAGAATTTTTCCAGCCTTTGCTCTTCCAGACCAAAAAAATAAAGGCTGCAACCATTCCCAAACTGGAATTCTTGTTATGTGTGTAAAAATGTACCAATACGAATTCTGAACATTTTCCACAAGGTTAATATACGGGACATATAATAGAAAAAGATTCAGTACCAATCTTCATAGTTGAAGCCAAATGTCAGAAGAACTCTTCCTGAACTAAGCTACTTGTGTCATTCGTCACACTGGAATTCTCTGCAACAGAGAGATCCTGAAATTAAACAGATTTATGTTAGTAAGCAACTATTGTGTACGTATGGGGCTTCAGGGGACCTCACATAACAGGAAACCGATATGAGTCTCAAAGCTTGAATCCTGAAGGACGACTAGAAGAACTTGAGATCCGATAACAACCAGCAAAATTCTTTTCAAGCATCCAGCAACACCAGCACAGTGCAACCAGCAATAACCTCGATCAGCATCGTTGGTTTATCAAACTTAGTCATTACCATTGGAACAAGAATGCAGAAAGGTAAAAGGATCACCCAAAGGAAGTCCTAGACCATTTCAAAGTCTTCTTATTTTTCCAAAACAGTTCGTGATAGCCCACAGAGACGAATGGTTCTAGAATGGGCATCAGCTTATATAGACAGGTCGTTCCCAATCTTGATCCAGGCACCATTTGATATTTAGACAGAAATGAAGCATCAAATACAAAACTGGAGAAAAAGGCTAAAACCATGACTGGTAAACAGGGGAGACAGTGAGTGCGTTGATATGGTCCTGCTAAGCCTATCAAAAAGGAAGCCAATATTGCTTCAGATAAAGCGCACTCAGTTTGCCAATATAAAATTAAAAAAAAAATGCCCCAGAAATCTGAAAAGCACTGTCCAACGGAAATCTCATCGAATTTTTGTAATGAGTATATACCCGGATTGGTCCATGGCCGAAAAAGCAAGAGCTCATGTGTGAATTGCGGTGGCCAATACATTTGCACTCATCCCAAAGGGGAGGAAAAAGGAGAAGAGAAAACAGTAAGTGGCCAATGTACAAAAGGACAAGGGAAACAAAAGTTTTCAACTTTTCAAAAGCTTCCAAAACTTTCAACCCCCTAATGATACCCCCCAATTCTTTTATACTTCGAAAAGGTTAAAAACCTCTGATGGTCCTCTATTGGAGCGTTTATCAGTTCACCACCTTTGTCCTACCGGGAAGCTTTGATCAATCAGATCAAAACTCGATTTCAATCTCAAAACTCAGGACATAAAACATAAATTCCAACAATAGGGAAAGAGAAAAAGAAAAACCCAAATGGGTTTTGGCCGAAATCACCGAGTGAGATGGGAAAAATCCAAAAAGAAGGGCATACAGGAGGCCAGAATCAGATCCGACAAGAAAACAACCTCAAAATCCAACAAAGTACAAGGATCCAAAACTGAATATGAAACCTCAGGAATCTTTTGCCCCGATCAGCTGCAAGAGGACAACCATTTTTCCTTCTATCTCTCTCGCTCTGTTTCAGAAGAGGCGGACCATTCTCTCTAGTCACCCCACTGCAAAAAGATCAAAAAGAAGAAGAAGGCAAAACACCAAGAAAACACCACTCCTGAGCAACACCGCAAAAATCTGGGAAAAAAGATGACACGGAAAAAAAAAAAAAAGAATCGAACCATTTCTGCAACTCATTTCTCCGATCAAAACGTGGAGATTCCAGACTGTGCAAAAAGCAAAGATGGGGAGAGACACCTGAGCTTCGAAACGACGGGTGAGTCCAAAATTGAACTCGATCGAGAGAGCGATCGCCGCGGACAAAAAGCAGGAGCCGGCCCGCGCAAGGGAAAAGGAGTTCGTCGAAGCGGAGAAAGCGACGCAGGGAGCAAGCATGTAAAAGGAAAGACGGAGCAGGAGGTGACGCTGGATTAAAGTAGGCGGCTAGAAGAGGGGGGGGAAGATGGTGTGTTGTGCCCATTTTTCATCCATCTTCCTGATATTATAAAATAAAATAAAAAGGACAAAGAAAAAGAAAGTCAACTAGGTTTTATTAAGAGGACAGCGGACAAACCTTAATTGCTTTTACGTTAATAAGCGACTCGAGAGTGTTTTTCTGAGAGAGAAAGTTTATATTTCCATATTCGGATTATTTTATTTTTTTAATAAATTCGAACGGTGAATAATGAAATACTTTTATCGTATTCTCATTTTTTAAGTAATCTCGAAGGCATCCATCGTCAAAATCATCGATCGGACACAAGTATCGTAACAAGATTCATTCGATGATGTTATAAACAAAATATTTGAATTGATGTTTTAAGAACTAATATTATCTGCTTTATTACTTATTAAGTCTACCCAAAGCAATCGATTTGTGGAATATTTTTACCATTTTCCCTAGATTTACGTGTTTTATGACCGGAACTCTTGGCACGCGGATATTTTCCCATAAAAGCATACCACTATTAATTTTGATCTTCATGCCTACTGGTAAGACTTGAGGATTTTTCACATACAGTTGTGTCTGAATTCTAACCTTCTTGTTCTGCAGCCGAGCCGCGAAGCAATCCAACATGTATGTTCGATGGCGTGCGTTACGTCGCAGAGTCCTATAATTTAAAGGGATCCCGACAATGCAAATTTTTGCCAAACACCTCAATAGAAGCCGCAACACATATGTTAGAAAAAGGTACAGCATCATCTCTCCTTACATTTTTTTTTTTTTGGGAGGGGGGTCGAAAACATCCCTCCGTAATTTTTTTTTTCCCTTGATAGAAAAAAGTTGTTTCACCCAAAACAAAAAAAATTGGCTTTTTTACTCTTTTTTTTTCCACTCTCTGATTTGCTCGCCTTAAATGCGCCAACAACCTATCGCTTTTCACTTTTTATTTTATTTCTTTTTTTTTTTTTGTGTGTGCTAAATCTTTTGGCATCGATCGCATTAGCTGTTCCCCATCACCTCGTATCGTCGCTTTCCGTTTCTCGCCCAATTTTCCCTCCCTCAGAAACGGCAACAAATTTTCCCGAGAAGATCCTCCGGGGGAAAGTCAAAAGCCGGAAAATGTCGTCTTTGCATGTGGGGGGGACTGAAATAGAATAGAAAATCCGTCACTTAGAGAACGGTAAACGGATCATTAATTTTAACTTAGTCCCCGATACGAACCTCGTCTTTAGCGAAACGCTGGCAGAGGATTTGACAGACCCTGCTTAAGGAATCGACGTAAGACGAGGAACCGAGAATTTGTTTAACGGTTTTTTTTTTCTCTCTTTCTACGGCACCGATCCCGAACCATTAAACTTTTTCTTTTTTTCTTTTCTTTTTTTTTTCTTGTAGATAAGACGAAAATTGAAATTGGGATTATAGACACATGGTAAGAAATTCGGGAGATCCATCATACCGGCTATGGATGATTGGACATAACCTAAATTAAAATTAAGTTGAGGAAAAATTTTCAAATAAAAATTCGAAGTGCTCTTATTTTCTCGGGGCTTGAAATGAACCTTGTTTCAAACGGGAACTTGAAATATCCTCATTTTTCTTAAATAGTGACTTAAATTATCCTCATTTTCTCAAATAAAGGCTTGAAATGAACATATCAATCAAAAAAAAAAAAAGCTTAACTCAACGGTTGGTTAGGGACATTTTCGTCATTTATTATTTTTTTTTCCTTTTTTCTACCTTTTAAAAATAAAAATAAAAAACACACGAGCGAGATGTATTTCGGTTTTTTTTTACTTAGTTTTCTTTTAATTTTTAATTTGATTTAACTAAAATTGTATTTTGATGAAAATGCCCTTAACCAATTGGAATATTTAGCCGACCGACAAGCCAGATCAAACCCTTATTTGAAACAATGATAGCATCTTCAAACTTTTATTTGAGAAAATGATAGTACTTCAAACTTCTATTTTGTTGAAAAATAAAAATCCCTTATTTAAAATTTTCTCTCAAGTGAATAACTGAAAATGAAACGAATGTCTTAGAAGGAAAAAAGGAAACCCCATTCTACCGTGCAAGCAAGAGGACCGCCGCCTGTGGTGGTCACTATTTCCGGCGGCGGGGGGTTGCCTCCGTCAAGGTGGTCGCAAGCTACCATTGTGACGGGGAGTAGGTTGGCTCGTGATTTTACTCGCGATCGACGACGGACCCGCAAGGTGGGGGACAACATGTGGTTGCCATCATGTAGGAGGCGATCATCTCTCGGGGATTTTTCTGGGCACTAGTTACTTTTGGGTCAACAATCAACTCCAATGACCAGACCAATTCCGTTTAATTTTCAAAAAGTCAATTTGAATTGGGATTTTCCTGAGGAACATAAATCTGTGGCGGCGATGCATCCAAATCATTAGCGTTTTCAATAATTTGACTGTATAAAAGTAAAATGCTTCTAGCATAAAGTGATCGCTTAACTTAGGCGAAAACTTAAGCGT
Source organism: Rhodamnia argentea (assembly GCF_020921035.1). Classification (NCBI taxonomy): domain Eukaryota; kingdom Viridiplantae; phylum Streptophyta; class Magnoliopsida; order Myrtales; family Myrtaceae; genus Rhodamnia; species Rhodamnia argentea. The sequence goes on along the minus strand of NC_063154.1, from coordinate 6,552,308 downwards.
AATTTAACGATGATTAACCGGATAACGGTCAAAGTGTCTTTATTGCGTTGAAATTATAATGTCTCGATTAAATTTTGCTAGAAAGAAAGGGTAGAAAATAGAAATTTAAAATGGTCGTAGAATCATCATTCTGAGTTCTGACCATTCCTCATTCGTGCGGGAAAGCGCGCAGTGGACCAACTAGTCACGTGCAATCACGTATAATCATCACCTGCACGTGCGGTGTGGCTGCTCGCTAAAGTGCGCCGTGAGAGCAGATTTTGACATATACTTGTCGACTAAGAAGAAACTTCATCGGGAAATTTGATCTGAAAATTTAAGTTACTCCATCAGAAGAGATCACGTGCCCCCGCATACGTAAAGCTTAGCCAAACCCAATCATCGAGCGACCGGGGAACGATATTTCAACAACCCTCTCTTCTCGCATGCAAATCCAACTGAAATCGCAAGGAAGAAGGCGCGAGGTGGGCGCTACGATTTTTGCTCTTTTGAGAAAATGAAACGAATAATCCATAAACATTGGCTTAATATGGTCCATGTACTCTCAATATATTCAATATGACATTTGAACTTTAACTCGATATTCAATGTCATAACTAAATGTTTAAAGTGTTATAATATATAGCCCATGAATTTTCGATACTTGTTCAACGTAAATTACGAACCATATGAAAAGATTCAATATCGTCCCTAAATTTAAATTAACAGAACGATAAGATAAACATTTTTATGCAGTGCAGTGATTAAATCGAACATATACCGAAAGTTCAAAAACTCTATTCAACAAATTAAAAGTCTAGGAACCGTAAAAAGTTCGGAAATTGTCGACGTAATTGTAATTTTTTTCCCGAAGACCTTTTGCGATGCAGTTGGCGAGCACTGGGAATGCGAAATGCAACCCCAATTAAAGATTCGAGTCAGTTAATTCTCGGTCGTTGAAGGTACCACCGAGGGCCCCGACAACAGCAGCACTTTTAGACATATAGCAATTTGAAAAAAGACAACCAAATCGAGAATTTTATAAATGCGAGTGAATGTCAGGTGCCAATTTTTGGACTCAGGGCAAAGAAGGGTTCTCACAGTAAATGTTAGGTTGGTCAGTAGATACGCTAAAAATGCAATAGATATTTACACTTATAATCCCCCCCCTTTTTTTTTGTTGTACTAAAGTATTGTGTCATGATGGCAAGAATTTGGATTCGTAGGTGGGGTTGCTTGGCTTTGTTTTATGAGGTGGCCAAACCAAATCAAACCTCCTCGCATCCCGCGACGACACGTGTCTAGTCACATTAGTGTGAAGACATTCACATAAATTCGGCTCAATGTGCTCCGAACTTTTTCTTTTTTCATATTCGAAAAAAATATAAAACTTGAAATCCCGTCTCAAATCTACCCGGAACTTTTTTTATCTACAGAAAAAAAAAACCTCAAACTTTAAGTCAAGTCTCAAATCTACCCCGAGCTCCTTTTTTTTTTTATCTAAGAAAAAAATTACCAATTTGTACTATGATATCAAATCTGTCTCCATTAGCTATCTGTCCAAAAAACGCCATCATTCGTTTCGATTTTCATATCCTATTATGATTTCATTTTGGATAATTTCAACATTTTTTATTGAGGTGGATTTGTTATCCACGTGGAAATGTTATGTCGGTCCACATATAACAATCCCATTATTTCGATAATGTGGATTCTCTATCAACTCGGAAACGCCACGTCAGGCCGAGACCGGACCGCGAGTTAGATTCGAGAATAGATTGAACGTTTGTGAATTTTTTTTTTAGACGAAACAAAATTCGGGGTGGATTTTGAGACCGGATCTAATGTCGAGGGTTTTTTTGCAAAGACAAAAGAAAAATGGTCGGGGAAGATACGAGACTTGACCTTAAGTTTGAAATTTTCTCCGAGACAAAAAAAAAATTGAGATAGATTTGGGATTTAATCCAAAGTTTGAAATTTTTTTCGAGATAAAAAAAAAATTCGATTAGATTTGAGATTGAATATAAAGTTAACGATTGACCTTAAGTTTGAAAACCCGCATCTTTCTATGAAGTGATTTATAAATAAAACCAACCCCATATCATTACCATTTTCGAGTGGTTATATCCAAAAGCTCCAACGGGAAGGTTCAGCTCCCCGTGAAAGGGGCCACGCGTTATAATGTTGCCCCCCGTGGTATGCCATTCGATCACGTGTTGTGGTCGCACGGTATGATAGCTACATGAATTGCCTCTTTGGTCTCTGCTAGTGATGTACGTAAATGTTTCGTCATGCTTCCACTTGTCACATGAAGATAAAGATTTAAACAAAAAGTGGAGAAAGAAAAAAATAACCAATTCGTAGCACTAAAGCTATCAAGCCACTTACGAGTGGCTTCTCCGATATTTTCACATGCTCGATAGTGCATTAAAGGTTAAAGACACGAGTTAAGATTAAAATTTGAGGGATTCCCTAGCGCTTGATGTTAATTAATTATAATTAATTAAAATTTCCTTCCCTCAGGTATGTATCCTGACATTTATGTAGGATCTGTCACCGACATAAGTTTAGCCCACATCTGGGAATAGTCCCAAAAGAAGGCACGCATTCATTTATGGCTCGGAAAATTTCGAGGCGTAAATCCTAGTTGTCCTAAGAAAATAAACACTGGCTTATGTCGAAGAACAATGCTCGACCTACTTTACCTTGCTGGTAGACAGATAACTCGGGATCAAACATTAACGGCATCTAGATTTTATCACACTCTTCGGCGACCGATGCGAGAGCATTGAGTTCAGTGATTAAATTAAACATATACCGAAAGTTCAAAAACTCTATTCAACAAATTAAAAGTCTAGCCATCGTAAAAAGTTCGGAAATTGTCGACGTAATTGTAATTTTCTTCTCGTAGACCTTTTACGATGCAGTTGGCAAGCACTGAGAATGCGAAATGCAACCCCAATTAAAGATTCGGGTCAGTTAATTCTCGGTCGTTGAAGGTACCACCGAGGGCCCGACAGCAGCAGCACTTTAGACCTATAGCAATTTGAAAAAAGACAACCAAATCGAGAATTTTATAAATGCGAGTGAACGTCACGTGCCAATTTTTGGACTCAGGGCAAAGAAGGATTCTCACAGCAAATGTTAGGTTGGTCGGTAGATACGCTAAAAATGCAATAGATATTTACACTTACATTCCCCCTTTTGTTTTTTTTTTTTTTTTTTGGTTGTACTAAAGTATTGTGTCGTGATGGCAAGAATTTGGATTCGTAGGTGGGGTTGCTTGGCTTTGTTTTATGAGGTGGCCAAACCAAATCAAACCTCCCCGCATCCCGCGACGACACGTGTCTAGTCACATTAGTGCGAAGACATTCACATAAATTCGGCCCAATGTGCTCCGAACTTTTTCTTTTTTCATATTCGAAAAAAATCTAAAACTTGAAGTCCCGTCTCAAATCTACCCGGAACTTTTTTTATCTAAAGAAAAAAAAAACCTCAAACTTTAAGTCAAGTCTCGGATCTACCCTGTGCCCCTTTTTTTTTTATCTAAGAAAAAAATTACCAATTTGTACTATGATATCAAATCTGCCCCCATTAGCTATATGTCCAAAAACGCCGTCATTCGTTTCGATTTTCATATCCCATTATGGTTTCATTTTGGATAATTTCAACATTTTTAATTGGGGGTGGATTTGTTATCCACGTGGAAATGTTATGTCTGTCCATATAGAACAATCCCATTATTTCGATAATGTGGATTCTCTATCGACTTCGAAACGCCACGTCAAGCCGAGACCGGACCACGAGTTAGATTCGAGAATAGATTGAACGTTTGTGATTTGTTTTTAGACAAAGCAAAATTCGGAGTGGATTTGAGACCGGACCTAATGTCGAGAGTTTTTTCCAAAGACAAAAGAAAAATGGTCGGGGCAGGTATGGGACTTGACCTTAAGTTTGAAATTTTCTCCGAGACAAAAAAAAAATTATGATAGATTTGGGATTTAACCCAAAAAGTTTGAAATTTTTTTCGAGATAAAAAAAAATTCGAGTAAATTTGGGACTAAATATAAAGTTAATGATTGACCTTAAAAACCCGCATCTTTTTATAATTGGCACACGTGTTCAAATTTTTTTAAAGCGGGAAATTGGTCAATTTTCTAATTGACTGATGCCGACTTCATGGGCGCCTCATCTTTCCAAATCCCCAGTTCAAATGGTCGGCAATCTTCCAAATGGCTCCGTAGACTTTTCTCGACGGCCGTCCGCGATCTTATTTTTCCGAAATCTTAAAGGTTCATTAAACAAAATGGTCCGACAAAGAAAAAAAAGGACCCCGTTAAATAACGACTTCATGCAGCGACCTCTCGCTTAGGACAGCATACACGTGGCTTTGATTGCATAGCTACTCGAAATGTAAAATAAAAAATATATATATAAATAAACGGTGCCCGAATTCCGATCCAATACGTAATGTGGTCTTTGAATTTTTAATTTGTTCGGTGTGATTTTTGAATTTTGGTCGAACTTGCAAGGCCGTACCCGAACTCTTAATCTGCTCAATGTGACCTTTGAACTTTAGTCAAGTTTCAATTTGGTCCTCGATTTATATAGTTTATGGACCGCGTCAAATAAATTAGGGACGACAATATTATATATCGAATCAAAGTTCGAGAACCATTGTGCTAATATTCCAATTGTAAAAAGACCTTGTTACGTCTTGTATTGAACAAACTCGGGACGACGGCATTACACGTTTGACCAAAGTACAAGGACTATGTGTGTTATTATAACAAACGTAAAAAGACCTCGTCACATGCTATCTTGGAATTATTTCCACGATTTCAAGGGGAAAAAAAAAATCACATTGATTGAGAAGGATTTATAATATTTTCCGGTGTTGAACACTAAACATTCATTTATTTTCTTTTATTTTCTTTGTGCATGGAAGAGTCGACGATCAAGCATTCTGCATTAAGGACTTCTAGTGAATATATTCCAGGTATTTTATCTCCTACTTATACATTTTCTGAAAAAAAAAAAAAAAGGTTGGTGACGAAAAAGTGCTGGTGAAAGAAGTTGCCGATTTCCGACCAAAAAAAGAAGAAGTTGCCAGTTCCCTGTCGTTTTGATAACTTATTGTAAATTTAATTGGCGTTCTAAAAAGATCCGTCTGACTTTTTCTTATATATATAGTCTACAGACTATCAATTTTTCTTATCTTTTAATCGGAAAAAATTCGTTAGTAACTTATCAACTCTTACTAGATTTTGTCTGTTTAATAACGCAGTCCTCCCGATATTATAATCGTTGAATGGTACGGGACAATATTTCTAAGGGAAAACGAGATAAATGGATCCCGAACTCTATTCCAATGTACAAAGTAATCTCTAAATTTTTAGTTTCGGTCAATGTGGTCCTTGCATTTTAGCCAATTGTGCAATGCGATCCATGAACTTTAACTATATTTAGTGGAGCCCCATAACTTTTGGTACATGTTACAATTTAGTCATTGGATTAAATAAAAACGTTTAATATTGTCCATGATCTCAAATTGCTAAAAGGATTGCATTGAACGTTTTCATATAATCGAGTGTTCGTTGAACATATACCGAAAGTCCAAGGATCATATTTAACGAATCAAAAATTCAGGGATTACATTGAGCATTAGACTAAAATCCAGAGATTATATTGAACAAATTAAAAGTTCAAAAATCATATTGCACGACGGTTCAAGGTTCGGAAACTATCTGGGTCGCTACCCCTATTTTCGACGCATGCGATTTCATGGAAAGAGCCGGCACTGTCGCTTTCAAGTTGTGGTTCCTACACCGTGCTTCGTTCCTCGAATTAAAAATTGGTGGCCCCCCGCATTCTATACGCACGAGAGGTGCTAAAAAAACCAAGTGCCCCGGGGACCAATGAAGATAAGAATAGAGAAATTTCTTGGGAAGAAAGAAAAACATATAATTCCATGCGCACGCAAATAAAATTACGACATCAGAAACTTCCTCGTGGGTGAAACGTAGAGATTAGGAAAATTGTCGCGGCCCCGTCGGTCCGGAGATATCAACGTCCATAGTCATAGTCGCGCGGTTTTTCTCGGCACTTGCTAGGAAATCTTTCGGAAGAAGGCGGTCCTATCTGTGAGATCATCATCATCATCATCATCATTATTTTTTATCACACGACGACGTTTCTTTCTCTTGTTATAATATATAGGAAGCCACAGGCATCTTCGTAGATGGTTTCCAGGCGAATGCCATGCAAAAATGTCCAGAGTCTTGATGACGATGACGTGAAATTTAGCAGTTGAAGCCCAAAAGGTCAAAGGGCTTTAATAACTTGTCGCGCACGCATGCTCGTGCGATTAGACAGTAAAAAAAATACGGGGAAAGAAAATATGCCGAAATATGCACCTAAAAATCACATCTCTCTACTGACATGTGCACCCAATATTTTTGTTGTGTCCCTTTCATAGTTTCAAAAAATATATTAACGGGGTGGAAAAACTTCAAATTAGAACACCCGTGATAAATTCATCATCCGTTAGTTTTCGTTAAATTTAACCGTCAAATTGTTGAGTTGGATGACATGCGGTAGGCAACGACTATAGCAATTTGGGATTTTTACTTTCTGCTTGTCACAGGTGTATCGGTTTAGAGTTTTTTCGTGATATTAAACTAATTTAACGGAAACTAACGGGAGGAATAAATCAGTTACAAATGTACAAGTTTAGGAATTTTTTGTGGTTAAAAAATAGTTTGGGGAAAATTTATCATAAGCGTACCGATTTATGATTTTTTTAGGTTAAAAAAATAGTTTGAGATAAATTCGTCATAGTTATATCGGTTTAGTATTTTTTATGGTGTTACAAAAAAAAAAAAAAAAAAAAAGGTACTTCCAAGATTCCTGTCTTTCTTTTGGGTATGGGCCTTACTAAGCCCATCGGCCCGGTTCTCGACCCATAATTCTTGGTGACCCGGAGTAGGCTGGCCCAGATCTTCAAACTATGCCTTGCTCAAATAGACTTTTTTGTGTTTTTTTTTTTACCCAAAGCACAATAATGTCCAACTTACATAATTAGCCCTTTCCATTTACACAAAAAAATTACAAGGATATCTACGACTGCTATTAAATTATATATCGTATTTGTATCAACTTAAATTTTGTTCCTACTTGTTTTAGATAGATAAAATTCCCGCATTTTTATGTTTCATGATATATTCATTAATTTTAGTTAAGTTTGTAATTAGGAAACTAAAATAGCAAGAACATCTGCTGCACACTGCGATAGATGAGATTTTACTTTTACTATTGTATAGACCATAAAGTTTTCGCGACTTCTTCATTAATACTCTTGTTAAATGACTTTCTTTTTCTTTTTTTTTTTGGGTTACTTGATATTGACAATCATGTTATTTCGTTATTATGTTAACCAATCCTTATCTTGATGTAATAAATGCTCATGTGACATGACAGATCATGTTAGGAAAATATCCGTAACGTGAATTAAAAGAGACGCTTCAAAATTAAATGGAATTGGGAAAAATAGTTTAGACATCGTGTTGATTATTAATTTTTCTTTAATTTGGTAAAAAAAATTAATAATTTAAAAATATCTATATATTTTAAAAATGACCGATTTATTATAATGAATGAACAAAAAATAATATTAATTAATTAATTAATTATTCAAACTCGTAAATGAACTTTTAAGGTTACTGAAAAATGAATAAAAGAGAAAAATAAGCTTTTACTGATGTGGGGGCGAGAGCGAGGCAGATGATGTGCTCCTCCGCAATCCAGAAGTTATATGTGATGGCCTCCAAGCCCCATCGCCTCCGTCAATGTCTGCTACTCCAACTTCTTCTTCTTCTTCTTCTTAGCAACTCACTCTTTCCTGCAAAACCCTAGGATTTACTCTCTCTCTCTCTCTCTCTCTCTCTGTGCCGCGTGTATCACTTATTCTGCGGGATACGACTTGGCAGGGGCAAATTTCCAGAGCTCAGCTAAGAAGGCCAGGACGATGGCGACTCAGTCTTCTCTCAAGGGCGCCTTCTCCACCTACGCCGATTACCTCAACAATCTCGTAATGTTTTCGCTCTCTCTCTCGCTCATTGGTACATTGTTATCGAGATGTGGGCATAGACAGCAGTGAGTGTGATTAAAGCGATTTTCCGAGTATATGGAGAAATTGAAAGGTGTAAGATTCTGTACAGTAAGCTTCTGGGATTGCCTTTTTCACTCGAGGGACTGGTGTTGAAGCTGTGCATAGTGTTCACGTTAAAGGGTGTTTTTATTGGTGCGCAATGCCGTGAGTAAGTTGGCTGGCCCTAGCCTTCACTTGCATAAGAACTAAGTTGCGCTGAAACACAGAGGTTCAGGGTATTGATCAATGAGCATCCCCGATTGGTTATGTTGCCTGAAGTTAAAAATCAGATGAAGCTGAATGTTTTGGGCATGATACATGCTCCTTCGAATCGCGTGTAGATGGAAATTGCTCTATGATAGTGGCCTTTTATCTGAATCGTGCTTACATACCTTGGCCTTTTGTTGCTATATGACCTTTCCCTACTATTGGGTTCCCTTCTTTCTGTTCAAATATTTGTCTGACAACCTCAATGTGCATCTGTAGAATGAAAAACGCGAAAGGGTAGTAAAAGCGAGTCGAGACATAACCTCGAACAGCAAGAAGGTTATATTTCAGGTGCACAGGTAATATTTTTTGGTATATCTTTTTCTTCTTGGTGCTATGCCTTTTAAAATGGGCCGAATGATCTAATTCTTTTTTTTTTTTTGGTACAGTCGAATGATCTAATTCTTTTTTTTTTTTTTTTTTTTGGTAAGGTTGATCTAATTCTTTGATTCTTGCTGTTATTGATAAAATTGTGAGCAGCAGGCATCATCAAACTAGTTTGCATGATCAATTCGTAAAATTTACCTTCCCAGTCTACTTGGAATGAACCACGTCCCATGTCGTGCTTATTGCAGAATCAGTAAAAACAACAAAGAGGAAGTCTTGGAGAAGGCACACAATGATTTAGCAACTGTTATGGATCAGTACATAGCTAGACTGGTAAAAGAGTTGCAAGGCAGTGACTTTTGGAAACTACGACGGGCATACTCTCCAGGGGTTTGTGATAGTTTCTCTGTCTGCTTCAAAGGCCTAAATAGATTACTGCAATTGCCTAATTTTACGCTTTGACTTGCAGATACAGGAGTACGTCGAGGCCGCCACTCTCTGTAGATTTTGTAAATCTGGGACCCTTTTAAATCTCAAGGAGATGAATGCTTCTTTGTCATCACTGAGCGACCCATCTCATGAACCTTTGCAGATTAATATCCTTGATTATATTCTTGGGGTAATGACCTAAAACTTCATAGTATATGCACTCGTGACTACTTTACCCACTAGAGTACATCAATCATTGCCTGAAAAGTAATTGAGTGCACTCCCTCATAAGTTGTTAAGTCAGAGAGTATATGAAAACATGTTTTAGCTTTTGTTCCAATGGGCAGTAAGAAGAAGCATAATTGTATGTTTCTTGGTTACAACATTATACATAGGTTAACTCTGACATGAGAAAATATTTAGTGCTCTAGCCATTTTCCAACTGCAAGGACTCGTAATATTTCTTTCCCATATACATGTTATGAACCATATGAGAACCTCCATATTGAAGTATTGAAGTTATGAATCATACCCTTCTTAGCCATATTTAGCTGCATTCATGTGTACTGAGGTCTCAGAATCTATTTTGTCAGAAAGTGATAGAAACTATTAAGTATTTTTATTTATGCATTTCGGGGATGAAATGAATGATGGGAGTCTATATTCTTAGGATAACTCTTGCATCTTTGTAGAGTTTGGTGGATGGGGAAAAAAAGGAGAAGCTGGAGATACTATATACCCAGGACAAGTCACAGCATTGGCATAAGAAAAGCACTCAGGATAAAGCGTTGAAATATCTTTTATTTGCTCTTTTCAATTGATCTTTTCAACTAGTGCAGTATGTTCAAAACTTGAGTCAGTTGATTCTGGTCATCTAGAGGAGTCAAATGTGTGCTTGATTAAGCAAAGCCCGCACATGTACTGGCAAACACTTGAAATGCTTGCAAGCTAATTGGCATGTACTATATACCCAGGACAAGTCACAGCATTGGCATAGGAAAAGCACTCAGGATAAAGCGTTGAAATATCTTTTATTTGCTATTTTCAATTGATCTTTTGAACTAGTTCAGTCTGTTCAAAACTTGAGTCAGTTGATTCCGGTCATCTAGAGGAGTCAAATGTGTGCTTGATTAAGCAAAGCCCGCCCATGTACTGGCAAACACTTGAAATGCTTGCAAGCTAAATTTACTTGGAGCTGATATTTCTTCAGAAACTTAAAACTGTTATTTGTTCCTGTGAAGCTTGCAGATTTGACAGGGGAGCTTATGAGGCTGGCTATTGGTCGAATATCAGATGGTGAACTTGAATTTGCTGAAAAGATATGTAAATTCGTGCGTGAAATACACCGTGAGCTGACCCTTTTAGTGCCACACATGGACGAACCTCATGATATGAAGACGAAGATGGAGACGATGCTGCAAAGTGTGATAAAAATTGAGAATGGTATTATGCTCCCACTTTCATGGCTGACATCAGTGTACTATTGCTTCATGATCATTTCTGGCCTTCTTGTTTGATGGCATTACAGACAGATATCATTTAGCTGAGTCTGAGGCATTAAATCGTCACTTCACCGAGTTAGTCATGAATTTTCGTTCAGCTATGGAAAGTGCTATGGGTGTAGCTTTTTCCAAATGATTTAAACTTGAACCTTTGCTAGTTTTGAGTTTTGTGAATTTCCTTCTGCATTTACTCTTCCTTTTCTTTTCTAACCTTATTGGAGTTGTGCTGAGACTGAAAGGTACTAGAAGTTGTGTACTTCAAAATATCACAGTGAATTTAAAATCTTATTATGTGCTTGGTTGCTTTGGAAAACACTTCCTCTTCATGCATCAGAATTAAATTCCCCCCAAGCTCTGACAGGTTCTTCCGTGTTCAGCTTGCTTTAGCATCCACGTAAGAGGATCAGAATATATCCCACTGCTCGGATCTGATGTCCCAAGTTACTCTTTGATAGGGGTTGCCGAGGGAATTGATCTATGAAGTACACTCCTTCACATTCCAAGTCCTTACATTATGGTCAATTTTATTCTGTCTCTTAATAAAAATGATAACAAGGAATGCTTGTCTTGCAGGCGGTTCTGAGGTCGAGATGTATCGAGTTTGCTTCTAGCGAAGATCTTGGGGCCCAAAAACAGCAAAGCTTCTGCAACAACTTAAGGGGAAGGAGCTCTGTCTGTCATGTATCCTATTGAAAACCTCCCTGCTGGATCCTGTTTTACTTGTGGCAGGTGGTGAACGGTATGTTGTAATTGAGCTTATTTTGTTTGTTGTTTGGGGGGGTCGGGGCGGGGTGTGTTAAGGAGATTTTGACATGGGATGGTTGGATTTTCAAGTTGCACAAGCTTTGTTGACAACTTAAAGAGGACAATTGCCCCCTCTTTCCGAAGCTTTTGTTAGTTTTCTCTCACCTTGGTATCATCAAAGCACACATGTTACGGTCGAATCAAACTTATTACAGAAAAGGCCCAGCTTCATCGGAGCTTGAGCTTCAGCCAAACAACGCAGAAGCCCTACTCAGCTCTCTCGATATAAAGCCGAACTAGTTCTTGGGAGAGAGCGTTCTGATTACTCTGGGACATCATGATTGTTGTCGATGAAGGGCGTGCCTCGTTCGAGAAGGCTGGAGACGGAGAGTGGATGGATATTTGATTAAAGGTCGCACCGCAGGACGTCGAACGTCAACTGTCGAGTGAATGAACTTGACTAAGGCCACACGGCTGGACTTTGAACATCAACTGTCTGATTTCTCTTTTGCTCATGCTACACTCGATCTGAAGAATCGGTGCGAAAGCGCAAAACGAAGTGTTTTGAGGCAATCCACGGTGAAGCGGCACTCGCGCTGAGCATACTAATGAACGATTTGCGAGCATCTCCTGCACGAGCTCATAAACACTCAAATTTTTTCCCTTCATTTCAGGCTAAGGATTGGTTATTTTTTATTTTATTTTTTTCAAGCATCAAAAGTGCACGCACGTGGGATTCAATTCTAGTTAAGCTGTCATCATGAACCTCCTAAATAGGTTGTGGGCCAAAACCGCGTGATGTGGGCCCATCTCTATATATATATTTTTTAAAAAGAGCTTGCAATATGGGCCGTACGACGCCGTGTATGTTTTCGGACGACACGAACCCGATCGATCAATTCTTCCCATGTCGTGCCGACCCGACATGCACGTCGTGCGAATCGTACAAAACGTAGCGAGCTGTTTTCTTTAGAGCACGGAGATCTGCTTTCCAAGGTAGACAATGAGATGTTTATTTTGGTAAGAAGTCTGCTCAACATCACCCCGCTCGTGACATTCGGCCACTACTTAGGAATTGATCATACCTTTGATTGAACATACTCGTCGCGTAAACTAACCCCTTAGGATGGAAACAATTCCTCCTCGGCGAGAGTCTCGCACGTGCACAATTCGAAACTGACGCTTCTCGTCAAAGACTATGCGCGGTGGCTTTAGGGGCACGGATGATCAAGAAAGAGGCAAAATGCAACTGGCGCGCTTTTAAATTAGATGGGAGTTAGGTGAAACGAAAGTCCTGCGTATTATTAATTAAGGGTTGTGAGGCAAATCTATTGGAAGCCGGCATATGCATTTGTGCCGTTTGAGATTTGGCCATCAGTCTTCTCGCTGGTCACATCCCCACCGGCAAACACCACGTTCCGGTGGTCGGTGGAGTCGTCCTTTTGTCCGGTACTTCACTGCACACATAACCCTACGTGTTTAACGTTTTGGGCGGGCGACAATCGATTTGATTCCGCGCTAATTTGTACTTTTAGAATGAACTTAGCCGCGTATTAGCGGGACCCAAGATGGATCGGGGTGTAAGCCGCGATGGATCGAGGTGTAAGCCGCGAAAATAGCGCCCCATCATAGCCAAAATACAGAACACCATCACGAAGAAAAAGGAATTTACACACATGATTTGAAAATCATTATTCTTGATGCGAAATACCGATAATCCAAAGCACAAGTACATTCTCCTATATTGCCCTCTATATCTTTTAGAGGCGTCAAAATGGAACCGAAAAACAGAAACAAATTGTTAATCGAAATGATCTGAATCGAAAATTTCGTGCGTTTCGGTTCTATTCGGTTTGGAAAATTGAAAAATAACGATTCTCTTTTATGGTTTGGCCTATTTCGGTTCAGTTAGTTGAACCTAACTTAAAATCTCCCTTCTTCTTAATATTAGCAATGTGGGAAAAAATAACCATTCTTTTTTATTTGTTTGTTTTTCTTTTTCTTTCTTTTCTTTCTTCCTTTTGGGTTTAAAGGGTGGGTGGTGGCCGAGGGTTGGCGACCCCCATTGGTCGCAAGCGTTAGAGCCGCGACCCCTCACCTGCGGCCAAGAGAGCTTCGCTACCCTTGCCCAAGGGCCGGCAAGGGTTGTTGTCCTAAATCAATGGTTGGCGGCCGTTGGACGTTTAAACCAAAAAAAGGAAAAAAATAAAAAAAAATAAAAAAAATTGAACCGAACTAAATCAGATTTTCCGTTCGGTTCGGGTTGCGATTCAATTCGGTTTAGCCGCTTACCCTAACAGTTCGGTTTGGTTCTGTTTTTCATCATTAGTTCAATGAAATTGCCCCATTTTGTAACTGCTTCTTATGCAATGTTTTGTGTGCATTAGGGTTGGAGGAGAGACTTAAACACTATTTATAGAGTTTTCAGTCGCAAATCTTCTCATTTTAGGCCAGGCTTTACTTGACCCACACAAGCCAATCACATATTAGACTGATTAAAAATCTTTGTATCTTAAACCAACACCGTAAAATAGTAAATATCAATCTCAATTAATGTAACTCACGTCAGAAGAACTCTTACACGAGCCGATGCCGTTGCTTGCGGCGGTTGCAACTCGCGATCGTGGCAGCCCCCCCTTCCGTCTCGGCCGTTGATGGGCGCGCTTGCCAAAGGGGTCTCGAGGGCGGACGACGGAGGGCAGGACCATTTAATAGAGATGTGTCGTGGCCACCGGGCCTTAAAAGCTCGAGTTTGCGACAAAGCACGTGCGTGTTTCGTAGCTACGCACGTCCGGCCGGCGTAGGGGTTGGCGTCGTAGGTGAGGACGGAGGGCGCTCGCCAGTTACATTTAGTCATTCGGCTATTGATGTTTCGAGACCGACTTAGAGCCGTACGCAGAAATTAGGTTTAGCAATTCAGCTGGCCCTACTCAACTGTTTAAGCCCGTAACGACAAGGCAATTTAATTTGGTAGATTCTATCTACCCAATGGAAACGCCTAAAAAGTAAACCCTCGAGTCCCGTGGGCGTGCATTAGCTCCAGCTGAACGAATTCACTTGGCATTTCCAAAGGTATTAAATGGAGGATAATCGATTCCAAAGTGAGAAGGTACCGAACCCGAAATCTGGTTAGGTTTGGTTTTCGATTTTCGGAGCCCGAGGGCATGGCCCATGCAGGAACGGAAAATCAATTGACGTGCATAAATAAATTTTCGTTCTTTTTCTGTTTCGGAGAACGAAAATATAAATAGAAAAATAGATAATCGAAAACGTTGCCAGACGGATCGTTAGCGTCCGAGAAATACTGCCGGAACGGAAAAATAAAAATATCTCAGTGCTTTTAGAACGGAAAAGGGAATTCCAAGCCCTAATAAAGAGACCGGGGTTAATAAAAGTAAGTACGATTTTCTTTCCGGGCTGCCACGTCATCCTTGTCTCGGGCACAAGGTCCAATGGTTAGATAGTCTAGTCATTGGGCAGTCTGACTCGATCTAGGAATCTCTAGCGTGAGTGCCGAGAAAAGATCGTTCATTTTGAATTTAGCACTTCAATTGATTATGAGGTTTTCCTACTTAAAGCTGCAGAAATGTCGTGTTTTTTTTTTTTCTGAAAAATGAAACATTTCGTTCATGAACTGATAAAAGGTAGCCTGTCCGAGCCAAAGTTCCAGGCATCGTTGATTTCTTGCTTTTCTTATTATCTCTCCTTAATTTACTTTCGTTTACTTATTCTCTAGCAAAATGATGCCAAGGGTTTACTAGTTTTAGTGATCCCCTTCGAACCATTTGCTATCGCGAGCTGATACCCTTTGTAGAATATATGTTCAAACTATGATCACTCCACATTATTTGCCTGCGATTTGAGAATCCAAGGTCGATGAATTCGTTATCGCAACCGCACATGATATGTCGTAATTGGACAACGCCACACGAGTCAATAAAAGACTCGGCGATGATATGAATCGAACTCACGGTCACATGGAAAATAAAGTTATCCCGTTGGTCATTGGACCAGTGGGCATTTGACATTGAAGGGAGGATGAGCCACTCTCTCTCGTTTCTTTTTTTTTTTTTTTTTGTGCGTTTTTGTGGGGTGTTTTATTTATTGCCGTTGCTTTCGCGCTTTCAATGAAAAACGACGCGAAGGAAAGAGGCCGTCGAATAAAACGACACTGTTGCTCCTCCAAAGATCCGATTCTGCGCCCCACTTCCCCCAGCTCGCCAGCTGTCACTTTCCCGCCCTCTCTGCCTCTCTCTATCTCTCTCTCTCTCCTCAGTCCCACCCCGCACCAGACCAGCTTGACCCATCCGACACCCTCACGTTTTGTCCCTGTCAAGTCAAACTCTTCATCTTTCTTTCCCAATTCGCTTTTGCAAATTCCAATCTCCCATCCATCCATGCACCGGAAATGAATTTATTTCTAATTTTTGGACGAGTTTTTAGTAATGAACTCATTTGTTAACCACATAAAAATTCATTTGATAACAATATAAAATTTTAAAATTATCGAGATTGACGGATTGGCAATTAGCAACAGTAAGCAACCGACTAGGGGACAATGGACTGGCGACCAACGATCGGAGCACGATAGAAAGAGCAAACAATAAGAAGAATTCTTATTTCTCATTTTTGTTCCAAAAATAGAGACTCGAAAATTTTAACTTCTCTTTTCTATTCCAAATTTATTTTCAAAATAAATTTTTATTTCAAAAATAGAAAATAAAATTACGTTACCAGACGGTATAAATTTGGGATAAATGTGTCACACGGGTATAAATTTGGATATTTTGATGTCACAAAAAAAAAATAAATTAAACATGTCATAATGAGTATAGTTTATGATTTTTTGTGGCTTTTACCCATGAAATTATTTACGTTGAAACTCACAACTCGCATTGTCTTTGAACCACTGGTACGTCACCGATAAGTCGGTTTAAAAACACCGTACGAAGCATAGGTAAACGACGCGGGAGTCGAAACTTCAATGATTTATCCAAGGAGTGGGATGCTACTATACAACTCTATTCGGCGGTAACCATCCATAGATGATGTAAAGTCTACCTTTCCTATCATTACCCTTCTAAATTGAGAGAAAATATTTTTCTTCCATTCATCTCACGGAGTGCCTCAAATTTTACGTTTCAGAGTTCAAACGAAACGATTTAAAGACTTTATTCAGGTTTATAAATTGGGAGAAAAAATATATTTTTTTTTTTTTCAGAAAATACTCTCGAATTTTATATTTTAGAATTCAGAAGAAGTAATTTAGGACTTTACTCGAGCATGTAGCAATTTGAGGTAATTGTCTTCTCGATTTAGTAGGCGAAGTGCCTTCGTTTCGGTCGAGCTATGGGCCGGGTTCGGACCAAAGAGTTGGGGGGTCCACTCGTGGGTCATAGAGGGACAAGAAAAATGGCAAAAGCAAAGAAGAAGGTGGCCCCACGTGTCGCTTCAGTAGGTGACGTGGCATATAGACATGCCGAAACGTGTACAAGAAGGCCCGGGGCTCCCTAGCCGGAGGGAAGACACAGCTACGGCTGTCCCCACGCTTTTCTGGGACGGGATTTCCGGTCTGTCGGGGCCGTCATGGCTGCCTTGTCGGTCTTTTCCATCGTGCCGGTCTGCCGTTTCTTTCCCGACTACCTATTTTGAATGGAAAATCTGAAAAAAAAAAATTCTCAGATAATACGTCATTTTTTCAAGGAAAAATTAGAGTCCAAATGTCCTCATTTTATTAAATAAAAGCTCGAAATGAACTTTATTTTAAATAAAAATTTGAAATGCCCTCTTTACTTCAAATAATGATCCGATTGAAGGGTATTTTTGTCCTTTACTCTTTTCTGTAAAAAAAATAATAGATAAAAATACCATTCGATCATACCCTTCTTAGAAATAAAGAGAGCACTTCAAACCTTTGTTTGTAATAAAGTTCACTTCGGATCCTTATTTGAGAAAATGAGCTCATTTGAGATTTTTAATAGAATTTTTTCCCTTTTTTTAAAGTTCTCTTGGTAGTTGATTTTTTTTTTTTTTTTGGAAAAAGAATTCCACAATCCAATTGGAGAAATTTGCTTTTTTTTTTTTTCGCTTCAAATTAGGCGTTATGAGGACCAAAATGAACAAGTCCATGGGGCAAAATCAGGCACGTGACAAGCGTGTGATCATCGTCCGGCGAGTTTTGTGGCCGTGGATGACTTCGGGGAGTCTTTTGAGAGACAGTCGCCGACTTCATGTGGGTTTTTGAAAATTTGGACGAAAATGGCCCCATTGCGAGGGTAGTTTTGGAATTTTCCCTATTCTATATTTAAGACGGCGAGATGAAAATTCGTTTGATTTCTTATATTTCTTCAATCATTGACTAACTAAGAAGAGACGTGCCCTTTTAAAAATAGAACAAAAATAACAAGTCAATGCGATGGTTCGATGCTCAAATTGAACACGTTAAGCGCTCACCTCACCAAGATCCCGCAGCCTAAAAGTTTTCGCACACCAAATAGTGAATCGCCAAAAAATCTTCACTTAGAAATCTTCATCTAATTGTACCATTGGACGAGCTTAGTGCGTTAGGCAATAATTAATTCAATAACAGTGTATTGAAATAAAGAGCAATGCAGTTCAAATGGGTGAACGTATTCAAGGACGACCAGTGAAGTAAAATTTAATTGCACCAAAGATTAAAGTGTTTAACTTTCTTATTATTCACATATACATAGAGTGTGTATGTTACGGTAAATCAAATCAATCATGTGAAGGAGACGACATGGTGTGACTAGCTAATCACTATTGTTTGAGTGATATAAATCTGTTGCCACTTGGCATCATAAGTACATGTATCCTACTTTCGATTGGTCGGTTACACCACGTGTTACTACCTTGTGGTGTATCCCTGGACCTTCGTATATGTATTTTCTCCAAAAATTTGGACTCGTGCTCTGCTTAGTGCGACTTAGGGTTATTAAATTTTTCCGGCAATGTTCTTGCGACAATTTAATTTTGACTCTCACATTGTATGCAATATAATTGACCTTTACAAAAATTGACATATCAAAATGTCGAGTCATTTAACTATTTTCTCTTTTCGTTTTAAGAAAAGTTAATGGATTACAGAAAAGTATAGGGCGAACCCCGAACGGATATTTCAATCAAAACCCTTAAGAATATCTTGACCTAAAATAAAAAAAAAAATAAATAAACGGGAGGGGCATCGGACAACAATGTCGGGGCCACCACTTTCCGACACGTGGATGATGGGCGGGCCAAGGGCAAGGATCCAACCGATGACCCTTGGCGGGTGCGAAGAGTGCCCTTTCGTTTCGTCCCCGAGAAGCCGAGTCCCCCTGAAGTTTCAAAGATAAAGGCGGAAAAAAATAAATAAGAAATAAAAAGAAATTAAGGACAAAAAGAGAAAAAGGAAACATTATCATGTGCACGTCCGACGGGCATGACCGCCATGCTGTATCCACATGTGTATCTGCTCACGGGTCTGCCGCTCCGTCACGTGACCCTGAGTCAACCCGGCGCGAGTTTCGAAGCATTTTTTTCCTTTTCTTTTCATCATTATCACTTCAAATATTACTTTTTATTTGCTCTGCCAGAAATACGTTTTTATAAAATAAAATATGACGAATTCAGCAGGCCAAAAAAATAAAATAAAAATAAATACATGGGTTCAGTCGACCTTTGACTCGGGAGTCAATCCGGCGACAGGTGGAGGAACGCGAGTCGGAAGAAGCACGATTTGATTAAGGGTTGCTTTCGACCACACAAAAAATGAAAAAAGTTCATTAACTTAAACTGTAGGGTTACTTTGTTAGACGTTTTTGTTATCGAGCGCCGCAGATTAAAGGTGAACGTGGCTCTCAAGAAGAATTGAAAATCGGAGAATCGGTCCGATTGAAATCGATCCGGTTTCAGATTTTAGGATATTCGAAATAGGTTTCAGTAAAGTCGAAATCGGTCCTTGTGTTGTCTTGGTCTCCGATTTCGCACGATCTTACAGTACTCTATAGCGTCCGACGGTGAGTGTGTAATTTTGAACCGCCCACCTCTACCCGCAGACACTCAATCGTTACATCAAGATAAGAAAATTTGTCATTTGTAAGGCTCCGTTTATTTTGTGAAAAAAAAAACTTTCACTAAAACATTTTTCGGATTCTCCAATATTTGGTTCGGGAAAAAAATAAGCTATAGTCTGGGAAAACATTTTCCACTTATATAAAGAACTATTTCAAAAATGGAGAAAATGGCGACGAGTTGATGAACGAATTAAATAAGAAAGAAGAAAAAAAAGAAGAAGAGAAAATAAAATAATATAAGATCAATTAAAAAATCAAAAATAAAAAAAAATTAATCTTTTTAAATAGAAAAATCGTCCACATTAGCGACGGCCGTGCCACATAAGATGATCGGGTCTATATCAGAAATTGTCGATCAAAAGATGAGGCAGAAAATCAAATTAGGCTTTTCTTACCAAACGACATAAAATATTTTCCAATGCATTTTCATATCTCAAACAAACATAGAAAAAAAAGAGTCATTTTTCTGAAAATTGACTTTCTGAAAAGTATATTCCATAACAACTCATTTTTCGTGAAATAAACAGATCCTAAAGCTCCGTTTTGATGATGTAGAGTTGCCGTCGGTGTATGAAAAGTGCTACTCTTTCTTTACAAACGCTGAGAGGACACTCTATTAACAAGACCTACCTCTTAATTGAATTGGAGTAGATTAACGAATGAATGCGGGGGGGAAAAACAGTTTTTTTTTTTTTTTTTTGGTGGTGGTCGGAATTAGATTGCGTTGGTTGTTGGTAGTTAGCTATAGGAACGCGTTTGGTAAAACCAAAAATTAAGTGCTGGAGGTTTGGATACTACTTTTAAATGTTGACGTGAAACTGGAATTGAATTTGTTTATGGTAATTGAAAGTTGATGGTCGTACGACATTGATCTCGCACCAAATATAGAAAGAAAGAGACCACTTTTGATAGGTTTTATCTATAAATTCGAAAAATTACTTATTGCCCATAATTGTATCTCTATCTATCGAATTATGTGCCCACGCGGTTACTAATCATATCAATTGGGTTTTTGAATTAATCGAGCCGCTTAAGTCAATTCTATCCGAAGTTATTGAGCAAGCTTAATCTCATTAAGTGTTTCCCGTTTTTAATTTTCGGCGCTTAATGGCGTTATCAGATAAGATATTATCGCCGATATATTTTGGATTTTCCTAAAAGCAAATTGGAACTTAAATTAAATTTTTGATCAACAGACCCTCAATAGAATTGAATGCATCTGAATACGAAATCTTAAAAGCTCTCGGCGCTATCATACATTTTCACACGTGCCAAAAATATGGCCCGATGCTTTTTAGCTCTTTTGTATTGACCTTTTATAAGTAGGTTGGTTCGGCAATCCTAGCATTGGATGGTATTAGAATCAATGCATGGTTATTAATGTGGTCCTAAGGAGTTGCTACATACATTTAAAATCTATTCGAGATTAATAGAAAAAAAAAAGGTATGAATTAAAAATAATAAAAAGATTATGCATAACATTACACGTGGATATTTTGCATATTTAGAAAGATTAGTCATACTAAGTAAAAGTTAAAGCACGGGACCACGGTATTTACAAAATATATCGAGATATAAATTGTTTCTATCGCCCCCAACGTGATATTGAGATGTAAATTGTTGTTAACGACGGAAATGTTTTCATCATCTAAAATATTAAGATATAAATTATCGTACATCGATCCAGCTACTTTTGCCTGAACCAAGACACAATGTAGATGTCATCCATACATAAGAATCCCCAGCCTTAGAATCTGACGAGGAAGCCACCAGGAATCATCTTGTGGTTGGATGACCAGTTTCCTTGAGAATGGGAAACAACGACAAGAGACAGATTCCGAGGCTCACGGATCGCGCTTCCCACGAATCCTCGGAAAATCTATTTGGTATGTATTGATAAAGCCTGATTTAAGTGAATATTCGCGCATGAAGACTCATTACATATATGGTAAGAGTGTGGGTTTTCCTTATCGATGCAGGTGATTTGCACGGGGGTAATTATTTAAAAAGTCATAAATCTATTGTATGGATGCCAATTTAGCTTTAAATCTTTTAAAATGACCAATTTAGTTCTTAATCTTTTGATGATTTGCCAATACAATCATTTCGATCGACTTTTGTTGGAAATCACAAATGTGGACAATCGACCTTCTTACATGGCTTAGTCGGCGCTGGCGTGGACAATTAACTTTTAATATTTTTTGTTATTTTTTATTTTATTCTTTTCTTATCGTTTCCGATGACGCCAAAAGAAAAGGAAAAAAAGAAGAAAAAAAGGATAAAAAACCACAAAATTCAGACAAAATATCTAAAAACCTGCCAACAAAAAAAAAATTAATTTACGTCGGTGCCGATCGTATCACATAAAACAGTCAGCATCAACATCAATGATCTCCAACAAAATTGATCGGAAGGATTGCATTGACGAATCATCAAAATCGAAAGATTTAGGGCTGCGGTACCCGTACAATAGATTTATAACTTTCCTTCTTTTTTGGTAGTGTGTAGTGCCCAATTCTTGAGCCCCCAAATTCTATCCACCAAGACTCGTTGACTACTCTTAGTTTTTCTTGATTAGGGTTTCGAGGACGTTTGGTGATCGATCCTCGTTCCCACGATGAATATCATCCAACCCCCCCACCGACGGACGAAAGACAATGCTTCGTTGCCGCCATTAACGCGCGTGGGCCTTTGACTCTTTGTTGCGATATGCCAAAAGCATAAAGAAGAAAAAGTTCAGGTGCCCAACGCAAAGCATCTTGAGCCACACCAGTCACTTCTGTCGCCCACAACACGAAGCCTCGAATGAAAAATGCACTAGGTCCACACCAATTCTCTGCACATGCTTGGTAATGGAAGGTGAATAAGTTCACTTTTCCCAGTAGGAAAAGAGTGGATTCCAAAGGGGATAAATTTCCCATTTTGGCGGAGGCTTCATGAGCAGCACTCGGAGAGGACGTGCCGGTGATGTTCGGACTCGGATAAGCCGAACCGATAGACCTAGCAGACTGAAAACAAAGAACCACCCCCTTCGAGGTGGTGGTGAATCACGCTCGTGCTCTTGCGTCTTGAATCGAAAGATTGTCAAAGCCGACCACCTCGTTTCGTAAATGTTAGAACTTGATGTCTGAACTTGATGCGTGCCCGTGAGTCCTTTATTAACCTAAGACGAATAGGTAGAGCTAGTGCAAAGATCCTGCGGGATGATTTTTAAGTTTGGTGCTTCTCGAGAAGGGTTTTCCTTTTCTTCTTTTCCCCCATGTCTTGGTGAAATAGAATCAATATGTAGACAACAGTTGGCGCCAGAGACAATAGTCAGTAAAGAAAAAAGACAGGAAACGATGGATCATGGTCCAAATCTTGTCCTCGCTCCTCCACAGTCAACGCAAAGCAGGACCAAGCTGTTAATTTATTAAATCTGAGTCCCATACCTTAATTTACTGAATAATGAAGGGAAAAGTATCAAAAAAATCCTTAATCTATTTCGTTGATTCCAATTCCGTTACAAACCTTTGAATTGGATCAATTTAGTCATAAACTTTTTTGCATTAATACCAATTAAGCCCATTTGGTCAATTTAGGCAAAAAATCGCTAGCGTGGACGTATACCGTCCTACATGACACGGCTAGTAATGACGTTGACATCTTTAATAATTGCTATTTTTTATTTTTTCACTTTTTTCCCTTCTTTTTTTTTTGCCAGTGGTCGGCCGGCCACATGCCATGGCTAGCAAGGGGAGCCCTCATCGGGCCACGCCCGGTCGAGGGTCGACCTCACCGAATTTGGCGAGGGGGCGCCTCGCCGGCGCTCACCCGTGTGAGGCCAGCCCTCATCGGCCGGCCTTTGACAAAAAGAAATTGGAAAGAACAAAAAAGAAAGGGAACAAAATTCAAAAAGAAAATTAAAAAATTATATAAAAATGTACACGTCAGCGACGTTGGTGCCACGTAAGACGGCCAACTTCCACGTCAACGATTTTCGGCTAAATTGGCCCAATGGACTAAATTGTTATCAATACAAAAACGTTTAAGATTAAATTGGTCCATGTAAAAAAATTAGGACTTAAATTATAACAATACAATAGCTTTATGACTTTTTGGTACTTTTCCCGAATAATGAAAATACCAAAATTTGAGAAATTTCCTTATTGTAGAGGCCCACCATTGCTTAGTAGACGATCCATGGCCATGAGGGTGATAACTGGCTACGAACTTAGCGACGTTACGACCGCATGCCGAAGACTAGGAGCGCGTCTGCTTTCGAACGTTCATAAATTTTCAAAGATTTCTTGGTGCTTCGTATGAAAGAGGGGTGATTCTCCAATTATTTTATGGATACCAATTCAGTCTCGGACTTTCAATTTTTGCCAATTTAGTCCTAAACCTTCACATGAAATTACAATGAAGTTCTTCCAGTAAATTTTCGTTGGAGATCGCCGATATGGCGATGTACCACGTAGGACAGCCGGCGACAACCGGACCACCTCGTTGGCGATTTGACTTGAAAATTGGCCGTAATAACTGCATTGAAATTTCGCGTGAATGTTTAGAACTAGAGTGATGAGATTTAGAGTCACCGTAGTGTCAAGTCGACGTCACCCAATACATTTAGTTACGCACGAGATACACAAGTATGACTACTCAATTGCGCGGTACAAATTGAGGACTGTTTCAGGGCAAGCAATGGGACCGCGTAGTGGAGGAATTGAGCCCGGCATGAACCGCAAGACACGCGTGGGTGCGCCCCACGCCGCACGCCAACTATTTTCGGCTGACCACCTCTTAAGTTTTGAGGGCTAATTTTTAGCCTGCTTTGGTTAGGGCTGATGTTATATTTATAGTCGTATCTTCTGTACATTAGAGGATATTTATAGTATTTTATTTGCGTTTGACTTTGGGGGACTACAGACAGAGCTTAACGAGGAAAAACCATCGAGATTAGGGTTGGTTAATTATGTTTTTATGCATTTCTATGCCCGGTGATAGATTTGTCGCCTTTCTTCTTCTTCTTCTTCTTATTTTTAATTATTTATTAAGAACGTGGATTAATTTATAAGGGTTGGAGTCCGAAATTTTCCATGCCAAATAGGCTAAAGAGGTTATGAAAGTTTGAAGTAATTTATATTTCGGCCTCGTACTTGAAAGGAAAATTTACCAAAAAAAAGCCTTAAACATGTTGCAACTGTGCCAATTGAATCCTAAATCTTTTGTATATATGCCAATCAGTCCATTTGTTCGGCCCAAGCTAACGTGAATAATTTTTTATTTCTTTTTTTATTTCAATATTTTTCTTATCTTTTTTTGTTTCTAATTTCTTTTTTTTTCTTCCCACTATGGCCAGTGAGCTGTGTCCAGTGAGGGGGTCGCCGGAGTTCGCCGGCCACTGGGTGAGGTCGGCCAAATGAACCAAACCGGCACAGATGCAAAAAGTTTAGCACTCAATTGGCAAAAAAAATAAAATAATTTGGGACTGAATTGACACAATTGCAATAGGCTTATGATTTTTTTTTTGTAATTTTCCCTACTTTAAGCATTCATTGATATTAAAAAACATATCGCGAATAAGTTTTCTATATGTATTATGTCCTAATTATTCAATAAATACCTACATAAAAAAATGACAAGTTTAGATCTTTTGTCTATGTCTCGTAGTTCACGTGTACATGGACTATTTGAAATCAAATGTTGCTAATTTCGACAAAAAAAAAATGTTGCTAATTAGGTTTTGATTTGTTTTTGCTCGTCGGAAAGTACTCATAAATTACTCTAAATGCGTTTCAATGAGGCAGGAAGATAAGGAACTTCGTTAGTATTAATATCCGTAATTATATCGCGAGGAATTAATGAATCATCACAAGTTGAGACTAAGTGATTCATCAACAATTAAACGTATCCGATTACGTTTATAACTCGTTGGATTGTAGTAAACGAATAAGACTATAATGTAACAGCTATCACGCTATAAAGTAATCAAGCTATAATGATTATTAAGGTATATGGTTTCAGTAATGTACCATTCATTACACCTTTTTGTTTCACGAATGACATATATAATTAGAAAGGATAGCCAAAACCCTCAAAGAACCGCTAAAATTGGACTACGGAGAATATAATAGTTATCATTTTAATGGTCAATCGTGATTTACGAGTTTAATATGCCATATACAGCAAAAGGACGCTTGGAGTGTCAATATTTTTATATGGCGCTCACTTTAGTGTCGATATATTTTTTTGGATTACTTAGGTGTTAAATCGGTGAAAAACGATCGATTACGTGTCAATTTCGGTAAAAAAACAATCACTCAAGTGCTAATCCGGTCAAACAAGACACGTGGCATTTTTTTTATTAATTTTTAACAATATGTGAATTTTTTTAATAAAAAAATCAGTCCACATGGCATCCACGTGTAATATCTTTTTACAAAATAAACTAGAATATTTTTTAAAAATAGCTAAATAACTAAAAAGAAAAAAAAAAGAAAAGGAAATGGATCTGTTGTAGCAACTAGGGCTCCCAAGCCCTCGCCGTCGCTATTGCCCACCATCACCGACAATGGCCGGCGATGGGTGGGGACTAGTTGGCCGGGGGGGGGGTCGCCCGGCCGAGTGTTGGCGAGGGTAGCGGCCCTCACCCAAATCGGCGACCCTCGCCTAGGTCCGGTCGAGGGCTGCTGGCCCTCACCGGAGCTCGGCGGGGCGACCCTCGCCCTGCCATCTAGTGGCTAGGGGTCGTCGATCCCAACCGACCAATCCCCACTCGTTGCTGGCCATTGCGGGCGATTGTGGGTGACAAGTGGGGGGCCGTGGCGAGGGCTATGCAAGCTTGCAGCTTATCTTGATTTTTTTTTTTACTTTTTTTTGCTATTTAGTTAATTTTGCAAAT
Source organism: Rhodamnia argentea (assembly GCF_020921035.1). Taxonomy (NCBI): domain Eukaryota; kingdom Viridiplantae; phylum Streptophyta; class Magnoliopsida; order Myrtales; family Myrtaceae; genus Rhodamnia; species Rhodamnia argentea. Next base: position 6,525,953 of record NC_063154.1, on the reverse strand, counting down.
ACAAATGCTGAAGTCCTGATTTTTTTAGGTACTTTTTTTAACTGTTTTTTAGTTTTTAGCTTATTCGGTGGAATTTTTTTATTATTAATTTTTGGCTTTTTTTATTGCTGAATGGGATCTCCGATGAGCCACATATGCACCATGCATGATTTCCGGCAAGTCTCGTCGAACTTGGTATTGAAATAGCCGTTTTAAAAAAAAAATTGACACTTAAGTGATAAAAAAAAATATTGACACTAAAATTATTGCCATACACAAATATTGAGACTTCAAGTGTTCTTTTGCCTATTATTTATTGTATTTTACATTTTTTGATGATTGTAATTGAAAGTTAACCTCATAACATATGATTACATTGAAAGATAGATGATTTCTCTTTAATAAGCAAACGCGTACGTAACACTCCATACTCATTATCAAGATATTATAATCTCTCCAAAATGCGATTCATAATTCCAATGCACATTTCATCATATAATACGTGAATATATTTATCAGATAATTAGTAGTATGATTCAAATTACAATTATTTAACTACTTCAGCATTACTTAAAATAATTTACCAATTAAGAGAATAATCACGTCATATATACTATTTAGCGATGAAAAGTTTAGATGGTTGTACCTAATAGTGGGCAAGAGCAACTGATATAATGCCAATTACTATGCAATAAATAACTATTAAAACAATACAAATAACGTATTATCGGGATAACGTAATTGTTATCGCGTCAATTATTTGCTTATTATTCAATATCTTATTTATTAGTCACCTGAAATAATTATAATTGGTGTTATCATTACAAAAAGAAGAAAATTATACAACATAGCTTGTCGTACTTCATATGAATTTAACTCATGATTGATAATTTAATATCGGTAAATTAAGCAAGAAAAAATAGACACGAGTATTAGGCAGACTGAAATAACCGTTATACAAAGAAATATCGCCATAACAAGCGGTCGATCTATAACAATGCCGTAATGAAATGGCGGCTGTACCGACGTGCTGCTGCGATCGATATCGATTGAATGTATTACTTGAAGTGAACTGAGGAGACTCCTCTGTAGGATCTAAAATGGTGTTTTATGGTTGGTCCTGTCCGAAAACCTTGGAGATTATTTACTTCTCCTGTCCACGTCCTTTTCTTTCACTTCTGTTTAGCAGCACGTGAAGGTTCTTTGTTTTCTGAGAAATCAAAACCCAAAAAAAGAGAAAGGAAATTTAGGTCCACCGGTGCGGCCACCCGTCAATTCCCTCCTCGTGTACAGTTTCCCCCCGCTAACATGCGCCGGAGTCAGAGTCAGGGTCAGAGTCAGATTCAGATTCAGATTCTCTCTCTCTCTCCCTCTCTCTCTCTCTCTCTCTCACGTTTTAGGAACTTGCTCTTTAAGTACTGAAACATACCCCATTGAGAGCGAAACTGAAATTAGCCACGCATCACGCAGAGAGAGAGAGAGAGATGGGTTGTGGGTACTTTCATGGGAGTCGCAGGTTTTGGGAATATGATGTCGGGGTCGGGTCTTGATTTAGGAGATTTTCTTTTCTTGTTTTTGGGGGGCTGTGTTCGTTTCGTCTCTTTAAGGTATGCGTATTGCGAAAATACATAAGGGCATACGCGATTGTAATAAAATTTTTTCTTATTTTCTTCCTTTGTAGGCAGAGAGAAATCAGGTGAGAGAGAGAGAGAGAGAACTGGTTAAAGATCTCACCAGAGAGCTGGTTAAAGATCTCACCTTGGTCCGTGTATATATATATGGACACGCGCAGTTCAGAGTTTGGTGTAATAGTTGTTGGCACGAATCCTCTCCCCTCTTCTTCTTAATATTGAGAGAACCGAGGAAGGACTTACAGGAGTGAGCAGATCACGAAGAAATCCTCAAAAAACTGAAATGGGTACGTCCTGTCTTCTTCGTTCGGCGAGTCTCTGCGTCTCTCGTGCTCTGTTCTTTGGATGGTTGTCTCATGATTTCAGAGCCTTTCTTTTTGTTTGGTTGGGTTAATCCCCTTGTTTTCGTCTAAGATTCTGTACTGGGTATTGTTCATGGTTGCATTGTCTTCTGTCCTTGGCCATTGTTCCATTGCTTTGTCAGCTAATGTTGATGAACTCTTTTGGATTTATGGTATCAAACACCAGATTCAGCTTCTCCGCCTTGGATTTGGAGTCCTTTTTTAGGAATCTTTGGGACGTCCTGCATCTCTGCTATGTGAAAGAATCTCTGCTTTTTGGTCATTTCGTTTTTTCGGATCTTCGTTGAGGGGAGTGGGTTTGGTGACGATTTACATGTTATAATTTCCTCTAGATTTTGGAGATGTTGTTGATTGGTCTGTCTTATTTAACACCCCCTGGTCTTCAAGTACCTTGCTGGGATTGTCCCTTTTCTTTCGTAATGTTTGTGGGTGATTCCTCGGTATCTTTTCTCTGATTGGTGCTGGGGGATTCCAGTCAACTGCCTTTTTCTTCACTTGACTGGATTGGTTCTTTCTGTTCATTAGCATCAGCTTCACCTAAGGAAGTGAATTTGAAATTTCCTTTCCTTTTTTCTTGCCTTTTCTGCTTCTATAGACATCAACATGAGCTTTTCACCTAACATGGACGATGAATATGAGAAACTCATCCGGAGAATGAATCCACCCAGGTTAGCAGTTTCCTTCTCTGTCATATCTCTGAATTTGATTTTGCTTATATGTAAGACAACTAGGTATTCATGTTTTTGTTCCACTTATCTGCTCTGCTTTTGCAGAGTTGTGATTGACAATGAGGCTTGCAAGAACGCAACAGTAATCCAGGCATGGCTTCTTTCTGTTCTCTCCTTTATCTGTTTAACAAAGTTGTCTTTTTTTATAACCGTTTGGCACCTTTTCTCTTCATGTTTCAGGTTGACAGTGCAAACAGACCTGGAATACTACTGGAAGTTGTACAAGTCCTCACTGATCTCAACCTTATCATTACCAAAGCATACATTTCCTCTGATGGTGGATGGTTTATGGACGGTAGGCCTTTGCATACTTTCCATGGCTTTTCTTGATAGAGCGGTTCCTCAACTATGTCTCCGAAACCTAACTGTCCTTATTTTACCGTGACCAGTCTTTAATGTTACCGGTCAAGATGGAAACAAAATTATGGATGATGAGATCCTTGATTATATTAAGAAGGTAAGTTGTAGTCAGCACTATCTATTAGTCCTTTCCCATTGGTTTTCTTATTCTTGCTCTTTCTTCTGCTCCTCGCATCTCTCTGCTCATAGTTTTACCGTTTCATCTTTAGGTTCTCGGGCCAGACTCATGTTTCACTTCCTCCTTAAGATCGGTCGGGTTTAAGCCCTCGGATGACCACACTGCCATTGAGTTGACTGGAAGTGACCGGCCGGGTCTCCTATCTGAAGTAAGCGCCGTCCTCACCCATCTCAAGTGCAATGTGGTGAGCGCCGAGGTGTGGACCCACAACACCCGTGCCGCCGCAGTAATGCATGTCACAGACGAGGAAACTGGGTCGGCTATTACCGATCCGGAGAGGCTAACTAGAATCAAGGAACTGCTGTGCAATGTCCTCAAGGGAAGCAACAAATCCCGGGGAGCGAAGACCATGGTCTTGCATGGGGTCACTCTCACTACAAGAAGGCTTCACCAGATGATGTTTGCCGATCGGGATTATGAACGAACTTATGATGAAGGGTTGGATGAGAAGCAAAGGCCTAATGTAGAGGTTGTTAATTGGTATGACAAAGACTACTCGGTTGTCACTATTCGGAGCAAAGATCGGCCGAAACTTCTGTTCGACACGGTTTGCACGTTGACTGATATGCAGTATGTTGTGTTCCATGCGAACATTGTTGTGGAGGGGCCTGAAGCTTATCAGGTATGCGTTTTTGTACCCTGGACGTATGAAAGGAGGATTTCATGGCACATGGACTGCAATTAGAGTGTTTTATTATTGACATTATTGGTCGATTGTGCAGGAGTACTATATCAGGCATCTGGATGGATCCCCTGTGAACTCAGATGCAGAAAGGGAAAGATTGATGCATTGTCTCGAAGCCGCTATTGAGAGAAGGGTATCTGAGGTTAGGGAAATCATGTGAATATATTATTACTGCTTTTGATGAACGGTGCATATGAGACGATGAACTAAAGCCATCCTATTTGTAGAATTTCATGTGCTTGTCCTGTTTTATAGTTTTCACTTTATTTTCATTCGAAAACTTATTTAGATACCGAAGGATGCATCTTGCTGGTTGATCTCTTCACTGAACTTTTGTTGAAGTGATTATCTACATGTATTATTTGAATTTCTGTACTTGCCTAAATTTAAAATTCATGAGCTGGGAGAGTCCTTCAGAATCTTATTGAGAGTTTTCGTATAAGACCATTGCCTTTCTCTGGAACCCCGAAACAGACAAAAGTCTGTTAATGTCTTATTCTCACACTTTTGTTGTGTTCTCACATGTTTGAAGGGAACATGTTCTTAAGAGTATCGCATGCCAAGATTCCAGAACACCTTAAGCCAATTTTCTGCTTTCTGTTTTATTGATCGGCTGGATTTGCAATGTTTATTTGACGGTGAGTTTTTGCATCTATGCAGGGCTTGAAGTTAGAATTGTGCACGACTGACAGAGTCGGGCTGCTGTCTGATGTCACTCGCATCTTCAGAGAAAACAGCCTCACCGTGACTAGAGCGGAAGTCACCACCAAAGACGGAAAAGCAGTGAACACATTTTACGTGCAAGACTCATCGGGATACCCTGTAGACTCCAAGACAATAGATTCCATTCGCCAAACTATTGGCCAGACCATACTTCACGTCAAAGGAAGTTCCAAAGAGTCAAAGCCTGTTGCTCAGGAATCTCCCACTAGGTTCCTCTTTGGTGGTCTCTTCAGGTCGAGATCCTTCGTCAACTTTGGTTTAGTTAGGTCATACTCTTGACAAAACTCACAGCTTATCTTCTCATGTATATTTGATTAGCCAGTTATCTGGAATCCCCATGGAAAATATCTTTTCGGTTTCTTTCTTTTAAGTAGATGCGAGCACTGATGTTAGGAAGAGCCATTTTCCTGAAGGAGGAAGAAGGGTTAGCCATTAGAAAAGTGTGAGGCCATGTAAATGTTTGCCGGTCGCCTACCTGACCTTTATTTGGTTACTGTGGAACCAACCTTGCGTTGGAACCAAAAAAGTGATGAAAGAGACCCGATTTGTGTAAGGATTTTCATCTAACCATTGTATATAATCATTCTTTGCCCTCTAATGTTCTTACTTTTCCTTCCGGGCTGTTAAGAGTTTGTCTCACAAGAAACTCTTCTATGGTTAGGGTTCAGATGGTTCCTGCATCAGTTGAACATTTAAGACCCATTTTTTAGTTTGGCAAATGGGAGAGTTGAGGTCAACCATTTTATGTTGTGTCCTTTGTTTATTGGATTCAAGCGAACGGCTTTTCTTATCATCGGATATACCAAAATGCTGCAGAAATAAGCTCACATGGATTTAGCAGTTAGGTGAATCTACCAACCTTGAAATTTTCCATTTTGCTATGACCAGTCAATCAACAGGCGATGTATGTGGCTGGATATGTGCTGTAACACCAAGAATTGGGTGTTTATCTGCAGTTAAAGATAACTAGATGGCTCTTTCCATATCAGTTGATGATTTTCGTGATCCCTGTAGAATGCAGCAGTTTGAGAAAAGAGAAAGCTTCAAACTTTATTCATGTCATTATTTCTTGCTTTTTGCTTTTTCTCGGGTCATGGATCATATGATAGATACACTTCAGTTTTTCACAGATGATAGATGTGAAGGTTCAATTATGGGTGATGATTGTTGGTGCAACCAAATTGTTAGTTGGATAAGTAGTTAGTCCAGTCCACCCATCTCTTTCCCAGGACAGCTCAAAATGGTCCTACTGAAATCCTTTCAAGTTCCAAAGGAGAAAGCGATTTGAGCAGCCTTTTCGACCGTGTATTTCAGAGTTGGGTGTGAACTAGAGGGGGTGAGAGAGAGACGAATGCTAACTCTCATTCTCACATGTTCTCAATCAGAGAATGATTGGCACAATCGCGGTCTGTCCGCGTCACTGCTGCAATGGGGTTTCGCCATGTGGACCAGTGTTTGTAGTCCGAAATTCCAACTGGCGTCACGGGATTATTTGAAGCCACGTCCAATGATCTCAAGATAATCGAACTTTACTGTTGTTCAATGCTCTAGATTCTGGAAATGGCCTCCTAATTTGGCCTCATACCAGTGGCTAGGGACACCAGAATCAAAATGAAAGGAACAGTCACACACACGTTCAGGCTAGAAGAGGGATGATGCAAAAAATGGGCTTTGAGTTTAGGCTGCTGTTGAACAGTCAACTCCTGTACATTTTCTTGCTAGGGTTAATGGTTGCTTGTGCTGTGTGATTGCCATTTGATGAAGTAGGTTGGCAAGACAATCATTACAGAATCATCGGGGTTTGACCAGTCAAAACCGACTCGAATGATTATACTAATCAACACAGCATCAGTTCAACGTATGAACAGCAACTTTGAGCTTTACCTTAAGTTGAATAAGAAAATACCCACGATCAATCCACCCCCTAACGAGTCTCTGTCACTTTGTCTCAAAGTTAATGAAGAAAATGTCAGAGCCAAGAACAACTACTATATTCAAATGGCATTCATGTGCTTCTTCAGCATCTTCAATCAGTCACTGAAAACAACACAAAATTTATTTGTCACATGAAGCTGCCCAAGAAAAACAATTCATTGTTCCTTACTGCAAAAGCAATCAAACAACACCCCCCCCAAAAAAAAAAAAAAAAAGAAGAATGAATGGCTCACTGAAAACCAAGTCCATCGCGATCACCGTTCCCTGTTTTTCTCCCTTTTTTTTTTTGTTAAAAATGCTGTGCCGTTGTACAATGATTCGATCCTCTTTATCTGCGTGGTGGATGTGCCTCTTTCTCTCGAATGCCGATTAGTCCTCACCGTCTAGACCATATAGAGCATCTATTGCTGAGAATCTGAGAGTCACATACTCAAGCTAGGGAAACCGAACTGAGTTTATTACCAAATGATATCAGATCGAGGAAGCAATGTTGAGGATTCGGATTCCAAGTTTCCGGGCTTCCAGATGTGCGGTCACAAGGATGTCTACGCCTGCAGGAGGCCTATGAGCCGGTTGCGGCAGAAAGCTCCGTGTCCTCTGCCACTAAAGCCACAGATTTCGCTCGAGCGGAGGGCCGAATCCGGTGAAATGGGGTGCGGCTTAAGTTCGTCGATGTCCTCCTCCTCTTCGTCATCCTCGTTCTATCAGAATAAAGATCCAATCCCTCTGCTATCGCCTCTCGTGATGCCTTCCCTGATGAGTAATGTGGCCGCAGGCGCTTCCCAGGATAATTCGGCAAGATCTCATTGAATTGAGCTGGTAAAATGTGGAAAGATTTCCTGGTGATCTCCGTGAAAATGGTCATGCATTGCTGTGTAAATTCTCTTTGGTGTACACTCGCCCTGAAATAAGATTTAAAAGAACTGTCAAATGTTGTGGCTTTTGTTATCTTCTTTCCTTAACTTGGTGTGAGTGAAACTTCACTACCATTCAACTTTCAAATATAGACCTTTGCGATTGGGGATATCGATTTCCTGAAGACAGCTTCAGGTTCACGGCAGTCCAATATGCGGATCAACGATTGAAATTCGACCTCGGTTTTCCTTTTCTGCAGTTGAAACCTCGCAATTTCTAGCACAAACCTTCCCCAAACCTAAAGATCAGGAAATTTCCAGTGTGAAAGAGTCTGGCCGCCCACTTTAAACGATGGCATAAGCCTTCGCACATGCAGTATTCATGGACCAACGGATCACGAAAGCTGCTCTTGATTGATTAAATTTTCAATCCTGCTGGTTCTAGGTGTTCTGGTTAGTCCCAAAAGAATGTAATTGGAACTGGAATCAGACTAAACAATTCCTTTATTTAGGAGTCTCTTGCTGCAGATACATAAGCGCCGCCTGAGCTCTTGACAATGTTTTTTCAGTCATTCTACCAACTCGAGATTAAGCCGCCGATCCTTGAACACAAAACATCAGCTTGGGGATGGGAACTCCCTGGTGACCCTGAATGTTCATTTTATGCTGAACTTCTAATGCACAAAGACGAGCAGTTTCTGAAAGAGGGCAATGCTGGCCTCGGATGAAAAGCGAACCAGATCCAAATCCGAGCACGTTTATGCTCTTCCACAGACAATCCACGTCATCTTCGACCTCCTTAGTTATCATATACCGAGAAAATGATGCAATCAATCAATGGTTGCCTACTCTATTCTCTCTTTTCGCAGTAAGATACCCTTGTGACTTCAAACATATCTGCTCGTCTGTTTTTTTTTTTTTTTTTCCCTGCTAGTATCCTTCCGCGAATTGCCGGAAGGGCGAGATCCGACCAATAGAGAATTTCAGGGCTCCCACTGAAGTAATTCTTACTCTGAACACTCCCTCCCCCCCCCCCCACCAAAAACCACAGAGTTGACCGAGATCTTCAGTGATAACCTGCAGCTGAAAGAACTGCCACTCAATCCACATAGCAGAACAGATGGACCATTTGCAAGTTCAATGTCAAAGGGCTGCGTGTGTATGAAACAGATCAAGAAGGCCCGCGAATTAGCAGATGGGCTTGCCCATGTATTAGCCCGTGCGCTTGACCATCGAAACTAGAAATTGACTTACAATTTCTGCATTTTCCTGAACTTTTTCGCTTGCTTGATTACGGAATCGTGAGGAAAGAGCAGGATTTCATAACTTACGCGCACACATGGTAAGCTTGTTAGATAGAATATAATAGAACCAGACCAAAAAAAAAAAACCGTGTTTCCACTTTGAAGGATTTGACTGTCGGAATGGTGAAAATGTTAAATGATCATTTCGTATTCTCGTATCAAAGCTTCGAAATACGTATACAAGAACCGAAACATAAAGAAAGACTTTGGGAGCAGGCCTCCCTCCTCAACTCTTCCGTCCGAAGCAACTTCAGAGTCACACCCTCACTTTCCTCGTCCTTTCGCTCGTGGGACACTCCGGTGACGACCTGCAGCAGCAACGACCAATCGCAAACCGTTCGGTGATCCCGTCGTTGCGTTGTAACGGGTCCGTGAAAGTCAGTTACATCACCGGCCGATCTTCCTCTCCCCGTCGCCCCGACACGTGTGACGAAAGATGAGACCTTTCTTCGGATTCCGTACATGACGCCACGCCGTCTCGTCTCCCGTTCCGGAAAATTGCCCAGGAAATGGAAAGGAAGGAGAAGACTCAACGGCGTTTGGGGGTTTAAATTTTCAAACCCTAACTCGCTTGGTGCTCGATCTCTCTCTCTCTCTCTCTCTCTCTCGACCTCGACCGTCTTCGCAGTTGCTGTTGATTGGTAATTGCTTGCCTCTCTGAAATCTTCAAGTTCTCGAATGAGCAGGGCCTTCGCTGCTTCGAGGTGAATTCCTATTTCTTTCCTCCATTTGGTTCCGATTCGGATTCGGATTAGGGGTTGGCTTGCTCAATTGTGATGGTAGCTGTTTGAAATCTCGATCATTTCTGGGAATTTTTGGTGGGTCATCGTCTTTGAGGTTGGTCCTTCTTTCCTTGCCCATATTCTTGCTTAATTTTTCACGCTGGTGAGATGGTATTGTACCCCGCAATTGTGGAGTTTCTTGGGTACTTCGAATGGGTAGTGGTACTGGCGTTAGAACTGAGGACGGTGCTGATCTCGATAAAGTTCGATATGCACTTGGTTGCTGAATCTCAAACAAGCATCGCAGTTTCATTTTTGCTGAAATTTTACTGATTTATCTTGTAGTTTGTTCTCAAACAAGAGAGCTCTGGTATTTGTGATTGTGGTTTGCGTTACCTTTGCTCTATTTTATCTTCCAATAGGTGGAAATGGGTTCCTTTTGATTATTGGGATCATTTTACAGCCCTATACATGATTATATGCCTGTATTTGTACTCGTTTTGGTTTTTGTCACTATCAGTTGAATTATATTGGAGATGGGCTCTGATAACATCGTAAACTCCGGTAATTGGGTTGGGTTGGAAGGAGCTGACAATTGACATAGTTATAATCTCCCATTTGTATATAGATATTGGATTTGGTTTTTTAGTATCTGGAACGATCAGCCTGGTGAAAATTTTTAGGTCAATGCTTTACCATATTCAAATATAGAAAGATGGACATTTATGGAGATGTTTGAATGAAGAGTCAAATTTGGATTCAGTAGTTCTACCGCGTGGTTAGTGCATGCTTTGATAATTTTGTGTGTGCTAATCAATGATCTGTGCTTTTTCTCGGTTAGGTCAATGGTTTGTTGTATATCGAGTTTCAAGTCATCCGGAAAAACTATGTCTATACATTTTCACATTGCATGATTTCAACATGAAGTGTATTCAGTTACTAGCGGTGACATTTCATTTCTTTTCCTACCAATATTTGGGACACACAACTTGGTACCTTCTACTGTTGGTTTGAAGCTGGAAGTTTTGTTTTCTAATTTTCTAAATTCGTGCATATTTTTGAGTGGAAACTCATGCATCTGTGACATCTCTCTTCGCAGAAGGAAATGAGAGGAAAAAGAGTATCCACAAATTGGCATCCTAGAGCTTGTGCTGGCAAGACAATTCCAGATAGTTGCAATGTGAAAAGGAATTTCGAAAACATTGTTCTCATCGATGTAGATTGTGATGATTTCGATGAGGTTATTATTATTGATGTCCCTGAAGCTGTACAGGAGAAGTTGCGAGGTGCTGGTGTACCACAAAAGAATAGGGGGTTTCCAAATCAGGGTGTAATTAGTATTGATGATGACGATGATAATGGGGATGTTGAGCTTCCTGGACCCAGTGTGGCAGGTGTTGGTGAGTCGGATGGCGACGCCACACCAAGCAGAACACCCTCCCCCTCCTCCAACTTGGGAGAATCTGCGGACTCCGATGCTGATGAATGTTGTGTCGTTCCCGAGGAGTGTTGTGCTTTGAAGTCATCTAGGAGCAAGAACTCCTATAGTGGTGAAGGTGAAATTCCCTGTAGAAATCGTTATGGTCTCAGTCCCGTTTCAGAAGATGTCTCCTTTGATAGTGATTTCTCTGACTGTGAGGTCGTGGAAGATCCCTCTGGGAAGCTTCGTGAACAGTGGGAAAATGCTTTTTCTAAAAGAAAACATGATACCTTTAATATGCATCTTCATTCGGAAGATCAAGTTAAGGCTTCTGGATTACATACTGATGCTTGCATGAGTGAAGAGGACTATTACTCGTCTAATCCAGCGTGTTCTAGTTCACGCAATGCAAAAGCAAAAGAAAAATTTTCTTCTGGTGAGGGGTTTCCTGTCAATTTAGGAGTCGGACATGATCATGACGAGCCCTCTTTATTGTTCAGTAAAGACAGAGCCAATAGACAACATAATAGTGTGGGTAAAGAGTCCAAATGTATGGGAAAATCTGTTTTGGACAATATTACCCCAGCCAGGGACATCCCTGATGAATCTGACCAGGGAAGAAGTAGTGTTAAGGAACAGTCTTCTTTGTTGAAGAGCAAAATTGGTAGTGAAACTTTTGCTGATGGTGAAAGAGATGCACAAGCGGGTGATGGGCTACAGAATAAGCGTTTTCGCAGCAACAATTCTGTTCCTGATGAGCTAGTGCATGAAAGAACTGTTCCTCACAAAGAGAATCTCTCTGGCAAACCATTGGTGCCAAAATCCTGCCATACAGGCAAAGTACATGTTGATTGTGGTGCAAAATACCAAGTTGGTGACAGTAAAGATACTTCCTCATCTGTTGGCCAGTCTGGAGTTAGAAGTGCAATGGCTTGTCATGATGAAACCGCGGAACAACTTGCGCGGAGAACTCAGATAGTGGAAGAGGAAGACTTAGTTGCTAAATCAGCATCTAGTCTTCTAAGTCGTGAAGAAAAGGATTGTTCACATGCTCAAGATGGTGATTGCGTGCCTAGTGTCCAAAAGGACATTATCAATGGACGGGAAATGCTTAAGGAAACTGATGAATACAAGCGAGCAGAGGAAGCAGAATGGGCATCTCGGCAGCGGCAATTACAACTACAGGTTGGACCATACTTAATAACTCAGTGGTTAAGTACATGCAATCTTCTCCATGGGTTTTTACCTACATCTTTCAATTTGTTCTGATGATGTAGTTATTTTTGCCCTTCTTCTTTGATTTGGGATGCTAATAGGCATTGACGGACTCCCGAATGCATGTATATAGATTGAATGTCCTGTTCTGAATGTATGGTGATCGTTTTTACCTCCCTATCTTTGCATAATTGCTCCGGATTTATTACATCTTTTGTGCTTTAAGAAGTCTTTGCTGCTGTTGATGATGACATGTTAAATTAGTTTGGTTGATGGTTGACATAGACATTTCTGTAGTAAAACAGTTTAAAGGGTGTTATTTTTATTTCCGAGATGATGAAATACTTTGTGAAGTATCAATCTTTTGGATATTCAGAAGACATTCTTGTGAAAAAAGTTGGGGCCTTGGATCTTTGCCATGCACTTCCATTCTCAGTTCCAGTACTTTGACTTGCTTTTCTTGGTACCTCTATGCTTATGTTGATTTATGGCATCGGGAACAGTGTTGGTGGATGCAGTTTGTTTACGTTAGAACCATTGTGAGAAGTGTTGGTAGATGCAGTTTGTTTTCGTTAGAACTTTTTTTTGTTTTCAAAAGCATACTTCATATGCTTTACCCTGTATTTTTTAAGAGTCTGCAATTGCAAAGAGTCAATTGCTTCCTTGGATATTACTATAGAAGAACATGTGCTTAGTTATGAGTGTTGTTCTGCAGGCAGAAGAGGTCCAGCGGTTGCGGAAGAAAAGAAGAGCTGAAAATATGCGATTATTGGATATGGAAAGAAGGCAAAAGCAGCGGATTGAAGAGATGAGACAGACACAAAAGAAGGTCAATATTATAATTGTCATATATGTGTGCTCTGAAGCTATTTTCATCTAACATGTGCCTGTTTTTCTTCAGAGGAGTGGCTTTATGTACTGTCAAATTCACCTTTAAACAAAAGAACATGGAACTTTTAATGTTGCATGATATTCATCAGTAAAAATATGAATGCTTCTACTTTGACATGCAAAACTAATTACACGTGCGCTCAGCATTTTAAAAGCCCCTGAGTTGGTTGTAATATGGATATGCTATCGTGATGCAAATTTGTTTCATTTTTTAGATGCCACAACTAATTTGTTTTTGTATCTTTAATCTGATTTAATGTTCAGGACGAGGAAAACATGAACCTGAAAGAGCAACTTCGTGCTGAAATAAGGAAGGAGATAACTAAACTGGAAATAACATGCACTGATATGGCCTCATTGCTTCGTGGACTGGGGATACATATTGGAGGCGGTTTGTGTCCCTTACCACAGGAGGCAAGTTACTTATTTCTTTGTTAGACGCGAAGAGCTTCCACATGGTTTGGCGCTCTGTCGACTGAGTTACGGTGGTCTCATATATCTTCCCATCAGCCTTTGTAATGAGGATTGTGACGTTGGTTTTTCAGGTACACACAGCTTATAGACGTGCCTTGCTGAGATTTCACCCAGACCGGGCATCAAGAAATGACATCCGCCAGCAGGTTGAAGCTGAAGAGAAATTTAAATTACTAGCTCGCATGAAGGAGAAACTTATGTGGGCTTAAAACGATCATCATACTACACAGCGGTATGCAGTGCTGCTGCCTCGGTTTCTTCTCTTCTTTTCTGAAACCGTGATCAGATAGCGATTTTTTGTTGTCCATAATGTGTCATTCTTAAGTTCTCTAAGATGCATGTATAGAGTGGATGTCTGTAACACATACCATCAGACAGAGAGTCCTCTACCGAAGAAGTGTAGTTTTTTTAGGGGCTGACAAGTGACAACTTTGAGCTTTTTATGTTGAAAGGGTGAGAATTGGTGTCTCCTGTGAGACTAAGACATCGCTATGGAGTTCCTTTTTTGGCCAAAGTCTCTTGTAGACTCTGCTAATGGCTAACACTAGGTTTTTCAGTTTGTGCTCTTAAGATGCACAGCAACCGAATGTTCACTTTGGCCCAGAAAGTAATACCCAATAAACATTAAACATGCAAGGGTCATCATGCGAGTACGCAATCGAAATAATCAAAGCGCAGTAAATAAGATTACAGAAGAATTTAAGAACCGGGATGCGCTAAGTGAGTGAAGGGCATCATCGCTATCCATGGCCAAGAGGTTTCCGCAATCTATACGTCGGAAAAATATGCAGACGGAATGCATGAATGTTATGCATGACATGAGCTAAGACTGACTAGTATGCTCCAATCGATACTGACTTTGTATTATGTTCTTTGTTTAGTTAACATGCTCAATTCAAGAAAATGCACAAGCGAACCTCGCTGCAGCTCTGCTTGTCTTCTCTCTCCCACGATTCTCCTTTCTTTCGTGCGAACCTCTCTGCGTTTTTCTCGATCAATCCCTCTCCCTCACGATCTCAACGATCGTTCTCAGTAATATGAAGAAGATGAGGCGATCTTCAAATCTTTCGCCAACCTTTTCCATGGTCAGATTCGGTTTATCCTTATTTGTTACTTCCTTATCTGCCCAATCTCGAGTCTATCTTTTTCCTTTTTAAATGTCCTATGAAGTATGAACTCAACTCACGACCAATGTGTCGGGAAAGTGGATCCTACGCTTGTCCGCGGAGGCAGCGGCAGTATGAACTTAGTGTGATCGTCATCATAATGTGCGATGACCTACGCGAACGCGAATAGTGCGAGTGGCCGTTCTTGTTTAGCGGTCGAATTCGGTCCCTAATTTCTTCATGCGATGAATGACTTGGTGGAGTAGTTAAATTTTAGTTATCAACAGTTTGCTCGACGATAAATAGAAACTATAACCACTTTCAAGCGAGAAAAGTACCAAAAAAGTTCTAAACCTATTGCATTGATGTCAATTCAGTTTTAAATCTTTCAAATGGTTTAATTTACTCTTGAATCTTTTCATATTGTTACCAATACAGTCCATTTCAATTTTGGCCTGAAATCGCTGATATGGACGCTAGCTGTCTTACGTGGCACAATTGGTGCTGAGTGGACATTTTCTTACACCTTTTTTTTTTTTTTTAAATAATTGAATTTATTATTATTTTCTTTCTTTTGTCTTGCATTTTCTTAAAAACTTAATTTATATTCTTTCTTTCTTTTTCCTTTCATTTTGGCCGGCGAGGGCCATCGCGGCCTTGCCGGCTATGGTCGAGGCAGCCCTAGCCCAGATTTGGCGAGGGCTTGGGTGAGTCGATGGCCAAAATGAAAAGAGTAAAAAAGAAAACAAAAAATAGTAAAAAAACGAAAAGAAAAGAACATAAAAATTGTAAAACTTCAAAAAATTATTTTTAAATATCCACGTCGGCGTTAGCCGCATTACGTAGGATAACCGTATATGTTAGCGATTTCCTGTCAAAATTGGCCGGATGGATTGAATTAATACCAATGCAAAATGATTTAGGACTAGATTGGTCCAATTAAAAAGTTTAAGACCGTATTAGTACCAATCCAATAGGATTGAGAATTTTTTGGTGGCTTCCAAGCTACTTTCGCTGCAAATTCAGTTCGGCCATCACAGAGAAGAATCCCCAACCCTTTTTCTCTCGACACGCTCCGAGACCGAAACGTGGTCCGGCGTTTCGATAACTTCGGTATGTACATAGAATGTGAATTGGCGGGGGCTAGAAAAAAGAAGAAAGAACCTTCACGTACATTGTGTCATCGGATTGGGAGGCAGAAACACAGCTTAAAATAGGGAAGATTCAGATTCAAGCAAGGAGCCAGAAATCCTTCTGGCGCTTGGTGGTGATCAAGTAGCCGCCGAGCTTCTTGCTCTTCCTCCGCACGGCAATGGCCATGCACTCGGCGTTCTGGATGCAGTACTCCACGACTCCGCCGCCGCCGCCGGCGCTCCCCATTCGGTTCCCTCCGACCCACATCATCAGCAATCTCCAGCTTACCGACCTCTTCTTTTGGCCCATCACCAACAGGGATGCCCCACTCTTTCTTGCCTCCTCCAGAATCTTTGGACCCTTCTCTTTCCCTTGCACTAACACTGTCTCAATTTGCACCTACCAAAACCCAGTTTTTGTTTAACAAATACAGCTACAACTTGGGAATTTAATTTCCAACAGATGAAAGGAACGCACATAAATGAGAAAAACTACTACTTTCAATTCACTTAGAAAGGAAAAGAAAGTGAACCCCATGATGTGGTGGAGTGAGAACTTTGTCCCTTTGTTTAAGCTCTTGCTTTCTTTTTTCCCCTAATCATCCACTCAGAGAAAGCATCAAAAGCTTGTGAAACTGGAAAGAAGAATGAATATGAAACTACAGGTCCACTGGAAAGAAAAAGAACATATGATTCCCTCTGGGACAAGAAAAATGAGTGAAGAAAACACTTGTACAAAAGAGACATTATGCATAAGATCATTGAGAATGGGCGAGAGCAAATCTTGGTTTAATGGATTCTAAGCAGAGTTCTTGATCTCTAGCGAGTTACGATTGAATGCCCACCTCAGGTCTCTTCAACTGGCACATATTCTTCAGAGACTGAACAAGCTGGTAAGCCCTTGTCGGAGCTGTCTCTTTGGTGAACTCTTCACAGGTTCCTGCAATCAAATCATATCAGCACAACCACCTCTTTTGCTTCAAGAACCACTCACTCATCAAGGCATATGCCCACACGGAGATGAATCCCAAAATGAACTTGTGCATGAAGAAATTAAGACCTTGTTGAGCCGGTTTCGTCACGTGCAGAAGTATCATGATGTCCTGGCTCTGAACTGTGTGAGACAGCGCCCACTGGAGAGCTCCCTTCGCTTCGATGCTCGAGTCCACCACGATCATAATCCGCCGCCCCGTCGCCTGCCCGGGTTTCTCCCCATTCCCGAGCTTCTCTTCCTCGATGCTGCCGCCGCCGCCCCCTGGATTTTCCGCCTGTCGGTCAGGTTTGACGGCATTCGGTTCCGGCTTTGATTGTGTGGGAGGTGACCGGACTCTCACATGAGGCCTGATCCTGTTGAGGCAAAATCCCGGCAATCTTGTGCCTGTCCTCCCCATTTTTTCCTCAAGCGCCAAAAATGTTTCAGGTGAGGCGCACAATACAGAAAGATGCTGAAGCTAAATCTGTACAAATGCTGTGCCGGTTTCCAGAGGTTGGTCTCGGCCAAATTTCACCATCCTGCTCTGCTTTTATCTTCTTCTCTTCCCTCGTTTCTTCTCTGCACTATTGGGCAATCTAATCATGTTGGTTACTTTGTTGCTTTAGAATTTATCTTGTGGGGGCAATTCCTGAACGTGCCTGTCATGAATCTGTAGGGCCAGGCCCCCTCTTAGACCACCAATCCCAGCACAAAGTGGCTTTTCTTCTAGGGAGCTAATTATAATCCCGGGTGGTTAAGTGATCTTGATTTGCTCTCTGGTCTTTCCATTACTGTCTTTCTTTATGTCTCTGATGACTGTCTTGGAAGATCCATGTGATTTCATCGAAGCATGTTGAATTGCTTTTCTATTTTTCCTTTTTTGTCTTTTTTTTTTTTTAAAACAATAACAGCTTTCACTTTCTGGAAGGAGGAGAGTATGTGAAGGCCAGTGTATGCAATTTTTGCACGTCTATACGCATTTCTTTTTTCTGTTTTGGTCGGAACCGAAATCTTCATTTCGTATGAAAGAGGGAACATAACTTCAAGATAAAGATGCAAATCCCACAAAGCAAGTAAAAATAATATATCTAAAAATTGATTCAACTTGGTACAGTCTGCGGAGACTCGCCCATTCCTGAAAGATTGATTTGTCATAGCATCAAAGCAACGAGCGACGGCCGATCGCCGAATCTCGCGTCATCAACAGTGATGGGCACTCGCAGAGAAATCCCTCTCCAGTGGCTACGATTTTGCCAAAAAACGGCGCAAGCCTTAAATTCGGCGTTCTTAGCATCATCACCGGATGCATTTCTTTTGCTTTACACAATCGTGGGTTCTACTTAAGAACATTCGTCTGATTAGGACAGATTACTGTCTGAGTAATCACGGCGTCAATTATACATTCCTAGTGATTTGCAAGAATCAACTGATGGTTAAATTAAAATATGTCTCTTTGATCTGCAAGCTGGTGCCTCCCTGGTTTCTTTGGATCACTTAAAATATTCATGGAAAACGAAGAGAATTAGGCTTCTGGTAGCTCAAAAGAAAAGGAATCAGCTGCATACATGAGGGAGAGTTGCATTACTCTCACCCTCACCTACTCCCCTTTTCATGCTTTTTTCCCCTAAAAGAAAATAGTTTTATGTATTTCTCCTTCATTTTATGCAAATTGTCTCAAAAAATTTGTTTGTTATGTGCTTGGTAATAATTGACATGATAAAAAAACCGTACGTTCCAATGCATAATGGTTAAGAATATGCCTTGATTTCAACGTGAATACAACACATTTGGATTCAAGCTAATCAGGTTCGAGTTATATGTGGTATTCCACACCTACTACATGCGCATGCAATGTTAATTTCTTGACATGTGACAACAAAGTGTAGAGTACAATGATATCAAAGACGATAATTTCGGCAGCGATGCTGCATCAAATAGAAACTCGATATATTTTCTCGATTCGTGAGAATGGTCATGTGTTAGCTAGGGCAAGGTAAACTACCACGATTCTTAATCGTGCAATTTATAGCCAAATAGTGCCAAGGTTGGAGATTTAGGGCTAAATCACATAAAGCATCAATATTTTAGGGACAAAAGTTACCCAAAATATTTATTCTTCCTTTTCTCTTCTTGTGCGGTACCGTGATGAACACGCCACGTAAATACAGGCCTGACATCTTTAAAATATGGGAAAAGGTAATTATCTCGTCCAATTAAGTTTAATATATCCAGCTAGCTCTTAATATATATTGTTCACCACCTTTTATGCAAATAATAAAAAAAAATTAAGTAGATGCCTTTATTTTTCTTGTGTGACCGCTTGCAGAATAAGCATACACGAAACCAAAAAGTAGCTGGCCCCTCTAAAGAGTCATGATGGTTGGTGGGGAGACATGTCCTTTGTTAGGAATATCAAAAGCATATGCACAAAAGAACCTCGCTTTGGCTATCATTATATTCCCTTCCAGCAAAAGGGCACACACACAGTTAATTAATTTTAGGAAGAACCACATAAATGGTTCATGAATTTTAATATAATATGTAATGTCGTCCGTGAAAACTTTTAATTTACTTTGTGTGGCCCATAGAATACTGATAAATGTTTAATTTAGCCAATAATGCATATAGAAGAACTATATTGTACACATATCGATGGTTTATGGACTAAATTGAACATTTATCATTCATTTAGGAACCACGTCGAACAAACGTCGAACAAATTAAAAGATTATGGATTATACATTACACATCAGGCCCAACTTCGGGGATCATATTGCACAAAATAAAAGTATGGGGATGATATTGCACATTTGACCAAAGTTCGGGGATTATTTGTGTTATTATCCCCGACAATTATAAAGATTTTTGCAAATTCGATATCTGAGTTATTGACTAATGGTAAGAAATCATCTACTCTATCATATGAAGCAAATTGGTCTCCTACTTTTAAGGGATCATAATTCTTTTTTTCTTTACCCAGAATATCTCGATTGGTTATTTCAAAATATCCTTTTAATGACCAAATGTAATTTATAATTCGGTTAATATCATGAAAACTCCAAATGATATACCTGTGACAATTTTACCTTAAACTAATTTTTTGACCACAAAAAATCCAAAATCGATACACTTGTGACAAATTCACTCTTCGCTAGTTTCCATTAAATTGGGTTAAGACTACAAAAAAATCCAAATTAGTACATTTGTGACAAACGGAGGAAAAAAACTCAAAACCGGCACACCCGTCAACTACCACGTTTCATCCAACTTAGTAATTTGATGGTAAAATTTAATGAAAACTAACATAATGTAAGTTTGTCACAAATATACCAGTTTGAGACTTTTCGTGATAAAAAAATTAACTTGGGATAAATTTATCTCGGGTGTATCAGGTTAGGATTTTTCGTGGTATTAACCAAAAAATCCTTTTTTTATCTTACAAGCAAAATTACAAAAAAAAAAAAAATAAAACCCTCAAGCATTTTTCTCTTTTCATGCGTGCATATATGTGCGATTTCGTTATATTGTATCTTTAATTTCAATTTTGATAATTAATAATTCAAATATCTCGCAAGAAGCCAATTTTGTAAAATTCATTATATATCAACTTTTGCTTGCCATTTAATATGATATCAAGAAATTGTACACATACATATGATAATAAAATTTCATGGTTAATTTTTCTTGCAAGGTTATGTTAGAAAAGACTCAAAGTTTAAAATTGAAACACGTTATAGAGAAGATAAAATTATTAACTTACAAACTTGTTCATTGGTGGAATATTTATAAATAACTAATTGAGGATGTTCTTTTTGGGGGAAACGAAAAGATTGTCATCCCTTAAAAGTAGGATGTCCCCTTTGTTACATAGAATAGTATTAGACGAAGTGGTCAATCCCTTTAATCTTGATTTCTTTAGGCCGGATTTGGAAGAGAAAACAGACTTAATTAATCTCTCAAGACCGAAACCGAGCTCAATCAATACAAGAGACATACACCAATGACTTACCACATGCACATAAACCATAACCGGTCGAACTTTCAAGATTCATTTAGATTTTTCGTGTTGACTATATGCAATAGGGAAAAATTACCAAAAAAAGTCTTAAGCCTATTGTTTTTTTTTTTGGACAAAAATTAAACTTATTGTAATTGTACCAATTCAGTCATAAACTTTTTTTTTTGTCTATTCAGCTCCAAAACCTTTTGTAATTGTGCTAATTTAGTCCATCCAACGAATTTTGGCCAATCGACAACATAATATTTTATCATTTTATTTTATTTATTATTTATTTTTCTTCCCCTTCCCTCTTCTTCCTTCAACTGGTCACCCGGCCATGGCAAGGCCGAGAGCCTTGCCTAGCCATCCTAGATTTGGTGAGCTCGAGCCTCGCCTAGGCATGACTAGGGGATCGGTTGGAGGAAGAAGAGGGAAGGGGAAGAAAAAAAAGAAAAAAAGAAAAGAAAAGAAAAGAGAAAAAAATACAATAAAAAATTTTAAAATTCAAAAAAATAAAAATATTATGTCTCCAGTTAGCTGGCGTCCACTTCAATGTCGGTCGGCTAAAATTTGCTGGATGGATTGAATTGGCACAATTGCAAAATATTTAGGACTGAATCGGCAAAAAAGTAATAATTTAGGATTGAATTAACACAATTGCAATAGATTTAGGACTTTTCCGGTAATTTTTCCTATGATCGAAATTCAATAACCGAATCGAATACGGATCGCACAATGCGATGAACTATAGTATCGAATTATTTTCTGAACTGCAATGGAAGATGCTCTCCTAATTCATGATGCAAATGCAAATGCGCCACATTCACGCGGACAATGTGGATTGATGAAGAAGGACAATATTCCAATCCTTGCAAAGGTTGATGAACCAACCACCCTCTTTGACTTTTGCGACGCTCCAAAAAACCAATCTTTGACTTCTGTCGAAGAAGATGACCAATTCCGATCGACAGCCAAAAGAGGTCTTTCATAGTTTCGCTAATGATTCGGACAAGACTAGCCAACCGAAGCCTCTCAACAACTTTCCTCGAAGTGAAGGGAGAGAGAGAGAGGAAAGCAGACTTTTAGGAAAAAGGGGTTCGACATGACCCATGAAAATTATCTTAATTGGGTCTAATAAAATCTAATCTCAATCCTCAATTTCTCAACACGTCTCATGTAATTGGTGAAAAAAACAAGACAGAACATATCTCGTCGAGATAGATATTGCACGTTTTGAATGTTACCAACGCTTTTAAATTTTCGAGATATAGCCCGTGCACCAATCGTTCATATATGCTCAGGAGTTGATGGATCATGGGCACGCGATAGGTGCCGAAGCTTCTTAACGTATTCTTCGACATCTAACCCTAAGAACAAAGTATTTCTCGAGACGGATACGCTACATTCATAACTTTCTTTCATAATGCGAATGATCTCGCGAGCGCTCCCTTCATTCTCTAACTTAATTATAACTAAAATGGAAAAATTATCTAAAAATTTCTAAATTTATTACATTTTTGCCAATTCAGTCGTAAACCTTTTAATTTTACCAGTTCGGTCTTAAGCATTTTCACGTTTTGCCAATTAATTCTATTTGACCATTGGCTAGATATCGCTAATGTGGACGTCGGTCATCTTAGCACGATCAACGCTAACGTGGATAATTTTAATAATATGTTAATAGTTTTTTTTATTTTTTATTTACTCTTGTGATGGTTTCGCTCATTTTCAATAGTTGTCCCGCTTCGCAATTTATTATTTCGAAATAGGAACATTCGCTACTTGATTTCTTCTTCATATATATAGATATAGGATCTATGGGGTAATTACTTGACTTGTTGGTTTTTTTTATAGGATAGAATTCAGGGAAATATTTTAGATATTTAGGTTTTGAGATACTATACATACAACCGAAGGGATATATTAAATAATCTTAATCTGAAAATGGTACTTAAAAAAAGCTTTTCTTTACTTTTTCCTTCTTTTCTTTTCTTATGTTTTCCTTCTTTACTTTTTCTTTTTCCATACGTTGGCCATCGTCGGGACTCGTCGATGGCCGGCGGAAGGTGCCGGCCTCTGGCAAGTGCGGTCCTTCACCAAATCTACCTCAGGCAAGGGTCGCCCTCGCTTGAAGCCGGCAAAGGGAAAAATAAAAAATAAAAAATAAATAAAAAAGTAAAGAAGGAAAAACATAAGAAAAAAATAAAAGGAGAAATAAAAGAATAAACAAACAAATTAATAAAAATTAGCAAAATATTAAAACATTATTGAAAAAAAAATTTCCATGTCAACGTCGGTCATACCATGTAAGACACTCAACGTCCACATTAAAGATTTCCTATCAAAATTAGCCAGATAGACTCAATTGATAAAGCGTGAAAATGTTTAAAATTTAATCAGCAAAACCGATACATTTATGACCGAATTGGCAAAAGTGCAATAAGTTGAGGATTTTTCAAACAATTTTTCCTAAATAAAACTAACTTGTTAGGATAGGATATTCCGAACTTTTCATTTATGCGAAATAAACAAAGCCTTAGAGGAACTACCATATCATTTCCGCTTAACTTGTCGATTTTGCCCATATTATAACTATACATCTTGACGTGCAAAGACAACAATTTAAAACGTGTACCGGATTTTCAAAGATCGAAAAATGAGAGTGCCCCCTAGAACACTTGTTAAGCGTCACCGAATATGCTTTGAAAATGTAAAATTTCCCATTTGAAGTTGCTAATAACTTTCTTAAAACGTGTACATCCTAGGCTAAGTGTTATATTTTTGACTTTCAAATTAGTGATAAGGTTATTTTGGACCATTCACTTTGTTTTAGGGTTTCTTAGATGGGGTTATAAAAAGGATATCTTGAATAGCATATTGTAACGTTTTGCTTTTACTTCGGCCCCGAAACCCTTTGTTTTTCACTTCTTCTTGTTAGATCTTTGGATCTTTGATTGTACGCTTGTACACATTATTGAAGATAGTGAAACCCCTCTCTCTCCCCGTGGTTTTTTCCCGTTTTGGGTTTTCCACGTAAATCGTGTCTCGTGCGTTCTTATTTTACTTTCATCCTTAGCTATTTTGCTCTTGAATTTGTGCATCTCTTGGCGTTTTTTGCAACAAATTGGTATCAGAGCCAAGGAATTTCGATCTTTTGTTCGAGATGGCATCTATCAAGTTCGAAGTGGCACCTTTCGATGGCCAAAACAATTTTGGGCTATGGAGGATCAAGATGAAGGCTTTGTTACGTCGAGAAGGTTCGGTTAGAGCCTTGGATGGGAATTATCCCGACGACATGACTGCGGCAGAGATCGAGGAGATGGAAGAGAAGACGCATAGCACCATCCAATTGTCGTTATCCGACAAGGTGCTTCGTGAAGTTGCTGATGAAGAAACGGCTTCGGGATTATGGCAAAAGTTAGAGAGTCTCTATATGAAGAAATCTCTTACGACGAGATTATTCTTGAAGCAGCGTCTTTACACGCTAAAGATGCAAGAAGGTACTCCTATCCAAGAACATCTAGATGAATTTAATAAAATTGTTATGGATATGAAAAATCTATATTTGAAGTTAGATGATGAGGATCAAGCCCTAATTGTGTTATGCTCACTACCGACCTCGTATGAGAATTTTGTGAATTCTATGTTGTATGGAAGAGAATCCATAACTCTTGAAGATGTGAAGGCTTCGCTGAATTCCGCAGAGATACGTACAAAATTGAATGCGAGTAGCGGTGCAGATAAAGCAGATGGTTTAGTTGTTAGGGGAAGGTCTAATCATCGGGATAGACGCGGTAATAATAAAGGCCGTTCGAAATCTAGGTCAGGCCAAGATAAGAGAAAGGTTGAGTGTTACTATTGTCACAAGTTTGGACACTATAAAAACGAGTGTCCTTTGCTCAAAGCCAAGGGAAAAAAGTCAATGGAAAGTTCCGATTCGGCTAGTCTAGTTAAGGATAATGAGTTTGTTAATGCAGATAATGTTCTTACTATTTTGTCTTCGGATTGTCATGTAGACGATGAATGGATTTTGGATTCGGCTTGTTCATACCATATGTGCCCAAATAGTGATTGGTTCCACACATATGAGAAAGTAAATGGTGGTTCGGTTTTGATGGGCAACAATGCAGTTTGCGGGATTGTGGGTATTGGTACGGTGCGGATCAAATGTCATGACAATGTAGTAAGAACTTTGACGGATGTTAGGCACATCCCAGATTTGAAGAAGAACTTTATTTCTTTGAGCAGTTTGGATTCCACTGGTTGCATGTATACTGGTGGAGGTGGAGTTTTGAAAATTTTAAAAGGCTCCTTGATTGTGATGAGAGGTAACAAGAAGAATGGTCTTTACGTTTTGCGGGGAAGTACCGTTGTTGGTTCTTTAAATATATCATCCTCTTCAGATTCCGATAAATCAAGGTTGTGGCATATGCGGTTGGGTCACATGAGCGAAAGAGGAATGACAATCTTGAGTAAGCGTGGTTTATTCTGTGGGAAACATACAGTCTCACTTGACTTTTGTGAGCATTGTGTTTACGGGAAACAAAGCAGAGTTAGTTTCAGATCTGGGGTGCACTCGACAAAAGGCACAATTGACTACATTCACTCCGATTTGTGGGGACCTGCACAAGTTACATCTAAAGGTGGTGCAGTTTATCTTCCGACATTTATTGATGACTTTTCTAGGAAAGTTTGGGTTTATTTCTTGAAGCGTAAAAGTGACGTTTTTGATACATTCAAGAAGTGGAAGATGTTGATTGAAAATCAAACCGGCAAGAAGATAAAGCGTCTCGGAATAAACAATGGTCTTGAGTTTTGCGGAGGTGATTTTAACAAGTACCGTGAAGATTCAGGGATTGTTCGACATCGAACAATCGGGTATACACCTCAACAAAATGGGGTGGCGGAGCGCATGAACCGAACACTTTTAGAGAGAGCTAGATGTATGCTTTCTAATGCTGGACTTGATAAAGATTTCAGGGCTGAAGCCGTGAACACAGCATGTTATTTGGTGAATCGTTCTCCTTCTACCGCAATTGAATGTAAGACTCCAAACGAGGTATGGTCCGGTAAACCTTCCGATTATTCTGTTTTGAAAATATTTGGATGTCCCGCTAATTATCATGTAAAAGATGGTAAGCTTGAACCTAGAGCCAAGAAAGGTATTTTCGTTGGTTATGCATATGGAGTTAAGGGATATAGATTGTGGTGTTCTGATCCTCGGTCACCAAAGTTTGTAATCAGTAGGGATGTTACTTTTGATGAAAACTCTATGCTTGATCAAAGAAAAGTTGTTGAGTCTCGAGATATTCAAGAAGAGGATATAGCGAAAGAGGTGGAGTTTAATGTAGAGCATCCAAGGAGAACTTCCGAAGATGTTCCTATTCAATCGAAAAGTGACAGTGAGCAACAAGATTCAGATTCGATTAAAGAAGAAGTAGAAGAAGTGGAACAACCTCGGACTTTGGCTGTAGGGAGAGCTAAAAGGCAAATTAAGCCTCCCCAGAGGTATGGTTTTGTTGATTTAGTAGCATATGCTCTTACAATTGTTGAAGAGCTTAGTATTGAAGAACCTTCTACATTTCGTGAAGCTACTAGTTGTTCTAAATCTGAAAAGTGGCTTGTTGCGATGAATGAAGAGATGGACTCTCTTCATAAGAACCAAACTTGGGATCTTGTGAAATTGCCTAAGGGCAAAAGAGCTGTTGGATGCAAGTGGATCTTTAAACAAAAGGAGGGAATTTCAGGGGTTCAAGATGAAAGATTCAAAGCACGTTTGGTAGCGAAGGGCTTTAGTCGGAAGGAAGGGATCGACTTTAATGAAGTGTTCTCTCCAGTTGTGAAACATAGTTCCATTCGTGTGGTGCTCGCATTAGTGGCCCTTTATGATTTAGAACTTGAGCAACTTGATGTCAAGACCGCTTTTCTGCATGGCGAGCTTGAGGAAACAATCTATATGTCTCAACCCGAGGGATTCGTTATTGAGGGTAAAGAAGATCACGTTTGCAAATTGAAACGCTCTTTGTATGGTCTCAAGCAATCTCCACGACAATGGTACAAGAGGTTTGATAGTTTTATGTTAAGTCATGGCTATTCGCGAAGTGCGCATGACAGTTGTGTGTACTATAAGAGATTGCATGATGGTTCTTTTGTTTATTTGCTATTGTATGTGGATGACATGCTCATTGCAACGAAGGACATGTCAGAGATACGCTTGTTAAAAAAGCAACTTAGCAGGGAATTTGAGATGAAGGATCTTGGAGCAGCCAAGAAAATTCTAGGTATGGAGATTTGCAGAGACGGATAGGTTGGGAAATTATACCTTTCGCAGAAGGGGTATATTGAAAAAGTGCTTGAACGTTTCGGCATGAAGAATGCTAAACCGGTAAGTACTCCTTTGGCGTCTCACTTTAGACTTTCTGCTTCTTTGTCACCTAAAACCAAAGAAGATGAAGATGAGATGTTTCGAGTTCCATATTCTAGTGCTGTGGGTAGTCTTATGTACGCTATGGTTTGCACTCGTCCAAATATTTCCCAAGCGGTTAGTGTTGTGAGCGGGTATATGGCACATCCAGGTAAAGCTCACCGGCAAGCAAGGAAGTGGATTCTTCGGTATATCCGGGGCACCTCGGATGTTGGTTTGGTCTTTGATAGAGATTGTGATACGGGGCATTCGGTTGTTGGCTTCGTTGATTCCGACTATGCGAGTGATCTCGATAAAAGGAGATCTTTGACAGGTTATGTTTTTACGCTTGGTGGCTCCGCGGTTAGTTGGAGAGCAACTTTGCAAGACACGGTTGCTTTATCTACTACCGAAGCAGAGTACATGGCAGCAACGGAAGCAGTAAAGGAAGCTCTTTGGTTGAAGCGTTTAGTTACAAAACTTGGGGTAAAGCAGGAGGAAGCCTCCGTTATCTTTTGCGATAACCAAAGTGCAATTCAGTTAACCAAGAACGCGATGTATCATGAGAGAACGAAACACATTGACATTCGTTATCACTTTGTGCGTGATGAGGTTGTTAAGGGTACAATTACAATGAAGAAAGTACCTACAAGCAAATAATCCAAATAGATATGTTGACCAAACCAATTCCTTTGACTAAGTTCAAGCATTATTTGGACTTGGTTGGTGTTCTCACCGTTTGAGTTACTTAGGCGGAGTTGATGGCGTTTCATCTCTTGTTTCCTACATCGAGTACGCTCACGTAGGCTTAGGGGTGTGCGTTGTCGATTCCATCGTTTGGCGGGTGGCCTTGTGTGGTCACTCTTGATGGTGAGGGAGAGAGGTCTTGTAGCGTTTGGTAAAACGCACTTCCGAAGATTTGAAGTCAAGGTGGAGATTTGTTATATTTTTGACTTTCAAATTAGTGATAAGGTTATTTTGGACCATTCACTTTGTTTTAGGGTTTCTTAGATGGGGTTATGAAAAGGATATCTTGAATTGTATATTGTAACGTTTTGCTTTTACTTCGGCCCCGAAACCCTTTGTTTTTCACTTCTTCTTGTTAGATCTTTGGATTTTTGATTGTACGCTTGTACACATTATTGAAGATAGTGAAACCCCTCTCTCTCCCCGTGGTTTTTTCCCGTTTTGGGTTTTCCACGTAAATCGTGTCTCGTGCGTTCTTATTTTACTTTCATCCTTAGCTATTTTGCTCTTGAATTTGTGCATCTCTTGGCGTTTTTCGCAACACTAAGCTAGTTCATCTTCTGCTGATATCATCAGAATTAAGTGGAAACGAAGGAGATGAACAGACAAGGCATTCAATATAATTTAGCTCAAAAGGCAACAATCTTCAATACAACAATACAAGATCGATGTTAGCATTCGAATTCTATGGTCTCAGAGGATCGCCATGGATCATATGGTGGCTGATAAGAGTTCATCAAATATGAGTCATGAGAGAATGGCTGTGATATTTCGCAAATTTAGATGAACTTTGAAGTTCAGTGACAGACATGGAATCGACCCGAAAATTGCCAGCCGGGATTGATCATAAGAAGCAAGTTCTTCGCTAGAACGAGGAACACAAGCTAGCCCCAGCTCACCAATAACCGAACTCATACTTAAGCCGAAAAACCAATGGAAAAACAGGTCAAGAAATGGTAAAATGGATGAGTTATACTTGCTCCAGGATTTCAATTATGTCATCAGATAAACATAATCAGTTTGATCACGTTCTGCACGATGCCATCACTTTACAGACCATTCGGAATTCCAAACACAGCAAACACAAAACAACTAAGTCCTCCGAAGCTCTTATTGGCAACCACCAACTCATTTCCAATCTGGCGCAGCAGGACTATTACATCGGTACGACAACATATACAGTAAGCCATTCATTTTGTAAATTGCTCCTTGTTTGAAAGGCAATTAGAGGGCCATCTACAATACCAGACTTATTAATCTCCTCCACGAGCATGCCAATGCTTATATTTTGTGAACACACTGGTTGGTCATGAGTATAGAAGCGATTATTATCAAATCAAACCATCCATCCAGGGATGTACCGATTAGTACCAGTTTGAGCTGAGCTTGCCAAGTTGTTCCGCTGCTCGGTAGACATGGGATTGAAGCTGCATGACAAGAAATTTTCTTTTAAAACAGCATTAGGGAACTGCGTAGTGAAAAATTCTTCCGACGAGCGGTGTCAATGAAATTTACACGTGTATGTTGGACTTGAGAACAATTTTTGGACATGATAGTCGATCGACCAATGCTGCTTGTTAGGAAGTCGTTTGTTTTCCAATGGTGTGGTACACAAAAGTTCAATGACAGTAAACAATCTTTGGACTGAGGAAAATTGCTGAAATTTTACCTGATCTGCGATGCATCATTATAGTTGAGGGGTCCAAAGTTATACTGCAACTGAGCAACTTGATTGTTGTAAATCACGTTTTGATCTCCTGCATTCGTGTTCCACGACAATTGAAGCTCGGCATCAATTTCCTCTATCTGCCAAGTCAGTTCACGAAACCACTGCTTAATTAGATTGTTTCTTAATAACATAACATGGCTTATTGGACAAAACGAATCAAACTCGGCCATCAATTACGTTCATTCAAGCACGCTTGATTGCCTTTTTTTTTGCAGTAAACTTAGGTGAACATCATTTTAATGCAACTAATAAACTTTCTGATTTACTCAAATTTGCATTATCCAGCACTAGGAAACGTATTGGTAAAGATGTACGAGTACTTGAAGACACATTTGTACTTTTCAGATGAGACACTAGGAACTGGCAGTGTACCCTTTTTTTATTGGTTATCAAAACGGCCAGCTAGTTATTGGCAAAATATTTGTGAATCATATGTTCATCTTTAGGGCAACTGTTTTCCGTTTCACCAACTATGAACAATCGTGGCGCTATCCCTAAAGACCAGAACTGTAACCCATGGCACGGCAGAGAAAAGGCAGATGAACGAAGATCATCAAGACATTCTTTAACTGCAACGTGCAAGTATGGAAGTGAACCGATCGTGCTATAACTTAGGATTAAGTAAAATGCAACGACTTCAATAGATGTTAGTATTGCTGTTACCTTTCTTTTTAGGGCATTGTTGGTCTCAAGTAGCTTGTCCTCCTGTAAATCAAGAAAATTAAGCCAATTACACAGGATGTCAATGGCGGTCGTGAATCAGTGTAGCCGAATAACGTATATTCATATTCTTTACCTTTTTGCGAAGTTCATCCAGTTGACCGAGCATGAACTTAGTCTGCTTACAGAATATAACTTGAAGTTCAGATAGCATTCTACTTTTCCAGAGCAAACTAAACTTTAAACTAGCAAACATCTTATGGCGCTATAAGAAGTAAAATGTTTTCAGAGCATCACGACTTTTTGAAAACATAATCAAGGAAAACATAGATAGCAAACTAAAAATGCGGTAACACGATAATCTTTGGGAGTACCTTGGAAGACCTGACTTGCCTTAGTGACTTGTCAAGCTTATTCTCCAGCTGGTCCAGATCCTCCATGTTTAGTTCCGCTAGGTCTTCCCCTAGAAGATTCCTGCGAAACGCCGAGCATTT
This sequence comes from Rhodamnia argentea, assembly GCF_020921035.1. Classification (NCBI taxonomy): domain Eukaryota; kingdom Viridiplantae; phylum Streptophyta; class Magnoliopsida; order Myrtales; family Myrtaceae; genus Rhodamnia; species Rhodamnia argentea. The sequence continues at coordinate 6,495,247 of NC_063154.1, read as the reverse complement.
AAATTGTCATAAGGAAACTTCCTCAATACTTGTCGAATCATCTCTAGCGATACGAGCAAAATAAACTAGTTTCCTACTATAGATCGATGGTGCACATACCTTTGTGTACCTTGTAGAGATTCAACTTGAGTCTTCAGTTCAACGTATTCTTGGTAACGGTTCTGCTTGGAATCAAGGACATACATGAGAGATGTATCGACCCACTAATTCATCAAGAGGATTTTCCACTAAATGTCTCGCGAAACCAATTCAAATTATTTAAAGTGAAAGAGTCTTCATGCCGGAGAAGAGAAGAAACTAGCCCTAAGGGACAAATTGTAAAATTCTACATCTAGGTAAGACCTGAATCTTATTCGGATCTTGGGTAGCTTCCATTTCCAGGACATCGTAAGTGCATCTTTGGTACTTCTCGATGGTCGCAGCCATGCTAGAAAAAAGGATTTTAGTTGTCAATTCTAGATATCGCTTTGACTTTAAAGGCTAAGAGTTTGAGTGATCAGCAATACTTGCACAATATAGAAGTTGCAATAGAGCAAAGGGGTATGGCTTTTATAGCATTTAGAATCACATGGACAAGGAAAGAAGAGAAAATGTAATTCGATCTAAGCAAAATGAAAATAGGGAATCCACAATTTGTTAAACATTTTTTTAAAAGTAATCGCTTTTATCACTTACTCAAATGAACAAATCAAATTTCTTTTCATCATGAACGAACATGTTTAGACACATTGTTGTTGATAATGAGTTTTTTTTTTACTAATATTTGTAAGCAATACAAATAATAGTAGGAAAACTATTTCCAATTCATTTTCCGCAAAACAGGCGAGCCCTAGTAGCCAAACTAAAGCAATATAAAGAATCGCTTCAATATGATCATCTAGGAAGAAGATTATGTATTTCCTGGCTTTCAAAAATACGATGCGGTTTTTTCGTGCCCCATATTCAAGAGCCAAGTTTTGTGCAATCAAACATTAGAATCAGTGATTGCGCATGTTTACATGTAACAACAACAACAAAAGTTATCTACCTGACTATATGCAAGATCAAAGATTTAATTCGCAATGTTTTGACCATATACACGTACAAGATAAGTTGAAATGAAGACATATACCAAATGGAAGGAGAGAAAATATTTCTTAATCACAAAGTTTTCCCTTTTTTTTTTCTTCCAGAAATAACTTTGGTAAGATTCAATAGCCAAAAACAGTTGAAGCTTTACTCTAACAGGCGAAATGGGTGAAGTAGTTGCCGCTCACGGCTCAATCTGTGTCTATGAAATCCTCCAAGTTGTTGGAGATTCGGAGTCACGAAGTAACGAGTCACAACATGGCTTATTGCTGACTTTGACATTATCGTGTTAAGTTGCCGCGAGACGCAACACTTTCTCCATGCATAGTGAATTATACATTAGACACTTTGGCATCTACAACATAAGACCTCCATCAAACCTAGTCATTAGTATTAAGTGAGACTGTCTGAGCCTTCAGCAACCTGCACATTCTGACTATTTGAGAGGTAAGGAGAGGCTGGGAAATCAGATACACCAGATACATCACTACATATGTAGTGACATATTCAATCCAATCATCCAAATCAATGGTGAAATGAGCGGAAAGTGAAAGGCCAGCCAAAATCAAACTCAAAAAATTGTGTATCGAACTATTATAGATGAAGATCAAGAACTAGATGGAAACCAGGACATAGAACCAGCAAAAAGTATCAAAGAAATAAAAAGTCAATCCGTGGATATTCTCATGTTCAATCGTAGCGAAATATTCCGAAACTGTGGAAGCGCAAGATCATCTAAACTAAAGAGTCCTAGGAAAATAAGTAACTAAACAAACTAATCATAAGAACAGTAGAAGACATCAAATCTTGTCATAAAATGTGAAAACTAGTCGGACACAAATTTTCAGTTGAATTCCCCCATCCTAAATCGCTACGTCACAGTCCTACTTGATTGTATCACAAATGTCAATTGATGGTGAGGGAATTCATTTAATCAGCATGTACATCTCAATAGCCTAAGAATACACGGCTGAATTTACCATAAACGAAGTCCAAACAACCAGCTCACGTTTGCCAATTTCAGTCCGTAAACAGCAAATTGGGTCGAAATAAGCTAATAAGATTATTCATTTATCTTTGGAATATACATGTAATTGTATGTCTATGGCACACAATCATGGTTTAAGATGTGAAACGGCCTTCGATTAATTTATCAATTAAGCTTAAAAATTGTCAATAGGGCTCAGTGTGCCCACAAAGAGAAAAAGGCAAACCTAAATTTTTTTGACTAGCCGGTGTCCACGCTTATTAATCGCTTCTGAGGGGGAATGAAAAGCTTATGGTCCATCAGGAATGTATAGTAGCCTCTCTTCAAAGTGGGAATTACATGGTACATGGAGGAAAGCTAGAGCTGACCATCAAAAGCTCGAAAGATAGAGAAGGAATGACTCAAAAGCCGTGGCAAATTATATCATAAAATCATCAACAAAACGATAGTATGGCAAAGAACATAATGATGGGTAGATTTGCTTGATTGATCAGTTTCGGTTTCCACGAAGGAAAGATCACTTGCATGCTTAACCATTCGCAAGAGACCTTACCGATCTAAGGATGCATCCAGGGTTTCTCCCCCCGTAAAAACTTTGGGAGAAAAAGCTAAGGAAAATACGAAAAGAAGCAAGAATGCAAGGGAAAGAACTTCAAGAAAGATTATGAAAAGCTCTAAACCTGTCGTTAGGCTCAAGCTACGAATTGTGATTGCTGGAAACACAAGCTATGTAAGCATACTTTGTTCTTTTGCATGATAATTCATGATTATACTGGAAGATATTCTTTTCTTGTTTTTTTTTTGGCACATCCCACTACTGACTAGCAGGTAGAGGCAAAAAGAAAGACCTAGAGGAAAATTTAGACAAGACAACTCAGTGCTTTTTACTCGTGAATTTTCGCAAAAAATTTGTAAATGAAACATGCCGCTCCTTGTAATTCTGTAAGAGCGTTTCAGTTCCGTACAGGAGATGTCGAACCGTGTGCTTCTGCAGATGTGTTGAAGGCCAGAACAAAGAAGAAGAGGAGCAAAGCCCACTTCTCAAAACAAAAGGAGATGATCAGAAACCCCCACGAAGCGAGAAAACTGTGCAGCTGAAAGCCGAAACTCAAAAGGTAAAATCACAAGAAAAGAGCCAAGAAAAACTGAAATCCCAAGAAAAATTACGATAAAAATCACCATTTTCATACGGCAGCACCAAGATCCAGGTCACCAGGACTCGAGGGTTTCTCAAAAAGAACTGTGAACGAGAGGAATTAATGAAACAGTGTGATCTCGATTCTGGGTTTTCTTCCCCTGAGGGGAGGCATCATCAGATCAAGAATGTTTGCAATAACGAAAAAACAAGTCATAACATACAGATATGTGATACCTTGAGCCGCTGCAGAATTCATGGAGCTTGCCGCGGCTGGAGAAGATGATGAGAGCGACCTCGGCGTCGCAGAGCAACGAGAGCTCATAAGCCTTCTTGAGTAGCCCGTTCTTCCGCTTGGCGAACGTCACTTGCCGATTTATCTTGTTCTCGATCCTCCTCAGCTCCACTCTCCCTCTTCCCATAGCTCTTATTTTTTCCTTTTTCCTCGCTTCGAGATTGAAAAAATTTCTCCTGATCAGTTATTCCAATTCTTAAAATGAAAGCATAAACACTACCCAACAAACCCAGCCCCTGTGAGCTCTGATCTCTCCCTCTCCTAGGCTAACATAGGATTCCCTTTCTTGTGCTGTGAATCTTTTGTAGTACAATGAATGGTTTCTCTCTCTATCCCCCCCCCTCCTCCTTCTTCTTAAGGAAACTCCTTCCTTTTCATTCCGTTCCTAGGTATTAGGTTTCTTATTGTGTACCAGACAGACCTCATTGCACAAGCTGTGAGAGAGAGAGAGAGAGAGAGAGAGAGATATTTTTTGTTCTTAAGAATAATGAGCGTTAACCGGAAAGGATTAAAGGCCACACACACATTCACACGGGTGTGCAAATTTTACTGTAGATAGTACTAGTTGAAAGGGACAATGACTAAATAGTTCAAAATGAGTTCAATGAATGGCCACGAACTGTCCTTATGGACATTATATGAATAGCGGGTGACTCAGTCTGAATAGGTGTTGAATAGGAATGTGAGGACCACCTTCCTCTAAATATGAAAATATGAGGTTTTGGATTCCGGGAATTCTCAAATATGCGATATATGTGCGTACGAGTGTGAAATGGAGAAAGTTTTGCCTAAACTTTGGTGCTCACTTCAATGAATCAACCGAAAAAGGACAGAAAAAGAACTCGTCAGCAGCACAGTTCCCTCGCAAAAGTTAGTCCTAAATAGCCATGGAATAGGAGGGAACATTGTTTTTTTCTCTTGGGAAATGAATTGAAGGGCTGATCTTGTGTCTTAATTCGTACAAAACAACAAGAGAAGAGGGTAGAATGAAGAAGAGAAGGGGAAGGAACAGTTTCAATGTAGGAACCATATGATTCCTTCTCGTCCCTTCTTGTATTTTCAAACGGATCTTGATCACAAGCATTGCTCTAACCATCTCCTCCAAGAGAAAAGCATCTACACACGTGAACAGAATTGTAATGTGGGTTAACATCGATTTTAGTAACATGAACTCTTAAACCCTCGAAGTATCCGAGACACGGGCTAGAGTGATTGAATGGCTCCTTCCCGGTATGACGGCCTGGTCATGTGAGGGAGAAAGCTGATCGGGAGACAAGGAGGGCACACTACATATTAACAAAATAAACCCTTATTCAAATTGGAGCTCCGTTAATGCGATTTCCCATTAGAAATGAATCCATCAATCTCTCAGCTCGTAACCCTAATGGTGATGAGGATTCAAATCTTCATCGTGACCGAAGTGCACCCCCCAAAATTCTCAAACTTTGCAGGTCGATGGGGGTTAAATCCTTTGGAGGGGGTGGCGTCTCCTGTTCCATGTCAGTCCACAAACACAGAAGGAAGCCGGAGCGCCCCGCAGAAAGAAACTGGCCGTCCTCTCACGGGCTTCTGGGGACAGACGAAAGCGAAAAGCCGTGTCGGACCGCCAAGATTCTCGCGCGTGTCGAGCTCGCATTTGCTGTCCCGGCCTAGGTTTTTTTTTTGAAACTGACGAGGATTAGCGACCGGTAGAGCTTTGATTACCAGATCAGAAGCAGAGCGGTCTCAGTCGCTGCAGATGATGCCTGCGTTGACGCGCACGCCGTCCGAGATGGTGCGCGTCCTCCTGGGGAAGACGATGGGGGAGACTGTTGGCCGCACGTCATCCCTATGATACGTGTCGAGTTCAGGCCGCGATCCGTACGCTTTCCCTCGTGGGGCCCACATTTCTTTTTTCCGCACCCTCTGCTCGTTTTCCTTTCCACCCTAGTCTCTTTCTTTGGGGCTTCTTTCCCTTTTCTTCCACTCTCTTTTCCTTTCCCCACATTCCAAAAGGAAAAGGAAAAGGAAAAAGAAAATACCATGTACGTTGAGAGACCCCTGTTGAGAACTTTCAGCGAAATCATATTAACGGTTTTTATGACAGCTTTGATAATAATTATGACGCGCATAAAAAAGAAAAAAGTAGCATTTCGGTAACAATTTTAACTGCAGCCAATTTGTAACGATTTTCAATTTGATGCGATCGTTGACAAAGGAGAAACGGTTCTTTATTTCTTTCCGTTCTATGTTGGGCTTTACATATAATTTTTTTGTTTGTTGTTGTTGTTCCCCCTATTATCTAGTGCAGAGTAAAGAGGAAGGTCTGTTGTATCCTGGGAGGATAATCGCTAAAGCATGTTCCTATCGAGTTACTCGTGGGAGCGGTGGAATTTTTCCTTAAGGATAGTGTTTGCACGACTTAGACAGTTGATTTTATTTTTCCAGCTTTTTCAACAATTTTGACGCAGTTTTCTCAAACGTCTCGGTGAAAATGCATAACAAATATCAGGATTAGTACCATTAAAGATCCCAAACACCTCCGTCATATTTATCTCAAATTAATTTTGCATCGTAATAAATGGGGACAAATCTAGTCTAAGCTTGCTTCCGTCCAATTACACTGTTAAATTTCTGACTTGGAAACATGTGTGGTTCATCTGGCATGGATCCGACATGGAAATTCAGCTTAAATATTGACAGTTTCCTTACAAATTCAAGCTCGTCCGATGAATCTAAAATTTCCGAGGAAGATAATATCTTGGAAAGAGTCGCGAAACTTTGGCCTATTCCGAGCGAGCATTTACATTGCTGGCAACGTGTCTCTTCGCAAACTTTGCCTTGGAAAAATGCCAAGTCCAGAGGGTAATCGTTCACGAGCAAAGAATGTACGAAGCCTCACAGAGTCTCCTGTGTCTTATCTCCATCGAGCACCCTTTGGATGAACGTGGATAGCAACTCCTCTCCATTCTTGCCATCTTCGGCAGCTTCCCTTCCAAGCAAGAGCTTCCTCAAAAACTTGTAATGAAAGTGCAATTAAGTCCTAAAACTTGTAAAAATAACAATTAAGTCTTAAAATTTGTGAAATTGGTGCAATCAAGTCCTTCTTTTAATTATGTTAGTTTGGCTAACGAAAATGCTGACATGGCATTTTTTCTTTAATTTTTTTATCCAAATTTTATGTAAGTTAGATTTTTTTTAGTCAAATATTTAAATTAGATAAAAAAACTAAAGTAGAAAAGCTAAAATTCTATTTAAAAAAAAAACTAACTGAAAATAAAGAAAGAAAAATGGCAAGTTAGTTGGGGGAGCGCCGCCGCTGCCACCGACCACCACCGGAGGGGCTAGCGGAGGTCATCGGCCATGTGTGAGGATGGGCGGGCCCCAGGTGAGGATTGACGTACACCCCGATCCGGGTGCCCTTGCCTAGGCTCGATAAGGCCTCACCCCGGCCGGACAAGGGCCGACGATGAGCAGCAGCGGCAATGCTCCATCGTCGATCCCGCCATTTTTCTTTCTTTTTTTTGCATTTTTCATTTTTATATAAAATTTTTGCTTTTCTTATTTAGTTTTTTAATTTAATTTAAATAGGATTTGAATAACAACAACAACAACAACAATAATAATAATAATAATAATAATAATAATAATAATAATAATAATAATAATAATAATAATAATAATGCCATGTGGGAGAGAGAAATTAATTAAAAAATACCACACAGCATTTTTCGTTAGTCAAATTGACGGTGCTAACGGAAAGATTTGATTGTACCAATTTGAAAAGTTTTAAGATTTGATTGTACTTTTTGAAAATTTTAGAGCTCAATTGCACTTTCGCGATAAGTTTTAGGACTTCCATTGCACTTATCTTTTTTTAAGATTTCGGTGATTTGTGAGAGAGGAGCATATTCAATTTGGCCCTAATTTGCAATATGAGATATTTCCTTCAAATTTTGTTTCCAATACCAAAGGTCATTCAATGAGCCATATATGTTGATTTCCACATCAGATGCATGTTAGACGAGCTGCTTGTCACGTGAGGTTCGACGTGAGCAATTTAATAAAATACCAGACAAAGCAACATACGAGTAGATTTGTCAGGGGTGTGTATAGACTTGGCATTTTTTGGGGACTCGAAAATTACTTTAGGGCGGTCGGTACTTCTGACGATGTTATCCTAAATGTCAACCTATCGAGCAATACTAACTTCTTCGTGTGGGCATGGTAAATTTTTCAGGTAGATGAGCAGGTTTCGATTTACGAGTGATAACAATAATTTTTCGAATTGTAGCCAAATTCTTCCCACGAGCAGCGTCCATGAAATTTAGATGTGGTCGTTGGAGTTGAGATCAAATGTTGGACATAATAGTCGATCGACCAGCGCTGCTTTTTAGGAAAGTTGTTTGCTTTCAAAAGGCGGGGCACCTGAAAGTTCGATGATAGTAAACAATGTCTGGATTGATGGAAAATTGATGAAACTTTTGCCCGATCCGCGACGCATCTTATAGCTGCGGGGTTCGAAGTTATGCTGCAACTGAGCGGCTTGACTGTTGTGAATCGGGGTTTCGGGTCTCCTGCATTCGCGTTCCGCATCGATTGAAGCTCGGCATCAATCTCGCTCTAGCTGCCAAACCAGTTTGAGAAACCACTGCTTAATTAGATCGTTTCTTGATAACAGGGCACGGCACTTTTGTATTGGACAATAATGGAAACAGATCACACTCGGCCATCAGTGCCAAACCTGGGCGATCTATCCACGACCAGGATGAAGCTTGGGTGGTGAACCTAAGTGGAAGTCCGGCCTGACCGATGTTTATGTTCTTTCAAGCATGCTCAGTTGCGTCTTTTTTTCTGTCATTTTAGGTTGACGCCATTTAAAAGCAACTATAATAAGCTTTCTGATCTACTCAAATTTGCATTATCCAGCACCAGGAAAAGGGTTAGAATGCATTTTACCCTTTCAGATCACGAACTATGGACGGGATGTACGCCTGGTTATTTGCGAAAATGTTTGTGAATCATACTTTCATCTTTTGTACAGAGATTACCCGCCTCGCTAACTATGAACAACCATGGCGCTATCCCTAAAGACCAGAACTGTAACCCGTGTCACGGAACTCTCCAACTCTGAAGGAACAAAGAGGTGGATGCACACAAATCTTCGGCATACTGACATGAAGTTGGCAGATCATTTGAGAGGCGGAAGACAGAAAGATGTCGCGGCGGGGAAATTGCGGACGAGCGAAGATCATCAAGATATTCTTTTACTGCAACGTGTGTGCGAGTATAGAAGTGAACCGATCGTGCCGTAACTTAGGGTAGAGTAAAAATGCAACAACTTCTTAGGGCATTGTTGGTCTCAAGTAGCATGGCCTCCTGTAAATCAAGAAAATAAAGCCAATTATTACACAGCGCATCAACACTGGTTGTAAATTGGCCACACCGAATAGCGAATATTCATACTTTTTTACCTTTTTCGCAAAGTTCATCCGGTGGACCGAGCATGAACTTAGTCTGCTGACAGTATACGACTTGAAGTTCAGGTAGCATTCTACTTTTGCAGGGCAACTAAACTTTAAAAATCTTGACCAGCAAACATCTTATGGCGCTATAAGAAGTAGAGAGCATCATGACTTTTTGCAAAGACAAATTGAGGAAATTGCAGATTACAGAAGTAACGCAATAATCACTGGAAGTGCCTTGGAAGATCTGATTTGCCTCGGCGACTCATGTTCAATTTTTCATATTCCCGGTAACAGCTCTGCTTGAAATCAAATACATGAGAGATGTGTCGGATACACTAATTCATGAAGAGGTACCAAATGTCACATAAAACAATTCAATTGGGATACAGTCTTCATGCTGGAGAATAGAAGGGAGCTAGCCCTAAGTTACAATTACAAATTGTAAAGAAATTGAGTTAACACCTGAATCTTATTCGGATCTTGGGTCGCTTCCATTTCCAGAACATCATAACTGCATCTTCGGTACTTCTAGATGGTCGCAGCCATGCTAGAAAAAAAAAAGAAAAAGGACTCAATTCATGTTCTCCAGATATTGCCTCGACTTTGAAGGCTTAGGTCTAGGGTGATCAGCAACCATTTGCACAACACAGAAGTTGCAATTGAGCAAAGAGGTATGGCCTTCACAGCATTTATAATCGCATGGACAAAGAAAGGAGATGATGGAAGTGAAACCCTCCAAGTCATCGAGGTCATCAGCTAACCGAGTCGTGAAAATGGCATATTACCAACTTCGACATTATCATGTTTGGTAGCCACGGCTCGCAACTCTTTTTCTGCGCACATCAAATTCTACATTACAGGTTTGGAATTCGCAACATTAGACATCCATCAAACCTAGCTGCAGTATTAAGAGAGACTGCTCGAGTCTTCACCAAACTGCACATCATGCCAGTTTGAGAGTTAAGGAGAGGCAGGAAAATAACAAAAACCCGATACGACGCTACGTATCTCTCACGCTACACGAAGTTGTACTAGTTCTGCTACTAAGGAAATTTTTACAATTGCATGAAGGATGAGCATGCATTTCATCTATTGGTGCTCGCGCGACTTGCTTTAACATTGGCAGCGAGCTTAATGAAGATTTACACAACGAAGATTGCGAAGTTGCTGAGATATAACAGAAGGGTAACGAGGAAAAGGACCGAGCTAGACAAACACTTCATTAAAGGTTTAAGGTGAAAGATCCCTCAACAGGGGGGATAAAATTCAGTAGACGAAGATCAAAAACCAGATGGAAACCAGGAGATGGTGTCCGTGTCGACACGCGCGTCGTCCGAGACGGTACGGCCTCCCCCGGGATGATGATGGCTGGGAAAAGAGGAGGAGAGGGCCTGTGGGCCGTACATCGTCCCTTCGACACGTGTCGAGTTCAGGCCCGGCCTCCGTACGCTTTCCGTCTTTGGGGCCGCTCCTTTTTTCCGCTCCCGCCCTAGTTTCTTTCTCTGGGCTTCTTTCCCTTTTCGGCCCTTTTCCTTTTCCCCCCTCCCAAAAGAAAAGAAGAAGAAGAAGAAGAAGAAGGTAATACCATGCTTTCTCTCTTCTAAATACTTAGAACACAAAAAGAAAAGAAAAGAAAAGAAAAGGAGATTAATTGATACCATCAGAGATCTCGAACACCCGTCACACATTTAAATCAAATTGATTTTCGCATCACGATAAATCTCAAATCGGTTTCGCTTGTGACAAATCTATGCTAATCTTGCTTCCGTTAAGTTGCTGACATGAAAAAAAAAACATGTGACAAACAATTCGTTTGATGTGGATCCGACGTGTAAACTCAGCATAAATGCCTCTTAGAAATAATGCCGTCTCAGCAATCCACGCTTGTCAGATAGGTCCCAATTTTGCGAGGAAGAGGATCATGAAACTTTGGCTTTTCTAGGGTGAGCATTCAGAATGTTGGCAACGTATCTCTTCATATGCCCTGTCGCGGAAAATGCCAAGTCCATTAGGTTAATTGTTCTAGAGCGAAGAATCTATGAGGGCTCGCATATTCTCCATCACTCTCTCCCTTGTGTTTGGCTAGCTTCCCCTCAACGATGTCATATATAGAGACATTTATGCCGAATTTCTATATCGGATCCACGTAAGAGGAGTCACCGTCATGTGCGTAACAGGATATTAAACAGAAGCAACAAAGAGTTTCATTTTTCAAGGGTATACCGATTTTGGATTATTCGAAAAATTTACTTTCGCAAAATGTGTAACCGACATACTAGATTGGAGTTTTTGATTTTATTACCCTAAAATTTTAACTTATCAAGAAATAGTAACCTCTTCATGTGGGTATATTAAAATTTTCATGTAGATTGGCAGGTTTCTACATAAGAGTGTTTATGATAATAACTGTAATAAATAGTTTTCAAATCGGAAAGATATACGGTAAGGTCGTTGTAGTATAGTGGTAAGTATCCCCGCCTGTCACGCGGGAGACCCGGGTTCGATCCCCGGCAACGGCGATTTTATTTTCCATTTTGCCTTTATCACAGTTTTTAGTCCGTCGATCTGTCCCTCCGAGTCAAACATTTCAACGGACCAAATTCACTCCACTCTATCGGACGGTCAGCGACACTCCACGAGGGCTTTTGTTTACGCATATGTGCGTTAAAGGTGGTCTTGTCCCCCCCATTTCTCTTTCCCGCCATATCATTTCCCTCCACTGCCTCCGTCTATCAACTCTATTTCTCTCGCATTCCTTTTCCTCCTTCAATTCTCAGGTTGCGATGTCAATGGCGAAATCGAAAGAGGAGGAAGATGAAGCGGCGAAGACGGACGGTCTGGAGATAATCTCTATCGGGCGCTTGTACAATGGACCGTGGGATAAGAAGTACTGGAGCTGCTCTAGGGTTCGTTTCCCACTCGGATCTTTATTTTTCTTTTTTTCTTTCTCTCGATCAAACATTGTCAGTGTTTCTGAATGGATTTCAATAAGCATGCCTGATTTACAGTCGCTCCGCATCTTGGATTGCGACGCAGTTGAGGTTGCTGGCAATAAGTTACTTCCGCGCACCAATGACAGGGATTTTGGACAATGCGATGGTTTAGTGAGCTATATTCGGTCGATATAATGTGAACTTGCGTATTAGAGACGGGGTCTAGATTGGCTAAGCTAATGATGTAGAATCATGGGGCTATATGGTCAAGATGGAGTGATGTGCTCTCTGCAGTGTGTTGAGAATTCAGCTCTGAAAGAGAAGCATGGTCCAATACACTGTGATATCTATGTTTTCTGCAAATTTAGCATGGCATTGTGCGAGGGGCGGTGGGGAGGGGGGAGAATGACTCAATTAGTGAACGATGGTATAAAAAGTGAGAGTGACGGGAGCTAGAACAGATTATGTATGGCAGCAGCTGTCAAGAATTTTTTTCATATTTTTGACGGAGGTGAGTTCTAAAGAGGTTGTATTCACGTTCATGCTTAGCAATTTACTGTTGGAACAATCTGTTTGATTTTAATTTTTGCATCGTGAGTTTCATTAAGTTGCCTTCCTGCTTCATTGAGATTGCGCAAGATAAGGATCAACTCAAAAGTGGCTCAATAAGAGACCCCATGCCTAGTGCTAGCATCACTTATGCTGCCAAATGGAATTTTCATCTTCACATACTTTCCTTACAAGGGAACTTTTAGCATGAAAACATGGTTATTAATCCAGAGCTTCTCTTTAGAAGTCAGACCATGATTTAGCGCAAACCATGTGTACGTGCACATTACAACTTACTCATACATAGTGGGGAGACCCTTTTTCAATGAAGATTGACATTTGTTATACTAGTTTCATTATCCAAAAAACCTAAACTTCATCTAATAAGGGGCCCTCAGTGTTTATCGTGACAACTCTTAAGTACCCTTGTTTGTAACTATGCCACAGAAATTGAATATTCATATTCTATTAACTCCAAAGAGTTATGTTGGACAAGTGTTGAAGAAACTTTGGTCAAATAGGATTGCCATCAGTAATTCTTCTAATGCATGGGAGAACCTTAGTATGGCCGCGTGGTTGGTTCTAACTAACCGCATGTAACGTCTATCACTAAGGTAAATCTAAATCTATGTTAAGCAGATCTCACAGTTGACTTCCCTCCCCCATTGTAGGGAAAAGACCGGTACCCTTATCCTATTGGATATCAAGCTGTTCGAGCTCATGGTGGGAGCAGATGTAAGATAGAAGTTCGTGAAGGTTCTAAAGGGCCTTTGTTTACGGTGTGTGGCTATGTGTTCATTAATTTTGTTGAGGTCTTGCTTCAGAAATCAATCTAACTGACTTCACTCTTATACAGGTTACTGCTGCGGATGGACATTCATGCTCTGGGCAAACTCCAAATATTGCCTGGGATAGGTTTCAAAAGAAAGGTTTCCCTCGTATGAAGATATGGCATGGAAAGAGATTTTCTTGCAAGATAGATGGCACTGAGGTATACTGGTACTTCAGTGTTAAACTTCAGAATTTCACATGTATAGTACTGTGTTACTTTCCAATTTGTGCTCTCGCATTTAGTCATTAAAAGATCTTCATGTTCTTACTTTCTCACTCCATCCCACTTGCCCTTCGTCCCCTATTGGTCTGAATACAAGGCACCAACCTTGATCAAAAGGTTTCAAGAGTTTTTTTTGGTTCCATTCAGGCTTGACTTCTCTGCTTCTTTTGATTAAGGAACAAGACACACTCGACTAATGAATTGGCAGGATTAAAGAATCACGGAGGAATGGTATTATTGGTGTGTTGGCCTTGTGTCGTTGGATGAAACAGAATATTCTTACACGATCTGAAATTATTAACATTCTCCACTCTTTCTACAAATACACGAGGCTTCGAAGATTTGGCTCATTCCTTAGACTTCATATATTATCTCATCATTTTGTTTTTTCAACTTTTGACAATCTTATGACATTCCTAATGATAATAATTCATGTGTTTGTCATTTTAGTGTGATGTGTCAGGCTCCATAGAATGTGAATATGTTATAATCACTATATTTCTTAGGAAATGCACCCAATACACGTTTGATGCTGAGACCTCTACATCAATCCCCAAATTGATATTGGCGGTGCTGTTATCTTTTGCTACTAGTTGATAAGGTGTGGGTGTCATCTTTTAAGTTTTGATGAAATATGCACTCACTGCTGTTGTTTCATCTGGAAGTTTTTCAAATGACTTGATTGCAATATGTTTGCAAACTTGATTATTCCCCTGTATGTGCATTATGAAACTGTTGGTTCCTCTCAGAGAGTATGTCATGTAGCTCTCTTGGGTATTGATTCTTCGACCAAAATCTCTTTCCACGACAACGTTCACTAGTCATAATTGTGTTTAATATCACAAGAGAATGAGCTCGAGCTCCTGAAATATTTTAGAAATCTACAGCGAGCTTTTGCACAAGAGTCTTTTGTACTTGTGTTTCATATTATTTACTAGAGTGATTGCTTCAGTAATATCTTTTTGGTATTGGTGCAAAGGAATGCTAAGCCTTTTCTTATCTTTAGTTGCCTCTGATTTGAATATTAATCATTTTTAAGCAATTACTTTTGCTGCTTAACATAAATTCCCATCCATTTATATTTTGTGCAGTTCTTTGGCTTTAAGGATCCATTGGTCCAACGATTGCTTAGGGAGCTAGTGGCCAATGTAGACGGAATTGCAGAACCGAATCTGCTATCTTCTAGCTTCTGCGGTGGCCCTTCCCTAACAGAGCAAGTCCTTAGATGCCCTAGTTCATGCTCATATCCTGATTTGCTGGCATGTTTGGTTGAGCCACGAATTACGAGAAAGAGAAGTAGGAGACCGGAAAACAAAGGTACAAGGTCCAGTTCTGAAGTTCCCTTTGAAAGACTACAAACTTCAGTTCTGGAAAATTTTAAGAACTCGAATCCAGGAGGAACAGGACATGGAAGTCAGTGGAAGCGTTACAGTGTTAGCTCATGCATTTACTCAGCTTCGGGTGGAGATAAAATCATCTGTGGATCTCCTGGAATATTGCTGAAGCAAATGAACTCAAACATTTTGACCAAGTATGATGGGGTCGAAGCTGCCGGCGCAAAGAACCTTGAAAGCCCTGAAGATCATAAATCTACTGGCCTAACCCAATGTGTATCCACAGCAGAAGAATCCGTAAGTTCCTTTTCATGGGAATCACCTGACAGATTTGACAGTTATGAAGCTTCTTGTTAATCTCTTAGCTATGATATTTGAGTACTTCTCCTGGACCTTATCATGTTATTAATAACTCGCCTATTGAGGCGGGTATACCTATCAGTTTTCTTTTCATCGTCAGAATTTCTGGAAAGCTTTATTCTTACAGTAAGCTATGAATGAGGTTTCCTACTTTGCTCATTGAATGGAGAAATATTCTTAATGCCTCACAGCTTGATAGGTTTAAAGATGGTGCAGCCCCTGGGTCGAGCTCTTCTGTGGAAATGGAACGCAACATTGAAGAACCTGTATTTGTGAATGACTCCGGTGTCAATGTCAGTGATATGTCTCTTTGTGCACTTGATACTTATGATAGTTTGCAAGGTATTCCTAATCTGGTTTAATATTCGCAAATGAAGTCATATCACGTCATAATGCGGTGGCTAATTTCCCTCAATTTGTGGCTTGCTAGACAATGGAGATAAATCGCATGATCATGCGTTGACTAGTCTCAGCAAAACATCTTTCAATTCGCAAGGCGTGGTAGCTGCGAACCACAAGTCTGATTTTGAAGGTTTGGTTGCTGAATCACATCCTGGAGGGGAGATGGACAAGGACCCTTTGACTTGTAGCTCTGAGAAAAGTGACCTTGATTCTGTTGGTCAAGATGTAGCCAAGTCTATGATGACAGTTCTGCTTCCACAAGCACTACCTCTGCTCAAGGAGGCCTCAAGAAAGAAGAGTGAAGCAAAGCAAGGTGTTAGTGATCGAGGACATCTTTCAGGTGTTGTGGAATTTGAGGAGAAAAATGCTGGTCCGTTTGTTAATACATCATCTAGTGGTACGGGGAAACACATTTATCACTGCTAGACTAACATAAGTATCACACAATTCACAGGTTGGTTGCATGCTTTGTGTAATTTGTACTGAATGATAATCGTATCACTTTTATGTTGCAGATCTGGCAAACTATGGAAATGCACGAGTAGAAAAGGAAGAAAACATGCTAGTCCTAGCTGCAGATTCTGCTTCTATCATCAGAAGTTCTAAGAATGGCAATGCAATAGCTCCTGACAGCTTTGAGGTAGATCAATTTGGTGGCAATGTGAATTACTTGCTAATTTTTTTTGTATTGGCTCACTATGAAGCTACTACGTGCTCACATATTCCGTTCACAGATTGGAAGCTTGTTTTGTTTTCTTGCAGGATAAACTGAATGATGTCAGTATGAGTGGCACAAACAGTGTTTTTCATCTTGATGAAATGCATGTGCCCCCCAGAGAAAAAATTCAAGGAGATCGTGCTGATCTCAGGAATGTTTTTCAACACGGATCTCTGGACCTTCCTACTGAATGGGCTAATATGAGCACAGACTCGTTTTCATTTGAAGAGGGCCTCATAGCTGCATCTGATTGTATTTCAGGTGCTTTTATTTCCTATTCTTGCTTGCAGATCACTTATTTATAATGGTGTGACAAATGGGCAGTAGAAGTGGACTATAAATTATGATGAACCTAGTTTCTAACTGTTAGAAAGTCCAACCCAAAAGCTTAAGCTGATAGATGGAGGGAGACTATATGAATATAAAGAGCATTTAGGACCCGTTGTCAAGCAATGTGGGATAGTACTTCAACATCCCCTCTCACGTGCAAGGCGGATTACCAGCAGCGCGTGGAATTTTGACGACGCACCTTCACTTGGCATTTTGACCACGCGCATTCGGAAAGAGTAAGTACTGGCTCTAATACCATGTTAGAAAATCCAACCCAAAAGCTTAAGCTGATAAGTGGAGGGAGACTTCATGAATATAAAGAGCATTTAGGACCCGTTGTCAAGCAATGTGGGATAATGCTTCAACACTAACTTATGTAGAAAAAGAAGTTTTGTTTAATGACGGTGAGCTTGGACAAAGCTTTGTCATTTTTGCCTGAAAATGTAGGAAGATCATTTATTCATAGGGATAAGTTTTTCATCAGTGTGGGACTTTTGTTGATATCAAGGACCTGGAACAAGGAGTGGAAAGTCCAACTTCATAAATCTAATGGGTTTTCTTTTTTAGGGTGCAAGCTTAATCATCGATGTGTTTTTTTTGCCTGCAGATGCATATGATTGGGGTAGGACTAACCATGAAGCTGATGCCAAAGCAGGTCTTGGTAACGACCGTGCCATGGTTGAGTGTAACACACTTTTGACTGGTAACTCTCAATGCCCGCGGTCAGAAGGCACTGTTGACAGGATTTTCAGAAATGGTTGCAGTGCTGAAAGATGTACTGCTGCTGGAGACTTCCTTTGCCAAGAGTTAAATGATGAACCAGGCCATACTGATATTGCAAAAATCCTCACAGTGGGACAGTCCAATCATGTGCCCACAGAGATGCCTACCACAAGCGTCAAGCATAATACAAATGAGGACCCCAATGGTTCACAAGTACAAGCACCTGTCTATGCATTAGTCAAGAAGAATATTTTGAGCTTCCCTTCAGCTCAACCAATTGACGAGAAACCAAGAAACTCTTTACCATATCTGGTGTCAGCCACTGATATGCTTGATTGCATGACAGATACTGCTAACAAAGATCAGGCTGTTCCACAGTTAAAATCGTCTGGGAATGTGCAGCTCAACAATGAGCAGAAAAGCATATATCAGCTCATTGGTTGCTATGTTCATCCTCTTCCAATTGTGGCGGTGTGGTTGAGTACACACGAAAATGAGACATATATATGCATACTCTGTGGCCTTGAAGAGGATAAGGTGAAAACCTTGTTTCTATACAACATACCCACTGAACATGCAGGGGAAGGATGCCCCTCATTTCTTGGTCATACACCAGTTACTTTGCCAATCCCACAAAATATATATGGTGGTCGGGTAAGCTTCTTTTCGTGAAATATCTGGTATGTTGTCTTTGGTTATTGTGAGCTGCATAAGATTAGTCTATTTTTTGGTATGTGCTTCTTTCTCACTAGATTGCGCCGGAAAGATCTTACTTACAGTTCACACCGCATGGAAAAGGCCTCGTCTTTCTTGGCTGTATGGAAGCACCATGTTGCAGGTATAATTTATCTTTGTACAAATAACTGTGAAGGTAAGGGCAAAGACATTATTTATAACATTTATACTTGCAGGGAAAGAAGAATTTCATGTTCGTGCTCAACATGTGCATTGGTCTCATTTGATGAGACTGCCGTTAGGATTGTTCAAGCAAACATGGGTTACGTGACTCTTGTGGCAACTCTGAAAGCTATTGACAGGGTACACTCAATAGTGGTCTGCGAACCTAATTATCTGGTTGCTATTGGAGAGAGTGGGAGACTGCATCTGTGGGCCATGAATCCAGCCTGGAGGTTATTAAAAATACCTTCTTTAATTGAAGCTCCTCCTCCTCTCCTTTTTCTTCTTCTTCTTCTTGTGCTTGCTGCAAAGAAAACCGTTGGACTATTGCTTGTGTCATGTCTTCTGCAGAGGTGTAAATTCTTGGCACTATATTAAATGTTGTAATAAATGGCTGTGAAGTTAGTTTCATCTCTGAAGCGAAGCCCTTCCAAAGTTTCTGCCAAGAAGATGATTTCTACATGAGTGTGCGTCCTCATTTATTATAAAATGCCCATGCACAGTCAGGGATGTCTGTCTTGGTCTAGCAATCATTATACTTGTTACATGTCACAATATAGTTGGCTATAGTGAATCTTATTTGCTACTCCTACTTTCGTACTTGGGCAATAATACCTGCTAACATCAATAGGAATTGTGGAAATTTCCAAGCTCCTTGTTTTTGTGAACCAGAGAGAGTATCTTGTAGCTCTGTACAGACTGGACATTATGAAATCAGTGGAAGTGGGGAAATCTTTGGTACATGCCACATGGAGATATGGAAAAGCATTTGATTGCTCTTCCCCCTACCTTTTCTCTATGCTGGCATTATCTCTGGAACCCGGAGCTTATATTCCGCATTACTTGGTCTTCATGTGTATGCTATAGTTAGTACTGCAAAATAATGCCTACTTATTTATATCTGAAAAAAGCTATTTTACAGTGCTGAGACAGAAGAATTTGATATACCAACCAGTGATTGCGTTTCTCCTTGCATTGTGGAGTTGAAGAAAATCCCAAGACATGCATACTTGGTTGTTGGACATAATGGCCTTGGGGAATTTAGTCTGTGGTACGTCGCTTTATTTCTGAGGTCCAGGTCCTGCTTAAAAATCCATTTTTCCGTGGCAAGATTGTAAGTGTAGTTAAGAATTAGTGAAATGGTTGTGCATTAGTAAATGTGTGAGGGGACACAAAAGTTCAAATTTGATGAGAAAAGCGGTGGAGTTCTTTTATAAGAAAGGACATACAAAAGTTTTGGGAGAAAACTTTAGAGAAAAGGTAATACGATCAGCTTCTCAAAACAGTAGTTCTCATAGCCCATCCTTTCCCTCTATTCCATCAGCTTTTGGTCTTTTTGTTATCCTGCAGCACTTCTCAATTTTTGTTTTCATATTTTCTTCATTGCATTGCATTAACACGTCAGTTTTTTCGTGATTCTTCCAGGGATGTATCAAAGCGCATTTTCTTGTCTAAGTTCTCTCATCCCAATCCTTCAGTTTCTACCTTCCTTCCAATCAGCTTACTTAGATGGAGAAGGCAAGATTTTATTTCGGGAAGAAATCTAGAGGAGCATGTCGATGTAATTATGGAAGCAACAATGAAGGGCTTCTCAGGGCATGATGCAAATCACACCTTTCTTCATTTAGAAGAGGAGGATATTGCTTTATGGCTTCTAGTTGCTGCTGTTTCTGACGTTGAATGCGACTATCAATTAAATGCTCGCCGAAAAGATTCAGTTGTAGAATGGAGACTAGCTCTATTGGCGGAGAAAATGGTTATCTTGGGAAATACATTGGATCAAAGGTGCCCAACTTGGAAGTTTAAAGCCTTCTTTAGTTTATGTTCTCCTCCTGCATTCATGAATGGCTTAAAGTGATCACTAAGTACTGTGCTTGAGGCTCATGAAATTACTAGCTAGGTGTTATTAAAACATGTTACTGGCCTCAAGACATATTGTTTTTGCTAAATGTGACTGTTAGCTTCTCTTTCAGACTAGGTTCCAAGTGCTTATTGCAGTGGTTTGAAGGTGGATATGTTTCTGTCATAGAAAGACCATTTTATCCTTATGAAGATGGGAATGTTGCTTATTGTACATTCCAATCTTAGAAAGACCATTTTATCACAGAGACCGTTTTTGGCAGAATTATGTCAATTTATCAGAAACAAAACACAAGAATATAGACTGAAAACATCCTTTTGCTCTCTACAAAGTTTCTTCTATACAATGATTTGGAGAATTTACTCTGGCAATGGCTATTTCAGATTTTCTTTGTCATGAAGGTGGTAGTTTGCTTTGTCAACAGAAGGGTGATGTTGATATGAACTCTTTAAGCCTGTGATGCATGTGCTGACCATTTGTACTGTTTGGTTTCAAAGAGCTCTTACATTTTAAGCTTTTACGACACTGTTAGGAGTGATTGCTTGTTTAGTAGCCTAATATTGTTTTCCAGATTTTGTGCGTTTCTTTAAGACAGACTCCGTTTTTCACATAGCAGATGCTTAAAATATAGAATTGCCTCTACAGGGTCGCTTCAGTGGGCGTATTAACTGGACAAGGGATCATTGCTACAAATGAAGGACATGTTTACATGTGGGAGTTATCTACTGGAAAAAGATTGGGGACTCTTCATCATTTCCCAGGTATATGTTTGGCTTTTCTTCTCTGATTTGCTTATGATAGTCATCAAGTTATGTCTGTACATATAAGTTCACGATTGAGCATCAATGAAGTCCAATTAACTTGGAAGTCTCTCTTGCAGTAAACTTAAAATGTCCTTTGCTTACATATGTCACATGTAAATACATTATATATATGTATGCCTGTATGTATATGTATATGTATATGTAATTGGGTTGGCCAGTTAAACTGTAAAACTGTCAGCTTCGCCAGCATTGTCGAAGTAGAAAGATTCTCTTTTCTACCTTTTCTCTTTCTTTCTTTTTCTAAGCGAATTCACTTACTAGTTCGTCATGATTCATTATCATTCCTTTGTCTGCTGAGCCACAAGGTTTATACTCACCTCTACTCATGATCCTTTCTCATTCCTTCGTCTTTGAAGAGTAACGAATCTTGATAGTGATTCCTCTAGCATATTTTATTGTTGCAATTCACTTAAAAAAGACCCTATGCTGGCCTGTCTTAAAATTTCTGGAAGTATATCTCATCTACCAAATTAACTCCTTGGTTTTGCTGGGAACGGAGAGGGAGTCCAGAAACACAATGTTAACATGAGTAATCATGTGAAATACGTCACGGGTAACACAGCATCAAGCAAGAGGAAAGAATATTACAGTTACAAGGAGGGGAAACCTTGTGGTGCTTATAAAGTGGGAGCTGGTGGCATTGCACGCACAGCCACTTTGGGTGTTCAGACTGAGTGACGCTATTGGTAATGGAGGCAGTGTATGCTGGCCTTAAACATCCATTGAATGGCTTTGTACTCTTTTCCTATATTTGTCTTAAATTTTTAAGGATCAGAACCTGAGTTAGAATTGAATCAAGGGATTAAGTGGATCTTGTCATCAAACTAAGAACTTGATATGATTAAGTTTTCCTCGTGGACTGCAGCTGCCTTAACAATTTGAGAATCGTGAATTTTGCCTAAAAAGCAGTTACTTGTAGAACCAATAAAGATAGGGAGACTTGAGAAGCCATGCACTAATGTTACCATACCGTAATCTAAGCAGCGCGATGTAATACCCTGTCTGATTTTTCTTCTGCGGCAGGTGGCAGTGTCTCTTGTATTGCTACCAATGATTCTACTCCAGCTGTCTTTGCAGCTGCTGGTGATGGAGGGAAGTTACTGGTTTATAGGCATTCTCAGTTTAAGGCAATGGACAGGAAATGATGCAACCATAGTTTGGGTCTTCCCAAGCTTCGATATTCTTTTTGCAAGTGATTTCAGATCTTCCATGTCCTCGACGGGTAGACTGATTATGGGGTTCCATAAAACTCAGTAACTTTTTGCTGTCAAGGAATCAAGATGCTCCAGTCCAGACATCTGATTTTCGCAAAATCTCTGAAGGCGTTTTCTTAAAGCATGTATACCTTAACTGTTCGAAGAAACAGGTGATCAAGCCACCATTTGGTCAACAAGAGTGCTCTTTACCCAACTTGTTTTTTGGTCGAAGATCTTTCCCAACTTTAGTCTGTGCAATTCACTTTTAAAGCTACCCAGAGGGTTGTAATTGTGAATAATATACATAACTTATATGATTAGGGCATAGTTGGCTAGTTGGTATGCCTCCCTTTGGCAGCTCTTCCTGAAATGAGTCAAGATGATGCATGCAGTGTGATTAAGGGCTCTTAAACTTGTGTGTCAAGCCACGTCTACTAAGGGTGATCAATTCCGGGTTGGGTAGATTTTAAACTTGAAACTTGGAACCTACTCTGTTAGAACCGGTTATTAGTTTTTGGAACATAAAACCTACCTTGTTTGCCTTAAAACCGACCTTAGAATCTTCCATGCTTTATTCGGTTCAGTTCTTGGATCTCTTAGGGATTCTTTTTTCTTTTTTTTGCTTCATTTTTTTTTTCCAAAAATGGAGATGAATAGTAGTTGCGGCAAAATAGTATGAATAACAAAATGGCTCAAAGTAAAATAGATATGTTCTAAAAAAACTAAGTTCATTAAAGGAAGATAAACCATCTTCTTCCAACTTCATAAAACAGTTTCTATCCTCCACTTCCCATGTGTGTGGGTTAAGCTCCCATAACTGGGGACCTATCCGCACAATATCAATTCTCGATTTATTGAATAGATAACCGGACTTATTTCCACTAAAACTGGGAATGGAGCTTGTTTCCATGGTCGGTTCGCCCACATTTGATAAAACTGAATTGGATGCACAACCCTAACATCTACTATACTTTTGGGCTCTTAGGAGAATTCTCCGAATGAATCAAATTTTTTTAGATCCTTGTCTCTCGAGTCCACATAAGACTTTGCGTGAATTGCAACCATGTAGCTTCAATCATTTCTGGGTATTGCCTTTGGTCCCTTGATCCCATAGACCGGTCACATGTGCACGTTTGGCACTCAAGTCCAAGAGACATCCGATCCTCCATCAAAATCAGGAAATCTGATGCGATGTCTACGGCATTTTCGATGAGCATGTATGTCTCCGTCAGAAGAAAAGTTGTAATTGGCCGATCTATACGCAATGGGCCTGAGCTCTTTGAGCCGAGCCGAATCTCACATGGCTCAAGCTCAAGTCTCCTCCTTCTTGACTAGAGCTGATCATGGGCCTCGAGACCCATAGGCCGTACCGGGCCCACTTGAGCCAGAACCGGGCCGCTCATTGATCCACCTCTGCTCGAGAGTCGAGTTTGACCCCAACTCCCACTACTCCTCTCAGTCACGCTCGGAAAAAACCAACGCCAAACGGAGAAAAAGCCGAGAGTTGGAGCTCGAGCACGGCTGCAATGGCCGCCAACTATCCCGTCCAGAAGAACACTCTCTACGTAGGTAAGTCTTCGCGCTTTAACTTCGTCTTCTTCTTCCTTTTGATCTTCTGAAAGTGAATCACGAATAAAAGACGACGACTGAGCAGGTGGATTGGCGGAAGAGGTGAACGAGGCGATCCTGCACGCCACCTTCATACCGTTCGGCGACATAAAGGACGTGAAGACGCCGCTTGACCAGGCGACGCAGAAGCATCGGTCCTTCGGCTTCGTCACCTTCCTCGAGAGGGAGGACGCCGCCGCCGCCATGGACAACATGGACGGCGCCGAGCTCTACGGCCGCGTCCTCACCGTGAACTACGCCCTCCCCGAGAAAATCAAGGGCGGTGAACAGGGCTGGGCCGCTCAGCCTAGTACGTCCCCCTCTTTGCTCTCTCTTTTTCTTTTCGGCTTAAACCCTAACTTCTTACAATAAGGATTTGGCGGTGTAGTTTACTGAATTGCGTTGGTTTCTTGTCGAGGCTGGAGGACGTTTATGTCTGTAGTATTTGGGTCGCTGTTAGAGTCGGATTGAATGGGTTAAAATTTTTGTTGGTGTTGTAGGATTTTGCAGGAGTAGTTCATAAGCTAAGTTGGATAGAGTTTTTGCTTTGTTGGCATAGGGGCATTCATTTATATGTCTTCCTATATCTCAGCCAACGGACTGAATTACAAGAAACTGAAATTGAGTTTCAGATGAAAATGTTGAGTGTTTCGGTGATGTGATGTTGAGGTGCTAAAACTAGGTTGTTGCCTTGTTGCTTGTGTGAAGAATATCTGATAATAATAGGAGCACACATTTTGCTGTGTGGTTTTCCTCGTTCAACTGTGTAGCTAAATCAGGTTTCCATTTGGGGTCTCTTGTTGGAGAGGGAACTCATCTTGTCTTTGATGTATGGTTACTGGAGTATTGTGGCTGGACTTATTTCTGGAAATGCTGCACTGATGTGAATTGCGTTGGATCTCTGTTTGGATGGAGTGTCGTATCACTATTGCATAGGTGGCTTCACAAACTTGAATGTGAACTGTCATACTTACTTATCTGACTTAAGTAACACTCCGTTGGCTTTAATCCTGGATATCTAGGGGCAAAAGAGGCAGGTTAATGTGTTTAGTAACAACTTTCTTTTGACTCTATTATCTACTCAACTCTGCACTGAGAAGAATATGATAGGAAAAGGAAAGAAAGATTTATTCGAGACTCATTCGTTGTTACGCTCTCCCATGCTTTGAAGCTCAATATGGCATTCATATGTGACTATAATTTTCTCCAAGAATCCCAAGCATGCTTTTTTTACTGATTTGTATGTGACTTTCCTAATGCAGTTTGGGCGGACGCTGACACATGGTTTGAGCGTCAGCAACAAGAGGAGGAAATGCAGCGTATACAGGCAGAGAATAGGGCAGCTATGGAGGCTGCGGAGGAGTTGCATAGGAAGAAAATGGCACAAGATCGTGAAGGGGAAAAGGAAGATGATGCAGAGCTGAAGGATGACCCAATGGCTGTGGCGGAAGCAGAGGCTCTGAAGCAGAATAGCTGAAGATGCTGGTTTTAAAGTGAGTTTGGATTTAGGAATGTGGTAACATCAGATTTTGGCATTTGGAATTGTAACGTAGCTGATCAATTTTGCCGCGGGTTACTTAACCTGAGCATTGGATTTTGTAACTACTGGTCCTTAGGATATCATTGATAGTGACGGCACCGTGTATACTTTGTGGCTTAAAAGCTTATAAATAACCTTAGTGATAATCATGCATATTGGTGGAGATAAGAAGAAAGCGATTGGTCCTGTTCTCGATCTTTTATTCCCAAGAAATAAGGACATAGTCTGTATCAGTGCTTATTATGGGATTCCTTTGCAATGACTGAACAATTTATCAATTATATGTGCTGTCTTAACTGTATATATTTCATACTTCGCACTGTACATAATGGAGAAAAGCCGTGTTTGACAGATGGTTTTCTTCTGCTGTGATGTTCTACTTGAAAGCTGTAGGATCGCGCTTCACATACTTTTGAATTTTGATGATTTTATTCAGTTGAACTTGGATCCACCGCTTAGTGTATTCCCAAGAATGAAAAAGCGGCTTTTCTTAGTTCTTGGATACTTCAAGCAATCAGGATCAGGATTTGACGGCTAGCCTTAAGCTATTAAAATAGAGGAAAGGGTTAAATCTCGAGTCTTACATTTCTTCTTAATCCAAGTTTGGAGGGGCGTCATTCAACGGATTTAGATATTTGAACTTGTGATTGACGCCAAAGGTAGTAGAATCACACGACTTATAATAGTAAGAACTCTTGGTTTTTACTTATCCAGTTGTGCTGATTTCTCAGCACAAACTAGTGGATTCCAATCCTGTTCCTATTTATTTGGATATCTCTGGAAGAGATTCCAGTCCTATTCCATTTTTTCCAGCCATAATCCTCAATAGAGTTGCTGAAGTCACCTGTGGCCATCTTTCAACTACACTAACATTTGCAAACAGAGTACAAAGAGCTCGTCTGTTTGAATTTCAGTCCATTGATTTCCCAATACAAGCAGTCTAAGAGAGATCATCAGAGGTTTTGCCATGAGAAGTTGAGAACTGCAGCATCCGGCTTCGCCCGACGGCGAGTTCCATGATCTCGAGTAACCAAAGGAACCACAGAAGAGGCTTTCAGCTGAGGGTCAGGACTCGGTTAGCAGGGTGTGATCATGCTGCCTCTAAACAAAGAGGATTAGAAATACAACCGAAGGAAATTAACTTTTCCCAGTTGACAATAGGAGAGGGGAGAAAACACAGAAAAGATCTTGGTGAAATTTGCTTTGCTACATCAAAAGCTCCACTTTATCTGCAAGATCTCGACCCTACTAGGAACATGGAGAAATGTCGAGTTCCGAAGCAGCTGCGCTGTCCAGGAACCACACCAACTTACGTGAAGCTGGCCTTACCATCTGTGCAGGCAGCAACGAGCAGCCAGTTCCTGCACTGTTCATTACCGACTTAACGGCCCCTGCTTTGTTTTCCCCCGTTACAACTACAGCAACATTGGATGCTGAGTTGATCACCGGTAAGGTGAATGTGATCCTCTCCGGAGGGGGATTCGGCGAATCGGTTAGGAAGGTCACCCATTCGTCTTTCTCGTTGAGTGCATTGTGGCCACGGAACAGCGAGGCCACATGGCCCTGGGGCCCCATTCCCAGAAGAACGAGGTCGAATTTGGGACAGTCACTGATCTCCGATACGTCTATTACGCGGGTCCGCACTAGCTGCCGGATAGTGAATTCATACTCGTTTGCAGCCGCTTCAGCAGACACCGCGTCATTCAGTGAATGCACATGGCTGGGAATGACGGACACCTGACACAACAGTTCGGATAACCATGAAATTTACACGAATATTAAGAGCACCTAATAGGATTAGTATCATCAGTAAGGACTAGAGTAGATGATTTAATTCTGCTTTTCTCCATAAAACTGAGAGATCGAAGCTCAAATCTGGTTCCTGGAATGTCCTATGTATGTTTGAACATGTTCAAATCGAATATTTATGTTCTCCCTACGAACTTCAACCTACGATGCGTTTTCCGCTACTTATTCAGTTTCCAAGAGCACTAGCACAAGTTCCATAATGTACAAGCATAGGAATTGAAGAAAACCAGAATCAAACATCATTCCAGAAAAGCTAATGCTCCTAGAAGTTGAACCTGAAATTCAAGCAGACATTTCAGCAAACCGATAGTAAAATTATCGCCCGACGTGCTCCAGGTTCAAGAACGCTAAACACCATCTACCTCTG
Organism: Rhodamnia argentea; assembly: GCF_020921035.1. Taxonomy (NCBI): domain Eukaryota; kingdom Viridiplantae; phylum Streptophyta; class Magnoliopsida; order Myrtales; family Myrtaceae; genus Rhodamnia; species Rhodamnia argentea. The sequence continues at coordinate 6,467,809 of NC_063154.1, read as the reverse complement.
GAGGTTCTTCTTTTTGCGTGTTGCCGGCTGAACCCCTTACCCAATTCATCAAAAGGACCAGTTTGAATTTGAAGTGTGTGATGAGTCTGATGGCTATGAACAGGATGTGCTATGCCTTTCCAAAATAAAGCGGCAACAAAACTAAAGACTCGAGACGGTTAAACCGTTAAACATTGTCATAGTAACAAACCTTAATCTTCGACATGCCGGAAGCAAGCCAACTTGTAAGAAGAGACGTACCTTAGACAAAATTCCATCCTTTGCCAACTTGTAATTGCTATCAGGGTGGTTTTTAGAGACGACACGCTCATCTGCCCAAAAGATATGCCATCTAGCCCAGTCAACAGTCTTGTTGTAAGGCGCTTCGCAAATTTTCCTGTTTAGCCAGCAGAATTTAGAAAAGGGCGTTTCATGGCGTATACAATTGTAAAGCAGAACTGCTAGTACCTCAGTAAATCGATGAGAGAGCCACCAGACAAAGCAATACAGAATACCCCTCTCTCCTTAACATATGACTCTGACAATTCGGCAACATAGTCTGCTAAATCAGTCCTAAGCTCATCCAAGTTCTCATGTATTCTCCATTCTCCTGTATCTTCGTGGATTACCGAGGAAAGCGCCATTCTTTGCAGCTCAGATTGGATAGAGATTTCCGATAAAGAAGAGCTGTATAGTTATGAAGCCAAAGATTCAGAAAAGAGAGACCCAGCAGCAGAATCCGAGAAAGCACTAATAAGCTCTCTTTTAAAGGGTAAAGAGTCCAAAAAACATTGAAGAACAATATTCAGGCAGCTAAAATTGATGAAGGGACAGTAACTTAATGAGAAAAGGACAACAGCAGCAGGAGCGGAGTAATAGCATTATAAGAAGTGGCAAAATATGAGATGAGGCATGCCAGAAGTTAGAACTGCAACTTAGACGAAGCAAAAATAAATGGGGTCTGACACTAGCGGCCAACAAAAAATGGCGAGGAGCTAACTTTGCTAAAGATGGTAATTAACTACTTACAGATGGTTATCTAATATGTCAGGGTATAATGGCCTTGTAAGGTACCAATATCAAGGGGACATTACAATCGACAACGTCGTGAAAATGTCGAAAATGGTTCATCAAGTGCAGTTTGGCAAGCTCTTTCCGACAAAAAATAATTATCATCATCAGATTCTCAGTGTGTTGAAGGAAGAAGACTTCTGCCAGAACAACCCTCACATGATATCACCTTGACCTTAAACTAGAAAAGTCTATAAGAATCGGATTAAAACAGCGCGAAAAAGAGCGAGGAAAGGTCGAACGTATGAAGAGGAGGGGCAACCAGATGGAGACTTATGTGTGAGGATCAAGAGGAAGAAGATGGAGTTGAAGTGGCGAAGTTACATACCAAGAAGCAGCCTTCCCGAAAATGGATAAGGAGGCATGATTTTATGTGTGCAACAAAGACCGGGCTGAGAACTTGGTAGGCTCTGATTAATGCATCCTGTTTTGTCATACAGCTGAAGACTTTTGGTTCACTAAATAAGATAAAAGATTCTTATTTAGTCTAATATAGGCTGGCTAGTGTGGATCGAGTAAAACCTAACTTCTGATGAGAGAGTCCGGCTGAAAATTCTATAAATAATGCTCAAGTCTCTCTTTAACACCGATGCACAAATAATTAGAGATTCATACCAATAGGCATGCGGCTCTGCTGGTAAAAGGATTGGAGAATGAGGACGATAGCATCATAGGCGCGGGATTCGACTCGCGCGTTTCGCAAATAGACAGAGTAAAAGTATTCCTCTGTTAAGAACGATAGATCCCAAATCAAGGGTGCAAATCCCTTCTCTCTTTATTATTGTGTTCTAAATTCTAGTTATGGTGATCTTGGGCGCCATTTTCGCGGGTAACATCTCTTTCGGGCTCTCTACATATTATGTCTGTTACAATGATGAAACTCTCTCATTTCTCTGCATGAAATTCAAGGGAGACAGCGACCCGAACTGCCAACATATTTTCCCCCCCAAACGGAAAGGCCAATTGATGCATGCAACAACTCATGATTCCAAGGTTGGTGCCGCAGCATTGAAGAGGGGCCTTTGATGTCTGGAATTTCGCAATTCATTCGCGTCTCTGAGGCTGAGATTCCAGCTAATTTTGAGGCTATCTAACTGGTGCCCCCCAACCCCTCTGCATATCTTTTAAATTAAGGAAACCAAAATCCCGTCTTGCTGCTCAATCATTGCATGGTGTTAGAACTGAACATGCAATGGCCCATTGCTTAGCCTAATCTTCTTGGTTGCATGTGTTAGAGATGCAATTCGTGCTCTCTATTGACACGAAAGCACGGTGTCCTGCTTTCCGGTGAGCAGGCTCGGAGAGCCGCCCAAAGATGTTTCAAGTAGGCAGTATCCCCTGGATACCGACCGACTTTTATAATTTGAGTGTTTGGATTTGAACCCATGAATAGTTAATATTATTTTTCGCTTTTAAGTATTGTAACAAAGATATGCTTTATACTAATTATAGTGGAATCTTCTACTGAATGTAACCATATTTTAAGGATGAAGCATGATAAATTTTATATTTTGATTTTTCTTTCTCGCTTTTACTCTTTATTTCATTGTAATCGTAAGCCGGATCCTAAAGGCATGTTATGATCTGAGAATAGAAAAAATTGCGTCAGTCACTGGCCTTACGCGCATGCTTTTACGCTATTAATATTCTTTTTTCAGGCTTTTAGTGGATGACACTAGGATTATTCTTTGGGTCAGAGAAGTAATGCTGATATCCTAGAATCAACTTCTGCGGTCCCTTTCTTTCTTTGCTGCAGAACATTTCATATGTCGGATTGGCTGGTGTGTATGGTCGATGTAGCAAGTTACGCTACAAGTACAACAGAGTCCAAACTCGAGAAGCAATTGAGATGATTGGACAAGTTCTTGCGACGATTAATCAGATATCTTGTTAAGACAGCAGGTGGGTCCTCCCAGGTCACAAGAGTCGCCTTGTAATAGGACGCGATCAATGGGTGAGTCGAGACGGACTGGGTCTAATGCCAAGCCTAAGTGTACTTTTTCAGGCGGTCCATGCTTTTTCGGTTAACATGAGTGGGTCCAGTTCTCGTTTTCAAATTTTTTGAACTGATTTGAACAAGTCTGATTTCCGAGTCGAAGGGAAGATTCATTCGAGAAGCGGATCAATTTTGAAATCAATTTTTAGTTGTAGTAAAATTCACAAAATTTCTCTAAATTGAGTCTAATTCTACCTCGCCTTATTTATTTGTTATCCATTTTTTTGTCGCCTCTCTCTATCTTCTTTGAAGTAATATTTTTGTGGATGAATGGAGAATGGTGTTTGAAAATTTATTCTGATGAATGGAAAGAGGAGTTCTTTGATTTATGTTTTACATTACATGTTTGAACTTTTTACTGTTTATAATTGTACATGGCCACATATTTGAATTTTTCATCATTTATAGTTGTAATCGACCATGAGTTTGGCGTACATGGATTTATGTTGATCATCTTTTACTTTGAGCCGTTTTGTTGCTCATATTATTTTTCTGTAAAAAAATAAATAAATAAAAAAGGTTCTCCGGTAGACCTTGAAATAGGACTAAAAAAACATGGTAGGTTTCAAGTTTAAAAAACGAAGAACCGATTATAATACGGTAGGTTTCGGGTTCCAAGTCTAGAATTTATTTATCCCGGAATCGATCATTCCTACGTAGCCCTACCCATTTTTCTTTGGATTAATATCGCCCAACAATCCCAATCGGTAACACTTTTTGATAAATTTACCCACTACAAGTTGGTATAAACATGGAAAATTTACCATAAACTAATTTTTGGGTTACCGAAGATCCCAACCGATGCAAACATGACACATATGCCCTCGGTTAGCTTCTGTTAAATTTAACTATGAAATTATTAAACTGGATGACACATGACAATAGCTCAGCTGATTTGGCAAGTAGTATGAAAAATCTATATGTTCACATGTGCTTTTGACTAAGGAAGGTTAACATATATTTGATCATTAGGCTCTATGAACAAAACTCCACCTCTAGTACAAGGTTCGCTAAATATGCTGAGAAAGCTATCTATTCATCTCTCGAATTTCCACGTTGACTTATCAAGTCAACTCAGTTATTGTCATATGTCATGCAGCTTAGCAATTTAACGATAAAATTGATGGAAGTTAAAAGAGGGTGAATGTGTCGGGCATATACCAGTTTATGATTTTTGGTGAAAATTAGTTAGCGATAAATTTGTCACAAATGTATCAATTTGAGATTTTTTTAGACCCAAAAATTATTTTAGAGTAAATTTATCACAAGTTTAAGTTTTTTCGTGTTGCTAATCCTTTTTCTTTGAGATTCATTAGGCTTAGGCGAGCCAAGTAGGTTCACTTGTCCGTCGATGAGGTCGCTCGAAGTCTCATTTTTGGATTGAAAAGGGTTTCCCATCCACGGAAAGGAGTGGCCCTTGAAGCAGCAAAATCTGACCTTTAATAACAAAAAATATATTTTCATCCCATCGATTTCCCACTGAAATTGCTCAATGCACTTGTGCTAAACTACGTCATCACCTGCCTTCCTCACAAAGCATCAATCCAATTAGACATCTTTCACAATGTCACATGGTCCTCTCCATCAGTTTAACAAAATCTAATGTATAATTTTTTTTATTCATCAGTTAGCAGCACGACGAATACCCGTGTTAACGCGGTCGGCGGTCATTATTTTAATTAGCGATCGGAGATTCTTCGATTGGAATTAGCTTCTTAAAAACTCTTCTTTCTTTGATCACCGATGTCCAAGAGGTGGACACATAAAACCAACAACCTCAATGGTCGGCTGTCCTATCAAAGCTGTAAACTTTAGACCAATGCACTTGCTTTCTCATTTGTGCTTGTTGGTGTCTGGGACTAATTTCTTTAATTGCGATCAAAGAAGGAACATATCGATTTCTATGCCATGCATTATTAACGCCTTGAATATTTCTGACGGCTGACTTTGTCTGAATGATGAGAATTTTAGGTAAAGGCCTACGAAGCCCAATGATTCTTGTGACTTTCCTTTTCTTTTCTCCCCTGAATTATTCCTGCGAATACCATCGATTGAGAAAAATATCTTGTCAATATATATGGCGACGTACTTGTTACATCTTATAATTCGGAATAAAGCATCTTTAAGGACGAAACTATTTCGTCTACAGTGTCATTATCAGCGATGCATCTTTGGTACCACATATTAGTGGATTACTTTTTGGGCATAGGGTTAGGTCATTACACCTGCTAATGTCGAGATTTAATGTCGTATCGATTGTTTAATCGCATAGGCAAGTCTTTAAGCTGATCACGAAAACAAGAGACCATGAAGTAGAAAGACAAGTTCATGGTGAAACAACTGTCGGTTCTAAACGTTTCAATCGGTTCAACTAATGGTTAAATCTCCAAGAAAAGATGTAATCAAACTCATTCCTTAAAGAAATTATAGGACAGAGTAAAGATGATTGAACGGCTTTGATTGTGCTTTTTCCAAAAAGGTTTAAGATCGGACTTGCTTCAATTGAAAAGTTTACAACTCAGTTATATGCCCTTCATATTGAAAGAAAGATTTCATTTATTAATCAAAATAATATTCGAAAAGTATATAGAAGATTTTCAAATCTAGCAAATCCCAAATAGCTACAGAATGTAGCAAAAAAGCAAATAACAAGACATAGTGTGTAGCTAGGCGCACACTCTCATCCTTCAAAAATAAGTTGCCATCATATACATTCGTTGACCGATCACTAAATTCAGTGACGAGCACACGCCGAGATCTCTCATTCTATTTGCAACGGCTTACGACGTGCGTCTAAATTCGGCGCCCTTATCATCATCGCCGAACAGTGATACCAACATCAACATATTGAAAGAATACAGATTAAATACCTCTAAAGAACTCTCACATCTAAATTTAGATTTAGTTCGGGAGAGTAAATTAGGACCATATGAAGTATATTTGGAGGCCAGCCCATTTTATTGTCTAACGATGTCTTCTCTGTCGCCGTCCTTCCCTTTTCCTCTTTCAGTTTCCATAGATTTCTAGTTCCCGCCTCTACCTTCTATGTATTTCCAGCGGCACTCATGCAAATCACTCTATCCAGAGGCCTTAATCTCTTCCTTTCCATGTTATTACATGTCAAACTTAATTGGAACGCATGATGAAGCACTGTCGTTTGGCAGATGGGTTAGGCATCTAACAGCAATTATTGGCGAAAACATGTTATGGGTCACATTACAATCAAAGAAAGATTAAGCTTATACTAATGGCAATCTAAACAGCATATAAAAACCGGGTTAGTTGGCTGTCAATCTTATCTATAATCAACCTGCTCGGTAGCTGGGGTTCCGCCAAACAGTGCAAAACAATTTCACTTGGGTTGTAAGAACAAGCCATCTCTGTTCACACTCTGGACATTTTCAATGCCCAGTATATACTCGTGTTTGCTAATGTATTTATCTGCGTACACACGGTGTGTGTGTACGGATGTGCATATGAGACAGAAGGATGTACACAGACAAAGCAAAGGCCACATGATGGGTGGGTTCATATTGCTTAGCTGCACATTTTAGGCTGGCTATCCTAGATATCACAGAGCTAATGCTTACAAGAAGCAGCAGCTTGCGAAGGATACAATTCAAGTGGCAGAATAGACAATAAAGTCGGAATGTAAGAGAAGAAAAGGAAAACAAAAATCAATTTACGAAACAACAGATGTCAATTTACGATCCAGTCGACGAATCGTAAATATACAAATTTCACAAGCCTCTATCATGGTTTCCATTAGTTTCATACTCCAATTTTCGGAGGGTTCAAGCCAAGAATTTCCCACAACATATTTCTTTTCACGATATCTTCTACTAGAAAGAGATGGGACAACCAAAAGAGTGTAGAATGTTTCATCCTCAACATGTTCCAGGAAAGGTAGCAAACTTACTCAGATTATCCAAGAAGAAAATGTCTAGGCTGCTGTCAAAATCAGAAATCAAGATAAAGGGTCACTGTTCTGTTCATTGCATATGGAAGTTTTAATCTCCAGTCCTTCTGCTTGCGGCTTAAAGGTCTACCTTTGCTCTGCGGGTCCCGGTTTTCCTTGACATCAGCCAACCTCCATATACAAGTTTCTGCATCTGTTTCAACAGAGTCCAGGAAGAAAACTCCATGCTTTTCTTGGCAATGAGGCTCCTCATCTTCGACATAGCATACATTCATCGGCATATCACTGAACCGATACAAATCATCAGGCACCTTCAGTAATCTTTCTGCCCCAGGAGACGATACCTTGGAAAGAGAGAGTTTTGTCATATGCTCATACGGCACCATGCTGCTTGAAAAGTTCTTAACATCACAGTAAACAGAAATGAATTCCTAGCTTGAATAAAACATAGCATACCTCCAGAGCCAAATTGTCAGGAATTTTGCCAAGTGCCCCATCTTCATCTAGTCTCTTCTTGTATTCCTGACTAAAGCTTTCAATATCCTCCATGCTGGGACATCCATATCTGGTGAGAAGGCAAATTAAATTTCAAGAATTTGGAATGGAACTGTTCAATATCTTGGAAGGCTCGAGTTTCTAGCAACAAACCAGAAAAGAAGGGAACGGTATCAATGTTACACTGTTAGTGCAGACTTCCTCTATAAACATATTCTAATATCAAGTCCAGGTGAGAAGTGAACAGCCTTGTTATGTTAAAATTGTCAGTTCAGTTTGTATAGCTCACACACATTTGAAAAGGATAGAGTTTGTCCACATATACCCAACAAAAGGTTCCACTTACAAGTAATTTCAAGTTAAGAGAAACCGATGTATAGGTGCATATCTATCCTTGACATGGTAACACGAATTCATGTAACATTGGGCAAGACTTAAAGAAGACAAGCATATATAAATTAAACTCTACCCAAAAAAAAAAATTGTTCGGCCAAAAAAAACAAGAAGTGCGACAAAAATAAAATCTACAAAAAATGGGCTGGGCTTGCATTTACGATGAGAGAGACTTGTGCAACATAACTCAAAAGAGAAATTGTTTGATTTAGAAGTCTCACTTGTTAGACATTTTGTCAATTCTCACATAGATATATCCACGAGGAGTAGTCTTGAAGGCATAGAGCTTCATGTCATCACCATAATGTGACAACACCTCTCGGGCAATAGAAAGAGTATGCTCTCCCCATGGTACATTTTGCAAGACAATTCCACCACCATCGGCTCCGTCACCAAGCTGTAATTTCACAGCTTCCTTAATGCAGTATCAAACAACATAAGCAAACCTGCGCAATGAAATGCTCGAAATGAATGGTGAACCTTTGGCTCAGCCTCCTCCTCCTCTTCCCACTCATCAGTAAGTTCTCCATCTTCTTCCACTTCATCTGCAGATCTTTATGTCATTGGCAAACATTATACAATATGTCATTTATGAGAAACAACATATATCATGCATCAAGAAGAATACATGGTGAAACATTGAAATAGTAAAAAAACCAGCCAACAGAAAAGTCTTGAAATTTAATAGATTTATGTCAATGCACACACATCAGACAGCTTTCTTCTCAACAAAGAAGATGCAATAACTGCAAATAATTCAAGCACAATTAAAGAAGGCGATCGGGCACTAGAGAAGAAAATTGAATTTCCAGAACAACAACATTTCCAAATACAATTAGACACCTCCAAGATCACAAAACTTGACAATTAACATCATCTACAGCACTCTTGATTTTCATGTACTCTGACATACCCACGAAGAATCACTGCACTTATACCAGTCCCTAACTTCATTCTTTATATGCTCAACTACATGTCACTCAACTCATCATCACTTGAGCTCACTGATGCACTTGAGCACATTAATAAACACAAGCAGAAGCTTCACGCTACTCACTCACGAGTACATCCTACGCTCTTGCATTATTCTATGCAAGTTCTAATTACTTGCTTCTCGCTTGATGAAAACAAACAAGGTTCCTCTTCAAACTACAAAAAGAACACATGGACACAAAACAGCCACATGTTAAGGTTGGTAACTACACAGGTTAGAACTACTTGGCTGAATCAATGTTCTTCATGTTGAAGAAGAGCCAAGGTTCTTGAACATGTCTTTTCACATTACGAAATGACAGTTCAGGAAGAATAAGCTAGTTTAGAGAGATGATTCTATCTTGTAAGGCTCTAACTTAACATGGAAACTATTTTCTTCAACAGTGACACCGTCTGTCATACTCACGTGATATCACCGAACTAATTATGTTCCTCTATTTTGTAGACACAACAAACACACTTGTTTTGAATTTGAAATTTGGACGGACTTGATTAGCTTAGTAATACCACATCAGCACGACATGCGGTATCGCTGCTGCACAAGTTACCTTTGAAAATTTGCAGCATTCAAAGATTGCGACTTGGGATGATGTTTTCAGGTATATTGTTATACAATGCAAAATCAACTCTTTAAACTAGCTTCTTTTTGGGACAAAAAACAAAAACTAACTTCTTGTTTAACATTGATAAGTCATGATAAGAAAGGAAATGTTCTAGAACCTCAACTCTTCAAAAATTATGAAAAGATGTCAATTTTGAGGCCAGTATGTATAGGCCTATGTGAATCTTTCATATCCTTGTATCAATGCTACCACTTAAGTCATTTGCATCCAGCTATTTGTGTTTTGTAGTATGTATGAACGGGGATCCTTGCTGCTAGTTCTTCATCAAGCAAGAAACAAGTGAAAAGAGCTTGCATAAAAAGAATAAGAGAGTGAAGCCTGTGCTGAAGTTCATATTAGACTCCTATAATTGGAAAATAATGTCCTTGAGCACAAGTGATGAGTGAGGTGTATGACTTTTAGCTAAGTGGATTTTAAGAGCGTACTGGTCTGAGTGCATTGAGTGAACTCTGTCAGTTTGTAGGAAGAAGTGCGCATAAGTGCAATGGGAATCAACAGGAAGTGCCGAGTATGTGTTAAGGGTAACCTTGTAAGTCAGCTGTAAGTGTGCAGATGCACTTGAAATTGCAGTTCTATCATTTCTAGTTTAATCCCCATCACATCTTTTGGGATTTACAATGCCAAAATGAACCAACATAATCAACACACCAAGTATCAGGAGCGCAAAATCGCACTAAACATCACTTTACTCAATCACGGCAACAGACTACTAACTCACTGGTCAGTTAACTCCAATCCCATCAAGAACTAGACTTCTTGGTCAGCTCCACGGAATCGCATCAAGAAACTCTGTCAAAACCACGAGAACTACAAAAGGAGGGGGAAAATTAGGACCTTCGCCTACCCAATGCAGTTGCAAGCCCTTCTGAATCAATGCCAGGAAGTAAATGCAAAAGCAGCAGTATTATGCATCATCAATTATCTTTCTTCCCTATTTTGGACCTTAGCTCCACGGAACAATATGCTACTGAATAAGCCACTAGAGGAGCAAATGGTCAAAAATCAGAATAGATGGTTCATGACAGCAATGCACATAATCCCAGACCCACCAAATAAAACGAAGGTCCAAAGAAATCCACAGAAAGAAAGGACTACAAACGAGGGAACGAAGGATTCACCAGGAAGTGGGGCCTCGTCAACATCCTCATTATCGTCAGAGGAAGAGGTCTTGGTGCTCAAAAGCAGACGGCGAAGGTAAGAAGGAAACAGGCACGAGCTGGCTCTTGAGGAGAGATGGGCGTTGCCCAGAAGAAAGAGGAAGGAGCTACGGAAGTTGCTAGCTGAGGGAGAGAGGCTTCTCGCAGATGGCAAGGCTTGTGAAGAAGCAGCAGCAGAAGAGAAGAGAGAAGCAGCAGAAATGGTTCGGCAACTGCGAGAAGAACGCCGAAGAAGAGAGCCCAGGAGGATCCTGCCCATCGGATTCGCCATCTTGTCTTTTGCGACTCCCCTTTCTCTTCGAGTCCCGCTCCACATGACCCTCCGGCTTTTATAGACTCCAGCGGTTCAATTCGATCGAGGGTTTTGGGCGCACCGCCATTGCGGCGCGGCAGCCGCCGGTAAACCCCAGGCCCTACTCGCTCCATAGTCATCGAGTTACGACCGAACTCTAAATCAACTCGTGATCAAAATGTGATGTTTTTGAGTCCATTTGTCGCTCATCTTCCAAAAGCTGACGATCCCATGTTTGTTTGCGGAAGCAAATAATACCGCGTAAGATGGACCTGGACGCATCTTCTTGTTCCTCACGTTACAATACAATTTATGTTTTAGTACCGTTCTTCGTAACGTGACGTTGTTATGAATTAAGAACTGAAATTGAATTAGATCGAATCTCCCGTTGCTTATCAATAGTTCAATGATAAAGCTATTGACTAATCCTATTTGGAGAGATTTAATTCATTTGAAATTTAAGTAATTTAGAATTAAAGAATTCAAAATGAAAGAATTCGTTTTGGCCGTTAAAAATAAGTAGTCCATTCATTCCCTATATCTTTATTTCTATTATATTATATCTCATCGTATCTGTTCTTCGATATATCATCCAAAATAATCCATCGTTCCATAATTTAGGAATGAAGCTATTTGTTCCATAATTTAGGGATGAAGCTATTTATAAATATCGCATGCTGTTCTTAGATACTTGAGAATCACCATTAACACCATTCGAGATAACCCTTCGTTCCAATAGTCCTGGATGGAGTTATCTACAACTAGCCAATTAAAAATTTCCAGATATACTGATACTAGCAAGTGCATCAAAGATGCAATTATCGATTCTCCCGAGTTTTCATTACTCAGATTGCTAAATTGCCGGCATCGACTCTCCGTGGAAGATCATTTTTCATGGACATACAGCCAAAAATCGATCATGACGGTGATCTAAGTATTTGTTGGATCTTGGCAAGGTCTGTATGTGGAGGATTGTTCTTGCTCAAATGGAAGAATTCCTACTACCACAATCCATTCCTCGCAAATGTACCAGTAAAATTACTAATCCCGGTGCACTCGGTGGCTGTATGGATCCAAGACGTGTGCTTCAGGCAGAAAAATTGTTGTGCTTCATATTTCGAGTCGAACACCAGCTCACCAGAGGTTTTGTCAAAGCTGGCTTCTTGGTGCTCTCGAAACTCTACCCACATGAAAATCAAGTAAAGAGAAGAATGAAGCAAAAGAACAGCTATTGCACGAAACAACAAACAATTATGTACACTTTCTTGATGCATCGTCTACAATCGGAGTATAGTGCGGAGTGTATCCGAGAGATTTTGAATAGTCTGTTGTGCTTGTTCTGCTTGCAGTTCCTGGAGCGGCATCTCTTCATGACACCTGAGAATTAAGAGAGAGACGTGGGAACGAGCTGACCAGTTTAGATACAAGGAGAGAGAAGCAAATCAGGTACAAGAGACGCTGAAAGCACGTAGCCCACAGGATCGTACATTTTGTGGTAGGCTAAAGCTTGTGCCAAATTAAGCAGTGTGGAGCTTGACGTGAGTCTTCGGTAAACACTCGGAGGAAGAGGCATCTGTCGCATATCCAAGCGAAGATTCCTTGAATTAATAATTTCACAAGCAAACACAGACACTGTGCAGATGATGAATGCCCATGAGTCTGTTGAGAGAGAGAGAGAGAGAAAGAGAGAGAGAGCACCTCATTTTGCCCCCTTCGGCCCTTCTTTATCTGTCCATCACCAGCAAAAAGCTCTTGCAATGTTTCGGTAGTTATGCTACCACTATTATCTCTTTGTGCACTGCCAAGAACATTATCAGACAAGAGAGCAATAGGGGAAATATTGGTTGCTCTCAAGAAAGGAATCGGCACAGTGTTACCAGCTGCATATATGGACCAAAGCTGCAAGATAAACAGAACTCATATGAGAAGGCCAACAAGTAGCATTCGTTCTAAGAAGCTTGACATGCCTTAAGCACCCAAGCTAAACCCTGAAAGAACCAAAAGAGAAAATAATGATAAGGAGAATCTGCTACATGCATTTCCCCGTGGTATTAATCAGAGAGGCAAATACAGTAAAAAGCCTGATAATTGAGTTTCTCTTATGGGCCATAAGGGGGCATAAGGCCATAAACGGGGCATACCTTATCCTGTAATGCAAAAGCTTTTTTACTGATGGTCTCATTCTTCAAAAGGCTGTTCACATCGTTGCCGCTTCCAACTTGTGTTTGACTCTCTGCCATCTTCAGATTTTGCTCAGGAGAGCCAAATAATGGTGAAGCCACTTCAAGGCTGTGCGCATTTTGGTGTAATTCTCCAACTGAAGTACTATTTACAGCAACACCAACACTATTATCCACCATGACAAAATATCTCGATCAACCCCTTGCATAATACAAAAACGAGGAAAGAGAAAACATCCAACAGAAATGTAGATGCATAAGGATGAGGCGATCTAGCAAAATTTGAAAGTGCAGGTCATCTTGGAAAACTAGCCTTCTTAACAGAAAGGGATGAGTCATCAGTTGCAGGAATTAGAAGAGATTCATCATGCATAAACAAAAGCATCATCCCCAAACAGATAACTGGGTTGTTTAGTCTATTCTATATAGGAATGCCAAGCACCTGAAATGAGCTGATCTGCTGCCGTCTTGGGGCAATGAAGCGCTATCTACATGTGAAAGCGCGGGCAACTGTTTGGCATTTGAAGTCTCTGTTGATGAAACTGTCTTGTCAATCTTCTTCCCATCATGAACTATGACAGTCCCAAAATCACCTGTTCAACATCAGCTTTATGTGAGGAGTCTTCTTAAGACAGCAGCCCAGCCAAAAAAAAAATTCAAATCATCTTTGTGGCATCACACTTCGAATGATGGGTGCAATATTCTCTGCTATAAGAACGATAGGCAACACACTAGTTTCGAAGACAAGTCCCCAATTAATATCTGACAATAACTTGTAATTTGCAAAATTGAGTGAGTGTTACTGTCGACTAAATAAAAATCCATAGCTAAAACTTGCGCCTGAATTATAATGTGTCACAGATGGATCAAGCATATCTTATCAAAAAGGAAAAAGGGGAAAAAAGAACTTGTGTTGGAGAAGATCTTCAGATGACAACTTATTGACACCATCTTCCTAACTAGGTATGCACAAAAGATCTCTTTCCTACATGCGTAAACCACAACGTGTAAGGAAATAAGGCAACAAGTACATTTAGCATCATCAATGGTTAAGATTGCTATCACTTGCCTCTTCATTAAGAGAGAGAAAAGATAAAATAAGCTAACCAGTGCAACAGCAAGGTTCGTCATTATGAACCATGACATCTACAGGTCAAGGAAATATCCCCTATGCAACGAAGGGCTAATATTGCTGCAGCTATTTGACATAAGAACATCCAATGTAGAAGTCTCGTATTTCAATATGCTTTCCTCATGAAATTTTTTTTAAAGATTGAGGACTATTCATGGTGAAATATGCCAGTGCTAACCTTCTTTGGTTTCTTCCAAGCTACCCAATGCCGGTTGCTTCTTTATAGTGCTACTTGCCAATATCTCATTTGTTACTTTTGGTCCAACAATGTGAGGTTTGGAAGGAACAGTATCGCCATAGTCCTCATTAAACTGTGGACCTTCAGGTACCTGTTATATGGAAAAATGTAAATGACAAAAGACAAAATGATTTATGCAGGAAAAAGGTGTAAAATTATTCATACACCATCCACGGACAAAATTGGAGCAACACTTTGTGCTTGTTCCATCGAGGCCCTGCTTTTCCTTGCTTCTTCAAGCTTTGGCAACATTGCAGAAGCTCCACATTGGCATTTTTCAATGAATTTGTGCTAAATATCATCGAGGAAGAATAACCTTCAGTTAACATCAACAATGAATCCACACCAGATAGATCAAAAGAAAAGATACCAGAAAGAAATGGACATCTGAAGAAGAAAAACTATTACCACCAAAAGAGAACAGGGAACTAAAATGTATTATCCAAGGCCGACATGAAAAATAATTTCTGGAGAGGACCCTACATTCAGTGTTAAGCTCCGAAAATTTTTCACCAAAAACACATGGTATTACCAGAAAAATTTCCATTATAGAGCATCTTCACCCAGCTTAATCTAATTACTCAGAAAGAGGTTAATACCTCTGGAGCATCTTCACCCTACATTTGGTGTTAAGCTCCGAAAATCTTTCACCGAAAACACATGGTATTACCAGAAAAATTTCCACTACAGAGCATCTTCACCCAGCTTAATCTAATTACTCAGAAAGAGGTTAATACCTCTGGAGCACGTGAGGCTCAGACAAACTCACCAGGTAAATAAGCATTTAAGAAAATCAGTATTTAAAAAGAAATATGAAACTCCAGAATTACCATAAGAAACTAAACAAGAACCATTGTCACGGTTTCAAAGATGAAATGGTTTTCACGCAGTCTTCTAGCTTCAAATGTTCAGGTGATATCCATGTTGCACTTGCACTCTTATTAAACAGGGAGTGAAATGTATGGGTATAAGTTTCATTGGATACCTTTAGCATCTCAGATGCAGTAGGGCGCGGACGCGGTTCTTTTGTAAGGCACTTCGCAACAAAATCATGGAAAACAAGGGACCTAAAGCATACAATAAGCAGAGATCAGACCAACAATTTCTATTCCAAGCTCAAGCAATCTTTAAAACAGTTGCTATGGACTATATTATTGCACAAAGTCACCAGCATAAGGTATGAATAGGCATCAAATGCTATATGTTTGTATATGGGTCTTTTCTTTAGTATCGCAGAGAAAACTCACTTACAAGTATAGCTGTAAGCATGAAAAGAAGGGTAATTACATGCCACTATAAGGGTGCATAAATGGCTTGAAAACTAAATCTGCCCTCACAAGAGGCCTTCATAGCTCATTTAATTCAATATTTGAAAGTTGAAACATTATGGTGCATCAATCAGACAAGACAGAAATTAAGAGAGAGCTTTCATGGCAAGTCATCCAAGATAATATGTGATATAACCACTGTGATACCCAGAAGAAAAATTTGGGAGGCCAGCCAGAGCGTCCAGCAAACATTCACAGTTTTAGGGGATTCTTGGAACAAACCATTTTTCTTTGTCCTCGAGCATCGGAGCTGGTTCAATCGATATCATAAATATTACCTGTTAGAGAAGAAACTTGTATAATATGTAAAGCACAAAAAGAAAAATCAAAACCAACAAGACAAAGGAACTATAAAATACGAAAGGAAAAGATGCATTGTTCATTTGTTCCTAATTGGTCACTTTATATTCATGATAAACATCTAACATGCACAGGCCGCGACAGCTACAGACATTGCTAAATGCTAAAGCATGAAATGGACTGGAAAGAATTGCAAAAATGCAAGAGATAATGATGCCACGATACTTCAAACAAAGCCTGGGTGGGTGACAGGCCTCGCCTGGTCTGACGGGTAAATGTTTCATAAGAAACTTCTCTTAACCACATGATTTTCGAAAGTACGTAGGTACGAGAAAGAACAATACGGCAAATTTAAGATCCTATACACAAGCAAATACTTCCAAAGATGGTACAGCAGAATCGCATTTATCAATCTGTCAGTTCTTTCAACAATTCAGCATTCCAATCCCCTAGAAAAATAAAGGGAAACATTCGGATCTGCTCTAAATCCGCCTTCCATTGGAAGAATTATTAAGTCTCTGACATGTTGAAAAAAACTAACAAAAAAAAGCACCTAGAAGTTAGAAACATAGAACAAAGCACACATCTGTGCTACTTAAGAGTTGCATGGCATTATCAAACAGTGAGCCATGTCAAAATAGAACAAATGGCAGCTAATTTTGATTGCACAAATTTACCAACTCACCCTCATGGGATGGACTGATGCTCTAGGAGGAAGTCCCTGAAAATTCAACAGAATAGCGGATTACATGCTTTTCTGATGTTACTGCTCATTCATGTCCAATTCCAAAACTTTTTGAAGTAGATCTATAATTATGACTCAACATAGCCTAAGAAGGCCCAATATCAAAGTCAATCTGATGAAAGTCAAATGTACACCTGCTTCCAACCTAAAAAAAAAAAAGTTGTAAATTCCTGAACAGATCATTTTAGTTTTGAGCAGGTGCACAACACAAGATTTTGATTTGCAATTATTAAAAGTTAGCTTTCTAGCTTTAATTAGTTATACAAGCTCTTTCTTACTCATCCTCTCTATTTAGTAACTAATGGTTGCAGCTTGAGCTGAACCAGAACCAAAAAAAAAAAGATGCACATGTTGCCCATGCTAACTGACAATAAGACAAATTTTAAATTTGTGCACCTCTGCCATTTCAATTGCAGACACACCAAGCGCCCAGACATCCACCTGAAGAAATAAACATACCATTGCATTAAGATGTAAGTGATATCGGCGATCAAGTTTAGTATATGTCCATATCATCTTCTGGAAAATAAAACAATGAGGCTTCTAGTCAGTATGCCAAGAATTTGTCAGTCTTTTTCTCCCTTGTTTATTGCTAAGGTACATATAGAACAAAAATCCCCTCCATCTAGTGCAAAGTACAATTGAGGTTCTAGTACACACTAAAAGGCAAAATACAGGACATATTGCATTAAAAAGACATTCTCCGACAAATTTTCCATTTATGACTGACAACAATTCCATCGAAAGATACTCGACAGGAATTCTATGCATTCAGAATACTAAATGCTTGGGACCTCTTTCATCAATATTGAACCACATGACGAGTGAACTGGCATATCTTGCAAACCCCTACAATTCTAATTTGCAATCAAGAGGCACGAAAGCACAAAGGCAGAAAATTTCTAAAATGAAAAGAATTGCCTGGATCAATAAGTAGATAAGATACCTTTCCATCATAGCGGTTTTCTTGAATAACTTCTGGAGCCATCCAGTGTGGAGTTCCAATAAACTGCATTATCATATAGTCAAGTAAGATTGTGGCCTCATCCATACGAAATACAAACAACGTAACCAATGTGGTCTCACAATTGTTTCCACAAGAACCGACATCTAAGTGGCAACCCACTCAGCAAAATGGAGCGAAAATGTTAAACAACAGCATGTGGTGAAAAGTGAGTACATAATTGGAGAGTGCTATCTGCACACAGACGAGGTATTGCATGAGATCTTTTATTGTGAGCAATCGCAGTCACAAAAGCAAATTTGTGATACAAGAACTTTAGGAGGAAAAGTTATCATTAGAGACATAGATGGTTATGAAGACTACATGCTCACCAGTCAGAAACTTAAAGTTGACCCACATTGTGTATTACCATTTCTTTAGTTCAGCTCCTAAGCTACATGACATGCAATAAGTTTCAATTTGTTAACCATCCAAAAGACATTCCAAGGGGAATAATAGAAGATGATTTTATTAGAGGTCTTTGTCAGTATCTTAGACTTAACTTCCTCCATAACAAAAACTTCTTCAACCATACAGTCATGAGATCACAGCAGCTTGATAATAATATGATAAATGTTTTCATTTCAAACTCCGATGGAAAGGTTGTGCTCTGCGACGGTGGAAGAACAGACATTTCTCTTTGTATAACCTGCATTAGTGTTTTCAGAAATTTTCAGATAATCTTTGTCCACGGAGCTTATATTTTCTTGGCTCATTAAACATTCAGCATGATCCACTGATCAAACAGCTCCTGAACAAACTCATTCGGAAATGTTTATGATAAACAACTCACTTCCAATCTAGCGACAAATAGTAAACACCCAACAGTCTACAAAAATGCATAGTGACAGAAACGCCCTAGTTCTGACCAAAAAAAACCAAAGAACAGAAAAGCCCTAGTAAATATGTTCTCCCTCTCATTTTAAAAGCTAAAACAATCCACGCTTCAAATCAAACTGCCAAAAAGTATCCCAGAAAAATAACATTACTTCAAGACCTGCAGATTGGTAGAGTAACCTTATGCTGCCCTCAATGAAAATGGAAACTCTTGATGTATCAAGTGGTGAATATCTCCAGGTATTCCAGCTTATACGCATGTCTTTTGAAATTCAAAACTTTTTATGCATTTGCACGTTTGTATGATTCAGATTTCTATCAAACTTAAGATAAAATCTCTACAAGACCAAATTGCAACTCTCAAGACTCGCTTTGCAACTGAAGACAGGAGAAGAGTTTTACCGTGTTTCGCTTGGACATGGTCCTGGTAAGTTGCGCAGCTACCCCAAAATCACCTGCTCATTTCATAAAAATAATAAGAGTTAGTCTCCAGATGTCAAAAGAACGACACACTCACACTGTTGAAGTTAACATACATCAGAGATTGGTATACTATTAGTCTTAAAAGTCCTACGGAATCAATTTTCTCGGAAGGAAGATTATCTATAGGTAGCTCGACTCATGTAGGTACCACGCACATGCTCCCCTCTTATTTTAAAGTAAGGAATTGATTATGAGAAAATTACATAGAATTTTGAGGAGCAAAATATTTGGTCTTTCTTGTTCTTTATATTTAAATGTTATTCAGATTTTATTAATATAAGAAGTTTGTTATTCAGAAAATTGAAACCACCTCCCACCCCTAAAATTGTTTCAGCTCCATTATGAGGCCTCGCACTAAATTGGAATGTCTCTCATAACCAACATTCTCGATATATAGTGTTACTTGCTTAATAAAGCTCCATTGAATGAATCAACTTCTCCCTCCTAAAAGCCAATAGTAGACGAGGACCTACGAAATCTCCTCCTTAACACTATGTTTGGGAGGAAGGGTGAGGGAAATTAGGGGACAAAATATGATTTGCTCACAGAACTTTTGAAACTTTCCCACATTTTCCTCACAAACTTTCATTCCCCTCTTTTGCCTTCATTTTCCAAACATAGCACAAAAAGATTTGTCACTGTTGTCATATCTCGACTTTAAATTATCGGATATATGAAGTGAGGACTTTGACACCAAATTCATAAAATAAGATCATACAAGGTTCTCTTAAAGTGAAAATTGTGGAAGCACTTTTAGGCTCTCTAATATGCAAGTTCATATAGTATCACATTTATCTCATCATCACCTCTCATGATCATAAAAAATTATAGTTTTTAGGATACCCTGTTAAAGAGAAAAACTGTTGATTGAACTTGCAGCTGAAAAATTATCAACCTTACTTACCCAGCTTGACTTCCCCTTGTTCAGTCAACAAAATATTTCCCCCTTTAATGTCTCTATGGACCTTGAAAATTGAATGCAGATAAGAGAGGCCCTACACAAGGATAAGAAAAGCGTAAGTGCAGATGAAACTATGTTTGAGAATCAGAAGATTGGCTAGTGGCTGGCGAATGCGAGAGCATTAGTCATGTACATGCTCTATAGCCTCACAGTTTTTGGCAATAACATGCATCCATACACGAATGAGATGCACTAGTTCACTAGTAGATGAGATAACCTTGTCAAAATTAATTAAAGATGGTTAAAATGGGCATCTATAACAAACTCTAGAACAGGATAGTGCATATCTATGAGCAGGCTCACTCATTTTCACTGTCATATACCGACACTGGTGCCCGGCTACCATTACCTTCAAAGCTTCCCTGCAGATATATGCTATCTGAGACTCCTCTAGAGGCTTTTCAGTGACATTCATTAGGTCAGCGACGCTTCCACCCCCACAATACTCCATGACTATCTGTGAAAAAATCAAGACGAGTGAACCCCAATGACCATGACCTCATTGATAAATTAAAAACAAAATTTTACATAACATTCAAAAACTTTATCCAGAAGAAAATAAGCTGGACCATGAGACATAATTGCAAAAGACCAATGTGATTTCCCTACCCAAAGATATTCCTCCCCCTGGTAGCTTCCAAGGTAGCGCACAACATTGGGATGATTACACTGCTGCAACATCTCAATCTCGCCTCGAATTTCCTCGTATCCCTCCTCCTGTGCGACAAAACCAGCTGCTCTACTTAAAACAATTCAATCCAGTTCAAAGTAATTACAAACTCAACAAACTACAGAAGAAAAGCTGGAACCCACCCCTTCACTCAATGATATCACTTTGATGGCGACAAGTTCAGACGTTCTTCTATCTCTAGCCTTATAAACAGCACCATACGAACCTTTTCCTGCCAAACCCAAACGCCATCCTCACTCAACGCAAAAACCAAAGCACAACAGCTAAGCAAGCAATTGCTATTCCACCAAATCCACTAGTTTTAAGTAAATTCTAACTCATACATGCAATACACAAGTAAATCTTACCTAGCTCACTCAGCAAATCATACTTAGAAGTAGGATCCTCTCTCGTGATGCTCTCTGGCATCGAACTAGAAGAGATCTTACTGACCGGCCTAGCCCCTGCATCTCCCTGCGAAGAAGAGGATCCACTTCCCTTCCTCTGCTGTTTACCTCCAAGCCCCTGCATGCTCGCCACGGCCCTCCCCATGGTTGAATCCTTAAAACTATCACCACCAGTCCTCCTCACTACCGTCCCACTAACGGACTCCCTATCGGTCGGTTTCACCACGAACGTCGAGAAACCTTCGCCCTTGTCGTCCTCGTCGTCATCTTCGAAAGTCTCGATCCTCTTCTTCAAGCTACTATTGTGGGAATCCGAGTAATCCAAGTCCCCGTGCATCACCGAGGCCGGCAACGGAGAAGAATAGGAAGAGTATGAGGAGGAAGCTTTGCTGTTCCGGTTGCGGTCGGTTTTGACGATCATGGTGCCGAAGTCCTCAACTCCCCCGTCGGGGTCGTTGTCGTAGTCGATCGAGGCTCCGCCGCCGAAGTCCTTGGGAAGGCGCTTGAGGAGCGGAGGCAAAGAAGAGTCGTCCTCCTCTTCTCCTTCTTCTTCGCTGGCGCCATTCTTGTAGACCATCGTGGCGTATATGTCGTCTCCCTCTTGCTGCTTCTCTTCATCGGAGTCGGAGTTATTGTGGATGACGACGGTGGAGTAGAGCTCGGATCTCGTCGGAGGCGTGCGGTCTCTGCGATCCATCGCACGGGGGGTGGAGGGGGGTGTGAGGAGTACGGAGCGGAAAAATGACGCACAGATTTGGCCGAACTCGCTGGACAGTGGACTCGGCGATGAAGACCCGACCCGAATTCCGAGCTCCGACGAGTCCAACTGGACGTGCTGGGATGATGATTATCGATAAAGCCAGATGTACGATGGGCCTCGCCCGATGGGCTCCATCTGTTCCAATCGGGTCCTAGCATGACCCGAATATTTATGCCAATTCAGTTCGCATTTTATCAATTGAGTTCATTTGATCAGTTTTAACTGAAAATTGATGATATGGATGCCGCCTATCATACATAACATTATAGACGTTAACGTGAAAATTATTTTAATTATTATAATTTGTAAAATTTTATATTAGGTGAGTGCAAGGATAGCGACCACCTCACCCAATGGCCAGTGAGGCCTCGTGGCCCTCACCCGACCTCACCCGGATCTAAGTGAGGACCGCCAGCCCTAGCTGACCACTAGGTGACTACCGGAGCAAGGGTGCCCTTGCCAAGTGGTAGTTGAGGCTTGTGGCTTTGCTCTGGCCGACAAGGGCTCATAGCGCTAGCTTAGATCCGAGCAAGGTCCCGGTCACCGTCGTGGTTGGCGGCCCCTTACTGAACCTTGATAATAAAAAAATAAAATTTAAAAAAGAAATAAAAATTTTTAAAATTTTCATGTCAATGTCAATAGACATCCGTATCGATAATTTCTCAAAATTTATTGGATGAACTCAATTGGCAAAATGTGAAAAAGATTTAAGATTCAATTGGCATATTTGAAATATTTAAGATTAAATTGACACAAAGTGTAATAAGTTTAGGACTTTTTTTTTTTATAATTTTCCCAAGTATTTTTTTCCTACTCTGAGTCCGAAATGATAAGTTGAAGCCAAATGTTATTCATCTATCTTTGTCATAACGGGTTCCTTCATTCATCACAAGCGGCAGAGATTAGCATACACGAAAGAAATTGCAATAGAGGATTCGATCTCGGAAACTTAAATTCCCGTTCTTAACTCAACCAGGATGCCCGTGATGTTTCCTTCGGAACTCCAGGAGGCTAGTAAGTGTGTCATCTAGTAAACCAAGTATCGTTGGTTAAATAATTTGGTTATCCGATCGTTTTCCTAGCCGTCAATTCAGCAGTTCGCCGAGTTGGTGAATGTAAACACAGAGAATAGGACTAGAAGCACTTGCAGACATGCTGAGGATCCAATTCAGGAGAAACTGATCAAGTCTTGGAGCTTTGGCCATTTTCAGTTTTTACAAAATGCTAACGTACAATCAAACCATTCAGGGAGAACTGAAGATGCCACATTTCACCACGTTACACCTAAGACTATGGAACCGCAGCATGTGATGTGATGCGATGCGATGCGGATGCGAATGCGGATGCGATGCGTGGAAGCTAGTAGGTTAACCAAAACCCAAATAATTGCACCAAAAGCTCTTCTTTGGCCAATGAAAAGCTCCTTCATCCATCGAACTGTTTTAGTCATCCACGGATGAAGACTTCTTGTGTAACCAGATAATTTGGGATTTGCTTTCAGGAAATTTTTGAGATATCTGTCAGGAACCTGTGCAGGGCTTGGGGCTTTGAGAAAAATGGAGAATGATCAGAGCCTTTGAGATGAAAAATCTTTTCAGGAGGATTAGACTTTGTCATGGCCTCCTGCAAGGAAGCAGGTATAGCATGATCTTCCTGGGTTTCTATGTAGAATCGACGAATAGATCCATAGTTTGCATCCGACAAATTGAGTTTTTCCAGGATCGGTGCAAAAGGTATTGGCCTCATCGACACAGAGGCTAATGCAACATCCTGAGACAGGAAAGAACATTTATGTTAGACAGGATAGTGTTAGAAATTAATAGCATAAGAGATTTTGCAATTCTTAAACTGCATTCTCACAAAGTGAAAAGTAGCAAGATATCCCTTGTTTATGGTAACAAAGCATAAGTGACCCTTCACTTCGTCATCTACAGAACCACTACCTGTCAAAATTTCTTTCTGCCTTAGAACGGAGCAGTCTTATCCAATGTCACACTAACCATGAAGGTATTAAGCTATCTGAAAATTCATGTTCCAGATTCATCAAATAACTCTTAGAGGGCTTTTAGGAAGTAGTATGAAAATCAAAAGCAATAGATTTCTGTCTAATAGCATTTCAGGAGTCATGGTAGTTCTGTTTTGCATCTCCGTAATTAACACTCTCTAAGTATATACCTTTGCAGGACTTTGATTGAATAACAAGTCTTCCAACAATGCTTTGTCCAGATCGATAGCAGTAGGAGGTTGATTCTTTCCATTTCCATAAAAGAATATCTGTGCTTGTTGCATCAGATCACTTGGAACTTCCTGCAGAAAAAAAGTATAATCAGTAATAGAACAAGCCACAGATAGACCACCTGCATCATTTTTTTCATTTTATTTAGAACTTCATAGTGTATCGTTATGGAGCCGCTAGATTCAGCTCATCAAATTATTATAAGTTGCCCTATAGTTTATGTAACTTGTCTATGAAAGAAGCCCATGCTGAATTCAGAGGGACTAAGTTCAGATGTAGAGTGCCGCACAGGCGTCTTCATGTGTTACAAAGATGGTGAAGGGTTTCGTCACTTGTCTCCACTCATTCCTCATCCTTGTTAATTTCTTTTTCTGTCTCTATTTCTTTTCCCTCAAGGGTCTAGTAAAAGTAGCGAACGCTCCAAGGAATTTAACCTGTAGAGAGAACAAATCAAGGACGGAATTTAACCTGTACAGAGAACATATCAAGGACGCTTTGGCCATTCTTCAACATTGCTGCTGCAAGAAAAACAGCTTTTGCTATCTTATGAGGATACAACTCCATCAGATATGAGACGCAAGCACCACCAAAATCATGTCCCACCAAGATCACCTGCATTTGTTTTGGATAATAAGAGAACCAAATGATGGTTAGCCAAAGATGAGCGACAAGCAAAAGAGGAAAGGAGATTGATCAAAATGACAGATCAGGAGAGTGAAAGTACCTTCTCTCCATCTCCTAACTTGTCAATTATGTTGATCAATGGTTTCGCGTATTCTGCCATGCTGTTAATGTTGTTCGTATCAGTTGATTGAATTCCCGAACCCATTAAGTCAACTGCATCCACCTTAAATCCTCCTTGGCGTAGAAGTGTAATCGTTTTGTACCAGCACCATGCGCCATATCCTCCCCCATGAACAAGAACAAAATGGTTGGTTTCCACACCATCAGCCTCCAAACCCTAAGAAATAAATCATTGCGTAATAGAGAGGATATGAGAGAGGATATGAGAGATGAATGAAAGCATTTGCATGCGCTTGTCATGTAGAAAAAACCAGCATTAATATCCGTATTTGTTAGCAGTGCTGTATTCAATCAATGAAAAAGCTACAGGTATGGATAAACGAAAGAAAGGGCATTAGTTAGCATTAAATTGAACCACTGTCCCTAAATCCTCCCACATGTATATTAAAGCCAATTGAACTTATCAAATATTAATTATACACCATGGTTTCCGCAGTCATCAATTACCAATCGGTTTATTGTTTTGAGAGCAAGGGCAGGTCTTGCTTGTAGGGAGAAGAACCTCCCCAAAGTTGGCACTTCGTTAACCCATTTATAAGCCAATTCTTATGCTGAATCCTTTGGAGTTTACCAAGACGGAAAAGACCCTAGTCGCAATTTTCATCAATTGGCTATTGCCTGCCTGGGCCAAATAGAAAAACTTGCTAGACTTGATTTTGCAGAATATTAAAAGACTGGAAGAGGACTTGAATAGGAGCAATAGAGATTCGGATGTGCATGTCTGTTTCAGGGTGACTAAGCGCGTTGATTTGTTCAAAGCAGAAAGGTCCAAGAGAAACAAAACCGGAAGAGACATTTTCTACTGCCAAAAGTCATTATCTTCGACGGCCCTCATTTGTCCACCCTATGAAAGCACCAAAATGTGGACCCGCAATGCAAAATTGGCCGAGCAAGCAGGAAAAGCCAACGGGAATTGAAAATTTCAAAGAAGAAGAAGAAGAAGAAATGATACTCCGATCGCTACGCCTCCATGTTAATGGCGACAGAGCATAAATCCTTGAAACAAGCGTGGCGGAGTAACTAACTACGGATTAATCCTCAATCAGTTGATACGTAACTAATCCAGCAGAGCTATCGCAATCGATTCTAGTCAACATCTACATCTACATCTACACCTACCGAGCGAAGTATCAGCTAAAATCGCACAGAAGGAGACATGAACGTGTCTAGCGGAATTTTAGCGTCGGCCCTCGACCGTACCTCATCAGCCAGGATTTGCTGCAGCGGCGGGAGAGGAAAGTCGCTGCCCGACCGCCTCCGAGAGGTGGAGCTCCTGGCGACGCTCTGCTTGACACCACTCTTCCCGGACACAGAAGGGAAGAGAGCCGAAGTGCTCGTGGACCGACTGAACAAGCGAAGGGAATCGTCTTTCTCGTCGCCGCCGCTCTGGTACTGCTTCAGGAGCATGACCGCCGCGATCGCCTGCTCGCGAATCAGAGCGTCGTCGTAGAGCACGCCCGCCCCGGCCGTCTCCACCTTCTTCTTGCTCTTTTTGGTCGAGGCCGAGCCGGACAACGACGAGGTGGCTCTTCTGGCGGTTGACGACGGATACGGCGAGGCTCGGGGAGGCGAAGCGTCGCGACGGGCTGGGCTGGCGGAGCCGGAGGATTTTGCTGCGATCTTGGGGGAGAAGCAGGCGAGTGAATTTCCCATGGTTTCTGAGGATTGGTGGGGGATCGAGAGGCGAAGGTCGCGACTCAGAGGCTTTGGGAGGAGGTTATGGTGGTGGTGTTTTGAGAGTGCATGGGAAAACAGGGAGAGACTTTTCTCCTGTTCGTATTCCGAGAGGAAGAAAATAATTATAAAATTGCGTAATAAATAGAGCCAATGACAGCAGTTTGAAAATTATTTAATAGGAATTTCTCTTTTTTTTTTTTTTGGTGGTCAAAGAAAAATAGGTGTTGAAAACTGACCAAAAAAATAAAATGGAAAGCTGGACTTGTTTTAAAGAAGACGGTGGTCGACACGACCTCACCTAGCATGATGCCTCCAAGCCTTCACCATGGCTTTAAAGAAGACGGTGGTCTCGATTGAGGTCGAACGTTTGAAGGGGGCCGCAAGCAAGGTCGATGGTGGCCGACCAGGAGCTCAACAAAGGTCGACACGACCGTCGACTGCTACAACTTAAGGGGGGTTGATTAGCGTTTGGATTGGGGAAATTGGGATGGGGATGACGTATTTTCAAAAAAGAAAACGACCGTTTTGTAAATGATAATTGATGTTAGGGTGTGCAAACTGCAAAGTCGTGTTTGTTTAGCGAAAAATAAACGATTTGGAAAATATTTTTCTAAAAAAGATCACTTGTGTCGCTTGAAATAATTAGTCAATTGAAAATATTTTCACCATCGACAGTAATTTATGTCTAAATAAATTTGTCGACCATGAAAATATTTTATTTTTGTTCAATTTTTGTAAGCGATCCAATAAATCATTTTGAAGAAAATATTCTCCAAATTAATCATTTTTCAAACAAATGAAGCCCTAGAGTGCAAAAATACCATACTAATAAGGGGAAAATTATATAAAAAAAGCTCTAAACCTATTGCAATTGTCTTAATTTAGTACTAAACCTTTCTTCTTCTTTTTTGGCCAATTGAGTCCTAAACTTTTTGCATTTATGTCAATTCAATCCATCCATCTAATTTTGGCCGAAAATCATTGATACGGACGTCGGATGGGCGATCTTGACGTAGACAATTTTTAATAATTTTTTAATAATTTTTTTATATAATTTTTTTTGTGTTTTTCCCTTCTTCCTCTAGCCGGTCCCTAGACATCGGCAACTAGCCAAAGGAAAAAGAGAAAGAAAAAAAAAAGAGAAGAAAAGGAAAGACAAAGAATAAATAAATAATTCAAAAAATATTAAAATACTATTAAACATTATGCATATAAGTGCCGTTCGTGCCACGTAGGACACTCAATATCTATGTCGGCGATTTCTGATCAAAATTGATCTAATGGACTAAACCGACACCAATACAAAATGTTTAGGATTCAATTGACAAAAAAATATATATGCTTAGGCCGAATTTCCATAATTGCAATCGGTCAAGTAATTTTTGGTTAGAAGAAAAGATGTTTGCCTTTGGTGCATATGAAATTTTTTTTCACTGTTTGAAGTCCAGCATGGCTTCTCCTACTTATTGAGAATGCAATTTGTCGACCATAGTGACACGAGTTTAGATGCTAAATTTTTTATTTTTAGATGATATTACCTTGTGCACATTTTTTTTCCAAGGATCAATTTACATCAAATCAATATGCATGTCAAAAACTCAAAGAAATGAGGGAGATTTACGCTGGACTTTCTTATGGGATATGGACGTCTCGTTCTAATTGTCTTTTAAAAAAAAAATTTCATATTCACCGTGCAATAAACTTATATCAAATGGAATTTGTGCAAACCCTAGGTCAAAAGTGAAGAAAATTGGGAGCCCGCCGATCCACCGCCATTGGCGGTTCTACGGTCCCATACGGACAGGGGAACCCGCCTGCTATACCTATTCCCGCCCGCAATTTTTTACCGTTGTCCTAGGAATTCAAACCTGCCATCCCGGAGCGAGCCCGCTACCGTTGAACGATCTAATCATCCTTACGCTAGACGCACGAGTCGAAGAAGCTCCGTCGTTGTCGAACCGACCTTGACGAACCGAACTTCAAGTGGTGTTCCAACTCCACCATTCACCAACTTCTGCTTTATGCAACCGTTTTCCTCTTTCTTTCTTTTTCTCTTTTTGTCGAAACATTTTCAATTGCTGAAAAGTTAAAACCAATCGTTTTGCTTGTTATCCCTCTCCTCAACAAAGTCAGTCTTCCGGCTGCTCGAGAAATGTTAAAATAAGGAATAAGTGCATTGCAAAGTGCTAAATCACGAAAGTGCAATTTGTTCCTAAAATTTTCAAAAAATACAACTAAGTCCTAAAACTTTAAGAAAGTACAATCAAGTCTCAAAACTTGTCAAATTGACCCGATCAAGTCCTTCCGTAGATTGTAGTTTTTAAAACTTTTCGGACTTAATTACACTTTCGTGATAAATTCTAAGACTTGACTGTGCTTTTTGAAAGTTTTAGGATTCAATTGCACTTTTGTGACAAGTTTCAGAATTTTTTTGTTGTTGTAATTTTGAAAGTTTTAGGATTTTTTTTTATCAAAAAAAATTTTAGAACTCAATTACATTTTTATGACAAGTTTTAAGATTTTGTGCGCACTTATCACTAAAATAAAAGAAGAAGAAAAAGAAGAAGAAGAAAGTGTAGCCTGGCTTTCTTTCTTTCCCTTTTTTGCCATATAGTTGTAACTGAGTCGAGACGATTTAATTTACAAATCAAACTCGACTCAATATCCGTATATTAAAAGACTTTACTCGAGAATACAAATGGTAAATCTTTATTCGATCAAACTTGAGCTAGAGTTTTTCTACGGTATTTCTTATTTCTGAACAAGCTCTTGGATAACAAGCCTAAAGGTTTTCTTATTGCTAGACGGAAGACAACATCTTCAGTCTCTAGTCCTCTGGCAAAGAATACGACAGGCTGAATAGGCAAATAACATAATCACATGATGAGGCGAATCGATTTTTCCTATACGCACGAGGATAGCTTCTATCCACTATGTGACTAGTATGACTCTTAAGATTAATCCAAACGGAAAACGTGGCGATTCGGACAACAAAAATTTGCATCATCCAAATCAAGAGATCGTTCACTCAGGTAATTTAGGGGTACGCAAACTAATATGTCAAAATAAGGGAAGTGAAGAGAGACGTCCTCCTTTGTGGGTGGAACATCAAACCTTCGCAAGACGAGACTTCATTTTGACTCGAGAATTTGTGACCCCAAAGAAATGCCGCATACCGAGTGCAAAATAAAATAAAACACTTCTCTTTCACCATTACCCCAATAGGCAAACACTTTTATGATCCTCATAACCATGGGAGAAGTTCCACATAAATGTGGAACTGAACAGGTCTGACTGAGCGGACGCCCGACCAACTTCTTGCATCACAATATTGAGACAGCACATATCCAGATACCCAAAAAATGTGGTAAAGACAAATGGCACATTACCCTATACAGGACAAGGCTAGTCCTTTTCAACCTCCTGTCGTCCTCGCGAGTTTCTAGTAGGGTGACTTTAGATGATACTCAATGGGGCCTTTGGCTGGACAGTGGACCTGCCCTGTTCTCCATAATCTTTTCCACATTATGCAACAACTAAGAAGGAAATGCATTGGAATCAGCACCTTACCATCAACCTGTACCAAAAGATTTCACAGTCCATGCAAGGAAATCTCACGAGCCTTTCACTTCGAAGGGGCGCTCTGCAAATCGCTGCATCAAATGGAAGTGCACAAAAAGAGAATAACAAACCAGGCCTTGCGTGTCATATATCATGAAAACTGGAGGTGAATCCGCATACAGTTGTTTGCTATGTATAACTTCTCTAGTTTTTTAACCAAGTAAAAACACACGCCGATACAACTGACTAGCCTAGGATTTCAGAATCACGCAGCTTGATTTTCAGCTACTGCCGAAGTTCCCATGTAAAGTTGTCGATACAGTATGTTGAAGCGTGCCATGAGGTGATAGTCCCCTCGAATAAACCGGTGCACGAGAAAATAATAATTACAGTTCCCGCCTCAAAGCCGCAAGTTCCCAAACATGTCAAAACATGTAATCGTTTCCACCAAGGACCTACTGTTACTGAAGACATGTCTGGCAAAATGCCCTCTTGATATAGAATGGCTTCACCAACAATTATTCAAAGGCAAGACCAAAACAGAGCTCTTTGGTTCCTTTCAGTCTCCTAGATGCTGATAATCAAGTCACCGTCTTAGGTAAATTTTGACCATGAAATACAAGGGTTCTTGGCTGAGAAACCAAAGAATCAGACATGGACTTTCGAGACATGCTGAGCCCTTCCTTAGCTAGTCCCAATTAATTAGACTGCACATTCTTGCATCGCACGCTGCACCTTTCAGGTACATTATCATCAGATAATTTAGCGAGACATAAATCATTGAAAACAGCCTGAATTCATCCCCAATACCATCATAGTTCCCACCATGCAGCCTAGATACCAGCCCCCCTTTTTTGGCCGGAAGATATCAACCAATCGAATAGTAAAGTTGTTGATGCATATCTTCTGCTGTTGATGACATCAAATACCTAAAAAAGAATTCCAACCAAATAATGAAATAGTTAGGACGGCCTCGAGCAATCAATTAAATACAGCACAACCAAGGAAATGTTTCTCAAACAAGAAAAGCACACAAAATAAGTAATCCATCATCTTATAGTGCTTTTTTTTACCACGGCACTTCACCAGGGACAAAATATACTAAAATGGAAGGAAAGCACCCAAAACTCATTCCATTTAAGGATAGGCAGAATACAATACATGACATTCGCACATCACCAAGCATCACCATACCTGTCAAAGTTGATCCTGGGGATCCTATCTCTGCATGCTATAATACTGAGGAGCCAGCTCAGCTAACCACAAGTAATCAATTCTGGTTATGTTGCGAATGTACTTGTGATTAGTTTGAACTAATTCATTGAATATAATGCACTCTGGTTTTGTCCGAAATAGTACAGAAGAAGGATGGATCTGCACCACCTGACCACTTGCCAAAGCCCTATATTCCGCACCAAATATGTAATATTAGGAAACGGAGTCTATAAGAGAACTGGAAAGAAGACATTGGTCATTAAGTTGGATCTATGGTAACATCTTAAAGATAACAGGATGCGGTCCGAATCAGCACCCAGCACCTGTATGAACCTTCTGGCTGTTTCAAAGCTGCATTGAGGAAAAAGGAAGCGGCGAGGCATCTCCGAAACTGAACTATGTCATCTTTACAGGAAGCAATGTGAAGCCCCATTTGCTCTACATGTCCCTGAATCTGTCTGTATGACATAAAAAAAAAAAAAAGCATAGTTGGAGGATCAATAATGCTTGTT
Organism: Rhodamnia argentea; assembly: GCF_020921035.1. Classification (NCBI taxonomy): domain Eukaryota; kingdom Viridiplantae; phylum Streptophyta; class Magnoliopsida; order Myrtales; family Myrtaceae; genus Rhodamnia; species Rhodamnia argentea. The sequence continues at coordinate 6,435,842 of NC_063154.1, read as the reverse complement.
AAAAGAAATATGGAGAAGCAAAGGCAACGTGCAAAAGTTAATAGACAACCTGTGAATGTCACGCGCATGTCTAAGGGACCTGCTATTGATAAAATTTTCTTTGCACCATTTTTTGAGAACTTTATCGTCTTTTTCTTTACTTTGACCGCTCTTCCTCTTCTCTGAGAACTCATCAGCTGCTCGAAATACATTAATCAAGGTGATGTGGTCACCCTCTGCACTTGAAAAGCATTTCATTGCAGTTCTTGCCTGGCCCGACAAAGATTAGTCAGCTCTCCAATTACATACAAAGTAATGGAAGTCCACAAGGTGCAACCAAACAGAACAATTCACCAATCAACCAGCCAGAATGGTTGTTTCAGAAAGAGCCCAACGAAACAAGACTAAAACAGACCAAAGAGCCTATGAATATATTTTCTGCTTATTGCAGATTAATGAAGCAATTGCCTACTGAAGGACTTGAACACGTCATTATCACAGTTGAACTCACAGTTAAGGATATTGGACATTCATGAACTCACAAATCCTGCAACACTGCAGGCACATACGTCTATGTGTGTGTGTGTGTAACCACATTTTTGTTACAACATACCTAGCTAATCCTTTCAAGTAATACAATTTACAAAATGTGCATATGGCCTTGCAAGTATCAGTTCATAACTTACCTCTTCTAACTTCTCTCGAGGGGCATAAAATATGGATTCTACTGAAAGCATCGCAACTGTAATCAACATTTCTTCCAGGCAGTTGAACTGACTAGCCTGGATGAGTGCCTTTGAATAAATGGGATCTAGCGGAAATCGAGCCATCTGGTGCCCCAATGGATCTGATAGTTTACAGTCTTCTGTTAGAGCACCCAGCAAAAATAACTGCTCCAACGATTTCACAACAGCTGCCCTGATCAAAAGCTTACGGGTGTCATTACCCAGCAACATATACAAAGAGTAGCAGGTAATGTAAGGACGCCCCATCATAACCCATTTTATGTCACATAACTTCATTGTAAATTATCAGCCAATTGACCTGAAGAAGCATCAATACAAGAGAAGCACCATAACAAATTCATGTGGGAACAGACGTTGCTTAAAAAGTTAAAGACTTTTACCAAATTTTCAGATTTTTCCATCAGAAAGATGGTGAAAATGACGGTGAAATAGAAAATTTCTCGGGCAAAAGAGAGAGGGTGATGTGAAATGAAGGATAATTGTCCTTGACAATTCATGCCAAATTAGATCATTGATAAAGATGAATCCAACAAAACTAGATCAAATCACACTAACGAAGGCTAAAGAAAGATGACATGTCCACGGCCTAGTAGACACACTTAAGTATGCACAAGAGAGTAAATGATAAAGCAATGAGATCTCTCAGGGAATAACCTTGGTGGTTTTTCGATAAAGTCAAACCCAATAACATCATCCACACCCAAAGCCATGAGTTGCAAAACAACATTTGAAAGATTGCATCTCTTAATCTCGGGCTTTGTCGAATCCTCAAGTTTCTCAAATTCACTTTCTGGGTAGAGGCGGAAACACTTCCCAGGTCCTTCACGCCCTGCTCGTCCACTGCAGTAGCAAGGTTTTAGTCTATCAACATGAGATTTTTTATACGGTCAAAGTTCCAAAATGAATGGTTGGATAGACGCAAGATCCAAAACATGCAGAAATGATACAATAACTCCACGTTATCATGTTTTTCGCTTATTAAAAAAAAGAAGTAACCATGCAAACATTGAATGCAAATTCAACTCTTCAGTACAATCCAAATCTTCAATGACAAGAAAAGAGAAGGCAAAACAGATGAATTTGACTAAAGAAGTCCACGCATGGGCATCAAAACCCCTTTCATGCCCCAAGATACCTATCTTTAAAAAGTTGAAGTTAAATCACAGGACAGAGACCCCAATTTCTGAACATTCACACTGTCTGAAAGTATGCGTCCACAAGGGAATGAAGAGAGACTGTCTACCATCCATATGTTGCCATTTTAGGGCAGAAGATAGCATAAGTTTTCAGCCAAGAAAATTTGTAATGGCAACACTTTGGGACTTCAATATACTTGTACATCTAAATGGTATCCCTTCCCCTATTTCTTCTTTGGACTGTATTTGAAATGTGATTGCACTACAGAAATATAGATTAGAGAACAATTACAAGTATAGATTACAGAACGTTGACTGCAGACTACCTTCTTTGAAGAGCCTGAGCCTTGGAAGTTGGTATGACAATTAATGATTCCATGCCTTTAGCTGCATCATAAGACCGTGCTTTCACGAATCCAGGGTCTACAACATACTTTATCCCAGGTATTGTCACTGATGTCTCAGCTATATTAGTGGCCAATATAACCTGAAAGGGAGTCCAATTATATTAGTAATAATCATTACGAAAATATATTTTCCACAAAACTATTTTAGCTTACCTAATGATAATGACGTCTAAGCAACATTAGCGAATAAACAATACACTAAGAGGAATACAAATACAATTCATCAACAGTTCATAAATCCAAATAGATTGTCTGAGAAAATGAGAGGAAACAAATCATCTTGACCACAAACAGCGTGATGTTATGCTATCACTATAGAACCACCAACAACAACCAGATTCAAAGAGTTTATTAATGTAAAAAACCCACTGCCAACAGCAAAAAAGAGTCGTACGACCAGTCTATATATGTCAAAATATGAAGATACTGAGGATAAAAGCTGAGACATATCACAAATAATACTTTTTTAGCACTTGTCCTACAAGTGAAGTAAATAGACATCAATATCAACTATACTCTCATGCTTCACCATACCAAGACAAGAAAGATGTATGGGCAGTTAGGCCTCACAAAAAGTTAATGAAAAACATTGACATGACTACTATTAGAGAAAAACATTAAGGTGGCAATGATATTAAGAAAGGTCCACATGATCCAAAATACAAATCCTTACTTTATAGAAAAGGATCTGACTTTAACAGGAGCACTGCACATATAAGAATTGCAAAAATTTGAGCAGCTTGGACGGTCACCTTACGAAATCCAGGAGGAGTGGGTGCAAAGACACGCATTTGTTTCTCAGAGGGTTGAGACGAAAATATAGAAACAGTCCACATATTACGGTTGCTTTCAGGCAACTGCCGTAGTCGTTCCTGAATAAGTCTTTCAACGGATTCAATTTCCTCTTGACCAGTCAAGAATACAAGGACATCTCCTGGACCCTCCTCCAAATGGATCTGAGTAATGCAAAACATGCACTTATCAAATACTGCAAATATTCCAAGCCAACTGATGGGATCAAACAAAGGAGTAGCCCGCATAGCAATATTTCCAAGGAGAAAACAAATGAGGGAACTTTATCGAGACATCATTTAAATTAATGACGTTGAGTGAATATACGCACCACATTCTACGTGGATACACTTAAAATGCCTTTCCATGAATCAGGTCAGATGGCAAATTATGTATCCTATCCTAGTCAAATAAACGAGAGGTGATTTTGGAAAACCACGAGGCATAGAATGTTTGGCAAGCCTTCAAAAGGAAACATATATGGAAGCTACAGCAATCAGAAAACCAATTAACTAGAAACCCTGAGGCGCTACTGCAGATTCTAGCTTATGGATAATCCATAAAAATTCTATGTTTTTATGCTTAAATATGTATAGAGAGTTAACCCACTCGACACTGCATTCTATAGACACTACCACAAAGTTTCTGTTTAGCAAACGGTCATTGCAGTCATACTTACAACACGACATCGAACAAAAAAGCACCAAAACTAGCACATCAAAAGTTAGAGCAATGACACATCAACTGTGAACCAAAACATGAACTTCCTAGAATAGGTGGTAATTCCTTTTTATAAAGACATAAAGAAGGCCTAACCAATTAAGGATTAAAAAACAACCTGGAATATGGTAATCAGGGTTGCATCTAAATAATCTGGCTGAGGATGAAGAGTATATAGTATATCCACAGGAAATTGCCGCCCCTGGACATGGACGGCTCTTGCACCACCAAAGTAATCAGAGAAGACACGTGCGTCTAAGCTAGCAGACATAATAATCAACTTCAATGTAGAAAACCGTCTACTTTGGCATTGTTTCATAGCACCGGACCAAACACCTTGCCCTTTGTCCAAGAGCACGCCATCATTCAACTGCTTATTTTCAGTATTTGGACAACCATAGGCAGATGCAGACCTTTTGTTTTGAACATCTTTCAACAAGCCCAACAGCACATCTGTGTGGACTGTTCTTTCATGAGCTTCATCCACAATAAGCACGGAGTACCTAGAAAGATATGGATCCAACAGTGCTTCCCTGTAGAAGAGCATATCAGCTCCGCAGGCAAAGATTGGAATCAACATAAGTTGCTAATTAGGCAGAAGACAAGTTTCACATGACTTCTCAATACTTTGTAATTGGAAGTATGAAATTTCTACTGGTTCCAACTTCCCTTGAAGATCTAAAAAAATAAGAACTAAAGCTTAGTCAAACTTCAGACCAATTAGCAAGATATCTAAAATAATTTCAGCTAGTTAGTAGATCTTGTTCCACCTATAGATCTAAAGAAATAAAACCAGTAAGTCTTCTTTTTACAATCACATGTAGATTATGAAATTAATTCGGTAAAATGATTTGACTCATTGGACATTTTAGCGCACTGTAAAATACCGATGCACCCAACTACTGAATCTTGCAGGAATCTTCAATCTTCACAGATAACACACTGGATGTCCCAATTGGAAACTAGTATGGTATTATCACGAGCAGATGTCATGAAACTGACTGAACATATTACACAAATTACAGGAAAAAGTAATGGCAAAAACCTAACCTTAGAAGCAAACCATCCGTCATGTACTTGATTCTTGTCGAACTGGATGTCATGTCATCAAATCTGATGGAATACCCGACCCTTTGGCCCAACTCAACCCCAGATTCCTCTGCCACTCTTTTGGCAACAGTAACAGCCGCCACACGCCGTGGTTGAGTAACCCCAACAATTTTCCCATCGCGACAGAACCCAGCATTGAATAGAAACTGTGGTATCTCTGGAAAAAAAAATGCCAAGGATATAACAACTTCCACAAGGGGGAAAAGGAAATAGCAAAAGGCACAATTATACATGTCATGGGCTTTTCAATGGTAATATGTTGCACTGTGCAACCTTATACTTTCAATGTTTCTACGCTTGGATATTGACAGAATAATTAAATATTAAATCATGTCTTCATCTATTATTTTAAGCTTTTAGAGCAGTTGGCTGTGGTGCACTAAATCTCATGGATATGACAAAACATCATGAAACAAACTTATTGCATCGTACTATGTTTGACAATACCTACATGGATACTTACGTGTTGTTTTTCCACTTCCCGTCTCGCCAACAATTATCAAAGTGTCATTGTTTCGCACCTCCTGGACGAGCCGCCTCTCAACTGGGACAAAAAGAAAGCATCGACACTGAAACCCAGGCAAAACCCACAACCACCTAAGGGGATTTTCCGGAAACAAACAGAACCAAACGGCAGGCCACAGTACCTGACGCGATTGGTAGAGACTTCCTCTGCTGCGCGATCTTCTGCCACCTGCATTCCAGTCAAAAATTCAAGGGCATTCAATTTACAGATTCCCCCAAGAACAAGCTAAAGAGTTCACAGGCTCTGTTTCTAACTCCTGACATTCACTAAGTCCCCAAAACGCCTCGGGAGCATCAATACACTAGTCAACCGACGGTTGATCGTGATTACGGAGATTACTAGCGACAATTCAGGGTATAAAAGGAGACGAAAAGAGAAGAACCGATTGAAGGAGGGATTCGTTTTGGCATTGTTGGCGACGTTGGTGTGGGAGGCCGACCCGTTGAACGGAGGAGGTCGAGTTGCGCCGCCTTCCACGCCTTGAGCCATCGATTCGACAGAGCAAATCCTCTTCCCCCCGGCGGAGCCCTCGGTTCAGTGTGAACTGCGAAGAATGTATATGTCTCTGTCTCTAACGAGGAGCAAAATTACATGAACCCCGAGGTTTTTCGGTTTTTTTTTTTAATTTTGGGTGGTAAGCATGTATCCATCAATACTTAATTATTTTTCATGTTTTTAACACCTTTTCAAGGTTCAGATTAACTCTAAGTCTATCACCAATTAGTAGCTTTTACACGTAAATAGTAATTTTCTATATGTCCAATTTGTAATAAGTAAATAATTATCCAGAACATAAGTTTTTCATATTAATTATTTAATGTTATCTTCATATACTCGTAAATTTTGACAATCACTTGTAAAATTGAAACAAAAGATAGTGAGTTATGGATCAACCAAATATAACTAAATTCCAATGCTATTAGTAAAGTTGTCGAATATTTAAAGCAGTTATATCTCAACAGTAATGTAGATGATAATAGCCTGCATAATTTTGGTAACATATAAACAAAAAATCTATAATTTCAAAGGTAAGTTTGTAATTTTCCTATTATATATTCACAGCAACATCATGTCAACAGAGCTTACTAAAATTCAAATGTAGGACAATAAACAGGAAAAGTGTCGGAAAAAGCCTTTTAGTCCCAAACCTTTTTAATGATGTCAATTTAGTTTTAAACCTTTTGACCTATAGCCAATTCAGCCTTTCCGACTAGATATTGCTAACGTGAACATCGAACGCCCTACATGACATGATTGGCACTAACTAAATTGACACTATTAAAAAGTTTAAGACTAAATTGGCACTAATGCAATAGGTTCAAGGCTTTTTTTACACTTTTCCGGACAATAAGCACGCCAATTAATATGATTGGCGAATCTCACTTTCTGTTATTACCTTTTTCAAATATTTGCAATGACCATACCAGTAATGCCATTAAATTTTAACAAACACGAAGAAAATTCAAACATAAATAATCAAATTGTTAATCAACTAGATATTAGTAATTTCAAATGCGACTGGGTAACTTACCAACACAAACATTTTCTAAAGTACTGGATATCTACTCGAACATTGGACAAATTTACTAAAATGTATCGACTCACGGATCTCATCCAGCATACATCAGCAGATGACATTTGATAGATCGAAACACATGTTAAGAGGACCAAACTGATCGACTATACAGCATTTTCGTGATGTTATTGCTAGCTAATCCACGTTTCCGTGAAAAAGCCCCCTTCATGAGCTTTTGAACCCAACAACATTTGAAACTGCACTCAACACGCCGGCCCGCTTTTTGCATTAAAAGGTAGGTCCAAACTAGCAATCAATGAGGCGAAGCTTGATCCCGAGCCGCTATCGACAACCACAATCAGATTCCTGGAGACCATAACCGTTGACCATAATCCAGAATGCCCCGATCCAGGTGAACTGATGTGCGGCTTCAAGTAGGGTCATGTCAGTTTGGATCGTACAGTCACAAGGCCTCAGCTATCGAGTCCTTCGGAACGATTCATACGAATAAATGTCTGCTTCAGACAATGCTGGCTTCAAGGACTCCCTAACGATTTGGAAATGACGGTCATAAACGGCTGTTGCATGTATGTTTTCTCTTAGAGCGACCATTCCTGCTTCCCTGCACAGGCTCTCCAATTCGGCTCCCGTGAACCGTTCCGTGTGTTCTGCTAAATCTCTGAGATCAACATCATTTCCTATCTTCATGTTTCGAGTATGCACGCGCAATATCTCACGGCGAGACACCAAATCTGGCGGTGGTACATAGAGCACCTATTAATTTAGAGATAGTAATTTAGAATTGCCAAAATAGGGGGGATGTTTAACGAAACATAATTGCAGTATAAAAGCGCGAAGATAAATTTCATTTCATATTAAGAATGCTAGATTGAGTTTTAAACAATACTTCAAAGAGAGTTTACTCAAAAGTTGAAACCGAAATTAGCTCAACAAACATCTTATTTAGACTAAAAAGTCAAACTAAAAGTTAATAAGAACTAGAACCATAATTATGTGGAGACTAAGTAAATTGCCAATATTAAGGAATTATATGACATTATTCACAAGCTAAAGCCAATCTGGACTCACTAACTTCAGAAAGGTGGATCAGAATTTCCAATGACAAGCACTTAACAGAGTACATAATCCATAAAGAACTCGGGAGAATTACAGCCTGAAGTCTATATCAAGAAGTAGTAACGCGCCTTACCAAATCAAAACGTCCAGGCCGCATAAGTGCACCATCAATTGCATGGGGCCGATTGGTAGCAGCTAACACAATGATTCCCTGCCCATATGATGTAGCATGAGATGGAAGCCAATCATAATTTACCATTTATCAAACACAATAATGCTCACATTTGCCAGCTCTAAACCGTCCATCTCAGTCAACAATGTGGACAATAGCCTCTCTCCAACTATGGCATTGCTGCTTGATTTACCTCCACTGCAAGTGAACCAAATAGAGAAGCCACATTACACGTCCACTTCTATTTGCAATTGCCAACTTTATCGTCCAAAAATAAGTCAGATATCATGGAGAAGAAAATAACCAGGAACTCAACAAACATTAAGAACTTTTCACATAGTAGGAGGTTCGCCTGACAAATTAAACGAGAAAAGATATGGGAGGGTATCTTTCGCACAACATGTTGAGGTAGCACCCTTCACTCATTCCCATGTTCATTACATTAACTAAAACGACATTGGGTTAAATTATACTTCAATACCAGTGATGAATACACATGCTTTCTAAGAAAAGACAACTTCTTCCAGAAATGTACTCAAAGAAAATCTTCCTGGTCTACAACTATATGCGAAGAGAACAAACGAGAGCACCATAGCTTGCATGGAACACCCTAAGAATGATTTTTTGCAACCCTCAATAAACTCACCGCTTGCCTGCCACAACATCAGCCTCATCAAAAAATATGATGCTCGGTGCCGCAAGACGAGCTCTCCTGAAGGTATTCCTCAATAAGGCTTCCCCCTCTCCGACATACATTGAATATAATTCTGCTCCACTGAAATATGAAGTTTGCGAATTCTCAATATAAAGGAATGTGATAATAGCATCAGAAAATCAGAAAAGGAAAAGCGGAACATTTAGGATGGTTACATCCTCTCAACTTTTGGCTAACATGATACCAAACAGACAGGAGATATTTTTTAGGGTCGCAACTTCGATTTGTCAACAGCACAGAATCTTGGCTTTTCTAGCATCCAGTTTCTGGCGTAGTCAATCATGCTTAGCTATAAGTTAATCACGTCATAGAGTTGGAATCTATTTCAAGATATAAATGGAAAGTACCCTTATTATCACACTATTGCAACTACCTTCTCTCAATGGCTGAAGAAATTAATTACATCAGCAACTTCTTAGATGATCAGGCCCTCATCCTATTATCTTCACTACAAATTAGCATCAGCATGTGGCCAAAGTCAAGCTCCACTGCAGAATCAATTAATAAAGGATGGAGTATCCTTTTATGATAATTGAGTAAGAAGATTTACTAAGACAAGTAAGTTAAGAAAGATGCTGAATCTTCAATACAAGTCCTTCTAAGATTTTGGTCTTTAACTCAGATAGAAGATCCAACGATTATGATTCACAGTGTGATTGACTACGCTGCATAACAACATCAACATCAACATCATCAGCATAGTTAATCACAGTGTGGTTGACTATGCTGCATAAGCACCTACTTAATTAGCAGCAATTTTTTAAGACAATCCAAGAAATCAATCCACCCACAGATTAAATAATTTTTCAGTCATCATTCATATCAAAATAAAAGCCATAAACAGTTTGTTCACATGAACAAAACATCTTGTCAGAGGGTAGGTTTGCTTATACTGGATGTAACAGCTGATCAATTCTCGAAGCCCATTCCACAGAGTTTCATATTCCACCTTTCTTTGCCCATCCTGGAATATATTAAAGTTAACCTCCAGACTCGTGAAACAACAAGCCCTTGGATATAGTGGAAGGTGGAACTTTGCTTTATTGCCTAGGGTGAAGGATGGATAATTCCCCCTCTCCTTAAAGTTTCGGAGCATATATAATTATTCAGGGAGTTGCTGACGTCAAACCTCAAGGAAAAAAAAGAAGCTTGGGTAGCATGAGCAGTGGCTTTCGCAAGAGTAGTTTTTGAGCACCCTGGAGGTCCATGCAGAAGTACTCCACGTATTGGTGATATTCCCAGCCTTGAAAAAGCAGCAGAATGTTTGATAGGCCACTCAACAGCTTGCTGAATTTTCCTCTGATGAAAGTTAAGAAGGTACAAAAGTAAAAAAACGGACGACCAAGAACCGAGCACACAAAAATGAGTCACTGACCTTCAATTCCTTATATCCTCCAATATCATCCCATGATACCTTAGGAATTTCCACAGTAACACCCCTTGTTATACTTGGGCCAACAATAGATCTAGCATAGTCCCAATCTTCCATTGTAAGCAAAAGTGCCTGCTCTACATCTGAAAACCTTTTAAGAGCAAAAGCAGTTGCTTCACGGCATAAAGCTTCTAAATCAGCTCCAACATATCCATTGCACATTAGAGCGACGGATCTCAAGTCAACAGTAGGATCCAAAGGAATTTTTTTTGTGTACAGCTGAAAATCAAGAAACAAGGAGTCAAACTGCTATATCCACTTTGAGTAAACCTCAACATTCAACTAACTTAAACTCTCAGCTTTCAGGTTTCAAAAATCTGTGCAGCCTTAATAAGATAGTGTGGCAGATGCATCCAGTATGATCTTGGAAACAGCCTATTAATGCAATAATTTCTATGATACCTGGAGAACTTGAAAGCGCTCTTCTTCATTGGGTGTTGTAACTTCTATTTCAACATCAAAACGCCCATACCTTCTAAGTGCAGGGTCAATTGCATCCACTCTGCAAATACAGAAAGCAAGTACTGAACGAAGAGAACAAATGACCAAAGAAAATGGACAAAATGTACTTAGGGAGCCTCATCAAGATAGTCATCTAGTTGTGATTATCCATTCTTAGAAAAAAATGAAGCAATACAGATTAGGGTCATTGGCTCTCAGCAACCAATGTGGATCACCGAAATTCTTCTCAAAAGCAGGATAAAAAGTTTCACACTAAGAAGGAACAGCGGAATGAATGAAATATGGCTTCTCTTTAATAGTCCTCATAGTATAATAACCTACAAAAGCTTAAGGTATCAAGTTTAAGGAGGCATGCGAAAGGGGCCAAGACTAATTATCAGAAGGACGAAATCTAATATAATCTCATTATTAAACAATACCCTAATATATCCTACAACAATAAGCCCTTGTCCACATGTGAAGATTTAACCTGTTAGTCGATGCAACAACAACTAATTGTGGCAATGATCCTGGTAATGGCTGAATAGAGTCCATCAGGGTACATAATTGAGACGTCAAACGGACATCTTGCTCTCTTCTGCACTTCAAGAAATAACTTGAATTAAACTGAAGATTGCCAAGTAATCTTTATGGCAAAGTAATAGCAAAAATGAGGGAAACAAACAGGAGAATTTGCAATTCAGCATACAACTGATAATGGTCCGAAATGTCATTGCTCTGCTAGCTGCTTTTATGTCACCGCCTAATTGCAGGTGAAGTCCACATCAAAACGAGAGAGAGAGAGAGAGAGAGAGAGAGAGAGAGTACATCTCTAGTTTTCGATGAGATCGTTTTCTTGCAACACCTTGAAAGGGCACCTTCAAGCGAGCATATGAACATGACAGTAAACTCTATGCTTGAAACTAATGAAATCTTCTAAACACACTGAATATGTCTGAATCAAGGAAATCGTGATAAATTTGCCGACCAATGTTTCCCCATCATTAGGACGACAGTTCCCAGGAACTTTTGAGTTTGATAATGGTAAAAAAAAAAAAAAAACATAAAATCTCAGTGACATGTGAACAGCTTTTTACTTTTCGAAAAAAGACAAAAGGTTATAGATACTAGAATGAAGGAAAAGATGACATTTATGGCACTAACTAATCGCACTCAGCAAAACCATGTGCCAAAATTGAGCACCCAAATTTGATTGCCTGCTATACATGCCATCACATAGCTTGCCCAATCACAAATATGACCATAAAACAATTTATAGTCCCATAAAATCACCTTTGAACAACTAGTTCTCTGAATAATCACATATATCACAATTATTTTGATGTCACACTCAGTACCTCAACTTACTGTAGATATAGTTTGAATAACTTTATCTTATGGTAAAAGGATAATACTTGTCCTGGTTTCTAGGGGTGTGCGGGTTTCAAAGTGGGTAGGGTATTTACTTTACCCTGGAGCTCGCCCTATAGGCTCTTGAAACCACCCACAAGTTCGGGGTACCCTGGACTACCTTGTAATACTTTGAAGGAAAATTTATAGCATAAAAATTTGTGACAAATGGAATGCATGTAAAATACACCTTCATGTTAAATAGAACCAAAATCCTAAACAGATAATCATCGAAGGTGAAAAAACAAAGAAATAAATCAGCTTCTGCCCATCATTTAAATCTAATTTACATGAAAACCTATCCAACTCTACTGAAAGAATGAATTAAATGGTATCGGTGTAGACACACCCAAGCTTGTCATAGAGAGAAAGGGGTGAAATGGGGTTGGAGATTATTTTTCCTGATGGCTCAGAGATAGCCAATACAGCTAGGGCTTTCACGTGCTCATATGTGAAGATTTCACAATGAAAAAGTGGAAGTCATAAATTATTAAGAATTTTCTCAAGTAACATCATATATGGAAATCTGAACAAGTAACAGGGTCCAAGGTATAGGTTGCGTGCATGGTATTATAAACCCAAACCATGAAACCTACCTTGTACTCACTAGCTCCTAGATTTTGGAACCTGGAACAGCTCTTAAACCCACCCTAGAACATACCCAACCATGCCGGTTCTGAAGGGTCCACAGGTTCCACAGGTTTTTCTGCACACCGCTACTAATTTCCAAGTTATGCCTCAACTGTTTAAGAAAATCCCTAATGCTGCTTATATTATATTCACCTGTTTTCCATATTTCTTTTATTAAATGATGTGACTTTTCGGTTCCTCCACAGCAAAATGATTCCCGAAGCCAATAATTGATCGCTGAGTAGGAGATTATTGTGATTTTACCTCGAATTACGATGAGGGCAGAGCACATCTACTTCATCTATGAAGATAACCGATGGCTTGCCCGACATTGCAATAGCAGATGCTTCAGAAAAAGATTCTCGCAGAATACTCTCACTTTCTCCAGCATGAGCTTTGTGAACAGAGTGTGGGCTGCAGCACAGACCAAGAGAATTCAGTTGTAAGCAATACCTTGCGTCTAAAGCAAGCCCGGAAGATTACAAAGTTAAGAGCGTAATTTCATCTGCAAGCAGCAATTAGTTGAAAAGTGAATGGTTTTTATTTCCGTAGTTTTCAGATTGTTTTATAGTTTGAACAAGAACAACTACCCCGAGAAAAGCGAATGCATAATACAGAGGTGCATTGAGAGTACCTGATAATGGTTAACTGCGCAGAACACTCTTGTACAACTGCACGAACCAAGCTTGTCTAGCAAGGTAGATGAACCGAAATGAAATCACTCGATCCGAGAAAAGAAAACCAATCACGCTCCTATGACAACGGAAAGGCGCTCCAGGAAAATGGAACAAATTGCTCTAGATTACAGGTAACAGGACATTGTCGATCGAGTACCTTTCCAGTGCCCGGTGGTCCGTAGAGAAGCAAGCCTCGCGGCCACTGCGAGAAACATCGCAAAACGTGGTCACGTCAAAATCGAAACGGGACATTCTTGGATTGCAGCTAGAGAGAGAGAGAGAGAGAGAGAGAATCATATCGACGGAGCGAGCGATACCTTGAGGCCAAGCCTCTGAGCTTCGCGGGAGTAGAGAATAGGGAAGGTGATGAGCTCTCTGAGAGCCTCCAGCGCTTCTCGGTTGCCGCCGATGGCTTCTTCAGCTCTCCACCGGTCATCGCCACCATTGCCACTGCTGTTGTCAGGTTCATCGACGCCGCGACGGTTGCCTCTGCTCGTCATTCTTTAGTCCCCTGCGTTTGCGCGCGCGTGTGGGCGACCCAAGGGACTTCAAGTGGGATTCAGGGTTTATACGTTCTGCTAGAAAAAATTTCCCTCGGGGCAAATTTTCACATTTTCTCGAGAAAAGGCAGGAACTTTTCGAGCGAGCGGTGGGATTTTCCTCGGTCTCAATTTCTCGGCTCTCGATATCACTCATCGACTTTTTTTTATCTTTTTCTCCATAGATCTTCCCCGACCATTTTCTGAATTCACTTCGTTAAAATCTCATGTCCTTCTGCATTCCCAATTATAATCTTAATGGATTACAGAATAAATCAAGGAAATTGAACCCACCAAATGCGATTTGTGTAGTTAAAGTTGACATATAATGAATAATAAACCGAAATCAAATAATTTTCTTAAATTGTTTTCCAGCACAAACAAACACCACAAAATCGTTTGCTTCCTCTAAAATTGAATGACAAGAACTTTCCATAAAACAAATACTAAAGTTTTATAAGCGATGTTGGATTCGCAGCCTCCTTATTCTCATGATCACCCATTCTCAATTTCACCCTCGATGGTTCGAATGCTTCAACCCTTCATGCAAGAGACCCAACCGTCAGCAAAGGATGCATAAACCATTTGTAATCAAAGATATACATGGTGCAGGAAAAATTTACCATTATGCAGATGCCAATTTATTCTTACGTTTTTTAATTTTATCAATTTAGTCATAATCAATCAAACCATCTTCAAAACATAAACCTATCTTATGGCATGTGCATCAATTGATCTTGATGGGAACGTTTTATTTTCTCAAAAGATCAACGTGAACCGAATTTTATAACAAAATTAAGGATTCAATTGTTTGAATGAAACTTTTTCTGAAAAACTATTTTCTGACTTTTCGATGTTTGAATTACTAAAAATTAATCGATCTACAAAAAACGTTTTCCATAGACTAAAACAAGTTTGTTGAGAGGAAAAGACTTACATTTCTAGCAAGAAGGAAAACATTTTCTCTAAAGCAGAAAACAAATGAAAACTGACATTTTCCTTAAAAATAATTTTCATGAGAATATTTATTTTAAAAAAGCATTGCGATAAAAGAACATAATTCTCAAGAAATCATTTTAAAGAAAAATACTGTCCCCTTTTCAAGTTAGAGAATTCATTTTTCTAACTTCGAATATGCATATTTTCTTTGACAGTAAAGGATTTTCCCCTTTTTTCAACAAATCAAACGTGTGAAAATACGAAAAAAGCTAATTGGCGAAAAATTCTTTCACTCAAACAAACACGGCCTTGATTGGAATTTTGAATTCCTGGATTAGTGATCATGAGAAATGCAGCAATAGCAGGCATATGGATATGCATACATGGAAATACTTGAAATTCTTTCCTGCTGAGGAGAGTTACTGTAAATCCAACAAGCAGCAACAAAAATAAAAGGTTATTAATGTCAAGCAGCACATAAATCTTAAATAAGAGGTCTTGTGAAGTTAGCACTAGATTAAAAGGCTTGCCTAGATAAGAAACATCTTGTTCTTTCTTTAACATTTCTGATCTCGAACGATACTCTCAGTAGGTTTCCAGCCTACCTAAGCCCACCCAGAGAAAAAAAAATCAACCCAGAAGGTCAACAAAAGCAACTAGTTTGAGTATATGTAGCCAAATCAATCACCCAAAACTGCTCTTTGATAACTTCGTGCTGGGGAAGGAGATATATGCTGCTCTTCGAACAGCAAAAACTATCCAACGAGCAGAAATGAATACTTGAGCTGGATCCTGGACCAGATACTGATACTGTCGAAACCAAGGGGCATGTTGAAGCAACCAGTACCACGGGAGGAAGACTACGACGATTTTGGTATTTCCTCAAAACTCAGTTCCTAAGGCATGTGAATCACCACGCTTCCTGCAGACGCTTGGTTTGCTGCGCGGTTACTTCCAAAGTTCTTCCGGTTTGATTCCCTTGCGATTCTTGAACCGAACTTTAAACAGTAAAACATTGATATGTTAACGTCTGTTCGATTTTTCTATATCAGATGTAGTAAATTACTGCAAATAGCAGATTAAAGAGGTGCTATCGTGGAAACTGGACACTGTCATTTCAACGTAACGATTGTTCCAAAGTTTCATATATTCGAGCTTGAAGTCTTGCCTCAGCATTCATCAAGGAAAATGACAAGTACAAAGTGATGTGAAAGATGAAGCGGGAGAGGTACAAATGCGAATCGCTAGATGAGCATTATACTGTGACTATGTAAGGACATATAATGATGAATGTGGCGGCGTTATTCATAGTGGGGAACCAGATGCACTGCTAGCACATAAACTGGATATGAAGAGACTTAGATGTAACCCTTGACCCTATCCTAAAGAATGCTTCCATAAATAAACTTAAGAAGATACTGAAAATAAGAAATTGCTTTCTCAAGAAAAAGCATAGTAAATCGCCACAGAGCTCACATCCCAATTCCACATAAGAACAAATGAATGACCCAATAAAAGTGCAAACCTGAATTGCTCTTTTAGGTAGAGCTGATGCTTCATGTAGACCAAGCAACCTTGCAACCTTCAGAAAGAGAAACAAAAAAAATGGCATGTCATTGCGGTATGAAACGTGACCAAATAAAAAACTGCGATTATAATGCAAAATAAGCCATTACATATTGGGAAGATAGTTGAAGTGCACAAGGTACCAAAGTAAATAGACTTGATGCTAGAAGAAAAAAAGAAAATAGTCCTAATTTTAGAAAAAAGATGGAAGCAACAATAGGAAGGAAGAACATGCAGCTAAATTAATGGGATAGGAATCAATTGGATCAAAACTTCCAACTGCTTTGTTCCAGGCTGCTCCATAGACGGTATTCCCCGTTGTTGAACAGCAATTGTAGCCTACTTCCTAAGTTCTTAGCCCACAACTACATGTACTATTTGCTTGCAGTAGCTTCTTTGCAGACTGGGTAGGTACACTAACAAGATCAGGCGGATTTACTGTTGAGGGAAATCTAAAATTATCGAATTCAGTAACACGTCTCTAATCCAAGATACTATTCAAGCATTCAAACTGCATACACTAGCAAAAGCAGTAATTGAAAGTACCTTCCCAGTTTTTGCCAACTCATCAAAGAACTATATTCTTTTGTTGTATGTCTACTCAAAACGAGATAAACAGAAGTTCAATGGAAAAGATTACACTGACCTCTCTCAAAATCTTCTTGTCACCAGTACCACTTGGTTGCTCAAGGTCTGCAATTTCCCACAAAGGAATATCAAGCAAAACCTTTATGACATCTTCATCCAAGAAAGGGAATCTTGCCTGTTAGAATAGAGTTGAATCATCATCACACTAGGTATTTCATTGAGGAACTGACAACACATATGCTTATACACACCTCTTTCCCATGATCAGCTATACACCTATCATCTCTCCCCAGGTTCCTCTTCCAAATTCTCTGCATGTCCAATCTCATCTCCTCATCAAGCCCAAGCCAACTGATGATACCGAATCGTTTCAAAGAGTTCAGATTATTATAATCAAAGACAGGCATTATCATCATAATCCTGGATGAGGAAATGCAAAAGCTTACGTACGGATATGGCATGTGCCACTTTGTAATTATCGTCAGTAAACCCCACATATTCCATTTTCTACATTTGAACACAAGAGCATGCAATGATCTAAGCGAATGCAAAAGAGAGACCTATCATGAATGCACGATTAACCCGATGCAAGAATGATTTATTCAAGCAATACCTTCCATGTTTATATTTTGTTTTATGTCTACCATAGCCGGCACACTGCTCATCGGCACCAGAACCAACGAGGACGATTCTGGCATTGCTCCTGTAATTATGAAGTTGAAGATCTTCGTCATTTTCATTATCTCTTTCTTCACACACCCAACCATCACCACTAGCAGCCAGCCATAAAGCTATTCCAATATTCAAGTCCTGCAATGTGAGGTGAAAATTAACTCCGCTTGGGTGAAGCAGTACATGAATTTTGATAATTTTGAGGAAGAAGCAGAATTTTTGTGACATTATCCATGAAGAATTAACCCGTAAATGTATGTTCACAAATAGGAAAATGTATGATGTCTATGTCATGTGATAATTACATCCTTCACATATTAATAGAAAGATACTATAAGAACTGTCTAACAACAGTACCATGTAAGTATTAGCAGGATGAATAAGTGACATAACATGCTTCGTTTCTGAGCTCAAGTTTGACAAGTCAGCATCTATCTCAACAAGTCTCCACCTGCACTCCAATACCACTAAGAGTTCAGGTCTAGAAAGCCCAACCATACTAGAATAACAGTCAAATCTTTCCAAGTCAGATTGATAGGATATAATTTTAGCGCCTTTTATCTTGACAACAATCAAGAAGTACGTAATTTAACTTTCCAGATATCATAACCCTCCACACAAACAATTAGCATCATAAAGATGGCAAATGTCAAAACTAAAACACAATTCATCCCTTAATCAACACATGATATGGACAAAAAAGATCTACCTAACATGTCTAGTATACCAGATTGTGTCCGTTGACGAAGCTATATTAATAATTGTTTATCAAGGAGAAAAATCAATTCAATGCCCTTACATTGCCACAGTTAGTAGACTCAATTAGCCATTGGATTATTGAGAAGACTGCCCGCTTAGTACCAAAGAAGATATGATTGTAAGAGTATACACAACACTAGATGCAGAGGCAAATAATTAAGCAACATCTCGGATATATTCTGCCACAGTTAGGCCATTATCACAATCCAGCCATAAGAAGAACCACTCCCAGCTAGGCGACCAGAAATGACATTACGTTTCATCTTTGAATGACCAGACAGAGAATCACAAGCTAATACAAAAGAGAGAAATTATGTAACTTGTTTCGACCCCAAAAAAAAAAGTAACTTGTGAGTCATATGACCGCCACTCTCTCAGGGAAAAGTACCTCTAAGGTGGAAAAAATAGTTTTCCCCACAATTCGCAATTGTACCATAGAAATATTTTTTAAAAGAAGCAACACAACTTTTCTATATTTGAACAATGGACAAAGCAAAGAGAGAACAAACTAAATATCGCTCAAGACAAGATTTCATGAAAAACTAGGGTTTGCAAAAGTCACCTACAGAACAATAGATAAAAAGAAAGAGATGCTGGTCTCACCAATATATGCTATTCAAAGTGTTTCTCCTACAGAAGATAGATAAGTAAGGTATCTAAATTATCCATTTTTTTGCTTATATACAAACACTCTCAGAGAACTGTATGTACCTTTCTCTAGCTATGCAGCAGTCTTCTGACACAGCCTTATGACAAGCCAATTGACCTAGGTATAGAAAGGAATCTTTACCTCTAGAAAGCTTGTGCTTACCTTCTTGATGGAGCAATTCTTCTCAGCTCCTTCTTTCCTGCTCTTGCAGAGATTCTATCCGGAGCAGAAGGACCATCAAAGCTGACGTTAAGCAGATCAATGTCAACTGCCAAGAGAAATGTTATTGGTGGACATGTCAGTGATTCAAAAGCAATTCCCGAAGTGTACCACAGTAGGTTCTAGAACTCGCTCAGCAGCTTTGTAAAAAGCACAATTGAGACATAAGCAAATGCAAAAATAATCTGATCTTGTAGCAAAAAATTGTTGTTGGCAAATTTTTTCCTGCTAAAGGTGGGCAGCAGCACTTAAATTACCATGTGACTTCCATCAGTCTTTAGCCATTATAAGCAAAGAAAAGCTTTTGGTAACGTCCAATAATGGTAGAAATAATATATTCTCAACACCAAATAAACCAGAGAAAGGACCACAAAAAGAACACAATAATCTTGGACTAACATAAAACTAGATAACCACCCAATCCTAAGCAGAGAGTCAATACAAGGAAGTAAGAAGTTGACCACTGACAAACCTAATAGCTAAACAATAACAGAACAAAAACAGAAGTGATAACTGGAGCGGGGGAATCCCTCTATCCCATGGTCTATCCTGAGAGCATTGAGCCAGAAACATGTGATGCTGTTCCAAGCTTCACATCCTCAGCCACCAAAGGGTACAACATTGAACTGTAATAGACTTACACCGAGGGTCTATGCACTGGTCCAAAATTGCTGCTATTATCATGGAATCCAATCCGCCCGAGAAAAGAACAGCCACAGGAGAGAATCGCTCTCTAAAATTGCATGCAGTACTCTGTCTCAAATTGCAAAAATTTTATCAGCAAAAGTGACCAAACAATGTGAGTGTTATATGAGACAGAAAAAGGAAAAAGAAAAAGAAGCTCCATGTGTGATCTTAGCATAAGTTTCCACACAAGGATCCTCTCTGGTTATAGTGAAAAGAACCAGAGTGAAGACTAACTTAAGGCAGGGCTGCCCAGAAGTATTTCAAAGAATTGCTCCAATAAACCATGCAGATGGAAACGATAGCTTAGTAATAGGTTGGGAATGATGATACAAGGATAAACTCAGAATAATAAAACTTCTGCAAAGCTCAAGGAGGTCTTTGGAAAAACAAAATCATGAAATCCTAGAAGATCTAAAGCTGATGTCAACTTCTGCCGAAAAAAGACTTACCCATTCAACAGATAAGAGAATAAGCCATCTATAATACATGAAACTAACAATAAATTTGGCAGCTTAATATATTTATCTCACATGTCGAATTAACAACCAAATTCAATCAAATGATACCTGAAAAAATTTATGACAAGTCCGACGCAGGACAGATTCCCTCAGAGCAGTCAGAACTGTCTCAGCGGGCACTGATGGAGAGGCTTTCCCAAACCCTATTTAAAGGGAGAACATATATATGAGGTCCTCAGCAAGACAATACCCCTAGTTTGCTGGTATCTTTTTATGGATGAGGATAAAAAATAACTTTCACTTCCGAATTACAGGAAAAGAAAAAACTACTTTCACTTTGCTACGAATTGTTGAAAATTATTTCTCAACGCTATTTACAATCACAAAACTGACATTGACAATCAAGGTGTTTTCTGCCATTTTAGCTTGATTTAGATAGCATGATGCAAAAGAAGCTCGTACAATGTCATGGTTCTCACCATACCTTGCGACAAGTATAGCTCTTCAGCAGTAGGCTCAACATGAGTTCTTTCCCAGTGAATCAGTTTCTTAACCATGGAATTATTCCACTCATGACTTCGGATATCACCAATTAGACAGCCATTCAAAATCGAAGCATCAATTTTCACGCTATATATCCCACAGGTGAGCTCTTCCCAATATTTCTGCTGGTTGACTCCATTTTCGAATTGCAAATCTGCAGCTGAAAGATACAACTTAACCAAAGAAAAATGGTGACACATACAAATAATCCGTGACCATTGGTGATGCTTAACTCTACAAGCATTATGTACCAGAACTGTGCTCAACCAAAGTAGGTGCTACAGAAGAAAGCAGAAATCGGGGGTCTTTTTCAGTTGGCCAATGCACAAGGAGGCTCCGTCTGCCAAATGCATCTCGACCAAACCAGAGGGTTCTTGAACTATTCTGATGCATCAAACAAAACCACAATGTGTAACAGGAGGAGATCTTCAAAAGCTCTTTTACAAACATAAAAAATAAAATAAAATAGACAGTTTACAATCCTAAAAGAGAACATAGATATTGTGTAATATTGCAAAATAAAAGGGAAAGCTCGGTATGCTTTTGGCAGTTGAAGGGTCGACAGTGTAAAAACATCTATTATAAAGGACAAGCTCACAAAACGTAAGTGGAAACTTACCACGCAAAGTTACCTGCCAATAAACGATAGCCCATGGACCCTTTATTCTTGAAAGAACATCTGGAACAGAATCTTCCTCATTGCCAGAACAGCAACATGAACAATTATCCCCATGAGAGCTACCAAAGCAGCATCTTGCGAGATATTGCGAAAGAATTTCAGCATCATTTTCATCACATCCCACAGGTATTCCTCCAAATATCTCACCTGCTTATTCATTACAAGTTCTCATCCAGAAAGAACACAGAAGCAAGACATAGAATGGATTAAGTTATGAAGGGTCCACATATTAGCTTGGCAATCAGCACAAAAAGGAAAAGGAAAGGACAATAAGAAGGAGACACAATGTGCACAGAGATGAAGAGCGACAGAGCTCCCAGGACTGAAAGACAACTTCTGGACAACCAACTCCACAGTTGATAATGTAAGGAGTCCATTATCATTAAAGCTTCGTTTGTCGCAATAAAACTCTTTTGCTCTTGAAAGGAGATTTCAGCAAGACCCTTTTTTCGTGAAAATTGACTTAGAAAAAAAAACATTTCCAGCATTTGCATTGGCATGTTTACAAGAAGTTCTTATTGAAAATTTTCAGAAAATGATCTGTGGTGATAGATGACCAGCCACAGTAGTGGCTACCAAAGACACCAGTAACCGGTGATGGTGGCAGCTGCCTAGTGGTGACTGATACCAGTGAAAACAAATGATTGGTTACAGTTGACCATAGCACTAGTGAAAACAAACAAGGAACAAAGGTAGCGACCAGTCAGGGACGCCGGTATGGTGACTGGCAGTGTGCAGGTGAGCAATAGTGAATAACATCCAATTTTGGTACAAGATGCATGAAACATCAAGCTACCCACCAACAGAAGTAAAAAAAACCTACTAATAATGTCAATTCATAAGCAAAACATACCAACAAATCTTACAAAGAACACTGAAACAATTTAGCAGCATGGTCTACTGAGCACATCATTGACCTGAATGCATCACAAAAACATTTAAAGCATCCCAGAGATAATCTCTGCGTCTATTATCACAAGAAATTAAATATGCATGAGATAATCTCTGCATCATATCCATGCACATTAAAATGGACGCACCATTGTAAACAAGGATATTCCCGAATTTATCCACCAATGGCTGAACGATAGGACTCACTCCCCTAAGTTGCAATGTGGCACCAAGAAAGAGCAGCTCTCCAACAAATGAATGGATACCGAAGGTCTTGTCCTCCACAGGATTTTCTCCATTTTGAAACGAACTGGAAAAAATTTCCTTTGCTGAATAAGAGTTTTCAGTATCTATAGTCACCTCTTCTTCGATAGAAGTAACAATCTCTTGCTTGTTGATTAAATTGGAACTGTTCGAATGAAGCAATAGCCTTTTACTGCCCAGACTATGAGGTCCCCTCCTCCGAAGAGCTTCCTTAAGATCATCGAGAGACAACAGCAGCTGGTGGCCATTTACATACCAGTCAATGAAATGTGAACAGAGAGAAAAACTATGAAATCCCCCCCAAAAAAAAAAGGAAGGGCATCTATTGAGCTTGAGAACAACTTATAGGAAATGAAACACATAACGTAACTTTGGTCAGTCTAGTTTTTCTCCGCCATGGCATTAAACTGTATTCATCATGGACATATCAAGAGTAAAATATTGCTATTTAGATAATGATCGACAAGGGCACTAGGGCACCCACTAATAATAAAGTATGAAAATCTCAAATCTTCCACGGTACCATACACGAGCTAAGACATGATCCATCAGTACCGAGCATGCAGCTCCAACTCATGCCGATCAAACTCCTGCAATTTTCAACTAGGCCAGCAGGATATCACAATGCAAGCAAGTGATCCACTAAGATTGGTGGACTAAATTGGCTTCTCTCATCTCATGAGGACAAGAAAAAGTGGTCCTTGTTTCTTGTATTAAGGCAAAACCAGCTGGTGCACCACACAAACACAAAGCCTATGAACCTCAACTCCGCATTGAACACAGCACAAAAATTGGAAAATGTCTCGAGGGTGCTGTAATGGCACCGGTGAGGTTGCAATGCCCGCAATTTAGAAATGGAAACAGTAGTTCTTTGCTTGTTTTATTTTCCTCCGTGATGTGTGAATTCGTCACATCAACTCAATCACAACTACCTTATCAGTCCCAATATTACGTTTAGCAAGGCCAGGCATGCGTCCTTGGAGCGCTTGTTGACAACGCTGTGCAGAAAATCAAGAATCGTACTCCAAACGGTCAACCGTAGAAAATCACGGATCGTATTCCGAATGGTCAACCACCAATTCAATACAGTGCCCCGCCGGCTCAGTCACCAGCTGTTTTCAGCTTCTATGACAGAAAACACGGCATGGCCAACTCAATCAAAGCCATCAATCTAATACATTGACTCGATTTCTACCTTCTCGAGGACATCACATATAAACACAGACTAATACCGGCCGCTTTGGGATGATTTCGCGACGGCGACCGGTGACCGGCGTTCAGCGGCGACGACCAATGGCCAATCGACACCGAAGAATGCACAAATCAAAAACTAACCAAAGAGGAGAAGGAGGGAAAGACTTACGGGCTGAGTTTCAGGCGCGGAACATGCTGGATCGAAATGAATTCCAGATACTATCAACGCGATTCCGCACATCTCTCTCGCAACAGGACTTTGGTGCGAAGGTTTTGGCGCAGAGCGATGGCCTGGGTTTTTAGCTTCGCAATTCTATTTTCGTATTTGTAAGCTTTAGTTGGAAGTTCAAAAACAAAAGCCTCCGTAGCATAGTGGTAGTGCGTTCGCTTCGTAAGCGAAAGGTCGCGAGTTCGATCCTCGCCGGGGGCTTTATTTTTATGTTATTTGCCTTTTCCTACGTTCATCGTACAGGTCAAATTGAACATATGCACCATTTAATACTGACCGTGGAATAAGTCTTTTTTTTTTTTTGTAAATATCTTTTTCAAAATTAAGTCAGAGCTTTAATCAAAACATAAATAAGAAGATCCAAAACTTACTTTTTATTCTCAAATCATGGATTTACTTTCTCTAAATAGTGTGTATCGCATTGTGAATTTCAAATTGCTAATTAAGAAAGGAGGATGAACTCGTTTAAAATAATTTGATCACGGCCGTTCAAACGAAATCCAAAGATAGATTCTCCCACGTAATCCTTGCACTCATATATGATCTTTACGATTCGCACACCCTACACATGCCCTTCGACCATTATAAAAAGCTCTCTTTTGCAAATGCAAGAATAGCTCGGCATTTTGTAAATGTCTTCTTCAAAATTAAATCAAAGCTCTAATCATAACATAATGTGAAGATCCGAAACTTACTTCATACTCGAATTTACTCTTAAATCGTGAATTTTCTTTCCCTAAATAGCAAGTATCACGTCATAAAATCAAATTGAAAATTAGAAGGTGGCCAAACCCATTTGTAATGTTTCTAATTTGCATATGACTTGATTAACCCGTTCAAAAGTGATCCCTATACTCGGATTACATGAGTCGAGCCCTCCCTCTCTTTCTCTCACGCACACTTGCCCTTGATCAGTACTATAAAAAGCCCTTCTTCTCTATACTTTCATACCGAATTTACTCTCAAATGATTTACTTTCCCTAAATAGAACGTGCCACGTCGTGAATTCCATATTGCTAATTAAAAAAGGTCGATAAACTCACTTGCAATGTTTGTAATCTGTATGCGATTTGATCGCGGTCATTCAAATGAATTCCAAATATACTCTCTCAAGAAATCATTGTACTTGGATTACATCGGTCGAGCCTCCCCCTTCTCTCTCTGCGATTCGCATGCCCCACACGTGCCCTTTGATCATTATGAAAAGCTATGTTTTGCCATTGTGGGAATAACTTGTCATTTTATAAATGTATTTTTCGAAATTAAATCAAAGCTCTAATCATGACATAATGTGGAGACTCCAAATTTATTTTGAACTCGAACTTACTCTCAAATCGTGAATTTTCTTTCCCTCAATAGTGGGTATTATACGAACAAAAAAAGATATAGTGGGCATCACGTCATAAATTCAAACTTGCTAATTAAGGAAGGTGGACAAACCCATTTATAATGTTGCTAATTTGTATACAACTTGATTAAGTAGTTGAAACGAAATGTAAAAATAAATTATTCCGAGCGATTCCTATACTCACGTTACGCGAGTCGAGCCCTCCCTCCCTCTCTCTCTGGCGCCATACGTGCCCTTGATTAGTATTATAAAAGGCTATCTTTTGCAATTGTGGAAAAAATTTAATTCTCTTTCTCTTTCAAAATTGAATCAAAACATACATTAGAAGATTCTAAACTTATTTGGTATCCGAATTTACCCTCGAATCACGGATTTTCTTTCCTTGAATAGTGAGTACCAGGTCATAAGGTCAAAATTTCTAATTGAGAAAGGAAAGGACAAATCAATTTGCAATACTTTTTAATTTGCATGTGATTTGATCAAGGCCGTTCAAACGAAATTCGAAAATAAATCTTCTTGGATTCTTAGATTAGTCGAGCCCTCCCTCCACCCCACTTCTCTCTCTCTCTGGTTCGCACGCGCCACACGTGCCCTTCGATCAGTACTATAAAACCTCTCTCTCTTGCGGGGCTTGAGATCGCTGGACTCTCCCATTCACCCTCGTGCGTCAACTACTTTGGGCGCTCTCGCTCGCTCTCTCTCTAGCTCGCCGCTCTCTCGCCCGGAGGTTTATGAGTCTTTCTCTTCTATTTTAGTCGATCTGCTATTTCTCTTTCTCTGCTTTTGATGTAATAAAGATTGTCTGTCTGCATCTTTGTGCGAAAGATGAGCCGCCACGGATTTTGAATGGATCTATAGTGAAGAGGCACTTGTTTCTTGCTTTCTTGCTTATGAATTGTCGTAGTAATTGTTGATGTTCGTGACTGTAGATGTCGTTGTCGTGATTGTGTATAAAGGTTGTGTTGTTCCGATGGATCTGATCTGGGTTTGAGCTAACTTTATGCCTATACCCACTGTCGGTTGTTTTGGTTGGTGTCCTCTGTTGAACTCAATATCGAAATATGGAATTTGTTTTTATCAGGTCGTCATTGAATAGGGTTGTTTTTTTTTTTTTGGTCTTTGTTTGTTTAAGAAACTTGTATGCTGGATCGCTTTATTATAAAGTTTTGAGACTACCAATTTTGTTGCTGCTCAATTTTCTTAGATTAGCGTACTATCCCATATGTTGCTCGAGAACCATGTTTACGGTATTTTCTTGCTTTCTTGCGTACTATTTCATTTGTGTTCATGTGGTGCCTAACGTATTTAGTGTTGGGATGCAGAGATGACGGCACAGACCAATGGCAGCCCACCTGACCCCAAATCTGTGGGCAACGCCTTCATTGAGCAATACTATAGTATTCTTCACGACAGCCCACAAGTGGCTCACAGATTCTATCACGACGTAAGTGAGCTAAGTCGGCCTGGACCAGATGGTCAGATGATCTCTGTGACGACCTTGCAGGTGAGGATCTATTGGAAAGGAGTGTTTTTCCACCTGCTTCGCTCTTGATCTCGTTGCCTTTTTGGTGGCAGACTTATTTTTGGTGGAGGTTGGGGTGCATGTAACTCCAGGGTAATATTGTGATTTGATAGGAAATTTTGGTTCTCTTTTCGGATACACTATTCATTTTACTTGTAAGGCACAATTTTTTTCAGCTCAAATTGCCATGAGTGGATTAAGTTTCCCGATGCTGAATTGTCCATTATATCCGCATATCTCTTTTCCTTGGAGTAGCATACTTGGAGCGTTACTGAGCTGATGACAATCAGCTTTGCATACTAATAGAAACTCCCATTCATTATAACATTGTGCGCACATGGATCTGCTCATGACTCCTCTCTACTGACAGACCCTTGTGTCTCTGTACATTTGCGGTGACTCTTTTACTTATCTGGGTGCAGGGAATTAATGAAAAAATCCTCTCATTGGATTATGAGAAGTACAAGATTGAGATTTTGACTGCTGATGCTCAGGCTTCTTACAAGGGTGGAGTTCAGGTTTTAGTTACAGGCTGTTTAATGGGAGAGGATAACATCAAGAGGATATTCTCACAGTCCTTTTTCTTAGCTCCGCAAGACAGTGGTGGCTACTTTGTCTTGAATGATATTTTTAGGTACGTGGAAGGTGAATCTCCCTTGCCCGTCTCTCCAGCAGAAAAACATGAAGAGCTAAAGGGCGTTGAAGCTCCTCCCGTGCCAGATCCTGGTTGGTTAATGTGTTACTTGATTTCTCATTCTTATCTTCTTTTGATGCATCTTCCTCTCTGATGCTGTCGTGTGATGTCTTCTCTTGATTATTTCGAGTGAGAAATTGCTTTCAATGCAGAGCTGGCTCAAATTGTTGATCCACCTGCGGAGGTTGAGACTCTTCAGGTCGAAGAAATTGCTGATGCTGTGGATAACGGGGTGGAGTCTGCTGATGGAAAAGAAATTGTTGTTGATCCCATAGCTGATGCAAGTCAAAAGGATGTTAGCACGGTCGCTATAACTTCTGATGTTCAAGTTGATCCTCCTAAGAAGTCTTTTGCATCAATTGTAAGTGTTATTCGAGTGTTCCCTTTGATCTTGCTGAGTTGACATGTCTAATGTATTATTGATCTGGTTTAGGTAAGTGCTCTGAATGATAGTGCTGCGCCATTTCAAATGAGGGCTTCAGCTGCAAAGCCTCTTGCACGACCGCGGGCGCCTACAGCTGCCAAAGCTCCTGTACCTAATGAAAGCATTCCTTTTGAAAAGAATGAAAGTCAAGCAGGTTCCTTTCTGATCTTATGATCTTACGATGCTTGGACATCTCTATAGTTTGTTAAACTTCTTCCTATGTATCATGAGTGTAACTTCTGCTATTTGTGGTGCCTTCCCAGTAAAGCGCCATTCTATATTTGTGGGCAACTTGCCTTTAGATGCAACGCCAGATCAACTTGAGGCTGCCTTTAAGAGATTCGGGTCTATCAAACCCAACGGCATTCAAGTTAGAAGTAGTAAGGTCGGGGATTGTCCCTTGGTGAAAAATAAGTGACATGCCCAGATATTTAGTTTTGATGTCTCTGTAATTTGTGGAACTTGCATGCATGTGGCAGGGCTCGTGTTATGGCTTTGTAGAATTTGAAGCTGAGACTTCTATGCTAAGTGCTCTTGAGGTACTTTTTTCTTCTCCTTTCACCTGAAGCTATAATTGAAATTTTGTTCTTTTCTGCAGTCTTAAAGTTAGATGTTCTTCACTATTTGATTACACAATGATTGAGTTATTCGCTTTGGCAAGGAAGAAAGTTGCATTGCTTTCTAATTACGGCTCTCCTGTGGTTTTACAAACTTTCTTGTTTGCTAACAGTCGTCTTGTATTGCAGTGTTGTTGCACGCATTATCTTTGGTTTCCTTGTTACAACTGAATCGTAGTAGATTCTTTACATATTCTGCAGTGAGGGCCTGTTTGGGTCTGGCTTTTGGTTATGTATCACATTACTTTGATGCTGCTATTGCTGTCTGAGATAATGGCAATTGATTTATTTCCTAAGAAATAATTAAAGAAGCAGGTCTAAATGAGCATGTCTAGGGTGGACCCTAGCGTTGGTTAAATGGACGTTTGTTTGCCTCGTCTGACATGAGCTTGCTAATCAGGAGGTGGCACAATTTTACCATTTTTACTCATATTGATGTGTCAAATGATTTTTGATTACAGGAAAACTCCATCATGATTGGTACCCGGAAGGCTCACATTGAGGAGCAGAAAAAAGGCAAGTCCTGTATCTTTCTCTTTGGTTACCACTGCACCTGAATCATCCGTGAAAATAGAAGAGATGAATTCAGAAAAGTCTTTTTTTCCCCCTTAAAAAAGAGTCATTTATTGCTCTTCTTCGGGCTCACATTGAGGAGCAGAAAAAAGGCAAGTCCTGTATCTTTCTCTTTGGTTACCACTGCACCTGAATCATCCACGAAAATAGAAGAGATGAATTCAGAAAACAGTCTTTTTTTCCCCTTAAAAAAGAGTCATTTATTGCTCTTCTTCGGGCTCTTTCCGGGTAAGAGTAATAGTATCGTAACCGACGGTCAATTCTGTGCTTTGCTTTAGATGGTGGTGACAGAAAGGCGTCGCAAGGAAGGGGCGGGTTCCGGAATGATCATTTCAGAAGCCACAGTAGCTTCTCCGACAGGAAGCCCGACTTCTCGGGACGGATTGGCGGCACGGGGCGCAACGGCGGGACCTTCCAAAGGGAGTATCAGAACGGAGGAGGAAGAGGTCCCCGCCCAACACCCAAGCCGCGATAGTAGTACTGTCTTTCTGCCGCCCAATGATGCTTTGCATTTGAGAAGTAAAAATGAGATCCTTGCAATTTTTAGGTCATCTTATCAGGTGATTCTCCGGGTTTAGATTGCGGCTTTTCAGATTTTGATCGGGTAGAGTATTCCAGAGAGTTTGCCTTTGAATTTCTACTATGACGATTTTCTCTGGGCTTCTTTTAGACTTTCTGCTCCCCCTTTTAGTTAGTTGGGGAATAATTTTTCCCCTTGTAACAGAATAATTATCTACCTTTTTTTTCTTTTTTTAGGAAAAATTTCCATCTTTATAATTATCCGCCATGTCCTATGTTTCACATCTCGGGGTTGCCTGCCTGTCTTTACCTTATATCTAATGCGGTGGTCTAGCTCTGGTGTTGGAATTGATTTCCTTGGATGAATTTGGTCTGAATTTCGAAGGTGGAAAGACCTGAGGTTGTCATTTGAATTGACATCGGGTCGGATAGCTCGAGCCGAAGAGGTATCTAAATTCGGGTTTTTCTTTTTAAATTTAAGGCGTTTCATATGTGATCCGCATTAATAAATATGGGTTGGAATAAGAGTCTCTGGCCTATTCTTGATAGTACTATCTCGACTATGCATTAGCACTTTTTGTTAGGGTCGATATCGTACCTTGTAATTTACGAATATATGCGAAGTTCATAATTACTCTCTATATGAACTCTTTGTGATTCTATGGGTGACACCAAAATGCTCTTGTTAACAACGGGGAACGTGTGAGTCGTGGTGCCGCTTTGGTCGCTCGCTTGGTGCCGCTTTGGTCGCTCGCTTGGTTGTGGAATTCGAATCCGCCCTTCTCCTTCTCCTGCTCCCGAGGGGTGAAAATTAAATTTCGACAACCCGATCCGGCCCGGCCTGGCTCGACATTCCTTAGCCCGAATGGATTGGGCTAGGTTTTTGGGCTTGATTCTATTGTAAGATTTGGGCCTGGCTTTTCTGGCTCGATGCGTAGCGTGAAATGGCCCGGCCCAGCCTGGACCTTTTGTTCTCCTACTCTCTCTTTAATCCTAGAAAATAGATGATCGCTCTTACATAATATACTAGATCTTTGTTGACAATTACTTAATTTTTTTTCGGTCGGACGATAATTACTTAATTGAAATAGCGGATTTTAAAATGATATGGAGGACAAGTAAAAGTCATAAAAGTTGAAATCGATTCAAAATCACAACTATGAACATCCGAATTGGAACCAAGTAGCCGCTACAAAAAATACGAATATTGGAATTTTCGATTGTACTTATAGAACAATTCAAATTGAAATAAAATTTGGAAATCAAAAATTGCTTCGAACATTGGCACTCGAGTAGTCATAATATATTTCGACCAAAAAAAAGAGTTGTCATAATATTCTTGCTCAAAGAAATTGGAAATTGCACCATCCCCGTTGAACTTGTCGATCGATTAAATTGACGAGACGGAACAAAAAATATGATGGAGAGAAAGATAATCGCCCGCGCACTTAAAATTTGTTCCTACTAATCAAATGAAATAAAAGAGACTCGTAGGTTATGGTGTGTGTAAGTGCCTAAGTGGTTTTAAGTCTCGGCTCAGATAGTATAGGACACATCATTTAGAGTGCGTTTAACAACATTTCTGTTCTCGGGAGTAATTTCTGAGTGGAAATGACTTTTTTTTTATTCTGTTTCCAGAAATAGTTTCTAAGTAAAAGAACACATTTGATAACTACACAAAATTTCTCTTCCCGAAACAGAAATGCATTTGGTACTAATTTAAAATTTTCTATTCCCAATTGTTTTATTTAATTATAAAAATTTTAGTGAAGGTGGTGGGGATCGATGAGCTATGGTGGCGATGATCGCCGATCGAGGATGGAGGCGGTTGGTTCGTGGTTGTAAAGACGAGTATTAATTTATACCGAATTTATTTTTTAAAATGACATTATTTTTTCTTTTTGTTCTCGAGAATAAAGAAGTTATTTTATTTTTATTTCTTGTTCGTATCCTCGGAAACAGAAATTTATCCCTGGAAATAAAAAATCAATTTATATTTTCAAACGGCTTTTTTTTGTTTTTTTTTTGTGGTGTATGGAGAACAAGAGAGCATAAAAACAGAGAAACGTTACCGGACGTGTCCTTATCGTACTAGAATTGCCCCTCGTGTCGTGTCAGACAAATGTCATGTCGCCTTTATCTGAGCAACACGTGGCGTGCAGCGGTGTGGAGAATCTTCTCTCTCTCTCTACCCCCCCACTCAGTCTACGTCAACGACATGTCCCCAGCAAATCATCCCACGAAGATATGTTCCGCCCTTTTACGTCCCTTTTCCCCACTGTCGTTGCTGCCTCTACTAAAATCCTAAAGCTAAGATGTCACCACCGAATGGATGAAGTAGTAAAATTTCTTTAGCGAAAAATACCCTTCTACTAATCTTATGCTTCGTTTGTTTCGTGAAAAATACGACCTTTTCGCAAAATATTTTTCAAAAAGTCATTTTCCAATACTCTTCTACTAGCCTCAGTATATTTTCAGCAAAATTTCCGATGCTTAGAGCGCGAAACATATGAGTGGTAAAAAAAAACACTAATAAAAATTCTCTTTTAAAATTGAGAAAAACGATTTTCGTTTCTCATAAAATGAAATGAAAAGAAAAGCGTTTTCCTTTGTTCCTCTCTTTCTCTCGTGCTTCTGCAGCAGAAACATGATACCTTCATATGGAGGGATCGCGAAATGAAGCCCGAGCCCGCTAACATATGTCGCCGACTCGCTCTTACTTAAAAGATTTAAGTCAATGAGTTACGGACCAAGTAAAATAATATTTACCGCTCTACATTGCACCACTTTTCCGATATGGGAATTCTTCCATCTAACACCCACAAGCATTTACCTAAACATTTTTACTTGTCGAAATGTATTTCGAGTGTCTCTACAATCTCCGAGAGACAAATCAAGTCTCTATCGTTGGTAAGAATTTCTCGTGTCTTATAGATTAGGATGAGTTGTGAAATGACAATATATAAATAGGGTCTCGTTAACTATGGGCATACTTGTTAAGACCCTTTAAAATCGTAATAAAGAATATGACCTGCTTCAAATAGAAATATCTATGCATCCGAATGTGAGTGTGCGGAGGAAGTGAATTTGATCCGATTATATGAAGATTTTTATGCGTTAAAAATAATTCATGGGAGAACCCGTTTATTTCGCATAAAATGAAGAATTTGAAAAATATATATTTTTTAAATAATCGTTTATGTTGCTTGTAAAAATGAATAAATGAAAATTACTTTTATCATCGCCAAAAAAACTTAGACATAAATTGTTATCCATAATGAAAATATTTTTTATTGACTACTTATTTCAAGCAATACAAGCGATCATTTGAAGGAAAATATCTTTCACATCACTCATTCTTGAAGAAACAAACCGAGTCGAAAGGTTCCAAACTGTAGCATTTGATTTCGGGGGCTGCTTACATTTTATACTCTAAAATAGGGATGAACATGGTTCCAAAATAAAATAGAATTGAATCGATGAAAATATGGTAAGTTCCAAATTTCATGGTATGCATGGCAAGATCTAGATTCTAAAATTTAGGGAACCGATTTTGACGGGTAGATTATTGGTTCCAAGACGTGGAACTTGAAACTTGAAACAAGTCTTTATGTTATTTCTTGTTCTATGTCTTGGCATATTATGAGCTTCTATTTCCGGTGATATTCATGACTGAGACTTTTACTTATATAATATTTCATATTTTTCATGTGTCTAAAAATGAGTTGTGCTCAATGGAGTGTAGCAAGAAATGATAGTTATTACACATTATAAAAAAAAATGATAGTCATTACAAGTGATGTTTCTTCAACTAATAATACAGGAGGAACCTGGGTAAAACTCTAGAACCGATCCTAGAATGTATGAAAGTGTAAGTTTCATGTTTTAAGGCATGCATGGTGGATTCGAGATTTTTAAGAAAATGGGAAACCGTTTCGACATGTAGGTTCTTAGTGGAGTATGGAAGGAATTTGAAACCGCTCACTCCAATCTAAAATAACAGTGGAATATGGCAAGACATATTACTATTGCAAAAAAAAAAAATGTAGTTATTGTTGGAGTGAATTTGAATTTGTTGTTGATGGAGAAAACATAACTTAAACTCAAAACTAGGAGAGGTTTCTAGTCGTGGGTATATTTGAATCTTTTCCTCAGATTTGGGAGTGAGAGAATTGTTAAATTCTTTTAGACATGTAGATGTACTATAGTTAGATTTCTATTCTTTTCATGCATAACCTTTGTTATGCTAAACATGTATAGACCCTATCCGGGTTACCGACCACTGACTTTTTTGATCACTCGACATTTCGCGCAATTTCTATCTATATCATGTTATATTAACTCGAATTTTGTGAACTCTCAACGAAAAATGATGAATTCTTTAGGTACATTCTCTTAATTGAAAGCTCGTATCGATCGATAATACCATTGGATGAATGATAGAAAAGTGTAAAAGATAACTTTTATCGAAAGCCATCGTGTGAATGGTATATATTATATGAACTAAAATGAGTTTGGAATTATTGAAGATGATATGTTTCACCTAAATTGCACCAGATTCGACGGTCTCTTCTTATTTGCACTTGGGAAAATTGAAATACACTTAACTTTATAACTACTCTCGCCCAACTGGCAATAAAGAAGAAAGCACCTAAACGAAACCGCGCAAGATGGTACCTCCTCCAGTTGATGTGGCCGTGACACCCGCGGCGGGGACCCATGACCCGCTTCTTGACACGTAGGCGCTCCCTCTCTTTTGTCGACACGTGGCAGCCATTGACAAACTCTCTGGTCGTCCGTCGCAACTTGCCCGGGTGGTGGGACCCGGCGCTGCTGCTGCGTGCTTTCGGGGCGGGCCGGGACCACGTGGTTCACGCGTGCACGTGGTCGCTGGTTTGCTGTCAGGTGGTCAATTCTCGCCGCGCGCGCTCTCCATGTTGCGAGACCGGAGTCAATGTGTTGTGGGACCCATGGTACTGCGACTTTGATTTGGGTTTTTGACCGTTCAATCGATCGGCGATCGAGGTTTCGTCTGATCGGACGGTCCCGAGAGGTTAATCAGTTGTGCGGGTTGGCGATGCTGAAGCAGCGTGTCTTTCCTTTCTTACGTCCTTGAATACGCAACGTTTTTTTTTTTTTTGGGTCGTAATTAATCAATTGATGGGGTTTACGAATTCCTTTTTTCCCATAATTTTATGGGGTGATATACAACTCTTAAGTTCAATATCCAAATCTCGCAATCCCAAAAATCTTTCTAGAGAGTCAAAAGTCAGAAGCCGAAAGTGTAACGTATAATATGGACGAATAAACAAACTTAGATTCACTGTGCATAAAAAGTCAAAATATTCATTCCCGTTTGTTTATTCTTATATTTACATTCCAGAAACTCGACTAAGGAATAGCCTGCAAGGCCAATGCACAGTAATTAAGTTCAAGCCTTTGGCTAGTGTGGATTACCCAAATCCAGAGTAATTTACATGAGATTTGAACAATGACATTTTATTCTCGAGCTGGAAATCTCCTAGTACCCCAACCAATCGTAACAACTTCTAGGAGTTTAGGTTTTATGGAACGCTAAACATGACAATGCAATTCTCATTTGTTTTGCTATGTATAAACTCATAGCGATCCTCAGTATAATACATAGTGTCATCGAAAAAATGGGTCTCATCTAAAATCTAAGATATATATGTGGCGTATTAGTTTTAATTATCCTAATCCATAGTGTATCCTTCGATTTTGGCTTTTTCAGGCAACCTAAGTTCCTATCGGTCCTTAAGATGCGGTCGTTCTCGCGAGTCCAAACCAATGTCCTCAATTTTTAGAGGATCTTGATTACATGGTGAAGGCAGCCTCACC
The DNA here is from genome assembly GCF_020921035.1 of Rhodamnia argentea. Taxonomy (NCBI): domain Eukaryota; kingdom Viridiplantae; phylum Streptophyta; class Magnoliopsida; order Myrtales; family Myrtaceae; genus Rhodamnia; species Rhodamnia argentea. The sequence continues at coordinate 6,399,924 of NC_063154.1, read as the reverse complement.
TGGACTCTTGGTGGTGCTTTTATTGGCTGTAATCATGACTTTTGAGGTTGCAAGGAGCTTCTTACAATGATCTTACCAATTTTACATGGGCTAAACCTCCCAAAAACATGACTATGAGTGACTTCACAAGGTGGTGCCAATCTTGGATGGCTGTGCACTCATGAATCCCTCAAAAAGGTATCTCCTATTTAACACGAAACATTGGATATTACAAGATTCTTTACTTAAAAGACTCGACATACTTGTTAGTTTTAAATTATATGTTGCTTCCCTCCGTTATTTGATATATGGTATCAGTTTTGTAATGAGCCTAATGCATTCATACCCCACAATTTTATTGGACGGACCCTACTCTTATATCATCCGTAATGACTTGATCCGTTTCTCATAGGTTAAGCTTCCAAAATGAGTACTCTGAGCACCCATGTAAGGTGCTATCCGTATGAAACTAGTGTTCACGTATATATCGGTCGGGATGAAATCTATAATCCGATAGGGGACCCGAAGATGCTATACTTATCTACCACCGTAACAATCTAGACATCATTGACGTTGGAGTAGGAAATATATCCCACTCTTCACATCATCCATTGGCTTTGCTAACATTGTAAGCGGTTTTATTCGAGGTTTACAATCAGAATAATATTTCCCCATTCTAATTGAAACTCACTTGTCTTGACACTCTTTTAAAAAGCGCTGCGTTAGTTTAAAGTTGCAACCTATCTTGACATCTAATAACGTGGGATAAAAAATACACCCAATCCCGAGCACATGGAAATTCTGATCAATAGCAATGAGACCTTGTCACTTGAACAGCCAACCCTAGATTTTTCCCTCTCCTTTCTCTCTTTTCTTCACACACTTTCTTCTTCAATCTCCATGGAAGGGAGGGTTTAAGCTAGATCTCTCCATCCCCTCCCCCTTTTCTTAGGCCACTTTGAATTTCTATTTCATTTTCTCACTTTTCTCTTGTTTGGGAACTTTTCTCTTTCGATTTAGTTTAGATCCGAAAGCTTTTCTCTCCCATTTTTGGAGAGATTTCTATTTGATCTAGTTTAGATTTGGGATTTTCTGCGTGTATGTTTTTAGGGTTTCACTCTCTCGAGTTTCGTTGGTGAATAAGTTCAATTTTGAATGAGATCATAGGAGTTTCGTGAAGGTTTCGCTCTCACAAGTGTCAAATCTATGCTCGTTTTACGTTTTTACTCCGTTCACTGATGATATTGGGAACGCCGAATCTAGACGTGCACCGCCGAAAGGTAAAGTCATAGGAACGGATGGAGTTCTCGGTGTATGCTCGTTACTAAATACAAATTCGGTGATCGGCCGATGCTTATGGTATGAAAAAGTCATAGAGGTGATCATTGAGCGTGTGACCCATAACCTTATTTTGATGGTTTATCTTGTTATTTGGGTCTTATTTGTCCGGGTTTTATTTTGATTTGCAGCTAAACTGCGATGTTTCTCTTGTATTTCGAGAAAGTGAATGAAATGAAATGTTATTTTGACAAAAAAAAAAACAAAGAAATTCTAATTGATACTTGATCGTCGATTTTTGAAGCACGAATCATGAACAGCATTGACACCATGGCGGTCAAATTGACATGAGACTTGGAACGTGGCTTTTTGCCGATCGAAAGGCGAAGTTGCTTATAATAATCCAATCTTAATTTGGAATTGGATAAGTGGGTAGCAGCAAAGATTAACCTAAAAGCAAAGCAAAGCCCAAAACCAAAAAGAAGAAGAACAAATCCAGAGAACAATTAATCAAATCGATCGCCCTTGTCCCACCATTTCGATTTATTAAATTTTCCAACACCTTTCTTGAGGGCACAAGAAAAATGGGAATATTTTCCGTGCTGCCCCACGCCATCAATTTTGATTATTCAGAAGCTTCCTTCTTAAAAAAAAAAAAGGACCTAATTGAATCATCGTATTTCCATTTTAACCGATCGTCATCATTCATTCACCAACTTGAGATTGAGAATCTTCGCAAATTTTGTTGATTTTATTCAGCAATCAAAGATTTGGTGGCCCTCATTTAGGAAAGGAAAAAGAAAGTTTAATCAATAACGTATCGATCAACTTGCACAATATTATTTTCCAAATCAACAGCCCTCGTATTCTATGTTGGACGGTCCGAAAATTTCTTGGAATCGCCCAACACTTGCAATCATTTATTCAAATCTCAAGTGGGGACCAAGTTGAGCTAGTGGACACTTAAATCATCTCTTTTTCTTTACGACAGCAACTGAACCCAACACCCCACGGAAACAACTTGCAACGTATTTTATGTCAGGTGAGAGAAAAAAAAAAAGGGGACATGAACCCAAATCGAAATTAAAAAAAAAATATAAAAGACCGAATTTAAAAGATTGGGAAACTCCGAGGGAATTCAAGTATAGAAATTTATTAGTCATGTCGTGTGGGTCTAAATTCTAGATGATAATACGAAAATTTTCTCGATTCGGACACGACATAATCTCGTTTTCCAAGTAAATGACAACCATCATGGCGAATTATATTGAAATTTGGCTTAAAAATCGAGGTGTTGGCGAATTGGCTTGCCTATGCTCGTTCGATTGCGCCGCGAACCGGGTGGGGCTTGAGTAGCCGGAGCGACCCGTGCCGGTGATGACGTCAGCTGCGCTAGAGGACAAACCAAGCCGCAGCTTCTTTTCGTCCGGGGCCAAGCTCATCTGGACACGTGGCTCTCCCCACTAATCCCCGTAGAAGACAGCGACGCGTGGCCTGTTTCCCCAGCCTGGTGCATTGTCGACACGTGTCTCCGCGTAGGCAACTTGTTGGGTATAGAGAGAGAAAGAGAGAGGCGCCAAAAAGACACTGCCACTCGGGAAACAGTGCCTCGATCCGGCCACGTGTCGCTCCGATCCTCCTTCCCGACATCCACTTGGGGGTCTCCTCGCGGGCCTCCGCAGGGGCATTTTCGGTAGTTGGGCCACCACCCTCCCTCCTCCTTCCGTCTTCTCTCTGATACATACTCTCTTTCTCTCTGTTTTCATATCATAATTTTTCTTTCTCAGAACGAGAAAAGGAAGGGAAAATTCATCAAATTCGCTGATTTCCCCCTTCCCTCTTTCATTTTCCTTCTCCTTCCGTCGTGAGAGGAGCAGATGCAATTTGGAGGTTGAGTCGGGAAGAATTAGATTTATATCGAAGTTTCGCGATGTGGGTACTGTTGAATCAGATCGAGAAGTTGTTTTTCCTTCGCATCGAGGCTGATAGTTGCTGAAACTGTCCAATTCTCGACAGGAAAGAAGGACAAGAGTCACTTGAATCTTCGATTTTTTTTTCTTCTGGGAAAAGAAATGGAGAGGTGCTCAAGGTCAAGGGATCTGCTGCAGAAGTTCACGTGTTCAAGTAGTGGCGTGCACCGACCAGAGTACAGGACACCCAACGAAGAAACGGAGGAGCTCGAGCTGAATCTCGGGCTGTCTCTTGGAGGCAAGTTCGGCGTCGACAAGAGCTCCAGCAAGTTGTTCCGGTCGTCGTCGTTAGCTGGGGCAATGACCCTTTTGGGCGAAGAGGACAACCCCACGACCTTGCCTTCTGTGCCGTACCCGTCTCTCATGAGGACCTCCTCATTGCCCACGGAGACAGAGGAGGAGTGGAGGAAGAGGAAGGAAATGCAGACGCTGCGGCGGATGGAGGCGAAGAGGAGGCGGTTGGAGAGGCAGAGGAGCTTGAGGACCGACAGGGAAGGTGGCTGTGACGAAGAGAGGCCCGAAATCGAGGGGAAATTGGGGTTGACTTCGAGGGATAAGCATCAGTTTTTGGTGGCTAATGGGGTGTGCCATGTACGAGAAATCAAATCGTACACAAGTGACGGAATCCTCCAACGCCCTGAAAATGCCATGAGGTGTTACAACAGTGAGGTGCCGCCTTTTGGGCTGGCCGGTTGGGCCGAAGCAGCCAAACAGGCCCTAATTTTTGCCGGGGTTGATGTGGGGATCAAAGGGAAGTGCGGGGCATCCGCCGGCGGCGGTGGAGGTGGCAGCGGATCGGCAGTTTCAGGGGTGGAGGCACAAGGAAAGATCTCATTAGATAGGTCAGAATCAGATATTAGAACTGCTTTTATTCAAGGTAATGTGATGATTTTTTCCTTCTTTGTTTCTGCTGGATCTGTTATCTTCATTGCAAGTTAAGAATATCTGTCAGGGGTTACTGTCTGGAGTGCTCACTTGCCAATGTCTATTTAAGTCCTCCTATCAACCAATGTTGAATGATTTAGATTACATATGTATTCATATGATAAGGAAATTGAGCTCGAGAACCATCGGTGTGGGCAGTATGGTCAAATGGGCAAGACATTTGTGGTTAGGACTGCCAATAGATCTCCCTCTCATTGTCTCTTGCACGTTTCAGGCAATGAGTGAGCATGCTACTGGCTGTTGTAGCTACAATGCATGTAATTGATACATGTACCTTATGATGGCAAGTGTGAGCAAACCTCATTCAAAATAACGAAGTTGTTTAGTTTAGCTAATCCCGTTCCTGGGGCACGAGTCATTTTGATGAAGTTATCTTCCACGGTAATGCTTTCAGTCTTCTGCAACTATGCCTGAAGATCAGCGAGAGTTGCCCTGGCTTCGACTGATTTTCATTTGATAACCATGAGATGAATGCTCTCTCAGCAGGAGTGATATTCATGTCTAGTACTGCCTTCTGTTGATGTGGCTTCAGAAGGGAACACTGCTGAACTAGAATTCATCTGGGCTGAGCCTTATGTGGATGTGGACTTTCTAGCCTAATAGTACTGTCCCTCTTGTGATGTGTAGGTAAAGAATTGGTAAAAGTTGGTTCAAACATCGTCAAGTATGATCCATCTGAATTGAGCTGAATTCACTTGGAGAAATTAATACAGGAAGATAACTTTGGTAGGGGGAACTTAGAATCCTTTTTTTCTTGTTTCTGGGTGAGGAGGCATATTATTCATGAAATGATCTTTGCAAAATCTTCTTCCCATTTGTGAATCACGCAGGTCCCACTTCACTTGCATAATAGTTAGGTCTCTCATATTTTGATCTTTGGTCGAGAAGCGCTAGGACTGTAAAATTGACCCACTTAGTTCCTGACTCGTGTTGCTCGTTTGCTTAAATTAAGCTGTCTGGACAAATCTATTCGGTGCATGGCTGGTTTAGAACAGAGTTGATTAAGTTTAAGCAAAAACAAGAAAAATGGAATTAGCTAATTTTTATTTGTATCTTTTGGTTATAGGATAGTTTGTGGCGTTTCAACTATCTGGACATAAGAAATCATCCTCTCATTTGCTTGCAACCTCTGCAGCTGCAAAGAGCCTACATTCATGAATTATATGTCTTCATCTTGTGTGGTAGCCAATGGGTGATAATATCTAATTCTCGTCCAATTTTGGAAGCTCATGGAGTCATCCTAACTTTTGTCCTTTCTATCCCCAGGTTCGAGCAGTTGCAGGGACGACAACGGCTCCGTCGTTAACCAGCACCTGCAAGAACCAAACAATAAACTGGTGCGTACACTCACGTCTATGGTGGATGAGAATCTGAGCGATACTCTAATGAGAGCAGAGAGACAGAGTCCGACTAAGAAATCCAATTCGGTGAATAATGCTGGAAAAGATTTCGTGGCGAACGCAACAGTTGACATGCCCTGGGTTTTCACGCGCGGCGACAGTCCAGACGGGAAGAGAATAGAAGGCATACTGTATAAGTACGGGAAGGGAGAGGAAGTCCGGATAGTGTGTGTGTGCCATGGGAATTTCCTCTCACCCGCGGAGTTTGTCAAGCACGCCGGCGGAGGTGATGTCGCTAACCCTCGAAGGCACATATTTATCAGCACAAACCCTGTTTTTTCTCAGTGATAGTATTAGTAGCTCTGTCGCCCCCGGAAGATGTAGCGGGGACAGACCTGGAAGGGATAGAGGTTTGTCAGAAATTTTCTTGTTTTCTCTCTGGGATCTTTTGAATTCTTAGATTGGCTTTCCCATTCTTCATCTAAATAGATCAATACAAGTCTGCGATGCCCTCTTTCCCTGGATGATCAGTCAGGCGTGCAATGACACAAAAGAAATTCCACCTTGGTGACTGAAACTTGTTTCTAATTTCAGTTTATCCCCAGGGCGTTCGAATTGTATCGCTTTACCTAGTCAGGTGACGCATTGCCGCGCGTATGAACGAGCCAAGCTCGGATATTAATGAACTCTATAGAAGAGTTATATGTTGCTTTCAAAAGCATCTGTAACTCCGGAATATGAGTATGTGACTTAGGCGAAATTCGGGTTTAATCTCCAAGTCCATTTAGAAATAATATTTCGTGTTCGTAATAGTAAATTTAAAAAAACTCTCTTCTTTTGCTCTATTTATACTCTTTTTTATACGCCTTTATCGTGTGGGATTGAACGACTGTTAGGATCAGAATCGCAACACTTATTGGCTTGCTTGCTTGCTACTGATTTTTCATAATAGTAAATTTAAAAAGCTCTCTTCTTTTTGTGTGGAACGTAGAAGAGTTGGTTGAACTAGCTGCGAGGGTGGGAATTTATGATATGAAAAGATAATCTCTATTTCTAATAAATATGGAAAAAAAAAATGTAGAACCTAGAAAAGAAACCAAAAATTATAACAAGTACTAGTCTTAGAATCTAGTTGGACATGCTTCTTTGCCAATGGGTTACTCTTGTCTCTTGCGTCTCACTGTGGTACCAATCGGTTCGGCAAGACTCGCACCCGACTCGGGTCCATATCCAAATGTTACTATTTTTCATTATTCAAATCAAATCAATTCTAAAAATTAGAAATCAACAAACAAAAGAAAAAGTAAGTAGATCTAGCCCATTTAATCATGACTATATCTACTACACATTCCAATTGACTGAGCCTAATTCTAATTGTTTTGTTATGAAGCAAATATCCACTTTACCGCTTTTCTTTCGGTCTTAGAAAAAAGACACATGATTCAGGATAGAAAGAAAAAAAGGTTATTGCAAAGTTTTTGTCCGAATTATGAATCGAATCAAACCGAGGGATTCCTTAAGTACAAATTGTAGGTCACATCAACAGAAAAGAAATTGGATGTGTCGAATCCTCATGCAACTCGGGTCAGAGTGTAAGCTAGTGATGCTTTTGACTACTGGACTCTCACTATCTAGGGTGCAGCATATTCAAGACATACTCTGGAGTTCTCTATTAACATGTATATTCGAGAAATGGATTCGTGCCGGAGTGTACCCGCCTTTACTAAAGTCGAGGGCGGCCGCCGGTCACATAAACTGCTCAAGAAAAAAAAAAAGGAAAAAGAAACATTGGCAGGCGGGGATTAAGCAAATAAACGCTTGTTACGATCGCAATCACTGGTGTTGGAATAAGTTGCATGCACATGTCCGTCCATATTTGCCTATGGTCAAGGTCTCAAGTTCCGTCATTGTTATTATGAAGTTGCGTTTGGAATGACGATGAAAAAAGGATAAGATGGAAAATGCAAAAGAATAGGACTATAACTAATTTATGTTCTTACTTCCCCTATTTCGGTAACATCCGAAATTGAATTTTCTCCTGAAGAGAACAGAATAAGATCGTACGATTCAAATGATTCAACAGAAGATGGTTAATCTGGTACGTATTATCTGGCCACTTCAAAAAGTGAAGAGGGAAGTAGATGATGGATAATGATGGTAAACGACGGTAGACGACGACGTCTTGATCTGAAAACCACCAAAAGCACAAGCCGTTTGATTTGGGAGAAGCTGAAAATCCACATTATCCGGAGAGAGAGGAAACCGAAAAGAATTGAAAATCTGATTTCTTTGGATTGACTGTAACAAACTACCGATCTTTTTTCAGGAGTGACCAAATCTTGAAAAGTTCGAACGCAGATTTTTAGTCAAAACCAAATAACAGAAAGCAAATCTCCAACCCTTTATAAGGCTAACACCAAGAGAAAGAGAAAGGAAAACTAGGAAGTCCAAAAGTAGCTGCAGAGAGCACTTCGCAAGATGAAGAGGAACATGGCCTTTATCAGTAAAAAAAAAAACTTTCTTTTGCATTTCTTTTGGTTCCAATGTTTTGACTTTTTCTCTTTGCTGAATCGTGTGTTCATTCGTAGGTTGTGTGGTTTTTACGATCACGTTAGCAGCGCTTGTCAGCGTAAGCGCCGGAAGGGCCTTGATGTATCCTCTACCAAGCAGCGTCCCTCAGGCTGAGAAAAAACCCATGCAGACATTTCGCGCGTACAACGTCGCGCATCGAGGATCGAACGGGGAGCTTCCAGAAGAAACGGCACCAGCATACATGGTGAAGTCTCAGCTTTTGGATTAGCAGCTTTCGTCCTTTTGCCTTTTGGTTTCCTATGGCAATTGTTTCCAACTGAATTATTAGGAATTATTAGGAAAATGGTGGTTTTTTTATTTCCCATTAAAATTAAGTACTCTCTACATGACAGAGAGCTATCGCAGAGGGAGCAGATTTTATAGAATCAGATATCCAGGCCACCAAGGATGGAGTTTTGGTCTGTATGCACGACGTGACGTTGGATGCTACGACCGATGTTGCAGATCGTAAAGAGTTTGCCGATCGAAAAACCACATATGAAGTTCAATGGGTCAATACCACCGGATGGTTCGTTGGTACGGCCAAATTTGGCTCTATCTATTTTGCTTTTATCGAGTTCATATATTTTATTTTTATAGCTATTTCATATTTACTATATTTACTGTGCAGTTGACTTCACCCTGAAAGAATTAAAAACATTGAGAGCAAAGCAACGATTTGATTTCCGTGATCAGCAATACAATGGTTTGTTCTCATGTTTTCGGTCGAGTCTCATGACTTTGTAAATGGCAATCAAGGAATTCCTGTTTCTAGCCCTATCTTATCTGTTGTCAAAAGCTGTTTATTTATGACTTTCAGGAAAGTTCCCGCCGATTACATTTGAAGAGTTCATCTCAATTGCGCTCGATGCGAAAAGAACTGTCGGAATATATCCAGAGATAAAGAATCCAGTTTTTGTTAACAAACACGTACGTTATTTCTATTTCTTTTTTTTTGAGTTACAATATTTTATTGGTATTTTATTTGCAAGCAAAACTGGAAACTCATATTTGTTATTTGTTAAAACAGGTCAAGTGGTCTGACGGAAAGAAGCTCGAAGATAGATTTGTGGAGACTCTACAGAAATTTGGATACAAGGGCCAATATCTGTCGAAAGACTGGCTCAAGCAACCTTGCTTCATCCAGAGCTTTGCGCCTAGTTCACTTGTGTATATCTCCAATCAAACGGACCTGCCGAAAGTTTTCTTGATTGATGATGTGACCATACGAACAGAGGACACTAATCAGGTTTGATTTCAAAATCCTTTTGATCTTTTTTTTTTAAGCCAAATTCTATCCAAAATTCACACAACAAAGAATTTGTATTTTGCAGACATACAACGAAATCACCTCGGATAGCTATTTTAACTACATCAAAGATTATGTGATGGCAATAGGACCATGGAAGGACACTGTTGTTCCTCCGGAGGATAATTACCTGGAGAAATCGACGGATCTCATAGCGAAAGCACATGCCCTTGGCATGCAGGTGAGTTTTTGGCCGCTAGAACATATTGAATGACACTAACCTTGGTTATGCATGTACTGTACATGATTGAATGGGAATTCTGGTTTTTCACTGCAGGTGCACCCTTACACGTACCGCAACGAGAATTCGTTCCTGCACTTCAACTTCCATCAGGATCCGTACGTCGAGTATGATTACTGGATAAACAGGAGGGGAGTGGATGGGCTCTTCACAGATTTCACGGGCAGCCTGCACAGATATCAAGAATGGACATCCTCCTCGGAGAAGCAGCTGTTGCAAAAGATTGCGTCTATGGTTTCGTCCAGGGATAGATCATAAATATTCCATTTTGTTCGCCCAAAACCAGGTCGTGCTCTTTTTTGTTAGGATTGGTAGGTGGTAATTTTGACGTACTTTTGATGGCACTATCGTATATTTGAATAATTTTTGGGCTATCTCATTTCTATTTATTACTTTGTTCTGTTTTCTGATACCTACTATCAATACTCGTTTCAAGGTAAAATGCCTATACAAGAAAGAAAAAAAAAACAAAAACAAACGGTGGTCGAGTAAGAATGAAATGTTGGAGAGACAGAAGGAAAGGTAAAATGGTATAACATGTTCTAAACTTTGTCTTGTGAAATATCAAACACTTAATTCTTGTTTTCGTCTCGCCATACCGAAATTTACATCAAAAAAATATCTTCCATTAGACTTCGCCCATAAGGATTACTAAAAATTGAACATGTCGGTAAATGGTTCCAATTTATCGGTAAAATGGGAAAATTTAAGAGTTTACTTTTTTTTGTGTGTGTGTGTGTAATACGGGCCAGTCCATGTAAGGTGATTAAAAACTGGTTAAGAACAACAAAAGACTCTTAAGAACGCAAAAAATTTAGCAACAGAGTCGAAGATGACAGCAACAATCGCAAGAGTTACAAGAACAGCAAGGGCGGCAAGAATGGCAAGAGCTGCAAGGGCGGCAAGAATGGCAAGAATAGCAAGAGCAACAAGCGCGATCACTGGCGGTCGAGCTGGGAGTCGTCTCTGTAGCAGAAGGCTGCTGATACAGTCCCCGAGCATCCGGTTTCTCCGTGTCCGACAATCTGCACAAGTTAACGCAGACGTTAGAATCCACGGAGAAAAACATGTGGTTTCATCTAATTCGGCGAAGCAGACGAATGAGAAATTTGCTTCACTAAACCTATAAAATTGCCTGTCAAGGTGAAATGACTAACAAAAAGGTAAGAGGAGAGAGGATCATACATGGTAGATGAACAACAACAAAACCGTTTTCGGCTACAGTTCCAATGGTAGCAGAACGCACAGCTACACTTAGGACAATGACAGCTCGGACAATTACAGTGGCAACTCGGCCACTTACAACAGTGGCAACTCGGCCATTTACAGGAGCAGCTCGGCCACTTACAACAGTGGCAACTCGGCCATTTACAGAAGCAGCTCGGCCATTTATAGAAGCAGCATGTCCACTTACGGCAGCAGGATGCCAGACTACAGTTCGAACAGTAGCACGACGGCCACACACACTTCTTTCTCCGACACACACACATTTTCCTCATCCACCTAGGTTTCGGACATGAACTCTTCTTCTTTCTGCAGCCAAACCACATGAAGGGTACACATTCTTAACCATCGTCAACTAGTTTTCTGAATTGAAATGCCGATTGAGAGATGCTTGAAAGAGCAGGTTATGCATCATCGGTAAACAGAACAGGCAGCCAAGTTCTCACGGATGCAACCATACATAAAATGATCACATGGAATAAGCTTTGTTGCCAGTTTCTTTATTCACAAGCAAACAGAATCGTTTACCTTTTATGAATAAAGTAGAACTTAGAGGTGCTTGCTTATAAGGAGTCCTTCAAAGATCAACGCATTTCGAGTTCTTGGGGAATCCATATACAAGACATGTTCAGTTTTGTTTGTTCATAAAAGTACTTGAGCAAATAATGACATCAACTATATATTCATCTGCTCAAAGTTAGTATCGACTTACATGGGGAAAGAGAAAGATGGGGCGCTCATTCTGCTTTCATTGGAAAGGCAAGAGGAACCCCAGGTCGCCATGGGAGAATTTGCCGTTTCCTCGTGTGCGTTGTTCTCATTTTCCTTCTGTACGGCCTCTGTAAATTCCACGCTCTTGGTATTTGCTGCGGGGGTCTTGTCCATGTTGACGATTTGGTCAAGCGATGCCACCTCTTGCAGAGGTGGCGGGCTGATGCTAATGGGCTCGTCGAACTTCAGCAAATCGGTGGTGGGCGTAGTTACATGGTCTCTTGAGAAGCTGTTGTTCCCTATGTGTATGCTAAAGAGCGACTCATTGGAAGCAATGCTCCATTCAACAGGAGTTGAAGGTTTGCTCCTTTCGAATACGGTAGACGGAATCCTATAAGGGTTGTACCCGCCTGATCGGTCCATCACCTGGATTGCAGGAGACTGTGTCGGCGACATACTATGATGTAGTGACTCGTGCGTGATGTCGGACATGGGCGACGTCGATGCGGCACCTGAGGAGGACTCCGAGTCACGTTCTGCTTTTGAAGATACCTTAACCGCTTCCTTTTCTTTCCGCAACCTCGATGGACAATACTCATCATGTCCCGGAGAAGGAGCAATACCATCTGTTTTGGGCTTAATTAATTCACCTGCCTCTACTTGGAAGCGATCGACTAATGATGATGAAGATGAAGACAGGGAAGTGATAGACCCTGATTTTCTCTTGGACAGTGCCGACAGATCACGTCCAGGACTCGAGGCATCAAAATTTCCTGTCGACCGATTACTGCTACTACTTCTGCTCCTATTGTTACTCTTCGGACTGTTTTTGCCACTACCAATCCTACCGGTTTTATCCCTATCTAATGCAGACGTCGACTGCTCGCCGCTTTGACTCCCATCAAGATTCTCTGAATGCATCCTCAGAGGCTCAGCACTTTCACCCTTGAATCCCTTGTCCATTGCTGGAGGACTTTCAACTTTTAATTCCTAAGTAACCTAGTAAAAAGAAGATGAGGAATAACAATCTGTATTATCTTCACTGCCATGTTCAATAATCCAGGAATTGCAAAGATATACGCTGTGAATTTTCTGCAATTGTGAGACGAATAGGAGATGATTAGACAATTACGAAAGCGCATCAAATGCTGATCGGTGTAGAATACTGAATGCATTTCAAGGAGAAAGGAATAAGATGAGTCAAGTGCGTTATGTAGACTAGTTATGCATCTTTCATGTGGACATGAGTGAAGGAAGTAATCATCAGAATCTCAGAAGCGACGTCGGCGAAGAAGAATAAAGCATTCGTTTCCCTTAGCTTAAAAGTTCTAAACTCCTATTAATGATAAGGTCAATCACTAGCGCGTAAAGAACAAGAAACACCAATTCAGCTAAAGCCGGATTGCGAAAGCATCCTCCAGTTTTCACGTTTTACTACATCCTGATACATAGATGCTCATTTAATGAGTGCACATCTTCATTAATTTGGTCCTGCCGACATATGCTTATATTACCTGCCATAGAACCGAGAACGAATGCAAATATACAGGAGAGCAGTACAGGTAACACGGGAAACTTCAAACCTTGAAATCAAGCAGTGTCCTGATGCCAATCCTAAAGCGTCTTGCGAGCAAGAAAACATAACTCCCTGGGAGCGATCGGCTCCTAGAATCAATGGCTTCACGTCAGCCGACCTAATCAACCATCCAGATGAAAAAAAACGCAAAAGGAAAAGGGATGGTTGTATAAGTAATAATGACCGTTTCTTGTGATGATTGCACCGCCGGAACCTCTATCAGCGACGGCTTCTTCTATCGGGAAGGCCAGATGTGCAGATAATTGTAAATGTAAGACAAAAAGCGCCGAGAAAACAATTGTAATCAGATGAAACAAATCGATGTCCCTTGAATTTCTCCTCCTTTTGTTGCTTCGATTGTTTAACCCCGATTGCATCCGTAAAACTGGGTAGGATCCGATCAATCCAACGCGCGAAAACTGAAAGTAAAAACGAAGGGAGCTACTGCAGGTTGCAATCAGGCAGACAATGATGTAAGGCAGGGAGACACCTTCGGTGGGTCATCAGGTTTGTTACTAACCAACCATCTCCTGTCTCTCTCGCGCGCACAACGTTGTTAGGTCTATGTTTTCCGGGTATAACTGTCTGACAAAATCTAACGACCCACCCTCGAGCAATATAATCAACCAAGCTTTGCTAAACTGCTTCTTGCATGGACAGCAACAAATGATATCGGCCAAAAAAAGCTTTTCTGTATGTCCAGTATCGCGATGAAGTTTGTCAAGATTTTTTTACGGTGTCCTAACATTGCTCTTGCATTATATTGAGGTTGAATGCTGCAAGCTTGTCAAATATCAATGCAGGCCGCAATTTAATGACAACCTCATGTGGTGAATCTTTTATCCTCTTTTTTTTTTAAATGTTTACTATTTTTGAGCGGTTATTAAGTGTCTTTATAGTTTGCCATTGATGGTTTTGTGATTGCAATCCATGCACTTCATGTCGAGAATGGATTTACCAGGCACAGAAAGTGTTATCGTTTGAGAATGGCACAGATTTTTCAACCAGGTTACTCCGTCGAGATTACAAAACCTTTGCCTCGAGAAGATATATACCCGATTAGACGTGTAATCTAAGAGTTTAGGGACAAGAACTAATCCATTTGCACGTCGATGTCAGTCCAAAGCACTGGAATATTGAATTTGTAACATCTCTCACTCGCACTTGATAAGATAATCCAATGATCTCTCGATCGTGGGTGTGACTCGTGAATAAACGGATTGCTTGACAAGCAAAAGTACTTGGGCAGGTCCCAGCCTGTATTAATAGGGTCAAGATATCACCATTTGGGTATGACTTTGTAGTAGACACGCATCATTGACATTATCCTACTGATTTCGGAGTCGATATATCAACACGGACGGTGCAACAGCCTAGAGAAACAACGTCAGAGAGGAAAATATAAGGCTTTATGTGATGCTTTACAGAAATAAACAGGAGGAGAAGAAGTTGCGCAGCACAAAACCTCGTGATACAAGGATGACAAACTCCGATAGCCATTTGGCTATCCATCTGCCTTACGTTTCTGAGTTACGATGCCAGTGTTGTGCTTGGACAACTATCAACTGTGCAAGCCAAGATGTCTCTGTAATCCCTACTGATTCTGAAAGAGTCGTAAACTTTCCCATCGCTGCTCTTCTTGTACTCGAATAATAGGTTCGAATGATCGAATGCAGTTAGCTTTACGAACCCGTAAATCATAGTCTCTGAACAAGCTCCATTTTGTTCGGAGAGTAGTGAACTCCGCAAGGCTTGCTCCACCACCACCAGCCACGACATGTATAGTTCCATTCAGGGTTCCTTTGTAGTAGTTTTTCTCTTCATTTGTGCAGACATTCTGTAGACAAAATCAAAAAGGAGGACCAGGATTTAGAAGCCTAAAATTTTTAGATGGAAGTCCCGTGACAAGCCAAGCCTTTTTATGTCGGGAGAAGCAATACACAAGATGCGACCAGCACATACATGCACATGTTTTGGTCAAAGAGCATCCAAAGATTTGAAATAGAAAAAGAAAACTCCATCTTCCTCAAGTTTCGTCAGGGCTCAACTAAGAACAATCAATTTGGATTCTCAGTCTCAGCTACCTGAACTAAGCTAATCTACCCAGAGACATGGATCATCTTTCAGAACAACCACTATGCGGGTTGACGACTTCCACTTAAACAGTGTATACCAAATGGTGACCATTTTTTAGACTAACAGTGAAATCAACAGCAAAATAATACTAACATATTGAACAAGTTAAGCAAGGTAACGAAAAATTATCACTTCTGAAAACAATTAAATTGCTAATATAATTTCATCTTCTGTGAAATGTATGCCATCAGATACAAAATTATAGCTTCTTTTGCTGAGAAAATCAGGTTTTTCATAGCAAAGATGATTAAGATAATGTTCAATTTATTGCAAGAAAATGAAATGTTAGACTAGCCATCTTAGAAGAAATTGACATGACATCCAAGTGACTTTGCGGAAAATAAATTCCAGGAAAATGTTATCCGGATTTTCCAGCTTTCGTTTTACGGAATATAGATGAGTCAAGGAAAACATTTTCATCTTTCCTCCTTCTATTTCTTCACCTTATCTCCTTTTTTAAATATTTTTCCTTTTCTTTTTAATTATTTTCGTTTTTCTTTTCTTTTGTTTTATTTTTTCCTTCTTCCTCGGCAGGGAGTTGGCCATGGGATGGCTGGGGCCCAAGGCCGGTGAGCTCAAGCCTCGCTGACCTGTGGCAAGGCTCGAGCTCGCCTGCGGCCGGTCGCCGGCCACAGCGGCAAGGGAAAAAAAAGAAAAATAAAATAAAAGAAACAATAAAAAGAAACATTATTAAAATTAGTACTCGGTAGGAAAATCAATCCGATTTTCCATGCTGAACGGCAAAAAAAATTTCCAGTTCAATTTCAAGTTATTGCTGAACATCAAAAATATTGTCATTTTCTTAAAAAATGATTTTGGGGAAAATATTTTCTAGAAACACCTCATTTTCTGCGAAACAATTTGAGCCATAGATAAGATGCAGCTCCACTACAGAGTAAAGTCACAGGTATACCTGGTAAATAGGACAAGTCCTTTCATAATTATGAACATGGCCATAGACGGCAATGTCAACCTTGTACTTCTGCCAAAGTTTTTGAAGGCTCTCCCTGCCCATTGGTTCTTCAAACGATCCTTCCACAGCATAAAAGTCAGCAGATGAATAACCCAAAACCCGATGTGCAAGGAAAATCAGCCATGGTTGTTTTTGTCTATCAACAGATGCTAGACAGTGCTCAATGAACTCGTATTGCTCTGTTCCCTCCCTCCAGTCATGTTCTGTATCAGCAATGCAGAATCTGAACATGCCATAATCAGTGGAGTACCTAGATCAAGCAAAGACCAACATTCAGAAAAGCCTGGGATTTTTTTAGACAAGGGTAAAAAGCTACATTCGCAAATCACGATGCGCTCTTTCTCATCCTTACCAAAACTTAGCCCCGTTCTCTGCAGGAACATAAAACATTGTTTCGGCCAAGACACCACATTCACCTCCTGAGTCTGTATTTTCATAAAAGGATCCAGTTCCAGGCCAATCTCGTTCATGATTACCACTGAAAACCAAAACTAGTAAGAAGTCCCACTAGAAAAAGAGGGATGACTCCGGGATCCAGATTGTAATATCGACAGATAAATTAATTCCTAAACATAACTGCCCAGACCGAAAGCTGTAAACAATCAGGAAAACTGCAATTTCATCATTAGCCAAGCCTCTATGCCAAAAGGAGGAGGGAGGAGGAGGAAAAACCAAAACAAACCTCGCAATCATGTAAGGAACACTTGAGGCAATTGGCTCAACCTGCGCTGTAAACTGATCCCACTGCGAAATATATCCATTTGCATAGCATATATCTCCAATGTGAAACACTATATCAATGTTCTTCAAGTCCTTAACAAGCTGATAGGTGGTATTAAGAGAGCCACGCTGGAAATTGTTGTACTCATTTGAGCCATCTGCTTCGTCCTGCAATGTGCAATTGTAGTCTATCATCCTGACAACAGCGACAGAGATAAGCAGGGTGCTTGTCAAACATATTAGAATTACAGATTCAGTTAGCCCAATTATCAAGGTTCTATAAACAGATCACCGAAGATAAGAGAGATAATGTCCTTCCAGACACAACAAAACAACATAAGGAATTGCCCAGGTAACTGAAAATCTAGAGTCTCGAATTGCCACCTAAAGCAGAAGAGTTTGCTGCTGAGTACGTATCTTATAGGGCTTACTAATAAGCGAAGGAGTTTTACAGATGATTCCTTTAAGCATGGAGGTTTTTTTGGCAAGTTAAGCAACAGCATGTAATTAATGAATATTCAGAAAATGAGATCGCCCAATTAATTTCCTTCACCAAAGTCAAATTTCTTATATCCTTAGTCAAGAATATGACTATATATGGTGTCTTCCATGCTAGAAGCCAATACCAGAAAATCCCATAAATAAGAGAAAGGGATAAAATGTGGATAATATGCGCTGCTCATTCAAGAGAGATCAAACCTTTCCCATGTCCCCAAAAATGACAACGCGTTGCAAGCTACTTTGACCAGGATATGGAGATGCTCTGAAGCGGTATTTCTGGCTCCAAATATAACTACCATTCAATAGCCTATGCCCCAACTGGTAATAATACCTAGATTATCAGTAAAAGTAATAGTCAGGTACAAATTGAAATTAATATAGCTAGAAAATCGCATTAAATTCAAATAATCAATGCAAAACCATTAATCATGACAAGTAAACTCTAAGGCATATACAGCAAATAATCCATGATTCTCACAACTACGAAGCATTCGGTAAGAAGGCCGATTCGATGTATTATCATGTTGAAGAACAAAGCTGATTCAGGATTCAACTAATAACCACTCTCTGTCTCCCTCCCTCCGTCTCCGCCCCCCCCTTTTCCCCTTCTTCTCTCCCCTCCCCCTCCTTTTCTCAGGAGGAGAAAAATCTTCTTGATCCAATACAAATGCAATAAAACTCCCTCTAATTCCCAGTGATATTCACTCAGCATCACAAGCAGAGTAGAGAGGGACAAATCCTGACTGTTTAAGACATCTCACCTCACAATAGAAAAGGAAAGGAACTCACGCAGCCAACTTACTTAAGGTGGCAAGGAGTTTCTTATAAAAGTTATGCGGAGATGAACTCATTTAATTGTTCAAACTAAGAGCTTGATCGACTTAAATTCTCATCAATACCTAAATAACAGCATAGCGGGTAATGAATAAAAATTGGTATCTTGGCTTAACATAATTCTAAAGAGTCTAGCGTAAAACCGTAAATCTGTAGAAGTAATAAAATACACACTTACACAGAGTTGGGCCATAATTCTTTCAAGAAACTGGTGTGGATGAATCCCGGATCACGCCATCCTACTGTCCTTGCAGGTGCTCCTGAAAATTTGGATTTCCTAAGAGAATTATAATTCGTGAAACATCAAGAAGTCTATTTCTAAGTTCAAACCATGGCTGGAATTTTGAATGAGCGGGCCTGCGAATCACTGTGTCAGTACGGTCCAATTACTAAAGATGACTACCAATGGTTTAAGTCAAAATTCTACCTTTGTGTGCATTGATTTGGAACCAAAAGTTTAGGATCATCAAGATGAGGACCCCAGACAGGCCTTTAAAGAACTTTCAGTTGAACTCATAGCATGATGCACCTCAAACTGGTGCTTGAATGATGCAGAGAATTGTCATGCATTACAATTCATTCCAACAATGTTAAAAAAAGAGTTTACTCACCACACATGCTACTACGGTCAAAGGTCAATGTTCCAGCCGGAGAACGCATTTTTCCTCCACTTTGAGGACCCCACTCAACAAATGGCTCTGCTTCAGCTATTCCATATCCACTTGTCCATGTTACAGTCATCTGATATCACATTGCCAAACACATATTATCCTAGGAATTGGTGTTTGTAGAAAAAACAGGAAAATACATGTGCAAGCAGAGGCTGCTTAGCGTAAAAGCAGAAGCTTATTCATTAAGCAATTGCACTGCCAATATTTGAAAGAACCCTAAAATGTGCTAAACATTTTCTACATGAAACAGTATTAGACATACTTCATTCCATTCTTTTCCTTGAGCTAGGCGAGGATAAACTGGAGCCTTTGGATTTGCAAATGCAACCGCATTTGATACTGCAACCAGTTTTGGCTGTGGTGCATCCAACATCACAAGAGACAAAAGAGAAACGCAAGTGAAAAAGTCGAAAAAGTCGAGGAAAAAGCTAGCTACTGAGATGGCGCAAACTTCAGGGACAAAATAATAAATTAAGATCAACTTCAACATTCGGCAGATATCTGTTAGGATACATGAAATATCATCCGAACTTGATAGCTCGTACATCTTGCTTCAACTGGAGCAGCTGATTCAGGCCAAAACCAGTCATGGACTCAGTATGCAAGTAATAAAAAAACATAGAGCACTTACATTTAATATACCACCAGAAAAAAGTGCGAATGAAAAATCTGATCTCTGGTTGATCAACTGAAACTTTAGGGACCCTTTTCCCGTACTTATATATGCAGGGCTTGAGTAATTCGCATATTGATACTGCAAGGGAGTACAAACAATAGTTGAAGCCACAAATCACAGAAGATAATCTGAGAGTGAACACAAGGAGTGCGACACTAACCTTGATCGGTGCTGAACATAGATCAGGCGGAAGAACTTTCGGATTTTCAGGTGAACAGGTGGAAGCACTGCACAGTAGCAAAATAGAATTGAACGTCAAGAAAACAGTATCCTTATCTTAACGGTCAACCAAAAGAAAAATAAAAAAACACAAGCCCTGCATCAGGAATGCCGCAATGCAGAGCGATCTAATCACCTGAAATTCGCAGGAGAAAATACTCCAATCCAGTCATCAACCGATGGGTTCGGAGAGCCATACTCCAATGATAACCACTCCGTATTTTGCCCCTAAAACAGTTAATGTAGCTTGCGTCAACCTCGACCCCCGCTTTCGTTTTTCACAATTATGGTTGACCCAAGTCTTGAATACACAGTAAGAAAAATCTGGTAAAGCACTTCAAGGACCCGAGTGAACGACGAAGCCTAGCATCCTAGGATATACAGCATCAGCTATTTCGTTAAGTTTGGTGGAACAGCCAGAGCATCGAGCTCAACAAGAAGAACAAGCAATCGAAGCCTTACCGTTGCTCCGAGAACTGAAGGAGACGCCTTGATGCTCGCTCTTCCATCAAGAGCAAAGACCGTCTCGTGAACGGCGATCCTAGCCAGAGGCTGGTCACCATGTGACCTCACTCGCTCGACCAAGCTCGCAACCAACGCCAAAGCAGCCAACGAAGCCCATCCCACAACTCTCATACCTCTCCCCATCCGCATTCAAACACCCAGTCCGACAAACAGAGAGCTGAAAAAAGGCGCAGCGAAAGGCAAGACGATGACTTGCTCCTTGACACGAAGGTGGGTCACAATGGCGTGCTGGCAAAAAGTCGGATGAAGGAATCTTAAAGCCGCAAAACGACGGAATCGACAGCGCCTCCACTGCACAAAAAGTCGATTTCCACGCCCAAAAAAAAAAATACAAAAAAGGAGGGAGACGGAGAGAGGGAGAAAACCAGTTGATGTGAGGCGCGACGTAGTGTGGAATCGATTTTCATTTTTCTCAGTCGTTGCAGATGAATGCGCGCGCTGGTTGCGGTTCGATGGGAATCGGAATATTCCGGCGGACAATTCGATTCGATTCGGGCCGAAATCGCTCGACAAATTTGAATACCGAATCAGAGACTATCTATATTTGCGTCGACAGGCGGGCACGCGCGCCGTCTTCGGCGACCGACGACGCCGGATCCTGGTCGGGTTTCCGCCAACAAAGTACGCTCTATTGATCAGCTGACGGATCATGCTCCCGCGTCATCGCCTTCCCTGTGTAAAAGCTCTGAGAATCTTCGTTCGATATATTTCCTTTTTTTTTTTTTTTAAACTTTCCATTAAAAAGAAGAAATCGTGAAAAAAAAAGCAGAAAAAAAAAACATAAGTTTCGGACATTTATTAGCAAAATCCTATGTTTCGTTGAGCTAAGGTTGCCAGTTGCTATTAATACGAAATTTATTGATAAAGGAACAAAAAAGAAAAAGGCAGTCGCTAGTCTCTACCTCATTAATGAGGCACGATAAGTACCAATTAACCCCTCGTCAATTGTGAGTTATAATTTTTGACCCAAAAAAAAAAATTTGTGAGTTTACAAATTCACATTAATTTGGGTTATTTGTCACGACATTTCATTTTGATAGATGTTGCAACATAATATTTATTGACCGTGCTGAAGCTCGATTATTTGAGTTCGTTCTGGCATTATTCGTGACTCTCGCTCGAAGATGCGAGACAATGCCGGAACGGTGTTCTTGAGAACGGCATCCCGTGGCTTTATTCGAGCTCGAAGTTTGAACCCAATTCGGATCTTATTTATTACTTCAATTGCTAGTAAGTAAAGTAAAAAAACATAAAAAAAAAATTGCAATAACCAGGGAAAAAAAAGGAAAGAAAGGAAAATGAAAAAAATAAACAATTCCAACAAATTTAAAAATTTGCAAAAATCATAGCATCATCATTATTCCTCGCTTGTATCAGATAAATCAATTGAGAACGTGTTTTGCCTATTTCACCGCACATGCATAAACAGAGTAAGCGATCACATTGACATACGCGGAAAAACAAAGGACGGACGATGAGAAAATCGAAAGGTATAATGACACAAAATATCCTTAAATTTTGGCTCAATATGTGATGTAGTTTTCAAATTTTATCTCAATATATAATGCCGTCCTTGAACTTTTAACTTATTCAATATGATATCCGGAATGTATGAAAATGTTCAATGTTGTCCTTGAATTTAAATTAATAAAAGGACAATATTAAACATCTTCATACATTCCATTAACTATATTGAATATGTAACAAAAGTTTAGGGATCATATTGAATAAATTAGAAAATCAGATACGATATTGCACAGTAAGTAAAATTTCATGGACCACATTGCACGTTAAATCAAATATCATTGACCATTAATGTCATTTACCCAAATTGAAAAGTGACATAACCAAATGCATAAAAGATTAGGGAATACATTTCTAAGAGCTTTTTTTACTTTATTATCATGTCACAACCGATGAATTGCGGGCGAGTAAGATAGACCGATCGAATTGAGAACCATGTGGACTAGTTCTCGATTCCATAAAATTGAAATCGGTGATAATCGGTTCGGTTACCGGTCCCAGGGGAGAACAGGACCGTCCGAACCGGATCGATTATTTTTTATCGTTTCTTGTATATCTTAAAAGTAGACCAAATAATCCACCGATTAATTTTTATTTCTTAAATACAAACCTATTTAACCATTATGTTAAAATTAAAATTCTTATTACTCACGTCTACTAATAATCCATTAGTTTTAGTGGACCATCCGTCCGGTTCCCGGTTCTTAGGTAGAACTAAACCGGATTAGGAACCGATCATCCCTAGCGCTTAACACAAGCAAGTACAACGATCTCGAAGGACTCTGCCTTTTTTTTTTCTTTTGCGAGAAAAATGTGTTATGACCATCCTAAAATTACAAACTGGTAGAGAATGCATCACGCGACCAACGAAAATCACCTGCAATATGAGGAAACTTGTTCTGCCATATACTTGACCAACACGCTTCTGCTGCAATTTGTCTGGATGAAGGCAAGGCAAGGGTCAACGTAGGTCCTTCAATTTATATTAAGATTCAATTACACTTTTGTGATAACTTTTGGTACTTTCAATACATTTATCCCAAAAAATAAATAAGCTTACTTTTTTCTTTTTATGGTTTGCCTTATCTCTAACTTTTATCTCTCTGACTTTTGCTTTGCTTTTTTATGAGGGCAAGAGTCGAACCCCGCACCTGTGATACTAGTATCTCCTGATCCCTTTTACCAATAGGACCACATCCCTATTGGCAAATAACCTCATTGTTTTTTTTTTTTTTTTTGAAAGAAAAATTTTCATTTCACATAAAAGAGAAATATATAAATTCAAGACAAAACCAATCCCAACAACTTACAATCCAATGCAAGTCTGAAAAATCAATGAACTTAGTGCATCCTACAAAAACTCGCTCATTCCATAAGAACGGATTTGTCATAGCATCATAGTATCACCAGTGACCAATCACATAAACTTGCATCATCATGTCAGCTTATTTGCCAGTCACGTCGGGTCTTCCACTCAATTGAAAGCTTTGAAACAAATATTAGTGAGGGGCACACGCTAAGGATCTTCTCTCTAATAATTACAGCTTTGTCAAAAGACGGTACGTGTCTAGGTTCGGCATCCCCAGTACCATTACCATGTAAAGATAACAACAGCACCCAAAGGTTGAAAGAGTACAAATGATGCCTTATAAATCCCAGATCTATATCTAGATCGGGATAGAAGAGCACCTAAATTGAGAATTAAGATACCAGTTGATTAGAAAATTTCAGATATACCCACCATTGAACACCGTGGGAGAGGAGGTTCGAAGACTTGCAGAACGCTCGACTTTCGAGAGCAAACATCTAAAGCCAAAGCGAGCGAGCATACTCGGAGAAAGCGAATTCTTTCGAGATGCTAGCGCTTCAATATTTAGAACTCACAAGGATAAAATTTTCCTCTTTAGTGGAGAAAGTCAACATCGTCTACCGCAAAATCAACAAAAAAGCTTGAAGGAGTCTTGAAGGTAGAGGTGGCAAAATGGATCTAGAACCACATTTGACCCATATTCAATGGCGGTGGGTCATAAATGGATTGCTTATGTTTTAAAAATTGGTCATAAATGGGTTAATTAGAAACTTAATAGGTCATAAATGGATTTTAAATGAGTCATAAATAGGTTTTGTAAATACTTTAAAGTAATTTCAAAATTTCACCATTTTTTTATATTAAACTTTTTTCTTTTCTTCTTTTTTTCTTTTTCTACTTGGGCTGCCACTGGTTGACGACGGCCACCGGCAAGCCCGAGCTCTTGCCCGAGGCTGAACTGAGTTTGATCGAGTGAGAAAAGATCGAGTATGCTGATTTTGTACACATAAAAGAGAGTCGAGACGAGTCGGGCTCGAGTATGTCAAGTTCCGCATAAAATCGGGTTCGAGCAAGGGAAAAAAAATACCCTATTGAGTTTCGGGCTTCGAGTTTAATAGTTTGACAATATGCCGGCTCGATTGCATCCTTAGAGGTTATGAGGAAATTTCGATAAAAGAATTTTTTTTCCTTCTTTCTTTCTCAGTAATGCGTTTCTTATATATCTATCTGTAAGCACATAAAGAATATTTACTTCTTCTTCCCTCGATAGCATCCTAACAATATCATAAAACCAGTCATTCCATTTCCAACCATTTATCTTCTTTTTGTTTCGTAATTATTTGAATCCGTTATTTTTCTTTTTAATCACCCCTGTCAAATATAGTTCTACTCCATTCGCGGTGAGCTTCGACTCGTTGGGCGGCGGATCCGCCGCCATCGAGTACGCGAGGACACTCATCAACATGGGCTCCGCAGGAACGTACATGGCCTCGGAGTTGTTGGGCTCGGCCGTGTCGAAAATATCGGTCGAACCAGACACCCCGAGCTTCAGCAAGGCCCGGGAGAAGAGCCCGTTCACGGTGACCGTGACGGGAAGCAAGATGCCAGCGAGCACGAACGCACTCAGGCGCCAACTCGTGGCGAAGAAGGGAGGAAGAAGGGAAAAATAAAGATACAAGGAAAAAGAAAATGGAAATTTTTATATTTTTTAGAGGTTATAAAAATTATCCATAATGATTCAGGAATATATATTTTTTCAAAAACTTATAAGAAATGAATTTTCCTAAATATGGTTAAATATTGAAATATTTTAATAATATTGGTCGGGTCAGGTAAATGGATCATAAAATTTGTACCGTATGAAAATGGATCCAATCATGCCAAGGTTCCAAATTTGATCGTTCAGATTCTCTGTTTATTCAAATTCTAGAAAATCTGGCGAACCTAAATAAACAGACAAGCCCAAACCCATAACAATTCATGACCAAAAACAATGGTCGTAGGAAATCAACCAAATGCATTCAGTTCCCGGGCGTCGGATGTTCGTTGCCGATAGAGAGCTAGGAAATTCCTTGATCTCTACATCCCAAAGTCTGAACTTCCTTCCATTTCTCCTGGTCAAAAATGATGATCCTTTCACCCAGTTTCCGGAATCCAGTTCCATTTGGTATGAGCTTCGACACGAACTCGTGTGCGATTCCACTGCTCTATTAACCGGGGAATTCACCACCATGCAATATCAAATGCGATCATCGTTTATCGTAGACGCCGAGTGTTGGGAAGAGCTAGGCACTTGCGCTCACGCTGCGTTGTCCCGCTGACGCCATGAGAAGCGCAACAGCCACGATAAACATGACCAGCATGCTGACGAGCAGCACATACGTTCTCCTCGATGATCTGCGGTACTCCCCAAACAGAAGTATGCCCCAAAAAGTGCCAACAAGTGGGAGTGCCTGCATGAAGCTAAGATTAGATGGGAATAATTCTTTCCTTCATTGTTACTAATTTTTCCAATGGTAAGACTATGATATTTCATACTTGGACCTTCTGTACATAAAAAAATAACAAAAAGCATCGTGTCAAAACTAAATCACAGCCATACCCTCTTTAGTTGTTGTAATATTGCAGAGCTATAATTAAGCACAAAAATGAGCTATTTAATCATTGCAAATTTGGGTTTTATGATATAATATCAAAGGATTTGATGTTGATTTAAAATTGACTTGTATTTGCCTTGATCACCGAATAGCAGTTGATATAATAGCAATTTAACAGTGGTTGATGTAGGCTTTACAAACTAGGGGGAACACGGATGATATCGCATCGTCATGAGGATGCTTCATAGCATTCTCTTAGTGAAATCAGTCATGCACGCGTACTCGTAAGCTCAGCAACAAACCTGAACAGCATCTGCAGCAGCATATCCGGCAGCCTCGCCTCCCATAAATTGGAGGCCATTACCAAATCCGCACAAAAGGCCAGCTAAAAGAGCCCAACATCTTCCATTCCAGTCACTTGCATAAGCTTCGAATGATGATCCGGGTAAACCAAGAATAGGGTGGTAGAGGAAGCTGACGTTCAGAACAGCGGCAACAATGAAGCATGATATTGAGAAGTAAAAAAATGCGGTGTAAACCGTCAAGTGAGGAACACCCTCCTTCAAAGTATGCCACTGATCATTTGTTGCCAAATTAAAAGCAGGTGAGAAAAGAGCAAAGCAGACACCACCAAAGAAAGCTATTCCTAGACCAGAAAAAGTGTTCCTCCCAAGAACCTACAAGAAGTCACGAGAAACGAACACTAAATCATCATTTGGAATATGGTGCAGAGGAAAAACATGGATTACTTAAATCTCCTATAGCAGCTGGACATGCATTCACTGATAACCTCATACCGTAGTAGTTGTAAAAACTGCAAAATGTTGAGATGAATTTAAACTCCTTCGGGTTCGAGAATCAGTTCAGTGAGATAAAATCAACAACCTTAATTGCTCTTTGATTCTCGAGCTCAATCAGAAAATCTGCTGTCCC
The DNA here is from genome assembly GCF_020921035.1 of Rhodamnia argentea. NCBI lineage: Eukaryota > Viridiplantae > Streptophyta > Magnoliopsida > Myrtales > Myrtaceae > Rhodamnia > Rhodamnia argentea. The sequence goes on along the minus strand of NC_063154.1, from coordinate 6,373,162 downwards.
TACTTCCACTGTCCCAGCTAAACCACTGGCATTTTCCTCATCTTCTGTAAAGAAGCCTATTGTTAGAGCAGGCAGATATGAAGAACCAAAGATGCTGTTTTTGGGAAATGGAAATCAATTTGATGATTAAATCTGTTCAATGCATAATGTATCAAAGTTATACCATAGTTTTGATGTACTCCTTTCAAGGCAGAAAAGCTTGAAATCCTGTTGAAATTCAATTACAAGTGCCACAAGTCAAGCAAGATCAGTGAGAAAACCATGCTTTATCTTCTGATAATCTGAAGTGGCAGCAAAGGGGATATATGATGGGAAGTTTCTTGAGAGCAATCACCATAAGGATCTTCAGAAAGATTCTCAAATTTGAAAACAGTGGAGGAAACCCAACTTTTCTAAGTGTTACACAAAGAATTTCCAGTGAATTCCTAAACCACCTTTTCTAGATCGCACCTCCATCTATTTTAGAAGTAAAATACAAATCCGTCTTGTCAACATGCTTCCAGGAGAAAAGTGGATGTATCAGACCCGTAAGCTCAGAAAAAGACAGCACATTCACCATAGGCAGTTATACGTACTTGGCATCAACATTGCCAAGAGCTGACTGGTTGAGCTTCATTTTGTTATCATCTGCATCCGATGCACGAACAGCTGAGGCCAGACAAACTGCAATGACAAAGCAACCAACTCCAGGGAAAAGAATCTCTGCACTGTTGATTCTGTTATCCAAGAAGTAGTTTACAGTTGTGCCTGTTAAAGTGTCACAAACAAGAACAAAGACGATAAGCTACAGAACCGATACTACGACCCAGTTGTATCAGTCAGTAAGGAAGGTCGGCAAATTCATTTGCACAGCTTGGGGTACTTCAGGTTTGCACTAAATTAAGTGCCTCATTATTCAGTAGCATACAATGACCAAAATATTGAGCATGGAGAGGCACTGAGAAATGGATAAGTACCTATAACAACAGTCATGCTGCAAGTGATCACTAATGTCACTGATAAACCAACCAAAGCCAACGCATATTGTGTGGCAAGATTTCCAAGACTGAGGAGCACTCCACCTGCCATAGCAAACAGAACGGATGGCCAATTATCCTGCATCAATTACTTCTATAAGATTTCAAAACAATAATTAGGACTGACACATACAAGCAGTGACAAAGTGTTGAGCACTCAGAATACTTCTTTTGATAAGCATAGTCCAGAAAGTGTGAGGAAAAACAAAATGGAACAGCACGTAAACCACATCTGACAATTTTGAAGGAGAAAGTCACCTGAGAAAGCTGATCCAGAAAATTAGGCGAATCTGTGGTGCCCTTGCCTATCTCCCCGAGAGTGAAGGCAATGACTACAGCTGCCAGGAGATTGGCGACACTGTAATCCAGATAAGTATGCTGCGGAAGGCGGCCTCGCCTTTCCAGAAAAGTGAAGATGGCAGGCCACGTTCCCAAGAAGAAGAGGGAAAGCAGCATGCATGCTATGGCTCCTACTTTGTTCTCCACGAGATACATTTTCAAACCACTTGCAGTTGTTCCTTCCACTGGTGAAAAGGTCAAGAAAGGTGTCCACGAAAAATCCTGTGAGACAGAAATGGATAGTTGGAGACAAGTTACTCCCTTTCTTTTGGCCTTTCAATCATGAAAGAACTTACACGCTCGACACTCCTAAACTCAGAATTACCGCGGTTCCTGCAAGTATCACTAGGTCAGCAACCGCTGCTCATGCTTCCCAAATCTTCCCAATTCTCTCTAACAACTAAAACGACCTACTATGGCCAAAAGATAAAAGGAAAAGAGACAAAAGCTAACAACACCACCACATAGAGAGTCACATTCTACATAGGATACTCAGAGTTCCACATGCAATTGCGAAGCATAAGAACATTGACCTGCATATACGCTCTCACGCAAGAATTATACGCCAACCAAAGAATGTCGGAAAAGGGCAGAACATTATATGATGATCCGACAACTAGAAGATAAGCTATCCAATTAAGCACAGCTAAATCAGACCCAAGCAGCGACGGTCAGATAGCAATCAACAAATGATCGTCATTCAAAAGCCGAAACACACCTCAATTCTTCCATCAGAGATATAATGAAGGATGGAACAGCTAATTCCTAATGGCACGATTCCCTCACCATTGTCGTAGTGAATCGGCAAAGACCTAGTCCCGAATCCAGCAGAACAAGCGACTGGTGAAGAGCTTAGCGCATTCTCAATGCCAGCTGAGGGGGTCGCGTCGAAGCTGAGAGCCAGATAGAGAAACAGAGTTACCAGTCGACGATTCTACGGGCGCCAGAGTCAAACATTGCAATCATGAGCGAAATATCTTCATGTGATTTAGGCAAATAGTGTCGGAAGATGGAAAAAGACCTTTACAACCTTTTAATTTTATTAATTTAATTTTAATTCGAAGAAATTCAATCTAAAGTTCCTTGTCATTATACTAATTCAGTGCTAAATCTTTTAATTATGCTAATTTAATTCTAAAATTTTTTAGGTTTTGCTAATTGAGTTTATCTGGTCAATTTAGGCCAAAAGTTACTGATGTGAACAACAATTGTCCCGCCCGACACGGCTATCATTTTTTTTTTGGGTCAAAAGTAGCATTTCTTTTTTTTTTTTTTTTGGTTAAGGAAAAGTAGCATTTCATTCATTTTCGCAAAAAACAAGACACAAACAAACGATTTCAAAATAAAACAAACTCCATATTAAAAGATAAATGATCAGAACAATTCACATGCTCAAAGAGCAAATCTTTGAATTCTTCAAACTAAAATAGGCAACCAATCATCGAATTAGTCTTAAGTAACGAGCACACATCGAGAACTTTATCCGTTGCTATGGCTTTGCCTTTCGACAGTGCAAGCCTAGATTTGGTATCCCCAACACCATCACCGTTCGTAATAAAAAGATTGAACAAGTATTGATCCAAGCTAAGAGTAAAACCTTCACGAAATCCATCCGATCTCCTTGAAAGCTGAATTTGTACATCAATGAAACTCGAGGGAAGTGAAACTTTGAAAATATATATTTGAAAAATTCCAAATATAGACTAGATGGGTAAAAAAATTCTCCAAAAGGAAAGAGAGAAGCTTACAGATTTACACTAGACCGAAAAAGAAAATTCCCCAAACAAGAGGAAAGTAAGAAAAGGAAGATAAGAGAAACTAAATTAGTTAAAGAAGGTGAATGTGGCGGGAGAGAGCTAGCTCAATCCCTCCTCTCCATGGAGGTTGAAGAAAGTTTTGTGAAAATGAGAGAGAGAGAGAGAGAGGTAGCGGTTGCGGCTACACAGTTAGCATTGACTTGAATATATATATATTTTTTTCAATTTTCATAACTTTTCTTCCTTTTTCTTTCTTTCTTTCTTTTTTTCTTTTTCTTTTCTTTTTCCAATGGCCGGACCACTAGCCACTGGCCATGCGAGAGAGAGCCCCTCGCCGGCCTCCGAGGACACAAATGACAAATATTTTCTTCTCAAAATTTATTTTTGGCCAAAAATAAATTTTTATATTTCTATTCCTTGGACAAGTTTCTGAGTATAGACACGCGTTTCATAACGACATCAAATTTCTTTTCGTAGAACTGAAATTCGTTTGATAACAATATAAAATTTTTACGGTTGTCGTTTACTAGGCGACGATTGATGATTGGCGAATGAGTTCGGTGGTTGACGGATGGCAAACGGCGAATAGCGAAGGGCAAATGGAAGCCGAGGATCGGCGACCGGTGGCCTACGGATGGCAAACTACGAAGGGCAAACAGGAGCCGACGAGCTCAAAATGATATTCGACGAAAGGGACCCGAGAGAGGCGATCGCACTAGATAGTGGCCGACAAACAGAGATCGGTGGTGGGCACACGAGAGAGAGGGAGTAAGTAATGAGAAGAATTCTTAAAAGGTAGAAAATTTCTATTTTTTTTTTGTCGAACTTTTTGTTTCTGTTCCAAGCATATTTCTAGGCCAAAAAGTTATCCCAAAAGTAGAAAAATGAAATAATGTTAGCAAATGGATTTTTGCTCCAAATCTATTTTTAACGAAACAGAAAAATAGGAAAATAAGGAAATAAAACTGTTGTCATATGCGCCCTAACAGAAAGAGAAAGGAAATAAAAAGAAAGAAAAATTCAAAAAACATATATAAAAGAATGTCCACGTCAACATCAGCAACGTTACGTAAGATCGCCAATATCCATGCTAGAGATTTATAACCTAAATTGGCCGGATTGACTCAATGTGAAAATATTCATGACTAAACCGACACGATAGAAAGGTTTATAACCGAATTGATACAAAATGTGAAATGATTTAGATCTAAATTAACATGATTTGAAAGATTTATTATCGAATTGATACAAATATACCAGATTTATGACCTTTTCCTTTGTACCTTTTCACTTTCTTTTGTCTTGTTGACGTGGTGCTGATCAGGTGCTAAATCTGCATCACGTGTAACAAAAGTCCATAATCGAAATTAACCCACCACCCCCCCCCCCCCCCCCCCCCCGCCCCCACCCCATCCCATTGCTTGTATAATTCTCAGTCACTTGAGTGCCTATTTCGACGGCTCACCTTACGTGCTTCTTAGATTGAACTTTGACCACGTGACTTTTTAAAGGAAATTAAAGTTCACCCCAATGGAAAATTTTACATTTGACATGGCATAAATATCCAAAAGAGTATTGCTAACACGACAAGATAACAATATGACGGTGAATTGCTAATCATAAGATCAGAAGTGGATCCCGTCATAATTGCTATATATTTTTTGTCATTCATAACATGTATGATTGAAATTATACCGTTATACTTTATACTGTCGCCTTCTCAAATTTCTATCCAACACGACGACGAGGAAAAACTCTCTCCCTTTCTCAAACTCAATTTCTTCAGTTGTCAAACATGAAGGCATGCTCTCTCATCCATTGTTGCCTCGATCTGTATTCATGACAATCGTTGGATATGCCAATTCCATCAGTGGATTCCACAAAATCAACAGCGGAGATCAATTTGATCCAGTGGATCCCGGTGCAGGGAATCCCTAAAAATAAAAATAAAAATAAAAATAAAAATAAAAATGGAAAGAATAAACATGAGTACGACCACGTGGGGAACAGCGGTTGGCTGGCTCGATTAATTCAATCAATCCAAGAGACCAAACAATCCTAGTAAACTTCTGAACGAGCACAAAACCCCATAAAAGCATAAATAAAATACAATAAAGTTAGCATACCACCAAAAAGTCCCTCCAATTTTAAGGAACATGTTCCTAGTCAACATGTACATAAAATCCCCAAAGCCTAAAGCAAATTGGTCCAAGGCTTTGTTGCGTCTATGTCCTACCAAACCCCCCTTGAAAATTACAAGATTTCCCACCCCGTGGTGAAGAGCCATGTCCTATTTGAGGACCTTCCCAGATTCAAAACCTTTCTAGTAGCACTCGGCTTAGCCCTCGAACTTTAACCACGCAACAAGGGAATGATAGCCAGGGAGAGGAGGAGGAGGAGGACTGAATTGATGCTGCTGAAGAGAGCCGGGTCGGCGGCGTCGCTGGAGTCGTTGATGCCGGTGGGGCCTAACCCCGTGCCGCCATTGAACCCCGTGGTCGGGGTGGTGATGATGGTGCCCGGCGGGGACATGGTCGTGGTGGTATTGGACGCCGGAGCAGCGGGTGTGATGGAGCTTCGCATCGGACCAAGAAAGAACAGCGAGAACGTCAACGTCTAAAGTAGATAAGAGCACGAGAGCTTTTTATTCGTAAGTAGGCATAATCAATCAATCATATTGTAAAGCTAGTGCCAACCTAAAGGTTTAGGTGTGTCCCGCGGTTGACTTAAATATGGACGTGGAGGCAAGATTTGCGGTGTATTTCATCGAATCGAGATTTATCCTATTGAAAGGTCGGTTCATCGTTCTTGGAAAAAAGAACAAAGACCAAAAACTAAGCAACTGTGCTTAGTATACATGACATAGGTAAATAATGAGACAGCTTCATAAAAAATAAAAAATAAAAACCAAAAACTCTAAATTATGTCTCCGTGACATTTAATTCAATTTTTTTTGTGACACAAAAAAAATCCCAAACTTGTACTCGTGACACAAAAAATCCAAATCTATAACTATGTGACACATCTACTCTAAATTATTTTTTTTTGTAATATCAAAAATCCCAAACATGAAAGCATATGACACATTTACCTAAAAATTGTGAGATAATGTATTACATGTGCACAAATTTAAGGTTTTTAGTGTGAATTTTTTTTTTTGGATAAATGGATCATAATGGTACAAGCTTGGAGTTGTCATATAGATACAAATTTGAAATTTTTTATGTCAAAAAAAATTTAGAGTAGGATTTTTAGAGGGTTTTTTTTTTTTTTTAATAAAGGAAGACAAGGAAGGCAGGCAATAATTATCAACATCTGGGACAGCTCAGAAAACTCTCCAAGGAGCCAAGCGTGCTCTGACTTGCAAATGAATTCAGCGCGGTGGTTGAACACTTGGGCCGCAAGATCTGCCGCTCACGCGTCATGTTCTCAGACATTATTTGCCACCAAATCTGAAAAGCATCAACACCGCTCTCTCTGCTCGCGCAAGAAATGAAAAACAAGAAAGCGAAAGTTTTTCGTGTTTTCGTGTCGTGAAATATGCAGACGACGATGACATGAACAGACCCATGAAAACTGGAAAATCTTTTCTCTTGCTTTTCTTTTCTTGTTCTCTCTTTTTTTTTCTTTTTCTTGGTGAGGGAGAATGATTGATTATCAAACTTCGCGCAGATTATCTTTCAAAGGAAAGGAAACTTTTCTCGAGAAAAAATGGGGAACGGATGTACCTTGGACTTGAAGCGAAGACACACCCAGAGGGTTGATCTGCAAAAAGCCACAGTGAGAAACATTCATCACAACCCAAACCAAAGAGAACCCCCAGTGTCTCACAAAAACGTATCGTACGCAAAGCAACGTTTATTGAAATCAGAAATGGAGAGTTCAGTTTATCTTTTCCCAGTGCCAACGACATTAGAAATGCACGTACTCGGAAGAACAGTGGAAGGAGCGGCGGTCCCGGAGAAGTCGCAGCTACCGGCGACCTGGCCTTTCCTCTGGAAATAGCTGTTCACGGCGTAGTTGCAGTGGTCCTTCACGGTGTTGGGCTGGTAGCAAGAGCCGGCCTGAAGGATGGCGGAGCAATCAGCCCCAGCTCCACAGGCATAGTCCAGGCTCTTCTGGAGGGCTTGGTCACCGACCCCGTCTTTGCACAAGCAGTATGTTGCACCTACAACAACAAAATAAAAGACCAAAAAATGATTGAGAAAATGCCCGACAAGCAGTGTGAGAAAAAAGATGGGTTCTTTTCCCGTGAGGCAAAGGAGAGTTGTGTAAAGATCAGAACTTTGTCATACTAGCTATAGCAGAAGACCAAGAAAAGGACCAAAGAAGGGAAAATATGAGAACCCTTTCTGCCATTCTGGTTGCACATTTGATGTCAAAAGGAACGGAAGGGGGAGAGAGAGAGAGATTCATAATAAGCTTACCCGAATGGCCAGTGAAGGCCAGGAAAAGCACCAGAAACACCAGAACAGCCATTGAAGGGTTCAAGAGAGCAGCTGCTGCAGAACTGTTGGCGAGAGAGCTCTGGTTTTTGAGCTTGAGAGCCAGATGTCTGATGGAGAGAGAGAGAGATCGAGGGAGCTTGTATTGGAAATGAAGATTTCTAGGAGGAGGCAACACGATTGAGGTTGATGGGGTTCAGTACAGTATCTAAATAGCAATGCAGCTTTCTTCCTCTCTCTCTCTTTCGTTTTTTTTTTTTTTCCTTCTCGAGCAATTCATCGGATTTTGAGAAATTCAATGATGCATCTTTATATAGTGATGTCTTCAATTGATGGGAATTATTATAATAATGTCTGATAGAAAATGGGGGAGAGTGTCACGGGGAAGGGGGGAAGCGAGGGAAGCTCTGAGGTTTGATCGACTGTTCATTCAACGGTCATAAACCCACGTGCGTAACCCAACCTTGGGTTTGGGTTTGGGTTTGGGTTTGGGGCTTGGTGGGGTCTCTGCAAGATCCGGGTCCCACTTTTGGAGTTTTGAGGCTCTCAAGCCCTGGCAGACCTGTCGCTGTCTGTTCTTTTGGCTATTCCGTGAAGTAAAACACTAGAAAATCGAGCTTTGATTGAGATTAAAATTACCGCAGCGACGCGCGCGTGTTTTCACGAAAAATAAATTAATTAAAATCGTTTGCACTAGTTATAAAAATGAATGGGCAAAATATATTTCCACCGCCACGAGAATATGAAGACATAAGTTATTATCAATAAAAATGGTTTTTATTGATTAATTATTTTAAGCGACACGAGATATGAATTTTATAAAAATATTTTTTAGATTATTTTTTTCAATGGAATAAATGGGGCTTAAATTAAAGAGAAAATTTCAAATAATGAATTAAGTACCCTCATTTTCTCAAATAAAGACTTGAAGTATTCTCATTATTTCAAAGCAAGGCCCGACAAAAGGCATTTTAGTCCTTTTTTCATTTGTTTCCTTTTTTTACTCCCTTGGGCCGGAAAAATAAGGATAGGGCTTTATTTGATTGGTATTGATTTTTACTTATCGATAAAAAAGGACAATCAATCGAAGAGTAATATATGGAATAGATGCAATGGAAGTTGGCAACCAGAGAGAAAGAGCCTTGGGCGGGCAAGCCATTATCCTAACCATCTCCTTTGCTTCACCTGGAGCTTAGTCCCTTCTTTAGAATAGAACCATATTGAGGTCCTAATTGCATGAACGTCCTTCCAACTTTGATTCACACAGAACATCGCGCCTTACATGGGCAAGGAAGAGATGCGTCGTCGAGATGGTCTTAGCTACAATATCCGTTCTTACCTGCCACACTAGGATCGAAACACAGCCCGGACTTCTTGCCGTTCCTACTCGCCGGCTAGCTAGCCACTGCGAGGGATGGGCGAGTCGAGGGTAACCCTCACCTCGCCAACCTTGAAGGCACCCAACGGCAAGAAGGAAGGGCCAAAAATAAAAAATAAATGATGAAAATATCCTTGTTCAAGCCATTCTTTGAAATAACGAGGGCACTTCAATTTTTTATTTGAAAATTTTCCTAAATCAAATGAAAATAAGCCAAATTTTATGGCATAAACTCGGATTGTTGTCAACCAAAGTAATGGAATACCAAGCATAAGTGGGTGCATCTTATTCGAACTCGCGTGTCTATTTTTTTAATATTAAAGTGAGGACACATGAGTAACCACCCTAGACTTTGAGCTTTAAACAGGAGCTTCACCATGAGTTAAACGAATACCAATCATACTTGAGAATTTAAAAACGCTTCTCAAATTTTCGCCGACTCACTTTAAGCCGCTCACAAAGAGTTATTGTTAGAGGCGATCAATGAGTGTGCTCGAATTGAGCTCAAATCAAAACTAATTGGTTGCTCATGCCCGCTCGTTATCGAAATTAAATTATTTTATCGAATTGAGCGGGCCCGGTTCAAGCTCAAACTCACCTGAATTTATTTTCCAGCACTAGTGCCATCGTATCCACGATAGTATTTGCCAACTTCCTATGGATAGTGCACTTTTTTTCGGTGCACCAAACAACATCCTCCATGTATACTATTCCCTCAAAACCAAGGTAAACGGAAAAATCACTTCATTATTAACGTCGATTAATCCTAATTCCCGATTGTTTATACCACTTGAAAAAAAAAAAAGCTAACAAAATATATTTTTCTATTAATAACAGAAGTATCTCGTCACAAATACGCTGTTCCTTGACTCAAAATCATAAAATTAAAACCTAATAAAATTAGGATAATGATTTTCGCATTGCTCATTTGGCAAGGATGTTAAGAGGAAGGAAGAAATAGAAAGTACATGCTTTTCTTCGTGGGATTGTACGTCTTTAAGATTTAATTTAATGCCGACCCAACCAGCCGTTTGTACTCAGACAATTGGTGAATTTCCATCTCTGTACATATCATTCGTATGTTATTACAACGCTTAAGCCCCCAATTTATGTCATAAATTTGCTGTTAATCCTGTCATGTAGCATGGGTGGGCCCACGAGTTGTTCCTATTGAGTGGGCCCTGCCAGATGGGATACACAAAAGTTAAGGAATCTTGGCAGTGTTATATATACTCCTGAGTCGGTCCACCATTTCTGCAAGTTTCCCTAATTTCAGTCGTGGATTCACATTCAAACCTCCGGCAATGCAGAACGTTTGAACATGTTAGACCAAAAAAAAAAACATGTTAGATCAATGATTGGAACCTTGATCTGACCATTTTTGCTAATTAATCGGCACCGCAACACGGTTTGCGATTCAGCGAAATCGAATCGGCTTCGTTCCCCTGGCTTGCGGTACGCATATGATTGAAGAAGTAACATGGTTGGAGCTTGAACGGGTTGATTAAGCCTGGGAAAGCGAGGAACTTGAAGCCTCACCGGGAGTGATTCACAATCTGAAACGATGCAGCTCCATTTGTAATTTCTTATTTCTTCCCCACTAGAGGCCGCGTACTTGCACAAATATCAATAGAAAGGTACACGACGAATGCAAGTTTAGACAGAGAATTCGACCCGGTAGCTACAGTTTCATGAAGATGTAGAGAAGTCTTTGAGGCAGCTCGGCTAGCGGGTATTAACCTCTTGGATGTAGAGAAGTCTTCGAGGCAGCTCGGTTAGCGGGGTATTAACCTCGGTAAAAGAATTTGCTCATTTATTACCTTAAAAAATGCATGGAGTACAAGGAAATTGGTCGATCCCGCACGATCGGCACGTTACTGAGCAGGGGCCGCTGCAGCCTTCTGGAAAAACAAGGCAAAAGATGTCAGGACAATGTGGTAAACCTGGGCCAAGAATGAGGAAAGAAAGAAAATTTCGGCTGGCTATTGGTGATATGCAGGTGGATATTAGTGTCCATTCGGGAACTCGTTTGGCTTGACATGACGGGAAGGGTGTTCTTAAATTGATGGTGGAAGAGAAGAATGTACTGAGCATTTTCCAGTGGCCGCAATGCAATACTTGCCGCTTGCAGTCGAAAGATGTTTCGAAAACATAATGAGAAGGTGGTAATTCGACAGGATTTACCCGTTTCTGCTCTTCGATATTCGCCTTTATGAGGGAGTAGATGGCCACTCCAGCTATTGCTATTGCAGTTCCAATCCCAGTTTGAGTGGAGATCCTATTACCTGTAGTTTTGCAAATACAGAATCTATGAGCACAAATGTGCTTGTAGTTCTGAAACTAAAGTGGAGAATGCAGCGAGATGTTACCAAATACAACAATAGAGAAACCGATCACAAAAACCCTCTTCAGCACATTTCCAACAGCGTGTGTAAGTGGCGCTACCCGTTCCAAAGTGTTAGTAGCAACCTGGACAAAAAAGGCAACCATGTGTTCATGAGACATGAATCTATGAGTACAAACATGATAACCACAGCAGCAAATGATGTAATGTTATTAAAATAGTTGGTAATTTTCAAGTTATAAAGTCACTTCTTAGTTACCAACCATGTTCATGATGTATCAGCAAGGAAATCTGTTCCATGCACAGGGCTATGGAACGCTTGAAATCTGCGTTCTTATACCCGTAGTCTTAAACTTTTGTTTATCGACAGAGGGAACTGAACTCCATTATTAGTCCTTCCAAACTTTTCCCCATTTTGTTAAACTTTTCAGCTTTCTTCTTTCTGTAACATTGAACAGCAAAGCCGAGCTGCTAGAGATCCATGCTATACCTGATTGTAGAGATGATAGAACAATCCAATGCAGAAAAGGTCTGACAGGAACTTGAAAAGACCCACTTTGGCAATGGCCTCCATAAATCCGTATTGCATCAGTTGAGGGCCCTCAATCTGAAAGTGAAACAAGTCAATGCTCAAAGGTTGCAGCTGGCGCAATTAATTTAGAAAAGAGAAAGCCATTATATTCGGGGCTGATAGTCAGCATGATATTACAAAGTAAATGAATCTGAAATCTCTGCTGTGATCACTTGTAAGAAGCTTACAATAACTGCTGGAGGGATGCAAAACAGAAGAGCGATGATTGTTATATAAGCATACACATTTGTACTGTCCATTCCTGTCTGCAGAAAATAAAAATGGAAACTTCAATTCGAGAGAAAAGACTTGAGATACGTAGAGTAAGCAAATGAATCCAAGAAGAGCAACCACCAACTAGCATCCTCATCAGCTAGATGTTTTAACAAAGAAACAATCGCAACGTAAGATGTACTATCTTTACTTCCACCATGCTCATCAAGCTGCTGAACGAAGAGTTTTCTGACAGATTTCTCACCATTGCTTTCTTTGAGTAAATACTTCTGTAGGTAAATGCAACATTTGAGATCATTGCACTGACGAAACCAGTCCAGTTGAAAGAAAGCTCGGTTAATGAAGCCATCGACACACCTGAGACGATATAATCGATACCATTTATATAAAAAAATCTGATCAGTTTCAACTACTTTGGATGCAAAACAAGAAAAGCAGAATAAAACTCAAGTGTGTCGCATGCATTAGCAAGACTTTAGCAGCAAAAACTAAATCCAAAACTAACCAATCACAACAGGAGCTAGTGATAGCCACAGGGACAGTGGGATCTGGTGGCCCAGAACGAACTGAGAAGCAGCCGCATTGAAGAATGGCTCAAGGGCTGTTAACGACATGACAAGAAAAAACAATTAATGCTATCAACTACATCTTACACTAGTCAAGAGATTTGCATGAGAATACAGAGTATTAGGTAAAGCAGAGGATCGCCTTGAGCGAAATCCTTTTGTTGTTAACAACTTAAAAGTATCTAAATAGCCAATAACAAGAGCTACCAGCACTTATGGTAGTGGTGTGCATTTGAACGTCAGTCATCCCGCATATGCTAAAAGAGTGAACTTATGTCCGCAAACATGATGATCTTTTCTTGAATCTGCTTACCTTTGATGGTGTGCGTAAAGGATACGGCAACTGCTGCGAAAGACACATTGGACATGACGTGTCCTAGGGCATGGCAGGCAGCAACAGGGGTCAGCAATGCTAGAAGCTCTCTATCAATTGGCTGTTCAAGTGATGAAAGCACGTCAATTGAATTTTAGTTGGACGATGCGCAATGACTAAGGGCATAAACACTTGGAGCGTTGAACTTACCGCACGTTTGGGCAGACCAACTGCCCAACTAACCAGACAATAAACAACTCCAACGAGAAGATGTATGACAGATACGAAGCTGCAAATGAGAAAAGGAGTGTGATCGTGCGTGGGAACATAACATGCCAAAAGTAAAATGTCTGCTATAGAGAACGTAAACGGGGCGGGCATTAGCATTGATTCAAGTAACTGGAAAACTATATGTTCCACAGAGGAAGAGAATCAGCGAGGACAACATACTATGGATACGGGAAATAATTATAGACCTTCTTGTTCAGTATGTTGAAGATGACATTCAAGAAGTACCTGCATTGAAAGAAAATATCACACGGTTATTTCCTTTTATTGTTTTGGCTAGCAATCAATGGTTATTTCAGTCCTCGATCTTCTTTGCGGTTTTTTCCTACTTTTAATTTCCCCCCCATGAGGAGCAGATGATCACAGAATCCCCTCATTTTCACTAAAATTATGACGACCAAACTTAAAGCGAAGGCTCGAGGCTTGGATAATCTCGAAATTAATCATCAGCGCCGCATTAATGATCGTTAGCTGGGAACAGTAAAGAAAGATGTCTTTGTAAGAGCATCTTCAGATCAAGTATTGCCCTGCACTTGAGTTAGGAGCTTTGAACTGCTACGGTGCAAGGAAATGAGGAAGATTCAATTCAACCATCTCAAGACTCTTAAGTGGGAAATTACGTCATTATGATACGAAAACAGAATGAAATCACATACCACATGAAGAAAAAAAAGCCAGTAACAAGTGCTGGGTATCTTTCTCCGAAGCTCTTGGATGGTTTTGCCAACCTGCACTGATCATCAACACATTCAGAACAACCAGAAAGGTCCAAAAAAAAAGAGTGGGAAAAAAACCCAGAATAACAACAGACCAACACCAAAAAAATCCCATCTTTATCTTTTTCCCTTCTTGTTCCACTTAACTCAGCAACAAACAGAGAAAAAACAAAGCGAAAGTAGAGAGAAATCATCCGACCCATCGGAAACTTCAATCTCCCTGCCCTCTGCGTCGGCTGCGGCCGCTCTGGCGAGATGGGAACCGGCGAGATGCCGCCGTCTGAACGGCCCGCTTCCGCCAGGGAATCTCAGAGGCTCCGGCAGCGGCGAGAAGGCAAGACGTGACGCGCCACTGGCGAAGCTCTTTCGAGCCTTGAGCAGAACAGAAGTGGCCGAAATCGCGTGGGTCGTCAGGTACAGAGACGACATCTTCTTGGAGCCAGAGGCTCCGATCGGAGAGCGAACCGGGGTAGCGATCGACGGCATCTCCCGATCAAAAAACGAAGAGAGGAAGCTACGAAAACGGTAGCTTTACTCGGGGGTGGTCACTATAAAAGGGGATGAGCTTAAGCAGTGAGAAGGAACTGCAGAAGCGACAACGCTAACGTCGATGGAATCAAAGAGAGTTGAACTCGAAGCCGAGATTTAACTCATAAAAAAGTAGCCGGTTGATTGATCTTCTTCCTTGGGTGGGGTGCCAAAAAGTGGTGGGGCGAAGAGAGAGAGAGAGAGAGAGAGAGAGAGAGAGAAAGTAAACGAGAGGCCATCGCTGTCAGAGAAGAGACGCATGGGGGGCGGCATCATGCCTTCTCTGATGATTGGACAACGAGGAGCGGAGACTGAGAGAGTGAGGTCATGCACGAGCTCAACTTTGGCGGGCGGCGGGCGACGGCGTCGGGACGGCGACAGCGGCGGTTCGTTAACGACAGTGACGTCCCAAATGTTTTCGATTCGTTTTTGTCGTCAGCGGAAGGTCCTGCGCGCGTAAACATGTTACGAGAATCGTTTTCTATTCTGTGTTTCGAATATTGTTAACCGGTTATATCATCTTGCAAAGTAATTTTGTAGAGAAAAAAACATTCCAATTTTATTCCTTTTTATGTATATTTTCCGGATGAATCGATTTTCTTTTCAACATAACCGATCAAGAATCTAATTGGAAGTGCCGGTTTTTGCTTCGTGCACCTGTAAAACAGGAACACGCGTGGATGTGAGGCCGAATGCACGAATGCTGGCCGAAAAAAGTCCAAGTTGCAACTTAGTTTGCACGAGAATGGCATCCTTAGGGGAAAACCATCCCAAAAACCCTAAATTTATTACACCTTTACCAATTCAATCATGAACCTTTCTTAATTTTGTCAATTGAGTCATAGATCTTTTCAAGTTTTGCTAATTGAGTTCTCTAATATTGTCCGAAAATCGCTAATTGGACGTCAACCGTTCCGTGTAGCGCAATTGGCTATGATATGGACAATTTTTATTTTTTATTTTTACATATATGGCTAGAGACCCTCGTTTGGTTTGGGCGAGGGGCTCGCAACCCTCGCCAACCACGGGCAAGGGGTTTACCCTCGCCCGTGGCTAGTGAGGGCCGTAACACTCTTGCCCAAACTAGGCGGGGCTTTACCGACCCTCGTTCACATCACCGTCATTTGTGCCACATAAGACAACAGGCATTCACACCAATGATTTTTAATCAAAACCGGCTGGACGGACACAATTAGCAAAACATGAAAATATTTAGGACTCAATCGGTAAAATTAAAAGGTGTTTGACTTAATTGGTAAAAGGGAATTAATTTATGATTTTTTTGATAATTTTTCCCATCTCTCTTGGCCTAACACGGAGTAGGATACACGGGTCCCGGTTAAGTTTTTAATCAATCCCATCTCTTGGACGGCAAAGTACACCAAAGCAAAGATAATATATTGCGTGTGGAAAGTGGAAATACAGTATAAACACCGGGAAAACAACGTGGAGAACTCCGAAAGTGGCATGCAACACTTTTGAAACGAGATCGTTAGTTTAATTAGTTGGTTGCTTTGGCACGCACATTTGAAAAAGATGGTCCACGAATTCGTGCGCATGATTCATTGCGCAATGTAAAACGTGATAATATTTTAAGTTCTTTTGTAGTTCTCATATATTTCTGTTTTTCTAACATGATAAAGATTTTTGTCCAAAAAAAAATGATAAAGATTACAATTTTTAGTATGGATCGGGTTCGTAACCATAGGTTTCAATGTACGAGATCTCGTAGCACTTACCAATGAAGTTCTATCGATTAGTATTACACAGAAGAAATCAATTCTAGACACAAGTAGATTTGTTCTTCATAGATAAACTTGGGATTTTCAATCTCGGGTAAGATCGATTTAGGATCATGGGACCATTTTCTATTGGATAAGAAGGGCTATTGCACAAATGCACTTCTAAGTACTTGCCCCATAGAACATATATCTATCAATATGAAGAAGAAATCATGTTATGAAGGAGATTCTTATTTGTACAAATGGCACTTCGAATTTGCAGCGAGCATGAAGAAATTAACGATACGTCTTTTTCTTTTGAGTTGTTACGGCATATCAATTGCTCGAGACCTTTGGTCTCTACTCGAACCCAGTGAAAAAAACGAGATCACTTCTTATGGACTCGCTGAGAATGATTTTGATTTAGTTTGTGGCCTATTAGAAGTAGAAGGTGCTCAATTGGAATCATCGCAGACAAAAAAAACTTACAACCAATTTGACAATAATCGAGTGACGTTGCTTCTTCGGCCCAAACCAAGGAATCCCTTAGATATGATGCAAACTATATCTTGTTCCATCGTTTATCAAGGATTTCTCTATAAAAAATACAAATCAGAGTTTGAAAAAGGGGAAGGAGATGGAGTCCTCGACCTAGAACAGATAGAGGCCTGATTTAGTCACATAGTTTGGGCGCCATTGGCTCTTAGAATATGGTGCCCTTGGGGTTTTTTTTTTTTTTTTTTAATTGTATCGAAAGGGTCGATTCATTGGGATTTTCCTATTGGTCAAGGACTCTCCATAAGATTCATTATTGCATTACATATAGCTTCCTTGTTTGTAGGCAAAGATGATTCGAAATTGTTTTTCATTACGATGCATAACCTGCATTCATGTGATTCATATCCGGTCAATCCCACAATGTTACAAGGACTCAACAACAATGAAAAATTTGTAATAGTGGTGTATGAAATTTTACATGCAGCTATGCAACTATAGTTTTGAGATAAAATAAGAAAAATCTTTCGAGGAAGTATGAAACGGAAAGAGTTATGAAAAAAAATGGAGTTTTAGATTATTGTTGACACGCATAATTGAGCACATAAATTATGCCTATTTTATTTTACCATTTTTTTTTCATAATTGAGCACATAAAAACTAGTTTACTATTATTGCACAGTATTTCGGGGCGTCGGATTAAAAAGTACAAATTTTAATTGGAAGCAAAATAAGTTGAGAATTATTATTATTATTATTATTATTATTATTATTATTATTTTAGGCGCAGAGTTGAGAGTTCCACAAAAGTACTTATTGCAAGATTAACGAGCAATCCCTTGCAATTTAGAGCCGCATGTTTTACTCCAGGAGATAATCCTTGTGAATAAACTTCTCGTCATATATTTATGCCACTTTGAACATTCAATGAAATGAAAAATAGGATAACTTTAATTATATATAGGTGAGAAATCAGGTCGGTCCAATTCAGGAACTTATTGTTTAAAGGCGGGTTCAGACATGAATCGGTCCGATTCTTGGTTCTATACCTTGAACCGGTTTTTTTACTTGGAAATCAAATCGGTTCATCCGTGACTCTTAACCCTAAGTTCTTTCTCTTTTATAATTCTACCTGTCTCGCCGCCTTTTTATCTCTCTCTCTCTCTCATTTCTCACTCTCCGCTCTCCTCCTCTATAGTGGCTCGACTCCACCCCGGTTGCTCACCAATCTCCATTCTAGTTGCTCGACTCCATTCCGATCAGAGGTATGTCGGTGTCGTTTCGATGAGTAATAATGGCTTTGTGATTTCTTCTTTGAGTGTACCCCGCTCTCTTAGGCACGTTAGATTCTGAGTTTGGATCCAGATATCTTGTTTGCATGATCAATTATTGAAACAAAATCAACACTAGATAATTTCCCTGCTTGTCTAAATCCACCATGCTTGCATTTACCATCATGATTTTCAAGATCTTCTCTGAGCTCTTTTGGATCTACATGTGTTTGTGTGCGCTATTAAGTATTTGCTCACAAGATTGCTGCTGCAAATCCAACATGGAAGCCACCACACCGAATTAAAAATCTCGTTGGATGTTTTGCAGGAGATCTCCCCCGCAGCATACTCATGAAAAAGAACAGAAGAGTGAGGTATGTATTCAATAGTCTAGTTATGTCTGCTGTGTGTTTTGCATTAGAACATGTAATTGATGGAGCTGCTTAATCCCGCTCAATCTTTTTCGATCTTTCACTTAATCTTCTCATCTCTATACAGAATTCGAGTATTTCACGTGATACGCCTTTTTATGCTGTTACGCCTTCTACGATTTCGGACTTCGTTTGTTTCGCAGAAAATAAGTGATTTGAAAAATATTTTTCAAAAAAATGATCATTAATATTGCTTACAAAAACAAATATACGTATAAAAAAAAATATGTTCATCGTCTACCCAAATGTTTAGATATAACTTATTATCGGTGAGAGGTTCTCCTTCCGGTTCCAAAAAACGGGAACGTGCTGGGACATGGTGTAAATAAAAAAGGAAAAAAGAAAAAGAAAACGAAAGCCCAATGGGGAGGCGATGAGGCCTGGTATAAAAACAAGTCCATTACGATCAAACCGGGATACCCTAAACCCAAGAAAAAACCAACTGAAGATAAAAATGAATCGTTTTGCTCCCGATTTCTCTTGAAAATCTGCCCGACTGCTTGCGCAGATTCGTCACCCCGATGGCCGGCGGAGGCAACGGCGGCGGAGGCAACGTCGGCGGTTGCAAGGAGGAGGAGCAAGACGGGGTGTCGGTGCATTCTCCGTGCAAGGCGCCTCTTTCCTCTGCGTCTTCTCTCCCTCAGGTATCTTCGTTGATCCCCGTGTTTGATGCAACTGGTCGTTTCGTAGCTGGAAAATGAGTTCTGATTCTGACATCCGATCCATTTGCGCCCGCGAGAAGGAGCAATCGCAGGTCGAATTGGAGCTCAGGCTGCTGGAAGCTCTCGAGAGGTACCCTCCCGCTAAATTGCGAGGTGAGTCGAGTTTCGATCGATAGCTTGCTCTCGTGGTGCCTGTTCAGGGCGATGGCAAAAGGCGACAACTTTGTCGCCTTGCACTTTCCTTTTTATTGACTGCAATCAACTAATTTTTCCCGACAACAACAGTTAGTCCTACCTGCTTTGTCTGTTTCCTGGGCAATTCAGTTCTCTTTTGGAGGACTACAATTGCAATTCTTGTAGATTACAGTTTTTTTTTATCTGTCTGCTAGTGTGTGTGGAATGCGGGTACAGACATTACGATCCATTTCCATTTCTTGAAAACTCTGTGTTCATCGAATTGGTTTCGAATGCTTCCAAGGGTTAAGCAGCCATCACTTGCAGGTATACATCGGCACTTCGTCCTTTACGGGCTAATGGAGCACCTGCGAAGAAGGTTCTTTCCTCTTTAAATATCCCTTCACCCTTTGGGTGTTACCTGTTCAGTTTGTCCAGAGAAAATAGATGATTTATCTAGTTTTTCCAAGTCTCTCATGACGTGCTCGCTGCTTTTCCCAGCTTCGACCGCCATTTCTCTGCCGACGAGGTTTTGCAATTGCTGGATCGTTTCTACAACTTAGACATGCTGGTACTTGGTCTATTTAAGCTGCTCTTTTTCTTCTTCTTTTTTTTTTTTTTGTGGGTTGTGTATATTCCTGATCATTCATCGTGTGAATGCGGCGATGAAGCAATGGCGAAGTAAATTTTGCTTCTTTGATTGATCGATATGACGAAAGTTCCCAACTTAATCTCAAAGACCGGCACCCTGATTCCATGGATGTAGAGAGCTAGCTATTCTGGGTGCATATTTTGTATGCCTGTTGTTTCTGTTTCAAGGATATGGAAGCACGCTTGTTGATATTGTTCATTGCCTTTTGTGGTCAGAAACCAGATGAGGATGAATCTGAGATTCTAAACCAAGAGGAAGATTTCAGCTTGCCGCCAAGCTATTTCGTCAAGGAAGAGCTTTAATCCCGAGAAGAATGGTACATATTATTTTCGAGTCTGGAGACCTTAGCTATATCATTGCCCCCAGCATGTTCATGGGATGAATTTGTCAATTTGCCGTACATGCTTAGTCCATAACTTGCGAGAATAATGTTGTCATTGCGACGGCTGACGCGATGTACATAATTCAGCTTTCCTTTCCAGTTCTCCGATTCCTGGTGGATTTAATTGAGAGCGAGACAGAATGTTGTGGGAGTATCGGCATGCAGGATGGATCGTTTCGAGATACAAAATACATGTAATCACTTGCAAAAGGAGATTTTCCAGGTTATGAATCTCGCAGTGTTTTGAGAATCAATAAGATGATCGTTCATAAATCATGCTGAAAGGTGAACAGAAAGGCCTAAGGACTGGACACTTGCTTCTGTGAAATCGGCCAATTTAAAGTTGCCGCTTGTGCTTTGAAGGAACGGTTTATTAAAATTTGAATGTCCAAGTTAGGGATGGTAAAAATTTGTTGAGCTGCCTTGTTTGGGTTTCTAGCCCTTTGGGTGAGAGCAAGTTGTGCCCTCGCGTGAAAGTTCCGCTTTTGATTACGGATAGTACGCTGTTCGATTCCTGTCCTTAGGGTATGCAAGAATCTATTCTTGGACGGATGAAAGTTCATCCGGGTGAAGGGCCGGGGTGGTGGGGTTTCAAAACATTCTTGCTCAGTTTGGTGCCACCCTTGTTACACCACCCGTACAAAAAACAACGGCTATAAAGAGTAGGGAATGTCGGCCGAACCCTTCAATTTTCTGTCCGGTATCGGTGTCGGAAGCGCGATTTCCAATTGCAGATTCAATTAGACTCGTGAAAGGATTTGATGTTGGCTTCTTTAAACATGGGACCGACAGCACACTAACTCACCATATATCTCAAATAATCGTGCTTTTGGGTTTTGCTAGACCCTCTCAACCGATCGTCTTTAAAAGGCCACAAAGTTGTTTCACGCAAGCGGACCAACGGCAAGCTCCTCGGGGAAAAATTATTCTTCATCACTTCGTGGAAGGACCGCTTAGGCGTAGAGGATATATAGGATCCACCGTTGGCCACCTATAAAGCTTTAAATTGAACACTGATGGTATCTCCGAGAAAAAATGGAATTAAATTTTAAACAGAAACATGACGCAAAAGCCAGGGTACAGTCGGGCGATGGCAACATAAGATAATCAGAGTATCGAAATCCAGAGTCCGCGTTTACATGATCAAGCATTGAGTGAAAACATGAACTGCAGAAAAAAGAAAAGTCCAAAGATAAAAAAGCGAAACTGAGGTGAAGCAATCTGCTGCACTTTTGCTTTCGCAACAGAGCTCGAAGTAACTGCTTGCAGGTTTCCATGTTGTCTGCTTAGTCTGCCGGAGAAGAAGAAAGACTGCATCTATGGATGCACCCTTGTAGTTTAACGCCCATGTCTTGATAACAGAGACATTGGTCAGTGCTGCACAAAGCAAGAAGATCTTATTAACAGCGGCAGATAAATGTGTCCTGTGGATGCCCAAAAAAGTTCTCTAACATGTACCTCGGGTTCAGCAGATTTAGGTTCTTCAACTTTGATGCCATCTTCACCTGCATAGAGTACATAAGTGAGAAGCTGAGTTCTCAAAAGGACATCAGTGACAACCATGCCATTTCTTTTCCAATTGTTTACAGTCCCGCCCCAACAATTACTGAAAATCATTTCGAGACTATATCTATGACATGTTTCTGCTGTCCATTATTTAACAAATACCTCCATCTTCAGGCAAATCAGAGGTCCAGAGAGTCAGGTTATCTCTCAATAGTTGCATAATGAGAGTGCTGTCCTTGTAGGACTCCTCACTCAACGTGTCCAACTCTGCAATTGCTTCATCAAAAGCTTGCTTAGCTAAATGGCAGGCCCTGCATGTACCATCGATGTATCACTATTGCATCCTCAGGCAAGACTGCCAGTTGAGTGTGTATTTTCAGTCGGTCAGGAATAAGTACCTTTCTGGGGAATTCATTATCTCATAGTAGAATACAGAGAAGTTGAGGGCAAGGCCTAGACGGATTGGGTGGGTCGATGGGAGTTCTGTGTTCGCAGTGCTTGAAGCAGCCTATACAGAATGACAATGGAGTTTATAAGTGATAACAGCACTATTAGATACTGAATTACAATACACTAGCAATGCATTTGTAATCTGACTTCAAATCAACATGCCTCATAGCCTTTCAGAGATTGCTCTGCAGCCTCTTTCCTTTCCTGGTCAGTCTTGAACTCAGCAAGGTAGCGGTAATAGTCCCCTTTCCTATATTTAGGCAGATAGCAAATTCATCTATAAAGAACAACTATACATGATTTTCTTGAAATTTTTACACATCATCTCTGTGCTGACTTGTAAGTAGCATTAAAGTCGATAACATAAAGAGGTAAGAGAGTGGCGAATCTATTAAATGAAGGTGGATCACATGTCTAAGCCACTTCAAACCAAATCTCTTCTATAACTTTTTCTTTTGGGATATGCTGATGTTTTTAAGCTTGCAACCAGACAGTAGAGACTGACATAAATGAGACAGGAACAGAAATTGTAACACTTGAGAAACCCATTTTGTTCTCATGTTATGTGGCTTATCAGAGGGAAGACTGCATGGAAACTGTAGTTTCAATCCAGCAGAAATGAAATGCACTTTCAAGCAAAAGGACTCACATTTTATAATAGAAAACAGTGGCTTCTCCAGCATTGGAGGACGGAATCAGGTGCTTGTCTATGATGGACAGAATGTCATTGCAGATCTTGGAGAGCTCCTCCTCTACCTTCTGTCGGTAATCCCGAACCAGTTTGACATTGTGTTCATTGCCCTTAGACTCTTCCTTCTGCTCAATTGAGGACATGATGCGCCACGAGGCTCGCCTGGCGCCAATCACATTCTTATAGCCAACAGAAAGGAGATTCCTCTCCTCCACAGTCAGATCTAGATCAAGCTTAGCAACCTTCTTCATGCACTCTACCATTTCTGCATTGATTACATGAAGGTAAAATATCTTGAGGAAAATGCAGTCCCCTCATAGCTGATAAACAGCTGCCTATCCCAACAACAGATTCACACATGGATCTTGAAATCTTAAGAAGTTCATTCATCAAAATTCCATTTTTGGTCATCAACCACAATCCAAACAGAAAGGGCAGTAATAGTCTCCATCAACATGTCAGGATAAACTGCGGCGCCAAGGTACCTTACCCTGATATGGCAATAATTCACGATATCAACACTTCCTTGCGGATGCCAGCCACATCTCCACACCAAACTAGGAATCAAACACAACGGTTTTCAATCTTTTCCACATGCATTTTCCTAACAAAAGCAAATAAGCAGCAAATCGAAATCTAACAGCCTTGTCGAGCGTCATTCACATTTCGATTCCCTCTACCGCATCACGTCATCCATCCGGCAACCTCTTCTACCGATAATTCATCCACATTATGAAAAATGTAAGATCCGGAAAAGCCACGATCATCGAGAAAGTGCTATTACCGGCACATTCCCGAACGCATTACAGAGATAGAGCGATTGAAAAAGCCACACCACCCCCCCCTCCCCAAAAAAAAAAAAAAAACAAGCGGAAAGCAAGTTACCGTCGTAACGCTCGGCCTGTTCGGCGAGCTTGGCCATGTAAACGTGAGTTTCTCGCTCCTTCTCCGACGACATTGTTGAGAGAGAGAGAGATGAAATCGAGAGAAGCAATAACCAGAGGAGGAGGGAGAAGGAGAAGGAAGAGGAGTGGGAGCGAAACGGGAGGCAAAGCGCGAGGGTGTGGCTTTATATCGTGTTCAAGAGTGCGCGAGTTTGGGAACCAAAAACGGATCTTGGCCGTTATTCCTGGGGTACAGAGAAAAAAAAAAATGAAAAACGAAAGACAGCGCGAATTTTCTGTAATTTTAGGCCCCATTTTTTTTTTGGGGAGTTTTTGTCTTCTTTTTATAGTAGAAAATGAGGATTACATAGCATGATGCCATGATCGATCGACTGGATTAGGAACCGCCCAGACCGGACCGAACCGAAAACGGCCCAAATAATCCTTGAAACTTCGGACCCGACACGCATTGCCATCTTTAGACTTATAATTTGTTCGACGTGGTCCCTAAAATATTGGTAAATGTTCAATGCAATCGGTCAATCGACAAAACAAACATACTCGATGACGTGGATTATAGTATGCCAAGTTGGATATTTATGAATGACGAGTCGAATGTTCGTCTTTTTATCCATCTGCTGTAGAAAAGGAAAAAAAAAAAAAACTGTGTTAACTTGTCTTTCGCTATTTGATGACGTGAATTGTTGCATATTGATTTGAGATGAATATCTTACACCGAAACTTTTTTTTTTCCATTGCTCACTCTTTAAACGGATTGAAAATTATATCTGCAGAATCCATTAACTTTAATAAATTTTCACAAGATTGAATACTTATCAATAGTTCATGGACTACATCGACTAAATTAAAAGTTCATGGAGGTCATTGCACATTGGCCTTTTTTTTTTTTTTTTGGACATTGCCGCAATGTCTTATAAAAGTCCCAAAAAAAAGAGCATACAAAACCAAGCGACCAAAAAAATTAACATAGGCCTTGCGACCAAAAAAAAAAAACACATCAGCATAGGCCGTTGAGTCACTTGGGGGCCCCACGTTTTTCATGGGCTGATATTCAAAAAGGGGCTCGTGCTTCCGGCCCTTTGTTCCAACGGGAAATCACGCAATGAGGAGTCTTTCGTTGTCCAAAACTTGTGGTAGTTAAATCTATTTATTTTTTCGGCAATGCACATTTTGGATTTGTTGACCACCTGATATCGAATTCTGTCTTTGTGGAGGCCGACATCGCACACAATTCGATCTCGACATCCGTGGTCGTCTCGGAACAGGTGCCCAACGAAAAGGTAAAAAGCATCCAGGAATAACTTGACTCGAATTTCGAGAGCCCTCTAATTCTTGCTGGCTTATCTCGCCTTCAAGGGGTGAGGCTGTCGGGTGAGAGCTCGGATTTTTATAGGTTTTCTATTGTTTAGTGTCGTCGGTTAAGCATCGAGGAACGACCCGCATTTGGTCGAGAGTATTTAAATGTAGTCCGGCATTACGTTCAATTCTTATGGTAAATTTCGAGAGGATTGTCTTTGAAACACTTGTAAATGCAGATTCTTTAGGCTCCAGTCCGGAGGACTGGACTCGGCGAAATGCCAAGCTTCCGCAATATATGACTTCTAGCTAAACAATAACATAACATCTTTTTCTTTTTTTATATGAATTGGGCTCCGATTTTCGTCGACGAATTTTGCCAGCGAAATTTCATCTAAACCCTTTTAAAAAAGGTTAATTAGATTGTTAGGTAGTAAATTTTAGTCGAATGCTATAACTGACCTTTCGGGGTAATTACCAAAAAAGCCCTAAACCTATTGCACGTGTGTCAATTCAGTCATAAACCTTTCAATTGTGCCAATTTAGTTCTAAACCTTTTGACAATTTGTGAATTCAGTGCTAAACCTTTCAATTATACCAATTTAGTCTTAAATCTTTTGAAATTTTACCAATTTAGTCCTAAATTTTTTGAAAATTTGCTATTTTAGTCCTTAACGGTTTGTTTGAGTAATTGGCCGGAAGGGCTAAGTTGGTAATTCGTGAAAAGGTTTAGGACTAGTTTGGCAAATCATTAAAAGGTTTTGGATCAAATTGGCATAGTTACTCAAATAAATAAATTAGAGGATTCCACTTGCATGAATAACTTTTGAGTATGTTATAGCATATTAGGCAAGAATTAAACTAAACGCATTTAGGAAAATTGTCAAAAAAGTGCTAAACCTTTTGTATTTTTGTCAATTCAATTCTAAACCTTTTTATTTTTTACTGATTCAATCCTATTGGTCAGAAATCAACGATGTAAAACACTAACCGTCCTACGTAGCACCCGGCACCGACGTAGATATCTTTTAATATCATTTTGATATTTTTCAAGTATTTTATTTATTTATTTATTTTTCCCTTTTCCTTTTTCTCCCTCCATCGGCGTCAACCTTTGCCAGCTTCATGCGAGGGCTGCCCTCTCGGCCTCGGGGCGAGGGTCGCCCTTGCTTGAGGTCGGTAGAGGAAAAAAATGGAAAAGGGAAAAAGGAAAAAAAAGAGAGGAAAAAACAAAAAAAATATAAAAATAAAAATATTAAAAAATTATCCACATCAGCGCTGGTGGTGCCACGTAGTATGACCAACGTCCACATCAGTAATTTTCGGTCAATAGAACCGAATCGGTAAAAGTCGAAAAGGTTTAGGATTGAATCGACAAACTTAAAAAGTTTATAATTAAATTGGTAAAAGTGTAAAATATTTAAGACTTTTTTTTTGACAATTTTCCTAATCGCGCCCCTCAACCGTAAATTTTACCCCTCCTTCCATTTTCCTTTTTTCCTATCTTTATCACTCTTATCCAAAGAATCACATCAATCATATCATCGTGCATCCGAAATGTCTACCCTAAAAAAGGCATATATTTCGTTACGGATTAATATATTACTACCTCGGTTCAAACGAGCATTATATGATAATCCTGCTAAGGAGTATCGCTTATTGAAGAAAAACCGCAAAAGGAAAGTTACGAATTTTCAAAGATATGTCGTGTAATGATTGGAGGTGATCCTTTTTTGGGTCAATCGGCATATGGTTGGTTTTCTATATGTGGAATTCCTCAGGAAATGACCCCACTGACCTTGAGATCGGATTTTCTTCTTATATAAATTTTTTTATATGACTGAATGGATATATGCAGCTAAACTTCTCAAGCATTGTGCGATTGGCTGTCAAACGCGGAGAGGATTAAAACCTGAATGGAGAATCACGGACCGGAAGCGAATTGGCCAGGAACAACTGAGAGCGAGGCCTCTTCGAGCAGCGAGGAGAAGGTTGAGGTCTAAAAGAAGAGAGAGCCCTGATTTTAATTTAGGTTCTCTCTCCCGGTTCTGTTGGTTCGGTCCGCCGGTCCGATTTCGCACGGGGAAAACTACTCGGACTCGACCGGTTCGGTCGTTCCCGATTCAACCCAGAATCAATGCCCCGCCTACATATGATGATAAATTGGGCTCTCTTTTTCTTCCTTTTTCCCTACACTTATGTTTCAATTGAATTGACTAATTCATTTATATCTCATTGTGACTACGACTTTTATCTAAAATTCTAGTCAACAATAATTAATCATATATTCTAAACTTGTATATATACATATATATATATGTATCAATTTAGAGGTCGCTTTCCTACGCAAAATATTATTGCCAAATCTAAATGTGATGTGATCGCTAACCTTTTTTGGACATGAATCGCTATTCTTGACCCATCGAAAATGTCCAACGCAATCGCATTCATTATCCAATCTGACACAATCAGCGGATCTAAAGCCCTCCATTTGGAAACTCCTAAATAATTCCTTTGGTTTTTTTTTCTGTCTAAAATTCCTTTGCTTAATCTGTCATTAGAATGATAATAAATCAATATAAAGAAAACTATAGGGAAAAAACCACTAAAAACCCCGAACTATGCCAATCGTAACACATTTACCCTAAACTTTTTTTTGTGACACCAAAAATCCCAAACTTTCACTCATGTGACACATTTACCCCAAACTTTTTCTCGTGACATTGAAAACCCTAAACTTATACCCGTGTGACATATGTACCCCGAAATATTTTTTTGTGACATCAAAAATCCTAAACTTATATTCGTGTGACACATTTACCTCAAAACTTTGAGCTAAATGTGTCACACGAATATAAGTTTAGGATTTTTGATGTCACAAAAAAATATTTCGGGGTAAATATGTCACACGAGCACAAGTTTGGGGTAAATGTGTTACATGCATATAAGTTTAGGGTTTTTTGTGTCACAAAGAAAAGTTTGGGGTAAATGTGTCACAAAGGACATAGTTTAGGATTATTGATGGCTTTTTCCCAAAACTCTATAAGGAAACAAATGGGGCTACGATCCTTACCAAAAAAAACAAATGGGGCTACGATCAAGGACGACACAGCCCGTCGTCCATCACCTCTGACGGCTGAATCTCAACCGCTCGTCCCACATGTGCACGGAACCCACGGTGGCGATCTCGGCCGTCGCGCCCCCTCGTGTGATTCGAATCGTGCACACGACATCAGCTGTCCCACAGATCTGTAGCGTAGCTACCGAACACAAAAAATATATAAAAAAAATTTGTTTAACGGAATCGCGTCGTTAAAATATTGAAATCACAAAAGCCTAAACGAAATTTCAATTAATTGGCTTTTTTTTTAACGTGTGTTATGATCGCCCGATATCTTTAAGAATTAAAATTAGTCTCTCATGTTATTTGCGCTTAACCAGCATCTCATTATACCGCCGTTTGAATTTGAATTTGATTAACAACACATTTTACGAAAATATAAAGTATCTTGAAAATTATAACATATCGGTCAATTTATTATGTCTTCAAGAGAACTAATTAAAGCAATCGCGATTATTTTAATAAGACAGGGTAAAAGCATGAAATGCCAAAGCCAAACAAACCGCAAACAACATTAGAAGACAAATCATTCCCTGTCGCGGTTCTATTAATATTAAACTAATTTTTTTTTTTTTTTGAGGAAAAGTAAAACCAACGAAAATGCCCTGTTCGTTCTGTCTAAATAAGCGAGCCTCTGGATCTGATTCGGGGAATTCCAAGGAAGGAGAACCAAAAAAGTCTGCACACGCATATATAAGAACCTCTCTCTCCTTCATCCTCCATGTGAATCCACGGGAAGAAGAAGAAGAGGAAGAAGGTGGAAAAGGAAGTGGTCGATGTTGGGTAACTGCACTCGCCTGAAATATAGCACCCTCACGCTCGGTTGCGGATTGAATTCCTTTCGACTTCCGAGTTCGAGCCGCGGCTATCGCGTTTTTTTCCCGAGCCCTATGCGGCGCCATTGATAGAGCTCGGGGCCGGTGAGTTCCTGGTTGCCTTTCCTTGATCTGATCTCGGATCTGAATGACAATGCGGTGCTGTGCTGGGCGATGATGCGTTGATCTGATTGCGTTCGTGTTCGGTTAAGCTGAGGGACTGGCGGAGGACTGAATTGTTCGGAGTACGAGGCTTGCTGTGTTGTGTCTAATTTGATGCGGTGTTCCTCTTTTTTTGTTGTTGTTGTTGTTGTTGTTGTGCTCATTTTGAGAGGATCAGTGGCATCGCGAGCTCAGACGGAACAGTCGTGACTTGTTAAATCATTTGACTGTTCTGTGCAGGATCTATCTGGAGCACAATTGGGATCGACTCGAGCTTTCTGTAGGTTGGAGATTCCGAGGATAAGCTGTTGGTTAAGGAATCGGGATTAATTCTGGCCCTTTTTCTGGGGTTTTTCGGGATTTCGTCATTTCTGACATGCTCGTGGGACTTGAGTGAACTCTGATTTCGGAGATTCTGCTGATCCCATGTGACTGATGGCATAATTTAGTGCCGGAGATTCATTCTCTTCAGTTTGCAAGACACGAAAGGGAATGCTCAGATGAACTGTGAGGTACATGGTAGTATGCGAAGTTTATGTGTTTCATGATAGATCGCAGATTTCTTATTTTCTGGAGGATTAGAAAGACAGAATTGGTGACGTAGGGGACTTATATCTTGGGTTCTGGACGGGCTTGCACAAACTTTGGGCATGAGAACCCCCTGGTTAAATAAGCTAGCTCTCGTTCTTGGCCCAAGGCCACCAATCAGTTGGTTAGTCTTGTGCCTTATTAGTGTATTAGCACTAATCACTCTCTTGGGGTCGTCTTCATCAAATGCATTTGAAGCTGCAACTTCCACTCCGGCACCTGACATCTATACGAACTATAGAAAGCTAAAGGAGCAAGCTGCTGTTGATTATTTGGAACTAAAATCCCTTTCGGGGGGTGCTGGTCGGGTAAAGGAACTCGGTCTATGTGGCAAAGAGAGGGAGAACTTTGTTCCCTGCTACAATGTCTCTGCAAATATGTTGGCTGGATATAAGGACGGGGAGGAGTTCGATCGTCACTGCGAGCTGTCAAGAGTAGTAGAACGCTGTTTGGTTCGCCCTCCAAAAGAATATAAGATTCCTCTCAGGTGGCCATCTGGTCGGGATGTGATATGGAGTGGAAATGTGAAGATTACGAAGGACCAGTTTCTTTCTTCAGGAAGCATGACTAAAAGGTCCATCTTCTCACTTAAGCTAGAACAGATGTTGTGAAGCAGGAAACGTTCCACATTCCTCCTTGGGCTAATAAACTACTCCTGTCTCAATAACTTGTCACTTTATCCAGATTGTAGTGATTTCTTGTAGCTCTTTCATGAATTTGACTCACATTCCTGCGTCTATTTTCTTGAGCTGTCTAGGATGATGCTGCTGGAAGAAAATCAAATTGCTTTCCACTCTGACGATGGTTCAATCTTTGACGGTGTCAAAGACTATTCACGCCAAATCGCAGAGATGCTAGGATTGGGCAGTGACACAGAATTAATCCAAGCAGGGGTAACTCTTCTTTTTATCTCAATATATCACTTTGATACATATATTTCTGTGCCGGAGAATCTCTAAAGTGAGCTATAGTGTGATTTTGTATGCACTGGCTTTTAATCTAGTGCTAAATTGTAGTGGCAACCGTCACATGCCATAAACTTTTTTGTTCCTAGTCTTTCTTTCTAAAATCCCCACTTTTCTGCCATAGGGAGTAACATATCATTCTTCGGATATACAACTTGCAGGTGCGCACAGTGCTGGATATCGGTTGTGGTTTTGGCAGTTTTGGGTCGCATTTACTATCTTTAAAGGTCATGGCTGTTTGTGTTGCGGCATATGAGGCAACTGGTAGCCAAGTTCAAATGGCCCTCGAGAGAGGTCTTCCTGCAATCATTGGCAACTTTGTTTCTCGGCAACTTCCATATCCTACGCTGTCATACGACATGGTTCACTGTGCTCAATGTGGAATTGTTTGGGATGACAAAGGTACTTTTCAGTCGCTTAACTAATTGAAATTCTGCTTTTCCCTTGTTAGTTTTCTGTTGAATATATTGCTGAACTGGTATAGTTAAAGAAATTTCTAGCAGTATTTAGCTGTTATAGTGATGATTTCCATATTGGATTTGATTGGTTTATGGTCTCTTGCTCCGTGATAAGCAAAAGACTCTCTGGAAATTGTTGGAACCTGTGGTAGGAGCTGATTTTCTTTGAAGCAATGAGTTCAAACCAGTGCAGTGTAAGATGGCATTTGTTCAACCATTCAGCATAAGCTATCGTCATGTTGAGCAGGCCTGTTCAATGAATGGGCCCATAGAATAGTGGCAAATAAGCTTTAATGGGGGTGTGAGATTGTTGTCCAAGTTGCTGTCTGTGTCCAAAGCCTAATGCCTCTCTTCATTGACCCATTAGGGTCACCATTGAAGACAAGAAGTCCAAAAGCCACAATTAAGTACTACACTTGAGCAAAATTTCTTGTTTTTAATCATGAAACTAACAACTCTGCCGAGGTGCTTTTCAAGGTTTCATCTTTTCCATTTACTTGTTGCATATTGTCTCCCCCTCTTTAATAAGCCCAACAGTTCAGGAAAACAACAATCTCATATTTTTCATTCTGAAATGGAGCTTTGCTCCTGGACTGTGAAAATGTTGATGGTGGGTGCTCCTTGTTGATTTGTTGGAGACAAAGACTGCGGTGTGTGTCCTTCACTTGCAAATGATATTAAACTATGGAGGTGTCTGGGGCGGAGATCTCAAGCAGAAAGTTTTTTGATCCAAAACGGTGAGGGTTTAAGGTCTAACGATGATGAGCAAAAAAGATTCATTTTTGAGAAACTGTCTAATGTTTTTAACAAAGATCAATCACGAGTTCATCTAGGTTTGCTTTTTTCTTCTTGTGTGTTATCAATGTGTCAAGTTTGCTCTGTTAAGATGTTGGTCTGTAGAGGTAAGAAACTGATATAGGTGGAACCAGGGACCTTGTTGCTTGGTTTTGATGCAAATGGTCGTATCGCGGGAAAGACATGGTTTTCTGTTGAACAAGTCTAAGCTAAATAAATCTCCAATAAAAGAACACATAACAGTAAGAATTTCTGAAGTAATCTTGACAAAATATGCATTATGTTGGTAAATGCTTAAAGCTGTTTCTTTTAGCTCACGATAGGCCATAACATTTTTTAGTGGAGCTACTTGCTGACTATCATTTTTTGAAGCAGATGGGATTTTCCTTTTAGAAGTAGATCGGCTACTGAGACCTGGAGGTTACTTTGTTTTAACTGCTCCGGTGAATAAGGCACAGGGAAGTTCATTGAGTACAAAGAAGGCAAACATGGTTATTCCCCTGGAAAAGTTTGCGGATGAACTTTGTTGGAGTCTTCTGGCTCAGCAAGATGATACTTTCATATGGCAAAAAACTGTGGAAGCAAACAGCTATAAATCCCGGTGAGTAGCTTCTGCATAGACTTATACTGTTGATGTTTCTCATGAGATCAGGTCTCTGAATTCCATGATTTCAGTTGGATCCTTCGTCTTATATTGACCTTTCTCCTTAATATTCTAATAGGAAGCAGGCTGCCATACCCCTTTGTAAAGGACATGATCTACAATCATACTATCAGCCCCTTGTTTCATGTATTAGTGGCACTTCCAGCAAACACTGGACTCCCATTCAGAATAGATCGTCAGGTCCATATTTGAGTTCGGCAGAGCTCGAATTACATGGTCAGCTTTGTTCCATTTCTTTTCCCTGTTTCTTGCAGCCTCAATACTATTCAACCCTATTGACAGAGTATAAATGCTGAACCAATTATTGATCAACCTGTCATTGTAGGAGTTCAACCTGATGACTTTTTTGAGGACCTGCAGTACTGGAGATCAGCCCTGAAAAACTATTGGTCTCTGCTCACCCCATTGATTTTTTCTGACCATCCAAAAAGGCCTGGAGACGAAGATCCATTGCCTCCCTTTAACATGGTTCGGAATGTTATGGACATGAATGCTCATTTTGGGGGTTTGAATTATGCGTTTTTGGAAGAAAAGAAATCAGTTTGGCTTATGAATGTTGTGCCTGTTGGGGCTCAGAATACACTGCCTCTCATTCTCGAGCAAGGTTTTGCTGGTGTTTTGCATGATTGGTAAGTACGATTGGGAGTAGCTTTTGATATAAAAACAGTTATAAGCTTCTGTTTTTAGAATCAGGATTTTCTTAGCAACAAACTCTGTTTATCCAGTAGAAATGCTGAGTTTTCTTTTTGTCGATTGCCAATATTTGACAACAAAAATGGCCTTTAGCTATATTTCAACATTCTAAAGTTTGAAATTGTGGTGGTCGTGATGCCTCATAGCAATGGTGATTTTTGTTATTCCATCTATGTTGCTTTGCTTGCTTCCAACTTAGCCCAGAAAGATATATCTGCTTGTATTCTTGTCACTCCACCTATATCTGTCACTTTGCAAATGTGTCACTGAGAAAGGGGTCTGTGAAAAGCTATGATAATCAGTTTCTATTTCTTCGTGTACTTCTTAAACTCAAAATACTTTTAAATGCTGTCCCAAGCTTCTTAGTTTGAAAAACCAATTCCTCTCTCTCTCTCTCTCTCTCTCCTGCTGTTTTATTTTATATACTTTTGAAGTGATTGCAGAAAGCCTAGTAATTATTATGCTTCAAGCAGGTGTGAACCATTCCCAACATATTCTCGAACCTATGATATGCTCCACGCAAATGGTCTACTTTCTCATCTCAGTTCTGAGAGGTGCAGCATGATGGATTTATTGTTGGAAATGGATAGAATTCTGCGTCCTGAGGTAGCTTTTTCTTTTTCGGTCTAAAATATACCTCATAGCATTTGCTGGAATGTATAAAGAATATCTCATTTAGTTCATGCTTTGCAGATCCAAAGCTGTTCATAGCTTTCTTTTCTTTTTCATCCTTTCTCTGATATACTATTTAATGCAGCTGCACATATCTACTATTTTGATCCTTGATGTATGTTAGTATGGGCACCGCGATTTCGTCTAATGCATAGGCTTTTCGTCAACTCTTATAGTGGTCTTCTCATCTAACTAGTGATTTTTTTATGTCTGACATTTGACACAACTGTAGGGGTGGGTTGTCTTATCCGACAAAATGGGAGTTATAGAGCTGGCGAGAATGCTTGCCACTCAGATACGCTGGGAAGCTCGTGTGATTGACCTTCAAAATGGCAGTGACCAACGGCTGCTTGTTTGTCAGAAACCTTTTGTGAGAAAATGATTGATTCCGCTGCAGAGAGGTTTTCAACATCCAAGAACTGTACAGTGTTTCAGCTCAGGTAGTTCTGATCACTCTCCTACGAAGGTTAATAATTTGCAGCTGGTCATCATGTGGAATGCCACTTTACACCACCCCTATAGAACAAAGTTAGCAGATGCACGACTGTCATCAGTTACTTCATCAGCAACTCAATCCATCTCTGTTTGGCATCTCCGTGAGGATGTGGAATGCCACTTTACACCACCCCTATAGAACAAAGTTAGCAGATGCACGACTGTCATCAGTTGCTTCATCAGCAACTCAATCCATCTCTGTTTGGCATCTCCGTGAGGACCTAGATAGAAATTTGCCTATGTGCTGCTGCATAACCTTTTTTTCCCCAACCTCATGCTCTTCATATCCTCACTTTAGTTATAGCTTCGTATTGGGCATTCTATTTTAGAGAGAATGCAGGCATCCCCTATTGAAGTTGGTTGATCTCACTGGACTTGGATCTCTTCTTTTCAGGTCATTGCTAGACAGTGAACCATCCGACGCAATCTCCGCATGGCATATACTTCGGCCCTGGAAAGGAAAATTCGACATCGGCGGTGGCTGAACTATGTGGTGTGCAAACTGTAGATCCAGTGGTTTGGCCCAGAAAGCAGCCGCAATGAATTTTGTTGAGGCTATCTGTAGCAATTCATTCATCTCGTGTTCTCCTCATTTTTTAGTCTCTCCAATTTTTTTTTCCGCCTATCAATTTTGAGATTGATAATTGATCTATATGTTTGTACTAAATTCTCGTTTGTCCTGATAATTTTTAGATGTCCTAAAAATTAAAAAAAAAAGAAATTAGAAAGTTTTGGGACTGGGAACCATCGATCAGCATTCCCTCAGGATCAGGAGTGAGGAGGAAGCCTCTTCCCTCGTCCTTGCTCTCAAGCCACCTCCCTGTAGGCTTTTGGTCTGTCAACCGTTTTGAATCGCGATGACGAGGGCTTCTCTTCAAAATTCAACAAATAAGTGGTAAACTAAAGAGTAGCCACGATCAATATATACTCATTTAAATATGTTATTTTCCATTTATTTTCGCACACGCTTGATTAATTTAATAATGTCATTAGACATGGTTGACTGCCGAATGCCGGTGAACGACAAGGCAGTGAACCATCTTTTCTTCTCATAGCAGACCGGGCCTAAAAGGAAAGGAGAACATTTGCATCTTACAAGAGTTTCCAAGGCAGTTTTCTTATTGATTTGGAATTACCAAAAGTGTATACATCGTTCTATACCACATTAACATGCGGGCTACATTTGTATACGCTCGACCAAATAGAGGCCATTCCTTTATACATAACCAACGAAACTAAATAATAGGAAGCCGATGCAAATTCATGCAAATTAAGAACAAAAGCTCACATCTTGCTTCTTACAATCCTAAAACAAGACACCCAAGTATTCACTCTCAGCAGATCCTTACTAATTAGAGCACGGCCATTAACAACTTACCCACCTAGAAAATTACTTGAAAAATAACTCCAGAAGGGACAAAATTGAGAAATTGCTCGTAGCGGAACTGTTCGAGTTTAAGCAGCACCTAGTTCCCGGTTCAAATAGTCTACAAACATCCGCTTGGCACTCTCTGCATCGGAAGGTGGTGGTCGCCCGCTTAAACTCGTTTGCCCCGTCAACTTAATGAAAGTTCGTCGGAGCCTTCGTAGCTCCGGCAGCCCAACTGATCTTGATATGGTAATATTCGGCAATCCTACGCCAACAGAGATCCCATTCGAAGGCCCTCCCAGGGCCTGGGATTGCGCTTCCACAACTGCACTGATCACCTCCTGTGTTGCCCTGTCCAGCTCGTAAAGAGAATTTGCTTCCGAAGATCGCGTGTTCTGCGTAGCAATGGTCGGCTGCAAAACCCTGACGTCTCGCGATTTCGGGTCCACCTTTTTCGTTAAGTATGAAACAGCCTCTGCGATGGCAGTAGAAGAATTAGTCACTCCCTCATTATGTGGCCATAGTTCAAACAAAGGAGAATCCCAACGGTTTCTTCTATCTGGTCTCTCGAATCTTCTTGCCAGATCCTCAAAAATCTTATCGTCGTATGCAGCTTCTCCCTTTTCCCTGCGTTCCCCATTCCATTTCTGACAATGCGTTTCCTCTGCATCACAGAACACAACGCAGTACCTTATACCGGCGGCGCGAGCCAAGCACCAGAGCTCATATCTGTAGCCTTTGATATTGTTCAAAGAATCGACTATGACGATGTCTTCCTTCGACAATGACCTGTCCACTTCAGACCGTAGGACTCCTCTTAAATTCTTCTCGGCAGGCATATCAGCATAGCTCTGATTGCGATCGAGGTGGAAGGACCCTTCATCAATTATCCTAACAATGGGCTTCGCTTCCGACTCCTTAAGAGCTTCAGCAAGGCAAAGCGCAGCTGTTGACTTCCCGCTGCAAGGCTGCCCGCAGATCACAACCAACGCCATCTAGGAATCAATGCTTAGATGGGTCTTCTTGGGGAAGTGCTTCCTGCTCATAGTTCAAACTATCAGCGGCTTTCACCCACTGTCAACAAATACCTCGCTTTCTCTCGGGTGCTTGTTTATGCTAGAAACAAGAGGCACAAGTGATAACGACATGTATGTCCTAAACTACGTGAAACCACATCTCACTTCATTTAACAGAGATTATTAGACTTCTACTCGATAATTCGTTAAAAGAGATAGATAACCTTAGAGTCAACTATAAACATGTAACTGACGGCGATAGTGCTGCAGAGCAATTCTCTTCGAAATGGATGATATTCCAAGAGACTGCCACAGCACTATTGCTCCCCTTGACCCTACACACTAAACTAGTTCTAACGAGCAGAGCTCATCTCCATCTTCACTCTTTTGCAGCTAACAGACACAACATTAGGATAAATATCAATAGAGTAATGACTCTACAACTCTTGTATGCATGGCAAATCAGAAAAACCAATCTCCGAGGGATATCTCAGCCAAGTTTACGGACCGAAATTCCGCGAGATTTCTGAAAAATTAAAAAAAGCGAAAACAGGGACCTGCGACTAGAGGAAAGGACGGGAATTTCTCGCCAATCGGTTTCAGTAATCTGTATTCCCGCCCAGGAACACAAGGCAGTATCGCAAACACTATCATACACATATCGTTTCGACAAATAGAAAGTGATCCACTCGAAAACCCTAACTCAGACAGCAAGAGTTCATAGAGCAATCTGCATAAACCAGGAAAAAGGAAATGGCAGATAGCTATACCGAGCGCTGGAGAAGAGACCGGAACCCGCGCCTTCGTTTCTGGGGATAAAGAGGAAAAGTGCATCCGACAAAAAAAAATAAAATCCTGCATCAGCGAGCAAATCTCCCCGATCCTAGCTCAGTTCCCATGCTTCTCCGCGGCTTCAGTTCGCTTCTTTTTTGTTCGATTCTCGATCTATACGACTTCACCGCTAGGAGCCGCCTCCTCTCTCTCTCTTGTCCAATCCGAAACCGTTGCTGAATATTGGCCGAAGCTTATCACCGGCACCGCCGTCGGAGCATCGCCTGCGGTTCGAAGCTCGCCTCTTTAGGGTTGTGTGGAACAGAAGAACAGCGCGACAAAAGAAGAGGGAGGACGCATAAGCACTTAATCCTATTCTCACCTGTTTTTTTTTTTTTTTTAATCAGACTATTCTGACCAGTTAAATTACATAAAAATAACATGATTGATCCATAAACTTTAACTTAATTTGTAATATGACCTCTAAATCTTTAATTTAATTAATACGATCTTTAAACTTTAACTTAATATACAACATGATCTCTGAACTTTCAATTTGTCCATCATAATCCTCAAACTTTTGAAAAATGTTGAATTTATTCCTTGAACGATAAGAAAATGTCTAATGTTGTCCGTGAACTCGAATTAATGAAAAGGGCTACATTAAACATCTTCTTATAGTTCGGGCACTAAGTTAAACATGTTTTAAAACTTCAGGAAATTCATGGACCATTTGCCGAGTACAATTTTAATTAAATTTACATAGAGCTACTGATAATCATGTATTGAGGTGCAAATACAACTAACACTTACAAGCAATATTACATCACGTTTCCGTCCTCTTGAGAAGTTATTTAATATTAAGACTTCGATAATAATTTATAGAAGCACCTAATAATAATCATCAATACCCTTAAAATAATTAGTTAATAATAAATATCTTTATTATTGAAATGAATTTATATGTAAACATTTACGTTAGAAAATGAAAATATTTTTAGTAAAATATTCAAGCCATTTATTTCCGCAAAATAAATGGACCCTAAGACTCTTTAAGTGCTGGTTTGCTTTCGCAACTAAATTAACGTTCCATTGATTATTCTGATTAAACATTATTTATCAAGTCCGTTGAACGTGACAAAACCAAAACGCAGAGGCCAACGCCGGCGCCTACTCTCTCTTGGAGATTGTTGGGCTCTGGGAAAATTGGGCCGGTATCAATTAGAGGTCCGATTGAAAAGGCCCAGACCAAATTAAAAGGCGGACAACGACATGCAAGTGATTGTCCTTAAGCCTATGGGATATGCTTGCTCGTAGTCCTAAAATTTATCACAAAAGTGTAATCGATTCCTAAAACTTGCAAAAAAATACAATTAAATCCTAAAACTCGTCAATTTGGTGGAATCGAGTAGTTTTGTTAATTATGTCCAACTTAGTTAATTAAAAATGCTGATATGGCTTTTTTTTTATATAGATATTTTATCTTTTCTACATGGTAATGACGTGGCTAAAATGATACCGTTTTGGTCCAAATATGATTCATAATAGCTAGAACCAGGCAATGTTGAGAAGTGGTCGACGACTCTCGCCCCGATGTGGCCTCGCCCGTAAGTCGGCCGGTGTCGCTAACCCACGATCCCCATCACTAGCCCTTCTTGGGTCGGTGGGGCAGCGATTGTGAGAGCTAGTTCTAGTAGTTTTTTTAGCACATTTTTGATATGTTTTGAGTGAAAATTGTATTTTAAATCATGTTTGGATAAAAACAATGTCGTTTTAACCTTTGATTTTGTGTTTTAGCCACGCCATCGCTACATAGGATAGAAAAAATATTAGAAAAAAGGCACGTCAATATTTTTCATTGGTCAAGTTGAACGAAATTAACGAAAGGACTCAATTGTACCAACTTGACAAGTTTTTGGACTTAATTGCATTTTTTACAAGTGTTAGCACTCAATTGCGCTTTTGTGATAAATTTTAAGATTTGAAGTGCACATATCCTTAGACTTATAGCACTTTCTCAATTAAGTCCCTCATCCTCCACTCCCAACATATTCAAGTAAAAGTAACAGTCGAGGACTAAATTGCAAAAATAATTATTTGTTTGTCCATAAATGAGCTTCAATTATCAATAATCAGGGACTACGGGATTTGGTTTGAGAAAGTTGTGTAAGTTCGAGGATTGATTGCAAAAATCACAAGTTCGAGGACTACTTTGAAAAAAGAGTGTGAATTCAAGGATCAAATGTACACTTTCTTGAACAAAAAATTGCCCCTTGAGCAATTCCAAGGTCGGACACGTTGGAATTGGTTCTTCACTTTTTCGAAATTGAAACCTACTATGCATAAATCAGTACTTGGAACCTTCCCCGTCGGAGGTTAAAGGGTCTACTCGGGTTCCACCTGTATTCTACCTGTATTCTTAATTGAATTGCAATAAATTATCATCTCTAAGAACCATCATTTGATGCTACAATTTATTGACGAAAAAATTATCTAAAAAGTTTTAAATCTATTGTAATTGTGTCAATTCAGTCATAAACCTTTTGCATTTGTACCAATTCAGTCTTAAACCTTTTGTATTTTTGAAAATTTAGTCCTTCCGGCAAATTTGGAGGGGAAATTGCTGACTTGGCGCGATCGGCTCCAAAATGGCCAATTTTGATATATTTTAATATTTTTTGGAATTCTATTTTCTTTTTTTCTTCCTCCTTCTTCTTCTCCTTCTCTTTCTGCTGCTGCTTCTTCTTCTTTTTCTTCTTCTTCTTCTTCTTCTTCTTCTGGTCGGCAATTGGCCAAAGAAGAGGGCCGGTCGGTAGGCTCGATGGCCAGCCGAAGGAGGAAGAAGAAAAAAAAAGAGAAAGAAAAAAAGGAAAAATTAAAAAAAATATATTAAAATTAGAAAAAAATATATATTAAAATATTATTAAAAATTGGCCACATGTGTGCCATACCAGCAATTTTTGAGTAAAATTGACCAGAAGGGTTGGATTGACAAAAACACAAAAAGTTTAGAACTGGATTGGAAAAAAATATCTAGCATTGAATTGGCACAATTACAATAGGTTTATGATTTTTTTGTAATTTTTTCATCCCCCGACCATTACTCATATTTAGACACATGAAAAAATATGAAATATTAACAAAATAAAAGTTTCAGTCTTGGATTTCGTTGAAAATTGGAAGTTCAGACTGGTAGTTCCTGATTACACACCAATCATCGTACGTTAAGGAGTACTACAGGATCGAGCGAATATATAAAATAAGAAAAACATAGAGACTTGTTCCGGGTTACAAGCTAGGTTACATGCCCATCGAAACCGGTTCTCTACTTTTTAGAACATAAAATTTACCATGTATACCATGGAACTTGGAATCGGATTGGCTCTATTTTGTAGCTATGCTCTCCCTAACACTCATCGAATATCTTTTTTCTTTCTATTTTGTTTTTGTGGCTTAAACAAATAATTCGTATTTGTGTGAGCATTTGCCTTAAAAACAAGAGAAAAGGTGTAGCACGCAAGCGTACGAGTGTGGCAAAGAAGATGCCAACAAGCAAACCGCCATTGACTTCCGTTTCTCTTCCCACCAAAAAGAAAAAAAAAAAGAAAAAAAAATAGTCGTTATCAAACTAAATAAATAATTTATTTATACTTTTCTAAAAAGAAAAAAATCATTACTGTCAATAACTGAACCGAGTGGCTGAAACTTTGGTTATCTAATGGGCGATCCTAATCTGGAAGCAAGCTTTTGGTTTCGTCATTGCTTTCCCAACTTTGGATAATGCTTGGAAGTGTGATCAATCTGGGGTAATCATTAGCTAATCATTGTCATTCGAAATGTTTTTATATTTACCATCTATTGTTATATACATGCTGACTATGCACACTAGTCATAAGTAGATCGAGATATCTTGAAATATCTAACCCTCCGTTGATTCGCGAAAATACAAATGATTTTACAAAATGTTTTTCTAAAAATAATTGTTCTTATCGTTTGAAATAATCGGTTAACAAAAGACGTTTTTATTACCAACAACAATATATGTCCAAGCATTTTTCGTACACGAGGAAAATATTTTTCGTTCATTTATTTTTTCGAGCGACACAAGCAATCATTTTTAAGGAGATATTTTTCCAATCATTTATTTCTCGCAAAACAAAACATAACCTAATTACATCGTGATTCATGCATACATAATAAAAATTGGTTTGGCTACAAACAATGCAATCTTATATATTACGAGGGAAACATTCAAAAATATCAAATTGTATCGATGATTTTTTTTTTGGTCGAAGTATGATGATTTATATAGACATAGCAAGTTTAATTTGGCTACACCCAACACAACATTATCCATCATCGTATTCGTAGGATTAGCTTTCAGTAACGAACAGATATATATAGCCATAAAGCCCACGTGAAGTATGGACATATAGTCAAATAAAACAAGAAGTTAACCAAAACTCTAGGGATGAAGTGCTTCTAATAAAGAAAATGTACTCCGTAGGGTTTGTTTGTTTCGAGAAAAATGAATGATTTGAAAAATAATTTAAAAAAAAGATCGCTTATATATGGCTTCATGTAATTAGACAATGAAATTTATTTTCGTGATCAACAATAATTTTCGTCTATATATAGCCATAAAGCCCACGCGACCTGTTTTTTGTTCTTCAAATTTGTAAACGATGCAAGTAGGGGTGTCAATTGTTCTGTTTGATTCAGTTTTTCAAAAAACTTGAACCGAACCATTGGGGAGTACACTTGAATCGAACCAAATTTGGCCTAGAACCGAATGTGCACTGAACTAAAAAATCCAGTTCTGTTATATTTTTGATTTTTTCTTTTTCTTTTTTTTCCAATGGATGGTGACGCCGTAGGTGCCTTTGACAAAAAAAATTGACCAAACTAACAAATATGAATCGAACTGAATTTTGCCTTGAACCGAACTGAAAATCCAGCTCGGTTCAATTTTTGGTTTTTTCTTCTTCTGTTTTTTTTTTACTAGTGGTTCTCCTTCTACCAACTTTGCAATTTTGGTCCTTTATTTGCACCATGCAAGCGATTATCTTTATGAAAAATATTTTTCAAATCATTTATTTTTCACAAAACAAATACACCCCGATGGATCACCATAAAATGTCATTGAATTAATTGAGTTGGTATATCATTGTCTTAGTAGACATAACAAAAATGATTTAGCAACCCGCAGTATAAAAGGATCCATCGCCAAATTCGTAAAATTAGAATGTGTAAAATGCAATATAAGGATTTAGTAATCTACAGTTACATAAATATACAATACATGCGAAGCATGGATAAAAGTTAAATAAACAAGAAGAAAGTAAAAAAAAAAACAAAAAAATTAAACAGGAAGAGGTTAGCGGAAAACCCTAAAGATCATATGCTTCATGGAAAATGTACTCTATATATTAAAGGGAGAAAAGCCCTAAATCTGTTGCATTTATATCAATTCAGTTCTAAATCTTTCAATTAGATCAATTTAGTCCTAAATCTTTTTGCATTAGTACGAATTCAATCTATTCGACCAATTTAGGCCGAAATCCGCTAACGTGAATGCTGACCATTTACATGACACGGCTGATGCCGACGTAGATATTTTTATGTTTGAATTCTTTATTTTTTCCCTTAAATTTTTTTTCTTCGCCAGTTTTTTTTATGGTGGCCGACCAGCCACCCACCACAGGCCATGGCTAGGGAGGCCCCCCTTACCAAATTCAGCGAGGTCTAGTGAGGCCAACTTGGCCTGGGCAAGTGTCGGCCTTGCCGGGTCTAGCAAGGGGGCCTCGGCGATGCCTAGATGTGGCCCAACAATGGCAGCCGTTGCCCGGGAGAGGCCATCCTCGCTGGCCATGGCCTATGGCCGGTGGCCGGCTACCGGCAAAAAGAAAAGGGAAAAAGAAAAAAATTTATTAACAAATTATAAATAATATCCATGTAAGCATCGATGGTACCACGTAGGACGGCCAGCGTCCATTGGCCAAATAGACTAAATTGATACTAATACGAAAAAGTTCATGGGTTTTTTTGGTACTTTTACCTATGAAAAGGAATAGAAATGACAAGCACGCACTATGTAGCAAACGAATGTGATGAATCTATCTTTTAAGACTTTGAACTATATGAATGTCTTCAACTTCGAAGTCGTTCGCGCAGCCGTTTATTTTAAAAGACGATCGAGTTTATGTTTTATAAGTTAAGAGATGCTTCAAAGTTTGGATAAGGAAGGGTAGTTAGATTGATCAGCTACTATATCACAAAGAAAACAAGTTAGATCAACGTTTATTAAACGAATTTGCAGGTGTTTCTAAAGGCAGCACCTGAAGGATTGCAACAAGCAAGGGAATTCTCTCAAACT
Source organism: Rhodamnia argentea (assembly GCF_020921035.1). NCBI lineage: Eukaryota > Viridiplantae > Streptophyta > Magnoliopsida > Myrtales > Myrtaceae > Rhodamnia > Rhodamnia argentea. Next base: position 6,329,071 of record NC_063154.1, on the reverse strand, counting down.
CTCTTTCTTTCTTTCTTTTTTCGGTCAAATATCAAAGTCTCTTTCAAGTGGAATAAATGTGGAACTTGCAATCAACGTGGAACTCGAAGAAAGGTCAACATTAGAAACACCGTCTTTCCATTTCTTTCTTCTTCTTCTTATATATATATATTACTTCCTTATAGAATGAGGTTGTCCCTAAGTTGAGATTTCGTGTCGAAAACGACGTCAAAAGTGCCAAAATTTTCGTACGACACTTCCTTTGGTGTCAAAATTTTTTCAATTGATCACTTGAATGCTATAATTTTTTATAAAAAAAAACCCCACTTGAAAAGTGTTGGGGATTTCCCTAACCTCAAAATCTCACATCGTATTTAAAGTAATGGCTCTTGTGGTGAAAATTTTCTTGAAAGTTACAGCACTCAAGTGATCGATTGAAAAGCTATGGCACAAAAGTAAGCGTTGTATAAAAATCATGACACTTATAATTTTGTTTTCTCATCTCAAGCAAGATGCCTTGAGCCACATTCATATTAATCTTCATTGACCACATCCTTTTACGAATGTCTTGAATGGTTATAACTTTTGAAAAAACACTCACTTGAATGATGTCGCTTATTTCCCCGATCGAAAATCCGATGAAAAAGTTATAATACTCAAGTGATTGTCGGAAAAGTTACGGCACCAAAGTGAGCCATATGAAAGTTATATTACTTTTGGTGCCATTTTCCCATTTCAAGTAAAAATTGTCTTAAGTCACATTCACATTAACTTTCATCGAACCACGTTCTCTTACTCATGTGTTAAGACATCAATATGTTTCGCCGAAACTCTATAATATCTTCGGCTTTTAGAGCAAATGGTGACCGACATTTAATTTCACATCGGTACCAGAGACGAAGCTCTCGACTTCGTTTCCTTCCTTCCTTACTTCACCCATTAATGGGTTTTCCTTTCATCATTCGTAATGGTTTTCAATAAAATTGTCTCACCGACGCGCATTGGCTTTGCCTGCTCGAGGCCTTCATCGTCGAATTAGCCTTAGCGTGAAGGAAAGTGTTAGGATATGAATATATTCCTCGGCGTACTCTCATAACCTGAGCTTTTATAGTAAAAAGGGTTGTTGTACACTCAATTTCTAAGTACATCCATTAGGATAGGAACAAGATGACCTACTTCTTCTCACATTCTACTAAGACAAGTCAAACATTGTTCAAGCCGAAATTGTATTGGATTGGGAATGAATCAAAAGCAATGAACCATTGGAGACGAATCATGGTTGGTCTACCTTAAAAGGAAATGCAACCGCACGAGAGAAAGACATCACACGTGTGGCTAGCATCTGTCAAATGGGATGTTGCTTAGGCCGCCTCTCATTTCGTTCCATGTACTCGATTGATAAAAGCTTTGTCGAAAAAATAATGTCTTTGTGCGATTTCTCGTCGTCTACTATGAAGATCTTGATAAATGCATGAGATTTTTTTTTTTTGTAGATTTTCTCAATCAATTGAACAAAATGCGCAATTTGGATAATGTTGGAGAGGTTAGATTGAGTCGTACATGAGTTTGGATTCAGTATGATTTCAAACTATATAACCGGTCGATTCCTTTCTTTACTTTCTTTTACTTTTTGCTACTATAGTTTATGCAAGATCGGCTCTTTCTCCTCCCATCCCAAGGCGCACCAACTCGATCATGAACCTCGCTTTGCAAACAAGAGTCATTGAGAGAACCATCTGTTGGTAGCTGACTATCGAATTAACCATCTGTTGGTAGCTGACCACCGACTCCACGCTCCACACCATCACATCAAATCTTATATGGTATCAGAGTAGGAGGTCTTGCACTCAAACCTTTTCAGATCCCATTTGCCTCTCTAATTAGATGTGCCCATAATTAGTACTGGGCAAAAAGGCCAAACTAAACGTGAGAGAGAATGGTCGACCAATTACATATTAAATCACATATTCATCTAACAACTTAAGTTATTAGAACAGTTATCAGTGGTCACTCCAAGTCTCACAAACTGGTTCATCAAAGTCATCCTACGCCAACAAAGTCTTCCGTGTGTGAATGTCGGCCACGGACCCAAGCTCACGCTCCTCGTAGCTATAGGGCCGCCACGAACATCCCGCGAAATGGGAGAGCAACGCCAGCGGACTGCACTGCCGATCTGACCGTCGCCAAAACTTCCATCCAAAGTATCCGACACTCCAAATAAGGCTTTGCCCATAACTTTTTCTGGAAACCAAAATGGAAGTAACAGAAGCAAATGCCAAGGTCGGCATGGGGAAGAGATTTGTGCATGTAAAGCCAAGAAGAAAAGATGGATGTAGTCTTTAGAGGATAACGAGGGAGACAGATCCAAAGAACAAGGGATTATCGGCAGCCAAGAGGTCGGGGGCTGTGGATGGAGGCTACTATGTTGGTTCCTAGATGCTGCAAGAGACGCCCCCAAGAAAGCAAAAGCAAAGAAACAAGGCAAATCTGATGTATTGCATGACTTTTTCCATTCCTTTTCTTTTATCTTTTTCCTACTTTTGGGCCGATATACATTTTCCTCTTTCTATTTTTTCGTATAAAGAAAAAAAGAGTAGAAAAAATATGATAATAATAGTCTCCGGACTTTAGCCTAATACGCGATGTAGTCTCGAAACTTTTCATTTGTTCGATATGATCCTTGAACTTTATCCCGACATCCAACACGGTCCATGAGCTTTTTAATTTGTTTAATGCGGTCCATGAACTTTTTGTATATGTTTAATTTAATCTCTAAATCATCTAAAAGATATTCAATATTGTCCACGACCTTAAATTAATGAAATGACTAAAGTTCAACATATTCATGTAGTTCAGAGACTATATTGAACATGTACCAAAAGTTTAGAAATCACATTGACAAATGAAAAGTTCATAAATCATATTAAATATTATGCTAAAATTTAGTGACCATACTGAATAAACTAAAAGTTTCGGGACCATATTATATATCGAGTCAAAGAGTGCATACCCTTTTTCTCATGATCCCAAAAGCAAAAGAGGGGGGTGGGGTGTGAACTGAAAGCTCAAAGCCGCACCCGCACCACCTTTTCAATTCTCCACCACAGCGCTACACAACACAAAGCCAATCTCTCTCTCTCTCTCTCTCTCTCCAACCCCACTTCTTGGATCTGGCCATTTAACCTTGCCCGCCACACACTCTCTTTCCCTCTCCCTCTCCCTCTCCCTCTCTTATAAAGTCCGGATCATTTGCCTTGATCCTTGCAGAGTTTACATTCACGAAACCCAATCGTTCCTTCCTTCCTTCCATATCTTCCAGCTCTTCCCCTCCTCTCTCATTCTTCCTCTTCTTGTTGACGACTGACAAATCACACTTATCACCCGTGATTAGCCAGAAAAAAAAAAAAAAAACACAGGACGGCGCCGCGGGCGATGAATTGTCCTCGAATGGCAGCTTCGGTAACGATGGCGGGGTTGCTTACGGGACTCCTCCTTGTCCATGCATGCTGCGCCGACCCCATCAGCCGCTCCAGTTTCCCCAAAGGTTTCGTCTTTGGCACTGCCTCCGCTGCTTTCCAGGTCCTTCCTCTCTCTCTCTCTCTCTCTCCTCGAAAATCTCTGCTCGGAGATTCATGTCGAACCTCTTTTTTCCGGCAGCGGAATGTCTTGTGGTAAAGTTTAAATCCAGTCGATCACTCCGTCCTTTGGGTTTTCCGGCGAAAGCGATGGGTTCGTGTCGTAGCTTTAGCTTTTGATATTTTGACATGAAGGGACAAAGCGAGCCCCGAGGGCATTTTGTGGTTTGGGGACTAAAAAAGTTGGGCGACAGGACAGAAACGGGTCGAGTCACGCGTGAAACGGGTCGGGATAGTGGCGGGAATCCGGGGCGACGACATTACCTTGCGCGTTCCGTTAGACCAAAAGTGGAGTCATTCATTTATCGGAAAATCACACTAATTATGTATTATTAAAGTATAATGTTGTATCCTAAGATACCCTCTCAGCCATTCTTTGTCTATATTCTCTTCGTCAAGCGGCTTTATCTATATTCTCCATATGCATTATTGCTAGGTAGACTTAAATCCATCCGTTCATTCCTATATGTATACATTTTGATTCATGAATTACGAATTATTTAAAAGTTAAATGTTTGGGCCGCTCGGGGGGCGGGGTGGACGAAATTAGAAGCGATCGAGTCCTGTGCTTGATTATGCACTCATCGTCATCGACCGATCGATCGATCTTATCCGAATTTATTGCCTTGAGAACGGAAAAAAAAAAAGGAGTGAAGAATTTTCTCTGATCACGCGAAACCCAATTTCGATATCTTTACTAGATTTTGAGATCTTGAAAATTTTAGATTAGTAGATTAGAAAAAGAGATGGAATGTGTGGAGCACCCGTTATGATTCGCTAATCAAATTAAAAAGCAGGATGGGAGATTCCACGTTCTTTCATCGTAACGAGCAGGACACAGGTTGTTGGGTCGCTGGGGGAGAAAATTTAATGTGAACCTAGTAGTGCTCCGAAAACATAATCGTTGACATTGTGAAGACTTGGTGGATTCTTAGTCTCTTGTTCCCCAAACGAACACTGAACGTGCAACCTAGGATTGATGTTTCATATTTTGTTTTTTATCTTAATATTAAGGATTATGCAGCAAAAAAAAAAAATTATTAATGATTCTAATTATTCTTTTTCATTTTTATTTCTTTGGTAGCACTTTCAAAGGTATTTTCGTGGAAAGTTTGATATTTGAATAGCTTTGATTGATGCAAGTTCGTTTTCCTATTTAGTATGAAGGAGCTGTAAAAGAGGACGGAAGGGGACCATCGGTTTGGGATACGTTCTCGCATCAATTTGGTAATGTCAGGGCAATTCTTCTTCTTCTCTTTGTTTTTGTTTTTGTTTTTTTTGGGCCCTCGTTTTATTGTAATTTAGTCCGAACAGTTATGATGCGGGAAAACTACCGAAGAAAGTCCTAAACATATTACATCGGTACAAATTCAGTCGTAAACCTTTCAGTTAGAACGATTTATTAGTCCTAAATATTTTGAATTTTTTTGAGTGTTTCTTCTTTTCTGTTCTTCTGTTTATTCAATTAATTATTTTTTGCTTTTGTCTTTCTTATATGTTTTCCTTTCATTTTGGCGGTCGAAGGTCGCAGCCATCACCGGCCAAAATGAGAGGGGAAAAAAAAGAAAAAAAGAATTAAAAAATTTATTTATTGCATTAGCCGTGCCACGTAGGACAGTCCACGTCCACGTCAGCCATTTCCAGCCTAAATTGGCACTATAGATTAGATTGGTACCAATGCGAAAAGATTTAGGCTAATAAATCGGTCAAATTGAAATGTTTATGACTGAATTGGTGCCAATGCAATATATTTAGGACTTCTTTTCGGGTACTTTTCCTCCTGGCAAAAGTAATTTGAAACAGTTGCTATATGAGTGTTTCCTCAAGTTAAGATCCTTGAGCCATATTTGGTTCACGGCTAACCAAACAGGACAACCTTAGTGCCACAGTCTGTGTACCTGCGTACATAATTCATGAATCTCGTCCATGTCTGCAGGTAAAATAATTGATGGTAGCAACGCGGATATCGCCGTGGATCAATACCACCGATTCAATGTAAGCCTCTCTTTGAAAACCTGTGTCAAAAAACGCATTTTTCATGAGCAAGAACAATCATAGACGCTGAACCCCAAACTTCAATACCAGTTGAAGATCACGTTGGCTTTGCAAGCTGATACTACCCTTTTAACTGAGCATCACATCAGTTCTTCGTTTAGCGTTCGTATGGATCACAGCTTAAATTGATCACAATCACGAGCAAGCTAACAGGAGAAGCGGAGCCCGTTTCCGCCGATTTCCCTCGCGCTGCAAAAGAAACTCACCTGTTTTTCGTTTCCTTTTCTGTGCTTTGATCACTTTGATTCAGGAAGATATTCAGCTCATGAAGGACATGGGGATGGACGCCTACAGGTTCTCCATCGCTTGGTCTCGCATCTTTCCTAGTAAGACTTAGCCTACGCATGCTTTTGGTAACTTTGAAGTTGTGATGATCACCAATTTTACCTCGTTTCTCTTGAGTTTTGGCCGACTGATGTTTTTTGGCTTCTGCCGGGTTAGATGGAAGTGGCGTGATCAATCAGGCAGGAGTTGACCACTATAATAAGCTCATTGACGCGTTGTTGGCTAACGGTAAGCATGCGATGTGTCCTAAATACGAGCACGATCACGAGCAAAAGCACTGTTTTATCATGACTTTCCTATTCGATTTGAGCAGAGGCAAGAGTTCGACATAAGATGGTTTTTTTGCCCTTTTCCGACCAAAGTCGTTGGCATCATCCTGCATGAAAAATTCACCCGTATGCCGTCCCAGTGTTGTACTTAAAACTTACATTCATGTAAAATGGATGCATGTCCTTCACTGTAATGGCAAAAAGCAGAAGAAGGGAAAGACTCTGATTTTAAGCACAGCATATTAGATGGGTATGGTCATCGCATGCATAGAATTGATCCAAGAATTAAGTAGAGCGGTCGCCTCTCTAATAATGCTGCAAGAGCAGGGATCGAACCGTACGTGACTCTGTTTCACTGGGATCTCCCGCAAGCCCTGGAAGACGAGTACAACGGATGGCTCGACCGACGGATCATGTGAGTAGCAAAGTTTTCTACTTCATGTGATGAACATATTTGTATTACCAACTAAAGGCACTTTGAAGATGAATAGAGCCTAGAGGTTGACTTTTGTTCAATGGTACTGCTTCTGCAGAAAGGATTTTGCAACATATGCCGAGACCTGCTTTCAGAAATTCGGGGACAGAGTGAAGCACTGGATCACCTTCAACGAGCCGCACACTGTGGCAATACAAGGATACGATGTCGGGCTCCAAGCACCAGGCCGTTGCTCCATCCTTCTTCACCTCTTCTGCAGGGCTGGGAACTCCGCAACCGAGCCTTACATTGTTGCGCACAACATTCTGCTCTCACATGCCACTGCCGCTGATGTGTATAGAAAGAAGTACCAGGTCCGTATCAACATAAGCGCTCATCTTGTTTATTGAATGCTAACATGCCAAGTTATACATTGGCTACTTAGGCTTTCAGAATGTTACATTCAAACTTCAACTTACTAGGATGTTTAATTGTCCTGTGCAGCAAAAGCAGCAAGGATCAATTGGTTTATCCTTTGATGTGATGTGGTTTGTACCGAGAACAAATTCAACCGATGACATCGAAGCAACTCAGAGAGCCCAAGATTTTCAGTTAGGCTGGTAATAAACCATAGACACTTGCCAGACTTAAGAAATTTAGGAAATGAGTGTGTGCTCGCAAGATGTGCTGAGAGCATGAAAACATCGTAAATATGAACTATGCGAGTAAAATATCGGGCGTCTATGTACTGTTCGTTTTTCATGGTAATCGCAGGTTTATCGACCCTTTGATGTTTGGAGATTATCCGAGCTCCATGAGAAGTAGGGTGGGAAGCCGCTTACCTGCATTTTCCAGTTCCGAATCTGCTCTTCTAAAGGGGTCTTTGGATTTTGTTGGTATCAATCACTATACTACATACTACGGCAGCAATGATACGTCGAATACAATCGGACATCTACTTAATGACTCCCTCTCGGACTCCGGGGCCATCACTCTGCGTAAGCATTCTTTCTTAGTGTATCTGGAAGTTCTGGTTGTTTGGGGCGTTTGGTGTACTAAGTTATGTTTGCTGCTGTTTTCAGCTTTTAAAGATGGGATTTTCAATCCAATTGGAGACAGGGTATGTCAGCTCACAGTACAGTAAAGAAACTTTCAATTTGATTAAAGCAAAGAAAATTAAGAACTAAATGTAATATTCCAAACGATCGCTTGCGATGTATTCTTAATGAAGCATGATTTCTCTCTCTTTAATCGTTCTTCCGACTACAACTATTATGCGTACGTCAATTTGCAGGCAAATTCCATATGGTTGTACATAGTACCTCAGGGGATGAGAAGTTTAATGAACTACATCAAGACAAAGTATGGGAACCCACTGGTTATTATTACCGAAAATGGTAAGTCCCTCAAGCCGAAATGATGAAAGGGCAACTAGCAGACAGATGCTTTCTTTCTGTAATATCTTCATTGAAGTTGAAGGTCTTCTTCATGTAGTCATGACTTGCTGAAGAATAAACGATTGTTCAAATCTGTTGCTTTAGTCTGTTTTAACTGGGTCTTTGCAGGAATGGATGACCCGAACCCCCCACTAATCAACATCAAAGATGCTCTCAAGGATCAGAAGAGGATCAAGTATCACAATGACTATCTCACAAACTTGTTGGCCTCCATCAAGTGCGTCACTATAGTTCCATGCGCTTTTCTTTCGATTAATTCAGTCGAAACCGAGATCTTTCTATGTCATTCTGTCTAACATTTTGATTTGATACCGAATCAGAGAAGACGGGTGCAACGTGAAAGGGTACTTCGCGTGGTCTCTGTTGGATAACTGGGAGTGGACGGCAGGATACACTTCGAGGTTCGGCCTTTACTTTGTGGATTACAATGACAATCTGAAGAGATACCCCAAAGACTCTGTTCAGTGGTTCAAGAACTTCTTGAAGTCTGCCTAAACAAATCAATGAAGATGAAGAAAAAGCTGCATTTGTTTTCTTCTTTCTCTGTGGAGACACATGATTTCATTACACCACATTCTTGTATCTCAATAAATTCTACACTTGTTTGTGTTTGAAAAGCAAAAAGAAGAAATTGTAGTTCGTGTTCCATATGTAGAATATGAAAGCTTCTGGATTTCCTTGCATAATGCCGTTCACTTATTACTCTTTCAATAGATCGAATTAAAAAGGATTGCTTTATTATTCTACATACCCTTTTCGCCTGCTCTCGCGATGGGCCTTTACTTGTTACAATCTGAAAATCGATAAACAGCTTGCTCCGACTCAAGTCGCTAGGAGATCATAGATGGCATTGGTGCCGAAGGCTTTCCGTAATTAGTCAAAATTGTTTGCCCTCATTGGTAAGACCAAATTTCCAGTCGGTTGGCGCGACATTATCCGATTGGACCATCTTACCATCGCTAGTAGTAACTCAAAATGACAGGTTTTGTCCGACCAACTGCACCGAGCATCGCCAGTTCTGGCCCCAGTTCTGGGCCATCGATATCCACTCGGATCCCGAACCCTTGACCTTAACCTTCTTGACATCGCCGGCTTCTCCCGCATTGGACACCAGGACAATAATCCAATCCAATTTCCCCTTGATCTCGTACCTGATGCCTCCTGACCTGACCCATAGTGCTCGGCAGGATAGGATGGGGACAACACCCGCCTCATAGATGGCGATTTTGCCGAACATGGGCTGTGAGAAGTCAAAGTGCTGATTGGGCAGGTTGCACCAGTTGTGTACGGATCGGTGGCCAGGAGGGCAAAGATTGGTGGCCGTGACACGAATGGTGCTGTCGAGGCACCACCTTGGAGAGTTGTGGCACTTGATCTCGTAGCAGGCTCCACAAGTGAGGCCACCATGGAAGAGGGCTGTGCTTAGAGCTGCTGTCTCAAGGCCATAACCCACTTTCCATGGTGTTCCCATAGCCACAGCTTCCCTCTGCATTTTACATGTCGTAGTGGGATGACCCAAGCACTGAGATACAGGTTAATATTGGACATGCTGCAAGCTGTCTAACCCGACGACTGCATTCCTATGGAAAAAGAACATGCTAGGCGTGTTACGATGATATGCGGCGCCAGTCGAATCGAGTGCGAGAGTGTTCGATCGACATCCATTCACGACAACCCTGTCGTCTTGCGAACTTGGACCGAAAAACAAATTTGCCCAGAAAAGCTTATGATATCCCGCGTTTAGTCGGACGATGAAACTACCTAAGACTTACTCATCGTTTCGGCTGCTTTCATGTCAACATAGTACGTGGCATGTGCTGATTAACTCCATCAGCCTCGGCTTGCGGCAGAGCTCGCGACGCACAGAGCCACGACCACCACGATCAAAGCGGCGTTCACTAGACCACCCGTGCCGACCTTTTCCGACCATCAATTCGTTTCAGCGCCTTGATGAAATCAGAAACTTGCAGAGTTTTCTTATATGCGGCAGTCAATCACAAGCGACGAGGAGCATCCCAGTTACGGGATCACACGTTCCTTAGTTCATCACAAGGATGAGAAAGAGCATTATCCTCTTGAATTAGAGTTCCGCAAGGCTTCGATCTGACTTCACGCTCATGAGCAACTTTCAGGATCTCAAGATTCTCAATGTCGACTTTTGGAGGAAGAGCAATTCTTTCCGTTATCTTCTTTTTCTCGCGCGCTTTCGACCTGTCGTAACCGGCTAAATTAGCGGTGGCTTCTTTGTTCTTTGTTTTTTTTGTTTGATCCTATTCTATTCTATTTTACAAGACATCGATGTGCGCAGGTTGAGAAATCCAACTCCCTCCTCACGCATCCCTACCCCAATTCCCCCCCAAAGGTAGGGATTCAAACCCCCCACCTCCCCGTTCCCAAGTGAGAAAAGAGGCCACTGAGGCAAATTCCCGGTGATTAGCCATGGCTTCTTTGTTTAATTCGTCAAAAAATGGTCCTTTTTATTTTCCCAGGAGAAAGATATTAATTGTGGTTTTTTGAAAGACATGAAAATCCAAGATAACACTACATGTCCATATGATTTCCTCGACTCTAATATTTTACGAAAACTAGCTTGTGATAATACAAAATTCAAAAATTAAAGTGGTTTCAAATATTTAGGCTCCGTTAATTTCGCGAAAAACATGACGTTTCTGAAAAATGTTTTCCAAGAAGCCGTTTTTCAGGAAAATGAGATATTTTTCGCCGTTTGGCTGAAACTTGAAAGCGAATTGGAAAATATTTCCCGCCATTTGGCAAAAAAGCAATTTCTACCATATACACCTTTTAATTATTTTTATTAATTATTTTTTAAAATTTTATATTTTTTCTCTTTTACTTTTTTTTTTCTTCTTCCTTTCTTCTTCGGCTGGCAATCGGCCATGGCGATTGGGCAACGAGGCTCAAGCTCGCCAAAATTCGGTGGTTGAGCTCGTGCCTCGCCTATGGCTAGTTGCCGGCCGTCGCTGGCCAAGGTGACCAAGAGAGAAAAAAAAAAAAAAAGTAAAAAAAGTAAAAGAAACTCGAAAAAAAAAATTTAAAAAAAAGAATGTGAACGAGTGGAGGGAAGAAAGATGATAGAAAATATTTTCCTCTTGTATACAACCATGCAATATGCATGCGATGCATCTTTGCATTGTTTCCCGACCACAAAAGAAGAAAAAAGCGTCAGAAAGCCGGTGAGAAAATAGACAAGACGAGTTTACACGTGGACCCAATGTTTCGTAGTAGTTAGATCATATCACCTTACGTTGCACTACGATGAATTCAGGTGATTGTAATGCATCTTGAAATCTTTCTAAGTAGACCGGTTGAAAAGAAACATCGCCAACAAAAGTTTTCAAGAACCGATTTCTCTTCGAAATTCTCCGCAAGACACAATCTCGATGCAACGCGAACTTGTCCAACCCCCCCAAAAAAAATAAAAAGATTGACTAGAAAGGATGCAAGTTATTCATCTGATGGGCCAATAAAGGAAAAAGTCAAACGGCTTTCTATCTACATCCCTTCGATGGCGATTGGTCGTGTGCTCCGAATCAAATAACGCGGCGCTCCATTGCAATCAAGTGTCGTCGCTTTCGGTTAAGCGGAAAAGTCAATCGGCGTTAATTCGAGCGAAAATGACTCGACGGCCCTAAATTCTGACGTTATATTCTAATATCTGAATTTTTAATTTATTCGATATGATTTTTGAACTTTAACAAATATGTAATATCGTCTCTAAACTTTAATTTACTAATTAGTTACTGAACTTTTGATAAATGTCCGAACTAATTCCTACACTATATGAAAATGAAAGAATAATATTGGTTATTTCCATATAGTTTAGGGACTAGTTTGGACATTTATAAAATATCCAAGGATCATTTTGGATAAATTAAGGATATGTTTGGCAACGATTCTGATTTTCTGATTCTATTTTTTTTTTTAAAGGATGAAAAACATGTTTGATAACGTAAATGATTCTGATTAGAATTACGTTCCTGAAAACAGTTTTGGAGTAAAAACAACAATAAAAAAAAAGTTGATTTTGAAAAAAAAGTTAGTTTTGAAAATCACAAAAAAGAATAAAGTCCACATGGACTTCTTCACTTTAAAAAAATTTAAAATTAGATTTAAAAATTTACTAAAAAATAATTTTTTAAATTAAATTTAAAAATAAGCTTTAAAGTTTAACAATTTAAAAAATATTAGAAAAGGGAGGGGAATTAAAAAATAAAAATAAAATGAAAATAATAATAATAATAAAAAATGTGGGGAATTAAAAAATTTAAAAAAAACTTGGAAAAATTTAAAGATTAAAAAAATTAAAAAATTTGAAATTTATTAAAAATTTTAAAAAAATGAAAATTAAAAAAGAAAGAAAGAATTCTCGCCACTTGATTTTTCCCGAGAACCGAAATTTTATGCGGTTATCAAATGCGTTTCTATTCAAAAACAAAAAAATTTTGCAATTTTTTTTTTTTGTCAAAAAATTTTGTGCAGTTATCAAACACGTTTTAATTTTATAAAAATCATCTATGGATGACATTGCACTTTTATTCCACGTTCAGGGATCATTTGTGTCACTGTTCTCAAGAAAAGGGAATGGCTTGGTGGTAGAGGTGTACAAAAGAACTTGGAGCTGCCCGAATCGCCTTGAATCGGTCTAGAACTAACAGTTCCCGATTCCAATTTTAAGGTTTCAGGTGTGGAACTGCCCACCCACCCATCCGTCTTGGACCAGACTCAAGCCTTTTACTTTGCTAGTCGGTCCTCAAAGTCGAAATAGAAAGAAATCCTAATCTCCGTCCGTCGTTCGCTTCGCCTCTCACAGTCACGGGCTTGCCTCCAGCCCTCCCTCATAGCCAGCCTCGCCTCCCTCTTGTAGTCTCGCTCAGACTCCCCGAAGTTAAGGTTTTCAGTTCTTCGATGGCAGCTCAGGGACTCAAATCGACGAGACTCCGAGAGAGAGAGGTTAGGTGCGTGGAGATGGAGGGAGCCCTAGCAAGCACTTCGTCAATCGCAGACCACAGGCAGATGATCGAACAATACAAGCGCATTTTGGCCTCCGTCCTCTCCTCTAACGACATCGTCCAGGCTAAGAAGTTCATCGATCACAGTTAAGTACTTTCTTTCGCCCCTACGAATTTCCCTAGCATCCGGTTACCATTTGTATGAATTGTGTGCTCTTGCTAGCATCTAAAACTAATCCGTGAACGCTGTTCTTGTTTGCTCTTATGGGGGATTTTCAATGCTCTCCGATGATGTCCCGCTCGTGGTGTCGCGGCAGCCATTGCAAAACCATTTCAAAATCAAAACTTGAATTAGCACGTGCTTGCAGGTTTTCCTAATGAGAACCGCTCACCCTGAAACCCATAGCCCTATTTGGTGGGGAGCTCGGAAGAGACCTTTCAATGGCGATATGACGTGCGACCCGCAGAGTCCGTGGGGGGCCTCCACGAAAATTTGCAGGGAATAGATTAAGAGAGGTCGAGAGCAGAGAGCTCGCGTGGAGGACCCAGATGCGCATACGAGACCCCACATCTTGAAGAAGATTATTGGTGGGGGGGCTGGGCGTCGTCGTCTATGTTGAGTCCATCGCATCACAAGTGTCATTCGCCAAAGAAGAAATGATAAGACAAACAGAAAAACCATAAAAGCAACAAAAAAAAAAAGTGGGTCAAACGATCGACTTGCACGTTTTTGCTCACAGAGAAAACACACAGGAGCATTAGCCAGGTCAAATCGGTAAGCCCTAAACAAAACTGGACGAACCATGCATGTCTACGTATAATGATCTGTGGTTAAAAGCGAAGCGATAGACCGACCGACCGACGTCTTGATTCGTTCGGGCGAACGCGAATCAATGACGCCCGGTCAATGACCGTTCTCGCGAGTCATGATTGAGGAGAAGAAAGCGAGAGAACAGTCGAGGGAACCGAAAAGGAGAGAAAGCACGTAACAACGGCAGTAATCAAGGACCCTAAAACACATAAAGGGAACAATAACATCAAGTAATAATGATTGTTAATATTATTATTACGAGTCAACTGGGAGGAGTTCTTGGTCGACTGGTGCATGCACCTTCATGCGGGAATATGGCGATAGTGGCAGCAATTTGTGGTCGAAGGGGACAATGACCCACCCAAGCCCAACCGTTCCATCGTCATTATGTCTGGTGGGGACCCCTCTTTTTATCTAGTGTCTCGTTACTTTATCGCTTGATTACGGAATGCATATTAACGTGCGATTCAACTTGGAGAGGTGATGGCGATGGCGATGGCGATGGCGATGGCGATGGTGATGGTGATTTTAGTTATCTTACCTGAAACTTTTCGGTATGGGGGATCTGTCATGCCCTCCCTAGCCTTGTGTGTACACGTACTCTAGCTGCTGGAAGGTGGATACTGGCTGTGTATGCGATGGATAAACAGAGAGGAAAATGTGAGCAAATTGCAGGTGCTTTGATCATCGGGATTGCAATAATTACATTAAGAAATCACCATACATATATTTGAGAGAGAGAGAGAGAGAGAGAGAGAGAGAGAGATCTTTGAATGATTCGACATCGATTTTCTTCTGTCAAAGATCGATATAAGATCCATCCCACAGTCCCACTTAAACTTCAACCTGATGCAAATTTACACATTTTTTTCTCATAGCTAACACTTAACACTAGCCGGACTATAGGCTGCATTTGGTTCGCTTTAGGAGAAAGCCTTTGAGAAACTACAAAGGACTTTAAGTTGAAAAGAGGGTTTTTGAAATGCAAATTGCATTTGTTAAATTGTAACTAAAACATCCATTGTAAAGCAACTTTTGTTTAAATTGCATTTGAAAAACCCTTAGCTGTCGCAGGCAGCCGTCGTCAAAGGTCGCACAACCTCGACCAGTGGCGGCCCTCAACAAGCCCCCGTGAGGGCCCCCTGTGGTCACACGATATCCGCAAGGGGTCGCGAGGCTCACGTGACCCTAAGCGGCCCCTCTCGAAGGTGGCGCGACCCCAGGCAGCCCTCGCTTGGGTCTCATGACTGCCCATGGCCGTCGGAAACTGTTGACCGGCCTCGCACCTCTCGATGGAGTTTCACGGTAATTTACGTGGAGAAGCAGAAATGTTCTTACAAGGCAAAATCGAAAAAAGAAAAATTGACAAGGGTAGTTTTGGAAGAAGAAGATTTTATTAACCCTAGTAAACGGCCTTCTAAAAGTGCTAAAAGTCCAAAGCAGGTGGGGATCTTCTTTGGCTTTCAACTTTGTCAAGGACGGTATTTGGTCAAAGGAGTCCCAAAAAATTTATCAAACACCTTAAGTTTTCACAAGAGGTCCAAAGCCCTTTGGGAAAACCAAACCAAACGTATCCTATGTCATTGCTTCGCCATTTAACAAAGATAATACGGTACGGTTTCATATGCACCTAGCCTTGAATGAGATCAGAGGCTAGAGCAAAGAATGATATTCAGAGACTGCATGCATTTTCGTAAATGCAAGAATTACAAAATATTTAGATATGTCCGTCTATAGTTAATACTTCTAGCTTAGCTAAACTATGATCTAAAATCTCCTAATTAAGGTTTCACATATGCCACACTTGCGATAACTTGCTCTACATTCGGAAAACAACTCCACCTAATAGGGAAGTATATGAAAAATTACCAAAAAAGTCATAAATCTATTGTAATTGTGTTAATTCAGCCATAACTTTTTTTTTTACCTATTCAGGTCTAAACATTTTGCATTGTTCTAATTCAATCCTTTCCTATCAATTTTCGTCAGAAATTGCTGACGTGACGCAGCCGGCGTTACATGACGCGACCGATGTTGACATGATCAATATTTAATAATTTTTTTATTTTTATTTTTCTTAATCTTTATTTATTTTTTCCTAGTCTTTTTTTTTTTTCCATTTTTTCTTCCTCCAATCAATCGCTGAGGTACAACGACTAGTCGAGTCTTCTAGCAAAGCTCACAAATGCCAGCCATTAGCTAGGCGCAACCTCGCCCAACCAAGCGCCCGGCTATGGCATGACCCTAGCGACGGCGAGGTTGAGCCTCGCCTAGCCAAGGAGAGGATTTGGGGAGGCGTGACCTCATCGACTGGAGGAAGACGAAGAAGGGAAGAAAAAAAAAGAAAGGAAAGGAAAAAAAACAAATAAATAAATAATTCAAAAAATATTAAAATATTATTAAAAATTATCCACGAC
This sequence comes from Rhodamnia argentea, assembly GCF_020921035.1. NCBI lineage: Eukaryota > Viridiplantae > Streptophyta > Magnoliopsida > Myrtales > Myrtaceae > Rhodamnia > Rhodamnia argentea. The sequence continues at coordinate 6,312,778 of NC_063154.1, read as the reverse complement.
AGCGCCAATTATGCCACATTTGCGATTTCCGGCCAAAATTAACCAGATATATTGAATTGAGATAAACGCAAAAAATTTAGGATTGAATTGGCAAAAAAGAAAATTTTAAGACTGAATTAAAACGATTTTAATAAATTTATGACTACTTAGATAATTATCCCGAAAAGTTTAGGATATGCACGGGAGAGATAATGCCATTTCCAGTCACATAATCGCAGTTCCCCTAAAGAGAGGTCCACGAATGCGTGAGAAGATGAGGACTTAATGCTCCCGAAGAAAAGCCTAACGGTTTCTCTTTCTACTAGTCACCTGGCTAATTACTTCCTGAATCAAAACGAGGGATTAGGTCCGCATAATAATTCAAATGGCGCGAGGGTAAATAAGCTTGAACTTTCGTTCAAATATAAATAGATATACATATCTATAGACCAAATGACAATGTGGATTAGAGTGTACCATATTTAACTTTTCCATCACCGGTTACGCATTCCCGGAGGCACAATGTCCCCTAACAATCCCTGGTCGACATTCGCCGAGCTATGCACCTGCAACGCACGTGAATCTCCGGATGAAGTACTCGGCAATTGGGTTGACCGTAAATTGTTACACGGAGGAGGATGACGAGCAGGAGGAGGACTTATTTCTTGAGGAAGCTGAAATGGCGGATGGTCGAGACGGGTTGCGAGAGGAGCCAAGCGGCCGCCGACGAGGCCGGCTTCGCGACTAATGACAAGTCCGCCTCGGGGAAATCCGGCACTGTGATGGCAGTGTTGGCCTTCGTACGTTGTGATCACAATGGTAGGGTCTTCAGAGGAGCGTTCCACCCGTTTCTTCACCGTGCATCTGCTATTTGTGCACCGATAATAGCTCCTGTGTCACCCCAAACAGGAGCAAAAAATGAAAATGCCAGATTTTCACGTGGTACTTCGGCAAATTTCATATCTGGAATTCTCCATAGCTTAGTCCAAATAGAGAAGAAGAAAAACACAACTCCCTCTGTTTCTTTGGGTAAATTAGTTTTCTCCTCTTGATTTTGCCCCCCCTTTTACGTCCCTCCTTTGGTTTTTCTCATGCATTTCCAGCCCAAGGCAGATATAGCATAACTTCAACATGGTAAAAAAAAAATGCCGACAAAAGAAAAAAAAAACATGATAAAACAAAGAAACAACACACAACCTTGTGTTCATACATTGGTCAGGCGCATGCGTCACAAGAGACCACCTTATCATCTTTGATAAGGTGAAATTTTACGTGCAGCACACCATTTTTACACTGACCCTGGGTAAAGTAAACTAAAGATTAATACCACCAACAGTCATCTTGTGGATGATATCACAGAAAATCAGAATACTAATTATTTTACAACATTATAACAACTATATAATTTTGAATATATGAAAAATCATTGTCAATTCATCTATTTTAATGGAATATAAAAGTGGCATCTAATTCTAAATTCAAATTTCTTTTGAGTTCCTTTTTTGTAATATTTCATTTTTCTCTCAAATTTCGAGTTTTCATCTCTGTGCTTTATTAATACGAAAAATCACAACATATGAACCGATTGGCATATGCTATCATTGTAGGCAGCATCATTGATGTTTTTGTACCACTTATCACTTGCATTGAAGAAAGTTTTGATTGGCATTTTTAACCTATTATTTACATGATCGACTGAATAATTCACATCTCCAAAATCACGTTAGGTGATCTCTTCATCTTAGAAAAACTTATTAGAGCTTTGCATAATCTATTCATCATGACCGATTTCGTTCAAAACATAAATGGCTAACAGTATACGACTGATACGATCTAGCAATTCCCAAATATATTCACAAGGAAAAAGAAGGTATTTCTTCCCACCAAAGGGAAAACAAATAAGGTAAAATCATCCTCTCTCTAGTTTTAACCTCATGACTCTTTGAGGAAAAATGAATAAAAGGAAAAATAATTTCCAAGTTAATATATCTCTTCCTCTTGATTGCTTGAAAGAACTCACTTTCCCCTTCTCACCTTTCATTCTCTTTGAACCACCAAAAACAGATGATTTCCGAGTGACTCTTCAAAGTTCCTTTTCTTTCTTTTGCACATATCATCTAACAAAGCAAGCATTGGCCGAGATGATAAACAGGAAGAACACCCACATTGTAAAATAGAATAAGAACTTAAGCTACTCGCAAATGGTTAAAGTGGAAATTTCTGGTAATTATGATAGACGGAGATTGGTCACCTCAAGTGAAATTATTGACTCTAGAGAGGGGAAGATCCTTCTCCTTTTGGACCGGTTGTGGGCGAATGTGAGTTTGGTCACTTAGCCATGCTCCATAATTGGAAAAATGAGCACCTTGGAAGTACATACCATTCGGCCAAAAAAAGATATTTTTTAGATATTTCTCAATGTCCCAGCCATTCGTGGGTTCGGAAAAAAAAAAAAAAAACTAGTGGATAATAATCTCACAAAGCCTCTCTATTATTCTTGGATGATTATGATACTTTCCTAGGATAGAAATTAATGATCAATGTAGGATTATTAGAATACTGATTTTTAACTACTAATTAAAATGTAATTCGTATTTCTAACTAATATTAGTTGTTATTAGTTATAATTAACTATTCCATTCCAAACATATTCTTACCAAAATGTCTATCCCATTGTTTGACCGGTGCTGCAAGGGGAGATTTTTAATTAGCTTGTCGGCGCTTTTTAAAGAAGTATGAACTCTCACATAATGGTCATCCAATTTGCACCTTATTTCGTTTCGGAAACCAAACGAACTACAACAAGAAAGCCATGAAGTTTCATAGGGAATGATGGCAAACATAGAGAGATCATGAACAAATGATTGGCGCAAACTGAGCTTGAGCAAGAAACATTGAGGTTACAAAGTGGCATAAGTAGCATACCTTGGAAATGGGCTGTTCTTCACGGCCTTTTGTCCGTATTTCCGCCAGCGGTAGCCATCTTCTAGATTGTCGATGTCGCTCTTTGTCATGAATGCGAAGCGCGGCTGCCTGATCCGCTTCTGGCCCTTCCTCCGGACCTTATTCCTGGAAGGAGGACATGTTATCCATCTATTTGAACAACTGCAAGAAAATAGGGGGAAGACAGCCTACACACATGCACCAGAAGCGTAAACTTTTCTTTTCCTTATTTTAGGTGAAGTGTGGATTTGTAGATTCAATCAAAAGGATTCAGACTTGCTTGCATAGCCCTTCTTCACAACATGAATAAAGCAAGGACGTATTGACTCTCCAACACTAACGTGGGCAAGGAGCAGAGGATTGGCTCTTAATAGGATCCACCCTTTACCCGAGATTCTTAAGAGATCTCGCATCATCTAGGCTCCTGAATTTCAAGGATTTCTCACCTTCACATGGAAATAGGATCTAAGGGTCGTACAGAAGACTTCAATTCTCGGCGCAAGAGATGTGATTGAGATCACTCGAAGAACCATACAGGGAAACTATCTCAGGTCAGCTCAAGAGGGTTCGACCGACGAGGGTCGCAACATTTCAATGGGGGGAATGTAACATCTTCCCAGCATTGCAGGTTACAGGAAGCTAAGAAAGTTTTCCAGCTCCGTGATCATAATACCAAAACCTATTCGAATTACTACAACGTAGAAACTGGCTATGAGAGAAATAGAGAGGTGAAGAAAAAATATAGTATAATGTGCAAGATGCAATTCGAGACGGCAAATAATCACACACATGAATGACGTATCGGACACCACACGCTCTTTAACCGAAAGACACCGGCGCGAAGCAAGAGCTTTTCGATGCAAAAAATGATGTCACGATGGTCAAGAAGCATGGCCACCACGCAAAATTACTCTGTGGAAAACCTAGTTCACTTGTTAAAGATCTCAGCACACGCCCATGTGGAAAAACAACCCCAGAAGGCCTTTGCAACAAGGAGAGGAAGGTATTATGTCTTTTCGAATAATATAAAGGGAAAGAAAGAAGGCAAGTGGGCGAGTCGCAGTAGTAGATTCTCAGAAATCAACGCTGGAACATGTCGCGGACATATCAAATCCGAACGGACCATCCTAAATAAATCAAATCCTTAAAAACTGGTGGTTTCATTATCCTCCTCGCTTCGACACTGCGTGAACTAACCAAAAGAATTCACTTTTTGGGGGGTAACAAAGAAAGAAAGAAGGAAACGAAAAAGGCGCGGCCAGAGACTCTTTTGCTAAAAAAGGTTGCAGCACGCCATTCCCGCCGCAATGGCGGCGGCGTTCGGGGACGTAATTAATGCAGCAAACACCCCCGGTATTCTGGCGAATTCACCGGACCGCCGGCGATATTTCCGCGCCTACGAAATTACCTCGCCCTCACTGGCGGCCATCGCTCGCTCGCTCGCTCATCCCCATTTGCATGAGCGAGCTGGAGGTGGAGGTGAAGCTTGGAGGATTTGAGGGGACTGGTTCTCGCGCCGTACGGACAAAAGGAATTGCACTCCCTCTCAAGCAGATTTTCAGAAACGAGTACAGATAACAACTACCCAAATTACGATTCTGTGTGTCTGACTCGTTCAGTCCCTGGTTTTGACTCTTATTTCGTCCCCTTTTGCCATTCGATTTGGAGTAAATTACGACTCGGCCCATCCCAACCATCCGCAACCCAATTTCGAAGCTTTTAGAAACCCTACGATACAAAACTCACGGTGTCTCGGGCGGCTTGCCCCCGGAGCTCGCGGACTTCTCCGGCAGATCCTCGCTCGCGCTCGAGTCCGACGCGTTCGACGTCGACGCCTCCCCCCCGACCGATCCGCCCGCCGCCGACGGATCGGACCTCCCGAAGCGACCGCCGCCGCAGCCGACTCCCCCGGCGGGGAGGGCTCCCGCGGAATCGAAGGCCCCGAAGCCGACGGGACAGGGGCCCTCCACTCCGCGCTCGTCGTGCGGCGGGCGCGGCTCGTCGCCGGCGTGGAGGCTCCACCCGAACTCGCTGAGTATGTTGCTCTCGGCGCCGGCGCCGAGGAAGTAGACGCTGTCTGCGTCGGGGCCGAGGTGCGGCCAGCTGGAGCCTCCGGCGAAATCGCCCACCAATCCTGGCGGCCCATCTTCGTCGTCGTCCATGGCTACTTCATCCGAGGAGGAATCGGGATTGAGCTCGAGTGGGACGCGGCGAGCAAGAGGGCGAAGAATAACTCTGGAGAGAGGGAGAGAGGGAGGGAGAGAGAGAGAGAGAGAGAGATGGATGGAGAGCTAGGGTTAGTACGATTTGCTGAAAGCTTGGTCCTGTCACTGCATTAGTTGCAGGGTACAGAGAGAGGGAAAAAGAAAAGCAGGAGGAGGAAAAGAACGGATCGCCGTCAAAGTGAAAGGGTGAAGAATGATGTACGTGAGAAAGATACGTGATCGCAGGCCCGACCCCACCCCCAACCCGCATATATCTCTGTTTAATTATTCTTTTTTTTTACCTCTTTTTTTTTCTGTTTTGGTCGGAAAATAATTAAAAAGGCCCTTATGGTCTTTATTTATTATTTATCTGTCTGTAATTCGATAGCTTGATTAATAAACATCATGTCGCAACTCGCGCGCGTGAACACGTATTGGAAAGGAAAATTGGGACAGAAAAAGAAAATTCAAAGATTCATATACGGCTATAGCTATTTCTTTGGGCATCCTTAAACTTATTATGGAAGTGGTCTCTCAAACCGCTATTTCACCGCCCCAGAAAATCTATCCATTAACTTTAGTGAGACGCTCATTTCTCGGATTCATAAGCTTTTATTGTATTTCCAGCATGTCGAATTTTTGCATAATTTTATGTTAGAAAACCCCGTGCGCCGATTGGTTAGCAAATTGGATCATTATGACACCTTAATTTTAAATAGGCCATCGAGAGGTTTGATTCTTTCATTGTTAGGAGATCGAGCTTGATCAAGTTTCGTTAGACCGGTTCTGATGTAACTTTTGGGCTTCACCTCTTTCATTATAAAAAAAATATATACATTTTTTTTTTTCGAAAAGCGAGGTTAAAAGCGAAAATTACTCTAAAGGAGTTCGTGCACATGCTAGGAGATACCGTGCTCTGGTATGTGCACGCTAAAGTTACCCGTCGTGTGTAGGGAAGCATCGTGTTTCGGCAAAAAAAAATCGGTGGACGATTCAATCCATCCTAAGATTCCCGGTGCGACTCACACAGAAAAACAAAAAAAAAATCGAAATTATGATATACACACGAGGAGGATTCGTCGAAGACGAGAGGCATATTATTCGAGTCTAGGGAAGTTCGATTTCGATAGCTATTAAGCATTATTTCATCTAGGCGAGCGAGAGAAATATCGAACGGAATGAATAGGGAAAGAGAAATGAAAGAAGAGGAGGAATTAACTTAGCGCACTTAAAAAAAAAAAAAAAGAGCAATGAAGATAATACATGATTATTCCGCACGCCAAAACGTGGGGGTGGGCCCGTTATAAAATCTTCCTTTTTTTTCCCCCCCACACATTAAAATATCGGACGCTTTTTTTTTTGGGGGGGGCCCTTTAATTAATAATGTTTTAGGGAAAGATTTTGTCATAATCCGATTCTCGATACGACGTGGAGGTGTTCGGTCCTTCCGTAGATTTGACCCTTTCTAATTATTTCCGGTCCGGTCCGGTCCCTCCCTCCCCGTCGATTCGAGGTCAGTGCGAGCGAGACACGTGTTCGCAATTCGTGTTCGGCCTAAAATTAAAGCACGGTTTGGGGGGTGGGCTTTATTTACGACGTCCAAACTAGCACGGCGTTTTCCGATACGACGTCGTCGTTTCCTTCCACCTTCCTTCTTCTTCTTTTTTTTTTGGAGATAAATACGGGGGTTTCTACGGTAGAGATACGATAGTGCCAACTGCCAAGCGTATGTATGGGCATGTTTGTGGATAACTGTTAATGTTGGTATGCATGGTGCCCTGGGACTCGGTATTTCCCTTGAACCGGTGGCTTTTGTAGAACGATATCATTTAGGACGTGCTTGTTTCGAAATGTAATCGCTTGTAGCACATACAAAAATAAATAAGTAAAAAATATTTTTATCTCTCACGAAAATAATTAGGCATAAATCGTGGTCGATGATGAGAGCATTTTTTGTTGATAAACTTTTCAAAATGATAATAAGTAATCATTCTTTTAAAAAATATGCGAATTTTTTGGTGAAATGATCGCACCCATAATTTCGAAAGTTGCGTAGGTTGGTGTTTATATCGTACTCCCCCTTGCACTTTTATCATGTAACTTAATCATACATATTTGAGCCGTACTTGAAAAGAATTCCTTTTGCTTCCATTAAGTATAGTAATCGGCCCATCTTTTTTTTTTTCATATAGTTTTCGCCTTTTAAGCCCTCACGTGTGCGCAATTACTTTTGCGGAAAATCAACACTTCGAGTATCGATAATGCATGATGTGTGTGTGTATATATAAGCGTCGGACTAACATCAACGAAGAGTGAGAAAGATATTGAACATCGTTAACGACGATCAACTTTTCTAGTGAACTATTGAATATGTTGCATAATCTTAATAAATCTAAAACTTGTTAAAAAAAAAATTGGCAAGAGAAATCAACCTAATAACTTACCTACAGAGCCACTTTGAACACGGTTGAGAGCTTTGAGATGTAAAATGAAGGGGAAGGATATGCTAAGGTTGAGGTTAAAAAAATAAAATAAAATTACGCGAACTTATCCAAACTACAAGATTGTGTGAGAGGTGGAGTTGGTGGGAAAAAGTTCTACCTAGAAAAAGTCCAATCAGTCCAAATTACATGGTCAACCCGGACGTGATCGATTGCTATATTTGGTGTTCATTTGCTTGCAAGCAAGGGTTGTAATGGAAATTAAAACTGAGACCAACTGCCCTAACTTTTGGTCTAAATCATATCACGTGAATGCTAATTTTTACGTAGGGGCGACCCAGTTATTTTTTCGTTCTTTACGTAACATCATCATAATAAAGTATTAATAGGATTAACAAATTTAATTGCACAGAGAAATAAAATATCTACCGCCCTTTTTTTTAACCGCCATGTGGATTTTATTCTAGAAAGAATGATTTTTTAGTAACTGTAAACAAACTTTTGTTCGAAATTCATAAATAAATAAAAGAGCTAAGGTTGCGGTTGGTTATTGCACTATGGGGACAATTAAGGCATTACAAAAGGTTAAGTGGGTAGTTAGCGCGCATGCCGTCGCTTCTGTAGTAGAATTTGTGCACTAAGAGTACTTATGCAGTAGAAATTCATTTGATAACACAAATTCTAGAGCAGAAATCTGTTTGGTTAGTAAACTTCATTTTTTTTTACTTCTAGAGCATTTTTTTGCTCCAGAAATAATTCTGGAGTCACTTGAAAAAGTAATTTTTTTTTTTTTTACTTCTCTCAATGAATAGAAAAATTAACTTCCGATCGAGAGTTGATCTCTAGAGCAGAAGCATTACCTTGCGTGCCCTAACTTTTTTTTCTTTATATAAATTTACCTTCTTCTTTTTTTGTCAATTTTTGCTTTGTCCCCTTTAAAGCTAAATTGCTTTATAACATTTAAGTAATATGTAGACGGGGCTAAATGGGAAATCCAAAAAACGGATGCTGCAAAACTCACTTTTGGCATGAATTGCTTTGTAGTGCTAAAGCAATACGCAAGCGCGAGAGCCAAATGGGAAAATTTAAAAAACGAGACAAAAGTGACAAAACCTACTTTTTCATGTGTATAAAAGCATTGATAAATCCAACTTGGATATGACAAACGTTCAAGTTGAGAGGCTAATCACTTTTCCCCTCACGCTTTGAAATGACACGACAAGTGCGAACGGGGAAGGTCCCCTCAAATTTTTATGCCCCCCCTTCTTTTGGATTCTTTATTCAGACCAGGAATGCATATGAAATTGAAGATTTTGCAGGATAAAAGTCTAGTGTAAAGCATTTAGTGTTCGATCGGATTCAATTTATTTCTCGAGAAATGAACGATTTGAGAAATATTCACTTACGAAAATAAATTAACAAAAAATATTTTCATTGCTCACGAATGTATTTAAATATGATCCATTGTTGATGATGAATTTTTTTTTTTCATTGGTTGATTATTTTTAGCGTTACAAGCAATCAATTTTAAAAAAAAAATTCTTAAATTCATTTTTTTTATTGAAATAAATGATGCTGAAATGGAAATTTTTTGTGAATTTGGGATTTTTTTCGAGTGCACTGATGCTAGCTAAGAATAATGAGGGGAAGAAAAAAATGATGAATTTCAGTATATTTTGATGTGTATAGAAAATAGTACATGAAACCTATTTATAGGTTTTATTACATGGCTTTCTTAGGTAATGCATAGACCATGCCCAAAAAAATTCACTCGGATCGTGGTGGGCAATGACAATTAAAAAGTATAAAAGCAAGATTAAGATTCGATGAACGCGCGCGGACTCAATCAAATCACGAGTTCTTAGTTGTTTCATCAAAGTCTTCGTTCCTTTTCTCTTTGATGCTGTCGAACTCTAGCTCCCGCGAGCATTTTTTCGAATTCGCGCCGTCGACTTGTAGCTCTAGAGTCGCTCGTAAAGTTTAGTTTGTGCTCTTTCTAAGTTTTGTAAATGGATTTAATCAATGACACGAGTTTAACGCGCTTTTCATATTTGCCCATCTCGAGTTTGGCCTTCACTGGGGAGTCTCCGTAGGAGGCCGGCATCCACTTGGCGAACTTTGAGAGAAACATGGCTTACGAAGATTAGAAGTTCATCGGACCTTTGTGGACCGAGTCCGGCCACTCAGTGTCGTGCCATCATGGATATGTTTTGATACGGTTAGGAAGTGCATTTTATACAAAAACGGATGAGAGATCCTAGGTCTGTCAGACAAGTAGTTCGGATCGGATCGAAAATGGTTCGATCCAACATAGACTTATTTAATCCGTTTTAGTTCATTTCCTTGCAATGTAAATATAGCGACCCATTCTCGACACGATCCATGTGCAACGAATACCCAACCCAGCCCATGTACAGTGAATACACGATCCAAATCATATTTTTAAAATACTTTCATATTTGACCAAATTTAAAAAAATTCATACCCAAATTGAGGTTGGTGAACGCAAGATCAAATAAAGGCAAGAGAGCATAAAGAGAGAGTCATAGAGATTAGTTAGATTTAAATAAAATTGTAAACTTATTTATGATTTATTTTTAATACTCATATTATATTTAAACTCATTTCTGAACATTTGTTGAATATAACGAATTCGTCCCACCGTATGTGAGTTAAGACCCGTTTTCTCCCCCCGATCCGGGTCAGAGACAAGATATCGGGGCTCCGGATCAGATGCTGAGAAGCCCGCCGCGCAATCATCAGTGGTAGGTCCCGCGTGAGAATCCGACCGCGCCAATCCCACCGCTGGAGTCGCAAAGGTCGGGACTTACCCTTTATGGAGTGCGAATTCAAACACCCAAAGGTCGCGACTGTTCAAGCGGAGGAGCCTTCTGGTGCATGCAAAGACTAAGTTTAAAGAGAGCACGAGGCCTGAAAATTCCGCGTGCATGCACCAGATCTTGTTCGCCAGTTAAAACATCTGCGTCATACATATTCCCACTAGTGTAATGCATCCAATTCTTTTCCGAGGTTCAATAAGGAACCGGCTTGAGATTCGATCTCATCCATCCTACTTGGTTTGACATACGTTCATCCATCCTACTTGGTTCGACATGCGCTCATCCGACCATGCCAAATATATCGTTATACGATTGGTGAGTCTCTATTGTATGAACGCGAATAACTTTTATCATGATATTGTGGATCCTTAATTCATTGCTTACCATCGGCGTATGTCTTGGTCTATAAGAAAGGGAGCCATGGTTATAGCCTGTGTTTACCCCACTCATCGGCTTCTTGTCCTAACAGTTTCGACCATATATTGTGACATATTAGAGTTAGATCAAGGCTTTCTTTACTTGAACCAGGTCAAATCCTATATAGGGGATGGCGAGCCATCCGGTGCGACCTCCTTTCCAGTTTTCAAGACATCGACACGCCGAGAGGGTGTAGGTGAGGTTGATAGCTCCTACAGCATTCAAGAATTTGATAGCTCGAGTTAGTACTGGGGTCATGTCATCCTATGACCAAGTGGGTCATTCGTGCCAAGGCATCCGTTCATCATACGTTTAACGGCTATTCTCAATTCATCTCTCGAGATCGCTTCGCGCTCCAATATCCAGTGTGTCTTTTTTTTTTTTTTTTTTCCAACGTTGTTGTCCGGTGAGCTCGTCCCTCTTTTCATTGACAACGAAGAGCCACGCTTTTAAATATTCCAAACACGGGTCGTCTAAAGCATCCGCAGGGCTTTCGTTGGACCATGTCCTGTTGTCCATCCAGAAACGCATGATGTCGACACTCGAATGACGTGATTTCCGAGAATGTGTTGGCGATTTCGTACGGCCGTTCGTGTCGCCTGTTGATTGCCCCGCATCGGAGCGTCGGGGACCGATCGCATTTCGTACCGGGGCTGCCTAAATTGGAAAGTTGAGAGCATCGCATGCGGAATTGGAATTGCATCGGAAAGAAAGATGCAAAGTTCTCGAATAAAATCGCTCCCCAGCTTTAGATGCCGCGATCGAAATATCTAAAAATGAGTATATGCTACTGAGTGGTTTGATTCGTTAGCAAAACCAATTGTTTAGCAGATGCGTGGACGCTATGAAAGTTTTGGGCGGAACGTTAAGAAAAACTTTTGACTTTTTTTTTTTTCTTGGGTCGCAGAGAACGGAGGAAAATCTAATAAAAAAGAATCGAAATCCTCTCGGTTATCTCTTCCCACCCCCATATCAAAAAAAAAAAATTGTCCAGAAAGTTCTATTATTGCACTTGAATCAATTTAGTAATGAACATTTTTGTTTTCACAATTAAATCCTAAATCTTCTCGCGTTTTGCCAATTGAGTCCATCCGATCAATTTTTGTCGGAAATCATTGACCTAGACGTCGGTAATGCCACGTGAGATGATCGACAGTGACATGGATAATTTTTTATGATTTTTTTTTAAAATTTGACTTTTTAAAATTTTTTGTTTTTCTTTCTTTCTTTTCCTTTTTCTTTTCTACCAAGTCCAGCAATAGCTAGGACGGCAAGGGTCGGCAAGCCCTCACCTGTGACCAGCGACTCTCTCCAAGCTTTGAAGGGAAAAAAGAAAACGAAAGAAAGTAAAATAAAAAATCAAAAATAAATTATGAAAAGTATAGAAATTTCTTAAATATTTAAAAAAAAAATTATCCACATTTGTGCCGGCCTTCCATTTCAGAGATTTCTAACTGAAATTCGCCGGATGAACTCAATTAGCACAATGCGAAAAAGTTCGGGACTGAATTGGCCATAGTGCAATAAATTTATGACTTTTTGGACAATCCCCCCTCCATCAACAGCTTTGGGGGAGGGGAATTCGGGAGTCAAGTTAGTCGAGTCTCGGCACCATCAACAAGCGTGCCCACATGTTTGAGTACCGGAAAACGCAACTCTCTCGACGCCTCCCGCTCGAGTTATTTATCGAAAACGGCGAAATTGGGTGATTATGCTAAAATCACGACGGGGATTATCGGGATGCTCTAAGAGATTCGGGCGCTTTTAACATTGTTAAAGAGAAGAAGTTCGATGATCCAGAATTGAAACCAATGGATGCCAACGTTTGTATGTATGTAACTTGACCCGTAACATGCACGCCCGACCCTCTCCATGATGCTGTTACTTCGGAGAATTGGTCGGGTCAATGGCAAGAGTCCAGACCGATTCCTCTTTTTTTCCCTCTTTGACTCGTGATGGAACAAAATGCCACTATTGCATTCAAATTTTCCTCAATATTCTACAACATATTTATTTGCTAACCTTAGAATATCTTCCCGTGAAATATGTAGTTGTCCTTTTCAACGGGATATGTTACCTACCGGACTGTTAAGGGATAATGAACACAATTAGCAAAGCTGATAGGGTTGTTTCCCCCTAACATCTTACTGGAAAATAAAATAATGATTTGGGATGTGCCGACATCCACGTGCTCGATAGCTACGGGTGGCGAAATTGATGATCGATTTTTAAATGACGACGAGGACGATAACGACGTTAATGCGAATAGATTCGGATCGGACGGTTCCAGAACGTTAAATTGACGACGGACCATACATTATCATGATAACCATAAGATTAAGCAAAGGAGTTTTTTTTTTTTTTGGAAGGAGGAGGGGGGGGTGGTGTGGACCACAGGACATCATTCAACTGGAAGCATATGCACTGAATCTTGATCAAAATCAATCATAAAAGTTTCCGTTATTAGTAACACATCATCATTGCAATTTCTATAGTGGAAAGGCCAAATGGTGGTCGAGAGATGCCCTGAAAGTGGCCTTCAAAACAAGTTGGTTAGTGAAAACTAAAAAGCAGTTAAAAGTTAACGCACACATGGATTCTTCGACTCTTTTAAATCAGGAAACGATTATGAATACAGCCTGAACCATGTGAATAGAATGTTGGACAACGAGAGCCCGATGTAGAACCTGCCCGATCCAACGGCGCATACAGGCATCGGGTGCGCCCGATATCTGCTCCTAATTTCGACAGTGTCTGTGCATGAACCCGAGAGAGAGAGAGAGAGAGAGAGAGAGAGATGTGCCTAATTGTTGCAATCACTGCGTTGCTTTCGTCTGGACTCTAGGGTTTGATCTGATTGAACTGTCATGATGGCTAGTTGGACTGACCAAGAAGGCCCTATGTTTTGGGCCTAGGCCCAAGGATGGAGGGCTTAGCGAGGCCTATGATAAATGTGAATGGTGTTCAATCCTAGACCCAGATCAAGATTTGCTCTGATCGTTATCGAGGACGCCATTTTCCTCCCCATGAGCGATCTGAGTAAATTATGTGTGATATTTTTATTTCCCGAGCTCCACTTTGTTTCGCGAAAAATGAACATCTCCAAAAATATTTTCACAAGACAAAACCGAGCGAAAGAAAGAATATTTCCATCGTCCACAAAAATGATTAGATGTAAATTGCCGTCGGTATTGATAACATTTTTTCATTAACTAATTGTTTCCGGCGATCAATTTCAGAAAAAAAAATATTTTCCAAATTATTTATTCTCGTCGAAACAAACGGAGCATGTACTTGAAAAAGAAATTATATTTTAATTGCAAATAATGTTGGAAACACGTAGCACATAAATGCGGATTTATTTCTTGATTGAGGTAGGCGAATCGAAAATTAAGAATCGCATCGATCTGTGATAAAGGATCTCAGGTTAATAATTATTTATGTTCGGGCGGTCGAAATAAATATGATATCATCAAAGTTAAATCCTCGTTGAGACGTTGCTGGTGTCTTTGTTAAAACTATTTTTCATAGTCGGGGCCTAATAGAAATAGTTAACCACCTATAATATATGTAATAAAATATAAAATAAGCATTATATCTTGGTAAGGGAAACATTAAAATGAGATTTTCTCTCTATGGAAAATAGATCCATTATGGATAATTCCATATTATCGAAAGCTCTTATCTTTATTTTTTTTTTATTTTTTTTTTTGGTGTGTTTCTTTAAAGACTTATCTTTATTTTAATCAACATAAAAGCCATGTGGAGTAAGGTAATCTCAACATTTAACTCCACAAAATCCAAACTGGGATTCACCTGGTTCACCTGAAATCGAATGCCAAAGTCCCCTGCAATTGTCAACGTGATTTGCAGAGTGGGGTTCTTTTGATCTCGATCAGGATTTGCCTCACTAGCCATCGCAAAACTTGGTGGTTCGCTGTTCAGTGCCGGTAAGAAAAGGCCGCGTCACCTTCGCTGCTACTGTTTCTCTCGGAATCTTTCGAGCGGGGGAGAGTCGGTGGCAAATCTCCTGAGGCATGGCGGAGTTCAAGGTGATCTGTTGTCTTGTGGTGCTCTCATGGCTTCCGCTGTGCCTGGCAAAAGACGTGAAGGTCACGGTCGGTGGAGCGACCGACGTGGCTCGGACCGACGACAACTTTGTTTGCGCGACTTTGGACTGGTGGCCGGTCGATAAGTGTGATTATGGTCAGTGCCCTTGGGGAATGGCCGGGATCATCAACTTGGTACGTGCGTTCTCGCTCTCTCTCCATCTCTCACACATTGGCTTAGAATTCATGATGTTTGTTGGTGTTTATCTTTTACGGATGAAGTTGCATCGGAACACTGAGATGGAATAGGATTTTTTTTTTTTTTTTGGGTGTGGTTCTGTCGTCTTTTGCCTTGGCAGGATTTGAAGAACAAGATCCTGTCGAATGCTATAAAGGGTAAGTTAAGTTATATCAAGAGCACAATTGAGTTTTCTAGGTATTAGAAAGAGCTTATTTATCGGATTTGTGGAGCCACCAGCGAATGGGGAGATGCTGTTTTGCTACTCTAGGATCGAAGAACGTGCTCCTTGATCTCTATTGGTACTGTTCCGATCCTAGAGAATTTCGTGCAAGAAGGGGCTTATCTGTCGTGTGGCATTACAGCTTTCAATCCTCTGAGGATCAGAATCGGAGGATCGCTGCAAGACCAGGTCATTTACAAGGTCGGAGACGCTAGACCGGTGCGCAAGTGCCCCCACTTCAAGAAGCGATCGGACGGCATGTTCGGGTTCAGCTGGGGTTGCCTCACGATGGACCGGTGGGATCAGCTTAATGAGTTGTTCAATGAGACCGGGTAAAATTTCTTTGACGATATTTGTAGGTATCATTGAACTTCTCGAGCCCCAAATGAAATCCTAGAGGGGATAAAAACAGAAAAAGTCTCTGAATACTCATCCAATTGCTTCACAGAGTTGCTTTGACTTTCGGCTTGAATGCTCTCACTGGAAGGAAAAGGTCGCCTGACGATCAAGACCATTTCATCGGTGACTGGGATCCACAGAACGCCCGCGATCTCATGAGTTACACCATCTCCAAAGGATACAAGATCGACTCTTATGAACTTGGTAACTTGAAGCCTAAGTCAAAGTTTATATACCCCTACGAGTATCCTCGTACATCGCCTGACTAACTGTTCTGCATTTTCTTTGATCAGGCAATGAGCTCTGTGGATCTGGGGTTTCTGGAAGAGTCGATGCCGACCAGTACGGGAAAGACATGATCGTGCTCAAGAAGATCATTGAGGAACTGTACCCAGACCCCGCCACGAGGCCAAAGGTCCTAGGTCCGGCTGGATTTTACGACCAGAAGTGGTTCGAGACCTTCCTCCAGGTCTCAGGACCCAACGTAGTTGACGGTTTAACCCACCATATATACAATCTTGGCGCAGGTACACATACTAAGCCATCAGGAGCCTCCAGCTTGATATTACTTGGATCATGCGAGTTGAGGATAAAGTCAATACCACATTTCCTCCATGCAGGTGTTGATCCGACTCTCATTCACAAGGTTCAGGACCCGTACTTCCTGGACGAAATCGCTCAGACGCATAAGGATGTCATGAGAACTGCAGAGAGATTCGGACCGTGGTCGGGCCCGTGGGTTGGGGAAGCAGGCGGGGCTTATAACAGCGGTGGCAAGGACGTTTCGCACACCTTTGCCAATGGATTCTGGTGAGGACCCTTGCGGAAATAAGAGAATTGCAGATTGAGATAAAAATTTATGGAACGAAGTTTAACTTTGTGTTGATGAGGCAAAAAACAGGTACTTGGATCAATTGGGCATGACATCCCAGTTCGACCACAAGGTCTTCTGCAGACAAGCTTTGATAGGCGGAAACTATGGTCTCCTCAACACCACGAGTTTTGTCCCGAACCCGGATTACTATGGGTCAGTACATCTCCTCAGCATTAGCCATCGACTTCGTCTATTATGCCTTTGTTGTCCGATCACGGCAGTATTCTCGTTTTCCTTTCCAATTTGTATAAACGATCCTGTTATGTCCAATCAGCGCGCTCCTGTGGCATCGCCTGATGGGGAAACACGTCCTTGCGACAACGCACGATGGTTCTGCTCATTTGCGCGCGTATTCTCATTGCTCGAAGGACAAGGTAAATTCACTTCGGGAAGGGTCGAGCACTAGTTGCTGGCGACGACCCCCTTTTTACCAGTATTTGTCCAATGCCCATTTCTGCATAAATTTCCTGACCGTTCAGAAAAATTTCCTCGGTTCAGCCTGGCGTGACCCTTATCCTGATCAACATGTCGAACTCGACCTCCTTCAACGTGTCTGTCGTCAACGACCTGAACATATATCCAGTGGTCGAGCAGACTTCTGGCGGCAGACAACCGAGAGAAGAGTACCATTTGACACCCAAGGACGGAAACATCCAGAGCGATGTGCTGCTCCTGAATGGGACTCCGCTGGAGCTCACCGAATCATCAGACATACCCGAGATGAAACCGAAGCTCGTCGACCCGTCCTCGCCAATTGCTGTTGCGGCCGATTCAATAGTGTATTCAACCCTCAGGGACTTCAGGGCACCAGCATGTGCTTAAAAGTTTCCTTCCCCGAAAGTCTTCTGGAGGGAAGGTTTCCGGAGATGGAGATGGATAGGCTCTTTCAGCATCGCTTTCTAGGATTTAGCGCAACCGGTTAGGATTAAAGTCGTGTTAAGTTGGAGAAATCTTCTCGGTACACCATACAACTCCTGTTCCGGTTTTTATGCAAAATGTGGATTGTTGTTTCGCACGTCTCATGGTCCGAGGAATTACTATGTCTTGCCCATTGTTCACTTGCTAGTCTCACTTCATATACCCAGCAAAACCAGACTCAGTTACCTAGACGGGGGCGGTTCTTGCACGGAGCAAGTCTTGCTTCTGACTACCTGATCCGACGAGGGCAAAGAGTGATCGCCGGAGCCGGAGGGCTCGGATAAGAAACGGCTCCTAACAGGCTTTTAGGATGGCGAAGGGCCGTGAATGAACCGAATTGCACACCGAAGTGGGGAAGAGCGTGTCTGAGGTATGTACGTCAAAATCGGAATTAACTCATGAAGACGCCTTTTGATGTAATGACAAGCTTTTCTTTTAAAACTATGATAATAAAATCGTAAGGCTCGATATGAGACGGGACAAAACGGACAATACATTCAATGAATTAATTCAAAAATATCACGTGATCCGCCTTTATTCCCTTTTACCAATTCAACAAACGTGCCAAGATTCGTTCGAGTGAGCTCATCCGACTATGAAATCAGATTGGTCATATCGAGGTTTGTTGCACGCGAGTCCCCGTTCTGTGTGGGGGCCGGATGGATTTGTCTCTTACACCTCCATAAACGACAACCTGGGACAGCACATCTCCACGGTACAGCTTCAGCGGTGTCGCTAGGATGAGCACATCCTAGCGACACATTGCTGTGAGCTTTCCTACATAAAGAAAGCTTTGAGGCAATAGACCCGCAGCCCCGAATTCGCACGGACCTAGAAAGGGAGGCATCTCCGAGCGGTGACCTGACAATACAGGCGGTGTGTTCTTAGCCGTGGCGGGTTCGTAACTCGCACCGATTGCATCAGCACCTGTGTTTTCAGGTCACCCCTTTGAGATGATCGACTCCCTTCTCTTCAGCACGACAATGACGGCCCTCCGAAATCGGTTCTAAAAGGGGTAACCGTGCGTTGCCGAGAGTGGCGGGGCTTCGATGGCTTCTCCGTGTCGCCGAGATCAGGGTTATTCGCTTTCAGGAGCACTCTGGAAATTCATTTCCGAGGTCATACTTTTAGTTTCTTTTTCCCATTCATATGTTGAGAATGTCTATGCCCGTTTCTTCCTCACATAATTTCCGAAGAAGTATAGTATTTTTGGTTACGTCGAAAAAGATGTATATTATTCATATCTAAATCTAACCTTTTTGTCATACCAACATTTTGGTCAATAATTTGGACATATGTAGATTAATAAGGCTTCGCTCGTTTCGCAAAAGACAACTTTCGGAAAAGTATTTTTCGATTCAGCGTTCGGTTCACGTAAAATAAACAAGTTAAGGAAAATATTTTCTACTTGACGAAAAAAAAATACCTTCAAAAGTGGAAAAAAAAAATAATTTCCTCTTTTTGAGAAGAGGAAATACATTTTTCCTCATCTTTTCTTCCCCCACTCTTTTTCATTCCTTTTCTTCTTAATTATTTTCATTTTTGAAAATTTTGAAATAAAATTTATTAAGAGGAGTCGATGGAGAAAAATTCAATTCGATTTTATATATCGAAGGTGAAAAATGTTTTCTATGTTATTGTTATATTTCAGTTGAACACTAAAATATATTATTATTTTTTAAAAAAAATAATTTTTTTGAAAAAATATTTTCCAACAAGGTCTCATTTTTTCGGGAAACGAGGAGAGAAGGTATTCTACTCTCGGTCCAATTTCCCCACAACGATCATCAGACCGGCCTAGAGAATGCCGAATGGTTTCTCTGCAACCACCATCATCTGTTCCTGTGTGAGCGCACAGACACAGGCCAATCAAAGTCGCTGGAAGGGCTGACCTTTGGTCAAACGCCAAAAACCCCTCACCTTTCGAGGACCCTCCGGACCCCCCAATTCGGACAGCACCTCGCATCCCGAATCCCGTACGCACCGCCATGGAAATGGAGATCGATGCTCCGAGCCCGAAGCCAGAGCAACGGCCGATCAGGGACGGGGACCTCTTCAAAGCCGCCGAGGGAGGCGATTCGGCGGCGTTCAGAGCGCTCGCGCTGGACCAGCTCTCCAAGGCTCTCTCCCTCCGAAACGAGGACAGTCGCTCCCTCCTCCACGTCGCCGCTTCCTCTGGTCACGCCGAGGTACTTCCTTCCCTGTTCGCCTCTGGATATCCGGAGAGTTGAGATAAAGCTTCGCTGGTGACACTGGTCCTCGCGTTTTTCGTCGAGTCGTTTTAGCTTCGTTAGCGATACCCACAGTGGAGCGCGAAAGTACTGTTGGATTAGCCTGAGTTGGTGAGCTCTTGGACCAGAGGTTTAGAAAATTCAATTCTTTGCAATTCCTCGTCGCCGAGCAGGTGATCTTGCATAGGTAGATAGTCTCGATTCGGTGCATTTTTGTGCCAAAAGCTTAAGATACAAGCCGGGCATATGGATAAATGGCTTCAAGTCTGAGGCGTAGATAAACTCTGTG
The DNA here is from genome assembly GCF_020921035.1 of Rhodamnia argentea. Classification (NCBI taxonomy): domain Eukaryota; kingdom Viridiplantae; phylum Streptophyta; class Magnoliopsida; order Myrtales; family Myrtaceae; genus Rhodamnia; species Rhodamnia argentea. The sequence goes on along the minus strand of NC_063154.1, from coordinate 6,292,733 downwards.
ACAGTTCCCGTTACGAGCAAATTTACCAAAGATAAAAGAGTCAGGGGAAGCAACCATGGAAATTTCGGGTCGGCGCCCTTAGTCAATTGCATAGTTTACTACTGTCTAAAGTTTGATTGTCTCATATTCTCGGCTTATTGTGGAATAGGTTTGGCTGTTTCGTTTGTTCATGATGGTTGTTTAGTCCATTTGTTAGATTGCTTTGCGTTGAATTGTTTTTTCATTCGCCTGGATCAGATAGTAGAAATACTGTCAGATGCTGATCAGTCAACAAGTGTGATGAACAGCAAAGATGAAGAAGGTTGGGCCCCGCTTCATTCTGCGGCGAGCATTGGGAATGTGCAGATTGTGGAGATCTTGTTGAGGAAAGGCAAGTATGTCTGCAAGTTCCATGATGTGCTGATGAGTCTAAGAACAGTTTGAGTACACAGACACATAGATGGATTTTTGTGTGCTTTCTTTTCCGCTCTTAATTTGTGAGGATAAGTCTTCTATAGGTAGAACACTTTTTTGTTCTCTGGAGTCAGATAAGCCTTTGAAAATTGAAAGCAGCCTGAAGCCATTTCAGCGAAATTCTCCACTGCGGATCGATTTCTTTGGATGTTGTGTAAGCCCTTGGTTGGTATGTGTCCTAGTGCATCTCCAGCTTGTGAAGTGGAGCAGTGTCAGGCAATTGTTTGTGTTTGCAGGGTACATGGAGGGCTTGAGAATTCTTTTTATCAGATTTTTACTGTTAAGACAGCATTCTCGTTGCTGAATATATGGTCAACTGGAGTAATCAGGATTTAGTGTTGTTCAGACTCAGCGTTTGTGGTACGGCGTGGGAAATACTAATTCGATCTAATTGGATATGGTGAAAAAATTTATATGCTGCACTTAGACTATGTAAAACAATGAACCACACAAGCAATATGGATATTTTGGCATGTGTGTGTTTCCTACTTAGTAACTGCTTCATGCTCACATTTCAATGACCAGGCTTTGCGAATCAATTTTGTTCACGGCCTTTGTATATTGTGAGAATTCAGTTAAGTCAATTATGGTTGGTCTTAGCTAGAGGAAAGAGAAGGATGTTTATTGTTGTGAAGCTAAGGATAGATGGCACATTATCATGCCAAGTTCCTGTTGTGTCCTCTTATATAAACAACCTTCATGCTGGAGAAACAAAATGTCCCTTTTGGCTTGTCTTAACATAATTCATTTGTCACATCTGGTGTTTCTCTGCAGGAGCTGATGTTAACTTAAAGAATGATGGTGGACGCACTGCTCTTCATTATGCCGCCAGCAAAGGATGGTTGAAAGTTGCTGAAGTTCTTATGTCACACAGTGCAAATATCAATGCAAAGGACAAGGTCAGTGATCGCACAATTGCCTTCCTCTACACATGTAGGTTTGGAACCGAAAACATTCTGTGTTGTTTATTTTTGGTGTTCATCAATTGCTTGACATGTGTAGCTTTCAGGTAGGGAGCACTCCATTGCATCGTGCTGCCAGCACGGGGAACTCGGAAATGTGTGAACTTCTGATTGAGGAAGGAGCTGAGGTTGACCCTGTTGATAAGGCAGGCGAAACGCCTCTGACGTCTGCAGTAATTTGCCACAATAAAGAGGTCTGTTTGCTGGACAACAGTGAAGTAGTCATGCAATTCGCTTTGTTTGACACTGAATTAGTGGCTAGTTACAATTTTACATGCACATATGCAAACTAATGTATACGTAGATATATATGTATATTAGCAGGTATTCAAATTAAAAATTCTAAGCCCCGTCTTTTGAACAGTAACTGGTATGAGTAAATTTGAGTTAACTGGATCCCTCGTTTAACAAGAGAAATCGAGGTGGGACGAGGCTTTTCACCCTCCTGTACTGGCAACCTATGAATTGGTCCGTTGGATAGAATCGTTAGTTAGGCTATTCATATTCAAATTTGTAAATAACCATATACGTTATCCTGTTGTTATTGCTGGAGCAAAGGCTTGCATGAGCTCGAACTGATTGAGGTCAGGATTTCTGCTTCTAAATTCAAGAACCGCATGGGATCCTTTACTCGTTCTGTGTTGATCTATTTATGGTCAGGTGGCTCTGCTGTTGATAAGGCATGGAGCAGACGTAGACGTGGAAGATAAAGAAGGATACACCGTGCTTGGCAGGGCATCGAATGACTTGAGACCAGCACTTATTGACGCCGCGAGAGCCATGATTGAAGGATGACCCCTTTTTGTGATTTAATTTCCCCCCAGTTTTCATGACAAATTGTGCTCAGCTGGAATTATTTCGGCAAGGAGATGCAGGGATTTGTATCCTGATGTTTCAATTAACTTGATATCGCATGCTATCTGGTTATGAAATCATTGTTTGTTCCTGCTTAGGATTGTTCGACGAACAGGGATTCTGTATGCAGTGAACTGTTGTCGTTGCTTGGATCGAGTAGTTCATTAATTTTGTGCCCATAAGCACGTGGCATTAGTCACTGATAATGGCAGTAATGGACTTTGAAACGGTGTTGAATGGTTCATTCCGTTCCACGAATGGCGCGACGGATATAATCAATTGAATCGCAATTACTGGCGACGGTGTTTTGACGTGTGATTTACAAAATTTTGTCGGATTGATTTGTCCAAAACCAAAACTTTTTGTTGTGGCAGCATTTATGTCGGAAGAAGAGAGGAGGAGGGGGGGGGGGGGGGGGCGCTACTGCTAAAACCTCGGAAAGGAGAGTCTGTTCGCCTCTTATCTCTCTCTCTCCCCCAAGTCATGGGCTCATCTTTGCTCTCACCTCTGACGAGCCTCCACTGCCAAATTCCGTTCAAACCCAAAGATAAACTCGCAGGTGGCACTCCCATTCTGTCCACAAAAACCTTCTCGGACGCATCTCGCTATTCTTGTTCCTCCTCTTCCTGCGCCCCGTCGTCATCACGTCCCGTCCCCCCTCTTCACAGAACCGTCCCTCTCGCTGCTTCGCTCGCCATCCTCTTGTGGTCGAATCCAGGTATAGTTGCAAAGCCTTCTTCCGTGGGTTCGTTTTGCTCGACTGCATTACTGTGCGTCTGGTCAAAAGGGTAGCGAATTCCCCAGTTTTCATCTTTTTGGTGGGGTAATGGTTGTTTCGAGTAGAGAAGTGCGACTTCGAGCTTCTACTGTTGAAAAAGATTAGGTTGTTGGTGGCGGATGCGCATCCACTGCGCAGGCCGGTATGATAAGTTTTTCGGACAGTGGATGCATCTAGAGTTAGGTGGTCTCATTGGTGTATCGTTCGCCCTTTTTTGAAGTCGATGCAACTAGGATGAGGAAGACAACCTCGTCTGGTGTTTTGGTTGGGGATGTATGCACTGAAGCAGTAGAGCTTCTTGTCTTATTATTCTTACACAGCTTGTGGTATTGATTGAGGAATCTGGAATGCTCTTGCACTTGTTGAATCACGCCAGGTTTTGCGTGGTAAAAAATCACAAGCGCCGCGCGCAACCGACGTTTGTAGAGGATTAGGAATATGTGGATGTTGAAGCCGAATTTTGACGTTTATATTTTTCCTGCTGTTGCAGCTGAAGCCGGATTTCTCTCTGGATTACCTGGAATAGAGTCTGTCCCTGGCCCTCAATTGCCTCAGGTTGAGTTTCTTGAACGGTTTAACGGTAAGTATTGTCTTCACTCCATTGTATTTTCTGTTGCATCACCTTGATCCCGGCGAATTCTGAGATTAAAATGCGATGAGGGAGTGTGCTTTGGCAGAAGAGAACCAGAAGAAGTACGCCGAATTTGATGAGAGGTTCAAGCAATCTCCTCTGCTCAAGAAGCTGCTGGAGCAGTCGAAGCTCAATAAGGAGAAGTAAGCTTCTGGTCCCGGTTCTCTTTCGGAACTCATTCATAAATTGCGATCATGTGATAACGAAAAAGAGTGTGGTGGGGTGGCAAAAATTGCTGGGATTACGCAGAAACATAGTATATCTAAAGCGAAGTGACAAAAGTATGTCGAACTTGCAAGCGGGTCTTATTATATCCAGCATAGTTCTATGCTCAAGGAGTATCCCCGTGGTTGCCTTCACAAATCAAATCTGCTTGAGGCGGTTGTGTAGGATATTGGAGAGAGAGAGAGAGAGAGAGACTATGGATTGAATGAGCTGATGAGAGGGAAAATAGCTAGAATAACTCAGCCCATCGTTCCAGTGTTTGCTTCTTTTCTCTATATTATATGAGCAAGCTCTCAGACAGGATGCATGTTTCAGGAACAGGCAAGAGATACAGGACAAATACTGCATCCGCGGAGCCGAGTGGGGCGTGGGAGATTGTTCAGCAGAAGGTATGTCTCCGGAAGATCGAGAAAACTTCATTTCCATGTTAAAGCAGAAGGCCGGCGTGAAATGAAGGAGACTCTTCACTTCCCAACCGGAGACGCACGACCCTGTTAAAACCAGTCAGGTTGTCGTCAGGTTGCTCCCGGCCACTCCGGGTTCGCGGCAAAACACCCTCTTTTTTCCACTTCCCCTGTAACGTGTGTTGCAGATCTGGTTCAGACGAGCAGTACTAGTCATGTATAATGGTGAGATGTAGCTCATTTACGCTGCTGCTTACCGAGCTTTACGTCATGAATTTCGCCGCACCTCCGGCACGAGTTCGGCATCACTATTAGTCCACCACCAGCACTAACATTTCTCCGGCATGCTAATCTGTTACTGCGCACCGATCGAGTTCAACATAGTGTCCCACGGTTTTTTCAACAGGTATGAAAATCAGTCTCTAATCGAGTTTGCAATTGAGATGTTATACCATGTCAGCAGAGCATGCAGGGGAAATCCTTCAAAAAGTCTTAAATCTAATTTAGTCGTAATCCTTTTAATTGTGTCTATATAGTCTTAAACCTTTCAATTGTGTCAATTTGAGCTCCGTTAGTTTCGCGAAAATATGTGGCTTTTTTGAAAAATGTTTTTCAAAAAGTCATTTTCCAAGAAAATGTGGATATTTCTTGGTGTTTGGCTGAAACTTGAAAACAAACTGGAAAATATATTCATCCATTTGGTAAGGAACTGTACGCACCTTTTAATAAATTTTATTTTATAGTTTATTTTTTTAAAGAGATGATTTTTAATTATCTTTTTTCTTATTTTTTTCTCTTTTATTTTTCCTTTCTTCTTTGGCTGGCTACTGGCTAGCCGGCAAGGCTCAAGCTCGCCAGATTTCAATGGCAAAGCTTCGCCAATCTCGGCCTCGCCAAATCTGGCGAGCTTGAGGCTCACCTCACCCGCGGCTCCTTTCTTCTGTTGCACGATAGGTGAAAGCTTGCTCTTTAAATCCTGGCCACAAGAGCATGTACACGGTGCTTGTTAACCAAGGGGAACTCTACCAACAAGCTGGTTAACAGGCACTATGCGTAAGCACAGGACGGTAGAGCAGGAGATTTATCTTCTAGAGGGGCCTTTAGCGATAGTCCGGTAACCCAGCACCCAATCTGGATGTGTTTCTTATTTTAATGTGCTAGTGTCCGCACGCCCTACACCCCCCAATTCCTAGTAATTTATTTTTTCTTCCCCTATTAAGAAGGGAATACCCTCGAATTTTTTAACAGTTCAGACAAAGTCTTTTAAGGACATACTGAGGTACGGAGCAAGCCTATGTGATTGGATGAATTTTTGTGGTGCATCACAAAACCCAACAGTATCGAGCCCCGCGAGTACAAAACAGAAGTGGTATGTTGGATTACGGGCCTCTTATGCTGGTGTTTTTTCTGTTCTGTATGTGCGGATGGGCTGGATTACGAGTTGACCCGATTATGGTAAATTTCTATTGGAGATGATGGGCTGGATTACGGGTTGACCCGATTATGGAGAATTTCGATTGGAGATGATTGATTGAATTGGGCCGATTGCTTTCGAGAAAAATGGTTTTGAAGTTCGAAAATGGGACATAGATGGCGAGCTCGAGGCTCATCCAAGGCCCGCAAGCTCGGGGCTCGCCGGCCTCGGGCGACCCCGAGATCACATGGCCGATCCTCGGGCTACCGATCGTGGTCGAGATCCGCAACCCGCAAAGGAAGATGGAGGAAGGAGCCGCAGGTGGAGGAAGGAGGAAGAAGGAGAAAAGAAAAGAAAAACGAACAAAAAGAAAAGTAGAAAAGAAAAAACAAATGTTAGTATAAAAGAAAATGCTTGTAAAGGAATTGAGGAAGCAAAGACGAAGGAAAATATTTTCCTCTTCTCGAAAAGAGGTAAACGTTTCCTTACTTTTGAAAGAATTTTTTTCATGGGTTGAAAATGTTTTTATAGACTGGCTTATTTTATACTAACCTAACACTAGAAAATCCGGAAAACGTTTGTCGTGAATCAAATGGAGCCTTAGTCTTAAAATTTTTTATTATGTGCCAAGTTAGTCCTAAATTCGGCTCGGCGAGAGGCTCCCTTGCCAAGGCCAACAGTGGGAAAAAGAAAAAATAAAAGAAATTTAAAAAATTTAAAAATTATTCACGTCAATCTTGATCGTGACACATAAGACGGCCGAGCGCTGGCCATTTACGTTAGCCCCGGCAAAAGTAGGCACGAGTGACCACGCATCTGTTTCCCGGCCTCCTTGACTAAGATCCGCTGAGTAGAGATTCGATTCGCATATGCTTTTGCTGACGTATTTGGCACGTCTCTTTTTACAGTTTTAATTTGCCGGATGACGACATGCGAGGGGGTTCCCCGGGAATATTCCCCAGGCTTGAAGGGACGCCCACTTGTTGTCCTGAAGGAATGAGTAGACCACGCTATGAACGATCCGGTCGTAATCACGCTCTCTTCCATGTTGCTTTACATGGCCCCTCCCCAAACACTATGAAAGTTCATTATGTACAAAATGCATTTGGCAAATATGGAGCCTCCTAGGATCAAACCTAGTGTTTATTTTTCGGTTCTTTTTCTTGCGCTTCTCGAAAAATACTTACTTCCAATATTTAAGAACTTTGTTAGCGTAATAATATTTGAGTGACTTGAAGGTAACATCATATCGTGGGGACCGGCACCCTTGAAGCAATTTCTAGTCATTTTTTGTGGTGGCCCAAATTAAGGATGACCACATAATCATTTTTTGATATCTCATCATGGATAGCACTTTAGGAAATGGGTCTCCTAAGTGTTGGCTGGTTATTAGCCTGCACATTTGGCACCGTGGCGATAAAGATCGGAAGCTTACTTCTTCTTATCGAGCACAATTCGATTAGACGAATCCAAAACCACCCGCGGTCAAAATGTTCAACAGTCGGCGGGTTTGATTGGATTGATATTATTAAGAGTCATCAATGAACAAGGGGCACAGAAAAAGAAAGGGACCCCATGAATAAGGATAAGTGCACTAAAAATCTTAAAATTTGTAAAAATCCTAAACTTGTCGAATTGATGTGATCGACTCATTTCATTAACTCCGTTCGACTTGGTTGAAATGAAAAATGCTAACGTGATTTTTCTTTTTTCTATTCTATGTGGTGATCACGTGGCTAAACAATATTATTGTAATCCCAAATATGAAATAATCAAACCCTTCATTTTCCAAAACAGAATAAGATAATATTTCATGTTTGAACGGACCCCAACTCGAAATTTATTTCTGGCTAATGGACAAAAAAAAACATAAAAAAGAAAAACAGAAGCTGCTTGATCGCAACATAAGCGCTGTCTCTCGGACAGGACAGGACGTTCAGAAAATAAAACGGAAATCGTCGACAGAAAAGAAAAGAAAGAAGAAAATCCGGTAATTGCAAGAGCTGTCGCTTTCGTGAAATCCAAATCATTCAATGTCGCCCATTTCGCTCTGGTAAGAAGCATTTCTGCCTCGCACCTCCATTGATTTGCCAATAATAATCGGGATCAATCATTCGCGCTCTTCGATCTCGCTTCTCCCTCGCGTTTGCTCCGCGGCGCGGCACGGCACGATAGCTTTCGGATTTGGTGTTTGGACGTTGTTCGGGTTATCGGCGTGTTGCAATTCCCGCTCGCGTGGTTATCGAGTTTCGCATTGTCCCGCGTGATGGTTTCTAGATCTTGAGTGACGGAAGTTTTGCTGATTTCGAATGATTGCTTTGATTGCCTGATCCTGATCGGTGTACGTGCGTGTTTTGGATTGTCGGCAGGGGTGTGGAGATTCTGACCAGTTGATATCTGAATTGCTGGTCGAACCTCTCGTGGGAGGCGGAATGTGGTTGGATTTAGAGGTGATGATGGTTGGTTTGGAGATGAAGGGGGTGAAAATGGATGACATTGTTTGATTCTTCTTTTCCCTTTTCGCGAAGCTTGCGCCGGCGCCGGCGGCTGCGACTGCCACTGCCACTGCGGGAGGGCTTACAATGGAGAACGGGAAGAATGTGGTGAGCCTGGATAAAGTTCCTAGGTGGATTGATGTGGAGCATGGGTCGTCTCCTGATGATGAGAGTGGAGATGCTTCATTATGTAACCCGTACTCGGGTGATCCCCTGACATCGATCTCCGGGGAGGATATCGTGGGCAACAGGATGGTTTCTCGGTTTCCTGTGGACCATGAGATTAACGAGAAAATACGCATTTGGTGGGGCAGCCCGTGGACTCTCAAAGTGGATGCGGTCGTGAACTCTACGAATGAGGTGATCAGCATACTGTTGCACTTCAGTCTTCTAACATCTTTACTAGGTTAAATGGATTTTGGTTTTGTTAAACCAAGCTCCGTGCTCATTGCCTATGCTTATGCAGCAAATCAGTTTTAGGTATGCCTAGGTTGTATTAGATCCAATTCAGCTATAAAGCAACCTGCACCCAAGGAAATTAAAAAGCGTTGCTGTCGTAATAATGGCAATATTTGGGTAATAGATCAATGTTTAGGTCTACTTCTGGACTGTCCTGCACCTTTTCTGGAAAGTCAATGAAAGATTCGCACGCCATTTAAACTACCGTGAAGAATGCTTGATTTTACATGATTTCGAAGTTGTTGCTGCTTAAATTGCTTAAAATTTGCATAAGTCAATGTATACTATAATTATTTTTTGCGTAATAAACTGGAAAAGGGAAGCATTATCAGCCAGTCAAAGTTAGCTAGAGACGAATTTGGATTTGTGAACTGTGCTGTAGTTATCTGAATCCTATATTTATATAAGCAGATGACATAATATATTGTATGATTTTTCAGAACCAGTAGTGTATGAACGATTTTAAGCAAAAAACATAGTCTGAAATACAATTACTTTGGCTGTCTGCAGAATTTGGATGAGGTACACAGTAGTCATGGTCTACATGCTGCAGCTGGACCTGATCTCGCAGAAGAATGTGCTATGCTTGTGAGGCTAATTTTTTTCACCCATTCTGATGTTCAGTATTACACTCTATAAGATGTTAGAAAGACCTCTTCTGGAGAAATGTAGCTGCAGCAATTGAAGCAGCATACCAGCAGAAGCAATTTAGCTTTCCGTATAAATCTGTGAAGAATATTTACATTTGGTTGCTTATTTTCTCCATGAAGTACAATCAGGAGATCTCCCTTTGTGAAAAGAAAAATAATTACAGGGGTAGACTGACCCAAATCTTGCATTTCTTCTGTGGCCCAGGGTGGATGTCGAACAGGGATGGCCAAAATTACAAATGCATATAAACTTCCTGCTAGGTCCATACTCCACTGACCTTTTACATTATTGTCTTCAAGCTCTTAATAAAAAATTTAGAGTAGAAACTTGAAACGTTCTCCATATGGATATCAAACTCGCAGAGAAGCTAAAGGCAGAATTTCTTCTGGGTTCTCAGGAGGGTGATTCATACAGTGGGTCCAAAATATGCAGCAAAGTATCATACTGCCGCTGAGAATGCTTTGAGTCATTGCTACCGGTCTTGCCTTGAACTTCTTATTGAAAGCGGACTTCAAAGGTTGTTGGAGATAAGTCTTACTGAATTATATAGTTTTCTGATTTGTTGTCCTTTCTTCAGGTAATACTCAACTGGACTTAAATCTTACATGAGTGACATAACCATGCAGCATCGCTATGGATTGTATATACACAGAGGCAAAGAACTATCCACGCGAAGCTGCTGCACATGTTGCTATAAGTAAGCCATCTGTCCTGCATCTTCAACCTTTTTTCTAGGCTTTAAAAATTTTTTTTCCTTGGTGCTCATGACATCTTTTCACATCCCTGAAGTATGCTCATCTAGGAAAGTTTTGAGATTGATTGTGGCCTTTAATGCTATTCCTTGCAACTTAAAGATGTATATCTTTTATTTCTTTCTTCAACTTAATATTCCTGTTTTTTACTCTTCAGAAGTCTATGTGCTTTTTCCTGTTCCTGTGGGTGTGGTATCAAGGGGACTCGAGGTGGTTGTGTCTGGATATCTCCAGAAAAGGATGTCCAGTTCAAATGATTTTTTGTTTCCCTCAATTCGGGATAGTCTCCGCACTCACACATGCTCCCCACAAACCCAAAACCAACAACCCCCTCCCCCACCCCCCACCACCCCACAAAAAAAAGGAAATAATAAATGCATAAAAAAAAAGGTAGCTCTTGAAAGAGTAAGAAATGTTAGCGTCATTAACAATCATACTGAAAAGGGGAAGCTGCTTTTTTAGAGAGAAATCTCCATTTACTTTACTCATAACGAATTCTGGGACATTTTTTTTCAAATTTCTCTATCTTCACAAGGTTTAGAAAATTTGGAGGGATGCATTATTCTTGTACATCGACCTCGCAAGAATTCCATAAGTTTAAGGAGGAGCTAATTTTTTGCATTAGCAGTGCTGCATATTGTATTATAAGAAGCAGTTATGCCATATAGTTGTCCTTGTATTTTATCAGGAACCGTTCGTCGTTTTCTTGAGAAGCAAAAAGATGAAATCACAGCCATTGTCTTCTGCACGACCACTCCATTTGACACTGAGATTTACAAAAGGTACGTCGTACTTATTTTGTTTCATTGAAAGAGGTCCGATTAAGAGGATAGGTATGTTAGTAGTGTGGATTTAGGCTTTATCTTTTTTCGTTGTAATTTTGGTTTATCTCGTCTTTAGTTTTTTTTTTTTTTTTGGTTGGTGTCCGTGTAGATTGCTCCCTCTTTACTTTCCACGAGATAAGCATGAGGAGGAGGTGGCCATATCAAAGCTTCCTGCAGAATTGTGGGATGAGAATGGTGAAACAGTTATAGATGAACGTAAAATAAGAATAAAACCTTTGCCAAAAAAGACTTCTAAAGGTCCTCCTCAAGCCCCGGTTGATGTTCCTGTCACCACTGTTGGTTTGGCAAGAAGGTTAGTGGGCATAGCATTTGACTGCTAGACAAAATGGTGTATGTTTTAGTTTTTTTCTAGCTGCCAAATTGGAATACTCCATTGCGATTCTAAAATGTTCTCATGGGCATTTGATCATGTCATATATTTCGTTTTGTTTTTCAAAGTTTAGGCATTGATCATTTTGTGTGGCAGTGTTAAAGAATAACATGGTAAAGTGTACCTGGAGATCTGTTAAGAATAAGTCACTAATAGGTGCCATTCATTTGAGGTTACTTTTATTTTATTTTCTTGATTCGCATCTTCACTGCTTTAATCACATTCCTGTAATTTTATGGTGATACGAAAGTGATGCACAAGTGACATGGAGTCTGAATTGTCTTACTTTCAAAATTCCCTCGGAACATCCTTTCTTAATGTTAGGGTGTTAATCTAGCACAGGTTAAAGTTTCGAAGATACTGGAAGTATCATGGGTATAAACAGGCATTTCATTCTTTCCCCGTCATCTGGAAGTTAACATTCATCTTGGCCTTTCTCATTGGAAATGAAAAATGATTTGGTGATGAGATGCTTATGAAAGATGATACATTACTGCTTGTGCACATACCAATCGAATGATTTGGTGATGAGACGCTTATGAAAAATGATACATTACTGCTTGTGCACATACCAATAATGATCCGCCTAATTTCATCCGTGGTTGCTGTTCCCACTCTTAGTTTTTTCATTTGTCCTCCTGGTATTATTCCTTTCAATATATTATCAATGCAAAAGGTGGACCATCCAAATACTAATGCAATTTTTTCATAAGATGCGAGGAATAATTTTTCGCATTTTCTGAAAAATAAGACCTTTCCTTGAATTTGAGAGGACGATATCTTTAAAGGAAAAGATTAATCAAGCAATGTAAAATGGCTGTTGCAAACATCTTGATGTGAGTGCTCTTGTTTTTTCATGTGAACCTTGTCCTCCATAATAAGCTGCTTGTTTAAGATATAAACTGTCGAGAGATAAGACTAGGGATTGTTCATCTCCAGGAACTCATCACTTTTGGCTTCATATCTGGATCCTGCTTTCATGTCGATAAGTAAAGATCCAGACCAGAGGAGGAAGGAGCAGTGGGATAAAAATGTTGAGGTAAGAAGGGGATGGAACTGGGCCAAATTTCTTGGGTTTGGTGACCTTGCAGGACCCCATTTGACTCCTTCTGAAGAGTATACGCTTCATTCAAGCTACCTCTCTAAAGCTATTTCTCTCAATCTCTCTGACATTGCTGAGATGAAAATTGTGTAAGCATCTCTTGATTTTCCTTTTGTGCCTCCTCCTGCATTGCATCTAATCTCTTCAGATTATAGTCAGACTTGTACCTGAATAATGTCGAACTTCTAGATTTTGATATTCTTTACAATGACGATTGTAAAAATGTACTGTGGATGGTAGCACGTGGGATCGATGGTATAAAGTGTCTTGATATCATTACTTATGAAGCAGGAGATGGCTCATTATTTCTTGGTTTATTCTCTTTCTTTCACTGGCTCATGAACCTTGTGTTTGGATGGCTTTGGTTGGCACTTCCCAGTGTTCTCTCGTTAGTGTTCATCTAAAAGGACCACATTTTGTTCTTAAAGATCATTTCTGCGCAAATGTCGAAGTCTGCATCATGCAATAAAGATCATTTCTGTGCAAATGTTGAAGTCTGCATCATTGCATGACAACACTAGGATAAACTTATTGATGAATAAACATCAATGCATATTCCTTTATGATGAAAGGTCGGTCTAAGTAGGTTCTTATGTTTCTTTATCAGATACCGCGGTGGTGTAGATAGTGAGGGTCGCCCTGTAATGGTGGTTGTGGGAGCACATTTTCTTCTGCGTTGTCTTGATTTGGAGCGATTTATTTTCTATGTAGTAAAGGTATGAAAGCTCCAGTTGCTTCAGTTTCAGAATTATGATTAGATCTAGTCGTATTATTTGCTGACATTATGAGTCTTGACTAGGTGTTTACTTTGCTTGGGACCATGACACTGATCCTGGTTTTGCATAGTTTGGTTATGTGCTCACTTTGGAGTATCTCAAAATTTTAATGACATGGACATATTGTCAGCATTGACGGGAAGTAACCGCTCAGTGAACAAATCAGTGCTCAACTTTCATCATTTCACAAATCATTGCTCAACTTTCGTCATTTCCTATAGTGCAGGCTCAAGTATTTGGCATAATAGGACTCCCCAGAATTGTATTTTGGTTATGTTGAAGGCCTTTTTCCTAGGATCTGATAGTTATTTGTAAACCAATAGGCCAGGAGCATGAATGATCTCATATGTAGCTTCATTAATCTATCTTTTTTTACTTTTCTTTTTTCGCATCTACTGCCAAATTGTTCCTGTGGCTATCTTTTTCTTAATTCTTAGTTAAAGTTAATTCAGTTGTGAGAGCTGAAGAAGTCTCTTGCTCATTGAATTTCAGGAGTTTGAACCCTTGATACAGAAACCTTATTCTATCATTTATGTCCACTCGGCTGCGTCATTGCAACTGTGAGTATCCCTATGATCTCAATAGCATAACTACCTCATAATTATAGAATCTGCCTGGTCAAATTGCTGTGTTTCAGCAATGTGCTTTCATCCATGAATTTCCATGGCAATTACACTTTAATCAAAATAAGCTTAGGAATCATTTCCATGATCGCTGGCCGGTTGAGATCAAGAGCTTCCTATGAAGTAAACATTAGCAAGAGAGGGATGAGATAGTCTTTGACTCAGCATAGAATGGTAATGCTAGAGTTGCTCCTACCCTGCAAAATGGCATGATATCTTTGATTTTGTACTTCTAAAACAGTTCAATCTAATTAGCACCTCAACCTTGCAAAAAGCTCCTAGTACGTTCTTTTGTTTCATTCAGGATCACCAAGAGCATAGAAACTGTATGTTTTCATCTTCTGATCTGTGAGGACAGAGTGACAAAGTATTTGGTAGTTGCAGGCCAAGTGCAAAGTATAATTGTATTTGGGAGTTGGTTTTAGACATTTTGGATATTTCCCTGCATGATGTTTCTCTCGTCACTGTGCTAGAACCTACTTTACTCCTGTTCTTTCGGATGACTTAAAAAATTTTGTTGTCATTGACAGGGAGTGAGTTCTGGATGAGACTGAACTTCTAAACTAGTTTATGCACGAGAGATTAAAATTCTTCTGCAAACAGACAATAGATTGAACAGCATATATTCCTTTCAGGATAATTAGTTTCTCAATTGCAGTTTTAGCCATGATTACTAGAGTTACATCACCATGTTTGTTCAATCAGTGTAAGTTAAAACAGTCTGGCGATCCCACACTAATTTCTATTTTATGCTTCTTTCTGGAATAAGCAGTATACCGGATTTGGGATGGATGAGAAGGTTGCAGGAGATACTTGGTCGTAAACACCAGCGAAACCTGCATGTATGCAACTCTCGAGCTACTTCATTTGACCAAGTCATCAGTCCAGCAATGCTAAATATTATCTGTTTCCCTATGCAGGCATTGTATGTTCTTCACCCAAATTTGCATTTGAAGGCTTCAATTTTGGCGCTGCAGTGGTTCGTTGACGATGTGGTACGTCTGAATCCTTTTAGTGTTGATGTGCCACTTAGGACTGATCCCTCCGTGGGAACCCTATTTTATGCAAGGCTCTCAATATTTTACTTTCTAGGTGTGGAAGAAAGTAGTATATGTCGATCGGCTGCTCAAATTGTTCAGATATGTTCCCCGTGACCAGTTGACTATTCCAGACTTTGTGTTCCAGTTGAGTTTTCATTGCCTTTTCATTTCTACTGCATTTATGTTTATTACAGATGTAGGTTATTTCATTTCATCATTATTCCTCGTTGAGACAATGGCGGGTAAATCTGATTTTGAGAGGTCAGAAACGAGCAAGTTGCCGTCCATTTGGCACTAGGCTAAGACATGTTTTCCTCTAAACGTGATCCGTGTGTGCCACTGTTGTGCCTGCGCATTAGAATGTGGAAATGAAATTTTGCATGCTTTAATAAGCCTCGTTAATGCAGGCATGATTTAGAAGTGAATGGAGGAAAGGGCCTTATTGTGGATCCTGGGAAAAATCATGTACAGCAGCCAACATAAGCAGCCAATTTTGCACCATTATTAGGAGATAAAGCTGGGCATCAGCAAAAGCAACCGAACCGAGTTTCTTTTTCGCCTTTTACGCATCGTCATGCATTGCCAAAGGCACAGGTTCAACCCTGTATCGTCCTACATCCAGGCACAATTATTCTTTCACCGTCATGATTATTCTCATTCTTTGCATCTCTTGTATCCTAAAAAATATTTCTGGGCATTTGTCAGTACAACAGAAAATAGTAGAACGAAATACCCCATTTCTTTTTCTTCCTAGCTCGTCGGGACATCTCGGACAACATGGAACTTGGTTCGAGCATCCCAAGAGATGATCTTTTAATCGTATGTACTAACACTATTGCCAGAAAAAAAAATGAAATTGTCTCTTCTGTCTGGAGCACTGTTATATTCTTTCTCATGTCATTGTCTCCCCTATACGAAGACTGCCAACGCAGCCATCTTTTTTCCCCCATAATCGCTTTCGATGATTACCCAGATATAAGAAAGAAGGCAGACAACGTCATGGATGGTTCAGGTTTGGTAAAGTCCTCATGGCGTAATGAGCAAAATGGTAAAAATTGAGAAAGAAAGGGCAAGAGAGATGCGATGTAGATAATGCATACCATGAATTCACTGGCTCGTATTGATAGTGAGGCATGAACCAAAAAAAAAAAAGGTTTTTTAAATTCGAAAAGGCGACAATTATTTACTATTTCAAATTTAAATTACCCAAAAAAAATTAAATTACCCGAGAAATTAGATAACGAAAATGCTCAAAAGTCCCAACGTATTTGCTAGATCGAATTCAGGTTATATATTATGCAAATGCTTTCAGTATCCAAAGCATAATTGACATTGACAACTGTCACGATTTTAAGGTTTCGATCAAACAACAAATTATAGAAACCAGCATCAAAGTAAACATCAAAAGCTTTTTTTATTGAAAAAAATAATCGTGGACTTCGATTATCAAAGAATAGAGACTTTACAAATAAAGTCTGAGGATTGGCATTCCATTGTTGGCAAAGATGGTCTCAATTTCTCTATCGTTCTTATATGTAACTTAATTCATGAAAAATCGATAGATAGGGTATATTCCTGCATTATTGAGTAAGTGAAGTGTCTCCTACTCCTTTCCTTTTAAACTTTTAGGGAAAATTCCAAAAAAGGACCCGAAGCTTTCTCATTTTCTAAAATAAAAACCTTAAGTGAACTTTGTTTCAAATAAGGGCCTGAAGTGAGCATGAAATTTTAAAAAAAAACCTGATTTCAAGAGCATTTTGGTCTTTTTCTATATTTGATTTTTCTTCTTTTTTTATTAAATTTTCCTTTTTTCTATTTCTTTAAAATTTAACCCAAAAAAAAAACTATAGAGAAAAAAGGGGCCTCGAGGGGCAGCTCCCACCTCTGGCCACCATCCCACCGCCGAGGGGAGGGGTGTGAGGGCCGACCGGCCCTCTCCCAAATCTGGGCGGTCGAGTCGTTCAATTAATGGAGCAAATCCTAATTAGTAAATCATTTTTTTTCTTTTAATAATGGAAAACTCTCACTTGTAGGGAATAGGAAAAGCCAAAAAAGAAGAAGAAAGCACCGGTTCCAGATTCAACTAGGTCGGTCCAGTTTTAGATTCCAAAGTATCCCGAAATCAATCAACCCCAGAGAAGTGGTACTTTTTTCTTTTATCCTCAAGTATTGTATATTGGGAAAATTCCAAAAAAATGCATGAAATGCCTTCATTTTGTCGTATAAGGGTATGAAGTGGACATTTTTTCAACTAAAGACTTGAAAAGCTCAAATTATGTCAAAGGAGGGCCTAGCAGAAAGACATTTTTATCCTTTACTTTTTTTTATCTTTTTTTTTTATCTTTTTTATCTTTTTCTTTTTTCTCCCCTCCCTAGGCCGGCGCCAAGATCGGGCTACCCTCGGCCGGGCCTCGTGGGCGAGCAAAGCATAGCCCAACACCTCCAAGGCGAGGTCGGCCTCGGGAGAGGAGGGGAGAAAAATGAAAGAGGAAAAAAAAAATAAAAGAAAAATTAAAAATAAAAATAAAAATAAAAATAAAGGCTGAAAATGCCTTTCCATCAGGCCCTTTATTTAAAATTTTTTCATTTCTATTTACAGTTTTGGAATGGGCCAAAGGAAAAAGGTTTTTTCTTGAGAAGAAAAGGGCCATTTTTTTTTTTTTTCATTTGGTTATTTGTGCGGACGAAGCTTGAGCTCGCCAGAGCTACTCTTGCCTTCCTGGTGAGTACTCCCAAGTCCTATCAAAACCTTTTCTTTGAATTCATGCGATTCTTCCTTTTTCCGTCCCGTACGAATTCTCGGTTTTGCTTACCACTCCGTTCGGTTCAATCGCGGTTCCGTTTGTTTCCCCGGGGGGAAAGAAAAACGGGTTTGGTGTAGAATGTGAAGTTACCGTCGCTGGTGTTCTTGTCTTAGGTTCTTGATTTCTCTGCCTTTCTTTTCTTGGGTTGATTTTTGGGGTTCGTGATTCAGCCGAAACGTAACCGGCGCTTCATGTTCTTTCGCCTCTGTTTGTTGAATCCGGAGATGGTTGTCGTGGCATTTGTTTAAATTCGGCGTGTGCGTGGGGTGGGGTGGGGTGTTCTCTGGCAACCGAATGCGGTCGAGTCGTTCGATTCATGGAAGGAAAGTAGTTGAATTGTGATGGGTTGAGGCTTTGCGGCTGCACCAGTATCGGTTTCAGCTGAGATCAAGATACGGCATTGATTCGCTTTTAGTTTGAAAATTAGTTGAATTGCTAATGAAAAATGATGGAACTCTCCGAGCGAACTCAGCTGGGCTTAAGATTGATACTGGAATCCGCTGAGGGGATGAGGTGATTTTTGTATGGTCTCTTACGTGGTTTTCTTTTGGATTGCAGATACAGAAACTTCTGTGTAACGGATTGGATTAGGTGCCGCACTTGCCTTGTGTAGCCAAAAGAATGCTAGCTCTGTCGCTGAGCCCTGCGACAGCATCTGCAAAGGGTGGAGCTTATGCGACGGATTCATCGTGGAGGAGGCAATTCGACTTGACAAAGAGAACATTCGCCGCTTCAGGTTCAGATGGACAGTCTCGTCAGTGTCGGTGCATGCAGAGTTTTCCCTTTTCTGACAACCTTATTGGAACAAGCCAAAGAAAAGTTGCAGTCAGAGCCGGATGGCTGTTTAAAGGGGGTGAAAAGGGGTTGGATGCAAGCGCAGAGCAGAGCGAAAGTGCCAATGAAGATATACTCATGTTCTTTTTCCAGCTGGACCTGGCAACTCGTGTACAGGTGTTTCAACTTCACTCAAGAATTTGAATTGGGGATACTTTAGTATCGGACTGCATGCTATGTCATTGTTTTCTTGTTTAGTATGACAAAGGCAGTTGTTTTAGATGCGAAATGGCCCCAGTAATATATTGGTCATTCTGAAGGGTGTTAGAAAACAGTGAGAAAGTGATTTATTTTAGCACATTATGATAGCAGTCGTCAAGTAGTCTGGCGATATTCACCGAAGATTTTGCTTTTCAGAGGTCAGAGATTCAAGATTGGGGATTTGGGATGTATGAAGTTTGATTTTTCTGATATGCTCAGTTGGGGAAATTACTGATCATTCTGCAACTCTATTGTTTGCTGAAAAAGAAAAGCTTCAAAAAAATGTTTGATATTTGGACATGTACAGTCTGTAAAGTAGTACTGCATTTTTTTGGCGTTCGCATATTTCTCAACGTCTGTGTTGTCAAATGGCAGTATGCGCTGAATTTGGAGCAGTACGATATTGCACAACAACTGAGAAACAAGCTTACGGAGGTGAAATCTTTTTTCTGGTTATCTATCAATTATCTTCATGAGGAGTTTTTATTCCATTGATTGATTATTGGAAAAAGGATATTAGTTGTGCAACATTTTTGTTTGCATTATAACCTTTTAGATTCTTTCATCATGAACACTATACATTGAGTTCGGCGGTGTGTTTGTGCATCCTTATTCTGACATGAGGAGGCATACTGCTTGGAAGGTTGAAGAGGAAGTTATCAGGCAGCAAGAAGCTAAAAGGGGATCTTCAAAGAGTGAAGCTCAAGATAAGGCCATAAGCATCATCCGGTTACGGTCAGTTTGATCTATCTTTTCTTTATATTCTCCTTAGGGTGTTTTACTTTCTCCTCCCTTATAACTTTATGATACTTCAGAATTGTATCATTTGCTCTGATGCAGTGCAGACTTGCAGAAAGCAGTTGAGAGAGAGGATTATGCATTGGCATCTAAGTTGCGAGATGAAATTTCCAATTTGGAGGCAGATTCATTGGCTGCATCAGCCAAAGCTCTGGCATATGAGAATGCGGAATATGCTTTTCGTTTGGGCCAGAAAGTGAAGCATAAAGTATTCGGTAGACGATCTACACACCCTTCATTATATCGTTATTTGTCTATCACTTTAATAAAATCACGTGAGAACATTTTAGGGAAACCAACCAGAGCTAATAATCACCCTCTGATTTTCTAGGATTTATCTCTAGGTTATCAATTATAAAAAGAAAATTCATGTGAGAACATATCTTTCGTGCATATAAGGGCAGCTCAGTAAGTTCTTTCATCTTGTCAGCACATTTATATGTTAAATATAAGTGCCTTGCTCCACCTTTTCTCCACCCTGTGTTATTTATGTTTGCTCGATCCCTGTGCTAGTCATTTTTTTGGGAAATAGCATGAGAAATTTGTGTGTTTTCTTGTGAATATTTGGACTCCTATCCCACAGTGTGTCATTCTTCAATGTGTAAGAGGCACTTCTGATGAAATCTTGTGAAACTTCATGTTCTCTTATTCCTACTCATTTTTTCGATTCTGATATGTAAAACTTGTTGCTCCCAAACTAAATTACTTGCTAGAGGAATGTGTTAGATGAGTTTCCTATTAACTATATGCTGTAGACGCACTTACAGTATCGAATGTCAAGCAGATTGCTAGTTCTCAATATTTGTGTTTCTGAAAGTTCGTATTATGGTATCAGGATATCGAGCTGTTGTCTGTGGGATGGATCCCGTGTGTTGTGAGTCAACTTCTTGGGTGGAAGCTGCTCAGATTCAAAAGTTGGCTAGAGGTTCCAATCAGCCATTTTACCAGGTTATCAGTCTATTGATGGTGCAACATCACTACACAAATGGAATACCATGACACTTTCCCATCGTAATTATGAGCTTATGTTATGTAACCTGGATTGAGAGTCTTGGCGTGCTCAAAGCAGCTCTTGACCAGCAGACTTTCCTTTTATGTGCATCATCCTCCAAACAAAAGTCCTTTGAGAGGCAAATTCAATAAATTTCTTGCCCATTATGTGAGGCTTTTTTTTCTCTGGCACCATGCTAAGGCATCTGTTCAGACTTTATTTTGGCTAAGTTGTGTTTCACTGTAAAGTATGAAAACAAATGTGTTTGCCAAAAAGAAATGAATTGCAGTCATCTTCTGGCAAAAACAGTTAAAAGAATATGTGCCATCTAATTAGGTGTTGATGGGACTTCCTATCGGCAGGGATTTAGATATGAGTGGTCTGGTCTATATTTGTGTACGTTGATAAGCAGGTTTGCAGCATGTGGATGCTGTGAAGTGTGGCCTATTTTTCCAAGTAATTTGCATCACAAACAAAGAAGCAAGTATTTGAAGTTCAAACAATTCTCCTTATATAAAGCAGGGAATGAGCGTTGCTGTTGTTAGCTTTGCGGCCACCTAATTATTTTTGTTGAATGTCCAATAGAAGGCATGTAACACATATTAAGTTATTGGAAGGGTTATATTGCCAGTGAGTTTTAGTTTTGTGCAGTCTATAGAACGACTGCTCATTCATACTACTGTGACATCTGCCATCGGCAAAGTTACTTCTCCGGTTGTGCCTTTAATCTCAAATGCTTGAACAAGAGTTAGTAATATGATGAATTTAGTGCCTTACTCCAGTTACTTCTCTTGTCCAGGTTTTGGTTGATGTATACGAGGATCCGAACTTACTAGTAACATACGGTACTGCTCAGTTATATAAACCACATTCAGTTAAGCAGTAATTGATTTTGTTGATGGTGTCCCATTTATGAAGTAGTTTTGCTGGTTCTGCTCTGTCCAGATACTGTTGTTTCTTCTCTTGATGCGTCCTTATTGCCTGCCCACTGATGAAAGTTTTGCATTATGTTGCAGTACCCGAGGAGAATTTGGTAGCTCCTGACCAGCCAGACAAGGTAAAGTGTGTGTGTGTGTTTGGAATCATGCTCGCACCACATATTTGACAGCCTTTTGATTGACTTGTGTTGGCTACTCTGATTCATCTGCAGGATAGGTTTGACCATCCCTATATTTCCATCTTGTTTTACGGGATGGATAGCGCTGGAGATTTCATCCCAATTAAGCAGCTGCGCGAAAAGTACAATCGGCCTCGACATGAATTGCCCATCAACCCAGAAGATCAAAAGGATGGAAACAATGCCTGAATGGGTGACGAGGAGCTGCTGCTTGCCACTGTGTCTGTCAATTTGTGTTCAGGTGACCGAGACTAAGAGGTCAAAAGTCGTTCATGCAATGTTAGTTAACTCCTCAGTGTCGGTTGCCAGGCGATCACTCATACGGACTTTTCCCTTCTGCAGGTAGCTTCGTGTACCTCAATTGGGCATGGAGCGTGTTGATACAGAGCTCCCAGTGCAGCGGGTGTCATATTGCAACTGTTGGGGTGAAGTAGGAGGCGTTTCGCTCTTAGCTTGCGGTTGTTTCGCTGTGAGTAACTCTGAATGGCATCAATGACATTGGTTTGCTAGTTGCTTTGCGTGTACGCAGTTACTACTTAGCATCGGTGTTATCGTGCTAATGAGAAGTTACTTCTTTCATCCAAAGTGGAATGTCGAATATCACTAGTTTGCCGGAATTGGCAGGCTTAGAATATGTTCATCCATAGTGCGAATGGTTGGGTGGATGTATTGTGGAACGTAGATTTAGCAGATTCATGACAAAACCTACGATCTATAGGATTGCAAAATGGGTCTTATTTTCATCAATTTAGGAAGCACTACCATACATTTTTCTACCTCAAATATCAGCAATTGCACTGTGTAATTGGTATGGTCGGTCCATTAGTTAGAAGTTAAAAGAGACTTGACAGTTTTTCAAGGTTAGCTTTTGCACCACCTTGGTCATTTTATCTTTACATTGCGATTTGTTGGTTTTAATTTTTTATGTGTACCGAAAGTCTTAAAACTTGTCACGAAAGTGCATTTTAGTCCTATAACTTACAAAAAGTGCGATTAAATCCTAAAAACTTATCAAATTGTTGCAATCGAGTTTTTTCGTTAATTCTGTCGAAAATGCAAACGTGGCCTTTTTTATTAGTCTCTTTCACCTACGTGGCTAAAACGTGAAACATAAGACTAAACGACGTCATTTTGGCTTAAATATTAATTTTTAAAACAAAATGTTAATCAAATAAAATTAAAAAAAATTGTATAAAAAAACAAAACAAAAAACCCCAAGGACGCCCTTGCTATCGCCACCCCCGTCATCGGAAAGGACCGATGGGGGCTTGGCGAGGATCGTCGAGGGTTTCTAGGGCCTTAGCGAGGGCCGGCGACCCTCACCGATCTCGTTTGATGGTCCAACGACCCTTGCCCAATTGTAGTGGCCCTCAATGCAGTCTAGTTGAGGGCCAGCTACCCTTGCTTAGATTCGGGTGGAGAGTCGTTAGGCCCTTGCCTGCGGTCGGTGAAGGTAGCCGGCCCTCGTCGGCCCTTTTGCATTTTTTGAATACATTTTTTAATTTTATTTGATTAATATATTGGTTAAAAAATCAGAATTTAAGCCAACAATGTTGTGTCATCGCCACGTAGGCGAAAAAAAACTATCTTAAAAAAGCCACTTTGGCATTTTTTGTTAGTCTAAATGGACGGGGTTAACAGAATGATTCAATTGCATCAATTTGATAAATTTTAGGACGTGAATGTACTTTTTGTAAATTTTAGGACTCAATTATACTTTCGTGATAAGTTTTAAAACTTTCGGTGCATATATTCATTTTTTTTTCCCCATAATTGGCCAGGGTAGAGGTTGCAAAATGGTGGTGGTGTTGTTGTCGTCCTCCATTTTGGTATTTAGAGGGCGACCAATCATTGTAATGGGAAAACAAAGAGAAAAAGAGATTGACGAAACACTTCTACGGAGCAAGGGCGTCAGAAAAGTGACTTTGCGAATGAAAATTGTCCAAGAGGTCTTTAATGAATTTTCCACAAAGCCGAAAGGGAAAACATAGGATTAACAAAATATTGGGAAAATTTTTGTTTGATAAATATTAACGAAAATATTCTCTTTTTTTAAAAAAAATTAAAATTTGATCACGTATAATAAGTTTGGTCATTTAATTTTTCTTTTGCCTGACAAAATCCAAAAATGAGAAGAAGCCTACGAGAGACGCCCCCGGGAAAGGAAAGGGGAACAGACAAGTGGGCCCACCCAATTATTTTATTGCAATATTTTAGAGAGAGAGAGATTGTGATTGGTGGAGAGAGAATCTTGAACTTTGACCTTGGATGAACGACCAGATGCGAACTTCGGACGCCGACAGAGACGCATCTTCTGACTTTTCTCTCTCCGTACCAAAGCAAAATCATATGATATAAAACTCCCCACTCCCAACATCGCAGAATCCCCCGACCAATCGCCTCCCTTGGCGTCCCCCACGCGCCATGCTCCGCGCGTGAACGTCCTCCTCGTTTTTTCTTAAAAGGATAGGATAAAATTACATCTTTACCCTGCCGTCTGCTCCCGCCTCGACCATTGTCAACTCTTTATTGGGATAATAGCGAACATTTATACACCAAACAACCCTGCCGAGGGGGTGGAATGATCGTCGGGGCGAGAGAGTCCCAACATAGAACGACTACCTATCACAGGCTTATAGGATGGCGAATAGGGCGGGAATTAACGAGTTGAATACCGAATAAGGAGTAAGCGATCTTAAATTATATATGTGAAATCGGAATTAATTCACAAACAATTCTTGTGGCATAACAAGATTAGTGAGAAAGTGTCTACCTGTATATCAAAAGACAAAACTATGAGATTACATATGAGATGGGTCAAAACAAATAATTCCTCAAGTAAATTAATCCATAAGTGTCACGCTGAGAAACAATAAACCCGAAATTGAGTGCAAGTTGGAGTACTTTTGAGTGAGTGTAACACAACGCGAAGATTTCACACGTGATTTGATTGAATTTCATCCAATGGAGATTCTTCCCAGGTTGTAGCGGAACAATGTACTTCTCGAGCGTGTTCGATCCATCATCGTGTTCGACCCATCATCGTGTTCCTCAAAGGAAAGTCTTTGGTACGCTGGTGGTCAAGGCACTGGCACCCAGCAGTACCTAACCTATTCATGGAGGAGTGGTTCTAAGCAGTCGCGACTCACGACCGATGCTGGGTGGGTTCACACCATCGTATTGGGTTGGCTCGACACCAGAAAAATCGATAGCATTATTACGTCATCTACATGATGCATGCATATAGTAGAGAAACGTAAGACAGTCCAGCAAATGCTTCGGCACAAACTTAAGCACTAGTTCTGTAATATACGTCCCATGGTTCAGATGCTGTTCACCACTTTCTGTTTCTTACATCAGCAGGACATTACATCCCAAAACGCAACATGCAGCAGTCAAAAGGCCATGGCTTGAGCTTCAGTACCGAACTGTCCCTCGATGTTGTCCTTACTGTTGGAAATGCCTCTCCTGTTCCAACGCTCTCTCATATACAACATGACACTGGTTTGGCACATCAGTTGCAGGCCACAGGAACTAAGATAAATTGCTTTGCCGAAAATCAGCACCACCTTTGCGAGAATCGATTCCGGCAGGGGCGATCACAACTTACCCACCAGGCACTTTCCTTCCCAAGAAAACTTTAAAAAAGAAGAAGAAGAAGAAATGGAAAAACAAGAGGTGAAAAACACAGCCATGGCCACCTTAACAATGCCAAACCCATCCTCAAATGTAGGGTAGGGTCGGTTTCGGACAGCAGTCTCTTGTTCTACTTTACCCTTTTTAGTCCGGTCCCTTTCTATGATCTACACAATAGTCAAGAGGACGGAACTGAAACAACTCCAAAGAAAAATCCCACCAGAAAAAGTCTCTCTAGCTTCCAACTTCCATGTCTTAGCATCCTGTATTAAAGTCTCACTGCTCATCCAGGCATCACAACCCAATCGGAAAAGACTAAACAAGTGAATCGAATCGCCCAGAGCCAATGCACTCCTTACAAGAAAATCATACACTGAATCCAAGCACATGGTCTTCTACTGAGGCGACAAACGGTGGAGACGCGAAAATGATGACATGCCAATGCTATCCCGACAAGAATACCGCAGCATTATTCACGAATAATACAGAGTTTGGTAGCCAACAATAGACTCCACGGAATCAAATTTTGGTGAAGAATGTACAAACAGAATCCTCACAGCCATACCATCCCTTCATCTCCCAACCATGGATTGTACTCCACAATTCCATCTAATCAGAGTAATTAAAGCGAGCCTGTTATCAGGATTATGTTAAAGCAAGTGATGGAGGATTACCAGCCGGACATCTTTGCCGACGAGGTCGCCTTGTAGTCTTTCCCCATCCAGTTAGGCTCTTCTCTTCCAACCCAACTCCCACCTCTATGTTGTTCAGCTGCTGTATCAATGGAGTGCACTTGGGACCCAGAGATGTTGCAGCAGAGAGGCTACCAGTGGACCGCCGCCTCCCCCTTGCACAGCCAGTTCTAGAGTTCCTTCTCATCAATCCAGATTGCCACACATGGCCAGTTGCTCTCATAAGCCCTCCAAAAGTCTGAAGATCTTCGGTTACTTCATGTCTAGAAAGAGAAGCTAGGCCTGGAAGGATATCCCTCTGGAAGTCCCTCCGCTGCCTCCCTCTTCTCACCTGTCCCCGCCGGGGACGACTTGGTGTTGAAGTGGCTGCAGCAGATTCATCGACCTTGAGGGCTTCGGGGATGAATGGTTTAGGCAGGTATTCGTCCGACTTTGTTTCTGTCAGTTTCAGTGTCATGGACTCGAAGTAATCTGTCTCTTCCGATGAGGAATCTTCGTCATACCGTCTGTTTATAGCTTTTGAAGCAGCTTCTAGCCTGCCTCCCATGCCATCACCACAAGAGAGAACAATATCAGCAAACCAGTTGAGTGGGTCCTCCAGAGACTCGGGTGATCTGCTGTTTATCTTGTTCAGATAATTTTGATGGCTGGCTGATGAGATGGCAACTATTGTCTCTGCTGCTACTTTCACAATTTCATTCCGTGGATGTCCATTTTCCTGCTGTAAGGAGTGTGTAGATCTTTCACCTTCCTTTTCCGCAAACTCTACATCAAAAATGATCTCCTCACTCTCTGGAACCACAGGAGCCTCCAGATCTATCCCAGATATCCGCTTTCCATTGGTACAAGTAGTGGAAACCGATGGCATCGCAACAGTTTCATCATCACTCACACATAGATTCAAATCAATTTGATGCCTAATAGAGCTCACGGTTGAAGCTATTCCTTTCTGCACGGCAGGGTTTCCTGTAGGAGTCATCTTACCAAACTCAGATATAGAATCACAGGGCAAATTAATGTCGAGTAATCTCACTTTCCTCTCCTTTTCCACAACTTCACCTTCGGACAAATGAGGAAGAGATGCAGATGGTGAGTTAAGAGAAAATGAATCATTCTTTGAAAAAGGCGACTTTTCGAATATTGGAAACCCAAGAATCTTTTTATTACTTGAAAATGCGCCAAAATCACTCCTCTTAGCATCAATTTCATTGGAACACAAAACTGATCTTGAGCTCTGAGATAACATTTGAGTCGGACTGGTCAAGCAAATAGAAGATGAAGGTTGATGCAAATTTGATCCTCTGGAATTCAGCTCGCTTCTCACAGTGACCTCATTCTGGCAAGCTGTTTTAGCCCTCAACCAAGGCAGCATCACGACATGGTCCTCTCTTTTGTTTTCCGCATCTGTGATTCCACCCCCTTGTGGCAGAACCAAGCTATTAGATGTACCATTTCCAAGTACTCTGTTCAGATCTACCTCTCTTCCAGTGTTAGCATTAATGGAACTTGAACATCCATGATATTTAGCGGAAGTGTGATCAACAAAGTCCTTTGAGGGTAGCTTTCTATCGCCGAAAGACTTAACATGGTCATAGTTAAGTACTGGGAGGCGGCTGGATAGTTCCCTGGAATCCAGATAAGACACATTGTTAAAGCCATTTTGATTGAGCAATTCCTTCGCAAATCCTCTGTTAGGTCTAACATCCCCCTCATGCCACTTGTCACCGTATATTGCATGGTTCCGATCTCCTGGTTGAGTACTTGTGCTGTGGGTACTGGATGAAACTATGCGTGGATGCATTTGAAATGGAAGTGACTTCTGGCTTGACTTGCCTGCTTTTTCCAAGGATGACATTACTGATTCTGGACGCTGAGCATTTACAGAGGTTTCTAAGCCACAAATGGTCCTCTCTCTGCTTTCACTGACTGTACTTTGATCAGTTGGATTGTAAGGAGCGTCATGGACTTCTTTGAGCAAACCATGGATATGGAGACCATGAGAAGTAGATTTCTTGCCCTTGATGTCCCCTGTGGACGAAGAGGTCATTGACTCCAGAATTGCAGCCAAAATGCGTATAAGATCATAAAGTGAGAATGTCATTCAACTAAAAGCACTTGAACATACAATCTTGCCATCCATACGCGCATATTTGACATCTTACCCACAAGAGCCACGCACAAGTAGCCTGTCTAATCATGATAGTCTATATGCACATTCTCTAGCATTTCAAAGATCCAGATATTAGTCACCGCTAAAGTTATTATGGGGGCAACCATTCCAGGTGAGCAACCATCTCTGTGGTCTGTATAACAAAAATCACCAAAAACAAAGGAGGCCATTTGACATTTGACAAAGCAGGCAGGCAAAGAAGTGCGGACAAAGCAGCATGAAAATTGTACAATGCAGATGCTTTTATGCAAGAAGAGAAAATTTTAAAGACTAAAAAGTAAAAAGTGAGAAAATCATGAGAAGAGAAGCATAAGCGTATGCAACAAGAAGCCCGATTGCTACACCAAAGAAAACCTTACCAGTTTCAAGCATGTGCGAAAACAACCCTCTTCCATTCCTCTCGCTGACCTGATGTAAATTGAATAGAGTCCCATTATTGCTTCCACGATGAGAGCTTTGAGCATCGTCATAAGGTAAGGCTAGATTGATTGATTTTGGCTTAAAAGAGTGTTCCTGAACTCGGTTCTCCCCATGAGGGAAACCATGACTCTCAAGATCAATATATGGTGAAGCACTAATTTCATCAACCTCAATAGGTTGATTCAGGTCAGCCACATTCCGTTTTTTGGCATTTAAACCAGACTCTGAAGCATGTCCCACACTGGTCTTCCCACTATCTCCGCGAATTTTATTTACAGCATTGTGAAAGGCAAATTTACAATCTTGATTAGGAAAATTTGACATGTCTTTCCCATGGTCAACCTGCTCTTGATCGTCGGTGTCGATGTACTCATCAGCTGGGAGTTGCAGGTCAAACGTTTTTCTCCTGACCTTTAAGGGTCTGGAATCAGGCGTCTCAGAAGTCTTGAAGATATCTCCATTTGGAGAAGCAAAAGTAGCAGGTGGCATGCTATGTCCCTTCATAGAATTGACAGGAGAATGGATTCCTTCCGCAGATGGCCCAGCGTAACTGGGGTTTGCAACAGGGAAGCTCGGGATTTGCCATTTCCGATTGTCTTCACATGTAATTTGAGACACTAAAGGGCTTGATGCTAGTGATGTTTCAACAGGCATCCGAGCTTTTAGTGCCTCTTTCCTTTTAACATCATCCATCAGGTCCTTCTGTATTTTGTACAGACGGTGTAGTTCATATACCTGGATGATGACAGATACAATCGATTTTTTAGTCCACATGGCGCAAAATTTAGATATACTTACAAAGTCAAAGCAATGCGTGACCACAGTTTGGAGAGGTAATCCATGATTTCTCTAATGTGTTGGTCAGTGATCTCCAATTTATCTTGAGTTTCATTCAAGTAGTCAAAATTCTTGAACCAACTCCATGAGTGAAAAAGACCGAAATCGCATTACATGCCTCTATCTAATGAAAGGCTCTCTAAGCATGAAAATTACACAAGCCAACACATGTTTTTAAATCAAGTGGTCCATTCATAATACTGATCTATAAATGAAGGATGAAAACACTGCATATCAAATGAAAACCAAATTTAAGATCTGATACAACAAAGACAAGTATATCAATAACCATACCTGGTCCCTGAATATGGCCTCATGCTCAAGCATCTTTTGCTTCACTATATCTTTGCCGTATCCAGGAAAAATATCTGCAGCTGGCCCCGGCAAAAAGCCATTGTAATAATGTCCATTCTGCAAGGTCCTTTCTCCATTAAACAGCGACCAGCTACAACTGTTGGAAGCCTCATTCAGATCCCTCATTGAGTGATGTCCAGGAAGATTGCCTTTCAGTTGGATTTCTGTTCCCATCACTGGCAGTAGATAAAAGAACACTTTGAATAGATGTACAGAATAGCAAAATTAGGATGTAGAGTTCCCAAAAGAAGAGGTTAATCAAGATAAAATCCGAGGATAGACTAGTAAAAGGAAAAATAATTATCTATCATACCAAAAGGAGAACAGGAATTGGCTAAAGCTACATACTTGGAATAGGAAATCCCCATAATCAACTTATAGTTGAAAATTTACACACCATGCCAACCAAAGCACACATATTCAGAGAGAGAGAGATTTCCACTTGTTCCATATCCAGTATAGTGTTCAAAAACTACAGATTCCACATAGTTAGCCTCCCTTAGTATAATGATTATTAGATTTCAATCAGACTTCAGAATCTCAGATGGACAGAGATATTGACTGCTACCAATTTGGGATGAAGTATTCTTAATTGCCAAGAATCTATCAAACTTTTATTCCCTTGATTCTTCCGTATCTGAATTCACATATTTACCCAATGAGATGCAAAGAAGAAGTTTATAGTCTATCTAGAGCACTGCTTCATCATAAAAATTCCATTGCACCCCAAGGATTATCACAAAAATAAGCAAAATTACCTCTCTATCCCCATTCCACTATCTAACTATTTCTCAGGTAAGAAATGTGTCCATCCAGTATTTGAGTTGCAACACAGAAGAGTATCAATTCTCTTGATCAGTGAAAAATTGACTTCTCATGCATAAAGCAACCAGCACGTCTATCGCAACATAGATGGCTAAACATAAACTATACACCATATCCTTTCAGATGCCATTGTTACTACTAATCGGGGACCAATTGATTGAACTTGTAAATTAGCTTCCACGATGCATTCCACTGTCAGTGCCAAACCCAACAAGCAATTGTAACATCACATTTGTGAATTTGTATCCATATGTTTTCCCTAATGTATATAGACTTAACCTGAAGAGCAGAACTTTCTTTGTCAAAAAGAAATCAAAGAGCAGAACATCGAATTCCTTGGAAATGGCCAAGCAAACTTAGAAAAACAATTTAGGGTCCTAAAAGCAGATCGTTAAGTAACTTGGTGAGACAAATATTGAAAATGGTCTAAATAAGCTGCCCACCTTTGTCTTCCCCTTTCACTTCCCTTGGTTCAGGTGTATACAGGAATATACGAAAATGGGTCGCACAGAGAAATGGAACATTTTAGCAAAGCACCGTCTAAAGGATTCTGAATGCTAAACCAGCAATAGTATTTTTATCATTTCTGGATGCTGCTAACTCCAGAATTCAGAGAATGTAATTAGCAACAAACTTAAAATGCTTTGCATAAGACTAGACTACGAATGCATGCCACAATTTCCTCAATCTACAGAAGCGCTTTATCACACCATAACTGCACTTCACTCACTTTACAATAAGTGAACGCACTTTCACACTACCACTAGATCATCCCCACAATCTCTTTACTAATCCGAGCAAGAATCTCGCCACTTCTTATCATTAACTCGAGTTCTTCCATGAAATCTACAAAATGACATTAGTTGTATCAGTAAGGAGTTGGGCTGCATTTCAGGGAGATCACTAAGACACTGAGCTCAAGTGAAGTCTATCATTGAACAATCACTCCAGCTACTATTTAATTAGTCTATCAAACCAAAAAACTCAAATGAGGTAACAAAAGATAATCCCACAGACACGAGATGACACCACTCGAAACCGATTACGAGGGGCGAGAAATTCCGCCGACCACGCACACCCCAAATGATAGAATTATACAAATTAACTGCAGAAAATAACAAATCGACTCCAAGCTCCATCCAATTGGACAAAACTGCAAGCCAGAAATCAAATGAGAAACGCAAATCCAGACTTCGAACTAATCAAGGACTTTAATTGGGCCGAAGAAAAAGGGACAAGAACGAGATAACAACTGAAAACCCAATTAGCAGCATCAGACAGAGATAATCAAGAAAATGAATTCCGCGAAAGAAACGAGGAAAGTTTCACCTCAGCGCAACATCGTCTTCGTCAGCTCCCCCACCACAAGAAACCATCCATGGATCCAATTACTTCACGGAGCCTCCACATCAGAGGAGGGAACGGGAAACAAAAATCCCACTAAAAAGGAAAAAAGGGACCCAACTAATAAGACAGGACAAAGGATAAACAAGCTAAACCGAAGGGAGAAAGAGGGAAAAAAAAGAAAAAGGCCGAGAATTTGGTAATTACACGAGAAACAGCAAAGTGGGCAACGTTCGCAACAACATTGGATGAAGCTTAGATCCTCATCACTCACACTGAGGAAGAAATAAAAAAAAACAAAAAATAAGAAAACGAGATTTGGGGAGCTCTCGATCTGCTGGGCCACCGTCTCTCTCCTCCCTCTCTCTCTCTCTCTCTCTCTCCTCTTTCTTGGGCGAAGAAAGGAGTTTTTCGTTCTAGAGAGAGAGAGAGGTGGGGGGAATGATGAGAGAGAAAGGAAGTCTTTTCAGAGAGAGAGAGAGAGAGAGAGAGAGAGAGATCCCAGATAAGAAATCTTCACACAAACAAACGACCTTCTAAGAACAGTGACATGAAATTTGTCAACATCCGGTCTCTTTTTATTCTCTGCTTTTTCTTCTCTCTCTCTCTCTCTCTCTCTCTCTCTCACCCACACCCCATGAGCATTTCTTCTCTGACCAGAAACCAAAAAACCAGAAGAAGAAAAAAAAAAATTTGAATCTTTTCTTGATTTGCTGTTGTGGCTTGCGCCTTGTGGAGCATTATTAGTAGACTAACTAGTAATTAATACATATTCTTCTTCTGGGTCTCTTTCGCTTTTTTCTCCTTAAAATTTCCGAGGAAGGGGAAATGAAAATGTTAGGCATTTTCTAGATTCTCTCCACTTTCTTTGCTTTTCGTACGGACATTAAAAACCGTAAGAAATTTAACAAAAATCCGGTAAAAGGAAATTGTCGAAACCCCTTCTCTATTCAATGCTCCTTCTCTTCTCTCGCATTGCACGTTACGAGTATGCAAGTTTCGAATCCAGAAAGATACAAAATCTCGGATTTCAGCTTCTTCTTTTTTTAATTGAAGAAAAGCGTTCCTAATGAGAAATGGTAAAAAAATGTTATATCTTTTAAGCAATATCTTACAAATTCTTTAAAGATATAGGACGTAATACACGATGAATAGTCTTTTTTTTTTTTTGTTAGTAATAAGGGTGGAAATCGGTGAGTAGCGATCGAAAAGCCATAACTATCCGCTCATTCTCAACAAATCCCATCGCGATCTCTGCATCATCATGTTTGTTGGAGTAGACTCGTGGGTTATCACAGGCCATGACACGATCAAACACAACACTGCCGACGAACCCGATGTCTCGTGTAACTGGCGAGCGACTAGAAAGATTTCAAACCCACGAGTCTATGTCCAATGGGTCTCAAACCACTCGGAAGTAGGCCCTACAACAAGAGGCTAAGTTCCATAACGACGTTATAAGATGGACATGACTCGAGCCATAAAAAAAAAGAAGATGAAGAAGAAAGCAACTCCCGGTACCAACGTTCACTCACAATCGGGAAATCTTGGCACCCCGAAACCTACCCCGTCAAGGAGAGAACGAGAAATCCAATCAAACGCCTGTTTCAGTGAATAAAAGCAAGAAAAGAAAAAGAATTATTAGTCTCCTGCATTTTTCCCAAATATAGTTGGTTCGATTTATCCTATAATCGATAAAGTCGGGTGAAGCCGATGCGTCGATGATTGGCCCATACGACAACGGACACAACAACCTCGCGAATGCCCCCGTAAAGCTCGCTGCTCGTCGCATGATAAATCTAGATTAATTAGGGCCCAATCCCCATTAAAATTTCCACTTTAAGCAGGGGTTTTAAAATCTGGTTTTAGTACGACCGGGACAAGGCGTGGGCCCCACAGGGGGGGTACTGCGTGAGGAGGGTGTGAGGTTTCTTTTTTCCCTCTTTTATATACATGTGTGTTTTTTTTTTTTTTTTCCTTGTGGGGCCGGAGAGGGGTTTATACTGGAAAAAGATGCCCTCGGTGAAGGCCATAAATTACGGGAGAGGGATCGATGCTGACGTGTCGATCTCCGATTCGCGGTGACTCCTGTTTCCCGAACGGCGGATGCCCACTTGCGTGAGACTTGAGTTCTCCCGATATCAGTGTTTGCATCGTTAGAAAGGCGATTTAGGGGAAGGGGGAGAAAAAAAATAAAAAAGAGGAAATGAATATAAAAGATCCTCGGACACGTGGCAACTTTTAGCGGACCATCAAAGATCACACGACGAGCGCATTCGGAATGTCTCGAGTCTCGACCGCTTTGTCCACCGCTTGTTTTGGATTTTTTCCCTTTTTCTTTTTTCTTTTAAATTTTTTTTTTCACTTATGGATATGTCGCATGTCATTTCCTTAATGGTATGATCAATACTTTATTTTTGGGATAAAAGTTACCGAAAACCCCCAAATCACGTCCACTGCGACACGATTTATCCATGAGACCCATTTATCCAAAATCTTTTTTTATGACACCAAAAATTTCAAACTTAGACCTATGCCACACAATTATTCCTGGTCAAGATTTTTTTTTCCTTCCTCCTTCGTCTTTACCGCCGCTACCCCCGCCCTTACCGTTGCCATAGCTACCACCCTTACTGTCGTCACGTTAGTACCGTTTGCTTTCCGTTGTCCATCTAGGCAATCATATGAGATTTTTAGTAGCGTTCGTTCATTAACGAAATTTTGATTGAGAGTAAATGTGTCACACCGGTATAAGTTTGGATTTTTTAATGTCACAAAAAAAAAACACTTGGGGTAAATATATCATGCGATACAAGTTTGGGGTTTTTGGTGTAAAAAGAAAATGAAAAATATACCACAATGAGCATAGCTTGAAGTGGCTTTTCCCCTCTATTTAGGACTGCCTAATTCCATTAAAAACCCCAAACTTTAGCTTATGTCCCAATTCTACTCCAAACTATTTTTTGTCTTGCAAAAAATACCGGTTTGCTTTTCATACCCAAATCCGCCTTCCGTTATTATTCCATCCAATTATGCTGTTAGAATCCGAGGAGTCATCCATGTGTCATCTATGTCATTTTTTACATGCTAGTTTAATTAAATTTCTTTTTTTTTTCTCAAATGGGGCTCACGCTATTCTTAGCTGCCCTTTGTATGATGACATCATCTTTTTCTCCTATCGGGACTGTGTTATCTATGTATCCCCATAGGTTTTCGAGTACACAAGTCCGGTCGATTTTTTATCCTTCTTCCTTTTACTAGCGCCATGGACAACCCGTGTGAAAGACACTGTTCATCGACTTTTTTCGCACAAACTCACTTGACCAGAGTTCACCCGCGCTCACCCATCGCCACCTAGACCTTCGACACCGCGTCGCGACCTCCGACAACCCCTATGCGACTATCGACAATCGTTGGAATCATATCCAACAATCTCAACCAACACCCCCATTTTCAGTTCCAATTTTTCAAGTTTCAAGAAGGCATTTTTATGGTCATTACCTTCGATCAGTCATTCCCAAAGCTTTCCGGTCGACGACAAAATGAGCCCAAGTTCTTCTCTCTCTCTCTCTCGCTGTGCTCTATGGTCGACCTCCATTAATGGAGGTTGACAACTATGATTGAGGAGCGAGACCTCACATTTAAGGTAATCTATATTCTTAACCTAAACCAAACGAGATCAAGATTCAGTTTCGCACATGCCCTTTGAGCTCTAACTCATGGATCCACTTCAAAATCGAATCAATTTGGCCTCAATACCCTGATTTCAACCATTTTCAATCCTCAAAACTTTCCAAACTTGAATCTCTTTTTGGTAAGTCTCACTAAAAAAGTAGGGAAGAAAATGCACCAAGACTCATCATCACCGTTTTAAACCATGACGAGTCTTCAATTCCTAGAGCAAGAACAGCTAAAATGCCCTCGCCGTGATTCCACTAGAACCAAGTTATGCTACTACAACTCCAACTCCAACTCCAACTCCAACTCCAACCCTCTTAGTCACGCCACTTTTGCAAGAGCTATCATGGCTACGGAAGTGCCGGCTGTGCCTACTGTAACAAACCCAGTGCAGCATTCCGAAGTCCACCGATCAAGGTTAAATGATCTCATGGCTGGGTTGATGGTGGCTTGTCATGGTATAAGTGAACGGAGAAGGAAAAGGGAAAAAACGAAAAAAAATATTAATAATTTGGAACATTAAAACGATGTGGAACTATATAACTGGACGGAAAAGATAATGGAGGGCAAATTTGTGTATGAAGTGAAAGTTTGAGATTTTTTATGAGACAAAAATTAGCTTGGTGTAGAATTAGGCCTATTTAGGACAGTGTATTCATAAATTTTTATCCAGTTATTAAATGTCATGGAGATTCGAAACGAAATTTTTCTATTTAATCAGTTCGGAAAGGGCTAAGACGTGTTTGAATTCCGTGCATCGACGGGTTTTCCATTTGCATCATTGATAGAGAAGCATTTCAGTTGCACATTCTACCACTCGGCGCAAATTATAGGGGAAGCATCGAGGAAGGACTGTTGTGAGTTCAGCAACTCAGCGAATTGAACGGATTAATTTAACCCACGGAATTTGAATAATGGCTACACCCACGATGTAAACAAGAGCATAATCCGACCCCAGCATCACATCGGAAAAAATCAAACCTTAAAGGTTAAGTCGACAGTTGAAGGGAGGCTGCATGAATATACATAGCATATATAATTTTCGTAGACAAATGAACGTTACTCTATGGTTAAAGGTAGATTAGGGAGAACGAACTGGTGTCTTTTGGCCTCCCGTAATGTGTTTAATGTGTGGACAAACACAGGTTGCTTAGCCTTGTTCTATGGATCTCTTTTGTCTTACGTGTCCTCGCTTTTTGTCATTTCGGTCATCATTTTCCTCGTAATTTTGAATCGAGGAAACGTTTTTTATGCTCTTCTACCGCGTTCGATGCTAAATATGAACCAGACAACCGCACCTAACTCGTTGCAATCGCTTGCCTCTCTCTCCTCCTCAAATATTTCTTTTGACGATGATTTATTTATCCTTACATATTTTCTGATCCCTAATGACAATTCCTTTGGTTTGAATTAGATTTTTTTGTCCATTCTATCTCTAATTCTCGTCTCTCCGTCTCTATGTAAAGCACGAAAGTCGAACCCCACACCTATGATACCGATGTCCCACCCCTCAATCATTTGGTATACGAGCAGGGTCGCATACTTATTGACGTTTATATTAGATTAAAACCAACTTTTTAACTCCGGAAGCCCGCGAGTAAGAGGGCCCTCTCTTTTTTTTTTTCCTCAAGATCGCAATGTCAGCTCAAGCTCCGTCGGCTCATGCGCCAGGGCATTTGCTAACCTCACTCGGAGAGGCCGCCCGACTCGAGACATGCCGGTAAAGTTACGGTTGCGGATTCATCGATCTCGAACGTACGGACCACGGGCATAATGAGTTAGTCACAACTCAATCGAAGATTCGGCAAATCAATAATACACATACCGATTAGCTCGTCTCTGCCATGTTGCGTTAGAAAATGGAGATTACATATTATCCAAGCATGAAATTCAATTAAAAAAAAAAGTAACAATAATTTATGAGATCCAAATCAGAGGTGAGAGACATTATTTTTTTTATTTCTAATTAAGAATGTCACCTGCCGGGGGGCCACCACGACCCAGCCAGAGATATCTCAAAAGTGAGATGTGAACCAAACAAACCTAATCACGTACATTTATGTTGGAAACTGACTTTTCCACCCTCTTTTTTTTTTTTTTTCTGTGGGGGTGAGGAGATGGGATGGCAATTTCAGGATTCCCATTCTGCCCCTTAAAAAAAATCTGAATAATTCGATAAATATCTTTTAAAATAATCATTTAAATCGCGTAAAATAATAAATTAATGAAAAAAATTTCGTTGTCGAGAATAATGTATGCCCAAATATTATGTTGACTATGCAAATTTTTTTTCGTTCATTCATTATTATGATGGATACAAACAATCATTTAAAAAAAAATACTTTTTCAAGTTATTTTATTTTTCGCGAAAAAAAGTGAATTAAAGAAAATCATCTCCGAGTTTTCCCAATTCGTTCATCGACTGCGATCATCTCCGAGCTTTTCCAGAAAATCAAAATCAACCGAAGAATCGGATGCAAATTCCCTTGGCAGAGAAAAAAATTAAAAAAAAAAAGATTATTAATGATCAGATCTCGATCGTTTTTGTTTATCCTGACTAGTGTCTGGATATGTAATTAAGCGCGAGCTCATTTACTCCAAATCTGATGGCCATTGATGATACGAAAGTAAAAGCACTTGTAAATATAGGAGGCAGGGAAAAAAAAAGATAGATAAATGTATTTGCCAAGCAATGCATGCGAAACGATTGAAACGCATCGAAGGGACGAGGGCTAGCATCCCCCGGTCCGGTCCGGTCCGTTTGCGTTGCATACTCGAGTTTAACAGCAATTGGGGTTAATTAAAAATTGCTCAAAAGTTTATCCTTAATTAGATTCTGTATGGTAAAAAAATGGTAAGAAAAAAATAATTAGATTTTGTCATTTTGACTGTTTGTTTATTTAAACGAAAGTAGCATGACATAGCAAAAAGTTCTAAACCTATTGTACGGCCCTTAATTCAGTCCTAAACTTTTTTAAATTGGTCAATGTTAGCCCTAAAGCTCTTGAAGATTTGCTAGTGTAGTCATTTCGGCCAATTTTGATCGAAAATTACTAACATTAACGCTGGACGTCATACGTAGCACGGTCGATACTAACATGAAAAGTATTTGATATATATATTTTTTATATTCTTTCCTTTTTCATAGTTAAAGGTCGGCCAAGGGCCACTAGCGGCTGGATTCGTAGCCCACGCCCAACGATCGGCGAGGGTCGCCGTGCCTCTGCCGGTGGCCGGTGGCACCTTGATGCCCTTTAACAATAAAAAAAGAAAAGAAAAGAAAAGAAAAATTAAATTCATGTAAATTAAAAAAATTATAAAAAGTCGCGTCAACATCGACTATGCCACGTAGGACGGTCGCGGTAATTTCCTGTCAAAATTGGCCGGAATGACTAAATTGATAAACTATCGAAAGAGTTAATACTCAATAGGCACAATCACCCGCTTTACCAAGTTCATTAATTTTTCAAATTTGCATTGCAGTGTAACTCTTTGGGATTGGTTTTGCCTTGAAATCACGCATTTCTCTTTTGTGTGAAATTAAAATTTTCCTTTCAACTAAAAAAAGAAATTGGCACAATTACAAAGTTAATGGCTGAATTAGCCAAAATATAATTGATTTAAGACTTTTTGAATAATTTTTCCGAGGGTTTGGTTTAATTAGCACAGTTTTCAGTTGGAGAGTAGGGTAATTAACTTGTTTTGTAAACATTGACTAATGGAGGATCCGCAGTCAAATCTCATCTCGGCTCCTCAAGTTCGAGAATTTTCCAACTGGACAAAACTACAGAAGAAAGAGAAAAGGAAACGTCTGCTGGCTAGGCAAGAGCCTTGATTAGGACGATGCATTAAAGGGACAAACGTTTTGACCGGACACCGGAATGAAACACCATTCCTAACCCAACCCCAACCCCAACGGCAACGCTAATGTCAATACGTTCATTCATTTGATACCGATCTATTCTATAATAAAAGTCACTTGATTAGTTGCGATTCTCAACTGACAATGATACTTGAACAGTGACCTTAATCGGAGCGTACCACGGAGTTATGGGCCACACGAGGAAATGTCTTCGAATTCATTCGCTCGATAAAGTGAACTATATGGAGTAGACCCGATACGATGGCCCATCCGGAATCTGCGTGAACCGAGAGGCTCGAAGGAGGAATTGCTGTCGGCTCCGAATGAGCCTCGGAAAGAAGGAAATACGATCACGTATGGTTTTCCTATCTGCATTCTAATCCTCCACAACTAACAAAGATTTTCATTTCAAGACTAACAGTGTGGTATGAAGTATACGATGATAGGCTTAATTCCCTAAAAAATCCTCAATTTTATGTCCGATTCTAAATTTTTTTTTCGAACCTTGAAAAAAGATACATGCTTTCACTATAGCACCAAATCTGCCCCCTTTATGAAAATCGCCACTAGTTTATTCATTATTATCAACATCAGGGCTAGTTAGAAGGTTGTTAGAAGGACCCGCGCCTTCAACCAGCAACCTCACGTTCACATGGAACAATGACTGTTGATGATTTTGAAGACATCATAGGTGATGTTTTTGGATGAATGACATATCAGAGATTCTCGACCCCCCCTCCCCCAAAAAAACATACATATTTGAGATTAGAGTGAAAGCTGGTGATTTTATTTTTCAAAAAAATAAAATGATCAAGGTAGAATTGGGATTGCAGCTAAAATTTAGGTTTTTTTTTTTTTTAAGAAATCGGGCATACCACAACATTACAAATTATATCTTCTTTTCATAAGTGAGCCCGCCCAGGGTGCAACGAATCCCGAGGGTAAATTAGATAAGACTCGCTTTAAATTTCAGACCAACGTCTCAGACATGAAATCATTCGCAATGGGCTCGATTCCTGAATTTACCACGAAAAATTGGTTCATTGTCGAGTCCTCCTCCTAAGAAAGCTCCGATCCTTTTTTCATTTTTATTAAATCATTTGGGAATGTAAAAAAAATAAATAAATAAGAATCCGACCAAACCCCCAAAAAAAAAAAAAAAAGAGAGAGAGAGAAAGAATTGACCCCCTGGGAATCCAATTGGAGCAATGACCGATTTGCCCCCAATAGGCGCATCCCATTCCAAAATGATTTTAATAATGGGGGGTTGTTGAAAGATCACAAGACAGACTGAGGAGGGGGCGGAAGGGGATGATACGAGGTGGGCCCACGTCATTATCGAGAAAGATGTTTCGCTTCAGCAGACGGAAATGGATCGCCCAGTCCCGCAAAAGGGTTAATCCCGTCTATAAAGGCAGATATTTCCTTTTGTTGGTGGCCATGTAGACATCACGGACTTCAAATCTTACCCAATTAACATATATATATATATATATATATATATATTATAGCGGATCTTGATTGACCGGATTGAAGATACGGACTTAAACGATTCGTTTTCTTCATTGCCCCTAATCGAAGAGAAATCTATCCTCGATCGGTGTATTGATTGATGGGTTACGAGCACCGAGATCGTCCGGACTTATATTTATGGCTCATTTGTTCGAAGGAAAAAAATGTCTCCCCGAAAATTGTTTTCCCGGACTTTACGATCTTCAGACCGGCTAAAAAAAAAAACTAACCGTGTGTACGAAAGACGTTCTCTGCGAATTAAAAAATAATAAGTTTAGATCGAGGGAAAACCAAATTTCCCTCACCCGTCATGTAGACATCATGACTTCAATTCTTACCCAATTATAACACACACACACACACACACACATATATATTATATAGCGGGTCGTGATTGATCGGATTGGAGATACGGATTTAAGCGATTCGTTTTCTTCACTGCCCATAATCGAAGAGAAATCTATCCTCGATCGGTGTATTGATTGGTGGGTTACGAGCACCGAGATCGTCCGGACTAATATTTACGGCTCATTTGTTCAAAGGAAAAAGAAAATGTCTCCCTGGAAATTGTTTTCCCGAACTTTACGATCATCAGACGGCCAAAAAAAAAAAAAAACTAACCATGTCTACGAAAGACTGCTCTCTGCGAATTGAAAAACAATAAATTTAGATCGAGCGAAAGCCAATTTTTCCTCACCCGCCAAACGGACGAGAATCAACGGCTTTCCCCGAACGACGGATGACGTCACGGCGTGGAAAAGTGAAATTTGGCAAGAGACATGATTAAGCGAGAGACCTGACGGTGGTCCCCCCAACCAGACCCTAAGGCTTTGGCATTGTCACGATCGTACGTCGGAGGAAAAAAGGAAAAGGAAAAAAAAAGAAAAAGAAAAAGAAAAAATGTGGAGCTTTCGAAAGTCACCCCCGCAACTGGTGTGAAAGATTTGGCTAAACCTAGATGTGGCCGGGGGAGGGGGGGCCCGCCCCGCCCGACCCCACCCGACCCCACCCCCGCCGGGGCGTTTCCAAAGAGGAGGAACGAAGATCCCCGTCGTCCGTCGCCCGCCGCCGCCACCCCAATCCAAAATTCCATTTTGACTCCCCATATCTGCGATTATGAATGCGACGTGGGAGATCTACCTTATCTTAGATCGTTCGCTCCAAGAAATTCACCTGCAATGCGTTTCGCTCAAGTTTTGGCCAAAGCTTCCCTCTCAAGAAAAGCTCGTGGACTGACTTTACCCTTTTTCTTTTTCTTTTTTTTTTTTCCACCAGGGGTCAGGGTAGGGGCCCGACTGTGAATTATGACCCGGGTAGTGATTTTGGATTCGCCCGATTTGGGGCGCTTGAAATCAAGTAGTCCGCATCGAATCGATTATCGGGTCTTCATTTTGTTTTTTTTTTGTTTTTTTTGCCATTGAATTTCTACGTCCATTCTTGTATTTTTTTTTTTTTTTAGATGTTTCGAGAATTGGAAATTGTCTAGAAGAGGGAAATTTGCCGGCCGGCCATATGCTGCACGTGGATTTTTTATTTATATTTCCTTAAAGGGGTACGAATGAACATTAGTAATTAGAATATCAAAGGCAAGAAGGAGACACGGACAGCTTTCGGAAAGGAGCAAAGCTCAATGGACACGGGACAAAACTCTCCATTGGTCCCAGGAAAGAATCCCCGTAAATAATGTTTTGGAAATAAATAAATCAACGGTCGAAATTGAAAAATACTTCCACCTAGCTGTTTGGATTTTCAAAAATTACATCGCATACATTTGCATAGACAGTTGTTATCATCACCGAGCAACAATGTCAATTATTGCTAATCCCCCCTAGCTGTCGCCGGGACAAAATAAAGCATTGCCTTTCTCTTTGGTGCCTCTCACATGGCTCCCCCTTTTACGGGTCTCGCGCGTATCGAGCTGGGGTTGGACCGGGGTCGCGGATCGCGAACTGGGTTGGGGTGGATCTGTCGTCGACGCGATTCGAAGACAAGAATGCGGACATACCGACACAAAATTGAAGATACGGCGACATTACGAGTTGATTCAAGATGGGTCGGTGATGCTTTTCGAAAGAGAATTCCTTTCTAGACCAAGTGGAGAAGCTCGGGGTAGAGAATCATGATCTCAGAAAGTGAATTTTCTTTTCAATTGAGTCAAGATTCTCTTCCCCACCTTCTCCTCATCTGCGCCCACAGATCTTGGGCTTTTCAAACCCATTTGCCTAAGAAACCGACCCAGGTTCACGCCAAATGACAATGCCCCCTGCCACATAGGCTCGGAAGACTGTTCAAATGGCTATGGA
Organism: Rhodamnia argentea; assembly: GCF_020921035.1. Classification (NCBI taxonomy): domain Eukaryota; kingdom Viridiplantae; phylum Streptophyta; class Magnoliopsida; order Myrtales; family Myrtaceae; genus Rhodamnia; species Rhodamnia argentea. The sequence continues at coordinate 6,249,520 of NC_063154.1, read as the reverse complement.
CACGACCCGCACCGCAAGATTTCGAGAGAGAAGTTACGAGATCTCCCCAATGACAAATAGACTAAACAATAAGAAAATCACAAGATGTTCCAATGAATTACGGCTTACCTAAAGTGTAAAGCACTCTTCCTATATTGATCCGATCCGACGAGTGCGGAAAATGATCGTCGGAGCTAAAAGATTTGAACAAGGAGAGGCTCATGACGGGCTTTTAGAATGACGAAGGGGGCAAGAATGAACCGAACTGTGCACCAAATAAATGGAGAGCAATTCTGGATTACATATGTGAAAACTAGAATTAACTCACGGACGTACCTTTTAATGTAATGACAATGCTTAACTTTGTAAGTGTGCTAAGGTGAAAGTATTCTCGGGATGAATGACCTCCCGAGAAGGTGCCCACATGTATATCAAAGAACAAAACCGTAAGGTTCGGTATGGAATGGGCTAAAGTTGACGATACATGAGTGAGTCAATTCAAGATGTCACATTTTTTACATTTCTACTAATGAAAATTCGAAACGTCAATTAGATATAGAAAAAAGTCATATATCGTAAGGATTAAGAAAATCCAAATTGGCGTGCTCCATAATTAGAATGAAGTGAAAAATTAGGAGGTATATATATCAATTTGGATAAGTCGAGCCACCCATCAACCAATGAAAATCCAGTGCGCGTCCACGTCGACGACTCGCGCGACTCCCCCTAAGATTCCGAGGGGGCTCGTCTTTTGTGTGGAGCCCTTTTCTTTTCTCGGGGCCTTTTCCGAGAAAGTCCCGCCCCAACAGGAAAAGCTCGTGTCGCCTCCTTGCAGTTCTCATCATATAAAACGTCCTTTTAAGGAAAAAAAAATGTTTCGTGAGCAGAGATATGCTCTCGTCACTTTTCTTTTTCCTCTTGTCTTCTATTTGTTTTTGGGTCAGTTTCCCACGTTTCGACCCGCGATTGCAGGGATCGGCTTGGGCTGGGCCGAGCAACCTGGTCGATGTATCGATCGACCTTTCTCGGATAGCACCACGAAAAGTCCTTGTCGCTACGGCTTTACGGTCCGTCACCATCGTCGCGACGCGAGACCATTTACGGCAGGAACAAACTTTGGCTGGCGATAAATGGACCGTTGTTTAGGTGGCGCTTATTTTTCGAAAAAATAAATAATTTTAAAAAAAATTCTTTTAGAAATGATCGCTTTGCAAAAATGAATGAATATTAATCGTCTATGAAATATCTAAACATAAATTGTCGTCGATAATGCCAACATTTTTTATTAACTAATTATTTCATAATTTTCTCTGGTAACAAACGCCGGAAAACTTCATTCCATATCATTCATAGATGCAACCAAATATAGGAAAATCCATTCTTTTAAGGCTCCTTTTGTTTCGTGAAAAATGAATAATTTGAAAAATATTTTTCTAAAAGCGATAATCCGTGTCGCTTACACAAATGAATGAAGGGGAAAATATTTTCATAATCCACGAGAATTTTAGATATGAATTGGCAACAATAATGGAAAAATATTTCTCCGGCTAATTAGTTCAAGCGATCATTTTTTGGCAAATATTGTTTAAATCCTTCATTTTATACGAAACAAACGGAGCATACAAATACTTATCGAGAAAGTTAATTGTCCATTTGTTAGGAACGTATTTTGGGGAGAAGAAGGAAAAAGGATTGAAATGGGCAAAAGGACACATGGGGTATCAATATTTGTGTACGGCGCTCACTTTAATGTCAATATTTTCTTAAATCACTTAAGTGCCATATCGTAGAAAAACGATCATTTAAGTGTCAATTCCGACAAAAAACGATCACTTAAGTGTCAATTCCGGCCAAACAGTACACATGATATTTTTTAAATTAATTTCTTAATATTATGTGGATTTTTAAAAAAAAAAATTATGCCCACATGGCAAAAAATTCAGTCCATGTGGACTTTTAAACTAAAAATTAATTTAATTTTTTTTAAAATTTAAAAATAAACAGAAAAATAAATTATAAAAATTATAAAAAAAAAACCTTGCATTTGCAGCGTCGAGGGCTATGAGCCCTCACCGCTGCAACGTTAACTTCTTCTTCTTCTTTTTTGTAGTTTTTTAGTTTATTTTTACTTTTTAATATTATGTAGATTTTTTTTATTGATTCTTATTTTTTGTCGACTAGGATGCTCCGATGAGCCACGTATGCTTTCCAACGATACTTATCGAAGTTGGTACTGAAATAACCGTTTTTCAAAAAAATTGACATTCAAATAATTTAAAAATATATTAATATTAAAATGAATGCCGTAAATAAATGTTGATATCTTAGACGCCGTTTTGCCGACTGAAATGTGGCAAAGTGCTCGAATGAAAGGGGCAGTAAATGAGGTAAGATTTCATACCATGTATCGCGAGACATGCGAATCCGACCCAAGCGAATCCTCCAGATCGATTGTCGTTCGTCCGTTTCGGGGATTTTGGTTCAATTATTAGGACGGCCACGTCATCGTTGTCGTACGACACCCGAATGATCGACCTTTGAGCCTCTCTCCCTCTCTGTTTTTTGCCCATTAATGTCGTTTTGGCCACTTTCCTTGTTGGAAGCACCGATCGGATTCTCGAGAATCTGAGGCGGAGTTGAAGTATTTGTGCGTCGTTTAATTAAATTAAACCCTGGCGTCTTCGTCTGCTGAGGTCCACCCTGAGCAGTGAGCTATACTTAAATGCACGCGTGATGGAGAAGAAAGCCAGCGTCGTAGTACGAATCGAATCTCTTTTTCCTCTCGAGATCTGTGTTGCGATGCGGACCCTGGCCTGAGTTCTGGACCGCGCCGAGGAGCGATCAACCCATCCGGGTGCTGATTTTTAATCGGCGCACCCCGTTTGCGCCCCATTGATAAGGGTCGTGTGGGACGGCGAACGAAACCGGTGCGATGAGGAGAACGCGCGCGATTGCAGTGACTTGTCTAGGGCTGCTCGTGATGATTCTAGCCCTCGACATCAATCTAACATCCTTCATGGATTTGACCGGAATTCAAGGTATCTCTCTCGAAGTTTTCTTTTATCATCATTGGTTTATTGGTTTGGCTAGTCTCTAAAAATTAATAAAAAAAAGTCTAAACTAATTGTATGAATATCAATTTAGCTATAAATATTTCAATTTAGTCAATTTAATCTTAAATCTTTTGTGTCGGAATTGGCTTGAGACACGTGGACTATCTTACGTGGTACGGTTAACGTCAATGCCTACGTGAATAATTTCTATAATTTTTTTAGTTTGTTCCTCCAATGATGGTCGGCGACTAGGCACGGACGAGGTCGAGCCTCACCCAAAGCTAGTGAGGTTGACCCTCACTGGTCACCAGGTCTCGGTAAAGACAACCTTTGCATGTGGTTGGTTTCCGACTATCACCAAGGCCCAGAGACCAAGAAGAAGGGGAAAAAAAATAAATGAAAAGGATAAAGGGGAAATTTAAAAAAATAGCCCGAAATGCTTTTATTTTCTCGGACAAAATCCCGAAGTTGATATTGTTTCAAATAAAGACTCGAAGTGGCTTTATCAATCTAAAACAAGGGCCCAACTCACCAATTAATAAGGGCATTTTAGTCATTTAATAAATTTTTTTTCCTTTTTGAGTTTTTCAAAAATAATAAAAAAACTAAAAAAAAAAAAAAAAAAAAGGGGATGAAAACACGGGCGGGAGGTTGCCATCCCGCCTGTGACCGCCGCCCTAATGCAGGTGGGGCGGTAGCTCTGGCCGGTGGGGTCATTGGTGCCTCATCAAGGGCCCGCCGCCCCTTGCCTTTGCTCGGTGGGGTTGCCGGCCCTCGCCGAGGAGCCGGCGATCCCGCTAGCCGTAGCCGCAGGCCCTCGGCGAGGCGTCGGCGACCCCTTCGGCTAGAGCCGCTCCCCCACCGGCGTTGGGGCGGTGGCCACCCCTCTTGCTTGTGTTTTTCTTCTTCTTCCTCCTTTTTTTCTTTTTCAGCTTTTCAAATTTTAATTTAATTTAACTAAAAATTAAGTTAAAAGTGTACTTTGAGAAAAATACCCCCGATCAATCTGAATTTTTAGCCGGCTGGCGAGGTGAGGCCATTATTTGAAACGATTATTACTACTTCAGGTCTTTATTTGCGACAATGAGGGCACTTCAAACCCTTATTTGAAATAAGAACCACTTCAAGTCCTTAATTTGAGAAAATGAGAGCACTTGATGTCATTATTTGAAAATTTCCCAAGTATAAATGATTATGAATGAATTCACAAAAATTTGAAAATCGCCCACGTCAGCATTTTTTGAATCGGAATGACTAAATTAATAAATTATCAATAGGTTTCAAAATAAATTTACATCCTACCGTAACCTTAGAAATTCTTTTATAACTTTCAATGGATCGTAATTAAGCTGCTAGGAAACAAGAATTTAGCATTGTCAACCATAGAGCACTCTAAAATATCGCAAATATTAATTTACGTGCACGTTAAGTTCAGAGATCTCGGTCATCCTCCTTTCGTGCAGGGCTAAAAGCCTGGGCACGGGTCCCAGGGGCTACCAAGCCGAGGACATCGGCCTCACTATCATCGGACATACACGGATCACCGATCACCTGCGACCGATCTCACGCCTCCTACGATCTGTGCACCATCCACGGCCCTGCTTTGCTGGACCCCGCCCCCGCCACGATCTCTCCCTTGGACCGGGCCTCGCCGCCGCATGCCCCGGTGAAGACCGGCCCTTACACGCGGAAGAGGGACCTGCGTGCGCTCTCGCGGGTCAAAGAGCTGACCATAACCTCTTCCTCGCCCCCGCCCAACGCCACGTGCGGAGCCACGCAGGCGGCCCCCGCCCTAGTGTTCAGCGCCGGCGGCTACACCGGCAATTTCTTCCACGAGTTCAGCGACGGCCTCGTCCCGCTCTTCATCACCGTCGAGTCCATGTTTCCTGCCAGCAACGTCACCCTCGCGGTCGTTGATTGTCGCGACGGGTGGCTCCGGAAGTACGCGGACGTGCTCTCCCACCTCAGCCGCCGCCCGGTCATCAACCTGGACAGGCAGGAGGAGACTCTCTGCTTCCCGTCCATCACCGTTGCGCTGATCACGCACGCTCCGATGACTATCGACCCCAAGCTGCTTCCGCATCCGAAGAGCCTGCGCTATTTGGCATCCTTCCTCGAAGGCGTCTACGGCGGCGGCAGGGCGGTGGCTCCTCCACCGAGCCCAGCTTCCGGAGGGAGGCCGCGACCGGTGTTGGTGAGCCGGCCGAGGAGCGCCGGACGCGCATTCTTGAACCAGGCAGAGCTGGAGGCCCTAGCGGAGAGGACTGGGTTCGAGGTGAGGGGATTCGCGCCGACCCATGAAGTGCGGTTGGCAGAGTCATACAGACTGGTGCAGGAGAGCCACGCCATGACAGGGGTGCACGGGGCGGCAATGACCCACGCGGTTTTCCTGCGACGGGGGTCGGTGCTGTTGCAGGTGGTGCCGGTGGGGACGGCGTGGTTGTCGGAGGCCTACTTCGGGAGGCCGGCGAGGGTGCTGGGGCTGGAGTACGTGGAGTACAGGATCGGGGCGAACGAGAGCAGCCTGGCGGAGCAGTACGGCGTCGACAGCTTGGCGATGAAGGATCCGAGGGCGGTGGTGGGAGGGGGAGTGGAAGAAGATGGGTTTGTACTTGAAGTCGCAGAATGTGAGGTTGGACTTGGGGAGGTTGAGGTCGTCCTTAGAGAGGGCTTACGTCAAGGCCAAGGCGTTCATGGAGGTTGGAGAGTCGAGTTAGCACTTAAGCATGCGATTGAATCGAGACGGCGGATCTGTTGCGTAACTTCTTCTCTTTGTCTCGTTCCTTTACATCGTATGTCAAGGTGGGATCAGGAGAATTCTGGTGTAGATAGATCCTCGGGGTGAGCATGAATTTAGGCTTTAAAGCATGCAGAATAGGCTTATGGATCCAAAAATTTGGGGAAAATTAGGAAAAAAAAAATCATAAACTTATTGCATTGGTACCAATTCAATTCTAAATTTTTCATTTCGTCCTAAAATTTTTTACATTGATACTAATTTAGTCCATTCGATCAATTTTGATCGAAAATCGCTATCGTGGATGCCGGTATTAACGTAGATATTATTTAATAATATTTTTTTTTCAAAAAAGCAATTATTTTTTAATTTTTTTTAAACTAGGGTTTGCCGGCGGCACACTAAACTATGAAGCCCGTTGCCCAGGGCCGACGATGGTTGCCGATGTCCCTCGCCGACCAAACCCTAAGTTTTAGAAAAAATAATAATTAAAAAATATATATTTTTAAAAATACTATTAAATAATGTCCACGTTAGTGCCGGTCATCCTATGGCATCGCTAGTGTCCATGTCGCCTATTTTAGATCAAAATTTGTCGGATGAATTGAATTGGTACCAATGCAAAAATGTTTAGAATTAAATTGATCAAATTGAAAGATTTAGGATTGAATTGGTACTAACGCAATACGTTTATGATTTTTTTTATACTTTTTCCAAATTGGGAAATATATTTTGACGGGTTAGTTCCATGTGAAACCGGGAACATGAAATAAGTATTTGCTACTTTTCTTGGTCAATATCTTCTCATGATCCTGTGGTATTTTATAGCATTCGATGATTAATGTATAATCTGAAACCAATGATATCCATGATGGGCAATTTTACTTTGCCAATGTTTCACATTCTTCGCGTGTCTAGATATAAATTGTGGTGAGTTGATTGTAGTGGCAAATGACAGTATGATCCACTATAATCATTTAATTAAGAATGCACGTAAAATCTGAGTGGACCCTAAAACTTGACCTTTGAACTCGTGATCGGCTGGTCCTCGATTTTAGGTTTCAAAGGAGGCGAATCGTTTTCGATTGGGAGACTTCAGATTCCAGGATGACCGATCATAAAATCGCTCACTCCTCGTGGATCCATTTTGATGAATAGTGCAAGACAAGTTTTGGGCCAACGAGTCGTGCAATTACCATGCTGGGCTTTGGAAGTACGAGCTTGTCTGGTCTGGCCCGACCCCTAAACGCCTCCCAGGCACTTAACTTTTTCAAAAGCAGAGCGGGAAGTTGTGGGGATAGCTTCAGGTCAATGTTCGTGCCTTCTCTCTCTCTCTCTCTCTGCCTGCGTCTTCTTCACCTTGGCTTTCACTAGACAGCTCTCGCTTCCGTCACCGACTACGCCCATTTCGTTTCTGGGTTTGATTCGCCTCCCGAGAAGAACGCTAGAGCGCACAATCTAGAAGTTCCGGCGGTTTTCGGATCTGTGAGCGGTGTTCCGATGATTGCAGCTCGCCAGAAGCTCGATAACCCCATCAGGGACGCCATCTCCAGAGCCCAATTCGCTCCTCAGTCCAACAACCTCCTCGTCTCTTCTTGGGACTCTGTGAGCATGGTTTCTCTCCGAATTAATGATTTTCCAGAAGTTCAGTCTTTGTTAGAGTCTTATTTTCCTTATTTGTTTGAGATTGATGAACTGGGCTTTGTGCAGTGCCTCAGATTGTTTGACGTGGATGGTTCCGAGCTCAGATTAGAAGCTCCCTGCGAAGCCGCTCTTCTCAGTTGTTGCTTCCAGGAAGAATCTGTTGCTTTTGGCGTTGGCTCTGATGGTTCTGTGATAAGGTGAATCCGAATCCTGAAACCACACCTGAAGCCTGAGTTTTTTTTTCACCTTTCCATCTTCAATAACTGCATTTTTTTTCTATTCTTTGCTACCTTTTAATGCTGCTGGTTCATGTGCTTGTGCCTTTTTCTCTACCTGAGCAAGTAAATAAACTATTTTTGTGGGATTGGGCTTCTGAATTAGGGAGATCAACCCCTTACCATTACCAGGAACTTGGATTTTCTTGCTAAGTCGAGTGTTCATAACTTAGTATATGCTCTAAACTAAAGATATCTTCGAAGATTTAGACTTTACATGGTCTTACTCTAAAGTATGAGCACGGGGTTGCGTCAATAATGTCAAAGTCAATCTGCCTTTTCGACATTATTGACGCTCACTTCTTTGTTGCCTACTCTTTTCGTGCAGCCCTTAATATAAGAGTCAGGTGTATTGTGATTGCCGACATAAATGCCTTATTGGTCAGTATATCAGATTCCTAAACAATGTGTGGTTTAAGGTGTTGCTTGGACATTCGGGAGAAGTGACGGCAAGGTTAATGCATGGGAAAAGAGTTCTCTCCCTTAAAGGGGCGGCTTGCTTTCATTTGGTTAGGTAGTTCTTCTATGGGGTCTATCATGTAAGGGGTATAGAATCTTATAGCTGTAAGGGGAGTAATTTTTCTTACATTTGACTGTCCCACTGGGTGGGTTTCACCTTTAGTAAGATCTTTCCCTGAATACACTCTATGTAGGTACAATTTGCACACTGGATCTCAGGACACGATTGGAAGTCATGCTGATATAGCAACCTGCATTGAATGCTCTGATCAAACTCGTAAGCTCTCAACACCATCTCACACATGTTGTATAAGATGCTGAACATATTTCTTCCATTAAAGGTAAATATCTCTCCAATGAAGTCATTTCCCTGGCATCAATTTCTGGAGAGAAGTTTAAATCTGGAACTTGAAGCTTTTTTAAACATGAGACATCTGGATCAAGATAATTATTTCAATAACAAGTTTGTTGCAAGATTAAAGATCTTCCTTTGTGAAGAATAAGATGTTTCAGACTCCCAGTTTTTAACATCTGCTTCTCCTATTAGTGACACTTATGGTAAAATGTGAATACGTGTTTCTGTGAGAAGCTCTAATTAGTTTTCAACTCAACTTGCACAAAAGGTGCCTATCAACTATTTAGTTGTAAATCTAGGGGGACACAGGTTCCTGGTTGTCACAATGTTTTCTTATTTTATCTTTAGCTTAGTGCAGATCATCAACTGTGTATTGGGTAATCGACAACCTAAGTAAAAGAGAACTTACAGACAGCTTAGTTCCTGATTCTATGCTAAGTGATCTATCCCCAGCACTCTTGGAGGTGCACATATATGGGACAATGGCAGTAGGGCCTTCGCAGGATTCTGACAAGTAGCTAGCCAAAAAGGAGATCAAATTGCGACATCAGATTCTAATTTTTCTGGTCACTCATAGTCACAAGCTTTTCTTGTCTACTTATGATAAATTTTTGCCCTTGGTGTTGTGTCTTGGTGCAGGTCAAGTGATTACAGCTGGCTTAGACAAAAAACTAGTTTTTTGGGACACACGCATGGATAATGTTATTGCACATTCAATTAATGTAAATGGAGAGGTGGAGTCCCTCTCAGTCTCCGGGTGTAATCTAATGGTTGCAATTGGAAATTCGGCATGTGTGTATGATTTGCGCAATTTAAAAAGATCACTTCAATTGAAAGAATCACCAGTTGATGCTCGCATAAGATGCATAAGCTCAAGTGTTTTTTTCAAAGGTATGTCTAAGGACTACATTAGGTTTGCATACGGCTGAGTGTTATATACGTGAGATCATGGAAGCAGTAACTTTGATGCTTTAAACACACTGTCATGGTGATGTCTATGCAGGATTTGCTGTTGGATCAGTCGATGGACGTGTAGCTGTTGAGATTTCTTCGTCATCCAATTCAAATGACAGCAGGTCAGTAGTATGCTGTACTTATTTGGCTGTCGATACTTTGTCACACGCACATTAAAACTCTTGGATTATAGGACAACTGGATAAAGGTCCATTAGACTAAAATCAATACTGATTGTTCTGGCCTGACAATCCACGTTATATCCGATAGACTTTTTGCATCAAATTCTAGGAAATGCACCATCATTGTGATTGACGACTTTTTTTGGTAGAAAAAGTACTATTTAATCATTGGACTATTTCACTATGAGAATTCTGTTCTGTTACTGGACATTGTATATGATTTTGGTTAAGAAAGCCTACTTAAATTTTCTAGCATCAATATAGTGTAAAATCATGCTCATCTTTTGTCTTAACACTGAATCCAAGTTCCTTTTTCCCCCCTTATGTTTCCTTTGCCAGACTCTGCCATTTATATGGATTAAGATAGTGACATGTTTGAGTTATATGGTCTGTTGCAGCTACACATTCCGGTGCCATCCGAAGGCAAAGAATGGAAGAAATCACTTGGTATCGGTGAATGACATTGTATTCAATCCGCTGTATGTGAAATTCCTTTAGTAGCTGATTTAAGCAATTTATGTGAATTCATAGTCGTGTGCATGTTTATGCAGGGGCTTAGGTTCTTTTGTGACTGGTGATGATGAAGGGTATGTTGCTTTATGGGACGCTCGCAATAAGAGAAGACTATTCGAGGTGCTAGTCACGTGATCCTGTATTCTGACCTGGGGAGTTGTTCAAATTCTTGGCATTACATAATTTGGCAATTCTGTTGGAACGTGCCTCTGGTGATAGGGAGGTCAATACATCTACTATGATCAGGGAACTGATTTTTCAAGTTGGTAGATTGTATTGTATATGTTTACCAGATATTTGAAAAGGCATTTTTATGATGGTTGAAGATTTGTATTGTCATCTTATGAATCTTTTGCCTGCTGTATCCGGTTCAAGTTAAAAGAATTGCATCATGTCTTAACCAATGCGTATCAGCACGTTGCCACATGAATCCCCTCCCATTTTCTGTTGTTTCGGTGCTTGCCCATTTTTTCTTAATTTTAGCAGTGATATGGGCTAATTTGCATCTCTCACTCCGGCACATTCTGCTTTCAGCTACCCAGATTCGGAAATAGCGTGGCGTCTCTGTCCTATAGCCACGGGGCTCGTCTCTTGGCAGTTGCGTCAAGCTACACATACCAAGAAGCTAATGAATTGTAAGTAGAATTCTTTTGTCCCTCTGCTCAGTTGAAGATAATGGAACTGGATTAAAGACAAAAAGGACATATGGAAAGGCAGCAAATTAGATGGATTTGTACATGCATATTCGACCCTAACTGTGCAAAAGTATCAAGCTAAACAGTGACTTGATCAGCTAACGAACTTTCCCTCCTCTTATTTATGGCTTCACTAGATGACATTAATGTTTGACAACCTGGCAGCTAAAAGCAATCCATGTCTTGACATTTTTTTTTGGTCGAACATGTCTTGACATTTTAGTCAGTGGCAATTGGCAAGGTTTTGTAATCGGTTGTGCCCTTGTCTTCTCCTGGCAGAGAGGAACTTCCTGAGATACATATATTCGAACTCAACGAGCTTCCCCCTGGATCAGCTTCTGCTAGTAGTTCAGGCACCGAAGTGCAGTGCATCTGATGCCAGAAATGGAGGTTATGGGCAGCATCCACGAAGTGTTTGCCGGTCGGTTGCTCGGATAGGCAGTAATCTTTTGCTTTTGTTTTTGCTGTACTGTTTCACGTTTTGTACCGTTGTATCATCGCTATTCTTCCGAATTACTGGTTGATGTACCGCGCATATGATCGCCACGTACCTCGTGTTTTGCCGTTCCTTGTTTGGCCGGCGCAACCTATAATTTACGCACAGACTTGACAATTTCAGACAAGCGATCTGAAAGGAAGGAATGGGTCTTCTGGCGTTCTGTGTAACCAGCTGCGTCTGGATCTTCAACTGGGAAGTTTAGTGCAGCATTTAGGTTGTGATGACTTGTGCTCTAGCTCTTGGCAAGTACTAGTAGATTTGTGTTCGTGCGCACGTATCGAACGGGGTGTAGCAAATTCAATATACCAAGCCACAATATTTCTGTCTTTGGGTACTTTGACTTGGATATGAACAATCCTACGGACCCATAAAATTAATTGTGGATCCAATACAAGAAGCAAGAATAAACAATAGATATCTAGAATTACGAGATCTATATCAGTATGGTAGCAGTCTCGGATGTAGCTTCCCTCTTTTTTGGGTGTAAAGCTTACTCATGTTGGAAATTGTAATCAAGGATTACTTCATAGATGGGAACTACTTTTTTTTCACCACTGTAGTTTTAAAAATTTGGGTTTAGGCACAAATGTTCCTAACCTCAACTTCTTTTACGGACGTATGAACCGATTACTCAGTGCGGGCATTTAACAAAGTGATGATAGTTGAGGAAAAAGGAAATGATCCACTCGTCCCCAGCAGCAACAACATTGAATTGGGACTTGATTTTGCCGTCAAAATAACAATGCAATAAGTCTCGTGTTGAGGTGAACAATTTATCGGTATACGGTCATGGTTTCGATAAATTTGGACCGTCCAACTAAATTGGTCCTCATGGATGTCACGAGCACCTATCGCCATGGGCGCATGAAAAATGAAATATTTGTTTGTATATGGTCCAATTTACGATTGATCGAGCCGATCCCAATAATTGCAATTGCAAGCGCTTAACCGCAAGAAAGGAGGAGGTGCTCAATTTCTCCAGCAGCCCACGTGCGCTGGAATGGTGAAGGGACGGGGAAGATATTTTTTTTTTCTTTTCGTGAAAGGATCCAACGGTGGAAACCGACCCGATCCAAATCGAGCAAACCCTAGGGACTTTCTTCTTCTTCCTCCTTCCCTTCCCTCTGATTTCCACGTAGCTCTCTCTCTCTCTCTCTCTCTCTCTCTATCTGTGTTGCGATTCGTTTGACGAAGCCATGTCCGACGAGGAGCACCACTTCGAGTCGAAGGCCGACGCCGGGGCTTCGAAGACTTACCCTCAGCAAGCCGGCACCATCCGCAAAAATGGCTACATCGTCATCAAAAACAGACCCTGCAAGGTCTACTTCTGTTTCCCGAACTCAAAAATTGGCACGCCGTTCTCTCTTCCATCTTCGAGTCAATCGACTGATTGGGTTTTGATTCGTGTCGATTCCGCTACGTTCGGTTGATTATTTGCTAATCGCGCGTTAGAACTTTTTTTTTTTTGGGGAGGGGGAGGGGGGGTGCGCTTGGTACACGATTGTTGTCTTTTTGAGATCGCTCCTAGTGGAATTGGTAATTGGTAGGGGGTAGATTAGCTATTTAGGCTATCAGGAGACGGTAATTGTTGAAGATTTTGGTGGTTCCTGGCCGATGTGCCTCGTGTTTTAGTTTGCCAAGCTCATATTTCGGTCTTGTTTCCAGATAACTATGCTCTTTGTTGCTTACCGGTTGGAAAAATTACGGTCTGATTGTGTGTTTTAACTTGACCTATCTCTAGCAAAGGTGCTACGTCGGTACTTGTTGAAATATGTAGGACTGGCTTATTGAGACGATGGATCTTGAAACAGGAAGCAAGTGAAAGATTGGGGGCGAATCTTACAGGAGGTGCAAGCACTAGTAAATTGATGGTCCACATGGTTTGACATGTCGACCTGCAGTTTGTAATAATCAGAATCTAATCATTTATCTGTGATTTGGGGTAATTTTGCATTTGCATGAGTTGCTAACACAGATAATACCTTGGTAATTACCATCCGTATTGAAACTCTGAACTTTCGTAGTCATACCCCCTCTTCGTGTCTTCAAAGATTCTGTGCAATAAAACCGGCACATTTGCTCAGTGCGGAAAGAACAAAATGAGCAAATCTTATCAGCTACAACTTCAACCACATGTCTTCTATGCGTGAGAACTTTAATGTCATCTGGCTACCAAGCATCTTGTCGCCAATGTTTGTTGCTTGCAGATCGTTCTCCCATGCTTATCAGTTGTTTGAATTTGATTGGGCATCTGTAGCCATGTTCTTGGCTAATGCTCTTTTTTCCCACTTTTTTTGCCTCACTGTTTTTGCTGCAGTTTGTTACCATTTTGACGCGAAATTGTGAATTTTCTGGTCTAATAATCTGCTTTGTCTGGATATCTCCATGTTTACTACAGGTTGTTGAGGTTTCTACCTCCAAAACTGGCAAGCATGGCCATGCTAAGTGTCATTTTGTTGGAATCGACATCTTTAACGGCAAGAAGCTTGAAGATATAGTTCCATCGTCTCACAACTGCGATGTATGGATTTTTCAATTCTAGTACATATCATATACTTAAATATATTTCCTATTTCTAATGAGGTTAATATCTTTCTCCTGCTTTTGTAGGTTCCCCATGTCACTCGTACTGATTACCAGCTGATTGATATTTCTGAGGATGGATTTGTAAGATTATGTTTAATTTGGTTTAGTCTGCCTTTTCTGATTATATGGAGCTGCTCATCAGGCTTTTCTAATTTCAGTTGAGTCTGCTGACTGAGAATGGGAGTACGAAGGATGACCTGAGGCTTCCAACCGATGAAACTCTGCTTGCACAGGTCTGTCTACTTCAATGTGACATAGGATCTTGAGATTTTCTAAATCTTCTTCTTGATGAGTGATTGGTTCACATATGAAGTCAACATTGCCACGTCCTGGACTGTTACTTCCAACCTACTGCAATCTGCCTTCCGTAAAGTAGTCCGTGTCCGACTTGATGTGGTTGCGCTTTTCGTGCTTCTGTTTGAGTAAATATTTTTTTAAAAAGATCTCGGAGCAGCCGTTGTTACAGTTGACCATTCTGATCTCTAGAATCCCAGCAACCTAATGATTTCTTCTTGTTCTTGTTATGTTATGTTACCATTGGTTTACTTATCACTTATTGGTGTTTATAACATGTTTTCCCATGAGATCCACAGATCAAGGATGGATTTGGTGAAGGTAAAGATCTGGTTGTCACTGCTATGTCCTCCATGGGAGAGGAGCAGATCTGCGCTCTCAAAGACATTGGTCCCAAGTGACTGTACCTTAGTATATTCATAATGCTCAGAGCTGAGGCGATGAAGGTTTCAGCTTTGCTTTTATGTTGGTTGGACAGACAACTGGGGGTTGATATCTCTGTTGATGGGTTAATGAGATGTGACCCTACTTATAAGAAGCGTTTTGGCATTGATTATTTTGTTTATGTGACACTCGTGTGTTCTCTGAAGAATTATGTGGATCGTTGCCTGTCTTATGGTGCAGAGAATGTTAAATAACTGGCTGGCAAAGGCTGTATAGAAGCATTTTTGCACCACATTCCTTGGAAGCTCTAGTTGCAGTAGAAGTTAGTTGTTACCTGCGGCATTGCTGCCTTTTTTAATTCTGTTTGCTGTATTATTTCACCAAAAGATAATGCGGGAACTTAAGTTTGGTGTTCTGGAACAAGCGTGGTGTCCGTCTTTTGAAAGCTGATTTGTGGATGGGCACCATCTGGTGAGCCCTAGCTGTTTCCATGACTACTAAATGGAAGAAAACTACTCGGGCCATGATGCTAAGGAAAATTGAAAATTGCTTGGATAAGACTAGTTCACAACATTGGCTGATGTGGTGTGAATAGTTTGCAATTGGATATCTAAAAAAAGTGGGTCATATTGCATACTTGGTATGTTTTGCAAATTAGGTTTCATATACCTAGCTATCTAAAACTTACCATGTTTTGCAAATTAGGTTTCATATACAGCATTATTCCTGAAAATGTGACATACTAAATGTGAACTTGAGTGTTTATACTGATGAGGCTGCTTCATGTCTAGAACTGTAACTTGGTTGTACTGCCATGAAATGAGAGTCCAGGGCTTCCATTTAGAGAACAATGCCGACGAAGCTTTCAGTGGTCTTGTTATTAGAGGATGTCTATTTATTGTACAACGGGTATGCCCCCTTTAAAATTTATAGGAGCAGCTGCAGCGACGGGGCTTGACCTTCTAGAGTTGATCTCTTGGTAGGATATTTGCTTTTGATAAGGTTAAATCATGCGCAAAGGTCACTCGGCACTGCACGAATGTTAGGAGTTCTCTCTTTGGTGTAGCCCCACTGAAAACTCTCTCATCTCGAACCTCTTGCTTAAGTGAACAACATGGGGCAGCGATTATTTGATGTAGTCTTGAAGTGTGCTACTAGACAATCTGAAGCTGCCGGTTTGGCTCGGCAGAAAAACCAATATCCTCACTATTGATGAACGTTGATCGTTGCAGGAGGTTCAGTCCGGAATGACACGGCATGGATTGTCAAATCTGTTATCAAAGAGACTTTCTGCCCTCGAGTTCGGTTGTTGCTTTTCCACTTCGGGAAATATCTGAAACCTAAGCTACGTAACACAAATGCGAGGCAAGACGGAGAGAGTTTCAATGGCCTCCCATCTTGCCCGTCGAGTTAATTCTCTAGGGAAGTATAATAATGTGGGTGATCCAAGATCCTTCCCCTTCTCTCTGTCTCAGAGTAAATCTTGGATCCGGGGCTACGTGGTTGCACGAAATTAGTCATGGCGTGAGCAAAGAAAGCTACTGCGATTGCCAGTTTGTAGTCAACCCACATGATCCCTTATCTTCCATTAGAAAACAAAGGGGCTCGTAACTCACGGGGAGAGGCTTTTGATGGCTACTAGCACTTCAGCAAGAGCTCACCAATCTCGAACCTTCGAGTTGCGGCTCAATCCGAACATCCCGCGGTAACATGGATTTGTAACGCGGGTTGCCCTTCACTGCCTTTTCACCTACGATAAAGAATATATATGGAGCAAACTTAGTTTGTAATCATTCTTAAGCTTTTCTATTGCAACTGATGCAGTTGGTCAACCCCCCCGGCGCATCTCCTCGTTAGGCAATTAGGAAATGGGCAACACGTCCTCGTGCGGAAAAGTTCGAACCAACCAAACAAGTTAAACTCTCCACGTAAGGTGATGACTTTAGCTTTGCTCGAAAAGGCCGACCATACGCATCGTTTCATCGCGCCCCCAAAAACTATAAATATTTCGAAAAGCCCTAGAATGGCTGCTTCTCTGCAACTTCTTGATCCCTTAATATGAATTATTTCCCCCAAGTGTCCTAGTCTACGTGCCAAAAACAAAAAGTCAACCCATGCATTGAAGTCGTCGGGGACAAACTCGTAAATTCCGTCGGGGGGGAGGTACCAACTTGCATGGAATTCTCCAATCACGCTCCACTTTAGAAGCTGCCCGCCCCTCGATTTTTCTTCTCCTCGAAAATGATTTAATCGCTATTTTTTTTTTTTTTTTTGGCTTTCGCTGTTTAAAAAATTCTAGAAAGTAGAGAAACCCAAACAAGGCAAAGACAATCTCTCTCTCTCTCTCTCTCTCTCTCTATCTGATGCGTGGACTTCTTCTTCTTTCCGAAAACTCGTTCTTCATTTCATGGAAATCTAGAAAGAAGGGCAAAAGGCAGAGCGACAGACGAGGGAGAAAGACACACTTTTCTTTTTCTCTGTCTTTCCAGACATAGAAAGTACGAGGAAAACAAAAAGGATACGGACCCCAGAAAGAAAAAAGAGGGAGAGAGAGATTTTCCTTTACCCAGTCGAGATGGCGGGCAAGGACCAACCGCCGCCGCCGCCGCCATTTCCAGGAAGGCCTACGGATCCCACCACCCGCCCCTCGCTCGCCCTCCCACCGCGCGCCTCCGTTGACTCGGTCTTCACCGGCGCTGGCGGCGTGGGCGGGTCGAGCGGGACGGCCTGGGGTCTGAGCCCCGGCCCGATGACCATGGTCTCCCGCCTCCTCTTCTCTGACGGCGAGGACTGCAAGTCCTTCTCTCAGCTCCTCTCTGGAGCCGCCGCGGCTTCTCCAACGGCTCAGTGGCTCGGCTTCTCCCTGCCTGCGTCCGAGAAGACGGCCGTCCCCGGAGACTTGCGGTTCAAGCAGAGCCGTCCGAACGGATTGGCGGTCTCGCAGCCGCCGCCGCCTCCGGCGGCAGTGTTCGCCATACCGCCAGGGCTGAGCCCCGCGGCTTTGCTCGACACCCCAGGGACCTTCCCTTCTTTTCCGGTAATCATTCTTAGTGAAATCAGACCGGCGCGTTTTTCTTTTTCCGGAAAAAATGGATGACTACAACTGTTTCTAAAAGCTTAGTTGGAATTCACTTGTTGTGCTGGGTAATGTCTAGAACAGAAGTAGATTTCTTCCTCCATTAAAGAACCATGATTCGGCGAAACGTGTCTCCTTTAAATGCCCAATAGAGGCAATAGTAGGGTTCATCTTTTTAATTGATGATCTTGCTTCGAACTCACTTATCTTGATATGCAAATTGCCAATTCGCTTAATTTCGCGGTTCTTGCAGTTGCAGGGGCCTCTAGGAATGTCTCACCAACACGGCTTCATCAGCATGGGCGCTCAAGCTTTGCAAGCTCGGCCTCATCACGTCCAACCCGGGTATGCATCGGCATCTTCCGCAACTGCCGCACTATCCTTAGGAACGATGCAGTTTCCGCCCTTCACAGTGGACGCATCGATGATGAACCAGCGGACCTCATCCTTGGAAGAGTCGAAAATCGTCGAGACAGAACCCACTGACTTCTCTCACTCTGATCAGAGACCTCCTGTGTCTTCATTCGCAGTTGATAAGCCGGCCGATGACGGCTACAACTGGAGGAAGTATGGTCAGAAACAGGTCAAGGGAAGTGAATTCCCCCGGAGCTATTACAAGTGCACGCACCCTAGCTGTCCCGTCAAGAAGAAGGTCGAGCGCTCTCTCGATGGCCAGATAACCGAGATAATCTACAAGGGACAGCACAATCATAAGCCCCCCAAGAGCAATAACCGCGCAAAGGACTCTGAAGTCGGTTACGGGAGTTCGGATGTTGAGGGAAGTTCTCATATTCCCCTCGCATTGATGCCTCGGGATCAGGAGTCTAGCCAGGTCACGCCTGCGCACTTGTCCGGGACAAGCGACAGCGAGGAAGTTGGTGATGCTGAGACTGGAGCAAATGATAGAGATGAGGATGAACCCGAACCAAAGCGACGGTACTAAAACCAACAATACTGATGTGTACCATTAGAATTTCATGGACCCTGATGAAATTTTTTTGTCATTTTTGTGCTGCAGAAGCATGGAGGCTATGGCTTTGGCTGCAGGATCTTTGCATAGGACCGTTACAGAACCGAAGATAATCGTGCAAACGACAAGCGAAGTCGATCTTTTGGACGACGGCTATAGGTGGCGCAAGTATGGGCAGAAAGTTGTCAAAGGCAACCCTTATCCAAGGTGCAATGATGGTTTCTCTAATTATCATTCTTGTCTATTTGAGTTGAATCCAGCCCTAACCGATATAGTCCCTCTGTTCTATGTGGTTATGAACTCATTTCTGAATTGCGCAGCAATTTCCAATGATCTAATAGACTACCAAAGCATCCTTGGCCACGGACCATGGTTACATTGTCCTCGCTGTTCATCCTTGACATTTCCCTCGCTTATCAAACGTTGTTTTCCACACTGCCTAGTGAATCATTTACAGTGAAATTCCGACCTGGCAGGATAATAAGGCAGCATAAACAGATTTCTTGAAGACTGAATATTGTCATTCGTGTTACATAACAATGAGCTATGACAGCATGCTAAATCTATAGTTACCGTTTCTGTCATTTTCTGTTTAAAAGTACAAGTTTTGACAACTTTGAATTCGCATTTTGCATGAGATTTTGGTGAAAATGTTTAAATACGCAGGTAATCATCTAGCTATACAACTAGTCACTACTGAATCCTGCCTGACCCTTCTGTTCAAATTCCTTCAAGATCTCCTGTTCTTCGACATGTTCCATCGGTTGTTCAGAGTGAACATGATTTGAGGCCACCTCACCGGGTTTTTTCCTCTCTTTCGGGAGAGGCGGGTGTGTGATGTGGAATTCATCATGCAATTGAATTTCCGAGATAATTTTGGTGCTGCAGTGTAAAATGTATTTGCAACCGAATTGTGGTTTCAATCACGGTTTGCTGAATTTTTTAATCTTCTCTCTTTAACACACAGGAGCTATTACAAATGCACCGCTAAAGGTTGTAACGTTCGGAAACATGTCGAGAGGCCTTCAAGCGACCCTAAAGCCGTCATAACAACATACGAAGGCAAACACAATCATGACGTTCCAGCTGCTAAACCGAGCAGCCACAGCGTCGCTAACAGCTATGCCTCACAATCGAGACAGCAACGGAATGCAGAAGTCGAGAAAGATGCCGCGTTCGGAACCAACGCGCAGCAGCTGACGGCCCATTTACGCCTAAAGGAAGAACAGATAACATAATAGGTTCCGCCGTATGCACCCCCTGGAATGTGGTGCAGCAAGGATATGCTTGTGAAGGAGGCTAAAACCAAAAGTTGATTTTCTTTGCTTGATTTTTCCTTTTCATACCCGGAGGCTGCAGATTTTGGTTGATGCTAATTGGTCTGATTTGTGCATATATCGAAAAATAAAGGGGGAGAAAAAGTCCCGAAACAATCTGCTTCAAGGGGGAATCGCGAGTGACCTGGGTCCGAGCTCTGGAGGTACCGTTGTGCTGTAGTGTTAAAGTGGTAGACCTTGTAGGCTTGTTAACACGCTTTGTTTTTGAGATTGTTTCACGGGGTTGCATTCTTTCTGTACATGGAAATGTAATTGCTGTCCACATAATTGTTTGGTGTTACAGATGACTCATTAGACTGAACTTTTCTGGTGCTCACTGCTTACTCATTCATCCTCTTGTTCTGAAATTCCATCATGTCCAGAAGGGGGAGAGTTACATGGCATTAGAATGTGGTTATTCCCCAAAGTGGTAAAGCCCAATAGGCCCAAAGTTGGAAATCCAATTTGGGTGGCCCACTACTAGTATGCTGCATCCCTACATACAAGCTCTTAAAACTCTTGGTGCAAACTAATATGGAACTGCCATTAGACATATACAAGAAAGAAGCATAGAAGGCAAGAGAGCGAGTGCATGGAGATCGACCCGCCGGTTTCTAACAAGAAAATCGGCCTTCATAAGCCCGCTCTAATCGCCTTCAAGTCGCCTATTTCATCTGGGAACGACATGGGCCTGAAGAGAAAGGGAAAAAAAAGAAAAAGAACTCAGTGGATTGATTGCAGGGGACCCTTTTCGGGTATGGTAGATAGATTGATGAGGAACAGGCATGAGTGTGTGTGTGTGTGTGAGAGAGAGAGAGAGAGAGAGAGAGAATAGGACTGTGTAGGACCATAGCAATTGCTACATAGGAGGAAGCTTGATCATCATCAATGGAGTCACATGCTTTGCCCAAAGTCGTATGATGAAAGTCATCCCCACTCAAACATCCCCAGCTGTGGGGTCAAATGGCAAAAAGCTACAGCAAAAAAAGAGGCAATTTTTTTTCTTTTTTTTTTGGGTTTGGTTTGGTCTGGTTTGGTTGGAATAAAAATTGAAAATTCAGGCGAGTCCACGCTGGCGCATAGCGCCGTCGCTAGAGGGTGGAGAAGGTAGACATAATAGCCTCACGGGAGCCCGTCCAATCACGTGGCTACAAGAGGAGGAGGGGTGGTGGTCGCTCACGGGTTTGTTTTAGAAAGCCTTCTTTTTTTGGTGTTCCTTTCCGTCTTCGGGACAAAGAAACGCAGCGTCGTATCTGGCTTGGGACGACTGGTATGGAAGACCCCCCCCCCCGTCTCCAACTTTATCTCCTGTTATAAAAAAAAAAAAAAAAAAACCGAGGTTGGATTCCTTTGCCGAGGTCAAAACGCCACCCACTCTCTCCACCTTCTTTCTCTCTCCTCCTCCTCCTCCTTCTGCAATTTGCCAAATGTCTCCTCGACCTTGTTCTTTCATCTTTTGTTCCGTTTCCGAGAGATCTGCAGATTCTTTGTTCCCCAATCTTTTTCTCTCCTTTCTCTTCTCGTGCTCAGTCTTCTGTGCTTTGCTGTCCGCAGCAGGCGTTGCAATGTCTCTCTAGATCGCGAGCCCCGTGCCCCGAACCCGAATGATGTTTCTTACTATTGTTGGGATTGGGGCTAAGGAGTCGATTTATAAATATGAGATAAAATCTCATTTTTTTGAGTCGGAAGAGACCCGAGACCGCTAGGCACTCGTATGAGAAGTCGATTTATTAACAAGCCTGGACAGCAATTATTTGGTTAGGTTATTATTGCTCAGTCTCGAGGCCAAATATGTGCGGAAGAAATTGTTGGATTTTTCACACATCGATTGTGGAAAAAGGCCGGTGGTCAATTTATAGGTGTGATCCTTTAAGTTAGTTATTAATTTATTTATTTTTGGATAAGAGAGAGGCCAGTTCCACCGAACAAAGATGATATTATTCTTAATGCAGCAAATTAAGTGAAGATAATAGACCATGAGTATTATTATTTATGAGTGAAAACTATTGCTTTTATTGGATGTAATTGAACATATTGTTTTTATTTAAAAAAACTAAATAAACTTAAAAATCATTTGTTTTCAGTTTATAAATGTAAATAGACAAAATTCTAACCATATGGTCTTTTGAACTTTTGGGGAAAATGGTTTGTATAATGCGGTTCCATCCACTAGGAGTGAGCAAATCGAAATCGAACCGAAAACCTCTCGGACCGGTGGTTCGATTCCCGATTCCAAAGGGTAGTGATCCGGTTCCCCGCCCTTAAAATTGGAATCGGTGTCCGGGCGGTCCGGTTCCCTGTTCAAAGGGAATACAAGATCGGATCGAATTGAAAGATTTTATTTTATTTTTTAATTTATTAAACGTAACCCCGCATGGAAGTTTCCAAATTTTGTTATGCACAGCAGATAATTCATCGCCTATTTTCATTGCCCTAAAAACAAAATAATTCAATTCCAAATTTAACATACACATTTCTAATGAATATCAATATACAGTATGAAATAGAGGCATAAGTTACTTTCAAACGGTTGTTGAGTCAGCAAAAGTCGAAAAACTTCCATATGGGTATCATCAAACCATATGGACATCCTTTGGACCGGTTTCAATGGATCGAACCGGTTAGCTCCGATTTCGAGACCACTAGTTCTGTTCTCGATTCTTGGGAGGAACCGGACTGGATTGAAAATCGATCATCCCTACCGTTCATGTGTTGTTTTGTGCTTGCATGGATTGGCTTTTGCAAGGAAGGAAGTTTAATCATACGGTACAAAATGGACACGCCCATGTCAAACTCATTTGATTTGGTGGATGCATGACAACTAGCTTAGACAATAGGAGTTGTCTCCATTTCACAAAGAGAAGAGTTGAGTTGCGCACATCCAAAGAATTAGCTCACACGTGAGGGGGAGAACTGAGTATTCTTCTATTGCTTACATAGTGCCTTGTAAACACATGATCTTCCTTCGCCTGATTGTTCGAGACCGTGGATTCAATATTCTAATACGGTATCAAAAGCGCGGATCAAGGTTTGACTTTTGGTATTCCCTTTCAATTTTCTCGCGACTTAAGTCAAGTCATCACGCATGTTTTCCAGCTCCGCAAGCTATCTCATCGGTGAGGTTTCGTTGACATCCCCTCTCGTGCTCGCGACAATTAGCTTATACGCGAGGGGGATTGCTATCAGTCGCGTGCGGTAAATACGCTCCTGACATGCTTGCTAAGTACTAACATTTTATAAAAAGAGACAAACATAAAATTCTCCGATCGCAATACACTACTTTTTTTGGGATAACGACACAAATGATCCCCGAGCTTTGGTCAATCACACAATGTGGTCTAAGAACTTATAATATGTTCAATGCGATTCTTAAATTTTTATTTCGAAATGTGCAATGTCGTGCTTGAACATTAAATTTGTATTCAATTTAATCCACAAAATTTAAATTTATACAAACGTTCAATATTATTCTTGATCCTGAATTATTGGAAGGATAATAATGAATATTTGTCGCGTAATTTAGGGATTAAATTTGAACCTATATAGAATGTTTTGAGCAATTTAAAATTTCAGGGACGATGCTCTGCATCGCGTCACTTTGCTATCTTTTTTCGTTGCTGGTGTTTCGATTTTAATTGGTGTTCGGAGAAAGGGTGTTTTGGGAATTTCGCGTGCTTTGCGTCTCCATGGGGCGACAGAGGGCGATCCAAAGAAGTTAATGCAGCCCAACCACTACGTCAGTACAATACAGTTCATGACAACAACAAAAAAAGTGCAATACAGTTTAGCTTTTTTTGGGAAATGTCCGCTCACTTTTTCAAATCATTTTAAAACTATATTTAATAAAAATAAATAGTAAAAAAAAATGGTCCACCGTAGATTTCATAAAAAATAAAGATGAGATTTAGATGGAATATTTAAATGAGATTTTTTTTTTGGGCAATTGTTGTTTTTTTTTTCCTGCTAGAAAACTTTGAATTTTACGATCTTGTCCCAGACAAGAAAGTGCCAAAAAACGCATCTTATCTCGTGGCTTATACAACACACTCGACAGACCATTTTCCTTGTATCGTCTTTTTCTTTATGTTCGGTCACTCTCCCTCCGCAAATTTGTTTTGTTTGGAGAATTAGACAAATAGATCAATGAAGAAACAATGTGTAGCTATCGAAGCTAACGCAAACCCTTTTCTCCATTGCTCTTTTCTCGCGCAAAGGCACGGTATTTGACGGCTCCAATCGTATTTCCTTCTCCTCCGGTGATGGCCATCGTCTGTCGGTCGTCGGACGTGCAAGCGATGGGATTTCGGCGAGCGACGGATCTCTAAGTCTTTTTCAATTTTGAAAGGGCCGACACAGGCAATATCAAAGCGCATGATCGGTTCTCCATTTCACCTGCAGTGCCGTAATGTTTTACCGATTTCCGAGTGCCTCACATCGAATTGAGTATCCCCTTGGCATGATCACTTGCACTCCCCGCCACACCTGGGATCTCTATGATCGTTTTCTCGGAACATGTCGGAAAAACGTTGTTGTTTGTCTATTTGAGACCAATCGTGTACATCTTTACACTCGTCTCGGCCGGCTTAAGTCTGCCTCTTTACTTCGAATCGTTTAATCGACTCTCTGTACCTTCATTTCATCTCATCCTCCATCCGGGGCATGGATCAACCACCCCCCACGTTTCCAAGGAGATTCAAAGGGAAGAAAAGACACAAAAATAAATAAAACCTTGGCCAGCTTGGCTCTCCCAATAATGACTTGAGCTTCTCCTCCTCCCCCCAACCCCAAAAAAGCACTCAAGTTGGAAAAACTCCGTCCAAAGACAAAAGTGGTTGGACAAGATCACGTATTTGTAGTAAACAAATCCGTTCGATCCAAATCATGGACCAGACAGAGGCCTTCATAGAAGCCTACAGAAACGTATGACTTTCTGCTCGTGACGGTTTACCCCATCGTTGTTGCTTAAAGGAAAACTTTCCCATGTGTGGTAGGAGCAAAGGAGAGTTGATGCGTCCACAAATTTGCAAACTATGAATTGAAGAAGAATATGGCGGCTACGGTGATGGGCTCCGCGGGAAATTACATTGCAGGGATCCGGTGGTAGGGTCGACGAAGACGGACGTTTGATCGGGTCCGGCTTTTTCGTCTGCCGCCTTGCTCATGGTCAAGTCTAATTACGAAAGAGAGAGGGGTACAAGACAGGCATTAAATGAGCTTTTTTTTTTTTTTTTTGCCTATGGTTTCCCCGGCAAGTGGCAAACTACCAGAAAGCGTTTGGTTGCAACTTCTTCCCTCGCTCAATGATGAACCCCCTCCCCAAACACATGGCACAGCTACAAAGAAGAAACCGGAAAAGGTAAAAGAAAAAAGGGTGAAAAAAGAAGGGCATGCCCTTGTAATTATGCCCATTCACGAGCATGAATTGAAAGCCCCAAAACCAGACATCTCTCTCTCTCTCTCGGCAGTTCCATCACAGTTCCCAAGCTCTCTGCCCAAGTAAAGAAAGCTTTTTGCAGAAACGAAGAAGAAACCAGAGGGCCCTTTTTGATCTTTCATCTCACCCAGCTTCCATTTTTGCTGTAATCTGGGTTTGTGAGTGGAAAGCACCCAACTCCAGCTTCTTCTGATCTCTGTTTTCTTCTAAAGTTCCAATTTTTCTTCCGAACCACTCCCATATTTGTTTTGCCTCTTTTTGTCTAATAGACCCGTTTGAAATGCCAATGCAAGCATCTGTTTTTGCTGTACCCTGCAGCTAAAAATCGCTGTTTTTTTTTTAAATTTATTTTCTTTCTTTTGCTTTCCCCGGAAAATGAGGGAAAGTGGAAGGAGTCTTCTTTGAAAATCAAGGAGCAGACAAGTCCAAGTGAGTTAATGTTGTTTCTTTTCTGGTTAAATACATTTTCGTCTCCGCACATTAGTTTTTCTCCTCCTGGTGTTGCCAACGCTTGAAGGGGAAATGAGAAAGCATGGATGGCAGCTTCCTTACCACCCTCTGCAGGTACTTCCTATTTGGATTATTTGTGTTCAACAGGTGTAGGCTTTGCAAAAAAAAAAAAATCATGTTTTTAATGGTTTTTCTTTGTTGCATTTTGAAGGTGGTGGCAGTTGCTGTGTTTATGGCATTGGGGTTTGCCTTCTATGTGTTCTTTGCCCCCTTCGTTGGGAAGAAGATGTTTCAGTACATTGTGATGGGCATCTACACTCCTCTTGTGAGTGAAGTACTTCACTTTTTGCTTCCAAAGATCCTTTCATTTTCTTTCTATTATTGCAGCGAAATTGTGTCTGCTTAATGTGTTTGGCTAAAGAGGGATCCAGATCTGTACCATTCTTGCTGTTTTTTCAACTGGGTGTTATGTACTAGCCCTTTCTTTTCATGATATGCCCCTCTTCGTTTCTTGGTTCTTTCCATTCCCCTGTACATTTTTTTTCTCAGATCCTTTAGAGTGGGCGTTTGATTCGCGGCACTCGGCGTGACACTTGTCAAAAAGCCTTGAACTTTGTTATGCGACTGACCTCCCAATTGACCTGATGATGGCTGGTTATTCAGACTGAACAGTTGACGGTGAACTTGGCCATTCGTTGGGTGGTCTGTAGATGTGAAAATGTCTGGTTTTCGTGTTAAGATTTGGAAAGCTGTCCTTGACTCTCTTTAAGTGGTTGGAGATTTTCCGTTGTTGAACTGCTTTTGAGAAGGATGGCTATTCTGAGGTTGGGAAATGCGGACAGATGATTGCTTCGTGCCGCCGCCAATATTTGCCTGGAGAAGGTTATAGACCATAATCTAAGGGCTGTCTGTGAGGAGGCTAACTGGGTTTTGTGGCGCCACTGTTATGTAGCAACTGCGGGCTCTTCTGTATTAGCAACTGAAAGTTAGATGGTGCCGGGTTGTGGCATGCCCTCTTTTAATTGAACGACTGGCAAAACCTTGGATTCAAGGTTGCTTAACCTTGCAGCAAAATTCTGCTACCCAGATGGACACGTATAGATGCAGACTAGCTTACAGCATAAATCACCATAGATTAGGCTTCTCTGCACATTAGATGAAAGTTTATCTTTGCTTGTAACTTCTTCTAGATGACGAAAGTAAATGCTCCACTATGTTATCATTTGAAGTCTTTCAACTCTGAATTTCTATGATTTTTTGCTGTAAATTGTATATAATGCATTATCTGGTATTTCTGATCTGATCCATTTGATCCTTTGGCCTTTCAGATTACATGTGTTTTCGGCCTGTACATTTGGTGTGCGGCAGCTGATCCTGCAGACCCAGGGGTTTTTAAGTCTAAAAAGTATCTCAACGTTTTAGATAATGGAAAGCATGCCCGACAAAAGGATTCTAAACTAGGAGGTGAATCAACTTCATCTATACATGATGCCAATAACACAGCAGCTGGAGGCAAATCTCTTGACAAGGATGTAGAGAGCGTGGCAGCAAAGGAGTCCACTGCTGAAGCTGAGAGGAACAGCGCACCATCAAAGCATACCACTTGTTGTGCATTAGCATTGCTTCCCTGCGCTTTAATGTGCAAGTGCTTTAGCTCGAATGAAGAATCTTCTGAGAAACATCTAAGTGAAGATGGCATGTTCTATTGCAGCTTGTGTGAAGTTGAGGTTCGTTTGAACACTATCATTCTTAATCATATAAAATGGCCTTACATTTTCGATCATCATTCCTGAAAGTAGCATCTGCTTGCGACAGTTGTTCCTTTACAGATTTTGCATCCTAAACTTGTCATTTTGCAAGATCATAAGTCTATATATGCGCATGACAGTTTGCAAGATCATAATTGTGTATATGCATCCGACAGTTGTTATAAACTTTTGTAATTTGAATGATATTCTGTTGCAGGTTTTCAAGTACAGCAAGCATTGTAGAGTTTGTGACAAATGTGTTGATAGATTCGATCATCACTGCAGGGTATTGTGTGATCCCAATTATTGACACATTCATGCACTCAATTCCTTTCAAAATTGGAGCTTATCAAATCATCTTACTTGTCTTTTTTTTTTTTTCTTTTTCTTTATAGTGGCTGAATAATTGTATTGGTAGAAAGAACTACAAGCAGTTTTTCACTCTTATGGTATCTGCTCTTCTCTTGGTAAGCAAGAATATATGAACTTCTTTTCTCTGTAAATCCTGTTTATTAAGATGTCATTAAGATCCTGGCCTTCTTATCCTGTCTCCTATTGTCTCCAGTTTGCTGGGTTTGTGTTCGCTGTCTTGCATGCTTGATATGTATTGCCAGCATGATGCATTTCTCAATTTATAAAGTGAAAACCGAGCTGAAGCTCTCTAATATGCATAAGAGCTGGACGGCCCTACATTAGCTCTCTTATATATATTGAGTCTGAGGAGTTCCGGTTTGGTTTGCCATTTTTCTTAGCTCTGCATCATTTACCTGGTATTTACTAGACTGCTCATCCAACATGAAGCAATAATAATTCTCACCTCAAGTGAACGCTCTTGAATGTGGTTTACGTTTCGGCCATACTGTGTCATGACTCGAAAATCACCTCCTGGGAGTATTATTTTGTTTCCTTCGTGTTAAACAATTATTGACTCGTAAATAGCTGGATTTTGCATCCTGGCCTTGAGACTGCAGCTTATTCTGCAATGGTCCACGGGTATGCTCGTGCTTGTATGCTGTTTTCTCGAGAAGAAGCGATTTATGGTGGATATTTCAACCAAATTGGGGAGCAGTTTTTCTTTAGTGCCCTTTGTGATTGTGGTGGTAAGATTGCTGCTCTTTCATGTTCTAGTAGATCCATTTGAACTTGCTTGTATATGTACTAAGATTTTCTGCATGTCTCGACTTATTACATCAGTATTAATTGTTATATAATAGCTATCGAATGATTACTTAGCTACTGGAATTAATCATGGCGCAGGTGGTGTGCACCATCCTGGCGCTGATTGCCACCTTACCACTAGCTCAGCTTTTCTTCTTCCATATACTTCTCATAAAGAAGGTAACTCGCTGTCAACTTTGTCTTAAGTAGTACATGAGCACCTCTCTTGATTGTCTAGCCTTTTCATTTTCTTTTTGTTTTCCTTTTCTTGTGCCTAATGAATTTTGTTCCCTATCATTAAGTTCGATATTCTGATGTATCCTTCCTCTTCTTGCACGGACTGAGATATGTTCACTTCTAGCGCTTGTTTTGGTTTTGAATTGAGTATTTGATCTTGAAAGTCTTCTTCTTTCATAAACTGGTAGTTCTTGGTTGTGATATTGAATCGGTAGTTCACTTCTGGCCTTTGCTTTGGGTCACAGGTGGTTGGCTGGGCCATTGGTTTGAATATTGTCATCTTTCTTGTAGATCATCTGTGGTTACCGTTCTATTGAATTTTTCCCTTTTTAGATAAACTGCATTGGTATTCTTGTGTTATTTGCTTCTGTGATGAAAATAGGCGGACTTGTTTTACACAGTAAGTTTCCTGGATATATGATGGAGTGACATAGCCTTGAATTGAATCTCAGGGAATTAGCACTTATGATTACATCATAGCTCTGAGGGAGCAAGACCAAGAGCAACAAGGAGTAGGCCATCAAAGTGCACAAATGTCTCCTGCCAGCTCACTTACTGGATTGAGCAGTGCGAGCTCTTTCACAACCTTCCACCGAGGTGCATGGTGCACGCCGCCGCGATTGTTCCTTGAAGATCAGGTACTCATTAAACTCGAGGCAGTATGAATTGTTCAAAGCAGATTTTCTTATCTTTGAACGTGCTGCTCTGGTGTGTTAATTCGTCTCTATCTTTGAAAGTCAAGATTATCCTCATTTAAGTTCCTTGATAAAAATTAAACCTCCCTCCGTGGGTATTATTTTTGGACAGAGCTGAGGCAATTAACCAGCGCTGCTTATGTATGATGTCTCTTCGAAATTCTCTTTTATGAGCATTATGAACTCTATTTGCTGAAGTAACAAAGCTTAGGTTTATGTTGTATGCCATGAATAGCTATTTTTAATGCCTCCTCCAGTTTGATGTTGTGCCTCCGGACACTGGATCCGTTAGTTCTTTGGGCAAGAAGACAGTGGGAGAGGATCTGCCAAAGAAAAAGAACCCTGGAGCAGTGAAAATCAGTCCATGGACACTTGCTCGCTTAAATGCAGAAGAGGTATCGAAAGCTGCTGCAGAGGCTAGAAAAAGATCTAAAATACTCCAACCTGTCGTGAGACGAGAATCCCCATTTGGCCTTGAAGCTGACAGGAACTTTGGAAGCAGTAGCCGACGGATGATACCAAGGCCTGATAATAATAGGAAACGGCCGAGTAAGCGGGTGAGGCTCCCCGCCGACTTGCCCATGGAGCCAATCACGAATCTCTCACTGAAAAGCGCAGAAAAAGGTATCCCTGAGACATCAACAAGCTTGGCTCCTCTTCAGCTCGAGGCTCGGAGTGCTTTCCAAACAAGTCGGGCCATGTCTGGCTCCAACGAAATCGTGGGGTCCTCCCCAGAAAGCAGCCTGGAATCTCCTGACATCCACCCTTTCCGAGTCTCCTCCTCAGGGCCTGAAGAGGGTCGGCAGCCGACTGGACTAACTGCTGGTACGGCTGCACTGAGAGGATTACCGCTCTCGAGATCAACCAGCGATGGGTATGAAGCATCAGGTGGGGAAGATAGCGACAGGGTTCCTTCTAGGTTTGTTCAGAGGTCAGCAAACTGGAGTAATCTTCTATTGGGGTTCGATCAAGATCAGAGGGTCGCAAGATTGAAAGCGTCATCGTCGTCGTCTTCTCAGGTCGATCACAGAAAGCTTTGACCTGTATTAAGTCTTGCTTCGAACTGATTTGATGAAGAAGCGATGGAGTTCACAATTCTTTCATTCATGGACAAGAGTCATTCGGGCTTCCGAGGACTAATAGACCCATCTTGGCTTTTTGCATTCTAATGCTGTTCATTGCCTGTGATATCTTTAGATCGAAGGAGTTTCGATAAGCTGTAAAAAAGAGTTTTTCAATTAACTATTTGGCAAGTGGGATTGGCCCAGAAAAGCTCTCCTTTTAACTTGGCAGATCTTGGTTCTCGCTCTTCTAAATCCACAAAAAGGCAAGTTTGAGATTGACAAACTGCCTTATTTGAACATTTTGTAATCCTTCATCTGGCAAGGAGTTGATATCGATCTTACTTTCCCCAGTACGTTGCTTATCAAGTTCCATTTTCTCTCTCGCAGAGGCGTTTTAATGTGCAGATGTTGATTTCTGCCTTCGGTTTTCAACAGTTCATGTAAAACACTTGAATCGGAAGGCCCTAATCATAATGAATTGGTCTGTGCCATCCTTATTAATAAGTAGGCCATGAATATCTACATTTGAACTGGAAAAGAAAGCAGGGACGGCATTAGTTTGTGATTAATGGCTGCATATCACTTTACAGCGCAAAGTAAGCTAACAATCGGGCGCGCAAAGTGGAAGCATCTTAAGAATATAAGGATGACAGAATGAGTATAATAACGCGTATGGCTACAAGACAAAACCACAATCTAAATTGGTCTATTGTTTTACGGTATCTGTAAGATCGATGGCAGAAATTTAAAGCAGATTAAGCAGCTACGATGTGTGTTCACCAACGGAGAAGCTTTGGTCTCTAGGGAACCAGTTTAAGCTGGATATGCCTCACGAGACGATGCCCGTTCGGCGGAAGGCTGGCAGCTAGCATGCAGATTCGCAAAGTACTTCGGTCAGAGAATTAACTCGGTATGGCAAAGGGCAGAGTAATTCCCAAAGGATTACAATCTTCAATCTCAAACTAATCGTCTCCGGTTATGTTTGGAGATGAAATGGTGTATTAGGAGACGCTACATAATAAGCATGCAAGCAAATCAACACATATCCATGCCTGAGAATATCAACACCGAACATAGTTTGATGCTTTGTTCTGAAGAAAGCCAAGAATACTGCAGTTTTGTATGACCACACAACTTAAACATGTGCCAAGAATGAATTCCACAACATCTAAGCAAGCAGAAAAGAAAAAAAAGGGTCTATATAGCATCCCTCCCCACCCTACATAGAAAGTGCCAACACCAAAATACGCGACCATGTTTCACTCCGAATGCGGACTCCGAATTGCGAAACCTTTATTACCCGTCATTACAATGATTGCACCGGATCCGATCAGATTCTAACTGGTGCAAATTCATTTGCTGCATAGTTGCTTGTACAATATACATGGCCTCTGATTGTACAAACAAAATCTAACACCTAGAGGCCGCATGCTTATGGAGCAATGTGTCGAGCTACACTGCATTTCAATGAAACAGAGTTGCAAAGGAAAGCAATCTTACAACTACCGGAGTCAAATGAGAGTGCCCCTCACCCGATCGCAAATCGATCAAGCATACGCGACGGAAACCACGTGAGGGACCTTCC
The DNA here is from genome assembly GCF_020921035.1 of Rhodamnia argentea. Lineage (NCBI taxonomy): Eukaryota > Viridiplantae > Streptophyta > Magnoliopsida > Myrtales > Myrtaceae > Rhodamnia > Rhodamnia argentea. The sequence continues at coordinate 6,217,178 of NC_063154.1, read as the reverse complement.
CTTCATCGAAGGGCAGGCTGACATAGTCCCTGGCGAACTCCTCGGCAATCTCCATGGCCAGCTCCCCGTGCATAGCCTTGCAATACATGTACAGCACAACGTTCGCGGCCAGACTGAGCAGCATCAGCATCATGAGGGAGCTCGACGTCGCCACGATTTGGACCACGAAATGCCAGCGTTTCCATTCATTCCCATCAATCACTGACTCGGAAGTCGACAGAGTACTAGTCCACACCAGAATCCCCGACAGAATTCCGAAGAACAGCGTCACCGACAATGCCACGCTTCTCATTCCCTTCACCAAGTAAGCGCTCCGCCTCAGCGGAAGGAACCAGTAGCCCGATTCAGCCACCACGATCACGTTCGCCAAAACCCACTGCACTTGCAAATACGCCAATACCAACACTAGAACCACCACGATCGACGCTACTAATCCGAGAAAGAAGGTCGAGGAATAACTGATTTCATGACCGACAACAAGTTCAGCCCCTTTGAGGATTAAGATCCCTAAGATTCCAGAAACGATTACCATCGAGGAGGTGATAGCTTGGGTGCAGATAAGCGTAGATAAGAGAGGGAAGAAGGATGTTCCTATGGACTTGATCGCCGAGAGGAGCTTGACCGGCCGGCCGTAGAACCCCTGGACGACGCTGTAGGTGATGGAGCCCGCGGCGAAGATAGACAGAAGCGTGAGGAAGGAGGTGTACCCGACGCTGAGGAGCACGCTCCTCGGGTCGACGCCGCTCCGTTGCTGTTGCGGCGGTTGATTGAGGAGGAGGAGGGAGTGCCTGAGGAGGGTCTGGGCGTGATAAGGGTTCGAGGAGGAGGAGGAGTCGAGGAGGAGGCGCTGGAGAGTGGGGTAGACGGCGAGGGAGAAGGAGATAGGGAGGAGGAAGAGCACGGAGAGGGCGAGGAAGTGGCGGGAGTGGGCCTTGAGTATGCGTCGCGATTCGGAGATCACGGTGCAGAAGTCAGCCGCCGGGGGTGGGGGTGGTGGCGTCGCCATGGCCGAGAGCTAGGAGATCGTGGTCTTTGTGGATGTTTCAAACAGATAGAGATGGAAGGAGGGAGATCACTATTATATAAGTGATTAATCTAATTAATTAATTAATTAATTAATTAAACATTCCTATTATTACTATTACCGGGTTTGAACTCTTCTTCTTATGATGATGTAACTTGATTTGAAGAGTCATAAACTCCTAATGCACGTAAAATATGCCCATCGTTTTGAAAATCAAATAGGCTCTTCTAGAAGAGTAAATTTTCACGCACCTCGACTCAGATGCATTCGAAAGGAAAATTTGTCGATTTTCACGAACAAATCTACGGATAAATCTATATGTAAAATGGATGCATTTCCAACAAAATGAACATGTTTATGGTTGCCCTAATGGTACGAAAGCGAAGTCTCGTTGAAATGAAATCGATTGGTAAGTGGCAATTGCATTTGATTCAGAATGTTTAAAACTCGATTGCACTTTTCAAATGTTTGGATTGCATCTTGTCATATGAACTTTCTTTATCGGATAGTATAAGGTTGAAATAGGTCGGAGGGATCAAGATAAGATTTCAAATGTCTTTCATAATATTTAGAGGATACACAGAATACCAATAATGGATTTAATGTAATGCAATCGCTCTCCGCCGGCAAGTCTTACCTCACTCTCCTTGTCGTCCTTCGCCTCCATTGCCGAATTGAACGCCGACAGTGTAGCTCCAAATCTAGCCATGGTGGCCGAGGTTGAGTCAAGCTCCTCCGTGGTTGAGGTCCAATCGAGCTCGGCCATGGAGGAGCTCTAGACATGGCCATGGAGCTCCTCCGTGGTCGACATTGACTCGAGCTCATCACAACGATGATTCTCATCGGTGGCAACGAGATGGAGCTTGGTAGACGGCTGTGGGTGGAAGGAGCTGTATCCCTCTTATATATGACCTTATTTTGTATTGGACAGCAACAAAACATAGGATATAATAATTGTAATTATGTCTTGACTTTTTATCATGACTACTTCACCTAACTTTCTATTGACAATTGAGGGACGGAAAACTTTAGAGTGTGAGCTATTCAAGCGAACTCTTCGTTCGCAAGATATGGTAGACTCCCGATCACTAGAGATTTGGAGAATGGGCACAAAATCGAAGAGAGATGGATCCCCAAGCAAGATAAAAAAAAGAAGACTCTCTTAAGAGTGATAGAGGTTGAAGAAAGCCAACCCTAATTTCTTCAATTTTTACCTAAATTTCAGATTCAATAAGACGTTGTTTGGATTGACAAGGAAATTCATCTTCAAATGGTTTTATTGGACATGAACCTTGGGAAAAAAAACTAAAGTAATGGCGTGAAAATGCCACATCACTAAGGGTGATTTTGGACAAAGGATTAACGAAAATAGATACGAGATTCAAGGAAAAGTTAGTCGTTTTTTATGAGACCAAAAAAAAAAGTTCAAACAATAATTGAGAATGCACGTAAAGTTGGTGATTTTTTACCAGACGGAAAGAAATTTAGGATAGAGTTGTTTTTCTTGGATCAAGAGTTGACATCTTTTATGAGACAAAAAGATGGTTAGGATAGAATTGATATTAGAGTTTCTTTTATAGCATTTAGCCTATGAAAGGGTTAATTTTGACCCAAATGGATAAGAATGCCTATTATTCAGTTCCAAGGGCCAAAAAAGTAAAAACACACAAAGTGGCCCAACAAGAAACGGGGAGCGGATCTTTGTACAGCAAGGGCATTGAAGTCATTTTCACGGTCTTTCTGTCCTTTCTCCAGTACAAAAGGTGAACTGACTCTCTCCGTGTGTGTCTCTCTCTCTTCGCGCCCTTTCTCATCTCAGCGTTCGGCAGAAACAGACCAACGAAGCGCTGCGCAGCTGCTCTACGCCCTGATTTCTCATTCGGTAATCTCTCTCTCTTTCTCTCTATATCGTTCGAGAGCGTGATCGATGGTTCAGTGCGCTGCCCGCTACGTTCCGTGCGCAGTAAACCCTCCTTCCGTTCGTTTCTTCCTAAGATCGTGTTTAGGATTTCATTGCGAGCCGACCTTGTCGTGGAAATTTGTTGACCGCGGGCATGACATTGGAACTGTGGAAATCTTTGGCTCGAACGAGAGTGCTGTGGCGGTCGAGCAAGGTTGGCTGATGCCTCTTTGAAGTGCCGCCCATTTTGTTTGTTTGGGGGACTTGAGAGAGGGATCTGGTGATCTGGGGTTCTAATATTCGGACGTGGTGTATTCATTCAGAGAAAATTTTATTGGGCTCCTGAATATCGTCTCGATTGTCTCGGGACTAAAGCTGGGTGAATCAGTTGCATTCTTAGATTTTGATGTGCATGTTTTCTGAGGATGATTTTTGTGAGTGAATTTCAAATGGAGATCTGACGGCTGGGTTTTAGATTTTCTCTGAGTACTTTTTGTCGTGTTAGAGCAGGCATAGCACCCAAAAAGCCATGAGAATTTGTGGAATTTTTTAGCTACTTGGATTTCAAAAGTTGATCTGAAAGACAATACTTTACCTTCAACTTATTGTGGGGAAATAGAACCAAGCATGACTTTGACAATAAAAGCACGTGAAAAAGCTTTGCGCTGTCTCGGGAGTTAGATCACCAGATGACGTTTCTAAGTGGCTATAGAAAGATCTGAGCGCTGGTTTCCCTAAAATGCTTCGTACCATCTTTTTCTATTTGAAGGAGATTTCTGCATTTTTTTTCAAATTGATATTTCCTCACTCTTCCTTGCAGGAACTTCTCCCCTTCCTCTACTCGTGTTTCATTTGCGTGAGTGTAGGACTCAAATGGACAACTACCGCCAAGATAAATTACATAAATTTGAGGAGTTTGTTGATCGACGTCTGAAACCAGATCTTGTTCATGCCATATCCGAGAGGTATCTTTTCTTCTACTTAGCAGTTTCTTCTTTGATTAGCATGCGGAAAAGTGTTATCTTTAGTATGTTGAGAAAGACATTTATCTATGAGTTCAGAGGCGAAAAATCAGGATTTACTGTGAGGGGAAAGTGATGTGAGATGCCAAGGACTCGATAGATTGATGGCAATATTTTCTGAAGCGATAGAAGCTGGATCCTCAACCTCTTAATTCTGGCCAAACAACAAACACTCCCCTACATTTATGCATTGCAAACCATATAAGTTTTCTGTACACTCGTCTCATGAATAGAAGATTCTGTTTTTGAGGCTCATGTAAGCATGGATGACTGTGACATGTATGTTGAGTCGTCATATATCATCTGGAAGTTGGACTCGAATCCCTGCGTACCTCCTTTTCAGGAATCTGAAAAGGTTTATTTTGGCTTAATTTTATTAGATTTATCTGGGTTGTGGTTTATGAGTAATTTGTCTAGAGAGGGCCTCTTCTAACAGAAGATTGTGCCATGCATAATTAAGCTGAGCAATGGTTTAGTGAAATTATTTAGCTGATGTGTGGCTGATTTGGCCCTTGTTTTATACAGGGATAAGGTTTTCGAGCAACAGAAGACTTTGTATCCCTTTTTAAGTAAATGGAGTCCTGTACCTTATATGGAATGATTTGTTTACGTATCATGAGGAATAATCAATTGTCATACGCACTTGATTTACTTACAATTTTGATTAACTCCTTTCTTTAGCAGTGTTTCAGGAGCATTCCCCAGTTTGAATTTGCAACTTTAAGCTTTGACAGTCTTTTGATTTTCTTGACATTGTATTATTTTTAGCTCAGATTTACGAAAACACATTGAGAATCTTCAGAAGAATAGCGTAACTAGTCTCAAGACATTGGTCAACCTTGGTTCTGAGGTGTACATGCAGGCAGAGGTGTAAGTCCTCTCTCTATGTTTATTCCCTGCAACCTTTGCATATTCTACCTCGTAATGCTGGTAGGAGACAAGTCTTGGCTTATGCCACCTTGTGATGCTTTTCGGTGAAGTTCCTGCTTGATGAGCAGCGACATATTCATAGATATGCTTATTCTTTTTTTCTTTAATGTAAATGACGGTAAGTTTTGTGCATAGAGGGTGCTCGCACAAGTGGTGCTGAGGCTTCAGTTACATTACAATTAGTACCAGGACACTAAACTTGTTTTGCTTTAGTTCTCATGTAACTGTATTTGGATTGGGTGAAAAATGCATGAAACTGAGTACCGGTCATGTGAAAATAGGCAGTGTAGAGTCTGTTCCTCTGATGCTGATTTAATTTCCTGGTTTTTGGTTGCTTTTTGAGGGTTAATTCAGGAGCGCTATATGTTTTCAGGCCAGATACACAACGCATTTGTGTAGATGTTGGACTAGGGTTTCATGTGGAGTTTTCATGGTCCGAAGCTCTGAATTACATATTACTAAAGGAAGAGAAGTTAGCCAGGTATGCACTTTAACTGATGCGATTTCAAAAGTCTATGTATAACTGCCACACTGGAGATAGGGACTTCTCTTTCTTATCTCCTTTCCTTACTCCCACAGCTCATTCTGTCTGATCTTGCAGGCAAATAGAAGAGTACACTCATCAGATTGCATCAATTAAGGCACAGATAAAGATGGTATGTGTGATGAGAAGTTTTGCTTATGCTTTTGCGTTTTTGTTTAACAGATTGAATATGCTTGTACATTGTCTCCAGCTGAAAGTTGGTCCTCTTAGAGCATATAAACTTGGACAGTACACAATGCTAGGAGTACCCAGACGATACTGGGGGTTCCTGTATCTGCAAACTTCCTTTCCTTTTCTTTTTGCCGAAGAGAATAAAAATGCCATGTATTATACTGTTCTTAGGTTGTGCAGAGCTTATCATCCTTACACTGGACTCCCCTGCTTGGGGAACACTTATCTCCGAACTAATGCGTTGCAATAATGACTCGATTTGCTTGCTTCTTGATATGACAAGTTTAGACTTGTCCATACATAGAGTCAAGATCGACACTCACTAGAGTGATTGGATGTTAAATGTTTTTGAATTCTCCTTATGATTGTCACTTCATTTGGCTGGAGTGAAGTAGCTAGATGGTTATCGTGCAGGTCTGTGAGGGAATCAGGGAGTTGCTTCAACTTCCTGCCGAATTGACCCTACAGGAGCCCATACTCTGATTCAAAATTAAAACTGTCTAGGTAAGACTCTTATTCTTTGTGGATAATCTTCAATCTAATGAGTGGAGGATGGAACAAAAAAAAGAGGCAGCTGACACAGTCTGCTGATGTTTTATGTGGAAGATACTATGTTACTGGGCTTGGATTTTCTTGTCAAATGGTCTTTACTTCAGTTTTCCTTTAGGGCTAAGTACAAAGTACATGTATGGTTAAGAAATGGTGCCACAGAGAGTTACTGGAGATGATTTTCCACACAACAGGTGAATGAAGACTTTAGAGCGGCAATACCTTGTGCTTCTACACTCTAAATTCCAGTGTAGGTTTGTTAGAGCCGTCAGCATATTCGTCTCTGCCTTTTTTATAGTCTAGCTACTTTTGCCTCGGTAAAGAGCACCTGAGTGAACTTGGAATCCGCCTCACAATTCTAGGAGAAATCAATTCGAAGTTCTGGCATTGCTTTACTTTGTTCCTGGCTTAATCTATGGGTTTGATCCTCAGATCTCATCTATGGACCAACCCCTCAGCCCACCCGCTGACTGCCTAGGGTAAAGCTCATGTCTTTGAATAGATGGAATAGCTATGGTGATCCGATGAATACAATGTTTGTAGCTTTTATTAGCGATAGCTTGTAAGATGATCATTTGATTCGGATAAGCTTGAGCATGACATTCCCATAGCCAACGCCGGGTGGGACTGTCGCTTGAGCCAGGAAGGTTACGGCTTTTTATGCAGAAGCTGGGCCTTGGGATGTTTCTGTGAGCGAATCCGATAAAAGTCAGGACGGGACACTGGGTCAGTACACCCCACACAGTGCACGATGCGTATTAGGGGTAGGGGGAGAAGTGTCAAAAAAGTCATACACCTATTGTATTAATGTCAATTCAGTCCTAAATCTTCTTTTGGTATCAATTCAGTCTTAAAATTTTTTCATTGGTGCCAATTTAGTCATAAACTTTTTTTTGGTGCTAATTCAGTCCTAAGCCTTTTGCATGTGTCAATTTAATCCAATTTTTTTTGTATTTACGCCAAGTGCGTCAATTCGCCAAATTTTGGCCGAAAACCAATGGCATGGACGTTGATTATCCTACGTGGCAAGTCCGATGCTGGCATGGACATTTTTAAATATTTTTTGATAGCATCAATGCGAAAGGCTTAGGATTGAATTGGCACAAAAAAAGGTTTAGGACTAAATTTGCACTAATGCAATAGGTGTATGGCTTTTTTGACACTTCTCTCTAGGGGTGAGCATGGCCGGGTGGATAGGTTTCGGATTTAGACTTCGAAATCGACCTGTTATAATCGGTTTCAAATTTTTGGTAACTGGAACCTGTCCTGTTTGTCCTAAAACCTGTTTTGAGACCTATCCTATTTTTTCGATTCGGTTTCAAGATCTACTCAAGAACCTGTTTTTTTATTTCATTTTTTCAGTAAAATAATATGAGTAGCAATGAAACGATTATAAGTACACAATGAATAATAAAACTCACTATCCACTAAAAGTAACAATTCCTAGTATAAGCAATAAGAATTACAATCTACTAAAAACAGAGTAGCGAGGCAAGCGAGACTAGGGTGTTTTTTTTTTTTTTTCTTTCTAACAGTTTGCTAAAAATTAGTTTAAAAAAGGGTCCGGTTCTTAGGTACTTAGAATCGAGAATCGGTTCGGTTCTAATCGGTTCCCAAAATTTCGAATGAGTTCTTGGACCGATTTGAATGTGAATCGATTTCCGGATCTGTATTTTTGTTGGTCCAATCTGGTTTTCGGGCATCGGGTACTATCCAGGATGCTTTGTACAGACAGGTACTGGTGAAAAAACAGTGGAAATCCATGTGAATGGAGAGTGGCTGAAATTTCACCAAAAAAAAAAAAAAAAGAGGAATGGCTGAAATAAATAAATGAATAAAAAACAAAAGGAATTGGATGGGGATTGATGAGACAGGCGGATGCTCCAAAAAAAAAGGGTTGTCGTGCTCGACGGGCGGTTTGTATTGCGGGCGGATGGGATGGGATGGGATGGGAAGGGATGCGATGTTGGGTTCCATCGCCACGCACAAGGAATCTCATTTGTTTTTTCCTTGCTTGGGGGTAGAGAGAGGGGTATTTACTATTTACTAATAAACAAATTTGAAGTTCTTTGCTTTTTTTTTTTTTTTTGTCGTCGAAACAAATTTGAAGTTCATGGAAAGATAAATTGACGGAAACTCAGCGCTGCCAATGCACTTGATATTTCACTAACGTTAGGAAATATGACAAGCAGAATGTTTATACCCAAAGCCTTCATGAGAATAAGAGAACTCGATCCCCCTTCGGTTTTCCTTGGCGAGGTCAGTGTCGGGCAACAAATTGAGTCCGGCACCAAAAGCTCATGCCAAGCCATGATCATCAAGGCAAAACAAGATGTCGTGTTCTGAGTCATGAGCATGAATTAATATTGTGAGGGACTCCTCTTTGCCATCCTCCATAAAGCCACCGAAGTCCATCAAGAGCCTTACTTACCACCTTCACCTCCATCCATTTCTGTCGCATGCACCCTTAATGACTATCGCAACCCACCTCTACATTTATCTCCACAATTATTCTTGTGATCTCCACGTTCAAACTTTGCCAATGCCAAGATCGCCTCTGTCCACGTTTATTGTGTCTAGACGATATCGCACGATGTCACTTGTGACGACCGTAATCGCTTTTATGACACGCAATTGCAAATTACGAGACAAGATGAGCTTAGTTTGGTGGTTTTTTTTTTGGTCGAATAGCTTGGTGGTTAAGGGCTTGGTATCTAAAGGTAAGTGGGGAACAATTGGAAACCGATTTGGAAGATAATACAGCAAAATAAACATATGATTGCTTCTTTGTCGTCATCTGTTGACCGTGACCCAAGATAGGATAAGGAGCAAAGAAGAAACAAAACCAGCGGACACAATCGAAAACCTATCTAATCTCGAATCCGGGACCTTACGCCGGCTCGAACCCACTGAAGCACGATCATGCATAAACAGATCAGAGACCACCCAAAACATTTTAACAAGTGTAATGAGTATTGGGTCGCATTGCATTTGCGATAAGGCCGCAATGCATCACATCACCTTGTCGAATTTTTTTCAACACGAGCTCTTGAGTAGGGTGATCGACCTTGTGATCCCAAAGACACTAACTCAGTCAGATATCCCAACCATGGGATAGGAGCCCACTTATTTTGCGGTTTTTAAAAAATGATCGATTTTATTGCCTGAAATAATTAATCAATAATTAACATTTTCATTATTGATAATAGCTTATATCTAAATATTTTAGAAATCATTCATTTTTATAAGCAAACTAAACGATGAATTTTAATGGAAGGCTCGCGAGCGTGGTCCTCTCCTTGTCCTGTCTCACGTTTTAACTTTTCCCCTGTCCTTTCACCACGACCAGCGCCAAGCTTTTCTGTTCTGTTCTTTCGATGCCAGCCAAGCTAAGATAAAAATTCGTTTATTGGGTGGGGGTGGGGGGGGTTAAACTTCTGATAGGAAAGATTCCCATCCCGACTCGATGGATCAAATAACTACTTGGATGAGGTCTGGATTAGTGAGAGGAAAATTCTATCCCGCCTCCAGTTCCTTCCTCAACATCCCAACGATCTTATCCCCCGACTTGATATCTTTGATTGTTGGGAATTCGGATTTGGAAATGGATATTTTTTGCATAAAAAATTTGCGAGGGTGCGGCGGGTAAAAGCCATCTCGGAGCGGTGTCGTCTCCACCTTTTTCATGCGCTGGGCTCCGCCAGTGCCATCACATTATCCCTACCAGTGCCTTTGTAGAGTGTCGTCACCACGCCTAACGACAATGTCATAACTTTGTTATACTTTTTAATGGAAAGACCAAGGTGAACAAAGAAGTATGTAGTTCGACGATTCGATTGCATTAAAAAAAGGGTTCGCGTCGATATTGAACAATTTAAAAAGTCTAGATATTCACCGTGTCGTCATCCCAAATTGAAAGAGTCCCCCTATGATTTAGGATCTCGCCAAACAGTTCACGCAACCCACCATATGGTGGCAATTAAGGGTGCATATACGAATATGTGAATCCGTTAAACTCGTAAAGTCAATATGAATTTGTGTCCGCATGGTAGATTTCAAGGTGATATTTACCAAGTATTCACTTCGGAGCGTGTTTGACTTAGTGGTATTTGAAATGACTCAATACCATGTAACTTAACACTAATTGCATCTTAGGGAAAAAAGAAAACTTGGTTAACGAGTGCCTCGAGATATTTGATAAGTAGCTAATTAAGAAAATTACTGCATTTAGCAGGTTAATTACTCTCGTGAAATTCCTAATCAACGTCTTGAAGCTTGTGACTTTCCTTGACAAAGTGAGAATGTAATAATTTAGTTACCAAGTCCTAATGGAATAACGAGGAAAACTTTTTCAGGACACCTCCTTTACTCCATCAGATGACTACCGTGTTGAATGGAGTTGTTCTGTTTACCTGTCGTTTTAAAGAAGCTGTGGGAGCGACGTCTGATGAGTATTCTGCTGTTCATTTCTCGAATATGATAAATACATGGACTCTAGAGAGAGAGAGAGAGAGAGATGAAGAGACAAAAGGAGAAGTCGGGAAGTCAGAGCCTTTTGCTTCAAAAATCCCATCTTTATTGGCTTTTCTTTTGTCTCTCTCTCTCTCTCTCTCACTACTGTGGACTTCGAGATTCGTTCAGTACGAAAATGGTTGGCACACTGCCACACTGGGACTGGACTGAGTGGGGGGAGGGCCGCTTCAGCGAGTTAACTCACTCGGGCCGGCACTGGCGTTGGCGGGTCCCTCGAAAGCTGGGTCCTTTCTTCAGTGTCCTCTCAGTCTTCTTCTGCTCTCTCTGTCTCTCTCTCTCCCCCCATCTCCATCTATCTGCAGCGACGCTCTGTCTTTTCTTTTCTCTTTTTTTTTTACTCCTCTGCTTTCCTCTGACACTGCATGCATGGAAAATTAGTCTTATGTACTCGCCAACGTATGTGCCCTCCTCCCGTTTTTCTTTTCTCTCTATCACATGGAGCCAAGCAAGTTCGAATTCCATTTTGGTGAATTTCTTCGGATTTGATGCAAGGATTCACATGAACTTTTCTTTCTCTCGTCACGTTCTTTTCAGTACAGCTTGTACCCGTTTCTTTGTGAATCTCTCTCTCTCTCTCTCTGCTTCCTTTTCAGTACAAGTGTACAACTTGTCACATTCTCTACCGACGGTATTACAACCTCATCAACACCACTCGTCGTCGTCGTCGTTGTCAACAAAGGGAAACAAATGAAGTAGAATTAGGTATGAAGTTTGAGCATAGAGAAAGAATCAACCCAGCCAAACCCGAAAGTTAATCTGGTTTTGTCGTGACAAGAGGAATGGTTGCGTACAGCAGAATGATACTACAGAAAAAGAAGTCGGTTCCCAGTTGGAGATTCAACTCTGTTGAATTTTGTCTCGATTAACTCCTAGGCCACCCTCCCGTTCTGATCATTAATGGCCCATCAGTGGCCTTAACTACTTCGCTTTTCAGCCACATCCGTCAGAATGCTCAGCGATTAGAGAATCAAGTCAGCACAAGAAAAGAAAAGGCGAATGAGAAAAGGGTAAGGAAGCCTTGTTATGGATAAAAAGATACATGAGAGGAGATTAGCTAGCATTTGAGGCATTTGTGACTTGTGAGCATGGGCAGCAACTAGATTTTCTTGGATTAAGGACTTTATACATGTTGCGTTGATCTAAGCTAACCCGACATTTAACCTTAATACGATTTAATTAGCCTAGTTAAGATAGAAAAAAAGAAGAAAAAAAGGTATGATCTAGGGGTGATAAGCTGGGGCTATATTTGGACATCTCTGTGTTAATCCAGACAACTAAGTAATGATTCGGAAGCACCGGAAGTAACTGTCCTAGGAGGGAGGAAATCAATGATCAGCAGTAGAACATGAGTTTCTTCACATTTTCGCTGAGTTTTGGTAGAGGCGTGGCTTTCGGAGGAGCGGCTCGGGACAGTTGAGACCCGTTCCTCATGTGGCCCGACATCTCTGATCGCTCGAGGTATAGCCTGCCTCTGTAAGCAGCCAAATGGGCGTAGTAAGCTGGGGGCACCAGCGACACTGGCTTTGTGCACCTAGCGAACGTGTAGCACAGGTTATAGACCAGCTTCTGGAGCTCGTCGGATGTGAACTCGTTCTCGTCCACCAGTACGTGGTAGTGAGCCGGCCGGCTAGTTCCTTTTACTCCCGAGTGGCTGCACAAGTAGAAATCAAACTCCCTCGGATGAGTTATTACTGTGTCCACCACTGTCCCTGGTGGGATGTTCTCCTCAAAGACCTGGCCTTTGGTAGAGGGAACATCGGCATCGTCGGGAAATAGCCTTGTGTGGTGCCTCTTCTGGACGACTACGAATGTAATGGTCGGCCTGTAGCCGGGGAATCGCGCACAGCCTTTCTTAATGGCGAGCAGCTCCTCTTTAAGGACTTTGTGGAACTGAGTCTCGCTCACGCCGTCCCTAAAGAAGATTATTCTCCTGGGCAGCTCCTTGACTTCGAGTCGGAAATCATCTAGCAATTCCCCCGCCATGTCCCCGAGATCCTGGATTATTTCTTGCCTATGGGTTTGAGACCTCATTCTGGATGCATACCTGTTGGCGGCTGGCCAGTTGATGCTGCCAACGACAGCGGCAACAGACGGGCTGGAGTCGTCAAGCGGGTGAGGATGAGTCACGTCGGCACCCATAAATATCACCGGCTCATTTTGATGGAGAAGCCGCGGGATTTGGGAGGGAAATGAATTGTAAAGCGCGACCGTGCATCCTCCTACTTTGGCATTTATCTTGAGTGCCAAGTTTGCGAGAAACTGGGAATTCAACTTTCCGAGGTTGGGGTACAAGCAACACTGGCTTACAACTCCGATGGTCGTCTCGGCAATTCTTTTTAGATCTGCATATCCTTTGTGTTTCTTCTCCATTACGCATAGGAGTAGCCGGAGGTTGTTATCCGCGGCTTTCTGGATCTTCTTGAGCTTAGACTCCAGAAGAACAACATTGTTGAGCACGTGATTCGGTTCGAATTGCGGGGTGATAACCGGATTCTTGCAGAGATATATGCCTAGCTGTTCGCATCTTTGGGAGAGCTGCATGATGAACTTCGAAATGCTCGACTTCTGATCCGGGGTTCCGCCGAAGCTTATGAGGCCCCATTTTTCTATCCGAATTCCCTCGAAAACATGGCTATCCATGAGATTCCACTGCCGATCTGGGCGAGACGGAACTAGATTCCTAATATGGCCATGCTCACCTAGTTTTAGTTTCGGAGGTTGCAAGATTCGACCGTTTACTCGTGTCATCTCTCTTGAAATCTGGAGATTGAACTCTCTTTCCTGGTTGCCGCTGTCAATTAAGCAGACAACTCAGACGATTCAGCAATGAAGATTCAAAATCAGTTGAATAGAACCCTTGAGGCAAAACAGATTAATACTAGTTCACTCCATAGATCTCCAGAGTTACCTCGTTGGACCAACAGGCCCTCGCATCACTCCGTTGATGATAGCTTTTCGCTCTTTCGGCCTCTGGCAACCCATCTTGAGAATTCTAGCCGTCTGATCGTCGGAAAGCTTCCCAAGAAACTTCTGGCCCTCGCAAATCACGCAGAGCTCCATTGGAAGATAACATGGTTTGCTTCTGCTCGTCTGTAAGCACGGCAAGTACCTGAACTCTATGTCATAGTTATAGTGGTTCTTGAAGTAACTCACCAGCTTCAGATTTTCGCCATCCCGGTCCACGAACCAGAGATTTTCGGTCGGCGCCTCGGTCAGGCCGTAGACCCGGTATCTCTGGACAGTTTCTCTGTGACAAACGAAGATTCGGATGTTCTTCAAAGCCTTCTCGACTTCCTTCCTTTCTTCAACAGTCAGGCTCCTGGTCTTCCTCTGAGAAAGGTCTCTAAGAAACTCGAGTCGCCTCTCCAGGAAGGGGATCACTCCGATGCTCTCATGGAAAGCCGTCACGGAGAAATCAACGTTGAGCGAAAGGCCTTGCTGCGTCGGCCGCAGGCTCTGGAAGAATCCCCTAACTCCAACGGCTCCTCCCCCGATTTCTTTGCTTCCGCCGGTGGAGCTGGAGTACATGGAGCGGCCCACGGGGATGCACTTCTCCGCGGGGCTCTCCCGCAGCACGACGTCCAAAGCGTGGAGGTAGTCCTGAGGAAGCGGAACCCAGTCATCTTCCTCCTTGCTCAAGTAGCTGCTCAATCCCTTCCCGTGGAGCTTCGACACGAGCTTCATGTTTATCCGGAACAGCTTGTGTTTGGGACGCTTGCCCTCCGGATCGCTAAACGGCAGCATCGACTTGCTCGTGGGGATCGGCAGGCTGATGAAGAAGTCGAGCCTGTCGTTCTGAAACTCCACCGGGCTGAAGAGATTCTTCCGGCCATCAAACGCGGGGAGAGCCCCGGAAAGGATGGCCGAGTTTTCTTTCACTAGCTGTCGCTTGATCGCCCGAGCAACTTCCCTTGGGGGGCTCGGGGTGATTTCAACGTTGTAATGGTAAATCCTCTGGGCCTGGTCGAATCGGACTAGGAAATGGTTGGCGAGAAGCGGGATGACCGGGCCGTCCACGCCGCCAGAGTCTGGTCTCCTGGCAATAGCCATTGCTTCTGGTGGTACAACACCGAAGACCCTTCTTCCATTTTCTTCCTCCACATCGGTTTGCCTCTCTGGAGCTGTTTCAATTAATCGGAAAGACAACATAGTGAGTCATATAACTTCTCATCTTCTTCACTTTCATAACCAAGAACAAGATTCTGAGTCTCTATTAGTCATTGGGAAATAACCAGTCATTAAGCACGATAATGTTAAAGATCCCTTTGACGAGCTACTCAATTTTCGGATACTAGACCTTGTTTTTTTTTTTTCCGCAAGCACATGCCTTGCTTATAGAGCCAACAGTACCTACAAGAGCCTTCTTGACTAATGAATATTGGAACACAAAGAAGCATGAACATGACATGCAAAGGGTGAAAAAAAAAAAAAGGAACCAACTTCCATTAACATGTGGGCAGAGTGAAGATTGAAAGCAGAGCACACATGCAAGAAGAGTGAAACAAGAAAGCGAAGAAAAGCAAATGAGACAAGTGGGTCTCCGATTCTTTTCTTTCTTTTGGCGTTTACCTGGAGCGACTGTGGCATTTGGGACCTGGGTCTCGGAGGATGTGGCGAGAGGCGGAGGGCTATTGAACTTGTGAGAGGACTTCTTCACCGGGGCCTTCGAACTCAAGCACTGGTTGCGACCCCGACCGTGAGAGAGCGATGGAGGTGAAGCGAGTTGGGTAAGTGTTGGGGGAGGAGGAGGCAGAGGAAGCAGAGCAGGGTGATAAGCCTGGTAATACTGGGTCCGGTTACACAGTCCTCCGAGCCCGAACTGATTGTTGTTGGAGTGTGGCAACAGCTGAGGTTGATGGTGGTGGTGGTGGTGGTTCGTGAAGGGGCTCCTGAAAGTTCTTGCCTTGGTGCTGCATTTCTTGCTGGCCTTCGACTCCTCAGTCTCTTCCATGGCTCGATTCACAGCGAGACAGGGTGGCGAGAGCAAAGTAGAAGCAGCAGATGCAGCATATAATAAAGGAAGAGAGAGAGATGGGCTTTCAGTTTCTGAGGTCTCTGACCTTCTTTGTTTCCTTTCAAAGGGAAAGGTAGGAATGAGCCAAATTCTGATTTCACTCTGCTATTGAGCCAACTGACCAGTGACTACTACATGTCAAACATTTGAGGCTAACGTAGCCTTTCGTTTTTTGTTCCAAGGGGAAAAAAAAAAACAGAACTTTATTGAAGTCAATGAGGTGGGGGAAAGGTGGGGGAAAAAAGTACAGAAAAGGCCTAAAGCCCTGTTATCAGCATCTGTGCAAATTCAATTATATTTGCCTGATGGGGATTGGACCTCCATGTGCTCAGCCTGCTAGCACACCACATTCATTTCCCAGCTCCATTCCTTTTTGAACATCTCATGTGGAAGAAAGAGATGAAAGATCCCATCTTTGTCCTAATCTCGTATGCCCTTCTTCTTGATTCATGCAGCTAAGGACTCTTCAGTGGATCCAAAGGGACCTGGAAGTTGGTGGGACAGGAGGGAGGTAGGAGAATCATTGACTGTGGCTAAATGACAAAAAGTCAATTTTCCATTTTGTCCCAACTGAGTTTTTACATCTCAATGAAGAAAGAGCCGGTCGTTTCAAGTTAAGCCCTCTCCATCCCTGCTGTTTAAACAGAAGAAGACAATAGTGGCATCAGGAACAGGAATCTTCCATTCCCATTAATCTATGAAGCTATCTGGAACTATAGGGTGATGGGGTCTTCCCCTAAGCTCAAGGATGACATGGAGTTACTTACCTCATTTGAACCTCTGTTAAAATCCCTGGTGATTATTATTTTGATTAACTTCTTTAGCTCACTAGACCCTTCTTTGACCCACACCTTTCTCTCTCTCTCTGGCATTGGTCTATCCACTATTACTTTTAGCCACCCTTTTGCCTCATCTTTCTGCAACATGATTAGTGGAAGTGGATGAGAAGATGGGTCCTTTTTTAAAAAAGAAAAATGAAAAATTCCATCTGATATGGAAACATGTTGTTGGAATGCGGTGATGGGGACAATATGATTAAGAGTGGAGCCAAAGAGAAAACTATTCAACTCATACTTAGGATTTGGACCACATCATGCGCATCAGATCACAGAGGTCCACTTGCCCTTTTTATCATATGAGAACATTTTAGCGTTTCGACCAATACATCGGATTGAGCGGACCTACAAACAGTTTCCAAGACTGGCCAGCAGCATGACACGTGGCTCGAGCGAGGCTGTGATTTTCACCCCTCGGTTTTGGTAGCCATCATTTAAAAGTTCGGCAGCTGTAAAAAAAAAAAAAAAAAATTTTAGCCTTCAGTGCAATCGGGTAAATTGAGGGGTTTAAGATTTACCCTATATCTTTGCTAGCTTTGCTCTTTTCTCCAATTGCACTCATTATCATGGTGACTGGAAAGGCTAAAAAAGCAAGAGTTTTGCGCCGAGATACGAGTCTGGTTTTTTTTCCCCTAAGGATTGATTTGATGTGTAATAGTGGGGGGATTAAGAGGGATAATGTTTTCTGCCTTCTTGGCCAAAGAAGTGTGTGCCACATGTACATATTAACTGAAAATTTAATGTCGTAAAAGTAAAAAGATGGGGGAAGTTATTACCCTTCGTTTAATTGGCAATTGAAATTTCGGTTAAACAGGTCGCCCTTGAGCTGGTATCGAGAAAGATTACGTCTTTATTTAACGGTAAGCTTTGTGATTGGTTTTGTCCGTCGAATGAATGACAAGTAGTTTAGGGCTATCTTGTAGCTTTCGATTTTAACGGTGATGACATAGTCAAAGCGTTATAACCACTTTTTGGACGAACTTTTTTCGTTTGATAACACGTAAGATGCATCCGATGAAATGATAAGTGAAAAGAAGTCCGTACAGAGGCCGACTCTTTCTAACAGGTTTATATGTAACGGGAGAATCACCAAAGAAGTTATAAACTTTTTTTTTTTTGGCCAATCGAGTCATAAACCTTTCATATTTATGCTAATTTAATCCATCCAATATTGACGTGGATGCCACCCCGTAATGACATGACAGCATTTAAATTTTTTTCCATTTCTTTCTTTCTTTCTTTATTTTTCTTCTCCTTATTCCTCCAGCTAGTCGCCGATCGGCCACCGGCGAGGTCGGCGTCACCTACATATGCTAAGGCTCAATCTCACCGGCTTGGCTAGAGGAAGAATGAGAAGAAAGAAAAAAAGAAAAGAAAAAAAAGGCAAACAAAGAAAATAATAATTAAAAAAATCTTAAAAATTTGTCACGTCAGCACCAGTAGGATGGAATGAATTGGCACAAATACAAAAATTTTAGGGCTCAATTGGCCAAAGAAAAAGTTTAGGACTGAATTGACACGATTACAATGAGTGTAAATTTTTTTTTGGCAATTTTTCCCTATGTGACGGTTTGCTATTACAATTGAAGAAGCCATCCCTTTACTTCTTCACGGGTTGACTAAAGCTTCGTTTCTCTAGTTGAACAAAAGATCCTGCCAATGAGACTCTCTGCTTATTGGTCTGCTCCTTCTAAATTGACTTCCTACTGTCCACAGAACGATTCTTGTTTAGTAAGTAGCAAACAACGAAGCTCTCACTCGAGAGACAAGTGGGAGAGGATTCATTGAGAACCAATATCTAACAAGGTAGTCCAGACGACTGTAATCTTGTTGCGTCTGCTCACATAATATTAAGAAAGAGAACAAAAAATCAAAGGAAGACAAAGGGAAACTATAATGAAAATCTAGACCGAAGAGTAACGCAAATCTTGGTTTGTCCGCATGTTGGAGGGAACGAAAATAAGTGCATGCTGAGGCGGCCTTTAAAAGAGATTCCAGGATGCCATCAGACCCAATGGGGGAAGCATGGTGAGCTATCTTTGATTGTGTTTTTCCCCCCCCACCATTATTAAATTCAGAGACATTTTAATAAGAACTGAAGAGGCAGACACTGACAATGATTTCGCAGACAAAAAAGTATTAATTGATTTGCGTTGCGACCGAATCTCAAGATTAGGACATGGATTTTGCTGCACTTTGACATTTTGAATGATTTGTTTTAAGGTTGTGTCATTTAGAGTGTCAGGAGTCACTTCCCATAGTGCTGCTTCTGACTGATGTTTTTGGGTGTCTTTTCTCGATGGTTTTGACCTCTTTGCAATGCGACAGTGAGAACCATCACCCATCAATAGTTCCATGTCCTGAGATGTATCGATGTTATTAGCTTAATCAGCATTGGTGATTCCTAAACATTTGAAACTTGCAGAGACCTCTGATCCGAAGCCATTCACTTGTTCTATTTTGGACAAAATCCTAAGCTTTTCACTTGAATGATCTTCCTGAGTTAGATATGGCCGACGGCCAAATCGCCTGCCTTTTTCCCGTTCCCCATTGCAGAAGGCGAGGAAAGCGCACACAAGTTGGCACTTCCCCATGTACATGATTCTAAAGTAAGAATTCCTGAGGAATTGTTCCCTTGTGGAGAGAGGAAAAACCTCAGTAGCAATGTCGAGCTCTGAGCTTTTGTTGAACTAAGCTAGTCTGACGAGAAGTGGAAGCGAGGAAGAGGGTCGAGATGGAGGAGAATTGGGAAGCCCACATGCATTCTAATGGACGCAACAAGGAGACAACACAGTGAACGAGTGCTTTCAACTGATAGCTAGCATGAAAAAAGAGAACAGGGACGGCTTCAGCCTCACCACATGCTGGAATTCTTGCTGCTTAGCTGACGCTTATAGCGCGCTAAGCACAATATGTTTTGCAGACACCGGTATTATCATGCATTCACAACTCTCTCTCTCTCTCTCTCAACATCCGAACTGGAAGTCCACCGACTAAGCAAAAATTAATGTTACGGTAGTCTCCAGGGTCATTGGATTTTGACCTAGATCCAACCGAGTAGTGCTTAATTCATTCAATGCACAGAAAGTATGTCACTCCTCATCACGGCTCAGTTGCTAGATACAGCAGCCCTTGGCTCCTGCATGGTGACATCAATGATAGTAGGAGCAAAACTAAAGTCTGACCAGGAAAAAAGAAATAGGTGCCAAGACACTTAAAGGCTGAGGAGGCATTCTTGTTCAGCAAAGTTCATTCCAGCAAACTGAAGGACAATAATATTTTCATCAATACCGACCTGGGAATACAATTATACAGGATGGCACAATGAAGTCCCCTTGTAGTATGATGCCGGTTTAGGTTATCCAGGAATTCCAAACGTATTTTGCAATGTAGTCTCCTGTTTGGTCCTCTTTTCAACATACTGTCTAACTCCATGTATGTATGATACAGAGATCAACAAAAAACAAAACAAAAATTGCGAAATGTCATCCTGATATATCTAGATGAGCTTCTTTTTCTCGAAAAATGTCTTGAGGTGCCATAGTTGCAACCCAGCCACAGACAAGCAAACAAAAAGCGAAAGGCAACTCAGCCACGCCATTTTGGAGTTGGTCGCTCGGTTGAGTTCCTGCATTTCTTCTTCCCTGAAGAATTAAGTAAAGAAACTTGAAGTTGACATCTTTACAAGAGGACTCCAAAAGAAATCTTATGTACTACTTTAAAAATGGAAGTGCGAACGGAGGTATCACACACCTGTCGCGAAGATAGAACATCTCCTCATGAATGGAGTTGATCGTGTCATGCAACTTCTTCAGCTCCAGTTCCATGAGCTGATATTCAAACGACAAAAAAAGGATGGGTACAACTTGGATATGTCAACAGATTACTTAAGATGAAGAAATGGACAATGATCGCCAGAATTAGATAGCGTATGAACAAGAACAGATGATAACTATTAGTATCAATTAAAAGATTCTTTTCCTCAACCTCCTTTTTTAGGCCATCATTTTCCTCAAGCTCGCTAAAACTCCTTCTGGTAACGTATTATAGTGCATTCTTTAAGCAAAAACAGAAGACCTCTTCAATCCCAATGAAGAGTCCAATTAAAATGCCTTCTGCCTTGAAAACGCACCCTTGTATTTCAGCACGAAAAAATTGTAAGGGGCCTTTATGAAGAAATAAAGCATAAGCAGGGATTCTCAACGTATTGACCAAATTATCAAACATAGGGTAGACAGTTTCTGCCTCCTTAAATTACTACTCAGATGGTATTGTCCACATTAAATAACTTTGAGCGTTAAACCAGCCTTCGTAATTTTGAAGTCAACAAGGAAAGAACAAAAAAGATGGGACCATGGACAATTTGAAGACAATGAAATGGTCTCCATTCAGGAAGAATTCCCACACTATATCGGGACTTCAGAGGATGAAATTACCGCAGAATAACAGGCAAAACAAAAACATGATGCAGAAGGAAGGATATGAGTCATGCTTAAGGATTATTTAGCAGTTTTTTCAATGATAATCCTCGCATACACACAGATGTTTGTGTTCATTTTGTCTATCAATCTTAATGCCAGTATTTTTCTCATCCGCCGGATCAAAGCAATGATTATGGTTGTTGGCTCTTTTCCACACACAAATTAAAAAAAGTGTTCAAGCTAGAACTACAATATCACAAGTCAATTCAATGGCCTGACAATACCCCTAACAAATGGTTAATTTGGAATTATTAAATATTCTTGTGGAAGGGTAAAGACTAAAAGAAGAATTGGCAATTTCCTGCTTGAGGCAGGGTAGAAAAAATGGATCTAACACAATGTCAACAGAAATTTCTTTTGTGAGGCAGGTTGATAGGAAGTGTTTCAATGCAAGTTTTCCGATAATCGGAAATATGTTCCTCCGATAGACATAAGACTCTTGCTTTTCCCCTATAAAGACTAACATCGATAGCCCTTCACATCCCCATCTCTATTCGGCACTTCAACAACAGTAATTAAGGTATTTACCACACATTCACCTCCATTTTCACCCTTAACCCATGCCATTCGTTATCATTGCTTCTTTAAAGAGGGAAGCATGCAAAGTTCGAGTTCAGTCGGTATGAAGCAGCTGGCCTCTCTTTCAATGCATTAAATCTTCGTGATCCTCGTAAAACCTAGGACGGTCCGGCAACCTTCAGAAAGAGTTTGCTTGCTCTGTGTTCAAGTCTTATGTCTTCTTCCATCAACTTAGAATTTGATTGTATCCTGTAGATTAAATCATAGACTACAGAAAGTCCAAAGCAATTTTGAATTTTCAATCTCCTCATTAATTCTTGTCAAAAACTTTGAGTGACGCATCAAAACTGTTATTCTTGCCGCATTTCCCTTCAAAAGACCAGTTCAAACTCCACCAAGTCCAAGGTCTTGCATGAAGCTACAACGTCTTGATCATCCAATTACGCTTCTAGTGCAACCTAGAACCAGTGGTTCGATGACAAAGCATTTGAAAAATCTAGAATCATAGCACATCTGATTGACCTGAAACCTAATCTCCAGGTTCCATGAATCCTTATAAGCTGAAAAACACTACTTCATCCCAAATGACAAACGGGTCGCGTTCCCCATAGGCCACAGCTGGCTTCTTCCTACCTCTGCAGCATATGTAAATCAACCAGGACAAGCAAGCTGACACACAATTGTAAGTATGGACACTATCTCTTCCCTTTGAGAGACTTTCTTGGAGAAACATGCAAGCCCAAGAAACTTTTGCAAGATTACAACACCTAAAACCACATAAGTCTTCGGTGATCACAATGAACGGCAATAGGGGCTATGTTGAAGAAATGGGTCTCATTTGACAAGGTGCGCAGTATGCCCCGTTCCCCGGTGTACATAAATCAGAGGAATGAGAATTACAGCAATCAACTACACGCTCACGGTTAACTTCATTGATCCCTCTGACTCCAGAACACATTACCAAACCACAACCAAGCCCCCAACCAAAACAACCCAAAACAAGACATTACCTCGACCAAGCCATTACTTCCCCCATTCCATCAAATTTCACCGCAAAATATAAAGTAACCATTAAGGGGCCCCAAAAACCCAAACTTAACATTGGCCAGGAGCAGCATCGTATTGAAATGACACGCGAAGAGATCTGGGAAGTAAACTCACATCAACTTGGCCTTTCTTGGCAACACTGCCCCAGTCCTTAGCAGCCACACCAGTCTTCCAATCAAAATCAACGGTCACTGTGTTCGGCGGCCGGTGATCTGGGGTCCAGAAGCAGGCCATATAATCCCCAGCCTCCGCGGCCGTGAACGCGAACTGACCCGACTCCACATGGTCCGCGTAGTGATAATTGTTCCCATAAGTCGACGTCACCTGCACAAAAAGCAAATAAAAAAAAAAATCTATCAAGACCCCGTAAACCAAAAATTAATCACCGGATTCGCAACGCGATCGAGCATGCAATCGGACAGGGGACGTCGACGAATGGTTCGAACTTTTATGGGGCGTTACCCTGGCGGTGAGCTTGTGGGACTCGGGCATGGGATGGCCTTCGTTAGGGTTCACAACGCTGTACTTGCCGACGGTCATGGAATTGCTCTTGATGTCCTCGGTGATGCACTTGGTATGACCCGATTGCAGGTCGAACCGGAGCGATCGGCATGTGGCCAAGAGGGACGACAAGATCAGAAGCAGAAGCGCGTGCAATCGGATCATTGTAACGGCGGGGGTGACGAAGAGAATCGGAGTGGACGATGGTAAGATCGGCTTCGGCTCTCCGGAGGTGCGGGGATCAAAGTCAAAAGGTTTTTGAGCTCTGGACTTTGCTTTGAAGCTGAAATCGGTCATCCGCTGGGAAAAACGTTGACGCGCTTCTATTCTACCCCGGAAAGGTGACGTGGCAGAGGGAAAGTACAGCTTGTCTAATTTGAGCGACGTGGCGAGGGCTGATTTGTTGTTGCACGTAAGGAGGATTCTTTTCTTCTCTTGCTGGATAAAAAAGAACGGAGCTACGAAGGGGAGAAAATATTACGTTTGGGAAAATTCTAAATAAAGGTTATGAAGCAAATATTACTTTAAGTAAAGATCTGAAATACACTTATTATTTTAAAGAAGGGCTCTCGTCAAGAGCATTTTTGTCATTTACCCTTTTTAATATATTTTTTCCTTTTCTTTATGTCTTTTTTTTTTCCCAATTTTTTCCGTCCTTCTCTGCGGCAGGCGATCTTAGGCGTTGGCCACCCACTGGCTAGGGCTGGGAGAGGTGCCCTCGTTAGCCATAGGCAAAGGTCGCCTCGCCCTGGTGAGACCGGCCTTCACTAGAAATCGGCCACCGGAGAGAAGGAGGGAAAAAGAAAAAGAAAATTAAAAAATGAAAAGAAGAGTATGAAAATTGTTAAAAATTGTGTTCGTATTAGCAAGTGCCTCGGACGCAACCTTTCATATTCAAAATTGCCATCCGAAGAGTCTTGCTAATTCGAACGGACGCAACCTTTCATATTCAAAATTGCTAATTCGAACGGACGCAACCTTTCATTATTCGAAATTAGATAATAATAATAATAATAATAATAATAGCAATAAGTGGGTGTAGTCCACTTGCCTTTTTTTTTTTTTATATTTTAAAAGATTATAATAGCCTTCTAACTAATAAAGAGACTTGCACTCTTCTTTCTATCCCATGTGGGATTAGAAAATGTAACTTTTTGTTTTGTTTATTTTACAAATAAACTTCAACATCCTGAATCCTCGAATTCTTTGGCTAGCGCAGTATACCTTTCTCCCAAGCTTGAGTGCAAGAGTGATCTTGAAGTGCTACTCTTTTTGGGTGAGTGTGCGAGGTCCTTGAGTCCCTCGTTCGAGCGAGGCGGGCGCAAACTTGATTGTCCTGTGCAAAAGCGAAACACGAGAGTAAAGGGCATAGGAAACACGAGCGAGAGAGCGAGCGAGCGAGCGGCCCGGTTGGAAGCCTAATTGCCAGAAGAGATTGCATCCGTTGCCGCACGGGCACGGTCCGGGCAAGGGATTCTTGCATAGACTGAATTGAACGAAGGTTCTCGAGCTCGGTGGCGATGGCGAGTCTCTCGTTTCAGCCTGCTTGGCTGGCCTCCCTGTAGGCTCCCTCGATCTCATTTTTGAAGATGCAAATCTCATTGATGTATCCGTGATCACGAAAATTAATGCCTGAGTACCCAAGAGAGCCTATATGGCTTATGACCAACATTCCGAAAACCACCTAGAACCGAACACGGCTGACATCCATTTCAATAAAGAAAATGCACCGTTTTCCTCGTGTCATATGTCGGTGGGTATATTGGAAAAATTGTGTTTTCTTGTTATGTATGATTAACAAGTGCCTCGGCATCACTTTGTTAACAAGACTCTTTTCGGGTATTTTGAAGCCGGTCCGAACTTTTTTGATGCGGGAATTTCTTGTGCGGACCTGATTCACCATAGACCACACGACGATGGATCCCATCATCAAATCAGCCGAGATTCGCCGGGTTCAAAAAGCTCGATTTTTCCGAGTCCCACTCCAAAAATCCAACCCAGTCGGCCTAACCGGTTTGAGTTTTCGCGCGTTCGGTGTGAAAGGCACAAGTCTTAAACAAGAAAAGACTGAAAGACATCCCACTGCATTCCAGGACTTAAAGTCCAATGGAAGATCAAAAATGTCCTTTTCCCCCTCTTTTATGCTACTTCTTCATTGATCCCATGCCTTTTCCTTTGAGGACCACCACTTGGAGTCTCGTGCTATAACGCAAGGGTGGCAAGCATGAGGCTGGCTTGCTTCACTTCAAAGGCAAGCCTTGGATTTCTCAGACTTGCATTTAGGGTTTTTGGAAAAAAAGAGAGAGGGCCCCAATGTTTCCATGGAAAGTCAGATACAAACGTACTTTTTTTATCAAATAAGCAACTCAAAAATTAAAACTACGAAAAATAAGGATTGGAGTAAAAAAAAAATCAAACGGAAAAACGAATTAAAAGCGGGCTATTGCTGGCGGACTTTAATTGTTGAGGTGGACACCCTCATCATCGGCAACCACCGCAATGGTGGTCGCCGGCCCGTGGAAATCCCTCGGTTACGGTTGTTTTTTTTGTCGCGGTGATATCCCGGCAGATCTAAAGCCACTCACTATCGGACACCTCGCGTTCGATTCCTTCAAAAATTACTGCATTCCTATAGAAAAAATAAAGCTTTTTTCCTGCATATTTAGTGGACGGATTCTTAAGTTCTTTTTTCACTTTTCATGCACACTTGGCTGAATTTTTTTAAGCCAGTAACTAGGAAGGATTTCTATTTTTAGCATATCCGTAAACAATTCCTTTATTCAACAGCGACTCTGCTGCTGACGACTCAATCAGAATGTTTAACATTTAGAATCTCCAGATTTTCTAATTAATTAATTCCGACCAAGCTGCGAGACGAATATAACACACGAACTCAGTCAAAGAAGCAGATGACCTCTTTAAAAGCATGATAGAGAGCAGGGCAGTTAATGCAGGAGAGTTTGGATAATACTTTAATTAGTGCAAAGATTAGGGAATTACAATACATTCTTCCATCACATGCCCAGGGGCAACACGGAATAAAATAAAATGGATTGAGGAGTATTATCGAGATTGCATTTAATAGTATTTTTACAAATCCCAGGGCACTGCACTGGTGCGGAGATTTGGTTATCTGGAGACTCATGAATAGCCCGCGTGCCTCGTGAAACAGGTAAGATTAAGAACTTTAGCCTGTGCAAGTAGCCTTAACTTTAAGCGGTTTGCACGCAGCTGAAAGGATTATAATAGATAATTTCTAGTTCACGAGCCGAAATCCGAACCAAACATGTTAATTCTTGCGATTATGTATTTAGTTGTTTATTATCCTCCATCTATCAATTCATAATTTCATCGGCTCACTTTTTCCATGATAATATCCAAACCATAGCTTCGATAATTGAGAATGGTAGCCTAGGGTCATACCGTCTTTCATGAGGTTACATATTAGAGCCATATTATGATTAAATATCTGGCAAGCCCATGCCTTGGACATTTGCTCATGCTTGGCTTTGGAAACGCGTTTTGAGCAAATGCAAATTCCATTGGGGAAATGCAAATGACGTTTGGTAAAAAATTATTTGAAATGAAATTTTGGATTAAGTAGTGCTTGGCAAAAAATAATAAAAATAAAATTACAAAGGGCTTTTGGCTGCATTTTTTTTTATTGAAAAAAATCAAAACCCTTTGTCGGCCGTCAAAGGGCTCGGGCGGCCGGCGAACTAGATCTAGTGCCAACTGGCATTAGCCGAGGCCATCGGGGTTGCGCGACCACCGGCGACGGTTGCCTAGGTCGCTTGACCCAAGTAGCAAGGCCCGAGGTCTCACGACCCGGGCGGCTAGGTCTACCTTGGCCGACCGTCCTCACTCAAGGCGATGAACAATATCTAGGGTTTTACTTTTTCAAAGAGGTAAAATTGGATATTCAGGGAGCTTTTTTAGGGCAAAATAGACAACTAACTAATTTTCAATAGTGGGGCCTTCAACATTCAAAAAATGCTGAAAGCTTATTGTTGGTACCGAAGGACGCAAGCATTTTCCTAAGAAGCTCTGGGCCTTCAAAATCCCTTAAGAAAATTGAACCAAACGCATCATTCCTATAGAGAGACGATATGACTTATGGCACATTGGTGTGGCCGATCTGATGGGCTCATGCACGTGCGGGCGGAATGAGTAGCTATGACTTATATTGAACATTATGTAACTTTAATACATACGAAGGCCTTAAGATAACCCCTGAAAGTGATAATTGTGCCGTTAGTGTTATCCCTTGGAGGGGTGAATCCCATTCTTCCTACATTTGAAAAATCCATTATTAATCATTATGTACCTTACCAATTAAACAGTAATCGAACACTTTTATTCAAACTAAAGTTGTAATTTACTTCACCACGATATTCGCACTGGCCCAAAAGATTAAACGGAAGGGACACGTGCTCCACCACTCAATTAGATTAATTAGTGAATTAGCGCAGTTAATTAATCACGTCCGAAATTTAAAAAAAAAAAGCTTTTTTTTTACGGATTAGAGGAAAATGGGACATTATTAATAATATAGAAGGATCGAGCTGTCAGAGTCGGGTAAATCACGGCATCAATAAACTCTCGCCCATCTTTCTCTCTCTTCCTCATCAAAGAAAAGCTTGAAACTCGTCATTTCCAACCAAATGAAAAAGCTCTGATTTTTTTTTTTTTTCCGTCCTTTTGGTCAGTTGGTTTACGAGCATCAGAGAATGATTAAGCATCGGCATTGCGCCAGGATTGAGGAATCTTCGGATCGTTTCTGGGTTTCGAGAGGGAGATCATGAGAAGCTCGAGCATGCGTTTAGCGGTTGTTCATGCCCTTCGGTGGGTAACCACTTTTGGTTTTCGTCGTTTGCTCGTGATTTCCGT
Source organism: Rhodamnia argentea (assembly GCF_020921035.1). Classification (NCBI taxonomy): domain Eukaryota; kingdom Viridiplantae; phylum Streptophyta; class Magnoliopsida; order Myrtales; family Myrtaceae; genus Rhodamnia; species Rhodamnia argentea. The sequence continues at coordinate 6,189,217 of NC_063154.1, read as the reverse complement.
TACTTTCCCTGTCTCTGTCTCCGCGTCTCTCTCTCTCTCTCTCTCTCGCTCGCGGTTGATCTTTGTCGGAATCACCTTAAAGTCCTCGTCTTTTGTCCTCTCAGATGAGAGCTCGTTCTGATTCCAATAGGCAACGGGGACGAGAGCTATCGCGGTGGTGTGTGCTAGCTACGGCTTCGTGTTTCGAGGTTTCATAGTTCTTTCGATCGAGCAATGTGGGCGTGTTGCTGAGGCCTGTTCGCGATTCGGAATCGAGGGTCTCTCCGGCGTTTGAAATCGGACAAAGGGGGCGAGAGTTTTCCGTGTTCAATGAGTTGGCGATGAGGTGTGCAGGAGAGGAATGGAGGTTAGAACGGAGGGCGGTATTCAGGTGAGGTGCGACAAGCTACCGGCCCCGGTGATCCCGAGGACGAGGCTGCAGGTTTGGTTCATATGGGTATGCTCCAGCATCTTGCTGTGGACCTGTTTGGTCCAGCTTGTCACGGTTGGGGAGCTGTGGCGGCCACATTTCTTCGAGAGGATATCGAATCGGCTGGCACATTCTGATCGTCTGCCGCTCGTCATTGAAGAGACGGTTCGGTCGCCACTGCCATTGCTTCCCGCAAGTGAGTTCTTTTCTAGATGCTATGACTGTTGGATTGTGTGGAATTTTTAGGGGTTCTCGCCTACTCCAGGTCCTTTTTTTCTCGTAAGCAGTTATGATTCATACATCTGTATAGGGTGATTGATGATGGATTAAGTTTTCTAGTTTTGGGTGCTGGTTATATTGAATTATTTCGTAGTCCTACTCTTGATTTTAAAATCTCTTCATATGTCTTGATTAGTTCTTCATGGAAATATCAGAGCATATTCTTCAGCTGAAGGGAAAAGTATAGTGTGCTAAAGAGAGCACTAGAACACAGCCTTACAAAGTCCACTGATGCAAATAATCAAGGGATTAGTGTAATAAACTCTTCTATGTTTGGAAGGGTGAAATATTGATTGGTACAGGGATGGGTGGATCACATACGGCAGTGATAGTGCTCCCAGAGTGACAAAGAATTTCTCTTGATGAAGGAACTTTCGAGAGAGCTTTTAGTGTGACTTTTCCTTTTCTCGGTTTCTACTTTTTACAGTTTTGGGTAGAACTAGTGGACTGAAGCCAGATTTCCGGCTTCTTAAGTCAACTTGGCTGCTTAGTATCACTATCTGTTTTGTGAGTTCTTTTAGTTACAGAAAATCAGTATTATAAATAATTTGTGTTTTAACTAATTTGGTTCTGGCTAAAATGCGAAGCATTTGCAGTTCTTTTCTTTAAAAATAAGCAATGCTGGTAGATGCCTTGAACATAGGTATCCACTCTAGTTTGTAATTATATCAATGTTATCATTTTCTCAACCTCAGTGGCAAAAGTCTATAATTTAGCTGCTTCCTCCCATTTTTGCTCTCTCTTCTTCTTACTATACGCATGTATGTTGACACTTTCAACTACCAGGGAACTATACAAGTAATGGTTTTCTGAAAGTGTCTTGCAATGGGGGTCTAAATCAAATGCGGGCTGCGGTAAGCACTTCTATGACTTGTTTTTCTTCAGTAACATGAAGTCACTGATTGAACATGCAATTTCAGATCTGTGACATGGTGACTATTGCTCGCCTTTTGAATCTCACTTTGGTAGTTCCGGAGCTCGATAAAACATCTTTTTGGGCTGACCCTAGGTATATTCAGTCTTTGGAATAGCTTTTGTTTAGTGTGCTTTTCTGCGGCTGGCTCAAGGTTTTTAATTTTGTGAAATTGCTGCAGTAATTTTGAGGATATATTTGACGTGAGACATTTCATCGACTCCCTAAGAGATGAAGTTCGGATTGTAAGAAGGCTGCCAAAGCGATATCAGCAGAAGTATGGTTACCAACCCTTGCGAATGGCCCCTGTTAGCTGGTCAAACGAAAAGTATTATTTGCAACAGGTTTGACAACATTTATCTATTTGTTACAGAAAAATGATTGAAGTGTTGTTTTGATAGAGGTCGGGTGGATGTAGCTGGTTAATGAAAGTGGACACGCATTCAGTAATCTGATGACTGGTAATTGTTATATGCTCTCATACTGGTAACTTGGATCCAATTTCGGCCGAATCCAACCACGTGTTTGTGTACATGTCTCAATTCTGTCTCCTTTGCCTGTGCTTGTGCATACGCATGTGTCTTTTAACCTCAAAGGCCTCAGCCATGGCAAGGTGCTAGCTAAGCGTGCGAATCAGTTGGCGATTTGAGGCAGTCTTCACCTGGGCAGGGCATGGTCTTTAATTGGTTGGGCATACGCGTCTCTGTTTCTGGATGGCCTGCATTCTTTTTTCTTCTTCTTTGAATTTGATTGCTTTAGATTGTAGTATAATGATGGCATGCTTATGTTGGACCTTTTTATACTTGGCTTTATGCTGATAGAGATCCCACATGGACATGGATTGGGCCTTTTTGCCTGGTTGTGATTGAGCCATTGATCACAATTTAAATCTGATATATTTTCCCTGCATGGCATGCCATTTTGCATACAGAGAATAAGGCAGTTGTAGTGCTTAAATGTAGTTTTATGTTGCTTACATATACTTACCCTGTGTAATGTCTTTGCCTATGCCATGCAGATTTTGCCACTATTTAGCAAGCATAAGGTGGTACATTTCAATAGAACGGATGCTCGTTTGGCAAATAATGGAATTTCACTAGATCTTCAGAGGCTCAGATGTCGAGTCAACTTTCACGCTCTAAAATTTACTCCTCAGATCGAGGCTCTGGGGAACAAATTAGTCCGTCTCCTTCAAGAAAAGGGGTCTTTCATGGCTTTGCATCTAAGATACGAGATGGATATGTTGGCTTTCTCTGGATGCACCCATGGTTGTACAGCAGAAGAAGCTGAAGAGCTCAAGCGAATGAGGTTTGTCTTGGCATGTGCATGGTTTATTGCTTGCCATAGTAGTAATTTTTGTTTAACTCATTCAGCTGATGTGTGCTAGTTTTGCCTTAAGGAAAAAGTCATAAACCTTTGGAAACCTCAAGGCGCAAAATATAGGTTCTTGAACGAAGGTGTAAAATGTAGATTAACTAGAGGATGCATATTGTACTTAAGCGACACTTGATGATGGTTTTTGTGTATATCTCTATACTTAGCTGATATTTTGCTATGGCAAGGGATATGTTTTTTGAGTCTTTAAGTTCTTGTGACTTTATCCTGAGATGGAACTCTATAATATTTTCTGGCCTATGCTATAATGTAGTCGAATCCAGTGGCTTTAGTTCTGAAGTTCTAGATGTGGCACTTCGGCAAAAGTAAGCTTGATAGAATATGAGGAATGTGGCATTAGATATCTTTCATCTTTTCATTTCATCAACTTATCTGTTTCTCTCGTTACTCATATATAATATGTGTGGCGACATGAATTGTGCCTCTCATGCAGGTATGCGTTCCCCTGGTGGAGGGAGAAAGAGATTGTGGCTGAGGAAAGGAGATCACAAGGTCTGTGTCCTCTGACTCCGGAAGAGACATCATTAGTTTTACAGGCCCTAGGTTTTGACAAAGACACGCAGATTTACATTGCATCTGGAGAGATCTATGGAAGCGAACGGAGATTAGCCGCATTAAGGGCTGCATTTCCACATATTGTGAGTTAACATATTAATGTTCTGTTAGATTTCTAATTTCGTGACCAACATCTTCTGATGCTAGCAGTGTTGAACTCTCTGAAGGTGAAAATTGTAAGGAGAATGTTAAAAAGTTCCATCTTCACCTTGAGGGTGTATGTAACATGATCCATGAACGGTAGACAGTGTATAAAAGGATGCTTAAGCAGCTGCGAATACTCGGAGCATGTATTAGAACATCAATTGATGCCAATTGCAATTGGCACTGGAGGAGTCCATCTCCATGTAATTTGGTACGTAGTTCTTCAATCTTTTTACAGATTTTACTTTTTATGTCAGGTTAAAAAGGAGATGCTGCTGGATCCGAAGGAGTTACAGCAGTTCCACAATCACTCATCACAAATGGCGGCTCTAGATTTTATGGTATCAATAGCCAGCAATACTTTCATCCCTACATATGATGGAAATATGGCAAAACTTGTGGAAGGTCACCGCAGGTAAGCTGTTAACTTGATCGATGTTCTTCCGTTATTTCCCTTGGAAGAACAAGACAAATTTATTAGGCTATCCCATTTTCCCTCGAAAAGCTGTGCGCAAACTGTGACATTTTTCTGCAGATATCTTGGGTTTAAGAGAACCGTTCTGTTAGATCGTAAAAGGCTTGTGGTGTTACTGGATTTGCATCAGAACGGGACACTTTCGCAGAAAAATTTTGAAGTTGCTGTACGTTGGGCACATGAGAAGAAGATGGGACAGCCAAGTCATCGTAGAGTTATTGTCGATAAGCCCAAGGAGGAGGATTACTTCTATGCAAATCCTCTGGAGTGCCTTTGCCAGCAACCTGACTGATGATTTACCCAGCCCGGGCAAGAGGAAATCCAGTGAAATCTCTAGTTAATTGCCGGCGATGATAGACTATCATCATCTGAACGCGTTCCAACGCAATATGTTCATGGGCTTGAAATTCAAGTTGATCTTTCCAAAAGTTGCAGCGCCCGTACAGCTGCGTTATTTCTCCTTACAAGGAGATAGGAAGACTCTCGAATTTGATGGACGAGTTACTCCGGCTTCATCATCGCAAATGGCTTTTTGTTTGACCATGATATGCAAATGCCCGAAAGCCTAATAAGAAGCGGCAAGCAAAGAATTCTTGTCTTCCTTTCAGGGCAGCTACAAAGATAAAATTTATCATTTTTTCTTGTCTATAGTTAACGATTGTAATCTGTTGAGAAGTCACTGAAAATGAGTGTACATTTTGCTGTTTCTGTGATAACACATAACGAAAGCTTATTTGGTTCTTGTCTATTCTTTTGGTTGCGGGAGGCGATGATGACTCGGAAGACATCTGCAAGTTCTTTTCAATTTTATTTCTTGACTTCATTAGTGAAGTCTGTATAAGATGGTAAACAAAGTAAACTGGAGCCAAACCTAAATTTATATGGCGGTCACAACATTCCGCGAAGCAGCATTTTTTTAAGCTTCACTTTTCGGCTGTCATATGAAAGTAAGAGAGCACACCTTGCAATTACAAATTTGCAGGACACAGAGTAATGCAACCTAAACTGATTTTTTGTGCTCTTCAAAGAAACTTGGTCGATTAATTACTGAACCAATGATCATAACTCCTGGCAAAGCAGTGCCATGAACTTTGATACAAGCAGAAAAATGGGGAAGTAATACAAATCCCTGTAATTCCTTGTTCCCTCAGAACTTCATGCAAATTGGAACTCGCTCGCCAGAATAAGGTACACAAATTGTCAATCCATCTAAGCCGAGTTTGCAATGTTTAAACCTTGATACAACAGATGAATTCACTGATTTGTTTGCTCACCATCCCTTGCGTACTCCAGAAGTCGGAAAATGTTTTCACAGTTTGCTTCTGACCTTTAAACACAACCTCAAGGCGACGACGAGAATAAACTATGTACTGGCTCTATAAGGTGGGCATCGAATCCTTCTTAGGCTGGCAATAAGTTTCGCCTTCCTCACCAACCAGACCGATCTCCTTCAATCTCCTCTCACAGTAGTACTCGAACTTGTCCAATTGAGCTTCCCTCTCCTTGAAAATACCCTCAATTTGCTGCAACACCCGCTTCTCACCTGCTCTAACCCTCACGGCTATCTCAAGTTTGGAACCAAGATTTCCTTCTTGAATTAGCTTCTCGTCCTGCAAGTCATTGCATTTGAATGGGGCAAAAACATAGAGCAATTAGGTGTGATTTGCTTCTACAGTTTTCAGAGAAACCGAAATGCCCTGATCTAGAAAGTCACTAACTTTATGCAGTTGAGGCAAAAAGATGCGTAGATCTGGATAAATATGATCAGTGAGAGATTTTACTGAATTCGTTTCCTGAGACTTCCCCACTTTTAGTTTCACTAGGCTTAGATTAGGGAAGGTAAATGCTCTACAAATACTAGAATCAGTAATTGACTTGGTTACTTCTGACGTTCTAAACATTTTGCCACATGAGATTATACCACATTTAGCTACCAAAAAAATTGATTACCATGATTTATTTCAGAATAGAGATGACATGCTAAAGAGCTCTCAACTCGGCCATTTTTACCCCGTATGATTCAACACAGTCCAACTGACCTAGGACAAACCATCTAGCAAAATTACCCGAGTGGAAATCAGAATGTCCCATGTACCTGTTCGACTGTGGTGTGATAGCCTGAAAGAGCTGATTCACAAGCATCTATGACCATCTTGCATACCAGCTCCTCGTTCATGTGACTTATCGGTAATTCGAGAGTTTTCCAAATAGATTTCTTGTAGACAGGCTCCAGGAGGAATGCATCTGTTTCTCGAAGTGCCATGAGCCGCAGATATGGAAGAATTGCTGGCGGAAGAGGACGGTCCATAAAAATATCGAAGTATGCAGTCTCACCCAAATCATTGGCTGCTGCAATGTCAAGCTTCTCCCGATGGAAAGGGTCCGACTCGGATATGTTGAATGTAAGTGTATACGAGTCACGATTGGAGTTTGGTTCCACAAACCCATAATAAAGAGCCAAGTCAGCATTGCTCTTCTTTAATCCATACTGGATGAAAACCTGTCCCAGGATTCTGTTAGTCACGGTGAATGGTCACAAATCACCGCCCCACCGGATGAGGCTTGTGTAATGGCATTTCTAGATAATAAAATCAAATTTTCTCGATCTCTGAGGAATACTCGTCGGGTAATCAATGAGTTAATTACGACGATTCAATTAGGTTAAGATTCATTTCTCTGCGACTGGCAGGGGAAAAGAAGTTCTACAGGCTTTGGAGGTTTACCTGCTCACCCTCTTTGACGGGCATTGTTGACTTCAAACAGAAAAGGAGGTCCCAAGAAAAAAGACCTGCTGGTCCATTAATCTCCTCCGCATTATCTTCTCTTGTTATGCTAGCGCTGTGGTTAATCTGACGCACATAAATAACATGGAATTCTTAAATTTCCCCGGCAGAATGATTGAGGCCCGAAAGAAATGCAGACAAGTTCACTATCGATTTACGATAGGAAAGGATCAATTGGCTTACTAAATCCACGAGTGGAAGCATAACCAGTTGGCCCCTAAGGTGCGAAAATGCCCGCGATCTCAGCATGCTAAATGCCCAGAGAAACCCATCCAGCGTTATAGAAGATGGAAACAGCTGCTCGTGGCGCGATATGATTTCTTCTTCTACTTTTTGGTATTGACTCTCTACATGCTCTTTCATCTCCCTGGTCATCCGCCATAGTAACGTGCCTGGATGATTTCGCAAGAAAAATTCCATTGACAGATATCCAGAGACAAGGCAATCAAACTAGGCACATAGAACGAAGCACCGTCAGCGCTAGAGAAACCACAGACCTTTAATCTCAGCAAGCTCTTCTTCTGACCTGCACTGGAACCAGAAAACAGAAGCACACAACTAATCAACCCACAATCTCAGGACCATCCGATACAACTAAGAAAAAGTTCCTAATTCTCGGATAGGATTCGCAAAGCAAACACGAAACCCACCAATGCAACGTCGAGTTCGTTCGCTTTGGTAATATATCAATATAGAACCGCCACGGGGAGTTGCCCCTCATCTTCTCCCTTATCAAGAAGAGAGAGACAGCCACCCAGGGCTTCAAATCGGCGCAGAGATAGCCAATCTCCGAAGCAGCAACATTGTCCGGGTATATCCACAACCTTCTGGGGACCTTCAGGACGACTTCATCTTGAGCAATGTCTCGCCGCGCGACGAGGCCGAGGCCTTCGGGAACGTAAGCAGGGCGAACTGGGCAGGCCGGAGAGACCACGCCCTCTTCACCGAGCCACTTCCAGAAGGTGCGGACGGAAGGCGGCAACGGCGGGTCGGATTCGAGGGGGTCAACATGGAGCGAGGAAGGAGGAGTTGTGGAAAAGAGAGGTATTTTGAAGGTGGTCTTGAAGGGAGACGAGCTTTTGAAGGATTTCAAAGGGAATGAAGAAGAGGGTGGAGAGACGGAAAAGAAGAGAGTGGACATTCTGTGTTGGGGATTGGGCGCCTGTTTTCTTGGATAATGTGTTGTGAGCTGCGCAGTGGATGAGGGGTTCGTTTTCAGTTATCTTTCCAGATCAAGTAAGACGCAAAGTGGGGAGAGAAATATATTTCTCGTCGGTACTGCCGCGATGATCTGGGCCAGGCTGGGCAAAGGCCGTAACCCTCCCCTATTGCCGGCGAGGGCCCGGCGGCCCTCGCTAGCCCCAAGAACAGTAAAGAAGAAACTAAGGAAAAAAAAAGGAAAAATTCAAAAAGTACTAAAATATTATAAAAATTATCCACGTCAGCATTAGTTATGCCACATAAAACGACTGACATCCACGTCAGCGATTTTCTGTCAATAAGACTCAATTGACAAAGCATGAAAAGGTTTAAAATTGAATTGACAAAATTAAAAAATTTAGGACTAAATTGATAAAGATATGATAAATTTAGAATTTTTTAGACATTTTTTCCCGAATCAAGGTGGTTTTTCCCACAGCGCGACTCCAGAACTGGCCTCTACATCTCTTAGAAGCAAAGCAGCAGGCTTTTTATGCACCGGCGCTTTACAAAATCAGTCCAAGAAGCGTTCTAATAGGCAGAGAAAGAAGATAAATTATGAAATCATGATTTACACCGATCATGCAAAACGTCAGTCCTTTGGAATTAGCATCAGAAAGAAATGAGACCCTTTTGCGTTATATCTACGTGTTGGCTCACACTGATCTTATCAAACTGAGAGTTCAGTAAAACACAGAATGATGGTACAGCACCAGGGCTGCGCCTTGGAACAGCCATATCAGATGGTCAGTGCAGCGATCTAACTACAGCAACAGACATTAGACATGGCCCCAGAACGTCTATAATCAGCTGCGTGTTGAATGCATAGAACCTCGCTCGTGTCGACCTTGCACAATTGACAGAGCCCAGGCAGGTGGAAGTCGGTCAGGGTAGACAAGATGGCAAAAGGATGATGGAGCGAAAGCCATGCAAAGTAAAGTCTTGTTAACATAATCGTTGCAAGGAAACGAAGCGAGATATCACGTTTCTGGTTGTGCTTTCTCCGTCATTGTCCGAATTTGGTTTGGAGAGTAAGAAGAGCCAAATGCAGCAAACAACATTGCTCTCTTGCTTTCTGTCGTATTAGACCAGGATCCCACAGGAGTGCACATAATGTTTCACTCTCACTTCTCCCAAAAAATGATGTCGCCTTGCTCGCCAACGAGACCAAGATCTCTGAGCCTTCTTTCTTGGTAGTATTCCAACTCATCTAATTCCATTTCTCTATCCTTGAATGCATTGTCAATTTGCTGCAGCACCTTCTTCTCCCCAGCTCTAACACCGACTGCAATCTCTAGCCTACGAGCAAGATCCCCTTTTTCTGCAAGCTTCTCATCCTGCAAGATGACATCTTACTCTTGGAACTTTTTCATGAGTATTTGCAAAATTAAAATGGTTGGAGTGCTGAAAGTTTCAATGCTAGGGGAACCCAGGACTAAATGAAGGCAAGTTAAGGTGAGGATGGAGGTCCATTATCAGAGAATTCCATCCATTCATTCAGTTAAAAAATTATATGACATCCATTTGCTACATAATCTCATTTAGAAACCTAGGCATAGAATCTGACTTCTGTTTCCATTATGATGAAACAACAGGTGCCACATGGTATTATGATTCTTGCTTGGTTTGCCAGATGAGTAGCTGAATTTGACCAATGTACAAGATATCACGGATTTTTACCTCTTCGACTGTGGTATGATAACCAGAAAGTGCAGATCTGCAAGCATCTCGAATAACATGACATATTAGCTCCTCATTGGCCCGACTCACAGGCAATTGCAGGTGGCCCCATATTGTGTTCCTGAAAAGGGATTCCAGGAGGAAAGCATCTGTTCCTCCTAGAGCTACTAGCCGCAAATACGGAAGCATTGTTGGTGGAAGAGGTTGACCCGAAACTATATCAAAAGATGCAGTCTCCCCCAGACCATTTGACTCGGCTATATCTAGCTTGTCTCCAAAAAATTGATCCAACTCGGATATTTGCAGTGTTAACGTATACGAGTTGCGCTCTGAGTTTGATTCTATGAACCCATAATCCAGAGCCAATTCAGCATTGCTCTTATTCAAATCATACTGAATCAGAACCTGTTCAAAAGTTTCTTAGCATCAGAAAAGAGTTGATAAGCTTGTCAATAAGTCGTGGCCCATGTCATGACTGGTTTAATGAGAATACAATTACATCTAGGGTGAATTTTATTAGCGATAGTTTGTTGCTACAACAAAAATGTTAAGTTCTCTTCACATGAAAAGGGAAATGTAGATCAAAGATATACCGTTCCAAAGTATTTGTTTGTTAAAATTACCTGTTCACCAGCTTTGACAGACACAGGGCTCCTCAAAGAAAATAACAGCTCCCTTGAAAAAAGACCAGCACCTTTGATTTCATATGCATAATCTTCTGTGATGATACTCGGACTGTGATTAATCTGAGAGGGTTTCAGGTTAATAGAAGTTCAAATCACCAACAAGAGGTGAATTCTCAACTCAGGGGAGAAATAGGATGAAGTGAACTGACATGTTTATTGGAGGCTAAAAGTAGCTGTTTGTGGAAGAACAAATACTTGCATGGCTACTAAAACATCTAATAAGAGACAGTAATCAAACTGAACATCCAAGAAGCTTCCTATGGGATTAGTTAACCCCATGTCCTCATAGCGGTTTCCCACCATAGTTTCTTCAACCGTGGCCACTGATTTACCACATCATCAGCGAAGCCACCATTTTGCATAGGAAATCAATCATCGCATGTGTGACCTATCCACAGCAGGTTCCTACTCAAAGACGTGGATAACGAGTACCACTTAATTTTTCTGTCTCACAAGTGTTTAGAATGAATGCGGGAAAAAATTTAGGTTTGATAGACTGCTAGCTGTACTTGTTTATTGCAAAACCAAATAGTTAGCAATTCTGAGAGTACTACAGAAAGAAACACAGTGTGGTTGGATACGTAAGGTGTATTACTGTCTTCCTGCATGAACACGGGCAACCAAACAAAAGGAATATCAAAGCACTTCTTTGCCGTGTTATTTTCCTTCACAACAATTTTATGCTTTATTTTTCCTAATAAATGCATCTAGACTACAGGCAATTCCCTCTTTCTTTTCATACTAAACAAAAAATAACAAGTTAATACAACACAAGTTCCATGTCATGCTCCGTCACAAAAGTAACTTCCTCCAGCCACCTGAATTAATATAAGGAACAACCCCGGCCGATTGAAGTTAATTAATGCCACAAAGGTAACATTGCTTACCAAATCCGCAAGGGGGATCAACACAAGGTTTTGGCCACGAAGTCTTGAAAATGCCCTTGATCTGAGGATCCCAAATGCCCAGAGGAAGTCATCCAATGTTATACGAGAAGGGAAGAGCTGCCTGTTAGGTAATATAATCTCTTGTTCCAACTTCTGGAATTCACTACCCACATACTCTTTCACACCTAATGTAGTGCTCAATAGCTGAGATCCTACAATGATAAGATCCACTTCACATAAAATTGGCTTGGAATCATCCTAGTAATTAAAAAGCATGAAAAACATATCACCCTCCGGTCATTACTCAGAAATCTCCACAGACTATCGAAGCTGGGACAACAAAAAAGATCTACATGTCATAATGTATAAATGCAGGGAGAAAGATCGGAACTCCATCCAGGATGATGTCAGTGATGATAAACATGTTCATAAGAAGTTATCACGACTCTATCAAGGGGTCTAAGTCATTCCCAAATATGAATTAGTACAATCTTATCCAGTGGCTGGGGCAGCTTATTGCCCCAGCTTTTGGTTACCAACCTGTCATAAACTTCTAAAAGCAGTGTTTCTAAAGTCAAGCTAGGTTCGTGACACCAAAATCAAACACTGACAACATTTTTGTATGGTATAAATGACAGGAAGCTCTGGTTAGAAACTTGAGTAATGTTTGCAGCGACTCAGGCTTTTAATTGAGGCTTTTGGTGTTTTGCTGCGTAGAATTTCATTTCTTCAACGCACCAGGCGGCGTTAGAGTACGCAAGGATCATTTTGCAGTGCTGTCAAATATGAAGAGTCAGGTCCTTCACAAGTATTGGTCTTCTAGTGCGCAACTTATATCGAACCAAGGTTATTTGGCCGGACAAATTTACAAATTTGTCACCTCGGCTATCTCTAGTAACTTCTCCCTGCGGCTTATGTGACATGCATTCTCATACGCACCAGCCTTGGAAAACTACTCAAAGAAATAATCTCAGGATCACAATCAATTCATTAACCAGCAAAAGTTGTGCCTCTAACTTAACATAACTAAATTTCAAATAAACATCTCATAAATAAGCGGTGGCGAATAAAGCAAAAGGAAAAGAATATTGCACAAACCTTTCAGCTCAGCTAGCTCCTCTTCTGACCTGCGCTGGAACCAGCAAAACTAAAACCAATCACACTCCAAAATCTCAAACTTAGACACAGCCCATGTCCCTATTAACTTTATATACAGAGAACAAAGAACTTATAAACAAAACAAGCATGGCGAAATGAAGCTGAACTCACCAAAATACAGTGGAATCGGTGGACTCTGGGAGGACATCAAGGTAGACCCGCCACGGCGAGTCGTCCCTCAGCTTCTCTCGGATCAAGAACAGAGCCACGGACACCCACGGCTTCAACCCCCCGCACACCTTCCCAATCTCCGAGCCAGCCACCGCCTCTGGGTTTATCCACAACTTCTTGGGCACCTCCAGGACGACCTCGTTCCGGGCAATGTCTCTCTGGGCGACGAGCCCCAGGCCCTCCGGGACGACCGCGGGCTTCGCCGGGGTCTTGAGGGAGACGACGCCCTCGCGGCGGAGCCACTCCCAGAAGGCCTCCACGGCGGGGGGCAGGGGAGGTGGCTTTTGCGGTTGCTGAGAGTGGAGGAGGGAGGCTGAGACGAAGGACCGTTTGCATGGAAGTGAGGGAAGATGGCGGAGGGTGTTTGGGCGAGGGGAGAGGAAAGCCGAGAGAGAAGGCGCGGATGAGGAGGGAGAGAAGAGCTTGTAGCTGTCCATATCTCTCTGCGCGAGTTCCTTCTCAGCTCGACGATGGAGCTGTGGGAGAAGGAGAAGATGACGTTGGCCAGGAAAGAAGATAAGCGAGGGGCCTCTCTGTTTTCTTTCCCCTTTTTGGATGGAGAAATTTGATATATTTCATTTTAGTCCTTCAACTTCAACGTAATGTGAATTTTTGCCTTTATATTTTCCTGCTTGACTCGTTACTTCTACTTCTTTCCCTCCAAAATTTCAAAGCAATAATATTATATGTTATATATAGATTTTAGGTAATTGCATATGTTAGTTAAAGTTTTCGAGCCGCAAAATTTTATCGAACATTATAAATCAAAAGTAGAACTCGCGAATAATTTGTATACGTTTAGGGTGATTTTTAATTCAAATCGGCTTGCAGCTCCAAGAATAGGATAGAGATAAGAAAAAAAAAATCCGTTAATTTTGTGATATGAAGTGTGGCCTGCTGACATGAATAGGAAAAGTGTCCTTCTATCACATGTGGATTCATGCTGGTGTCTCGGCAACGATCTGAAAGATTTGAGAAAGAGTAAGCGCCCAAGAGGTTTAGGTTCTTGCTGTAGTGACCATGCACCCCACAAAAACACCATTCAACAATGGTAAATCTGTAAAAATAGAATGATACGCAGGAGGTAACAAGAAGGGAGTCATCCAAGCCCAAGGGTCTCGCAAGAGCAGGCACGGGACTGGACCAGACCGATGCCCAATCGTCCCTGAATCCGAACTCCATCTCTTCTTGTACTTATGCCTAGCGAGTTGGACCAGCTCGCTGCAGACCTCGTGTGTCACACTCAGTTGCTAAATGCTGATATACCGACTTCCCTTTTGGACCTTGATTGAGTGATAGTTCCAGAAATGATTAGTTTTTTTTTTTTTTGGTCGAAAAGCAATGATTAGTTGATGAGGTGAAAATGCAGACCATCCTGATGCGGAAATCGCAAGCCACATCAAGGTGAAATGAGCCGCAGCGAAAATGGCTGGAAGTCAAGGACTAAGCTTGAAACCAGCTTGCTACTGCCAGAAGCACTCATGGCCTGAAGTCGACCGAGAGCAGCAACAATTTCTGTTGCCCATCTTTCAGTAAGAAACCATTTTTGGATTCAAGTCCAGTTGCAAATCTTTATCTTTCCCAAGTCAGCCAGCCCTTTGACACAGAAGGTGTGCCTAACTGAGAGAAGATTGAAGTCTCAAGAATCTGGCATAAGACCAGCAAAGCAAACAACAGCAGGATGGGCAAAGCTCCGATCTGATGAAAATATGGACTTTCATCACAAGAGCAGACCACCTTGTGCAGAATGTTAGGGATTGTCAGAATGTGATTGTGAGAACATACGGAAAAAATTTGAGAAAAATAACCAAGCGTTTCGCGCAGGGTCGTCGTGACAAGTTAGCTCAAGAGCGAGAGTTCATCATAAGCTAATCTGCAAATTCAGTAGAAAAATCAATGACCTTGTCCAATGCTTTGTTGACTTCCTATCCAGACCTTCACCCAGGCAATGAGATCGGCAATTCATCAAACCATAGCCTAATTCTTGGCTGTAAGACAAACCTGTAGGCATCATAACTACCAAGACATGGTCATTGTTCGACGAATGGAAAACAAGAATAGTGCCTAAATGGCCTTAGCGAAATACGAATCCAAAGAACTACAATGCAGTCAGAGATAAGATGCCCAGAAGTATGATGAGTCATTCAAGTGGACTTGGCAGCTCAAACTTGAACTTACGCATGGATTTATTTCATTCTATGAGCCCATGAGACATGAACAATTGTCTTTGATTTTCATCTCTTCCTACTCTCCCCATCAAATTCTCCTAAACAAACAGGAATAACCTCAATATCAAAAATGACCTTCAGTTCCACAATCATGGCTAACCATTGAAGGGGAAAAAAATGCAGTACAAACATGGCCAAAAGCTCCCTTTCTTTCTACGTTTGAGGGGTCTCCCCTGCAGCGTCATCTCTCTCCCAACCCATCTCGCTTCCTCGAATCGTCAGAACGCCCAATGCCCTCCGCAGAATCATCCGATCCGGCAACAGAATTCTCCCCCAATTTCTTCACCTCCTCCTCCAATTCCTGCGCCACCTCTTCCTCCACAGCCTTCTCGGCGCGCAGGATGGGCTCGTAGTAATCGGAGTGAGCCTCCATGCACTTCCTCAGGGCCGCCGTCGCGTCGAAGCACTTGTCCACGACGTCCTCCTCGTTCTTCTCCGCGTCCTGGACGCACACCTCCCACGCGACGAACTCGTCTCTGCACCCACCGCCTTTCATGAACAAGCAGAACCCGCACTCCCCTTCCTCTTCTTCTTCTTCATCTCCTTCCTCTACGCCGTCTTCTCCATTTCTCTCCGGATGACGCAAAGCTTCGCCGGGATTGTCGCTCCCGAGGGTTTCCGAGCCGATTGTGGATGGAGAATCGGAGGATTGTGGATCGGGAGAGGACATAGCGGTGGGTTGCGAGGGTTTGCGTAGTTTGGCGGAGAAGGAAGGAGAAACAGTAGACTTTACCATGGCTGCTTAAACCCTGCTTAAAACCTCCGTTGACTGTGAATTACCGTTCAACTCCAACAACCTTGTAAATGGGAAAAAAAAAAATGAATAAACCCCTTTAAAAATCCAAGTACGAGGTTAAATCAACGTCGGAATCAATTCGTGTCTTGAGATGTGTACCGGTTTGTGAAATTTAAGAACCTTGTAATTTCATTTCTCTAAATAATAGATATTTTAGTTAGTACAACTAATATGTTTTTCTCTTGTCACATCTAAATTGAAAAAATTACCAAGAAAATCATAAATTTATTGTAATTATGTCAATTCAATTTTATATTATTTTTTCTTGGCCAATTGAGTCCTAAATTTTTTGAAATTGTATCAATTCAGTCCACTTTACCAACCGACACTGACTTGGACAATTATTAGTAATGTAATTTCTTCATTTATTTTTTCTTTTTTTTTCTTCCTACTCCTATTTGTGGCCGGTGGGCAAGGGTCACCAGCCGGTTCACGGCCCCCGCTCGGCTAGCCCGACTTGCGAGGCCATCGCGACCTCGCCCGCAACCACCAACGAGCTCCAGCGACCTTCGTCGGCTACAATAGAAGTAGGAAGAAAATAAATAAATAAATAAATAATTAATTAATTAATATTAAAATTTATCAATATCGGCGTTGGCCGATAAAATGTACTAAATTGACACAATTATTAAAATTTTAGAACTCAATTGGCAAAAAAAATAATATAATAATTTAAGACTGAATTGGTACAATTACAATATGTTTAGAACTTTTTAATAATTATCCCCTTCTAAATTTGTCGGACTAAATTCAATTCCAAATCTTATTACCCGTGTTGGGATATATATTGAGTTAATGAATCGAAAGACCGAATGGAGTCTCTAATTTGTATAATGTAATTGTGATGTGGCCGTGACTTGTACTGTTGGTAATACATATTTTGGAAACGTAATACACAAAATTGGATGAGGAATTTCCTGAGAGTTTCAGTTACCTCTTTCCACAGCCGTATACCTGTTGCGGAAAAACGTATGAAACAAACTATTCTCGTGGCAAATTAAAATGCCCGTCGGAATTGACAGTTCAATATACGTGAAAATCGAAATCTTTCACTTTAGCTTATGAAATCTGTCTCCACCTTACCTCGTCCGCATGACAAGTGACTGCTAATACCAAATTCCTTACCCCACCCACGTTTCCATAGGATGGTTGTTCTTCCAATTTCCCTTTGTCTAAAGACAATTCATCAAGTGATAAAAACATCTCAGTCCAAACAGCCATCTAAACCATAGTCATGTCATTCCCCCTTCCCCGCAAGTTCTTGGCATCGACTTTCTTGGGACAAAACTGACTTGTATGCATCATCTCTGGCTGCAGATGTTCGAGATTCACGAGATTCCTCCTACGAAGCGGTACACCGAGGGCACCCCTGACCTCAAAGTTCCATCATGATGAGAATGCAAGTTAAGGTTCAATTTAGGTGGTAGAAGACCTGCTCATGTCGGTAAATTGTCCCTTTTTTTCAAATCCAAAGGTTCCTTGTCTTTGTGACACAGACAATTATTAGATTTCAGATAACCCATAGAGATGAACATGAGCACAAAGCGACTCCCATGAAAGTAATCACAAAGCGCTAAGACATTTTGAGCAGAAATTTGTCATCCATTCATCGACCACCCGTAGAACAGGCACCTTGCACCCAACGGAACACAATGGCCATACATAGAAAACAATCCATTTCTAGATCGATACATAGGCAAAAAAGATCTCCAGAGAAGCAGCATTCATCAATTCTTTCTCCCTTCACACAGGATAATGTGGTAGCCATGCCTGAACATTTCCCGAAATACGAAGTAAGAAGAAAGTCATCTACGTTCATCACCTAAAGAAAAATCTTCAAGAGGAAAAATCTTAGAGCAAGATTTCTCATTGTCCTATCAATGACAGTATGACATGACCATCACATATAATGAAGTGGTCTTCCAATGGATTTTTTTGTTCATACAACATCGATCATTCCATGGAAAATTGGCAATATATCTCACAAACAGGAGAGTATCATTTTTTATTGTTTTTATCAACTCTCTCTCCGTCCACTCAGAGAGAGATGTTCTACTTATCATCATTCCGCTTTATATATTTCACCCCTTTCTTGTTTCCCATAATGGAGCACTATGTAGAATTTCAGAAAAGACTGTCTTCAGCTTTTAATTCCCCCTCACATTCATGCAAACTTCACAATGAAAGCATTTTCTCAGATGGATATGCTAGTAATGGCAGTCAATCACCCCTTCTAAGGTTTCAGATTAAGTATTCTCGCATCATAGAAATGAAAGGAAACAATAAACTAACAGGAGACTCATTGAGAAGTGAGGCAGAATATGTAGTACATACGTTGATTTGAATGGTGCACTTGTAGCTCCAATAGGGGTAGCAAATGCAACTTCTTGAAATGGACCAGCCATCTTTCCTCGAGGAAACCATCCTAGATCCCCGCCCTTCTTCCCAGATGGGCACTCTGAGTACTCTGCAGCTAACTGTCAATTAAAACCAGCAGGAACGTATGTCAGGAAACCGTGACGAGACAGAATAGCTAACCAGTAGCCATTCGAGTTGCTTTAAGTGTTCGCGCACATTTTGCTATACTTTATACCTTAAAGCACATTCGTGTTACAGCAATTAAAAGGAGTGAACTACAGCTTAAAATTTTGACCATGACAAAAGAACAGAAGAAGAACTACAGCTTAAATTTCCTTGGGTGTCATTCCTATTAGGATGATGCCTCCCACAAAATTTTTCTTTTTAAAGGAATCCACATGGAATGAATACATCTTGCATCTCACTCAATACTGCATAACTGATCATGCCTTGGTTTCATAGGAATGGGACCAAATATAGAGAGAGGTGCTAGTTGCAATGTTGCATAATGCTTGAGGCAATGAAGAGTTAATTGTCGAGAAACATAGGTTTCCGTCAAATCTCAAACTAACGAAAAGGAAGAAATTGAAAACTTCCCTAAGGGATCAAATGAGGTAAAAGACGTAGGCCTAAAGTCTTGTTGGAACATGCACAGAGCATCATTACCTTTGCGAATTCAGCTGGGGGAACTTTGTCACCATTGCCCAGCCAGCCATCATCCAGTTTCTTGTATGCTTCGTTGATTTTGCCTTGCTTTTCACACAGTATATGCCTAGCTGAACATTATTGGAGAACCAAATTAAGAAGCTTGAAGTTACAGCGATGTGAAAGCGAAACACTCTTTGACTCATGATATTTGGCAAATAACAAAGAGTAGATTTCACAATACTGAAAATAAGTGCACATTTGACCAAATAAAAAAACAAGTGCACACTCAAGCATGTTTAATGTGCTTAGAGGATTCTATGATAGCTCTAACATTAGAATGGGTGGCAAGTTGTGACTGGACGAGTATCAAAAGGGGAGAGAATGGGAAACTTGGTCCCGTATGTTTATGCAAAGTTGTCTGAAAGAGGAGGCATCTCAAATGCAATAGTACCATCTACTCTGACAACTACTTACCACATACTCCAAACAAACAGAGAAAGACATGAAGAACCTGAATTGTGAAGAGAACCAACCTTTGACATAAGTGCACGTGCCTAGCCCATCTGACTTCCTGGCTTTTCCTTTCCCCTTGGAAGCGGCTTCATCACTCCCACCCCCTGCTTGCTTCCCCTTTCCCTTTCCTCCCGAGTCCTTCGGCTTCGAGTCCTTCCCCATTAGTGCAAACCCCTTAATCAATAAGACAGATGAGCAATGTGTCTAATGCCTAAACAGGGACTCCTAACAAAATCTTGACAGAAGCATAAAACTAGTGCCTGGAAAAAGAGAGCCAAGACAAAAACAAAAGAAAAATCTCCAACCCCAACAAAAATCATAGCACAACACTCAAGAGGATGGTTCTAAGTTTCTTTTCCTGCATCTACACAACCATCTAGTTACAGTGCTTTTGTGACAGAAATCACTTTCCCTTCCCAAGTTCTTCTGATAACTTCAATCACCGAGCACTAAGCTCAGAAAATGAAAACTCAACAGAGCAGCCTGAAGCTAGACTTCTACCTACAAATTCACAGAGGAAACTACCAGAATCAAACTCAGTCAACCAAGTAGCAAAAATAACAGTTTCCCCATGACGAGAGCAACCAGATGGCATCTATCAATTCAACCAATTAACAAAATCCAAAACGAACGAGATTATCAGAGCATCATCGAATTGACCAGCTTCGCGATCGACAAAGAAGTCGTGTCGCTCTATCCGAGAACGACGACACGGTCGACGAATTACGCGAGACAATGAAGAACTTATAGAGGGCAAAAGCGAAACCTTACCGATCGATCGACGAGGAAGAAGAGGAGACAGAGACACAGAGGAACGCAGTACCGGAGTCGCCTCGCGCTTTTGTTTCCGTTCAGTCGATGTCTATGGACTGAACCACGGGACTGCCGAAGCCCATGTACCATCCCGGCCCAAAGACATGGTTGAGGCCCTAAAATCATGGCCCCTATTTGCCTTCAAATTAGGGATTTGCAGTCAAAATCTTGCTGAAGATATTGATAACCCAATCGGAACTGGAATTTGCCAAAATCCCAATAGATCAATTACTTGTACTCTCAAAGGAATGATGGGTAGTAAGGTAGCCCGTCTCGTCGATTCGGAGGAATCGATATGCATTTTTCCAATAGATTTGACCAAATGGAATGAATGCCGATGTTAGACCTAGTCGTTAATGGCAATACCGAACTCATTACATCCATTGAATGTTGGCAAGGTAGTTCAAGAAAAAAGCCATAACCCAATTGATCCTAATTGCTCTTATGTTTCAGCTTTTCTTCGGCATCTTAAAGAACTCAATTCGTGCGATTTTTTTTTTCTCCAACCCGACTCAAGTCAACAGACACTAAGGAATCGCGAAGGCAAGAGGTGCTTGTATCTAGAGGAGTCACAGACATGCGCCCTAGTGTTGTGGATAAGTCGGGGGAGATTAATTTCAGCCAAGCCCTAGATCATTGTGCATCTAGCCGTTCCAGATAGGTTGATTTGACATAACACGGGGCGAGAAGTCGATATACTAGCTTAGACGAGTTGATCCAACCCAATGCAATGTCGTTTTCGGGTGTCGAATGGCACAACATACGAGAGATGGATCGTGTGGTTTGGTGACCTAAGTGTACGTACTGAACCGCAAGAAATGAAGTGAAATGTTGGTAGCTTCTACTGAGAGCATTGTAGGCAGGGACTAGGACAAGTCTTAAGGCCGAGCCCAGATTCTTGCCTACGCTCCAAACATATGATTCAGCATCCAACTAGAATAACCTTGCCCACCCTAGAAACTACAGAGACTGCATCAGTTCTGAGAAACTCGCGCCGCGACGATCTATTCCTACGGTAATAGTTACTTTCGAAGCGTGATTGAGACGTGTATATATAATTAACGTTG
Organism: Rhodamnia argentea; assembly: GCF_020921035.1. Classification (NCBI taxonomy): domain Eukaryota; kingdom Viridiplantae; phylum Streptophyta; class Magnoliopsida; order Myrtales; family Myrtaceae; genus Rhodamnia; species Rhodamnia argentea. The sequence goes on along the minus strand of NC_063154.1, from coordinate 6,168,059 downwards.
ATTATTGCTCCTTCAAATAATGTCGTTACGGAAAAAAACATGTACCGACGACAAATTATTTCATGGATAATCGACGCCTGCAGCTACTAAGATTCCTTAGGCATGGTTGCTCCTGAATCTGCAAATCCCAAGCACACTCAAATTTCCAGGGTACAGCCTGTGAGCTTCAGCGGCATTGCGGCATTTGGTTTCGTTTGCAGGGAAAACTCAGACAGAACGAAACCTTGTTTTCTGTCAGCAACGGAAGGTTCTGATCACCCAGCATTGAATTGCAGGTGGGCATCCCCATACAAACATTGGTTCTCGGTCAAAGAGAGATCGGAGGAAGTTAGCTGAGGAAGAAAGGGTTTCCTCGCACGCAAAAGTGGGATTTCAAGTAATGTTACCGGTTGAGGGAAGATTCGATGGAGAAGGATACCTTTCCTGTTACGTGAGTTGGGCGAACTGGAATGGGGAAAAGCAAGTTGAGATCCCATCAAGAGGGTTCAAAACTGCTCAGACGAGCATGTGGGCGGCTTCTGTGCGAGTTTGGTAGCGTGATGATCATGACCTGCTTCTTTGTTCAGGGTCGGCCCGTGCAACTTCAAAACCCCAGCCACTTGTTAGTGTTAGGTGCACAAACAAAAAAGGGGAAAGAGAAATTCAGACTCAAGGTATATCCTCTTTGTTACAACTCTCGATTACAAGATAAAAATGGTACACATAGACCGGCACAAGAAAACCTTAGAGAACGAAAAAGCCCTAGGCCACTCAGTGGTGTTACCCCCTGTGACCCCTATGTGCCTTCCTGTCGATGATGGGTATGAATCACACCCCGACACCACTTTCCGAGTGATTTATTTTCTCACAACGATATTGTAGATGAATTGCCCGACACGTGGAGTATTCGACAAATGCCGTGGACCGAACTTCTATTATTAAACATATAACCTACAACACGTCACAGCACAAATACAACAAACACGATTACGGTTCATACCCAGTTTTATCAAATGGGCGATGCGTATATAAAGATGTATGGAAATTAAGGGGACTGGAAAGTTATTTGCTCTTCAGGATCTAATCAAAACGGGATGGATGGTATAGGTACTAGCAGTAATGTCGGGTCTCTCAGTTATGCCTCCTAATTCTGTCTTGTGTCGGAAAACTATTTCAACAAGCCTATATGTCTAAGCTCATATATCTTACTATCGTGCAGTAATAATCTTCTTCTGATCCATTGCTTTCAATTAGGGTTAATCTTATATTGCCTAGGCTAGCTGAACACCATGAATTTTTCTTTGTCCCTTTCTCTCTCTCTCTCGTCTCTCGAACATGTATTAGGTATCTGACTTCTTTGAAGAAGCTCGAAGAAAGGCAGAACGAGAATGCGTGCAGAGCATACGGTATTCTCTTTTGGAGCATGATGATTACGCAGACAAAAATGAAAGCATTAGTTGCTATAGCATCCAAAGAGCGTACTGACATTGTATCTATTGTAAATATTGTGGCACATCACTTGACAACGGTCTTAAATGCTCTTTATATTCTGGTGCGAGAACAGAAACCATGAACGAGTCATTGTTGTCTGCTTGGCGCTGTTTTCTCTTTCGTGGACCACGACAGAGAGAGAGAGAGATTGTTGTCGAGGTCCATTCAAACGTTGTGAAGCAAGTCAAAATCATCCCTCTCTCCATCTGTCTTCTCCTCTGTTGGGGTAAACATGCATAGCTAAACTTCAGCTCCCTTCCCTTGCCATACGGTCGTTGACTTCGACCCCTCCGTCAAGATTCCATGGAAGCCTTTCTTTTGAAGGGCTGATGTTGACTGAGAGATAGACGAAGAGAAGAGAGAGAGAGAGAAGGGTTTTTAGGTGTTCACGTTCCTGTTCACAGATAGACGAAGAGAAGAGAGAGAGAGAGAAGGGTTTTTAGGTGTTCACGTTCCTGTTCACAGACCTTACAACTCTCTCTCTCTCTCTCTCTAGCGAACCATCCGATGTTCCGGACAAGCTGTCCAGACAGCGAACAGGCGAGCCACATGAAACGCCATTTAAGGAAAGAATGGCGATTCGTGGTTTTTTTTTTCCTAACCAAGGAAGGTAGGGCAAAGGAATTTAAAAATGACGTATGGCCATGGCGGGCACGGTTCTATCTGTCCCCACTTGCAACACGTGGTTTAACAATGTCCACCATCACCCTGAGATCAGGACAAGCGTTTTCAGATTCGTATCCCGTCGTTTTAATAATCAAACCCAGGCTGGTCTGAAGCGCAGTCCCAAGCATCTACCTCCAGCCCTAGTTGAAATCCATTATTGACAGAAATCCCTCTCTCCCTCCCTCTCTCTCGTGGGTTAGGTTTAGAAAGCTGCTGCATGGTTTAATTCCATGCAAAATCGCCCATCAAACTCAATGCATGAAGAACTTGATCTTGATTCCCACAACGTGGAATACCTGACTAAACCCTAACGCGATTCGTTGTCCCCCCACCACCTTCGATTTCCTCACTCTTTATCATGGGACAAGGTGTCTTGCTTGCTAGATTTTAAAGTCGGATTTTGCTAACGAGTGGCCTCTTTGAGGTGGGGTTTTCCGCTCATTTGTTTTGTTTCAACTCCGCACTTCATCTTTTACATTATTGAATTTCTAGGCGATGTGCCCGAATTGAATTGAATTGAATTGTTTAAGCAAGTGGGGAATCACGTACACAAGGTTGTTAGAGCTTTGGTTTGGGCATTCGATATTGATGTTTCAATCGCTTAACGAACAAAACTGATTCGCGGAAAAATGAGTGATTTAGAAAATATTTTACTAAAAATCATAGCTTATATCTTTTATAAAAATGAATGGACGGACAATATCTTCATTCTTCACAAGAGTTACTAAATTAATATCTGTTCTCTTCGAAAACATACGTCTCCAAACTAGTTTCCATATTTTATTGGGATAATCACCAAAAAAGTCAAAAATCTTGTACGGAAGTCAATTCGATCCCGAATCTTTTAATTTGATCAACTTAGTCATAAACCTGCCAAGGATTTGCCAACATAGTCCTACCAATCTATTTTAACAGACATGTGTTTTTCTTACACAACACAAACACACACACATATATATACATATGTACATATGTATATATACGTATATACATATATATTATACATATAATTTAAAAGCAAAGATACCATTTTCATTAAACTTTCCTGGAGTCGCACGTTGTCGGGCATGACACGGGTTTCATATCTAGCATATAAATTATACGAGAAAAGAGAGAGGGGGACAATATATTTTTTGTGGTTGACAAGGGAATTTCCAGTTCTCCAACATTGGACGTGCCCACAATCCTCGGCCACAAAGACAATAAATGGAGGGAAATCAAATTCGACCATCGTTTTCACGTTTCTCCTTATATAGGCTTGTCTACCTTTCAACTTTCATGCCCTCAACGGTCCCGGCTCCCGTATAACCTTCTAGAAGACTCGATCTAACATGGTCTCTGGATTTTGCTAATGTCGTATTAAGGTTGATCATTGCGACTAAACCAAATTGGATTCGTTCTTCTTGTTTTTTTTTTTTCTCCCTTTCTTTCTTGTGTATGTGCCGGCGTTTAAACAAATATGGAAGAAACCTTTTTTTTCTCCGGAAGAAGATACAAAAGTACATGAAGAAATCGCTCTAACGAGAAAAGGGGAATCTGCTATTCCGATCAATATCATCGAACGGCGCATTTGATCACCTGACCTCGATCGATCGATTCGCTACCGTACACGCCGGAAAGCGTGATCGATGGAAATACATACAAAGATACAGATACCGAACTCGTTGTAGCAACGCAGCTAGAATCCGTACATCTCACATCCGGGCACCCCTAAAAGAACGAGCTCTCACTCTTCACGCACCGTATTCCATTCGTTCCATTCACCACATCACCGATAAATTAAAGTTCAAAAAAAAGAAGAAGAAGAAGAGAAAACGTGAATTGACAGGCACATTCTGCACCGATCTGAGCAGTGTAAAAAAAGGAAAAAAAGAGGCGTATTGTAAACACAAGTGGCTCGTCGGTCTTCGCTTCATGGAAAGCTCATCGCAACATTAAAAAAGGAAAATTTCCGAAATTGTTTCGTACGTCTACAGTCCACAAGAAACGGGGAACCAAACCAAAAACGAACGTATAGATCGAACTGAATCACGTGGACGGCTATCGTGCATCGAAAATCGCCAGACAAGTGAGTAGATCGATCGAGCGCAAGATACTGACCGGGGCGCAATTATTGGGGGCGAGATCGGAGTCACCTTTAGACATTCTTGCCCCCAAATCGCTGCTTAGCCTTCCGATTGGCTTCCCTTTCAATTTGCTTGGAAGGTTAGGTGCCCACGATGCGGGAGGTGCCTCAACGTACAGTCAAGATTGCAAAGTGAATGTCTTCTTTTATCCCCCCCAATGGATTGTGACGCTTTAGTTAAAAAAGAAAGGAGAAGGACGTCGGGATGATCGTCCAAAAAGTCCTCTTCCTATTGTAACGGCGGCCAATTCAATCATGAACCTTTCACTTGTGTCAATTTTCTTTTTGGTTGAACAATTGGGCTAATTTAATCCTAAATGTCTTGACAATTTGTTAATTTAGTCATTCGGCCAGAATTAGCCGAGAAATAGTTGACGATTGTTGGTTGCCTTACGTGGCATGACAAACCTATGTTAGAAAATTTAAAAAAAAATTGCAAATATTGTCCACGTGGGGGTGTCATCAGCGTGCACTTTAGTGATTACCAGCCAAAATTGGTTAGAATGACTAAATTGACAAATCATCAATAGGTTTATGACTTTTCGAAGGATTTTTCCAAAGAACATAGAATCTAGTGTCCTCAGTAGTGTTAATACTACCCATTCGCTCCAAGGATGGGCATTCGTACGTATCGATTGAGAAAGGAAAAGAAAGAAATGAACCTAAGACGAGACACAATGGTGAAATACATAAAATGTGAACACATATGAAGGCGCATCGAACGTCCCATCCAAGCCAACCACGAAATACAAGGTGGGGATAAGAGCATCGTCTTATCATGACTTTTATCTCGAGCCTCGAATTATGACCTCACAATCACGATGAGTGAAATGGATACCGGCGAATTAGCTGAAAAATTCTCCCTTTGTTTGTGTCGAGAGGGATTCCTAAACTTTTTTTTTTATATATTAGACTTGCATCTTGCATTCCGTTTCCTTAGATTTAACCCTTGCCCAAAAAGAAAAAAATCCTTCGTTTTTTGGATTGAATCCATCGCTTCGGTTGTACATATAGTGTCTCAAAACCTAAACATCTAAAAATATTCACAAAAGCCAAAATTTAGGACAAATTGAAACCATTTACTATAAAATGTGACCGTAAATTCATGAATGATGCTTCGATTTGATCAAAAATGGTCTTTTCTTAATCCCAACGATATAAGACAATCCAAATTGATACATAACTAATCAGTATTGATTCTTTTCCAAAAAAAAAAAAATCCTTCCCAATCTCCATTATAACAGCAAATAGAAGTATATGTGAATCCCAGAACATAAATTGTTATCCAAATATCTAATTTGATATCATATCTATATATGATGCCTACAGAGAATTATCAGTAAATCGTTAACTAGCGCTGATATCATCTCAAATATTATGATGGCGATCCAAAACAGTTACATTTTTATTTGTTTTTCTCGTTCAGGACTTTAATGCATAGCTCATGGCATTCCCAATTAAATTGAATGTAGAAAACCGCATTCCAAGTGATAGAAATTGTGCTCAAATCGAAATCAGAGCATCAATTGTTCCCACGCCTCGCACAAGTCAAGAAAATAACTCCGCGTCGAAGGTTCTTTTCATCCACCATTAATCGATACGCAGGCACCGCCGAACATCTATCCGGCTACCGGAGGGGATTTTCTTCAATCGGTCTTGGGTATTATCATCCGGAGATGAGCCGGCGAACCAAAGATGAAACTCTTCATAAGAAACTAGAGAGAGAGAGACGCCGGGGGGGGGAAGGTCAACCGTGGATCGGAAATGGGAAATTAAACATGAGAAAAGAAAGAGAAAAAACGGAGCAGAAGACCAAAGTTAAAAGCATAAAATAGATGGAGTAGAAGAACAAAGCTCTCAAGCGCGGTCACCGGCGGTTGACAGGTAGAAGCGACCTAATATCCATTCTCAGTTGCCGCCCAAGTCATCAAGAAGAATAGTAGATATGAATGGCAATACCAACACACACACACACACAGACAAAAAAGGGAAAAAAAAAAGCAGGACGAGTGAAAATAATCAAACTGCTCTCTTCGTCTAAAGCTCTTCATAATGCACATAATCAATCTATAGACTAGTTAAGCATAATTAATGAAAACTTTAAACAAGTGAAAAATCCAGAGAGAGAGAGAGAGAGAGAGAGACTAAACGCTCTAGGAATGACCAGTGCTGAAATTTGGATTGAAGAGGTCCTAGAAAAGTATTACAGTCTTCTGTATCGGCGGGGCGGACTTACAGGTTAAGGAGGGTTAAAAGGGTCACTTCACTTGCGCCTGTGGAGCTGCAAGTGAATGAAGAGGAAGCTGCATTTTCCTACACTCGATTGCAATCCAAAGCTATTTTCGTTTATAAATACTGACAAAAACAAAACCAAGAGGTGGACCGGCGAACTAGCTCAGGGGAAGGGAAGAAAATTCCCTGAATATCAAGTCCCCCAAACCTCCCACTATAAATACCCAATAACTGTATTGGCATTGGTTTCTGCCAGTGATATTTGATCCCTTGGCTGCTTTTCTTCTACAGAGTCCTAGCCATGGACGCAGCAGCAGCGGCAGCGGCAGGGGGCTCAAGGACAAAAACCTTTAACGTCCTTGTGTCCTCGTCCACCGGTAGAATGGCTAACCCCACAAACTCGATTCAACCGGTTTTCTCTCCCTCCGGGAAGGAAATGCTTACCCTTTATACTTGCAGCAAATCTTTCCCTAGTAGATTTCGCAGCCTCAAGAGATTATATCCATGTTCTGGATCTAAAACCGGTCCAGTCCATCCCGTCGGCTGTTCCATGAAACCACGCATTGACAAAAACAATGCAACCAACAAGAATCCCACCACCGAGCTCGATCAGAAGTCGACGGTGCCAAACCTGGATACTCCACCGCCTAATCCGCCTGTTACATCAACTTCTTCGCAAGGTCTGGTCTTCGACTTGGGTCCTAGCAATTCCTGGGATTGCCTGGAAGTCGGTTCGCCGGTGGTGAAAAGGTATATTGGTGACAATGAGGAGAGATGGTACATGTGGTATCATGGGAGACATGGCGGCAGCGACGGCTCCGAGTCCATCGGGCTTGCCGTTTCGAGTAACGGGATCCACTGGGCACGGGGAGGTGACAGAGTTAGATCTTGTGCAGATGCAGGAATGGTGATGGACTGTCGCAACAGTTGGTGGGCTTTCGACACTGAAAGCATCAGGCCATCTGAGATGGTGATAATGTCCAGCCCGATGTACAGTGCCGTTTACTGGCTTTACTATACAGGGTACGGTGGTTCTGCCGAAATTGATTTGTCTGGAGTGCCTGCCATTTCCCTCAGAAACCCAGAAAGATTTAGCTGTGATCCGGACGACAACAAAAAGAGTGCAGCGAACAAAATTCATTTATCTCTTCCAGGCTTAGCCTGCAGTCAAGATGGCAGGCACTGGGCCAGAATTGAAGGAGATCACCACAGTGGAGCTTTGCTCGACGTGGGATCTGAGAAGGAATGGGATTCTGTGTTTATCGCAGCACCACATGTTATAGTGCACGACAGCGATGATCTCCGGATGTATTATTACTCCTTCGACAAAGAAAATTGTCAGTTTGCTATTGGACTGGCAAGGTCCAGAGACGGAATCAGATGGGTCAAGTATGGAAAAATCCTGGAAGGGGGATCAAGCGGTTCCTTCGATGAGTGCGGAGTCAAGAATGCCTGCGTGGTTAAAAAAAGGAAAGCGGGAAATTACTTGATGGCATACGAGGGCGTCGCAGCAGATGGGAAGCGGAGTATTGGAATGGCGATCTCCGAAGACGGCTTGAAGAACTGGAAAAGGCTTCAGGAAGGCCCGGTGCTGCAGCCTTCTGAGGAGGAAGGATGGGACAATAAAGGGGTGGGCTCGCCACGTCTGGTCCACATGGAGAACAGCATCAACGAGTGGAGACTGTATTATGGAGGCTTTGGGATAGGAGGGAGGACGGGAATCGGAATGGCTGTGTCTGGAGGCAGTGACATTAGGACATTCAGAAGATGGTCCGGGTTTTGCTTGTAAACTAGATGTACATATTGGTCTGTGATTACATATTTCAGCAACAGTTCCAGCAAAAGAAGTTGTTTCTTACTCATAATAATAGAATTAAGTAATGCGAAAAGGAAAAAAAAAATGAGCTTGTCATTTAATATGTTTCACTTTTCCACTGCAACATCATCCTAGAGGGAGCAGTGTATGCAGGAATTTACATGACGTTTTCGGACAAAACAGACAACGATGAATCTCAGAAATTATGCAGGATTCTATGCACCCAATGTAAAAGCTCAGCAATTCTCTTAGACCGGTAATTAGGCTATAGTGTACGCCATAGTACGTAGCACATGACTGGAAAGAAGTATACTGCATTGCTTCTCCGACATTGGCTCTTTATAGCTTCTGCTTCGGACTGCTTCTCAAACATCCTCTGAAGCCGCAGAGAGATTCAGAGAGCTGAAACATCACATGGGAAAGCAATGGACAGAAAAATATTCTGAAGACACATTGGGTGGATAATCCAATAATTTCTGTACTGAAACATTCTAAGATGGTCAAAAGGGCTGGAAAATCATGCGAAGATTGATATCAGCAACAAAAAACGATAAGTATCAACAGTTGATATGAGTAAAAAGACTGATGTGTCGTGTATTTTTGGAGAACAGATTGTTAATGACTGTTGCCCGAAAACAAATTATTTTCAATTTTTGTTGAGTTTACCACTTCCTTCCCATCTCTGGGAATCCAGTAGTAAGGCTAGGTGCATCAATGCCTCCTTAGATCCCGCAGTGCGGGCGACCTTGTGCGCTACGATTCCTTTCTAAAAGATAGTTCAGAACTTCCCATCCATCAACAGAGTAGTTCCCTGCAAAATTCCCTCAGTAGCAAACAGTGTCATACACAAGACCAAACTCCTATGGCAGTGTACACAAGTTTGGACTTGATAACTGAGCTCTAATTTGTAAAATGAAACAATCGATGATGACACTAATGTAATCAAAACTTATCTCATAACACCGGGTGCATTGTATGGGTGGGAAAAGCTTAACCTACTGAACATTTTAATCATTCTTATGCGAAATTCCTCATAAAACCTCTATTCTTAAAATTAGAAACAGTGACCTCATTCTTAGATATCTATATTTTCTTATGATTGACATTGCCAAACTTTTTTTTTTACGAACAAATTGCTTTTAGTAAGAACATATTAGCAAATTGTTCCTCAGAGGAAAAATATTCGAAGATGCATAGTAAAGGCTGAAGATATCAGAATCGAATGCAGCTAAAGCGAGAGTGTAATTAACTTATTCATCCGAATGACATCTACATTCTCTAACTTTTTCTCTGTCAGATGGAAAATTAAGTTATGATCCTTATGGATTTCAACTTCGTCAAAAATGCGGTCTTATAATTTACTGCCAGCATGTGTCGGATGAAAGTACTTTACAGATACTGATTTATTTGTACAGAACTGGCACACGAAATTGTGCATGGAGCATTATTCATTGCACAAAATGATATTGTCTCAAGTAATACAGAACAATATTCAAAAGATCATAACTGAGCCTTCTGGATACAGAACTCAACCAAAGAGAAGATGTGATAATGTCTCAAACTATATTTTAGCTGAAAGATATTGTTTGTGAGACCTTGTACTCACCAAAATAGACTCTGTTTCCCTTTCTTTTCAAAAGGAAAATTGGCAACTGCCAACAATGAAATTGAGTTGGTCAAATCGAAAATCTAAAAACGTATATTTCCAAGAAAATGAAATGAGCAACATGATCAATATTAGTTGATGTGACACATCAGCCACTAAGTCCCCTTAATAACCTGAAAATCAAGTTGATGGTTTATGCAACTCCGTGCTGTAATCTCTCTCTGCACTTGATCTTGATTAAAGTTTCAGACATAGACAGCTAGAAATGAAAATGCCTACGACGCATGCAGGTCAATATGCTGGAGTTTTTTAATCTAGAAGCTCGACCAAGGGAAAAAAAGGGTTCGCAAGTGGGCCATCCGAATGAAAAGTAAGGCAATTTAAATCCTGGTAACTATAAACCACTAATCTCATCAACATGAAATGCCTCCTAAAAACGGAAAACTTAAAGAAATAACAAAAAATCCTTCAAAGCAAACTAGAAAACCAGTAAACAGTTAGTTGTTAGATGGCAGATGGATCAGTAAAAAGTAAAAATTTCTCTGGTAGTATGATGCTGCTTGATTAGAAAGCTTTTTTCATGTGCTAGAGCCAGCACCTGTGCATAACATATGTCAATTTGTGCATATGCCCATTTGCTTGAAGAGACTGCAGACTGCAGTTTCCACTAAATCGTGATCAACAAATTTGGTATTCACGGTGATCAGGAAGATCATACGCTATTAGGTTCGGAGTAAACTCCAAATGCGAAGATACAGCCCCAAGCATCAATCGCTACGACGTCTAAAACCCAAGGTGTTGCTACTATCCACAGCAGCACGAGACGTGCCCCAACAAGCCCGTTTTAGAACGTTTGAAAAGAAATTCCATACGTCTTCGCAGATAACAACGCTGAAAATCAAGTATTGTATCTCTCATAGACCAGCTCCGCTAATCACAGCTTCATGAACAGCACGCGAAGGAGTCGAGCAACATGTCAAAACATGTCTAAGCAGTAAACAGGTAAAAATTGGAGATGATGCCAATCTGAATTCAAGTTAATGGTGGGCCAGTGGCACACCACATGATGCTCGCAAGCATCGAAATCCTATTTCTATGACGCTTCCCAAAATCAGATGCAAGATGCCAGTGAACAATGCTTGACATCGATCCGGGAACCCGTCCAACCATTAGAAGCGGGTACCATAACTCCCACTGTCAGGATGATCAAAGTCAATGCCTGATCCTCAACAGTATCAGAATGCTTAATGCCAAGCACAAACGTGACTTGCACGTTCCAATTCGCCTAGTTTCTTCTCGTCCCACTACATCAAAACATCTATCGCGGACGGTGATCCCACTGAACACATTTCAGCTTCCTCCACGCGAATTAGTTCCGGTTTCGAGTCAAATGGCCATCGAAACTTGAATTCCCTACGCGAAAAAGACGGGGTTCGGACGGTAGAAATGAAGGAAGAACACAACTAAGTCGCCTAATTCGCCTCCTGTTCCAGCCACACATCGCTTCAACTCCACCCAAATGAAAAACTTAAGAACAGATAATGTGCTATTACGCCGATCAGCGAACACTAACCGGGGATGGCGACCCGAGCTCTACGGGAAGATTCTCGGCCAGTCAGTCACCGTCAATGGCTCGTCGCAGGCCGCCGAGCGTGAAGCACCGAAGCGCAAAACGCATGCTAAAGCACTAGCAGGGGCTGAAGTGGAATCAAATAAGAGTTCGGGGGTTTGTCGTTTAGTAGATTGGTGAACGATGAGAGATAAAAGCTTTCGCTAATCGTAATCCTGTTAGCCAGTTGGGCCTAAGGCCCAACTCTGTTTCTTCGCCTTAGTTCGGTAGGATTTTCTTGTGGGCCCAATGGTCACGGTAGTCGAATACCCTGATGCGTGTGCAAGGCAGGCGAGAGATGTTTTGAGCGATGTCGATCGGTAAATGGAAGATACAAGATAGATTACGATCAGACCCAAGGCATACAGAATATCACCAACCAAGGATCACGATCGGGATCGATGAAGTTTGCCACCAAGGCCTACAGAATATCACCAACCGAGAAGACGGGGCTTCGGATAGGAGAAGCTCACTACCAAGGCCTACTAAATATCACTAGCCGAGGATATCGATACTTCTTGGCTCACCATCAAGGAAGGATTCAACTTTCAAGGAAACAGATGCTGGTAGTAGATATTTGCTCACACGTAGGCAAATCTCATATATTTTCATTCATCAAAATTGTATGTCTTACATTTGAGAATTTGCCTCTTTATATAGAGGAATTAACACAAAAGAAATAGACTAAACAATAAAAACTCGAGAACTACTCAACCAACAATGACATGGGAACTAGAAAGTTATTGAAGTCCTAATAACTAGAAATGCATTAAAATACCTAGGAACTAGATAATTCGACATGCCTATGTAAAATACTTGTAAATGCACACATTATTGTTAAGATGTATAATAATTTAGCTATACGATTAGACTTGTGAGCCAATCGAGTTAAATACAAATGCGAATATCCGATATTTTATTGATTACATCCATTCAATTAATGTAATAAGCATGTCCTTTCAATAAACTATATTTTTGTGAAAGGCATATTATTCTTGAATCAATAAATAAGTCAGATATAAGTGTATAATATGTCATTTGCAACACTAACAACTTTTTATAAGTTAAAAAGGATTGGAGGATGAATCGGCCGTCTTTGGACAATATTTTATGTGTCTTACACTCAGCTATGAAATATCTGACTAGAGTCACAGCTGCTTAGTCTACTCATAAGTGTACGAGTTCGTCACAGACTCACAGTTGCCCCACTAGTCTCTCGGAATTTAGGAAGTCTATCCACATTTGGTATTGTATGTCTAAAGCACAGGCAAAGTGCCAAAAAAGTCAAAAAAACTTATTGTAATTCAGTCATAAACCTTTCAATTGGATCAATTGAGTCCTAAACTTTTTGCATTGGGACCAATTCAATCCATCCGGCCAATTTCGACCAAAAATCGCTAACGTGGACGTCGGTCGTCCTACGTGATTCTCGTCCGATATTGAAGTAGACATTTTTAATGATTCTTTAATTATTTTTAATTATTTTTTTCCTTTTTTCTTTCACTTTGGCCGGCAAGAGTCTCCGGCCACTAAAGCACAAATTGGACCAATTGAAAGATTCAGGACTAAATCAATTTAATTAAAAGGTTTAAAACTGAATTCGTACTAACGCAATAGGTTTATGACTTTTTTTTTTGTACTTTTTCCCTAAAGCAAAAGTTGGCAAAATGTTGGCTCATGACATGGTTCAAACTTGCTATTACCTCATGATAGGCAGTGTGACCTATTTTATCCTCGAGCTGCCATGCTTGCCGTCTTAACCCTAAAAAAAACTTAGCGACCTTCGTGTACAGATGGACGAGTGCCGACAAAGTTTATATGAAGAATCATGGTTGTGTAATAAATACAGTACCAGGAAGGACAACTATTGCAAAATGAGGAACCTAAGGGGCTACTCAAGTGGTAAGTGTGTTCGTCCTTCTCGTTCAAGGCTCGAGTTCGGATCACTACATTTGCACTTTCCCCTGGGACCACTTCTAGTAACACAAACTTGTCCTCTTTGATAATCATTTGGTCCGGATGGAACAGAGAGGTTGATACACCCAATAAGAAATATTGTGGTACTCAAAGCGATCCTGACACACTGTTGACAAAAAGAGAAAGCTATTGCAAATGATCGCCTCATCGGAGAGTATCGAACATATCCTTCAAATTGGTGCCTTCTCTCGTCTTTATTTCGTGCTTTCACAATTTTTCTTATTTTCGTGCCTCTATTGTCTGTTTAATGTGATTACGTCATAATCTTGTAATCCCCATGCGGTAGGGCCAATTTAGAGCAATTCCAGGGTGTTGAGAAATACACTTTATCAACACCATTGACCCGTTTTTTCGAACAACTTAAGCTTTCCGAGGGGAGAAAAAAGAAATGGGACTATACTCTACTGGTTTTTCTATATTAGACGAGAACCATTCGCGCACCCAAGAGAAAGATGTGTTTGCCGCCGTTACCCAATCGCACGAACGGTCTTAACATGCTCCTTACCATGATTAACAATAGAATCATACTAATGATATACCGAGATACTTGTTAAATATACTTAAAATGAAATAATTCAATTTAAAGGGGGTTATTATGAATAAGCCGAGAATAATAAATGCATGGAAAGTTCCAAAATTTCTTAGATTAATTTCTTAACATATAGCTCTCGAAACGTCGGCTAACGGGACTGACAAAAGCATCCAAAACGATTGGACGCCACATGTGACATGGGAAATTGGCATGCGGCTTGGGCGAAAAAGGACCTGGGAAAATGGAATCGCCACACAACCGAGAGGGACACAGTCCAAAATTAAGAGGCAGAAGTACGGACTGCGATGTTGCAACCACTGTTTGGGGAGACATTGAAAGCACGATGATTCCTAACGTGGTAACGGCTGTTCATGGGTGCCGTGCCATCGCGGACATCGGGTCCGGGTCGAAATATTTCGAGATGGCGACGTACCATCTCATTCATCGTGAAGAGGTCCCAACGTTGTTAATGATACGTCGAATTCAAAATTATGTCGATGAATGATCTTTGAAGAATGTCGTCGTGCCATTGTCGAAGACATTAAAAGCACGGTTCTTAACATGGTAATTATAGGTGATCTATTACAGGATGGATGACTCTCACTCTAGAATCGAGAATTTCCCGTTAAGGACTAGCTCCGCAAAATGCGAACCGTGAGCCACCTGATTGTTCTATGGATCTATTCGAGAACCGAACCACCGGTCCGGTTCGATTTCCAATTGAATTAATGGAACCGGTCCTCCCAAGTATCAATATCAATTAAAAAAGGCACCAACGGAAATCATAATCTAGAGAGGAACTAAATTCATGGCCCTAAAAATAATCGAAGTCACGCAGGAACAATTTGTAAGTCTGGATTTAGAACAAACAACAACTGTAGAACAATTTGCACCAAGTTGGTGGCACCAATGAAGATCCCAGTACGCCATTTCATGGCAAATCAGATCCTATAGAAAAAAAAAAAAAAACAAGAGCTTGGTTAAGGCGAGGTGATTGCAGACCGAGAGGTAGGATAGAGCTCAGCTGGCCAACAGACAGAGGCGAGCGAGGAGGTATTTGAGTGTTCAGCCAGTGCGAGAGGCACAGGCAACCGCAGACTAGCCTTAGAGAGCTCGGCTGGTGCAACTCCTACTCGCACAGTCAACCGCATAATTTTCGATTGAATCTCGATATTTTTGCTCATTCCTAATGGTAATGGCTGCTAATTGGCGTCATGCCATCGGAGAGATCGGGTCCTTGTCAAAGTACTTGGATATGCGGATAGATTATCTCATTCCTCGTAGATGGGTCCGAACAGGTCAACGATGCGACGAATTCACATTTCTCCAGGTAAATTTTGTATTATATTCCAAAGGTGCTCTCGCATCGTTTAGAGGATTGCTGGGTCCGAGTGCAATCCCCAACATCTCCGTTGAGGTCTCTGAGCCATGGAGAAACTGTTGAGCGAAACAAGCAATCGAACGATAAAATAGATAGAACAAGAAAATAAATCGGACACCGGATGTATGTGGTTCGGTCGTAGAGACCTACGTCCACGGGGAGAGAAGCAACGAATTCCATTATAGAACGAGCGATACACGGAGATTACGTAACCACACTCGAGTCACTCAAACAATCTCAGTGTTTCTCGGCCCCAATTACATTCAAGAACGCATAGTGTTTATCCCCCAATTCCTAATGAAATAATCTTTCAATCTCGCAAAAGAATTAAAACAAATCTTAGACTCACAAGATTTAATCAGCTTTGACACTTGAATACTTGATGTAATTCCACGGAATAAATCCCACGAGCAAGCACTCGACAAACAGTGCTTCAAGAACTCTGCATCAACTTCGGCACACCAAGCACTCACACGAAATCGGTGCTTCAAGGCCACGTACTAGTCTTCGTCCTCTGACTTATATTATGCATATATGTATCAATATAAATTCCACTACAGAGACCTCCTCAAAGTTGACTTCTACGTGGAAGAATCAACAGACCAAGATTGGCCTTATCACCTTTCCTTTCTTTGACCAAGTCCAAGTTGGATTTTTCAAAATTGCCCAACTCTCCAACGTAGATTCTCTTTTGTTTGTTCCAACAGATAAGTTCTGTTATTGATCAAGATTTGAGATATACCAAATAGAGAATATATATTTCCACTGTAGATATTCACAATCTTGCACGCAGATTTTATATCCACAAAAAATTTCCACGGATGTTGTCCACAAATATTCAATTCGGAATATTTACAATTTCGCTTCGGGCTCGAAACTCGAGACATATTTTAACAATCTCCACCTTGGCTCGATGTTTGAGCCAAGTCACAATCGCTTCGCTAGTATCCGAACATCATCTATTACTCTCCCAACAGCCCCAATGGGCTCAACCGCCACGTACATCATCCAAGTCCAAGTCGCGCTTGAATTTTGCCATAACCGTGGACCTCATCGGAATACCAACTCCATATGCACCTTTAATCGCTCCACGAGGACTTTATGATACAAGCTCCTTAACCACGTATAAAGCAAAACCTTTATTGCATCCATATCTGTCAGGAGATCGAATACGTACCTTGTCAATATCGCCAGTTACAACAACCATTGGCTCTACAGGCTCCACCTCGCTACAAGCACCATCTGTGTCGATTACCACGCTAGTACTCGCTACCTCGGGAGTTTCGGGTTGCAACTCCACCTCAAGCCGAACACCGTCCGTATCCGTATTAACACTGCTACAAACACTCCTAACCCGAAGTACTGGAGACTTGTCAAAGGTAACTTTTCTACTGCGAACAGATGAATTTATATTTGAGCACCACAACCGATAGCCCCGCTCACCTCGTGCATAGCCATGGAATATGCACCTTGCCCTCACATCGAGCTTACCATCACTTACTCGATAATAACACGGGCAACCAAACATTCTAAAAGTAGAATAATTAGCAACGTTACCTGGCCACACTTCTTCGGGAGTCCGAAATCTTATCGCAATCGATGGAGATCTGTTCACCAGGTAGCTCGCCATACTAAGCGCATTCGCTAGAACTCTTCTAGCCATACCAGCACTAGAGATCATTTTACGGGCCATCTCTAGTAATGTTATGCTCATCAATTCCGCAAATTGTTGTGGTCTACTGGCACTAGTGCGGTGTTTCACTATGCCCTTTGCCATGTAAAATTTATTTACCAGCTTCGAGCGGGACTCCATTCTACTGTCGGTTCGCATATGCTTGATCGACTTACCGGTCTCCATCTCGATCAAAGCTCTTGATCGCGTATTCTTGACAACAGCATCAAACTTGTGCTTCGGCATAGTCACCCAAGTCTTCCTCGAGCAAACGTTAGACCCTCGAACAATTACCGACGTCTCCGGAGCGAAACCCGTCAATGTCTCACCTTGAAGTTCATACGGGCTTTCATGCTTGATTCCTTTCATTATCACCAAGGCACCTCGAACAACCTTCAGAACTCCACCTTGTGAAGAATACCCGCATCCAACTGAATCTATGGCACCCAAGGAAATTAAGTTCTTTTTCAATTCCGAAACATATCTTACTCCGGTCAATGTCCTCACAATACCATCATGCATCCCGATTTTAACATCACCAACACCCACAACATCGCATTCAGCGTTGTTCCCCAACCGCACTTTATTACTATCCGTGCACCGATTAGTAGCAAACCAGTTCCTATTTGGTGTAGCATGAAAAGAACAACCAGAATCCATAATCCATCCGTCAAATGACGAATTCTCAAATGATGACAAGACCCTATCGACACCATCGGAATCATCAACTACAGCTGCAACATCATCTGTAGATTCAACTCTGATTCCCTTACCCGTTTCGTTTTTCAGCTTTAAGCAATTCCTTCTAAGATGCCCTCTCTTGCCACAATTCCAACAGACAGCACCACTAGTCCTAGACTGATTGCGTCTATTTGAGTTCATACTACTTCTACTACCACGAGTATCAATTCTTCCCGTATTTTCACCTACTAAAGCGGTAGATACATATTCGCCCGATTCTCTTCTACGGATGTCCTCACTTAAAATCAAATCTCGAATACCATCAAACGTCAAACTTGTTGACCCGGAGGAATTACTAACAACAAGAATAGTAGTATTCCACCTATCGTGCAATGGGGATAATAGAATCAAAGCACATACCTCATCTTCAAAGCCAATATCAACTAAACTCAATTGACTAACAATCACATTAAATTCATTGATATGATTAGCAACTAACGCACGTTCGCTCATCTTCAAATTAAACAGACGTCGCATCAAATAGACCTTGTTGATCGCAGAGGGCTTCTCGTACATATCCGACAGGGCTTTCATCAAACCCGCAGTGGTCTTCTCTTTGACGATGTTAAACGCGACGTTACAAGCCAACGTCGCTCGAATAACACCCGGCGCTCGTCTATCTAGCAATTCCCAATCGGCTTGCTTCATCGTCTCTGGTTTCTCTCCGGACAGGGGCAAGTGCGGCTTCATCCGATATAGATAGTCTTCAATCTGCATCTTCCGAAAACCAAAGTCCTTCCTCTCAAATCAGTCGATTTTTACTTTTACTTCTTCCGTCGCCATCGATTCGCTTCAACTCGATAAACCCGGCTCTGATACCAATTGTTGCGCGGAACAAGCGATCGAACGATAAAATAGATAGAACGAGAAAATAAATCGGACACCGGATATACGTGGTTCGGTCGTAGAGACCTACGTCCACGGGGAGAGCAGCAACGAATTCCACCATAGAACGAGCGATACACAGAGATTACACAACCATACTCGAGTCACTCAAACACTCTCGGTGTTTCTCAGCCCCAATTACATTCAAGAACGCACGGTGTTTAGCTCCCAATTTCTAACGAAATAATCTTTCAATCTCGCAAAAGAATTAAAACAAATCTTAGACTCACAAGATTTAATCAGCTTTGACACTTGAATACTTGATGTAATTCCACGGAATAAATCCCACGAGCAAGCACTCGACAAACGGTGCTTCAAGAACTCTGCATCAACTTCGGCACACCAAGCACTCACACGAAGTCGGTGCTTCAAGGCCACGTACTAGTCTTCGTCCTCTGACTTATATTATGCATATGTGTATCAATATAAATTCCATTACAGAGTCCTCCTCAAAGTTGACTTCTACGTGGAGGAATCAACAGACCAAGATTGGCCTTATCACCTTTCCTTTCTTTGACCAAGTCCAAGTTGGATTTTTCAAAATTGCCCAACTCTCCAACGTAGATTCTCTTTTGTTTACTCCAACAGATAAGTTCTGTTATTGATCAAGATTTAAGATATACCAAATAGAGAATATATATTTCCACTGCAGATATTCACAATCTTGCACGCAGATTTTATATCCACAAAAAATTTCCACGGATGTTGTCCACAAATATTCAATTCGGAATATTTACAATTTTGCTTCGGGCTCAAAACTCGAGACATATTTTAACAGAAACATCATGGTTTTTTTCATTAGAGTCATAGGGAAAATGGGAAAAGGAACGTAATAAACAAGTTTGGTGATTTCACGAATGGTTTGAAGCATGTCAAATAAATTAATCAAAAAGTTTAAATCGACTAGCGGATGAAGATTACATTTATTGAAACCCTATAGACAATTGATGTTGGACAGTTGAACGCTCTCTTTAATGTGCAAAACCGGACGAAGAATGGCAAGTGAATTGATGAGCGAGAACCCCCGCACGTGGAATGAATCTGAATCTAAACCTGCTCGGCTGGCAAGTTAAATCATATTGGACTAGTGTAGGAAAGCTACATGAAGATAATGCCTATTTGAAGAAGCCTCGTAGATAAGCGAAGGCGATGCGTAAACACGGATGGTTGATCCAATAGAGTCAGTCTGGTGGTCTAGGAACAAAAATGCGGCACGCAAGTTAGGTGGCTAGTACGCGCTCCTTCATGATTCATGTCTTACCCGATCCATGAGGCCGGAGAGGTATTTTCGTGATAAGAATTTACTTTAAGAGCGGGATTCGTTGTCGTTTAAACTAAATGGCCAAGTTCGATGAGACTATTGATGAAGTCTCTAAACGAATGAACCTCGGCGTCCATGCATCCGATTAGGAAAATATAGCCATGGATTTGAGTAAGTTTTCAGAAAATATGACCATTATGAAGTTAATCAATGTTAGTTGTGTAAATTAAGGTAGATTTCATAAAAGCCAATCTCACAACCTTCCACGTGTGTCCGATGGGCACGTGGTCATTATTCCGTTTGGTGAGAAGTGTCCATATCTAGCGCATCTCGATTCACGCAAAAAAACGCGTTGAATCCGTGTGCTTATTAAGCGAGAAAAGTGGATGGATATTTGTTTGGTTCAGCAATGGAAAAATGTTTTTGAGAAAATACAAATACCGTCCGATTAAAAGAAATTTTCGAAATGGAAATAGTATTTGGCTAGATGTATTTTAAAAACGCATTGAAAAATAATTTTGACGTAAATGCCGTTTGGTAAAAACAAAATTTCTACAGAACTTTTACTATTTTTTTTATTTAAAAAATTTCAAACTATTTGCCGTCAACCAACCGCCAACTTCGGCCACCGGCAGCCAAATCTAGCCGCCAATCGGCCGCAACCCCAAGCGGCGCGACTCGGGCCTCGCCCGAGGTCGGGAGAATCTAGGCTACGCAACCCGGGGTCGTGCTCATGTGGTGCCTCCCGGGTCGAGCGACCCTAGGCGGCGCAACCCAATCGCACGACCCAAGCATCGCTAGCTGCTCACCGCATGATCACCGGGGCCTTCACCGGCCATCGAGGCCTTTGTCGACAAAATTAGGGTTTTCAAGGATATTTCCGAAATCATAAAAGTTGAGTGAGGACAAAATTAAAGAAAAAGTTGTAGTTGCATTCAAGAAATGCGGCTTTCCAAAATACCTTCCAAACCTATTTTGGGCGAATCAAACGCTATTTGCATTGGTCAAGGGGCTTTAGAACCCCAAAGCTCCTTCTAAATTCTGAACCAAACAGGCACAAAGTATGCACAAAGTATGCTTCATATCTCACGTTTATCCGCTCAAACTTCCGAAACACACCACTGCTCACTTAACCTTAATATGGTACCAAAATCAGTTAATCTCTCCGGCCTCTTACTGCTCGAGTTTTGGTGCAACTCCTGATCTAGGGATCGAGAGAATACTACGAGAGTTTCGGCCACAGAAGAAGTCATGCGAGGAAGATACACCACGTCCTACCGCTATTGTTCTCTAAAGTAGTGCCAAAACTATCTTGTTTGTTTACTGGGTCACTCTTATAGCAGCTGTTGGAGTTTGTTTGTAAAATAAACAAAATGTGACCTTTTTCCAATCTCACATAAGATGGAAGGAAAAATGAAAGTCTCTTTTTTAATTAGAAAGCTACTATGGTCTTTCAAAATAAAGAAATAGACAGGTGGGCTAGACCCCACTATACCCGCATGCGGGTGCGCGATTTTAGCGCAATTATTAGGCGTACTCACACGCGGATCGGAATTAGCACTATTCAGTAGTTTATTTTTTTCATTTTTCGAACTTATAATATAAAATTAAAAGTTGAGTCCTAACGAAACGGTGCGACTGTTCACGTAGGAGTTATAGTTATTTTTATTAAATTTATTTTCGAATTGTAATTCGTATTATGTCCAATGATTGCAACTTTTCATACACAACAATTCTTTTGGACTACGAAGAGGTGCGTCCAAATTAACTATTTTTTAGACACGAAGAGATGTGTCCAAATTAACCGTTCTTCAGACACGAATAGTTGTGTCCGAATTACAGTTTTTGAGACATGAAAAGTTGTTTTCTTTCAACTATTATATATTGAGCAATTCTGTTCAATTTCAGTACTTCAATTTTCAAAACTTTCAATTTCATTTTTTTCTCCAAAAAAAACACAGCCTTCTACTCCAACTGTTTCCCTTGAGAGATCTTTGAGAAATATCAAAATTGTTATATGTTATTCTCATTTGGACTTTGTTATAACCTGGAAGATATTTGCCGAAAATCATTAACAACGTTGTGAGGTAAATAAATTATTAAAAAGAATCTTATCACGCTTCAAAGTTTGATTCCGTTGTTCTTCCTATTCGCGACGAAATTTCTCAATGGCAGCTCTACCAAGGAAGCTTCTTTCAGGATTAACCAATAGGATAGAGGGATTGCACTTGAAATTAAAAACCTACCCTTTGTACGGGGTGCGAAGGCCACTGCATAGGGTTCGGTTGGTCGTGCATCTGTGGACCTGCATGAGAATACGGGCTTTTTTAATGCTAGGTTTGTTTCACAAAAAAATAAATGGTCTGAAAGGTAATTTCTTGAAAACGATCCATGAAACCGTTAGTCAATCAAAAAAAGTTTCGACAACTATTTATATCTAAATATCTTTGTGGACAATGAAAATGTATTTTTGGGAATAATATTTTTCAAATTATTTATCTTTTACGAAACGAACGGAGCTTGAAATACCCTGGACTTCTTATTAGAGGTGAGTAAGTTGGACCAACGGGTTTAGTCCGATTCTGGAAGTCACCGGTCCTGTCCCCGGCTCCTCAAGGTGGAACCGGTATCGAAGCGATCCAATTTCCTATTCTAGGGGGGAACCGGACTGATGGACCACCCACCCGAACCGACAAATAAAAAATTTGGTATTTTTATTTTGTAAGTACACAACTTAGTGCTTTAATTCTTGTGTCCACGGTTGCCGCTATACTTCTTTAGCTTTGGCCGACATTACAATAAGATATAGGGTCTTGGGAAATTTTCAAATAAGGGCTGGAAGTGCCTTCATTTTCTCAAATAAGAATCCGAAGTGAATCTTGTTTCAAGTAAGGGCTTGAAGTGTCCTTATTGTTTCAAATAAGGGCATGAAGTGGATATTATTTCAAACAAAGGCTTGAAGTGGTTATATCAATCTCAAAAGAGGGCACGCCACCAATTGATTAGGGGCATTTTCGTCATTTGATTTTAAAAATTTTTTTCTTTAGTTATTTCTCTTTTTGTTTTATAAAAATCAAAAGAAAAACTTTAAAAAAAAAACACATGAGGGAGGGATTGCCTCCCACCTGTGGACGCCGCCCCACCGCAAGTGGGGTGACGGCGATAGCTATCGGGGTCGCCGTCGCCTCGGCAAGGGCTAGCTACCCCACCGACAATTGTTAGGAAAGGGTCGCGACCCTCTTTGAAATCTGGTCCAAGGAGGGTCGAATCCCTCCATCAAACTTGGGTAAGAGTCTGCTAGCCCTCGCCACCGGTCGGTGGAGTCGTTGGCCCCCGTCGAGACGCTAGCGACCTTGATGACAAGAACCGCAGCCCCACCGACGGTGGGGCGGCATCCACGGCACGGAGGCGGCCCCTCCCGCCTATGTTTCCTCTGTTTTTCTTTTGTCTTTTTCATTTTTCATTTTTCATTTTAATTTTAATTTTTAATTCTTTTACTTTAATTTGAATCAAAATTGTATTTTGACGAAAATACCCTTGATCGGCTGAAATATTTCGCCGGTCGGTGAGGTTAAACCCTTATTTGAAATAGGCATAACCACTTCAGGCCCTTGTTTGAATAAAAAAGGTCACTTTATGCCCTTATTTGAAATAAAGACAATTTCAAGCCTTTATTTAAGAAAATGATGACATTTTGGGCCTTTAATTAAAATTTTCGTAAGGTTTTTACAAATTGAGGGGGGCAGTTCATTTCTAAGAAGGACATTATGGCGGGCCTGCGATGGTTCCCTTTAGAAGATGATTATGGGATGCTTTCATGGGGAACATCATCGAGATCATATTTTGTTTGGATTTTAACATGGGATTTCTATGATATGGTAATTGGTAGGACACTAAAAATGTTTTGTTTGCTAAGACACGGTTTCATTGTACTGCCCTGAAACTAGACCGGATTGGTGGTTGGTCCGATTCCAGGGACCTCTAATCCAGTCCTCGGTACCCTCAAAAACCGAAACCAACTCAGACTATGCTCACCCCTAGCTACTTCTCATGGTATACATAAGCCACTTTTTCAACCGGTGGCAACTAGTTAGCAAGCATATGCTTATTTATATAAGAGAGCTAACGGCATGGAAACGGAGAAAAAAGAAGGATTAAAGCATCTTCAATTAATCTAACTACTAAATCAATGAACTCAGCACATAAATTAGCTTTTTAAGAATTAATCAAATGAGATCTTAATTAATACTCACCAACTTACAGCTTGCCCCCAAAATTGGGAAAAGGAGTATTTTCAAAATCCTCTTACAGGGTTTTCCGTACTCTTAACATTTATTGAAAGAAGCACTTCATCATTGGTCTTTGACGCCAAGCTCATGCTAGTGAAGCTATTTTGTAAATCTGTCCACCTTCAATTCTCTCTGAACTTTTATATGAGGATTGTCGAAAGAGAGAATTATTGAAGCCCTAGTTCGACAATTTTTTTAAAAATCTAGGATGCGTTTACTTCACTGAAAATGAACGAATTGAAAAATATCATCCTAAAAATAAATATTTGCATCACTAATAGAAATGAATTAACGAAAAAATATTTTCATCATTCACAAAAGTATATAGATATAATTTTCTTATCGACAATGAGGATAATTTTCATTAATTAATTATTTTAAGTGATACAAATGATCATTTTTAGATAAATATTTTTCAAATCATTCATTTTTCAATAAAACAAAAAGAGTCATAGTGATAATGATACGTTGGATAATAATGCCTATCTCTCCCCAATAGTAATTTTGTATGACGTCATTGTCACATTTAAGACATAGTTGCATAGTGTTTTAACACGAAACGTAGTATTTACCACGATTCTTGGTTGTAATCACGAGACATGCGGTTGTCCGAAATGAAGAGTTGTCAACAATGTAGGCAACCAACGCCTTGAATCGATTCAGGATCAAGTCACCTCAGCTGTGTGAAACGGATACGAGTCTAGCGTGGGTTTGGATGGCAATTCAAGCTTTCTTTATTCCAAGTTTGAAACTCATATAAAGCTCCGTTTGTCCCGAAAAAAATGAATCATTTAAAAGATATTTTCCTAACAAATGATCGTTATACTTCTTGAAATAATTAATCAATAAAAAATATTTTTCTTATCGACAACATTTTATGTATAAATATCTTCATGAACGACGAATTTTTTTTTCATTTATTAACTTTCGTAAGTGATTGGAGCGATATTTTTCATAAAAATCATTCATTTTTCGCTTCGGTCTTGGGAATTGGGGGTGGATCAGTCTGACTATTGGACATTTGAGTTTTTTTCTACGAGGATTATTGCGAGTTCAAATTGAGTCGGGTCTGGACCTTCAACTATTTTAGTCTATTCGGGTCGTTTAGGTTGTGTCGGTTCTCGTGAAGGTTGTGCGAAGTCCTGAGGTGGGGTCAAAGATTAGGCGTAGATGATTAGGGGCGTTGAGAATTCGTGTCCAGGAGAAAGGGATTTTTCTTCTTTTTTTTTGGGTCGAACAGGAGAAAGAGGTTATGGGTAATTGTAGGCTTGTAGCCCACTAACAATAATACAACTACTATTTTTAAGGCACGAATAATAACTATTATGTTCTCAGGAGCTATTTCTAACCAGAAATAGATTTTCTGGCTCTATTTTCAGGACGATTTTTTTAGCAGAGAAACGTGCTTGACAACAACAAAGAATTTTTATTCCGAGAGTAGAAATTCGTTTGACAACAATATAAAATTTCTACGGTCACCAGCCATCAGACAAAGATCGACGGATGGAGACCGGTGGATCGTGGCCGGCGACAGGGACGCGATTGAGAGGGAGTTTGTACGCAATAGAGAGGGAGTGAGCGATGAGAATAATTTGTATTTTCTGTTACTGTTTTAGAAAGGGAAATTTCTACTTTTCATTTCGGCTCCAGACCTATTTCTGGGCTAAAAATTTATCTCGAATATGAAATTTTTTTTCCAAACGAATTTTTGTTCCAAACTTGTTCCAGAAAATAAAAAAAATAGAAAAATATATAAATGTAATGGTTATCATTGGCGCCCTAAGTATTTAACCGTCCTTATGATTATTCATCACACTTGAGATATGTTTAGCATAAAATGGGCATTGTTACCATATTTTTTAGAAAATTACCTAATCAGTCTTAAACTTATTGTACAGATATTAATTCAGTTATAAAATTTTCAGTTTTTTCAATTTAGTCATAACCATTTACGCCAAATTTCAATGTAGCTCTTCCAATCAATTTTACCGAGAATCGCTGCCATGACGATCTAGTCATCACTAGGCATCATAGTTAACACATCATCACGTCAGCAATTTTTTACGATAATTTATGGCAATGACTACATCGAAATTTTGCATAAAGGCTTAGGACTAAATTGGCAAAATTGAGAATTTAAAATTGAATTAAGTGCAATCGATTTCGGATTGATTGGATAATTTGTCCCACATTTTTAGATGGGCATTTTCTACGAGTAGTATAACGGCGTTCATCACACTTGAGACATGTTTACCACATATCGAAACGCCATGGTTGAGAATGCAGTACCATCTTATTTCTTACCACGAGAAAAAAGAGCAGATGCCAAAAATAGCGAGCAAAAATTTAAATTACTAGGAAATAAAATAACCTATAAACATTTTATACATTTTTGGAATTTTAAAACCCGAGGGATGAATAAATTCAAGGAAAAAAAATTAAAATATTATTAAAAATCCTGTTATTTTTTTATCTATAACAAAATAAATTATCGAATTTACTTCTATTAAGTAATTTGATAATTTTATCTAAATGCAAGCATGAAAACTTATGAAAAGAGAACATGTTTACGCCTCGAAATTAAATAAACGTTGGTCCGGATATAAGAAGGGATTTGTCAAAAACAAAATACTTTTGAGGTATGTTAAGCAATTGAACGAGGATATATCGCAATTTCTAATGCACCGGCCCTCCTCGCTATTGGCACAAACAACATAAAAAAAAACGAATATTCATTTATTAAGCATCTTAACGAGTATCCTGAAATAATTTATCAATTGGACAGTCGTGAATAAAGAACCTTACGGCGATACTTAAAGGGGAGTTCCTCTTTTGACGTCTTAGAACCGAACTTCTACGGCGCGTCCGGATGTTAATTTCCGAGGCACTCGTCGGGGGTTATTAATCACGCTACAAACTTCTTCGGTTTGCGATTTTATTTTTTGTTTCTATTTTTAGAACGTATCCGAAATTCACTTGGCATAGAAATAAACTTAAAAGCGAATTTGGGTTGGGGCGAGGCCCCTATACCCAATGATGGGAACCTCAGATGGTGGGAACATAGCAAAGAAGACGTTTATTGCAGAATCTCTCCACCAGATTCCATTGCAGTTTGCATCGTGTGTGGACAGCTCCTGGTCGTGCAAATTTTGTCATTTTTTTTTTTCATGTTCTGAAAGTTCTGGCCTGTCGCATTTACGTCGACGACGTCGTTTGACTCTGTGGGTCTAGTTGTGACGAAGGCTAGCCTAGGACGCCCTGTCGGCCACAGAAGGAAGGGTACGATAACTCTCGATTTGAAAGTGATGCATGCGACGAAAGCGATCAATGAAGCCATCAGAGAGCGGTGACAGTCACGAGTACGGCGGATTTATGCGCCTCACCTGTTTCCTTCCAGCTCCAGCCCTTCTCTACTCTAGCTATAAACCGACCACAGATAGTAACCCGGGGGTGGCCGCTTCTCGACGCTATCTACGCAATGGCCGGAAATGCCGAAGTGGATTGTAGGCCCGTTTCTCAACTCCTGATTGATGGATTGAGTTGTTATATAAGTCAGATATATTCAGTTAATAGATCGTAAATGGACTTAGAATTGTATAACCCTAAAAAAAAATATGAGTGTTAAATAAGTTCACAACTTAATCACCCCTATTTGATCTCGTACTGACTCGATCCGCACTCTTACATTAGTTTAAATATAAATTTTCCTAAATTGGATTAAATATTTAAGTATATTAGTAATTTAGGTCAGATTGAGTTACTAAATTTGTATAGTATAATGAGTTAAATATGTCAATTTGGGTCGGATCATTTTATATTCGATCTGACCAACCAATTTGACAGGTCCAGCAAAGACGCGGTTTGAGCACGATGCGGAGCAAGAGGGTTTGTGTGGGGCCGGATTCGAGCCGACTTCATGTTGATCCGTGTCTGGCAACAACCAACTTCTGCCTCCTCTGGTTTTTCCTTTTGTTGCTATGAGTTTAGTTCTGTATTTGCTTTCTAGGAAAAACAAAAGATATCATTATAGTGGTGAAATAAAGGAAATTAATGTTGAATTTTGATTTCTCCATCCTATTAATCAATATTTGCAACAGCATCGTTAATTAAGTATGATGTTCACACGAGAAATGGAAAATAACCTTAGCACGCGCTGTGCGCGCATGAGAATTAGTCTTACCCAAGTAACTAAATACGCGTTTAGTATGTTTTATTAAGGTCGATTTTTTTGCTATAGTAGAATCGGTCAATCTTACCACTTATCATTCCAAATAAAGAGACGAAATTTGCAACCAATCTTCAATTTCACTTTCCTAATGATGAAATGACTTGACTAATGTTTGTTAACATTTTTGCTTCTCCTTTGCCCGGCAATAATAGGGTGCCAACTGTCAGCAATCACGTCAATCACGATGTCGGATTCTTGCTTTTGCGACTTCATTTTCTGATTTTTTTTTTCACTTTTTGCTTAATGATTTAATCTAATAATGTGTTTAGTAATAAGTTCATCTATCATCAAATTCAGAGCTTGAGCAGCAATTGTTTTCAAAGTGAAACTCGTAAAAAGAAAACATCTAATCTTTTCAAGCTGCGTTGGTATTACCATTAATCAATTTTTTTCCTAAGGATTGCACGTGAAGACAATGTTGCGGTAACTCAGAAATGAAAAATTTAGAACATTAGCGAGCAAATAACAACTTATTTATCGGGAGAGGCAGTGTCTAAAAGCGCTAAGGTTAATTCGAAGGATCTCTTATTCTTAAGCCCTTCGTTTCATGCAGACATGATGGCACTACAATCCTACTAAATCTTCCACACCCACCATTGACTCCGACCACCATCTCTCTCTCTCTGCCTTTCTTTCTAGAAAACTGGCGAACCAGCTGGTGAGGCACTGACCAAATTAAGAATGCTGTCCCAATAATTCTTGTTCTCTTCGAACTCGCCGCCGCAGCTGGTGTTCGCGCTATTGTTAGTGCTGTTATTAGGGTTTTCATGACAAGCCACGGACGAGGTTTGGTCGGTGCAGCCGTAGCCGAAGATCTCCGAGAGGCCGTCCATCACGAGCGCGATCGACGCGACGTCGCTCTGACCGGCCCTGAACGAGTCTTCGACTTCCACCCACGCGCCGTCGCCGCCCTCTTTCGAGAAGGTGGGCGGCAAGCCGCGGAGCCCCGGCGATGTCGGGTCTGCTTTCTCCATGCATTCGCGCCCGCTGTAGTTGGTGTTGTTGCCGCTGCTGCTGTTGCTCCCGCCGTCTTGTTTGAAGATCTGGCGCTCGCCAGAGATCATCATTGATTTTCTGGCCGTCTCGAGCGCTCCCGATGGAGCTTGGTTGAATCTCACGGCGGATTTCGGCATTGGGCTGTCCAAGAAGTTCAGGGTGGACGTCGGCGACTCGAGATCGTCGAGTTGGAAGGTCACGTTGTCTGTGGAAGTGCGAGTGGTTGTGAGCAGTACATATATGATATATCCCCTCATTGAATAATCTTGAAAAGACGTCCCTTTTATGAGCGTACATTACTTAAGGAGGAGAAAAAAACAAAAGTTCTGCAGGCAAGTTTGTTCTAAGAAAAATACTGTTTTTTGAACACTGAGGAAGTCCAGTTAGAAAAAAAGATTGGGAATGCTAGAAGTCGCCTAAGAAAAGTTTTGTAAGGTAGTTCGTCGATGTTATCATACACAAGTCTGAAACTTTCTTGAGCATGTGATAGGAACCAACTTGTGAAACCATCTTTACCTGAGGACTTGGTCCATGCGCTTTGCCAAACATTTAGTATGTCGAGACATGGCGGCGGCGGGGGCGCCATGGCTTTTTGAGCCACGACCAAGGAGCCGGGCTGGTTGTTACTGTGGCAGCTAGGGTTGGAGGCGAGCTTGGACTCCCGGACCAACCTGGCCTCCGCCTCCAGCCGAGCACTCTCCCACTGAGCCATGTGGCTGATGTTCGCCGTGTCCTTGGCGTGGCCGGAGCCGAAGGCATCGTTCCTGGGCTTGTGAGTCACGGGGTCGATCCCCATCTTCGCCAGCCTCTTCTTCAGATGCGTGTTCCAGTAGTTCTTGATCTCGTTGTCCGTGCGTTTGGGCAAGTGAGTCGCTATCGCCGACCATCTGGGACGACAAAGGATTTTTCAAAGCATCAACTCTACCGTTTGCATATTAAAAAGTTTAAGTCCTGAGCACATTTTGAATCTCTTATGAGTGAACATTACATTCATTGCAAAGGACGGGGAAATTATCAAAGACCTATCAAAGGTGGAGATTTTTTCACCCGCCGTGCCGAGAAAGTAGAGACATCGGATCACCATCGTGCTCCCTATTTGTCCCATCACGTCACTAAGTACAGGTGTGGAAATAATGAGCCTTCCTTTGAACACTCAAACTTACAACCCCCCAAAAAAACTAAATAAGTAAATAAAAAATAAATCCCTGGAATTTTCACATGTGCGCGAACATGATGCAAGACCACTATCGGCAAAAAAATAAAAATAAAAAGAAAGACATATCCTACGATCGCCAAGAGAACAAAAGAGACATACTATGCTGTCGTCATATGTTTCCTATGTACATACTAATGGGGAAAAATCACCTGTTCCCGAGAAGAGCATGGAGTTGAATGATGGTCTGCTCTTCCTGAAGACTAAACTTTCCTCTCTTAATATCTGGTCTCAGGTAATTTGTCCACCTCAGCCTGCAACTCTTCCCACATCTTTGAAGATCTAAAAGCAAAACCACAAGAGAAAACGTTCAGTATAATTAACTAACACTCAACTCTATATGCGGGGGGGAGGAAAGGATAATAAGCACGTGGCTATTTAGTCATTAGGGTTTCTCGTTTAAGAGACTCGCCGGCTTTTGCGGGCAAGGCGCGCCAGCTCCCGTGGCCGTGTTGCTCGATGTAAGCCACCAGCTTCTGGTCCTCTTCCGGCGTCCATGGCCCTTTCTTCAACCCTATCTTCTCGCAGCACGGGGATCGGCCCATCTCTTTCTCAAGAACCACCCCGAAAATCTAATATAATGATAGTGAAGAAAGAAACGTCTCTCTCTCTCTGTCTCTCCTTCCCTCTCTTGTGGGATGTCAGTGTACCGGAGAGAGAGGGAGGGAGGGAGAGAGTATGAAGATGACAAGGAAGAGTTTGAATCGAGAGCGGTGTGTGTCTATAGAGAGAGAGAGAGAGAGAGAGAGGTCTGCATGCGAGGTTGATAAGATTTACAGGAATTTATAGATGGCCAAAGGATGAGCACAAATTAATGGTGGCAAAGCGCTCGTTTTGACCGTTATGCCCTCCGATTTCCCGGACCGTCCTGCCTCATGAACGTGAAAAAATCGACATTTTACAGTGGGGGGGTGGGGGGCGAGCAGCGGAATCGCAGGTCGCATTTCACTAAGATTGGTAGAGTAGATATGGAGATCAGTAAGAATTTAGTTAACGACCAGGAGGACTTGAATGTGGTCATAAAACCTTGTACTGTTCTCGAGCTTCGAATACTCCAAAATAGGAATTACTTGGTTAGGATTTGATCTCTTAGAGAGAGAGAGAGAGAGAGAGAAGGACCCTTTTGGAGAAATTTACAGAAGGGGGGGAGGAACTGAACAGCTATGCCCGGTCCGCTTCTTGATTCGCATTATACAAGCTTTATTGCTAAAAAAGCTTTTTGGTAATAGTAAAAAAAACTCAAATGGGTGGCGTTCCATGGAAGAGAGGACCCATTAGACGGAGATGGAACTGATGTCTCTCTGCCTTCCAATATGGGGAGTAAATTGACACCGTTCAGTATTGGCCTGATGATTTTATTGCATGCACGGACGCCTTGCAAAAACCGAAAATCAACAATATTCATTATCTTTTTCCTTAGGATTAATATTATGGAAAACTCCAATCTGGTACACATGACAAATTTACTCCAACCTATTTTTTTTTACCACGAAAAACCTCAAACTGGTACACCTGTGATAAATTTACTCAAAAATATTTTTTTGACTACTAAAAACCCTAAACTAATACTTTTGTGGAAAATTTACCCTAAATTAATTTTTTTTTTATCAAGAAAAATCTCAAGCCGGTACACCTGTGAGAAATTTACCTTTCGTTAAATTGGATTAATGTCGCAAAAAATCCCAAATTGATAAACACGTGACAAACATAGGGTAAACATCTCGAACTTGTACACCAATAAACTGCCACATGCCATCCAACTTAGCAATTTGACAGTTAGATTTAACGAAAACTAACGGAGGGTAAATTTGTCACTCGTGTACCAATTTGGGGTAAATTTATCACAAATGTACAAGTTTAGGATTTTTGGTGGTCAAAAAAATAATTTGGGGTAAATTTGTCATAGATGTACCAGTTTGGGATTTTTCGTAGTATTAACCATTTTCCTTAATACTTAAGGGTCGGAAAAAATATGAGATGTTTTTGACAATTATTTTTCAGAAAGTCATTTTCCGGAAGAATGACAATACTTTTCAGTGTTCGACAGAAACATGAAAATGACCCGAAAAGTATTTTTTTTATTAGGCGGTATGGAAAATCAATTGATTTTCCTCCATACTCTTCCTTTTTATTATTTTTTGTTGTTTTAAAAAAATTAAAATTTTTATTGTATTTTGTTTTTTCTCTTTTCTTTTTCTTTTCTTTTTTTTCTTTTCCCCTCTTCTTTAGGCGGTCGCCGGCCATGGACGAACTCATGCCTCGCCTATGACCGGTTGCCAGCCATCGCCATGGTCGGCAACCAGGAGAGGAAGAAAGAAAATAAAATAAAATATAAAATATAAAAGCATAAAAACATAAGAAAAAAACTCGGAAATAAAAAGAAAGAAAAGAAAAGAAAAATAAAAAATAATTAAAAAAAAGGAATGTAAAGGAGTTGAGGGAGCAAAGATGAGGAAAATCATTTTGCTCACTTTTGAAGGTGTTTTTTTTTTTATAGGTTGAAAATATTTTCCTTGACTCGTTTATTTTTTGAGAACTAAGAGCCGAAAAATTCAAAAAATATTTTCCTGAAAGTTATTTTCCGCGAAATGAACGGAGCCTTAGAGAACATTTCAATAAGTGCAGTTGCAGACTCCATATATAGATGGCATTCCCTCAATACATGGTGATATAGGATGGTCTCCACTTTCAAAAGTGCAAAGACCTGGCTGGATACGATATAACATTCTAAATAGCCTAAATGCTTCTCTTCTTTATGAAAATCTCTCTGTAAATTATCAAATCTCTCTCCCTGATGCTACGCTGCCGCATGCGCGCAACACATTCGAGTCACAACCTCATTGTTCAGACTCAAGGTCGCTATCCCATCGCCTTTGCCCTAGGACTCAAGGCCGGGTACGGTCGCTATCTCGAATCAAGTCCCGATCGAGGCCAGGGGATCAATTCGAGGCCTAGTTTCCCATGGCTGTCTCAAGCTTCGTTCCTGAAGCTTGCCGGACTCGCTTGATCTCTATTCCCCCACCCTATCGATCCCATACTGGTCGATATCAAACTCGCGGCTTGCTCAAGCTGTCATGGCTGTGACCAACGAGCTCAATGAGAGAGAGAGAGAGAGAGGGTGGGTCAAAGTTTTAAAGTACACAAATCACAATACATGGGAGTGCGAAAAAACTGTCGGAAGTCATCAAAATGAGTAAACGAGTGTTCTTGGAGACTGACGCCGCCAAAAGAATCCGAGCGTTTGGCCGTTTCTTTGAAAAGGAAATCCAAGATAAAAAGAAAGCTTCTTTATGATCATTCGATGCACGAGTCCAGACGCTCATCCTCTTCACTAATCATTAGTTGAAATCCAAGATAGGAAAGGTTTCTCTGGTCATCATCTCAAGGTTATCGACATCAAATGGCGATGCTCTCCAACCACCAACCCTACCTCATTCAAAAAAAAAAAAAAACAATCTTTGAATACGCTGGAGGAAAACGACAACTGAGTAATAACTAAAGAACCGTACGACATTCAAAAAAAAGGAGAGGGGTGCACAGTAAAAATTTATGAAGGCCAGTGAAAAAGCTCCTGGTTCTGAGTAATCACTAAATTCATTGTACTACCCAGTATCCGACTCGTTATAAATCATAACATCATTAGCACATGGACCCTTCTTAATCGCGGCCAGAAGACGATGCCGTCTGCTGTGGTGGTACCATAAAGGAAAAACGAAAAAACCCTAACCCCCGCAGGTGTCTAGTGCCAACCTTGTTACATACGAATCGATGGTTAGCAGACGGCTATATGGGGGGGGGGTTACTATTGTGGTTCATAACATACGTACATGCCATTTTGTTTACTTAAAAGAACTTTCCCTCGCACGCCGACTCATAAAACGAATCATATAAACACTAAATTCATGTAGGATGAATGACGCTAACTAAATTGTCATGTCATCGATTTATAGCTAAAATTAGTATGAATGACAATATTAGCAAATCGTTCAAAAATTTATGATTAAATTGACATAATTGAAAGGTTTAGAACTATACTGGCCACCGCGTAATGGGTTTATGACTTTTTTTTACACTTAATTATCCCGTTAATCATGGTCACAAGGACATTGTTTGCTATAGCCGTACTATGAAAAAAAAAAAAAGGAGGAGGAGGGGAGGGGGGGGAATCACACAAGTGTATAGTATCACCTTGTCACATATAGTCATGCAGATTGAATATTCAACAACTTGGCCTTTTCTTGTACCACCTTGTTGCATGTAGGTGCGTAGCTCACTTAAAGACCTTCCCTCGTTGGTTGACTTATAAGCCAAATCATAAATTTTAGGGCAGAAGTGATGCATGTGCATACATGTTTGAAAGAGTCGACGATGCATACTGCAAGTGAGGTGTCATGCTCGAAAGGACTATTCAGATACTTAAGATACGCGAGTAAGGAAGAAAAGGTTTGGAAGTGAAAAATAAAAAATAAAAAACGTAGAGAGACACTTGAGCTTGAGTGCCCTAGGTTCTCCCAACTTTTCCACAAAATTACAAGTTCTTCCAAATTGAGGATCATATGAAATGGGTTAAATAAAGGAGAAAATTTCAAATAAGAGCCTAAAGCGTCCTCATTATCTCAAAAGAGTGTTCAGAATGAATATTGGTTCAAATAAGAGCCCGAAGTGGTCATAACAATTTCAAATAAGGGTCCGATCTCGTTAGTCGGATAAATATTCCGGCTGGTCAAAGACATTTTACTCCAAAAAAAATTTTGATTTATATATTATTTCTCATTTCTTTTTTTTTCTTTGCCATCGACCCTCGTTGGCCACTGAATGATGGTCAACAAGCTCTCCACGGTCGCTGGCAAGGGTCACTACCCTCGCCTAGGCCCTCACCAGCCGTGGGGTTAGGAATGCGACCCTCCCCTAGCCCTCTCCGAGTATCATGGGTGTCCAGCCATCATCCGAGACCAGCCACAGACAACAAGGGAAGACAAAACATAAAAAGGAAAAAATAATCATAAAAAATAAAGGATGATAATGCCTAGGTAGAATATTTGGTTGGCCGGCGAGGCTAGAACTTCTCTGAGATTAATATGGCCACTGCAATCCATTTTGAACCCTCTTTTGAGAAAGCGATAATACTTCAAATCCGTATTTGAAATTTTCAGTAAACAAACGAACGTTAAATTAAGTATCTATGGTGTCGACGATATCATGTGATCTATGAGATTTGAGAGGTAATCTATGAGCAGTGCCTATTCACCATAGATGAAGTTCAAGGTCATGAAAAAAAAAAGGATAAAAAGAAATTCAGTGATGAAAAATGTATAAAATAATAAATGCCGTTCTCTTTAATTTTCGAGGATTTCAGTTGTTATTCATGCCCTCAACCGCCACTCCCACCATCCCCCCACTAAAAGGAAAAGTAAGGCAATGTGAAGGATAGGTTAATTTGGTAAGCTATGAACTGAATGGAGTTGGGTAGAGAAACTAGAAATCACTTCACCAAGAAGCTCAGGCCTGACTTCAATGGCCATAACAAGGAATTAATCAGGCCACTGCCCGCATTCACATCACAGCAACCTCCAACGGAAGTAGATGGCCTATTTTGATTGCTGATTAAAATCCCTTTAAAGAGGGATTTACATCTGCCTCTTTACCTGTAACTTACATGAATGTAGGAAAGTTCAACTAGAAGATTTTAATATCTTGCCGCGTCTGTCGACCACACGGTCTTGGCTCATTGCCGCCTTCATGTGAGAAGAAATCCTAAATGCGGGAGCTTGATTCGCGTAGTGGCCACCACCGGCTAAATAGGTTGTCGATTGATTATGCGCGGGCCTTAATAATGTGACATGCCTAGATTAACTTGCTCGGAATACCGTCGGCTTTGGTTCGTCAAGTGCTATTTTTAATCTAGCTTTTCATCGCCCGAGTCACATGGTTTTATCCTTTAAACGTATAAGTGGGCAATTTCCCAGGAGGTCACCATCATAGGAGTGCTATTATTTGAGAACACATAACATTGGAGTTCCAAGGCTAAGCGTTTTTGTTATGCCAAATACGCCTATTTTGATTCAATTCCAATTTCACACACACACACACGTCCAAGGAATGATGTCCTCACATTCAGCGTGTAATTCGGTTCACTTCTGTCCACATTCACCATCCTAGAGCTCCTTGTCCAGGCCTTCTGACCACTGCCAACACTTCCCACCCTTGTACCAGGTCGTTACAAGTAACCCTTAATCCAGGACACCTGAGGCCATCAAACTCGCAAACTTGCAACCTTCATATCTTAGTTTGGGACTTGTGAGAGAGAGAGAGAGAGGTATGCACAGAGGCCAAGGGGGAGGTCAAGAGAGTGAGGGCTAACGAATGTAGCCAATACTGACGGGCAGGGAAAATTGTCCAAAAGCCCTAAACTTATTGTAATTTTACCAATTTAATTACAATCCTTTAAATTATGGCGATTAAGTAATAAACATTTTCACCATTTTGTCAATTGAGTCCATATGGCCAACTGTGACTAGAAACCATTGATATGGACGCCTGTTTGTTCTTTTCTTTTTCCTTTTTTTCTCTTTCTTATGTTTTCCCTTTTTTTTCTCCCGTGGCAAACGATGGCTCATCGACACTCACCGACCATAGTAAAGGAAAAGGAAAAAAGGGAAAGAGATAAGAAGAAATAAAGGAATAATAAGAAAAAATATTTAAAAAAATATTAAAATACTATAAAAAGAATTCTTTACATTAACGTTGACCGTGACAAGTTGGACGGCCAGCATCCACATCAACGGTTTCCAGTCAAAATTATCTGGATGGACTCGATTGATAAAATGTGAAAATACTTATGACTCAATTGGCACTATTATAAGATTTAGAACTGAATTAACAAAAATGTAATAGGTTAAGGGCTTTTATGATAATTTTCCCTCGAAGTATAACTTGCATGAACAACCTAGGTCCCTCTAGATTCTTGCTAATACACTACTAGTAAGCACCAACGCTTCAAAATATGACAAACACCCCCCATGTTCCTCACGTTGAGGTTTTTCTTCCTTTTCCTCCACATCGATCACCGCCCCGACAGATGCTGTTCCAAGGAGACAGGAAAAGGGCCTTTCAAGGTCCTTGATGGCTCCTTTCATTTTGTGCCGTTTCTTCTGAGGAAGGAAAGCGGAGAACGAACTCATTTAAGCGTCCCTGCGTACTCCAACGTGCTTTTTGACAGCTGACCGGTCTTAAATCTCCCTCCACCCTGCCATGGAAATTAAACTCATGCACCACGTTTTAGCTGAGGGCAGTAAATTTGATCTTTAACTGCTAATGGTCCTGTACTGTCTCGCGGAGAAGCATCTTTTTTTACGACCGCATAAGAGAGGCCCTCGTAGGTCGTGATGTCTTTTTCCTCTTTTTCAACGGCACTCGGTTAAGTTGTTCGATTTCTTTATTGATTAACGAGATCGGGACTCGATCGGCTCGGGGAATTAATTTGGCGTCGTCGCTTCAATCTAAGAGATGGATGACCTGTTAGCCGGTATAAAACAGTTTCGCCCTCCTCCTTCCTTGGCCGCAACACGAATGGTCGCGGTCATCTAAGCCTAAGGTTGCCGTCGCCGACGCGACCTCGGAACCGTGCTTCGGGTCCTGTGGGCCTTGGCGAGACGGGCACAGCGTGCTGTAGTGCCATGATCAGATTTTTGCTTTTGAGGGTTGCAGTTCTAAGAGGGGAAAATTGTCAACAAAAAAAAAAAATTTAAACATGTTGCATTTATGCCGATCTAGTCTTAAACTTTTCAATTTTATTAATTGAATTTTAAACATTTTCACGTCTTATCAATTGAGGCCACCTGGCCAATTCTGGCCCGAAATCCCTAACATGGACTCCGGTCATCCTACGTGGTACGTCATGCGCTTATTGTGGATAATTCCTACT
This sequence comes from Rhodamnia argentea, assembly GCF_020921035.1. Lineage (NCBI taxonomy): Eukaryota > Viridiplantae > Streptophyta > Magnoliopsida > Myrtales > Myrtaceae > Rhodamnia > Rhodamnia argentea. The sequence goes on along the minus strand of NC_063154.1, from coordinate 6,129,436 downwards.
AATATTTTAATTTTATCGACTTGTTTATGCTTTATTTTCCTTTTTTTTTTCTTTTCTTCTTTCCTGTGCCGGCGAGGGCCTTCGCGGCTGCATTGGTAACGATGGTCTTGGGCGAGGGCTTCACATCCCCGTTGGATCATCAAAAAAAAAAAAAAGGGCAAAGAAATTTTTTTTTAAAATATTATTAAAAATTATCCACGTCAACGCCGAATATGCCACGTAAGATGACCGGCGACTACCTCACGATCTTGACCAAAATTGGCCGGATGGACTCAATGATGTGAAAAGGCTAAGACTTTGTTTGCAAAAATAAAAGGTTTAAAACTGAATTGATAAATGTGCAATAGATTCAGGACTTTTTGAACGGTTTTCTATGCGTTGCCACAACAATCAAACTGTTAAGAGCGACTTTCTCATCTTTGATGGCTTCCCGCCTGTCTTCTTAAAAGAAAAGCAAATCCATGCGAAACCTTACATCGATCCGCAACGCGGTATCCCAATGTAATACAGGACAGATATCGATCGACCGTTCACGATGCTAAAAACTGATCGAAGTGGGTCCATTTTTTTTTTTTTTTGCCGGGGGACGTATAGGCAATAGAACATTATGTCAGAACGCCACATGAGAGGCTTCATTTTTTTCCCCCCTCTGCCGTCCCCCTCCTAACGGGAAGTACCATTGGAAGTCGATGCAAAGTCTCCCCGGGTGGTTGCATGTTTCCCCCTTTAGTGCCCTTTGGCAAAGGGAACGAAAGGGGAAAAGCCTGTCTGCTTACTTCTCGTTAGGAGAGGAGAGGAGTCTTTTAAGTTCGGACCTACTGACAAAGACGAGGATGATGAGTAATCAATGTACAGTACCGCTGTTCGGTCGCCTGCCTTACAAGCGAAAGTCGATCTCTGCACGAGACCGTTGGGTGGGTTTGCAGAAACCCTAGGTTTACATTCCCATTATATCAGCAAAACACAAAAGCTAACGAACGTATCCCGAGTTTTTTTTTTGTTTTTGAAGTACCGGAAGCACTCAGTGGCGATGGAACGCCATAAAGAGGTACGCGCATCTTGTCGTGGAAATGTACTTATGACATATTGATCTTGTTTCGACCCAAAAGGAAAGGAAAAAAAGCAAAGAGAGAGAGAGAGAGGTGTAGATCTTGTTTTCCAAGGAGAAGTTACTCAAGTTCAAGGTTTGAGTAATCAAAGAGTAATGTGCAATTACGAGATATGATTTTTCTCTTTCTTTACGACCCTCGACTTTGCGGATAATTTCCTTTCATTTCTCAGTTTAAACTTGAAGAAAATTTTAAATAAGGGCCTAAACTGCTTTCATTTTCTTTTTTTCCTTAAATATAGGTCCGAAATGAATCTTATTTCAAATAAGAACCTAAAGTGCGCTTGTTGTTTCAAATAGGGGCCTGGCCAATGGTATTTTCATCATTTATATTTTATGAATTTTTTTCTTATATTTTCTTTTTTTCTGAATTGTTCAAAAAGTTTTTAACCTATTGTATGGCGATCAATTCAATTTTAAAATTTTCAATTTTGCCAATTTCGTTGTATGTTGCACGATCTACATTGATGTGGACTATTTTGCATTTTCTAAAAAATATATATTTTATCTTTTTCCTTTTCTTTTCTTTTCTTCCTTTTCCATTCTTTAATTTTCTTTTTTTTCCTCCTTATCGGCCGACAGGGTAGCTGGGGCCCCCGGTGATGATGACGACCTTCACCGGCTAGGAACAAAGGGAAGATAAATAAAAGAGAAGAAAATAAGAGAAAGAAAGAAAACGGAAAAAAGGAAAGGATTTTAAAAAAAATTAAAAATTGCAAAAACAGTCCATGTTAGTGTCGATCGTGCCACGTAAGATGGCCGGCGTGCACGTTAGGAATTTCTAACCAAAATTGGACTGAAGGACTACATTGTCAAATATCTATGATTAAATTAACAACTTAAAAAGTTTAGATCTAAATTGACCGCCGCGTAATAAGTTTATGACTTTTTGAATAATTTTTTACTTGTTAAATTAATGATGTGTGGGGCTACTTGCGTAAATATATTTTGCATTGGCGATACATGCTAGAATTGCTCTCTTAAGGCGCGCATGGTAACACTTCTTTATCAGAAATCAACTTCCGACCGAAGGTTGATTTCTCTACTTCTCCTCAAAAGCGGAATTTGATTTTTCTACTTTTGCTTCAGATTGACTTCTGATAAGAAAAATTCGTTTGGTAACGGTTGAAAATTTCTACTTTTGAAACATTATTAACAAAATCTTCAACGGTCGACCGGCGGAGGTGGGCGAACAGAGGTCGGTGTGATCGAAAAAGTGATTCTAAAGCGGAGAAGTAAAAAAAAATTACTTCTCAAAGTTGGCCAAAAACCTTGCCATAAGTTAAAAATCCTACCATAAGTCAATTTTTTTACCAAACGGATTTCTACTTCGACAAGGTTTTTACCAAATGGATTTTACTTGTCGATTGACTTCTAGCGAGAGAAATCCGAAGCGAAAGCGTTACATGCAACTCCTTAGATTTTGTAACGGTATAAGATCAGCAAAATTGTAAGGAAGTCAATAAAGTCGAGATCCATAAGAACACGTGTATCGGCAAGGCGAGATTTACCTCTCATTAGGTAACATATACAAAGTTCAATCTTAAAAACAGCGATTGCCATAGAAATGCTAATAGGGAACTTCAATATTAGAAACGATTCCACCCTGTTTTTTTTTTTTTTTTGGCCTTTTGGGTTACGGCAGCGGGTCAAATCACCCGGTTCAATTATACTGAGTTAACTTCCCGCCCACGGTTTTGGCAGACTTAATCCCCAGAGGTACTCAAAGAAGAAGAGATGATACGATTCGATCTGCTCCATCCACGTCAAAGACGACTAATATCCAACATTTACAAATGCGTGGATGACACACGAACAATTCGAGCTCGAATTCCAAGCCTAAATTATGGACGTCGCCGTGATTAACTATGCGAAATTCCGTATCCGGAATCAGAGATCGAGAACTCGGACCCAAAATTCGAGTTGAAAGAGATTGCTGGAATTTCCTTTCGTCGCCTCCTTCAGAAGAAGAGCGGAGTGGGGGGAGGAGAAGGACCGTACCACCGGTCCCATGATTTGCGGGTCCGTGATCGGTCGCTTTTTGTACGAGGTACGGTGTAATAAATTGCCTCGCACGTGATACATAGCGACCCACGGGTCCCCATTTGCCTTCCCCCCCACCACAACAAAAAGGGTCTGTGTTCAGCATTTAATGCCCTGCATACTTTTCAAATATGGAAACAGGGAAGAACGGGGTAAAAAAAACAAATTAGTGACACGACCTCTCTTTTCCTTGTCAAGCCTAATTGCCCAAAAATTCCTCGTCCCTTTTGGTTAAGATGGTGTTAGCCCGACTCTTCATATGTCCAGGAGATCATTCGCATTCACTGTACAAAAGTACTATTGAGCCAAGTCTTAGAAAATCCCGAAATCATGCCCCCGACAAGCGGTGACAAGGGCTAGAGTCGGCCGGTCGGGTTGAAAATGAACCGATCCAAATTAATTTGTTTAATCCATTTTTTGACCCATCTATTAGAGACCCATGTCCGACCCTACATGTAACCATCTCACATTGCTAAAGTACTTACCACACGATGTAGAGGTGGGTCGCAACTCGTACTATTTGGACAATGGAACTTAACTAGAATAATTACAAAACCTGAAATTAGTAACTTGTCCGCGACAGTACGTCTCTTTGGTTGTTATTACATTTATGATGTATATACTCGACCGCGTTTTTTTTTTTTTTGTTCCTTTGTTTTTTGTTTTTTTTGTTGAACATGCTGTTATAGAAAAGGAAGAGGAAGAACGTGATGAAAAATCATTGGAAACAAAACTCATCCGCTATTACAATAATCAAGTAAAACCAAAGTTGAGGACTATAAAAAGACAGACAGTGAGAGACGGTTAACATTAAGGCTGAGCATAATGAATCGATCGAATTGAGAACTACCTAAACTAGATGGAACCGGTTGGTGTGGTCTAGTTCCCGATTCCAATGAGGAATTGGATCTAATCAGAAAAAAAATTTCCTAAATGTTACCGATATTTCCCTCCCATCTGAGACGACGAAGACGACGACTGAGTGGTCCCCCCCTCCCACCTCAATCCCTCAAACCGGCCAAGAAGCAAGAAACGAAGGAAGGAAGAAGATAACCATCCATTGAAGCTTGAAAGCATTTCGCAGGAGCTCGCTCGAGCTCTCTGTACCGAAACTTCAACCTTGTTGCTTCACCATTTAAGTCGCTGTGTGTGTAAAGGAGGAGGAGGCTTTGAGGGAATTTGTCCGTTTCTCGCGGCTGAAGGATCGGGGGAGGAAAATATATGACAACGCCAGGGAAAGCGATCTCGCGTGGGGGGTCGGCATTTGCGTGGTGACGTCATTGTTTACTTACGAGTCCACAACTTTAATGACGAATCACAACCAAAAAAAAAAAAAAACTCAACCGATTAATAATTGAACCGCGTGAAACTGGACCGAAGCAAGAACTAATCACCCCTAATTAACATGTCCTTGCACTTCTAATTTATTCAATATAGACCATTAAGGTTTGATATGTGTACTTAATATTCAACTCAAAACTAAAATATGATGATCCTTTTAATTTGTTTTATTTGGAAATATAATTTACCTATATTGTTTGATGACCTGGATAATTTTATCTTGATTGGAGTTCAATATTTTACACGAATAATCCAAGTGTAAAGTCATTTTTTTTAGCCCGGTCAAACTTACCATATTGAAAACCAAATCAACAAATTTCGTCAACTAAGATAACATTAGATACTTTCATATACTTTAAAAATTAGATTGACAATTTACCAAAAACTGAGAAACTGCGTTTACATTGAAAGTTCAAAGACACGATACATATTGAGCCAAAATTTCATTGACTTTGTACATTGGGCAAAGGCCATTTGTATAATCATCCCAACTAAACTAAGTATAGCCAAGACCTCATTGCATTTTAGAAATAACGAAGCCGTCTCCGGCGAAGGCGCATCAGCCGGACCATCAGGTTACTAGACATTTGGACTATTTTGAAACCGTATTTTTCATGAAATATGTTCACACGAAGGGTTTAACCTTTGCCATTAAATGGCTAATTCAAGAACCGATCAGGACTGAGTAGTATTCAGATATACCGACCTATTCCTCGCAAAAATCCACAACTATACGAGTTGTACCCGCAGTTAATCAAGAGATGAAAAATCACACGATATAATGGCCATACTACATTATTTGATCACGAATAAAATTGGAACCTCGAGTGCAATTACCAAATGAAAGGTGTGCATGCTCCTGAGAGCTCAAGATGATATCGCCCCTGAAGAAATTCCGGAACAATTCCCAATCTATGGGAAGAGGAGTTTCCTTGGTCTCAAACATCACACATTCTAACGAGCTTCTCATAGAGAATGCGGTCGTCTCTTCCAGTATTGCTCTCCCATAACGCGCATGCCACTAGCTCCTGATTTAAGAGAAGAGTCAAAAGGGAAAAAAAAAAGTACATTCAGTCGAGCCCAAAACTCACAGTACCAAGGAAATCAAATATAAAGGAGGAATTAAATCCCTACACAAAAAATAATGGCATGCAATTTCTTACCTTGACATCTCTATGCGATACGAACTTCCCTAAGCTGTGAATGATCAACCTCATATCTTCAACCTAAAAAAAGGGAAGGACAGCCCCTCACTCTCCCTGATGAATTATAAAGTAACAAGGGAAAGGAGAATTTCTACGCACCTTTACGTATCCAACTCGGTTTCTGTCAAAGAACCTGAAAGCCTGTTCCCAGTTAAAATGACCGTAAGAGAATTAGTATCACTTGAAGACGAAGCAAATAAAAATCCAATAAATTAAGAAACTGAAAATATATTAAACTATAATATGAATAAAAAATTCAAATAAAAGCAGACAAAAAAAAAAAAATGAGGCAGCAGACATGCCTGCAGTAATTCCTTATTGACCACACTATCCTCATCAGCTGCTTGTTTCGTCCCTGTTCCCACTTCCTCTCCTTTTCCTGGTGCGCTAGTATCATGATCTGGCTTAGACCCGGGAGTTGTCGCACTAGATTTGTCCTTTGCAGATTCCTTATCCTTCGCCGGTTCCTCTGCTCCGCTCTCTTTGTCCCAACCAACCTTTTCAGGCCCAGTATTGACATCACTATTATCCACTTGCTCAGATGCCTTCAAGAATCAAATTCGAAAGCAATTAGACAATTGCATGAAAAATATCCAAAGATTGAAGTAACAAGATGCAAAGCACTGGCTCACACAGAACAATCATCTAATTTCAGAACAAGAAACAAACAAGCATAACAAGAAAGCTTGGCTTGCCTCTTTAGAAGTCTCAAGTTGGGATGCTGTTTCCTCCATTTCATCAAACTCTTCGGGATCTTCTTCAGGATCTTCCTCTAAATCCTCATTATTATCTGCTCCTTCATTCATGCTCTGATCATCAACATTGTCATTGGTATCATCTTTGTCCTTAGTCTTTTCATCATCTGGTTTAGCAGAAACATCAGCTGTCTCAAGAGTAGCTGATTTGCTTTCTGGAGGGAGTTCAAAAGTCTTCAATTGTTTTGGTGCTTTTTTGTAATGTCCTGACCCTTGAGTTTCTTCTCGCCTCCTCTTGCGCTCATTTCTTTTCGTAATAAATTTTGTACGCAGTTTCTTGATTTGAAATCAGCACACGAAAGGAGTAGAACATTTAGCTATTCATTCAACTCATGCATTTTATTCAGACCAGAGGTGGAAAAGGCAAAGGACTCGACCAAACATACCTGCAAAAAGTTAAAGAGACGACATCCCATCTGATATTGGAGCATCTCATAAAGTGATTCCGCAAATACTGAAAGCTACAACAACAAACAAAGAATTTTGTATCTCATGCATCAAAAAGAACTAGTAAGAACACAAGACCATTGTTAGTCCACACTCGTACACAAAGGCAGATCAGATAGGTGTCACGTGTTGAAGCCAAGGAGCTCACCTCAAAGTTTGATTCTTCAGCATCCTTGTCAGAATAGTCCAAGAGGGAATCAAGTGAAAGTGATAATGAACGCAACTGCAACAATTAACAGTGCAAAGTACCAGAAGGTAAGCTGATGTTTGACACTGACACAAAACATACATAGTTATCATGATAATAAGAAACTCTCACGGTCAACCTACTTTAGAACCCTTGGGACCTTTTGTTTGTAGAATCAGGCCTGGGCGGGGAGGTTCTTCAATCTTTCTCTTTGCCCTTGTATCTTCATCCAATTTTCTCATAGATTCATCTTTCTGATTTGCATCTTTTTTCTCCTCATCATTCTTTGACTCCCCTTCTCTCAAATTCTTATCCTTATGAACATCTTTCTCAGAAGCTTTTTGCTTCTCAGCTTCGCCCTCAGCTTTAGAGCTGGAGACAATTTTCTCTTCAACTCCCTTTTCATCCTCCTTTTCCTCCTCATTGACCGCACTTTCTGCTGCTTCTGAAGTCTTTGAAGTATTCTGCTTCTCAGGAACTGATGCTTGTGAGTTTTTCTTGCTAATTACTTTCTTCTTCGATTTGTTAACTTCGCTCACCTGACATTTGGTGTCAGCAACAGGCTTATCCATTTTCCCTTCCTGGACAACAATTTGTTCACCACCATCTTTCTTAGAATCAGCCACCCCAACATTGGCTTCCCCATCAACGACCTTCTTCTTAGGTACTTTCTTAATTATTTTCCTCTTTACGGTTGTCTTTGCACCGCTATCTTGCCCGACCATGGCAATATCAGGATCAGTTTTCTCCTGAGATTCCCCTTCAGCGCAATCTGTCTCCATGTCAGCTTTCACCTCAGACTGCACGCCTTCTTTAACCACAGGAACTTTCTTTACCACCTTTTTCCTGATAAAAGTTTTGACACCAATAGATGGTTCATTCTGCACACTTGCCGTCTCTGATTTTGTGTTACCATCTCCAGCATCCTTATCAAGCTTGTCACTCTGTTTACCATCGCTTTTCTCCATTATAACCTTCTTGTCTGCAGCCTTCTGTTTTACAATCTTCCGTATTATCTTCTTCTTCCCAGTCTTGACAGCGCCAGCTGCCTGAGCACCAGTGGTTTCTCCTGATTCTTTTACTTTTGCATCCTTGTCAACCTCAGCCGTTTCATCCGCATCCTTTTTCTCATGTTCGCCACTCCTTTCTTCAGTTTCACCTCCTTGGACAAAAACGGCATCCTTGTCTTTCTGATCACCATTCCCGTTCTCACCGGAAGTTCCATTGTTTTTCTCAGATTTGCTAACCACTTTTGAATCTTTTAAGGAGCTTAAACCCTTGTCTATTAAGAGAGCAAAACAAAAACAACAGCATGCATGTTAGCGAAACATGTGACAACATAAGGAATTTTTTGCAAATTTCACTCACCTTTGGTCCCCTCCATCCTATCTCCAGATCTCTGCAATAAAATTCTGATTTTAGAATACCAGTAAAAGACTCCTCGTGTTCCACTTCATTGATAATTGGCGAATAAAAGATGCTAAAAACGCACATATCAAGCTACACAAGCAATACTATGCATTTATCATCACTGCCTCTTCAAACTGATGCTAAGTCAACTACCATCAAAATTCTGACCCAAAAAAAAAAAAATACCATCAATTGGACAGATGAGGCATCAAATACAGAATGCATGGAGCCCATTGGACAAAACCAAACTAAGAGCAAAACCTGTCAACACTGCTAACTTCCACCACCAGGACTAAGTTCCTCAAATATGCAATTACCTGAGTCATAATGGAAACGCGACGATGGTACTTTCATACTTCAGGAAGCAATTAAAGGTGAAACTAATTTTTTTCCTTTTCCTATCAAACTTTACGGAGACGGAACTTGCTGAGGTTTCATACCGAGTTCAATGTACTTGAATTGGAACATCAGATCAGTTCATCAACAATGCAGGTTAAATCCAAACCTAATGTCTCGATCAAAAGTGCAACTTATTTGGCCCCATAATAAAAGACCATTCAGGCTTAGTCAGGTTCTTCTTTCTAATCCCCCAAAACAAGCTGTCGCTCTTTTGACTTGCCAGTCACATGGTATGTGATCTCAGTTGGAGTCCATGAATTCATGACCATACCAATCTCCAGCAAAACACTGTCCAAATATGAAGCAACAGAACACTGATACAATAGCATAGTCCTTTTAGTTTCACCCACCCATGAAAGCATTACATTGCATGTTGACCACTTCAGTTAGATTAATGAAAGACTGAGGAAGTACCCTATCTAGGGCCACATAAAATAACATTCACCAATAAGCTGTTACTGAAGAATCTAGGTCAAAGTCAAACTGAATGAAACAAAAGGTTTGGTAAGGAAAGGACGCCATTCACTTTTTCCATCATACTTCTATTGTATATGAAATTCTTCATATAGATGCATGAATCAGCAGCATGTGCAGGTGCCGCTGATTAAAAGAGAACTGATGGAAACATATTTAACAAAGATAAATAAAGAGAGTAGTAGTAATGTGAATAGATGACAGAGTCAAGAATTAGTGGATGAGCATTAAGGCAGAAGAACTTTTCAAATAAGGCATAAAGATGCAGTAAGCACCCAATGACACCGGATTTTGCATTTACGGCCTCACTTTTACATGAATAAAGACCAGCACATTCAATTGAAAAGCAACTTCTGTTCATGTCCTAATTGTCTTGCGTAAGCCAATGCTAATAAACCACAGCCTTAACAAAAAACACAAACCTCTTCTTTTAAATTTCTTCTCCGTTCTCTCTCAGCAACAACATTCTTGTGAGCCAACCACTGCTGCCTCCATGTCTCCAGTGAAGGAAGACAGTCCGACAAGTCTGGGACAAAGAGTACAGTGATCTCTTTATGGCTAAATAGGCCATCCTTCCCAATTCGATCGTAATGTATCTGTAATGTAAAAGTATAAGAAGGTATGAAACAAATTTGAGCGCATGAGCTCACAAATACATGCACGCATGCTTACACATATGCATGTTAGAAGGTATATCAATGAACACTGTCATTTAACCATGAATTCACATACACACTATAAAACAGGGCAAACCAATGCTTCGGACACAACACTGCTTGACAAGGTAAGCGGAGTTCACATAAGCTTGATCCCACAGACAAGGCAATAGACAGCGCCATATATTTTTAGTATATAGAGACGTGATTAGATAACAGCATGCTCTATGGGCTGACAGAATGTCCGCTGGGAGCTAGAATGAGATATGACCGATGTTAACCATCATTACAAGCACATATGACCTTGGGATGTTTGAATTCCACCTCTTTTTTTTTTTTTTCTTGGAAGGGTGCCTATTATTTGGGCTAGGTGGGATACCAAATTTCCAAATTTAAATAAATAATAAAAAAATAAAAATAAAAATGAAGAAGAAGAAGAAGCAAGTTACCTCAAGGAAACGATGCCAATGGCGACAACTCTGCAAATCAAGCTGAGTGATATCTTTAGCATATCTGAACATTTACAGCATTTTAATGATTTTTTTTTTTTTTTTGGTCCAAAGCATTTTAATGATTTACAAAGCACATTTATCTTAAAAACCAAAAAACAAAAAGCAAATGAAAGAGAAGACAAACCTAAGGGCCGTCTGTATTAAAGAAGAATCATCAACAGATGGATCGCTGCCATCACTACAATTCCACGGTCCACCAATTGCCATGAAAGAATGATCCTTCTTAAGAACAGCAAACCTTAAAATGCTACAAATATGTGGAACATGATCACCAAAGTTCTTATCAGATGATAGATTCTCCAGAGCGCTCCTGCTCAGTCCACTCATCAGAATCACCTACGCCAGCATCAAACAGCACATGTTAGGGCAAAAATGCAGCACTAATTGCAACAGGGTGTTCAATCCACAAGAGCTTCTCAAATTGCACAATGATATAAATTAACAGAATCACAAATTTGACCTGTCTGTGTCCTAAGATTGTTAGAAAGTTTTGTGACTACAAAAGCATCAATAAGATTTAGAAATGAGTCTCAGCAAATCAGACCCCCCACCAATCCCAACGGAATCAAATCCAACAAAAAGTAAATTGGTTCGTCTCCCATTTGAATATGAAGAGGGATACAAATGGTCGTATTCAATTCCGACCGGGACTTCTAAGGTCGAAGGAAGGAAGACTAAGGTACAAGTGTTCCTTTTGAGTAGATTGAGGACAGATTCTTGCAATTGCAGATTCAAGGGGGATGCGAATGAAGCAAAAGAGAAACTTAAAGACCAGAGGGCGAAAAATGTAAGACGAAATGGCGGATCGACAGAGTGGTTCAGAGACAGCGAAATAGGAGAAGGAAGAAAGGCAAGGGAAAAACACCGCCTAACCTCGAAGAGCAAAAAATGGGAAAAAAAAATGCTCTAAGAGTAAATTCATTGGCATTGCATTCAGGTTGGAATCATGGAAGGAAATGTAGAGCAGTTCCTTATGAAGACAATGACTTAAGACACATGCTGCCACAAGAAATATTCATGAATGTGAATATCAAAATTTATTCAAGAGAAACTATAGCTGTGGCTCCCCAACGCAAGGAAAACTCGTTTATAATGGCTTTTGGAAATGCTCAAATACATTGGCGAGAAGGTGCAACTACGATGAATTTGCAAGTGGGTATAAATTTAACATGTAAACAGGTAGGAAAAGGGTATCGACGAGTTGAAACTCTTATGCAACTTATCAGTACTGACCCTATATGCTATAAGATATTAGTGGCTTTTGGAAATGCTCAAATACATTGGCGAGAAGGTGCAACAACGATATATTTGCAAGTGGGTATAAATTTAACATGTAAACAGGTAGGCAAAGGGCATCGACGAGTTGAAACTCTAAAGCAACTTATCAGTACTGACCCTATATGCTAGAAGACATTAATAAATGGCTTACAATGGCAACCAAAAAAACTCACAATAAGATTGTTGACCCCAATATTACCAAAAAAAATTATTTCTTTCATATAATAATATTGTGAAGGGGAGCCTTGGCCTAATGACAAAGTTGTCATCCAATGACTCGTAGGTCATAGGTTTGAGCCATGGAAACAGCGTCGTGCAATTGCAAGGTAAGGCAGTGTACACTAGTCGTCCAACCCTTCCCTGGCCCCCACGCATAGCAAGAGCATGGTGAACCAGGCTGCCCTTTCGCAATAATACTATTGTGTTTATGCAGACAATAGAGTTTGCTTTGCTTGCATGAACTAGGAAGTCCAAAAACCTCCGTAGCTGATCCACTACATCATCATTTCATCCTAAAACGAAGTTCCTAAACAGGAATGTCCAAGAAATTATAATAACATTTGCAGTTCCAAGTAGCAAACATTAACAAAAAAACATGGAGATTGAACTTTGACAAGATAACGACCTGATTCAAGAACAAACATCCCAGAAATACTGCCGATTACGATTAATGGATTTTATACTTTCTTCCTTTTTCACTAGCAAACAATCTTCTGCAGACCTCATTTCTATTCTATGGCTACCAGTCAAAATGCAAACTGAGCACTTGACGACAAAGCTGACACACTCAATCCTTCAATCAATCCCACAGACACAGATATAAATGGAAGCATGTAACAGTATTCACAAGCAAAGTTAATGACTGATTACTAACAATAAACCTCTAGGCACTATACTTGAACCTAAAATTTGGTCCTTGGCTTGGAGTGTATGTCAACATATTGAATTGTCAAGACAGCATAAATATGTACTCAATTAATTGCAGTATGCCAAATGCTACAGGAATCATCATTTCCATTTAAAAAAAGTGGAAAATCAGGTGGGCTACAAGTCCAAGCTCTAGGAACAACATACCTTAGCATTCCAGACGATATCTCGATGTACTGGTTGTTCTAAGTCTTTGAAGGGAACTTTGGTGGTTAACTCTTTTGGTTCAGCTGCACTCTCATCTTCAAGAAAGTCGTGCTCAAAACTGTCCCAGTCAAGAAGATACTCATTTCATCAAAATATCATTCACACCCACTATAAAGAGACAATCAACCATCTTTGGGTCTTGAGAAAATCTTTAATAACTGGAGGAATGTTTCAAACAGTTCATACAATCCTAATGGAAGATTATTAATTCCACAATTTCCAGTACAAAGTACTAGAAGCAAAATAAAATAGCATGAATAGAATAGACAACACAAGGTACCTGACGGGGGTATGAAATGAGAGCTTAAGGCAATCCGTAGGCCAACTCACCACCACCTTAAACACGATAAGGTTCAAGTAAGAGCACATTCAATCACTTAAAATTTTTATCTCACCAAAAGAAAGACCAAATAAAACTGCAAACCTTGGAAAATTCTGGAGATACAAAAAGTCTTGGATAGCGTTTATCCAGAGAGATATAATCCCTTTCTACAGCTACAAAACTGGATGAGTAGACCTGCAAATGAAAATGGCAAGAGCTTAATTCATAAAAAACAACAAATTGCATCAGAAACCAAACAAGGACAATGAATTTATCCAAGGCTTATTAGTCTCTGAGACTATTCTTCACCAGAAACCAATAAGGAAGACTCTTTTATCCGAGGCTCACTAGTCTCTCCCACTATCTCTTTAAGCACAAATTTCTAATTCTGTCGGGAGTAGCAAAATGACCTTCGCATGATATCCACAGAAGTATATCAATAGATATGCGCATGCGCATATGTACATATCTTTTTTTATGGGGATGATCGAGAGGGAAAGAAAGATAAGAAATGGTCCCAAATCGCAGAACATATGTGTTCAACATGTAAGAACACTTACGTGGAAATATTGGCATTGAAACCACAGTAAAATCTCAACTAGTTCGAAAGACAGTTGATACAAGTGATAAATGATGCAGCTCCGTAGAGAAAACTCTCCGGTCAACAAGCTATTTTTAAGCTAAGACAAAGTTTGTCTTTACTGGTTAATAAGATTCAAATTAACGGGCCAGCTTCAATTTTTGGATCAACTCTCGTAAAAGAAGCACCATTCCAAAAAAGCATGTAGAGGACTTATAGGACTGGAGAGACGCAAGATAGGGCTGGAAACTTTGAGCAGAGTGAACGATGAAGAGATTTGGAGAGAAAGAAACGTGCGGACAGAGGTAAAGTGATGATGAACGGCAAAGTAGCACTAGAAAAGCAAAGAGATGGAGCATTTCAGAAGAGAGGTCCTTTCAGATTCTTCAACAATCGTTGTATTCCAGGTTTAGAACTCGGAATAATAGATAAAGCAAAGCGAGAAGCCACTTGGCCAGGAGTAACACAGGAAATCCCAAAGCAAAAGCAATCTTCCCCTCAGCAGCCGCAGATCTCCAGAGGAAGATAATCTCTTAAATGAATGATGAATAAGACAATCCTTGCGTTCCTTTTCTTTACCTTGCAGACATATTCTCTCCTTATTTGTTTAACAGGTGAAGGACGCCTTCAGAATGACAGAACAGGAACAAGTTAGTCATGAGGGCACAGGAAACCGAGTAGGTATATATTCAGACTAGAGCAGGACGCAAAGTAAATCATCAAGGTCCACCTATTTGAAGCTTCGTGATATGGAGAATCTCGTCGCAAAGATCTGCCTTCCTTTGTCAAAGAAGAACCTCGTCGGTCCTTTGAGGCCCTCGGAGGAGTCCGTTCTCGTCCGGTCTCCGATAAACGCTTTCGCTCTCTTTCTTTTTCCTTGTCTCGTTTCTCCGACAAGTGTTCCCTTTCTCGAGCTCTTTCACGTTCACGTTCACGTTCTCGTTCGCGCTCCCGTTCACGCTCCCGCTCCCGTTCACGTTCTCGTTCACGTTGACGTTCCTTCTCCCTTTCTCTTTCTCTCTCTCTCTCTCTTAGCCGCTCCTTGTGGCGCTCTTCCTCTCTTAATTCAAATTCTCGAAGATAACTAGCCCTGTCATCCTTGTGTTCTTCAATCCGAGGATGACTACCACGTGATAGTACGCTACTCGAGTAATCGGACTCACTACCATGAAGCCCTTTTCCAGTAGTATAGTCCCTCCCAGGAGGCAGGCTCACGCCATAACCAGGATTCAAAGAACTTTGCCCATAAATGAGATCATCCACATTTCTTCTCGGAACTGCCCCTAATATTGACGGTGTTTTTGGTCCACCATACGAGGGAGCACCAAGCATTGAGAAGCTTTGAGGATCGGCATCCATTCGACCTCCGTAAGACACAAGATCTTGGTCCAGAGGTCGGTTTGTAGGAACTCTTGCTGCAAGATATTCGTTTTGTCTGCCAGAAATGTGTTGCTACTTAGTGGTGTAAGAAATATTCCACCGTTTTATTAAGTTTTTTCCAACATACTTTTTGGAGCAGACCATGGACCACTGCCTCAGTTGATGGGCAAGTAAGGTGAATTGGGCAGTAGACCCAAGATATGAAAAGAAAATGAATAGCATATTGAACAGCAAGTACCATAAAGGAAATGCCCTCTAAGTGGATGCAACATGCGTAACCCAAAGTTACCTGGAGCTTCCATCAAGTGCAGTGGAATGGCGTGATTGAGCTTTCAGCAAGTGTTCTTGTCGAAGTAAAGATGTCCGATCCATGCGATCATACATCTCAGACTGTCAAGACAGAAAGAAGTGAAGAATGAACTTCCAAAGAATGTTTGTCAAGCAAGAGACGAGTTTAAATTTCATCATCAAAAAAAGAAGCAATAACAACAAAAAAGTCTATAAAATTATAATCCTACAAGAGACTAATTTGAATTTCGATAGAACCACAAAAACAATTTGATCCAGCAGGAATTGGAAAACTAATGATAACAACACACCTGACGCTGATGACCATAACCAACAGAATCAGTGAATCTTCTGGTTGGCTCTGTCTGCACCTCTCTCCCAATATAGGCACCTTGTCTTTCAGCGTACTGTCGCCTTTCTAAAGAACGATAATCAGGAACTTTTTCTGCAAATAATGCCTCATTTTTTCGACCATAACCATGGTTGGATGAGGGGACATATTCACTGGATGCAAATTTAGGAGAAGCTGGTATAGATGAGGTGTAGCTGCCGCGACCTTCTAAAACAGACTGCGCAGCCCCTTTATTGCTGAGTGCCGGAAGCTAGAACAAGAAGATTATAAGTACATAATAACTCGAGCACTATCAGTATCATAAAGCATGGTGGATTTGACACCTTCAACGCTATTAAGCTGAACATTAAAAGGACCAACTGCCTCGACAAGTAAAGACAAAAGAAAACTTCAAGAAAAAAAATGGCATAAAGTATTAAATTCTCTATAGATACATCTATAATATAGAATTTATTCAATCCTACTGATTCCCCTCATAAGACTCTTCTATTGTGATGTTTTCTTTGCGAATCCTAGAAAGAAGAAAACAAGAAACAAAGAAAATTTACTTACAAATTTTAAGTATTTCAGAAAAAAAGTACATTAGCATAACTTTGTTTCACTTATGGCAACAGGAACTGATAGAAACAGTCTTCTTCATGATTTTGTACATGGGATGCTTCCCCTTTGAAATTATTTTGTTTTACAGAATTCTTCCACAAAAGGCATAGTATAGAACATTAAATTCATATTGCTCTTCTAATTATTGCATCAATAAATGATTATCTCCTTCTTTAAAAGGATTAGAAGCAATCATAAAAATGACTGTAGATTTTCTTCATCGTATTAACTAGATTCAGCTAAGATATTATAATATTTCTTCACTGCATTGAGCATAAAAAAGGTTTCTTCTGTATTATCATGAAATAATAAATCACAACATCAACTCAACAAAATTGAGAAATTTTCATGAAAAAAAACATAAAAGCAAAAGAAATCAAAACTAAGAAGAAGATGGAGTCGCCTTTAATCTTAAAAGGGAAAAAAGAAATACAAAAAAAGAATTCAGAAATCAAAGAAAAAAATCTTTCAGGAAATTCATAATATAGTACGATATAATTACATCAATCTTCTAATAAATGTATCAATAGATGATTAGCTCCTCCTTTAAACGAATTAAGAAAAATTGTGAAAAATGACATGGCATTTAAGAATGTTCAAACAGTTCGGTTAAAGCTTTATAAGTTTAGTTTCAAATGCAAGACTACATTTCAAAATCAGGAAAAAGAAATTCGAACTGAGAAAGGTATTGAGAGAGATCAAGATTTCTCACTATTTCTTAGATTCATGGACCCACTTCAATTCAGTAGGATCTACCATTCACATTGTTTCCACCAAGAACATCTTACAAAATTGTTAAACCCCCTGAATGTAGAATACCCTACTTTCATGCAATTCACAGAGTTCAACAAGCCATCAATATTTTAAGAAAATCATTAAAGGAAAGGAAAATCGAGACTAAGACTCAGGAAAGGCCAAAATACATGCATGACAACAAAAAAGTTTGAAAGAATTAAATTGAAGGAAAGGACAAAATACATGCATGACAACAAAATAGTTTGAAAGAATTAAATTGATCAAATCTTTTACCCAAAAGCATTTTATTAGACACGTCAATGCACAGCGTTAATTTGATATCAGGAAAGGAGATCATTCAACAGTCAAAGAGATTCTCATCACATATGCCAGACAATTAAACAGAGTGTCCGACGAAAAAATGAGAAATTCAGGATTTGGCCCAATGAATTCATACAGCAATCAAGGAAGTGCGATGGGAGGGATTGCACCCTGGTGTCCAGTGGTGCATAACCATAAACTAAAAGCTAACAAATAGGAAGGACGACTGAAGCATGGGATCATTCAGAAGATCAGCAACATTAGATACGCATGCAATTCGCACTGACCTGCTGAGTTCCACTCAAACCAGCTGAGCCATAAACAGAACTATACTGTCCCCCGTAATGAGCTGCAGCTGAAGGATGAGCCCTATATCCACCAACATCAGCTTCCTGCAAGGCACCACGGATTGATGAATGCTGAGAGGCCAAAGACAATTGAGAGCCCCCATCAGGTCCACCAGCAGAGCCACCCGAATATGCAGGTCCCATCTGAAAACGATAGATGATAAGACTAGACTCAACAGAACTTCATGTTTCACAAGTTTAAAGTCCCTTATATTAACATAGCCTTAGACAAGCAGTTCTAATTCAAGGAAACTCTAGCATAGGAAACTATCGTCAACAAAACTACAAGGCTTGTCTACGACTTTGTCAGTCAGATGGTTTCGGACCAATGAAAATGCAATATTGAAAGTGACCACAATACTAAAATCATCACAAAGGCCCTGTTCCCATTTATAGAAGCTAGTAATAAACAGTTTGTTGAGCCTTTGAACCCTGCGCTCTTCAGAAAAGATCAGATTCTGACAATCTCTACGAGGACAGGCTTTACTTCCATGCGATATGTCCTGACTACTAATCGATACACGTCATTCTTTGCCATGCAAACCCGCACCATACGAATTATCCCACTGGGATTCTGTGATCAAAATTTCCAGAAGCTAACTTGTATTTCCTTTAACTGCTTTAACAAGCCGAAAAATCGACTAGCGTACTATTGCCCAATCAATTAGTGAAGGTCCGAAACATCGTCATCCACCATGCCATCATCACCCGATGGAAACAACAACCAAGAAGCAACATAAACAAATTCCGAATTACAAATTAAAGAGAACGACGAAGAAGATGCTGACAGACAATACCAACGTGAACAAAAATGCAGAATTTGAAATAAGAAGGCTCGCCTGACTCACCTTCTGACCGTATCCCGATTGGCCAGAATACGATTGTTGCCCAAACGCATTACTCCCTCTAGCGGAATACATGCTCTCTCGCGGGAACAAATACTAATCCAAGTCCGCGCCGATCGCGGAGACAAGCCGATGAACGATTCCAGCAGCTCCGCAAGTTACAGGACGAAGAAGATACCCATCCCCCGTATCGGAAGAATTCGCGTAGACGGAGACACCTAGTGAGAGCGAATTCACGGGAAATTCGGAGGCGCACTGGTGTGTACTTGCAGAGGAACAATTACTCAGCAGCAGTGGCAGAAACCCTAGGAACGCAGGTGCAGCAGAAGGAAGACGAAGGTTACAAAAGTTTTTACCCTTTTTTTCTTGTCCTTTCTTTTTTTCGTTTTGTGTCGCCAAGAAAGATACATAAATTTCCGAAGTCGACTTTATTTTTAGGAAAAAAACCAGGCCAAGGATTTATCGGGCTGGAGAACCTGAGTAGGGGCCGGGACAAGGAGCTTCCTGGGCCAGGGACCGCAGCGCGAATGCGAGAATGTGGATTGGGCTGGCCCAAGTCGTCCCGGGCTTAATTATGGGCCAGACCCGATCATCAGAAGCCTGTACGGACAAGGCTGGGGCGCCTTCCCAACTCGAGCATGTGGATTGGGCGGGCCCAAATATGGCTGGGCTTAATTATGGGCCAGGACGGCCCATCGGCAGCCGGTTCGGACAAGGCTCGATGCTAGGCGCCCGAAGATCGACCACGAGCCCAGCCCGGGGACTCACAAGCTGTTCCTAGGAGAGGTGTGGATTTTTTATTGGTCAAACGGAAAAGTGTGGGTTTATGAGCATGAACACAGGCTAAAGACAAACGGACAAAAGGGCAAAACGAAGTTTAGATGACTTTATTCTTTTCCGTTAATTCGAAATATTTTTGGCAAAGGGAAAATTGAAAGTTCGTGTACTCGAATATGCGGTTGACCACAAAAGACATTACCATTTGACCTGCTCAACAGGCAAATTTATCGGAAAATTTGGAGCGAAACTATTATCTTTGATTCGGGATCACTCATCAAAACTAGCATAAAAGTCTAATGGCATGACTAATAATAGCGAATTAAGTAGAGATTGAATATTGATGAAGTGTACTTCTTCAATCGAGGTCCGCTTATTTTCTATTCTTTTATTCGAGTCGATACTGAAAATGAGCGTTTTTCAAATCATTTCGTGATAACCGACTAATTAATCCTTTATGTCTTGAAAATAATTTACGCTTCTGGAAACCGCAATTCCTTTTTCGACATTCAACTTCACCTCTGCCGCCACAACGATCGTCGTCGTATCAACCCTAGATCTTGGTGGTCGTGCTATACACCTCGGACTCGAGCTAGGATCCTCGACTTACGACCACGGGCACTTGGATCTGTGCCCCTAGGATTTCGACTCGTGGGAGTTAGATCCGTTACCTCGCTACTTGAACCCAAGATCCTGAGGATCACCAATTGATTAGATAGCCATAATTTTTTCCATGAAACTTTACTTTGATCATGCCGCGTTTAAGGTTCGAAGAGTCGGAGATTGATTAGACAATAACCATGCCACCGACACGGCGGGACCTCAAAATTTCCGAGCACGGGAACGCAGATCTCAACGACGCCACCCGAACCAACCTTCCAACAGTTCGAGAATCTCCCGCGAGGTGCTCCAAGACGGCTCATGTACGGTCGTCGAAGCTGCGTCCCCATAGGATCAAACGCCCCTCTCTCTCTCTCTCTCTCTCTCTCTCTCTCTCTCTCTCGTGGAGTACGCTCGTTTTCAATCGCTTCCGATTAAACAAACGCACGAGAGATCCAAAACGACCTCATTTTAAAACACAAAGACGAAAACAACACCCCCTCCCCTATCGAAAACAACAGAAAACTGTCGGCAGCACACGACCCACATAATCTAACTCAATCTTGACGCCCAATGCCCCGTCAGTCGTCACGAAAACATAAAGAAAACGCCATCGCTTTGCCCTCCTTCCAGGGCGCCTCTTTTGTCGATGTCGTCCGATGCCTCCTCATGTCACCGAATATTCCAACATCAAACGGGGGGGAATCAATTCCCGGAAAGCCCGTCGCCTCGGACGTGGCACGACCTAATGCCCTTTTGGACACTTTACCCACGAATCTGCCGAAGAGATGTTAGAATACGACGTGCGCAAAAGGAAACACCCCCGCAAAAAAAAAAAAAAAAAATTCCCCACCAAACCCGAGCGTGCAACTTAGTTTTGACTTCAGCTTTGTGGATAAACTCGGCACGTCACTCGGGTGGGAGAGCTTGAAAAAAAAAATTCCTGTGGGATTTTCAGGGAGATCAGGGAAATCGAACACGATTGCGACCCTAACCGCAAGCTGCCCAATAGAAATTGCCGCGATCGGACCATAAATAAAAAGAGGGAAAAGAATCCGATCCGAATACTCGCAGCAAGTTTCCTATCTCGGGTCCCCATCGAGACTAAATCCCCGAAAATCCGCGGCCTTCGATTTCGAATTCTTATCTCTCGATTCAAGATGAAAGTGTAAACAATCGGGGATGAGTTGACGCCCGCCTTGTTTCACCCCTCTGACGGTCCGTGGATTCCGAAGGATGGATGGATCGATCCTGGCTGGACGTTTCGAAAAAAGGGGTTGGGAGGTCAAAAGTGACAACGCCGCTACACGGCGAAAAGCTTTAGCCAAAAACAGAGAGCTAGTGAAGCACGGTCCAATCAAAAGACCGTCTGGCTCTTTGGCTCCTCACTTGTCGGTCGAAAGCATATTCTCTTCGCGTTGTTCTCGTAACGAGTTCGGGATCGACACGTGGCGATCGGAGTCGTTAGTGGGAGTCGGATGATACCGACTTCTCGTAATCCTTAGGTAATGTTCGGGGAATCAAAAGAACCGTTCACTCTCGTTCACATGGATTAGTTCCAAGCCTTAATTAAACGAAATTGTTAGCATGGAATGGGTCGAAGATTAACGATTTGTAAAACGGGTAAGTTCCATCCGCAAAATAGAGGACGCGACTCGTAACATTATGCTAAATGGAGGAAATTGGTAATCAAGCACCGTGCGCTTCATAGTTCTATCATTCCTCTAGAAGTTATCGCATGGAAAAAGTGTCAAAAATATTCTTAAACATATTGCATCTGTGGCTATTCTAAATATTTTAATTGCGATAATTGAGTGTTGAACCTTTTAACGATTATTTTCCAATGTAGTCTATCTGGACAAATTTGATCGAAAATCGTTGACATTGACGCATATGATCCTAGGTGGCGGGATGGGTGCCGACGTGGATAATTTTTAATTTTTTTTTAGATTTTCCCAAAAATGTTATTACTTTCTTCTTCTATTCCTTATTCTAATTCTTTTCTTTCTTTGTTTTTCCAACTGTGGGCTAGCGAGGTTCTCGACCACGGGCGAGGGCCTCCACTACCATATGCAAAAGAGGGCCGACACCCTTGCTTGTTGGTCGACGAGGGCATTGGCCCTTGCCTCGTGGCGGCGACCTCACCGGCCCAAAGTTGTAAAAAAAAAAATGCAAAAACAATAAAAAGTTCAAAAAAAAATTAAAAATTTTATCCGGCACCGATTAAGTCGATAAGAAAAGTGTGAAACTTGTCACAAAGTTCCCTGCTTAACCAAAGTGATGTCCTCGTCAAATCTATAATACTAAGTGGTACTTCGTTATTCGATGCATTGGTTGGATCATTCATGCCCCATCCGTCATCCTACAGGTGTTCAAGAGCCGCACCTCATCCTAACCCTCTCATCACGACAATCACTCCTCACTTTCATCGAATCAGGTACGAGTCTAGTTTGTCTGGGAACAATCCATCCAGCGCAATTCGCATGGACCAAGCTCTTAAAAGGAATATCACCAGTAACCTCACAAGACGACCATGAATTAAGAGCCTATCTTAATTATAAATGACACCGCATGTCTCGTGGAGATATCACATTTAGGCTTTGTTTGTTTTGCGAAAAATGCGGTGTTTCTAAAAAATATTTTTCGGGAAGTCATTTATTAGGAAAATGACGATATTTTCAGTATTTGGCTGAAACTTAAAAACAAACTGGAATTTTTTTTTCCACTGTTTGGTATGAAAAATCTGATTTAATTTTCCCTCTCGTTTTAGTAAAATTTTTTCCTTTTTTCCTATTCACGTTTTACGTCGGCAACCGGCAGCAGGGGAGCTCGAGCCTCACCACATGTCGGTGAGGCCCGAGCTTGCCGGCGACGCCTCGCACGTGGCTAGTCGCCGGCCTTGGCCATAGCCGGCAACCGACAAAAGAAGAAGGGAATAGAAAAAACGAAAATAAAAGAATAAACAAAGAAAATGAGATAAATAAAAAAAATTAAAAAAATAAGTTTTTGGATCTTTGAAAAATAAATAAAATACGAAAATAAACATGTTCCTCATTTAACCTTCCTCTTCCCTTTTACAATTTCTTTCTTTTTAATTATTTTGGGTTAATACCATGGAAAACCCCAAACCGGTACACTTGTGACAAATTTACCCCAAATTATTTTTTTGACCACAAAAAATCTCAAACCGGTACACCCGTGACAAATTTACCCTAAACTGGTACATATGTGACAAATTTACCCTCCGTTAATTTTCATTAAATTTAACTATCAAATTGTTGATTTAGTGACATGTGATAGTTGATGGGTATACCAATATGGGGTTTTAACCCTCTATTTGTTACAGGTTTATCAATTTGAGATAGGCGATCTTCGGATCCGACAGTGCTGGTCTCGTGGAAGGCAAAAGCAATAGAGACGAGGTCTTCGAGCCATCGCCTTTCTTTGTAAGATCGAAGACTTGCTTTCCGTATCATTGTTACCGGGTTATCCCCATGGTCTCCATGGTCGGGATCTTCGCCTGGTGTTGCCCCTAAGGCTTACCTATTTATGTCAAATCGTGAACCTCCTTCCTTCAGTAGTCTCTTCTTGTACGATGACACCATCCATAGCGCACGGATGGGTGGAGCACCAAGGGTTGTGTCCTCCCATACCGTAGTGGACCAAAAGCCAAAACAAAGTGACGATTTAACGGGGGGTGAATTTGTCACATGTGTACCGGTTTAGGGTATTTCGTGGTCAAAATAATTAGTTTATGGTAAATTTGTCACAAATATACCAGTTTAGGGTTTTTGGTGGTAAAAAAATAGTTTGGGGTAAATTTGTCACATATGTACCGGTTTGGGGTTTTTCGTGGTCAAAAAAATAGTTTGGGGTAAATTTGTCACGGGTGTACCGGTTTAGGGTTTTTCATGGTATTAACCCAATTATTTTTTAGTTTCGTCGCTTTTGAAGGAATTTTTTTTACATAGGTGAAAAATATTTTTCTTCACTAGTTTATTTTTTGCGAGAAAATCATAACAACATTTTTATGAAAGTTATTTTCACGAAATAAAAGGAGCTTTATACCACCTACCTGGGTGCCGCCGTTGGTTCGTGCACTCTTCCTCTCACAAAAGGTCGAGTGTTCAAATCCCGGGAGCGTTGCGGGGTGACTTAACCGGTGGCACGTGTGTGGTGGCTAGCACGTGTTGCCCCCAGAGTTTACCCCTCAAGTGCCGGCCGTGCGGGGTTCCCCTGGATCACCGTAAAAAAAAAAAAAAAACACAAAAGGAGCTTTATGAAATGTCGCAATTCCTAACCTTACCATCCGCATTATACAAGGAAAAAAAAGGCTCCGAGGAATTTCCTCATCCAAGCGTGATGGCGCGTTTGTAAAACGAGGTTAGCTAGCTTAGATCTAACCGGGCTACTTAAATCCGAGGTAGCTATAACATCAATAACCGCGACGCCATTTACAAATTGAAAGCTTTGGTGTCGATCCAAAGTACCTTAAACCAACACGTGACCCAAAAATAATAATAATAATAATAAATGGGAAAACAATAGATGGACGGCCGGATCTCCACCAGGTGGGATCCCGTACACTGAGGTGGCAGGGCGAGGGACCACAAGCTTTGAAAGGAGGACGATCGTCGCATAGCTCATCCAGGACCGGTCAATACGACCGTGGACACGTGTCGCGCGGTGGAGAGTGGGGACCGAAAGTGACGTTGCCTTCGCCGAAAAGCATTTCAGTTTTGCCGCTCTCTCTTCTTGGACATGGCTTGACTCCGCCGTCCGCTCCAGCTGCCCGATGGGATGGCCCATTGGGATTATCCAATGACCTTTGTCGTGTGTCGAAAAAGATTAGGAATTTTCTTAATCCTCGCTTTTGGGGGTGTCAATTCATGGCATAAGTGGAAGGCTAAGTGTGTCCCGATAACCCGAATCTGACCGGCCGGTTCGTCCTGTACAACTCCGGTGTACGTAATCCGTTCTCGACCGGCCATCCCTTTTCCAAAATCGAGCTACATAAGTATCCGTTCCGACCCTCCGTGCGGCTTCGAGACCCCGAATTTAAACCTAAGATGATTAGTATGACTTCAAGGCGATGCATTTAACGAGGGGTGGCTTAATGAATATGTTGTTAACAATAAAAAATTAACGACAAATCACGAGAAAATGCGATCGGTTGAATGATTGGACCACCCACAAATCGATTATCTCGATCGAGTTTCCAATTCCAGGATGGGATTGGATCGAACCAAGAATCGAGAACTCCTATTTTGGGGGGCCGAAGATGGCAAGGCTGGACAATGCCCTTTTTAGGACATGAAACATCGGTCCAAGGTTTCTTTTCTCGTGGGGATTGAGAGTAGTATTCTTTAGTCGAGCAGGACAAGATTTGTACACGCAAAACAACAGGGCCTCCTTTCATGTTCTAGAGTAATTGGTCAGTAGTCTCTCCCTCAAATCTGATAAGAATTGAATCATAACCGCAATTGTCACCTGAAAACCTCCAATTCCAAGAAGCTTCTTTCTCCCAATCAAAGCTCGCTCTCTCTCTCTCTCTCTCTCTTTTGTGCCAAGAAGAAGCTCCTCCACCTTAACAATGATCCCCCAACCAATTAAAGCACTTGATTTCCCATCAGCCCCGTACTTAAAAAAAAAAAAAAAGATCATCGCACCTGCTTATTATAAGAGCAGTCAAAAGCGCCGGTCGCTCGTCTAAGTTTCGAACACCAATTATTGGCGGATTATGCAGAACCCGATTTCACTGTGGGATTCCTGGAAAATGCCATCGGTTCTTAGCAAACCAACTAGTGGCGAATTTAAGCAGGGGCGTGGAGGGCCACAAATCATCGCGCTAATCACCGGAAGTTTACGTGATTTTTCACACACACACACATACCACGACGCTTGAAAACGTTCGAACCTCGAAAAC
Organism: Rhodamnia argentea; assembly: GCF_020921035.1. Lineage (NCBI taxonomy): Eukaryota > Viridiplantae > Streptophyta > Magnoliopsida > Myrtales > Myrtaceae > Rhodamnia > Rhodamnia argentea. Next base: position 6,103,414 of record NC_063154.1, on the reverse strand, counting down.
CCGTGTGAATCGGGTTTCGGACTATCCATGCACGAACAACCCAGGACCGATGTTTCATTCATCTCTCTCTCTGTCTCTCAAATATTTGGACACATGCGTGATTTGAGCTGATTTTTTTTTATTTTATGGAATCCCATAATTTACGCCAACTGCTGTACGGGTTGAAAGCATGTTCTACCAAAACTAAACAAAATTAACATCTGCCTTACATTTCGAGATTAGCGGATAAGCTCGAAGTTTTGTCCTTTCATCAAGTCAAACTGTCCTGGCGCCGGTCAAGCAAAACATACGAATGCGTTTGGATCTTAGCGAGGGTGTCTCCTCACCTTTTCCTTCTGCTTTTGGAAGACTTTGATTGTAATTTTCTATGTCCGAATATAACAAGACGTGTAGAACTAGGGACTACGATATTGTTTTTTAATCTCTTTTTTTTTTCCTGAAGTGGAGGGTTCATCTATAACATGGTTTGTTATTACATTACAGCACGAGCATAGTACAGAACGCAAAAAAAAAAAAAAAAAGGACCTAAGGGTGAGGACAAATTGTCTTACTTCAGCGAGCTTGTGGATAAGAAAGCATCCATCCAAATTTTTTCAAGAGGAATTCAAGTCAAAGCACCCACCAATCAAATCCATGCAACCTTCCTCCACAAGATGACAAAATCCATCACGAATAAAAGGCAGGGGCCTCTCCATTCCAATATTTCAAAAACCTAGTTTCTCTTCACAGCCTTCCTTTCTCTCCATAGCTTGCTCCCCCTCCTCCTCCTCTCTCTCTCTCTCTCTCTCTCTCTCTCTCTCTCTTACCATCATCATCACCAATCCTCAGCTAAAGAAATAATTAATCAGCCATTATCTTCTCAAAATTTGTCTTTGAGCTCTTGTGTCCATCTGTATCCCCACTGCAAAAAATAAAATAAAATGGAGGGCATGTCTGTTTCTTCTGGCTCCTCTGGCCTCCCTCCTGGGTTCAGATTCCACCCCACTGATGAGGAACTGATCATGCATTACCTTAGGAACCAGGCCATGTCCAGGCCCTGCCCTGTGGCCATCATCCCGGAAGTTGATATCTACAAGTTTGATCCCTGGCAATTACCTGGTTGGTCCCCAACTTGTAGAATTAGAAACCCCCCAAAACAACCATGAAAGAAAATGATTTGATTGCGCGCGTGCGGTGTGGTGTGGTGTGGTGATTAATGAGTGGTTTTACTTTCTTGGATTTGTAGAGAAAGCAGAATTCTGGGAGAACGAGTGGTACTTCTTCACGCCGCGGGACCGGAAGTACCCGAACGGGGTGCGCCCCAACCGGGCCACCCTGTCCGGGTACTGGAAGGCCACGGGCACGGACAAGGCGATCCACAGCGGGTCCAAGTACGTCGGGGTCAAGAAGGCCCTCGTGTTCTACAAGGGCCGCCCGCCCAAGGGGACCAAGACCGACTGGATCATGCACGAGTACCGGCTGACCGACGTGAAGGGGCAGGCGAAGAAGCGGAGCGGGTCGATGAGAGTAAGTCCCCAGCGAACGACTGGAAAGTTTTGATTCCCGGGTTTTTATTGTGAAAATGACTAGTCCAGCTGACCATGCTCGGCCTTTGATCGCGTCTGTTTCAGCTGGACGATTGGGTGCTGTGCAGGATCTACAAGAAGAGGCAAACCGGCAAGACAATGGAGCCCAGGATCGAGGAATCCAATCCCAATGTCCAAGCCATCGACAAAGCGTGCCCGAATCTCGATGCCACCGACCCGCCAATGCTGAAATTCCCGAGGACATTCTCACTGACCCATCTGCTGGAAATGGACTACTTGGCCCCATTCTCGCACATCTTGTCCGAGGATCACTACAGTGCCATCTTTGACTTCCACAATACCATAAGCAACAACGGCCCTGGAAACGACTGTGCCGACCACAAACCACAGGGTGGACATTTTCCCCATCATGTGGCGGACAACTGGGGCAAGTTCCAAGCCGTTCAGAACCAGAACCTGGTCATCAATCCCATCTTTGACCTCCAGTGATCGGCCGGGCGGGACAAAAATTGAAAGGAAAAAAAAAAGACCCAAAAAATAATTCATGGCTTTTAATAGAAAGGCGATTTGAAATTTGATCATGTGAAAGAATTTGAGGTTGGCAGGCCACCAGCTACTCAAAAAATGAAAAATCTGCGATTTGGTTGCCAGGATTTACATATATAAAATATAATGAATCTGTGGAAATTTATCTCCGTTCCTTTCTTGCAAGTCTCTTTCACGGGGGCGTAGATGATGATGAAAAACAGTCTCTTTTCGTAGGAAATTACGAACCATCGCGAGCTCATGCGGTTGGTTTTTTTTCTTTGTCAAGACATGTAATTGGTCGATGCCAAAAAGATGGTTGTTCATCTTTCTTAATCTGATGGCAATAATGTCCTAATCTACGAGATAAGACCGGACCAATTACGATTCATTTAAAAGAAACTCAAGCTGTCTTTCGGAACCGACGTTACCAAGTACTGTTTCGGATCGGTTCTCTTCCTATCGAACTTGCCAGCTGGCAGGAAATTAGGCAGCAATCTTGCGCCGGACACGTGCTTCATCGTCTCATGATTGCTCGTCACATCTTGAGTCGAATCGAATTTTGCACGCGACGGCACAAAGGAGATACCCTTTGAAGTTTGAAGAACATGCCCATTTGAGAAATGAGAGAGAGATCCTAAACGTGAGCCGGAGGGAAACCTCTTCTAGTGTGAAGGGGACTTGTCATCCTTCGTCGGGACTCTCATGCTCTTATCTTGACCCCCTTGACAAGTTACTCCCCTTCCATTTCGTTTGCTTAAACATTGGGATTACTTCATCAAATTGCGGGTTTGTCTTCTTTCGCGCGGGACGTTCACCTAACCAGCTATTCAGCACCGTATTTCCCAAGTTCGCGCGTATGCAGTAATGACGACGATCGACTGTTCAGTCTGATTTCGCTTCAACCCTCTTCGATGTTATGTAAGATCTGTTGGAGCGCCGGATTAGCCCTACTCGATTCATCTAAGCAAGCTGTCGCTCACGGGTGCAAGGGTATGCATCTAGAATCATACGTTCTCATCGACCTTGTGGGCTCTTAAAGAGAAGAGAGAGAACAATCCAAACTCGAAAGGAGCCAAAAGATCGGTCATCAGATCTACCCTACAGCGGAAGTCCTAATCGACCATCGCTATTTGCAACCACGACTCGATCATATTAAATTGCAGATCACACCAGAGAGGGCCCGTGTAAGTGGCTCAGCCTCTCACTAGCCAACCACATCCTTTTACCCCCATCACAAGGAAAATGCCAACTACCTCCATGCTGAAACTTGGCTCGAGTCCTCCATGCTTGGGTCTTAGAGGCCAACTCGATTTGAACTAAAGCGAAAAAGAAGGAATGGACATGAATAAAACAAACAAGACTTTTCATTGCTTCTGCATTTATCTTCGCATCGCTGCGTGAATGTTAAAGTATAAGGTCTATGCGCAGACGCATGACTTGAGCTAGTCAAAGCTTATATTCACAGAAGATGGTGGCGTTAACGGCCCCCAGTGAGCGCACAGAAACCTTTGAACAGGCTTAAGGAATCAGTTTCTCTTGCTTGTCTTTCCAATCACTAACTTCAGCATCGATTTTTGCTTCCACCGTCGCACGAAATCCAGGGTATGGCTCGTACCCGAAGAATGTCTGAAGGGCCTGAAAAGTTGTAAAAAAGAACAGAAAGAAACACACGGGGAGACTGTCAGGAACATGTTTGAACGGAAGAGCTTATGCACTGAGGGCCGCTATTTAAATGCTTTCAAGAACTCACCTCCAGCAACACAAAGAAGGGAGCCATCAAGAAGGCTTGTGCGAGGTTGTCCAGAAGAGCTGGGGCTCTTTTCTGTACAAATTAATTCAGCCGATCAGCTGCAGATATGATCGCCAATTCCTAGAGCTCTTTCAAGGGAAGTATTAGCCTACCTCAAAGACCCCGTGGCCAATGAACTGCCCAGTCCAACAAACTATCTGAGCCACGAGAACAACCTGATGATGATGATGTCAAATGGAGGAAGTGAGTAATCCTCATTCAATTTTGATATTCAGCAAGAAGAAAACTGGCAGATTGGTGCCCAGGGAAAAAGGCTTTATTTGGAATCGCGACAAATGATAGCACCAGAGCACTCTGAAGTTTAATCTCTCAGGAGAAAACAGCATAAATGGAGTGCCATGAAAGGAGCAAGAGAACAAAAATTAATGAATGACGCCTTTTTGGTCTTTGCGGGAATTAGCAAATGCTACTAAATCTGTTTGAGATGAAAACCAACACCACGATCATGGGATCCTATGAATGCCAGCGACCACCTTATCCTGACGAACGAGATGGCTCAAAGAAATTGACTTTCAGGAACTATCACCGAAATTCATGCGCACGTACAATTAGTATATTGTTGATATTTGCTGACACAAGTCTTAAAACTTCTGCAACACTGAAAGAAAGCCACATCCTTTTCCATCACAGGACAATCACGCGTCATCAAGCCTTCATTATGTTGAAAGTAGCAAACCATTCAGCAGAAAAAGGAAAAGAAAAGAGTAGCGAGAAGAAATTACTAGCAATCTTTGCAGGAGGAAAAAATGGAAAACCAAATAAACAACAGTTGCATTTGCCAGAATAAAGTACTCTTTGTATGTATGTGTGTGCTTTGTTTTCCTTTTTTTACCTGAATCCCACATAGGTAGCTAATAATGTTATCAATAAAACAGTGAAACAGCATCGACACTGCATAGGTCCTTCGTAGTAAATTGGCCTATTATTCTTGACCAGCCTCAACTGTTTCCACAGCAAATGGAACTTGCCAGTAAACTAATCTCTCGGCGGGCACCCCACATATAAGGGACAATGTTAATTGATCTAAGATTGCACTGTCTTTGAAACTCTGATGGAAATGAAAAAGAAATATTGCTCTCTGGAGAAATGATATAAGTGAAAATGAGCGCCAACATGCTCAAATTAGCAGTCACGAAAAGTACTGGGATCACTAATTCAATGAACATAAAACAATGACGCAGTTCAAGATATATATTGGCAGGGTGAGTTCACAAGCTATCGTCACTTCTGATTTTGAAGTTCACCAATCCTCATAGATATCACACCCAGCAGAGAATAGGGAAGCAACTGCACCAGTCTCCTTTGTAGTTCCGAATATAATGCACAGCCGGAGCTCAAAGGATAGAGAGCAAAAGCTCCAAAACTGAAGATTCTACTTAGAACTTCACCAATATCGCACCCCAATCATCGAATGCTGGCATACCGAACACCGAAGCGCAAGAAAGGTGCATACAACACCAGAGACACCAAAATGACAACTCTATACGACTCGGTGAAACAACACTACCTATGTGTAGCCCTTTTTTTGGGCCATGTGCCTCCGTGTAGCCTAACTGCTCTAACACTCCTAACGTTTTGGGATGAAGGCACGGCTGAAGAGGAACTCAATTGGCAACTCATAAGCAAAATTGAATAAAAGAGAAAGCAGGATTTCCACTGAACCCACCAAAACGAGCAAGCAGATAAACAAGTCGGGGCTTTCAAGAAATCACCTTCCAAGCGAGAGAGAACCCGAGCCTGCTCGCGACGAAACTGGCAGCGACCCAACAAATCAGGCAGAGCAGAGCGGCCAAAGACCCGGCCCTCGGATCGAGGAACACGTAGAACGTGGAGTAGACCAAAGTCAGCAAGCACCCGACGTTCAAGACCAAGGCCAAGTCGTGCCCGAACAGAGAAAGCTCGATGCGAGGGAGGCCGAAGAGAGGGGGCGTGAAGCAGAGGAGGAGCAGGGCGGTGAAGAGGATCGGCCACACGAACACCGTGTGTATGGCCACGTTGACCGGGTTGCTGTGGTACGCGCCGTAGAAGGCGAAGTGCCTCTCGAGGTCGAATAATCCCGTCTTCGCCATCTCGAATCCAGCGAAAGTTTCGACTTTTCCCTCGGAAATGGTTGATGGGTCCGTTAGATTCTCACGGGTTTGAGCCCGGCAAGAAGGGTTTCGAGGGCGAATGCGAATGCGAATGCGACTGTTGTTCAGGGAAGGCGAGAGGCGATTGAGAGCATGGGAAGATGGTGGAGGGACGCCGTGGAGGACGGGCGTCGATAACTTGGGGGAGATCAGTGAAATCGCATTGCTTTGCGTTGAAATGATCATGTTCTTGGCTTGATTTGGAATACGCTTAGTTAGTCCACTCCAAAAAAAAAAAAAAAGTTCTTTCCTTCCGGAAGCTGTGATGATCAAGGAGTCGAAGTCAAATTTGAGTTCTAATCAGATAAGAAGCACGGAGACTCTTCCGGCTGTGTCGACACTATTTGATATGCAATCGACAACACATGATTAATAAGGGTCAAACATCCGACGAGTGATCAACGCTTCGAACACGCCGTCGATATGCGAGTTTATCTCAACAGGTCATTTCGATATGCACAAGATCAATTTTAAAATATTTTAATAAATTAAAGATCAAAATGTAAATTTATCAAAAATATATATACTTATTCATATATCCAATCACCTCAAAATTAATATATTCAGTCAATAAAAAAAAATATAATCGTGAATCCATAATAAAAGAAGAAAAACCCACTTTTGATATACATGGCAACTTATCATATTTATATAAAAATATACACTCGGTGCACTACGTGTCCTAACGTGTTAAAATTTTCTATTTTTTGAAAAATAACGTATCGACATATCGTGTCGTAGCGCATGTCAATGTCGATACTACTTGGACAATCGCCGAGTTTGGAAATTAGGAGCAATTGCCCATAATAATTAGTTATTAGATAGTAGAATGCAATCCCAATTCTTTTCGTATTCAATAATTTGTTGCCATTTTTCAAGTTATTTTAATATCATTACTATTGTTTTAGCTAAGAAATAAATATTCGGTTCAAATTTTCCTCGATAAATTCACTTATTATATACAATTACAGTCAAATCTTAATACTTGTCCTCTATACTCGCCAATCGCCATGTGACATTTCACTTTGGATGTAATTTTATCGGGTAGTATGTATTCAATCAATAAGCATTATCATATGTAAACTCCTACATTTTATGGAATTGAAAATTTCATAAATGAGAATGTTTTTTGAATAACAAAGTTTATGTTTTCATTTTCCGATTTCGTTTGGGAAAAATTCAAAAAAGGGCCCGAAGTCCTCATGTTTTCTCAAATAAGGGCCCTAAGTGAACACTGTTTCAAAAAAGGGCCCAAAGTCCTCATATTTTCTCAAATAGGAGCCTCAAGTGAATATTGTTTCAAATAAGAGCTTGAAATGACCTTAAAATCTCAAAAAAGGGCCCGATTCAAGGGTATTTTAGTCTTTTTACTTATTTAATTTTTTCTTTTTTATTATAATTTTTGTTATCTGTTTCCACAAAAAAAAAAAAGAGGAAGTTTACGTTCACAGGCGGGAGGGGCAGCCCTCCCGCCTGTGCATACTTTTTTTTTAATTAAGAAAAATAAAAAAATAATAAAAAATTTTAAAATGTGAAATAACGAAAATACCCTTCAAGCCGGACCCTTTTTTGAAACATTATAACCACTTCGGGCCCTCAATTGAAACATATTATATTACTTTGGGCCCTTATTTAAAACATAATTCATTTTGGGCCCTTATTTGAAAAATCAAGAGGACTTCAGGCCCTTTTTTGGATTTTTCCTATTTCGTTTTTTATTTGCTAGAACTGTCAGAAAAACAAAAGCGACAAACTTCAAATTGGGGACCGTACGAGGGAGAAATGTCACGTGCCGCGGCGATGACAAGTGGAGGAACGTGATTGGATGCTTGTCAGCAGTCACAGTGCTTTTTCATAACCTTTCGAAGCTGGAAATGGAAGGCTTCAAACAATTTTATCCGGAAGGAGGAGGAGGAGAAGGATATCATGAACGCCTTCACCCAAGCTACGTCTCCGCCACTCCACTCCCAAACCACCGCCAAGCCCCGCCTCCGGCCCTCTCTTCCCGTCGTCCGGTCCTGCCTCTCCGGCCGAGAATCCGTCGCCGACCGCCGCGTTATCGTCGCCTCCACCCTCGGGCTCGGGCTCGGGCTCTTCGCCGCGGCGGCCCCGGGGGCGCGGGCGGAGAGCTGGGGCACGCGGTCGTTCCTGCTCGAGCGGTTCTTCCAGCCGGGGCTGTCGCCGGAGGACGCGGTGGCGAGGATCCGGCAGACGGCGGAGGGGCTGCACGACCTCCGGGGCATGCTCGACACGATGTCGTGGAGGTACGTCATCTTCTACATCCGCCTGAAGTCGGCCTACCTGTCCCAGGACTTGAAGAATGCGGCCGCGACGCTACCGGAGGGTCGCCGGAGGGCTTACGTGAGCAAGGCGAACGAGCTGGTGGATAACATGGCCGAGGTACGTGCGCCACACTCTTAAGCTCGTGTTATGCAGTTCGGATAAGCGAGTGATTAGTATAAAAATACGGCTTGCGGCAATTAAACTTTGTAATTGACTTTGAATTATTCAAATACACATGAAAAGCGTGAATTAGAAATTGGAATAGTCCACAGTAATACATAGCAATTGATCTGTAGTTAGTTCATAATTCACCCACTTTTACCCCGCTTAAGTCTGAATTCCCGATGCGAAAATCGGAACCGTAACCATCGATTCTGAACCGAAAGCATGGGAACGCCCTTGTCGCTAGGTCCATCTCAGAGTGGGGTTCTTCGTGTGCAATTTCACGTGCGGACTTTAATTGAATTGATGCTGCGCGCATGTTTATGTCTAATTACATTGTAGTTTGAGCTGTGACCGTTTCTTTACAGTTCGATTACTATGTCCGTACTCCCAAGGTGTATGAGTCGTACCTTTTCTATGAGAAGACATTGAAATCGATCGACGACCTCGTGGAGATGTTAGCGTAGGAGAAGGAGAAGGCGGGCTCCGTGATCATGACCTAATTTGCAACCGTCGATTGACGGCGGGGTTTGAAGGCGTGACTCGGCTTCGAGTTGAAGGTGGCTTGATCTTGCGTGATCTTTGGCTACATTCTTTTCCAAGGAAAGTCTCTGTTGCTTTTGAACTCATGGCTGCTCTTGATTAGTATGAAAATCAGAGCAATCTCAAAGTACATAAACGCGCTGTAAATGAAGCTGATGTTTTATAGAGAGGCTGATTCTTTTGCTGTCCACTTTGCAAGTTTTGATCTCAACTTTTAATTTATCGGAAACCAAATGTTCTCGTGTCGATCCTATGATCTTGGAACATCGATTCATCAATCATTGTATCCTGTGAACCGCCGGTTCATCGTCCTTCTCAAGTATGTATATTTCCATGAAGCGCTGGTGTATTTAGGTTCTGTCCTGATTTGACCAGTGAATTAACTGGTCATGTCAACGCTCTTATTCATTAGCAATATAAAGAACGCTTCGGTTTACAATTGAAATCCTCAGGCTCTCGATGAATGGAATCCTAGAATACGCTAAAAGAAGTAAAGTTGCACTATGCACAAACTTGTGCCGTATTTTGCACGTACGAACTGACTGGAAGGAAGAAGATTAACCGACTGACCCGAACACCCAGAGACACAGAGGGATGCGAAGTTCGCCCGGTAGTGACCAATTTAGTGTCGGGAAATAACCACAGCGGAGAGAATGATCAGCAATATCAAGGCAAGTGTCGCCCCGAAAGAACCGATCAAAGATCCCGTGATTCGCTTGCAGAACGAGTTGAATTGTTGGCAGATCGCGAACCAGTTTGCGCTGCTATTGCCGTTGTGGGCTAAGTAGACGATGGCGGCAGCAGCGGATCCTCCGGCAGTGAGAAGAGCCATCATCGCCTTCAAAATGTTCAAGGTAGTGCAAGTTTTAAGAAAAGGAAATTTCACTTTTTTGGCATGATTATAGTACGTTTTCCAGTAATTCATTTGGAGAGTTAGGCTCTTTACCGTGTCCAAGATGATCAAGATGATCCTGGTGATTGTTAGCGCGGGCCTCTTGATGTGGAAGATAGACAACGGGATAGAAAGAACGAGATAGCCGCAGACCAGGCTGTTTGCTATGACGAAGAACCTGTTCCATAAGCACATCAAACAATCATCAATTTGCTCGGTCCGGTAAAGCAAACGAAAGAACGAATACAAAAGCCTTGATCGAGTTAGCTCACGTGAAAGATGGCAGATCGTTGTACTCGGCCCTGAACTGTATGAACTGAGTGAAGAAACGAAGCGTCTCATTAGTCGTCGCCATGGCTATGGCGCTCCCCAGCGTCCCAATGGCCGCGACAATACGAAGAATGAAGTCGAGTATCGACATCCATTTCTTCAGCCCTTGAGCCGGCGGTTGGAGCTCCGAAGCTTCAGCCGCTTCAAGCTGTCCTGGCTTCATGTTTCCCTGTCGCGAAACCCAGCCAAAAAAACAAAAAAGGAGGACTCTTTGCAAGGATTTTGCAAATGGATGCTTCAGAATGGTACGGCTGAGATTGCCTGGGAAGGGTTGAAGAAAGAGTGCGTATTTATAGGAACGCGATTGTGTCCGTTCTATTCCGGGCACACACCTGTTAAAGTGAAGCAAAGTGGGAATTAGGTAGTGCCCATGTCATGCAGCTTGGGATTTTGCTTCTGCTCCTAATCCAAACGTCGCTGTTCGACAGGGTTCATCGTCTTCCTGAAGATAAGCTTCTGGTTTATTAACTTAATTCGGACGATCCCACCTGCCCATTTCGGGTGCTGTCATCAGGGATCGTTCTGGGTTTTGACCAACATTGACGGGTGGGACTCCATCCGACTCCAACTAGGACATGCCCCTGATCAGCAAACGTACGATGTTGCTGCGAATGAGGCCCATCTTTTTGAAGTCGGCTGGCCTAACTCCTCCGGCTTTGTTGATTCTTGAATTCAACTTAGGGTTGCTGTGGTTTCGTTCTTGCACATGGTTTGGTACGATCCCAGGTTTGCTCGTGAAAAGTTAACCGAGTTTGCCAGCATTTTCTGTCTGCGTCTTCGTCCTTTGACTTGAGAAGAGAAAGGAGAGAGAAACCAGAAGCTGATGCCTTTTGACCTTGGAATACTTTCAAACTTCAAGACTGTTTGGACCCGAGAGGGAGTTTGTGATTCGAGAGTTGTATCAATTAGCTTGGGGATAATGACACAAATTGTCCTTGGACTTTGCTCCGATGCGTAATGTGGTCTAACTTTCAATTTGTTTAATGTGGTTCCTAAATTTTAGCTCAATGTAAAATGTTATCCCCGAACTTTAATTTGTTCAATGTAATCCCTAACTTTTGGAATATAATCAACTTAATCTTCGGGTTATATAAAAATGTTGAATATTGACCTTCCATTGATTCAAGTTTAGAAACTACATTGAACTTTTTCTTATGATTTAGGGACTAAATTGAATATGTACCAAAAGTCCAGGGACTGCATTGAACAAATTGAAAGTTCGGGGACCATGTTGAATACTGGGCTGCAATTTAGGGATCATATTGAACAAATTATATGTTCAAAGAATATATTGTACATTTAGTTAAAATTTAGAGATCATTTGTGTCATTTTTTCATTAGGTTGAATTTGCGCGCGCTATCTCTCACTCTCCATAAGCCTCCCAAAAAGAGGGAAATGGGGATAAGGTACAATTGGCGTTGCGGGGGTCTTAATGAAATTCAATTCGGTCTGACCATTTCTTTGACCACATGAAGAGGCTCTGTACAAAAAAGTCCAACGGGCTTCGATGCATTCGTCGCGTTCGTACCGGCCCGGCTTGGCTTGAACTGTATGGGCTCCTCCTCAATCGCGAGGTGAGTCCATGGCGATTCACATTACACAAGGTAGTTGTTCTGGATTCTGAGGAATCATCGCCGTTCAATGATTGATTGTTTACTTGTTTTTCCTTCTTAGGTCTACTAATCATTGTCACCTCCTCACTGGAAGAAAGAAAGAACATATTCTGTCCCCGAACTCGACGTCTTTCTAAACTTGAAATTCGTGCAATCAAGTCCTCCAGCTCGTTGAACTTATCCATTCAAGCCCGTCCATCTTTATTTCCAACCATTGAACCAACTCGTTGGTCTGTAATGCACGCGAGCTTGAGATGGAAAAAAACGATGCTGCGGTTAAATGACGGCTTACCGAGGATTTGTTTAGCTGGGTTTCGATCTATCGTACTTACAGTCCAGTCAGGGCGAACCGATTGACAAGTCATTGATTCTTGCATCGGCATTTTTTTCGGCTTTAATGTTGGGCAACGTTCGATTTGCCTGGAACTAGAGACAAATCCTACGAGTTCAAGAACTCAATTGCAGTGAGGCATCGTAGATCAAATGTGCATATTTTTCCTATTACAACCATGTTAGAAAAGATGTCACGGCCACGGGCCCTGCCTCAGACAGAGAGGACTCCTGGTCACTGTCCCGAAATGATGGTCCACTTTGGTGCAGAACAGAAAGACAAAGAGACAAACACATGGCCCTCCGTTTCCAACATGGGCTTCCCTTCATCAAGACCTTAACCATCTTCTGGGCCAACTTCTGCCCCCTTTTGATGTGAGGTCAACCTACTTATATTCATGGAAGCCCAATGATAAACAGGGAAAGGCAAGAAAAAAAAAAAAAACACTTTTCGGAAATAATTGTGGAAACAGTCCTAAACCTACGGCTACTGTGTCAATTCAGTCCTAATTTTTTTCCTTTTGCTAATTGAGTCATAAACCTTGTGCATTTGTGTCAATTCAATCCATTTAGCATGCTGAAGCTGACGATGCTAATTTGAATAATTTTTAATGAATTTTTTATTTCTAACTTTTTACTTTTTTTTTCCTTCCTTCTTTGCTTTATGCTTGTGGCTGGCAAGGGTCACCATAGCTTGCTGGCCACCGGGCAAGGTGCGCGAGGCCACCTAGGCGCAGGCAGCCTCATCAATCGCAAGCAAAGCCTTTGCTCGCGATTGGAGAGGCCATGGCCGCCTTCGCCCAAATTTGGGTCACGAGGCATGGCAATCGGCGATGCGACCTTTCCCGCGACTCACCTAACCACGGGGCGAGGCCGCCTTCACCCCGAGTCGGCAAGACTGGTCTTGTCTAGGTAGCCTCGCTCACCTTGTAGAGTCCTGGGGGAGGCCAGGTGAGGGTCACGACCCTGGCCGGCCGCAAACAGAAAGCACAGGAAGGAAAGGAAGATAAAATAAAACATTAATTCAATAATTTAGAAATGTTTTGGTAATTTTCCCCACTTTTAGGCGCAGTAGGAGAGGAGGACCACCTTCTTTCTTTCTTTCTTCCTTGGCCGCATCTCCTCTGAAATCCCTGCACTTAGTATAATCTTGGCCCGGTGCACTGGCAAGCATTGGCCATTGCACTTGGGCCCAGATGGATCGGATCGGGACATGGCAATTCAACCCACAAGACATGTTCAAGCGCCCGGTCATCTTCCACCAATTTGACGATCGAGGGAGAAGATTTTCTGAGTCCAATTAAAGGTAAGACGGTGATGCAGACAACCCGTGAGAAAACATTCGCCAGGTTTAGAGGAAAGTGGTAAACAGGTTAGCCTTCGAAGGAACGGTTGAAGTAATTAAGCATTTGGTTTGGATGCAGTAAATTCCGTGCTTAAATCACGACTCTCTCTCGTTGAGAATGATCTTGGAGTCACGCCATGGTAGAGCTGTATCCGATTCACACGTGGGCGGGGCGATTTGCGTGAATCCAATAAAATTAACCAAATTGAAAAGCTCGAACATCCTTTGTTGTTTGGGAGAAAAAAAAAGAGTCATAACCTGTTTTGCATGAATAAGACTGCATTCATCCAATAACCAAGCACTGTTGACATCTCACGGCATCATCAGAATTAAAATTTTCAGAGTACTAGACTCGAACGAATCATATGTATGTGGTCGAATCCAAAGCAACCATCGATCTGGGACAATCCAAACCCATACAAAAACTCATGGGTTGGGAGCAGGGTACGTGAAACGTTTAGCCTCGCAAAACCGATTGAAATCAAAGGAACGAACAGCCGAACTCGTTCTGGTTAATTTGGTTCAAAAGGCTAAATCTTAAATTACAGAGCTCGCGGGCGGTTCATGTCCCATTCTCAGATCCATTTCAGATCACACGATTTTGGCCTGCAAAGCAAAGATTCTTGGATATAACTCACTGGTCATGAAGAGCTCGCATTTTCTTAACCAATGGTCACGTGAAGTTGGGTCGGAACCAGGTTCTGTCACTTCGTCCCTGAAGTCCCGAACAGAGAAGCGGCCTCGCTTTGCCTCTTTCTCTGTTCCTTGGTTGTCGCAGTTTAATGATGATGAGAAATTCGTACACAGGAAGTGGCTAAACGTCTTTCCAAGACCTCCACCATGTGATGGAGGGTCCATCGCACCTGCTGTTTTCGTGTTAGAACACAAAAGGACCGGTCGAAACATAATCCAGAGAAAAAATCGAACATGTTGGCTCCTTTTGCATGTGAGGTTGTCCCCCCCAACTTCAAAAACACACCCGCATATTGACATGTGCAATTATGTCAGAGGCGAAGGGTCACTAATGGTGATGTGATGCGACTCGAGGATGGCGAGTTATGGGCCTTATATGGCTATTCATGCAAAAGGAGTGAGAGAGATAGGCAGGAGATCGAGCGAGGACCGAGTGAGGACGACAAAAGATAAAAAGATCCGTCATAGAAATAAGTTGAATCTAAATAAGTTGGAAATTTTTGTGTGGCTCGTTTACAAGTTTAAACTCATTTATGATATATATATAACCAACTCATATAACAACACATCAATCGTATATGAGGTAACAAATAGATTTATAACCCATTTTGATATGTATAGTTATATTAGAGACGAATGGTCACCGATGGTGGCGTGACGTGCCTCGATGATGGCATGTTATGAATAAAAGGAGCGACAGAGGCGGGTAAGCTTTCCTAATGTAGAAAATCTCGAGACACGGGATTACCAGGTAGCAATCAACCAATGGAGGGCTTGTGTAAAGTTGGGTATGTCCGGCACCCAAAATTTTCACTTACTTTTTATATTTTCATAAATGACTACACAGCACTCCTTGAAGTCACATACGTGCTCCTCGAGCGTGTAATCCATAACCTTGTTATGATGATTTCTTGTTATCTAGAGCTTGTTTTGTTTTGAAGTTGTCCGGGATGTATTTTGGTTTGCAGTTGAATTGCAATATTTTTCTCTTGTATTCCGAGAAAGTAAATGAAATGAAATGTTATTTTTGAAAAAAAAAAAAAAAAGTCAGATAACATGTAGCATATCTCGGTCCTTCTCTAACCTCACGAATAATAACAATAAGGGAAAAAGCCATAAAAAAATCTTAAACTATGTCTACCGTGACACATTTATCCCAAACTTTTTTAAAGACACTAAAAACCCCAAACTTCTACTCGTGCAACACATTTACTCCAAACTTTTTTGTGTGACACTAATAATCATAAATTTTTACCCATGTGACACATTTACCCTAAGTTATTTTTTTGACGCTAAAAAATTCCAAACTTATATATGTATGACACATTTACTCTAAATTTTGTAGTAAATGTGTCACACGGATACAAGTTTAGGAATTTTGATGTCACAATAAAAAATTTGGAATAAATGTGTCACACTAGCATAAATTTGGGGTAAATGTGTCACATAGATATAAGTTTAGGGTTTTTGGTATCATAAAAAAAAATTAGGATAAATGTGTCATAGTGTGCATAGTTTAAGATTTTTTTATGGCTTTTGCCCCAACAATAATGCCAAACGGTGGTTGAAATAAATATTAAAAAAAAAAACCATGCATTCATCTTTCTCCGTCGAAATATAGATACGAAACACAGTACTAGCGATTTCTCTTGGGCACCAATACGGGATTTACATGCACTTGTAATTATCGGCGTGGAGATTAGTCATGCGATCGAAGAGCTCTCGGCATCTAATAGTTCATTTTCCAGGAAGAAATTACACGAATGATCCCCGAACGGGATTTACATGCGTTGCCCGAAGTGTAGTGTGGTTTGTGAAGTTTTTATTTGTTCAATGCGATCCCCGAACTTTAGACTAATGCACAACGTCGTCCCTACACTTCAAATTTATCCGATAAAATAAATCAAAAGTTCATAGACGACATTGCATATTAAAATAAAATTTATGGATTATATTGAATAGATTAAAAGTTCATGAATCACATTGTACATTAAATTAAAGTTTAAAATTCTTTTGTACCATCAATTTTTTTTTTTACCAAAGAAAATCGATAAAATCTTAATATGAAGGGACCACCTAATCGAGAACTGGCCGATCTCCTGGTTGGTCGACGAGCTTCGGAGGACACGCCAAGGGGTCTTGTTGCCTCGCACATCTAAAGTCCCCAAACACGAATGATCCGCAGGACACACCAAGCCAAGGGCTCGTGTTGCATCGTCCATCGCCAATTCTTCTTTTTCCGATGTTATGGCGAGGAGGGTCAATTGTCATTATAAATGCGTGACAATCTATTTGAATGGGTGACCACTTCATGGCCAAATTGTCATGCGTGCACATGCGATATGGCGAAATGAAAAGCACGACATGGACTCGTATCTACCACTAGCGAAGGCCCTTCCCCCTACTCGGTTTTCGTTAGGATGCCTCGGGAGCGCACGTTAAGAAAGCAAGAAAATCCAAGTCGCATCGGCATGTCGTGCGGTCGCGCGGGCGAGAAATAGCAACCGGGAAGACCGCTCACTCGATGGGTCGCCGCCGGTTGCCTCGCGGCCTACGCTACCATGTTTTCGACATAAATGATTGTTCGTATCGTGAAAAAAGTATGGTCGAGGCAGATTGAGCTTTTGAGTGCCAAAAGATCAAGACAAACCCTTTGAATTCCGGCGCTCCGCTTGCTCGTTGCTCGAGCTTATGACGAAATTGGAGCTATAAATTCGATGAATTAATTGCCCAAAGGCTACATGAATCCAGTTCTCGGAGAAATGGTCGACGAGTCTGCTGGAGAAGTTATCGGAATTAATCCAATCCACTCGTTTCAAGCTAAGATTAGAATCATGGGGTGTGCCCATCTCGAAGATGATACGTGAAGAAATACATAGATTTGAAGGCAACGTTGAATTTGGCACGAAGTGTCGCTTGGAATATAGGGTTTAAAAAGTTGATCACACTAAGACGTCACTAACAATCGCATCGTAGAGAAAAAGAGACGTATCGAGTCGAAAGTCACATTCACGATAGGTATGTGATCAAATTGAAAGCCCATCGTACCACTCGTATCGTACCACGTACCGATATCCCTAAATAGTTGCAGATGCGACGATTTTGCAACGGAAAAATCGGAGCGCACGAAAGTTACTCGATCGAGATAAGACATTCCCTCGTGAGTATCGTTTTCTCCATACTGAAGCTCTTTCGTTAAGTTTTTCCTCGCACGATTCCTTGACCCGTAATCGTCGATAAATGAAATTGGAATTTGCTTAATAATTTATTTTTCTTTTTTTTCCCCATTATAAGCATTATAATCTTGATTGATAACTTTCATCATTTAGCATCTGTAAAATCCCACGTTATCTTCTTTTTTGCCCTTTCTTTGTGTTTTCAATTGCGTCCACACATTCGTGAAAAGCGGCGAAAGAGAGGAAGGGCCTGCGTTATCATAACTGGTTCAATCGGACGGTCCTCATTGCAGCATTCGATTGTGCTATTTGCTCGTGGGTAGACAACTTTGGAAATCCGGAAAACTCTTGTGAGTACGAAAAAACGCAACCCAAAATTCAGATTTGCTTCTTCGTGAAATGGTTTCGTGACTTTTGTCAAAGAACATCGCCGGAAAAGTTACAATTGCAAGGCATGTTTGTTTCGCAGAGAATATGAAATATTTAAAAAATAAGTTTGGAGAAGTAAGGAAAACTTAGAGTGATTTTTTGCGTCGTCGTTTGATTGGGAGTATGTAATCACAAGCGATTTGGGATTATACGTAAAACTCCTCCTCGGCCCCTCGAGCAGTGAGCCGTTCCCTTTCACGCACTCAACTCGGCTCGGCTCAGTTATCGTCGGATGGGCACGGCACCTATTTCGCGCGATCGAAGTCATTAGCAACATATTATTCCCAACGGGGATTAAAAGATGTGGAGTACTAATCGAGATTATGACTTTATGTGGAATTAGGAGGCGGCCGTTAGTTGTAGTGACAACTCTTATCATGACCTTTACTACCATTTTTTTTTCTATTATTATTCTTTTTGTAATCGTTTGCTTTTTGTCACATTGAGAGAGAGACAGATAAAGATTTGAGGGTGGCTTAGAGATATGATTAAGCACATGATGACCACTTTAACCACGAACAGCGATCAATGATGCCGCACCATTTGTTGTCGGATGTGGCTACCCCCCGTCGCTTTCTGTCGAGTGAATGTTGCAATAGTCAAGCATGGGGACAAGTCCATCCTAACGAAGGAGAGCCGTTCGATATTGAGCGAGGTCGAGACAAGAGGACGGAAAGTTGACGATTTGTTGAGCTAATCATGGACCAACAACACACAGAATCGCAAAAATCACAGAGTTTCGTCGATCAATTCAAGGAGAAATCTTGGCCCAAAAAAGGAAAAAAAAAGCAAATTTTGGAAGAGGAATGGGGAGTCGACGTGAGTAGCGTCTTGCAGCTGCACATCATCAGATCCCTCAATTTAGACAGCCGAGTGAATCTCGAATGAAGCAAACCCACAGCCAAAAAGAACGATAATAAATCAAAAATTAAAATTTTTTTCCGTCCTATCTCTAACTTTCCTTACTCAGATTTTTGTTTTGCTTCTTTTCAGAGCACGGGAATTGAAATCCGTACCTATGATATCAACACCTCCACCTCTCTAAATCCTTTGCTAGCAGGATCGTATATCAAATCTTAGTTAGGCCGCTGACAAGATAGCCGGCCGGCCCGGTCCAATTAAGCTTCGAAAGTGGCATGCACTGTGCAGACAACGAGACAAAAACATCGGCGAATTTAAAATTTTTTTTTTTTTTGGGACGATGGAAGATTTGGACCGGTCTTAACGGCAAGTTAGTTAGCCGGTCACGAAATCTTTTTGTGCGCCCAGGCATGTGCATGTGGGGCCCGCAAAGATCCTGCTTTATCACGCTTGCTCCTTCGGAATTAAGTTTGACGGAATTTTTTTTTTTTTTTGGCCTTTTCCGTCGAGAATTTGATATGCTGTCTAATTTTTCATGCAAGAAAATTTAAACGCGGGACTGACGTGTCGGCATTTGTGCGGTGCGAACGGTTTTCAAAACGTCGAAGTTCGTCCGCTGCAAATTCAAATTAAGTAGAAGAACGAAAAAGTAAGTATCTCGACCCGAATTAATTTGTTCAAATCCCGCTTGCAAACTATCTGAAACAAGGCCATCCGTAGAGATCGAATGTCCGAATTTAATGGGTTTACGAGCTTCACGGGATATCCCAAGGGCTTCTAAGGCAGGCCGGGCGTCTAAAGCTCATGCCCCGAAGTTTACCAAGATAAGGAAACTGAACTTGAATTATTGCATGCAAATCCTTACGCAGAGGAAATTTCGTATTTCTTTCTCGCGTTTTTTTTTTTTTTTGTGGTGAAGTTTTTGATATTTTTCACTCGAATCTTCGTCTAAATTAGCCAAGACCCTCGAGTTATTGTCATCGGAGGTTGAAGTTGCAGAGAGACCCTGCTCTCGTCCTCGGCATTAAATTCTGCGGAAGTTTGAAGAACCGACCCAGACCAGAAGAGCAGATTCTGCAGGCGTCGTTTTTAACGACAGAAAAATCCACGCAGATGGGGGGCTTGCGAAATTTCCCCTTCCGATGCAACCCACCTGCCTTCTCTGTCGAACTCGCGATTAGCTCAAGATTCGTCCTCTTCCTCGCGCTTTTTTTCGTTTTGGGCTTTTGTTCTGTGAGGTTTCCATCAAGAAATCTTTGGAAAGATCAGATAAAAGTAGAGGAGAGGGAGAAAATATTGGGTGAGTTTAATACTCCACGTAAGCAAATTACCACTCCATTCATTGATTGCCATCTGTCCGAATTGGGCCCACCTTTCAGACCTTTTTCTCTCCTCCGTTACCCACGCTCCCCTCCGTTACTTTTTCTCTCTCCTCTCACTCGTGCCGTCAAACCTCACCTCTTCTTTCGACCAAGAAAAAAAAAAAAACCCTCAGCTCTTCTTCAGCCTGAACGAGCTTCGGATTTTGAAGCTCGCGTCCACAGGATGAAAATGCTTCCAGGCAGAGTTGCCGTCGTAGAGCTTGCGACACGACCGAAGTTCCAAGCGACCGGACAGTGATCGGTGTCAAGCTGACAGAGCAGGGAGCTGCTGACGTGTGCTTTAGTGACGGTCGCCGAGCCTGGCGATGGCCTCGTCGCGCTTCTTGTTCTCGGGAATGAAAGGAAGGTTCGGGCTTTGGTTTTTATGAGGTTTGTGTTTTTCGAGTTTGGGTGTGAGTTTATGAAGGATTCTGCAATTTGAAGCGGGTTTTGATTTCTCCATTCGTTTACTTCAATAAAGCTCGAGGGGTTTTGCTCTTGAATTTTTCTTGCAAATTCGGTCATCATGTCATGCACATCTTTGTTTGGAGCTTCCATGGCGTGCAAGCATTTTCTGTTTCATGGTGTGGTGCAGAAGGAAAGCAACGGAGGGGAGAGGGAGGGTAACCGAGTGGGAAAGAGAGAGGCGAGGGGACAAAAAAAGTCTGAAAGGTGTGAGAGGAGAGAGAAAAAGTAACGGAGGGGAGCGTGGGTAACGGAGGAGAGAAAAAGGTCTGAAAGGTAGGCCCAATTCGGACAGATGGCAATCAATGAATGGAGTGGTAATTTGCTTACGTGGAGTATTAAACTCACCCAATATTTTCGCGAGGAGAGGAAAAGAAAAGGAAGGGGGGCGGAGAGATGGAGAGCAAGTTGGATTTGAGAAGATAGCGGGCGTGGGGGTAGAGACAAAATGATGGCATGTGCAGCTCCTCTGCTCACATGGCTTTCAAATCCGAGCACCGGCGTAATATTTGGCGGATCTTTCTAACAGTAACAGGTACCCCTCGGCGATAAATAAGAAGAGTTGCGATTTGTCAATGCATTATGGCCTTTTGGTTTAGCATTAGAAATGAGTATTGATGCTCTAAAATCTTTTGACCAAATGTAAATGGTGCTTTATTCATATTTTGGCTCACTTTGAAAAAATGCAATTGTATCTCAAATGCTTTCCAAAGTCTTTTAGCCCAAAGTATATCTAGAGGTAGTTTGCGTTAAATGACTTTTACGAAATGCATTTTATTTTAACTTTGTCACTTTCGCTTGCCGCCACCCGCTCGCCCCTCGCCGGCAGCCCACCCGCCGCCGCCCACCGCACTCGCTCATCGCCCACCGTAACCGCCGGCCGCCCCCCGCCGCCTTCTTTTTTTTTTTTTCAAAAAGTAAAAATACTTTATAAAGTTTATTTTTCACCAAACAACATTTATGTCGAAATTGCTTTCCAAATGTGTTTTTAAAATACTCTTTACCAAACACTACTCACATTTTGAAAAAGGCATTTAGCCCGAAGTATTTGCATTTTCTCAAAGTCTCTTAGCCAAATACTAAACCAAATATGGCCTATATTTGCTCTCCGGTGTTATTCGAATCTGGATATCTTCTCTATTCGGGGGCAAAATGGGTATTAAGGGTGCGCATGGTAGCACTTCTGAAGTAGAATTCTTGCTTCAAAAGTGCTTTTGGGGCACAAATTCATTTGATAACGTAAATTATAAATCCGAAATCTATTTGGTTGCGCTATTTCATTTTTTCACTTTTGAAGCATTTTTTTGCTTCGGAATTAAAAAAAAAAGTTATTTCTCTCAATAAGTTAATATCACAAAGAGACAATCTGCCGTCGGTCTCCTCCGAACGGTAAATAAAAAATATTTTTTAAAATGAAATTATAATAAATTTTCAATAAATTCTGCATTGCATGAAAGTGTTTTAGCAATATCATTTTTTTAATGAATTATAAGAAATAAATGTTCCATGATTTGGTTAAATGACATTTCACAAAAACACAATCATGGTAAAGTGAATCGAACAATTGATTCAAGTTGGTTAAATGGCATCCCTCAAATATTTTGAAGTGGACCGAGCAATCCCAACAAAGACAGGATTATATTATTGTTGCTGCCATCTTTGAACTTATCAAGTCATCCGCCTTGTTTTTCAAATTATTTAAAACAAGGAAATTTGACGTCGAGAAGGCAAAATGCACGCATATTTCTATTTATCGATATTCTTCACACACTTCAAAGCACTATGCGGGATTTGTGAATATCGGTTTTAGATACACTTGAAATTTCTCCTTAGGTTCTCAATAAGTATAGGACCAAATTGTTGGAAAGTATTGTTACTTGTCATAAACCAACTTATCCAAATGTATGGTTTACTGAATGCATCACGTGCACCTCCGAACTAGAGACGGTTTAGGCACGAATAAGGTTTATATACTACGCCAATTACGACATAAACCATGCTAGAGGCACAGGCAAGAAAGCACCGAAACTACTAGTGCTTTAAGCGTGGATATATCGGCTCAGCCATTATAGTCATTAATAGAATTTTTACCAAAAAAATCGATCCTCATTTGCATAAAATAATTAAATGACAAATTATACTTAACCCCGTCAGTATTTGCATTTCACTTTTATCGAATAACATACATTTTAGGTTATAATCGACAACTTTTCGGACTAGTAAAAATTTTCAACCGTTACCAAACGAATTTCTATTCCAGAAGCATAAATTTTGCCATGCTATCAAACTTTTTTCTCCGATCAGAAATTAAAATCTACTCGGACACAGAGTTAGAAAAATCAACTTATGGTCAGAAGTTGATTGATGAAGTAGAAGTGTTGCTCTGCACACATTAAGTTATCCCGGGAAAAAGAAGATTAAATTTTCAAGTCTGAATATCTGTTAGTTAAAAAAAAAAAAAAAGTCCGAATAGAACAGATGAAGTTTTTACTTTTCGGTCACGGGTCGAGTCAGCCTTCTTCTCTTCACGGTCGCCGAGGCGCCCCTTTTTTAGGATTATGGAGAGTGGTTCTGACGAGTTTGACCAGGCTGGGAAAAGCTGGCCGAGCATCGCTTGAAAACTTAGGGCAAATGCCATCAACGCAGAGGCAGCGGAGGGAAGCAGATCTTTGACCCCCTCCCCCTCCCTCGGTTCGAAGCGAAAGCGCGGTGTCTCTCCATGCGAGGTGTTGCGAAGCGTGCTTTTTGGATGGTTGGATTGGGAGCCGGAGAAAATTCATAAGAAAAAAAAGCTTTATTGCATTTCCGTTCTTTGACGTTCGGGAGCCATCCGACCTTTTGTTTCTCGAATCGAATCGAATGCGAAGTTTTCATAGGCCAGCGCTGTCTGGATGATTAGTTTTGCTCGATTAAAGGTTCGGAAAAAATTGGGAATTTTCGGTGCGTACGTGGGAGATAATGTTAGCTTCCGATCTATAATCAGGGATGATCTCTTCTGTGTGAGATGTCAAATATTATTTGGCAAGATACTTGTGTTTAATTTTGCTGGCATGGAAGCAGGTATTGTCGCTCGATTTGGCGCAAAAGAAAAGTAGGAGAGAACAAAAGAAATGGGACAGGTAGGGCTGTCCAAAGGGCTGATCCGACACTCCAACAGCAAACAGCACGAATCTCGGCATTGCCACTTCGCCAAACCGACGTGGAATCATCCGTCCGTTGATTTACTTGTACATTTCCCTTCCTCGGATTGCTCATAAGTTTATTTCGTCCCCAGCTTCAACCAATCGCAACGACCAACAAAGTGGCTGGCCTAATGATAAATGGGGTTGACCTTTTCCAGCAAGATCGCGAACATGTCGTGCGGATAGATTGCTAGAATCTTGGTTGGGGGCTAAAGTGATTTGGAGCGTTGCCATCCTCGAGCTTCTGGACTGTCGCCGATGCGAAATATTTGAACTCGAATGTTCCGTAACAAATGTATGAGACCGGTTGCGATGTCTTCTGAAAAAGGTCGATAGTGCCGGCCGTCCTTATCCATCATTCAAATTTCATGAATGCAGAGACCCAGATTGCATAGCCTAGTTATTTTCATCATTAGCGTTGGAGTAAAAACACATTAGAAGGAGGATGAATTCGAATTCGAATTTCGAATTTCGAAGAGCCCAGCAGCAAAATGCCTCGTGACTAAGGAGGACGGGGTGGGAAAAAACGAGTGAAAAACCGAGCAGGGAAAGGGTACAAAAGGGATTTCGTCGAAAGCGACTCTCGTTGCATGTGATGTGGGTGAGCCCAGCGAAAAAACGAATAAAAACCACTGGGCCCCACTCCCTTTTTTTTGGCTTTTTGTTTTTTAATTTGTTTTGTATCCCTGAGGCGATTTCCCGCCGAGAGAGATGACGAAGCGACGCCGTATTGGACCGCGACGCCGAATCGTCCCTAGGTTTTTTCACTGTTTTGAGTCTACCACGATGACCAACCACCCTCCCTTTTTTTTTTTGGGTCCCCAACAAGACTGGTCAGTCAAAAAAAAAAAAAAAAAAAAGAAAAGAAAGGAAAGGAGATGGAGCCGCATAACTCCTTTGGGACTTCTCTATATAACACCGTCGATTCCTTCCCACTTCTCCACACTCATCCTCCATTGCTCACCTCTCTCTCTCTCTCTCTCTCTTTCGCTCCTTTCTCTCTTCTCGTCGCTGTTCGTTTCAGGACTCTCGAGGTAAATCACATTCTCGACCCGGTGGCCCCAAATTCCCCAAAAAAAAAAAAATGGCGTGAATTTCTCAAATGGGGCTGTGCATTTTCTTTGAACGCTGAGGTGAAATGCTCTGTTTTGTGCAGGAGGGCGGAGAAAGATGGCTCTTGCCGGGTTGTTCATGGTGGGCCTTCTTGCGACGGTGGCGTCCGTCGACGGCTATGGCGGGGGAGGAGGTGGCTGGATCAATGCTCACGCCACTTTCTACGGAGGCAGCGACGCTTCCGGCACTATGGGTACGATTGCTTCCCCATTTTTGTGTCGGTTGTGTGTCAATAGTATCGATTTGGTGCGATTCGTGTTAATGTTTGCGGGTTTCTTTTTACTAGGCGGGGCGTGCGGGTATGGCAACCTGTACAGCCAGGGGTACGGGACGAGCACGGCGGCGCTGAGCACGGCGCTGTTCAACAACGGGCTGAGCTGCGGGTCGTGCTTCGAGATCCGCTGCGTGAACGACCAGAAGTGGTGCCTGCCCGGCTCCATCCTCGTCACCGCCACCAACTTCTGCCCGCCCAACAACGCCCTCCCCAACGACGCCGGCGGGTGGTGCAACCCGCCCCTCCACCACTTCGACCTCGCCCAGCCCGTCTTCCAACACATTGCCCAGTACCGCGCCGGAATTGTCCCCGTCGCGTACCGAAGGTAATTGGAAGTCCACTTTCTTTTGTTTTTTTTCAACTAATTCAAGCTTAATGTTCGGGCTTGGATGCTCATTTGGCACCGGAACTACTCGCGTGTCTCCACAGGGTGCCGTGCCGGAGGACGGGAGGCATCAGGTTCACCATCAACGGCCACTCCTACTTCAACCTCGTCCTCGTCACCAATGTCGGCGGCGCCGGCGACGTCCACGCGGTGGCCGTGAAGGGGTCGAGGACCGGGTGGCAAACCATGTCCCGTAACTGGGGCCAGAACTGGCAGAGCAACGCCAACCTCAACGGCCAGTCCCTCTCCTTCAAGGTCACCACCAGTGACGGCCGCAGCGTGGTCTCCAACGACGTCGCCCCTGCCGGGTGGTCCTTCGGGCAGACCTTCGCCGGAGCCCAGTTCCGCTAAGGACCCACCTTACTCAAAACAACAAACCTAAATCAAAATGAGGGTATGACCGAGTGGAAGGATTTAATTAGTACACTAGGTTATATAATACTATATAGTATTAGACATTGTCGGTCCAAATTGAAAGGAGCTAGTTTTAAATGGCTCCTCCTTCTAATTTGGGTCATTAGTTATAATTGTATTAGGGCTTATTGGTGAGAAGTCCAATTTGTGTTTTTTCTCTTAGGGGTCAAAAGGGTCATTTTGTTGCTTCTGCAATTCTGCGGCAATTGAATGCAGAAGTTTCTGGCAGAGGTGGAGTCTTACCACCCGCCATTAGTAATTTGGTTTTCCTTTTTTTTCCAACTTGGGAGTGAGGTCAGGCGGCCCGTCAGGGTTTGGTCCAGCAATATTTTTTTGCTGGAAATGACCTTCAAGCCCTCGCTTGCTAGTAAGCTGTAAATTTCTTGTTTTGGTGTACTAATCAATGAAGCTATGGACTGCTATTACTATTTTGTACTAACCAATGTGACTGATTTATGGAGCGAATGTATGTTCTTATACCCATTTACCATAAGATTAAGCATCTATTCCACGTCCCAGCAATTCACGAAATTCCGTCTTCTTCGAAAGAGAAGGGAATTCGGCAATCGGTGACCGAAAGAGTAACTCCCCTGATTTGCAACAATTTTGAACAATGAATTCAAATCACTCCAATCGTACTTATCTCGGCTTTATTAATGACACTATCGTTGAACGAGTGCCCTATTAATTATCTCTTACTCAAAATGGAATTACGCATTAATTGAGTGGTTAAAAAGTTTTCGATTCCGGAAATTTCCACGAAGCTGCACGTCTTGCGTTACCCCTCAAGCCACCAAACGAGAAAAACCGTGGGGCGGGACTTTCGGGTGCAGTGAAATTGTCACTCCAATTTCGGGTCAAATTGAAGTGGAATACGAATTTGTTACACTTTGACTGGGCAATCGGGTCGGTTGTGAATTCCTTTGGCTCGGGTGAGTAAAGCGGGTCTCGGAGCATTTATGGGGTGCACCGAACCCGAGAGGGAGGGGGGTTGGTTGGGTCACGAGAGCGACGGGTCAATCGGCAAGTCTCGAGCGGTGCGGCTGCTAGGGGGGCCCACCAACCCCATGTGCTCCGCCGCATATCCTGCTCCCCTCTCTTTTTGCTTTTGTTTTCTTTTTGCCCGTTTGAATTGTCAACTTCCCTTTTTCTTTTTGTACGAAAGTTAGGCCTTGACTTGACCTGCCTCTCCGGTGTTATTTATCGCAGCTCGACTTTCTTATTGGGTGTTGGCGCTAATGTGTTTTTGAGTGCTGAATTCAAAGGAAAATACCCAAAAATAGGCGGGAGTTTTCCAATCAAATATCAAATTGGCTTTTCCTTATATTTATGGCGCGCGTGACAATCATTCTATTTTTATATTTCTATTCCAAACCTATTTCTAGAACAGATTTAAAACAAAAACTAGTTTAGTAATGCAATTCTATTTTTCCATTTCTGGAACAAATTTTTGTTCTATAAATAGATTTGAAAGAGAAATGTGAAGCTAAAAATTGTAACTTCTTTGTTCCACGGACACAAATGAGAAATAACCTACCAAAGCCCTTTGTTTTTTCTGAAGTCCTCGTTGAACTTTCTTTGTTGCCCTTTCTTTGTTAGTTGTCGCCCACCATCGCTAATCGATGACCTCCATTGGCCGTTCTCATCAATCGTCAGCTGTTGACCCCACCATTAGTTGTTAACTGCCGCCGCAACCACCGCCGCAGCCATCTCCGACCCTGCCGCCAACCATTGCCCATCGTTGACATCCACTACCACTCACTGGCCGTTGTTGCCAATCACTCCCCAACGCCAAACACCGCCCTTTGATGCCCATCGTCGGCTGTCACCGACCACCGCTTGCTGTTGCCGACCACCGTTGCCCAACGCCCGCCACCGTTGACCACCTCCGGCTATTGCCCACCGTTGCCGGAGTGAAAAGTAAATAATAAATTTTTATTTTAAATAGTAAATAATATTTTTTAATAATAAAGATTATTTTTGAAGAAATTTAAAAAATTTAAAAATGAAGTAGAAATTTTTTGTAGAAGGTTTTTTGTTAATAATATTCTAGAAGTAGAAATTTTCAATTGTTATCAAATGAACCTATGTTCCAGGAACAGAAATTTCATGTCGTTATCAAACACGTTTTTTTGCTAAAAAAATCCGCTCGAAAACTAGAAATATAAAAATCTTTTTCTAACTAGAAATTGATTCCAAAAATAGAATGGTTATCACGAGCACCCTTAAAGCAAAGAAAGTTACACCTTGATTTTGACTCCGAACACCGCTGTGCACGGTTGGGATGTGCGATGGTCCCGAGCTGAATCGAGAATCGGACCAAGCTGGTTGATTTTGGGTGGTTCCAAATTCCACTTTGGTTGCACTTGACATTGGTTGCTGTTCGATGTTATGGTTTTGTTCACCAATTGCCATTTCCTTTTCAATGATGCCCTCCCATCAAATTCTAAATCCCCGCCACACATAAAAAACTCCAAAACCCTAATTCAACCGCCTCCAGTTGCCCCGTCGCCGCCCACCATTGGTGAATGATCTGGCAGTTCACGCTACTTAGACCAACTTTTGGTTCCCAACTCTTGGTGCCGCCCTCTGTGTGTGTCTATGGCAACCTCAGGTGGTGTTGTGCCACAAACTCTTGACCCTCTGTAGGTCATTCGGGCCATTGATGAGCTCCGATCAAAGGTTGCCCAAAGGGGTTCGCGTCCACGGATTGCCGTCACACGAGCCTCTTCATCAAGCATTTGACATGCCATGTACGAATTTGCGTCGGCCTGAGCGTCAAGTATATCGATCCGCTTTCATATTCGGGTTTTTTCTTTGTATATCGTGTTTTTACCCCCACCGTGAAGTGCTTCGTACGTGTCCAACATCACCAGCCCCACAAATATTAAAATCTCTCGCCAATTCAAATGGATTGGCTCCATTTGAGTAAATGGATATTGTCCATTTTCCTTCGGGTCTTGGGTCACCCTCTGGCCAAGCGAATGGATCCAAAGCCCTAAATCCTATCCGAAAAAGCCCGCGAGGTGCACAAGCTTTATCGTGGGTTGGGCCTAAAGGAAGGTAAACAAATCATTCTCGTGGGCAGATCGCAGGGCTGACAGATGAGGAGGAATCGAATCGGCCCATCTGATGTAGGGTCGAGACTCGAAGCCCCGCGTCGCGAGGCCATCGCATGTGCCGGACAAAGCAAGCAGGAAAAACCTCAAACAGATTGCCTTCATCATCATCTTCCTCATCCACCACCACCACCACCACCACCACCACCACCCAAACGCGGGAGAACAGAGATGATAATCCAACTCCACCACCACCCCTCTTCCCTGCAGCCAATACTACTCCACTTCCCAAAACCCATCAGGACCGACCACCTCCACTGCCCGCCCTCCGCCGCCGCCTCCTCCTCCGCCTCTTCCACCTCGGACTCCGGCCTTCTCTTCCGCGAGAAGCTCCTCTACCTGCAGAGCCTCAACGTCGACCCCCAAAAGGCCCTCCGCCAGAACCCCGACTTCCGCTCCTCCCCTCTCTCCTCCCTCCGCTCCGTCGAGTCCTGCCTCGCCTCCTTCGGCATCCCCCGCCCCTCCCTCGGCCGCATACTCGACATGTTCCCCCAACTCCTCACTTCCGACCCCGACTCCGACCTCTACCCTGTCTTCGACTTCCTCCTCCACGAGGCCCACATCCCCTTCCCCGACCTCCAGAAGTCCATCCTCCGCTGCCCCCGCATCTTGGCTTGCAGCGTCGATGCCCAGCTCCGCCCCACCCTCTCCTTCCTCCGGAGCTTCGGCTTCGTGGGCCGTCACGCCATCACCTCCCAGACCAGCCTCTTGCTCGTCTCCAACGTGGAGCACACCCTCTTGCCCAAGATCGAATTCTTGCAGAGCCTCGGCTTCGAGTACAGGGAGGTCTCGAGGATGGCGATCAGGTCGCCGGGGCTGCTGACCATGAGCGTCCAGAACAACTTGAGGCCCAAGGCCGAGTATTTCTTGCGGGACATGAGGGGGAACTTGGCCGAGCTGAAGCGCTTTCCGCAGTATTTTTCCTTCAGCCTGGAGCGGAAGATCCGGCCGCGGCATCAGATGTTGGAGGAGCACGGGCTTGAGATACCCTTGGCCGAGATGCTCACAGTCAGCGACGGCGAATTCACCGCGCGGCTGATTGAGATGCGGTTGCGGAGAGTCGATGCCCGGGGTTAGTTAGTTCCTCTCCCTCCCTGTGAATGTGTGCATGGTATGGGAATATTTCCCTGGTAATAGATAGCCCAGTTCTGCAATGTTGCAGATTTTGTGCTTACATGGGAATTGTACAGCTGATACTTAGATGATGAGTTCCATTTCTGCGGTTTCTGAAGCTTTCTGTGGCATACAACAGAGTACAGAGCGTGACATAGCGTCTTTCTTGATTGATTGTTGAGAGCTAATCTACTCGTGCAAATAGCTGATGGGTTCATTTTACACATGAAATTGAGGTCGAATAGCGGTTGCTACATTCGTGATGTTGAATTTGAGTTTGCTTGTGCATAGATCATCAGTGGAGATTCAAGTCCGTTGCACATAGATCATCAACCGTGCACATGAAATTGTTTGTTAGCAGCATCTCTGTTAGGGGTAGCCAGTCTGCCGGTTCTACAACTATATAGCTTTTGCATTGTTTGCTTATTACTGGAATTGCACAGTTGATATAGATGAAGCTCGACTCAGTGCTTTCTGAAGTTTCTTTGTGGCATACTACAGAGCCCAAACCACAGAGTCGAACAGGCGTCTTGCTTGATCAATCCTTTAGGAGCTAATTCACTTGTGCTAGGAAATTGAAATCGGCCACTTGTGTACATCCTTCTGGGGATTTGTTCAAACCATTCAAAATCACTCGCTTCATTTGGCCTTCTTAAACATTTTGGTCGATTATGCATGCGATCACTTGCACATATGGCTGCTGAGAACAATTTTAAACGTGACATTGAAGTTGGCTGTGGGTAAGTCATTGGTCGAGAACAGTGCTGGACTTGGAATTGCCCCATAACTCACTGATGAGTCCCCCTTGGCCTTCTTAAGGATCTGGGTTAATTCTGCAAGTGAAGGTTATTCGTTAGCAGCATTGCCTATGAGGTGATATTAATCCTGCTCGTGTGCTTTTCAGCGCAAGATGTTTATAATTTCCGCCAAAACAATGATAAGGTTAGATGTTGCAACTGTCTCTATTCCATGTACTGTTAAAACTAGCAATCTGATATTTCTGATGGATATAATCGAAATTGTGGATTCTTCATCCGCAAAGAAAACTGCGGCCAAAACTATTTATCGAAGATGTCGAGAGTTTTTCCATCTTCACTCGCTTTGTGACTTCTCGTATTGTCATTTAGTCACTGAGCCAGTTATCCTGCAACCTTGATGCAAGGGCATAGCCCATTTGTTGCGTACTTGAGCTAAATGTCGTTGCAGAAATCTTTTCATTTGTGTGTACTGTATACGGTTGAACTGAAGGTTTAGCTATAAAGAATACATGTGTGGCTTGCATAAGACCATCTATTGTTGTTGGCTAAGGATGTTGTTATTTCTTCTTGCAAAGTGGTTTTTGTAGCATATCTGCTAAGTTTATGTACCTAGCGAACAACCTGACATCCGCTTGGACCATACATCTCCTGCTAGGGGTTGAGCCTTGGCACGATCGATTGAACTGCCTTGTGCAGAGATTTATTTACTTGAGCTCTTCATTTTTTCCGCATATATCTATCATTGTTACTAACTTTATCCTGTAATGTTCTGCTGGAAGCTCTCAAACTCTAATGCCAACTTATTTAGTCATCACATGTAGATATAGACCATTTAAATTTTCTTCGTTCGCCTGCTCTTTCCGAGCCAGCTATGAATGGCTTCTTTGCTTTTCGATTCGAGCAGGCATTCGTACTTTTGAGTATTGCGACTTAGGATTTTATTCAGTCGTCAAGGTGAAGAGCAAGCCGTGACTCTCTTTCTCGTTCACGGCCCTTTGCAGAACAGGCACTTGAATTGCCTTAAGGGTCAGCCTTTTTCTTCCCCCTCTCTGTTTCCATCCTTCCCTTGTAATCCAAATTCAAGAGCCGTTTTACGGCCCCTGCACACGCATTGCAAAAACCAACCATGGCTATGCGATTGCGAACTAGAACGTGATTGAATTGGATAATGGCCTGGGAGTTGGATCCCAAAGGTCGAAGTGCCAAAGCAATCCTAAAAAAAGGAAGGAAAAAGAAAAGGGTTAAGGGCAGTGTAATGCTAAAGTTAGTTTGGGCACGTCTCCTAAACGACAAATCCTTAGGGAAAATTTAGATGTCGCCATCACCGATATCACATTTACCGACTGATTTTTTCACAGATCATTAAACACATTGAAAAAAAAGTAGAAGTGAGAATGTTTTCCCGGATCATTCTATGAAGGAAAAATTCCAAATCAATTCTCAAAATATCATCATTTTATCAAATAATGGCATAATTGAAATGCATATTTGTCCTTTTACTTTTTTGAATTTTAATCTTTTTTCTTTCTATGTTTTTCTCTTTCCTTTTCTTTTTTGTTTTTCCTCTTCCCCTCCTCCGCCATCACTGGCATCAGGCAACCTTCGCCAGATCGGGTGAGGGTCGCCCTCGCCCGACGCCGGCGAGGGCGACTTGAGCATGAGGAGGTCGCTCTCACTAGCGATAGCCAGGGGAGGGGAGAAAAAAGAAAAGGAAAACAGAAAACAGAAAAAAAGGAAAATAATGCATAAAGTAAAAGTAGAAATTGACCTTCGACCGTGCCTTTCTTTGAGAAGATTTAAACAATTCAGATCTTTATTTAAAATAAGTTTCACTTCAAATCTTTATTTGAAAAAATAAGTATATTTTAGATTTTTATGTAAAATTTTTTCTTCCATGAATTATTGCCCTAAATAGGAAGGGAACATCTGCAATCCAACCAAAGCAAAACGAAGGTAAAATTTAGGGATGTCTTGTTCTGGACAGTCTACTCGGTACTTGGGGTTTGGGAGTTTGAGATGACATTGCATTGAAAACGCGAGTCTGGAAATTTCTCTGCTATTACATTGTCATTTTCCTCTTACGGATTGGAGAAAAAGAGGGGTTCAAAACAGGGGATGACTTGCCCGCGAGCCATGTCCCAACAAACACTGCATGCAGTGCCATTTTCACGATAAAAAGCCAAAGCACGTCGCATCATCAAAGTTCGTACAAATCGTCTCTGACAAGACGTTGGCGACGAGTGTGTACTAATCCCATCTCGTGAAATCACTTGCTAATCCTGCTCAGTGGGGCAGTAAAGAGAGGAGGAGGAGGAAGGCACACCTCCTCTGTCTCCTCTCCATCCCTGCCGACCCCCTGTTCTTGCGTCGACAGGGGAAGGGTGGGAGCACTCGACCTTCGTATCGACCATTAGGAGAGCGCTTTGTTGGGTCTATTCCGTGATGCATCGGGGCAGCTGTCGCAGATGCAGAGCGGGCTTATGATGGTGATGATCAGATTTAACACGACCCCCTGTTTTTTTTTTTGTTCTGATTTATCTCCAGATCTGTTGTATCCATAAATGGTATGGTGACCCTTTCCTATCCCTCGCCCCTTATTTACCCCAAATATCAGTGGCAGCACCCGCTTCGTGGGTACTTTTGTTTCACTGCTGTTCGATCTCTCTGCTCCTGGGAGACTGTGTAGAGCCGAGGCCCTATCTAAGATACATCTGACTTCAGACGGGGTTCTACGGGCTGTAGGCTCTTGCAGTCTGCCCGAGAGCTTTTACTTCATACTTCAAAGTTCAGAACCACCACTGACCACCCCCTCTGGCCAACAAGAACATAGTAAAAAAGAAACATTTATAACCCACAAGAAAGCATCAACCACAAAATTGACGGAATTACCTTAAACAAGGGCAAGGCCCATACCCTCAACTCTCTCTGTCCGTGCAAAGGCGAGGCCAATCCAACATATTGATGTGCTCGGAACAGAAAGTGAGATCGTAGAAGTTATTCATTTGTCGGTGAAATGCTTGTCGAGTATTGTTTAGTTTTTTGCTCATTGGAATTTTTGAGCAATAAATTAGAAATAGCTTCAAGCTTAGGGTGCGCATGGTAATAGGGGTGAGCATGGTTCCAAGGTAGAATCGAGAACTTGGGCCTGGAACCTGTAGGATCCGGTCTGGTTCAGGTTCCAAGATATGCATGATAGGTTCTAGGTTCCAAAAATTGAGGAATATGTTCTAACGGATAGGTTCCAGGTTCTACTACCTAGAACCCGGAACTTAGAACCTAGACCCTATATCATAAAATAAATTTTTATATTTTTTTGGTATATATTTTTGCACGATCCTACAATGTTCTATGGCATCCGATGATGAGTGAATAATTTGAAGTCAAATAAATTTTTAGGTTTCGGGTTTCAAAAAATGATAAACGTGTTCCAATTGATTAGTTTCATGTTCTAAATGTAACCTGTACGGAACCTAAAACCATCCACCTCTACTTTATCTTAGATGTTGTAGCGTTCACTCTCATTTTGCTTAACTAAAAATGAAAAAAGAAAATAAAATAAAAGAAATTGATAGGCTCTCGGGTACCACGGA
Organism: Rhodamnia argentea; assembly: GCF_020921035.1. Taxonomy (NCBI): domain Eukaryota; kingdom Viridiplantae; phylum Streptophyta; class Magnoliopsida; order Myrtales; family Myrtaceae; genus Rhodamnia; species Rhodamnia argentea. Next base: position 6,068,989 of record NC_063154.1, on the reverse strand, counting down.
ACCGACCCTAGAACCTGTGACATGGTAGGTTCCAGGTTCCAAAGTATAGCGGGTAGGTTCCATATTCCAAAAAATGAGAAACCTGTTTCGACGGGTAGGTTCCAGGTGGAACCCGTAAGGAACCTAAAACCTCTCACCCCTACATGGTAACACTTTTGAAAGTAGATTTCTACTCGAAAAGTGTTTCCGGAGCGAAAATCCGTTTGGTTATGTAACTTCTAAAGTAGAAATCCATTTGATAAAAATTTATACTTCTAAAAGAAATTTTTACTCATGAAGTGAATTTTCACTTTAGAAGATATTTTTCTCCTTAATTTGAAAAGTTAAAAAAAATTATTTCTCAACTCAAAAAGTACTTATCATCTCACCCTCTTTTCAACACACCCTCACCATCTTTTTTACCACGCCCGCCTCCACCGCCGCCCATCGCCGACCACTGTTGCCAACTATCATCCATCGCTAACCGAAGCCCATCACCGCCCCGCGACCACCGTCAATCTCAAACCATCGCCAGCCGCTGCCCACCGCAAACATCCGCCATCTGCCGACCACCGCCGCCCCCCATTGCCAATCACCGACCTTCACTGGTCATCACCCATTGCTCGCAACCACCGCCAACCGTTGACCACGCCCACTATCGGCCGCCGCCCCCTACCGCCAACCATCGACCACTGCTAACCACCGCCCACCGCAGGTTGTCGCTAATCGTCAACCACCTCGTTGCCCACCGCCGCAGTCTATCGCCGAGTCGCTGTCTCTGGCCGCCGGAGTAAAAAATAAATAGTAATTTTTTATTTTTGAAAAGTTTAAAAATGAAGTAGAAATTTTTCAGCCGCCGATAATAATTTTTCATAGAAGATTTTGTGTTAATAATATTTTAAAAGTAAAAATTTTCAACCGTTACTAAGCGAATTTCTCCGATCAGAAATTAATTTCGGAGCAGAAATAGAAAAATCAACTTTTTTCCTTTTGAGTAGAAGTAGAAAAATCAAATTCTGATTAGAAATTGATTTCTGAAGCGGAAGCGTTGTCTTGAGCACCCTTAGCTACACTCATCCTAATCAGCCCTCATTTCCTTTGTTAAATACAGATGGAGAATCTTCAGGCTGCAAGTTTCTTAAGGACATAAAGCCAACCAGCAGATCCGTAGTTCATTGATTACTGCAGGAGTTCATGAGCAAAGACACAGCTACCGCCCTGAAAATGAAATGAGGAACCTACGCAGTGTTGTTCAATAGCGCATTTATGCTCCCTTCGGGAGAATAGTTACCTGTCTTTCAACGAGTTCAAAGGGTCTTGTGGGTCTCCGAACGTGTGTTTTGTTTTGTGCTTGCATCCACCAAAAGAACAGTGAAGTGAACTATCTTCATGACGAGTGGGTTGGTTCGTACTCGCACGAACGCACATCGCGAGTTCGAAGCAGAGAATAGTCTGACTGTTTATAACATGTGTGCTCGTGTGTGCGTGTGCGTGTCCCATCAAAATTTAAATGCCTGTTCAACTTCCAAAGTTGAATACAAGCTCGCTCTCTTGTCTCTCTCATGGATGAGGAGCAGAGACTGTGACGTGTGTGCACTGTCTCAGTTCTTAAAGCTTTGCAGAGGGTTAGTGGTACGGCTTTGAAGTTTCAGAAATGGGGAGGCTGGCTTATTGATCTGATCCCGAACAGTATGAGGAAACGATATTCAACACCACACCTAAGGAGTGACGAGAATTAGGAGCGAGTACGATTTCAGGTAAAATCGAGTGTCGTAAATTTTAGGCTAAAAATTAGAGAATCGATTTCGACAGGTAGATTTCAAATTTCAGAAGGCGAAATCTGAAATAAGTTTTTATGTGTGTGTGTTTTTTTTTGTTCTATATCTTTGCGCGATCATACGATATTTCATAGAGTCCGATGAGCGTGTAATTCTAAAACCATCCATCCGAGCTTTGATTTTCGGTGATATTCACGACTAAGACTTTTATTTTGTTAATGATTATATTTTTCATGTGTATAAATATAAGTTATGATCAGTGGATTATAACAGCAAATTGTGATTATTAGATATGATAATTCATAATAATCGTTCGATTAAGAATACATACGAAATTTGTATAAATTCTGGAACCTGTGATATGGGCAGGTTTTAGGTTTCGGAATATGCATGAGATATTTCCGATGCCAACAAATAGGGAAGCGATTTCGACGGATAGATTCTCCACCCGGAAAGAACCTCGAACCACTCACCCTCGAAAACGACAGTCATCCCCCTGTGACTCAAATGAATGCCCTTGGCCTAAGCTTTCAGTTACGCTCATGTCATTACTTGGTTGCTGTCCTGTGTTTGTTGAAGGCTACGGAGGTTGCTGGGCAACAACAAATGGTGTACAGTAAACCAACTAATGTACAAACTATGATTCCTGTTGCTTGTATGTTCCAAGGGGACAACCCCAACAGAAACTTATGTTGGGGAACCCTACATTTGATCTTTGAGGGCCCGTCTCTCTTCCCCTAACCTGTGAATGGCGATTCTTTTCTTCGTCCTTTCATCTATCTATGTCATTTACCTTCATTTGTGTTTGGCCACATCCTTTCCACACAACACGATAATGATTTCATCTAATTCATTTTCGACAAGAGCAGTCCGGGGTGCGGCCTCGCCAACCTCTTCCTAACACCAAATGCTCGCATCGAGGGTGATGACCCTGAGCAAGAAAAGGGTTAAGCATTCGGCCTACAATTAACTCTTAATTGAACTAGGAGTTGTGCCCGTGCATCCTCGGAAAAAAGGCAGGACCGAATCAAAATCAAGGCTACCTCATAGAAAACTTTTCGAACCATTGCAAAATGGCAAACATTTAACCAAATGCAACGACATTTATGGTGCTAATGACAATACAAAATGGCTCGAACGAACAACAATGCGATGCGGATCGTCAGCGCAAGAAAATGGTCTTTCGTCGAAACACGAAACGGTTGATCCGGAACACTTCACGTGGGCACCTGAGATCATAGAGGAACATGGTGTCCATCACCCCGTGGGACACCAGAGGAGGGTCATTGATGCTATAATACGAGAAAAGTTTGCTGTCTGCCTCTCGGTTCGGAGAATCAACAACATTTCCAGCTCAAGTCGCACATCATGTCCACTCGAACTAAATGTCCGTACGCGGGTCCTTCTCTAGTCCCGGCCCCGGCCCCAATTTGGCTCGTGATGTGGAAATGGCCACCACTACCAGCATCTGTCTTCATTTACGAACAGTGTTTGAGTGTCACAGCTTCTCATCTTCAGAGCGCTACAGCTCTAATAGTCCGTACATGGAGATGAACTCTGTATTGTTCTTTTGTGTAAGGAAAAGGAAAGGGGGGAAAAAAAAAAAAGAGACGGGCTAGAGGAGGCTCAATACCCGAAAACACCTTCAATTTTAACTCTTATCTTGATTCTGCCATTTTATCTTAGAAGAAAATATACTATCTTGATTTCATTACTGATTCTACCCTAAACATTATTTTGTCTTATAAAAAATTCTCATCTTTAGGGTTTGTCCCAATTTTACCATATATATATTTGTCCTATGAAAAACGTTCAACTTTAGATTTCAATCCTAATTTTATCATAATTTTTTTAATTTCACAAAAAATCACAAACTTTTACTTGAGTCACAAATCTACCCCATTAACCGTTCGTCCAAAGTTTCTCGTTGGGAACCGAGATATGAAAAACTCCCAGGCATGAATTATTCGAACATCTCGAGTGTAAGCTCTCCGGTCACAAGATATGAAACATTTCCAAGCACGAGAGATTGAAAACCGAGCGCAAAATCATTGAGGGAGATTTTAACGGAGGGATAATGAAGGCACATTTAGGATTCAAGTAAGAATTTGTGATCTTTTATGAGACAAAAAAAATCTAGTAAAATTGAAATTGGACCTAAAGCTAGAATTTTTTTTTTATGAGACAAAAAAAAATTTAGCCTAGAATTGGTACTGGACATAAAATTGAGGGTTTTTTACAAGACAAAAAAATATTTATTGTAGAATTGGGAATTGACCTAAAGTTGGGATTTCTTATGGGATAAAATTAGTTTATCATAGAATTTGGACTCTCCTTAAAGTTTAAGGTTTTTTATGAGACAAACGGTAGAATTTTAGGAAAATTTGAAAAGAGGGAGGGTGAAATTCCCTTACATAAGTTTACACTAGAGAGTAAAGAAGATATTTCAACCTTTTTTACTTTTTTTTTTTTTTTTGCATTAGACGGGTCACGCGACTTTCATAGTATACCAATAAGAGCACATCTTGCGACTATGGTTGGAATTCATTGATGTGTTGCTTATCTAACTTTTGTTACGTATGTGTAACACACTGTTAGAGATATTCAATATATTTTTTCTGATTTTCTATGTTTATTTTAATTATGCATATATAATTTGATTTTATTAGATAGTCCTCTAATAAAGCCTACAAATAGGCTCCCTGTAAACATTCTTCAAGTCGCTCTAAAGAGATGTAAGGTAAACATGGTTCGGATTCTAGCCAAACTATACTAATGGTCCGTGAATTTTTTCCCCACGTGCAATCCGATCCCGAACTTATAATTTATTAAATGTAATCCTCGAATTTTAGGTCAATATGTAATGATATTCCTGAACTTTTGATTTATTCAATGTAATCCTTGAATTTTTTATACATATTCAATGTAGTCCTTGAATTATATAAAACGTTTAATGATGTCATTCCGTTAATTCAAGATGAGGGATAAATATTGAACAATTTCATATAGTTCGAGGATTAAACTGAACATGTACCAAAAATTCAGAGATCACATTGCATATTGAGCTAAACTTTAAGGACTATATTAAATAAATGAAAAGTTCGGAGACCGTATTGCATATTAGATCAAAGTTCGAGTATCATTTGTGTTATTTTCTCTAAAGATTATAAACAGTAAAGTTCCATTTGTAAAATCAATCTAATAAAAAATCGTGATAAATATTTATCAGCCAAATAATGTGTGCACAACCCTTTTTTTTTTTTTTTTTTGACAAAAAAAAAAACATTTCTCCCTTACCAAAAAAAAAAACATTTCTTTTTATGTCAACACGCGATTGATGTCCTTGTGAGTTAATCATTAGGTAAAAAAAAAAAAAACACCTTCATGTTCACGAGTTCCATAGTATTTAATGTACCATAAACCATGGAAACCCTACCCACATGTCGTTTTCCCCATGGTACACAAAAATTTTGCAGATTTCGTCATTCTTAATGAGACCTAGCTCTGCATGGAGAATGCCCTAAGCCCTAGCCACCCAATACAGGAGCCATGTCCCTGTTGCCTAGACGGAGCTATCCATCCCATCATGGGTACGAAAATAGCAAGGGTTTCTTTATGAGAACACTCCCATCTTTTAGCTCAAAGCTTGAAGCACGTGAAGAACGCAGTAACTACAGTCCAAAAACCAGTGCTGTACGAAGAAGACGAGATGAATAGCGACCGCATATCACCCCCTCCAACTTCAATAAACTCTTCAAACATTCAATTTTTAACCTAAGAAAAGGTGGAGTGTCCCCCCCACTGCACGAGTCTAACAAATCCTCTGTCCTTTTCTCTTCGGGGGTTGAAGATGACCAGAGGCTCTTCTTCATTATTGTACTGGCCCTCCAAGTTTCAGTGCTTGGAAGAGAGTGCTCCCCCCATTGATATAACTAACCAAAGCCCGAGTAAGGTTTGATCTTTTTGGCACTTCAGCAATTGGAGAAGTTGCTTTCTGTAGTTTTCTCAGTTACCGTATACTCCCCGGGGAAGTGTGGGGTGGCAAGAAAGTGACCCTGCGCTCTAGTTCGAGAAAATGAAATAATTATGTGACTATTCTTCATATATTGTGATATTAACAGCTCATTATGAGTCACAAAAATAACAAAAAATAATTAGTTAAAAACTTTTGTAAGATATACTCTTTTAAGAATTCGTGATATGTAACATGCTGTTATTATCATGATCATAAAAAATGATATTATGTTAGCAAAATCTTTTCAGGAAATATCATGCAGATTTGTACTATACATCAAGTGACAGATGGAATCCACCATATCTGCTAAAAAATCCAAGCCGAAAGTCGAAACCACGAAATTTACATGTAATAGATGTGAGAGATACTTTCATTGATCTCTCTCATGTGTGGAGAAAGCATGCGTGGAGTAGAATTCTCCGATATAATGTGAAAAATGGCTATATCCAAAAGCATAAATTATCAGATGAAGGTCCTCACATTTACAGGCTGTTTCATGGATACCCAAATAGCCATATCTCTACGCTCTCGCACTCGAATTATAAAGAGATAGCCTTTTTTAACGAAAGGACATCTAGGCACCTATATCCAAGCTTGAGTTTTATTGTGGATTTAATGTGTCTTGTTGTTTTTTGGGAAAATTTCAAACGAATGTCCAAAATATCCTCATTTTCTCAAATAAGGGCATTACGTGGCATACCGGCGGAAGGGATGCCCTCCCGCCTATGGTCGCCGGCCCTCTGCTAGACCAGGGCGACGGTCGATGGCCCTCGCCCTCGATCGCCGAGGGCTTGCAACCCTTGCCCGGATTTTGGAGAGGGTCGCGGCCTTCTCTCGACGCCGGTCGGTGGCCACAGGCGGGAGAGCAGCTCTCTCGCTTGTTTGTGTGTGTGTTTGTTTCCTCACTTTTTAGTTATTTTTCTAATTTTTAGAAAACAGAAAAAGTAAAAAACAAAAGTAAATGACGAAAAAGCCCATAATCAACTGGTGAGTCAAGCCCCTTTTGAGACTAATAAGGCTACTTTAAGCTTTTATTTGAAATAATGTCTACTTCAAAGCTCTTATTTGAGTAAATGATGGCACTTCAATCTTTTATTTAAAATAAGATTCACTTGAGTTATTTATTTAAGAAAATGAGAGTACTTTAGATTATTATTATTTAAAATTTGCTCGTCCTTTTGAAGTGTAATACAAGTTTATCAGAACGAGCATGGTCAACAACTTTGTGAGGACAATATACACATCAATGTGTTGGACAAAAGAGTACCTGTAGTCTCAAAGGTCTTAAGAGAGGGGTATCCTAAGTTTCTTTGAATAGTAGCATCTGCTTTACTCACAAAAGAAATCCGGTTAAAAGTGACCCATGAATGGAGCAAGAGAGAGGGAGAGAGAGGGAGAGAGATGGGGCTAGGGCTCCACACGTGTGCAGAGGATTGCTTGCGAAGCACACGTGGTGAGGTGGAGGTACATTTCTCCAGGGAATAAAAGCAAAGGCAAATATGCGGATTCAGCTTTTTTATACGGGTGATGTGGATCGCACTTCGTGAGAGCAACTTATCATCCTGTCATTTAGTTTTCAACAGAGGAGCTGTTGCATTTCAAACTTGTCTTTCTCCCTTCTAATTCATTGCATTCAGATATGTAAACTAATGGATCGGATCGATTCATAAATAATCCAATCCAAATAGATTCATTTTATTCGTTTATGATCCATTTATTATAAAATAAATATAGTAACCCAAATCCGATCAGACTCATGCTCGATCCATACTCGACATGTCCTACATTTCTAAAGCACTTTCATATTTAATCAAACATAAGAAAAATCACACTAAAGTCGAGTGAAAGTGCATTTATGTACTTATGACCCATTAATTGAATAAAGTAAATAATATAACAACTCAGTCTATCATATATGGATCAATAAATTGGTTTATGATCCATTTTGATAGATCTAATTGAATTTGAACTTCACCGGATTATGGGATGATTCAAGGAGGAAATCATGCGACTAGCCACTATACTTAGACCCGGACGATGCACGAGATAAGGAGGTCAAGTGCAGAACGTTGCAAGCGAAGATCGGTCCTGTTTGACCGGGGCAAATTAGAGCGACTAGAAAGACAGGAACTTTCGAAACAAAATGCAGGACTGTAATCGAATCGAATTGAATGAATCCCTCTAGAGCTAAAGCTGATCTTTCCAGCGAGTTCTCGAGGAGGATATCTTTCTAATAGTCGGTCACTACTGTGACTCCAGGGATCGAGGAAAGCCTCTCAACTATTCAATTCGAACGAGGCAAAATCCATTAAAAAAACCAGGTATGGAGACAAATTGAAGAAAATCAAAGTAAAGGAATTTTATTTTCATGTTTTTTGGTGTAGGGTAGGGTTGGAGTTTGGGTGGGCAAGTAACTGTGAAAATGGAGCTGGGCAACATGTTGCGAGCTTGACCTTTTTCATGGCCTTTTTTTCCTCTTTTCCTACTCCTGCTATGGCGGGTCATCGCTCACTTTGGCTTTGTTTTCCCATTTAGGGTTTCTCTCTGCGCCTCTCCAATGGTCACTCATTGACTCCAGTTCCATTTATGGACATTGTGTGGTTTGGTTTGAAAGAAAGCATAGAAGTGCTATTTGGATCGAAAGAAGGGGAAAAAAAAAATTAATAAGTCTTACCAGAGTTCTAACAAAGTTTACTTACTTAAGTTTCAGATGATAACGTGACTTGAAGAATGGCTTTTTAAGAAATTGCAACAGATGTCGGATGCCGGGGTTTTAGCTAAACCTAAGGAGTTGCATCTAGGGTTTCGAAGGGAAATCGTGGGCACTTGAGGATGAACTGAAGCTGTCCTAAGATTAGGAACTTCCAAAACTAAATCCACCTTTTCTTGATTGATCAGTACAAGGGACGTCAAAACTTTCATAGCCCTGTCAAAACTGACGCTTCCGAAAACCCTACAGGAAACGCATCATGTATTGGGAATGGACCAAAGAGCTGAAAGTATTCTGGAAACTGAGAAATATGCTAAAAATTCGTTCTTTAACTGTTTGGTGTAACTTCTGGAGAGGGTACAAGATACGAAGACTACTTTCCGTGCAGTGATTTTACTCGGATTAATTGCAGGGTACTGTGCAAATTTGCTCCCTACTCACTAGTCATCTTCACCATTTATTGTGAGGTTTCGAACTCTTTTGAGTAGACAACCGATACAAGAAAAATCATCGTTTCCTTAGAAAAATGCGTCTCGATTTTTGAAAATCAAATCTCAACGTTAATTCATCCAAACTTAAGAACGAGTGCTTCCGCATTCTTCGTAATTTAATTATACGACTGATTTTTGTTCCGTGTGCATTTAATTTGCGGTGCTATTAATGGATATCGGGAGTCTAAGGAAGTGAAGCTTTTGCCCGGACAAAAGAGAAGGACGTCCATAATCTGAACAGAAAGATTGTCTTCTATGGATGGACTTGCTTCGGTCATGCATCATTGCCCACCGAAAAACCAGAAGTAACTCAGGATCAAACACAGCTTACGAGACCAAATCTCATATACGGCACGAGACAGAGAACGCAGGTGGGATCGAGTGGGGACTTCACTTCACTCCCGTGACGTGAAAGTAGGGCATCATCGTTTTTGGAATGTCGCTGATCGGTTCGGCAAAAGAGGAACATGCTAATGCAGATCAAAGGCACAAGTTCCATTTGGTTGTTGGGTCAACTTCAGGTTGTTAACCTCGTGATGCCCAGGTTAAACTGAATCACTGATAAGCTCTCGTTTTCAGGAAGTTCTCTCACTGTCTTGGAGGTGCACCAGCTCGACCCAGCATGTCACGTTTTCGAGCCTTTCTTGTCATTGCAGGATGAGACAGCCAAGAACCGTTTGACCCCATCCTGGTTTTCAGAGAGCTACAGTCACTTTCAAACGTGAAAGGCATTGAAGAACTCTGAATACCCGTTGGATCGAACGTGGGTACGAGAGCTTGGAAACACATCATCGGATGGATATGTGGCGGTCGGAGATCCAACTATCAATGCGAAAAACAGTGTGAAAATTCGATGGCTTTTGATGGGGTACCATTTTTTGTGCCTTTGGTTCAGCATTCTCTCGAGAAAATGAAAATGAAGTTTGGTTCGTTTTTTCGAAGAAATTTGGAGAAGTGCAACCGTATTTTCAATGGCCTTCAGCTCAACTCAGGCTCTGAGGTTTCTTGGAATACTTACTTTTGGATTGCAAATACAACTTTTCTTCTTCCAACTTTGCCCTCGATCAACTTTCATAATTTAAAAAAAGTCCTTGAAAACCCTAACTTTGCCGGGCAAAGGCCTCCATCGCCTACGAAGGACTCTGCGAGCGGCCAGATCGAGTCACAGCCAGCCTCCCTTGAGGTAGCATTTTTTCTTCTTCCAACTTTGCCACCTCGTTCGTGTGCTTTGATGAATGCTCCACTTGATCTGATTAAATTAGTATGAAAAGAAGCATATTCGTGGTCGAGACGAATCTGGCCAATTTGATTAAACAATAGAACGGCACTTCCCAATGTTTGAGGCTTCCGAACGGCTGGAGGGACGTTGGGGATGGTTACAGAAACTATGGACAGCACATCGACACCTTTACGAGCACATAAGAATGTTCCATCCGGTTTAATAGTATTGGATAGTTGACTCTAACTCGTACGTCGTATTCTCTCTCTCTCTCGGAAACGAATTCCATATCTAAAAAGACAAACGTACATAAAAGCATACGAAACATGCCCAATAAAATCACAAATTTGGACATACGGCCTTCGGCGTCGTATGATCACACAAGGAAACGTATCCGCTGTCTACAGATTAAATGCCTCCGGCGTATGGCCTTGCGAGAACCGTTGTCCGTTCAAGTGCGAGGGAGTCTAAAGAGAGTTATCATGATTCTTGAAAGCTTCGAAAGAGGAAGAGAAAACCGGCGTATATGGAACTGGCTTACGTTCCTTCTCTCCACTTATCTTTTATTCAAATAAAAGACTCCGGTGACCGTGGTAGGTTATCAGCCCATCATGGGATCCTATCATGACATAATGGGATCATGGATAGAATTAATTAAATTCAATTAATTAGTTAATTCCAACACTCTCTCTTCGGGTTAGTTCATCTTCTGATTGGGCATAGAGGCTTTGCGAACGAAACACATAAGACAATTAAAATCCCTTTTGACCCTAAGTTTCGTTCACACTTCGGTACGTATGATTTCCTACTTTAAATTCCACTTGTGCTTGTTTAGCTCGTGTGCCGCAAAATGTTCATCGACTTTCGTCTGAGGCAACATAAAAGATTGCATTCTAAAATGGCGGAAATCAATTTCTTTTGCGACAATGTGAAAGTACTTATCTAAATCAAGTCGCATGATGACAAAAGGGTGTGATATATTAACACACGGAAAATTATCGAAAAAGTCTTAAATTTATTGTAATTATGCTAATTCAGTCATTAACTTTTTTTTTTTACCAATTGAGTATTAAATTTTTTCATATTTTTCCAATTGAGTCAAACCGACCAATTTTAACTGAAAATTAATGATATGAATGTCGGCCGTCTATTTGCCGTCCTACGTGACACTTGTCGGCATTGAACTGGAATTTCTTAATTTTATATCCTTTTTTTTTTGTTATTGTTAACGCGGGTAGGAGGCCGCCCCTGCTAGCCACCGGTCGAAGCTTGACGATCTTCGTCGGACGCCGACGAGTATGTATCAAGAAATTTACATGGTTACTATATATCATGATTAAAATTGTCAATCTAGTCATCGACAAAATGGCTCTTCCAATATTTTTGGGGACATGGGGAGAAGCTAGCTAGTTAACGTGAGGCAAGGAGTTAGTTAAGTTAAACTTCCCTTTAGTCGTAGACACCTCTTCTTTTACCCCAATATCCCAAAAAACCTCTAATTTTAACATTTGTGACAATTACTTTTTTTTATCTCATAAAAAACCTCCAACTTTTACTGTTGTCTCAATTCTACCAACTTAGTACAAAAAAACCCTTAACTTTAGCATATGTCTCATATTACATCAAAAACTTTCTTTTTATCTCATAAAAAACCTTCAACTTTTACTTTTTGTCTCAATTATATCACCGTTAACCTTCCGCTTATAATCACTATTAATTGATCTTACATGGCATTTTTATGTCATTAATGAATTGCACCTCAATAAAGCTAACATGAAAAAATCTGAATTTTTCTTCTGTTGTTTGCTTCCCCTATATATCGTGGGAAGATACATAGTCACTCAAAACGGCACGTTTCGTATTCTCTTCGGCACTTGACAGCCTAAAGAACTGCTAGATATCGAACATGAGATTAAGAACCGATGTCCACAACAATGCACTTATTTTTATAACTTCTTTTAAAGGAAGAAAATCAAGGATGTATTGGAGCAGTACAACAGGTAAATCACATAATTGGTTGCAGCTACCGACGTTGAACTTATTTGTAGAGTCATGGCGGAGATATTCATACGAACTATCTAAAATCCTATCGTCCTTGAAGCCTATTGTTTCTAAATTTCGAATATTCATTGGTAAGGTCGGCGAGAATATTCGAGCCACGTAGGATTAACTAACGATGATTAAGAGTGGAAAGTTGACGGTAGTAAAATTGGGATAAAAGTAAAAATTTGTGATTTTTTATGAGATAAATTTTTTTTTTGGATATAATGGGGACACATGTTAAGATTGAGGATTTTTTGGGTATTAAATCGGTATAATCAAGACAAAAGCAAAAATTGAGAATTTTTTATGAGAATTTTTTTTGGATATAATTATTATAAATGCTAAAGTTGAATATATTTTTTTTTTGAGTATTAGGCCCTTTTCTTTTCAACATAGTCAAATTCATCGTCCTGTTTATCATTGGAAAATGAGTTGTTGAAATTTGTAGGAGTTATTAAGGAAGAAAACAAATCAAGAACAGTTGAGAAGCTTTAGCAGCTCTCTCTCTCTCTAGGTTTCCGTCAAACGCAAAATCGAACACCTACAGTTTTTGCCGTTTCTATTCTCTCCCCTCTGCCTGCGACACAAAACTCTCTCTCTCTCTACTTCTCTGTTCAATATTTACAGAGTAAATATTGAGTAACAGTCCCGAACCAGAGTCTCTCTGTCAGCAGAGCGAGAGCGAGCGAGAGAACGGAAATGGCGAACAAGTGCTTCGATTTTTCAGAAGCAAACGGCCACAACATCATCACCAGCGGCCATTATCCCTCGATCCCGTCTCCTTCTTCCTCGTCCTCGACCGGCATTGTAAACGCGGACATGGGCTCTCTCTCGCTCGCCGCAGCCACCGCCCACCATGGCCTCGCCGATCTCCTGGGGACGACGACGAGCGACCCCATCGATGGTCGCAGCCGGAAGGCCCACAGTAACAGTGTCAGAGAGAGCAATAGCGCGAGCGACGAGCACGATGGCGGGAAGGTCAACGGAGAAGCCGGCGGCCAGTCGAAGCTCTGCGCGAGAGGCCATTGGAGGCCCGCCGAGGACGCCAAGCTCAAGGAGCTCGTCGCCCTCTACGGCCCCCAGAACTGGAACCTCATTGCAGAGAAGCTCGAGGGTAGATCAGGTGAACAACAAGAAAAACATAAAACGTTTCCTTTTCTTTTGTATGTTAAATAGCGAAAAGATTGGATTTTCTCCGTGACGATGACGAAAAGACGTGTCTTTTACCTTTGGGTCGTCGTCGATGGTGGTATAGGGAAGAGCTGTAGGTTGAGGTGGTTCAACCAGTTGGACCCGAGGATCAACCGGAGGGCGTTCACGGAGGAGGAGGAGGAGAGGCTGATGCAGGCGCACCGGGTGTACGGAAACAAGTGGGCGATGATAGCCCGGCTCTTCCCCGGCCGGACCGACAACGCCGTGAAGAACCACTGGCACGTCATCATGGCCCGCAAGTACCGGGAACAGTCCACCGCGTACCGGCGGAGGAAGCTAAGCTTGTCCCAGCCGCCGTCGTCCGGTTTCGCCAGATTGGACGAAGCCCCCGCCGGCCATCACGATCGGGACGACTACGAAGACGCATCTGCGAGGACACATTACGCCGCGTCGTTTGGTTACGTGGGGATGTCACATTGGCCAATGAGGACGACGGCATTTGATCATCATCATCATAATCATCATCATATTCTTGGGTCGAGTCCAACGAGCAATGATGGAGAGATACTGGCGGTTCAGAATGGATTTGATTTTCTCGCTGGTGGGTCATTTGTCGCAATATTTGCAGTTTCGTTTGTTCTCCAATTTTCTTGGTTCGACTTTCTTCTTCTGCTCTATCTTTTGTTTTTTCTGTTTGTGCTTAGCATATCTTGTGTGCATTTATCTTCTGGCGAGAATGTCTGTCTTTCTGTTTGATTCATCATCTTCCACGTCCTTTCTTGTGTTAGGATAGGTAATAGGACCGATAGAAATTGTAAGTCTATAAGTAATGCCAGATAAAAAGGAAGGTTGAGAGATAAGAAAGATTTTGTGCCAATCAGTAGTTTTTTGATGTAATGTCTGCTTCAAATTCAAAACGAGGGAACAAACGAATCCGTCACTCAACCCTCTCGTCTCTCTTTATGATCACGACTGCAGTAAAAACTGAGTCACTGTTTTATAGGTCGGGACGACAACGACGACGACGAGATGAGGACGAGCTTGTTCAACCTCCAAACAAAACCCTGCGCGAACCCATACGGCGCTTGTCTCCACCCTCCCCCGTGGCCGCCGGCGGCGACGCAGAACCACCGCGTGCTCAGGGACCCGTACGCCCAGTACTGTTGCTCGGACACGATCTCGTCGATGATGGCCCATCAGGTCTCACCGCCGCCGCCGCCGCCGCGTCCGCGTGAATCCGAAGCTCCATCGCCGCCGTCGTCCTCGTCGTCGCCACCATTCATTGATTTCCTCGGAGTCGGAGCCACGTGAAGAAGGGAGTTCGGGAGGAAAAAGGAAAAGCCTTCTTCTGAGATTGGCTGGTGGTTGGGGGGGAATCGAATCGTCAGCGAGGAGGACCTCCTCAATGGGGATCTGCTCCTACATAATGGAGAGAGCCATTAGAGGTAAATCTGAAAAGATTGTTTCTTGCTGGACGTGTCAGCAACCGAGAAAAAGCCAAAATGCAACCAACCCCCCAGAAAAGAACGAAAAAAGAAAAGACGAAATCGAGAAAAAAAAAAAATGAAAACCGAAAAAGACATGCCTTTGCGTTTTCTCTATGATTTGTGTCTCTAATCACTCCAACCTCGTCTTTCTTTGTGCTGTCTTTCTCCGACAAAGAGGCCTTAAGCATATAATTTAACTGGTTAACCCGATGGTGACGTTAAGATTTGTCTCGCAAGCTCTGCTTGCATCGAGAGCAGATAGAAGTAGCCTGAGGGCTTATAAACAAAAACAGATAAGATGAGGGTTGACATCTGATCATGGTGTTTTTTTCCAAAGTTCCGAGCTTCTATTTACATTTTATCAGCGAGTTGAAGTCGAGTCGGAGGTCGAGTTTGAGGTAAAGTGCGAAATCCTCTATGTTCGAGCGAGTCGAGTCGAGTCTCGGGCATGTCATAGTCTCTATTCATAGTGCAGAGCGGCCGTGAAATACAGATGCACGCCAGGAGTTTTGTGAAAGCTCTCGTACACATTCCCTGGTCGGCATTTGCTCCTGAAACCCAACGAATTGCCTTTGGCCTCCGCGAGCATGAGATCCTTTTCCGCTTATTTCACGATACGGGCCCAACCAAATCGACCCTTACTCTGTCCTAAAAAGTTTGGCCATTTAAAGAAATTAAGGGAACTATGCTTTATAGCTTAGCATACGCATCGATATGTTATGAGCATAGCTACACCATCACGCACCTTAAAGCTAAATTGTCGTCCGATGGTCGTGTGTTTTTCGACGAGGTTCGTAGTTAGTCTGGAAAAGAAGAAGAAGAAAAGCAATTGAGAGTGAAGCGATCCCTCTTTGTGCAAGACAGAAGGGAAAATATTCGTGCATGGCATGTTGCCCTCCAAGGTTCAAATTGAAGTGGACTGGATTGATAAGAGCAAATTGGGTCTAGAATTCCGGCTCAAGCTCAAGAAAAGAAGCCCGGAATCAAAGAGAAATAGCCAAATTGGTGAATGCCTTCATGCGATGGAGCAGCAAAAATCTAGGAAACAGTCGGACGACGAGAAGCATAGGCATAGCTCTCATCTTGTTTTATCATACAGATTCGAAGTTCGGGTGGATTTTGTCTCTCCCTCTCACGTGCTCTCGTGGAAGTTCATTGACCGGCACAGCGCTGCGGGATTCGCTTGCAGCAATACAGCCCTTCTGTCATTGAAGCTCTTGCCTTTCGCCATGGATTGAAAAGCCTGGGAGAGAAGATGGTCAGACACCCCTAAATCAGAAGCTCCGTGCAGTGCTTCTCTTGCCCCGATGATCATCGATTTCTTGGTAGTTCCTCCACAATCGTCTATTGGATAAGTCTTAGGAGTCCAAGTGCCATTTCCAGGACTTGAGACATTCCTGTCTCGCGAATGCTTCCCTAGTTTTGTCGAACTTGGAGGACCAGCGCTCGAGCCGTCGTGGCTAAGTGAGGAGGGCAGTAAGGACGCCCTCGGCGTTGCGTTCGTGGAACCTGGCAGCGCATAAGCCCAATAACATTGTGGCGCTTGGTAAAATGAAACAGGGAAGCCTGAAGTAGATAGAGCTGGTGTGGAGTTCCAATGAACGGAATCCCATGGAAAGCCTCGATAATTGCAGACTGCCAGTTCTGGTGCGCTACAGTCGCTCGTCTTCCCCACTGAATTTGAAGCTGTCAAAGAAGATCCACTCGAACGTTCATCGCTGAAGTTATCTACCCCTCTACCAGAACATGAAATTGCTTGTCCAAGATCAAGAAACCCGCTCATAGTACTCGGCACCGGAGCTGCTGATCGACCACAATTAGGAGAATCCAAACTGATCCTCAGGATGGTGGTTCCAGCGGTTTTCAAATCACCAGCACCATCAGCTCGAAGAGATTCAGGTACTCCCATGTGCTGAAACAGCGCCGCCGCAGCTGTGTAAGAATTCTTGCTCCTACGACGTCCGGCTCCAACAGGGATGTTTCTCATCGTTCCTCCCGCAGTCCAGTACCGTTGACAGTTTCGGCAGAGATGCCGGGGCTGATTCAGGTTGTAGTTGTTGTAGTAACAGAACTTGGTATCCGTGCTGTTGCATCGTGGGCACGGTAGTATCTTGTCAGGCTTCTTTAGAGTCGTTTCTTGCGAGATACTCGTTCCGGTCTCTCCTTCGTTCCATGGAGCAGGTGAAGAAATTTCTCTGCCTGTTTCGTCTTTCTGGTTATTGCTCATCGAGTCAGTCAAGTCTTTCGGGTTTTCCGGGGCCCGATACCATCCACCTTCTTCATATTCGTGGTTCGTTGGTTCTCTTTCAGATAATGCCTAGTAATTCGAGAAGAGGCGTGGAGGATCAGAAACTAGTATGTAGCAGAAATAGGAAAGCATCTACTAGGAAAAGATAGATCCTTCTTTGAATGGTAGAAGACAAACAACCATAATCTGTGGTTGAACGATATGCTTCAAGCTTCTTAAACAGCATTTCTCTATCATTTCACTGTGATTGAATTCATCTTAAGTGTAAAATCCATGTCCAGTTCAATAATTTAAGCTGGTTCGATAAGAAGCAGAATTAAACAGAGAGCAAAGTAAGACTAAGAGCAGCAATCCAAGTGATTGACATTCATTGGCAATCAACTCAAGACAAGATAGTTGCTCTTGAGATGAGAAATTAGTTTTGGTCGATTCATGGATTGCGAAGCCAAGACTTCACGAAGTCGGGGGGGATCGCCAAGTACTCTGATCATGTTACATGGGAAGCAGCAACGAATGATGTCGAATGCCCGGATCTTTGCAGTGATAGACAGACTAGGATAACGACAACGGAGTTTATAAATAATCAAGAAACAAAATGTACTGGCACTGCAAGAAAAGGGTTGGTTCCGACCTCTATCCTGATCAATCTGTCCGTAGCGAACTTGTAAGTTGATCAATGGATCCCGACCAATTTATACGTTGCCATCCTCATGAGATTGGATGCGCTCGACTCGAATCCATAATTTGAATGACGATGAGAGAGAGAGAGAGAGAGAGAGAGAGAGAGAGAATGAATCGGAAACAGAGTTTACCCTCGAACTTCAGGGCATACCAAGCTACTAAAATTTCAAGCATGCGCAAATCCAGAAAGGCAGTACTAGACAATTGAAGGGAAGAGAAATTTATGGAAGGAAGCTAATTTATTGTCAGTTACCAATACCTTGTCTCCACGAGTCTCCTCTGCTTCTCTTCCATCTCTCTGTTCCCGTGAAGCAACATCAGCGGAGACAGAGCCCCTGCGATCCCATGCTCCTGGACCTCCAGCAGCTTCTGAAACGGAACCTTTTCCAGCTCCCCAGGACGGCCCATCAAGAACATCTCGCTTCACCGGGAGCCAAATCGTCTTCCCAAACAGCTTTATAGCAGGATCTTTCATCTCCAACATTCTCCTCGCTGCTACAGCTCTTGCTCTGTTGTCTTGATCTCAGCAAGATAAGCTGCCCGCCTTTGCTTCTCTCTCTGTGGAAAAAGAACCCCCCCCCGCCGAGTGCGAGCTCATGTTGGGAAGATGCCACATCAGAAACCGGGGGGAAATTTCTGAGCCACAAGTTCGTGTGGCCCTTGAGATCTTTCATGCTGTTCGATTCCCCCACAGCTTGCAAAAAGATAGTGCTCTTTTGTCCAACTCTTGTTCTCTTTGTCTGTGTCGATCCCCACTCGTTTCCTTCTCTTTTGTCCATTTCCAAAGCTCGTTCGATATGTTGACTTCCCTTATCGCCTTTACCTTTTTGCTCTTGCTTCACCTGGGGCGTGGTTCTCTGAATACCAGATTGTCTAGACATGTCGCCTGGAAGTTTGCTACCAAGGAGAAACATGTTTTCGACAATGGCAATGAGAATAGAGAGAATCGCCTTTAAATTCCATTGCATGAAATATGGTGAAAGCAAGAAGTTCTTGTTTTTCTTCCTCACTTAAAGTTCATGGCTTGTATGCATTCACCTCTAGAGAATGTTACAATTCGGTGAATTATACTTGTGAAATATCATGCCAACTTAATAGACGAAGTGAGTCGAAAATCTGGATGATCGACCCGACCCAACCCAACGTGACATTACGTGCACCTGGTGCATAGATGAATTGAATAAGTACCTCGTGAGAAATTCATACATATCTAAATAAACAACATGATAAAAACCTCTGCTTATTTATTGACAATATCCTCATAAATGGTTATAACATCCGTTCTAATTCCTTATCTTTTTATCAATCTTTATGTCGTGCCCCTCGTTTAATAAGCATGAGACATCCCCCCGGTTTCAATTGATTTGCTACTATGTTCCTCAGCTTGTTTCCTTTTGAATTGGTTGGTAATTCGAGCCAATTTATCATACTATGCTTGAGTTTGAGAGAAGTCGACGTCCGCACTTAGCTTGGGCTCACATGAATTGTTATATCACATAATGCCTACACGATCCCACCTCATCCAACGGTGGGTATGATCTGGGCTCATATGATCCCGGTTGATATTAACATTTCTAAGTTGGGTCCTTTCTAGATGAATTTTCAAGTAACATAAATCTGCATACTTATGTTACTAGATTATATCCGATTTTTTACTCTTTTTTCATTAAAGAATATCGGCAATTAAATGAAAACAAAAATCTGTGGATAAATTAGTCCGAGGGACAGCCAATAGTAAATTGCCAGGTGGGACCGGTGGGTGGGACCCACTGAGGAAGCACGTGTTCTGGAGGAGGCCTTCTAGTGGTGGGCGTGGCTCTGCTTTAGTGAGGATTTTGGCATTTGTTTGAGTGACCGACACGTTTGGCCGCCACGGGAGGAGAGAGGAGGAGTGGTTTGGCCTGTTTTTATTATGATGATCTTTGAGCATAAATTACTCATTTACCGAAAAAAAGGAAAAATAATGTATACCATCTAGGATCGAAAAATGGTTTAAGATTATACCCGATTGACGCCTTGGCGATCCTACGGCTCGATTAGGGTGCCAATGATTTAGTTCAATTCGATTTTTTGAAAAACCCTAATCGATAGGGCCATCCATTGAGATCTGATGGTCTTCTCCAAATTACTCATTGAATTAGTTAGGTTGGGTCTAGAGAATTTGGACGGTGCGATGGATTGATTTGGACAGATGGTCGATTTTAAAGCATCGAGATCGGTTTGATTGGATAGGGACCGTTACATATCTATTTTAAGTAGTTTTTTATCGTTGGATTTAATTCAGAGAAAATAACGATTCCGATTTTTGAAGTCACGAACGAAACTCGCGCGTAATCGTGAATGAATGCGGAAACGTGCAGAATTGATTACATACCTCTGGCCATTCATGAAGATGGATGAATACGGATGCATACGTTGAACGATCGACAAAACGGGAATGATTGATTACATACCTCCAACCATTGATGAAGACGAACGAATACGGATACGTGCGATGAACGATTGACAAGACGGAATGCTTCTAGCCAATTGTCCCTCTCTGATAATGATGGTGTGTATTCTTTGTAACGTACATTCTCAAAGAGGAACCGACGACGTAACTGATGTCCGACTAATTGAGGGGGTTTGGGTGAGACGATCCTTTTAAAAATTATCGTTCGACCCTTTTAGGTAACCGTCTTCCATCAAAACTGTGGGTGATGCGGTTCTCACGTAAATTAATGTGCATAATATAACGCTTATGAGATTAAATGTCGATATTTCGTTAACGTGGGATCACATTATTAACTATAACATTTATCGCATGGGCAGACTCGGAAATGATTGTTAGGGTCGACCATGGGCCACACTGGCCCCAGGAAACGAGCTTGAAGAATCGGTGAGGTGGGGCTCAAAGCCTCAAAACTGTTGTAAACTTTATCCTTAGTATCAACTCTATTTGTCCCATGTAAGAAATCACGACTCTATCATTTGGGTGCTCTCGCTAAAACGACCGGAAGACCAGTTTCTCTCGTGTATTACCAGCTTTACCTGAAGAGCTCGTAACAACAATTATACACGTAGAATTTTATTTTGACGGATCGGAATTTAGGTCCGAACCTTACGTAGCCTCTTTAACTCAAGAAGCGCAATCAAGGATTAAGCAAGGTCGTGTGCAATCACAAAGCACAACATCTTTTGTTTACGTGGTTAATCTAGCGTCGCCCCGAACCCATTAATCCTTCTTCGACCTTATGCGGATGCGAATCGCTTAGCAAATCGCGTGCTCGATGAGGATCTCACAACTTCATCAAACGAAGAGCTGACGAGTATTTGGTCGCTGGAAATTAAGGGCTGTACACTCGTTGAGCTCCCTCGTTCGCTATAAAAATCGAGGTACATGTCGATTGCCTTTCTCAATCAAGTGGGAAGGTCCGTAGAGTAAATAGCAAAAGATAGTTCTCGATTGGCAGTGTTAGGCGAAAAACGAGGTAATGGCACGAAGCTTATGATGTACAACATTATCTCGATCCACGTTAACTTTACTATCGTCCAATTTCTTGATAATTAGGTTCTCCAAACCGACCCCTTAATTAGATTCGAGTGCCACGAATTTCACTACAAGTTCGAAATTAATCGTCATTCGACAGCCCCTCCGAGTATTGCTCATTAATGTAAGGACACAGATCTTCTATCCTCGTGGGTACTTCCGTATGGTATCTCTATCATCTCAACCGTTGATCCAAATGAAAACGAGAGTCATTAAAACGTCCGGTCATATTAAATAATTGACTAATTGTGCTAATTATTACCGAACTCCAATTTGTACGAGCGGCTGGGCCCAATACGGCCTTGTGGGGTTGGAAATGACTCCTCTTAGTGTAATGTAAACCCATTAAAGGCAGAAAAGAACTAAACTCTTGAAAGTGAATGGCCCAATAGGGAAAGCCCTATTCCTGAATTAGGGCAAAATAGAGATAAAGATCGTCTCTTTTCGATTCTCATGACAAAATCCACCTCAAAATAGGTAAAGAACGAAATCCGACAAGACCCGAGCCAAAACTATTGCGCTTTAGCGGTGTTGGAAAATAGGACCACCGATGTGCACTCAATCGACGTAACGATAGTTACGGTGACTAAGATAAGCTCACGGGACGACAGAATAATAGTTCAGTTCGAAAGATATTTATATGAAGCGCTTCAGACCTTACATGAAGAGCAATGTTAAGTTCACAGACATCGTTCGTATGAGAGTGGTTTATTACATGATGTGCCAGACTATAATCGACTTGTTTGACAGGTACGCTATTTTAGAGAATCGGCCATGATGATTTGATACATCGATTAATGAACTAAATTTTTATGAACAAAGGGCAACATTTCTCTTATTTCCGTGGAAAAGGCCTCTCTACTCATTCGAGTTGTAAAATCCACGAGGTTGACCAACATTTGACTATTGTAGAGGGAGAGTGTTTTCTTAATTAATCCAGATTTCACAAGTGAAATTTTTTTTTTTAATTTATGTCCTCTGCACTTATTTTGCTTTTATCCTTTTCTTTTTCTCTTTTGCATCTTGAATTCTCTTTTTTTCCACTAGCCTCTTTCTTATACTTACATTCAACAAAAGAACATGAAATTGTATGGCAACATTTTGGAAGAATCTTTGGCAAAATTGGACGGCCGGCGATGACTGGACCGCTACGTTGGTGGTTTCAGGCGAAAATTATCCGGAAGAACTACATTGGAATTGCACGCAAATGTTGAGGACTTAATTGGTCAAATTAAAAGAATTTAGGACTGAATTGACATCCGTATAATAGGTTTAAGACCGATTGGACAATTTTTCACAATGTAATGAGACAAAAAGCTATTAGTACTGGCATGTAACTAAATTTCATCGTATCGACAAGATAAATTATCTCCTGAAATTTTTCATGAACCAAAAAAAATAAAAAAGGTTTGTAACACATGAGTAATGTGTATAATGAACTGAAATCGGAAATTTACAAAACCCTCTTCAGATTAGTCGAGTTTTGATATAATGATAAACCAGTACTCATCTTCCATTTCTTTTCTGGTGAGATTCTTGTCTAGGTTTCCTATTTACTGGGAATTGATTGATTTTACTTTGTCTATGTTTAGTGGACTCCATGATTTGAGTTCTATCTGCTTTGAAGCGTGAGTGGCAAAGAAAATCATGGCTTTTGTTCCCTCTTTGTTGATTTGATGGGAAAGATGGGGAAAAGAAAAAGAAAAAAGAAAAGAAGAAAGAGCAATTTCTAGAATCTTATTGCAATTATTAAGCACATACCAACACATCTCTCAGATTCCAAATTCACGATCATCTTTCTGGCATCCAATAGGGCAACGGGTTTCCGAAAAATGGTGGGGGCATTCTTATTAGCTTCAGCAGAAAAAAATCTCCCAATCAATCCTAAATTTATTGTATGCATATCAATTTCTTCTTAAATATTTTTCAATTTTATCAACTGAGTCCTAAATATTCGCCCGCGAGATACTAACATAATTCTTTCGGCCAGCTTTTGTCTGGAAACCGCTGACGTGGCGGTGTGCCGACAGTTTTAGGGCTGATTGGACAGTTTCCGTGACTCGAGCAGGTGTACGAGATATGTTGGTCCAAAGTGGAAAAAGAATCATAACAAGGGAAAAATTATTTTCAGGACATAACACAGGGTGAAGCAATTATTTAGGGCAAGGCGAATTTGGCCTAAATAATTGGGGGGGGGGCGAATATTTTGTGCATGATTCTATTTCGTCCCCATTAATGGAATCGTGGGGTCAGTGATGAGGATGTGCTCTCCTCTCAGTACAGGCTCCAAACACGTTGTCCACATCACGGGTCGAAGCAGAATGTGGCCATTTCTGATGATCTGACTCGTTCGAGAATATTGCAAGTAATTCACATCTTCCCGCAAGATCAGAGTCTTTTTAAATCTCGTTGAAGCTCGAAATGGACAATTTACTGCCAGCTAATCGTGTCGTTTTGGCGCTGAGATGAGAACTTTTTGTAGGGCAAACATCTTTGTTCATGTCTGATATTGTCATTAGGTATCAGGTCGGGTTTATTTTTCTTCGTTGAGCCATGTAATCGTGTCGTTAACAATGGAGAAAAAAGGTTTTTTCCTTTGTTTTTCTAAAAGCAGAAATCGATTGCCCGAGATGGTTCCATGTTGTGGTTATTGTTGTCACTGTTGAAATGCCGTTTCTTCCCGTTTAGAGGATCAAAAGTTGCACGTAGTGAATTATGACGATACCAGAAAACCCTAATTCCAAAGATTAAGAAGCTCTCTTGTCTCAACCATGAACGAGCCCATGATTGGAAACCAACGACTCTCTGCGCTGGCCGCCCTCTCCAAACTCCTCAACCAGTTGCCGCCCCAACAATCCTCGATCTTATCGGATAAGAGATCGCCGATGATTAGACCAGTTAAAATAGGTCATACACATATTTTTTAGCTCATTTATGATGATGGGAGTTATTATATTAGTTATATTCAACAAATGGAGCATGAATAAGTTTAAATATAATATGAGTGTTAAATAAGTCACAAATGGATTGTGAATGGGTCATAAATTAGTTTACAATTTACTTAGACGCAATTCACCACTTTCATCCTCACTTGATCGCTCAATCACTCACTTTTCACCCTCATCTCAATTTGAGTATGTATTTTTCTGAATTCGATAAAATATGAAAATATATTAGGAATATGTGTCGGGTCGGGTATGAGTCGGGTCGCAACAAATTGGTCATAAACGGGTTAAACGGGTTTATTAGGGTCGGGCCATCTATGACCCGATTCAAACCCCATCCGTCTGACGAGTCTACCGACGATGGCCGTCGGCGACCTTGAGCTTGAGGCTGTCGATGGCGTCTCGTGATATATCCTTTGGGGAGAGATTCGATCGCGCAAAAATGACGAGACTAGTTCCATTTCTTTTCTTTTTCTGCCGTTTCCATTCCACTTCTAGTGGGTTACCACCAATTTCCTATTTGCATCTCTGATCCTTTACCTTCACAGCAACTCTTTGATAAGCTCTCCTTACTTAGTGACGTGAAGCTCTCGTCATTATCGCGCGGCAGGTGTGTAAAAAATCACCACGCCACGCACATATCTCAAAAGCACTAGAGTTTCAATTATATTCTTTTCCCCGGCGGGGGGGTGGAGAGGAGATGGCGACTGCTGCCCTTTTTGTGTCTCCGCTTTTGCCCTGATTCCTGAGGCCATTATGTTCTTCTCATCTCATCCATCCTCCCCCACCTTTCTTTGCCTTTGGACTTTGTGCGTGGGAGAGAGAGAGAGAGAGAGAGAGAAGGAATAATAATAATAATAGTAATACGCAAGCAAATCGATGAGGAAGGAGGGGGGAGAGCTATCTCTCTCTCTCTCTCTCTTTCTCTTTCTCTTTCTCTTTCTCTTTAGTTGTTTGAGACGACTTTTTGATTCAACAAGACAGGAGGAGGGGGCCATTAGGGCATCATCCCAGAATCTACTTTACTCGTTATGGAATAATATTAAAGGGAAAGGGAGAGAAGGAGAAGAAGAAGGAGAAGAAAAAGTTGAGCTTCAAGTACAGCCAGGAGCTTGATGGGAAAAAGAGAGAGAGAAATTGCGTGCTTCACTTGGCACCTTTTCTCTTGTTTTGTCAATGTTTTAGGGCCACAAGCCAAATACATGCTTGTCAACAATTTTCTTTTATATCCCTTTCTTTGGAGGGAGGGTTTTTAGTTTGGCCCTTAAAAAGGAGGTGAGGATTTTTTCTTTTTCTTTTTCTTTTTTAATCTCGAGCCTTTTCGCCATTTACTAATTTAATCCTTCCAGCTAATTCTCATCGCAAATCGCTAACGTGATGATGTAGTCAGCGCCGACTGTCCTATTTGGCATGATTGCCGATGACATGAATAATTTTTGCATTTTTTTTTTAAATTTTATGACTTTTTTTTTCTTCTTCCTTTTCCTTTTTTCCCTCCCATCGGCCATCGCCAGGACTCATCGATGGCCCATGGAGGTCACTGGTTGCCCTCGCGGGCCCCAGCCCAACGATGGCCGACAGACGGAAAAAGGGAAACAATAAAAAAGGGAAAAAAAAACAAAATATAAAAATATAAAAAGACGAAGAAAAAATTAAAAAGGCAATTTTTTTTTTGTAAAATCAAAATCATCCATGTTAGCGACATCCGACATAGGGAAAAAGAGAAACAATAAAAAAGAAAAACACAAAATCAAAAAAATATAAAAGAGGAAGAAAAATTTAAGGAGATAAAAAAAATTACAAAAAATTCCACGTTAGCGACAGCCGTGCCATGTAGGGCGGTTGGCGTTGACTAGAATGCTACGTCGGGGATTTCCCGTCAAAATTAGCCAGAAGGGCTAAATTGATAAATGGTCAAAAAGTTTAAGACTAAATTGGTACAATTGAAAGATCTAGGAATGAATTGGCTAATCATCAAAATGTTTATGACAAAATTGAAGCAATTAAAAAGTTTAGAGCTGAATTAATTGTCGTATAATAGGTTTAAGATTTTTCGGAAAATTGTCCCATCAGGACGAGCATGAGAGGAGGCGCAAGCAATTGTAGTGAACTTGAATGTGAAGTGTTAGGTGAAGAGTATCGAGTCGCTAGAAGCTTGTTGCGTAAACTTTCACAAAAGTTCGCCATCCAAGTCCAAAAGTCGAGCATCAACAACCGAAACGTCCCAAATGAATGAACTAATGAGGTACCTATGGACTTATAGTGACGAGTTTATGCTGGTTGGCGGAATGGATCAAACCATTACCATGTGCCATGTGGTAATCCTTTGTGCCCGAAATGGATGGTGGATAGGTGGTCGCACTTCGGGTGGACAAAAAACCGATGACACTTGCCTCGTGTAAGGAGGGCAAGAGCTAATGACGGGTTGCCGCATGTCCGGAAAACAAAGGCCAATATCAAGCCCGCTACAAAAGATTAGGGAATAGGTCAAACCATACCCGACTAATTTTTAGAGAAAATTAGTTGACGAGAAATATTTTTATTATGGATAACAATCAATGACAAACTATTTTCGCGAGTGATAAAAATATTTTTTCATTCATCCATTTTAGTAAGCGATACAATCGATCGTTTTTTGATTTTTTTTTTTTTCCAAATCTTGAGTTTTTCGTGAAACAAACTCACCCCGCGTTAAGAATGCACGTATATGTACATTAGGGTACTCAGATCAAAATGCAGATAAACTACAACATCACACTATACTTTTAATTAAATTGTGAACAACATAGGATAGCGCTAAGGAAACATAGTGATGAATGTTTCGGACCAAGTGAATGTGCGGCACCGAGAAGGCAGTGCTTTTGGGGAAGGGGGGGAAGTGATCAATCATTGGATTTTGATTCCGGCGATCAACACGACAACAACCCAAAGGAAAACCCTTAAAAGATCGATCTGATTCAATTTGACTTTTACACGATCTTTTGTTGGCCAATGACATGTTTTTATCTTCTTTTTCTTTTGGCACCCCTCTTTCTCTTTGGTGGAAATAGTGGTGTGGAATACAGGCTAATAAAGCACATGCACTTCCCCCCACTTTGGAATATAAGTTTCTTTATCACACAATTCATTTCTTTGATTGCATTTTATGTGGCAAAGAAAGTGGGAAAAGCCATAGAACTTGTGCCCTTTTGTCACTTCATAGAGTGGGGGGGACGCTCCTTCCAATCTCTAATCCAAGTTTAGAACGTGAGATCTTTCTTCTGGGCATCTGATTTCTGAAGCCAAGAGGGAGTAAATAAGAACATTGTCTCTTATGGGGGAAAAGGATTTGCCAGATAATGTAAATTTAACACGTGAAAAAAGAAGAAGGGTTTATCGAATAGATTGACCTCGATGTATTCATTATCCGGTCGGCTCGCCATCGAATGTTATGTAGCTGATGGCGGTGCATCGCGGTGTTAAAATGTACAGTGAGTTTGTGGTTGGCAAGTAGAATAATGCCATTGTTTGACAGGTTGTGCGAAGGGCCCGGGGCCGAGATTCTCTTCCTCTTTGGATATTTTCACCACAAGAAGAAAAGAAGAAACAGATGTTTGGTCTTCAATTTTTCTACGAAAAGATATGTGAACTCGATCGGGTTATAAGGAACTCGAGTGTTCGCTTCGGTATGATGGTGAAGATTGATTGAAAACGACTTCTTTTTCGACGTTTTCGGAAAAAAAAGGAAAAGAAAAGAAAAGAAAAAAAAAAAAGGGAGTTCTGGGAGAGATAAGAGGGCCGACTCGATTCCCCCTTCTCTTTTTCTGGTGTGAATACTTTGTCAAGAAAAGCATTAGGTAAGGTCAGGTGCTGTTGGACAGCGAATGAATAAATAAATGAATAAGACCAAAGTTTGATTCATTCATCGCTATCCTCCTTTGCTAAGAACAAAAGGAATCTGCCAACATCATCACCAATCCCGAACGGGTTCAGCTAGAAAGATGAAGCATTGTAAGATATTGAGGACCCGTTTTTCGTCTTCCGATTCTTCCAGATGCTGCGTTTAAGGTCCCTTGAGAGCATCATCTTTTCAATACACCGAGCGATCCGGAAGAATACTATTAGATACCGTAGAACACGGCCCGTTCGTCGAAAAGGCCATTTGCAAATTGTCACCGTAGATTAGCATGCTAATTCAGCAAATTAATCTCATCATACCTAGCATTAATCCAAGAAGAAGAGGGGAAAAAAACACAGCATTCCCCTCTAGTTTCATTTTTATCATCCTTGATCACTCCAAGCTTTCTCAAGTTTAAGGAAAGCTGTACTGTATGCATGGACTCTTGGTGGGCCACGCCTCTCTCATTCACCAGGGAATCAAGCAGAGAGAGAGGTGGGAAGACAGCAAGACAGGAACAAACCATGTACTTTATTTCTTGGCCTTCTTTTCTATCCTTTTGAGACTCCATCAAATTGATGTGTGTTGGGCTTTCTTTAATTTCTAGCTGCGCCCAGAGATTCCCCTCCATCCCACCCCTCCCTCTTTCAAGTCAAAGAAGAAAGAAAGCAAGAGGAGAAGGGAAAAGAAAAGAAAAGAAAAGAAAAGAAAATTCTCTAGAAAAGAAAAGTTGGTATGGATTGAGAGGGACTGGTAAAGAAAAGGGCAGGAGCCAGAGACCTGAGTGAGTGAGGGCATATATTCCCCTGCCCCAACATTGCCCCACTCATGTTTCCAGATATGGAGTGAAGGAACATAGGACAGCCCAACAACAACTCCACACGTTTTATATAGAGAACCAGGGACACACCCTTCCCCATAAACGACCAGAGCTCCACACCCGAGAGAAGAAGAAGGATCAGACACCCAAAACAACCCTCATAATCCTATGTTTTATGTTCCTGTCATCATCCATACTCTGTCTCTCTCAGTCCCATCATACAAGCAGCAGCAGCTCAAATGGGTCTGCAGAATCATCACAAGATGAGCCTGGTGCTGTCCACTGATGCGAAGCCCAGGTTGAAGTGGACTCCTGAGCTTCATCATCGGTTCGTCGAAGCGGTCGTGCAACTGGGTGGAGCCGACAGTTAAGTTTGTGTATTCCCAATTGTTTTGCGGATAAGAATGAGAGATTTAATCATCGGTCCGTGAGTGCATAACTGATGTTCGTGAGTTTTTATGTGGTGGACAGAGGCAACCCCGAAAAGTTTGATGAGAGCGATGGGCATTCCTGGACTGACTTTGTACCACCTGAAGAGCCATTTACAGGCATTTCTCATGCCTCAAATTGCTGCAGTTATCATTGTTGCAGGAACCAATTGGGAAAGCTAAATGAAAAGTTTGCTTCTTTTTTTCTGCAGAAGTACAGGCTTGGGAAAAGCCAACAGTCAGAGTCCTGCATTGACACGAAGCAAGAAGGTGAATTCTATGCAACAGGTTGAGCCGCTGACTGATGATCCAAATCTTTAGAGCATGTGTTCAATTGATTTCAATGACGAACTTGTTATGCCTCTTAATTGCAGAAAGCAAAGAGATTCAGAGTACAGACAAAGATCAAAATACCAAAATAATCGATCCATCGACCTTCCAAAGCAATGAGTAAGACTCACTGCAATATCACAACTTATTCAGTATTGATAATGGGGTGATTGGAATGGTTATACAGAGGGATGTACTTACCGATCCTGTTCATGTACCAGAAGCTTGCAGATAGCTCAGGCTCACCAAATGCAAATGGAAGTGCAGAGAAAACTTCATGAACAAATTGAGGTAAGACCAGTATGTGCGTTTTTCTCATGCAAGTCATTTAACTTGCTACAGATGCCAATATAGTTCCACTTTCCTCTCAGGTGCAGAAGCATTTGCAGCTACGCATCGAAGCTCAAGGCAAGTATCTCCAATCGGTACTAAGAAAAGCCCAGGAAACATTAGCTCGGTACAATAATTCCTCAGTTGGCATCGAAGCTGCAAAAGCCGAACTGTCTCAATTAGTTTCGATGGTTAGCTCCGGTTGCCCTGGTTCTCCTTTGTCCGAACTGACGGAATTAGGAAGTTCAGGCCTCAGTGATGCAGTTAGGAAACAATCGAAAGGTATATGCTCAGTAGAAAGTTCGTTAACTTCTTCTGAGAGTTCGGGTCGAAACGAAGAGAAGCAACAAGGCAATGAGCATGGCGAAACGCAAAACTTTAGTCCGACTTCAATCGAGCTTTGGTTAAGTAACATACGGCCAGAAGAAGCCCCTTCACAGAACAAATGCAACAAAGCCACAGGGAGGAAGAGATGTGCCAGCAGTAGTTCCGATGATAATAGTCTCGTTGCAAAACAATCTAGCAAAAGTTCTCC
Organism: Rhodamnia argentea; assembly: GCF_020921035.1. NCBI lineage: Eukaryota > Viridiplantae > Streptophyta > Magnoliopsida > Myrtales > Myrtaceae > Rhodamnia > Rhodamnia argentea. The sequence goes on along the minus strand of NC_063154.1, from coordinate 6,038,392 downwards.
AAAGACAAGCTACAAGCTGAAGAAATGTGGACTGCCGGCGACACTCGACTTGAACAGCCCATATCAGGCCGACTTCAATCCAGGCCCGAAGACCATAGACTTAAACTTTCAGGGAATCGAACAGGCAAATGGGCATTTCTAGTTCTTTCAAAGTGTTTGGGACGAGACAGGTTTGCGAGGCTTATGGAGTGCACTATGCATCAAAATTCAATCTGAGTGCTGATCTTTTCGGTTGTAGACTTTGTATATTGGCATGTAAATGGACCCGCAAGAAATCCTCAAGGCACATTATATATATAGAGAGAAGAATCAATATATGTTGTGTGGATACGTGTTTCTTCTGTAGTCTCCTATCATGGCCGATATGCGCCATCGAATTCACCGTTAAAGTACATCATCCCATTTTAAAGCTCGTCTTAACTAATCCAGGCAAGTTGACTCCTGCACAAAAACACTATCATTGTGTTTCTGTCTTCAGCACAAGTGAGGCAGGACTGTACATTAAGTATGCAGATACATGAAAAGCGCATTGATTAAAGAATACAGAGTGGAGGAAACTCATCACAGAAGCGAAATCATTAGTTTGCCAAAAGAATAGGAGCGAATCATTGGTCCAACCATGTGTACGCAGGCGACAACAAAGCAAGGAAAATGCCATCGATTAGATTACACCAATAGCGCGTAGATACTTGATTAAGAGGGAGACGAGCTGTTAGAACTAATAAATGTGTCCCTTCTTCCTCCCTTTCAGCCAGATCTGGGGAAGGACCAAACATGGCGATTCTGCATAAAACTCAGCTGCTTTCATTAAGATCGATCCTTTTACTTCAGATTTTATCTTCATTTCCTTGTACACCGTGCCAAGGTATGCAACTGCACCTTCTAGTTCTTATCTTGCGCCGGAAGTAAGTATAGTTGCATCGATTATGTCATCCAGAATTATGCTTTCAGAATTATTGCAAATTTAAATTGACATTGATCTGGATTCTGATATCGTCTTTTGGTCATCTTGCTCCTACATTCTAGGAAACAGGCCACCTTACATGACTTCGGACCTCAAAGAAGTCTCTGGCAAGTCATTCGATTACATTATTGTCGGGGGAGGAACTGCAGGATGTCCTCTAGCCGCGACTCTCTCTGAGAAATTCTCGGTACTGTTGGTCGAGCGTGGTGGATCGCCTTACGGGAACCCCCTGGTCATGGATAGGAAATACTATGGTTTCTCGCTGCTCAATACCGATGAGTATTCGTCGGTGGCACAGAGCTTCATCTCCACAGAAGGGGTTCCAAATCACAGAGGACGGGTACTAGGAGGATCCTCCGCGATTAATGGTGGTTTCTTCAGCAGAGCAAATGCTGATTTTGTCAAAAGAGTCGGATGGGACGTAGAGCAAGTAGAGGATGCATACAGATGGGTGGAGTCGAGAGTGGTTTTCCAGCCGGAGTTGACCCCATGGCAGTTTGTCGCCGAGTTCGGATTCCTTGAAGCGGGAATTTTCCCGTATAACGGCTATACGCTGGAACATCTCGAAGGAACAAAGATTGGAGGAAGCGTGTTCGATAATTACGGAACCAGACATACATCGGCCGATCTCCTTGAGGCAGGGCATACAGAAAACTTGACCGTGCTCTTAAATTCAACCGTGAGGAATCTCCTCTTCTGCAATCAAAGTGAGCCACTCAGACCGCAATGTCTTAATGCGTTACGTTCATGCAAACTTTGGAAGAACTTGGCCAATGCCTCATGAAGGTCACATACTCAACACTTCCATTTGATATCTTTTCACTTTTGCAGGTGATAACAATGAGACCCGGGGGATGGATTGTTAGTGTGGACGATTTGGAAGATATAATTGGAGGGCATGTATGGTTAGGTTCCATTTGTATACTTGGCGGAATCTGGCATATCTTAACCAAACCTTTTGCATGGGCTCGTCGAGCACTTGTATGGTCTGGGGAGGCTTACTTGTCTTATAGTTTAGGTGCTTTATCTGTTTTTGGTTTCATTGCTTGTTGCTTTGTCTGGTTCAATAATACCGCTTATCCTAGTGAATTTTACGGGCCTACTGGGCCAGAAGCTTCTCAAGCTCAGGCATTTACTTTTCTAGTTAGAGACCAACGTCTTGGGGCTAACGTGGGATCCGCTCAAGGACCTACTGGTTTAGGTAAATATCTAATGCGTTCCCCGACTGGAGAAGTCATTTTTGGAGGGGAAACTATGCGTTTTTGGGATCTGCGTGCTCCCTGGTTGGAACCTCTAAGGGGTCCAAATGGATTGGACTTGAGTAGGCTGAAAAAAGACATACAGCCTTGGCAAGAACGGCGTTCCGCAGAATATATGACTCATGCTCCTTTAGGTTCTTTAAATTCTGTGGGTGGTGTCGCTACCGAGATCAATGCGATCAATTATGTCTCTCCTAGAAGTTGGTTAGCTACCTCTCATTTTGTTCTAGGATTCTTCCTATTCGTAGGTCATTTATGGCACGCGGGAAGGGCTCGTGCAGCTGCAGCAGGATTTGAAAAGGGAATTGATCGTGATTTTGAACCTGTTCTTTCCATGACCCCCCTTAATTGAAACAGGAGTCCAATGTTTGAAGTCAGAATCAATTTGATTCCACTATCCCGCAGAAAGTTTTGTGCTTTGATAAAAAAAAAAGGGGAATTTTTTGAAAAAGAAGAAAAATCTTTCGATTTATAACGTTTTGAAGAATTTTTTGGAGTCCGGTCACGGGATCTGAATATTAAGTATGAATCATAGTTAATATTTTGTGATCTATTTCGTGCTCCGGATACTCGAATGAATATCCGACGAGGTAAAACCATCTATATCAAGATGACAGACCCATTTTCTGTACTATCAATAGGAATGGCATTGCGTTCATCAAGAGCGATGGGAGCTTGGAAGAATCATACGAAGCTTACCTCAATCGCGCAAATGATTCGACATTGTTCAGTGAAGTCATTTTAGCTGCAGGTTCACTAGGGAGTCCCCAAATCCTGTTACTTAGCGGAATCGGTCCTCCTAAGCATCTCAAGAAGTTCAACATCTCGTTACTGAGTGGCCTCAGGGGAGTGGGACGGGGAATGCAAGATAATCCGTGCGTTGCGCTCCTCGCAGATGCCAAACCACAGAATCGGCTGCCCGAGCCGCCCGTAGTTGCTGGCATAGCCCATGATCTCAAATTCATCATCGAAGCGGGAATCCTCCCCGTAAGTCACAACTCGACGAGGATGCCGGTTGCTGTCAAGTATGCCTTCCCAGCATCAAGAGGGAGGCTGAAACTGAACAGCACGGACCCGAGGAAGAACCCTACAGTGACATTCAACTACCTGTCCAAGGAAGAGGACATGAAGGCATGCACAGAGATGGCGCAGCTGCTCCAGAGAGTCGTGAGGTCTCAGGCCGTCTCTGTTTTCCTGGGGGTCGAACACAAGGAAGAAGAATTGTCGGGAGGAGAAGAGCTCGCGAAGTACTGCAAGCAGAACGTGCGGACATTCTACCACTACCACGGCGGTTGCGGGGTGGGTTCGGTGGTCGATGAGGAGTACAGAGTCTACGGCGTGACGGGATTGAGGGTGGTAGACGGGTCGACATTCCTGGAATCGCCCGGGACAAATCCAATGGCTACGCTAATGATGTTAGGAAGATACCAGGGCATCAGAATTCTAAGAGAAAGAGGACATTTGGGTGCCTCCACCACCCTAGATCATCCCTAGCAAACTCTCTATGCGCAATTAATCCCATGTCAAGTTGACAACTTTATGTAACTTTCTTGATGCAAAATCTTGATCTGAAGGTGCATTGATCGTGTTTCCATCAATCTCTTTCTAAATATTATGCTCTCCAAGTTCGATGAAAAGGAGATTCTGCCATTCAAAGTGGAAATTAGTATCTTATCATCGCCACGCTCATTGTTTTGTATTAGAAACGAGTGCAGGTTCATGGTAATTTTTTGAAGGAAAAACTCCAAAAAAGGGCCGCAAGTGTCCTTCCTTGTTGTGTTAAATAAATACCCGAAATGTACATTATTTCAAATGAAGACCTAAAATGACTATATTAATCTAAAAAAAGAGCCCGAGTCACTTTAATTAAAGGCATTTTGGTCATTTACTATTTTATTTTTTCATTTTTCTTTTTTTAATAGATTTTGAAAATAAAAAATAAAAAACACAAGTAAGAGGATGGGAGATCGTCGCCCTACCACTAGTGGAGCGACAACTATGGCCATCGGGGTCGCCAGTGCCTCAATGAAGGCCACTAACCCCACCGATCAGGCCCTCGCATGAGTTGGGAGAGGGTAGCGACCCTCTCCCGGATCTGAGCGAGGGTTAATGGCCCGTTCGACCATAGGTTGCGGTCATTAGTTGGAACCGAGGTAGACAGCACCCCCTGACCCACTCCGGCCGGTGGTCCCGACTGATGATCACGAACCTTGATTGCACCTAAATGAGTGTTGTCGACCCTTGCCTCTAATCGGTGATGGTGGGGCAATGGCCACAAACGGATGTTTTCTTTATTTTTTTTAACTTTCTATTTTTATTTTTTTATTTTAATTTGATTTAACGAAAAATTAGATTAATTTTATATTTTTACAAATAAAAAATCGACCAACAAAGTCAACTATTTATTTAAAATAATTATAATCACTTCAAACCCTTTTTAATATAATAAAAATAATTTTAATTTTATTTAATTCGCTTCAAATCCTTATATGAAAAAATTGAATGTAATTGACCCCTTTCTTAAATTTTCCCTTTTCTGAATCGAACGAGTGACGTGGAGTTTGGATTTCTCTGAGCAAGTGTCTGAATCATTCAAGAATGGCCACTAACACTTCGATTGCCAATGAAATGTACTCAAGGCGTATAACGCTGTACAACTTGTATGGAACGAACAAGAAAAAGAGCGAGGGAAAAAAAAAAGGAATCTTTGACCAATCCATCGTATAACATGATCAGGATCGCCCCTAGAAATCTAAGAAGAAGAAGAAGAAGAAGAAGAAGAAACGTGACCGTCGCTGTCGGCGCCACCGACACCAAAAGCGAAGCTCACCCAGACTCCCCCTTCTCGCTTCTCGCGGGCCTCCCCTTCCTCGACCGGCATCTCATACCTGCACACGGGGCACGTCCCGCGGACCCCCAACCACCGCTCGATGCAGCCCCCGTGGAACCTGTGCTTGCACGGCATCTCCTTCGCCGGCTCTCCGGCCACGAGGTTCTCCAGGCAGATGGCGCACTCGCACTCGTGGCCTTCCTCGACCTCCACGGCCGGCATGGCCTCCACCGAAGCCCTCGACGCCGGCGGCCGCCCACCCCCGGCACCCTGCGGGGGTTCCGGGCCGGTCCCGATGACGACCAGGCTCTGGGTGAATGGGTTGATGAGAACGAACCGCTCAGGCAGGGTTAGGAAGCCGGAGCCGGATTGGTCCGGCGGAGACGCCGAGGTCGAGAAGCCAAGGAAGAAGGGGAATAAGAGAGGGAGGTTTATGCTGTGGAGGAGGGAGGCGGCGTCGGGTGATGACTGGGGAGCTTCGCTGGCCATTGATCAAGAGCTAGAGAGAGAGAGTGACTTTGACTATGGAGGATGAGAGAGAATGAGAAAAGGAGGGAGGGGGTTATAAGGGGGAAGGAGTTGGGGACATACTGGAAGGTTGTGGAAGGATCTGGAAACCAATCTTGGCATTTGGATCTTTGAAGTAGAAGAAGAAGAAGAAGAAGAGGAGGAAACAGAATGTCGGGCCAGATTCGATGCTTCGGGTCTCGAAAATGGGGGAGGGTCGAGACCGACCCGCTCCCTTGATCGGGCCTGATTTAGTGTCCTGGCTGGCCCATCAACAGAATATCACATACCCACCCAAAGTGGCTTCAAACGACTTGATCCACGGTTTCAGTTGGGCCTACTTCGGGTTTGTACCTTTGTTTTTTGTTTTTTTGTAATTTTTTTTTTAAGGTTCATGTCTGAAAATGTTGAAATGTGTTTAAAAAACACCAGCGCTTAATCGACCTCCATAATTTATAATTGAGGGAATGGAATAGCTGTTGATTGGTTAGTTTATCCGGGGTTGCCTAAACTGTCCCTAGATACATAAATTGCTTGGGTATTAAAGCATTGAGAGGACTTTTTCCTAACATGAGAGAACTGGGAAAGTTCTCGTGGATGTTCATTTGCCGGCTTTTTAATCAACCTCCGAGATAAAAGGGGTTGTTTTTGGGGATATGACATGGGTTGCCACAATAAACATTAGGGGTCATTTCGTCGATTAAATCTCGAGACACTGGATTCCATTAGAATGAGTAGCTTTTCCTGAACTAAATGTCTGGTAGATTTAGGGAACCCATCTAAACGAATATGAATTTTAATCTGGCTCACTTGTATGTTGTATCCGAGAAGGGATGACAATTTTGGCTTGCTTCAATCATGATCTGACATTTTGCGACTTTTCCAATTGGAGTGGGGGTGTAACACATTCTCCTCGCTTAGGAAGTTGCACTGATAATTTAGCCCATCTCATGAAATATGTACACAATATTCATGTCATCGGTCCCCTTCAAATATCGGAGGATTCACTTCACAGCATTTTATAGCGAGTCTTCCCACAATTCTTTATGTAACTATTGACAATCCTCAGAGCTTGCAAAACGTCACGCCTAGGGCACGATATTCGAGAAAAATAAATAAATAATAAATAAAATATAATTTATAGGACAATGAATATGAATTGATTTTTGTTTTGAATTTCGATTTTGAATTTCTTTTATTTCTAGTTAATAAAAACATAATAAGCAAGTTGGAAAATGTCGTGCCGATCTCAATCACCTTGTAACGAATTAATAGTACACAAAAAAGGTTATACTAGTTTCCAGATTTATTTTTGAATGGGAATTAGGTTAACAAGGACAAATCATCCATTCAGTTTTCTTTCGAGTTTTCTTAATAAAAAAGATTCGTTGAGGCCATCACGATTTAGTCTCGAAAGATGGAGCGATTGAGAGAATGTTTTAGATATTTTTACAAAAATATTTCTTTGCAACATTCAAATAATCTCAAACTCGACACTCAACTCAACTCTAGCACATCAATATCAGGCATACGCCTAACTGTGTTCAACATGTTAACAATATATACTAGTAGATAAACTAATGACCATCCTCCAATGTCCTAAAGTAAATATAACTATGCGATTGACTTTCGAATAGTGCTGACTAGACATATAAGCGTCGAAATAATTCTACCACTGCCAATGAGACTGTCCAACCTATACAAAATTTTCTTTAATAAGCAAATAGAGTCCTTATAGCAATGTGATGGTGTGTTAGGCACCCCAGGTTTTCAATCACATGATTTTTCTCTGCTTCAAATCTGAAAGCGAAGGTGAATATCCCCAAACCCGTGAAATGGCTACATTTTCATTGGTCCAAGCTTTCCCCATAATATTTTGTAATGCTTTAAAATTCGGGAGAAGGACATCAGAAATGTCAAAAGTTGTATACGACGCTCACTATAGTGCCAAAAGTTTTCATCGGATCACTTAAATGCCAAATTAATATATATATATATATATATATATATATATATATATATATCACTTAAGTACCCGAGGCGAGAGATTCCGGCCAAAATTAATATGTAGCATCTATAATTAAATGTTAATATGACGTGGTACTTTTAAAAAAAAAATTCAGTCCACTTGGACTTCTAAAATAAAAAAAATTAATTTAAATTAAATTTAAATTTAAAAATGTGCTATAAAATTTTTTTTTAAAATACAAATTTTATTTAAAATAAAGTTAAGAATAAGCTAACAAAAAAAATTAACGGTGGAAACCAAGCGGCGAGGGAATGGTCGGCAAGGGTGGGGGATGGTAGGTGATGGTGGGGCAGCGACGACGGCGAGGACCGTACAAGATCCTCACCGCCCGGTTTCCGCCGTTATCTTCTTTTTGAGCTTATTTTTAATTTATTTTGAATAAATTTTATATTAAAAATCGACATTTGAACAAAAATGAAGTCGTCTTAGCCACGCTATTACCAAGTAGGAGAGATAAAATATTAAAAAATGTCAATGTTTTTCATTAGTCCAAATTGACGGAGTTAAAGGAATGACTCGTTTGCATCAATTTGACAAATTTTAGGACTTGAATTCACTTTTTATAAGTTTTAGAGCTCAATTACATTTTCGTAATAAGTTTTAAGACATCTAGTACACATTTCCTTTTTTTTTTTAAATTTTTATTTTTTTAATCTAATTAAGTTTGTATTTTTATTTTATATTATTTTTTTTTAAATTTTAATTTTTTTTTGCTAACTAGACTTTTAGCAAGCCACGTCATCTTCAGATTTTAATAAAAAAAAATGTCACGTCGAATTTCCAATCGGGTACATCGGAGTTGGCAATTAAGTGATCGTTTTTCAAAAAATTTGGCACTTAAGTGATCTAATAAAAACTTTTGGCACTAAAGTGAGAGTCATGCATAACTTTTGATACTCCTAATGTTCTTCTCTCTTTAAAATTCACACTAGGTTTTGTATAAGGGAAAAGTATAAAAAAAAAAAATTTAAACATATTGCACTGGTACCGATTCGATCGTAAATTTTTCAATTGAGCCAATTAAATCCTAAACATTTTGATGATTTGCCAATATAATTCATCCGATCGGTTTTGATCGAAAATCGCTAATAAGAACGTTAGCCATCTTATGTGGCACGGTCAATGCTAACTTGAAAATTTTTATATACTTTTATTACTTTTTTGTTTTGTTTTTCTTTCATTTCCTTTCTTTTTCTTCCCAACTATAAGCCGGCAAGGGTGTCGGGCCCTTGCCCATATCCAGGAAAGAGCCGCGACGCTCTCGCTTGGTTTGGGCGAGAGCCACGATACCCTTGCCGGCCACAGGCAAAGTCCGCGAGCCCCTCATCTGTGGCCAATGAGCACGCGAGTCCATTGCTCGTGGACGTGCAATGGCGTCGCGGCCCTTGTCGACGAACAGGCGAGGGCATTGGCCCTCATCTGGATTGGGCGAGGGCGTGGAGGCCCTTGCGAGTGGCCATCAATTGTTAAAAAAAAAAACAAAGAAAGAAAGAAAAGAAAAGGAAAAATAAAAAAAATTATAAAATTATCCATGTTTGTGCTGGTGGTTCCACGTAGAATGGACGTCGGCCAGGTAAGTTTAAGACATTTTTATACTTTTTTCGTTTGCACGAGGTTGCGCAAAGAGGTTGAGACGGCACTCACTTAGTAGTTCCTCATCGGAAACTAGACCATCCATTACAGCTACATCATTGTCTAGCTAGAATTTACCTAATCTCCTGCAGAGAATATGAATGCGAGCATCAGCAGCATCGTCCCCATCCACATGCTTCTTTCAGCTACGGACTACTGAACCATCGAAAATGGACCCAGCAACGAATGACATGAAAGTAGAGGAATAAAGGTCAAAAAAACTAAAGGGGAAAGAGATCAGAGAGAGACAGATCGGGCGGCTAGGGTTCAAGGGTTTGGTGGGGTTAAGCTTTAACTACCACCGCAGAAGGATACAGAGAAGCTCTTCCGTAAAGAGAGATCTCTAGATATCGACCCACTCAATGGATCCAAAGCCTGAGCTTTCCTACGAAAATGCATCGAATATGGTTTAGATCGGACGTGCATTACTTCATCTTGTCCGAAACGCCAAGCGACCAACCAGTTCCTTCAATAAATTTAACACTAACATGGAGCTGGGACCAGGCGTGCCTTGCAGAACTTGCTCCTCCTCCAAAGAAGGCTTAAAGCAACATCATCTTTCGAATTGTACGAAACAAATCGAATTCATCTCGAAGATACCAAAGGGTATTCATTTTTTCCATAAGTTACGGTAGGTCGGCTTCGGCGTGAAATGAAATCGAAGCTGACGCAGTGAAAGAGATAACAGGAAATTCTTTCCAAATGATAAACCAAATTTGATACAATGATAACGTAAAGATTACATAGGGCGGACGTCCATTATATAGATAGGATTCCTTTAGAAATTAGAATTACTCAAAGATAACATTAAATGAATCAAATCTAATCTAATTAAACGGAATTCAAATCAAATATCACGATTGTATATATTGCAAAGTTGCCTAAAATAAAAAACTGCTCGAAAACCTATCTAAACGACTTCGAAATAGGGGTGAGCATGGGCCAAGTGAGTAGGATCCGGATCCGGACCCCGAAACCGATCTCGTTATAATCGGTTCTCAATTTTTGAAACCGAGAATTGACCCGTTTATCCTAGAACCTGTTTTGGAGTCTACCCTATTTTTCGATCCGGTACCGGGGTTTACCCGAGAACCTGTTTTCTTTTTGTTTCTTTTTCTGATTTTATTTTTTCCATCAAAATAATATGAGTATCGATGAAATGATCCAAAGTAAAAGGTAAATAGTAAAACTCATTATCCGCCAAAAGTAACAATTCCCGATGTGAGCAATAAATATGACAATCCATCAAAAGCAACAATCCAAAATATAATAATAGAAGTTACAATCCACAAAAAGCAATAATGATCCTACAAAACGCTGAATTAACAAGTGCAATTCTTCCTATCGCACTACCACTAAAATCCACTAATAATCTCTCCTGTTTGTCTTGCAAGTCAAAAGACTCGAAAACCACTTTGAAACTTGCAAGGTTGACAAAAAAAGCAAGATAGGTTTTTTTTTTTTTTAGATAAAATCGGTTCTAAAGTCGGTCCGGGTGGGTCTTCACCTAGAATAGGGAACTGGACCGGTTTCAACCGGTTCCCAAAAATTGGAACGGATTCCTAGACCGGTTTGAGCGAGAACCGGTTCCCAACCCTATTTTTCGGGTGGTCTGATCTGAGTTCCGGGTCAACCCGATCCGGTTGCACACCCCTACTCCGAAACGCGAAAATCCATCGTATGTCACAGCAAAGCATGATTATTGATCATAAGGCCGTTTCGCTTCAGCCGACCGAATTTGAACTAAATCCGAGCTCACCAGTCCCAAATTAGTGAAATCTACCCGATTTCCGACGATCACGTTTTTCCAAAAAATCATACGCCAGTTGTTCTACATTAGAAGTAGTTATTCCGAAAGAAAAGGTGGATACAAGTTGGTCCGATGGATGGACAAATTATTGAGTTTGGCTACAGATCGGTCCATCGATGCCCTGGTTAAAAGGAGGGAAACTGGACCTTGGAAGCACATCTGCCCCTCGGCAAGACGGGACATTCGATGATCTCCGCGCCGGAAGTGTCCACGCAAACGTATATCTGATAAATCTGGCTGTTGCCTGATGAATCCACGTTGCATTCCATTCCGGGTTCGAACCCGATGGAATCCTTGATCGCTTCTTTCACGCTCTCTATGCTGTAAAACTCGTTGTTCGGCTTGATTCCTGCACGAGAGGTTTCTCGTGAGTGAGTCGTAAGGACATGGCTACTTAGAAGGGAGACTTGACACGATTATGGGAACCTTACCCGCGTTCTCGAGGCTTTGGAGGAGGTTCACTTTCTGCTTGAGCTTGAGGGCTGCTTCGAAATACTCGTGTTGGTCGAGTTCGGACTCGGAGCAAGTCCCGTGCTTCTCCCATTCGTGTGTCCAGAACTTGGTGTCGTCACTGCTCGGGCATGACAGTGATGGCCAGTTCTTCTCCAAGCTGCCGATCAGATCGGAAATCTGCGCCATTTTCCAAAGACAACATGAATTCGTTGCACAAATTATCTAGTTTAGTACCCAAAATCCGGATGCTATTGGGCTTTATTTCCTTTTTTGGTCTACGTACATATCATGAAAACAAATGTCAGACATACTAAGACTAGCTCACGAAATTGGTTTGCTAAGAGCTTATAACGATAGATCTCGATGGAAGAAATCACAGACGGATCGATCTCTGTTGATCAATCTAAGAGCTGCATAGGTGTTGACCTATCCATTCAATATCCAGGGTTATGTATTTACCGATTCCTGATCAAGTGTGACCAGCTCACAGCAATCGCATATCACATTACTTAGAACATGGGCGTGAATCGAAGTTACCGGATCAAGTGGTTGAGTATTTAATCCAAGTTTGTTAGGCTCAAGCTTTCCACATTAAGCATCTTTCGGGTTTACCTTGTTTCTTTTTTTGTTGCGAAGTCGCATCGTTTCTCTAATTTCACAGTGCATATCTCATTTCTGGTTGCGCTGGAGCTATTTTCACCATCTTATGATACACTAAACTCTGGAAACCTCAACTTATTGGCATGTTTTTTTTTTTTTTTTTTAAATCTCAAGCTGAAGTTTTGAGTTGAGGAAATTCTTCTTGCCAGATCCATTGACATGGTTGACTACATTCAAGTTCAAGAATTGGGTATGGATCAAGTCAAGGAAAGCAAGAAAAAAAGACCGTTACCTCAGATTTTTCGAAAGCATTCTCAGGGTTACAATTAGAAGGGTAAGATCCATCATTGAAGTTAGGCCACAGTCCATGGATGCTGAAATCCGCCGCCGGCTTTCCAGTTTTTGGGTAGCAACATTTGCGGTTCGTATCGCAGTACGACCCCGGCCACTTCATGAAACCATACAGAACACCAAACATCAATCCAAGAAGAGAAAAAGAAAAACGTGAAAAAGAATCAAACAACACAAGAGGTGCAGAAGTTGAGAGACCATCTTACTTGCTGAACGAAATAGAAGAAATCGAAGTCGTCGGCAGCACAAAGAAAAGACAGACATTGTGTCGCCAAGACTGTTACGATGATCGCAAACGAACCCTTGCCTTTCATCTTTCTTTCTCTCTCTCTCTCTCCAAGATTCTGTGAAAATAATATGAGCTGTTGAGCATAGGAAATGGCCGATCTGTTTTAATGCTAAGCAGCTGTATATATAGGCATTAACGTAAGACCAAGAACAGGATATGCCGTAGCGTATATGCTCTTGGCAACCTCATTTTTTTCAAATATGGTTTTGGCGCATTTAACAGTTTCCACACCTTTCTTACGTCACGGATTGGTACTACGGGTTAGGGTTAGTTCATAAACTGGAGTGGAATTACGTGCCGTGCTCGAGGAATCTGAGTTCAGAAGTTGTACGATTTAAATAAGTGTAATCTTCGAGAAAACACTGAGCTTAGCAGTTATAACATTTGGCCAACCATGTTTTGGTACAACGATAGGCTCACAGAAAGATCGTGAGACGAAGTTGTTCGCAAATGGATAGGGATGAAGTCGAGCGCGTCGATGGGTACAACCTAAATCAGCACGGCTCGTTAATTTTTTTCTCAAATTAAGTCGACCAAGTTCTGTCGGTTACCAACTCTCTCGTTTAAGTTATTTACCGACGAATTATCAGTCTCAATTAGAGCGACTTACTCGCTTCATAATTACCAACTTTTCTTATTACCGACTTCGATTTACTTCTCTTAAGACGTCTTGAATGAATGAAATCTTAAATGAAGTTCTTGGCATCAGTTTTAATGGTCCATCAACTTTTCTCCGTTTAAGTACGACGGTTACTTGAATTTTTTTTTTTTTTACCTTTTATATCGGATTACCTAATCGGGCAAAAGGTCCTTTTATTTGCATCTTATGCGTGAGACCTAATTAGCAAGTCTCTCTTTCGTTGGACAACCTTCCACGTCGGGCCAACATTACATGCCATCATTTTTAGGGCAAAAGTTATTAGTTTGCTTCTCCGAGAAGTGGTACAAACGTTCAGTATAATTTCTCCACACGCATCTAAAGATCGATGCTTTTAAGGTCACATCTAAGGTTAACACACGCATGGGCTACTAGGCTCTGTTTGTTTCGTGAAAAATAATTGATTGAAAAAATATTTTTCTAATCGCATGTAAATGAAAAATATTTTGGCAAAACGACACAAATTGTCCGTGAACTTAGTGTGCAATGTAGTCTTTGAAATTTTAATTTGACCATAATGATCTCTGAATTTTAAGCCAATATGCAATGTGATCCCCGAACTTTTAATTTGATCAATATGGCCCTGAACTTTTGGTACATGTTCAACTTAGTTCCTGAACTTGGATTAATGAAATGACTATATTGAACATCTTCATACAATTCATGGACTAAATTAAACATGTATCAAAAGTTCATGGACCATATTGTCAAATTAAAAGTTAAGGGACAACATTGCACATTGAGTTAATATTCAATGACTATATTGATCAAATTAAAAGTTCAGAGACTACATTGCACGTTAAGTCGAAGTTCGGGAACCATTTGTGTCATTATCCCAAATACTTTTCCCGTCCATAAAAATATTTTAGACATGAATTGTTGTTGACAATTATTTTATGTCGAGCAACAGAAGTGACCATTTTCATGAAAAAAATCTCTTTCAAATTATACATTTTTCGCGAAAACAAACGGACCTTGAATATGCTTAATTGCATTTAAGACGACTTTGATCATACGGTCATCGTATTAGTCGAACGCGTTGTTCGCACATTTAAGAATCAAATAAACCGCCGATTTCTTGTTGCATGTTGCTTCTACCGGCTATTCCAACATACTTTAATGTTTTTGTTACTTAAAGACTCAATTGCAGGATGAGGACAAAGATATGTGCTATCTCTATGAAGTATTGCAATTTGCATATTCTCAAATTGGATATGTCATCACCGTCATGATTTCACTATTGTTACATTTTTATAAAAATATAAGAAAAGTTGGTACTTTGCAAACTGCTAAAAAAAGCTGGTAATTTAATTAAAATGAGGATAGTTTACCGACAAATGCTGTGGAGTCAGGCAATTGGTAATCATTTTACTGACAATTTTTTTTTATTACTTAGGCTCCGTTTATTTCGTGAAAATTCAATGACTTATAATATATTTTCCTAAAAAATGATCGCTTATATCGCTCCAAATAATTGGATCAATGAAAGATGCTTTCGTTAACGGCAACAAGTCATGTCTAAGCATTTTTTGTAGATGATGAAAATAATTCTCCGTTCATTCATTTTTTTCATAACCTACACAAGCAATTATTTTTAGGAAAATATTTTTCAAATCATTCGTGATCCGCAAAACAAAACGAACTCTTGCTAAGGATTCTTTTTCAACTTGAAAATCAAGTGTGAACTAATGCTCCATATGTTTTGCGAAAATGAATGATTGGAAATTATTTTCTTAAAAATAATCGCTCGAAAAAATTAGTCCATGAAAAATGTTTAAACATCGATATTACCGTCAATAATTTATGTCTATACTTTTCATTGACGTTGAAAATATTTATGGTTCATTTATTTTTGTAAGCGATACAAGTGATCATTTTCAGGAAAATGCTTTTCGAATCTTTCATATTCTGTAAAACAAACGCACCCAGTTGTTTGCATCACTTACAAAAATAAATGAAGGAGAAATATTTTCGTCATCCCCACAAATATAAAGACTTAAATTGTTGTCGATAATAAAAATATTTTTTATTGACTAATTATTTTAAGCAATCGTTTTTTTTAAATATGTTTCCTAATTAGCCTTTTTTTTTTTTGTTGAAGTTAGGTATTTCTTTGTTGCAATGCCAATTGCGTACAAGCCACACCCTCTTGAGAAAGTTCACGAGACGCCACGTTCTTTCTGGCTTTTCGGTTAAAGCATACTCAGATGACACATTGTCTGAAGCAATGAGATCGACGTAGACATGGCCATTTTGCTGAAGAGGCTACCTTAGCCATGTTATTAAGTCCTTTTACGCTAGTAACATCGCGGGAATGAATTGGATGGAGTCATTAGAATCATGCGAATATAGCCTGACACATACACACGATACGACACCATGGGCAACCACATATTTAAGTCCTAAAAAGAAGGGAACTCGATCTCTGAAGAGCACGCGCCATGAGGAAACACAGGACATTTGATTAGGTCGGACCCGGAAGTGTCGACGCACAGGTAAATCTGGTAAAGCTGGGAGTTCCCGGAGGAGTCCTTGTTGCACTCGATCCACGGAGTGTACCCTACTGCATCCGTGATAGCGTCTTTTATGCTCGTTAAGCTGTATGAGCCTCCTGGTGTGATTCCTGCAATTTACACATCAAGGAGAGATCAAGTGACGAGTTGACATCTTAGGAAGTACAAGCATGGACTCCGTCACTCATGGCATGTCGGTGTTGGAATGCTCAGATCGAAAGGAACTCGCCGTGTCGAGGTCTGATCCAGCGACACCCACACGTGGAATTTAGTACAGCAACGTTTCCACACAGAACACTTATGTCTAGAGTCGATTCGACCTCATCTCGCGTCGATCAAAGTTCAGAAGTTCACTTGGTTGCTATTTTGACAAAACATACGAGTACCTGAGCTTGTCAGTGCTTGGAGGAGGTTAACCTTCTGCTTGAGGCCGAGAGCCGATTCGAAGTAAGCGTGTTGATCAAGGACAGACTCCGAGCAGGTACCGTGTTTCTCCCATTCGTGCGACCAGAACTGTTGGCCATCGCTGCTCGGGCACGCCAGTGTTGGCCAGCTCCTCTGCATACTACTTTGGAGGTCCGATATCTGATCAAAACGGGGCAAATGCGATATCTCAGGGTTCTGTCAACAATATAAATGATGTACAGCTGATATCCTATCTGGAGAACAAAACATTTCATTTTTTTCGGCGAAGTGATTGCAAGTGTAAGTAAGAAAGTCTATGCTGAAATTTTGTAAGGAATTATCCTGGCTGTTGAACTCCGGTGCAGACGTTACCTGGGATACTGTCGCTGACTCGCTGGGCTAATGTAAAAGAAATCTTGCGTTTAGTTCTTTCCTAGTGTCAAATTCATGGACGAGAGTCCCTGGACCGTCAGACAACATATTACTGCTAAGGACGTCCTTTAGTTAGAGAGCAGCTTTTGCTCTTTCAGAAGAAGACTAAAAATTCAATCTTTTGTCCAGTTAAAAATGCTTTTCCCCGGTTATGCTCCATGATTTCAGTTCCGAAGGAGATAAACGAAGACGTTTATTGTGTGATCGGAAGAGGACAAGGTTTCGACAACTTGTGATTTGTGTACCTGATACAGAGTGTGACTACATACCGTTTACCGTTTACGCAAATTCTGAACTACACTTGTATGCTCTTTTTGGGGGGGCTTCATTGTGGATAGTTATCATCATTTAGAAATAGCTAATCCTAATTATCAACAAGTGAATCCATACATCCCTCCTAGCAAATTTCGCTCGGTTCAACAAGAAGACAACAAAGCAATACCAGTTTGATGAGAACACTGGGCACGTACCTCCGACGGGCTGAAGGGGCTGTTGGGATCGCAGTTGGACGGGTACGAGCCGTCGTTGTAATTAGGCCAGAGCCCATGAATCCCGAAATCCGCTGCTGGCTTCCCAGTGGTCGGATAGCAACAGGACTGCTCTGTGTCGCAGTATGACCCGGGCCACTGTTCATCGTGAAAATCAGTAAGAATTCATGAGCTTCTACGTGCTTAAATGAAACTTTAGGATCTCACCCCAAATCTGAAACCACAAGTCAAGTCACACAAAACTCACCTGCTGAACGAAGTAGAAGAAATCAAAGCCTTGCGATGCGACGAGGACCACTAGGCATTGAAGCAACACGATATGGATCAGAATCGAACATTTGGACTTCATCGTCTTCGACACCTCTCACACTCTGGGTCTCTCACTGGACTCTCAAAGAGGGTGGTTGATGATGATGATGTTAGTGTGTTTGGATTTAGGACAGTGGAATGCCAGGGATTTATAGGCCAAAACGGAAGGTTTTGGAAGATAGTATCCAAAGAGCATATGCTCTGATTTCTTGCCAAATAATAATCAAATCCACACCACATGATTGATGCATCCCTTCAAGTGTGTATCGGTCTCTCCATGATTCGCATGATGTCGGCTCTTACCCTTTCATTCATCAATTTCAATCTCATGAATGAGGAAGCAATCATTACGGTTCATCATTGGCATGATGCAACAAAGTTTAAAAATCTGGCCTCTGTTCACAGAATCGACACTGCATTTATGGGTTTATCTCATTTTTGTTATTAAAAAAAAAAAGGCAAAAGTCATAGAAGTTCAATGGACAGCAAAATTCTTGATTGTGATCAGCCTTCACAATAATCTGGTTAAATATGAAGCCCCTTATTCAACCGAAAAACAAAGCCTATCCATCATGTTCGTAATGGCTACTTTGGAGCTTTCAGACTAGAGATTCATCTGGACTCGGTTCGCTGTCATCTGTTCTGTGTAGTCCAAGCATTGTCTTTAGTAGGCGGAATCCATTCACTGCTCGTGGTTGTTTCCACGTTGCACGCTAGGCCACTCCTTTGGCTGTTCTTTTTAACTCTCCACCAAAGTCAAATTAGGCGCAGACAAATGGCAGAAAAACTATTGATGCTTCCAATAAGAGATGCACGAAACTTTCAACCACCATAATGCTGATCTGTTTCCTGTATCCAAGCATTGTCTTTAGGAGGCAAGACCATTTCACACCTGCCCGTAGCTGTTTCCACTTTGCAAGCTTGGCCATTGAATTGGCTGGTCCTTTCAACTCTAACCAGTCATTTATACACACCAGACCTGCCTTTAAACGACAATTGCAATCACTCATCTCCCTCAAAGAGAGGAGAGTTCTTGCAGGAGAGAGAAATGCTCCAGTTTGTCATGTGAAAGGAGCAAACTTGATTTGGTTCTCTGTACACTGGTTCTCAAACATGGTCACAAGCAAGCACAGGGTGGCCCTCTGGGTGCCTTGAGGCAAGGCATGTACACCAGTATGCTCTTGCCTGCTTGGAAATTTGCTTGGTTAAGTGGTACGTCACAGCGCACCCACTTGAATGACTTAAATCAAACCTCCATTAGAGTAAAACTACCAGTAATCACCGCAAGAGCACTCACCGTCCTCGAAATGATGAAACCGTTGAATATCTCTAAGGACAATCTGCCTGCCAAAGATAAAAGATATAAGTTTGGCAGCAGAGTGGCAGTCCCTGCATACTCGCAGATTCTTCACCACGCGAATCGTCGTCCCTGGGGGAGTGTTTAAAAGGCCAAAAGCGATGGCCAGCTTCTCGCTGTGATATCTAAGTGTGATCTCTTTGTCCTTCTCCTCCATGTTCGCATGACAGACTAGAGAAGTATCGGGGACATACCCCGCCAGCTTCAGCTCTTCGATCAGCTGGTCAAGTGTATGGTGCAGCGACGTTGAAACAGAATGAACTCCATCCCCTGAGAAGAATTCATGCACTACATTGTCCACCTCTATGGAGCTACAACCAGGAACTTTAACCGCCCCGCGTTCATTCATCAGTTTCCTCAAAAAATCCACATCCTCCCATATGCCAGCTCGAGCACTCATGTTGGATAGCATTACGTAGTCCCCGCCATGGGTATCATCCAGTTCGAAAATCCTCTGAATGACCCGCTTCGCCATATCAATGTTGTCGTGGCTGCTACACGCAGACAACAATGTTCGCCATAGTATTGGCGTGGGCTTAATCGGCAACTCGTGTATGAAGTCGTAAGCCTCATCCAGTCGTCCTGCTCGTCCCAGCAAATCCACCATGCATCCAAAATGTTTGATCCCGGGATCAATCCCATACTCATTCTTCATATCACGGAAGAACCTGTACCCTTCCTCAACCAATCCAGTGTGACTACAAGCATGCAAGAGCCCCAGAAAAGTAACATCATCAGGCGATACTCGGGTCTGAACCATCTCTTCAAACATTGATATAGCCCTGGAACCATGTCCATGTGTTGCATAGGCCACAATGATTGCTGACCAAGCCTGCGTATCTTTGATCTTCATATTCTCGAACATGGAAATTGCATCCTCTAAACTCCCGCACTTTGCAAACATATCTATCAGTGAGGTGTTCACCTTCACACCATCCAAACCGTGCCTCTGCACGTACTCGTGTATCCATTTCCCGAGCTCTAATGATCCCAACAACGCACAAGAGGTAAGAACACTCAGGATGGTCACATCATCAGGCCTCCGATTACTTGCTTGCATTTCTCGAAACAATGATAATGCCTCGTTAGGCCTGCTACTCCGAGCATAACCATTTATAATTGAATTATAAATAACAACACAGGGGTCGGATATCTTATCGAAGACCCTTCGAGCTGCATCCACGTCGCCGCACTCGGTGTACATATTTATAAGAGTGGGCGACACATAGACATTCTGGGTCAACCCGAGTTTGACAGCGAAACAGTGCAACTGTTTGCCTTCCGCCAATGCTTTAGCGCCGGCACACGCCCTCAGGAGCGATGGGAAACTGTAATCATCAGGAAAGAGACCGAGATTCAGAACCCGCACGAACAGCGCCATTGCCCGAAGCGGGTCATCCACGCGCGAGTACCCGCGGGACATGGTGTTGAAGAGGACGATGTCCGGGTGGGGAATTTCATCGAACAGCTTCTGGGCATGAGCCATGGAAGCATCGTTTGGGTATCGAGTGCAGAAATTGACGAGCTTGTTGATCACAGAGATGTCGCGTTGGAGCTGGGTCTTCAAGGTGAAGGCTTGGATTTGCTTGAGCTCCTTCAAGGAGTTGCAGTTGGGCAAAAGCGAGAGTGGGTGATGAGCTGAGAATGCAGAAGCAGAGGTCGCGCCCTCTTTCGGTGGATACAATGTGCTTACTGGTGGAGGCGAAGCCGTCGCCATAATCAGTACAGATAAGCAGGAGGTTGCGGATGGAAGACGAACAAGAAGAAGCCGGATAAATACTTAAAAAAAAAAAAACACAGAAGAAGACGAAGTAGAAAAAGTGAAGCAGATTGCTCTCGTTGAGAGTCGAACTCAAGACCTCCCGCTTACTAAACGGGTGCTCTAACCAACTGAGCTACGAGAGCTGGATGCCTTCTTACCTGAATTTTAATAATTAATAATTAATTTTTGGCCTTACCATACAAATCCATGCATTTAGTGAAGACATCTGACATTTCCTCGTAAGTCGGATAATAGGAGAGCACTTAAAATGATTTGATACTAAAAAATTTAGAATTAAGTACCCAATCGACTTATATCAAGTCCCAAAAACAATGTTGCAAATATACAAATGCAGGTTCTCAATTTTTGTACCTTTGACTCTTAAATCACCTAAAGCATATCACTTTCTCAAATGGTCCATAATTTGTTTCAAAGAGAAATAAGTACCCGCGACACCGACGAAAAGCCCGATCAATATGATCCCAACTATAGCTCCAACCTCTATACTACTCTTCTTCGAGCCTTTGTATATCTTGAGATAGCAAAAGCAAGGCAACAATATCGACATCGTGACGCTCAAGAATGAACCTATAAACACCATCACGTAGGCGAAGAACGGGACCACCAGCGCCACGATGACCGTGCTGACGACGATGACCGTCCTCACCAGCATGCTCATGGGTCGGCTGTCGCGGAAGGGGCATGTCTCCTCGAGAGCCGTCGCGATCGGGTTGATGATGACCGCGTACTTGGTGAGGGGGTTGATCAGCGTCATATAGATCGCGATCTTGGAGCTCATCTTTCTAATAGGGAGATTCAACGTCACTTGCGATTTCAGATGCTCGCCAAACATCGAGTAGCCTAGGACCGCCATCGACCCGTAGGTGACGGTGCTCGTCAAGAAACAAACCAACAAAACCTACACTCACGCATGAAAAATGATTATGTGACGGTCCTTAACCTAGTGAGATTAACAGCTTATTTTGGATCACAAAAAAATATATAACAAATAATTAGAAATTGTTGCGAGGTCAATCTCTTCCAGAAGGGAAAAGCATCCAAAGACTGTTCGCTAGTAAATTATTGTTTAGAAATTATTGTTTAGAAATTGTTTAGAAATTATTGTTAACAAATAATTAACAATATGCTGATATTCTGAGTCATCCAAAGACTGTTCGCTAGTAAAGCCTGTATCATCCAATGCAAAGGGAAAAGCATACTGTAATGCAAAGAGTGGGAACAGCATACTGCAGAAGCCTAGAACTAGTATACCTTTGAGAATTGACTTCGATCTTTCATGGAATTGCAGAGAGTGGGAAACACTGCGTGGCCACAATAGCAAAACGCAAACAAGCTTATGGCAGTCGGTATGCCACTCCAACTCAAGAGCGTCCCTTCTCCGTCAAACCCTACACCATCGACGGCGCCAACCCACAACACACACAGAACCAATACAATCGAAGCCAAGACGCCTCCGGCAGAGACGTAGGCAAGAGCGCCCAAGCTTCTCAGCCACGTCGTCGGCAAGATCACGAGGGCGGCTAGCAGGACAAACCCTTGCTTGCCTCCGATTTTAAAATGACCCAATTTGAAATCGTGGTCGGGGAACAACTTGTCGAGGTTGTCGCCTTCGAGTATGAGGAACTCGACCGCGACCAGGTAGAGCTCAAGGTACATGAAGATGCATATTACGGCCCTTCCTTTGCGCCCGAAGGCCAGTTCGCCGATGTCGGGGTAGGTCTTGATAAGCGGGCTCGCGTCCATGCAACGTTGTAGGAGTAAACCCGTGTACCAACATAGGATCGCTACTAGGAGGAGAAACATTAAGCTCAGCCATCCCCCTTGAGACAGAGCAAAAGGGATTGACAGTATCCCAACACCTGCAAATTGCTGTACCTTTCATTCTGACTGAAGGCGAAAAAACAAAGAATTTTCCTACGCACCTATGACACCCAATTCAGGAGTCTCAATGCAATGGTTTTTTTTTTATTTCAATGACTAAACTTTTTCACCGGAACATATTGTACTAAGGTCGATATTGTCCTCAGGGAGGACGTTTCCGAAAGAAGGTTTCGACATTGCGAAGGTCCAAATGCATGCTGGTGGCCTATGGTACGGCGGATATGCTTATAACATGTCAGTCACCTAGTGCTCGATGACTACATGATTGAGCTCGGGCGACCGGCATTTCAAGCGAAAGCAATACACATGAATACATATGTTGCTCTTCAAGCATGTCTGTCTGTGCACATCGTTATAGAGAGAGAGAGAGAGAGAGAGAGAGAGAGAGAGAGAGAGACCTGATAAGGCATTGAGGCCATTGAAGCAAGTCCGGAGGAAGGTGGTTCCTTTGGCCTGAGGGAGTGATGATCTCTCGGGTTGAGCCTCCATTTTCCGCCTTCCTTTTTGGCCACTCTCAGGCTGTGTCTGTCTCCCACTATTTGCAAAGGGAATGGACAAATATATAAGAAAGTAGAGAGAGGTTTTGCTTTTCTGGGGCTATGCGGTGGACAATCCCATCGCCATTATTGCCTTAAAAATACGACTCTTTTGTTTCATGGCCGGGGGGGGGGTGTGGGTGGTGTGGGGGAAGAAGGGAGATGGTGAAGATGAGTAGATTGTCATTCGGCTCCCAACATTTTGACGAAAGCAATATTTTTGTGGCTCCACGAATTTTGGCTTATTTACAAAAGTAGCTAACCCACTCGTAAGTACTTCAAGTGCCCTTGCCAAGTTGCCATCCACCTTTTCCTCCTAGAGTAAGCATTACTTTCTTCTTCTTTTTTTCTTTCTTTTGCGAAGATTAAGCTCTGTCGAATGTCATAATCCATCCTTCCTAGGGTAAACAACCCGAAAACCCTAGCCACACGCGATCCACATGCCTGTTTCGACCTAGCTCGGCCTCCACCCTCGCCCGTTGCCCGCCACCACTTCCGCTAGGGGTGAGCAAATCGGACCGCCCGAACCAGGAACCGTCCGGACCGGACCGAACCAATGGTCCGGTTCTCGATTTTAGATGGGCTGGTCCGGTTCCCGGTTCTTCATATTGGAACCGGTGGTCGGGCGGTCCGGTTCCCGGTTCTAGAGACGTAGAATCGGACCGGTCAAACTTAAAAAAAAAAAAACCATAATTGTTTATTGTTTCGGGTTTGCTCACCCTTTGTGCCTCTTCTGTCTTCACGTCTCAAGCAACTTGCAACTCTCGGCGTGCGCCTCTTGCTCACCGCCTCCCGCCTTGCTCGCGTTGCTGCTCACTGCCTCCGGCCTCGCTCCCGTTGTCGTTCATCGCCTCCAGCCTCGCTCATGTCGCTCGGTCCCCTCTCGTGCTTGCGCCTCTCACTCGACGCCTCCAACCTCACTCAACTCACTCAGCCCCTCTCCCTTGTGTCACGTCCTTCTCGGTCAATGCCTACCGCTCGGAATCTCGGCTCAACTCGGGACTGTTGCCTCCCTCACTCACTTTGTTTTGAACAAATCGCAACCGCAATTGCATCTCATCAAGGTAAGTGCTCCATGCTTGCGGTAGTGAATGGTCGAATGGAGTATTGGGCAGTCCTCGTAAAAGCTTATTGCGGTATTGCTTTTTTAGGCCTTTTGCGACAGTTCCCGTGCTTATCTTGTTAGGATTACAAATATAATTGGGAGAAAACAAGGTAGATGTTGCTACGTGATTTGCTTTTACCGGGTTTTGTTCTTTGTCACTTTGCTGCTGTTGCTAGCATTATGTGGGACACCTTAAGCACTAATATCGGATGTTATATGATGACTTACTAAATGTTCTTGTCGGATTATTGTCATGATTTGTTGTGATTACCCGGATTTATGTTGTTCTTTGCTTTAGTTTGTATTTGCTATCCACACAATTAAGCCAAACTAATGGAAGTTCACCAAATGGACATTTTACATAACATACGGGGAGCCAAGCAAGTAGAAGTTCACCCTTAGCTTTTATAACTTATAATCTTTTTTATTTAGGTGATTTACTTACATGTCAATGGAAGTGGACAAATCCATTGATGAGATGACTTCGCCAATGGACTCACTCGTACACGAAGGTGAAGAAGTCTTCGAAGAGGAAGTCGACACAAATAAGGTATCTCATGATTACCCCATTGCCACTTCTACTGGTAAACGAAAGTCATCAACAACCTAGTGTCATTTTCGTAGAGGGGGCCATTTGGGCCCGTGGGCCCGGAACCAGCCCGTTGACCGGCCCGGAACCGGTCCGTTGACCGGGCCCACGGTTTCGGAAACGTGGGAACCGGCCCGGAACCGGCGGTTCCAAACCGCAAAAAAAAAAATAAAAAAAAAATAAAAGTGGGCCCGGGGCAGAGAGCCGTTGGGCTCTCTCGCCCCGGCCCCCCCCCCCCGCGGCTTTGGGCCGTTGCTTTCCAAATTTTTAAAAAAATATATAAAAAAAAAAATGATTCTTGCCTATAAATGCATATGCTTCCCCTTTCATTTTTGTCACAAATTCTCTGAACAATCTCTCGAATTCTCTCCGAAATCCTCTCAAATCGCTCAAATTCTCCCAATTCTCTCAATCCCGACTCAATTCTCTCAATCGGATTTCCGATCAATTCTCTCAAAAATGGCAAGTGGAAGCGAAAATGCCGACAAGGGCAAGATGGCTATGGGAGATTCCGAGTATCCCTTTCATGAATACGATTCTCGTGAGTATGCAAGTTGGGAAGACGACGACGATAATATCAACTATGTCCCGATTCCGAACGTCGAGCACATCCCAACACAAGAAAGTCTTCATCCTCCCACCGGTGTCGAAGAAACGTCAACGGCAAATGAGTCGGAACGGAAGGGCCGAGATAATACATCGGACTTGTGGCTACACTTCGACAAGGTACGTGATGAAGTCGAAGGTAAGTATAATGTAAAATGTAAATATTGTTCGCAAACTTATAAATTCACGAAAGGAGACGGCTACGGAACATTCCGTCGGCATTTGACGAAAAAACATCCAACGCAAGCGGGGATCGACAATACGCAACAACAAATTTCCGGGTACGCCACTTCTAAGCCTCATCCTTTATTTCGTTTCACTGAAGCACTTTATAAACAAACATTAGGTGAATATGTTGCCCTTGATCATGCTCCGTTTAATACTGGTGAAAATTTTAAT
This sequence comes from Rhodamnia argentea, assembly GCF_020921035.1. Lineage (NCBI taxonomy): Eukaryota > Viridiplantae > Streptophyta > Magnoliopsida > Myrtales > Myrtaceae > Rhodamnia > Rhodamnia argentea. The sequence continues at coordinate 6,012,607 of NC_063154.1, read as the reverse complement.
ATGAAATATTTGATAAATACTGCGTTGGTTCCGCAAGCGCCAACTATTCCAAAAAATACTCTTAAACGCGAAGTTTTTCATCTTTATAAAAAAGGAAAAAATCTTTAGGAAAATTTTTTGCGGAATTCAATGGACGTGTGCATATAGGTAGCGATATTTGGAGTGATCCTTGGCAAATTCATTCTTATATGGGTGTCACGTGTCATTGGATAGATGACAATTGGATGATTCAAAAAGACTTATTGCATTCCGAGTTTTTGATGAAAGCCATTCGGCTCATAATATTTATAGAATAATTAGGCAAGTTTTAGAAGAATATAATTTAATAAATAAAGTATTTTCAATTGGTTTTGATAATGCCGCCGCAAATACCGCTTCTATTCCCGAATTAGAAAATATTTGCAAACCCACTTTTGGCGGACAATTTTTTCACATTAGATGTGCTTGTCATGTTTTAAATTTATGTGTACAAAATGGTTTACGAACTCTTGACACTTCTCTCGCCCCAATAAAAAGTGCAATTAAATTTTTATGGAGTCGTCCCCAATGTATGAAATCGTGGGGAAAATTTTGTAAAGAAAATGGGAGAAGGCCAAGAAGATTTCCAAAAGATATTCCGACTCGTTGGAATTCTACGTACGAGTTGCTTCGGCAAACTTTTGAATATAAAGATTTATTATGTATGTTTATTTCACAAAATATTCCCGAAATTACTTTACTTCCTCAACATTGGGACGTTTGCAAGAAAATTTTAGATATTTTGAAAATTTTTAATGATGCTACTAAGACTTTATCTGGTATTTATTATCCTACAACGCATTTATTTTTAATAGAGTGTGTTAATATTAGTAGTGTTTTTAGTGAATATGAAAAAGATACCAAATTAGGTCAAACTATTTTAGTAATGCGAGAAAAATGGTTGCATTATTATTTGCAAATTCCTCTTGTCTATTTAGTTGGTATTGTTTTTGATCCACGTATTAAATTAGACGGTTTACAAGATTATTTGAATGTGTATTATCATGATTGTTTACATTTGGATGATTCAATAGATATTTCAAATATATTAGGACATGTTAAAGAATCTATAGTAGTATTATATGGAGAATTTTGTAGTAGATATGGTTTAAGTGATTCCGGATCTTTACAATCTACTGCCTCACGTAGCGAAGGTGGTAGTTCACTTAGTAGAGGGTATAATATGCTTAAGAGTAGGCAAAAAAAAATAAAAAGGGGCAACAAGTAATATTTCTGAATTAGAAAAATATTTAACCACTCAATTTGAGTTTCGTGATGCGGAACATAGTACAGATTTCGAAATCCCGAAGTGGTGGAAGAGTCACCAAATCGAGTATCCAGTTCTCGCCCTCATCGCTCGTCAAATATTAGCAACCCCTTCTTCAACGGTTGCAGTTAAACAAGTATTTAGTTCTGGAGGATTAATTTTGGACTCTCGCCGTTCAAGATTAAGCCCGGATTCTGTGGAAGCTCAAGCTTGTGTCGGCGATTGGACGAGGGCGAAATATCGACACCAAGAGTTAGATCGTGAACACGAATTTTTTAGCGATGATGTTGGAGATACCACCGCCACGGGTACCACAACGGGTAGCGACGATTGACGATGAGGTAAGTTGGGGTTCTCAAAGGTAAAAAGAACTACATGGGTTTTGATTCTTCTATCCCCAAGAAGATATGTAGGCCGCTTAATGATAATTCATTAAGTTCAAGCCCATTCCTTCTTTTTTTTTTCCCATATTTTATTACAATGTACAATTTAATTGTATTTTATAATTTATAATTTATTATATTTATTTTATTATTTATTATTTTAAAAATTATTATTAAAAATGAATCGGAATGAACCGGCGGTTCCGAACCGGAACCGGAACCGGCCCGGAACCGCCGGTTCCACCTTTTCGTGGAACCGGAACCGCCGGTTCCTGAACCGGAACCGGCGGTTCCACCGAACCGGCCGTGACTACATTTTCGTAAAGGCAATGAAGATAAGAATGAGAAAACCGAGGTATTTTGCAAATATTGTGAGGCAAGGTATTTGTATTGTGTTAATAATGGTACTTGTGCTATGTTGAAGCACTTAAGCAGGTGCAATAAGTATCCTCGCAATATAGATAAGAAGCAAAAATTGTTTGTCCCATGTAGAGTGGATAGAACTCAAATGACTAAGGGAAATACCAGTACTGGTAGTGCTAACGTCTTATCGACATGGGAGTTTGATTAGGAATGTTGTAGGCAATTGCTTGTTCGGATGATTATAGTGGATGAACAACCTTTTTCGTTGATTGAACGAGTGGGATTTCGTGATTTTATCAACTAACTATAACCTCTTTTCAATCCCATCTCAAGATTTACAATGGCTAGAGATTGCATGAAATTGTATCTTGCTGAAAGAATAAGTTTGAAGAATTTTTTTCGCAAGCTTAAGTCTAGGGTTGCACTCACGACCGATACATGGAGCTTTACTCAGAACTTGAACTATTTATGTCTCACTGCACATTTTATTGATGATGATTGGAAATTGCACAAAAGGATCATCAATTTTGTGATGATGTCTAGTCACAAGGGCAAAGAAATTGGGAAAATGATTGAGAAATGCATCTATGAGTGGGGAATAGAGAAACATGTGTCCATGATTACTGTGGATAATGCTAGTTTGAATGATGTAGCCATTAAGTTTATGAAAGCTAAGTTTCTAAAAGATAAGCTGTTGATCTTAGATGGTGAAGTTTTACAAATGAGGTGCACGGCTCATATTTTAAACTTGATTGTAAGGGATGGATTGCATGAGGTACATGATTCTAGTACATGTATTCGAAACGTTGTTAGATATGTGAGGGGGTTCTCCCATGAGAGCTAAATCATTTCAAGTTTGTATTGAGAGTGTAAGGATTACTTATAAGGGCTCAGCTTGTCTTGATGTTTCCACTAGGTGGAACTCCACTTACCTCATGTTAGACACTGCCTTAAAGCTAAGAAAGACTTTTGGAAGGCTAGAAGAAGATGATCCTTTTTCCTCAGCTAAGCTTGAAGATGAAATTCCTAAACAGGAAGATTGGGAAAATGCGAGCGTTCTTAACATATTTTTGAAGAAGTTTTATGATTCCACCAACAAGATATTTGGGACATTGTATATCACTTTAAATGATTATTTTGACGTGATAGCTGGTTTATATAAAACTCTGAAACAAGCGGAGAATGCTTTAGATCCTAGAGTGAAATCTATGGGGGTGAAAATGAAGGAAAAGTTTAACAAATATTATGGGAGTTTTGAAAAAGTGAACATGATGGTTTTGATTGTGATGATATTGGATCCAAGAAAAAAGATGAAATATGTGCGATATTGCTATAAACTAATCTATGATGATGATGAGATAGTAAATGAGAGGTGCGATTATGTGAGGACTTACTTGGAATGCTTGTTTAATTTTTACGAGAAGTCTTGTGGTTCCGGACCTTCTGGTGACAAACATTTGGATGGTCAACTTCTCATTGATGCTAGTGCAATTCGAATCCTAATGACCATGAGAAAGGTCACAAAGATGAGGTTCGTTTCACTGCGGGTTTCGATGTGAGTTTCGATGGGGACAAGGCGTTCGAATACTTTATGGATGAGGACAAAAAAGTGGCCGATGGCAATTTATCCGAGATCGAAAAGTATCTTCAAGCCTCGCGTGAAGAAAGTCGTACTCTTGACATTTTGATGTGGTTGAATACTACCGGCCAAAAGTTTAAAATCCTCTCTTTGATGGCTCGGGATATCTTGACTATTCCTGTAACAACCGTTGCTTCGGAGTCCACTTTCAGCACATCCGGTCGCGTGCTTGATGGCTATCGAAGCTCTTTGACCCCTAGAGTGGTGGAAGCTTTGATTTGCGCTCAAGATTGGTTGAGAGGGATTAACAAGCCAGTTAATGCTGAAGAGTGCATCGAAAATGCAGAGAAGTTCGAGTCGAGGTAAGTCGTGGATATATCTTTTCTTTTATATCTTGTATTTCTTTCGTATGTCTAACAAGTGAATGCTTTAATTTATATCTTGCTTTTTTTAGCTATGGATGATGCTCATTTGAAGCTTACCGGTAAATAGAGTTTACAAGTTGATGGGAGGAATATATATGGTGAGATTTTTCATTCATTATTTGAGCTCGATTTCTATGAATTCTATTTCCAGTTCAAAACTATTGTTCGTTGCTTATATATACTTTTTGCAGGTTGCCCGCACTTTTGCTTCATCCATCAAATATCAAGAAAGGACTTGAAGTCAAGAAATCTTCTCATTTTTCTATTTTATTGTCATTTCAGTTAATGTCCGGTGATCATCTTCCCCCTCTCCCCCCCTTTGGGTGTGCTTTCAATGTGCTATTGATGATCATACGAGGATGCATTGAATTGTTGTTGAATTTTAAAGCTTGGACCATGGGCACCCTCTTTAAAAATGTAAATACTACATATGTTTTCATTCAATGCATGTGCATTCAGGTCTTCGATGCTTTCCATGTCAAATATGTATCCACTGTACTAAGAGGTAGGTCCATTGGCAGTATAGAAGTTTTTGCTTATTGGTCCTTGGAACCGATTGAGAACCGGACTGGACCGACGGTCCGGTCCGGTTCCTAGTTCCTAGGGTGGCCGGTCCGGTTCGCGGTTCCAAAAAATGGGAATCGGGACCACCGGTCCGGTTCTAAATTTTTTAGGAGAACCGGACCGATCATCCCTAACTTCCGCCATTTAGGCAGCCCCGTCAATGCCGCTCAGCGCCATCTCTCTCTCTCTCTCTCTCTCTCTCTCTCTCTCTCTCTGTGCCGTCACAACGCCCTTTGTTAATTTGCGTAGTTTGCATTCACTTGATCTACATGCGCTTCATCATGCACAGTATGCTCTATATACTCGCAATCGCATATAGAGCATACTTTACTACGAGTAGTGTTTCATAACTGGGTGTGGATAATTCAGCCATTGCCCGTGCACTTTACCAAATGTGTTCATACCCTACATAGCCAGAGAAAGGTTATGAAAGGACGATTGTTCTACGTTCATTCCAAAAGGATAGGCACCATTGCCTACAGTACATACGGTTCATAAAGTAAATTTGGTGAAGTATTCGATCATGTGCGTCTTATATTTCACGTAAGAAACTTCGAGACTTGAAAGCATGAGTTGGGCCATACGTCGTTAGACACGATGCGTGCCGCCATGGAATTGGAGGTTCCATCAATTCTTATTTTTCATATGTAGCCTTTTTGGAGAAACTTGAAACGAGGTTCCCTCTTAAAAGTTTGATGATGCACCACCTACTTTCTGGTGCATTGGGATATAGTGGGTTTAGCCATCGATCTTTCTTTTATTCTTTCCTTTCTAATGGTGGGGATGGATCCAGCATTCATGTGTGTGTTTGACTTCGACTGTACGTATAAACCTATTGAAAAAAGCAAAATGTTTCATTGACAACGCTATCGAAGACGGTATAATTTCAATCCTAGATCCACACACCATTATCGTGTGTTTTGCATAAAACAGAAATTGATTGAGAGATCGTGTGGTTGGAAATAACCGATAGTATTGTCGGACTATTATTCTAACAGCCTTCATTAAAAAACTTCTTTAGGAAAATATATGTATAAAAAAAATCGTAGATCTATTACACTTATGTCAATTCATCCCTAAATCTTTTAATTTGATCAATTTCATTATAAACTTTTTGACAATTTGTCAATTTAGCCAATCCGACCAATGATCGGAAATTGCTAAAGTGGCACTATCGGCACTAAAGTTGAATTTTTTTTGCAATTTTACAATTTCCTTAAATTGTAAATTATTTTTTTCTCTTTTCTTTGGGCCAACAAGTGCCCAGCTACGCTTGCAAGCCACTGGTGAGGGCCTGCAAGCGTCGCCTCGTCTAGGCCCTAGCAATCCACAGGCAAGGCTGTCCCTCACTGTGGCTTATTGACAAAAAGAAATGAAGAAAATAGAATAAGGAAAAAATAAAAATAAAGGATAAAATAAAAAAAAAATAGAAAAGGTTCAAAATATCTTCCACATCAGCGTTGGTACGCCAAATAGGATAGCCGACGTTGACTAGACCGCTAATTCGGTGTTTTCCAGTTTAAAATTGGTAGGAATGATTACATTAGCAAATCGCTAAAAAGTTTAGTATTGAATTGACACAATTGAAAGATTTATTACTGAATCGGCATAAACGCGATAGGTTTAGGATTTTTTTTTTTGTAATTTTCCCGGACTTTCTGTTTTTGCCTATTTTTATCAAACAAAAGTAGGGTTTTCTCTAGAAACTAAGGTAAGTACTTTGGGAAGCCAGTTCTGCTTTCACAAGGGAGAAAATTGGAGTTTTCCCCAATTTACATGCAAAGTTAATTTCGTAGATTTTGTAATGTATGTCGAGGTACTTCAACTTTTCCTATGATTTGCGTATAAAGACGTTGCTAACCCTACGAGCTACGAGAGACGAAAAATCGACTCAAAATAGAATATCCATTCTTTTCTCAAAGCCTTTTTCTAGCTGACGTGTAATGTTTCGGAGAATCATGATCTATAATAAAAGGAAAAGATAGTCGCACGAAGGAATCTTAGCAAAAGGTTTATTGCCCACTCTCGCGGAATCCTTCGTATTTTCTCGCACTATACCAAAAGGCAATTGATTTGTGACTAATGCTCTGTTTGTTTCGCGGAAAATATGACTTTTTCGAAAAATGTTTTCCGGAAAGTCATTTTCCAAGAAAATGACTTCCTTTTCCGGTGTTTGGCTAAAACTTGAAAACGTTCCAGAAAATATTTTCCGCCGTTTGGTAAGGAAAATTCGTCTTTTTTTTTTCCCTTCAAAATAGACATACATTATTTTTTCACCATTTGATAAAGAAAATTCATTTTTTTTCTTCAAAATAAACAGCCCAATCAACAACGTCTCAAAAATCTAGAATTTTTTAATAAAAAAAATCTCGATAAAATTACAACATAAAAATCGTCTCCAAATCCACTCCCCTCAATGAAGATCCGGAAAAACGAAATGGCCAAGATGCAAAAATTCTTTTCCAAAAGATTCGTAAAAAATAACTCCAAAATCCAAGTTAAATCTTGCACTTGATAACATAAATCCTCCGACAAAAAAAAAAATACCATAAATCCACAAGAGTTCATCACATTAGCTACAGGGCAATGGAAAAATGGCCAAGGACAGGAGAAGATGCCACCATGGACAACACTCACTTCAGAATTTCAGAAGAAAACAACGGATTAACCAACCGAACAAAAAGAAGGGTTCTAAAATCATGACACCACCATTGAAAGAACAGAGCACGAGAAGTATAGAGGTTTGCCGAACGAAGAATACTACATAAGTTTTATATTCCTCTTATATCGGATGTGATAAACAACAACAGAGCATGCAATCCCACAAGCAACGTTAGCTATGGCTTTCCTCTTCCAACTAGCACAAATCCACTGCAACTCTTCCAACTATTCATCGGGCAAACATCATTTAATTCTCGAAGGACAAGGCCTTCCATACCAACAGCAGACATGTCTCAATTTAGACGCATGAGACTCCAAAAGGCACTAATACGAAAGAACATTTCTCAAATTCGTGGACTGACTTCACTCAAGAAAATCAACAAACACATGGTGATCGGTTCAAACGGAGGATATAGATGCAATGTCCAAGGACCTATTCAAATCCAGAATTTCATAGTCAAATCCGAGTATGTTTAGGTTACTATTCGATGCTTAATCAGAATCGACTTTCACACAAACTTCAATCACAGCCCCCGGACCTAAGCTCACCAAAATAGAGCAGAGCGAGACCGAACCGAGGCTTCTTTGGAACTTCGATCGAGCAGAGCGAGACGATGGTTAGGGCTCGCGGTGAGCTTCGAACCGTGGACGATGGGATGCTCCCTTAGGTTGCTCGATTCGGTAGAGGAATTGAGGACGGCACAAATCTGAAGCTGAAAATGGAAAGACCGCACGAGAGGGGGTGTGGGTTTACGATAGGGCAATGTGAGGATGAGAGGGTGAACGAAAGTCTGGAAAATGATTTCCCCATTTTTACGGATGGAAATTGTTTTCCTTACTTTTAGAAGGTTTTTTCTGTTGACCAGAAAATATTTTCCGTTGACCACTCATTTTCTGCCCCCCAAACACCGGAAATTAGGGAAAATGTTTTCCAGAAAAATATTTTCCGTGAAACAAACAGAGCCTAAAGTAAAGACAATATTCTCTTTCTCATCTTGATTTTTGGTTTATCGTCAAACCAATCTTTTCGGGTATCAAAGCTTTGACTCAGCGGCTCCTCCTCGTCGTTGTCAATTCCGAGGGTGACCTCAATAACGGGATTTCCGGCAAGAGAGATGGAGTCACTAAGCTCGATTTTAATCAATAGGAATCAGAAAATCCGCTGTTATGATCTATTACTTTAATAGTAAGGAATGGGGTCCCAAGAATCACACACGATGAGCACATGGTCATATTCTAGATTAAAAAAGAAAGTAAATTACAAGACAACTTTATTTTCACGAGGAGAGATCTAATCACCCATAAAGCGAGTTTCCTAAGATAAGCTTGTTTTCGCGATAATAGAAGTATAGCTAGTGGGAAATGAGAAAAAGGTAGAAGACCCTGAAAGCATGATCTATTTATCTTTTTAGATCTTCTAGATTTAGTGTGTCATAAAGTTAATTCGGACAAATTAATCTACGACATGCAAAAGTTCCTGACGTTTGCAAGAAGGATGACAATCTATAATCTGTCCATGTCAGCTAGGAAAATTTTATCATGGGCGTGCCGCGCATTTCTTTGTTTTTTTTCTTTTTTGATACAGCAAAAAGCCATTCGACATCCTTATGAAAAGCAGCTATGAAGGTGCTCGACTTTAGGGAAAAAACAAGGGCAGGCTCCTGAGAAAATGACTACGTAGCTTTCTGGTAGTGGATGTTTACACAGCATCCCCCTTCAGTTTTGTCCATTTGATTGGTCTCTTTTAGAAGCACTATTCAGAGCGAGCGCGACCCGTCAATCGAAATGGATCGGCCTTCGTATTTTTATATGTCGCATGTCACATCGTCGATCGACATGATGCGCAATAGTTACTGTTAGGACATAATTTGTCGCGAACGAGATGTTGTCTTTCGAAATGAAACAAATGGTACGAATGGAACGTTATTTTTTGTTGCCAGAAATAGAAATCATAGATCATTACTTTCCACTATTAAGATGACATCATCCTTTTAAGGAATCTCAATCATTTTTTCCCTAAATTAGTTATTTTGAAGGATTGTATCCGGGGGCAAATGTGTAAGTTGATAATTCCATTTTATCTCCCACGGAATCTATTTCAAAAGTTGCATATCTTTGTATTGTCTATATGTACAGTTAGAAGAAAAGAGCTAGAATGGTGAAGATTTTTAAGAAATTGGAGGGGCTATTGCAATTGGGTATAAATTTATGACGTAACGTGTGGCTCGCACTATCGTCAGCGGAGTGCCCCACATTCGCCAATCTCCCTTTCACAAAAAGCTAAAGCACCTGGCTTTTTTTTTTATTTTCTCTTTTTCTCTTTTAGGCGATCAATTCCGTGCGTGCTCGGAATTGATCAGAAATTCTCGATCCATCCAAAAAGCACAAGCTCGAGAATTGCCATCCACACAATATTTGATCACGCTCGATGTTGAGAAGCACACTTTCATCACGTGAAGAGACATTTCTGACCGCTACCATCTTCATGGGGCTGCGGTAGCTAGACGTGTCATTATGGGTCAGCAGATTTAAAAAATAGGTCAAATATGGGTTTAGGCTTATAAAGCCTATTCAAATATAAGTTTTAACTCAATCCACTTTTGACCCATTTTATGCCCATGGCCTGCACTGTAGCATTCCAAGCATCACTTGTAAATGGGCCTCAATTATATTAATTTATATATTTTTATTTTTTTAGAAGTAAGAGAAACAAAAAATAAAATTTAAAAAGTAAAAACTATTTTGAAACGCTGCCTGCCACCGCCACCTGCCGTCCGCCACCTCCGGCCCCTACCACCTCCGCCTACTGCTGCCCCTCACCGTCCGCCACCTTTGCCCTCCGCCCGCCTCCCGCCAACCCCCCCTCCCCCCCACCACCACACCAACCAAGCCGCCTACCTCCGTTGCCAACCACCTAACTGCATGAAGGTGTTACCAATATTATTTTTCTTATTAAATTATAAAAAAATAATATTTCATGATATATAAGTATTTAGGTAATACGGATCGGGTTGGGTATGGGTCGTTAAATTTGTACCATATAAAATGTGTCAAAACGAGTTAAATGGGTCAATATGGGTTGGACCATATTCGACCCAACCAAAATCCAATCCGACCTATTCATTTGACACCTCTAACGGTAGTAAAGCGGAGTAACTTATAATTCCATATGGATATTCCGTAGTGGATGCGGAGCCATCCGGCATGAAACCGATGTTTATTGACTTCAAAAGGCTAGATTGTCAAATGAATGTCCGTCTTGCTTGCTGCATTCTGTGTCGGAAAAGTGTGTTTACCACAAGAAAAAAAAAAACCACTAAGGAGCATAATGGATGCCAGTAGTTTGTAGTAAGTAACTGACTCGGCATCAAGTTATGTCCGATCTTTTTCTGGCGGAGTTTTTCTAACTCGGTATAGAGCAGACAGACGCACGCACTCCCTTGTCTCTGCCAAACCTTTGTCCAGAATAGCAATTACTTTGTCAGTCTTGAAAAAGTCATGAATTGATAGCTTAAGCTTGCCCACGTGAATCAAATCAGATGATTGTATTTCTCAATCTTTCTTATTTGTGCGTAGCATGGTATTCTTTCTATTGCTATGTTAATTTAATATAGAAGGGTTCCAAAAGGAATAATTGAAATTTTTTCTTTGATAGAGAACACTCATGTCGATGAAATTATTTGGCCTTTATGAGCCTCTAAAATAAATATCTTTTTATACCATGATCAATGCCCCGGTTGGTCCTATACATAAGACCTGCTATCAAGAAAAGAATTGCAATAGCTAAATGATGATAAGCAATGTGCTTAGCCTCTTTTGCTTCGCAAAAAAAAAAAAGAATTATTTAGAAAATATTGTCCTTTATGCTTATAAAATAAATTGACAAAAAATACGTTGATCATCCACAAAAATATTAAGACATCAATTATAGTCGGTAATAAAATCATTTCTCATTGCCTAATTATTTTAACAAACACAAGCGATCATTTTTAAGAAAGTATTTTTCAAACAATTTATTTTTTGCGAAACAGACGGAGCATTAAATTTAATTTGATTTGAGAGCCTGAGTTTGTCGATACATCCCGCACTTAGACTTCGTTTGATGGATTTTCATATCATGCGCCACATTCTTAGGGTGCGTTTGGCAACGATTTTGATCCAAAACATCAATTCTGTTCAAAATCAATTTTTTCTAATTCTGTTTCTTGGACAAGTTTTAGAGAATCATAATGCATTTGGTGATTGCACAATATTTGTGTTCGCGGGAATAATTTCTCTTCTCAATTTTTTTCATTTAAGTCAAATAATTACATATTGTCACTATAAAGTCAACCTACATAGCATCACTAATAAAATGAATATGGATCATGCATAATCAATAATTATTTTATTTATTTCGTGGAGCATGAAGACACATGCAAGAAATTTGCACTTAAAATTTTGCCATAAATTTGCGCTTAAATTAGCTTAGGAAAGAAGTTTGAATAACTCCCACACTGCTACATGATAGTGTCATGTAGAGACGGATTGAAGATAAGCTTAACGGTACTACTCCACGATATTTGCACTTAAATTGCTTGCTACGATAAACATAACCGTTGCAGAGTATTTAAAAAATATATATTATAAAAGCCGGAAACACAAAATCATAGAATTGAACGGCGAGTAAAGGTTTCAAACAGGTAGATCGAGTCGAGTCGAATATGGTCCGACCTATATTGACTCATTTAATCTGTTTTGATCCATTTTCATGAAGTACATACCTGACCTAACCCATACTCAACCCGATCCATATTACTTAAACACTTTTATATTTAACCAAATCATGAAATATACTTTTTCTTATAATTTGTTAAAAAAATGATATTTTCTTAAAAAAACTTCATGCAATACAAATCTAGTGAAATTTTTTTAATTTTTCTATTTTTATTGAAAACGTATTTTTATTTTAATTATATTTTTTATTTCCTTTCCTTTTTTTCTAGCAGTGGCGGCATATAAAGGTGGTGGAGCTGGCTGGTGGAGCAATGGACGAGCGTTCTTCCTTGAGATTTTGTTCTTTTTTTAAGTCAGAGGAAACAAAGCGAGAGTCTTTCATGTGCATTTTCACTTGTTGATCACGTTTCTTAACAGTGATTCTGAACAAAGAATCAAAAAAAATTTCTATCATTGTATCTGCTCCAAATCTATTCTCAAAAACAGAATTAGAGAATCACAATCATTTACGTTACCAAAAAGATTTCTCATTTTTTTTTTCTGAGGAACAAAATCAGAGAATCATAATCGTAGTCAAACAGAATCAGAATCAATTCAAATGAGCTGACCTTGATACGTGTTGCATGCTCTATGGACGTGGTGAGACAGAATCTAGTGGTTTTGGATCCGTATGTGATCGTTGCATCCATTTAAGATGGTCTGTTTTAAACCAACTTGCCCTGGGTTGCGCATACTACAAAAAAAATTCAAGGGCTAATATCACTCAAAACCCCAAATTGATACGTTCGTGATATATTTTCCCCAAAATAATTTTTTCGTCATAGAAACTCGTGACCAGTACATTAATGCCATATTTATCTTAGATAAATATTGTTTGTCGCAAAAAAAATATCGAACCGGTACACTCGCACCACATTTACCACAAAATTGGTATGCATGTACCACATTCACCTCGAATTATGACAAATTTGAAATTCTATTTAGAGCAAATATGACACAAGTGTATCAATTTGTATTGTGACATAAAAATTAATTTGGATAATTGTGTTACGGGGGTACCAGTTCTAGAGTTCTTATAGCATCAAAATCAGTTTGGGATAAATGTGGCATAGATATACCGATTTGAATTTTTTGACGATATTAACCCAAAATTCAAATATAAAAATATACATGCATAGTTTCAGGAAATTTACCATTCTGCCATTGCCGGTACCAGAGACAAATCGACTCGACCGAAGCGAAGCTATTGGAAGGCCCACAGCATGCCCACCGATGGGCTTAATTGGGTGGCCCAAAGTACCAGTCGAGGCCCAACAACACCGAACTTCGAGCCCACGCTCCATCTTAATCCCGACGCCGTTTCAGGTCGAAGGTGGAAGTCAGTCAATGTCGGGAGGGAAAAACAAAAGAAAGGCAGAGAGTAAGAAATGACAATTCATTGTCGTTTGCGTCGCGACGCGGAGGAGACGAGAGTCAGAGGGAGACACGGGGACGAAGACGACGAAGCCGACGGGACCTTCGATGACCGGCGTCTCGGACCTCGCATGATTCGATCCCTCCCTCTCTCTCCAACCATTTCATGCGACGATCGAATGCCCGCAAAGCCGGGAGCAACAAGAAATCCGCCGCCGCTGCTGCCGCTGACGACCAACGCTACAGTACCAAGACCAACGGTGACGGCCGCAGCATGGATCCGATCAAGCTCCAGCTCCGCCCCAACTCCCGATCCACCAACCTCTTCTCTCGAAACCCTAAGCAAGCTCCCAAATCGAACCTCTGCCTGCTCTCTTCGGTCCTGCTCGCGCTCGCTCTCGTCCTCTGCTACGCATTCCTCCTCCCTAGCGGTTTCTCGATCTTCGCGAGGAGGAAGTACGCGATCGTGATCGACGGAGGCAGCACGGGTACGCGGATACACGTCTTCAGCTACGGAATCGGGATTGGGAACAATGCGGCGTTTGATTTCGGGCGAAACGGGCTGGCATCGTTGCGGGTTAATCCGGGCTTGTCGGCGTACGCGGAGGATCCGGACGAGGCGGGCGCCTCACTGGCCGAGCTGGTGGAGTTTGCGAAGCGGAAGGTACCGAGAGAACTCTGGGGAGAGACCGAAGTTCGGCTAATGGCGACGGCTGGGCTGCGGATGCTCGAACGGCGAGTCCAGGATCGGATCCTCGACTCGTGCCGGAAGGTTCTTGGCGTGTCTGGATTCCAGTTCCAGGACGAGTGGGCTTCGGTTATTACAGGTCTGGCCACTATCACTTGGTATAGTTTTTGACAGTTTAGTATAATGCCAGTTGTGGTTATTTACTGAATGCATTAGATAGTGGTGTGAGTTTGATAGCTATTTGAAAATGATGGGTTTCGATTAGTTCATCCTGGGGAGTTCTGAATTTTTTTTTTCATTTTTTTGGGTGCTTTTTTTTGCAATTTAGAAGCTCATTTTTGGGTTGCATCAGGTTCTGATGAAGGGGTGTATGCTTGGGTGGTTGCTAATTATGCACTTGGTGCTCTTGGGGGTGATCCACAGCACACTACTGGTATTATTGAACTTGGAGGGGCTTCTGCTCAGGTGCAGTTTTATCTCCTTATACTGATATCTTTTTATGTTTTTGGTACTCATGGTGCGCATTTCAAGTTAAATTCATCAACGCCGTAAGATAGAATGTCTATAGTCTTGCAATTTTTTTAAGCTTAAAACAGCTTTTGTTTACTGCTATGTATGGTGTTTACTTTCTAAGTTGTTCCTAAGCAATTTTAGTTTGAATTGCTATTATATTGGTGCTGTGACATCATTTTATGGTGCTAACTGCAATGTGTCATTTTCGTTGAAGATTTGGCCCATTAGCACGGAGAACCCCATGGATTATAACTCGTAATATAATTTGAATTTTTACTCTATATACTGATTTTGTTGCCTGGTAATTGAAGGTCGAAACTTGCCTAGAGCTACCAAGGAATTCATTACCTATGCCCAAGCATGAAAAGTAGGACATTGATTTAGTGTTACATTCTTCTTTCTTTTTCAGGTGACCTTTTCTTCAAGTGAGCCATTACCTCCTGAATTTTCACGAACTGTGAAATTTGGAAACATCACATACAACCTCTACAGCCACAGCTTTCTTCAATTTGGCCAGGTATTGTGTCTTCTTTTGTTTCATTCCCTATTGCTAATTTGGAGTGAACACATTTGTTTGCTTACCCTTCTTGATGTCGTATTAATAGCCTTTTCTAAGGTCGATTTGATGAATCCGTGTGCTTTGTTTGATTTACGAGTAGTGATTTGAACATCCCTGCTTCATCACTTATCTTGTTGCTTTGTTAATTGGTTTATGTTTTTATCTCTTTCTTTTGTCCTTGATATTTTTGTGGTAAATAATTCATCGGAAAATAATTACAGTGAGATGTGTAGCTTAGTGATTGTTTCCATATGATGCAAGTAGAAAAACTGACCTTTTTTTCAAACCAAGTTATTAGCTATAATGAGGGTGGTCAATTTGAAGCTGTGACCAATGCAAATTGATATCTTTATCTTCTAAGATCCTACTTGTGCAACTTGGTTGTGTCATCTCAATTTGTAAACCAGATGAGCCTTCTTTTGGTAGAATAGTCATTCGAGTGTTAATGATGAGGGTCAATAATGAGTTAAATAATGCTGGTTCTATTAAGATCTAATGCTAGCTTATACATCTTGATGAACATACTGACAATTCTTACCTCATTCAGACAATTTATGCTTTATCTTGTTCCCCGATTTGACGCAACAATACGAAATAATAGATGAAAACTAGGAAGCTGGCTAATTATAAAGAAGTATGAGTTCATTCTCAAGAAGTCCCACTTGTAAACATTTGGGTTTATGCATTGCTCCATTAGTGGTGCATAGAGTGGGTAAATGTGGTGTCTCCTGTCAGCTTCCATGAGTGCAGTAAGATTTTTCATAGTTTTTTTCTCTACACCCTGTTCGTGAGTTTTCTGAGCCTTTTACCCTCCTAAGATGCTTTGAACCTCTTAAATTTATGTTTTGCAGATTGTTGCATTTGAGTCATTGAAAGAACTACTTCTTTCTGAAGAAAAGAATTTGGGTGAGTATTTGTACATTTACTTTCAGCCTATTATGTATGATGCTCAAGTTTATATAGCAGCTTGGTTTGAATTTGAACAAGCTGCTTACCATATCTTGTGATTTTCATCCAGATGCCAATGGAGTTTGTTTTTGTCTATATACCCGTAGATCCATTAACCCATGCATCATATGTGCCTATTACATACTGAACATAAGCATCTGTTGGTATATATGTACATGTGCACTGGTTTGTATGAAACCATCGTCCACATTCTTGCATGTCCTTTGGCATCTATATGTTTTGAAACTTTTGCCTATCAACCTTGCTTGCTGAGGGGAATCAAACAAATAGAAAGAGATAAATGGAAATTGAGTATGTCCAAAGGAATGGAATTGGCACATTATTTTTCTTGTTTTCAATATGAACATGTTATTAATTTTATTCAATTTCGCAAGTCGCTTCAATCTTCAGATGTAGGTTTTTATTAGCTATACGAGATTGTGGAGCAGGATATATTCATGTGTTTCTACACTGCCTTAGCAATCTATATGTTGTGCAGCTGACGAGTCTCTACAGAAGGGGATGTTAGTTGATCCTTGCACTCCAAAAGGGTACTCTCATCCCGAGCCATTGAAGCTCTCACCAGGTTCAGTGGATGATAAAGAGAGATTCTTGTCCACTTTTGATTCTAAGGGCAACTTCTCAGAGTGCAGATCTGCTGCCTTTAAACTATTACAGCAGGAAAAAGGTTGTCAATTCTCACAGACTAATTTTTGACTCTATATTCTGGAAATATTTGTCTCTTGCTTATTAGTTGTGATCCTCATCCTCTCTTTTTCCTGTGATCCAGGTACGTGTTCTTATCAGCAATGCTACATAGGATCAACTTTCACGCCCAAGCTTCAGGGGAGATTTCTTGCTACAGAGAATTTTTTCTACACATCAAAGGTACAAGTTTTTCCTTGCATAGTACGAACTTACCTACATAGACAGTTGGACTGTGCTCTAGTAAATGGTCTGCCTAACAGGATGTAATACCATCTGTCAGCAGCATATCCCCTGTTTCATTAATTAGTTTGAACTAAAGGTTGGGGTACCCTGATTTTATGTGCTGTTAACTTTCTTCATTTCTCTGTCCTATTTTGCTTGTTTAGTTCTTTGGATTGACACAAAAAGCAGTCCTTTCTGATTTGATGTTGGCTGGGGAACATTTTTGTGGAGAGGATTGGTCAATCTTGAAGAAGAGACATCATTCGCTCAATGAGGAAGACTTGCTCCGCTACTGCTTCTCTTCAGCTTATATTGTAGCCTTCCTTCATGATAGTCTTGGAATTGCTTTGAATGATGATCGGTAACTCATTCAATGCCTTCACTAAGTAACATTCCACTGGCATTGGTTAATTACTCTCTTAAAAAAGATGAGATATTGCATTTTTCCGCCCTTTTATGTCTGCTTGCTCCAACACTACGATTAGAATAATTATTATCTTCCTTTGTTGGTGATCGAATGTGTGTTCTTAAACAGGATAGCATTTGCTAATCAGGTAGGGAGTGTCCCTCTGGATTGGGCCCTCGGAGCTTTCATCTTGCAGACCACAGCTGCTGCAGAAGCAGAGAAGCCCAACTGGCCCTTCACCATTCTTATTCATGATTCGCCCATCCTACTCTCATTAGTTGCTATTCTGATAATATCCATGGTTATCTCATGGACCTTATCAAAGTGGAGGAAGCCTCAAGTAAAGACAATTTATGATCTAGAGAAGGGACGGTATATAGTGACTCGGTTGAACAGGTGTTGATTGTTTCCTTAGAGGAACTAACCATCTTCTGCATCCATTCAATCGGAAGAAATGAGCCGTGACTGTGCAGCACCACAATTTGTCGGTGTCTTGCTTCCACATTTTTCAGCCTGAAGTGACTCTCTGGGGGCTGAACGGGGCTCTCAGATTGTATATAGTAGGATCCTTGCAGGGATTGTGCAATGACATCTTTAGGAGGTCGAGCATCCTTCATGTCCTATACCATTCTTTCTTTCCTTTTACTTTGGGTGCATAGGGAAATATTTAGAAAGCTCATCCTGGTCACAGTCACACCACCAAACATCACCCTTGGATTAGTGCTTTGTTGTGAAGTAGTAGAATTTTCTGGCAACTTGGGCCGCCATATCTATCAATGTATCACAAAATGTACACTTGGCTTGAGCTTTAAAATTATACCCTGAATGCAGTTCTCTCCTCTATTTGGGAGGCATACTCGTTTGATGTTAATTCATTTGCTGTTTCATTGGGAAAGGGAGAAAAGGTTGAAAAATAAAAAGAAATCCTTGGGCTTGTTATGTTGATGTTCCGCAGCGGTGATATTCTCTGTTAAAAATTTTGCAGTTACCTAAATAAGGATACTGTCTGTAGAATTCAGTACAGGTTGGTTTCTGGAGTGCGAGACGATGAATGGAAATGAAAGGAAAAATTACTACTTCTACTTGCCTACTGCACTTTCATGGAGATTCATGTATACGCGGCAATGTTGAATTAGAGTTAGGAAGCATCTTACTGTTAAAAACTTTCGCTAGAGCATTCCCTTTTTAACTATAGCTTTTCTTGGGTGGGAATATATCTATGTCCCTTTGAGCTTTAGGCCTCTGGAGGAACTTATTCCCCTTGAAATGGGGGTTCGCCACATTCTCAAATTAAGAGGCAGGAAGGCCCCCGACAGAGCTTGATCAAAATGATTGGATTCCAGTTCCACCCTCTTGGAGATTAGTTTAGTGTACATACCCATGATGGCATCACAAGTACCAAAAGAATATTTAATTCAAGAGATTAGTGAATCAATGTTGCTTGACCTGCAGATTGAGGTGGCAATGCTAACGAGGTAATACTGCTCTCCTCTTTCATCGTCCAACTTTCCTTTGTTAATTAAGTTGTGCAGACCACATGTCATAGCTTAAGATCGAACATTTTGCGTCAAGAATGACAACCTCGCAACCTGGAGATAGCAACAGATACGAGCTCCGGAGCGTTTTCTTCTTTGTGCAGTTCTGATCAGCTGTCCAATTGCAGCACTTAAATGTAGGATGTATTAGGATGTCTGAATACAGAGTAGGATAGGAATAGGATAAAACATGACGAGAAAGAAGAACCTGTCCTTATCAGCGGCGGTTCGGTCATACGAGCAACCGGTGCGGCCGTCAATGTGGGGGCTTATTAGGCGAAATGGTCTTTAGTTTGATCGTTCTTCTTTTTCAAGAAAAAGAGGAGGAAAGCCAGAGCTTTAAGACCAACCTTGAGAATCTACAAAGTCCCAGTATCGCAGTTTTTCGCTTTATTTGTTTTCCCTCCTTACGTTCATCGGAGTTGGTGAAATTCCAAAGACAGCATGGACCCTCCTGAGATTCTTCTGATAGGTTACTGGATTTTAATAAGCAACATATACATGGTACATAGCCGTACCAAAGCAAAAGCGAAAGGTGGGAGTTAGCAGTTATTTTGCGTCTTGATTTGGCACAGCTTGAGCTTGAGATCGTAATTGGTCTCGAGTTCGCAAATTCGCGTGCTTGCTTGATTTGAGATCAGGTGACATGATTTTAACCAGGGACATGAGTTCTTACCTAAACCTTGGTGAAATCAGCTTGTCTGATCACGTTACTCTTTCACCGTGACTGCACCGACCCCGGTTCCGGAACTTTCATTTTATAGATGGACACGAGGTGATTCTCAAATGTTACTTATGCTCATTTGCTGGTATGCATAGAGCAGAGGGAAGAATCAGGCGTATTGCACACCCTTTTACTGGGTTGGCGAAAAACAGAACAAGAATCGGCACATCGGCGTCCTGTTCAAGCCGAGTCAGGCATGTTCCGACCATGACTCATGTTACCTTTCACCTCGATCTCAAGCCACCATCTGCCAACCAAAGCTTGACGAATATGTTCTGCAGAATGTTCCTAGGCATGTGATGTGCGCATAACATAACGGCACGAAAAAGGAAAACAGCACAAGAAACAATCGCAGGCGATAAAGAGAGTTGGAATTGGCCCGCTTTCTCATCTGAAAAAGCAACATTGAATCAGAATATCATGGGGAACAGAGAGGGCAGAACAAAAGGAAAAGCATAAAGAAACACATTCAGCACAAGAAACCAGGACCCGATTCATTTCTTTATCTAGTAACCTATCTTGGTTCCTAGAGAGGAGAGCTTGGAATTCTAAAGTGAGAATTAAATCCGGAATGGCATAAAGGGAGTCTTTGTTTTCTTTAATGCGCTGTTCCATTTGTTCCCTTTTCTCCTCTCCTTCCATTTGATTCTTCATATACAGATCTGCTTGCTCATGTACCAGTCCTCTGGTTCTTGGATGGCCCATGTTAACTTGCCTTCTGCCTAGTCACTACTCTTCCATGTGCTTAATAAATAAAAAATGCAAACCCGCCTTTACTTAGTAACAAAGGAACAATCAGTTGCCGGAATCCCGCCCTCTCAAGAACAGACTTGATGCATTCCTTTTCTCCAACCGTACTTTATTCTTCACAGAGTTTTAGTATCCTGAGGGTGTGAAAAACCATAATGTGCAAGCATTAGAACCAGCCATGGTGCATTTCACGCAACATTCTCGTGTTGATGTAGCAGTGGAGTAGTTTCTATATAGCACAGGGAAGAAGATGGAAAGTCTAGGAAATTGGATCTGTTCCCCGGGTGAGAGCACATGCAAGCATTGCTTGCTGAATTGGCAATTTCCTAAAGACCATAGACCATAAAGAGAAGTTAGAAGTGATTGGCCATTTTCAAAGTTAGACCAGCAGGAAAAAGCAGACAGAATGACAGATATGTTTGGGAACTACAGGTTTGAAAAAAGATACCTGGCTTCTCGAGGACACCGTTCCACTTCCCCTTTTTTCCGATTCATCCTTTGTCAGATTCTTCCATAAGACAGCCTTAATATGGATAGATGACAAGTCTCATGATGTTCATTTTGAGGTGAATCTAACAATCCCCCACAAACAATTGTTTCTGGGGCCCTCCTTGTTGAATGCCTCAAAATTCCCTCCACAGACAGATCCAACTAAGACTGATAAATAGCCTGCATTGCCTCTACAGGAATGGAACAATAAGAGCAGAGGCAGGACAAGCAGTCTCAAGAAATCCCCCTCATTTTTCCTCCGAGACAAGAAGCATCTTCTCTTTCTTCCCTTCTTGGCTTTTCTAGTTCTCGAAACAATGAATGTTCTGGTACAGAGAACATTCGTCTTTGTGATCCTTGTCGGTTCGTTGGCGGTTAGCCCGAGTCAAGTCTCGGGCTTTACCAGCTCAGAACTTCTCGCAAGAACGGCCGGAGAAGATCGTCATGCAGCATCATTGAGTCGACGCCTGCTGAAGGACGCCAGCACGGAGCTGATGACCGGCAAGACATCTGCAAGCAAAGCTGCAAGCTTCGATCCTAACCAGTCGAGCAAAAGACAAGTTCGAGGAGGCTCGGATCCTATCCACAACAGGTCCTAGTTCATCCTAGTCTTTCTTCAAATGGAAGATGGACCAGGGCCAAATTTGCTGGAAATGCTAGATGAGCATGAGATGAGCCATTTCGGGGATCCGAAATAGTTACACTAGAATTGGCTATGGCTAGTTCGTTTGTTCTTTTGCGCTCTTTGTTCTTGGTTTTTCGGTCCTTGTTAAATGTAGAGATTTGTATAGCAAAGAGATTAGTATAGGCGAGTTTGTTCGATCAGTAAAACGAAAGATCGGCTGATTGCCGTAAGTTTTGTGAGGAAGAAGTTTGATTGTCTGTCTTTTTCCATACTCGATGCTGCATGTTTCCGACACTAGAATGAAGACATTCTTTTTCTGCTCATCCAAATCTATGTCCTCATCCTAGCAGGGGGTTGAAGTTCCAAGTGCCTAAGCATTCTTTTAGCTACATACAGTAAGCTGCCTGCAATGAAGACATGATTCTAACCCGACAAACTTGAGGAAATTTCATGATTCTGTTTGCTTCTGTACCGTCTCAGGCCACGACATTCCTGATGCTGACTTTATTGAACTGGTTTTGCTTCATATTCCTTAGGACTGTGCACAGAACCGTTCAGTGCAGGATTCAGATTCACTAAACTAAATCCATCGGCGAAGCTCCGTGGCTCTAGGAACTAGGAAGTGAATCTAAATTACTGATACGATATAAACAGAAACGGTCCAAATCTGCTCTCCTTTCTCTGGTGCCAACATGAGCCGAGGAACACATGAGACTAACAAGTCGAGACATCGCTATTAGTGTTTCATCAGACAGCAAAATGAGCTGCTGCCTGCTTGCTAGGGGTGAATTCCCAGGTGTTTTGGTTCCCAAGGTATAACCTGAAACCGATCCTGTGATCCCTGATTCCGAAAACTGGAACCGGGAATTGTCCACTTTGTCTCTTTTAAACTGAAACCGATCTAAATCAAGTGCTGACCACTTTTTCACATCAGAGACTGATCTGGATGGCCAAACTTTTCTTGCAATTTAAAGGTTCAAAAACCGGTTCAACCCGGTTCCTAAAACTTGATGCTCACCCTAGTTGCTGCTAGACTGCTTAGGTTGTCTTATGTAGCATAATCCACATATGGCCCTGATTTGGAAGCATTGTTGATGATGTAAACGAAGCAAGTGATACAATTTTCACTACTTAAAAAAGCAGAATTTTGCCAAACATCCGATGCTTCGTTTGTTTCGTGAAAAATATGACTTTTCCGGAAAATATTTTCCGGGAAAGTCATTTTCCTGGAAAATGACTTTCTTTTCCAATGTTTGGCAAAAACTTGAAAAAATTCCGAAAAATATTTTCTACCGTTTGGTAAGGAAAATTCGTTTTATTTTTTTCTTCAAAATAGACTCTAACGCTCACTTCTTTTGAAGTCTCTCTCTTTTAGAGATAGAGAGAGAAACCCGAAGGAGAGAAACGCTGCGCATAATATAATCCCTCGCACCGAGCAATAGGGATTTTGATTTCGGAGCGAACACAGAACGTACCACTTATGTTGTAGAGGAAGCATGAGGCGACCGTGCTAGGAGCTTTGGTGCCGCCCCGACCCGCGATGCCGCCAGCGTTCATCGGGAAGCGGGTGGTCCCCGTCGATCGCGTCGCGGAGGTCTCGCAGCGACTCCTAGAGGCCACCCTTCGCGGCGACTCGGAATCGGCCTTCGAATGCCTCGCCGACCCACCGGTCGACGTCAACTACGTCGGGCCGGTGAGCCTCAAGACTAGGAAGGCCGACATCGTCCCGCGCGGCGAGTCCGCCGCCGAGCTCCATGTAGAGTACGAGGAGTTCGGGACGAACGTCACGCCTCTATTTCTCGCTATAGCTTTCCTTGCTTGAGGTCGGAGCCACCGGTTGCGGCCATGCCCTACGACCAGCCAAGGGAGAAGAAGGAATACTAAAAAAAAAAGACGAAAAAAAAAAAAATAAAGAAAGTAATTAAAAAATAAAATTTATCCGAAAAATAAAAAATAAAATTTTCGAATTTTGAAAAATAAATAAATAATGAAAAGAAAGAAAAAAATAATTAAAAATAAAAAATAGTTGAAAGATAGGAGGAATGAAAAGTGTGGAAAATATTTTTCTCTTCTCAAAATGAGGAAATCATTTGTCTTAGTTTTAGAAGGTTTTTTTTGTTGACTGGAAAATATTTTCTGTTGCCCGTTCATTTTCCGCCCCCCAAACACCGGAAATTGGAGAAAATGTTTTCCGAAAAAATAATTTTCGTGAAACAAACGGAGCCTAAGCAAATACTCGAAAATCAACACCGTCAATTGAAAAATTGAAGATCGGAGAGCTCAGAGCGGCTCGTATAACTCAGATAATCCACCGCCAACTTGCGTAGACCCCCGGCCTCGTGCGATCATCGGCGCGACGCGCCCGCCCGCCCATCATTCGGGCGGGCCTGGAGACATTAGAATACATTTTGCCAAAACGGGCGGGCTTGGGCCTCGCCTTTTCTTTAAATGGGCCTCATGACGTCAGCGTATTGGACCGGACGGGCTTGGGCCTCGCCTTTTCTTTAGATGGGTCTCGTGACGTCAGTGCTGACGCCCAAATGGGTCCAATGGACTTGACTCGCAGTTCGGGCTCGGACGATACAAGAAAGCAGTCAACGAGAAACAGGAAAGATCCATTCTCAACCGTTGGATCTAGGGTTTCTCAAGCCATTCCGTTCTTGTTCAGAGCATATATAAATATGGTGAACTCCGCAAACCTGGTCTTCTTCGTCTAGCGAGCCGATTTCCTCAGAGAGAGAGAGAGAGAGAGAGAGAGAGGGGCGCGGACGCACAAAATGGTTCAGCGTCTCACGTATCGAAAGCGGCATAGCTATGCTACTAAGTCGAACCAGCACAGGGTCGTGAAGACTCCCGGTATGAATTCTTTCTCTCTCATTCGATCTCATCGAACGTTGTAGAGATTGTACATGTTAAAGATTAGATTTGAATGCGTCGTCGCTTGTCGGATGATGCGCTGAGTTTTTCGATTGAAATCCGAGTGTAGGAGGGAAGCTGGTTTACCAGACCACCAAGAAGAGAGCGAGTGGCCCCAAATGCCCAGTCACGGGCAAGAGGATACAGGGGGTATGTATGCCTGTTGCTTCACTCGCCTAATCACATTAGTGTCGATCGAGCTGCCTCTCGTAGATCTTCAAGTGATTTGATACTGGGGTAGTTGATGTTGGCCGCTGTATGAATAGTTACGAATGTAGCAAATGGATGGTCTGTTCTTGATTGGATTTATTAGGTGAATTTGTGAAATTTGTCTGAATGCTTGGTTGGCCCGCATACTGATTACCACAAAACTAGAGGCGATGGCAAGTAGGTGGTTAATTGTGGTTCCTGTGATTGAAGAGCTATGTGAATTGATGTATGACCAACAGTTAGACGTGGAACTAAGAGAATGCTTTGATTAAATGATGCATGATTGATGAGGAAGTACGGGCTGAATGAGGACGAATCATTAAAAAAAAAATTCGCCAGCATGTTTTGTTGCGGTGGAAGAAATTTGATGAAAGGATGACGGGAACT
The DNA here is from genome assembly GCF_020921035.1 of Rhodamnia argentea. Lineage (NCBI taxonomy): Eukaryota > Viridiplantae > Streptophyta > Magnoliopsida > Myrtales > Myrtaceae > Rhodamnia > Rhodamnia argentea. Next base: position 5,987,538 of record NC_063154.1, on the reverse strand, counting down.
GTGACAATATGCAAAAGAATAAAATACAAAAAGGAATGCTTGTGCTCCACTTCCAACATAAGGTCATTGAAGTGCAGTAAACGAATAAAAAGAGAGAAGAAGCATGCAGACACCAAACTAAGTTGGCATGTAGGAACTTTGGCCTCTTATGGAATGCCATCTGCAAAAAAAAAAAAAAAACACATATTACCTTTATAAATAATCTCAGATAAAAGGGATTTTTCTTAATTTTATATGAGACAAAGTCGAATCTCAGATGGCCTAAACACGGGACGCATTTCATTTGTCATCTCAGTCACTACTTACATGTGGCCTCTATGTACGATGTTTTAATGAGTCTAAACGATTTAATTTTCTGCTTAAAAGTAGCATAGTAACTGGGACTGAAATAGGTTATACTGTCTGTGCTTTTTGCAGTAGGCTTTGACCTTCTTCCACTAACTGCAATGTGCCATGTTGTAGATTCCTCACTTAAGGCCAGCAGAATACAAGAGGTCGAGATTGTCTAGAAATCGCAGAACTGTAAACCGGGCATATGGTGGAGTCTTGTCTGGAGGAGCTGTTCGAGAGAGGTGCAAATATTACTCACTGCAGCACTTTCTTGTAATTTTCGTTCCTCTTGTCAACATACAAAAAGGTCTGTGATTTAATTAAGTTATTATTTGACTTTAATAGGATCATCAGAGCATTCTTAGTGGAAGAGCAGAAGATTGTGAAGAAGGTATTGAAGATTCAGAAGGCAAAGGAAAAGCTTGCCCCAAAAAGCTGAGCATACAGAACCTGGGAACCACTTTGAGTAAGACCTGCGAAGGGTGTAATTTTGGGCTTACATTTAATGATAGGGAGTGATAGAAAAGCCATATGAGACCATTGGAGATGATTTTGTCGACAAATTCATTGAGCTGATGTTTTGTTTCTCTTTCCCTGTTAATTGCTTCTTGGTGATACTGTAAAATCATGTACGATCTGCTTTCCTTCAAATACCAGATTAGTTGGTTTTTAGTGTTTATACGCAGTTTATTTCCATTGCTCTCGATCCTTTGCAAAAGGCTTTTTTCCCCCTTTGCCTTCTACGATTCAGTTTGACCTTTGCAGTTCCTGGTATGGAACTGGCATTGTTATAGAGATAATCTTCATCGCTTTTGAACGGATTAGGAGCGAGTGGTTCTAGGATCCGTATAGGTTTCACCTAGAATCTAGATCTTACAGGTTTTTCATTTTTCAGAACTTGGAACTTACTCTGCATATATTGCAACTTGAAACCTAGTCTCATTGCAGTTTTAATTTAACGATTGCAATGAATCATTACCTTTTACGACCATCACTTATTGCTACAATTCATCGACTTTCAGCCATAAATATTGTTAGAAATTGAAGTTCAAATAAGTGGTTTTAGTTACACATTCATCATTGGATGCCCGAGAACACATGCAAAAAAAAAAAATGTAAAAACTTGTTTCAAGTTTCAGATTCTACTTATTTGGAACCTTTCTATTGAAACATACCTTGAAATTTGAAATCGGATGGATTTTTCACAGGTCTCATTTCGAATTTTAGTTTTTATCCCAAAACCATTCTCACCCCTTATGACATGCTGATATTGCCTGGTTGTCAAGAGTAGCTTTCAAGGTTGCGAAAGTATCGACTTTTTTCAAGCTGGTGGTTATGTTCGTGACTTCGAGTGGGGGGCTTGATAGCTTGATACTTGGGCTAAAGGAGGCACAGGCACATTAGAACTCAGTAAGGCGCTTGGTTTAGGTTTAAGGTGGCCTGAATTTGTAGGTTGTTCTCGGCACATGCATGTCCTCCAAGGCCGACTAGAAGATAGAAGCATCAAATGGTTAAAGCTTGCTTTACGATGCGCTCAAAAGGTTATTCTTGATGCACGTGCCAGGGGAACCGGTCGCTCATGGAGAACAACATGGTCGTGCTTTTTCTACTTATCGGAGAATGTTGATTCCTACGCATTGGTAGACACCGAGACCAGCAAACTTTATATTCAATCCGATGTTCGCCAAACGGGATTATTCGCTAGGGCCCTAAAAATTTATCGGGCTTGTATGTTTTTAATGGCGGGGCCATGTGAGTTCGGCCCTCTTTTTTTTTTTTTTATTTATTGAGAGGTCGACTTAGATTAATTCGATATGCGAACGGCCTACTTCAGGATTCAATAGATCTCGCGCCTATCGCACCTGGCCGAAGCAGGAGGAGAAAAGAAAAGAATTGAGAGCCCCATAAATAGAGATCTAAGCAATTAGTACATGGGGCGTCGGCCTGCTGGTTGTATCTCCTACGTATGTTTCAAAATTAGTATACTAATTCAAATGCTAAATATTGTACTGACAGCGACTTGCAAAATTAGCACACTAAATTAAATGGTACTAGACTGTATTGGATCTAACCTAATTATATTGGAGTCTATCTGCACCATGTCACATCACATAACATGTCATTTTTGTATAATCTTTTGACATGGCCACATTGTTATTTGATCATTTAGTGGTATAAGCTTTTCTAAAGATAAACAATGGAAAATTTCAAATAAAGGTTTAAAGTGCCATCATTTTCTCAAATAATATCCTGAAGTGAACCTTATTTCAAATAATGACCTGAAATACTATCTTTGTCTCGTAAAATGACCCGACCGATAGCATTCTCGTCATTTACTTTTATTTATTCATTTTTTCCTTTTTATTTTTCCTCTCCCTTCCCCTGGCCATCACCGGTGTTGAGCGAGGGTCCTTGGTTAGGCCCTTTTTCGAAGCAAAGAAAGCATTTCAGGCTCTTATTTGAAACAATGTCCATTTCAAGCCATTTACTTGCGAAAATGATGGCACTTTAGGCCATAGTTGGAATTTTCCCGACAAACAATATGAAAAATCGGGAGATAATCAAATCTTAATCCTTCCTAATATATACAATCTAAGGGACTTGAGTTTTGAGGCTGTATTCGTGGCGGATATCGCAAGATACAATAGAAGATGTAGCCAACAATATATTCTGATTCATGTGCCAAACTTTCCAAAACAGGAGTCCATATATATATCTCCAGTCATCAGCCACACTTGCGAAGATCCATACCAAAAAAAAAGAGCAAATAAATAAAAGTTTGGGAAGAAACAGCGAGCATGGATTCAACCTAATTTATTTATAAAAATAAAAAACATTTTTCATTTAGGAAAAATTTTCTACAAGTAAACAAATGATTTCCCTTCTCTCTTACCAAAGGAAATAAATGAAAATCACATAAAACGCTCCTAGAGAACCACGACATTGTACGTGGAGTCGTGGACTACAACCTTGGAAGTCATCGAACCCATCCGAGCTATTGTTGTATCACTTCGATGACTAATTTAGGTGAAGCACTTGGTGGTAGGATAATAATACGTTGACAAATCACTTGTTGCATCCCACACCGAGTTTGACTTCCATGCATCCCCCACGTTCCAATAATTGCCCGGACCGTAGGGAGAACCGCCGGACCCGACCGCCTCCCACGGCTCATCATCGTGGCTCGGGTTCCTCGGCAACAAAGAAGACGCTTCTTCTTCCCCCCTGCCACCGCCACTGACGATCGCATCGTTCGCTTGCGTTCCGATCGGTAGGGTCAGTAGTGAGAAGCCGTCGCTGAACCGTTCTTGATGGCCGTTTAAATCACACTCGAAGCTCCTAAAAACGTCTCCGAAGGCAGAGGACGGCGTGTTCTGAAGAATGGAGGAGATATCCGAGACGGTCGTCTCTTGGAGATGCGGGAAGAGGAAGTGACTAGGGTTCGGGTCGATGCTCGATGAGATGATGGCAAAGTCTAGATTACTCCATGGGACTAGTGATGGTGAGTCCAAGATGGGAGTGAGATTGTTAGGAGGACTGTGAAAGGAGGAGTTAGTTTTGGTTGGGGATGGTGAGAAGGAAGCAGTGTCTGGGCTTAGTTGAGAGTGAATGAGCGAGTTTGCTGTTTCTGAGGCAGGGGTTTCAGATGGTAACATTGGAGAGACATAAGAGTAAGCAAGAGATCTTTGGGAGTTCGAGTTCGTTTTCTTGAAAATCCTGCATATCGCCCACGAGTCCTGAAAAAACATCGAGAATAATGAATTTGATCAGCTCATGAGTTCGATTAAATCGAGAATAAACTGCTACTTTGCTGAATATCGTGAGAGATATGCAAGAACATACTTGCCCTGACAGCGCTTTGCGAGAAAACTTATGAAATCCTAAAGGAAAAGGAAAATCTTTCTATACATGCAAGAGTAAAACTCGTTGAGCATATATGTATCTTACATGGGCGGGAATGTTTTGCGACGACAAGTCGATAAGAGAAGGGAGGCGAAACTCGTGCATCATCCAGTCGGTCTTGACGCCCTTGGCAGCTCTACCTTTGTAGAAGACCAGGGACTTCTTCAGCCCTATGCACTTGGACCCTTCCGATGAGTAGATCGGCCGGTCCGTCCCGGTGGCTTTCCAAAAACCAGCCCCAGTTACCCGGTTCGGCCTCGCGCTGTTCCGGTACTTCCGGTCCCTCGGGCAGTAGAAGTACCACTCTTTCTCTCCTGTAGTCGCCAACTCTTCATGGCCAAAATACAAACTCGGATCTCATTGTCCATTAAAACCTAGCTAACTCTTATCGATGTAAAGTTTATACTACAATACCGCAAAAAAAAGAAAAAGAAAAATGAATCAACAGTGGATTAATGGGTGTTTAAGTTGAACTTACTAGGGAGATCCCATGGATCATATTTGTAAATGTCGAGCTGCCGAATGAGCTCGATGCTAAGAGGCCGGTGTTGGATCTTCCTCCTGAGGTAAAACCCTACAAGCTCTTCGTCCGTTGGATGAAACCTAAACCCTGGAAGCATCACTTCATCCATTGATATCTCACGATCAACTCTCTCTTCCATTAAAGAACTCATGCACTCTCTTTTCTTGAAGCACACACGCGCAGAGAAACTAAAATGTACTACTGTCTTTCACTTATAACCACTTGATCTAAAACCCTAGCTAGAGTAAAATGACACAGAGAGAGATGGAGAGAGACTGTGAAGTTTGAAGAGGGGAGACAAGGGTGGTTAATATGAGTGATGAAGGGTTTGAATTAATTGGGGGGAGATTATATGCTACCTGAGGAGGGGTCTGCCTCCGAAGGATCAGCCGTCTTTTCTGGTAGACTTTTAATTTAGGACTAAGCTTTGTGTCTTCTCCGACTAACTTCAGACCAACCCAAAAAGAAAAAAAGAATAACTACCGATGACAACCAAAGTCAGGAAAATGGATTTTCGGAGGAATAGACCAACAACGCTGTTGTAAATTATCCACTCTTAATTTACAAATTACAACTATCTACTTTCTCAAATCTATCGGTAAATAAACCGTTTGTCTGAAATTTCAGGTGGCATATGTTATAATTATTCATTGATTCTTTCTTCATTCAATTAAACTCTTACTTCATAAAAACTGTAACGTACCTCTGAAGCACCATGAATCGCGAAAATAAACATGTTAACTATTGAAATATTTTTTTCTTTGACGGGAACTAATAAATGATTAGATAAGTAAACAATATGACGTTTCGAGAGCATATGAATTTTCTCATCTTTGTTTCTGGCATTTTTCTTACTTCTCTCGTTATTTTCTCTCTCCTTCTAGAGTGAAACCCCATCCTGGGTTTTGTTCAAATATGTTAAGTTTAGGAATCTCGAGAACCACCAAATCAACAGTGTATGGGGATTAGGCCCCCATTCTTTATCACCCCACATTTTGCTCATATCTATCTCATGACACTTTTCTCTCTATCCATCCACTGCGAATCAAGACAAAAAGGGAGATTGTAAATGCGAGTGTCTTTCTGGTTTGAATTGTTATTTGGAAACAACTCCCAATGCAATGGGAGCTTATAAAACTAGGGTCAGTCTGAGTTTTGGTACATATATTTTAATGAAGCTGAGTTCTCAGAATCCGAAAATTCAGGTTCTATTCCATTCTCCCGAGCTTCTATTCCCACTGTTACTTGTCAGATTGAAATCAGCCTTTTTAGCTGCTTTTTTTTTTTTTTTTCCATGCCTCTTCATGAATCTGAAGATACCGCCATACAGAGAGAGAGAGAGAGAGAGAGAGAGAGAGAGAGAGAGGTGTGATGTGAATTTATGGGTCAAAGGGGACCATTTCATGACATCCTTAAACTAATCAAACCATGTTTAGGGCATCTGTTTGACCTTAGGAAGAAGCCACGATGCTCGTCTATCCTCTCTCCTCAAGACAAATAGTTGGAGACAGTAGCAGATAGGTTGTCTTAGGAGTCCCTTCTTGACTCAGGAAAGACACTTGGACACACAGTATCTTTGCATACAAGTATAAAAATATATAGAGGAGTATGACTGTTTACAATTTACTTCTTTATACATACACTAAACTTCGCCTCTCTCCTTGGCGGAACGTTTGCATCCAAAAGTATGTGAATCATCCTCTATTCTATTAGTACTCACCTTTGGTGTCTCTAGGAGTCTCGCATACTGATTTACGGAAATTAGGTTTCATCAATGGTTCAGATTTATCAAGACATCGAGAGGAGCACTGGACCGCACAGAGGAATTTGATTCCGTTCAAAAAGAAAAACTAACACTTGAGGCAGTTTATTGTGGGGCTGCCAAGGTCTATGCTTGTTAGACGTGGCCGGTTCTGGTTCCGGTTCGGAACCGCTGGTTCCTAGGCCCAACGGCTCTTTTCCCCGGGCCTCCACCCTTTTTTTTTAAAAAAACGGGTTGGAACCGGCGGTTCCGGGCGGGTTCCGAAAATTTAGAAACCGGAACCGGCCCTTGAGGGCCCGTTCCGGTTCCGGGTTGGAACCATGGGCCCGGTTAAGGGCTGGTTCCGGGCCCACGATTCCATTTGGCCATGTCTAATACTCGTCATGCGACACACTAGACCAATATGATCTACCATTTAATCCAACACGAGGGTCAAAATCTAGACCACCCACACTAGTCCTCTTTGAGAGCTTTAAAGTACAAACTTTCATGGGAGTGGAGACAAACTTACCCTAATTACAGCTTAGAGTCCGCCGAGCTGTAGATTATAAAGTGTGTAATATGTATGTTTTCGGCAATCTTAAGATGCAAAGCGTGAGAATTTTAAATTAGAGAAGGCAAAATGTAATTGTGGAGAAATATGAGCATGGATTTTGTAATTTTTCCAAGATTTCTGTTAGGAATTTAAGAGAATCTCAATCGTAGGCAATACTAGAAGATTCATATGAAATAGTTATAAAATGGTCGATAATGTGCTCAGATTTTCAATATATATATGTGTGTGTGTAAACTATCTTCTACCACTACATAGAGAACCAGAAAATGTTAAAAGAATATTTAGCTTAATTCGTTATTCATCGTAATTTCCTAACTGTGGCTTCTACAAAGATGATTTGCCGAAGATCTCACACTACGAGTTCGACATGAATGTCGATTCAGTCATAATCATATGTAGAGGTGCACAAGAGAAAATCCGGATATTATGAAGGGAAATGTTTTCTGTATAATTTCAATCGTAGATCTATACATCATCACCCTCTACTTCCTATCGTGGAATATTTGGATCGTTTTGCTGATAGTCTCTCCCTCTGCTTCCTCCTTAAACCCTCCCCTCTTCCCCAGTTATCCTTCTGAAACACCACCAGACCGCCCATGTTTCAAACTCCACTTCGTCTTTTCTTCTGTTCCTCACATCTTTTCCCCTTTCCCGAGAACGAAGAAAGCGAGTTTCGACATATAATAAGAGACTTCGAACCGGGTCGTGCATGGGATTCCTCAGCTCGAAGGGGGGCCATGAGAGTGATAACTGGTTTGCACATTACAAGGCCGAGATGGATTTTGAAGTTTGAATCCTCCTCGTAACTCTTTCAACTTGCAGAGACTTCAACGGCGTAGTTAGGCGCAAAACGTTTCGCATTTAGCTCGCCAAGGTTATGTCAAACTGGTTTAGAGCTTTAGAGAGCAAAGGTCAGTACCATTTGCAATTAATGGGGGATGGTTTCACTGAGTCAAATGCCACGCTTGGGACTCCAAATTCAGTGAAACTCCCCAAATCTAGCCCCTCGGTTCGATCTCTTCCTGTCTGTTTGTTGACCTAGGGTTTGCTTCCCCCAAAGCGTGCAACACGTAATTAATAACTTACTGTAGTTTTTTTAAAAGAGTCTGAACCAGTGTCAAAGTACTAGCCTTCTTCGAACACGAGCTCCCATGCCTCTTTCTGCGTAAACATTAATCCCATGGAGAAAAGTCACCGAAACCAGAGAGTTTCGCTCACGAATAGAATCTTTATCTCACTAAACTAATGCATTATTAATCAATGTGAATGAAGAAAAGTCCACTGAGCGGTTAATGAAGTTAGAGGTCCATCCAGACGATGATGAGAAGGATTATATGCCAGCAGAACTGTTAGCTAAGCACTAAGCAGTGTTTAGGTTAAGTAGTGAAGCTGGCTCTTACTGTGATTTTCAAAGTTCTTATGCTGTAAAATGTGAGTAAATTAGGGAACAGAAATGTGTTATTGCAGTAATAATTTCATAGGTTTCAACTCCACATTTGTTATTAGTCTCGAAGCATCGTCCCTCGGGAGATTACTTATCTCGCCGACGGTAGATCGAATCATAATTTGTTTGTCATATGCAACACATAACAAACTTGTTTTGCCACGAAAAATTCCTCAAAATGTGAGTCGATATGAGCATTACCAAGGGATGTAGAGGATCCCTTGTTGACTCTTGGACAGTAAACGTGAATTGACGAAAAAATTAACAGTATTGAGAATAAACACAGTCGCGACCAGACATGTAAAAGATTACAAAAATGTGAGGATAACACGAAGATAGAATCAAACAATCGATGTTTTTTTTTTCATTGGTCGGCGGTCCCACTACAAACTACGATTCGATTATTTGTACAACTACCAACAGCTAACAATGGTTACAACAAAAGCAAACACATTCTACATGACTCCTAGAATGCAGTTACATGTATTTACAAGGGGTTACTAAGCAAACCAACTACTTCGACGGCCATTACTTCTTCGCTCATTCGTGTCTCGGGATTTAGTAATTTCCCTTCGTTTTTTTTTTTCGACAATTACTTAGTTGTCTTGTGGACAGTCTATATTAACCGAGTAAGAGCTTTCAACGCTTAGATAATTTTACTTCTGCCATGTTTTGCTCGGCTTCTCTTAGTTCGAGTCGTCGGTCAGGAATTGGAGCATTATTTGGTGTTAACTACACTATTTATGATAACTTCTTTTGGCCAAATAAGAGACTTCATTAATGCCTAAATTAAATGTGCAATAGTAATAAGTTTAGTTTGTGGGAGTACAATATAGGTCATCGAAAGGATGTTGGAGACTCACCAAAGCATGAAAGCACAAAAAAAAAAATAATAATGTATTTCTTCATGGGATGTTTATATAGGATCCAAAATATCATTCAAATCCAATCTAGCACCTAAGGGGATCAACATCAATAAGCCCAGTTTGAAGAGGCTCGTATACGGAACGTCTGGAAATAATACCTAGAGCGAACAACTCAGCAATTCCTCTTCCATCAATAGCTCTCTTGCTTTTACGCGGAGAAACTATGGTAGTGTGAAGACACCATCAACATAGCGATATGGGACATCAAGCGAAGAGCTCCAATGTGCCTTCCTGTGTTAATAGATTCTCATAATTCCGGCGATTTCGATCCACTGTTGAGATTCACATTGATCAACAAAGATTTGCACCCATGTATTGTGTTACCTTCTAGTTCGATACATGGATACTAATTCAATGCATGATGGTCCTAGACCTAGTCATGGCGAAGGGCCGGGTTGAGACCGAAACCGACCTGGACCCAGGCGGGGTCAAACCCGGAACCGGCCCGTGGCATAAGGGCCCGGTTAAGGTTTCTTCAAACCTTGAACCGAGCCCGAAATCGGCAGCTTCGTGCCGATTCCGAATCGTGAAAAAATGGGGATAAAAAAATTTAAAAAATGTTAAAAAAAAACATTTAAAAAGAAAAGAAAAGAAATAAAGAGCCGTTGGCAACGGCTCTTTCTTTTTGGAGACTATTGGTCACCGCTCCCCACCTAATTTTCTTTTTTTCTTTTTACTTTACTAATTTCTAACCTATAAATACCCCTTCCCATCTCTCTTTTTTTTCACACAAATTCTCTCTTCATCACAATTCTCTCAAATTCTCTCTAATTCTCAATTATTCGCAACATGCAATTTATTATTTTCTTTTCTTCGATTATTCAATTATTCAATCACACCATTTTTTTCATTTCTTATTCAATATTTCAATTATCCTCATTCTCTCTTTCAATTTTTCTTAATCCATTATTTTCACACCATCTCATCCAATTTTTCTTATTCTCTAATTCCTTATTTTCTTTATTTATTATCTCCTTTAATAATTCCCTAGTTCAAATTCTTTTTTCACACCCTATATTTTTTTTGCATTATACCATCTATTTTTTCTATATAAAAAAAATGGCAAATGAAAGTAGAACTAGTGGCAAAGGCAAGAACCCGGTAGAGGAATCCGATTATCCTCCTAGTTCTTGTGATTATGAAGATTGAGGAGTCAAAGTTGATGTAGATGATGAAATCAACATTACTCCTAATATGGAGCCAGTCCGGATGTAAGAGAGTCTCCATCCTCCTACTGGTATCAAAAAAATATCAACAACAAAGGAGCGAGAGTTTACATCCGTCATATGGGACCACTTCACGAAGATTGAAAGATTTGATATAGGTTCAAAAAGGTATGATATAATTTGTAACCATTGTGGGATAAATTACAAATATATCCGTGGAGGTGGACATGAAACATTTAAACAGCATCTTAAGGTGAAACATCCCACCGAAGCGGGAATTGACACTAAACAACAACAAATTTCCGGGTACGCCAATCCTAACACTTCTCCTTTATTTCGTTATAATGAAAAAAATTATAAAGAAGAATTAGGTAAATTTGTTTCCGTTGAACATTTATGATTTGGTTTTGGTGAAAGATTTGGTTTTAATCAATTTATACAAAATGCATGTGGTCCACAAGCAAAACGTGTTCCTAGAAATACACTTAAACACATAATTAAAGATCTTCATAAAAAAGGAAAAAAATATTTACAAAATTTTTTTATGAATTTTAATGGACGTATGTATATAGGTAGCGGTATTTAGAGTAATCATTGGCAAATTCACTCTTATATGGGTATAACATGTCATTGGATAGATGATAATTGAAATATTCAAAATAGAGTTATTGCATTTAGAGTTTTTGATGATAGGCAGACGGCAAATAATATTTATAGATTAATTAGGTAAATTTAGAAGAATATTATTTGCTTAATAAAATTTGTTCAATTGGTTTTGATAATGCCGCGGCAAAATGCCGTTTCAATTGTTGACCTAGAAAAAATTTGTAAACCCATTTTTGGTGGACAATTTTTTCACGTTAGATGTGTTTGTTATGTTTTAAATTTATGTGTACAAGATAGTTTAAAAACTCATGATATTTTTCTCGACCCAATAAAAATGGCAATTCGATTTTTATGGAAACATTCCAAAAAAATGAAAGAATTGTTAAAATTTTGTACAACAAATGAAAAAAAACCAAAAAAAAATTCAAGAGATGTTCCAAATCGTTGAAATTCTACTTGCGAGTTGCTTAATGAATCTCTTGCATATAAAAATGTATTATGTGCATTATTTCAGATAATTTAACTCAAATTAATTTATACCCACAAGAATGGGATATTTGCAAAAAAAAAAAATTAGATATTTTAAAAGTTTTTAATGATGCAACTTATAGTTTGTCCGGTGTTTGTTATCCTACTACGTATTTATTTTTAATAGAATGTATTAATATTGTTGGAGTTTTTGAAGAAAATGAAAATGATTTGGAATTAAGTGACACTATTAGAACAATGCGAACAAAATGGCTACATTATTATAGCTAAATTCCTATTATTTATTTAGTTGCTTGTGTTTTTTATCCACATTGTAAATTCGATGGTTTATGTGATTATTTGAATGCATATTATGAATGTTTACGTTTAATTGATGAGATAAATATTAGAACTATACAAACAAGGGTTAAAAACGTATAATAGAATTATAAAATGAATTTTGTTGTACATATAATTTAGGTGATAGTGGATTTTCTCAATCTAGTGACATACAAAGTGGGAACATAGGTAATTTTAGTAGAGAGTACCAACTTGTGTTGCATAGGCAAACAAAGCAAAAGGGAGCAATAGGAAGTAATTCCGAAATAGAGAGCTATCTAACTGTTTCTTTTGAATTTGATAAATCCGAATGCAGCACAGATTTCACAATATTGGATTGGTGGAAGAGGCATTCCATCTAATACCCAATTATTGCTCTAATTGCAAAATAAATTTTAGCAACCCCTTGTTCGACAGTTGCGGCGAAACAAGCATTTAGCGTTGGAGGCAATATTTTGGACGAATGACATTCAAGATTAGTTTTCGATTCGGTGGAAGCTCAAGCTTGTGTTGATGATTGGACAAAGGCTCAATATAGGCAACAAGAGATAGATCGCAATAATAAAGCCAAATTCTTTGATGATTGGATACCACCAGCACCGATACTAGAACAGGTAGCGACGATTGAGGATGAGATAAGTATGGGATTATCAAAGGTAAGAGAACTATATGGGTTTTGATTTTTATATCCCTAAGAAGATATGTAGGCGCTTGTCGCCGATCTGTCGCGACCCTCCTCGATCGGAAAAGCGAGGAAGAGGGCTAATGGGTCGCCCTTCCGGCCCGGCTGCGTGTGGACCTTCGGACGCGGGCCCCTCCCAAGGCCCATTACCCAAATCGCGGCGGAGGATAAAATCGTAGTCGACTTTCGGTGCGGTCTAGTGGCATGTGCTACGTGTGCATGCTTCGGAGTCGCCACCAATCGTTTCGTGGAAGGTACGATTGGAAACCTTATCGAATAGTCGGGAGTTTCTATTCGATTCTCAGAGAACCGGAGAAGTGGGTTCGGGGACTTAGTTACGCCAACTATCAGAGTTGACGCCCTTTCGGTACCTAAGTTGAATGAATTTTCTAACCTCGGATTTCATGCAGACGAGTGGGGTACGAATCCTAATCTAGGAGTTCATGCGGATGGGAGTGAACTATCCTACCAATCACAATCAATTAAAATAGATGCGCAAATCAAGGAATCCATAACGTGCGGATAAATCGCATCAAATCAGCGTGGCATTCCTAGTATAGCCCTATTGGCTTAGAGAAAAGGGGTATTCAAAGCATAGGAGAAGATCAAGAACGATTTGGAAGCGATTCGCCCATGAGGGGCAAAATCGTAATTTTGAGAAATTTTGGGGTACGATTTGCCAAAAAGGGCAAAATCGTCATTTCAGAAAAAATTCAGAGTGAGAAATGTTGAAAATAGGATTGGCCACCTAAACTGACCCATTTCCTAATTTTCGACATTTTTTGGAAGTCCACAGGAATTTTTGGAGACAAATTACCCCTAAAGGGTAAAATTGTCATTTTTGAAAAGATCGGGAGGAGAAATCTCAAAAATAGGATTGGCCAGTTGATTGTGGCCATTCCTCAATTTTTGAGAATTTTTTGGGAATTTTGGGAATTTTCTACAATTTTTCCTAATTTTTTTTGGATTTTCTAATGATTTTTCGCTTTTTTTTTTTTTTTCGGACCGGGTCAACCCGGTCAACGGACCGAGTCAACCCGGTCCACGGACCGGTCCGTCCGGTCCGGACCCGCGCCCGGACCGGTGTTCCCCAAAACGGCGCCGTTTCTACAAAGTGCGCCCAAAATTTCAAAATTGCCGCCTAAAACCGAGGGAGGGTCTAGATTGCGCCACGTGGCGCGACGACAACGGCCGGATCCATTAACTGGAATCGACGGCTCAGATTGAATGAAGGCCTAATCTCCACCGTTCAAATCGAATACCAAGATCTACGGCTCAGATCAAAGGCAAGATCAAATCTCAACCGTTCGATCAAACTATATTTTTTTTGAAAATGATTTTATTTATTATTTGCATTTTCAAAAAACTTGATCCAACGATCGGAATGGTGACGCGTGGCCAAACCTGGGCCACGCGATCACAAAATATATTTTTTTCTTATTTTTCGAAAATGGAATATATCTGAAAAAATGAATTTTATTTTTCAAAAATCCGAGATTCCGACACGTGGCGTCCCTATGAGCCGTCGGATCATTTTTTTATTTGTTATAACAAACTTGCCGACGTGGCTGCCACGTGGGCGCCACGTCGGCGACACCTGGACGTTGACCGGGTCAACAAGCTCGCCGGGGAAGACCATCGGCGCCGGCGAACCTCGCCGGTGCCTCGCCGGAACACGATTCCGACATGCAAATTCGCCCAAAATCCCTCGACTTTCTCTCATTCGACTCGCTAACTATCCTACACGCGTATATCCCGAGTTTAGTCGAAGAGACAAGCCCAAACTAACCTAAATCTACCTCCACAGTCCGGCGGCACCTGCAACTTCCGGCGAACTAAAAAAAAAAGTGCGAAATGCCAACGAACGTCAGCGATTCTTCCACGAAACCAGTCCGTATTGATTCCAAATCAACATATCTAAGCTTTCAGACGAGAAATAGTTCTAACCCTACCTAAACAAGCTTCAATCGAACGCGTGCATTCGGCGATCGTCAATCGCACCATTTCTGCGTTAAACCAACAGTTCATCCCAAGAATCAACGTCTATGGAGAAGGAGAGAACTTACCTGGCCATTGGTTCGTCTTTAAAGCAACGTGGAATAGATCCACGACTCTTACACAGGTTCGAGAGTTTAGGGTTGACTCAGGGGAGGTTTTTCGCAGCAAAGATGCAAAACAAACACATAGGCCAGTTCAGTGTATGGTCGAGAACGATTATAAACCAAAGAAATCAAAGGAAACACATCGAAGCTACGAATCCGCCATTAATGAAGTTCTACGAAGCTCGAGTGCGACTTTTACCTGGTTTGCGGATCGAAGCTTCGATCAAAAGAGTTCGCGTCGCTCCTCGCGTCAAGACGTCGCTCCTAGATGAATCCGAAAGCCTTCATTTCACTTCAATCGTGGTGATTCTCCTCTTGAAGCTCTCGAGAATCAGACCTTCAATGGCGGACCTCCCCCCAGATCTCTCTCCCCTTCCCTTTTTCTGTTCGTTCTCCCTCCCCCCTTTTTCGAGCACCAGTCTTTTTTTGTTTTAACTTGCTCTAACCGTCTCTCCTCTAACTGCCAGGCCTTCCAGAAGCTTCCCGAAGCTTCGTCGCCGAATAACGGCTCAAGAAACGGCATCCCCTTCCTCCCTTGCGCCGGTGGAGCTCTGAAAGAGATGATGAATAGTACCGGGTCTCCGGGTCGGATCTGCCCGACCCGGCAGACCCGGTTCATGCAATAAATGGCTAAATTGAGCTAGCAATTGACATTTTTTTGCGAAATTGATGCCACAAATTGCTTTCCCATCATGGATTACCTCTAAAGATGTGTTTTTCGTGAAAAATTCCTTTGAAATCGAGTCAAAACCCCAAATTTTGAGTAAGATCCGAAATTGATTTTTACAAAATTGGGGTCCTTAATGAAAGAATTATCTTCAATTGAGCCTACCATTAGATTCAAGAGGTCAAAAACTATAGGATAGGGACCTTGGGATTCCATGGGTGTCTCTCAAGAAGATTTAATTTTGAATTTGGCCTTCTAGGGACTAAAATGAAAGAAATTTTTGTGCAATTAAGTCCCTAATGCCAAAATTGAGCAAATTAACATGCAATTGGATCAAAATGTGAAATGTAATGCTAGAGAACCATGTCACAACCCTCAAAAGTGAAGAAAGAAAAATAAAATGACCCCAAATGGTATTTTCATGTCTAATTTGTGGGTGCATTTGTGAAGGAACACACAAATCCGAAGTGGAATTTTCAAATTTTAAGAGGTCAAAATGAAAAGGAAATTAAAAGAAAAATACTGACTATTTTTCTGTATTTTTGTGACCTCGAATGGTATTTATCTTGATTTTTTTGGGTATTTTCCTATTTTCTGAAAAATATCAAAAAATGCGAAAAATATGAAAAATTATTTTTTGGTTAAAAATGGTTCCTTGAGCTTGGCCAAGGCTACCAAAGTTGATTTTGCAATTTTTTTGTTTTTTTTTGTGAATTTTTTATGAATTTTCAAAAATAAATCGAAAAAAAAGATTGATTAAAAATCGGGTGTCAACGGCGCTTAATGATAATTCATTAAGTTCAAGCCTCCTCCTCCTCCCTTTTTCTCCTCCCCAAATTTGATTACAATTTAGAATTTGATTATAATTTATGTTTGACTATTTTTTCCCCAATTATAACTTATAAATTACAATTTGTATTTGATAATTTTTTTCCAACAATTTGTATTTGATAATTTGTTTACAATTTTATTACAAATTTATTACAATTTAATTTTTAGACTCAAAAATCGTAACTGAAATCGGAGGTTCCATTTTCAATTTTAAACCGGAACATGGCCCGAAACCGGCTCGTAACCGTCGGTTCAAAATCGGAACTAAAAACGCCACTTAAGGGCTCGGTTTCGGTTCCCCCTAAATTGGAACCCGAACTGCCGGTTCATGAACCGGAACCGGCGGTCCCCGACCTGTGGCCATGACTACCTAGACCGACTATATTGCCATTTACCCAGCCGTGATTGGATGAGAATGGATAAAAGACTCGTGGGCGGTTTATATCCACAAGATACACTAGTAATGGGTGGCTTCGCAATTTGGGGAAGGTTTTTGACGACAACACCGGAGATCCCTTCTTATTTAAGTCAGGTTTGAGTGTGACATCCGATTAGCTTGCCAAAAGAGGTGTTAAGGCCTTGCATAAAGAAAAAGCTCTCTCCCAATAAGTATTCTTCGATAATGATTTCTAGGGCATCTAGGGTTCTAAATTCTCCAAATGATTTTGTTGTGGGTGTACCTAGAATTAGAATTGAGTAGTTTCATTTCATGAATAAAAAGAATGGCTCAAGCAACGAGTGTGTAACTAGGAACGAGATAGTCCAAATGTATAGTCAAGGCAAGCATGCAAAATTAAATGCTGCAACAACTGTGTCTACCGATTCATCAGACGGCTTAAATTCATGCATGCAAGTCCGACACATTTTTATTATCACTATCAAGTGAGTACGAATAAACTCATTAATAAAGTAGATAGAAAAGAGCTTTTCAAGTAACGTCCGAAATTAAAGATTTCTCTTATTCGAACTTCATGTATTTACGTGAACTACAAGTACTTCTGCGTATAGAAGCGATCTTCTGACAAGTAGACATGGTAATTACACCATGCTCGAGCAAATGTGGGGCTGAAGAAATCAGTGGCGGATCTTTCTTTTGGGCCTAAGACGCGGGCTTTAGCAATAGTTGTGTATTCGTTCATGGACCGAAGCCCAGTACGGCCCACTGAAATTCCGGATTAGCTGCTTCCCATCTTAGATCTAACTGCAGATTTGTGTCACCCTTATCTATCTCCATTTTCCATTTTTTTTGGGCTTTTTTTCCCTGAAAAGAGAAAAATTAACAGACTCGTTTGTGCTTAGTAGGTTAATGAAACTTTAATTTCCCCATTATTCTCTAAAGGGAAATTAGGAACTAATCTAACTGACAGGCATGCCCTGGTGTGCATTCAATGTACTCATAATCTTGGGTTTCAAGGTTTATTTAAGGTTAGCGTGTTAATCATAAGTACACTTGGAGGACGAATGACAACATCTCAAGATATTTATCATGTTTTATCTGATTACAAAACTAGTGTCGTAAGTTATGTGTAGAAATGAAATTTTACGGAACAATTAGGTCATAAGGGGATTCACGTTTCTTTGATTCGTCGCGACTCATTTTCGTCCTTGCTATTTTATTTTATTTTTTCGTTTCAATTGGCCAATAGAGGTTACATTGTCCCTTGAGAGATTAAATCACGTATTAAGGCTCAGTTTGTTTAGTGAAAAATAACTTATTATGAATATATTTTTCAAAAAATAATTACTTATATTGCTTAAAAAAACGAATGAACGGAAAAAAAATTGTATTGTCCATAAATATATGTGTACATAAATTGTTGTCAATAACGATACTATCTTTTATTAACAAGTTATTTTAAGCTATATAAATGATAATTTTTAAGGAAATATTTTTTAAATCGTTTATTTTCTGGATAGAGTCTAAACAGAGATTGAATTGGGTATGCAGCTTTCGTCGCTTCCGGTTTTTTTTTTTTTTCCTTTCTGTTTTTTGGGGGGCTGACACGTCACTTATGATTCACGGGCATATAAAGTGGGTCCGAATTTTTGGGATTTTTTTGTTTTTTTTTTTAATGTCTCCATCATCCAGTCCCACTCCGATTAGCACTCAGCCTCATATACTGCCACGTGTAATGATGACTTCTCAGTTGGATCTGTCTGTCCTCTTTCTTTTTCTTTTCCTTTTATGGGTCCATTTCGATATCCATGGGGACCGGGTCGCGATAAAATGGGCGAAATTGAAGTTTGAAATTGACACCAGATATTTTGTACTTGTACAAGCTCTCTTGGCTAACGACTTTGGCTCGTCGTCATCCTCGATTAAATGTTAGGAAATAGAGCAATTTGGAAAAAGAGAAAAATTGGAGAGATTTAAATCGGAGACATTCAAAATAGTATTTCGCTTGATTCTTTCGGAGGGCAACTTTAAGACGTGAGGTTACCCTACTACAATCATTTATTTATCACTTAATTTCTTTTTAGCCATCTCTCTAATTTGATGGGTTTACAAGTTATGGACCGTCGCTCGGACACAAATTTGAATAAAATTAAATGTCGGTGATGATCATATTTATAATCTACCGATAAAATAAACAGTTGGAGAATTGTTTTTTCTTCTAGTTAAGTCTTCCAAATTTAGCCCTCCTGACGCCCAAGATTGGGATCCCCGACGAAACCGTGCGTGAGAAAAATAAGGAAGGAAGACCGACGGTCAGAACGTGCGGATCTAAACTCCATTCGTGGGGAACAACACACGAGTCTCTTCTCCTTGGATGCTTCCGATAGTTGGCATCACGTACGCGACACGAGTCCGATCATTCAAACGCGCGTGGGGCCCCCACCTCCTTCGTCCCCTTCGAATTAACAATTCAATAATCATCACCGGAAGATTGAGAAACCCAGATCCGAGATCTCCCACCGTCGCTTCCGTCGGCCGGCCGACATCTCCACACGTGGCGACTGGACAACCTATTGATAAGGACCGCACTCCTTCGACGGTGGATCTGAAATTTCGATATGTGTAGAAAATTGTCAAAAAAAAAGTTAAGTATTTTATACTTTTACCAATTTAATCTTAAACCTTTTTAATTTATCAATTCAATCTTAAACTTTTTTATATTTTGTCAATTCAATTTTATCGACTGAAAATCGCTGACGTAGATGCCGGCTTTGCTACATGACACCATTAATGCCAACGTGGATAATTTTTAATAATATTTTTATTTATTTATTTATTTTTTCCCTTTTTCTTCCGCTAGCCTCGGGCAAGGACAGCCCTTGCAAGCCTCCGGCTACCGTCGCCCTCGCTTGTGCAAGCGACAGCCGCCCCCGTTGGCACCAAGCAAGGGCAACCCGGGGCCAGCGAGCCTGCCGGATGCCAGCAAAGGAGAAAAAAAGAAAAAGGAATAAAAGGGAAAAGGGAAAAATAGAATAAAAATAAATAATAATATTTTTAAAAAAATATTAAAATATTATTAAAAATCATCCACGTCAATGCCGTCGGTGTCACGTAGGACAATGGACGTCCACATCAGCAAATTCTAGTCAATAAGCCTGAATCGGCAAAAGGTAAAAAGGTTTATGATTGAATCGGCAAACTTAAAAGGTTTAAGACTTTTTTGACAATTTTCCCAATACTCTAGTGCAAAGACTATCGTCTATAGATATCTGGCCATTGTTGGTCCAGTGCCAACATCTAAAAATTGTCCTAACTATTTCTCATTCTGTTGATCAAACTCCTCGGGTTTGATCAAGTAGTGATCCAATTTTCTACCGTGATTTGTCTATCAATAATTAAAATTCGATCACCGTGATTGAACTGGATATGCTCCACAGATTGCTCAATATTTTTTCATACCATGCTTAATCGACAATAGCGAGTAGCGACTAAAGATGATGGCCCTCGTCCTTTGAAATGAACATTGAAACCGTGGATGAAATTTCACTGCAGTGTTCATTGTGATAGAGTGAGTACGTGTGTATTTGGAGCTAAATATTACTGTGAGATCTAGCCGTTCAATTTTTGTATGCCATTGGAATTACCGTCGGATGTTGAAATTACCTACATAAACTAATTTTTTAATTAAACCATTACGGCAGCTGATAACTATTGGAACATCCGCAAATAAAGACTCTTTTCGACGATTGTTAGATATATACCTTAAATATCCACATAAATGGAAAAAAGAAGTTCTATTTGTTATTATAATCTTTGTTGTTACTCTGTTAATTACCTATGCCAATCATATCAGACGTTGCGAGGTCTCGTTGATAAGGGCTCTTGAGGTATTCGTCTCGACCATCTATTAACAACGAGTGTTTCCTGCTTTAAAGCATTAATCGCATGTCATACCTGAACAAAGGTGCATTGAAAAGTCATGATCTTTTCTTATTTATTAATTTTTTTAGTGTGTAGCCACTCTTCTCATTTGGAAAGAGAAAAGTAGAGGGTTCGAATCCTGTTAACACCCAAAGTTACTACAAGAGCCACGTGATGGGCACGAGTAGGAGTTGTGATCGCCCGTGGGCAAGTGTATCAAAAACAGATTCGGGAGAACCTTGAAGATGTCACGTGTCGAATAAAGTTTTGGCGACATCTTCCTTGGAGGACAAAAGGAGAAGTGCGCGAAAGGAGCCACGATTGGGGCGGTTACTAAAAGATTAGCGGTAATCCTCGCATGGTGAAAAGAAAAGGCTCGAAAATCAAGAAATCGTCAAAAGACTATCCACACGACTTATCGAAAAAGGATAAAACGTGGAGCCAAAGGAAATAATCGCTCAACGGTTATCAGAACTAATCTATAAATACCCCGCGGCCATAAGCACACGCACATGCACAAACACTCGTCTTTACAATTAAACTCTTAGCTTTTAGCTTAATTATAGCTTTCAGATTCCCGTCGTCGATTCAATTCCAGTGAGTTTTATATCCAGAGTTAAGTGTTGTCGATTGAATTCCGGCATCTGCTCATTAGGTTCGATACAGTCGATTAAATTCCGGTGTTGTTGTACCCTTCGCTCATCTCGTTCAATACCGTCGATTAAATTCCGGTATTGTGTCCTACATCTCCTCGTCCAATGTCATCGATTAGATTCCGGTATTGTGTCCTATAATATGGTTTGGCCCCGTTGATTAAATTCCGGAGTCGCATCCTAAGTCATAGTACGTTGAAGTTCGTCTTCTTGTTGAATGTGTGGGCTGTTGAACCGTCAAGAGTCTGTATTGCGCCTTTGGTGTTAATATAATTATCCTTTACATTTAACACTCTCTATCTAAAACCCGACCCGAACTCCTTATTGAAAAACGAATGGATTAAATTCGATAAAAGATTCTCGCGTCAAGTAATCCTTTTGGACCTCAACCCCTTTTTGGGCCAAGATTCATCCGCTTGGGCCTCGTCGAGGGATTTCGACATGCAATAAATCCCCACCTTTAGGGAGAGTGGGGTGCAGACGCATTAGAAGGGAGCGAGTTTCGTAACCTCGCACGCGATACATAACGCACACAAGATGGCCTGTATGATAAAATATGAATTAATATAACTAGATAAAAAAAAAAAAAACTTTTTAGTATGACATTCTTATTACGTAATGTTTGAATTGAGTTATAATTATTCCGTACCACCAATGACCCAAAGATCCAAGGTTGGTTTGTCTGAGGCAGCAGCTCTATCAAAATCTAGCCACGAGCTATGCCACATCTAGTGGCTTAGTCAACTAAATACTCGAGCTCGGTGTCAGGTTCCAATTAATCATCGAGTTGAGCTCAAATCACTAGCGAGGAGCTCGGCTGAGTTCCACCCTTAGTCGTGACTAGGCACGCGCATAACGAGCCATTGTGAAGGTCACTTGCGACACAAATCGAAATCACAAACCCAGGAAAAAATAAATAAAAAAAGGGTGACCTTGCTATAGCTAAGGCCGCGCATGATAACACTTTTATAACTAAAGGCACGCATCATAACACTTTTACTTTATAAATTAATTTTTGACTATAAGTTGATTTTTTTACCTCTCGCTTCGAAAAGAAGTTGATTTTTTTGCTTTTACTTTAAAAGTTAATTTATGATCAAAAAGAAAAAGAATTTCATAATAGGAAAAAATTTCAGCTTCTAGAAAAAAAATTCGTTTGATAACAGTTGAAAATTTCTACTTCTAAGACATTATCAACACAAAATCTTATGCGAAAAATTATTATTGGTGGCCAAAAAATTCCTACTTCATTTTTATTTTTTTAAATTTCTTTCAAAAATAATTTTTATTATTAAAAAATTAGTATTCATTTTTTAAAAATAAAAAAATATATTGTGTTTATTTTTTACCCTACGAGTTCGAGACGGCGATTCCGTAACTATTGGCGATAGGCGGTGGCGGGCGGTTATCGTGGCGGCGATTAGCAATGGGCCGTGGTGGGTGGTGGTCGGCAATGGGCGGCGGTAGGTGACGGCCGGCCGATGGTGGGCGGAGGCCGAGGGGGGGCGGCGATTGGAGTAAATGGGTGGCGATGGCGAAGGCGTGGTTGGGAGAAAGAGATGAGCTGAAAATGACAACGGATCGAAGTGAAAGATATATTGATATTGAGAGATTTTTATTTTTAAAAGAGAAGTAATTTTTTTTTAAACTTGTGGAATTAGCTCAAAAATAACTTCAAAAGTAAAAATTTCTTTTAGCGTAATTAAATGAATTTCTACTTCAAAAGTCATATTATCAGATGAATATATGTTTTAGAAATATTTTTGATTTCGGAGTAGAAATTCATTTTCAGAAATCTCATCGTGCGCACCTAAAAAGCGACCTTTGATAGTCTTTTCATAGTCGATGGTTTTAGGAGTGGTTGGCGACATGTACGATATAACTAGTGTTAATTTCGTCGACCGCGTAAATCGTAATCATCAGACATGCTGATTCGCGGGGGCCTGCCGATCCGCTTCTCTTACTATGGTTTTTCTAGTCCCACCTGTGCAACAATCAATGGTCAAAGCACTGTCCTGCCAGTCTGCGCCCATTAAACATCGGTGGGCCCATCTCTTTCCGAGATTTCGCCGTTCCGCTCTTTCGCTTTGATCTGAACCGTGATATTTCCAATTACATCCTTAAATTTCCTCCTCGTTTTGTTTAACATTATACGATGTATGTAATTTAGCGAGAGAGAGATCTGGTCGGGTCTCGATTCACGTTTCTTCAATCGCCACTTCTCTTTCCGAGAGAGCTACGGCGAACTCGCCGAGTTTACATACGAACACAAGTGTCGTTTCGCACGAACTCTCTCTCTCTCTCTCTCTCTGCGCTCCGGTTTTGTTCATCGAATGAGCGAGACCTAGCTGCTGTTCCCGTGCTCAGCTGCTCCTGATTGCTTCGAAGATCATTCTTTTTGATCCATCTCTGCTTTCGGCCATCGTCATTTTCCTGGTGCCCCTCGAGCAGCAGACAGAGCAAAGATCGAGTTTTGATTCGAGATCCTGGAGCAGCGTTCGTGGGTCTTCATGCGATAGGTGAGAGATCTGACGGTTCGCGCCTTTTTTGGCTTTTTGTGGCCTTCGATTTGAGGTCTGAGTTTTGGGAGATGCTGCCTTGGTCAGCTCCATGAGTTCCGTCTCTTCATTATGGTTATTGTTGGAGTTATGGTCTGCTAAGAAGCCGAAGGACTGTGTTTCCTTTATTAACTTCTGTTTTTCTTCTTTATATCCTGCCGGAGCTCACTTGATGTGAGTGGGCATTTTGATCTTATCGTCGAATCGATGAAAGATCCGATTTTGCAGAATAATTTATTGATTTTGTTGGGAATTAAGCAGAAAGAATAGTTGATAGATGGAACTTAGATTTGGAGGTTCAAGAGTTGTGTGCCGAGGACACCGACACAGGCAAATGCAAATGTGAAAACTACGTTAACTTGTCACTTGGAAATCCGTGCATTTAATATGTTTTTCGGGGTAGCTGTGTGTTTGATTTTTCCTCGTGTATCTCTTGAGAAACTTGCGTTATACTTCAAAGCCATCGCCGCACTGATTGCGTCCTATTCAATTTACTAGCTTATGATGATCAGCTTTACTCTTTCAAATTCTGATTCTTTTTTCTCAATTGTCAATATAACCTAGCATGAATGCTCATCTGTTGATTTTGACTATTCACCACCTTTTCTGTTGAATATGTCTTCTTTTGCCTTGAAGTAGTTGAGGGGAATTGTATTAAAGGAGGAAGCAAACACCAGCATTTGTAGATGGGTTCTAGCTCATTTTCTTACTGAATTCCTCTTAATTGAAAACTAATGCTGCTTTTGTTGTCAGTCGGGGATTCTGGAAAGCCTTTCAGTTTCAGCAGTTTGTTGATACACAAATCAAGCAAGTGATTTCTAATGTAAATGGTGAATATGCCTTATTTAAATTGACTTGTTGCTTGTCACTGCTGAATCCAGTACTCGGAGTTGTGTTCTTCTTTTCTAATTTATGCTGTGTGTAATTTGGATACGTGGCTTTCTTTCAGGTTCTCAATGGCAAAACCAAATTCGGCTGATGGCAGGACTAGAACCTCCATACAAGTAGTTATCTTAGCTGGTTTGTGCTTTTTTTTCTATTTACTGGGTGCCTGGCAACGGAGTGGTTTTGGCAAAGGAGATAGTATAGCTTTGGCAATCACAAAAAGTGGGGCAGACTGTGACGTGGCTTCTAATTTAAATTTTGAAACTCATCATGGTGGCGAATTGGAGACTATCGACGAATCTGAAAAACCCAAGGTTTTTGAGCCATGCAATTCTCACTTCACTGATTACACACCTTGCCAAGATCAAAAACGTGCCATGACCTTTCCGAGGGAGAATATGAACTACCGGGAGAGACATTGTCCTCCTGAGGGAGAGAAGCTGCACTGTCTTATCCCAGCACCCAAGGGTTATGTAACTCCATTCCCCTGGCCAAAGAGTCGGGACTATGTGCCCTATGCAAATGCGCCATACAAAGCTTTGACTGTTGAGAAAGCAATTCAGAACTGGATTCAGTATGAGGGCAACGTATTTAGGTTCCCTGGGGGTGGGACCCAATTTCCTCAAGGAGCAGATAAGTACATAGATCAACTTGCTTCAGTGATACCAATTGATAATGGAACAGTCAGGACTGCGCTTGATACGGGTTGTGGGGTATGTGAAATATAGCTTGAATGTTCTCCCCTCATTCTTCATTTTGTAATTTTATTTCTGTTGCCATTGTAACTTCATCCTTATCTGTCTAATTTTATCATTTCTGTTGTTAGTCTTCGCATTGCTTACGGGATGTCCTTAATTTCCTAGGTCGCAAGCTGGGGTGCATACCTCTGGAGTAGGAAGGTCATTGCCATGTCTTTTGCACCAAGAGATTCACATGAAGCGCAGGTTCAGTTTGCTCTTGAACGGGGTGTACCTGCTGTCATTGGTGTCCTTGGTACAATAAAGATGCCATATCCTTCAAGGTCCTTTGATATGGCTCACTGTTCCCGGTGCCTAATTCCATGGGGGTCCAATGGTGAGATCTTCAAAATTCACTTTGACCTTGTTTTTTTTATTTTTGATTTTTTCAGACAGTGATGGCTTCACAAATGATGTTTGTGCTGTTCCTTTCTCTCTCTCTCTCTCTCTCTCTCTCTCTCTCTCTCTAGATGGAATGTACCTTAAGGAAGTTGATCGAGTTTTGAGACCCGGCGGTTACTGGATTCTTTCGGGTCCTCCAATTAACTGGAGGACCAATTATAAAGCATGGCAACGTCCAAAGGAGGAACTTCAGGAGGAACAGAGGAAGATTGAGCAGGTTGCCAGCCTCCTGTGCTGGGAGAAGAAATATGAAAAGGGTGAAATAGCCATTTGGCAGAAGAGACTAAATGCTGAATCATGCCGTGGTAGGCAAGATGACTCACAAGCTACTTTCTGCAAGTCTGCAGAAGTAGATGATGTGTGGTATGTCCCTAAACGTGACCCTTAATATCATTTTCTCATCATATTTTTTCAGCTGGATGGAATACAAGGATAGTAGAATGCTGATATGAATATTAGAGTGAGGTCAGAAAGAGACTGAAGTCAAATGGTAAGCCATAATGTCAGCACCGTGAAAGGGCTAGAATTCTCTGGCTCGGCAGTTTCATCGTACAATTTAGGCTCTACCTTCCCTTCTATCACGTGCAGGGGACCTGCTTCAGGCTAACTGGTCCCGTCACTTCAATTTTCTGATGATGTCGTCTTGAGTAGGAAGTTGATATGCAATTCCTCTCAATGTCTCTGTTCTATTAAAAAAAAAAAAAGATACTACTTTTACTCCCACTGCCAACTATGGTTTTAATCAGCCATTTGCGGCTCATGGCTTGGATAGGCATTAGCTTACCTACTATAGTAAGATAAGCAAGCTTAAATCAGCTCTTAATGAATCCTCGGGCGTACGCTATCTTGAATCTGGAATTGAATCTGTGTTGGCCTTCCTATTCCAAGCGTTTCCAGCTTAACTAATCATAAATCATAGATTGATCTCCCTTTATCTTTCTTGTATGCACTCTTAGTAAGCTGAAAGCAGTATTGAATGATGAGCGACATCGCTTAAGATTGCCCATTATCATCTTTTTAGATTGCTGAGGGGTTTCAGTTGGGTAAATTTTTAGTGAAAGATATCTGTGCTTTTTCTCCAGCTTATTGGTTTCATTAAGCGGACATATTAGTTGTATACATATGAACACTCCAGCAAGTCTGGTGTTAACTACATGAGCCTGGTTAAAAGACCATATTTTCTGAAGCTCAATCTTCTTTCACTCCCTCATTAGCCCTTTGCTTTCTATGGTTTTTAGGTACAAGAAAATGGAGGCATGCATGACTCTATATCCTGATGTTAACGAGTCAGATGAAGTCACTGGAGGAGAACTGAAGCCGTTTCCAGAGAGGTTATATGCTGTCCCTCCAAGAATTGTCAGTGGATCTGTTTCTGGAGTTTCTGTTGAGACGTATCAGGAAGACAGCAATAAGTGGAAGAGGCATGTGAATGCCTATAAGAAAATCAATAAGCTTCTTGACACTGGAAGGTATCGCAACATTATGGATATGAATGCCGGGTTGGGAGGCTTTGCCGCAGCAATCGAGTCTCCTAAATTGTGGACGATGAATGTTGTGCCCATAATATCTGACAGGAGCACTCTTGGTGTCATCTATGAGCGAGGATTGATTGGCATCTATCATGACTGGTAAAGCATAACAAATCTCTCTCCTGTTTGGTCAATGGCTCTTTACCGCTGATATTTATTGCATATTTCTTCTAGCAGTCCCAGATTTCATTGATCAGTCAGGAAATTTTTGACCGCAGCAATTGCCAATGTCCTTGTTCAACTGTTCAATGTTCTTGATAATGTAATGCTGAAATAAGAAGTAGCTTATATAAGACAATCCAGGTATATAGTGTAGCCAAAGTTGCTCTTGTTAGCACTATAGGTGTTTGGTGTATTTCTTTCTGTAATGTTGCAAGAAGCATCTACTTTATAATAGTTCTGGATTTGATTATTAAGCTATATGGCTGGCCATGTCTCAGTATTGTCTTCAATATCAGGAAGTGTGCTTAGCATATGCCTCGGTCTAAATCCTTAAAATTCTTAACGTTGAGTACTGCACTTGACTATATGCATATCACCTGTTTATTCATTTTTACTCTATTTCGCTGTTTTATTTATCCTTGTTAGTGGTCACTAAAGATTGCTAGGTATATTAATTCAGGTGTGAAGCTTTCTCCACCTATCCAAGGACATACGACCTTATCCATGCCAATGGACTTTTCAGTCTCTACAAGGATAAGTAAGTAGTGTATCCTTGAACTTTTACTTTTCTGCTTTTTATTTAATCCAAATCTTGCAGCAGATGCACTTTGACATTTTCTTAGCCCGTAACACCTCTGACTTTCACAATATACAAATTATCACGTAGATTCACCGCATATTTTTTGTTTTTGAAATTTGGATAAAGTTTTAAATATTAACGGGTGAGCAAAAGGCGACTTTTTTGCTTTTGCTGAAGCATATACAAACTTGCCCTTAAGTTTGTTTTGCGACCATTCCATCCGCTTTTAATGGAATATGTTTGTTGATCTGCAGATGTGATGCCGAGGACATTCTTCTTGAGATGGATCGAATTCTGCGTCCAGAAGGCGCGGTAATAATCCGTGATGAAGTTGACGTGCTTATGAAAGTGAAGAAGATAGTAGGAGGGATGAGGTGGGACGCTAAAATGGTGGACCATGAAGATGGTCCGCTTGTCCCAGAAAAGATTTTGGTTGCTGTGAAGCAGTACTGGGTTGCTGGTGGGAACTCCACATCTTCATGGTAAGTGGCTTTGCAGAAATTCTGGTTCACATTCGAGCTGGTGAAGCATTAATCTTATGATTGGCGAAGTCTGGTGATATGTCCGGCCTGATGGGTTCATGGAGTGGGAGGCATCAGCTCAATATCTGCTGCTCGGTACCTTTACCTAGTATCTAGTTATTGTATAAGACTACGATCATCTTTGTTTTATCTCAATCATTAAATTTTTTTGACTCTGCGGTATGCATAATTGTAACCCAGTAAAAGGAATGCAACGACAGCCTTCTTGTATTATTAAGATGTCATTACAGAGCGGTCATCTTTCTTTTTGGTTATTTGCCAATAGACAGTTTCCTTTTGTCTGATAATAGTGTTGAAAGCTCGAGTGATGACCAAATTAAACTTGAAAGATGCAGAAATCTCAAGGTGCTCCCTAGATGAGTTTAGTTTCAACCAAAAACAATCCATGCAATGTTTGTTCTTTCATGCGAAGATACTTAACGTTTAACGACTGTGTTTGGGGAAAACTTGCAGGTGATTTACTTGATTACTTCAAGCAGACGAACTAGGCACGACTCTGTTAAGCATCCTGTAGTACGTAGGCCCGAGAGATCACTAGACAAATGGTATCCGTCCCTTCTGTCTCGCTCCTTTTGGCCATCTCTTGTGCTTGGAGCAAGAAAGATGTCAAATCTCTCTCTCTCTCTCTCTCTCTCTCTCTCTCTCCATAGCTAAAGGGGGGCATGTTGTTATCTCCATACAAGCCACTAGATAAGTTTTGGGTAAGTGTCGGTTCAGCGTTTGCTGCGGCATCCGTGAAGTCGGTTCTTTTGCTGAGTGATTTGGATAGAACAGTTTGAACTTTTCATGGACATAATGACTTGGACATTATAGACGAGCCCTTGCAATTGGTGAGCCGGGGGACTATAACATGTGGACTGCAACGTCCAATGATTGATTTGTTCTTTGCCTTTGGATTTGTGACCAACCAGTATGACTTCTGGTTTTGAGCTGCAAATTCTTCCGGCTTGATGTCCGGTGACTTAGGTTGACCAATGCACATGTCATGTTACCTGCACCTGGGCAACAATCGGTCCTTGATCTTATCAAACTGCACTAAATATTGCAGTTCAGCATAGTTTCCATCGATGCACGTCAGCCGAAAACCTGGGTTCTTTGTTACTCATCGTGAAGAAAATGATTCTCCTCTCGGTTGAAATATCTAGGAACCATGAATTCTCTTACTCCTTGTTTAGCATACTAATTTCAGATGAGTACCTCGTTCTGGTCTTTTTGTTGCACAAATTTCAACCCCGGCTTCTTGATGCGGCGAATCTAATGGTCGATTTTTTCTTATGTCGTTGCTCGGTATAATATTGTACTTTTGCGCCTTTTGGGAATGATGCGTTGAATGTTGTCGAAGCACTTTTTTAGTGCTATTACTACCTCGTTTAAGTTTCGCTTGGGCCAATCAGATTTGGAATGGATTCTGGTTTGTAAATCCCGTGATCAAACAAGTGAAGAAATCAACATCCCTTGTTGTGAAACCGAACTCAGGTTCAAAGAAAGAGAATTTGCTATGGTGTAGCATTTTCGCCTAGATCACAGCCGCCCTGGGACCGGCAACTTTATCTCAACATCCTCTCTTTGTATGAAGCTTATTCAGAGTAACAAGCTAAGCTAGCTGCCCCAATCAACCTACGCAAGCTCTCTGCCGGTGTCTCCTTACCCCTGGAAATGATAACAAGAGAGCGTGACTCAACTGCATTCTTGTCCTCCATTCCTTTAACATAGCATGCAGGTTTCACCGGTCACAGTCTTGGCTGTTACCGTGCAGGAAAAGAGTCCTCTTCGCCCATCTCAGTTCCACGAAATCCATCTCAGATGGTGAAGGTCGAGTTGACTTTACAAGAGTGAAATGTCATTGACCCTTCCTCCAGTAGAAGCTACAGGAATGTATAAACCTTAGTGGTCCTGACGTTTCTTCCCAATGATATCAATGTCATTTGCGAAATCTGATTTCTTTTTCACTATCTAGGAATTAAGTTGCGTAGGCCCTACCCTTCAAACATTAATCTTTGTGAAGCTGAAACCTACTTTAATAGTAGTTTTTTAAACGAGTCAAGCTAACATGAGAGGAGGTTTAACAGGGGCTCTTCCATTGTTAAGTTTCTTTCTGGGGACCTCTCAAGCTGTCTATTTAAGGATTTCACATGACCTTTTGAATAATATCAAATCTTGTTGATTCCGCATTTCCTGGAGCTCTCAAGATCTGTCCTTTGCATCTTTTTGTTCTCTTCTATCATCCTTTTCCTCCTTGTAGTTTTCCACTCTGAAAGTCTTTTTCTGCTGTCTTTTGCTCTGCTTTTGCGCCTCGAACTCTTTCCCCAATAAGAGCTGAATGGCTATGATTACCTTGACACCATCTTTCAACCCCAATCACCCACAAACATATTCCCTGGAAGACAGCACCAGCAATAACAACAGCGTCCGAGATGCATCTTTTCCTTTGTATCTGAACAACACAGAGGAGAGCTTCATCCACAAGCTAGCTCAGACCAGTGGTCAAAGCCTCAATTTCAAGAAGTTCCATCAGGAGGAGCATCTTTATAAGGAGGAGGATGGAGAAATTGGAGTGTTTGGAGCTGAAAAGTACTTCAATGGAGCGATCTATGAGGAGGGGGAGGAGACTCCAAGAATTGCCAAAATGGGTTCAGGGAATTCCCAATCCCGTTCGCAATATGGCAAGAAGGAAGATCTGCAACCTCATGTGATGACGCAGCCGGTCAAACCGAAATTACAATCAGCCACTCCAAGTGTCCGTTCAGAATCGAGCTGGAACAGCCAGAACGCATTGCTTCAGAGAATCCTGAGAAATCCTTCTCAGCGCAGGGCCAACAAGACAAACAATGGGAAGAGCTTCTTAGCTTCTCTTGGATGCAAATGCTCCTGCTCCGGCAAGAGCTCGGTTGACGTCGATGACCGTGTTGGTGAGATCAGTCTCGGCACGAACACTACTTCCAGTGCACTCCAAGTCAAGCCGAGCAATAAAATGCCAACCTTGGATCCTTGGATGACCGAAGAGATGCAAAAGAAAGAAAACCTGTTCACTCCAAGCTCTCTCAAGCAAGAACCTGTGAATCTGCCAGTTATAAAGACCCATTTCCAGGAGGAGGAAGAGCTGAAGCCCAAGAAGTCACTGGAGGTTTTCGGGTCCCCAGTGTTTGATAAAAGAAAGAACTCATACACCTTAGAGAAGAGGCTCGCGATGCTGACGTGGGATAGCACTAATGCCATTCCAAGAAAGGAGGGACTTTCTGAAGCTTCCGCAAGCTCTGATGGAGCCGGAGCCGGAGCCGGAGCCGGAGCCTACAATAGCGTAGACTGTGAGAGTGATGCTAGTTCAGACTTGTTCGAGATAGAGAGCCTCACAGGGAAAGTGAATTCATATTTCACCAGGCAGGTCTCCGATGCAACCTCAGATTGCATAACCCCCACAACAAGGTATGCGCCGAGCGAAGCCAGCATCGAGTGGAGCGTCGTCACTGCAAGTGCTGCAGATGTCTCGGCCATGTCCGATTATTCAGAAGCCCCCGCTACTAGCCCCTTGAGGACTGCTTTAACTGCCAACAGGACTGGCAGGGGCAGATCAGACGTGCCCGGGTGGCGGCGTTCCGGTATTCTGTTGGGGTGCAAGAGTCAGAAAGCGGTACGAGTAGCCGGAGATGGTTATAGGACTAGCGACAAGTCGCCCCGAACCCAGCGCAGATCCGACGAGTCTGCTCAGGCAGCGAAGTTCCGGGCTGAGGCGAGGCTCATGGGGCTCGAGTCCAAGAACAGACAACACACAGACACCACCGCCTGTTTGGTTCCAGGCTCGCATGTCCCGAGTGGCCCGAAGCTCTTGTACATGCAGTGATCGGCGGGCATCAGGAACGCCTGAATTTCTTCATTTTGCGATGGAACAGTAGTTAAAAAATTCAGAGTTACATGTAATTTGGGTCCATTTACCTGCAATAAATTTTCTCTAGCAACAGAGATCTGAAACTTCAGATGATTGATCATGTTGCTATGGCATGTTTAAAGTTTCACCACTTGTGAAAAACCCTATTCAGGAAAGATTTCAACAATCTTCCATCATGCTCAATTCACAGCTGCTGAAGCAAAGCCTGCAGGGGACATGAGTATGATTTTCAATCAATTCCACAACCACCTCATGAATGTTGTGGACCAAGGTGGTCTTATTTCCCACCTTATTCACATCATTTGCCCACTCAAGTTTCGATTTTTTTTCTTGTTTTTTTGGCCACCCTCTGTGGATTGGTGCAAGAGAAAATGAAGCACAATCTCATCACTCTCTGAGCATTGATCTGTGCTGAATCTTACCGATCTTATAATCAGAAGAGAGATCCTCGTGGGTTTCGAGAAGCCGCAGCGGTTCGAACCAAAAGAAGCACCGATAAATTTCCCGCAATCTTTGTCAACTCATGCTGTTATTCAAGCTAACTTTTTTGGACAGCCTGATCAATGGAATCATGTAAATCGGAGTAATTCCGCTTCATGTCTTTCATCTCTAGCAAATGTCAAAACAAATGTCTCGGTACATCTATCTTCACTATCATAAACGGTATGATTTTCGTAGACACAAACCTCACCTCATTAAATAGTCTCTTTGGGAACATCCCCCCCACCCCCACAAAAAAAAAAAGAGAAGCCAACCCTGAACAAAAGCGGCCATGTGAAGCTGGGGTCAAGAAGCTGTACCCAGAAATTGGAAAAGGCAGAAGGTAGATGACCCCATTAATTTCGACAGAGAGCATAGTATCAATGTCCCTCGGCACTTAGCCAAACAAGAACGTTTCGAAAACAATACGAACTTGCGCGGCGCTTTAATAGATAAATGAGGGAGACTCCGATTGTTCACAGTCAGAAACGGCAAAGTAGCTCTTTCACTCGCACATCATAAGGAATTCGAACAACTTTGTATGTGAAAAAAAAAAAAGCAAGCTGCAATGTTGCGAAAAAATCAACAACCTTTGGGGGTGAGATGCTCTTAGCTGTTATATGAAACCTTTAAATAGAACGAAATTTCAGAGGGGAAAAAGAGGGATAAAAGGTTGGTTAGTTTAAAGAGATCTAGGACCAATTTGACCAAGAATGTGTTGATTCATCACCACCCAAATGAAATGAACGAGACTTGATTATCCTCATTCGACATTCTTCTGATCCCTCTCTCAGCATTAAAGTGACTGCAAAGCATGTCTTTTTTTTTAAGGGACCATCGGATGGAAAGCTTAGACTTTGATTAGGGACAAACTGACCAGTCCTTACTGTAGATTCCCATGAAGCTTATCTGAAACCATTATGGCAGCTCTTGTGGCTGTGCGGGGGAAGAAATAATCTGCCCATGGCATGACCATTATAGTTCCCCAGGACATTTCATGCTTTAGCATATTGGAAAAAATTACCAAAAAAGTCCAAACTTATTGTACTTGTGCCAATTCGATTTTAAATTTTTTTTTTAAAAAAATTTACAGTTGAGTCGTAAACCTTTTGCAATTGTGCCAATTTAGTCCACTTTGCCGGCCGGTTGATGCCGACGTGTCGTCGCCATTGCCGACGTGGACATTTTTTAAATATTCTTTATATATCTTTATTTTTTCCTTATTTTTTATTTTTATTTTTATTTTCTTTCCTACTGCTGTTGTGGCCAATGAGGGCTTCGTGGCCCTTGGACAATGGCCTGCCAGCTCAGCGGCCATCGCCAGCCACAAACAAAAGCAAGAAGGAAGAACAAAAAATAAAAGAAAAATACAAATAATTTAAAAAAAGAAAATATTTAAAAATTAAAATACTATTAAATTATGGCCTTGTCAACACCAGCTGACCAAATAGACTGAATTGGTAAAAAAAAATTTAAGATTGAATTGACACAATTACAATATGTTTAAGATTATTTTGGTAATTATCCCACAAATCATCATATATATCTTGGCGTTTCTAGTTATTTTAAAGACATTTTGAGATGGAAATTGTACTTTAGATGTCGATCGCATCGGCAAGAATGATAGATTTGTTTTGGTCAATTACAAGAGGGATAAGGAAGATTAGTTAACATGCTCAGTCTTCCGGAGGAACTCCTCGTCGGCATTATAAGAAGATGATTTTCTCCAAGCGAAGCAAAAGTTGCGGCAGGCACATCTACTACGAGGCATTTCTGGCGACTCCGGAAGCGCAATATATTTGTTCTTTATGGCTTTATTTATGACTTCATTTGCTTCGCAAAAAAATATTCATTTCTATCGTTGATAAAAATAAATGAGTGAAAAATATTTTCTTCGTTTACGCAATGTTTAGGTGCAAGTAGTTGTCGGTGATCAACATATGTTTTGTTGACTAAATGAGAGCAACACATGCGATTATTTTTAGGAAAATATTTTTCAAATCACTCATTTTTTACGAAACAAACGGAGCTTATGTTTCATCTCCATTTGAAAAATGAGCATTAAAAAGAAGAAATTACCAAAAAAGTCATAAACCATTACACCCCCGCCGATTCGGTCCTAAACCTTTCAATTTGATTAATTGTCCTAAACATTTTGACGATTTACCAATTAAGTTCTAAACCTTTCAATTGTGCCAATTTAATCCTAAACCTTTTGCCAAATTTTCAATTTAATTCTTCCGATAATTTTTTTTGAAAAATACTAATGTCATGATCTAGCCAGTACTGACCATTTTTTGTTGCACAGTTGGTGCTGATGGGACAATTACTGCAGTTTTTAATTTTTTTCATTTAATTTTTTTTATTTTTTTCTTCCTTTCTTTTTTCTTTTCCTTTTCTTGGCCAACGTGGTCTCCACTCAACCCTCGCCTGCTAGAGGAGGGCCGCGACGATCACCTAAACCAAGTGAGAGTCATCTGCCTTCGTTGGCCAAGAGCTGTTCTAAGTAAATTGTACACTCATTTAAACACTTATATGATTTTGATTTTACCATTCTATATCATTTATGACCCATTTACAGAATAGAACAACTCAATTCATCAAATATAGATTAAGAAATGAGCCTGTGACCTCTTTTTGATAGGTCTACTCTGAATCTATCAACTAGATAATGCTTCTCCTCTATACTCTTTTTCTGCCCCTTGGTTGAAAAGTGGATATGTTAGTCCATGTAGAAGATAGCAAACTATCTTCTGCATAGTCATGTTCATGTATTAAATGATGAATGAGACTGGAAGTCCTTGCGTGACCATGGACCACACAGAAATGACTCATGAGCTATGATCCACAAATTTAATGGGGAAACGGGTATGTCGGTCTCTAATAGCATGGGATGAATGAACCTGTATTATCCTCAGCTGATGTTAAAACCACCACCTATGGGGACCCAGACCATAATGATCTTTGGATCGATGTAAGTGTCCATCAAATTCCTTGTTACGAGATTGAATGAACAGCCAGATGGGCAGTTCGTGGAAATCCATTTGCAAGGGCGAAAGGAACTAAGAAAACGGGAGCGAAAAACCGATATAAGATCTTCCAAGAAACAGATGTGTCCCTACTTATCGATCACGACATGGACGTCCAACAAGCAAATTCAAGTCTTGAAAGTCGCATTTTCCCCCTCCTGTTTATCAGCACGAAGATGCACCACTGACCACTGAAGGAGAAAAAGAGGTGTGGCATAAGTCATAACAAGAGACTCCAAATAAAGATTAAAAAGGAAAAGCTATTAGAGCAATTCCCAAGACTTTCATCTGATTAGAGTGAGCCGACGACATTCAACAGATCAGGGAAAACCGTCACTATGATACGATGATATGACCTTAGAATTCAAGATCTCGTAGGAGATCACATGCGGACATAGGGGTGTAAAAATTCCTTTAAAATTAAGCTGAACATTACTTCGAAGACTTCGATGTTATGCAGTTTAACCATGCTTAGCCCAAGATGAATGAATTTGTGACCCCCCCAAAGCCTGACGAGAAGTTTGTCCAATGCTTAGGTCTACCTGATCTCCTATTGCTATACAGAGGGAATATACTCAGAAATTCCTTACTGCCTGCATTGGTCACCCGAGAAAATAAAAGGGTGCCTGCCTGAGCAAGTTAAACATCATTCATTTTTCATAGCGTATATTGAGCTACATGCTATGTAGAGAGCACAAATAAACCTGAAGCCAGAGATACAATGACCTTCACAGTCACCATTGTCCCTTGAGGGAAAACAGAATCACAAGGACTTTCTTGACCGAAGTGTGCAAGATACATTCAGCTACTTGGTTGCTTCGGCGGTTGATTCCTCCGTTCCACCACCGTGAACAAGCTGCCACACAACAAGAGGGCAATTAAACCTAATAGGACATGGTTTGGCCGCAAATGGGAAGGGAAAAGGCGACAAAAGTTAACGCACCAACGAGCCAATCCGCTCGTAAGCTTCCATTACTTTAGGATCTTCCTCATCTTCATAACCTACTTGAAGTATCCTTGGCGCGTTGACGGACCACAAGGCTCTCCTCCCCGCTTCCTATTGGAATCATAAAGAAACATGGAATTAGCCGATTACAATCAGAGCAATCTTATATCATGTGGCACTACTGAAACAAGAGATGATGCAATACTAGAAGACAGCAAAAATGGTCACTATCCTAGAACAAGTCTGCGGATTAAATTGCAAGCATTTGAAGTCAACTACAATGGAAAGGCTTTTGCCACAACAGTTTATTTCCTTAGATAGGATAGCCAAATAATGGCCCTAACCTCTTTTACTGATAAGCACCAAG
Source organism: Rhodamnia argentea (assembly GCF_020921035.1). Lineage (NCBI taxonomy): Eukaryota > Viridiplantae > Streptophyta > Magnoliopsida > Myrtales > Myrtaceae > Rhodamnia > Rhodamnia argentea. Next base: position 5,950,162 of record NC_063154.1, on the reverse strand, counting down.
ATAGCCTAGAAAACCTGCATAATACCAGTTCCTCTCTCGATCATACTAAAAGTATTTCAGGACGTGTTGCATGATTGCATCAGTCTACCCACAAGGTATCCCTGTATTTTTCACTTTCTAGCATACTGACATTCCCTGTGTCCTGGGAGAATGTAACAGATGGACAGGACAAACTCACAGCCAAGAATTAAGTGAAAGTAACATCTTGACACAAGTAACCTCCTCCTACTTTGGCTCAACATCCTGAACAGGTGACATTTCCTTATTTTGTGGTCACCTCGACTTTCAAATGACATCTACAAGCAAAAGACTGTAATCTCTAAGAGACAAGTATATCCATCTTTTTACTGAGAAACCAACAATTCAGCAATTGATATACCAACAGAACCAGATCGAAAAGTTCCTCAATTTCTTTGACACTTCTGAATTTGTAAACCAAACTCGTTACTTTCCATGGCATATGCAACGAAGCTTATTTAGAAGTCTAAACTATCACACCTGTAACACGATTAGATAGATTGCCTCGAGTGCTTGGATCCGAATTTCAGGATCATCAACTGGTTCCCGGTCAATTGACAATGCAGTCCCAAGCTCAAGAGGCATCTTCGCTGTATCTTGCTCGGCGTAGATCTGCACAAAAATCATGCAAACGTACTTAATTAACAAATGCAGAATAGAGAAAAGGAATTGGAATCAGAAACAAGCTCCAAAACTATTGCTGAAATTGCACTCTAAGGATACGATGCAACAACTGTACAAAAAAATGCTCCAGCAGAGGACGTACATCTGGTGAGAATTCATAACTATCTCAAATGTATTACTGAGGATTTCATCAAACCAATTCGAAAGAGTTCTTTCAAAGGATTTCCCGTGTGAAATGCTGATTTAGTGGTGATTTTACGTTAAACTTGATAGGTGGTGATTTGAGACAAAGGGAAACGGGAAAAAAGCCTTGCACTTCTTTAAAAGAACAGGCTAGAGATGAAGAATCAAAAAGTAACACCTTGTGACCAGCAACAGGCAGAAGAAGAGCGGGCCAAAGAAACTCGGACACTAAAAGCAAATTCTGCAGTTGATTCTCAGCTTCAAAACAGCAGTTACGAATAGTTCCTGATACCTGCAGAAAGAAATTTAAGGAGATTCATGCTAGGACAGTACGATGGCAATCTCAGTCACAAAGAGAGGCTTATTCAGGCTTGCCCCAAGCACTCATCCATGTGAATCTTAACTGAGCTTCCACACGCTATACCATTATAGGAAACTAACACTTGCCCAATCTTTTTGTTGTTTATCATCCAACCAAAGAAAACCAAGGCAACTGCATACTTAATAAATATTTTGTCATGCAGCCAGGGATAGCTGCAGAATAGGTTTGGGCCGAATGATGCAAACAAATTAGCCTTATCTAGCCGAATTTAATTTGGGCTAAATCTAGGTAAACAATCAGGACTCCAGAAAAAAAATGACACCTGAAGTTACATGCGTATCCAAATTTTTTAATATGTTTTGTAATAACAAAACAAACGCTTAATTAAATTACTCAAATATCCCAGACATTTTGCATCTTCAGTAAGATAGCAAGATGATAATGATAATGCTACTATTATCTAAAGAGGTTCGGATACATCTAATGCAGATATAAACTCATGCTAAACACTATGCCTCCTTGCAACTGTTCCCAACCTGACTCAAAACTCGAGTAGCTCTTTCCTTTTTGTTTCTTAGTTTGGCCAAACAACAACCTAGTTTCAAGCAGAGAACAGCAGCTCTTGGTGATTACAAAATACTAGTATAATGAAGGCGACATACTTCGTATCATGAAGGCACGTGAACAACGATATGATTATAAATATCAGTTGCCTATGAAAACGTCATTAAAAGTGTGAACGAACGAGTACCTCAATCTTAGGAAATTCTGTAAGTCGATATTTGTCCAACTTTTATATCATGCAAGCCAGCATAAATTAAATTCTTATGTGCACTTTCAAATCACAAAAGTATTTACTAAAATACCATCTCTGATGTTCAAAATCAATTTTATATGGCTGTGTCAAAACATACCCCCTTTTTCCGCAATGGACTACTTGAATCAAATTGACAGATGATCTGCTTAAGAAGACCTCGTTTGGGGTCCAGTAAAATCTTCCTCCCAGCTTCATTCTTTGAAATGTTTACCAGGATTGAACCCACATGCTCAAATGAATCATCTAGTAAAATGACAAAAAGGTCAATTCAACGATCGATGTAAAGCACAAGACAAGCATATATGAGGAAGTACTAGCAAAAACTTTCTCACACACAAAAGTATTCTCATTGCAAAAATTGGAACGATTTTGAATTTCTCGCCCACTGGAAATGGATAGTATACTAGCTGAGGCTTGCCCATTTTATCTTCCAGGAAAACAGCAATTCTTAGTCTTGAAAAACTATGCTCTCACATGCCCATGCCAACAATTCAATTTTATCTTGGCACACATTTAATCTTCTTCGTAGGAGAGGATCTTAAGTATGAACAAAATACATATATAGGCCTCTGTGCATAGCAGGCAGAAAAAATGATGATACAAAAATAAGGCCAAATAAAGGTTTATTGTGGCTCAACAAGGATAACTGGTTTGTGTGAACGCCTCATTTGCAAATGTGTAAATAGACTTCCATGGAATGGAAACGCACCGCCTGATTCATTGGAGGATCTACAAAATGACCTCACAAGCTTCATCACATATAATCCTTGCACCTTCTCATCTCCTGTCTAGCAAGCAGCAAATCCCATATATAACTTTCTTAGAGTGATAGATCTTAGATGAAAGACACAAATACTCTGAAAAGGAGAAAGCATACAAATACTCTACATATTAAGGATGACAACTGTGACTACATGATGAGCTGGACTGAAATACCTGGAGCAATGACGCGATACCAGCATCCGACTGCGTAAGATTGACCAGAAGCATAACGAGTAATCTAGAAATTGTTGTGTCTGGTTTGTACAACAAATCCATGGCTGTTTTGACCATTCCTATTGTGACCATTTTGGATGCCATGTTAGAATTCTGCGAAAGATTTACAAGAGCTTCTGCTGCAGGTTGAGACACCTCCTGATTAATAGACATAACCCATTGCAAAGAAAGTTATTACTCATGAATGTTGTATAGGCAAACTGCTTTGCAATGGCCAAGGAAAACAGACTCAACTTTTTGATTCAACAAATTCAAAGGCATATTTAGAATTTCTACCTAGCATTGGGAAAACCACATGATTAAGAGTCTATATCTTGTTTTCTCGACACAACATTAGGAGAAACGAACTTATATGATGGAATGGAAAAATAGAAATGTGTAAAAGCCAATTGTAACTATTCCGATATTACTACTATAAAGCCATCAATCCAAAAATTGTTGGCACACTTCTCTTATATTGAGGCTTCTTTCTGATACATACATAGAGATCCTATCATGGAGTAGATTGCTGAAGAATCACCTTATTTTCACTCAAAAGTCGAACCAATGACGGTAACAAAATCTTTTCAAATGTGGCCAGAGACTGCAACCCATCTTCACTTCCAGTTAATCCACTGACAATGTCCACTGCCACCTTCTTCACCTAATATGGAAGAGAAATGCCCACAAGACGAGACTAAAATCACAATAGCCCCAGTACCAGAACTCCAATAAAAGGATGGAAAGAGAGCATATAGGATCAATTATGTAAGAAATACATGTAGCCAAGCTCACTTAATGAGAAATAGCGCATTTGAGCTTCTCATAATGGTAATGTTCATCTTTACCATTCAAGTTTGAGATTAACTGACTCCATCATCGCTGTTGTGATAAGCATAAAACTCAACTCAAAATTGCCCTGACGCTATCCAGCAAAAAGAACAGGGGAAGAAAATACGTCGTCATGTTATAAAGATGACAGAATCGGAATTTCGGATTGAAGATATCTCAATAGATTTTCACAATTCAAAAGAATAAGAACGCCAACGTATTACATAAGAAACAGTCTCGACGAAGTGTCCTGTTTTCCCACAACACCAACATGAGCAAGCAACCAAGTTCTAACCTTAACGAGTCGTTATGAGGCCAAAAAAGACAACTTTTTTTCCCTTTCTTGATCGCTACGGAGCTCAAAATTGATCTTTATTCGTCTTCTTTTCCTTAAAGTGCACCGCTTTCAAGTCTTTCGCTAATTGCCACGCAAATTTTTATTGCCTTCTCAATCATCACTCCGCAAACCAAATCGCTTAAGCATGGGGTGAAGGGATTGAATCGTGGGACTACGCATTTAGACAACATAACCAAGCGAAACGGGATCGAATTGGAACTGGAACTTTATCTGCTTCTTCTTCACAAAGATTTACGAGCTAAGAAAACAAAGGGTGAAAGGGAGCTTACGGGAGGAGAAGGAGAAGACAAGAAGCCCACTAGCTCTTCCATCTCAGTCGCCATTGTTTCGTACGTGGGTGCGTGTTGTGATTACTTCGAGTTCAGAGCTGTGGCGAAACGAATCGAGAAGAATTTCAGAGACCCAACAGCCTCAAACCGGCGTCGTCTCTGTTCGTCGCTCGTCAGCCGCTTTCCTATCAAAGTATCGATCCCTTCCTCTCCGTCGTTCCCCCTTGGCTGCTCCGTTTCTTCGAGAACAATCTCAAATGTTGTATATATACACATATTACTCAACCACATGGACAATTCTCTTGATGCCAAGTCACCATCACTTGGGCACTAATAATGAAATTATGCTCCACTTACCTCTATCATGTTAATATTAATTACTAGTTACTGCGGTTGAAATTCTGGTTTCTTTTTTATAGTGACAATTATATGTCTTGTGATCAAGGATATTTGAGATTTCCTATTTATATGAGTTTTTTCAATACCTCCATGTTGGGATTAATTGCTAGTTCAAATCCGACACACATTTATATATTTTTTGGAAATTAATTGGAATGTGTTCTTATCTAATTAATAGGTTTTGGTTCTCACGACCTAGTACGGCAACTACTTGTCAAAAAGCCTCTGTAACGAACTGCGTATGCAATTTTGGTTTATTATTAGGAATTTTAGGTCTTTATTAGATAGCCCGTACTTTTGAATTTCGGGATTGAATAAAATTTACATGCGTAAGTTATGTTAATCTTCCATCCGATGGCATAAAATTAAATTAGATGAGAGAAAAAAACAATCGAATTTAAGTACGTCTCTGAATTTGTGGGTCCATGTCACGCGTCAATAACAATTTGAAATGATCGTTGTCATGCCGAAAAGACATAGTAATTTGTTACTTAATATATCCAAGAATAATTATCGATACTTGAAAGTGAATCTCATGTCACTCCGCTCCTATCATGACCCTATGTTTAAAAGTCACCACAACTACTCTCTATTGATAGCTTAAGCTTTTGATGCAAGATCCATGATATGTATGTATTTTCGTGATCTTTTTCAACTCGTTTCACATGAGTTAAAGTAAATTTCATCATTGGATTACCCAAATTTCATAAAATGTACGAGAATAATTACTCAACCTTCAAATTCATTGCGGCTTAGAGATTTTATGGAACTGCTAATATGGCGAACCACATTGACAATTCTCCAGATTTCAAATCACCATCACTTAAGCACCAATGTCAACTCTCTTGAGTCGACAATATTTACCTAAGTACAGTTAATCTCACATATGATGGCATGAAATTTAATTGGACAAGAGGAGAAAATAAATCGAATTTAAGTATGTCTCGTAATTTGCGTGCTTATGTTCTATATGATTTTTTTTTTGGCATGAGATATGAAATTAATTTGAATTCTAGAATATTTGCATGTTTTACTATAATAATTTTGAAAGAAAGACAAGTTTGTATCCTTTAATAACTATACAATACGAATTATAAAAATTGATTTCTGAAGCAAAAATGTTGCCATGTACGCCCTTGGAGCATCGAGAATTATTCTCCATCCGATGCTTTTACGTATCGAAGTAATCCCCCTCTTGGATATTCCATGGCCTGCAAAAAGAAAACAAAGCGAGAGCAACAAAGAGAGAGAGAAATTCAAATAAGTGGGCCCTTCACGGACACGTGTCGCATAATAAATGGGCTACTGTAAAAATGAGGTGGCGCCTAATATTTTCTCGTTAAGATCCCCCGCAAGCCACGTCAGCTACCAAATTGTAGTTTAAAGGACAAAGCTAACTAACGATTAACAGCATCTCGGCCTTGTCGAATCCATCCCCTTCGGTTGTATTTTTCACTCTCATTTCGGTTTGCTGACGTGGCATTTGGCCCGCACAAAACACCCTTCATGCAAAGATTCGTCCCCTCAGCGAGAGAGACGGAGAGAGGGAGAGACGAGCACGTCGGAGCAAATCCTCAAACTCTCTCTTCAATATCGGAGGACAGGAAATCGCAGATACCGACGGGAAGCCTCTCCTTCGTCGCCGCTTGATCGAATCGTCCTGCCTTTTCCTCCAGCTCTTCTGAACCGGAACGATCCCGGAATCACCGGAAGCGGCTCAGGAATCGCGCGAAACCGCCGTGGATTCTTGCGGCGTTGTCGAGAACCGATAGCCGTTGCCTCGATTTTGTGCGTAGCGGTCTTCGGTTGATGGATTTTGTTTTTTTGTAGCTGGTGAATCGGTCGGAATTGGCCTTGAGCTGTTTCGGAGATTGGAATGGGTTCGCAAGTCCTTGCTTCATCGCCTTTTGCGAGCCACTGTTGAGGAATCCGAGTCTTATGGCTTAGACATTTCTTCTCGAGCTGCATTTTGGTTTTTGGACCTCATTTGCGGCTGTTGATCCGAAGGAATCGTTGCGGAATTGGAAATCATAGCGAGGACGTGGAGTTGAAGTGATTGTGGATGGGTTGGAGTTGGAAATCGCCCCCCAAATTTGAAGATCTCCCTGGTTGGTTGTCAAATGGGTGTTTGGTGTGCGTTTGGGCATCGGATGACATTGAAACTTGAATGGCTGATCCTCAGAAAAGTGGTCTCACCACGGAGAGGGATATCGAGCAGGTATTCCCCTTACTTTTTGTTTGTAGCTCCGATTTTGTCTTCTTCCTACTAATATATAGATTGTGCTTTAACAAATTGCTGTGATAAATTGTGTATGCTGGCTTATGATGGTGATATAGTGCGTATGTCCTGTGTGGTAGTTGCATCTCTCCGTCCCATTTTTTGGTGTGCAATTTTAGTATCTTATTGTATTTTCCTTTAGTGCCAAAAGAAGCTGTTAACGATCACTTGCATGAGTACTTCACTTGGATTACTCAAATACTGCATCATAGCATCCGATAGCGTTTAGAAACATTCAATTACTTGATATAAATGGATTTTTACCCAGAGAGGGGAAGTGCCGTCGAGTGACCTTTGGAGACTTGGGGAAGCTGCATATGGGATAACTAGCACGAAGGCCTTCATTCTTCCATTCCTTTGTCCATCTTGCGCTGATCAGTCATTCTTATAATCAATTCCCATCACCTTGACATAAAAGTTTTCCATCTTTTTGAAACAGCTTGAGTTCTATGAAGCTTTCCTTTTGGAAGCCATTTTCTTGTTCAAATTTTTCTCAATCTTGTCCTGCGAATGGCATCTGCATCTGCCATTTAACAATGTGGAGAATGAAGCTTTTGAAAAGCCTTAATGCTAAGTAAACAAGTCATTCAATGGAGATCCATCCTCAATGTCAAAAGTTGTAGAGGTGACCGGCAGTTTTCGGTTTCAGTGGAGATATCCTGCTCTGTCTAAGAGAGGATGTATTTTTTTTATACTACACAGTCAGGACTGTGCTTATTTGAGAACCTTTCACAATTTCATGTCTATAGCTACAAGTTCCGGGTAGTCAAAGTCAAGATTTTGATTGCAGGCAATTACAGCACTTAAAAAAGGCGCTTACTTACTGAAGTATGGTCGTAGAGGGAAGCCAAAGTTCTGCCCCTTCCACCTTGCCAGTGTAAGTCCCGCGATGCTACTTAAGTGTTTGAAAACCTGTTAGAGAAAAGATCTTAGAAGTAGTCTCTACATATTATAAGTTGCACAGTAGAATAGATTTGAGACCACTCGGTACCTAAGCTATGTGGATTTTCCATCTGCCTCATGGGATCATCAGATTTTGTGATTTAGACTCGTGATTAATGCTAGTGTTGTTGTTAAATCGGCTAGAAACCCAATTTACTCTGGTCTAAGTGTAAACTGAAGCATGCCTTCAAAATATACGCCAAAAGCCCAAAGGAAGCTGTTGATAGAAAAGGTTCCCATGGTTATCCGTATCAATTTTCTCCCTGAACCATGCTGCTACCAATCTCTCCACCTGGAAATTTATTTGTGAACTTCCTTAAGTTCCTCTCTTGACTACTTGATTTGCTTTCTGTGTCAGGATGAGTCTACATTGATATGGTACTCTGGCAAAGAAGCAAAACAGATTAAACTAAATCAAGTCTCAAGAATTATACCTGGACAGCGTACGGTAAGTTATAGACCAGTCTTGCTTTAAGTAATGGCCACTTTTAGTTTTTAGAAAATGTACTCGCCAAAGCGTTTATTTGTAAGTCTCTGGATTGTAGTTGACGTCGAAACACTCTCTCCCCTTGAAACATCACTTTCTCCACTGCACTTACAATTTTCAGCAAAATCATGCATGTTCATGATTTTGTTTCTAATAATATTTTCGTTCATACTTCTACATTTATATTTTGTGTTCTTCGTTCTCTTGGAAGATTACAGATATATTTTAAAGGTCATTGATCCCCTGGTTCCAATTTTCTTATCGAAATGGCTTTTCATTCAGGCAATATTTCAGCGTTATCCACGACCTGAAAAGGAGTATCAGTCATTTTCCCTTATCTGCAGTGATAGATCCTTGGATTTGGTGAGTTTGTCTGTAACGGCCCTATCTTAGCCACCTAGTGAAGGGGAAAAAACAAATCACATCTTGTTTCCTGTGGAGTACCTGTAACAGTCTTTATAGGCTTTTTCTTATGGATATTTGTCATGAGGCCATTGCGTTCATGAACAGATATGTAAAGACAAGGATGAAGCTGAAGTTTGGTTTGTTGGTCTCAAAGCATTGACCACACGGGGTAATTTCCGCAAGTGGAGGAGCGAGACAACCAGTGAAACTGCATCCTCAGAAAGTCCGCATGCACGAAGAAATTCACCATCCGTTACACCATTTGTCAGTAGCTATGTCTTTCTCTCCATGATTCCTAAAACCATCGTGATTACATGAAGCTTTAGCTTCTTCTTTTTTCTCTCCCCCCTTTTCTCATTTTCTTTTTAACCATTCATGACCACAGGATCCTGGACATATCCAAGGCATTCAGCCTCCTGGTGAAAGTACTTCACAGAATAGGTTAGGAAAGGCATTCTCAGCCTTAATATCCTACACTGCTGCAGACACAGGTTTCAGACAAAACGAACCCATTGCCAATTCTCTTAACTCAGTGTCACCAGGGGGAGGAGATAACTGGAATGGTCGAAATTCTGGTGCTGAGACATTTCGTATTAGTTTATCCAGTGCCGTTAGTTCATCAAGCCAAGGTTCTTGTCGTGAAGATTTTGAATCCCTGGGTGATGCTTTCATTTGGGGAGAGGGATTTGGCAGCGGAATTCTGGGTGGTGGTCAGCATAGAGTTGGGAGTTCACATGATACGAAAACGGATGCTTTTCTGCCGAAGGCTTTGGAATCAGCAGTGGTTCTTGATGTTATTAATATCGCTTGTGGTTACAGGCATGCTGTGCTTGTTACCAGGCAAGGGGAAATCTTCAGCTGGGGGGAGGAGTTGGGAGGTAGGCTTGGGCATGGCATAGAATCAGATATTTCCTACCCCAAGCTTATTGACTCCCTCAGTGGCATGACCATTGAGTTAGTAGCATGTGGCGAGTATCACACATGCGCTGCCACGCTTTCTGGAGATCTTTATACTTGGGGGGATGGAACTCATAATGTGGGTTTGCTTGGGCATGGAAGTGAAGTCAGTCACTGGATTCCAAGGAGAGTAGGAGGTGATTTGGAGGGTCTTCATGTTACTTCAATTGCTTGTGGACCTTGGCATACAGCTGTTGTGACATCTACTGGGCAGTTGTTTACTTTTGGAGATGGATCTTTCGGTGCTTTAGGACATGGGGATCGTGGCAGCATAAGCATTCCTCGGGAAGTGGAAGCTTTGCAAGGACTACGCACAACAAGAGTTGCCTGTGGTGTTTGGCACACTGCGGCTGTGGTTGAAGGAACAACCGAATGTTCTTCTTCGGATGCTTCCACCAGTCCTGCATCTGGTAGACTATTTACATGGGGCGATGGAGATAAACACCGGCTTGGGCATGGTGATCAAGAAACCAGACTAGTTCCCGAGTGCATAGTAGCATTGTCAGATGAAACTATTTGCCGAGTAGCTTGTGGGCATAGTTTAACCGTGGCCCTTACAACCTCAGGACGAGTTTTTACTATGGGAAGTACTGCCTATGGCCAGCTTGGGAATCCTTTGGCTGACGGAAAGGCTCCAGCTCGTGTTGAGGGGAAAATTGCAGATAGTTTTGTTGAGGAAATCACATGTGGATCTTATCATGTGGCAGCATTAACTTCCAAAGGAGAGGTTTATACCTGGGGAAAGGGTTCAAATGGGCAGTTAGGTCATGGAGAATGTGACAACAGAAGTACACCTACACTGGTTGGTTTTTTGAAAGACAAGCAAGTGAAGAGTGTAGTATGTGGTTCTAACTTCACAGCTGTCGTATGTCTACATAAATGGGTATCCAGCATTGACCATTCCATGTGTTCAGGATGTCACAGTCCATTTGGTTTCAGGAGAAAACGCCACAATTGTTACAATTGTGGTCTAGTTTTTTGCAAAGCATGCAGTAGCAGAAGAAGCCTGAAAGCTTCTTTGGCTCCAGACCTGAACAAGCCATATCGTGTGTGCGATGAATGCTACGCTAAACTAAAGAAAACCACTGAATCTGGTCCTGTTATGCGCGTACCTAAGGCTAGAACTGATACTTTACGTCCGAAAAATAATGAGGTGGGAGAAAAGGACAGTTTGTGCTCCACATCAGAGGGGCGACTATGCAGGCTTTTGTCTGCAGACTCTCTTAGTATGGCTGAAAGCAGGCATTCCATACATGATGCAAAACTAGGATCACGTGGTAGCAATGTGTTTCCACTTTTTAACAGAAACTTTCAACTAGGAGGTCTTAATACAACAAAAGAACCTAACCTTGTTGGAGCTCCCACAAAATTGTTTTCATTTTCTGTACCTGGTTCCAGAATGCCTTCTCGATCAGCGTCTCCTCTTTCGAGGAAATCTAGTCCGCCTCGGTGCTCTGAAGTAACTACCGATGACTCAAAGCACAGCAGTGACAGTCAAAGCCAAGAAATCATCAATTTACGAGCACAGGTATCTCTTGAACTTGTGCTTTGTTATAAGAATAATACTATGTGCTGGTGTTAAAAGTCTTGGTACGTTTTCATTTATGTGTGGCATTTGCATCAGTAACAGTTGTTGCGAAGCTGAATATTCTTCTTTTTTCTGCAAGAGAGCTTCAATCATTTGATGACCATAAATTGTAGTTATAGATAACCTAAATGCAGCCAATGACTTCCCAGCAATACACTTCATTTTCGAAGGGATATGCCTGCCAGGGGAGCAAAGCATCGGAATAATGATGTAAAAGGAAGGTTTCCAGGTTACAACTGGCATGAGATTAGTTAAAATATCTTCCTGAAGTAAATAATAGGAACTGAGAAGAACTCTGTCCCAATGGAAACAACTATTGGCCAGTAGATTGATTGTGGATGTAGTCTGGAGGCACGAGGTGCCCCTAAATTTATGATGGTGGTTGTGGTGGGGGTGAGGGGAGAGAGACAATAGTGGGGTCGACAATATTCAGAAGTTCTTGATAGGATTTAGAGGAGTATACAAGGAGAGAGAGATAAGAATGAGGAGAAAAATTAGTTGGAGAATCATGAACTTGTTCTCTGGTATGCTTTTTACACAACTGCAAACTCTCTTTTTCCCCTCTGTACAATTCTTTCTAGTTTGTCAGCCTCATAGTTTCCATGAATGTCATTGTTCTTTGAGGCCACAGTTCAAATTTTTCGATGTGGTATACATAGTTACTTGAACTGGAGCTCTAGAAAGTTCTAGTATTTTACTCTGAAAAATGTTTTAGGTAATATGTCAATTGCCGAAAAATTATTTGAACTAATTTAAATGATTATGAAGAAAGTAGGTAAAAAGCTCCAATAACATCTGATTGGTTATGCCCTGTTAATGTGGCTTTATTTTCTACACAAAAAGAAGAGACAAGTTTCTATTTTTTCCTTGGACAGATTTTTTTTTTTTTTTGGACGTACCTTGGACAGATTAGCATGTCGAAAGATAAATTTTCATAGGTGGTGCTAGACGCATGACAGGTATTCTCTTTAAGGCTCTAATTCTTTTTCTAGATTAGGAAACAAATTACCTGTTCAAGAGAAGACATCCTACATTGTTTTTGGGATCAGTAGAAGTATTTCATTAAGGGCCAACAAGGGGATGTCAACCCCTGTACAAAATCATTTACACGATAAGGTCCACCAAAGCATTACATCAAGACACATGATCTGTGTGGGCCAAAATGTAAAACTGAAAATCCGAGAGTCTATACTTATGACAAAATGGCTCTGAGGAATCGAAAACTCTCCTATTCCTCTCTCTCGAAATTAGCCGAAAAACGTTGCTTGAGGGATCAAATGAATCATCTTTCTCCTATTTTCTAGAACGGATGCCCACCCTTGCTCTTAGCTCTTTTTCCTCTGACTCCACACTCACCACTGAATACCTATGGCAGAGAAGACCAGATTCCAAATCTTCTTAAACTAACAACAGTGTAGCAGTAGACACTTGACAGATTCATCTGCTGCCTGTTTGCAAAGGAAAAACCAGTTCACCCACACTCATTTTTGCAAATTGTCCAAATTTAGGATGCTTCCACAGGAAGCTCCGAAGCAAAAAAAGAAACTTTGGTTCACACTCCAGATTTACAAGTCAATTTTCTGGAGAACCCATCATTACGTTTTTCCTCCATCAAAGTGGGAAAGATATCCTGCATTGAATACCTGTGGAGCTAAAAAAAATCCCCAACGTAAATACAGACTAACTGTGATGCATAGGCTGAATCATTTTATTTTGTTCAAAATTTTCCTGGAGTAGTGAATCACATTGTTGTATTTGGTCTATGTTTAGAACCAGAGAGAGAGAGAGAGAGCCTTTTTGAATGCCATTAATAAGCGCATTGGACACTCCCCAGAGAGATGCTTCAGCTCATCTCATGCATATAGAATCCTATTAACCACCAAACATAGCAAAGAGAGAAACCCTCACCACTAGTCTCTCCTCAGGGAGATAAAATAAAGTTAGAGACAAGATACAGGCTTTAATCTTGTTGACACAGTATCAGTACGAACTGAAAGAGACTATTTGCTGTTTCCATCTTGACAATATACTCTAGGAAATCTCTGTGAACCTGGGAGGAGTCTACAAAGAGGATGCACAAACAGCAGATTTCACTTGGATTATTGGGTTCCAAGAGTTTACTTGCCTCTTAGAAATCAAAAGCCAATGATAGGATAATCTCTAGTACTATCATTGATCAGCTTAGATATCTTCGAATCATGAAGCAGTGAACAATTCGGTTTTATTGATTAATTCAAAATTGTCTAATTGTATATATTTACTTTTACGTATGAGTTTCAGGACCCTCTCAATCAGCATGTCAGTGGTATCCATCCACCACTAATTAGGACCAATCATAAGACACAACCTGTTTAATGCGTAGCCAGAAATTGTTATATTCTGAATCAGCTGCATCAGATGTCACATGAAGCCACAGATATGGTCTCTGACCCAGATTGGTCAATTCATTTAAAATAAATCTTGAAGGAACAAAAAAGGGTGGTACAAGTGGTAGCCTTGACTGTCAGCGTTTCCAACGAATAGCCTTGGTTTTCGTGATGATTATCCACTATCTTTGTGACCGTCTGCTATTCTTACTGAGTCTTGACATGAAGTCATCATGCTATGTACAAAGCTGTAAAAGGAGTTTATTTGGGCGTATGAAACCTTCAGGAGTATGCTATTTTTTTAATCATCATCTCTCACAACCACAACAATTTGTTAATCTCTCTCTCACATCAAAATATAGATTATTCTTCATTGTAATGACAAGTGAACCAATTCTGCTTCTTTTACCGACTCTTTTCTAAATGTCATCTTTAGGTGATTAAATATCTTTTCAAATACTTTGGAATATTTTGCAGGTGGAAGACCTCACTTCCAAATCCCGTCATCTTCAAAGTGAACTGGAGAAAACGTCTAAGCAACTGAAACAGGTCACTGCAATTGCAGAAGATGAAGCTCAAAAGTGCAAGTCTGCTAAAGAAGTTATAAAGTCTCTAACCACTCAGGTTTGTTGGCTGGTCATCTCTCTCTCTCTCTCTCTCTCTCTCTCTGTGGATCCATCCAAAGTATCTTCATCTCGCCCAAACTATTTGGATTAGCATCTTACTCCAACAATACTCTTCAGGAGTATTTTCTGCATTCAGATAAGACATGTTAATTTTGCATTAAAAGGATCAATGTCTTAATCTGACACTGGCAATAGGGTTACTCATTTGGGAGTTGTCATGTATAGGTGCATCCCTTCACCATAAGCATGGTCATTTAATAAGTTCTTTTATGAGAAAATGAATCTATGCGGCAGTTTCCATCTTTGAAATGGTGGCCATTCAGTGTCATGTATTCTGTAAATGTTAATGCCTAGCGAAATTGCAGGAAAGCTGAGAACCGTAAGTCTCACTATTCAACTCTCACTCTCTCTCTCTCTCAAACACATACCATGCACACTCTAGGTTAGGCTAGTTGGTAGTTGGAATTCAATGCTCGGATATAGCCTTTACTTACCATAATTGTGCAAATCTAAATTAACTTGTAGTTGAAAGAAATGGCTGAAAGACTTCCAGTCGGACAGAAAGCCCAAAGTTCTGGTTCTGTTGTCAGAGAACTGTCCAGTGATCCAAACTTGATCCCTAAGGAGAATCAGTCAGCAAAAACTAATTTCCTAGAAAGCGAGTCCCCTATGAAGCCTGTAAACACAACTCTGGTCAGTGGAATGAAGCAGCAATCTGAGAGGTCGGAATGGGTGGTGCAGGATGAACCAGGTGTCTACATATCATTATCCTCGTTACCCGGGGGAGGTAATGAGCTCAGACGTATACGCTTCAGGTATCAGCATCTTGCCATTCTTTGTCTTGGCAGCATAATTAGATAAGAGTTGAATTCTGAGTCAGACCAATGTTAAGTTATTAATGGTTATTATGTTGGGCAAAAATGGGAAGTTGTTGCGCGGTTCATTTACATTGCATGAAAGAACCGAACTGGATAACCTGAGTTCACATTGTGATGATGTGCTGGAGGCCAAGACAAGTTCATTGCATAAAACAATTCACCAGTTTTCTGCCCAGCCTAGGAACAAAACTAGATTGTGGATAGAATATGAAATCTTGTTCATAATTCTGTAAGGAGTTTTCAGAAAGCCGACTTTTGTGCTATGCTTTTCTCTAGATCTTTCTTCCTCTAGCTTGAAGCATAATCCAGCCACTGTTTGGGTCCCGCATTCTTAGTATTGGATTAACCATTACCTTTTCTGCTTCAATTGCCTGCCATCTTCAAATTCTGAACTTCAGGAAGCTGTTAAACTTGGATGGACATCAAATATTGGAGCGCTAATCAATTAAGTCATACCTGTTCGGAAATTGTTTTCTGACATGGCATTTTTCTCTCATACAGCCGGAAACATTTTACGGAGGAACAAGCAGAGAAATGGTGGGCTGCTAATGCAGCAATGGTTCTCGAGCGACACAACATACAAAGTACATAGTTTGTTGTAGCTCCCACTGTGGTTTTGCCTATAGTAAACCAAAGCTCCTTGACAGACGTATCCAGGGCCCTCTTCCTCTCCGCTGGAATCTGTATATTTTTTTTCTTTTTCATGATTCAGTGGAATTTTATTCGAGGATGGGTAGATGGTGACAGGTAGATTGCGGCATGAAAATGTAGAGAGAGAATCAATAGACGGAAAGATCCTCAACGAGGGATGTTTTTTTTTTCAAATTTGAGCTGCTGTAATTTTCGCCATATAGTCAATAGATTTTAATCTTTCTCAGTATTATCAAGCATCTCAGTTTTTTAACTCAGATCTGCCTCATGGACAGGCCCTGTTCTTTCCGATACCACAAGTTTTCCTCACGTTAACGCTTCTATCCCATTGTTCTAATCTTGATGCAGGAGCAGCCTTATAGTTCCTTTCAATTCTGGGTCAAATGGCATTTTACCTCAGAATTGTTCATCGACATCCTCCTACTCCAAGCTTATTAAATTTACATGCTACAGTTGGATGAATCAAAGAAGAGCATACATACTTATTGCAGTAATGGAAACAAAGTCATTTCAGAGAGTTCAGAATAGACATTGGTGTCATAACACAGAAATCTGAAGAAAAACTGATTAAGTTCGTGATCCTTCGCGTGACAATCCTCTGACACAAATGCTTTTGATAGGATAACCATATGTTTCTCAGTCATACTTCAGATTATTGTCGATGTCTTTTTGCGCCGGTATATAAACTAAGCCCTCCAAAAGACTCTGTTAAGGAATTTCAAAGTCGAAAATGTGAAATAATTGTTGATCTAGAGGTTCATCAGGTGTTGAAGATTGCAGAAGATGCAAAACTATCCCGTGCTTCCAGTGCCGGAATTTGGTGGGAATTTCTTCTACCAATGTTAATTCATTCAGGCAATCACCCTGTTTCGGCAAAAGTTGAACCCATTCTCCTCGGGCTCTGAAGAAACTTTCCCGGCCAATCAGGCTGGAAGAGAAGCTCTTGTTGCACGGTCAGATTTCTCCAAGCAGTCACACCTCAATAGTGCTACGTCCTGCTTCCTTCACCGTTTCCTCCTGTCCTTTCAACTCCTCTGTGATGGCAATCTTCGGTAACCTTCCTGCAGCAGCATAAGTACTTGACAGAAGGATTGCATCTGCAGGGTGCAGTCTATATGTCTCCCTGAGCATTCGTTTCACATCTTCCCCTAACTCTACATTCCCATACACTCTGCAAGCACCCAATAGAGCACGCCATGTGGTGGCATCCACCTTAACTGGCAAGTTCTTAATGAGATCATATGCTTCATCGAGCATTCCTGCTCGTCCCAGGACATCAACCATACAGCCGTAATGTTCGATCTTCGGCGAGAAACCATACTCCCACACCATTTTGTGGAAGCAGTTCATAGCCTCCATCACGAGCCCTCCATGGCTGCAAGCACTTAATACTGCCAAGAAAGTGACTTCATTTGGCTTATGTCCCTCCTTCTCCATCTGACAGAACAGCCTTAGGGATTCACTTGCCTGCCCATGATTCCCTAGAGCGGAAATTATAGCAGTCCAAGATTTCACATCCTTGTCTCTCATCCAATTGAAAATGCCAGCAGCTTTCTCCAAAAGGCCACATTTAGCATACATGTCCACCAAAGCTGTTCCTATGACTGTATCTGTGCATATTTCTTCCTCATCAACAGATTCATGAATGTACTTCCCAATGCTTGCAGCAGTTGAGGCATCGCAAGCAGAAGACAATCCCGCCAACGTAGATGAATTCGGTACCACCTTTTTTAGCTTCATTAAATTTAGCAGCTCTACTGATTCTTCTACTAGACCATACCTAGCAAACTGCTGTATCAAACAGTTCCACATGGCAGTGTCCTTTTGATCCATTTCATTGAAGATTTTACTCCCTGCATGGATATTCCCGACTTTTGCATACGTATCGATCAAAGCAGTGGCGACATTCAGTTTCAAGGAGAAGCCAGTTTTAATACAATGCCCATGGATCGTCTTGACTCCTAGGAGACTCCCAACATCACCACCGGCATTCAAAATGTTCAGCATTGTGGTGGCACTTCCTCTCAAACCACTCCAAATCATTCGCCGGAACAATTCAATCGCCAAACTTGACTTAGATGCTGTAACATAGCCAACCATTAACGAGTTCCAGGAAATCAAGTCATTTCCTTGAGGGAATTCATCGAACAACTGGCGCGCATGGCTGATTCTGCTGCAAACGCCATAAAAATGCAAGAGGCTGTTCTTCACCTCAACAAAAGATCCGTGACCAGATCTAAGGACAATGCCGTGAACCCCTCGGCCAAACGCAAGAGCCTGCACTCGCGCACAAGCTTTAAGGGTCATTATGAAAGAGAACTGATCGAGTAAAATCCCCTGCGTCCGCAAGCCATTGAATATGGTCAAAGCACGTTGTGGGTCGTCGCCAACTGAGTACCCTCTGATGATGGTATTGAACATGAAGAGATTCGGGGATTGTGACGAGTTGAAAATGGACGCGGCATATTGTGTGTGTCCGATGGAAGACGCGAGAAGCTTGCTCAAGCTGAAACGGTCTCTGTCGAGGCCGGTTTTGACCATACAGCCATGGATTTGAGAGATCTCAGAAAGGGTCTTACAAGATTGAAGCAGAGAAGCAAGCGAATGGTCCGAGCTGAAGACGGCGATCAATTGTCTTGCGTTAATCATAAATGGGCGAAAGTTTGGATCTTTGCCTCAGTCGAGTGGTGTCGACCAATAAGAACATGAACCGGCTTCAAAACGGAGGTACTTGAAGCGAAAAAGTGTTGAAATAAGCTTTGAAGATGGATCGTCTATACAAGATCGTGTGTCGTAAAATACTCAACGCGGGCAAATTTGAATCTTTTAGTAAGAATCTTAACAAGTTGAAATTGAAAAGCTGGGATTGAAAATGGACGCTGAAGAGCAGGGATTTGGCTCCAACTTATGCATCCTTCCATGTTATTGATAGAACACAAGGTTTGAACTTTGAGGAACCGTTCTTACAAACCTTTGTGATGCGTGCATGAGGCGGGCGAATACATTTTGAGTGATTGTCGAAAGTTTGAAGATGGAAATTGAGCGGACAAGGTAAGTGTAGGATAGGGTATGATCAGATTAAGGCCTAAGGGCACGCCGCCAGCCAAGAATCAAAATCGGGATTCGAGATAGAAGCTCACTACCAAGGTTTAAAGGAAAACCACCGATGAAAGCTAAAGGGTGTTTGGTTCACCACCGAAGAAAAATCTAATTTCCAAGACTAAAGAAACTAAAATCAAGCAGGAATTCTCATTCATGCATTAAATCCGATGTCTCTTTTGCGATGGAGAACACTTCTTTATAAATAGAAAGACTAAGACAAAAGAAATAGAAAAAGGAAATAAAGATAAATTTCGTTCACCGGCCTTATCATGCTAATAACAACCTTGAAAGATCTACTAATATCAAAAGAAATAACCCCAATCAATCTCCCATTGATATGTCTTTGATTTGCCATCAAATCAACAACTAATCGAGCAAGATATGATATGACATGAAATCAGCAATCAATCACATCTTGAATATGCCATAGAATAATCAATCAATCAATCATATCTTGAATTTGCTTTTAAATCTTCAATCAATCCGGTCACCAATCAATTTGGTCATTCGTTTTGAAATTAGCAATATTATTGGAAAGGGAAATAATCAATACTTTATTATTGACAATCTTAGTCGATAGTCTTCATTTTGGCATGATCTACCGAAACAAGTTGTGACCTTTTTCATGCAAGAATAAAGATTAAGTCGAGTCAATCGATGAATTCATAATTGAGCTTGAGAATCAATCGACAAAGCCCGATGCACTAGCATCAATCTCCCCAGGTTCAAAAAGAGTTGTCCTCAAATCTTATTGTGGCTTGATCTCTAGGATTAGAAGTTGCAAAATTTGCCACAACTATTTTTGCCGGAGGAACTTGATCTTGAAAATTTTCTAGAATGGCCTCTCCAACAAGCAAGACAATATATTAGCTTCACACTAATAAATACATTTAAGGCGTGCTGGAAAGATGAAATCATATCGAACCCAATTCTCAAATTGATGAACGCTACGAGAGAGAATGCTTCTGGCATACGAAATCAAAGAAGCATGTAATGTTATTGGCTGCCATAATCATTCCATCAACATTTGCCTCAATAAATTGATTTGAAGGTTTACCGATGCGAGCGCATCGGGCTTTGTCGATCTATTCTCAAGCTCAATTCTGAATTCGTCGATTGATCCGGCTTAATCATTATTGCTGTATGAAAAGGCTGATTTGGTTACAACTTATTTTGGTAGATCATGCCAAAATGAAGACTATCGACTAAGGTTGTCGACAATAAAGTATTTATTATTTCCCTTTCCAATAATATTATGACAAGATTGATTGAAGATTCAAAGGCAAATTCAAGATACGATTGATTGTTGATTCTATGGCATGTTTGAGATGTGATTAATTGCTGATTTCAAACCATAGGTTACTTGATTAACCGCCGATTTGATGACAAATCAAAGACATATCAATGAGAGGTTGATTGGAGTTATTTCCTTTGATAGTAGTAGATTTTTTAAGGTTGTTATTAGCATGATAAAGCCGATGAATGAGATTTGTCTTTATTTCCTTTTTCTATTTCTTTTGTCTTGGTCTTTCTATTTATAAAGGAGTGTTCTCCATTGTAAGGAAGACATCAGATTTGATGAATGAATGAGAATTCTTCTCTTGAGTTGAGTTTGCTTGATTTTGGTTTCTTTAGTCTTGGAAAATAGATTCTTTTTCGGTGGTGACCAAAAGCCCATTAACCTTAATTGGTGGTTTTCTTTCAAACCTTGGTAGTGAATTTATGTTCCGAATCCCGATCTAGACTCTTGGCTGGTGGCCTGCCTTTAGACTTTGATCTTATCGTATCCTATACTTATTCGCGTTTATCCTTTCATACCCATCCTAAAAACTCTGTTCGATCCATTATTCCTTTCAAAATCACTCAAAAAGCATTTGCCCGCCTCACGTACGAGTCATGTTGTTAGTGTCGAAGCCAAGACTCAACTTTGTTACTTTGTTTCATAAAAGGAGGTTCGGGTTGTCGGCATTACTAGCAACATGGAACATCATCACCCCCAAAATTAAGCTTATGATACTATCCGCCTACAGGTGCTTAATACACCACATATCAATGCATAACATGTCCTAAATCAGATTTAGTAGGGTCTATATTCCACCTTAGAAACGTCTATAGCTCACGAAAATGAAACAATGCGGATTGTTTATGCTAATATTCCATGTTCCACGTAATCTCTCTAGCACCGACCAATAGCACTACTTTTAAGTTGCATGATTCCTTAGAACCGATAAGTTTCCTGACTCACTTCTAGGCCTCTTGAGCCTAGCACTAGATCCACCACACACATCCGGATGATCAGGGGAAATCAAGTGTTCCCAACTCGGGTGTGTGGCAAGTTGTTCAAGCCGGACAAACTCGAGAGCATTCGTGGATCAAACCAGATAACATTTACATCAAGTAAGAGGAGTTGAACCCGTGAATCTTATTTGTTGGTGAACAACTCCATTTTTCTCTCCACCACGGGAAAACCGTGTGTACAATGATTTCTTCCAAAGATCGGTGGCTCGAATCATGATCATCATCGTCATACATTGAGGAGCCAAAATTTTTATAGGACGACAATCCAATGCTCCAATGGTACATTCAAGAACAAAAGGACAGCTGATTGCATAAACCTATAAATCTACCTTCCTCTCAATAAATTCCGGACGGGACTATCAATCCTTGTCTTCTTCTCCCCGAAAGATTGAGTCGATACATCTGCGAGGCTTGGTAATCCGGGTGCACCACCCTCCCTTTACGGGCATAAGGTCCCGCCACCTCTATAATAGACTTCCACCCATCAATTGGTCTTCGCTGGCTAAATATGTAGTTCTTTATGAAACTAGCTATTTGCACAACAATTTCAAACCCGTGTGAAGCGGAACTGAAAATGAGGAGCAAGAGCGAACTTTGAAGAAGAAGAAGAAGAAGAAGAAGAAGAAGCAGAGAGGGAGCCATAGCGTTATGATTATTGATGTTAGAGGCAAAATATACTGCACTTGATGTATTAACGACGGGAAGTAGCCCATGTCCCGCATGGCAAACCGCTTGATGACCGCAGATCCTTCATTTATGGGAGAAAAACGTGCTTCCTATGATGTTAAACCTAGGAAATGATAGAAATGATGAGGTAATATCCTGGTTTGTTAGGACCTTTAGACAGTATAAGGTCTTAGTGAGAAAGTCATGGGATGGGTACAAGTATGTTCCCAGACCAATCTTTAAGATCATCACATTTGTACATTTTGTTTCTTTGGACGTAAGGATGATTGTTAAGATTTTTATATTGGAAAGAAAGACTATCATGACTTTTGTCCGATACGATCATGCCAAGGGAAGTGCTTTACGTAGTCCTAATATTTAGACTAAGTACTTAGAAACCCTACGGTAAGATGTGATTTCCAAAAAATGCATGCTTAACTATCTTTTGTGCACTTCAAATGAATTGCAGGATTTTTTACTCTCCCGGTTGATTGGAATACAACAAACTTATTGGGCTCTTTTGAGTTTAAAAATAAGCATGATGGTTGGGGAAACAATATCCAAGTCTCAATACGAAAATGTGTGGGAAATGTCACGGAGGGAGGAAGATATTCTACTCCAAGAATTTGATCGCCGCATTGCATACAGCAAATTTTAGGTTTGTCGGTTGGTCAATGTCATATAACGGTCTATTCTAGCCTTAAATCAATTGTTATTGCACGTTCATAAGCGTTTGCTCACGTTTGCTAGTGAAGTACAAATTTCGTAGGAAAAATAGTATGATGGAAACCAGTTGCATCATCATGCAATAATTCCAAATGCTATATGCTGTTCTTTCACATTTCACTTTTCAAATTCTGCTCATTCATTGCATTTATCTCATGCATATCTTTATGTTATATTTTGCATATCTTTGCGTACATATTCTTTCGAGTATCACTTATCTTACCTTCCATATTTTAAGAGAAAATACATCAAGTTGCATATCTTTGCGTTATCTTATTATTATTATTATTTTAATATCAATCTTCGAGTATCACCTATCATTATCCCCATTTTTTTTTTTGGGAGAAAATACATACCCATGCAAGATTATTTTTCGAAAATCACATGTTACATAATATCGTTTGCCATGCCATATATGTCATATATGTTATGTAATATAAAAAAAATCATGTTTAGTTTGCATATGTTTAGGATAGTTAAATAAACATGCATGTTTAGTATAGTTGTTTCCATAATACATGTCATCGTTGATTGTTTGCGTATTAGAGTAAATTGTCATTGCATATAGGTTATATGTCACTTTGCATGCTTTAATTTGAGTAGTTAATTCTTGCACGTAGGGTAATTCGATATTAAATTTGCATTGCATACATATCCTCCATCATTTAGATAGTTTCATTATTCATTCATGCATCCATCTAAAAAAGCGAAAACCCCAAAATCACTTCATCTCATTTGAGCTTAAAAATAAATTCAATCAAGCTTGAGTTGCCAAACCTAGGATTTTCATGAAATTAAGGTACCGAAAGGGCATTAGCTTTAATTAGTTAATGTAATCAAATCCCTAAATTCTTAATCTCTAGTTCAAAAGAATAAAATAGTTCTTCCTCTATTTTATTTAGGTTTCTAACAAACCTATCGAAAATGGTTAGTGGCGACTCCAAAGTCAAAATCATTTGAATTAACCTAAGTGGCGATTTGGTGGGGCTTAGTCCGCATTAGGTTAGTTATCTATTAACTTGATAATCCATTAACCTACAAAAATTTCTTTTAGGTCGCCACAAGTCAATAATCCAAATATCCCGGCACAAGGCGAATCCATCTTAGTTTCCTAAAAAATGAAGGGATGAGCGAGCAACCCAAGAAATGAAATCACTAGGTCTAAAATAGGAAGATTTGTCCATACCCGATGCGGTGGTATAAATGCTATTAGACAAAGCTATACTGTGATTCACCATAAAACAAATGTCATGTATTTCACACATCAAGTATGCACATGTAATGATTCTTTCATGTTACTCGTGGCTCGAATTGCTCACAAGGGTTATAAGCTCATCGGCTTGTTCTCGTAATCTCGTAGCCGTTACCCGAGAACGCTTTCTCGTAAGCGGTAACATTGCTTGGGAAAGACGACGTCTCGTTTATATTGTCACCTTCACGGGGAAACGACGTCTCGTAATCTCGTAATAAGGCCAACTCGGGCCCCCCCGACGACGGTATCGTAATTCCCGTATAAATGTCAATTATGACTTTCGTCACTCCTTGGGTGACAATGAGTGAGCAATGATTTCATATTTTCATATGTGCACACATTATTTCGCATACACATGCCCATTTATCATCTTTTCTTGTTATAAAAATGCAGGTTTGGAAACCAAACGAAGAAGAATAGCTCAAGCCTCCTCCGGCCCAACGAAATCAGCCCGATGGAACCTAGGCCGATCCGACCGATGGCGGTTGGCCTTGGCGACTCACCTTAGGTCCTCGTTCAAATGTCCGTCTCCTTTTCAATGCTCAATGAATGTGATTTTGATGCAACACACATATCCACACACAATCAATACAACACAACATCAAGCATTAAACATACATTACTACCTTGGAACTAGTAATTCAATTTACCTTGTACTCAAATTACGGTGTCCTACGTCAAGTAACAAGGAAACAAGAGGAGAAGTGGATGACGATGGCAGCGACATGAGGCGATAGCGGTGTGAGGTGGCGATGGAAGTCGGCATGGGGGAGAGGGGAAGTCGGTAGGGGCGTGAGGGAAGAGAAAGAGAGAGGGAAATGGATTGGTCTTCGTGTTATCCAATTGAGGGACCATATCTTATTGATTGGCATAAAAGTTAATGTCTTAGTCAACATGTTATTATTATTAGTCAAGATGTCATTTTCATCATTTATTATCATAGGAGACTTAATATGATTGGTCCACCTTGAAGCATATCTTTTTCAAGTTTCTAGATTAGCTACTTAGTCATGGCCATGGGCCTGGAACCGACTCGGAACCAATTGAGGTCAAACCCGAAATCGGCCCGTTGACGGGGCCCGCGATTCCAAATTGGAATAGACCCCGAAGTATATCGACTCGGTTACAGCTTATGCAAACCTTGAACCAATTCCCGGCCGATTCCGAACCGTGACAAAATCAAATCGAATTGTTTTTTTTTTTAAAAAAAGAAAGAGTCGTTGTAACATTCTGAATTCCGACTCTTTTCGAAGCTTATGAATGAATGAAATGTCCATCGATGTAATTTCGTAAATCTCACTCAGAGTTGATCACTCTCAAGTTAACTAACCGAAGGGAAAATGTTAATGAGGAATTAAGTACGTGGACCAAATAACTCGACCATGGATGACAACCAAAGTCGCCACGTTTCGAATAACTCTTAAACGTGACAATAATCACAGGTCGATACGTGTAACACCTAAGAGCCGCTCGTTAGTTTGAGATGCACCGAAATTATTATTCATGGATTTTTTTTTTGCCACGAATTGGACCGTGAAATTGGACGTCGATTATTCAAGGATTCCAACAATAGCAAATTGATCAAGTCATTATATCGTTCTCAAGTAGACAGAAAGTTAGGAATTAAGATCGTAAGTTAGTAGTTATCCTAATTACCTTCAATTAGTGCTTAATCATCTTAATCATGTTAAGGTAGATTGGAGACCTAATGGGGTCCCATGGTAACCGAATAGTGAAGGGTTAGAAAGTCCAAATGTGGTCTTGGATTAATAAGTAAAGAATAAAGGAGTTCAATTTTAGTAGGGGCCTCCTTGGAAAACATCCCTTGATCTCCTCAACTACCTAACTACTCAAGTCTTCTCATGTCAATCAAGTTGACTGTCCATTAACATCTCTCTCTCTCTCTCTCTCTCTCTCTCTCATTTGGCTGAACATCTCTCTCTCTCTCTTAACATTTCTCTCATTCAAACACTCTCTCTTTCACACTCAAACTTTCTCTCTAGCTACCGGCCCGTTGCCGCCCACTCTTTCGGACATAACCCGGTCGTCCATCGTCAGAATCGGGCGAGCCACCCACCATTGGAAAGCGACATATCATAAACCCAAATCTGCCCAATCGTTTATTCTATAGAGCAATTTGAAGCAACGAAAGTCGCTGCTTGACTCCATTCCGACCCGGAAGGTTCTAAGTCGGATTTTCGAGCTTGTTTCACCCCAATCTTTTCGTAAAACACCTCTTGAACTTAGGTAGGATGTTGAGCAACATGTTTATGAGATTAAGATTGGGTTTTGATGGATTATATTGGCTAAAAACTAGTTGGTTTCATGGATAGAAACCGAGATCTATCCTGTCCGGATTTGGCATCGAGCTTCAAGGAGAACTTCGTGGGGTTTTGCTTGCTCAATCTTTCAATAAGTTGTCCCTAAACCTCTATTAGGACGTGAGGTTACTAAAAGATTAAAGTAGAGATTGATTTGGTGACCTTGTGGTTGGATTTTGCCTTGGAATTGTTGGAGGCCAAATAGGGAATTCGTGGAGTTGATTATGTTTGATTAAATTAGGGTTTCAAATGTGAAATTCCTGATAATTATGTGTATGTAGGGTTCGGTCCTAGAGGGGTTCTAAGTACCCGAATATGTAGGTAACCTTGTTTGGATTTTGTTTGGCAAAAAAGGATGATTTTAGTGGAATGGCATGTCTTGTGCTCTTTGACAACTGGATGGTTTATCTTGTGCTGAAATGAACCCCATATATGTTCTGCCATGAATGAGGAATGTAATTGAAATAATTAAGTGGCTTGCCTATTTTAATTATTCGAGCATGAAGTCCGAAATGGGACCAAAGACTAATCGAGTTGCGATGTTCGAACGTTAATTGGCTGTGAACATGTGTGATTGTTTAGTTGTGTTGGTTTAACCTTGATTGGTTGGATTTTCATTGAATGACCAAAATGTGCCCCGAGTGTTTGATCACAAATTGGGTATTTGATCCCCAATTAACCCGACGAGATTAATTGCGGCTCGAGAGTCATATCATCAACCGAATCATCTCGAAGGAGTTGGGGAGTCAAGAGCGCTATATACACCGAATCATCTCAAGGTCCGGACACAAGAGTCATGTGGTCGATCGAATAATCTCGGAGGAGTTGGGGAGTCGAGAGTCGCTATATAGACCGAATCATCTCGCAATAATAATTGAACATCAAGAATCGATGAAATTTGTGGTAATACTTGTTGTGGCCAATTGATTGTTTATAATGCTTTAAGTACGAAGCTTAGACTTGATTGCGAATTTATAGCTTGCATTCGACTAAACCGAGTGTCTAATCTGCCATGTCCTTACTTATCATTTTTAATTGACATGTAAATGTCTTTTCTTGAAAACTACATATTTTCAAAGTGTCTGGAGGTACTAATGGCCTAGTTTAGGTTTAGGTTTAGGTTTGACTTGTTGAGATTTATTCTCACCCCGTCGTGGGCTTTACCTTTTCCGGACCCTAAACCCCGAATATGCTACCGACTCGTTTTGGGGTACCGATGGACATGACGACATCGGATACAGAGCACCCGCTAGGGGACGATAAGATCCGTGTTAAGAGAACTACCATAGTCCGGGTTGATGAAGATGATGATGATTGGAATTCACACCGTTATGAAGCCTGGTTCCGTAGGGATGGAGATAATGAATATGGACCGCTAAGGAGTTATGACATTCCAAAGAGTGTGATCCTTGGATGGTGTAACCCGATGCCATCTAATGGCGAAGTGTTTGACCCTATCGCTGAATCTATAGTTAGCCAATCGAATCCCCCGAATCATGTTGCCGATGGCGAGACCGTGGAGCCATCCGATGCCGATGGCGAACCCGGAGAACCCCTTGAGTTGGAACCCATAAATGAAGACAATGTCGACTTCCCCTTGGATTCGGATTTCGAGTCCGAGGAAGAGGAAGAGGAGGAATATGTTCCGATGGACTCCGAGTCAGACGTTTCTGCAGAGTACAACTCGGTAGCTAATGAGGACTTTTCTAGTGATAGCGAGTCCGACCCTTAGGTATAGCCGTAGCACCCATCTTTTGGTTATGATCGTAGGTTTAGAAGGGGCTTGGTTTTGGGTTGGTGGTTGTTTCTTTTTTGTATATCTTGTATCGTCTATCGTCGAACCCATCGGTTGTAATTTTCTTTTATGCTTTAAATTATTTGTTGTATTATGACTAAGTGTTTACTTTATGCTGTTCCAAGTTGTCTTGTGTTTTATGTATGGAGTTTGTATTTTCGCTTTCGCATGTGTATTTCTTTCCGCATACGAGATATCCACCATTAGATTCTTGGAGCTATCATACGTAAAGGGCGTGGCGGGATGTTATCATGCCCGTAGGATGCGGGGCGTGACATCCATTGTCAAGCAACGACTCTTTCTCTTTGGACCTAGGTGACCATTGGCAACTTAGTAATTTAATGATAAAATTTAACGAAAATCAACAAAGGATAAATTTATCACAGGTGTACCGGTTCGGGGTAAATTTGTCAAAGGTGTATCGATTTAGGATTCTTTATTGTAAAAAAAATAGTTTTGGGTAAATTTATCACAAGTGTACCGGTTTATGGTTTTTCGTGGTATTAATCCTTATAAAAAAGGAAAAAAAGATTTATAATTTTTTTTATGAATTTTAATGGACGTGTGCATATAGGTAGCGATATTTGGAGTAATCATAGTCAAATTCATTCTTATATGGGCATAACATGTCATTTCATAGATGATAATTGGAATATTCAAAAAAGAGTTATTGCATTTAGAGTTTTTGATGATAGGCATACGACAAATAATATTTATAGATTAATTAGGTAAATTTTAGAAAAATATTATTTGCTTAATAAATTTTTTTTCAATTGATTTTGATAATACCGTGGCAAATACCGCTTCGATTGTTGAACTAGAAAAGATTTGTAAACCCGTTTTTGGTGGACAATTTTTTTTACGTTAGATGTGCTTGTTATGTTTAAAATTTATGTGTACAAGATGGTTTAAAAACTCTTGATTTTTTTCTCGACCCTATAAAAATAGCAATTCAATTTTCATGGAAACATTCCCAAAAAATGAAAGAATGGTTAAAATTTTGTAGAGCAAATGGAAAAAAAACCAACAAGATTTCCAAGAGATGCTCCAAATCCTTGGAATTCTACTTACGAGTTGCTTAATGAATCTTTTGCATATAAAGATTTATTATGTGCATTTATTTCAGATAATATAACTCAAATTAATTTATTCCCACAAGAATGGGATATTTGCAAAAATTTTTTTACATATTTTAAAAGTTTAATGATGCAACTTATACTTTGTCTCGTGTTTATTATCATACTGCGCATTTATTTTTAAGAGAATGTATTAATATTGTTTGAGTTTTTGAAGAAAATAAAAATGATGATAAATTAAGTTATACCATTAGAGCAACGCGAACAAAATAGCTACATTATTATAGCGAAATTCCTATTATTTATTTAATTGTTTGTGTTTTTTATCCGCATTGTAAATTAGATGATTTAGGTGATTATTTGAGTACGTATTATAAATGTTTATATTTAATTGATGCGGTAAATATTAGAACTATACAAACAAGGGTTAAAAACGTAATAATAGAATTATATAATGAATTTTGTAGTAAATATAATCTAAATGATAGTGGATCTTCTCAATTTAGTGACATACAAAGTGGAAATATTGGTAAAATTAGTAGAGGATACCAACTTCAGTTGCGTATGCAAAAAAAGCAAAAGGGACTAATAGCAAGTAATTTTAAAATAGAGAGCTATCTAACCGTTTCTTTTGAGTTCGATGAATCTGAAGGCAGCATATATTTCATAATATTAGATTGGTGGAAGAGGCATTTCGTCCAATATCCAATTCTTGCTCTCATTGCAAAACACATTTTAGCAACCTATTGTTCGACAATTGCGGTAGAACAAGCATTTAGCGCTAGAAGCAATATTTTGGACGAACAACGTTCAAGATTAGCTCCCGATTCGCTGGATGCTCAAGCTTGTGTTGATGATTGGATAAAGGCTCAATATAGAGAACAAGAGATAGATCGTAATAATGAAGCCAAATTCTTTGATGACGAGGATATCACAGCACCGGACATGGTACCGGAATGGGTAGCGATAATTTAGAATGAGGTAAGTATGAGATTATCACATGTAAGAGAACTACATGGATTTTGATTCTTTTATATCCAAGAAAATATGTGGGCACTTAATGATAATTCATTAAGTTTAAGCCCCTTCTCTCTCCCTTTTTCCCCCTCCCCCAAATTTGATGACAATTTACAATTTGATAACGATTTGTATTTGATAATTCATTATTTCGTAATTTCATAATTCATTAATTTCTTTTATTTTATAATTCATTATTTGATAATTTGATTACAATTTGATTACAAATTCATTACAATTTAATTTTTAAACTCAAAAACCATAATTGAAAAGGAGGTTCCATTTTCGATTTTGAATCGGAATCGGGCTCGAAACCTACCCGAAACTACCGATTCAAAACTGGAACCGGAACCCCCACTTAAGGGCTCGATTCCGATTCCCCCTAAATTAGAACGGGTACCGTCGGTTTAGGCCCGTGGCCATGACTATAGCTACTTATCGACGTTGTATTGGTCCACTTATACGGTGGATAGACATCCTTATCTTATGCATTAAATTTGATAATGACTTAATGCTTATCCCTTACCATTAATGCTTGCAAGTGACATTGGTTTTATCCTATCATTAATTACTTGAAAACAACATCGATCTTATCCTATTATTAATTTATTGAAAGTGATATCGATTTTATCCTATCATTAATTACTTGCAAGCGACGTTAATCTTATCCTGTCGTTAATTACTTTGAGGCGCCATTGATCCTATCTTATCATTTAATGCTTAAAAATGACATTTAAATTTGTCATTTACCTTTTGATTTTACATTGACTTATTAAAAATAACATTTATTTTATTTTGACTTCGCATTGACTTATAAAAATGACGTTGATTCTATCTTGAATTGGCAATCCTCTTAGTGCGATCCATTTATAGTTTCTTTGACATTCTAATTTTTACAAGTGTGATTTCATTTATAACTAATGTGAACTCATTTATATTTTCTTTGATTTTAATAATAAAAGCGACATTATCCTTATCATATCATTTAATGATTGAAAATGACATTATTTCTATCTTTTAAAAAAACTTAATTAACTTAGCATAAGTCTTCCTTATTCTATTTGATTTATAAATATCGATTCAAGAACATTTTCTTCATATTAGATTTTCTAATACAATTTTCCCAAAAAACTTGCTAAATAAGTTAAGTAATAACTTTCTCGAAAAAACGACGAAATAGCCTCTTACAAATATTCCTTAAATAACATGTCAAGAAAATTGATTTTATCCTCTAATTATTCCTAATGTAGGGATAATTCGCGATGTTTAGTTATTATATTAAAATACTCATTTAGGGGGAAGAACGACATAAATGGTCATTAAACTTTAGTTTAATATGCAATGTTCTTGGACTTAAAATTTATTCACGTGGTCCCTAAGTTATTGGCAAATATTAAATGTAGTCTTTTTGTTTATTCAAATAATAAAGTAAATTATTATATATTGAGTTAGACTTTTAAACAAGATAAATTAACATATTCATTTTGTTGTTCATTTACTATTGAAAAGGAAAATATTTAGAGTATTAACATATACATCATTATTTGATAATATGAATTTTTTTTGTGTGGATGAATATGTTGCTTGGATAACTAACGTATAACTTTCTTTCTTTGATGTTTATAGTTCAAGTTTAACTATTATCTTAAAATAATGAAAGAACGGATCGAACATTGTAATATAATGTAGATGGTAAATTATCAATTTACTAATAATTAATTGAAGTTAAGATAGACATGGTATATCGGATAAGGGGTTTGCGAATCCAAAGTTATACTTGGATCCGAAACACGCAGAGTCCGATCCATTTGCCCAAGAAATCGCGGGGGGAAAAAGGAGGAGGAGAGGGGCGCATGAAACAAAACGAAAAATGTTGTCAATATTCCAGATTCACGGAGAACGAAAACAGCGACGTCGCGAAGGCTATAGAGAACGAAAACAGTGGCGATAGAGAATGGAAACCATCGAAACTTACACTCCCCTTCGCCATTAACGCCAACGCTCTTCGTTCGTCTCCGCCAGCCCCCTCCTCTCCACCTCCACCTCCGTCCTCCGTCCTCCGTCGACGCGCCGGCTTTCGTGCCGTGCAATCTCATTGCGACGTCCTATCTCTCCGCTCCGATGACCTAATCGAGCTTCGCGGCTCCACCTGCGACCGCTTCTTCGCCGTAGCAGCATCGGCCTCTAGGTCGTCGAAGACTCCTTCCCCGAGTCCCGGGGGCGTTTGGTGGGAATGGAGGCCTTGATCGAGCTCTGCGACCTCATAGCGCGGAATCCGGCTCAATTCACCGGTAAACTAGCGTGGATTTGCGGCAGATGCCCCCAATCCGAGTTCATCCTCGCCGGATCTCGTAGGGTTTCGCGTTCGCACCTCAATGCGGTTCTCGCTGTCGCCCGTTTCCTCTCCAAGTCTGAAGCTGTGCCCGATAACCGGCCGTGCTCGGTCATTATCGAGTTTCTGCACTTGATTCCCTCCTCCTTTGACGTCAAATTTTGGCCTCAGTCCTTCAATAACGACGCCATTGCTTCGTTCTTCGCTGATTTCTTCGATTACCTCTCGAAAGCTGCGGACTTGTCGCCAGAGTTTGCCGCCGAGGTCGCTGCCTTCACCAGGGAGAATGTGGTCGCAGCAGTCGGCTGCAGTGGGGACAATACCGCCATCTCCAGAGCTTTTCTGGTGGCTATCTCACAGAATTTCCCGCCCCTTCTGCAGTCAGATGGTGACACGTTGGTGACATACCTGCTCGAGCAGCTGGCCTTGCCAGTTCTGCCGCCGCCTCCACCTCCACCGCGGGAGCAAATGCAGGTGAATTCGGAAACATGGTCGGCACAGAGTTCGCCCTTGAGTGTCAATGCCAACCAGAATCAGGTCAGCAAGATTTCGAGTCCGAATGAAGTCAGCGGTTCGTCGGGTGGTGTGACTTCGAGGCTTGTAGATGATGCGGCAAGTGCATCGTCCAGGGCGTCTGTAGCAATGAACAGAGGGAACATCATGGGAGGTGATGGTCGGCACAGAGTTCTGCCGCCGCCTCCACCGCCGCCTCCACCGCCGGAGCAAATGCTGGTGAATTTGGAAGCATGGTCGGCACAGACTTCGCCATTGAGTGTCAATGCAAACCAGTATCAGACTAGCGAGATTTTGAGTCCGAATGAAGTCAGTGGTTCGTCGGGTGGGGTGGCTTTGAGGTTTGTAGATGATGCGGCAAGTGCATCGTCCAGGGTGTCTGTAGCAATGGACGGAGGGGGCATCGTGGGAGGTTGCAGTAATGGGGGCAGGGTTGCAGCTATGATCAAACAGCAAGTTGCTTCATTTGAGGAAGAGTCTGTTGAGAACCTGGAGAAGCAAGAGATTGCATATAGGTTGATCACCCACATTCTAGACAAAGTCCAAATTGATGATTCAAAGTTATTGGAGCAGGTGAGGTTACTGGCAAGGAAGCAAGTCCAATCGATGCCTGCATTTTTTAAGGTAATTTTTGGTGACGCGGTGCCTTTTCTTTTTAAACTTTTCTCTTCTTCTGGTGGAGGGCGGCCCTTGGTTCTTGCTATAATCCCATTATAAAAATTTTCTTCTCTGTAAGAACAATGGAGTGGATTGAAAGATATATTCTTTGATGATTTTATGGCAGCAGTAGTTGGCAGCCTTTTGAGGGTTGAGTTCTTGCTCTAGCTATAGGTTTCCCAGCTTACATATATACATATATATATTTCGGTAGCAGAAGCAGTCAATTGCTGAATTGCTGTTCTGTACACAGATAAGAAAGCGGGACTGGAATGAACATGGTCCAAATCTGAAAGCCAGAATAAATGCAAAACTATCAGTTTATCAAGCCATCACAAGATTGAAGATGAAGAGCTTATCATCTATTGATTTGGATGGTAAAGCTGTAAAGAAGTTTTGGGTTGAGACTCTTGCATTACTCACTAAAGCAGCTGAGGCATGTTTACCATCTGTCTGGAGAAAATTGAGGATGTGTGAAGATCTATTCAGTGCTTTGCTTACTGGAGCGACTCAAATTGCTGTCACTTTGGGTGGAGAGCAGATGCGAGTTTTCCTCATTCGCCTCAGGGAGCTTGTACTGATTGCATGTGCTCAGGTGCGTTCTAAGAAAGTAATAATGCCTGTTAGCATTATCCATTCATAATGTTACTCCAGTTGATGTGTTCATCCATAAAATTCTTTTTCTGGGACCACAATTTTCAGCAGGCTGATGCATGGGCCAGTAGCCGCGGAGCCATGGTTGAGAGTGTCATGAAGGCAAGCTGTAAAGTGATTGAATTTGGCTTGAGCGAGGACCGGGCTCCTATTGACACTTTTTTCAGGGGATTAGTGGTCCCAAAAAGGAATGACGATGATGAACAGGTTGGATGAATATTAGTGAGTCATTGATAAGAAACTCATAAATGATAGCTGTGGCTGCTGTACATGCTTCTTGTACTTACTTAGTCGATAATTGCTGGACAAATACTTGCATGTAAGATATGGCCATATTCTCCTTGAAATATTTGAATTTCATATTTTGGAGTCCACTTAGTTCTATTTTGATTTGTTCATCTGTTTTGTGACTGCATAATTCAATGATGTTCTAAAAAGTGCTAAGTTCTCTAGGGATCTTATCTGGAATGTCAATAACTGGTCCTTTGTCCTTTTAACTCTTGGTATTCAAGTTCTGATTGAATGGATCTTACCTGGCAAAGCCAATTACTTTTCAGTGTAGTGCTTCTTTTGGTATTTTTAAATTTTCTTTTTCAACTTTAAAGATGTATGCAATATAATTTCAGGATGGAAAGGAGAAGCCAGCAGTTCCTGTTGTGCAACTTAACCTAATACGCTTACTAGCAGATTTGAGCGTTGCTATTGGCAAGTCGGAAGTTGTGGATATGATACTGCCACTTTTTATTGAAAGTTTAGAAGAGGGCGATGCTTCAACTCCTGGTTTACTGCGGATTCGTGTATGGATCTCCTTTAGAGCGCTTATTTGTTAATATGTAATTGGCATTTTACCCATAAGTTTGCTTTGTAAAACTGCAAGGATCCCTCAGTAGGCTAGTCTCTCAAACTTTTCTTTTGCCTTTTGCCGCAGCTACTTGATGCTGTGTCTCGTATAGCAAGTTTAGGCTTTGAGAAGTCATTTCGCGAGACTCTGGTTTTGATGACAAGAAGCTACTTGAACAAGCTTTCAGATTTAGGGTCTGCTGAAAGCAAAACATTGGCCCCAGAAGCCACAACAGAACGTGTTGAGGTCTGCATAGTTTCCCCTAATATTTTTTGCGAGTTGTACTAGGATAATTTGTCGGGTTTGTGATGTGAGGATGTGATTTACTGAACGGATTTTGACTTATTCCATGTTGCTGTAGACTCTTCCTGCTGGGTTTCTTCTGATTGCTAGCCGTCTTACAAGTAGTAAATTGCAGTCAGATTACCGTCACCGTCTGCTGTCTTTGTGCTCGGATGTAGGCTTGGCGGCGGTGAGCAAAAGTGGAAGGTATCATTTCCCTCAGAATATTTTAGCATACCACTAATAGTTTAGGCTCTATAGCACAAATAGTTGAGGCAATGCTACACGTTTGAGTTACTTTGAGTTACTTCCGATCCTTTTTGTATGATGTTGTTCTTTAAAAACTGTACCGTTGTTCTTTACCCCAAAATTATAGAGAGAAATAGTTCTAACTACATTTTATGAAAGTGTAAATTTTTGTTACAAATGATACATTTAGATCTTCGTCTTTGCTTTATTTTGCTCTTATTTTTTTAAGGAGGGGATAGGATTTTCTGATGATCCTTCCACATAACTTTCTGGGTCTGTAGACCACCCAAAAGCGAGAAACCAACAACAACAACAACAAACTGAAATCAGCTATAAGAATCCATTTATCCCATTGTGTTTGATTTAAAATTTTGTCTTTTATAAGTTATGGAAGCTTTATATCATTCCTTTGTGTCCTCCCATGACTTTTTAGGCCTTCCTCTACTCCTTGATTGAGTCACAATCTCCTAATGTCACCTTCTCACTAGAGCCTTTGAAGGTTTTCATTTAATGTGACCAAACCAGGTTAAACAAGCTTCTCTCAACTTGTCCTCAATCGGAGCCAGGTCCACATTATATTCAGTTCGAGTCGTGTCTTTCCTGGTGTACAGGCACATCCATCGAAGTATTCTCTTCTTCACTACGCTTGTCATGTGCCCATGTTTCGTGCTTATGACTTTGTCCCATAATGAATAATTGTCATATGTAGAATTTTTCTATAAGCTTAACTGGCAGTTTAGTGGTTGCACAAAATACTATATGCACTTCTCCAGTTCAACCATCCTGTTTGTACTCTGTGCACGAGATCTCCATCTGTACTTAATTTTTTTCCCATAAAATATAAAAGAGGGTGCAGCACAGGACTTCCCTGGAGGTCACTCGTACTACTACCTTGGTCGAAGTAGGCGTAAGAAAATCCAAAGAAAAAAACTTGCTGAGTTTCCATAATTTTCATGAAGTCTTTTAAATTGAAAGAGTCATAATCATATATATAGACTCATAAAAAAATCTTGGTTGAACTAAGAACTTCTAAACAAGAAAGATGGTTGTATTGGAAAACGAGAGACATAATTATATGGGAATTTTGCTATCTTAACATATATCCTGATTTATCAAAGAAAAGAACTTCAATTATCATATAAGAATCTATTCCCAACTTAGCAACCATTGTAGATCTTAAACCATGTAATAAGCATTTTGTATCATTTCTCTTTGGCTTGATGGAACTCTGTCCTGTCGAGTTTGCTTGCTTCTGCTCAAGACATGTTTTGGCCTTCTTGAAACCTTGACTTGTCTTTGGTCATTTGTAGATCTTTCTTTTGGAGATCTTCTTAGAAGTCTCTGCCTTTTTTATCACTTTATTCTTTTTTAAACCGATTCTTGAATTTAGCAAGTCCTTGCTTTTGATAGCGTAATGCAGACTTCCTGGGTGTGATGCTTAGAAAACCCTAAATGTGATTCCTAGAAAGCTTCAAGGTGATGTTTAAATGAGTTACTCTTTTATGACTTATCATATGTCATGAGCTCGCCTTGAATTCTCAATCAAATATGTGCTCACTACTTTGGGACTTTTGTCCCTGCATTGGATGGCTGAACAGGATATCGTTATGGTGATTGTAGCGCAATAACAGGTAGAAATGTCGAATGTATCTGTAGAAAGATGAAATCTAAGAGTGCCTCTGGTCCATGATAAATTTGGGTGGAGTAGCTATTCCGCAAAAATAGAATAGAGAATAATAGCACTAGATTAGTTATACAAAAGTTCTGTTTGTATAGTTAAGTGACCATTTCAGGACCATGTTTGGCTTTTAAGATTTTGAAAAGGAATAATCGAACTCCTTTCATCAATATGATAACTTGAAGCTCGGTTCCTTCTAGTAGAGTCATAGTTTAAAGGTTTACTTTAGAAGTTATGAACTCAGAAAGCACTTGTTTATAGTAGCCAAATTTTCATTTGCATAATTTTACAAAGGTTAAATATATGAGAATTTGCGAATAAACCATTAGCTGTGGGGGAGCAGCTGTGGCACCAGCTGCTGGAGGTGGCTGTGGTAGAATGGTAGCGGTGGCAGTGGATAATTTTGGTGATGTTGGGCATTTGTTTTTAAGTGGGGCTGCAGGCAGTGGGAATTGGTGGCAATGTTTCCAAAACTGGAAGAGATTGGTGATTCCATTAGTTGGACTGGATAACATAGGTCCGGTCTGATTATGACTGAAAGCAACTGTGCCCGAAATTGGGATCACACTGGCGTCAACCCTTTTGAGCTGACCAAACCTGGTGGATCAATCGGGCTCAAGACTTGGTGAATTTGTTTTCCGTTCATCCTCCCCTTTCATCCTCCTATAAAGCAATCAGGCAGCTCCCATATACCTTGTAGAATCTCTTTCTTCTGTTGTACGGTAGCTTGGAAAAAGATTTTTACTATTGAGGATCTTAGGAAACGGAATTTCATTCTCATGATTGGTGCGTAAGCATTCTGGGTAATCTGTGTATTGCTCTCTTCCTTTATTGACTTTGCTCTTAACCTTTGGAATCATATCCTTAGCTTGTCCATGGTGGCACGGATGCCAGGTCATGCATTCTGAGTTTCCTTTTTTGGAATGCTTATGGAGGAAGCTCGATTTCTAACAAGTCTTGGGGTGCCTCATAGGGAAGGAGCACAACAAAAGTCTTTAAGGGTTTAAAATCTTGGGTTGCTTATGTATTGTGCTCGACTATGCTGATTCGGATATCTTGTTCTGACTTCGCTGTAGTCTTGTGAGGTTTTCCTTTGTCTTTTGCTTTTCTTTCTTTCATGTACTTGAATTTGTAGTTTAATAATGTCCTTTATTATATATCCGAAGGTGGGTCAACCGGTTCTGGAACCTCTCAGACATGAATAATAAAAGCATAAAGCTGCACTTGCGACAATTTTCATCCAGGGTCCTGCTTTTGGAGTCACTATGTACCAACCACTAGTCCATACAATGGTCTCTGGTCAGTGCTTACCAACAATTGTATTTTATGAGAAGCAACTAAACCAATGAAGCAAACTGACTCCAGCAAAGAATTGTACTTGGATGCAATCCTGTGCTTGTCTGAATTATGCACACACCCCTCAAACATCTGCTCCAATGTGTTTCAACTTGAAGATTAAATACTTAATATAGTGGTGCGTCAACTCGTGTTCAAGTGGTTGAACTGGTTGAACCACATGCTGTTCACTTGACCAGTTTTCTCACTGGTACGGTTCTACAAGTATTGGTTGTTGGTGGAACTGGCGAAATGGTTAGGTTGTGATTGAGTCACTTGTGATGGAGTGGTGAGGACTACAGGAGGAAAAGGGGGAGGTGATGATGATGATGGTAAGTGGCTGGAGGTTGAGGCAGTAAAAGTGGCGCCGCCGCCATGAGGATCATAAGGTCTTCTGTGGAAGAAAATTCTAGTCATTCCTAGTTGGCCCCGGAATGAAAGCTATTCCCATGGGACCAAGGGCAGGCATAGATATTCTGGTTAGTTGTTCTTGGCGAGCTTTTTAATGAGTTGTTGGATAAACTATTCCATCAGGAGTGGATGGAGAATACAATAGGTTCTACAATTTATCTAACACGCTGTAAGATATGCTTGTTTTCTTGCTTTTCCTCATTTGTATATATGATCGGAATTTGTTATTACGGCAACTCTTAAGAGTTAAATTGCTAGACACCACTGTGATTAACTTCAGAGCATTGTGATAAACAAAGAAGCCATTGTCAGAATTGAATATCTCTTTGTATTATATATGCTCGTTCAATCTTTTCCTGGTGAACCTAGGTCAAACCATTGATATGGTGCCCCTGAAGAAGGCTTTCTTTTTTATTCTGAAAGCAACAGTAAGAATGGCTGATTGAATTAGACAATTGTTCTTCTGTGTTCCAACTGCAGAGAAGTTATTGATGCTAATTCTGATATTGCAGGAGCGGAGCAGATTTTTTGGGTCCTCTACTTCCTGCTGTTGCTGAGATATGTACTGATTTCAATCCATCAATAGATGTGGAGCCATCTCTTTTGAAGTTATTTCGGAACTTATGGTTCTATATAGCTCTTTTTGGTCTAGCACCTCCCCTGCAAAGTAGTAAAATGCCCAACAAATCAATGTCTAGTACATTGAATAGTATGGGAAGCATAAGTTCAATCCCTCTTCAGGCTGTGGGTGGACCGTACATGTGGAACGCACTGTGGTCTGCTGCTGTCCAGAAAATTGCTCAAGGGACTCCTCCCCTAGTAAGTCAGTCTTACTAAATTTGTTACCTCGCCTGCACAACCTTTCTTAGGATCCACAGTTTTTCTTGATAAATTTGGGAATTACCAAAAACATTTCCATATTTTTCTTTTATCATCACAAGAAACAAGCACACTTACAGATACCCAAAAATAGCTCCTATTATGTCATTGACTGAATTTGGGAGCTATTTTATGAAGGAACCTGCATGATAATGCTGCAATTAAGTTGCAGATGGATGCTGGTTTTTTTATTTTATTTTGGTGATGTCTATCTTCTTTGATGCATTTGGCATATGTCAGGTGTTGCAGCCTAGGTGTGATAGCGTTTCCTTCTTTCTTGTGGACACTTTGAAGTTGTAACTTTGATAAGGGGACTGGAACGTGGGATACTCGGTTTTCTTGAGTCATTCTTTTATTTACAATGATGAAATGGTTTAAAGCCAACAATATCTTATAGAGGCCTCAGATGAAGAGGCTCGAGCACTATGAGAATATCAAAATCAAATGATGGTTTGAACTTTTCAATCATACAAAGTTTGCAAGCATGTGCTTGTCGAAGATCTATTTAACCATCTCCATGGAACCGTCGAGCTTACTACTTTTGTTAGCCTTCTCTGCATTGGGACCTCTACTTTTTTGTTTTTTAGATATTTTGGTGAATGAGAGAAGGAGTATAAGGAGAGATTTGAAGTTGGCAATTTGGTCGTTAAGATTTTTCTCCTGAGTTGTAGCTGGAGCTTTTGTTGCTAATCTATCTTGAAATGTCTTCAGAAATTACCATTGATGAACAGTAAAGATACACAATAATGTCCTGTGATCCATGTAAGGTTACTTGTCGCTCCCTCCATAACAAGCACTTTCGATTGATGAAGAGGCCAATTTTGCATTTCTGAAGCACTTGTTTTATATGTGACAAATCATGCTTTGCAATTTTAGACTGATTTTGGTTCCATTGTCGATGCTCTTGATGGAAAAAGATTTTCATTGCAAGAATTTCCATTACTACATAGAACCGAACAACTTCCATTTTTATATTATTTTGCTGTTGCTTTTGATAGGGCTCTGCAAAGAAGTAGCAAAGCTAAGTTCTTTATGTGTAAAAGCGCATCTGATCGGAACACTGTAGAGAGTGAGACAACTGGTGAATCTGCATTGGGATTTTTAAGCATTTATGGGGTCGAGGCTTCTTGAACTCGTGGTCATGGAAGGAATTGATTTTGCAATTGAGTACGGGAAAACACTGATACTTGCTGCCACCTCTCCATCAAATTTTTGGCTAATGTGGAGTGCGAGAAACTTAAGGGCTTTTGAGAGAGTCTAGTACCAGAAAGGGCTATAATGCTGGAGATAGGGGTGGGCACGGTCTGGCCAGGTGGCCTTTGCCAAAATTGTGGCCCAGCCTGAACACTCAGGTCTGGGACTTTCGATTGAGGCCCTGGCCTGGTGGCTCGCTTGATGTCGAACAGTATTTAACTGCAATCCTCAGAAACTGAATTTGGCAGTCACTATTTTCACATGTTTTTATTCCACAGTGTATTTGCTTAAAAGCAAAATTTTGCGAGTAATGCCATCTGCAAGAATATTATAGTGTAAGGTGATTAATTGTAAACTTGTGGGACCTTTTTCAAATCTATAGGCTAAGCTTTTGCAGAAGCGTAAAGTTTAGTGTTTCTGGTTCTTTGGATAAATGCATTTTCTGGTCTTTTCTTACTAAGATCAACTGCTTGACCTGATTGAAACATTTTCCATATTTCAAAAGAATTTGTAATTCAACAACATTTAAAATTTTGACTTTAATTACTTTGCTGTCCAGGTGGTTAGTTCTGTGAAATGGCTTGAAGATGAGTTGGAACTTAATGCTCTCCACAACCCTGGTAGTGGTACAGGCAGTGGCAATGAGAAAGCTGCTGTAACCCACAGGACTGCTCTTTCTGCTGCTTTGGGAGGGCGAGTAGATGTTGGAGGGATGAGCACAATTTCAGGTTAGGATAGTCTGTCTGTTACATTTTGCAGTAAACTTTGTGTCTGTAATTTAGGAATGTGATTTTTAATCCTCAGCTTCAAGATTTTGGTTGATGCCATGTAAAATTTTCTCAATCTGAAACTTCTTGTCACTTATTTTGCAGGTGTAAAAGCCACATATCTTCTTGCTGTAGCTTTCTTAGAAATCATACGATTTAGTAGCAATGGTGGCATTCTCAATG
This sequence comes from Rhodamnia argentea, assembly GCF_020921035.1. NCBI lineage: Eukaryota > Viridiplantae > Streptophyta > Magnoliopsida > Myrtales > Myrtaceae > Rhodamnia > Rhodamnia argentea. The sequence continues at coordinate 5,907,960 of NC_063154.1, read as the reverse complement.
GAAGCGAAACCTTGACCTCTTCTAGAAGTGCTTTACGTTGTGTCTTTGAATACCTGAATACACCAAATCTTATGCCTGCAGTCTCCCAGTGTCTGACAGCAATTGTCCATCGGGCATTTGAAACAGCAGTGTCATGGCTGGTATACTTACTTTTTCTGGAAATGAGACTTCCTTCTAAATTATTTACCTGTTTAATTTAATCGTATGAGAAGATCTTGTGCTGCTTTTCAATAGATGGTTCCATTCTGTTTTTGCTTTCTTCTTGTGGAATTGGAAGTACCCTAAATAAACTTATTGGTAGTTCCAAGAGAATTATTTATTTTGTAGTTGCAACTTGCTTGTAGGTTCTAGACTTGTAGTTTTCTGCAAGATTGTCGTCTACAAAAAATTTCTCGCACTGCTACATGGGTGAGGTCTTAGACTAACTTTGGAAAAAGCAGGTTGGTTATGCTGAGGAATTAGAGTGACGAAGGTGACGTAGAGAGCACCATGGTACTAGGTAAATTAAGATCAGAGGTGATGCCATGTCTGATGGGGCTGTCTAGACATGGACTAAAATTTCTTCAGCCTGCCTTCTAAGCTGAAGTGTTTTCTCACATCTTCAGGTCCCACATTCCAAGAGGAAGATTCTCATGAAGCCTAATCTAATTAGAAAGGCTTAATAAGGTCACTTATTACTCTAAATGATGCTTTTGGCTTCTTTGGAAGAGCTAATTAATCGAGGATCAGTATTCAGTATGATCTTGGGATATCTGGGAAAAGGCTGGGTTATCTGTTTGAAATTTGTAATTATTCAGCGTGATGAAATTCTTCCATGTTGGTCGAAGCAGTGCTGCCCCACTCTTAACACGTACACACAGATGAAGGTCTATGCAGATGATGCACTTTGTGTAGCCATCCATCTGTTTGTTACCTACCTATGTATAGCTGCCTGTCTGTTTGTTGATCTGTAGGTGAATATTACTGATTCTTTACTTTGGGTTCAGGAAGATCGGATATCAGACACAAGCATTGGGGCAGTGACACGAGATTCGACTCTTTGTGTGCATACCTGTTTTCTCATAAAAAGTATGTCCGAGAGGGAGGAGTGCATTCGAGAGATTGCTGTTAACTTGTTAATTCAGCTTAGAGACAAGTTTCCACAGGTAGGCTGGTGCTGTAAAACTTTCTTTAATCTTTAAGTTCTATTATGTTCGATTCTCTCTTTGTTTGCATGTATAGTTTAACAAACAGAATTGCTCATATGTAGGTTCTCTGGAATTCGTCTTGTCTAGATTCCCTGTTATTTTCGGTTGATGATGGCTCATCCTCTGCTCTTGTGAATGATCCTGCATGGATAGCTGCAGTTCGGTCATTGTACCTACGAGTTGTTCGGGAGTGGATCATTAAATCTCTTTCGTATGCTCCATGTACTACCCAGGGCCTTCTTCAGGTTGATCTTCTCATTGCAATGAGCTACTCATTTCATCTAGTCAGTGGTATTTATTGTAATTATTGATAACATGCTTTTAGATTTAGGTCTGCTGGTGCTTAATGAGCTAATCTGGCATAAAGAATCTTAATTATTTTTATTAGCGGCGGGGTGGGGAGTGGGTGCATCTTCTCTGCAAAATGGTTGTTTTTAAATCATTTGAAGTACCTGCTTAACAATGCTCTTTTAGTGGGTGGAGTTGTCTGACCTATGTTACACGGACACGCTCTCAGAAATAATTTTCACGTGTCGGACACGTGTCGGACACCGACTCGTGTCCGACACGCCGGGACACGATTCAATAACAATACAAAATTAATTCTCGCAAATGTTGTACTTCAAATTCATAATCTGCCCCAGTCCCCATGGGCCTTTGGCCATCGACCCAAGCTTTCATGTAGGGGACACGTTAGGCCTTTTTGATGGCCCATCAAATCCAAATGTGTTAGTCACGTGACTGAGCCTCCTTTTTATAACAAGCTGTCTCTTTCTTTCTCTGTTGCATGGCCGATGTGGGACAAGGAAGTGCACAGGCAGACGTAATTCCTTCATAGAGCATTATTATTTAATTCTCTTAGTAGTAGGTCATCCTTCCCTCACAGGAAGAATTTCTGGTCATGAAACTAAAAAAAGTTTAAGAGAATTATTATGTAAATTCATTCCAAGGGATTTTTTTTATTATTTATTTATTTGTGACTTCAAGAAAATAACAATTTATCATGTCCACATAAAAATATATATTTAATGTGAAACGTGTCCCAGCGTGTCGGAATTCTCTATTTTTTTAAAATTCATGTGTCGGCGTGTCGTGTCGTGTCGTGTCGCGTATCGTGTCCCGTGTCCGTGTAACATAGTGTCTGACCATGCCGAAGGTTGTAGTTTGCTCTGACTGGAGCAGACAGTAGTAAGGCATTAAATTTTATGCAGAAAATTTTGAAATTCCTAAAGGTGTACCTCCATATATAAAGCTTTTTGTCTGTGCTGGCCTTAAGCTGTGAAACTTAATCACATTGCATAAAAAAAGTGCCCTGCTCTTGTTTTTGTTTGATCCCTAAAATAGGTGCTCTAGTGGACTTCCTTTGAATACGATCTTGGTTACCAGCAGGTAGTTGTCCTTGTTCAGTTAGCAGTTGTATGGATGAGGTGGCTCCACATTTCAATTTTATCTATATGTAAACTACTGTAGCCCCAATTTCTTCACCCCTAAATAAGTTTCACTGTATTGATATAAAACCTTAGTATGCGTGACTAGTTAACTAGCAAAATTTCCTACTTTACTTGGAGAGTAGAGGGTATTTCTTATTATTATCCTTGAACGTTAAAAGATTCTTTTAGGTTTTACAAAGGGAGTACCTCTATGCCATTGCTCTGTTTCAGAGGTAGATTGTAAAAGTTTAATCTTGCCGCTGTAATGTGGATGAAGATACAATGGAAATTAAAATTGAGATTATGGAAGCTACCAGTCTGTTTAATCTTGTGCTGTAATATGGATGGAGATACAGAGCATGGACACTAGCATTGCGATTATGAAGTTACCTGGCCATTAGATTATCACAGGCTCCAAAGTCATGATCACTGTAAAGAACTATCAAATATGAAAGTTAAAGGCTCTAGCTTGGCATTTTTGGAAATATGATTCTTTGTGTAAGTATATATCTTTGCACATGAGATACTCTCCTTGTGTATGTCTGATGGCAAGGTAAAACTGAAGCCTTTGGATCTATTGCTAATGGAGTTTCAATTTGGCTTAGTGCGAAAAACTTATGCGACCCACTAAAACCATAGGGTGATATAAAAAAAGCATAAAATATTAGATATGTCTGTCATTCAAAATAAATTATTCATCGAAGAAAGTGAGAGTTTAAATGATAATAAACCAAACATAGCAATATCAATTGACCAGATTTTGCTCTTGAAAGACAAAATTTATTGGTCCATACTTTATTTACTGGTCTCATGCCACACACCTTTTGCTGCTGCTACACCAATTCCCTGTCCGGGTCTAGTGAAGTCAAAGAATGGTTCTCATAATTACATATTAATGATGATGCGTATCGAATAGAAAAGTTAAAGGATGAAAATTCTGGAATTACAATAACTAAACTATATCATGACATGTACAAGTTAAGAATATTGAAATCATTCAAAATAATAAAAAGCTTTCAAGAGCATCAAAATGAAATTAACGGCTTGCTCAATTAGGAAAAAGCATTTTAGCGCACTTGGAAGTCTAATTCTATCAATCGGGGAACACTTGGGCTGCGTTTGGTCGTCGGGATTTCTGGTCGGGATAGGATTGGATAGGATAGGATAAGAAATCTAGGGATTTGGCCATATTCTATCCACTGTTTGGTGAACTGCGGATTTAAAGACGGATATTCTCATATCCTATCCTATGCTGCATTTGGTAGAATCTGTATATCAATGTAAAGGACATATATGCCCCTACGTTATGCTCATGAAATAATCCGATCTTATTACTATAAAAATAACGTTCTCATACACAAAAAAACTTGAAAATATTCACATTTTATTAGATTTTCAAATCTCTTTGCAAAAAATAAATAAATAAATTGAAAATAGAAACAAATGAGACAAGAAAGTTGTCATCATTCTAAAAGTTAGCTTTTATATGATGGATAAGAGAAATCCTATCCGACCTTATCCTACCCCCTCCCCTCGAATTTTTTTATCCGGGTTGTATCCCCTCTATATCCGACATTATACTATCTGGGACACCTACCAAACACGGGATAGAATAAAACATATCCTATCTCGAGTTTTATACGGACTACCAAACGCAGCCTTGTGGTTTTTCACAATCCATGTAAAACCATCTGAATAGGAATAGCATTTGCCTAGCGTCAATACTTGAAGAGAATAAGCATACCTATTGGGCCACTAACTATTCTTATTACTAGTTACCATTTTAATCTAGGAGGACTGATCTCATTGACGGGCATAAAGGGTTCGAATTTAATTAAGGAATCCGGATATATGGGTGCGCGAGTGTGTGTGGGTGGGAGAGAGATTGATTGAGGGAGGAGGGTCTGAGGCAGATGGTGGCATTGTACCAATAATCAAAAGCAATTGAGTCATTTTATATGCTCATTCTGGGACTCTGTTGCTGCAGCGGTCATGGTTGTCCCTTTTTTTATCTTGAGGGCATGGTTCCCCTGTTTTGAGTTTTCTTTCTTTCCCTTATCCTAGGCACTTCATTAATGTTGTTGCATATCTTGATATCTTATGTCTGATCTTATTAAACATTTCCCTTTATTTCCACGTCCACCTTAGGAGAGGCTTTGTAAAGCAAATACATGGCAGAGATCAAGGCCTGCGACTGATGTTATATCTCTTTTATCTGAGATAAGGATTGGAACGGGTAAGAATGACTGTTGGACTGGCATACGAACTGCAAACGTCCCTTCAGTCATGGCAGCTGCTGCGGCAGCATCTGGAGCAAACGTGAAGTTGACCGAACCCTTCAATTTCGATGTGCTCAGTACTAGCATAGTCAGTGCAACAGCAAAGTGTAATCATGCAGGGGAAATCACTGGCATGAGAAATTTATTTAACAGCATTGGTGGATTTCAAACGGGCAATGCAACTCAAGGTTTTGGACTGGGCTTTGGGATTCAGAGGTTGAAGTCAGGAGTGTTTAGTCAGCATATGCCGGCTGAGAATGATTCATTTGACAAAGTAGTACTTACAAAATTCATTCAACAACTGCAGCAATTTGTGAATGTTGCTGAGAAAGGCGGGGAAGTGGACAAGACATTGTTTCGCCGAACTTGTTCACAGGCAACAGCCTTCCTGTTGTCAAATATGGTACAGATATACTCCTCATTTTTATCTGGGATTTTGCATAAATTGAATTCTTTCTTTTGCAAGATAATCTTGTAATAAAGAATAGAGAATCAGTGATTTCAGAAACGAGGAGAAGTAACAAGATAGCTATTAATTGCTTCATATTTATCTGCAGGATCTTGACTCAAAATCAAACATAGACGGTTTCTCTCAACTTTTGCGCCTTCTCTGCTGGTGTCCTGCCTATATCTCAACTGCTGATGCCATGGAGACTGGTGTTTTCATTTGGACTTGGTTGGTCTCTGCTGCACCTTCACTGGGATCTCTTGTCTTAGCTGAGCTTGTTGATGCATGGTTGTGGACAATGGATATGAAACGTGGCCTTTTTGCATCTGAAGAGAGGTACAGTGGACCTGCTGCGAGACTTAGGCCTCACCTTGCACCAGGGGAACCAGAAGCACAGCCTGAAAGTGATCCTGTTGAACAGATTGTTGCTCATAGACTGTGGCTTGGATTTTTTCTTGACCGCTTTGAGGTAGGATGAGTGTATCTTTTCCTACGATGCTCTTTTTGTCCCATCCCCCCCAGTTGCACGTTATAAAGGCTTTAAAATACGGTCATGGTCGTAGAAGTGGTTGTGCTGCAGCAGTGGCGGATATGGGCATAGTGGCTTTCCAATAGCTGATGACATCCGTAATGGTCATAAAATGCAAATATGATAGGATAGATTTTGTTGCTTAAATAGAGTTGATGTTTTAATTTTATAGGGCTATTGTGATGCTTTCTACAAATCTAAGAGTGTCAGAAAGTTCAACTATATGAATTAATGGATCTTGTTCGAATATCCCATATCCATTGCTTATCTATCAGGTTTTAATGATCCTCATATTCATGTAGTGTCCCTACATAGCTTAAGTTTGTGTTAGATATTCTAACATGGCATTAGAGCCAGGTTTTGTCTTAGGCATAGTATGTGCTTGAGGCTGCTCTGTCAATTTGCCTTGCCACTGTCAATCTGGTTTGCCTGCTAGAAGGGGCGTTTAAATATCTCACATTGCTTGTTTATGGGGTGTCTATGGGCCTTATGGTCTCACTCCACCTATTAACTTAAGAGTTTGTGTTGGACATTCTAACTAATTTCGATAGGTAGCAGTGAAGGAAATTGATTGCACTTGCGATTATGTTGGAGATCTGATTAGAAGTAATCTGCAGTGTTCAATTTCTGGAAGTGCTAATTGTCTCATTTGTCCGTAGATTCAGTTATCATTCTCCACTTAATTTCACTGAAGCATGTCCGAGCACTTCATAGGGTATAGTGTTGTCATAGTTAGAGAAAAAAGTACACTTGAGGTGCATCAGCACACCTAGAGCATTGAATGGAAACTCTTTTTACAGCAATTACAAGAGATATAACTGTACTGAACAATATAACATTCTTACAAAGCACTTGTTTTCTCATTTGATAAGGCTTTGGAAGTGCCCGTGGCGCCCTCTTGAACATTTTCCATTAATTATTGCTAGACCAGGGACCTTGGCTTTGGACAACATTTTGCAAAAATATCGCTCTCTCTCTCGCTCTCACTCACACACATACATACATAAATGTCAAATGTGTATACATACAAAAGTAACTATCGGATCATTGCGTATATAATGCACACTTGAGCTTGTGTGTTTGATATAAAGTGCCAAGGCTTGCTTTGGAAAATAAGGCCAATGATATATCAGGCAGTTTTTTTACCAGTAGTAGGATTTTCCTCATTGTTAGCTATAGTTCTCCTACATATACAATGCATGCATGGGCCTGTGTCTTTCATAGAAAAGTTAGTGATGTCATGAATTAAGAACCAAATCTTGCTTTAAGAACAGGGCCAACAATATATTATGCAGTCTTTGAAGTAGGGGCTTCTGAAGTGTTAGCTATAGTTCCCCTTGGCTTTTAGGCTCTTCAGAGATAGCTTTGTGTTGCTTTAACTTGCAACTGAAAGTACTTGTTTAGTGTTTCCAAAGAACCTTTCTTGTTGAGGCCTCAACGTGAAATGGTGAATTGCATTGGCCAAATAGCTCTTTTGTGCACTTAAGCCTTATCTTGAGCATGTTGGATGACTTTTTGTTTGGGAGATTTTGATGATTCATTGGATGGAACTTAATATAAAGGGACTCACAAAGATGTTGAAACTATATTGTAGTATTCGCTAGGCAGAGAATTTAGTGAAGATTGTTGTCGGGTGTCTGTCTAGAATCATACCGAATGAAAATCTAAATTATTGTAATTTAGACTCAAATGAATCATGTTTTCTTTGACAGTTTGTAAATAACGCCATTAGGAATGGCAAAGCGATGTTCAATGGAAATCGATCCTTTGAAAATCTAACGTATGGTAGCTAATGTAGGTAGTGTCTTGGGCCATTAGGTATTGCAACTCCATGTTAAATGAAAATCGATCCTTTGCAAATCTAACATATGGTAACTAATGTAGGTAGTTTCTTGGATATGGAGTAAAAGAGGTGCATCACATTTCAAAAGGTGCAAATATGCAGTTTCTATTTTTAGAATCCCGCGAGACATTGTTCCTGAAGGCACTTATTAAGAAGACCTTTATGATGGTATTCATAAGTGGTCGGTTGTGAAAATTCATGGATTGTTCTTTTAAGGGATTAATCCCTAGTCTATGCTTTAAACCCAGGAATCCCTGGAATAGCAAAATGCTGCTGCTGAGAGTTGGGGGGGAAACATTTGGGGGCTGTTTGAATGGACACTAAACCCTTGCTTTTAGCTTTTGCTTTCTGGCCAGCATAAGAAAAATTACCTCATTTTTTCTAAAAATATTGTCAAAAAATCACCTATGTTTGTGATTTTGGTACTTACATATTTATGGTACTATATTTTTCTTAAGGTGATTAACCGCCTTTCCTCTTCTACTGTATAGTAGTATATTTTTCTTAACCGCCTTACCTCTTCTATTGTATAGTACTATATTTTTCTTAAGGTGGTTAACCGCCTTACCTCTTCTACTGTACAGTTCTAGTATTCTTTTTACTTATCCAAAAACAAGAAAAGAAAAGAAAATGTAACTCTTGTAAAGCGGGAGGGGATATTGCACTTTAAATATCAAAATTATTTTCAACCTCTTCTACTGTATAGTACTATATTTTTCTTAAGGTTAACCGCCTTAGCTCTTCTACTGTACAGTTCTGGTATTCTTTTACTTATCCAAAAACAAGAAAAGAAAAGAAAATGTAACTCTTGTAAAAGGGGAGGGGATATTAAATATCAAAATTATTTTCAACCTGAAAACTCCTGGGGTATGCTGGTTTAGTAAATGTGAATCCAACTTCATTTGACATTGGCGAAAGCTTGCAAGCTTGTTAACTATTTGCTTTGGGTTGAGCTGCTGTTGACTTCTATAACATTGGCCACAAATGCTTAGGTGATGTAAATCATTCGGAGTTTCCTGGACTTGATAATTCTGTTGCTCCACTGATACATCTTTGATAGAGACAATAGACAGGATGTTTGATCAATTCATCTTTGCCTTTTATACCTGTTACTGCAGTGATTGCGTCCTATTTAAAGCAGGACCCTTGTACACTTAATTGTTCAAGAAGTTCATATTCACCAGATTCTTGCTTCCGAAAATCAAAGTTAATTTTTTTTCATCACTGTTTCTTTCTTGTGAAGTTTACATCACCGAAATTGTAGGTTTTGATCATAATTTAAAAGACTACTATTTCTTAATTGTGGAGCCAGACATTGCATGTCCAATTAGGTTGCGTTCGGTCGTCCGGATTTTTAATTGGGATATGACTGGATAGGATATGATAAGAAATCTAGGGATTTTGTCATATCCTACCCGATGTTTGGTGAACTGCGGATTTAAAGTCGGACATCCTATGTACTATTTGGTAAAAATTGAATTATAATATAAACGCCATAAAAACTAGGAAGGCGTGTTTCTCACGCCCTTGTTGCTGCTGTAACTTGCCGTTGCCCACGTTCCTATCGCCCATGTTCGAGTCATGAAGGCTAGCACGTACACTAGGCAGAGGATCGAGACTCGAATCAGACCTCCTGCTGCCTGGTCCTGAGCTTGAGGGTTTTGCAGGAGAAGTAATTGGAGAGCAAATCTGGGGATTTGGGGTTTTGTGGGGACGGTAGGTTGGCGGGTGTGATTTGGTAGTGCTGTTGATGGGTTCTGATTTGCCGATCATGGTGAGAGACGGAGAGAGAGATGGGAGTGTGGATGGGATCAATTCTTCATCAAGATTGATTTTTCTTCGCGGAGGAGGCATCGGGCTTTGATTGGGATTGCAATGTTCCTCGCCAAGATTGAGTTGAGAGACATAAGGAAGAGGCGGGGCCGGCGAGTTAGGTGCTGCTTTTCCCTGTGCCCGAAGGTGGGAAGCAGGTTGTCGCTGGTGGGAGGAGCGGTGGCCATGGAGTTGACGGTGGGATTGGGCAAAAGAGTGGAAGAGCGGCGATTGCAGAAGTGGGAAAGAACACGTAATCTTTTTTATCAGTTTTCCAAATTTCACGTATCCTATTCGGGTCTATCCCACCTCCTAGGTGGGATTTTTTTATCCAGATTATATCTAGGCAATATCCGGACTTTGCGTCACTCCAAACACCAGATAGGATAAAAATTATCCTATTCAGAGTTTAATCCGGTCCACCAAACGCAGCCTTACTTTTTTTTTTTCAAGTTCAACAAGGATTGTCTTTCTTTTCCTTGTCAATTAATGAATAAATGAGGAAAAAATAAATTAATGGCTAAATAATCAGTCAAAAGAACAGCACCAAGGCCCACCTACTACATTAAATTCTAAGAACCATCTTTTGTACTATCGATAATTGTGACAATGACTTTGTTGAACTAACTGGATTTCCATTCTACTGTGAACTCGTGACATTCTGCTGTTTAGATGGGTGGCTTGTTTTTGTATTCTTTCCACCAAGAACCAACAGTAATGTTGAAAAATAAATCAAGGAAGTTGTTAAAGTTGTTAGTCCTTCTGCTTCTATGCTAGCTTACTCAAATTGTTAAAAAATGATTCAGGTAGTTTCTCACTATTAATTTGGCCATAGTTCAGCGCTCTGTCACGGTTGTGCCTTCCTAGCGAATGGCCTATCCTGTAGAAAGTTGTGGATGGTGGTATGATATCTCTGAATACACAGTAGCGTTCTTTCTATAATATTCTCTACTTGGGGTTCGTCAAGGAAAGTTATAATTTGATCACACATAAAAGCTTCTATTTCACCATTAACCAGATGGTAGCATCATTGTAGGTCAAGGAACATGTAGCAGGTCTCCCTGAACAAATAATAATTCATGTTGGTTGATTAACAATTCGATAATCATATTGCCATTCTATGGAGAGTACACACATATTGCGTTTCCATATCAAAACTAGAGAGAACATATGGTTACCAATTAAAAGGTAAAATTGTTGGGCCCGTGTTACAATTGTTAAAATATCCCATATCACCTCTTTAATGGGTTCGATTGCAGCATATATTTGTAGTCACCCTTTACCTAACACCCTAAGCTTTTGCAATGGAAATTCTAACGTGGTATCAAAATGAAGTCTAAATTCTTCATGCTCGATTTAATATTTTGTGTTGTGTGCAGTTAACTATCTTGTTCCCTATCTGTCAACATATGGGGTTTTTCAAAAAATGTTCATTGATTGGGAGATCGCGTGATCAGAAATAACTAATAGTACTACCTATACATATAGCCCAAATTCTTCATGCTCGATTTAAAATTTCGTCTTTTGTTTGTGCCAGGGAGAGAGAGAGAGAGAGAGAGAGAGAGAGAGAGAGAGAGAGAGAGAATTGCAAGCTTCTCGGGTTGAAAATGCTGATACAATTTTGTTTTTGTTGTTTAATGTTTCGTCTTCTTTTTGGTTGTTACAATTCTTTCATAGTATTATCTTAACATTTAAAATAATTGTTGTTCAGGTACTTGGAATTTCTCAGTATGCTAGTCACTTTGGGTATAAGTAGTATATAGTCATACTTATGAGCACTTTTTTGGGCTTGAGCTTTTTTTTAGCTTGCGGCTCTTCTTCCGAAAGGGTTGGCACCCGCTCGGTGTCTCATAGTGAAATTGTCTCTACTTATCTACAAAAAGGGAAGACATATGTAACCTATTCTTCTAGAATAAAGCAGTTATTCCCTTCTCATACTTTGTTGTTTGTTTTATAGGTTATTCGCCACAGCAATTTGGAACAGCTTTTGCTCCTTGGTCGGATGTTACAAGGAACTACAAAGCTTCCATGGAACTTTTCACGACATCCTGCAGCCACTGGTGCTTTCTTCACTGTCATGCTTCTTGGGCTCAAGTTCTGTTCATGCCAGTCTCAGGGCAATCTATTTAATTTTGGCGCAGGACTTCAGTTACTAGAAGACCGGATTTTCAGGTGAGAAAAAATTTTCCTCTACCGTGATATTTCTTTATTAAATTGAGACAGGATTTTCAAACTGTGCTGTAGAAAGTAGGACATTTTAGTCTCTACCGGAAATTACTCTCTGAAGGAGTTCCTTGCATGCCTCCCTTGATGCATGGTTGTGACATTGTGTGGTGTAAGAGACTTCCTAATATGCCATGCGCTGATGTGCTTGCTTAATGCATCTGTACTTTTACTTGAATGACTATTTTTGAAACATAGGACAAAGCCTGGTGGCGGTCCTGGAGTCAATTAGATTAGACGTAATAATTCGTCACTGCTACAGCAGGACATTTTCGTCTCTACCTGAAATGACTCTCTGAAGGAGTTCCTTGCATGCCCCCCTTTATGAGTGGTCGTGTGGCGTAAGAGACTTCCTTATATGCTATATGTTATGAACTCATAGGGAAGAAAATCGATTTATGGATGGTGCTTGCTTAATGCATCTGTACTTTTACTTGAATGTCTACTTTTGAAACATAGGACAAAGTCTGGGGTGGTCCTAGAGTCAATTAGATTAGACGTTAAAATTTGTCACGACTATCAATTGCGACTTATGTGAATAGGAATCTGAGAATCCAATACAAGGGGCTGGTTCACATAATTTACTGTCAATGTTTTGTCTAGTGGATATTTTTACCCATGTCCTTTGCTTGAGTATCATGATAAAATGACCTGTGATTTTATATGGTTTCGCACAATAGTGTATGTATGTGCGTCTATCTGCGTATATACATACAAGCAAAAACTATATGCATTATTTGGTGCATGATGTGCCTATATGGGTTGGTTTTCTCCTGTGAGTACCTCATCTCAAGTTGGAAGTGAAAATGAACCTTGTTATTTCTTTTAGGGCTTCTTTGGGATGGTTTGCCTATGAGCCCGAATGGCACGAAATGAAGGATATGAATTTTGCCCAGAGTGAGGCTCAATCTGTATCCATATTTGTTCACTACTTACAGAATGAGCGAGTAGATTCTCCTCAATCAGACTTGAAGGGATTGGAACGTGAAAACAGGAGCTCTTTATTTAATGGGGTAGGTTACTCTACTTAAATGTGTGGAGAATCTTTATGCTCTTCCACGTTTCCCATTGATGGAGCTGGGTGCTGATCTCATAAGAATAGAGTGTGCAGAATGACAAATACCATCCTGTCTGGGGTGCCATGGAGGATTATGTTGTGGGAAGAGAGAAGAGGAAGCAGCTCCTTCTGATGTTATGTCAGCATGAGACTGACAGGCTTGAAGTTTGGGCGCAACCCACCAACTCAAAGTATTCCTATGGTTTTCTTTTGTTCATCCATATTTTGCATATGTTTATAGATGATAAAGCATGCAGTTGATCTTGTTCTTACTATAATATTTGCACTGAATATCAGGGAAGTTGGTTTTAAGCTCAAGATAAGCTCTGATAGATGGATTGAATATGCAAGAACTGCCTTCTCTGTGGATCCTCGTATTGCTTTGTCCTTAGTCTCAAGATTCAGGACAAACCCTCATATGAAGGCAGAAGTAACTCAGCTGATTCAGGTTTGCGAAGTTTATCTTACTGTAAATTGGCTGGTCAGATCTTATATATGTTGCAAAAAAGGTTAAACATTGCCTACATTGGACTTCTATTTCGTCAATCCTAAGCATGAGATGACTTAAATAGCATGTTTTCTCTGAGCGAGGGAGCCATCTTGTCAGTGTACTTACATCTATCAGTCAGCGTGAAACATCATGGGACATTGCACTTAGGGGCATATGTGGACCACGATTATAAGAATTTAGAAGGCGACTCCAGCTTGACCTAGCATCAGTATTGTTGCTTGAACTCAACTTCAAATGATTTTTGGCATGCTTGAGATTGATCCCACCAATTTCTGGTTTTCTGTTGATATTGAGCTCAAGCTCCAGTTTGAACTTACTTGTTAGTACAATAATTACCAACTTAAAGGAAAAGTGAAAAAAACATATATATTTTTCTACGATATGAAGCTAAATGAGGAGGCAAAATCACTATCTCAAGCACTTTCACTCATTAATTTAATTTGTAGTTGCAAAGTTTAAGTAAACTGAAACAACTCTGTGAAGGTGTCTCTGAGAACTGCAACCGAACCACCCTTAAGCGTTAAATTCCCCTAGGACTGCAAACCATGGAGGAACTCAACCTCAGTAATCTCCTTTGAGAATGTGCAACCCAATGAGGAAAAGCAAAGAAAAATAGAGGTAATATATGGCTATTTACTTACAGGAGTCAGGAAATAATGATCTCAATGTGTTACCCTGAGTATCTTGATTTTCTCATAAGCAAAAATGTGTGCTGGAGTACTTGATTAGGTCGCAAGCGACACAAGTCAGGCATGAGCAAGCTCGAGCTTGGCTAATATAGGATGAGTCATCACCTAGCTGCCTTGAGTTTTTTGGCTTATTTATAGTAAACACAACTTGTTGGGGGCTGGCTATATGGGTCTTTTTTTTATTCTTGAGTCCCGTTACTTGTTAGTTGATTGTGTTAGGCAGGCTGACTTGAGTTTGACATGAACACAACTAACATGAACTCAACATGCCAATTTGCATTGTTGTATTTAATCTATTTAGGAATTGCCATTCCTAACTTTATTTCAGAAGCCCAACTGTGGACATGGCCTCCTGGCGATTGGTACGTTAACCTTACCACGGCCTTGTAGAACCTCTAGAAACTTATAACTTGTCATTATCGCTATTACTAGGGTTCCCTGTACTTTTCCCCTTGTAATCTTTACCAACCAAAACAGATTTTGAAGTACCTGCGAATCCTCATATCAGCGTTGTCTAGTTTCTAACAGAAGGGGAACTACACGCCACAGATAACTTTAGTTGGCAAAAAGTCCACCATGTCATGACAGGCTTCACCTCTCTCTCTGTCTCTCTCTCTGTCTGACATACAGACACACACACCCCGAGCTTGAGGTGGGGAAGGTTTGTCTAAAAGAAATGGCGTGATGACAGAGAAAACAAGGACTGGTTAAAAGTGGAGTGTTAAAGTCATTTGATGCCACACGAAAGCGTATAAACAGTCTCTTTTGGTTTTCGGGATTGGGTAGGAGACTTAATACTCAGACATAATGGATTTTAGATCTTTAGCTTAAGGCTGTTACAATAACGTGACTGCTAATACGTACATCAAGATCTTCACTAGTGAAATGGAACTGTAAAAGTGTGAAATCCTAATGCTCAAAGGTTCATTCTTCCACCTAATTTCTAGCCCTAGGTAGTAAGTAAAGTGGGATTCTACATTTTTTGCTTCTCCCACTTGTTTGCTGTGGACTTTAAGAAGAGAAAGGAGGCATTCGTCAGCATAGGAAGGCCACGTGAGATTCTATTGTATGGAAGGGAGGATGGTGAATTCCGACTTTAGGAGCTCATCCAAATCCAAATCTGTAGAATCTATGGAGAATGTCCATCTTTAATGGATGTTATTCCCTGATGTCAAATTGATGGAATTTATCTTCGGTAGGCCTTTTCCAATTTTGGGTGTTTGGCCGTAATTAGTCTTTTTCCAGCCATTTTGTAGGTTTCCACGGTTATTGTAATTGTAGGGGTCTGAGAATAAGATGATGCTCCCACTCTCTCCATCTTTCCTCACTTTGCTAATCTTCCCCTCAATGATAGACCGGAGGTGGCAGGTGCAGAAGGAAGAAACCTAAGAGAAGTGTGTGTCTTGTTTTTTCTTACGTTCTTTATCCTTTAAGTTCAACTCAGGGAAGTGCCCTTGTTTTTTCATCCCTGCAGCTTCTCAAATAAAACTCAGTTAATGTTAATTAATTAGTCTTGCAATCTTATTATGAAAAAGTGAGCCAATTATGTTAGCCAATAGTGAAACGAATTATGTCCATCTGGTAAATCTCAAATGCAACTTAGTTGGCTGTCCTTTAATATAGTGCTCCGAGCTGGACATTTTCAGGCACTTCAGTATCTTTGTTGAAACTTCACTTATTTTACTTATATATTATACATCATGAAAGGCTAGTCGCTAATTTCATTGCAATTTCTTACTCTAGTTGGCTGTCATTTTGAAATTGTAAGAACTAGGAGGAACAAGGGTAGACGGGCAGAGTTTCTCCACATTTTCTTTATTTTACGGATGGTCTTTGCATGATCGCATTTATGCTTTGTAGTTTCCCATTGAAGTCATGTATTTTATCTGGTCTATTGAATAAGTTTATAGGTGCTAGGATTGTTGGCTTCACAGTCATACTAATCTCTACTTCTTTAAAAAGGATGATTAACTCAATTTATTACTGGGCCCTACTTTCCCTTGTTTATATATCAAATGGTTTTGCTCTTGATTTGCTGCCTTGCATACTGCAATGTTTACCTTGCAGTCACATATATTGGATGTGCGGACCTTACCAGAAGCATTGCCATATTTTGTCACTCCAAAGGCAGTTGATGAAAATTCAGTCCTTCTGCAACAATTACCCCATTGGGCTGCTTGTTCAATTACACAGGCTCTTGATTTTCTTACTCCTGCATATAAGGGTCATCCACGTGTCATGGCCTATGTTCTCAGAGTTCTAGAGTCCTACCCCCCTGAGAGAGTGACATTCTTCATGCCGCAGCTGGTCCAAGCACTGCGATATGATGATGGGGTAAGCAGATAGTAGCATATCACTTTGTTGGTCGCGACATTGGGTTGGATTTGGCAGATCAGCTTGAACACCACAGTTGGTGATCTAATTGAATAAAGTGTTGTTTAAGACCTGTCTTAGTATATTGGGTAGGATAAGAAGTTTTCAGATTCCCTGCTGCATGGACTATCCCATTTCATATAATAACTGCAACAGGGGGAAGGGACCATATTATTTGAGTATTTCAACTTGAGCAGAACTTTTAGTGTTCAACTTTATAGCTAATTACTTACTTTGAACCTTGCAATTGGAAATTAGATAGATTTTCTTTATGTGCCCTAGATGCTGAAGCTAGATACTTATCTAGGAATGGTCTTAAAAATATTATTTTGAAAGAATTCACTGGAAGTCCCAAAGTTTGTATCCGAAGTGCAATTGAACCTTAAAACTTTCAGATCATATAATCGAGTCCTAAATCTCGTAGAAGTTGTGCAATCAATTAACTCCATTGAACCCATTAATTTACAAATGTGGTCTATTGACTTCTTTTCTCTCCTACTTGATCCTTTTGAGGAAACTTGAATCTGCTGTGGGCACCAGGTAGGTGCCAATGTACGGAACAGGTAAAGGCTTCAAGTATTGGAATAAACCTGTACGCAAAGGTAGGACAAAATGATTCGGAATTAACATAAAATGTTTAATACATTAGACAAGAAGAAAATCCAAGAGTTCCATTTGGCAAATAAAAGCAGAAGGCATCAGAGAACAGAATAGAAGGTTCAGTCTTTTACCTTTGGCTCTTCTTTGCGAAAGTGTCCACCAATAGCATGGTCAACGGTGGCGTCAATTTTGAGTTGCACCACACAGTTTTGCTACCACTGTCCAGGGCGAGTCAGTGACGGCAAGTGGTGAAGTCTCAGTGAGAGGAGTTGCTGTGGTGGTTATGGTAGGGATAGTGGATGGAGGCGTGTTAATGATGGCTTGTGGTAATTGCAACCTTTGTAAAGACAAGTGCCAAACGTTGGAGCTGGGAAGCAGCAGAATGGAAAGAATTTTACTTTGGAATAGGAAAAGAATATTCAAATCACAATCTGCGGCTTGTATTTCTTAACTTAAAAGCAATTGACATTAGCTGGAAGTATTGACAGCAAGCTACTGAGAATATTTCCAAGCAACTACTATGATCTCTTGTTCTCCTAAAATGGGCAGATTTATATTGTTTTGAGTATTAAAACCTGCATATTTTTTTTTTTCATTTTTAAATCTTCATCTAGGCTGGCTGAAGTGCAGACTATTACCTGAACGACACCCATCATGAGGGATTTGCATTTGGTATGGTGAACCTCATACTAACTACTTATGTGTGATTAACTGCCATTCTGCAGAGATTAGTTGAGGGATATCTATTAAGAGCTGCTCAGAGAAGTGATGTATTTGCCTCTATATTAATATGGCATCTCCAGGTTTGCGAACGTTAATGTTTTCTTTTTCAAAATCGTGTAATGG
Organism: Rhodamnia argentea; assembly: GCF_020921035.1. Taxonomy (NCBI): domain Eukaryota; kingdom Viridiplantae; phylum Streptophyta; class Magnoliopsida; order Myrtales; family Myrtaceae; genus Rhodamnia; species Rhodamnia argentea. The sequence continues at coordinate 5,890,133 of NC_063154.1, read as the reverse complement.
AATCAGTGAAGTATGTTCTTTTCATGCTTAAGATTTTTATGTAAGCTGTGATTGATCGTCTAACTGGCAGGGCGAGGCTTTTGCACCAGAACCAGGGAAAGAAACTGTTGTTTCCGTGAAGGTGAAGCCATGCCTCGTTCCTTTGAAATATGTTTTCCATGAAACTCCTACGTATGAAATTGTGGATTAGGATTCTCGTATGTCTGCTCCCACAGCTTTTATCGAAGAATCTCTAGAAAAAGAGGTCCGGCTGGTAATAACTAATTTAATCAAATGACTGTCCATTATTTATTTCAAACATTCTGAACTAATTTAAATTTACGAGGGTTGATGAGAAGCGTCATGAAGATATCATAAGTAAAAACAATATTCCTTTAATATCCGCAATTCCATAACATTAGAGTCACTAGAGTTGAGTGCGTGACCGATTTCAGACTATACATGCTTTCGTTTGTTTTCCAAGTGAGGCATGATGATCTTGAATTTGGCATTTTAATCATTTGTGCTTGCAACACTCTGTATGATATTGTTTAGTTTGTAGCATCTTATCCCGCTGCTGACATTTAGATTTCCACATCTCAACACTCAGGAAGATAAAATTAAAATTTCAAGGTTGTCCTGGTACGTGACAGTGAAGATAATAGTACAGGCTTTTAGTTATTTAAGGTGGATTGGTGAGTTTTCAAATTTAGGTGCACGTTTAGTGTAATTATCATTTCTTCCTTACTAATATTCCCTTAAAATAATCTTCTGTATGATGCTTAATTTAGAAAATTAGCTTTTCTACGAGGATGTACTGTGTAAGGTAGTAATATCATTTCTAATTACTTTGATTTAAGTGACTGGGTTTCTACTGATAACTTGCACCCTGGTGCTAAATATTGCAAGCGCGAAATCATATGAAATATAGGCAATCGTTTTGTATTGATTTGTTTTAAGCAGTTTTTCATTCCATGCAAACGTCAAAGTTACATTAGGTACCAAAATATTCTTTTTTCCACAAAGTAGGTCAGCAGCCTGCTACTTGATTGATCTCATTGTTCTTTTGCCTTCTTTTCAAGTCTCATGTCATTATGATTTTTGAAGCAGGAAAATGTAAAACCAACCAAATTTCAGCTAGCCAAATTCTCTCATAATCCGACACAAATAAATGTGAAATGAAAAGCTCACTGATAACATGTATGAAGTAAACTCGTTCATCGCATGCACAAGGACCACTGCTTTCTGTGATTATAATTTCTCTGATCCTAATGCTGTACAAAATAACTCATTTGGCTGTTTCAGAATGATAATTTTCAAGTAATGTTGCCGGTTGTGAGGGAGCATATTATTGATGGTTTCACTCCTAAGGCCCTTGATTTATTTAAAAGAGAGTTTGATTTCTTCGACAAAGTTACATCTATCTCTGGCATACTCTTTCCACTACCCAAGGAAGAGCGTAGAGCCGGCATCCGGAGGTTTTTTTCTCTTTCCCTGATGAAATCCTGTCCTATGGTAATTATTTAGCATGTAGCGTTTGAAGTTGATGCTCACAGATATTTATGGCAGAGAGTTGGAGAAAATTGAAATGGAGGGAGATGACCTCTATTTACCAACTGCTCCTAATAAACTTGTCAGAGGTATTCGGGTCGACAGTGGAATACCTCTACAATCAGCTGCAAAAGTTCCTATCATGATCACCTTTAATGTGGTGGATCGTGATGGTGACCAGAATGATGTAAAGCCTCAAGCTTGTATATTTAAGGTGAGTATCCCGTATATCATGTGCTTATAAACCCTGTATTTCTTGGCTTTTGATTCCATGAGACTTTCAAACTACCTAGCTGACTTTATTTGTATTAATGTACTCATTGTATGGGTTATTGCTGTATCATAAAAGAAGCCCAACCCTCAGGAAAATTATGCTGAATTATTCTCTGTGGTTTCTGGATTTTTGGTTCGTCCTCATGGTCGGGTTTGAAAAAATTTTTGTAAAAGAAAGTTTACAATGGATTGCAGGGGATTCTTCCTCATACTCAATGTTGTTTCTATGTTTTCACATGGGCATGGCACTCAAGTAGCTTACTTGAGTCCCTGTGCCAAAAGTGATTTTTCAGCAACTGATTTTGTAGTAAATGTGTGAAAATTGTTGTATGTGATGCTAAGAGTGAAAATTAGTTTGATCTTGACCGGTTATATCCACAAATGGCCACAAGTGAATTTGGTGGATAGAAACTATTCGACTAGTTAGCATCCTAGTTTTTGCATTATGGTTAGGATGGCAGAGTTACGTAGGCAGTTGTCTCACTAACTCTAAAAACTGTTAATCTAGCCAGACTTGGCAACTATGCAACATGCTTGCTTTTCTGGTTGCTTGTCTGATGTGAATTTTGGGAATTGGCTGATCACTCTGATCATCAAATATCTTGGTGGGACATCTTACTAAGGTAGCAGTTAATTCAATATCAACATTTTTGTGTGTCTAAGCAACGATTGACTGGATTGGGGTAGGTTTTGGAATATCAAGTATGACAGGCTTTAAACCAACTCAGGTAATCACATAGGTTTTTGTAAGTAGATGAATCAAGAATTTAATGACTAATAACGTAGTTGGACACCAAAGTTGACATGTAAGTAATTGCTTTTAAATTTGATATGCCTGTTTCCTTGTGAAACTGGTCAATTGGACAGTGTATGTCAATGAAACGGTTAATTTATTAGTTCTGATCAAGTAAACAACCGCAAGAAGAAGAAGAAGAAGAAGGGAATGAAAATGAGTGGGAAATGAGTGAGATTTTGAAATTTTTGTGATTGATAATGGAGTGCAAATTTTGAATTCTTGCATTTTGTCTTTAAATTCTCTTACTCATCGCCCAAACTTAATAGTAAGGCTAATTTTGTTCTCTCATCTGAAAATAGGATCTTGAATAACTAAACTGTCGCCTTTGGGATGAATAACTTGAATTTAATAAGGCCAAATTCAAGTTTTGAGTTACATTTCTTCTTTTGTGGAAAGCAGATGTCATGAGAATGACAGTCCTGTTAGGTTGTTCCATGTCTTAAATGCTTTTGGATTTTGTTGTTGTTCTGGTCAATTTGACAGCAAATCTATTCCTGTCATTAATCTAATTATGCAATCAATGGCAGGTTGGAGATGATTGCCGGCAAGATGTCCTTGCTCTTCAAGTGATATCACTTCTTCGAGACACATTTGAAGCAGTTGGGCTTAACTTATATCTCTTCCCTTATGGTGTTCTCCCGACAGGCCCAGAAAGAGGAATTGTTGAGGTGATTATGTTTTCGTGCTTTGATATTATATAGGTAGAACTGCTTGTTTCTAGTTTCTTCCTATTTGTCTAATATCCTTTCCATTCTGGGTATATGTTACATAGTCTTTGATCCCTGGTCCCAGGCAATATCATCATTTGAGCTTCCCTGGTCCTTTTGACCCTCTTTGTTTCCCTGTCAAGAGTATTATTTTAGTGCGTTTGAGAGAGAGTGGGAGTCCTTGAATTATCATTTCTCTGCTTATGGTACGTAAAATAATTGGTTATTATAAGAACATTTTCTTCCTGACATATTTACTTTGTTTCGATGTTGGGTTCTTGATATCGGCTGTGTGGCTACCAGCGAACACATGGCTTTAGAAAGCATGAGATTTGCTTTAATAAGTCTGCTATCTAGTTGCTTAGTCTTTGGTCATCTATGGCTTAATTCAGTTGGTTTTAAGAAAGGTAAAACTTGTAACGTGACACAGAAGGCAATCGAATCATAAGTAGCTTATGCATAAAAGAAGTTGAAAGTTCAGTATTATTTCTTTACGGGAAAATGATGTCGAACATTTGGTTTTGTAGTATTTTTTTTTTTTTTTTTTGTGGATAAATTGGTTTCATACATTTTAACGGTCATTCTTCTAGCTTTAGGGAGGTTTCTTTTGTGACTTTGCAATTAATATGTCTTTTCTTTTTCTTCGTGTCAATTAAAGGAGGGGGCCAGGTAGCTTTCGGGAAGTATCTAATAATTGGTGCATTGGGTTAAAAACTTCCAGTCCCAAGTCTTTCTACTTTCCCAATCTAAAATGTGCTGATGGTGTCGTTTAAATAATTCAGTCTTGAAAAAAAAGATGTAATAATTCAGAGTTCCATACTTTCAGCTCTGGGGAGGTTACCACTGACAACTCTTCACCTTCTTCTAGCCCCATTTTGCTGGACAATGATGACGAACAGAGACTAAGAGGGTCTTTTATTTCTCTGTTGGCGAAACACTTGTGCTTTTACATAAATCTATGTGTGTAATTTTCAGTATAACTTTCATCTTCGCATGTTTTCTGTACTTAAAGAAAGTACTTGTTGTAAAACAATTTATACCTGCATAATACATACACTATATTTGTGACATATCTCATATATAATGTTCGATTTTGTAAGATTAAACTTGTCGTTTATCACTCTTGTACAAAACATATGATGATATCACATCATGTTCGTACAAATAAATACATTGACCTGAGTTAATATGCATGTTTTTCTCAATTATATACTAGATGAGATAAACTCCAGTGAACATCATGTTAGAACCTATTACAATACTTTTCAGAAAAATGACAATATAGTATCCGTCCTTATCTGTTATACCTTTTACTTTTGTCGAGTATATTACTAACAGAGCTTTTGTTGGGCATAAGGGAAATCTGTTAAATGTAGATTCATCTTTACTAAAGTCACTATATTTCGAGTAGTTTGGTCTAGAAAAAAGAAAACGAGAGCTTTCAGAGGATAGGAAATACTAACCATGTTGAAAGTAGATGGCGTCCCCAGATTCTTCATGTGCAATGTGGAGTATCGCTATTCATGAGACGCTTAACATTTACAGACTACCTACGTTTTCTTTTGCCTGCAGGTTGTGCCTAACACGCGAAGCAGAAGTCAAATGGGTGAAACGACTGATGGGGGTTTATATGAAATATTCCAACAGGACTATGGGCCTGTTGGTTCTCCCAGTTTTGAAGCTGCACGTGAAAATTTCATCATCAGTAGTGCTGGTTATGCAGTTGCTAGTCTTCTGCTTCAACCAAAAGATAGGCATAATGGCAATCTTCTTTTTGACAAGTACATCTCCCTCTCTCCCTCTTTCTCTCACCCGTATGTGCATTCTGCTTATGCCTAATTGGCAATATCATCAGGCATACTTCTGTTTAAAAACAAAGGGAAATGCCATCAGGCATGCCTTTTGAGCACCACTTTGGTCATATAGTATTAAGGATCAGTCATCCATAATATCAAACAAATCGTTTTCTGTATTTGGTAAATTTACCAAGGGCTATAGTCATAAGATAGTTCATCTGATTTTCCATGGAAGAGGTTTCATTTTCTGTTGACTGATGATCCTATTCATTCAAGTAGAACTTCTTTTATATTTCTGAAAAGTTCTGTAGAAAAATCAAGGAGCCTTAACAAAATGATTCATGCAGCGTGGGACGGCTTGTGCATATCGATTTTGGTTTCATCCTAGAAACGTCGCCAGGTGGAAATATGCGGTTTGAAAGTGCACACTTCAAGCTGAGTCACGAAATGACTCAACTACTTGACCCTTCTGGAGTCATGAAGAGTGAGACTTGGAATTGCTTTGTGAGGTAATGTAGACTGTTCACATGACACGAACCTGGCTTATAGTTAAGTGTATCCTAGTTGAACGTAATTTCTTTTGTCTTGTACATGTGGTTGACTAATTGTATAAAAGGCGAATTAATTTCTGGTGTGTGAGGGGATCTTCACAACCTATTTACAGACATTTAAGCATGTTTTATTAAGCAGCTTCACATTTTATCTAAATGACATTTCCACACATTTGGATCTGTTTATATGCTTTTAAACATATTCAAACATGTTTTAAGACTTTCATATATGGGAAATCCTTTTTAAAATGTGTTAAACATGTTATTCACGGGTCCCACATAGTTGGATAAGGCTCAGTTTATTGTTGTTGTGGCCGTTCTTGGATAATGTAGGTAGCAAGCATTGTGATCAATGAACTTGCCATGTTCGGGTTGACGATTGTATATTATACTTCAAATTCAAAGCGAGAAAACACAAATTGCCAGCCATTATCTTTCGTCCTTGGAACATTTACTGTCCAATACCTTTTGACTCTGGTTAAGTTACAAGGGCTCCTGCTTACGATGCTTATAATTAGCTTAATGTATTCCCTTGTTTGTTAATCAGTCATCATGCCAAAACGTTACATTTGTCTTGCTCCTTTTAGATTGTGTGTGAAGGGCTACCTTGCTGCTCGTCGTCACATGGATGGTATCATCAACACAGTGTTGTTAATGGTGGACAGTGGATTGCCTTGTTTTAGCCGGGGCGACCCTGTCGGCAATTTGCGGAAGAGATTTCATCCTGAAATGAGTGAGCGTGAGGCGGCTAATTTCATGATCCGCACTTGCACGGATGCGTACAACAAATGGACTACCGCTGGATATGACCTGATACAGTATCTACAACAAGGCATAGAGAAATGATTTTGTCATTAACGTTTTTCCTCTTTCCTCTTCGATTCTTAGTGAAGCTCGTGTCTTCCATTGTAAATAAACGCTTCTACCTTGTAGGTGTCTTTTGGTAGTCACCATTGTGACGGGGAAACCCCCCCGCTTGCATTAAGCGTGAAAATCCAAGTGACCTCTCATGTGCAATTGAGTTATTGGCAACCATCGGGGTTTTTCATGATGAGCTTTTCGTACTGGCTGTCTTTACATTGTATTGTGTAAAGATGCTGAGCTTATGTAAGTTGTATCTTTGGTTTGATTGGCACTAATTCTCTCTCCTGGACAAACATGTACTGCTTTTCGAGCATTGTTTTTAATGCTCTCGATTATGCGATGGCGGTAAACGCATCCTTTTAGGCCGAGATATCTTATCATTAGTTACACTAAATGTGACAGGTCCACCCACTCCCACGTGATAGTGTGGCAATCCTAAGAGACTAGTTAATTTTTCGAAGTTGCAAGGGGTACACATCTTGGCTATGATACTTCAATTGTGTAATGGAAGCGGATCTTGTCATTTGTGTATCAAACATTGCTGAACTCATTACTCTACATGGAGATGTTTAAAGGAGATGTATTTCTGACTTGAATGCTCGATGTGATTTTGCAATAATGTGCTTCTTGCCTTGCCCAATAGGTAATTCGTGCGTCTCCTCTAGATGTTCTTGTAGACTTAATAGGTAATTCGTGGGTCTCCTCTAGATGTTCTTGTACATATACCAATACTTGGTCAAAGTGTGCCTTTTCGAGCGATTTATATTTTCCTTTAATGTTTGATCGTTCAAGTTCACGAAAAACCATAAGAAGTTTGATATCGGCTTTCTATCACCCCCAAGTTCTTCTGTTTGACGCATATTTTATGCTGTGACAACATGAAATGGTAGGAGGGATGTGTGTAAATAATTCTGGTCAATACCTAATGCTGCGAATTGGTGGAAGGAGTTCCTGGCCATTTGCAAACCCTAATGTCAACGGCTTATAGCAAGTCATGAAATCTAAAAACATTCTCAACCGTGGAAACACTCAAGTCATGAAATCTAAAAACATTCTCAACCGTGGGCTTCCTAGTTCGTGCGGTGAAAATGACGTCGCCCGAAGGATCTAAAGACTGCAATCTTCCAATCCTCGATTGAATCAAATTTATGGACAACTCAAAACATCATCATCTGAGAGATATAAAATTATCGTTGATGAGACAAAGGCACACGTAATTGATAATCGATGTTGGTGGTTGCAAACTAACCACTAAAATTCTCTTGTTACGATGCATTACACATCACAGAATTTGACTTATGCCTCAAGTGCTAATCTGTTGAAGGGGTGTTATGACCTAAAAATCGGCTTTTTCAATTTTAGGTTAATGGATTACCATATTAATTAATTAAATTAACTAACCTAGCTCGAACCCTCTCAAGTTCTACCAAATCGTGACTTATGGTTCAAGTGATTATTGAGCAAAAAATTTTAATTTTCGGAGCCGCCACTAATCGTCTTTCGGTAGGTCGATTAGGAACCTAACTAAATTAGTGGGAGAACTAATTTACTTTTACGAATAAGAGATTCTAAGTTTGGAGCTTAGTTACATTAATTTTTCAATTAATGCCATTTCGGTACCAATTTCATGAAAAATGTCCAATTTGGCAATTTTGATGAATTCTGACTTAGAGTTCAAAGGTGCAATTTTTTCGTTTTCTTTTTATGATTTTGTTTTTGTATTTTTTTTATGTATTTTCAAAATTAAAATTTAATGGAAAATGAGAGTGAATTGGTTCAAGATTATCTTAAATTTTTCGGATTTAATTTGCATTAATTCCCAAAAATTTTAATAAAATCTTTTAACCTTAAATCTACATCTTTTTAAAAAAGTTGAAATAGATTCCAAATATTTTATTTACTAGGATTTTCTAGAAAAATGCCATCTTTTTAAAAATGATAAGACGTGGTTTTTAAGAAATCATATCTTCCTAATTTTTAATTATTTTATCTTATTTTCTGACGCAAAATTTAAAGACATGAGACAAGAATTTTTTTTTTTTTCAAATTTTATGATTTTTTGTTATTTTCAGTTTTGAGAGTGAATTTAAATTAAAGTTGCAAATTTATTAATGACAAGATAATTACCGATATTTCTTTTGAATTAAATTGCGATCTAAAGCCCGATAAATCGACCCTAAAATTCGAAATAGCCGCTATGAAAATAATTCCATCTAAATGCCGATAGATGGACTTATTTTCATGTGTGCGGTTGCGGATCAAGAGATTTTCCTGATCAATCACATTTTGAAAGAATTTTTTTTTTTATATCTTGAATATATTCAGAAAGGTTTTCGGATTATGACAAGATTATCACAAAATTTCCAATTGGTTCACATTATGAAGCAATCTTTCCAAACTAAACGCGATGTCCTGCAAGATATGTTCCGGATTTTCGATTTCCAAAATTAGCATGCAATCTTCCAATTCAAGCAATTAAATATTCCAAGCGGCGATTCAATCGATTAACTTTGCAATCGAATATTCATAATATCCGAAATGCAATTTTTTTTTACGGCAACTAAATATCACATTCCCCGAATCAAGTCATCGGAATATGCAATCGAATCCGCAATTATGCGATATTGCCTTCCCGAATTTGGACTTGCGCCGAACTCGCGAAGCAAGCCTAGGACCTTGGATCAAACAACACAGGACCTCCGCGGATCAGGTCGGCAAATGGGATAGCTCCGATTCAGCGATGGTGTTGAAGCTTTTGAGATCACGATCGGTTCGAGAGAAAATACGGGGCGCGACTTGGATTCTTACCACCGGAGCCTCCAACAGTGAATTGCGTCCTTCAAAGTGAGGGACAGCAACACAACGACTGGAGCGACAATGAAACACAACACGTCAATGTGAGGATCAAGCACTGTCAGGACGGTATTCTATTGATTCCTCCAATCGTATCACCGTTAATATTGAATATCAAAGAGAAGCAAATGAAGATATTCTCCATCTTTCTGGGTTTTCAACCGGTTTCTTCCCGTGATTGCCTCGTATTTTTCACGATTCAGGGCTGAATATATCCCCAAGTATGCATTTTTCGTTTCATTGCTCTTTGGGCATGTGGGCAAGTTTTAATGATTCTATTAGTGCACAATCTTCCTTTCCTTATAATGATTCTGTTACCAACCAATTCTTGGACGTATGCACGTTTTCCTTCCATCTCTTTTCAATCAAATTGCAAACTGCATAGCCAAGAAATCGATTAAATTTCAGAAGAATTGTACTGAATCTTCTCCTTACTTGCCGTAGGAATAATGCTATTTTTCATTGTGATTTTCGGAACGCACATTCCTTGCTCCCGTGGACTTGATAAGTTCAAAGTTTCACTATTTCAATCTCAAGCAAGATTAATTAAGTCCTGAACCCACCATTTAAGCACGTCCACTACCAGTCCAATTATTAACCGATTATATGAGCCTAGTTAGCTATTAATGAAAATGCTCCTAATATCTATATGCGATCAACTAATTTTTGTGTTTAGGAATCAAAGTCGGTCCCTAATTTTTCTATGCAGTATGCATTTAAATGGTAAATCAAAATTTGGGTGTCTATAAAGAATTGTCAAAATGACTTTTTCGCAAGTTGTTGCACCCGATAACATAAGCTTAGTTTCTGGTTCTATACTTGCAACTTCACTCCATCTAAAGTTGATTTTGATGCACTTTTTCTGACATTCCTTTTTAGCTTGACCAGACGATGCCCCATTCGTTGCTTTAAACTTTCTATAGTTTGACAACTCAGAAAGAACTTTGGACCACCTCGTTTATGATTTGATGAGAAAGATGAGCCAGACTGAGGTGACAGATTCCTAGACACAGCGATTAATTGAACGTGCACTGTTTGGCAAGCCTCGTTTGCCTGACAGATGAAGCCAATTCTTATGAAGAAGTCTGGTACAGTTTTTGTTCGGTACGCTTCAAGCTGTCATCACTAGTTTCACATAGTTCGGTAAAATTATAAAATAAAACAAAAAAAAAATCTTAAATCTTTTATACTTTTACTAATTCAATCATAAACCTTTTAAATTTGTCAATTCAATTTTATTAGCAAAAAATGGCTGACATGGACATTTTTTTAATTTTTTTTAATTCTTCATTTTCTTTTTTTTTTCCCTCCGACCATTACCCGTCATCGACCTCGGCCGGCGTTAGGCGAGGGCAACCCCCGCTGGCATCGAGAGAGGGGCCCCTCATTTGGGCTGGCGAGGGCTGTCCCCGTTGGCCCTTGGCAAGGGCAAATTGGGCGAGGCTGGGCTAGGGTTGCCAAACCAGGATTTGGTGGGGGCGTCGCCCGCCCGACGCCGGTGGAGGATGAGGTTGATGGCCGTAGAGGGAAAAAAGGAAAACAGAAAAAGAAAAGAGGAAAGGAAAATAAAAACATAAAAATATTCAAAAACATATTCAAATGTTATCGGAAATTGTCCACGTCAATGATGGCAGTGGCACGTAGGAACGCCGGCAACCACGTCGGCGATTTTCGGTCGGCTAATATGACAAAATTGATAAAAGTGAACAAATGTAGAATCGAATTGGTAAACTTAAAAGGTTTACGACTGAATAACTTAAACCTAATAAATGATAGGACCGATGAGGTAAGATCCTGATTTGGTAGAATCTTTAGAAAGTATCAGGTCTTAGAAAGTCATGGGATGGGTACAATATGTCCCCACACCAATCCTTAAGGTCATCACATTAAGAAAATTACTAAAAACCACTGGTGTCATAAGACACGACTCTAGAAGAAAGACTGATTCAATTTGCGTCCGTTTGCAATACGATCCTCCTCCTCCTCCTCCTCCTCAAGGATGCGAACGACTTCCTTGGCACTAATAATGCTTTAGATAGAATAACCATAAGTTTTTTCTGTCATACTTCCCTCTTGAATTTGCTCCGAGCATCATATTATTGTCGATGTCCTTTAGCGCCGGTACAGAAACTTGGCCCTTTCGAAGTTGAAAATGTGAAATAACTGTGGATCTAGAGCTTCGTCAGGTGTTGAAGATTGCAGAAAAGGCAAAACTAGACCCTGTACTTCAGTGCTGCAATTTTGTGGTCATTTCTTCTACCAATTTATTTCATTCAGGCAATGACCCAGTTCCGGCAAAAGTTGAACTCATTCTCCTCGGGCTCTGAAGAAATTTTCCCGGCTAATCAGGCTCGAAGAAAAGCTCTTGTTGCACAGTCGGATTTCTCCAAGCAATCACACCTTAATATTGCTACGTCGAGCTTCCTTCACCGTTTCCTCCTGTCGTTGCTACTCCTTTGCGATGGCAATCTTCGGTAACCTTCCTGCAGCAGCATAAGTACTTGACAGAAGGATTGCAGCTGCAGGGTGCAGTCCACATGTCTCGCTGAGGATTCGCTTCACGTCTTCCCCCAACTCAACATTCCCATACACTCTGCAAGCACCCAATAGAGCACGCCATGCGGTGGCATCCACCTTAACAGGCAACTTCTTAATGAGATCATACGCTTCCTCCAGCATTCCTGCTCGTGCCAGGACATCAGCAATACAGCCGTAATGTTCGATCTTCGGCGAAAAACCATACTCCCACACCATTTTGTGGAAGCAGTTCATAGCCTAAATCACGAGCCCTCCATGGCTGCAGGCACTTAAAACTGCCAAGAGAAACGACTTCATTTGGTTCATGTCCCACCTTTTCCATCTGACAGACCAGGATTCACCTGCCTGCCCGTGATTCCCTAGAGCTGAAATTATAGTAGTCCAAGATTTCACATCCTTTTCTCTCATCCGATTAAAAATGCCAGCAGCTTTCGCCAGAAGGCCACATTTAGCATACATGTCCACCAGAGCTGTTCCTCATCAACAGACTCATGAATGTACTTCCCAATGCTTGAAGCAGCTGAGGGATCGCAAGCCGAAAACAACCCCACCAATGTAGATGAATTGGGTACCACCTTTTTAAGCTTCATTAAGTTTAGCCCCTCTACTGATATGTCAACTAGACCATACCTAGCATACTGCTCTATCAAACAGTTCCACATGGCAGTGTCCTTTTGATCCATTTCATTGACGATTTTACGTCCTGCATGGATATTCCCGACTTTTGCTCAAGCAGTTGAAAATGGAGGCCGCGCATTGTGTATGTACGATGGAAGACACGAGAAGCTTGCTGAAGCTGAAACGGTCTCTGTTGAGGCCGGTTTTGACCATACAGCCATGGATTTGAGAGATCTCAGAAAAGGTCTTACAAGATTGAAGCAGAGAAACAAGCGGATGATCCCAGCTGAAGACGGAGCTCAATCATCTCGCGTTAATCATAAATGGGCGAAAGTTTGGATATTTGCCTCAGTCGAGTGGTGTCGACCGACAAGATCACGAACCAAGCTTCAAAACGGAGGCACTTGAAGCGCAAAATACTCAACGCGGGCAAATTTGAATCTTTAATCAAAGAATCTTAACAAGTTGAAATTGAAAAGCTGGGGATGGAAAACGGGCCAATTTTCTTACAAACCGTTGTCAGTGTCGAAGCCAAGACTCGACTCAGTTGCTTTGTTTCATAAAAGCAGGTTCAGGTTGTTGGCATTTCCGGCAACATGCGACATTGTCATTCCAGGAATTAAGCTTACGATACTATCTGCCTTTAGGTGCTTCATCCACCACAGATCAATGCATAATCATGTCCTAAATCGGATTCAGTCGGGTCAATATTCCACCCTCGAAACATCCACAGCTCATGGTGAAACAATGTGCATCGTTTATGCCAATATTTTTTTTTTGGTAAGGAGTTTATGCCAATATTTCGTGTCACTAGAATATGATATCCACGTAATCGCTTTGACACCAGCCAATAACACTCCTTTTAAGTTCCATGATTTCTCAAAACTAGCAAGGGTGTGCATGATAACAGCTCTGCTTCTCTATTTTTTTGTTCTTTTGTTTCGGAAAACAGGTTTGGAACATAAATTAGTTTGAATATGCAATTTCATTTTTGTATTCTCGAGACAGATTTTTGGCTAAGATATAGGTTTAGAAGAGAAACCAAAAGTTAAAAAAACAAAAAAAAAGGGCTACTTTTTTTGTTTCTGGAACAAAACTTAGAAATAAGTTCGGGCGTCGCTCGGTCTTCTTCTCTTCTAAAGTTTGGCACACCAAAATTAGGGCTCTCTCTACCTAGTAGAAGCACAACGCAAACCTCCATCTCGAGCTCTCGTCGCCACAGATTACGGCTCTCTCTCTCTTGACCATCCGTTGTCTACGAGAAGGCTCATCATTCAAATCGCGCCTGCAATTTTGAATGTGTGTGTGTGTATATATATGTTGCCTCCCTTATATTAAAGGGCGTGTTGTCGCTGTTGCTGTGAAGGGTTGATTCTGTTATGGACTTGTTCTAGAATGTACTGTTAATTTGTGGAGAAGGGACTTTTGTGAACTAATGGGAGATTGGGAACTAAACCCGTTATAGTCAGGGATACAGTTGAAAGTTCTTATTGGATCTGGTTTTATTTAAGTTAGTGGAAGTGTTTATCGTTGTTCTGAGTGCTATGGAGGGCTGACGGTGCTCGTTGATTGAAATCTTCAAATCGCGTCTCTTTTTCCTGGTTCGTTCCACCTGTTTTTTCTGTTGATGTCATTTTGATGTAAACATAAGAGAATCTTGTCGCTGAGCCTACCGATTGGAGAAGCCCCAGCTCAGCTGCTACCCTCGCTTCACCGTACCTATTCCTTGTTTACATACTCCGGGAGAGCATGCTTTTGCTTCGATACTGAGCATTAAGTTCGCGACGCTCGTGACATTGTATATCCATATGGGTGCAAAGATCTATGAACTTGGATTCCCTTTCAGTCAATTGTGTGATACTGTTGTAATGTGCTGCACGGGAACAAAACTAGCCTGACCTTAACTGCCAATTCCTAGACTATGTAAACAGTTTTTTGTCTTTCCATCACTGGTAAGATTATCTCGCCTCTCTTGCTGTGATTGTTGTCTTTGATTGTAAAATAGTTGGTTCTGTGGTAACTTTTAAGATGAATGACCTTGTAAGGCTACTCTTTCTTTGCACTGCAAAACAAAATCAGTTCCACTCTCTCCTGTGACTACGTAATTTGACGTCTGAAGCTTCTCGAGAGCTACGAGAGCTTTTGATTGCTCCAAAGCTCTTTCGCTATCAGAAGATACTAATCTTGAATTAGCAGAAAACAAAGTCCCAAGCAAGCAATTTGAGATTCCCATGTGATTCCCTAAGTGCTTTGCAAGCGTAGCCTATGTCTTCTTCAATACAGACTTCATTTTTTTCCACAAATTTTTTAAGCAAGCGTCATTTCCAGTGTACAATCTGGATGCTCTCTGTTTCTAAACACATTCCTCAATAAATTCAATGCTACCATGTCCTCCCCTTTCCCGTGACAACAAAGAGACAAAATGCGGTACCTCTCATTTCTTTCCAGAATTCCCGGGAGCAACTCTTGAACCAGATGAGCAAGGGCCTTCCATCCACTAGAGACAGATAGGGCAAAAGAAAGGTGATCCACGATAGATGAATCCCATCCGATCATTCCAAGTGCACATTTTCTAAGTAAGATTAGCAACAGAAGCACCGCCTCTTCCATTTACTTGTATTTGTATTTAAGGAGAACACAACATGTAAAAAAAAATTTGGAACTAGAAATGTTGTTTTATACTGTTATCAAATGAATTTATGTCTAGAAAATAGAAATATTATGTTGTTATCAAACGAATTTCTATTTTAGAAATAAAAATTTTGTGTCGCTATCAAACACGTATCTCAACTCAGAAACTCGCCCAGAGAATAGAAATAGAAAAATCTATTTTAGGCAATTGTTGTCATTGGCGCCCTAAATGTCCTGTCTCACTTCTAGACCTCTTGGGCCGAGCGCTTGATCGACTACACACATCCAGATGAGGAGGGAAAACCAAGTTTTCCCAACTCAGGTGGGTGGCAAGTTGTTCAACCCCGGGGAAACCCAAGAGTAGGGGGAGCACCAAGTAGCAGCCCAGGAACAAATCAGACAACATTCACATCGAAGTAACAGAAAAGTCAAAAGCATGAGTCTTATGTATCGGTTAACAACTCTCTTTTTCACTCCTCCACCATAGGAAAACCGTATCTACAATGATTTCGTCCGAAGATCAGTGACTGAAATCATCACCATCATCGTCATACATTGAGGGGCCAGAGTTTTTGAAGAACGCCAATCCAATGCAACAAATGGTACCCCCAACAAAAAAAGGACAGCTGATTGCACCAGCCTATAAATCTACCTTCCTCTCAACAAATTCTGTACAGGACTGTCAACCCGTGCCTTCTCCTCCCTGAAAGGTTGAGTTGATGCATCTGCGAGGCTTGGTAATCTTGGTGCACTACCCTTCCCTTTCTGGGCATTAGGTCCCACCACCTCTATCATATACTTCCACCCATCAACTGGTCTTCGCCGGCTAAATATGTGGCTCTTTATGAAACTGGCTATCTGCACAACAATTTCAAACCCGTGTGAAGAGGAACTGAAAATGGGGAGCGAGAGTGAACTTTAAGGACGAAGAGGTAGGGAGGGAGCCATAATGTCATGATTATTTATGTCAGAGGAAAAATATACTGCAGTCAACGTATTAACAACGAGAAGATCCTTCATTTATGGGGGGAGAACACGCTTCCTGTGATATTAAACCTAATAAATGATAGGAATGATGAGGTAAGATCCTGATTTGGTAGAATCTTTAGATAGTCTCGGGTCTTAGTCAGAAAGTCATGGGATGGGTACAATATGTCCCCACACCAATCTTTAAGGTCATCACATTAAGAAAATTACTACAAACCAGGTTGCAGAAAGTGAAATGCAAAAGAACAGTAGATGGCACTTGGAATTACTGCATGATGATGCAACTAGTCTCCACAGTACTATTTTTCCTCCAAAATTTGTACTTTACTGGTAAATGCTTCCAAATTAACATGCAATAGCGACAGATTTCAAACTAGAATAGACCATTATATGGCACTGACAAACCTGAAATTTGCTGTATGCAATACGGCGCTCAAATTCTTGGAGAAGAATATCTTCCTCCCTCTGTGACATTTCCCACACATTTTCATCTTGAGACTTGGATGTTGTTTCCCAACCATCAGGCTTATTTTTAAACTCAGAAGAGCCCAATAAGTTTGTTGAATTCCAATCACAACTAGGAGAGTCAAAAATCCTGCAATTCATTTGAAGTGCACAGAAGATAGTTAAGTGTACATCTCTTGGAATTCAAATCTCACTGAAGGGTTTCCAAGTACCCAGGGTAAAATTGTGAGACACTATCAGAACACAGTAACGCACTTCCCCTTGGCATGATCATATCAGACTAAAGTCATGATAGTTTTTTCTTCCAGGACAAAAACCTCAACAATCATCTTCACTCCCAAAGAAACAAATCAAAATATGGAGAAAGAACTAAATGATATAATGTTAGAGAACTGCCACAATTCTCTATTGCCAGGACAATAGGTGGAAAAGACATCATTTGGTAAAGCAAACTGTCGGTTCCCAAGAGTGAATGGAATGACAAGGGGTTCATATCTTAATAACCAGGCATCAATCTTTTGACAGAATGGAATCTAATAAGCAAGAGGTTATCTCCCTAGTGATAATTTATGACAACAAAAACTTTATGCGCTAGGAAATTTCAGGATTTTATATGCTAGCATTCAGCATGAAATACAGTGAATATGATCCTCGCCATTTCCTTATGCTTTCTTTAGCAGCGACACGATCGATCAGATAATTGCCGACATGGACCAAAAATCACAGTAGAGAAAAAGAAGACCTTACAAATGGGTATAACCAAAACAATTTATCTTTTCTTCACAGCCAAAAAATCATATAATGTTCAGTAAATTTAAGCCTCAAATCAATTCAACCAGATATAATATAAATCAGCTTTCCTGTATATTGTCCTTTGAAAAGTGTCAACTTAAAAAGCAGGAGTTGCAACGTCGCACAAAAGATGATCCTCCTATTTGGAAAAAGTCAAGTTCTCCTAGATAACTTTCATGAAAAACATCCCACCCCAGATACATCAACCATATTTCCAAAACATTAAACTTACCAAAGATGTGACACTAAAATCACTGAACCAAATATGCCGAAAATGAACATAATTCTTTCAAAGACAGATGCAACCCTTGAACAGATGAGACAAAGGGGTAGTGCTGGAGTATTTACAGGCCATCTACAAAACGAACATTTCAAAACTGAATCTAATGGCCTTTGTGCATCCTCATATACTTGAGAGAGATTTACCTACTTGTCATGTGAGCAGCTCAATTCGCAGCGGTTGATTTTTTGACTTACAAGAACATCTGCAGAGAATGCTTATATCCAATTGAACTATAAACGAAACCCACAAAAGAGAAAACCATTTCCTCCCAAAATGTCGTTTTACTCGGCAATCTCTCGAGCTAATTCCAAGCTAGCACCGATGTCTAACTCAAATTCAGAAGTTCTGATGAATAAACTAAAGGCAGCCTCCAACATAGCCTCCATTGCTTGTGCCGGCAAATTCATACATTTTCAACTATTAACAAGGTAATGCAACTTGTTAAAGATCCCCTCGCACTTCAATCAACCAACCACAACAAAAGCACAATCCAATGTGCCAAAAGCCAACAACGATAGAGAGAGACAAATCAGTGACCGAAAGAAAATGAAACAGAAAAGAGCTAAGAACGTACTCAGAAGCGGTATCGAGCAATCGCTCGATGTCATCTCCAGCACCGAGCTTGGCCTCCTCCTGCTTCTCAATCTCCTTCACCCACAGTCCCGCGTGTATCCTCTGCTTCTTCAACCTATAGTCCTTCTTGATATTCTCCAAGCTGTACAGCGAAGAATCCGCACTCTCTACCTCGCAGCTCTGCTTCTCCCGTTGCCTCAGCTCCTTGCTCTTCGACACCTTGCTCCTCTCGTCCCAGTTCTCGTTCATGTCCTCTACAAACGCCTTCGTCTCGGCGTCCGCGTCCGACGGCAGGACGACGGACGGAGAAGAGTCCGACGACGGGAAGTTCACGTCGCTCTCCCACGGCGCTCGGTTCGCGGGCGACAGGTCGTCCGGCAACCACGCCGTCTCCCACGCGTCGTTCCACACGTCGCCGCCGTTGTTCTTGGTGGAAAGTGTTCTTTCGGCGGCAATGGAGCTAAGGGCCGACCGGAGCGCGAGGAATTGAGTAGGAATCGGCGATCCGAGCGTTGATTTTGCTAGCCGTTGAAGAGCGAGCATGGTTAGGTTTTAGCAGGGTCTTCGAGGGGATAGTGACGAGAGGAGGGAAGGAAGACGATGATGAAGAAGACTGGAGAATTCTCGCAGAAGAGTCGGGCCGGCCCATTTCTGACCCATCGGGGCCCATATTCTTAGCCCGACTTTCTCAAGAAAGCATGCTCAACTCAAAAAAATTATCCCTCGGCCTATCCCAATCCAAATAGCAATATCAGTCACACTTTCGAGTGTTTTTTTTTTTTTTTGGGGTCGATCATTTTCAAGTCTAACTTCATATTTTATTACCGCGAAATCTTAGAATTATGTCCATTTGATTGTAAATTTCCATGATCTTCTGTTTCTAGGACTCTTGCAGAGTTTTCTCTTTTTTCTTTTTCTTTTTTCCCGACAATCCGAAAGTCCGGCACAAAAATCCGACTGCCTGAAAGCCCAATATAATATCCTATAAAAGCCCGTAAATCGGCTAAATTCGGACCTTTGGTCATCTAGAGGAGCGCCATTGGTGGGAGTTCAAAACAAGCTTTTTGGCGTACAACATGTCCTAAACTTCCCCATTTCTATTTCTAGCTCAAACGCGTCATTTTCTATCGGGGCCATGATCGGGTTTAGTGGGGGGGTGACATTTTTTTTTTTCTTTTGGCGGCCATGCCCATGAGCCGTCACTGTCGTGCCACGAGCCCACCTCTTCTCTCCCTCCCCTATGCAATTTGCCGTACACTACAACAACGAAGGTGGCGAACTTCCTGCAACCCGATCCGAAGTCGCCCGAGATCCCGGATCGCCGACCCGAGCTTGCAAGGGCCGGCTTTTCGGGCATGTGATAACAATCTCAAGTCATACCATTTCGGTGGACGTACATCCTTTCTCTTCATATTTCATGAGAGCTTTTTTTTTTTAAATTTACAAGTTCTTGAGCGACTTCTAAGGCCCAAAAATGTCATTCCACGTTTAGGACGCAGCCACAGTCGAGCCAGGCTGGTTACGAGTCACGAGACGTGAGGAAGATGGGCCGGGCCCAGGTGTTCTTGATCACGGAAAAGCGCTGTCGCACGCCAACTTTTGACCCTTTGTTCGCGTCTGGCTCTGGGATATGATGTTGACCTCGAACCTACCAATTCCTTCTCCTCTTCGGATAGGGGATAGGGCAAGACAGACGTTGGATGTCTCTGTCGGCCGGTGGGATAGTGTACTAATGAGTAATTTACATGCAGGGACAAGTCTGATCTTAAAATTTATCACGAAAGTATAATTAAATCTTAAAATTTATTAAAAAGTACAATCAAGTCATAAAACTTATTCAATTGATGCAATGAAGTCTTTCTATTAACTCCATGCGGAAAATGCCGACGCTAATATTTTCTCTCTCTTAAGTGACGATGACGTGACTAAAACGTGAAATATAATGTTAAAACGAGGTCGTTTTTGCGTAAGTTATATTTTTTTAACCAAAATCTTAATTAAATAAAATTAAAACATTAAAAAAAGAATTTAAAAAATAAAAAGCCATAGACAAGGGTGGCAAGCCCTCGCCCCTGTCTGGCCATCGCTAAGATGTAGCCCTCCACTTAGATATGAGGGAGGGTTGCTGGCCCTCGCCCAACTATGGTGGCCCTTGACCGGACCGCGCCGAGGAACGCCAACTGTCTGGTCAAGGGCTAGCGGCCCTCGCCTAATCCCTAAAGACCCCCGTCTTTGTTCTTTTTTTCTTTTTTTGTACCTTATTGATTGTTTTACTCTTATTAATTAAGACTTTGGCTTAAAAAAAACATAGAATTTAGGCCAAAACAAGACTGCTCATGCATCGACCCATATTACCTCATCTCCAAGCCGTCCAACGTATATATCGGGCGACAAAAAAAAAAGCATATATATCGATATTTAGCTTGCATATCAAACCACGGATTATTCATTGAGCGGTGTTCTCCCGGTTCATTGATTGCTTATGCGAATGTAGATTGGAATGGATACTCCGATACTCAACAATCCGCCTCATATTTTTCTAAGCGCCAATCTTTATTTCATGGAGTGCTAAGAAGCATCCTACAATACCTTATTTTAGCATAGTGATCGAGTATCGCGCTGTCGCTCACCATGTTGCTGAGATTATTTGGATTCGTCATTTACTTCATGAGCCTAGGGTCCCCTTTTTAATCCTTTCCCAATTCATTGTGGCAACATCTCTGCCATCTAATTTACTCTCAACCCCGTGTTTCACACTCGCACCAAAACACATTGAGTTGAATTTTCACTTTGTTCAAGAGCGGATTGTTTCCGGCGATCTACAAGTTCGCTATGTGACCACAAAGGATCAGTCGGCAGACATCTTCACCGAGGGACTACTTAATCCACTCAACCCTATCTCAGCCCCAAAGTTCCAATTTGAAAGGGTCTCGGCGACTCTACAACTCGTTGGACTGGAAAGGAGAAAGCCAAAACTCCAAATAAGAGTAACAGCTTTCTTTGCTTCTATTTTGGCTCGTACAAACGTAAATGTTTGCCTTCTACCATTTCTTATCTTCATGCTTTGAATTATTCTACCGCTTTTGGTCATGGATTTGGAATCTTGGGTATGGGGAAATTGTCTCGAGCGCCCAGCGATTGAGCCTTCTTCGCCACGCCTATTTTCGGTTTAATAAAGGGGCTTCCAGGGCGCGGGAGACTCCATAATCAGTCCAACGGAGGCAAGGTGCACTGTTGTGATCCAATCTCTCAATTGTTACATCTACTTCGGATTGAGAGGATTATTAATTTATAACTTATATACGTGGCGTTTTTTAAATCAGGTGTACATAAACAACTTGGTTGAATCCCCATAAACATCTTGCTGATGGACGATCTCCACGGCCATTTGGCAGAGGCGCAGAAGCACTGAGACCGAATGCTCTGTGCACCAAAGACCCTATGAATCGATGCATTGGGAAGCCATTGGAAGTCCACAAGATGCTCTGTGTTTTCTTTTCTGGGGATGGACCCTAAAGATGCGCTCTTCACATTCCCACGCATGGTGTGCTGTACTCCACATTATTCTGAACTTCTGTTGGTTATCGAAAGTTAAAAAATGAAATTTGATCAAGGGCAGCCAACGGGAAAGACACGAGTAAGAAAGGAAAGAAAATCATCTGTCTTCCTTCATCTTCAGGATCTTAGAGCTTATGGAGAACATCCGGCGAATTTACAGAAGAAGAGAGAGGACGAAAGAGTGAAGAGAAACTGTTCGTTTCCTCTTTGGAACCCCTACACTTGCGTTAATGTCTACATCAACCACTAATTCACCCACCACTCTAATGGGGAACCAAGGCCGGGCTCCAGGAGAGCGTAATGATCAGCAGCCTCGTCCTTGAGCTCCCACACCAGCCCCTCGCACAGATCGATCCAACCTTGGCCGTCACCACCGCCACCGCACGGACCATCGTCGCCTTCTTCGACGCCAACGCCGTCTCCAACTTCGCTGCTCTCTCTGCTGGGCAGCCCGAGCTCGTCGTCGGAGGCCTCGAGCAAGCGCCTCATCACCCTCTCCCTCTCGTCTGCTCCCCCACCTCCACCCACAGGCGAAGGAAAAGGAGGAGCTGACGGGGAAGGGGCTTCCGCGTCGGCTTCCTTGGCGGCGGAGGCAGCCGAAGGGCCGGGGCCGGAGCCGGAGGTGAGCTCTTGCTGGAGGCTCGCGATGAGGGACGACAGGTCTTGGCCGGGCACGTCTTCCTCTTCCTCGAGGAGAGAGAGAACGTCCTTGTACGGCTTTTGCCGCTTTCCCTCCTCTTCTTCTTCGTCGGGGGCCGCCTCTCTCCGGCGCTTCAGTGGCGATGTTTCCGCCATTAGAGATGGGTCTCGCTTCCTTCTGCCTTCGAGTGTTTTTCCGCCGTGCATGTCAGGAGATGGAGGAGGGCCGGCAGTGAAGACGGTTATATATAGAGAGGAGGAGGAGGAGGAGGAGGAGGCAAAGAAATATTTAATTTAATTTCGATAGGGGTAGGGGAGCAAAAAGTGCTGTGCTTGCTTGGAATCTCCTCCACGGGTCGAGTCACGCCAGCCGTGTGTCGGTCTGCACCGTTGGATAGGAAATCTTCCGGATATTTGTCAATCAACGGCTGCCGATCAACGAAGGCGGTGCCATTGGAAAAGACGATAAGTGCTTCCCGAATCACGATCACGTCTCAAAAAAGTTCAGCACATGCGGTGTCGAGGAATATGTGCCCAACACGTTAGCAAAAAGTACAATCAAATTTTTGAATTTATTACGAAAGTGCAATCAAGTACTAAGATTTTAAAAAAGTGCAATCAAATCTCAAAACTCGATACGAAAGTGCAATAGAATCCAAAAATTTTCGAAAGAGGCAATCCACAAAATAAATTAATCCGATCAATTTGACAAATTTTATAATTTAATTATATATTTACGATAAATTTTAGGACTTTTAATATTTTTATCCCCGTGATTTACTTATTGCATTCATAATCGGAGTGGCTTGTGAGTCGTGACTACTGTACAGATCGTCGTGCAAGAGGAACCCATGTTAGAGAAAAGCCTTGTTCCAAGACACGTTAATCATAGTTTGACCAATAAAGGTTGACCGCAGAACAAGCTGAAGAAATCATGCAAAGCTCGCCCATTTTTTTTTTTTACTTCTTCTTTTACTTTTATCGTAACAATGTAATATCTTTCGCAAAGCTCCATCGCTCGATATCCCTCGCGAGCGATTGCCGAAATCGCTTGATGCAAAGCAAAACCTTAGGGAAAGATCAAGGTTTCGATTTTTCTTTTTCTTTTTTCTTTTTCTTCCGGATTCTCTTAGCATTCTTCACTTTTATGTTTTGAGATATCAAAGGCAAAAAAAGTTAATCTCAAATCTGGGGCGGCTCTCCTTTTTCCCGATTCTGATGTAATGGAGCCATGTCGATCGGTTCGAATGCCTTGTCTTTTGTCAGATGGGAACTTTCACAGGCCAAGATTGTCACCTTAAAAGGAGCAAGAAGCCAACCAAAGAAAAGAACAGAATTGGAAAAGAGAGTGGGAACTTTCTATCATCATGGGTTTGCCCGCCCCGCCCGCCCGCTCCACTGTAAGTGGGAAGCGTCACTTTATGCTCCGTCGAAACGAAGAAAAGCCAACGGAGAGTTTCGCATCGGACGGCAGAATTCCAAGCATGAGTTTCATTAGTCAAGAAAAAAAAGGGGGTGATTCAGAAGATGCCAGACGCGGGTTTTGCCATTTGGACTCGAAAGAAAGCCACAAGAGAGAGAGAGAGGGAAGGGATAGTGAAGTTAGGGCACGCATGACAAAATTTTTTTAGTAGAATTTCTACTCTAGAAGTGCTTTTGAAGCAGAAATCCATTGCATAATGTAATTTTCTGTAGCAGAAATCTGTTTGGTTATGTAATTTGATTTTTCTATTTTTTTTTTTTTTTTTTTCTCCAGAAGTAGAAAAACCAACTTCTACTCATAAGTTGATTTCTAAAATAGAAGTGTTGCCATGCGCGCCCTCAATAAGCGACTAGGGAAGATATCGTCGGTAAGATATTCACTTAAAAAAAACTAGATATAAACGACATAGGTTGGAGGGAAATGGTGGTAAAAAAGAGATGGTGGTAGCTTCGCATGGTGAGAAGAATAAGGGCCCGCATGCTAACTTCTAGAAATGAATTTCTCATCCAAAAGTACTTCTAGAGTAGAAATCTATTTGCTAATGCAGCTTTTGAAGTAGAAATCCGTTTGGTTACGCAACGTTACATTTCTACTTCTGAAGTTGTTTTTTAGCCAATTCCAAAGTTAAAAAAGTTACTTTTCTTCAAGAAGTAAAAATCTCTCAACATTAATATCTCTCTCATTTCGGTATTTTTTCATTTTCAATGCATCCTTTCTCCCAACCACGCCTCCGCCATCACCGCCCACCGTCGACCTTCACCTGCCCCCGCCGCCTCCCTCCGACTACCAATCGTCGACCACCGTCGACCATCATCATCGCTCGCCACCACCGCCTCCGTCGAGCCGCCGTCTCTGACCACCAAGTAAAAAATAAATAATAAAATTCATTTTATTATTTTTCGATAGAGATTTTTTGGCCTCCGACAATAGCTTTTTGTAGAAGATTTTGTATTAGTAAAGTTCCAGTAGTACAAAATTTTCAACTATTACCAAACGAATTTCTCCGATCAGAAATCAACTTCTATTTCTAAGTAGAAGTATAAAAAAATAACTTATCAAAAATTGATTTCTGAAGTAGAAGTGTTGCGACACACGCCTAAGCATGCAGTGGAGACCACGTTCGATCATTTCCTTTCCGGTACAAATACTGTCTGCCTGTTTCTCCTAGATTCGAGATCGAGATAGAGAGAGAGAGAGAGAGAGTTGCCATCTTCTTCTCAGGCAACCAAGTGGATATTAGGCCCAAAAGACACAAACAAGGAAAAGAAAATGCCAAGCGCATCGATGTAGGGAAAAGATACCCGTCAGTTTCTTGATCGGTCGCTCGAACTTTTTCATTGGGCCCAAAAAAGGCACACAAAAAAAAAAATGAAAGCAGAAAAAGAAAATGCCAATTCAAAAAAAAAATTAACCAAAAAAAAGAGAGGAAAAACAGGCGGATCAAGAGTCTTGTGAACTTTTTTATCACGACACTTTGATATCCAGATATTCGATAGACGACTTTTTACCCATGTAACTTCGTAGCGGCGAGAGACTAGTCTTTTCAAATTACGAAACTCTTCTTGGTTCAGGTGCAATAAAATTTTGTTTCCCTTTTATCTGTCGAGTTAGGTTCCTCTAATGATGAGGTGGAAAGAGCTCTATTTCCTTATCGGTACTTACATATTTCTCCCAAAAAAAAACCAACCGGTCGAAGAGCGTGCAACCATTTGGACCCCGCTATTCAAGAACCCTTCCACACGGGACCCCCCGGGGTCACTATGGCCGACTGAATCGGATCGATATCATGAATAACCACATCTGAGCTAAGTACGAACCCCTTTTCATGAACGTACTTGGACGATTCCGTTGAACTAAGCATGCAAAATTCACGTCTGCCTGAAGTGACTTCAAGCCCGCCATTCGTTATAACTTTACCTGGTTAAAAAAACCCACCAAGAGGC
Organism: Rhodamnia argentea; assembly: GCF_020921035.1. Lineage (NCBI taxonomy): Eukaryota > Viridiplantae > Streptophyta > Magnoliopsida > Myrtales > Myrtaceae > Rhodamnia > Rhodamnia argentea. The sequence continues at coordinate 5,864,253 of NC_063154.1, read as the reverse complement.
CCATGACAGGGCTGGGGGCGGAAGGATCGAGCCGGGCGGAACCACGGTTTACGAAACTGAGCCCGCTATTCTCTGCTGATGTTGAAGCCAGCCGATGGGAACTTCCAATTCCACGAGTGAATCAAGTTATTTCGAAGAAAATTGAGAAATATTCGCTAGAAATTTTAAAACTTATCATGAAAGTATAATTAAATCTTAAAATTTACACAAAGTTTAATTAAATCCTAAAACTTATCATTCCGTTAACTCCATCCATTTAGGCCAACGAAAAATATTGACGTGGCCTTTTTTTTTTTTTTTAATAGTTTCATTTGCCCACGTGGATAAAATGTGAAACCATGGACTAAAACGACGTCATTTTGACATAAATTTTAATTTTAACTAAAATATTAATGAAATAAAAGAAAACACCCAAAGGCAAGGCAACGGGCCCTTGACACCGCCTCCACATCGCCGGAAAGGGGTCGGCGAGGGCCCCGATGACCCTCCACCCGGATCTAGGCAAGGTTGATCTGCCCTCGCCCCCGACTATGGTGGCCCTCGCCTAGACCATGCCTTAGGTTGGCAACTACGCAGTATGGTCGATGGCCACCATAGTTGAGTGAGGGTTGGTGATTGTTGCCCAAATCCGAGTGGAGGGTCTCGGGACTCTTGCCGTCTATCGGCGAGCATTGCGGGACCTCGTCAAGGCCTCGATGACTCGACCTGCCCTATTCGACGACGAGACGACACCGGCAAGGGCTTGCCCCCCTTGTCTTTGGATGTTTTTTTTTAACACACTTTTCTTAAAGATTCAATTAATATGTTGGTTAAAAAAATCGAATTTATGCCAAAACAACGTTTTCTCGTTGTAACCACATCATTGCTACATATGCGAAAGAAATTATTAAAAAAAGCCACGAACCATTTTCCGTTTGTCTAAATGAACGGAGTTAATGAAAGAACTTAATTGCACTAATTTGACAAACTTTAAGACTTGATTGCATTTTTTTGTAAGGTTTAGGACACAATTGCACTTTCATGACAAATTTTAGGGCTTCTAGTGCAAGTATCCCAAGAAAATAAGAGTGAAGATAGAGAAAAAGATCCAGATGACTGGCTTTGCATCAGATAAAAAGAGAAGATAATGCAGAGGCATCGCCCAGAATGGAGCAATTGGCAGTTTGTATTATTCGACCCCATCGATGTGCGACCATTTCCTGAAATGCCGCATGTCACTGCAAAGGGAGTTGGTACTAGGCACCAACTCCAAATTTGCAAAAGCATTGTGATGAAAAAAACCTGTGAAAGAAAATCAAGACCTCTTGTTAGGAGAACATCTCTGGAATCAAGAAAACCCGAAACTCCCCTTGCCTCTTCTCTCCCAATCCAGAATGAAAGAAGAGGATAGTGCAGTGGCGCTGCGAGCCTTGCAACCGACCTTACACCCATCTTGCTCAACTCATGGCGTAAGGAAGCGCCACAGGCATGGCATAGGAAAATCCAGTAACTCAGCATCCCATGACAGCACAATTATAGACAAAGTTACTCGATCGCTTCCTGGCGAGCAAGTTCCACCTCGGAGGGCCTTCGCTTGGAACCCAAGAGTTGAGCTCGATGAAATTTTGAGGTCCGCCAATGACGATGAGGCTGTCTCCACAAGCTCGGAAGGCAAGGCCCCATCCATAAGTTGAGGCTGCGCTTTCGGGTAGTCTGCCCACGGGAAACCATATCCTTTGCACCTTATCGTATTTTCTCACTTCCATGTTCGCATAATCAGCGGAGTAAAGTTCATTGTTCACAACCGCAACCAAAGGAGGTGCCTCGGCTGAAGCAGGTATGTCAGTCTCTCTTCCAGGGGACATATCGGGGATTTCAGTCCAACGTCCCGTCTTTAAATCATATTCCTCCCCACATGTGAGAACCCTCCCTTCACTACCACCAATCCCACCAATTACGTAGAACTTGCCATCCATAAACACTCCAGAGCACATCTTCCTCCGTTTGTGCATGCTTGGGAGAGGATGCCATTCGTGAGTTTCGGAGTTGTACATCTCCGCGGAGCTCAGTATGTTATTATGAGGATCCTGCCCACCAGCTACAATAGCTATCTCTCCAAGACTAGCAGATCCAAACAGGCATCTCGGAGCATTCATCCCGCCTTCCGAGGACCAAGAATTTGTTAGAATGCTATATCTGTATATCATGTACGTAGTAAATACAAGAAGCTCAGTGCCCACTGCCAAGGACTCTTTATCAGAAAAGATGAACAATTCGTTCGAGATCATTCTTGGAAGGCGCATCCATCGACCAAGAATTGGGTCAAAAGCCTCCCATTCGAGCAAATTGCAAGAAAAATAAATCCAGTGCTCGACAATACCATTCTGTCTCCTCATCTTATAGAGCTCACCAGTGTTGATCAATGACCGAAAACTCCGATTCAACGAGGCAATGGAACCATAATCAGATCTTGTGCAACGAACAAGACAGTTAATTGACATATCCCTGCCAATGGAATTGATAAGGGAATTCGAATGAGAAGAATCCCCAGCATGACGTTGATTATCCGATTCTTCGCACAGAAAAGCCCGACACACACTGCCTTCTTCTTGTTTGCGATCTTCTTTCGTGTCATCATAGAGGAGACCCTCTTCAACATTACCAAGGTCGAAAACACTCCCATCATTGGACTTTCCATGCCAATCCCAGGAAGTTTTGTCTTGCAAATCAAAGCGCTTGAATGACTTTGTTCGCTGATAATCCTCCATGTCAGCATCGGGCAGACGCTTGCTGCTGCGAATTTCTATCTCGAGCCTACAAGTCTTGGCAGACCAATTGGTTTCTGGCTGGCAAGAGCTCGAGAACATCCTCGAAACCAGACAGGAACGACCCTCCAACATGTCTCCTTTTTATCTATCAATTAAACAGGATAACCGAAGTCACTCACAAACCCAATCAATCCAAGGTAGGAGAAACTGCAAATGCGCTCGAAGCAAAGAGCATTTAATAATCAATAGCTCACCCATCTACCTCAATTAACTCCAAAACCCCCACTTTTAAAATCGATCGTTTCATCACTCCGAGCCAAAACAAATAACCGATTCGAAATAAACAAACCCAAAGAAATAGGGAAGCTTTTTTTTGTAATTCGATGTCAAGTTGCGGTGCATAAAAATCACAATCACCGATACCAAAACACCACGGAAAAAAAAAAAAAAAAAATTCGAAACCGGAACATCTAGTTCAGTTGATCAAACCATCGAGCCAAAAGAACAACATGCTCCAAACACAGACGAGGGCTAGGCAAAGCCCCCACCGCAGTCACCGCTCTCCAAAACGGTAATCCAAGCCCAAGAAATCGAGCATATAACCGGGAGATTCAGCCGATTCGACCGAATCCCCTCGTGATTGCGAATCCAGAGACGACTCGAGCTATCACTGAATCTCCACAACCAAGACACGGCGACTCCCGGAAGCACGAGAGGGGAGAAGACGAAGATGAGGGATCAACAAAAGCGAGAGAGAGAGAGAGAGAGATTTGGCGACTTACTGGTTGGATGGGAGAGGAAGCACTTGATTGGATCGCCTTCCACCCTCCTCCAACACTGGCTTTCCCTCGCTGCGCAGCTTCTGTTCTTCGCGCGCGCGCTCTCTCTCTCTCTCTCTCTCTCTAGTCGTCCTCTAGATTTTCTCTGCAAATCAGAGGAGCTTCAGATGTGGCCCTGGAGCTTCAGATTTGCCCAAATATGGAAAAAGATTTAAACAAAAAAGAAAAAGAAAATGAAGTTTTCCGTTTTATTTACATGTTGACAGGTGTATTTATTCCTTTATTATTATTACTTTTTTTTTTTTGGTTGTTTGATTATTGTTATTAACAGATGGATTGCCCCCTCAACTTTCGCGCAATTGCATTTACCCCCCACCCTCGGGCTGATTTTCGCAGTCGCTTATTGCTCCCAAAATTTTCGAAAAAATGCCATTCATATGCAATAATAATAGTTCGAGAGTTACATCTCTCGAGTTTAGCAAATTTCAAATAACTTCTAAACAAAGTAAAAGCCAAAAACAGAATAACAAAACACAATCTGCGGCTAAAATTACACTCTCATTCCTCCATAACAAGTCCATCACCGTAAAACTTAGACGACCGATAACTGAGATCGGCGACAAGCACACATCGAGATTTCACACTCCATTAATGCGCATTATCTAGTATGGAAAATATTGCTGAATCAAATGCCAATTTATTATCTGTGAAAGTACATATGTCTCTTCTAGTTTGAGACAACGTCATTTGACTGGGATGAGTTTCAAAAAACCGTGCATCTAGTATGGAAAATTCGTCCCGAAAGTGTGACGTCTAAAAATCGGGATCTAGGAGAAAACAATTCACGAGATGATTCGAGATATAAAAATAAATAAAAATTCAGGGTCTGGTCTTTAAATAAATCAAGATTGAGAGAGGTCAAAATTCGAGGGATGACGTTTAAATTTCTCCTTAAATTTGGCAGCAAAAAAACTTACATAGTCCAATGTACAATCTAATGTCGGCGGCACTAGAAAACTATATATATTCGGTCGTATCTCGATTTGCCTTTTCCCTCGCATTAACTCAATTACGGACATACCGCCTAATGCGATCGATTCGAAAAAAAAAAAAATTGATATACTTTCGCAAAAGCCCTGCCAAACAAAATTAGGTCGGCATTCTTAGAAAATCAACAGAAAGCCAAACGCGACATTTATACCGACATTCGTCGACTGACTGGATTAAAATTAAAAGGTTAATAAATAAAGGGAGACTAATCGGACCGAAAGCAACGTCAAGTCAAATCCAATGATCCACCAATGGCCACATCCCCTTGGCATGAAAATGATCGGGCAAAGCCATCCCTCTCTAAAAGACAAGGAGCTTTTTTTTCCCCTCTAGCCAATGTCCTCTAGTCGACACTTGACCCCGTGATTTATCCCTTTCTTCACCTCTCTGAGCCTAAATAAGAAAGAAAATGAAGTAGTACGGCTACGAAGCGATAAGAACCTCCGTTTTTAGGATCCGGATCGCCTAATATTAGAATTTTCATGACATGATTATCATTACTCAAATCAGGCCGTCCAAATGAAAATGGACCGCCTGATTTGAGAGAGAATTTGGATTCAAAAATTTTTCAAACCCAAAAAAAAATTTCCCTTCAAATTTCTTCCCTCCCCCTCAACATACGACATGGCCTATTCTTGGCCGTTTATTTTCATTTAGATGACCTGATTTGAGTAATGATAATCATGTCATGGAGATCCCAATGTTAGGCGATCCAAATCTCTATTTTTAACACGAAGAAAAAAATAATTAGATTATTCAATGCCAGTGTAAAAAACTTCTTTTTATGTTAACTGTCTAATTTATTATTTATTCGAGGATTTTAGCCACTCGTTTTTTTTTTTTTGCACCAATTATTAAAATCAACGGCGGATGAAGCGGCTCCTCAAAACCCATTTAAAAAACAAAAATTATACGGTCAATGAAGGGCATAATCAGTCGTCGTTTTTCTAATTGCCAAAAGCGGGTCCCGCCCAAAAAAGAAAGGAGATTAGAGCGCCGCGTTCCTAACGATGCCCCCAGCTAAGCACGCGACCCCACTCAAATCAAAGTGCGCAATCAATTAATTTAATCTAACTTAATTTAATCAAATCCTCAGTGGGACCTCCAATAAGGTTTTGGCAATATCTAATAGTTCCAAATTTAAAATGAAAAAAAATGAAAAAAAAAGATCCGACGGTTCTCGTTCGGAATCGGGTCTCGCACCACATTGCCCAATTACCAATCACATACAATATAACAAATGGTAATGTTTCGGCTGATCTATCTTGTTTTTTTAAATAAATTTTGAAGCGTGTTAATTCTACATAATGCACGAGTTCCCGTCCTTGATTAACATAAGATAAAGCAGCAAAAATAGTATTTTTATTTTTATTTTTTCGATGATCGCCGTGCTTGTATATATTACGTAATTGAACAAGCCGACATCCACTAGAATTAATTTTCTGATTAATACCATGAAAAACTTCAAACTGATATACTTATGATAAATATATTTTAAATTATTTTATTGATTATAAAAAAACTCTAAACTAATACACTTTTCAATTAGTGCGTGTCATATAACTTAGCATTTTAACGATTAGATTTAACGAAAATTAACGGGAAGTAAATTTGTCACAAATGTACCGGTCCAGGATAAATTTAGTATAGATATATTATCATAAATATATTAATTTAAAATTTGTCGTAGTATTAACTTTTAATTTTTCGGTATGCGTATTAACTAACCCAGCGTCCTCGCGTGATCCATGTGATATTCCTCCTCAAAGAACGAGTCAAGGTCTCCTCCAATGGCGCGTGCCCACGTGGCGGTCGCTTGTGTAAAGACGTGTCGTCATGTGGAGCAACTATTGGACGACGCGAAAGGTGTTTATAGAAAAGGAAAATGGCGAATTCCGCAACCAGCGCACCACTCAAGCCATTTCTCTTTTGGCGCGATGCGATTTGAATAATCACCGCAAATCGAAAAGCAAAACACTAAAATAAGAATTATTATATTTTTTTTAAGCCGATAATTAAAGGGAGATTCGGCTCCACTGCCACGCCAAAATGTTCAGTTTTTAAAAATTTAGACCGATAGGTAGACAGATACCACATGTATAAGAGCATCTAAAAATTCCGTAGATAAAGCCACGTGGGACGTTAACCACTCTCGAAATCCGTATTTCTATCTTTTTTTTTTTGGTGTTTCTAGAAGCGAAAGGGATTAATTAGGTGTTTGCGAAGGGATTAAGAATAAGTTACGATTTTTTTTTTTGGGGGTCGAAAAATAGTTGTACAATTGGAAGTGCAACTTTATAGGGATGCTGATTCTCCACAAAATAAAATAAAAAAATATGGGGGTCATAAAAAAAAAGATTAAGAAAAAGTAGGAAAATATTTAAGTTAAATATAAACATTATTAAAATGATGTAATGTGCTTTTTTAGTGGTTTTCCAAATCAGCGTGTCGAAGAGAAGGAAGATTGGCAAGTTTCGACTCACACCCATGTGCACATGTCCGATTCGTTTTTTGAATCGATCCTCTCGTTTTAGTGGGCATTCATCATGCGTGTGGGGTCAGCCTTTTAATCGAGGAAAAAATTTAAAAAAATAATAAAATAAAAAATTTATGGGCTTTCATTCCAAAATAAACAAACATTTATTTTATTTTATTCTGAAACCAAATATTCAAAATAGACCCACTCCATCCGCCGTTTAAATAAATTTTAGGCTCGTAAATTGCCGCATCACTTTTGGGAAATTGCATGGCAATCGACTTGGGATGGTCACCGAGCCGTGCTGACCCACGTGCCTGGCCCCGGCTAATCGTGCCCGTGCTCGAGCTCCAGCCTGAGCCCGAGCCCGGCATTTTCCAAAACTAAAAATTAACTTTTAATGGAAAACTCGGGGGAAAAAAATTGTTCTCGAGTATTAAAAGTGGTACTAATTAAATTTTCTAGTTTTCAAGTGTGAAAAGCGATATAAACGTTGACGGAGAGAAATCAACGAAAAGTACTCATTCGATGGATTCGGTACCGTCTTCCGAATCAACCGGGCCCCGAAGTTGGAGCCCGTAATGTTCGGGCCGAACCGGTTTTCTAAAAGCCCGCCCGGCCCGACCCGTTTGAGGGACCTTTTAGGCGTCGTTGAGCAGGAGGCTTAGCTCAATTCGGCCCAGGCAGGGCAACCCGGTGATCTGAGCGTTGACTCGCGGGGATTTTCAGTTTCAGAGCGCCAAACCGAGTGGCGAGCATGAGGTCTTCGAGTGGCGGATCCTCCATCGCTTGCCTCATTCTGGTGATTGCTGCCTGCGCACGTGCCGGATCGCAAGAACCCCACCTCGGATCGGCTCGTGTTGTTTTCCAGGTTCTTGTTCCCGACCTACGAACGGCTTCGCTGCAAAAAAAAAAAAAACTTTCTTTGCTCGTTCGATTCGCGGGATGTTCGGCAGTTTTGGGTTCTGAATTGATGGTGATTGCTTTCGTTCTTTCCGCCTGTAGACTAATTATGGGGACATCGAATTTGGGTTCTATCCAGACGTTGCTCCCAGAACGGTGGATCACATCTTCAAGCTCGTCCGTCTTGGGTGCTTCAACACCAATCACTTCTTTCGGGTATGCTCTCCGAAGCTTGAAGACTGCGACCCTTGCTTTTGTCTTTTTGTTGGGATGTCTGAGTTTAAATGCGGTTCCCGGTGTTGATGAGTGATGACGTTAATGAGCATAATGTAATTGAAATAGGTGGATAAAGGTTTTGTAGCCCAAGTGGCTGATGTTGCGGGCGGCAGATCCGCACCCATGAATGATGAACAGAGAACAGAAGCCGAGAAAACTATCGTTGGGGAGTTCAGTGATGTCAAGCATGTTAGGGGCATTCTTTCCATGGGGAGGTAAAGAAAATATTTCTTTTTGAGGAATACAGCAGACTTTGCTCTTCAATGAGGTGCTGCACATGACTCGCTATTGCAGGGGGGAATTGTATACTGTACCAATGCAGTAAAATTGAGGTCTCTAATTAAGTTTTTCTTCTGCAGTAGCTAGAGACACATGTTAAATGATGACGTGCTTTTGCGAACTGATAATGGTTCTTGGTATCTGAGCATTCTGGGTTTCAACATAGTCTGCTGCTGTATGATTTTGAGATCACCCAATGGACGTTGAACTCCACCGACATGAGACATCTCAATGCTTCTAAGTGTTCTGTTTCTGTAGAAACTGATAAAGTCCCTCAAAGGGGTAGTGAGTGGACATACATTTAACTTCGAGTAAAATATGACTAGGTTTTGTCAAGCTTAAAAGTACAATGTGCTGAACGTTACCCATTTAAATTCATCTCAATTGAGTACATCTAAGTTGAGCTGTTTGAGTATGTCATTTTTCTTGGGATATGCTGTATTGCGCAAGAATGATTTAGAAATGAGCTAATTATCTAAGAGATGATATTTAGATTAACTAGTATCTTGGAGAATTGAGAGCTCAGATATCTAAAGACATGGATTTGTCTTCTCACAAAGGACAATCTAATTGCTGGATCGCATCAAAGTTCAGTGTTTCTTCCCCTGAAACCTTAGGTCTTAGGGTGAATTACAAGAAGTTTGGGATAGGTTTAATTTTGATCCTGACTAATTCCTGTCGAGCTTAATAGTTTTCTTCTCTTGGCCATATCCATATGTTGGTACGTGAACTTTCCTAATGTTAACTTCTGACATTCTTCTTTTGTTATCTTCTGGTGGTTACATTCAACTTAAAACCTTATGAAAACTTCCTCTCTTAGCTCATATCAAAGTCTACATTTTTGGGGCGGTAACTCCCTCAGTACCTTTATGGATCACTTTTGTTTAGTATTCAAAACACAAAAAATTTTGATAAACTCGTATCAAAGGTTGTTTCAAGTTAATTTGTTTGCAGATTTGACGATCCGGACAGTGCACAATCCTCTTTCTCAATACTTCTTGGAGACGCTCCACATCTTGATGGCAAGGTATGCCAATGCTAGTTCAAATGGTTAACCTTACTTACTAGGGATCATTTCTGTTATGCTGACGTGGATGAACTTCAGTATGCTATATTTGGTAGTGTCACCAAAGGTGACGAGACATTGAAAAAGCTTGAGCAACTACCTACTCGCCGCGAAGGGATGTTTGTAATGGTATCTTCCTAATCTTCTTGCTTGCTATTCATTAATCAACTTTTGATTTACTAATTGAGAGGTCATATTCCAGACAATGAATATGTTGGAACAGGACACTAGGAAATGTCCTGAAGATGTAATGGAACTTATGGACGCAAAAAGAAAATATTCTATTACTAGGCACATCCATTTCAACACTCCTTCCCTTGCGTAGGCTTTTTAACTGTTATAGTTGCAATAAGGCATCTTACTGTAGAGCCAAATAATTTCTTGGGGTGCGTTTGTTTGCAAACAGTGTATTACACCATGATGATTCTGTTTTTAGAGACATTTAACAGCTTTTTAGCAGAATAGGTGCAGTAGTCTCGTGGTAGAACTGGGCCTCTATCAAGTATCACGTGCATATAGGGATGATAGCCCGTGCACCACCATTTAAATGCTATCTTTATTTGGCAAAGTAGAGAATATAATTTCAGAGATGACTTTTGGTACTATAATTCTTTACTAGCTCCTTATATAATTGTCAGTTTATTCTCCCGGTATTTTGATGCCCTCTAGGGATACACAGTAATTACTCTCCATAATATTAGTTGCTGCCAAGGTGTCTCTGATGTTGTTATTGTTTTCCTTTTCCAGCCAACTGAGCGCATCACAATTCTATCATCGTATTATTATGGTAAGAGCAATACATTTGTTACTATTCCCTTTATTTTGCTAATTATGAAGACTCCCTGCTTTTTCGTCAGTCACTTTCATTAAGTTTCACTTATCCTTGCATAGGAAGAAAGACGAGCACTATGCTATTGAGTTTTGTCGCAAAAAGAGCCACATGGTTTTGTGTTTGTGCAAGCGAATATTTAGGTGGCAATATTTGCTTATGATACCATCATATCAACTGAAGGTGGTTTGCTTGTTGTAATTTGTAATTTTCATCATTTGATCTAGTTAGCATCACTTCTACCACCTCTATTCTCATGTATGCCTTTGAACGGTCTTAGAATTCTATTCGTTGATGCTCCTTCAGTGTGTAGCCCTTGTTATATTTCTGCGAACAAAATGATACATGTGTAGTTTATCAGCTTGTTTGTTTGGGATTATGTTTAAGTAAAATATATTCTTTTTCTTTCCTAACAAAATTAACAAAAAAATGTATGTGAATATACATGTCGACATTTGTATATTGTGAAAGTTTAAGGTATCTAGGGTTTAAAAAAGTCAAAAGGATATACGCTGCAAGATATAAATTATGCGAACAGCGAAAAGCAAAACTCTATCCACACAAGCTCTATGCCATCATACTATTCTCGTTCCCTTTAAGGCTTTTTATCTTTAGTATGCCAAGATAATCACAATGTCCAGTTATTATGCTCATTGCACTTGCTTTTAGGTGCTTCGAATGTCTAAAAGGAACGTGGCATTATCACAACCACCTAAAAAGCACTCGCATATAAGAACAGGGAAATGATCTTTGCCTTCATCAGCAATGATTTATCAGTGAAGTTTGGCTATCTGGTTAAAATAAGCATTTCAGAGCAATGTCGTAAACTCACTGGTTTTGCTGATAATAACTACAACCAGAAGACACTCAACAGTTTCTGGTTGACCAGTCTAATGTACTCCTTACGTACTTTGCTATTCAGATACTAGGGCTGAGAGTTGTGAAGAGGAGAATTCTACTTTGAGGCGCAGCCTGGCTGCTTCGGCTGTTGAGGTAGAGAGACAGGTAAACAAAAGTCTAAATGCAGCTTCCATAACATTTTCGTTTGATCTTTACGTTAATGTGGACCCCCTGTTCCATTTTTCAGAGGATGAAATGCTTCCCGTGATGCTTTGTAGATCATTGGAAGGAAGTGTTCTGATTTCCTCATCATTCAGCCACCATGCTTGTGACATATCCTCGTTGTACTGCTTTTGGCTATGTATGTATCGAGTGAACTTATTGAAGATATTAGAAAAGAAAAGTCAACTGCTTCATTCATTCTGTAAGTTAAACAAAAAGCATGAAGATGAAGGTTACTTTGTGAGAACATTCTCGTTGACTAAGCTGACATTGCTAGTGGAGTTACTCGAGAGTTGAGAAATTGAGGAATCATAGATACATTTTCACTTCCAAAATTGGGAACTCGAGCCATTCATCCATATGTTTTCCGAATTTGTCAAATATTTTTATAGTAATGATGCTTGAATCTGATTGGATTTTCTTAATGCTGTTTTTTCAGCCATTGCAGAGCAATTTTATAATGCTCGAGTATTTTGTTTTGTAACGCTTCTTTCGAAGAAATCTACGATAAAGCTTCAATGGAAAGTCTCGGTTTCTGGATTTACTTGGGAAGAGCAAGGTGAACACGGGGTTAAAACGAGAAACAGATCACACGCAGTATGTTATGTTCCATGTCCTTTATCTGGGGTGAACTCTCTGTGGTGGCAACTCTGATACGAACTTGTCGGCAGGGAAGTGAAACAAACATGGGTTATACAGGAGATGTACAATAAAAAACTAAGACAATCATGAAACCAAACCATTGTTGTTCCGACATGTCTGTTCCCTTCTTCAATATGGTTGATGCACTTTAAGATTTGCTTCTAGTCTTCACATGGTGCTTTATGACAAGGTCCTAACTTGGAGGACTTTGCCAGAGAATGAAGGAAAAAAACACAGGAGGACAAGAAACTACGGCAAAAGATGCTTCAGCATCACATGCTGCCTTCAATCTCCATGACCAATGGCTCTGTGTTTACTCAGAGAAGCACATAATCAGCAAGGGCTTCAAGAGGCATATCCATTGTCAGCTCTTCAAGAACACGACAAGTGAGATACGTGCTGCCTGTTGTTAGGGAAACCGGCGCGAGGATTTCGCGTACAAGGTTGGTCAAACGACCTCGTAACAGGCCAAAAATTACTGGCAAGAACACTGAACGATGAGAAGGCTATGCATAAATATAAGCTTTCATGTCAGGGGTACCCACTTTTTCTAGGGTGGAAGTTTTTTTTTTGGGGGGGTCGAAATCTAGGGTGGAAGTTAGCAGGTTGAGTAGCGTACGCAGTTCAAGTTTCGAGGCTTTTCACGAGGGGGCCATGGCTGTACTTATGGTCGGTATCTACGATGAGGCGAGGACAATCCATTGCAGTTGATGTGAAATCGACATGGTCATCTTGAATTTGTGACAGCCATTTTGATTCCCCAATCTCATGAGACCCGAGAACACACACGTAGGATCTGCATCACGAGCAACATCTGTTTTCATAATCTCTCTTATTCTCGCCGCGATCGAATCTAATCGGTTTGGGCACATGCTTAGCAGGTGTGAGCACGGTCCCAGTCCCAGTCCAACTCGGAACCGGATCGAACCAGCCGGGGCTCTAGGCGGTTCTCCAGTTCTCGAAATCGGGATCCATCAATAATCGGTCTGGTTCCTGGTTCCGTGTGCGGGACCCGAACCGGAAGTGTCTCATCAGTGAATTGGATTGGGAGGTTGACTGATCTGCCGACTTCTCCCATGTCACAACCATAGGACTTCAAGGTTGTGGCCAAAGCGAGGCATCAACCGGAGGTGATTATCATATTGGAATTCAAATTCCAAACCCCACATGGTGTCGGATGCTTGTAGAAATTAATGCTTCGCTCGAAACCTCGCATGGTTGTACCCACATGAGAACAAAACATGTACACTAGCCGGTCTCGTGGTGGTGGTGTTCCCAACTTTCCATGTGCATCCAAAGAGTGTGCTGTCGCCATCCACAGGGACGAGAACCGACTGATCAAACCCAACGCATTGTCCTTTACACGTTCATTCACTTTTGGACCAAAGTACACCTTCACGTTGTCAATTCCAGCGTACGATACACCGAGACAAGATCAAGACACCGGCCCCAAAAAAACCCTCCGCCGCGACACCGCGGTTGCATAAGATGCTTTTTCATCCGCGTCGAGCATCGGCAGTGCAATTAAACCCTATCGTTTACGGTCCTCAGGTAAGGTATACGGCCCCGAATACTTCGAAAAAAACTACGTAGAGTAGAGTGTTTTTCTTTTCCTTTTCTCATTTTTGGCCACACGGGCACATGGGCTATATCCGTTGGTTTGTCGTTGCCAACGGCTGGTCAGAAACTTCAGGACACGTCAATTGTCGCCAAAAAGATTCTGAGACGATGTGACGCTTCTTGTCTACACTGATTCAAATTGCTCGACCGGGGAATCCCAACGAACCAAATCTCCGTTGTGCACGAACGATGTTTCTGTTGTTGGCGTGGTGAAAACACCCGTCATTCGCCGCCCAAAACGACATGCCGCCAGGGGTGTGCATGGTCTGGGCCGGTCCGGTCCCGATATGGAATCGGGGACCGGACCAGTAGTCACGATTCTCAAATTTTTTATACCAAGGATCGAGCCGAACCGGGACAGACGGTCCGATCCGGTCCTAGTCTCGTCTCGGTGGGACCACTAATACCACTTGCTTATAGAAATCTTTGAAATACAATAAGCTTCGATTGCATATTAATTTACAATCTATACCTCCAGTTGAATAAAAAAACACGTTGGTCTAGTTTGTTCACTTTCATAATGAAGGCGTGCCTTCACAGAATTGTAGGCTTAACAATGACATTGGTTTAACCGCTTACACAATAAAAATATATAAAAGACAGAATTGAAAAAACCTAGGTGGCGAAGACATACTAATAGTGATGTTGTTCACTAGACAGATTCCACATCTAAGTAGTGTGCAAAAACAAAATACGAGACTACTCATTGAAATGAACAAATGAAATGCATGATCGGTAAAAAATTGCTACTACTATATTAAATGAACCGATTGAATGATTTCTTTCTGCAAAGAACACGCGAGTGTACATTCATCACACAATGCATTGAAAAAGACCATAATAAATAGGATAGATGACATTCATGACATTGATGGGCTGTTCGAGTTTTAAAGAGAAATTGATATAAATCATTCTTGTAAAGTGGTTTCGCTAGCATTCATCTCGGATATGCTTTCATGGTTCCAACCGAACTGCCACTCAATTCTTTCACGATTCCTATCATTGTTGATAGGTAAAGGACATGCCATATATGCAGAACGTTCCGGAGATACATTGTCAAGAATGTATAGCCTAACAATGGAAATGGCTCGAGAAATGAATATTGAAAATAAATAAAAGCTTTATTTTTTTAATTGTATTTATCTATATATATAAATAATTATATATTATGGGTGGTCCGATCCGAATGGTCTTGGCCGGTCCCATCCACCTGGAATCAAGAACCGGACCGCCAGTCCACCGGTCCTATTTATTGGGATCGGGGACCGGACCATCCCCCTCGGGGACCGGACCAACCCGCCCGCTGCAGTTCAATCCCGAGCTGGTCCGGATCGGTTCGGTTCAGTTTCCTTACCCCTACGTGCCACCACGAGTTTTATTTGGACATTGTTTTACCGAGGGTGTTCATAAAGCGAGTCTATGAGGATCATCCTCATTCAATGGAATCGCGGTTTGGATTTAGTCCGGCGATAGATCTTACAAGACGCACACGGGACTTCGGTATCGGGTTCGAGGCGGACATCTTGAAGACTGTCACATGGTTTGAAAGGACGATAACATCTCATCGTATGGTCATTTTCGACGGACCTTGCTTAGATTCGGGTGTCTCCTCAAGGCCACGCTTGAAATCTTCTTCCTCATTGGTCACGACTCTGTTCCCAATTCACGAGCCTTAAGTTTCTCCGTCGTCGGCTCCGTAGCCAGTGAACGAGAGCTTTGACTTTTCGACTAGGTTAAGACAAAACTCGAACAAGTGCTCGAACTTGTTTGATCAAGGCAAGGACGGAGAGGGAGAGGTATTGGAGTTGGAGAATACTTCGGAAATCTTTGTTTTTCATATTAGGCATGCCCACGTGAGTTTAGGGAAACCGAAGTATGATTCGATGACATGTGACATTTACGCACGAGATGCGACGGTTTGGGGGCAGCGCCCCCGAAACCTCAACGGATTTGAGCTTTTGTTTAAGTTAGCCCATTTGTTGAGAGATTAAAGGGGTTTCGGACAAATTAGGTTTTTGGCCCGTTTAAGACACACACACACATACATATATATATATATATATATATATATATATATATTTACTGCTTTTTTACTGATCGTTGTAATGAGTTGTGCGGCTGTAAATAAAAAATCATAGTGAAATCTCTTTGCGGGACGTAGCCCTATTCTGGGATAAATGCGGGTAAACCGTGCGCCGTCTATTTTTCTTCTATTATCCAGGCGATCGTTCTGAATTGATTTGCGATACATCCATTCAAGAGGAAAAGAGAGAGAGAGACTCTTATTGGGTTCATGGATATCTTTATTTCCACATTCAATGAGATAACACATAAGCTAAGAGCAAAGTCATTTTACGTGGCATCATGGATATTGACATTGATAAATTTTATATTTTGAATTTTTTTTTCATTTATTTACTTTTTCATTATGGCCAGGGATTCTCGTTGGCTTGGCTCTTGGCAAAGGTCGTGGCCAACGTCGGTTATATCACGTAGGACGACTATGTTAGCATTGGTCACGCGACGTAGGACGGTTGGCGATTGACGATGTCCATATTAGCGGTTTCTAGTCAAAATTGACAGGACGGATAAAACTTGTACCAATCTAAAAAGTTTAGGACTAAATTAGTTCAATTAAAAAGCTTATGACTGATTGATACTAGTTCAATATGCTTTGAGCTTTCATGGCACTTTTCCCCATGAGCTGACGGACGAAACAAATCGCGGAAAAATGGGGGTGTGAGTGATTTAAACTCAGGAACCGAGCTCTGATGTCATGTCTGATGGCGATCTGACAGCGTTACTTGTGAAAAAGGGAATCAGGAGATTAGAAACCACTCCAAGACATCGTTAGATCAGACGCGTGAGGTCTAGAGAGACCTAAGTCTTCTAAATAGCTTGGCTAGCTTGGTCCTCTCCGTGCATGGCATTGAAAGAGCATGTTGGGTCACGACAAAGGGAGGGTCGTGCTCGTGCCTCGCTCACTCCGCGTCCTTAACCTACGTAGCCTCAATAATGGATTTCCTTCCTTTCACT
The DNA here is from genome assembly GCF_020921035.1 of Rhodamnia argentea. Taxonomy (NCBI): domain Eukaryota; kingdom Viridiplantae; phylum Streptophyta; class Magnoliopsida; order Myrtales; family Myrtaceae; genus Rhodamnia; species Rhodamnia argentea. The sequence continues at coordinate 5,847,488 of NC_063154.1, read as the reverse complement.
CGGTACATCTCTGTAAATTTCTTTGCTTGAATTCGTCGTTTTCAATCTTCGGTTAGCCAGAAAAAGGAATACTCTCGACGGGAAAAGTGTCAAAATAGTCCTCAATCTATTATATTTATGTTAATTCGATTATAAATCTTTCCAATTAGACCAATTTAGTCTTAAACCTTTTTTATAATGGTACCAATTGAGTCTATCCAATCAATTTTTAATTATTCTTTTCGATTTATTTTTTGACGAGGGCTCTTCTTGCCAAATCTGGTGAGGCCAAGCCTCATCCAAGCCAGGGTGGCCTCGCCGAGAGTTGCTTGGATGAGGGTTGGTAATGCCGGTGAGGCCGATCCTTGCCGCCAAAGTGACGCTTGTCGAGGCTGTCCCGGCCCGGGCAAGAGCCGGCTATGCCGATCATGGCTTGTGGCCGATGGCTGGCGATTGGCAAAATGAAAAGGGAAAGAAGAAAAAGAAAGGGAAAAAAAAAGGAAAAAGAAGAGAAATTATAAAAAAATAAAAAATAATTAAAAAATATATAAAAAAAAATATCCGCGTCAGAGCCAGCCGTATCGCACAAGATGGCTAGCATCTACTTCAACAATTTTGGCCTAAATTTGCTGGATAAACTCAATTAATAAAACGTGAAAATGTAATTGAAATGTTTAGCAATGAATTGACACCACGATTTTTTTTCTTGGTACTTCTCCATAATGGACCGTAGGCTTGAAGAGTAGTTATCAAATTTCCAGTATCTAATCTTTAGGACAATATGAAGATGAGTGTTCGAGGTGCATGCACGAGGGTGTCAAGTGAAAGAAGTTCCACATTGGGGATGTGACACAACGTGGGAGTAGTAACTACATCTTAATTGACTCACAGCTCACTGTTTTTAAGTTTTTGAGTAGACGTGAATATAACTAGATATGTTGATGAGTTTGAACTTAGATTCCCTTTCGATTAACTTCTCATGTGAAGGTAGTTGTACATATGCCGCGTCGACCCCAATAAGTAATGTTAGAGTCGATGACAGATCGATAACATGAGCCAGCATTTGGTGAATATCTCAAAGAAAGAGTCCCGCACGAGACTCCATCATCTGAGGTGGCACATGATTTTCCTCCGCCTTGTCTCCGCCTAACTCGGCCGGGCCAAGATGGAGATTCAAACACATTTTCTAGATACTTCTCCTCGCGTACACACGTCTTACGAGAATCTCGAGCGATGAATGGAAATGGAAGCTTTGGAGCTCTTAGGGCTCTTACTTCCTGTCTCCCTGTGTGAGGAAATGTGATTAGACGTTACATAATCAATGTACTATACTCTGCATGTGCAATTTTGACTGCAACGGTGCGCCACCTTAGAAGTAGAAATTAAGCTGTTCATCTTCAGAAATGAGCAAAGTGTTATTGATTGAGGAGGTAAATTGACATCTTCAAAGTATAGTACTAAGAAGAAATCAAAGTAGCCCTTTTCATTCTCCCCCATCTCCCAAACCGTGTCAAACCTTACCTAGCTTTATGTTAGAGTGAGAGCCGCCAAGCAGTCATCGTCGCAACTTTCGTCGATCCTTTGCCTCCAACCTCTACCAATTTCGCTACTCTCTCTCTCTCTCTCTCAAGCGAAAAAAAAATTCTCGTATGTGCTATGAATATGTGAGCTCATTTCATCTCGATCATTAAATTTGTGGACCGCATGTCTGACCTATGTGATCTAATGGCTTAGACAAAATGGATTTGCGTGCATCGATGCATGCAAAACTTGCCTGTGGTTCGTACCCAGGCACCGGTTAGAATTGTTTGGTTCAATAAAGCAACTAAGAAGGGGGGGAATGAATAGGCTTTTCAAGAAAACACAAACTAATTTCGTAGAACTAACTCTGATAAAAAAAATACTTTATTCTACGCACAAAGCGAACCGGCGATATGAGTAGCGGAAAATTAACGAGTGCGTAGAATCGCTTGTAGTGAAATTTTGTTGAAGCGCTTGCAGAATCGGAACGTACCCTCCGCATGGTTTAAATAACATCGTTTAATGTTCGGATTAACACCGGTCCTTCTAAAGCAAGAGAAAATATCACGACCATAGTTTTGTGATCGTCAAAATCCTTTTATGGGACATTTTCCAACGAATTATAGAGATCACACACGCCGAATTGCACCGGCTCTCTGTCTCTCCCTCGCACATGACATTCATTTCGTAGTGCGAGTTCGACCACTCATTGCTAGGTTCCCTGTTCATTGCCAGATCTTCAGAAGCACGCGTTTCATTAATTACTCCTGTCTCTCTCTCTCTCTCTCTCTCTCTCTCTCTCTACCTCTTCTTCTGTAAGATGATTTGATACCTGTCTTTGTGAATATTCGCAATTGTCTTTGTGAATAGTCGCAATTGTTCATGCATTTGCCTGATCAGTCAATGCCCCGGCTCTAAAAAAGACAGTGAAATTTGACTTGCAATTGTGATGTGAAGAAGCTAGTCTAGAGTTATTGCTCCGTTACCTTACTAGAGCTCATAAAATTTCATGAAACTGGAAGACGTCTCATGGAACACCATTCTGATCAAGTCACAGCATCTCCTCGAAATTTCCCGTGTAAACCCTAGTTTGGAAGAGTAGATTCATGACTATTATTGATGCCGATAATCATACGTTCTGCAGAAATTATCAAGTAGACTCCATCGAACTTGTTAAAAGAGCACTAAACGCATCATGGCACGGACCGTTCGTTAATGTTAGGAGCGCGCAATAGAAATCCGATACTTTCAGCTAAGGAAAATTGTTAAAAGGAAACCCAAGTCCGAGCCCGAAAGCATATCCAGTTGGATCCACCTGACTAACTAAGATATATCAACTGCCCAACACCACATTAATCTCTGATGCAGGACAGCTCACATATGCATCTCAACAGTTAGTTCCATCCATGTGCTTTCCTCTACACCTTACTATGCAATTTATAATATAAAACAAAGCACAAAGTGTCCAATTTTCAAACAAGAGGTTAATATCTAGCTACGAGTCGTTTTCTCCCCCCTGGGTGTGATTAAAATATTCATTACAAAACAAGAGAAAACTCCTATATAAAGAACCTTAGATCTAGCTGCTTCTTATACACACTAGCCTTCTTACAACCCCAAAACCTCCTTCACTACTGTCTCCCTCCCTCCCTTCCTCCCTCCCTCTCTCGCTGTTTCTCCATTGTTCTCCTTTTGCTCGAAGCTTCTACTTCCTGCGTTTGCTCCTTAATTACTAGTGTCTGTCCCTTCCTTTCTTTTTCTTCACAAAGCCGCTTCTCATCTTCGCTTCGACTGTCGTATACAATGTCCACCAGGAGAGCATCGAGTTCTTCGCTGCCGAGGCCATCGAGTATAGCCAAGATCAGCGACGAACAGATATCCGACCTCTTGTCCAAGTTACGACAACTCAATCCTCAGCTCCGCGCCAACCGTTCTGATAAGGTACCGATATCCAGTAAAATTATTGTCTCGGAAAATCACGCGTTAAGAAATGCGAAAGGATAATATTCGCGTACTCGGACAATCACGCACCACCTTCATTAGCTTTGGCGGATGGATAATATTTTGCGCGCACTCGCACAATCTTTCCGTTTTCTTCCTTTTGGTCCATGCATAGCCTTCGAATTGAGCTTGAGGTATGTGCACGGAGTATACATGTATAATGCTAAATATGTAGCCTAAAGCTTTTTGAAGTTCGCTTACTAAGTAAAATGGTAATTCTTCTTAAACTTTTACAGCATATTCAGTAAATTCATCTGGACAGGTTACTGCAAGTAGATTATGCACCGTTACATTATCACACATCGGGTAATGTAATTTAGTGAGGATTTTTGCATTTGTCTAATTCCGATATGGCGTATATTCACTCTTAATACATTCTCTTCTCCTACATACTGTCACTTCAGTTTTATGACTTACCATCCGGCCGAAGGTGTTAAAGATAATTAGGATTTATTTAGGATAATTTCTTATGTGAGTTCTCTTTAACAAAAGGGATGCTAATCCATGCAACGAGCCATACACGTTAAGCTATCAAAGGCTTAAGATATTCTCATTGCTAATTTTGCTCTAACTTCGAGTTTTAGATGCCCACGCGCATTTCGCTACGTGAGCGCGTGCGCATGCATGCGAGGCACACGACGTTGGTTAAGTGTTGTCTTCATGACAGGACTTTGTCGTGACACAGTTCCTTATACTTCCCTTATTAGGGTTAAGATTCATAGTATCCTGTTCTTGTTCGACAGGTATCAGCATCAAACCTGTTGCAAGAGACCTGCAACTGCATCAGAAGCTTGCAAAGAGAAGTGGATGATCTGAGCGACCAACTCTCGCAGCTTCTGGCTTCAACCGACAGAGACAGTGATCAAGCGGCCATCATTAGGAGTCTGCTACATCAAATACAGACACCGGCCTCGTCGTTTCGTCACCGTCATTAGTCCCGTTTCACGTAGCTGATCGGTTTACATAGCTAAAGGTTCGGTCGCTTGTTGCGATGCTATACGAACCTATGACATACAATAGAAGGGTTGGTTCGTCTGTACGCTTTCGTGCAACTTTTGATGTTACATGTCTATGTTTTTGCGCATCTTCCAGGAAGCACAATAATTCACTTCTGGGCATTTCCTGAAGAGACAAGGTTCGATATTTTCGTTTACCATCGATGGCGACAACTCTTGGAAGCCAAAATCTTCATAGAGTTGACGTTTCTTCTAGATTTTATACATATCTGCTTTATTTCTCTCGCGATACGCAGAGAGTGGGGCCTACGTTTGAGCGTGAACTTTGAGATGTGAACAATCTCCAGGTCGAATTGGTCCTGCACAGTGATGGAATCTAAGACCGTTTGTTTTTTTTTTTTTTTGGGTCAAAATCTAAGACCATTCGATGAGAGGGTTCTCTGATAAATTTGATGTGGCGCAGCAAGATGGGTGGTGGGAGAAAATAAAGAGGTGAGCATTGGCTTATGTATGTGCCGGGTGGTCTAGGACCTCTCTCATCTCAAAAGCGAGCTCAAAGGATGATGTTTTTTCTCACACTCATGAATCGATATAGGATAACCCGATCGTATGTTACACAGTTTCCATCCAAAATTTATAAGTTGTGGGAGGAAAACTAGTCAGAGGTTTAAAGTTGGGCTAGTGGAACCAGGAGTTGAAGGACCTCGTCACAACATAAATTGCATGAATTCCTCTGATGTTGTCTCAACATGAGAAAGTAATCTTATGCTGCCGAGAATCAAGCTAATCACCTTTTAGTAAAGGCAGTTTGAAACTTTAAATTATCTAGAATCTTATTTGTGCCAAGTAGTAATAAAGTATCATAAAGGGAAATGTTTTCCTGACTGATGCGACAGGGATGATACAATTTCAATTGTAGATTTACACACAATTACAGCATGTATTGCGTAAAACACTCGTTGATTGAGAAATTATTATAATCAATAGGGCCCCCTCCCTGGCCCACTCTCTATGTCATTATTGTAATTTATAGTATGTTATTTCACAAATAAATAATTATTTAAACGAACGCAAAACAATGAGTATGAATATAATAAAAATAAATCATGTTTTCGATAATCATAATTTGTTTTAAATGTGATCAATTATTACACACGAAGGACATTTCTAGCATATAAAATCGAAGCTTCCTGGTTGCACAGGAATATCTATTCCTAGACTTAAAAGGGGCTATTCTTATGTTCCATTTATTTCGCAAAAAATGAACGATTTTAAGAATATTTTCCTCAAAATTATCGCTTATATCGCTTACAAAAAAAACGAACGAAAAAAAAGTATAATTGTTCACCAAAATGTTTGATCATAAACTATTGTCGAAAATAGAAAGAATTTTCATTGACTTCAAGCGATAGAAGCGATTATTTTTAATTTCTTTTTTTCATATTGTTAATTTTTCATGAAACAAATGGAAGTTTAATGTTAAAAGAGTAACTACTCATGATCAATTTTTTGAACCAAATAAATGAATGGCTGTTTCATTATAAACATGTTGGGAGTGATAGCTATTTCTACGAAATGCCAAAGCCTATTATCTAATCTCTAATCTCTCTATGTCCCTAGCCAAGAAACCTCCGTCCCCACCACCATCAATGATGTTCGATTCACGATCACCGCTGACTCCACTCCAACCCAACCCGAAGGCTGAAATAATGTATAGACCGAAATATTTCCAAATGCACTATCAATCGAGATTATACATTACAACCGTGAACTTACATTGGAGGGGTAGTAGTCAACTTTTCAATTGTGTCAATTTAGTCATCGACCTTTTCACTAAGTTCTAATGTAGGCCTTCCGGCTCAATTTTCGCCGAAGACCACCGACGCGACGGTGTGCCATGATGACTGGACCGCCACGTAGGACGGTCAACGGGCTATTAATACCTTATAGATGTTTTCACACCCTCGAATGTAGAATCTATGTGAGCCCCGATGAAGACGGCAATAGCACGCGCAAGGGGAGGCGTAGAACAATTTAGAGATGGGGCGTGCCTTTTTGTCTTGTAGTTCTTGCGTACACAAATCGATGGGAAATGATAGGACGTCAACTCTTCCCATTCACACTCAAATTCAACGCATTCTTCCCCATGTCCATGATTTGACCCGTTGGCTGGCTCTTTCAGGTCTCGGAGCTTCCAGCGGACGATAAATTTCCACTCTCTACTTGAAGATGCCTCCCGCCTCCCCTTCACGGACAGGATCCCGCGTCCATTTCGCGAAATTAACGGTTTGGTTCTTTTAAAGAATGATTATTTATATCGCCTACAAACATTACTAAGTAAAAAATTATTTTCATCATCTCTACCAATGCATGTCCAACTCATTATCATTGACATTCGTTTTCCGCGAGCGAGTCCCCGAGCGATCATCTTGTGAGAACACTTCTCCGTATCGGCATAGAAAGAAGTTCGCACAGGCGGGTGTTGTTCGCCCTCTATTTCGAGGGTCGTACCGAACGCCTCTTTCCCCGTCATTTAAATCAAGGGCGGATAAGATGGTCCACGTAAAGTTTTCTGTGCACCGGCTGCGATCATCTCAGCCGCCCCACCATCTCGAATCAAGGTTCAATCTAATGCTACTTGATGTCGGCCATCACGGATTAACCTAGATCTCGGGTGGTCGGAGGGCCAGGATCTCAAATTTACTCGGGTCCGAGACACTGTGGCTGCGAGTTAAATAGACGCGGAAAGGGATAGATGAGAGTTTGGGTTTGATTTTCCATGTGCTATTCCAAAATATGTTTACATACGAGCATGCGCATGCTCGTCCTCCGCCGATGCTAGGACCTAACCGGAGAGGGAAGAAAAACATGGTCTCTCTCATTTCTGATAGACAAATACAGTTATGAGAATAGTTGTAAGATTTGCCAATTCAGGCTGTACACGACAGTGACCGAATCTGTTGTGGTCCGATGTGTTCGTAACCATATCTCCGTATATTCTCTCATAAGATCATGTGGCATCAGTTAAGAAGATTTAGCCTAACCTAAGGGCGCTTTTGCAAAATGAGAAAATCACTAAAACGGTCATAAACTCATTGCAATTGTATCAATTTGGTCTAATTTTTTTTTTTGTCAATTGAGTCATAAACCTGTTGCACTTATGCCAATTCAGTCCATTTTGCCGACTAACGCCGACGTGGTAAAATTTTAATAATTTTCTAATTTTTTTTAATAATTTCGTTTTGTTAAGGCTGGCTTGGACAAGGCCTAGCGACCGTCGCTAGACGTGGCGAGGGTCGCGAACCCTCACTTGTAGCTAGGCGAGAGCCGCCACCCTTGCTAGCGGCCGACGAGAGCTCGCAAGCCATTGCCTAGGGGCATGCGGCCCCCTACCAGCCCTAACAAAAAGAAAAGAAAAGAAATCAGAAAATAAGAATTAAAAAAGAATTAAATTTTTTAAAAATATTAAAATATTAAAAAACTCATTACGGGAAAAAAAAAGTTACAAAGTTCGTCATTCAACCAAAAAAAAAAAAAAAAAAAACTTTCTTGTCGATTACACTTTCCATCGTTTAGCTTAAAAGATTAAACTTTGCACCCTGTAATTTCGGAATCACAATCTTTGCATCCTAAAGCTTGAAATATAGATACAATTGGCAATTTCCCTTCTTTTTTTTTTAGGTTTCTTAGTCTCCATGGGGTAAATCGCAAAATTCTTTTTAATCTCGAGAACGAAAAGTGCGCTTTTAAAGTGTGGTTCTCGATCTCACGAGAAGTGCGTGATCGGAGAAATTGGAGGGACGATATACATTATTTTCATCAATTTTGGTGTTACCGTAAATACTATATTTGAATGATTTGAAGTCCTAAAAAACTGAAATGTTCTTTCACCATTGTCGGGCTAGGTCGAAATTTATTACTTTTCGGCTTCAGTTCAAAACCTTTGGAAAAGAAATTCCTTTCGCTGTTGGGCCTAAAGTCAACAGCTGGAACTGGAAGCCCGCCAATGACGACCCGGTACAGGTCTCATCATCATTTCACCATGCTTAATCCCTTTTTAGCAACACTAATCGATGCTTAAGAACTCACCAATGAGATGGTTTAGGCCCAAAAGCCAAAGTGTGGGTAATTAGAGTAATCTCATCTCTTCTCATCTGTGTAGAGAGTGTGATTTCATATTTCAGTTGCACTTGAAACTCCCTTCATCCCTATATAGTTTCTGCGTTTGATAGGCCGATGCAGGGCGCTTCGACGGTTCTTCAGGAGACAGATCCCTAACCCCTCGACGACCGTCGGATAGAAAAAAGAGTAAATCTCGTTCGTCGATCATAAAGCCCTTTTAAGCTTCCGTTAAACCCCCTTCCCCCTCTCTTCTCCCAAAAAAAAAAAAAAAGAGAGCAAGGATTCGTGTCTCTTGATGGACCGAGGAACTGTCCGAACAGATTGCGGAATTCGGCAAATGATCGAACACCCAATCGACGGGCGAACGAGATTGATTGGGCTGTTGAGGTTCGTCGTGGGAACCGACGAAATTTGTGCAGACATGAGATGGGGACGAGACAAAGACATTCGCCTCCATTTCCTCAAATGGATTCCACAGCATCACCTCCGATCTTTGCCCATCCTCGTAAACTAGAGATAGGAGTATGGGTTCATACATAAATTTTTTTTTCTTATATGGTGGCCGATTCTTGCAACTTGGGCAATCTGCCCTTTGATGTAACTTTTAAAATGTCGGGTCGCCTAATGAGGTATGCAACTTGTGACACTTCTTTGCAGTGTTCCTATGTCCTGAACCCCGGATCGGTTCGGTCCAATATAAATTATGCTCTAGAAGAAATTAGATAAGTACAATTTCGAAATTGAGATGTGAACGGATGAGAAGGAGAACAAGTAGGAGGCTATTTTGTAATGAGCTAGTTCTAACCAAAATCCCTCCAGCATCGTATCTGGCTGGCTCCAGCTGACATGGCCGTCCAGCGATGCCATCGTATGACGTGGATAAAATGCATCCGAGGTGGACGTTTGCATCGCACTTCAAAGTTATCTCCATTAACTAAATTTTTCCACAAACGTCCATGTAGGGAATTGAATATTTTGTTCGCATTGCACTTTGGTGTTGTTTGACGGTTATGTCAACTGAATTTGGTTGGATTTTATGTCGGAGGGACTTGATTTGAAAATTTATGAAAGTAGTCGGACTTGATTAAATAAATCATTTATTAGGAAAAACGTGAAATCCCATATTTACTTGCGGGAGGTCATGCTCTAACACCATATGCAATGGTGCGATTTGTTCTTTTTGAGCCAATGTCCCAAAAGGGAGTATTTTGAGTAATCACAAAGATGGTATATGATCAAGACTCCTTTCGATAGATGTGTGGTTTGTGGACAGACTAGACCCATATCTAATTTGACGGGTGCGTTTAGTGATCAATGGGTGAGATCGCTTAAGCAATGTGGTGCTCTTGGTAGGCTTCTAGGACTATAGAGGGAAGAAGAATGAACCAGACCGGAAAGTATCGCTGGACAATACTGCTAACATTGATCACGACAACAATTGGGGGAGTTTCTGACATCCTAAGTTCTACATCGGTTATGAAAGGCCCTATTGTGTGATTTATAAGTCAACATCTATTCCCAAAATGATCATCATCTCTAGCCGTTACTCAGAGTATTCTTTTTGAGAGCTTGGCCCGCGTATAATAGATCGGGTCGTTATAACTTAAAATAGGCATCTTCTCCACTCCAATCTACAAGGTTGTCATCACATTAGTGTTCCTTTCGGCAGTCGAACCCGCATTGATTAGGCTGGATGTCTCCAATGAATGTCCGAACAATACGTACGGGCTCCGAATTGCGTGGTATACATATGTCGATCTTGCTTGTCTGGACATAATTTCGGCTCTCTGGGCTCGGCTTCTCGACTCGCATCGACGATGAGGCTAAGATTACAAGTGAGGAGGGGCTCTATAACTCCTTACTCCTAATTGAATATTTGAAACCTCCGTTGGAGTGCTTGGATCGTCACAATAACATAGTGGAGCACCTTTGGTGAGTTCAATAGCAACCAAGGTTTTGAGCTTGATGGTTTCTCCCATCAAGCTCAAAACCTTCTCCTCTGTCTCAAAACACATACATACATACTCTCTCTCTCTCTCTCTCTCTCTCTCTCTCTCTCTTCTCTCTCTGTGTACACAGTTCAAAACTTGCTGAGCCAATACTGGATGGATGGAGAGTCCAGTTGAGTGGGGAAGGGTTCTTCTGATCATGGGGCCATCTATCTCGAGGTAAACACCAAGAGCCCCCCGAAATAAAAAAGAAAGGAAAGAGCCAACGAGACCAGTGGTTGGCAAATCACTGTCAAACGCATATCTCCTTGCCCAAACCTTCTCCTTCTTTTTTTTTTCAGCCCAAAAGAAAAGAGAGGGCGACGACAAGAAAAGGGACGCACATGCTGTAACGGCCTGGGCCCCACGTACTTTCGTGGCGCCACTTTGCAAGATATTGTCCGCTTTGGACACATAATCCTCACGGTTTTATTTTTTTCGAGCGTTGCCCATACAACGTTCGGAAAACGCATTTTGCAAGTTAAGAGGGCACATTGCCATATAAACAAGCCCAAGACTCCCCTCCTAAGTAATGTGGGACAAGGGGATGTCACACATGGGATCAGCATTCAAGCTGAGCGCACCAGAAGCAAGGGGACGCATGCGGAACAGAACAAGATTCAGCAGCTTCTTCTTCTTCTTCTTCTCCTACTTCTTCCATTTTTTTTTTTTGGGGGGGGGAAATGTGAGTTTGTGGGGGCTTGGATTAGTTAAATAAGACCTTGGAAATTGGGGAAAGAACCCTAAAAGAACATGGATCCACCCCCATTCCGATGGGGTACCCCCCCCGTCCCTCTTCATGTTCCAACTAATGAATTCATGTGATGGTGTTCTAAGTCAGCTCTTCCCAGGCGACATGTTATCGTCTGGACCACACCCCACTTCGTCCCATGTAAACATGTCCAAAACAATAGAAAAAAAAAAAAACACTTTAAAGGGTGTTTGTTTGAGTGAAATGATTGTCAGGTATAAAAAAATGCTTTCTCAAAAAATGCCTTAGTATGAACTTTTTTTCCGAAATAAACACACCCTTCGTCACGCATGGCATGAAATCTTCACGCGATGTCTCACGAAAAGACCCAAATTTTCGCTACGGCTTTCACACCGCGATCTATTGCCTTCGTCATTACCGTTTACAAAACGAGTTCCGGTAACTCGCGGGCATTTATGTGTGTTTTTTTTCCTTCTGTGGCCAAATTAGTACTTGTTGGGTCCTACCTGGCCTATTTTCAGATAGGTCGGCCCCGTTACCTCCTGAATTGATTTACTTGGGAGATGCTCTCTCCATGCATGTCCAAGATTATACATAGCTAGAGTCTCAATTTTCGAATTTTGGGGGTTTTATTTTTATCTGCTGCCACGAGAGTCAGGCCGAATCTTTCTGCCTTTTCCTGGAGGGCATGATTGACGAGAGGGCAAAGTCTTGTCGTGCATCAGAACCATTTCTACCATGTTTACGAAGCTCGCCGGTCGGAACGTTGTTTTCCAAAATTTGCCTAGAATCAGGTCAAATCAATTATGAATTTTTCTCCCTCCTAAAAGTCCACTTTTTTTTTTTTTCAGATGAGAATGGATTATGTATCAATTTTTGTGTGATTGTATGGTTGACGGTTTGTTCCGAGCCACAAAAAAAAAAATGAAGAATCAATAATTGAAAATTGTTGTGGGGTTCAATTTTTTAAAGAATTTGTGGCTCACAATATACTGTTATTTTCGAAGTTATTTAAAGACTTTTATGCCAATAAAGTTCATTGGAAGATAATGAGTATATATTCAGGTGGGCGGCGGCGTTGGCAGTGGCCGATGCAAGATGTTGTTGGTGCTATTATTGGCCAATTCGATGGCGGTGGTCGTGCGATACCGATGCTTGGTAATCGACAATGACAAAACGAATGTTTCGACAGAAGATCTTAACATTATTCTATAATTAAAATATAGTCTTAATTTAACCTTAGGAGTAGGTTGCGCCATGCGAGTAGAACATACCAAAAGCAAAAGAAAATTGTCCGGCTTGAATGGTATGATGTAGAATGAAAAAATTTCAAATAAGAGCCGAATTACCCCTGTTTTCTCAAATAAGGGCCCAATATCGAGGATTAGCTCCCTTCCGAATCCTCCATCCACGAGCCCTTATCGGGCTTGCCTTACCTATGTGAGGGCCACCCTCGGCGTGCTCGAGTGAAAGGTTGCTTCGCCCTGCCCTTGCTAGTGGCCGGTTGTCGCTTGAGATCGACCACCGGCGAGAAAGAAGGACAAAAAAAAGGGAAAAAAGAGAGAGAAGAAATAGGAAGAACAGTAAATAACAGAGAAAAAAAAAGTAAATAACGAAAATGCCTTTGGTCAAGCCATTCTTTAAAATAAAGAGACACTTCAGGTTCTTCTCTCAAACAAGGTCTATTTCAGGCCTTTTTTTTTTTTAGAAAATGAAGGTAGTTCAGGCCCCTTTTTAGAATTTTTCCTTTTTATAATTGGAGATAAATCTGTGAAAGAACATATATGTCACTTAAATAAAATATAGGAAAAATCATATCCAAATTGAGGTAAGAATAAGGAGTAACTCAGTGCAAGATCGAGTGAGGGCTAGAGTGGTGGGTTGGCTCTAAACAAATTGTAAATCCACTTACGACCCATTGATTAGCAATTTAATACCCGTATTATGTTTCGGCTAATTTATGATCCATTTATTGAATTTAACTAATTCATATAATAACTTACCTCATCATATATATATATATATATATATATTACGAAATGGATTTATGATCCAGGTTAAATTTCGAGTGGTCGGTCTCCCTTTTCTATGCGTGTCCAGTGTCCACAATTGATGTCTCGAGCATGAAGATGGTCGCCAAAAGCGACAGCTGAACATGTACACAGCGCATGGAGGGCGATTCCGCAGTTGCTTCTCTCCGGGGTGGTCGAAGTCACGCTTTCAATTCGAACGATCTCATCAGGTCGATGCGTTTTTCCTGAGGGGGGGAAAAAGAGCGACGTCCGTTAAATCGGCCCGCAAACTTTTGGCTAAATCTTCCTATTTCTGGGACCATGTGTTGGGCGTTTGGATTCCATTGATGGGTCCAACGTGTTTGAAATGGAAAAAATAAAAGCAGGGCAAGCCAATTAGGAAGGACGGAGACCATGAGTGTTCGGTAAATTGCCACGACGAAATTTCCGACGATAATCTAGGTCAGGACATATGCACCATACTTTCCCTTAGGACCCGCCGGGGAAAATATACTGTTTTTCGCAGGTGAAACTCAACTAGATCATTCGAGTCCGCAAAGTAAATCGCGCGATGTAGTTCCTCGCAAGTTCCTTCATCTCCACATTCTGTTTTTTTTTTTCCCCCTTCGTTGCGACTTTGAATGAATACACTTACAAATTAAAGGCAATTCGTGACTAAGTAAATTGCGCGGTGTGGTCGCGCAGTGATAGCAAGGATTTTGGAATGGCTGGAAAGAATGCATTTTTATAGTTGATTAAAAGGTCAATGACCAAACTTGTAAAGAGATTGCTAGAAGGTCATCTATTTTCGGCCTTTAGCAGTCGGGACAGCTGGCGTCCAAGTCATTGGTTGCCGGCCAAAATGTGCAGAACAATGCATTGGAAAAATATCAAAAGGTTTAAGACTAAATTGGCCAAATCGAAAGGATTAAGACTGGATTGACATTCGTGCAATAGGATTAAAAACTTTTTGATAATTATCCCGTCGAATGTCTTATTCTTTTCACGAGTGTCATGCTATGTTGCTCTTCATGCATGTGGTTTATACTCGACATCAACCTCGAGCGGCCTAGTAGGGACTAGAGAGAAAACTCAAGAGGGTTTCAATAACTCGAGAGAGTTATACAATTTGGTTTAGGTAAAAAAAAAAAGTCAAGATTGTAAAGATTCACGAGGTTAAGAATTGAATTAATTAGCATAAAATGAGTCGCCCTTACTCATATTTAGACTTAAAAAGTGCTTGTAGGCGGTTCCTTTTCTTTTGGGACATCATCGTCTGACAACCCAATTCGACAAGTAAAAGGAAAGCTTCAACTAAAACATGTTTTGTTAAAGGTCTATGGGTGCAACTCCACGGATTAAAGAAAGAGGCTGATTATGAAAATGCAAACTAGGGCTTTGCTTTATTTATTTTTTCACTTATTTCATTGTTTTTTTTTTTTTTGTATATCAAGACTGTTTTCAGCACGAAAAGCCTAATTTTGTGCGGGATTAGGAATTACACCGCTAGCTACTAGGGCCAGGGAGACCGATGCATTTCGCAGAGAGAATCAAACAAAACGTATGTATTGGCTTTTGACAATACGGATCTCCCTTCTTCTTTTCTTTCGGTTTTTAATCGACAACATAATAGCAAACTGCACCTCATTTGGGATAATTGTAAAAAAAAAACTCCCAAATTTATTGTATGACAGCCGATTAAATTCTAAACTTTTCGATTCTACCAATTTAGACCCGAACCTTTTGACGGTTTGCCAATTTAGTCCTAAACTTCTCAACAAGGACAATTTAGTCCTAAACTTTCTAAATTTTGCCATTTTAGTTTTAAACCAATTATTTGGATAATCGGTCGAAGGACTATATCAACAAATTGTCAAAAAATTTAGGATTAGTTGATGACTAAATTGACATAATTAAAAGGTTTAGGACTATAGGGACGAATCGTCAAAAAGTTAAGGATCGAATTGGCACGATTGAAAGGTTTATGATCGATTTGGCCGATGTACAGTAAGTTTAAGACTTTTTGGATACTTTTCCCCATCGTATTTCAAACGCTGGCGGATTCACGAACCGATTTATCCCATTCGAATCGAGACAATGAAACATAGATCTAAAAGTCTAGGAGGTGGGAGTGTGTGTATGGTATTGAGCAATGGGGTAGGAGAGAGAGAGAGAAGGGGGGAGGGGGGAGAAGGAACACATTAAAACCCATACATAAGGTTGCTCCGAGACAAGAATGAACAGCTCCATTGGTGGAATATAGTAATATTCTCTTGAGAGAGAGAGAGAGAGAGAGAGAGAGAGAGGAGAGGGTTTTGAAAGGGGGAAAAGGATAAAAGGGGATGATGGGAAAGAGGGTCCATCCGATTGCACATTGCTTGTTGGTGGTTTAGGTAGCAAACCCTGCCCTTCCATTGGACCCCCTTCTCTCTCTCTCTCTCTCTCCTCCTTAGATTCCTCTCTCTCTCTCTCTCTCTCTCTCTCTCTCTCTCTCCTTCCTTTTCTACTCCTTAGAGGGAAAAATATTAGGGGCCAACTCATCTCAACTTTCTCAAGCAATCTCTCTCTCTCTCTCTCTCTCTCTCTCCACAACATGAATAGGGGCCTAAAATATCACACACACACACATATGCACGTTTGCTTTTGCCCGTGAGAGAATCCAAATCCATCAATGGCCCGCTTGTTTCGAGAAAAACTTCATGATAAAAGAAAGTGCTTTTTCGAAAAATTATTTTCCGGGAAAATGTTCTCCCCTTTTTCCCGATTAGGGAGTTCGTCTTCTTGACTTTTCAGGCACGCGTGTTTTTACTTTGGCCGCAAGTGGTTTTCCGATCGACTGACCGATTTCAGCGAGCCGAGCTCGTGAAAGTCCAGAAAACTTGTCTGCAGAAAATGTCTACCGCTCAAGTAGGCGCATCCCGAGAAATCGAAAAAAAAAAAAAAAAAAGAACCTCCCCTCGTTGAACTAACCACTCTAGAAAAACAAAAGAAGGGTTTTGATCCTCTAATGAAATGTTGCATGCTGAGACTTAGAAGCTCCAAGGGAGCAACAACAAAAGTACCACTATTTATCTCCTCAGACCACAAGCTTTTCTGTTCCTTTACACTCGGAAAACAGGAACCAACATTAATTGATTTTTCTGCCTGGCTAAGGAAATGGTCTTTCTTTTCTCACTATATGAGTTTGACATTTTTTTGACTTTCACTTTCACATTCACATTCACACCAGTCTAAAATTCTAAATAAAGACGACGAACATAACCGTTGGCACACTAACTAAGGTTTCCCCCTCCTTAATTTCCTCGCCCGACAAACCTTTTTTTTTTTCCCTGTCATCAGAAATATTAAAATAGAATTAAAGGGTACTGGGTATCCCCAGTTATTAAAAAAAAAAAACGGGAAATTTAGCTGTATTTACTATATTTAGGAGGACATCAACTCTTTCCTCACCAATACCGCCTTTTTTTTTTCTTTTTCCTTTTCCATTTCCTTATTGGTTATATCAATAGTTTTTGGAAGAACAACTCATCCGTAGGAGCTTGCGAGATATATAAGCTGCCAACATTTCACCAACTTGTTGTGCATCTCCCTTCGTACCTCAACGAGAATTTATTCCCTCTCAATTTTAGCTTAAAGGGTTTTTATTTTTATCAAATTTAGTCATCATCATCATCATCATCATCTCCCCCCTCTTTCTCTCTCTCTCTCTCTCTCTCTGAGCTTCAACATGACTGTCAGGCAAAACTGTGGAGTCTCAAAGATTCAAACGGGAGGAGTGTGTTCATAAGGTTCAGGTTATGGCTTGGAACTAGTGTAGGATTGGATTTATGGCCTTCTTCTCAGCAAATTTCATGCTTCAAGCCCCCCACGATCAAGATCACGAACACCCTCATCGCCATCATCAGCACCAGATCCTATCCTCTTGCACACCTCAAGACTACCATGGTACTTAACAAGACTCTGCCCGGTCTCTTCCTTTTTCTTCATTTTCGCTGAGTGTGCTTGAAAGTCTTTTCCTTTTTTTTTTCCGCTGGTGCACCCACAGGTGTTGCCTCCCTGCTGGGCAAGAGATCCGTGTCCTTCACAGGCATTGACGTGAGCGACGACCCCAACAACAACAACAGCAACGTCAATGGAGAGGAAGATCTGTCGGAAGATGATGGGTCGCAGCCCGGGGGAGAGAAGAAGAGGAGGCTCAACATGGAGCAGGTGAAGACGTTGGAGAAGAACTTCGAGCTCGGCAACAAGCTTGAGCCTGAGAGGAAAATGCAGCTCGCCAGAGCACTCGGCCTCCAACCCAGGCAGATCGCCATTTGGTTCCAGAACAGGAGGGCGAGGTGGAAGACGAAGCAGCTGGAGAAGGACTATGATGTGCTCAAGAGACAGTTCGATGCTGTGAAGGCTGACAACGAAGCCCTCCAAGCTCAGAACCAGAAGCTTCAAGCCGAGGTATGTTTGAAAATTTTACTGCAGAAGCTAAAGTACTGAGCTTGAGCTAAGAGTCGTTTGTGGTTAGTTTGGAGACGTTTGAAATTGTTGGAATTTTTCATGGGGATTGAATGGTGTGTGCAGGGTGGTTTTCTTTTTTTTTTTCCTTCTTCTTTCATTTTTGCCTTTATGAAATGGCCAAAGGATGAATGCTCTTAATGTTGACTTTTCCTCTGAAAATGGGTTTTCATTTCTATTCAAATTGTGATCTGGTGGAGCAAAGCATAGTCAAAGTTACTTTCTCAATCCAAATTGAGAGGCCTAGCTAGCTTTTCTTGGCATTAATCTTGATGGGTATCTTTTAGGTTTTTCCCTTTTTTCATGGTATATTCAATATGCAGATACTGGCACTCAAGAGTACCAGAGAACCAGCCGAATCCATCAACCTCAACAAAGAAACCGACCAGGGCTCCTGCAGCAACCGGAGCGAGAACAGCTCCGAGATCAAGCTCGACATCACGAGGACGCCGCCTGTCGAGAGCCCGGTCTCAGGCCACGCTCCTCCGGCAGCAGGCCGCCAGCTGTTCCCCTCCTCGATAAGGCCTGCCGCCTCCGGGGGACTGGCGGTGGCACAGCTGTTCCAAAATCCCTCGAGGCCCGATCACCCCATGATAGTCAAGGAAGAGAGCAGCATCACCAACATGTTCTGCAGCATGGACGACCACTCCGGGTTCTGGCCATGGCTGGAGTAGCAGCATTACTGAAAAGAAACCAAGGAGCGAAATCGAATTCTCCATCCCTAGTCGGAGCCAAGTTATGGGAAGTACATTACGTATTACCCTCCACGAGATATAACTCATAAGAAGGAAGGGAAGAGGAAAATCCCCATTTTTTTCTTGCTTAAATTTTGGTGTATAAAAATAGCAACGCATATGATAAAATTTGGGAATTTCGAGGACAATCGTTTAAGATTCTCTTGCTTTTTTTTTTTCCTGCTTAGAAATAAAAGAACACTTCCATGTTTCGTAGAGGCCTGGCGCTTAGTGAAACTCGAAACCTAGATGAATTGATTGATGTCAGTCAGTTCTAAAGGAGAGGAGAGGAGAGGAGAGGGGAGGGACGGGGGAGAGTGGAAGAAAGTGGTAGCGATTTGTGCCGATCATTTCATCAATCAAACACCACTTAGAAATTATTTTAACCGGACAAATCTACTCGGAGTTAGCAAAAGCACGTAGCTTTTTCATAAGGAGGACAATAAAAGATACATTTTCATTGGGGGCGTGCATATCCTCTGAAGAAAGAGAGAGAATCAAAGCACAAATTCCGAGAAGAGAAGAAGACAAGGAGATGGAAGCGTGGAAGAAAATAAAAGGACGAAAGTTGGGGTCACCCTCCCGTGAAAGAGACTTTGAAAAAACTTGTAGAAACCACACACGCCATCAACTCGGTGCTTGAGTCCTCTGCAATCTGTTTTGTACAAGCCAGACTTCACGTGACCCCATTGGAACAGAAGGAAGTGTCCTCGTTCATGCCCGAGGCTTGCATCAGTGAAGTACTAGACAAAGCTTAGTTGATACTCGTATCGGTGGGAGCGATGGACAAAGCCAATATGAGATTCGTGAAGTTTGCGCTAGTGCGAAGATTGGTAATCGCGTATGTAACATGACAAAGATTGACTTTGTGCCGATCGAAGGTGCTGGAGACTCCGAGACTTCATCACTCGAGGGCGATGGAAGTCGCTTGCGCATCTTTTCGAGAACCGAGCTTCAGCCCCGCTGCGTGCAAATGAAGACGGATTTCAATTGTGCCTGCATCTGCGTAAAATTTCCAACGATGCACAGCATGTTCCCATCTGAAATTGGAAGACAGATGACCATCTAGACCCGTCTATGTCGACGGAAAATTCAGGCGGGTGGTGTACGAAATAAATAGGTCCAAAGGAAATAAATCCTTCCTCCAAAAAGGGAATCTCAACATTGTACAGAGTCTACTGTTGCACTACACGTTCATCAGACACTATGTCCATCTTTCACATCACCTCACTGTTCTTAAATTTTTCAAGCATGGAGACATTGCCCTTGTTTGATGCATCGTTTGGTGCCGACACCAGCAAAGCCATCAATACAAACCGTGGAGAAGGCCGACATTGACCAGATAGATATAGTTGTATCCAAAGGAATTGAATCCTCTCTTTGTCTGCATATATTCATTGCAGAATGAACATGGAGTGAATGATTGTCCCTTTCTGATTTGTATCCACATTTTCGCTATATTTAGACAGTAATTAACGTCGCTAATTCCTTTGGACTTTGAAGTTCTCGACCGATGTAAACGAAACGGAAGAATACGGAAAAAAATAAAAAATACATACGAGCTTTCACCTCATCTGAACACTAATCAACGAAACAACAAACCTCAACCCGCCCTAGCTTGGCGGCCACGGCACCTGCCATTGGAATACCTAAAGGCAACTGCTTTAACAGATACGCAGAAGACCACTAGATTCTACCGATCAAGTCCTCCAAAGACAAGTTAGAAAATACGAACCCCGACATGTGAAACCTTAAAACGATTAATCTAAGCTGGGCAGTTACCCGGTTTATCTTATCTTTGTTCGTGGGATCATGTGCCCCATGAATAAAACCAATCATCTCTGGCATCAATGCTGGAACTTCGGGCGCTCGATCGCCATTTTCCAGATCCCAGCGCATGTTGTTCTTCCACCTAACACAATTTCTTTTCAAAAGATCCCCCCATAAACTAATGACAAATCGAGATTAATTAACGAGAAGAGCTTGCGGAGTGGCCACGTGCATGGCGGCGGAAACAAAACTCAAACATGTTTCTTATCGGTTGCTACGGTCCCATGATGAAGAAATCATGTGGCGGGCAATAGCAGAAATGATTGCTTAGTCATTGCCTTTTGCGCTTAATGATAATTTAATTTCTCTTGCTTTTTTTTTTTAATTCCAATTCGCTGGCGATCCCTAGAAGAAGATGCTGCTATTGAGATTATCTAGAATAAGGAAAGGCGATTTGATTTTTCAAATGGGTCCATGATTGATAATAACATTTGTGGGGTGTCCAAAGTTCGAGGTTGATTCGGATGAATTATTGTTTCGTGGGTATTGCTTTTTTTGCTTTTGTTTCGGTTGTTAGCATGGAGTCGCTGACATGGAGAGACCTTAATGACAGAGAGAAAGGCTTTCTGACGAGATGAAGGTTCTAGAAAAAAGAAAGCCAAGTTTATAACCATCGAGCAATCGATGATCCCGCTTCTATTCCCACCTCATCGACATCCGTGATCCTGGAGTTGGGATTACTCCAATAAGTCTTTTCGGTCCGGAGCTGCATGATTTCAACAAAGATGTGAATTAGGAATGATTGGTCGACGAGACATGAATCAAAGGCTAAATATTGATATACCCGGGGACTTCTCCTATATCTTTGAAGTGGATCTCTTGGTTTTAAAGATAATTATTTTGACCTTAGGTGTGTTTCTTCGGGTAATAACTCCACGATAAAGATTTTTTTTTTTCTAGGAGTCATTTTTCAGGAACATGATTTTCCCTCTTAGGTTAGGAAATTCATTTTCTTTAACTTTAGGCACATATATTTTCTTTGGCCATAAATGATTTTTCATTGACCGATTATTTTCACCATACTAAACTCGTGAAAGTCCAGAAAAAACAATTCATGCTCAACAAAACACACCTTTAGGTGAAGTTTGAAATATGTACCGTGCTTTGATCTTTTGGAGATATGTCTCGCCATCGAATGTCGAATCGAAAGCAATGATATATCTGATGTGGTTTCCAAGGCCATGCCGTCCTCCTAATGAAAATCATCTTTGCTTTCGTGGTCTCCTATTGCATAAAAGAATCTGGCTATGTTTAGTTCAATTTTCAAATTTTATCTAGCCTTAAATTTTACTTAAGGAAGTACCTCGCCTTTTAATTGGGATTCCATAAAACAGCTCTCAAAGCTCTTTTTTCATTTTGAAAGATGGAGGAGCGAAACAATCAACCTATTGATATTAGAAGACCTTTTGGTCCAAGTAAGTGGTATGGATTCTCCAATCAAGGCTCATGTTATAATCGAAGTGTCTCTCCACGGATGGTTCCATTTCTTATAATTGTTGAACAGGGTTCAACAAGCAATCGATATTTCACTATTAAGGGTGTAGTCCCGTTTATAGTAACGGTCCTTATATATCGTATTAAGCAACAAGTTTTAAGTAGCTAGAGCTTCTCTAAGACTTTTGATGACTCAATTTCGGCTGGCCGTTAACTTGTCGTTCAAAACATTCATTTTGCTTGTGTAAACTAAATGAAGCAAACCATGCAATACCCCCGAGTTTCAAACTCCTCTTTGCTGGACTGGACTCACCAAAAATTTGGACTCGAGAGATGGGCCTGGTCGCGGCCCACAAAAGCGAATCCAGAATCTTAATCCTTGCGCCTTCTCGGCCCATGTGTGTATTTGGAAGCTGAGATGATGCGAGATCTAGACCGGCTAAAGGAAAGCCCAATCTCTGGTCCCACACTTCCGCCATCCGACCAATAGAAACACAGATAAATCCTCACCACAAAAAAAAGTCCTCCAAGAAAATTCAAAATTCACTTCACTTATCCACCATCACATTTTCTCTCTTACTCGATCCAATCCCGCTTCGGATAATCCGATGGCCACCGCTCCACTCCCACACTCCGCCACCACCTCGGCCGCCGGCCGCCACCTATCCTCCACCAAGCCCCCTGCCTACAGCCTCCCCGTCGCATTCACGTCACCGAGAGCCAACTCCAACAGGCCAGTAACTAAACTCCTTGTGTCCTCCTCCTCCTCCTCCTCCTCCCAAACCGCCGCCCAAGCCGGAGCCAAGCCGAAGGAGGAGACCATCTTCTTCGACGGCGGGGCCCACTACGGCGACCTGGTGGCGAACCTCCTCCTCGGGTTCACGCTGCTGTGGCTGCCGCTGACGCTGGCGGCGGTGTCGCGGGCGTTCAACCTCCGGTACCGGTTCACGAACCTCCGGGTGACGGTGGTATCGGGGCTGACGGGGCAGGACCGGAGCGACTTCTCGTATGAGGTGATCAAGGACGTCCAGGTGGTGCCGCGGTTCATCGGCGAGTGGGGCGACATCGTGATAACGCTGAAAGACGGGACCAAGGTCGACCTCCGGAGCGTGCCCAAGTTCCGGGAGATCGCCAGGTACTGCTTGGCCATGGCCGATAAGCCCGTCATCTTGAAGGAGAAGGGCCCTAAAGGCTTTTAAGGTTTAACTCGACGTATAAAATTGACCTTTCTCTTGTTTTATTCCAAGTAATGTAAATTTTTTGGCTATAATTATTACGCAGAAAATGGAACTTCTTTAACTCTTTTTTTCTTTTATTGTCTAATCCGGATGATGATCATGTGAAGTTGCTACTTTTTATGTGACACAAATTGTTCTTCCCCCTTCTTATAAATCCACTTATAACATTCGTGTTGCTCGGTCATTTGCACCGGCATGGCTTTTGCTGTTATTACAGTGGGAAGAAGTCGAGAATTCTTTCCATGAATTGCCCTCATTGATTCGAGGAACTTGTCGACTTAAGTCAGAGACAAAAATGCGTTTATTTTCATGTCTTATCGAACTAATCGTGGGGTTTGAGCAAGATCTGAGTATGAACAATCACTTGAGTATGATATGCTCCTAGTTCACCCCAACTTGTGTCAAAAGTTTAAAAGCCATTCCTAACATGGGCCAAGGCTGCTGTGTGCATGAAGAATTAACTTGCTCGCCTTTTCTGCCTCCTACAAGCAGATTCTTGTTTTCCATTAATCATGAAATTGGCACCGATTAGTGAAAACATTTTCCCATCATCCGGCACTGGGAAAATGTCGCATTTAGGATGTGTTTATTTGAGCGAAAGAATTTTCTGAGAATTGATTTTGCGGACTTCCGTGCTCAAAGTAGGAAAATGAATTCACTGACCTGAAATAAGGGAAAGCATTTTCTTAAAAAAGGATTAAGGGTGTGTTTGTTTCTGAAAATTTAATGATAAAAGATGGGTTCTTTCTCATGACACATTGTGCCAAATAGAGAAGTTCATGTGTTTCTTACATTCCCTTTCCTTTGTGACTGCGATTGGAGCTGCTTGAGTAAGAGATGAAGTTCTTGCAATCGAGACATCGTTTTCCGCTTCTTGTTCATCATACCTGAAGTTCTGCTAAAGTAACAACGAAACGCGCGCACAAAATCTAGCTTCCGACATGTTCCTAATCATTCCGTGGAACTTGGGGTTCCATCGACAACTTCAGGAATCACCCAATTAATTTGACGGAATCAGTCCGTCGTGGTCGGGAGGAACGAATGGTCCCGAATCGCAGACCAAGCTGGAAAGTCACTAAGTTTATGCGGAAAAAGTACTAAAAACGTCCTAAACTGATAGCTCTGGTATCATACCAATTGAGTCTTAAACCTTTCAACTGGACCAATTTAGTCATAAATCTTTTTGTATTGTTACTAATTCGGTCAATTCGGGCACATTTAATAGGAAATCGCTGATGTGGATGCTGGCTATTTTACGTGGCATAGCTAGCATTGACGTAGATATTTTTAATAATTTTTTTTAAAACTATGTTTTCATTTTTTTTTATAAATATTTTTCTAATTATTCTTTCTCTTTTTTTTCATTCATTTTCTTCTTTCACTTTGGCCTGCGAGGGTCGCGGTGGAGGCTGCAAAGGCCCAAGGCGAGGGCCTTTGTAGCCTCGCTTGCGGCCGGCAAGGCCATTAAAGCCTTGAAGGCCCTCACCTGGGGCCTTCGCAACCACGGATGAGTCGACCCTCGCACAAATCTGGCGAGGGCCACAACTCTCACTAGGGCCGGCGAAGGCTAGCAAGCCCTCTTGCCCGGTGGTCGGCAATAGTTGCCGGCGACTTTCGTTGGCTAAAGTGAAAGAAAAAAAAGAATGAAAAAAAAGATTATTAAAAAATAACTACGTCGGCGTTAGCAACGCCACGTAGGATGGTCCTCGTTCATGTCGGTGATTTTCAGCCTAAATTGACCGGATGAATTCAATAGGTACCAATGCAAAAGGTTTATGGCCAAATTGGTCCGATTGAAATGTTTAGAATTGAATTGATACTAATGCAATAGGTTTATGAATTTTTTGACACTTTTCCTGTCGATTTGATCTTTCATTCAACCCATATTTAGGAAAAAAAAAAAATTGGAAGACATTTCGATGTGCGAATAGCGGTTCGGATCTACAAGAATTTGGTTTACTTGCTGAATTGGATCGTCAAACGGCGTTGTGTTAGTACTCACGATCCCTGAAGATTCACAGCTCAGAGGAAGATAAGGACATTTGAGCACAACCCTGTTTCTCAGGAAGCTGGGGTGCAGTCATCACCTGCCTGGAAGCTTCTCCTTTGCAAAAAGAGAAGGTTTTCAAGAGAACAAATGAGATCACAGTTCGCAAAACCGGTTCTTTTTCACAGCATTAGCAGTTGTGTACATCTTAGGGGCGAGCGGTTCCCGCTCCGATCCGGTTCTTCTCAAGAATCGAGAACCGGACCGGTGGTGCCGGTTCCCGAGCGGTCCAATGGAGTCAAGGGAATACTATCCAGGAAGAAATGACTCTAAAACAGTAAATTCCTTTTTAAAAAAAAAGCATAAGATGATAGAATTTTTAAGCACAATCTAATAACATATAGCATTCGACATTATTGGGCGGAGTCATGGCAATAGAAGCTGCAAAATAGATATGTGGTCCAAGTTTCAACCGCATGAGACCATGTAAATGCAAAAATAAATAAATAAATAAATTAAAATCAACCGATCCGATTCGGACAGTTTGGTCTAATCCTGTACCTCTAGAACCGGGAACCGGACCACTGCCCTTTGGAACCGGGAACCGGACCACTGGTCCGGTCCGGTTCGGGCGGTTCATGGTCCGATCGGTCCGACTTGCTCACCCTTAGTACGTCCGACTTTAGCGAAACTAATTTATAGCTGAGCTTGACGACTTGTAAAACAGCTGCAATATCACATTCGAATCAGAAAAATCAAAGCAAAACATATGGAATCGTAAATGTTACTTCTCATCGCTCTCTTCGGTTCTCGTTGTGATTGTGCTTTGCATAAATGGTGCATAAACGGCACGAAGTCTACATATTCTTTCGACAATGCTATAGATATTGAGGCCGATGTGCGATTTTACTGAATGATAGGTAACTAGGTATTTAATGAGATGGCCATGTTCCACAGTTATAAAGGAGTGATTTACATCACTTGGCATCTCTTACATAAATCCTAATACTCTTTTGGGACAAATAATTTGCGAGATCGCATATTTGATATGTCACTTTCACATCAGACCGAACCATGTTAATTTACTAGTCTTATGAACTTGAGAAAATAATGGTCTTTCTGTGTATATTAGTTTGCTTTTGGAAGTCTAATTGTAATGTCAGCCCTTTCAGTCTACGTATGTGGACCAAAACAAAACAATGCGAAGAAGAAATCATGTGAAACGAAGCATAGGATTCTCAGTTTGTAAGGCAAAGAGATAGGACAGAATGAAAAAAAAAGTTGCACGATCCACCACTATACTCAATAGTATCTGAGAAAGGAGAACCAAAAGGGCATGTGAGAATCCCAAGCAGCGCAAACCAAACATTCGATACAACATTACCACATAAGTTCCAAATTGTTGTACCACAAAATGGGTCCTATATGTTCCTTTTTCCTTTTCTTTCCACATTGGATCGGAGAATATGTTCGATGTCACGAGCCGATGTAAGAGTGCTTGCAAAAGCACGTCACGTGGTGCCTCCGGAATTCAGTAAATTCGGGTCAGACAGCTCCTTCTCGTGCCTTGTGAAATCTTTATCGTGTAAGGAAAATAGAAATTCATAGACATCATATTTTGGTAAACAAGTTTTTGGATCCCTAACTTCTCACTCTCCAGTTTTTTTTTTTTTTGGTGGTTTTTGCTCCTCACACGTTCGCTATCTTACTCATCATATCGTGTATAGCACAAGCTTTCAACATTGGCCAGTGTGTTAGGATCAGAGTGCACAATTACAACGAAATAGAGAGTAAATGTAAGAAAGAGAAATCTAGACACAAGATTTATCTTGGTATACCATTAAATAAGGGCTATATCTAGCAGAAGATTCCACTATAATTAGTACCTCTCACCTCTCAGTTACAATTCTCAATTACAAAAGAAATATATTATATAACAATAGCTATTTATGGGTTCAAACTCAAGCTATCCGAGGGCGCTGCCCTTGGGACCCCATCACACCTCCCTTGACCTTCGTCGGAACTGGACCCTCGTGTCTTCTTGTCAATATGGAGTATGAATCACACCCCAATACAGTGTAGAACTGTCACAAAACTTTGGAACAAAATCAATGATCGAAAGGAGATGGGGCGGAGCTTAGAGAATCAGGTCCTGAATTGGTTTTTTGTACCATGCATTACGCATCAAGGTTCAAACTTTCTTTGTGAGGGTGAAAATTCAAACTCTCTTTTTCTTCCTCTTTTCGACTTGGCTCGGCTCTTGTCATGGCCCCACTGTATTTCAGTTCCTTCATCTTAGCAAAATGGAAATCATTAGGGAGCGTCAAACACGTCTTGAACTGTGGAGGGGACAGCTCGCAATCGAAAGGAGGACCTAGATTTTGTAACTAGTAAGGCAAGAGGACATGCACAAACAACAAGACAAAAGAATGACGATCGTGGTTACTTAGTAAGCATCAAATTAAGCAGGCTTTTTGCATCGTATGCTATTGAAAAGGGGGGTCCAACACACAAAGTTGTCCTATCCAAAGTTGTTTCCTTCTTTCTTTCCGAGAGAGAGAGAGAGAGAGAGAGAGAGAGACGTAGAGATGTTTGACATAAAGTGGATAACTGAAAAAAGTTATTTGGCTTGAAGGTGTTAATGTTTTCATCACGAGCATCTTCCCTATTTCAACTCCAGCTCCGCAAAGAATTGAAATTCAATTTCTTGATTTGCATCGCGGAATATAGATGCCCGACCATACTAAGTTTAAAACCAATTCTCTCTCTCGTTTGTTTAGTGAGATTGTGTGATTTTTTTTAGGGCCCTCATTTCCATCCTTTTGTGGAGCGAGTTGACGTAGATATTTTTTTGAAAAATAATCGCAAGAATTTATCAAACTCACCCCTTAGGTTCGGCGACATGTGACTTCTCCAGGAAAAATTATCGAAAAAGTACAAAAAAAAATCATAAACCCATCGTATTTGTATCAATTCGGTCATAAACCTTTCAAATAGACCAATTTAGTTCAAAATATTTTTACATTGGTATCAATTCGGTTAACCGGCCAATTTCGGCTAGAAATCGCCGATATGGATGCCGACCATCTTTATGTGGCACGATCAGCACTAACTTAGATTTTTTTTTATAATATTTTTATTATTTTATAATTTATTTTATTTTCTTTTTTGTTATTACTTTTATTTCTTTTCATTTGGCCAGAGAGGGTCGCGAAGGCCTTTTTTTGGCCAGCCATGGGCAATAATGAGACGGTCCTTGACCAGTGGCAAATGACGGGGAAAAAAGAAAAAAGAATCAATTTTCTTTTTCAGGATGTTCACGTCAGCATAGATCGTGCCATATAGAATAGTTGCATCCACATCGGCTATTTTTGATCAAAATTGATCGAATTGATTGCATTGGTACTAATAAGAAAATATTTAGGATTAAATTGATCTAATTAAAATGTTTATTACTGAATTGATTATAATGCAATAAATTTAATTTTTTCTTTCGTACTTTTCTCGAATTCTCTAAAGAAACAGACTTTTGGCGGTCGAAGCGTGTTAAAAAGGCGTATATAGATATATAGCCGGTTCAAACATGAGTTTGAAATTCTTGAGAGACTCGAGCTACATACAAATTCTTGTTTTTTTCCCAGCTGTCATCAGTGTGCTTGCTGACGCAGCTTCCAATTATTACTCACTCCTCAGTCGGTGTAGACGACGACCATGTAATTTTGAACGTGGAAGCACTAATTGATCATCACATCACATCTCCAAGATCACCAAAATGAGTCAAAGAGACTCTTTGATCAGATTGACTAGCGGTCAATGAGGGTACCCTAGGTACAAGGAACTCCTTGGCCCTTGCTACACCCCCAAAAAAAAAAAAAAAGGCAAAAGAAGAAGAAATTTGGTTGGTCTTAATTAATGATTAATCCCTTTCAAGGTTCACTAATATATATTGGACGATAAGAGATTGAGAGTACATGTTTTAGGTGCGCCACGACTAATCATATAATTCATGAACTAAAACAAAATCATGTGTCAAGACTAAACCTGGAGAATGCAAACGTATTTTCTCCGTCCGAATAAACCCGCAAATACCTACTTGGCTCCTTGCAACTAGGTTAACATTGATCAATGCCCTCCAAAACGAGTATCATATTTTGGATTTATGATCACCTTTTGTATCTATTAATACATTTAAGCGTGCATTTTGGTCTTAGTGTACAATTAATTATGGTTTTTCCATGCATGTAGATCGCTTCACACGCGAATAAAGTAATTAACAAATTAACACAATCATAAAATGAGACGAAGGAATCGATACAAATCAATGAAGTCCTAGAGCCTCATCGTTTCGTTGAAAGTACAAAGTTCGAAATGAAAATTTCACGGTCTTATCCTGTGATGAGGCGGTCGGACATGTTTTCCACACACTAATCGTTACCGCTCTCTAATTTAGAGCTCTTTCTCTAGACCATAAAGCCCCAAAAAGGGCCATGTTTTTCTTTTCTTCCTTTCGTTTTTTCTTGCTTTGCACTTGCATTCCTTTTGTCCTTAAAGCGAAGAAAGATTGAGAGAAAGAGCTAAAGGGCTAAAGAGACACGGCGCCTTGTAATCGATTGGGAGGACGCTCTGTCCAGGCATGATGTTGAGCTCATGAAAAAGAAGATGCACAATGATCTATCTAGTCCCACCCCAACCCCATCAACCCATCAATGTCTTTCGGAACTTGGGCCTCGCTATAATGCTCCGATATCAAGTGCCGTGTGTATATAATTGTAAAGATACCCTTTGAGCCTGAGGATACGCTAGAACAGGGACAATCGATTTGCATCATGTTATATGGTGTAAAAATGTACCAAAATGCATCCTTAGATCTGGGGAGATCCATGAGTAAACTAGAACGATTCGAAGGTTTCATACAAAGTGCACAGGACGGTTCTTTTCTCTTTCATGGTCGAATAGGCAATTAGATCTGAATGCAACGTCTGTTCACCTAGCCCATCTTGTTCCCTTCTCTTTCGAATTCGTTTTAAAACCTATTATAAAACTAAGGGGTCAAAATCCCCCCAAATCGACTTTGATTTTGATGGATAATCTTCGATAACTTCAAAAACGAGTCGATTTCAAGTGCACTGTTTTGCATGAAAGAAGGGATTGGGACTTTGCGGAAAGTCCCTCCACAATGTCTCGTCTGTCCAAATTTGATCAACTTTTAAGTCGCCAGTGACAGCGACGGTAAGCATTGCCTCTCCTCAAATCTCTTCTCTATGTCAATCTGGTCTGATCTAAACCCTGTTCATCAACTAAAGTTAGTCGGTGCAAAATGCAAAATTTAAGGGAAAAAGTGGATAGCTAGGACCCCGTTCAAGCACATCATGGATTCATTCTTCCGAACTGATGGAACGTCTCAAGGACTACTTAAATATATCATGCACTCAGTTTTCCACATCATTTAATTAATGCCACTATGCATTCATGAGCTCAAGCATATAATTAACTCTATCTTTGAGGGGGCAGCACCATCATCTCTATTCTTATTTTATTTTATTTTTTTGAAAGCATATCATTGTCAACAAAGATCAAAAGTGAGCTGATCAAAGACCAATTGACAAGAATTGATATTCTTGCCTTTTGAAAATTAGGGTTCGTGTGGGTTCCTCTGTATTTGTTACTGTCTCTAGTAACTTTTAAAAGCTCTCTGATGGTAATGTTGCATCATATAAAGCTTTTTGGTTTAGGGTTCCCACAAGATCGGCCTTTTTTTCATTTGGCCGTCTTGTTTTGATGGCTTATGGTGGGACAGATATTACCAAACCCCCTCCTTAATCCTCACCTAATCTCCACCATTCCCATCAGAAGCCCTTTTAAGTTCTCTAGATTAGGGTCGAGAATTTTCTTGGTGAACGTGAGAATTCATGGCTCTTCCATCCATGTATCCACTTCGCAATCAACATCGTGGTATTTCTAACGGGAGACGATTAGCTATGGAGCAGCAGCTAGTTGTTGCTATACACAAATGCAATTTCTCATCTAATTAAAGCTCCGTTTGTTTTGGAAAATATTTTTTGGAAAGTCATTTTCCTGAAAATTAACTATATTATTCGATGTTTGGCTGAAACTTGAAAATGAATTGAAAAACATTTTTTGTCATTTGATAAAAAAACATTTGATTTGATTTTACTAATTAGACATACACTATTTGGGCGCTAGTGATTTGCGCATGATCAATTAGGGACACGGGCACTGGTACCGGCGTCCCAAGTTCGGGCTCGATGGACTTGGGCTTGGGCATTGGGAACCCGTTCTAGGCGAGTGGTCGATAAACCCGGGCCTCGGCGTCTTGGGCTCGGTCTCGATGAACCCTCGCACGGGGTTGATGGTCCTAGGCGGTAGGGTTACTAGCCCGACCTTGATGGACTTGTGCTCGGTCTCGTTGGAACCGGATGCGGGAATCCAGAATCTTGAGTTTGGCCTCAATGGACACATGCCCGGGCGCCGAGGACTCGTGCATTGGTGTTGAGGTCTCGAGGCCTGTCTCGAGGGACTTGGTCCCGGGGGTGGGGACATAGGTAGGGGCACCAAGGACTTGGCTCGGGCATGGGGACACAAGCCAGAGCTCTGGGGACCCGAGCATGGGGATTACGAACATGGGCTCGGCCTCTGTGAACTTGTGTTTGGCCTTGACGGTCTCGGGAGGACTCGGCCACGACCTCTAGGCGGGTGTCCGTAGCCAACGGACTAAGAACAAGCATTAGAGTTTTGTGGCGTCCCAGTATTCGCCACATGCTAGGAATGCTTGCTAACCTCTCTCGCTCTTTCTTTATCCTTTTCAATCTCTTATTGTATAGAGTATAAATGACACATGTGGATGACTTGATCATAAATGATCAAGACGGTCATATAGATTACAAGTGCATATCAACGAATAGATGGCGGGCATGCCTAATAGGTTTCACTAATTAGATAAAACACACTGCAAACAACAAACACTTGCAGCACAAAATATCTGGTTTTACTTGTATACAAATCGTTACCCAGTTCTTTACCTAGGACGGTCATATAGATATGATAACTACTCCCGGCCTAACGGCACCCTTAGCGGCTTTATCTTCACCATCAACATCCATGGGCTGCTCCTTGCTGCCGGCATCACTCGTTAGCTAAGCTAACATAAAGATAGTTATCCCATGAGGGTTGAGCTCAATTGTTCAGCGAATGAACGTCTACCCCAATATAATGTACCCATTGAAGTCAAAACATAGCATCAACAATGCATAGTTTTAATGCATGTGTGAGATAAAATATATATGAGATTCTTTCGAATTCTTATATATGTTATGCCGACTCATAAAGAGACTGTCCTCTCCGAATCACACAATGGAGGCATCTCTTCTCCAGAGGCATCCCGCATCATGCAGCGGGGCCTTCTTTGAATCACACAACGGAGGCATCTCTACTTCGTAGGCATCTCGGATCATGCAGCAGAGGCATCCCGATTCCATACCGGCTCCATGGGGTATCGTCGACGTAAGTTCTGTCTCAACCACTTTACCCAAAGGGTGTGGTCGATAGAAGCATCTGTCTTTGACGAAATCATTTCTCATCTCACAATGAAATGCTATGATCTACACATACAATGCAACCTTCCTATCATCGGCACAATCTTCGATAGTACTTTTGGAATTTCACTGCGATAATCATGCATAATAAGCGAGATTTCAAGAATGCAATCGGGATTTCAAATCATTGACGTACGATTCTAATACCAATCCACACAAACTCTAAAAGTTAGAAATTCACTCGCCTCTGGTAACCGCTTGAACCTTGAATGATTTGATGGCGAACGATCTCAACGACAATCGACGACTTTCGAGGCATGGACAACAGAGCTAGGGCGCACGAACAGAGGGAGGTCGGTGGAGAGAGTTTTGGAAAAGAGTTTTTTGACGACAAAATGACGAAATAGACTAACGTCAAAGGGTATTTATAGGCGAAGTAGAGTGAAAAACGACCAATCAAGAAACGATACACGTCCCTTGTGGGTCCCACCTTCTTGGCCGACTTGCCAAGTCGGCTGCCACGTGACACGTGGCATCGCCTTACCCGGTCCACCACGTGTCCCTTTGACGTGGACACATGGTCCCTCGACCACATACGTGACATCATGTGGTGTCCTACCATTCGTCCTTGTCCGGTCCCAATTTCTCGTATATTTAATCCAATGTGACTTCATCTAAATGCATTATAAATCCCCGTCGTCTTGTCATAAATTTCTAATATCCATTACAGATATTTATCCACACTTAGTGTGGCACTTAGCTTAGGATAAGCTGACTGAAATTTTGGGGTCATTACAGTTTAAGTGTCCAAACTAGAGTTTGTCTAAAAAATGATTTTCGATTTTTTGCAGATGAAATCATTTTCCTGCGTTTGGAGCATAAATTTTCTATTGACTATGGAATATTTTTTGTTAACTCATTTTCCAACGTTTTCCTAAGCAATTCAAACACTGAAAAATGAGGATAATGTTTTCCCTGAAAATATTTTTGCAAAACAAATGAAGCCTAAAATAAAAACTAGCCCCCAATTGACCTCATCATCTTTCTCTCTCCTCTAGTACAATGTTCACCTCTGTCGTTTCCGTTAGTCACTTCCACATTGCTCGCTGCTGTCTACCCCGACACCAACGATTCTCTCTATCTCTAGTTTCATGGAAGGTGAAGCCCCAACACCTTGGTGGTCCTTTCGTCCACCTTGACTAGTGGTTTAGAGGCTGTCGTTGGCACGAACGACAACATCGACAACCTCATATCACTGTCTCGCGCTCGCAAACACACACACACATACAGAGAGAGAGAGAGAGAGAGAGAGAGAGAGAGAGAGAGAGAGAGAGAGAGGAGCTTAGGTAAGAGATGGATGGTGGTGGCCTCAAAGCTGCTACCATGGCAGTGATGACGGTGGCGGTGTGATGTGCCGATAAGGATTACTAGCTATGTTCTCAGAGAGAACCATTCTCGGACACCTATTATAGTGAAAACCAGGTTAAAAAATTCATACACCTAATAAATATTTTCATGGTTAAATCATGCCGAATAAGATAAATGACTTCCTCAGGTCTAGAATACCGTGGTTGAGAAAGACGCGGTTCCGCTTTTGTTAATTAGTAACTTACACAAATTTAAGCAAATCCATAAAGTCTTATTTTTTCTCTTGATTACTCCTCGGCTTATCTGAAAGTCTTGTGTCAAAAGGCATGTGATAATGTATCGGGAATAGAAAATCACCTGATGATTTACTTAATGTGTGCACAAACCTAGTGCTAAAATTATGTACTAACGAATTATTGACTTTTCTTCCGAATACAATCGTTAAAAGGCATGGACCATAAAGTTGGTCCAAGTTTTAATATGTGGAAATCCAAGAGAGAAATTATCTACACGAATATTCCCAAGCACTTGTCGACAACTGTTTGGGAGGGTGAAGATGAAACCAATACGAGAGAAGACAAAAGGAAAGAATCGTACCACTAGCAACAAATTGCACCAAACAAGAGCTTTCGATTTGGCAAAGACAACAAAGAAAGAAGATGATATTACAATCCATTCATTCCATTATAGGAACTTTCGAATGAATAATATTTGACTCATGTCCGAACCGGATCTACAAGAGTTAGTGTTGCTCAAGAGAACCTCTCTCTCTCTCTCTCTCTCTCTCTCTCTCTCTTGTGTGGATAAACTCACTTATCTCCGGAATGTAACTATGTAGTGCTAATTTATTAGTCAAGATACAAGGCGGATATGATCGATTTACGATTAACATCACCCAATGACATAGTAAGAATTTCAACACGCAAATGTATCTGAAATGGGTCCTCAAAACCCCTTGGGCAAAAGCAAATGAATCTTGATTTTTTTTGTGGAGAGGTTTAGGGAAATGCAATCTCCAAAAGGTCTTTATCCCAAGGCAGGTCTAGGAGTGTTTTGAAATATTGCATTTTCGAAATGCGAATATAACTTTTTCTTCCAACTTTGCCCTCGCTCAATTTTCATAATTCCGAAAATGCCCCCACCTCAAGCAACCTCAACATTGAGGGTTCAAGCTGCCGACGAGGCCGGATATAACTGTCGAATAGCCATGCTTGAGGTTGCCCGCCAACGGCTGATTTGGCTCGCCGGCGGTTGAGTTCCGCCCGCAAATAATTTTAGAGTTTTTTTTTAACAAAAAATTGCGAAAGTTCTTTACAAAATATAGTTTTTAGTAAACGGTATTTAAGTCAAATTTGCTTTTCAAAATGTTTTTAAAATACATTTTTCTCGTAGACTTCCCTCAAAGCGGAATCCTGGGTGTGAGATGTCTCATTCACTCTCCAATTAGATTCAACTTCGAAAAGAAAGAATAATGCAAGATGGCAAAAGGGACTCAGCATCTCCTCCAACGGCGGATCAACGTTCTTCTCACGCGCCAGCGAGGGGCGCGTGAACCTGAAATACTTTTTTCCAGGAGGGTAGACAAATAATGAAGCTTGCTCATCCGGCATGAACGATGACACCCAGAAGCAGCACTGGAATTTTTTTTCAAATGTCCAAAAGTTTGAAATAGGAGTGGATGAAGGGTTTTAGGTCATGAAGAACATCATGCCTCCATTAAAAACATCGCATAGATGATGAATTTTTTTTTTTTTAAAATGAATTTTTTGGTGAGTGAAATTGACCCATTTATCAACATCTCCCTCTTTCTCTCTCTACAAGTAGATATAAGGAAAATGTTTTCGTGACAGCATTGTTAGAGATGATACAAACTCAACCGTACATCCATATACCATCATCGTGTGTTTTGCATAAAGCACTTATTGATTGGAATATCGTGTGGTATCCGATAGTACCTGCTATCAGATTCCTAGATATAATATTCTACTTACACAAAATGTGCGTGTGTGGCCTTATTCTATACCACCATTCATTAATATGCTCTCGTGGGTTTCAGAGCTTTCGTTTTTTTTCAAACACCCTCTCATGCCCGCGCGCTAGAGCAAGAATCCTTTGATTTGTATTAATAGTCTTCCTCTCTCTGCCGAGCAAAATGGAAGAAAGCAAGAGAATGTATTCAAGTACGTCAAAATAAACCATGATATCTAAGAAATTTCCACACATAGACAGATCATCATCATCGTTGCTCAATTTCGCTCCCAAGATCCATCCAATGCAGCTCACCAGGTAAAGCTATATGCGAAAGTTTTCACAAATCCTGGTGAATGTTAATGATCCGATGCGCGGTGCCTAAGTAAGGTCTTCCGGTGTTAGACTTTGTGGCAAAGCCTTTGTCCTTCCACTTTTGTTAAAGATCCTCATTTTATGATGATGACTTTTTGGTTGAATGCAGAGGAGGGTCTTTGATTGAAACGAACTCAGAAAGATGAGAATCCGAGGAGACCGAATCGGGACGAAGAAAGGGTATAGTGAAGCTTTTCGGTTTTGTTTTACACAGTCCCATTAGAACCAAACAGTGAGAAGTAACCGTGAAGAGAGAGAGAGAGAGAGAGAGAGAGAGAGAGAGAGAGAGCGGGAAGACGAGCTGGTTCCCTTTTGTGGGTGCAGCTTCTAAATATAAGACTGATTGGTGAGGTCTCGGCTTCTGCACTACGAGTTGAATTGGGTGGGCTTTTTCCTATAATCGAAAGGAGCATGAGAGGAAGGAGATAGAAGTGGAGGATCAAGATATGCAGGAAATGAAGAGGGAGTGTGACGGTGGTGGCAACAATGGAGATGTTAAGAAGGAGAGGCACATTGTCACATGGTCTCAACAGGTTCCATTTCTTGCCCCTCCAGAACTTTTCTTTTGATGTTTCTCCTTTTTAGAATTTGATCAAATGGAATTGATTTGTAGGAGGATGATACACTACGTGAACAGATCACAATTCATGGAACGGACAAGTATGAGCTCTCTCTCTCTCTCTCCGGCAAAAGTAGTAAGTCGCATTTGAGTTCTTATGATGTGTTCTATTTGCAGCTGGGTGACTATTGCGTCTAAGTTCAAGGATAAGACGGCGAGGCAATGCAGGAGAAGGTTCTTTTTTCCTGTTACTAATCGAATTATCCATCTCAAGTGGTACTCTGTTTCTTCCGGCAATTCTCAGTGTTGTGTATGGTTTGATGTTGATGAAAAGTAAAACATGTGTGGCAGATGGTATACATACTTGAACTCTGATTTCAAAAAGGGCGGATGGTCGCCGGAGGAAGACATGCTCTTATGCGAGGTAGTTGCTGCCCTGTATTCTTATGTGCAGCAAGAGAGAGAGAGAGAAAGAGAGAGCTTCTGAATTATCTTAAATCCAAAAATTACTGATGGTTTTAAGTAACAACAAATTTGGTGGTGGCAGGCTCAGAAGATATTTGGTAATAGATGGACAGAAATATCAAAGGTGGTTTCAGGCAGGTATATTTTAACTCTTGCTTTGCATCTTCCCCATTGGAATACTACTGGTGCACCATATGACTCATCACCGCATGCAGGACGGACAATGCCGTGAAGAATCGGTTCACCACCTTATGCAAGAAGAGAGCAAAATACGAAAGCTTGACGAAAGAAAACAACTTTCCATTTATCAACACCAATAACAAAAGGGTCGTCTCATACAACACATCAATCTCGGAGGAAACGTCGGAAAGAGCAGTACATTTGAAAAGGATGAGGTAATTGCAAGACTCAGTCTCTCCAAAGAAACATCCACAAAATAACTGTGCTTCATTGTAAGACTACTTCTTTTGTACAGCAGGAGGACTCAAGTTCCTGATCTTACAGAAGCTTGCAACTTTGGTATGATATCGTACGGGAAATCCAGAGTGGCATTGGATCAGCAGCCAAGAACTCCCTTCTCTGTAGTGGTTTCGAACATCCACAACAACTACGGTAAGTCTGCCTGAAAAAATAGTATTTTGTCAGTTAGATATAGCTATTATGGTGCGTTGTCAGGATGCATCGTCTTATATAGCATAATTAATTGACAAAAGAGCAGTCCTGTCGATGAGATTAGTGCAGCTTTAGTATTCTTAACTCAGAATAACAGAAATCTTTAGCTGCTCACATGCAGTGTACTTTTGTTTTTGACAAATCAGCAGCCAAGGATAGCAAAACTGAAAGAACATTTCTCAGTAAAGATGATCCCAAAGTCACTGCCTTGATGCAGCAAGCAGAATTGCTCGGTTCACTTGCACTAAAAGTGAACACCGAAAGCACATGCCAGAGTCTAGAAAATGCTTGGAAGGTACATGTTCGATGCTCGCTCATAGATTCCTCCATTTAGCACAACTTAAACAACAACATGAATGCTACAGAACCGTCCTACTCATTTATACGATCTCGGTAAGGCTTTTGAGTTTTTAATTGTGATTCATGATTGGTTGGTCAAAAGGGTACTGGCCAGACCTCCCATAAATCGCCCAAAACCCGGCTCATGTGGCATATACCAATTTGTCTTCAGTTATGGAAAACTCCCAAATATTAAAGATTACACAGATTCAAGCATATGCATGGCCATATCACATGATTGAGGCAATAATTAAGATGCTGCGATCAGCAGTGGCATCTATATATTCGCTCTAACACTTGAGAAATATGAACTCAGGTTCTTGAGGATTTTCTGAATCAAGCCAAAGGAGGTGAATTCCATGAACATATGATCTCCAATATCGACTTCCAGCAGGAGAATTTCAAAGACTTACTCAAGGAGTTGGGAAGTAGCATTGAGGGAAGTCAATCGTCAAGGTAATAGATTCGCTACGAGACAAGACGAGACATTAGATAAGCTTCACCTTATGTGCAAGTACTAATAGATCATTTGCAATTCAGGGAACCTGATCTATGTGAAGCGTCTCCAGCCAGCTCCGAGTATAGCACAGGTTCCACAATATTGCTCCATGGAACTACAGATGGAACAGAACCCACTCAACAAAGAGGAGGCATCCTAGACAAATATGTTGAAACTGAAACTGCAGCTCCACCAATCCATACTG
Organism: Rhodamnia argentea; assembly: GCF_020921035.1. Classification (NCBI taxonomy): domain Eukaryota; kingdom Viridiplantae; phylum Streptophyta; class Magnoliopsida; order Myrtales; family Myrtaceae; genus Rhodamnia; species Rhodamnia argentea. The sequence continues at coordinate 5,808,465 of NC_063154.1, read as the reverse complement.
AACAATTTGTCAACGACCAGAATGTCACCATACCATTTCATCATACAACCAACAAAGGTTATGAACTTCTACTCACAAGAAAAGGCATACAGAATACTTTCATTATTTTATATAAGTAGATCAGCAAAAGTAGATCGAACTGACAAAAATTAGTTCCGGTGGCAGCAGAAAATCCCCAATCCATTGATGAACAAATAAATGAAAATGGAGTTGGTCCTGCCCTGTCACATACAGAGTTTGGCTCGCCTCTTCAAGTAACCCCACTGTTTGGATCACTAGCAGCAGGAATTCCCAGCCCAAAGTTTTCAGAGAGTGTAAGTTATCTGATCAATCTACTTATCTTAAAGGCATGAGCTTAGCAAATGGCAGTCCCGTCTTTTTTTTCCTTTTCAAAAGAACAATGAGCATCATACATCCATATACATTTCATACTGATGAGTAAATCAGGATCCAGAAAGAGTAAGTGAAGATTTCCGGTTTTCCAACCTAGAATCTCTTGAAGTCGTATCTACTGGCCAGACTATCTCACTCATCATCAAGCCTTCCATGGTTAAACTTCGGCTCTTAGGAGGAATATCTTGAGAATTATCAGTCTCTCTCTGCAGAGGACTTAGCTGTCTGTTGCAGACACCCCCAGTAAAGTCCTTGTAAGATGGCTCTAAGGCCACATCATTAGCGCCAAACCGGAAAATGGCAAAAAAAAATTGTCCAATCAATTAGCAATGTTAATGCACTAATGGCATCATCTGCCAGCATCTCTGGCGATATTAACATGAGCAAAATCCTTTATTGGTTCGAAACATAGCTTTTTTTCAACAAATAACTCACACATGCTAATATGAAAAGGTCCCACTGACCAACTTCAGGTGATGGCAAGATTTTCCATTTTAATTATTGAACCCTCTAAGAGTGGAGCATGTATTATGGACTTCAATGAGACTTCTGCAATCTTCTTAGACTGAGTGCATCTATCTAGAAGTGTCAGAGGCAAAGGATAAATTTTTGCTCCTATAAAGAGAAGTAGGAGTTTCTTTCATCTTAATTAAACATTTGCAATGACTCTTAGTAAGTAACAGTGATGAAATGATATGCACATCTGACTGCAATTTCCTTCTTCTTTTTTTGTGCAGGAAAAGAACTTCATAATGAAAACACTGGGAATGGAGTCCCCACGTCCAATCCCCAGCATCAATCCTTCCCATCCCCCAGCATGCAAAAGAGCCCTCCTCCAGAACCCCTAAACCACCAACCTGAACTCCACATTCCATCTCATGGTCAACAAATTCCAGTCTTTATTCTAAAAGATCTAGCATGTATCTAGCCCTTCTTTTCTCCGGCCCGGACACATGTTCCGCATTCTTTTCCCTTCCATTTTATTGTTCTAAACCACCAGTGTCGAATCTGAATTTGCCACTCGGTAAATCCCGATTTAAGAGTGTTAAGAAACACTAGCTCATCCTCAAGTCAAGATTCCATCTCCTTCCGTGTCCTATATGAGTCACTAGCCCATTACTCGAACTGAAATTCAATCCGCTTATTCCGGGTTTCATTCTTTTGTCTCCACTGGAAATTTTGGTTTGTCGTTTGTACAGGAACTGCGGCTTCTCGCCGGCAGAGTGTAGCTATTCGTCGGCTCCTCCTCCTGGCCTACAGCTTGCCTGATGATTATTCTATTACGAACAGAGAGAGAGAGAGAGAGAGAGAGAGAGAGAGAGAGAGAGAGAGTCAATGGGTGTTCATAGAAGTATAGAAATATTCTCTTGCTCCCAGTTCCAGATGTAATTCAACTTCACTGATGCCCAGTGGAAATGGGGTTTTGTTTTCGGTGTGTAAAATGCTTCTTCTTTCATGTATTATCATGCACTATATCTATGCTCGAGAATCAACTAGACCAATTCTAAGAACCAACAACGATGAAAGCAGAGATCAGGACCAAATGCACATGCCCTGACGCAGCAAAGCATTGTAACGAATGCACGTTTGGTCGTGCCGGATTTAGTCATGAACCATGAAGAAACAATGATATGTCCTTCAAAAGCAAAAGCAGGGCAATATGAACTTACATTGGATCAAAGCTGCCTCGCAACGACTGCGTTAACACGCATTCTTTCCCCCTTCTATCTTCCGACGGCTGAGGCATAATTGTTGGGAAGAACTTGAAGTAATCCGAGAGAAAATCGAAGAAGAAGAAGAAGAAGAAGAAGCAGAAGTGGCGGTGGTGAACCCGATCGATCGAGAAGGCCTGTTCTGTTCTCAGTTGGGCGGGTTCAGCCCGGTAAAACCCGACAAGATTTATCAAATTATGAGCTCCCTGATTTTCTTTTTCTTCCGAAGATGAAATTCACAAGCGGGTCGGACAAATTTTCGGAAGGAACTATCTGATGCTCCGACCGAACGTAATCCTAACCGATCTAACGGCTGAACAACGTGGACATTGTGTAAGATCACATCATTCAACGGCTGAGATTCATTTCACAATTTATTAGGCTCAAAATAGTACTATAATCTCGCTGGTTGAAACAATTGTGTAGAATTGTACCCTTACCCTTACTAGAATCAGCAACCAGAAATCACGTAAATAATGGCAAATTTTACCTTTACCCTCTTCTTCATAGGAGTTACGGGTCGGGTCACCAAACACCACCCCCCACCCCCAACCCCCCCCAAAAAAAAATTAAATAAAATAAAAGGAAAGTTACAATTGGCGGACTTCTTCTACGTGCATGTTACTCGTTATTTGCCGTTTTCCTTTGCAGTAGACTTTGGTGGCCACCCTGATAATGCCCGAGAAGCTTTCATGCTTTCCAGGCCAACGTCCGGCAATTAGTGTGGCCGGGGTCGCCGGACCAACCCTTAATTCGAGACATTCTCCAGACAATTTCCCTCTGGGTTTGTTTCACAATCTTGGGCTTGGATCCAAACTCCGATACGACAGATTCGGGGAAGAAATCGAGCCGCAAAAACTCAACAAAATTTACACCAACGTTTTAGCAAATGAGCTACATTCAAACAATTGATACAAAAGGGTCACCTCGATTTTCATCAGGTAGCCTATTTACTTCCATCCTGATTTTTTTTTGTTTTTTGCTTCCTGAACAAGTCCTTACGATTGGAGTCCCCTTCTAGGGTGCCTAGAGATGCCGGAGTTTGGCTGGTTATGGTTGCTCGCGCTCTGGATTTCCTCTAGTCGAGCTACGACCTCGGCCATTGTCGGTCGACTCGTTGGGTCCAAATGAAGACACTTGACGATGATTTCTGCAAACTTCTGGGCTTCTTGCATTGGGAAGTTCCTCTTTAGCTTTCTGTCCATGACATGATGCAACTTCACTTTGTCCTTCAAGTAGGGCTCCGCCCATTGCACGAGGGTTACGGCAGCCCCATTGGTATGTTTCCTTATCGCCCTAGAGCCCGTGAAGATCTCCAGGAGAACAACTCCGAAGCTGTAAACATCTGTTTTTAGGGTTAGATGACCTGCCAATTACAATGGAAAAAGAATGTGAGACTCGTGGGCTTTCGTGGAGTCAACAAACGGATCGAACGATCTTCTCGAAGCATGATTAGCTTGACCCATCAAAATGAACTTAAAACTGATAAGAAATATCGTTGATGTGCTTACCCAAGTATATAAAAACCCTACATCATTAGAAGAATAGTAAGATTTGTCACTGAAATACCTGTGGCAATATATTCCGGGGCGAAGTATCCTGTCGTGCCAAGAAGTCTGGATGAGACATGAGACTGATCGCCTTGAGGGCCGAATTTGGCGAGGCCAAAGTCCGATATCTTAGCGTCGAAGTGCTGCAATATCATAGAGGATGACTGACTATGACTATGTGAGCCGGTCGAATCATAATACCAGGTTTATTCATTTAGCGATGTTGTAGACTGGTAACCTGTGTCATCTTGTTTTCTTATGAGCCGAAATTGTTCCATAAAAATAGAGAAAAGCGAAACATACAGAAGTAAGCAAAATGTTGGAGGTTTTGACATCGCGATGAATGACCGGCTTGGATTGTGAATGAAGGTGATCCAAACCTCTAGCAGCTCCGATCGCGATTTTGACTCTTCTTCTCCAACTTACCTTCCTGCGTTTTTCTGTTATTCCGGCAAAGCACGTAGTCAAATTGGGTTCTTTAGGTTTGAAATCATGCGCAGAACTGCAAATGCGTAGTGTTTTATGAAATTTTGTTCATCTTCCACTCATTCATAGAGTCCACATTGCTTGGTCCTTACCTCTTAATAACTGATCTTCTAAGCACCCCTTAGCCATAAACTCGTAAACCACAATTCGGTGCTCGTTGTTGCTGCAATACCCTATGAGCTTCACAATATTCGGATGATTCAATTTGCTCAAGAATCTCAATTCATTCTGCAAGCACAACATTGAGCTCATTGGAAGAAGAGAGTGTGCGTGTCAAACCATGTAAATATTGCGGAATGATATTTTCATGTAACAGTTTAAACTTTTAAAATATGCATCATTGTCGTACAAAATTCTAAAGAGAGAGAGAGAGAGTGATAGATGGAGGGAATCAATCTAACCAGCCATTCATCTTGACCTTGTGGTCCCTTGTCCCGGAGCCTCTTGACAGCGATTGCCAGGCCGCTTTTTGGTCTAGCCGCGTTCATGGTGCGATAGCTAATCCAACCCCTGTAAACATCGCCGAAACCACCTTCGCCGATGAAGTTGTTGCCACTGAACCTGTTGGTGGCATCCTTCAACACATCATAGCAAAAGCAGTGAAGCCTATATGGATGGAACACCTCGTCCTTCTTGTTCATTGGCCAATCATCATCTTGTTGCCAGCCTCGTGAATAGGCATACAAATTCCCATCTATTTCTGTTTTCAAAATATGAAATGCAAATCAAGTTCAAGGTAAGATAAAACTGGAATTGCCAAAGCCAGACAGTCTCCAATGGCATGTCTGCATTTCACTCCTGAGAAAGGTGTTTAGTACTCTTTTTTACAAGCTCTTGAATGCATGAGTCAAACAAAGATTAATGAGGAATGCAAACAATTAGCAAGTAAGAAACACTCATCAATAGGAAGATATAAACTTGCCTTTGAGCGGCCGATGAGAAGAAATGGATGGCTTGCTGTGATCTTGAAGTGGCAACCCATGTCGTTCATTCTCGCTGCTCCTTCCTACACCAAGATGATAAAATTGCTACTGCAATATTCATGAGTAGATAAAGAAGAGATCCAGTAGATACCCTTTCGAGAGTTTGATGAAACTGATGAAGTTCCCTTTTGTTTCGATCTAGGCTTTTCATCCGGACATGAAGATCGCGGTGTGCACTCTGATTTGAATGTAATACAGTACCAAAACTAATCGATATGAGATGAAGTTCAGCTATTTAATCTCGACTTTGGAATGAGAAGTTTCTTTATAAGATCTAACTCAAAAAAGAATGAAGGCGAACCAGCGGGAGGCTGAGTGATGTTTATAGGCTGATTCGGGTCTCGGCTCGAGGTTTTGCTGAAACAATCCCCCATTAAAACCTCTTGTTGATGATTAAACTCATGGATCGAAATCCATCCAACAAGCGATCCCAGATAAACTAAAGATCTTTTGGAGGAACAGACAATTGAAAGATTGATATACAGAGCTTTGGTGGTGAAGCAGACTATGTGCAACTTAGTAGAGCGCACAAAGACATGGGTTTACGTGTGCTTTGGACGACCAAACCGAAGGATCAAATGAATCCAGGGATCTTGTGAAAGTGGGAACAGATCGAATTAATTTTATGATATGTTCGGAATCATTCGATGGCGTGATGTGGGAATTTCCTCCTAGATTCCAAGAATTCTTAGCAGATGTGTATTAAAACGATCAGCTACACCTTCTTTCCTGGGGATATAGCAACAGATGGCTACTTCCTTGTGTTGCTTGTTACCGTATTTCCAAAAAGTACAACAACAAACGACACAAGGTTGAGGAAATTGGGAGTTTCAAACTAGGAGATTGATTTGTCGTCCGATTTGATTGCCCTAAGTCTGGTTCTGTTAAGAGTCCTTCGCACATGTGTTTTTGTTGTTCCATCAACTTTATAAAAAGAAAGAGAAAAAAACAGCTTTCGACGAGTAGCGTGAAAGGAGACCGACATGTGTACTCGCAGTTGAAATATCGACCAATCAAATCATTCCATAAAAAATATCTTAACAATAAGCATGTCCATATTCGAACTCCACAACAAGAGGAGGCGAAATAATTTACTCTTAACCATATGCTAACAATAAAACGGTTTAGTTTCGTTGGATTGGTCTAGGCTAATAATGATTCTAAGTCATAATTCCATTTACTACCCTTTTAATTTTTCTTCGCTTCATTTTTAGTTTAAGCCCTAGATGACGGGTCATTTCAAGGTCACCCGAACGTACGATTGAGGTTTCTTGTAATTGATGGAATCCTCTAATTCATCCATAATTATATCCACATAGAGGTTTACCATTTATGTTTACTTCTATAAATAAGAAACAAGTTAAAGTACAAGTTTTGCTTCTTCCCCTTTATTAATTAGACTCCGTTTCCAAACGGATGTTGTAAATATTTCTGGTCGGAGCCTTTCCTCTCATTAGTTAATTTTTTCAAAAGTCTTCTTCCTCCTTCATTTTTAGAAGTCATGTAAACAAGTTAAAGTACAAGTTTTGCTTCTTCCCCTTTATTAATTAGACTCCGTTTCCAAACGGATGTTGTAAATATTTCTGGTCGGAGCCTTTCCACTCATTAGTTAATTTTTTCAAAAGTCTTCTTCCTCCTTCATTTTTAGAAGTCATGTAATGTGCTGCACAACTAAACTTTAGGCAAAATTAGGGTCAATGTATGTACATACTGTAAACTAATAGTGTACCAGAAGATGAGGAGAATCAATAAATTTAATTTTGAAGGACATGATTGCATTGCTCGAGCGTACAAAGTAGCATACATGAACGACTAAATTGCTTATACATGTTGTCATAAAATGTGCAACGACCTAAGGTACATTGGAATGAGATCTTGATGATCGTGTAGAGTGCGCAACCTTACTAGGTATACTACACGTAAGTAATGCGGAAGCGTTGGAACAAAAAGATAGAGAAAGTGTTGGAGATTTGGTGGGGGAACACACAAATACAAATGAGAGCGTATAATACTCAAAATGCCTATTGCGAAGGCGATACACAAAGAAAAATACAAACTTTGCTCTATAAGCTTGTTCTCACTAAACTCAACTCTCAATTCTCTCTGTATCTCTATATGCTTCAAGACTCCCCCACACACATAGGCTGCGATGCCTCTTTTCTCTCTAATCTATGAAGCTTACCTTTGCATATATGGTGACTTGTGGATATGGGTGGCTTAACCCCAAAGGCTTCACCACTAAGGCTTAACTATAGGCTCAAGTATAACCGCCTGAGAACTCCACAGCCTGAAGTTTGTCGACTTCAAGTGTGAAACCCAAGCTGCTGCAATTTTTTCCTCTTAAAGCATAAGTCACAAACGGTCAATTTTAACTTTGCTTTTTCTTCTGACTTTTTGACCGAGACTTCTCTCCTTCATATGTGACATAATCATTAAGAAGTTTAACTTGGCTTTTTCTTCTTTGGTTAACCGACTTCATCATCCAATGAATGTGGTGGCCAAAAATCAACTTCACTTCTCTGTTCATATTAGGTGCTGGACTCCAACACTCCCCCTTAACACCTAATACTATTCACCCTATAACATATGATATTCATCTTCTTCAATTGTTTCTAAGACTGCGACTTCAAATTGGGCTTTACGAAGCTCAAACTTCTTTAACACCGTTTGAACTTGCACATCGGTAACTTTTTCTTTCTTTGCAACCTCCGTAGCCGCAAGAGTTTTGAGATTGCAACTCATGTGGTCAAACCTTTCGTTCACGGTTTTCATTTCATGCTTTAATTGATTTAACTCCATTTGAAGCACTTCAGTATAGGTATCTTAGACCTTTTTTCTCATAGTACTTCTTTTCTACATGCTTCCATTGATCCTTGCCTCTTATGATAACTTTATTTGGGCAACATTTCTTGAGCTTCTTCAACTCTTGAGCTCATACTGGAGCTTCTAGTGCTCTCTTTCTTTTAGCTTGAGCTCGTTGTCCTTTTGCCTCAGTATTTCATCCATTGCTTTCAACATCTCCAGCAGTTCCTTCTCACAACTGCTTGTTGAAGCTACTACTTGCTTCTTCGAGTTTTCCCTCGACTTGCTCTTCGTTGGGGACATCTCGGTGGCTATCACATCATTTGCCTCGATGATGCTAGTGGCTACGAGCTCTTCTTGAACCTCTCTGCTGTAACGATCGCTTGAAGACCCCATTCTTCTTTGCCATCGTGCTCTTTTCTGGTAAAAGATGCGTTACTTTCTTTTACTTGTTTGAACCGACTCTAGCAAAGTGACGTACTTTGCCACATATGTAGCACCGTCCGCTACACTTTATGTTGTCCTTATCACGATCTCGATGAGCTCCCCCTGTCCGAGTGCTTCTCACTACTAATCGTCTTTTATTACTAAAGAGGGAACTACCATAATCCTTGGTAAATGCGAGTACCACGTCTTCATCAACATCGATAGAATGTATGTGTTTTGGCTGCTCATGCCCCACATTTACTCGACATTCGGATTTGTAATATCCGATTTCATTATACCTAAAACACTTGACCTTTAGTTTGTCACGTGTTTTATGCCTTCCGATGGAATTCGAATTCCCACCTATACCTCGTCCTCCTCCATGGCCTTGGACACCATGAGGCCCTCCTTGAGCTGAGTGAGCAAATCGGCTTTGCCAAGCTTGTTTGGGATATGAATCAATGGACTTTTGATTCATTCTTTGCTCATGCAAGTATAATGAACCTATCAATCGCTCCAATGTCGTGGTTGATATATCCTAACCTTCTTCGATCGCTGCAACAATGTAGTCAAATTCTTCAGTCAAAGACCTTAAAATTTTTTCTACAACTCATTCATCTTGGAGTTCTCGAAGTGTTTGAAGTCGAACTCGTTTCACGGGATTATCGCCATTGTAGGATTTTTGCAAAATATCTCATGCTGCTTGGGTGGTTTCTGCACTCGATATTTTTTCAAATATCGTCTCCTCCACTGCTTGAAAGATCGAATATAATGTTTTCTGATCTTTCTTTCGGGTTTCCACCAATAAATCTTTCTCCGTCTTTCTCAAAGCATTGAATTCTTTAGCATCGGCTACTTCAATGTAGCCATTCTCTACCAGCTTCCACAAATCTTGCGATTTGAACAGAACCTTCATTTGGATGGACTAGTTATTGAAATTCCTCTCATTTAGCTTTGGAAGTTGTAATTGAACAGCACTGGTGGATGCCATTTCTAGCTTCGAGTTCACGATCCTCGATTTATGCCCTAGGTTCTCGATTTCCGGTTGCTAGTTTTGATACTTCGGTTCTTGACCGCCTAGGCTTTGACATGTTTCCTGCCTGCTGGCTCTGATACCAATTGCAAGAACCAAAAGGGATGTAGAAGTTTGGAGGATTTAATGTGAGAGAGAACTTGAGTAAGCAAATATGAGAGTAGTATTCGAAATGCCTTTGCTAAGGCTTTACACAAGATAAACACAAGCTTAACTATACGATTTTCAGTACAAACTCACAACTCTGTAACTCTCTTACTCCTATACATAAGGCTTCTATGGCTTACTCTCTAAAAAAAAAGTAACTATCATGCCCCCCATATTTATACCCAAGTCCACTGCCTGCACTCCACCGCCAATAAAGAACAAAAATTGAACTTGGTCTTTGCTTTATCCACTTGGACAGCTAATGAAAGTCCCACTTTGACCAAAAACCTTGCCCTGCACTTCACCGCCTCAAGGATTGCCGCCTTTAGTGTGAAAAAAAGCTGCTGCAATTTTTTTTTTTCACGTCCAAAATAAGTTTTATTATTTCCAACAGATCGAACACATTATATGTGTCGGGTGACCTTTCTCCCGTGAAAATAAATTGAGCAAATTGAACAAATGAATAGGTACAACAGTATCTTAGATTAACAAGTGATCTGAAGCACTGGATTCTCCTATGGCCGTAAATTTGAAGAGATAAAAGTGGAATTCGTCCACCGCCTTCAGCCAGCAATTTCCGGTACGGTACCACGACTTCTCTAATTTCAGTTGGTGAAGTTCATCCTGCGAAAGTCGAAAGAGACTAAAGATGATTGTGTATCAGCAAACCAACTTTCTGTAACCATAATGATGAACTCCTACTTCATGGTTCTTGCCCTTGCCAACTAGGGTTTCGCTAAATCAACTTAACAGATAGAGCGACACCAAATATTCAGAGTTCGTATATGCTTTGCTTCGGTGAATCATTTTCAAAGATTACTAGACAACTTTCATTCGATAGGTAAGGCCAAATTAGCTTGACAAGTTGAATAAGCTATGACACTAGCATGTCGAAAAAGCGATAAAATGGCAAAACCTTGTTAGGATAAAATGAATTTAGGATTCACTCGACGACTCCAACAAAGTAGATAATTTTGCTGCAAGCTCGGCATTCGAGTATAATCATGGACACCATATGGGAATTAGATGGTTTCTGCTCCAACCAATTAAGGGGCTATTGCTTATGAGGGTAACAATGAATTAAGATGAGCCTCTTAAATACTTCTCGCGATCTTGTATGGTTATATATTTCCAGAGTGCTGTAGCAACTGGGCACAAGCCCTTCATAAACCCTAATACATGCAATGCGAACGATCATATATCACCCACCAAGAACATATTCTAAAATCACAATCACATAGTAGCGATCTATGAATCAACGGTTACCTCCCTTGTATCAGCTTTGCCATGACTCGTGAGCATCGATGGAGGCGAAGTCTATCGTCAAGCGGCATCGGGAGTTCCCCCAAACACTTCAGTAGGAAATTTATCAAGAAACCGATGAGAGAAAATTCTCCATACGTTCTCAGTGAAGTGCTCAGGGGAACTCTAGAGGCAACCTAACATGTTTCTGCTCTTTCAATCATCTGTTGCTTGCTCATCCGAGGGTTTCTTGCCCTACTATTTATAGAGGACTCTCTTTCATTCGTTCTTTCCCTCTTTGCGGGAATGCCTCGTCTGCTTCTTGTATCAATGCGCTAGTGGAGTGAAAATGACAAGACGAAAGTTTTCTTCTTCTACTACTAATAAAAATAACAATAACAATAATAGCAATAGTAATAATTGGTGTTGTTATTACAATTTTAAAGGCTACATATGCTAAGATTGGTCTATGAAATTAGAGTACGAGTGACGTGACATATTTTTGTTGATAGTTGAAAAATACAACGTACTTTGCTTACTTGTAATCTGTCATGTACCGATCGTGGAGACGCCTTAGTAGTACATCTAACGCTATTTCAGGAAAAAAGGTTGTAAGTTCGATGTACGTACGAGTGATACGACACAGTTTTGTGGATTGTTGAAGCATATATGCTGAATTACAGTCTATCATACATGGACGGTGGAGATCGGGCTTCTTAGAATATCTCACGCTACTCTTTATACAGGGAAAGAAAGTCGTGCGAGGGCAAGTGAACATGGACGCAACTGTAGGCTAAGTGGGAGGTTTTGATGAAGAAGACATATAATTTTGGTTGTGACCAATCCTGCCACCTTTTCGCTCTTTGGTACGTCTCTATGTGGTCCTTTCGCTTTCCCTTTTTTTTTTTTTTTTATCGAGGATACGAATAAAATCTTACTAGGTTCTAATTAATTCTTGTACTTATGCGCCCAATTATACAAGAAAATTGAGTTTTCTCGTGTGGTGATTTGTTTGATTATCTGATTCAAAAACTTAACGTACATATGGATGAAAAGATCTATATACTTCACACGAATCAAATCAATCCTTTGTATTGGACAAAGATAATAGAGGGCTAGACTTCCGTGAGCATAATGAAAAGGCGAGCTAAAGAACATCGATCCTCGTGCCATTTCAAATGATCATGTCTAATAGTTTAAACCCTCGCATGAAGGTGCTACATGTTTTATCAACCTGGCTGGAGTAGATCCATGGAGTATTCCTCACAGTGCAAATTACATTCGAAAACTCATGGAGTAACCCTAGATATTATTGCGTGTTCATGAGAGAATGAGAAAGCATCTCTGAAAAAGATTGAAGAGGATGTGGAGGGACAGGGCTTGGGATAGGGATTTGAGAAGAAGAGCAAAGGAGAATTTTCATCCACTCGACCCAAGATTCTCCCATTAATCCAATTCACTATACCCACAATTCGGACTAGGTTCAGTTTGTTGGGGATGTGGTTCATACTCTCCCTCGACACAAAATCACGAGGAATTAGGATAAACCTCGTTTCTTGATTTTCTTTTATTGCTTTTATATTTTACTTCGTTATGATTGTATGCTGAATCCTAAAACAATATCTATCCAGATTTTATCTTTCCATGAATCATTCCCTCTAAAAAAAAATGTTCATGATTAATCAACCGTCACAAATCTAAAAAACAAACACCCACTATAAAAAGATTAGATTATTTCTAGATAAATTTACAAAGATTTTTGTAAGCCTATTGTATATATGCCAATTCAGTTTTAAACTTTATAATTTGATAAATTTAGTCTTGAACATATAAACAATTTTTCAATGTAGTCTTTCTAATTCATTTTGACCGGAAATTGCTGACATGGGCATTGGCCATCCCGACACAACAGGTTCTTATGTGGATAAATTTTCATTTTTTTTAAAAAAATTTCCTTTCTAAAAAATAAAACAAAAAGAAAAATTAAATAACAAAAATTCAGAAAATTTATAAAATTGCAAACTAGACCTGGGCAAGGTCCGTGGCCCTTGCTAGCGGCCGGTGAGCTCCAGCGATCCTCACTTGTCATAATAAAAAAAAAAAAAGAAGAAAAGAGAAGAGAAGAAAAAAGAAAAGAAAAATAAAAAAATTCAGAAAATTATTAATTAATTAAAAATTATCCATATCACGCCAACCATGTTACATAGGACGGCTTACACCCATGTAGCGATTTCCGGCACAGATTGACTAGATAGACTATATTGTTAAATTTCTAAAATGTTTAGGACTAATTTAGCTAACTAAAAGTTTTATGACTTTTTTTATAACATTCCCAAAGTTTCTTTCTTTCTTATCTTTTTTTAGTTCTTGATCTTAATATTTTCTGGGCCCCCCTTCGAGATCCTTTTTTTTTTTTGTAGTCAAAACCTCTTCGAGATCTTCTTGATTGAGTTGACTTTGGTGAGAAGTTCCCTCCATCATTGTCATTTGGCGGATTTGCTTTAAACAAATTAAAAATTGTTAATACTTTTATGGGCCACCTAAGGGCTAAAGGCGGATGTCACATAGAAAACATATATTCAGTGGCTAGAATCGGGAAAATTATATATAAAAAAAAACTATTGTATATGTATCAAATCAATCCTAAAATTTTTCATATTTTACCAATTTGATTCATCCGATCTCGCCTCCGTTCCCCTCCCCCACCCCCCACAAATTCAGTTGCCTCCCTAATCTCTTCCCAGTGTTACTCTCCACTGCCCCCACAGAGCTCCCTTCAATGTTCGATTGTTGCCTCTTCAGAGACGACTGCCTTGCCTCGCTTTCTCCCATCAATCTCTAGCTCAGATTTCACAATGCAATTGCAAACACCAAAATCACGTCCCAAGACTCGAATCCGCCTTGACAACCCACCAAATTCGATCGAATTCGGATGAATTGAAAAGCTTCAAGCTGCAAGCATGAAGAGTGGAAGGAAAAAACATTAGAGAATTCAAATTTCGAAGCCGTGAGCTCGAGATTCACACCTGAGCATTGACTTGAGAGGGCGACATCAAGCACAGTGTGATTGAATATGAAGAGCAACTGTCATGCCACGATCCTTGAGCGCGCGACATCCTTGTCGTCTCGTCCCTTGCGTTAAAAGGATAGCGTCTCGGGCACGCTATCAACCCATGAGATTAACTACACATGCGGAAACGTATAATATTCCCGGACAAAAATATAAAATAGGGATAGGCAAGTAGGAAAACACATTAGTTCAAAAACATCATTTTATTGACAAACTTGTCTTATCCAATCAAGACAATACACCATTTAGCTCCATACTTCGAAGTGGGTAGGGTCAACTCACATCTACTCCAGGTAGAGGACTATGTCAACATAGCCCTCAGCATCAATTCCAACAGAACCCTAAATTCCATCATTTTAGACCCGAAAAAGGTTAACCACAATAGGGTGAGAAATAAATCCCAGTGAGTCAACGCCTAAGCCCGGCTAGGGCGTTGATTCGTCCGGAACATCCTATTAATCAATCACATGTAATTTACCCGTCAGGAAACCATACAACATATAAGGACACTTGATACGTCAATCACCCCTAATCAATTCACTAGAAGAATATCACATAGTTCGATCGACATAACTAGGGTTATTTAATTAGGCACACTAGTCGGTGGGTGTTAGTGCTCTAGTCAATCGATGCTCTCTTTGGCAAGACAAGGCATCATTCCATTTCTTTCGGCCATGGCAACCGATAGTCCCCCTGGTACCCCCGGGACAGACATATCTGATATTATCCCCTGGTACCCCGGTATGACGATCATAATCCCTCCGGTACCCCCGGAACGGATATAATAGGTATACCGGATATCGTTCCCTGGTACCTCCGGGCCAACGATAATGATCCCCCTGGTACCCCCGGGATGGATATATAAGGTGTATTAGGTATCGTCCCCTGATACCCTTGGGTGACGATAACCATCACATGGCCACACAAGCATGCACATCGATCAAGCCGGTTCATCAATTTTCCTTATAGGCGGATGATTGCATAGGTGTGCATAAAGACTCGACCCAAGGCCGTTTTCACGTCAATATGTGCAATTGATACCAAAATATAATCATACGAATGTATGAAATTATCTACTAAGCTCTACACGCATAATAAGGCTATTTACCCCCAAACTAGACATCCAATCCACCAATGGTCAATCAAAATACCTAATCAGATAATCGATTTAGACGATCAATTCAAGTAAGCCAATCGATTCAATAATAAATATTGATTGAATTAGGTGCAATTATATTTAATTCAAGAGACAATTTAATATTAGCCGATTCGATTAATCAATCGATCGTACGCTCGTCTCTAATCCATCACTCACTCTCGATCAATCAATAACGATCATTCAATCATTCAATCTCATCCAATTAGCCATAGAATCTTAGCTAATTAGACTAACTTAACCAATTAGGGCCATTAAAATTAAACCAAGTTTCTAACCTAAACCGGCCCTAATCGAGCTACCTAAATACCTAATAATCTAAATAAACTAATCCGAACGTAATTAATGACCTAACCAAGGATTAGAGGTCGACTCACCGTTAATTGCGCGAGGTTAGGCCAACGACGATCCTCGAACAATCCTTGGCACGAACTTTAGGCTCGTATGGATCGCGAACCAAAATCTTCGAACTACGGACCCAACTTCTGATTTAATGCGTCTGCGGGCCTAATATGAGGCCCACCTTTGTGCCCAAATTATTTGGGCCTCAGCCCAGCTCGTGGGCCCACAGAATTGGGCCCAACAGATTCTGCCCAGCCCAAAAACAGAGCACCCACTTACAAAAACAGTGCAGGGCACCGCTGAGGAGCTGTTCTGAGGAGTCTAGGGGCTGTGGGTGGCTTCAGGATTGGTGGTGGAGGTGTAAGGCGATCGGTGGGAGATGGGGGTGGCCGGAGGTGGCGCCGGCAGCAGCAAAACCAGTGCAGAACAGCTTCATGGGTGCAGGGGAAACAGAAACAGGGGAGGTGGTTGGGGACTGTTTCGGGGCTCCGGCGGCAGCGGAACTTCGCGAGGCTGGTGGGGATGGTTCAAGGGGGTTTTGAGGAGTATGTGGTGGTCGGAGGTGGGGGGAGAAGGGCGGCGCGGCGGCGGATAGGGGCTGAGAACAGAACCGGGTATCACAGGGGTCAAAACAGAGCAGACTGTGGTTCGGGGCTGTTCCAGCCTTTCCGGCGACCTCGCGGCGACTGCAAACGGTGGAACGGCATCACAGAAGATCAGAGGAGGTGGTTGGAGGTCGAGGTGGTGGTCGTGGGGGTGTCGGCAGCTCGGAGCAGTTGCACCACTTCTGCAACCCCAATCCCGGCAGAAAACAGGGTATGTTGCTGAAGGTTCTAGCAACCGGCTTTCCAGCGACTCCGACGGTGCGACGGTGGTCCGGCGGTGTCGAGGGAGTTTTGTGGATGTTGTCGTATGGTGTGGTGGTCGTTTCCAGTGGTGGTTGTCGCTAAGAAAAGAAGAAATGAAGGAAGAAGAAGGGCTGGAGAAAATCGGTTGTTAAGGGAGGAGGGTGCACATGTGAGCAAAAGAGAGAAAACGAGAGAGAGATTTGGAAAAATGGCTGAGGGCTGAGCTGGTCAGGTGGGGTCCACTGAGTTAATAGCCTTGTCTTTTAGCTCATAAAACCCTAGGGACATTTTCGTAATTTTGCATTTTGGCCAAGGGTATTTTGGTAATTTCACACCCTAGGTAATTCGGCCGTCCGGAAATCCGACGGTGGGTTATTTAATCCGAACTCGAGTCAAATTAACCCGAATGAGGATTAATATGGAATTTTCTAATTCTAAGACGCAATTACTCATTTAATCGAAATTTATTCCAATTCGAGTAACGGTCCCGGAAATTTCCGATTTTCGATTTCTAATTTCTCAATATCCGATCTTGGGCATCAAATTAAAATTTTCTAGCCGTTCCATAGACTAGATTTCACTATTTGGATCGACCAAATTTTCGTAGTGTTACAAGAATCGTTCGGTGAGCTCGTCCCCTCGCTTATAGCTAGTCGCGAGCAACCGGCCGAGGAAGAGTGAACAAAGAAAAAAGAACGAAAAGAAAAATTAAAAAAATTTATTTTTTTGGTAATTTTTGTCAAAAAAATGAAATTAGATTTTTCATATCGGATGGCGGCAAATAATTTCTTATTCCTGTTCAAATTTTAGCTAAACACTGAAAAATATATAATTTTCCTGGAAAATGACTTTCTAAAAAATAGTTTTCAAAAGTGTCACATTTTTCGTGAAATAAGAGGATCTGGATGTCGACATTATTGAGAAGTTGAGTTTTTTAATTGGGTTTGCCCTTTGCCTTTTGCTTCCTAAACATTTTGTTTGGCATCGCTTGTAATCAATTTTGGTTGTCACTTATACATCGTCACGCCATCAACCAATATGCAACTTGGCTGCTCACCGCATTTTGTTGACCAAAAATGAATCCTCTGTCGCAACTCCAAAGTCAAATGAAGATTTTTTTTCCATCTAGGACAATCAATTCTAGGATTTACTCGAAACATACCCAACATAAAGAAAAAGAAAAGTGAGCTTCAATCTCCATATACATGCATGGATCATCGCCTCCATAGTCCATAGCCAGAGAATTACTCACGGCATCTTGGCCGTCGTCTCTATCTGTTTACTAAACATTGCTGTTGCAGAGGTAAGCTCGAGCTTTAACATATGATTCTTCACAGTTCATATATAGATCACATAACCTCTTTCTGGTGGGAAAATTATCCAAAAAATTCTAAACATATTGCATTTTTGTCAATTCAGTCCTAAACTTTTCAGTTTTGCTCATTGAGTCCATTGGGCTAATTTTGGTTGCAAATCACCGACTTAAACGCCGGCTATCCCACGTGGCACAGCCGGTACCGATGTGGGCAAATATTTAATAATTTATTTATTTATATTATTTTTTATTTTTTCTTTTTACTATGGCCGGCAAGGGCCTGGCATCCCTGGTCGGTTCAATGGCAAATGGGGTTGTGTTTGCAGGTTTGATGGCTCCGGATGGGCTCGTGTATGCGATGGAAGCCAAGACGGGCAAGATATTATGGTTATTAGGGGTGAGCCGTTCCAGGTTTCGTACATATTCCACTTACAACCTGGAATATACCCGTCGGAATAGGTTCATCATATTTTGGAACTTGAAAACTATCATGCATACCCTGAAAGTTGGAACCCACAAGTTTCACAAGTATTCTTAATTGAACGATTACAGTGAATCATCATATTTAATGACCACCACTTGTTTTATGAAATGTTAACAAAGTAAAATTTTCAGTAGTAATTATGGTCGGAAATGGAAGCATAGACTAATAGTTCCAGATTACACATTCATTAACGGACGCCATGGAACACCGCAAGATTATGTGAATACTTGTACCAAGAAAAATGCAAAAACTTGTTATAGGTTCCAGGCTCCTTCTACCTAGAGCGTGGAATCTACTCACTAGAACACGTTCTTCAATTTTTAGAACCTAGAATCAACACTGCATATCTTGGAACCCGGAATCGAATCGGTTCTAGGTTCTATCCTAGAACCATGCTCATCCTTAGTGGTCGTACAATTCAGGAGCCACAGTGTATGGAGGGATATCAACAAGTCATGGGTGCATTTATCATGGGACTAGGTATAAGGTGGGCATATTGGCACTGTTCCAGCCAACTTGGACTGTGGGGATTGATCTTTATACTTTGTGTGTCGAGTAAGAAACCTAACAGCTAGTTTCTTGGATCACAATCCCTATGAGAAGAAGTTGGTTGTACAATATATCTTTCACTTCATTCTCAAGCCAAAATGAATCTATCAAGCATCAAGAACTAATAACGGTTTATCAGAAGTTGAAAGCTACCCATATGTACAATTCGTATTGCATATCAAAATGTCAAAATACTAATTCCTAGTTATCGTGCAACGTCATGGCCGCCTAGGAAATTAATTCACCCAAAATTCACAAAATACTGAGTATGTCGGTTATACATGACTCAGTGTTCCAATGGGCATGCATGACAAAACTGTTAGGGATGAAACCAAATTCATGAATGTCTTACGTG
Source organism: Rhodamnia argentea (assembly GCF_020921035.1). Lineage (NCBI taxonomy): Eukaryota > Viridiplantae > Streptophyta > Magnoliopsida > Myrtales > Myrtaceae > Rhodamnia > Rhodamnia argentea. The sequence continues at coordinate 5,789,572 of NC_063154.1, read as the reverse complement.
CATGCATTGTGGTCGTTCGTGTTTTTATGTTTAGTTAAATGTTTTGTAAAATCAAGGAATCCATTTAAATGTTTCTTTCTCCTTGAAATGCTAGATATATTTATGATTTATTTAAGAATAATAAATAGAGTCATGTAACAAGTCCATATAAAGGTAAGTATTATGATTATTTCATTAAGGTGAAATAAGAAAAGAAAGGCATATTCCTCTCCTTCTCTTTAGAGTTGAGTTGAGTGAATTGTCCGGCAATTAGTGTGGCCGAGGTCGCCGGACCAACCCTTAATGCGAGACATTCTCCGGACAATTTCTCTGTCCATTTATTTCACAATCTTGGGCTTGGATCCGAACTCTGAAACGACAGATTCGGGAAGAAATCGAGCTGCAAAAACTCAACAAAATTTACACGAACATTGCAGCAAATGAGTTACATTCAAAAATTGATACAAAGCGATCACCTCGATTTACATCAGGTAGCCTATTTACTTCCATCCTGATTTTTTCCCCCTTTCTGAACAAGTCCTTCCTATTAGAGGCCCTCTTCTAGGGTGCCTAGAGATGCCGTAGTTTGGCTGGTTATGGTTGCTCACGCTCTGAACTTCCTCTAGTCCAGCTACGACTTCGGCCATTGTCGGTCGACTCTTTGGGACCAAATGAAGGCACTTGACTATGATTTCAGTGAACTTCTGGGCTTCTTGAATTAGGAAGTTCCTATTGAGCTTACTGTCCATGACATGATGCAACTTGACTTTGTCCTTCAAGTAGGGCTCCGCCCATTGCACGAGGGTTCCGGCAGCCCCGCTGGAATGTTTCCTTGTTGCCATAGAGCCTGTGAAGATCTCCAGGAGAACAACCCCGAAGTTGTAAACATCTGTTTTTAGGGTTAGATGATCTACCAATTACAATGGAAAAAGAATGTGAGACTCGTGGGTTTTTGAGGAGCCGACAAACGGTTCGAACCATCTTCTTGAAGCATTATTAGCTTGATCCATCAAAATGAACTTAAAACTGATAAGAAATGTCGCCAATATGCTTACCCAAGTATATAAAAACCCTAAATCATTAGAAGAATAGTAAGATCTGTCATTGGAGTACCTGTGGCAATATATTCTGGGGCGAAGTATCCTGTTGTGCCAAGAAGTTTGGATGAGACATGAGGCTGATTGCCCTGAGGGCCGAATTTGGTGAGGCCAAAGTCCGATATCTTAGCACCGAAGCACTGCAATATCATAGAGGATGACTGACTATGACTATGTGAGCCAGTCGAATTATTATACGAAGTGTATTCGTTTAGCAACGTTGTAAACTTGTAACCTATGTCATCGTGTTTTCCTATGAGCCGAAATTGTTTCATAAAAACAGAGAAAAGCGAAACATACAGCAGTAAGCAAAGTGTTGGAGGTTTTGACATCGCGATGAATGACCGGCTTGGATTGTGAATGAAGGTGATCCAAACCTCTAGCAGTCGCGATCGGGATTTTGACTCTTCATCCCCAATTTACCTCCCTGCATTTCTCTGTTATTCCGGCAAAGCACGAGGTGAAGTCAGGTTCCTTAGGTTTGAAATCATAAGCAGAACTGCAAATATATACTGGTTTTATGAAATTTCATTATCCTTCCACTCATTCTTAGAGCCCACATTGCTTGGTCGTTACTCTTAATAATTGATCTACTAAGCACCCCTTTGCCATAGACTCGTAAACCACAATTCGGTGCTCGTTGTTGCCGCAGTACCCTATGAGCTTCACGATATTTGGATGAATCAATTTGCTCAAGAATCTCAATTCATTCTGCAAGCACAACATTGAGCTCATTAGAATAAGAGTGCGAGAGTGTCAAACCATGTAAATATTACGAAATAATATATTCATCTAACAGTTTAAACTTTTAAAATATGCATGGTTGTTGTACAAAATTCTAAGGGGAGAGAGAGCGAGAGATGAAGAGAGCATCAATCTAACCAGCCATTCATCTTGACCTTGTGGTTGCTCATCCCAGAGCCTCTTGACAGCGATTGCCGGGCCGCTTTTCTGTTTAGCCGCATTCATGGTGCGATAGCTAATCCAACCCTTGCAAACATGGTCGAAACCACCTTCGCCGATGAAGTTTTTGCCACCGAACCTGTCGGTGGCATCCTTGAACACATCATAGCAAAAGCAGCGAAACCTATACGGATGGAACGCCTCGTTCTTCTTGTTCATCAGCCAATCATCGCCTCATTGCCAGACTCGTGAATACGCATACAAATTCCCATCTATTTCTGTTTTCAATATTCGAAATGCAAATTGAGTTCAAAAGATAAAACTGGAATTGCCAAAGCTAGCCAGTCACCAATGGCATGTGTGCATTTCATTCCTGAGAAATGAGGAATGCAAACAATTAGCCCGTAATGAAACCGTCATCAAGAACAGATATAAACTTGCCTTTGAGCGGCCGATGAGAAGAAATGGATGGCTTGCTGGGATCTTGAAGCGGCAAACCATGTCGTTCATTCTTGCCGCTCACCAAGATGATTAAATTGCAACTTCAATGTTCATGAATAGATAAAGAAGAGATCCAATAAATATATCGAAAATCAACTTTACAAGAAGGAAAAAAGAAGTACCCTTTCGAGAGTTTGATGAAACTGATGAAGTTCCCCTTTGTTTTGATTTAGGCCTTTCATCCGGAGATGAAGATCAAGGTGTGCACTCTGATTTGAACGTAATAAAGTACCAAAACTAATCGATATGAGATGAAGTTCAGCTATTTAATCTCCACTTTGGATTGAGAAATTTCGTTGTAAGATGTAACTCAAAAAAGAATGGAGGCGAACCAGTGGGAGGCTGAGCGATATTTATAGGATGGTTCGGGTCACGGCTAGAGGTTTTGCTCAAACAATTGCCCATTAAAATCTCATGTTGCTGATTAAACTCGTGGGTCGAAAGCCATCCAACGTGCGACCCCGGATAAACTAAAGATCTTTCGGATGAACAGACATTGGAAAGATTGATATACAGAGCTTTGGTGGTGAAGCAGACTATGTGCTACTTAGTAGAGCGCACAAAGACATGGGTTTACGTGTGCTTTGGGCGACCAAACCGAAGGATCAAATGAATCCAGGGATCTTGCGTAAGTGGAACAGATTGAATTAATTTTATGATATTTTTGGAATCATTTGAGGCCGCGATATGGGCGTTACAATAATTAAATATTAAACCACGCATTCATCTAATAGCTTAAGCTTTAGAGCAGTTGGCTGTGGTCTCTAAAATCTTTTATGGTATCGGAGCAGGAAGAGGGGGAATGTTAGAGTAATTAAATATTAAACCACGCCTTCATCTAACAACTTAAGTTTTTAAAGCAGTTGGTTCTGATCTTATAAAATCTTTCAATGGGAATTTCCTCCAAGAATTCTTAGCGGATATGTATAAAAAATATCAGCTACATCTTCTTTTCTGGGGATGTAGCAACAGATGGCTACTTTCTGGTGTGGCTTGTTACCATATTTTCAAAAAAGTACAACAACAAACGACACAAGGTTGATGAAATTGGGAGTTACAAACTAGGAGATTGATTTGTGGTCCGATTTGATAGCCCAAAGTCTGTTTCTGTTAAGAGTCCTTCGCACATGTGTTTTTGTTGTTCCATCAAAAAATAAAAAAACAGCTTTCGACGAGTAGCGTGTATGGAGACCGACATGTGTACTCGCGGTTGAAATATCGATCAATCAAATCGTTCCATAAAAAGTATCTTAACAATAAGCATGTCCATATTCGAACTCCACAACAAGAGGAGGCGAAATAATTTACTCTTAACGATATGCTAACAAGAAAACAGTTTAGTTTCGTTGGATTGGTCTAGGCTAATAATGATTCTAAATTATACGTCCATTTACTACCTTCTAATTTTTCTTCACTTCTGTTTTAGTTTAAGTCCTAGATAACATGTTATTTCAAGGTCAAACGAGCTTACGATTGAGGTATCTTGTAATTGATGAGATCCTCTAATCCATCCATAATTATATCCACATAAGGGTTTACCATTTATGTTTACTTCTATAAATAAGAAACAAGTTAAAGTACAAGTTTTGCTTCTTCCCCTTCATTGATTAGACTCTGTTTCCAAATAGGTGTCGTAAAAATTTACAGTACGAGCCTTTTCTCTCATTGGTTTAATTTTGCAAAAATCTTCTTCCACCCTTATTTTAAGAAGTCATGTAATGTGCTGCACATCTAAACTTTAGGCAAAATTAGGGTCAACGAATGTACACACTCTACAATAAGTGTACTAGAAGATGATGAGAATCAATAAAATCAAATATAGAGTACATGATTCCACTTCTTGAGCGTACAATGTAGCATACATGAATGACTAAATTGCTTATACATGTTGTCATAAAATATGCAAAGACGCAAGGCACATCCGACTAAGATTTTGATGATCAAACCGAGAGTACATCCAATCTTCAACTAGCATATCCCAACAATTATCCATTTGAGCTCCCTTGAAGGCGATGAAACAAGCCTGTTAGAATGACAAAAACAAATCGAAGTGAACACATTATATGTGTCGGGTGACCTTTCTCCCCTGAAAATAAATTGAGCAAATTGAACAAATGAATAGATACAACAGTATCTTAGATTAACAAGTGATCTAAAGTAGTGGAATCTCCTATGGCCTTAAATTTGTAAGAGATAAAAGTGGAATTCGTCCACCGCCTTCGGCCAGCAATTTCCGGTGCGGTAACACCACTTCTCTAATTTCAGTTGGTGAAGATCATCCAGCGAAAGTCGAAAGAGAATAAAGATGATTTTTTATTAGCAAACCAACTTCCTGTAACCATAATGATGAACTCCTACATGATGGTTCTTGCCCTTGCCAGCTAGGGTTTCGCTAAATCAACTTAAAAAGATAGAGCGACACCAAATATTCAGAGTTCGTATATGCTTAGCTCCGGTGAAGTATTTTCAAAGACTATGAGACAACTTCCATTCGATAGGTACGGCCAGATTAGCTTGACAAGTTGAATAAGCTATGACACTAGTACGTCGAAAAAGTGATGAAATGGAGATATTATGTTAAGATAAAGTGAATTTGGGATTCACTTGACGACTCCAACAAAGCAGATAATTTTGCTGCAAGCTCGACATTCGAGTATCACCAATGGAAACCAGATGGGAATTAGATGTTTTCTGCTCCAACCAATCAAGGGGCTAGTGCTTTTGAGGGTAACAATGAATTAAGATGAGCCTCTTAAATCCTTCTCACGATATAGTATGGTTATATATTTCCAGAGCACCTTAGCAACTGGGCACAAGCCCTTCATAAACCCTAATACATGCAATGCGAACGATCATATGTCACCGACCAAGAACACATTCTAAAATCGCAATCACATAGTAGCGATCTATGAATCAACGGTTACCTCCCTTGTATTAGCTTTGCCATGACTCGTGAGCATCGATGGAGGCGAAGTCTATCGTCAAGCGGCATCGGGAGTTCCCCCAAACACTTCAGTAGGAAATTTATCAAGAAACCGATGAGAGAAAATTCTCCATACGTTCCCAGTGAAGTGCTCAGGGGAACTCTAGAGGCAACCTAACATGTTTCTGCTCTTTCAATCATCTGTTGCTTGCTCATCCGAGGGTTTCTTGCCCTACTATTTATAGAGGACTCTCCTTCATTCGTTCTTTCCCCCCTTGCGGGAATGCCTTGTCTGCTTCTTGTATCAATGCGCTAGTGGAGTGAAAATGACAAGACGAAAGTTTTCTTCTTCTACTACTAATAAAAATAACAATAACAATAACAATAACAATAACAATAATAGCAATAGTAATAGCAACACCAATTATTATTATTATTTTTTTCCTTACCAAAAAAAAATAATTGGTGTTGCTATTACAATTTTGAAGGCTACATATACTAAGATTGGTCTATGAAATTAGAGTACGAGTGACGTGACATATTTTTGTTGATAGTTGAAAAATACAACGTACTTTGCTTACTTATAATCTGTCATGTACCGATCGTGGAGACGCCTTAGTACATCTAACGCTATTTCAGGAAAAAAGTTTGTAAGCTCGATGTACGTACGAGTGATACGATAAAGTTTTGTGGATTGTTGAAGAATATATGCTGATTTACAGTCTATCATACATGGACGGTGGAGATCGGGCTTCTTAGAATATCTCACGTTGCTCTTTATAGAGGGAAAGAAAGTCGTCCGAGGGCAAGTGAACATGGACGCAACTGTAGGCTAAGTGGGAGGTTTTGATGAAGAAGACATATAATTTTGGTTGTGACCAATCATGCCCCCTTTTCCCCCTTTGGTACGTCTCTCTATGGTCCTATCGCTTTCGGTATTTTCATCGTAGATACGAATCAAACATCCTACTAGGTTCTAATTAATTGTTGTACTTATACGCCCAATTATACGAGAAAATTGAGTTTTCCCGTGGGGTGATTTATTTGATTATCTGATTCGAAAGCTTGACATACAAATGAAGGAAAAGGCCTATACACTTCACTTGAATCATATTCAATTCTTTTTATCGGACAAAGATACTAAAGGGCTAGACTTCCGTGAGCATAGTGAATGGGCGAGCTAAAGAACATCGATCCTCGTACCATTTCAAATGATCATGTCTAATCGTTTAAACCCTCGCGTGAAGGCGCTGCACGTTTTATCAACCTGACCGGAGTAGATCCATGTAGTATTCCTCACAGTACAAATTACATTCGAACTCTCATGTAGTAACTCTAGATATTATTGCGTGTTCATCAGAGAATGAGAAAGCATCTCCGAAAAAGATTGAAGAGGATGTGGAGGGATAGGGCTTGGGATAAGGATTTGAGAAGAAGAGCAAAGGAGAATTTTCATCCACTCACCCCAAGATTCTCCCATTAATCCAATTCACTATACCCACAATTCGGACCAAGTTCATTATGTTGGAAATGTCGTTCATTCTCCCCATCGATAGAAAATCACTGGGAACTAGGATAAATTTTGTGTCTCAATTTTTTTTCTCGTTTTTAATTTTACTCCATTATGATTGTGTGCCAAATCCTAACGCAGTCTCTATCCACATTTTATCTTTTCATGAATCATTCCCTCTCAAATCTCAAAAACAACCACCCGCTATAAAAAGATCAGATTATTTCTAGATAAATTTACAAACATTTTTGTAAGCCTATTGTCCAGATACCAATTCAATTTTAAACTTTATAATTTGATGAATTTAGTCCTAAACATAGAAATAATTTTTCAACGTAGTCTTTCTAACCTATTTTGTTCGAAAATTGCTTACAAAGGCGTTGGCCATCCAACATGGCACAACATGTGCTGATATGGACAAATTTTCATTTTTTAAAATTTTCTTACTAAAAAAGGTCCGTGGCCTTTGCCAGCGGATGGCGAGCTCCGATGACCCTCGCTTGCCATAATGAAAGAAAAAAGAAAAGAAAAATAAAAAATTCAGAAAATTATTAAGAAATTTAAAAAAAAAATTGCATATCATGCCAGCCTTACCACATAGGAAGGCCAACATCTACACGGCGATTTTTAGCCTAAATTGACTAGATGGACTATATTGGCAGATTCCTAAAATGTTTGGGACTAAATTAGCTAAATTAAAAATTTTTAGGACTTTTTTGATAACATTCCAAAGTTTTCTTTCTTTCTTATCTTTTTTTGAGTTCTTGATCTTAATATTTTCTAGGGCCCCCCATTCGAGATCCTTTTTTTTTTTTTTTTTGTCAAAACCCCTTGGAGATCTTGATTGAGTTGGCTTTGGTGAGAAGTTCACGTATTTTATTAACTTCCCTTTATCATCGTCATTTGACGGATTTGCTTTAAACAAATTAAAATTTGTTAATACTTTTATGGGCCACGTAAGGGCTATAGGCGGATGTCACATAGAAAATATATTTAGTGGCTAGAATCGGGAAAATTACCAAAAAAGTCATAAATTGATTACATATGTATCGAATTAGTTTTAAAATTTTTCACGTTTTGCCGTTTGAATCCATCCGGTCACTGCAGCCTCCGTTTTCCCCCCTCCCCTCCCCTCCCCTCCACCTGGATTCAGTTGCCTCACTAATCTCTTCCCCATGTTACTCTCCGCCGCCCCCACGGAGCTCCCTCCTCCGCCCGATTGTTGCCTCTTCGGAGATGACTCCCTTGCCTTGCTTTCTCCCATCAATCTCCAGCTCAAATTTCACAATGCAATTGCAAACACCAAAATCACGTCCTGGAGAGTAGAAGGAAAAAGCCTCAAAGAATTCAAATTTCGAAGCCGTGAGCTCGAGATTCACACACAAGCATTGACATGAGAGGGCGACATCAAGCACAATGTGTTTGAATATGAAAAGCGACCATTTGGTGAGCTCGTCCCTCGCCCATGGCTAGTCACCGGCGATCGGCCGAGGAAGAGGGAGCAAAGAAAAAGGAACCAAAAGAAAAATTAAAATTTTGATTTTTCATGTCAGATGGCGGAAAATAATTTGAAATGGGAAATGTGAAATTTGATGTAATCTCAAGATCCCTCACTTTGTGAAAAAAAAACCATTATGAACTTGTGTTAGCCAAAATGATGCATGAATCTGTGAAGTACGTCCTTGAAGTGGGAGGGGTCCGTTTAGAGCTACTTTTTACACTTTTCTTTTAACTTTTCTTCAGCTCTTAACTCGACTTATTTCCATACAAAGTACTTCACCAGACCAATTTTCTTAGGACGGTGGATAGTACAATAAGATGTCTCTGTTCTTTTTCCAGATTGAGCCAGTTTTCAGGTCAAACACGTTATGAATGGCAAGATCCCCAACTTGAGCAGGTTTTAGGTTTTAGTTACTGAATAAAAGCTGCCTTACTTTCATGGAGACAAATAGAGAGGTACACAAGTCGAATAACGTGACCACAGGAGCGAGGCGTGACGTCTAAGCGAGCGAGCTTTGCATGGTTAGGGTTTTCTTGACCACATTTCCTCTAGGGAAACGTTTATCAGCTCATGAGAGATTGAATTTTGATGTTGAAGATACAGAAAGTGCTCTGAATGATTCAAACCTAACTGAAACAGAGAGCTCTTCACACACGAGAGAATGAGACCGAGGAACACACGTTAACTTGTCCGTATAAATCATACGTAGGATCTGTCGAATCCCCCTGGAGGAAAAGGCTATTAGGTTCTTCAATCTCGATGGCTCGCCTGCGTGTTCAGAGAACTTCCTGCATCTTCTGTATCTTCACGATCGGCACCCTTTGGGTATTAGACAGCACCGGCGCTGCGGTAATTAAGCTCCAAACCATCATCGCAAATCTGTTCTTTTTTTTTTTTTTTTTTGTATTTTTCAATTGCTCCTGTTTATGAGTTTTAAGTATTTGATGCAGTGGCTAAATCATGGAGGCGATTTGAGCAACACGAGAGGTGCTCGAGAAGAGATGTTGATCAGCCCGTGGACCGTCCGGTTTTTACGGTTGAGATGGAAGTTCTCCGCTGGAAAGGATATTTCCGCCACCCCGGCGACAGCCAACGGCGTCGTGTATTTTCCCTCGTGGAACGGCTACTTGTATGCCGTGAATGCGTTCTCAGGCAGTTTGATATGGCAGCAAAACCTAAGCGAGTTGACGGGGCTTAGGGGCACGGGGACTGTAGTGAACGTCACGGTCTCGAGGTCCACCCCGACGATAGCCGGACGCCTCCTGATCGTCTCAATTTATGGACCTGCAGTTGTTATCGCCGTGAGCCGATTCAACGGGAGGCTAATTTGGTTGACACGGCTTGATCCACAGCCTCTAGCGGTGATAACGACCTCTGGAACGGCTTATATGAGGTGGATACAAATACTAAGGAGAAAGATTTTTAATCCTTGACTATTAAATCGGAAAATGCAGCAGGGTGGACACACCAATATCAATATTCAGTAGTTTATTGAACGAGTAGTCTCATTTCTCTTCCATTTGACCCTCTCTCTCTCAGGGCATATTACGTTGGAGTATCCTCGCTAGAAGAGACCTTACCTGCTGTGCAATGTTGCACCTTTAGAGGCAGTTTGGTTAAGCTAAACATTCTATCCGGAGCAATCCTATGGCAAACCTACACCCTCCCTGATAACGGCGGTAAACGCGGAGCCTACGCTGGAGCCGCCATATGGGGGAGTAGCCCCGCAATAGACCCCGAGAGGAGGCTCGCTTATGCAGCTACAGGCAACCTATACACGGCCCCGCCCGAGGTGGAAGAATGCCAAGAGAGGCAAAACAATCGGACAACCCCGCCAAAGGAGCCCGACCAGTGCATCGGGCCTGATGTGAACTTCAATTCTATCATGGCATTCGAGATCGAGTCGGGAAGGATCAAGTGGGCGCGGCAGTTAGGAGGCTACGATGTATGGTATGCAGCTTGTTTGGTGCCCAACAATCCTGATTGTCCAACTGGGCCTAACGTGGATGCTGATTTCGGAGAAGCCCCAATGCTAATCACGATTTGTACGAACGGAACTGAGCGCGACATTGCGGTCGCGGTACAAAAGAGCGGCTTTGCTTGGGCTCTGGATCGTGACACTGGGGAGATAGTATGGTTTAGAGTAAGTACTGTGTTTTTCATTGTTCTCTATTTAGCAATTGAGAGAAGAAATTACTTGATGCTACGAATGAACTAAGTGAAATAAATTTAACAAAGAAGTTCACTAATTTATCTTCCAAATATAATTCTTCTGGACATGAAAGCTGGCGGGACCTGGTAGCGTCGAAGGGGGAGGCATATGGGGCGCGGCCACGGATGGCAAAAGGGTCTACACTAACATCGCCAACCGCGATCGAGAGAACTTCACCCTCTCTCCCTCGACCCGAACGACGACAGCAGGCGCTTGGGTCGCCCTGGACGCAAGTTCTGGAGAAATATTATGGTCCACAGCTAACCCAAGCAACGAAACCAGTCAGGGGCCGGTTTCTGTGGCGAACGGGGTCGTGTTCACAGGTTCCGTGGCTCCGGAGGGGCCCGTGTATGCGATGGACGCCAAGACGGGCAAGATACTGTGGTCATACAATTCAGGAGCCACGGTGTATGGAGGGATATCAATAAGTTATGGGTGCATTTATCATGGGAATGGGTACAAGGTGGGTCTAGTTTCACCGTTCCATCCAACTTGGACTGGAGGGACTGATCTTTATAGTTTGTGTGTCTAAGTACGAAACCTAACGGCTAGTTTCTTGCGTCACAATCCATATGGAAACAAGTTGGTTATACAATGTATCCTTCACTTCATTCTCGAGCCAAAAGTGAATTATTAAGTATCAAGAAATAAATTATCAGAAGTGGAATGCTGACCATGGGCACAATTTTGTGAATGTTTCAATAGGCGCGAACGGCAAAACAAAGCAAACGTTCTTACCACAAAGTTGACACATACTTAACTCAAGCACTTGAAGACTGACGTTATTCTGAAGGTAATAAGGTGTATATCATGTGGCACCAAGAGTTCCCCCAAACACTTCAGTAGGAGCTTCACTTGTATTTTCTTTGCCTTTTCAAAATCCCCATTGAAGTGCTCAGGAGAACTCTAGGGGATACTTGATGAGCGCAATGGCCTTGTTTGGCCTCGAAAGCGTTCGAACGAGCTCCAAAACTTCGAATTCCTTTTGTGTGCTTGGTCCAGTGGGCTAAACAACCAGCTCTCCTACCATGTTTTATATAGAAGCTGAAGCTGCTACTTTAGAAGCTTTCGGAATATTCACCGGCAAGTGCTTGAAAGCTCTGTCAACCGCAGATCGAGCTTGAACGTAGCCTCAGCTCTTGGCCAGATGACTCCCCAGAGAATGTTTCTTGTGGGCACGAGAGCTGCGAATGCCGGCTTATAAGCTTTTGACCTTATACCCCTCTTTTTTCAGCTTTTCTTGTGACAACAAAAGCATCATGAACTTCGTTAGAACTGGTAATGGACCGCCGGCTCTTCTTGAAAATGGAAGATGTGCTGACTAGCTCTATAGATCAGGACATGATATTGTACAGCACAGCTAAGTCTACGAATCTATCTTCGACACTGCTTATGATGGTAGCTAAGGGAAGTTCAAAGCCATGCTTAACTTTTAGTGCATCAGAATCGATGTCCACATCTGGCACCAGGATACAAATATTCTTCTCCTTTCACCTGCCCCTTGAATCTGACCAGGTTCGTTATGCTTTGCTCTGATCACTTCAGGGATGTCTGGATGCGTGTTGTGGTTCTCTTTGCTTTTCACTCTCTCTGAGGTCCACATTTTCTTTGTAAAGGCCACGCGACAGTCCTTTCTCGAAGTGGGACATAATTTTCTGGGGAAAAACATACAGATCAAGCCACAAGAAAGCTAGTGTGGGTGTGTGTATATATTAGAATGATTTGAGACTTGTTCTCTCATTTGTTTACCTTATAGGATTCAAATCCTTTGAAGCTTGGAAAATGAATTAGCTATCACTGGGACAAGTACACCATGAGTACCACAACTTTCAAAACGTTCACTTAAATATCATAACTTTTAAAAATCGTTCACTTGAGTGTTACAGTAACTTTTCCGGCGAGCCACCTCAACTTTCCGGCGAGCCACGTTAGTTTTTCGGCATGCCACGTCAGCTTTTTCGGCGTCCACGTCAACATGGTACTCAAGTGAACGATTTTTGAAAGTTGTGGCATTTAAGTGAACGTTTTGAAAGTTATGGCACTCAAGTGAACGCCGTACAAAAGTTATGACACTTCTAGTGTATTTTTTCCGCTATCACTTATTTCTTCTATCAAGATAGGAGTTTTCTCTACCAACACTATAACAAAATTATAAAGAGATGTTAGAGATGCATGCAAAAATTGTTCACAATAACGCGCCACAAACGGGACATTTTGAACACAATTCACATGTGCACCGAACAATATCCTCCTTGTGTGTGAGCTCTAGGTTTGGTTCCCTTAATTCAAGTATCCTTCTACATCAATATGAATTAACTTGAATATCCAATGCCCACCTTCATTCCTAATCACTTTCTCCTAACCAAATTATGAAGCTTGTCGTTGTCGGCCAAACTAAATCATGAACGTGGCTTGAAAACCGCATTGGTCACGAGATTCTTTCCTTGAGATATTAACCAATACACATTGGGAGTTAGTCACCAATCAACTATCGATCCCAATACCATTTAGTGGAAACGTGCAAGAGAAGCTCAATACCTTCATTCGAAGAGATGGCCAAGAAAGAGCCCAAGTTCAAGCCCGCTAATATATCCGACTAGATTCTCATCTACTCAAAAACTTAAGTTTTTGAGTAATAGGCCAATTAGACAATTTTAACTACTCCACACTATAACAATTCTCCAATGTTGGATTTTTTCTAACACACTTCACACATGTACTCAACATTTTCACCATGCTTTGTTTATTATGGTTATGCAACATGACTTTCCATAATACAGTTAAAAGAAGTAACACATGATGTATCTTCACATGTATCATATTGGGGATAATTGTCCAAAGAAACGTTACTTCAATTCTAAACTTTCCGGTTTGTCAATTTAGTCCTAAATCTTTTGACCATTTGCTAATGTAGTCTTCCTAGCTAATATGCTTATGGTGATACCCAATCACTAGCGACTATCCTACTTGACACGACCGGTGTTGACATAGACAGTTTTTTTAATTTTTAAAACAAAATATGTTTTTTCCCTTTCTTTTCTTCATTGGATTTCCGGATGGGTGGGGTCTCGGGGGCCCCAAAGATGGCCAGTGACCCTTGCTTGCCATTGGCAAGGGCCAATGCCTCCGCCAAGATCCGGGCACGAGTATCGCGACTCTCACAAGATCTTGGCGAGGCAAGGACAGTGAGGAGGGGGTTGCCGGGACGCCATTGGCCAGAAATTTGATAAAAGAAAAAAAGAAAAAGAAAAGAAAAAGTCAGAAAATTTAAAAAAAAATTGCAAAAATTATGCAAGTATGTCATTTCCCGGCCTAAATTGGCTCGGATTACTACATTAACAAATTGTCAAAAGAATTTAGGACTAAATCAAGAAAATTGAAAAAATTAGAATTGAATTGGCCACCATACAATGAGTTTAGTATTTTTTGGACAATTTTCTCATTCAAATTGTATATCCATCTTTCTCTATACTCTTGGAACTCATAGGTTAGCATACCCAGTCCATGAAATGGAAACTGTGAAAACCCATGTAATCTCAAGATCCCTCACTTTGAGAAGAAGAAGAAAAAAAAAGGACATACCGACTTGTGTTAGCCAAAATAGGTGCACGAATCCTGTGAAGTACATACTTAAAAGTTGGAGAGGTCTCTTTAGACGTACTTTTTACATTTTTCTTCATACTTTTCTTCAGCTCTTAACTCGGACTTGTTTCCATACAGTAGAGACCAATTTTCTTAGGACGGTGGATATAAAATAAAATGTCTCTGTTTGTTGTCCGAATTGCGCCAGTTTTCAGTCAAACCGTTATGAATGGCAAGATCCCCAACTCGAGCAAATTTTGGTTTCTGAATAAAGCTGCCTCATTCATGCGTTAATTTCATGGAGAAAAATAGAGAGATACACTGTCGAATAATGTGAACAACAAGAGCGAGGCGTGACATCTAAGCGAGCTTTGCATGGTTAGGGTTTTTCTTGATCACATTTCCTCCGGGAAACGCTCATGAGAGATTGAATTTTTATGTTGAACTAGGGTGTGCATGGTCCAAGCCGGTCCGGTCCCGGTATGGAACCGGGGACCGGACCATAGTCCTGGTCCCCGTATGGAACCGGGGACCGGACCATAGTCCTGGTCCCCATATTTTCGGGACCAAGGACCGGACCGGGACCAGCGGTCCCGATCCGGGCTGGTCCCGATCCGGTCTCGGTCCCGGCTCAGAGGGACCGCTAACTATTGAAAATCTAGTCAACTTAATAAACTATGCCATGGTAAAAACATAGTGACTCGCTATGACTTTTATGATCGACGAACTTAACCAAAATGTTCGAATTCAATACCAAATCCAGCCATTACATAATAAAAACATTACCAACCGCACTCAAAAAAGCCTGCAGAGAGAAAAGATGACAAAAAACAAGATGGAAAATAAGACTAAAAAGAGAGTCTTGAGGAGGAGAGTGCGACCGTGCAAAGTTGGGAAAAAAATGGGCAGTGGACTTTTATTATTCCGTTTTGTTTTCAAATTTTTTTTTTGCAATTGTATATATTTATATATAAATAATTATATATTATTAGCGGTCCAGGTTCGAGTAGGGTGGGCCGGTCCGGTCCCAATACAAAAACCCTGAGGACCGGACCATCCACCTCAAGGACCGGACCAACCCGGCCGGTCCGGGCCGGTCCCGGGCCGGTCCGGTCTAGTTTGCACACCCCTATGTTGAAGATACCCAAGTGCTCTAAATGATTCAAAACTCAACTGAAACAGAGCGCTCTTTACACGTGAGAGAGCGATACCGAGGAACACACGTTTACTTGTCCATATAAATCATGTGTTGCATTCGTCGAATCCACCCGAAGGGAAAGGACATTAGGTTCCTCGATCTCGATGGCTCACCTACTTCTTCAGAAAACTTGCTGTATCTTCTGCATCTTTGCGATGGCCACCGTTTGCGTATTAGACAGTGCAGTCGCCATGGTAATTAAGCTCCAACCCAGCCATCGTGTATCTGTGATTGCGTTGTGTTTTGCATTTTGCACTGCTTCTGTTTATGAGTTCAAATATTTGATGTAGTGGCTAAACCATGGAGGCGATTTGAGCAACACGAGAAGTGCTCGAGAAGAGATGTTGATCAGCCCGCTGACCGTCCGGGGTTTACAGTTGAGATGGAAGTTCATCGCCGGGAAGGATATATCCGCCACCCCGGCGATAGCCAACGGCTTCGTGTATTTTCCCTCGTGGAACGGCTACTTGTACGCCGTGAACGCGTTCTCCGGCGATTTGATATGGCAGCAAAACCTAAGCGAGTTGACGGGGCTCAGGGGCACCGGGGTTACAGTGAACGTGACAGTCTCGAGGTCAACCCCTACAATAGCCGGACCCCTCCTGATCGTCTCCATTTATGGACCTGCAGTCGTTATCGCCGTAAGCCGATTTGACGGGAGACTAACGTGGTTGACTCGGCTTGATCCCCGGCCTCTAGCAGTAATAACAACCTCTGGAACGGCTTATATGAGGTGGATGGAAATACTAATGCCAGCATAGTAACATGTACCAAAAGAAATTGCAAAGTATCTACACGATAAAAGAAATAGTTACTCTCCTTTTGAACCTGATGATTATGATCTCCTCTTTATGATTGTAGGGGATTCTATGTTGGAGTATCATCACTCGAAGTGACCTTACCTGCGGAGCAATGTTGCACTTTTCGAGGCAGTTTGGCGAAGCTCAGTATTAGGTCAGGAGCAATCATATGGCAGACCTACACAATCCCAGACAACGGCGGTAAGCGTGGCGGCTACTCCGGTGCCGCCATATGGGGAAGCAGTCCCGCGATCGATCCGAGAAGGAGGCTTGTGTACGTAGGCACTGGGAACCTCTACACGGTCCCACAAGCGGTAGCACAATGCCAAGAGAAGCAAAATAACCAAACCACGAAGCCAAGTCAACCCGATCAGTGCATAGGGCCGGGTGTGAACTTCGATTCCATCATGGCATTCGACATCGAATCGGGGAGGATCAGATGGGCGCGACAACTCGGAGGATATGACGTGTTTTACTTTGCTTGCTTGGTGCCAAATAATCCCGACTGTCCTCCCGGACCGAACTTGGATGCGGACTTTGGCGAGGCTCCCATGCTGCTCAGTATATCGGCGAATGGCACCTGGAGAGACATCGTAGCTGCCGTGCAAAAGAGTGGCTTTGCTTGGGCTCTGGACCGAGACACCGGGGACATAGTATGGTTCAAAGTAAGTACGACTGTCGTTCCTTATTTTGCTACATAGGTGATGGATCTTCTTTGCGTTATCGCTCATATGAATAGTCGCCGCCTTAATTCTCGTGTATAATCCTGGAGGCAGCTCGGTATTGTAGTCTCACTCTAATGCAATCTAATGCAATCTAGTGATAAGAAGAAGTCGCCCAACATGATGAAATCGTTCTTCAAAATGTGCAGTTGGCAGGGCCCGGCAGCCTAGAGGGAGGAGGCATATGGGGTGCAGCGACGGACGGACAAAGAATCTACACCAACATCGCCAACAGCAATCGAGTGAGATTCACCCTAGCCCCTTCGACCCAGACTACAACGGCAGGTGCGTGGGTCGCGCTCGACGCAAACACAGGCAACATACTCTGGTCCACAGCGAACCCAAGCAACGAGATCGCATCCGGGCCAGTCTCAGTAGTCAATGGTGTTGTTTTCGCTGGGTCACCTGCTCCTAATGGTCCCTTATACGCGATGGAGGCAATGACGGGGAAGATCTTATGGTCATACAACACGGGAGCAACAGTTTATGGGGGCGTGTCGGCAAGTTACGGGTGCGTCTACCTGGGGAGCGGGTATAGCGTTAGTACGGCAGCGTTCCATCCTACTTGGACACCAGGGACTTCCCTCTACGCGCTCTGTCTGGGATGAGATACCCATCCCGCTTTGGGCAAGGACTAGGTTGTTCCATGCTCAAAAAGTCCATGGATATAGCAGCCAGAAGAAATAAAAGAAGGGCATAGTTGCTTTCAAGTTTCAATTCATCAATCGTAGTAGCATCGGAAGATTTCGGGGGGAAACATAAGGAGAAACACAATACTATCAAGTATCAACTCCACCATGGGAAAATTTAAAAGGCGAAGTGGCCCCATTTACAACTGATACTTGAAGGTTGAAATCTTATCATGCCTTGTAAAATGTTCATAAATTAAATCAGAGTGCTTACAGGGAATACAGACAGAACAATTATCTAAGAAAAGCAGCACATATTTAGGCCCATAGAATAATTAAGCACATTAACCACCCAATCGCTCAGAGAGTTAAAACACCCCTTAAACAGAAAATGATAATGTCCCATGCATTTTCTAGCATCTTGAATGATGACTAACTGGGAGCATGGAATATTGCCAAAGTTGAGAGATCATCATGCCATACCAGATTACCTCCTCCACTCTACTTTGATCAACTTCTCTGGAATTAGTATCACATAAAAATGGTTAATCACAGGATATAAGACAATTCAAAATCGTAGCTCGAAAGTGCGAAACAAATCCTTAGTACTTTTAACCATAAAAGAAGAAGAAAGGTAGTAGGCATAAAACCATGCAGTAAACATATAGATCAACAGATCTTTCCTCGTCAAGCCCAATTGAGCATATTAAACATCAGAGCATTTTGAAAATCGATATCAGATAACATCTAACTGAGCAAAACAATACGGATCCAAGCAAGACTGATAATTGGCTAGTTGGAAGGCCGTAGGTTCTCATAGTGTGATCTCATTGTCATCTATCAAAAGATTTACTACAATGGCTTACAAGTCAAATAACAACTACATTCAATTGATATATAGCTAAAAGATATACAGCTAACATAAATTTCAGCATGAAGTGCAAAATGCATAACCTAAAGAGAGGTAATTCGATATATTACAACTTCATCATTCTTTATGATGAATGTTAGGCATCACAAACAGAATCTATCAGATTTCTGACTAGGCTTCAAGAACTTCATTATTAGAGACCAGCAAAATGGCCCCTTTTCAGTGGAATCTTCCCAAACTTCTTCCAAGAGACTTTTATCTTTTCGTGAGATCATATGTTTTACAAAAGTACTTGAAGTAGTTCTTGCGGGAAAATAGTTTGCTTTTCATCCATATCTTCAGTATAATATGCCAAGTTTAACAGAATCCATCTTACTATTAATTTGACAAAGTTCTATAACTTCAATCAAAAGACTAGTCAAGGGTTGGCCCATTGCATCTGTATTTTGTTTATTTTATTCAAGATACCAAGTACGATATGCAAGAAACTGGCAGTAGATCAACAAATTTCGCTGCTTCTCCGATATCTTGTTACACAAGATGTTTGACACAAATACTTCATGTTATGTAGTCCAAAGATCACGATTGCCTCAGGAAACCCTTTGATTTTAAAAGAATGATTGCTCCTCTTTAATGTATAAAAAGATAACTAGCACATTACAACGTAAAACATGTGTTCACAACTGTTATCGGTTAAGTAAAATAGAAGTTGCATAAGTCAAGTTCTTACCACCAAAATCTCTGGAAGATGTAAGAGATTTATCACTTCTAATTGTTCCTTTGCCAGATGCTTCGACAAGTCTCAGAGCTCTCGGTGAAAATGAACCTACTTCCCCATTGGTGGACGATGGCAATGAATACCGTCTTGCCCCATTCATACCAATCCCACCTTGGGCGAACCTAGGGGAGCTTTGTCCTCTCAGCTTGGCTTTTACAGATTCAGTCGGTGCCATATAGCTGGGCACTCTTGTGGTGGGATGCTTCCCATTCTCTTGTTGGTCAATCTTCGCTGGTAAAGAAGCTCTTCTATGGGTGCTTTTTTCATGCTTGCCATTCATGCTAGCATCCTTCTGTTCAATTGGACCCATTTTTTCTGCAGGATGAGCTTTAACTACAGCCAGATGCTCTTGTAATTCATCAACTTGCACTTCAGAAGCTGCTGCTTTCAAATTTTCTTTCAGTTCAAATTGTGATAGTACTTCAATTTTGGACTCTTGCTCCACCTCAGATGAATGACTGACATCTTGCTGCAGAACTAGAGAGGTTACTGAAGTTCGTTCATTCCCAAGACTTTCGTCCATTTTCTTCTTATTAGCCTTCACCCCATCAGAAACCTCCTTTGAAAAGTCATTAGTCCTTCTCAAATTGAGTTTTAATTTCTCAATCTCATTCTCTGATTTATCATGAACTGAATCTACAATGTGACCAGAAAAATTCCTTGGGTAGCGTTTGGGCTTATTGGATTCCAAAGATAAGCCATTGGAGTCAGTTTTAATGTCTGTACTAGGCAGTCTGCGAACACTTTGCTTGTGGCTACACTGTTCGTTTTCCAGATTTTGATGTTTCGACTGAGGATATGAGTGAGAATTCTCCTTTGGTAGTGAAGAGGCTTCCCAAAAACGAAACTTCGTCCAGCGTTCAAGCCACATATAAGAGGAATTTGGATCTCCGCGACCGTATTGAAGATGAAGAGGGTTTGCAGGGCGAGATGAAGCAAGAAGCTGAGTATAAATGATGATTACAAAGCAATGAGTATCTCGTGTATCCATTCCAGCTTAAAATATCATTCGTGATAAGATATCTAATACCATATACAAGGACAGTCGTTTAGAGCATCGACTAGATAGATGGACACACACATCATATCAAGGCATCATGTAAAGAAACCTACTCATAGGCCAAATTCCAAGAATTTGATGACTGAAGCCATGTTCTCCATTCTTAAAGGAGGTCGTCAACTTTCTTTGCTTAAAATTTCTTATAAGAAGACATATTCTCCCTGTGACTAGTAAAGTTATTCAAAATCAATTGAAGCAGGAAGTTCATAAATCACATAGAAACCCAGATACAGTGTACAAAAATCATTTCAGCAAAGTTATCAAACAAACGTCAACTCCAAGGAATTACACAATCTCCTGGTGCAAAGGAACCATCTATAACAGTGCATGATTTTTGAAGGAACGCAGAAGCAGTGCAATCTTACAGATAAAATCCGAATGCTTGCAATTTAAAGGAAGATCACTCATCTTAAGGGGTAACTCTTCTCACCCAAATTAAGAAAAGCACCCCACACTTGTGCCAATACACACAAATAGAATACATATACAGATCTCACCTTCTGAATGAACACATCCTCAAGCAGCTTATCATGGCCAGTTGCTGAAGGATTGCGCAATTCCCAACCCTATTTAACAGACAAAAAACAAGACCAAAAAAAGTAAGCACAAGTGCAGAAAAGGGGAAACATATGGTGAAATCAGTTAAAATGAAGATGATGCTAGTACTTGGAGTCCAGTGCGGCACTGGTCCATAAAGGAACACAAAGAATGACTCTAAAGATTATGAGAAAAGAGTACGGATTTGACCTCAAAGTAGAAAATTTTCTCACCTGTTTAGCACGAGCTAATTTTTGAATCTTTACAATGCCTCGCACACAGTAAAATGTGGCAATAGCTTGTTTTCTGACCAAGCGGCCACGGATGAATGCTTGCACCCTCACAATAGCTTTGAGTGCTCTAAATGAACGACGAGCCTGGCATGGGCATGGTACACATTTGAACAAAAGGTCGGAATCTCCAAATGACAAAGAAAGAAATTCTAGAAAGCATGAAATGGAGCAGAACTATATGACACGACACATATATCAGTAATGCATCACAAATTCATTCAGCGATATATAGACGGAATGTATACATAGTAATTGATAATTATGGTTTGTGAAGTACTCATTAATCGATCATATCACTTATTGATAAATACAGCTTGTGATTCAAATGTTTGTAATTGATCAAATAAGGCTCATGATTCAAAGCGTTAGAGAAAGACTCGTTACTCAAATATGGCATCATAGTGTATCTGGCATGCACTTGACACGGGCCTTCCTATATCAAAGGAACAACTCACGACAACATCTCATATTGCAAATATTAACAGTAGGATGTATTCAAAGGTAAGAAAAACTCTCCAAATTACTGATTCTTAAATCAAGTTGCATGATTACATAATAGACAAGCTACAAGCAAGTAAAACAAAAATCAGTAGCTCCATAGAAGTTCATAATTTTAACGTTTCCAATGGGTAATTCGGTCCTAGACAATATTAGTTTCACCTATTACAAACTCATTCAATCAACTCCTGCATTTATACACAAACAATGACAGCTTTAAAATATGTATGAAGCACTGCGAAGGATTAGTACTGCAGGGACACAAGCAACTCGGAAATTTTTTCCAGGAGGAAACATATAGCACAAGGAAGATTCTCTAAATAAATTGCAAAGAAAAGGGGAGCCGACATTGTAGTTACAGAAGATTACCAGATAACCTCTAAACACAGCCTGTGCCTTCGTAGCTGCTTGCTGAAGCCTCTCATTTTCAGTATCTTCTGATAAGGCCAAACCATTTGTAAGTGCGTTACCATCTTTGTCAGATGAAAGAATATTAGCATCATTAGGTGCCATAGCATTTGGTCCTTTCCCGAAGTCCGCTTCACTCATAGTATTTGTAACAGAAATAGGCAATGAATTTGAAGGAGTCTCCACAATAATATCAGTTGAGGGTGTCTTAGACAGAACTAAGGCCTCTCCCTTATGTCCAGATTTCTTTCCACAGAAAAGAAGAGACACCATTAGATGATGAAGAATAGCAAACATTAAACAAACAGAGTTGACAGAGTTGCAAAGAATAGCAGATCAAAGAAGCACTATGCTGATAATAAACAAAGAGTGGAAGATACAGAGCACGACAAGAATTTCAATTACCGTTACAAATTTCTTCAATTTAATTAACAGTTAAAGGCACTAGTTGTAAGGCAACTTCGAATGTATAAAGTGAGTGAACCAATCCATTCATTTGGACACGTACAAATAACAGATGTCCAGGGCAAGAACTAGAATCAGCTGATGGAGAGAAAGTATTGCACTGAGAATCTACTTTGTTAATAAGTTTGTCAATACTATAGGCTGCCCCAGTCAGCAGTTCATGATATTTCTCCTGTGCACATGTACAGTAGCCGGTTACAGAAAGACACAAGTTCTCCATAACCTAACCGTTAGATGATAAACCATCTGCACACTGACCACATGCCCTCAGTTGGACACCAATGTTAGGTTTACTCTATGACTATAAGGAGCGGTACAGGAATGGAAGCAACTGAAGCTTCTACAGTTGAACTCATTCGAGAAATGAGATGCTTTAGCTAGGAGCAGCTGTGTGGTTTTTCAAATCTATCACATTCCGAGATAAGAAAAGAGAGCTTGTTTAATTTAAAAGGCATCATACCGAAACATCTTCTCCTTTTGGCAAATGAGACTTTGACAATTTCTTGCCACGGAGTAAGGTCTTCAACCATTTTGCTGGTGTTCTTCCCATTTAGCCAAGAAAGAAAGGAAGTGAATTCTGTGGATATATATAGAACAACCTGCAGAAGAACAAAAGTAACAAAAGTTCACACCCAGAATGCTCCCCGATTGGCAGAACCGATATCCATGACATATCAAATCCATTTCAAACATATGAGCAACTCATTGAAATTCAACCTATATTTAAAGATAATACACTTGTGAACACTAAGAAATCCAAAAATCCAATCAAATTAACGTTCATAACCTCAAAGTCATTTCCTTTTCATCGCTGGGTACGCTCGAGCACACAACATTTCTGTCTCTACACCTATTGTGCTACTACCAACCAGCTCATTAGCTCTATCTACTGACTCGAACATCACCACTCCTCAGCATAACCAACCACCGCATTCTAGAAACAAAGCCACTCCATCCGTAAAACCGCAATCACGCCCTCATTGCACCGACTTCACGAGTCAAAAACTCCACATTGAAACAGGGGTGATCTACTCAAAACAACAAGCACCTTAGACCGACGGATCGAGTTCGCGCACCGTAAGGGGAGCCCCCGAACAGCAAAT
Organism: Rhodamnia argentea; assembly: GCF_020921035.1. NCBI lineage: Eukaryota > Viridiplantae > Streptophyta > Magnoliopsida > Myrtales > Myrtaceae > Rhodamnia > Rhodamnia argentea. The sequence continues at coordinate 5,766,002 of NC_063154.1, read as the reverse complement.
GCACCTTCAGTAGGAAGACGAGAACGTCGGCGGTTGCTGCTCTCCACGGCGGAGCGATCCACCGGCCGGCACCCTCGCTCGTCGTCGGTCGCCGCTCCTGCAGTGGAACAAACAACGACAACGGAAAGTTTTGGCGGAGAGGAAAGCGACGTTGCAACTTCTAATAATACAAAAATAAAAGCTCATTATTTTTATATTAACGTTATTTGTTAATAGCTCTGACGGCGCCGTTTCGGCGCCATTACATGCGCTTAGCTGTCATGGTAGTAATTAACTAAATGCTTAATTAACTGTACATGCGGTGTCCACGTGGAAGCAGCATCGGTGACTCGTGGGTCGTGGCCCAGACCAAGACAGGGATGGGACTGGGAAGGGAACAGCTGGACCCCACCCCCACCTATACTTTTGATCGTCTGTTGGGCTTGGGCTTTTCAAACGAAGCAATTCTCGGCCCACTATGGGTCTCTCAAATTGAGGCCCATGGATGCTATAAAAGATTGTGCTTCCGTGGGCCTTGGTTCTCCGTCTCTCGGCAAAGGGTCGGCTGAAATTTAATTTAGTAGACTCTTGCCGCTAACCACTCAGCACTTTCTCATGAACCGGGCATCAGCCGGCCGGTGCTCATTGGATTACGTAGGATTCACGCGGAGATTCTCGGCATCGCCGACTATGATGTATATTAAATATATATTTTTATGTATATATAATAAATTATCATGTATATATGTAAATTTCTTCTTCTTCTTCTTCTATTAGGAATTCATTATTAGATTTTTTTTTTGGCTAATTGGGTATATGATAAATTTATATTTTAATCCATAATTTATTGAAAACGTGTAAAATTGACTATATACGTGTCGAAATGGCATGACAGAATGCTGGACTCAAGTATAGTTACTATGTGTAGTGCATTGATCACATGTCGGAGAATGTTAAAGAATGCCAACACAAGATAACACAGAGGCCTTCGAAAAGTGTCGGTGCTTCCTAAACGATCATCCTACCACATCGAATATATATATATATATATATATATATATATATATATATAAAATTGCGTGGAAAGAAGCAGAACACAATCGCCGCACATTGAGGCCGATTGCTTAGGGCTTCACCATAGTATTTATATGCCCAAAAAAAGCAAATTATTAAATGTAGATTTTATCTCTGATTTTTTTATTATTATTTGTAATAACTCAAGGCATTGTTTCCGAGGCATGTCATGTGCAACCTCTGCCACAACATATACATCTCCAACATGTTACCACGAACATGTAAAAATCAGATTAATCACAGATTTCATCTTTTTCTATCGCGTCCTCCCCCCTGCCTAAACTTAAACAAATCCTTGCTTTTTGGTTTCTTATTTCTCTAAGCGACATTAGGCGGTTGTCCGGTTCTGCAAGAGCTAAGCTACCAATTGCAATGAAATCACTTTTGTTCTCGGACAACACGGGATTAGGTAGAACTAATCCCACCGGGAAGGCAGGAAGCCGCACTTCGTTCGATGCTGATTTCTCGCTCGGCGTGTCCAAAAACGCGAAAATGATATTGGTAAAAGCCACTAAGAAATTTAAACTATGCATTCTGTGATGTTTTTACTTTAAATTTTTTCTGATGACAACAAAAATTTGGAATAAATGTGTCATATGGGTATAAATTTAGATTTTTTTTATATTACTAGTAAAAGTTTAGTGTAATTTTATCACAGTAGGTATAATTTAAAGAAAAAATTGTGATTTTTTCTCATTAAAGAAAGAGAGATTTTCAGAAACTTTTTAGGTCTCTAAATAATGATCAATGCGCTCGAATTAATCGTACCACATTGGACGCCGGTCTTGGCTTCCGCCGACAAAGCTTAATTTTGGGGATGTTCGGCACTTTCAACGTAGGGTACAAAGGAGGTCCTGATTCGATTGCCCAAGCTTCTCGAGGGGCGAAGGTCACGTGCTCTCGGCACGTGACGCTGATATCCTCCGCCCCTCGGTCAAACAAATCCCCGAGGCGCAAGGGAGAAGCTGCCGCTGGCGCTTGAATCCGCAGCTGCGTTGACTAACGAGTTTCGCCGGGGAATCGACGGTCCACGTCGCGCATATGAAGGACCCAAGGATAGTCCGCGTAGCGTAGGATCAAAGAGGGGCCCCGCCACTTTTGTCTCCTTGTGCACGGGTGATGGGACTCTCTGCCTAGCTCTGGATCCAAAGTTAACAAGATTAAAAGTACAAAAAGATAAATAAATAATTTATGTAAAAATAAAAATTAAGGCATTATTTAATCGGTTTTATTGGAGGGAGTACTGGTTCAAGGAAGATCCTTGAACCGGACCGGATCGACCTTCTCGGCCGATTCTAATCCGCTTCTCGATTTCAAAAGTTTAGAACCGACTATTATTGAGTCCAGTTCTCGATTAAGGGTGCGAAACTGGACCGAACTAGGGAGCCGGACTAAATCGAGAAACCCTAATTTTTGCTTTTTTTTTTTTAATTTATATTGTATTTTGTATTCGACTGATCTGTCGTCTCCACATTGCATAAACAAAGAGATTTTTTTATTAAAGTTTCTCTTTTTAAGAAGTAAGAAAATTAAAAATAGAACAAAAGAAATTGGCCGTTTTGGAACCAGCCTGCACCGAATTGAGTCGATTCCAGGATCTACAGAGTAGACATCAAATTAAAAAAAAAAATTGGAAATCAATTTGGATAGGGTAGGTTTCAAATTCAAGAGCACCCGAAACTACGCATTCCTAGAGTTGAGTCGACACGTGGGAACTCCGCCGACACCGTCCTGGATCTATTAATCTTGACATATTCAATATCGATCCAACAGATGATTGTGATTGATGTAATTTTCATGGTTTGCCACCTTGCCTCTCTTGTCTCGACTGTCGCTTTCCAGATCCATTATTCTCTTACACATAATTACGTACACAAGCGCCTTTTCACCAAATCCAAATTTTCTTTTTCCCCTAGCAAAAAGATTCCAGCTTTTCAGCACTAAATGATTCTCTACTGACTTCATACTTTCATCATTTCTTGAAATTCCTCGGAGCATGTGAACTTCAATACAGCAGCAGTGTGCCTTCATAACTCTCTGCGACCCCACGGAAGTCTCTCTCTGCAACTTCTTTCCCAAATTCAGTCTCAGAGCTCCATTTCCAAAGTTCCCATGAATGGATGAAGTTGCAGGTGCGGGTACGGCTTTTAATGCCAGAGAGTCGTCATTATGGTTTCTCATGAGCGTTGCATGATTTGATTCCACTCGGATTCAAGAGAAGCTCCAAAAGGATCCACTTTGGAGAACCTCGTCTTTGCTGGGGCAATGGCCGGTTCCCCTGTTTTGCTCTGTATCTTGTTCTCTGTGATCAGTTTGACGATGGGTGTCGTTCCACTTGCAATGGCTCAACTCAGCCCAAGTGAAACCAGAGCTCTCTTTCAAATTCAGAAGCAGTTGGAGTACCCGGAAGCTCTCCAGGGATGGACAAATTGGACCAGCTTCTGCTACCTCCCACCATCACCTTCTCTCACCATTGCCTGCTCCGACAATCGCGTGACGGAGCTGACCATCGTTGGGACCAAGAACTCATCCTCTGGCAACGGCCTGAATCCCGATCCCCCCCGATTTGCCGTTTCTCAGCAGACTCTCTCTGCTGGTTTCTCCATTGACTCCTTCTTCACCGTGCTCACCAAGTTCTCCAACCTGACGGTGCTCTCGCTCGTGTCCCTGGGCCTGTGGGGACCGCTTCCCTCCAAGGTCAGCCGGTTTCACTCGCTCGTGGTGCTCAACCTCAGCTCGAACTCCATCTACGGGGAGATTCCTCAGTCCATCACTTCATTCAAGAGCCTCAGGAGTCTTGTTCTGTCTGATAATTTGCTCAATGGGAGTGTCCCAGATCTCAAGGGCCTACCTGTTCTTGAAGAGCTGAATTTGAGCGACAACTTTCTCGGACCAGAGTTCCCATGGCTCGGAGATACCCTAGTAAGCGTTCTGTTGAGAAACAACTCATTCGGATCTGAAATTCCTAGTGAATTGAATGGCTTGGGTCAGCTTCAGCGATTGGATGTCTCGGCCAACGGGCTTTCTGGGCACGTCCCGTCTTTCATTTTCAGTCTGCCTTCGATTCGTTACCTTAGTTTAGAGGACAATCAGCTCAGTGGAGCACTTCCAACGAATCTTTCATGCGGTGGTAATCTCACTTATGTGGACATTTCGCGCAATCTTTTGGTTGGGAACATGCCGTCATGCATCGGGTCAAGTACGGCAAACCGGACAGTGATCAGCTCGTGGAATTGCTTGTCCGGCGGGAACTCAAAGTACCAGCACTCCTACTCTTATTGCCAGAAAGAAGCTTTGGCAGTTGAGCCTCCAGCTAAAGCTCAGAAACAAGGGTCGAGCATCAAACTGAGCCTCGTTCTTGGAATAATTGGAGGCACCATTGGGATTGCAGGGGCATTCGGACTGGTCATAGTGCTGATCAGGAGAGCAGAAGCACGGCGATCATTTGAAAGCAAGCCCGCCAAGTCCTATGCCGATGAACTGTCGTTTCGTGGCTCTCCAAGGTCGAGCATTGATTCGAGTAAGATCTCTCGTCTGTACTTTAGTATTATTGCTCAGATTATTGGAAATGACAAGTAATAATCCCTCCTAACAACGACACGGTAGACAATCTTTGTGTTATCCGGTTTGTAACTTAGATAACATGCGAAAAATGCTCAATTCTTCGATAGGGCGAATGCCTCAGACAATGAGGCTGGCGACACTCGGCCTCCCACCTTATCATGTTTTCACTCTGGAGGAAATTGAAGATGCAACAAACAGTTTTGATCCATGCAATTTGATGGGAGAGGCAAATGAAGGACAGGTAAAGTAAAGCGTTTTCTTTTACAATTCAAATGTTAAGTTCGATCACGACTGAAGTCGACAGTGAAGCCATCTAACAGCTGAAGAGTGATACCTTCATATGTTCCGCAGATATATAAGGGTTGGCTCAGAGATGGCACAGTAGTCCTAGTGAAGTGCTTGAAACTGAAACAGAGAAGTTTGCCTCAACAGGCTGTGCAGCAACTGGACAATCTATCTAAGCTAAGGCATCGCCATTTGGTCAGTCTTCTTGGACACTGCATCGTCACTTATCACGACCACCCCAATGTGGCCAGCACAGTGTTTATCATCCTCGAACACGTATCGAATGGATCACTGGCGAATCACATCACAGGCAAGATTTCGGAAAAGAAAGGACCTGTTCTTTCGGCGAATGCCTGTGTGTCATCTGCCAATCAGTTTTATGTCTGCTGATGTATGTGCAGATTGGAGAAGGAAAGAGATGCTGAAATGGCCACAGCGAATGGCGATTTCCATACGCGTGGCGAGGGGCATCCAGTTCTTGCACACTGGGATCGCTCCTGGAATTTTCGGGAATGACCTGAAGATAGACAATGTTCTGCTGGATGAGAGTCTCACCCCGAAAATCGCCAATTACAGCATTCCACTGACATTCAAGGTGAGATTTTGAATCATAAGCTCCATCGTGCTCCAAAATCTCTGTTGCATCCTTTACCTGACGCTCGTTTACCCCCTCAAAATTTTCCAGATGGGTTCCGAAATCGCATCGAACGATAGCAGGTATTACAATGTCCGATCTCTATTGACGTCCATTTGCATGCTGCTCATGAGCAATGCAGACTCGTCTTTCTTTTCAACTTCATTTTCCACTATTATAGCGCTCAGATAAAGGAATTCTGTCTGCTTTTTTCAGTCCAAAAGATTCAGAAAGGGAAGATATGTATCAGCTTGGGAAGATTCTCCTGCAAGTCATCACTGGGAAGCTTGTCAAGTCCACCGGTGAATTGGATGACATGAAACAGCTGGTACTTCACTTCCTAGAGCAGTCTACGTATTCTCATTCGCATCTAGCATTGCGAAAAGCCGAATGTTTCTGATGGAACTGATTTCTCCTGCTAATTGAAATTGCAGCTAGAGAAGAGCCTAACGGAACACCCCTCCCAGCTACGCAGTGCAACAGATCCGTCCATTCGAGGCACCTTTGCTTACCAATCGCTTAAGACGGCGGTAGAAGTCACCGTGAATTGCCTTACGGAAGAGCCCAGCAAGCGGCCTTCAATAGAAGATGTTCTCTGGAATCTGCAGTACTCAATTCAGGTTCAAGAAGGCTGGACCAGCAGTGAGAACCTCAGTACAAGAGCATAAAGCTTCTCTTCTTGCACTATGCACTTTCAATGCTTTTCCCTGTAATTACTAAGTTTGTCAGAAAGAAATAAAGCTTAGTGTGCAAAAGATACTGTCGATATATTCTAGTAATCTCTGTTCTCGCTTATTCACTCAGGCACGCGCCGTGACGCGCGTGCATACATGCGCACCGAACAACATGGGCTTCGTCGCGAGGATGATGAACTGGAGTCACTTCTATGCACGCGGTTTTGTCGTGCTAGGCGAAATCTCTAGGTTATAAAACAATCATACTTCACATTCCAAGCTGGTAAGGTGAGAACATAGTCCAAGGTAAGAAATGCGACAAATACTAGTAAATCACAAGAGTCAGACGGATAAATGCATACAGGATCCTCCATAACAATCTCTGCCTCTCATAGTACTTGAAGCACATTAGTGGCGACAGTAACAAGAGCCTCATTCATTGAGCATCTCCTTGACCGAGAACCCGAGGTAATCGTCAAAATAATTAGGAGGCTCGTGAATGAAGCAAGAAATAACATCTCGCAGAGTGATCACCCCTACGACCTCCTCCTCATCAGACACCACATATATCCTATGTACCGACTTCGACGCGAGGCTGTGGATCACACTGCCGAGTGTTGAAACGGGCTTGCACGTGATCGGAGGTATCACTTTGCCGGGTTCTTGAGTTCTCGAGATGATAGTGCTCATGAAATCCATCACTGTCAGGTGCCTGCGGAAAAATTTCTCAAAGAAAGCTAATAACGACTCTGGTTACCACAGACCAGACATAAGGCAAGAGAAAGTAAGAAGTAATGAACCAGATAAATCAGTTTTCGCAGATAGAGCTTACATAGTGTGGCATTCTTGTTTGCACAGCATTAATACTAATTTGTTCTACCAACAAACTAAGAACTTCATGAATAGGAAACTGATACTGCGATAGACTCGGACAATGCAAAAGTTATGTGACGTCGCAGCATTTACTGGAGAAAACTTTTTAAGAAGGGCCTATTTAATGAGTTCTCACGAGACACTCTCCAACCATACCAAATAGTGAAACATTATGATTTACAATGCTCCGGTTATTTATGTTACCGGAGAAACAGCACATTGGAACTAACAAATTTTACTTAATGGGTGTTCAACAAGTGCCCTCCAAACAGATCCATTTAAAAATTGGACAAGCTCAACTATATTGATAGACTAGAGGCACTTGGCGTGTTAGAATACCTGAAATTGGAGAAAAGCTGGTGCTTCAGCAGCAAGTGACTAATATCTCTAATGCTTATGTTTCCCACGATCTTCTTCTTTGGCCCTGCCACGACAGGGACGCCACCAATCCGATTCTCTCTCATCCGCTTAAAAGCCTCCAGAATCAGTTCGTCACTTTGGACGCTAATGACCTGTACAAGCCAAACAAGTGCTCCTCAAATTTAAGATCACCTGTAAATCTTCTAGTTACAGATGGAGATCTTATGCATAGGATACCTCATCACGTGACATGAAAGGAAGTCCTAATTCACCAATAGCGATTTCGGAAATGCAGTCGAACCAATCTCTTCCTCTGCAACCCTCAAGGCCTTGAATAACTGCAGATTGAGTGATGAAGTTCTGTATGTTGGGCTTTCCCGATTCGATGACGGGAACACTCCTTAGCCTGTACTTCGAAAGTAGCAACAACACGCTCAACATCGAACTATCTTCTGCTACTGGTATGAATGGAGCCCACCGATAAGATTTAATTATCGACTTCACCTGAAACACCCCCAAAAGAACACATTTTCATCTCAACTTTCACAGATCATGTTCACTCTACAGAAAAACGTACTCATGCTCAGGGTATTGGTAACGCTTCACAAATTAGCTTATTGTAATAAGCTTCAATCGGTATTATGGAACTCTGATTCAGGCTTGCCATTGACAAGCAATTCAACTGTAATTTGCACTTAACATAACCACAACTCATTTGCTATCACATGACAACACCGCAAAAATAATCCGACATTAACTGAGGCTAAGAATTTAATTATCCTTACTGAGGTAGACTTGAAGGGCTCCTCTTGGAGAATAACCCTGTAAAAATCCTGCCCCAAATTGTCCGCGGCGGTGGAAGCATCTCTACCCGCGCCTTTCTCAGCAGCCACGCCCCCTGCCGCGGCAGCACCCACCGCCGCGATGGTGAGCCCAGCTACAGCAGCAGGACCAGTCACGCCCAGCACCAATGCCCCGAGAGCGCCAACTGCTCCAGCTCCCACACCTGCTGCACTCGCCGAACCTGCCAACAGAGCAACCGCCGCGAGCTCTGCGCTCTCCAACACCCACAAGATTATGGCCGAGTAGTCCACAATTCCCAAGTACCTGTCTCTCCAATTTGTACTCGTTTTGGCATCCGGGTTCCTCACCGGAGCCGACATTATGTTGTGCTCCGATAGAACCTTAACCGCGTCAGCCACTGAGGCGTCTCCTTCGATTTCGATCACTACAACATCCATGGTTTTGCATGGGATTAGATAACACTAAATATAAACTACTCCTGATCTGACCACAACAAGTACACTCTCACATTCCAAAAACCAAACTTACATTCAACTTACAATTCCCAAAACGAAAAACAGATTCACCTTCAAAACCTAAACCCTATTTTTGTGTCCATATAATTGGGGGGAAAGAAAAAAGAGAAATTAGTAATTAAGAATTTGCAGCTATAACTTACTACCTTTGCCACCAGGAACTTGTGGGAATGAAGAAACTGGGATTCTGGCAAATGCAGAGGTCAGACTTTCTTGCACTGAAGGAGGCAATTTTTTCTTGGACTGAATCGTCTCAAAGTACGCATCACAGCTCGCCAGCTTCTCGCTTCCCTTCATCTCTTGTGGCCGTGCCATTTCCTAAGATGGCTCAACACAAAAGTCCCGCAATTTCACAAAGAACACCCAAGAATTCAAAGAAGAACAGCCAAAAAAAAAAGAACTGATCTTTTCACGCGCCTAAAGGATGTTCTTCAGGGCTGTCTTCGTTTTCGCCTGTTCTTGTCTCTGTTTCAGTGCGTCTCTCCTAAGAACCGTGCTTCGGAGTTAGTTGTGGCGGTTGTCTGATGTGCATGCAGCCCGGTTTCGCCACCTGTCCGCACCCGAGACGTGTCGTCCTCCGAGAAATGGCGGTGTTGCGATTAGATGGGGAAGTGAAAGTGGGTCAGTCCAGTAGTGTCCGAATGAGCCGGACTGTACTGCTTCGTGCCCGGCCAGCCATTTCGACTCGGCCCAATCACGCCTTATCGTCTCGACAGAAATGATTCAATGAACTGAATTTGATGCAAGGAAAGCTAATCAATTGCTAATACATGACCATGAGACAAAAGAGAGGATAGGAATGATGGCCCTTTTTAATGTCATAAGAAAAAATGACAGATTTTAATTTGTTCAATATGCAATATCGTCCTTGAATTTTTTATTTGTTCAATATAACTCCCGAACTTTAGTCCAACGTGCAATGACGGTCCCAAACTTTTAATCTGTTCAATATAATCTATGAACTTTCGATATACATTCAATTTTAATCTCTGGATCATATGAAGGTTTTCAATGCAATGCTTTCATTAATTCAAGGTCAACCACAGTATTGGACATCTCCACATAATTTAGGGACTAGATTGAAAATGTGAAACTTATTTTTTACATCTCTTAATTAGGTATAACTCAGCTCAATGAAGGTTCATATATGTGCTGCATTTGCATTTTGTTTTTGTGAAAAAAACTAGTGAATTCCATATATTTTTTACAGCAAAAGCAGTAGTTTCTCTGCTCATTTTAGTAAGTGTTAAATAAAAAGGGAACCACACATTAAACAACAGAAAATTTACCAAAAAAGTCTTAAATATATTATAATTTTGCCAATTCAGTCATAAACCTTTTTTTTGTCAATTAAATCCTAGATCTTTTGTATTTGCGCTAATTCAGCCGATTTGGGCGGCCAGCGCTAACTTGACACTGCCCGATGCTGATGTGGAATTTTTTAAATAATATTTTAATAATCTTTTGAGTTTTTATGGTTTTTTTCTTTTTCCTTTAGCTTTTTTGTCCTAAAGCTTTGAGCCGGTGAGGGCGTCACCACGCTTGTCTCGTGCGGGCGAGGGCCCCGATGGCCTCGCTTGGTCCGGGAGAGCGAGGTCATCGTGCCCATCGCCCAACCCGGGCAAGGGTCGCCGGCCCTATGGTTTTAGGAAAAAAATCTAAAGAAAAAAATCATAAAAATTACTAAAATATTATTAAAAAAAGTTCACGTTAGTGCCAACCAACCAAATGAAGTGAATTGGCATAAATATAAAAGATATATGATTAAATTGACACAATTGCAATAGGTTTAAGACTTTTTCAATAATTCTCACATTAAACAATAGTCTACGTTTCCTACCTCTCCATGAATTCCATTGCAGAATATGATGCCTGCACACCCCTTGGGAGATTCAACTGCATTTGTGACTTGGAGAACTTACAAAGATCATCTTTATCCACTTTAATCCATTTACTCTACATCAGAACAGTCAAAAAGACAATGCAAGTATTCTCGCACGTTTGTCTAACTAGCGTATATCCATGGTTAATCCATCTAATGCGAGAAAGAAGAAGAGGAAAATTTAGAATGATCAATCCAAAAAAACCTTAATTAAGTGGGAAGTATAGTTTGGGTCTTAATTCCTGAAAGCTCATGGTTCTAAGTATCTAACATCACGTAAATTCTGTACTATGGCAACTCTTGTTCCTTCCAAATGTCACATGTCAGAATTGCCAAGGAACTTAATGAGATGATCCTTCGTCTCAGCAGGAGACATTGAAGCACGAGCACTCTTCTTGGAAGTGGATAATGCCACTGATGAATGTGGAAACCAAATTGAGCTCTTAGGTCCTTCCCGGGAGCTGAAAGCCGTTGGCTTGTCCATGTAGTTTGATGAAACACGCGCTGTACCATCGGCTTGCGGCGATGGTTGGAGTAATTTGATTGGTGTTGCTGGATCATCACCAAGCTTCAAGTCCCTCCCAAAACCTCCTTCCTTTCCTTTATCACCAAGACAGTCGGTTTCCCTGCCACTGGCGAACGAGGTCATCGCGGCTGCTAACACAGACTGGAAAGACAAATTCAACGATATTGCTTTCGTCGCTTCCGCACCAGACTTGTCGGGTAAAGATTGTGGATGAGAAGCTTGGCTCTTGGTAACTGGCCACAAATGGGGTTGGTAGAATTGATGTTGTGGTGGCATACCATGATTTAAAACCCTAGGACCAATGCCCGAAGATGGTTTATGGGTTGTGGTATCCAAGTGACTCGATGACGGTGATGAAGGTGGTGGTGAGCAGAAGCTGAGATATGTTGAAGGGGCTGTCAGTAAAGACGGGAAGCATGGAGAGTATCGATATCCATCAAGATCAGAGAAGTCGGGGCTCGAGGTGAGATCAAGAGTAATGGTGGGGTGAGAATTGCAAGTAGAAATCTGGGAAGAGCTAGAAAAATAAATTCGAGGCAGCTTGGGATTTCGATCGCCCGTGTAATCAAGTCCATACATGCCACCAGTAGACGTGGTGGAGGCAGGGCCACAGGACGCCGAAAATCGAAGGCCGTGTTGTTGCTGCTGCTGCTGCTGCTGTGAGGTCGATGAGCTAGATTGTATTATGGAAGTAGCTGCGGAAGTGGTGGAAGCCATAACCGGGGCCGAGATAGGAAGAGGGTGGTTGTGATTCCCTTCATAAGTGGTGATCAAGACGGACATATCCTCTATACATCTTTGTACCTGTGATATTGCCAAATTAAAATGGACGAAATCCATGTCTAGATTCAAGAATGCATACATTTGAAAAGAGGAAAAACCGTGTGCATGAATGAGACCTACTTGCTTTCTGACCGGACAAGATGGCAAGACAGTGCAACGGTAGTATGCTCGAGGACATGGATTTGCTTTCGAAATTTTCTGTCCGTACTTCCTCCATTGGCATCCATCTTCCATCTGTGTGTCAAGAACAATATGGCGCTTTTTATTTCATCCTTTCCGACAAAATCTAATCCTAGGACTAAACTGAATTCTTTCCCATATACACGTAGACCATAGCAAACGAATGGGTACGAACTGAGATCTTCCTAAAATAGCCTACTCAATTTAGATTCTTGAGATCGCAACTAATCACATTGAAGACTATATGAGCGTTTGTGATGTATTTGCGAACAAAAAAATTCATAAACTGTTACAGCTAAAAATACTTACAGTGGGTGCATCAGACCTAACTCTGACGCAAACCCTAGCTTTCTTCAAACGGGTCTGCTCCAAAACCTGCTCACCATCGCTTTTCAATGTCCTGAGAAGCTTTCTTGATGGCCATGTCCTCGAGAGTTCACCTTCCTTGGGGTCCTTCGAGCTCTCATGATCACAGCTCATGAACTTTCCATTGCACGAGTCAAGTGACAATTCTTGTTTCGAGTCACTATTTCCGTTCTTTGTGCTTTCTCTCCGCATCGATGATATGTTTATCCTCTCTCCATCGGTCTTCAGCCGGCTCGAGCTCAGTCCTAGGGTGAGGGACAAGAGCTCGGCTTCTTCTTTGGTTTCCTGGTTGCAAGGAAGCGAAAGTTTGCTCCGTGAAGGTCCCATCTCGACCTTCTTCTCTTGTTGGACAAGCTCAAAGAATTGGTGTTGTAAACATTGGTAGGCCTTCACAATTTGGGACAACATGGACTTCAGCCTTTGGTTTTCTTCTCTAACCTGACCCATTTCAGCTCTAGCTGATTCAAGGCGAGCGTCCTAGAAGCACAGAAACATCATGATTTTTACCAAAAGAAGATGATTAAAAAACAGTTCTCGATATTAAGAGTGGCGCCTTTGAAATATAGGCCATTTACAGAAGATTCTCTCCTTACCACCTCTTTAATTTTTTATGAAATATCGTAAGTAGAAGGATGAACCTTGATCGTGTGGTCGGATGAGCAGTAACTTTTTGAACTCTTTTCTGGAGATGATCCGCATTCCGGGGTTAGCAAGGGCTTCTGAGCAATGCATTGCTTGTCAAAAACCTGAGTGTTTTAGTAGTTTGCAAGCAAAGTATAATCTCACAGCTAATTTCATACTTGCTAATAAACATGACAAGATCCATATACTTTTCAATCTAGACATTGCATACAAAACAGCACACATCGAAATCTTCTTAATTGAATTGGCCGGAAGATCTGCTTGAATGATTAGAAAAGTCGCAATATGGATGGAGAAGATAGGCCCATGCCATGGGTGGTTATTAGGGAAATTGTCATTCTTCTGGGTTAGAGCTGTTCAAGGAGATCATCACAAACTTCAGATAGATCCTCACTGATAAGTATCACATGAGAGAAAGAACATTGACGTTCATCTCTGAAAACATGAAAGCTTAAGACGATTCCGAATTACATGACGAGCGTCGAGCAATGCAGCATTTCAGATGAACACTTAATGATCATCTCAAAACCATAATCTCCTCCTCGATGTTTCAGGTTGAGGCTCTCTACCTTTTTAATTGCCGGTAACTTCTCACTAGAAAGCAATGACATGAGGCTAATCTGCTCTGGCTTGACGCAGACTCCGTGTTCTTCCTGTATATGTCACACATTCAAGACTGTAGTTAGTGTGGCACCACAATTCCCTAACGTTACCAACTTTCACAGATTAATATCGAGTATATCTGTGTAATGTCGAAATATCAAGGCAGCAATAAGCAGACTTGTTTGAGATTTATCTCGCAGCAAAACCGCAAAGTAAATGCATTAAATCTCTTGCTTCATGAACCTCTCCCTAACGGAATGCAAACGCCACAGAATTTTTTTTTCCATTTCAACATGAGCTCATGATGTTCAGAGAAGTCAACTGAGAAAGATTTCGTGAAAGAAATTTCGCAGATAGATCTTGAAGATTAATACCTCATTAGTGCCTGTAGAAGAATTCTCATCATCATCATCATCATCATCTTCGACGCCAGCGGACTTCATTTTCTTTTCCTCCATGGTTGTGTTCCTGAGAGAAGACATTTCAAGAGCATTCACCATCTCAGCATTTATACCTTTTTTGTAAGTAAGCTGTTTACAAATGGCACAACTGTGTCTTCTTCCTATATAAGTACTACTAGCAGAACCCACCAGATCGATTGATTGGTAAATTTATTTTATAACTTTCCCCTCAATTTTTTTCTTTAAAAAAAAAATGGAAGCACAAAGTCCAAGTTGCTTTTGCTTTGAGCATGTTACTCTTTAAGAAATGTCAACAACTCGCATAGACTATGAAGAAGCTGCAGGAAGGAACTCATTAATTCTAACAGCTAACCTTAATTTTAGGATTAGGAGCTAACAATGAAATGTTTTCAACTTCACATTGTCCATACTTACAACCACCGATTCTTAGTCAAACTCTTTCAGCCGCTCATCATCAGCAGCTACGACTCTGATGACCATGTGGGGTCCCTGTAGCAAATCGAAATTTGATTTATGATACTTAATTTTTTCTTCTTCTTTTTTGCTTCTAAACGTCGTGTCGTTCTACATCACAGCTCATTGCAAAGTTCAACCTCTGTGACGTGACTAACCCTTCGTTTTTCTGATATTAATTTCGCAATGTCCCTTGATTTTTATTAACCTTACTTAACATGACGATTGCCCAAGACCAAACGGACTTAACCAGTAGATCCTCAAGACTTGGCTTGACTTGAGATGAGCCCTTAGGAGCAAGGAAAGGATTCACAGGAAAATTGAATCAGATGGTGAGCCAATGGCATAGGTCAAGAATTTCCTTTGATTTCATTTCATGAGATGATCTTTGTTTTCACCTTATTCTAGAGTTTTCTAGATTAAAATCGGAAAGGAAGGAGATATCAATAAGTAAGATGAAGCCTTTTGGTGGTGAAATACTTTGGGAAAGTTATCAAAAAAGCCATAAACTTATTGTAATTGTGTCAATTCAGTTTTAAACTTCTTCTTTTTTGTCAATCGAGTCATAAACCTTTTGTAGCTATGCCAATTTAGTCCATTTGGTCGATCAACACCGACATGGATAACTTTTAATAATATTTTACTATTTTCTCTATTTTTATGTCTTTTTTATTTTTATTTTTTTTCTTTCTCATTTTTTTTTTTTTTTTTCTCACTAGCCGGCGAGGGAGGCGGGAGCTCGCCGGCCACCGGGCAAGGCCATCGTAGCTACGGGCCATGCCCGATGAGGGCCACGAAGCCCTCTCCGGCTAACGGACGAAAAAAATAAAATGAAAGAGAAATAAAAATATTAAAAATTGCCTACGTCAACGCCGGTCGGCCAAATGGACGGAGAGTTGGCACAAATGCAAAAATTTTAGGACTCAATTGGCCAAAAAATATTAAGACTGAATTGACACAACTATAATAGGTTTATGATTTTTTTAGTAATTTTTCCAAATATCGCGGGGTCTATAGATGACTAAAAAACTGATTGTCCACTTGTCTAAATCTGTCGTAAATAAGGAGGAAAAGAAATTGATTAAACCCTCGTTAGAGTCTTCTGATTTATGAACAGATGAATCATGGGTAGAATCACTGTTTATTAGGAACACAACCGATGAATAAGGAGGAAAAGAATTTTGTTCACTTGTATAGTTTATTAAAATAAAAATATATAGTTGATTAAGAAATGGATCTTTTTTTTCAATTGGAAATTCCTAATATGAATAACACTTATTAGAATTAAGCTTCATTTTCACTTCATTTGGTGCGAAACATTAGTGTTGGCTCGAGTAAATTAAATGTTAGGCACATGATGCACCTATGATTTTTGATGAATCGGGTCAACTAGTTTAAATCTAAACAAGGTCACCAAGACTTTGCCAAACAAAGATTAGAAAATTTACAAGAAATGACAAATTGATATGTATGATCCATTCTCTTACGATTGAACTTGATTAGGCCAATTTGACCAAAAAACAAAACTTGATTAGGCCATGGCAGATCCACGAGCTCCTAAAAAATATATATACAATAAAAATAGGGAAAAAGTTGACTGAACTACGAGCTTAATATTCTCCTAATGAAGGTTAAATCATATGTTATTGGGTGTAAGCAATTCGTAAGCATGATCTAATCCATTGACTCTGAATTTGTTTCCTAGTTTTAGATCTGCTCGCTCCTCACGATATCTGAGCTAGCATTGACACTTAACTTTTGTATATGGTTATATTTAATTTTCCAAGTGCGTAATATTAGGTAGAACAAGTAAACCTAAACCTGATTCTTGCTGCTCATTTGTCAATGTTAAGAGAAATATGTGTTCGTTTTCGCAAGATTATATTCTATTAGATCGGGGTTCGACGCATACTATAATATGTGCATATCTCATTTATCCTTAAACTTTCGTACAGCTCACTAAGAGCATAAAAAGATTAATTACGTAAGCACTTCACTTTATGAGGCCCTAATGAATATAATTTGTGCTATGATAAGCAATTTCTTTTTCACAGTAAAAACTCAAAGAGAGGCATTATTTGATCGCTCTAACTGTTTGAGCACTCTTATCAGCACGAAGCTGCTGACTTCGATGAAAATGGATGATTCGATCTTTTAGGGAAAATTACCAAAAAAATATCCTAAACCTATTACAACTGTGCCAATTCAGTCCAAAATATTTTTATTTTTTTGCCGATTTAGTCCTAAACTTTTTGCAATTGTGTCGGTTCGATCCATCTAGTGAATTTTGGCCGGCCGACAACCTAATATTATAATAATTTTTTGAAATTATTTTATTTTATTTTCTTTTTTTCTTCCCCTCCCCTCTTCTTCCTCCCTTCCATCTTCTTCCTCCAACTGATTGCCGGAGCTCGGCGACCGGCCGAAGGACGGCCGCCTCGGCCTCACAATGGCCAAGCGAGGCCGACCGTCCCTCTAAAGAAGAGGGAAGGGAAGGGAAGGGAAAAAGAAAAGAAAAGAGATAATAAAAAAATGAAAAAATTATAAAGATTAAAAAATTCAAAAATAATGTTAAAATATTCGGTCACCGGCCGGCTGGCCGGTGTCCACTTCGCCGCCGTCCGGCCAAAGTTTGCCGGATGGACTGAATTAGCACAAATGCAAAATATTTAGGACTAAATCGGACAAAAAAAAGTTTAGAACTGAATTGGTGCAATTGCAATAGATTTATAACTTTTTTGGTAAATTTCCCGATCTTTTAAACTCATCCAATAAAGAAATATCCATAAGATAGACTTAATTATCATAAAGGAAAAAAAGGTACATGTGCAACTAAAGTTGGTGACGATCTTCAAATTACAACTAAATCTGCGAGCCATTAAATCATCCATAAAAACAAAAATTAAAAAAAAAATAGTGGGGGGTCTCTAACTTAACAAATCAATTTCCTAAATGTCAGGAACAAAATACTAAAATCAGCAGCCCCATTGACCAACTTGAATCTTATTACACCACTTGGGACTGTGCATGTGCTTAAATTTTGATGGACCCAATAATTAAGATTAGTATATAGATGCGCCTAATTGAGCTGTCATCAGCTTCGCACTAGTTGATGATGCTTTAGAAAGTGTGACAAGCTTAAGGTTTTTTTTTATTTTATTTTAGTAGACTGTGTTGACCTAGTTACGGTTCTTGAATCTCTATAGTCCGTCCATACTCATTTATTGAATGGTCAATACGTATCTGCGCATATACGTACATTCATACGTACATGTGTATGAATTTTGCAATTGATCCGAATGCAAGAACAGCCCACATGAGATCCAGCCTGCGTCCCACACCAAGCCGTGTTTGTAAAGACCGCTCCAACGATGAATGCGGGATTTGACCTGGCCTTTATGTACATGCTATCTTTTGATGGCTTCGATCGTGCATATGGCGGTGGGAAGAATTACTCAAAAAAGTCCTAAATTGTACTTTTTTTTTATTTAAATTCTGTCAATTTGGTTTTAAACATTTTTACGTTTTACCAATTGAGTTCATCCCGCCAATTTTGACCGGAAATCGCTGATATGAGCTCCGATTGTCCTAAGTGACACGACTAACGAGAACGTGAACATGTTTTAATAATTTTTGGTTTTTCTTTTATTTTCTTCACTTTACTTTTTTTTTTAATTGAGGGTCATCGGCACTAGGAGAGGGCGTCGTGGTCCCTCGCTGGCCACAACGAGGGCGGGTTGGTCCTCGCCCGATGCCTTCGCCATGGCCAGAGAGGGCTTGGGATAGGGCCACCACGCCTTCACCAGCCAAAGCCAGGGCATCACAGCCTTCGATGGGTTTGGGTGAGGTTGTTACCCCCGGATCGGATCAGCCGAGGGCTTTGCGGCATCCACCTATGGCCGACGACCCTTGCTGGCCTCGGTCCAAAAATAAAAAGGTAAAGAGAACAAAAGAAAAAGTAAAATAAGAACAAAAAATTGTTAACATATTATTTAAAAATGTCTAGGACAGCGTTAATTGTGCCACATAGGACGATGGGTGTCCACAATAGCAATTTCGAACAAAATTGACCGAGATGAATTCGATTGGTAAAGTGTGAAAATATTTAGGACCAAATAGATCAAAATTTTTTTTTTGGTAATTTCCCTTATGACGTGGTTAAGCCCCGATATAGGTGAACATGGTCAAGTTTGGATCGGGTCAAAAATGGTCAGAGCCGTATTGACCCATTTAAACCATTTTATACACAATACAATTTGTGTGACTCATATCCGATCCAACAAAAACCTAACATGACCCAAATTACTAGAGCTAAGTGGTTCCAGGGCCGATCTAGGTTCCATCTAGGACGTAGAACCTATTTGTAAGAGTCGATCTCTCAATTTGGCCTATTCTCCCCGGTTGGAATAGGTGGGTAACGTGTATCCCCCCTATTTCGGTCATGGAACAGATTTCAATTGAGATGGGATGATTCTTTAAATCAAAGAATGATCATATTATGCATACCTTAGAACCCGCCTGTCACAGGTTCCAAAGTCGGTCCCAAGGTTTACCCAAATTCCACATGTATTCTTAATTAAATGACTGCAGTGAATCATTATATTTAATAATCACCATTTACTTCTACAATCTATTAACCACAACTCATATTTAGAAATCCGAAAATTTTGAAATATTAACAAAGTAAAAAATCCTCAATCATAAATATCGTGGAAATGGAAGCTTAAGCTGGTGGTTCTAAATTACACACTCATTATTGAACGCCATGAAATACCGCAAAATCGCACGAAGACGTAGAACAAGAAAAATACAAAAACTTATTTAAAGTTTCATGCTAGAACTTGGAATCGGATTGGATCTTACTAGTCGGGTTCTTCGTTTCTGAATTCTACCTTGAAATCACACTCACCCCCGCATATTATTAAAACACATTTATATGTGACCCAACTCATGAAAAGTTATATCCACTGTGCTTTTCATGTAAATATATTACTTGGATCACAAAATAATAAGATTTAAGAAGATTAAATAAGACTGTAAAAAAAAAAAACCAAAAATCGGAAAACCTATAAAAGAACTAGAAAACTGTTAATGTGTTGTGACGATACGTATTATGGATGTGTGCTTGATCACGAACTAAATTTAATCCTTTTTCACTAATTTGCTTCAAATTCCATAGCCTAATTATCCCCTCAAAATCCTAATTATCGTGCATCTATAATCACATTTGTCTACAATAAACAAAAATTGATTACATCTATAATACTAACTTAACTGACTACTAAATTTTCTGTGAAACAAGTAACAGGACAAATCTATGTAGCAAGCAACCGAAATTTCCAAGAAGGGCGCGCATGACAACAGTTCTATTTCTCTGTTTTTCTATTGTTTTGTTCCGAAGAACAGATTTGGAACAGAAATCTGCTTCGTAATGCAACTTCACTTTTCTATTTATGGGACAATTTTTGGCCCAGAAGTAGATCTAGAGTAGAAATAAGAAATAGAAATTTTCTACTTTTCTATTTTGAACATAAATGGAATTTAGAATTTTTCTCATTGCTGTCTTTCGCTATCCGCTATTCACCCATCGCCAGCCTTCAGTCCTCCGCTCCAATTCGCCATCCGTTGGCCACCGATCTTCGATTAGGCGATCACCGGACGAGGCCCAACGGTCGGCAATCGTATAAATTTTATACCGTTATCATATGCAAGAATATAAATTTTGTATCGTTATCAAACGTGTGTCTCTGCTTATAAATTCGTCTCTAAATTTACTCTCCCTCTCCCCCTCTCTCTCTCTCTCTCTAGTGGAACCAAATTCCTACAGAATAATATAAATCAAGCGAAAGGGTTTTTGGAGCCCGAAGACGGAACGCTTTTACATCTCTCAACTTTCACCTTTTTCACAGTTCCACACAGAGGCCCGATCACGAGGTGTTTCTCACACGGCTCACAAGCTCAGCGAATCCCACGCAAGAATATCGTGCTCCATTTCTATCAAGACATAAAAACAAACACTTGGTGTGCATGCTTGGAAAGCCAATGTATGCTCAAGAAGAGTACGAAGTAAAACTTCACAGCCGATGATCCAAATGGCAAAAACCGTCGAGGATAAAAAAAAAAAAAGCTTCGAGCTAAAGCCAGCGCGTGGCTCCGCATAACATGTTTAAACTGCGAACTAAACAGCCAGAGCATTGACATTTTGCTGTGCCTACCAATTGTGCAATCATTCTTTGGTCCGTCAAACTCGTGATCGGTTCAAGCTCGAATCTCGCAATTACAAAATGTAGTCCACATCTAATTATTTCCAAGGATCTGGAACTGAGATATGAAGACATTGATTCTACCTTCAAATGTGGAACCATCCAGATACAACAAAGGACAGCTCCATTCAAGTGATGGTTCTTCTTAGTAAGAGCAATGGATTGATCAGCTCTTGAACGGCACTTTCGGTAGAGAGGATCCCTCAAGAAATGCTCTGAACAAGGTGAGAGCTTGCGAGGGCGAAGTGTATGGAACCTCGTGAGCTGCTCCTCTCACCGTGGCGAATGTCAAACGAGTCGCATTCTTCCCTCTTCTTGACCTACCAAATGACTCGGTCCATCCACCGACCTGATTCATGAGCGTCAATAATGTTGTCGAGAATGTATAGGGTCATCCGAAAGTTTCGAAGCACGTTCAACAATGGGCGGGCACAAAATTTTTTTTTCCTTTACACCACGGCGTGTCAGAGTTTAAGAGAAAAACGTACACAAGAAGAGAACCTAACCTGCATTTGGTCATACCAAGGAGCGTATTTACCCAAGGATGTGAAATTCTAGTCTCGAGCGATCATGTTGGCGATCATCCTCGTCTGCGTCAACGGTATTTTCGAATCTTGATCACCACTGCAATGAGCAGCCCAGTTTCACGTTTGTTAGTTGATAGGAGTAATGCAACCCTGATGTTTATGTTCATGAATTCAAGGCAAGTTTCACCACAACACAGACAGTGATTCTTCTGACCGGAAGAAGTTGTCATGGAATGGAACATTGTTGGAATAAGACGATTCATGTCCATGACTTACCTAAAGAGGAGGACTCGCAGATGATCCTCGATTAAGGCCGATAAACGAGGTATGATGTCTATGCCCATATCGACGGCATGATAAGATAGAGGCCTGCCGTGTGCCACATGAAACCACATTTAGAAACAGAATGCGTGGTTCCGACTGAATTAGGAAGGAAATAGAACAGAGGTGAGAAAAAAGACCCTGAACAGAATTGCCAAGCCGATGGGAGCTTTGTCGTATTGGCATGGAGGGCTTTTTGCACTCGAGGCTTATTGAGGTACGAAAATATCGAATCCCCGAGGCACGGATCACTAAGAACCATCCTTCGAGCAAGCTGCTGACAAGAAAAGTCAATGCTTGATGAACCAGGGCAGGGCCTAACTTCTGAATAGTCCTATCTGCGAATCAATACTATAAGGATGCTCTCATGGTTTTTGTTCCTAGGCTGTTTCATTCTTATGCTCTATGCAGGGTCAGATGAAATTTTAAGGAAAGGTCTTCCAGAGAGTCAAACTCACTTTGGCGTGGTACGCGTCCCACGCGCTACTTGAAGCCGATTGTGTCATCGCGGTGGTCCCAGAGAAGCAATAAGGTTCAAGCACATCACCTGGATCGGTAAAATTCCCCATTTCCTCCACCTGCTTCTGAAACACCTCAGCGCATTCCAAGGAAATTTTGTGGTGGATTCGTTCTGTCAAGTACCTGGAGTCGTTGCACGCCGTCTCCTTCAGCTTCAATGTCTCGTCCGAAATGACGCCGTGGGACCACAAAAATGTGGCACCATGTGGCACCATCTATACCAATCTGAAAATCCAGAAGTGGGTTGCCGAGCTGCATCAACATAAGGAAGATGAAGATTGAAAACCGAACGAAGAAAGCTGCCATTGAAAACGCAGGATCCAAACGAGCAAAGTATCGTTAACTGCTATCGCCCTAAGCTTGATCGGTTTCCCATGGGACTGCTTATTGTAATCCAGCACCAGAGCAGTAAGCTGCGGCACGTAGTGGCCTACAATCATGTTCTATACAGTTTAGTTTGGGGAGGAAAATTAGTATACCAAAACAGATTTAGAAGAACAGATAGGAATCAACAATCACGTCCATGGAGAGACCGCGATACTATCGGAGTTTCAACTATTACCAGCGTAGCTCTCCCCTGCTAAAAACAGATCTGTGTCTCTGTATTTCGGATATTCTTCGAACCAACTGAGAAGGAACTGCATGTTATCTCTGGCTGCAATACGAAGGGATGTCTGTCTCACTACGAATACGAAGGCCGCTAAGTTCTTATTACTTTTGACAAGAAGGAAAATAACTAACAACTCAGATATACCGGTGTCTGCATCTTTCCAATCAACATAGTCCAAAGTTGTGTTCAAGTATGAAAACCCGACTCCGATAGGGGATTCCACGTACAGCATGTTCGACACTACCCAAATTGCAATCGAATGAGCATAAATAACCCTTAACTTTCAGGAGTCTGTTCCATTACAAGATGATCGATCGGTGGGTGAAAGAAGTACCGTTATTCCAGGAAAATTCGTTCTTCATCAAGCCACCGTCCCCACCTGGTCGAAACGGACCGTGCTCCATGAATGCCCTGAACCCAAGAGGAGCAGCCGGGGCCTAAACCAAAGTAAATCAGAACTGGCAAACACTAGTTCAAGCAATAATGAATTAGCAGTAGGACTACTATACCGCCGTTGAACCACAATGTCAATGGGTAAGATGGCGGCTCGCTAGCATTGGCTTCCACGAAGTAATAGAACAGGGCATGGCCACGCCGAGAATCCGTAACGATGTAACCCGAATGCTGCTCGAAAGAAACGCCATCTGGCTGACCAGGGAGCTTAGTGATGAGCTCGGCCGTTGATGTAATGGAGGAGAACAGAGGAATGACACCATTCACAATCACAATGAAGTACCAAAACATCATTTACATGGACCGAAGGACTCTGAGCAGTGAAGAACTGAGGAGCTTCCAAATGACACTACACCATCCAAGAACAGATCTAATGATAAAATAAGAGTTCTGTGGGAATGAATCTTCCTTTGACAGATTGACCAGTCAATTGGTTTTATAAGGCTCATTTCATCTTAAATAATCTCTCAATGACCAACTGGCTAGAAACTATTTTCTATTTTAGCATTCTGCTTGGCTTTTCAACCTAGAAAGGCGAATTTGGTCGTGATAGCATCGATCGTAGTATCGCACGTTCCAGACGTCGCACGGTGTCCATACACATGATAGCAAGAACTAGTAATAGGCACAGAACATCCCAACTATATGACTAAATTGTGTAGGAGTACAAAGATTATAGCATGCCTATCTATTGCGCAATTACTCTTCGCTATTTTGAAACTAGGAACATTTTAGTTTAAGGATAGGATATCTACTGGGCATCGACATTTTAGCATGCGTATCTATTGTGCAATTACTCTTTGGCCCTGTCAAATTTGTGATCACATCAAGCTCGAATCTGGTAGTTGTAACATGTAGTTCGCATTCGATTTTTTCCTTGGATCTGGAAATACGATATGAAGACATTGACTCTTCTTTCAGATGTGAATATCAAAGGTATAACAGAGGACAGCTCCATTCTCAAGCGATCGACCTGGAAAGAATGATGCTTCTTCTTAACAAGAGCCATGAACGGATCAGTTCTTGAACGGCACTTTCGGTGGAGAGGATCCATCGAGAAATGCCTTGAACAAGGTGAGAGCTTGCGACGGCGAACTGTATGGGACCTCGTGAGCCGCTCCTCGGACTGTGGCGAATGTCAAGCAAGTCACGTTCTTCCCTTTTCTTGACCTTCCAAATGACTGAGTCCATCCACCAACCTGGATTCATGAGCGTCACTGATGTTGTTAAGAATGCATATATGATCGGAAAACTTCTAAGCAGATTCAACAATGGACGGAAACATTCCTTTTCTTTTACTCCGCGATGCGTCTGAGTTAAAAAGGAAAAAGAAAAACGAAGACGGGACGAGAATCTAACCTGCATTCTGTCGTACCAAGGTGCATATCCACCAAAGGATGAGAATTTCAAGTCTCGAGCAATCAAGTTGGCGATCGTTCTCGTCTGCGTCAATGGTATCCTCGAATCTTGATCCCCGCTGCAACGTGCAGCCCAGTTCCACATTATCAGTTCATATATTACATGACGGCGCAAGGATGTTTATGTCCATCCATGACTTTTGAGGCTTGCTTCCGCAGCACAGATACCGTGATACTTCCGACAAGAACAAGGTGTCGTCGAACAAAACATGTTGGAATTAGACCGTTCGTGTCTGTGACTTACCTGAAGAGGAGTACTCGCAGATGCTCCTTGATTAAAGCCGATAAAACAGGTATGATGTTGTCGCCTATACCAGTGTCGCGTAAGGAAAAAGCACTGCCGCATACCGCACGAAACGACATTTAGAAACAGAACGTGCGGTTTCGACTGAATCAGGAAGGTAATAGAGCAGAGGTGAGCAATAAAAACCTTGAACAGATATCCCAAACCGATGGGAGCTTCGTCCTATTCGCATGGAGGGCTTCCTGCACTCGAGGATTATTGAGGTACAAGACTATATAATCCTGGAGGCATGGATCGACAAGCCCCATCCTTGAAGCTAGCTGCTCACAAGAAAAGTCGATACATAATGAACCAGATCAAGGCCTAACCCCTGAATTGTATTGTCTGTGATGCAATACCAAAAGGGTGCTATCTATCGTGGTTTTGTTCCTAGGCTCTTTCCTTCTAGAAACTAGGCAAGATCTTGGACAGAGTCGAACTCACTTTAGCATGGTACGCATCCCACAAACTACTTGCAGCCGATCGCACCGCAGTAGTCCCCAAGAAGCAGTGAGGTCCGAGCACATCAAATGGATCAGTGAAATTCCCCATTTCCTCCGCCTGCTTCGCTGATACCTCGGCGCATTCCCTCGAAAGTTTGCCATGGAACTGGAATCGTTCCATCCAGTACCTAGAGTCGTTGCACACCGTCTTCTTCAACTTCAATGTCTCATCCGAAATGACCCCGTGGGACCACAAAAAATTGGCGCCATCTATACTAATCTGAATATCCAGAAGTGGGTTGCCGAGCTGCGTCGTCAGAAAGAAAAGGAGATTTTTTTCGGTCAGGTAGTAAACTTGAAAATCAAACGAAAAAAAGTTGCCAAACTGAAGAACGCGTAATCCAATGGAGAGGGGAACTGTTAACCGCTATCCCCCTAAGCTTGATCGGATTCGCATGGGAATGCTTGTTGTGATCCACTACCAGAGCTGCAAACGGCGGCACATAGTGGCCTACAACAATGTTCTATAGAGATTAGTTCGTTTGGAAGGAAGATTAGTATATCAAATTGGAGACGAACAAGTCAGAATTTGCAATCACATCCATAGCGAGACCAAGAGACGAGGAGTTCCGACACTTACCAGCATAGCTCTCCCCCGCTATATAGAAATCGGAGTCTCTATATTTCGGATATTCTTTGAACCAACCGAGAAGGAACTGCATGTTTTCTCTGGCTGCAATGCGAAAAGATGTCCATCTTACTACAAATATGAAGGCCGCTAAGTTCTCATGACGCAAAGGAAATTCGTTAGGAACAGCTGAGATGTACCGGTATCTGCATCTTTCCAATCGGCGTAGTCCACAGTCGTATTCGAGTATGAAAACCCAACTGAGATGGGGGATTCTACGTACAGCATGTTCGACGCTACCGAAATTGCAATCGAATGAGCATAAATAACCTTAACAACTTGTCAAGAGTCCATTCCATTTACAACATGATCGATCAACCGATGAAAGAAGTACCTTTATTCCAGGAGAATTCATTCTTCATCAAGCTTCCGTCCCGAGCTGGTCGAAACGGGCCATGCTCCTTGAATGCACCTTGCCCCAGAGAAGAGCAGCCGGGGCCTAAACCAAAGTCAATCAGAATCGGCAAACAAACAGCAAGAGCAGTAATTGAATTAGCAGTTAGGACTACTATACCGCCGGCGAGCCACAAGGTTAGAGGGTAAGACAGCGGGTCGCTAGCATCAGCTTCCACGAAGTAATAGAACAGAGCATGGCCAAGTCGAGAATCCGTAGCGATGTAACCCGAGTGCTGCTTGAAAGAAATGCCATCTGGCTGACCGGGGAGCTTCGTGATGAGCTCGGCTGTGGATGTGCAGCAGGAGAACAAAGGAATGACCCCATTCACAATCACAAAGAAGTGCCAAAGCATCATTTTCCTTGGATCAAAGGGACTCTGAGCAGTGAAAGAATGAGGAGCACCCAAATGAGACTACCCCGCCAAAGAAAAAAGTTGATGATAATATGACAGCTGCGTGAATGGTATCTTCATTTGACAGGTTCACCGGCCAATTTCGTAAGGCTCGTTTCATATTAGATAAGGACCAAGCTGGGTAGAATTTTTTCAAGCATTCTGCTTGACTTTTCTACTAAGAAAGGCGCATTTAGCTCGTTTTTCCTTCAGACAGACGCCCACGGGAAAGGAAACAACGTGGTTTTGGTCCCTGGAATCCTCATTGGGGTCCATTTATCTTTTTCGTGGAAAAAACAGGTAATTGCCAATAAGTTGTGAGTAATGATAGACTTTGAATTGGAAGAAATCTTCTTTTACCTATTCAGAGTTATTGAATGATCTATAGATAGCAATTTTCGACCTAAAAAATTGCATGCGTGACCATTTCTAGAAAATTGAATAGTCAAAAGGTAGAAAGAAGTGGAAGATTTGGTCTTGATTAACAAAGGAGGAGACAGAAACATTTAGGCTACGTTTGGTCGTCGGGATATGAGTCGGGATATGATATGTCCTATCATATCCTGTGCTTAATAGATAGCTATCCATAGGATAAATGGGATATAACACGGATAAAAAAAATCCTAGGAGAGTGAGTGGAATAGATCGGGATAAGATTTCTCAAGAGAGCATAAACGAAGATAATTAGGTTTTTCCATAACCACCATTCTCCTCCGCGCCAAGTTGCCTCCTAGCAGCTCCGGCGTCCCCGGTCGGGGGCCACCTCTCCAAATGCGGCAACCATCAAGGGCCGGATATCTCCACAGCCTTGCTCTTTAATTGATTGTTTGGCGTGATATGAGATCACGTCTCTTGTTCTTTAATTACTTGAAACTTTTCAATATTTGCAAGGTGTCGGTTAACACTCGATTTTTAATCATTCTTTTTCCTTAGAAAAATCATTAAAAATACAATAAAAATTCATAAAATTTGAAAATCAGCTTTAGAAGCTTGGCCAAGCCTAAGGAACCAATTTTGAACAAAAAAAAATAATTTTTGAAATTTTTCTCTTTTTTTTTTATTTTTCTATATTAGGAAAATATCCAAAATAAAATAAAGAAAAATAAAATTTGTGTCCACAAAAACATAAAAATAAAAAAAAATTAGCCAATATTTTTATTTTAATTCACTTTTCATTTTGGCCTTTTAAAATTTGGAAAATTCAATTTGGGGGTTGCAAAAGTCTTCATAAACATAAACACCGAATTGGGCCAAAAAATTATAATTTGAGTCCTTTTATGTTTTATTTTCACTTTTTCCAAGTCATGACATTTACCTTTAATGTCTCATATTGCATTTCATTCCAACTGTTTATAAAATTGAGCAATTTTGGCTAAAAGGACCTATTTACACTTTTTATTTTCAATTTAGTCCCTTGTTTTCACTCTAAATGCAATTAATCATTCTTTGGATAATTTCAATCAAATCTAAGACCACGGCCCAAAGTTCTACATCATTCTGAATCTATTAGTGGGTTTGAATCCGTTTGATTTGATCGTTTGAGATT
Organism: Rhodamnia argentea; assembly: GCF_020921035.1. Classification (NCBI taxonomy): domain Eukaryota; kingdom Viridiplantae; phylum Streptophyta; class Magnoliopsida; order Myrtales; family Myrtaceae; genus Rhodamnia; species Rhodamnia argentea. The sequence continues at coordinate 5,737,524 of NC_063154.1, read as the reverse complement.
TGGATTATTCAAAAATCATTTTCGGATCAATCTGACAATTTGGGGGTTTTATAGATAAGCAAATCAATTGGACAAAAAAGTACCATTTCCGGGTTTTAGACATGTCCTAGAATTGATTGATAGCATCAATTCGGTGGAAATAGGTTGAATCGGCGCCCAATTTGAGTAGAAATGCCGAACCGAGTTAACCGGGTCGGGTCGACTCGACCCAATCGACTTGTTGACCCCGAAAAACCTTAAGAAATTAATATCGTAAGGCAACAAGAGTTGTGGATAAAGGTAGCCATATATTGTGTTTTATAATATTTTGTACATCACTAATGAAATGTACATGTGCCTATTTATAGGCTTTAAAGATTAACTATCTAAAGTAACGAATAACAAAATAGCAATTACACCAAATCAAAATCAAGGCAAAATCTCCTAAATATATTTTTATCTCTAACACAGGAAAATAATCATGGAGGAAATCTCTGCTGAGCTGTAGCCTTGCTGTCTAACATGCACCCGCAAGCCGATGTGGTAGGGGTCATGGTAAGCTTGATCCCAAGAAAAGGGAACCGACGATTGGAGAGACCTTTAGTGAAGATGTGGGCTGGTTGATCATGAGTGGAGATGTATTAAACATGAAGCTATTCTTGGTCACACGCTCGCGCACAAAGTGGTAGTCAATCTCTACATGTTTAGTGCGAGCATGGAAGATGGGATTACCAAGAAGATAGACAGCAAAAACAGGAGGAGCGGGTAGACGAACATGAAGATCGCGTGGCAGAGCTTCTATCCAGATAAGTTCTGCAGTGGTGTCGACAAGACACTTAAACTCAGCTTCGATCTTGGATGGGGCAATGGTCCGTTGTTTGTGGGAGCTCCATGAAACGAGATTTGAACCCAAGAAGATGCCAAACTCCCCAACAGAGCGATGAGTATCTGGAGCACTAGCCCATCCCGCATCGGAAAAGGCATGCAGCTAAAAAGAAGAGATGGAAGTGAAGAAAATACCATGATGTTCGGTGCCTTTGATGAAACGAAGGATCCTTTTAATAAATTGCCAATGGATCTTATTGGGAGAATGCATGAACTAACAAGCAGTGTTGACAGCATATACGATAGCCGGGCGAGTATACGTGAGATACTGTAGAGCCCTTACAATGCTGCAATATAGTGGTGGATCGGAGAAGGGTGCACCAAGATGAGCAGACGAGGCACCGACCAAAGTGGTACATAGCACGGAAACAGGACGAGCCTTGGTCATTTTGGCCCGCATAAGTAAATCTGCAACATATTTAGCCTGATGGAGAATAATGCCTCGGTCTATCCATTGTATTTCGATGCCAAGAAAGTAATCAAGCTCTCCCGGATCTTAATAGAAAATTCCTGCTACAGAGATTTAATGAAAGCCAACAAGTGCGCATTAGCCCAGTGACAATAATGTCATCAACATAAACCAAAAGGAAGATACTATGCTGAGCTGTATGAAGAATAAAGAGTGAGGAATCAACAATCGAAGGAATGAAGCGCAGCTAAACCAAAAAAGCATCGAGGCGTTGATACCAGGCACGAGGAGCTTGTTTGAGACCATAAAGAGACCATTGTAATTTGCGGACATAGCAGGGATGAGCATATTCAATAAAGCCATGGGGCTGCTCCATGAAAATTTCTTCCGTTAGGTGACCATGAAGAAAGGTGTTCTTCACATCAAGCTATCGAACTTGCCACCCATGAAAAAAGGCAACAGAGAAAATAGTGTGAACCGTCACATGCTTGATGACAGGGCTGAAAGTCTCATTGTGGTCGATGCCTTCTTGTTGATGGAATCTCTTTGCAACCAATTGAGCTTTATACCGCTCAAGAGAATTATCGGCACGAAACTTAATCCAGAAGACCCATTTGCAGCCAATGGGTTTACAATTCGTAGGAGGAGACACTAATGTCTAGGTCTAATTTTTTATGAGGGTAGTGTATTCGACCGCCATAGCTGCAAGCCAATTTGCATCTTTCATAGCTTGACTAAAGCAAGAAAGTGTGACAAAATCTGATACAGAGGTGGCCAACGCATAAGTGTGATCGGTGTGGATATGTCTCCGAGCTAAAGTGCCATCACGAAGGCGTGTCACCATAGGATGTGTCGGCTAAGCTGAATTCGGCGGAGAAGCTGCTGGCAAGATTGGTGAAGCTGCGGACTCTGAGGGAGACCCATCGGCGGGTTCATCCAATGAGGTTTTGAACACACCCGAACCGCGCTAATTCTACCGCAAGGAATTTCCAGATCGCAAATAGCAATTAGAGGGAGAGCATGACTCACGCGGTGGTTGCTGTGGCAGAGGAGTTCCGGATAACTCAGCATAAAAAAGCGGTTGAATTGTTGCGACGGCCTCCAAAGATAATTGCGAAATGTTGCGCATAAGGGATATCTAATTTGTCAAACACTACATCGGCAACAATGTAGAACCATCGATGCTGGAGGGAATAACACCGGTATCCTTTGTATCCCGATGGGTAGCATAAGAAAAAGCACTGGTGTGACTATGGTTGCGGTTTGTTCTTTGCATAGGGTCGAAGATTGGGATACACCGTGCAGCCAAAACCTCTGAGATGTGCAATAGATGCAACCATATGAAATTAGATCTCACATGGTAATTTATTCTATGGAACCGATGTGGGCGATCGATTGATAATGTGTATAGCTGCTTCAAAGGCAAAGTCCCGATAATGATAGGGGCGAAAGCATGATAGAGCATCGCGAGTCCCATTTCAACTATGTAGCAATGTTTGCACTTAGCCGAGCCATTCTAAAGAGGTAGGCGTGGACAAGACGTCCCGTGAAAAATACCTTTTGCTTGCAATAATTGAACAAATGGTGCAAAGATAAATTCTCCCGCACGGTTAGATTGAAAAGCTTTGACCTTAGCGTTGAGTTGATTTTCAACATAGGTGAGGAAAACAGTGACAATGAATAAGAACAGGTCGCGAGAGTGAAAAAGAAAAAACCAAGAAAATTTAGAGTAATCATCCGTAAACACACATAGTATTTATTATTTTGGGATGATGTGATAGGAGCAGGCCCCGGGACATCAAAGTGAACTAGTTCTAAGGGACCCTTGGATCTATTAGTTGTTGGTGGATGAGATTGTTTATGACTCTTGCTGGAAAGACAAGCCGAGCAAACTGGAACATGACTTAATGAATTATTGAAGATTCTTCAAATAGTAGGAAATATGGCATGACGAAGATGATGATGCCAATGGGTGAGTGACTCCGGTTGAGAAACAAAGCAGATTGGAGACGTAGGTGACAATGATGAGAGTAGAGGCCTTGATTAATGTACCGCTGGAGAAGGATCCCGCATGTACGACGGCACTTCACAAAGAAGCGATTCGGTGAGAAAATAAAATCACATGAATTTTCAGCAGAGAATTGACGACCAGAAATTAAGTTCTTAGTGATAGAAGGAACGACTATGATGTTAAACATCCGGAAGTCACGGGTAATAAGGGTACCTGTATGAGTGATGGGAAGACTTAACACATTATCTATGGTGACTTGCTGAGTGCCACAATATGGCTGAGTTGAGGACAGCTTATGAGGATTGTTGGTAATGTGATGTGTGGCACACAAGTCGAGATATCAGGCATCAAGAGAAAGCACCGATGGTGGAGGAGGTATCTCAGCCAATTGAACTTGTGGTGGAAGTGACTATTGCTGGTGCGTGTAGCTTCCAAAAAACCCAAATAGTTGGTTCAACCGATTGTGACAAGCAACGACATTGTGTCCTGGGTGATTGCAAATCTGACACCTCACATTGCTACGTCTTTGATTTTTGTTGCCATTGAAATTTCGGTGCTGAGAGTTGCCTGGATTATTGAAGTTGGGCTGCTGTCCATGAGGATTAAGATTCTTCTGTTGCCCCATATTTGAGTTGGGGCTGTTGAAATTGAAAGTGTGGCCATGCTGTGAACGTGAATTTTTGCCCAAGCTGGTGTTGTACGAGACAAAGGCAGCTGGTTGGGTGGTTTGTGGTTCCTGGAGCTCCAACGGTGCTTCATGAGCCAAGAGAAGGCCATGAAAAGACTCCTTGATCATTTGTTGATGCTGAGTGTGAATCGAAATTGCAATAGCCAAGCTTTGAAACTCCGCTCCTAGGCCTCGGAAGATATGCATTCGGTACCCTTGTAGTGAGATGATCTCACCAATGGAGGCCAATTGATCAGATATAAAAGTAGCTTGTTGAAGGAATTCGGCCATGGTTTGATAACTTTTCCGCATCGCCCGAAGTTGCAGCTGTAATTGGGTAGCTCGCGCATTGTTTTGGGCAGCAAAAGATGCAGAAAAGAAATTCCACACGGCATGAGAGATGTTCATACTAGATAAATGACCCACAATTGAATCGGTTGTCATGCTTAAAATCCACCTGAAAGCAATCCGGTCCCGTATATACCAGTTATCGTATTCCGGATTGGGCACAATATTGGAAGAACTATCTACATTGGTTTGAGTAATATGTCGTGGAGGACATGACAACGTTCCATCGACGATCGAAATCAGTTTATTTGCTCAAAGGAAGGGGAGGATTTGAGCTTTCCACACCAAATAGGTGTTCCCGGTGAATTTCACCCCCTCCCCCCCCAAAGATTCGAACAACCAGATGACCCCATGAAATTTCCAGATGAAGGAATGACGGGGCTGGTGAGAGACAATATTGTTGAACTGGATGACATTGAGATACTAACAACAGCAGGAGTCGTGGGACTCGATTTTGTTGGGGAATTTAGATCAGAACTCATGGCTATGATGCTTTCGCAATTGATAGCCATATATTGGATCTTAAGGCAATAAGAGTTGCGGCTAAAGATAGTCATATGTTGTGTTTTATAATATTTTGTACATCACTAATGAAAGGTACATGTGCCTATCTAAAGTCACAAATAACAAAATATCAATTATATCAAATCAAAATCAAGACAAAATCTCCTAAATATATTTATATCTCTAACGCAGGAAAATAATCATGGAGGAAATCTCTAAGTTGTAGCCTTGCTGTCTAACAGACCCAACCGTGCTCAGAAGCCTTCTTCCCCAACCAGTTTTGCACTCATAGGGAGCAAGCTGGAGGAGGAGAGGCCGATTTTCACACCTATTCGTGCACGCCGAACGCCAAAAAACGGAGCTACCTAAATCTCATGAGAAGCCCGGCGCCGAGAAGATCATTTCACGCGCCAAAATTTTGGGGTCGGTGGATAAGTCGTCCACACATTTTGATCAAAGGAAGGAAGTCTTCCTTCGGTTAGAAATGGCTCTAACAGATTCTGAACAGAAAGAGAGAAAGCGAGAGAGAGAGCTCACTGCGCCGCCATTGACAAGTTTTTTGGCCGCGAGCTTCGATCGAAATTTCGTCACTCCTCAGGCAATCTCGAGGTCTGACATCTCTTCAAGAAGCTTTCTACAACCTCAAGGAGTACCTGGATCTCCCTTGTTTGAAGCTTCATCAAGTAACCAGGTAAGTGCCATTGATGATCATCTGAAGGTTCGATCATGGAGGATCCTTCATTTCTTCACATTTCTTTGTGATTCTTAGTTCAAATCACTCCCACACCCTTGCTGATCGCGAATATATGCTTGTTTTATGATTTCGTTGCATATAATCCCCCGAGTCAACCTCTCAAACCTTTGAACACATCGCGAACTCCCTAGCTCTCTCGCGATGCTCTCAACCTCGCACGATGGTCAGGTAAGTTCCATTTGCCTTCCCTTATGCTATTTGATTGCTTTGATTAGTTTTTTTACGTGAATATTTGGAGATCGAAATTCGTTGGAGGAAGGCTCATGGTCGGTCTTAGTGGAGCTGTTTTTTAGGCAGTCTTAAGGCTGGAAAATCCACATATATTGCACGATTCGAGACTTTGAACGGTTTAGTATTGAAATAGGGGTGATTCGCACAAGTTTTGGTCACGGTATAGGCGCTCCGACGAGGTTCAGGCGTGTTTTCCGGAACCGGGGAGCCGCCGGCCCTCTTCCCCGGCGGGATCGTTGACTGGTCAACATATATGGTAGCCACATTGCATCCACGTTAGCGAGGGAAGATTCAATTCAGTTCTTTAAAAATTAAAAATTAAAAACCAGATCGGACGGTGGACATTGTGCCACGTGTCGCAATCTAGTAATTTTGAAAATTAAAAAATGATTTTCTGAAATAAATATGATTTTTCAAAAATAAAAAATAAAATTCCGATCGGATGGCCACAATTTGACAACATGGCAGGATCGTGGATTTTCAAAAGATAAAAATTACTTTTGGAATTATAATTGATTTTTCAAAAATAAAAATTCATTTTGTGATCGTGTCACTCAAGTTTGGCCACACGTCACGATCTCAGCCACCCATTCATTTTCTGGTAAGAACGAGGCCTGCCGCGTGCCACATGAAACCACATTTAGGAACAGAATGCGTGGTTCCCACTGAATCGGGAAAGCAATTGGCGTGGAGCGCTTTCTGCACTCGAGGTTTATTGCGGTACGAAAATATCGAATCCCGGAGGCACGGATCAGTAAAGAACCATCCTTCGAGCTAGCTGCTCACAAGAAAAGTCAATACTTGATGAACCAGGTCAAGGCCTAACTTCTGAATAGTCCTATCTGTGAATCAATACCATAAGGATGCTCTTATAGTTTTTGTTCCTAGGCTGTTTCATTCCTATGCTGCATGCAGGTTCAGATGAAATTTTAAGGAAAGATCTTCCAGAGAGTCGAAACTCACTTTGGCGTGGTACGCATCCCAAGCGCTACTTGAAGCCGATTAAATCGTCGCGGGCGGTCCCGGAGAAAAATAAGGTTCGAGGACATCACCTGGATCGGTAAAATTCCCCCATTTCCTCCACCTGCTTCTCAAACACCTCCGCGCATTCCATGGAAATTTTGTGGTGGATTCGTTCTGTCAAGTACCTGGAGTCGTTGCACGCCGTCTCCTTCAGCTTCAATGTCTCGCCTGAAATGACGCCGTGGGACCACAAAAATTTGGCACCATCTATACTAATCTGAAAATCCAGAAGTGGGTTGCCGAGCTGCATCAACAGAAGGAAGATGAAGATTGAAAACCGAACGAAGAAAGCTGCCATTGAAAACGCGGGATCCAAACGAGCAAAGTATCATTAACTGCTATCGCCCTAAGCTTGGTCGGTTTCCCGTGGGACTGCTTATTGTAATCCAGCACCAGAGCTGCAAGCTGCGGCACGTTGTGGCCTACAATCATGTTCTATACAGTTTAGTTTGGGGAGAAAAATTAGTATACCAAAACGGATTTAGAAGAACAGATAGGAATCAACAATCACGTCAATGGAGAGACCGCGATACTAGAGGAGTTTCAACTATTACCAGCGTAGCTCTCCCCTGCTAAAAACAGATCTGTGTCTCTGTATTTCGGATATTCTTCGAACAACTGAGAAGGAACTGCATGTTATCTCTGGCTGCAATGCGAAAGGATGTCTGTCTCACTACGAATACGAAGGCCACTAAGTTCTCATTACTTTTGACAAGAAGAGAAATTGCTAACAACTCAGATATACCGGTGTCTGCATCTTTCCAATCGACGTAGTCCAAAGTTGTGTTCAAGTATGAGAACCCAACTCCGATAGGGGATTCCACGTGCAGCATGTTCGACACTACCCAAATTGCAATTGAATGAGCGTAAATAACCCTCAACGAGTTTCAGGAGTCCATTCCATTACAAGATGATAGATTGGCGGGTGAAAGAAGTACCCTTATTCCAGGAAAATTCGCTCTTCATCAAGCCACCGTCCCCACCTGGTCGAAACGGACCGTGCTCCATGAATGCCCTGAACCCAAGAGAAGAGCAGCCAGGGCCTAAACCAAAGTAAATCAGAACTGGCAAACACTAGTACAAGCAATAATGAATTAGCAGTAGGACTACTATGCCGTTGAACCACAATGTCAGAGGGTAAGATAGCGGCTCGCTAGCATCGGCTTCCACGAAGTAATAGAACAGAGCATGGCCACGTCGAGAATCCGTAACGATGTAACCCGAGTGCTGCACGAAAGAAACACCATCCGGCTGACCACGGAGCTTAGTGATGAGCTCGGCTGTTGATGTAATGGAGGAGAACAGAGGAATGACGCCATTCACAATCACAATGAAGTACCAAAACATCATTTACATGGACCGAAGGACTCTGAGCAGTGAAGGACTGAGGAGCTTCAAAATGACACTGCACCATCCAAGAACAGACCTAATGATAAAATAAGAGTTCTGTGGGAATGGATCTTCCTTTGACAGATTGACCAGTCAATTGGTTTTATAAGGCTCATTTCATCTTAAATAATCTCTCAATGACCAGCAGGCTAGAAACTATTTTTCTACTTTAGCATTCTGCTTGGCTTTTCTACTTAGAAAGGCGAATTTGGTTGTGATAACATCGATCGCAGTATCGCACATTCCAAACGTCGCACGGTGTCCATACAGATGATAGCAAGAACTAGTAATAGGCACAGAACATCCCAACTATATGACTAAATTGTGTAGGAGTACAAAGATTATAGCATGCCTATCTATAGCGCAATTACTCTTCGGTATTTTGAAACTTGGAACATTTTAGTTTAAGGATAGGATATCTACTGAGCATCGACATTTTAGCATGCGTATCTATCGTGCAATTACTCTTCGGCCCCGTCAAATTCGTGATCAAATCTAGCTCGAATCTCGCAGTAGTAACAGGTAGTTCGCATTCGATTTTTTTCCATGGATCTGGAAATACGATATGAAGACACATTGATTCTTCTATCAGAAGTGAATATCAAAGGTATAACAAAGGACAGCTCCATTCTCAAGCGATGGACCCGGAAAGAATGATGCTTCATCTTAATGAGAGCCATGAACGGATCAGTTCTTGAACGGCACTTTCGGTAGAGAGGATCCCCCGAGAAATGCTTTGAACAAGGTGAGAGCTTGCGGGGGCGAAGTGTACGGGACCTCATGAGCTGCTCCTCGGACCATGGCGAATGTCAAATGAGTCACGTTCTTCCCTTTTCTTGACCTACCAAACGACTGAGTCCATCCACCAACCTGGATTCATGAGTCTCACTGATGTCGTTAAGAATGAATATATGGTCATCCAAAACCTTCGAAGCAGATCCAGGAATGGACGATTAACAAAAAACGAAGACGAGACGAGAACCGAACCTGCATTCTATTGTACCAAGGTGCTTGTCCATCAAAGGATGAGAATTTCAAGTCTCGAGCAATCGAGTTAGCGATCAGTCTCGTTTGCGTCAATGGTATTCTCGAATCTTGATCGCCGCTGCAACGTCCAGCCCATTTTCGCATTATCACTTTATCATATACGTAACGCCACACGGATGTTTATGTTCATGACTTCGAGTTTGCTTCCGCAGCACAGATACCGTGATACTTCCGACAAGAAAAAGGTGTGGTGGAACGAAACATGTTGGAATTAGACCGTTCATGTCTGTGACTTACCTGGAGAGGAGTACTCGCAGATGCTCCTTGATTAAAGCTGATAAGAGAGGTATGATGTTGCTGCCAAAATCATCGCCGCGATACAAAAAAGACCAGCCGCGTGCCACAAGAAACGACATTTAGAAATAGCACGTGCAGTTTCGACTGAATCAGGAAGGTAATAGAGCAGAGGTGAACGAAAAAAACCCCATGAGAAGAATCACCAAACCGATGGGAGCTTCGTCGTATTCGCATGGAGGGCTTCCTGCACTCGAGGATTGTTGAGGTACGAGAATATATAACCATCGCAGATTGACAAGGCCCATCCCTGAACCTAGCTGCTCACAAGAAAAGTTGATACTTAGTGAACCGGATCAAGGCCTAATCCCTGAATTTTATTATCTGTGATGCAATACCAGAAGGGTGCTCTCATGGTTTTGATCCTAGGTTCTTTCATTCCTATGCTGTGACTGTGCTCTATGCAGGCTCAGGTGAAATTTTAAATTGGTGTCTCCTAATGAGAGTGCGTATTGAAACTAGGCGAGATCTTCCATGGAGTCGAACTCACTTTAGCATGGTACGCATCCCACGAACTACTTGGAGCCGATTGCACCACGGTAGTCCTGGACAAGCAGTAAGGTTCGAGCACATCAAATGGATCAATGAAATCCCCCATTTCCTCCAACTGCTTCTCTCATACCACAGGGCTTTCCCTCGAAAGTTTGCCGTGGAACTGGAATCGTTCCATCCAGTACCTGGAGTCGTTGCACGCTGTCTTCTTCAACTTCAATGTCTCGTCCGAAATGACGCCATGGGACCACAAAAAATTGGCGCCATCCATACTAATCTGAATATCCAGAATTGGGTTGCTGAGCTGCATCAACAGAAAGAAGAGAATTTTTTTGTTCAGGTAGTAAGCTTGAAAATCAAATGAAAAAAAAAGTTGTCAAACTGAAGAACGTGCAATCAAATGGAGAGTAGAACTGTTAACTGCTATCCCCCTAAGCTTGATCGGATTCCCATGGGGCTACTTATTGTGATCCGGCACCAGAGCTGCAAGCTCCGGCACATAGTGGCCTACAGTTGGAGTTAAATGAACAAGTCGGAATTTGCAATCACATCCATAGCAAGACCAAGAGACGAGTAGTTCTGACACTTACCAGCATAGCTCTCCCCCGCTATATAGAAATCGGAGTCTCTATATTTCGGATATTCTTTGAACCAACTGAGAAGGAACTGCATGTTTTCTCTGGCTGCAACCCGAAAATATGTGTGTCTTACTACATATATGAAGGCTGCTAAGTTCTCGTGAAGCAAAGGAAATTCGTTAGGAACTACTGAGATGTACCGGTGTCTGCATCTTTCCAATCGGCATAGTCCACAGTCGTAGCCGAGTCTGAAAACCCAACTGAGATGGGGGATTCCACGCACAGCATGTTCTACACTACCGAAATTGCAATCGAATGAGCGCAAATAACCCTTAACAACTTATCAAGAGCCCATTCCATTTACAACATGATCGATCGGCCGATGAAAGAAGTACCTTTATTCCAGGAGAAGTCATTCTTCATCAAGCCACTATCCCGAGCTGGTCAAAATGGACTGTGCTCCTTGAATGCACCAAACCCAAGAGAAGAACAGCCGTGGCCTAAGCCAAAGTCAATCAGAATTGGCGAACAAACGGCAAGAGCAGTAATTTAATAGCAGTAGGATCACTATACCGCCGTTGAACTACAGTGTTAGAGGGTAAGACAATGGGTCGCCGGCATCGGCTTCCACCAAGTAATAGAACAGAAAATGGCCAAGTCGAGAATCCGTAACAATGTAACCCGAGTGCTGCTCGAAAGAAACGCCATCTGGCTGACCGGGGAGCTTGGTGATGAGCTCGGCTGTTGATGTGCAGGGGAAGAACAAAGGAATGACACCATTGACAATCACAAAGAAGTACCAAAGCATCATTTACTTGGATTAAAGGACTCTTGAGTATTGAACGACTGAGAAGCATCCAGATTGATTTTATAGTCTCATGTTTTGATAAAATGGAAGCAAACACTAGCCACACAGGTCAGCCAAGGGTATCTCCATCTTAGCTTTTCTCACAATAACCAAACAAGGAAAACCTACCACGTCCATGATACTTGGGCTTATTTTTATGCACACTGACATGACCTCTCTTGATGTCTGACACATAAAATGACACATGAATCTAACTATGACAGTATATGTCGAACCTTTACCTGGTCGTGTCATGTAGTTTCTGAAACATGTCGGCATCGGGGCAATACGGTTATCGGCAGTAGGGCGGCAAAAGAAGTTACGCATTTGAAATGGACAAAGACCGACCTCTAAATAGGATCGTTTGCATCACCACTTGGAAAACCAGCAGTCCAGGATCTCAACTACCTAAAGAGGTTCGGACACAAGGTGCTGACGTGACGCCCTAAAAAATCCGACTTATATGAAGTGTTTGAATTCAATAAAAATGATAAAAATTAAATTTTAGTGGGTACAAAATTACGGATCGTAAGGACGTAAGTGACAATTAATTAGACGATTTTCGATTTGTCGTTCGGTTTATATTAGATTTCAAAAATCGTAATCGTCGCGATTTAGGTTTTTTATTCATCGTGCCTAAGTCTAATTCTGACCGAGCCGGGCCCGTGTTTCGACCAAAATGCCCTCCACCAGTTCACCTAAATATTCGTTCTCTCCCGATTTATCAAAAAACCATTTTACTCCCCCAATAACGCACAAGAAGACAAAATTTTTTAAAACCCCAAGTGGCCCCACTTGTCCCCTCACCTCTCCAATCTCCCACCAACCCATCACCATCGTCTTCTCTCTCTCTCTCTTTCCCCCCTTGCCGAACAACAGCCCCCCCTCCTCTGTTCATCATCTTCTTTTCTCTTCTGCTGCAGCTCAACTCCCCCCACCGGGTCACCTTGCGCGACCACCACCTCCGCCCGCCAATCTTCACCGCCGTTCGCCCTTGCCGCCAGTCACCTTCAGCCGTCGGCCGCCTGTCAATCGCCTTGCCGAGCTCGTCGCGGCCCCAGCCCCAGCCGCCGTCACCAGAGCCCCCGCCGTACGCCAGCTCCTCCTCCCAGCCACCGCCTCGCCTTCGCCATTCGACCACCGCGCCCCGACCAGCGAAACCCAGCCGCGACCCACGACCGACCTGCTACCCCGACGCCGGCCGGAGCCTCTGTCGCGCCGCTGCTTCCAGGTCGAGACCCACCGTTCGTCGTCGGCCCGGCCCCACCTCACACCCCACCAGCCCGACGACCTTCGGCCGCCACTGCCTCAGCCCGCCGAACCCGCGACCTCCATTTCCCCCCTGCTGAGCCCGCCGCCTCTGTCCCAAGCCGACCAGCCCCGCGACCCCGAGGAGCCCGCTGGTCGCCGCCGGCCGCGAGCTAGCCGGAGCTGCTCACCCTCCGCCTTGTGGCCGCACCGTCGAGCCCAAGCCAACCCGAGCCCGTGAACCGCCACCAGCCACCGTCTCGAGCGCATGCCGCTGAAATTACTGTTCTGTGAACAGTATCAGCTCGAAAACAGAAACTTGAAATCTCTACCCGATCCAAAAGTCTCGTGCCCGACCCTACCCCAACCGCCAGTTTTTATTGTGAGTTAATCCTAACTCTCAGTTAGGACGTTAATTGCGTTCAGAATTAGATTAATTAGCTAATTAGGATGTTTATGTAGTTTAATTACGATTGGATTAGATAGAAATGTAGTTTAGGCTAAATGATTGTAATTAGTTAAGTTAGTCGATTAACTAAGTTGTCTGTGGCTAATTGATGATTAGAATTGACTGATTATGCTTGAATAATCGTGAGTAAGCGATAGGCTAGAGACGAACGCACGATTGACTGTCAATTGGAATTGAAATTGTGATTAAAATCGACTAGCTGCAATTGATTAATTGATTTTTGAATTATTAGATGTAAATGCCAAAATTGACTGTTGATTGTCGTGGGGGTCTAATTAGAGGCTAATCGCCTCAATTTGCTTGATTTGTCGGTCGATAGAATTATGCATTCATGTGACCACGTATGATATCAAATTGCATGTGTTGACTTGAAAACGACTTTGGGCCGAGTTTTTGTACACATCGGTGGGAGCATCCGCTTATAAGGAAGGATGATAAACCGACCGGATTGATTGACATCGATTGGCATACTTGTCTGGTCATATGATGGTTATCGTCGGCCCGGGGTACCATACCTAATACACTTAATGTATCCGTCCCAAGGGTACCAGAGGGATCATTATCGTCGGCCCAGGGGTACTAAGGGACGATATCCAATATACTTATTATATCCGTCTCGGGGGTACCATGGGGATTACGATCTTCGGCTCGGAGGTACCAAAGGACAATATCATATATGTTCGTCCCAAGGGTGCTAGGGGACTATCGGTTGCCATGACCGAAAGAAATGAAACAATACATTATCTTGCCGAAAAGAGCACCTATTGACTAGAGCACTAGCACCCATTGACTAACGTACATGACCGAATGGCCTTAATTAGGTCGACCGAATCGTGCGTGGCATTCCGTGGATTGACATCTGTATGATATTCTGCTAGTGAGTTGAACTGGTGTGATTGTCGTATCAAGTTCTCCTTATATGTGATGTGGCTTCCTGACGGTTAAGCCGCATGTGGTTGAGATATCCATCTTGTAAGTTATGATTGATTAATAGGATGTTACGAACGAATCAACGTCCTAGTCGGGCTTAGGCGTTGACTCACCGAGATTTATATCTCACCCCGTCATTGTTGACCATTTTCAGGCCCTTAGTTGTGAAGAACTAGAAGAGGCGTGGATCTTGTTGGAGTTGTTTGAGAGTCGTGTTATTTCCGACGTGGTATTTCCGAGAGTTATAGAAAGTGGCCCGAAGAATGGGCTTATAGATATTTCACATCCTTGGATTAACAAAGATAATTAAATACAAGTTGATTTTTTGTTGAAATGTTATGATTTGATTGTTGTAGCTGTCTATTTAACTATCCTTGTTGTCTGATTTGATGTTTGGGAGTTGCACGTTCCGCATGTGTAATAAAAGATAAAACAAATGGGTCGATGACGTGCCCGAAACGTCGTCATTTTTGACCCGAGAGGTATTAGTAGGGATATTACGTACCCGAGGATCAAACGTGACAGCTGAAGAAACCCACAAAGAAAGTTCCATGTTGACTGTGCTGAGTGTGCTCAAGCTAGTGTCTTCTTTGCTGACATGGACGCACACGTCCACCCCGTGTCGCCATTGACCGGACAAGTTGGTGCTTACGTGTGATTGTCACGTGTTGTTTTCTAATGTTCCTCGTTTCTAAAGTATGCGGAAATGAAAGGCATTTTCAAGTACAAGCAAAATTTTCTCTAACGCGGAATTCCCACGCTGCAACAGAAACTCATGGAAGAGCATTCTTGCATGAAAGAACTCTGCTTGGCCATATCACAAGCAGCAAGAAAATGATCTCATTTTAGTCATTCCAACTCTCATTTGAGCAAAGTGAGTTAGGTCAGGAAGTGACCTCTGTAAAGATCTTTCCGCTCCCTAAAAGCAACTAAGACATATTTCTTAATTGTCTCCACAGAGTCGTTTTGACAAATCTCAAATTTATCCATGGAAGCGAGATTTTTACAGTCGAATCATATTACAAGCGGTCAAATCGTATTACGGGAACCGATTAGCAGTAATTAGGCGGGGGTGCACGATGCAGAAACACTTCGAAGGTCATCTGCAAATCAGAATCACCTCTTCGGGTTGAATCCTTCACTTGGAAGGTGCTTGGGAAACAAAAAAAAAAAAAATTCATGTTGGACAATCTTCAATGAAGGGGAAAGCCCTTGCAAATAGATTTCTCTTTTCAAAAGAAGGCTGAATCTGTTTCTCAGTGATTGTTTCGTAGTAACTTGGCCAAGGATCTTTGGCACTCAGCATATTCTCTGGTAGGTGCCAAATGGGCAGCAGCTGGTTTGGTCAAGATGGGAATTTGATCTTGGAGATACATAACTTCTTCCAAAGATGGGAGATATCCTTCTCGTGGATACCACCATCCCATTGTTTGGATCTTTTTGCAGGATTAGAATAGGAAAACCCTTGAATATCGAGACACACCACATTCACCATTAAGGGTTCGTTTGTTTCACGGAAAACTCAGGTTTTGGAAAATGTTTGCCAAAAAATTATCAATTTTCAGGTGTCGGAGGATGGAATTCTAATATTCCATGGTCACCTTTGCCTGCCTAATGACGTCGATTTGAGAAATGAAATCTTGTCCGAGGTTGGGATGCTATTCACACTTCCCAACAATAGGAAAGCACGTGGGTCACGCTCCACGTTGAGTGGGCAAGGTCTAGGGGAGCCGCCCTGACGGGGGTCTCAAGGGGGCAACGCTTCCTAGACACTCTTTTACAATCTAAGCCCATATGTTTTACCATATGTTTTCATTGGTAGTTTGAACTTAAACTCATGAATAGCTACTACTATATATATTCTTTTTCTCTTGTAATTAAGGAATCTAACGAGGGATGTGAGATGCTAATTATAGTGGAATTTTCTGCTAGACGTAACTCTAATTTAAGGGTGAACCGGGATAAAATCTCGTGTTACGATTTCTCTTTCTCCCTTTACGTTTTACTTCGAATTGATTGTGCGCCGAATTCTAACAATCAAAGTAACCACGAAAGGACATGATGAACTAAGGTTTCGTTTATTTCGCGATCGAATGATGGCGTGATATTTTCCTGAAAAATAATCGTCTATATCATTCGAAACGATTAGCCACTAGCAGATATTTTCATTGTTGATGGCAATTTATGCCTAAATATTTTCGTGAGCAATGAAAATAATTTCATGTTCATTCATTTTCGTAAGCAATACAAACGATTTTTTCTATTAAAAAAATTTTTTAAACTACTTATTTTTCTTGGAATAAATGCATGAAGGATAATATTTTTAGAAAGTAAGATAAGCTAAGGGATGTTGACCTAGTTTAGCTCCTTGAATCTCTACGGTCCGTCCATATCTCTTTGACATCATCCCTTTGGGCGTTCATACTCATTGATATGTGAATACGAATCTTTCAAAAAGACCCCACTTGGTCCAGCCTTTATATACATGCTTTCTTTGGGTAGCTTTGATTGCATTTATGGTATTGTTAGTGATCAAATTGGCGAATCGGGTCGGATTTAGGTTGGTTTCGAAAAACAGCCCAGTTTATATTGATCAACTTAACCTATATTGATCCATTTATACATAATATTATATTTTTCGACAGATATTGCTAAAACACATCTATATGAGACCCAACTCATATAAATTTATACCTGCCCATATAATCCACTTAAGCTCCTCATTACTTGGATAAAATGTTATATCCAATTAAAAAAGTAAAATAACAAAATAATAAGACGTAAGTAAATTTTTTTAAAATGTACAAAAGAAAAGAAAACCCAAAAGTCGAAGGACTAGAAAATTGTGCATGTGTCGTGATGATACATATTCTTAATGCATGCTTGATCTTGAACTAAATTTAATCATTTTCACTAATTTGCCTCAAATTCCATGGCCTAATTATCCCCTCAAAATCCAAGTTACGATGCATCTATAGTCATACTGTTTTCCTATAAATAAATAAATAAAGAAACCAATTGATTACATCTATAGTACTAATCCAACATAGCACTAAAGTTTCTATGAAACAAGTAACACGACGTATCAATGTAACGAGCAATTGAAATTTCCACAAATGCCATAACTTTTTAGCTAAATCTACTCTCTCTCTATCACGAAATGAATACGGAAAAATGAAGAATCGCATAATAAATGACAAAAATGCCCGTAATGAGCTGGTAAGTCGGGGTCTTTTTTTATATTAATATGAACATTTCATGCTCTTATTTGATACAATGTCCACTTCAGGCCCTCCTTTGAAACAAAAAAAGCACTTCAAACCATTATTTGAAACAATGTCCATTTTAGTCCCTTATTTGAAAAAACGAAGACACCTTTATTCGAACAGTCCCATTCTAATGATGGTTCATCTTAATGAGAGCCATGAACGGATCAGTTCTTGAACGGCACTTTCGGCGGAGAGGATCCCTCGAGAAATGCCTTGAACAAGGTAAGAGCTTGCGACGGTGAACTGTATGGGACCTCGTGAGCCGCTCCTCGGGCCGTGGCGAATGTCAAGCGAGTCCCGTTCTTCCCTTTTCTTGACCTACCAAATGACTGAGTCCATCCACCAACCTGGATTCATGAGCGTCACTGATGTTGTTAAGAATGCATATGGTCATCGGAAAACTTCTAAGTAGATTCAACAATGGACGGAAACATTCCTTTTCTTTTACTCGCGATGTGTCTGAGTTAAAAAAGGAAAAGTAAAAACGAAGACGGGACGAGAATCTAACCTGCATTCTGTCGTACCAAGGCGCATATCCACCAAAGGATGAGAATTTCAAGTCTCGAGCAATCAAGTTGGCGATCGTTCTTGTCTGCGTCAATGGTATTCTCGAATCTTGATCCCCGCTGCAACGTGCAGCCCAGTTCCACATTATCAGTTCATATATTACATGATGGCGCAAGGATGTTTATGTCCATTCATGACTTTTGAGGCTTGCTTCCGCAGCACAGATACCGTGATAATTCCGACAAGAACAAGGTGTCATCGAACGAAACTTGTTGGAATTAGACCGTTCGTGTCTGTGACTTACCTGAAGAGGAGTACTCGCAGATGCTCCTTGATTAAAGCCGATAAAACAGGTATGATGTTGTCTCCTATACCGGTGTCGCGTAAGGAAAAAGGACTGCCACATGCCGCACGAAATGATATTTAGAAACAGAAGGTGCGGTTTCAACTGAATCAGGAAGGTAATAGAGCAAAGGTGAGCAATAAAAACCTTGAACAGATATCCCAAACCGATGGGAGCTTCGTCCTATTCGCATGGAGGGCTACCTGCACTCGAGGATTATTGAGGTACGAGACTATATAATCCTCGAGGCACGGATCGGCTAGCGCCATCCTTGAAGGTAGCTGCTCACAAGAAAAGCAGATACTTAATGAACCAGATCAAGGCCTAACCCCCGAATTGTATTGTCTGTGATGCAATACCAAAAGGGTGCTATCTATCATGGTTTTGTTCCTAGGCTCTTTCATTCTAGAAACTAGGCAAGATCTTGCACAGGGTCGAACTCACTTTAGCATGGTACGCATCCCACGAACTTCTTGGAGCCGATCGCACCGCAGTAGTCCCCGAGAAGCAGTAAGGTCCGAGCACATCAAATGGATCAGTGAAATTCCCCATTTCCTCCGCTTGCTTCGCTGATACCATGGCGCATTCCTTTGAAAGTTTGTCATGGAATACCTCCGTCCAGTACCTCGTGTCGTTGCACACCGTCTTCTTCAACTTGAATGTCTCGTCCGAAATGACGCCATGAGACCACAAAAAATTGGCGCTATCTACACTAATATGAATATCCAGAAGTGGGTTGCCGAGCTGCATCGACAGAAAGAAGAAGAGAATTTTTTTTTGTCAGGTAATAAGCTTGAAAATCAAACGAAAAAAGCTGCCAAACTGAAGAACGCGCAATCAAAAGGAGAGGAGAACTGTTAACTGCTATCCCCCTAAGCTTGATCGGATTCGCATGGGAATGCTTGTTGTGATCCACTACCAGAGCTGCAAACTGCGGCACATAGTGGCCTACAACAATGTTCTATAGAGATTAGTTCGTTCGGAAGGAAGATTAGTGTATCAAATTGGAGACTAACAAGTCGGAATTTGCAATCACATCCATAGTGAGACCAAGAGACCAGGAGTTCCGACACTTACCAGCATAGCTCTCCCCCGCTATATAGAAATCGGAGTCTCTATATTTCGGATATTCTTTGAACCAACCGAGAAGGAACTGCATGTTTTCTCTGGCTGCAATGCGAAAAGATGTCCATCTTACTACAAATATGAAGGCCGCTAAGTTCTCATGACGCAAAGGAAATTCGTTAGGAACAGCTGAGATGTACCGGTATCTGCATCTTTCCAATCGGCGTAGTCCACAGTCGTATTCGAGTATGAAAACCCAACTGAGATGGGGGATTCTACGTACAGCATGTTTGACGCTACCGAAATTGCAATCGAATGAGCATAAATAACCTTAACAACTTGTCAAGAGTCCATTCCATTTACAACATGATCGATCAACCAATGAAAGAAGTACCTTTATTCCAGGAGAATTCATTCTTCATCAAGCCGCCGTCCCGAGCTGGTCGAAACGGGCCATGCTCCTTGAATGCACCGAACCCAAGAGAAGAGCAGCCGGGGCCTAAACCAAAGTCAATCAGAATCGGCAAACAGACAGCAAGAGCAGTAATTGAATTAGCAGTTAGGACTACTATACCGCCGGCGAGCCACAAGGTTAGAGGGTAAGACAGCGGGTTGCTAGCATCGGTTTCCACGAAGTAATAGAACAGAGCATGGCCAAGTCGAGAATCCGTAGCGATGTAACCCGAGTACTGCTTGAAAGAAACGCCATCCGGCTGACCGGGGAGCTTCGTGATGAGCTCGGCTGTGGACATGCAGGAGGAGAACAAAGGAATGACCCCATTCACAATCACAAAGAAGTGCCAAAGCATCATTTTCCTTGGATCAAAGGGACTCTGAGCAGTGAAAGAATGAGGAGCACCCAAATGAGACTACCCCGCCAAAGAAAAAAGTTGATGACAATATGACAGCTGCGTGAATGGTACCTTCATTTGACAGGTTCACCGGCCAATTTCGTAAGGCTCGTTTCATATTTAGATAACGACCAAGCTGGGTAGAATTTTTTCAAGCATTCTGCTTGACTTCTCTACTAAGAAAGGCGCATTTGGCTCGTTTTTCCTTCAGACAGACGCCCACGGGAAAGGAAACAACGTGGTTTTGGTCCCTGGAATCCTCATTGGGGTCCATTTATCTTTTTCGTGGAAAAAACAGGTAATTGCCAATAAGTTGTGAGTAATGATAGACTTTGAATTGGAAGAAATCTTCTTTTACCTATTCAGAGTTATTGAATGATCTATAGATAGCAATTTTCGACCTAAAAAATTGCATGCGTGACCATTTCTAGAAAATTGAATAGTCAAAAGGTAGAAAGAAGTGGAAGATTTGGTCTTGATTAACAAAGGAGGAGACAGAAACATTTAGGCCACGTTTGGTCTTCAGGATATGAGTCGGGATATGATATGTCCTATCATATCCTGTGCTTAATAGATAGCTATCCATAGGATAAATGGGATATAACACGGATAAAAAAAATCCTAGGAGAGTGAGTGGAATAGATCATGATAAGATTTCTCAAGAGAGCATAAACGAAGAGAATTAGGTTTTTCCATAACCACCATTCTCCTCCGCGCTAGGCTGCCTCCTCGCTGCTCCCGCGTCTGCGGTCGGGGGCCACCTCTCCCGCGACGGCAACCATCAAGGGCCGGATATCTCCACGGCCTTGCTCTTTAATTGATTGTTTGGCATGATATGAGATCACGTCTCTTGTTCTTTAACTACTTGAAACTTTTCAATATTTGCAAGGTGTCGGTTAACACCTGATTTTTAATCATTCTTTTTCCTTAGAAAAATCATTAAAAATACAATAAAAATTCATAAAATTTGAAAATCAGCTTTATAAGCTTGGCCAAGCCTAAGGAACCAATTTTGAACAAAAAAAAAATAATTTTTGAAATTTTTCTCTTTTTTTTATTTTTCTATATTAGGAAAATATCCAAAATAAAATAAAGAAAAATAAAATTTGTGGCCACAAAAACATAAAAATAAAAAAAATTAGCCAATATTTTTATTTTAATTCACTTTTCATTTTGGCCGTTTAAAATTTGGAAAATTCAATTTGGGGGTTGCAAAAGTCTTCATAAACATAAACACCGAATTGGGCCAAAAAATTATAATTTGAGTCCTTTTATGTTTTATTTTCACTTTTTCCAAGTCATGACATTTACCTTTAATGTCTCATATTGCATTTCATTCCAACTGTTTATAAAATTGAGCAATTTTGGCTAAAAGGACCTATTTACACTTTTTATTTTCAATTTAGTCCCTTGTTTTCACTCTAAATGCAATTAATCATTCTTTGGATAATTTCAATCAAATCTAAGACCACGGCCCAAAGTTCTACATCATTATGAATCTATTAGTGGGTTTGAATCAGTTCGATTTGATCGTTTGAGATTTGGATTATTCAAAAATCATTTTCGGATCAATCTGACAATTTGGGGGTTTTTTAGATAAGCAAATCAATTGGACAAAAAGGTACCATTTCCGGGTTTTAGACATGTCCTAGAATTGATTGATAGCATCAATTCGGTGGAAATAGGTTGAATCGGCGCCCAATTTGAGTAGAAATGCCGAACCGAGTTAACTGGGTCGGGTCGACTCGACCCAATCAACTTGTTGACCCTGAAAAACCTTAAGAAATTAATATCGTAAGGCAACAAGAGTTGTGGATAAAGGTAGCCATATATATTGTGTTTTATAATATTTTGTACATCACTAATGAAATGTACATGTGCCTATTTATAGGCTTTAAAGGTTAACTATCTAAAGTAATGAATAACAAAATAGCAATTACACCAAATCAAAATCAAGGGCAAATCTCCTAAATATATTTATATGTCTAACACAGGAAAATAATCATGGAGGAAATCTCTGTTGAGCTGTAGCCTTGTTGTCTAACATGCACCCGCAAGCTGATGTGGTAGGGGTCATGGTAAGCTTGATCTGAAGAAAAGGGAACCGACGATTGGAGAGACCTTTAGTGAAGATGTGGGCTGGTTGATCATGAGTGGAGATGTATTAAACATGAAGCTATTCTCGGTCACACGCTCGCGCACAAAGTGGTAGTCAATCTCTACATGTTTAGTGCGAGCATGGAAGATGGGATTGCCGGTAAGATAGACAGCAAAAACGGGAGGAGCGGGTAGACGAACATGAAGATCGCGTGGCAGAGCTTCTATCCGGATAAGTTCTGCGGTGGTGTCGGCAAGACACTTAAACTCGGCTTCGATCTTGGATTGGGCAATGGTCCGCTGTTTGTGGGAGCTCCATGAAACGAGATTTGAACCCAAGAAGATGCCAAACTCCCCAACGGAGCGATGAGTATCCGGAGCACTAGCCCATCCCGCATCGGAAAAGGCATGCAGCTAAAAAGAAGAGATGGAAGTGAAGAAAATACCATGATGTTCGGTGCCTTTGATGAAACGAAGGATCCTTTTAATAAATTGCCAATGGATCTTATTGGGAGAATGCATGAACTAACAAGCTGTGTTGACGACATATACGATAGCTGGGCGAGTATACGTGAGATCTTGTAGAGCCCCTACAATGCTGCAATATAGCGGTGGATCGGAGAAGGGTGCACCAAGATGAGCGGACGAGGCACCGACCAAAGTGGTACATAGCACGGAAACAGGACGAGCCTTGGTCATTTTGGCCCGCATAAGTAAATCTGCAACATATTTAGCTTGATGGAGAATAATGCCTCGATCTATCCATTGTATTTCGATGCCAAGAAAGTAATCAAGCTCTCCCATATCTTAATAGAAAATTCCTGCTATAGAGATTTAATGAAAGCCAACAAGTGCGCATTAGCCCGGTGACAATAATGTCATCAACATAAACCAAAAGGAAGATACTATGCTGAGCTATATGAAGAATAAAGAGTGAGGAATCAACAAGCGAAGGAATGAAGCGCAGCTAAACCAAAAAAGCATCGAGGCGTTGATACCGGGCACGAGGAGCTTGTTTGAGACCATAAAGAGACCATTGTAATTTGTAGACATAGCGGGGATGAGCATATTCAATAAAGCCATGGGGCTGCTCCATGAAAATTTCTTCCGTTAGGTGACCATGAAGAAAGGTGTTCTTCACATCAAGCTATCGGACTTGCCACCCATGAAAAAAGGCAACAGAGAAAATAGTGTGAATTGTCACATGCTTGATGACAGGGCTGAAAGTCTCATTGTGGTCGATGCCTTCTTGTTGATGGAATCTCTTTGCAACCAATTGAGCTTTATACCGCTCAAGAGAATTATCGGCACGAAACTTAATCCAGAAGACCCATTTGCAGCCAATGGGTTTACAATTCGTAGGAGGAGACACTAATGTCTAGGTTTGATTTTTTATGAGGGTAGTGTATTCGTCCCATAGCGCAAGCCAATTTGCATCTTTCACAGCTTGACTAAAGCAAGAAAGTGTGACAAAATCTGATACAGAGGTGGCCAACGCATAAGTGTGATCGGTGTGGATATGTCTGCGAGCTAAAGTGCCATCACGAAGGCGTGTCACCATAGGATGTGTCGGCTAAGCTGAATTCGGCGGAGAAGCTGCTGGCAAGATTGGTGAAGCTGCGGACTACGAGGGAGACCCATCGGCGGGTTCATCCAATGAGGTTTTGAACACACCCGAACTGCGGCGATTCTACCGCAAGGAATTACCAGACCGCAAATAGCAATTAGAGGGAGAACATGACTCACGCGGTGGTTCTTGTGGCAGAGGAGTTCCGCACAACTCAGCATAAAAAAGCGGCTGAATTGTTGCGACGACCTCCAAAGATAATTGCGAAATGTTGCGCATAAGGGATATCTAATTTGTCAAACACTACATCGGCAACAATGTAGAACCATCGATGCTTGAGGGAATAACACTGGTATCCTTTGTATCATGATGGGTAGCATAAGAAAAAGCATTGGTGTGACTATGGTTGCGGTTTGTACTTTGCATAGGGTCGAAGATTGGGATACACTGTGCAGCCAAAACCTCTAAGATGTGCAATAGATGCAACCATATGAAATTAGATCTCACATGGTGATTTATTCTATGGAACCGATGTGGGCGATCGATTGATAATGTGTATAGCTGCTTCAAAGGCAAAGTCCCGATAATGATAGGGGACAGAAGCATGATAGAGCATCGCGAGTCCCATTTCAACTATGTGGCAATGTTTGCACTTAGGCGAGCCATTCTAAAGAGGTAGGCGTGGACAAGACGTCCCGTGAAAAATACCTTTTGCTTGCAATAATTGAACAAATGGCGCAAAGATAAATTCTCCCGCACGGTTAGATTGAAAAGCTTTGACGTTAGCGTTGAGTTGATTTTCAACATAGGTGAGGAAAACAGTGACAATGGATAAGAACAGGTCGCGAGAGTGAAAAAGAAAAAACCAAGAAAATTTAGAGTAATCATCCATAAACACACATAGTATTTATTATTTTGGGATGATGTGATAGGAGCAGGCCCCTAGACATCAAAGTGAACTAGTTCTAAGGGACCCTTGGATCTATTAGTTGTTGGTGGATGAGATTGTTTATGACTCTTGCTGGAAAGACAAGCCGAGCAAACTGGAACATGACTTAATGAATTATTGAAAATTCTTCAAATAGTAGGAAATATGGCATGACCAAGATGATGATGCCAATGGGTGAGTGACTCCGGTTGAGAAACAAAGCAGATTGGAGACGTAGGTGACAATGATGAGAGTAGAGGCCTTGATTAATGTACCGCTGGAGAAGGATCCCGCATGTACGATGGCACTTCACAAAGAAGCGATTCGGTGAGAAAATAAAGTCACATGAATTTTCAGCAGAGAATTGACGACCAGAAATTAAGTTCTTAGTGATAGAAGGAACGACTATGATGTTAAACATCCGGAAGTCACGGGTAATAAGGGTACTTGTATGAGTGATGGGAAGACTTAACACATTATCTATGGTGACTTGCTGAGTGCCACAATATGGCTGAGCCGAGGACAGCTTATGAGGATTGTTGGTAATGTGATGTGTGGCACACAAGTCGAGATACCGGGCATCAAGAGAAAGCACCGATGGTGGAGGAGGTATCTCAGCCAATTGAACTTGTGGTGGAAGTGACTATTGCTGGTGCGTGTAGCTTCCAAAAAACCCAAATAGTTGGTTCAACCGATTGTGACAAGCAACGACATTGTGTCTCGGGTGATTGCAAATCTGACACCTCACATTGCTACGTCTTTGATTTTTGTTGCCAATGAAATTTCGGTGCTGAGAGTTGCTTGGATTATTGAAGTTGGGCTGCTGTCCATGAGGATTAAGATTCTTCCGTTGCCCCATATTTGAGTTGGGGCTGTTGAAATTGAAAGTGTGGACACGCCGTGAACGTGAATTTTTGCCCAAGCTGGTGTTGTACGAGACAAAGGCAGCTGGTTGGGTGGTTTGTGGTTCCCGGAGCTCCAACGGTGCTTCATGAGCCAAGAGAAGGCCATGAAAAGACTCCTTGATCATTTGTTGATGCTGAGTGTGAATCGAAATTGCAATAGCGAAATTGCAATAGCCAAGCTTTGAAACTCCGCTCCTAGGCCTCGGAAGATATGCATTCGGTACCCTTGTAGTGAGATGATCTCACCAATGGAGGCCAATTGATCAGATATAAAAGTAGCTTGTTGAAGGAATTCGGCCACGGTTTGATTACTTTTCCGCATCGCCCGAAGTTGCAGCTGTAATTGGGTAGCTCGCGCATTGTTTTGGGCAGCGAAAGATGCAGAAAAGAAATTCCACATGGCATGAGAGATGTTCATACTAGATAAATGACCCACAATTGAATCGGTTGTCATGCTTAAAATCCACCTGAAAGCAATCTGGTCCCGTATATACCAGTTATCGTATTCCGGATTGGGCACAATATTGGAAGAACTATCTACATTGGTTTGAGTAATATGTCGTGGAGGACATGACAACGTTCCATCGACGATTGAAATCAGTTTATTTGCTCAAAGGAAGGGGAGGATTTGAGCTTTCCACACCAAATAGGTGTTCCCGGCGAATTTCACCCCTCCCCCCCAAAAGATTCGAACAACCGGATGACCCCATGAAATTTCCAGATGAAGGAA
This sequence comes from Rhodamnia argentea, assembly GCF_020921035.1. NCBI lineage: Eukaryota > Viridiplantae > Streptophyta > Magnoliopsida > Myrtales > Myrtaceae > Rhodamnia > Rhodamnia argentea. The sequence continues at coordinate 5,711,157 of NC_063154.1, read as the reverse complement.
TGACGGGGCTGGTGAGAGACAATATTGTTGAACTGGATGACATTGAAATACTAACAACAGCGGGAGTCGTGGGACTCCATTTTGTTGGGGAATTTAGATCAGAACTCATGGCTATGATGCTTTCGCAATTGATAGCCATATATTGGATCTTAAGGCAATAAGAGTTGCGGCTAAAGATAGTCATATGTTGTGTTTTGTAATATTTTGTACATCACTAATGAAAGGTACATGTGCCTATCTAAAGTAACAAATAACAAAATATCAATTATATCAAATCAAAATCAAGACAAAATCTCCTAAATATATTTATATCTCTAACACAGGAAAATAATCGTGGAGGAAATCTCTAAGTTGTAGCCTTGCTATCTAACAGACCCAACCGTGCTCAGAAGCCTTCTTCCCCAACCAGTTTTGCACTCATAGGGAGCAAGCTGGAGGAGGAGAGGCCGATTTTCACACCTATTCGTGCGCGCCGAACGCCAAAAAACGGAGCTACCTAAATCTCATGAGAAGCCCGGCGCCGAGAAGATCATTTCACGCGCCAAAATTTTGGGGTCGGTGGATAAGTCGTCCACACATTTTGATCAAAGGAAGGAAGTCTTCCTTCGGTTAGAAATGGCTCTAACAGATTCTGAACAGAAAGAGAGAAAGCGAGAGAGAGAGCTCACTGCGCCGCCATTGACAAGTTTTTTGGCCGCGAGCTTCGATCGAAATTTCGTCACTCCTCAGGCAATCTCGAGGTCTGACATCTCTTCAAGAAGCTTTCTACAACCTCAAGGAGTACCTGGATCTCCCTTGTTTGAAGCTTCATCAAGTAACCAGGTAAGTGCCATTGATGATCATCTGAAGGTTCGATCATGGAGGATCCTTCATTTCTTCACATTTCTTTGTGATTCTTAGTTCAAATCACTCCCACACCCTTGCTGATCGCGAATATATGCTTGTTTTATGATTTCGTTGCATATAATCCCCCGAGTCAACCTCTCAAACCTTTGAACACATCGCGAACTCCCTAGCTCTCTCGCGATGCTCTCAACCTCGCACGATGGTCAGGTAAGTTCCATTTGCCTTCCCTTATGCTATTTGATTGCTTTGATTAGTTTTTTTACGTGAATATTTGGAGATCGAAATTCGTTGGAGGAAGGCTCATGGTCGGTCTTAGTGGAGCTGTTTTTTAGGCAGTCTTAAGGCTGGAAAATCCACATATATTGCACGATTCGAGACTTTGAACGGTTTAGTATTGAAATAGGGGTGATTCGCACAAGTTTTGGTCACGGTATAGGCGCTCCGACGAGGTTCAGGCGTGTTTTCCGGAACCGGGGAGCCGCCGGCCCTCTTCCCTGGTGGGATCGTTGACTGGTCAACATATATGGTAGCCACATTGCATCCACGTTAGCGAGGGAAGATTCAATTCAGTTCTTTAAAAATTAAAAATTAAAAGCCAGATCGGACGGTGGACATTGTGCCACGTGTCGCAATCTGGTAATTTTGAAATTTAAAAAATGATTTTCTGAAATAAATATGATTTTTCAAAAATAAAAAATAAAAATCCGATCGGACGGCCACAATTTGACAACGTGGCGGGATCGTGGATTTTCAAAAGATAAAAATTACTTTTGGAATTATAATTGATTTTTCAAAAATAAAAATTCATTCCGTGATCGTGTCACTCAAGTTTGGCCACTTGTCACGATCTCAGCCGCCCATTCATTTTCTGATAAGAACGACGCCTGCCGCGTGCCACATGAAACCACATTTAGGAACAGAATGCGTGGTTCCCACTGAATCGGGAAAGTAATAGAACAGTGGTGGGAAAAAAGACCCTGGACAGAATTGCCAAGCCTAATTCCCCTAAAAAGAAATTAACAGTTTAAAGCTTCAACCGTTTCTCCTTGTCTTCGTCACCTCCAAGTATAAATCCGGTTAGAGAGTAGTACGTTAAATTAATTTGAGAACGTCTCCTTTTCAGTTTACATCTGCGACCCCACCATTGAATTCATTTTTGCTTGGCTTGTGCTCCTCGCAATAGCAGGTAACACATAATTGGTCTGGGACTCACGTTATCGCATAAATCAAAATAAAGTAGAAATTATCCATAACTACCTGGACGATGGACATATATACATTTTATATAAAGATCAAATTCTCAGCCCAAGCCCAAGCCCAAGCCCACTGGAGTGAACTTTCCTATTTTAGCCCACAACATGCGGTGGATTGGTGGGCCAATTGGGCTGTTGACACTTGACACCCAAGAGCCTGTGTAGGATCTAGGCGGAGCATGTGAAAGGGGGCCCTCGTAGCGGAAAAAGGTCGTTTATGCAGCACCGGGTTCGGTTACATGGATGACGTGGCACCCTCGTACCGATCACATCGCTATGTTGCTCGATTCTACGCATACCAGTTAAATTGTACCGTTAGGATTTTGTGATTCTATCTTTTGATTCATCGTTTACACTATGTACCAATGCCACGTGATGATGTAGCCATCACGCCGGTTGCTTTTGCCTTTTTTTCTCAATGAAGAATCGGTTTAGTCTCGAAATTCTTGAATAAAGCAATCATATAATGACGAAATTTTATAATTCTATGCATTGGAAAAAGGGTAAAAATTGCGTTCGATGATTGGTAATTGCTACAGAGGTCCGTAAGCAGTCAATAACATCGATAAACAAAAAATTGAGAACAATGAACCGTTTGTTTGGTAACTATTTAGCAAGTTACCAACTGTTATATCAATTTGTCAACACTTGTTAATTGTTCCCCGTTTTGAAGTTTTCCCTCTTCTACGTAGGGAACTAACCAGCTATTATACGCGTTTATCGGCCTTTATTTAATTTACTAACTGACTTTTCTCCGATCGAGTAATCGACTAAATTTGCATTAAAAACTTGTATTGGAGCGATTTTCCATTATTGAAGTCAATCGACTAAATTAATAGAAAAATCATCTTTATTTTATTTGTTGAAATTATGAACTGTAATTTGAATGCCTTACCATATTGACTCCGACCAAGTCATCGTATAATTTTGGGTTACCAAGTCTTACTTGAATGACTTACCAACAGTTACTTGATAACAAATGATTCTACCAAATTTTGTAATAGCTCGCAAACTTTATTCGTGTAATTTATGAATACTTAAAAGTTGTCAATTCTCACGTCAATTTACCAACCTCAACTTGAATGCCTTGCCAGCTTTTCTCCGATAAAATTACTAATTAGATTTAGGCTATCAACCTGTGCTCGAACGATTTAAAAACTTTTATTTGGTTTTTTCTACATTACCAACTTTCATTCGCGTGTTAAAAAATATTCTTCAACTATATATTTTAACTAGACATTTAGTAGCGGGTGAGGAACTTCCAATATATATGTTTTTTGGGTCGAAGAGGAACTTCCAATTCGCCCATCCCTTCTCAACAATTTTTCTCCAATTTTTTTGTTTGTAAGAATTTTTACCATTGTTATTACGAAAGAAGGCCGCCCCCCCAAAATTTTCTGGTCGCCATCGCAAAATCAATTAAGTAGAGGAGCTTCTTTGCAAAGTTTGAGAACAATTAAAAAGCAAAAAAAAAAAAAAAAAGGAAATCTCTAGATCAGGGTCACCGTTAGCCCGTAATCGTCTCGTCGCCTCGTGCTTCCGACCACGAACGATCAATAGCTTTGTCGTATTGGCGTGGAGCGCTTTCTGCACTCGAGGTTTATTGAGGTACGAAAATATCGAATCCCGGAGGCACGGATCAGTAAGAACCATCCTTCGAGCTAGCCGCCCACAAGAAAAGTCAATACTTGATGAACCAGGTCAAGGCCTAACTTCTGAATAGTCCTATCTGTGAATCAATACCATAAGGATGCCCTTATGGTTTTTGTTCCTAGGCTGTTTCATTCCTATGCTGCATGCAGGTTCAGATGAAATTTTAAGGAAAGATCTTCCAGACAGTCAAAACTCACTTTGGCGTGGTACGCATCCCACGCGCTACTTGAAGGCGATTGCATCGTCGCGGCGGTCCCGGAGAAGCAATAAGGTTTGAGCACATCACCTGGATCGGGAAAATTCCCCATTTCCTCCACCTGCTTCTCAAACACCTCCGCGCATTCCATGGAAATTTTGTGGTGGATTCGTTCCATCAAGTATCTGGAGTCGTTGCACGCCATCTCCTTCAGCTTCAATGTCTCGCCCGAAATGACGCCGTGGGACCACAACAATGTGGCACCGTCTATACTAATCTGAAAATCCAGAAGTGGGTTGCCGAGCTGCATCAACAGAAGGAAGATGAAGATTGAAAACCGAACGAAGAAAGCTGCCATTGAAAACGCGGGATCCAAACGAGCAAAGTATCGTTAACTGCTATCGCCCTAAGCTTGATCGGTTTCCCGTGGGACTGCTTATCGTAATCCGGCACTAGAGCTTCAAGCTGCGGCACGTAGTGGCCTACAATCATGTTCTATACAGTTTAGTTTGGGGAGGAAAATTAGTATACCAAAAAGGATTTAGAAGAACAGATAGGAATCAACAATCACGTCCAATGGCGCCATCCATGCTAATCTCACTATCCAGAATTGGGTTGCCCAGCTGCATTGATAGAAAGAAGAGAATTTTTTTGTCAGGTAATAAGCTGGAAAATCAAATGAAAAAAAAGTTGTCAAACCGAAGAACGCGCAATCAAATGGAGAGGAGAGCTGTTAACTGCTATCCCCCTAAGCTTGATCGGATTCCCATGGGGCTGCTTATTGTGATCCAGCACCAGAGCCGCAAGCTCCGGCACATAGTGGCCTACAGTTGGAGTTAAATGAACAAGTCGGAATTTGCAATCACATCCATAGCGAGACCAAGAGACGAGGAGTTCTGACACTTACCAGCATAGCTCTCCCCCGCTATATAGAAATCGGAGTCTCTATATTTTGGATATTCTTTGAACCAACCGAGAAGGAGCTGTATGTTTTCTCTGGCTGCAACCCGAAAATATGTCTATCTTACTACATATATGAAGGCTGCTAAGTTCTCGTGAAGCAAAGGAAATTCGTTAGGAACGACTGAGATGTACCGGTGTCTGCATCTTTCCAATCGGCATAGTCCACGGTCGTAGTCGAGTATGAAAACCCAACCGAGATGGGGGATTCCACGTACAGCATGCTCGACACTACCGAAATTGCAATCGAATGAGCGTAAATAACCCTTAACAACTTTGTTGACGCCTAAATTTTGATTAATCTATTTTTTTTTTGCATAAAAATTATAAAAAAATCATCTCACATATTTATTTTTAGCGTACATTGCATTGGCATATAATCGGGCAAGCAGAATACTTAATTTAGCATGCGTCTAGACTAGGCACGGGATGGAAAAATACACCGAGAAGATTTGAAACTTCAAGGACTGTATTGCAAATACTTAAAATTTCGGGACAGTATGTGCAAATACTTGGAACTTCGGGGACCGTATTGCAAATACCAAAAGAAGATGAAGAAGGGAAGATGATGAAGGGAAGATAATGAAAAGAAGATGAAGAAGGGAAGATGATGAAGGGAAGATAATGAAGGGAAGATGAAAATGGAAGGTGAAGAAATGAAGATGAAGAAGGGAAGATGAAAATGGAAGGTGAAGAAATGAAGATGAAGAAGAGAAGATGAAGATGGAAGGTGAAGAAATGAAGGTGAAGAATGAAGGATGAAGAACTTTGCTTATAAAAGAGAGAGCTCTTGAGAAGAGTTAGAGAAGGAGGGAAAGAGAATTGAGAGAGTTTTAGAGTGGAAGAGAATTGAGAGAATTTGTGAGAGAAATTCTTTAGAGAGGAAAAAGAGAGTTCTTGAGAAAAATCGTAAGAGAAAATTTGAGAGTGAAGAAAAGAGTTTTAGTCGAGCATCATCTTCGACGAGTCCCGGCACGTACTTCGCCTCTCGCCATCCAACAGCGCCACTGCTTGCCTTTTTTCGACGATAGCCACGTTCTTCCAACTCCGAGATCTTGAAGGAAGCCATAACGTGTACGTGAGTAAGATTTTGTGTAATAGAAGGTAACCATTTCCATCTCGATCTACAAAAATGTAATCGTTTGGTGTGAACATTTGTTTGTTTATTTTAGACATGTCACGTGTCCCAAAATTTAGCATTATTACATGTTAATTTATTTTTGTAAATACTCGTGATTGGTTGCGTTTTCTTTCTTTCTAAATCACCCATGGTGTATATCATACAAAGTTCAATGTTTTACATCCCCATAAAAAAGAAGAAAAAACCAAAAAAATTGCATCTTTGAATTTCAAGTAAAATCCATCAAAATTGCCAAATCAAATATTTTTCATGAAAATGGTACCGAAAGGGCGTTAGAGTAATCTAGCGTAACCAAATCCCCGAATTCAAAATCTCCGGTTCGCGGAAATAAGATAGTTTTCTCCCGCTATTTTATTTAGGTTTCTAATCAACCTACCGAAAATGATTAGTGGCGACTCCAAATTCAAAACACGTTGCATGTTAATTATTTGAACCTTAAGTTGCGATTTGGTATGGACTTGGGAGAGTCCGAGTTAGGTTAGTTAATTAATTAACCTGATAATCCATTAGCCCGAAAATTAACTTGTTTATATTTTAGGTCGCGACAGCTTAGCGACTCAGCTGGGGAACGAACCCAGAATCTCTGGTTCGCGGAAATAAGATAGTTTTCTCCCGCTATTTTATTTAGGTTTCTAATCAACCTACCGAAAATGATTAGTGGCGACTCCAAATTCAAAACACGTTGCATGTTAATTATTTGAACCTTAAGTTGCGATTTGGTATGGACTTGGGAGAGTCCGAGTTAGGTTAGTTAATTAATTAACCCGATAATCCATTAGCCCGAAAATTAACTTGTTTATATTTTAGGTCGCGACAACTTAGCGACTCCACCGGGGACCCAAAGAGGACTTAGGCCAGATAATTTCATGAAAAAGAAATCACATGATTTGGTAAACTTTGGTTGAATTCTCATTCTTAGGTGTTAAATGTTTTTTGCAGATTGGGAGTTATAAGGGGAGGAGTGATTGGCTAACCCGTTGTTTTGCGAGCTTGGTGAATTGGAATTGTGATTTAACTTTTGAATCATTGAAGCGGTGTTTGTTTTTAATTGTTGTGCATGATTTATCGTCTTTGCACTACACTGCACACAACCCGTGACCGGACCCGGGTCACACTAATAGTTTTAAGATGGTATTTAGATGGTCCTTTAACCTTGGCGGTAAGGCTTCGCTAAAGGTTATCCCATCTCGGATCCCGAAATTTTTTTTCAAAAAATGGCTCAAGGGTCGTTCTTATGCACGTGAGGCTACGATGCATGAGAATTGCCCTTGTCGACCAAACCAAGCCGAAGTGATTGAACCCGACTAGTCATGACTATTGTACGCGAGGCTGCGACTAGTCATGATGATTGCGCGCGAGGCTGCGGCATGTCGTTTCGTTCATCATTTCACTTTGCAAAAGCCTTTTGGATAGATAGAATAAGATTTAAACTCACAATTCATGCGCATGTCCTTGTGATTGACATTTTCTTCCTATGAACGGTAATTTCTTGTCTCTTTTACCCTATTATCTCATTTTAATTTTGAGCTGGTCCATGGTTTAGGAGTATCGTTGTCTTATTTCCAATTTCGCACTTTGCTTCCGTAGCTTTTACAATTTCATCAATTGTCCTCAATTCTGATTTGGCTTGTTTTTGTTGTGCGATTTTTACTAAATTCTATGGTCGAGCTTTGAGTAAGTGCCAAACACGAAAGTTGTAGACCTATGTTTCAACTAATATCCTACAAAATTTCAGAATTAAATTCATAATTTAAGATGGCCTTTCGTTTTTTCAACTACCTGCGGTTATAACAGTTTTCTGAATGCGATTTTTTGGAAAAACATATTAAACTGATTTGATCCGTGCATTTCTAGTCCGATTGGCCAACATAAAAGTTGTTCATCATCTTCTCAACTACAAGCTCGTAAAATTTGGACATGTTTTGATCAACGTACGAATTAATATGAATTTTTTCGTAAAAGCGGATAAACTGAAAATTACATGTTTCAATCCTTTGGTCATAATCACTTTGTTCGTTTGAGTCTAGAGGGATGCCATGGGCCGGCTCGCTATTTTTGCTCCCTGTACTCATTTTGGGTTTGTTACTCTCTACAGGTAATTTATCACGGATCCTCCACATATCACCCGATCGGTAGCAAAAAGGATGGCCGACATCAACGCCACCGTCGGTGCTGCCCTGGATGAGAAACTTGGCTCCTTGACCGAGCGCTTTGAAGGGATGATGTCCCGAAAGATGGAGGAAATGATGGCCGCCTTTGCCGCCAAACTTCAATCATCCACCACCAGCCCGCCGCTAACCATTCCCGCTCCAATTCCTCCTATGGACAACTCCGGTAAAGCCCAGGAAACTGCTCCCTATCAGACAATGCCGCTAGAAGACGTGATCTTCACGGGCGTGAGCTCGAGCACGCCGCCCGTAGTCCCAATCCCCCAAGCCAGCCCCGTGGCCCCCGGGTTGAATGGTGATACGGCCAAGCGGTTGGCCCAAATGGAACAGAGGATCCGAGAGGTCGAGGGGACTCACAACATACCCCAAATTGACTTGTCTGTCTTTTCAAAGGTCACAATGCCAGAAAAGTTCAAAATGCCCGACTTCGAGAAGTATGATGGGACTTCTAACCCGGTTCAACACGTCCGGATGTACCAGGCAAGAATGAATAAGCACGCGACCAACGGCCCCCTAATGGTCCGGACTTTCCAGGCTAGTTTAAAAGAAGCCGCCATGAGGTGGTATACGGACTACGAGATCTATCGGATGGATGATTGGGAGAAGGCAGCTAATGCTTTCATCAAACATTTCAGCTTTAACTTGGACGTACTCACCACCGGAGAAGATCTTGAACAGCTTGAGATGAAGAAAGGAGAAACAATCAAGCAGTATGCCACCAGGTGGAGGAATGTGGCATCTCAACAAAACCAGTCCCTCCGGAAAGGGAGCTCATGAAGTTGTTTGTTTCCACTCTGCGCGAATTATGAAAACCCGACTGCGGGATCCGTCGCTACGTCATTCAGCCATCTCATCGCAATGGCTGAAGAAATCGAGAACGGTATGAAGAAAGGTTGGTACGATGATGTCACCACGACGACTAAGAGGTTTGCGGTAAGGAAAGATAAGGAACCGGCTCCACAGGTTAACATGACCTACAGCCCGAAACCCATGACCCGGACGCCGGTTGTGCAGATTCCTAATCAGCAGCAGGCTAATTTCGGCGCACAACGACAAAGAGGGAATCAACGGCCCCCTCGACGGTTTACTCCTCTACCAGGAACCCCGTCACAGGTACTCGCGGTTCTACGTAAGAGAGGTTTATCGACTTCCGAGCCTCTACGATCCGGTAACACGAGCTCGCCAAAATATGATCCATCAAAGAAATGTGATTACCACTGTGGGGAGCCTGGACATGACACCGACAAATTGTTTCGTGTTGAAGCATCGGATTCAAGATCTTCTTGATTCTAAGGCATTCTCATTCCAAGGCAACAAACCGCCAAATGTCCAGAATAATCCTTTGCCGGATCATTCTGGTAAAGTTAATGTTGTATTCGGGCTAGGAATCAGACAGGTTGGTGCTAGTAAGGATGAAGGAGTCTCGATATCGCCGGTTGTTTTGATGATGTAACCATTGCTGCTATATCTCGAAGACGGAGCGCATAAAGAGGAATCTTACCCGGCGCCTAAACCTTCCAAATCATTCGTCAATGCCATATGTGATGATCCACTTGGAGGGTTTAGATTCGAGTAACATCTTTATGTTTATGCAATCCCCTGCGTGGGACCTTTTCTGTTTCCTTTAGGTTTTGGGTCACATTGGGATTTCCATTACGTGTTGCACTCTTGAATTTTTTCCTAGAAGATGTAATTTCATATCAATAAAATTGCACTATTTTTCGAATCTTGTTGAAGTATCCCAAACCAACCCGATGACGATAACCAACGACCAACAAGTTTGTCATCATGGTAAGAACCGAGGGTTGGGCTTCTTCAAGAATTCATGTCCCACGGTTTTGAAAAAAAATAATAACAAAAAATAAATAAATAAAGTTCTTCAAAAAAAAAAAAAAAAAAAAAAACAACCGCAATTAAACCTTGTTTGTTTTTCTCGATTTTGTTACTTTATGTTTCGGGGGATACATGAGGAGGGAAATCTAGTGGATTCAAGTATATGACCTAGATGAATGCAGTCAGATTATGAGGAAATTCGTCGGGATTTCGAACGACATGAGGAGATCAAACCCTTGACCGGTGAACAAACTGTCTCGGTCAACCTAGGCGATGCGAAAAACCCTAAAGAAGTTAAGATCGGGGCAAACCTTTCCAAAGAGATGACCGAGCGCTTGACTAAGCTCCCGAATGATTACCAAGATATTTTCGCCTGGTCCTATGCAGATATGCCCGGTCTTGACCGTTCCATTGTCGAACATTGTTTGCCGATAGATCCTTCGGCTAAGCCGGTGGTGCAAAAGTCAAGGAGGGCCAAACCAGAATTGGTCCGGAAGATCAAAGAGGAGGTCATGAAGGCGCTTGACGTCGGATTCCTTGAGACTACAGAATATTCTGATTGGGTTGCCAATATAGTCCCAGTCATGAAGAAGGATGGGCGTATTCGGGTCCATGTCGATTATCGAGATTTGAATAAGGCCGATCCTAAAGATGATTTTCCCCTCCCGCATATCGACGTACTTGTTGACGATCTTGCAGGATTTGAATTGTTTTCATTCATGGATGGTTTCTCCGGGTACAATCAGATTCTCATGAATGTCAATGACAAGTTGAAAACCACTTTCACCACACCATGGGGAATGTTTCATTACCGGGTGATGCCGTTCGGTCTCGTAAATGCTGGAGCTACTTACCAACGAGCCATGGTTGCCCTTTTCCATGACATGATGCATAATGAGATTGAGGTTTACGTTGATGACATGATAGCAAAAACAAGGCATGGAGAAGATCATGTCGAAACGCTCAAGAAATTGTTCGATAGACTCCGAAAGTACAAGTTACGCCTCAACCCCGCCAAGTGTGTCTTTGGGACCAGCTCGGGCAAGCTGCTCGGATTCGTGGTAAGCAATAAGGGTATTGAAGTCGACCCTTCTAAAGTCAAGGCTATTCGTGAGCTTAAGCCGCCGACGACGGTTAAAGAAGTTCGAAGTCCGATGGGTAGGCTAAACTATATTGCTCGATTCATCTCTCGGTTATCAGAAACCGCTAAGCCATTCCTCAAGCTGTTAAAGAAGAATGCGCTAATCCAATGGGATAGCGAATGTGAAGAAGCTTTTGGGAAACTGAAGCAGCATCTCATGAGTCCACCCGTGCTTGTTCCTCCAACACCGGGGCAACCTTTAATCCTCTACCTCACAATCCTTAGTGAGTCCTTGGGTGCTATGTTAGCCCAAGAGAGGCAAGAGGATGGAAAAGAACGAGCCATTTATTATCCGAGCAAGAAATTCACAGCTTCGGAAATGAACTACTCCGAAGCGGAGAAAACATGTGCGGCGTTAGTCCGGGTACTGCACAGGCTTCGACAATACACCTTGCATTACCAGGTGCTTCTGGTGACAGAGTGCGATCCTATCAAATACTTGCTTAATCAACCCGCCTTGATTGGTAGACTTGCCAAATGGCAAATCCTCATCTCCGAATTTGATGTTCAATATTTGTCCCAAAAGTCAATCAAAGGACGGGCTATAGCGAGATGTCCTAGCTGAAAATCCGGTGCGAGATGATGATGCCTATCATTTTGAGGATCGAATCATGTCGATGGAGGCTTATATCTCGGACTATGTATTTTGACGGAGCTGTCAATTTATCGGGATCGTGCACGGGCGCGGTTCTAATATCTCCAGGTGGTCGACATTATCCTGTGGCAGCAAAATTGGTTTTCCCTTGCACAAACAACATAGCGAGAATATGAGGCATGCATCCTCGGCTTGCAGGCTGCGATTGAAATGGGGGTAGCCCGACTCAAGGTATTCGGAGATTCCGCTTTGATTATCCTTCAGATCGTTGGAAAGTGGAAGACGAGAGATGCTAAATTGCTACCCTACCATGAGTATCTGGATAAACTGGTGGAGGAATTTGAGGATATCTCATTTGAGTATCCGTCCGGGGACTCATAATCGATTCGGCGATGCATTGGCTACCTTGTCTTCAATGTTACAAATCGCCAATGGACTTGAGGTTGACCCACCGAAAATCGAGGTATTAAAAAAGCCGGCATATTGTATGGCCGTGATCGATGAACCCGATAGTAAGCCGTGGTACCATGACATCAAAACTTATATTCAGAAGCAGCGGTTCCCCGAAGAAAGTACCGTATCCGACCAAAAGTACATAAGGAAGATGGCTTCAAAGTTCTTCTTAAACGGAGAAAATTTATACAAGCGATCATTCGATTACGTCCCGCTAAGATGCGTTGATTCAACCGAAGCGATTCGTCTGATGATGGAAGTGCATGAAGGGATCTGTGGTCCACACATGAATGGCCACATGTTAGCTAAGAAGGTCATGAGGTTGGGTTATTATTGGCTCACGCTCGAAAGAGATTGTATTCAGCATGTCCGGAGTTGTCACAAATGTCAGATTCATGGTGACAAGATTAATGTCCCTCCGAATGAGTTGCATCGATTATCCGAACCATGGCCGTTTTCTATGTGGGGCATTGATGTTATCGGCCCTATCAACCCTAAAGCATCCAATGGACATCGATTCATCTTGGTGGCGATTGACTATTTCTCCAAATGGATCGAAGCCGCATCCTATTTAGCGGTCACGGCACGAAATATCGTGAAATTTATCCGTCGAGACATCATTGCTCGATACGGTTCACCCGAAGCCATAATCACCGACAATGGCTCGAACTTAAACAACAAACTAATGGACGAATTGTTTAAGGAATTCAAGATCAAGCATTTGAACTCTTCCCCATATCGTCCTCGGATGAATGGAGCAAGAGAAGCCGCCAATAAGAACATTAAGAAAATCTTGGCGAAGACGGCTGAAAATTATCGCGATTGGCATGAGAGGTTGCCATTTGCACTTATGGCATATCGGACCTCAATCCGGACATCTACCGGGGCAACCCCGTATTCTCTTGTATATGGAATGGAGGCTGTTCTACCGGTTGAAGTGGAAATTCCTTCCTTACGTATATTGTCTCAAGCTATCTTGACGGAAGCTGAATGGATCCAGCAGAGGGCAAGCCAATTGAATCTAATCGACGAAAAGAGACTTAAGGCTGTATGTCATGGCCGGTGTTATCGCGAGAGGGTTGCTAAATCATTCAACAAAAAGTTCGGCCTCGATATTTTCGGATCAATGACCTGGTCTTGCGAAAATTGTTGCCAATAGTCCCACTCCCGGAGAAGGGAAGTTTGCTCCAAACTATGGTGGTCCATATATAGTAAAGAAGGTGCTCCCTGGTGGTGCTTTGATTCGCCGAGATGGATGGTCGTGTATTTACCAACCCAGTGAATTCGACTCCGTAAAGAAATATTATACTTGATTTACTCCGATGTTTTCATAATCGAGTTATAATATTTATACTGATTCACAAGTTGTTCACATTTGGGCATTCGTTTGTTTCATCGCTACCAATTTTTGCTGAGAGATCGTTTCGAATGGGGGGTCTCTCTCGGCCCAATTGAATCAGCCATCGCAGCGTGAGATTTACATATTCACGAGTAAAAGGGGTTATCTTGCGAAAAAATATGATGACCAAGATGAAATCGGTAAAAACTTGCATTCGTTTCATCCATCAGAAAGCCTTACAAATAGATCATCGGGGTGGGAACGTAAAGCCAAACCGAGCCCTAATGAGCATCACAAAGGAGCTTAACCGGTCCTCCATACAATTGATGCTCCGCCTACACCGATCGCTTCGAAAATCAAGATCCGCCGACTTAAAGAGGAGGAGCTCACATTTCTCTTTAAGCTCGGCTACCTTGTCCTCGTGATACTCGACAACGAGATTCCAAGTCATGGATCAGCATTCTCCCGCGGGCTATATCCAGGGTCAGATCGTCCATCCTTTCTTCCAACCATGTGCATTGGAATTTCAAAACAATATTGAGCGGATCACGCTCAAAGATGGTCCGAGACATAGCCAAACGTTCCACCAAGTTCCCCCTCTCACGAATCAGCAGTGAGACTTGATCATTACCGTAGTCAAGGGCCTTCTTATAATTGTCGGCTACAAGACCGGCCAACACCAAGTTATCTGTCCGATCCCGATAGCGTGCCCTCACAAGATAGGCCAAAGTAACATCTTGATGAGCGTGATTGTAAGCCTCCAGGAAGTTAGTGAAGAGGGTAGGGAAGATCCTATATTCCTCTTCTAACTTGGTACCTTGAATAGAAGTAGTGTCCATATCCCTAAACATAAGACGAATTTCAGTTTCGACCTCCGGATGATTGGCTATATAAGAGTAGCCCTGGCCTAGGAGATTATAAAGTTTCTCCCATTTGGCCAAAACCTCAGCCGAGAAGACGTGTGCGAGGAGGGAGGCCATTGTTGTTGAAGCAACGAAAAAGAATGGATGCGAAAGAGTGCTTAGAAGGTTGGAGATGAAGATATGAAAGCGATGATCGTCTCGGCGTTAAATCCTAATTTAAAGGGCAGGAAAAGTCATAGCAATAATTATTGTGGGGATCGAGTTAATTATCCGGGTGAAACTACGGACGTTTCGTCCGTGAATCACGGATCTACCATCTCGAGGCTCACGAATTCGAAAAAGTTGCGAAATGACTTAAAGGTTCCGCCATATTAAAAGAAGGACAAGCATACTTTGCGAAAAGATTTGAGGGTCCCACCATGTCAGAAGGAAATGAAGAAGACAGAGCGGGAAACACGAAATCTTGGGAGAAGCACTGGCTTAGTGGTTTTCATCCACGTTAAGAGGGAGGCTACGAAACATGCATGTTTACTCAGAAGAATTTGGAGAGAGTAAGCATACGGCGGAGAGTAGAGTGAACAAAAAGCGAGAAGAAGTATTTCAATCCAACATGTTTGGAGGCTACCAGCACTTACTTGAGGCAACCAACCTAGACATCCCCGAGAATGAACTGCTGAATTTCGAGGCCGGATCCAGCGCAGAAGCCGTAAAACCCAACTCCCTTGGCGGTGAAGTTCAAGATCTCGATAACAAGAACAACAATAGCAGCGGCGGCAGCCGTAGTCAACCCCGAGAAAAGAAAACATCAAATCAAAGAGCTTGAAGCTGCCTTCAAGGAGTGCCCTTACGTGAACGGGAAACGAAAAAATGAGTTGAGCCGGAAGCTAGGAATGGAGCCCTTGAAGGTCAGGTTTTGGTTTCAAAACAAGCGGGCCCGAGTGAAGGTTCGAAGTGAAAGTCATGAACTTGCGTCTCTAAAGGAAGAAAATGAAGAGCTTCGAGCAGAGATCAAGAGGTATAGGGATGCTCTTAACATCGCTATTTGCCATGTCTGCAGCAACCCCATCACCTTTGGTAGCATGTTCCTTGATGAGCCACATCCGAGCATTGAAAATGCTCATTTATCGATTCATCCTCCCGAGCAAGTTCTCGCACAATCGGATTTCGTTGGGGATACATCCCGAAAAGTCGGCCTTGCGGAGGCGTAACCGATGTCCTTCGAGGGAAGTGACATGCATCACTACAATTGGAGTTTCCACGATGTCACGATCGGCCAATTCAACACCGATGAAACTCCGAATCGTAGCCTACATGAAGCTTGAGTTTTTATTATGGGCTTTCAAAATATCACTCTTTTGAGCATTACTAGCTAGCCCTTATGAATTCTCAAGAGAAGTAGAGACATGCGTGAATGAATGTACTGTTTGTTACAAAGTCCCCATGTGAGACATTCTTCCTTTTACACCTAGAGTTAATCAAGGGGCAAAGAACAAGATTACTATCCGCAAATATCTTCATGCTTAAATGCGTGAATTCTTTGTCGATTTGATCGAACGCCGAAAGGAAAAGCATTAAAAGCCTTCACATAGATAGATGCAAAAAGATTTGAGAAAAAAATAGCTGCCTCGTTATTAGAGAAAGCAAAAAGATTCGAGGAAATAACCGCCTCGGGAGGAAGTGAAAAGATTTGAGGAGGGAAATAACGCCTCGTTCGTAGGGGGAACCGAAAAGATCCGAGGAAGGAAATAATCGCCTCGTTCATAGAGAAAGCGAAAAGATTTGAGGGCTCCTACATATCGAAAAGGAAAAAGATGACAGATTGAGTGAGAGGCAAGAGTTATTACGAAATGGATCCAAGGCACTAAGACCGGAAAGGAGAGAAAAAGTTGTCCTCTTTCGTAGAAAAAGCGAGAACCTATATGCGAGACTAACGAGATCAGAAAAAGTTTATAAATGACCACCGGAACTCGTCACGAAAGACCACCATCACTTTTGTGATTTTCGGACGAATTGTTTTGCAAGTCCGAGAACATCTAAAGCTCGGTCTCCGGTCGAAACAGCCATTTTTGATCTACATATGGAAGGTTTTAAAAGAAAAACACGTTCATTCCAGGCGGAAGTATGGGAACCTTCCTATCCCGAAGATCTCATGAGTCATGGTCATTGATGGCAACCCCGTTTCCCTCTCAATCCTCGTTGCTATCTTGAGAAGTTGCATGTACGGGGTTTTTGCTAATGCGAAAGCAACGGATGCCTTACAAGTACCGAGGCAAGTACAAATATGATTTTGACATCGTCGTCACAACCGTCGTAGGGATCGACATGGACGGTTTCGATCTCTTAAAGATCATTGATTCCGAGTTGGACATACAGTCATCGTAGTATCGCAAGTAATGATCAGCCAGCTCATAACGAGGGCCATATCGCATGGTGCTCGAGACGTCCCCGCGAAGCCGATCTGCGTTCAAGTGCTCCAAAACATTTGGCAGCATGCTTGTAAGGAAGCAATTACTTGTACAAAAAAACCACGACCAAGGCGACGACGACGATTTTGTCCAAAAGAAAAGGCCCCTTTGGTCCGCCAAGCTTCATTCTATATTCATTGAGGCGGTTCGACAGCTAGGAATCAATTCAAGACGACCACTCGGCTGTACATAAAATGATGAATATAGACGGACTCACCATGCAAAGTGTCACAAATCACCTTCAAAGGGTTAGAGATAAGGCGAGGAAGCACGATGCAGCTTGGGACCAAGGCGACCGGACCGTAGAGTTGGTCGGAAGATCAATTCCGGGAAAATCTACAGAGCAAAAGGTACCCGGCCACTTCCCAATCAAGAATACAGTCATACCAACCTTCCGCTGGTGGTTCTAGTAGCGGACCGGTTGATCATCCCTACAAGTTCCCGAGCAACGACGGAGGCTCAAGCTTAAGGAGTCAGATCGCTCACGGCAATCTGTCACCAGTGTTAGCAAGTAACAATGCCCAATTCGAGAATCAATTGCTCGAAAAATCAGAAGATTACTTTGATGATGAGCTTGCTACCTTGATGAGCCTGTTTGGAAATGAAAGACCTCCGTAGCCGTGATCCGAAGCGAGTTATTATGGGTTTTCAAACAACGATCGTTGGTGTATGATCCAAGACAAAATCGATCGATCATTGGAATGACCAACAAGAGAGGTGGAACCAATCTCGCATGAATACTTCTTTAATTCCATGTATAGTTCCCCTGCGTGGGATATTTTTTACTTTCTAGCTATCTAGAATTTGCCTAGAGTTAAAGGGCGAATTTTCTCCTCCCTTATCAAATGCGTGAGTTCCTTGTTAAGCTAAGCCCGTAGCGAATCAATTTGTGGACGACGCCTCTGAACGCCCGTAAAGAGAGATTCCGAATAGCCTTACTTGGGAGAATACGAGTAAAAGGCCAAGCGAGCTCAAAGATGGGTAACTCCGTATCGTCCCAATTGGCTCTCAGTCATTCCAAACTCTAAATTATGCTTATTTTATTCTCGACGGGGGATTGCCAACTGTTTTGAGAACAATATAGCAAAAAGCGAACCAACCGTGGACGCTAACATCACCACAACCTGGTGGTTGGGGGAATGACAATGGTCCGAGGCATCTCGGGTTCGATCCCGAGATTTGGCATCAATGTACAAAGATTAATAAAAACTTTTTTGCTTCGAAGTTCGGTGCCGATTGAAACTCAGCCAAGATAGTTACGTAACCTGGAGAGATAACATCCCGGACATACGATCCGATCCGGATGAATTGATCTTTTCAATTCAAAGTTTGCAAGGAATACGTACAAGGGTAAAGCGGTATCGTTTCAACTCGTTTAGAACGTGAGAACGTACATTGACGCTTTCCCTTTTGATTTTTACAGGGGTCACTGCCTTTCCAGATAGGGAAGTATCCCTTCTCCCGAAAAATTAATGAAATAAGAAATTCCTGGAGCCTTTGACAATCTCATGTCTCAAACTAGATAATGAAGTTTTGCAACTCATTTGCATGAGCAGGGGCAACTCACAATTCACGCCCTTAAGAATTTTCTTACGTGCTTGCACCAAGATAAAAAGTTGCTACATTTTATATGCTCGAAAACACTCATACATTGCATAGTTTGTGCATGACTGTTCCTCATATTTAATTTACCAACTCTAAATAAGGAACATGAACTACATAAGATACATCAAATGTATAGAATGGGGCATGACAGGATGATGAAAGGCAATCATTTTCCAAACACGTTCAATTTTTTCAGGCGAGATGAACGGTGGCAAAATTCCGCATTCCCCAAGGTAAAGAGTTTTCTCGCGAAAGGTACGATAACCGAAGTGACGGAGGCGTTCATTTCTCTATCCTAAACACTACAAGTTATCCATTGATTACCCCTTTTGAGCGGTGGTTTCATTTCTTCACCCCTGTCAAGAACCACCCCACACCGGAGTCCAGACGAGTTAATTCCAGCAGCAACACGAGGTAAATGGTTAGAAATTTTCTTGCTCGGACTAACATTAATCTTCGGGTGTTTCTTTGCATTTATACTCGAATTTTAATTCAAGTGCCTTAGGATGATGAAGAGCATTCACTTCTCTATCCTATACACTTCATTCTTTGCATAGCCCACTTGAGCCTGCAAATTCATTTCTTAAACCCCCGTTGGTGATCATTTGCTCATTCCAAAGACGAAGATAGCATTTTCTCAAGGATTAGAATTTGAGATGGTCGGGTCAATAGAGAATTCCCGAATGGACTCATTTCTTGTATGCTAGATTTTTTATGTTTACATAATTTTTCTTTGTAAATGTTTATGTTTGTTGTAATTCCTGGTTCAAAATCATGGGATTGTAAAAAAAAGGAGAGGCAAACTCAGCTTAAAGGAGAAGGGCCCGCTCTCGAAAAAAAAAAAAAAAAAAAAAAAAAGCAAAATAGAGAGATGTCAAAGAGCTCTCAAAGAAAAAGGAAAAGAAATCTCTTCTCGAAAAAAAGAAGAAAAAAAGAAAAAATGAGAGTCGGGAGTAAGAAAAGCAAAGGCCGATCTCATATGAAAATTTCAAGCATAGGAAAAGCAAAGTGCCTACCAAAAGTAAGGCCAATGCACATTCATTTGTAAGGTACTTCTGAATTTTGAATGTACATTTTTGCATGTTAAGTTGTAAATTCCATGTACATGTTTGCATTGTGTCTCTTGCAAATCCTTGACGGACACTTGTTGTGAAGAAGACTCCCCAAGAAATCGGTTTACAAAGTGCAATTTTCAGTAGAAAACTACCATCCCTCATTCAATGATGGTATTCTTTCTGAAGACATTTCTAGAAGACCAAGATCGGTCACTAGTCGGCGATGATCACCAACGTCAAGCCCCTTCTCATTTAATTTCCGAGCCAAAACGAGCCTTTTCGTTCCTCGGTCCCCAATCCTAGCCTACGTTATAACCCTCCAAAGTCTCTTCCGATTAGGGCACTTGAGTTAACGCAGAGTTAAATGATTTTAAGCATCACTCGAAGAAGTTCGAGCAATATTATTTCTCTCTCATTTTTGCGGGGCTCTTGACTTGTAAATCTGGAGCAGATGATGAAGAAATTCATTTCAAAGACCTTGACTCAACTAGAGTCCCCTTTGTAAACCTTTGACCTAGCTCTCATTACGGTCCTAATCAAGACCTCCAGATTGGCTCGGTCGTATCAATTGCGAGATTACTCGGATCCTTATCGAATGCGATGATGGAAAGATTGAGTGATTTTTCTTGAATCCTGCAGACAGGATAAATAGCTTTTCTCGAGAGTGAGAGAAAGCCCTTTCGGACTGAAGTCCCCCCATTCAGCTCACATTCGAGGTATTCGTCATGTGAGAACCTCCCCGGACAAAATTGGTAATGCAAACTTGACAGAATGGTTATGAACCATAGTATGAGTGATTGCATTATACTCATTGTTGAATATGTTTGTGTGTGTTACCTCTGACATTCTATGATAGGTAATACATTCTCGATGTTCGAGTTCCCTCCCAAGGTCTCGAAATTCATCCAAGGATTATTGAATGAGCAAGTTTTGCTTTGGCAAATGCCTACCAGGTACGATACGACCAACTGCTTTCGTTCCTTGATTAATCGTTTGGAGAACCCGGTAAGTTTTCCGAACCCCTTTTCAAATTAACAACTCTTCCGATGATAGTTGTTATGATTCAATTCGAGCAATATGCCCATTTTGTACTTATCGATTCCATTCGATGGTGCTCCAATCAAATATTGTTCAATTCAGGCAATATGCCTCTTCCGTCGAGTCGTGAAGACATATGCACCTGCGATCTTGACATATTATCAAATCATAACGACGTAGCTCTTATGATTTCGGTTTCGAATCACGAAGACGTATGCACCGGTGATCTTGACCTTTAGTCGACTCATAATGACATAGCTCTTATGATTTTCGACTCCTTTATCAAATCATGAAGACATAAGCACCCGTGATTTTGATCCAAATCAAATCATAACGACGTAGCTCTTATGATTTTGGTTCCCCTTTATCGAATCATGAAGACATATGCACTGGCGATTTCAACATTGAATCAACTCACAACGACGTAGCTCTTGTGAACTTGATTTCACTTCTTTCGACTCACAACGACGTAGCTCTTGTGATCTCGAACGACACACATATTTTGCGCTGTCTCGCACCAGAAAAAAGCCTCCGGTAACGTATAAGGCACCGATACCTTAAAATCCTTGCATCTGCAAAAGGAAGCTTGGAAATTAAGAGAACCATTAGCTTACGAGAAATTTGGTAAAACAGGTATTCTTGTATGCGATCCATGTGCAGGTTTCTCTAACATGAAAAAGGGAAATTATGACACGTGTTATTTACAGTCTTGCATATCATGCATCACTTCATTACATAAAAAATGGGATTAAAACTCCCGCCAAAAAGTTCATCCATAATTTGCACTGTCAAAATTTAGGATTCAATTTTGTCTTTGAGCGGAACCTCTACGAGCCTCCACTCAAAGAGGGGCAGCTGTTGACGCCTAAATTTTGATTAATCTATTTTTTTTTTGCATAAAAATTATAAAAAAATCATCTCACATATTTATTTTTAGCGTACATTGCATTGGCATATAATCGGGCAAGCAGAATACTTAATTTAGCATGCGTCTAGACTAGGCACGGGATGGAAAAATACACCGAGAAGATTTGAAACTTCAAGGACTGTATTGCAAATACTTAAAATTTCAGGGACTGTATTGCAAATACTTGGAACTTCAGGGACTGTATTGCAAATACCAAAAGAAGATGAAGAAGGGAAGATGATGAAGGGAAGATAATGAAAAGAAGATGAAGAAGGGAAGATGATGAAGGGAAGATAATGAAGGGAAGATGAAAATGGAAGGTGAAGAAATGAAGATGAAGAAGGGAAGATGAAAATGGAAGGTGAAGAAATGAAGATGAAGAAGAGAAGATGAAGATGGAAGGTGAAGAAATGAAGGTGAAGAATGAAGGATGAAGAACTTTGCTTATAAAAGAGAGAGCTCTTGAGAAGAGTTAGAGAAGGAGGGAAAGAGAATTGAGAGAGTTTTAGAGTGGAAGAGAATTGAGAGAATTTGTGAGAGAAATTCTTTAGAGAGGAAAAAGAGAGTTCTTGAGAAAAATCGTAAGAGAAAATTTGAGAGTGAAGAAAAGAGTTTTAGTCGAGCATCATCTTCGACGAGTCCCGGCACGTACTTCGCCTCTCGCCATCCAACAAGCGCCACCGCTTGCCTTTTTTCGACGATAGCCACGTTCTTCCAACTCCGAGATCTTGAAGGAAGCCATAACGTGTACGTGAGTAAGATTTTGTGTAATAGAAGGTAACCATTTCCATCTCGATCTACAAAAATGTAATCGTTTGGTGTGAACATTTGTTTGTTTATTTTAGACATGTCACGTGTCCCAAAATTTAGCATTATTACATGTTAATTTATTTTTGTAAATACTCGTGATTGGTTGCGTTTTCTTTCTTTCTAAATCACCCATGGTGTATATCATACAAAGTTCAATGTTTTACATCCCCATAAAAAAGAAGAAAAAACCAAAAAAATTGCATCTTTGAATTTCAAGTAAAATCCATCAAAATTGCCAAATCAAATATTTTTCATGAAAATGGTACCGAAAGGGCGTTAGAGTAATCTAGCGTAACCAAATCCCCGAATTCAAAATCTCCGGTTCGCGGAAATAAGATAGTTTTCTCCCGCTATTTTATTTAGGTTTCTAATCAACCTACCGAAAATGATTAGTGGCGACTCCAAATTCAAAACACGTTGCATGTTAATTATTTGAACCTTAAGTTGCGATTTGGTATGGACTTGGGAGAGTCCGAGTTAGGTTAGTTAATTAATTAACCTGATAATCCATTAGCCCGAAAATTAACTTGTTTATATTTTAGGTCGCGACAAACTTATCAAGAGCCCATTCCATTTACAACATGATCGATCAGCCGATGAAAGAAGTACCTTTATTCCAGGAAACGTCATTCTTTATCAAGCCACCGTCCCGAGCTGGTCGAAACGGACTGTGCTCCTTGAAAGCACCGAACCCAAGAGAAGAACAGCCGGAGCCTAAGCCAAAGTCAATTAGAATTGGCGAACAAACGGCAAGAGCAATAATTTAATAGCGGTAGGATTACTATACTGCCGTTGAACCAGTGTTAGAGGGTAAGACAAATGGTCGCCGGCATCAGCTTTCACCAAGTAATAGAACAGAGCATGGCCAAGTCAAGAATCCGTAACGATGTAACCCGAGTGTTGCTCGAAAGAAACGCCATCCGGCTGACCGGGGAGCTTGGTGATGAGCTCGGCTGTTGATGAGCAGGGGAAGAACAAAGGAATGACACCATTGACAATCACAAAGAAGTACCAAAGCATCATTTAGGACTCGAGTATTGAAGGACTCGAGAAGCATCCCGATTGATTTTATAGTCTCATGTTTTGATAAAATGGAAGCAAACACTAGCCGCCCAACTCAGCCAAGGGTATCTCCATCTTAGCTTTTCTCACAATAACCAAACGAGGAAAACCTACCACCGCCATGATACTTGAGCTTATTCTTATGCACACCGACATGGCCTCTCTTGATGTTTTACACATAAAATGGCGCATGAATCTAACTATAGCAGTATATGTCGGATCTCTACCTGGTTGTGTCGCGTAGTTTCTAAAACATGTCGGCATCGGGGCAATACGATTATCAACGGTTGGGCGGCGGAAGAACATACGCATTTGAAATGGACAAAGACCGGTCTCTAAATAGGATTGTTTGCATCACAAGTTGGAAAAACCAGCAGTCCAGGATCTCAACTACCTAAGGAGGTTCTGTCACGTCCCAATCCCCGGGCCCGCGGCATCCCTATCAAAACGCCTCAAGTCATAAATGACGACGTCCCGTGCACGTCGTCGGCCTATCCCTTTCTCTCTTTTTTTTTTATCTTTTATTAGGCGCATGCGGAACGTGCAACTCCCAAATAACAATTCAATCAACGGGAATAGATAAGCAGGACATCACATCAATCAAATCACGACGGTTTAGCAAATACCACCTTGTATTTAATTATCTTTGTTAACCCCAAAGAAGTAAAATATCTACGAGCTCATTCTTCGGACCACTTTCTACAACCCTCGGAGATACCAAGGCAAAATTAACACGACTCCCCACTACTCCCACAAGGTCCACGTCCACTTCTAGTTCTCCACGGCTATGGGCCCGAAAATGTTTAACAACGACAGGGTGAGATATAAAATTTTTGTGAGTCAACGCCTAAGCCCGGCTATGGCGTTGATTCGCTCAGACGTTCTAACAACCGGTCACATTATCATAGAACAGATATTCAATCACATGCAAGTTTACCTTTCATGCCACACATAATGCGATGCGGACTCGACTCAACAATCAAATCAACCAAATCAATTTAATCCATTGGCAAATCATCACAGCACTTGCATGCACAGGATACCATACGTAGTCCATTTATTATCAGCAACGACCCGTAGGTCCAAGACACTAGTCAATTGGTGCGCTTCTGATAGGACCGGACATCGTCCCTTACTTCCGGTGACAGCTTCTAATAGTCCATGTGACTCCGCTCGACCAACTAGAAAATAATAATTGTCGACACGGCACGGACCTAACAGGAATCCTTAAAAGTCTTCGGCCCTTCACAAGTTATGACCGGCAAACGAACAGCCAAAAGACAATGATCGACGCGCATCCAGCAACCAGAAGACAATGATTGCCAGGACCGACCAACCGGAAAACAATGATTGTTGGAATTATCCAATTATGTGACCATTCGAGCACTTCAACAACCAACCAATTCATTTCTTTGAATTAGGTTGAATGCTCATACTCGCATGTTCAAATATTTGGCCCAAGGCCATTTTCGTGCAAAATCATGCAATTTGATCTCATACATGGTCACATGAATGCACAATTATATCAACTCGATAAATCAAACAATCGAGGCGATTAACCTCTAATCGGACCCCCACGACAATCAACAATCAATTCTGACATTCACATCCAATAATTTAAGAACCAATTAATCAATTGCAGCCGATCGATTTCAATCACAATTTTAATTCCAATTGATAGCCATTTGCGCGCTCGTTTCTGACCTATTGCTCACTCACAATCAATCAACACAATCAACCAATTCAATCAGTTCTAATCACCAATTAGCCACAGACGACTTAACTAATCGACTAATCTTAACTAATTACGGTCATGTAGTCCGAACCACGTTTCTATCTAGCCCGACCGTAATTAATCTACCTAAACACCCGAATTAGCTAATTAATCTAATTTCGAACGTAATTAGCGTCCTAATCGAGAATTAAAGGCTAACTCACAATAAAATTAGCTCAGTTTTTCTCAACTTAGGCGGTGACAACAACGAACTCAGCTCGGCCCGGCGGCGACGACGGAATGGCTCGCGGCCAAAATGGGCTTCGGGCTCCCAACTCGGTCAAGGATGATCCGTGTGATGTGACGACACCTCGGGACAGTGGCACGGGACCCGAGCGTGGCGGCCGGCGGTCGCCGGTGGCCGGAATAGTAGCGGCCGCTGGTGAACAATGGAGGGACAGACAAAAACAAAGTACGGCAATGGCATTGGGAGTTGTTTTGAGAGGTCGGGCGGTCCAAGGCTAGGGGAAAGCTCAACCGAGGTTGGGGGGTCTCCGGGGTAGCCGTAGGTGGCGCCGGTGGCGGCGGCGGACGGTCGGAGGTGGCGAATCGAGGCTAGATAGAACCCGGGACACAAAACAGGGCGGCGGTTCAAAAAACAGAGGAGGCTGGCCGGGGTGATTTTCGAGCTCCACAAGCACCGGGTGGCTTCCAATGGCTCCGCGGAACGGTGAGGGGTCGAGGGTGGTTGCTCGAGGTGGCTAGCGAGTGGCGGATCTAGGCGGAGGCGGCCGGAACAACGACACACAGAGGCCAAGCGGAAACAGGGTGTCGATTTTGCTGGGCTGCTCCGCGGCTTCCATGGTGGCTTGCGACAGTCGGAGGGGTGTAGGGTCGTCGGAGGACGGACGGTGAGGAGGTCGGTGGTGGTCGTGAGTGGTGGCAAGGGCCGACGCGGCTCGGGCGACCCACAGATGACCAAACAGGCGAGGGGGTCGCCGGGGCTTCGGGCGATCGTGCCGGGTCTTGCGGCCGTAAACGGAGGCCGGAGCAAGGTCAGAGCAGTGGCGAAGGGACGGAGGAGACCCGAGGTGGTGATCGAAGGTGGTGGTGTCGCTCAAAGATGGAGGATGAAGCTTCGGGTTGGGGGGACGATCGCGCGAGAAACGGAGAGGGTGAGGGTAGACGAGAGAGAGAGAGAGAGAGAGAGAGAGAGAGAGAGGGGGGGGGGGGGGGGGGGGGGGGCGAGTGAGTTGACTGGTGGGTGGGGGAATGACTTGTGGGCCCCACCCATCTAGTCACATTCAAAAAGTTTGTCCTCTAGTGTATTATTGGAGGCCAAATTGGTATTCTGATAAATCGGGATCGAATGGATTTTTGGCTCAACCGATTAGGAATAAAATTTGGATTTTCACGGGCTAGGCTCTGTCCGGACTAAGTCTAGGCGCGAGGATTAAAAATCCTAAATCGCGGCGACCGAGGTTTCGATACCTAATCCAAACCGATCGACAAATCGGGACTTGTCCAAAATTCGTCATTTATGTCCTTGCGATCCAAAATTTTGCACCGACTAAAATCCAATAATAATCCTTTTTATTGAATTCGGACAAATTACGGACTACAAATTTCCAAGGCGTCACGGGTTCGGACGAAAGGTGCTGAAGAAGCCCATAAAGAAAGTTCCATGTTGACCGTTACGAGTGTGCTCAAGCTAGTGTCTTCTTTGCCGACATGGACGTACACGTCCACCCCACGTCGCCATTGACCGGGCAAGTTGGTGCTTACGTGTGATTGTCACGTGTTGTTTTCTAATGTTCCTCGTTTCTAAAGTATGCGGAAATGGAAGGCATTTTCAAGTACAAGCAAAATTTTCTCCAACGCAGAATTCCCACGCCGCAACAGAAGCTCATGGAAGAGCATTCCCGCATGAAAGAACTACGCTTGGCCATATCACAAGCAGCAAGAAAATGATCTCATTTTTACTCATTCCAACTCTCGTTTGAGCAAAGTGAGTTGGGTCGGGAAGTCACCTCTGTAAAGATCTTTCCGCTCCCTAAAAGCAACTAAGACATATTTCTTAATTGTCTTCACAGAGTCGTTCCGAATAGTCTCAAATTTATCCATGGAAGTGAGATCTTTACGGTCGAATCGTATTACGAGAACCGATTAGCGCTAATCAAGCCGGGGTGCACGATGCAGAAACTTTTCAAAGGTCATCTGCAAATCAGAATCACCTCTTCGGGTTGAATCCTTCACTTGGAAGGTGCTTGGGAAACAAAAAAAAAATTTCATGTTGGACAATCTTCAATGAAGGGGAAAGCACTTGCAAATAGATTTCTCTTTTCAAAAGAAGGCTGAATCTGTTTCTCGATGATTGTTTCATTGTAACTTGGCCAGGGATCTTTGGAACTCAGCATATTCTCCGGTAGGTGCCAAATGGGGAGCAAATGGTTTGGTCAAGATGGGAATTTGATCTTGGAGATACATAACTTCTTCCAAAGATGGGAGATATCCTTCTCGTGGATACCACCTTCCCATTTTTTGGATCTTTTTGCAGGATTAGAATAAGAAAACCCTTGAATATAGACACACACCACATTCACCGTGAAGGGTTCGTTTGTTTCACGAAAAACTCAAATTTTGAAAAATATTTACTGAAAAATTATCGATTTTCAGGTGTCGGAGGATGGAATTCTAATATTCCATGGACATCTTTGCGTGCCTAATGACATCGATTTGAGAAATGAAATCTTGTCCGAGGTTGGGATGCTATTCACATTCCCCAACGACAAGAAAGCACGTGAGTCACTCTCCAAATTGAGTGGGCAAGGGTCCAGGGGAGCCGCCCCGACAAGGGTCTCAAGGGGGCAACGCTACCTAGACACTCTTTTACGATCTAAGCTTATATTTTTTTCATTGGTAATTTGGGTTTGAGCTCATGAATAGCTACTCATATATATACTCTTTTTCTTTTGTAATTAAGGGATGTAACGAGGGGTGCGATGTGCTAATTATAGTGGAATCTTCTGTTGGATGTAACCCTAGTTTAAGGATGAATCGAGCTAAAATCTCGTATCTCGATTTCTCTTTCTCGTTTTATGTTTTACTTCAACTTGATTGTGCGCCGAATCCTAACAATCGAAATAACCACGAAAGGACATGATGAACTAAGGTTTCGTTTATTTTGCGACCAAATGATTGGTACGATATTTTCCTGAAAAATAATCATCTATATCATTCGAAACAATTAGCCACTAATATATATTTTCATTATTAATGATAATTTGTGTCTAAAATATTTTCGTGAACAATGAAAATAATTTCATGTTCATTCATTTTCGTAAGCAATACAAGCAATATTTTTTATTAAAAATATTTTTAAGCTACTTATTTTTTGTGAAATAAATGCATGAAGGATAATATTTTTAGAAAGTAAGATAAGTTAAGGGTTAATTTAGTAGACTGGGTTGACCTAGTTTTGGTTCTTGAATCTCTACGGTCCGTCCATATCTCTTTGACATCATCCCTTTGGGCGTTCATACTCATTGATATGTGAATGCGAATCTTTCCAAAAGACCCCACTTGGTCCAGCCTTTATAGACATGCTTTCTTTGGGTAGCTTTGATTGCATTTATGGCATTGTTAGCAATCAAATAGGCAGATCGGGTCGGATTTAGGTTGGTTTCGAAAAACAGCCCAATTCATATTCATCAACTTAACCTATATTGATCCATTTATACGTAATATTATATTTTTCGACAGATATTACTAAAACACATCTATATGAGACCCAACTCACGAAAATTTATATCTGCCCATATAACCCACTTAAGCTCCTCGTTACTTCGATAAAATGTTATATCGAATTAAAAAATTAAAATAACAAAATAATAAGACGTAAGTAAATTAAATAACAATGTACAAAAGAAACGAAAACCCAAAAGTCGAAGGACTAGAAAATTGTGCATGTGTCGTGATGATACATATTCTTAATGCATGCTTGATCTTGAACTAAATTTAATCACTTTTCACTAATTTGCCTCAAATTCCATGGCCTAATTATCCCCTCAAAATCCAAGTTACAATGCATCTATAGTCATACTGTTTTACTATAAATAAATAAAAAAAGAAACCAATTGATTACATCTATAGTACTAATCCAACATAGCACTAAATTTTCTGTGAAACAAATAACACGACGTATCAATGTAACGAGCAATTGAAATTTCCACAAATGCCATAACTTTTTAGCTAAATCTACTCTCTCTCTCTCTCTCTCTATCACGAAATGAATACGGAAAAATGAAGAATCGCATAATAATTGACAAAAACGCCCGTAATGAGATGGTAAGTCGGGATCTTTTTTTAGACTAATATGAACACTTCATGTTCTTATTTGATACAATGTCAACTTCAGGCCCTTCTTTGAAACAAAAAAAGCACTTCAGGCCATTATTTGAAATAATGTCCATTTCAATCCCCTATTTGAGAAAATGAAGACACCTTTATTCGAAAATTTTCCAATAAAAGATACAACAAAGGACAGTCCCATTCCAATGATGGTTCTTCTTAACGAGAGCCATGAACGGATCAGTTCTTGAACGGCACTTTCGGCGGAGAGGATCCCTCGAGAAATGCCTTGAACAAGGTAAGAGCTTGCGACGGTGAACTGTATGGGACCTCGTGAGCCCCTCCTCGGACCGTGGCGAATGTCAAGCGAGTCGCGATCTTCCCTTTTCTTGACCTACCAAATGACTGAGTCCATCCACCAACCTGGATTCATGAGCGTCACTGATGTTGTTAAGAATGCATATGGTCATCGGAAAACTTCTAAGTAGATTCAACAATGGACGGAAACATTCCTTTTCTTTTGCTCGCGATGCGTCTGAGTTAAAAAAGGAAAAGTAAACATGAAGACGGGACGAGAATCTAACCTGCATTCTGTCGTACCAAGGTGCATATCCACCAAAGGATGAGAATTTCAAGTCTCGAGCAATCAAGTTGGCGATCGTTCTTGTCTGCGTCAATGGTATTCTCGAATCTTGATCCCCGCTGCAACGTGCAGCCCAGTTCCACATTATCAGTTCATATATTACATGATGGCGCAAGGATGTTTATGTCCATTCATGACTTTTGAGGCTTGCTTCCGCAGCACAGATACCGTGATAATTCCGACAAGAACAAGGTGTCGTCGAACAAAACTTGTTGGAATTAGACCGTTCGTGTCTGTGACTTACCTGAAGAGGAGTACTCGCAGATGCTCCTTGATTAAAGCCGATAAAACAGGTATGATGTTGTCGCCTATACCGGTGTCACGTAAGTTAAAAGGACTGCCACATGCCGCACGAAACGATATTTAGAAACAGAAGGTGCGGTTTCGACTGAATCAGGAAGGTAATAGAGCAAAGGTGAGCAATAAAAACCTTGAACAGATATCCCAAACCGATGGGAGCTTCGTCCTATTCGCATGGAGGGCTACCTGCACTCGAGGATTATTGAGGTACGAGACTATATAATCCTCGAGGCACGGATCGGCTAGCGCCATCCTTGAAGGTAGCTGCTCACAAGAAAAGCAGATACTTAATGAACCAGATCAAGGCCTAACCCCCGAATTGTATTGTCTGTGATGCAATACCAAAAGGGTGCTATCTATCATGGTTTTGTTCCTAGGCTCTTTCATTCTAGAAACTAGGCAAGATCTTGCACAGGGTCGAACTCACTTTAGCATGGTACGCATCCCACGAACTTCTTGGAGCCGATCGCACCGCAGTAGTCCCCGAGAAGCAGTAAGGTCCGAGCACATCAAATGGATCAGTGAAATTCCCCATTTCCTCCGCCTGCTTCGCTGATACCATGGCGCATTCCTTTGAAAGTTTGTCATGGAATACCTCCGTCCAGTACCTCGTGTCGTTGCACACCGTCTTCTTCAACTTGAATGTCTCGTCCGAAATGACGCCATGGGACCACAAAAAATTGGCGCTATCTACACTAATATGATTATCCAGAAATGGGTTGCCGAGCTGCATCGACAGAAAGAAGAAGAGAATTTTTTTTTTGTCAGGTAATAAGCTTGAAAATCAAACGAAAAAAGCTGCCAAACTGAAGAACGCGCAATCAAATGGAGAGGAGAACTGTTAACTGCTATCCCCCTAAGCTTGATCGGATTCGCATGGGAATGCTTATTGTGATCCACTACCAGAGCTGCAAACGGCGGCACATAGTGGCCTGCAACAATGTTCTATAGAGATTAGTTCGTTTGGAAGGAAGATTAGTATATCAAATTGGAGACGAACAAGTCGGAATTTGCAATCACATCCATAGCGAGACCAAGAGACGAGGAGTTCCGACACTTACCAGCATAGCTCTCCCCCGCTATATAGAAATCGGAGTCTCTATATTTCGGATATTCTTTGAACCAACCGAGAAGGAACTGCATGTTTTCTCTGGCTGCAATGGGAAAAGATGTCCATCTTACTACAAATATGAAGGCCGCAAAGTTCTCATGACGCAAAGGAAATTCGTTAGGAACAGCTGAGATGTACCAGTGTCTGCATCTTTCCAATCGGCGTAGTCCACAGTCGTATTCGAGTATGAAAACCCAACTGAGATGGGGGATTCTACGTACAGCATGTTCGACACTACCGAAATTGCAATCGAATAAGCGTAAATAACCTTAACAACTTGTCAAGAGTCCATTCCATTTACAACATGATCGATCGGCCAATGAAAGAAGTACCTTTATTCCAGGAGAATTCATTCTTCATCAAGCCGCCGTCCCGAGCTGGTCGAAACGGGCCATGCTCCTTGAATGCACCTTGCCCCAGAGAAGAGCAGCCGGGGCCTAAACCCAAGTCAATCAGAATCGGCAAACAAACAGCAAGAGCAGTAATTGAATTAGCAGTTAGGACTACTATACCGCCGGCGAGCCACAAGGTTAGAGGGTAAGACAGCGGGTCGCTAGCATCAGCTTCCACGAAGTAATAGAACAGAGCATGGCCAAGTCGGGAATCCGTAGCGATGTAACCCGAGTGCTGCTTGAAAGAAACGCCATCCGGCTGACCAGGGAGCTTCGTGATGAGCTCGGCAGTGGATGTGCAGGAGGAGAACAAAGGAATGACACTATTGACAATCACAAAGAAGTACCAAAGCATCATTTACTTGGATTAAAGGAACTCTGAGCAGCGAAGGAATGAGGAGCATCCAAATGAGGCTACTCCGCCCAAGAAGAAGTTGATGATAATATAACAGCTGGGGGAATGGATCTTCATTTGACAGGTTGACCGGTCAATTTCGTATGGCTCGTTTCATATTAGATAACGACCAACTGGGTAGAATTTTTTAAAGCAGTCTGCTTGGCTTTTCTACTAAGAAAGGCGCATTTGGCTTGTTCTCACTTCAGACAGACGCCCACGTGAAGGGAAACAACGTGGTTTTCGTACCTGGAATCCTCATTGTGGTCAATTTATCTTTTTTTCGTGGAAAAAGCCGGTAATTGCCAATAAGTTGTGAGTAATGATAGACTTTGAATTGGAAGAAATCTTCTTTTACCTACTCAGAGTTTTTGAATAATCTATAGATAGAAATTTTCGACCTAAAAAATTGCACGTGTGACCATTTCTAGAAAATTGAATAGTCCAAAGGTAGAAAGAAATGGAAGACTTGGTCTTGGTTAACAAAGGAGAAGACGGAAATATTTAGACTACGTTTGATCGTCAAGATGTGAGTCGAGATATGATATGTTCTATCATATCCTGTGCTTGATAGCAGTCCAGGATAGGATAAAGGGTATATAACACAGACAAAAAAAAATCCTAGGAGAGTGAGTGGAATAGACCATAATAGGATTTCTCAAGAGAGCATAAACGAGGAAAATCAGGTTTTTTCAATGACCACCGTTTCTCCTCCGTGCTAGGCTTCCTCTCTGCGACTACGGCGTCTTTGGTGGGGGGCCACCTCTCCGACGCCAGAAACCGTCAAGTGCCGGGTATCTCCACGGCCTTGCTCTTTAATCCATTGTTTGGTGTGATATGAAATTACATCTCTTGTTCTTTAACTGCTTGAAACTTTTCAATTTTTGAAAGGTGTCGGTTAACATCTAATTTTTAATCAGCATTTTTCCTTAGAAAAATCATTAAAAATACAATAAAAATTCATAAAATTTGAAAATCAACTTTGGAAGTCTTGGCCAAGCCTAAGGAACCAATTTTGAATAAAAAATAATTTTTGAAATTTTTCCCATTTTTATTATTTTTCTTTATTAGGAAAATATCAAAAAAATAAAGAAAAATAGAATTCGTGGCCAAAAAAAATTAAAAAAAAAATATCCAATAGTTTTATTTTAATTCACTTTTCACTTTGGCCATTTAAAATTTGGAAAATTCAATTTGGTGGTCGCAAAAATCTTCATAAACATAAACCCCAAATTGAGCAAAAAATTATATTTTGAGTCCTTTTATTTTTTTTTTTTCACTTTTTTTCAGGTCATGAAATTTGCCTCTAATGTCTCATATTTCATTTCATTCCAACTGTTTAGAAAATTGAGCAATTTTGGCTAAAAGGACATGTTTACACTTTTTATTTTCAATTTAGTCCCTTGTTTTCACTCTAAATGCAATTAATTATTCTTTGCATAATTTCATTCAAATCTAAGACCACAACCCCATGTTTTTCATCATTCTGAATCTATTGGTGGGTTCGAATAGGTTCGATTTGGTCGCTTGGGATTTCGATTATTCAAAAATCATTTTCGGATCAATCTTAAAATTTGGGGGTTTTATAGATAAGCAAATCAATTGGACCAAAAGGTACCATTTCTAGGTTTTGGACTTGTCCTAGAATTGATTTATAGCGTCAATTTGGTGGAAACAAGTTAAATCAGCGCCTAATTTGAGTAAAAATGCCGAATCGAGTTAACTGGGACGGGTTGACTCGACCCAGTCAACCAGTTGACCCGGCTGTGCACAGAAGCCTTCTTTCCCAACCGATATTGGGTGGGCCGTGGCAACCACTTTCATTGTGCGCCCCGGCCAATCAGGAGAGGACACCTCGCTCCACGTCAGTCGAGTGGAGCCCACCGGCTTTCCGCACGTTAAATTGTTTTTGCCTTTTTTTCCGTTTAAAAAGTTTCCTCCTTTAATGGACCTGTACACATTAATTACGTTAGTCAGACCTGATTTTTCTCTCTCATCCTTTTGCTCCTACCGGAGAAAGATGACCGAGGCTCCTCCCCCCTCTCGCGTGCGGGTTCAAAATTTTAGATCCCTCGTTCCCTCTCTGCTCGGGCGGTCGCTCGCACTCTGCACTGGCGCTCGCTCCTGCGCTCTACTCCGGTGCTTGCTCGGTGAAACGTGCGTCGATTTTTTCATGTTTATAATTTTGGCACATATCACCTTTTAAATTCTTCCTTGTTCTTTTGTTGTGATATCTTGATTTGGAGATGCATATGATGGATCGTGAAAGGGTGAACGGAGATTTTATGCATGGATCCCCGATTTTTGTACTTTCTTTCTTTCTTTTTGCTGTTTTTGGTGGGCAATTGCACAAACTTCGCTATTGAGTAGGCAATTTTTCCCCGTGAGTGTCCGGTGTTGGTGATTCCGAACACTAGGAAGAAAAAGGCTCAAGTACACTACAAGTGCCAAAACTTGTATACGGTACTCACTTTGATGCCAAAACTTTCAAAACGATCACTTAAGTATCAAATTTTTTGAAAAACGTTCACTTCGGTGCCAACTCTAATTTGAGCTGATGTGGTTCTCCGGAAATCCGACGTGACTTTTTTTTTTATTAATATTTGAGCTAACGCAGCTCGGTGGAGTTAGCATTGAAATGATCATTTTTCAAAAAAAATTTGGCACTTAAGTGATCGTTTTGAAAGTTTTGGCACTGAAGTAATCATTTTTTAAGAATTTTGGCATTTAAATGATCGTTTTGAAAATTTTGGCATTAAAGTGAGCGTCATATACAAGTTTTGGCACTTATAGTGTACTTGGCCGAAGAAAAAAGGTGTTACTGGGCAACTTTATGAAGCTGTAATTGCATGTTTAATCTGAACCATGACATCTTGTATGTTTGTTGCTCCCCAAGTTCATTCCAGTTGAGGATTTTTCAGATGAGGCCGGTCATGTTTCAGGAACAGGAGGCATGGTTTAAGTTCAAAAGCCAACAATAATTAAGTGGCCTCGAGCGGCTATAGAATACTGTAGTGCTGAAATTTCTTGGAGTTGCATAATGGTCTGTGATTAGTTTCGACTCCAAACAGTCTAAAGAATAACAAGCAACCCTAAGCGCTAAAACTAGGCATAATCAAAGCAGCAATGATGTCAATAGTTTCTGATTCTAAGTTAGTTTTATAGGGCGGGTACGAGCTAGTTATTTCTAACAACTCTGTTTCCATAGACATGTGCATGTTGTTGGGCTGAAGTTCTTTCAACGTGCAGCCATATTTAAGGGCAAAAGTACTGCATGAGTGCCAATATTTGTGTACAGCGCTCACTTTAGTGCCATTTTTTTCGGATCATTTAAGTGCCAAATTGGAGAAAAAAACGATCACCGAAGTGCCAATTCCAACCAAAAATGATTATTTAAGTGCTAATTTCAGCCATACAAGACACGTTGCATTTTTATTAAAATTTTATCGTTAAGTAACAATTTTTTTTAAAAAAAATCAACCCACGTGGCGTCCACGTGGATTGTTCAACTTTAAAAAAATTATTTTTAAAAAAAAATAAAATTAAACAGAAAAATAATCTACAAAAATGAAAATATAAAAAGGAAACCGTGAGTTTGCAGAAGCGAGGGCCGTGAGCCTTTGCCGCCACCACCTCCACCATCGCCAAGAACGGCCGGCGAGGGGTGGAGCATGGCCGAGGGGGCTCGCCGAGCCCGGCGGCCCCCACCGAGGCCTCGCCAAGGTCGGCGAGGCCCGGCTGTAACCGGCCTAGCAAACCAACGGCGAGGCCGACCTCACCCAATGATGGCTCGATAAGGCTTGGCATTGCTAAGCGAGGCTGGCCGCGCCGCACCGTGGGTTTGCAAAGCCGGCAACGGACGGGCCTCACCAACCGTGGCAAGGCCTCGGCGGGGGTTGCCGAGGCTCGGCCACCCCCCTCGGCCATCCCCCACCCCGCTGCACCCCAAATCATCCGTATGAAAATCCTTGTGAGAAAAATCATTCAACTTTGGTACCGAAACAGCGTCAATATACGACAATGGCATAACTAAATCCCCATTCTTGTTTTCTGGTTCCGTATGAGTCATGCAATTTCTCCTCCCACCCGATGAGATTTCCAATCTACCTTCCTCAAAGATTGGTGGCGACTCCGAAACATGTACACATATGCACATGTCACCCGACCACGCACTAAAAGGTTGAAACCGTCTCAGAATCCCTCCTCATGCGAGGTGAGGACTTGGGAGAGTCCAAGCCGGTATATGGATCACCACAAATCTATAGAAAATTGGCAATCACCCCTAAACCCCTCTCCTCTCTCGAGATGGGTCGTGACAGAATCAGAGTTTGATGGAGAGAGTTGCGACGTGAACAAGTATGACGCGTAAGATGCACGTAGCGAACAGCAGCGAACATCCACTATATTGACCCTTTCGTTGTTACTTAGGAGTTGATTGGCCAACGAATAAGCGCAATTAGTCGAGTAGTTCATGAGAGTAGTGTATTGTTCGATTTTTTATATCGTTCCTCAATTAATTGACAGGAATACGAATGCGTCGGCTCAAGTGCCCATCGTAGGTTGATTCAGCTTTTCCAGGTAGGTGGTGCTTTTTCTTCTTTGAATTTGTAAACCATGCCTTGAAAGTCATAAACATTTGATATACATTATGAGTTATTAAAAGCATATTTGTTGCATGAAACTTGGATTGGGCATTCACTATGACTTGGTATTTGACAAATGTTTCAAGAAAAGTGTTGTGAAAAATTATGTATGTTCATGTTGATTCGTGAATTTGAATTACGAAATGGACTTTGAGAT
Source organism: Rhodamnia argentea (assembly GCF_020921035.1). Lineage (NCBI taxonomy): Eukaryota > Viridiplantae > Streptophyta > Magnoliopsida > Myrtales > Myrtaceae > Rhodamnia > Rhodamnia argentea. The sequence continues at coordinate 5,674,070 of NC_063154.1, read as the reverse complement.
GGTTTATGAAATGTAGTTTGTTTGATGAACGGAATTGAGAATGATTATATGTTTTGGTTTGTGAAACTTTTTTGTGATATTGATTCTGAATTGGGTTGTAAATTGCGAAGAGACATATGTATGTATTGCATTACGAACTAGTTTACTAAATGAATTCTAAATTGATTTGAGAAATATTTCACAACAAGTATTTCACGCGGATCGGTTGAGTTGCGAAAAGTTATATGCTTAGTTGTGAAATGTATTCTGGTTTATGAGAAAGATTATGAAATGGTTTATGGAACCGTTTTGTGATATTGATTCCGAATTGGCTTGTAATGTGTGAATGATGATATTGTGAGATTATGTGGTAGTCAATATCGCTATGAACCTGATTAGAGATTTGTGGGTATGCACATACTAGTATTAGGATATCATTGTGGGCCAAGCCACCGGCATTGTAGGTGAAGTCCTTACCAAGGGGGAAATTTTAGTCACCTTGTCATGGGACGTTATGCGTGATTATAGTTAGATATTTAAGCATGAGCTTGGCCAATGGAATAGACCATTGACATGTGATTTGAGGTTAGTCGATCGAATGAACCATGCTCATTTGATTATATATGGGATTGATCAATGAAATAGATCATTGATATTTGATTCGATGTTATTGATTTAGATGAAGATTTCTAACTTGTACAAAAATTCTGTGGAAAGATATAACTTGCTTTTGGTATTGTACCTAAATGAACTGTGGTATTTGAAAAGAATGTGTACTTCAATATTTTGCTATTCATGTGACAACGTACTTTAATGTATATTTTGACGGTATGCCTATGAATCTCTGCTAAAAGGAATTAACTTATGTTTGAAGTTGTGCATATATTATCAATCGCATTTGGGATTATTGCATTTGGTTACGATTTTGTAAATATGCCTAGTGGGTTCTCGATCTACTTAGAAGATATATGCACTATTCATTGAGCTTTTATTGCTCATTGCTCCTTTCATTCCAATCTTTTTCAGGTCCTTCAATTAGCGGCTATTAGGTCGAGAGCGATATCGACGGGAAACTTTGGAAGTTGAATCTTGGTTTTAAAGTTGAGATAGTCATATGCATGTCTAAGAGGGTATTTGTTGAGGTTTAGTTTCCCAGTTTAGAAAAATGTATATTTTGTTAATGGGGATATATTTTTCGGACAACCAGTCAATTAATGTTGTTTAGTTTGGGGCTGTGTTCTTTAAGAAAAAGGACAATCGTGCCATATCCTCTGTTTTGGTAGGATTTGGGGTGTGACTAATAACATCCCCATCTAATTAACAATTTTCAACTTCAAAATACTAGCAATTTTTCTGCGGTGAATAAATTATTCACCTTGGTGTCCATTTCATAGGCATTCGGTAACTTCAATTAACCTTTATTTATATCGAGGTGATTTTCAATACAGACAATTATTTTTAGGTAATTTTTTTTCAAATCATTCATTTCCTACGAGACAAACTGAACTTTACATACATTTTGGCTACCTCAAAAGTTCAACATGGACACCGATTAGGATATACGCAAGCAAAGTGTGGAAATGATATACTTCTAATTATATCATGAAGTTATTTCCTGCTTCATAGTTGCTCTACAAGATAGAAACAAGCGAATAAACACGGATTAATGTGAAAAAGATTATGATTACACCATTGATATCAATATTCTATTGTGCGTCATAAAGAAGGAAGGGCAGCTTTTAGTTCAATCGGACTCATTGCCTAGGTTTAATTTTCGTATTAGCATCAAGCAGCAGTATATACATTTTACACCTGTAAATAGTGCTAAGGCCAAGAAGAGCAAGCTAAGACGAGAGAAAACGGCTACAATGACTTTTGAGGAGTCTTTGCACGTAGATGATATATCAATGGAAAAGGCAATGAGGAGTTCCATACCCTAGGAGAGCCATTCCTACATGCCAAAAGGTGTTTTTATGTTCCATACATTTTCCTCGGGGAGAGAGAGAGAGAGAGAAAGAGAGGGAGAGTCCACATAGAGGAGAACTTTGTCCCGTTCTAAGAAGCATCAACACTCTTTGAAAGCTTGTGTGTCGTGTCTGGTACTCTTTCGACATTCTCCGACACTTTTCGACATGCGACTAGCACGTGGTTAGCGCTCCAAACACTTCAACGACACTCAAGTCTAGCATCCCAACATGCCATTTCGACAGGATCAATTTTAAACATCTTCAATAAATTATGGATCAAAATGTAAATTTGTGGAAAATATATATGCCTAAGTTATATATCTAGCCACTATAAAATTACTATACCCAGCCAACAACAAAAAAAAAGATAATCGTGAATCCTTAACATAAAAAGAAGAAGAAACTCACCATTGATATTTTTATATGTATATGATAATTTATCATGTATATTCAACAGTATAATCTCAACCGTAGATTCACACATCATCACCATGTGTTTTGTATAAAGCATTCATCGATTGGGAGATCGTGTGATCGAAATAACTTTTCTCGACCGTGTTGTCATGTTAGCAGCTTTCTTTATGGAACTAAGGAAAAGTTGGTTGGCTGGAGGTTGAAAAATATGGAACTAAGGAAACAAATTGGCAAACTGTTTTTCCGAGTGTCGACAAGACGCACAGAGATTGATGGAGACGAATTTGCGAACAAGATTTCATCGCCAATGTAATGGTCAATTTCCTCACAATTTGAGCACCTTGTCACAGTCAACTTCCTCATAATCCTCGAACAAGATTTGATCATCCTAGAAGTAATCCTATATCCATGCCGGTGGATATCTTTCAAGATGTTACACTTATCCTTATTTCTTTTCTTGTCTTTTATTTTTTTCGATGCCGGTGGATATCTATATCTATCTATTTGAAAAGAAAAAGATAATCGAAACTACTTCGAGTTTAATTTATTATGATAACAACAAGAAGCAAAGCCAAGCGTCTCAAACGCCACAGATGATCTTTCTCCTACTACTACTCGTAGAAGTGTTTCCATGCCGAGAAATCGCAAAGATCAAATCGTATTTATATCGGATCACACCCTTCCCACACAAGCGCACACAGTGATAGCTTCATCGTTCAGGAGGAGCGAAGCGAATAGGAGAGGAAAGGCACGACCCGCCATGGCCAAGGATCAACTGGAGGTCCTCCATGTCTTGGACCAAGCCAAGACTCAGCTCTACCACTTCACCGCGGTGGTGATCGCCGGGATGGGCTTCTTCACCGACGCCTACGACCTCTTCTGCATATCCCTGGTCACCAAGCTCCTCGGCCGGATCTACTACTACGTGCCCGGATCTTCCAAGCCCGGCAGTCTGCCTCCCAATGCGGCGTCCGCCGTGAACGGGGTCGCCCTCTGCGGGACTCTGGCCGGCCAGCTCTTTTTTGGGTGGCTCGGGGACAAGTTAGGCCGCAAGCGTGTATACGGCATCACCCTTATGCTCATGGTGGGGTGTTCCATCGCCTCCGGTCTCTCCTTTGGGAGCTCGCCGAGGGCTGTCATGGCGACCCTTTGCTTCTTCAGATTCTGGCTAGGTGAGTTTCCCAATAATGTTAAATGAATTGACAATGTTAGGTGCGCAATCGTGTGTTCGGTACTGATGTTCAACGTTGTGCCAATTGACTAGGTTTCGGCATCGGAGGGGACTATCCTTTGTCTGCGACGATCATGGCAGAGTACTCCAACAAGAAGACCCGCGGCAGTTTCATTGCGGCGGTGTTTGCTATGCAAGGGTTCGGGATCCTCGCGGGTGGGACAGTCGCCATCGTCCTCTCCTCCATCTTCGGCGCTTTGTACCCCGCGCCGCCATTCGCCAAAGATCCCCTGGGATCCACTGTTCCTCAGGCAGACTACGTGTGGAGGATAATCCTGATGTTTGGTGCACTGCCGGCGGCTCTCACGTACTACTGGCGGATGAAGATGCCAGAGACGCCGCGCTACACCGCCTTGGTAGCGAAGAACGCCGAGAAGACCTGCGCAGACATGTCGAAGGTCTTGCAAGTCGATATCCCGGTCGAGAAGCAAGACCTCGAGAGCCAAAACCAGGGCAAAACAGCCAGTTTCGGACTCTTTTCGAAAGAGTTCCTCCGTAGACATGGCTTGCACTTGCTGGGCACAACAAGCACTTGGTTCTTGCTTGACATTGCCTACTACAGCCAAAACCTCTTCCAAAAGGACATATTCAGCGCCGTCGGATGGCTCCCTGCGGCAAAATCCATGAGCGGCCTTGGCGAGCTCTACATGATTTCCCGTGCCCAAACCCTAATCGCACTCTGCGGCACTGTCCCGGGCTATTGGTTCACGGTTTTCCTCATCGACCGCATCGGCCGGTTCACCATCCAGTTCGTCGGGTTCGCCTTCATGTCCGTGTTCATGTTTGCCCTAGCCATACCGTACCACCACTGGACCCTCAAGGAGAACCACATCGGGTTCGTGGTCATGTACGGGTTGACCTTCTTCTTTGCCAATTTCGGGCCCAACAGCACAACCTTTGTGGTCCCGGCCGAGATCTTCCCAGCCCGGTTAAGGGCCACCTGCCACGGGATCTCGGCGGCCTCAGGGAAGGCCGGCGCGATCGTGGGGGCATTCGGGTTCTTGTACGCGTCACAGAGCCAGGACAAGGCCAAGACAGACCCGGGGTTCCCCGCCGGGATCGGGATGAGGAACTCGTTGATCATGCTCGCGGTGATTAATCTGCTGGGTTTGCTCTTGACTCTCCTCGTGCCTGAATCCAAAGGAAAATCGCTCGAGGAAATGTCACAGGACTACTGCGAAGAGGCTGAGAATAATTCCAAGAGCGAGGCTGCAATCGTCTAGGGCATCAAGAATAATTCACGTTAGTCTTTCTAGATATAATTCTGCAAATTTGGCATTGATCATTAGCTCGTCTTCAGTTTCAAGCATCTCTTCTTCCCTTTTGGACTTTCATTAATGTTGCCAACTGAGTTTTACTGCATGACCCAAGTTAGTTTTTGGTTTTGGCGTTAATTTCATATGTTTATTACATAGAAGCATATTACTAGATTTTTTATTTTATTTTTATGCACCACCATAGTTTCATGTTGAGAGATATTTGTTGGAACGGAGAAGTAGTTCGATTTTGAGGGTTAGTTAACTGTTAGCTAAACGCTAAGTGCACAAGGAAGAAGATTAGATACTAGTCACAATATCAAATCTATTGATATTTCTTGCATCTACATATTTTCAAATATTATCCAAACTCAAAAAATTGTGATGTAATCTGACAACTACATTTTGCTCGGATGGAAATCAAAGAAACTACAGTGAAATTTAATTGCATTGACAGCAGACAACTAATTTCGTAAAGCTATCACCGAGTATGATAGTTTAGTGGTATCACACGGACCTTCATGAGATCATAAGTTCGAGCGGGACATCTACTACCTTATGTGAAAAGAATTTCGGGTTTCTGGCTTGTTAATAAAGTTGTGATAAGCGTGTAAAATCAAAGAGCGGACTGAGTTATAATGACTCAAACTGAAGATGAAGTAGTTAATGTGCGAATCTCCTATGGTCCAAAAAGGATAGCTTAGTTGGTCGTCCCTTTCCATCCTATTTGCTTATTTAAAAAAAAAAAAAAAAAATAAAAAATCTAAGCATCACAAGTTCGAAACCAGCTGTGATGGTTGGCCAGCCCTGGCCAGGGGCCGACGACCCTCATTGGTCAAAAGCCAAAGTTTAGGGGGGAAAAAGGAAAAAATAATTAAAAAATACTTTTATTAGAAAAATACAATTAACAAAATATCCATGTCAGCGATTTTCAGGCAAAATTAGCCGAATGGACTTAATTTGTACCAATGCAAAAAGGTTTAGAACTAAATTGATCCAATTAAAAGATTTAGGATTGAAATGGTCTCAATGCAATAGATCTAAGACTTTTTTGGTTTTTCCGCATTTGAAATGGACGAACATCCGACCCAAAAAAACATGTACGAAGACGATGTGGAAACAGGATTGTTTGCCTCACAAGTTGGAAAAACCAGCGGTATATGACCTAAACTACCTAAAGAGGTTCGACACAAGGTGATGAAGAAGCCCATAATGAAAGTTCAAGGTCGACTGTGCTGAGTGTGCTCAAGCTAGTATCTTCTTTGCTGACGAGGACTGACACATCAACACCGTGTTGGCATTGACTGGACAAGGTGGTGCTTACGTGTAATTGTCAAGTGTTGATTGACTAAAATATTGACAAAGCTTAAAATAAAAGACAAATTCATAAGAGAGGAGGGGAGTTTGCGGGGTCGGTGACAGCACCACCCTTGCCGATCATTGCCAAGGTAGGCCTAGGTTGCGCAACCCAGGCCGTACCTGTCTAGGGGCTGTGCGACCCATAGGGCGACCTCTCATCAATCGTCGAGGTCGCGCAACCACGGGAGGGGCCAAATATTACTTAGGGTTGAAATGTCGAGATGGTTGAGAATCTATTTGTTTTTTCTAATTTTTAATACTTACTTTGTTTTTTAAATGCCCATAAGATGCCACATCACATAATCAGAAGCATAAATTATGCCCCAAGCAAATGCCGACGGGGTTGATTTCTCATCAGTCCATAACACCAAAAAAGGAGTATTGCAAAAGTCTACCGACTCCAAAAGCTACGCCTACAATCTACAACATCCCGCATTTGTTAGTATTCACATGTAATCATGACAACCTAAAACATGCCAATATATGGACGCAATACAATCAAATCAGCAGTTGGACAGCACAATGTAAAGCATTGGAAGTAACTATAGTTGATTTAGCATGAAACCCCTACAATCTCAAACCCAGCAATTTCCTGACTACCCCGTTCGAAACCAAAAGGATGCCGAAAATGGGAGGCATTTTCAAGTACAAGCAAAATTTTTACTAACGCAGAATTTCAACTCTACAACAGAGGGTCGTGGAAGAGCACTCTCCATCACAAGTTGAAAAAACCAGCAGTCTATCATCTACTCCACTCAAAGTCTCCTCCATATCGTGAATTGGCATTGTTTGCTCTGTTTGGATCATTTGGCTTTATTGTGTTTGCATAGGCGTGCCAACCTAAAAGGTACGGCAGTATGAACTGCACACGACACAGCAGAATATCATTTTTTTATTTTGGTTAACCAGCAGAATATCATTGAATAACTGAAATGTAAGCCCAACTTCATTGAAGGAAACCAGCGCGGCAAATATATCAGACTAATCAGTTCTATAATGAAAATAAGAATTCCTGCATCAAGAACTCTGCTTGGGCTATCACAAGCAGCAAGAAAACGATCTCATTTTACTCATTCCGCTGCATTTTCATAAGACCATCCACTCACAATCACGAAATTGAGATTGAGGGATATCATAAAACTATGATGAGATGAAGGCAACAGCCAATACCAGATCATTGATGGAGAACCAGACAGATGAAGCAGAACATAGAGAAGAATGTTCATCTTACATTGAAAGCCGAGATGAGGACAGTGTATTCCGCCTTGGTGACAGGAATATAAATGCTCTCATCCAAATTCATGAGCTTATTCTGAACACCTATGGCAGATCAGGTCAAAGTAAAGAAATAAAACAAATATTAGACATTTAAATAATTAGCTGGTAAAATAAAATGAGATACAGAACAAACATCAAATGCTCTAACGCCTCAAGGGGTGGCGTGAAGAATGAAGAAACAAAGCAACTACTAGACAACGATTCAGATAATTCCTGCGAAGATACATATTTTTGATGAAGTAACTCTTTGGTTGGATCACACAGAGACCTCCGTAAAGATCTTTTCACTCCCTAAAAGCAACTAAGATATATTTCTTATTGTCTTTACAAAGTCGTTCTGACTAGTCTAAATTTGTCCATGGAAGAGGGATCGTAACGGTCGTATCATATTACAGGAATTGATTAGTGGAAATCAGGAGGTGCGTGATGCAGAAACTCTTCGAAGGTCATCTGAAAATCAGAATCACCTCTTCAGGTTGAATCCTTCACTTGGAAGGTGCTTGGGAAAACAATTTCATGTTGGACAATATTCAAAGAAGGGGAAAGCACTTGCAAATAGATTTTTCTTTTCAAAATAAGGCTGAATCAGTTTCACAGTGGTTGCTTCATTGTAACTTGGCCAAGGAACTTTGGAACTCAGCATATTCTCTGGTAGGTGCCAAATGGGCAACAGGCGGTTTGGTCAAGATGGGAATTCAACTCTTGGACATGCAGAACTCTTCCAAAGATAGAAATCTTTCTTGTTGATACCACCTTCCCATATTTTGAATCTTTTGGCAGGATTAGCATAGGAAAACCCTTGAAAATAGAGAAACACCTCCTTCACTATTAAGGGTGCGTTGGTTTCACGGAAAACTCGAGATTTGGAGAACGTTTCCCAAAAAATAATTGGTTGTATCGCTGAAAAAAACAAATAAATGAAAAAATATTGCCAATAATGAAAATATTTTCTGTTGGCTAATTTTTCTATGCGATATAATCAATCATTTTACGGGAAATGTTCTCCAAATCTTGAGTTTTTCACACTAATCTTCGATGGTGCTGGAAATTACATTGATAGCTTACAGTCCCTGTTGGACCTTATTTTTGAATTCCCCTATCGATCTTTACATGGGTTGCACCCCCTTGGTGCCATTTCGCAATAAAATCTCTTTACTTATCAAAAGGAAACATAAAAAATACTATATGAGATTTCTAATAATTAAATGCAAACACATGGGAATTGAGTATCTTGTGCATTATCATACTTGAGAAGATATGAAAAGACACTTTGATACTAAAGCATGACTAACTGGGCAAGATCACAGTAGCTCCTATAATTGACTTAGAGGAAGGGCATGAACATGTGGCGTCTAGGGGTGTCAACAGTTTGGGCAGGTTCATGTTTCCATGATACCCGACCTGAACATGTTTGGTACATGTGTGTTCGCGATCCAAACCACGACCCAAACCGAAACACTGTGCTGGTTGGGATGAGGTGGAAATGACAATGGTGAAGGAGACTTTCTTGGAGGGCGTTCTCTAGGAGAAAGACGATGTATGGTTTAAAGTGTTTCAATTTGATTTGGGTACCCGAACAGAAACTGTTTATGTACCCATTTTTTTCAAACCTATTACCCAAACCAGAAGGAACCCGACCCAGAAAGACCCGAAAAATCCGGTTTGGTTCGGTTTGGGTATTTTTGACACCCCTACGGACTGGTTTTCTTTCTTGATAGCATGGCTTTCAAGCTCAAGTCCAGCAGGTTGGCAAATATAACACATTAAACAGCCAGGCCAGGAGATTTAACTTGAACATGCCTCACCCAAAATTGGCAAGATTAGTCACTATCACTTTACGACTGGACACAATTTTACACTCAGAAAACAAATAGCCAATATGACATGCCACCCTTATTTTGTGGTGCTGAAGCCTAACCTTAATGCCACCAAGCACACAGGTTTAAACAGCAAGCATTGACTATAGAGCTATTAATTTTAATTGATTAGCCGCAGATAGTAATAGAATTCTTAAAGCGACCCCATTGACTTACCACTAATCAACCAGCTCTGCCTTGGTTGTCACTGAACACCTCGCATCTCTAAATTTTGCTAATATATTGCGAGCTCAGCAAGTTCCAAATGACTCCCATAAATGTAAAAATAAAACAATGCTGTGAATCATAAATCTTCATAGCTACAATTAAATGAGGGAATACTTTATGGTTTGATCAAGAATAGCAAGAACTTCAAGCATTTGCAGTGTAACAGAACACATAAATATCAGTTCCCGGAGATTTAGAAAGCGGAACATTACTAAGATTAAAGAAGTGTCCCGAGCCATCTGGAAGGGGCTCCACCTTCAAAACCTTCCTTATTTTACCTTCATCACTGCAAAAGTATAACAGCTTCTATCAACTTCAGAACACTAAAGTTGAAATTGAAGCCTAAGTTTTTCTCTTTGACCAAAAGCAAAGCCTAAGCATTGCACGATACAATGGAACACGTAAATAGAAGTCAAGTTGTGCGAAGTGGTTCCTCTTTTCTGCCTTATAGAAGAGATAAGAAATTAGTTGATGTAGAATAAAATAGTCCATATTATATTTAATTGCTGAATTCATAATAATCGGATACTTTCAGCAATGCACTATTTCATATGCAATATCAGCCATAAAAGATGTCAACGTGATTAATACCTAGAGAACTTGTGCTGCACCAGTAAAACCTAAAATTTGTCTCTAGATTCTATTAAAATTCATCAGTATCTTACAAGAGCTGACAGCAATTACCAGAGCCAAGGCCCGACTCAAGCTATCACAGCTTAAAACTACTACACACACAAATACATGTTTCTTCCAGAAAATGAGAAGTAAGCGAGATTATACCTCTTTCCTTTAAAAGGATCGTGAAAAAATTCGCAGGAGTCTCTTGGACCTAGAGCAATAAGATTTCCAATTTCTGTCACGGATAATGAGAACACCTAGAGGAAAGCATCCCCAGCCATCAGTAGAACCTCAAAAATCAAAGAAGGATTGAGAATCCACCAAATAACACTAACCTTGCTCTATTAAGATCTCTCAAAGTTTACAAAATGAAAGGGGGAAGCAGCATGATTTGTCAAATTCACGTCACTATTTCCTTATTAAAAAGGGTTGCCTGACACCAACCAAAGCTGATTTGGTGACTGCTAAGTGATAAATCACATGATGATAATTTGCAGCAACAGTTCCATATGCAAGAATACAGTACTTTGCTACCTTCAAAAAGCACTTACTAAACGTACATAAGGTGACTACAGAAACAATTTAGAGAAAGTGAAACCCATTGAGGAAAAAAGCAGGCCAAAAGAAGAATAGCAGAATGGAAAAGAACTGGGAAGCATAGAATTTGAAGCCAAAACTAAAAAGCTCAGGGCCTTAGGCCTTCAATAATACCGATGCCGCATCCCCAAATGGCAAACACTAATAATAAATAGAAGGAAACATAAAGAGGGAGAGACATTTTACTACGGAAACAATCTAAAACGTAGCAGATCAAGAAACCACATTCCCTGCTACAGAGATGCAATAATGAATAGATCACCTGCTTTCTGCTCCAATCATATACTCGTGTGCCAGCCGCAGGGGCAAATTGAAGCAGCACAAATCCTTCCCTAGATAGTTTATATGCCCCTGACTACACCATTTAACCCAAAACTTCTAAAGGTGAGAAAAAAAATATCTCAGGACTTTTGGGACATATAAGAAAAAGAAAGAGTCTTTAACATACATCTAAAGAAGTGAATTCTGGAGCTCTGGGCTCCACTGTCAGTGCTGCCTTTCCTTTGTATATGGAATGACCGACGAAAACCTTTGGAGACATTGTTCCTGCTGCACGTAAGAAACCAAAGTAACTCACACAAAAGAACCAGCATTGGCGCTGCTGAAGCATAATTTCAGAAAAGCAAACAACAGTATTTTCTCTGTCATGGCTGCATGGAAGCCACACTCTTCCATTCTCAAAGAGATAAAGCAAATGAACGCCTTTGCCGCTGACTTAGCAATTGAATAACCGAGACAGCGAAAAAATTTCAGAAATACCGTTAACCATAGTCACTAGGTTAGCTCCATCTATCTGGCCGTCCTTAACAGCAATAAATGAGAACCAAGGAATAAATTTACTCTCGACTTGCCAGGATATGCGCAACTCGTAAAGCTACCAGCAAAATACATTCAGACAGTAGCACTGCAGCCGAACCCTAGCCTCAAGAATCTGCTCTAGCCTTCATCTACAACCGGAAAACCATAGAAACTTCCATCCTCCGTCATTCAACGCCAGCTAACGAAAAGAGACCGCGAATTACCTCCGCCGGAAGGAGAGAAGGAGGTGGAATTATCCGACGACGTCGAGGACGCGAACCTCTGTTGCTGGTCGAAGTACTCGGACTGACGGCACTTCAACGAGAAGTGGCCATCGGGAGCTCGGGCCAGAGAGACGCGAGAGGCTTTGCGAGGGTTTAAGGTACTGTGACCGCGGAGTGGTAGTGGTGGCGAGGAAGACGAATCGCGGAAGCAGAGGAGTCTAGGGTTCGGGGAGCTAACCGGAGAGGATGGCAGCATGTGTAGCTGAAGCATTGTCGCCTCTTTCTTCCCCTTCGGCGGTGGCGATGCGTTACGCAGAGAAACGATGGGTACAGTGCTTTTATCTCCTCCCAAGCCAAAGAGGCTGAAAACATTACCTTAACTTTAATTTGGATGTTTCTTATATATTTATTGCTTCCTTTTGGATTATTACCATTAAAAAATAATTGATGCTCCGGTCAGATAATTATTTCAAATTAAATTTCGCCTCACGAAAACTTCAAAATTAATTTCCAAACCCAAATTTATCCCCGGTCGGCGTTTTGCTCATGCTCCCCGCATTATGCACACATGTCAACATACTGGCGGACGATTCTAAGACTAGTCTAACCTGAAAAATTCAGACAAACTGTAACGAAAAATAGATTCAAATAAGAAATAAAAGTTACAGTAAAAGCACGTGCTCAGTAAATTACTGATTGCGAAGTGTATGATCCATTTTCGCTTCCACAAATACAAACACAACTTCCTTCCAAATGAAATAGTCATCTAATCCCTTCCACGGACATGATTTAAATGGTCAAAAAAGCAAAATTATAGATGTTTTATATTAGCATATGCTTCCTTTTCTTTTGTTACAATTTCAGCATTTGCCCCATCTCATCTTTCTTATACGTTCTCCCACAAACAGAAGAAGAAGAAGAAGAGAGAGAGACTAGCATCAGGAGCTCTCGTGTCCAAAACCCCATTGCCAAGTAGAGGATTACAGCACCAAAATCGACCTGAGCCTCTGTTTCGCAACAAAAAAAGGGAAAACAGGACAAAAAATGTTAAGAACTCCCTCTCTCTCTTTCTCTCTCTCTCTCTCTCTTAACAGGGCTTGCCAACTCTGCACGCGACCGCGCCGGAGAAGCGAGTCAGCCGCGTCACGTACGTCCCCGGCTTCGCCTTGATCATGTCGCGCTGAGAGAAGGGGAGCTGCGCCTTCGGGTTCCCGGAGGTGACGAAGAACGCCCCGTTCATCATCAGGTCTCCCTCCGACTTCCACAGCCAGTTCTTCCACTGGTCTTCCGTTGCATAGTCCCTCTTGGTCACCTTCATCCATCAGAGACCCGAACAGAGAGAAGATCAGTTCACGGGTCGCTCATTTTGCTAGAGAAGTCTCCTGAACTTCGATGATCCCATGAAGAATGCTTGCGTCTTTTGTTTAAGAAGAAGAGAGAAGATGGTTTTTAATCAGGCTTACCTCTTTAGAGGCCACATTTGGAGGAGCAATGAATCTATTGCCCTGGCTTATGATGGTGGGGTGTTGACTGCCTCCAATGGCGTACATGAGCCAGTGAGTGTAGTCGTTGTTGACCACATGGAAGAATCCCCACCTGCACCTCGGCATCCTCTGCACCAATCCCCTCCCGAAGTGATTGAATGCCACTGTGATTTGCATTATCTGGTCCTGTGAGTACCCATCACTTGCCCCAAACAACATCACCTAACGCCCAAGATTGGAACCACCGACTGTTTGTTAAAATTTCTCCATTTGGCTAAAAGGTTTAGCAGATTGGATTCTCTCAGGGGGTGACGCAGATGGGTAATTTTTAGTTACCTCGTTGTGATTGGTGAAATGGCAGTTGGAGATGGTGATGGCGGTCGACCCTTGGATGGCATCGATGAGCCCATCCGTGCACGCCGACATGGACACGTGGTCGATCCACACGTTGCTTGCGCCAAAGATGGAGATGCCGTCGCCGTCGCTCTCCGTCCTGAGCCCGACGTGGTCGACCGCGTCCCTGATCAGCCCCCCCGAGCCCTTGATGATGTCGTGGATGTGGAGTCCGTGGATGATCACGTTCTTGATGAACTGGATGGTGATGCCGGCGCCGTAGGCAATGTGGACGTTGGCCCCCCGGGCATCGATGGTCTTGTCGCTCGTCATGATGAGCTCCTGGTTGAGCTTGATTATCATGCTGCGGGAGAAGATGATCCAGAGCGGGCCCTTCTGGATCACAGCGTGGCGTAAGGTTCCCGGCTTAGGGTTGACCATGTCGTTGTCTGACGGGTCGGTCACGACGTAGTACCTCCCATACTTGCCCCCACGGGTCTTCCTGCCGAAGCCAAGGACGCAATCGGCGAGCTTCTGCCTGTTGCGAGCCCAATCCTTGTCGCACCGCCAGCATCTGTCGATAGGGTTGGTAGCCAAGCATGGCCCATTGTACTTTCCTAGCTGCCTTCTTGTGCTGTTGTTGCCCTTCACAGCCCTATACAAAAGTATTCTTGCCATTAGTTCGTTCCTAGACTTTATATATGTACGTTCATGCATGATGTTCATTGCACAAATATCTTGTCTATGCTCCTAGATATTCTAAATCACGCGAAAGATTTTTCAGCGACATGATGATGATAATAATATATATCGTCCATGGACGAGCAACATGCATTGTGGCATAAATGTCGAGACTCACTTGTCAACTTTTAAGTTGAAGTAACTGGTGACGGCCTCGGGATGGGGGTCGTACGCATCGAACGCCTCCTTCTGCGCCGCCTCTGCTCGCTTTTGCCGGTACTCATCGAACTCCCCGATGTTTGCTCGGATGGACGGTACAAGGACGGCGAACGGCAAGAAGAAGAAGAAGAAGAAGAAGAAGAAGCAAACGTTTCTATTCATATTTACCATTGTTATACCCTATTCAACTAAGGCACTTTTGAACCTGCCACGAGTTCTGAGAAACTGGGCAGAGTTCATGCGACGTTGGCTCGGCTGGGGGAGAGACCTGTATTTAATGTCAATGCTAGTTTTTTAACCTGGACAGATCCGAGCCTAAAAAGAAAAGTGACCAAAAATAGTGAACTAAGGCACAATAGGCCGAGGATAGCGCTGAACCACTTTGTGGTCGACGATGTTAATGATATGGAGGGGACAACCTGCCGTTAGTTTCGAGCCTATTTTTGTCGAGGCATATGGTAAATTTAGCTTCTTCTTGTGTGGTTTCGTAAGGTTTTTTGAATTTGGGAAAAATATCTAATAAGTCCTAAATTTATCGTCAATATCACTTTAATTCTACACTTTTCAATTTTTCCATTGTAGTCCTAAATCATTGCGTGCAATTTCGATGCAGCTCTTTTCAATTAGTTTTCGTAGGAAATTGCTGATGTGATAGTATGGTCATCACCGACAATCCTTCACCAACATTAAGCGAATGAAGAACGATTGCAATAATACCAAAAATTTCGAGTCGATACACATGTATCACATTTTCTCTAAACTAATTAATATTCGAGTTACAAAGAACCTCAAATATGTGCAATCATGTCTCATTTATCCAAGACTCGCAGCAAATCTACCAAATTCTTAGGGCGAGATTGTGGCAAAACCAGGGATTCTAGTGGATTTTCCAAATGTGGGGAGCTCTTAGGCCAAAATTAGCAAAATTTAACATATTCCTCAATCCCAGTCCAATTTTCTTATGAAAAAGATCCTTAGCAGTCCAATGAGTTAGTTCATGCAACACGTTGTCAGATACTAATTCCCAAATGACAGTCATCATCCTTCAGTTTTCCCGGCATCAAAAGGCAACCCCAAACACGAGACTAACGGAGAGCGAACTTTAAGGCGACTAGGTTCTAAGCAGTCATTTAATAGTTAGCCCAAAACTGTTTTTCAAAGCATTTTTTGCCAAACGTCATTTGCATTTTCCCAAAGCTCCTTAGGCTAAAAGTATTTGTATTCCTCGAAAGCTTATTTCCAAAGTTGAACCGAATGTCTAGCTTAGACAAATTCACAAGACTATATATTATCCTGACTAAACACACATTTTTTTTTTGTGTATTGAGTTTTTGGATCTCATCCTTTTTTTTGTTCTCCACAATTTCTCAGTCATACAATTATGATTGATTATTAAACCTCTCACCGCCTGTCGAATGCGAACTCCACCGTCGGGCTGCTAAACTTACAAACTTCAGTTTGCATTTATATGGTTATCAAAAAAATTAAGACAATACAGTACTTTAGACAAATATTTATCCCAAATCCCTCCATACAAAAATATTTATGAAAGTACAATCGGGTCACGTAAAATTGCATTAAGGCAGAAAAACCAACCATAATTGTTTACAGAATTCTACATAATCCATAGATAACCAAAAAAAAAGAGAGAGAGAAAACTAAAACCTAACAACTGGAAATCAAGCGCTAAACACACAAGCCACCTAACTTAGAAATCACACACTTGCATCTCTCATTTACACGACAAGGACTGGACCGCCTTTGTCGTTGTATTGATAGCCATGGTGCAATTCATCTGGGATGTCTTCGTCTTCTTGAACATGAACATCACTGTTATCTTCCCTTTGATCTCGCCTTGGCTGTTCAAGGTTATGATCCCCGAGCTCAATTCGCTCACGAGGTTCGAGCTGCTGGGCAAAGCACTGGAACTCAAGGCCACGGGCGCATTGATCTTCTTGGTGGACTTGAAGTTGGCTTTGCTCTTGGGAATGATCGTTTGTCCCACTTGGACACCTCCATAGGTGAAGTTAATGGTAGAAACACCGTACTTGAAGGGACCCCAGTTGGTGTTCTTGATCTGGATCGGGGCGTCGAAGGTCATGGCAAACGAGGGCGAGGCCTGAGTCCCGACGGTCAAGGTCTGGACCTCAAACTCAGCAACCCTGAACTTGGGGGACTTGAACTTCATGATGACAAGGACGAAGAAGAGGGCTTGGACTACCTGGAAGATGACGAAGGCGACAATGCCGATCGTCCACTTCATCTTCTTCTTGCGCCTCGCCTCCTCGTCCATGTAGTGCAGCGACTCGTTGTCCTTCGACATTGCCGGTTTCGTCTCTCTTCCCAACAGACGGGAGTTTTCTGTTTCTTCCTTGATGTGTGATCTCAGATTGGCTGTTTTGTCAACAAATTTGGAGATTTGGAGAAGTTGTGAGGACTGTATGGAGGAGGGTGGTGTTTATATAGATTTTGGTGCGTGCCCAAGGCGGCTTGTTATGAGTTATGACCAAAGGCTCGTTCCTAGAACACGTTATTCGACTCCACACGCCAAAAGCAATACAATGTTGAAAATTCAAACTTTCTGGACGGACGCTTTCAACGAGAGACATGCATTGGGAGCATGTTACATTGTCCTTTTCTTTTTTCGAGCTGCAAATCTATTTTTATTGAAACGAGTGTGTCACCATCATTCATCACGCAAATTTCACACTCTCATATGAGATAAATAAAATTGACCAACCGGATCCAAATCCAAATCCAATCGGCCCCAACGACTTCAGCTTATAACTGCCCTTTTTTTTTTTGCTTTGGAAAGTGGGTTCTTGATTGCAAGAGATTTATTTATAAAGGGCAGAAAAAAAAGACGGCTCATGACGGTCGATAGTGCTTAATAGCATTTTCCTCCTTGCTAGATGAAATTGCTAACTATTAGAATTAATTGATTTGCCCCTAATTGGCTAAAACCGAATGGCAATTACCGGAGAGCGGTTACCGAAAGGCGGCTACCAGAGGAAGGTTATTAAAGGCGGTTGGCGGAAGTTTCTAAATAGTGAGTTATCTTTTTTGAATTAGAGATAACATAAAAGAAGAAAAACATACGTTGGCTTTTCCTTGAAACATCAGTTTCTCCCTCTCTCAAGCACAACGCTCTCGAGACTCCCTCGCACACGTTTTAGACAATTGATTCTTGCAAGGCCATTCATCGGAAGTTCTTAATATGTGGACAATGGGTACATTTTCTCGTGTGATCGTGCTTTGATCAGTAACACAAATTAGCGATTCATTGGGCATGTTATAGTAAGATTATTAATGTGGCATTGAATGTACTAATTGGGGTTTTGGATGGTATTTGTCCTTTTTTAATGTACGTGATGATAAGATTAACTTAAAGTGTCCATTGTGCGTGATAACAGAATCGAGGGCTGTCTAAACAAGTTTGCTCCAAATGTAACATTGGCAGTTCTCTAGCACACCCTAAACTCTTTTGATAATCTAACTTTACTGTTAAAGATGGAGTCTCTATAGTTGCATATGTACGGGTGGCTATTTGGATTGTATAGAGGACTTGATGATGACAAAATGACAAAAAAAAAAAAAGAATAATGATACAAAGGGACCCACCTCAACAAACCCTAATCATTATTATAAATGTAGGATGCGCTTGTTTCACGAAAAATTCCGTATTAAAGGAAAATACTTACTAGAAATCATTTTTTATGAAAAATAGTTAGTTTTTCTTTGTTCGATGATGTGTAACCGAAAATATTTTCTAGTAGTTGGATCTCATTTGAAAAATGAATTCAATCTCCACACTTTATCTCATGTAAATAAAAAAAACGTTTTATTTTTGCATAATCTTTTATTTTTTAATTTTTTTATTTTTTTTTCTCCACCATGCTCACTTGGCGCCGGCCATTAGCAAGCTCGGGCTCACTGGGATCCGGCTTGGTGACCTCAAGGTCACTAGCCTCAGCCGAGCTCGAGCTCATAGGCCGATCGGCCATCGCCGAGACCCGATCACCGGCGGACCAATAAGAAAAAAGAAAAGGAAAAAAATAAAATGAAAACAAATAAGAAATTAAATTGAAAATTAAAAAATTAGAGAGGAGCAATTTCGGAATGTACTTTTACTTCTTTAGATTTTGCAATTCACTTTCCTAATGTTGTACATGAATTTTTCACCGATCGAAAAGTGTTTTTCATTAACTAAGTCATTTTCGGAGAGCCAAAAAGGGTGAAAGTCTAAAAAATTAATTTTCGAAAAACACTTTCTCTCAAACAAACGCACCCTAAGAATGAAAAAAAAAATGAAAAGATAATCAATTACTGGTATAGGTTATTTTATGTTAATTTAGCGTTTTCCTTTTTAGTATCCATTTTGGCTTCTCATTTAAATGGAGTTGGAAATATTAAAAGGAAAAATAGAACATACACAGTCGGAGTATGAAAAATATGTTTTTTCTTTTTGTTGATTTTCCACTAATCTTGCCTCTTTATCCATTGATTTCATGGAATATGAGTAATTTGAAAAATATTTTCCTAAAAATAATCACTTGCATCGCTTGAAATAATTTATTAATGAAAAATATTTTTATTATCGACAGCAGTTTATGTATAAATATTGTTTGTGAACATGAAAATATTTTTTGTTAATTTAATTATTGCAAGTGATACAAGCGATCGTTTTTAGGAAAATATTTTTTAGATAATTCATTTTTTGCGAAACAAATAGAGCCGTATTCTTCTGCCAAATTACCTATTTATCTTGGTTTTTCATCGATCAAGCAATCCACAGAGAGCCAAAAACCGATCTATTGTCAAGAAAAAGCATAATTTTCTCTTAAAAAAAGGGCAATTTCCATAAGAAAATGCTCTATAAAAGGTTTGCCCACACAGAAGACCGAGTCGGCTAATGATGACCCTTCGATTTTCATTTTTTTTAAGTTTACAAGCATCTCAACGAGGATGACAATGTCATCCATGCCCCTCCCTTTTTTCGAGATGGAACTTTTCTTTTTCTATAAAGAGAGCACGTTAAGAAATTTTGTTTAAAAAGTCCTATACATATATTACTTTTATCAATTCAATCTTAAAATTTTCAATTTTACCAATCAAGTCCTAAATATTTTCACACTTGACAATTCACTCGAGCAATTTTATCATCAAATTATTGACGTGAACGTCACCTGCCTTATGTTGAAAATATAAAATTGATTTTTTGAAAAGACAAAAAAAAAAAGGAAGCCAAATTCCATTTCCCTTCTACATATGTTTGGCGGTGGATGGAGGAGTAAGGGTTTGACTTTGTCAAACTTGCAGCAAGTGGATTTGCCGCGGAAAAAGAATTTCCGCACATCCCATTCACACTAAAAGCGGTTTGAGGCAGTGAACGTGTGCAGTGCAAGTCAACAAAAGAAAGCAAAGTTCAACTTTGCTTGGAAAAAGTTTGCGGCAACTACCCTTTCACACTAGATGGGGGTGGAGTCCTTGAGGCGGTGCAACTTCAGCCTATATATAAGGATTAGAGGCAACCATAATTGTGTGTGGGGTACTTAGAAATATAGAGGGGGTTAGAAAAAGTGTTGTAATCTCAAGCTTAGCAAAGCTTGTGTCGTTTGTGTAAAAGCCTTAGCAAAGGCTAAATTGAATACCACTCTCATTTGCATATTTTAATTCTCACCCACGTTGAAACCACCAAACTTCCGCAACCCCTCTTGATTCCTACATCTTACATGGCATATCAAAGCAGATGAAAACAATCTTCAATAATACTCTAATATTTTTTTCCTAATTCTTTTTTTTTCTTTTTTTTTTCTTTTTCTTTCTTCTTCCTTTTTCCGGTGGCCGCCTACCAGCCATGGCCAGACGAGCTGGTCTTGCCCAACCAAGCCTCACCTGTGTCAGGTAACGGCGACCCTCGCCTAGGAGAGACCAACTCGCTCGACCACCGGCAAAAAGAAGAAGAAAGGAAAAAGAGAAAAGAAAAATTCACAAAATTATTAAATATATAATAATAATTGTCCACGTCACCTTTGACAAGGTAATGTAGGACGATCGGCGTCCACGTCGCCGAATTTCGACAAAAATTAACAAGATGAACTCAACTTGCAAAATATGAAAAAGTTTAGGACTTAATTGGCAAAGTTGAAAGGTTTTAAGACAAAATTGACAAAAGTGCAATAGATTTAGGACTCTTCCCGGCGACATTAAATTCTTTGCTGTACCTTTTCCCAATATTTTATCTATCATTAGAAATAGTTCTCATTATAAATATCTCCCCAAACTATTTATCCAGCTAGAATTCTCAACAAGCTATCACCATGGATTGTACAAGCTTGCCTAGTTATTACATTTCTACCGTGATCATGCTTGGTAGCTATTATCGCCTTCTTCCCGAGAAAACTACCAAAAAGGTTACAAACCTATTGCAATTGTGTTGATTCAGTCCTAAACCTTTTTTTTTTCTGCCGATTCAATTTTAAACCTTTTGCAATTGTGTCAATTTAGTCCATCCGGCAAATTTTTGTCGCCCAACGTTGACGTGGACACCAACCAACTGGTCACTTAATATTTTGATAATTTATTTATTTATTGAATTTCTTTTTATTTTATTATTTTCTTCCCTTTTCCTTTCCTCTTCCCCTTTGTTGTTCTATCTCCAGCCGATTGTTGGACCTCGGTGACGGACCGCAGGATGACCGACAAGGCTCTCACCGGCCTCGCCTTCCCGAATCTTGTGAGGTCAAGCCTCGCCCAGCAACGACAAGGTCGAGTCTCGCCATGGCCGTGCGAGGCGGACCTCACTAGATCCGGGCCGGCAAGGTTAATTCTCGCCATGGTTGGGTGGGCAAGGCTGGCGATCAACTGGAGGTAGAATAGGGAAGGGGAAAGGGAAAGGGAAGGGAAAAAAAAAAGAATATCAAAAAATTTAATTTTTTTAAATATTAGGTTATCGGTTGACCGGTTAAAATTGGTCGGATGGATTGAATTGGCACAATTACAAAAAAGTTTGAGACTATATCGACAAAAAAAAAAATTCAAGACTAAATTAGCACAATTGTGATAGATTTAAGACTTTTTTTTTTTTGTAATTTTCCCCATTCTTCCTCCATCACCACAAGGCACTGGCACCTTTTCCATCACTGATCTGTGGTGTCACCGCTGTGACGCTGTCATCCTCCACCGTCGTCTATCACGGGTTCTTGGTTCTCATCGCAACTGTGGTTTTTTTTTTTTTTTTTTGGGAACGTGCTGGCGAAGCTAGGCAATGATGGGCAATTGGACTAACTTGATAAGCCCCGCGCAGCCAGTGAGGTTTTATACCGATGAACCGGTCCGGACAACAAGTTAGGCACGATGCGATGGGCCGATGGCCTGACATCGAACCGGACCAGCCACTGATCGCTGTCGTGGTGAAGCCTTGGGTCGCGGCCGAGTGGACCCTGTCGTCTTACGCAAGCATTCGTAAGAAGATCTGATTCTTCGCCGCCCAAATCCGGAGAATATGTGCAGTTTCCAGAAAAGAAAGCAAACGACCCCGCGTGATTTTGCTGCGGATTGACTTTCGACCCCTACGGACGGACACGAAACCAGAAGAAGAATAGTTTTCTTAAGCACTTGCCTTGAATTTGACGTGCTAATGCCTAAAGGGCACGTGTAAAGTCTGGTCGAGCAAATAAATAGGGTAAAAAGTTTTCTGAAGCACTTGCCCAAGCAAGGCCCTCGCCGGTCTTGCCCGGCCCTTGCCGATGGTTGACCACGGGCAAGAAGCTAGGTAAAAAAATGAAAAAATAAAGAAAAAAATAAATAACGACGAAAATATCATTGATCAGGTCAATTTTTTGAAAGAAAGAGGGCATTTGAGGTTCTTATTAAAATAAAATTTACTTCTCAAACAAGGGCACTTAAGATCTTGATTTAGAATTTTTTATTATTATAAAATGACGCGCCTTTAAAGTATTTAAATGTCGCGGCGAAAAGGCCAAAACGAAAAAGCAAGATCGGGGGAAAAGGGGGAACGCAAAGAAAATAATTTTTTAGACCAAAAAAGAAAAAATAATTTTAAAATAACGAATATACCAGAACTCGAGATTTGTCGAGCACGAAAGCTATGTCCATCTCACAGACTCCACAAATATCCCGACTCCCAGAGTGATGACTATCTCCTCCTCCGACGGCTCTTCCTTGCTCTTCTTGTCCGCTCTTCCTCGCTCGACCAAGCAATGTCGTCGGCCTTCAGCACGGAGCCTCTGCTTCACCACGGCTTCCGGGAGATCTCCAGGTCCCGCTTCCGATCGAGGACGCCCACGCCTCCTCCTCCCGCTTCGCTGAGCTGCGCGCCGAAGCCGTCTTTCCGCCATGCAAGGAGGTCGTGCGGCTTCGGACCGCGTCGCGGCGGCGCTCTCCGCGCGCGCGCGAGCTCCTCCGGTGCGGCGGTCGTCGAAGCGTTTGAATCCACCGACGTTCTCTTCAAGGAGGCTTTCCCTCTCCGGAGAAATGAGACGGTGCGGACTTTCGCCTTTATATCGTACCTCGTGCGTTTGTAGTTTGATTGAGTGAGAATTTGTGATGATCCGCGGAGGATGTTGCTGGTCGCGGTAAGCCCCGGTCTGCTTTATCGTGATTTGAGCTTTTTCGGTGCTTTAGTTGCTGAGGAAGTGCTGAATTTGCATGTGATCGGTTCTCCTTTCCACTTTGGAAATGCATGCTGTCTGGAATTGGAGCTCCTTTTTCCTTTGGATTGTGTATTTCCGCTGCGATTGGAATGAGAGTGGTTGATTAGTTTGGTGTGTGTATCTGTTCAGGTGGAGGGGAAAATATTTGTGAGATTTGATCAGGGGAAGGATGAGCAGAATTGGCACCTCACCGTTGGTTGTACGCTTGCTGGGAAGTGGATTCTTCACTGGGGAATTTCTCATGTAGGCGACGTCGGCAGGTATGGCTACTTTGAAGTAGAAAATGCATCCCTGAGAATTTGAGTTCATCTTCGTGACGAAATAATCAAAACGATGCTCAGTGAAATTTCTGTATAAAAAAAAAAAATGCAGTGAATGGGATCAACCTCCTGCTGAAATGAGGCCTCCTGGATCAATTTCTATCAAGGTTCCCATTGGACTTTTGAGCTCAAGTTCTTGTTTCATTTGCTCAATCACTCGAACGTTTAGTGATCTTTTCTTTTACTTTTGAAAGGACTATGCAATCGAGACACCATTGCAGAAATCATCTACAACGATGGATGGGGACGAATTTTATGAAGTGAATATAAGTATCCAGTCCAACACTAATATTGCTGCGATAAATTTCGTTCTGAAGGTTCTGACCAAATAGCAGTTAGCATCAGCATCTTCCATTCCCCTATAAGTAAACGCTTGTATATTTTAGCAAACATCCTCTTTGCTCAACTCAGAGTTTGGCTGCAGGATGAAGAATCTGGATCTTGGTATCAGCATAGAGGCAGAGACTTCAAGGTGCCTCTCATGGATTCTCTTCAAGATGATAGCAACATTGTTGGAGCCAAAAGGGGCTTTGATTTATTGCCAGGTTGGAGAAGTAACTTTATGTTTGGTGAGAATTTAAATGAGTGCTGGGCTGTCCATGTTCTTCTATTTATGCATAACTTCTTCTTATTCTTATAGCTTTTTGTCAATTACACAGAAATGCCGAACACAACTCTATTTATGCTGCACAACTTTCTCCTCACAATTGTTAAAAGGTTATAAATCTTTGGATCTCAAATGATGTAAAATGTATAGGAGTGTACTCAGATCACCACTTGCACCTGTGCTTGGAACTATGATTGTGGTTTTTCATCAGGGCAGGTGTTCTATACGCTGCATTCTTGTATGCTTCTTTCCTCCAACGGTGGAGTAGGTCACAGATCGGCAGATAGTTTCAATTTCAACTTGGTGCTGTCAATTCATGCCTTTCTCTCAATTACAATTTTTACCGATCGACGCATGCTTCCTTGACTCGGATCCTAGGTGCCCTTGGACAGCTATCTAACATACTCCTTAAAGGAGAAGCGTCAGACTATAAGGATAAAAAGGCCAGCAGTGACTTGGAAGTTTCGAAACAAGGAGTGCAGTGCCTTCAGGGATTCTATGAGGAGCTGCCTATTGTTAAAGAAGTTTCCGTTCATAACTCTGTCAACGTTTCTGTTAAGATCTGTCCTGAGACAGCTAAGACTCTTGTATACTTGGAAACTGATCTCCCTGGAGATGTTACTGTGCACTGGGGAGTTTGCAGAGATGATTCTAAAATGTGGGAAGTTCCAGCAGCCCCGTATCCGCCAGAAACAAAAATCTTCAAGAACAAGGCTTTACGGACATTGTTACAGGTAAATATCTGGATTTGATCAACTTTCTTCCAACAACACCCTGGAAATTTATAATAGCTCTCCCTTTTACATCTCAAGTGTTTCTTCCAAGGAGGATATCGCATTGTTCATAATTATGTTAATCTATTCTTGCAGCCAAGGGGACGGGAAAAAGGATTTTGGGGATTATTTGCTTTGGATGAAGAGTTTGTGGGATTCCTTTTTGTTCTCAAGCTAAAGGAGGATGTTTGGCTGAATTGTATGGGAGAAGATTTTTATATTCCGGTATCTAGCATAAGGAGTTCTTCTCTTCTTGGACAAAAGGAATCTAATAGTATGGAGACATCTGGCAAAACCGCGGAAACAAATACCGAAGTCAGTAGCACAGCATACACTGACGGAATTATCAATGAGATACGAAACTTGGTTAGTGATATTTCATCCGAGAAGAATCGCAAGGCGAAGACTAAAGAAGCACAAGAAAGCATTCTCCAAGAGATTGAAAAGTTGGCTGCTGAGGCCTATAGTATTTTCAGAAGTGCCCTGCCAACTTTTTCGGAGGAAGCTGTTTTGGAACCAGAGGTACTGAAACCTCCAAAGATATTTTCAGGCACGGGAACGGGGTTCGAGATATTGTGCCAAGGTTTTAATTGGGAATCACATAAGCCTGGAAGGTGGTATAATGAACTAAAGGAAAAAGCTTCACAATTAGCTTCTCTGGGTTTCACTGTTGTTTGGTTACCACCGCCTACTGATTCTGTGTCACCTGAAGGGTACATGCCAACGGATCTTTACAATTTAAATTCGAGGTACCATCCTTATAAACCCTATGCGTGATTTTTAGATGTGTGTGCATTTTGGTTGGGGCCCACTTAGAGCTGATCTTTTCTACCTGCTTTATCTGTTTTAAGTATAAATCTTGAAACTATAATAGCGGAAGTATCTTGGATTTGATCGACTTATTTTAGCAGTTTGAGTTAGCAGTATAGAATTTCCTTTTATACATGTCATGTGGTTTTTGCGTTCCAAAACTTCACTTTGCATTGCCCTCTTTATGAGATTCCTCTTGATGTCCTGGCATGTATGATGTCTATCAGATATGGAACTATTGATGAACTGAAGGACCTCGTGAAGAAGTTCCATGAAGTTAACATAAGAGTTCTTGGAGATGTCGTGCTTAATCATCGCTGTGCACAACACAAGAATCAAAATGGTATATGGAATATTTTCGGCGGTCGTCTAAATTGGGATGATCGAGCTGTAGTTGCTGACGATCCTCATTTTCAGGTAGTTGGCGTTAGTTGATGCCTATTATCTTTTAATTTTTTTTGCTTTCACTCACAATTTGGTCGTTTTCAATCTCTTTAAAAGATTCTTTTATCAATATGGTCTTGATCTTACAAGAATATCATATTGCACAAGGCACAAAAACTCGAAACATGCATACAGTCTTTCTGCATGATTAAACTGTGACAGTGTGGTGTCAGATCTATACTTAGCTATATGATTCGGTATGAGTCCACTCACATTTTCTTTTAAAAGAATATTGTGCTCCCTGTCCTCTTTTGTGACAAATTTTTATCCTTAGTAAGTTTGTTTCTAATATCTTGAGTAGGCACACCAAACTCCGATGATTAGAGTTGCAGATGTCATCATTTATATCTCATGTGACGATACATTTTCAGCTGATTTAGCCAATTTGCAGAAATGTAGAACCTCTTTTAATTGTTTAGTCGTGACCAAATGGTGCATTGGTATGTATCTTAGAAGGTAAAGTGTATACATATATAGTAACTGAACCACAAAGAATGCCATATATATAATATTGGCAGTGCATACTATTCTTCCTTTTTCGTGTTTGGCAAATTTTTTAAGGAAAAATCTGTTATTTTGATGCAAATGCGTTGATCTTTTGACGAATCACTTATCAAGAAAAGATTGTCCCATTATCTTGCGCGCAAGAAACTGAGTGAGGATAATAGAGTGAGAATGAAGCTAATTTATGTCTGGGGGGAAACCTTAAATTATTGGTGTAGAAAGATTACACAGGTATAAAGCCTAAACAAATTCTGTGGACGTGCGATGTGGAATACTTGATACCGTGTTTGTAAGACCAACCCAAGTGCTAAAGTTATTATATGGGGGCAAGAGCCCTTTATATGAGGCCCAAACAAACCTTGTAGACAATCGATGTTGGATAATTTCAACTATGCTAATGATTGAGTAACTGCAGGCAGCATGCAAGGGCTGCCAAAGTAGCTCAGAAAGAGAGTGCTGCTTTTAGAACTAATGATCTAAGACTTGCAAAATAGCGACAATTAAGTTAAATTGAAAAAAAAAGAGCATTAACTTAGAGAAATTTTTCTGCTCCTTTTCTACTAGAAGTCTTCAAGGGTTTTCTCAATATCTTGTTGTAGATGTGGTAGACCTATGCATAAGTATGTGTCGATTTATGAGAACCATTTGTCAATATAAATTCCAAATTTATCATAAATAGTCTCTCTTTGGCAGCGCCAATGTCTTCGCAGCAACAGGTAGAAAAGTTCTTGGTACCAACATTCTGTATGATACATGAACCAGTAAAATTCCAGAATTGCTGGTTCGGTTGACCAATTCTAGTGTTGACTTGGCTATCTACATGCAAAACATGGAACAAGAACCATTTGACTTCCCCTCGGCCAAGCACCTTTATGAACATATCCATGTTGTAAGGTCATTCCATGAAAGCGACCAGATATTTAGTGTACCAATAGTGCTATTAATTTTAGTTAAGTGTACAGTCTATGGGCTTGTTTGATGAAGTGCAAATTCAATTTATCCAACTGCATCCCAAGTGTCGCCGACTAAGTTTTGGCTTATGAATTTCACTCTGCCATATCTCGGAGTTATTTTTTACTTGTGTATGGTGGGGTGGAACTTTTATTTGCATGACCCAGGGTTTTCTTTGTTTCTGTTTGGGTTCATGCTGAGGTTTGAGCATGCTCTTCAAGTCAGTAGTGTTTTTCGAACAATGTTTTAGATATCATGTTTTGAACACCATAAGAACTCATATTTGCCCACATAGACGATTTGGTGACCCTACTGAAAGCAGCATGCCTGGCTGGATTCAGGGAAAAAGACTCACCCCTGAGGGATGGCAGTTGAGGTGATAAGTGTCGTAATTTTTTTGCTGCAGGGTAGAGGCAACAAGAGTAGTGGAGATAATTTTCATGCTGCCCCAAATATTGATCACTCACAAGATTTTGTGCGGAAAGATCTGAAGGAATGGTTATGTTGGCTGAGGTTAATGCTGAATACCTTCTCTGTTCATTTGAACACCTCCTATAATTCTTGACAGTCCACTCCCCTCAAGGGAAAGGATGGATCATAGTAATTGTTTTGGGTTTTCATGGAGAAGTTGGCTTAGATGTGTAAATATTCAAATTGGCTTTTCTTCTTACATGTAAAACTTACTATCTTTAGCGGCAGCTCTACTGGTAAATTTTTTCAGTTATGTATATCTGGGTGGCTGCAAGTACATGCTACTTTATTCTTGGTTGTGAATGCTGGTAGAGCTAAGTTGCAGTGGATGACTTCCTCATTTCTTTTCATTTCCTTGAGCTATTTAATACATCTGAGGCTTTATTTCCCTTGTTTTCTCTTGAATAAGTGTGTATCTGCAAATGTGGCTTTTCTGTTTGTTCTAACCTTCTTTGTGTCAGTTTCCAGGTCTGAGTTGACCCGATGCTAATGATTTCTGACTTTTAATTTGGTTGCACTATAGCCTCGCTTCTCACACAAAATTCTGTTTCTGCGATGATAATCCATTAAAGGTCTTACTATCGCCAGTCTGTTGGTGTCATGGCATTTTCAGGAGCGAAATTGGGTATGATGGATGGAGGCTCGATTTTGTTAGAGGCTTTTGGGGTGGCTATGTCAAAGACTACTTGGATGCAACTGAACCTTCTTTTGCTGTCGGTGAGTACTGGGATTCCCTCAGCTATACATATGGGGAAATGGATCACAATCAAGATGCACACAGGCAGAGAATTGTCGACTGGATAAACGCTACAAATGGCACAGCTGCAGCATTTGATGTCACCACAAAAGGAGTTCTTCATGCAGTAAGCACTATCGCTAATAAGTAGCCAATTTTTGGGTGTTCTGGAAACAGAGAGACTCTGATTAAGTGCACTGACTCTAGATAGAAGAAATTCATTCGGTGTTTCGTTTTTCTTTTATGGGATGCATGTGTATACAATGTCAAGTAATTTGTTCACGTTATGCTTCAAATAGAAATGTGCAACTATTACACTGCTGGACCCACTGTTATTCAAAGTAGTTATGCTCTTGGATGTTACCAGTGAAGGTGAACTGTAGACTAAAACTCAGGCTTGAATCGTTAACTCTTGTACTGATCTGCACTCGATGAATTTCATTAATTAGATTGCTGAAGAATGGGCTGTTATAAATTATTTATATGAGCATTAACTTTACCACTGATTATTTTCAGTAGCGAATTCTCTTGATTCCTGATGTTCTTCGTGTTTTCTAACCAAATTAAAGGATGTAATTCACTTCTTCCTTATCCTCCAGTTGGACATATCTTAGATGTGTACTCTTCCAGTTGTATGTCGACAATTTCTCTTATATAGATTTTCACGCAGGCATTGGAAAGATGTGAATATTGGCGACTATCTGATCAGAAGGGAAAACCTCCAGGGGTTGTTGGATGGTGGCCATCTCGAGCTGTAACATTTGTGGAGAATCATGACACTGGCTCTACCCAGGTCAGAAGTTTGCACATTCTACTTTGTTCACCTTATCTGATCTTGATCCTTTCCAGGACTGTGTTTCAAAAGGTACTTTGTGTCGTGCTAAGGCAGGAGTTAGAAGAAACAAAATAAAATACATAAACACTGTTATGAGTGCAATTATTCATATCTAATAAAGAATATTTGGGTTCTAGGTAAACCACGTCTTTAACGTGTTAAATATACATGGCCACAACCCTGACCTGAGAAAAAGAAACCCAATGAAATACTTCATGGGCTTCTATGTCCTGTGTCAGGTTGAACATTTTCCTCTTGGTGGCTCTAGAGTATGCATGAGGACAGGAAAAGGTAAAAGCTAGAGATGAGCGATACCACGAGCAGTGTCACTGTTGATCACTGAAAAGAAGGGCCAATTTATGCAAATTGTGCCCAATGTATATTGCCTTTATTTCATTCTGTTGTGGTCATTTTCACACACACACACACACACACACACACACACACATATAAAATGTCAAAATGAAGAGTTGCTGTATGTAGTATGCCGAGGTTATTCCCTGAAGAAATGGAACTCTTGGAGTCGATACTGGGAGGACAACATCTCATTGCATGTTTTGTTTTGGTATTCTTGAAGGGTCATTGGAGATTTCCAAGTGGGAAGGAAATACAAGGATATGCCTATATCTTGACGCACCCAGGAACTCCAGCAGTGTTCTATGACCACATCTTCTCTCACTACCAATCTGAAATTGCTTCACTTATCTCTCTCAGGAATCGCAACAAGATCCATTGCAGGAGCACTGTGAGTAACAGAGACTGATTGCTAATAACCAGATAATTTTTAGAACCGCCCACCTACTTGTCGGCACTGAACGAGTATTACAATTTGACATGGTTGGTTGATAAATGCAAAAAAAGGAATCTAGAAAATGAGCTAAAAGAGTGAAATGAGTGAGGCGCTTCCAGGACAGATAAGGTGACAGGTGCTTTGCACATGTAGGGCGGGTGTTTTGCACATGCTAGTAGTAGTCCTTAAGATGAAGGAGTTTCGTTCTAAAAGGACCCAAATCCAATCAAAGGAGGACAAAATGGAGAGAAATATAGATTGAAGGATGGTATAATACTGTTGAACACTGCTTAATTCCCTACATCTTGTAACACAATGAAAACCAGGAAACGGGTTAGACTTCTAGGTTGAGTTATTGAGCTATGTCCTCTCGAATTTATATGTAACTTCACATAGAAACTTGAAAGGATTGGGGAGCATGGTTTTCTCCTTTTAGCAAAAGATAAGAACGAGAACTAAATTAGTTAGGTGGAAAAAATCTCGAATGTGCTGATGGGGAAAAATTATCGTATTTATGGGTCTCTCCGTTCATCATTCTTAGAATATCCATTCCGTTGGATAATTTTACTTATTTATTTTTCATTTCGGTACTAATGGGAAAATACTGTTTTTAGCTTGCACTCATCAGGCCTCCAGATGGGTCAAGTTTTTCTTAGGCAACCAGCTAGCAGGTTGATTTTATGTGAACACTTTCACTGTTGTAGATCAAAATAACCAAGGCTGAGAGGGATGTCTATGCGGCCATTGTGGACGAAAAAGTCGCAATGAAGATTGGACCAGGCTACTATGAACCCCAAAGTGAGCCCCAGAAATGGTCTCTAGTCCTCGAGGGAAGAGATTACAAGGTTTGGGAAGCTTCATAATGTCCTCATATACTAGTGTTCAGTCCCGACCCAATGGAATCAGTCGACAGAATGTTCCTCGATGAAGTTCTCCAGAGTTTATCCTCGAGCCAGTTGGAGCATACCTGAGCACGATGGTGTGCTATTCCAATATAATTATGCACGAATTGTATCGATTTATACCTGGTGTGGTTAACTGGTCCAGCGAAAAAGTAATGCAGGTGTCGGAAGCAATAGTTCAGTGATTAGCAAGTACTCCATCACTATGGATGTAGACTATATATTGAATATGACAGTGGCCCGGGCATTGCATCCCAGGTAACATCCTTTTTTGTTTTCTGTCGAAATCATGTAAGAATAGTTAAGACGCAATCGAACATTGATTGAAC
This sequence comes from Rhodamnia argentea, assembly GCF_020921035.1. Classification (NCBI taxonomy): domain Eukaryota; kingdom Viridiplantae; phylum Streptophyta; class Magnoliopsida; order Myrtales; family Myrtaceae; genus Rhodamnia; species Rhodamnia argentea. Next base: position 5,642,401 of record NC_063154.1, on the reverse strand, counting down.
CCAAGGAAATCCTGCAGATTCTGCTGGATGGTATTGTTCCACGATTTGTACTCTGCAAAAGAAATTATGTTGTATAAGATACTTGAATACACTACCGATAAGGAAAGATCAGTTCAATGTCCTGTGAAGTTCCCGATTGCACTTGAGATTAAAGCTATTTTCGTTTGGCGTCTCCGTCTTACATTTTCTTTGCTCTCCTCAAGTTTTCCTATGGGGACTTGCTAGCCAACATTTGACTGCAGCAGCCCTTGCCAGCCAGTTCACTACGCAATTTGTTATTATTGTTAATATTATTATCGTCATCGTCATTATTATCTTTGCTTTTGGCTGCCGCTATTGACTGTAAAAATCATGTAATGCATAGTATTAAATATATTACGGCAGATCCACTAAATTGACGTACTAATTGCCGACAGGAATTGTAAATCGTCCTTTAAATCCATATCTATATCACTTACTACACGACCTTCTTAATGACTGAAAACCTCATCGCCCCTAACAAAAATAACCAAAACCTAATTGCAGCATCTTCGAACAAGAAAGTGACGAGCTGCCCTCGTGGGATTGTTCCGGTCCTTCTGGAAGCTGCGGCAGTCGACCGAACCGGTCCAACTGGATACCGTTCCGGCCTTTAGTTTTTTCCTTTTTTGATTAAATTCCGACCTTCAGTTCCATTTCTCTATTTTCCGTGGTTTTTCTTGAAAGAACAAAAACTCTCGGGGGCAATATGGGAAAACGCAAGAATAGGAGAAGGACAGAAGTTCGATGGAAGCAAACAACGACATTAATTAATTGATTAATGTTTCTTTTTTTTCTTTTCTTTTTCTTTTTTTTCCGATCGTAGCATGAGAAAAACGCTGTCGAAAGAACGAGAGGCTCGGGGTGGGAGGGCGAATATGCCCCCAGCACACCAGTCTTGATTCCCAAGCCCCTGGACATGCAACAACCCCTGTACTCTCTTTCTCTCCCTCCTGCCTCGAATCGACGGCCGCAGATGGCGTATCCCTTCATCCGACGCTCCACATCGCACCTCACCTTAAATTCCCCAATATTTTTCCCCATTTGCCGTTAACGTAGGGTTCCCTTTCGATAAAACACCCGCACCGAACTCCCTCCCCCATTTTTTTGCCTTTTCCCTACGCGCCGATAGAGAGATTCTTCTCCATTTTTCCTTGTCAATTTTCTCGGGAAAGAAGAAAGAGCACAGCTTAATCATGGCGAAAGGCCCCGGTCTCTACTCCGACATCGGCAAGAGAGCCAGAGGCTCGTTTTCGCCCCCTTCGCTTTTGAGCTTTTTCGTCGTTTTTTTTTTTTTTTTGCGGGTAGCTCGGTCGTGTTGTGGTGTTGCTGTCGCTGCTCATTTTGGTGTTAATAGCTTGTGTTTGTGTGCGTGATTGATTTTGTTGAGTACAGATCTTCTCTACAAGGATTATCAGAGCGACCACAAGTTCACCATCACTACCTACACTTCCACCGGAGTTGTGAGTTCCTTTCTTCGTCAGTGAGCCTCCGTTTCTCGAATCGTCGTTTCGTTTCAGCTCTTTTGAGGTGGTTATGACTTGGATATGCTGGATTTGTTTGGGGGAGGAAGTGATTCTTATTATGCTCTATGGATCCTGAATCGAGTAGGTGAATTAAGTATATATATGGATTCGCTGTCGGTTTTCTATTCTGTTCCAGTTCGTGTTTGGTTCTTTTGAGGAACTTGTGATTCGGTTATCGAGGAGTGTGGTTGTTGGTTGGAATTTAGGTATGTTAGGAATGGTATCTGCAACTTTTGCTTGAGAAATGAAATGGCAGATCAGTCAATTTTGAATTGATGGTTTGCTTGCTACCAGAAAGACTAATTTGTGTTTGAAACATTGTAAATGTCTCAGCTGTAGATAATTGATTTGCTATCCATTTGTAGATGGCCTGTGATAATTCGTTAAGCGGCAAGGAGAGGTTCATTTTCAACTCAGGTTTAGTTACTACTATTGTTTGTCTGATATGAACTTTTAGTTTTTGTGTTTAGCATTGTTGGGTCATTTTCAGAAGTTACTATCACCTTGGCTTTCTGAAGCTGAGAGCAATACTGACTTTTAAACCAAGATATGGAATTGTCGCAGCAATACCACAATCTTTCATATTTGATTTGTTTAGAGTACTTTTGCTGGCTTGAGGGTTGTCCTTGGGGGCATAGCTGCTGTTGTTCCATTCTATTCAAGCCATCAAATGGGAGGACCTTGCACGTTGACATTCTCTTTTCCCCTGTTGTAACAACCTTTATTGCATTAAGTTTTTGTCTTTGCATGGCCTATCTTGATGTATTTAGTTTTACCAGTAAATTAAGGCCTTGCCCAAAAATACGTATGAGAATATAGATGGCCAAAATATCTAAACTATGTTGGTATTTGTCGATGCCTTGTGTGGGTTTTAAGGTTGATCTCATTCCTGCTGAGGTTGATGGTGTGCCCATTTTGGAAAATACTAGCTTATTATGAGGCTTCAGCTAAGCTGTGCAGGAGCAGTGTGTTTGATTTTTCTCTTGTTATTGTATTTCAGGCCATCACTTCTACGGGAATCAAGAAAGGAGAGTTTTTTTTGGCTGATGTGAGCACTCAACTGAAGAACAAGAACATCACCACTGATGTGAAAGTGGACACCAACTCCAATGTCAGTGTTTAAGCCCTTAAGGGCATTATCAGTTAATTTTCCCACTTTCCATATGGAATGTCGTTCTCGTATGGATACCAATGTTTGATTATTGTTTTCTTGTGTATAATTATGATCGTTTGGATTGTGAATGTTGAACTGTTTTCTGTTCTTGTTTTGTGCATATGTAGCTGCTTACTACCATTACTGTTGATGAACCTGCTCCTGGGCTCAAGACAATATTTAGCTTTATTGTTCCTGACCAGAGATCTGGGAAGGTGAGGACCTGTTCCATGTTGTGCTCAGAAAGTGTGATTTCACTTGATCTCTTTTCAGTATCTTCTGTTTTCATGTACATTGGATGCTTCTCAATCTGATTTATGGTCATATGGTAATAGGTGGAACTTCAATACCAGCATGAGTATGCTGGGATAAGCACAAGTATAGGGTTGACTGCAAATCCCATTGTTAATTTCTCTGGAGTGGTTGGAACCAACGTTCTTGCTCTTGGAACTGATCTCTCCTTCGACACTGCCACTGGAAACTTTACTAAGTGCAATGCTGGATTTAGTTTCACGAATGCTGATCTTATTGCATCCTTGACTTTGTGAGTTCTTGAATCCAGAAAAAAGGGTTGTCTGCTCCCTTCATTCACATTTTATTTTGTGCCATTGCCACATCTGTTTTCATGTAAATACCATATTCATCATGTTTGGATAAATACATTATACGGTTGCGATCGATGACTTGTAATCTTTCATGGGAATATAGACAAGGCGGATTTATCTCCTTGTTCTAGTTAACTAACATATACAGCTGCCTGGAAGTATTAATTGCTTGCTTGCAGTAGAGTGGCAATTATCATTAGATGTTTAATTTGCTGTCGCTGTTCGATCTGTGTGGGGAAGTGTTAAGGTTTTCTTGCATCACTGATGGGGGTGTTTGGTTCTTATACAGGAACGATAAGGGCGATACCCTCAGTGCTTCCTACTATCATACGGTCAGCCCGCTAACCAACACTGCTGTTGGGGCAGAGCTGTCTCACAGCTTTTCAAGCAACGACAACATGCTTACCATCGGGACTCAGCACGCACTTGACCCATTGACCTTGGTGAAGGCTCGGGTTAACAACTATGGCAGGGCAAGTGCTCTCATCCAGCACGAGTGGCGCCCAAGATCCCTGTTCACTATCTCAGGGGAGGTCGACACGAGAGCCATTGAGAAGAGCGCCAAAATTGGGCTGGCCTTGGCTTTGAAGCCATAGACTGAAGTCCGGGTTGCTCTCATTTTATGGGTTAAAAACACTGTTTCTGTTCTCACGGAAGAAAAAACGAAAGAGAACGGCATTTCGGTTAGGTGGAGAGGAAATAAGAGGTAGGGTTAGAAGGAGACCTTTGTATCTTTTTCTTTCTTGATTCAACTTTTGCGATGAGTTTGGTTTCATGTCTGGTGGCCATGGATTGTATAAAATAATTCAAGCTGGCCACACAATTCCTGTGCGGTCATTTTCCCCTTCTTTTTTTTTGCCAGTTCTCCCATTTTATCCTTTTCAATACCTCGAATGTTCGAAAGGAGGCTGTGCTCGATGTGTTTCAAGGGTTGCGGAGACATGAGGTCACTGGCATACAACGCTACTCTGGACAAGCCCTACGGCTTGCGTCCGCATTCAGGAGATTTCTGAGTTTTAGTCTGACAGTGTAATTTCAGTACTTTTAGCTTAAGAGGAACGTCGATTCGGTCGACACGGAGCCCAGTTGGAGGGTGAACAAGACACCCTCCACGTCAGCCCCTTACATGATGGTTCGCGTTTGCCATTGGCAATGACGTTTGAGGCAGAGTACAAATGAAGAGAACTCCACAGAAGCCCAATCTCACGTGTCCGCAGCAGCTGGTTATAGATTCATCGCCTCAAGAAACGGACCGGTGACGACTTTATTGGAGACTCAGAAGATCAGGTGGCGTCCAGGGATGGCAAAATCTAATTGTGCATCCGGCGATCGGTTTGGTATCGTACGTCGCCTCGGTTTCAGATTTATCACGTCATGATGCCGAGAATACACCAGTCAAATATCAAATAGCATTCGACCCAAAAAAAAAATCAAATCGCATAGGAGAAGAGAAGCCTCTGCGACAACATTCTTAATACTTGAACAAATATTATAATACTACTGACAAATACGTAACACAAGCCCATCTCCTCCTCAAAATATAACCAGATAGGAGTACCGGTATCAACATCCTATAACTCCTTATTTGGATGACACTTTCACAATCTTTTTTAGCTTTGACAGGTAAAAACAGGAACGCAACCGACAAAGAACAAAGTGCAACACAATGTACCACCAACGCACACATTTACTACCATCATATTAACAGATGAGTAAAAGCGAAACCACAGCCCCATGTTATGTACTCGGCTTATTGCGCGGCATGCGCCTGTAGGAGACCCTCCCTGATCTGAGTCGCGACGTCTCTCACAGCACCAGGACCATGTGGGATGAAAACAGAGCTGGATTTTGAGGATGCACCGATTTCCTTCATGGTGTCGAAGTATTGGGTGACCAGTACCATATCCATGACATCCTTCGATGATGTTCCTGGAACATTCTCAGAGAAAGCCAGCACACTGTCCCTCAGCCCATCCACGATAGCCTGCCTCTGCCTCGCTATCCCGAGTCCAGCCAAGTATTTAGACTCTGCATCTCCCTCAGCTCGCTTGATCTGCAGAATCTTCTCTGCTTCGGCTTTCTCGTTTGCAGCTACTCTCAGCCGCGCAGCTGATAATTACGTAAATTACGTGAATACCACAAATCTACTTGTGCCACATGATTTTTGTCCAGATAGACATTATTTGACAACACAACTACAAGGGGAACCTTGGTCAGGATTATAACCAGATTTTTAGGATTTTTTCTAATGCACATTTAGCAGTCAAACCAACAGGATTTGATTTATCTTTGCATTTGGTAGTTGATGTCCATGTGAGGACATCATGTGTGGGCAATTTAGATTGAAAAATGTGGCTCAATTAATCCCTGCCTTTGCAATGGTCAAGAATCTGACTCTTTCCAAGACACCTGAAATTCTTCATGAAACGCACAAGAGCAATGCAGATCAGGCACTCATTGTCTAGAAATAAACCAACAGAATTGTCTATCATGGTCTTCTAGATATTTTGACCATTTAATTTTGCAGGTTAGGTTAACAACACTTTCAGTATGGCACACATTTTGTAAACTAAGGAAATGAAACATGCAACATCCTATCATCAGAAACAAAAGGAATCTACCTGCATTAATCTCGTTCATTGCTCGCTTCACATGGTCATCTGGTTCTATATCTACAATGAGTGTCTGAACAATCTCATATCCATAAGCTGACATAGCCTGCACGTAGGATAGATAAATAATACAGTCCCCCTTCTATGGAATCATCAAGGAGTACCTGAATGATAAGAAATACCTTCTCAAGTTCCTCCTCTACAGCTTTTGCTATTTCATTCTTCTGTTCAAATGTCGAATCAAGTTCCAACTTGGGAACACTTGCGCGAATGACTGAGGCAAAAAAAAAAAAATGTCATCTCTGCCTCATCTCTGGTATTCAAGGATTCCGGAATGAGGAAGCAATAATTGCTCCAAAGCTAACAACAAGGCCAACAATTTAGCGCATTAAAAGGTTTCATGTTTTAGATCCAGCAACATGCAACGGAGTATTCATCTCAAATATGCACTTAAACAATGCTTCATGAAACAGTAAAAATAAGCAAACTAGCTCAAACTCTGATTACTTCTGTTGCCCCGACATAAAAATGAAAAGGTTGAGATGACCACAGAGAAGAGAGGGAAAGGGAAATCTTCTTTTCTCTAGCATATACCAAAGATATTTATATTGCATCATGTTTGCTAACATGCCGGAGGTAGAACTTTCAATAATAATTCAGCTCTGTATAAGTCTTCCAAAAATTCAACTCGGAAAAATGAAGGATTCATGTATCCAGGTAATAGTTAGCAACTCACGAAGACGAAACAAAACAGTCCAATTCAGCCATAGCTCACTATGAAACTACTCTCTTCATTTGTGTAAGTAACTATTATCCCTCTTCTTTGCAAAAACTTAACGCTACCGTATCAGAAACAAAGACAAAACTATTCTGACCACATGTATATAAAGAATGGGACAGCAACATCCCAAAGAACATTATTGAAGAGATTGCAGATATCAGAAATAGCTCAAGTTAGATGTTCAATTTCAAAGCGGATCATGAAACCAGAGTACCAGCATGACCACTGCCTCCCTCTTTGTTAAGGAACTATGTTATGTGCCCATGCTTCATAACGCCAGACTTATACACATATAGCACATACCATCAAAGACGTAGGATTGAATCTGGGCCCTGGTGTTGGTGAGCCTGTAGAAAGCATCAGATGCCTTCTCTGACAGTGCTCGATATTGGATGGAAGCAACCACAGTGACGAAGACATTATCCTGGAGATGAAGTCAACATATAATGACTGGTCAACATCAATTAAAAACGCTAATAATTTGATTCCAATAAGCTCCTTGTTGGGCTTTGAGCTGTTTCCCTTTCTAATTTTGCACCCCACTTGATGCTTCTAAAATAACCTCACTACAAATGAAAACATAAAAATGGTGCCAATTCTAAAGCCACAGCTTCCAGCCAACACACATCCTGATGCTAGCAACTAATCAAGTTCCACAGAAACCAGGAAAACATGTATCTATGCAGTATGAATGAAATCTCGTAGTCAGCACTCTTATTAATACTGTAAGTCACTCCTGAAAGAACAAAGAGAGGTCATATTGCATTATGCAAAAGAACCTCAAAAGCACAGTCGGAAATACAAAGTCCTAATTTCATGCTTCTATATGCCACAGGTCTGCCAAAACATTAAAATCGAAGTGTAGAATTGTGGAGCTCCCAATGTTGGTTCTTTTAAGTGATGACACTACAATCCTTAAAGGACTTTTCAACAACCAAATCATTTAGAGAAAACTTCAAACATCTTCAACTCATATTAAAGTAAACTACTTCCAACTTCCCAAACGAAAACAGATTTAACAAAGGTATAATTTTTATACTCGAGATAGGTCAAATAACTAGCATACCTTTGTCTTTGTTTCGCACCGAACATCCAGCTGCTGTACACGTAAAGAGAGGTGACCAGCCACCTGGCTCCCCAAGCACCAGGGCAAACAGTGGCATCCAGGCTCTAGCACATCGTCAAACTTGCCAAAAGTTTCCTTAATAGCTACAGTTGACTGGTCCACCTGAATACATCCAAGCGCTTGTCCCATTTGTCCGTTCTATAATGCAACGATTAAATGGCTGAGATTATTAATGACCAAAAAAAAAAAACCGATAAGAGATATATACAATTTAAACGAGCTACACAGAGCATTCAGCCTACCAACAGATGGAGTCAAATTGACAAGTAATTTCATTTGTGAGACAAGGGAAAAGTTGCATACAGAGTGTATACACAAACAGGCACATGTGACTGTCTGTGTACATGCTCATGTGCATGAGAGAGAGAGAGAGAGAGAGAGAGAGAGATCACTTCAACGATCTAAATCACCAACACTGGTTGCTTATGCAAGATGAAACTAAAACTACAAGCTCAACTAAATTCTGTTACATGTGCAGGAATACCTGCAAGACACCACAAATGGTAAAAACTACCCCTCATGAAAAAATCGCCTTGTTAGAAGAGCCCCAGACAATTCTAAGTCCTTCCTATAAGAAGGGGTAGCATTTACAGACTTCAAATAATATCCATCCAAAATATGAAATGTAGTAGGTTTCTTATATGTGGCTTTCCCATACCAAACCCATTTCAAGTAGTTTAGATACGGTGGAGTTAAAACTGCTATGTTTTACCCAGTCAATTATATTATATATAATAGTCCTATGGACCCTGCATATTGCCCCCCCGTTGAGGTTAAGACAAATATTTAAATTGCATATTTGAGCACCTCCAGTAAGAAAATCACTCACCTCCTATCCTACAATATGGATGTGAAAAAAGCAACTGGAGGCGAGGCTGGCAGACAACCCACACTCGATCCAACTATAATGCAGGGGAGGAAGGCAGTACAAAATTGTCTCAAAAAATAGATTTTGGTCGTCGATTATTTTGTTGTAAGGCTATCGTTGAACAGAACTAGGAGATAAGAACTGATTCCATCAAGCAATCATCGATCGCACCACTAAGGACCATTACTAAAGTGATGAGTGGAGAAATTTGAAAAGCCGACAGGTCAAGGATAAGCATTATATAGGGTCTACTCACCATTAAATATCTGATTGTCAACAGTGTCAATAGAAAATTGCCATTTGACAACTACTGAATAAGACAAGCTTCGACCAAAAAAAAAAACACAATAAGACGGCAAAGACTAGAGTACAAATACGTATTATATGCGTGTAATTAACTGTCCACACTGCCACAAACAGCGAGAAAGGACACTCAATTCCTAGGTTTTGCGTTTAAATAAGATAACGAAGTTTGCACGCAAATCCATCCACAGAACCGAAGATAAGATACATACTACACCTCATTTTCACGAGGAGGAACCGAACCGACGTCACGGAAGAACTCACTAGACGCGCGCCAAAAACTAAGCGAAATTGTCAAAGCACGAGGAACGGCGAAAAGCATTAAGCCTTCAAAAACCGGTCAACATCCAGTATCGGCCCACCGGACTCCACTCAACTCGTGGAAATCCAATCCACGCTTCAAAACAGCCTTCGCCCCGCCACGCAAACCCTAATTCCCGCGCCATTTCGCGCTATCGACGCAGCCACGGACCGCTCGAAGTACCGAGAACTCCAATCGAAACCGCAAAATCCGGCGGGAACTCAACCCATGGAGACGAGCGAAGACAACGCGACGCAAAGCCGGCGAGAGGGGGGGGGAGAGGGAAGGAACGACGAAGCACGGACAACCAACCTGCAATCACCTCAACGACGACAAGAGCGCGAGAGATACAAGACGACGAGGATTACTAATGGAAGCTTTTATAATGGCGAGGCGAGGATGACCATAAACAGCAGAAAGGGAATCGCGAAACGCGACGAGCGGAAGCTGCGAGGAAATCATTTTCGGGTAAGAGAAGCTGCTCGGAATTCGAAGCGACACGCGTCCAGCGGCGGCCGCTTTTCACCACAAGATTCCATAAATCCTCGCAGAGGAGAGAGAGAGAGAGAGAGAGAGAGAGAGAGAGACCTGGTGAGAGATTCTTCACGCTCTTTGCCTCTTCTCCTTCGTTGGCTAACTTGACCGGGAAGACATCTTTCGGGGTCTCCTTTATATAAGTGGTTTTGGTTGTTGGGCCGGGGGGCCCGGACCCAAGAGGATGACGCCGTCTATCCACGTTAACCCGAACAGAATCTCGGAGAACTTTGCTAAATGTTGGTGCGAGGCTCACGCGAAGATACGGAGAGAACGTCCGTTTGGGTACCAACGTCCCCAGCAGAACGAAAGGGTCCCCACCACCCACGAGCGCGAGTCTCGCATTGACGACGCGGGAGTTGGTTTTTCTTCGGTTGCACCGCACCTCGGAGCACGACGAATCGTTAGATTTTTCGTTATCCATCATAACAATTCATGTGTCGTCGTTTTCGTGGGCAATGAAATATTCCTCCTTTATTAATTTGTGTAAAAGATGAAAGTGATCGATTATTGGAAAATATCTTCCGAATCATTCATCTTCCATAAATTAGGTTCGAATACGTTTCCTCTGCAGGTAAACGTTCATAGCCTTCTCTCGTCTCGAACAAAACTTAAAAAAAGAAAACCCATCAAATCACACGGTGGGTTGGCAGCGGCATAGGTTCCGGCTTCCTCATGAGAAGGTGTGCTTGTTTAGTTGAAGGATTCCGTCAATCGAAGCGGGAATTTTTAAAAAATTTGAAGAGATGACATTGATCAAATCGGACCGTCCATTTTAATTAGGATGGCCCGATTTGACCAATGTTAGGATGACCCAATTTGATCAATGTCACCCCTAATATTGAATTGGCAATGTTAGGGGATCCATTTCCCCGTTCGGGTACCAACATCCCAACAAAATGAGTGGGTCTCGCCCGAGCGTGAGTCTCGCCGAAGTTGGTTTTTCTTCGTTAGCACCGCATCCCGAGGCATGACAAGTAATTAGATTTTTTATTATCCATGATAAAAATTTATGTGTCGTCATTTTCATGAGCAATGAAATATTTCTCATTCATTAATTTATGTAAAAGATACAAGCGATCGATTTCAAGAAAATATCTTCCGAATCATTCATCTTCCATGGATCGGGTTCGAGTACGTTTCCTCCGTAGGTAAACGTTCAGCCTGCGTTTGGTCATCGGGATTTCGGGTCGGGATAGGATTAGATATGATATGATAAGAAATCTATGGATTTAGCCATATCTCATTCATCATTTGGTGAATTACGGATTTAAAGTCGGATATTCTCATATCCTATCCTATCCCGCATTTGGTATAAACCGTATATCAATATAAATGACATATATGCCCTACATGATGCTCATGAAATATTCCGATCTTATTACTATAAAAATAATGTTCTCAAACAAAAAAAAACTTGAAAATATACACATTTTATTAGATTTTCAAACCTCTTTGCAAAAAAAATAAATAAAATGAAAATTGAAACAAATGAGACAAGAAAGTTAGCTTTTATATGACGGATAAGAGAAATCATATCCGACCTTATTCTACCCCCTCCCCTAGGATTTTTTTATCCAGGTTATGTCCCCCTATATCCGACATTATATTATCCGGGACACCTACCAAACACGGGATAGGATAAAACATATCATATCCCGAGTTTTATACGGACGACCAAACGCACCCTCGTAGCCTTCTCTCGTCTCGAACAAAACTTAAAAAAAGAAAACCCATCAAATCACACATTGGGTCGGCGGCGGCATAAGTTCCGGCTTCCTCATGAGAAGGTGTGCTTGTTTAGTTGAAGATTCCGTCAATCGGAGCGGGAATTTTTAAAAATTTTGAAGAGATGACATTGATCAAATCAGATCGTCTATTTTAATTAGGACGACGGCCCGATTTGATCAATGTCAGCCCTAACATTGAATTGGCAATGTTAGGGGATCCATTTCCCCGTTCGGGTACCAACGTCCCAACAAAATGAGTGGGTCCCGCCCGAGCGTGAGTCTCACCGAAGTTGGTTTTTCTTCGTTAGGACCGCAGCTGGGGGCACGAAAAATAATTAGATTTTTCATTATCCATGATAAAAATTTATGTGTCATCATTTTCATGAGCAATGAAATATTTCTCATTCATTAATTTATGTAAAAGATACAAGCTATCGATTTCAGGAAAATATCTTCCGAATCACTCATTTTACGTGGAGCAGGCAATGCCTTATTTTCTAACTCTCCACGTAACCGACGCGCAATAAGCTCATCGATGAGTTAGAGCTTCGGCAAATCCATAACTTACAGATTCGATTTTCAGCCGTACAATGCGGGCATCCCGAAATCCATAACGCGGATAGCTCGTTCCGGATCAGGTTCGAGTACGTTTCCTCTGCAGATAAACGCTCGAGCTTTCTCTCGTCTCGAACAAAACCCGAGAAAAGAAAACCCACCAAACCACACAATGGGTCGCCGGCGGCATAGGTTCCATTTTCCTCCCGGGACGGTGCGCTTGTTGTCTTCCCCAGCTGGACGTCGTCGAAGGATTCCGTCGATCGGAGCTGGTGTCACGGCGATCAAATCCCCTTTGACAAAACGAGATTCCTTCTGGCTGACGCCACATTGCCAAGAGGGTAAGCTTGCCTTCTCCAACCGGACCACGACTTCCTTGTCATCCCATCCTTTTTTCAAAAGAGAACCCCGAGTTTAGCTCAAGTCACATTTACTTTGTCAAAGATTAGTCCAAATTTGCCGCCCGGACATTTTGAATCTTTCCAAACTTTCGCAATCGGCACCTTAACTCGACACAAGCTTAATAACACTTTAGATTTCGAGAAATGTCAGAGGTGTAAATAGATAAACCATTTCCGATTAAAAAAAGAAGAAAAAAAACCGATAGACCCTCGATCTTTCCATATAAAAGTTTGAGGTCAATGAACTTGATTGACCCGTAAGATCCGAATCAAAATGATTTTGTTTTTGGGCAAAGCATCAAAATGATTTACATCGAATCTTACTTGACTTGTATTATCCTAAATGTACTTATCCACTTGGTCCCACGTCGTAATGTCCATCCGGACAGGCCAAGTTTGCGCAAATCGAATTTTTCCTTTTCCAAAGAAATCGCTCTTGAGCTGTATGAGCTGTATCATTAAAATCACCTTCTTCTTCTTTTTTTAAGTTTTTCCGTTCTCGGTTTTTGACGCCGAGACGCAAAGCAGACGCCAACCTTGTTGTCCAACGTTGGTGCCTGCTGATGCTACTGAAACTAATGGACCCTTCCTTTGGCGTTGCCAGCGCAATTTTCTTGTTTGAAAATTCCGCAATCGTCTCGAATCGGGTCGCTACGAATCGTACCAAGAGAGAAAAATAAAATAAAATTATGCAAGCTTAATGCGTGCCGACGCATGTCCCGATCGATATTCATCGGCACTCGTATCGAAAACCGCCGGCCGCGTCATCCGACCTGAATCGGAAGTCATTGCTAATTGTGGGAAACGCATCATAATTGTTGGGCCTGCGTCTTCATGGGCTACGGACAGATGATCGCGAGTTGGTTGAACTCGCGATTCGCGTGGATGGTTCGGAGAAAAGGAGAAGATTCCCTAATTCAGCTAAGCCATGCTACAATCCGGGTAGGACCAAGAAAAGGACGTGGTGGGGATGGCGATGAGATTAATTTGGTATAAGTGAAATTGAGTACTTTTAAGGAGGGCCGAGCACGGGCCGAGTCTTTCGGAAAAACATTTGGGCTCGGCCCATGGGCCGGCCTAGCTGTTCCGTCACATTTAATTTTGATTTGTTCATTTATTAATCAGGTCCTTTATAAAGATAATCTTTAAATCACGACATTAACATACCAAAAAGAAGAAATTCTCTGTTTTTTTTTTCTCTGTATTTATTTGCTGGGTTTTCTCACGATTACAATCTAGCTTCTGAATGACACACACACATGTACATGATTGCTACTAAATATGATAGCTTGAATGTCTGAGTACTTTTATTAAAAAGATTAATACTCCGTAACTCCATAAATAGGGATTTCACATTCACCTTTTATTTACACCAAAAAATGATTAACTTTTGGTTATTGTCAATATGTGATAAATTTAATCGAAAAGAGCAAAGTTTGGTCCTTTATGAATAGTATTATCGCCGACTTGATGAATCAAAAGAATCAATAAAAAGTGGAGTCTACAATCTCATATGATACCGTAAAAAAAGTAACCCTCAATGTAGTGAAATAAAGGAATCGTTTTCATGGTGAAATTGAAAAAATTGTCAAAATAGCATCGTTGATGTAACCATTCTATAATTATTTAAAACCTTCATTTGTAACATTCATTGGTAACTATAGATTGTACGCTTAAATAGCTGCATGGTACTGTTCCGAGACCCCCTCGCACAAATAAACAAACGTGTTATATTTCAATTATCTTTCAATTTCTTCATGTATCTTTATTATTTATGAATATCCAACCGCCGATTAAATTTCATCACGCTTTGTATACCGTTTGAATTGAATATATCGATTCTCTTGTCCGCATATGATATTTTCTATCCAGAATTATCGCAAAACTTGTCTTTTCTATAAAAAAAAAAATGAAAGAATGATTTTCGATAAAAGGTATTTCCTTATTTCGGGGTTTTTTTTTAAAGAAATTTTGCTTTTATCCTTCCTCTTTCTTTCGTGCCTGAAAAGAGTAATAAATTATATGCAGTATGACCAAAAAAAAAAATATGTGGATGACGTGGCAAATTGAGCCAATCATCCGGAACAGTTGCAGACATGGGAAAGAAAGAAAGACATACGAGGAAGGAAGAGAGCTTCTCGAAAAAGCGGAACGAGTTTCTTCTTCTTCGTCTTCTCTCTTTACCAGAAATCGAAAACAGAGGAAAGGCCCAGAGCTGTAACGATCACATCGGCGAGAGCAGTCGATGAAGGTATCCGCCATGTTCTCTCTCTACTCCTCCTCCACCGTCAAGTATGTCTCTCACCCATTGTCAGCTCTCCCTCCCTTCCGCTCTCCCCTCCGACCCAAATCGGGGGATTTGGTTTTTTTCCCGAGAAAATCGCCGTTCCCGGGAAAACCTTTCGGTGTTGTTGGAAAGAGGAGCTTTAGCGTCGTTTCCTCATCTGCGTCGGGAAGTGGACGCCGCCAATCCGCTTCTCAGGTGCTTCATCACTCTCTCTCTCTCTCCATTTGGGTCGGCGTCTTTTGGTGTCCCCTTGATGTCCGAAACTGGAGATGTGAGCGTGAAGAGTGATGTTAGCGTACTGTGATAAGATCATTTGGGTTGTAGACCAGATGTTGTTTGCCTGAAATTGTCGTTTGGCTCCGTGTCTATAACTGTGAAGTCACTAGTGCGTCAAGTTGCTTGCAAAAGATGGTTCCTTACGAGTGTCATTTTGAATCTTTTGGGGCTACAGGGAGCTGAATCGTTTCTCAGGAAAGTCTTGGAGAATATGGAGTGCGTGTACTTGAACAGGAACCCCACTGCCAAAGCCATCCTGGAGCTCGTTCGGTCGGCCGACGAAGATCAAATATGTTATGATCATCTCGCATTTAGGACTTTCGGGGTATGTCGATTTTAGTTTTGGAAAATTGGTCGGCCATGATATGGATTAAAGTATATCGTGGTATTACCTTAAGCAAGTGTTTTTATCGGGATTCGGTTAAACTCCGCCCATGTATGTTTACATAGCCTATGTATGTTTATTGTGGATGCAATGTGGTATTACCTTAAGCAAGTGTTTTTATCGGGATTCGGTTAAACTGATAAGAATAGATATTGCACTTGGTCTTAGCCGAAGGACCTAGAAAGGTATGTGTTTCTTGGCGTTCTCTTTTATCCTTCGTGAGCAAATAGTTAGGAGACTGAATGTTCCATCAAAGTCCGGGACCCTGGAAAGATGGTTTTGCAAGTCACTTGCTATTACACAAAACGACATAAGAAAAGCCATCTTTGTGCGTCAAGAACTGCTTTTGAGTGATTAATTAAATCATGTCTCTGTTCATCAGCATGTTTTCCTCATGAGACTTTCTGTTGATTACAGGGCACTGTTTTTGTAAGAGTTTAGGTTGTTGCGTCTGTCATTGACTCATATGCTTGTCTCTCAACTTTTAAGGTAAATGGTTACGGGATTGACTCGATCGCGGACTTTTTCCTGGATTATGGTTACACCCAGCAAGAGGAGTTGAGGTTTCCTGCAAAAAAGTTGAGAGCCTTGTGGTATTCGCCTCCAAAAGACTCCCTTTTGGAGGGTGGGACTGGTGTAAATGGGCCTCTACCCAGGATTTTTATATCTGAACTTCTCGTTGATGAGATGACCCCACAAACACAGGTGTGTATTCTCGAGATTATTCCTGGTGAAGGGGGAGCTGGTTTTTCCTTGCTTTTGGAAACAGGAAGATGGTCATCATGTGCACTGTTTGATATGCCCTTGTAAGGTCTGTGTCTCGGTTAGGATGAGGTTAGAGTTTTCTGGCACTTTTGACCCAATGGTGGTCATTTTTTTGGTGCCTTTAATTGGGGATGTCAATGACATACATTCTCCTGAACAACTCACCTTCTGCCATACCGGTCTGTAATACTTTTCTTCAGTGACAACATGGTTTTTTTGGTTTGAAAGGTGGGCATGCCAAAATAAAAAGGAGTTTGGTCTGGTTTATCAAGTCCAAGTAATTTTCTTCACGCTTGTGTATCTCAGCTGACACCTTTTATCTTATAGGAAATAGTTAGGAAATATGTTGGGATCTCCGGCAATGGTAATAAGCATGTTGCTCTGGCAAGCGCATTGGGAGCGCTGACTTGGGAGAAGCCTCTGTACTCCGAATTTCAACAATTAGCGAGGTATGCACCAATTATTCATCTTTATCACGGATCTGATTCTCGCCAGGAGAACTGAAATGCATATATAAGTAAAAAAGCAATGAAATTCATTCTTAGCTCCTTACGGTTGTTTTGTGTTCTGTGCTTAAGTATTCAGCTTAATTTGTCTCCTTTACTTATATATCCACATAAAAGGATCATGCCTAGTTCTCTGTTCATGCAGGGAAAGCGAGTATGCTGCCTGGACCCTTGTCAATGGATATGCAGTGAACCATGTCACTATTTCGACTCACCGGCTAAAATCACACCTGAGGAATATCAAAAGCTTAAACGAATTCATTGAAAAGAACGGATTCAGCTTGAACTCAGAAGGAGGGATCTTAAAAGGTTTGCTTCCAAATTTCACTTTTGCATCTTACTTTGAGTTTTTGCTATAATTCTTTTGATGATACCATCGTAATGTAGCTGTGAGCTCCAGACAGGCAGTTGTTATGACCTGTTCCAACAAATATGAAGCAGATCATAAGAGCCAAGGGCAATTGGGGGATTCTCCTTTTGCTATTTCGCTAGTTATTTCGTAGTCTTCAGTAATAGTTGCTTATAGGATTCATGACGAAGTAAGCTCTGCTGCTTGCTTTGCGAGATAGGAGCTTGGCTTCCAGGAATCAGTGACTGAATTTAAAGATTAATGAACTTGCTATTCCCACGGAAATTCTGAGCTTATTAGACGAGTTACATGTATCTTGACTAACGCTTAGTTGTTGTTAACACCAGTTAGCCCCGACGGTATGCTGCTCCAAAGCTCAACTGTGGCAGATTCAATTCTTTTCCAGTTTTCAGAGGGGGTCAAAGAATCAGTACCCTGTTCATATATCGAGTTCGCCGAACGCCTTGTACTGCCTCAGTTTCAGAGTCTACCGGAGAAAGAGGTAATCTTCTACTTGTTCTGGTAAATTTCAGAGTTTAGTAGTTCGCTAGTCATTTTACTATAATTTGCTCACGTCCTCGCATTGACTAATCAGACCAACACGTAATTTGCTATCCACTGGTGCTATAGATGATTCTCTAGGGTGTAGCCTTTGAATAGTTTTGTCCATTTATCTACTAATGTGATTATAAGGGATCCTTAACACCCTGTATTAATCCAATGCTCAACTTTCTCAGGTCAAAGAGTTCCACAGGCGAGACGGTTTTGAGGTCGGGAATGCCGACAAGATCTTCGAGAGCACCTCGAAGGAGCAGCTCACTAGGAGAGCTGCATGAGCATGGAGGTCAAAGAGAGAACAAGTAAACACCTGATGAAGGGTTTGGACATTAGCTTGTCATATGGAATAAGCATGGATGGGTCCGTATTAGGTGTCAATATGTGCAATAAAATACTCATTTGGTGTGTCGGGAAGGAACTGATATTGGCTTGATTTGAAAGCAAAATGGTTCCTTTCAGACGTAGCATGCTCCTGTACTTTCCTTCAATCACCAAAACAATTACCGTGTATTTGCAGACTTCAACCAGCAAATGGTGAGCATTCTGAAAAAATGAATTGAATCATGTAGAAATCATCTGACCGAAAAAATTCCTAAAACGTCTTTGATTAAAATTGTTACAGCTCACAAACATACTTCAGCCCTTATCAATGGAAACTAGATCCTGTAACATGAACACTAGTAAGACCTCTGGCAGAAAGGAATGTAAACAATGGATATAAGCTTTTTGTCTTCTAACATAAACTATGCCAGTGAATTAAGGTCTTCGACCAAAAAAAAGAAAAATTAATGTCAATGTGAGGATAAAGCTAAAGAAGAAAGAGAACCAAGGGAAATGAGGCAACAAGCTTCAGCATATCTCCAAATAGAGTTCCATAAGGGTCAAAATAGACACTGCCAGAAATGCTTCACCTGGCCAGGCATCCTCTGCTCAAGGATGTCATTGTGAAAACACATCACAATTTAGGCACATTTTTTCTCCGTCACCATTTCAGTTATCAAGCGCAAATGTTTGGACGAAAATCAACTCCTATACTGAAGAAAGAGAAGAAAAAGGAAATAAATTGGGAGAGAGGGGTTGAATAAGGGACGGCTAACTCTAAACCCATCACTATGGTTTACCATTCGGTTTAGGAGATTGATGAGGATACTGATGGTGGTATGGGGATGCATGGGTCCCATTCGGTATTGAAAGAGTCCTATTCCTTGCATTTGCTCCTGCTTGCGAATGAGTGCCATATCTAGCATTTGGGCTCGACCCTATGCGCTCCGCCCTCATGGTCTGAAAATAGTACGACGAGCTTGCCATATCCTTGAGATTTGGGAGAGGCTTCAAAGCTTCGACAACTTCACTCATCAGGGGACGAGCTTTCGGATCTCGGCTAAGGCAGTGAGCAGCCAACTGCGCAGCCTTCTGGGCACCTTTTATTGAGAAGTGACCTTCAAGCCGAGGATCTATCAATCTGTAGAATCTTCTTCTCTCTCCAAGATGTGGCCGAGCCCATTCAACTAAGTTGTGTTCGCCGTTAGGCCGATTTTTGTCCATGGATCTTCTTCCGGTCAGCATTTCCAAAAGCACCACACCAAAACTATAGACATCACTCCTTGAAGTAAGGTGCCCTGTGATAGTGAATGTGAGCTGACTAGACAGGAGACAGGGATACGTGAAGTAAGCACCATTTGGTCCCATTTTCAGGCAAGTACGACCCATGGCAAAACATCAGACGTCTCACCGACATCTAGCCGTGAAAAACAAGTACAAACTGAGACTGAAAGATTAAGACATAAACTAGATTCTCCATCTTTGCACCCACACCCAAAAAAAGACAAAGAAAAACAATCGATATTTGTAAGCCCTTGCCACTACAAGTGCATCCCAGTAAAACTATATACAAATCACCTAGGAACTCTTAACTCATGACATTCATACTTATGGCTCACAATAGTCAGCCTTTCTCCACCAGCATGTATTGTTTGCAGGGTCCAAAAAATTATCAAGCTTCCTCCGAACAAAGAAGTGAGAAGACACCATACATTAATACAGGTAATGAGTACACAAGAACATCACATGTTATGCCGAGGGTAAAATTTCAGAAGTAAGAGGATGCAGAATAATCGATCACATGGATTAGAACTGGAAAAGAAGGGGACTAACATATCAGTAGACTGCATACAAGACCAAACAGAGAAGTCATTGTGCATTCAGTGCAAGAATGACTATGTTTATATGTACCATCTTCGCACGTTGTGACCATTTACAAAGATATAAGACAACAGAATAAATAAAGGCATGTCAGTTGATGACCTTCAATCATTTTCTTCAATCTTTGATCAGGATGATAGAATCCCCAAATCTATCTGCACCTAATCATTTTCGGTGCACATGTCTGCTTGTCATAAGTTACTATACCATCATGTAACAGCAGAGACACATACACAAGGTGCGTTGATTGGAACCATTCTCTTTTCACTATGCTATTAGATAATTTGACGCATTAGAAACGCTTCTCAGCAACCTATATGCAGGTCAGCCTCGCGTTTTTCAGTGTCAAATACGTACCAGTCATCACGTATTCTGGGGCAGCATAGCCATACGTTCCCATGACACGTGTTGAGACGTGAGTCTTATCTCCCTCGGGACCATCTTTTGCAAGCCCAAAATCAGAGAGCTTGGCGTTATAGTCCTGAAAGGCAAATAATTAAAAGAAATGAATAACATGACAGGCTAAAAAAGGAAGACAAAATGCTGCCGCAAATTTAGGACATACAGCGTCTAACAGGATATTGGAAGTCTTGAAATCACGATATATCACCGGCCTTTCTGCTTCCTCATGAAGAAAAGCAAGACCCTTCGCAGCTCCTAGAGCTATTTTCATCCTGATAGACCAAGGGAGAGGCAGAGCTCCTACATAGCCCGAGTACAAAGAAAAACAAAAGAATTAAATCATAAAGTGTTTGTGACCACAGCGAAATTAAGGTTGGACTTCTGAAGTCACCATTGTCATACATGGCATAATTAAATACTAACACCAACGTTCTGAATATATATTAGAAACTACAGCATGCCATGATACCAATTTCTACTTGGATGGATGAGAAAATGATGCTACAAAAAGGCGAGCTTAGCATCCTAATACTTAATGGCACATAATTTTTTGCTTAATGGCATATTTTGGAAACTACAGCATGCCATGATACCAATTTTTACTTGGTTAGACGAGGAAATGATGCTACACAGAGGCAAGCTTAGCATCCTAATACTTATTGGCATATCAATAACCACATCTAGTATATTGTTGAGAGCCACCAAATTACCAATTATGTTTTCCATTTATTTTGATTTCTAAAGTGCTGGCAACTTTTTAGCACAATTCATCCTTAATAGAGTACTACTGGGGATTTCCTCCAACAAAAACGCAAGAACATTAACGCCATAATTCCTGATGGAGTAACTACAAGTAGAAGACAGTAAAAGATGCCTAAAATTATCAGATTGATGAAGTTGCTAAAGAACGATATTTCATGACCAGTAAAAAGAGTCCCCCTATATCCTATTCCCTTCTTTTTCCAGGCTTAAAGCATCAATTCCAATTCTAATCTGATTAAGCAGAGCCACGAGGTTGTTTGCATTTTTGGTTCTCAGAGACACTGTCATCCAACAGTTAATCCACGCCCTTTTCAGGCAGAAGAACACGTTGAGCATCTAGCAAATAACAATTCCTACACAAGTCAAACATCACGACAAACTCTGTAGGTAAGATTTTATTCCAAATCTACCTTCTTTTGGAAAGAGAACCATAACGTGGTAATAAATATGATTCTCTAGAGATTGATATCCATAGTATTAACAATATACTAACTTTTCGGTGAGGACCTCAATATCCAGCTACAGAAAGATTACTTTGGCATAAATACAAAATAAAATGTAAAATACGTCATCGAGGGCAGTCAAGCACACGATACTGGACAACTGCATACTTCTAAAGAGGTGGTTCTCCAAGCTCCCCCTTGGCATAAACTCATACACTAGCAACCTTTGGTCATCTTCTATGCAATATCCGATCAATTTTACCAGATTAGGATGCACTAGATCACCCAGAAAATTCACTTCAGCCTGCCACATTGAAAGCGTGACTCATCAAAAGTCATGTTAACAAGCAAACAAGCAATATTTCAGATACAAAAAGGTGAATTGAGTGATAAGTCACCAGCCATTCTTTGTGACCCTGAAGCCCGTCATGATTGAGAGTTTTAACAGCAACAGTAAGCCCAGTGCCAGGTCTCACAGGAGCAGTCCCATTTTCTTCGATCCAACCCTTGAAGACGCAGCCAAAACCACCTTCCCCAAGTAGACTTTCAGGTCTAAAGTTTCTTGTAGCTAACTTAAGATCATTGAATGAGAACTTTCGCAGGCGAGAGGCAACTTTAAGTTCCTCTTCAAGTTTGGAAGTTGAAGAGTTACTTTCTGTATTGCTAGTGGTCGTAGATGAAACCACAGGAGGAGCAGGCTGGTCTCTGCTTGTATCATTTGTACATTTACTGTCTGCTGCTCAAATGAATAAAAAGAAACACAGCATATCAGACAAGCGAGTAAGCATGGACTGCGAACAGCTCAAAAAAACAATATGCAGCAAGCCAGTTTTCCAAACAGAAGCTTCAAATTGAATTATCCACTAATGGGACTGTCCAAAGCATGTTACATGAACAGTTCATCAGAACATGAGCATAAGCATGCACATGCAGATGTTTAAGTTAGACTTTGGTACAATAGTCAACCACAAAGGTACATGGTGCAGACAACAGATAACTAGGACAACATAATTCGCAATTAAAGTGTATTATGCAACTCAAAGCACATAGCCTACCTTATTTTCGTATAGGATTTAAATACTTCTATGCAATCACCATCATCCCCTTCTCAGTAGATAAGAACAACTCATGAACTAGTTCACAATTTTCAGCTTATACTACTCAGAACGCAATAGGACACTTCAGCTTTTTTCACAAATAACTGTAAACGAGAACTTGTCCTTCTTCCTTATAAGGAAAGTTATCAATTTATAAGGCCACCATAACCCTACTCTGGTAAATTCATATTCTAAAGCTACTCTACAGCTGTCACAAACTTGCGTCCTATGACATACATGTGAGCTGTCATTACCTATGACTAGAACATCGATAAATGCACAACAATCACCAATGGCTTCTCAAACCTACATTCCAATAGATTTTACTGAAATGCACTCACCAGCATTCAAGCAGCATGGTATGTGACATACTGAAGAAAAACTTAACTGCAAATAGAAAAGATGCACGAGGCAGTAAAAGTGAGAAAAAAAAATTGACTATAAATCCTTGGAATCGAAACTAAACATTGGATGAATTAGAAATGACGCCCTATCATACCGCCTTTATGTGCTCATAAACCTCACATGCATTGAAATCCTAGCCTTCTCAATTATTCCTTCATTTTACCAAACAAGAACAAAAGGTCTACCCCTTATTTTGCCCCATATGATGTCTCCAATGCAAATGTGTATGTATCACAAAGACCGCCATGAACCGAAAAAAAAAAAAGGCTTTCTACAAAACTGATAAGGGATTCCCATAGTCTAACCAAAATTAATATCAACCGTCAATCCAACTTAAGCATTCTGATGGACAAAATTCTCCAACCAAAAGATGGTAAATAAACCAGCTACAGTGAAGGCACTGGATTAGGCCGGAAGCAATGTTTACAGTGGCAAGAATAAACCAGCAATTCATACACATTCATGCTAATGCTGCCGCTGCATTTCAATCTGAAGTCTGAAGTATATTGTCCATATGCATCAGAAGAGATCATTTGTTGTAGACAGCATGATACTGGTAAGTATAGTTAGTTGCCCATTGCCTCATTCTTCTTAAACACTTCAATAGGAATTAATAGAGGTTTCATCTTAAAGGAGAAGCTAATAAGAGCCACTACACTCAGTTAAGCTCTATTTTGTGCCGGGAAAACTTAACGGTTCCCTAAAGCGCTGCTAGTGCTTCCTTTGCTGCAGCCTACCATGACATAGCACAGAAGCAACACTAGATAGGATCAATATGGGTATTGAAATTCCTGAGATTCCGGGTAGAAAAATGAAGGATTTCAATCTCTCAAAAGTTTGGATTCTCTTTACTGGTGCTGTGTCAGGTTTCTATCTATCAAGCTCTGAAGGTGCACTACCTTGCTCTGTCAAATGTCTTCTTCTTTTTTTTCCGATTTCCATTATCTTCATTCTCATTAATGGTGAAACGATATTTGGTCTCGTTATCTCTTCATTCCAGTTGAGGAAAAAAAAAGGAGGCTCTCCACAGTTCTGATTTCCATCAGGATGACAAAACTCCACAGGTTCACGTCAGCTTCTAAAGAGCCACCCATGGTACAGCAACAACATTGGCTGAACTCACTAGCTCTTTCCACTACATATTTATAACAAAGCCCAGTAAGAATAGAGGCAGAAACTCGTGAAATGCACTAAACAATCCTACAGGTTGCCCCAAAAAGAATGAAAACCTAAGCTCAGACAACATCCCCGTAAACCTCAAAACCCACGGCGCTTAGAGACGAAACCACTGAAAGTCAAAAAAAAAAAAAATTGAAGCTGAAGAAGCACACAGTTTGGCCATTCAAGGCCAGTAAATACAGAGGTAGAAACCCATGAAAAGCACCGAACAATCCTACAGTTCACCCCCCCCAAAAGAATAAAAAACTAAGCTCAGACAACAACCCGTAAACCTCAAAACCCACAGCGCTTATGGACAAACGCACTAAAAGTGAAAAAAATTAAAACTGAAGAAGAACACAGTCCGGCCAAAATGAAGGAGAGCATTACCGTAATTAGTACTGGCACCACTGATGGAGGTATCAACTTTGGATCTTGAGGAGATGCAGCTCCCAATGAACCTCAACCTAACCCAACAACCACTTTCCTTGGCACCCACACTATCGTCATCGTCGCCACCGAGACCATCTTCACGGCCTTCCACTTTCTTCCTCTCGCCGCGGTCCTTGCTCTTCTTCTTCTTCCTCCCCATCGACTCGCCCGAGTCCCAAGTCTCGACCTTGCCATTGTCGCCCCCACCTCCTCCTCCTCCTCCTCCTCCTCCCCCACCACCAGCGCCGCCGCCGTTGCCAGTGACGACACTCATCTCTCTCGAACCCTAAGCGCGGAAAATCCCCAAATCATCAACGCGCCGAAACCCAAATGACCACCCCCACCCCTCCAATTTGAAACCCCGAGAATCGTAACCGCCGGTCCTCAAAAGCATCGAAACTCGACAAAACAAAAAAGCGGGAGGGGGAGCTCCTTGTCGCTTCCCCGGACACCTGGAATCAGCCGATTACGAAGTTGCGGAACGAACAGAGAGAGAGAGAGAGAGAGGGAGAGAGGAGAGAAAGATCACGAACTGAGCAACAACCCAGATCATGCGCTCCGATGCTGCAACCGAAGCAGCTCAAAATCTGGGAAACAAAAAAGGAAAAAACTTGCACAGTGCTCGACTCGCGAATTGAAGGACCCCGAGTGATGTGATCACTCCCCGAAAAACAATTTCAGCCCCGGAACCCCAGAAAAAAGAAAAAGGAGGAGGATGAGAGAGAGAGAGAGAGAGAGCAATAATGGTTATGTGGTGAAAAAAATGTTGAGGGAGGAAACAAGAAAATCGCAGGAAGCAAAGACGCGAAAAGCTGACCGTTTAAAAAGAAAAAGCGAGAAGCAAGAAAAATGTGGGATTGATTGAATTATCTCCCCCCCTCTCTCTCTCTCCTCTTTCTCTCTCTTCTGCAAATTTTTTTTTTTTTTAATTCTTCTTTGCGCAACTATGGAATCGAAGACTCAGAAAAAGCGGAACGGAGCTGCCCGCAGAAGACGGGCAGTCGGACCGGGGTTCCCCAGCGCGCGAGTGTCGAACTGCCCGTTCTGGGGGCCAACGTTGTACTCTCCCACTCGTGTCTCGCCGTCCCATTACGTGGTTGACGCATAATTTTCTACTGAGGATGACCTCAAAATTAGATATTAATAGTGTCGAATTCGAATTTTTTTTTCCTGTTTGGCTTTCTAATAAGAGAGAATTATAAAATGTAAGGCATAGTGAAATTCATGTCGCACCACCAAAATTAAATATTAATGGTGTCCAGTTTCGAACTTTCTTTTCATATTATTTTTGACATTTTCGAGCCTCAAACTCTCACTCAATCGCTCTTTTAAGTTGAGCTCGAATCGTACAAAATTTTCGATTGCCGGTCTTTCATTTACATTTGTCAAACATCAATCGAGGCAACTTTATAGTTCAACGGGATTTCGGGTTATTATTGGTATTGTCACCAATGTAAAGATCTTTATAAAACGTTCGTGTAATTAACGCTAATAATAATTTCCGTATCATTATCATTGGTTAGTTTGAAAATCCGTAGGCTGACCGACCGCACGGGACAGGGTGGGGCTGGCAAAAAGGTTAGGGGCGGGCAGTTCGGGCAAGAGGGCTGGAGTGCGGGGAGGACGGGCAGGAGAGAGAAAGAACGGGAGCGAGGGCCCACATGATGGTGACGTGTCATTGTTGGGGTAGGCGGACGCACAACGCGCGCGTCAGCTTGATTTTCTCTCTCTCTCGCTCTCGCTTATGGACGGACACACTGCTCGGCATGCGCCTCCGCTTTTTCGGATTTTTCTAATTGCTCCTTTTGCTTTCTTTATTTTAAACTAAGCCCTTTAACTATAAGTTAATTGATGATATAATTAGAGTAATACAAAGTATTTTCTCCTTAAAAAAAGCGTTTTCAAAGTTACAATTTTTTATAATCCGACCAAAAAAAAGTTACAATTTTTTATTCATCTTTCCCGAATTGGGGTCTTGCGAATGCTTTTTCTTCATCGAACGAAACGAATATTTAGAGGTATTAGAACACCTAAAACTTTAATTATTCTGAAAACACGTGAGTATTGTCAAATAGGTGGATAATCCTTAGCTTAAATTCGCCTCCGAGAAAATGCTCAATATAATCTTTAATTCCAAAATTTAACAATCTCCTTCCTTAAACCCAAAGAGCAGAGCGAAAGAAAT
The DNA here is from genome assembly GCF_020921035.1 of Rhodamnia argentea. NCBI lineage: Eukaryota > Viridiplantae > Streptophyta > Magnoliopsida > Myrtales > Myrtaceae > Rhodamnia > Rhodamnia argentea. The sequence goes on along the minus strand of NC_063154.1, from coordinate 5,615,676 downwards.
ATGGTATTGTAATCCCATGGACTAATAAGAAGTGATAAAAGAAAATATTTTTCTAGAAATCATCTTCGAGAAAATGATTGTTTTCCTAACTTGATTGCAAGTGATTTTTTCGTTAACTAATCATCTTGAGCAAATTAAACTCGTGAAAGTCTAGACTATTAATTCGCGAAAATTTCTTTCACTTAATTAAACACATCTTTAAATTTGTTTTATTGTGTTTATCTCGAAATTAGGTCGAGTTTGATGTATTTTATCTCCTCTTTATCTTCCTTGAGACATAAACGAGCTTTGTATATTTTCACACGGGTAAATATCTATCATACCTGATCTCTTAGTTTGCCGAAGAAGCTGATTGAATTTATTGAAAAATTCGAGAGCATAAGTCAATAGCGCAATATGTTTTATATTGTCTGGTCAATAATGACCTCATTGAACCTAAATAATTAACATTCCAAATTGTCTGCATGTACGAAATCAACATGAGTATTGTCACGACGTTGCTCGTGGAAGAAAATTTCCAACTTTAACATACAAAGTCAATCAAAATGTTTAACGAAGTTTTCAACTAATTACGCCGAAACATTATAATTTTTTTTTTGAAAGAATTCGAGATGATAATAATAATAATAATAATAATGATAATAATAATAATAATAATATGGAATAAGATCTGTCTTGTACAGCTAGTTAAAAACAAAATTCCACAGCCCACGCTACGTGGATATACTTGAATAATCCTCAACTGGAAAACGTCGAGATTTCAAAGGTGGAATATGCCTAACTTGCTAATTAAACTAATTACTCACCTTGTCGTGTACACAATACAAGAGTAGGCAGGCTTTCTTTTTTTTTCCTTATCCACTGCAAGATTACTTTTTAATTACGTAATGATAATGTTTTATTAGACAATAATCCAAATCTCGTGTGTGTCTTACAACGGAGGCAACTTACGAATGTCAGAGCGGCCCTCCGATTCCCATTTCAATTCCCATGTCTGGCTGTAGGATGATTACAATAGTTGATCAAATCCCACAATCCGAGCAATCGACTAATAAAAGATTTTCCCCCTCCTTTCTCAAGCCAAATTGTAACTTCACATGAATTCTATCACAAAATCGGCAAGATTGAAAAGTTCGGGATTGATATTAGTACAATGAGTTATGATTAATTGGCTAATTATCCCCTAATAATTACGCAATATAATGTTCCATCCGTACAATCCTATGTTTGTGTCCTCCGATAGACGAAAGCAAGGAAGGGGAAATTTAATGTTGTCGACATTATTCGATTTCTTTCGAGGTGCATTTCCCGATGCATCCGCATCGCAAAAAGCAACAGCGGCGGGGATTGCAATTATGATGCACGAAAGTTTTGCCCTTTTGCTGTCCCACCGAGCGGAGAATATGCGAATTAAAAAGGAACGTACCGTGGGCCCGGTGACATGCCCCAGGCCCAGGGCCAACTTGGGCCTGCCCCGACCCGACCCAGCCCTCCGGGCTTGGAGTTCTGGTACGGCCCAGCCCATGCCTGTCGTAGCCTTCCAAAAAGGATTGCTAAGAACCATGCAGAAGATTTTTCTCGCGCTTGGCGAGAAGAAGAAGGCGAGGACCGTCTGATGCCATTCAGGCTCGTCGACTCCACTAAGATCCGGGCACGTGTCAAATCGACTCGTGCTTCTCTACACCGGCACGAAACTCGGCGCACATCCTATCGGTACTTTCATGTTACTTAAGAAAATTTGGGTGCTAAATGCTAAATTTTAAATAAATCGGCATTCATATCCGGCGTACATCAAGTTTTTTTTTTTTTTTTTCCAATTACGCCATCTTACATGTCACCTTCGTGTTTACTTGGTGGATTCTTTTCTTTTTTTACACAACCGATATGGTACTAAAATTTATCTCACACGAGAAAGTTTTGAGTTTGTAATTCAGTTTATAAGTGTGAAGGTGTTCTAGTCTTGCAAACGAAGACAATGGACTTAGAGGGGTAAACCCATGTGGCCCATGTGCGGATGCGCGATTATTAGGCGCGTTTAGCATTTTGGGCGCTTGCACGCACGTGGACCGAAAATAGCACTAGCCAACAATTATATATAGCTATTTTCAAAATTATAATTATAAAATAAGTTTCATGACCAACTAAAAGGTTTTATGTTTGTACAGACATAACTATCAAATTGGAAGGTTTGTATCTATACGGACATAATTACCAAACCAACACTCTTTCAATCTTTGGTGTGTTTGTATCCGTTCGGACGTAATTACCCGTTTGGACATAAAGAAATACAACATTCTTCTCCAATTATTTCCCTCAAGAGATCATAGAGAAATATCATAATTGCTATATGCTATTTTTACTTGAGACTTTGTTGTATCCTATATGATATTTGTCGAAAATCATTAGCAACGCCGTGGAGCAAATAAATTCTTAAAGATAACATTATCACGCGTCAGAGTTCGATATCATTCCTTTCCATCCCCGACGTTAATTTCCAACACTCGGCGCCTCGCCATCGTCGTTCAAACAATGCGAGAGGAGGAAATGCGAGCATTCGGGTTTAGATTTGGGCGACAAAAATTGCAATGGTTCGGAGAAATGACTCGCACATAGACATGGCCAAGGGCCGATTTTGGCCCAAAACAGTCCGTGGAATAACGAGGAACCGGCCCTTTGACCGGGATCGCCGATTCCGAATCGAAACCCGCCTGGTCTCTCACCGGCCGATTACGATTTAAAAAAATTTGGAACCGGACCGAAATCGGCGGTTCCGAACCGGAACTAGGATTGCCCTTCCTGTTCCGATTCAAGCATGGCCACAAACTCGAACCGCGGGTTCATGAACCGGAACCGACGGTTTACAGCTCGTGGCCATGTCTACCTGCACAAAGATAAACGAGAAATGGACGAGAAATGGACGAGCGATTGACTGAATCCGTGCATGTTCAAAAATCGAGAAAAGTTAGAATCTTGAATTGGCGATCGGTATTCGACCCCCCAAAAAAAAAAAAAAAGAAAAAGAAGCATCCGAAAATAGGGAAACCTCTCGAATTGCATGCGGTCCCTCCATTTCAATACAGCCATGGGTCGTCGAGCACACGTTGAATGACGATGTATAGCAGTAGCAGGCATCATTCGACAAAAACTTGATGAAATAAAATTTGAGTACCCGTCGAAAGTTAGTGCATTTTACAATGCCAAAAAAAGTTTGGATCGAAATTGAGATAAGAGTTAAAATTGATATCTTTCTCACGAGAAAAAAGGAAAAAAAAAAAACTCGGCCAGTAATTAAAATACAAGTTTAGATGGTGGTGCTTTTTAAAGAATATTTAGCCATTTGCACTCATTATGCATGATTGGAATAAACATCTCGTTCCATGATACAAATTTAAGGCGATTTGAACCTTAGTAAGGTCTTTAAACTGTTTCGTCTTGAACTCTGGAATATAAAATTTGGAGGTATTTTTCAGGATGAATGAAAGAAAAATATTTTTTTCCGACTTAGGAGGTGATGGTAGGGAAGGTAGACTCCTTGTTGTCTTCGGATGATTATCGCCAGGTGAGATCGTTTAATAGCATTCCACGCCCGAGTTGAATCGTAGGAGCTTTGACTCCTGCGTCGTCGATCTTTGCTTCGCGCAGTGTCTTTGAACTGACTTATCGACGACGTATCTTTGGTTCAAAGATACTGTGCGCCGGCACCGGCGGTGTCTGTCCAAGATGCCGCGTGGCCAAGGGGGAGATATGAAGCGGGAGGCCGAGAGGGGGTGACGTGTGTGGATAAGCACTGACGTCGCATTTGTTTGTCACTTTGGGGGATTCATTTTCTATTTTCATTTTCATTTTTTTAAAATGTTGATTTGTTGCTTGCGGCAGTTCCCACCGTCGGCCCCTGCGTCTCGTCGCTTTCCACCCGAAAAAAAAAAAAAAGCCGTGAAAAGCTTTTCACCCCGATGGACCTCGCTCCGCCTTTTCTCCGCCGTGGGTCCCCCACCCCACGTCCCGGCGCTCGCCGACGGCACGCGCCCCGAACTAAAATGTCGCATACTTAATCATGTCCTTTAGCAGCCAACGCAATCCGACGTGGCAAATGAAATTTATAAGTTGTTTTTCGTGTTTTGACCCGAACGTGCTGTCGTCACTCGTTTTATCTCCCAATTCACGTGTTATTATTCTTCGTACAGCATGCTCGATAGAGAGGCGTTAGAAAAGTGGGCATCTATCCTGTGCGATTTGCCACGGCTATACTTTTGGAAATATGATCTCCATCGGCGCAGCCGCGCAAGGCCACATCAAGGTGCTTGGTCGAAACACTCGGAACCGAGGGCTCCCGAACTAAGGTCATGTGCAACTCGAACTCCAGACCCCGTAGCTTGGACTTGGACAGGCATGCAAACCGGGGTCTCCGAGGCCACGTTTCGAGTCCCTTTTTTTTTGCCCCCTTCGAACGGGCGTCCCGAAATTCTCCAAGAATAAAAATGAAATAAAAAATTAACCGTAAAGAATGACCTAACACGGAAAAAATCAAATTCTCTTTTCCAAAACGATTTGTTTAAACTTGCTTTTTCAAATGAAATTCATTCTTCCGCGGAGCAAACCAACAAAACACGGACACGTCCCATATTTTCTCCCACCGGGTCCAATGATTGGGTCGAAACTCGGGGGTAGAGATAAAGCTTAAGGAGTGGCTGGTGGTGGAAGCGAGTCCTCTTCCGGTGAAGGTTCTTTCTGGTCCGGTTTTACTATAAGCTTCGTTTGGTATCCGAAAGCGCGCATGGCGATGTTGTAGCACCTGTTCGTGGACCCGTTGGTTCGTTGTCGGCTTCTTTCGAAGGGCCCCCCCCCCACCCTCTTCGTCAGCGAGGGGGATCAGAGTCTCGGGTTCTTCTTCTTCTTCGCGTCCAAGATTCATGGACGTTTCGGCCCCATTTTTCGACCCGACGCTCGATTTAGCAGGAGAAAATCGCGCCACGATCCTTCTCCAACTTGGGCGTGCGAGCCTGCTCGCTGTAACTTCAAAGGATTCACGTACCATTAGTACGGAGTTAGGAACGATACGCCTCGATAAAGGGGTAAGATTTTCGATATCTTTGAGTTTCGTTCCGACACGAGCTCGGAAGCTGGCTAGCAAAAAAAGCGGTTGCCATGACTTTGCTTTTAGCCGAACGAGATAGGTAGGTGGTGAATTCGGGTTGCTGCATGAAAGTTAGCCCCATGACATCTTTTGATCATATCGCCGAAAGAAAAGCCAATACAATTTCAATCTCTAGATTAGTTGGTTGATAATAAACTTGACATGGTGCGACGGCATGCGCGGGCCCATTCCAGCAAAACATGCTTAAAAATATCAATTTTGACAAATCTCGATAAGGACGCTTAGCTACAAAGCTTGAGCGAGGTCCATCTAATCCGAAAAACTACGATCCCTTTTCAATCAAAGGAGATTCAGCTTCGAAAACTAGTAGTCGCCTCTTCGAATCTTATCGATTGCGTATAAACCGATCCGAATAAGAGTTATCGACACATTCAAAGGCCCGAACTTAACCGGTTAGAGTCCCGGTTAGGGTGTTTCAACAGCCGAACCATGAAAAACATGAATGCATGTTTATTGCAACTTCAAAAATTTGTTCTTTTTTTTTGTTCATCTGATCCTGATAAAGACAAGCTCGTCATAGCAAGTAACGGTGACCGTTGAAGGCAAAACCAAGAGCCTATAAAGAGACAGACGCTAAAGTAGCAATCAATCTTTGGACTAAACAATTCCCACTCGCTGCTACTTTCCCGGGTACTTATCCAGCTTGTCCCCTGGTTTTCACTCCTGACATATATTTAAAAACAAAAAAAAGAATTAAAAGGGGTACAGGTACTTTCTTTTGGGAAACAAAAGAAGGGCCAAAAGGGGGAAACTCGATTCCATGCTCTAAAAACGAAAATTTCCAAATAAAAGCCTTAAGTATCGCTGTTTTCTCAAGTACAGACGTGAAGTATTTTCAATTTTTTTTTTCATATAAAGACTTGAAGCGAACCTTGCTTCAAATAAAGGACCTAAAGTGGACATGTCATTCTTAAAGAAAGGCTTGACCAATGGGTTATTATCGTCCTTTGCTATTTTGATTTTGATTTTGATTTTTTCTTTTTTTGTTCTTTTTTTTTTTTTTTTCGTTGTGGTCGTCGAGGGCCCGACAAACGTTGTCGGGCTCGAGCGAGGGCAATCCTATCCGGTAGTCGGCCATCGCCCGATATTGGCCACCGGAGATAGGGAGCCAAAAAAAAAGAAAAAGAAGAAAGAAAGAAAAAATTAAAAAAAAATTAGGGACGAAAATGTTCTTGACTGTGTCAAAGAGGTCACGACATTTTTTTACACTGACATAATCGCCTTAGGCCTTTACTTAAAATAAAATTTATTTTAAATTTTTTATGTAAGAAAACAACGACACTTTAAATTTTTATTTTCAATTTTTCTCCAAAAAATACCCTTATAATAGTTTCTTAATATTGTTGACGGTGATATTTATAATAAGCAGTTTTGGTATTAACACCCTGAATTGACAAACTGAAAACAACGAAAAATCAAAATCGAAATCTCCTTTTTATGTGACTCTCGTCTCTCGCTTGTTTCTCTGTCACTCGCGTTCTCTCTCTCTCGCGTCTTCTTCTTCCTTCTCCCTTCTCTCCGCTTTCACGATCTCGATCATCGATCGAATCCCGCTCGCTCGACACCACAAACTCGCGCCGAGATATTTTCCCCGTGTTGGAATCGCCGTCGTCACTCGGTGAAGTCGATATGTGTCGGCGTTGCTCGCCACAGCCGCGAACGAGCTCGCGCGAGCGACGCGAGACCCCCTCCACTGTTTGGCTGCGATAGGATAGCATTACCGATCACTCGCTTCTTTCCCTCTCGTCTTGTCCCTTTACGCGAAGGTTCGCTGCGGAATCTATGGACTTCGGATAGCGAATGGCCTCGTATCGTTGCTTCCTTGCGTGCCTTTTTTAGCTCTCTCTCTCTCTCTCTCTCTCTCTCTCTCTGTTGCGCCCGATTTCGCTCGAATTGAGTGCTGGTCTTCGAGTTTTTCGAGCAATCCGAGGACGCGTACATGGGATTGAGCTCGAACAGCTCAGAAGAAGGCATAGAAGGAGCTGAAGAAGCGTTGGAAGAGTATATACTGTTGAGATGGAGTCGCAATTGGCTCTGATAGAGCAATCGTTCGATGGTCGCTACTCTCGTTTGGTGCGCGAGGCGCTCGATGAGTTGCCCCACAACTTCACGATCACCGACCCTTGCACTTGCGGCCACCCGATCGTTTTCGCGAGCCTGGGGTTCCTGAAGATGTCCGGCTACTCGAGGGAAGAAGTTGTCGGCCGCAACGGGAGGATTTTCCAGGGTCCAGGGACGAACCGGCGGTCGGTGATGGAGATTCGGGAGGCCATACGCGAAGAGCGACCAATACAGATCAATCTTCTCAACTATCGCAAGGACGGGACGCCGCTGTGGATGCTGTTCCACCTGAGTCCCGTGTTTGATCGGGATGACGGGACGGTTGCGCATTTCGTGGCCGTTCAAGTGCCGATATTGAGGCGTTGGAGGCGGTCCTGCTCTGCTAATGGGAGGTATGGAGTGAACTTGTGTGAGGAGGTTGTTGTGTTGGGCTCTTGTAGGAGGGAAGTGTGTTCGGACAGTCTGGCGGAATTGGGTCATGTTGCAGCGTTTGGTTCGGTTTTGGATTCAGATAGCAGAGGTGTGTGTTTACTGAGAATTGAATTGTTCTTATGCGCATTTACTAGTAGTGTCGTTATTCGTTCTCTTGTAGTTCAGTACTCCAATGTGCTTTGGCCGGGGTGGTGATGTTCTGGTTCCAGTCACCCAGATATGCCTTGCTAGTTTCATCACATCAACTAGTTTGTGATGTTACCTTGGAGATAATATTCATTTGGCCTCCTCTGTTAGTTGACACTGGGATGGGCTTAAGGGTTTTAGGAGTCATTTGTGGTTATTTTTCAATGGCTGCTGTCCCTTGCTGATCGGTAACAACATTTTATGTGTATGCTAATTTGAATCAGTTGAGTTTATCAGAAATTGAAGCTTATATATGCAAGTGTGTTCAAGCGATGATGTGCACCGTGCTATTTTTAGCATCTGGACTTTCTAGATGGTTATCTTGACCATTTGAATGCTTTAGTGTCGATTCCTTATAAAGATATCATGACGGATTCATATGATGGTATTTCCCTACATATCAGGATTTGAATATTCACTGAAGAAAATTGTGGCTTCAATTTATTTGTGTCTTAATTTCCTAGCAGCTTCTGGCAAGTTTTCATGCACTGCGTGTGATTATGACAGGAGTAGAGGCAGAAGAACCTTGTGAGGCGAGTGATTCGGAGAAGCAAAGGGCCGCTTCTGCTATCAGCCACATTATGTCGGTGCTTACTCACTACAGTGAATCAACTGGTAGACTGGTTTGCGGGAAAAGATGCTTTTGTCCCGGGTCCAGTCTTCTCAGTTCATCCGTAATTATATCTCTTGGTAGAATCAAACAAAGCTTTGTATTGTGAGTTTTTACAAGTACCTAATTGTCTCAATTTCATTATTGCCTTCTCTTGTATCGACATTACTGATTCTTTTGTTTTGTCTTTGCCGCAACATGTTTGTCTTGCTTGCCAGAACTGATGTGCACTTACCGGACATGCCCATTGTTTATGCAAGCGACGCCTTCTTAAAGTTGACAGGTGATTTAAATTCTTCAACAGATGCACTGTTTGTTCAACGTGATTGACCTTCTGTCTGAATTTTCAATTTCTAATCTCTGTAGGGTACTCTAAGCAGGAAGTGTTGGGGCGAAACTGCAGATTCTTAAATGGGAGGGATACGGACTCGTCAACTCTATTTCAGGTCTGTTTCTATCTAGTGTGAAGGCACGGCCTTTTTCTCTTTTTCTCTATGGAATTTTAAGCAATGTCATGCTTAGTGCTAAAGGATTATAATTCTACTAGATGAAGGAATGCATTCAGATCAGACAACCATGCACAGTACGTATTTTGAATTACAGGTTGATACTTGTCTATCCTTTCAATATAAGTTCATCTAAATGAACTTAACATATGATCTCAGTTTCTCTTTCCCTTCAGGAAGGATGGAAGTTCGTTCTGGAATCTACTCCACATATCACCCGTTCGTAATGCTTCTGGCAAGGTATTATCATGTAAAGAAGCTTCTGAAACTCCTCTGCATCGTGGATGTTTAAGTTTGGTTTCTGTCAAGCTTTCAAGAAATGGAAGGGCGATGCTCATGAGTATTTTGTGTTCAGAAGACTCCTTACAGAGAGAGAGAAAAGTAACTACCTCCCAAATAAGTTTTGAAGTTAAACACACTTGAGGTTTTGAAGTCAGTCTTCTTGTATGCCTTTTATGCTTAGACAAATAAGGAGAGAACTATGATGTTTTCTAATGACCAGGAGGAGAGGAGAGATGTTGATAAACTATTCTCACAGGTTCACGTAAAAACCATTTCGTGTTGTTTTGTTCGATTAATGATTACTTTGTCAGCAAAACAATATTAGTTCCCTTTTTGGCAATTCAAGAAGCTCCTCCATAGAGGAGACTAACTGATGCCTATATCAACCTATTCATGACATTAGGTTTTATGTAACTGAATTCTTGTACTGAAGCTCTCGAATTCAATCCTGTCTTTTAGTTGTCTCTTTTTCCTGATTAGTCCAAATCGGTTATGAGTCCTCATCAAGTTGGTGTACCCATTGTATGATGAGTCACATCTAGTTCTTTTACTACTTTGCACTGAAAATAGTCTTGCAATTTGAATGTGCTTAGGTCTATCGCAGAAGAAATCATCCATGTATTATATCTCCCCCATGTTCCAAATGGTACTTTGCACGCTAAAATATGTTTTGCTTTCATGTTCTTTCTTCTTTTGCCACCATTGTCTTTGCTCTGAAATTCAAGTGGAAGCTAGGAAACAACAATTTGTCCCCTTCATCACTGTGATTAGCAACATTACTCAATTTTTATCATCTTTTCTAAGAGTTCCAATTCAGAAAATGTATTTTGCTGTGATTCATAACGCATAAGCAAGCTGATATATTTATTGTAGCACATCAGCTGGAATCTTATATCGAAATTCCAGTTTGTTGGTGTCTTGTTGGGTGGTGACATCTAACCTATGTACTACAGATTGGTTTCTTTCCTGACATCAAATCGATCTGCTTTTCTGCCGTTGTCCTCGACAGATTGCATATTTCGTGGGTGTTCAGATTGAAGAAGATTGTGAGAACCAGGGTGGAGATGCACTGAGCCCTGAAATGAGGCAACGTAGCACTGTTGGTGCGGTAAAAGTCGCATTGAGGACTTTGTCAATGGGTGCTGGCACTTCAAGATCATAGGACAATGAAACGATCCTTCGCCTTGGCATGGTTCAAGTTACGATCTCTACCATCCCAATTAGTTGCGACTGAACTTCAAATATCTGTCCTGGGTTTACTGCTAGTGGAGTGGCGAGATCACGTGTAGGTGGGATTGTCACGTAAGGGGGCCCTTGTCATATGGACATTATCTGATATATGAAAATGCTTCAATTTACTCGTTGAACGACGTAAGATTTTCATTTCTGCCGAAGTTTTCTGCTTGATATTACAGGACTGACTTAATTACGAACTGTGCCGCGCTTGATGCAAAAAGCCGCGGAACAGAACAAAAGCGAGATTGCTGAGAGAAATTAAGATGCAATACATCATCAATTGGAGACAAAGATTTGGCGCAATCAGCGAATTGTGCAGACATCTGCAAGGAAGAGACGGTAGAGATGTCTCTCCATTCACTAAAACTTCAGAAGGAGAATATCCTAACTTTCGGCAGATTACTTGCTAGACACTGGAATTTACGCCCTTGAATTTATGCCCTCGATAGCTTACGGTAGAGGAAAATTATAAAAAAAGCCCTAATTTAGGGTAATTGTGTCAATTCAGTCTTAGTTATTTTTCTGCTAATTCAGTTCTAAATCTTATTTATTCGTTTCAATTCGGTCTATTTGATTGGCCGGTGCTGACGTGGACAATTCTTATAATATTATAAAATTATTTATTTTTCTTTTTTCTCTCTGTCTTTTTTCACCCCGTGGTTGGCAAGGCCGTCGCGGCTGCCTCGTTGGCGAAGGCGGCCTCGTCGATCGAGGGCTAAAGTGACCATGGTAGATGACGCTGGCTGAGGGCTTCGGGGTGCTTGCCTAGTGGCTGGCAAGCTCCGACGACTCTTGTCTAACACAATGGGAAATAGAAAAAAAATAAAAGGAAAAAATAAAATGTTAAAATATTATTAAAAATTGTTTATCGCCGGCCAAATGGATTGAATTAATGGACTGAATTGGTATAAATATGAAAGGTTTATGACTGAATTGATAAAATAAAAATTTAAGATTGGATTGACATAATTGTCATATGTTAAATTTTTTTTTGTTGATTTTCCTTTAGTGTATTATCCATTAGGATACTGGATGGGGATGGATTCCCTCTTGTACAGACATAAGTAGGCCTCTCGACGAGAAAATATTGGATACCGGCCGGGTGCCAGCACATTTTTTCCCATATCCATTGATTGAACGACACGTGTTTAATGGAGCCCACATTTCAGATATTTAAGAAATCTCTCTCACTGACTTTCTCTCTTCCGTAAACACCCCTCCACCTTCCCTCTCTTCTTCTGACTTCTCCGATGCTCTCTTTCTCTTTCCTTCTCATTTACGCCTGCGACGACGCCTTGCTCTCTCGTGGAGGAACCACGCCGCCGCCGCCGCCCCCTCGCCTCGCCTCGCCTCGCACATCGCCTCTGCTTTCGCCTTCGACAAATCACCAAGTGAAGGCGAAGAAGGAGCCCTGAAAAAACACTGGGAACAGTGAATTCCTCCATCAACAAGGTCCAGGGGGACTCTTGCTCGTGATCGCCGTCGTATTGCGGAAAAGCGTCTTCCCACGAACAGCGAATTCCTCCATCACTTTTTTCATTTTTCGACCAAAAAAAAAAAAAAAAAAATTGCATATAAATATTAAGAGCATTGCAAACAAATTAAAGAGCCGAATATGCCTTCTTGTCCGGCGGAAGGAAGCAAAGGATCAATTAATAAAGATTTCCCCATTATTTCATTCAGCCGAATATCCATACTTGTCGCCTGTACTTCGCCCTATTATTTGAGCAAATATATCTTTTGGAGAGAAGGGAAATTCTGTCAATAAAGAAGAGAATATATGATCGACGCACATAAGGAAAAGAGAATATACACTTCGTCCAGCGAGGGGGTCAGTGAATGGATAATTATAAATTAAGGCTCTCGCCTGATCCAGCTTTGGCGCCTTCACACTGTGGCTCCGGCAGCTCTTTACCCTCCGTACTGTCCGGCAGCCCGTGGCCTCGGTTTGAAGCTAGGATAAGTACGTCCCCGCAAGCACCACCGCCGGCGCAGCAACTCCGGCTGTCTTCCTGCAGGTTTTTTTTTATTTTTTTTCGCCTCTCTGTTGTCTTCCAGCAATACCAGCACTACTGTCACTTCCATAGTCCAGCATAGGATGAAGTTCATGTTTTTTACGTGCATCAGTACTAGTTAAAGAAGATAAAACCCAAAAACAAATAATGATTCCACGGTCGATGTTGCTTGAATTCATTCTTTCCGCGCGCCCGCATGATCGCTTCTCGCATGTTTAGTTATAATTAAAGAAATTCTCCAAAAGATTTCGAGTAGCTTAACCGATAAGCGGTTTTCGAGTATACAACAATAATAGTAACATTTATTTTGAGAACTGCTCAAAAATCCTAAGGCTAAGCAGCCGATACCGCTACTTATTTCTCGGACTCCCATTAGAAAATACGAATTCCGCCGATTTTTGAATGCGGAAAACAGGAAAAAAAAAAAAAAAAAAATTAGTTTTTGCATTGTCCCCTTTCCCATGCATGGGCGTTAACCCTAACACCTTCCTTCCTTCATCTTCTTCCAAGATTCTTCAACCACTCTCCCTTCTCTTTCATGCAGAGTCCAAGCAAATCAAGAACCACCCGATTCACCACCTCCAGCGAGATCACCCATGGCGTCGGTCGTCAAGAATCCGATGTTCTCGGCTGCTTCTGCCGTGACGGCCCTCGCGTCCCTCTTCTCTCTCTTCGGGCTCTCCTCCACGGACTTGGCCCTCCCAACGACCTCCCCCTACGGCGGTGGCCGCTGGTCTCTCCTCCGCCCCAGCATCGGCATCTCGGCCATGCACATGCAGGTCCTCCGCGACGGCACGGTGGTCATCTTCGACCGCACCGACTTCGGCCCTTCCAACCTGTCCCTCCCCCACGGCAGGTGCCGCCACGACCCGGCCGATGTCGCCCTCAAGGTCGATTGCACCGCGCACTCCCTCCTCTACAACGTGGAGTCCAACTCCGTCCGCCCGCTCAACGTCCAGACCGACACGTGGTGCTCCTCGGGCGCTGTTCGGCCCGACGGGACACTCATGCAGACTGGCGGGTACAATGATGGCGAGCGGAAGGTGCGGACGTTCGCGCCGTGCCCCCGCCGGAGAGGCAATTCCTGCGACTGGACGGAGCTCGAGGAAAACCTGGTCGAGAGAAGGTGGTACGCCTCGAACCACATATTGCCCGACGGGCGCGTGATCATCGTCGGAGGGCGGAACGTGTTCACGTACGAGTTCGTCCCCAAGACCTCCGCCATGGAGAAGAGCTTCTACCTTAAGTTCTTGAAAGAGACGAGGGATTTTAGAGAAGAGAACAATCTGTACCCGTTCTTGCACTTGTTGCCCGACGGCAATCTCTTCATCTTCGCCAACAAACGGTCCATCTTGCTCGATTACAAGAAAAACTGGGTCATCAAGGAGTACCGGGCCATACCCGGATTCGATAAGAGGAATTACCCGAGCACCGGGTCGTCAGTGCTGCTCCCGATGCGGCTGGGAGGGGGGCCCGAGATGCCAGCGGCGGAGGTGATGATTTGCGGTGGCTCGCCGCCGGGCGCATTCACCAAGTCCGACAAGCGACGGGTGTTCGTGGAGGCCTCTCGGTCCTGCGGGAGGCTCCGGGTGTCCGACCCGGACCCGGAGTGGACAATGGAGCAAATGCCGATGCCTCGTGTCATGTCCGACATGCTGCTCCTGCCGAACGGCCACGTGCTGATGATCAACGGAGCGACGAACGGGACAGCCGGGTGGGAGGACGGAAGGAACGCGGTGCACAACCCGATCCTCTACCTGCCGGATGTCCCCGGCCCTGCCCGGAGGTTCGAGGTCCTGACCCCGGCCCGGGTCCCCCGAATGTACCACTCGGCAGCGGTCGTGGTGCCGGATGGGAGGGTCCTAGTGGGCGGGAGCAACCCGCACAGCAAGTACAACTTCACGGCATACCCGTACCCGACCGACCTCAGCCTGGAGGCCTTCTATCCGCCGTACCTCAACCCGCAATTCACCATCTTGAGGCCGTCGATACTGTCCCTCGAGGCCGTGGACCAGACGGTGTCGTACTCACAGCGCTTCTCCGTGAACTTCGTCGTGACCATGTTCCGCCCGAGGCGCGGTCTCTCGGTCGCGCTCCTGGCCCCGCCCTTCACGACCCACTCGTTCGCAATGAACCAAAGGCACCTGTGGCTGGGCGTGCTGAGCGTGGTCCGCTTGTCCAGCTTCGCCTACAGGATCACAGTGGCCGCACCGCCGAGCGCCACGGTGGCACCGCCGGGGTACTACATGCTGTTTGTCGTCCACGCGGAGGTTCCGAGCCGCGGCATTTGGGTGAGGGTACGGTGAGGGGGTCCGGCAGACTCTATATAATTAGCAAGTGCAAAGGATAGCTAGGCAATTCTTCTAAAATTTCTTTTGTTTTTCGCCCTGTTGGGCTTATAGAGAATTCAATTCAATTCCTAGTGATTTCTTTTCCCCTTGACGGTTCAATCTTGTCACGTAATGCAACAAGATTTACAGGAGCAGTGAATTTTTTTTATGTTGGTACAACTTTTCCTAATGTAATTCACAGTTTTTCCATAACTTAATCGAAGAGGTCGATGTTCAGATTCTTTTTCCTAAAAGGGGAAAAAAATGTAATTCACAGTTTTTTCATAACTTAATCGAAGAGGTCGATGTTCAGATTCTTTTTCCTAAAAGGGGAAAAAAAGAAGAAGAGAAAAATTGGAGATGCGGGGTATCGATCCCCGTACCTCTCGCATGCTAAGCGAGCGCTCTACCATCTGAGCTACATCCCCTTGATGAATTCCTAATATTTATCTAAATTTCAAATTACAAAAGCAACTCATAAAACAGTGATACACAAAAGGTAAATTGCTTTGGCATCTTTTTCACCGGGCACTTCATCAAACGAGTGTCCCCTAGGGTTACAAGAAAAGCCCAATGGATCATCGTACAACCCAACTTTACCATTTTACCCCTCCCTCTCTCTCTCTCTAAAGTAATAACTATACACAGTGGGAAATAGTTCTCTGACACATCAAATTGGGAAATATTCTGTTTTTCCTTCTTCTTTTTTCCTCAAGCGTCCTATGAAATTACTGTCTTTTTCATCAAATTTGCCTCACTTGCTGGACCCCGCGGACCTGTACTTGTACCTGGTGGCCCAATAGAGATAGTGCAGGAAATTCAGCCCGCTGAGCACGCACATGAGCCAGTAGAACCTCTCCAGATGATACCCGTTCAAGTTCCCCCCCTTGAGCCACGGCCTGTGCCCGGAGCTCCCCGTCACCCCGTTCACGACCGACACGATCACCGTGCTCAGGTAGTACCCCATGGCCAGGGACGCCCACGAGAGGGCCGTGGCCAGCGACCTCATGCTCGCCGGGGCCTCCGAGAAGAAGAACTCCAGCAGCCCCGCCAGCGTGAACAGGTCCGCCGACCCGAGGAACAGGTACTGGAGCGCTATCCAGAAGAACGTGATGGGCAGCGGGCCGGCCGAGTTGATGAGGCCCGCGTCGGTCGCCACCCGCTTCCTCTTGGCCTCCACGAGGGCGGCCACCGCCATGGCCAGGACGGAGAGGCCCAGCCCGATCCCGATCCTCTGCAGGTGGGTCACGCCCGTCTCGGTCTTGGTCGCCCTCCGCGCGAACGGGACGATGAAGTGGTCGTAGACCGGGGCGAGGATCATGATGAAGAGGATGGGGAAGATCGGGAGGGAGGCTGGCGGGACTTTGAGGGAGCCCAACTTGGTGTCCATCGTCGACGCTTGTTGGACCGAGAAGGTGGAGAGCTGGGCCAAGCAGCAGTTGAGGATGATGGTGCAAGCGAAGACAGGGAGGAGCTTTAGGACAACCTTGACGTCCTCGACTTGTTGGACGCTGCACTCCAGCGACCTGTGTACGGGCTTGCTGGTCACTGCCCTGTTCAGGAAGCTCAAGCTCCCATCGGAGGGAAGGTTTACCTCCTTCGATCTCGGGTCATCTTCTTCTGCTTCTCCTTCAAATGCTTCTGGTTTGCGTTGGGTCATCTGGGTCGTTGCGTAAGAGGGGCTTGTGTTCATGCTTGCAATGGCATTGCTTGTGTTCCTGGATTTGCAGGGATTGAGGGTAGCAGCAATCAGAACCTGTTTCAAACAAGCATTCAGGATGAGCTCCTCGGGTAGATCCAACATTTAGGGCGATTACAGATCAGACACATGCACATTGTTAAGAACTAAACTGATCATTGGGTGGGCGCAAGCCGTGCCGACTGCCGAGCTTATTCGTTCCGGGCAGGTCCGTAAAACCGTCAGGCTCGTGATAAGGTCTATTTAATCAACCTTTCAGCAGAGACTTCAAGAAAATAAAATGCAAACCTTGAAGATGGTTGTGAGTGGACTCCCAGAAGGGATCTTGTTCCTGTAACTGGCTGATCCAGCGAGGAAGACTGGGATCGACAAGAGAATTGCGAGTGTGGAGATCCCAAATCCCCATTGCCAACCCTTGTTGTCCTCAACCCATACCACCAGTGTGACTGCGATCAGGCCTCCGCAGGAAAGGCAAAACACAAAGTAGTTGAAGAAGGTGGACCTCTGCTTCCTCCCCTGCGGCGTGCCGTCGTCGAACTGCTCGGCCCCGTGCGACGGCAGCGAGCCCTTGATTCCCCCGACCCCGAGCGCCACCAGGTAGAGCCCCGCGAACAGCATCGCCGCCTTTCCCCCGCTGACCTCTCGGCATATGGCCGCAGGGTCAGCATGGTCACAGGGCGGCGGCTTCAGCGAGGCCGACTTGGCCTGCACCGTGAGTATGACCAAGCCCTGTTGCACACATAAAGAGGACAAGATGACAGTTCAAGACTCGAGAGAATCCGAATAGAGTACAAGAATTTGCCCTAATCGGCTTCGGGGTCGATCGCATTTGAGCCGGCCATCGGTGCTCGACCCGGCAAAAAGCTAATCGCGGGCGTGACGCGTGACATAATTCGTTCACGAATCATCTCGCCAATCGAAATTAAAGAGATCCCTACACAAATTTCAGTATGTTATCCCATGACCATCAACCGATTCAAAATCAAACGGGTAGGCAACGTTACGCGCTCAAAGAATTTCTTTATAAGGAGAAGGCATTTGCAATTGGGCCCTTTAGGCCCTTAGGCCACGTGTCTTGGCCCAACACGACAAGTACTTCGCATGAAATGTCAACGTTCGAGACTCTGGCTCCCAAAATCCACACAAAGGCACAAATTGCCTCCACTTTATGTCCGCTAGGATTAAATCCGGATTATACATTGATCGTCAAAAGGATGTAACTTCATTTACGCGGGAAAACGGCATACTTACTAGAAATTAAAATACTAGAATTTGCACTTTCATTTCGAGTTTGAAGCGCGTAAGACCAATAACGTTCGACCCAAATCAAATCACAAGAGATCTCTGATTGAATAAGATAAGATTAACTAATCAACTGGGAGATCTCAATCACTCGATATCTCGGACGATGACCACACGAGTGTGGATTCATGCACACGTGTTTTTTGGGTGCGACGATCAGACACTGAAAGTCAACACGTGGCATTGCCAGCATGGGGGTTGACAATTGTCATGGTGGCTCCGCTCCATTGGCCAAGTTTTGTTGCCACGCCGCAGTGTCGATAAGTAGGACAAGAAGTTATGGAGGTTGAGGACAAAATTGACAATTTCTTTTTGGATTATATGATGTGGAAGAGAGAGAGAGAGAAAAAAGTTCCTAGTGTGTTTGTCCTATGAATGAAACGACACACTTGTCGAGGGAACTCCATGTGATTGGATCAAAGTTGCCTTGAGGACCAATGCAACGGTACCCATCACACACAAGCACGTCAAGCTCAACATATATTGATGTTAGATTTTTAGATACAGCTCCCAAGACGCACCAACCGATTAATTGGAAAATGTCTTTTTCCTTTCTAATGATGGATGCACACTGACTTGGAACCCCCTCCTCGTGAATTTTCATCGAACAAGTTCAATTTTGAAGAAAATCGGAGGAGCTTCGTAAAAATTTCGTTCATGTGTCAAATCTATACTCGTTTAACTTTTTTACTCTATTCGATGATGGTGTTGGGGACTGCAAACATAGCTGATGACTTAGGTAACATAACAATTTCAAAACCTAAAATCGGAATAAGAAACCATGTCAATCTCTTTGCTCTAAGGACTTTCTCTAAAGAGAAGGATGCAAACCGTTAGATCGGTGGGGGATAGATCGATGGCGAGTCGGCTTGAAAAGTAAATGGACGAGTCTAAGCAAGCCATTCTTTTCTTTGATCCGACCAACCTAACTTGTGCCGCTTTTCTATTGAAAGTACCAATTATTATTTTTTTTAATATGGTGAGCTAGTCTGTACAAGAATTATTAAGTCTAGTCAATTTGTTCATGAAATCTATAATAACGTTCGAACGGCAAAATTTCAATGGTCGGACCATACCGGCATCTCTAAGCGACTTAAGAAATATTCATCGTGGAAATGCATCTCTGAAAAAACTAGTCGAGAAAACCGCACACAACAGGATATACGGGATCCGCAACAAAAACTTTCATCCGCACCCGAGCTAAACTTGCAGCTTCGATGCACAAAAATCAATTTGAAGAACCGCCTGCACCGTAAAAAGACCATAACACACGACAAAAATCTCGTGGCTCTCTTGTCACGGATGCATATATCTAACCTCATAGCACTTAGGGCATGCCCATATGTGGACCTAAGAGTCTCAAGAACCCTAGAACACATTCTTGCCAAGAAATCTAGTAAAACATATGATTTGCCCACGGAGTATTAAGATTCCTGACTCAAATCTACCACGACAAGGACACCAACGAATCCCCACTTTGGCATTACAAGCACTTTTTTTTTCCTTGTTGCTTCCTCGAGTGGAAAAATGCCAGTCATCGTCGTTTTTGTCCCTTCCTAGTTAATGGGAACATAATCTTCTCTACCCAAATCTAAAACCATATCACAAACCAGCACCTTCCAATTCTGATCAAGCAACTGAACGAACGACGTGTTAATCCCGCACGCAGTACGAGAAGCTGGCGTTTCGCCAAGTGGCGCGAGGTCACTGGCCGGTTTCTCCAGCCACTCATGTCCTTATGACACGTCATCACGATAAGACGAGGTGGAGTAACACAACATTGACGACGACAACGGGGAGCACTTTTCCCCAATAAGCGCTCTTCCCAATGAGAAGAAGGGAAGTGGCGTATGATGATATGTTTAACATTTCACCTTAGTTTTTACGAAAAATTAACGCTAAAAAAAAAAAAACATTTTGAAATTGTACTTTTCGGATCTCGAAGAAAAAGTTTGTAAGTGAAATCAAGGGCGAAAGTCAGGAGTTGTCGAACAAAGCTCCGTCTTCAAAAATTTCTCGTGATATTTTCATATCTTGTCCCCTCTTACTTATCTTTCTCCCTAGGTCTGTCGTTGCAACGTTCAGGCCCTTAGAACGTCTCGTCTGGACAAGAATCCGTGGACTCAAAACAAATTGGAGCCGTTAATCATGTGTATTCTAATGATCAACGGTCTCGATAGATCCGACGTAGATATACTCGAGTCCATACGAGTATTTACATTGGGTCTGACCTCATAGATAATACCAAGTCTTTCGGGTGTTTTCTCGCATTCAATGATGAAAAGGAGATGCATTGCAGTTGCAATGCACCTGCTTCGACACTCAACCAAGATTTGAGTGAAACATATGATCCTGTCCCAACTCTCAGTACTACGGCTTCAATTCCCTATACATGCTTAAAAAAGAACTTTTTTTACTTATATATATAAATAACAAAGTAAAACAAAATGACAAAAATGTATAATAAAAGAAGGCGAACTCCCCCCCTAATTTCAGGGAATTTTTTTACTGATTATTCGAAATTAAGGCCAAAATGAAAGGAGGAATAATCAGTAAAAAAAAAAATTAACCCAAAAAGTCACTGAACGAGAAGGAATTAATTAAGTGCGAGAAAAATAGGGACAAGAAAAGAGAGAGGAAGGGGTTGAAATTGTACCAGGAATTCAATAGCTGCGCTTATCAGGTAGATGCGATAAGTGGTGCAGAAGGCGTCGGAGAGGAAGCCGCCGAGGAGGGCGAGGAGGAAGGCCGTCCCCATGAAGTTGGTCACGTCGTTGGCCGCCCTCGACGGCGACACGTGCATGTACTCCGCCATGTACATCACCAGGTTGCTCGCATTCGCCAGGTACGCCAGGTTCTCCAGCACCTCCGCCACTGTGAAAAAAGAAAAAATTTGATGAATCTGTAGGTCAACAACGGTGCTGCTCCTGCTGCTGCTGCTGTTGTTGTTCCAAAGTATGATTACTGGTGTTGTTACTATTGCATGTAGATCGGACGGAACAAGCGCTTTACCCAAGACGAAGAAGGCGGGGAGCATGCCGCCGTGGCGGCCGACGATGGCGGGCCGGTTCCTCCAGTCGACGTAGCCGTCCCATGTGGTCGCCGCCATCTGTGGAGGGCCTCCTTCTTGATCCTGCAAGTTACCCAGAAAAAGTCAAAAAGGGTTAATTGATTGATCACATGACGATGAGCCCTCTTCCTCTCTCTCTTTTCCCTTTTCCTTTTCCTTTTCCTCGGTTTTTCTTTTTCTGTTTTCTGCCAAACGATGGGCAGTTGTTATCAGCTATTAAAGCGGAAACATGTATGCTATTGCAGAGTAGAGAGAGAGAGAAAGAGAGAGATCAGCAAGAGGAACCCACCATTTCTCTCTCTCTCTCTCTCTCTCCACACAGAAACCCTTTTCAACTCGTGCTTGTGATGTGTCGTTGCAGAAAAGAGAGAGAGAGAGAGAGAGAGAGAGAGAGAGAGCTTTGAATAGGAAGAAGAAGAGGGCTGAGGTGATTGGAGATTTATAGAGATAGAGAGAGAGCTTTGGAGGGTGTGAACTGTGTGTATAGTTGGTGGAAGAGGAGGTCCAACTCGGGAAAAGAATGATATGGTCTACACCCCCCAAAAATCACTTTCTTTTTTAAACCTGTTTTGCCTTCGATTTTTTTCCTAAACTTGCATGGAGTATTAAATATATTTCCATTTCTATGTTTGACTTTTCTTTTTGGCTTATAGCACTCGAAACCTACCCGTGCACAAACCAATCGAAAGACGAATATTTTCCCCCCTTTATTCTTGTGATTGCTTGGTCGAGTGTACGTGTACCTCTCCATCCCTCCAAAAGGAATGGGGGTGGCAGCATCTTAACTTCTCTTCTTCTTTTTGGCTTTCTGCCTACTAGAAGAAAAAGATGGAAACTTTCTCTTCGTTTGACCACCCGCCTTGCCATGAAAATAGCTGGGGGGATTCTTATTCGACATGTATGATGTCTGTAGACAGAATCGATCGCGCTGCGGATGATTTTGACGGGCCACTTGCTCTTTCATCGCTGTGAGGTCAGTTCGTTTAGTAAGTTCTCACACCAATAACAGATGTTAAGGCTCGAAGGGACGGGTTAGACTTGCCTAAGAACCGTTCGTGCATGCTTGCGCGCGTCGATACGGGCATCCACCGTGCCCTAAACGCTAAAACCCCCGACGGAAATGACACAAGCCTCGCCCAACTCTATATCGTTTTGTGTTATTCTATGTACAAGGTACATGTGCACTTGCCTTGACACTGTCTCCTTAGTCTATGGGTTTAAGTAATCGTCTTCATATACAGCGCGAGGATGAAATAATGACATCTTTCAGCTCGAAACCATGTGTACCATGAACATATATTCCTCTTCAAACAACCTTTTAGGGGTCCGGATCTGTTAAAAGTATCCATAATCCGATCGCCACATCGGCGTGGCACATCGAATAACCGATAAGCACGACGCGAAATCCTCCATCCCACGTCTTGCCGATCGAGTCGAGAAGTCCGAATGCAACCGAGGGAGAGGAATCAATCCCTTAAAAAAAAAAAAAACAGCGGGAACACACGCGTAACAACGCGATCCTCAAAAGGCGATTGCTTGACTTATGGAGAAGGGAATTCGGCCTAGGTTTGGGCGGAACTTTTTCTTCGCGCATTCGGGACCGTACGATGACGGTAGATGGTTCACGATCATGTGCGTGTACCGGGGAAAAGAACGGATCGTTTCAAAGATAGATTCGAGCTGTAGGAGATAGTGGGTCTTTGCATGTTTGGCTGAAAACGAACTCCTAATCCTCACTTTGATAAGCGAGTCAAACCGTGGCTTTTTTAGAAGGGCGTACCTACCCATCTTCCACCACTTTTACTATGGAATGTGCAGGTTTTGGTGGGACGGTGCAAAAGTTGATGGGCAAGACTAAGGGCATGAGCTCTTTTCTTTTCTTTTTTTTTTTGCCCCCTCTTAACTGATCTGTTCTTTGTCCGATGGGATGAGATCTTTGTTAGCTTAGGGTTAGTGTTTCTGTCGTTTGGTTGCCTGCATCTCGAAAGTGTTGTACATATTAACATTACCGTTATGATATATCCGTGAGTTGTGTTAAAAGAATCTCGCATCGGAGAATTGGTATGGTATAGAGCAGTTAATATATCCCAAAATGGGCTATAACTCGTTGGGTTAAGCTTTTTCGAGTGAATGTGGATCCAACTGAATATATTGAAGGGTTCGGATTCGGGATTCCTCTCGGCGATTTACATAGGTATCGATATTCAGCTCTTGCTGCACGCTCCTTAACGCTTACGAATCGAGAAAAAACGAGCCATCGGGAGCCCGACTCGGAGGACCCGACATGAGATTATTCGAATCTATTCAAATCTGTTTCTTCTTCTTCTTCTTCGTCTTCTGATTTGTCTTTTTTTGGCGGCTAAGTACTTTTCCTTGGGACATCGTGAATCACGGCACTCGATGAATTCTTTTGGCACAACGGGGGTTCCGACATGTGAACCAACACAAACTTGCGCTGTGTCATGGACGGGGTCGGAGGGAAAGCTACAGCTAAAGCTAATGTGGCAGCTGTGCTGATCGACCCGATGAGGTCATCAAATTTCATTCGCTACATAGAAATGAAATGCTAGAAAAACAGGCATTTAATTAGCGGTGGTCGGTTCGGTGGAACCGCCGGTTCCGGTTCCACGAAAAGGTGGAACCGGAACCGGCCATGTATACTTCCGGTTCGGAACCGCCGGTTCATTCCGATTCCTTTTTTAATAATAATTTTTAAAATAATAAATAATAAAATAAACATAATAAATTATAAATTATAAAATACAATTAAATTGTACATTGTAATAAAATATGGGGAAAAAAAAGGAGAAGGAATGGGCTTGAACTTAATGAATTATCATTAAGCGCCTACATATCTTCTTGGGGATAGAAGAATCAAAGCCTATGTAGTTCTTTTACCTTTGAGAATCCCAACTTACCTCATCGTCAATCGTCGCTACCCGTTGTGGTACCCGTGGCGGTGGTATCTCCAACATCATCCCTAAAAAATTCGTGTTCACGATCTAACTCTTGGTGTCGAACTCGTCCAATCGCCGACACAAGCTTGAGCTTCCACAGAGTCCGGGCTTAATCTTGAACGGCGAAAGTCCAAAATTAATCCTCCAGCACTAAATGCTTGTTCAACTGCAACCGTTGAAGAAGGGGTTGCTAATATTTGACGAGCGATGAGGGCGAGAACTGGATAATCGATTTGGTGACTCTTCCACCACTTCAGGATTTCGAAATCTGTACTATGTTCCGCATCACGAAACTCAAATTGAGTGGTTAAATATTTTTCTAATTCAGAAATACTACATGTTGCCCTTTTTTATTTTTTTTGCCTACTCTTAAGCATATTATACCCTCTACTAAGTGAACTACCACCTTCGTTACGTGAGGCAGTAGATTGTAAAGATCCGTAATCACTTAAACCATATCTACTACAAAATTCTCCATATAATGCTACTATAGATTCTTTAACATCTCCTAATATATTTGAAATATCTATTGAATCTTGCAAATGTAAACAATCATGATAATACACATTCAAATAATCTTGTAAACCGTCTAATTTAATACGTGGATTAAAAACAATACCAACTAAATAGACAAGAGGAATTTGCAAATAATAATGCAACCATTTTTCTCGCATTACTAAAATAGTTCGACCTAACTCGGTATCATTTTCATATTCACTAAAAACACTACCAATATTAACACACTCTATTAAAAATAAATGCGTTGTAGGATAATAAATACCAGATAAAGTCTTAGTAGTATCATTAAAAATTTTCAAAATATCTAAAATTTTCTTGCAAACGTCCCAATGTTGAGGAAGTAAAGTAATTTCGGGAATATTTTGTGAAATAAACATAC
Organism: Rhodamnia argentea; assembly: GCF_020921035.1. Lineage (NCBI taxonomy): Eukaryota > Viridiplantae > Streptophyta > Magnoliopsida > Myrtales > Myrtaceae > Rhodamnia > Rhodamnia argentea. The sequence continues at coordinate 5,590,937 of NC_063154.1, read as the reverse complement.
ATAATAAATCTTTATATTCAAAAATTTGCCGAAGCAACTCGTACGTAGAATTCCAACGAGTCGGAATATCTTTTGGAAATATTCTTGCCCTTCTCCCATTTTGTTTACAAAATTTTTCCCATGATTTCATACAATGGGGACGACTTCATAAAAATTTAATTGCACTTTTTATTGGGGCGAGAGAAGTGTCAAGAGTTCGTAACCCATCTTGTACACATAAATTTAAAACATGACAAGCACATCTAATGTGAAAAAATTGTCCGCCAAAAGTGGGTTTGCAAATATTTTCTAATTCGGGAATAGAAGCGGTATTTGCGGCGGCATTATCAAAACCAATTGAAAATACTTTATTTATTAAATTATATTCTTCTAAAACTTGCCTAATTATTCTATAAATATTATGAGCCGAATGTCTTTCATCAAAAACTCGAAATGCAATAAGTCTTTTTTGAATCATCCAATCGTCACTTATCCAATGACACGTGACACCCATATAAGAATGAATTTGCCAAGGATCACTCCAAATATCGCTACATATATGCACACGTCCATTGAATTCCGCAAAAAATTTTGCTAAAGATTTTTTTCCTTTTTTATAAAGTTGAAAAACTTCGCGTTTAAGAGTATTTTTTGGAATAGTTGGCGCTTGCGGAACCAACGCAGTATTTATCAAATATTTCATATTAAAATTTTCACCAGTATTAAACGGAGCATGATCAAGGGCAACATATTCACCTAATGTTTGTTTATAAAGTGCTTCAGTGAAACGAAATATAGGATGAGGATTAGAAGTGGCGTACCCGGAAATTTGTTATTGCGTATTGTCGATCCCCGCTTGCGTTGGATGTTTTTTCGTCAAATGCCGACGGAATGTTCCGTAGCCGTCTCCTTTCGTAAATTTATATGTTTGCGAACAATATTTACATTTTATATTATACTTACCTTCGACTTCATCACGTACCTTGTCGAAGTGTAGCCACAAGTCCGATGTATTATCTCGGCCCTTCCGTTCCGGCTCATTTGCCGTTGACGTTTCTTCGACACCAATGGGAGGATGAAGACTTTCTTGTGTTGGGATGTGCTCGACGTTCGGAATCGGGACATAGTTGATATTATCGTCGTCGTCTTCCCAACTTGCATACTCACGAGGATCATATTCGGGAATGGGATACTCGGAATCTCCCATAGTCATCTTGCCCTTGTCGGCATTTACGCTTCCACTTGCCATTTTTGAGAGAATTGATCGGAAATCCGATTGAGAGAATTGAGTCGGGATTGAGAGAATTGGGAGAATTTGAGCGATTTGAGAGGATTTCGGAGAGAATTCGAGAGATTGTTCGAAGAATTTGTGACAAAAATAAAAGGGGGAGCATATGTATTTATAGGCAAGAATTATTTTTAATTCTTTTTTTTTTTAGAAGCAACGGCCAATTTGGCCGTTGCACGTTAGCAACGGCCCAAAGGGGGATGGGGGAGGGGGTAGGGGGCCGGGGCGAGAGAGCTGTTGGGCTCTCGCCCCCGGGCCCCCTTTTTTTTTTTTTAATTTAACGGTTCCGAACCGGCCCGTGAGGGCCGGTTCCAGGTCCGGGTTGGAACCGTGGGCCCGGTCAACGGGCCGGTTCCGGGCCTACGGGCCCAAATGGCACCCTCTACATTTAATGCTCCTTTCTTTCCCTTCCCTTCTATTATTTCCTCCTTTACATTATATATATTTATATTATTTAATATACGACTTTGTTAGTATAACAGCTTTTAAATAAATGTGAGGATGATAGTGCGTTGTAAGCTGCAATTTCTTGAAAAAGTGGGACTCCACAATAATTTTTAATTAATTATTATTTATTTTTTGTAGCTAAAATAGACTGTTAGTTTTACAATCACCCAAAAAAATATTATATAATTAATTCTCTTTAATATATAGGTCATGAGGTCCGAAAAACAAAGCCTAGCTCCTGTCCGTTTCGGTTAACTTAAGAACTATTAACGCATAAAATGTTGTCGGAATTGTTAATTTTTTCACGGAACAAGCAATATATATATATACTATGCCTATCACTGCTATCGTGGCTTGATTACGAAGCTCTAGCAGTGGCAATGTCGTTGCCGAGGCCCGCAACCTCCTCACCAACCACAGTTGTAAAAAGTAATAGAAAACAAAAGAAGTAAATAAATAAATTCGAAAAAATATCAAACTATTATTAAAAAAAATGCAATGTCAGCGCTGGCCATGCGGTGTAGGATGGTTGGTGCTCACGTGAGCGATTTTGGGTTAAAATTAGCCGAACGGATTCAATTGGCAAAGCGTGAAAATGGTTGATGACTCAATTTGTACAATTAAAAGGTTTAGAGTTGAATTGACAAAAATGTAATAGGTTTATGATTTTTTGAACAATTTTCCCGTGCTCTAACTATAGGAGGGTGCATTATTATGTATGACTCTCCATTATTTTCAGTGTCGATGGAAAAAATAATTTTGTTCTTGAAAATCCGACGTACCTATGTGGGGACAATTTATGCTGAAAAAAAAAAGAGGGGGAAAAGGACAAATTAAGTGTAGATACGAAGGAATTAGGGCATTAATTTCCTTACATCGATCCCATTTTTTCCTAATTCAATTTTCTTTTTTCTTTTGGTCAAATTCCTAAGTTAATTAGAACGACAAGAATTCTAAATCAGACGTCAACGGTCGTACTCACATCAACTTGTCCACAATGCATCACACATGCCTCGCTCGCCATTACCTGGTCCATCGTCTATATATGTATATATATGGAAGCTTGTCGTATCCTATTCGAATTTTTGTAAATCACCACATGCGTCATTAAAAAAGAAGAAGAAGAAAGAATTGGACACGCTTGAAAGAAATTAAGTATGAATAAATGTAGTTTCAAGGAGATGTTCGATGTTCATTAAGTAGAAATATCATAGAACTTCTATTAAGCTCCGTTTGTTTTGCGAAAAATAAATGATTTGAAATGTATATATTTTTAAAAATGATTGCTTGTATCTCCTAAAAGATGACTAGACGGAAAATGTTCTGACATAAATTTTTGTCGATAGTAAATTTTTTCTTTCGCTGTCTGGTTATTTCAAACTATATAAGAGATCATTTTTAGGAAAATATTTACCAAATCGGTATTAAATCGTGCACCGGCTTCAAATTGGCTTTGGTGCCTAGATTCCTTTACTAGTGCTTTCCTAAAAGTTAATGACTGGAAATCAAAACTATTGTGGAAAGTTTATGTGGGAATATTCTGGACAAACTTAGGTTGCTGCAGAATAAATCAACTTAAAAACGAAATCGATCCATCAATATTGGTTCGATGCGAGTGTTCCTGGGAATACCCGGAGAAAATGTACCTTTCCTTTCGTTCTTGAACTAATTTCAATACTAAGAGCGGTGATGAAAAGAAGGAAAAAAAATTGAATGGAGAAACTCCCAAACAGCCAAGTTACCTCCAGAGTTATCATGAAGATCTTGCACTCGGGCGCTAAGTGATGTTCGATATGAATCATACCCACTCAATTCATCCACAGTCCGACAATCCAAAGGCGACAAGGCTGCTACTACAGCCTACAAGCCCATCGCCATGTTAGAAATCAAGAAATCTCCAAGATATAAGTTGGCTAAAGACTCGTTCACGAGAAGATTGGAAGTTACAACCTTATGGGAGATACGCGACTTTTTCACTAATCATCGAGCCATTCCACTTGACATCCCTTTCAGAAGCTCAAATCAAAGTGATGGTGTCGAATAGATTTAAAAAAAAAAACAGATATTTGCCTAAATTTAATCCTTCCGTCACTAACTCCTGAGATTAGTAGTTGACAAACTTAGGTATTGAGGCATAGCTTCGAAAAGAAAAATAGAAATAACATTAAGTTTTTATTATTGGATTCAATTTTCACAATTTTTGGCATTTTGCGAGTACCCTTTTTCAGGTGGAACGTGAATGCGAGAGAGGCTGATGGACACTTTTCTTAGACCCTTCAAACATGTGATCCTCAGATTTCCCCCTCCTCCAAGGGCCAACCCTAAATTGCTATTGGTCCACATTATGACTTTCATGCCCCACCTCCAATTATTGCTCATCCTTTTTTTCTTTTCTTGACAATAGTATTTTTGGGTTTTTTTTTTGCGAGAAAATCGATAAAGATCTCCACGAGCGGAATTCTCGACGCCACCCGCTTTGATCACCGTTGATGCGTTAATTTATCAATCAAGCGAATGATTACACTCGACGTAGAAGGGATGGTGGATGCCACTCGTGAAAAATTGATATTTTCCTAATCATTTCAAGTTTGAATTCCCGTGATAAACAGGTAAGAATCACTTTTTCTGTTGAGCGAATCTCGCGTTGCATGTTTACATTCCACGAGTGGTGTCTGAATTTTCCATATATTGATCGATTGTGCACGACACGAGAAAATCGACCACACTGCGGTCACATACTTCCTTGATTTGATTGCTTAATGAGAGCACTTGTCACAAAGTCTTATTAATTTATTTCGCACGTGATGTAGATTTACGAAGGGACGTTTTGTTTTTATTATAAGAGCGCTATGTCTTTGCTAGTCTTAATGATGAGATATGAGAAAATATCAAGCTTCCATTGAATTGCATGGGGCCTCCATGGCTCGCATGATGCACGAGACATCACCAGAAATGACAAGACAAAAAAGGGCGGAGGAGAAGAAGAAGAAGACGACGAAGGCGCAGCCGCCGCCGCTGAAAGCCAATGGTCAACTCCCTTCGAGAATGTGACTTTTGGAGGAGGTATCACGTGACTGATGTAGTCCAATGAGCCTAACCGTACACTCCCAAGTTCCTCAAAAACATTAGTCTTATCCAATTCCATAGATCTGGGCTGTGTACTTAGGCTATAAGTAGTCTTAGGATATATATAACTTTAGGCTACATTTATTTCACAAAAAAATGAGTGATTTATAAGATATTTTCTTAAAAATAATCCCTCACATTGCTACAAAAATGAACGAATGAAGTACATTTCTATCGTCCGGAATAATATTAACACATAAACTATCGTTGATAATGAAAACATTTCTCGTCGAATAATTATTTCAACGGTTATAAGGGATTGTTTTTAGAAAAAATGTTTTCGAAGGCATTCATTTTTCATGAAACATACGGAGCCTTATATTAATTATTTTCTTCATCCCCATATAGATTCATATATATTCGACATTTAGGATCCATTTGATTCGCGGAAAACATTTTCCTCATTTTTTCAAAGTTTGGATCGCTTGGGAAACCGAGTCAATGGAATTTTTTTTTCATAGTCAACGGAAAAGGTTTTCCTACCAAAGCTTAAATTCAAGAAATATTTTCTTTTTAAAAAATCGAAAATCATTTGTTAAAATATGACTAGGTATTGGCGCTTGAACAAGAAACTCTACGCTTGGGCACAGAAACTTTATCGCTAGTTCTCGGACCCTTGGCAAAGTGTCTAGGTCCTCGGCGCTTCAACGCTGGGCCCCATGTCCATCGAGGCCGAGCTTGGGTCCATTTAGGCCGCGCTGAGACCCTAGTCGCTATGCTTGAGTCCATCGACGTCGAGCCGGGACATCAATGCCGGTGCTCAAAATTCCAGGCCTTGTAATATTGAGGCCGAGCCCGGGACCATCGAGACTGAATTTTTAAAAAAGAATTCATACTCGTCGGTCGAGCCTTGCTCGAGATCGGCAAGGTTGAGCCTTCTCGAGGATGGCAAGGCTCGAGCTCGCCAAATCTAACAAGGGTCGGCCCTCACCTGCGGCCTTTACCAGCCATCATCGAAGCTCGGCTATCGGCGGAGGAAGAAGGAAAAATAAAAAGAAAAGAAAATGTAAGCAAAGAAAAAAATAGAGTAAAAATAAGAAATTCGATATTTTAAATTACAATAATTGTCCAAATGGCGAAAAGTATTTTTTAGTTGATTTTCAGGTCACAACCAATCACCGGAAAATAGTGTCATTTTCCTCGAAAGACTTTCCTAAGAAAACATTTTTTTAAAAAACGTCATGCCTTCCGTGAAACAAACGGAGCCTTGTTAAACATAGTAGAATAAGACGGATGCATAGCTCAGTGATTGTAGTTCGTAATCAACCTATCGTATCCCAAGAGGTTGATAAAATTCATGCATAGAAAGAAACATTTGTGCCTAACTTCAATCAAATGCGATGCCGTCAATTTATCCCCAACAGAAAGAGGCACTATCTTTGGCTCTTGGCTACATCGACAAGATATTATCTTCCGCCTACTTTTGACTTGCTGTGAATGATATTAACGTTTGGAGTCGAACCTACATTGGAATCGGGGGGACCCTCCACACGAGTTGAACGCTTTTACAATGTGACAATTAGTCTTAAATCCTTAGATATTAAAATTGACGCAGGTTGACAAAAGAGTGTGTAATAGAACAACATTATAAATGTGGCAAATTATGTTAACTTCCGTCGTATGGAATTAGGAATAAATATAAGAGACGTATGCATCTTTGTTTTTTTTTTTTTTTTAAAGATGGACCTCTATGTATAATGAAAGTTGTGAGAAAACATATATGGGGTTTGATTTTACCGGATGTTCTTGTTGAAATCGGGATCACGGTCCCATAATGTAGCTTGAGTCCAAATTGATAGAATTGTTAAATCATTACCAAATGTTGAAGTTGTGGAAAATTACCAAAAAAAGTCTTAAATCTATTGCAATTGTGTTAATTCAGTCATAACCTTTTTTTTTTTTTTGCCAATTAAATTCTAAACATTTTCATATTTTGTCAATTGAGTTCTTTTGGCAGGTCGGCGCTGCCGTGAATGATTTGTTAATAATATTTAGTATTTTTTATATTTTTTTCCTTCCTTCTTTTCTGTTTTTGTAACTCATTGTGGCCGGCAAGCTTCAACAAAGCTCACCGGCCACCGGGCGAGGGTAGTCTTGCTAGATGCTGGCGAAGGAGGCCTTTGCCCACGGCTGGCGAGGCCATGGCTGCCTTCGCGTGCAATCATGATTGCCTCGTCCACGTCTAGGCGATGCCGGGCAAGGGCTTTGTGGTCCTCACCTAGTGGCCGGCGAGCTCTGCCGAAGCTTGTCGGCCGCACCTGTTTATCACATGTCAATTGCATGGTGAAGCGTGTGTCCGACATGAATGCGGAGGCCCCCGGAGAGTATACGTGCTTCTTATCCAGGGGCCAAAGAATCACTCCATTTTGTTGGTCTACACTGCCCAATGTATGTTTAGCTCTCTATATCTTCGAGGGTAAGCGATTTCTCGAATTTTAAGGCTTGCTTCTTAACTGATTCATGAGATTAATCAATTGTATCTTTTATGAACAGAGAATTCATTTAGTTATTCGAGTTTTTATATATATATTTGTATGTATGTATGTATGTGTACCTATTCTTGCCACTAAGCTGACTTTGCTACTTATTTGGTCCGTTGATGCTAGTCAGCTTGGCAAACTTATCAAGTTAGAATTTATTTGGGATAAAGTCTTTGGATTCTACCCACATTTTTTGTGTTTGCAAGCAATAACATCTACAGATGCTCCATCTTTTAATCTCTTGACAAAATGTTTTTCGCAGGAACGGAGAGAATTGAAAGACTTCTTCTTACCCACATTAAGAAAGTTCCGAACATCAAGGGGGCGATGCAAACAGATGACTTCAGGAGCAAAAAACTTCAGGAAAAAAAAAAAAAAAACCAAGACGACAGCGTTTAAGAACCGCGAGGTCTCGAGTACGAATCGCATGCTTCAAACGAACCCTCCGATATGGTGTGCACTGTGCAGCAAGCCGATGGCGATGCCGGCGTGAGATGATCGTGTGGACTCGACCGGAAGTCGCGTCTGAATCTTCGGAAAGACCCCTTCTCTTATTCGTTTCATCCGTTCACGTCTCGCTACCTCGCTGTGAAACCGACGCAGTAAATGCCCGCCTGCCTGCTCTTACCAAATTCTCCGGTGTACATCAAACTTCCAGACTTCGCCATCTGCGGAAGCAAAGAAGCGAAAATGGTATTGATATGCTGAGGCATGCTGATGACAGGGATGATGTTTAGGTTAACAGGGTTGCTAGAAATTTGGAATTTGTTTGACTCTCGTGACGAATTTATTAGAGTTGGCCAGCTGTCCTCTGCTGAGCTTATTGCACATATTCTTCGTTCTATGTATTCGAAAAATATTGCTTCATTTCAATTCAAGCACATACATTATCAAAATCTTATTATCTGTAATCGATTTAGTTAATAAAAGATTAGCTTTCAAGAATTCTCGGAGGCCATAGATTTCCGGCCTATCACCCCTTTTCAGACGTCATTATAAAGGACTTCACATTTGTTACGGAACGTTCGATTCGAGCCGACTGTCTAGCATCATACCGAGTTTGAATTTTATTGGGTAACAAGTCACAAGCAGCAACGAATGGTATGTATTACAATTTCGACATATAGGTACGAACGATAATAACGGACGTCATTCAATGAGAAAGATGAAAATGAGCACCAAAGTCAAAGGTCGAACAGATAGGCGTGCAAGATTCTTGCTGCAGATCTCATTCTTGTCCTAAAGGGTACCTCGATTTCAAGCGACAAAAAACCATTGACTTCAGAATCTGTTGTCCTAATCTTATTTATATTCCTTAGATTTTGGCCAATGGTCCCCATGACCAGTAATAAAAAAAAATAAAAATTGATGTGTGTACAGTAGATCAAGGTGGAAAAAAGTGGGAGCATATGGAGATCTTTGACTTAGAAAAGAAGGGATAAGAACATGACGTTTTCGGTTCAATTTCAATTTCAATTCCAATTCCAATTTTATCGGGGGATGGAGGGTCACGTGCTTAATTAAAAAATTTGAGGGTGATTAATGTGGCTGCAAGTTTTGAGTGGTCGTCACTTAATTGAAAATAAGGGTGTCTAGGAGGAGCAATCAAAGAAGTTAGCGTGTTTCCCTCGGCTATGAATAGCTAAATTAATGAATTTCAAGTGTAAGTTTGATTTTAGAAATAGTGCGTAATTAGGTTATATAAATTCATTTCCCAATGCATACTTAACCGACTATATTTAATTTTTCTAAAAAGTTAGGTAGAAAGTTAATATTGCACGTACTTAAGCAATAATCACAACTTCCCAAACGCTTAAGGCAGTTGAGAGACAGGGTTAGGGGCATGGACGTTCTTTGGGCCAATGCTTGATTTCATGAACAAAGACATTAGAATCGTCCGTATTGGTCGTGAATTAGCGATAGGAGAATTGAATTCGACGAGATGACTCGATAGATGGCGAAATTACCGAGTGCTGCCGGAGTCGGTAGGTCGGCTTTCTCGGGTGGAGGGGACTGTCATTGACGGGCGGGAGGTTAGGACTTCTTGCGAGAATGTCTTCAAGGGAGGTGACCCGAGATGTTCGGCTCTGGTACGGTGAATTAATTGCGCGGGTCGGGATGCCGGCATCGAGATAGGCAGACTATTTCCTTTCTTCTTTTTCCGGGTTTCGCTGGAAATGGAGGTGCAATGGATCTATGAAGTTTGGTTCAATCCACATCAAATCTGGAACTGAGTCCTGAAGTAACTTAAGCCTTAGGCAATTCCCTAATTCTGCTTTTGACTGTGCGGAGCCTGATATTTCAAAGAGTTTGCCAAAACTTTCAAGCTTTCTTTTCCTCATCGTTGGCAATATTGATAAACATCTGTACCTAATTTTCTGAGATCCTTTTCCTCATAAACAGCATTCCTTGTTCAAACCATTTCGTGCCAAACCGGCGAAAGGCGTGCTTATTCGGGTAACTTTGAGCTCTTTCGCGACCTGCTTTTCCCGAGAACAGTACAGGTGAAAGATCAATAGCCTCACTAGGAAGAAGCAAAGGAAGAATCTCGGAGTTACTTTCGGCGAAAGAGGGGAATATAATCAACTGCCATAACTGTCGTGCACTGCATTTGGTTACATACGATGGAGACATCATGAGGACTCTGAGGACCGATCTTTATCGGACCAGGAATTATTCATCTGGGGAGGATTTAGGGCCACAATTTTGAAATGGGCAGGTTGGCATGGAGGTATCTTTTATGTTCGTCTGTGACATTACACTTGATTCAGGGGCAAAAAGGAGGGGGGAAGGAAGAAGGAGATATATTCTCTAATCCTGTGGCGGTCCTTGCGCTATCCCGAAAGCGGCGAGTTTGCATTTCAAATGTTCTAATCAGTGAACAGGCCGATCTTATCCGATGATCAAAGCGGACAGAATTCTCTCTTGCTGCTCTATGCAAGAAACAAAAGTTTGAGATAACTGCAGCACTTGTCTCAACACCAGCTTCTTGATTGATATCACACATTCTGAGTTTGGTTTTTCTTAATGAACTTGCCTCGAAAGTCATCGCCTTTAAACTCCGATAATCTCCTAATGGGTTCGGCAGACAATGCAAAGCAGGCAGAATGGGCGAGAGTTGAGCTGGTTTTTCCTCGAAGCTTATATGAAACAACACGAGAATTGGACATTCCTTCGGTCGACACAGAAGCGGTCGTCGTTCACGGCGTCGGGGGTGCGTAGAACACGCCAATTGCCCCGGGCGATGAAACGAGAAAATTTATTAGATTTTTTAGCCTTGTGGTTGGACAATGAGCCGTGGTTATCTTGGTTCATCCATGTGGTTTCTCTTAAGAGTACCTGATCAATCTTGTTCTTTGTTCTCTTCTTGCTTCACAGTACACAGAGACTAGGACAGGTTAACTGAAGCCCACACAGGCCAGCCGGTATCATTCACTTGTGATTTTACCAAGTCAATGGCCCCTGAGCTCAAGGACACAAATAAAAAAATAAAAATAAAAAAAGTTTTTTTTTTCTCTCTCTTCTTGCAAATGTATGTGGCAGGACAGGAACATGCTTTTTGTATGCTTCCAGAAACATGGACAAACGATACATGTGGGCGATAGACGTTTGGGCCATCCCAGGTGAGAATCCCCAGGGCCAGAACAGAATCCATTCGAAGCCTAGTCTAGCAGAATTGAAAGGGCATGTGCTGAGGGCATAATTTCCTAAAGAACATCAAATTTTAGGTTATTTGCCTTAAACTATTTCTTGTACAAACATAAACAAAACAAAAAAAAAAGCATTTAACTTTTACTTGATCCTAAATCTGTCACCGTTAACTTTTACGTGGCAATTCCATGTCGGCACAATATCCATGCCGAAATCTGACGTGGAAAAACCCCACAGAAACGCCGAAGTTTCTTACTGTGAATATAGGGAAAGTTAGGGCTTGCTTCTTCTTCTTCTTTTTTAAAATTTGCGCGCAAAGAGAGAATACTCTGTTGCTCCATCCATGTCAAGTTGGGTTTCTAAGCCACGAAGCCAGAGCCGGCGAGCTTCTTCGTCCCCCTCTCCGTGGTTAACCTCTCTATTCGTTTCGCTCGGATGAGAGGGTGGCGGAAACTGCGATGGGGTCGGAGCCAGCGAGCTTCTCCATCCTCTGCACGTCAGCTCCTCTCAGGGCGTTAGCCTCTCGCTAGCTCTAGCTTCGTGGCGTAGAAAGCGAACAGGATACAGAGGGAGCGTTCTCTCTGTTTGAGCGCAAATTGAAGAAGAAGAAGCAAGTCCTAACTTTCTCCAATATTCAAAATTCCCTGCAAACGCACACAGCCCCATTTGCAATGGTAAATCCAACTGTTGGGGCTCGCCATAATTTGCCCATGAAAAATCTCAGACGGATCCTAAGGTTTTTCGCCATAAACGGAGAATCACCCTTTCTTCTCTTCTTCTCCATCGAGGAAAACCAGGTTCAAGTTAGCCACGTACCTTGATGATCTCAGCCTCCTGAGAGTTCTCGCCCAACATCACTTAGATTTCTTCATAAGTACGGTGCGAACCATCTCTAACAGAAAAACTCAAGAACTTTACCGTCACCTGCCTATGAAGCCCGGATACTCTCTAGGGAGCCTCCGTATCGGTGTCGGACGCGTGTCAATGTCCTACACGCGATTGACACGTGGTCAACAGGTGTCAACCATCCGATACATGATAAGTGCTCCGGACACACCAGCAATATGCGAGTCCAGCATCCCGACACGTTATTTCGACAAGCACGAGATCAATTTCAAAATTTTTCAATAAATCATGGATTAAAATATAAATCTATCCAATAAATATATATACACACACCTAAGTCAATTTTAAGCATTTTCATTCTATGCTATTTTTTATTATTTATTTTTTATTTGTGGATTTGAATTAAATTAATTTGATTGACATAATCATAAAAATAATAATTTATCATGTACACATAAAAATATACATTTAATATACGTGTCCCAACGTCTTCGAATTTTTTTCTTCTTTTTTTATAAAAATGACATGTCGTGTCGTGTCGTGTAAAAGCATGTCGGATACGTGTTGGAGATTGAAGCTTCATTTGATGGCCAGCTTGGCCCAACATATTAACCATGCACCTGTAGTGCTCAAGCTTGGGCTGGATTCTCCACTGAAACCTCTCAGTACCGCAATGAAGGTTGGCTTCGTTTAGGGATGACCGCGGTCTTTCTTCTTGAGCAAGAAAAGCTCGAGCCGCTTCCTACCTGCTCCATCCATGGCTAGCCCCATTCCCGGCACCGACTCCACGACTACACTTACTTTCATCCCGCAGGAGACCTCCATGGCCTTACCTGTAACCCTGGATTTGGCGCACTTAATCTTCACCGTCATCCGATTCCGAAACCCTTTCCTCTCAATATATGCATGAGCACAACTGAAATGATCGAAGACTTGGTTGACTTTCGCCACCTTCCATTTGCATCTCCGGGGAACAAATCCAAGGCCTGGCTGTGACTCCCCACACTGGGTGTGCCCTGCAATCCTTGCATTCCAAGCAATGGGTACTACTTCGCCATGCGGCGACATTACGCCATTTCACATGAAAGCTCGCCATCGCCATTTGACACACAACACTTCAGGATCAAGAATCCCTCCAAACACCCTACGACAAGGATCTATACAGTATGAACAACCGAGCCCCAGATACCCGATAATTAACCGCTGCTTCGAACATGCAGGTCACTCTGGAACCCCTGTTTGATAAGCATTTCTATTGACCGATTCCCTTGCTTCACTCTCCAGAAGCTGTAGGCAGGCACAAATGAAGAAATTGGAAGCAACAAAACAGTAAACACCACGCGGAAGCCAGAGGCAAAAGTGAGCTTTTTTTCAAGGGTTGAGCTCTGGGAGTGAACTTTGGAATTTAAGCTGAACAGAGTCGGGTCCTCCCATCTATAGAGAACCGGATTGGAATGTCTGAAGTTTTGAGGTAAAAAAGGCAGCAAATATCATTTGCCTAGCATTCGTGGCAAATTATACGCAAAGCGTATCCTTTTCGAATACAAATTCTGCGACTGGACAAAATTGTGCACTTCTTTCTTACACGAAAATTGAATAAACAATGATTCGCACATGCAGACATTACATTCAGAAAAGAAAGCATCAGATCAGAGACTAGCTAACCAGTAGTGAACACAGCATATGGTAGCATGAACTGTTCTAACAGACGATTAGTACTAGGAGCAATTGAGGGAAAGGTTAAACTGAAATTCTTATTAATTTCCCTAGCCGTACAGTCATTCACTTTAGCAAACTTTTTCAGTAAATGGGCATGCCAAATGCCTTGAGCATAAGAAAAATCCCATTATCATCAAAGGCTTTAAATACAACAAATTAAAAAGGTTTCAAAACAACACAAATGAGGAAAGGAAACTCTTAACATCCATGGTGAATCCATATTAGCTGAACCAACCAATCGCCCATCAGATTCGGCCTCCCTGCGCTCACGAAAACATGACCCCGACTTTCTTTTCAAAGTCATCCCCGTCTTCATCATCCAGATAGTCCTCCTCTTCCCCTTCCCCTTCCCCATCGGCATTTTCACCTTCTTCATAATTATAATCTCCCCCATCGCCTTGCTCATAAGTGTAGTCCCCGTCCCTTTGATCCTCAGCTCCGACCTCAGGGTCTTCCGTTGCATCTTCTGCGATCATTCCATCTTCATTCTCAATCTCCCTACCGTGAACAGCGTTGCAAGCTCCTTCAGTGTGATCTTTGTTACCAACAGCATCAGCTGTGCCAGATTTGGATACTTGGAGATTATGTGAAGATTTATAGCCGTCTTCCTCTTCCTTGGGATGAACTGTCAGATCACCATGCTTCTGGGAGTTCACCTCATGACCATGCTCTTCCTTGCTTGCAGATGATCTAGACCCAGAACCCGCACCTTCAGGTTCTCTCTTCCTCTTCAAAAGCACACTTAGGGGCTTTGGCCCCTCAAAAGAGACATCTCCTAACGGTTGGTCCAGCAGAAAATTCTGCTGCTTTCCAATGGAAGACGATGATTCTTGACCACGTCCCATGCCTTTCAACTCTGCAAGACTTTTCGGGCCTGCAAAACTGATGCTATTCTCGTCCCCTGATTCCCTTCTCATCCGAGGGCCTTGAAAATTCCGGGCCTCCACGTTGACATCCTCCTGTGCCCTGCCCGTTAGTCTATCTCTAAGCCTATTAACACCTAGATATGATCTCCCCAGGTTCCTTCCCATCTCCATCTCCCTATCTGAGTGAACATCCCCCCCATTGAGTCTCCCCGGAAACTTTATCCTACCCTTAAGACGGCTGCTACCTTGGCTCTCGTGAGAAGATGAGTGCTGTGAATCCCTCCGAGATGACCCACGATAAGTTCTATCAGCAACGTGGCTGTCAGGGACAAAATCATGGCTAACGACTGACCTCAAACCATTGACCCTCCTCTGCTTTGACAATCGGTGACGCAGATCCGAGTCGTCCGCATGATCGGGGCTCTCACTCTTTGGGTATGCCCTCCTCTCTCTAAGAATGGGCCCACCAAGAATAAGCTCAGATGAATCCTGCCGCTGATCCCAACCATACCTGCGATCAAAAGAGTCATATGCACGTGGATCGCGGAACATCTCATGCTCAATATCTGCACTATAATCTCCAGGGCGATCCAAGTCATAATCAGTCACAGAGCCTATGTTCCTTCCTTCATGAGTTCTTCCTCTTCCAAATTGATCATCGTTGTGATAATAATCAGACTCTCCAAGCTCATCATCCACAAGAACATCAAAACCAGGAGAGGACTCCCTGAGATATTCATCAACCTCTTTCTCTTTGTGTAAGCTAGGGTAGTCGTCTGGAACAACAGGCTGATGCAATCGACTAGTCCTATTCTGCGGGTTTCCATTTACAGTAGGGGTGCCTGAAGGCCTATACCTAGAGGCACCTTCGTCAATGGATCTGGGCGGAGGCAGTGATGGTGGTGCACCTTTTGCTATGCTTGCTTCATTTCTCGGTAAAGCGTTTTCAACTTTCGAAAAGGGCTTTGAATCAGATGGCCGAGATGTTAATTTAGAGGCGTTTGGTGTGACCTTCTGCCCCTGAGAACATTTCTCTAGGCTGCCAAAAGGTTTCTTTATGGTAGAAGTATCATTAACAGGCATTGATGCCGGTGCCTGCTGCACTTTGCTAACCACGGTATTTGTTCCGTGCAGGAAGGCGCATCTATCGCCTTTCAAGCAAATTCCCTTCTGGAAAAATACGCAGGGTACTGCTTGTTTTCCGGAATTGTAAGAAGCCTGTGCCACAGGTGGCATTGAAGGTGGCATTGCAGGTGGCATTGCCGGTGGCATTGCCGGTGGCTGTGATGGCAAAGAAGATCCACCTGGCACTGTGGCTGGCGCTCCCAATAAGCCATCAAGGGGCTGAGAAATAACAATTGTACGCGCCATTAATGTCACAAGGAACATTCTAAATAGTAAAAGACTACTGTATTTGGAGACTGAGAAACAGTAACTTGAAAGAGAAATCTAAGACTTAAAAAAAAGGCACAAATCAGGCAAGGAGGAAAACTTACAGGATGACGGAAAGCACATTTAGGATTCAAGCAATTGCCATTCAACCAAAACCAGCAATCTCTGGGATTAACCCTGGCATATTCACTGTGGCGGTACTCACATTCGCTTCCCTTTAACAAGGACAATCGGTCAATAAATATACAAGAACTCACATAAATACACAATATATAAGAGGAAGCCACTAATTAGAGTATATCATTAATTCCATTCAAGCAGGATGCGCAATCTCTTTGCAAACTCGGGTAAGCCTGCCTAAGCTTCTAATCACAAGAGTAATTACAATCGGCAACACTAGAGTATGATAAACAATACACGTGGCAAGGAAGAGATTCGAAAGTGGAAAACTTATTAAGGGAGAGGATCACGGATTATTTCCACCCGAAATTCATATCTATCAACCTTAATTGTCAGTGGAGACAATTTCCATCCATTGAATCATTTACGAGACGTAAGAGTGAAATAGATATACCACAGGCAGCAACATGATCATAACTGGTAAGGGAAAATATCACACTGCCAGGTACTCGTAACGTTACAACTAGGTAATTCCAAATCATGCATGGCCAACAGCACCATCTGACCCATGCTTCTCTAGGTTTAAACACGTTTACACTACAGAAGGCAGCTGAGACTCGAGCTCATTCCACCATATAAGAACCTTTATTATTTATTCCGATCAAAACACACTGAACTGAACAGATAAACAACGAATTCATTTACAGAACGAGAAAAGTCTGCATATTTATGACGAAAACCCATTGTTTATATCAGTATAGATATAATTTCCCGCTTGTTTCAAGAAAACAAAGTACCAAAGATTTCACTTGAGCTCACGAAAAGGTGCTCTTACCAACAAAAACCAACGAAACCCAATTCAACAATCAGAAACCCTAACAAGATCCCGATTCATAAACCGCCGGAAGGGTTCAGACGACTATCGCCCTACCCCTAGCTCCGAGACAAAAGATAAAACAGACCCAAGAACTACAACCCCCGGCGCTATAAAGGAGCATAATCTTTTGTACTTGAACCCTAACGAGAAAACAAAAGAGAAATCTCGATCAACACAGAAAGAGAGAGAGAGAGAGAGGGAGGGAGGGAGGGAACACAAAAGGGCGAACCTTTTTGCAGGTCAAAGGAGAGGCGAGGAAATAGACGCAATCGGTGTTCCTCTTCAAGGCCTCCTCTTCGGCGGACGGCGCAGTAACATGGGATGGTTGGTTCGTCGACTCTCGCGTGCCCGCGACCATGGCGGTCCCACCCAAGACCTGCAACCGAAGAATCGATCGAGAACGATCCCTCCCGTTCCAGATCCAACTGATGAACACAGAGGGAGAGAAGGAGAGACAGAGAGACAGAGATCTAATCTGAGAGGTAAGGGGGGGCGGAATGCGCAGAGCCGCCTCAGCTAGAGAGGGAGAGAGAGAAGGGCGAGGGATAGAAGAGGGGCGACAGAGAGGGGGAGAGAGATAGAGAAGGAGCGAGAGGGATGAACGAGTGTGACCTCTCTTGGCTAAGACCCAAATCTCCACTCCATAGTTTTCCTCTATTTTTTTTCCTTTTTCTTACTTTCCTTTTTTTTCTTTTTTTTGGCTTTTTGTTTACATTATCTGGTTTTTTTTTTTTGTCGGAGTTTATATTATCTGTTACTTGTAATGTGAATCGAGGATTTGCATGGCCCAATTTTCTATTTTTACCGGCTTAGTTAAGGTACAGCAATTCAAATCATCGTGTAATTCTAGTCGGGGATATCGATGGGTCGAATCGAATCGAATCGAAATTCCATAATCAGTGGATGAAATGATGAGCAAATTGAACTTTAATGCATGGCGATCGTGAACATTAATTAGAGTCTAGTGTGTTCTGCGTCACCGCCGATTCAACTTATGTTCAAATTTACCGATATTTCATTTAGTAATTTAGTAAATTTGTGTCAAAACTTGTGTGCGATTGTTAGAGTCTACCTAGGTCATTGATGCAAAGTCTTTGTAAGTATTTAAAGAGGTTTTTCTGACTTACATTAAAATTTACGAATATTTAATTGATCCGAACTCCACGACCAACATATGTAATAATAGATGAAATGAGGGTTTTGGGGTGGAGATGCGTCGCTCACTCAAACCTCGAGAGAATTACAAAAAAGTCGTAACTCTATTGCAATTATGTCAATTTAATTATAAACTTTTTTTTTTACCGGTCGTCCGGCGTCTACATCGGTGCTAGGCGGCCAAAATTGGCCAGATTGACCGAATTGGCATAATTACGAAAGGTTTAGGACTCAATCGGCAAAAAAAAAAGTTTAGGATTGAATTGACACAATTATAATAAGTTTAAGACTTTTTTGATAATTTTTCCCTTAAACCTCGTATCATTACTCGCACAATTCATCCAATCTTTTTATTTCTTCTATTTTAATTATTTAGTATAGCAATTTTGATTGCTTTTATCAACAAAATTGCAAGTTACACTTCGCAATGTCCGTGTCAATATTTATTTCGTTTCTCCATTTTGAAATATTCACTTTTCTTTCCCTTAATAATAGAGTTTGCTAGAAAATTTTGTTAAAGGTTATTTCAGTCTTCATGGTTCCTGTAGTTTTTGTGATTCTCTGTATATATGTTTTCTTAAGTTTATTGCACAAAATAAATCGTATGCTTGGGGTCGCTTGGTATCTACTATCAACCAAAAAATTACTTGCCACAGGGAAAATTTTATGTAAATATTGAAATATTGCGAAGATTTTGAAGTGACTTTAAGTATTAAAAATTATTTATCTTTTAGAATTTGAAATTTTGTAAAAATTGGGGAAAAATCATAAATAAAGGCCCAAAATGCTCTCATTTTTCAAAATAACAGCCCGAAATGGACATTGTTTCAAATAAGGGACTGAGATAAAAGGAAAAAAATAAAAAATAGAAAAAAAAAAGAAAAGGAAAAAGAAATCGAAAATAAATGACAAAAATGCCTTTGATTAGGCCATTCTTTAAAACAAAGAGGGCACTACCCTTATTTGAAATTTTTCCTAAAAATTGAATATCACGCTTATGATGAATTTGCACTTGCAAATAGTATAGAAAAAATTTCAAATGAGGATCCAAGTGCTCTTAATTTCTTAAATAAGGGCCTAAAATGGTCCTTATTTCAAATAAAGACATAGAATAGCCTAATTGTATCAAATAAAGGCCTGAAGTAGCCATAACCGTTTCAAATAAGGGTCTAACCTCGGGTTGATCAACCGACTAAATATTCCGATCAGTTAGGGATATTTTCGTCAAAATATAATTTTAAACTAATTTTTAGTCAAATTTAATTAAAAATTTTAAAAATTAAAATTGAAAAATGAAGAAGAAGAAAACACAAGCGGGAGAGGGTTGCCCACCTGCCTATGGCCGCCACCCCATTGCTCGTGGAATGACGGCAATGGCTAGCGAGGTCACCGGCGCTTCGACGAAGGCCGGCGACACCGTCGACCGAAGCGAGGGGCCGGCAAGCACTTGCCAAAGCAAAGAGAGGGCCTCGACCATCGCCTAGGTCCAAGGGAGAGCCATGATCCTCGATCAATTCAAGGAGACGGTCGCAGAGGGTCGAGACCTCCCCCGATTCCGGCGAGGGCCAACAAGATCATCACCACTCCACCGACGTTGGGGCGGTGGCCTTAGGTGGGAGTGCAGCCCTCTCGCTCGTGTTTCATTGTTTTCACTTTTCGTTTTTTTTTTTTTTTGTTAATTTTTGAAAATTAAAAAAAAGGGGAAAAAACAAACAAATAATAATATTAAATGACCAAAATGCCCTTACTAACCGGTGAGTCAAACTTTTTTTGAGATTGATAAGGTCACTGAATCTTTATTTGAAATAATGTCCACTTCGGACCCTCATTTGAGATAGTGAGGGCATTTTGTCCCTTATATGAAATAATATCAACTTTACGTCTTTATTTGAGAAAATAAAGGCATTTCTAGTCCTTTTTTAAAATTTTCCCAAAATTAAAGCATGGATGACATGTAAAACTTGACTGATAAGTAAAAAAAAAATTCGATCAACTTAGTTTTTCATCGTGTATTCTTCTTTTTTTCATCTATTTTCCTAAACAAACTTCATTTTAGACATAATAAATTGATGTCCAAGCCCTAGATACCAAAATGTTTCTACACCCATGATTCAATTGGCGAACTCAATGCTATTATCGGCCCATCTCCTCGGTCCGATGAATCCGGTGACCTTTTATCCGCGAGGCTGATCCTTCCACCTTCATACGGATCCCCGATTTTGGATACTACTTACATTGATACTACACGGATGAGCAAAAAAAAAAAAAGAATTGATCCAAGAACGGGACTAAATCAATCGGTTCCGGGCAGTTCCTGTTCCTAAAATTTGGAACCACTGAAAATTGGCCTGGTTCCCAATTTTAGGTGTGAACCAAATCATCCGGACCGAATAGATAGGTTTTTTTTTATATATTCCAATCATTATAGAACTGAAAACTTTTATGAATCTCCTATTCTCGCCTCTTGTTTGCATTGAAACCCTTAATTACCAACTCTTCACCCTAGCCGCGCTCACGGAGGGGAGCTTGCGGGCCTTGGTCTTCTTCGACACGAGCGCAGACGATCCCTCCCGGCCATGCAAGGCGTCGTGACCAAGTAGATGTCATCAAGTGAGAGGCAGCGGAGTGGCATCGCCTCATGCACGTCGATGTTGGTTTCCTCTTCCGTAGCTTTCGATTGTATCACCTAAAATGCCATGGAAGTGCAACAGCAACTTCCCCATAAGACTAAAGTCCCCGCAAATAGAAATGGATTTTCCTCTTTCCGTCAAATCCATGTCAATGCGAACTCTCTTACCGATAAAATATTTAAATACTAAATAACACATTCATATAACATCTTAAGCTTTCAGAATAATTGATCGTAGTTCCATAAAATCTCACAGTATATCGAAGTAAAGGTCTCGCGTCCAAATTCTTTTAGGCCTCTATTTGCCTCCCCAATCGTGTATTTCAACCCTTTAGGAAGCGTTAGAGTAGGACAGACAAAAAAAGCTACAATTTACCAAATACTATTTGCATTCCGAAAAAACTTTTAAAGATTTTCCTCAAGAGCCGAACTAAACACACCCTTAATATAGCTTATTTTGAATGATTATGATGAAAAAATGGAAAATATCAAATATGCATAAATATTTTTCACCGATTTTATGTTAGATTTGACACTCGTGTTAACGTAAAATTGTTTTTTTTAGATCAATTAGTCATAAGTGAACCAGCCAGAAAAGCTTTTTGCTTTGCTTCGTATTTTCTGGCCATGAACCACAAGGTGTGTAAGTGGGGAGATTCACCTTGAGAACCGGTTGAAATCAGCTTGGTCATATCAACTTGATTCTTGATTCTAACTCTCGGGAAGAGGGGAGAGGATGAAGTTGTTAGGATTCGACACATAATTAAAACGAAATAAAGCATAAAAGCAAAAAAAAAAGAAAAAGAAATCGAGATTCAAAATTTTATCATGATTCACCCTTAAACTAGACTCTAGGACTATGTCCGATACTATAATTAATACATTGCCTCTTTGTTACATTCTTCTTTTGGTTGAAATTGAAAGGAAATAAAAATTTTGTGTATAAGTGAGTGAAATTTAAAAAAAAAAAATTGTTATGAAAAAGGGCCTATGTGGAATACAAAAATTTTACTCATATATTTATTATCCTTATTTTGCTACCTAATAATGCATAAAGTAACTCTCTACGAGATAATTAAAAGTTTATTTTCATCGCTCCCTCTTTACTAATTTCCTAGACAAGTTGCCCTTGGATTCACCATTCCCTAATTGGGCATTATCCTTTTTAGCGGGATTGTAGCTCATAGGATTAGAGCATGTGACTATGAACCACAATGTGAGGGATTTAAATCCTTCTTACTTGCAATAACCCAATGGAAAAAGGAATTAGAGGTGTCAAATGGTTGGATTGCGTCGGGTTTGGGTCGAGTGAAATATGATCTGACTTTTATTAACCAATGTAATCCGTTTTGATTCATTTTCATGTCGTGCAAGTATAACGACCCTTACTTGACCCAACTCATACCCAATCATACCCGACCCGACATATATTATTTTAATGCTTATATGTTTAACTAAATCATGGCATATTTGTTTTTTATAATTTGTTAAAAATGATATTGTTAAAACAATTTCATGCAATTGATTTTTTTTTAATTTTTTAAAAATTATTTTTTATCATCAAAAGAATTATTCTCTACTTTTAAAAAGTAATTTTTATGATTAAAAATTATTTTATATTTAATTTAAATTTATTTTTATATTTTCTCTGGCGGGGGCGACTTGGTGGCGGTTGGAGGCGGTAGGCGGTGGTTGGCGCTTAGCGGCGGTTAGCGCCCGACAACATTCCAAATGTTTATTTTTTTATTTTTCTTTCTTTGTTTTACTTATAAAAATTTAAAATTTTTAAAAAATGTAAACTAAAATACTTGAGTTGAGGCCCATTTACAAGTGGGTGCTTGGGAAGGTGCAAGCCATGAGCTGAGAATGATTCGAAAATGAGTTAGATTAAAATCCATATTTGAATAAGCTTAAACCCATTCACTCATTTTTTTAAATTTGCTGAACCCATATAATACTCAAGTAAATAAAAGTGGGTTAAAATGTGGGTTAAAGACCCACATTTAGAGGTGGCCAAATGGACCCGTGGGCCGGGAACCGCCGGTTCCGGGCTGGTTCCAACCCGGTTTTAGAAAAAAAAAAAAAGGGGGAAGTAAGTTGAGTGAAAAGAGCACTTGGGCTTTGGAACCGGCGGTTCCGAACCGGAACCGGAACCGGCGGTTCCAAACCCGGAACCGGAACCGGCTCTTCAAGGGCCGGTTCTCGAACCGGAACCGGCGGTTCCGTCGAACCGGCCATCACTACCCACATTGACATTTATAGAAGGAACTTTCTTTATGAGGGTACGAGAATCTTGTAAATTTATTATACGAAGGCCGATTTAGTCATAAATCTTTTGATGATTTTACTATATAGCCATTCCGATTAATTTTTGCCTGAAATCGCTAGCATGAATGTCGGTTATTCTACATGGTACGACCAACGCCGATATAGACGATTTTTACGCTTTTTTTAAAATTTATAAAATTTTTCTTTTTTCCTTTTTTCCCTCCACTAGTGCTAGCGGCTCGGCGATGGCCAATGGAGGGAAATAGGAAATAAAAATAAAAAGAAAAAAGGAAAGAAAAAAAAGGAAAAAATGAAGACATTTAGAAAATTTTAAAATAAGCGGTGCCACATTTGCGTTTCTTGCTAAAACTTGCCAGGATGACTATATTGAAAAATCATCAAAATATTTAAGACTAAATTAATCAAATTATAAATCTTAGGATTGAATTGGCCGCCGTACCATGGGCTTTGGACTTTTTGGATAAATTTTCCTCCCCCCATTTTAACTAAGGATTTTTGTGGCTCTAAAGGCTCATAGTTACAGGAGAACCAGCAACACGTTATAAGTTATAACACGAATGGTTATTAATTATTCTTCAATATTCGATGTGGTCCCTATTTTTTATTTTGGTCTAATTTTAGCACTCTTAAAAATAACCTAAATGTAACCCTTTCGCTAATGTATTGCCCATCAAATATATCTTTCTTACGTGGGCAGTCATGTCAGCGTTTGTTGTATCTAGAAAAGGGTGATGTGGACCAGCACTTTGTATTCCTCGGTCATCAAATTTGTCTTTTCTTTTCTTTTTTTTCCGTTCCTTTTAGCCAAAATAATGATGGAACTACATAAATGATGTAAAGCTACATGTAAGCCAGCAGAACAGATTCAATGTCACGTTAGTAGAAACTATGATTATGTCATTTAATTGCCTCAAAATTTGTAACACAAGAATCATGTGAGGTGGATTTTTAAAAGTTACAATGATTAGATTGGATAAAATAAAATTCATAAATCATATTGCACAAAAAAAAATTCTTCAGGAAGTATCCATGTCATAATTCTTGTCTTAATTGACAAAAAAAAAAACGATTTTTTTCTTAAAACAAAACAAATATACCAAGCAAAACTCCCATCATCAAACTTCAAACACGGTGCATATCCTCGTACTCATTTGCTAGAAAACTTTCGTGTGTTCTATTTACGAAAACAACTATGTCATATCGTACGACACAATCTTAATATTTTCTTTACAACTCGGCTCGATCCTAAAGATGCACATGGTAACACTTCTGCTTCAGAAAATCAACCTCAAAAGTATAAATTGATTTTTCTACTTCTACTCCGTAAGTTTTTTTTTATCGTAGAAATTTATTTGGTAATGATTGAAAATTTCTACTTCTAAATATTATTAACACAAAATATTCTACGAAAAATTATTATCGGTGACCAAAAAATTTTTACTTCATTTTTGGAAATGTTAAATTTCTTTTAAAATAATAATAATTATTAAAACATTATTTAATTTTTTTTAAAAATATTATTTATTTTTTACTCCGCGCGACTAGAAAAGGCGACTTGGCGGCGGAGGCCGGCCCGGCGATCAATAGTTGGCGGCGATCGCGACCGGCGAAGGACGGCAGTAGGTGGTGGTCGGCGTCACGGGTGGCGATTGGCGGAGGTTGACGGTGATTGGCTACCGAGGACGATCTACGGGTGGCGGCCGACGGGAGCGGGCAATGGTCGGCAGTTGGCATTGGTCATAGGTGGCGATCGGCGACGGAGGTTGGCGGATGTGGGTATGATCGAAAAGAGGGTGAGAGTATAATAGAAAGAGGGTGATCGGTAATAAAATGAGGATGAAGCGATAAGTACTTCTTGAATTGAAGAAGCTATTTTTTTAACTTCTAAAATCGAGAGAAAAATAACTTTAGAAATTGAAATTTACTTTAGAAGTAAAATTTTTTACCAAACGGATTTCTTTTTTAAAAGTTACATTATTAAATAGATTTCTACTCTAAAAACACTTTTAAAGCAGAAATTTACTTTTAAAAATGTCATCATGCGCATTCTAAATAGATGAAGAGTTGGGCAGTCCGGTTCTCGATTTTACTCTGGTCCTCGTTGGAGTGGCGTGGGGGACGGAAAAGATAAGGTCATAAAAGTAACTAAAAATTGAAAAAAGAAAACGGTACACGTGGCGGGGTGGCGACCCGGAGGATGCGAAGAGCGCGTGCATAACCCGCCACCTCACACCCGCGCGTGAAATCCCAAGTCCCCGCAGCGACCCGGCCCGATTTGCCTGGCTGTTAAACGTTCGAGAGACGCCGAACGATGACAGGACATTAGTAAAAATCGAAAGAACTCCTTTTTGGCTCTTTCAAATTACTGCCCAGGAAAATCCGAATACCAACAAAGAAAAAATTTTAAAAATAAAAATAAAAAAAAAGAGAAAAAGCGAAGAGGATCATCACTGTGCTCGCTCGCCGCTCGCTCCAAGAAAATTCTCGCCGGCAGTGCTCGTCCTCCAATTTCCCCTCATCAATTCGAAGCGATCGATATAAGTTGGGGAGGGAGGGAGAGAGATTTTAGGAATACACGGAAAAGCAAATCGAGACTCGAAGTTGTTCTTTTGCGTCGAATTGGTTGATATTTGATTAATCTCCCTTCTCGAATTGCTCAATTTGTGAAGAGATAGAGAGAGAGGACAAGAGTCGGGGATTTGAGAGCTTCGGAGATGGCGTCGTCGGCGGTCACGGCCTACGAGATGACGGCGGCTTCGAATTGGTGGGACGAGGTGAACAAGTCCGCGGTGTGGCAGGATCGCATCTTCCACGTCCTGGCCGCCCTCTACGGTGTCGTCGCCGTTGTCGCTCTGGTAATCCCCTTGCTTCTTGTTTTTTATTTTTGAATGAGATTTGTGGGTTCTTTGCGGACTTAATCGCGCTTGTTGCTGGATAGGTTTGGCGGTTAGGGCTTGGTCTCTCGTTCTTGTTTCTCGGCAGTTGATGTATCAACTTGTTTTGTTATATGTTGCTCTGTGCTGTTAGTTTGATTGGAATAGGCAAAAGAATTGATGATGCAGCTTGTTTAGTTTACTTATTTAGCCACGAGGAAATTCCCGCATCGAAAAGTCGGATATTTTACTTCGAATTTTTAGTTTGATTCCTTGTTTTTCCGGTCTGTGCAATTGTGCAAGAGTGGATGAAGGGACTTGTTTTTCTCCTTTAGGTTCAACTCGTTCGGATACAATTGAGAGTTCCCGAGTTCGGTTGGACTACGCAGAAAGTGTTCCATTTCCTCAATTTCTTGGTCAATGGCGGTTCGTGTTTTGAACTTTAGCTTTCCACATTCTTCCTTTCAGTTATTGCCATCTGATCCTGGTTTTCTTTCTGATTGTGTGCAGTTAGATGTGTAGTGTTTGTGTTCCGGCGGGATATTCAGAAGTTATCTCCTGAGGTTTCGAATTTCAATCCATCACATATATTTCTGTAAAGCTCCACTCTGGTTTACGATATTTAAGCTTTTACTTTGGAATCTCCGTCTCTCTCAGATTGTCCAGCATATATTGCTTGACTTGCCGAGCCTTGCATTCTTCACGACGTACGCACTTTTGGTTCTCTTCTGGGCCGAGATATATTATCAGGTGAGGTGTCACGTGCACGTGCAGCTTGCCTGGTATGTTGAGTTTATAGCGGACATTCGTGCTCATTATTATTTGGCATGAATGTGGATCAGGCACGTGCTGTATCTACTGATGGACTCCGGCCTAGTTTTTTTACAATTAATGCTGTGGTCTATGCAGTTCAGGTGAAAACTCTCGTTTGCTGATATTTCTTTAAATTGGAAGGCCAGATATGGGACTCCATTTTGTTTGCTGTAGCAGCTGTTGATGGTTTTTGGCTTAATGTTTATGTTAGTGTTTAGGTGCTCCTTTTCCTTCCACATCATCAGTTTGAATTTTTAAAATTTTTCTTGTTCCTCAACATGTATGCTTATTCAAAGAGTCAAATTATTTGTGCAATTGGTGGGATGAACTGCGGTTACTATATTGTATATGAGCTTGAAATAGCAAGTTTTGGTCTGATGACATCATACCTTTACGTCATGCAATTGATTTATATATTTTTCAACTCTCTCTCTCTCTCTCTCTCTCTCTCTCTCTCTCTCTCTCTCAAGAGGCAAAATTGATATTTAGAAATATCAGATTTAGGATTTACTTAACAATAGTGCAGTGATGGCATTGTGACTTTCTCTGAAAACGGAAGAGTGCAAGGTTGTGTACAGTTTAATAAAGGCTTTGAGTGAAGTAATTTTTTGCTTTCCTGCCAAATTTTAATATAACTCTAATTTCAAAATAATAAAATTGTCATATATGGATCTACGCTTCATTGTTTGTATTCTATGGAAAGTTTCTAGTGTTTCAAGTATAAAAAAAAAGTGAAAAATTCAAATTGCACGAGCCACAAGATTTGAATTGAGCAAAATGTAAAATGTAAAAGTCAATCTAGACAATCCCTAGATGATTTTCTCGTGACTAAATTTGGATTTGGTGGGCAACGAAATGTATGGTGAGAGATAGGGACTAGCTTGCAAGAGGTCAGTTGCTCAAGTTCGGTTAGTAATGTATTGATTTAAGCATGGGGTTGTGCATACTTGTTTCAAGCAACTGACCAGCCCGATCAACTAGCATATTTCATAGCACATTTACGAATTTTTTTATTGTATGTGCAAGACTTTTCTTGCTTAAGTTCGAACTTAGAGCTCCATCTAGTAACTTATGATGGCGAAGTGGCTACCTTGAGTTTGAGCATGTCGCAATTCTTTCTTGTTTAGTAAGGAGATCAAATTGAGTTTGAATAGGTGGTCTTTGAAGCGAGCTAAGTTTTGTTTAGAAAGCAAAGTTTGGCCAAGTAAAAACAAGTTCGTCTTCTTGAACTAGCTGCACTGGAATCTCAACATTGAACCTATATTGCTAGTGGGTTTGATGCACGAATCAAATAAGATAATTGCTCCTTATCTAGCGGCATATTGTTTGTAAGATCGTTTTTAGAAGGTTTTCAGTGTCCCTAATAAGGTCCTTCTCGAGGCTCTTTTGCCCAATATTTGGCTTGAAATGAAATAGATAGATCTCACTCTAGTTTGAGATACTTGATCGCGAAAGCCTCCAAGTTAATCCTCCCCTTCATGCTATTTGATTGGTTCCTTACATTGACCTATTTATGTAGGATCTTGAGTAGGAAAGGTCAAGCTACAAAACCAATTGTTAGAAAGTCCAACCCAAAAGTTTAAGTTGATAGGCGGCGAGAGATCATATGATTGTAAAGAGCATTTACGACTTACTATCAAGCGGTGTGGGATAATACTTCAACACCCCCTCTCACGTGCAAGTCGGATAACGAGCGGCACGTGGAATTCCGCCTGCGCACATTCACGTGGAATTTTGACCACACACATTCGCGGAAGGGATAATACTAGCTTCGATACTATGTTAGAAAGTTCAACTTGAAAGCTTAAGGCGATAGGTGAAGGGAGACCATATGAATATAAAGAACATTTAAGACCCATTATCAAGCGATGTGGGACAATACTTCAACACCAGATGCAAAAAGAAATGCTTGATCCACTTGGTTGGCTTGGCCATGAATGCTTTAAGGACATTGTGTTCTAATGAGAATCCATTCACCGCTCAATATCTTCTTCAGAGTTTCCATCTGTCTTTTCTCTGTCCTACTTGGCCCTTATAACATCGCATCTTATTACATGAGCGTTTGCAGGATGTCGTTTCACTCGTTGAAGTAATTTTGAATGATGAGGAAGCACATCATAGGTAGGTAAACTTAGGCTCTTGAAATATCCCAGTAGCCTCATGGACTAGGTGAGGTACAACCCAAAGTCTGGGTGGCTACCTTTGGAACGTTTACACTTGGTTGTATGGGGAGTGGGACTTGTGATGTGTTTGCAATCCACACATCAAAGTCGGTTCTTCATTGTGTCGTTTCACTTGTTTATATAGTCTCCCATTGCATCCTAGTGAGTATTTGATTGCTATGGTTTCTTTCATGTTGTATATGTCCTCATTCTTGGTATCAAAATCCCCTTTACTGTTTTGTAATTAACATTGCCTTTGAATGAGAATATTAATTCTTTTCCATTGGCTTAGTAGATAGAGTGTGAAAGGGGGGAATAAAATTGAGACCCCTCGAGTCTGTGTGAAGAACCACTGGTAGGCTATGTTCTTTAGTGATAAAAGAGTACAAGCTGTCCCTCTGGCAAAGAATAACACTTTATTACCCACAATAGGTTTGGCAACTTATGGCTCATCTGCCTACCCTTTTTGTTGTCAGCGGTGAGCGTTGTTTAGTGCAATCCTCTTTATAGGTCTTGCACGGAAGTTTATATAGTGGATCACTTAATATGGACATCTCTTATACCTCCCAACCAGGTATTGGTTCGATACCCTAGTTAGTGCATGTTATCGTCATGCTAGCACCAACCCTGTTGCACGTTCCTTTACAATTTGGGATTTCCTGTTATAATAATCAACAGTAGCATCAAATGATTTGAGAAAAGCATGTATGGTAGAGAAACACCTTAAATGGGACTCTTATGTTGGTTCATTGTTAGGATAAAGATACAAGAGCTTTAAGTTGGATGTTGATGGGGGCCTCTTGCCATAAAGATGTCCTTTCTCCTTTGTTTTGGGGAAGTCACAATTTTTTTATGCATTGCTTCTATAAGGTTTATGTAGGCAACTTTGGAAAATAGTCCGGGGGCGTTTTTAGAACCTTGGCATGTGCCTTGCACAATTAGTAAATAGTGCTTCACAAATTCCTTGCCTATCATCATCCATGTAACCGCCAAAATGAAATATTTGGGCCTGAAGTCGAATTGATTCTTCGGATCTTGAGTTTTTTATTTTAACCTATGTATATCGCCTAGTTTGTTGCCTAATACATCAGTTGATATTGGTTTAGCTCTCTTCGCTAGCCGTTGACTGCCTGTTGCATCCCCTCACCCTACATCCAAGCTTAGGACCGGTTGCGAAGATAAATTTCACATAGGCTGATGTAATAAGAAACAGCAATGCTTTAGTATGACACTGTAGACTGTACTGTCAAGTACCAACAATTGCATAGAATGGAGAGTAGCAGATATGGGAATTTTTCTTATGGCAAATAGATACACGAGACAAAAACGGTTTCTAGAAATTATTTATTTGAGGAAAGGTTACGAATTTGATTAAGGA
Organism: Rhodamnia argentea; assembly: GCF_020921035.1. Classification (NCBI taxonomy): domain Eukaryota; kingdom Viridiplantae; phylum Streptophyta; class Magnoliopsida; order Myrtales; family Myrtaceae; genus Rhodamnia; species Rhodamnia argentea. The sequence continues at coordinate 5,560,847 of NC_063154.1, read as the reverse complement.
CAAGATAAGAAAATCACATTTGAGGTGATTTAGGACGTGGTTTGCGAAACACTGGTGAAGAGATGATGTAGATAGTGTGCAATGGTGTAAAAGGATTCATATAGTCAACCAAACCTTAGTGGAATAAGCCAATGCAATGAAAAACTTGGGTTGCCAAATGACACATGCTACAGTGTCTTGCCCAAGTGAGATATTGAATGTTATTCTCTTGGTGCGAATGATTTTTGGATCTGAAAAAAAAAATGATATTTTATGTTAAATGTTTCCACTTTTGTGCACTTATGTTTTTAAGTTTGAATTTGTTTTTCAGATAGCAATGTGGTTGATCCTGTGGTGGAAACCTATTCCAGTTGTAGTTATCCTTTCGAAGATGTTTTTTGCAGGTTGTTCTGCTCCTTATACCTTGAAGCAGTGTTTTTGGCTCTACAGTGATACTGATCAGTTATGCTTTTGGCTCTATGTCTTGTAGGTGTTTCTTTGTTCGCTGCCCTCGGTTTTCTTCTATATGGCGGAAGGTAACCTAACTATGACCCTGCTTTTTTTTTTCCTTCCCTTTTTCTAGTGAAAAGGATTTAAATTTGTAACTTGCATGGAATAAGATGATGGGACTAAAACCAGCAGCCGTAAGTGTTTCCTATACAATGCTGGTAGTTAATGCTCAGAAAGTTGGAAATGTGTAATATGTAGATAGTACAGGCTATGCTGAATAATTGAATTATTTCATTTACCTATAAAGCTCAGTGAATTATCTCTCTACCAAATATGTAACCATGCACAAAACTTCTGATTATACGAGATAAAGGGGATTGCGATGATTAAATAGTTGATTGGGAAAAGTGCAACCTTGTCATCTACATCTATGTTGAGAGTGATTTGAGAGGTGGGATTTGACTGTTAAGTGGTGTGAGTCAAGTTAATTCTGTCACTATTCCCTTTTTTCCATTGATCCTTCCTATTGCTCTGCTGGAAGTTGTGTTCTAGCCAGTTGAGCTGTGGCAATCTTGCTCCATCCGAGAAGCACCAGTTGAATCCCCCCCTCCCTTGTACATTATCTTTCATTGTAGACTCTTTGCTTAACTCCTTTGGATTGGCTATCTTCAAAGGAAGATCAGCGCCATCCAACTCTGACTTCTACGTTTCCCAATTTCTAGTCTATTAGAAAGACTACTCGCTTAAGTATGTTAGGAAGTCTATGCTATCGTTGAAAGCACCTCTATTGAAATAGGTAGTCAGTATTGGTTTAGTAGCTGAGTTAGCCTCCTTATGACACCCCTGAAAACATCCACCTGTCAATAAATTCAGCGATGGGACTTTTCGCTATCGTACTAAGTTTGTGGTGATTTTTTTCAAAATGATCAGTTAGTGTCTTTATGAAACCCCAGAGAATGTCCAAATATGAATACCTTTGGATGTGACATGTTTCACTATCACATCGTAACTCTGTTAATATTGGTGTTCTTGTGCATTGTGATTCCGTAGCTTTGCTGGTTTCGTTGATGCTTCCATGTCATCTTTTGTAGACTCTTCTTGATGCTCCAGCGGTTTCCTGTTGAGTCAAAAGGACGTCGTAAGAAACTGCAGGAGGTATGCTTCACATAACTAAAGTACATCTGCGTAGTTTCAGAGGTCAATTGCTTAGTGGTTTTACATTCTTTAACTGCTTATATTCGTAGGTTGGCTATGTGACCACCATATGTTTCCTGTGCTTTCTTGTCAGATGCATCATGGTGAGTTTTAGTGTACTAAAAGGACCTTTAACCTCTACGAACTTGACTCATTAAGCTTTTTGAGATCAAGCAAAAAATAATTCTGTATCAGATGTCTCGATCAGTTTCCTTCATAATTAGGGAATACATCTCATTGTTTTATTCTCTCTCTTGCCAATTAATATTCAAAGACCTGCTGCAAAGAGACAGTATGCCATGTTTACTTTATTACTCAACACTGCAGATGTGTTTTGATGCATTTGATGAAGCAGCGGACTTGGATGTTTTAGATCACCCAATTCTGAACTTCATCTATTACCTTGTAAGTATACAGTTTTGTTCGATGCTCACTTCTCTCACAAAATGATTCTAAACATGATTATATTTTTCTATTATGTCCTAATACACACACACGTCATTTGTCCTGGAGTCGTCTGTTGTAGATTATTGGTACTTATCATTTTCGAAGTTGGAATACAAAGCAAAACTTTTCAAACTTCAGATCGGAACTATGCTTTTACTACTGAACTCTATGGATATACGATAGAAGACCTTTTCCAACAGCTACTTAAATTCTGACCTTTTTCCCCCGGGCAAAAGAACCTCAGCCAGATGTCAAATTGGGTCGATTATGTAAAAATAGGTATACATCTAGTCTAAAGAAATTCTATGTCCAGCAAAATTTCAATTTTATTACCCTGGAAAGAATGGCGGATAATCTTCTTCAGACTGATAGCCTAAGCCTGTTCAATGCTATTCCTACTTTTGAGCATCTACCTAAAGAAAGTTTATGTCCAGCGAAATTTCAATTTTATTACCCTAGAAAGGACGGCATATAATCTTTTTCAGATTGATATTATATCCTGTTTAATGCTATTCCCACTTTTGAGCATCTACCTGGTAGCTTTCTACTTGTATTTGTTATTTGACACCTCACAAATGCCTTGATGCAACCGTTGGAGTACCTGGCTGATGATTCTTGGAATGCTAGTGTTATTATCAAGACTTGTTGAAGATAGGTGGTTGTCAGCAATCATTTTTCTGATATTTCATTGTGATCAAGAGATGCAGTCTGTAAATCCTTGCGTCACTTTAACAGTGATGCCAAAATAAGTATGCCTTATCTATCCAAGAAACTCAATAGCAATTGGAAAACTATCGAAAGCCCCTGAAGCCAGTTATGTGCAAGTGAAGAATCCTGCACATCAATTCCCCAAAGAAAGGACCCCGACCCTAGATATATTTTACCAGTAGTGAACTTTAAACAGTAGTGAAGTAAAATTCTCATTTGAAGCTTTGATTAAGGAACATGAAATTATAGAACTTTCGGTGTGAGTAACAAGCCTAGAGCACCTTCTGAGCAATCTACTGAAGCAGCCGTTGATCAAACTTGTTCTCCACGACAATAACGGATTAAGCTGTATTCCACCAAGTGGGGATCTTCTTATATCATCGCTCGATTCTAGTCATGTTTTGATAAAGATCTAAATGTTTAATATCTTTATTGTCGCCTCCCATGTCCTTTTTAGGTTTTTCCCTACCTCTTTTATCCTGTTCCCTTCCCATGTGTAATGCCTCAAAGCTCTGTTCTAATCAAGATGAATGTGCAATTTCTCTCAATCAAGATATTGGAAATGCTAATCCTATTGAAGCTTCATGTGGGAATTTGACCGATGTCATTGAATCCGTTTTTCAGCATCATGATTTCCTATTGAGTGTAGACCACAATGTCTACATCAAGTCATCTTACTGCCACTATATCTGTCCTCCATCACGGTCTCAGGATATAAGTTCTGAAGTATTTAGCGGCTTGCCCCGTGGAGTGTGACATTGTTAATGATGAGCACGCTTTTGAGATTGTTAATGTGCTGGTGGTCTATATTCATATGATCTTTGATTGGAAGCTAAATGGCAATTGTTTGTTATGATTACATTGTGGTGCTTTCAATCTATGAATACTTGTATCTCATCTGTGTCCCTAATGTTTTATTCCCTTCTTATTGAACTTGTATATGTTGCTTTCGATCAACATGTTTAATCCTTTTCCCTATGCAGTTGGTGGAGATTCTGCCTTCTTCTTTGGTTCTATTCATACTAAGAAAGCTGCCACCGAAACGTGGGATCACGCAATACCACCCTATCCGCTGACGAACGGGGCGACGGATGCGTTGGCCTTAAAAGGTTAGCCTATCATATAAGAGGAGATGGAAGGTGAAATCATCATGCGCTCTGGGTTGAATAAAAATCCTAGTGGGTTATGCAGTTGTTCGGTCTCTAAGTGGATTCAAGGTCTGTGCTGAAAACCCAGGATTACTGCTTCTGCTGTCTCTAGATGCTATGGTCTCTGCTTTTGGTGTCATGGATGATATGATTGATTATCTCGTTCAGTGATGTGAGAAGTATCTGTAATAATTTGTATAAGTTAAGATTATTATTTTGAAACGGGAAAACAAAAAGAAAGACGCAGAGGTAGAAGGTTTCCTTGTATCTTTAGGATAATGTTTTGAGTGCAATATATCTTGGAGTTCAGTTTGTACTGAGTTTTCCTGAAAGACCACAAGCATCAGATTCTTTTCCCAAATGTAATTTAAAGATGTTGGCGGGCTTTCGCACGGGAGATCTTAATCGTGCTCGTTACATTTCTCGGGGTTTCTTGACGAAATCCGCGATCTAGTTTCGCTGGCCTCAAGCTGCATCTTTTGGAGGGTGTTTCGATGCTTCAGCGTTTACAGATCCCACGTAAATGGGACTTCTACATGAACTTGGCAACACACGGCATATGGAGAAATGTGCTCAAACATGGAACCGGGCAACAGACTCAGTTCCGTAAATGGTTCAATGCCCGGAAACGTACCTGCAATTGCGACCTCAATTCGCCGTCGACGCACGGATCTTGACCCGGGCTTCTTTGTATCTACGGCATCTGTATTGGTAACGTTTCTCTCTCAATTCTGAAGCTGTGAGATGAGGAGGAGAAGACGGTGAACTGGAAGTTCTTTGATGCAACAAATGAAGAAGGGTATGTAGTCTCTGCATCAAATGAAGAGTTTTTGACTGTTTGATGGCCATCGTCACCTGCCGGTCGTGGGAGGGAACGCCATGCTTGGCCATTTGAATGGTAGGTTTTACTTCTTCCACTCCCATCTGAAGAAAGTTGGCTCTTCGTCTTTTGACTGATCTAGCAAAAGATTTAGCAAAGTTAAGAACGCCGGTGAAAGTTACTAGCATCAAATTTAGCAAAGTTAAGAACGCCGGTGAAGGTTATTAGCATCAAATTAACTTTTGAAAACAAAGAAAAGTGACTAATCCCTCGCGGACTTGGAGATTGACCGATCAATATATACTCGGAAGGAGGATGCGTTCATTTGATGGAAAATGAATGGTTTACAAAATATTTTTCTAAAAATAATCATTTGTATTGCTTGCAAAAACTGATTGAAGGAGAAATATTTGTATTGTCCACGAATATATTTACATATAAATAATCGTCGATAATAAGAACATTTTGACTAATTATTTTGAGCAATATAAGTGATTACTTTTAGAAAAAAAAATGTTTTCAAAATCATTTATTTTTCGCGAAACAAACGGAACCATGATACTTGATTTGGGTCAGACCCGGAGAATTTTGTCATCCTCAAATTCCTGGAAAACCTTGTGTGCTCTAAAAGTGAACGAACTCGGGGGAAAACGAGGATTGAATTGCAATTGCCGGGACTTCAAGATGCCTTCATCCATGCCTTGGGGGGGCTTGGGAAAAAGCATTTTGGGCCGGGCCCATCCCAATATGGCCTTTGTCTCCCGAGCGAGCCCATCGCGCGTGACTGTTAATTGTTACTGTTAGCAAGAATTGGAATTGACACGTGGAGGAATGTCTCGAAATAGAATGTGCTCTCGTGGCTGTCAAAAATAATATTCATTTCCAAATTTTTAAACTTTATTTCCAATTAAAGGAAGCATACACTTGCTTCCTTTTTCAAGAAAAGAAATAAATACACTCTTTTGTCCGAGGTAGAAAATTAGGCAAGTAAATTATAGGCATCCACGTGGACAACGTTGAAGAAGTTGTCAAATAATAGAATCCTATGATCGAATAGGGGTGTGCATGGTCTGGGCCGGTCCGGTCCCAGTATGGAATAAGGGACCGAACCAGTAGTCCCGGTCCCCAAATTTTCGAGACCAAGGATCGGACCGGGGCGATTTTTCCTGGTCCGATCCCGGTCTCAACTCAATGGGATCGTTGATACCAGCCGTTTATAGAAATCTAACCCTTGAAATACAATATGCTTCAATTGCATGTTAATTTACAATATATACCCCCAGTTGAATAAAAAATCACGATGGTCCAGTTTGCTCACCTTCATAATGAAGGCATGTCTTCACAGAATAGTAGGTTTAATAATGACATTGGTCTAACCGCTAACACGATAGAGATATATAAAGGACATAATCGAAAAAACCCGGTTGGCGAAAACATATTAATAGTGATGTTGTTCACTAAACGAAATTCGGGTTCAAGCAAGTGTGCGAAACAAAATACATGACTACTCATTGAAATGAACAACCGAAATGCATGAACATTAAAAAATTGCTTCTACTATATTAAATGAACCGATTGAATTGTTTCTTTATGAAAAGAACACGGTAATGTACACTTATCACACAATGCACTGTAAAAGACCATGATAAATAGGATAGACTGCATTCATAATATCAAGGAGCTATTCAAGTTTCAAAGAGAAATTGATATAAACTATTCTTGTAAAGTTGTTTCGCTAGCATTCAACTCGGACATGCTTTTATGGTTCCAACTGAATTGACACTTGATTCTTTCACGATTCCTATCATTGTTGACAGGCAAATGACATGCTATATATGCGGAACAATCTGGAGATACCTTGTCGAGAATGTATAGCCTAACAACGAAAATGACTCGAGAAATGAACATTAAAAACAAATGAAAACTTCATTTTTTTAATTGCATATAAATAATTTATATATATTATGGGTAATCCGGTCCGAACCGACCGGGCTGGTTCCATCCACCCGAAACCGAGTACCGGGCCACCCCGTCATTAGTCCCATTTATTGGGACTGGGGACTGGATCGCCCCCCTCAAGGACCGAACCAACCCGCCCGGTCTGGTCCAATTTGCTCACCCCTAGGATTGACACTGTGACGTGTGAAAGATGAAACTATCATCCGCAATTTCTAAACGAATATACTTATGTGATGGGTTTTTATCCGAATCACAAAAAAATAAAAAATAATAAAAAATTATTGTAAGGTTCACTTCTTTAAGAATTCGTGGCTAGTAACATGCTGTTATTCTTACGATCATCGAAAAGTTATTATGTTAGCAAAGTCCATTTCAGAAATAAATACTTCCTTTTATTCTTTTGTCATTTTGTTGGTGGTTTTTCGCATGGAAAAGGAGGTTCGGATATGCTAGCATGTACTTAAATCTTATAGGGCGCTATTTCTGTTTATTCTTCTTCCTATTGCTGAAAGGTGCCAATTCCTTTTTTTTGGGGGGGGAGAGAATTCCGAATGTAGTAAAAAAATAAAATAAAAAGGGCATGAATCGAATTGACGAGGAAGGACGGATTCTCTCCTAGATTTTATAGAGCATTCACTTGGAACTTTGCATAAAAATATCCGACGACGTAGGGATTTATAAACTTACCAAAGATCTGAATAAATTCTTCTAATGATGACCTCGCATCTAATGATATGAAGTTGGCCTTCTCGGTTTAAAAAAAATAAAAAAAAGGTTTGAAATTAGTTTTTTGATTGCAAATATGCCTTTATCCCGATGTTACATTTAATCACCGGAGCAGAAGTCGTTGCTCAATCTAGATATCAAATTGAAGATCTATTTTGATCCAATTCAATCTATAATTCTCGATCGAAAAATGAAAAAAAAAATCTAGAGTGAATGAACCAAATACTTGGACGTGTTCGTGACAATTATCCCTAGATTTTCCTTGGTTGGCTTTTCTTTTTAACGCTTTAGGAATAACATCTGGAATATACCAACTCGATGTGAAAGAGAATGCCTTTTAAAATGGTTTAAAGGGGTGCACTACTTGAATTTTGCTGAAATCGACATGTGCGTTAAATAAAAGAATTTGGATAAATCCCATGATTTATTAGATCATTAGTCTGGATCAAAATTTGGATAAGGCCAATCCCAATCCCAATCCCAAAACCAGAGACGGAAACAACAACTCAATTCCTAAGTAAAATCGAAACTCTCAGACAACTCCAAAAAAAGGAACTCCCAAAACGACAACCCTGACCGAGAGTGGTGACTAGATTCCACGTCACGTGGGCCCACGCCAACCGAGACTTCCATCTCCGACCGTAAAAAATATCTAACAATCTGACTCAGCGCTGAGAAATCAAGGCCCGAAGAAATCTTCGCATGCATCCGGATCCTGTGCGCTTGTTTTGTCTCGACCGTTGGATTAGTGGGCCCCGACCAAGATTGTGCATGTACTGACGGCTGAGATGGACTTGTGACCGAAAGGAGAAGGAAGGAAACGAGAAAACCCAAGAAAGGACAAAAAGCTTGGTTTTGGACGACAGCTAATCAAATCATTGTTTCTGTCTCTGTCTCTGTCTCTGTCTCTGTCTCTCGCAAAATATGGAAATTCTTGAGTGACTTCCAAACGGAGAAAAAGGGGTTGTTGCTTAGGGTGGCGCAAAACGAGGAAGGCCTTCAAGTTGGGTTTATCTGAGTGATTTTCAGGGAAGGACTCGGTGAGTGAGAAGTTTTCTTTTCATGGGAAGGACTCCGACACAAAGAATTCTCAGGCGAGGACTCTCCGGCCGCTTATAAATTGAGCCCTCCTCGCCTCCTCCAAGATGCGAGCAATTCAAGCTGAAATCAGTCTCTTCTCTCGTGTTCGTGTTCGTGTTCGTGTTCGTGTTCCTGTTCTTGGCCCTGCTCTTGATTTCGTTTGGTTCGAGTTTGATTCAGGATGACGGTCCTCGTTGAGCAGCCTGAGCTTGGTAAATCTTTCGTTCGTTTGCCCTCTTGGTTTTTGTTGTTGGGTCTTCTCCCCTCAAATCTCATGTTCTCGAGTGATTTCGTGGGTGAGGTAATTAGGCAATAGACTACAGAATGGTGCTGATGTGCTCAGTGAGATAATTCGTAATGTTGACTCATTTTCTCTGCTTCTCTCGCTCTCTCTCCCTTCTGCAGAATTGGAGGTTGTGGAGAAGAAGGTTGATGTGGAAGAGAATGAGCTGCTGTTGGATGGTGGGTTTGTGGTGCCCGAGACTAATTCATTCGGCCAAACTTTCAGGTATTCTTCATCTTCTTCTTTGCCATTATTGATAGTCCATTTTAAGCATGAACTTATAGAATGTGTCCTATGGTTCTCGCATGGCAGAGAAGAAGTGGGTTATTGGTCATGGATATGGATATCATCTGAGGAACTATGGGTATGGGAATAACATAAAAAGAACCTCTGGTTTTTATGCAATTTGCATCCATCAAACATTTCCTGGGGAAATTAGAGGAGTGGATGTGGTAGGCTCATGCAATTGATGGAGATGAGCATAGTTTGGCTTAATGGATTGAAGAGGATGGCCTATGAGTGTTGAATCGATCCACAATATGACATCATTCGAGGGCTGATTCCAATTTATGTGACCATTGAATGAGCGTTCTAATAGATCTTTGAAATGTGACACAGGGATTACAATGCAGAAAGTGAGCGGCAGATGAGCGTGGAGCAGTTTTATCGGACCAATCACATCAACCAAACCTATGACTTTGTAAGCAAGCAGTCAAAACTATTTCAGGAATAAAATTTTGTTGATGTCATCCGACTTCACAAGATAAGTCTAATGTGGCCCCATGGTCATTGCAGGTCAAGAGGATGAGAGAAGATTATGGCAAACTGAACAGGGTGGAGATGAGCATATGGGAATGTTGTGAACTTCTCAATGAGTTTGTCGACGAGAGCGACCCGGACCTGGACGAACCTCAAATTGAGCATCTGCTGCAGACAGCTGAAGCCATCAGGAAGGATTATCCCAATGAGGATTGGCTTCACCTGACTGGCCTCATTCATGGTATGTTGTCTTATCGAGTACGGGGAATACAGAATCTGGTTGATTCTAACTTTGGATATGCTGATGTTTTTGGTTCGCAAAGTTATGTCTATTGTCACCTGAGATAATGCCATTCTTGTTTCAGATCTTGGCAAAGTACTTCTTCATCCTAGCTTCGGAGCTCTTCCTCAATGGGCAGTTGTAGGTAATTACTATCAGGAATATTCATGAAATGGTTTTACTCATACTGATTATTGGTGTTTTGGACATGCCCTTGATTTTGAATTTTTAACTCATTGACGTTTCATTTTAGGCGATACATTCCCTGTCGGGTGCGCTTTCGATGAATCAATTGTCCATCACAAGGTATATGGATGCTCATTTGACATGCGGCAATACTAGTTTGATCGAAGTATCTTCAAAAATATTAATTCAAAATGAGCTTTTGCTTGCAGTATTTCAAGGAGAACCCCGACTACTACAATTCCGCCTATAACACCAAATACGGAGTATATTCAGAAGGCTGTGGACTCAACAATGTGATGATGTCGTGGGGGCACGATGACTATATGTACTTGGTAGTATATCTGAGACTTTGCATAAAGAAGCTTATCGAATTACAGTATATTTGTCTGAGTGTAACTTTCTAAGGTTCTGATCTTATGTACTATCTCGGTTCATAGGTGGCTAAGGAGAACAAGAGTACTCTGCCTTCAGCCGGCCTCTTCATTATCAGATACCACTCATTTTATGGTGAGACACATAAATTCTCGTTCTTGCTTCTTGAAATTTAGAATAAAGGCCCCTGGAATCGATTTCCGACACTTTTCGAACATGTCGATATTTTCCCAGCTTTACACAGAGCCGGAGCATATGAGCACCTGATGAACGAAGAGGATGTTGAGAATCTGAAGTGGCTCAAGATATTCAAGTAAGGAACCAAATCCGATAACACAAACATAACTAGTTTCGTGCTCCTACAATATGGTTGATTTGATCATCGCCGTGCAGCAAATACGACCTCTACAGCAAGAGCAAGGTCCGGATCGATGTTGAGAAGGTCAAGCCGTACTACCTCTCCTTGATCAAGAAGGCAAGTGTCCCTCGATTCCTTACAGTTCTTCGAGCACCAAAACGTCCATGTTTTTCTGTTTGATCTTAACATGGGAGTATTGATTTGCAGTATTTCCCTGAGAAGCTCAAGTGGTGAAAGCCTTGATGGGAGCACCAGCATGGAAAGGTCTTGAAAAGAGACAAATTGGGCTTCTAGTTTAGATTTAGCTTTTCCTATGAGGCGTGTAGTTGTGGTTTTTCCAATCATATTTTCCCTTGTTAGGTTCTATTTCATCTCGCGGGTTGTGTTATGTACTTACTACTCGGTGTTCATGGCAAATAAAATGTAATATCTCTGCACTTTTTGTCCTGATCTGATTCAAACTCAACATCGTACTTTGTCTTTTTTTAATTGATGGATGATTAACTGGAAACAAGGCTCGAAAGAAAAATTTCCCATAGCGTGTATTATAATTGGGGTACTGGTGGCCCAAGAGACCCATGAATCACGTTATCATGAGTTGCATAATTTGACGATTGAGAAGCTAATTCTTTCTCGAGAACTCTATCATTTTCATTTAAAGACACTGCTTCCATTCTGAAAATTTCTCCTGCTGGTAATGCTGACAAAATCCATTAATGATCATATTTAGAGTACATATGCTATCAAACAAGGAACAAAAGACATCTCCCAACTCTTTTGTTTTTATGTTTTTGGTCGGAGTATCTCCCAACTCTACACATCACTTGTTTAAAGTAAAATTAGTTCGATCAATTGCAATGGAATTACAAATATCTAATGTCCATTCATTTAGCGACGAACGACATATTGCCTTATCTTTTCGTCCATAATATGATTTACCACCGCTTCGATCAATTTTATTAAATCATGATACATCATTAAAATTGCCACTTGAATGGATCTCAATCATTTTTTTAGCCTTGAAACATCCTTAATTATTTATCACAAACATTTTGTCCACAAAAAGATTTGAAATCTTGAAATGTTCATGTGCATGACATTTCATCTACGTGGACGCCATCGTCAAAAAGTTTAGTCAATTCGAATAATGTTGGAATATGACGTGCATATAATTGAGCCGATATGAGCGCCCCTGTCAGCCGAAGGTCATGTTAGCTAGATTTAGTTGGATCTGGTATCGGACGGATTTATTTAAAATTTTCGATAAACTTTAGAGATTTAATTAGATGAATAAAAATCGAAAGCATCAATCCACCGGACCAAAGCAGAGTCCATCTTTTTAGTCTCTGTTCCTCTTTTTCGTCCGTCATTTCTCTCTTTGTTTTTGGCCATCTACATCCTCGTTTTTGAGCAGCGTGTCTTCGTGCGTACATCTCCAGAGAGGCAGCTAGTCCACTGTTCCGATCCCGATTGTCAGAAGGACCATCTGAAGAGAGAGACAGTCAATGAATTTAGTTGCGAGTTGGGTAGGTGGTGGGTGTGGATTTTTCGCCGTCTTTCCTCACTTGTTAGGTGTATGAGATTTGACAAAAAGGGAAAAGATTATTACTTTTTAGGTCCTGCCCTCCTTGTTCCGTCGTCTCACCATGCTTTTGATCAACTTGAAACGTAAAAACATATTTAAAAAAGAGTTCTTTGTCCTCTTCTTCGATACTGTGTTCGCGAAGATGGAAAGAAAAGCAACGGGGGGCTTTCTTACAGCTAAGCGCCCGTTTTTAAGGTCCGGGGTCGATTCCTATTCCTCCCCTCTTCATTTTTGTTGACCCAGAGTCCTTTCAATGTTCACGGTTTCCCATTTACGTGCATATCCAAATAGAAACGGAAGCAACTTGGCAAGTTCTTGTTCTTTGGTAGTTTCAAGGGAAACCCAATTTGTCTTACTGTTCCGTGCTCGGTATAAAATCTGCGTCGTGGGTGTTCTTCCTCTCGAAGAGGCTCTCTCCCTCGTTCGTTCTTGTTTCGGTTGAAAAGTCAAACAGGTGGTGGGTTCGTTCGCATTCATTTCAACTGCGGGTTCTTTCCGGTCCCTGGCCAGAGTACATCTTTGTCTTCCCTTCAATTGGGTCATTCACATCTTTCTGGTTGCAAGTAAACTACCGGAAAGATTTCGCCTTCTCTCTTATCGTCCTTGGGTTTCATACACGATCTTACTTTGCCTGTATTGATTTTGCCGGTCTATGTGATATATCTGGTTCTGGGGGATATTCAGGGTTTCGGAATCTCTCTTTTCTTTTCTTTTTTCTTTTTGGGTCTGTCTAAAAGCTTTGAGGTATGAGAGGGAAAAGCGATTTGACGGCGTGCTCGTTTGTGTTGAACACCGGAGCCAAAATTCCGGCCATTGGATTGGGTACATGGCAGATTGGCGGTGACCTTTGCATCGAAGCTGTAAAGACGGCATTGTCGGTAGGGTACCGGCACATCGATTGTGCTCATCTCTATGGTAATGAGATTGAAGTTGGAGATGCATTGGCTGAAGCTTTTAAAGGCTCATCATTGAAGAGAGAGGATCTTTTCTTGACCTCCAAGCTGTACTGTAGCATGAATTCCACCAATAAGATTGAGAATTATGTTAGAGTATCTCTCAAGAATTTAGGAGTTTCATACTTAGATCTATATCTTATGCACTGGCCGGAAATCTCAGCGTTGGGTGATGCAACCGATCCGCCTCTGAAGTTGGGAAGTGAGTATAAGCAGTTTCTCAGTAGGTTGAAGAAATCGTGGAAAGCCATGGAAGGTCTGGTTGAGTTAGGTCTTGTTAGGGCCATCGGTGTCAGCAACTTTAACGTTCAACAGATCAAAGAACTGCTTAAGTTTGCCAAAATAGTTCCTGCTGTCAATCAGGTTGGCCTCCTTGATCTCATATTCTTGAAGACTTATTGTGCATAACTTGTTGTGATCTTGCTTCACAAAATAGTTCTTTGTGGTGTGATGCAGTCCACCAAGATTCCATGTTATCAGTAAATTCATCTGATTATGTGCAAAAACAGAACTATAACGCATAGAAGGTCTGTGATCACTATCAAGGTGTCACTGACATTAGACTACCAATTGGGATGGTTTATGGATAGTGTGGGCTTAAAAGCCGGTGAGCTCTATTTGGCAGTCGGTAGGATGGAAGAATGGGTCAAATGCATTTATATTCTTCACATCATGCTATAAGTTGTCCATTTGCATGATATATGCTGTCTCAAGCTCTTATCAGTTTAAGTACTCATTTAGTCTTCTGCAAAGTTTTGAATGTTGGGAAATACATCATGGTTTTATACAGAAACTGCACTTGTGTAGGGGTTACATATTCTGCCCCAAGTTGAACGATATAGAGTTGTAGATATATTTAGCATCTAAGGACGTGTCCGGTTTCAAGTTTGGTGAATTTTCATTATTTGAAGTAGTGTTCTGTATGAGTTAAAATGAGACTGCGGACATCAAGGTGGCAACTCTCTGTTTGGTAGCCCCTTTGATGGTAGGCATCCTGGCAATCCTTGTACCATAAAAGCCTCAGAATGTTGACAAGATCGCTGCGATCTCTGATTTCTGCTTCTTACTGATGGCTGGCCTCATATCTGGAGTTTCTTTTAGTGTCAATGCCCTCAAAAGTCTTCTTCAATTGTGTATTTCCTCTAGCACCTTAACTGCCAAGTTTACGTCCAAATATCATGGCCATAGGGCACTAAAGTGTACTTATCTCTGATTTTTATAACTGGGGCTGGACAGAAGGCGCAGCTGTCTGTACCCTTAAGCCTCCCAAATTCCACTATGAGGCCATAATGCAATTCAAGGTTCCTAGGAGAACCACCAAACTAGGAGGTCCCTTGGCATGGACTTAGAACTATATATTAAAGAGCTGATTTAGCGGGCATTTATGGCTTTGAACCAAAACAGTGTGGTTGATTGGCATCGTTCTCTCAATATTGTTCTAAGAGATCTCTTTTGGCTTGATTTGAGGCAAAAAGTTGTTTGACCTGTTGTGGTTTCAAATTGTGGTCTTAAAATGGATTTTAAGTGACTAAATTGCCTAGGCCCTTGACGAGTTAGAATGGTTATTCTATTCCATACACCACTCCACCGTGGGCTTTACCGACTTTAATGCATGAATGAGTTGACAAAAACTAAAAGTTTAAAATTGATACGTCCCAGGAGAGTAATTCCAGAGTTGAATTTGATGAATTAATCCTTAATCTGATAAAAACAATTTCTCCCTTCCTGCTTTCCAAAACTGAAAATTGGTTCCAGAAAACATTCGACAAATATGAAGTTTTATGAATAATGTCTTGGAATCAATTGAAAAGGAAGAAATAAGGGTTGAACAAAAGTCTGTATCTGAGATGCGGTTATTTGTGCACCTTTGCCTTGTTTTATGTTTTTACTCATGTCTAGCACATAAATATGATATGTATTTTCTGTTTTCATTTGAAACATCGAAGGATATTTGGCTATGCATCAGTCATAGTAGCCATGATAATAGAGTTTGTTTTGATGGAAGATTGCATTTTTTAGGTGGAGCTGCATCCATTCTGGAGGCAAGATGAACTTGTAAAGTTCTGTCAGTTGAAACGCATCCATGTATCTGCTCACACACCTCTTGGTGTACCTAGTTCAAGTCCTGCACCGTCAGATAGCGGATCGGGCGGGGAAGATGAGCCTGGAACTCCCCGCATATCATTTAGGAGGTCAAGATCGGTGCATGGGCCTATGCTCAAGCTGTCTATTGTAGCAGAAATAGCAAATAGACACCAAAAGACTCCCGAGCAGGTTTTTCTTGTGTGCTCTTTCTTTGTTCTTTGTTCTTATTATATGATTAGATAAAGTAAATCATCCTGTTTGCTTGGCTTTGCCGTAGTTAAACCATTTGCTCAATGCATAATCTGAGTCGACTTCCCTTTTCACAGGGGCAGCTTTCTGTGGCCTTCAACTTACCTCTGATACTCATCAACTATTTATGACTTTAACCTTGTCAATTTGGTCAAACCTTTTTACCAAGATCTAACCTGAAAAGATTTTGGTTACCATCTCCTCCTTAGTTGTTTATTTAACTACAACTATTGATCCTGTGGATAATAAGCTGGGCACTATAACATAAGAAGTTTGAGATTCTAACATTTCATTTAGCGCAGAAAGTTAAATGTTTTTTGGGAGACAGGACGGACTGAAGTATAGATAATCGTCGTGGTTTTGTGATTAAGCACACTTTGCAAGAAAAAAAAAACCGAGCACCCCTTGAGGCCCCTGACTTAAAAATGGAGGGCGGACTACGTAGAAGATGGAATCTGGATGTGTCATTAGTGCTAGATTTCTGCAATTTCGTTGGTGTTCTCTAGCTATTAGATTGAAAATAAACTTCATTTCCAGTGTTGTGAAAGGAATCTCCTTTGACCATCGAGGAAATGTTTGCTCACTTTATTTCCATCTTCTACCAAGTCCTGAGTGCTGAAGTGGATGATTAATTGGAATGTTGTTGCTGTATCAGTTTACTCCTTACTTGAACATGATGACATCGTGATCTTTGATGAAGCAGAATCAATAAGAAACAGAAGAGTGTTGTGTGCTGCCTCCCTAGAAGTGTTTTCCGTTACCTTTTGCAAGAGGAACATCCCACAACCTTATGTCTGTAGTCCAAGGCTTGTAGTTCAGAAGCCAATACGAAACATAATTATTACGGGAGATGTTTATGAAGTTGGTTGAATACTGTTATCGTTGCCAAGAAATGTCCATCGAACGAGTACTTCCTATGTTATTATTCCTCACTGAGAAGTTTTGGTGCATTCTGATATTGATTTGCTTCTCCAAAAGGGTTTTAAGGACTTAGGCTAGAGTTAGGCAACTTATTTCATCACTCCCTTGGTTAAACTTGCATAAATTTTCTTGTCGACATATTGTGGAACTGGCCAATTGCAATATATGGTCCTCCTTACTTTTATGAGAAGTCCCTCTCTAAATTAAGAGTGACATGACCTGGCTCAGTTGTTCTTGTGTGGAAAACGGGGAGCATGGCCTTGGCCTGAGTTAGGTGCTAAACTTGTGATATTGGTTATATTATTAATCCTCAAGGAGTTCTCAAAGTTTTTTCTGTCTTATGTTATAGCTTCTTGTTGCTTTTTCGATAATATGGAATTTGATAGCACAAAATGACTTAGTTAACAGTTCATTTGCGATGTTCAGATATATGAAGTAACTAGCTAGTCACAAACTCTGTTGCTGCACAAGACTTAGAAATTTTGTCAAAGTAGTGCACACAGTATGCTTATGAACACTTGCTTTGAATTCTTTGCAGATATTTGTAAATTTTTCCAGACTTGTCCGTGTCGTTCTAAATAGACTATAGAGTGACTGACATGTGTTGACTGCAC
Organism: Rhodamnia argentea; assembly: GCF_020921035.1. NCBI lineage: Eukaryota > Viridiplantae > Streptophyta > Magnoliopsida > Myrtales > Myrtaceae > Rhodamnia > Rhodamnia argentea. Next base: position 5,543,691 of record NC_063154.1, on the reverse strand, counting down.
CTGAAGAAGTGAAGGGAAAATTTTTAGTCCATTTTCTTTCGTTTGATCGGTATCTAATCTTGATTGTTTGGTCCAATCACTGAGTCAGGTAATTTTGCGATGGGGACTGCAAAGAGGAACTAGTGTCCTGCCATGTAGCTTGAATGCCGACCGGATAAGGAAGAACATCGAGATCTTCAGTTGGTCACTTTCCGATAGCGAGTGGAATCGCCTGAACCAAATCCAACCTCAGGTGTGCTTATTTGGGAACGGACTCACAAACAACCTCTTAGACAGCAGCTTTCTTCCTGGCAGTGTCCCTCTTCAGTCGGTGCGGGAGATGGAAGATGACGTGGAGTCAAATGTTTGATGTAATCAGTGGTTCTTACCGTTCGACTTGTGTATGTCGTATAAAAGTGAAAGAATGTTGTTTTCTTATTCTACCGAAGTAGATGCTGGAAGGCAAATGTTTCAGACTCAGATTTTTTTTCCGAAAATGGTGTAATACAGGAAGAATTTTCATCTACGGTTGGAGCTTCTGGAAGACATGCTGGAAACATGTGATGGTAGGACAATCTTTGAAACCTTATTTTTGAACCTTCTGAATTCTCTGCATTTTACAGTTGGGTTTTGCTTGTCTGTAGCAAATACTCGAATCTGCAGTAAGCCAGGATTTGTAACATGGCTGAAAAACAGAGCAGTTGTGATGCCATTTTTTCTACTGGCTACATGTATTTTCCAGCTAAATCGTGGGAAAACTAATGTCGCATTTGGTGCGTCAGACGAAATTGATGAGTGAGGTATGGCAAAACCGAACTGGAAAAAATGTTGAAAACACAAGGGGAAATTCAGGCTTGCAACATTCAGAAAGATAGTCATCAAAATGACTTGTGACATAAGTCAAAAAGTTCCAGAAATGTATTTTGCAAATAATAAATTGATAGGAGGTAATAATTTTTTATGGCATAGGTTGATATGACAACATTCATAAGAGCAATTTCACACCAAAGTTGTGCAATGAAATTTGGAGATAGAACATCATGTAAAACCTAGTGTTTGTTGCTTTACTTGGTCATCTGTCTTGGTAAAACCTTGGTCATTTTATGATCCTACGTAATTTTGTGAGATTAAATTCCATCGTCTTGAATATGAAATTTTTTTGTTCCGGCCAACTATCAGATCAAATTTATTGGCTTTCATTCATGAACGGGTTAAATTTAAATGTTTTCAAAAGCAACTTGTTATGCATATACATATATCATGTATTACTAGCAACTGTGCAGACGCATTTTGTGTACATAAAAAAATCAACATTTGAAAACTTTTGCATTTTGCCTCGTTACAAAATATTTGAATCATCATTTAACGGAACGAAATTATTGACAAGATACGTAGAGATTGTATATATGTATCGTTACGGTAAGAGAAAAAAAAATTAACATCAAATTTCCCTTGAAAAGTAGAAAAGATTAATTTCTTAACAATTCAAATTTGTAAGAGAGAAAATAGAGTTATTATTTTAAGGATTTTCAAGTTTATCTTTGTAAAATGACCAATATTTTGAGAGAAAGTTAAAAACAAGATTTGTCATCGCTTAAAAATAAAGAGGTATAGATGATCTTATTTGTTTTCCAATACCTCTTTAAAAAAGGGAAAATTTTCAAATAAGAGCACGAAGCGCTTTGATTTTTTCAAATAAGAGTCTAAAGTGGACTTATTTCAAATAAGAGTCTGAAGTGATCATATCAGTCTAAAAAAAGGGCCTCTCACTAGCTATTTATGGGCATTTTCGTCATTTATCTTTTTTTATTATTTTTTACCTCGCGGGAACTAGGAGAGGGCCGCGGCCCTTGACGGAACCAACGCTAAGGCCATCGACCATTGCACGGGTCCGGCCGAGGTCGGCGACCCTTGCACAAGACCCAAGCAAGGGTCGGCGGCTCTCGGAGGGACCTTGGTGAGGGTTGCCGGCGACCTTGACAGCCACGCTAGTGGGCTTCCATAGGAGGGAGGGCCTCTCGCTTGTATTCCTCTGTCTTTTTTTTTTCACTTTTACTTTTAGTTTTTTTATTTCTCATTTAAGTTAACTAAAAGTTATGTTAAAATAATATTTTGACAAAAATACCCTTGCTCGGCCAAAATATTTGATTGGTCGGCTAGTCAACTAAGCCTTTATTTAAAACAACAATGATCATTTTAAGTTTTTATTTAAAATGATATTCACTTTAGATTTTTATTTTAAAAAATCAATAAACTTCGTATCTTTATTTAGAATTTCACCTTAAAAAAGTAACCTTTTTTTCTTCTTCGTATTGTCGTACCTTGGCACTTCGAAATATGTCGACGACTGTTTTCGAAAAATCCCGTGTTTACGGATTTCCCTCTGTTCGTCACCGAGACGCTCGTCGATCTCTGCTTAAATCTCTCCTCAGCTTTTCGATTCGGCGGTTCGATGATTCATCCTCTTGCAGTGTCGGAAGATTGATTTACTGGGTGAGTCCGAATTTCTCCTTCCGGCTTCAGATAATGTCGATTCCATGGGCTTTTCATTCTTTGATTTCTTTAATCTTTTTGGGTTGTTGGGATCAGCGTTTCGGTTAGCCGCGGAAGGAAAAATGTCTCCTTTTGATCTTTTTCCCTCTTTTCGATTCAATCAAGGCAATCAGCTGTGTCGTCGGTGAGCTTCAATCGCCGTGGTCAGGCCGATATACATGCAGGGATGGCGGTAGAGCTAAAGCATTTTTCCGTGATGCATGATTATTTGAAGAGACGGCAGTTTTAAGAAGCCATGAAATCATTTGATTTGCTTGAAGAAAATGTTCGAGATTTGCTTCGGAGATATCCCCAGAAGCCTGCCCGTTCGAGATGTTTTAGCGACTTGAGACAGCCAAGTCCAACTCGCTTCCTCTTATAGAGGGTGCGGCACTTTTGTCTTTCCTAACCAGAACTCATCGGCACCTTAGGAAATCAATTCTGCCCATTTTGCTGCTATGACTTAGAAATTTGTCGGGTTTTTAGAGATGCCGCTTCCCTGCAAGTTTGCGTCGCAAGTGTTGATTTTCCATACGGTTTTTCAGTCGCTGTGCCGTGGCATTTTAAACTGAAGTGCGTCTTCCTTGCTCGAAGTTAGTTCACGATTGGGTTAAGCATAAGATTGAGAGGTCCTTTCCTTCTTGATAGGAGTCTTGCGAGAATTATCCCGGTGAAGAGTAAGGATGGCTGGAGCTGGTCCCAATGAGCGAACTACGAGGCGGTTGCCGAGGTGGATGGTGGCGCCACCTGCGAATGACCAAGCAAGGGAGTCTGGTTGTAGGGACAGTAACACTGTTCAAATAAACAGAGGAGTAGTTTCACCTCAAGGGACTAATTCGAAGAGTCTGACAACGCAGCCTAAAAGGGCATCCTCGCTTCAGGGAAATTATTCTTCAAGAGTTGGTGGATTTGGTCTCGTGGAATGTGGAAGGAAGAAAAGGAAAAGAAGGGTGAGCGAACAAGAAGACGGTTCTGATGTTAGTACGCATGAAATTGTTGAGGATAGAAAGGAGCACAGAAGGGGAAGGAGGAAAGCTCACGATTCAGTTTTGCAAAAAAGAAGGAAAACAAAGAGTCCTGTTGCTGAAGGTGATGAGGAACTTACTACCTTTGCTAGTGATGACGATGTCGAACTTACTGTTGAAGATCTTATGAGCATTGCTGAAGAGGTAATTTTCTTAGTTCCTGAGAAACTTTTTGTTTCCCATGGTCTAGGATATTTTACTGTGTAGGAAGTTGCTAAACAAGTGAATTGGTCATGCTTCTTTCCATTCTGTTTTTGCAAGGAATTGCATTCTGGGACTGTCATACATGCTGAATATAGGCTGCAGAATCAAGCATATTTTCTTGCAAAAGGAGTCATTCAAGGCCCTATACTTTTTTGTGTCTGAATGCATAAAGAATATTTGAGAGCATCTAAGCTATTACCATCAGAAGATGAGACCCTTTCAGTGTTGTGCCTAATTAACTCTGTATCGCTGGGTAGTTCAATAATGCGAATGTTCTTATTTAGGATTTTATCCGTGGGTCCTGGGCCTCTCGCAATCTTTTTAACATTGGCTTTTCAAGTGATGGTGTCCTTGACGGGTGAGGGCATAAACTCAATTTTAAATGGGTTGTAGTTCTCCTGATCTTCAGGGTTTGCCGAAACATCTTCATCACCCTCGCAGGACCCATGAATCATAGCCTCTCTCACTGTATTCCAACAGCATGAACTGCAGTACAACAAGAAACAGAAGAATTTTAAAGGAATGAATGAAATTTTGGAAGGTTAATGAACGGATGCCTTTTTGCAGATCATTGCATCAAATAAGGATGTCGAGCAGCAAAGGCAACACCTTGGAAGATCAGAGACATCAATGAGAGGGTCAGGCAATGTTAAACAATATTCTCTTGATGCCGGTGCTATTCATAATGAAATTCTTGATGAAGCAAAGCACAAGAACAATTCAAATGGAGTTCAGGCCGGTGAAGAGACTATCGTGAGCATCAAGGGAACAGGCGATCCTGCTCGGGAGATGCTAGATCTCTTTCTGGGTCCCTGGCTGAGGAAGCCCGTGGAGGAAGAGAAAATGAGTCAGTTTGTTGCAGATGAAGTGATTTCAATGCAGGATCAAAAGAAGGAAAGCCACGGTGTTGTTTCCGCCGAAGCTGCATCCCCATTGAAAAAGAAGAGCAGTCTCAAGGACAAAGTGGCAATGTTCTTCTAATGAAGAGGAGTACTGAAGCGTTAGTCAGTATATACTGCTTTTGCAGAAAATGTACATATACTAGCATCGTGGGCTCCGTACATGGAATGAAAGCATTACACAATAATGTATCTGAGTTAATTTATTGTTACAAGACATGTTTAAAGAACATATACGGTAGATTTTCTCCGGAAGCATCACTTGAGCTAAACAATATAGTCTGGCATGTCACTGGAAAACTACGTCAGCTGAAAAGACTTACAATGGATGATGGATTGACCCATTTCAGTTATAGCATATGACAGCTGGAAGAACAATTTATGGAATCATACAGCTTGTTTACTTGTATGGGTCGGCAATTGAGGAAGATAAAAGCAAAAATGACACCATCGTATGCAAACACTTGAACCTTTATCAGAGAGCGATGGGGTGATCGTGTTTTCTCACTTTAAAAAGATCAAGCAATGCGTAATCACTGCGATCTCATTATTCATGACAAAACTTTGACCGCACAAGCGTTCCCGCAGTCCTGTACACAATCAACCCATCTCACTTGCAGAGTGCGCTCCCATTGCCATCGGCACAAGTAGTGAAGAAGACAACGGAACGTGCACAGATAAACAAAATTGCACACACGCATGCATAATTGCTGTCCCACATGCTCATAAGCTATCTCTGGCCAAAGCATCATAACAATAACCAACTTCCAAGTCCGCCTATGGGGGCCCTAACTCCAACTGCCTGAAGTAGAAGCTTCCTTCTTCATGCTAACAGCATTGGCATGCAACCCACATGCTCATAAGCTATCTCTGGCCAAAGCATCATAACAATAACCAACTTCCAAGTCCGCCTATGGGGGCCCTAACTCCAACTGCCTGAAGTAGAAGCTTCCTTCTTCATGCTAACAGCATTGGCATGCAACACATGTTCGGTCGGTCTGCAATTGCAAAAGCAATCTCCTGTTAGATTCCTGTCCTTGTATCAACAATATGTGAAAAACGGCTTGAAAGACTCATTGTTCAACCGACCTAGGAAAAGAAGAATGTCGTACTGAAGTCGCCAACTGCTCCAAGGCTGTTCCTTTTACATTCGTCTAGAGTAGGAGAAGACAAAGAATGGATGCGACTGACAAAGTGATGCATAATTGCTGTCCCCCATGCTCATAGGCTATCTCTCCAGTCAAGGCATCATAACAACAATCCACTTCAAAGTCTGCCTTGGCGTCGCCCTAACTCCAAGTGCCCAAAGTAGAAGCTTCATTCTTTGTGCTAGCACCATTGCCATGTGACACATGCAAGCTTGGTCTGCAATTGCAAAAGCAATATCCTTAGGGATCCCTGTCCTTGTACCAACAATATGTTAAAAACTACTCGAACGACTTGTATATCGACCAACCTTGGAAACAAAGAATGTCGTACTGAAGTCGCCAACTATTCCAGGGCTGTTCCTTTTATATTTGTATAGAGTAGGAGAAGAAAAAGAATCAATCTGACTGAGTGATCTGATCATTGAACAGGATGCAGATGTAGAATCCTCGGTCCAATGAATCCTGCGGGTTCCACATTTCCCAGACAGAGAAATTGAAGAGAGAAATGTATCCGATCTAGTTCCTTCATCAAAGCCAGCTACAATCATGGCAAGACCACAGTAGATGAAACTGAAAATACTTAGCATCTTTGGCATCAGAGTGACAAGATCCGCATTCAATAATACAAGCAATTCACGAGAACAGTAATCCCATGAACACTGCACAATACATTTTCTAGTCACAAACAGAACAGGAACACATGATACTAAATATAGGTCCTCGGAATTTGAGAAAAATGTGGTCGAAACCCGGTGTGGTAGGAAAAAACATATCAAGATAAAAAATTTAAATTAGCTACCTGTCATGCCAAGTTGAATGGCGTTTTGTGATAGCCACTGGAGCACATTCTTCTCTCTGAAAGTAGCAAGGTTGTAAGCATAAACAAACAAGTGAGATTCAAGCCATCATCTGCGGGAAGTAAACATGGGACATTTCTTCCATAACTGGAAAAGAAACTTACTTGTACTCTACAATGAAACCATGCTTCCACAAGAACAGCTCAAATAAAATTTGCCCCATGTTGACAACATCAAGGTCAAATTATCTTCAATAGGTATCATTTCCTGCTTCGACAACTCACATATTTTATCTTTCTCATGGCAATCACCAATTCCTCTTGCCAATGGTTTGCATTTCTGTCCCAAGATGAAAACCCTCTTGATTTTAGATCGACCAAAAGTGTCTCAGCATTAATTGCACTACCCTTGGTAGAAATGGCATTTATTAGAATAGTGTAAGTTGTACAGTTTGGTAGGAGACCCTGTTTTTTCATCTCCTCATATAACTCAACTGCAGAAATCACATCACCACCAGCACAGAGGCCTTTAATAAGAACATTGTAGGTGACTACGTCAAGCCTTATGCCAGAGCGTTCCATGATACTCCTTAACTCCAAGGCCCCTTCAATATCAAAATTTTCACACGACACATGCATCAGAGTAGTGAAGGTAGCAGGAGTAGGGATAAGACGCATCCCAATCATGTGATGAAGGACTAGCTTTGCTCCCTCGATCTTCCCACAGCGCGCAAGTCCCCTAACTAATGCACTTTCGGCAACATCAGGAGGAACAATGCCAAGTTTCTTCATCTCATCCTTTAGCTTGAATGCTGCCCGTATATTCCCTGCTTTACACATGCCACAAACTAAACGTATATATTGCTTGTAAGAAGGAAAATACCCTTTTTTCAGCATTTCATGCATAACAGCGTAGGAAGCATTAAAATCTGACTTCTTGTGCAGACCATTGATAATGGATTGGTAAGTATCAAGGTCATCATACCCAAGAATAATCATCACATCAACCATATCAAGTGCCATTCCCATCTGACCACGTTCACAGCACTCGCTTATAAGCATATTGAACATAAGCCTATCCGGTATGATGCCCTCGACTAACATCTTTTTCAAAAGTTTAATTCCAATTTCCAGCAGACCTGACTTGCAAAGACCAAGAATCAGAGAATGCCATGTCCATTTGTCAGGCTGAAAACCTTCATTGATGATTAATTTGTGTATTCTAAAGCACATCCCCAGTTCCCTTTTCTTTGAGAACCCATGCAAGAGAATATTGTACGTGGCCAAATTTGGAGACAGATTGTTTCTCCTCATCATTGAAAGACAAGCAATTGCCCTCCCCATTTTTCCCATCCTTGAATATCCATCTAACATCACATTAAAAACAATTGTGTCAGGGTGGAAACCACTTTTTACTATCTCTTCATAGTAATTGGAAGCCATTTTTCCTTGCCCTTCCTTGAAAAGAGCATCAATCAGGCATGTATACAGGACCATATTTGGGAGAGAAATTCCCAGTCTAACAGCTGACTGAAGAAGAAAAATGGCAGCAACAATCCTGCCCTTCCTGCAAAAACCAGCAATAAGACTTGAATATGTGTGATTGTCAGGCAGCACACTGTTCTTCACCATTCCATGATAAAGAGCCAATGCTTCCTGTAGATTTCCAGCTTCACACAACTCTGCTATTAATGAGTTGTAGACTACAGTATCTGCAGAAGACGGTACAAGTGCGACTTCAGTAAGGAGTTTCTTGGCTTCTTCCACATGTCCTGCTTTGCACAGTCCTTTGAGGAGACTCGCATAAGTAAAGGGGCTTGGAGGATATCCCGATTTGATCATTTCATCACAAAACGAAAATGCTTTCATCCAATGTCCCTTATTTGCATGTCCATTGATGAGACAATCAAAAGACACGGAATCAGGATCTAGACCGATGCAACACATATGCTGCATGAAGCACTCCGCCTCTTCCATTTTTCCACTTCTGCAGAGAGAAGCAATTAAGGCAGTACATGCTAAATGGTCTGCTTCATAGCCACAACAGTTCATTACTGCATAAAGTCTCAATGCCTCCATGACATTTCCTTGTTTGCAACAATAGTGGATAAGTGTTTGTAAAATGACACTATTTGGTAGAATCTTTGATCTATACATCTTAGAGATGATCTCCTTTGTGATCTTTATTCTCCCAACCCGGCATAACCCACTCACGAGCACTGAATACGTATGCAAATCAGGGGTTAAACCATCTTTTAGCATCTCCTCAAACAATTCAATAGCTTCAGCAAGCAACGCTTTCCTGCAAAATCCATCAATCAACATAGTATATGGAATCTGACCAACAAGAATACCATTCCTCCTCATCCGATCAAGACAACTTCTTGCCATACTGAATTGTGCGTGCCTGGATAAACCATTCAAAAGAGCCCCATAACAAGTTTCATTAGGTGTCAACCCTTCCTTTTCCATCTTCATCAAAACATTCATTGCTTCGTGAAATTTTTCTTCTTGGCAAAGCCCATCAATCAAAGCAGTGTAAGTGATACAATTAGGAGAAAGGTTAGAACTAGACATTTCATCCAAAATACGAGTAGCAACTGCATTCTTCCCCTCCCGGACAAACCCATGGATAAGAGTATTGTAAGTGACTGCATTAGGGTCTATCAACATCTTCCTCATCTTTTTCAATAATAAATACCCCTTTGAACTCATATTTTTCCTACACAAACCATCGATAAGTATGTTGAATGTGAAGACATCTGCTCTAATACCCTTGCCATCCATAAATTCAATAAGCTGAAGAGCCGTTCTATACATTCCCTTTTTGCAATACCAATTGAGTAGAGTGTTGTAAGTAACAATGGTAGGGTGACAACCAATTTCTTCCATCTTTCTCAATAGAAAACTGGCTTTCTTTATCTTCCCTTCTGCGCACAGCTCATTGATCAAGATATTAAAAGTAGCGACATCAGGACGAATTTCATTCTCAAGCATATCACTGAAGAATGACCATATTGACCCAGCTGCTTGGTCTCTTGCCATTGCAGCCAAGACCTTATTACAAGTACCAACTGAAGGCTTAAATCCCCTAGAAATAATTAAACAGAAGACCTGCAGAGCATCTCCAATCATTCCCTTTCCAAGATAAACCCTCATGAGAATGTCAAAAACCGAAGGATTAGAATTACAAAGAGGATATGTGTCCATTAAAGTAATAAATACTGAGCTTGGATCCTCACCCATCTGCGTTAACTGCCTCAAAATCGATTTTGCAGAGTCATGCATCCTAGCTCTGACAAGTATGTGAGCCGTCACAGACAAAATATGATTGAGATGGCCAAACTCCAGGCCAGGTTGTTTAATGACCCAGTTGAGGAACCTCAGAGCCAGCCTTCCATGAACTGGTCTTAGCGCGGCCAACCTATATCCCATGTAGTTCAACGATTCCCAACGATCAATAGTCAGAAAATTGTATATACTCTTCTCCATATCTCTTCCTGATTTTTCATTTTCAGTGAGAAAACAATTAGTCATACACCATGAGTCCATGCACAAAACGACAGCAAACCAGTGCACTCACCGAAAGCTGATGTTTTGCCCAGGTTCCCGTTCTTGCAATTGTGAGTCCATCTCTTTGGGATACATCCAGATACATCCTGAAAAGAACATGCTCTGAATGTCGCTCCGTTAGTGAGTAACCCAGAGAACCTTTTGGCAGTTGAACAGCGCGGGCTCGGAGGCAATGGCATCAGTAAGCTAAAACTGGAGCACAACCACTACCATTTTGGGACAAGATTCTATATTGTCGCCATAACAGTCTAGCATAGGAACCCTGCGATACAGAAAACGATCGCTTAGCGTGATATCAAAAGGGAAACTATGCACAGCCCCGAAGCACCGGGGAGGCCGACGCGTCAAAACCTTCCAGAGGCATTTCGTCAAACACGCGGTCGGCATTCCAGACCTGCGCGATGCACCAGCCACGAGAGAGCTAGCTCACTCGGTGCCACGATGCAGCATAGGAGGTGAAAGCTCGGTCTTGCTGTTTCGTCAGGATTGATGAATCGATTTTGGTCGCAGTAGTGAGTGCCTGAGTGGAGTTCGTGAAAGCGAAGAATTTTGTCGAAGGTCGGAAAATTTCAAAACGGACATAAAATTGAAAAATATGGGGTATTTTTTTACCTTATTTTTCGTAATTCATTTAATGAAAATGTGGACAAACCTAATAGGGAATAATTACACAATCTATTTAATGCGGTCCATGAACTTTAGCCCAACGTGCAATGTCGCCCCTGAACTTTTAATTTCTTCAACATGGTCTCTGGATTTTTTGTACATATTTAATTTAGCCTCTCGATTGTATGAAAATATTTAGTATTATTCTTTCATTAATTTCAGTTCATGTACAATATTGAACATTTTCATTCAATCCAGAAATTAAATTGAATAAGCACAAAAAGTCCAATAACTATATTGAAGAAATTAAAAGTTCATGAACGACATTGCACTTTAGGTTAAAGTTCAAAGATCACATTGAATAAATTTAAAATTCGAGAATTATATTGCCCATTGCGCTAAAATTCATAAATCATTTGTGTCGTTGCTCGTCCAACAGAGTAGATTTTCAGTAAACTACGTTCATGTTCGTGATAATCTGGACTCATGATGAAATGACTCGGTTCTCGTATAAATTTCCAATTGCATTGTAATTCAGAAGATGATCGGAATTAAGTCCGATCGATTTGGTATTTCACGAGCACAAGAATCCCGGTGAGAATGGGGTACTTGGACTTATCGACCAACGTCTAATGCATCATTCCCCGATCCATTCGAACTTAGTAACCTCCTTGAAATCGAGTAAGGACACCATAATACATACATCGCCTCATTCTCAATTTTATGATCGCAAGCTATGCTCAACCTTAGGAGCAATCATGATTTCATGGTAGAATCGGGAACTAAAAAATCGAATCGGTTTCATAATATAGATGGTAGGTTTTAGGTTCTAAAAGTTAGGGAACATGTTCCGACGGGTAGGTTTCAAGTTCTATGAGATGGAACTTGGAACCTAGATAAGTCTTTGTATTTTTCTTGTTCTATGTCTTTGCGCGATACTGTAACATTCCATGGTGTCCGATGATGGGTGTGTAATCTAGAATCATTAGTCCGAACTTTTATTTTCGAGATATTCGTGACTCGGACTTTTACTTTGCTCTTGTTTCATATTCTTCATGTATCTAAATATAGATTATGGTCACTGGATTGTAGGAGCAAATGGTTGTCATTAGGAGTGATAATTTATTATGATCGTTCAATTAAGAATACAAGTGGAATTAGGTTGACCATGAAACCCGCGACAGAGTAGATTCTAAGTTTAGGATTCACAAAAATGGAAAAACTGATTCCGACGAGTAGGCCGGAAGGAATCTAGAATCGCTTACTCTACTCAACCTCGTCCTTATTCCTCTTTTTATTTTTATTTTTTACTTTCATTTTTCCTGATAGAGAGCAGTAAAAAATGTGCGGTATCTCGATAATAACGTAATACGATTGATTTACGACATTACTGCAAATCTCGATGCCATCAATTGATACACTAATGTACCTTAGGATTTCCAAAAGACAGATACTTTAGAAGGGAGTGAGAGATTTACAAAGTCTCCAAAAAGGACAAGAAAAGGCAGGCAAATCAAAACAATGTGGGAGTAAAAGTTGCAAATTGTTGTGTACTTAGCCAAAATGGTGAAAAGAGCTGTGAGTGCTAGAAGAACATAAGCAGAGAGAGAGAGAGAGAGAGAGAGAGAGAGAGAGAGAGATTCTGGAGCTCGATTATCGAATCGCACTGTCCAGACCTCATTCTGTACGTATCTCTCCGACTCCTTTTTTTTTTTTTGCCCCTTCTTCTGATTTGTGGGGTTTCGGCAGTCCGGAAGTCGCTGCGAGTCGAGGTTAGGGTTTGCGGCTGTTCTAAACTACTCTCGCCATCGGCGAGGATTTCTAATTTGAATTTGTAGTATTGACTCCGTTTTCATGCTTATTGTCGTCGTCTGAAACCAGCCGAGATCAATTCTAGGTCGGCTTGTTCTGTTTCTTGAATGCGGTTCCGAATTGTGTAACTAGAACGAGAGAATTTCAGCTTCTTCTGGGTAAATGCCAGGGGAGGAATTTATCCGATCTGTTCGGTGAGCGTGGTTGTTCTCTTGTTAATTTTTAGGTCTTGGGTCTTGCGCCGTTCAATCTGCTTGGGAGAATTGAAGCACAATGACGGGTACCTATCTAGGGAAAGGTGCTCCTTTAAACGGGACTGTCTATGTGTGTAATTTGCCGGAGGGAACCGATGAGAACATGCTGGCTGAACACTTTGGAACTATCGGGTTGCTTAAGGTATGGAGGCTTATGAATACAAATGCCATGTGTCTCTCATTCGGTGGCTAGAATTTACTGTCAATTTTAGGTTTTGTTGCCCATAGCATAATCAACAGACCAGATAACTTGTTTTTATCTCTGTTGCTCATTTTCTCGTGCGCCTTTGTGCCCCATGCTTCGTAGAAAGACAAGCGTACAGGTCGTCCAAAGATTTGGTTCTACAGAGACAAGGAGACAAATGAACCCAAGGGAGATGCTACTGTTACATACGAGGATCCTCACGCCGCATCAGCTGCTGTTGAATGGTTCAACAACAAGGAGTTCCATGGAAGTATTATCGGAGTTCATATAGCAGATACTAAAAGCAAAGATAGTAATGATGCTGGTAATTTTGGTGACGCGGAGGACATCACCAAGGATGCAAATGGCGATATGGGAACAGGTAGAGGTCGGGGAGATGTTGCAGGGAAGGCATGGAAACAAGAGGGAGATTGGTTGTGCCCGAATACAAGGTCTGTGATGTGACATTGGTGAGCAACCCTTGCTTTTTGAACCGTTTTGCTCTTTCTTTTACTGGTATGATCAGGTTGGAATGGAAAAGCTCCTAATATTTTATTCTGCTAGCAGCTGTTCCAATGTAAATTTTGCATTCCGTGGTGTCTGCAACCGATGTGGAAGTGCTCGGCCTGCTGGTGCCTCAGGTGGTGCTTCACGGGGTGCAGGTCGTGGAAAAGGGCGTGGTGCGAACGATTCTGCAGGCACTGGTCGTCCAGTTGGTGCTCCTACTGGACTTTTTGGTCCAAATGATTGGCCCTGTCCAATGTAAGATCATACATCATATCCGTAAGTTTCCACATAATTTCAGTTCTTATGTTTGGTGAGCTTTTTTAAATCTGCCATAGGACACAAGCTTTGTCTCGCATCTTAGTCCCCTTCCTCGAACTCTTTTCTCATACTAACCAGAAAAGTTTCGCTGGGTGACAGACTAGGTGGAAAGAGAGAATGAATCTGGTGGTTAGTAGTACTTTTGGGTTGATGGGAAGGAAGCTGGAAAAGTTGTTGGGTTGCCCGGCCATGTTAATATAGCTTGGTCCCTTGGAGCTATTTAAAGTTTACTATTAGTCACCTGCACATCTGAAAAATGGGTGTGATTCTGTAAGGTCTGCTAGATCAATAGGCATTGGCTGAATTTCTAATTGCAGTCAATCATGCATAACATTGGAGCATAACATGGCTTTTACTGGTACTGGATGTGTGTAATTCTCGTCAGTTGTGTATATGACAGTTGAAATTTGTCTTATCCAAATAATGCCATGCTAAAGCAAACATGGATGATATTTCTCTTTATTTTGCCTGCAAATAATTGTAATAGTATGTGGCAAAGCTGACGGCCAGCCTCTTCATCGGTTCATATGTTGTGTTATGCCTTTGCCAAATTGTGCTCTTAGAGTCGTTCAGGAATACGCGGAACAACTTAAATTGGTGCATACTGAGTTTTATTTTCAGATTTAATGAACCGATGGTGTAGCTGCCGCATTTTATTTCACTTCTGGTATATTAAGATAACTGGTTGGATACTGTATGCAGGTGTTTTATATTTCTCCCTTCTTTTTCTTTTTCCAGGTGTGGCAATATAAACTGGGCAAAGCGTACAAAATGCAACATTTGCAACACCAATAAACCTGGTACTAGCGAGGGTGGTGTAAGGTACCTGAGAATTGATCTTTTGGATTTGCGAAACTATCTATAATTTTACTGATGGATTAGGTATTTTGAAGCCAAAGTATTCATATAAGGGCTATGATTTTTCCTGAGTGATCCTTTGTGCATTCTCGAGAGCTCCTTGTGCAATGATACATGGTTTAAGTAAATCTTTGAGAGCTTTTACTAAGGAGTTGTTTTGTCCTGCCATTTGGCTGAATATGTACTTGTGTGCTGAAGTGCTTACTATGTACACATTGCATGAATCGGGACTAACAAGCATGACGATGAACTCTAGTAGAATATGAGATAGCACAACAGAGAGGATATTTTGAATTTTCTGTCTCAATTATATGTTTTGCAAAAAAAAAAAAAAAATCGAAGCTCGTCTTTCTAACAAATATTCTCGGAAAATTAATTTTCCAGATGATTTTGATAGGAGAAAAAGGCCTATGAATGGCATTGTATAGAGAAAATGTACTTTTATATTAGGTTTATGAACTCCACTGGTAGAGAAACCATTCTTTTAATGATAGCTTTTGTTGTCGACTCTCCATTCCCTCTCTCCCTCCTATCTCTGGGTGATGCAAGTGCGTTGAAGAGCTTGTAGAATTTGATACTTTGAAAGTCATTCTTGTGTTCGTCGTAATATTGCTTTTACATTTCTGTTGTTTTTTGGTATTTTTATATAGGGGTGGACGTGGGGGAGGTTACAAGGAACTTGATGAAGAGGAACTCGAGGAAACAAAGCGAAGGCGGAAGGAGGCCGAAGAGGTGATACTCATTTCAAGTCTCTTTAGGAGAAATTGCATAGAGCAGTGCTGAAAAAGGTCTCTGTTTAAAATAATGTCAGGATGACGGCGAGATGTATGACGAGTTTGGCAATCTCAAGAAGAAGTTTCGTGCTAAAACACAACAAGCAGAAGCTGCACAAGGGATTCCTGGTGCTGGGCGTGCAGGTTGGAAGGTCGAAGAGCTAGGTATTATGATCCTTAACTTGAAAGGTCTTTAACTTTAGGAATACCTAATGTGCATCTGTTCTGCTGTTTTCTGTAATAGAATTCCTTATATGCATGTTACAGGTAGATCAAGACTCCCTGTAACCAAATGAGCTACCCTTCTTTTAATTGTTCACTGGTCATTTTCATCTTTTCGTGTGACTGATTTATATGTTCCCCAACACGGATCCAGTCTTTTGTAATCGCCACATAGCTCCCTGAAATGTTGAGATGCTAAGTTAACTGATGATGATCAAATCATTAAATATCGAGTCCCTTGTTTATTTGTAATTTGGGCATATTCTCTCTCTTCTTTGAAGTTAAATTTGAGATGTTATGTCGCAGTTGTGGCTGATAGAGATGGAAGAGAGAGGAGCAGAGATAGAGGAAGGGAGTGGGATGACCGGGACAGTGGCAAGAAAAGAGAACGTGATCATAGAGACAGACCGCGTAGCCGTAGTAGAGAGAGGGATCGTGCAAGAGACAGAGACTACAATCCCTACGATAAAGAGAGAGAATATGGGCGGGACAGGGATCGAAGCAGATACCGCCACTGAGTGCAGAGATGAAGTTTCTGGGCAATTTTTGCTAGAGAATTAATTGTCTTGACTGGGGTCTTATTTCAAACTTAGAACCTGAACTAGCTGGATCGTCTTTTTTTCTTTTGTTTTCCTTTCCTCTTTATTTAATTTCTAAAGGGTCTTGTTATAGGAAGATTCGACTCTCACTTCTTCACCATGGAGTAATTCAGTTCGCATTGTCCGGAGATCTCATGAAACTTGGGTGGCTTGGTTTTGAACTGTCTCATACGATTACTCCAGTTTACCAAACGAAAACTCCAGTTTACCAAACGGACTTTCGTTCAAAATCGTGATTAACATGCCTTCTATTGGTTCAATTCTTTGTAATATCCTTAATTATAGCATCTTTGCGTTCCTCTGTCAATCCCTTAATCTCCATTCATCTAACAATGCACAACTTTGTCATGTTGATGAGCGCTTTGACGTCTGAATCATGCATCCAATCACCTGACCCATACAATAAACTAGCGCTTCATGGTTTGGCAGCTATGGAGGGAAGAGTAAACGTAAGGAAATTGCAATTTCTCCCATTTGTTTGGTTGCACTGAATATTCATAGAATAGAAATGATAGTGAAGGAAAATAAATTACTATGATCTGCAATTTCTATTATGCATAAATGCTGAAATTTTTATCTGAATGTTTATTAAGTCTCAAAAGTTTAGTTTTTACACGCATACCATTAACGGTAGATAAAAGGTAAGGATCTATCTCGTCGCCTCACTCGAGTCACGCATGCATTTGGCAACAAGGAACCAATCGGGCAAAATTCTCTTCTCTTCCTGCACAATTGCTTATTCATACACACAGAACTACAATGCCTACAATGTCCGCAACAGCACGTTTCTATAATTCGATGATATGTGATAATGCTAAAGAAAGAACAATATAAAGCAGGTTCTTGACCCGCTGAGCTTTTTCCTAACCCATATAGCCTATTCATAAAAACTAGGGGTCAAAACACCTAAAAGCAGGGTGTTGACTAATCCCAAGAGTAGTTAAAGAGTATTAGCTAAACTAAGGGGAGGGGGAACTCCAATGTGTACAAAAATTAGGAGGTCCGCTTTACAATATAAACGGAAAATTTCGTTAAAGCACAGTTGATCTCTCACCACAGAGAAACTATTTCCGATCATTAGCTTTCCTCGATCCAGGTGGTAACCTGCCAGAATTAGCAGCACTTCGACCTGTTGCATCCACCTTTTTCTCCTCCTCGCCTGACTTCTCTGCTTTCGCTGCAGAAAAGAGAAGCTATCTCTGATTATGACCTCTCCTCGATCCAGTTGGTAACCTGCCAGAATTAGCAGCACTTCGACCTTTTGCGTCCATGTTTTTCTCTTCTCTGTCATCGTCGCCGGACTTCTGCTTTCGCTGCATCTCCTCCACATACCTCCGCCACAATGCTTCTCTCTCTTTTCTTGGCATCTTATTGTACCTTGGGTCAGGCTTTAGAAGCCGCTTGGCTGTTGACCACGAGTTAAGCATTGTTTTCCCATCTTCCATTTCCCGCGAAGCTGCCTCCAAAGTAATTACTTCCAAGAGGAGAGCTCTGAACTCACTGGAACATCGCTGTGAAAAAATCAAAGTTGCCGAAAGAAATGAAAATCAGCTCATGCATCTCAAGTATCTAAGGACTTCCTGGTCAAATGACTGCAGTATGACCAAGAAACATTTTTCGTGGCCAGACCTACCAATAGCAGCTGGATGCCAACCAACACCAAATTCTAAATGGTGACTAATCCTATCAACGCAGGTCCCAAGGGAGTTCAGCAACTTGATTTTAGTGAGTAAACAAGCTAGAATATCAAGAAGGAGATTTTCCCCCTATCAATAGTTAAAAATCTCCATAACTAACCATCTTTCCAGTTTTGTTTCGCGTGGATGATATTTCTGCCCCTTGGGTCATTATTTTTGTCGTCTCTTGATAAGTACTGAATATACTTCCAGCAGACTCCAACAATGCATATGAGATTTGTGAACGATCATTGACAGACACTAGCCAACGAAGGATATAGGATGGAGGGTCAAACTTAATTGCTCCTAAAAATTATACACAAGAGAATTGAAAAATTACCTCGTGAAGAAGCTTGATGTGCTCCCTGAATAGTTTCTCTGTATCAGCTGGATCCAAATCAGGATTACTAGCACGTCCTTGAGGATCTTTTTCAAGTTTAAGTTTTGACTCCGTCCAGGAAGCCTATTTACATGATCAAAACATGACAGAAGTCAATAACAAATCACAAGATTATGTAGTTTTCCTAGACGTAGCTACGTCTTAATCCTAATGGGAAGAGTGAGATGCGTGATACCCCATGTTAATAACAATCAAACAGGAAGAAAGAGGCACAAATCCCAGATGCAAGTAATCCGCATATCTGCCTACCTGGTAGCTTGAGTAGGACCAGCATGGAAACCTGTTGTCGACTCTCTCTCTCTCCCCCTCCCCCACCTCCATAACTATACATGTAGTTATTTTAGGTAAGCCGCCACCATGCAAGTATGCAAGATTGCCATTTATACATATAGAAAGGCAAAGAAATTCGGTCGAAGAGTTGAAGTTCGCTGCATTAAGTAAACTTACATCCACAGACTACGCAAATAAGTCTAGGATTGAAGCAATTCCTCAAAGAAAAAAAAATGCTATTTCACTCATAACTTGGTATTTGTAAAGTCTGCCATCATGAGTAATCATTAATCATATTATTAAATGATAAGTGATACACCATGCATACAAATAGGGCAGATCAAATAACTAAGACTTTCTCAGCAAGATGTATCAAGTCCTAGGCTAATACAACAAAAATTACGTGGACATCCACTATTAACAAAGCTTTCTTCCATTCATGGTTAGAGTTCCAACCCACCAAGCACACATGAAGGTCTAACAACATTTCTCCTTGATAACTAGGAATGGCTGAAGCTCCAAAGCGTTCACAACCACATGATCAGGCCCTACATCTGACGAACTCCAGTATACCCGTGAAAACATGAAAACGTGTCATCAATTTCTCTTAAGAAAAAGAAAGGCCTTATCCCATTCAAGTTGACTTTTCTCAACGCTTATGATGTGTAGATTGTCAAGACATCCAGTCAACACTATAGAAAGGAACTGCTAGTAATTACGAACCTGAGGGTCCTTGATTGTTTCAACAAGCAATGCTTGAAAAGAAGAAATTGCCTCTTTCCTGCGTATTTTCAACCGTACCCTCTCCATTTCTTGTTCTTCTCTTTCCTTCCGTTTTCGCAATTCTCTTTCCCTTTCCTTCAGCTTCTCCTGCAAAGAAGTATACACGGAAAAGCTTAAACCTTGATGTACAAATATTTGAGGCACCAATGTCTCGAGCAAATGTGAGAATACAAGCATGCACAGAATTTAGGGGAGAGAGAGAGAGAGAGAGAGAGAGAGAGCGCTGTTAAAAGATTACTAGCATCTAAATTTTCTCCCTACAAGAACTCTGAAATTGCAATATCCCCTTATGCAATTGAATTAGAGGGGCACCAAAGCACCAAGAAGTTGCCACCCTGTGTATAAAACAAGCTAAAGACAATAGGCTCAAATACATGACACTTATTTTATTATGTTAACAAGCATTTCTAAGGAGAAGGAGAAGCAACTACAATGATTATCAATCATTTGCAGATCAGCCACAAAGGGGAGGGATAGCATAATGGCTTTTTTTTTGGGTTCCCTCTTTAGTTACAATGTGCTGAAATAGGATTTCATCAAATTTTCAACTTTACAAATATGACCTTCTCTGAGCATTTATGATATCAACTGCCATTCCTATTTTGGCAAAGTAATTTTCCAGGATTTTAGCTGCAGTTAGGAACTCATAACTACCGATGATATAAGTGCAACCAGTAGTCCATAACGCTAAATGTTAGGGAAAATTCCAAATAAGGACATGAAGTGCCATCATTTTCTCAAATAAAGGCATGAAGTGGTCATTGTTTCAAATAGGGACCTGAAGTGCCCTCATTGTCTCTGTCTCAAATAAGGGCTGGTCATGGCTGTTTTAAATAAGGGCCTAATCTCGCTGGCTGATGATCAAGGGTATTTTCGTCAAAATACAATTTTAACCTAATTTTTAGTTAAATTAAAAGCAAAAGTAAAAAGAAACACAGGTAGAAGCCCGCCCGTGCTTCTTCTTTTTTTACACTTATAGCTTTTTTTTAAAAATTTTGAAAGATGGGAAAGGAAAAAAATTAAAAGTGAAAATAAAAATAAAAATAAAAATAAAAATAAAAATGATGAAAATGCTCCCAACCAACCAGTGAGTCAGGTTCTGAGGTTGATATGGCCAGTTCAGGCTTTTATCTGAAACATTGTCCACTTTAGGCACTCATTTGAGACAATGAGGGCATTTGAGAACCTTATTTGAAATAAGGTCAACTTCAAGCCCTTATTTGAGAAAATAAGAATACTTTGGGCCCTTATTTGAAATTTTCCCTAAATGTTATCTACACCTCGGAAATCAATCAGAAAGTCCCCTGAATTCTTGAAAAAGAAAAGTGAACATATATAGCAATGCAGGATTTTGAGTATGTATATCATGAAAAAAAAAAAAAAAAAAATGCATTCAGAGAGAAAGAGAGAGAGAGAGAGGTCCTGCTAAAATAACATTAAAATATATACCTGCTCTTCCCTCTTGGCTTTTGCCTCCTTTTCTTCTCTGTCTTCCACAGCCTTCAATTCAGCTATATACTCATTGAACAAGGCCTCCCTGTCTTCATGCTTCACTGACTTGTATCTTGGGTCATCCCTGATACCATCCTTTACCTTCAACAAGAAAGAGTACATAGAAATTTTAAGCTTAAGCAAGAATAGAATTATTACAAATAGTTAAAGAAGCTGCAAGATTATTAATAATGCTGTCACATCATTACACCACCTACTGCATGGTTCTTGCCATTTGACAAACCATGAAGAGAAACTCATTGATTACACAGCTATATTGTCCAGTTCTAACTCAGCTAAGAAGAAACAAAGAAGTAAAAGAAAAAATTAAAAGAAAAATTAAAATTAAAATATCTGCAAATAGCCCAGTGAATAATTTCCTTTCCAATTTTTTTTTCAGAATAGTGGAGAAATGAATATAACACAAGGTGCAAAAGCATATTCAGAAATCTGACAGAGCCGATGTGGACTATCATTAGTAATAAGGCACATCATTCATGCAGGATGGGCATCTTTATATGTTTGTTCCAGTCCTATATAAAACATGAAAAAAAAAAAAAAAACATGCATGTAGCCACTGATAACTCCACAGAATGATGATTATAACTCATTTATCTCAAGTCTGCAAGTCCGAGTTAGTTCGGGGAAGAATCTTCAACTGGAAAGATGTAAAGTTAAGTGTTGCCTCTACCCTGGACCAACGGGAATTGACAGTTATATCTCCTTTATCTCGAAGCAAGGATTTAAAGCTAGAAGTGGCAGCAGCGCGCATTGCTTGCGCCTTTTCTTCAGCAGCCTTCCTTAAAGGGAGGACCCTACAAGTCAAGCAAAACTTTTTGCAATCAGATATCATACATATGAGACAACAATTTAGGAACATTTATATAGCAAACCAGAAAGCTTGGAGGGCTAAAGAACACACCAAAGGAATCTGAGAATCTGGTCACTAGCCTACTACTTGCCGACTCATTTGGCTTTCAATGGTTATCATAAAAGTGACTTGCTCTCTAAAAAAAAGTACAACATGAATTTGCATAAGAATAATTGTCAAAGCAAAGTATATGTTAATCCAATATCTAACAGACAGACTCAATATTAAAAACTACAACATCGTAATCTCTCAAACATCCAAACAGACAAAACTGGCAACTTTCGAACGAATGCATCAGTAGCCACCATCAACTCAGTTCCTTTATGAGAATGATAAAGCATTCTTTGACAACAACTAAGGCTACAATTGCAAAGAAGACAAAAAAAAAAAAAAATTCGTAATAAACCTGATGAGAGAATGATCTAACTGTATAATTTGTATCTTTCCTCTTATGAGTATCCATAGCCCAGAAGTGTCTGTAATGACCTCAACCGGGTGCATTTGAGTATGGACTGATACAAACGAGCTACTTTCTCACGACACAAGGATACAAGCAACTAATCTTAGGAATACAAGTTTTCCTCCCAGCCAACTTACCGAGAAGACATCCAAAAAATGAAAACAGCAAACGGCGAACAAAATATCAAATTAATAAAACAATTCAGAGAAGGAAAATACCCAAACAAAAACTACAGTTCACTAAAAGCAAAGTTTTTTCTACTCCCAGGCTCGTTCTATTCTCCATTCATTGGGCTTTGGCAACAAATTGACTGCTAAAATTGATTAACATGGGACCTCTAATGTAGTTTTTTTTTTTTTTTTTGTGGTCCAAACCTCTAATGTAGTTACTTGTTCTAGAAAGAGGTACCTTCCAGAGTGAAACATCTAGAACAAGAAACTATAGCTTGGACAAATTATCAGAAACCATGTTAAATTTTTCTAAATGAGCATAAATGATTAAAAATGATAACTGCTTCTGGTTGGCCCTATATTCTCTACATGTTCAGTGCGCAAAAGATGAAATATTACACTGAATTGTGCCATGTGACAGACAGAACTGGCACCTCCCACGAAATACAGTTAGTTACTGAACTATAAAGGGTTTGGAGTTCTTCAAGCAAGATCACAAATAATCTTGCAGACCAGAAAACACATCACTGCAAGGCCAAGTTAATTTTACAGTATCATCAACAAGACAAGGCCAACTTTTCTACTGAATTGATGACCATGACATAAGTGGATGGATCATAACAAGATAAATGGAGATCGAGTGACCAGCATCACGATTATTGACGCGTTGATGAGAACCTCAAGCAATTTTCTCTGTGCAAGTGGTACCTTTCATTCAACAAATTCTCTCGATCTTTCCTTTCCAAGGCCTCAAACCGTGGATCGTTGCCCCATTTCTTCCTAAAAGTATAATAATCAGTTGTGTGATCAATATCCTGCATGACAAAAGGTATTTGTTAAGCAGTTCCCACACCCCACAGAACCTAAATTATGAATAACCCACTGTTTGAAGGTATGTATGGAACCTCTGATGCCTCCTCCAGCAGCTGTTTAAATCCCTCTATAGCAGCCTTCTGTGCTGCACGCTTTTCCTTGCGCTCCTCCTCAGCACGTGTCTTTACATAGTGTTCGAATAATGATCTTCTAGCAGAGTAACTTGGTATGGCCTGCAACATGAATTCCATCAACAATTAAAGTGAGAAATGAATGAGTGACTACAATGATGAGCCTTTTCGAAAAGATGAAGAGGTGGATATGCCAATAAACATTGAGCATGCCATATTGCCAGTTGATGTGACAGATTCCTTAATCACAAAAATAACACGATGGCTAGTAATCAGCTAGTTGATGTGTCAGATTCTTTAAGCATAAACATAACACGATCACTAATAATCATGTGAAATGACAAAAGCCCAAGTAGGATACTTACTTTTCTAGACAAGTATAATTGATGTGATTCGGTTGTAAACACACCTTGATTTACTTGGAAATTAATCATAATCACAACAACAAAGCTTAAAACGTTGATAAAATACGATCTTTGGAAGTTCCTTCTCCCAATTTTAGAACTATGATGGCCCGACCCTTCGATTTTACTTGGAAATTAATCATAATCACGACAACAAACCTTAAAACGTTGATCAAATAAGATCTTTGGAAGTTCCTTCTCCCACTTTGAGAATGGAGCTACACCTCGTTCCTTAAGCATCTCCTGCAAATTAGCAAGCCCAAATTAATATCTCTTATAGGCATGTTTAGATTACTTCGTAAAGAACGAAATCATGCACTTCGTGCAAGAAAGCAAGCAGTGAAACTGCGAGAATTTTAAGTGGCTTCTGCCTTTAATTGCAATCAACATTGTGGCAACCACTAAAAGCTCAAGCCAAGCAAAAGCCTGAAGCCAGTTGCCTTCCCATCATCTATGTGTTAGAATAAAATTCCAAATCACCATTAGAATATGAAATGCAGTATTAAAGACTCTTTGTTTCACTGAGAAACGTACTGGTGACAAAATTTGCCTAAGATCTGATAGATGTCAGCTGTACATGATCTTGTTTGGAATAGCACCACCTTGCTATCTTCCCATAAATAGGTGTTATACTTGACGTACAAGATCACAGTACATGGTCTTGAAGAACATGTACATTAAAGTTGGTCTATCCTCCTTCCAGATCAAACCAAACGATGTTCATCTAAATTAAAAAACGAATGCAAAAAAGAAGTCCAAATTAGGCAGCCCTTAATCTTCTGCAATACAAAGATTTGGAATTCCTACCGCTCAAGATGCTACCATTTGTCATTATTAATGACAACTTAATTATACAGACAACAAGCAGTAGTTAGAATTCTTGATGGAATCGGGCTGGAACATCCTCTTCTTCTTGAAAACCCTGATTCAGAGCTAAATAATTTCCCGCCACTACCATATAGTATACATCTCTACTTGGTGATAAATAAAGCATCCGTGCTTTTTAACTTTTCAATTTTGATCTCTCTGAGAATTCGTGAAATGGGCTTTCTAGAGACACGAATAGTCCTTGTCGTCAATAAGAAAACCAAAAGTATTGCAAAAGTTCAACTCATTAATCCTAAAGGACTAGCAGCAAATATACCTTAAATTGCCGAATACGCTCCTCCTTCGTTGGCCCACTGTCTGTGTCCTCCGAATCAGAAGAAGAATCAGACATATTACCATCTCCATTATCTTTTACTTTGTCTTTGCTGCCATCACTTTGGAGGACCTTGCTTGTTCCATCTGCTGATTTTGATCCATTGAGTTCTGATATTGCTGCTCCAGATGCAGCTGGAACAGGCAAAGAATTACCAGGAGTTCCATATTCTTGTAACTTTTTCTTAATCAAATCCAGTGCTGATGACGACGAGCCCAGTACACTAGAGATCCTAAGAGTTGTGGCGTCACGGCCACCTGTGCTAATAGCAGGGGCGCTCAAACTAACAGGAGCAGATCCTTTTTCATTTGGACTAGCACTTGCCATTGATAGATTTTCTTTTGATGAGTTATCATCCTGCTTCTTTCTTAATTCGCTAACCTCGACTGGGATTTGCCAGCTGCTCAACTGATAAAGCAAACATAAAACTGATTAAAAACTTTGAAAAAAAAAAAAAAAAATCAACAGCCCATGCTAACGAGGACATCAACATAAGCGACTATAAACTTCTAGAATCATGACAAGCCATTTCAATACACATCCAGAGATGAGTAACCATATCTCTCAAAATGCAGAATATCTTTGCTACAATTATGTATACCAGCAAACAATCTAATTCAAGAAACCCTTTAGGAAAAAAACCACATCCTTTTATACCAAACACATGCGGTATAAAGATCAAGCCTATTTGGACATATCATTGACAGGATAAACTTTCAGCGAATACCAAAATGCATTACGTAGAAATGGAAGAGAACTTAAATATAATTACCTTGGTTTTGTGATTGTAATAATATTTCCTTCCATCATTCATGGTAACTATCTCCCAATCTGTGGCAGCCAATTTTTCCCTAAATGCAATCAAAACATAATAGCAAAGTCATCGAAAGAGCCAAAGCAGAGAGATTTGCTCTCCCAACTCAACTGAACTATATTCCCACTCTTTTATTAGTGTGTCCGCTGTCCACAACTATAGCCCTACTCAACGGAATAATAGGCAATGATGGCTGGATAACGATAGGAAAGATATCTAGATAATGCCACAATCTCTGGCAACATTAATTACCTTCTGTTAATCATTGACAGTACACAACTATTGCCCCAACTAGTTTGAAATGACAGGAAAATATTCAACATACAATACCTCCATGAGGCATTTGGTAGTAAATCTTCGTTAAGGAGAAATACCATCTGAAGAGCAGATTCTACTTAATTGCCATTACCAGACAATATCAAATGACAGCAAGATATAAGTTACAATTTAAGAAACTGTTAATACATTGCAAAAAAGGCTAAACTAACGATTTTTTTTGTAAAAGAAAATTCATGGTTTCTATAGGAAAGAGGATATCAGTGAAACAAAATCCTCTCTAGCAAATAGGACTTACGTTGTTATCGGAGCAGCTTTTGAGGCGACATTATCAAGCTGCATTGACAATACAAGGAAGAAAGTTAAAATAACAACAAGTGAAAAGGTTTAAAAGGAAGCAAGGGTGAAATCAGAACCAGATCATGGGTTGAAACCCAAATTAGATGAAAGATCCGGTAAAGTAGCTTAAACCCAGTAAAAACAAGATCAGACCAAACCAAATAGTAAGATAATGAGTAAAGCAAGTGAAATGGGACATGCAAATGGACGAAAGATCCTGCATATGGACACTAGTATCAATGTCAACGTGAAAGGTGTTGTCTCAAGAAAAGTAGAAAGAAAAGGGATCAATATACCCTATCAACATATCCTGTATCAGTTCAAGTAGAATCATACGATCTATTATTTAATGTACACATGTCAGCACAAAATAATACCTCCACCATCTCTGATTTGTTATCATGACCTTCGTGGTGAGAAAGATATGACAAGTCTGATACAATGAATGTGCTTCAATGTGCAATGCAATTTATAGTTTAGATACTATCCAAGTCAGTAGGCTTGATGTTCCAATGATTTTTCCCAAAAATAAAATTTTGCTATGAGAGAGAAGACTTAACCAGACAACAAAGTGTGATTTGAAACATAAAGTTCGGTAGTTTCATGTTCGAGCTTCCAAATTTACTTAATGTGGTAGTGGTTCACATAAAGGCAGACAAACGTGCTTATAAAGGAGATTTTGTGTACCTCAAAAATATGTAAATGCATGATCTTTGAAGTGCTATAATATATTAAACTTACAGAGAAATAAAAATATGCAAATGGTGACTACCTCCCCCTTAAAGCAAGCAGGTTTTTCATAAGTAGACTCTCCAGTCAAAGCATTATAGTAGTAAACCACTCCAGAGTCCGCTTTGTGGGCAGTCCAAGCGTCCAATTGTTCATTTGCTGCAGCTTCATTCCTCCCATTAACATGTTCACTACTATCTGCAGAAAGTAAATGTGTAATGTCTTTGCAGTTGTTCTTCTTATTGCAAAAACCATCTCGAGCATTATGCTTTTGTCAACAATCTTCGCAACAAGAAGTAGATTCTAGGACTCACCGTCTGCAAGAGTCTGTACTTCTGTTTGAGCAGCTGAATTGCCAGCCACCTGCTGGCCAGGCACCAAGGATGACGGCATCCCCCCTGCAGATCCTGAAGGAGTAACACCAGGAGGTTGAGGGTCTGGTGATGGCATAGATGAAATAGGCATGCCATGTGCTGGGAAAGGAAAGGGGCCAGGCAACACAGCAGGATATGGCACAAACGGGGGCCGAGCCATGCCACTCATCTGTGGAGGTTGTAACCAGAGTGCCTGAGGATTTGCAGCCATAGGAGGCATAGATGGATAGGCAGAATACACTTGCGGCTGAACTCCTGGATTGGCGGCAACAGGGCCACTGACGATATTGGGTCTCAGGGAAGAGGGGGAAGGATCAGATGTGAGGGATGGAATCACAGGATTGGAGGATACCGGTGCAGGAGGGGTTAATCCTGGTGGGCCAGGTAAACCAGGTGTTCCTGGTAATCCAGTAGAAAGAGAAAATGGCCCCAGAGATGGCGTCCATGCACTTGCTGGACCGATGTTAGACACCACATCCTTTAGAGGTAGCTGACCAGGCAATCGATCTAGCTGGGAAGTAGTAGAAGCGGAGGATGAGACACCAGCATCTGGTGCAACATTTCCTGAAGTATTCTGCATATAGTTTTAAGGTTATATGCTCAAACCAGATCCACACTAATTTATCCGAATTGGAAAATCAAGCATAGACCAGCGAGGGATGATAAAAAATCGAGAGCTATGATTCAAAATTTTCTTGATTCATCCCCCCATTGAAGACTCGAGAACACACAACTTGGCATATTCTAAAGTCCAATCTAATCTTTGTCCCAAAGAGATATCACCTTATCTCGAGATCATGTAAAGTTTCTGGGCTTCTAACCCTCCTTCAAAAAGTAAATCCTCTGGTGTATCATCATAAACACAGGGCTTCCTCCGCATTTGCAGTGTATATAGGCTGCGTGCTCTATGCTTTCTATCTTTTCCCTCAGAGTCAAATTAATAATTTAACTTGATAACAGCCAGCCGCGTCTTTCTAAACATTCTAATAAGCAAGGAAAACTTGTTGATAATGGAGATAAAACAAGGACACTTACTGTGCTAGTTTGCTGCACATGTTTGCCATGAATGCTGGCAGCATTCTGTGAAACATTGAATGAAAAGGAGGGGCCGGTAGGAGGTGATATCCCAGGAACTGGAGGTTGGACGATGGAGGAAGAGTTTGGCGGATTCATGTTCATAACCTGCACCGAATAAACAACAATAAATGCGCACAGAAAACACAGCGGAGAAGAAACAAAAAAACTCTATAAAGAGAGGTCGTTCATGCCTTATTAGGAGCAGCAGGTCCCGCGCTTGCGTTAGAAAGCACTGTATAGGAGAACGAAGGTGCCGGAACCACAAAGCCCGGGGCATTGGCAAATTTTGCTTGGGTGGGTTCGGGCTTCGAACTATTCGTGCAAGCACTCGCATCCATCGACGCAGGAGGCGTGGCTGCTGGCGAAGGAGCGCTCCCGGACACTGGGGCAGGAGGCGTGGCAGGTTTCACTTCCTGCTGTAACCACGCTGGGGTGGCCATTGACCGAACCAAACAACACAATCTCGGAGCTGCTAATGGAGAAGACCGATTCGCGTGTACTTTTGAGCTTCAATGAGGAATTTCTACTATTCCCTAAAAGCACAATTAAGTAATCAGAGAAATGCCTTGTCGAGTATCCACCATCTCAGGTCCTTCTCTTGGGGATTCAGCATCAATCGATCACGATTCCAGAGAAACGAAAAGCAAAACCCGAAAGCCTGCGTCAACTTCAAGCATGAGGCCAGGAACAGGGAAAAGTCGAGGGAAGCTAGAGAGAGAGAAAGCGACAGCCGAAGCTTTGAGATACCTGGTTTTCGTCAATGGCGACGTCAATCGGATCAAAGAAGCCGCTGTTCGCCTCTTGTCTGCCCGACGTAATGCCTCGAGCAACAGAACCCTAACGCTCAAGACCGACAACGATAAACCCAGAACCAGAGAGACGATGAAACGATGGCGCAGCCCGTTTCGTTGTTTCGGTCGGAGGGATGGCTATTGCTTCCGCAGTTATGACCCGACCCGGCCGAAACGGGTCATGCACACACGTTTGTCTTTCTCTGCATTAAATCAACCGGGCCTTTTATCTGCGCGGCCTAAGCCACTCTTAAGCTGCGTTTGGTTGGATTTTGAAAATGGGTTACGAATAAATGCAAATCTCCTTGGTCCAAGTAGTTTTAGAAAAATGCAAATAACGTTCGATAGAAAATCCTTCGAAAAAAACTTTGGCATTTGGCAAAAAAAAATTACAAAAAGCTTTAGCTGCATGACTTTTTTTTTTTATAACTAAAACAAAAAAATCAAATCCTTCGCCGATCGCAAACAAGACAGATCTGGTGCTACGACCGTCGATTGAGGTCGCACGACCCCCGACAAGGGCCGCCTAAGGTTGCAAACCCAAGAGACGATCGCTTGGGTTGTGCGACCTAGTTAGCCCTTCTTCGAGGCAAATTTGGCCTTGTTGGCCCTCGCCGACTGCTTTTACTAAAAAAGATGATCGGTATCCTTGAATTTATATTATATTTTTAGTACGATTTTGATGGCATAATAGGCAATTAAGTAATTTTCATTAATGAGGCACTCAACATTTCGAAAATGCTCAAAACTCGATGTGGATCCTAAGACCAACTTTCACTCTCAAGCCCTTTGAGAATAGTTGCCAAACATTACAAATTTTCCTAAGAAGCTTTGGGGCCCCAAGAAACTTTCAAAACGTTGAACCAAACACTTTTTTAGTTAGTGTATCGAGTAATTAAAAAGCAAATTTTTTTTAATGATGTAGCTGTTAAATCTATCAAATTCGGTACTAGCTACGGAAATAATTTATCTCGAGAAGTCCGTACCTTCTTTTTTTTTGTAAAGAAAAAGAGGATAATTTCTAAAACTTATTACGATAATACATTTAATGTCTTAAAAATCGACATTTGGCATACCGAAGCCTTAAAACTTGTAATCCGATGCATTTGTTCTTCACTTAACTTCCTATCTTTTAAGTGGATCGTGATACTTTCAATCTATGAAATGAAAGTTAAATTTTTGGAGAATGTTTATTTTATTTTAAAGTTTTAGAATTTTTTATCACAATTGTCTCCAAATCCGGGGGGTCGGGGGTAGGGATGAGCGGTTCCCAGTCCGGTCCGGTTCCCACTTTTCGGAACCGCGGATCGGACCGGCCACCCTTGGAACCGGGAACCGGACCGGACCGTTGGTCCGGTCCGGTTCTCGGGCGGTTCTAAGGGTTTCCGGTCCGCGGTTCCAAAAAGTAGATGCACATTTTGATAGAAGACGCGATCGAGCTCAAGGTCGAGGAAACAAGGGTCGATGTACCGCGAGTTCGGCGGAGTCAAGGCCTCTTCAATTGACAGCTTTAGATCGAACTCTAAATGACCTAAACCTAAACAAAAAGTAAGCGCTAGGTTTGTTTTTTTAAAAAAATTTAAAAAAAAAGGGACCGGTGCAGTCCGATCCGGGCAATCCGATCCGGTCCGATCTGGGCCCTAGAACAGGGAACTGGACCGCCCGATCACCGGTTCTAATTTTAGGAACTGGGAATCGGACCGGATCCCCCTAAAATTGGGAACCGGATCATTGGTCCCGATTTGGTCCGGATGGTCTTTTTTGCTCACCCCTAGCCGGGGGCACGAGAACAATTTTCTAATCTTCGATTTTATTCTTTGCGGTTTGTCTTCCGGCGGGACCAGCTAAGGCCCGAGGCTCCCTGTTTTCTGGCCTGCTCTCTGCTCTACACTCCGCTGCCTCTTTCGTCGCCCTCTCTCGATCTCCCGCCGTCGCCTCCGCTCCCGTCGGCCGTTTCCGCCGCCGCCGCCGCTCAGTTCTTCACTCGGCCTCGCTTCTTCAAATGATTTAAGGTGCTTCGTTGCTGCAAAACCACACAATCCTTTTCGTGCAGCTTCATTTGTTTCTCTTGTCCCCTACTAACCTGTAAATCAAGAGCTTGGCTCTCTTTCGCGTGATTCACTCTACCGCAAGATGCCTGTCGGCTTCATTCGTTCCATGCGGGTCCTGCTTCTCTTGGGTTTTGGTAGTGACTGAAAGTTTCGATGGAAAATACTCTGTTCTCTGCGTGATGATGTTCTCTCAGCTGTTATGTGAAATTGACTCGGACGTTTTCCGTCATTGCCTTCCTTGTTGAATTGGGTTTTATTGCGAATTTAGCGTTTTGGGAGAAGCGAGTTCTACAATGCCAAGTGTTTGTGAAAATGTTCAAATTAGACAGTGTTGGACCTTGTATTTATGTAATTGTGCGTAAATCAGCATTATGTGCTGTTGTCATCAGGAACTGTGTCGTTAAAATGAAGTGGCATTAGCTGGGACTTCGAAATTTCCTTTCTTGCAGTTACTCGCCTCTACTTTGTTTCTACTATTCCTTTTTTCCGTGTATGATAATTACTGCCGTCTGAAGGCTCCTTTTTTTCTCTTTGCAGAACCACCCATTTATTATATAGTTGGTTGCGGGCGTGCAATCTAGTTTGGCGGTCGAGAATGTTGTCTCCTGCTCATTCATCATTCTAGGCTTCCAGTCCAATTCTGAACTAGTTCTTCTCTGTCCTTGTTAATTTTGGGACTTCTAAGATGTCTCCTTTGACCTCATCGTTAGTAACAGTTCCCTTCTGTTCTGGCATGTATAAATTGTATAGCTTGAAAGCTCATAAGAGTACTTCTTCTGTCGTAAGAGTTCCTGCTTCTTGCCAAGCTTCATGCGGTGTTACCGGGCATATGCACAGAGTTTTCATGCGCCAACCTTCAGACAGTTTAAAGCGTGCTCCAAGAGATTGCGGTTCTCAGTCCTTCACTGGTGATGATACTTCATTTTTTGATTGGGGCGACCTAGAGCTGGATGGCGATGAGGATGTGGACTCTCCGTGGGAAGGTGCTGTTGTTTATAAGAGAAATTCTTCAGTTTCACATGTAGAATACTGTACCACCTTAGAGAGGCTTGGGTTAGAGAAGCTTTCGACAGAGTTATCCAAATCTAGGGCCTCAGCGATGGGAATTCGTGTGACCAAAGCCGTGAAGGATTATCCTCATGGAACACCTGTACAGATATCCATTGATGTCAGCAGGAAGAAGCAAAAGTTGAGGCTTGACGGGATACTAAGAACTGTCATCACTCTTGGTTGTAACAGGTACTTTTGTTTTTATTTTCTTACTTGACCATCGTAAGTCCTCTCTTGCATTTCGTATGCAATATCATCATTTGTTCAAGCAATCCACATCTTAAGAACAATGATTCGTTGGAATTGATTTTTTTTTTTTTGGGGGGAGTAAATCCAAGGATTGAGACACCATTTAGCATATGTCATAATCCTTTCCGAGTCAGTCTATTATCTTAAGATGTATTGGTGGAGGATATAGCTAAATAAACACTTGCTCTTTCATAGAAGTTAAGGAAGTCTATCCCTACTGTGCTCTTCCTATTTTCATTCCATAGTGGAAGCTTTACGGCCTTGCATAAGGCCTCTGTTTATCCTTTTTCTTCAAGCACGGCCCTTTGCAGCTTGCTCTGAGCTTCTTTCTTGTGGATGGAGGAAGCTTCAATGAAACTCTTAAAATGAATGGATCTCTTTTCTTGTGCATGCTTGGTCCAGAACACTCATTTCTTCCATTGCCAGTAACTTTAGATTTAGAATCAAGTGTTGCTTGATTCTCCTTTCAATATCCTCATTTTGTGTATCTGTGGTAATATTGGGATTAAAATTTTGGAAGTACCTTCCAGATTTGGCTGACTTCCTGAGACTGGATAAGTACATAGATTTTGTCAGCCAGGAAGAAATTTTGGTGGGTCTCGTTAATCATTTCTCAGTTTGCTTTGGAACTTTTGAGATTATATGGAACTGTCAAAGAGTCTTGTTCATTTGAAGATGTGCCTGTTGTCCTTAGCTGCTGACACTCTTATTCAACATGCTTTATAGAAGATAATGATCCTACCAATGATATGAATAACTTCAGTGCTCAGTCGGAGCATTTTACGAAACAAATAACCTGGCTCATGGAGTAAGTACAGTTTCATAACTTGCACAGTCAAGGACACCAAAATATACAAGAAAAGAGAAATTGCAAGGTGAAACTGCTTTCAAGATCATCCATACACGAACTCATGTACAGGGGTGATATTTTTGCATTCTCCCATCCGTTTTGTTCACATTGATTGTATGTGCTCCAACACAGCCTCATATTGGCTATGGGGAAGACCCTGTGAAATGTAATCAACATTGTTTTCCCTGTAATGTTGCAGATTCTTCAAGTGATTTTAGGCAAAAAGAAAAAGAAAGATAAATGATGTTCTTTCACTTGTGTTGGTTACTGTAGAGCCTAATTATGTTTTTCCATTACCTTTAAACCGGGCTCTATAGGTGTGGCGAGCCTGCCGCTGAGTGCATATACTCCAATTTCTCACTTTTGTTGACCGAAGATCCCATTGAAGAGCCTGAACTTATCGACATGGGGGTCATCTTTGGACGAGATAAGTCCAAACCATCCCCAGCTGATGAGGAAGGAGATGACGAGGATGAGGGTTCTATCGACCTGGATGACCGGCTGTATTTTCCTCCTGAAGAGAAGGAAATTGACATCTCGAAGCACCTAAGGGACTTGGTGCATGTGGAGATCACCATAAACGCGGTGTGCGATCCTAATTGCAAGGGCATGTGCCTCAAATGCGGGACGAACCTGAACACCAGCAGTTGCGCTTGCAGGGAAGATCCGGTGGAAAAGAAAGTTCAGGGCCCTCTCGGAAACCTTAGAAAGCAAATGCAGCGGAATTGATATTGAACCGGTGTAATCGTAGCTTTTTGTTTGATCCATGCTTGTTGATCAATCGACATTTTTTCTGTCAATTATGCAAGTGCTACAAAATGAAGCATTGAGATTCTCCAAGCTGGCTTAAAGGTGAAGAATATGAAGTGCTAATTGGTGACACCAGTGAAGTCGTCAAGCTTGTTGCACTAAAAAGGCCAAATGCAATGCAATGGCTTTACTCTGGACAAGCTTAAAACTTGTCAGCGTTTCACTCATCACCGCATGTCATTGGAGGGCGAAAAAAATTGGATTCATCGCCAGCATTCTTCGACCCACCCCCTGCAGTGGCAACAGTAAAACAGCTGAACTAGAAGGGCATATACTGTGGAAATTGAATTCCAAACCACATAGCCGACGAACTCGGGTCTATATGGTGCGAAGCGCATCCTCCGAGCTACTTCGATGCGACGCACATCTGCTGGAAATTTGCGCACCGCGCGTATGGTATGGCTACTGTAAATGGGGAAAGAGGATGTATAAGCGGCTGGAAACTGGGAGTGAGTGGAGAGTTTTCCCAAAGGCCTGATGTAATTGCAACTGGAGGTCAACGTACCTGCAGTCAATTACTCCTTCACGAAACTTGACTCAAAGACGGTAATGGAAGGAGCGAAAAATGATGGATTGGAAAAATATTTTTCCTAAAAATAGTTGTTTATATAGCTTATAAAATACATAATTAATACCACGAAAAATTCTAAACTGCTATGATAAATTTATCTCAAACTATTTTTTAACCAAAAAATTCCCAAACTAGAACATCTATGAGTTCACCCGTGATAAATTTATCTCAAACTAAATTTTTTGATTACTAAAAACCTCAAACCGATACATATGTGACATATTTACCTTTCGTTAGTTTACGTTAAATCGGACTAATACCACAAACAATCTCAATAAACCCCAAATCGATACACCCGATAACTGGCATGTGTCATTCAAGTTAATAATTTGATGGTGAAATTTAACTAAAAACTAATTGTGGGTAAATTTATCACAAGTGTACCGGTTCCGGATAAATTTGTCACAAGTATACTAGTTTGAAATTTTTTGTGGTCAAAAAAATATTTTGGGATAAATTTATTACGAGTGTATCAATTTGAGATTTTTTGTGATTAAAAAATGAATTAGGATAAATTTGTCACATGTATATCAATTTTGAATTTTTCATGGTATTAATCCTAAAATAAATTAAGTAAATAATATTTTTATCATGCACAAAATTATTTAGGTATAAATTATTATCAATGATAAAAATATTTTCAATTGATTAAATATTTTAAGTGATACAAATGAATTTTTAGGGAAATGTTTTGGGATTAAAGTGTAATTTCAATGAGTTGACCTGAAAAGAATTCGAAATTGCTTGGAAATTAGCGCCGTAGAAAGAGAAATTCCCGGATATCTGAGGCCGAGTCCGGTTCGACCGAGCACCACCAACCAGTTCGTCGCCGGCTTTCGCTGACTCGCACTCGCACCTTCATCAACTTCCTCTCTCTCTCTCTCTCTCGGAGACGTTGCTGCGGAGGAGGCGAAGACGGAGTCGTCGAGATTGATTCCCGACGGCCCTCGCCATTCGGACCGCGAAGTCGGAAACACGAAGCTCCTGCTTCGTTCTTCGTTCGCCGAGGTGGCTGCGCAACATGATTGACTTGGCCGTGGTGTGTATTTGCCACCTCGGCTATGTTTCGCTTCGTCGTCGTTCGGTTTTCGTTCCTCACTAGTAATAGCTCCTCTGTTTCGATCCGTGCTATATAGAGTTTCAACCGTGGGTTCTTTGGTTGTGCTTTCGTTGATGGTGAGGAACGAGCTTAACGATGTTCCTTTTAGCTGTAATCTTCTGCCGTAGTTTTTTTCTTTGGGGGTTTGTTTTCAGCTCTTAAGAAGAGGATATTCTCTTATGATATCGATCTGCGATTTGAGTGGCATCGGTAGGCGTTTCTTGAAGATTGATTCCGGTAGTGAATTCAATCGAGGATGATCAAGCTATATAGGATGATCATGTTTGGAGTGTATTTTACTTTAAATTATGGTGGAGAGAGAAGCCATTGAGGAAGTGGCTCCGAAAGAAGTTGGAGGCTCAAATCTGAGCATATTGGTTTTTCTGCTTGCACTAGTTACTTACGCCATTTACTGTTTGCGGATGAATGAGATTTAAATGAAATCCGGACATCAACGCCTTTTTTTTGGATGAATCTACGAATGAGATTGTTTGATTCGGATGAGAGAAGATTCAAGTCGCAGACATTTTTTCCCTAATTAATGGAAGAGTTAAAGCAAACCTGTATTTGATACAAAGATTAATGTGTCACTCAGCGAGTAGACTTGACAGTTTAATCATTTAAGTAGTTAATCTGATGTATTAGGATGACAAAATGAGAACATCATGAGCCATTTAAGATTTTGTTCTCGTCTGTGAAGCAAGAATTCCATTGGTGTTGTCAGTGATCATGTTCCCTTGTGCTATGCTCTTCACCTTAAAGTGGGTATGCACACATATTGGATTCATGTCCTGCCTTTTCGTGAAGGAGCATGTTGAAGCGACAGTCGGGGAGGAAAATGAGAGAACATGCTGGGGTTGTGGACTTCGCGTTCTTTTACCATCCAATGCACCTATTTTCAAGTGTGGTTGGTGTGGAGCCATAACAAATCAGCGCTCACGGAAACGAAAAGATAAGTCCCTGTGGTGGAGACGCTGGCGTGACCGGTGCTTTGTTAGTGTTGTGTCTTTGTTTATGCTCTTCATTTTGGGTGAGTTGCTGAACCAGCTTTCTCTTGCTAGTGGATAGTCTTCCCTTATTGTGTTGCTCTATACGGCTAGTGGTCATGCTTCACTTTTGTCTGCAAAATGCAAGTATGCACACAAACTCCAAGGACTGTTTTCTGGTAGAAGGATGAAAAGCATTCAGGCTCTATTTGAAGTCAAAGAATGCCTTATCAGTTAGCTAATGATCCTTTTTGCACTTTGAAATTTGAAGAGAAAGCAAGGTGGTGATTGAAACCATCTTGTTGCTAGGAATTGTGCTTAGAGGTGGAATCTGTATCTTGACAGACTATAATTAGTTAGGCTTAGTGGACCATGTTCAGATTTGTTTGCAGTGTGGAGATAGACAGAGCAGAACAATTAGTATCTGAGCTTTTCATTGTGGTCATAATAGCAGAATGAAATGAGATATGTTTCCAACATGTTATGCTATTGTTTTTTTTTTTTTTGTCTTGTTTACTTGTGTACAAGACATCCAGGTCCTTTTTAGCTCATCTTATTGTTGAAAACGACCATACATAGTCTGATAACTCGGCTCTTGTTTTATGTTATTTGTTTTTCAGGTGGTGGAGTTTGGGCAGTTTACCCTGTTGTTTTCTCCATCAGCTATTTCTGTGGCATCTTCCACTCCCTTGTAACTGCAATATTGGCAGTAAGTACCTTTACAACCTTTGGCCTTGCTGCATTTCGCTGTGCAGGCAGGCCTCCAGACATACAGTGGGGCAGCTATCCAGTGGTGGGGAAGGGGGACCTTGAGGATTATACCTTCTGTCTTTATTGTTGTAAGCCAAAGTCACCGAGAACTCATCATTGTCGTTCATGTGGAATGTGTATAGACTACATGGATCATCACTGCCCATTTGTAAGTTTCCAGCATCTTTTGTTTTCTCGAAAGTACTGCTTTGAATACACCATATCTGCTTTAATCTGATTAATGCGAATAGCGGAGCCGTGAGACAAAATTAACTATTTAAATCTTCACATCTTCCTGAAGCAGCCCCCGTAGTCTCACCAAAAGAGAATACTGGTTTTCTTTATTTCTTTTCATATTTTTTGTACTTCAGGTGGGGGAAGAATTGGTAATTTTCACTTTGTGATTATACTTTGTCGTGAAACCCCATTGACTTGATACCAAATGAAATTAGCTCACTTTCGAATTGTTGATTGTTGTTGCTTTCTTTTGTTTATTGGGGGACTTTTACTTGCCTGCAGTAATAATTTCTTCTCTAGCATATCCTGTGAGTCTGTGAGGTCAATCACTTATTTCTTGAGAGTAGATAAAAACTAGTTGTACCTATGATTTTCCTTCCCTTTTCTTCTTTCCTTTTTTTTTTTTTTTTTTTGCATTTGTAGGTGATGCCTTTATTTACTCTGTGTTGCAGATAGGGAATTGTGTTGGAGCCACAAACCATCGGCACTTTATTATCTTCCTTATCTCATCTCTACTCAGCACCATGTACGTCGCTATCATATGTTCTTATGCAGGGTGGCATATCTGGCCACCACTGAGGTTTACATCTCTTGCTCGTCCATACGCATTTGGCAATGGTTCTGTTTTAAGAGTGGTCAGAGAACTATCTCTTGCTTTGTTAAGTTCTGCTACGCTATTATCGGCAAGGGGCATTATTCTTGTGTACTTAATTGTCTCTAGTCTCTCTGTTCAGATAGGCCTCACTGTCC
This sequence comes from Rhodamnia argentea, assembly GCF_020921035.1. Classification (NCBI taxonomy): domain Eukaryota; kingdom Viridiplantae; phylum Streptophyta; class Magnoliopsida; order Myrtales; family Myrtaceae; genus Rhodamnia; species Rhodamnia argentea. The sequence goes on along the minus strand of NC_063154.1, from coordinate 5,504,929 downwards.
TTTTATGGCAACAACTTTGTTATATCTATGAAGGGGAAACATATTTAAGCCATCTAAGTTCAGGGGCAGGTGGTCGGTCTGGGGAGAGAGATTGTCAGAATCTCGTGCGTTTTTTCGGTTGTCCCTATGCTTTCTTGAGATATTTGCCGATTAACCGAAGTTCTCGGAAGAGACATAGAAAATGAGATGGAATGTGAAAAAAATAACTCACTCTCTTGTGTCTTGATTGATTCTTCTCGATCTTTTTCTCCCATGTTCCACCGCTGAAGTTGTCTATTTCCGAATCGTCTTGCAATGTATGTCTTTGTCATCTTATCTCTCCTTTCAGTTGCCATTAATTTAAGATTTATGACCAGTGATGCTGTTTGTCAGTTGCTATTTTTATGTCATTGTTCTTCAGAGCTAAAATTGAACGTAGGAAGACGGCATGATCATGTTTGTCCTAAATACCTTTCGCAGGAGGCCATTGTTCGATTCGACTATAAAGAGTCGGCAAAGGTTTGCAATTGTTTTCCCACGAGTTTCCCGAGCTTTGCACTGATACGAACTATCGACCTTTTCTAAGATAATAGTATCATTTCACACTTTCCAAAAGTCCACTCGTAACTGCTGCATTTGTGATAAATCAATTTTAGCTGGCAGTTCTTTTAATAATGGGTAGACATTATGGGTGCGTTTATTTCATTGAAAACTTCATGATAATGGAGAATGTTTTTCATAAAAATCCTTTTTAATTCCTTGAAAATGGTTAGTTTCAATTTGTTTGGTAGTGTAGGGGAAGTAAATTCATTCCTTGTAAGTCATTTTCGGCTAAAGAACATTAGAAGTGCCAAAACTTGTATACGGCGCTCATTTTAGTACCAAAACTTTTAAAACGATCACTTAAGTGCTAATTTTTTAAAAAAATGATCACTTAAGTGTCAACTTTTTTTAAAAACAATCACATCAGTGTGAACTTCAATTTCAGTTGACATGACTTATCGGAAATCCGACACGTGCTTTTTTAATTAATATTTGAGCCGACGTGGCTCAAGAGAGTTGACACTAAAGTGATCATTTTTTTAAAAAATTGGTACTTAAATAATCGTTTTTAAAAAAAAGTTGACACTTAAGTGATCGTTTTGAAAGTTTTGACATTGAAATGATCGTTTTTCAAAAATTTTAGTACTTAAGTGATTGTTTTGAAAGTTTTGACACTAAAAATGAGCATCGTATACAAGTTTTGGCACTTGTAGTGTACTTACGCCGTCACTTTCCCTCAATCTAAGCGTGCTGCTTTCAATTTATGGGAAATGTCTTTCGAAAATCGATTATTTTTCAATCATCCATTCTGTAAAAAGTCTTTGACCTCCCCCCAAAAAAACTGTAAAAAGTCGGAAACTAATTTCTAGAAAGTAGTTTTTCTTTAAACGAACCAATCTTTATTATGTTTAATAATGGAAAGCACGTAAATTCAATTTCCACCGTTAAATGATGAAATGGTATTCCGAAATATCAACTGTCGTACCTAATTACCCTGCTTTGTGATGAGCATACGGTAGGAGTACCGCACAAAGAAGACAAATAGATGCAGTTGAAGTTGGGAAAACCATTGCTTCAAGATTCGGATAACCGTCCGAATGGAGAACAATCATAATGCAAAAGAACCACCCAAAAACACCAGTGAACCAAGCACGTTCCTAAAACCACCGGAAGCCCGACCGCAATGTAGTTTAATTTTCGCGAAGCATTTAAAGAATTCTCGCATACAAGTCAAATTAAAATGAGCGAAAACATCGAAGGTATTTACAGGCTTGCTTGTAATAGAGCTGAGTTTGCATATTTACTACCCGTCCAAGAAGCTGTCGACTTTCTGGTTGACGGCGGCAGACAGGAACTTCATGCAGATAGGGGCTTGAACTCCGGCGAGGGAGAGGATCGCGGCTGGAACCCCCCACAATGAGTCACCACAAATCAAGCCAGATGCGACCGCGGGCCCAAAGTCCCTTGCCTTGTGCTTGTTGCTCCTCTCCCAGAGGAAGAGTATCAAGCTACCCATGCACATGTCGATCGCGAAGTAACTGCCAAGGTAGAACGGAATCGCCATGCACATGGCGCTCGGGACAAATCTGTAGAGCCGGTGCTTCGTCTCGAAATGCTGCAAGAGCTCTTTAATGAGGTTCAGGAGGATCGCGACTACGAAGCAGAGTATAGCGAGGTTGAGGCAGTTCTTGGGGAGGGAAGACACACCCTCCACGCCCAAGAGCGCAATGCCTCTGTACATTAGGGCATACGGGGCGGGGAACGAGCCTGTGGGATCGCCAATCGGATAGGCCTTGTAGAAGAACCAGAACACCAGGGGTGACATCACGCAGCTGATCGCAGTCCCGTACACCTGGCTGAAGAACATCGAGCGCGGCGACGACAGGGTCAGGTACCCGGTCTTGAAGTCTTGCATGAGATCAGCAGCTGTGGAAACAATGTTCATCATGACGCCACATGACACGAGGCCCGCGATCACTCCCCCGTTCTCCATCCCGACCCACGCGCTGAAGATAATGATCGCAAACTTGCCGTAGTTTGAGGCGAGGGACCAGTCAGTGAGGCCGCAACCGTAGGCGTTGCAGAAGGCCAGGAGGGGTGCAATGGCATAAGCGACCATAAGATGGTAGAACTTTATCTGGGGGAAGATGAAGGGAAGGACTATGATGGATATGACCGCGAGGCCAATGTATCCACCAAAGGCGACCCAGTTCGGAATCTGGTCCTTCAGGAAGTAGAGGTTTCGCCGCTCGTCATTGTAGTCAGTTTCATCAGGCGTGTCGGAGGATGATTCCTTCTTAGAGTTTGCAATGAGGCTGCTTGTGGTTTTGATCAGCATGAGCACCACATGGAAGAGGCCATCGCCGAGCATCATCGCAATCGCGAGAAAAACCTATGAAGATCAATCCATGCCCAGTAATAGAATTTTCAGTAAGTTTGGTTAAGAACTCAACGATGTTGCAAGTTAATTTTCATATAAAACCATCTCCAGTTGTTTGGTTTATTTGAGGTGGACAAAAGTCACAAACCTAGTTTCATGCGTGCTCTGTACAACTTCTTTTCAAGCTTAATTTAGAGGTTCAGTTGTCTTTAGGAAATTCAAATATGTAATGGAGGGTGGTGAAAGTTACCCTATATCCCTGAATGCCATGGAGGCTGCTCGGGGAGAGCTCGGCGCTGTACCAATCGCCTTTCTTCGTCTCGATGAGAGGCCACATGATTCCCCACGATAGGACGGCGCCGATGAGCAGAGATATGTTTACCATGTAAGGGCATATCATTCCCACGCCGACGTAGGTGGACGAAAAATCAAAGTAAAACCTAGGGAGAGAGGGTCACAGGTAAAGCTCGAGTCGCATGAAAGTTATCCATTTGAAGGAAAAATTCCTCTCATTACATATTAATAGGAGCGTTATGATGAATTATGATGTCAGAAACCTTTGCTTATAAGCTTGGAGGCCGAAAGTCGGAAAGCTGCTGAATCCGCACCCGTCGGCGACGGCGAAGAACCACTGGAAGCATGCCCAGAAAAAGCTCAGACAGAAGGTCTTGAAGAGCACAACTACTTGCTTCCTGTGTTTCAGAGCAGTATGAACCACATCAAATCACAATTTGACTTAGAATTAGGAAGGGGTGAATTCAATACTGTGCATATTCATTGATTGGCTAAACAAGGTAATGGAAAAAGTTCTAAGTTGAGAGAGAGTACTTGGCCAACTTGGCCCCTTTAGGGGTGTGGAAGCTGTTGATGAGGAAAGCAGTGGCAGTTCCACTGGGGTACGTCAGCTTGTACCTCATGATCATCATCTGTTTTGTTGGCAAAACGAATCCATGAATCTCAAGGAGAGACAAGACGAATGAACAGCCCGTTTACATAGTCCGCAACGGCGGTTAAATGTAATAAACTCGAGATTATAAGCACCGGATTCTCAACGCGGTGACGGCAACAAGCAATACCTTTCTTAGGGGGACGATGGAGAACAAGCCGACGAAGCTGACGACAAAGAGGAAGCCTATGATCCAACCGAGCGAGAGCTTCTTCACGTTGGCCGGCGTGTTCCCTCCATCTGCTTGCGCCGCTATGTGCGCACTCATTCCCAACAGATAGGTCGCCGTCCCACCTGTTATTGGTACTTCTTAGAAAGCGGGCAATGCCACGAATATTAAAAAGACCAAAGTTTGCGAATTTGGGGTTCGATAAACATTCTATTTGCCACATGATCACGTAGGAAAACAATTTTCTAGATCAGTTTCAGGTTCGCGACGTTGCTGGAAACTATTTGAGTATTTCTCTTTCTTTGTATTGTATGGAAAGATTTCTAGTTGAAGAAGTCTACATGTTTGAATACGATAAAACGAAAATATATTCTTTAGTGCAATGAGAAAACAAGTTAAAAGATCGAGGCGCGCATTGCGTCTGTATGAATCTACGTACATAAAACGTCTTAGCTTAGGGTTGAATGGTACGTACTGCTAAATGCGATCCCGGAGGAGGCCACGACGCACGTCTGGATCACGGTGGTCTCCTGCCGCGTGAAGGGCTGCTTCAGGAGCCCGCACCTCTCGAGGAGGCTCGTCCAGGACTTGACCATGGCAAACCCGAGCAGGCCGGCGGCCACGTTCAGCGACGGGATGACGCCAGTGCTGAGGTTGAGCTTGCACACGATGAAGTTGAAGACGAGGCTGAGGATGAGGCCCGTGACCAAGGCCCTCACCGTCAGCTGCTGCCTCCACGGCGGCACCTCCGTGTCCTTGAAAGCCTCCTCCACCACAATCTTCTCGCCGGCCCTATCGGCCGTCGTCTCTAGTGCCTCCCAGCTCCGGTCGCCGCTCTCCTCCTCGTATCGTCCCGGCCTCCTCTCCATGATGGCCTCAAAGAAAGCAACAAGGCCTCCCAAAAACCCTAATCCCCCCTCTCTCTCCCACCCCTTTTATATATCTAACACTGAACAGAAGAGAGAGAGAGAAACCCTAGAATTAGAAGGTGAGAGAGATTGAGTTGGAATGGGAATTCAAAAGAGAAAGGGGGTGCTGGAAACATGGTGGGATTCAATCTCAGCCAGCCAATCAAACCAAAGTAGAGAGCAAGCATTCTCGGACGAGAGTGTTTTTAGGGCAAACACAACATTGACCAGAGGCCATCCGCCAACCGGTCACGGACACGTGGCACAGAATCGACATAGGAGATCCCGCTGGATAGAGAGAATCTACGCTGCATCCGTATCTTGACTAGCCACGCATCTAAGAGAATCTCGATCGTCCATTATCTCTGGCTCGCTTTTTTTTTTTTTTTGCAGTTCTATACATATGCATTGTTCATGTTAGAGATATTGTTAGGTGTCATAATCTTCCGTGATTGATTCTGATTGATCTGATTAGTCTTTCTTGATTGATTCTGTTTGAGTGTATTTGATATTGTAATATTTAGTTGCTTTAGATTTTATCGAGTCGATTCCTCGAGTGGCCGATTCCCCACGACAGTTCTCCCGACGAACCCCGCCGGCAACGACCTCTGTGCTCTTGTTGCCAAAGACCCAACGCGACTCGTGTGCAGCCGTGAGGCTGAGAGATTTTACCAATTGACGCCGCTGTATTCATTCATCACCGTTTCCCCTTGTTTGCTATTATTGACCTTTGTTGAGTGTTTTCGAAAAACGAACACCACCATCAAAATCGCTGCCCTCAAACGAGTGCAATCCTAAAATTTCGTCTTTAACATACATGTGAAGCCACCGCACGTGACGGCACGCACCGCCGCATCGCTAGTCCACCGATGCCGTCCTCTGTAAGTCTCATTTCCGACATCATACATTGGCTTTCGTCCACGCCCGCCGCCACCAATAAGTTCCTCATCCTCTGCCTAGTCCAACCAACCAAACCCCGTCATCGGAAGAGCTGTAACGTGCCCTCACGTGCCGCGAGATCCACAAGCACGTGCGTTCCACTTGACTAGCCGGAGTTCTCTGCCACTTGTCACCCACGTGTCCGCCACGTTTGCTCTACATGTCCGCCACGTGCCCAATAGTTGATCGACGTTGACCATCGTTGATTGGGCGTTGACCACGTCAACCGTATTGGTTTGCTCACCGTTTTAACCGGTTCAACCATTTTTGAACCGGTTCTTGGTGTTTTCATATCGGTTCTTCCGAATCTATTTTTGGCCTTTTCTTCATACCAGCTCTGGAAGTGTCACTTTATCTTGAAACTTGCACAGATTTTACTGGGTTTATACTAGTTATTTATCATGGATAAAGTAGAAGTCTTAGTACCCATTCAGACAATCTTAAATGGATCAAACTATATTTTATGGGCTCAAGAAATATTGAGTTTTCAAAGAGGACGTAGGCTTTGGCGATAGGTCACTGGAGATATTCGTGACCCCACCCGGGCGATTGGTGAGACCGATGACAAATTTGCTGAACCATTGGAGAAATGGGATAGCAAGAATCATAAGATATTCACATGGTTTCGAAATACTTGGATTCCATCTATCAAAATTCGGTCGCTTAGAAACGACAAAGGAAGCTCGGCATCTTCTTGCTAGTCGTTATTACACATCAGACATAGCTCATCAATGTCAACCGTTAGGAAATTTACATCGTATGCATCGGGGGACAGGCCTGTCCCTTAATGAGTTTTTATCTTCCATGCATGCTATATGGGACCAGCTAAATTTATCCGAACCGAAATGGGTGTCGAATGTTGATGCTAGTAAGTTTGCTGAATATCGCGATTGTATGCGTGTTATGCAATTTCTGATGGCACTTTATGATGAGTTTGAACTTGTGCATACTTCACTTCTACATCGAGATCCTTTTCCTCAACTTGAGGTAGTCGTCCCGGAATTGTTAACCGAGGAGACTCAACTTGCTACTTTAAAGGCACAACACACTACTCCATCGGTTTCCATGCCTACGGATGCGGTGTTGCTACTTCAGGATCCTCCTCTTGGCAGAAGCCCTATTGCACAGACCGTCGCCAATTTGGTCATCCCGCATCCAATTGTTATCGGCTACAACATAAGCAACCTACGGGAATGAACAACCAATCTCGGTTAGAGGTCCGCATGCATGCCCACCCACTACCGCTGCTACCATTGAGGATTTCTCTAAAACTTCGTCTATTACTCTATAGTTAGACGATCTTCGATCCACAATCTATTTCATGATTCAAGAGTCCGATACTTCTAATTCTTCTGCTCCGTCAGTAACCCCAGGTACTCCTAATTCATGGTTCTTTGATTTTGCTTGTTGTAATTGCATGACCTCCAACTCCAATTTATTCAAGTGAAAATCATACAATTCACAAGTTCCTATTATTCATACAGGTGATAACTCTCGGATGATAGTTAGTCATACAAGGAACATTTCGACGTCCATACCCAATACATTTATGGTTCCCAAACTCTCATTAAACTTGATATCCGTGGGACAGCTATGTGAATTTGGTTTTGACATTCATTTCTCTTCAAATGGTTGTTGTGTAAATGATCCATGGATGGGACAGACAAATGGGACAGGCCGTAAAGTGGGATGCTTGTTTGAACTTATTTCGTTAAAGCTTCCCAATTACTTTATTAGTAGTGCTGCCACAGTTTCATCTGAAACTTGACATTCTCAATTAGGTCATCGTTCTTTTCTAGATTAAGCCCTCTTATCCTAATTGGTCATTTAGGTTCTGTTGACAATAAAAATTTTGATTGCTTACCTTGTAAGTAGGAAAAACATCATGCTTTACCATTTAATAATAGTGAATCTATATCTTCTGCATCATTTGATCCGATTCATTCTAATATTTGGGGACCATCCCCTACTCCCACTATTGGAGGATCTCATTACTTTGTGATTTTTATGGATGATTATTCTCTTTATACATGGCTTTATCTTTTGAAGAATCGATCTAAACTTACTCATATTTTTAATAATTTCGTTGCCAAGATCAAAACACAAATTTTCCCAAAAGATCAAGATTTTTTTGTGCTGATAATGCCATGGAATACAGGGAAAAAGAGTTACTTCGAATTCTTTCTCAGAACGGTACCATTATTCATTGTTCTTGTCCAGGAACTTCTCAACAAAATGGTTGAGCAGAGCACAAACACAAATATATCTTAGACATCATCTATACTCTTCTAATATCATCATCCCATCCAAAGCAGTTTTGTGGAGAAGCTTGTCATACTGCTGTATATACTATCAATCGTATTCTCTCACCTCTTATAGGTAACATTTATCCTTATCAATGTTTGTATGATAGTGTTCCAAATTATAATTTGCTTAGAGTATTTGGTAGTGCATGTTTTGTGCATCTTCTTCCTAATGAACGCATGAAGCTAGAACCTCGTGCTCACCTATGTTGTTTCCTTGGATATGGCATTGAGCATAAAGGATATAGATGTTGGGATCCTATTTCTAATCGACTTCATGTATCTCGCTATGTTACATTCTAGGAACATAAGATGTCCTCATCTCTCAAGCCCTTTACATCCTCCACGATTGTCCGCTTATTCACCAATGCCTCTATTGATCTATTTCCTAAAGATGACACACACGAATCTTCCTCTCTGGAATTGTCCACTACGAATCTTGATGCAGGTAATCTACTTGGCAGCTCCCGACATGTTTGTGCCATCCGTGGATTCTCCATCATTGGATGTTCCTTCTTCTCCTGTTCATCGTTCTACCTATGTAAGTCAACCATCTGTTCGACTTCGTGATTTTCATTGTTATTCTACCATTGCTTCTTTCCACAAGCTTCGCATATATAGAGAAGCTCATACTAATCCTCTTTGGTAGCAAGTAATGGTGGTTGAGTTGCATGCACTAGAAAAATCTCATACTTGGGATTTGGTTGATTTGCCTCCTAAAAAGTCTGCTATATATTGTAAATGGATGTACAAAATCAAAACAAAGGCAAATGGTACAGTGGAACGCTACAATGCTAGACTAGTAGCCAAAGGCTTCACTCGAGAGTATGGTATTGACTATGATGAGATGTTTGCTCCAGTTGCATGTCTTTCTTCTATTCGCAGCCACCTTGCTATTACTGCTATTAAGATGTGGCCTCTATTCTAGATGGATGTAAAAAATGCATTCCAGATCTCACTGAAGAAGTTTATATGGAGCCTTCTCCTGGATACATGCACAATTCTAATAAAGTGTGTCACTTATGTCGAGCATTATATGAACTGAAGTAGGCTCCCCGTACATGGTATTCCAAGTTTAGTTCCACTATGGAAGATCTTGGATTTACCTCTAGTCCATACGACAATGCTTTATTCAACGAACATCTCATGGGAATATTCTACTACTCTTATATGTGGATGACATGATTAATACTGGTGGTGATCATCGCGGTATTACGAAACTACAGCAGTATTTGAGTCAACAATTTGAAATGAAAGATCTCGGACAACTCAATTATTTTCTAGGTTTGGAAGTTGCTTCAAATTATCTTGGTATTATCTCTTTCTCAAGCAAAATATGCCACTGATCTTCTTTGAAACTCCAGTTGACCTCCTCTATGTCACCTTGAGTTTGAGGGGGGACGTTAGAGATATTGTTAGGTGTCATAATCTTCCGTGATTGATTTCGATTGGTCTGATTAGTCTTCCTTGATTGATTATGTTTGACTGTATTTGATATTGTAATATTTAGTTGCTTTAGATAGCATTCTGGAACAACCTATAAACAGGCCCTTGTATCATCAGTATCATGTACAAAAATGTACAGAAATTATATTATCTCACTTTCGTTAATAGTTCGATTCATAAATTTTTCGTTACTTCACACGTTCATTTTATGATAAAAAGTGAATAGCAAGCAAATTCGGATTGTCGGGTCGGGGAGTATATCTCGAATAACCTCATTTTATTTGATCATCTACCGACACGAGCATGGAAGCTCGATTACCCAATGAATCGGTTGATATGATTCCAATGGATGATATTTGATTCTCGAGTTAGAAATCCCCCGATGCCTCAAGCCAAATGCACCAAGCCTGACCTTCCTTCGTCCCCATAGTTTCCTTGAAATAAATGCGCTTCACACTGAATTTTGACTGAAACATTTAAATAGTAAGGTTATTGGTGGAACTAATACCTACTGGACTTTCATGGGGATTGGATATCAATTCTAAATGGGTCATGAAATAAATAAAGTCTTTTACCAAAAAAAGTCTAAAACCAATTACATGGCAATTAATTTAGTTCTAAAGTTTTCATTTCAGTGCTAAACCTTTTAACGATTCGCCAACGTAGTCCTTTTGGCCAATTTGGAAATGGACGTTGGTCGTTCTACGTGGCACGCTGATACTAACATGGGCAATTTTTACAATTTATTTTGAAAAATTTCGGAATCTTTTTCCTTTTTGGTCATTCTTTTCTTTTCTTCCTTCCTGGCCACCCCGCTCGCTTGGAAATCCAAAAATAATAATAGAAAAAATAATAGAAAAAGGAAAAAAATTGGGAAAATTTTTTTTAAAAAAAAAAGTTGCAAAAAATCGTCTACGTTAGCTATTTCGGATCAAAATTGGCGAGAAGAATTATATTAACAAATTGTTAAAAGATTTCAGATTTAGTCAAACTAAAAAATTTAGCACCGAATCGACATACATACAACTTTTTTTTTTAATTATCCCGTCATATGTGGATGGATAATTAACCAATTGTATATGAGATTTCTCTTTAGTGGACTAGCAACCATGCCTTGTTCATTATTTATGTTAGAATATGTCTCGAGTTTGAATTTTGAAGATAAGTATATCTTGATTGTGAAATTAAAGATAAGAGAAAGTAGCATACAATCTTCTTTTAGCTTTTGGAAAATCTAATATGGAAGTGGGTTGATCGAATTTGCATTCTACACAGGATAAGATTTGTTTTGAACCTTACGGAAATCTATCCTTGATGGAATCAGTGTGATATTTTCCTAATCCTAGTTGGCGAAGGTTTTCTATTTTGGATACAATCCTTGCCTATAAATTAGAAGCAGATCTTCATTGTAAAGAGTATCAAAGATGAGCTTCCGCTAATGGAATTACATCAAGTATTCAAGTATCAAAGTTGATTAAATCTTGATAAGATTTGTGTTAATTCTTTCGTGAAATTGAGAGACAACTCGAGTGTGATTTGCAATCTTCGTTGAATCGCTTGCTTTCACGCAACAGTTTCTTATAGAGACGCTAGTTATGGATCATCATTTCAATTTTTTTCCCATTCCTAATTTTCACGTTCTAGTTCATCCTATCTGTATAAACAGAGTTAGGCACTTGTGAACGATAGGATTCAACCCCTTTTGTTTCTACCGATGAAGCCATTTAATGTGGGAGAATTACCAAAAAAGTCCTAAACCTATTGTGATTGTGTTAATTTACTCATAAATTTGTTTTTTGGGTCGATTAAATCTTAAACCTTGTGCAATTGAGACAATTCAGTCCACTTTGTCGGCCAGCCCTCATGTGGCATCGCCGATGCTGACACGGATAATTTTTTAATAATTCTAATATTTAAATTTAATTTTTATTTTATTTTTTCCTTATTTTTTTCTAGTTGTTTTTTTCCCTCTACTACTATTGTGGCCTGCGAGCTCTGGCAAGGGTTGCGGGGACCCCGACCGGCCCTGCCCATGCGAGGTGAGGCCATGGCTATCGCAGGTGAGGCCCCCTTGCCACGGCCATGGCTGCCACAGGCGAAGACAGCCATGGCCTCGCTAGCAAGGGCTTTGCCACAGTAGCTGCAGAAGAAAAAAAGAAGAAACTAAAAAAATATGAAAAAAATAAAAATTATATATTGATAAAAATTATCCACGTCGGCGCCAATGGTCCAAATAAACTGAATTGACATAAATACAAAAAACTTAAGACTGAATTGACACAAAAAGAATTTCAAATTGAATCAGCATAATTACAATAGATTTAAGATTTTTTTGATAATTTTTCCCATTTAATGCAGTTCGAAGCACATGGTTGCTGCTATCGACATTCACTATTCTCAACAATTTGACCTCGAGACTTCTTGGTTCATCACGGGATTACTCTTAAGCCCAATAGGGTGTAGATGACAGATTCTATCACAAGCAAGCAAATTGTAGTGGCGCAAGTTCACAGCGAAAACCATCATAGACTGCTCTACTGTAGTTCTTAATGTGATGATACAACTTGGATTGAACGATTGTTTCTCTCAATCTTTGGGGTTGCCCGTTTCGAATTCATAAATTGGCCTCTTGGATCCTTCTAACATTCCGAATACACAACATCACACCCACACCCGAGAAACTATCTTATGCATCGATGGACGACAGATATGTTTCGATGCCCTGGCCACAGATGCATAGATCCAAAGAGATGAACACATGGAAAAGGCGACACCATATCAAAGCCGCAAGAGGAGGATAAAGAATGGAAACCATTTAGATGACAATTCCTTTTTGAAACGCTCCGTGCATCAAGACGCTCCTCAAAAATCTGTGTTCTTATTATCTATATCGGTAAGGATTGCCAACGACTAAAAAGAAGAAATGGTTTAATGTACATGCCCTAATTCCAGTTCTAACAAAGAAAAAGAACTATAGCTACAAAACATAAAAGCTTCTCTAGATAGGAAGCAATGTAAAATAACCCAAATTTGATCCCGAATAGTCGGTTTGATAACCTGCTACCCGTTCACCATCTTAGAAGGGATTTAATTGTGGGGTCTCTTGAGATTGGAAGCAACACTGTAACCGGGAGGACACTTTCAATGGAAAAGGGCAAAAAATCAGGAAAATGGAATTAGTGACCTGTTCTGTTGTTCTTCCTAGAAACCAAACGGTGATTTTCTCCGGCTTCCCCCTTCTCCGTACTGTTCGTTCCACTTTCTGAGCTCGTTCATGCTCGCAGCATCATAAGCAACCGATGGAGCAACCTGCATCACCAGCAAGATTTCGACTTTTTTAGACCAGTTCAAAAAAAAAGCTCAATCTGCAGGAAATAAAGAAAGGCATGCAAATACAACGGTTGCATATTTTGATTACCAAGTGTAACTAAAATGGAATGGGAAGCTAGCGAGATCAAATTTTCTACCTTGCTTTTTGACTGTAGGAAATCATCCAAATTAAGTGGCCTTGGTGTTGGAGATGAATTTTTGCTTCCCTGGTTAAAAATACGTGACATCAAATAGAGAAGCAGAGACAAATGGAAATTACAGAGTGCTAAAGAAACGCAGTATGCATATGGACCATATGATACAGTTTCAGGTGCTCCAACAGGAGAAATGACAAGCAGACACATTGTTCATGAACAAATATTGGCTCTCACCATTCTCTCCGTCACTAAATAGACATTGATACAGGTGAATTATTAATAATAATGTAGTTCCTGCGTGATGATTACTCTATCACAAGTTGTGTTATTGGTAAATTCCATCCTACAATGAAGCCATATGCCAAAAAAGAGCATATCATATAATCACTCCAATAAAAGGCCGGTTTCTCTTCCCTCTGTAGATCAGGGCACCACAATATTGCATGTGCAGCGCCTGCAAGTGTGTGAGAGATAAAGAAAGAATAGATATACTTGCAAGAATAAGAAACTTAAGAGCATCTGCACACAGCGTCAGCCATCAAACAGTGTTCAAGATTGCAATAGAAAAAAGGATACACTCATTTAAAGCGTTGCAAAAACAACATTATGCACATGAACCATCCCAAGATAGAGAATGTAGATTGTAACCACAAAGCAGTATTACCTTTTTTTCTTCCTCTAAAAGTTCTTGAACGGGCCTATATGCTGCAGCAATACAAAGGTTCTGCAAAGAAGACGTATTACATGCTTAAGAAATACAACAACCTATCAGAAGGCGAGAACAGAACATTACCTTTAAATCACTCCCAGAGTATCCCTCAGTCATGCTTGCGAGCTTGTCAATCTCAAAACCATGTTCTAGATTCTCTTGCCCAAGAATTATCTTCAAAATCTTCTTACGGTTTTCAGCATCAGGTAGATCTACGTATAATCTGAGAGACCAACAAAAACTCGTCAGACATGTCCGTTTGACTTCCTCCACCGCATTAACTGAGTTCATCATACACCAAATACTAGGATATAGGTGATATCAGCTGTCAAAAGATTGGAGCATGAACTGGCATTGGGTGATAAATGACAATCGCTCTGGCCTTATTCATGGAATAGGTAATTCTTCTCACTTATGGCAAACAAAGAACTTCATAATTTACCAATGAAAAGCATATGATAAGTTGTGGCCAAGACAAAAGCACATGGTTAGATCCTGCTTATGCTGGAAGAAGACTTGAAATGTGAAATCGTAAGCCATGTGTAACTCAGAAGTCAAAAGGAGAAATTAATTGGACTTGCAAACAACCAAGCTATTGAATAAATGGTCCACAACTATTTTGCGAGTAAATCTACCTTCTTGGTAATCGCCTGATAACAGCATCATCAAGGTCAAAGGGCCGATTTGTTGCCCCAAGGATGAGGATTCTTTCGCTGTCTTTAGACCTCAATCCATCCCAAGCTGCCATGAATTCATTTCTCATTCTTCTAGTAGCTTCATGTTCATAGGAACCACCACGAGCACCAAGCAAACTGTCCACCTATATGACAGAATAACACATTCAATGGAAGAAAGACCGCTATAGATTGGAAATTGATATATCACCGAAAGTGTGAGTAGAAACAGCTTCATAACACGGTGACAATTGTGCCGCAAACACTAACTAAGCCTTTTTCCACAAAGTGAGATTCGCCATACAGATCATTTTTATGTCCTTATATTCTATCTAGTCCTTATATTCTATTTAGTCCCATCCTCAACAACACCCACATTCGTAATGTCCGTCCTTAGGTTAAACATCCTACTGCCGTCCCATTTCTCCTTCAGGCACGATAATATATCTTAGTGGGTTTAAAAGTCAGGATTAGCTAACTATACTTCACACATGAAAAGTGCAAGTTGCAAACAACACTGAAAACTACAATTTGAAGATTCTTCAAAAAAAGAAAAATTTACTCAGTTAACTGGAATCTCGAAGCCTCAATTGCAAAATGCATATGAAAATCAAATTGAGTTATGTTGAAATATCACAAGACCGCAACACTAATGATCTAAAGTAAAATAGCAGGAACATCATTTCCTGTATTTCATCCATCACTTTGTATAAGAAACAAAGGTGGCGCTTCAGAGAGTGATATCATTATTCCATGTGCATTATACAAACAAGTTACAAAAGAGAGCAAATGAACACAACTTTGTTGACCTTTGGAGAAAGATATCACACTACCATGGTTTTTGTTTGACCTCAAAAAGGAGATGAAGAGCTGTTCAGCAATAAACCTCAGAAATTCAGGCAGTTCCATTATGCAGAAACGGATCCGATTAACATACTATATCATAGTTCACAATATGGAGAATCCTTCACATTCAGAGAGGTACTCACCTACTTAGCTACAGAAAGCTTATTCCTAAAACTTCCAATACACAGTAATTTTCTTCTTGCATCGGAAAATGAATGGTTTTATTTTCATATGGAAACCCTAGAGTTCATCAGTAGTTCCTAGCATGTAAAATAGCATCATGAGGACATTCACGGCCAAATCACCCAATCAAGTTTTCCTCAGTAGAAGACTATCTACGATTAACAAATGGTTCCCTGTTACAGGACAATAATCCCACGCTATGAAACTATGATTAGCATGATAGAGAGTATTGCCAGATAAACACAAGAGAAAAGTTTGGTTCAGCAAGGACAACTTCAGCATTACCATCACAAGAGACTCACCTCATCAACAAATATAACGACAGGTGCGAGCCTGCTAGCAAATGAAAAAAGAGCCTTTGTTAGCTTCTCAGCATCTCCGAACCACTGTAACAACAAAAGGTCAGGTTAACCAAAAGAAAATCATGGACCACGCGGAGGAGGAGATTTGAAAAGGATGGGAAATATAATTGCAGGACCATAAACTATCAAATTCTACCAGGATCGAGAAAAAAGTGGGGTGGGGGGAGGAGAAAGACAATAAGGAAAGAAAAGAAAAGAAGACATTTTCCTCATCTCCACAGGGAGCACTATTAAAGACAGTCAGAGAGGAAAATGGATGTGGCAACACCATAAACATCAAGTCGCAAGGAGAATTGACATGCAGATCATGTGAGATAGGACAAATGTTGGAACACTATAAAAGACCATTAGAGATGAAAATAATGAGGCAACACCATAAACCTCAACCGGCAATAAAATTTCTAAAGACATGAGAATCATGCAAAGTACAACACTGCCCAATGTTTTACACTCAACCATTGGTGAAATGAGCAATGTAATTGACTAGCAGTGAACCTCCAGTTACAAAATGTAAGAATAAGAGTAACTCATTAGCCTGCACAGAATATTTATCAATACTTATAGCTTCCACACCTTTGATGTCATCGTTGAACCTGTTATACTTATAAAATTCGCCCCTGCTTCTGTTGCCAGTGCCTTGGCAAGAAGTGTCTTCCCAGTTCCAGGAGGCCCAAAAAGTAAAATTCCTTTGCATGGCTGATGATGATCACACAGTCATTTGCCAAAACACCCAGAAAAAAGAAGCGTAAAAACTTCAAAGATGTCATCAATATGACAGCAACAGTACATGCTTACCCTCAACAGATTTCCACGAGAGAAAAGCTCTGGCCTCCTCATGGGGAGAATAACAAGTTCATTAAGTGCATCTTTCACATCTTCAAGAGCACCTACATCATCAAACCTAACACCAACTTCGCCAGGAGGCACCACTGCCGAAACAAAGTTTCTCTCATAGTCATCCCTCGCAAGGTTCTGCAACAGTAACTGATAGAAGTCAGAGAGCACATATCCAACCAAACATTTTGAGGACTATTGGACAGAAATAACAGCATATTCGTAAGAAAACAGATCAAAGAGAGTACGTGCCTTAAAATTTAGGGAGGTTTCCCGAGATACTGCCTCCTGCTCTTTCAATCTGACAATTGCAACTTCAAGGCTAAAAGAAAAGAGAGGCACATCAATCAACCGGAAGACGAGTGACTTTGACTTTTAGCATTAATTCGTCAAATACCTTTCACGTGGCAGGGAAAGTCTGTCTCCTTTAATGGCAGGATGCACACAAGATGATAAATAATGATTTTTAGCCCAGCCAACAACTTTCTCAGCTTCTGCACAGGAAACAGATGAGACAGTTTAATTACTTAATAATGAACTGAAGACAGTAAAAACAAGCCATGACAAGATTGCAACAGAAAACGATTCTATTTCTAGGCTATGTCAGACAATCCGAACTCGATTAGAAAAGGACTAGTATTAAAACATCAAAGATGCCCTTTAAAAAGATTGCTAGAATGAGAAAAATGTGGATAACTCGGTAGTAAGGTCCTTTAATGATGTGATGATTGTAAGAGGAGAAATCTGGAAGACCGTTACTTGTTCCTATTTCCCATCTAGCAATAGATCCCAAAAGATGAAGCATTCCCATTGATGTAGATGAAATGAGAGAACCCCAGCTTAAAAATTCAATGCACCGGGACAGAGAAAAGAATCGCAAATTCAGTTTCCTGAATAACGCTTACTGCCAAATGCATTCCACATAATTAATGCTCCTCCGCAAACTTTTACAGGAGAGAGTCGGGGAATCAACGCATAAAAGCTGTCCCAAGAAAGGACGGTGGAAAGTGATGGTCGCACCATCTTATCACCGAATGGGTGTATGTAATGAGATAGCACATATTCGGAACAGGGGACCCATTACTGCTTATTTAGCCAAATGTAATAATTACAGCAACTGTGGAAATTGCACAGAATTCCACAGCTGATGAATGCATTGCACACTGTTTTATGAAGCGCAAGCATCCATTGATATTTAGAACTCTCTACTCTAACAAGCTTGAGATTTCAGGGCAGGTTCCAATGCAGTGCGGATCCTCTTCAGGTCAGACCATAATGAGGTATTTCCTTACATATCCCCTACAGCAGGCCAGATACCCAGCCAGGATGGCCTGCTTTTCACCAGATTAAAGAGGACAAATGGTTTGATGTGTACAAACTAGCACAGGAAAACATCCAACCTTAACACCAAATAGGAGAAGAATTACTCGTGTGCATAAACATAAGAATGAGTCCATCAGAACTTAACGTTCTTTACCATCATCCTCTTCCACAATTATGCCAATTAAGATTTTGTGAACCTTCCAAATCAGGCACTCTCTTTTTTCTTTAGTTGAATTATCAAGGCCCACAATCAATGAAGTATGCATTAAATGAACATCTTCTCAAAATCAGAATGCACGACTTCTCCTTCAGATCACATCCATGTTCAAATCCATATTTAGAGTCATGCAAAGTGCGGAACACTCATTACAAATCTTTTCAGTTTCAAATATGTGCACAAGTCCTTGATAAGAACATAAATCTAAGCTGGCAGTGTTGATTAGAGTTGCTTACTCCGTCTTGTCAGTATCACGCCTTCAGTGTTCACATGTAGGAGGTCCATACAAGATAGTTCATGTTCTTCAAGAACCTGGAAAAGGATTACCTCTTTAAAAAGGAATATCCGACCGAAAATTCACCAAAACTCAACCAGCCATCGAAGTTCCCTCCTCCCTCCCTGAATTATTAACCACTCAATGAAACCAACCGTGCATATGTTGTACCTGATTTAGTTCATTTATATTACTCCTCGATATGATTATCTTCCTATCCTCTTCAACCTGCTTATTAAACGTCCTGAGGAGATGTTCCTCCTGCAAAGAGTCCAAAATCACAAGAGGGCAGAGAGAAATAAATTAATGATTGTATCCATGCTTCGGAACAAAACAATTAAAATTATGCTCGGTCAACTGGAATGTGTTTTATCCATATAGGGGATCTTCCAATCAAAAAAGGTAGAACTAATGTACAACATAAGATGTTGCCATTACACCAAAAATATGTAACTAAAGCAACATCCATAAAATTGTTTTTCAAGCCATGAAATTAACCATAACCAGTGTTGTCAAAAGCTATCCCCTGTCACACACATACATATTCTCATTAAAAGAGAGCGGTCATTCAGGCAATATCAAAATAGATACCGCGTTCACATTCTCCGCAAATGTCAAATAGATCTCTAGTAGGCAAACTTTGGAAGTGATGAACTATCAATAACTTTAGTAAAAAGATAGGTATTGAACTATCAATATAGATTTGATTATCTTTCGCTCGATATTCAAGGTTTCAACTTTAAGGGTTTTCTCAGTTATCCTTGATTCTTTAAGTTTGCTTCATTGGATTATCTAATTAGGTGGATGATATTGGTGAACATTAGGTTATCTCAAGAATAAGGATTTCACATGATGCAAGTTAAGCTTTCTTTGTTTCATTTACGAAGGTCGATAAGCATAGGATATAACAATACAACTGCAGATTTAATAAGTGTTTTTTTTTTTTACAAGTGCCCCAATCGTACTTAATAAAGAAATATTTTTATTTACAATGCATGGATTGTGCACCAAGAGAAAAACAATGCTTTGGAAATGACAAAGTTTCTTTATTTAATTGTCAACAAAAACCAATTTGAAAAGCATGCCTAGGATTTTTATGAAATTTGCATGAACAGGTTGATACTGAGTGTTAGCCAATTAGGCTAAATCATCTCAAGATCTAATAACTTGGTTGCTAATCAAATAATCCTGCATATCTTCGCTCAAGCAAGCACCTCAAACTTAAGGCATTATGGGGGTCCAAGCGCCTCGCGCTTTTAAGACCATAATCTGAAACAAACATAAACCACCAGACAATGCTTGTCTACATACTTCAATTGATATTGCAATTTATACAGTCGCTTGGTGAGTCCATAGCTGATATTTACTATCTACTGAAGTCTATTTTTCTGTTTTGCTATGGAGTGCTGGATGGAGTAGAAAATCCCGCTTCACCATCATCATATGTATGGTTAGTAGCCCAGCACCAGAAAACTGCTTCATGAGAAAGTCACTCATACATGCATGGACATTCACAAGCCTTATCAAGACGTAAATAATTCTTTGGCACATTAACCGCCATCTTGACCAGACTTTTGTACAAGTAAATGAGCTCAATAATTCAAGCGGGTTGTTCAAGAGATAAGGTTACTGCAGAAAAAAAATCCCAAATAGAGTACAGCTGCGGAAGCACCATTGATCCAACTTCAGACACTACCCAGAAGAAGAGAATACTAACTCTTAAATCTCACAATAAAATTTAAGAAATTACACATTTTTTTTTACAAGGCAGGAAATGGGAATGTGAAATTGACAACTGGAGAGATGTTAAAAAAAAGTAGAATCATCACTACAAGCTTTTACCTGGGGAGGATGTACATGAAGGATGTTGTTGAAGAGATTGTGTATAGAGTCAACATCAGATCTCCGGTTTGCCTTAAGACCCTCAGTGAGACTCTTCAGTGAAAGAGGCTGTGAGCACAAAACAAACCTCATTTAGCTGAATCATATCAATGTAGAAGGAAGCAGTCATCATAAACAAGCCATTAAGGAACTGGCGCTGAACTTACAATTACAGAGAACTAATAAAATAGTTTGAAGAACATAATTTTTTGGAAGGCAGTCACTTTCATTGCTCACTATTCCTATTCCTCTACCAAATGAAGACCACCTTTCACATTGCCGTTCTTAAAACATTTGACATGAAAGCGGATATCCAATATATAACAGTTTCAAAAAGACTTGCTCGACTTCCTAATAGATCACTACATCATCCTTTCTGTGAGATGGTTCTTCCTGGGTACTTGACATGCAATACTGAAATTGTTTCATCTTTGCTACAAGCTTCAGGTATGAGATGGCACATGGTGCATGGAAAAACACTAAACTTACATGAGAAAACCAATCCATCTGATCTTATGCCAAATTGACATGATAATATCATGACCCAGGTAATATGATAACCTATCGACGACAAATGTCCTGATGTCCACAAAGGAAATAAGGATTGTTACTAAGCCTCGCTTCTAAGCTTATGAACCTCCACAGGTTGGCAAATGAATATGCCAATTTCTCCACGAGAACATCAAAATCTCCTTGAAGAGAGCCTAACGACATTAAGACTCATGGAGAATGCAGATCGCAGAACTCAATAGAATTGCAATGAATCTGCCAAATGAGCACCACAAACAAGCAACTCCAGCTAAGAAATGCAACAAGTGCACCAGTAAAATAAAGTCCTGATAGCAGTACACTTTTCTGTATCAGAGTAACAACCAAACAATAATGCCTACCACAAATTGCAATTCAATATAAACTACCTTGTTCAAGCATTTAACATCATAAAATAATTTTTATTAGAAAGATCCAACATAATGTTCTTTAATTACTAGTCAAGATCAAAACCAGGCAAAACCAGAGATAAAGCATAATTTTCTCAGGCATTATTAGATTATTAGTACCAAAGCCTGGCTTAGCAAAATATATTATTGCTTTCATAACGAGCGCTGATTCTAAAACAATATCTGTTCAGGTGAACAGCCAAGGCAAAATCAAAAGTGAAAAAAAATTCTGGAAAGTGCTTAAGATCAGTGTTTTAAGGTGAGAAAACATTACCAGCTTGGCAAGGCGACCAATGTTTGGGAGTATCATTGTCTGTCACACAATTAAAAGAGAGAAATTAGTCCAAAGCTAGACACGGAGTCAAAGTAGTATTGGGATCAACAGCTGTTGAGTACGAGCGCACCAGAAACTTACAAATTTCTCTCTCTCTTTTGAGCCTGTTTCAACTTTGTTCTGACCACATATCAAAACAACAGGGCCCTGTAATTGATCAAACATTTCATGCACTTTGTTGACAAACTTTGAGCGGTTCGCCTTGGTAACAGCCCTAGACAACCATTGTGAAGAGTCTGGAAAATACACAACAAGAGGCTGCTGGGAATGCAAGACCTAGGTGCAGAAAAGAAAAGGTAAATAGAAAGTCCGAGGAAAAAGCACACCTGTCATTTACAGGTATGTCAACTTAGAAAAGTGAGGAAGCAGAATAAGCGGAAGGGAAGTTCGTAGCGCTCTTCCTACAGGAAGGAGGTAAAGCGGAGGAAGCCACAGAAATATCGTGTACTACTTGCTCCTTTGTATGAGAAGATGATAAGACTAACCAGGCTATAACAATAACTAACTTTTCAGACAACATCCAACTACTTGCTTATTCCTGGCAAGTATGATAAAGATAATACTTATACTTTAGCAATAATTAAGAATAGCAATTACCAGTGTTAAAAATGACAACCAAGTCATGGCTCTTTGAATAAGATGCACATGAGGACGCCCTTCATTTAAAGATAAAAGTAAAATTTTAGCGATAAAACAACTCAAAAATGGAAAGGACAAGTTAACTGGGTGTTTTGCAGTGATTTTGGAGCACATTGAATCAGTATAGCTGATCCAACCTAAAAAGAACATCTGGACGTTGCATTAATTGAAAGCCGATTTATAAAAAGCAAATCAAGAGTTCTTTTTTGGCGTCTTCAATGCTTGTGTATTCAAGGGTTTCTGTCCAGCTCAACAATTTTTATATACAACCTTATCGAAAGAACTCCATTTTCACCAAGTAATTTACTACATCGTCTGTTTGGCCGGAAGAATACTCCCTCTCTTGCATTTAGGGGATACCTTTTGAGATGTATGGCCATCCACCATTCCTTTGCCATTCTACTTCCATAGTCTCAAGTGCTTTTTTTCACTTATATCTTTCCTAGTATTTAATTCAGAGATAGCTGTCACATTAGTCTTCACGATTTACTCATTCTGTTTCACTCATCCCCTGATTTCACTCCCTTTTCATCCCCTTGTACCAAAAGCAATCGTCGGGAGAAATACCACTAAATTTATTAATAACTAATAGCATCAAGAAGCACGAGCAGAAGAATACTCCATACAATACTTTCCAATGTGCGCAGTACATTGCCTGAAGCATAATTCTAGCTGCAACATGGCCAAACAATAAATACAACACCCAAGCTTACAGCAAAGAGCTCTAATCTAACATCAACATCATCGAATTATACTCGAACACTAAATAATAAGCACATGGTGGATTATCCTCTTGGTCATAAATCAACAAATTAGCATGTGCTTGTTATTCAAAACTTTGACAAGAAGAGATATGATCTGTTGATCTAGATCCCTTATACCTCGCAAAGTGCCTCCATTGCTATGTAACAATCTTCAGCTTGACTGTCCAAATCAGGCTCAATGTCGTTAACTATGATTCAGGAAAAATCAATTAGCTTATCTTAATAAAACCGAGTTAATTGAGTTATAAAATAGAAACTAATTAGAACTTTCACAGCCAAATAACATGGTTAGATATATAATTTTACCACTCCATAAAAGAAAAATTAATCTATGCAGCTCCCCCTATACACAAAAATTTTGGTCCAACTTGGCAAAGCAAACAAGAAAATCAGGAAAAAAGTGAAGCTACAACATGACAGGAGCAGCTGACATATAGTTCCTGTCAATTCAAAAGGTTTCCAAATACCTAAACTATCATCATCTTACTGCGCTACCGCATCTCCATATCTCAGCTAAGGGACTAAGGGCAACAATGAGTAAAAGCTCAGACAGCAAGCTGCAGCAGATGGGCGGCAAACTGCAACCTTTCAATCAGATCTAGATGAATATGCTGACAATATATTCTTTCTCAAAATCTAAAACTACAAGGTGATGAAAAGCCACTTTGATAAGACAGAATTGGGGTTTAGGTTCCAAATGTCACATCCCTTTATCTAATAAGCAAAAAGATCTAGTTTACTTTCTTCCCATAATTTAAAGAATAACCCTCATCCGCCTAGACAAGAAAATATGTACCAATTTAGAGATTTGGCAAAGACTTTCCATCCAGTTATATCAACTATATGTAACATGTCACTTGGACCTAGAAAATATTCGGCAAAAAATTCCCTAAAAGCTGTACCACAACACACGCAGCCAACTGGAGACATAAGTCGGCGCTCAATGAACATACAGAGATAGAGGAAAAATTACCCAAAAAAAAAATATATAGTTCTAACGATCGGGCAAAATGAATTAAGACTACCAAACATGGACAATCAAGTGAAAGGTGATTGGAACCTCAACCAATGAAAAAAAGGATGGTACTGCAAAGATATCAAGATGCTCTGATCAACTCTGGCAGTTTGTAATATTAAATTCTTAGATCTAACACTAATTAATGAAAAATCTTAATGGAGAGAAATCCTTCTACAGATGAGGGATGTACCACTTATCCAGATCGGTGGAGTAGATTGCTCAGTGGATGTCTCATCTGCCTCATCACCACTAGCTTTATTTTCATTTGTATCCAAAATAACAGCTACCCTGTCTAAACTCACCTCATACACTACCCCACGCTGGCCTGTAGATAAAGGCCTGATACATGCCCATACGAAGTTAAGTCATGCAACAAGATAGGTGCCAGTAATAATGACAAGCAAGAAAAATTTTGTGCAAGAATTACATACTGTAACAAGCACATCAGCAACGAAAAAATACAATGAATTCAATAATTAACAAACAACAAGGGTCTCTTCAATTTACTCATATAACCAGAACACTTTAAAATTGCAATTCCTCCTTTAACTGGAGACTGCAGAAATTTCGCTACTGACAGCCACAAGTCAGCACAACAACAATACCAGAGAAATAGACTAAAAAAGATGTGGCAGTCTCATACTTGCATATAGGACATCCATAAAGAGAAGATACATTCATGTAAGAACTGCATACTGATAGAGTTAATTAAAAAAGTTCACCTACCCAACAAAACAGCAAAATACAAAGCACAGTCTGAGACTATAAAAGTATTCTTCGAGTTAGGTAAATTCTTTTACTCACTCAAACCCACTCAGTTGTTGGATAAATTGCATTCAAATTTCACTGTCAAGTAATGTTCACGAAAAGCATTCTTATCTAGTCGATCTTTTGCTTCTTTTCCCATAAGACTAAAAGGAGCACATTGCCATGTGCTGTGAGATTATCTATATATAAAGGTCTGAGAATATACTCCAAAGCACTTTGATTGACAAAATCAACCAGCTACACCATATCTTTTATTTCCTTTTCCGTAATTTAACCCTTAGCTTCCAAAATGATAGAAGAATCAAGCAATTGGCTCTCCATTTTGGGTACTTCTAGAAGGGCTAATCTTTTGTTTGCATCAACAATTTGCATATAGATGCATGTTCAATTTAGAGAAGGGCAGTAAATTGAAACTTAAGTAGGAAAAAAATTCGTCGCTATACATTTATAAAAATGAGGCACAAAAGCCAAAGGTTCAGTGATTTTGATGCTTACATAGCACCACGCTAAATACCTAGCAGCCGGGGGCCGACAGCACCCTCCAGCCCCACTGGTTCCACGACTTTAAATCCTTAAAAGCAGAGAACAGAGGCAATTCCACCTGTGTTTCACCATTCTTTCCAGATTTCATAACCAAAACTTGTACTACTGGATCTAATTTTTTAACTGAAGCAAGTTAGAAGCTAAAGCTACAACCTAGGATCAACTTCAGCTTTTCTTCTAAACATTTCCGACACCAGCACATTTTTTGGGACTTTTCCACAGTGTTACGGAAACGACTGAGGGAGGTTCGAGGGAGACAACTAGCCATTTCAAAGAGTAAAACAGATTTCACGGCCGACCTCTTTGACCAGTTACCAAGGGTGTCCTGATTAGTTTAGCTTATCTACTTAATTACAGTGACTCATCTTCCTTGCATTTCTGCGGACACTAAATTCAAATTAAACTGTTTATTTATCAGAAAATTAAAAGGCTGCTTAACTAAAATTTAAAAACTTCGAGGACAAAACTATAAAGCAATTTGAATTATTGCAAAATTACTACTGTAGGAAAAGAACAAAGCATGGTTGCATCAAATTAATTCTGGAGAAGTCTACATAACTGATTTTGGAAGAACTCTTGAACTCAAGGTCACATCATTTGCTAACCTAATGCCAAATGTAGTGAAACCTGATAAGACATGAATCTACTAGTCTCACTAACAAAACTGAAGCGGCTTTAACCATAAGGCTGATAAAGTTTCCCAGTTTTCCAGAGAAAAGATTGACACTACTGCTCCTCATTAGCCACTAAGAATCTCGATATCAGTTTGAAAAGTGATGCAAAATGCAAAGGGTTCTGCTCCATGATGGACCAATCACAGCTTCTTAACTATTCTCACTGCTAATTCTTCTGATATGAGTGTGCTAATTATCATCTGACCCTACAACTTGGGATGCTCATAATCCAGATCATAATCCTTCTCCGGAAAATAGACCTACGCCTTTGCATCTCCTCCTACCCTAAGTTACCAACAAAATGTAAAACTTGTCACCATATGGTAAAATTCCTGTTCGAACCGTAAAGTGTTCTTGTAATTTATTTTTTATTGCCCTATGGTAATTTCTTCATTTACCTAATAAAAAAAATGGAATTTTCTATCGCCACAGAAAGCATTCGATCAAGTGCTATACCATTTCCGCATCAATTAAATTGACTGTGCTGTAGGAAGATGGATACAATCCAACTTCCAAGTGATAGCAATCGAGATGGTACTGTCAACCCGAAGATGGTTTTCCATAACACAAATTGCTTCACAAATGGACAACAAGGGGTTATATAACCCATCATGTGAAGGCCTAAAGGACAAATTCAAAGGTATACTCCTATGATAAAGTTGGGATACTTCCTCAGTGTCAGACAAATAAGAACCAGGGAGACCAGTGACACTTTTGAAGGTCCATTAGCAAAGAAGATTCAGAGATGAGTGAGGAATTTCCGATCATCAAAAGGAAGGATGGAAAATAATAATATGAACAAAATTCCAATGCCTTATATCTCATGGAAAAGTTCGGCTCGGGGCACTACCTGTGTAGCTAACTCTTCAGTGATAATCCCCCCAAGGGGACGAAAAAAATGAGGCTGAAATTATGTGTCCATAACCTCTAGGATGACCACTTAATAGTTCAATGCGAAATGACTAGCCAATGTAGCCGGAGAGGGCCACTGCCGTGAAGTGTCTATATCAAACCCCAGATCTCTAGAGGAGGAGAAGGAGGAGGAGGAGGAGGACGGGAAATATGGGCAAACAATAGGAGATCAATAGATGGAAGAAGGGAGTGGTCACTTCTTAATGAAATAAAGCAAAGCTAGTGAATCTTAAAGATCTTTAGTTTCTGAGGCCTTGAAGAGCCTCATTTGCTTTTCCCCCTCTTGAAATCATGAAATCGACTTACCAACCCACCTGCCACGTATTACTGTATAAGCATTTATGGGGCCCTCAGAAGTCGGTATCTTCCCCAATACAATCCTGTGATTCATTACGTGAGGATGAAGTCAAAGCTCAATAGAAGGTGAAGCAACGCCAAACGTATGAACCTCCTAATAAAATGCACTTGCCAAGATCTCAAACACCCGAGACATCACCAGAAAGGGAAAGTACAAGGAAAAAGTCTTCCCAGCGACTAGATCATCCCATCAAGAAATGGATTACAGGTCCTACTCCATATTCAAAGCTATGCATGTGGGAAACAGGGAAAGCCAAAGGGAACAAGACCGAACGTGTTGGCTAAGCATCATAAGAGCAAAGAACCTTTCTGAGACTTGTCATATATCAGCATTCAATTCATTAGCAGACAAATAATCAATCCATGACCATAACACTCAGGCAAAAGTGGGTTTCTTTGCAAATAATCAATCCACGACCACAGCACTTACATTCTCTTAGGGCTCGAGATTTCCATCCAACACCTTAGACAACAAATACCCGACATGCAGAAAAAATTCTAATCAAATAGCCCAGATCTAACCCAAACAATAAAATTCCAAACCAAGGGTTCAGAGAAGAATACTTGAGATAGCTATCCAATATGCAGTTACTTTTGGGGGAAAAAAAGTCACGTATAAGCATAAACAATCCTATAAGTTTGACACAGGTATCGAATCATCGTCATAACTATCCAACAGCCTGCTTTCTTATAGCAGGGTGCAAACTTTATCATGTGGTCACCCAAACAAAAAAGGTTTCTTTGTATAATTTTAACTTAAAAATTAAGTCAATAAGTAAGGTTCATAATTCAAATTAGCTTCCCCTAGCATTAGGATGGGAAGACTCTTTTGAAATGGGGAAATGAATAAGAGTTGTGTCACTCTACATTCCAGCTTCGAGGTCTAAACAGCAGGTCAACAATGCATTGCACATGGGAAAGTCGATACAGCATGCCACGCAAGACTAAACTCCTGTCTCCTTAGCAAAGAGTACCACAATAAGTATTGATCTTCCTAAAAACTATATGAACTAAGCCAGAACCATCGCAGATCTTTCTCATCATGGAAAAACTACAAAAGGAGCCATTAACATAGTTCGTCAACATATGCTAGCCACTATAATCTTTTCATCTCGACAAGTTCTCCATAATCAATCTTATAACATCACTATCAACTCAGCAACATATCACAGAAAGGTTATAGATAATAAGGATCAGAAGAAAAAAGCATCTGACATCGTAATAGAGAAGAGACATGCCATTGAATATAATAAAGAGGCAAGTAAGCAGGAATATGGCTTTCAGAAAAGGAATAAGTTGAGGCCATGAAAGAAGGAAGTTGAGCATTGGGGCGAAGTACCAAAGTTTAGTCCAAGATTCAACATGTTAAAGTGACATTAAGAGAGCGAGCATGGTGTACTGATTCCTTTCAATTCAGCGTAAGCCACATAAGCAAACTATCACATTAGAAAACGCTCCTAAACTGACATCGTAGTAACACACCATCTAGAGTTCCATATAATAGTTCCAGCATCAGGGTTAGTCACTGCCTAAGTATCCTTCTTTCCTTGAATACAAACAAATCAATAAAATCTACACATACTAATTGCCTCTCCAGCTGATCAAATAGATTTTGATCCCTTTCCAGTTCAAATGCAAAACACCCCTTGATGCAGCATCATCCAATTAAGTAAAAACAAGACATCAAAATTTTCCAATCACCAATCTCATATCAAAACATAACCAACAAAACATATGTAGAAAGCTATTAAGCTCTTGAAAATTCCTCTCTGCTTTACAACGTCAGCAGGCAGCAATTAAATGAAGCCAATAAATGCACGAAAAACAAAGAACGATAATAACCTGTCATCATCTGAAATCTTTTGAGAAGGTCCGATGTATTTTACTCGATCCCCTAGACAGAAGAGGCACGGACGATGTAATACACAACATAAGAAAATAAAACTAAATGACATCGAAAAAGCTATGGTAAATTTAAGACCATTTCTGACACAAAAAAAATTGATACATCAATGCATATGTCACCTCTCTTAAGTTGCTGCTTCGGTTGGTTTGAATTTGCAACATCTTCAGGCTTTGATGACTCAGATGAACTCTCTGATTCTCCTGAAACCCTCTGAGAGATGAGCAAATCCAGAATCAGGGTATAAAACACATTAATGACTCGAAACCCTCCAAGCTTGTGCAAATAATCATTACAAACCCAGTTCCGACCTAAAATCATAGATGTAGCCAACTTTATTTTCCATGCTAAATTACAGATTCCACCCATGTCAGATAGCAGACATTCTACCCCTTAAACTCCCATGCCCTCGACTGGCAAGAATTTCAATGATGACTTTATGATCTTTGTCCGACAAAAATAGGTCAACATATAATGTACCCCCCCATCTTTCATTTATACTTTGAGCTCATACGTTTAATGATATCGAAACATATAGTTTGGAAAGTAAAGCATTGGACTGGCAGGAAACATAATCTAGAAGTAGTCATCAGTGCCACCATTTCAAAAAAATTCATTGACCAAAAGGAGTGTATCTAGCTAGGTTCTCACTTCTAGAAAGAACATTCATTCTCCAAATCGAGACTCTAGAAGCAAAGGCCATATAGATATGACCGATTACCTTGTCTCAAAAAGTCAACAAAGCTTGTTTCCTCACAAAAGGATGCTCTCACAAATTCAAAATCGGGACTTCTTCATCAAAAAAATAAAAAATCAAGAGTTCAACTACCAACTCTAATACTTCCATTGCTTGGCAATAACATGAAGCAGAGAATGTCAAAACAAAAGGTAACAAATAACAAGTAGAAGAATCTTAATTGGAGCAGAACAGAAAAAAGAAAACAATTATTACTTTATACGCATGGACTGGAGGAGTAAAATTTAGCAACCTTAAGACCTAATGCATGAGGTCCGTAAACATGAACATGTCCAACACAGCATATCCATGCTGCTTTTGTTGGTTCTGTAGGTGGAGCTGCCATTACAGACTTTACATACATCTCAAGCAACATCAAGGGGTTTACTGCAATGAATGTTTGCATTGCATACATGAATTCATACACGTAGTTGCTAATTAACTAGTTTGTAACTCAAACTATTGTGCATGAACTAATGGTCAATGTGACCATTCTCTTGCACTTCATCCATAAGATTCTCCACTAACTTGAGGAGCCAACTCTTCTGAACATTTCATATTCAGACCTAGTTTTCAGCAAAAGTGAGTATGAAGTAATAAGGGCGTCTATTTAGGTCGAAGAAAAGAGTTCTTTCACTTCAATAAATTAAATCTTTTAATCCATCATTTGGATAACTTTGAACCAACTGGACATGCTTCCGCCTAGTGGCAATACAAAGTAAAAGATAGATTGCATCTACATTAACAGTAAAAGGTTCAAAGTCGCCTAGGGTTTGTCCTTTCTGTTTTCATTCTGTTCTCCCTAACAGTGTTCCGTTTAAATCAACCTGAGCCCTGCATGAAACCCACATCCAGGCTACTGCTATTTGCCCAACAATCAACGTCCTAGACCTTCCAAAGGTTATCTTGCACAAAACTATACATCTATAGATTTCAAAGCAGACAGTATCAGCTTGCCAGGGATTCAAGGAGCCAAAGACTTTATCACATCATATATGTTAACTTCAGCTCAATCTTGACTCAAAAAATGTAAAATATGAGGTAATTCCACTTTACACTTCAGCTGTACGTGAAGTAATCTCTTCTATGAGATATATGCACCATAAACTACAAACTCCTCAGATATGTTCTATTCTAGACATTGTCAAAATACAATACGTAAGTCCAATTCCCGTGAGAGGATGGACATATCTGATGTGGCATTCACCAACAGGGAATAAAGTATCTTAACCCATTCATCAATTCTGAGATCAGAGCCAGCACAAGCTCTTGCGAAATAATTTCTATCTACAATCACAGGAAAATAAAATAAGTTAAATGTGACAACCTGTAATCTCCCTATTGAGACATTATAAGTGACCAAAACTGGAGACTTCCAACATGGGGAAATCGAGAGGTCAAGGTAACAAAAACTGCAATGGGTATATCTCATGAATACAATCCATGCAACCCATGCAATTTTCATTGGAGGGGCAACTTGGTATTTTCTGACCTTAAACTTTATGTGGATTACCACGTCATGATGACTACTGTCGTAGTATCTGTTAAAAGACAGTAGTGTCCTGAATATGCTCCTCTGTTAGTATACGTAAAATTCAGTATATTACTTGGAACATGCTTATCCACGGACATTACCTTTGCGAAGTCTTCAAGGTTGCATGGGACAAGCTTCTTAAGGGCTGCTTCTGCAGTTGCCTGCACATCTGCTTCATCATCACTACCATCAGATCTAGCTTCACTACTGCTGTTCCATTCTTCTTCATTACTTGCTTCATTCTCATCCTCAGTCTCTGACTCAGAAGCACGATCCTCTGCAGATTCGGCACGGTCATCATCTGATTCTGATGAGCAATCCTCACCAAAATCCTGCATTTAGGTCACACAGAGTACGTAAATTATCATTGAACAGAAGGTAAAACATTTCACGCTTTTGAGGACATTCCGATCTTACATATGGAGCAAGTACACTGCTGTCGAGCACCAGCAAAGGAACTTGTAGATCCTGAGCAAGTGCTCTAACTATCCTCTCTCTAAAAAGTTCGGTCCCTACATTAGTCAGGTATCTGGTATCAGTTGCTTCTTTCCTTTCCCAGAGAAATCTATTCACAGAAATTGTTGCCTCATAAATAATAAATAAATAAAAAAGAATCTCAAAAGTCCACCTGGAACACTCTGAAGCAGTATTCTCCCACTGGAAGAATTTAAGCGAGCACCATAAGATGAATTGATCTTCTTATGTTTCATATGAGATGCCACACATTCTACCAAGGTATTTTTGGTGTGTTCACTGAATCACAGAAGAAGCAAAATTAAGACTTTAGTAACAGCGAGATCAGTTCATATGAGAGATCTATTGAGCAGTGCCTGTATTATCAGTAAAATAGAGCAATTATGTATTGAATATACAAAGAGTAGTAATTACTTAATGTAATAAGGAAATGTCTCCCAGGAAACACTTATTTTCTCCCAAGGAACAATCCTTCGCAAAAACTCGTTCTTGAATTTTTCACGCCTACTAAGGAAAGGCGAGTCTTTCTTTTTACTTTCAATTGCCAGTTTCTCATTGTGAAGCCATTCCTTTTGGTCCCGTTCGCCCAGTCTCGCATGCGAATCGCGACCACTGACAACATCAGTGGCCGTTTCTCTGTCCCGCATGGATTTTCCGCTATCAATGCTAGACCCATCTTTAGTGGGTTCTTGTTTATCCTCACTTGCATTTCTTCCATCACCTTCAGAACTGTACGCACGTAACTGACAACTGTTCAGACTAGAATTATGCCACGGATACAAGCCCTTAATGTAAGTTCCTGCTGCAACACCATGAGATGAAGGCAACTCTGACAGGTATCTTCTGATTGAACTGAACTGCAGATGGTGGATTTCCGAGACTACTATGCAGCTCAAAGGCCGAGAAGGAGCACGCTCTTGAAAGTGAGACCTAAGTGATTTGGATGATTGAACCACAACACTCCATCTTTGCTTTTTGCACTTCAATCTACTTGCATACATGGCAACTAATCTACAATTTCTTCCCACTGCAAACACTATCTGCATAAGTTTTTTTATTAAATTTTCAGTCATGCAGAGACATCCCAAGCAATAACATAAACTCCACTCACATGAGAAGTAATGAAAAATTGAAACTAAGATGGACAAAGGACGAAAGCAAAAAGTGAAAACAACATAAGCTTTAATAACTGGATCTTGCTTTAGTTTCAAATTATCTACAGCACAAGATTCTGTTCAACTATGGATAGGATTTAGGGGCTCTTTCAAACAAAATGCTTAGAAGTCATGAACCTAGGCTAGCGACCGATACCGTCGACTGATAATAGTAGAGCCAGTGCAAATGAACTTAAGGAACAATACATCTTTTACACCTTTTCACATGACAAACTTTTAAGTAAATTTTCCACAGAGTTACAAGTTATTGGATTTGGTTCTACCACAGAAGAAGGAATGAGATTGCACCAACCAAATTGGGTTTTACCATCGATCACGCAAAAATAAGCAATAATGCCTACCATATTCAAAGAAAAAAGGGACAATTCACCGCCCCACAAATCGTGAAAGGATGAAACTCATGGATATTCTATGATGGGGAGCAAATAGTCCAAACAAACCTCTAAAAACTAGCTAAAGGATTATTCACACGCAAAAGCTTGAAGCTTTAATCAATACAGCAATCTATACAAGGCTCTGTCTTACACAATCTAATACACTTATTGAAGTGCCGAAAGGGAATCCCAGTTTTTCCCCGCATATGAAATATCTCATCTCAGACACTACACTGAAAAGCACCCAACATTTATTCTGCTACTTCCCCGCTTTTCCACCACCAAACGGTGAACCAAATTCGAATATTACAATCCTCCCATCACGAAAGCAACCCCAAAGGAGGGGATTGTATCCCTTGCGTTCCCAAATGCACTGCAGGTAATCACAATAACGCACGCCAATGGAAGAGAGCACGGACAAGAACCCAACAAAGAGATAGTAAAAAGAGCATCAAATCGTACCTACGGTGTGTTCAAGACCTAGGAGCGGCGCATGGCCGTTTCACAGACGAGCCACAGCGAGAGGCCTGAGAAATTCAGCCGCTTCAATCAATGGGCAGCTCAAAGACGACGAGAAACTTTCAAGGGTAAAGAGCTGAACGGGGAGAGAGCGGTAAAAGAGGAAGCGGGAGAAGCTGCGAGAAGAACGTTCAGAGAGTGAAAAGATCTGGTCTGGGTCACTCTGCTCTCTCTATTGTTACCTTATTTTCCTCGTTTTTCCTTCTTAATGGCTGTATGGGTTTAGGGTGCGTATGGTAACGCTCCGTAAACGCGTATGGTAAAAAAGTGTTCCCAAAGTGTTCTGGGAACACTTTTCAGAAATGGGAACACTTTTGGAGTAGAAACGAGAAACAAAAAATACTTGTTTCTTTGTTCCCGGAACACTTTTATCAAAGCTTTTGAACACATTTTATAACGCAAGAGGAACACTTTTTGCCACCCTCTGTTCCCGGACTACTCCTTCACACTTTCAAAGACGACGACTTTTTATCAAAGCTTTTGAACACATTTTTTTTTTTGTAGTTACCAAACGCGTTTTTGTTCCCAAAAATCGTAGCCGGGAACGAAAATAGAAAAAAGTGTTTACGTTCCAAAAGTTGTTCCGGGAACAGAAACGTTACCATACGCACCCTTAGCGTCTTGAGTTCGTGCGTCTCCCACGTTGTAGCTCTTGCCCGCGGGCTGCGCCCGTGTTAGGGAAAGGAGCGTTCCTACCGCCGGGTCTTCCCGTGGAGAATATATAGAGCCCGCATGAAAACACTTCAAAAATTTCATTTTTCCGTCAAAAACTCATCTCATAGAGAAATACGTTTGATAAAAATCTGATTGAAATAGAAATCCATTTGGTAAAAAAAAATTGATTTCCGGTATGATTTTTTACTTCTGATAAGATTTTTGATCAATTTTGAGAAGTAAAAAATTTTAACTTCTCGGCTCCAGAATCACTTCGGCTCTGTTTGACAGTGATTCCGTTCCCAAAAAATGATTCCGATCAAAATCATTTTTTTTTATCTCGATCCCTAGATGATTTTTTGAGAATCAGAACGCGTTTGGTAACCGTTTAAAATTTTTGTTCCCGGAACGAAAACGCGTTTAGTAGCTGCACAAAATTTTCGTTCCCAATTTGTCATTTAAATCAAATAATTATATAATCACATTTGATGGCAAAGAATAGGGAAAATAACCAACTAGTGATTATGGAGCAAAAAAAAAGAGAAAAAGCAACAAAATTTCCGTTCCCAATTCGTCTGTCGATTTGTCATGAGTATGCAATCGTTTATATTGTTTGAAAAGTAATTCATAATTTGTCAAAATCATTTGTTTGTTATTATTTCTTATGACTTTTAGATTGATTACCAAAAAAAAAATGAAAGAAAAGCTCTTCATTGTGCAACCGCCTATAGTTTTGCACTCCTGTAATTACACATCGTACAAGCTTACAAGACCCGCAACTCAACTACATTGATTTTTTTTTCACCCGACTTAACAAATTTTTTGTGCAGCTCAAAAAATGGAGAAAAAATAGAGAGTTAGTTCGCGACGCGGAGGGTTGGGTCCAGTCTTTAATAAAAAAAAAAAACATAAAAGTTGAAAAAACATAATAGGAAATAAAAAAAAATACAAACTTAATTAGAATAAAAAATAAAATAGCTAAAAAACAAAAAAAAAAAAAACATGCGTATTAGAGGTCCCTTAATATAAAAAAATAAATTAAAATTAAAATTTTTCTAAAAACTAATTTTTTAAATATATAAATTTAAATTTAAATTTAAATTGAATTTAAAAATAGGCTTAAAATGTTACCCAAAAAAAATAATTTTTTAAAAAAAAAGGGGAGGGAAAGAATCTAGTGACAAGAATTTTTTTTCAAAATTTTAGCTTTTTTCAATCTTAATTTTTTTAATTATTTTTTACATTATTAAATTAAAAATATAAATATTTTTTATTTCCCCCATTTCTTAAAATTTTAAATTTTTTATTAAATTTACCTTAAATAAAATTTTTAATTTAAGAAAATTATTTTTTAGCAATTTTTTAAAATTTAAATTTAATTTATTTTAATTTATGTAAAGTCGAAAATACACGTGGACTTTTTTTTTTTATAGATAATACCATTTTATATTAAAAATTTAATTATAAGTATGAGGGATAAGTCATAAATATATAGTGCAAAAAAGTGATCCCAAAAGTGTTCCAAAACACCAGAATCATCTTTTTTTTGTTTCTGAAAAGTGGTCTAAAAGTATTCCCGGGACCAGAATCAAAATTATTTTTTTTTCATTACCAAACATATTTCTGATCATTTTTTGTTTCTCGGAACAGAAGCAGAGGATCAGAATCACCGCCAAACAGAGCATTCTTGGACCACACCCGCCTCCGTCGACCACGCGAGATGTGGCTGCCGGCCGCCGACCACCTCCGCCGCCTACCCCGGCCGCCGACCACCATCACCGCCTACCGCAGCCACCAACCGCCACCGCCGCCAGCCACCCCCCTCACCGCCACCCAACCATTGTCGCCATCGATGACCGCCGCCGCCAACCACCGCCGATCACCGCCAACGCCGTCGACCATCGCCGCCGAAGATTTTGTTAATAATGCTTCAAAAGTAGAAATTTTCAACTGTTACCAAACGAATTTTTCTAATCAGAAGTCAATTTGGAGTAGAAGTAGAAAAATCAACCTCTACTTTTAAGGAGAAATAGAGAAATCAACTTCTAATCAGAAGTTGATTTCTCGTAGAGAAGTGTTACCATTCCCGCCCATAACGTCGGAATTCAAAAGTCCTTCCGAGGAAAGTCCGGTGATGGGAGTGGTCCGCGTCGTGTGGCCCAACAGATTCGGCCCATTTTCAATTGCTTTTCTGGTAAAGTGTTTGATTGCGAGTCTCTCTCTCTCTTTTTGGGTTTTGCGGTTTCGGCCCATCTACAATCCCTCGAGGAAGGGTGTGCGGGGGACTTGGACCGAAGCGGGAATCGGATCGGGCCAAATCGAACCGGCCGATTCCCATCGGAACCGATCCAGTGCTCAATTTCAGGTGCAAAACTCGACCGCCCGGATCGGACCGATATATATATCCTTTTTTTTTTAAAGAGTAAAGAGAAGAAAATTGTCTAAACCCTAAATCGGATCAGTCCAACCCAGGAACCGACCATCCTTACCTCGAGGAGGTAGATTAGTGGAGGCGCGAAAACTAGTACGCTGCACGAGAAAATTGACAACTAAAAGTTAAGCGGCATTTACAAAAATCATTATATTTATGATACGTCTATATATTCATTATGAACACATAAAGTTAAAATGCATTTAGACCTCCAGACCATTTGAAAACAGATTGAATAAGTTTTCTCAGAGTATCATGTGGGATTTTTGCACAGTATATACATATTGTATGTTTTTATGTCTTGAGGAGTTATTTAATTATTCAATTTCTATAGATATTTCCCACATTAAAGAATTTCCACAGATTTTCAATAATTATTTTTTAAAATGTTAAAAATGTCACTTTAATTGCAGGATAATTGCCGTAAAGCATTATATCTATTGTATGAATGTCGATTCAGTCCTAAACTTTTAAACTGGTTTAGATCCAAACATTTTCACGATTTGTCAATATAGTCCTCCCAATCAATTTTGATTGGAAATTGATAACGTGAATGCATGTCATCTTACGTAGCACAACCAGTGGTGGTCACCGAACCTTAACCAATGATCGGCAGGCCCTGTCGGCCCTTGACACTAAAAAGAAAGAAGAAAAGAAAATAATAAATTCAAAAGAAGTTACAAAATATGACCTTCAAGAACGATCATA
This sequence comes from Rhodamnia argentea, assembly GCF_020921035.1. Classification (NCBI taxonomy): domain Eukaryota; kingdom Viridiplantae; phylum Streptophyta; class Magnoliopsida; order Myrtales; family Myrtaceae; genus Rhodamnia; species Rhodamnia argentea. Next base: position 5,467,091 of record NC_063154.1, on the reverse strand, counting down.
TCACATAGGTCGATTAGCATCCAAGTCATCAATTTTCGCTAAAACTTAATGGTAATGACTACATTGACAAATCATCAAAAGCTTTAGGATTAAATCGTAACAATGATAAAATTTAGATTTATGACCGAATTGACTATTGTATAGTAAGCTTTGGACTATTTGCATAATTTTCTTCTTTGTTTGCTAATTTTCCATCTTAACTTTCTAATTTCCATTTCTAACTTTTTTTTTTAATCCGAGGTGAGAAAGTTATTATCAAGTATATATAGCTTCGTGGGACCTGAGCATGTCATTAAAAGGCTTCACCCGAACTCTAGGATGTAGAATGAATGAGAGAAAAATATTTTGCGTCAACTTGAAAGTGATGGTGGGAAGGTAGACTCCACATCAACTTCGGTTGGCGCACTGTTAGGTAGGTAGGTAGAGCTGCCTCTCGCGCCTGGGGTGAATCACTAGAATTTCGACTCCTGTGTGACTGGCCTACGCTCCACACGGTGCTTATCAACCAGTTTGCTGGCTACGTAACCCTGGTTGATAAGCATCGTGCAATGTACCGTTCCATATGGTGTGCAAAGACTATAGTTTATTTAAGAGTGAAAATGTTACTTTTTTTTTATAACTTTCATTTACAAATTATCAAATATTCTTCTAGGATAATCTTTTTTGTTATTTATCAAGCCCATTAACAACCATCTCAGAGAAGCTCAAAAGGGAAAAAAAAAAAAAAGAACAAATATGAGCAATCGACGCATCATCAACAAGTTGTTTCCAATCGAACAGGGGGAAAAAAAACTAACTCTCATGAATCGACACCATAGAATCAGACCTAACTTCAACATAATATGAAAGACAGAAGACGAGAAACAATTCCGTCCTTTATTTACGACACCATAGAATCAGACCTAATCAAGAAAATATATTTTTTTCCCCGGTTTTGAAATCCTTAAGGTTTCCAGAGAATGGTGGTCTCGGCGATCATGGAGGTGACAACGTACGGGTCCATGTTTGACGCAGGCCTCCTGTCTTCGAAGTAGCCTGTGAGTATACAAAAGAGAAAAGGAGACGTAAATAAAGCATAGAGCTTAGAGCGAAAGGGCGTATCGATCTGTCTAACATCCAAAGGTCGCGAGAACCGGTCACCTTTTCCGGCTTTCTCGGTATCGCGGCCCAAGCGTATGGATGCTCCTCGGTTCGCAACCCCCTGACCACCATCCAAGCCGATGAAAGAGGGTAATTAGAGACAGATCGCAGCCGACGACGAGGATGACGGGAATCGAGAAGGAAGCGCGAAAGAATGCGGTTCTTCCTTTGCCAGTAGGCCCTGACTTACCCAAGAGAACGTGTTGATGTCCGCGGTCTCGTGATGGCCGGTCAGCCTCCTCTCGTTGCCCTCTCCGTACGCGGCGATGTGGTGCTTGTGGCGCAATCCCAGCTTCTCGATCGCCTTCTTGATCGCGCCGAGGCCGCCGTCCTCCCTCATGGACTTGGTGCTAAACAAAAGAATCGGACACGGTGCTTTAAGCAACTAGACGCCCACACACGGTTCTATAACTTCGCTGTTATACCATTCGTCTTCTTTTTCACTCTCGCAGAGGAACAAGAAAATCACCTGTAGTTCGTGTGGGCACCGGCACCGTTCCAATCACCCTGCATGCCATACCAAAAGATTGAGGCAAGAAAACGTGGTTTCAAAGGGACGGAAGGCAAAGTCAAGTCGACCCATTTTCGAACGGACCTTGATCGGTTTCGGGTCGAAAGAAAGGACCACCCCAGCAATTTCTGTGATCCTCTGTTAGGGTCGACCAAATAATAGACATCGTCAGTCACGACGACTATAAAACATCATAGTAGGAAAAAAAAAAAAAACACGCACACACACACAAATACAAATTTAGAAGAAAAATGTTTGATCAAATAGCGTTCGATCCAACCTCGAGAATGTAACGGGCGACCCATGTTTGGTCTCCGGCAGAGATTCCGACCGAAGGGCCCACTTGGAACTCCCACTGTTCATGATCCGAATCATAAATTAGCACAAAACGGAAAAACTGATCAAGTGTGGGAGCGCACGATTTATCAGTCGGTTCGAGGACGTGTTGAATTGAGAAACTCGGGGCATACCTGGCTCGGCATGACTTCGCAGTTGATCCCACCGATGTTGATTCCGGCATACAAGCAGGCCTTGTAGTGAGAGTCCACTATGTCTCGGCCGAACGCCTTGTCCGCGCCCACTCCACAGTAGTACGGTCCCTACAAAAGAAGATGTCACGGACTTAGTACAGTTCGGCTCGATGAATCAACTCTAAGCATTGGCACTTAGGTACAGCATATATTCGAAGGCTCGATGGAGTCAACTAGAATTTGCGAGATAGACAACATCAAATGGCGCCAAAGAGCTAGAGCGTGTCGAATTTTAAGTTTCGATTCTAGATATCAAATCGTCAATCACTTGAGGGCCAGGGAAACCGCCCACCGGCCATCCAACAGGCCAGCGAACATCCTTTTGAAGGAGGGTATACTCCTGCTCGATGCCATACCCGATCGTAACACCAAAAAATTGTCAATCTCTAGTGAACATACTTGTGTTAATTCTCGTTTTCATCGTACCTATGTCAATATATACATTCTCAATATGGGTACCCAAATTTCAGAAAGAAAACGAAAAGGAAAAATCAATCACCATGAAAAACTAACTACCCTTCAAAGGCATGATTCCACCCACCCACAATTTCATTTTATCTATCCGATTTATTATAGGTCTTTTTTTTAGGTAATTCATTATTGGTCGAATAAATTATAATTTTGAATGGGTCCAAGGACAATGACAATGTACCTAGAAAAAAAAAAAACTACCTTGTAACTGTCACTAGCCAAACTCACACTTGCACCCCATCCTCTCATTCACGTCGTTTCCATTTGTACTTTGTAGTACAAAGCCACTCATGGAGTGTGACCCCGGCAATTATGACGACATCAAACGAAAGGTTGGAACACATAACGTAGAAAATATAAGATAAAACAATTTTTTTATAGGATAAAATGTCTGCCTTATCCATGTTTTTCCTAAAAAAGAACTGAAGATTATGATTTACCAGGGCTCTTTGGCGGCCACGTCAGGGTGACTGAAGACCTTGGCGGCGGCGAATCTCTTGTTGGTCGGGATCGGCTCGCCGGCGGGCGTGTAGGCATCGCACATGACCTAAGATAATCGATTAATGACGTCACAGCCATTTGGTTATATCCGGGAAAAAAGAAAATCTAATCCCTCCCTTAATCCCCGCTAAAATCGCAGATCGGAAAGAAGAAAAAAAAAATTAATTACCAAGATGTTGTTTCCTCTTCTGAAGGGATCCTTGAACACCGCCTGTGGGCTGTCCAAAAAAATACAAATAGACAGGTCATTAAAGATTCCCCAATATGACCAGAATCTCGAATCTCCACCGTCTGATCTTTCTCGGAAACTCCGAGGATTCTGGGGGATCGCAGCCCTTGGTCAACTCCGATGATTTCAGCCGGAAACAAAAGATCCCATCCTTTTTTTACCAAAAGAGAGGAATTTTCGAACGAGATACGTACTACAGGATGACTTCGCTGTCGTGGCCGGGGGCCTGGTCCGTGCTCGAACCGTCGTAGTTCCACTTCGGCAGCTTGGCCGGGTCGGTCACCGGGCCCGCCAGCGTCTGAAAGAACACAAAACGTTTGCCGAGGAATGAGAAAGAACAGACCATGGAGATGGGAAAAATTAGAGGAACGTGGAGATGGAAAAACAGAGGGACGTCGGAGCAAGTCGAAGAGGGGAGGAGGAGGATGAGGAGCGAAGACTTGCCCTGGCCTTGCTTCGCAAGTCGATGCCCGAACCGCCGATCCTGCGGAGAGAAGGAACGACGTATCATCATGTAGATGAATTTTCACAGAGGAGAGAGAGAGAGAGAGAGAGAGAGAGAGGACCGACCATATGTACTCGGCGATGATCTTGTCGGTGGTCTCGGAGAGGTTGAGGTTGATGATATCGTTGAGAGCAGACATGGCGATTCAAAGCGAGTTGGTATTGGTTGAGAAGGTCGTCGACAGAGAAAACAGGGATAAATGGAAGGGTACAGAGAGAGAGAGAGACAGAAAGAGTCGGGAGAGGAAGCGTTTGTTGGGTTGCCTGGGAATCTTTTCTTTCTCGAGTTTAAAGAGTAGTAATCACAAGAGACTTTGTCAGCTAATCACCGGCACATGAAAGGAAGGGGTATCTCCTTAGTATTCTATGGCAAGAGTCGGTGAAGTACTATAAATCGAGTGGTGGTCTTGTTTTATTGTCAAATAAGATTGGATAGTACAGGAAATGCAAATCGAGATTTTGTCATTGTTCAGTAGAAACTTCATATCATTGCAAATGCACCGGTAAATGCTCAAACGAAAATGGTAAGAATCCATCATGATTCGCTGCTAAAAAAAAAAAATTCACAAAAATGCGCAAATGGAGACAACCTTGGTCTAGGCAGGCTACAAGGATACATAGTGAATGCCAAACCTATTACAAAGAAAAACGAGATTTTTGAAAAGTACAAGTGCTTAAACATTCGATCGCTTTCGTGGAGCCTCGGCGTGAATCGGATAACTACTAAGGAAAATGAGCTCTAACTCCCTCGATTTTCGTGAAGTTTTGACATCAAATAAAGAGTTAAAGAGGAGTTGATGAAATTTCAATGTGAAACATAACTACATAGGAGAATGAGAAGGAGAGGGTAGGGGTTTTTAAGAAAATTACTCGCCTCTCAATCTTTGAGAATTGGAAAGATCCTTTCAAATTTGAATTTTTTTATTTATTCATCTAATTTCTAACTCTCCTCTTTCTGACTTTTGTTACGTCTCTTTGTAAAGCGTGTGAGTCAAATTCCACATCTATGAAACTAGCGTCTCCATCCCCACAACCCCTCTACCAGCAGGGCTGCATGCCTATTGGCTCAAATTTGAATTCGTTCATAAAAAATATTGGTTCTTTTATTCATCTTTACTTGTTTTTTTTATATTTTAGTTTCTTTTATTTTCAATTTCTTTCTCTTCGATCATTCCTATTTTAAAATGTCCTATGATAGCAAATCATACTAACGTGCCTAAAATATGTTACAAACAGTACTAATATGCCTAAAATACGTAATAAATATAATCGTTGTACATACGTATGTATAGGATATATCTTGTATTGCATAAAGAAGCACAATTATATAAACTAAACTAAAAAACAAAAATAAAAATTAATCTTGAAATATCTTTTTATTTGTATATGAAATATTATTTTAATTTTACTTATTTAAGAATTTTATTATTCAAGAAAAGTAGCTTTTGCATTATGAACATAAGAAATCCTATTCACTTTTATCCCACTCTTATATTGGATATATTTATCCGGGATGTATTGTCCTTTTATCCAATGTTATCTCGTCTTGGACAAGAATCAAACATTGGATTTGACAATTTTTATCACGTCCTGCCTTTTATTCAGGTTGCGAAATGTAGCCACACAATTTTATTTTTTTTACATAGTTGGCGGAGCAATCAAAGAATTTGATTTACGCGTGATAGATTCTACACTCAAATCATGGCATTTTGAATTTGGACCTCAAGGTCATGCCACCGGCGTCCACAGTGGGCCGCGCTCTTCACCACATCACCGACCCCGCGGCCTCGAGAATAGACGAGCCAAATTTGGGCGACATAGCTTGCTGAGCCTTTGATGCGGAGGCTCGGCCAGTCCAAGGCCGTCAAGTTCGTCGAGATCTCCACCGGCATGGAGGAGTGTTGAGGTTGCCAAGAACGACCGCGGACAAGCATAGAGAGAAATTCAAGAAAGGTCATTGGGATGAGGTGCGGTGGGGTCGACCGTGTGGAGGGGTGAACGGCAGCGGCCTGATGGAAAAGAATGGCATCGACAACTATGGGATGGAGAGCCGGTGGTGATGAGGTGGGCTGGGTGGGCGTCGGGCAACGGGAGGGAGAGAGAGAGAGAGAATTCAATGTTTAGATTGTTAGAGTTCGATTAGACAAGGAAATTTAAGCGTCGAAATCTCGTGTAAGTGATGACAAATGAGTACATTATCGGAAACAACAGATCCAAGTACTTCAAATTCGAGAAGATATTCGGTGGTTATAATGTATCATGGTATGTATTGACCTGAGATGCATTATTTATTAAATTTCAATCACAAATTACTATAGTTGTGTAAATACAAAAATTAAAATTCTCGCTTTTTTTTTTCTCTCCCTTGACCATCCTTCATCCACAGCCAGCTCCTCCATCTGCAGTCGCGGACGGAGTCGCCGGAGCCACATCCACGCCCGACTGTCCATGATCAAGCCACCCCCTCCTCCTCCGCCTCGCATTCGTCGCCCAACCATGGCCAAGCTAAGCCACCCACTTCGTCGTCCCTCACGGCCACCCCTCCTTGTATGAACAAAACCCCACGATAACTTGCACCTTAGCTTGTCCATTTGCTTCACCAGGGTAGAAACTTCCAAGTCAATCTCACTCGCGCCTGACAATGGCGGAGCCATTGAAACGTACACATCACTGGAGTGAAGGTCCATCTCGTGAAAAAAACACTGTTGAGATATTTCAGGGCCACGGTACATATCTAAATATGGGCATTGCTCCAAATCTGTCCAACCACTTTCGTTATGATTAGATGACACCAGCGAGCGATGCCGACCCTCGTCTACGGCCATGGTTGGCGTCATTTCGCCAAATCTGGAAATCTGGACGCTTGTGAAAAATCTGGAATTCATGGTCGCCGGAGGACAAATATGGAAACCTGGAAATCCGAGATCTGTGGCCACAAGCGGAAGTCATCAGAGCCCGCGAAAATATGAAAATCTAAAGTTGATGGTTCCGGATAGGTGAGAACAGGGCACGTGCACTAGTTAGCCTATGACACGGGACATTGTAAAATCACTAGATGCTCGCTCCTCATATTCATTATAGTTTTGAGAAAAATTTCCAAATAAGGGTCCTAATTGTCATCATTTTATCAAATAAGGGCATAAAGTGGACTATGTTTTAAATAATGACTTAAAATACCCTTATTGTTTCAAAAAAGGATCCGACCAATGACATTTTAGTCATTTACTGTTTCATTTTGTTTCCTTTTTTCACTCCTTCTTTTTTTGATATTTTTTTTTCTTTTTTTTTGGCCCTTTCTTCTCGAGCCACCGGCGAGGGTCAAGCGAGTAAGAAGGGCAAAAGAAGAAGAAGGAAAAGTAGAAATAAAAAAAATAAAAGAAATCAAATAAAGGGAAATGACAAAGATGGCGTTGGCCAAACCCTTCATTGAAATATTAAGAGCACTTCAGACCTTTATTCGAGGGAACGATTGCATTTTGGATCTTTATTTGAAATTTTCTCTAGTTTTGAGAACCGCTGCTACCGTGGATCCAGCGGGCCCATTGGTCTCCTCGAGGCTTTTCCTTGGGCCAACAACACTCTAATCACAAACTGGGCGAGCGTGGCGCAACGACCCAGCCACCTTGGTAGGCCTGCTTGAGCCTCGAATGACAAATGGGCTTGGGCCGCGAAATCCAGTTCTCAGAGACCCAAGAACGAACGGTGCAGATGATAGCGCCGAACCGCCCACGCTCGACCGTCAATACGGCGCGCAGCGGCACTTCGATTCACACGCGCGAAAACTTTCCGCAGCTTCTCCCCACTCGCGAGCGCACTCCCCGTGAACCCTAGCCTCTCTCCTCCCCGCGTCCTTCGCCAGTGAAATCTATTTAATAGGAGAAGCCACCCCCGCGAGATATTCCTAAAAACCCTAACGAAATATCTTTCTCGACTAGGGTTTTTGCCGAAACCTCTAGCTGTCGGCTCCGCCTGTCCCCGACCTCGAAGTCCTCCGCCCTCTCTCCGTTCCTCCTCCGATGGGCAAGTCGAGCAAGAAATCAGCTGCCATGGTACGCTCTCTATCTCGTTCTGTTGATTTGACGTGAGTTTCTCTGTCGAGTTCGATTCGGCGTTCTTAATGGCTGAGTCTTTGTTCCTAGGTCTCAGCTCCTGCCGCTGTACCGGCGACAAAGTCTGCCAAGAAAGGTACACCGCTTCATTAGTCTTGACGAGATGATGAGTAGAAAGGTCTTAGGGCAGGTGTTCAGTGTTCTGGTGAACATGCATTTGGTGGTGTGGCTTTGTTCGCTTTTTCTCCGTTTATTGATTGTCTGGTTCCTCTGTTTTTTCTTTTTCTGCGTTAAGCTTGCGCTCTCGCGTGCTCTGTTTGTGTATGTGCGTGAAATGGTGGTTTGGTTTTATGTGCCTCCTCGTTTGAGTTTACTTTCAAAATTTTCAATGTACTGTGTCGCCCAATTTCATACTCTTTGGCGTTGCGTAGATAAAAGAGAAGTTGAAGAAGTATTGGAGAAGAAGGTGACTGCAAAGAAGCAGAAGAGTGATGACCGGATAGAGCAGGCTATTCAGAAGAAGAAAGCTGAAGACAAAACAGTGATGAAAGTGGACAGTAGTAGCTCGGATGACTCTGATTCCGAGGAAGATAAGAAGGTCTGTTATAGTTATTTGTGCCGTAACTACTGTATTTGGTGCTTTCTTGACGGAGATTGAACTTTTTGTCTTCATTTGCGTTAGGCTGCTCAGAAGAAGCAGAAAGTTGAAATGAAGGAGCCACTGAAAAAGAAGGAAGAAACTAGCAGTTCAGAGGATTCATCCTCAGATTCGGAGGAAGAAAAGAAAGTATGTTTTTTACTTGCTTTCTTTGCAAAAATGACTTGTGCTTTTTGTTGCAAGTGCTTTTTAGTCTGGTAGTGTTGGTTGGCCCTTTTGTCTGCGAATACGTATATTATACTGCGCATCAGTAACCGCTCCCTTTTGGCTCTTAGGAACCTGCTCTGAAGAAGCAGCCGTCTAAAAATGGCGCAGTTGCTAGCCTCGCTAAGAAGGGCCAGTCTTCCGGCATTTCTGATGAGTCTGAGTCTTCAGACGATGAATCCGATGAGGATGAAGTCAGTATACATAGTCATTATATTTATGTTGTGGCAAATGTCTGAATTCTTTCTGCATAACCTGTGACATTTTGTTGATATCAACATGGCTATTGGCTAATGTAGAAAGTTGCTGGCAAGCCTGCACAACAGAAGAAAGCTGTTGTAAAGGAATCGTCAAGTGATGAATCAGAATCCGATAGCTCTTCGGATGAGGAAACTGTGAGGACAGCTAGTACTAATTGCTCTAATATTTCGATTTTAATGAAATAGAACAAATTGTAATGTATCTTGATTATAATTTTTCAGGAAAAAAGTAAAGGAAAAGTCCAGCAAAAGCAGCCTGTGGCGGGAGCAAAGAATGGTTCAGTCACTCTTCCAAAGAAGGATGAATCTACCGATAGTTCCGATGAGGAAAACACTGATTCAGATGAGGAAGACGAGGAAGATGTAAGTATGCTAGACTTTATTTCTGTATTGAATTTTAACCATCTATTTTATTCTGGGTTGTGTCCCGAGAGTACACTTTTGGTGCTCCAGAACCATAATTCCAGATCGATTATTAGATTATTAGTACTCTTTGCTGGTGATCGTGTTTACTCTTATAAACATGTGCCTTGGGCACAGGACGCACAGGATGAAAGTGCCAAGAAACCAATTCCTGCACTTCCTAAAAAGAAAGTAGAATCCTCAGATAGTGAATCAGAGGAAGAGGGTGAATCAGAGGAAGAGGTGGAGGTCTGTTCTCTGTACTTTCTCAATCTTACCGTGGTTTTCTATGTTGTGTATTTAAGGGAATTCTTGTGCAAATGACAATTTTGCGCTTATGCAGGAAGTTGTTGCTAAGAACAGTGTTAAAAAACCAGCTAGCAGTGTAGCAAAACCGGAATCGAGTGAGAGCGGTTCTGAAGACGAGTCAGACAGCAGTTCAGATGATGATGTGAGTGGCTTGTATTTATTCAGTGCAGATGATTTGCGAAACTCCTTAGGTTTTAATTGTTGGTCCCCAAGTTTTGGTTTGTGCAACAACCTTGAATGTCATTTTGCTAATTTGACGTCTCATATTTTAGTGATTTCGTGTATCCTGACTGATATTGCATGCATTCATGCATGTAGGTTTTCAACAGATTGCTCTACAGATTTGATTTTGTATTGGCTTGTGTTGCACCTAATCAGTTTTGTTGTGTTTTGGACACACAATTTTACTTTTATTTCTTCCCTTTTGCTGATAATTGATTTGTGATAAATATCGACAATTGAGTTTGATTAGCGATGGTTGCCATTATTTTTTCTCTTATGGAGCATGCATCGAGTTCGTTTTGCCATGGTTGCCACTATTTTTCTCTTATGGAGTATGCATCAGTTTGTTTTCTGTAGATGCTTGCAAACTTCTGTGTGTTGTGCAACTTCTATCTATTTTAGTGCGGTCTTTTGCAATTGGATCCCTTCTCTGAACTTGCTCGTATCTGTCCTTATTCCTTTTCTTTTTTCATATTTTACAGGGTCCACCTAAGAATGCTATGGATGTTTCAGCTAAGAGGCCACGTGCCACAGCTCAAACAAAGCAGACCCAGCAGGTTTATTTTGTTTATCTTCACATTGCATGCTATACAATTGGGTTACAATGTTAGATCTAAAGTTTTGCTTTATAGTTATCTCTCTTCTGTCTTTCACTTGTGCTTCTTTGTTTATTGTTCTTCTCTTTTGGTTTTGGGGTGGGTTTTCTATTCTTGAAGAGGAATTGGTTTTTCTTTAGGGTGGGGGGTGGACTGGTTTAAAATTGTTACTGTCCATGGTGGTGTGATGGAGTTTCAATGAATTAACCATGTTCCATCCATGGTGGAAGGTAGTTGTCTACGTTATAAAATTATCAATTGCGGGTCAATAAGTTCTGAGAGTTCTCTTGTTGTGATGCTGATATCGAGCTGGTTGGAAAGGGTGTTACTATGTCGATGCTCTTTAAATCTACAAGAATAAGGAAAAAAAAATTAACGAACTGATTGTGTCTTGGCACCTAAAGAGTTGATTGATGTCACTGCGCTACCACTGAGGCTGTGCGGTTGGTGCTTGGTGCTGTAGGTAAAGATGGATGTTGATGAAAGCGACAGTGAGGAGGATGATAGTTCAGAGGAGAGTGATGAAGAGCCACAAAAGAAAAAGGTTGGCACATAGCATTTCCATCTCTCCCGTGTTTTTGTTGCTTGGATGTCCCTTTATCATATTGGTCAATGACATTCGTTCTTTCCCCTTCTTTTTTTTTTCAGCCCAAGACGCCTGTGAACAAGTCAAACGGAAAAGTTAGTAAAAATGAAAGCAGCAGTGACGAAGAAACCACTGATGACAGCTCAGATGATGAGCCCAAGAAGACATTAAAGAAGGTAAATTTTATGGGACATGCATGTTTAATGATCATTGATTCATTGTGGGTCAGTGGATTCTGTGGAAAGCATATGTTAAATGGCCACTCTTACCACTTTTCTACTTGTTCCCCGAGTTCGGTCAGTTTGCTGGATGAATGCATGCAGGAAAGTTAGGAAAGGATGGTGTTGGGAACAGTAATATATGGTCATTTGTCTACTCCTGAGTTTTCATCATGGGATGCATGGACTCTGAGGCCCATAGGGGAATGATTACTTGCTTGCTGTATTGGATATTTCAACTTTTTTTGTTTTTGGGGGGGCGAAGGAAGAGAGAGAGAGAGAGAGCGAGCAAGCTTATCAGCTTGTCCCGAAGAGAACAAATTGGTTTGTGTGCTGGTGTGGTTGGCTATGATGCATTTCCATCGTGAGAGAGATAATTCTCGTGCTACTTTTTGAATGTAGTATCATTTAAATTTTCTCACTTCATTGAAGTGGGAATCTTCTAATATGAGGTCGTTTTGCACTTCAAATATATTTTTACAGGATGCTGATGCAGATATGGTAGATGCTTCTCCTTCAGCAAAAGAAGTTCCAATGTCAGAGAAAAAAGCCGTATGACTCCTATTGCCGCTGCTTGTCCTGTCCTTAGCTCCTGTTTGTCGACTACCTGTCATCAGCTTTTTAATAATTTATACTCATGTCAATTCTCACTGCAGCCCAAAACGCCCATTACACCTCAAAGTATGGGCTCAAAGACTGTCTTTGTTGGTAACCTGCCCTACTCAGTTGAAAAAGCTGATGTGTAAGTGTTGCTTCTTTGACTATGAAGCTTGGTCATGTATTATCAACTGATAAATTTCATTTTGCAGGGAGAATTTCTTCCAAGCTGCTGGTGAAATTCAGGATGTACGCTTGGCTGTTGACGCTGATGATAGGTTTAAGGGGTTTTGTCATGTTGAGTTTACCACAGCTGAAGCAGCACAAAAGGTAATCTGTCGTTTTGATAGGCCTAATTACTAATAAAATCAGCAAGCTTGCGGCTTGAGTAAAATATTATTTGAATCTGGTGGTGCTTTTCTCCTATATCATGTACTTAGGTGTTGAAGCTTTTCCTGTAATCGTTGTAGCTGCTCACGGATGGCGAAATGAATGATGAATTTCATTGGCGTACCTGTGTGTCTAGGTGTTTTGGTAGTTTGGGTTCTATAGATTCAAATAATTGACTTCCATTTCAGGCTGTTGAATACAATGGAGAGTCTCTTGGTGATCGTCAGTTGAGAATAAGTTTGGCACACGAAAGGGGGGCTTATACTCCACATAGCGGGTAAGTTTCTAATTTAACTTTGAATAAATATTCCGTAGCAGTAAACCACTAGGTCTTATGATAATTTAATTTGCAGCAAAGGCAACTTCTCATCGCAAAAGGGAGAAAGGGGTGAGGTCCAAACTGCTTTTGTGAAGGGTCTTGACAAGTCCCTTGGAGAGGAGCAGGTACTAAAATTATTCTCCCTTCTGATGAATAGGGTGATTGTTTGATTCTGGGTTCTAAAAATCTTGTCCCTTCTGAATGCCAGTTAAGAAGCTCCTTGAGTGAGCTTTTTGGGACTTGTGGCGACATTTCAAGAATCTCAATTCCTAGGGATTATGATTCTGGCGAACCCAAAGGGTATGTATCCTTAAATTGATTGCAAAAAGGAAAATGTTCCTAGGGTGCGGTTGTTTCGCGAAAAATAAATGAGTTAAAAGACATTTCCTAAATTGATTGGTTTTGTTTTGGGTCATAAAAATGATTGCTTGTAATGCTTGTAGAAATGAATGAACGAAAAGTATTTTCATTGTACAGAAAAATATTTAGACATAAATTATTGTCCTTGATGAACATAAGCAATCATTTTTAGAAAAATATTTTCCAGATTGTTCATTTTTCACGAAACATATGGAGTCTTGGTTTATAGACTTGCTTAATTCTCGTTTGATAAAAAATTAAAAAACTCAATGGTTTGTCTTTGATGTTCGAATATTGATTTTTACATGATCTTTTGCAGGTTTGCTTACATTGACTTTACTGATAGCAATAGTTTCAACAAGGCGTTAGAGCTTCATGGGACTGAACTTGGTGGATATCCACTCTCAGTGGACGAGGCAAGGCCGAGAGGTGACAGTGGTGGTGGCTTTGATGGTGGCAGAGGTGGAAGGAGTGGTGGAAGGAGTGGTGGAAGAGGTGGTGGAGGTCGCTTTGCTGGTAGACGTGGTGGCCGTTTTGATGGTGGTGGCAGAGGAGGTGGCCGTTTTGATGGTGGCAGAGGAGGTGGCCGCTTTGGTGGCAGAGGTCGTGGGACACCTAATAGACAAAGCATGGCAGCATCTGGCACAGGTATGTCATTATGATTATTTGGTAGAACTATCAGTTTTTATCAGTCAAAAATGTAGTTCGCTCACTTAAAATGGTCCCAACCCAAGAATATTTACGTTACATTTGTGTTCTGTCGTCTATTTCGTAATGAGCTTTCTTTGTTGCTTTCTGTCTAATAAAAGTTGTTTTCCGGCGACATTGCAGGGAAGAAAACGACCTTCAATGATGACGAGTGAGTCATCAGAGAAAATATAGGGAACTCCCTGAGGTACTGGACAGGTTTATAATGATGCTATATTTATGAATGAAGCAGCAGGACACAGACATACCTAAAGATTTTGTATTTTGGAAACCAGCGTGTCCATTTTGTTTGCAATTTTGATATCTCGAATATTTTTTTTAGTTATGAGTGAAAGTTAGTTCTGTTTTATATTTAGCCTGATACTGTTTTTTTTTTTTTTTCGGTTGGGTCATAGCCCGGTACTGGTTAAGAGTTCTTCGATCGGTTTATTAGATGCCATCTGGAATTTTCCATGAGCACAAAGTTAATTATTTGTGCGGATGGGTTTTCGAAGAAGCAGTGGAAGTGTTCAACGTGATCAAGTCGTACAAACGAAAGGGGTCCCGGATGATGAACGGTGGGGCGTATCGGATTGTAGCAAAGATGACACGCGTAATTTCTAGGCCGTTCTCGGTCGACTCTCAGCCTTTGCTCGTGTCATGGCGGGTTAAGAGTGCCGAGTTTACTTAGCGGGTGGTGTCGCCACTATCTTAAAACCTTCTCTCGTGGGTAATCTAGACACCTTCTTATATGTCGAAGAACCTTTTTTGTCTCAATAGTTCACCGAATTTGCCCGGACCGTGGAACACAGTTATCTTGAACGACTTCTGTCTTTTATTCCTAAACAGGTCCTTGTTTGTCAGCCACACATTCTTTATAATGTAAAGGGAATTATTTCTCAATCCAACCATCTCGAGTTCAACTGGCATTTCCGCAACAAAAAAAGAAAAAACTTAGAGCTCATATTGGTTTAAATCGAATGATGCAACGGGAAGACATAGCAAGTCATTTCGCCGTTCAGGCATCTAGAAAGTGAGCTCGGCGTGTGCCTGGAAGCACAAAAGAATGTTCTTGAACCTCACCTTGATGACAGCTCCAATTTGAGAGTCACCGATAAAAGAGCAACCCCTCTAAGAAAAAACTGTAGCAGGTAAGAAAGAAAATTCGGTTCGCCATATTTTAATTCCCACCGTTTCTGAGGTGGGAAAATAAAAATTCTTTCGAACCTTTTTTGAGTTCAAAACTATGTTGGACCTCCAATCTCAAGATAATATCTGAGACATCAAAGCTGATTTTGTCAAATATTTTGTGGACTAGAGCACATTAGTTATGTGCCCTAACAAAACTCAGATATACCATAGCACCGATGTACTGTACATAAAAATTTCAAATAAGGATTTGGAGTGCTTTTATTTTTTCAAATAAGATTCTAAAATGGATTTTTTTTTTTAATTATAGGCCTGAAGTGCCCTTGTTGATTCGAAAAAGTGCTTGATCAATAGTATTTTCGTCATTTATATTTTTTATTTATTTTTTCCGTCCTCTTCGATTGTGGCCGGTCTTAGGTGATGGCCAGCCATTGGCGATAGCCGGGTTGCCTCGCCTCGCTCGATCCGGCATGGTCGGCTCTTGCCTACCGTTATTGCCTAGGTCGGATGGGTCGCCTCACTTGATCTTGTGAGGGTTGCCCTTGCTAGTCTCGCCTGTTATTGGCAAGGCCACCCAACCATCGCCTCAGGCCGGCCATCGGAGGAAAAAAAAAGGAAAAGAAAGAAAGAAAAAGACGTCGAAAAATATAAATGACAAGAATATTTTTATCTGTTTTGTTTTTTGAATAATGAGGGCAATTCAAATTTTTATTTGAAATAGGAAAAAGTGCATTGGAAATCCTAAAACTTGTTACAAAAATGTAATTGAGTCTTAAAAGTTTCAAAAAGTGTAATTAAGTCCTAAAGCTTGACACAAAAATGCATTTGAGTCCTAAAACTTTCAAAAAGTACAATCAAGTCCTAAAACTTATCATAATAATCCAATCAAATTCTTTCATTGGTTGAATTTTTTGAAAATTTTAGGAGGTTCATCATTTATTGATGGATTTTTCGGGATTTATCTCTTGCATTAGTTGTCTACTAGTTGATAGCTAGTTTTGGGGCTTTCGACATCAAAAGGCCTCGTGATAAGTTTTAGGACTTCATTGCACTTTTTGAATGTTTTTAGGACTTGAATGCACTTTCATACCACATTTTAGGACTTGATTGAATTTTTTTAAAATTTTAGGACTAATTTGCACTTACAAGTTTTAGAACCTTCAAAGTAATTATCCTTTTGAAATATAATCCACACTCTCATAGCCTCACGCCTTATTTGAAAATTTCCCTGTAATTTTTTAATCTAGATCCATGCGTGACATTACTCAAATCAAACCGTCCAAATTATGGACAATCCGATTTGAGTCACGTTTAAGATTCAAAATTTTTCAAATTCCAAAAAAATTTCCGTCCATACTTTTTTCCTCTCTTTCAACACATGACGTGGCTCAAATCAAGTCATTCAGTTTTATTTGAATAGTCTAATTTGAATAATGTCACGCATATCACAAAAATCGTTAGGCTATCCGAGTCCAATTTTTGGAGTCGAAATGCCAAAGAAACAGCCCGAGGAGGGTGAAGCCATTTCCGTGTTTGTGGAGGCCTTCGTCTCCTTCGTTCGATCAGCGATCCCTCAGCGTCAAGAGCCTTGGTCATGATCCTCGTCGATGGCGTTCCGATCCTTGCCGAATCCGATTCGTCTTCGCCGTCTCAGGTACTTCTCTTCTGTAACCCCCCTCCGTGTTGGCTGCCTCCGATCCCCGTCGTCGAACGAGGCCCCAACTTCGTCCAAAAACTAGTGAAGTCACTGGTACCTCTCACGTGCTTGAATATGGTAGCGATAGAGGGCGATTCTTCTCTGATTTCGCGGGTTCGGTCAACAATTGGAGTAGATGAATGATTACAAATAATACATGACGATGGCAGTGACTGGAGGAGTCGTTCGCCTTTTTATGCTTGTGAAGCTTTTGACCTCGACTCCGCATATGCGATCGCGACTTGTTTAGGAGCTGTCTCGGTTCTTCTTCGAGAATATAGCGGTAATGTGATCGAATAGCGATTGACAGAGAAGAATGTGAAGAATGATAAAGTTGAGTGTTTTAAGCGCTGCCGTGTTCGGGCAGCTCTTGTTCTTGAACTCTGAAATGGCAGTTGGCCGTTAGCAAACGTAAGATGAGAAACTCACGAATCTTCTTTCGTGTTCAGCTGCGAAACCAATTGCCAAGGAGATTGGCTGCGAATTTTAAGTAAACAATGATAACTTACGACCTATGGCTTTGAGGGAGTCCTTTGATCTGATTTATTTGTGGAAGACATGCATTGGAAGATCGGCTCTGGAAAGGTTGTTTGGACCTTAGGTGTGCAATATAGTTATTGGTATGGTCCATTCAACGCGGCCCATGATTTGAGCACCCACCTTGAGTCTAAATCCTTTTGCTTTATTTGTTGTTCTTCCACTATACTTCTTCCAGATGATAAACATCTTGAGATGGAAAAAGAATCCATCCAGCAGTGCACTGTTCTCATAGGATTAGCTATGGTCTTTGACATAATCTTGCAAGCAGACACTTGATTGAAAAGCAGCCCAAACTAGTGAAAACTTCATTCCCTAACAGAAGACTGAGTAAGGAAACGAAGTTCCCAGCTTGAATTGACAGAATCATACCATTTGTTTGAACTTGGAATTACATAATATGGGCGTCCCACTTGTGCTTTTCACTACTATTAGCATGTAACTGATTGAATTGAATTGCTGTGGGTATCGAGAATTAGGCAAAGAAACTTGCTGGTTGAAAAATCTTCATGTCATCTATTTTGCAGTTTAAGCTTGTTTCATTCGCTGCATATCTATCTCTCTAGTGACGGCTTCTTCTTTCTTACTTGTCAACAGGTTGTGGAAATCTTAGCTGCTTTAATGGACCACCCATCTTTATTATCTGCCTCTCATTTATTCAAAAGTACCCCAGAGAGGGGGTTTTCCATTTCAGAGGAGTCTGGTTTGGGGAGCAGTACACAGCCTAAATGTGTTTATGTATTCCAAAGTGAATATGCAACTGTTGACCCTGCTTTTGTGGATGTATGGTTATTCCCCTTTCATCAGTCAGACTAATTGGAATGCTTGCTTATTTTTGGAGTACTTGTTTATGCTCGTGAAACTACTAATGACCGTTTTCCATCCTACATGACAGGTTGCCGGGACTGATGAAGCAACTACATGCGTGGGGCTTGTCATTCGGAATCGGTCAAATGGGAAGTACGAAGCAAATGCGACAGAATTAAGAGAGGCTTGGAAATGATAAACCTGTTGCATTTGACATAAATCCTTAAATCTGCATGCTAAATTTTTTCCCCATTGAATCTCAGGATTTCGATTGCCCATTTGGATTCTCCAGCTGTTGTGGAAATGGGTCTTGCTCAGATGTTGTCACAAACTTCTGATCCCAACTTGCAGGATGAGATGGATGTACTGGTTTTGTATCTTTAATTAAAAAAAGCAAAGCTGTGAGGTTTAATGTTTGATTATTTTCACGTTCTTATGCAAAATCTTGTTAAATGCTGAAATGCAGGTTCATCTTATTGGCGGTTTTGAGGATGCTTCTCTTAAAGTCTGACCTGAGATTCCCTTCTTAGTGATTGTCAGCGGATGTACTATCCACTCAAAGGCAAATAAATGAGTTGGTGTATTAATTGTGGGACTTTGTATGCAGAGAACCAACCGTAGTGATGCAGAAATCCATGGAAAAATGGATGGTTATTCCCTACCACTGTGTATCAAATTGATCGAAACATTGTGGAGGAGACGGGAAAAATTTCATATCCAGACATTCTTTGTGCTAGGCCACAATACCAGAAGGGATGCTGATGGACATGCTTACCCTATTATTACTGGATTCCTGGTTAGTGTCTGTTTCAGATGTGCTTTGTTGCGTTGGTCCCTTGTTTTAAATGATATTTAACATCATGATGAAACATAAAAGTAGAGTAATGGAAATGTGGACAATTTTCTGTTAATATGGGAGTAAATTAAAGTGAGAAAATATTCTCTCATGATAAATAGCAGTAGTCTAGCCTGCATTACTGCCTGAGAGATGTACTACATCTATTGACAAGATGGGCTATTTCGAGTCCAACACTAGCTTCTCATTACAGAACCTAGGTAATGTAATCCAAGCAAACTTGTAATGAAGAAAGCTATTCTATTAATTTCTTGACTGTCTCTGGAAGGTCATGATGTTAGCGCATTTTTCTGAACTTCAGCAGTTAAAGTTTCTCTACCTGTCAATTTTCTGAGTTCCAATAACTAACTGACATGGTATTGTAATGGGCTGCGCATCAAATGTTTTATTATTTGCATTTCATCTGCCGACACTTTGATGTAAACTCTTGTTCATTGAGCGTTTGTCAGGTAGAGACATCCAATGGGTCTGTATTGCCAGCCTGTTTCGATAGAACTTCCAGATGTCCTGATGAAGTGGTCCGGCGAATTCGTATAACTGCACACAGTGATGACCCCACTTGGACAGGCGGGTTGCTGGAAACCTATCATACTCAAGACGATAAATTTATAATTGCACCTTGCTATTGGTAAGAACATTGCTGGCAAATATGTAGTCATTATGCATTGCCAATATACATAATACGCAGACATTGTCCTTTTCTGCTTCTCAAATTATTCAAGGTTCAGTTACGCTTTTCTGTATGTTGCTGACACTATGTAGGTCTCGCCGTCAGTTGCACATTGCTTCGACACTGCAGCACCTTTCTGACTCCCAATTACTTCTCAATTGTTCGACTTCACCTCATGCTGAAGGACCAGATTTTGTTGATAATTTAAGGAGGTAGGTTCAAAATAAAGATTTTGAGTTTTATCTCGGCAATAGTTGCTGAACTCTCTGCTACCAGACTTAGAAGGGTATTCTGCTGATTAGCTTTTTTCTTTAGCAAAAGATCCACTCCCACTGTCAGGGAAAATATTCAAAGTAATGATATTTTGCTAGTTGCTTCCACATTGGAGGGATTTGATTGTCGTAGGTGATTGCTTGCTGTTATTCTCAATGTGCGGCATATACAATTCTTGCAATTTACCCAGAATTCAAAGGGTGTACTTGCACATTACTTAGTTCTTGCAAAAAAAACTGATTGCTTATGTCATTTTATATTGATCAGGCAGTTCGATTACATAATCAAACACCCACACTGGAGCGAGACTTTCCCGAAGAGGCAACCGCGCGTATTCGAGAGGAATGGTCAAGGAGGTTGGAGAAGATGCCGTGATTGACATGAAGTTCCCTGGACAATCGTGAACGAGAGAGCCCACCTATTTAGGGAACTAACTATTAACTTACCTGAAGTTCCCCTTGGAGTACGGACGTGAAAATGTTGTACCCTAGAAACTTACAATTACTCCGAATGAGCGAGTTGTAGCACTTAGCATTCCGTTCAGCTGTTTGAGAAACATGTTTGGTTAGATTGTTCATGTAGTCCTACTTGATCTCGGAGGTAATCTGACTCTGTCCGAATTGTCTGGCGTCATGGTTCTCACTCTGTTAGGATGCTGTTCCGCTTTTCTATTTTTCTTCTTAAAATAAGTTTGTATTGTAATAGCGACGTGAGATGCAATAAAAGGTAATACGGCGGCATTTAACAATCACATGTGCATTTCTCGTATATATTTCAGTGGAAGGACCAATTAGAACAAGATTTTTTTTATAATTTAAGATAGAGATGGCCGGTTCCGGTTCAGGAACCGGCGGTTCCGATTCCTGAAAAAGGTGGAACCGGAACCGGCCCTTGAAGAGCCGGTTCCGGTTCGGAACCGCCGGTTCTTAGGCCCAATGGTTATTTTTTTCCGGGCCTCCTCCCTTTTTTTTTTGTTTTTTTAAACCGGCCCGGAACCGGCGGTTCCGGGCCGGTTCCGACAATTATGGAACCGTGGGCCCGGTCAACGGGCCGGTTCCGGGCCCACGGTTCATTTTGGCCCTCTCTAATTTGAGGATTCAATAGGGCAAAATCAAAAGATGACGGATCTATTCGAAACTTTACGAAAAATCCAGGGACTAAACAAAATATGTTCTCTTTCTGACCGCGGCCTCCCTCTTTGTTTCTCGAGAAAATATTCAGTCCTCTCGCTCGCCGAGCCGTAACCTCGCCGCCGCCGCCGCCGTCGGACCTTTTGCGGTCTCTGCTTCCGCTCGCTCCTGCCCCACCCAGCCCGCAACAACCCAGCTCCGCCTCGCTCGTTTCTTCTTCAG
The DNA here is from genome assembly GCF_020921035.1 of Rhodamnia argentea. Classification (NCBI taxonomy): domain Eukaryota; kingdom Viridiplantae; phylum Streptophyta; class Magnoliopsida; order Myrtales; family Myrtaceae; genus Rhodamnia; species Rhodamnia argentea. The sequence continues at coordinate 5,446,008 of NC_063154.1, read as the reverse complement.
TTCGCCGATTCCGAGTCGCCGCCAATCTCTGCCGGGTCCGCGGCTAGCTCGCCGACTCGCTATCGAAATCAAGGTCAGTACGTGATGGACATGGTCGCTTTTGACTATGCACTCCAGTTCAGTAATTGGTTTTGCATTAGGTTGGAAACCACAGAAGCCCGAACTTTTCCATCAAATTTTTGGTAGTTGTGAGAGCGCATAGAACCTATGTGAAACCGGTCATTGCTTAGAGAAACGCGTTGGCATGATCTTTTTGGAAGTTGCTTGTCTATCGACCACGAGAGAAGAGTGTCCTTGGGGAATAGCTAGGAATCATAAAGGGCTATAGACACTTAATCAGACATCTGAAAAATCATAACCAACTTTTTTATGTTGTGTCATGGGAACTGCATCCATGTCCTCTGAGTTCATGAGCTTCAAGATTGTCCCGACCTTCTTCGGTTAACTTGGCTAGCAGCTCTTTTGGAGCTCCATTTCCAACAAAATCCTCCATGCAGAAAGATGCCATTGTTTTCTGCTATTTCTGTCCGAATCAGACTTTTGATTTAAATGATCCATGTGCTGTTGCTGCAAGCTTTGTTCGGATTGAAGCTTGTCGTTGTTTTTTTTTTTTTTTTCGGACTTTGCGTGGCAGATGGAAACTTTAAGGTACATATATATTCGTAATTGATGTCTAGCCGGTCACATCTGTGTCAATGACCTACCTGTTCGGTCATATTCTCTCCTCACTCAAGCTTTCAATAGAAAAAAGTTGACAGGGTTTGTCTCACATATTAATGAAGTTCTGCTCACAGGAACCTGATCTTCATTTTCAGAGCAGTTAATGATCTGTGATTGCTCAGTCTTCCTCTAGACCATACTGACATTGGTTAGGTTAAGCGCCCTTTGAGCCTTGCCTGTGCAGTTCGAACGCTTGTTTATGAAAGAGACAAGGTCAACAAAAAAGAGTTTGATGAGCCAGTCCATTTAATATTTTCCTTAGAGGCATAGTAAAGCGCTGTCATAAGTTCATGCTTAAACATGCTGGAATATTGATTAGTGAAAACACAGAATCGCCAAAAGAACAACATATTTTGAACCCTTCATTTAGGATTGGTCAAGAGTCGCCAATCTGGATTGATTTCTTTTAAGGGAAATGTACAGGCATCTGACTATACAGAAGATTGCATAAAATAAGAGGCATTCACAGCAATGTTGAGGTGGGATAGATTCATTGGCATCAAGGTTGATTGTGATGCGCTTGGTTTTAACTCTTTTCTTCTTTTGGTGATGCCGATACCTTCTGTGGACTTTTTCATATATTTGAATCAATTGCTGCGACATTTTCTTCTTCATGGAAACTGATGGACTTGTTTGGATGGATAAAAAGATTATGTCCTTGGCAACAATTATAACTGCTGCAGCTCCTGATATTGACAGCTGTTGCATGTTGCACAGTTTTGAATGCAATCTTTACCTTAGAACTAGTGGTTATGGTTTGAGTATTTGGAAGCAGGCAAAACTTGTTTTCTTTGACCATCGTATGTGTTGCTTCTTGTGCTTTAGTATTAAGACAATAATCGGAGTTTTCTTCTCTTATGCAGGATGAATGGGTTATCTCTTGGAGAAAAGCTATTCATACAAGGAGGCATTGCACAAGACCTTCGCTCTGATGGCCGTAAACGACTAACTTACCGACCCATATATGTCGAAACCGGCATTATTCCACAGGTACTTTATAATTGCTGGCGGTACATAAAAATGCCATGCTTGATAGTTTATGTGGTGAGATTTGACCAAGGTAAATTTTCTTTTGCACATGTGACAGGCCAATGGCTCGGCCAGAGTTAGAATGGGTGGAACTGATGTCATCGCCAGTGTGAAGGTAGTCTAAAGCATGATTTTTCCTTTTCCTTTTTGTAGGACTTGGCAGTTTGGTGTTGTAGAGTTTTCTGTCTGTTTCTACTCAATCTGCGGATGGATCCTGGTGTTTGTGGTTAATTGTGTGGTTCTTATTATTCCCTCCTAATATTTTCCAGTGCAGGCCGAAATTGGAAGACCAAGTCCAGTACAACCCAACAAAGGGAAGGTTTCCATATATGTTGATTGCAGCCCAACTGCCGCTCCAATGTTTGAGGTCCTATACTTTTAATTCTGCTGCTTCCCAACATAACTATTCTAGTAATTTTTGTTTGCATGGATCTGCTAGTTCTCAGTTTTCTCCCCTTCATTTCTTTTGAATGTCCCTGACTTGGAATTAGCAGTATATGTGGATTGTTACTGTTTGAGATTGAAAGGGTTGGTTTGAAGCCAAATACTGACACTTTGAAATTTTGTTGTGTAAGCTGCACCATGTTTGGTACAGTATGCTTCCGGTTCACAATTAGAGGATAGATAGGTATATCGGTTTTAAATAACTGATAGCTGGCTGATTGCTGCCCTCAAACTGAACCTTGACTCAGTTAGTACGGGGTTGTTTCATGCTCGGCATCTGATATCTGATTTAGCTTCTTGATATTTTAAATTTTCTCCCCTTGAGCAAGATAAATAGAAACCTAAAAAATACTGACATTCTAAAACCTTGTTCGTATAGATTGCGCTATGTCTGCTACAGTTTGCTTCCACTACACAGCTAGAGAATAGATACTCACGCCACTTTTAAATTGACTGATAGCTGATTGCCTTCAAACTGAAGTTTGACTCGGTTAGTAACTTATTATAGAGTGGCTCAATGTTCTAGATGGCATCTGGTCTCTGATTTACTTTCTGGAAATTCTCTACTTGTACCCCCTTGAGCAAAATCAACAGAACCTAAATCTTTCCTATATATACAATCAGTTGCAAATTGGATGTTTCACTGTCCTTCACCATATTGTTTTTTACGTCTGTTAGTTTCATCAATTTAACACTATGGTGCAATTTTATGCAGGGTAGAGGGGCCGAGGAGTTGTCAACAGAAGTGTCAGTTACTCTCCAGCGATGTCTTTTGGGTGGGAAAAGTGGAGCAGGTTTGGAATTTTCCGTACGTTGTTTAAAATGCTAGATATCCTCTATACATTCTCCCTCTGCATTTTCTTTGTCAAAATAGTCTTCTCTTTTTCTTTTGGCCACAGGTTATCAAATACGTACTAGTGCCTAACTTAATTCAGAAGGCGTGATTGTTTATTTCACAGGTGCTGGAATTGATTTGTCATCTCTGATCGTTGTGGAAGGAAAAGTCTGTTGGGATCTGTATATCGATGGTCTTGTTGTCAGTTCAGATGGGAATCTCCTAGATGCTCTTAGTGCTGCCATCAAGGTATACCTTTCTTGAGAATTCTATTATCTCAAACATATCCTTAAAATGGTTTTGTGCTCGATATATTCGGTACCTTCAACATCGTAATTAATTGTGTCCTGATCACAAGGTCCTTTGTTAGTATGCTCTTAAAACTTCTTCTGACATCCCTTCCATTGTTCGTTCTGGAGTGGAGGCTGCTCTGAGCAACACAGGCATCCCCAGAGTTCATGTCGCAGCGGAAGCATCCGGTGAGGATCAACCAGAACTTGAAATCAGTGACGAAGAATTCTTACAATTTGACACATCTGGAGTTCCTGTTATTGTTACATTAACAAAGGTATAGAAATTCCAGTCTTTGCCCACTTCCAGAATTGTTTAATGTCGCCATTGAATTATCATTTTTTTCCTTGTCCAGGTGGGCAGGCATTATATTGTAGATGCGACTTCGGAGGAGGAATCAGAGACGAGCTCTGCTGTTTCTGTTTCCATCAACAGGAAAGGGTTAATATGCGGTCTTACCAAGCGGGGAGGTGCAGGTTTGGATCCAAGTGTCATCCTCGATATGATATCTGTGGCTAAGCATGTAAGCGAACAGCTAATGGATCGGTTAGATTCCGAGATATCCGCCGCCGAAGCTGTTGAAGAAGAATGATACTCATATAAGTGTTTACCTTCTTTCGGTAATTTAGTCAATGGCTAATCGATCAGTTAAATTCCGCGATGTCAGCGCTATGCTGCACATTCTTCTTTTGCTAATTTAATCCACAATTACCTGTAGCATAAGGCAGTGTCATATGTGGCTGGGAAATGTCTTCAAATTGTTGTCCTCACCGGCTACTCAGATTGAAGAAGGCATGTAATTCTATCAATTTTGGGGAGAATGAGGTAGTATACAAGTCAGAGGATTCAAAATTTCTGTCGGGGGATGCTTGGGACTTTATTCTCCCATTGTCGTCCATGTAAGTTATTCTTTTGCCATTCAGTTCACCAGTTGATGCTCTTGGTGCTCACTCTTTCTTTGGTTTAAATTTTGAGGTTGCCAACAACACTAATTGGCCCAAAAATAAAAACTAAATGCCAGATAAAAAATGCACAATTTCTTCTTAGACTCGTCCGTTCAGATTTGCTTAAGCTTGAGAGCTGTGGATAAAACCCGATGAGCGGGGTCTGATTATCTAATTAAATTTCAATAGGAGACTGCAGAAGGGATGGGGTCTCGGTGGAAGCAGTGAGTGCAACACGAAGAGAGTATGTTGCCTACTGAGCTTCCATGGCGGAGGGGCTTCAGTTTTCTCTGGCCCCCCAAAATGAAAAAAGACACTCATCATTTGTTTGTAAACTGGAAGACTGATTTACCCGCTGTCAACAAGAACAAAGAAATGAAAGTACGTACATTTCAAGAGCAAGTCAAAAGAATCTTCGCAACTTCATCTGCTGTTATCAAGTTTCCATCACTCAGTCCTACAGATTTTACCAAAACCTACGGGAGTCGAGTCCTTGCTTCCAACTCACTGCACAGTTTCATTGCCAACTGATCTTTCCCACAATGGCGATGGCAAATCTCGGACAACCTATTTGGATCGGGAAGCATCAACCTATCGACCATTTCCGTGAGGATCTGGACCGCTCCATCGAGATCAATGCACTTAACAAAAGTACACATCACCATCGTAAGAGTTTCACTATTTGGACGGCGCCCACTCCTGATCATGCTTTTGTACAGCTGAAATGCGACATCGGGGTTTCATAAAACTTCAACATGAATGGTAGAGTTACGGAGGATGAACTTCGACTCTCCCGCCATTTTCCTGAAGTTTTGACGTAAACCAAAAAACCATAGAGTAAAGAAGTTTTTTTAAGAAATCTCAATACCACTCGTTCTATGGAGATTACGAAAGTAACCATCGACGTGAGGCAAGTGATAAGGCCATAATATGTTTTCTTTGTAAACGTTAACCGTCATTAATAGTTATGAGTACTAGAATTGTAATGTGAGCAAACCAATTGGATTTCTTTGCGACTGTTGTTAACAGTCATTAGTAGCTATAAGTACTAGAATTGTAATTTGAACAAACCACGTCCAATCAATCGATAAACACCAGAACACCAGTCATCAATTTTATCTTCCTGTTTCGTAAACCAACCTTTGGTTTCATGTTCTAGTATGCGTACTGTTTTGTCAATATTGAGCATATTACACTTCAGAAGGACGTATTCGAAAAAGAACATGATATAAAGCATGGAATAGCCATATACTGCTTGAAATCCCACACTGCTACGATCCAATTCCTGTACCTTTCAATTCCAATCATGACTGTTTTGAAGTGAAACAGCTGCCAAGAAAGCATTTCAAGCTATGAGATTCTCTTCAAGGAAGATGGCGGAAAAGATGTTTCACATACGGAGAAAGATCGTGTTCATGCATCAATTGACCGGCTCACCGTCTATAGATCTCAGAAACAAAACCATATCATTTCATCTAGAGTAAAAACAAGTATTCTACTGTGAACATAACAAAACCGTTCAAAAAGTGAATCAACTTAAAGCAAGATCCTAGCTTGAGACTTTATCTTTGTCTTTGCCTTCATGGCCAACAGCATCAGTCACCAAAGCAATTGGTCTCTGATCAATAACTTCGTCAATGATCCCGAACTCCTTTGCCTCTTCTGGGGTCATAAAATAATCTCTGTCCATATTCTTCTGAATAATATCTATTGATTGTCCAGTATGTTTAGCATACAGCGCATTTAGCGAGTCCCAAATCCGAATTATTTGTTTAGTGTGAATCGTCATATCCTTAGCCTGGCCACTATAGCCACCAGAAGGCTGATGAATCATAACAGTCGCATTTGGCAGAGCCCGTCTCTCGCCCTTGGCACCGGCAGCTAGGAGGAGAGATGCCATGGATGCAGCTTGACCCAAACAAATTGTATTGATAGGAGACTTGATATACTGCATGGTATCATAAATTGCAAGACCTGCAACAAAGCTGCTAATCAACAATTCAAATATTTATCCAGAACGGGAATTGAAATGTTTCGCAGAAACCAAGCTTCCCAAGTTGATTTACAAGTATTAGCATTCTGCCCCGCTAATTGCTCTAAAATTTAGCACACAGCCATACATTGCACATGACATGCTGTTCCATACACATACAAATACATGTGTAAACATCTAGACTGTTACACTCCAAGCAACTTCACTCCAAGCAAACTTTATTTATTATCTGAACGGACTCGGTGAATGCAAGTTAGAACAGATTGCTTACACATAGAGAAACTTAAAGAAGCCCACATTCCTACGAGGTCAGACAGATCAGTTGTACAGTACTTAAGTTAAAAAAAATCTAGCTTGAATGAATATTTTCTGAAAGCATGTATGACAATTGTGTCTTGAACCTTGTGACAGAAGAAAGGGGCTCATTGTTCACGTTACATTTGGCCGTTAGAATCCTGAATCAAAGAGAGTAAAGTACAAAGTAGCCACTGTTTTTGAAGAATAACAGAATAAGTGGTTGGTTGGATATTCAGTATCAGGTTGTGTATATTGTCTATAATCTGGCAACAGCAACGCACGACCGAATATGGTCCAATCCTTTCATATAGCTTCCCTTTTTCTTGTCCTGTCCACCTTAGCCACATCCAAGATATGCCCCTCGTCTTTCTCTTTCTCATGATATATCCAATCCAACTGGAAAAATAAATCTAATATCCTAATACAAAATGCACTTTTACAGGAAAAAAGATTCTCAAAGAAAACGGATATCTGTTTAAAGCAACAACACGAAGCTAACCTACGTACAGACATGTGATCTACTAAGTCTGGGAGGAAAAAATTCAATAGAACAGTAACTTGAAAGCCAAGATGACCCCACGGAAAACTATTTTTCTGAGACTCGGCTCACCTCTTGACTTACATTGGTTCAACATATTCGGTATTATTTCCATCAAAAAGTTGAACACTGGAAAGACGCAAGTCTTTCGCCAAAAGTGCACCAATAGTAGCTATGTTGATAACAAGGGCTGCTCACAAGACTATCAACTGCAGACACCAAGGACAAAATCTAAGGGCTCTGATCAGTGAAGTTGAATACAGACTGATTCACCGAGAGAGAAGCCAGGAATTGCAGTTACGGATCACTTAACTAATAAAGTCTTTTCTTTTAACCAATTAATTGATAGAACTTAAGGTTTTGCCTTCTTTTTTATGGTCCAACAATACAAGTATGGCTAATTACTTTTGCTTCTCCTCATGTCAACCTCTTCTTCCAATTCACGGGAGCATCCAGAAAGATCATTCTACTGATTACTCCATAGAAAAAAGATTGTTCCCATTACTGCCTACAGATCAAACAGCAGCACCCAAGTGCCAAATGCATTCGCCAGTCCATCGTTAACTCGCTGATTCTACCATCACTCCGCATCAAGTTAAACCTACTTAGTATCCGCAAGGATTCACTTGCCGGCACGATATAGAGTCAGTTCTTACTTATTGCAAAACCCATCACGCTACAAACAAAGCAACGAGTAACTACGACACGAGAAACGAATCAGGCTAATCCTGACGGTCCCTCTTCGCCCGCAGACTTCAGCGGATTCGCCAATCGGAGATCAAGCAGCTTGAAGCAAATGGGAAAAGAAGAAGAAGAAGAAGAAGAAGAAGAGGGTGACCTGCGGTGACGGCGCCGCCGGGGGAGTTGAGGTACATGTGGATGGGCTTGGAAGGGTTCTCGGACTCGAGGAAGAGGAGCTGGGCGACGACGACGTGGGCCGTGTCGTCGGAGATGGGGCCGTTGATGCAGACGATGCGCTCCTTGAGGAGGCGGGAGAAGATGTCGTAGGCTCGCTCGCCCCGCGAGGAGTGCTCGATCACCATGGGTATCAAGCTGTAGCTCCTGCGAACCACTCCTCCTAGGGTTGTCGTCGTCGTCGCCGCGGGGGCCGTGGGAACTCTCGCGGCGGAGAGGAGCTTCGAGGTCGAGATTAAGCCCCGCTTCAGCATCGCCATTGCCGTGGTCTGCTTCTGGAGATGCGAGAGAGCGAGACGAAGAAGATGGAAGGAAAGAAGAAATGGCAGTCGAAGAGACTCAGAGAGAGAGAGAGAGTAGTGCGCATTTGGGGTTTTCTTGCTTTGGGGTTTTTGTTTCCTGCATCGGTCATTATTGCGTCATAAATCAGGAAATTACACATTAAATGCATTCGCTAAAATCAAAATTCAAAATTTAATGATCTATATTATACTTACATAATATTCTCTTATGAATGTATGAACTTGATTAGGTAGGATCATTTGTCCTTTAAACAACTTTTAATCTCGGTTCAATTTAATCTTTAAATCTTATCGACTCGACATTTTAAGAGCAATTGTTGTGTACATTATCGACTCTTAAATCTACTTGAAAAAAATAATTTCAAGAGTGGTCGATGGATTCAAGGCACTTTTAAGCATAAAAATCTTTATTTAATTAGAGATTTTACTTTCGACCAAGAACATAAGACACTTCGAATTGCTTGAGCCCCGACATACAATCGAACCAAGCTCCGATTAGCTCATGAGTAGCTTGACTCGATCCCAGTTATGGGAAAAAAATTTAAATAAGGATTTGAAGTGTTCATATTTTCTCAGAAAATGGTTTGAAATAAACCTTGTTAAAAAAAAAAAAAAAAACCCCAAGCGCCCTTATTTTCTCAAATAAAAATACAAAATAGCCATGTCGGTCTAAAAAAAGGGCATAACCCTATCGATTTATAAGGGCATTTTCATCCTTTATTTTTTTTTAATTTTTCCTTTTTCTTCTTTCATTTTCGCGAGGGCCAATCTCAAGTGATGATAGGCCATCGACGATACCCAGAGAAGGTCGGGCAAGACTACCCCCAAAAGCCATTGGCGAGGGCTTGCAGACTCTCATGAAAGACTCAATTTTGTGTAAAATCGCATCTTTCCGCTAACTCCGTCCAATTTGATTAAAGAAAAATACTAACTTGATTGTTTTTAATATTTTATCTCTCCTACATCACTCCTTACGTGACGATAAGGCTAACTAAAGCACTAAAACGATCCGAATCCTAATTTTTACACAAAATCTTAACTAGATTAGGTCAAAATATCCACACAAAAAAAAATCCTAAAAACGACAAACTCCAAAAAGAAAAAAGAAAGGCTAGAATTTCAAAAGAACAAAAACACACAAAAAAGAAAAGAAAAAAACTCAGCCCATGATCGTGGCGTGAGGCATGGCCGCTGCCCCAAGTCCCAACCAGCGATGGGGCACCGCATCAGTCATACCCTCCCGCCAGCATATTTTTTTCTTTTTTAAAACTTTTGAACTTTTATAATTTTTAATCCAACTTAACTAAAGAAAATAATTATTTGAACAAAAAAGCCCTTGAGCGGCCAAAATATTTAGCCGACCAATAAGCTAGACCCTTATGTGAAATAGCCATAGCTCCTTTATACCATTATTTGAAACAAAATCCAATCTCTCATTAGAAAAACCAAAGACATTTCAAGCCATTAATTGAAATTTTCCATGATTATGGTATCATACTTTGCAAATAATTATTTTTCAAATTAAATTGACCGTAAATAATTTTTTATTGACTGGTATTTTTAGCAAACCAAATATGAATAGCTAATTCGGACAAAATTCTATTTTTCAAACAAACACAGCCAGTTTGGTATTTAAAAAAAAAAAACAAGCAAACACCCAGACCCGGTGTAAAGATTTTCCTCTTCAACATGTTTTGGCTCGAAGCCAAGATAATGTCCCTGCGAACCGGAGTTAACACCCTCGTTTGTCGAATACACAGAACGGTACTTAAAAGAACTTGAAGATTTCATCAAACTCAAAAGACGTACCAACGATGGATTATCATGGGTAATCTGTAACACTCAGCGTCTTTTCCATTAGACAACATAATAAAAATAAGATGGAACAACATAATCCAACACAAAGGATAAGCTAAGCAGCTTAAAAATTCAAACGGCTTAAAACAGAGAAGTTCCCTTCCCTTTCTTGTCTCCACCAATCTCAAAATGCTTGCACCTCTGTACAAAAACCAATACAACAAAACCGAATCAGAATACGGCAAAGAACTAATCGAATGTGGAAGAAGAGAAGCATCGCTTCACAGACCTTGATAGGGTGCTGCGATACGTGTTTGCAACCCTGGCACTGAAGCCTCAGCACAATCTTCTTGGTAGTTTTTGCCTGTGGACCACGACGCGTTAATACCATAGTTTCGACAACTTGAAATGCCAGTTTAATCAAAAATCACTCGGTCTTTCGAATAAAACTATTATTCATCAAACTCGATGTCTAAGTCGGGGTTGGTAAATTCACGAGGATCACCAAAGATGGTACTCCTTACCTTTTTGTGGAACACAGGCTTGGTTTGGCCACCATACCCTGATTGTTTGCGATCATAACGCCGCTTGCCCTGGGCTGCAAGGCTGTCCTTCCCTTTCTTGTATTGGGTAACCTTATGCAAGGTGTGCTTCCTGCACTCCTTACTCTTGCAATATGTCTTCTTTGTCTTGGGAACGTTCACCTGTGTTCACCAGTCAAAGATATTTTAATCACTTGTCTAGGATAATACATGGCGGAAACAAGACTCTGGTGTGAGAGGGTTACGTATGTATTTGCGATGGTGAGTGCAAAGAGTAGCCAAAGTAGCAATTAAATATGCATTCTGAGTTTGTCTCGACAGTCATTAGCACTCCCAGAGCTTTGCACACTACCATCTAAGTCGATACAAAATCCTCCCTAGTCCCTAATGGCCAAAATAACAAACCCGGCATTTCTATCCAATAGCTCCTTGAGTAATTGCACGAAAATTCGGAAAAGCTAAACTAGTATGAGAAAAAATTAGAATGCACAAAGTTTTCTCCAAGCATTAATTCCATGCAATTATCAGCAGATTAAGTTCCTTTCAATGCAACAATATTTAGATAATCACCGATTTAGTATCATTGTTCACTTCTTCTCTATCTTTCTGGTCTGACCAAGGAACTCCACCCTATACCACCGTGTCTTTAGCACTACAAAAAATCTACCAAAACATCACCTAACGAGCACCGGTAGTATTACATCAAAGCACGTCATAAGATAAAGAGATTAATGACAAGGAACACTTCGATAGACACATGAGGGTAGATCTTACTTCAGTTCTGATGAAGGCAAGTCCCACGACCAATATAATCCAAATTTTAATTTCCAATTCCCTACCTCCACATTCTCATCTATGTAAAAATTCCCATTGCAATTCCACCATCTAATATAAATTGAAAACCGACATTCAAACGGGGCAGACACCAATAGGAGCGAGTCGATCCAACAACATAGATCTAAAACAAAGCTAACATTGCAAGAGAGTCATGTTCAGCTGAAAATAACTCATTTTGGAACATGCCCTCTTCCTTCTAGCAGCAACTAAAACTCACTAGTAACTATAACACCACAAATCCTCAAAATCCTCGTAAGAGCTTCAAATGCACAACCCTTCGCTCTTCCAGAACTCATCCACTCAAGGCGAAGAAGCACTGGAGTCACGAAGCGCACCAACTCCGCGGTGATATCGACAGAAGGCCATAGCTATGGAAACGACAACACGGCAGTTTTCTAACGTGTCCCAATTACGAGTCCCTTTTTATCTTCATCTTCATTTCTGAACCGACAAATGCAAGCTCTCGACCAGAACGGGCGATCAAAACACACGTCGCGAAATTTACAAGCATCGGAGCTGCGAAACAACGGCGAGAAGCAGATATTCACTTACCATGATGACTGATCTCTCGTCTCTCTCTCTGTCTTGCTCAAGCCGCGGAGCAGAAAAACCCTAGGCTATTTCGGAAAGGAAGAAAGGCCTTTAGGGTTGTCCAGCCATTTTATAGTTTACGAGCTGAGCTCGGCCCACGATGGAGATTAAAATGGGCCGGGTCGGGCATTTCGTTCGGCTCACCAATGATTACATAAGTCAAGACAATACAAGGCCCACCATGGACATCTAAAATGGGCTGGATCTAGCATTTTCATTCGGCCCACAAGTGATGACATAAGTCAAGCAATACAAGGCCCACCATGGAGATTTAAAATGGGCCGGATCGATCGAGCATTCTCATTCGGCCCAAAATTGATGACATATGTCCAGACCATACAATAACGTTAAATTGGGGCCGTCAAGTCAGCAATGATGGATCAAAATTGGATCTTACATACATTTGGTAATACACATTTTTTCTCGAGAACTCGGAGAATGTTAAGCATCTAAATATACGCCTGGCTTTTAGCATGTACTAGCAAATAGTAACAAATCCTAGGCTAGTTAGGTCGAAACCCAACCATAGGGTGGGCCCGGTTATCGACGACATCGGCGGGCTGATGAAAGTCTTCACCCACTCTTGATCAATCGACGTTCGACCGGACATCAAATTGGAAACTTTGTTCCTCCTTACCTGAAAAACCAAATATCTCTTTTCTGCGTTCGTCACAGTTGAGCTAGCCTCAAGCCTAGACAAGAGAAACATTAGTGTTAGAAAATAATTATCTCCGTCTTTTTTTCTCTCTTATTAGGCCTTACTCTGAGTTAGCTGTATACTAGGGAAGGAAATCTAATCCCATCTACGTTCATTTAACTAATATAAAAAAAAAGAATCCATCTAAATATCCTCCTAATCACTGAATTTAATTAAGCCTCGTTAAGCATGTGTTTATCCGCATTAGCTTGAACATTTTCCAAAGTGCTCTTTTACTTTTCCCTTTGGCTTCCACGACCCTTGTTCCGTAATTAGGGAGAACTGACCAAAAAAGAAACTAAACTATTTTCCCTTATGTAAGGAACATTAACATATCCATAATCGAGGTAAAATAATTTTAACTTCTTTTTCCCTCGAGCTCGCAATCGCAAATAAGTACATAAAACCCGCAAATCCGGGAGTATAGAGCTAAACTACTAGGAATCAGGATCACGTTGATTTAAGCTTTTGCTATTGCATCTATCACCAGAAACAGGAAAAGTACAAAAAAAAAGTATTAAAAACTTATTGCGTCGATGTCAATTCAATCATAAACTTTTCAATTTGGTCAATTTAATTTTACATCTTTTGCATGGTCAATTTGGGTCAGAAATCGCTAACGTGAACACCGACCATCCTACGTGGCACGGTCGGTGTTAAAGCGGGCAATTTTTTACAATTCTATTTTTTGCTCAAGTTCACCTATGACTGGGTGAGGGCTAGCAAGCCCTCCCTAGATCTCGAGACAAAGCCGCCTCACCCGTGATCGGTGGGGTTGCTAAGTCCTTGGACTAGGGCCTTCGCCGCCTCACTAGCTTTGGGCGTGGCGGCTTAGGCGAGAACCCAGACTTCCCCGACCAAATTAAAAGGAATAAAAAAGAAAATAATAATAATGAACATAAAAGAACAAAAAAAAATTAATACATCATTAAGAATGAGTATGTTAGCATCGGTTGTGCAACGTAAGATAACCTGAGTCCACATCAGCAATTTCCGATCAAAATTGCCTACATAAACTGAATTAAATGTAAAATGTTTAGAATCTAAACTAAATTGACACAAATATAAAATGTTTAGAAGTAAATTGGTCTAATTGAATAGTTTAGAACTATTTTTTTTAAGTTCTTTGCCCCGTAGAGATTTTTTCTCCAAGAGTCACCTAACTGCTGAAACATCCACCGTTCAACCTCCTTATTTTCTTTTCGACCGAAAAAATAAATCCCTATTTCCTTTCTCCCGACGGCATTGTCGCCTCGTCTGATGATGTTTCTCCACACGTGTCGGGGCGGCGTCCCATCACACACAAACAAATCCCGGAGGGGTCGCTGTCTTCCTCTTGATCGGTCGGAAACACGCGCGGGTTTTGGTGGGCCCCAGAGCTTGGTCCCCACTAGCGGTCATAGCCAATAGCCGCGATCCGACCCGAAATCAAAAGATCACAGCAAATCGATTCATTAATTATAGACCACGTCCTAATTGGATCTTCAATTGCATCGTCAAATCGCCCAATCCCTGCCTATGTTCACTTATATTATAAGCCACGAATTTTTGTCGTGGTACGAGTTCTACCAACTCCTAAGACCTAACTCTAGAAATCGAGTTTCCGGTGAGGAATCTTGTCCACTTGCCCTTTTTTTTTTTTTTTAACAGACTTATCCGTTTTGTTGCTCACCAACTTCCACGAAGCTAAATTTTGTGGAGAATATGAATGGATTGCGTTGGCATTTTTCGCGCAAGGGGCACTTTACAGATCGATCCGTAAAAAAATGTCGAACAAGCGAGCTCTCGTTCGGTAACGGACGGCGCTTAATCATATCGCTTAGTATACCGCTTTTGTAAATCGGTTCCGATAAGATTACCGTAAGAAGCACGACAACACGTAGTGCATTGGCTCCCGTGTCCTCCGTAAAGAAAATGTGTTCGATTGGGTAAGTGAATTATTACGTCGAGGTCCCGTGTGAGTGTACCATGCCTTCTGAATTTTGATTCTAATAATTTTGATTCTTTCAAAATTGTTTGAACAACTAATTATTCAGAGCAGATAATTCAAAATTAATAAGAAAAGGATGGTTTTTAACCATGATATCCGAACATCACATGACACAACGCAATTACCCCTATCCATACGATGCTAAATATGGGGAAAAAAAGTTCAACTCGATCAATCATGTGATTGCGGCGATTATGGCCACCGCTGCCGACATCATCAGATTGTCTCTCTCTTAGCACCGCGGAAAAGGTAGACACATAGAGACGGAGAGAAGCAAGAAAGGATCGCGATCGCATTTCTCGGCCTACTGTAAAAATTAGATGCTCGAACCATCCACTGCCGTCATATAATTTGACAAGGCCTTTCAAACGTGTGAAAAAAAAAATGCCCGATTTCTTACCACAAAGACAAATTCAACACGACATTTTTAGACGTGTCGAAAAAAAATCCAGCCGACCTACGTGGGGGGAGCCGTTAGGTCTGATTGGTAATCCATGGTTTTGTGTACGTTAGAATGATGGCCACAGAAGAAGAGACGCCGATACAGTAAGTAACAAACTAAAATAAAAAGGATTAATCAAATCCAAGAATTAAAATTTATTTAATAAAAAAAAAAAAAGAGAAAAATTTAGAAACAAATCTACAATTTTGTCTCTCTCCGTGCAGGCCAGAGGCCGCCAAAACTGACCGCCACCCAATGGGCCACGACCGCGCGAGCGCGAGGGAGGCCCTGGCGTCCCCACCAACATCACGTGACTCCCCCAACCGCCCAATTAAAAACGAAAGGGAGCAGAAAGCGAGAAGGAGAAACGCCAGATGGAAATGCTTCTAGAAGATCCCTATACCCCCTCGCTTTTCTTTCTTTTCACAAATATCACCCTGCATCTACAGTTTAATTTACACAAAATGCCATCTGCCACCGCCGGCACCGCGGTCTTAGTGTCCCCGTGTTATTGTCGTATTTTTATGGACACCCGTATTGAGCTGACAGAAAGGGAAAACTCACGGCGGACTCCGGCGGTTTCTCTCGAGCAGCCCCTCCAGCACCACCCTCTTCTTGTACTCCTCCGAGTTCAAGTCCGGCCCGTTCACGTTCGGGCCGTCGCTGCTGACCGGCCTCTCCGTCGCCGACCTCAGCCGGGGGATGAAGTAGAACCACACCGCCGTGCACAGGATCGCGCAGAGCCGCCCCCACAGGATCATGATCACCAGGGTCACCAAGATTATGGACATCCCCACCACCGGGTCGACCGGCTTTTCATGGCCGGACGGCCCGATCGCTGGTCGGGCTTTGCGATTCTTCTGCGACTGGGCTGGGCGGGGCGGCGCCGGCCGGGGTTCCTGGTCGAGGATCGGGAGGGAGGCCGAGTGCGGGATCGCGGCGGCGGCGGCGGAGGAGCGGGAGGGCTTCGCCGGTTTGACGTCGGGCGAGCCGGGCTGGCTCGACCCGGCCCGGATCGCGTCGATCCTCCGGCAGAAGGACAGGCGCTTCTGGTTGTGCCACGTGTTGCCCCGAGCGGAGTCCGTACGGTTCTCTCGTGTCTCGTTTCGATGAGCTTCAGCTTCGTGTTCGGACGTCTGAAAACAAGACGAAGTGAATCAGAAAAAGGACGATTCTGTCTGCTACTTACATGCCTGTGCCCGATCGCAATCGAATTCAACCATCCATGAAAAATCATCTCACTTGCCCTGGGATTTTTCATGACAACACTCGAATCAAATCAAGACTTGTTATTTCGATCTTTTTCTTCTTCTTTTTTCTATCTTTCACGTGAATTCCATGTGGTTTGACTTGTGGGAAGTGGTGTTTCCCGTGCCAAGAACACGACCGGTCACGTACCTCTTGATCCCCCTCGCTCTCCGGCGGCTGAGCCGGATGCGCCGTCTCGGTCGCCGTCGCCGTCGCCGTCGCCTGCCCGGCCGGCCTTCTCTTGGAGCTGATCTTATCCGGCTTCGACTTGGACTTTGACTTGGCCTTGGCCTCGGCCTCGGCCTCTGCGTTGTTGAACATGTCGTTGGCCGCTTTCTTCTCGGCCTCGACGGTGGAATTAACGAGGGGGACGGTCTTGGCGGCGGACTTCTTGGAGCGGAAGCGGGACCAGTAGAACCAGCTGATCTTCAGCTTCTCGCCGCCGCTGCCCGGGGTCTTCGACGGGCTCACCTCATCGGAGTGGCGCGGCCCGAAGCAACCCGAGAAGCAGGTGGTTCTCGTTCTCGTCCTTATCGGTTTCTTCGGAGGACTCTGAGCCATGAGAGGGATGGAGAGAGGGAGAGGAAGAAGAAGGAGAAGAAGAAGAGGACGGCATATGGGAGGGGATCTTCTCGGGAGACCCGAGAGCGGTTCGATCGTGAGGAGGCCCTTTGGAAATGAATATTCGTATTTATGTAGCTGGTTGAAAATGATGTAATTTGTTTAGCATTTAGAATTGGGAATCGAAAAGTCCAATGTTTAGCTCCTACGTATGACCAATACGATCGGGCACTAATATGGATTTCCCTAAGCGGAGACCATTCGACCCGACCATATACCATGTACCGGGACGATGAGTTCAGTTAAAAGTCGTTAACGCGTACCGTTGAGAATCAGATAAGCATAGATTGCAATTTTCAATATATTATCCGTCCTTGTAATGTGTTGTGGAGGATCAATATCTTAAAGAATCGATTATTCACTTTTAAAGTTCCGCCGACAAATCCTATAGGACTGACCATTGATTTACGATACACTCTCGTTATATATGTCAATAAGAAAAAATCAATTTTCGAGACCATTTTCTGACATAAAAGAAAATTGAAACGCATGCTCTTCTCGTAATTCTCTATTGATGCAAAAAGTTTCGAACCTTTTTTCCTGTCGAATGTGCTTTCAAAATTAGTATAGGGAGCCACCGTAAATAAACACGACACTATGGAGACATCGAAATCGAGAAAAGCCTACCGCTCGGAATTCGCCTTTCGACAACACGCGGTGTAACTTTCACTCATCCGTATTAATCAATTAATTTCACCTTCTTGGGTTGGGACTTGAGGGGATGCGTTTGGACTTTCGTGGCCGAGGCCTCGTCATTACACCTTGACCGTCGTCTGCCTTGCCCAACACTTCTCGAAGATGACGTTTAATGTTAAAACAAAGCCTGCCCCCTTTGTTTTTTTTTAGCAACTGTCTGAATTTCGAGTTGGCTTCACTCCATGTCCTGTGCGGTGTCTGTCCACTAAAAACTTTCTTAAACTGTGTATTAATCCGTCGGTCTTGCCTAGATCCGTCAAATGGATGGATTGGATTAAATTCGTTACGAGTCGTGAATGATCCGATCCAAATTAAGAGAATTTTACCAGCCTCAAATCGCAATCATGTCGCATGGTTCGAATTAAGCAATCAATAGTCTTTTTATAGTTTTGGTGTGGCATTTAGACTGCACGATGGCTTCCAATTGACGACATTGGAGTCACACCCAGCTCACGTTAATTCCCGGAAAAAAAAAATAATTTTAATCATCTTTGATTAGAAGAAGCAAACGAATGATGCCGGTGAACAAAACCAAGAAATCGCGAGAGACACGACGCCAACTGTCAACGGTTCTTTCTTGGAGATCAAGGCGGATTAGCAGACGAAAGTCCCAAAAGAACAAAAGGGAAAAAAAAAAAAATGATGGAAAAAAGAAAGGGAGATCATGAGCTCGAAATTTCCAACGTAATTTCAGTTGACTGTTGGGGTACGGTTCATACTCCCCAAAGCGGGCGAGGATCCAAGGGAGCCGCTTCAACGAGGTTCTCAAGAGGGCAGCACCTCCTAGACACTAGAAAGTTTTTACGATTTAAGTCTCGTAATTTTTCATTAGTAGTTTGGATTTGGGCTCATAAATATCCACTGTTATATATACTCTTTTTCGCTTGTAATTGAGTGACGTAACGAAAAGTGCGATGTACTAATTATAGTGGAATCCTCTGTTAGACGTAACCCTAATTTGAAGGTGAACCACGATAAAATCTCGTGTTCTCGATTTCTCTTTCTCGCTATGTTTTACTTTTTCTGTGATTGCACGCCGATCCTAGCATCGACCTCGTTGCATGGTCAAGGACGAAATTAGAAAGAAAAAACAAAACATGCATGATTTCGTCATTTTCTGTTTCTTTTTTTCAACTTTTTGAAGGGGAATGGAAATGGGGATGTTTCAAATTCTTGAACGACAATTGCATTGGAAAACGCGTATCTCCACGGCTGGAATCGAAGTTTCGCACTCGTTTTATTCCCTTGACGAAAAAGTCAGAAAAAAAGACAATTCCTCTTTTGTGCAGGGCATCTAGTCAAAAATATATAATACACACGGTCTTCTTTTCCTCCCCGTGGACGGGGATTCGTTCAATCCGAAAGGCTTTATAACATTCAAGGTC
Organism: Rhodamnia argentea; assembly: GCF_020921035.1. Taxonomy (NCBI): domain Eukaryota; kingdom Viridiplantae; phylum Streptophyta; class Magnoliopsida; order Myrtales; family Myrtaceae; genus Rhodamnia; species Rhodamnia argentea. The sequence continues at coordinate 5,426,854 of NC_063154.1, read as the reverse complement.
AACAAGTTTAGTTTGAAAACATTAATAGCGAGTCAATAAAGGGCGATACTTTGATATTCAGTCACCGAACTGATGGCATAAGCGCGGTTGTCTTTTTAAGCCGTGGCCCGTATAGAATATATGAAACTTCCCATCATTGCGGATCGAAAATTCATTTAGTATCTGGTAAGGCATGCTTGTTTCGATACCCATTTAGGGGTTTCGAAGTGCATGGGCCCGTAAACTTTTCATAAACCGGTTTTCGTGCTCTCCGAATGTACTGTCGGGGTTTTTCTCGGGTGACTAAAAATTTTATCGGGTTTATTCGTATTGGGTAAGAAGGAGATTTTGAAAGTCCAAGAATTACATCCGCTGAATTGAAAGGTAATAATCCTCCGAGAACAGGTAATATTCAACATAACCACATTATTAAACTTTCTGGTCGTCATCTGATCCAAAATTCAACCGAAGCTCAGCCAATCGATCCAAGGTTGGGGCTGGTTTGGAGGTCAGAGAGCTCAAAATAAGATAAAACTGAGTTTTTAAATTTATTTCCCGCTGCTAAACATCTTTCAAATTGGGTAAAATTATAAAAATCTGGTTTGACTTTTTGGGCGTTTTTACTTTGTTTGGCTGCTTCTTGAATCCTTGAAGTAGCCATCAATAATCAATTATTCATCTATTCAATCATAAACTTTTTATATTTATGTTAATTTAGTCCTTTCGAAGCAATTTTGAAAGGAAATTACTTACGTGACATGGCCAATTTTCAACATTTTTTTGAATTCTGAATTTTCTTTTTTTATTTTCTTTCTCTTTTCTTTTTGTCTTCTTCTTCTTTTTCATCCAGTCAGCCCGTCGAGCCCGGCAACCGCCCGCAGGCGGGGGGCGGAGAAGCTCACCCGCCGGCCGTCGGCAAGGACGAGGCGAATAGAAACGAACTATAATTCGAGCATTACCTATTAAATGTGTCGTGTAAATGTGACCAGATCAAACATGCATTCTATTAATAGAAAAAAATAAACAGCTGTCGAGTATGCTATTGTTTAGGTACGCGGCAGGTAATGGTGGGTAGTCATTAGACATGTATGAAATGATATAGGTCTAGCTAGCGAATAGCAAGTGGTAATATTGACACGTGCGAGACAAAGACAACTTTTGACTTGATTGTTGATAAGATTAGCGTTAAGATGGGGACACGTGCGAGCGCAAGGTGGAATAGATATATGAAGACTAAATAAAAGAAGCATTCGAGTTTCCGTTAATTTGTTGGTAATTTATGGACATCACAAAATTAACTACTTTTTTTTCATTTTGTGTAAATTATCAATTTTTTTTTAATTTTTTTACCAATCCTTTGTTTGTCATTTTACCGCCTCGAAAGCACCACTTCAAGTATGATAGTGCCGATCTTTACTTGCGTGACTTGTCAACTATTTTTCTGATTAAATCATCGACTAATTTTGGATCATCAATTTTCATTTAAATTACTTATTGATGGTCATATATTTTTTACGGCAAAAAGACACCAAGAGTGCTAATATTTATGTACGGGACTCACCGTAGTGTCATTAATTTTTTTTTTACACCACTTAAGTATCAATTTTTTTGAAAAATGATTATTTCAGTACCAACTTTGGTGAGCTTCGTTGAAAATCTAACGTGGCACGCCGTAGCTTCCAAGTTAGCAATAAAAAATTTTCAAAATTAAAAATTAAAAATAAGCTAAAAAACTAAAAAAAAAAAAAAAAAAAGGGTGTTGCAGCGGCTAGGGCTTGGCCATGGCTGGGCGAGGTTGACCTCGCCCGGCCACTGCGATGCCCCGCTGGCCAACCTCCACCCTCGCCGGCCGTTGTCGACGATGGTGGGCAACGGTGGCGGCATGGGCTTGGAAGTCCTCGCCACCGCAACATATCAATTTCTATTTTTTATCTTATTTATTTAGCTAATTTTTTAAAAATATTTCATCTTATTTTTTAAAAAAATATTACATGTGGCGTTCACGTGGACTGCTTTTTTTTTTTTTTAATTTCCACGTGGATGCCATGTGGACTGAATTTTTTAAAAATTTTCACGTAATATTAAAAAATTAATAAAAAACATCACGTGTACTGTTTGGCCTAACTTGCCATTTAAGTGATCGTTTTTTCTCCGATTTGGCACTTAAGTGATCCAAAAAAAATATTGATATTAAATTATGCGTTGTCCACAAATATTGGTACTCCGAGTGTCCTTTTGCCTATTTTTTATAAATAAATTGACTTTTCTTATTGTTTACTAACTTTTATTATGTTTTCTATGAGCACCCTAAATTCATTGAGTCTTATAACTTACACCATATTTTATCACTTTAGATTACTAGATGATTCTGTATTATCAACTCTCATTTGGGTTGTTACAAACATTTATTTGCTTTTGTTTGTTTATTTTTGTAATCTTTTCTATTGAGTTACCGGCTTTTATTTGCATTGCTTACTAAACCATTTAACAGTGGTAAGTAAATTAGAAGAGAATTGGAACCAAACACTAGGTAGTACCTCAAGGGCAGAAAAGTTGGCGAGGCATGTTAGTTTAGGTTGTTAATCTCTGTAAAAGAGTAAGTTAATTTAAGGGTCGATAACTCGATAGAAAAATCGGTAAAAGTCGAGATACAATAACAATTAAAAATCGATACATAGCCCAAAGAAGAGTTGGAAATCTTAAATAGTGATTGATAAATCACTCTAGTTTAGGGGGCACCCCTAACTTGCCTGTTATAGCATATTATATAACTTACTACGTATCGGGAAAAAAAAAAAAAAACTCGCGACATTTAGAGCAGACAAATAAAAGTTGCCAACTCAATAGAAAAATCGGTATAAAATTTTAAAAAAAATTAAACATCGATAAGTAACTCAAATGAAAATCGACAGCTCAAAGGAGAGTTGGAAATCTTAAATAGTAATTGATAAATCACTCTAGTTTAGGGGGGCGCCCCTATGATTGATACTAGTCCACTTGCCTGTTATAGCATAGTATATAACTTACTGTGTATCGGAAAAAAAAAAAAAAACAACTTGCGACATTTATAGTAGACAAATAAAAGTTGCCAACTCAGTAGAAAAATCGTTATAAAAATTTTAAAAAAATTAAATATCGATAAGTAACTCAAATGAAAATCAACAACTCAAAAAAAGAATTTGATAAATCACTCTAATTTTGGGGATGGACCGTTTTTGGTTCAGATCAGTCCTCCCACATTAATAGTTCACACCATAAGCATATAACTTATTTATTTTGCCGGGGAGAAAACCTACAGCTCCAGACATTAGGAGCAGACAAATAGCCTAATCTCTTTTTTTTTTCCTGACGTGGCAAAAATCTGTCCTAAAATTTAGTCACGCATCATACGTCATAAGCAGATAACGAAAGACAAGGCAATGTCGCCCCTCCTGTCCAAATAGCGGAAGTTGTCGGTAATACATGTGTATCTCGCGAAGCTACCGTCCTTGTAACCATTAATAAAAAAAAATAAAAAATTGATACTGTATAAATCCGATGACGCAATAGATTTATAGTCCAGAAAAAAAAAAACTAATAAATCTTTTTTTATTTTTCCGTAAGGAAGAGAGCTTGACCGAGTCCATCACCATCCCACAACAATTTTTTTTTAACCTGTAAATGATATAGGAATGGAAAAAGAAATATCGATTTTGCGAAGCATAAATCGAAAGATTGTACTTATGTGATAGTTTTTTTTTTTAATCTAGCGTTACATTAACAGCATGTTGTAAACCACATAAATTAAATAATAAATAATTAAAAATTACTGTGGGATCTATTCCTTCAAGAACTTATAGCCCACAACATTATGATATTCTCACAGTCGCCTAAAAATTGTTGTGCTAGCAAAGTTCTTTTAAACCGAACCGTGTTTGATAGCTGCTGATATCGAAGCCTGGCTAGCAAACCGATCGTGATTTCCAATCCCTCTCTCTTCTTAAACGTGACTCACATGCATATGAACATGTACACGACGCACGTAATTATTAAATTATGCAATATCCTATTATTTTATATCATTTGATCCAATTCTTTTTTTCTTTTCCAAATCAATTGTTATTTGATTGTTTTTTTTTTTTTGTGGGTTTGTTTAACAAGTTTCGTTGCCTTGATATTATTCTCTCTCTTCCAGCTCTAATGCATCGTTAAAATAATTAACCAATTATTGCTAAAGTTAGGGCTTTGATGATGTGCATACAGGATTGACCTTGGATTTTTTGGTTTGTTTCGACGTGTGGACGCGGTTTTGCTTGCGCCCTGTGCCATTGCGTTCAGTGGGAAGTTGCTTTCACATTGTATTTAGTTCAGTTTATTATTTAAGCTATGACAACATTTTGAAGTTTATAATTTTAATCACGTTTTGCAATAAATAAATGAACTTGCTTAGGAGCACAACGAAGTGGGTGGCGTGATGAGTAATGTCCAAAAGCTAGCGGCCGAATATGGAGGCTAGCGGCGGTGTTGCGCGACAGGCGTGAAGGTCGGCGGCACAATGGACCGATGGTGGGGGCGAGGAGGAGAGGGGATGAATGGGAAAGAAGAAAAGGCAAAAAAATGGGAGGAGAATAAATGCAGATAATACATATTCATTTGCACCGATATGTCCGCCGACATAATTAGCTAATTGAAGATGTCGCTTTATCCCGAATTGAGAGCATTCCCAGATAATGCCTTAAATAGCTGTTATGCATGACTTTCGCTCTTATAGTAGCGTCATTTATATGCGATTATTGCATTAATACGACAATATTTACGACATAATGTAGGTTGAAAAGTCGCCGGAAAAAAGGGAAAAATAAAATAAAACGAAATACAGAAGTCGTATTCATGTCCTTGCGCGTAGTCTTTAATGAGAAAGGCCAACTACATATTTTGATGGACATATCGATTGAACCTGTCGTCTTCACGTCGCAATAGACATGCACTCGATCAACTTAGGATTTCCTCGTACGGCTATCACCAACATAAACATCAAATGTCGAGATATTTTGCCCATATTTATCAACAACTTGCAAGTTTCCAACCCAAAGTGAGTTTTTTTCAACATCGTCAGGTTTTTGGTATCGTGGACGCATTTCAATTTATGAGCATGGACGTGTCGTAAAGATCCGTCGAATGAGTGGATCAAGTCATAAATGTTCGATCCAAATAGACCAATTTAACCTGTTTAAGACTTGTTTTATTGCAATACAAATCAAATGATACATACCCAATCGGATCCATACCCGATCCGAACCATATTCCTAAAATATTTTCATAATTAATCCAATTTAGAAAAACCCATGTCCGAACTGAAGCTAGAGTGGGGAGTGATTGAAGACGAGATCGAGTGAGGGTGAGAGAGAATAAAGAGAGGTGGATTGGGTCTAAGCAAATTGTAAATCCATTATGACATATTCAACACTCATATTATGCTTAAACCCATTTATTGAATACAACTAATCTATACAACAACCCAGCTCATCACATATAAGTCAAGAAATTGATTTATAATCTATTTTGACATGTCTAGTCGTTATCGAAAACATGTTTTGTAAAAACTTTTCTTTTTCGCCGCCTGTGAATCGTGTGTACCAATATGAATTTTGAATAATATGAACATATCGCACATTTGGCACGTATTTATCGTGGGGGAAATCATGGAGATATTATTTAAATTAAATCACAATGACGTCGTTTATCACATTCTTTTTTTTTTTTGGGTCATAAAGTTTAGACACTTATGCCACTTTTCTCACATCACCCACTTGAATTTAGTAAGCAAAAATAAAAAAGAAAAAACCTCATCATCCACTTGACATATTTATCAATAAAAGGAAAAGCATCCACCGCACCAATTGCATTACACTACATTTTCTGAATCAAAATATCTAGAAATGAATTACTGTCCATAATAAAAGATATTTTTTCGTCGATTAATTATTTAAATCGATACAAGAGATCGTGTTTAGAAAAAGTATTCATTTTTCGCAAAATAAATTGAGACTGAATTCTAACCCGATGACTAAATAGCGAAAAATGTCCTCCAAAATCTTTTTTTTTTTTCCTTAACCAAAAAACGGAGACTGAATTCTAACCCGATGACTAAATATCGAATTGCGGGTATTATAGAACTAAATCCTCAGACAGGTTTCGACGAAGACGTGAGAGGCTGTCCGAAAAACTATCGAAGTTTAATGTTGCCATCGAGGGAGGACGACAAAGGAGCAAAAGGCCCGCGTAAAAATTAAAAAAAAAGTTGGACGATGATTCCGGCATGATTTGCTCCTAAGCTTAGTTACGAGTGATTGAGGTGTTCCTACGTGTTGCCAAAAGAGGCGGAAAGAACAACTTTAAGTGGTGGGGTTGGCAAGAAGTCGTGGCGGCCCTTTATGAACAATCGAATCAAATTGCAGCACCCAAGGATACGGCCATGCGCACCTCACTGACACCGATTGATTTGAAGACGAGAAATGCTATGTTTATCAAGACCCGTTCGTTAATTCCCGTCTCGCTAAATGATGTGGCAGGCCGGTTATTGTCTTGTCAGCTCGATACGGTCCACTTGTTTAATCGGCCGCTTGCGGACCGCCGAGGTATTTGCTGTATCGAGTTTGTAAACCGGTCTTAGTATGTCTAACTGATGGGGTTTTGAGATTGTCAAAACGCAGCGGAATATAAGTCTAAACTGAAACCCTAGATAGGATCCATGCGTATATTGAAATCAATCGAAGTTCAAGGCGTACCTTTTGCGGATCGAAGTTAAATTGACGAACGATTGTGTTTGGATTAGCGCCCCAAGTGTTGTGCCTCTACCGGTATCCACACACGTGAATTGAAGTCTCCAACGATCCAAGTGCTAGCTTACAGATTTTGAAACTTCTCCTCCTTGATTACCTTTTTGATCTCCGAGACTCTCTCAAAGATCTCCCAATAGAGAATGGCTTTCTGCGTTTTTTTTATTCTCATACACTTCTCTAGGGTTTTTCCACGTCTTTATATACGCGTCAATATTTATGCGCAATAAAAGAAGTGGGGCCGGGCGGCTCGGGCCCGCCAAACCGTCTATCTCCAATCGTGCGTTTCATCGTTATCTCATAACACACACGATCGCGTAGATATTTAGAATAAGAGAATAAATTAAAATCTACTTCTTAAGTAGATCAAGGCACAGAGAAAATATAAACTCGGTTCGCTATTGTGTGTGACCCCGTAGGTTCACTAGACATTAACAGTGTGCCCAAAACCTTTTTGACCCACAAGTCATAAGCGGTCTCTAGCAACACATTATGACTACCTAAGTATAGTGAATGTCGTTTTTCGACACAACCTAATCCACAACTAATGTTAGAGCATCGACGTTGATTAGTTCCTAGGGCAGACCGCTAACACTAACAAGGTTCCGCTTAGCCGTGCTTATTAAGGAAAGAACATTATTGGGATTGCTACGATTGGTTTGTCGTACTATTGGATTGAGAGCAAGCACAAAGTGATAGGACACGAATCGGGGATAAATGTTTGGTTATGTGCGACAAGTGAAGTTCAGTTGATTTTGCAATCGGGTCGTTGAGCTTTGATTTCAATCACTTATATACGTTAAAACGTTAAAACTTTTAAACTTTTGTTGTTTTGGCAGTTGATGCAATTTGACAGGATTTCGATGAATTATACAATGACGATTTGGTATGTGACGAATTACCTAGCGGCAACATTCATCACCAATTTTTTGTCTCGACCCACCACAATCCTAGTCTTGTGAGAGAATTTTTTTTATATTCATGCACATCATGTATAACCACCAAAAAAGATAAAGGACTCGTTATCTATTTATTTTGCGAAAATTGAATGATTCATAATATGTTTATTTGAAAATGGTTATTTGTATCACTTAGTAAAAAAAAAAAAAAAAAACCAACAGAAGATGTTTTCCATCGTCAATAATAATTCATATCTAAACATTTACGTAATGTCCGTCGATGATAAAAATGTTTTTTGTTGATCCATTTTTTTATTGTTTTAAAAATTAAACGATTTCTGTATAATTTATTTTCTCACCAAACAAACAAATTCGGTTTGGCTTTACATTAGGATTCTAATTAAGATATTTTACGCAAAAGCGTAGCATCACATGGAATTGGCCATTTGGACCCAAAGACATATAATACAATAATTAGACCATTCGGATTAGACTTATGGTCCAACATGCAAATTATCCATAATCACCAGCTCCACCATCACACAAAGTAAATGAAAGGGTGAATAGCACGGAAAAACATAGACTATACATTTGTGATAAATTTCCCTAAACTATTTTTTTATCACAAAAAACTTCAAACCGGTACACGAGTGATAAATTTATCTCCAAACTATTTTTTTAACCACGGTAAATTTCAAACTATTTTTTTATCGCAAAAAACCCCAAGCTTGTTAACTTTTGGCAAACTTACCCCAAACTAATTTTTTGATCATAAAAAACTCCAAACCGATACCCTTGCGATGGATTAATCCTCTGCCGGTTTCCATTAAATTTGGTTAATACCAAGAAACCGATACGCCCGTGACAAATAAATGATAAAAATCTCAAACTGGTACAGCCGTCAACTGTTACGCGTTACTCAACTCAGGAAATTGACAACAAAATTTTAAACCGACGGAGGGTAAATTTATCACGGATGTGCCAATTTGAGATTTTTGGTGGTAAAAAAATTAGTTTGAAAAAAAATTTATCACACGTTTACCAGTTTAGGGTTTTTTATGGTAAAAAAAATATTTATGGGTAAATTTATCAAGGATGTGTTAGTTTGGGATTTTTTTGTGATTAAAAAAAGTAATTTTGAATAAATTTATTATAAATATACAAATTTGAGATTTTTCGTGATATTAACCCTAAATTAAATCACAGCACAAAAAGCGACGTCACAATATGCGAATCACCTTCTTCTTCTTTCAAAACCCAAAAGTCCCCCAACATTTGGCGATTGCTCATGAATATTGGGGTGGCCAAAAACACAAGCAAACGCGGATGACGTCATATTAGTTTCTTTAGTTTTATTGTTGGACTTAAAAAACGACACGAAATTACAAAATTTGGAGGGATCTTGGTCCTCCGCCGCCTCCTAATTAGCGTGTTTTGTTTGGTCAAATGTTAGCACGTTACACATTTGTCGTGGAGACGTATGCAATGACGAACCAACCACTCCCCAGATTTGAAAGATGTAACTCCTGGTCGATAATCGACGTATTATTTTTTTTATTTTTTTCTAGTCAGACGAGTATCTTGCAGATTGGTCCAATCTGTTTTTTTTTTCTTTTCTTTGTGCCCCCAAAATCTATCCCTTTTCATTATGACAGGCTGACGGCCTCTGTCACAATCATCGTTATTAAGATTTGGACACGTGTTTGCACTTTCAAATCTCTACCGTTGTAAAGGTTATTATTTGAATTGCGAAAATAGCATGATCTCCGCTTCACACGAGAGTAACAAGTTTTAGGGGAAAATTGTTTGTATAGTGTTGAATCTATTGCACTTTTGCCAATTGAATCTCAAATCTTTTCGTATTTTATAAATTAAGTCCATTTGGCCATTTTTTTTTTTCCAGAAATCGATTTTACGTGAATGTCTTCCGTTCTACGTAGCACGGCCAACATTGAAGTGGACAATTATTTTATTTTTTATTCAATTTATTTATTTATATATGTACTTATTTATTTTTTCTTTTCTCTTTCTTTTGGCTGTTGGCAAGAACCTAGCGACTCTCGCCAGCCACGCTAAAAAAAAAAGAAGGAAAAAAGAAGAAAATAAAAAAATGAAAAGTAAAAAAGTAAAAACCTTCATAAAAATTTGAAAAATATTAAAATATAATTAAGAATTCTTCACGTCAGTGTCGGTCATGTTACGTAGGACGGCTGGCGTCCACGTCAACGGCATATCAATTGGAAAAATGTGAAAAAGATTCAGGTCTCAATTGGCAAAATTAAAGGATGCAGAGCTAAATTGACAAAAGTATAACGGGTTTAGAAAATTTTGAACATTTTTCCTCAAATATTAATATTATGATTTAGTATCGATACGAGTTCAAGTTCTTTCGCAGGGTAAGAACCTAAATTCATTACGAATGAAACCTACAAAATTTCCGTAGAGCTGTCCCGATCCAGCCTGATTCTCAAACCGTAAGTTCGAATTTTGAACATGTAATGGCATCTTTGAGAGTGATATTTGGCACTACAAAGTGCACATCATTTTTTTTTTCCGTCGATTCACTTCTCGCTTACTTGTAGCTCTAAGAACATTACTTATTGTGCAATTTTTATTTTTAGTATCAACAAAAATTTCATATCCGTCTAGTTCGTGAAGGCGCCCAATACTTTACTTGCATGAAAATAGGATTAATTACGGGGTTTCCGTTACCTAGCCGGCCCATCTTAGAAGCTCTTCGAATTGCTTAAGAAGGCTTGATCGGGTGGGCTGGATTTGTGAGAGATTTCAGGCCCAAATGTCATTTGATCCTGGGCTATCTAATCAAGTTAATGGGCTGGGCTTACCAAGGTTTCTATTTTTGGGACGAAATCCCTGACGCGACGCGGATTTGCATTTCGCCCGTTTTTATCGAAAGCGCTCCGTAAAACGTAGTGAACAAAATGACTCGAATGGCCGACACGAATGTCACGCGAAAGGAGGAATTATCGCCCTTCCTCTTAGGTGGTTCAAGGACAGAAAAGGAGGCAGACAGGAGAGATCGTGGGAGAGACGGAAAATTTCGTCGAGACTAGATCTAACGCATGGGAAAATGACTAGTTTACCGAGAGATTAACAGTTTATTCTAGATCACAAAGAATAAATAACAAAGTATTAAACATTATTGTGGGGTCCATTTATTCGCGAATTTGTGAGCGACGTGTGGTTACTCTCACCGTCACCGAAAGGGTGTTATGCTAATAATGTCCTAATACATGCCCCTAAGATCCTATTGTTTAAGTATTACTAAGATCGTTTTTACTTAAGTGATTTATTATGTGATGCAACGCAGTTTTATTAGATTTCGAATGCGACCCTCCTTTTCTTTTCTTCTTTTTTGCAAGCCGGCGAAACTAGTTCTTCGAATGACCCACTTTGGACTCTCAATTGCAACCCGACACGCCACTTTGACAGAGTGATTTAATAGATTGACTTTAACAAATCTAAAATTGCTTGAAAATTTTAATAGGAGATGACGCGTTAATAGAAAGCAAATCCAACCAAAATGACGCATGCCACATAGAGGTGTCACATACATCTTTAGCTTTACCAATACCTCAAATGTACTGACCAAAAAAAAAAAAAAACCCTCAAATGCAGGGAAAGTCATTAAAAAAATCTTAAATCTCTTACAATTGTGCCAATTCAGTCATAATTTTATTTTTTAACGATTCATTTATAAATATTTTATAATTATGCCAATTCAATCCATCCCATGAACTTTAGCAGACCGGCACTAACATGGATGTTGGCCGGCCGACATAATATTTTAATATTTTTTTATTTTATTTTTTCCTTCCTCTGGAGAACCTCGGCAAACGCAGGACAATTTAAGGTAGGATAGACCAACCTTGACTGTCGTGTTTAAGGCATAATCCATACTCAACACGCTTTAACTCCACGCTCTAATGCAACAAGGGGACGGAAGTTCGGACGGTAGAACAACTACCATATCGGTCAAAAGTCCAACCAAACCGAATTAAATTAGCTCTTTCTGGTCGGAAAAACAGGTGCTGGAAGTGAAACCTAGTCACTGCCCAAAGACTCCATGAAGCGACAGAGACGACCAAAGTGCGATGGTGTTTCCGCGTCAGAAAGTTCGCAATCAAGACCCTTCCCTCGTTTTGAAGGCTGTCGAAGTTGTTGTTTGAAGATTTTGGCACCTAGGTACCTTATTCTCGTCATCAATATACTACAAAATACGATAGCTGCGAAACATAATTTTTTTTTATCGACCAAAAAAAAAAAAAAAAACCATAATTTCTCGTACGTTGCAACGAAATTAAGCCGACCCACATGGTACATTCTTTCTCACCAACTGAACAATTCACTTATCCACGTCGAAATTGCCATTACTTCCGTCTGATTTTGAAGAGGGGAGATCCTATAGGATCTTTGGATATCAGGACACACTAAAGTAAAGATGATACATGAGAACATGAGGGCGCGCATGGCAATGCTTCTGTTCTAGAAATCAACTTCTGCTCCAGAAGTAAATTTCTTTTTTAAACTTTTTTAAATGGCTTCGAAATTACTTCCGGAGTCCAAAAATGTTGCGAAGTAGGAAAATGAAGTCTGCGTAACCAAACGAATTTCTGCCCCAGAAATCACATTATCAAATGAATTTTTACTCTAGAAACACTTCTGGTCGCTTCTGGAGCAGAAATTCTGGGTGGAATTACAGCATACCAATGAAGATATATGTAAATATCAACCCCCACATTTATTGGAAACAAAGCCAGCTTTCCTAGTACATCTATCTCCAGTCCCTCTTTTTTTTTTTTTTTTTTTGGCCCTTTCCAATCGCTGAATTCCAATACACTAAATCATAGTCGGACAACCATCTTCACACAAAAATAAAAAATAAAAAATCGAAAAAGAAGAAGACGTAATTAGCCAATCGCCACCATTTTATTCGAGACCGCCGCTTCTCCTTCAACCGTAGTACTTGGCGAGGCACTTCCGGCGCTCGGCCTCGTCGCGCCGGAGGAGGTTGACCTTGAGCCCGTGCCTCATGTACATCGTGAGCGCCAGCTTCGGGGCCACGGGGTGGCCCTCGGCCACCCGGACGCGGTACCGGTACAGGATGGAGGCGGCGGCGAACTTCATCTGGTAGTAGGCGAAGTCCTTGCCGAGGCACAGCCGGGGCCCGCCATTGAACGCGGTGAACTTGTAGGCCGACTCGCTTGCGAACCGGCCGTCGTCCCGCAGCCACCGCTCCGGCCTGAACTCGCGGCAGTCCTTCCCCCAGATCGCCTCCATCCTCCCCATCGCGTAGATCACGTAGAGCACCTTCGTGCCTTTCTTGAGCACCGTCCCATCCGGGAACACGTCGTCTTCGATAACCTTTAAAAAAAAAAAAAAGAGTCGACACAAATATAATAACTGAAGTCAAAAGAAGTCTTCATGGCATTGATTGACCTGGTCAACCCTCCATTCCCAAGCAGTTAGGTGAACGAGAAATTAATCCATAACCCAATAAATAAACACACTCGAAATAAATGAAAAAATTAATAATTTTTCGCATTACCAAGATTTTGGAAATTGGAGCATCTTCTGGTTCCCTGCAGAAGAATGAGGGAGTGGTTTTTACCTCTTTGTGATCGACGGGGACGGAGGGGTAGAGCCTGAGAGCCTCGGTAATGGCCGCCTGCAAATAGTCCATCTTCTTTATCTCCTCCGGCTTGAACACCAACTCTTCGCCGTCGCTCGCTCCTCCTCGTTCGCTCACCACCTTGCAGAGCTCGGCCACGATCCTCTCCTCCACGTCCGGGTTGTTGTGGAGCAGCCAGAAGAACCAGCTCAGCGCCACCGACGACGTGTCCCTCCCGGCGAGTATGAAGTTCACGCATATGTCCCGCAGGAACTTGTCCGAGAACGGCCTCCCTTCCTCGTCCCTCAGCCTCGCGAACACCGTCAGTATGTCCGACCTCTGGCACCCGTCGTCCGCGGCGAGCTCCTTCTTTCGGGTCCGGATCACCTCGTTCGCGAACTCGTCGACGCCCTCGATCGACTTCCGCAGCGTCCTCTCGGGGCCAATGCCGAGGAACCTCATGAGCTTCCACACGCACGTCGGCGTCACGAAGCGGAGCACCGTCGCCTCTGTCGCGTCCTCGAACGCCCTCGCGAAGGGGATCTCGGGGAGCCCCGGGCGGAGGCAACCCGGGTCGACCCCGAAGGCGATCATGCACACGTTGTCGAAGGTCAGCCGGAGAAGCACGTCCTGCAGGTCGACGGCGGCGGAGGCGCGGAGGCTCTCCTCGAGAACGGGGAGGAGCCGGGCGTGGACGAGCTCGAGGAGGGACTCGGTGGTGAGTCTCCGGAACTTGGCGGAGTGGAACTCGATGCTGGCCGTCTTCCTCTGGCGCTGCCACGTGTCGTCGTCTGCATTGAATATGCCGTCGCCGAGGAGGTCTCGGACGGTGTCGCGGAAGTAGGGGCCCTTGGGGAAGTTGGAGAACCGGGTCTTGAGGAGGTGCTCGAGGTTGCGGGGGTCCGCGGTGACCACGCAGTTGAGGCTGGTGAGCCAGGGGCCCCTGAACCAGAACGTCCCGTTCTGGCGGCACACCACGCCGGAGATGTACTCGTACATGTTGCCCCGGAGCCCCGCGACCAGGGAGGGCGCCATCCCGAGGACCGGCCACACCGCCAGCCCGTGGCGCTTCCCCTGCCGGATGGCATGGATGGCGATGAACACGAAGAGCGCGAGGAGGAGCTCAAGGATCTGGACGTGCTCGACGAAGTGGAGCCGACGGTAGAAAGAGCTCCCGGCGGCAGCGGAAGGTGAGGAGGCAGAGGTGTGGTTGCTGGGGTTCATGGCGTTGGAGTGAGGGGGACTACAGTGGTGGTGGTGGTGCATGAATAGGTCGTTTGAGTTATGGTGAACTGAAGCTGTGAATGATGGTCACGAGTTATATATTTCGGGCTCGTTTCTTGGCGTGCATGATTTTGCACAAATCGGTTTCGATTTGGTGAGCTGAAAGTTTGTTTTGCTTCCCAAAAAAAAAAAAATCCCAATTTTTTTTTCTTTTGCCGGCTCGGCAAGACTTGCGAATTCGGACAAAAAATAAATAAATTGATGGGCGTTCGCGAATTTATGTTCTGTTGGTGGAATATTTTGTATTTTCGAACAGACTTAAGGAGGGAATGTCGGGCGATTCGTTACGGTTGAGTGTGCGACTTGTAAGGTTTTTGTGTTTGAACTTTGAAGCGTGGGGTGATGAGAAGTGGTTAAGGCGGATGACCTAAGTGCGACGATTTTCTACAGGTTTCTTCCTAAACAGCTGATTAAGGTTGGCCTCAAATTGGAAGAAGCGTGGTTAATTAACGAAATAAAATTGGGTTTAAATTGGGATCATCACGTGTGCGACACGTGGCTATGGTTCAGCCAGGTGTACAGCTTTGGCTGCCTTGGATTGGAGTTTCGCCCCCTGATTTGCAATGGCGAAGTACATGAAGGAGAGATCGTCCGTGCATGATAAGATAATGCTTTGCCATAACTTAAATGGGGGTGAAAAAAATAAGGGGAACGGTGCATTTAAAAAAAAGAAAAAAACGAAGCGATTTCTCGAAAATAGGAGAATCTGACATTGTCAACAATTTGAGACGGTAAATCTTCCGGACATTGTCGGGCAAATTGAGGTAATTCCATAGCAGAATTCCGCCTTCGATCAAATTCACTCAATTTGATTTTTTTCTCCGTTCTTTCTTGCCCAAGAAATTAATATGACCGCGTTCGATTCAAAGGAATGACCGCACGCGGGCAAATGTCGTTGGTCGCTAAAACGTTCGCTAGTCAAATGACATTGACTTTACTTAGGATTATCGATGGATCATGAGAATCCTCTATAAAAACTTCACGTAATAGGCTATCTTCTCGACGATGTAACGATCGTCATTGACTAATCGGTGCAGTGTGAATAAGAAGCTTACCTGTAATGGGAAAAACCAAATCCATTACTTTCAGTCTTTTGGTATCATTAGTTTCTCAATTAGAAGTGCACGGGAAAATTCGATCGAGTAGATTCATTCGACCGATTCTTGTCGTCGGAGGAAAAGTGACCTCTACAATTCGATTGGCCGATTGTTTTACAGCTCTTCCATCTTGTGGCAATCGTGTTGAGGTCGGATTCTTTTTTTGCTCTCCTGATCTACGAATTTGATGTTAAGGGTTTGGGTGCCGTCCATAGGTCACATTACTCATTAGATTATGGCATTTAGTTGCGGAATCAACATCGATGGAAACTTATCTTTGATTTTATGTCATTCTTTCTTAAGTCTCTTCGACCCACATGGATCGGATATTTTCGCACGTATCAAGCACTCGAACGTTGGGTAGCCAAGCAATATCCGAGGTACAGTTCATCGTCAATGGTAGGTATAGAAAGATTTATCGTAACAAATTAGAATATATTCGACGATGCTAAGGAAATTCGGGCGATATATATGAGTTCATATCGAGCACCCATTTAAAATCTATTGCGTCAAATAATACTTCAATTCAACAGAATATGTTATGATATACCTTAACGAGACACGTCAAATTCGATGCTTGGTACCTAGTTTTAAACTACGAGGAGATGACATAGTGGCTGGCTTTAGATGATTAGAGTTAATGGTTGTACCCAACAGTCATCAAACTATAATCGTGTCGTATTCTATCGGCTTAGGTTATGAACAAGGTCGATCAATGACAAAAATACACGAGAACGTACGTTGAAATTCAAACCCACCACCACCTTCTCTATACTAAATTATTAGATAATACATTCACAAAAAAAAATATTTTCATGCGAGTGAAAGTAACCTCACAGAAATATAATGTTTACTTCCACGTACAAACTCTGAGTAGATGAAGGAATTTGAGATTTTTAGACCGAATGATTTGGATTTGTTTGACCACTTTTTCCATGTTGGATGATCCTCGACCGTCATCGGTTGACATAACCATCAAGAAATCGTGGCTGAGATTGAGCTAAATAGGGTCCCAAATAAGGAGAGATATTTGAAAAGCGGATCTGATTACGCCTATCCCTAATCCTAAATGAAATGAAATGACGTATGTATCCATATGTAAAAATAGTATCTATTTCGACATTCTTGTGGCTCTGTATCAATGGAATATGATCATCCATACATAATGGATTGATGTGATATATTCGTATCACAACATATGAACAAACAGTAAGAATTTCAATTCTTATTGAGACTCGAACTTATTGGGAAGAAAATCATTTTATGGATGGAATCAAATGCGCAGTATTTACAGACAAAAGTATTCTGTTATTGAGGAAAACTCAATATACTTTTAATATCGAATCATGATCAACTAGGACAAAGAGAAAGCATGGAGTCGAACTCTTCTTCTTTGATGTCAAGGTAAAAGCTATGAATAGTCATCGACTCCAGGGAAAGGGCAGGTTCTTATGTGTTACTCACCAATCTGCTATTGGAAACATCACTTCCCATCCGACTTGCATGTGTTAAGCATGCCATCATTGTTCACCCCGAGTCGGGATCGAACTCTCCATGAGATTCATAGTCACATCACTTATAGCTTCATTGTTTGTAGACAAAGCGGATTTGGAATTGTCTTTCATTTCAAGGCATAGCCTGTATTCATGCGCTTCGTATTCGCCTGGAATTGGCTACCAATCCCTTTGCTCTTTAGCTTCTTGGCTGGAGAATTTTACTGGAAAAGAACACTAGAATAAAATGTGACCCAAAAAGATTTTTGGGGAGTCAATTTGATGCGGCCTTGCAGAAGTTGTGATCCGGGTAGTGGAGTCCCATGCGCCTCGTGCTCAATTAAGGCCGAATTTGGTCGAAACACGTCTAAGATTAGGGGAGAAAAAAATGATAGTGGCTCATAAAAAGAAGAGAACGATTTGCGGGGCAAATTGATTGGATCCTGAACACCGGGCCTGGAAAAGATGCTTTGCCCTGTTCTAGGTTCAGGGCCCAATTTTAGTTCGGGAAAACATTATGCAAGTTCCATTGCTCGAGTCTCGCTCTCAACGTCGGAAAAACTGAGTATGAATTGAGCTCACATGCACCGAATTCATGTGAAGTGTAATTTTAATGACGGGCGTCTCCTCTCATTTTGAACGGGGCGAAAGACTTTGATTTCGATAAGTCCGTGTGATCAAGGCAAGGCCCGAATGGACTTTGCTTCCCTAACGCTGCATTCGAAAAGTTTGGACCGAGTTCGGACATTTTCCAAGTTGGGTTTGATATCGGATTTCGGATACCCGATGGGCCCTCGAATTATTTGCTAGCATCTCGTGGTCTTTTTAAAAGCGTCGACGCTCGAATTTCGATGCCGTGAATCAGATACGAATCGGTGCCCTGCTAAGTATAATCGTCGCGACTCTTGTTTCGTGAACCCGAGTCCATATGAGTCTGGTCTGTTTCATTCGGATCCTTGCGAGCGAGCATCGATCTCGTGGAGGTGGGAGTTCTCATTAGACGATGTGTTTGTTCGTTGAACGCACGTAACTCTTCATTTCCCTGTTTTGCATGAGACGTCCACGGGCTCAAAGGAAACGATTCACGAGAATTGGTCGAGCGCGATTCTTGCATGCTCCCAAATCATGCACACTCGGTTAATCTTAAACATAAAATTGAAAGGAAAAGGACATGAGAAGTGTTGAAATTTTCGCATGGTGCTTACTTTGATATAAAACTTTTTTTGACGAATTAGTTAAGCGCCAAATTGGAGTTAAGTGCATTCGACGATAAGTGACTTTTTTTAATAAAATGTAAATTCATAAGTGACTTTCTTTTTATAGGATAAGTGTATCGAAATTCTTAAAGCTGGTCACGAAAGTGCAATTGAGTTTTAAAACTTATCACAAAAGTGCAATCGAGTTCTCAAACTTATCGGGTAAGTGCGATTAACTCGTAAAGCTTGTCAAATTGGTGTAATCAATTCCTCTTGTTGATTGCACTTTTTGAAATTTTTAGGATTTGATTGCATTTTCGTGACAAGTTATAGTATTTTATTATACTTTTTCAAAATTTTAGGGCTTAGTTGAACTTTCGTGTAGGGGTGTCAACACGGGTCTTTGACCCACATTTTAACCAACTTTTATCCATTTGGCTCAAATATGGATTAGACAAATTTAAAAAATGGATCAAATATGAGTTTAGGCTTATAAAGCCTATTCAAATATGGGTTTTAACTCAATTCATTTTCGACCTTTGACTTATAACTTCGCAATGCCACTTTAATTCACTTGTAAAACACCGCCCGCCTGCCACTTGAGAGAGCCCGTGCAAGGCATAGCGCCACCTACGTTGAGAGATCATTGGCGCCCGCTTAGTCATCCGTGAACTTCTATCTGAATATTGAGGATGGACCACTTATTATGTCCTAGTCTATCGAAGATGGACCGTTTACCTTTGTCTATCTAACCTAGGTTTTCCTCGTTATATAGAAACTAGCAAACCTTTGCAAATTTAGGATTGGACCGAGATGTTCTGAATAATTGGTCGTTTTCATTATTAATCTGGCTGGTTACACATTCATTCCATGTTAGGATGCAAAAATGAAAAGCAAAGTCAACTGATTCAGCTCTATTTAAAAAATTCTTCGATCTTGTAATTTGCGCATTACTTTGAGGAAAATGCAAGACTCAACTTAGAATTCATTTATTTCACGAAAAATAAATCATTTGAAAAATATTTCTAAAAAATGATCGTTTATATCGCCTACGAAAGTCACTAAATGAAAATTATTTTCATCATTCACGAAAATATTTAAACGTAAATTGTTCTCGATTTTAAAAATATTTTTATCGATGAATTATTTCAGTTACTACAAACCATCGTTTTAGGAAAAAAGAATAAAATAGAATCTTAATTTCTCATTTTGTTTCCCGATTCGAGCTAACTAAACTAAAAAAAAAAAAAAAAGGTGGGGGGCAGAGCCGCTGTAAAACTGAAATGCTGCGAAACCCAAGACATGAATCGGAGAACCAAAAAAAAAATCTTTCCGAGTTTCAGACACCCACCAGACTCCCAGAAGGTCCAGGACAGGGAATCACAAATTAAAAAAATTCTTGATTCGGTACAATTGATATCACACCTAATTCCCTGCGCTCACCAGACCCTGATCAAGGGGCCACCTTAGCTTCAGCAACAATTAATACCTGCACCAAAGGTCAGCCATGGATTGGAAAATGAAGGCCCACAACATTCAAAAAGATACTCCTAGATATTATCATCCCAGAAAATGCTGTCCATACTAAAAATTATGTCTAAAATTGATTTACCAAGCGACGCGTGAATCCTTCTTGGATTTTGAACACGGCTCATTTGATCAAATATCCATGCATCGTCTCCTACTTCACTTGATATATTAATTGGATATTAATCTCGACATTCCCGACGTTGCTGGTTACGCAACCGTTGACCGGCAAGATCACACCTAACGTCGGCCAATCCAACTCTCGACTTGGCCAAATCGAACTCCATCCACTTGTTCCGTTGATGATGATGACCAATCACAAACGCCTCCGGTCCCAATAAGTCGGAGTTTCCAAAAGTGAAGCAATACACCGGATGCCGCCACCGCTCATTTGCCATTGCCTCACCCACCGGCATGACCACTGCAGAGACTTGCACGCTGTCCAAGTGCCAAGCGTCCATATCGATGGAAGTTTGTTCATACCTATATCCTCAATTGCCAGTACTTAATTACCTATGAATCGCGACCCGCCTGCGCAAAGGTAAAGAACTCGTTCAGACTTAACCTGGACTTTTATGAAAATCCGATTTCGGATCCTTTTGCACCCTTCTCCTCTTCCAATCTCCCCGACTTTGATTATCGAAGCACTGACCCGAGTCCTATGCCCGGCCGCCTTAACCCGGATTTTGTGTCGCAGATCGATTCTGGGAGCTGGGATGTTGCTCGGCAAGCGGGTCCCAAGTTCGGCATCAACAGTTCCCAGCTTTGGCAGCAATTCAAGATCGAGATCAAAAGACACCCACCACCCTGATCGTCACCACTTTCGATGACACGATGCCCTTATTCATCAGTAAGATCGAAGCAGTCTAAAGCGCGAAAAGTGCTTTATTTTGTGTCGGATGCACTCGGGAAGAGAAATGGTATAGAAGCATGAAAATGAAAGCACATAAAATATTGTGGCGGTGGGCGGGCCACGTTGGCGAAGGCGGCAACGGTCGGCGAAATAATTTTTACATTTTTTAATTTTATGAAACAATTATTTCATTATTTGGTCAAATATATAAAAATTTAAACAATACGAGGTCCGATCGGATATGGATCATAAAATTTGCACGGTATGAAAATGGGTCAATATGAATCGGATCATAATTGACCAAATCCAAACTCAACTCGATCCACCCATTTGACACATCTACTTTCATGCACTGTCCTTTTTTTTTTATTATAAAAAATAAGTTCAACAGGTTTCCTCTTTAAACCTCAATGACTACGTCGCATTCTCTTCAAATTGAATCTCTTTCTAAAAAACGGAAAAAATCTTTCTCTCTGTCGCTATTTACAAATCACTAGTCACCGTTTCTTCTCCCTCGCCTGGCCTTCTCTCATATCTGCAAGCTCCATGGATTTGGCTATGACCCGCCACGGCTGGATCAAAACCTCTTCCTCGACTCCAGTGACCTCGACCTTGCCTCCCTAGGTTGTTGACTTCTTCGACCCCAATGGTACACCCTTACGAGCTTGGTTTTCACCGTCTATCTGCTCGGCCTCATCGAGTTCTATGTTCCCCCGAACGAGGGGCCGCCTTAGCGGGCCGGCTTCATGCTCGACAGCGCCAACGACGGCTCTGCGCGCGGGCTGAATTGTGCTCTCCTTCCGAATTAAAGGGTACGAAAAATGTGGAAAATTTTGCTTTGATTCGTCCAAATTAGGGGTTTGTATACAGGGAAAAACCCAATGTGGAGCGACATGGGATTAGGCCTATCATTAAAGACTTTGAGACCGAACAAAGCTGAGTTGCATCGGGGATATGTGCAAAAGAACAATTCACCAATCGGAGGAGAGACCTCGGAGAAATCAAATCAGCGCGTGCTTTGCAAAAACTCCAAATTTCAAATTTCATCATCAGAGCAAACCGACAAGGTCCCCATGGAAAAAGTTGCACTTCGAAGGGGAGTCACAACACGACAAATGACCCACATTCGGCAATTTCCAGTGACCCTCCTCCATAAGAAAACTGGAGCATACCTCTCTCTCTCTCTCTCTATCTCATATTTTCGCGTTCAGCAAATCTGAAATGGGAAGTATGTGGATGCAGATGCTCTTCCTCTTCCTAGCCACCTCCGCTGCTGTTGGCACCGTCGCATCTGGGGACGAAGCGCGGCGGCGAGAGGCGGATAGGGTGAGGGGCTTGCCGGGGCAGCCGGCGGCGGGGGCGGGGGCGGGGGCGAGGTTCCGGCACTATGCGGGGTACGTGGAGCTCCAGCACCCCAATGAGCACAAGGCGCTCTTCTACTGGTTCTTCGAAGCTCAAGACGATGCTCCTCGCAAGCCCCTCGTCCTCTGGCTCAATGGAGGTCTCCCTCCCTCTCTCTCTCTCTCTCTCTCTCTCTCTCTCTCTCTCTCTGTAACAATTACTCATGGCAAACGAGATAGAATTCTTCTGTGTACAGTCTTGGATTCACTTCACTACTTGTGGGTCTTAGTTACATCAAGCCCATGAAAAACCTCAGGAACACCAAGATCATCACCGACAGCTACATCTGTCATCTGCCCCTGTTTTTTCCCCTTTTTCCTGAAGTCCCTTGACTTTTGTCACCTTCTTTCCTTGCAAAGCTGTCCAAGCTATCTTTTTTCGAGGAAATAAAAGGTCAAGAGTGCATCAGTACGTGCACAGCAAGATATGGCTAAGTACATTACCTTCTGGTAACATACTAAAGACAGGGACATCCGCCATTGCCAGAGAGCTACCAGAACATCGGACGAGCAGAACCATTACCACGACTTTTTGTCTGAAGCAGAGCGTGTCGTGTTGTGAAAGCTCGCATCGGATACCGAAGCATGGGCACGCACGCACGATTCTGATCATGAAGACTGTCTTTTTCCGCATTTTTAGCTGTCAAATATGGAGAGACAGCTTTTTGTGCCAAAAGCAAAGTGTGGGAAGCATCTTCCTCTTGCTTTTTGACAATAATTAAAAAAAAAAAGGCGTGTCTGTCTACATTTCGATAAAGTCAAGAATATTATTCAAAATTAAAGATGATGGGTGTTTGAAATCGAAACAGGACCAGGATGCTCGTCTGTGGCCTACGGAGCTGCGCAAGAACTAGGTCCATTCCTGGTCAGGAAGGACCTCCACAATGGAACCCATCTCGTTCTCAACAAATTCTCCTGGAACAGAGGTAATCTTCAGTAAACGTGTTCCCACTGTTGAATCTGCTCATTGAATTTCTCCGATCATTGGTATTGCGGAGATGAAGAAGAATAGGGACCGTCCCATTGATTTGCTCAGAGCATTTTGAATCTGGTGAATGTATGTAGTGGCCAATCTGCTCTTCTTGGAGGCCCCGGTGGGGGTCGGGTTCTCATACACCAACAAGTCGAAGGATTTGAGCAGGCTCGGAGATCAGGTCACGGCCGATGACTCTCATTCGTTCTTGATCGGTTGGTTCAACAGGTTCCCAAGTTTCAGATCCCATGACTTCTACATTGCCGGAGAGAGCTACGCAGGTAATCTAGCTAGAGAGAGTAGGGGTAAGTGCGGCGAAAGTCCTGAGCATTTTACCTATCGATCAATTGAGTCTTGAATGTCCAAAAGAATTACAATTCGAGTCGTTTGTTCATGGTTAGTCCGACGTGACTTATTTTGATGCCCACAAATTTCGACAGATAAATGTGCTATGAATTCAATTACACGATTTTACGACATTTTAGGACTCAATTGAGCGACAGGAGAAGTGCCTATAGCTTCTGCCGTGCTTGTCCGATCGTATGTGCCATACAGCTTTCATACATGGTCCCGTCCATAGCTTCTGCCGTGCTTGTCCGATCTTATGTGCCATATAGCTTTCATACATGGGGCTTGAAGTCTCCTTGTGTTCCAGGGCATTACGTACCTCAACTCGCAGAAGTCATTTATGAGAGAAACAAGAGAGGACATGGCTTCTTCATCAATCTGAAAGGTTTCATGGTAATTTTATCCTTCACTGATCGATTTTTAAGCCATTGTAAAAAAAATATAAAAATCCTAGATCGAGTCACGTTATTCACTACATGTAACATTGCCGAAACGCAGATTGGGAACGCAGTGATCAACGATCCGACAGACACCAAGGGACTAATCGATTACGGGTGGAGCCACGCAATAATCTCGGACCAGCTCCGGGACAACATCTACAAGGAATGCGATTTCAGCTCGAGCAACGAGACCGTAACCCTGCTCTGCTCTTCCCTCTTCAGGGACTTCATGGTTGCTTACTCTGACATCGACATATACAGCATCTACACTCCGGTTTGCGACCTTCCCAACTCGTCTCCCTCCCAAAGGCTCGTCGTCACGCCTCGACTTCTCGCCAACCATGTGAGAGTCTAGCCTCACCTGTTCCATTTTCTTTTCACTCTGATTTGACGACACGAGAGTCCTTGTCCCGCCCACCTCCTACACTGCCCCTCAACAAAAATATTCGTTGTGGCGTTTGATCGATCAGGAGTCGTGGCGGGAGTTCCCCTCGGGCTATGACCCGTGCACGGAGGATTACGTCGAGGAATATTTCAACAGGAAAGACGTTCAGATCGCCCTCCATGCCAATCTCACCGGACTCCCTTATCGCTATACAACTTGCAGGTACCCCTTCTTCTAGAGATCAGATACAGATGCCATGATCTTGATTCACTTCAAGCCCTCAATCTTTTGTCGTCATTTGTTCTCGTCGTCGATGATTCTTGGGACCAATCTTGAATGAATTTGCCCTTTGCCTCGTACTGAAAGTAGCTGCACAGATCGCCATTGATGCCCTTCGAATGTCCAATTAACGACGTCGGTTATGTGGTGATCGTGTGCAGTCGCGTGATTAAAGGTTGGAAGGAATCGGCAGACACCATATTGCCCATCATCCGCAAGCTCTTGGACGCGGGTCTTCGGATTTGGATATGCAGGTACTCTCGCCCATGTGAATCTCTCTCCCTCTCGTCAGTATTGGGATGAGGTAAATTCTTTATGGGATTTTTTGCAATGCAGCGGCGACACCGACGGGAGAGTACCGGTGACGTCGACGAGGTACAGCGTGAACGAGATGAAGCTGAAGATAAAGGAGGAATGGAGGGCGTGGTACCACCGGCGGCAGGTGGCCGGCTGGGTGGAGAGCTACGAGGGCGGGCTCACGTTGGCGACGGTGAGGGGCGCCGGCCACCAGGTCCCCGTCTTCGCGCCCGATCAGTCGCTCTCTCTCTTCACCCATTTCCTCGCTACCGACGCCTTGCCATCTTCCCGTCGCTAAGCGAGCTGATCGAAAAGTTCGCGCATTGGTTCTGTGTTTGTAAGGGCTTTGATTTGATAAGCTGAACAATCGATAAGTCAAAGCCAATGCGAAACCGTTGACATTTCCAAGATACATAATCCGATTCTCCATCATTCGTTTACACACATCTTCTCTTGCAATTCAAGATATTCACCAGAGGAAGAAGAAAAAGAAGAACAGAGAAGAAAGGAAAAGCTAAGTTTACCCAAGTAGCCCCTTTTCGAGGGATTCACAGTCCACAAGGTAAGCGAAGAAGAAGAAGAACAACAACAACAACAGAGAAGAAAGGAAAAGCTAAGTTTACCCAAGTAGCCCCTTTTCGAGGGATTCACAGTCCACAAGGTAAGCGAAGAAGAAGAAGAAGAAGAACAACAACAGAGAAGAAAGGAAAAGCTAAGTTTACCCAAGTAGCCCCTTTTCGAGGGATTCACAGTCCACAAGGTAAGCGAAGAAGAAGAAGAAGAACAACAACAACAACAGAGAAGAAAGGAAAAGCTAAGTTTACCCAAGTAGCCCCTTTTCGAGGGATTCACAGTCCACAAGGTAAGCGAAGAAGAAGAAGAAGAACAACAACAACAGAGAAGAAAGGAAAAGCTAAGTTTACCCAAGTAGCCCCTTTTCGAGGGATTCACAGTCCACGAGGTAAGCGAACCCATAGGCCATGTTCTTGAGCGTCGCCTCGTGCAGCTCCTCGCTCGACGTCGCCGTCGCGTCGGTCGAGAAGAACACCCTGAACCCCCTCACGAACGCCTCGCGCGCCGTCGTCTCGCAGCAAAGGTTCGTCATGACCCCGGCCACGATCACCTCCCTCACGCCCATCCCCGCCAGTCGCTCCTCCAGTCCCGTGCCCCGGAACGCGCTGTAGGTGTGCTTCCTCACCACCGGGTCGCCGTCCCCCCGGTCGAGCCCCGGCATCAGCTCCGCCTCGCCGGTGCCGTCGAGGATGCGGGTGTCGTGGCCCCACCACTCGGCGAGCATGGGGTAGTCGGACGGGTCGGCGTCGCAGTGACGGGTGAAGAGGACGGGGATGGAGGCGCGCCGGCAGAGGCGGATGGTGGCGTTGAGCGCGGGGAGGATCGGATCGGCCATGGAGGCGAAGTGGTTCTGGACGTCGATCACGAGGAGAGCGCAGGATTTCGGGTCGGGCTTCCGGGTACGGATGTTGTATTTGGTGTAGGACGACGAAGGTTTGGGAGACATGGCGGCCATTGATTTTTTTTGGGGGTGGAACGAGAGGAGCGAAGGCTTTCAGAATGTTTTGTTCTGAACTCAGTGGGGAGAGAAGAATCCGTCGTTGACGTTCCAGGATGTTCTTTTGGGGAGTAGAAAATTACTAGTTTATCCTCCGAGTAGAGGTGGTCAATTATTGCTTCTAAATAATTTCATTATTGGCCATTCAAATCACATTACGGCTCTAATCATACTGGATCCGAGATTACGATCAAGTATTTTGTTACCGGTTTGGTGGTGGTCTACGCGTATAATGTCATCTCACCACCGCGAGGCCGCCGTTTGCCATTGCCTACCCTGACTCACCTCGTTGACACGGCCCCGCCTTCGTCCGAGCCATGAAGCGTCGCCAGTGACCCAATGCTTGGCCTCCGAGGGCGAAGGTGCCGAGGGCGAATCGCGAAGGCGCAGGTGGAAGTTGAAGGGGACGGCGTCGACCGAGAGCAAAGGTGCTGGTGATGGAGACCCGCAGAACTCTTGAGGTGGTGGTTGAGGGCGGAGGCAATGGTGGCCAGTTGTGGGGGCAGGGCGGCACGGTTGGCCATTGGATCCAGCCAGCAAGCTGGATGCAAGTCGTCCAGTAGGGGGGAAGCCGGAATAGTATCCCACCATGCCACCCTCTCGTGGCCAACCATATGCTAGAGCTCGAATAGATTTCGGTTTTGTAAAGGTGCGCCATTGCTTGGGCACTTCCTCGCATTAAGCAACTAATCTAGAGCTCAAATAGTAAAGTCTAAGACTGCGTTTGATCGTTCGGATTTCTTATCACAATAGGATCGAATAGGATATAATAAAAAAAAATCAAGCATTTCGTTATATCATATCTACTGTTTGGTGAATTGCGGATATAATGTCGAATAAGCATAGGCAAGACACAGTTGATATCGACTATGTTTTGCTGAAACTTCAGAAGTATTCTGTGGTGAGTTCTTCCGAGTGGGTTATTGTTGAGTAGAGGTTTGTGACATCCGAATATGGACACGACATCGACCAAACAAACCTCACATAATGAGTCTTTATTTGGGATCAATTATTTGAGAATGACATGCGGGCCTTGCTTGTTGTCTTGTCGAGTGAGTAAAGAAAAATGAAATTGTTCAGCCTCTTTTCACAAGTTGAAGACGCACTCATGCAGATTGTCCAAGAGCTACTTTGAAAATCAATGATCAACCTCTAGTTCTTCGTAACATATCGAAACCCCTTTTGAATGTTGAAAAGGTTCGAGCGATTAAAGAACGATGGACATGACGCCAAATAATATATTAAAGAATGAGGTTTTGGAGATACTCGGCTTTGTGGCGGAGACCCCATCCTAGCACAGCAGGAGGGGCGACCACACTTGACGGTTGCTGCCGCCGAAAAGGCGACTCGGCACGGAGAAGAAGTAATGGTTGTGAAAAAAAAACCGGATTCTTCTCATATATGCTTTCATGAGAAATCCTATTTGGTCTATCTTACCCTTTCCCTTAGGATTTTCTATATCCAGGCTACAAATCTCATATCTATCCCATTTATCCTATCTTGAATAGCTACCAAACATAGGATATTATATCTCATTTTTATCATGACGACAAAAAACAGCCTAAATTACGTTGCTTGAGGGAAAACTTCATGAAAAATGGAAAATTTTCCTTTTATAACCTAAAAATTTGGTATCTGGTTCTCATTTAAAAAATGATTTCAATCTCATAATTTAATCCGAAGCAAAAAAAAAAAAAATCAAATTTTTGTATAATTTTTATTTTTATATTCGATATATTTTTTCTTTTTCTCTTCCTTCGTCAATCTCCGGGTCTTGACGACCGTCGACGACCAGCCACATGAGATTCAACCTTACTGGGATTTGGCGAGCTCAAGCGTGCAGTATATATCGAGGCTCGATCTCATATGGCCGATGGCCGACCATCGCCGAGACTCGGTGATTGGTGAATGAAGAAGGAAAATATAGAATATAAAATAAAACATTAAAAAATTCGAGATGAGCTTATTTTATGCATGAATTTTTCATTAATTGAAAAAAAAATTTCATTGGTTAAGTCATTTTCGATAAATTAAAGTAGTGAAAATTCGAAAATCAATTCTTGAAAATCATTTTCTCTCAAACAATCACTCTATAAAGAGCGCAAATAATAACCATTATGTTTTTCTATTTTTGTTCCAAATCTGTTTGATAACGTAATTTTATTTTTCTATTTTAGAACAAAAAATAGATTTGGAACAGAAATAATAAGTTAAAATTTTTAGCTTCTTTGTTTCTAGAACAAGTATAAGAAATAAGAATTCTTCTTATTGCTCACTTTCTTTCTCTCACATCCCAATCGCCGGTCGCCGGTCCGTTGTCCCCTGAATTTGCTGATCGTTGACA
Source organism: Rhodamnia argentea (assembly GCF_020921035.1). NCBI lineage: Eukaryota > Viridiplantae > Streptophyta > Magnoliopsida > Myrtales > Myrtaceae > Rhodamnia > Rhodamnia argentea. Next base: position 5,398,040 of record NC_063154.1, on the reverse strand, counting down.
AACCTAAAAATTTTATGCTGTCAAAATAAATTTCTGTTCTAAAAATAAAATTTTTGTGTTATTATCAAATGTATTTATCTGCTCAAAAACTCATATAGAAATTAAAATAGGAAAATTTATTTCTGATCAAAAATAGATTTCATAAACAAAAGATGACGTGGGGCAACACCATTGCCCAATCAAGCTCTGGTGCCTTCTCGACCCGTCTTCTTCTTCTTCTTCGAAGATTGTATTCTCCGTATTCACCAATCGCCACGCGCGCGCGCACACTCACATTTGCCCGCCGGAGCGAGACCGAGAGAGAGATGTCGTACTTGTTGCCGCACCTGCACTCGGGATGGGCGGTGGATCAGGCCATCCTCGCCGAGGAAGAGCGCGTCGTCGTCATCCGCTTCGGCCACGACTGGGACGACACCTGCATGCAGGTAGGTGACGAAAAAACCCGCGCTCTCTCCCCATCGCGAAATCACAATCCCTGCGCGATCGACCCCGCGTGCAATGCGCTCTAATCTAATTTCGTAGTACTGCCGTCCTCGTCTGCTATGTTGATAGCGTCCATTTAAATTTGCTCACATCTGTTCATCGGATCTTCGTGATCTTAATCGAGTCAAATTCCCTACTTGTGTTTCCGTTCCTTAGATTTCGGTGATGCGGGCTGCGAGGACGAAGCTTTTCTGATTAGGAATCGAGAGGAGGTAGGTTTTTCGTGCCAATGTTGAATCGTCTTCACCATTTTCTTTGCAGCAGGAACATCAGCAGCAGCAGCAGAGCTCATGTTAATTCGCATGTTTTGCTATTCTTCATCGCCTTCGGGTTTTTTTTTTTAAATATATATTGTGCTTCCTGAATTTTCCCGTGTAAATACGACGGATATATTGCGTCATATTTCGGAATAAGGGGTGACTGACTGGTGGAGAAAATAAAATAGAAAATTAGGGTAAATAATCACGCACCAGACCGCCTCAAACGCAGTGCGAAGCGCGTGTCCCACGCGCGAGGAAAGACCCACCCTGGCGATAAAGAAACACGGGCATCCCTGTCGCGAGCGACGCATTCTTCAGACGCTCGTCTTCAAGTTCGTCGCTTCATCCCTTCGCTAGGGCTCGGAAAAAGGGAGCGAGCGAAGCGCGATCCAATCGTGTGATTGATCGGGTCGAACCATGTCGTATCTGCTGCCCCACTTGCACTCCGGATGGGCCGTCGACCAGGCCATCCTGGCCGAGGAAGAGCGGCTCGTCGTCATCCGCTTCGGCCATGATTGGGACGAGACCTGCATGCAGGTTCTCCCGCGCTCTCGACTTTCTCTCTCTTTCATTTGCGATGGCTAGGTTCCACTCCATTTGGGGGTTCTGGGCTCGTATGGCATTAGTTTGGCTGCGGATTTTAGGTTTTTGAGAATCTAGAACCACTGCTCTTAGACGCCGCTGTGAATATGTGTGTGTTAGCCTGATGGTTTTCCGTTTCGTTGTCTTGGTCGTGCTATTTGTGAGCTTAGCTTGGGAATTTGTCCTCCGGAGCTGATTAGAGCTCGGTTTGACTTTCTTTTGCTTGCTTCGATCGGTGCTGATTCTTCTCAGATCATGCTATCAATAAAATGGATTAGGTTTATGAGAATCTTGGATCAATACGAGAAACGCATCGAGCGTTGTTGGGAGCCCTCTCTGTTCTTCTTCTAGTGGTTTAGATGGTTTTACTTGAAGATTCTTCTTCGTTCTTTGGTTGTGGTGTGATCTGGAGAAACCCCTCTTGGCATTTTGCTTTGGTTCCCAGAGTTTGAAACAAAGTTGCTGATGCCTCTCGTCGTTGGTCTCGTGAGGGAATTGATCAATCAGTGGTTTTCTTTGGGGTAGTTTACTATTGAAGTTAAGAAGCTCTGTTGTCTCGATGCTATGACTTTTGGCTTTTCATCAATCTGTACCAAGGCTTCATTTGTGACCAAGCATGTCTATCAATGAATGCACTCGTCTTCTAGTATAAAAAAAAATACTTGTGACCTAAGCTCTTTCATTTTGTCTTGATTTTGTGACGAATATGGTGGCATACACTTTTAGTTGCTTACTGCTTTAGTTGCAAGCAGTAACCAATCTCACTACATTCTTTTTGTTGACCATCGCATTGGGTTTTATCTGGGGATGGTGGGAGAATACACATTTAGTTGCTTTCTGCTTTAGTTGTAAGCTGTAACCGATCTCACTACTTTCTTTTTGTTGACCGTCACTTTGGTTTTACCTGGGGATGGTGAGAAAGTTCTCAAGGCCAAATCATCAGGAATACAAGCTTTTTGTTTCTTAAATTCTCAAGAACCGATCTTGCAGCATGCCGAAACAATTAATTCTGGTGGGCGAGTGTTTAAATGCTCTGTGTAGCCACTGGATCTATATGGTACTTGTGATTGTCGTCTAGCTACGTCAATGGTATGAACCAATGTGCATCTTGGGAAGGATACCTAGCTTTTGGCCTTAAACATCTCCGTTAATCATTTTACCTAAGTTCAAGGAAAAAAACGACATTTCTATGCTGATTATGCCTTTGCTTCCCATATGGATCGTGAGGTGTCATGTCATTGTCAATTTCATTTCTATAGATTTCTAGTACTGATGGCCTTCTTCTGGGTAATAATTTGTATATATTTGGCTTTTGCAGATGGATGAAGTGCTGGCATCAGTTGCGGAGACCATAAAGAACTTTGCTGTCATATACCTTGTGGACATAACCGAGGTGCCTGATTTCAACACCATGTATGAGCTTTATGACCCGTCCACAGTCATGTTCTTCTTCAGGAACAAGCACATCATGATAGATCTCGGAACTGGAAACAATAACAAGATCAATTGGGCTCTCAAGGATAAGCAGGAATTTATCGATATTGTCGAGACAGTATATCGGGGTGCTAGAAAGGGTCGTGGTCTGGTCATTGCTCCCAAGGACTACTCCACTAAGTACCGCTATTAATTCTCTGTGCCAAACTGTAGTTATTGGGTGCATGTAAGTCTTCAGAAACCCCTTTGCGACCATTGTCTCCTCAATTTGGCTGTGGCTAAACTGTCATTCAGTAAACGACTCCATACGAACTTGTCTGCATGGAGCTTTTCTGACTCGGTACAGCGAATTGGTTTCTAGTGTGATAAGAGTTATAAATTGCTCCATTGTTGTGTTGTGCAGCTGATATGATGTTCCTTTTGTGTACGAATGACGTTATTGAATCAATGAGAGCAAGAAGGGACAACTCCTAGAGTTTTGAAAAGACGTGGCCAAGTTCAGCCAAGAACGGCCATGAGATCATTAGTGCATTGCGAAATCTTGAAAAGGTAGATCAAGTTTGTTGCATGACATGATATTTAGAATATTGACGCCAAGGTAGAGTTTGTCGGTCGGTGCGATAATAGTTTACTTCTGGTCAGACTGTTTTTCCTGTATCATTTAGATGGGAGAAGCCGCTCTTGCCAAATTCAATAGCCAGGGTAGAGGCAAGTTCTCTCGTGCCCAGATGTTTACAATAAGAAAACGCGAAGCGAAGCTGAATTAACATGGCGGAAACCTTATCTTTAATATAGTTCAACGATTTATAATGGCGGAGATTCCAGCAAGCCAAATCTGTAATCAGTTTTGGTCGTGACAAAAGGCTGAAGCCTCGATGTCAGAAAACTGCGCGGGTAGAAATAGAATACAACCATCAGGTCCCGTCCCGCCCACCCTGCATGTTTCGTTGCCACTTCTGTTGGGACGATGCTATGAAGTTCAAAACGTTAGCAGCGAAATTATGGAAAACATTCATGGCATTAATCGTCTATTATAGGCAATTCAATGATTGCACAGAGCATCTGTATCAAGATATTCCTCCGACTCGGCGGGGTTTTAACTAAATTTGTCCTACGTAACTATAACTTCTTTGGAGTATCTTCTAACCATACAATGGCGATTCACACTTTCTTTTGTTCTTTACCTGATCCCACTTTGCTTAGAGCGGCCTCTACTAGCTCTACGACCACTACACCTATGAAATACCATGTCACCCCGGCTAACAGTACCTGCATCCAGGAGCTGTTAACAATCTCCAGCGCTAGAGATCCACCGACGTGCTGTTTCAACTCGCCTGGCATTCCATCACCAACCCGTGACCTCACAATTGTAGCGGCGACCGAGGCTGCACAGACTGGAAACGCCCACCATAGTGGGTTCTTTGAAGTATTCCTTCCTGTGCTCTGACTGAGATCGCGTCTCTTTTGCTTTTTGTTAGATGAGGACTCCTTGGAAACTCTAGGGGCAGATTCCTCCTCAGTTGCACTTGCAGGCGGAAGCGCATGCAGGGCGGGAATCCAATACTCATCGCGGTATAAGCGGCGGCTCACGGCAGTTCGTCTGGCACTCGCAGATTTGACACCTGCCCATTTCCTAGAAGCCGCAGCATCGCGTAGTTTCTTGATGTTCGGTTCACTTGAATATCCAGTTCTACGTATCAGGGCCTTGCTCCCTGTGTCGGGCGATTGCCAGTATATCCAGTTCGAGATTGACCTGATTGCCTGGATAGCTGAAACTCGAGCCTTTCTTTGTAGATCAGTCTGCTGGAAATGAACTTCCCATTATCAAATATCTTGGCATAACAGCATGAGCATAGTATAGAATGCAAATGGAAAGAACGTGTTATACATATTTTTCTCCTGAGTTTTGTTATGACAGGCAACTAAATCACGGTACAGAATTATATTGCATAGGTGCAAATCTTAACTAAAACCACCTCGTACTATAATCATAATGATGAAGCAACCAAAAATCTGCAAGCCTAGCTTTTAATCTGGATTAGGAGAATACATTTAGCCCTCCTAAATGTATACCTTCGAAAGAATTATTTACACCGATAAATGTCAAGGCCCATTCCAAAATGGCAATGGTAAGGCCAGTTTAAGTGAAAAATTTGACATGTAGAATCCCACTTTCTCCTAAAGGGAGTCTGCAAACTAACCTCATCATCCTTTGTTGCCGCTTTGCTCTTCGCATCGGCAACTCTGGTTTGAAACTTCTTCACATCGACGAATATGTTTGAGACGCGTGAACCGACTGAGTTGCCAGCACCAATTCTTACGTTGCCCCTTGGTTGCTTAGACATCAGAAACTCAAGAGCTGCCAGGTCTGATCTCTCGACAATACTGTATTCGAGAAAGATAGAGAGTATAAGCACAATTCAAACTTCTACGAAAGTTAAATCTAAGGCAAGAATCTGAGGATAGGCACACTAAGACGACACCGCATTTTGGTTGCTACTGCTACTACTCCCATGATTGAAGAGACAGTTCCCAAAAACAGAGAGTAACATCTTGAAGCTTCAAGCTGAAACATATCTTTCTTATTTTCAAATTACTTGACGTAGAACTTTCTTTGAGCATCCAAGTATCCCCACAGTTCTCAACATGCCTTTGTCTTTAACATCGGCAGGGCTAACTAACTAAGCATTGATGAGAAATGAGATGAGGAGATCTTACGAGATGCAATCCACAGGACAAGCTTCTATTGCTTCTTGAATTTTATGGTCAGGGTCAGCCCACTGTGCAACGACCCGGGCTCTCCCGTAAGCCGACTCGATTGCGAACGTCCTTTCCGCACACAAAGCACATTTCAAGCAGCCAACGCACTTGACCTCGTCCACGAATACCGCTCTCTGTTCGCTGTCAGAACCGAGCCATACTGAGTAGATAGGCTCCCCCGTGTAACCTTGAAGTTCAGAGGTCTTTGCTTGTTCCTGTACAGTTGCATCACACTTTCGATAAACATCATGCTTCCAGCTTCACTGTCATGACTGAAAAATGACATCAAGCTTCGAGTTTAACGATGAACAACGACTCCTCCACATTACAGAGTGAAAATCAAATGTATTACTACCAGCGTAGTGAGTCCTAATTAGAGTTTAGGCAATAGCGCAATCCAATTCCTACCACAAACTGACCGTTTATGAATTACTTGTACTCGCAGAACTGAGCCGTGCCGTGTCTGTCATGAGATTTCTCAAGTCAATCAAGGCTTCAGTAGCGAGCAATTACTCTGATTTTCGTTCCTACTAAATCAGAAATCGATTTACGAAGAGCATAATCTCGAAACCAAAAGGCGCTACGGAATCGAGCTGAAGATTTCCAGCCAAAGAGAAGGATGCTATTGAGGAACTATTTCTCGCTCTCCCCGTCTCATTCCCACCGTTCCGAGCAGCAACAAACAACAACAGCTACTCAATCAATCCGAAACTGGAACCCACATAACGCGCGAACGAGGAACCGAGGGCTAACCTTATCGTAGGCGGAGCGGGAGGCGGGATCGGAGAGCACGGTGTAGGCATCGTTGAGGATGATGGACATGTCGTGGCCGTCCGGGCCGGCGATGTCGGGGTGGCACCTCTTCTGGAGGGAGCGGTAGGCGAGCTTGATCTGGGAGGGGGAGGAAGAGCTGTCGATGCCGAGGAGGTCGTAGAGGTCGAAGTCCGTCATCATCCACGACGAAGACGGAGAAGACGCTCTGCAGGATGCGGAAGCGGAGCGATGCTTCCTTGCGTCGAGGTCAAACCCGAACCCGAACCGGAACCGATTGGGTATCGAGATCGTCGTCGCGATTGAAGCTGTGGGAGAGATTAGACACGGGCTCGACAAAGCGCGCATGGTTTCTGAGCGAGCGAGAGCACGAGAGCGAGAGAGAGAGAGAGGAACAAATAACGAAGATGAGATTTTTTCAGATATTTTTGGTGCTTTTGGCGCCACTGGCGAGATATTTGTTTAACCTTTTTTCTTTTTTGCCCTTTTTGGATCAATCGTTGTCAAGCTTTTCAGGGAGTTCCAAACTTCGAACGTTTAAGGACAAAACATAAACATCAGAGTTCAAATGAACCTCAGCCGTCATGGCGACATTTACCGAACTGTCGTGACTCGTTTTGCCGAGCGAAAGCTCATGTCAAAGTTCAGTAGAGATTAGGCATATTCGTACATTTACTCAGAAAAATAAGGATATATTTCGCCCGTTGTAAAGGCTTTATTCACCTTCGACTTAAGAAATGACGAGGGAGCAGGTCATTAAAATTCTTGAATGAAAAGAAAAAAAAACAATTCGGGTAAGATTCTTCACAGACCACCATTACTTCTTCAGCAGATGAGCGATAAAGACCACCATAAGGGAGTTAGTCATGACGCATCAATAGCAATAGAGAATACCATAAAGAAGTTAGTCGTTGGTCTTGTGACGTATCAAAATGCTCTTTCGACTTTCGTGAATTGAATTTGATTCCTTGCAACCGTAAGAAGTGTACTTTACCAGGGTTCTTACCAATTTCCCTAAATGTCTTAATATCAATGTACTTTTTGCAAAATAAGTGATCTGAAAATAAAATTCTTTAAAATGATTATTTATGTGACTTAGCAAAATTAATCGATGGAGAAAAAAATAACCTAAGCCTAAATATTTGCGATGATGATAAAAACACCTCTCATCCCTTCATTTTTATAAACGACACAAGCAAATGATTTTAGAAAAATATTTCTCAAGTCAGCACACAAGGCATGCAAGATTGTGACTTATCTCGATCCAATACGAACTCCGATACAACACCACAACCCACAGAATCTTTCACGATCAAGAATCAGAGCTTTTGACTGCAATACGCTCATTAGTTGCGGTTACGGCCACAGAAAACCAACTGTGGCAAGGCCTTCGGTCTACCCGCCTACTCAGACATGACCCTAAAAGAGTTCCCTCGAACGCCCAACACTTGCGAACAACGAGGATGGCTTCGATGCGATGACACGAGGCAGCTTGAACCAATGGTTCTATCATGCGCCAGAACCTGCACCAACATTTCACGCATCGACTTCCCCTGAATTCCATCTTTGAAAGTATTGCAGGAGGTGGGGTTTGATGATCCAAAACTTCCACAGAACAAAAGGAAGGGGGAGGAACAGAACTTTCGAATCCTTTCATACATCATATAACCATAAGAGAACGATCAAGTCCATGCCATGGATTAGAAGGATGCAAAGACAATATAGTCTTTCTTGCAGAAGGACCATGAGTATGAATTGGGTCGTTAGCCATTATAAAGAACTGCAATTCTACATCTATTATTTGAACTTAGCAAGTAGCCTCCTCGACAATCCATCGCTAGCTGTTCGCAGATCCAGAGACTTCGGCACTGCAAACAGGACAGACCTGCCAAGTAAAGGAAACACCATAGACAATTTTAAACGTTTTCCGTACAAGCATGGATGTTCAGAAATGCAGAAGGCCCGCTGGGTCGTCTTCCATACGCAAATATTATGCACATACAGTCATTGGTTAAATTCACAATAGACCAATTGGATATTTATGACCACTTTATTCATGACTAAGTATACGGATGTGCCACCTATCAACAACGAATTGCTCTTTGTTAGATAAAGAAAACAAACAACCCATGAATCGTTTTGATAAGATCCATATCTTTCGCTTAAATATAAGTTTCCAAGAAAAACAGGTTCGAGCTGATAGAATTCATTCTGCATGAATGGACATAACAACATTATAAACTAGAGAGCCCTGACCTGAGATGAGTCGAGAAATAAACATACCCTGTTTATTTGCAGCCAATTGTTTATGCATTCTGAATGATATGAGTGTTTGCAAGATAGCACAGTCAGCATCTCACCATCCTCATAATCCAACCGACAAATGACACACCTGAAAATACAAAAATTTTCATTGAGCTATCACAGCACCCAAAACTATATGTTTTGATGATGTGGAATTGAAAAGCAAAACTAGACACCTACGAATCATTGGTGCCATGCTGACTGCTGCCTGTCTTATAGCTAACAGAAGACAGAGAAGCAATTGTGTCAGCTGAAAGCCCTCTACTCTCAGTTCCAACCACGTCACCTAGAGCAAGCAACTCCTGCAAAATGAGATCAATGATTAACATAACGAAAGCAGGAGATCCACCAAAAAGAACAATACCAAGCTATCATGATCTTACCTCATACACAAGTTCATCTGGATCGACGTCCTCCCACGTGTCCTGCAATTCCATCCACACATTAGAAGAAAGAATTCAGTCTTTTCACTTCAAAAAAAGGGCACAGCCATCTGTAAGAAAGTGCATAGAAAAGACCTCAATTATCTGTCCTAGCCTACTAGGCTACTATGGACAGACGGCTTACTAACTGCTCAAGTATTGTTGATTGACCCTTATTAGTTTTCAAAGAAACAAGAATGACCGTTCATGCATGTGCAAATGCATGAATGTACACGCATGGCACCTAAAACTTTCAAGCTTGACTGCTCCTGGGGCTTTAGTACACTATCAGATATGGAAAATCAAAGCATGCTCACTCCACTGTCAAAATAATAATTGCACTCCAAACAATGGTCGCATTCGAACACCATTATTAGCTCTTGCCTCCCAGAGCTTAAATTCTTTGATTTTACCGTGCAACACGTTTTCTACTTAAATCATAATGGTTAAGTTTTCAAAAAATTCCTCCAAAGTTTAATGTATGCTACATACAAAAGGTAGTAAGTAAAGTTCTAGGTAGAATAACATTATCATGAACAACTCCCAAAAACCTATTGAAAAGACAATAAGACCTCCATTCTTTAATTAAATGACCATACCGTGCACATTTGTTATATCAACGGCGCACATCCTATTAGTGATTGCTTATCCCACCAGAATCATAAGCATGAAGAGGTGGCAAAAATTGCCCTTTTTTCTATCTAAGTAGGTCTAGATTGAGAACTTCGTCCCCACATTTATCAGGCTCTCGACTGTTAAAGCTGATATAATGATTACCCAAGTTAAACAGAAAAGGCGACAGTTAAAGCAGGCTCTACTTTGAATCGATAATTTAGTAGGGCTGACTGATAGGAATGCAGCAACTCTAGCCAGGATAAAGGAGGCACTACAACATTCTACCGCATGAAGAACCAGCTAGAATATCCAGAAGTTAAACTATTTTTGCGACTCAAAAGAATAAGAAAAGCCACGTATGTTAAAATATTACCCTGCTAGCACTCCACACAACTTCCTAGTGAGGCAAGGCAACATTAGTCGTCCACCAAGTTGAAGAGGGATAGCACATCTTTTTTCTATATGTTCTAACTTTTACATTTCTCTATATCCAACATCAAACATACTGGTATCACGCATGGCATCATCGTTTATGTTTTACTTAAACTCATTCATCTTTAAAGACTACTCTTGATGTTGTTTACCTCCAGTGAACCAGTCCTATCTTGTCCCCTTTTCCTCGGCACATTGCGTGTAAAAACTCCATAATTTTTCCCGTCAAGAAACTCTCTCACATACACACCAGGTAAAATAAATCCTGAGAATAATACAGACTGGAAGGAAAAGCCTCTCTAGCCAGATCATAGCACAGTAACTGAGAAAGAGAAGAAGACACAGTAAATTGCAGACCACCGACCAATTAATGCAAGAGCTGCTTGAGCAACTCAAACCTAGTCACAGGATTATTAACCACAAGATAGAGGGAGCTCCCATGAGACATTCATCCCATTACTAAAATCATAGCACATCGCCAGAATTGAGTATGCTTGTACTCTAGAAAGGACTCAATAAGATTCAAACCAATCCAGCATCTTATGGCTGAGGAAGAGACACAGAGAGAGAGACATAGGAGATACCTGATTATCATGATGATCCTCTGCTTCTTCAACAACCCCTGCAAACACAAACAGTTTTTTAAATTCAGCACTGTCAAAGCAGTAATGTACAGATAGATAAACGTATCATGAGAAACACTCACGATCATTTAGCCCAGCAAGGGCCAACATTCGAGCTGCCATTACTCTATCTTCAGCATCCTGTAAAGCTCTGGCATAAGCCTCATCACTTGAGAAGTTTTCTGTCTCAAGCTCAACAGCTTGGTTGCTATCTCCATTAGCGTCCTCAGCAGCATGCACATCAAAAGCATCTTCATCATCCACATCAGTGCCATCATACGAGCCCACAATGTCATCGTCTTCTTCATCAGTTTCACCGTCAGGATCCTCAAAATCATCATCTTCATCCGGTATGTAGCTCCCACCTTCCCAACTTCCGTAATCACTGCCTTCAGTATTCAGTCTAAGCACCATGAAGGCCCTTTCCTATTCCGGAAACATATTTTGTCAATTGTTGTAACCAGCCCAAAATAAAGGGCTTTTTCGGATCAGAAATTGCGGTTTGAAAATGAATCAGCACAGCTAAAAATTCATCGATGAGAAAATTTATTTGAATCAAGCAATTCGACTTGGATAAAACCCTACGTCCAGAAGACAGAAGCAGCAATATCTAAAAGCACAAAACCACGTGTAGGGACTTTAAGGTCCAAGCTAAACAGCCATTCTACTAAACCGAAGTACGAGATCAGGTCTTCAAAGTTTCAATTTGAACGACACAGGCTCGAGAAGAACAAAGCAGTGCGACCATCCACTGTCCTCCAAAAACGCAATCGCAACTAGCTTTGAGAATTACCAAGTAGTTGAATTTGAACTATCGGAAAACAATGAAACACAATCTCAAGGCAAACGGTTGGAGAGAGACAGAGTACCTGTTCCTGCAGCGTACGGGCGAGAGCCCAGTCGGCATCGACCTGACTCAAACCGGTGAACGGGGTTCTGCTGGAGGACCGCGGATTCGCCTGCGGCAGCTCCTGCGCCGCCGCCGCCTCCTCCTCCTCCTCCCCATCGCTTCCCTCCCGCGATCGCCCGGAGCCATCGCCGCCGCCCTCGGCGCCGCAGCCATCGGATTCGACGGGGGTGGCTCCGTCATCGGCGGTCCCAGGGTTCTCCTGCCGCTCTTCGCGGGCTTCGTCCCCGTTGATTTTGGTGCCTTGCTTACCGTCGTCCGCCATCAAAAACAATTCCAGAAATCGGGAAGAAGGAGAGAACTCGGAACAGAGGTTAGAGGTACAGAGCCGGTGGAACGATCGGAGAATCGGAGGCGTACGAGAGATTGAAGAAGATGATGTTCAAGTACGGTTCTGATTGGAGAGAGAGACGGGGAGGTTTTGAACTTGGGTAGACGCAGAAGAGGCTTTCGTAGGTGTTTGATTTAAGTGAATACGGAATTGGAGGCTTCCAAAAGTGGGGAGAGAGAGAGAGTGTGTGTGTATGTGGTGATATTGCGTGTTCCCGGACCATGTAAGTCCCCTAAATCTCTTGCATTGAGGAGCGTGGACCCCACGTGAGACCATCATAATCCAACGGCCGAGATGGAGTGGGCCCACACATGTATGGAGGCTTGTGGGAGATGGTGCGAGGATTCGGCGAGCGAAGCTCCAGAGTAATTTCTAATTGGGCCAAGCCCGGAGAGTACGGGCACCTGTCGCAGGAGGCCCGGAGTTACGTTGGACCGAATTGACCTTGACGGGCCGGCCTAACAGTAATTTGTCAAACCCGACCCGATCGATTCAGCCCAGAAGGAGTGGGCGCGTCACTTTTGCACGTCGCATTCCCTGTAAATCAAATGAAAGCTCTTTCATAAATCTTTCCTCGACGGTCAGGCTTTTGGTCAAGAGTGGAAAAATTAGATACATTTTGATCGTGCTGAGGAAATGAGTTTAAAGTAATTCCCGTCTTAAACCTGGCCAGCCCGTCTCGAGTCGCTCAAACTGTCCAGCACGCTCGATTCCATAAGAGAACTTAATTTCTTGCAATTGTGGCCGAGCCTGCGAAAGGATTTTCGGATCAATGATATCCATTCACTGGCCGTTAGACCTGTCAAAACCGATCATAAACCCATTTCTTGATTCGTATATGATGAGACTAAATTGTTATTTGGGTTGGTTATAACATAATATGAATATTAAATAGGAGCGAGCAAGTCAGACCGACGGGACCGGGAACCACTCGGACCAAACCGGACCGGAGATCCCGCTCCCAGTTCTAGAGAGCGACGGTCCGGTTCCCGGCTCTAGAAGTACAGGACCAAACCGATCGATTTTATTTTATTTATTTTTTGCATTTGCGGGATCTCATACGATTGAGATTTGTACCACATATTTATTTGTCGCTTCTGTTGCCATGACTCCACCCAATAATGTCGAATGCTACGTATTATTAGATTATGCTGGAAAATTCTATCATCTCACTTTTTTTCGAGGGGGGGGGAATAATCTATTGTTTTAGAGTCATTTCTTTGAAAATAATGGTCTTGATAATATTTGCTTGACTCTATTGGACCGCTCGAGAAACGGACAGGACCAACGGTCAGGTCCCCCGTTCCTAAAATTAGGAACAGGCACCACCGGTTTGGTTCTCTGTTCTTGAGGGGAACTTAACCGGACCGGGAACCGCTCACCCCCGGTATTAAATGGGTTTACAACCGGCTTGGATCTGACCCAATCTCGCGTTCACTCGCTCCTCACTCTCACTTCACTTTGGATGTGAATTTTTTTAGATTCAATAAAATATATAAGTGTTTTAGGAATACGAACTTGATATGAGTTGGGTAAGGTCATAATCGGGGTTGAAATTGTCTATACGGGGTCGAACCCTTTATGGTGCGGCCCACCTATTTGACTAGTCTATTGGCCACACCGCGTGGCGGCTATCCATAAGAGTGCATTCTTGAGCTACTTCCCGCGATCGCTACGGTTCCTTCGGTCCGGCGTTTCGCTGGCCAACTTGAAGTGCAAGGCAAGTGAGAAGCTGGAGATAGTTGCGATCGACTTCTCGAGAGCCGAACATTCTCCTGTTTTTTTTCCTTTTATCCAATTAGCGGCCCCATTAAGCAAACCCTAATCCACGAAAACGAGCGCGCTGTGCCCAAATTCCGTGTTCGTTAACCAAAAAAAAATAAAAAAAACAGAGGGTGAAAATTCAGGTGTGGAAACGTCGCGAGAAATGTTTCCGGTTTCACATTGTGCCGAGCGATCTCGCGACAAAACAAGAAACGAACAAGAAAGTTATAAAAGAAAAAGAAATAATAATAATTGAGCTCGAGTTGAATTATGGAGCAGAGGGATGCACAATAAATGATTATTTTATTTTATTTTATTTTATTTTATTTCGGGGTCGAGTCATTTTCTTGCAATAACTCCAAAAGCTGGGAGAGAGAGACGGGCTCCAGCTGTAATGACAGGTTGACAATGGTAGTTACGGTCTCCCGCGAATTTGTTTGATCGCATCGCCGAGCCCCTTCTCGCTATCCATATTTTCGGTCGCGTAATAATCCAATCCTGTCGGCTACGGGTCGGATTCGGATTCGCAGAGCCACAGTTAGCCTTTCGGCGCTCGCTCTCGCCGTCGCGCCTAGACCTCGGTGAGAGTCGCCGGCCAGCTCGTCCGCCGGTGGTAATCAATTAAAGATCTCCATAAAAGAGAGGTTTAAAAGCACGAGTTACGAGATTAACGGCGAACCAAAAAAACAAAACTCAGCAAAACTCAATTCTGTCTGAGATTCCTTCATTTTTGTGGTCGGAACGCCACGGCACGTGATGCGCGTGGTAATCTATCTCCCCATGCAGGGAAGAGAGGACGTGACGTCTATAAATGGACGCAACACTGATTACCACGTGCGGATGATAACAAAGCATGCGGTCCATCCCATTTTACGTTTGTATCGTTAACACTAGTTTTTAATCGTTCGAGATGTACGATATTATGGTACCTTTATTTTTAAAAAAAAAAGTTAAAGATTTGAGAAATACTCTTCGTTGTTATATCACCCGAAAAATTAGTCAACCAAAATTATTTTTTATATGATAGCAATTTATCACCGATTATTTTGATGAGTGAATTTTTCATGCATTCATTTTTATAAGTGACAAAAACATTTTAATTTCCAGAAAACGTATTCCAAATCTCAAGTTTTCTGCGGAACAAACGCACCCTTGAGTAAAAATCATGTTCCGATCTTTCCAAAGTTCGGGAACAACGACATCGCTCGAAGCAAAAAATATGCCAAAGGATCATGTCTTCAAACTGTAAGTGAATTCGACTACAACCATATCAGATGAACCCATCGAAGATTCGACATACCGTCGCCGATTCTTTTCCAATCGAATAATCTCCGAAATTGCTCTTTTTCCGTATTTTTTTTTTATAGAAGCGGTTTTATGACTTTCTCCTTGTGCCCCTACAATTTTGAAAATTGCACAAAAGTTCACCAAATCCGGAAAAGCTTTCGTTTCGGGCCAAAGTCGCGCCTAAACGAAGCGACCATCCATGCCCCAAAAACCCACACACCACGATCCGAGGAATCCATGTCGTGAGAGGTAGGGGGGGAATCCATTCGGGTCGGACTCATACTCATCACCAAACCCATACCTAACAAAAAGAAAAATTAGATTGCGATGGAAGAACTCAATTATTTTAATGGGTGCGCAACATGGAATGTTCCACCACGTAGTCCGATCGCTCATACGAATCGGGCGCGATCAAGTATTATAAGCGCATCAAATCTCGTCGCGCCATTATGCACTACCGTTTGTCGAGTAATGTAGCTCTTATTATAATCCTACGGTAGTGGTTAGGGAAAGGACATAACCCCACAGAAAATAATCCATTAAATTAAATCAGCGGTTTAACAAATTCGCAATAACATAATACGTGCCCTCGTGCGCTTATAATATCTCGTCCCAACGCCATATAATTTGTCCTCCGCGTCACGAAAACCGCGTTATCCGAGATGCCCGATTAAGAAGATAATCGGCCTGGGTCAAGAACTAATTGATTTTTTTTTTTACAAAGGTGTGGTGGGATTAGCTTACTCATCTTCGGCATTGAGGAAATTAGAGAAGCGAACGTGGCTTTGGTGTCGTTAATAGCCTCGGTGGGATGCGTCACGGTGAGGTAACCCCTCTTTCTTTCTTTCTTTTTTTGTTTGGGCCGAATAATTAATTAGTGATTTTTCGGGGGACCCTACTCGGAGCAACTTTGAGATTTTGGAGGCCCACATTGCAAAAAAGTATTCCCAGCGAGGACTTTTATGCAGTTTTTTTTTTTTTGGCCCGGTTGGGGTGTCGGAAATGTCTACCGGTAAAATCCGGATTTGGGCCCCGAAAATTGACTCCCCGGCCAAATATTTTCTTCACGTGTTGACCGTTGCCTGATAAAGTCCAGAGCTTTAAATGATTGAGAAAAAAACAGATAATTAGTGGCTGGTTGATTAGAATAATGGGGGCGAATTTCTCTACGTGTCAAAATCTTAGAAGACATGATTGGATAAGGTAGCAAAAAAAAAAAAAAAACGAATTCCAAACTTCCTAGCTACGTTATAAAATGTTTCAATTATGCCCATTTATTTTATTTAGCACTTATTGTTTTTCGGAAAATGAATGAATTGAGGAATGTTTTTTCATTAAAAACGAATGATCCGAAAATTGTTTTCTTCCATCGACAAAAAATATTTTCATTATCGACAGGAATGCTTGTTTAGATATTTCCGCGGACGGCGAGAATATTTGCGCTCGTTCAATTGTGTAAGTGATACGAGCGACTATTTAAAAAGTATTTTTCCAAATTCTTTATATTTTGTAAGACAAACGGACCTAAATTAACTCGAAGAGCCGTGTTAGATTAGTCTGCCTTGATATAACGACACTTTCTTAACCGAAAATGTCTTCACCCGAGTCGTGATGACTTTAGGCTTTTCGAATTGCATTGCAATTAATCGTCGCTTCATGATCAATCGGTGCACAGCAGCGGCGTAACTAACTTTTATGTTTAGTCGTCATTCATTTTACAACCGCCGTAGAATCTTTATTTCAATTTTTGGTAAAGAAATTCAAATACGGACAAAGCTCTGTTTATTTCGCGAAAAATGAATCGTTTGGAAGTTTGTTTTCTTACTAATGGTTGTTTTATTATTAAGAAAGATAAATTAATGAAAGATGTTTTTATTGTTGGCGAAATTGTTTAGGCATAAATTATAGTCGGTATTTAAAATAAATTTTATTTGACCAATTATTTTCAGCAATATAAAGGATTATTTATTTATTTTATTTTTTTGAGCGGCAAACCAACGATCATCAAACGCCCTTCTACGCCACGGGTCAATGCGCTCGCAACGGGAACCGGACCGTGCACCGTCCGATCAGTCGAATCGTCAGGAGATCTGCGGACGCGTGGCGGACCGGACGTTGCCCGTATCACGGAAACAACGGCCCGACTGTTGCTAAAATGGATATACAGCTGGGGGGAAAAGGAGCAATCGAGCGCTCGACCCACAGTGGCAGTTTCGTAAATAACGGCTGGACGGACGTCGATTTGGGCTCACTGACAAAAATCACTGACTTGACTTCTTTAATGCCAAGACCGGTCGCCCCACGCGATGCACGAGCGCGTGCACGTAACCCCGGGAGCTCCGTCCTCTTTCCCGACATTGTCCGTCCTTTTCTTTTTTTTGATAATATTGGTCCAAAATAGGACGAGCCATTGTGGTACTAGAGCGTTTCTCCAGGTTTTGCATTCAATTTGAGAAGTTAAATATTTTCGACAGTATAACTCATCTTTTGACGATTTTTTTTTATAAAAAAATTATTTTAATTATGCCCAACTTTTTTAAAAAATAAAAAATGTCATGGCTGGAAAGCATAAAGTCTCTCGAAAATATTAGAAACCATGCTATTATAACATCTTCTTGCGATCGATTTAAGAGGAAAAATCTTTCCGATCGTATAACTCGTCTTTTCGATAATTTTTTTGGGCAAAATTCATTTTTTTTATGCATAACTACATTGATAAATAAATAGTTGTGAGTGCAAAAGATTTGTTTTGAAAAATAAATATTATTTCCAATAAATATCACTTTTTTTTTTGGAGAAACAATAAGTATTGCTAAATCTTCATATTAAAGCTTCTTTTATTTCACGCAAAATGCTGTTTTGAAAAATATTTTCGTAAATTTGATAACCCGTATCGCTTGAAATAATTAGCCATTGCAAAATGTTTCTATTCCGGATATCAATTTATGTTTTAACACTTTCGTGGACTAATGAGAATAGTTTTTATTTATTTATTTTTACAGGGGATATAAGCGATCATTTTGAAAAAAATTATATTTTTAAATAATTTATTTTTTACAAAACAAATAGAATTTTAATTATTTTATTGATTATGTGGAAGCACACAATCATCGGAGTTTTGCAAAACGAGGCATCTTCTTTAAGGTGTGAACCGAGATATTCCGTATTAACATGTGGCGAGTTTTGGTGCTCTGGTCATGTAATTTCCATTTACATTGCCGAAGCATCTCGGTTTGTTCGTAGATTCACTGTGACATGGTTCACACTCCTCATTATATATTCTTTATTTTGCTTGAAATTGAGTGGTATAAATATACGGGTATGGATGCTAATTATAGTGGAATTTCCTACTGGATGCACCCCTAGTTTAAGAATGAACCAAGATAAATCTCGTCTTTGATATTTCTTTCTCGCTTTTACTATTTACTTCATCGTGATCGGTGCGCCGAGTCCTAATTAGATTTGAAATAATGCTACACACTATGCAAGGGGCAACGATGCGAGTATCGATCATTTTATTATATTCTCAATATGTTACCCGGACGACATGGCTCATCAAGACCCTTGGTCCCGTGGGTCGGGTTCCAATCTTCGTCGGGCCGGCTCCATCTGGATTATTGTTGTTGTTTCCAGTGATTTTGTTTCGGTGGCTCGATCTCTCTTTACCTCTTATCTATCATCTGTCACAAAATAGCTAAAACTAGGTATCTTCTTTAAGGCGTGAACCAAGATATTCCGTATTAACATGTGGCAAGTTTTGGTGCTCTGGTCATGTAATTTCCATATACATTGCCGAAGCATCTCAATTTGTTCATAGATTTGTTGTGGCATGGTTCATATTTCTCATTATATATTTTCCATTTTGCTTGTAATTAAATGATATAACATAAATGTATGGATGCTAATTATAGTGAAATCCCCTACTAGATGCAACCCTAGTTTAAGAATGAACAAAGATAAATCCCGTCTCTTGATATTTCTTTCTCGCTTTTATTATTTATTTCGATGTGATCCGTGCGCCGAGTCCTAATCGGATTTACAATAATGCTGCGCACTATGCAAGGGGGCAACAATGCGAGTGTCAGCCATTTTATTATATTCTCAATCTGTTATCCGGACGACGTGGCTCATGAAGACCCTTGGTCCCATGGGTCAGGTTCCAATCTTCGTCTGGTCGACTCCATCCGGATTATCATCATTGTTTCCAGCGATTTTGTTACGGTGGCTCGATCTCTCTTTACCTCTTTTATATCGTCTGCCGCAAAATAGCTGAAACTAGAGGGTCTCTTTTTGATAAACTGAAAAATGGGGGCATAGATGGCCGTGTGACCGCACTTGGGGGTTACTATTGGGATTCATTCCTTTCGAGCCTTAACTGCTGCTCATTTAAAGAAGCTTGTAACCGTTGTGACAACATGGTACTCGCGGGATTAGTGCCGAAACGATCCTACGTCGTGGCACGATCAAACATCGTAGAAAAAGAGGCTTCCTGAAGGCCAATGAGCGATCGGGGAGCCTTTGAATCGGTAATTAGGGAGCCGCCAACCACATGGGTGCAAGGCTTTACACCACTGGAGGCCAACCGCCGCAGTGACAAGAGAACGCATGTCCGAATGTTTGCAAACACGGCACTTCAGTTGGCGCATCGATTAAGAAAAGGCGTCGAGTCACCCTATCGAGCACATCTCGGATGAAGATCTTGTGCCGAAGAAGTGTCGCCACAACGCCGACGACGCGATCCGCCTAGTCATTGCTTTGATGTTCATGCATTCGAATCAGGTTTCGGGTTCTTGTTTGTCGAACGCGTGCACGCTCTCGCTGATGGGGGAGGGAGGAGAAAATCGAAGAGGGAGCGGTCTTGAAGTTTTGAAATTTTCCCCTCTTCTCCCCTTCTGTAAAATTTTTGAAAAAACGTTGCGGACCATCTGTCTAAGCCATTCCGACGTTACGTTGCGAGTAAAGTACGACGACGACGACGAACGATGTGGCGCATCTGAATTGTCTGGCGGCGAACGTGAAGCCGCGGCGAGGTTTCCGTTTCGCTCTGCTGGGATTCACCCGAACCTTCGGTTTGGTTTCGCTTTCATTTCATTACCAGAGAAGAGAGAGAGAGAGAGAGTGGGGCCCCGGGCTCTGACAACTCATCCGGACTCTTATTAAATTCTCTCTCTCTATATCTGTGCTTGGCTTGCGGCACTTGCGAGGCGCGTGGGAGAGGGGGGCGGCGGGGGCGCGTGGGGGAGAGGGGAGATTTTTACCCGCCCAAGGGGCGTGAGCTGTGGGGGATGTTCCCGATGGGCCCCACTCCCCATGTGCCCTCCTTCCTGTCTCCACCAGCTCCTGCCTCTCAATCATTAGCTTCTCCCTCTCCCTCTCCCTCCCCCTCCCTCCAAACCCTAAAAACCTCCTCACTCTCTCTCCTCTCTTTCTCTCAGAGCTCGCGGACGACGACGAGCCACGCCCACACAGAAACCACTCAACCACTTTCCTCGTCTCCTCTCAGCTCAGCTCAGCTCAGCTCAGCTCAGCTCGAAGCTCGCAATAGCGAACTGCCTTACCGCTCTTCAAGCTGCGGAGCGCTGCTGAAGAGAGAGAAAACGAACCTCGCGACGGAGGCGGAGTTTAGAGAGAGAGCCCGAGGGTTTGGTTTCGACAGCGCCATGTCCAATTCCGACGGAGGAAGCAACGCCGTCGCCAACGGGGCGATCATCGATCCGCAGAGGCAGCCGCACCAGCAGGGGGCCAACGGCGCCCTCGCCGTTAAGAAGCCCCCGTCCAAGGACCGGCATAGCAAGGTCGACGGCCGCGGCCGCCGGATACGGATGCCGATCATATGCGCCGCCCGCGTCTTCCAGCTCACCCGCGAGCTCGGCCACAAGTCCGACGGCCAGACCATCGAGTGGCTCCTCCGCCAGGCCGAACCCTCCATCATCGCCGCCACCGGGACCGGGACCACCCCCGCGAGCTTCTCCACCGTCTCCGCCTCCGTCCGCGGGGGCGGCGGCTCCAGCTCCGGCAGCCTTTCCTGTTCGATTTCTATGTCCCCCAACGCCTCGTCCTTGGAGCACAAGCCCTTGCTCGGGCCCACGCCGTTCATCCTCGGGAAGCGCGTTAGGGCGGATGACGACGGCGGAAACGGCAAGGATGAGGTCTCCGTCGTGGGCCAAACCGTGGAGGCGATGGTCGGTGCCGGCGGGGCCCCGGGCGGCTTCTGGGCGCTGCCGGCGCGGCCCGACTTCTGGAGCTTCGCGGCGGCGGCGGCGGCAGCGACGGCGCCGCCAGAGATGGTGGTGCAGCAGGGCGGGTCGGTGTCGGTGTCGCAGCAGGCGCCATCATTCTTCTTGCATCAGCAGCAGCAGGGGATCGGGGAGGCGTCGGCAGCTCGGGTGGGGAATTACATCCCGGGCCACCTGAATTTGCTCGCGTCCTTGTCAGGCGGGTCCGGAAATTCGGGCCGGAGGGACGATGACCATCGCTGATTCGGTGGGGGCGCCGGTGGTGGACGCACCCAGCAGTTGCTGCGTCGGTATATATATAAGTATGTGCAAGTCCTGTTGTTTCTCAGTCAGTTCAGTGTGTGTGCGCGTGTTGTGTGAAGATGGACAAGAAGGAATTTAGGTGAAGCTTTAGGGGTTTAGGCTATTAGTTCTTTGGGTGGAGGAAGAAGAAGTAGGAGTCCGCTCAATGCAAGATTCAACTTAGGGGTTTCTTTAGCTCTTTCTGGTGTAGCGTTTCTTAGGGTCATTCTTAGGTTCTTCCTGGTGGGATGTTTTCTTGGACAAGACACAGGACTTCGCGGAAATTCGGGCTCTTGTTTGGAACTTCAAGGGCCTGTCGTTCGAGGAAAAAAAATGGGAGGTATTTGTGCAAAATCCTATGAAGTGTCCTGTGATGATGTGCCCATAAAGGACATCAGGTTGGTTGGTTAATTCAACTTACTTTGCGCGAGGATTAAGGCGGATTCTTGCGCAAGTTGACACTGTTCTGTCACATGTCTTGAAGACTATGGCATTGCATGCCCATGGCGGGGTATGTTCACTTTTTTTTAAGTCTATAACTCCTCGATTTGCTGCTCGTGGTGGGTGGGGGACCCATTGCTTCATAATTCAGTGAGAAAGCTCCAATTTGTTGCATCTTTGCCTCAAATTGCCATGCTGAGTGAGCTGAGTTCTTGAGGTTCCTCGCGACATTGTCCGGCTCTGTCTCTTTGAATCGTGAAGATGAATGTGGGCGCTTCGGCTTCCAATTCAGGAGCCTTCAGTCTCCGAGGAGAATTCAGGAGATTTCTGCTGGTTCAGCTTTGCGGTTGCTCTCTCGTCCAATGCGCCTCGGAGAGGTGATGGTACGAAACGAAGTTGTGAAAGAGGAGACTATTATCTCTCCGTAAGGCCTCTCTGCTTTTTCCGCTTTTGATAATTTTGTCTGTAATTCTTATGCATCTCTGTATTAGATTCATCAGCGTGGAAAATAATGTGCTTTTTCATGTATGTAACTGGATTGTTTCTTCTGGGTGCTGCTTGTGTGAATAAAAAGAAAAAAAATGAAAAAGACCCAGTAATCTTTCTCAGTTCATCGTCTGTTTGGCTTGCTCTTTTGGCTCAACTCTTCGCCTCACTTCTCTCTATGCGCATGAATCGGGCTCATCCGAGTATCAACCTTCGTTGCCGCCGCGGTGTCCTTCGCGGAGCAAGAGCCGCGAATTTTGTCCGAATTTCGGTATCGTGGTCTACCTCATTTTAGCAGGTCAACGACCCAATGGGTGTTTTTGGCTGTGAAAGATTTCTGTGTCCGTGATGTGGTTTTGTCATTCGATTGTCCAAAAGGGAAAAGCAGAAGAACAACTGACGAACGTAGCCATTGGCACTCTGTAAAATCTGATTTGGAGAAGAGAATTGAAGGAGGCCTCAAGTTCTCAATTCAAACCACTAATCTTGATATGCCCATTGAAAGATCCAACTGTACTGTGTACCATGTGCAGCCTGTTATCAAGCCTAGTTAATGGACCCCCTGCAGACTCTCTCTCTCTCTCTCTCTCTCTCATCTCTTTTTAAGTCTTGCTAAGACTTTCCAGGTTGCAGAAAGAAAGGGCGTACGACTAGTCGCAGGAGACCTCTCGCTTTCCACATCGGGGAAGTTACCGATGAAGGTGGGGATCTGATGAGCCAGAGTCCCCTCCCTCCCCGCCCTGAATCAATTTGCCCACAATGGTCACTTTCCTATGATGCAGCGGGAGTAATTGTGTCGTTAAGCGAGGCCCTTTCTTATCAGGATTTTAATGAACTCCAGTTAAGAGCTTGTTCTAGAATGATCGCGTAATAATAGATCTATGAGGAAATCGAGCGTGATTACTTGGAATGGTCGACGGATCTTACTCTAATACCTAATGACTCAAATCTAGACGGATTGGGTTTGGGTCAGGTAAAAAATTGATTCGATTCAAATAGATTTATTTAACCCGTTTTTATGTTATGCAAATCTAAGCGAGGTAAAAGTGCGGAGGGAGCGAGCGCGAGATGAGTGAGCGCTAGAGAGAGTAAAGAGAGAATCATAGATGTGAGTTGAGTATAAATAACTTGTAAATCTGTTTATGATTCATTTAACACTCGTATTATGGCTGAACCTATTTACTATATAGAACTAAACCATATAACTGCTTAGCCAATTATATATGAATTAAGAATGAGTTTATGGCCTATTTTGATAAGTTTACTCAGGTGTTAGTCTACTTGTGCTTTTATAAAGCTACTGACACATATAACAAATTAACATTGCCTCTCGAAATGGCCCACGCTGCTTCCACTCTCTAAATGGTTGTAACACTTCTTAACTAATTGAGTTGACAATAATTAGTTCACTATTAACATTGCCTCTCGAAAACGATAATTAGTTCACTATTAACGTTGCCTCTCGAAATGGCCCACGCTGCTTCCACTCTCTAAATGGTTGCAATACTTCTTAACTAATTGAGTTGACGAAAATTGGCTCAAGTGAACTAATTAATCAAAAGCGCAGATGAAAAGGGTGAAAGTCGCTATTTATTGGAAAGGCCCAATATCCAAAAAAACTCCAACTTTAGTATTTATGACAATTATAAGTAAGACTTTTTTTTTCTCATAAAAATCCTCCAACTTTTACTTTTATCTCAATTCTACCCCAAACTTTTACTTTTATCTCGGTTCTACCGGATTATTATAAAAAAAACCTTCAACTTTAGCATATGTCCCCATTATATCTAATTTTTTTATCTCATAAAAAAACCTCAAACTTTCAATTTTTACTTTTGTTCAAATTCTACCACCGTTAGTCTTTCATCCATAATCACCATTAGTTAATCCTACGTGGTATTTTCAAGTTGTTAAACCTTAGCTAAGTCGACATGAAAAAACCTTTGAACTTCTCTTTTGTTGTTTGTTGCCCCCCACATATTTTCGGGAGATACAGACTCAC
Organism: Rhodamnia argentea; assembly: GCF_020921035.1. Taxonomy (NCBI): domain Eukaryota; kingdom Viridiplantae; phylum Streptophyta; class Magnoliopsida; order Myrtales; family Myrtaceae; genus Rhodamnia; species Rhodamnia argentea. Next base: position 5,373,618 of record NC_063154.1, on the reverse strand, counting down.
TTAAGACGACACATTTTGTATTCTCTTCAGCACTCAACGACCCAAAAAACGGTTAGATATTGAGATATTTGGACGAACGATCTAAAATCTCGTCGTCCCCGAAATCTACTATTTCTGAATTTCAAAGATTTATTGGTAAGTTCGGCTAAAAAATTCGAGCCGGGTAGGAAATCGTTACGGTAATTATAAACGAAAGGGCGACGTTGGTAGAATTAGGATAAAAGTAAAAGTTGGGAGTTTTTTATGAGACAAAAAAATATTTTGGATATAATTATCACAAATGGTAAAGTTGGATTCTTTTTTTGGTATTAGGCCTCATTGGAAATGCAAAATCCACGCATTGTTGTGTATTTGATCACCACCTTATGCTATTTTCCATTTGCTTTTATACAAACTTTATTTCCTCTCTTCCACCTACAAATATGCTCAAGCCAATTACTATAAAGGATTTTTTGCAATGCCTTTGAACCTTCCTTAATTAACATATTTTAAATACAAATTACATAGATATACTTTATTGTTTTTTTTAATTACAATCTCAGTCATTAAGTCTATAAAAATACTTGAACTTTAGACGATTCTCGTAAAAAAGGAAAAAGTGGGTAAACCCCTCCAATTTGAAGGGCGGAAGAAAATGAAACGGTTTGAAAAACACCGATAAAAATCACGAGATTGATTGATCTATATTAAAGTATATTTTCACTTTCATCAATCTTACTGTTAATTTCGACTATTTGAATTATAAAATGTGTATGCTGAAACTCGTGTTTTGGAATTTGATTGTGCTTTTAGGAAGTTATAGGATTCAATTGCACTTTCGTGACAAGTTTTAGAGCTTTCATTGTACTTATTTTGTATAAATTTATACCCTCAATATAAAAAAAAATCACAACTTCGTAATGAAAATTCCATCCAACATAATTTGAATGGAACTCGTAATCTTCATGCCATGCTTGGTAGAGTAGGAGTTGACGAGAGAGAGAGAGAGAGAGTGAGTGGTGCACCCAATTTTAGATTTTTATTTCCCTTCGTACTTAGAAAAATTTGCAAATCCTCCGTCGATTTAAACCTATTTCCCAGGGAATAAGTACAACGTGAGTACCATAACTTGTATACGGCGTTCACTTGAATGCCATAACTTTAAAAAATCGTTCACTTGAGTGCTACGTCGCCTTTTCCGACCTTCACGTCAACTTTTCGGCGTGCCACGTTAGCTTTTCCGGCGTTTATGTCGGCTTTTCTGCGTCCACGTCGGAGATGGCGCTCAAGTGAACGATTTTTGAAAGTTATGGCACTTAAGTGAATGTTTTGAAAGTTATGACACTCAAGTAAATGCCGTATAAAAGTTATGACATTGATAATGTACTTTTCCCTATTTCCCGGCCTTAGAGAGAGTCAGAAATCCACCTCCTGCAAGCAAAAGGAGACTTCCCGAGCATGATCCCGATGGAAATACATGAAATTCTCTTTCCAGAATGCATCGATCAATGTCATGTGACGTCGAGGGCATTAGAAAAATCTGGCCACCGGATATGTCGAGGCATGTGGGTCAGCAAAATAATGGTCGCTGCAAGAAGAGATACAGGCGATACGGATGATAGGGCGGCTCGATCCAAATCCGATTTCGATGCTACTTCAAACGTTGAAAACAGGACGATTACAGATGTAGAGAAATTCGTACATCCACGTCGCTGATTCGCTATATAAGCACGGCTACTTCTCGACAAGTTAAGGCATGATTAGGTCTTCCTCAGCAGAACAAAAAGATTCATCCCATCAAGAACATTCGACCAGGACTTGTGAATCTCACGACAGAGTAGAAACTAGAACGGCGACACCAAGTTCACCCTCGAACAGTCGTTCCCAATGAAGGAAAATGAACTCTTTCAAGTGACAGAGATAGGCCTCCGCCGAGTCAGGACCAGAACAATGACGAAATGAAGAAGAAGATACCATAGGCAGTTGAAGCGAAAAATCTCGTCACCGGGCCCGGTCGAATTCAATATAAGCACTTCCGCGTCACCACAAACTGCGAAATGGCCTTTCTAATCAGTGTGAAGAATCGCTTCGCCCACGTCTCGTGAGCGCGGCAACGGCCCGTGCAACCTCTGTTGCCGGGCGAACTAGTCACTGGCTGAAGCATTCGACAGAAACGGAAACAACAAAAATCACAGGTCATACACATCGATAACTCGGCGTACAAAAGTTAATGTCACAACCAGTCTCGGTAAACCGCATCTCCCAATGCTCAAAGGGGCAAGAATGGCCAAGCGGAAGTAAGAGCATCTTTTCTTTGTTTCCAAAGCATCAGCCATCAGTGACTTCTGATATAGCGAGTTGAGCGCTCGACCTGGATTCGATCGAGGCTCGGGCAGCATTAGCTTGAGAAAAGCTCAGCTACTTATGGCTCACCAGTGGCTGCAAAATTCAAGTCACTCCAGACTCTATACATCATGAAATGATACAGCAGTATACTACTTTTTACCAAACAGAGCAGCTTAAATAATTAGCTACGTGGTGCTCCCGATCGAACTCGTCAATTCGTCCAAAGCTACCAAGCGACTCTTAAACGACGCCTATGGGAGAAGCAGAAAACCGAACAGGCGTCACGACTTATCACTCGCTTGAGCTGTGCAGCCCTCACTTTCCCTGCACAGTATCGCATAAACCGGAATGTTGCTATTGAGACTATACTATCAAATAAGCTAGCTAGTTCTGCCAACCAAAAAGTCGGCAAAGAGATTTTTCATTCTTTTCTCACCATGAAATGAGGAATCATAGATAGTCATTTACATGGTAGCAGCGCCTTAGTTTCGGATTTTCCTAAGTGAAACAAAAAAGAGTTCACAAGGAATCCACCATTGGCCGCCGAATAAATGTGCAGGACTCAGAGTAAGGGCGACATGGTTCACGGATGTGCTGGATCGCGGCGCCGCGGGTGGTGAATTGAGTGCCTGGATTGGTGCAAGCTACATACGTTAACCACCAAGGAAAAAAAAGGCATCGCTGTTCCTGAATTGTACTTCCAGTTACAGCAACAAGTAGGTTGAGGCAACAAGACACCAGTTCTCCATTCGATCGAAATTGGACGGAGTTTCGCAAACAGGAGGGCACCTTCGGCAAGTGAAAACAGAGTCTTTCTTACCAGCAAAATATGATGTCCTCCCATCTCCTGAATCCGCGGCATCCTCGGTTACAAATTGATCATGAAGCAGCAGAGAAACAGTCGATAAATCCAACCGGCAACTTTAAGATTTGAATTGTCCCCACGCCGTCTCAAACGCTCCTTAACAAAATTCACACCGACCCAATCGAGCTGCGGACCTCGCTGCGGGCGGCTCGGACTACCACCGATCGGAGATTGGTGGACGAGAGAGAGAGAGAGAGAGACTACCGAAGAGGGTCCGTGTAGGAAGAATCATCGTCCTCTTCGTGCCTCTCCTCGCAACAAAGAAGGCACCGCAACAATTCAAGAAGCGCGGATATCATCTCCTACACGATTTTCCTTCTTCTTCTGTTCCGGGCAATAAATCAAGCGCTTGCAAGCCCAGATTAACAGAGCCCAACACCCAAAAGATTCTAGAAATCGAATTCGGCGAACTGGGTCGGCGCCGTCCGGATTGGAGTCCTGTCTTCCCTCCTCGAGGACTCAAATATGAGAAGTAAAAAGTGCAAATTTCAGCATATGGAGGAGGACCGCCTTCGTGTCGCCAATCGGACAGGGACGATGATTACCGTATCGGACGGTACGAGCCAAATTGGAGATGAGAAATGGGATTCTTACTCGATGTTCTTGCGCGAAGGAGTCGAGCAATGCTTCCCTTCTGGAGAGAAGAAGAAGATGCGAAGAGCTACGGACGGGTCTGCCAGATTCTTGCCGCTAAGTCAAGAGCAAAATTACATATGCTTGGAGCATATGCTTCAGCGACGAGCCTGGGACTGGCTGTTGGAGTTCGTTGGCCACGTCTCCTAGCCTTTTATTTCATATATTTTTAGTTTTTTTTTTCCCTAAACATTTGATGCCTGTGTCGGCTATTGGAAAAATCAAGTCCCCGGCGGCCGACGAAAATTTGGTCGGCCGGCCAGCATACTCAGATCCTTATGATCAAACTTACTCCTATCTTAAGTCTACTGGGGGTAAGGATAAATGTGATTTTCTAAAGGAGCTTATCTTGCTCTCAGGAGAAGTACAGCAGCTCATGGTCGCTTGAGCTGCGCTTTCTCACCGGACTAGACACGTGTTACTTGTAGAAAGTAATGTCTTTATTTGAAATAAGATTCATTTGTAAATTTTTTTAAAAAAATGAATTCATTTTTCATTCTTATTTATAATTTTTCCAAAAAAATAAAATAAAATAATTAAGATACTATACGTGAGAAAATATTTTGTACTGAGTACAAAACAATATTTTAAATTAATGAATTGATAAACGAATTAATATTGTGTAGTACATTAGACTCTAGACTAACGAGTTTTCTGCTGATAAAGATATAATCTTTACGTGATTGACGAACACATGCTTATAAATTGGTCTAACTCGTTAGTATGATTCATTCTGAATTAATTGCACGTGGTAATTACACGCCCCGTTCGGTGAATTGATTGTCCCAAATCCATTTGGCAAAAGATAGATACGGTGGACTCAACTCATCATAGATTCTCTTTGCCAATTCAAACCAGCGAGTTCGCTGCCCTCTTATCCGCTGGCACTGGACTAACTTCTGCGTCAGTCGCCTTCTTCACACCCAGCTTCGAACATCTTTTCCCGCAAAGCTCCAATATTTCAAGGTTGAATTTGTTGTCCCTCTTCTTTTTCTTTTTCTTTTTGGCCCATTTGAGATTTCCCGTGTTCTCCGCGAATCATTTGCGGCTCATTTGTGTAGGAAAAAAAGCGACCCATTTGTGTTCTTCCCTCGAAATCGGTTGCTCCCGAACGAGAAGTTAATGGGTGTCTTCGTTTTCGCTTGCTTTCAGCAAAGCGGGTGACTTTTCTTGTTGCAGATGGTGGCTGTCTGATGACAGGTTGAGGAAAGTGGCTGGTAAAGATGGGGTCTTTTTCTCTTCACGCTTCTTGCTTGGCAAAGCATAACCTCCCATGGAGTAATGGCTGCTCTCAGAACCTGAACAGCCTCAGGATTCCTGCTCTGGTACAGTTTTTAGCTCTTGCTGCACTTTTTTTTTTTTTTGGCTCGTTGGCGTCTTCTTTTCTTCCTGTTGGCTGTCATAGTGGAATAGCAACATAATGTTGCAATTGTTGGAGGAATCTGAAAAAGGCTTGTGTTTGTGAGTTGATGAGGGTATAGACTAGTGTCACGGCTGGTTGATCTAGCGTGCCCTATGCCCGGCCTGCGACCTAGGATTCTAGAGAGAAATTAGAGAGACTCGTAAAAAGAAGTTCTAGATTCTATTGCTTGTGAGATGATACCATTCTGGATTTCAATTACCAAATGAGGGGAGGGCACCCTATTTAGATAAGAGCCCTTTGATTACAACCGTAGATTCCCTCTTGATCTATCAGTGGCGATTCCATCTTACCATCTACCAAGGACACTCTAGAAGAAATCCTAGGCCCTCAGAAGCTTCAGTGCTCGGTCATTGGGGTCACTTCCTCTGGACGGGGACACTAGGCTCAATATCTAAATAGAGTGAAGATTTTGGGATTTGGTTTGGGTTTTGAACAGGCCTATCTCTAAGTGGAAACGCAGTATTTGAAGAGAGTCTCTGTTCGTTCTAGTTTGCAAAACCGACAGTTCTGGTCTAATATTATTTGTTTCGCTTTTCTTGTGAGCTGTGCTTTGAGCATAAAGACGAAAAATCCGTTCAAGTTTGATTAAATTTTTGTCATGGATAAGCTTCCTCTGATCACCTGTGACAATACTTTAGAAGTGTGATACATGGGAGAAATGTTATGCCAAAGTGACAGGAAAGGTCCATTTACTTGCTGTGCTGCAAGAATAGGATAGGCATCATCATGCAAATAATTCAGTTCACGAAAATATGTTTATTTATCCATTTTTCACCAGCTCCGTTGCCAGAATTGTTTACTGTTCTACATCAATTTCTACCAGTGTTCTGCATATGCTTTGTCATTTAATTCTTACATCTTAGTCGAATTGTTGTTTTAAAGCAGCAGAGGGGACCCGGTTTTCTCTCACGCAAAGCTTCAAAAATTCTTGCTTTCTATGGGTTGAAGAGTCCTCCATATGCACTTGTAAGTTGTTAGTTGATAGTTTTCCGTACAAGTTTTCGATCTGACAATTTTATCCAAAAAGAGTGAGACATACACTGATAATTGTACGTGTAATTATCATTGCCATGGCCTGCATAATCAATTCAGCTAAGCTAGTTTTTGTTTCAGTCGCTGATGCTTATCACTTGAACTAGAGATAAGCGTAATGGCATGAAGTTGAGGTTCTGCCAATCGAGCTCTGAAGTTACTTCAACTGTACGAAGTTTCCTTCCACGAACATCCATGACAGACGAAGTTTTAGAGTGGCCCATGCTTTTAATTGAGCGTTTGGCTTAAGCCAGCGGCTTTATGCCATGATCCAAGCCTGTTCAAGACTCCAATATGCAGTTGGCATCTGCTCTTTTTCATAAACATGTGCTACAGGTGTTGCAAAAAATCATTAGAGGAATTATGGTATTTTGCCGGCAAACTATTATGGAAAAGAAGAAACTATCTCGTTGTTGGGTTCTTTATGTATTTGTCTAAGGTCTATTGATGGAAAAAACTACTCCAGTAACTTGGAGTTTTCACCACTCTTGAAATTTTCGATGCCAGTTATTTCAACGTTAGAAAATTTGCAAATCTGACATTTGAAAGTTTTCTATTCTTACTACTAACTGTGTCCGAATACGTAGGATGCTCTTGAACCATACATGAGCAAGAGGCTTCTCGAAACACACTGGGGAGAACATCATCATGGTTATGTGGAAGGCTTGAACAAACAACTTGAGAAGAACGATATATTATATAGCTACACTCTTGACGAACTTGTCAAAGTAACTTACAACAATGGGAACCCACTACCAGAGTTCAATAATGCTGCGCAGGCATGTCCTCTTTTCTTCAGCAAGTTCACTTACTAGTTGTGCTGTATCCTCTTAGAGGACTTGCATTGTGGTTCTCCAATGGGACAACTTTGGCTGTGTAATTATCTCCACGGCTTATGCTGCTGATGAAGGCTGTTTTCTCACGAAATTTGTACATAAACCTTTCTCTCAGAGCAGCTATGGGCACATTCAGTTTGGTGATGCTTCGTCGATTGGCCCTTTTGCTTTACTCACACATCCTTTAGTTCCAATTGCTGTTTACGAGGGATCTAATTAAAGGAACCTGGTATGCAAAATTATAGTGCTTGTCATGCAAAAAGAGAGCTTTGAATTTCAGCGGACCTTGTTAAAGTACTTGCGGATATTCAGTTGCTTAACAGCTAGCATAGTTGGCCTTTTTGGTATTGTATAGTTTTTGTTCAATAGCATTCCATGGCTCATTCAAATTTCAAGTAAGGAACTCACCAAAAATGTTGGACTCAGCCCAGCTTTGCATCCCCTTTAAAGCTCCTTTGACCCTGGTCCCATTCTTGTCATTTGCTGAGCCAAGTCAAGCGTGAGGTTCTAAAATGTTCTTATGCATAGCTTGTCACCTGACCTTGAGTAATCGATTCATGGGCTAAAATATCATGTGCATATCTTAGCAGTTGAGAGGATAAGGGTTCTATGTATTCATCTTGTATCTGAGATTCAGGTAATGCACATGCACGTGCTTGTGAGGAACTTTCTGGAATGTAAGAGAGAATTTTTCATTATTTCAATTCATGTTGAGCAGATAAAAAAGAATTACATGGTTGGAAAATATTAAATTAGTATTTCAACTGCTGATTAGAATTTCTAGCGACCATGCTATGATCATTGATGGAGTGCCTCTTTTAGGCCATACAATCGCAGCTAAAAGCGCATTGTTCGTAGTATGTGTGTGGGCAAGAGACCATTTACACGCACCAGAAAAGCTATTTATAATCTTAGTGAGATCCCTCGACCTTCTGCACTAGTTCCGAATTGTGATGCACCCAGACAAGATTGCTGGTTGATAACTTTGATAATCATCATTTTACCTTGCCTTTTTTGCTTTTAGGGCCAGTCTTTGTACCTAAAAGGGTTCAAACTGCTGGAGCCTTGGGCAGAGTCATGGAAATGTTAGTTATGACCACCTTGCTTGATGCAAGCATTGCTTGTGTAAGATATTGATGTGAATACAGGAAGAAATATCCGAAAGAATTGGAATATTAAGCGATTGAGCATGTGTAGCCAGACCTAACCAATTGCTGACCGTCAACACCAATTGGAGTTATGTTTACCCATAGTTTAGCATGTAACCATTATACAGAGAAGAATATCCTAGTTTTGCTCGTCTTATGTGCAATATCAGCATTTCACCCTACCTTAGGATGTCCTTGTGTGCTCATGCATGGTGTATTGAATTATTTTGTGGACTCTAATTTAATTAAACTTTTCAGGTTTGGAATCATGACTTTTTTTGGGAATCAATGCAACCTGGTGGTGGAGGCATGCCAGAACTGGGTCTTCTTCAGCAGATTGAAAAGGACTTTGGTTCATTTACCAATTTCAAGGAGAAGTTCATTGAAGCTTCTCTGTCACTGTTTGGATCAGGCTGGGTTTGGCTTGTCCGTAAGTTAATTTCTAAAATTAAGCATGCTTCTTTTCCCATTTGATGCTTGTTTGATTGTTGCGTTATCATCCATCTAGTAATTTTCTGACTGCAGACAACTAAGAAATCGACCATCCTCTTACTCCAAATCCAATTTTGATTACAGAATAGTAACTCCATAATGCCAACGAGCACACGAGTAACAAATGTACCAAGTGCATTCTGCAAAGTTGATTGTTGATTTACCCTTTTCCGGATGGTTCTGTTCTTAAGAGTTTGAAACTGTCATCAAAGCATAAAAGTTGACGGGTTGTAATTTTCTGGTGATATATTTATTCGTTTTCTTTTCTGTTCAGTGAAGAGACAAGAGAAGCGACTTGAAGTAGTGAAGACATCAAATGCTGTCAACCCGATCGCATGGGATGACATTGTAAGTTAGCATTTCCGGTTTGTTTCTGAGACATTCTTCTTCTTAGATTTTGTTAATCCGCATCCTCCTCCTCCTGCAGCCCTTGATGAGCTTGGATACGTGGGAAGTACGCGTACTCTCTCTCTCCCTCTCTCTCTCTCGCGTGTGTGTGTAGGTATTGATTTTCCTAAATCCTTTATTTTCCTTTGCAGCATGCTTATTACCAAGATTACAAGGTACAAAACCATTCCTCAGTATCTTTTCTCGTTATTGACGTATGTGTGTGCTGATCTTGGATTCTGCCATACAGCATGATCGAGGGAAATATGTTAATGCATTCATGAATCACCTCGTGTCTTGGCATGTCGTGACAGCCCGGATTATCCGTGCGGAGGCCTTTGTTAACTTAGGCGAACCCAAGATCCCCGTTGCATGATATTCTTCAACTTCAAGAAGCTGCTGTTTTTGTAGTCTTGTGGGATATAGACGTAGATCATGGATGAGATATATATTTTAAGGACAGAGAACAGGATTTAGTCAAACTATTTTCCCCCACATTTTCCTCTCCCTTTTTTTGTCTGTATAATATGTTCAAGTATAAATTTTAGATGCTCTTGATTTGTCAATGCATAATCTTGTATATCTGATGAACACGCGAGTTACTGTGCTGTACCAATTCGTGATTATAGCTGAGGCAGAGATTAGAAATCAGAAACTTGCCTTCCCATTTTTCGTTGTTCTGCATTTCTGTGTGCTTGTTTTTTGGTTGATGCTTATAGCCAGACCTGATTAAGCTCAGTCATGGGCCCCTTCATTAAGATGATGTGGTATATCAGAACAGTGAAGTATAAAGATCGAGCCTAAAAAGATGAGTTTTGCTGGAGATGATACCAGCATGTCGTTTTACTGGGATCTGTTCAATACGGATCGAGATTCAGCATGCATTATGAATAGGAAGTTCGGAGAAGTAAGGATTCTTGGCAAATCCTTTCGAAGAACCCAGCAGATTCTCGCTCACTGATACATTGTCGCGTTTTTCTTGCATTGTTTTTATTGACTGGAAGGGACAATAGCAAGAGAGAGAGAAGCCCGCACGCAGAGCCCAACACGCTGGCTCCAAATTTCTCGGCAGCATAACCCGGCATGCCGGCTCCAAAAGGCCTCAGACATGTGCATCGAGTCGTACCATCCCATGCCCTGTTTTGTCATGGAGGATACACCCCATGTAGGAAAGAACAAGCATAGCTGACCAAAACCTCTGCAATTAGACTATGCTGTGGCGGTCATGGGTCATCCTTGAGGAAAGATCCCATTTTAGGAAAAGGGCAGTTAACAGCAAACAAAGTCTAGGGCTTCAGAATAGACACATTCTCTGGATCTTTTCTTTTGTTGTTGTCCAAATCAGGGTAATCATGTGCAAAGTGATTGCCTCTTGCTTGAGAATGAAATATGGAAATGTTGGGAACAAAAAATTTAGAATACTTTGAGAGTCAACACATAGAAATTATTATCACTCAACAGTGGCCAGCCCATGGTGATGTATTCAATCTGTTCATTGATATGCAGGAGCAGGCCCAACCTAAAAAAAAATTGGTTAATTTGGTTTGGGGGGGTCAGTTGGAGATCAATAATGCAACACAGGTTGTGCACAGGGCCATCACGGAAAAGGCATTAAAGCCTAAAGCCAACTCCTTTTTGGCTCCCAAGCTTAAGGTCAGAAGCCTGTGGGGTTTGTGATCATGTCTCTTGCCCATGAAATCCCACTGCTCTTCTTTTTTAAGTTTCTTCTTCTAAGTGGCCTCGTTGTGAAGGTTTTCAAAATATTAGGCTATGCTTGTTTCGTCGAAAATTTGATAATAGAGGAAAATATTTTTATGAAAATCTTTTTCCAAAAAAAAATAAAATTAGTCCAGTAAGTTTGTTTTCCTTGAATGGAAAGTTGTTTTCGCCGATGTAAGTTTTTTTTTTTTTTTTCAGTATATGGAAAACGTTTTCTGCAAATTGATTAACTTTCCATCGTCCAGAAAATGAAAAATTGAAAAACAATTTCCCGACAACAGTTTTCCTTCAAAACAAATGGACCCTTATTACAGAAAAAATAAAATCCAGGAGCGGCAATGTTCCATTTACAACTAGGATAAACACGACAAAAATCTCAATAGGCATACTATGCATTAACAAGATGCTATGTACTTTGCACGAAGACGACACACGCGTCTTCTCCCGACGCATAAGGCGAACCGTCGTGCTCTCGTCGCGTTATGTCCGAATGGACTATCACATCACGCAGTATGAGGTAGTGATTAAAACTCGTTCTTTACTAATTGACAAGGGCGAATTTTCGGGTTCGTGATTATCGGAAGGCGAATGTTGTCCACTTGGAGGCGGCCCGAATGTATGTGTATGAACTAGAGATGGAAAAAAATGGCAAGAACCATGTGCAAGGTTTACGATGAAATTGAAATCCCCCACCCCCCAAAAAGGAAAGGCAAAGGAGGATTTGAAGCTATCATGAGTGAAGAAAGCTTTAATAATTGAAGGTTGGGGGCCGTTGGGTCTACCAGACTACCATCACCACCATCTCTCTCTCTCTCTCTCTCTATCTTTTTGCTGCTGCTTTTTCATGTTGCCATTGGAACTGCATCTCCCACATTCACATGTACGCACCTCTCCAGCTTTGACTCCTCCTCTGTATCTGCTCCATGCATTTACCTCTTCTAGTTGCAATCTAAGGCTGCGTTTGGTGGTCTGTATAAAACTCGGGATATGATATGTTTTATCATGTCCCGTGTTTAGCAGGTGTCCCAAATAGTATAATGTCAGATATAGAGGGGATATGACCCGGATAAAAAAATCCGATGGGAGGGGATAGGGTAAAATCGGATAAGATTTCTCTTATCCGTCATATAAAAGCTAATTTTTATAACGATGACAACTTTCTTTTCTCATTTATTTCTATTTTCATTTTATTTTATTTTTTTGCAAAGAGGTTTGAAGATCTAATAAAATGTGTATATTTTCAAGTTTTTTTGTGTATGAGAATGTTATTTTTATAATAATAAGATCGGAATATTTCATGAGCATATGTCTTTTATATTGATATACGCTTTCTACCAAATGCATGATATGATAGGATATAAGAATATCCGACTTTAAATCAGCAGTTCACCAAACAGTGGATAGAATATGGCCAAATCCCTAGATTTCTTATCTTATCCTATCCAATCTTATCATGACCAGAAATTCGACAACCAAACGCAAAGATAATGGAACAACCTTGCTATCCAAAGTCTCTCTCTCTCTCTACTAAGATCTGGACCTCTGAATTGTCATCATCAAGCCCCCCAAATTGATAATTCGACTCCAAGACCGGCCACGCGAAACGCGATCCGGTCTTTCCGGTCGGGATTCGAAAGCGTCGCAAGCGGCTCTCTAGCATGATCTTTCGCTTCCGGGATTTCGATCTTTCGGGCTTTTCGACTTTCGCAATTAAAAGTCTAGAGTCAAGCTTTCATTTTTAAATGCTGTGTGACCCAGAGAATTCAGACGGCCCGAGTTCTTCACTTTTTATGAGTGAAATTTGAAGGTGAGGCGCCAAAAGCGAACTCAAATTAACCCCTCTCTCTCTCTTTTTTTGGCAGCGTGCGGAATAAAGAACAGCCTGAATGTGAGTGAAACTGTAACCAAAAAACACAGGACAGCAAAAAGCAACGTTAGGAATCCATCATCACGTGTTTTTGTCTCCTCTCACCTTAAAAAAAAAAGGGAAATAAAATATGAATGTCATCACATGCATGATAAAATATAAATTGAGAGAGATATAAAAAAAGGGCGGGAAATAAATATAAACTTGTCAATGTTGGTCATTCGAATATTGTTATCCCGTGGTGTTTTTTTTTTTTTTTTTGGCCCTTTGATTTTCCGAGCCAGCTGCACTTGAGTTTCGCTCGTTTCCTTTCCTTTTTTTCTCCCTTTTTATGCCGTCCAAACATCTCGAGGTTGACCTGATCACCTCCGACTCCCGATAACGATGATTGCGGGGTTCGATTCCTACTTTGGAGAACTCGGATTCGGGGTTTGGGGGGGAGGGGTCGTAGTAATTGGTGGCGGTGGTGGTGCTCCTTCGAGCAATCCGCTAATTCCGATCGTGTTCCCGAGTCATTATGAACAATGAAAAATTCATATGTTTTGATTTTGATTTTGATTTGGTGACGATGACACCCCTCGTATCCAGCTTGTTTCCAAAGGGGGGCTTGCCCAAAAAGAGAAAGAGAAAGGGAAAGCTTCATCCAAGAGACCCTCGTGGTGTGGGACCCATTGTCCTTAAATTGTCTTCACACGTTTGACCAATTTGATAACGAACTTCATTTATTCTCATAGCAAAGAATAAAAATAAAGAACAAGGAAAAAAAGAAAAAAAGAAAAGAAAAGTTCAATCATTCAAGGGCGGGGACTACGTAAGATATGATCCAATTTTCTCTTTTTTTATCGACGAAACTAATTCATTAAACATGCATCAAAAGCTAAAGAGCAAGCCAAAATTACCATGCTTCGAACCCGTAATTCGTAATATAGCTTCTCATTTGTCATGGTTTGGCTCCTTTACGATAGATATTAGTGCAGATACTCTTTTTTTTTTAATTATGTTTTCACATAAAGAGAACTAGTATTACGCGACTTTTATAGGTTAAATTTACTCTCGACCATTTTCAATTTTCTGTTTATGTCGTTTTTGGCTCTTTGGTTTGTGAGAAAATGAGGAAAACAAAAAAGCCCGGTCCCTAATTTTGCTAGACATATCACGTCGTGGGAAGCAAGATGCTTTAGACGAGGAGTCGTTATAGAGGGCCAAATGGATACCTGTCAATTCGCGTGATCGGTCTCCATCGTTTCGATAAAGCGTGATCGTTAGATCGAATTTATCTTGGTGCCATATCTAATTTTGGTTGGAATGGATGTTCAACAGTTTGCTTTTAGGTCTTAAGATTTCTATTGGGGGGACACCTTTTCTTGGTCGTACAAATTTAGGAAAAGTAAAGAAAAGAAAACCTCGGACAATAATGATGTTGCAAGATTAACTATCTTATGATCTGAGCTCGAGCTCACTGCGTATTAGGTAAAGTTCTAGTTTTGCTGATAAATTTGGTCTGTGAATTTTGTGTCTAGTTAATTTTGGAAAAACTGTCAAAATAATCCTAAAATTTTCGCATTTTTGTTAACTCGGTCATAAACCCTTTAAGTTTGCCGATTCGGTTATAAACCTTTTCACTTTTTGTTAATTTCGTCATATTGATTGGAAATCACCGATGTGAATGACGGCCGTTCTACGTGACATTGCTGGTGATGACGCATTATTTTTTAATTATCTTTCCTTTTCTAGCTTTAGAGGCTGGCAAGCATCGCAGCCCTCGCTTGTCCTCGTTGTGACCAGATTTGGTCAATAAATATGAATTGACAAAAAGTGAAAATTAATGATGCAGAAAATATTTTCTTGAAAACAATTGCTCATATCGCTTACAATAATGAATGAATGAATGAAAAATATTTTCATCATTTATATAAAATTGTTGGATCTAAATTACTGTCGGCAATGAAAATAATCTTTATTTATTAATTATTTCAATAGATATAAAAGATTATTTTTAAGAAAAATATATTTTTCGAATAATTTATTTTTATGAAGCAAACAAAGTTGGAGCGAGTCTTGGAATTCCTAAACGTCACTCCACGATGGATTCACTATACGCGAAGCTGAGAGAATAGCGCTCCGTGATTGGCCGTCCATACGGGTCGCTTGGGTGCGAAGCAGCAGATTCTTCGGCCCGACCCGCTACGATCGCGACAGCAAATCGAATCGCACGGCTCAGGCTTTGCGGTTTGCCGGCTTTTCGGAGCGACGCTTCGTTGGAGTGCCGCAATCACATGGTCTTGCCTCCACGTACGCACCGTAGATTGACCGCACGATGGCCCATCCGATTCGACGGACTGAGTTTCGCCACGTCCGCAGCATTTCTGACCTTTTTGACTCGGATCTCCCCATCCCTCCAACACAAAATCCCAGCAGGCTGGGATTTTCATCTCGCGTCATGCTCACACTCTCTGTCGGTATAGGATGGCGGATTGACGAAAACGCCCGTTTCCTCTTTTTCCGCTCGCGCATTTTGTTAATGACGATCTTTTTTCTTTATGAGCTTTAATTAGTCGAGATAATCCTTATCCACGAGACAATCCTTATCCACGCGTTCAAACAAAAACAACCTTAAAATAATCACGAGCTATTCCGGATCGGTGTTAATTTCGAATGACATTTGAAAATATTCTTTCCATATTCAACTGATCACGTCGACGTAGCTCGATACGACAGGGCACGCCAGCTCTCTGCACATTAAATTAAGATTACATATATGCATTGCGAATGCACTCTCTGGAAAAAAAAAAAGATATGATTTTTTTGCCCTCTCTTTTCATGCTTGTAAAACGGCTCATATCGAACACATTTTTTATTTTTGGTACCGGAAGAAATTAAACCATTTAATGTCGGCATCGAATACCCGATGAACCATCATTATACGTTAAGGAAGCATATAACATTACAACTCTATCTTTCGAATATATCTGATAAAGCAAATTGGAATTGATGAATTGTTTTGGAAAATGAATAGAAAATAAATAAACGAGTTCATCGTAATTTTACTTGATTTCCCGAAGTTCGCTAATAAAAAAAAAATAGGAACGATTTTTAGAATCAAGCTATCTTTTTAGTTGGTGGAATTTGCACCATTTTAGGATAAATTATGTACTTTTGTTTTTTTTTTTTTTTTGGTGGAAAGGATAAATTATGTACTTATGTGCTCATTTATGGTGCACAAATTACGCCCCCGCATGTTCGGAAAGGCTCCCGCCGTAAATTTACAGAAAAGGCAGGGCCAAAACCGTCACACCGCTAAAAGATGGCGGTACGTTAAAGAGACTTTCAAATTTGGTTGGCCCCAGTGCGAGTTGCGACAACGAAAAAGTTCAAAAAAAAAAAAAAAGAGGAAAAAAATGGAAAATTGACAGGTAATCACATTTTGAAATCATTTTAAATTAAATTAAATTCGAAAAGAGGAAGCAGAGAAAATCGAAAATAAAAAAAAAAAGAAGAGAGGGAAAAAAGCAGAAGCACAGGAGCCAAAAAAAAAGTGGAAGGGGGGGTGGTTTCTTCTTCTCCACACGCCTCGGATTTTCCCCCATTTCCGACGATCTCGTTTTCCCGGATTTTCTCTCTCGTTTTTCTGAGGAGATTTTCTGGTTCGCGCGATTTTCGCTTGATGTTTTTTTTTTCTTTCTCTTTTTCTGGCGGAGCTCAGTCTGGTCGGCTCTGAAGTGATTTGATATCTGGAGGTGATTTCGGGGGGCAGATCGAAGCTGTGCGTGGTGCCGTCGAGTGTTGCCTCTCGCGAGCCGTGTTTTGGTCCGTCTGGAGGTACGATTCTTTTTTTTTTTTTTTTGGTTTCCCCGTTTCGCATTTGCCGATTTTGGCCTGAGTACGAGCTAGCGATGACCCGTGGCGCTAGCGGATCGGGTCGAGATTCGTTGCCGCGGCGGATTGTGTCCGCACGGGACTTGTTCGGCGAGTGAACGGATGCGAAACGAATTGCAAGTGAAGAACGGGGAGTTTTGTGCGATTACTGTTTAACGCGTCGTTCTCGTCTTACTAATGGTTACTCGGGAACGGTGCTTGTGGGGTTAGCTTTGCGTAGTTTGGTCCGTGTGGAGAATTCAAGGGTCGGTTGATTTGGAAACTTACATTCTCGTGTGAACCGTTTATGGGATGCTGAATTAGTTAGCGAGTCCAGCATTTTGGTTGTTTTGCTTTCAGGGTCTATTGAAGCTTTAGGTTGAAGAGCATTGAGCTCTCTCTGTCGAATTATGGTCCCCACCAATACCAAGTTGATAAGCCATCGAGTGGGTCCTTTTTAAAGTCTGTTAAAGTGTCTTGGCGTAAAGCGAGCTTTCTGATTTCAGTCTTTATCCTCTGTATCAGCTTGTTGGCGATTCTGGACAAAGCTGGAGTGAAAAATGTCAGGGAGGTCCCAAGTCTTGCCTTCCCTTCAGTCAATCAAATCCTTGCCTGGTCAGTTTAGGTTCATGGATACGCAAGCATCTGATGACCTTGCAATGAGTGAGAAGCTTGGTAGCAGCGATGCGATGTCATCCCGTGTTCTAGGAAATGGGACTCTTGGGGACGGCGTAGCTGGAGGTGCTGAAAGGAGTAATTCTAACGTGGACCTAGCCAATGAGGATTCTCCCTATGGTGGAAGTCCTGTATCAGGTGAAGAGAGGCCCTCTATTGGCGATGAAGACTCTGAGGCAGTGGCTCTGCCCTTGCCCTCGACCTCGACTTCTCGTATTGACAGGATATGGGGTGACATGACTCCTTATGCCTCCAAGAAGGTACACATTAATTTTGCTGCTTTCCACTATTGATCTTGAACCCGGAAAAAAGAAAAGGACACTTTAATTGGTGAAGTCAGTTATTTTCTCAAACATCACTTTTTGACAGAATGTCCTGCATTTCCAGTAAATTTTTGTAATTCTTTTAGCTATAGGCTTTTTTTTTTTCCCTTCTTTCTTTATCTCGATTTCTGTTTGGCTAGCAAGCATATGATACAATTACATGCTAGCTCTCCGTGTGTTTATTCTTGTGTAACAAATAATATCAGCTTTACTTCTACTGTGGATATGAACTACTCTCGAATCTTGGATGTGATTGGTAAACAATTGTGCTGTTGAAACTGTTGCATCGGGAATCTTCCCTGATAAAAGGATAAATCTAAGGTCTTGCTTATGTGCATGCCCGCATTGGTCTGCACTGTGAGAACTCTGTTAGTAATTGTGAGAAAGTTCATTTTAATTTATTGATTTTCCTAGCAATTGTTTCAGAAAGCTGTAAATGAAACGCGGTTCCCATCGCATACTAAAGCGTGTTTTTAATCATCCTATCCCTCGTCCTCGCATTTAGAAGATGCAACTCCCTTGCTTAAGCTATCGAGTTGTTTCTTTGACTAAGTTTTAGTAACTCAGGAAGGGATTGGGTGATAATAAAAATTACGCACTATTTAATTAATCACACAATTACGTGGTAACTTTGTTTGTTCCAGAAACTTCAATCTTGGTTTCAAACTCCAAATGGGGATTGGGAGCTGGTGAAGGTATTATCAACTGCAGGGGTGGAGACCCTAGTTTCACTTCCTGAGGGGAAAGTGAGTCACTATGGAAACTCTAAACCACTGCATTAGTGTTTGAAGATCGATGTTTATTTATTTATGGTGAAGTTGCATCCTAAGTGTAGATTCTTAAAGTAAAAGAGGAAAGTTTGCTCCCAGCAAATCCTGATATCCTGGATGGAGTGGATGATCTCATGCAGTTAAGTTATTTGAGTGAACCCTCAGTATTGTACAATCTTCAGTATCGGTACAATCAAGACATGATCTATGTAAGTATCTTCTAATGTTCAATTTGCAGTTTTCTTTTCTGTTCTTGCTGATGCCATTTTGCTTGTAAAATTTTGCATTTAAGACCAAAGCAGGGCCAGTATTGGTAGCTATAAATCCCTTCAAGAAAGTTCCTTTATATGGCAATGATTACATTGAGGCATACAAGAATAAGCGTGTGGAGAGTCCTCATGTCTATGCTATCACGGATACGGCAATAAGGGAAATGATACGAGGTGTTTTTCAATTTTAGTCAATTTTTTACTTGAATACAACCTTTGGGAGTTGTGAACGAGTTCTTATATAAGTTTTCTTTCTTTCAGATGAAGTTAACCAGTCCATCATCATAAGGTTAGCATCTTAGCATCGCCTTCTTTCACTTTTTTTTTTATTTACAGTGTGTATAGTAGACTTGAATACTACGCATCAAGATACCAATTATGCCTGTGCAGCTTCTTGGGTTGAGTTTGGGGAAACTTTATTTTGCATCTTTCTTTTATATTCTTGAACTTGTATTATTATGTAATGCGTTGATTTATGGTGATAATCTCATCCTAGGCATCT
This sequence comes from Rhodamnia argentea, assembly GCF_020921035.1. NCBI lineage: Eukaryota > Viridiplantae > Streptophyta > Magnoliopsida > Myrtales > Myrtaceae > Rhodamnia > Rhodamnia argentea. The sequence goes on along the minus strand of NC_063154.1, from coordinate 5,354,497 downwards.
GAGGTCTAGGTTTCTTGTGACAACCTTTTGGTTAATAATGATGGACCGTCCTTTTGGTCGAGCACTTGCCTTTGTACTTTTCATTGTTCCAGATTGGTGTTGCATCGGGGGAATCTGTTGATCATTTCTTTCTTCATTGTGACTTTGCTCTTAAGCTTTACATATTCTTAGCTCATTTTGGGTGGCATGGGTTATGCCAAGTCCTGCCATCCAGCTTTTTACCTGTTGGAATGCTTATGGAAGTGGCTCAATTCGTTAGAAGAAGTCTTAGTGCTGCACCACTTTGTCTCGTGCGCCTTGGAAGGAACACCACAAGAGACTGTTTGGGGGCTTAGAATCGTCGGTTACTTTCGCATTGTGCTCTTTTATTTGGACGTGGCATTTTGTTTGACTTCACATAGTTTTGTGATGTTTTCTTTCGATTATGCTTTTTTTTTTCCTTTTTCTTTCCTTGCACATTTCTGATGTACTTGAATTGTTTATTACCTATACTGTTAAATGATAAGCTAGAGTAGGACAGAGTGGATTTGTGTTTCTCTTTTATGAGAAATAAAAGAGTTTCTTTATCTCTGTTCTGACAACTAAGAACTTACCACTCTATGTACTAGTTTGCATTGTGGTTTAATGTTAGCTAACTCGAATATATTTCCAAGGACCTTAGGATTCATAAATCTCTTTGAAGTATTATTGTTGTTTTCATCCGAGAGGGAATTGTGCAATTGTTATCTGTTGGTTTGTCTTTTCATGTCCATGATTATGGAACGCGTGCTAGAAACAATGGTGGAATGAGCGCACTGCACAATAATGAGGCAGTCAGAGCATAGGCTGTATAGTGAGAAAGAGTGAGAAAGGACCTTGATGATTAAATTAGGATCCCTTTTAAAATCTGTGTGCATTATTTTCTGTTGAACAGATTTAGTACTAGGCCTTTCAGATAGCAGTCATTGGCTCATATGTCATTTGTTGAATCCTGTAGTTATGGTTTCATCTCTTTATTCCTCCAGCGGTGAAAGTGGAGCAGGCAAAACTGAGACTGCAAAGATAGCAATGCAATATTTGGCTGCCCTTGGTGGTGGGAGTGGAATTGAATATGAAATATTGAAGACTAATCCAATATTGGAAGCCTTTGGTAATGCAAAAACCTTAAGAAATGACAACTCAAGTCGCTTTGTAAGCTTTCTTGCCTCCATTTGTTTGACATGCTTGGGTTGCTTGGAGGACATCTTTGGCATTTCATGTTGGGTTAACTTGAGTTATTCATGTGACAGGGGAAGTTGATTGAAATACAGTTCAGTGAAACTGGAAAAATCTCTGGAGCCAAGATTCAGACCTGTAAGATGATTCTATTCGTTTTCTCATTTCTGTTTCCTTTGGATTCTCTGTAGGTCACACCCAACTAATGTTTTGTTTCTCCTTCTTGTTTTTCTTCTGTTATGATGAAGTTCTACTTGAGAAGGTAAGATTTTCGCTCAGCTGTTTGTAATTGGAATGCTGCCAGTTTTTTGTTTTGATCGAATACTCATTCTATGAACAGTCTAGAGTAGTCCAATGTGCAGAAGGAGAAAGGTCTTACCATATTTTCTATCAGCTCTGCGCTGGAGCTCCTTGCTCTGTTAGAGGTATATATTTTGTTTGAATCCTTCATTTAGCATATTCTAGGGTACTGATGGATCAGCATTGCAAAAATGCAGAAACAGGAACTTTACCACTGTCTCACTTGTAAAAAGCTCTACTTGAAAGAATATCGTGATGACAATGGTAACCTATAAAAGAGTACAGGCATGCTATATCACCATGTCCACCTTAGAAGAGAATACTCTAGAAAGCATCCTTGACCCATTGCACAAATGGACTGGGATATACTATACTTGAAATCTCCATTTTCTCAATTTCTTGTTCTGAAGAAACTTAATTTTTGCTATATACAAGATTGTTTACAGGAAAAGAGTCCAAAAGGTCTAGAATGACATTACAACAAGACTTGCTGAACGTGTATTAGAAAGATTCAGAGTAAAATGCCAATAAATCCCAATTTTTGCAAAATGGCTATTTGGAACATAGAAATTGTCCTGTTACTTTCCGTCCAAAACAGCCGAAGCCTTGAGGAGGATTGTCTGAAATGTCCTTTTCTTGGCATGGCGCTTGAATTTGACCCATTTGTTGATTAATTTCCCTGATATTGCCCTGAAATCAATCTATTGTTGATTACCAGGCTAATTTAAAGTATATGCTATGACAGTAATGTGGGATCTAGTTACTCAGAATCATAGAAAGTGTTAATATTTGATCTTGAAAAATGTTTAGGGAATTGCCTTTTTATGAACAGAAGCTGAGGCAATCCATCTACGATGTCCAGAAAGACAAAATTAAAGTATACTATACATAGCCCTTAGTGTACCTCTTTCTTGTCTCCTTTCCCTGGGCCTAAGATTTATCTGTTATAATACATTTTGGTATTCACTACTTATCTTTCAAAGCAGTTCTGGTCTCCTGACAATTTGTGGCATAGCAAAAAATCATACAGCAATGCTGATGCCTTGTTATTATATAGGTTTATACTGAGAATTGATCTGATCATGTGCTTTTTAATTCTTGTGGCATAGAAAAATTAAATCTTAGAAGTGTCGATGAATATAACTATTTGAAGCAGAGCAACTGCTTTTCGATCCCTGGAGTTGATGATGCCGAACAGTTCCGCATTGTTATGGTATGTCTTCTTCCCTCTTGCACAGACATTCGTATACCCTTTCTGTCATTATGACGACCTAAGTCGGTCACATAAACCTAAGTGTCACTGCTACTGAGGCAGGAAGCTCTGGATGTTGTCCATATAAGCAAGGAAGACCAAGAGAGTGTATTTGCAATGCTTGCTGCAGTATTATGGCTGGGAAATGTTGCATTTACAGTGATTGACAATGAAAACCATGCGGAGGCCGTGGAAGATGAGGGTAAGAAATCTCCAGAGGTTTAAGTCAAACATTTTTTTAGATTTCGTTTAGTATTCTTTTTTCCAGAGAAAAGCTGCATTTTATGAAGAGTTAATAGAATTGAACACTTTAATTAATTAACCTGTTTTTTTAACTTCTATGGGAAGATTAACGGCGTAGGATGTTAGCGACGTAATCATCGACTTGCTTCAACATACAGCAAATTCATATATGGTAGGACTTAACTTTGTTTTTTGTAAACAACCTTTTTTTAGTTATGCTGTGTTCTATTCATCTAATTCAGCGGTAGATACGACAGGTTCGTACTTACTGAGACAAATGTTAACTTCATGAAATTTCTCTGTATCTAGCTTCCGCATAGCCATGATCATTTCTAATGTTAGGTGACATGGGTTATATCGGCATTTATATCTGTCCAAATTCATAGTGTTTGAGAACAGATTTTTTGATTTGGCTTTCTTCTCTGTCATATTGCAGGTCTTAGTACTGTAGCGAAGTTGATGGGATGTAGTTGTGGGGAACTCAATTTAGCCCTGTCGACTCGGAAAATGAGAGTTGGGAATGATACAATTGTCCAACAACTCACACTCTCACAGGTGAGAAGTCCTTAGAATGTTGCTAAGTTAAGAAATTGTGAATTCTTTGATGTAGAAACAGTCATATGTTCTTATCTGTTGATATATAGTTAGCACTCTTTCTTCCACTCCTTGGTATTGTTCGGTATCTTATTTCATCTGTTAAAGAATGTTCAAATATCATGCTTCAATCGATAGAGTTTGTCCAAATGAAAGAATAAAATGAAGACAGGCAACTACCATTCCAATTTCATGGGTCACTAGGTAATGAGAAGTCTGGTTAACCAGTTTTCTTATCATCATTATCATTTGAGTTTGTTGTTTCCCTCACCCTACAACTTGAGATCCCTTTATGACCAGTAAGAGTGGTAGAACTTTTTTCACTGCTCTGTAATGGCTTTCTTCTTTCAGGCTATTGTGACAAGAGATGCCCTGGCCAAATCAGTTTATTCTTGTTTGTTTGATTGGCTGGTGGAACAAATTAACAAGTCGCTTGCAGTTGGCAAACGGCGTTCAGGGAGATCCATCAGTATTCTCGATATCTATGGTTTTGAATCGTTTGATGTATGTATTGAACTTTCTCTTTGATTAATTATCAGTTCTATTTGGTATTTCTGTCTCTTATGCTATATTGTTGTTGCAGAAAAATAGCTTTGAGCAGTTTTGTATAAATTATGCAAATGAAAGGCTGCAGCAACATTTCAATCGGCATTTATTCAAGCTAGAGCAGGAGGTGAGTTGTATATTTTGTTTCCTCAATATGGGCAAGATACTAACTTGAAATTAGCTATCAAATTTCATACATCCATTCATGCCCTCTCATTGCAAATGAACGAGGTTCTAGCTACAGAAATCATTGATGGTCTTTCAAAATATCACGTTAACTATCACCTGATATATTGAATTGTTCAATATTGTTGAGAGAGTAGTAAGTGGAAGGGTGCTTCTGCAATATGTTGTTATTTGTTAATAAAAGGTGTTACCTATCTAGGGTAAGACCAACAGATCATTCTTCTCAGAGCTCTGTTCTTAAACACTTCTCTTTGCCTCACTCTCACTAAACAAACCCAAACAAATACAGTGACTTCAATAGGATCATTAATCATATGCAATTATTTGTGGACTTTTGCAATGTAGTCAATATTGCTAAGTGAATATTCACTTGTGGTCACTGTAAATTGTATCTCCATTATAGTAAGAAAAAAAATATGCTTTGGTTGCTTTAACTGGAAAAATGGTCGAATGTTTACGTGAACTTACCATGAAGTGAACTCATTGTCGGGTAACAAAAAAAAGCTCTTGTTGATAATAGTCCTGATTTCATCTTGACAGCTAAAAAAGCTCTGGGTTTGTAATAGCTGTTCAAGAAGATACACTTCTTTTGGAATGCAGTAGAACACTGAATTATGTTTGTTGTGCATGCACCAATGCAGTTTGAAATCTACAATTCTTCTTTTACTTCTAAACACAAGCGCTTGCACATCAATTTCTTGACCACGGATTCATATTTTTGTCTCCCTTTACCAGGAGTATATTCAAGATGGCATTGACTGGGCGAAGGTTGACTTTGAAGATAACCAAGATTGCCTTAATCTTTTTGAGAAGGTATGTAGTAATATGTTTTTTCATCTAACTACGTGGGATTGGCAATACAATAAGCCATTTCTATACTGTCTGGTGAGTTATCTTGCAATTATCAACTGTAGATTACATTATATTGGGTTCAGAAGAGCAGTCATAGCTCTTTCTCCTTTTTTTTTTATTTATAAAATCGAAGAACCATACCCACTACACTTAATGATAAAGGAAAGAATAATGCTAGGTTCAATGAAAACCGTATACTAAATTGATTTACAATGAGATATAGCAAAGTTTTACTGGATACTGAATGTGAGCCGCTTGTTCAAAGGCCCAATTATTGTCTACCACATCTCCTAGTGAACAAATTTAGTAAACTAGGCTCTGTCTTAGTATGCGTAGCATTACTAAGCGGAAATCCCCAACAGTTGCTATTGTCCATCTTAATTTTAAAGCTGTTTTGTCCATTCAATGCCAAGACAGCATCGTAATCGATTCTTGATATGGCACTATGTCTAAAAGTACTTATCACATCTTCTGTTGCCTTTTTGTTTGAAAAGCATGATCATTTATATCTCACTCAGGCTATTTTCTTCTTACTAAATATATGAATGCCTCTTGAATGTGGTTTCTTTATTGTTTATGCAGAAGCCATTAGGTTTGTTGTCCCTTCTAGATGAGGAGTCCACCTTTCCAAATGGGACGGATTTGACATTTGCCGATAAACTGAAGCAGCATCTGCATTCTAATTCGTGTTTCAGAGGGGACAGAGGCAAAGCATTTACTGTCTGTCATTATGCTGGGGAGGTAACATCTTACAAACTGATTCTCTCTGATATTCCCAAGGATATTACTTTGAGAATTAAATGAGAACATGGGCCGAACACAATTCTCTTAATGATAGCTTTGTTACTGTTGTTGACATACTGAAATGCCTGGTCAAAAAAATATCATCCTCCGGCATTGGTCGAGATCACTCTATTAATAGCTGCATATAGTTATCTTTGTTATTGGTTCTAACTATTACAACCTAAGGTGTATGACGGGGATTAAACGAGGAAATGTCTGATCATTAAGTCTTAAAAGAGTTAGTAAGGTTTTTGGTGTGTTTGAGAATCTGAAGGCAGCAATTTTCTCAGGTTCATTTCTGAAAGCTGCTGACCAGCTAATAGATTTATTATCCTTCTTCAAATCTCAGGTTACATATGAAACCACAGGATTTCTAGATAAAAACAGGGATTTGCTACACTTGGACTCCATCCAACTTCTTTCTTCATGCTCTTGTCAACTACCTCAGGTATTTGCGTCAAATATGTTGACTCAATCTGAGAAGAATGTCACTGGCCCCCTGTTTAAAGCAGGTGGTGCAGAATTTCAGAAGCTGAGTGTTGCAATGAAATTTAAGGTATGCAATTGACTGGTTCTTGAAAATTTCTTCAGCTTTTACTGGAAGCTATCTTGTCATGTGGGCTCCAGTGTATGGTAGGCCATTGCCTTGTGTGTGCTGACTTTGAAATATAATCTACACTTACTATATGTTTGTCGAGGAAAAAGCTCTTCTTCTAGATGTGGCTTTATGAGTGCATATCCTGTTAATAACTGGTCAAGGCAAGTGACCTGCGTAAAGATTCTTGCATTTTTGAAGTCATTTAATTGTTCTGATTGCTCGCTCGAGGTATCTTTTGAACTCTGATATGCCTTTTAACTGCGTAACTTATGGCTAGCCATGAACAAAAAAATAACACTACAAATTATGCTAAGCATATCAAGGATTCATTGAGTGCTTTTCTTTGTTTTCTATGGAGAAATTTTTGAGGTGCTGCATTTTGTATCTGGCTAAGCAATACTTGTCAAACTTCATCAAAACTTCTACTTTCTTTGCCATTCTATGCTTTGTTGCGACTGACACAAGATAAATTATTGTGCGGAGCTTCACAAGCTTATACAAGAAAATCTTAGACAAGTGGAAATCATATTGGCAATGTTGATCTCTTAAAGTGTATCTGTGGATTCTGGCAGATAAATGTAGTAAGCTCCTGAAGCACTCTCAATTCTTTGAGGATCAATTTGCTTTCCTAGCTTATTCCCAAAACCTTATGCCATTCCACTGCTAAGCATGGACAAAATAGTTTGTTGATAAGTCATAACTGATTAATTATAGGCAAGCTTAAGTCTTTGAATAGCTAATTCAGCTGTAATCGTTGCAAAGTTATGCTTCACAAAATAATCGCTTCAGATAGGAAATAACAGACTGCGGTTGTTAAAGCGGTGAAAATTGCGAAACATCTCTGATTCTTTCCAGTTCGGATGAGAACGTATGATAGGGTCAAAGTGCGTATTTTAGGCTTGAGCTTCAATAAAATTTTCAGGAGAAAAAATCGAACCATCATTGAAGTAAGCTGTAGCTAAAGTTATTCCATTTCTGTTTTCCCTATTGAGCTGTGTTTTATGCTCCGTTTTTCTCTGTTAAAGTCTGTAATATTCTTTCTTTTATATGATTTATACTACTTGAAAGGAAAAATTGGACAATGTGACATGGAAAGAAGGATGCTTTGACTTCTACGTACGAGTCATTAGAGTTACTTCATGCTTAGAGATTGGTGATCTGAGTATTTATGACTAGGTTCATCCATTTGAGATAATTAAATGTGCTGACCCCTTGTTCACAGGGTCAACTTTTTCAATTAATGAAACGCCTCGAGAGCACCACTCCACACTTCATACGTTGTATTAAGCCCAATAATTTCCAGTCTCCTGGAAAATACGAACAAGGTCTGGTATTGCAGCAGTTAAGATGTTGTGGAGTCCTAGAAGTTGTTCGAATTTCCAGGTCTGGCTTTCCTACCAGAATGTCTCACCAAAAATTTGCAAGAAGGTAATTTTTTTTGTTTTTGGGTTGATGCACGCCGAACTCGTTAACAATTCTCATCTGCCTATCATCTTTGTTTTGCATTTTTCATCAGTGTTTTTAGCATCTGATGGTTTTGGTTATCTTTCTGCAGATATGGTTTCCTTCTTTTGGATGATGTGGCTTCTCAGGATTCACTCAGTGTTTCAGTTGCCATTCTTCATCAATTCAACATTTTGCCTGAGATGTACCAAGTTGGCTATACGAAATTATTTTTCCGAACTGGCCAGGTCAGAAGAGTACTCTTCCCTCAGTCTCTCAGTTTGATTTTTCTCTATCTTGATTACAGTACAATGGACAGATAAATTGATCTCAAATGTATATATACTGAACATGCAATAATATGCTGTTAAAATCCAGATCTTTTAGAGTGACCATTTAACACCAAGATCTGGGCTTGGACAGCTTGTTACTATCCCCTGAAGATGTTCTTCAGTCTATTTCACGCCAAGATCTTTTGGAGTGACTGCCCTATTCATTCCTAAAAATGCTTATTGCTTTATGTTGTACAAGTTCTGAAATGTGAAATTGTTAGGGTCTATTTGGCAACGATTCCGATTCTCCGATTATGTTTCTCGGAATAGAAAAAGATGAGAAACTTGTTTGGTGACTAAATGATTTTGATTCTCAAATTCTCCGATTCTGTTTTCGGAAACAGATTTGGAGCAGAAATAAGAATCAATGAGAAGTTGATTCTTTGTTTTATAATCATTTTTGAGAAACAAGGAGTGAATTATCAAAAAAATCATTAACTTATTGGAATTGTGCCGCTTTAGTTTATTTGGCTGGCCAGTGCTAACATGGTGTTGCTAGCGTTGACGTGGTAAATTTTTAATAATATTTTTATATTTTTATTTTTAATTATTCTTTTAGTATTTTAGTAACTTTTTATGTCTTGCACCAATTCAGTCCATTTGACTTGTCGATACCGATGTGACAACTTTTTAATAATATTAAAATTTTCCATCTTTAATTAGTTTTTTAATTATTTTTTCTGTATTGTGTCAATTCAATCCATTTGGCCAGTGTCGGCTAATGTGGAATTTTTTTAATAATATTTATTATTTTTAATTATTTTTTAGATTTTAAATAATGTCTTTTTTTTGTTTGGTTTGGGCTGACAGCCCTACCAGCCCCCGGGCGAGGGTCGTGAGCCCTTAAAAAATATAAAGAATAAAAAAATATAAATTATTATTAAAGATTTGCCACGTTAGTGCCTACCGGCTAAATGGATTGAATTGGCACTATTGAAAAAGGTTTAGGACTCAATTGGCACAAAAAATAAAATAAAATTAAGGATTGAATTGATACAATTGCCATAGGTTTAGAACTTCTATGGTAGTTTTCTCGAGAAACAAGACCAAAATTTAAGTGCAAATTGCGTATTGAGCTTATTTTCTTTCTTAAGGATCTTGCATATGTCTTCATACTCCACGAAATAAATAGACTAATTATGAATTATGCATGATATGTATTCATTTTATTAGTAATGCTATATATGTTGACTTTATAGTGACAAGTAATTATTTGACTTAAATGAAAAAGATGGGAAGAGAAATTGTTCCCGGGAATAGAAATGTTGTGTGGTTATCAAACGCATTTTTGCTCCAAGAACAGAAATTTTGTGCGATTACCAAACGCATTTTGATTGTCTAAAACTCGGTCGTGGAACAGGATTACAAAAAATCAATTATGATCGGAATTGATTTTTTAAATGCACCCTCAGCCTCTATTCCTCAATCTTTTCAGTCGCTTGTGTTTTAAGTGCAAATGACTTGTAATATGGGTGATCACGCATTTATTGGATTCATGTTTCTCTCGAACTGTACACATAGGGGATGTTGATGAAGTGGAAATCTTGATATCTCAATTGAAGTCTCTTGATCTAGTACGTGAATAGTCATCTATGTAACACGACCAATGAGTTTGGAGTTTGCATCTCCTCCTAGCTTCCCCTATTTCTCGTCTTCATACATATCTCCCATACTTTCATGTACATTCTATCTTAACATTGGTGGAGATTCCATAACTGTCCAATTTATGCTTTGGCTGGTTTCAGCAGGTCTGCAATGTTTGTGCATCTCAATGACTTGTTATTAACACGTTAAGTACGAATTGTTGACACAGATTGGGGTGCTTGAGGATACAAGAAACCGTACCCTCCATGGAATTTTACGTGTTCAGAGTTGCTTTAGAGGGCATCAAGCTCGTCTTCACCTGAGGAGGCTTAAGAAGGGGATTGTGACCCTTCAATCATGTATTACTCCCTCCTTTTCTCAAATACTAGATTTTGTTTGTTTTATTTTTTTGAATAAAGTCACTAGTGTTACTGCGATTGGTGTCTGATTTGCACTGTTAATGCAGTTGCTCGTGGGCAGAAAGTCCGGAAGGAATATGCTGTCTTAATAAAGAGGCATAGAGCTGCAGTTATTATACAAAAAAGGGTTAAAGGGAGGATGGCCATGAAAAATTACCATAAACTTTGTGATGCATCGGTCATGATACAATCAGGTAGAATAAAAAAAACCTGCTTTGGTTTTGAATATGCATCTTTCTCTTGGCTGGATGGGGGAAATAACTCGAACTTGGTCATGTCTTTCCCAGTTTCTTTTGCCTTTTCTTTCTTTTCTTCTCATTTTCTATTGTTTCTCTGTCTGTTGCATCCTCTTTTTGTTTTTTGGGGTTGTCCATGCATAGCAGAAAATTTAGACTAAGGTAAAACAAAACCAGGAAAAGAAATCATTTTCTCTTTCCCTGTTCTACTTGAGGGAAAAGTCATTTTCACATCAAATATCCTGCATGTCTCTAAATATTCCAGTAAAATGGGCCAGTCCTAATCAAGAGTCCTACAAATTTGGGCCCCTTAGTAATCAAATTCCCACTTAGGGTCCATTTGTTTGAGGAGAACTGTTTTCCGACTTTCCGGTGTTTGAATGACAGAAAACTAATCGATTTACGGAATGCATTTTCCATGGACTGAAAACAAGAAGCTTAGATTGGGGAGAATGACTTGCCCCTTCTTGCAAGAAAAGAATCACTTTCCTTGAAAATGATTTCTATTCAATGGACAAGCGCACCCTTATTATCTACCTATCTTGTTTCTATAGGTATCCGGGGCTGGTTGGTCAGAAGATGCTCAGGAGACATAGGATTCCTGAAATCTGGGATGAAGGTATTTCGTGATTTGATTTTATTTTTGATCTTCACGATTGATTCACAATGTTATGAGATATTTTTTTGTGCGACACTATTTTGTCTGGTTGAACATAATTAGCCTTTATGCACAGTTTAGTGATCCTGAGTTGCTCTTCTGATTTGGCCAGTCAAGTGATTTACCAAGTCCTTTAGCATGTCCCTTTCACGGTGCAGCTCTCTTTCTGCAATGTTCTGTCCTGAGTGTTTATCCTCAATTTCTCATGGATGCGAATATGAGGAAAGTGTCCAAGTACACATACCAAACAAAAGTGTGTCAAAGTAGGAAAAATTATAGGTACTCTTTGCCTATGTTGCTCACTTGACATTGAGTCGTTAGATCATTGTCGGGTAATGGAGGCCGGAAGTACCAAAAAAGCTCATCAAGTAGAGCGGATTAAAATCCTTGATTGCTGCAGCATCTGAAGTGTATTTACTCCCATATTTGCTCCTTTTCTTGTTTAGCTCTCCAAAAGTTTTTTTTTTTTCCCTCAGTTTTTGGTTAACCCCAAGCTTTTAAACAGGGTGGTGAACCAGAAGAGGTGCTTGTGAAGGCATCTTACCTTGCTGAGTTACAGCGTCGTGTCCTTAGAGCTGAGGCTGCTCTGAGAGAAAAGGAGGAAGAAAACGACATCCTTCATCAACGCCTACAACAATATGAAAGCCGCTGGTCTGAATACGAGTTGAAAATGAAGTCCATGGAAGAAGTGTGGCAGAAACAAATGCGATCTCTGCAATCCAGCCTTTCAATTGCCAAGAAAAGCCTGGCCATTGATGATTCTGCGAGAAACTCCGATGCTTCAGTCAATAATAGCGACGAGAGGGACTTCAATTGGGATTCAGGAAGTAGTTACAAGGGCCAAGACAGTAATGGCATGAGACCGATGAGTGCTGGCCTTAGTGTCATAAGCCGGTTGGCTGAAGAATTTGAGCAGCGGAGTCAAGTTTTTGGTGACGATGCAAAGTTCCTTGTGGAGGTAAAGTCAGGTCAAGTCGACGCGAGTTTGAACCCTGACAGGGAGCTTAGAAGGCTTAAGCAGATGTTTGAAGCTTGGAAGAAGGATTACGGGGCAAGATTGCGGGAAGTAAAGGTGGTTTTGCATAAGCTTGGAAGCGACGAAGGTGCTGCCGACAGAGTAAAGAAGAAATGGTGGGGAAGAAGAAACAGTTCCAGAATCAACTAGTATCTTTTCGTTCACTTATTAATCCCTTATATATGTGAATCGAGATCAGATGGATGCATAGAGATTGTGAGAATGTTTTCACTGAGCTAATTTTGAGAGCGCGGTGAAACTAAGATGTACATCATTTCCACAGATCAAATTTGGTAGATGTGAGGAAATTAGCTTCGACCGCGGATCCTGTTTGTCATCAGGGCGATCAAGCAAGTTTGTTATTGTAAATCAGTCTCTCTTGAGATAATTCGACGGCGAAACTGTCGAGGTTTGATGTGCAATAACCACGAATCATTCTGATTTTGTTAAGAGTGCCTTATTGGAAATAGTGGAGTTGAAGCTTCAGCTATGGCTGGGATTCAGTCAATTAATGCTGAATGCATACTGAACTTATCATGATGTTTGAATAATGCCGCTTTCTTAACGCTGTTACAATATATAAATATTAAATCATGTCTTCATCTTCAAATTTAGAGAAAGAGGTCTTGAGTTTAAACTTTTCGGGCTCCGTTTGCCTCTTTTAGGCCCCATTTGCCTCTTCTTTCAGTATTGGTGAGATCTGGTAATCTTGAAAAACTCGCATTTCAGCCTCTTCTTTCAGCATTGATGAGATTTGGCGATATTGGAAAACTAGCGTTTTAACCGAGGCTTGATGGTCTTAATCTGAAGTAGCTTGTTCAATCAATCGATTGGGGTTGGATCTTGAGGCCGAAGAACACAGTTGTAAATCACATTGGAGTAAACAGAGCTAAGATCGACCCAAATTAAAAAAAAAAAAATAGAGCTAAAGGCACGCATGGTAATAATTTTGCTTTAAAAATCAATTTCTTGCTAGAATTTAATTTTTCTATTTTTGAAGGAAAATATATTTTTTTTACTTTTTCAAATGGTTTCAAAATTATTTCTAAACTAAAGTAGAAAAATGAATTTATATTATTAAATGGATTTTTATATAAGAAGTTACGTTACAAAATAGATTTTACCAAACGAATTTTTGCTTTAAAAATATTTTCTTGCGCCTTTTATTAAACCAAAAGAAAATCTCCTTTTTTTTTTCATCATTTCACGAGCAGCCTCAGTGATGACGTGGCTCAAAAGTGCCCGGAACCGAGGGTTGGCCCAAAACGAAAACGGCCAACAGAAAAAGCGAAGCTCGCAGCCCCATGAGATATGAAAGGCGCTCATCTTTCCCTCCCGTGCTTTGCTTCTTAGCGCCGCGCCGACGATGCTGGCGAGCGGCTATCGCATCTCGCACCACCTTCGAGAATGCCATCCCCACCATCGCCGCTTGGGATTGGCGCTGGGGCAAGGGCTCGACGGCGCCAGGATCGTTCAGCTCTCGTCCCTGCTGAAGCCTCGCGCCGCTGCCACCGGCGACGGCGGCCGTCGGTCGCGGAACCGGTTGAGCGCTTCCTGCTTCGGCGTCCCCTCCCAATCGCGTGGCGGAGTCCCCATTCTGTCCGATTGTTTCAGGTTTGAAGCTCGCTCAATCGCATCCCGTATAGAGTGGCATTTTGCTCTTGATTCGGTTTTCTTTCTTCTTTTTCTTTTCTGCTTCACTTGCTCTGGGTTGTTGTTAGTCGGGCAATTCTGAGCTTGTTTTGAGCTGAATCCGCCATTCTTGACGAATCGCGATATTTTTCCTGCTTTCTGTCTTCACCTGCGGGCGCGTGTGCTTGCTTGTGGAGCTTTATGTTGGTATCGCTTGTTGGGCTGAGGTTGGAATTTTCTTTCTTTTGCCTCTTCTTGCGTAGCCAACAGGAAAATGCTCGCGAGCCTGTCTCTGAAGGGTCGTCCTTGGTGGCAGGTTTCCTTTTTTGCTCCCAGCAATTTCTTACTTTTCATGCGTTTCGGCTGTTCATTTCAAAGAAATGTCTTGTATTTTGTTTTTGCACACTGCTTGAATGTGGAATTCATTTAGTGAAGAACATCACCATTAGTATGTCTTCGCCAGTCAGGTTTTTTCGATTCTGTCCTTTATTATCTCCATTCTGTCAGCGATTGGACCAATGTCATTGTTAAGCCTACCATTCTGTGAAGACAAGCCTTCATAGCTAGCTGGGGCAATTAAGACAATGTTTCTTTTCTTTGTATTTCTCTTGGGCTGCCAGATTAAAAGAGGACAACAACTAATACTGGTTAATGTCCAAGGTGGTCATAAAAACTTGAAAACCGAGCCGAACTAAACTGATAAGTTCAGTTGATTGACTTTTTGTTATTGATATGGTTTTGGCTTATACCTTCGGAAACTGAAAAACTGGACCAAACCTATAAATTTGACGAATAAATTTGTTTCCCTTTTGACTTATAAAATATGTAGTTTAGCCTAACCAAGATCTTCCTGTCTAAGATCCACTATACTATCAAATGAAAGATTTCTACTGTGTTCATCCCTTTAGTTAAACAATATTTGTTAGTGTTTTGATAATTTAATCTGATTTCATTGTGAAAATATTCTTTTTTTTTTAATAAGTTAGTGAAAAGAAGTGCTTTCTAATTAATTTCCATGGCATGTTAAAGTTAGATAGTATTAAGATTTTATTAAGCTTCTTACTTCGAAATCACCTTGATGGTAACAGTTTGGAACGGAACCAAATTGAGATGAAGTTAATAGTGTGGTTCGAGATGTAATTTATTGGTTTGGTTTGGGTTTGGGTTGAGATTTTTCCAAACTGATAAGTTCGGTTCAGTCAAACCAAACCAAACCACGAACACTCTAGTTAATGTATTTTGTCCACTGATTCATCTACTCCCTTTTTCTAATAAAAGAAAGGAGGAGGAATGGTTTAATCCAATCTATTTCTTTACCTGAAGTACCGTAGAAGACTGCACGACTACATCTGCTTCTTGTTCATCGATGTTGATGAATTGCCATTGGCATTCTACTTTCGACGTTTCCATTATAACTTCATGTGGATATCACAGCAAATGTTGCTGGACCGAGTGTACAATTCGAACTTCAAACTGAGAAATTCTTCAACTCCATGCGGAGAGTATGCCTTCTGTGTTCTAATATCTGTCAAACTTTCACCTCTTCGTGCAACATGATTAATATTCCACAGAAATGTATGGTGAATTAGACTTCTAGCTGAAATGTTGGTTAAAGGAAAAGGAAAAAGGAAAAACAACATTATTAGCTCATTGTTTGGTGAGCATTATGTGTGTTGCTCCTTATCTTCATGCTATATCAGGTAGTTATGAAGGACTAGCTTTCTTGATATTTTGCAATCATAAATATTTGCAAGTCCATGTTCATTTTGCTTGTCGCTTACTTTTCCATGGGGATATTTAATTTCTTATTTATTTCTTCTGGATTTATACATTCGGAGTTCATATAGTGCATTAATTTTGTTTTCTATCATTTTAAAAGGAGGTATTGTGGCTCTTGGAAAGTTTGATGCACTTCACATCGGTCATCGAGAACTTGCTATTCAAGCATCGAAAGTTGGAACGCCATTCCTTTTGTCCTTTGTAGGCATGGCTGAGGTACTCGGTTGGGAACCTAGGTGGGAAACTATGCACGTCCAATTTTTCTGTGGTCTCTCCTCTTCATAACATCTTGCATTAAATTTTTTTATTGGCCTATCTTGTCTAAGCTTATTTCAATTATGGTACTTGGAATGTTTGCACGTACCCAATAAAGGAAAATTTTACGGAAATATGGCTCGATGTGATTATTTTCTTCTTCTTCTTCGCTTGTTAATTTTTTGCTGAACTATTTTGCTTTTTCTTAAGAACCACTTTGTCCACTTATTGGGAAGTCATCAATTTTCCGATTAATGTATGTTTGATCTCATAGAGTCCTCTTTTACCATTTACACTTGAGCATTTATGTTAAAGACATTTGCATACATCAAAGGGTAGCTGTCACTGCCATGAAATGAAAACAGACACTTTATGGGCTTTGGTCATCTGAATAGACCAACCTGGCACTTGTGCTGTAGGAGGTATATTGCAGTTTAGGAATGGCATGGAAACTCTTAGCCATAGACCATGCCATTTTCTGGTGAATTATGTGAACCATCATCATTACAGATGAAGTAAGAGGAGGCTCTCTGAATTGCTAATTGTAAATGGATTTTGAACTATCGTGGCTAATAGTCATAATTGATTCCTTGACTTCTGCTTTCTGCTTGAATTATCATCTTAATTTGTTTCTAGCATTTTTTGAGCTTTGCATTTATGTTATCTTTGCATGTTCATTTCGTTTTGATTTCTCATCACTCCTGATCGACACATTTGAAGGCTAGTGATACCTTGTAGATGAAATGTTTTTAGTGCCCGCTCACTGTTTATATGGTTATAAATACAAATGCAACTTCTGAATGAAGATTTGACATTAAATAAATGTTTGTCAAATAGGATACCTATAGTTGCCAAGTCTGATCGGCAGCGGGTTTTATCCTCATGGGCATCATACTGTGGAAATGTCGTGCCTATAGAATTTCAAATAGAATTTGCAACTGTTCGGTATCTCAGCCCTGAACAGTTTGTTGAGAAGCTATCTAAGGAGCTAGGCGTGCGAGGAGTTGTAGCAGGTACTATTTATTTTACGACTACTGAGTATAGCCTCTATCTCTTTTTTTGACCTTTTGGTGTCAAGGTCATGTTAGGTCTCTTCTCTCTTCATTTTCAGTTGCTTTTGCTTTGGTGCTTATGCCAGGTGAAAATTACCGGTTTGGATATAAAGCTGCTGGTGATGCATTGGAATTATCAAGGCTGTGTCGGGAATGTGGTATGGGTGCTTATATTATAAAGTCTATAATGGACAAGAACCAAGAATTTTTCCATATAGATGCCAGCGATTTAAATGAGAGAGGACAAGTCTCATCCACCCGTGTACGGCATGCGCTTGCTGCGGGAGATATGAACTATGTGTCTGAGCTCTTGGGTCGCCGTCATCGCCTTGTTATAAAGACCAAGGGTCGAGAAGTAGTTAGTTGCCCAAAACATTGTTTTTCGGCTCCCAAATCCTGTTTATTGAATCTTGCCCCAAAGGATGGAGTATATAATAATTGTTATATTGTCAATAGTCAAGAAAACTTGGTACCATGTGGAGTAGTAATAGACACGAGAGCTATCCATGTGCAAATGGATGAATCAGGTGTCTGTGACGATTTTGGTATTCGCGACTTTCAGCTCTTGCATATTGAATTTGGCGATTCAAGAGTCTGACTGCGCGTATAATAAATGCCCGGTGATTTCCTCTTCATAGTGAGGTTTAAGTGTTTCATTCATGTCCGGTGGTTCTTTCTTTGTAGACAGAGCTATCAAGGTCTGCTCTTGGTTCAAGGGGCAAATATTATCCGTCTCTTTACTACATTATTCTGACTTGACAAATATGAAACTTCATCATCAGAGTGGACATATATGCCGTTTGATGGAATAGTATCTCCTTCAATCTGCACTCGTCAGGATTCAGGAAAAAAGCCAATGGTGGATATGACCCCTCAAGAGAATTGGTGAGTAATCTACAGTTTGCTTGTTTTCAGTCAATATCCATTTAAAGTTGTCCTCTAAGCTTAGTGTTTGATGATTTTACCTGGTTGTTTTGGTCTACTTCTGCCTGTAAACTTGCTCATTATTCTATATTTCATTTCTCATTCAGTCATTTGAGTAGACCTGCCTCCGAGTCAGCGAACGTGCTTTTATCGCATTTTTCTCTGTAGATGCGTTGCCGTCCCGTAAGATGTTACTGTCGATTGCACTTTTCTTAATTTCACTCTCTTTCCTTGCAACAGTTCAATTATTTTTAACTAGCGTTGCACGATTATGAACTCTTACTGTTAGCTTGATGAACTTATTGTGCAGTCTAAAATAGGCGGATTGTCTTTTTAAGAACACACCATGTAGAGTGAAGGCGTCTTTTTAAGTGGAAGCTAGAGTTTTGGTGTGTCAAGCTACGTGAGCCTGATTATTTCGTCATTTAGATTCCAAAAAAGAGTTTGTTGTATTTGCTGGAATTTTGCAAATTCTTTTTCCTTTTGCAACCAAATCATGTTATCACTCCAAGGATGCTAACTTTCTAGATTTTCTTTTAGAACCCCACGAAACCATGCAAGTCAAGAAACTAGGTGGTTCTCTTTTGTTTTTCTTTCTTCTATTTGCCTGTCAAGGTTATCGAAACACAAAAATTCTCTGCTCTCTCTCTCTCTCTCTCTCTCTCTCTCTCTCTCTCTCTCTCTCTCTCTCTCATGTTTTCTGAATGCCATTGCATTGCAAGCATGACATTTGTCAGCGCGGTGACAGTGAACCCCCAGAATTCTCACTTTAAAGATGCTGACAAAGAAAGTACCCCGAGGATGAGATGTGCTCTCTCTGGGGGCACTTCTGTGCGAATGTCCTTTACTGCGAATTAGGAAAAGCTAGGTTTTTGGTTCTCACTGTTTTCCTAGTCAACTGAAGAATTTTTCTGTTTTGCCGTCCTAGTTTTAGAAGCAGGCCTTTCGGGCGATCTGGGTTGGTTCCATGATCAATACTAATCCAAAGAATTACTCTCGAGATCAAGCTTCTAAACCTGTTTGCCAGATTGACTAAGTTGCGGTGGGGCGAGTTTGGTAATTTTATTTTTTGGTGGGTAGGTTTTAACTGTCGTCAAACGAGTTTGGTAATTGTCAGTAGCTTTCAACTGTCTGATGTCTTTCTGCTTTTGAGGGCGGGGAGTTCATGCAAAGGCTTCCATCTAAGAGTGGATTTGGTTCGCCTTTGCAAATGAGCTTTGAGGGAATCAAATACCTTTAAGCTAAATGGCTTTGGAGAAATGTAAATGCGTTTGGTAAAAAATTCTTTGAAATGTGACTTTGAGCTCACTAGTGTTTGGCTAAAAAAAATTTGTAAAGAGACTCTTTTACAATATTTATTTTAAAATAAAAAAGAAAAACCAAACTTAGGGCTAAGGTTGCTAGCGAGCCGGATCTGGCATCGGTGGCCGTTAGCCGAGGTCGCTAGGGGTCGAGCGTTGCTCGGCGCAGTTGTCGCTAGGGTCGCGTGTTCGAGGGTCGCTTGGGTCGCACGACCCCTAGCGGCCGTCGCTTGGGATCGAGTAGCCTAGGCGACGGTCGCGGCTATCGGCGAGCTAGATCTAGTCGGCCGGCTGCCTAGGGTTTGATTTTTTTTTTAATAAAAAATAATATAACAAAAAAGATGAGGAGCAAAATTGGAATTTGAAAGAATAAATGATGATAGTTTTGGAAGAAAAAATCCTAATTCTAGCATTTTGTCAAATGCTAAAAGCTTAAAGCTAATCTTTACTAGCATTGAGTTGTCAACTTTTCCAAGGCCAACTTCTATCCCAATGCCCATTAGGAATGGTTGTCAAATGCTCCACATTTTTTCCATAGGGCTTTCGGGCTTCAATGAGTTTTGGAAAAGTTGAACCAATCTCACCGAGTTCTTTATTGTTTCAATTGCAAATTCCGAACAATTCCTCGAAAAAAGCGCGGATTTTCAAGAACGGGAATCTTATGATATGTTGAGAATATGTCATGACACCCATCCACGACTTGTAAAAATGCCATATCAGCAAGTATCGTAGTGATTTCCTGATTCTCAATTGAAAAACGGAAAGATGAGGACAAGCTGTGTGGGAGCATTGATGCGCGGGTATATTCTTCAAACTGTTGCAATCGCTTTGGCTGGAAGCTGGATGATGGCCACAAAATTCGTTGCTACCGGATCCTGGCAATTTGGGAAAGCGACACGATGGAGAATCATGGGCAATTGCTCCGCAGCATGGAAGCGCTCAGGGACGGTTCCCCAACCACGTTGGGATTTTGAATACGTCGTTATTCCTTTTTTAAATTTTTTTTTTTTTTGGGCTGCAAGCATGTCCGAAGAATATTCTGGGAACTTGCGTGTTTCGATTCAACGTCACGCGCCAGGAAGACGAGTTTAAAAACCTCTTCGAAACGTCAACACATTACTATTGACTCTCGCGTTCCGTCTTGGTACTCGTTTACGTCATTTTGCAATGCTTAAGAAAAGGGCGATTATATCATCCATCCCTTCGAGTGGAGTACGGTGAGGATTTATAATGATTTTCACACTTGCAAGATCAATGATAATCGTAGAAATTTGAAGAGATTGGAAGAAGCGCGAGGAGCAAGGTTTATTTCCGAATTTGTATCGTGATTCGCTTTTTTTAGTATTTTTGTTCAATTGTTAACCTATAAATGTGTATTGTGGTGTCCATGCACATCGGCTAAAAAAGACATTCCTCTACAAAGTCATATTTCCAACGATTCGTGTGAAATTTAAACTATCTTTTGCGCATCCTTTTGATATATTCGAATGGGGTGCATAAATGCATATCCCATCTCACAAAAGAGGGGAATGAAGAATTATTGCAGATGAGAAGGACCAGCTAACCATTTTTTTTTATAAAAGACATGTCCTTTAACAGAATAAAAAGAGAGGAGGAAAATGACACAAGTAGCTCTTGAACTTTGGCTTAATGCGTAATGTGATTTCCGAACTTTTAAGTTGATCAATATGGTGCTTGAACTTTAGCCATATATGTAATGTGGTCCTTGAACTTTCAATTTGTTCAATGTGATTCTTGAACTTTTGGAACATGTTCAACTTAGTCCATGAACTACAAGAAAATGTTCAAAGTCGTCATTGAATCCGAATTAATGAAGGATTACGTTGAACATCTTTCTATAATTTAATGACTAAGTTGAATACATTTCAAAAGTTTAGAGACCATATTGATTAAATTAAAATTTCGGAGATTACATTGCATATTGCGCTAAAGTTCAAATATTACATTACTCAAATTAAAAGTTCAAGAATTACATTGCATATTGAAGTAAAGTTCAAGCATTATTTATGTCATTATTCCCGGGGAAATTTTCAAAAAAATGCCCATAGTGACCTCATTTTCTCAAATAAGGGTTTGAAATGGATCTTGTTTCAAATAAGAGTCGGAAGTACTCTCATTGTCTCAAAGAAGGGCCTAAAGTGCACCTTGTTTCAAATAATGGCTTGAAGTGATCATATTAATTTCAAAAAAGGGCCCGAGTTACTTTAGTTATGGGCATTTTGGTAATTTACTATTTTATTTTTCCCTTTTTTAAAGATATTTTGAAAAAAAAACCGGTGGGGCAGCGGCTATGACCCGCGACCCCGCCGACGTGCGAGCGAGGCCGTGGCCCCACCGGCCACAGGTGGGAGGTCGATCCTCTCACTTTTTTTTTTTTTTTCTTTCTTTTACTTTTTTGTTTTAATTTAATTTAACAAAAATTAGGTTAAATTTATTTTTTTACAAAAATGCCCTTGATAGCCCGAAAATTTTGACCGGTCGGTGAGGTCAAGCCCTTATTTGAAATAACTATAGCCTCTTTATGCCATTCTTTGAGATAATAAAACACTTCAAGCTCTTCTTTGAAATAAAGTTCACTTCAAACTCTTATTTAAGAAAATGAATGGAGTCCTTTTTTGAAATTTTTCCTTATTTGAGAGAGAGAGAGAGGAGAGAGAGAGAAGAGAGAAGAGAGAGAGAGAGATTAGGGAATTAGTGCAAAATCAATGTCAGGCGAGGATTTCGTGCGAATATTCAGGGGCTCGCATAAAAGGCACGCGAACCCCAAAAATTAAAAGAAAAAGAAAAATAGAAAAGTCAATTTAAACGCGCCGAGCGATTTCGGACCCCCAGACACAGAGTCGAAGAAAAGCCCAAAGTTCCTCTCTATCCCCGAAACCAAGGAGATTCCCTCCCTCTCCCTCACCCTCTCCCTCTCTCTCCTCCGTCCGCCGTCGTTCTTGGACCGAGGAGGGGAACCCGCCGGAAGCCCCCCCCACCCCACTCTCCGCCCTCCCCTTCATTCAGGTGCGTTCTGTTTGGTTTCGTGTTTCGCCATTACACAATTGCCCCAATGCCTTTTTGCCGTCCTCCTTCTTTGGACCGGGCTGCGTCGGCCTTCGCTTCTTTTAAAAAAAGAAATGGGATTTCGACGAGCTTCGATTTGTGGGCAATGGCCGCTCGATGACCCAAAAAGTACTCTCTTTCTTTTTCGTCCCTTGCTCCGCGAAGGTTTCGAGCTTCCCCGTTGAGAAATTCCCAATGAATTCGCTTGCAAAAGATTTGTTTTTTGTTTTTTGCGATTGGGACAACTCGCGACGGATGAGGCCTCGAAAGCTGAAATGCGGGTTTTCTAGATTTGCTTAATGCCCGCATGTTTCGAATTACTCGTCGCGATGGAGGAGTTTCAGTTTTGGAAATTTTGGGGGTTCAGAAAAACGGAAGAAGAGTTGCGGGCCTGTGGTCTGAGTATTTTGTGCGGCTCGTACGACTCGTTTGGACTCCGGTGGGGGCAGAGAGGTAAATTCGGACACGCTTCCCCCCCGTCAATTCAGCGGTCGACGAGACGTACTCGGCCCGCTTTGGTCACGGGTCACCGACTCGTCCATCCCCTTTTCCCGTTTTAACCTTTTCGAGCTTTGACAAGGTCGTAATCGTCTTCTTTTTAATTATGGTCGTCGGTTCTGATGTGTATGGGCTCCTGTATTATCGGAGCTCGATTACTCATCAATCGCTTTCTTGTCCTTTATGTCTCTCGATTGTGATACTCGCGTATCATATTTGATCTTTAAAAGGCCCTCGTTTTATTGGCGACTCCAATTTAGTTGGCTTTCTCGTTTTGATGGGTACTTTATTCTTCTTAAATCTTTCTTGTAGTTAATCAAATTGACCTTCTCTTTTTGTTTGGTTAATCTTGCCGTGTTCTTGTTCGTGGCAGCTACCTTTCTCTAATCAGGAGAGGCTTTGACCGTCAAAGAAGCTTCCTGGTCGGTGGGGTCTTGCTAGTCGATGGTCGGGTTGTCAAACCACATTTGACAGCCCGGTTTTCTTGAACAGAACCTAGAGCACATATCATAAGCAGGCGAGAATTGAACTGTTGCCAGGTCAAATGAAAAGCTCCCATTTTGTATCTTGATTTGTTGCCGGGTTCTTTTCCTTGGATTCGGGGACCCTTTATTCCTATAACAACGGTGATCTGTCGTCTGGTGGATTCTTAAACCCTTTTGCTTCAATTCTTGCTGGTGAATCTTAATTCTGGGCTTTCTTGGTTCCGAGCAACCCGACTGTCTTAGCGTTATTAGTATAATTCTTTTGCTCGTGTGAAGAGGGTGCCTCTGGATTGGCATAACAGAATTCGAACTACATTTACATGATGGGTTCGTTGTCCGGTATCTTTCAACGCCCTCTTGTGGCAGCCGCTGCAGTTGCCGCAGCATCCGTCACAGCTGACCTACCCGACAAATTATGTCCTTCGAAATCATCGATCGCTTGCTCCAATCCGGAGCAGCTCGACTCTTTGTGTACATCTAACGCAATGCGTGACTCAGATTCATCATGGGTTTCGCAAATATCAGCCTCGAAGCTTTCGAGTTTGTCATTTGTGAGCAGAATCCGAACACCTCTTCCCAACACTAAGGATCGATTTCCTCATTTGGGTCACAATCTTAATTCGAATTTCTCACGCTCTTTTGTTGCGGCTTCTCCGACCTTAGTAAATTTATATCAATCTGCGGAGTTGGTGAAAGGACCGAAGCCTAGCACATCTGCGAGTGCACTCCCTACCTCAGCTTCGGCTTCAGCTTCTGATGTTCTGTACAGATGGCATTTACCTGAACTGCATTCTCTAGACATTTCGGGGTATTCAGATTGTTCTTCAGAAAAGCAAAGGACAGTTGTGGTGTTATTGGGCTGGTTGGGAGCGAAGCAGAAGCATTTGAAGAAATATGCGGAGTGGTACACTTCAATGGGATTTCATGCTATAACCTTCACCTTTCCCATGGCCAAGATTATGACTTACCAGGTTGGAGGCAAAGCAGAGCAGGATATAGAGTCACTTGTGAAGCATCTGGCTGATTGGTTAGAGGATGAGCATGGGAAGAATATCGTTTTTCACACTTTTAGCAATACTGGATGGTTAACGTAAATGCTCTCTCTCTCTCTCTCTCTCTCTCTCTCTGAGTTAATCTATTAACTACCTTGTCTGAGCATGTTACTGTTCTTTTTCTTTTTTTTTTGGGTTTGTAAAATTAGCCCGACATGTTAACTGATCCGTTTTACTACAGATATGGAGCAATTTTGGAGAAGTTTCAGGAGCAGGATCCTTCTCTGATGGGAAAAATAAGGGGTTGCATCGTAGATTCTGCTCCAGTTGCGGCACCAGATGCTCAGGTAGTTGACTCTTGTCCTCAGTTTGATGGCCTATATTCTACCAGTGAATGATTCTTCAAAGCTTGCCCCCACCTTGTCTCTCTGTTAGGGCTCTTCTGTGACATGCTGGTCAATAGGTTCTAAATCTTTTGTCATTGGTCTCCTATTAGTTTCTACTACTAGTAGTTCTTGGAGTGGAATATTTGTACTTCTGATGATTATGATGAGTATTTACAAGGTTAAAATCTGTTGGGAACTTGGTGTTTCTGTTGAGTGATCTTTGGTTCCTTTATCACTATTATAATTCTTCCTTTCTTTTGGGTGTTTAGGTGTGGGCATCTGGTTTCTCTGCGGCATTCCTGAAAAAGCATAGCGTGGCAACAAAAGGATCCTTATGCTCGAATGAGTTGGCCCCAGGGGTGTTGGGTAGCCATGTAGTGGCCTCGGACCCAAAGCCTGCAGTAAGCGAAGCAGCTTTGCTGTTGATTCTGGAGAAGTTCTTCCAGGTTGTTTTGAATCTTCCTTCTGTAAACAGGTACGTTACTCCCATTGTACATACCTTTTGCATTCACATGAACAATGTGTCATGAGATTTCATAATTGTTTCAAGTGTTCTCCCTGCAATTATTAACGTCCGCATCGTGCCATACATAGGCACGTGCTCAGAAGCGTAGAGATCATACTCTGGTTATGCTCTGAAAAGCTGTAAAAATCGTGTACTTCAATTGATGTCATTCTTATCTTATTGTCTACTAATGCAGGAGGCTTAACAATGTCCTGGAAGTATTGTCATCTCGACCGCCGAGTTGTCCACAGCTATACATTTATAGCTCAGCAGACCGAGTCATTCCTTCAGGGTCCGTGGAGTTGTTTATAGAGGAGCAGCGGAGGATGGGCCTCGAGGTCAGATCCTGCGATTTTGTCTCGACACCTCACGTCGATCATTTTAGAAGTAACCCACAATTGTATACCACCCAGCTTACCCATTTTTTGGAGGACTGCGTCCTTACTTGCTGCAGAAGACTTTCATGAGCACTAACCACAGAAAGGGACATAGTATAAACTGGTTTTTGTCTCTATTCTTTTCCTCTTTCTTGACATAATTCTCATCTATAAATGAGTAAATGATTCTTTCTCCTTGAAAATTCGTTGATTTGAGAGGTGAGCAATCACCATGCTGGGAAGAGACACAGAGATATGAACATATTGTAAATTTTACTACATTGCAATACAAAATTTTTTGTTTTCCATTTGACTCTCGTACTATCTTGTCTTATATGTGAGATTCAGTACCGTTATTTTGAATTGACTTAAAGTATGTGCATGCATATTTCTTCATCTGTTTACAAGATACCCTCTTGTGGCCACCCGTCTGTTATCTGAAATCTATTTACAAAGCTTGAATCTATCTGATATGGCGTCATGATGAAACAGAGCTATTACGAGGAATTGTTATTCGAAGGGAAAGTGAGAAAAAGTTTTAATGATTTTCATCATGTGTACAGTCTGTGTGAAGCGAATTCAGCTGGGTTAGATTCAAATTTCAATGGCATATACGGCAACATTTGCGACTGGCTGTCTGAATAAGCTAATTACACATGTTAAATATGCTAAAAGATTGCAAAACTATTTGGTGGTCCACCTATCACTTCTATTCAGTTTTTACTATCAATCCTCAATCATTCAAGTAAGCGATAAAGTCGGTCGGCCAATGACAATTAGTCAAAACTCGAGTTTCAGTTAGGTACACCACACGGTCAAATTAAATCCGTCCTTTCCAGGGAATGTTCTTGGGGCTGATAAAATGTTCAGAAAGTACAAATCTCAACCTCTCATTTTTTAGCTTCAACTGAATAATGGAAGTGTTCGTTGGTAATATGTCATCCAATCTCACTATCTTCTCAAACTGAAGAATATCATCATGCACGACCTTAATCTGTCAGTTAGAGGGGCAATTCAGCACGGCTATAAAATCTGAAAACTAACAGGGGCTCCTTGTTTCTTTTGTTGTAAATGTGTAGTTTGTATAGCGTTTGGTGGTGTAATATGAATTTTCAACATCTGCGTACTCTTTCAAGATGAATTTGACAACTCAACAATGGATGCTAATTTATGTTGATAACCTCTAAAATGAGTTAGAAATTTAAGAGGTTACTATTTAAGATAAATAAAAGTTGTCAAGAATAAAGTATACAAAAGAAAACAACGTTAAGTAATCCACATAAAGGCGCATTATTGGGCTACAATTTAATGAGAGAAAAATTAGCGAATCATGTTAGTTCACATTGATGTTCTGTAAAAATAGTTAGTAATCCAGGAGTTGACCAAGGCAAACAAGAGTTTTTTTTTTTTTTTTGGCACAAAGGGCAAACAAGAGTTGATAACTCTTTAGAACAAGCTCACAAGTAAAAAAAAAAAAATAGAAAAACGAAAATTTTAAAAAATGGCCGTCCGTCCACCAAGAGTGAAACAGGCCGCGCAACCACAGTACAACAACCTCTGACCCAAGAGGCGACATCAGAAGCCACTGGCACTGGTTGTTCTGTTTCTCTCAAAGGTTGCATTTTTATGCACTTTGCTTGCTTCTTCCGTCACCAACTCTCTCTCTCTCTTACCAAGAACCCTCAATCGTCAATCATTTGAAGGGACGAGATTGTATGCTCTGATTCGCCCTAATCCCCCAAATCTCTCCCAATCCCATCCCAATCAACCCCGTCTTCTCTATGCCCCCGTTCAGTGTCCGGGGTTTTGCGATCGCCTAGCTCACCCAACTCCCAACCCATGTCTACTTCGATCGGCGGCGAGGCGGGTCCGGCCGAGGTCTGCATAAACGACATCCTCACCGACGACGAGCTTAGGTCGGTCCTGGCGAAGCTGGACTCCGAGAAGGACAAGGAGATCTTCGGTCTGGTGTGCAAGAGGTGGCTCACTCTCCAGAGCTCCGAGCGCCGGAAGCTCGCCGCCCGCGCGGGTCCTCACATGCTCCTCATGCTCGCCGCCCGGTTCGGCCGAGTCGTCGAGCTGGACCTCTCGCAGTCCGTCTCGCGCTCCTTCTACCCAGGCGTCACTGACGCCGACCTCGCCGTCGTCGCCAACAAGTTCAAGCGCTTGAAGGTGCTCAATCTGAGCAACTGTAAAGGTACAATTTTTTTTTTCCTAAGCTGTTTTATTGCTTAATCTTTCGGGGAATAAGACGAGTCTTGTTTGGGATGGAATTGACTTTTCTTTTTTGGTTACTCTGTGTTCTTTGTTTGTCGCGGATTGATTCGTTTCTTTTCTTGTACTAACGCCGAAACTGTTTGGCGCAAGAGCTACGTTGGCCTCTCTCTTATTCTACTGTGTTGTTGAAATTGATCACTTTAGCAGATACATTATATATGACCTTTTCATGGAGGATATTCCTTTTTTCCTGAGTTGCAGGTATAACTGATAAAGGAATGCTGGAACTTGGAGATGGTCTTTCGTCCTTGCAGTCATTAGATGTATCCAATTGCAGAAAGCTGACAGACCGGGGATTGGAGGCGGTTGCTAAGGGTTGTTATGATATGCGTACAATGCATCTTGCCGGTTGCAGATCTGTCAGCGATATATTGTTAATGGGTCTTTCGCGAAATTGCCCCAACTTAGAAGAATTGGTGCTTGAAGGATGCACCAATATAACTGATCAAGGAATCACGAACCTTGTTGTTGGTTGTCAACAAATCAAGCTGTTAGATGTTAGTAAATGTAGCAATGTAGGAGACTTGGGGATCTCCAATGTCGCAGAATCTTGTGCTTCTTCTCTAAGGACCCTTAAGTTGTTGGATTGCTGTAAAGTGGGAGATCAGTCCATATTATCCTTGGCCAGCTTTTGCACAGGTCTTGAAACCCTTGTCGTTAGCGGTTGCCGTGATATATCTGATGAGTCTCTAAAATCTCTGGCTGCTGCATGTGGAAATAGTCTCAAGATCTTGGGAATGAATTGGTGTTTGAATGTATCCGACTTGTCTCTGAGCAGCATCCTTGCTCGATGCAGATATCTGGAGGCTCTTGACATTGGGTGTTGCGAAGAGGTGACTGATGCCGCCTTCCAAGGTCTGGCTAGTGTGGAAGATGAATTGAGTTTGAAGGTTTTAAAAGTCAGCAACTGTCCCAATATAACGATGACAGGATTAGGCATTATTTTGGACAAATGCCGCTCCCTGGAATATCTTGACGTGAGATCATGTCCCCATATTTCAAAGGCAGCTTGTGATGAGGCCGGGTTACAGTTTCCTGATTGTTGCAAGGTCAACTATGTCGGCAGGTTGTCTGAGCCTGACATGTTACTTTAGCCGATTGAATGGTTACATTGAGCGTTGTCGTCCTATTTTCAAGCAGAAAAAGAAACCGATGAAGTTTCAGCTATGGATTTTCCTTGCAAGACTTACCATGTACATCTGTCCGGGGTGCTATACCCCAACTCGAAGGGATATTCTTCTGTTCCTAGTGCACAGCATTTTATGATGGATATGGGATGGAGAGTCATCTGCTTTGAGTTATATGTAACCAGAAGTTTATCTATGTAAATTGCAGCAAACTTGCTTTCTTTCCTGACATACAATTTTATTGCTCTTCAATACTCCTTCCTTATCTGCAGCATGTTGGCATACTAATGCAGTGCCTTATCTGTATATTTTCCATAAATTCTCCTCGAGAGATTATGGATCGGATGGAGTATTACGCAGAAGAGGATGTTGGGATAAGTTGGTCTGTGGCTGGAAGTTCGATTCCAGCGAACACTCCTAGAGCAAGTTACCTTATAAAATTTGTAAAAATCGTCATAGTGTTTTGTTTGCACAATCTTGAGAGAGTTTAATTGACCTATCAGAAGAAGCGATGGCGTTTTCGGTTGTTGTGAAAGGTGGTGTTGTGAATACTTCCTATTCTGCCACTGCCTGGACATGCGCAAGCTTATTTGACTAATCCAAGTTCTTTAGTTTGAAGGATCATGGGAACCTGTCTTGACTTAAATTTTTCGTTCCCTTGAATATTTAGAAGAAAGAATGCGGATGCTTCACATTGTAGGGCTTGAGGGACAGAGAGGGAACGAGAGTATTCTCGAGGTAACATGTTCTATGTGAAGACCTGTTTCTCAAAATGGTCATTTTTTTTCGGTAAATAGCTCCATTCCTTGATTTTAAGCATCCTTGCTTCTACTATTTGCATTTGTGGAATGTCATGCGCTTCTAGCTTCAATAGGTTGATTGAATCTTGTACTCTGGAAGGTCCTGAAGGAGGATAAACACTGGAGAGAAAATTCTCTCTGTGCTCAATACATGTCCTTTTGGATAGTTTCCTTCCGTTAAGAGGATGAACATGTCTCATATCATGAAATCGGGCTCGTAATGAGCAAGCCGAGAGGCTCGTAGGCTGGAGTTAATTTGTTGCTCAGGAAGCAAGATTCGGGATGACTCGAATTTTAGTAGCGCTGCATTACTCACAAAAATTCTATACAATCTCTACGATCATTGTAGTTTCCACAATTCAAGTAAACACAATTGTCCAAGTGGGCTGTTGAGCGAGCAGCTCTTTTGCGAATTCCGAGTGACCAACTTGCAATTCTTGCTATGCTTGAGAGATTGCCCGTTGAAGGTGCTTCAATGTCTTGTGATGATTCAAGAACCCCATGAACCAGAAATCAAAACTGTCGACCGTGACTATCTGTATGTACTTCTCCGACGGCCTCTCAACATTTTGGCTTTGGTTTGCTTCCTCTATCTTGGAAAGTGGGATCGACACCTGCAGATAAGCAAGAAAGTTAGTCAGAAATCTTCATCTTATGAGGAAAGGGAGAGAAAAGGGTATGAAGCAGCACAGAGCAGAAGAGTTTCATGTTCGCTTTAGCCAATTACCTTGTAACGGATTCGGGCAAATTCTCCATTTGGGGATGGCAATTTGATCGACCTCTCGCTGCAGAAGGCCACTTTTTCCGTGGAGATGAAGAGGAGACCTGCTATAGGACCCGCTGTTGTTGACAGATAACACTGGGAAGCCTTCATGAGTCTCTCCCCTTCTCTGACACTGAACAGATGCCTGAAAACTTTCTCCATCCCTCCTACCTGGAGAATTCTTGCCCCCAAGCTCAACTTCCCTTTCACAGTTTCAGAGATCTTCGGACTTAATCTCACTGCACAGTCAGAACGGTAGAATGGTTAGTTGATTTCAAGATGGAAAAACAGATTGGTTACAGAATCACAGAAAGAGAACTTCACAAAATACAGGTTTTTGGTGCTGATTCAGTCCACGCAGCTAAAAAAATGAGTTAAAATGGCTACAAAAAGCTGGTTGGACTGAATCTGCATGTAGTAAACTATCAAAAGATGGGTTTTTTTTTTTACTTTCTTTTTTTTTTTCTAAAGGGAATGCTGAAGGATTTGTGAAAAGTGGGTTGTTCTATTGATTTGAATTTCCACACAAGGGGTGCACTTTACTTCCCCCACAAACTGCAAATAATTCGGTCAACTCTTCATTGGATTCACAATCTTCTCAGACTCAAAGAAGTGTAATTACCATGCTCTCGGATGCCGTGTGCAAAACCATCAGCTGTCTTCCCTAACTTGTTCATTCTTTTAAGCACTGAATTGCGCTTGGAAGACACATTCACTGGAGAACGCATGCAAGATTGACTGCTTTTGAATGGCTTGGAAGAAATGGCTCTCGACGACTTCCGAACTGCATATGTCGCAGCAATGACTGGAGTTCCCATTACGTGATCGTGAAGCTTGGTTGCCATGTTCGACGGGAAGTCTTTGCGCTTCTATCTCTCGAAAGTACTGCCTAGGAGCTTCGGAACTGTCGAGGAAGGAGAAAGAGTTTTGCTTGCTGAAGTTGGTTATCTTGAGGTCTATATAAATAGGTGATAAAATAGCAGGGGACTGCCAACTTTTGGTTGCATGACTCATCTGTTGATCATCAGCAGCATAAAGGCACAGACAAACACTTTGTTGGAAGTTTTCTAAGTAGGATGATGTGTGAACCCCCATAATGCTTTTTGCAAAAGAGGGTTATGGCATTGAATTTCACTAAGTCATTGTAAAAGATGGTCGATCTCTTCTCCGCTTCTGTACTTTATTTTCCCAGTAGATGAGACAAGATTGCTTCTTCACATTGAATTACACCATGGAATTTAAGTCTCTACAAGCAATCATGAGAAAGATAATAACTTTCTTTTTTTTTTAGAAAGGGTGAACAAAACATGCTGATTGGGTGATGATCTATCCCTTTGTCTAACCAGTGTTTGGATGCGTCAACGTATTTTGCTTTTGAGCTGGAATTGCAACTTTCTGACGCCAGTCCCTATTTGGATTGCACGAGAAATGTCTCTAAAGAATTCCAACATTATCTTATCACCCGGGGAAGCCGACTATGTTGGCCCAAAGAAGATATGTAAGACGTATGATCTTCCCCATGTTCTACAAACATGAGTATAACCCACATCAGCATGTTTTTTTGGCGATTTTGTGCATTTTTTGCCATGCTACAGTTAGGCGATATCCAAGGATACGACAGCTAAACACATTCCTAAGTATCGTGCTGTGGTAAAGGTTTGAAAAACGAACTCCAAAGGCTTTCTGCTGGCGGCAAAGTGATCGCTCATCGATCTTATCGAGCAATGAAGCAGCAGTAAGGTCAATCTCTTTTCATATCACACCTCCGTTCTCGTTATGCAGAGTTCATAGGCCGAAACCAGATGACAGCAAAGGGAAAGATAAAGAAGAAAAGGACGGAAGAAACAACACAAAGCCACAAGTTACAGGAGCTCATGTGCATGTTTTTGCATGAATCTCTTTCACATGGCCTGTTCCTTTCTTTTTCTTTGTTAAACCCTTGGTGCTGAGGTGTGGCTGAATGGGCAGTAGGCCATTGCTGAGCTACACATGCCTCCTAACTGCTGTTCATGCCCATCTCAGCATACCACTCGGTTGAGACCGGACGATTTGAGAGTAGAGCCGCGGCGAGAGCTGAGCACTTTCTTGACTTTCTCATCTGAGAAGGATTGCCATGTCATGGCCACATCAGCCTTGTCGCCCACATGAGCCAATTGGTCATTTATGGTCCTTAGGCTTTAAGGTTTGAAAAGGCAGCGAGCCAAAGATGGAGAAAAAAGGCGGGGGAAGCTAAAAAAGCTCATTCCCACGTGGAGTGTCCCGCAGTTGATAAAGTGTGTTAGTCTCTATCTCATCTCATACGATACTTGGCTCATAAGGTAGTTGCCAATACTGGCTATTTCCGGCCGACTTTCATTTCTCTGACTTCCCAAGAAATGATAAGATAAGCAGATGATGAGGAACTTGGAATTGCTATTCCTTTTACTTGTCTTGTCGGCATCTTTTCCCAAAGTGACATGATCAGGATGTTGTAACATCGGATGGTTTACGACATCACATGCAGCCGAGGACTCTTTCGTTTAAAGAAGAACATCGGATCAACTGATAGAAAAGATGTGCAAAAAGGCAATCATCTTCTAATCAAGCAAAGAGTAGCAACCACGCAAAATCTCATGACCTTGTCCAAGCAATCCATTAGCATAGTTGAGCCTCTGATTGACAAGCGCCCAGCAGTGGAAAGAGCGGAATAGGAGTAAAATGATAAAGACCCAATATTCATGTTTCAGGTGTTGCTTCAGTATGACAAATCGTTAGATTCTGGGAGAGGAAATCACAATGCGGGTAGTTAGGAGATACACCTCAGAGTAGTAAGGGAGAACTCAGCAATGTTCGACCCAAAAAAAAAAAAAAAAAAAACAGTCGGTAGTGAAACTTTGGAGAGGCAAACTCCTCGCTATAGCCTCTCACAAGCAAGTTTGGTGTGTCGACGGGACAGATTAACATAATCTGTTGACATGTCCATCTTAATACTTGAATCTCATGTCGACTCCAGTTTAATATCAAGCTCTAGCATTTCAAATATCTTGAAATTGAGACCGCGTGAAATTTCGAGTTCGCATACTTAAAGAGCCTAATTTGCAATGGCTTTCTGGGTCTTCAGCAATATGTACCCTTCACCATCCTAAGTTCAATAAGATTGAAAATTTACTGAGCCATCCTTGAACTCAAGCATTTGGTCTTTTTCATTTTGGTGAAAACGAGCTCGAACGGCATATTGACCTCATCTCGATTGCACAGGAAAGAAATCAATTTGATTGATGTAAACTTTAAATGACTGGACTGAGTAGACCAAGTGGGTAGGCCAGAAATTGTGCTCTTTTTTAGTCCTCAAAATCTCCCATCATCAACATGCTCCAAGTTGGGTTCTCCAACTAGGTCAGTGGAATTGGCGGATAAGTCGAATCAAGCTTAGACTTGTTTAAGTGGCTAACCTTCCCCTACTGACCTCCAGACAAAGGTTTTCTCATAGTTGCAGACGGACATAGCCAAAGTGGTCATGTTGGAATTACATGAGATTGGCACTAGAATTTCAAGTAAGAATCATCACTTAAGTCTTTGTGAAATCACTCCCAAGATCCGCTCACAATCGGAAAACTCGAACTGGTTTGAATTTCTGAGCAGAATATAGTCTCATCTCACAAGCATTACGCTTAAGCAGAGAAGAAGCTATCAAGAAAATAGATGCAAGGCCAAAAGAAGGCCACCAAAAGATCGAGACAATAGACCTCACAGGACAGGACTCTATGCAAATATCCTCGCTATATCACAGAGCACAACCAATATACCTTTCAGTCTTTCATTTACATCTCACATACAGATTACCTCTGAGCTGATGCACGCGGCATTGGATATGTTATGTGACCTACGCTCATGGGTGCACCAGGAACCATGGCTCCTGGCACCGCGGCTCTAACACCGTATGACATATGCGAGGAACCAGGGAGGTTCACCAGAGTCCCAACAGCAGAAACAAGCGGCCCGCCTATTGGTTGCCCGATCGCTGGAGCACTGTACATACTGACACTGGCGGGGCCAGTTGGTGGTTGAGTGGGCTGTTTACTAGGTTTGCTGGATGAAACTCCTGCCGCAGGACTGTTTGTTTGACCAGTGATTGGTCCTAGGGGTGTCGAGAGCTCTCCGTTGTCAACGCTAGTAATATCGTGAATGCTAGAACGCCTCCTATCTTTGTTCATCGAGTTCAACCTGATGAAGTACTTCTGGGCATGGCTAGCCACTTGCGTAGGTGTTCTTGTCACCACAAAGTTTCGGGAAATGCTTCGCCAATCTCCCTTTCCATATTTATCTAAGCCAAGAAGAAATAATCTGCTTTCCAGAAACAAGAAATCAGTCAAAAAGCTTAGAACACATCGACGTAATCACGCTAGTATGTAAACCAAAGAGCTGAAGGGGATTTCAATCCACAAACGAATGATGTAGGACATTCATGATCAAGTCTACTATTGATACATGATCCACTCATCTGTTGTTCAGAAAGCTTGATTTCTTAAGCAAAAGACTCCATGCCATTTCAGACTTAGGCGCACAATGAAGCTTTTGCTCAGTCGCACCAATTCATATCGAGGCTATTGAGATCGTCATATTCCCCATCTCCTTTTTCTTCAGCTGATTGATGCAAATCAGACTGGCTAACCTAGCGATACCCATGTTTAGGCCAAGGGCTATTTTCGTTTTATACATAAGCAAGGTTTGCCTATTTACAGCCTTGAGTCCTCCTGAGATTAGTAATACCAAAATCCATGGAGCAACATAATCTCTTTCAAATAATAAGAAAACTATATAATTCAGAAATTATGAAGTGCTCTGTTTTTGGTTTCATGTATCAATTAAACCTTGGATTTTGACGTCACCTCAGCCTTTTATTTCTCTTTCCCGGTTTTTCTCTTACACTAAAAGATCGAGCTGACCATTGTCAGCTCTGCAGACCACAGGAACTCTTGTCACAGTGCCTATTCTAGAGGCCTGGCAAGGTGGCAAATCCATGTGTTGAAACTTTGATCTGCTTGCCTCAACCAAAGACAATCCTGAGTTCTCTGGAAGCATTAACTCTCTTCTCTATCTCTTACTCCCCAAATAAGCTATAGGGTTTACAGTTTGTTTTGGACTGTTGAAACTTCAATGGACAGTCTACTGGAAAGTTGTATTGTACTTATCTACTTTGAGAGAGAGAGAGTTCATGTAATGCTAATAGTGAGGTGATTAGTTTAATGAAAACATAGTCAAAACCAAAAGGGAAATCAATCACGTACTCCACCTACAACAGATGCAGTAGAAAGTAGGGAGTCTCTGAGCTATGCCCAAGCAAGCTCTTACACAAAAATAATCCAAGTCGGATAGGCCTCAAACTTGCTAAACAAAATGATGTGCGATCTTGGAAAGGAAAATGTCTTGAGCATCAGTGATAATTTCAATGCTGAAGAGCCAAATAAGGCCAGCTTCCCCATCCAGCAAAATGGAAATATATGTCACTTTCTTCATCTTTTTTTGAATACAAGAGATGACAAAACTCAAGGGAAACGGGCATGCAATCCATGCTCTTGGTTACTTCTTCCTGGATTCTAGATCTACACTTTGCATCACCATCAGGAGACTCGAGTATCAGCCAACTAACTATATAATCTAACCACCATAAGGGAAAAATAGATCTTAAGAAACCACTTGAAGATCTATCACCTGAAATCTGTCTTAAATTAAGGATGGTGACAGAATGCCCTAAAATGAAAGCTTAAACTGACACAAATGAAAAAAATATAAGCAACATCAGGTAGAATAAGCCAAAGTAGAATAATTATATGCATATAAGCACACAGCAAGAATGCACATACATAGGCAAGCATCATAGTAGTCCGTATATGATGGCTCGAAAGCCGCAAAAGTGTCATGCTTGTGTACTCTGTGAAATTTTGTCCAGCAGGTTCCTCCTACGTTTAACAATTGTTTAATTTTCCATAAATCTGTTGATTTTGAATATCTCATGACTGGATCTCGATATTGTCATGAAGATTTGTGCTAGATTTTGTTTAAACTAGTCGATGTCGGTTACTTGAGTCGTTTGAGAAAGATAGAGAAAAAAAAAATCACCTGTGTTCTTCTTCCGTCCAAGCAATTCCCTTCCGGCGTTCTTGATCCGACCTCGATGCCTTCCCCCCGTGATTGGGCTCGCCATTGAGATTCCCAACATGACCACCCTTCTTACTACTTGTCTCATCGCTGCCATGGCTCGTTGAACCCTCTGAAGAACAACTGTAAGGAGGCAGTTCCACACAACCCGACTCTATCCTATTGACATCATCGACCAGAATTTCATAGTGACGCTTAATCTCTTCTACAGTTTTCCCGGGCACATCGGCAGCTATCTTCTCCCATCGATCAGCCAAGTTTTCCAGGTAAGTCACCAGTCCATTCTCAAATGCTTTATCCTGCTCTCTACTCCAGGAGCAGTCAGTCATCGTTTCATCCACAGTCATAGAGCTAAAGCTACGTCAGCTACCAGAACAGATTGTTGATTGACGAACTACAATTAGTCCAAAACAGCCTGTGGGATTCACTCAGACTGGCATGTATTTGGTTTCAGGAGCCAATAACAACTGTAGGTTAAGTTCATGTAAAAAAAAAAAAAAATGACTCCCAAACAGCCTGGCCTAAGCTTAGAGTTGAGCCTGGAGAGAAACAGACAGGGACCAATAATGCCAAGAAAGCTGAACTCGAGATCACCCCCAAGAAATATCCGAAAACCCCAGTGAGGATTATGTGAAGAAATAGA
The DNA here is from genome assembly GCF_020921035.1 of Rhodamnia argentea. Taxonomy (NCBI): domain Eukaryota; kingdom Viridiplantae; phylum Streptophyta; class Magnoliopsida; order Myrtales; family Myrtaceae; genus Rhodamnia; species Rhodamnia argentea. The sequence continues at coordinate 5,317,262 of NC_063154.1, read as the reverse complement.
TTGTATCTAGCACCCCCTATATGGAGACTTGAATCCTGTGAATTGATGACCTGTTGAATGAGCGAAAAGGCAACTGCCTTATGAGTCAATTTCACCAATGAGAAATATCTGACTACCAAACACGTAATTAGTATGGTCATCATTGTCAAGGTGAATTCTGGAGAATGGTAAGTTGGGTTCTTTTGATTGTGAGTCTTGAAAGTGACCAAGAAAAAGACAAACAAAAAAGAACAAAGCCAGGAGTCTGTGGTGGATTATAACATTTTCATCTGTTGCTTCAAACTTTTCTCACAAATCAGGGGGGAAAAAAATTGCGGCCAACCACTTGCCCACTGATAAGAACAATTCTAACAGCACAGGCCCACAACAATTTACACCTTTGCACTTCAATACCAACAACTGGTCTACAGCACATGCTTGTGCCTCCTTATGTTGTTTCTCGAGCGGGTCTAAAAATGGTGAGATTTTCCAGTTAACGTGGCACTTAAATGCTAGAATGACAAGTAAGGCCCTAAAAAGGAAATGATATTTTTAGACAAATTAAAAACCCAAGATCCTATTGAGAGATATGGGAATGAAAGAGTACAAGATATGAGATCGCATAGCATCAATGCAGATGCACTCAATTAAAGCCTGTTAAAGTAACTTTCAACCATAATTGAGAGAATGATGCGTCATTAAAACTGCCAGACCGAGAGGGGGGATGAAAACCGGTTTGAAAATCATGCTCTCGATAATAAATTAGCCGTACTATTCTTGATAAGCAGTTCTGCACAATCAAAGCAGGGAACAGTAATCCTAGATGAACCCCCAGTGGTTAACTTTGAAAGACAAAACGCCAGAAACCGCGGAACTCATTTAATCAGTCAAACAACGAGCCCTATTCTAAACAAGGAAGCAGGATCCTCCTACGGTTCTTCCTTTTCCTAAAATACAGAACAAAGAATATTTCAAGTACTGCAACAAATTGGATATCACCTAAAACAGCTCAGAACTACCACCTCTAAGCACCGAGATTCTGACAGTCCAACACTAAAAAATCTTACTCACGGAGCATTAAGAAACAGCTCCAGATAAATCCAGCACACACCATGGAAAGAATAACAAAAACGAGGTCGATAAATTGTCCTAAAAGGGAGAAAAATGCGCAACGAACACAGGACGAGGATGGATACCACTTACACTGCAATACAAACAAATAACAGCAGAGCACGACGATGGGACGACATTGGTCCCATCCCCGAAAACAACTACTTGCTATTAATACGACAACTTCGAACCAGAAAGCCTCAACCAAACACAAATAGCTAAAATCTGGAATCTGACAGCACCCATTAATATCTTCTCTCCGTAAGAAACAAGAAACGAAAGAAAACCCATTAATGATCAGGAAAATACAGAGCATCAGAGAAATCGACCAACCAACACAGAGGCAGCGGATTTCCCAGTAATTTTCTTCCCATCCAAACCAGCAAAACAATCTGATAAATGGTTTGGGTCTGTGAAAATCACCTTCCTCCTCCTCCTCCTTCTCGGTTGGTGAAGCCCAAGGAGATCGGTCAAAGTTGCAAACTTTCTGTTCCTGGTGAAGTCCAATGCCACAGTCAAAGGAGATGGGCCACTCTGAAGAACAGACAGAAGCACACTAGTAATAAAAAGAACGGATTTAAGTGTCTTTCTATCTTGTCTCTTGGTACGCTTCAATCGTGTCGGGTCTAATCCCTTATCCAAAGTCCAATCATGAAAAGCTTCCTCTTTTTATATTCATCCGCCGTCATCGGCGTTCTCTTTTTGGATTAAAAAAAAAAAAGACTTTGAATGGATAATGCACGCAGTCCTCCTTCATCTTCTTCTCTGAATATAAAGGGAAGGTCGATTGCTCGGTCAATTTCTGGGTTCTGGCGAGCGTTCACGAGACCACTCGAAGAGGAATTTTTCGCGTAATTTCATAAATAGAAAAGAGTATATTAAGAGTCCAATTATAAATTTTATTAGAGGCCTATATGAGGAAATTAAGTAAAATATGCATCATCAAAATAGATATGAAAAATCAAAACAAAATATCCTAAATATTTGTCGAAGATATCTAAATATCTGTAGCAAGACCCAAGCACATGGATGCTCACAATTATGAATCATGATAGCCATTTCTTCTTAGACTTTAGCAATCGTTTACAGGAAAATGTTTTCCAAATTATATATTTTCCACGTAACAAATAGAGTCGTAATTCTTCCTTCTTCTCTAGCCATTATAATTTCAATGAGGAGACTATCATCGCAACCACACGAACATAGCAAGCGCCCTCGATAGCGTTTGTCGAAAATGCTTATTTGGTGGATAGAGGAAAGGGTTTCTTGAATTCTTTGAATGTTATGATGATTAATTGACAAGAAATCGAAAAATAAGTGAACATGTCCCTTAAATTAAGCAACTCTCAAAAGTAGTAGGATTGGTTAATTTTATACTCAAGTTCTTTCAAGGAGATAGTTTCCAAAAAGCAAGGTCCTTCATGGAGTTTTTCTCCTATCACGTGATCCATCGCTTTGCTTAGATTGCAAGGACATTGGCTTGTCAAAGGACATTGGCTTCAATTCTCCGCATAAAGACTCTCAAGTTACAATCTTTCAAGGATGATTTACAGATTCTCCCTATAATTTCGGGTCTTGTTGTAAGGACTCCTGTACATGAGTTTTGTCTTTCAATCCACCCCTCCAAATTGCGCAAGAAAAGATGCCATCGTGTGAAAAAAACGAACGTATAAATTGATTACAGACGAGACGGGATGATCCCACGCATAAGCGCTGACATTAGTCACCGCGCATCGGCTAACTCACATGTTCTTGTCAGCCACCCAAGTTTTCATAGAAACAGGCCGTGCTCTACGCCTCCGATGTGATAGGAAGCGTTATCGTCTTTATCATTGAGGAAAGGTTAAATGCAAAGTAAAGGAGCAAAATTGTGGACATGAATAGAGACCTCTCTACTAATTCCGACAGGAGAAATCAATGATCAACAAAAGAATCACCAAATTGATGTCACCAAAATCTCCATGGATCTTTATATGGAGGGACATAATTCTCTGTTGGCGGTAGGAGACGAAACGATGACACTGTTTTTTCGAGGAATGGTCCCATCTGCATTGAGACGATGAAGATCTCAATTTAAATTCAAAAGATACACTATTTACACTTTCCAGAGCAGAATTGCTACGAACTAATCGTGTGTGGGTGTGTTTGCGCGTGAGAGAGAGAGAGAGAGAGAGAGAGAGAGAGAGAGAGAGAGAGAGAGAGAGAACCTTTGTCCACTGCTTGCTGAGCGTCGAAGCATTCAGTGTGTATAGATAACCTGAAAGCAGAAGTTAGATGAGATATCTGAAGAGCAATTGAACAACACCAAATGTAGCACATGAGTTGGAGCAAAAAGTTTCCACAACATGGATATTGAGAAGTTCCAACCCTCACTAAAAGCACATGAAAAGAAAGAAAACACAGTGGCTTCTGCCTCATTAACACAAAAACAGAGAGATATGGAAGTTCAAAGACAAATACAGATGTAATGGGGTGAGGCCTAAGGTTTCATATGTTATAACATTTGAAAGACGTGGAAGAAATTTTGAGTAAATATACGTTTTTGTTCCTACCATCTCGCTCTGCTGTTGAGGCAACATAATGTCGGTAAAGATTTGATTCTTGAGCCTGCAGTATTCCATGAGGCATGTAAGCAGTTGCCTCATTGGCATGTGCCCAATACTACGTAATCAATTTGCAGAAAGAAATGACCTACGGTTTTCGTTGGAGATTTGCGAACAAGGTATTCATAATACCAGTACGGCTCGCCATTAATCTGAAAATGAAAGGGTGAGATGGAAACAGAATGAATGTTTATATGAACAAAGCATAACGCAGGAAAGTTGTTTAATTAGCAGCAAAGAGCACTGAATTTAGTCCATCAGTACATAGATATGGGAGCATACATCACTAGAATGAGCATCGAGGACCGAACTCTCAGCCAAGCGCTGGGTTGAAGTGACTCGCTGCATAAATGTGAGGAAAACAGTCAGCCGCAATTGTTTGAATGTGAAGATTCCTGGGAGCATCATATTGAGATAAAATCTTGCATTTACGCAACTGTTACAGTATTTACCAGTCTCATTTTAATTTTAACCTGGTAAGTAAAAGGATAAGTTGATAGACTGTCTAAGACAGCCCATCAGATGACCATTGCTGTACCATTTCTCTGCAGTTAAAGCACATTCATAGAAGGGAGTCACCTTACCAGGGCAGATTTATCCGATAATACGGAATCCGCAACATCTTTTGCTGCCCATGAACTCTTTTCCTTTGATTTTAAAATCTGAAAATTTGGAGGACCTATCTGCAATAAAGGGACAAGATAAAAAAATGTTGAAAATTGTGCATTGCATAAAAGGAGATGGTGGTGATTGGACGTTACCGAGACAGAGATGATGAGGTTATCAATAATGTCAACTCGCTCGGACACAATGCGTAAACGTGCATCAGCTGAATTACAACCAAACAGAAATGCATTCAATACAAGTTCAATGACATGCCACCGTTTGCATATAATTGCTCAGAGCAGTTGTATAATTTCGACTGATGCTGTAACAAAATCATAAGGCCCAGCAATTTTCTTTCTTTATAAAGAAGAATATTTATATAGGAAATTAGCATTTTTCAAGATAGCATATAGACAAAACTTGAAATGCATAATTTTTGGCATCCAGCAGCAATGTCTAAATATAATTATCCTGAGCTTAAACCCATGATCTACCCCTTGCATGCAAAAAGGGGTAAACCATGCTAAAGAGAGGTGTTGAATTTCTGTCTCTGCAATGCTGAAGGGGGAGATAGACTAACTTACGGGACAGTGGTGCAGCTGAAGAATAGCGCTCAGGCTTTCTGGATTCCACCCTTCAAATATATAAAGTTAGTGACATGCCAATACAAAAACTCCAGTACCATAGATGTAAGCTTTCTTTAGGTCTGCAAATCACTCAAGATGAGTATGTCTCGTGCAATTTGGCTACCAAAAGCCCAAATATTCCACAAACCAGAAGGACCCAGGGAAATGCATAATGAGGTTTTGGTGATTGGCAGTCTCCAGCATTTCACAAAATCACGAGCTAGGACAAATTATGGTTATGGAGCTTACACTGCCCATTCAAGAAATTTCATAAGGCAAAACAGCAAGAGAATGTTTTTTGATTAATTACGAAAAACCCCCTAAAAAGGCACATGATTATCAGGCAATGGAATTCCAGAGCCTGGCACACCAATTCAGTAAGGACCAATCTTAGCAATTGTGGAATCAGGAATGAGGCTTATGAGTCGACAATCCTCTCATATGTTCTCAATAAATGAACTTCTTCATGCACTCCAGTGGCTGAGACCAGAGGTACCAAACCCTTAAAGACACTGCACAACATTTACATTTTTTATCGCAGACAAGCATTCAAATCATTGGGATAATTATGTCTTCAAAATGTGGCTTTAGGGTCAAATATAGGCTAGAAAGCAATGAGACAACCTCAATGTTGTCCTATCTGCATAGTAACAGATAGAAACATCCATTCTCGTACATCGGGAATTGATCCCTTTTTCCAGAAGATATTTTGGTAGTAATAGGATACTAAGGCAGAGTTAAACTTCTTGTTCAAGATGAAAACTTAATGGAAATCAACATACCATTTGAACATGAAATTCTTTGACGGAAGGCCCACTGGATACAAGTAGGAATAAGCATTTATGTCATCAACTACTGAAGCCATTTTCAACTCTTCCTCGGCTAACAAACCTGCAAAAAAGGGTAATATAACTAATCCCGATCATGGCCTGAAAACTAATTCAAAACGGCATGACTCAAACAAGGAACATAACCGATTCACCGGTTGCAAGTTACTGGATCTTTTGCTTTCCTTTTGAGGCCCCCATTTAACTGAGGACTCCATAGGAATGAGGACGCACTAATTGTAACTTTATACAGTACAGTCTTCAGTCTTTCTAAACACTAGAGCTGGTGCATACAAGCACGAGCTTGCTAGTCAAATTAATCTAATACTTCTCCCAATGAGCAGACCCGCGTTCATCCTAAACATACAGCATGAACTTGTGCTAAATGGAGTCCTCAGCACCAGAACACACGGCTTCTCGCAATAACACTGTACGAGAAAATGTACGCATCTGAAATCTTTTAGGTGCTTCAGGAACACGAAATCCCAGCACACCTGAAAAACCCGCATTGTGTCCCAAGTGTTGTGCATATCTCAATTTTTCTTTCGAAATGATATCTAGCAGTGCGGAATGGCGGGCTCAGGAAGTAGCTAAAAGTTCCCTCCTAGATGCAGAGCTCAATGTATAACTACTATAACACTCGTAGCACTTCTACATCCGGCACCGTTCAACAAATGAAAGAGTGAAATTTGGGAAGCTGAAGAAATTTACCTGAAGAAGGAGCGACGACAAATAAGGAAGAAGAAAGGCCAAACAGCACCAAATCCCTTCTTCCAAGACCATTAAAGAAGGCGGGTTCGCGTCTGGCACTCGAATTCGCCATGGCTTTTGGAATTAACCCGCATTCCTTCCGTACAAGCACGGCTCTGTTTTGGCATCTGAAGCCGAACCCATATAAGGAAAACGCACATCACCATCGACAAGCTAAGTACTGAGAGAGACAGAGAGAGAGAACCTGAAGCAGAATGGATTGGAAAGCGACGGAGAGAGAGGAAGCATCGTGAGTGAAGAATTCTGGAGCTGGGTGAGTGGGTTTGGTCTCAGAGAAGAACCATGGAACTGGAAAGGAAGGAGCTTGAGCACTTTCCACCTTCAGCTCATCCAATCGGACCTAGGATGACAATATCGCTTCTTCTGGAGAGAGAGAGAGAGAGAGAGAGAGAGAGAGAGCGTGCGCGCCATATTCCATTATTTTATTTCTTATACTTTTTTTCCTAATTAAATAGTAAATTAGTACCACGAAAAATTCAAATGAATACGTTTATAAAAAATTTACCCAAAATATTCTTTGGATCATAAAAAATCCTGAATTGAAATATTCGTGATAAATTTATCTCAAATTATTTTTTTATCATAAAAAATCTTAAATTAATATACATGTGATAAATTTACCATAAATTTACTTTTCCACCACAAAAAATTCCTAAATTAATACACTTGCGACAAATTTACCCTTTATTAGTTACCATTGTAGCGTGACTAGGAGTCCTGATGAAGCCGATGATCTCTGGGTCGTGAATTTTTGGCTTTTGTTAGTTAACGTTTTGTTTGTTTCATGGAAAATTGATTATTTTTGAAAAATATTTTCTAAAAAATAATCGTTTGTCTTGCTTACAAAAGTGAGCGGACAAAGGATTATAAAATTATTTATACATGAATTGTTGCCGCATCTCGAAAATATTTCTATTGACTAATTATTTCAAGTAACATAAATAATTAATTTTTTGGAAAAATATTTTTAAAATAATTTATTTTTCTTTGAAACAAACGAGCCTATATTGCTTTTGTCAGGCTGGAGAAAGAATAGGTTGTTGATTTTTATTTTTTTTAGCTTCACGGGGACCGAGATCATAAACAGTACGGCACATGATGCCCAGGAGTGACGCTCTTCTCTGATTGCGATAACGTAAGGCTTTATATAAAAAAAAACTTTCAACTTTAACTTTTGTCTTAATTCTATTTTTTACATAAAAAGCCTCAAACTTTATGTTCAATCCTAATTTGACCCTAAACTTTTTTTGTCCCATAAAAAATCCTTGATTTTAGATTATGTCCCAATTTTCCCATACATTTCTTCTTGTCTTATAAAAAACCTCAACATTAGGTATTGTCCCAATTTTATCCTAAAATTTTTTCAGTCTCATAAAAACCCACAAATTAACTCTTTGTCCTAAATTTCTCGTTGACAATCAAGAAATAGAAAACTCCCAAGCACGAGCTATTTGAGCGTCTTGAGTGTGAGCTCTCCAACTGCGAGAGATGAAAAATTCCTAATCATGAAAGATTGAAGACCGAGCACAAATTCTCTAAGGGCGATTTTGATAGAGGGTTAAATGGAGGCAGATTTAGGACTCGAGTAAAAATTGTTGATCTTTTACTAGACCAAAAAAACAAAGTAAAATTGAAAAATTGAACCTAAAACTAAGATTTTTTTAGACAAAAAATTATGATAGAATTGGTACTTAACCTAAAGGTAATGACATTTTACGAGACAAAATAAATTTTATAGCGAAATTGAGACTGAATCTAAAATAGGGGATCTTTTTAAGGGACCAAAAAAAGTCCAAGGTAGAATTGAGATTGCATCTAAAATTGAAGATTTCTTTACTAGATAAAAGGTAGAATTGAGATAAAAGGGTTTTTTTTTTTTTTGTGGGGGGTTGAAATTGCGACAATAGTTGAAGTTTGAGGTTTTCTTAGGGCATTAGGCGGATTCAGATGTTGGTTTGCTAAAGCAAGCAACCCCGGATTCGGATTTTGTCTTATCTGTTGGTATCCTCCCCCATCGAACTGGTTCAAATTGAATTACTGATGGCTTGGTTTTCGGTAACCCGGGTCTGGATCCACCTGGGCGGGCGGGTCAAGGGATTCTCTTTTCATACGAGCCGTTGAACGGGGGCTTCTTCTTCTAATACGAAAGATTAGACATGAAACGCAAGACGCGATCGAACTGTCCGCGAGCTGATCGAACGTATCGGATGGCCTCGACCCGGCTCTAGCTATGTGACCTGAATGTACTTGGGTCGTACCAACAGTTCGCCACCGCAAGCTCACCCCATCACATCGCCGACGTAGACGGAGACGAAGGCGATGAACGTAAAAGCATTGCATGCATATGGACGTGTGAGTTGCTCCGATCAAGAGGAAGAGCTCGCCGTAAGAAATTCCGAGCATTTCGCTGACAATTGTCGAGGTGTTGTCAGCTTCGGCCTCTGCGGGTCTGCGACTAAGAACTTGAGAAGGAGAGGGAGAGAGAGGGGGTGGGGTTGTTTCTGATGGGCACGTGTCGGGTATTTTTACCGGGTCGGTCAATTGTGCTACATCGGTTCAACCCACGGGCCGGCCTTATTTGTCAAGAGAAGGAAAGTAGAAAAAGATAATTGTTTTCACAATATTAAAAAATTATTAAGAATTGTCTACTTTAGCATTAGCATGTCAAGTAGGATGGTCGGCGTTTATGCAAGTGATTTTCAACCGAAATTATCCGAAATGACTCGATTGGCAAAACGTAAAATGTTTAGAACTCAATTAATAAAATTTAAAAAAAAATTAAGACTGAATTGATAAAAATATAGTAGGCTCGGGACTTTTCACATGATTTTCCCGACAAAGCCCTGTTCAAGCCCTCGTGGAGGTAAAAGTTTAAATTTTTAAGAGCGACAAGGACATTCTTTCTCTTGGTAGCGTTCATGTGCTGGACGATGATTTCTTGAACGGTAATTAACGTGTCGTCCGTAACGCGGAGGTTTGATTTCGAGCAATTTGCATACAAAGATCCGAACAGATCCATATTATACTTTAAACCCAATGATTCATTCATCAACGTAATCAAAAACGGGCACGACTCACAATCCTCGGGAAAAGTATACTAGAAGTGCCATAACTTTTGTATAGTGTTTACTTGAGTGCCATAACTTTCAAAACGTTCATTTAAGTGCCATAACTTTCAAAAATCGATCACTTAAGTGCCATGTTAACGTGGCGTAGGAAAAGTTACTTGTAGACACCGAAAAAGTTCTTGTAGCACGCGCGGAAAAGTTATTGTAGACGCCGGAAAGGCGACATGGCACGCCGAAAGGCTGATGTGGCATGCTGGAAAAGTTACTGTAACACTCAAGTGAACGATTTTGCTCCGACGTAGCACTCAAGTGAACGATTTTTAAAAGTTATGGCACTTAAGTGAACGTTTTGAAAGTTATGGCACTTAAGTGAACGCCGTACACAAGTTATGACACTTTTAATGTACTTTTCCTCACGATCCTCGTATATGATAATGCGCACGGGCGCGTTACAAATCGCCGTGATAAAGTTGATCGAATCGCCAAACGAGCCCCAAATCGTGAATCCCCTGAGAAGTTTTAGGCCAGGACCTGTCCCTGGCCTTCATGAGCAATACCCTAGGTCCCTAGCCCACGCCGCCCACGCTCCCCACGACTTCCTCTCGTCCTGGGGCTCCCCCACTCCAGCAGTAGCTTCAGCCCAGCCTCCGCCTCCCTCTTCGCCTCTTGTACAGCCCCGCCCCAAGGCATATCCTCCCCAGCACCACCTACGGCTCCCCGACAAACGGGTTCTTCTCCATGCTCTCCCTTAGCCTCCGCTCCACTACGTCGTAAATGCTCGGCTCCTGCCCCGAACTTGCTCGCATCGGACACCGTTTCCCAGTACTTGTCGTTCGCCTCAATCCGGTGGGCCTTCGGCCGCCCGTCGATGGCCGAGGGCCTTCATCGGAATTAGGGTTTCCAATGACGTTTTCGTAATTATGACAATATAGGGAGGGTAAAATTGAAAAGAAAAAAAAATTCTGTTTGCATTATACAAATGCAACATTTCAAAGTATCTTTGGATCTATTTTGGGCTAAGATCCTTAAAGGCCATTGGAGATGCAATTGCATTTTCCCAAAATTGAGCAAAAAACTAACTAAATTCCATTTGCATTTGCGAAAGGGACTTTAGATCCCCAAAGCCGATTTTCAATGTTGAATTAAATGGGGCCAAACTCAAGTGAATGAAGGAATATATGGCTCCATTTGTTTCGCAATAAACGAGTGATCTAAAACATAATTTTCTAAAATATGATCACATATACAATAAACGATAATGAATGAACAAAAAATTAATCATTAATGAGATATTGAGATATAAGTTGTTGTCCATAATAAAAATATTTTTATTCACTATTTATTTCAAGCAAAAAAAAAACAACCCTTTTAAAAAAATAAATTATTCATTTTTTGTAAAACATGGGGAGCCTACATTTGCAATGATTTATGCTGCTGCCGCGATACTTGTGATCTTCAATTCAAATCCATACTTCATCCAGAATGAACATAATTCCGAGTCGGTGAAATAGCCGGCCGACAACCACCGCCGCCGTCGACCATTGCCACCGAAAATTTTGTTAATAATGTTTTAAAAATGAAAATTTTCAACGGTTATCAAACGAATTTTTCCGATCGAGAGTCAATCCGGAGCGTAAGTAGAAAAATCAACTTCTACTTTTGAGGAGAAGTAGAGAAATCAACTTATGATCAGAAGATAATTTCTTGAGGAGAAGTGTTACCATGCCCAGCCTTGATATCCCGTATGTTGATTGTCGCAATTTCTTCTTTAATAGACATCCTTAGACGTTGCATGGGCCTACACTTGCTTTGTAATCAATCTTGTTCTGCTTTCCTACCCAAAAGGGCAGAGGCAAAGGAACCATCTTTATAATAGCTTACTCACAGAAATACATTCTTGCTCTACAGAATATTTTTTCAATTAACTATATCCATTCTTCAGAAAATTCTAAATAAAGATCTTAAATATAATCATTTTCTTAAATAAGAACGCTCTCATTGTTTAAAAAAAATGGTATGATGAATGACATTTTTGTTATTTACTTTTTAAATTTTTTTCTTTTATTTTTCCCATTTCATTTTCTGTTCTTTGTTGCTCCTAGCGAGGGTCAGCAAGGGCTCTCGACCAGTCATCGCCAATGGCTGGCCATCACTTGAGACCGGCCAACTTCCAAAAAGAAGGAAAAAAAAAAGAAAAAGAAAACAAAAGAAAAATCATAAAAAATAAGGACGCTTCATATATTTATTTAGTATTTTCCCCAATTCTTTTGCATATTTTTTTTATAGCATAAGAAAAAGAAAAAACAAAATTCCGACGAAATCACTCCCCCAAACAAGGACCCCAAGTTCCTGTCCTCTCACTCATTCTTCCATCCGATGGCCACACCACGCGCCATCCGCCGCGCGGCCACCGCTTCCTCCGTCAATTACCTCCGCCGCTTCTGCTCCTCCACCGCCCCCGCCACCGCCGCCACTCGCCAACGGCAACCACCTCAGGACCACAAGTTCCTGTCTCCGAGCCCGTACGTCGGGAGCTGGGAGACGCCGAAGGATCCGAAGGAGGCAGAGGCGAAGCTGGCGGGGCTGAGAAGGGAGTACGCGAAGCAGGTGAAGGAGCTGAGGAAGGAGTACATCCAGGAGGTGGAGGCAATGAGGCTGGAGCAGCAGAGGAAGGACGAGGCCAAGCGAGAGGCGATTAGGGTTGCGAGGGAGGAGCGGAACAAGGTGAAGGCCGTCGAGGCGAAGGTCAGAGCAGAGGAGAGGATGGTCGCCGAGGAAGAATTTCGGCGGATGCTCGTGAGTCCCCAGTCTCTCTCTCTTTGTTTGTTGAATGGCTTACGAAACTGTTTAGCTAGATGCTGGATCACCTACGTGCTTGACTGAGTATATCATGAATGGCATGGTGTGTAATTTGCAAATGTTGAATGCAGAACTGTGGTCTCTGCCACTTGGCATTGCAAATTGAAGCATGATATCCTTGTGCTGATCACTAGCTCAAAAAAATGATCTTTATCAACTAGTTTCAGATTTGTTTTGTGATTTCGGAGGGAAAGGATTCAAGGACTCTAACCTTGCTAAAAGCTGGACTAAGAAGAAAAAGATGTGGTGGGAGGAGTGAAGTGATTATTCAAAATATCTAGGAGAGTGTGAACTACCGATAATTGACAAAAGTCCAGTACACAGATCAAAAGATTTGTAAAAAAACTAGGGTGTCAATATAAGTGGAGAACAAGGTTAACTTTTTTGTTAAAAGCTGAATGAGGAAGTGCAAAGACATTTGTACTCTAAGGCTTTGTCATCTTACATAATCTTCCTGGTCAATGACATTTGCGGACCGTGGATTATTACGAGTCATCGGCAGTCTATGATTTGAGTAGGTGTCTTGATTTACCTTACCAATTCTCTTTTGTAATGTAGAAGTATCTAGATTATAAGGTGATTTAAAGGTACCGTAGATTTTAACTATTGAAATAACCTTTTGGAACCCATAAGCAAAGCTGGGACGTTGCGGTTACCCTGCCTATTTGGATGTCTTACTGCTCCAAAAAGAGTTTTGCAGGGCAGCAAAAGCCGAAAGCTAGGAAGGCAATGCCCCCTTGTCAATAGAGTCTACCACAAAGGGCATATAATGCGGTTCTAATCCCCTAGGTGTTATTTGTTATATGCAATGATGAGTTTAAAGTTTGATACTGGCTCTGTCAGTATCTTAGACGGCAGATGAGATGGAACTTCTGACCCATGAGTTCACACAAATGGCTTGATGCATGAGGGTTCAATGTAAAAAAAGGATTGCTTCTTGACTGTTTAATTAATTGGCAACCTTTGTATGTTTGAAGAAGGCAGCTTCCTTCCTTCTTATTTCGATTCCATTTTCCATGCTTTCCCCTTCAAGTGCATTCTGTTCTCTTGTTGCAAGGACCAACATGCATAGCACATCATGCTCGTTGTGATTTTTCGACAGAATTCCTGTTTAACTCTTATTACTTTGGATCCTATCCTAGTATCAGTTCAGTTGAGATGTGTTGGGCCTATCCCACCATCATGGTGATCAGAAATGACAATGACGACATGGGTATTTCTTTTTTGGGACAGTGATGATAGGGTAGTAGGGTACATGAATGAGGCTTTAAGAAATGTTGTTGAACTTGCAGTTGACCATAGTGTCAGCTAAGAAGGGTAGCATATTTTGTTTGAATTGTTTCATCTCACTTCATTTGGTTCATTAAACTATGCATCAGTGGATTGGGGAAACGGAAAAACCTATTACACTTATAGGTTCCTGAAGTAACTTCTCAGTTATGGAAGTGTAGTCTAGGACATGGCAGTGTTTCTTCTATTCGTGCTTCCCAAGAAAGCTATTGTCGAGCTCTTTCCCCGACACAATGTTTCTGTTGCTTGTGAAGTTGCGGTGTAGAAGTTAATGTTTTTGCTATTTTCTTAAGAGCCAATTCTCTTTCCATTCCTTCTTTCTTTCTTTTTTTTCCTTTTTGGTAGAAACTCGGATCATGATGTACTTTAACAAATGACTTGAACACAGATGAAAGAGAGGGCTGAGAAACTTGAGAACTGGAGGATGAAGGAGAAATCAAGGGAAGATAAGAAGAAAGAGGCCCGTGAGCTGTTGCGCCGGAAAAGCTCCATATGGATTGATGAATCTGAACTGGAGAGTAAAATACTGGAAGCCATGGTCGATACGACCACTCTCTAAATCGAAATCTCTGCAGTGGTCTGCTAGTAGAGATACTATTACTTTGAATCAAACTGACCTGCTCATTCACAATAGACAGTCTCTTCAGTTGGGAGTAGTTTAGTTCAAACGTTAGCCAAGGCCGAGTTCGGTATTCCCTCTGACTTTACAAACTTATTCTGGTGCAGTTATTCCTGGAGTTTCGGAGTTGGTGCAATCTTCTGATTGCCATTCCTCATCATGCTCATATTTGGTATTCCCTTTTCATGAGAGGTTTTGGGTACGTGCCAGGACACATATTCTGGGAATGGTACATGCAATGTGTTGGCTGACGAAGCATGAAAAATGGACAGAAGTTGAGAACCTCGGTTCAAAGTGATGGTATGGCACTGCTATAGTAATTAGCAAGCGATTGAGGCCTGCCATGTCTTTCGGGCTGGACGCACCAAATTTTGCACGGCTTTATCTATGGGAAAGAGGCTCAATTGTTTTCCGTGGCGGGGTCGGTGGCCTCGAGAATCTTGGATAGTCGTATACAAAAATGAAGGGGTATCTGCTATTAGATTAGATTTAGTTCAACCAAAGGGACAGTTTGGTTTGGCAAGTTCTAAAATGATTTCCAAATATGGGTAAGTTACTAGCTACTTAGATGTCGATTAACAGCGTAAATTACACCAAGGACGGTGATAGGCACGAGATTTGCAAACTAGGAAAACTTTCAAACAAGCTGCTACCTTTTTCGGAACAAATGCGTTAGGTAAATAAGAATAAGAACGACTAAGCGTTTACGAATGAGTAGAAGTTAAGGAACAACATCAATGAAACTTAATTGACATCGTAAGTACATTAATCAAGTTTAGCATCGGGCCAATTAGTCGATTCTTCAACCCCCCCAAAAAAAAGGGTAGTCAATTCACCTTAATATATAATTTGATAAGGACAGTTCTAAGTAAAACAGATCTAAATTCTTAATTAAGTTCTCGAATTATGACATGGATATTGAGTAGAATCACGGTTCTTAACGAAGGTTAATTGATTCCACAGAAAATCGAAAAAAATGGGAAAGTGTAAATCACTAACCACTCCAGCACAACCATAGACCACATCTTAATCCTACACCAATTTAACATCTTTCACATTTCGACTCTAATGCCCCTATCTGCCCATCGATGCATCGCGGTTGGAAATGGCCTTGCTCGCGACACTGATTTTGGGCGTCCTCTTTCTTTTTAACCATAATTAAGGCTAGAAAAATCGAAAACAAACAGAAGATTAATGATTAACATCGCATTTTTCTGGCTCTGAGAATACAAAAAAGATTGCGATCCTTTTCCTTTTCATTTAAGGCATTTCATGATTCAATTACGTGGTTTGGAAGAATCATTTGTGCCTTTCTTGCTTAAGCCAGCAGGTAGGGAAATCTGTAGTATGACTCCCTTTTGCTATAAATACAGAACCAAAACAAAAAAAAAAAAAAAAGAAGAAGGGAAGGTAATAGAGAAATTCAACTGTACTGCACTTTTACTCTATCTCTCGAGAACATCTTAACCTGTTACCGGTCCTTCCGGTATCTTCTGCGACTTCTCAAGTCACGACTACCCTCTCGTCTTCTCTGTGCAGCCTCAAATCCTTCTCTTCCGTTGCAGCCCAGAACCTCTATCAGTTTTTTGTCTGCTCAATCCCTTTGTTTTGCCTGGAGTCGTGGAGGGTTTCTTGCTGCGAATCCGTGTTGAAGTTTACTCCTTTCGGGGCGTTTTCGAGCTCTGGTCATGTCAAATTCCTCACTTTCGCTGGTAAGGTGCGTGCTTTCCGCTCTAATTTGCTTCAACGAGCTCGTTTGTATGCTTTGTCATTGCTTGATTGAGGGCTTCGCTCATGCCCTTTTTCTAGTAGTCCCTCGGACTCCGAAAGCTATAACGAAACTGGCGAAACCCAATAGCGGATTCCGCAGCTGGATTGATTTCGTGCCGTCGTTTCTCGTCGGCTATGGCTTGATTGTCATTCCGGTGGTGTGTGCTTTCCTGATGACATGTGCTGATCTTACCTTACTGTCGATACGAACTTGATTCGCGTGAAAATCTGCCTGGCTGTGCTTTTGATCTCGTCTAGCCTAGATGCATTGTTCTGAATCGCTAAGTAAAGTGTATTGTTACATTGAAGAGGATACCGTGTCGTCTTTAGGGGCTATCGTGGCTCGGTGTTTTAAAAACTAAAGCTAAACTTTATATGTTGTAGGACAGTTTTCATTCTAGGTTCTATTGCAGCGTCGCTGGTTACAGTGATTAATTTAAACTTGCTGTGCTGGTGCTTGGGTGCTATTGGTTTGTAACGTTTGTTATGCTGGGAGATGATCGTTTTGTGCCCGCTTGGACTGTGGTGGAAAGTATGGATCCATATTAAGGTTACGTTTTGTCTACTAAGGGAGATTACTTTCGCAGTTTATTTTCTTTTTCTATGAGCCAGCCATTGTTATATACCAGTTATAAGGGCTTTTGTATCTTTTCATCTCAAGTGGCATACCTCGACTTATTTTTGAGGGAGATAATGCTAGTTTAACAAATTTGAATTTCTAGACAGATACGATCACTGATAGAGTGGAGTTATCAGGTGATCTATTGGATTGTAAATGTTTGCATCCAAGTAGTGTGTCTCCAAACGCCTAGCAAGTCTTTCAAAAAGACTTGGGTTTTGTCAATATCCGAGTTAAAAAAAGGAAAGAGTTATTTGGATGTATTCGTGCCATAAACACAGAAGTACCATTAGATGCTAGAATCAGATTCTTTATAACCTAACACTCGTTTTTCCCATCTCCTTTTAGATATCGTTTTTGAAATGTCTTTCGAAGGATCTTGGATGTCGTTTTTCAGCTTCGAGGTTCAGCCTGGCATCACTTTCAGGTCTGAAGTTATGTTGCAAAGTTTCCTAATCCTACAGTTTGATAGCTGAATCCTCTGTGTCTCAGAGGACTACATTCAAGACTATAACTTGGTGCGCCCTGTTTGATAAAAAAATGGCAGAAATATTTAGTTACACAGCTTGCAGACAGTTGTCCCAATTGCTCTTGTCGATCATCTTCTTTCATGGGTCTGAGTATATCCTCGCAGTCGCCTATCATGGAAGATCAAATGTAACTCTTAAGTCCCTCTTGATCAGCCGAAATTATCTTCTTGCAATGTTCTTTTCGCTGGTGGAGTATCTTCTTGAAGTTTCTGTATTTCCAGCTTTGAAAGAATGCTGGTGGATCAGCAATTTCGGTTTAGCCATGATTGTAGTTGGGGAAATCATTAGGAAGATGGCAATCATCACTGCTGGGCAGGCGTTCACGCATTTGATCAAAATATATCATGAGGATCATCACAAGCTGGTAACTCACGGAATCTATCGGTTCATCCGTCATCCTGGATATTGCGGATTTTTCATCTGGTCGGTCGGGACTCAGATAATGCTGTGCAATCCCGTGTCAACGCTTGTGTTCGCAGCAGTCGTTTGGCACTTCTTTGCGACACGGATACCGTATGAAGAGTTTTTCTTAAGACAATTCTTTGGGCGAGAGTATGAGGAATACGCCCAAACTGTTATTTCCGGGGTCCCATTTGTGAAGTGAGTTCTCCATGTGAAGGTCTCAGGAAAGAGTATAGCATCCTAGATTCAGTTAATATTGTCTAGTGGAGGCCTCTATGTAGCAAATTAAATTGGATTGGACAATGTCGAGGCCTCTATTTGTAGATGAAACTCTTTGAGCCCTTCAGCTACAGATTGGACTATTTATCAGTTGTAAAGCGCAATTTTGCAAATTGTCAAATCATCTTTGCTCAGCATGTTTGTTTTGAAAATTGTTGTGCAAACTTGACAATTTACTACATGAAGACTCATCGTGCTTGTCCTTAGGTATCTCTTATGTAATGGTTGTGTTACATTTTAGAACATGCTCTGTATTGACCTATCAATGTGGTTTTGGTGCATAATTGAGCTTGTCATCCCTCGGTGCTGAGATGGTGGAGTTGTACATGGTCTAAGTTCCAAAAATTGAATCTTCTGTTACAAGATTTTCTTGTTGTTCAATGGTGTCCATTACTCTACAATATTCCCATAGTTGTTATTCTTGCTTATTTGGAGGAAGTAGAAACTCTGTGATTAAATTATCATGTTTGACGTACCATGTGATTAAATTATTATGTATGGCGTACTAATCACTAGATCAAGTTCTTTCGAGGTGTGATTTGAATTTTCAAGCGATTGTCGTTCCTAGAAAGCTCGATGGGATGCCATTGTACAATTTTGGTGAGTACACTATTCTGTGGTTATATATGTATATGACAGAGCTCAAGATGAACAACTAGTCTGTAGCCATGTGCTGGTGGCTTTGTGAATTCCACTTTGAACTGATCGATTGTTTCCTAGCAAACAGAATCCATTCAATTTTGTCTCAGGGATGCACTCAGGGCAAACTATTTTGCATGTAGTAATAGAAAACTATTCCATAGTTGAAGGGCAAAATGATTCAAAAGATCGGTAAGCAGCCGCAGCATATCATTGTGAAATATGAAGATGGAAATTGACAATAACACAGTCTTAACACCCTCCAACAAAAGGAAATAGGTCGAGTCGGCGACGATTTTGCGCGATACACTTGACAATGCGCGATGTCCAGATATCCGATGTTGTCTCCACCAAAGAACTTGCGAGAGCTGCTTCTTTCTCTTTGCCTTTCACTTATAAAAGCAGTCCATATTGAACGCAAAACCTTCAAAATTCCACACGCACCGACCTAAAAAAAACAAAAAAGGACTCTTAAAGAGACATTTGGATGTTGCTCTTGCATTCAAATCTTAAAGAAACATGTAACAAAAATTTAGGTCAGTTTAGTTTGTTTACAATACACATCTTAAAAAATTAGAAATCCGTATTTTCTCGAAGCTCATATCATCATCAGTACTATGTGTGACATTTGCTCTGACTTCTCTAAAACCGCACAATCTATCGAGGTGAAAAGACTCCACTCCTTATTGTGATCTAATAGCTAGCCATGTGCTTGGTGCAGAAGAGAAAACAAATGCTCTACACTACAGCATCTAATCACTGACCTTTTGGTCGCCCAACTTGGCCCAGAATCCCGCCATGGCCCTTGCATAAGGGTCCTATGGAAGAAGCAGGTATTGCTTCCATGTCTATATCAGGGACTTCGAGATCGATCTGCCATTGCGGAGAAGTACCGGGACCTTCTTATAAATTGATTTATACCGAAGAAGGTCGCTTTTGTCGAAGAGATTTTTTGTACTGAATGCCCTTGAGCTGCAGTGCCCAAACGACCCTCAAAGCAACTGCGCTCGACCGTGTCTTAAACAGTGTGACCTTCTCTGCTGTGTCGTTGGTTTGACCATATGATTCTAATCATCTTTTGGAGGAATAAGGGTACTAGAAGTGCCATAATTTTAGTCCCGCACTTACCTTAGTGCCAAAACTTCTCATTGGATCACTCGAGTGTCAAATCGGAGAAAAAACAACTGTTTAAATGCCTCTAACCGACAAATTCCGAAAAAAAAGAAGTCCCGTATAATCAAAAGAAGCCTTCAGCCCGACATCACTTTCAGATCTGAAGTTATCCTGGGATGATTCCAAATCCCACAGTTTGATTGCTGTATCCTCTGGGTCTGAGAGAACTACATTCAACTCAAGACTACAAATGGATGCGCCTTGTTTGGTAAAAAAAATGGCAGAGATATAATAGTTACACATCTTGCAGACAGTTGCCCAATTGCTCTCGTGTCTTTCATGGGCTTGAGTATAGCCTTGCAGTTGCCTTTCATGGAAGATCGAATGTGACTCTTAAATTCCTCTTCATCAGCAGAAATCATCTTCTTGCACTGTTGTTTTAGCTGGGGAGTATTTTCTTCATGTTTCTTTATTTCCAGCTTCACAAGAATGAGGGTGGATCAGCAATGTCGGCTTTGCCACGATTGTAGTTGGTGAAATCATTAGGAAGATGGCAATTATGACTGCCGGGCGGGCGTCCATGTATTTAACTCGAATCAATCATGAGGATCCCATAACTCAAGGAGTCTATTAGTTCAACCATCAACCTGCGTATTTTGAATTTTTCATCTGGTCGGTTGGGACTCAGATAATGCTTGCAATCACAATCCTCTCTCAATGTGTGCTTTGGCCGCAGTGGTTTAGCACTCTTCGCAATTATACTGCATGATAAGTTTTTTTCCTCGCACTTTTGTTCTAAGCTCCGACATTGTGTCTACTGTCATAAGATTTTGCTGCTGTTGAATGATGTTAGTTGACTGTACAATATTGCCTAGTTGTTATATCGGTTTTCTCTTGGTTTTCTTGCCTGTTTGGAGGAAGTAGGAACTATGTGGAGAGATTATCATGTTCGACATACTAAATCACTAAATCAGGTTCTATAATTGCTGTCGAGGTGTTATTTTGATCTTCAAGCTATTGTCGTCGCTAATGTGATGTCATTTTACACCGTTTGGTCGGCACACTATTCTGTTTGTAGCTTTGTAAATTATACTTTGCAACTGTTTCAACAGATCAGTAAGGGCGCAGCATATCATTCTGGAATGTGAAGATGAAAATTGACAGTAACACAAGTCTTAACACCCTCTCCCACAAAAGAAAATAGGTCAAGTCGATGACGATGATGTTGCGTGATGCGCTTGACGAAGAGCAATGAACTTGGGGACGAGCTTGTCATGGGGTGGCCAACAATCTTTGATTACTGGAGCATCTGAGAACTCCTCCAACCATGCAAATAGAAGTGGAAACCTCTCACCATCAACCACTTTGAAGCTGCACATCTCCTCAAAGACTCTGTTTAGATTGGCCAACCATCCGAGTGCGATGTCCAGATACCCGATGCTGTCTCCGCCGAAGAACTTCTTACCTTTAAGCTCTTCTTCCAGCTTCTGCAGGTGCTCACTTGCCTCTGCAAGGGCTGCCTCTTGCTCTTTCCCTTCGCTCATTAGAGCAGTCCTCATTGATGGCATGACCTGCAAACCCCCCACCCCACCCATTGGATGTTATGTTTGCATCCCAATCTTGAAGAAACTTAAAGAAACATGTCATCAAACTTTTCTGTCAGTCTAATTCCGAGTTTACACTATTTCGGTGAGTAGTTTCGATTCGAATAGACTTTTGGAAGCTCGTATGATCTATCATATGTGTAACATCGTCTCCGACTTCTGTTAAACTGTATGATCGGATGAAGTCAGCAGACACGACTCTTGCCTGTGATGAACAATGATCCAGGTGCACAGTGCACAAGAGAAACAAATGCCGTATGGCGCATGATCGATTTACCTTTTCGTCGCCAAATTTGGCCCAGAATCGCGCCGTGGCCCTCGCAAAAGGATCCCGCGGGAGAAGCGGGACTTGCTTCCATGTCTCATCAAGGTACTCGAGAATTACGAGGGACTCTGAGATCGGTCTTCCGCTGTGGAGAAGCACCGGTACCTTCTTATGAACCGGGTTATACCGGAGAAGGAGGTCGCTTTTGTTGGAGATGTCTTCCAGGACGGATTCGTATCGGATGCCCTTGAGCTGCAGTGCCCACACGACCCTCAAAGCAAATGCGCTCGACCACGTCTTGAATAGTGTCACTTCCTCTGACATTTCGTCGGCTTGATCATGTGATGATCCACTTCAACCTTCGAAGGCACCCTTTTTAACATAACAAGCCTTCTTGTCCTTAACAGTCATCTTTGACAGATGCTTATTCTTCGCCGTACCTGGTCTTGCGAAGATTCTCCTTTTGTCCTGATTGTCTGCATTGGAACCACATGGATGGATGTCATGCTTTGTCCTTCTTTATTTTATGTTTTCTAGTTTCTTTTTCTATAGGCTGGCCTCGTGTGTTCCCAATGTTAAAGTGGCATTCCTAGAAAATTTTTCAAGGACATAATGCTAGTTTTAAAGAATTTTAATTGCTTGGCAGAGTTGTTGCACTGGACATGCGCTGCATCCAAGCAATGTGTCTACAAATGCCAGCGAACTTCATCAATAGGACTCTGGTTTTATTTATCAGCAAGCAAGCACAGCATATCATTCTGGCATAAGAAGATGGAAAATTGACAGTAACATGAGTCTTAAAACACCCTCCAACAAAAGGAAATAGGTCAAGTCGATGACAATCTCGAGCGATGAAGTTGACGGAGAGCAACAAACTTGGGGACGAGCTGGTCATGGGGTGGCCAGCAATCTTTGATTACTGGAGCATCTGAGAACTCCTTCAACCATGCAAACAGGAGTGGGAACCTCTCACAATCTACCACTTTGAGGCTGGATGTCTCCTCCAAGACCCTGATCAGATTGGCCAACCATCCAAATGTGATGTCCAGATATCCGATGCTGTCTCCGCCAAAGAATTTCTTCCCTCTAAGCTCTTCTTCCAGCTTCTGCAGGTGCTCACTTGTCTCTGCAAGAGCTGCTTCTTGCTCTTTGCCTTCGCTTAAAAAAGCAGTCCACATCGATTGCATAACCTGCAAAAGTTCACCCCCAAAAACAGGCAGATTATCACGTAGATCCGCCAGTTATGTTTGCACTTCAATCTTGAAGAAACATGTAATCACAATTTAGGCCAGTTTAGTTTCGAATATACATTGGGGACACAACTCTTTCTCGCGATCAACAGTTATCCATGTGCATGGTGCACAGGAGAAACAAACACTAAACGGTGTCTGATGAGTAACCTTGTCGTCGCCGAATCTGGCCCAGAATCGCGCCATGGCCCTTGCATGAGGATCCTGTGGGAGAAGCGGGTGTTGCTTCCATGTCTCGTCGACGTACTCGAGAATTATCAGGGACTCCGAGATCGGTCTTCCATTGTGGAGAAGCACCGGCACCTTCTTGTAAACCGGGTTATACCGACGAACAATGTCGCTTTTCTCGGCGACGTCTTCCAGGACGGTTTCATATTGGATTCCCTTGAGCCGCAGTGCCCAGACGACCCGCAAAGCATAGGGGCTCGACCATGTCCTGAACAGTTTCAGCTCCTCGGCCATGTCCTAGGTTTGATCATATGATTCACTTCAAGCTTTGAAGGGACCCTTTAACATGGATGTCTAGCCTTGTTTTTTTTTTTTTTTTTGGGTGACTATCCGGAGGCCTTGAGTTTATCGAGATATGTTGCAGAGAGATCATAATTTATGAACTTGAAGACCCGTTTTGTACTTACTACTTGGATTAATTGATAGAGCCGAAAAAGGCCGTATCCACAAATTTTCACCTGAATGACAAAATTTCACCGCTTATTGAATGAGCCAAGTACCCATAAACTTTTAGCGGAGGGACAAAAATCTGGTTAATTTTTGGGTTAATATCATAAAAAATCTTAAATTGATAAATTTGTGATAAATTTACCCTAAACTAATTTTTTGATCATCAAAAATACCAAATTAGTATACCTATGGCGAATTTAACCTTCATATGTTTCCATTAAATTGGGTTAACAGCACAAAAAAATCTAAACCGGTACATCTTCAAATTAGTACACCCGTTAATTGCCACGTGCCATCCACTTCCGTGATTTGACAGGAAAATTTAACATAAACTAACGGAGGATAATTTGTCAAAGGTGTATCAATTCGAGATTTTCAGCGATCAGAAAATTAATTTAGAATAAATTAATTATAGACATATCAATTTGGAATTTTTCGTAATATTAATCTTTAATTTTACTGTCCATGCAAACTAAATGGCGTCCGACGTAGCTGATGACACTAACATGTAAAAACAGACCATCAGTATGAGCTAAAAAAGACAATACCCATCAGCAAAAATCCAGATCACATCGTTTCTGATTCCTCTGGATCAATTCATGACTAATGTCACTTCACATTTCAGGAGAATAGAGGGAGGCGAGGTTTCGGCCATCCGTGATCTGGACTCGTCTGCTTCATCCTTCAATCTTTGCCTCGGGATCTTTTGAGAAGTTGGGATACTTTATAGTTTATCCTACAATCAGAAGTTAGGTTTTTTAGGGATTTGGCTGACGGAAAAATGAGAAAAACAGGGAATACATAAAAAAAAAAAAAAGATAATAAATTTGCAAAACGTTTCTACTTTCCCAGAAGCTTAAAGCAATCATGGTGGTTAGTTTGTTTTAAGTCCGATATTAGTTTTCAAATGAAACTGAATTTCATCTTCCCACACATTTGGAAAAACGGATACCACAAGTGTTGTAACTTTCGTGCGGCGCTCACTTGAATGACATGAATTTTTTTCGATTACTCGAGTGTCATAATTTGCGTGCAGAACTCATTTGAATACCATACAACTTTTCAATTGATCTCTTGATTGCCATGACTTTTTAAAATGTTCACTAGAAAATGTGATGCCACGTCGGTGTCACTCAATTAATCGATTGAAAATTATGACACTCAAGTGAATGTATTATTTTAAAAGTTATGACACTCAAGTGATCCAAATAAAAGTTATGGCTCTCAAGTGAGCGCCATACTTACGGTGTCATTATCCACACAAGTCTATCTTTAAAGTGCAATTGGGAAGGGAATAAATTCATTCAGAGTTTCTGCAATCTCATTACAATAACTACATATAGGAGAAAGATGAGTAACTGTCATAACTGAAGAATGGGGCAAAAGCTTCATGGAGGAGTAACGCACACAAAAGGAGGAACGAAACAATCACCGAACTGATCTGAGCTATGAAACAAATGATTCATGCCCTTCGTGGATTCATCGTTTTTTCCCCAAGCTACAATATCACGAAGACATGGTGGAATTGAAATCCTCCATTATTTGGTCCATATAGTCGCTCTTCCAGCAAGTCCAGCCTTGAGAACCTCAAGACACGGACAGATAATAAAACCAAGGGCTGTAAAAGGGCACTCTCAAGAGTTCCACACTCCTGCCAATGTGAGAACCGCAATTCTAAGAGAGGGAGACGGCGATGCTCCCTGAATATACAATTTCTTCGCCTATACAGCCACGAAAATTATCCTTTTACTTCGTGCACAGCATGATGCTAGACATTGCTTGGGATTGGCATGTCAAAGGATGTCAAAATTTTGGGTACTAGGAAGGAAGGGCAAATCACTTTCAACCATCATACAAGAGTGACCCAGAAAAACTGAAGGTAAGCACCAAATATGCCGAATTTATTTTGGGGAATGGAATTGTCTTCCAGAAGAAGATTTATCCAACACGGTTGCATGCATTTTCGCATCTATATCTATATACTTATCACAGATATGACCATACATGGAAATTTTCTAGGTAGAAAATGCATGCACTTATCCTCCACTAATAATTTTGAAGATTCAATATCATGAAGTCTCTTCTCATCCCCAACCAATTCTTACATTAAGTTCTATATATCATATGCAAGTGCACAGTCTTACTAAACATCATTCGATTATCGTGTAATTTGTGGAATTAAGAGGGCATGTAGGAAGTAAAGACCGAAGCGAGTATATGAGCAGCATGAATTGAACAATATCCACCCACCAATTGGAGAATCAGTATGAGTAATAACTCTTCCTCCTCAAGAAACTAAGAGCAACAGCAGATCTGAATAAATACCTTCTCACTCATATTTTATTTGATTCTGGGGTTGAGAGAAAAATTCTTTGGCGTTGCGAGCCACCTCTGCCTCCAACATAGCCTCCAACACAATGTCAGATCCTTTTACGTCGTCTGCCCAATATTAGAGATCAGCTTAGGCGACACAATTTAAGCAGCATATGACCAGAACAACTCCAATATTTCTTTCTTGATTAGAACAAGTCTTCAATTTATCCAGGAGGCCAGTAAAAAATTCCTTCAAATTCATTGCCCAAACCCCTGACAAAGGCCATAGAATATTATACAATGACTGAACCTGACAGATGTGTTACCTTTCCGCTTTGGCAATAAACCGGCAGTTTCAGCTGACACGGGCAAAACGGTAGGAATACCGGATTCATCATCAACGCTGTCTGCCTTAGTACTGCTTTGTGGTGAACCAGACCTTATGGCCGGTGATTCAGCCAACTTCTCATATGTTATTGCCTGGCTATGCATATTAGTTAGGTCTAATCCAGCAGCACCAAAATCCTATAAAAAGTTCAATACTTCAGTGCCAATTCAACGCGGCGATAAAAAATGATGAAAACAAAAATATGGCCAGACAAAACCTTTGTGAAGTTAGTCGTCTGTGTATCTCCTTCGGTAGGTGCCTTGGGCAATTTGTCACCTATATACCCAAAGAGAGAAAACATGAGAAGCAGAGATGCGTGATAATTGTAACAATCAGCTTTCAGCAAACAATGACAAAAAAATTACCACTGCTAATGGAGGTGTTGCTTGGATCATCCACCAGCCTTCGAGTCAACGGGCCAGGATTCACGAAAGATATGCTTCTGACTTCATGGCGTATGGCTTCCAACTGGGCTATCGTGTCCTGTAGCTCCTTGTGCACCTGATTGTCCAAGTAAAATGGTAAGCGAGCGAAAAACATCCTAGCCAAAGTAACAACCGAACAATTCCACTAAAGATGATCCGACATCCTTCAAAATGGTATTTTTTTCAGCAATCTAGCCTCTTTTTCACAAGCTCCAGTTTATGCGCTCGATGCTAAACTGGACACTTCAATTCAAGTTCAAAAACCCAACCGTATACCGCTCAATCAACAGATTGGAACTCCTAGTCTTTCGCACGATGTACATCGGCGAGCAATTCCAAATGTCTTATCGACACTTCGATTGACGGTCTCTACTGTCAAACCTCCCAAAAACTATATCGCGGATGAGAAAAAAACGAACGCATAATTGCTATCTATCGAACCATTAATCGATGCAAAATCTCACTGGAATGCGTGACGGAGACAATGGTATGGACGAGGAAAAGGAACAACCTGACGGGCTTGAGTCTGCTGCATGACGGAATCGAACTGCCCCCGGGCTAACTGAACGTATCCGATGGCTCGACCCGCCAACCGGCCCGCGGTTCTCGCTATGATCGGAAGGTCCTTGGGTCCTGTCAACAGTTCACCGCCGAAAACTCAACTCATCGCGTCACCCGCAGAAACGGAGAGGACGAACGTAAAAGCATTGCGCGCATATGGATGTGTAAAAGAGAGAGAGAGAGAGAGAGACCGATTAGGGCAGCGGTTGCTCCGATCAAGAGGAAGAGCTCGCCGTAAGAGAGTCCCAACATGTCGCCGTTAATGGTCGAGGGGTCGTCAGCTTCCGTCACTCCGACGTCTGTTACTACGAACTTCAGGAGAAGAGGAGGGGACAACCCGGACAAGGGTGGGGTTCGAACGAGCACGTGTCGGGTACCTTTTTTCCGGGTCGGTCAATTGGGTAATCGGTTCAACCCATGGGCCGGCTTGAGGCCGCACGTCCAACTAAAACAGTAGCTGTAAAAATAAACTAATGGACTTAGCTTATAATATTTAGCACTAGAAAAATTAACCGACACCCATGTTCGAGAACACCCAGACCCAAAATCTAGTTTTTACGTCGAACAACCAAAATCTTGTTTCTAAAATGAAGATCATATAGAAGTTGACTTCTGACTTTTGAGAACTGCAAGATTCATACAAAAAGTGAAATTCATGTGTTACTTGGCAACCACGCTTCGCACTCAATATAACGGTCCCTTTGATTGGGGAAAAACTTCATGATAAAGGAAAATCCTTTTAAAGAAATCATTTTTCAGGTAAATGACTAGTTTTTTTTTTTCGGTTGTGATATTCGACCAAAATGTCTTGTTGTGTTTGAATCTTATGACTTTATTCGAGGCAAAAAAAAAAAAATTCAAACTTTTAAATGTTTTTCATTTTCATTTTTTAGTTTTTCCCTTTCTTATTTTTTCTTTTCTTTCTTTTACTGCAGGCCACGGCAATGGCTGACGACCAGCCACGGGCGAGAGATAAGCTAACCGGCCGCGGGCGAGGTCGAGGCCTCCCCAGAGAGAGACGACTCGACCTCAGAGAAGAGCCGATTGGAGAAGGTGTGTCAATCGAACAAAGAGCTTTGGCGTCGGAGCATCACTGGTTCTGAATTCACGAAGACTTGTGCCTTCTTTGGTCCGTGCTTAGGTGCGTGTTCCAACTTTTGGTCATCCCCGTTGCCGATTTATGTTCTAGAAGCAGAGGGAAGATGGAGGTGTTCGGTGACTCGCCGATCTAGCGAGGGATGAGCTCCCTCGAGGATGGCGAGATTCGGATCATCAGAATCTGGTAAGGCCGAGCTAGTCCCTCGTCTATGGCCAGTTGCCGGCCGTCGTTGTGGCGGCGATCGGTAGTAGAAGAAAGAAAAGAAATTTTTTTTTTATAAAAAATTAACAAATAAAATATTTGTAAATAAACTATTTAGTATATAACAATATTCGAGATGAGCAATTTTGAAAAATGTTTTCACCTCTTTAGATTTAGAAATTCACATTCCTAATTTTATGAATGAATTTTCCGTTGCTTGGAAAGTATAACCATCTTCGACGAATTGAACGAGTGAAAGTCCAGAAAATTAATTCCCAAAAAACACTTTCACCGAAACAAACGCACCCTAAGATGGAACCTATAAATTTCATTTCCATGAAGTGGTTACTAATGGCTCTCTCAGTTAGCCTCTAATCTTTTTGTCTTTCAGTTATGTTCACTAATCATTTGCCTAAGTATGACAAATATCCCCGGAGAACGTTACTTTTTTTCCAAGTGGGGGAGCTCGTGATAGATGTGACGAGGCTTGTGCTCGTTTTCTTCCCTTATCAAATGCTCCAAAAATGCATCGCTCAGTTTGCTCGTGCCCTGTTATTGTGTCGGCTAAAAGGAATGGAGGAGGAAAATCATCAACGCATTGCCATTAGAAGCTAAAAGATGAAGATTGGGGCATGATGATATGAAGTATCGCCCCCTTATTCATACACCAACTGAGGAAGAGAAGGACCCGCGATCGCGATAAATGGTAAGATGCACACGAGCAATAAAAGCTTTTCTCTATATCCCCGCTCTAGATAATTATCCAAAAAATCATAAACCTATTGTGCAGTGAAGCCAATTCAATCATAGACCTTTCAATTGTGCCGATTTTATACTAAATCTTCTGGCGAATTGTTAATTTAGCCTTGAAAATCTTTCGTTTGTGCTAATTTAATCCTAAATATTTTGACATTTTGACAATTTATTCCTAAACCCGTTATTTGGATAGTTGACCGGAAGGACTACACGGATAAATTGTCAAAAGATTTGAGATTAATTGGCAAATTGTTAAAAGATTTAAGACTAAATTGATAAATTGTCAAAAAATTTAAAATTAAATTGACACAATTAAAAAGTTTATTACAGAAAAAGACTTGTTGCACAATTTTTCCTATGGTGCCCCGCCTCACCATTACTCGGGTCAACAACCCCGTCACAACCTTAGCAAATCACCCCACGAGCCCTAGAGCGAGAATCCCAAAAGAAGTGTTAGGCCACGACTTCTCTCTGGCCTTCATGAACAGCACCCTCGCCCAGGACACCCACACTTCCCAGGGCATCCTCTTGTCCCAGGAACTCCCCCACCCCAGCAGCAGCCTCAGCCCGGCCTCCGCCTCCCTCTCCGCCTCCTCGTACCGCCCTTTCCCAAGATATAGCTGCCCCAGCACCACCCGCGGCTCCCCGACGAACGGGTTCTTCTCTACGGTTTCCCTCAGGCTCCGCTCCACCGCGTCGTAATGCTCGGCCCCTCCGAACTTGCTCATGTCGCTCACTGCTTCCCAGTACTTGTCCCTCGCCTCGATCTGGTCCCTCGCGCTGAGCACCCGCGTGCAGGACTCGAACACCGGCGGCACCACCAGCTCGATGTCCTCGTCCCGCTCTGCTGATGGCGGCTCGGAGTCGGCGTTGCCTTGGCTCTTCCTCTTCTCCAGCGTGAAGATCTCTTCCTCTCTCACTACGAGCATGTAGATCGCGCCCATCCTCGATACTGAGTTCATCCAGAGCCCGGGCTTCCCGTCCCCTGGCCACAGTGCCCAGAAATTGTTCCCGGTGAACTCCAACCGCCCGTCGCTGTTCTCCAACAGCATGTCCTGAAAAAGTAAACGGTGTCAATTTCTCATCAGAACAAGATTACCGACAGAAACTAACAGCAATAGTAACGAATAATCCGAGTATGATGACATGAACATGACAACCGTCACCTGAAACCCAAAGAACTGGTCGCTGAAATCAGCCATGGTCATCATCAAGAAAACCGCCCCCACCCTCCTCGAAACGAGCACGTCCTCTCCCGTGTCTACGTGCTTCACCCTTATCCCCTCGGCGGGCAACAGCGACTGGACCTTCTGCCGCCACGCCTCGTCGCCTCTGAACACTCCCTTCTCCTTGGCGTTCCGGAGGGACGTCTCTGAGAGCTTCAGGTGCTCGATGAGCTCCGAGTCATCATAGCGGAAGAGCAGGTCATCGAGGATAAGGGTTGGCCTGTGGACGGTGCAGAACAGGTGGATGAGGCGCTCAGTGGCATTGCCGACGTGGCTGCGGACGACGTCACGGCCGGCGTTGGGTTCGAAAATGGCCAGGTCGACGTAGGAGTTGGAGTAGGCAGAGTGGTAGAGGCCGCAGAGGGAGACGGCGTCAGGGGCCCCCCAGAGACGAAGGATGCGGTACATGGCGAGGAGGTGGTCGAGGAAGCGGCCGTTCTTGTGCCAGCACTCCCCAGCACCGGCCGAGCGGAGGGTGGCCACAAGGGAGGGGAGGCGTGGGTCGACGACCTCAAGTTCGCCGCGCAGGAAAGGCCGTGCAGCGTGGAGGAGGGCTTGGAGGTCGGTGTTGTTGGGAGGAGAGAGAGATTGTGGTGGTGCAGTGGAGGCCATAGTAGGGTGTTGGTTTAGAGAGAGAGAGAGATGTTTGTGGACATATTGTTGATAATTCATTATACTTATAGTGAACAGAAAAAAAGGTGTTGGTGTAAAAGAAATTTATGTATCGATGACAATGACAATTTTGGTCGAATGCCAAATTTAATCTAACTTTCTCCTCCCCCCACCCCCACCCCATTTTCTTTATGCAAAATTTAGGATACGAACGTGCACATAGATTCACAAGATATGAGAAGATGTGCCAGCATGGGTTGAAAATCCACAATTTAATCCACATTCAATGAAGTTAGTCAAATATAGGTTACTCAAGTTTTAATAAATGAGTCGTTGATAGGTTTGAGTTGAAAACTTAATTATATGTGGGTTGTAAACGAGTTTAAAGACAAACTCATTTTGGTCGGCTAAGTGGTTTTTGTAATTATCGCCCTGACTCTATTGACCATTTATTTTTTGGTTGTAGTATTACAAATGCCCTTGCTCTATTTTGGTCGGCTAAGTGCAACTTTGCTTGGCATAATGCTTCTTGGCAAGACAACCTTAGGTGGGTGATGAAGCACTTTCGGGGCCACCTCTTTTATCAATGCATTGCAAGATTCTCATTTGGCGCTCTTTGCCATGTGATTTGGACGGAACGGAATCACATCCTATTCCGCAACAAGCAACTTAATTTGACTGCCATCAAGGAATGTCTTCAAAAGGTGGTCAAGGATAAGGCTACCACCTTCAGACGTGTTGACGACATCCCCGTAAATCGAATAATGCAGATTTCTTGGGGCATCTCCTCCGCGATTTTTGATTGATTTTTGGGAAGTTTGTCCTTCCTGTTATCATTTTGGACCATGGTGCTTGGTCTTTATCTTATACAGCTACTTGCGTCACTCTTGTACAGGTTCTTGTATAGTCCCCACAGTTTGGTCTTGGTTGTTGGCCTCTCTGTGGCTCTTGTCTAGTTAGATTTTTCTACCCGAGCTGCCCTTACGCTTTTAGCGACACTCCGGTGGTGTGCGGCGGAGGTTTTGTTTTGTAATCTGCGCTTTACTCAATATATATCTTACCTTTACCAAAAAAAAAAAAAAAAACTCATATTTTTACTCATTTACAATTCATTTAGTTTATAAATGTCATTAATTGAGTCAACTCATTCGCGTGCTTCTGATCTTATATGCTAAGAACACCATAATTCGGTGATTATTTCTAACCTAATCACGCCAGCTATACCGTTGCGAGAGTGGAGACTACGTGGTGCATTAAAACTAATCCCCCAGTTTTATGCATGTTCTTTAGTCGTGGCGATGTATGGCCTTCCTCAGTCAGTACAAGTTGCTTTATTATTTGTTATTATCCCGTGGCTTTGATAGGTCAGATTCATCATCATTCGACAGCATGCTCCCACCATTTGTACATTACATAGAATAGACCCAAATAAAAAGTTAAACTAATAGCGTAAGAAGGAGAGGGAAAGAAGTGACTGCCAATCCCTCATTTTAGAATGTTCTAAATTTTAAATTACATGTTGACTTTGAAGAGAGACAGATGCAGCCTACAACTTTGAATCAGTCTTAAGTACTGTGCTGTTCAAATTAGCTATAAAAAAAAAAAATCAAATGTCGAGATCGAGATATAGAGAGAGAGAGAGTTGGTAAAAATGTTTACCGAGACAGAGAAGAAAATTGTCTCAAAAATATTAAATCTATTATACTGTGGCAAGCAGCGCCTTGTATTTTCCGCTTCCAATTTCTCGGATTGCATCACTGATAATTCTTCGCATTTTTTATGTTGGAAAATCTTCGTCCGCCCGTCGTTGGATTTTTAACAATATGGGTCAGGGTTTGGGTTGGGTCCGGCATGACTTGCTAGATTTTTATTGGGTCAAAACGGTTAAATGGATCAATATGGGTCTGATCATTTTCGACCCCGCCCAAATCCAATCCGATTCGCCCATTTGACAGGTCTAAATAGGAGAAACAAAATCAATAGCAGTGTGCATGAAATGTAAAGAATATGTACTTCTTTATGGAAGCAATGAACTCTACTAGTTCCTAAAAATATTAGTTTTGATGCAGAATTTCATTGTTCCGTGCCCAAAACACA
Organism: Rhodamnia argentea; assembly: GCF_020921035.1. NCBI lineage: Eukaryota > Viridiplantae > Streptophyta > Magnoliopsida > Myrtales > Myrtaceae > Rhodamnia > Rhodamnia argentea. Next base: position 5,284,077 of record NC_063154.1, on the reverse strand, counting down.
TGTTCTATCCTTCCCGACTAATTGGTAGTTAAGAAGTAACTGACCTTCCTCTACTCAATTATATCGTTAACAACAAACGAATGCACGAACGAAAAAATATCGTCATCGTTAACAAAAATGTTTAACATGGAATAATGATGAAAATATTTTTTGTTGAGTAATTTTACAGCAATATAAATAATTATTTTGAGGAAAATGTTTATCGAATAATTCATTTTTTAAATGAACAGGGCCCATATGTCCAGCTCAGGCAGAGGAAGAGGTGATTGGCCAACGGCAGTCATCTTTCTTTTCGGTATATACAATTCAATCGGCACTTGGAAATTCGTAATAGGAAGCACACTCTTTGCAGCATGTGATATGATCTGCTTGTGAATTAAAAAGCACCTTAATCGGGAGCATCCTTTGGAACTTCTACACTAGTCATACTATAATATTGAGTATACCTGAACATGTCCTTAAAAAGGCTTAATGAAAAACAGTAAGATTTACTTCCGTAAGTCTTTCTGGTATTTTCCCTATGGAAAGAAAAAAATAATATGCTATGAATTGAGGGGGAGGGGGCGGCTTGGAGGTCGACCTTGGACCGACATTAAATAATTCTATATGTTTGCAGCCCGTTGGGAGATAGAGGGAACCATTACTAATTTGTAATGATCTCTAGGTATTTCGTAACCATAAAGCTCAGAGAGGATCACCCCCGAGAAAGAGGTGATTAGTCAACCGCAATCATCTTTCTTTTTTGCGTATATAATTGAATTGGAATTTAGAAATTCTTAATGGGAAGCACATTCCATGCAATATGTGATATAATCTAGTTGGGGTCTGGCTTGGGGCCGACGTTAAATAATTCTAGAAGTTTGTAGCCTGCTCCATTGGGAGACAGGTGGAACCATTCCCAAATTGTAATGATCTTTATGCACTTTGTAACCACAAAGCCCAGAGGGAGTCACCCTCGAGAAAGAAGTGATTGGTGAGCTGCAGTCATCCTTCTTTTTGCATATATAATTCAATTAGCATTTAGAAATTCATAATGGGAAGCACACTCCATGCAACATGCCAACATGTGATCTGATCTGCTTGGGGGGCTACCTCAGACCTACGTTAAATATTTCTAAAGGTTTGCAGCCTGCACCACTGGGAGACAGGCAGAACCATCCTTAAGTTATAATGATCTCTAGATACTTCGTAACCACGAAGCCTAAAGAGAGTCGCCCCCGAGAAAGGGGTGATGGGTCAATAGCAATCATCTTCTTCTTTTTTTTTGCACATATAATTCAATTGGTATTTACAAATTCGTAATGGGAAGGACACTCCATGCAACATGTGATACTGATCTGCTAGTGAATTAAAAAGCACCGTACTCGGAAGCATCCTCTATAACTTCTACACTAATCGTACTGTAATATTGAGGCCAGTTACGGAGTTTCGGAGCTTCCGATGATCATGGAAGTCATCTGCAAACCTCAGGTCCTGTGTTCAAATCGCTAGGTGACTCAAGGAAACCTCGAAAATTAACTGCTTGTTTTTTGTAATACGAGCTTGACAATGGAGGCCACAAAGAATGGAAACAGTCACTGGACTCTTTCCTTCTTGCATACATGACAAAACTCCGAATCGCTACCATCTTCGCGAGAGGTTAAAGGAGGGGATGGCAATCACGTTTTGTGCTGGATCGATGAAGTCTGGATTTGAATCGAAGATGGCCTGACTGTCGCAGCAACAGCAGGAATGCGCTTGCAGTAGTGAACCTACTTCTCTCTACCTTGTGTACTATCGTTACTCTAAAACTAGGCTCATCTTCCGTGGCGCGACGCTCATCGGACAAGATGCACATAGTCAAGCGAAGCACATATTTCAAGAGGTGAAACAAAGCACGGACTATCTCGCTAAGATCAGAAGAAGTCGGCTGGATTTCGAGCTGAAGATCAACCTGATACAACTCTAAATGAGGTTCTACTTCTACTACTATAGAGATCATAAGCTAAAATATACTTAAATAGAACTACTGCAATATGAAGACCAAAGAGGTAAAAAGAGATATAAAGATAACCATATTGGATGCCAGAATCTGATTACACAGTCTTTTCCCATCTCCTTTCGGATGCCATTGTCGTAACGTCATTCGGAGTATCTGGGATGTCGTTTTTCCATTTCGAGGTTCGGCCCGGCTTCGATTTCAGATCCGAAGTAATGGGAGAAGATTCCTAATCCTACCAAATCCTACCAAATCCTACCAAATCCTAAAGTTTGATAGCTAAATCCTAGGGGTGTCAGACGACTACCTTCTAGACTGTAAATGGATGCCCCTTGTTTGTTTGATCAAATTATGGCAGAGATGCATCGTTACCAGCATGCAGATAGTCGTACAATTGCTCTTGTTGATCATCTTCTTTCATGGGTCTGAGTATATCCTCCAAGTTGGCTTTTGTCGAAGATCGGATTTAAATCCCGCTTGATCAGCCGAAACGATCTTCTTGCAATGTTGTTCTTGCTGGTGGAGTATTTTCTTGGAGTTCCTTTATTTCCAGCTTTGAAAGAAAGCTCGTGGACAGCAATAAAAGTTCGATAATTTGCTTTAGATGCATTGTACCAATCTCTCAAAGCTATTGTCGTCACTTCTTCGGAAGCTTAAGGTGATGCTATTTCACACTTTTTCGTCAGTACACTATTCTGCGTGCTTAAATGTATATGACAGCCCGGGATGAACAACTAGCCAGTACCCATATGCTAGTGGCCTTGTGAATTACAAATTGAACTGTTCGATTGTCTCCTGTCCTGAACTAGCAAATATTCCATTGCATGCACTCAGGGCAAACTATTTTGTATACCGGGACACCGGGTTAGCACAGTAGTCCCACAGTTGTATGAAAACTGATGATTGAAAATATCCGTAAGCAAGCGCAGCAGATCGTTCTGGAATATGAAGATGAAAACTTGACAATAACACGAGTCTTAACACCCTCCAACGAAAGAAAACAAGTCAAGTTGATGACCATTTCAGGCGACGCGCTTGACAAAGAGCAACGAAATTGGCAATGAGCTTGTCATGGGGTGGCCAACTATCTTTGATTGCTGAAGCATCTGAGAACTCCTTCAACCATGCAAATAGAAGTGGAAACCTCTCACCATCAAGCACTCCAAGGCTGGATATCTCCTCAAAGACCCTAACTAGATAGGCCAACCATCCAAGTGCGATGTCCAGATATCCGATGTTGTCTCAGCCAGAGAATTTCTTCCCTCTAAGCTCTTCTTCCAGCTTCTGCAGTTGCTCACTTGCCTCTGCAAGAGCTACTTCTTGCTCTTTGCCTTCGCTTTTAAAAGCAGTCACTATTGATGGCAGAACCTGCAAACTTCCCTCCCCCCAACATCAAACATATTTTTAACAGATGCGCCATTTGGGTGTTCTGTTTGCACTAAAATCTTTAAGATCGCAACTTAGGTCAGTTTAGCTCCGTATGTACATTATTCTGGTGACTAGTTTCGGGCAGACTTTTCGAAGCTCCAATGATGAACACACTGTTACATTTGTCTCTGACTTCTCTAAATCCACATTGTCTGATGAAGTCAATAGACACAGCTCTTTCTTGGGATCAACATTTACCGTCATGCATGGTGCATAAGAGAAACAAATGCTACGCGGTGTATCGTAAATTACCTCGTCATCACCAAATTTGGCCCAGAATCGTGCCATGGCCCTCGCATAAGGATCCTGTGGGAGAAGCGGGTATTACTTCCATGTCTCGTCGACATACTCGAGAATTACCAAGGACTCTGAGATGGGTCTTCCGTTGTGGAGAAGCACAGGTACTTTCTTGTAAACCGGGTTGTACCGAAGAAGAAGGTCGCCTTTCTCGGAGAGATCTGCCAGGACGGATTCGGATTGAATGCCCTTGAGCTGCAGTGTCGAAACGACCCTCAAAGGAAATGGGCTTGACCATGTCTTGAACAGTTTCACCTCCTCCGCCATATCGGGGATTTCCCTTCAACCTTTGAAGGGAACCCTCTAACAAAACAAGCCTTCTTGTACTTGACGCATCTTTAACAGTTGCTTCCTCTTCGTCTTACCTGGTCTTGCCAAGATTCTCTTGTCTTTCCTGATTGCCTGCATGGGAACCACATGGATGTCATGATCTACCCCCAGCCAGACGGAAGGGACATTGATCTTAAATATTTTTTTGTTATTGGAGAAGCCGGAGGTCCTTTGTTTCCAATTCTGATAGGTGCACCTGACAATGACATGGGATTTCCACTAGCTTTGTTTTCTTATGACTACCTTTCCCTGATATTAGATTGATGTGACCTTAAGTTTTATCGTGGAGTGCCGCAGAGAGATGCATAATTTAGGAACTTGAAGACCCATTTTGTACTCGTTCACCTGGATGGATCGACCACAACCAAGGCCCAATTCCAAATCCGCAAGCTTTCACCGTCGTGATAGAAATCGCCCCACTGTTCAAATGGCGCATGAACCCTTTTACTCGAGCAATAAAAAGACCCACTGTTAAAATTTCTGTTCTAACGTGACACAGACTGCTAAAAGAGGGAAAAGTACGTAATTCCTTGAGCAAAAAGAGGGAATGCAAAGATCATTTTGCAGCAAAATCTCGCCCGCTCTATTCCTTTTTACTTTCCCAGTAGCTTAAAGAGATCATGGTCGTCTCCGGTTGTTTCAAGTCCGATCTTTGTTTTCAAATGGAACACGTCTGCCTTTAACATGCAACCGTGAAAGGAATAAATCGATTCGAATTTCCGCAAGTTCATACAATCCACTATATATAAGAGAGAATTGAGAACTGCCATAGTTAAAGAATGGGGAAAAAGCCAAAGAAAGGAGTAGATACACAAAAGGGGGAATGCAACAATCACTGAATTGATCTGACCCATGGTGGAATTGAATTCTCCATTCTTTAGTCGATACCGTTGCTCTACCAACATTTCCAGCCTCGAGAACCTCCAACCTGGACACGTAGGTAACCAAGGGGTGTAAAAGGCGCTCTCAAAGTGTTCCACAGTCCCACCCATGTGAGAACCACAATTCTGAAATTGTCTGCCCATGGGCGAGGAAGGAAAACTCTTCATGATGGTTGAAGTGACATGCCCTTCCTTCCCCAGTACCCAACATTTTGACACTCTGCGACTTACTGATCCACAGCAAGGTCTAGCATCATGCTGTGCACAAAGTAGAAGGACAAGGATCCAAAAGAACTGAAGGTAAGCACCAATATATGCCGAATATATTTTTTGAACGCAACCATCTTCCAGAAGAAGATTTACCCAATACGACACTCTGAACATCATTTAACAAATAAATTATCTAACAAAAAGTTTATGCATGCACATTCACATCTAAACTCCTTTGCATTTCCCCAAAGCCCATTGAAAAAGCTGAACCAAACGCACCGTATATCTAAATACAAACAGCATGAATCACCATACACAGAAATGTTCAAGGTCAAAATGCTTGCACTTATCCTCCACTAAGATTCGACATAACAAAGTCCCCTCTCATCACCAACCAATTTTCACATTAAGTCTGTATATATCCTATGCAAGTGCACAGCCATCCTTATATCATATGCAAGCATATAAGCAGCGTGAATTGAACAGAATCCACCCACCAATCAAAGAATAACTATAACCTATAACTCTTCTCCTCAAGAAACTAAGAGCAACAGCAGGCCTGAATAAAATTATAAATACCTTCTCACTCATATTTTATTTGATTCTGGGTTGAGAGAAAAATTCTTTGGCATTGCGAGCCACCTCTGCTTCCAACATAGCCTCTAGCACAATGTCAGATCCTTTTACATCATCTGCCAAACATTTGAGATCTACTTATTGGATGCAATTTAAACAGCATACGACCAGAACAACTCCAATACTTCTTTCTTGATTAAAAAAAGTCTTCAATTTATCCAGGAGGCCAGCCAAGAACTCAATGACCAAACCTCTGACAAAGGCTTACCTTTCCGATTTGGCAATAAACCGGCAGTTTCAGCTGACACGGGCAAAACGGTAGGAAAACCAGATTCATCATCAACCCTGTCCGCCTCAGTACTGCTTTGTGGTGAACCAGACCTAATCGCTGGTGATTCAGCCAACTTTGCATATGTGATTGCCTGGCTATGCATATTAGTTAGGTCGGATCCAGTGGTACCGCAATCCTACCAAAAGTTTAATATTTCAGAGTCAATTAAACTATGCGACATTAAAAGATGAAAACGATAATACTGTCAGACAAAACCTTCGTGGAGTTAGTCATCTCCGTATCTCCTTCTGTAGGTGCCTTGGGCAATTTGTCACCTATATACCAAAAGAGAGAACATGAGAATCAGAGATGCGTAATAGTTATAACAACCAGCTTTCAGTAAACAATCATCAACAATTACCGCTGCTAACAGAGGTGTTATTCGGATCATCCACCAGCCTTCGAGTTAACGGGCCAGGATTCATGAAAGATACGCTTCTGATTTCATGGCGTATGGCTTCCAACTGGGCTATGGTGTCCTGTAGCTCCTTGTGCACCTGATTGTCCAATTGAAGTTGTAAGTGGAGCGAAAACCATCCTAGCCTAAGTAACAGCCCAACTATTCGACTAATGACAATCCGACATCTTCCAAATTGGTGTCTTTTTCCAGCAATTTAGCTATTTTTCACAAGTTCCAGTTCATGTGTTCGATACCAAACTGAACGCCTCAAAACTCTGCTGTGCACTGCTCACATCAACAGAATGTAACTCCTATTCTTTCTCACAATGTGCATTGCCACTCTATTCCGAATCTTCATCACCGCTTGGATTGACAATCTCCACCTTATCAAACCTCCCAATGACAATATACAATCGAACGGCAATCTAATGAACCGTTAAATCGATACAAAATTTCGCTGGAACGCGTGGCGGAGACAATGGTATGGACGAGGAAAAGGAACAACCTGACGGGCTTGAGTCTGCTGCATGACGGAATCGAACTGCCCACGGGCTAATTGAACGTATCCAATGGCTTGACCCGCCAACCGGCCCGCGGTTCTCGCTATGATCGGAAGGTCCTTGGGTCCTGTCAACAGTTCACCATTGAAAACTCGACTCATCGCATCGCCGACGGAAACGGAGAGGACGAACGTAAAAGCATTGAGAGAGAGAGAGAGAGAGAGAGAGAGAGAGAGAGAGAGACCGATAAGGGCAGCGGTTGCTCCGATCAAGAGGAAGAGCTCGCCATAAGAAAGTCCAAACATTTCGCTGTTGATCGTCGAGAGGTCTCAGCTTCCGCGTCTCTCTGGGTCTGACTACGAACTTCCGGAGAAGAAGAGGAACAGAGAGCGAGATGGAGTTCTGATGGGCACGGGCCGGATACATTTAACGGGTCGGTCAATTGGGGCAATCGGTTCAACCCATGGGCCGGCTTGAGGCTGCACGTGCCACGTCCGAACTTTCGGCCTTTGAGCTTAACTTTCTTTCTTAAGAGGTAGTAGCTTCGCATTCTTTTAATTAACTAAAGAGTAGCTTTAAGAGTTAACTTAAGTACTTAACTTATTTTCAACACTAGGAAAATTAATGACACACAAAATCTACTTATTACTTCTCCTTCTGATTATCGCTCCGAATTTGGGAAAATAGAAAGAGAGCATATATTAAACTCTGAGGAATTATGAAATATCACATAAGAGTCCCTCGTACCATATGTTTTCGCCTAATCAATGCCACCATTGAGTTGTATTAAATGCATCCTTCATACCATCCTTGTATATCCATCATATCATTGACAGTGAAAATGCCACGGAGTCTCACATCGATTGGGAGAGAATTAGTTAAGTGATTCACAAATGAGACCGAAAGAGAATTAAGGTTTTGAGTTTTGAATTGACATTCATTGTTACGATGACATTCTAGTCAATCCGAGGGTAAATGTGCACGATACAATGCAGTTATCTCTAACCGAGGAGGATACAAGATCGATTGTTTCATGTGACAAAGGCTTGCTATTCCGCTCTTTCCTCATCAAGTGATAAAAAATTGTTTAGCCAGGGAAAGCATCAATACATTGTTGAAAGGGTGATTTAGGGTGCATTTGGTTCGATTTTGGGGAAATTTTTTTGGAAAAATGTAAAGGACTTTGGGCTGAACGGGATATCCGTGATAAAAACTACACTTTGTAGATGACTTTTGCTAAATTTCTTTTTCAAGAAAAATTGCAAATCATTTGCTAGCGGAATATAGCCATCGGCGAGTCAAATCGATTGCCGGCTAATGGTCGACGGCCAGCCTTGCTCGAGGTTGCAAAGCAACACCAAGTGTGTTGGCCGGGGCTAGATTGGCTTGTTGGTAGCCAGATTTGGCTTTGCCGGCACTCGAACCCTCGCCCATTGAGGTTGCTTGAGGTGGAAACATTTCCTGAATTATGAAAGTTCGACGAGGGAAAAGTTGGAAGAAAAACATTGTATTTGCATTCCGGAAATGCAGCATTTCAAAGCACCTCCGAGCCTATCTTGTGCCAAAGGCCATTTGCATTTTCCCAAACCTCTCCACTGATTTGCCAACCGCCGTTTGCGTTTGCCCAAAGAGCCTCCGGGGGTTCAAAAGGCTTTCGCCAAAACCGAATCAAATGCACCCTTGCTTCGATCGGGGAAGCTAAAATAAGGGTTTTATTTCAGTTTCACTTGCATATAGGAGCAGCACTAGACAGTATATGCAGCACTAGACAGTAGTGGATATCCAAAGCTGAAGATTGTGGAGAAAGATATGAACTGCGCGTGCGTACCACTTATTTATCTGACGCATTAAGGCACGGGCACCACTCGCGACCGCACCAAATGACTCACGACAACAACCTTAGTGAAAATCACTTGACGAGCCCCAAATTGAGGATACCCCAGGAAGTGTTGGGCCAAGACCTCTCCCTGGCCTTCATGAGCAACACCCTGGCCCACGCCACCCACCCTTCCCACGACGTCCTCTTGTCCCACGGGCTCCCCCACTCCAGCAGCAGCCTCAGCCCGGCCTCCGCCTCCCTCTCCGCCTCCTCGTACCGCCCTTCCCCGAGGTACACCTGCCCCAGCACCACCCTCGGCTCCCCGACGAACGGGTTCTTCTCCACGCTCTCCCTCAGCCTCCGCTCCACCGCCCCGTACTGCTCGCCTCCTCCTCCGCTCACCTCGCACACCGCTTCCCAGTACTTGTCCCTCGCCTCGATCTGCTCCCTCGCGCCCAGCACCCGCGTGCAGGACTCGAACACCGGCGGCACCACCAGCTCTATGTCCTCGTCCCGCTCTTCCTCCGCCGGCGGCTCCGAGTCGGCGTTGCTTTTGCTGCTCTTCTTCCTCCTCTCCAACATGAACATCTCTTCCTCTCTCACCACCAGCATGTACACCGCCCCCATCCTCGATATCGAGTTCATCCAGAGCCCGGGCTTCCCATCCCCGGGCCACAGTGCCCAGAAATTGTTCCCGGTGAATTCCAACCGCCCGTCGCTGTTCTCGAACAGCATGTCCTGAAAAAGTAAAAACGGTGTCAAATTTCTCACGCTGAGCAACTACGAATTAACCGATCGACTCCTCTGTCTACAAGTTTTCTAACATGCCGGACCAAACTGACAGATCCGAGTACCACGACCCGACATCCCGTTACCTGAAATCCAAAGAGCTGGTCGCTGAAATCTGCCATGGTCATCATCAAGAAAGTCGCTATCACCCTTCTCGAAACGAGCACCTCCTCTCCGGTCTTTATGTGCTTCACCCTAATCCCCTCCGCGGGCAGCAGCGACTGGACCTTCTTCCGCCACGCCTCGTCGCCTCTGAACACCCCCTTCTCCTTGGCGCTCCGGAGGGACATCTCCGAGAGCTTCAGGTGCTCGACGAGCTCCGCGTCGTCGTAGCGGAAGAGCAGGTCGTCGTGGATAATGGTATGCCTAGGGATGATGCAGAAGAGGTGGATCAGGCGCTCCGCGGCATCGCCGACGTGGCTGCGGACGACGTCGCGGCCGGTGTTGGGGTCGAAGATGGCCAGGTTCACGTAGGAGTTGGAGTATGCGGAGTGGAAGAGGCCGCAGAGGCAGACGGCGTCGGGGACCCGCCAGAGGCGGAGGACGCGGTAGATGTCGACGAGGTGCTCGAGGAAGCTGCCGTGCTTGTGCCAGCACTCCCCGGCGCCGACCGAGCGGAGGGTGGCCACAAGGGAGGGGAGGCGCGGGTCGACGACCTCGAGCTCCCCGCGCAGGAAGGGCCGCGCGGCGTCGAGGAGGGCCTGGAGGTCGGCGGCGGCGGTGGGAGGAGAGGGAGATTGTGGTGGTGGTGTGGAGGGCATGGTTTGGTTTGTTCGTGGAAGGAGGAGTCGTCCGTTGGAGGAGCTGAGGTTCTCGTGTGAGCTAGTGTTTTGTTAGAGTCTTTGGATATATCCTTTGGGGTGTGTGATTACTGACTGCTGCCGGGACTTTAGCTAAAAATGAACCATCTCAAAAAAGAAAAAGAAAGAAAGAAAAAAAAACTGATTATAATGGAATTTTTTAATATCATTTGAAAAAAAAATCGAATTAGGGATGATTAGTTTCTGGCGAGAATCGACTTTGTGATTCCCGATACTACCCAGGAATTGATCCAATTTTCTTTTCGTCCAAAAAAGATATGCCAGTCATGTAGTTAATCCAATGGCTTAATAGATATGCGGCCCTTTTGATAAATAGATTGATGGGATAAAGAAGCTAGTATCACATGTAAAAGAAAAGTCTCGAGAAGAGTAAATATAAGATAGATAAAAGGAAAAAGTACTCATATTAGTATTTTTTTTTTTTTGGGTCCAATCTCATATTAGTATTTGTTTATGTTAAAAATCATGTTAGATATCCGGCTTGTTTTTATAATACAAAAATTAGTTTTAGATAAATGCGTCGTGATTTATTACTATGAAATTTTTTCAGATGAATATTAGTTTAGAGTAAACGAGTGAAGAGAAAAAAAAAAAAATCACACGTGTAGGTACTAGGTAGGAAAGATCATGCATCGGACCAAATGGCATCCACTCGACATGCAATAATTGACCATTTGTCTTTACACGTAAAGCATCGCGGGACACTATCTCATCTGGTCCCATCAACCACAACCAATACGAAAAACATAGGACAGTGTATAAATTAATTAATATACGCGAAATCTGGTTATATATTTCGCGATTATTTATTTCGCGATTATTGTATTTAACGGCACGGATGAAAACACTTTTGGAGCAAAATTTTTGCTCCAAAAGTATTTTTGAAATGAAAAATCGATTTGATAACGCGACTTCTAGTATATAAATCTGTTTGATTATGCAATCGTATTTGTTTACTCTTAGAGCAGAGCATTTTTTTTGCTCCAAAAGTAGTTTTAGAGCCACTTGAAAAAGTAAAAAAAAAAATCACTTCTCTTCATATGCTAAAATCAGAAGCAAAAATAGAAAAATTAACTTCCGATTAGAAGTTGATTTCTAGAGCGAAAATGTTACCATACGCACCACGCCCTAAGGTACTGACGAAACATTTCCATGGACGGTGAAATTATTTTTGTCCATTTATTTTTGTAATATCTACACAAGCAATCACTTTTACAAAAATATTTTCTAAACCATTCATTTTCTACGAAATAAACGAGCTTTAGAATCGTACTAGATTCCGTTATGGGTGCAAATTCATGTGTGTATTTGTTCTCGACACGTGTGGGCTAGGTTAAAAAATTCTTACATCGGTGAACCGATATTGTGTGGAGTAGTTAATATGTCATGATTGGCTTATAACTCATTAGCTTAAATCTTTTTGGTGAAGATGGACCCAACCGGTTATATTGACGGGCTCCAATTTGAATTCTCTCTTGATGATCTCTCCGAGTGAACGTATCGGATTCCTCCACCTTGCGATTTGTTTGGCGAGTTGCATGTCGTGATTCAACTCTGACCTCGGTGAAATACCAAAGCAATTTATCCACAAGAAACTCATTGACGGATTTGTTGTCATCGAATGTCAACATCTGGCCGTGCTTTTCTTCCGCACCAAAAGTTGTGTGAACAAGATTCACACTTATACACTGGGAAATCATTATACCAAAATCATGGTGCAGCTATGAACGTCAAGTACTGTGTAGGAGCGAGCAAATCGAACCGTTCGGATCGGGATTGCCCCGATCGGATTGGAATCGATGGTTCAGTTCCCGATTCTAAAGGGCGGCGGAAGAAAAAGCAGAAGAAAAGTTAAAAGAAAAAAGAAGGGAAATTTTCCTTCTTCCACTTTGCGACTCCACTGGTCGATGCCTTGTCACCTCCCACATCCAGTCTGACATCAGTACCACAAAGAACAATACTTGCCTTCCGAAGCCACTCAACAAAGTTACAGCCTATATTGTTTGGAACCGCCCGGACTAACGGTCCGGTCCGATTCCCAATCCTCGAGGTGGCTGGTCCAAGATCCGATTTCAAAAATTAGAAGTCGGGACCACCGATTCGATTTCCAATTTTTGAAGAGAATCAGACCGGATGGGGAACCGATCACCCCTAATACTATGAGAATTGAGAAGGAAATGTTGTTTCGTGCTAACAATATGTTCTCGAAGTCACTCACCGGTGTGTGATGGCTAGACCTGTTAAATAAATAGATCGGATCGGATTTGGGTCATGTCCTAAATGGCCCGATTCAAATTGATCAATTTAGCCCTGTTTTGACCCATTTCTCTGCAATATAAATTTAGTGATCCATACCCGACATATTCCCAATCATATCCAATCCATACCTGACACATATTATTGAAATACTTTTATATTTAATCAAATCTAGAAGAACTCATACTCAAATCGAGATAAGAGCGCAGAGCAAGCGAGCGCGATATCAAATTAGGATGAGAGAGAGAGAGAGAGAGCGAAGAAAGAATCATTAAATAAATTGGGCTAAGCAAGTTATCGACTTATTTAACATTTATATTATTTTAGACTTTATCATTTAACCCATTTATGATCCTATTACTGAATATAATTAATTCGTATAATAATTCAACTCATCAAATAAAAATAAGAAAAATATTTATAATTTATTTTGACAGGTCTAATAATTTCGAATGCAGCCATATATCGCGGTAGGCCTTTGTCAGATTTGAATTTGGAACAGGTAGGGGAAAAGTGATGTGAGTGGAGAATTGTGGTTGCGGACGAATACCGAGGTTGACATGCCCGAATTCGACACGGCTTCCCCCTTAGCTTGTCTACATCATGGCTTGGCCATCGCGTGCAATTTCGGCATTCGAACTACAATAGCATCATCCACTTCAATTCGATGTACAATTGGGGTAACTCCTACATAGCTTTGTTCGTTACGAAGTACTCAGATATCATTGCAATTTGAGGCTATTTTTGCTTGTCGCCCAATGGAGCGGGCTGTAAACCTCAAGAATTATTTATGTCGATCCGAGGCTGGCTCTCGAGCCTCCCAATTTCTATCAAATTATTTTCGCTTTTTCTGGTAGGAGGGAAATATCGGAAATACTTACGAAAGCCTAGCTTCCAGCTCTTCGTTAAGCTTTTTAAAGACATGACTAGGTCCGAGCATGCGAATTACAATAGCATCCCCTTCAATTCAACATGCATTTTGTGGACAATCTCTTGAGATCTTTTTTTTTTTTTTTGGCGGTCCTCGCCAATCTTTGAAGAGCTTGCCATAGTTGAACTTGACATCCACGAGATGAGGGCAATTGGCAGTTTTCAATCTAAGACTTTGGTCATGTGAGTCCTATGTGTGAAATGATTCGAGTTGATGATATCCGATCAACAGTCCAATTGTTCGAAGAAAAACTATCTTCGAGAAATCATTTTCCGTCCCTCCAATGTGTCGATGGGAAACTAATCGATCTACGGATCCTAACCACGTGCGAAGCCGCTATTATTATTGAGATATTTGACAAAACTTGACCTATTTAAAACCTTGCCATGTATGATGATAATTAGTGAATAAACTTGACAGAGTTGCTCTTCAATAAAATCATTGTATCTGAGTCATGGATCGAGACAATCAAGGATAGCTACTCAGTCTAAAAGGATAAAATAAAAAAGAGTCAACCCGAGTACTTTTTTCCTATACAGGTTCTTTACGGGTCGGGCCGCAAGTAAAATTTACATATCCTTCATGTCGGCGTCGAACCGTGTACCGGTAGCGATCCGAGTCGAACTCAACCGTTGACACCCCCAGCTGCGGCCACATAGCTTGCAATGAAGACATATGCTTAGCACACTCCATTGTCGAAACAACGTCTAATTGCCGGATAGTACGGATCTTGGGTGCAAATCTAGGATTACGAGGATCATCAATTCGCGGAATAAGCAAAGAGAGGTCGACCACTGCTTAATTAGGAGAATAATTATTTCTCTTGCAAAAGGGAGTACTATCAATCTACCATCATGATCAGTAATATCTGGATAATTAGCAGGTGAAAGCAAGATCGATTTCGAAATAATCAAAGCCATTTCACTATAAGAATTTGAGGACTATGCCTAATTGATTTCTCCATTTTTCTTTAATGGTAATCTAGCGGCCACTATTTCTTGTATGCTTAGGGCGTGCATGACAATACTTCTGCTCTAGCAATCAACTTTTTTTTCTAAGTAAAAGTTGATTTTTCTACTACCGGAGGGAAGTAAATTGTTTTGACTTCTTCAAGTGGCTTCAAAATTACTTCAGAAGCAAAAAAAAAAATGCTCCATAAGTAATTGATTTCTCCATTTTTCTTTAACGGTAATCCAACGGCCACTATTTCTTGTTTGCTTAGGGCGTGCATTGCAATACCTCTGCTCTAGTAATCAACTTCCATTTCTGAGTAAAAGTTAATTTTTCTACTTCTGGAGAGAAGTAAATTGTTTTTACTTCTTCAAATGGCTTCAAAATTACTTCTGAAGCAAAAAAATGCTCCGGAAGTAATTGATTTCTCCATTTTTCTTTAACAATAATCCAACAGCCACTATTTCTTGTATACTTAGGGCGTGCATGGCAATACCTCTACTCTAGTAATCAACTTTCGTTTCCGAGTAAAAATTGATTTTTCTACTTCTGGAGAGAAGTAAATTGTTTTTACTTCTTCAAGTAGCTTCAAAATTACTTCTGAAGCAAAAAAATGCTTCAAAAGTAGAAAAATAAAGTCGAGTAACCAAACGAATTTTTATTTCAAAAGTTACATTATCAAACAGATTTCTACTCTAGAGCAAAAATTCCACTCTAAAAGTATTATCATGCATGCCCTTAATGAACCTAATCACGCGCAACTAATTTGAATTTACCAAATATAAAAATTAATTCATTTCGAACAATTATGAATCTTACTTCTTTACATTTTTCATAGCGCCATGCAGATTTCAATTTTTAAATAGAGCATATATATAATGTTTGGTGCTTTGTATGAGTTGAAATAAATTATTGTTTCGAGTCATTTTTCAAATTATGATATTCATATAAGCAAAAAATGGTTTGAGGCCTCTTACAAGAATATTACACAATCAGTCCTAAACTTAATGTACGGATGCCAATTCAGTTATTTTCCAATTTTATCAGTTTAGTCCTAACCTTTGCACAAATTCCAATGTAACTATTCCGTCCAATTTTTACCAAAGATCGCTCATGTTGCGGTTCAATCCTTGCTAAGAGTCGTATGCCCCACATCACCACGTCAGCGATTTTCGGGGAAAATTAGCTAGAAGAGCTATATTGGAAATTCGTGCAAAGATTTAAGACTAAATTGATAAATAAAAAATTTATGATCAAATTAATATATGTACAATAAATCTAAAGACTCATTAGACAATTTCCCCAACCTCTTCCTTATCTATTTAACTAGCATATCGGTATTTTTAAAAATTTCTTTGCAAGAAAAACGAAGTTTCTTTTTTGTACCCCCTCCTCACCTTATAGTATAGTTTGTCGGAATATCCTAAAAGGGTTTTAAGCATAAAAAGAATGTACTCTTAAACAAAGAATATACTCTTAAACAAAAAAGAAATTCAATACTTCACCTCGGATATGCGGATCACGAACGCTCGTGACGTGGAAACTTGAAAATAGCTATCGGTAGATATCTAAAAAAAAAAGTTTGAAATTCCTACATTCTAACTAAAGAGAATACGTTGGACTTATCCTACAGAGGGCCACGAGCCCTTTCTGCAGCTGGATTAGGGTTGTGAGCCCTCGTCGGCCCTTGGTAGGTGGCCGGCAGGAGGCTATCGGTCCAAACTCAATAAAAAAAGACATCAAAAAATTATTAAAATATGTTATTAAAAATTTACCAAGTCAGAAGTTGGTCAGCGAAATGGACTGAATTAACACAATTGTAAAATGTTTAGGACTGAATTAGTTAAAAAAAAAAAAAGATTGAATTGATACAATTGCAATAGATTAGAACTTATCAAAATATAAGATTGGATTGTTTGATCTAATTATGAATCTTACTTGAATTTCATATAAGCAAAATTGTTTTTCGCCCTATTACTCACCTCTTTAACTAACATATTTCTTAGCATTTGTAAAACCTTAAAGTGTGGGTATTTCCTAAAGGGTTATTAGCGTGAAATTTTATATATCCCCCCCCACAACCCCAAAAAAAAAAAAAGGAAATTTGAAAATTCCACCGCAAACGTGCGGATCACAAACACTTCGTGAGAGTACAATAGTTAAAACCTGAAGAACTCTCCCTCTCCACGGTGAGGATTTTACAAAAGGCTAACATCGATGTACATGTCCTTCATAAGTAAGGATTATTGTCAAACACATTTCCGAGGCGATAGAGTTTACAATGATGTTTGTCCGTTTCTTGACCCTCTAAGGATGTATACCGGGAAAAATTGTGCAACAACCCAAAACATATTGTGTGGCGGTTACTTCAATCCTAAAGTTTTCAATTGTGTTTTGTAAATTCTTTGATGATTTGCGAAGATAGTCTTCTGGCCAATTTGCCGAAAATCTTTTATGTGGATGCCGATCGTTCTATATGATATGAAGGGTGCTGGCGTGAATAATTTTCTTTGTTGAATTTTTACTTTATTCTTTATTTTAATCTTTTTTTGGTTTTTTTATTTTTTCTATTTCACGGCGATGGCTGGCAAAGGTCAAGAGCTAGGATGCCTTTGTCTACCATCACCCAAATCCGACGAGGGTAGCAACCCTTGCCCGCGAGCTCCGAGGACTTCGCGACACTAGCCTAGGGGCCAGCAGGGGTTGTCATGTCTCAACCAGAGGGTGACAGCCCCTTGCCAACCCTTAATAGTGAAAAATAAAGAAAAAGAATTCAAAAAATTTGTAAAAATTTTCGACATTAATATCGGCTATGCCATGTATGACGATTAGCATCCGCATTTGCAATTTTCTAGCAAAATTGATCAGAAAAATTATATTAGCAATTCATCAAAAGGCTTATATCTTTAAGTAGAGCATATATTAAATGTTTGGTCGCTTTGTATGATTTGAAATAGATGTTGGTTAGGAGTCTTCCTCATCTCTTTAACTAAGGTATTGGCGCTATTAAAATTTCTTGGAAGAAAAACCAAGTTTCTTTTTTTGAAACTTGAAAACAATCATTGGGAGATGATCGATCTAAATAAACAAGTTTGCAATCCTCCGTTGTAACCAAAGAGACATGAATAGACTTTGTCCTAAGGCGTAGTATATTTATTTAAAACCGAAAGACATTCGAACTCTTGCTGTACAAAACGAGTAATCTAAGGGATCTTAGTTTTAAGCGATGGCTGCTATATTAAAGACATAAATTGCAAACAATAATGCACTTAAACTACATGCAGATCAAACTTCTAAATATGGCTACTTCCACATTGTTTCCTTCTTGCAAACAAAGGAAAACATGGCTGTTCTACGGAGAATCATAGTTGTCCCAATTTGGTTCTTGGGTACTTGCTTTAGTAACGTCGGAGGAGATGCCGATGCCGATGAAGTCTTGGTGGACAAGACGTGCAGTGGCGTACAGTTCGGACGGGGACCGATGTACAGTTTGGAACTAATGGCGGTACTTCCAGACTTGATGCTGGCGACGCCAAATCACAGCTACGACTATTATAGCCCGTCTACGGACTCGGGCCAGGGTTGCTATGGCCATGCGGCTTGCAACAGAGTCATCTTGTCTGCTGATTTCTTCGACTACTTAATGTAAATTGAAATAGAGACTGGCTGCCCCTACAACACCGGAGCTCAACTACAGCTTAAGGATTGCAAGATCAGGCACGAGAATTATCCATTCATAGAATAAAGGAAGGTCAAATACAACAATAGGAACGTGATCGGGATAATCTTTTATATTGCATTTATTAATAGAATACTTGAGTTGGTGTGTCTTTAATCTTTTTTTTTTTTTTTTTTTTTTTTGTGGTCGTAACTTTCATCTAAATAAACAATTCCGAAATTACTATGTTGTAAGGAAATATGCTATGTGGGATAATTAATGCGAAATGGACTTATCCTACGAAATAGAATATGCATTAAAAACCCAGAGGCAGTCGAACTCTTGCTGTACAAAACTAGTACTCTTGAGGGATCTTAGTTTTAAGCGATGGCGATACTACAGAAGAAATTATAGAAAAAAAATTAATGCACTTAAAGTGCATAAGATAACTTCTGTAGGTAGCTACTGCCATTATGTTTTTATCTTGCAAACAAAGAAGAAGATGGCTGTTCTATTGAGGAGAATCCTCGTTATTCCAGTTTGGTTCTCGAGTACTTGTTGTGTTTCTAATGTCCGGAGGAGATGCCGATACGGCCTTGGGGTACAAGACGTGCAACGGGGTAAAGTTTCATTTGGGAGGGATGTGCACTTTGGAATGAGACACGGTCCTTGACGACTTGGTTGCTGGCAACACCAAATCACAGCTACTACTGTTATAGCCAGTCTACCGGGTCTGGCCAGGGTTGCTATGGCCATGCGGCCTGCAACGGAGTCATCCTGAAAAACTGCTTAACGTCCGGCCAACTTGAAATAATGTCTAATCGTCCTAATGGTATAGGAGCTCAGGTACAGCTCAAGAATTGCAGGGTGAGGCAAGAGGATTATCAATTCACGTCCCCACCCCCAACCCCTCCAAAAAAAAAAAAAGGATTTCATTAACTTGATTAACATGGACAGATGAGCCATAGATCATTTAACCATTTCAGGAATTAACATTAGATAATAACAACAAAAAAATGTCATCAAAATCCAATTTCTTGCGTTAGCAAGAGATTCAAGTAGCAGCGCTAGTTGAACCTATCCAAACGATTGGAACTGGTATTGGTATTTCTTTCACCCTCTCCAATATAGAAAAAATTATGATGAATTCGTGAATACCTAGTTTAAAGACAACATCTTGGCATGGAGATTGTTGACCAGCCTTCAGTTTTGACGCACCTTCAACCAAAAGCCTTCTTTCTGTCCAATATTGTTGGAGATCGATGTTTCCAGGCAGCATGTGAATACCTCATCAGATCTTTGCAGACCCATGATTAGGAATCATATTCAGAGCCTTCAGCAGAAATGCGAATGTGAAAGCATCTTCTTGAAGCCTCTCGAATCTGCGCAAACATACTAGCAAATCATCTACTCACTCACTGAGGTTTTTAGAAAAGACATTGTCAATATCCAGAGAGACTACGCCTTGCAACCTTTCATGTGTTTATTACCTTGTTCATGTTTTCAGAAAGCGATACTATGTCAAAATATATGTATCATAATGGGTAGATTAACAATTTCACCAACTTACCTCCCTGACTTTGAAAAATGTCCGGCACCCATTTCACACTTGAATAATAGCATATTGTCATCCTTCTTCAGATCCCTCAATTTGGCGACAAACTTCGCAGGTTCTGAGTATAAAACTCGTGGATCTGTTATATAATGATGGAACAATATTAACAGTCTTACTAAAAGAAAGGAGTGATACCAATACTAGCAAATACCTGCAGAACCATTAAAACAGAAGCTTTGCTTACATGCTATGTGAAAGCATGCTAATGAGATATGCGTAAGAATATCTTCAGAACCAATCTCTATTGAAAGGTATGAGGATCCATAGCACGTGCTGAAGAATACTTAGTGGTGTGAACTTTGTCGTTAGCAAGAAACAGTCCAGTATTTTCAATTAGGTAGAAAGCGATTTGGGTCTCACGAGTTCGAAATTTGGGTCTCATGTAAGTTCTCTCTCTATATTCTAAACATAGAGCCATCTATGTGATGCAGCATCATGTTCTCCTGCCATGTCTCTTGTAATCACTAAAATCTTAACGGCATGTGAGTTTATTTTTTAATCAGCTGATGATAAGGAAAAGAGCATCCCCTTGAACGAGGAAATATCTAACAAGCCCTGCACTCATCATTGATGGCCACCCAAATATCATATTATCAACTCAAACTAGCCTGCTGCAGTGTCTGACAAATGCACTTCCCTGGAGTAACAAATCCAATAGATCTTACTAACATGTGAAGATTCAATGATGAGACATAGCAACACAAGTTTCACGGGGGTAACACTACTCACCGTTTAACCCTGCAGTAACAAGAATATGTGGATAGTTTTCAGCCCTCACCTGTATAAACAAGCTCAGTAAAGAACATCAGATTAGTGTCAGTTTAATAACGTTTCCAAAAGATGTCCACTTCACATCAAAGAACTAAGATGACGATGAAGAAGGACATGAGCAAATGAGTAACCAAATGTTTGCAGATGATACTAACATTGTCTACTGGAGAATATGACTTCATGTAGTAGTAGTACTCCTCTGTCCGAGGGTCACCCCATTCCTGCAGCAATAAGTGCATAAATAAAGAGAGCTCGACTGCACCATAAGATGACACAACCACCTCCAAAGTAGCTACAAGTTGATCCCATCCTTAAGTGCGCACAAAGTCAAACGGTCAAGTAGAGCTTTGAAACCCACTAGTCGCCAAATCACTTACAGTTAGAAACATTCCAGATGTTTCAGAATTTGATCCTTTCGACAGATACATCCTAGGATGAATGCCTCACTGTCACATTTACATATTCACATATTTCCAAACAAATTTGTCATCGCGGAATCCCGTAAATCGACTCATTTTTATTCTGAGTAGATGAATTCAGATTTGTCGAAATCATTCAACTTTATCATTTTCTTGAGTCCTACATGAGATGAAATCAAGCTGATTCCAGTTATGCTACCTAATTATATATGAAACCAGAAATCCGTCATCTGCAACTCCTAGACTATCAGGCCAAATCACTCTCTCCTGCCAGTTTATCAGTTTATCCAATCAATAACGGACATTATAATACATATAGAAAAGATGACCCTTGCTAATGTACCACTATTTAAGTCTCAATTGTATGATGTCGCTAATATCACTGTAGGGTGTCAGCAGGGTGCAATACCACTCAAAACTCAACTGTTCTAAATACTTCAAGAAATTTGCGGAGGTAAAGCTTACCTCCCACTCTGATGTTGTAAGAGGTATAGAAGGATCAAGCATGGTAGTCAGAACATCCACGAAAGGTACTCCAGCAACTGCTGCCCTGAACAAATCTGGTCTCATGTTCAGAACAGCACCCATTAAGAGGCCCCCAGCGCTTCTCCCATTAATGCACAGCTTTTCCTTTGTACAGTACCCTTTTTCTATCAAATACTCAGCACAAGCAATAAAATCTGTAAACGTGTTTTTCTTCTTCAACAATTTTCCATTCTCATACCATGGCCTCCCCATTTCTCCACCGCCTCGAATGTGGGCAATCACATAAATGAATCCTCGATCCAACAATGAGAGCCTTGATCCCTTGAAACTAGGATCAATGCACATCTAATCAAAGCACAAAAAAAGCAAGTTTGAATATATTTGGGGAACTTATAAGGGAACATAGAAAGATTGAACGGCATAAATTAGAGACTGCTTTGTGATTTGCATGTACAAGTTTTTCCAGGGTAATTCAAAGAAATAACATAAAGCAATGGAACAAGAAACTTCTGAAACCTCAAGCACATCTGCAAATGCCAAGTAGATGTTGATACAAGCATTTGTGAAAAAAGTTTTGATAAAATAAAATCACGATAGTCAAAAAAGTAAAAAACTATCACATAGTTACACTTAAAACTTTAAGCTATACAGAAAATTGCATTTGGCAAGTGCATGTACAACCTCTCCGATCCTCCACCACTGAAATTTGACCAAGGCTGGACTAGCCACTAATAGATCATTCAAGTTTTGAAAATCTCATTTACCAAATTGGAAAAACAAGCTGAAACAGAACAAGCATGTAACAAATTGCGAATGAGAGGGCATTGGACGCAGCAACAGACACCAAAACGTAGACCAACAACTTTTAGAAGGCATGAAATCAAATCACACTTTCTTAAAACATAAGAGTATAAAGCACCGAATCCAAACATGTCAATTGAAACAGCCCAACGTTGCGACATTGTTTACAATTGATAAACATATTGATGCTTCAAGTCTTCAGTATCAAATCTGAAGCAAACAAGTCTTCACTGTAGCATCCAAACTTAGAAAGAGCCAATATGGTTTCTCCCTGTCATCCTGATATTAACATCCATATATCCACATGTAAACAACCATGATACATATGTTCTACCTTACCTCATATGAACCATATCCATAAAGCAACAAGGGATCAGATGCATCCAGTTTCACCATATTCTTCCGGTAGACTATTGACATGGGAATCTGAGTTCCATCAGGAGCTGTGGCCCATTTCCTTTCGCTAACATAGTTTGACTCATCAAAACCTCCTAATACCTGGGTAAAACAGTGGACACATTCTTCATATGTCATAAGCCCTGAAAAATAGACCGATATACAGTTGCAACACCACCACTCCCTTAAACGACATTAAGAAAATACACATACTGAAAAACTCCAGTTCAAAAAAGAAAAAATAAAGGTAAATGTGAGGTTTCAGGATGAAAAAACAAATGTCTTAGAGAGATGTCTTGTGAGAAACAATGTCATCTAGTATTCATGAGACAGATTTAGGCTGAAGCTGAACCAGTACAGGTTAAAATAGCTCTGAATATTCACATTACATAGCTTTTCCTGGCATCGTTAGAAGGTAGTGGTCATATGATATTTATGAAGTATGAAAGCTTTTCAACTAAATATCTCCTTAAGATACTCCAAGCCATGGATTTTTCCATGAGTGTCTGACGAGCTAGAGATAGGTCAAGGCCAATACTCTTGATGAATAAATGCTCCAAGAGCCAATGTATATGTTGACTTTACATTGGGGACAACAGATCTAGTAGAAACTTCTATAATGCTACCACAGGACAGTACTCGTATGATCAATCTTGAAACATAAACTAACAGGAGATATAAAGAACAAGTTTAGAGCTGCACATTCATGCCGAGCCCACTAAACATAAATACAAAGTAGTAACAATTTAATTGCTCGGTCCACTGACAAGCCTCCTTAGCTAGTATGATTAATCTACAAAAAATAAAGAAAAATTGATGCATGCCGGATGCAATGCAGATTGCAGGTCACCAGCCATATGAGCACTAAATTGTTTATCATAGTCAAAACAGTCAATGAGTCAAAAAACTTGTCCATGCGTGGACATTAGTCTAAAGATTCATACAGGTAAGTGACCAGAAATATCTTGCAAAGGCAGAATTAAAAAAGCAGCCAAGACCTTGCAAATGAATTATAAATTAAAAAAATGTAAGATACGAAGATTCAAGATACAGAATAAAGTTCATCATACTCCGTATAAACTCCAGCTTCCAAAAAATAAATTATTGCGCGCGTGCGCGCGTGTGTGTGAGAGAGAGAGAGAGAGAACCAAAAGGGCCAGTATTTGCAAATGGCTACCCCACAGTACTTACTGTTTCAATTTTCTTCACAACAGATATGCCAGTGTCCATATCGTGATCATAGACAGAAGGAGGTGTTCTCATGGAGCTATAGCTGAACCTTAATATATTTGACGAAAACTGTGATTCTGATCGATCCACTGAAAACACTGGATCAACAAAATCAACAGAACGACCGCCCTGAAGCTGTGTGAGTGGTTCCCCAAGAGCTGGAAGGCGATACACAGTAACTTTTAGCGAACCATTTTCTCGTTCAAAGAGAACAAGATGATCAGCAAAAAGCTGCATGTCCTTGATTTTTACACTGGAAGGTCAGAAGATCAGTAAGCTATATAGACTGAAGGCAAATTCTTGACATGATAGAGGCACATATTCATTCACCAACTCAACCAATTTGTATGCATACACAAAAGAAAACCTGTGTGAGTGTCCATGCATGGCACAATCCATGCTTTCGCATGTGTCTGTACATGTGTGCATGCCTGTGTGCATATGTGTATACCGACATGTGAAGGGTGAGAGAAAATCAAGAGGACGTTAAAGCAATGTACCAACAAATTAATTAGCCAATGCTCAAAGCTTCTACTGATGTCTATAGAAAGACAAATGTTTGAAAAAGCAAACAATAGCAGATAAATAGCCCAGTAGGCGCTTACTCCATTCCTCGCTTCTCTCTTAAAATTTTGTGAGTTTGAACGGGAGAAACTGAACCACATTATGATCAGACATATCTGAGTTACCACTAATTCAATGTTATTTTTACCATGAGCAGGAATATATCAAGCAAGGAAGGATTTGAGGAGCGGGGTGACAGGAACCATGGTCCCCCCAAGACATCAATCCTCCTTATTCACTAGAGCTTTGCAGTGACATGCACAATATGGAAATGCATTGGCTCCCCAGTCATTCTGCTACACTAAATTAGAAATGGCTTTTCACCTTACATAATGAAGAAAGACAGGTGAAAACATCTTTTTCCCAAACGATCAGAGATATGAAATATTGTAGTCCTAATTCTTAGCAATCAAAATCCCATCTCCCTTCGGTTTTTGGTAGCATGATCCCCATCTCCCTCCCTCCCTCTCTCTCTCTCGGTTACATCTACAACCGAAATGGAAACCGAGTGTTTTGTGGTTCAAAATGCGAATCTTGTCTCAATCATCATTTGTCATGGGAATAAACCGAGTGTGTCATGGTTCAAAATGCCGAATCTTGTCTCAATCATCATTTGTCGGGGGAATACGTAGAGAAATCCCTCCCTCCCTCGAAACTACTTATGGGTGCATTATTATTCTAATTTAGCAAACCAGGATTTCATATTACTATTCTTACGATTTCTAGCACATGAAAAAAAGATCTTTATAGTTTGACCAAAAAAAAAAAATCTTTATAGACTAGCTCAATATCGAATTCTTAAAGTGACTTAACACTAATTTTCTTTTTTTCTATCCATTATAAATCTCCCTAGGTACTCCAGTCATTAGAAAAGCCAATTTCTATGTCATCACTTAGTTATAATCCATTTCCTTTACCAAAACCAACTTAGGTCAGATCTGCCTTTCAATTTTATGGAATAAAAGCCCAGTGTAGACAAACACATTGCATTTCAATCAACCACAACAAGCTCGAATATAGAGTGATAGTACAATAACTAAAGTAACAGGCAAGGTAAACCAATAAAAGGGTCAATTATTAAGACATGCTACCTTTCCCTGTGAGGGATAAGAACAGTTGTGTTCGATGCATCAGCGAGTGGGGAAGCCAAAAGTTCTGAGTTGTAAAACAAGTCACTTCTCCTCCGAATGAAAAAATGATTTCCCCGATGGCTGACACGAGTATCCACTCCGTATATGCGAGGAGTCAGAACCCGAAGACCATCTTCTGGCTTTGAAACGTCAAGATAGAAAGCAAATGTTGTGTTCTTGCTCTCAGATGCAACAAACAAGAACTTCTTGCTCTCAGAAACTTCAAGATCAAGAGAAAACATATCATCCTTCTCATGATAAAGGCAAACGTCATCTGATTGTTCGGTCCCCAACTTATGCAACCACACCTAAAAGTGAAACCAGCAGTTATTACAAAATGCCATGCCATCGCCAATAGTAATAAATAGGTCAGATTCTGAGAATGACCATACATCCCAAGTGTCCAAGCATCCAAGGACGCTTCACGACTATTATCCCTATTATATGACTTTAAGCCTTCCAGCCAAGGGATGTTTGGCATATTACTGATGTCCTGTTCCCAGTTCACCATTCTGTGCCCTTTATGTGTGTATACAAATTCGATCCACCACATAACTCTTAGAATTTTGCAACAAGAGATCTTAAGCTAGCTTAACCAATCAGCAATAGAAAATTAGACAAAAGCAGCTTGAGTGCGATGTGCTAGACTGATGAAATGTATTATACAATGATTGCAAAACTCCATGGTTGTACCAAGTTGAAATATGAAATCTAGAGTGCTTTCATATCTATCTATCTATCAAGCGAGAGAGAGAGAGAGAGAGAGAGAGAGAGAGGTGATGCAATTGAGTTGACAATAACCCGCCTATGTCATGTGGTCATTTAACATAGAAACATTTGAGTGCTGAAAAAAAAAATTCCCATCAGAAGAAATAGGCTTATGATTTTACCCTTCTAAATTTATGGCTAACAAATTCCAGCACTGAGTATGCCTAATATCAGATCAGGGCCAGATCTCAACTATAAGCATGAGGACACGAATGAGATCCCACATTTTTTATTCAACCGCAACACCTATAATGGCAACACATTACTGAAATTTCATTTATTTGTTTAGAATTTAAGCGAAACTTGATGTATTAGAAAAGCTAAAGGTTCCCTAAAATCCTAATATCAACTAACATCTTCTGGACCTATAAATCTAGCAAAATGCAGCTGGTCAAATCAGAGTAGATAAACGAAAATTTGTTAAGCGCAACTTAAGATCCACAAGCTGATAAAACCACTGAGAAGTATGCCTTGATATCAGTACTGAATTTTCTGTAAAAGGAGCAAACAAAGAGAACTCCATGGTAACGGATACTTATACTACATAAAACACACCTTGTCCGGGCGAAGAATCTCATCCATTGTGATGTAAACTAATATATCATCACCAGCCCATTCCACATAAGATGTCACATTTGCTAAAGGTTTCCCTACTGCAGCTCCTGTCTCAGCATCAATTACATAAACAGTATATATCTCATCGCCCTTGGTGTCCTCTGCATATGCCACCAACTTATTACTTGGATTAACCTATAGCATCAAAGAACTACCACAATTAAGTTACGAAAATGAAAAGCATGATGGAACTGAATGTGGGTGGAAAAGAAGAAAAGAAAGGGTCACTCTTGCCTGAAAAGCAGTGACATGATAGAATGAATGATTTTGAGCCTTGATATTCTCATCCAAGATAACCTGCTCAGGAGGAGCCTCAGGACCAGTTGGCATCTTATCATAAACAGAAGGAGGGGCGTCCGTATCTGGTACTAACCGCCTACAGTGCTGAACATACTCCTTTCCCTCTAGATTCCTTTCATAATAGTAGTAAGGCCCTCTGCGTATGGGTGCAGATATGTCATCTTCCTTTATACGTCCTCTTATCTCAGCAAAAAGATCATCCTCAAATTGCTTCGTCCCTAAGTCATTCGTCAGAGATATTAAGCCCATCACATATTTCTTTTCGGATTGCACTGTCACATTTGATTGTAGTAAAGTGTATCGGCACTCGGTACAAAAGAAAAGAATGCAGACCATGCTTGATGAAAGAAATAGGATGACTGGCATATTAGAAGCCTATTGTTCTTACTAGCCATGTAAATCTTCAGATAAAGACTCCAGCTTCCTGACTCTTTATTTGAGACAGAAAGAAGAGAAGTTGTCACACAATCAAAAAATTCTGCTCAAGAGCTTCGTTGAACACTAGGTCTCTAACTTCCACATGTCGATACATCATAAAATTGCACATGCCTCTAACCATATTCTCAAGTCTCGAGCCAGCTTTTCCATATATCATCCAAAGTGGCTTCTTCTCTCCGTTTGAATCATTCAAGATCATTCATTGACACATAATTCACGCTAAATTAAAATCTTGAACCTACTTATTCCCAGACCTAAACCACATTTTCAACACCAGAGAACCACAGAAATGAAATCAGGCAAAAAAAAGGGTCACCTGACAAACCATTAAGCACATCAAATCAAGTTTCCACCGCACACTGAATCGTAACTCATCAATCTCCATTACAAGCGAGTGACCAAATTCCAGACCTTACAACACCACAACCCATTTCCAGTCCGACTTCCTCAATCCACCAACTCGAACCTTTCACACAAACGGGACTGCATTCTTAGCGTGACGTCTACAAGGATAATCAACAGAGTCGACTCACCGGCCATCACCGAATCGGTGTAGGCATTCTCCTGGTGGAGGTGGGAGAGGACATCGGGATTGGAGCGAGAGTCGTCGCGGAGCCAGTAGTAGTTGTCGATCCTGGCGTCGCCGAACATCTCCATCCGGTGCTCCACCTTCTTCGCCACCGGAGGAGCGATCGGACCCGAGCAGTTGGCGCCCGCGCTCATCCTCGCCGTTGAGTACGACGACACGGTGTGAGAGCAGCGAGGGAGTGTGAGGGGGAGCGTGAGGGGCGGCGCCGGCGATTTCGTCCGACTTAAATAGAAGAAAACCCCCGGCTGGTACAGAATGGCGCTCGCGCCTGTGCGCAACGGATTTCTTGCCATGATTTGACTTTTTCTTTCCTTTATTTTTTAATAATCTTATCCAGTATATATTGGAATTTATTGGATTTTAACATTTCCTACTTTTTTTTGTCAGAAACATTTTCCTTTTAAAATATAAAATTTATTTCCAAAAAAAAAAAAAAACACTCGAAACCTACTCCATTAAAAAGGGTTTCCAATTTTTTTTAATTTAAAACCTACCATATTTTCCTTGAAACCGACCTTATTTGTCTGATTCGGTTCCAAAGTCTACTGAGGGACCTTTTTTTTTTTTACTTCATTTTATAAAAAAAATATGACAAATAGCATTTATAACAAAATAGCGTGAGCAACAAGATCACTCGAAATAAAATATCGCTACAAAAAAAAAATCAAGTAATAGAAAAGTTAAGCTCTTTTAATAATTATTTTAATATCACGAAAAACTTTAAACTAGCACATCTATGACAATTTTATCTTAAACTATTTTTTTTACCACAAAAAATTTCAAACTGGTACGCATGTGACAAATTTACCCCAAAATAAAAATCACAGCTGCTACACTTGTGATAAATTTATCTCAAACTATTTTTTTTTTACCACCAAAAATAACAAATTAATACACATGTGACAAATTTGCTCTTCGTCAATTCCCGTTAAAAACATCAAACCGATGCATCTATGACAAATAAATGGTAAAAATTTCAAATCGGTACATCCATCGATCGTTACGTGTTATCTAATTCAATAATTTGATGTTAAAATATAATGAAAAACTAACAGATGGTAAATTTGTTACAAATCTACCGAGTTTGACAAATTTGTAACAAATTTATCACGATTATACAAGTTTGAGATTTTTTGTTGTCAAAAAAATAGTTTAAATTTAATTTATCACAAATGTACCAGTTTGGGAGTTTTTGACGTCAAAAAATAATTTTGGATAAATTTGTCACTAGTGTACCGGTTTGAAATTTTTCATGATATTAATCCTTAAAAATAATAAATTAACTTCTTCCAATTTTAAAAAATAGGTTTAACCAGTTCCCGAGTTGGGCGGATAGGTCCAACACCTCAAACTTGGAATTTATCCGCACAATACCGATTCTAAAAATTTGGAATTGGGAATCGGACTTGTTTCTATTAGAATTGAGAACCGGACCTACTTTCGCGGACGGTCCGATTCAATTTCAAGGTAGGACCAAATCGATTGACTATCTTCGGAAACGTGAATAATTGAGAGGAGAAAAAAAGCTCAAAAGCATCCTAAGCATGTCTGTAATCAATCGATTATTCCAAATATTACCTATTATAAGCATCGGGAGAAAGAATTCGCGAAAATATCGTACCATCCGTATACTTTTTTACCTGAAAATAAAGAGAAAAATATTGAAGAAATCAAGGAATCACGCGTATTCTATGCATAATGACGTCATAGGTGAGCACTTCAACTTTTTTATTTCAGAAATCACATAAATTTCCATGCAGAAAAACGTTTACATGCGACGACTTAAATTTTGATGAAAAAAGGCATGGTCTAGGAAACAGGAAAATGTCCGAAAATGGCATTTGGGGACGACCATGTTGCCAGAACTTTATCCCTGCGAAGCGACAGGCATTGCGTGCGTTGAACGACGGTAATAATTGAAGTTTTATTTATTTCGCAAAAAAATAAATATTTTCAAACATAATTTCTTGAGAATAATTATTTTGTATACAGGATAATTGCCTTACATTTTTCCCTCTTTTTTTTTTCTTTCGTTCTTGTCAATTTCTACTCTAATTGGCGAAGAAATGGTTATAAACAATGATGGAAAGATAATGGTCATCACAAACCTTAATTGAAAGAAATAATGCATAACTTATCAAGGCTCGAAAAATAAAATTTATTTGTGATTTCTTAGTAGCTTAAAAGAGAAATTGATGAATTGCTCGTTAATAAGAAATATATATATCATATAATTGCTATCTGCCGATATGGATTAATTTGGAAATACCTGCTTCTTCTATTTTGGATGAAATTATGGGAGCAATTAAACCATAATTAGCTAATTGCGAAATCAAAATCACCGACCCAACGACCTACTATTAGCAATATTAAACCAAGAAATGAAAGTCCTTGTCAACAAAAAGAATCGTTAGTTTGGTGAAAATTAATGAATGGACTTTGTTTCAATCAAGGGCTTGAAGTGACTGAATTGTCTTAAGTAAAAACTTTTGCTAGGCCCGCAAGCATGTGACTATTCTATTCGTCAAAAGAGGGGTATTTTAGTCAAAAAAAATTGCAAGTATAAATTTTTTATTTTTCACTTTTATTTTTTTCTCTCTTCCCTCCCCGACCATTGCTGGGCCTCGTCGATGGCCGACAGGGGTCACCGGCCTCAAGCAAGGGCCGCCCTCGACAACGTGACCCTCGCCCGATTTGGCCAGCCTACGCCCTTCTTCGAGACTAATATAACCATTGCAGGTTTTTATTTCAAACAATATCCACTTCAGGCTCTCATTTAAAATTTTCTCTTGATAAAATGATGCAGAAGTCATTATCGAGAAAAGCTTCTTATGAACTATAGTAATTTGCTGACCCGAAAATCCACCTTTGTATACGTAGACATAAATTTCACATCTGAATGAGCCTACCCTATAATGAAAGAGCTTATTGTGTTACTTTTACAGATAATAGGTAGGCGGATTGGAATTTTGATCTAAAATCGAAAAGAGCACAATCAACTTTTAGATTATGTCCATATGGATCAGATTTATAGAGGTAGGAATAAACTCTATGTGACCGATATTTGTGTAATAAAGGACGCGCATTATTGTCATTCAGAAGATTTCAAGTCCATATTTGCTTCTGTGTTATAATTTCGACCATGAGCTTCTAATGCGTTACTATACAAATCTGAGAGGTTAGAATACTAAATAGAACAAATTAACTAATAAGAATAGAGTAAAAGATAAAAGCAAAATTGTGGTTATAAAAAGAAGAGCAAAAATGCGTTAATGAAATAAAATTTAACCTATCTAAGTGCTCACGTATAGACGAACACTATGAAACTCAGAAAAATTCGAGTACCCTAAAGAAAAAATTGCAAAGAATTAGAGCTGAGTATGGTACAAGATGGGTTGGGTCGAGATTGGATCGGGTGCGAGTCGCTAAAATTACATTATATAAAAATGGGTCAATATAAGTTAAATATGTTAATTTGGGTCGGGCCATTTTTAATCCGACCCAAACCCGATCCGACCCTGCTGGCTTGGCGGCACTAGCGTTCTTGCCTGTGCCCAACAAATTTATTACTATTATTTTTTTTTTAATATTTTCAGTTTAGGATTTAATTTCTCATTGGTAAAATTTTATGGGAAAATATATCATACATTTAATCCGATATTTTCACTAGATTTATCTTTAAGTAAATCCTACATCTGCCTTTTCAGCTATAACTTTTAAGGAAATGTGAGTAATTGGAAAAAAAAAATACTCTATAGCATTAAGTGTATCTTCAATCTAATGACTTTTGCCCCAAAAAAGAAATGTTATTTTCGTTTGATTCTTAGTTAAATAATGTGATTGAAATAAGCAAACTAGATAGTTTAAGGGACAAAAACAGTGTATCGACTTTATCAATTTTCAACTCAATTTCAAATCAAGTGCAGCTTAAATAAAATTATTTTCTTTGCATTACTTCTAGGCATATTTTTAACAGATAAAAAAAATGAAAAATAAACGTATCAAATAACAGCAACATTAATTTTTTCAAAGTTTGCTGAATTAATACTCATTAGTCAAATGCGGATCATGTGGCAAAACTATGTTGTGTGTCTCACGACGTCATATTCACAAAGACAAAATTTAGCATGAAGTGGTAAGCACATAAGCAAATTTAATGCACAAAGACGTAAATTTACACTATAAGAGAATTGGGAAATTCTTCAACGCCATAAAACATGTTTTTTTGGGTTCATAGCTTTTAAAAAATTGCAAAGCTTTGAATATTATTTCTCTTGATATATGCAAAAGTTTTACTTGTTTCTATTTATACGTAGACAAAGTGTCTTTTTGTCTGTAGTATTGCTGATTAGAAAAGAACTCGAAACAGATAACTTTTCGGAAAATCTACACCAATTTACCATACCTTAATCAATATGAAAGATTTCCACGAAGAGTATCGCACCCAGAGTTCTCTCCTTAGCTGCTCTAGCAATGCATATTCCTCGGACTCATTGAAACACGACACAATGAAAATCATGTAACAGTTTTAACTCCTTTGACAAAGAACTTGTATGTAAACGTAAGGATGTCGAGAGACTTCAATTATGCAACCGAAGATAGGTAAGCCTACGTTACATCATGCAATTAATGCTTGAAGAGTGCTCGAGCAATTAATGCACAGCCTTGTGATTATATAAGCAAGCATAAGTTCCTCTGAATCGTGACATCCATTAATGAAGAGGACATAGCAACGAGGGGTTACTGGGATCACGAGACAATCACTTGAAAAGCGAATGAAAGTTGTCAATCGGTAGTAAGAGAGTTCTCCAAGCTGGAATGAACAATCCCAATATACATATCTACGAAATTTCTCTATCTCTGTACCAATGGCAATCTATGTTCAAATGCTTACAATCGCGATGGAGTAGGTGCCTGCAAAATCAACAAGACCATCATCATTGCAATCGCATGTAATCTGTTCAGTCATGAACCAACAGAAAATCAATGTCGGTTTTCTTCAACTTCCTCTTCCATGGCATCAAATGGAGGAGTGGATGGTGGGAACCAAATCCGATCCTACGTATGGAAAAGTTGGAACTTAGGAACTCGGTCAAGCCGAGTTTTCTTCTCATTAGCAGAAAATTTCTAGGGAAAGCACGATCACAATTAGAGGTGTGCAACCGGATTGGATTTACCCGGAACCCGGATCGGCCCACCCGAAAAACAGGTTCGGAAATCGGTTCTTGCTCAAACCGGTCCGGGTTTCTATTCTAATTTTTGGGAACCGGTTGAAACAGGTCCGGTTCCTGGTTCTATGTGAAGACTCACCCGGACCGGTTTTAGAACCGATTTTTAGTTACTTAAAAAAAAAAAAAAAGAAACCCCAATGTAGTGTCCAAATAACTATGATTTTGATTTTATGCTCGTGGTGTTTGAGTTTTTCTGGTACTGGTTCATGCGCGCTTAATGTGTTATCTTTTAGCATGTTATTTGGATCATACAATTTCAATTCTTTTTTAATGGGTACAACGAAAATTGAAGTATGATAGAAAGACTTGCATCATGTTAATTCAACATTCTCGAAGATCATTGTTGCTTTTGGTGGATTGCAACTTTTATTTTTTATATCAGGATTTTTTGCTTTTGATGGATTATACTATTATTTGTTATTATTTTTTGGATTGTTGCTTTTGGTGTATTATAATTTTTTTTGCTCATTTCATCAATGCTCATATTATTTTGATAAAAAAAAAGGAAAAC
Source organism: Rhodamnia argentea (assembly GCF_020921035.1). Classification (NCBI taxonomy): domain Eukaryota; kingdom Viridiplantae; phylum Streptophyta; class Magnoliopsida; order Myrtales; family Myrtaceae; genus Rhodamnia; species Rhodamnia argentea. The sequence goes on along the minus strand of NC_063154.1, from coordinate 5,250,057 downwards.
AGGTTCTCGGGTAGACCCCGAAATCGGACCGAAAAATAGGATCGGTTCCAAAACAGGTTCCAAGACAAACATGGTCGGTTCTTGGTTCCAAAAACTGGGAACCGATTATAACAAGATCGGTTTTAGCATCTAGGTCTAGACCCGGCCCGCCCGACCATGCTCACCCCTAATCACAATACCGACTCTCACAAGGCCATCGTTCAGCAAGATGACACAACTTTGTCTTGTCAGGCAAGATCACAACCTCGATGTCAGGAAAGTGCAACCAAACCAATATTCAATTGGCAAAACAGCCAATTATCATTTCACCTGCCTGAGAAATGGTAATCGTCATTTGGAAAAAGGATCAAATTGCTAAAACTATTGTCAGCATCTTAAGTGTCGACAAAGCCTGCGCTCCGACCAAAAAAATTGAGCTGCAGGTGAATGACAAGTCCATCGTTCAGGATTATTATGTACACCAGGAAGCCACTAGAAGGTAGAAAGCACAGTCATTTGTTCTTCTTGTCATCGGTCTTAATAAGCTGAACGGGGGCTGCGGGTATTCTGATCCACCATTCTCTCATTCGCCTTATCCACCTGTTGGTGCTTTCTTTCCTTAACGGCATCTCCCGCGTGAAAACTTCAAGAAAGGCTAACAGAATCAAGTACCTCGGGGGCACAAAGGCAAAAACCACAGCCATGATGATCAACAATAGGGCAACCCTGTCCGTGGCCTGAGAGACAAAAGTATTTGACTCAGTCAAAATAATACCACAAATTCTATCTTAGGATTGAGTTTCACATATAGATATATTATGCTCCAAATGCTAGAACCAATCATTTGATCAAGATCAAAGACACGTGTATATGAAACCTTCGCAGGCCTGAGGTCAGCAACAGCATAGTTGCAGTTTCAAAGAAAAACTGTCAATTATATTGGGTAAATGCTCCCTAATGGCTCAAAGAAAAACTGTCAATTATATTGGGTAAATGCTCCCTAATGGCATTAACACCTTCAGGGTGTTAGTTTTCTTTATTTATAATGACCCTGTTTCTAGTTCAGACAGAAGGTCAGCTCCGCTAGATCACTTTGTTGGCTGGAGAGAGAGCGAGAAAGACTACAATTAAAGCAACTTTCCATCACTCAAAGCCAGGTCAAGGTCTTGTATTGAAGTTACGCTTAAAGGCTCCTAAGGCTTCATGGTCATATAGCTCTCACTCAATCTTTCATCATCAGACATGATGATCAAATTGAAGTATACTGAGTTGTATGTCCCATGAATTGTTAAACATTTTTTCACTTATAGCAAAGTCTGTATGCCTGCCTTGAATTGTAAAACTTGATAAAAAAACTCTTAATTATTAAAACTTGAATGCACACAGAAGTTGAATTGGAAGGAGAGAATGCCGTAGCGACGTATGTTAAGTATGTTAACTTGTGTAGATAGACAACATATGGAGTCAAAAATTACACAACACATGTAGAATTATAATAGAAGGATGAAACCTTCGAGCTGACCAGGTCTGTAGGACATACAGAAATCATCTAGACAATGCGTCCACTTAACAATTTAAGCCTTTTATAATTTCATCATATATTCCTCTATCAGGCTCACCACTCTTTATGCAGACTAACAGTTTGTGGCCAAAGACGAAGCTGATTTCATATATTCCAGAGAGTAGAATCTCGAGGCAGCACATGCTCAAGTCAAGACAGTAAAGACAGTACACACAGGTTAGAGTAAAAAGTGATGCTCATGCATTTATTGTGTCATGTTTGATCATCCAAAAGATTCATAGAAATATAAGTACATAGAAAATTTGCTTGCACAACTTTGACCTATGCACAAAATATAACCTTGACAAGTAAGACACTTTGTGAGTAAAGATGATCTATACTCGTACACATAGTTATTATAGAGTTCCAATTTCATAAAAGTTGAGCATGGCTTCAGGGCTATACCTGCGGAATTACAGCAAATAAGAGTGCTCTTATCTTCAAAAGAACAATATTTGCAGCTTGGATAAGTGCCTCAACCTGGCTGACTGCATCTTGTAATGTCAATAGCTGCTCAACAGTGTTACGACTTGGAGGAGGTCTAACTCTGAAAGCTTCTAATGGCTTTCCCCTGTTAAAGTACCTTCTCCACAGCATGACAAGGGCAAGTGATACCAAAAAAACTGGAAACACATACTGAATCCATCCCCTGCGTCAAATAGAAGTTCTCACATAATTTTGTCATCAAAATCAAGGCAAAATGTCATCATGCCAATCTGAAAGCATAGATGAGTTGGACATCACGACTCTCACTCACATAGTGTGACGCCCCAATTCTCGCAATATATTTAGTCCTATCAACTTGCTTCACTGTACCTTTTCTACTTACGGAGTATGTTAGTCCTATTAACTTACTACAGTTGTGTCACGAAGAAACCTTTTAAAGAGATCTAATGAAACCTTTTAAAGAGATCTAATTCAACCATTTCCACTAACCCAAGAAAAGAGAAGCTTGAAGAGGTAGCTTTAAAAACTTATTGTGATTAGCACATGCAAATCTCCTGATTTTGGTTTCAAAGATTTTGTATGGATATTATGAGTATCTAAAGTGGTAAATGAGATGAACATAAGGTACAAGCGACTAAGTGTCAGCACCACTAATTACTGCATTTACACCAAGCATTCATGAAGATTCTTAACAGGACGCAATAAAGCTTATTCTACAATAAAAGGAAAATTATCGTTAGGCAGCCTACCTGTGTATCGTATAGCAAACTAACACGAGAAATACAATTGACTTGAGAGCGTCTTCCCATGATGCCAAACTCTGAAGATGGCTAGCCAATGCGATAACTGGGAACAGTAGTTCCTTCAAAAAAACATTATCATTGAGAACATTTTCTAAGAGAAAATCTCATCAACCAACTTATACAAACATCCAACCAGCCATACAGCTATGAGCATATTCACAAAAACATGGCAAAAAGTTAATGAAAAATCCACATTATGCAATCACTGGGCTTAGGTGGTGCATCAATGATGAATGCAATTTTACAAGGCATAATGTGTCTTTGCAACTTTGTTTTGACCAAGTAACTTATAAGGCTCACATCTACAGTATATCATTAAAATGTGTTGTTCCTCTAACTGGAGAAGTGAGAGGAACATTAAAAGAATAGCGACACAAGATGCAAGTTCTCTGAGTATCAAAGTGAAAATGTATACCATTCAGTAAGCTAATCAGTCAACTGTATTTTTCACTGTATTCATCAAAGAATATTGCAATAGAATCAATTTATTAACCTTCATCACAGCAACATTTGTGTCGATGCCCTCCACTTTGACTTGGTCTACAGTTGCCTGAGCAGCTTCAGCCCTTCCAGTATCCAATATCGAGTTCTTCAGAGCTGTCTCCAAGGGATTGATTTCAGCAACACAAACATCTCCTACAGCAACTAAATCAATATCCAGTTTTATCTGTTTTAGTAAAGTTAACCCGAGTCGATCAAGTGCCATGACGGACACAGGGGAAAGAATTTTCTTCTGTTTTGTGAAGGGACTTCCGGAGTCATCATGACAAGGAGCATCAACTTTTACAAGTTCCAAGTGAATGGCCAATGTTTCCAAGATTACATCTCCCCCTGGAAGACTTTCAGCCAAATTATATGGAAGTATCGTTTTGTAATTGGATGGAAATATACTAAAAGCTTCCTTAATAGCACGGTATCGGAAGATGCCTAAAATAGCCCTCGCAATTGTTTCTGCTCGCTGTATCTCTCGAAAATTGTTCTTCCTGGCAAATCTATGTGCACGTAGAACCTCGAAGCATATGTCCAACCAATAATCCCGGCGGGAGCTTCCTTTCAGTTCAGGAAATTCCATGTAAACAGGCTCCACTCTGTAAATAATAGTTGAGAGTTGTCGGCTTTAAGAAGAATAGCTTACAAAAGACATGGAATGAGAAGCATCTAAAAAATCCATCGAAATCTCAATGTGATGTGCATTAAGTAAACATACACAGAGGCTGACTTGTACATCACAGCTCTATCAAAGAGACGAGCGCCCAATGGTCCAGTTAATTCAGGCTTTATGACCTGCTTCATGTCAGTTGCCAGATCATATCTAACAGCGTTGTCATATACCCCAACTCCCAACGATTCAAAATAGAGAGCATAGTTGGTCAATGTCAAACGACCTACCAAAAACAAAAAAGACGAAATTATGATAGCCAGAAGAAAATGTTTGAATAAGATGATAACCTAGCATTCACAACACAAAACAGTCATATCTGTGAAGGTGTGGAAGGAAAGTCCAGTTTCGACCGCAATCTACAGTTTTCTGTACAAGCCTGCAATATAAGCAACACACATAGAAGAGTCCCCCGAGAACCCATTCTACAGTTTTTCTTTTCCAAAAAGCTATCCTCCACAACGGAATTAACTGAGAGCCTTGGGTGATGAAGAGAAACGGAACAAAAGGGTTTATTTTCCCTGAACTCCACTTGACATGGTCTTCTGCTCACAGAGATAGTTAACCAGCAACACCAAGCAACCTAGAAAAAGCTCCAATTTCTCCATCTTGGACATGTATCTAAAACTAACATGCTGGTCTCTGTCCTAACAGTGTATTAGATGTTTAGCTGGAGTTTGTGGTAGTTAAGTCCCACCAGTCCTAACATCTAGGCCTTCCCCTTGAATTCACCCTTTAAAGTTCGAAGCAACATTGCCAGTAGAGCGGTACCTTAACCTGTGTTTCAAAATCCATAACTACTATATGGGAATAAAACCACTAAAATAACTAATAGAAAATAAAAAATTGAAAGCTGAAGTATGTGGGACACATATTTCGTTTAGTAAATTTGAAGCCCCATTACAAATGGAAGCTAAGGATAAGAAGCAAAAGTTTCTAAGGCTGCAGGATTCAATCCTCAGCCAGAAGTGATCTTGCAAGTAAAAGGTCCATGATTGTCGAATTCCAGCAGCTACTACAAGACAAATCATCATCCCTGGAATTGATTTCCCACTAGCAAACAGATGACGATCCACAGAGTCAACCAGGTTACCCAACCTAACATAAACTCTCACAACTCGATTGCCAGGATACAACTCACCAGGCCAAGCTGAGATACCAATGTGCTGCAATACAGGTTGCAGAGGAACAGTGCCATCTATGTCAAGAATAATCTCTCCTTCAGCAAGCTGGAAATTAGAAAATGTTGGTCCCGAAACATTCTTTGCAGCCTTAATCACTCTGCATAGATAGAGCAATTAAAGTAGTAGTTCACAACCATTTGCTAGTAAACATCCAATCCATCAAACGAGATGCAAAATGAATCTGTAACACTTGACATAGTATGTAAGGTGCCTCTAATGTATTTGTTAAAACTACATTCGTCTTAAATGAAAAGAAGGAAACAAGATCTTTCTCAACGGCCGCGAATTGAAAAGTCTTGCTTCGCATCTTGAAAAGCCTTCTTAACATAACATGGACATCATTAAGAATTAGAGCAATCAACTAGATAGTACATTGAACATCAGATATTATCAGTAATTAGAAAATTGTAGTTCCCAAAAATCAACTTTCTGATCCCCTTCCATTTTCAGAGCCTGCTCTTACTGACTTTTTCATTGTCAGCCACATGACACTGTTACCATTTTGGTTCAATTCTTTTCACCTCCTAGTACTTTTGGCTGTCCTCCATCCGGTCATCATCCCAATCCTGCTAACAAACCTGAGTAGTCAGATGATGTGTGTATAGCTATTGACTCCTACTTTGAACAATTGTCTCATTCAAACACAAGATATAACTTTATATCTCCAATGAACTGTACCAAGTTTCAAAGGATCTAAATGACCGTCTTCCTTCTATGCTTCTCAGTCTGTTTCCTAGACACCCTCCTTGCCCGGATCTCATGGTCTTCTGGAGTGTTTACCTTCCCCTAACAACTCAATCAAATCGCCAGTCCAACATGCAGGTGCTCCAATGGAACGACCTTCAGGTTTAGAGATAATTGATTTGACCATGCCTAAACAACACGATACAGCTGTCTGTATGGTGAAACTTTATGCAAACAATTTGAAGCCCTTACTAAAGCTAACTCTGATTGATTGATCTGATTAATCCACCAATTGTGCGCTAGTTGATGATCTTTCTATATTTTCGTGCAAAATATATTACACTTGAAGTACACAAAATCACACTAGCAAAGTGTATCTGGTACATGTTGTCTTTTTGTGCTTTGTTTATGGGTTAAATTAGCAAAAAAAGCCTATCAGCTGCATGATGTTTGAATTACCCTTGCAAAACAAAAACTAGATCCAGCATTATCTGGTTGATCCGTATGATTCTGTTAGGAAATTAAACTATCCAGACCAAACCCTAGAAGGGAATGAAACATCAAAGTTCTGTGTAACAATTCTGGCAAAAATTAAGTAAATTGGCAGATGAGTCATGGTACAAACTATAATGGCTAGGAAAGCAAGAAAGGGAGCAAGTCTTTACTTATCGAGACTTCGAAGGTACTTGTCATACAAAAGAAAATGAAGCCGGTTGCACGAGGAGCCTGTGAGAGCATAAAAAAGATTCTTGACGGTTATTACATCTGCAATGGCAGAACAAGCTGGAGCGATTCGTGCAAATGCATCGATCCCAGCAGTTTTCTTGTTTTCAACCTAAAGGAGTAAGAAAACAATTCTCAATTTTACATTTTGCCCTACTATCAACAGAACTATTGTGAAAGAAGTAGCCTGACAATTGGCATTTAGCAAGACACTGGAGAACCATGCAAGAGTACTGCGCACCTGAACAGCCATAGTAGTTGAGGCAGCATAAAAGAGTGACCATCCATCACCATCTTCTGCTTCTTTGCAAGTAGTTGTTTCCTGCAATCAAAATTATCAAAGTCAGTTGTACGGAGCATAGTGTTCCAGTTTCATCAAATCACCAAAATGAGGATTTGAACGCCCATAAAATAACTTAGTTGACGTTTTACAAATATCGATAGGTTATCAAGCAACTTGTCTCACTCACTTCACTCGCCACATCCGGGGACTCCCAGGCAAGCATCATATCAAATGTCAAGTGGCGGAACTCCTTGTCACCCAAATAATCAGGAGCTTTTGTTGCCACATTCATTGCCTTGTATGAGCAAAACTCTACAAAATTCCTACTGTAGAGTGAAGGTTGCCTAGCACTTTCAGGTATCTCTTCATCAAAATGATGACACAGTTCTTCAGTGGAAACTTTAAGGATCCTGAAAATAAGCAAACGGATAAATCAAATCAATTTCGAAAAGCAGCCAATCAGGCTAATGGTTAGGTTGAGGTAGCTACACAAGTGCAAGACTACAATCCTAAGAGTGACATTTTTATTTTGAATGCCAATACCACTTTTTATCTATCTCCTTAAGCCCACCTGGACTCACCATTAAGGTCCCCACTCAAGTAGAATCAAAGATAAGCAGTGGCATATTCCCGGAGCACTGAGGATTATTAAATCAGAAAATGCAAGAGTGAGTATTCAAGATTGCATATGAGCCACTTTCCAGGATTAAGTTAAAGCTCCATATCTGAAACAACACTACAGTCTGTACTGCCGCCCCCTCTCGAAAACCACTTCTCTCTCGAGAACATTGGCCCGAACCATCAAAGAGCAAGAAACAGCTGACTGATCGCCAAAAACACATGGACATACTCATGTCTGCACATGCATGCGCACATTAGAAACAGCCGCCTAATTCCCTGAACATCTTCTCATCTTCTCTAAGTCCACCATTGTTTAGTCAGCACAAATAAAAGACCTAGGCGAAGGGACAGATGACTTAACACTCAGTTATGGATGCTTTTCGGCAGCAACTACCATGTGCCGTAAACATCAAGAAAGTGCGAACAGATAGGTTCCTGACAATCTCACGCACACGTTTCAGCAGCAACTACCATCTACAAGCTTATGTGAGATGTCAGTCACTGCCCGATGCTAACGTAGGCCTAATATTTTACCTGCTTTTCAATCCCAATCACGGCAGAACAAGTCATCATACATTACGGCTGCTGTCGCAAATACAATTTCACAAGCATTCCTAAGTCCACACAAAATTCTCAACAACAAAACGCATGTCGCGGCATAGTCCGGACCTAAAGCCACCACTTCTTCGAAACATTGCGCACCAAGTAGCACAAACCTCTGCCGTCATCTCGACGTACATTCAATGGATAGAAAGTTCGCATCCTAGGAACGCACATTCACTTTCAGTCGCGAAGAGAGAAGGAAATCGGAAGCGCACTCACTTGGAACAGCGAGACACGACGGAGTTGGCGATGGGAGAGAGAAAGGGGAGGGGTCTGGGGGAATCGGCGTCGTCTTCGGCGCCCGATTTCTTGCGGAGGAAGAGGGACTTGAACGAGGTCCGCTGGCTTCTCATGAAATTCTCGAGAAGCGTCCCCATCTTTTTGCCATTGCTATGGCCGTCGCCGTCGCTGTTGCGGTCGTCGTCTACGTCGCTTTTGCGAGGGACGACCTCCATGCTCAGGCTCGAGTCGCGAGCTCTCGATCTTCGTCTTCTTCGTGGGAAGGCGCCAAACGAAAATGCGTTGCGTGAGATGTGGCTGTTTCGCTTTTCGATGCTCGCTCCTTGGGAAACGAAAAACACTTGAAAGTGATATTATTCTTTTTTTTTTCTTTAATTGGGAAAATTACGCTGGACATAAAATAATTTAAAAGTCACGAAAAATTTCAAATTGATGCACTTACGATAAATTTATCTAAACATTGATACGTTTGTAATAAATTTAACCTTTATTTATTTTTGTCAAATTTTACTGTCAATTTGCTGAATTGGATGATACGTGATAGTTGACAGGGTGTATCAATTTGTGATTTTCACCCTCAATTTGTCATATGTATACAAGTTTGAGATTTTTCATAGTATTAACCTAATTAAAGAAAATTAACAGAAAGTAAATCTGTCACGGGTAAACTAACTTAAGATTTTTTATGGTAAAAAAATTAGTTTGTGATAAATCTGTCACATGGATATCGGTTTGGCGTTTTTGATGGTTAAAATCGGTTTTGGATAAATTTATCGTAGATGTATTAGTTTGAGATTTTTTGTGATATTAACCCAAAAATAAAATTCATCTAATATCACAAAAAAAAAATGTAAACCAGTGCTAATTTTTTTACCACAAAAAATCTCAAACTAGTATACTTGTGAAAAATTTATCCAAAACTAATTTTTTTATCATCAAAACCCTAAATCAGTATACCTATGACAGATTTATCTTTCGTTAGTTTTCGTTAAATTGGCTTAATATCACGAAAGACTCTGAACCGATACACCCGTGACGTCAACTGTCACTTATCATCAAACTCAAGAATTTAATGGTAAAATTTAACGGAAATTAACGGAAGGTAAATTTGCCACATATATATCATTTTAGAGTTTTTGGTGACCAAAAAATTAATTTATTTTAAATTTATCGCAAGCATACTAATTTGGAGTTTTTCGTATATTAACTCAACAACGAATACTAAACCCTCTAATTGGTGCAATCTAATTCCAAAATATCTTATCGGGGCTTCAAGGGAGTTTTTAGGGCAATTTTCCGGATCAATAACGGTAAGTGTAAATTGCTTTCTGTATCGTTTAACATCAAATTACATGAATTATAAATTTAAGATTTCGTTACATTATTTGACAAAAAGCCTCGAAACTTTTAAATCGGGTTGAAATGTGTAAAACGGCTGCGTTTTGGACGTGAAGATAGAGTCTCGAGCTTCCCATCGTTGCAAGAGAGGAGGAGGAAGGGGGGATTGGTTTCCCCTCTCTTTCACTTTGTTTTTTCATTTTTCCCATAAGGTATATTTTGATGTTCTTCTGTTTTAAATTTAGGAGTTTTTCTTAGCTACATATGGATCATGAGTAAAGGTGAGCAAAAAGCATTTAAAATCTTTAAATCGAACCGAATAAGCATTTTTTTTCTTTTGAGTTTCAATTGAATTCAAGAATACTTCCTAAAGGAAAGCGACAACACATTTTTTGTTTATGTTTTGATTTGGTTCGAGAGTACTTCCTTTTGACGGTAGCCAATCTTCGCTAGTGACGAGCATTGGGGGGAGGGAAGCGACCCTTGCCGATCACTAGCCGACCATCCCCACCATTGGCGATGACGATGGGGGCGGCAATGACTTAGTCCCCGTATGCCCTCGATGTTCTGCCTTCTCCTTTCCCCTTTTCGTTAATTTAGTTTATTTGTTTAGTCTCTTTATGCAATACATGGATTAAAAATTTATATTTGGACCAAAACGAACTTGTTTTAACATTATAATTCATGTTTTAGCCACATGGGTACTATAAAGGAGAGAGAAAATAATTTAAAAAATCACATAAATATTTTTCGTTAGTTAAATTAGACGGAATTAATAGAAAGACTTGATTGCATCAACTTGACAAGTCTTAAGACTCGATCGTATTTTTTTTTGTAAGTTTTAAGACCGAATTGCACTTTTACAATAAATTTTAGGGTTAATACCATGGAAAACCCCAAACCGGTACACTTGTGACAAATTTACCCCAAATTATTTTTTTGACCACAAAAAACCCTAAACCGGTACACCCGTGACAAATTTATCCTAAACTGGTACACATGTGACAAATTTACCCTCCGTTAATTTTCATTAAATTTAACTATCAAATTGTTGATTTAGTGACATGTGATAGTTGACGGGTATATCAATATGGGGTTTTAACCCTCTATTTGTTACAGGTTTATCAATTTGAGATAGGCGATCTTCGGATCCGACAAGTACGGTCTCGTGGAAGGCAAAAGCATTAGAGACGAGGTCTTCGAGCCATCGCATTTCTTTGTAAGATCGAAGACTTGCTTTCCGTATCATTGTTACCGGGTTATCCCCATGGTCTCCATGGTCGGGATCTTCGCCGCCGGCCGCCCCCAAGGCTTACCTATTTATGTCAAATCGTGAACCTCCTTCCTTCAGCAGTCTCTTCTTGTACGATGACACCATCCATAGCGCATGGATGGGTGGAGCACCAAGGGTTGTGTCCTCCCATACCGTAGCGGACCAAAAGCCAAAACAAAGTGACGATTTAACAGGGGGTGAATTTGTCACATGTGTACCGGTTTAGGGTATTTCGTGGTCAAAATAATTAGTTTAGGGTAAATTTGTCACAAATATACCAGTTTAGGGTTTTTGGTGGTAAAAAAAATAGTTTGGGGTAAATTTGTCACATATATACCGGTTTGGGGTTTTTCGTGGTCAAAAAAATAGTTTGGGGTAAATTTGTCACGGGTGTACCGGTTTAGGGCTTTTCATGGTATTAACCCTAAATTTTAAGACTTCGAACTTGCTTTTGGACTAGGTTTAACTTTATTTTAATTGAATTTATGTATTTTGGTTTGTTTGATTCGACATCCAATCTCCCTTATGCTTAATGCTCGCTTATGAGACGTTGACATCTAAATTTTCTTTAAGGAAAATTTTCAAATAAGGCATGAAGTGTTCTCTTTTATTAAATGAGGACATGAATTGGATTTTATTTTAAATAATGATCTAAAGTGCCTTCATTTCTCAAATAAAAGTTTAAAATGAACTTTGTTTCAAATAAAGGCTCAAAATGATCATGTCATTCTTAAAGAAAGGTTTGACCTCACCACTTAGTCAAATGCATTTTTGTCATTTACTTTTTTGATTTATTTTATTCTTTATTTTCCCATTTATTTATTTTTTCCTCATTGCAAACGGTGAGTGCTTGGCGATAATAGCTCAGCCGTCGCCTGAGATCAACCATAGGAGAAAAGGAAAATCAGAAGAAAGAAAAAATGAAAAATAAAAATAAAAAAGAAGTTCAGAAAATATAAACGACGAAAATGCCCTTGATCGGCGGAAGAGGTCCGGCCATTCTTTAAGACTATCCTTATTTAAAATAAATTCCACTCCAACAAGTTATTTGATAAACTAATCGCACTTTAAATATTTATTTGAAAATTTCCCTTTCTTTCGACGTCTGATTGACGGAGGATCGACTTGAAAAGAAAAAGTATTTCAAAGACAACAGAGCCAAAAAGAAAAAAGAAAAGAAAAGAAAATTTAAGTATAGATGCCGGATGAAATACTCGGCAGAAGTGAAGAGGTACTTTTCGTAATACTTCGTCTTTGTCAAAATAAGCATATGAAAAGCCGCCGTGCGCCGACACCAACGGACGGTCTCCGACTCTCCCCTGTTGATCGCGCCGTCGCCACAAAATTTCCAGTCGACGCTGCTCCTGACTGGAGTCCAATACGAGACCGTTTTCTTGAACAAAACAACGATCAGTGAAGAAAACGACCGGAGGTGTTCATCACATTTCACGCTCTTCTTCTTTCGATTGAGATAACCGCGAATTTTTTTTTTTCTCTGCACGAGGAGAAAGATGGGTCAAGCTCAGAGCGACGTGTCAGCGAGTGAAGCAGCTTCGGATGATCGATCTCGAGGCGGGCCGTCGGCATCTCCATCTGCCGGTGCCGCTACGACCATGGATTCTCTGATTGCGGGTGTTTGCTCTCTTCCCTTTCTTTTTCTTTTTCTTGGGGTCAACGGGCAGTGTCTGTTTTAGCTCGAAACGGCACTCTGATTCATCCCCACTCTTTGCTGCGCTCGGTAATTTTGGTGGATGGAACATGTCAAGTATTCTGGTACCGCAATTGGGTGTGTGAGTTCGTCGATTTCTTGAGTAAATGCGTTAGACTCGCCTGTTTCATGAGACGGGTTCGTGTATGTGGCGTTTTTGTTGGGGTTCAGTGATTCATATTAGCTTACAAGTTTCTCATTGACAATGAAATGCAGAACTATGGTTTTGGGTAACCGAGAACTTGAGCTGAAACCTGTTAGTGAGGAGTACTGAGAACCATGTTCATTGTCGTTTAGGATCACGGTGGAGGACTTTTAATGCAGCACATACAAGTAGTTGCTCGTGCACTTGCTTAGCAATGAATGAAAGATCCGACCTGCAAGAAACTCGTTTCTTTTTGGGTATCCACATGTATTTGGAATACCAAAGTTGAGAATTGAGACATACTCCATGGAAGTTCTTTAATTACTCTTCCAAAGCTTTTCATGACCAGGAGAACATCCAGTGCCGCTCTGGAGCAATTTAATTGATTCGCTTATCTGTTCAAGTACTTTTTATCAGCTCTTGTATTTTATAACAGCAGGTAGTCTTCCCAGAAATGTTTCGGACGGTAGTACTTTGTGGTTTTTGTTTTCTTGGAGCTTCTTTGACAAAGATGACTCTTTTCAGTTATTTTAAAAAAATATTGACCCTGCGTAAGCCAGATATCAATTTAAGAACAGTTTCCATTGGTGAAACTTATTTTGCTTTAGCTTTTCTAGATAGGCAGAATAATTGTATCGGATAGCAATTGGTCTTTCATGGCTTTTCTCAAGTTCTCAAGAATTATGCTATAAAAGAGAGGTCCTTGAGAATGTTATATGTAAATAAATGAAGAAACCGATTTGCCAGCAAAAACTGTTTATGAGAACCCCCATTTTGAAAACTACTTATGGAACTACCTTCACTATTTTCTGTCTTTGAAATGCAAAATTGATTGAGGCACATCTGTGATCACATTAGTTTGCGTGGGGATACCTTAAAGTAAATTATGCTTCTGCACGTGCCTGCAAGCCACCACCTCACATCCCCATCTCAGCAATTTGAATGCCAGTTAGGAGAGTGTTTCTGTGAGAAGGGGCTAATTCTTTATAATAGCATAATACGTCATACCAATAGCATTTTTATGATTGAATGTAATCGCGCTATTCTTTTACTGGTTTATTTCAAGACTTCATTGTTTTGCTTTTCAGAAGCTGCAGCATATGCTGATGACGAAAATGAGGTCGATTCTCTCTTACATGTACTTCTTCCTTTCAAATAAATTACCAGGGATCTGATGTTGCTTTTTCAGTCTCTAGATGCGAAGGCACAGAAAGCTTTGGAATGTCCATGCATAGCTGACTTGAGAAGTGGCCCATGTGGAAACCAGTTTTCTGAAGCTTTTGTGTGCTTCTTGAAAAGCACCACTGAAGAAAAGGTATTCATAATTTACTTGTTCATGGAAAGTTGATGACTTGTTCAATCTGTGCTGCTGAGTCCTATGTTAATCCTACCTGCTGTAGTGCTATTGCCTTTCTTTTCTCGTAGTCTCTCCAGTGAAACTTGGCATAATTGCTCTGATTTGAAAGTGGAAGGAAAACAAGGAATGCTTGTACACTTCTTGCTCTCTTCGTGCTATCTTCGTGACATTCAGTATTTTGTTTGACCTTCTTCTAAAGTTTTAGTGGCCTGGCACTCATGGAAAATAGATTTGGTCTCTATGGGTCAGGTCTTGTTTTTTAAGTCGTTTGACAAGTATAATAGTTAGCAAGAAAGCTTTATAGTTATTCAGTTATTGATTATTAGTCTGTCAACAAGAACAGTTTTAGTTAAGTGTAGCTCTCTATTAGAATGCATACCGAAAACTTTGAACCATTGCTAACAAAGAAAAACCTGCTCTATTTGTAAGGGCTCGGATTGTGTCCATCTGTTTGTTGCGGGTCAGGTCTTGTATTTTAAGTCGTTTGACAAGTATAATAGTTAGCAAGAAAGCTTTATAGTTATTCAGTTATTGATTATTAGTCTGTCAACAAGAACAGTTTTAGTTAAGTGTAGCTCTCTATTAGAATGCATACTGAAAACTTTGAACCATTGCTAACAAAGAAAAACCTGCTCTATTTGTAAGGGCTCGGATTGTGTCAATCCGTTTGTTGCTCTGCAGAATTGTATCAAAGCCAACCCTGGCGCATTCTCTAAAGACGTTTTAGAAGGTGATGATGACGATGTCAAGAAAGAGGAAGAGCTGAAGCAAGAGTACCGAATCATCCCTCCCACATGGTCCAAAGAATCGCACAAAGCGAAGTCCAAGCTTTAACACCATTTCCCTTAGCCTCCCCTCTCGCTTGCACAAGGACATGTAGCAGTTAGAAAAATTGTTAAGTCATTTCATCCCAGTTTGTTTAGGTATCATATGAATATTCATTACTTTGCAATAGCCAATGCTCTGACGCTCGCACTTCCATTTTCAATACTCTGGTTCCATCCAACATTGGGGTAGTTATTGCCACCTTGCTGGATACGCGAAAGAATGCCTGCGTTCTTTTGCTAATAAATATTTCAGAAAGTCGCTTAGTATGTTTTAAATAATGATCGCAGCAAATTGAACTTATGTGTAGTTTAGAGTGCTGTGTCATATCATTGCTAACATTCATTAGACCGACATTGTTGTATGAAAAAGAAGAAGAGAAAACAGTCTGAGCGGTTCCGGTCTGGTCGATCCTGTATGTTGAGCCCTAAACAAAAGTCTAAACCCAACGTCAAATTCATCATAAACTATAGCAATGACAAAAAGTCATTCCCTGGGGATGTCACTGGCAAGTGAAAACTACTAGGAGCTCTGTTCCAAAATAGATTTTGTAGTCTAGTTCATACATTGATAGAAACTAGGACCAAACGTACCTGAACACCATCACTATGTGTAGCAAATCTAAGCAGATGTCGAACCAGCAGAGTTCAAACGAAAGAGAGAACCATACATTGCTGTTTTTCGGGGAATCACGATTCTTGCAATTTGGCTCCTTCGCGTCCTCAACGTCGCAGGGCGTGCTCTCGACACGACCACCGTGTACTCAGTATTCAACGGCTATGATTATTGTAGCCAGCGGACGACAACCTCCGAGGATGGTTGCTCTGCTATGGCCACGCAGCTTGTAGTGGAAAGCTTGCTAAACACAACAGTATCTTCATTAAAAAAATACGCCTAACTGAGCTATACAAAGTTATGGATGTCACACTAAAATCATGCTATCAAGAAAATTTGGGGCAAGAAAGTATCAGTTATGATGTGTAATTGATGTCATTTCGGTCACAAAGTATAAATTTGTCCATTGCGCAAACTAAAAATTAACCATTGTAATATGGGTGGAAGTTGCGGGTATAACATATAATTTTTTAGAGTTTCCAGCTGGAATTGATTATATAACAGTCGGTTTTTGAGCCCCAAAAATGAATAAAATTAAATAAAATCATTGTGGGGTCCATGCTTTTTTGAATTTGTGGCTTATAATGTACTATTATTCTCGCAATCATCCAAAAATTGTTATGCTAATAAAGTCTTTTGCAGTGCTAAAGTTCAGGAGAGTAAATTCGTCACTTTGTGATAGTTTTGGGGTTATTGTGCAAGGTGTGATGGTTTAGAGAGGTCTTGAGCAATTAACTTAGATGGGAAAAAGGAAATATTTGGAAGCTAATTATGCACGTGTCTCTCACGTGACCTATTCCCGGCGGCGGGTTACGGGTACGGCAATCCACTCTGAACCCGAGCCCCGCTCCAGAAATCATCCACCTCCGCCGCTGCCGCCTCCTCCAGAAATTTCAATTTCGACAGCTCCAGGGAGGAATGGGGAGCGCCGCGCCACCCGCTCAGATCCCGACGAGCTTCGGCCACGAGCTCAGAGCCTGCCTTCGTTGCCGTCTCGTCAAGACCTACGATCAGGTCCTCTCTCCATCTCTCTCTCCCCTGCTTTTCTACCGATTTCGCGGTTCTGCGTGACGATTCTTTTCTCGAGGGTTCGGCGTGATCTTTTCTTCGTTCATTATATCTGCGATCGTCGCCTTCTTTTGGCGTTCTGGAGTTCTGAGGTCCTTTTTTTTTGTCCGACTGTAATCGCCGCCCGCTTTGCAGTTCAGAGACTCGGGCTGCGAGAACTGCCCCTTCTTCAAGATGGACGAAGACCACGAGCGCATCGTCGAGTGCACCACTCCCAATTTCAACGGGTACGTTTTTGTTGGCTCGTCATTGCACATCGCAGAAACTTACCATCCTTGCTTAGTTTGAGGTTTTCGTTACTTGGTCTGTTTGCTAAGGTTGGTGGAATCTTCTTCTCCAGAATTTGGACCTAAGAGTGATGTTTCACTTGCCGAACAGTGCGTCCTTTCCATAGTTTTGTTTGTTGCTTAGGTTTCGTAGAGCAAGAACTGACCTAGAGGCTATTGTAGGAATTGTGACCCTCTTGCGTATACTGTTGATGTTGAATAGAAAAGGATGGCCTGGGTGGTTATGCAGCTTGACTTGTTCACACTACTGATGAATGCGGTTCCTCATTTCTCTGAAAGAGCGGAGGAAAGAAATGGGCCGGCTTCTGCTTAGGAGCAATGAGTCGGGTAGCTCAGTTGGTCAGGGATGGGTTTTGTATGGTAGAGGGGGCGATTAAACCCTTTGTTTTGTCCAGCGTTAAAAGAAGAAAAAGGTAGCTCAGTTGGTCAGGGACGGGTTTTGTCTGGTATAGGGGGCGATTAACCCGTTGTTTAGTCCAGCGTTACAAGGAGGAAAAAAAGAGTAGTTCTAGCTTCCTTTTGGTTAAGGAGTAACCTTTCATTCCATAATCTGGCTTCAAACGTCACTCAACTTTAAAAGAGGTTAATGAGGTTTTCGCTAATGCACCTCCGCTTCCATCTCCCTGCTAAAACCGATGTCAATACCTTGGAATTCATCCTCACAGGATAATCTCTGTCATGGATCCTAGCAGGAGCTGGGCTGCTCGGTGGCTAAGAATTGGTATGTTTTATTTTGTACTAACAGATGCTCCAAGTAAGTTTGTTCTGATAGTATACAGAGTGGTGCACCTGTATATTTTATGCATGTTCCTGCACCTTTGTTTTGTTTTCTTATGTACTCTTACTGGAAGTTATATGGAGGATTGTGCACAAGACTGTCAAATAAAAGTTATGTCAAATAAATTGGTTGGCTCTTACATATTACCGCTATAATTTGGTATGGACATGATGAATCGCCTCTAATTGTGGTGATGCAACTGTTCTACTAGTGCTGGAGAAGATTTTTGTGATATTGCACTGGGAACTGGGATCATCTGGTAGAACTAATCTAGTACCTGGTACTGAAATTTGTTTTCTTCTTGGGCATAGGTGTGTAAAATGTGTATTGTGAGGCATGAATTACAAGCTCTGATTTCTGGCCTTTGTGCTTAAAAGATGATCACTTCATTTCTGGGAAGAGGCTTTGAGATCTTATGCATTTCAACTCTGTGGAGGTGAAAAGTTCATATGCACAATGAGTCCTGCTATAATAGTTGCTATGAACTTTAGGAATGATGTATTTTGAGAATTTGTGAGGTTGATTTTCTTTCTTTATAGTTTCGTAGAATATTGTTGTTTTTTCCTTCTCAATATATTTGCCAGTGTAAAGATTCTGCAATTTGGTGATTGCCTCTTTGCTGAAATTCTCTTGAATTCCAAGTCTTATATTCTATGTCTTTGTAGGAAAATTTGTTCCTGGTGTCTACACACTTGCAGTCTCAGAAGCACTACCTGAGGACCTGCAGGTCTGTATTTCATTGGGACGTGAATTGTTGAAATCTTCTTTTATGTGAAAAAAATTATGTTGAATGTGCTCCATTTGGCATTTTCGGTTAAATTTGAGGGTGCTTAATTTGTGAAACTGTGCCATATAGAAGCTACGGCGAGAGGTAAATCGCTTTATGCAGACAATTATCAAATTGGGCATTTTAGCTAGGACATCTTCGCTCAGGATAAGTTTTCCTTTGCATGTATGGTCGTTGAAAGCCAATTGCTGAATTTACATGAAATAGAGTTTCTGTTGCTCCCCATAAATAATATTACCGAGAATGTCACACTTCTCCGATGTCAAGGACAATTGATTTGTAGGTTAAGATGCAGAAACGCTGCAAATCCTTAGAGAAGCTGTAGTGGGATATCACCATCAAATCTTCTTCATTCTTTGTCTGATTCTGAGAGTGAAGCATCCTTACACCACTTACCCTTCAGATTGAGTGCCTGTCGAATAATTATTCAATATGATGCTCACTGCCCATACCAAGCCGTTGAATAAAATACTACATATATAAATGCCATCATATCTTCAATTAGAAGCTGTTATAAGCTTCGATCACTAATAAATTGTAGGCATGCCCAGTTCTTTGTTCTCCTCGTATTAAGGCCTTTTTGAGACCCATCAACCCTTGGATGGGCATGATCGCTGTCTTCTGGTTTTGAGCTGACTATCTCGTCTTAATCACTTCAAGTATCCACATGTCAGGATTGTGGATGAGGACAAATAGAGGAGTAAAAGATATCCTCAGCTGCACTTCACTGTGCTGAGTAAACATTCGGCACTTATATTAAGTTGTAAGTGGTTGTGAAGATATAAATTTTGTTAAACGGCCAGGCGGATGCAACATGAATTTGATGATCAGGGTCACCTAATTATTTGCAGTGGAATGACATACTGATCAGATTATCATAGGATTTGAATGGGGTCCAATTTAATTCCAATTGTTATTTGAGACTGATGAGGCTATTTAAAGACGAAAAGAATCTCACCTCCCGTTAGTATCTTGTATATTACTGATGTCTGGTGTGCTGAATCCACCCATCTTGAGCTTGTCCTTTGATATGTATCAATTTCAAGCAAAGTAAGTCAAGACCTAGGGCTTGGTGAGGACAATTCCATTTGCTTTTCTTGGTGTTGTGTTGGTTTAATTCTTTGTTCGGCTGTGAAAAAGCATTCTCATCATTTCCTGCTGTCTCTCTTCTATAACTCATGGTCAGATGATTCACTTGTGTTAAAATTGTTCTTGCACTTTCTAATTTTGTATTTAGGGTCTTCAGAACCCTTGCTTTGTGCACATTGATAACAGTCGTATAATCTTTTGCTGACTCCTTGCAGAACTTATGTGAAGACGAACGTGTGCAGTATGTGCCTCCAAAACGCGTATGATTTTTCAGTTGAGGGTTATGTTTGGATATCTGCCACACTTGTAGGATCAGTACTTACCAGATGTAGTATAGGAAGTGTTCCATGTCCTCGATCTTCAGGGTAATCGATCCTTTCGAAAATGATCGATGAAGTGTATGGTCAAAAGATTCTGAAAATGCAAGCATGAACTTTGGAAAGCATTCGTAGGTGTTATGCTTTCTTTTGTCCTCTAGAGCCAGGTGCAATTGTATTTTATTTTGTAAGGGGATAGATTGGGCCGTCGTGTTCAGATGCATCGTCTACGGGTTCAATGAGCGATGATCTCTCGAAAGCTATGGCGGCTAGCTTAGCATAGGCTCTAATGTAAGTATATGTTCCTGAATGAAAATGATCAGAAAGGTACTTCTTATATTGGTCTGAGCTCTGATTCAGAACCATAGAGCTAGGAAGTTTGCGTGTGTATGGGTTCTTTCAGCAGATCGCAGTTCTCTGCAAGTGAACCCAGGATTTGCCCACAATCTCCTGCGCGAAATGGTCCACTACGCCCACAGCTTTTTGATCTCGATGTAGAAATCAGGGAAAAATTGGGAGCGGCGGGGCGGCAAAAGCTTTACCGGAAATCAAAGCAGCAAACAAAGGACTGTTCGAAAAGCAAGAGAGACGAAGGCTTCCTCCACAAGCTCAAACCGATGCGTGAATCAAAATCAATCGCTCCAGACAAAAGTGAAGGTTTCTCGCCATTAATGTGGACTCGTTCCTCCATATCCTCTGGCTTTTGAGGAGAGGGCTTTATCCATGCCTCCACCTTGTTCGCGTAATCAGGAGAAAAGCCATGACTACCTATGGATCCAATTGAATCTCGTCGACCAAGGTCGACGATATGCCATCTCACTCGTATGCTTAAGGTGGGGACTCGGGGTTAATTAATTCGGGATTCCATAACCATTACCATTTTTTCAGGAACAATGTGAAGATAAAAGTCGAAAGAGTCCCGGTGGGCACACCCCCTTAACACATCGCATGGAAAAAAGCACTCTTTGATGTGTATTGGAGAAGAAACCACAAGCGTGTAATCAGAAGCTATTGGCAGCATGAAGTGCCAGAACTTCCCGTCCCCACGGTCCTCCACACTCATGGCCAGCCTCCTCCTCCTCCTCTCCTGTATATATATCTGTGCTTGCACACTCACGTTATTTCAAAGAAGGAGAAGAAAATATAGAAAAAAGAAGAAAAAAATTAGAAAGGCAACAACCATGGCCATTTCTTCAACTACAAATAGGCTTCTTTGCAATTTTATGGCGATCTCCATGTTGTCGCTTCTTACGGTTGGTGCTCGTTGTGAGACTGGTGCTCGATCGGTGAGGCACGTTGACGGCATCGGACCGTCGCTTGGTTCATACAGAAGACGTCTTCTAGATAACGGCCTCGGTCTAACTCCACCCATGGGGTAATGTTTTACTGTTTCTTCATCGCACTATACACTCCATATGAGTCTATGACTGCTTCATCGAATTGTCTTATCAGAAAAAAAAAAAAATTTCCTGTTCTATTTTCTTGCTTTTCGTCACTTGGACAAATCTCTGATTCTGCACGAGCTGTTATTGTACGTACTTGTAAGTTGTAATTATCTACTAAATTACTATTGCTCGGTGAACCTTCTTCGCCTTTGAACGTTTGCTTATATTAAACAAACCTTATGTTATAGTTAAACTCGTAACATATAGTTAAGCTCTTGAAGAGTTTCTATCACTTTGTATGAACGGTTCAGTCGTAAAGCTCATCATCAAAAAAGTATCGCGAATCTCATCCAGTGGATCATGGCGGTCTGCTTCGAAAATCGAGCATATTTACTTCTTTTTCTTTGAATCTACATCCAAATTGACATCGAATATTAGTGAATCTTTTTTTTTTTTTAATCTTTTTCATCTTCAATTTGAATCTCTCCCACACTTCTTAAAAAGTGGGGGGGGGTCCTTTGAGCATGTAAAATGAAATGATGCAAAATTCATCACTTTTTTAAAAAAAGTTCCCCCATTATTTCGGTTGTATAATTCAAGGAAATCAGTAATCACCAAGGGATGCGCGATTAATTTAGGTGAGTTAGGCGTATTATTTAACTATAGAATCACGGGGTGATTTCTTCTTATGATTTTTCCAATTTGTCCGGACCAACAAAAAATTAGTCTATCAAATACATTAAATCAGCTTATTATATAGCGACTCACCACCAATTGAATATTATGGGTTCATTTTCTCCGGGAAAATTATCAAAATAGTATTAAATCTATTGCAATTATACCAATTCAGTCATAAACCCTCTTTGTTGTCAATTGAGTCATGAATCTTTTGCATTTGTGCGAGTTCACTTCGTCCTCACACCGCAGTGTTAGCCTCGATGAATATACATGCAAAGATATTGCGATGTACTTAATCAGTTTAGTTCTATTGAAGAAATTGTTGTGAGCATGCAGATTGTCTTGATTGAGAATGCAGTTGTATTCAGAAAAAATGAATTACATTCCATTTGCTAGCCAACAAATACTGCTAAGCTGGCTTTCTTTTCTGTATTGATCTTCTTGTTTCATGGGCGGCAAGATATTCCTCCTGGAACATTAGAATGGACAACAAAAGATTCTGTTGGCAGACATTAGTTCATGTCTGGAAGCTTCCACATAATCGTATGCTATTTAGAATCTTCGGCCGGCCATTTACATATATTCTCTGGCTGTATCGGAGCAACCTCGCACTTCTGGCGGTCAAAAACTATGCTTTTGTCTATGTAACCTCTAATTGTTAAATATGATATGAGTCCTGTTTCTTCTATCATTAATCTGGGGAAAGCCTTTTGAGGATGTGCCCTTTTAAGGGATAGTTCGGACTGGGCTTCAGGTGGTTCGGTAGAAAGCGGCATTTGACTGCCTTCTCAATGGGAAATGCCAAAGCTGTCATGTCCCTCAGATAGACCATTGCGCGTATGAGTCGAATTCTGCTTGTTTTAGGGCTAATTGTCTGTTCTGACTTGTGTATAAGGGCAAATTCTCGTTTTCACAAATGAATTAAACATGTATGTAAGAACCAAGAAATCCGAAGCTGACATATACAACCATGACTAAAATGCGACAACATACTATCCGACAGCTCCGCTGTTAGAGTGAGTCATCTCTTCCGACCAAAAGATTTCATTGGGGCACGTCCAGTAAGTTACAATAATAACAAACATCCCGTAGTTCACTGATCGTTCCTAGATTGCAATGTTCTTGTTGCTTTCCTCGGGAAATACATCGTCACATAGGTCAAAGGGCCTAACTTTATCTTGCCTTGTGAAATTCGTATGCACCTATTTATAGAGGTTTCCTGCAGAAAAGGAATTACACAAGCTTCTCATGGATCACTCGTCGCTTTCTCTTCCCTTGTTCTTGCTTGTTTTGGTGGCCGTATCAGCAGGTGCAGCAAGCGGTATCAATCAGAACAGGAAGCTTGGCAAATCCAGACCAAGAAGAGATCTGTTAGATAATGGGTTGGGTCGGACTCCGCAGATGGGGTAGGCATACTTTGCCACTGCAATTTATGAATAATCTTTATTGGATAACAGTATGACAACAATCCATTAGCATCTTTTGAAAACATTGCAAGAGGAGACAGGAGTTTCTTTGACATGTTTATGAGTTCATTATACCAACTTCAAACCTTCATATGCCGCCTTTTCAAGATCTAAGCAAAAAGGAACGTTTGGATATCGTCCCATGCAGATGGAACAATTATAATCACTTCCCTGGCAAGCTCAATGAGAAGCTCATTGGCCAGACAGGTAGTAAGGCATCACGCGGGAGCCTACAGTGATCTCCAGGCCAATTATCTCCTTCCAGCTCTTTATTCATCGATTCTCACATTTCCTTCACTCTCGCAGCCAATGCAATGGTTTCCACAGGGTTGGCAGCTCTGGGATACGAGTACATTAATCTTGGTAGCGGCTTTTCCTTTTGGTTTTACTATGTACTGAAGAACTGGTAAAATTCTCTATTTTGCCTGACTCTAGCTTTTGATCAGATGATTGTTGGGCCGAACTGAACAGAGATTCTCAGGTACAAAATCTCTACACATGAGAGTCATTATATTCGTGCCTGCGGTCGCTTTTGGTGGATCTCGCCATATGTTTGACCTCTTAGTCATTAAGTGCTGATTCTTTCTTAATCAGGAAGTTAGGACATTAAATTGTTTGGATTCTGATTCTTTCAGCACATTTGCTTGTGAATCCGGAATGACTAATCTATCAGGATGTCAAATAAGTTGTATTTCTTGTAATGAGCAATGTTTTCTTGCACCAGCAAGTACTTGGTTTTCACACTCGTGATACTTGCAGAGCTAGCACAACAGATATTTGCTTCACTTTTGACGTCCTTCTCAGTGATGTCATCAGACTGAAACTCGTGGTCGATTGTTCTTGAGGATTGTATTGGTCTGGTGCAAATTAGTTTTACCAAGTCATTGTTTGGCTGCCAGAGCCCTGCATGATGCAGGTGCTTATCAGCAAGCTTGCAAACCGTGTGTTGATCGCATGATTCAAAATATTTGTGCAGGGGAATTTAGTTCCAAATGCTACTATCTTTCCCTCAGGTATGAAGGCACTAGCCGGCTACATCCATAGCAAGGGTCTCAAGATTGGAATATATGGAGATGCCGGGTACGGACATCTTGTGGATCCTTTTAAGTCACATATCTTCCAGATGAATTTATCCTAATTATTGCAGCAGTCTTGGCACCATGAACAAATTCAGGAATGTTCAAGTGAATGCTCACTAGTTTCTTTTTAAACGAGCAAAAATAAGCTAATGTCCCATTTTTGCGGATCGCATGTTTTGCCTTAAAGTGAGCCACCAGATTCGCTGAGGCACCTTCAATGAGCTCCAACTTGACAATTCCTCTGTTGAAGATGCCAACATTACTCGTCATATAGGCCACCTCATAACAAGCTTGTTTATCTTGACCAGGACATTGACATGTGCAAGGACAATGCCAGGGTCACTCGGCTATGAGGAACAAGATGCCAACACTTTTGCTTCATGGGTATGTATTGTCTGCACAAATTTCTGCATAGATGCACTAGAAGTAGCACTCCATAAGGAAAATTTCTCCCAAAAGCATCCAATAACCATTGAATTTTGATTTGACATCAGATGTTCTAGACTATGCTGTTATTGCAAATGGACTTCAGTTCTTCTCAAATCTTGAATTTATTGTCTCGGTACTTTCCAGAAAAATACTAAGACAATAAATTACCTGAAAATTACTAGACTGAACCTCCAGGAAAATAGTAAGCTTGCCAATTGGGTCTATTCTGAAATAATCTCTAGTCTCAAATCTTCTAGTGCCACATACGCATAGTCTCCCCAATTAATTCGACCTCTTGGCTTAATTGCTGCAGGGGATTGATTACTTGAAGTATGATAACTGTCACAACAATGGGACTAGCCCTCAAGAAAGGTAAAGCAGATATGATTTGATTGTGGAAGGTAATCGACTATGACTTGTGAGTGAACGCTTTCAGCGACTGATCGGCAGATACACAAAGATGAGCAAAGCCCTTCTGGCCACTGGAAGGCCAATCTTCTTTTCTCTGTGCGAATGGTATGTGACCACATCGAACCTCGGTAATTGCTTTTGGCGTACACATCATCTGTGACAGTGTTCAGACACTGAACAATTATAGTCAATATGAAGTCACAAAATGGTTCATGTGGTCTCTGTAGGGGCCAAGCCTATCCTGCAACTTGGGCGGGGAGCGTAGGAAATAGTTGGAGAACTACTGGAGACATAAAGGATAACTGGGGAAGGTAGCATGAACCAGATCAACTAATTGGTGGAAATGAATTCTCGGTTTCGATAATCAGATGAACGAGAAAAATTTACTTTTGTTGCTGAAAATGGGAAAATCGATTCTTTTCTGTCGCAGTATGATATCGAAGGCTGATCAAAATGATGCTTGGGCATCGTATGCTGGACCAGGAGGATGGAACGGTTAAAATGATCGATCTTTTCAAATGCAATTAGGATTTGAAACTCGATTTGTTCAATGGATATCCTAAGCTCTGGCAACTGTCCTGTGGTTTTCAGATCCTGACATGCTTGAAGTTGGTAATGGAAATATGAGTACAGAAGATTACCGATGTCACTTCAGCCTTTGGTCTTTAGCAAAGGTAAATGTTCATCCTATAGAAGAATCATGTAGACTCTTATCATGTTTCCCTTCGAGATTTACGTTTCCTTACAGTTCATCACTTTACAGGCTCCGCTTATCTTAGGTTGCGATATTAGGTCCATGGACAATGACACGTTCGAGCTGGTAAGCAACAAGGAGGTCATTGCTGTTAATCAAGGTCTGGAGATAATAGTCAAATCTCATGATAATCTTATGGTCAATGGAAAGGCAAAAGGACAGTAAAAACTCATGATCCCTGTTTTCATTGAGTGCTTGTGGCAGATGAGCTTGGAATTCAAGGCAAGAAGGTGAAGAAAACTGGAGATTTAGAGGTGAATCTGCCGAGACAAGGCACTACTTTGCAAGGAGTGTGTACGAGATTTTCGTGTTATGATATGCTCACTAGTCCTCTCTTTCTTCATGTCAATATGTAGGTTTGGTCGGGTCCGCTGAGCGGCAACAGAGTGGCTGTAGTCCTTATGAATAGAGGGCTTTCTACTGCTAATGTGACTGCCGAATGGAGCGACATTGGTCTAAATTCTTCCGTGATCTTCGATGCTCGTGACTTATGGGAGGTATGTGTGCAAGAATTTCCATTTTTCCTAAAGCTTCTACTCAGACACGATATGCTGTGAATAGGATCAGAATCTGTCTCTTACATACTTAAAGCCGCAAATTACCCAGTTTAACGTGGAAGATGGCTTGACATTTTTCAGCATTCGACGACAACCTCGGTCCAAAATCAACTGGATGCAACGCTTGATTCTCATGCCTGTAAGATGTACGTCCTGACGCCACATTAGCACGCCGTTCGTCCGGAACTACGAGTGTGCAACGACTCCTCTAGACATCCGTCAATATGATGCAATAAAGAAGATGATAAGTGTTTCCACATATGCAGAAACATGACTTGTACCTCTATCTGGACAAAATCTGACATCTATCTTTACCTTAACTTCACGCACGGTCAAAATAAGATCAAGAGAGCCACATTAACTGTTCCTAGCAACCAAACTGTAATCAAGAAGCGTAAGCCTGCGAAGTCCCAGGTATTGTTACAAGTTAGAAAGCTAGGAACACAAGAATTTTCTGTTAACCTGTTTAAGGGAACTTCTACCAATCCCTTACAAAACTTGTAACCTCTCTGGAGATCTCTTTGACCAGCAAAATGATCCTGCCAACACAATAAAAGCAATAAATACTAGCTTTAGATCATCATATAAATCTAAAGATTATACGCATCCTGTAGTGTTTCCGCAAAGTACTTCATAACAGCATAGTTACAACTACTCTTATATTAGACAGAACCCAATACAAACTCGAAATCGAGGGCAAACAGCCCCAATTTCTTCAGTCTGTCAAGGCTAGCAAATTTCCTATGGCAAACAAGAAGGTAGGAGTGGTTTGGCAATAAGATTGAGGAAAATATTTGAGGGGATAGTGCCGACGGGGAGAAGAAATAGATAGGGATGGAAACGATTGCTTGTAAATTGAATAGAAAATAGATCTCAGATCTGATCACAATAAAATCATTCAGTGACCCACCAAGCCTCGTATGCAGTTCAGGACCTTTCAAAGCTTATCCCCCCAAAACAAGACCGGACCCTATATATGGCGCTAGCGCTTCGCATTCTTTCTATTTTATCAAATTCCATTCCAGGATAGGCGATTAATAATAATCTAACAAGCGAAGTGGTCATCGTCTGACCAATTGGCTTGGACATTGGATCGCTCGTGGCAGCCCATCTTGTCTTGCCTTATTTAAATGGAATGACTCTCATAGTAGTTACGCTAGAATTACTTGCAGGGAAAAACTTGAAACCAAGCAAAACAGGGAAGAATCAAAAGCTCCATAGAGTGTACCATGATTCAAAAAGTTGTGACGTGATGATATCTTGATTAATGGATGTCGAAATTACAAGAAGAAGTCCCGCTGAACTATATAAACAGTACATTTCAAGATATCATTGTTTTAACTCGAGCATTTGTGTTTTCCGAAGCATTATTTAAGATGGAGAATCACTCAAGGCCCATGCTCAGATCATCTCTTAGGTTTCTCAAATCACATAGGGCAACCTTTTTTTTTAAGCTATCCTTCTAAGAAGATCACTTGTGTCCTTATAAAAATAAGAAAAAATTTTAAATAAAAACTTGAAGTGAACTTTATTTCAAACAAGGGCCGACGTTCACTCTTTGTTTCAAAAAATGCCTGATTAAGGGAATTTTCATCATTTTTTTTTCTTCTTTTTCCCTTTATTTTCATCGATGGCCAATCTCATGGTCGACCACCAACAAGGGCTAGGTAGCCTTGCCCCGCCCGTCGAGGCAAGGCCGCCCTCAACTATCGCGAGGATGGCCCCGCCCGCACCGGGCGAGGTCTCCTTGTTGGTGGTGGGCAAGGAGACCCTCACCCGGATCTAGCAAGGGCCGGCCTCACCTCGATTGCCCTAGGCAAGGCAACGGGTAGGGCAAGGCCGCCTAGTCCTTGCCGATGGCCGACCACAAATGAAAATGAGGGGAAAAATAAAGAAAAAAAAGGTAAAATAAAAAAAAAAACAAAATAAATGATGAAAATGTCTTTGATTAGACTCTTTTTTGAAATAAAGAAGACACTTTATACTTTTATTTGAAGTAATATTCACTTTAAAGTGTTATTTAAGAAATTGAGAACACATTAGGTTATTATTTGAAAATTTCCCTAAAAATTAGTGAGTGAAGAATATTTCCATGTCACGAGCATATTTAGACATATATTATTGTCATTATTTCAAGTGAATATTTTTAGTAAAATATTTAAGAACTTGCTAAGTAAAAGAAAGTTAAAAATTTAAATAATAGTAACATGGAATATCCAATAGAATAAACAAATAAATAAAAACCACGCCTCCCGAGGTGGAGAGTAGTGCCGAATTAAAAACTCACGAAGCTCGGAAACAGCTTGATATTTTTCGATTCGAGGAAGATGACTGCAACCGCCGGTGCTGGTCACTGCTGGTTCTTGAAGACTGGTTCTTGCGCTCTTCTTCGTCAGCACTCGTCCTCTTCACCTCTCGCCAAGACACTCCCTTCGCGTCCTCGTCTTCCAAAGAGCCGCAATCCCATTTCGTGTTCCCGCAGTGCGCGCGAAGAAGGCGACAATGCTTCGACGAGCAGCAGCGGAAGTGCGGATAGGGCGAAGGGGTCGGGGACCACCGCGAGAGCCCGGAGGCTGCTCAAGATTCGCGAGGAGAAGCGGAGGCGTGAGCACGATCGGCTTCACAGCTATCCCGCTTGGGCCAAGTCAGTCAGTTATGCCGTGAAGTTGTTTGATTATATTCCCGCCCGAGTTCGCATTGCTGAAGCTTTGATTTTGTTGGTTGTGGACTCGGTTTTTATATTTTTTTTCCCGGTTGTCTGCAGGGTTCTAGAGGACGCCTGCAAGGACGACACTGAGCTTCGCGCCGTTCTTGGTGATAGCATCGGCAACCCCGAGCTCATGAGGCAAAAGGTGGGTTTTGTTTTGTTTTTTCTCGTTTCGTCGGTGTTGAAAGCTTGAGTATTCGAAGAATGTCGTTCTCGTATCTGTCTTTCACTTTACTTTTTCTAGTAATCCACCCATGCTACTTTCCTTTTTCTCGTGTTGGCATTCAGTTCGAGAACAAAAGCCAAAAAAAATAAAAATTGTTGCGTCTTGTCTTCACTAGAGTGTACAGTGTTGTCGCGTGAAAATCTGAGATGATATTCACATGCTCCAGGTGGAAGAACGAGTGAGAAAGAAGGGTCGAGATTTTAAAAAATCTAAGACTGGATCGGTCCTCGCTTTCAAAGTTAGCTTCAGAGAGTACTCTCTCTCTCTCTCTCTCTCTCTCTCTCTCTAGTTCATGCCACAATGGGGACCGTGTTCATGTCAAACTTGGGCCATTTCAGAAGTCATTGGTAACAATTACTGCTCAAATCTGTAGTTATGCAGCACCGCCATGTTTACGAGTAAACGATGAGATCCTTGTTGTCAGAAGTACCTATATTAATTTGTTGCATCTTACTTTTGATTGTTCTAGCAGTGGCTGCAGTATCTAGCTTTGCTATAATATTTCGGTATCTCACCTCCAGTTATGTCGTTTCACTTGTATCCCAATTTATTTTTTCAGTACAATTCTACTTTCTAGAGACCATGTATGTCATTTTCCTTTACTATACTAGCTTGTATTGAATCACGAAAATGAGTATACCTGAAGGATGATACTTTGCATTAGTCTGCGTGGGGTAGTACATTTTCCCCACTCATAAATCAGGTTTTCTTTGGCACCTCTCACTTTAGGTGAATTGCGTTACCTTCTTTCTTCTAATGATTTCTGTTTTGTCTTGATGTGCAGTTTCAATCCTGCTGAATCTTACATATGGTTTGAACTCTATGGATCTCCATCAGACAGGGAGGTTGATCTAATTGGAAGTGTAGGTTAATGGTTTAACATTCTATTCCGCCATCTTCTAAAATTGGTTGAGTACTATCTGTTTGTTCTTTTGTTTCTTCATACTTCTACTTGCAGCTTGTTTATGAGGACCCATATGCAGGTTATTCAATCATGGTATGTCATGGGGCGCCTGGGTGCCTTCAATTCTTCTAATATGCAGGTTGGAGTACTTCCTTATATAAATATCTTATTCTACAATTGTAGTGACATTTTTGGGCATCAATCATCGAAAGAATATGCTTATATGGGCTCAAGATAAGCTCAAACTGGAGTTTAAAGAACATAGCATGGCCAACCTTCTCTCTTGCCAATACCAAATCAGTGTGCGTGTGTGAGAGAAGCTGAAAACTGGGTAGTTGATTTGTTTAGACTTTTCGGAAAATGGCATCCTTTCAATGTTCACCATGACCTTTTTTCTTTATCATGTTTGGCTAATAGCATGCTTGTAAGAGAAGTTCCACTAAAATCGTAACTGTTGTAGCTGGCAAATATGTCGATGGACTATGATCCTCTCTATGATGCTGACAAGGGTGCAAAGGTGATACCATCATCATTCCATGATATTGGTGATGTGGAGTTCCAGGACAACTGGGGTCGTTTTTGGTACGTGGTTTAGAGACGCTTGGGTTTCTTTCTCTACTTTTGTCTCTCTCTGAAGATTTTTTCATTGGAAAAAAATTCTTTCAATCTGTCGTGCAGGGTAGACCTCGGTACCTCTGATTACTTTGCTGTTGATGTACTCCTAAACTGCTTGACAGTATTAAGCTCAGAGTAAGTCTCAAGCTACTGGAAGAAAGAAGGATTCTGGAAAATCGTAGGAACTTATTAGCACTTTCATTTTTTACGTTCAATAAGTCATTGATCATGGTCTCTGTTTCAACAGGTACTCGGGCATTCAGCAAATTGTTTTTGGTGGTCGGCGCATGGGTGACTGGGAAGAAGGGATGACCAATCCAGAGTATGGATATAAGTACTTTAAGATTTGATTTATATGTGATTATTGTTAGATGATCCATGCTCTATGTACATTCTTACAACTTGGCTGGAGCACATAGGTCAAAAGTCCTGGTTTTGGAAAGTGGATTTTGATTGCAAGTCAATTGCCAACTAAGAGCATTGGAGTTTCGTTGAAGAATGGGAAGTCAAATTACGTAGTGACATGACGAGGCTGATTCATCTCTTCAGAATCCCTGGTTCTTACATGAATGTCGCTCACTATGGTCTTACTTACTGAGAAGTTCTATGCTTTTATCGGGATAAGTACACTGGGAGTGCCATAACTTGTGTACGGTGTTTACTTCATTGCCATAACTTTTTTTTT
Source organism: Rhodamnia argentea (assembly GCF_020921035.1). Lineage (NCBI taxonomy): Eukaryota > Viridiplantae > Streptophyta > Magnoliopsida > Myrtales > Myrtaceae > Rhodamnia > Rhodamnia argentea. Next base: position 5,218,287 of record NC_063154.1, on the reverse strand, counting down.
TGCTCACTTGAGTGCCACAAATTTGAAAACACGATCAGCTAAGTGTCATCACCGATTTGCCCCGCCATAAATCTTACGTGGATGTTGAAAAATCTGACGTGGCATCATCGAAGTAATTTTTTTGATTTTGATTTTTATTTTTAGTTATTTTGAAAATTTTCTTTTTGTTTAGTTTTTTTTTTTTCTGTTTTTCTCTAAAGATTTGATAGGACTATAGTCAACTGTTCTAAAAGCTTAAGCTGATAGAAGAAGGCGTGGTTTAATATTTATATATTCAAACATTCCCCCTCACGTTTAGTTTGGACTTTTTGCATAGTACTAAGCGGGGAAATATTCATTGGGGAGGCAAATAGAGACCTAGAAATATTTGAATTTAGGACTTCGTGCTCTGATACCATGAAAGATTTGATAGGACCACAACCAACTGTTCTAAAAACTTGAGCTGATAGAAGAATATGTGGTTTAATATTTAGGGTTAATACCATGAAAAACCCTAAACCGGTACACATGTGACAAATTTACCTCGAACTATTTTTTTTACCACGAAAAACCCTAAACCGGTACATTTGTGACAAATTTACCCCAAATTATTTTTTTGACCACCAAAAATCCTAAACTGGTATATTTGTGACAAATTTACCCTAAACTAATTCTTTTGACCACTAAATACCCCAAATTGGTACACATGTGACAAATTCACCCCCCGCTAAATTGATTTAATATCATGAAAAACCTCAAATTGATAAATCGCGACAAACAGGATGGTCAAAACCCCATATTGGTATACCCATCAACTATCACGTATCACTAAATCAACAATTTGACGGTTAAATTTAATGAAAATTAACGGAGGGTAAATTTGTCACATGTGTACCAAATTAGGGTAAATTTGTCACAGGTGTACCAGTTTGGAGTTTTTTGTGGTCAAAAAAATAATTTGGGATAAATTTGTCACAAGTGTACCAATTTGGGGTTTTCCATGGTATTAACCCTAATATTTATATATTCCAACATCTTTCTCTTGGACAAAGAGGGTCACTAGCTAGCCCAGGGGTGAGGGCCATCTCGCTTTTGGCCGGGGGGCCGCGATGGCCGTGGGCGACGGCTGTTGCGGCCTTGGCGGCTGCGCCCTCTCCAGATTTGGGCGAGGGCTCTCGAGGCCCCGTCGGCCTCGCCCGGACTTGGCGAGGGTCGTCGCGCCCTTGCTCGCAGCTGACGAAGCCCCCTCGACCACGGCCGGTGAGGCCGCAACGGCCCTCACTAGATTTGGCGAGAGCCTTTGCACCCTCCCTTATAGCCGCCGGGGCCGCGACGGTCATCACCTAGGGCGGTCGCGGCCCTCGCCCTTGGGCGATCAGGTTGTAGCCGGCAAGCGTCACCGGAGACCTCACCGGCCAAGGGGGAAATTCAAGCGTTTTTTTTCTCTCTAGAAAATGTTAAAAAATTAAAATTAAATTTAAAATATAAAAAAAATAATTCCAAAAAATATTGAAAAATTTCATGTGGCACTGAAAAATAAATAAAATAATAATAAAAGATCCACGTAAGATGATTTGTCGGAAATGGCACTCATGTAAATAATTTTGCTCTAATGTAGCACTTAAGTAAGCGGAAAAAAAAAGTTATGACGCTCAAGTGAAAGCCGTACAAAAGTTATGGCACTTCCGATGTACTTATCTCTACTTTCATCCAGTCATTGATTATACATTTCCAGCTTTTCATACACCAGAGTCATCTCTTTTTCTGTTTTGCCAAAATAAGAAAAACTGCTCCTTAAACATGAAAGTCTTGGACCAATTTGTCTAGCCCTTCCCTAGTCAGTAAAATTTGGGCCTGATATTCATCATAATGATTCGCTCTTTATGTAACAAGACTAATGCATGTAAGTTTTGGACATAAATGTGATTGACAAATATGGCTTGCTTACACTTGAAGTATCATTAGACTAGCATGGGTTAAAACCCAGAGGGCTACAGATTCACACGTGTAAATTATTATACAGAAGGTCCCAAATCTTCGCACTGATTTCATTACTGTCTAAAAGCTTTTGTATAAGATAGCAAAAGATAGCAAGTATGTGTGCGTCCTTGTACCAGGATTTCTAATTTTCCTGTACCATCTCAATAACTGCTCTTGGCCTGGAAAAAAATCTTTCCTTCTTCAGCAAAGACGCCTATCATATGTATTTATGATAATAAACCCCTAGTTCTATATCTTCGCATCAGATATAGACATCATTTGCCCAAATATGTAGACAGTTTACTTTAGGGTTCGCTTATTACTGTCTTCCTTGGTTGACCGGAAGCTTCACAATGTCAGACATGACTCTTTCCCGTTTTCATTCCTCCTATGTCGTGTCATTGTTATATTGGAAATGCAAAAGGAAAGATAGATGTACTAATCCACCTACTACGTGTAGATCTGCTATTTATCACACCAGGCAATACCAAGATGAGGTATAGATAAACCTTCGATACTGTAAGAATCAAAAGGCAATATGTCAACGTTGAAATCAAGCACAGGCACAGCTACTTGCAGGATAAGATGTAAGAGGCAAAATAGATGGGAAAGAAATCCAACTCAACACATCGGCAGAATTCAGTTGTAGAAGCAAATAAACAATAGATACACGAGAGTTCAAATGTTTCTCTCTAGGTATGAGCTTAGCTTAATAGGGTTTGGTGATTGTGCTCTGCTTGAAATCCTTAAGAAACATCTTCATTCCTTGGAAAAACACCTTTGAGAAGGTATAGATGAGCCAGGTAGTTGACACGGTGAGACAGGACTTAAAGCTGTATATTTATCATATACCATGAGACACGAAGAAGTTATAGTCATGATGACTAAAATTGTGTTCTCTTAACCAGAACCAAGCAGCACGCTGGTAGGAAACCATCATCTCCCGATCAAGCGTCTTAGGATTGACCCAAAACACTCCATTCATCTTATATGTGCTCATTGCAAATGGAGGAATCCCGATCTCATACTTACATTCTCCATTTGTGAGGACTTTGCTTTCTCTTCTTGGTGGAACAATGGATTCGATTCTCTGATTGTCTTCTGGAATGACCTTTACCAGACCTGAACATCGAATTGTCAATGACATTCCTTGAGAAATAGACCTATATGAACTTGCAAATAATTGGTAGATCATATACCAAGGAGGACATATATACCGGGTGAAAAGAAAATGAACACGTTAAACATGTAGGGATCACATGCTTGTACTGTTAATCATGATTTAAACATCTCAAAGCTAAATGACATTCATGTATAAATTAAATATGATCTTCTAGCACATAAGAAAAAGATTATTACAATGAGGCTGTGTGCATCTACTACTTCAAATATGGGCAATGGATGCGGTAAGTTGATGTACAGTTAACTTGATTCACCTATAACAGAAAGGATCTTCTAATTACAACTACAATTTCAAGAAAACTTCAACTGGCAAACGAACATATGCTAAAAAGCATGCTTGGGATCATTTTGATCCGTGAGAAGATAATGCATGCTTGAACTGTTCACCCGATAAAAAAAATATGTAGTTTGTCAATGTCGTCTCCTTAAAAATCAACTATCGTAAGCTACTGAGCTGGTCTTTCACAACCCAAAGTAGTTTTATTGAAACCTCTCATATTCATTAGGCCCTAGACATGACTGCAATCATATCGAAGATATCCAAATTTGATCGATTAAATTACAATGTCGATGCATCATTTTTGAAACCTAGAGTACTTAACCATATATGGTTAAAACTCATATATGGTGCAGATTTTTCAAATAGGTGGGCTTTGGAAGATCTGTTGGATATGAAACTAAAGATTCTTACTATATTGAGAGTCATGAGCACATCATGCCTGTTATAATCCCTTAACATATAAAAATTCGGTGTATTGCTAAAGATGTAGATGATGGTGAAATTTCCTTCAAGCAGATATTTCTCATAAAATTGGAGAGAAAACTATAGGCACTCCGGAAGACGAAGATCGAAATAATGGTTGTTACTACATCTACGATCTCACTATAAAGATGGATTAAGCAATAGAGCAGAACTTTTAATTTTAGCAGTTCTTCACTATGGATAAATAAAAAGTAGTTGGCTGGACGTAAGAACTAAAGATAAAGAGTGTCTGAGGCACTGCAAGTAAAAGATATACTCAGCAACAAAACCGAAATTTGTTGCTACATTGTACACATCTACTAGGACAAATGTTTTACCTCTAAAGCTTGAGGATATGACGATGGGTATTGAATTTTCATCACTATCATTTGTCCAGAAAGTTTGTACATCAGTTCTCCTTGTTAATCAATGGAACTATGTGAAGAACGACTTTGAGTAGTTAAAATGTGTAATTAATTACTGTATCTTTTCATCATTAGGTTGCTTTTCTTAATACACATTTGCAATTGTTGGACAGCACTGTTGATTAAAGACGGACTTCAACAACCGAACATGGACTTTCAGTGACCAAACTTTCCTTCACTAATAGCACTGGAATAACTTTCTTCACCTTTTCTGCATGAACAAAAGAGACCCCAAAATTTTGACTCAAAGTTTCCACTAAAGACATCCGTGATCATCGCGCTTAGACATTCAAAAGCAGAATTCCTACTTCTAACACTTAGACATTCACAAGAAGAAGTCCTTCCAAACGACATATTCATTGCTGCTTGCACACTAGATCATGTTCAACTTTGCAAAGAAGTTTTCTTATAAATGATTACTTGGTACAGTGTCCCTTGTCAAGCGACAAGTTGTTGTGATCATGCATATAATTGTATAGACATTAGCGGTGATCTTAATGTCTATACCCTCGGGGTTGCTTCTTTTATTGCATAAGTTCTATCCTTACAAGGTTTCACCATTCAAATCAATTAATGTACCAATTTTGACCCTTGAATAACAAATTCACTTGTGAATTGGATTGAAAAATACTTATGATATTAGGGGAAAAGCACATTATCGGTGCCAAAAATTGTATACGGAGATCATTTTGGTACCAAAAGTTTCATTCGGATCACTTAAGTGCCAAATTTTTTAAAAAACGATCGTTTCGATGCCAACTCCTATATACATTGCCGGAAATCTGACATGGCATTATTTAATTAACATTTGAAGCTGATGTGGCTCTGGTGAAGTCCAGTCAGCAATAAAAAAAAAAGGTAAAACCTGAAAAAAAATTATTAATATAAAATACAAACTTAATTAGTTTACAAAAATAAAATGATACATTTTCGTGATAATGGATAGTTTTAAATTGGTCGTCCAACGTTTTTTATAAAGTAGGGTTTACTGGAAATTCCCTTTGTCGTGCTTCAGGTTAGTTAAGCCAATCAATAGGTTTCAATAGAAGTATTGAGATTCATTGATAAATCTTGTAGAAGGAATGAGTTTCAATCTCTTAAGACGTTCAAGCAATATAAGGCTATTCCTTCGAATGGGTTATATTGGGATGAAGTCCCCACATGGCTATTTCTTGTCTTCGATCTACTACTGCTTGGACAATGAGATCGTTTTGTATTGGCAAATAGACTATAGTGGCCGTGATTTAACGAAGCATCAAGTCGAGTTGAGGACCATCAAGTGAAATCTTGCTCTTGAATGTTACGATTACAAGAAGTAGAGAGAGAGATCCAAAGTCTTTGATAGAGATCGAGCAGCTATAGCAGATCCTTTTAGAGATCAGAAGTCCATTCCAGGTACACCCATTTGAGTAGCGATGGCACCTATCAGTGGCAGGTCTCATTCAAAAGCTACCTTAGTGGATGTGCCTCAATCAATGTGTTCGATGGTGATGTTTTCATCACTGTTGCACAAGTTGCTTAAGTTTATTTTCAGTGTCTTTAGAAATTAAGAGTTCCATTTTGAACTAAACACTATCTTATTTCTGACACTGGTGCATTTGAGTTTGCTAAGCGTATTAAGGGAGCAACATTGATTCTTAGGCTCATCATCAGACCTTTGTATGAATCTATTACAGCGTAAGGAAAGAAAGTGATTATAGTTTGAAGCTTGGCTAGCAATTGTACAAATGCCTTCAGCCCACAAATTCAAAGTCTAGAAAGAATTACCATAGGACTTATTCTCACGCCATGATGGGTTTAGGTATTTGTCCTTTATTGACATCTACATTGTGCACGTCTTGTTAAATAACTAGATAGTATGAAGATAACGGTCAGTTTGGAAATGTTTTCAATTGCTTTATAGAGTAGGATCCTCAGTGCCTACGCTTACTGTACTCCAACTTGATAGTTTCCACATATAGATAAAAATAGGGGTAGAGAGATTTCTCCATGAAATATTAGTAGAAGTAATGAATTCCGATCTCTTAAGCAATACAAGGCTCTTGATTTCTTTGTAGCACATTTGAATGTAGTGCTATTATCTTGCTCTATTTTGATGTTGTCCGCCCATGGCCATCTTTCTTGTCTTCAATCCTCTATAAAAATCCTCCATAATGGAATGATCTCTTCTTGACAATTACACTAGAGTGGTGCAATTTAAGAAACAATCAAGATGAGTTGACGACAGTCGAAAGAAATCATGTTCTTGAATGTCATTATACATTATTAAGGCATTCAATTAAGAGAGCAATTTTCATTAGGCTTTTTTCCAAGGCCTTATCGGTATAAATCTATTGTAGTATCATGAAAGAAAGTGGTTGTGAAAGAGGCTATAGTTGGAAATTTGGCTAGCAATTGTTCAATGCTTTCAACATATGGTAAGATTTGGAGTTTTTTGCCTTTGTGGAGCGACTCAAGGCCGAATTTTCAACGTGCTTGGAGCCTGTTGATGAGACTTGTAGATACTCATACAACATCTCCTATTCATAGATTTGCGTCTGCCTTTATACAATTAGATACGACATTATCTATTTTTGGAAAGGGCATCAAGGACTCGTTTCCATGTCATGATAGATTCATACATTATCCTTCATCACCATCTAAATTGTACATGTCATGTTGAATAATTAGAAAATATGAAGATGATTGATAGCTTTAGAAGTTTCTTTGGATTTTCTAATAGAGTAGGATCCTCGGAGAAAATGCATTTCACCACTTCATCGGAAATTGCCTCGCCTTACTATGCTCCAGCTTGGTAGATTCCACTCACTGTATTGGGTCATCTTGATAAAGTAAAGGAAAGGTCAAGTTTAAGAGGAAAGCACTAATTTGTCATCACAAAAACCTTAATCTACTCCATTTTTGTGAATCCATTTATTCAAAGGACCTTCTTAGTTGGCAACTGCCTGTAGAGGCGCTGGTTAGACCAAAGGATTGAAAATCCTATTGCCAGTGGTTTGAATCCACTTATAAGCTGGCAAAGGGTCCAAAGGAAAGGTAGCTAGGAGCGATACGGATTTGGAAATTCAAGTGAAAGAGTTAATCAAAAAATGTGAGCGCTCTTGCATTATGGTGGATTTATATGCTTCGGAGGGTCAAACGAGGTTAAGTCCTTGTCCTTTCAAGCCAGACAAGCAAGCGAGGGATACATCCCCGTAATTGTCCTCTTGATTGCAACCTAGTGATTGATGAGATACCCCTCCATCTTTATTGGACTTCCCTTTTTCTGGAGTCGGATTGCATGAGGAATCTGAGAAGCAAACCGGAGTCGGATTGCCTGAGGAATCCGAGAAGCTGGTGATTGTTAATTAAATGCAATAGATTCAGTTCGTGAAGGTTCAAATTTGGAGAGTATGCAACCTAAGAGAAATTATTCATCTTTGACATAGCCTATTTGGCTAAATTACCGTCAATCATGCACAAAAGTAGCGTGTTAGGTATTGAAGCTTTTCTATCCTCCCATATTACGTGTGATTGGATGGACATTTAATGATTAAGAAAGGCGATGAAACGGATTCACGATTGACTCCTGCCGCCTTGATCCTGGTGTGGAAATCACATCTCGACTCTAGCCTATCCATCCCTCCTTTCGTGGGGGAATTGGCCCAAAGTTGGACAGTGGTCAAGATGTAGGCGGGGCTAGCAGAGGTGATAGGTTGATTTGTACCTCTAGCGAAGCAGCGCAAAATGTCCATTCTATCATCCTTCTTTCCTTTCTGAGCCGACTAAGTCGCCCTGGGAACCGTCTTTCCAAGAAATCTTCTTCAAGCCTACCTCTTGATGAGGAGAGAATCTTCTTTAAATCTTGGAACTGATCGAAGTCTGCTCATTAGCAACACTCCTTGATGAATGGGAGAAAAGATGTCTTTCTCCCCATGGTGCGGTTAAGTTTCTAGATAGCGGCCCTTCGTTGATAGTCCAAATGCAATAGTTGTGAAGGACCATCGTATAATGCTCGACTTTCTCAAGCATTGAACAATGTTCAACGCCATTCATAAAAATTTGGATTGTTTTGTATGTTGATATATCTTAAATAGTTTATTGGAACGCAATTGTCGGTTAATTGTCTCTTTTTCTCCCTTCATGTTCACCTGAGTTGGCTCAAACCCCTATCTTGGAACTTTGCTACAAGAGTGGTACTTGTCTAGGACTTGATCTTAGCCAAATAACCAAGAAAGGAATTTCCGTTATAGGACACTAAGCTTATATTCCATTGATCTTCATGTCCACTACCAAATGTCGTCCCTCGGAATCGGTCGATTCCCATTTTCTTTCTCAGTTCAGTCGCCGCCGTCTGAAATTGGTATTCCAATATCTAGGTGGTGTTCATTCTAGCATGCACTAATGAAAATTCCCCTCCTAGGTTCGTTACGGGGTGCATCAACATTGTAAATTAGCTAACCAGGTCACAAGCTTTGCATAAAGAAAGTTGCACAAACGAAGAACAAGAACAGATATGGATTCAAAGGACAAGTAGGAGAAGGTTGTGATGTAGTGGGAATGCTTAGAACAGACCTTGAGGAGACCATGACAGCATGTGGTAAGTAAGGAAAGATGCAGATAATTCCTTTCGGTTTCTCATCACGGGTATCTGAATGATCGGGTACCTAAAAGGGACAACGTCAATCAGCGAATCTTGGCCGGAATCGAGCTAATCTTCCTTTAGTTAGAGAAGAGAGGGATAGATCAGAAAGATCTGTCAAATCAGCAGCTGTTTTTTCCCCTAAATTCTTTGACAATTCAGAGGAAAGTTACTAAAGCATTACCAAGCAACGGCCACCCAGCTGTGTGGAGTGAGGTCGGTGCTCCGGAAAGTAGTCAAGCAGGGATACTTCTGTGCCAGTTCTTTGATCTAGTCCCAAAACAATTCATCGTACACAAAATCAGATTTGAAAGATTAGATTCAATCCGATCTCGCAATCGAATACGAGACTCCCGCAATACTGGGACGAATTTACCTTCACGCTTAGGGGGGCTCGACTATACGGGTTCAGTATCTCATTGTATTGGCAGTACAGTTCGCCGTGATACTCTTTGACTCGCTCTGGGCCTTCATGCCTAGCATAAGCATTGTCTGAATGCCCCCGAAAAAAAAAAAAAAAGGAAAAAAGAAAGAGAAACGGCGAACACTGTTGGCAAATTTTCGATGAAACAAAATTGTAATTAAGCAAGAGGGTCATCTGGAATTTGCAAAAATGTGAAGGAGCTTACTTGAGTTATTGCTTGGAGGGTCCAAGCTGCTCTTGCTCCCATCACTGTTCACGGTCACGTTCTCGGACTCAGTTGAAGACGATCCCTCTCCGGACCTCCTTTAAACACAAAACAATATAGTAAAAGCATTCGTCTAAATAACCGTCGCCGTCTCGAACCCGAAAAGTGAGTCTTTCTAACATTTTACGATATTTAGATACCGAGGAAGCATTAAAGCCATGCAACAATGCATCTCGGTTCCAAGAACTGAACTACTGAATACTCGAGACAGTTTATCGTACTTGGAAGATTTGAGATCGGGACGCGGCCCTGCGAACTTCTTGTAAGTGAAGATCTGCATTGCCGATAAGGAAGGGAAATAGTATTGCACCACGGAGTCTCCGTTAGGCAGCATGATCGGGACTCCGGCGCCGTAAGCACTCCACTCCTCGTAAGCTTTCCAAAAATCTCTGAGGCGGAACGAGTCCACGACGTCTTCTTCTTGCTCTTGTGGTCTCTCCTTGCTTGCGCTTGCCGCATTAGGCTGGGAACGAAACAATAAATCGAAATGTCAAGTAAGAAAGAGCTGAAAATCATGGTACAAAATCGACTTGACCCGCACCGGATCCATGTGAGCCCGATTCATCACTGCCGTCAAATCGGCAAAATCATGAGTTACGATGATTTGGGGCCACATGAGGGCTTATTTTGCTGCGCGCAGAAATTGAAGATCAGACTCTTCTATGATCTCTAAGGACCATCGTCCTTCGATATTGATAGCCGTTGGATCACAAAAGATAGATCACAAGTCGGCCTCTATCGAGGTCACAGTGACTATATGATGTCTGCGGGACGAGTAATTAGAAAAAGGACCAAAATCTGCTTAATACTTGTCCTATAAATTTATTGAAATTACCCGAGAAACGGAAATTTGGGACCACTCCTTTTGATCTCCAAGAATTATTTGGCGATGACGTATCAATTATGCAGAATCGAGTTTTATGTGTCATTGTCCTGAAAGTAATAATGATAGGAGACCGGACTTGTTTTTCTAGGGATTTCTTTCCCTCAATCTCGATTCTTTTTTCACTAGTGAATCGAACTGGATTAATAAGTGGTATGTGGTAGAATCGGGTTAAACCAGTCCAAACCGGACTAATCCCCGATCGAGCCAATTGATTGAACCGATATGACATATCGGAACGGTCTATTCATCTCTTTTCGAATGAAAAGGGGATCTGAATCCCAACAACGTTATTATAGTAGATATGAGATGAATTTCGAAAATCAAAAACTTCTTTTTAATTCTCCCAGGTGAAATAAAAAGAAAATGGAGAGAGAGAGAGAGAGAGAGAGAGAGAGAGAGAGAGAGAGAGAGAGAGAGAGAGGAGGAGAGGAGAGGAGAGGAGAAGTACCCTGGGGACTTCCTTGACTGCAACCCTGGGAATCACAGAGTGAGGAAGGCACTCCATGTTTGTCCAGGACTTCAACTCTGGGACCAGCCTCATGTCCCACCTTGATGGTGCCATTCTCTCTCTCTCTCTCTCTCCTCTCTCTCTAGAAATGAGAGAACTAGAAGTGCATGGTTTGATAAAGAGAAACAGCCCTCCAACAAGCCTTAGTGTTCAGACACAAAAAATTAAAAGTGGATTAGCAATTTCTGGAGAGGCTTAATTAATGCACAAAACCCAAAACCCATCCAAGATTTTATCCACTAACTCATAGTCTCAACCCTCACTTCCCCTTTCATGTACTTACCCACTAATGATCCTTTTTCCCTTTCATGGATATATGGTAATTTACCACATATGGTAAAAAAAGAGCCTAGCCAACCCAATCCTCCTCACATGGCAGGTTGACCACACCGCAGTTGCCAATTTCCTTCCTTAAATTGCTAGAATAGTAAAATTCTGGGTTTCCCAATTTCACATAGAACCCAGCAATAAGTACTTTGTAATTAGTGACCAAAAAAAAAAAAAAGGGAGGTATGCATGCATGCCCACTTGTTAAGAGAAAGAGGACTCTAATTTAAGCTTAAATTGAGAGATCAGGGGGCGGTTACAATTCCTTCTTTCTTTTTCTTTCCTTTCTCAATAAGCTTTAAAACCGAATGCAACAGATTTTGTCGGCTTCTGCTTTACTCAGAAAGAAACAAATCTATGTATGGGCTTTTTTCGTTTCTCATTTTCCGCTAAACGAGTGAGCGCCCATTGGATTTCAGAGTGAGCTAAGTTGAAAGTTCAAATTTAAAAAATAAAAATATATAATAGTTTGACATAATCCGGAGTACATTAATTACTATTACCATTAGACTTCTGACATTAATGACCAATTTCCAAAATTAACATGCATTTACGACACATAGTAGTCAACCATTTTAATTAGCTACAAAACAATATTATACACACACGCATTTTCTATATATATAAACTCATATCCCTAAGTTTGACCATAAAAAATTCATCATCCATATGTTATCATCTTACCAACAGCTAGCTGAAAAACCTGAAAAAGATTTAATAAGAATGGGATGAGCGACGTGGTTTCAGTAAATAATACAAATCTCTTCTAAATAGATCTTTGTATGCATGTTTATAAAATAATATCAAGACACATTTATCCTAAATCTAGTAGGTAATACTTTCACAAAATCAAAATGAGTTTTATCACTTTAATAGGACCATATACATATAAGATGTACTCGTTCAATCAATACTTTAAAGTAAGTATCAATAGTTCGATCTATTGATCGATCTCATGCTTAATATCAAATTATGGTCATGCTTGTCAACCCGTGACAAGGCTTACCACGATTCCCTTTAACTATGTCTCTACTTATATTAGCAGGTAGCTCGTCCCATAAAGATATCCTGAGATTGGTATGGATACCCACAACCCTCAAAGGCTTCTGAAAATAGTGACCATGAGAATTTAACTACTAACATCATCTTTCAATAACCCACAAATGCAATCCGGAATTGATTTCATAAATCGTTTTAAAAACCAAGTATGAAAACTTTCACAAATCAATTCCTCATATATAATGCACTTTACAAGGCTTTTTTCGGACACTTGCAGAATACATTTCATTAATCATTCACAGATAAATACGTATAACATTTCGAAACACTTTTCATAAACGTTTCCCAAGCTATTTACAAGTAACCAAAATGTTGTAAATGCCTCCTGATCCAGCTTTATGCATCAAATATTCTCTTCTGTAGCTCATAATATGTCATCACTTTTGCGACATCAGATTACAAATTCATAAAGAGAAATAATGACCACTAACTGAAAAATGCAAAACCAAAAGCTCAAATTGGAAGCTACACAATACGTAAAACTTCAAAAACCTATCAAAGAAGTATCAACTGACCGTCAGACTCATGCGCCAACTAATCTCGACAAAGACTACTAGGTTGGGGTCAAGTCATTCGTTACGGATCGATAAAAGACCTCATTGAACGTCAGAGTTATACAACTCGAGCGTGCCAAGCTTGCAACAGAGTTTCACCTGGAAACCATTCTCAAATTCCGTTGATCACTCATCCTACCTCCGCTGCGAGGTTCTGATCTCCATTAACACTGGAAACTACGCTAACTTCGCCAATTTGCAAGGTACCCCTAAGCTTTCAGGACGGAGAAAGTAAAAAGCTTCCAAGAAATATTCAACAACAGAAGGATTCATAATGCAACTTTTTACTAATTGATGAACATCTTCCGACAAATGATTGTTTGACAATTTTGTGATCCCGTATCCCAAAAAAAAGATCGATAAATACACGCTCACTCGTGGCTAAAACTTACAAACTGAGCTTCACAATGGGTTAGTGTGAATATTGACTGCTTGTCTTCACTGCCAAAGCACATTCGCCACGATGGTGCCGGCACGAAAACCACCAGGCACTTGTATGAAGAGTACTTGGCCATCCACTCCGGTTAAGGTAGTTATATTAGAGTGAGGTTAATGCTTCCACATTTCAGTATATGCACTGTGAAACGGGCAAATAAGTATCATCGACCCGTAGCCGCTGCTTGACCACGAGGCGGTCAATTTCTTGAAAGAATCACATTCACTTCCTTCAAGATACATGGGGAATGTATCCTACACAAAGCCCGTGAGTGAAAATCTAGTTGGCCGATCTGCGCTCGTCAAACTGCTTGAAGAGCTAGACTCAACTCATGCGCGGACTTTGCAACAGATCCCCCTCTTCTATGAACAAAGAAAATCAGAACATCGTCACTTCTATGGCTTTTTTAGAAGCATATAACAAGGTCTTCAGAAAAGGAAAATTAAAATGAACCTGGTAAGAGCAGGCAAGCACTGTTTGACCTTTTCGAGCTCTACGTAGCAGAGGTTATAACGTTCCAACCTGTCCCAATCCACCAGCATCACCATCAAGTTAGTTTTTGGATGAAGATTCTACCCAAGAACATTCAAGAACTGAACAAGATGATAAGGCACACACCTTTGTTCAGCTTCAATATCTACACCAACAGGCGTTGATGCCGATACTGCTGTATAAACCATGGAACCAAAAACTCTGACCAGTTTGAGAAGTATGTCCACAGAGATGCTCAAATGCCTGCACAGTTAGAAGCTTTTAGAAAAATTAAATGTCTTTATTATGGAACATAAAAGAGGCAAAAGAACAGCATGATTAATCAGACAAAAGACTGCTCATAAAGAGCGTGGCGTCAGGCCATTCTTTTGATCCTGTGTCATGTTCAACATGAATGCAGAATTTCATTTGTCTAACCAAAGCTACATATCTCCAGAAAAGTGAACGCACTATGATAGCTATAATGCCAGTGAAGCATACGATGAAAGCTTTTGATGCTTCACCAATCACAAGAAACGAGGATGCTCTTTTACTGTGAGTAGCTTTACGCAAAACAAACTAAGCTGAAGATTTGAGTGAAAAGGTCTCATCATAGTCATGATCATGGCATCTAAGGGTGTGGATACCTTCACATATTAAAAAAATTAAAGCTGAAGAGCGAGAAATAAATCAGGGACACCAAAATGAAAAGAAGCTGCAGCAACAAAAAATCGCAGCATCAAGGTTCACAACCAGAATCTGGTTGAAAATAAACCGTTTTGACGATGCAAAGATGAGGAGTAAAGCTGCTACCAAAGAACCATTAAGCACTTGTTACTCACCTATCCAGGTCACTCTCAAGAAGTCCATTCAGAAGGGGCAAAAGACAAGTGAACATATCCAGAGTAATCATGTCAATTTTCTCTGTCATTATACTAACTACATCAGCAAGCACCTGCAGTTTAGGACAAAGAGTGGTTAACACAAGGATGCTAATTAAGACCTCATGAGGCAATCCCATGTTTCTTCAACAGTCAGAAAAAACACTAAATAGTCACTGGAAAGCTACTCACAGAATTATCAGCCATCTTCTCCATAGCACCAATAGCCCCTTTAATATCCCTTCTTCCCCAGAATCCATTGACGACCTACCACATAATTTACAGAAAATGATTGTCGCATTTAATGACAAGATGACATCATCGCAACGCTATGCTCGTGAGCTTAAACTATTTTCGTGTCAGGACCACCGAGATCTCCACATGATAACATGCCACCATGTAAGTCCCATCCATACTACCATAGAACATACAAGCGAATAAATATTAACATTTAATTATATACTAGAATGCAACTTAAAAAAAAAGGCCGAAAATGAATTAACAACTTCTTTTTGGAGGACATCCCTTAACTTGCTGAATAGGGGAGATGAGCTCATACTACTCACATCCTACCTTTAAATCTCCCCCTCTAACATGACCTCTAAGATAAGCATTCAAGCAGAGAAAGATAGTCACCACAAGTTGTTCTTAGCACTTTGAAAAACACGAGCAAATGTCCTATTGATTAAGAATCTGCAGCTTGCAGATTCGAGAGTGAAAAGCATTTTCTATGGTGTTAGATTCCCACTACGCTCCTCATAACTTCCAGCCTTATACAGCTATTGACATGACAAGATGGGCTAATGCATAGGCTGTTGTTTACCAAAACATAGAGTTCACAACCACATTATAACTTTCAAAGACTTGAGTGTATACAGCTATTTAAATCATGACAGTGACCTATATGAAGTACCTGCAACTTGGCTAACCGAGACTGCATAGAGCCAACAAATTGGTCATGATGCTCCATCACATCTGCGATGGCATCCTCATCACTGGCAGAAACTGTTTCCTTCTCAGCTGACGATCTATGTCCTCTCTGTTTCACAACAGGAGTTGTCAAAGACGAACCCAATTTATATTCATACAAGGCGACATCGTGAGTATGCTACACCACACTGTATTATGAAAACCCGGAAAACCCAGATCATGCCTCTTCCCTCCCTCCCTCCCTGGACTCTTGATCTCGAGTGGGCAAAGTCCATCCAAATGGAAGCTTTTAAGAGCATCATCCAAAACAAAGTGGGCAAGGGCCTACGCACAATTGCCCAAACCATACCTTCGTATTCCCCAAACTGGACTTCAGCCCAAGAAAATCAAACAAAAGTCCTAAATGCCCACAACAAAAAGGCAATATCTTTGTCCATTCTTTGTTTTATCCACCACAAGAGTCGCAATGAAAAATTCCAAAAACAGACAAATCAAGAGAAGATACTATTTGGGCTAAAAAAAAAAAAAAAAAGAGAGAAGCTACTATAGGAACCCTCCTTGGTATCAGAACCCACATACATGCAACTGCAGAGGTGCATTTGCTCAAAAAAAGAAAAACAGAATGCATTGTTGCCCCATTCTTGCATATAATGACACTTATTCCAATAACGAATAACAGGTTGAAATCTGTCGGAAGGAAATACAAAACATTGAAAGAGAGGGCCAGTGAAGAACTAGTGCATTTCCTTACCACACTAAGAGGAAGCACATTTACACCAGGCCCCGCTCTTGAGGTAATGCTGGGTGTAGGTCCGTCGATATTAATCTTCTCTCTTTTCTCCCAATTAACAAGGGAACGCATTCGCCCTAGATATTGACAAGATTATATGAGCAAACCTCCTATAATGCCCAAACACAAAGTAAATTTTGAAAATAGGATGTACCTCCCCTTTGTCCATCCACAAAAAGTTGTGCTCTGTTTGCTTTCTGCAAACGAGATTCATCTGCAACAAAAGATTCGATATTGAGAATCATTATTTTAAGGAAAAAAAAATGCACATTTGCAGATCCAAGCTTCAATAATCCAAAGAGTTGGAAGCCAAACACTCCAGCTATCTAATAGGCAGAAGGTGGACATTATGAAGGTGAAACCCAACAAACACATGACAGTTCTCACTTTTGCCTGTAGCTGGCTATAGATTTCACAGAGACCATCAATTATTGCATTAAGGTGGAAAGAATTCATCCAGCTGTGATTCCTTGCAACACATCTCAGCATATGATGCTTAACTCTTTCACTAAATAGCTTTGTCGCAGTTCAAGGAGTCTAACCAGATCCTAGGCTTTAGAGGGGAAACAAACTCAAAAAAAATTCACCAAGTTGTCATTTTTGGACCAAAATCTGAATTTCCAGGAGATGTTAATATAGCTCCTTGCTACTATTTCTGCACCCAGCTCACTTTACATATGCACATGATATATCAGTAAAGCACATTTATCAACTTCGCCAGACTAATACCACTCTCCATTACGAGGATCTTCTATTCACCTATCAGGCTTCGTTGTGCATTTACCAAATAATACTAAGGTGCATAATTTCCTCATTTTGCATTACTCTACCTCCCTCTTAAAATTCTGATCTTCTAAATGATCCTTTTGATGTCAGAACAGGTCCATACCAAGTTGGAAGCAATTCTTTGGCAATAAAATCCAGCAAAACTAGCATAACATTGTGGAACAGGCCGCTATAAGTGAAAAGGTGCGTTGAAATTACACAAGAATGAATACTCTACAACTATGGGTTGCAATTAATATCGGAAAGCATTCTTCTTCTGATAATTGAACACATACAATTTTCACGCTGGTAATCAGCCGGAGCATCCATTATTGTACTTGTGTCATGCTTGCTCGGAAAACCAGATGAATCATCCATTGTGTTTCTTTCAGCAGTAGAGAAGCCTTGGACTGGGCCTCTCGCTGCAGAGAAGATGTTCCTATTTGTAATGTGGCCCAATGAACTGGTATTTGGGCCAGCTGTTTCAGATTGACCTGAGACTGTTGGCTGATCTAGTTCGTCTCTGCCATTTGAGAGCCTTCGTAATTCAATTGATTTTGACTGCAAAGAAAATGGCATAGTTCTTGAAGCAAGATCAACTTCTTTTTTGGATTCAGTAGCCAGTTCTGATCTAGTGTCAGTTCTAGGAACAATGACAGGTACGATATCTGATTTACTGAAGCTGGGAAGACTGATTGTAGCATTGGCCTTCGCAGTATTCCTCCTTGGAACTGCTGCGATCTGAGCTGTCACTGAGGTGGCTGGAGCCACCTTTGAGCCAGCATTTATATTGACCCTTTGAGGAGTACCAGGTACACTTCCTGTGGCTTTAGGCATATGCAAAGCAAGAAAATTGTCATATTCTGAACTCCATTCCAGATACAAAAGCAATATAACCAAAAAGTAAAAATAGATGTCTTACATGCCAAACTTTTCTGCTCCTTAACAGGATCTGAATTTTGAGAAACCGACAATCTCCCCAGGGACTTTGTTTCCTTCACTAAAGAATCTGAAGTTTGGGAAACAGATAACCTCCCTGAATTGGCCTTAGCAGTATTCTCATTCAGTACAGAGAGATTCCCTACTGTAGGAGCTTTAGATTCAGGAGCTACTTTAAATCTGTTATTACCAACAGCATATGGTTCTATTCGCTGAAAAGAGGTGAAAGAGAGCACATCATTTAAAAACTCAAATATGACACAGGAAGCAACTTTAGACTACAACCAAGCGCACAAAGTACGTGCAACTTACCGAGATGTCAACAACCCAAACACCAACGCAACTTTGATTGAATGAGCAGCCGAGAAGCTTTCCCTCGTGCACATTAAGGTCCGATAATCTAGACCATCCCACATCTACAGTGTCATGGCACAGTATTGGTTCCCAGGAAAGAACCTATGAAGAAGCATGGAACAAAAGAATCAATAATGAACCATGTACCTTTTCATTGCAACATTAAATTGTAGCACTGTTACCTTAAGATTTTCATGCAATCCACAAAGAAGGGTCCTTCCATCAGGATTGAATGTCAAACAACGTACTCCAGTGCTCTGTCATATTATTGGGATGCCATATGGTTCGTAAGAACGTCAAACTAAAGACCCGTCGATAATTTAACTCCTCTTTATGTACCAAAAAATCATTCAGACAAAACTCTTACCTCGGGTCCACTGGAACCAATCAGTTCAAAGGTCTCGAGGTCCCAAAATTTGACAGTCCTGTCAGCAGAACCTGTAAAACAGCCGGAACATACAAACAGTTAGTGGAAACATAAAGAGATATGTTGCATTGAACAAAATTGCAGCAGAACGGTATCTCACCTGTTGCCAGTAAAAACTCATGGGGATGGAAATCTATACACTGAACTTGGCCCTCATGACACTTAAAATCATGTAGTAGCTTTCCGGCCGTCAGATCCCAGAGCTATTAATCGGATTCAGAAATGTAATCAGCCATATATTCTTAAGCAACCATAATAAACATATTGATAACATCATTTCCTCCAATCAACATGATCCAAATCATCTGCGCAACTCAGGCAATCACCATAAATCAGACCCTACATCACATTTCCTTAGACAAAACCATGCATTCATTACTCACAAGGAACTGCAGTCTCAGTCACCATATCCAGAACTAGATATTGTGATAACCCATAAAATGATATAGGCTCTAGGTATTGGTAATTGTTTCGGAGCTATCCAATTATGTAGCTAATGTAGGTCTAGTCATCTGCCGACTGTCAGTGTTGCACCAAGTAACCTACAAATTTCATCAGCAAGTGGCAAGTGTGCTCGTTTCTAAAAGAATCTACGCTCCCTTCGCTATACGACAAATCACACCAGACTCCAGATGTGCAGTTGCCCCTATTAAAAACATGTAAACGAGACTGAACCACAGCGCAAATTAACTATAAAGCCTCCACAATCATCGTCCAACTACCACATCCAGGGATTAAGATGCTTCTTAACTATTACCAGAAGAAGACACCTAGATGAATGATCACGTACTTTATCACATGAACTATTTTCACAAACAATTTATAGAATACAAAAAAAAAAAATAATAATAATAACCTTCACAGTGTTGTCCTCTCCACCAGAAACCACCCAACGACCATCAGGAGTAAACCTAATTGCATTGACCCCGCGAGTGTGGCCTTTGTAAGTGTGGATACAACCTTTTTTCCTGATATCCCATATTTTTAAGTTCGTGTCAAGAGAACCAGATGCAAAGAACTCCCCAAAAGGATGGAAGTCCACTGATATGCAATTAGATCTATGACCAGTGAGAGTCCGAACAACTGCAGAGAAAATTACGTCACAACTCGTTGTTACACATCAATGTGATGTGAAAACAAATAAGCAAAGACATGTTTTCTAAGATATAACTTGCAGATTACAAGTTTGAGATACTGCTTAAGAAACAGATGAGCATACTCTTTGCCTCTTCTAAATCCCAAAGCTTGATTGTACCACTTGCTGCTCCTGCAGCTACAACCACCTCCGAAGAATCGAAAGTCACTGAATCAATTCCACTGCTATGTCCAGACAAACTCTGAACACAAGAAATGAAAATTAGACCTGCTGTTTAGATCAAAGGCAGATCCTAATTAGCATGGCCAGTTTTTAGGGTGCCCAATCCTTTTATCTGATGAAAGCAATCATATAAAACCTCTTCCCACTGGGAAAGAAGATGAACTACGAAGAGTACCTAACTCAAATCTATAAGCTGCCAGATCAATGGTAAGGGATTTCAAATTTGGTCAAACATGTCTAATTCTTAATCCACCATCAGAAACTCGAAAGCTTCCAATTCACTTGGTTAATGGACCAGGTATAAAAGGAACATACTGGAGTCACACTCTGTATATCATGACTGTGTCAAGACGAAGGAGTATAAGTATCACATCGTCACAGCAGCACTAGGTACATGCCACCATCATTTGGGCATAAAATCAAAGTTAGAGAAGAATCCATCAGATGGTCGATAATTGGTACGTAATTCATACAACAGTGTGACCGTAGAAAACTGACCAGTATGGCATTGGGCTTTCCAATAGCCCAGAGATTGACTTTATGATCTTCTCCGCCGGTGACCAGAACCCTCGATGACTTCCTTCCAATTTTGAGGCAATTGACTGCTGCAGAATGCGCTACAAATTCCTCTGTTTTTGCAGCTCAAGTTAAGGAAAACCTAAATATCACTAATAATACAACAACTTCCGATGATTCCCAACTGAAATACAAGATGTCCGAATCCACGAAACAAGGAAGTTTCACATACAGCAGCAAACCGAATCGCATTTCATCTTGCTATTTGCAGCCACAAAACATGGCATCAACACACGTGAATTTTCAAGGATACGTAGCTTGTAAGCGCGCTTCGTAGCCATGGCGGAGACGCGAGCAAAACCCTAATGGCAAGAACAGCTCCGGAGACATTCAACATATGACGGGTCGTTCGAAACGAGCCCAAGATCCGACAAACGAAGCCAGATCTCAAAAACCCAAGTCGGGTTCTCCCCGTATCACGCCCTCATTGCCAGTACCCAAGCCCTGGTATTCAACAACAATTAGTGAGTTCCCAGATCACCAGGGAACGAGAACTAGCAAGAAGGAAGGTGAAGAAGAAGGGGGGTGGGGGGGCTAAAAATTGAAAACAAAAAAAATGCCACCTTTGCGGCGACGTTTTGAATGGCGCAGGTGAAAGAAGAAGACCCTTTCCTTTTCTCTCTTTCTCCTGCTCTTCGCTCACGCTCGAGAGAAAAAAAGGAAAATGGTCGCGGAGTAGAGCATAAGCATTCAAATTCCCGGAAGCAAAGAATTTCCTGTTTTTTTTTCAGTTACGGAGAGTCATCACGCACAATCAAATCAGCAGAAAGTATTGAACTAAGTGACAGCCTTTTCCCCCTCTAATTCTGGAAGGAGAGAGAGAAAACTTGGAACGCCAACAATGGCGACAATGCAGTGATTCTGGGAAGAGGAAACCAGGGAGGCAGAGAGAGAGAGAGAGAGAGAGAGAGAGAGAAGGGGTAGTGAGAGGGGAGAGGAGGAGGGCAAGGGAAAGCTTTCAAGATTTGTGTTCAGGTTCAAGAAAATAACAATATTTTCCTAATAATCAACAATAATTAGCAGTGATGACAATCATATTCTCAATAAGATGAGATGAGATGTGGTGTGCCCAATTTGAAAACTACCCACCGCCTCTCTCTCCTTCCTTCTCCCTTTTGGACCAAACTCTCCCTCCCCTCTCAAATCAAAAACGGTAAAGTCTCATAAGCACCGTGCCCCCACCCACCCCCTCCCCTCATAATTTGATCTCATTTCCTCACTTTGCTTCCCTTCCCTTACCTTTCTCTACAAAATCAATCCACTTTCTTTTTCCTCGGATTTTTTTTTTTTGTTGGTCGAACGACGACGACGACTTTTTTATTTTATTTTATCAATTTTACATGATAATAAGATTAAAAAAAAAAATCGTCACACTCGATCAATGTAATGTGGCTGAAGAATGAACCGCGCGTAATAACACGGGCGAGAAAAATTATGGTA
The DNA here is from genome assembly GCF_020921035.1 of Rhodamnia argentea. Lineage (NCBI taxonomy): Eukaryota > Viridiplantae > Streptophyta > Magnoliopsida > Myrtales > Myrtaceae > Rhodamnia > Rhodamnia argentea. The sequence goes on along the minus strand of NC_063154.1, from coordinate 5,196,008 downwards.
AAATTTATATCAATCTATCTAGCTGATTTGTAGAGATTGATAATGTTGTTTCTTTAGAGGCTTGTTTCCCTTTCCTTGGGGGTTTCGTGGGGATATGTTTCCACTCCTCGTTTCTTGCTTTCTTGGACTTCATCTACCCCTTTTATTTTATTTTATTTTATTTTTTTAACAATTTAATTTTTTTTTTGGCTTGTTCTTGAATTATATATTGTAAAGTGGGAGCCACACAGCAATCATCAGGATGCAGCTCCATAAGCCTATAGACCAAGCAGGTCCTCCCACACATTAAGGTTGAAACTAAACAATACTCTTTTGGGGCCTGAAGCCATATTCGGTATCCGTTAGGTTTGACCTTTGGTGGCATTTAGGTATATAACTCTTTCTGCTCTTTTTATCCCTTCGTGCACGAACATGACATAGCGAAATTTCGGCGGCTAAATCGATTCGACGTGGGCCGGTATTTAAACACCCCTCACGTGAAAGCCACATCAAGAGCGGCACGTGAATTGATCCTGATACCATGATAGAATGTCCAAACCCGAAGTTTTGAGTTGATAGGTAGGGTGAAATCACATGAATATAACGAGGCGCTTAGGACCCGCCAGAGCGAGCATCCCGAAAGTTTGACGATCGCACGTGTCGATGCGATGGTCTCGGCGAGTTTCTCCGAGGCTCTCCACCGATAAAACATGTAATCAATTGTGCATTGAGGAAAAGAAGAAAAAAAAAGGACGGAATTCCGTGATTGCTAGTTACGAAATCGGAATAAAAATGAAATAACTTCCCACCCCCCACCACAACCGCTTTTGTTTCTCCATTTAATTAGTCCACCGCAAGGAATTATTTCTGTTTTGGCGGGGGGTAGGACTTTGCCCTCACCCGGTTCCAATGAAGAATATTTAATGAGAGTCCTTCACAACCTCAGAAAAACCGTGAATGTATCGGCTTCAATGGCCGGAACACATGAAAAGCATGCCCGTTGCGGCCACCAAACCGATGTCGGTGGTGGCGCCACCGTGGGACACCACCCCCACCATATGAATTTCACATCGCCTACAGTTTTGCTCTTCCATCCACACAAACCCAAAATCGCACGCACGCCGAACAATCACAGTGCAAAGCATTTCGTTAATCGAAAGCTGCTTCGAGTCGGACCCATTTTGTGGACTGCATAATGTATGTAATCATCCTTATGTTCGATTTCATTCTCGAAAGGATGGAAATCGCGTCATTTCCTCCATCTCGAAGGATCTTGATACGTCGTAATTTTTCACCTTCGTTTAGAGCAGGGCTCCAAGAGCATAGCAATTCTTGAGGAAAAGAAATTCTAAACTTATTATATGAATATTAATTCAGTCTTAAACATTCTAATTTGATCAATTTAGTTCTAAAGTTTTTTTATAATCTTTCAATTATGACTGTTGACGTGGACAATTTTTTTTTATATTTTTTACATTTTTTTTATTTTTCATCCACCGAGCCACGGGCGAGGGATAGCGAGAGTCGCCCCTCGCTCGAAGTTGGCGAGGGTCGACCTTGCCCGATCTAGCGAGGGCGAACCTTGCTCAAGGCTAGGTGGGCCTAGCAAGGTCGAATCTCGCCAGCCGTCGCCAAGTCTTGGCGATCAACAGAGGAAGAAGGGAAAAAGAAAAGAAAAAAAAATGACAAAATTTGTTAATAACAGTGTTGGCTATGAGCGTGACACATATGACATATAGCTTTCACATCAATGTTTTTCAAGTCAAAATTGATTGGAAAGACTAAAGTGGCAAATTATCAAAATATTTAAGATTAACTTGATCAAATTAAAAGGTTTAGGACTAAACTAAATTGTGATCCGCAGTTTTTCGGTAATTTTTTCCAATTGGGAATGCAATTTTGGTCGGTCACGGCTGAATTCTGTTCTGGTGAATGATTTTTAGTTTTATTTTTTTGTCAGAGAAAGATTTTTGTTAGCACGTCGTTTTCGTGGTTAAATAAAATTGGTGGACAAATTTCAAATTTTATTTGTTTTAAGGTGTAGAAGTTAAAGAGTTGGAGTGGTCCCCCCCGGTTAAAAGTACAATTACCTGCCTTCCTCAACCGAAAGAAGATTTTCAAAAATTCTGACGAGGATGTCTTTTTTTCTTTTTTCATATAAATTACGATTATATCATCTGATAACAAGACATAAAAAAAGCTTTAAACATGATAAGTTGTCAGGTGGACATTGTAGGAAAACGGACATGTTCTCCACACGCTCTCTTATTCAATTTTTAATGTGAAGTTATATCGAACTACTATAATTACGGCAATTGAGGTAAATGCAAAAGGATCCTCCTCTGTAATTTATCACATTATAGGATAATTCGACCGTGTTAATTGATCAAAACAGTAATGATTTTTAATCCGACGCGAAGAAGTTACCGTCGCAGAGTACTATAAAAGCTAAAAGAGCAGCAGCAGCAGTAGAAGAAGAAGACGAAAAGTTGATATGAAGTCCCAACAGAAATATCAAAGTAAGTCGAACATGATTTGCTCTTTTTCGTATTATATGCGCGCATCATCACTAACTCCAACCACAGGTTGGCCTGCGTTGACTAACGCTAATCAAAGTCCCGATTTGTTCTTCCTTCCTTTCTTTTTCAGGTGGATTTTGGGTTTGGCTAATGTCCTCAGGTGGATCCATTTTTATTATTTTTTTTGCCGGACCTGTTGTTTCCATCGCGAAACAACTTTTTCGAGTGCGCAAGCTCTCGCCGTCTCTTCTCACTACTTGAGAAGCAAGAGAGGACGATCTTTAAGAGACATCATGGAATGTCCCTCACATGAGACTGCGATGAGATGCTGTAGAATGTTTTGTTTCTCTTCAAAGCAAACTCCAAGAACTTCATCAGCTTTTATAATGCAGGCCTCCTCAGCAGCTCATCCATGAATTGGCCTCTCTACTAGACCCTACAAGCTCACACCGCGGGAGGTGGGATGAAAAGGGCGGACGGCATGTTGCTTTAAGAATCAAAGGCACGGCGAAGACGCATTGGGAGGTGATGTGTGATGACAGATCTTTAAGTGGGTATATGAAAGAAAGCATGTGCCGATAGCTACGGAGCCCGAGAAGTGTTTCATCTAAACTCGCACGCACCGTGGACGCTCGCTCGACTTTGTTTCATCAAAATCACGTATCCAAATCTTGAGGCTAGTATCGGCATTCTCGGCTGCATTCACTGGGTTCTCAACATCTTCACACGTCGAAGCACCGTGTCGCCCAAAACTGTCTGGATAAAATGGTACGGACAACAGATCAAACAGATCTGAGCTCTTTTGTATTCCCAAAAATTGAGCGGTCAAGGCCTTCAGGAACCTTTTTCTAGTCATTTAGAGGTTTGTGAGGGCGTTGTCGGACAAGATTGAAGGAAATTGAGATTTTCAAGGAAAACAAGGCGACGATACAAGCCGAGTGGCGGTGAATTACGTGCAAGAGGGAAAGGAGTTTGCCGTATCGAGGCCACAGTAACCTTTTTGCACTTGACAAAAAAAAAATGATCAATCTAGAAGAAGAGGAAATATAACTCCAAGGGAAGAGCCAATTCTGTAAATCCTTACGCATGAAGGTTTGAATAATTCAACCTCACTGATCTGTCTACAAACCTGAATTCTGGAGATTAGCATCTTGGTTAGTCCCTTTCCTTTTGTTTAACTGCAGCATTCTTTGACAGGGTAGTGCCAGAGTTTAGTTCCAGATTTCTTTTATGAGCAGACAATACTTACCTTCTTCTATGCCACCCGAACTTTCTGTGACTAAAGACGTTGAGCATTCATCAGTTTCCTTAAGTAAAAACGTGCTGTATATAGCCGTCAGCCAAAAATTTTCTGACAATCACAAAAAAAAAAAAAAAAAAAAAAAAGGGACCGACAGCGGGCCTGCCAGTAATCAAAGTAGAAGCACAATTGCCACATTTTACTTTTGGCAAGAATTTGCTACTGGTGCAGAGCAAAAACAAAAATGACCATGATAGTGCTACCGTACAAAGCCAAATGGGGTGACGCATTGACTCCATACGATAGCAGCCATTCCTGTCATGACAATCTGTGACTTATTTGCTGCTGTAAGGAAGTTCCTCAAATATTCAGCAAAAATATCAGATAGGAAGAGTTTGCATGAGAGCGGAAGACAGCAGGTATGTGCCCGAAAAAGAAAAACTGTAATAGTTCAATCCCGATCTGAGAACGGTTCTCTTTCTCTGCCTTTGGCCCTGTGGGTGCATGAGTGCGTGCATCTATGAGAGCAATGAGAGTCTGTCCTCAAGATGACAGAAATAGGTTACCAAACACGAGAATTACCACATTTTCGTAAGTGAACAGCATTACTTAGTGAAGACGTGTGCGTAGAAGGCCAGTCTAGTCCGATAATCTCCTTAATGCACCAAATAAAGCTCAAACACGACTAAACCATGTAACAAGAATGAATTTGGGATGAGTTGGAGCAGATACAGCAACGCCAATGATACATGAAAGGCAAATCATGAGGTAGATTTGGTTATTTATTGCAGCATGATAACTCATATATATGGGAATCCAGATTGCCTCCTAACGAAAGCAAGAACCAAATACATTTTTGAGAATGGCAACTCAGGAAATAACATTATGGACCCATCAACCTCAAGAGGGTGAAGAAACAACCTCTCATTCTTAATCAGTGGTTGAGCAGTCTCACCAACAAAAAGCCAAACTTCATTCAACAAGAATTGACCACAAATCTGGCAAAGCATTCTGCACCAAGGATAACACTATCTAAATATGCTCCTCTGTCGAACATGCTATACCTAACAGGAAATGGAGTAGCGCGTCTGTAAAATTTCTGTCATTAAAATTAATATTATCATTGAAAGAGTGAAACAGTCCCTCGATGAAGGGGGCAGTTTGCTAATCACCACATTTTCATCAGGAAAATTTGAAAGTTGAGGAGGCAATCCTCCAAACGATCACATGGAATAGTTCATGAATTGGCTAAACCTTGTCAGTAGTGAATCGAACAGCACTAGAAGGAATTATGTGATGTTGATGCGCACCCAGAACAAAGTCATTGGAAAAATTAAATGACTTCACTGAGGAAGAAAATCCCAGTTCCCAAAACTCAATTAGCATCCAGACTTCTTCACTCATGAAGCCCATAATAGGACCACACAACTCTCACTACCACTAAAAAGTTACAATCTCATATAGTAGCTGCTAATGGCAAACGAGATCAATGATTAACAAGATAATCAAGTGTAAAAACAAAGGTATACAGATGTGGAGATGGATTTACAGGCTCAGATGTGGGGACAAGTCAATTTTTTCCACTGATTTTTGCGCTAATACTAGTCTAATTTCATTTGACAATGATTATTTTATGAGTACCCCCACGAAATTCCTCATAGGAGACTTTTTTATTTATTTATTTTTTTTGGGTCGAACTCATAGGAGATACTTTGACAAGCTACTATTGAACCTTTTATCAAGTTTGCCCCCATGCACACTAGAAGTACTTCACAAAGAACATATAATTGCTACATGGACATAACCTCATCCTATATAATAAACATCTATGTAATCTTTAAGTACTTTAACACCCCGCACCCACCCAAGAAAAAAAAAAAAAAAAAACTCAAGATCTGACCCAGCACAGATGTTTCCTTTTCCACCTATACATTGCCACAAGCAGGAAGCAGAGTCCTTTCTTTTTAATTTCAAATTATACCCCATCATAAGAGAAAAATCAGTTATTTAGGCCCTTGAGGATTAACATGGCGAAGTGCTAGTTTTTGGATACAAGATATCCACACTAGTCACCACAGACACATTTGCCCAATTCGTCTGAAGTATCGCAGTTGGTTTTATTGGATCTTCAAAAATTCATGTGCGAGCACATCGCCCGGGGGGTGGGGTGTGGTTGGGGTTTGTTGGGCTAGGAAGCCCATTTTATGAAATCTCCAAGGGATCCCTCCACGTATTTTGTAAAAAGAACCACTCTTTTCGTTTGTGAGATCTATAAACTAACATAAGAAACAACTTTCGTCATAGAACTATATTTAATTGAGGCAAATCACGCCCAACAACTTCAAGCTTCACGAGTGGATGGCTTGTAAAACAGCAGTAACACTCATCAAATCAGATTTCAAATCATCTCAAATATTGGCAAAGTAAAGAGAGAAAAGAAAGGATTATACTAGTAATTATTGATTCCTACCAGTCATTCATCAATGAAACGTTTTCACTCAACTGCTTATACAAGTACTGAAAAGGGCTAAACCTTGTAACAAGATTCAGCTCACATTGAAGAAGTTCTACATTTCTCCCAGCCAATTGCAGTCGATGTGAAGTGTAGATTCTTGGATTGTATGAAGTGCAGTTGTAATATTCAGGAGTGAAGTGACAGGTCCAATAACAACAGGACTTACCATATTTATTCTGACAAACAAACTCTCCGGGACACCATTAAAACATTCTTGTGTCAAAGACGTATTCATATTCTCTGCTCATTATGGATAACTTTAATTATCACCGGTTCAAATCTAGTCACTCAGTTCAAATATCACTTCTCTTAATAGCAAGAACCATGATCAAGTTGAGCAAAAGCTATCCTCACATTCCATTGTTACAGTCACATCCCGTGTAAGCAAGAATACAGAACGTATGACCACCGTGCCCAAATTGAATCCTCGAGGAACAAGCAAACTGTGCCTCAGGAGGAGACAAAACAGCACTCTCGTGATAAGAACAATCGTAGTATCGAGTTCGAAGGCCCTAAGAATAGAGAACAATAGTAGAACAAACAACCATCCACATTAACCGCCCACAAGCACTACGCTAGCAAAAAGTATGTATGAATATAGGAACAGAGATTAGAACGGGAGAGATTAATTTGCCTTTTGTATGGGGAAGCAAATACACAATGCTGAAGCGCTTATACACTGATCGAACTCATCATCATATCACACGGACATCAATCAAACATACTCGAACTCATCCTCCTTAAGATGCGCAAAGAACTTGACAGGTCCACGGCCTTCAATTTCCTTAACGAACTGCACCTTAAAAGGAAGATTAGCCGAAATGCGCTTACCTTTAAAGACCGCGACGTACTGCTTCAGCTCGCCTTCCATCCCGGTCAAGTCCACCTCGGGCACGCGCGGAACGTGGTACACCTTCAGCGGCACTTTTACCCTAACTCTCGCTCCAATCCTCGCCGAATCGCCGTCCGAACCGTCTCCTTCACCCGAAACCGATGGAGAATCGCTCTCCGCGGACGAGGAGGAGGACGGCTTCGAGTCCGATTTCAGCGCGACCTCGCACGAGACCTTCCACTCCCTCGTCCGCGAGGTGTTCACGGCGATGTTCGCCGCCGCCGTCCTCGGGAGGGGCGAGAGGCGGAGAGAGGCGCGAGCCGATTTGATCGAGTCCGAGGGAGACGAGGAGGAGGAAATGACCGGTGTGTTGGGGCGATTGATAGACGCTGCTGCGACCGCGGCGGTCCCAGCGGTCGCCGGCGAGAGTAGAGCCATGTTCGCGGCCGTCGCCGTCGCGGTTTTGGAACGCGGAGCCTCGGTGAACTGAAGAAGAAGAAGAAGAAGAGGAAGAGCAAGAATGAGAAGGTACAGTCCTTTGTAAATCTATCTAGCGTCGAGCGAGTGATTCTGGTGAATTGGCCATTTTGTTAGAACTGCGACCAGCATTAAAATAAAAGAAAAATTAAAATGAAAAGGGAAATTTTTTTTTTTGGGTCCAAAAAGGGAAAATAAAAAGGTGAAATTACACCGATTTCTCTAACCCATATAACCGACATTTCTCATTTTCGCCTCTGCCCACCTGTAAAGGCCATGCTCTTTTTATTTTCACTTTTTTTTTATACTTAACATTTAATCTCATTATTTCTTGACTTTAATGGAAAAATGTGTCCAAGTTAATTCGAGATCGAGCGAATTTTTCGAGAAGCAAATAGAGTGTTATTAAAAAAATAAAAAAAAAGGGTGGAGTTCTGATTGAAAATCGACCGGTAATTTTCGATTTTTAGCTTGGAATAGATTTTTTATTTTATTTTTTAACCCATAAATGACAAAAACAGATAGTTCTTATTTGAGTGGGGCCAAGGGACTGACACGTGGCACTAGAACATGTGGCTGTAAGTGGAATGGGGAAGAGAGAGGGGCGCGATTCCACTCCAGCCGTTTTGGATTTGGGATAAACCCGGGAGGGCGACGCGGCCGCCGATCATCCCCACAAACGGGGAACCGGAAAATATCTCGACATCCGTTGGCCCCAGAGAAGTTTAAAAAAATATCCGAGAACACGGAAATAAATTGACGAAATAACTAATATATAAAAAACAATATAAAAATGCCTTCAGTACTTTTGCTTGGACCTTGCTCCCCAGACCTTTCGAGCGTCAATACTTCAGTTCGATTCGATTTTCTTGAAAATCAAATCGAACTGAACTATTAAGATGCAAATTTGAATCGAAGGGAATCTCATCCTGAATTGAACCAAGAATCCATCTCGGTTTGGTCAGTTCAATTTTTAGTTTTTCTTTTTCAATTTTTATTTTTTTCCTTTTTCTTTCTTTCTTTTTTTCTTTTTGATTCAACTAGCTGACCATTGGCTGAGGGCCAGCAACCACCAAGCAAGTGCTGGCAAGGCTTGCTGGCCCCTGGGCGAGGGTCAACGACCCTCGTGGGCGGCAAGGGCTTCGTAGCCCTCACCCACCCTCGCCCAAGGGCCGGCGGCCCTTTCCCCAAACAAGAAAAAAAAAAGGAAAAAAAAGAAAAATAAAAAACGGTTACATTTGAAGATTTTCAATGTGATTTGGTTAACCGAACCAATATAATTGAAATGAAAAAAAAAAGGTTATTTTTCAATTACCAAAATCGAAAATCGTATCGAACCGAAATGCACGAAATTTTCGGTTCAATTTAATTCGGTCAACGGTTCGGTTCAATTTTCCAGTTCAATTTCGACACCTCTACCGGACCTAATTAACACTTAAATGAATGATCTTGGATATTAATGACACAAACAGTTTGGTGCCACGGTTAACTCATGGACGACGAGACGGCGTTCGATATTCACACTCTCATTCCGTTTCACCCCCTGTCTTAAGATTATGGTTAACATTATCTTGAAATGTTCGATGCCATGTTCTGATACATCTATCTTGGTGAGCAAGAGGCGAAACGACGACATCAACTTCGAAGATCCGACATTGAGTAACCGTGTTCGCTTTTTGCCTAACGTCGAGCCTTCTCTTTCGATCGCAATGGGTTTATGTCCCATTTTAACATGCCCACTTTCAATTTGTGCCACAATAACTACTCTACGGGGATTGCCTCAGTGACTACTCTTTTCACTTGGGAAGGGGGAGGTGAGGGGTTCGAATCCTTACCTTAGGGAGTTAGGGTGGGGACACGTGAGAAAAAAGTAGAGGTTCGTAACATGCGCACACACTGTCGCTTGTAGATAGAATAAGACCAGATAAAAAAAAAACTATATATAATGGGCTGAAATGTTATAAGTATTAATTATAGTCAATAAATGGATCATAAATGAGTTTAAATATAATATGATTGTTTTTTTTTTTGCCCAATCCTTAAAAAAACTTCAACTTTAGTATTAGTGATAATTATATCCAAATTTTTTTTGTCTTATAAAAAACCTCCAATATCACTTTTGTCCCAATTCTATCCCAAACTTTCAATTTGGTCCCAATTCTACCAGAGTACCAAAAAAATCCTCAACTTTAACATATATCCAAGTATATCTAAATTTTTTTTTTATTTCATAAAAAACCTCAAATTTTTACTATTGTCTCAATTCTACCATCGATAGCCTTTCGTCTATAATCACCATTAGTTAATCCTATGTGGCATTTTCACGTCATTAATGAATTACACTTCAGCAAAGCTAACATAAAAAAATCCCGAACTTCTCTTACGTTGTTTGCTTTCCTTACATATTATCGAGAGATACATAGTTACTCAAAACGATGTTTTTGGTATTCTCTTCGGCACTCAACAGCCCAAAGAACTTCTATACATGAAAATATTTGGACGAACGATCTAAATTTTCGTTGCTTGAAACCTACTGTTTCTAAATTTTGAAGAATCATTGATAAGTTCGGCGAAAAATTTTTAGCCACGTAGGATTAACTAACAATGATTATAAACGGAAGGTTGAATGTGATAGAATTGGAATAAAAGTAAAAGTTGAAGGTTTTTTATGAGACAAAAAAAAGTTTCGGATATAATTGGGATAAATGTTAAAGTTGATGATTTTTTTTTTTTGTATTAGACTGGTAGAATTGAGACAAAAGTAAAAGTTAGAGGTTTTTTATGAGATAAAAAAAATTGGATATAATTGTCACAAATGCTAAAGCTGTCTTTTTAGGTATTATGCCTTTTTTTTTTTTTGTAATATGAGTGTTAAATGGATTGTAAATTGGTTTACAACTTGCTTAGAACCCAATCCATTCTATGACTTTCTTTTCATTCTCTCTCATCATCACTCGATCTCGCGTTCACTCGCTCCGTACTTTCATCTCGGTTTGGATTTAAATTTTTTTAAATTGGGCTAAATATGTGTGGGGTTGAGTATGAGTCGGGTTGGATATGAGGTACTGAATTTATATTGCATGGAAATTGGTTAGCACATGTTAAATGTGTCTATTTCGATCGAGATGGTAGCATTGTCGATGAATCAAACCAAGGAACTTCTGATTGACCCAACTGGAAGCAGAAATTGTAACACACGTCATGGACTCGTCCTTTTCGGACACTTATCATGCATAAAATTACATCATAGAGAGAATTGCTAATTCAACTAGGATAGCGACTCTTGGCCTGAACGAGGCCTCCTCGGCTTCGCGGAAGGGAAATGCTGCTCCACCGTGCGAAAGAATCGAACGGCGGCTGATCTTTTTGCTGGCTCTGCTCTGACCATTAGCAGGGATCAACTTATAATTCATACGGGTTCGATTCTGTTCTCTCTCAGTCGCGGCGTTCAGCTAGGAACGGCTTGAACATCATCAGCACCCCGATTGCCTCGACCACATTCAAGATGAAGAAGACCATCTGGTCGCCTGCGCATTGGCACGGGGTCGTTAAAAGTCACCTTCTTTTTATTTTAACAGATGACAACGGATGAGCTAGCCGTGGACCGTGGTTATACAAAGAAAGTTAGAGCTGTGATTGCACAATCGGAAAAAGCCGGTATACCTGGGAGCAAGGCCGCGTCCCGACGCTTCTGTGCACAAGAGAATCTGCCAAATATTTTGAGTCCATGGATCAGAACATTGATCAAGTCTACTCTTTAAGCATGCAGAAGTAATTGTTTGATTTCCCTGATGAGTTCTATGATCGACTGCCCAAATTTTCCCACCATCGCCGTGATTAAAAGAAGGCCAACCACAATTAAGCGGGAACTCACATCGCGCCTCCTCCAGCTGGACCAGCCGCCTTGAAAAGAGACATGGCTGTCATCGCGATTCCATTAGCAGCTCCTCTCTGATCTTGGTCCTGCGATTTTCAGATTCATGCTGAAACCAAGCCTTAACAAGAAAGATACAGACTTGACGATGTTCAATGAAGATCAGGCTCGTCTAGGATGATCATTAGAAGCTTACCACAGCTTTGTTTTGAAGAAGGAACAAGCTGGTGATGATGGAAGTCTTCCGACATGCAAAATTCGACCATTAGAATTAGGTATGAACAGCAGTTTTGCCTTCTCTCTTTTCCATAGAGAGACGCATATTTGCTACATACTTCAGGTTAGAGGGTAAGGCATACTCACAGATAGAATATTCTTTGCGACCGATGCGCAATTCAATGTTACGGAGAGACTTAGCCCGGTCAGCATGGCTATGAAAGGGTAGCTTGACAAGAGCGGTATCGACAGGACCTGCATTAACGCATTTGTGCGAAGGAAACACCGGGTGAACACATCTTTTTATCAAATAAATGGCAAACGGCCGGAGATACACAATAGCCGGAAAAATGTACTTTTCACAAGCAGGTGCTCCAGTTCAAATTCCGAGATGTCGAAAACATACCCCACAAATGCGGGCTACCACAACGGGACCGAGCAGTCTGTCCAAGTGTGGATATAAACCCGTCTGGAAGACGAGAAGGCCGGCACCTGGCAGTAGAATTTGGTAATCAGCGATTCCCCCACAAGTAATCGAAACGAGCACAGAGCTACATTAAACGATAACAGATCACCGTGCTTCTAAGTTTCTAATAGACAGAACGCACTGAACGTGTTTATCTTGGAATGTAAGAAAGAAACTGGAGTACACACCTGAGATAGACAGAACAGTTCCGACATCTTCAGTTGTGTAGCTTAAACCCCCTAATCGCCTAGGGCTTACAGCCCATAGCGAGAAGATCTACAAAGAGAAAGTAGCATGGAACGGCCGATGAGAGGATTGCAACAAAAGAGATCAGTTTAACACCTAAATGAATCTATTTGGAAAGCGGCATGATATGCTGATGCCGTATTCTGATGAGCTGCTTCGAACTAGGATAACCCAAGAAAGAGCCCAAGTAGTTTTCTCGCGACAACCAGTTCACCATGACTAGCCAAATGAATGTCTACCGACCGCCGCATTGCAGATTATTAGCACGTGTTCTTCCACAGAAAAAAAAAAAACATTTTTTGCTCTTTAAGCAACTGGGATTAAGCACTCGGCAGCATGAGTACTTAAAATCATTGCACTCGGGATAGTAGAATGTCTAGCACGGTGCACAAAGAAGAACTGAGAAGGCGTCATGTACAAAGTGCACGGCATTTTGAATTACCTCCGTGTAAGCCATGTCATGAAGCGAGAAGACGCAGTACACAATGATGGACGACATCAGCGGCAAATTTCGAATCAGAGACCTTTTCGGAGCTTTCCCTTCGACTTTATGCATCTCATGTTTTGTACCGGACTTGACGGATGCGGTCTCTGCACCTTCACGGGACTCATCAAGCTTTCTACTTCCATGGTGCATATGCAATGTTTCCTGCAGTAAAACCAGATAACTGGACACTCAATAAAGCGCAACAAGCATTCGGTAATTCATTCATGGATAAGGTGAAGCAGAGGTAATGTCTGAGGAAAGGGGCAAAAAAAGAAATGTTTTCAATATCAAGAATGAGAAACATGAACTGAGTTTAGGGAAGTGCGTACCGGAAGCCAGAAGGACGCGATAGAAACTACCAATGCGAAAAGCGAGATGGTGAGACAGGGCAAGAAGTAGGGAAATCTGCATCGAAATCTGGAAATCAGTCGATGATCACTAAAAAGGATCTGCAGCAGAAGCAAGCAACCGTGCTCACCTTCCGAACACTGATTCTTTGGAAAATACCGACGGAAACTTTTCCGCGGGCTGAAGAGAAAAGAGTACAAAACCGGGAACCTCAGAGGAGCATGAAAAATGAGAGAAGCATTTTTCACACACAAGTGTCGGAATTGTCATCGTCTGTCGAATACTCGATTTCATGCGTCGAGATATGATAAATCAGACATACCTGCGCAAGATAACCTCCCAGAGCTGGACCAATAATCAATCCTGTCGCCCATGCTGTACTGACCTGAGTCCAAAGGGTAACCTCAGCTTTATTACTTCAGCAGAAAAACTAGGAACCTGTATTGAGAGCTCGAAGGTTTTTACAAAAGGTCGGAGATCTTACGGTTGATATTCCTAGCGCTTGGTACTCCTTGCGGAACATTTCGCTCGCATAAGCCTGTTACGAAATTAAGAAACACAGAGATGAAAATGATCGTAAATTCGCAGAACAATAAAAGAAGGGATAGTTCATACGAGGTCCAAAATAACTCGTGCAATGACGAATCCCGAAGTTCATAACTGTACCATATCTTACCTTGATCGGTCCGAGTAAACCATTTAAACTTCCTAGAAGGAACCTCGTTGCAATGGCCATCCAAAAGTTCACACTTAGGCCAAATAGAGTGTTGAAGATAACCCTGATATTAGCCGAATCTTAACCATTAACTGAATGTGATTGTCGGACAAATGTTTTTTTCATTAGGAACTCAAATGAATGGTAATCCTGTACTAACACTGCGATTGTTCCAATAATTATGACGGGTTTTCGCCCATAGCGGTCTGCCACAATTCCCCAGATGAGCGATGTCAAGACTCTACCGAACATGAGTGAAGAACCTCAAAGATTTCAAGGAGTTCGTTAGTTAAAAGTTTAGTCGAAAACGAACAAAGGTGTATGCAATGAACAGAGATAAGCAACTCGGACAATCTCACCTACATAACCGGCATAATATCCGATGTCTTCCTCTCTTTCGGCGATATGAAAATCTCTAATCTGCCATTTGGAGATCAACAAACAAATGAAGATTTCTTGACTACAAGCATATACTTCAGAGTCATTTATACAATTATCTGGCGAGGAAAGTGAACGAACTTTTTATCGAGCTTAACCATCCTACGTGACTGCGTCAATGGCTAACTCTGACACTTCAAAGTTGTATAAAAGAATGGTCACTACGCCCAGACATGTTTCATTTGCAACAAAAGCAACAATTTTCAGGACGAATCGACCAGGAGCCTAGAGAGACGACATTCGAGAAAACAGAGCCAAACCATACAATTTAGGACACAATGTCTCGAGTGCAGACGCAACAGTTACATAAACATCAGATTTAACAATGATTTATAAAATGCAAGAGCTTACCATGAAGTAAAGGAATGGGTATAGAGATGATATTGGCAGTGCTGGAAAAGAGAAAGGACAAGACACTGGTCAGTAACATCATAAATTAACCAAAAACACAATGTCTAATCTAATTAGCTACTAATTATATGACTACAAGTACAACTTGTTTGCACGTCTTTTCTAACCCGCGAATATCTTCTATATTATCGAACGAATAAACGCGATAGCTGAATGAAATTTCACAACAAGATAAGCAGACTAATAGTGCCAGAGAGATAAAACATCTGCGGACATACTCTCCATCGCTACGCGAATATCGTCATCGGCTTAACTACACATCAACAACTGAATTATTCCAAACATATTAACTCCAAAGTATCACGTAAATTTGCATCATGGCTATGTCCAGTAAATCAGTAAGTTCAACGAACCCAGAAAAGAAGGCTTACGGACAGCAATAACGCTACGTGTGCTCATTACCGGTGCAAAGCACGACGATCCAGATAGACGCAAGCTTGCAGATCGGCAAGCCTCTCTGTGATTCCTTAAACTTATCGACCTTGCAGCCGGGGCAGTTCTCATAGTAATGCTTCTTCAACAAAGCCTCCTTTTCTTCGTCCGTCGCCATTCTTATGAAGCTCGACAGATGGAGCTGAACACTCGGAACTCAGCTAGCTTCCACCAACAAATGAAGTAGAAAACCTTCTTTCTCTCACCCGAAAAATCTGCTTCAAGAGAGAATAATCGCAAAGCGCTAAAGATGAACAACACCACACGGTATTATATACGATTCTCCACTTCTAAGGCATATTCTGCCAGCGAGAGCACGTGAAAACATCGGATACTTCATGTCTAAAGCTGAGGCTTAAGTACAATACAAGTGCTAAAATTTGTGTATGACGCTCACTTTAGTATTAAAACTTTTAAAACAATCGCTTAAGTGCCAACTTTTTTTAAAAACGATTACTTCAGTGCCAACTTTTTTAAAAAACAATCACTTCATTGCCAACTCCGATATGAGCTAACGTGGCTCGCCGAAAATCCGATGTGGCCTATTTTTTATTAATATTTAAGCTGATGTGGTTCGTCGAAGTTGGCACTGAAGTGAGTGTTTTTCAAAAAATTTAGCATTTAAGTGATCGTTTTAAAAAAAATTAACACTTAAATGATCGTTTGAAAGTTTTGGTATTGAAGTGATCGTTTTTAAAAAAATTTGGCACTTAAGTGATCATTTTAAAAGTTTTGTAATTAAAGTGAGCGCCGTACACTGGTTTGGACACTTGTAACTTTTCAGATCGTTTCATGAAAACAAAATCAAAGTAATCACATACCCAAAAAGTAGAATAAGTTGATTCTGAGTGTGTGATTGAGAGTTTCGTTCTTTTGCACGTGGGAGTGAAATTATGCAGGAGCTCTATATGGTTGGCTTTTGTAGCAAATCCATGGAAGACAATGAGTCTGGTGAAGAAGATGATTCAGGAAATGTGAGACCCAACTCGTTCCAAATACCATCATTGCATAAGTCAGTTTCTGATGGTTTTAAGCAAATGTGATTCTTTGACTCCAAACAATGGCCAACTTTTTCATTGATATCCACAAGTATCAGAGTAAAGTTGATACGAGCAGAGTTTAATTAATAATGAACGAAATAATAAACAATTGAAGGAACTCGACAACTCGCTAAGGAATTCATAGACAACATTAATTATTGACTAGAACCCTCTTCAAGACTTGAGAAAATTGATCCATAAAGCCATCAATAACGGACAATTGATAAGAAAACGTAATTACTAGATCGGATGACAAGTGGCAATCTAGGAGTGCATTGATTTGAGGATTTTACTCTTCGTTTGTCACATGCGTATCGGTTTAAGGTTCTTCGTGGTACTAACTTACATCAACATCAACATCAACATCATCTTTATCTCAAATTAGTTGAGGTCGGTTTCATGGTACTAACTTAATTTAACGAAAATTAACGGAGGAAAAATTTATCACGGATATATTATTTTGAGCGAATTGGTAATAAAAAAATAATTTAAAATAAATTTATCACGAATATAATGAATTGAGATTTTTCATATTATTAATCCGTTTTTCTGTCAGCTTAAAATGTCCGTTGGGACTTTAATTGTTAAGGCCCTAAGTTAGAACGATATTGCTTCTCGCAACCCCAGATCGGACAGGGTCACCCAACACATGGTCAGCCATCATCGAGCTGAACATCGAAACAACATGAAGTGACGCAGGCATGACAGAAAGAAGACAAAGACGATGACGAATGATGAGGGCTGCTTTATTCGTGCCGATAACATACATTAACTGTTTGCCCAAATAAGAACGTGCTAATTGTAGGAGACATCAAAATAATAGGGATCGGTCCAAATTTGGAAAGGCAAAGTGCAGATAGAACTCTCGAACGTGTTACGAAATCATGCCACGAAATCTCGTCCAGGCAAAATCAAGCATCTCGTACAGCTTAATTGACGGCAGCGAATAAGGAAACGGATTATTCAAACACGTTGTTGATATATTTTACTAGAAGATTCGATACTTTTAATTTATAATTTTTTTCCTATTCGACTATTTATTAATCTAAGAATGCATATGTTTCACTGAAAACGTCAAAATAAAGAAAAATATTTTCCATAAAATCCATTTCCAAGGGAAAATGTTTAACTTTCATTTATAAATTTGTTTTTAGTTCTCGTAAAAAGATATTTTTCGTTTGGTCGATTATTTTCTCCTCACAATCAAATATCGGGAAATTAGAGAATAATTTCTAAAAAAGGAAACCCCAGTAAGAAGGACATTGACAGCAACAAGGCCAAGCAATAATGGAGGAGGACAACAAGTCAAAGTCTCCAGAGACGCGTTTCGTACAATGTCACTGACATTCATTCCCTAAACGACAGAGAAAGAGAAACAGCACATGGTCGGCCCATCTGGTGTTGAGTTGACGTATGGGAATTGCGAAAGCGTGCGATCCAGCTCTCGAACCAATTCGACTTTTCCTTCTCTACGTCGTTCAATAAGCGGAAACAGGGCATGAAACTAGTCTTGCGACCCCCATGATAACATTTCCCTCCATCGACTGTAAAGAGATCAGTCTCCGTTTGAGGAGACGAGGAAAACTGGAGGGAACCAAAGCGAAAGCAGAAAAGCGGTTGAAATTCCGATGTTTTCGAGCGAGAAGAATATTAATGGTTGGTTTATAAATATGAGGAAAAGTTTTGTCATGTGAGGAAAGATTATTAAGATTCACATGTGAATTCTATTGAACAAATCACATGTCGGAGAATTGATATGGCGTGGACACTCCAAACAAAGAAGAAGAGAAATTTCCTTCTTTTTGTTTTTCCTAGTCGAATTGTCATTTGTGGCTCGTCTGTTTTCTTCCCTCCCATTGGTTTCCCGACGGCGTGGAGGCCTCGTCGAATGCCCGACCTCGCCCCGAAGAGACGATACGTCCGATGAGAGAATGGGCCTTTCTTTAACCTTTTAAAACAGTACGAAGGGAACAAGATCAAATGACCAAATTTTGGAGGAGCCACTCACCACATTAAAGATTTTTGGTTGCCCTGTGATATACATACTGCTGGACTTTGTCCTGGTGGTGGTGGTGGTGGTCGTGAATCAGATGTCACGTCGTGCTTGTTCATCGACAGCGACGGGTGCGAAGAGGCTGGGGGTCCAGCTAGACGGCTCGTGTTGTTTGGATGCGAGTAGAAGCCCGCGGTACGTGAGCAGTTCTTGCATGATTCGGGTGTGCATCGATTTAATGGAACATCGCCCGTTGGTTCACTAGACCATACATGATACATGGGTTCAAGTGCTCTCTCGAAGGATCCGAGAATTTTTCCCGACACATATTGGATGGTACGGTCGCTTTCGAAAGCCACATGACATGAGGCACCGAAGTTGTGGACGACACGGTTTGTGATGAGAGGGTTGAAAGCAATTATTATCAAAGTTACGTTATATGCGAATGCGAGTGACGTCCATCGCTCATAACCTGTATATATATAGTTTAAGTGCAATTTCCTCGAATTGGAACGGAAGAATGTATGACCCTATTTTCATATACACATATATTGCTATTCGCATAATGTCGGTCGCAGCTACCATCCGAAAAATCGAATATAGAAGGGCTTCTTTTAAGGGAGCTGTAAAGAGCTCCGATTTTGCGCCGCGGCTGTCTTAATGAAAGGCGAGACGGCATCGAATATTTGCACTATCCTTCCTTTTCTTCCTCGTCTTGAGATTATTGTCGATGTTATCTCAAAATGTTGGATGCGGTGCTAAGGACTCCTACATATCTAGGTGGACCAGTTAGCCAAACAACAGTATCTTTTCGGCAATATGATATTGAGTACATATTGAATTTGCTTTCTCCCCGACAAAGCATTCTCTTTGTGATGAGCCAAATATTCACCTGTCTAAAATAGAAACAGGTTATAGTTCTTGAAAGTTTAGGATTATTTGGCACGAAAATTGAAATTCGGCCAATGTAAGCACTACAAAGTAATCAAGCACGACAAAACGTCAAGTACGACAAATCGGAAGTACGACACGTCATAAGCTTACTCCATTGCAAGCTGCTGACTGTAAGCACGACACTTCACAAGCCGACCGTAAGCACAACACGTCATAAGCTAACGTTATCGCAAACCGGCGACAAGTCGACCGGCCCTAAGCCGACCGAACCATTATAAATAGATACCGATGTCGGTTCATTTAGCAACTCTTGTCGGAAATTCCGTTGTTACCTTGCTGGACCGCCGCCATTGGCCGTCCGTTTGCTCCTGCGACCACGGTTATCTGTCGCCGCCCATCCGCTCTGACTCCTGTCACCGCGACGCCCTTGGCCAATTGCCTTTAGCCGCCCGCCACCTTGGCTATGCACCGCCCTAGCATGGCCGAGCCGTTCATCGACCACCTTGGGCGATTATCTGTCGTTCGTTCGTCATCTTCAAAAATTGGAATTTCTGAATCTATGCGAGTGGATTTCTAACTCTTATGGTTTGTTTGGATTGACTTTAGAACTGTTTGTCGATAGTTTAGAATCCCGATTGTATTCTTGAATTGTCGCCCTATATGCTTGATTCTTGCATTGATTGATTTTACGAAAAGAATATGATTATGAAAACATATCATTCATTCATCTCATGGAACTTCGAACGCCGAGTGATGGTAAGATTGCATTGTGTATGCATAGCATGGCATTTCATGATGAAACAAGTGAAACACTCGTCGTGAAATCTATCCGACGTTATATCACCATGAGGTTTATTTGGCGATGCCCCATGGAAGTCGGATGGAATTCGGGATGTCTTCCAATCGCGGATCGGAAATGCCTCTGTCTCTATGAGCTTGAGATGCCTCTGGAGTGAGATTCCGGGTGAGTCCATCCTCGAGGACGGCACACCCGCGGAAAATGCTTATTCGTGAGGAGCCGGTGCTGCCTCGTGGGAGCCGAATGGAATTCGGGATGTCTTCAATGCTTTTTGATGGTTGGAATGCCTCCATCTCTATATGAGCTTGATATGCCCATAGAGTGAGATGCCGGGTGAATCTATCCCCGAGGACGGCACATCCGCATGAGGTTTATTTGCGAAGGAGCCAGAGATTGCATTGCATACAATCTCATGAGTTTTTGGAAAAGAAATCTTATACTTGAATTGCCCGAAACGAGTGCATTTAGATTTATGAATTATTAATGTGGCATTATGATTTCAATGTTTGCATACTATTGAGTTAAATGTTTATTCGTGGAGTTGTCGAGCTCACCCCTCGTGGGATAACTATTTTTAGGTTAGCCTAGCTAACCAGTGATGTTAGCAACAAGGAGTAACTTATGGATGTTGGTGGTGATTTATGAAGTCCGCCCGTGAGGGTAACGTTAGGCTGGAGTAGTTATCGTATTTTGTGATACTCTCATTGTTTTTGAACTTTTGTAAAGAACTGATTGAAAGATATGAATAAAAGACTGCTGTTGTTTGAGATGTGTGATATCTGATTAGTAAAACCATGAAAGACCATACTCTTTGATTAGGCGTGCCTGCCAATTGAATGTTTTGTATTTGCATGCATTTATGCTCGTATGACCACTTGATTGTTTTTTACTTAGAGCTTTTGCATGTGTCAGGTACTTTGATTAAAGAAAGATTAAAGCAGAGAACTAAGCCTTAGTCGCGGGCGGTTCAATATGGGATGTTTCGCCAGCCTCGTGTAGATTGAGGACGTGACAGGGGTGAACTACCTGGATTGCTACACTCTTTTGGTCGCAGTGTCTTCGCTAGGCTAATAAGCTGGTTGCTGTGGCATAAGCAGGAAGGAAGCGGAAAGTGTGGCGATGTCAATGAATTGAACCAATGAAACTTCTGATTGACCCGACTGGTTCTTCTGTTTTCAATCAACTGCACTACCCTTACAATGCCGCGGACTAATCCTTCTGGACACTTAATTCTGCAGAAGGTTACATTATAATGAGCTAATTCTATTCCGCGCAATTGTTGGAGAATTAAGAAATATTAGCACATAGGTGCGAAATTGCTAACTCAACTAGGACAGCTACTCTTGGTTGAAAGAGACCGGCTCGGCTTCGTGGAAGGCGAATGCTGTTCCACCTTGTGAAAGAATCGAATGGCAGCTGATCTTTTTGCGAGCTCTGCTCTGACTTTAGCAGGGCTCTGCTTAGAATTCATGCAGGTTCAATTCTGTTATCTTCAGTCGCGGCGTTCAACTAGGAATGGCTTGAAAGTCATCAGCACCCCGATTGCCTCGACCACATTCAAGATGAAGAAGACCATCTGGTCGCCTGCACATAAGCACGGGGCCGATAAAGTTCCTCAGTAAGCTGAGAGCTCAAGCGTGGTCTATCACGGTCGCGTAGACTTATTTCGCATCATTGTACATTGTGATATGTATGCATACACGCATTTTCATGGGAACACCTTCTCCTTTTCTTTTAGCAGAAGACAACAGATGAACTAGTCATGGTTATCCTTTACCAAAAAAAACTAGTCATGGTTATACAAACAAGGCTAGAGCCATCTCCGCAGAACCGCAAAAAGATGGTTTACCTGGGAGAAAGGCCGCATCCTGACGCTTCTGTGCCCAAGAGAATCTGCGAAAGATTTTGAGACCATGGATGAGAACATTAATCAAATCTAATCTTTAAGCATACAGAAGTAATTATTTGTTTTCAGTGCTGAGTTTAATATGACCGACTTCTCAATTGTCCCATCGTCGCGATGTAACGAAAACCAGCAAAAGTGGAACTCACATTGTGCCTCCTCCGGCTGGGCCGGCCGCCTTGAAGAGAGACATGGCAGTCATTGCAATTCCATTAGCAGCTCCCCTCTGATCTTGGTCCTGTGATTTCAGATTCAGAGTTAAGCCAAACCATTACGAGAAAGGTACATATTCGAAAATGTTAACAAAGATCAGACTCATCAAGGATGATCATTAGAAGCTTACCACGGCTTTGTTTTGCAGAAGGAACAAGCTGGTGATGATGGAAGTCTTTCGACATGCAAAAATTCACAATTAGAATCAGGTATGAAAAGAGGTATTCGATTTTTCTCTTTTTCATGCACAAGAAGTAATTTGAATGATTAACGTGCATATTAGCTTCGTATATAATAGCTTGGAGTGTAAGGCATACTCACAGATAGAACATTCTTCGCGACCGATGCGCAATTTAACACTGTGGAAAGACTTAGCCCGGTCAGCATGGCTATAAAAGGGAAGCTCGACAAGAGGGGTATCGATAAGACCTGCATTCACGCATTTGTGAGAAGGAAACACGGGGGATCATCATCATTTCATCAGATAGATGTGAATGGCCGGAGATACAATAGCCAGAAAATATGTTTTTCAAAAGCAGGTGCTCGAGTTCCAGTTACGAGATGTCAAAAACATACCCCACTAACGCGAGCTACCACAACGGAGCCGAGAAGTCTGTTGAAGTATGGATACAGACACGTCTGGAAGATGAGAAGGCTGGCACCTGGCATTATAGTTTGGGGTAATCAGCGATCCCCAGCATTTATATTGAATGAGCGCAGAGCAAGTTAAATGATAATAGAACACCATACTTCTAAGTTTCAAATAGACAACGCATATCAATGAAGTTTCGTGAATTGCAGGTTTGGAGACTACCTCATTGTTTTTCTGAAAGAATTTATCTTGAAATGCAAGAAAGAAACTGGAGTACATACCTGAGATAGCAAGAACAGTTCCGACATCTTCAGTCGTGTAGCTTAAGCCCCCATATCGCCTAGGGCTTACAGCCCATAGTGAGAAGATCTGCAAAGAGAAAGTAGCATGGAACAGATAATGAGAGGATCGAACTAAAAGACAGATGAATTTATTAGGAAACCGGCTTGATATGCCGATTCCGATCAACTACTTCGAACAACGATAGAGTTCCAAAGAAGAAGCCAAAGTAATATTATGACAACAACCACTATATCGTAACTACCCAAAAGAATGTCCTCTGAGTACAGCATTTCGGATTATAAGTTTGTGTTTCATCCACGATAAAAGAACTTTTGCTCTTTAAGCAACTGTCAATGAAGCGCTCGGCAGCATGAGTACTGAAATCATTGCACGCAGGATTATGGAATGTCTGGTACAGCGAATGAAGAAGAACTGAGAAGGCGAGGGAGACAAGCACTCGACACTTTAGGTTACCTCTGTGTAAGCCATGTCATGAAGCGAGAAGACGCAGTACACAATAATGGATGACATCAAGGGCCAATTCCGTAGCAGAGACTTTTTCGAAGCTTTCCCCTCAACCCTTTGAGTCTTGTATGTCGTGTCAGCCTGGAGGGATGCGGTCTCCACATCTTCGCAAGACTCATCGAGCTCGCTACTTCCGTGGTGCACATGCAATGTTTCCTGGAATAAAACCAGATTTTCGGACCCTCAATAAAGTTCAACAAGCAGTTGGTAATTTTTTTCATAGACAAAAGTGAAGCAGAGGTAATGTCTCATTGAAATGAAAAAAAAAAAAAAATCAGATTGTTTTCCAATGTCAAGGATGAGAAACATGAACTGAGTTTGGTGAAATGCGTACCGGAAGCCAGCAGGATGCGATAGAAACTGCAAATGCGAAGAGCGAGATGGCGAGACAGGGCAAGAAGTAGGGAAATCTGCATCAAGATCAGGAAATCAAATGTTCGCCGCTTGCATCCATGATCACTTAGAAGGATCTGCAATATTAATGTGGGAGAAAGCAACCTCCACTCACCTTCCGAACACCGATTCTTTGGAAAATACCGACGGGAACTTTTCTGCAGGCTGAAACGGCAAAAATAGAAAACCAGGAACACCAGAGGAGCATGAAAAATGAGAGAAGCATTTTGCACGCAGTGTCCGAATTGTCATCACTTTTGGAAAACGAAATTTCATGCGCCTAGATATGATAAATCCGAAGTACCTGTGCAAGATAACCTCCTAGAGCTGGACCGATGATTAATCCTATCCCCCATGCTGTACTAACCTGAGGCCATAAGTGTAGCTCTCAGCTTTATTTACTTAGCAGAAGAACTACGAATTTGTATTGAGAACTGAAAGGTTTCTACAAAGGTCGGAGATCTTACGGTTGATACTCCTAGCGCTTGGTACTCCTCACGGAATATTTCGGTCGCATAAGCCTGTTATGAAATTGCGAAATACATATGAGAGTGGTCGCAAATTCGTGGAACAATATAAGGAGGGATACTTCATTTGAGGCTGGAGCCCCATGACGAATCCCAAGAATCATCAGCCTTACGAGATCTTACCTTGATAGGTCCGAGTAAACCATTTAAACTTCCTAGAAGGAACCTCATCGCGATGGCCATCCAAAAGTTCACACTTAGGCCAAAGAGAGTGTTGAAAATAACCCTGATATAAGTCAAATCATGATGATTAATTGAGTGTATCCGTCGGAGAAGTTTAGTTTTTAACTGAATGAATGCGGATATTTTACTAACACTGCGATTATTCCGATAATTATGACGGGTTTTCGCCCGTAGCGATCAGCCACGATTCCCCAGAAGACCGACGTCAAGGCTCTACCAAACATGAATGAAGAACCTTCGAGATTTCAAGGTGAAAAGTTGAGTTGAAGACAAACAAAGGAGTCTGCATTGAACAGAGATAAGCAACATGGATAATCTCACCTACATAGCCGGCATAATACCCGATGTCTTCCTCTCTTTCGGCTATATGAAAATCTCTAATCTGTCATTCGAAATTCAAGAAACAAATAAGCATTTCTTTAGTAGAAGAGGCTAAATCAATTCTTCGAGTCATTTATACAATTATCTGCCGAGGAAAGTAATGGAGCTTTTAGTCAAGTTTAACCATCCTAAGCAACCGCATGCCCAATGGCAAACTCTGCTGCTTCAAAGTTAGACGGAAGAATGTGCATTTCGCACATACTTGTCATATTTGCAGCAAAAGGGAAAATTTTTAGGACAATTCGACTGGGAGCCTAGAGCGATGACATTCGAGAAAACAGAGCCTGAACCATACAATTTACCAATTTAGGACGCAATGTCTCGAGTGTAGACAGAGCATTTCTAAATACATCATATTTAGAAGTTGCAGTATAAAATGTAAGAACTTACCATGAAGTAAAGGAATGGGAATAGAGATGATATTGGCAGCGCTGGAAAAGAGAAAGGACAAGACACTGGTCAGTAACATCATAAGTCTAATTAGATATTAATTATGTGACTACAATTTACATCTTTCTGAACTGTGGAAGATCTTCTAATTATGTTCCGAATTAACGTTATAGCTATAAGCGGACTAACACTAGCAGAGAAATAAAACATCTTGGGGACATACTCGCCGTCCCTATGCGACATCGCCATCGGCTTAACTTCACATCAACAAAACCGAATTACTCCCAACAAATTTGTTAAATATGTCTCGAGTTTAAAATTGTTATTGGCACCACAAGACAAAATATGGGGACCACGTTTGATCATTACTCAAGATTTTGGTCTGATAGGAGTAATGGTAGATCAAGTTTAGTTGACTTCGTGAACCCCTATGCTAGTGTACGGGGACTTCTTTCGGCAGAAAGTAAAAGCAAAACAAAGGGGCTCCCATGTGCATGCACATACATATATTGGATTGCGGGGCCCATGGAGCAAAAAAAAAGAAGACAAAACTTAATGTTTAGTGATTCTACTTTTTGTTGCTCTGCAGGAGAAGCCGTATGTGAAAAAGAAAGAGAAATCTTGGTGAGTCCCGATCAAAGGTGATTTGGTTGATCCTCATTATTGCTCTCATGTATAAAGCGTGGGTTTTCTTCTGTGAACAATGAGCCACGCATAAAAGGAGGACTAAGAAGAGAGAGTCTACTTCTCCTGCCGAGAGGCTCTTCCGATCGCGCGAAGAAGTCCGAAGAGAGAAGATTTGCTTCGTGAGTTTTATTTTGTTATATCCAATTAAGTTGTTTATTTGTAAACACTTTGGGTTTGGGTATAATCTAGGTGCGGGAAACACGAGCGTATTGAGCGATTGTAATTCCGATTCTCCGATTATAGTGGATTGTTCTTGCTGGCTCTCCCGTGGATGTAGGTACCGATATTCGGACCGAACCACGTAATCCCTGGTGTCATTTATCGTTCCTCGTTATTTCTCGTGGCTTTTTCGCATTGATTTATTTGCAAGATCTGGGTTAGCTTCCGCGTTATATTACAACAATTGGTATCAGAGCACCAGGTTCGGATATTCTAGATTGTGATTTGGGGCTTTTGCTTGTCTAATTATTATCTGGATATCCTGTTATTGCAATTATGTCCGGAGTGAAAGCTGAAATTGAGAAGTTTAACGGGAGGAACAACTTTGGGTTATGGAGTCTCAAGATGGAGGCGATATTGACAACTCAAGGTTTAGCAGAAGCATTGGAGGGCAAGGCCGAGTTGCCCGAAACGATGACAGATGCTGAAAAGGATGTGGTAATGAGGAAAGCTAGAAGTTTAATCCTGTTGAATTTATCGGATGAAGTGTTAATAGAGGTTGGTGAGGAGAAGGATACCGCAGCATTGTGGACAAAACTTCGGGCGCTCTATGTAACGAAGGGTTTGAACAATCGCTTATACATGTTGAAGAGGATGTTCCGGTTCGGATATATCGAAGGTACGTCTATCGAGAACCCATCTAGATGAATTTAATAAACTCATGATGGATTTGAAGAACGTCGGTAAGACACTTGATGATGAAGAGCGGGGGCATGATGTTGTTAGCTTCCCTACCGAGTCATGGGAGCACTTTACCGATTCATCATTGCGGGGCGTACTACGATTACCTCGGAAGAGGTAAAGTCCGCCTTATTTTCTAAAGAGTGGCAGAGAAAGTTGCGAGATGACGGTCTAGCGCAGGATGTAGCGCGAGGACTAGTGATTCGGGGTAGAGAGCAACAACGAGGGTCCAAGAGCAGAGAGGTAAAAGCAGATCTAAGTCACGTCATAGAAAGTCCAAGGGACGCGTGAAGTGCTTTGAGTGTCACGAAGAGGGGCACATCGGGAGAGATTGTCCTAAGTTGAGAAATAGAGGTGATAAGCAGAAAGCCACAACCAGTGTGGCGAACGTTGTTGAAGAGAGCACTAGTGATGCAGAGGCTGTCTTGTGTGTGACCGCAAGTTCATCGGGAGATGAATGGGTGCTAGATTCGGGGTGTTCTTATCATATGACGCCTCATAAGAACCGGTTTACTACTTACCGGACCGCAGATGGTGGTAGAGTTCTGTTGGGGAATAACGCAGCCCGCAAGGTTGTGGGGATAGGGACAGTTCGGATTCGGATGCACGATGGCGTGGTGCGCACATTGACGGACGTAAGGCATGTACCGGAGCTCAAGAAGAACCTTATTTCTCCGGGGACACTCGATGATATCGGGTGTAAGTACACCGCTGAAGGTGGAGGCTTGAAGATCTCTCGAGGTGCTATGACAAGTGATGAAAGGGAAGAAAGTGAGTTCTCTCTATCATCTACTTGGGGAGAGACCGTGACAGAGCGCTGCTGCGGTTTCATCGGGTGAGTCGATTCGATCTAACTCGTTTATGGCATATGCGTCTAGGGCACATGAGTGAGGCGGGTATGACGATGCTTTGAGTGATAGAGGGTTGTTAAAGGGTCGAAGACAAGTAAGTTAGACTTATGTGAGCACTTGCATCTTTGGGAAGCAACACGGAGATTAAGTTTGCTACGGTATTCATTCGACCAAGCAACCGGTAGAATATATTCATTCGGATGTCCGGGGCCCGTCTCCGGTTCCTTCGAAAGGAGGTGCTCGTTATATGCTGACATTTATCGACGACTATTCCAGGAAGGTATGGGTATACTTTCCAAGCACAAATCGATGTGTTTGATCGGTTCAAGAAATTTAAGGCATTGATTGAGAAGCGATCGGATAAACAGATCAAGTGCCCGAGAACCGATAACGGCATGGAGTTACGTGGTAAAGATTTTACCGAGTTCTGCGAGAGAGAAGGGATTGTGAGACACCGCACAAGCACAGGGACACCACAGCCAGAATGGCGTGGCGTAACGGAAGAACGAGAACTTTACTTGAGCGGGCTCGGAGCATGCTTTCGCATGCTGGAATAGGCAAGGAATTTTGGGCCGAAGCGGTGAACATGGCATGTTACCCGATTAATCGATCTCCATCATCTGCTATCGAGTGGAAGACTCCGGAGGAAGTATGGTCGAGGAAACTCGTTGATTACTCCGGATTACGAATATTCGGATGTCTCCGCGTATGCTCATGCGAGTGATGGTAAGCTTGAGCCGAGGTCGAAGAAGTGCATATTTCCGGGTTATGCACATGGGGTGAAAGGCTACCGGCTGTGGTGCACCGATCCCGGATCACCCGGTTTTCTAATCAGCAGAGATGTGATCTTCGACGAGACCGCAATGCTTCGACGAGAGGAGTTACGAGACACAACCAGCAGAAGCGCACGGATCATGGTGTGAGTAGTGAGGTGGAGCTTCAGGTGGAGACTCCGGAGACCTCGGAGGTAACAGATATTCAGACTGCAGAAGTAGCCGCAGTTCTCGAAGTCGGTGATAGTGCACAACTAGTACAACCGCAGCAAAGATAGTATAGCCGCAGACAGACAGAGAAGGCAAATTAAACCACCGGTACGTTATGCTTATACAGATTTTGCTTATGCTTTAACCGTAGGTGATGAGGTGGAGACAGATGAGCCTTCGTCTTACTCTGAGGCGATGGCTAGTTCCGAGTCGTCGCAGTGGCTAGGGGCTATGAGTGAAGAGATGGAATCACTCCATCGAAATCAGACATGGGAGTTAGTTAAAGTACCCAAGAGCCAGAAGATTGTCGGAAGTAAATGGGTCTACAAACGGAAAGAAGGCATTCCTAGTATCGAGGCGGCGAGATACAAGGCGAGGCTTGTTGCGAAGGGGTTTACCCAGCGGGAAGGCATTGACTACGGTGAGGTGTTTTCTCCCGTGGTAAGGCATACTTCTATTCGTGTTTTACTTGCCTTAGTTCTTGCCGCACGGGATCTCGAGTTGGAGCGACTTGATGTGAAAACAAGCGTTTCTTCACGGTGAGTTGGAGGAGCAGATTTACATGAGGCGACAGAGGGATTTGCTATTCCGGGTAAGGAAGATCATGTTTGCTTATTAAAGAAATCTTTATATGGGCTGAAACAATCTCCTAGACAGTGGTACAAGCGGTTTGACGCTTTCATGGCTAGTCGGGACTATTCAAAGAGTCGATGGATAGCCGTGTTTATTTCAGGGAGATTGGAGGACGGGTCTTTGATATATCTGCTATTATATGTTGATGATATGTTGATAGCAAATAAAAATATGTCCGATATTGATGTGTTAGAAGAGGCAATGAGTGCTGAGTTTGAGATGAAAGATTTAGGTGTCTGCGAAGAAACTATTGGGTATGGAGATTTTGCGTGACAGACCTGCAGGATTATTACGTCTGTCTCAAAAGAAATATATTGAGAAAATTGTTGCACGTTTTAATATGCGATCGGGAAAGTCTCGTGAGTACACCATTAGCGAAGCACTTTAAACTTTCGGTTAAGTTATCGCCGCAACCGAGGAGGAAGAGGAACATATGTCTCGTGTTCCTTATTCTAGTGCCGTGGGTAGTATTATGTATGCTATGGTATGCACTAGGCCCGATATTTCACAAGTCGTCGCTGTGGTTAGTCGTTATATGAAGCGTCCGGGTAAAACTCATTGGGAAGTCGTGAAATGGATCCTCAGATATTTGAAGGGGACATCAAACGTTGGTATAGTATACCGGAGGGACAAGAATGGTAGTGAGACCACTGGTTTTGTGGATTCCGATCATGCGGGTGACTTGGATGAGTGCATGTCTTTAGCCGGGTACGTGTTTACGCTTGCAGGTGGTGCGATTAGTTGGAAGGCGTCCTTACGGGACCACGTAGCCTTGTCGTCGACCGAGGCGGAGTACATGGCACCGACCTTTGTAGTGAAAGAGGCGATATGGTTGCAAGGTTTGCTCATGGACTTTGGGTTAGAACAGAAAAGTGTTGATATACACTGTGATAACCAAGGTGCGATTTATCCGGCATATAATCCGGTTTATCACGAGCGAACGAAACATATCAATATTAGGTACCACTTCATCCGAGATGTCTTAGCGAAGGGTAAGGTTGTTGTGAAAAAGATTGCTACAACAGAGAACCCCGCGGACATGATGACTAAGCCTGTTCCTTTGGCGAAGCTCAAGCTCTGCTTGAGCACTATTGGCGTCTGTAGAGAGTGAGCGCCCGTGGGGGCGTTGGGAGAGCAGCATGGATGATGAGCATTATTAACTTGGCTTCAAACATCGAGCCAAGGTGGAGAATTGTTAAATATGTCTCGAGTTTAAAATTGTTATTGGCACCACAAGACAAAATATGGGGACCACGTTTGATCATTACTCAAGATTTTGGTCTGATAGGAGTAATGGTAGATCAAGTTTAGTTGACTTCGTGAACCCCTATGCTAGTGTACGGGGACTTCTTTCGGCAGAAAGTAAAAGCAAAACAAAGGGGCTCCCATGTGCATGCACATACATATATTGGATTGCGGGGCCCATGGAGCAAAAAAAAGAAGACAAAACTTAATGTTTAGTGATTCTACTTTTTGTTGCTCTGCAGGAGAAGCCGTATGTGAAAAAGAAAGAGAAATCTTGGTGAGTCCCGATCAAAGGTGATTTGGTTGATCCTCATTATTGCTCTCATGTATAAAGCGTGGGTTTTCTTCTGTGAACAATGAGCCACGCATAAAAGGAGGACTAAGAAGAGAGAGTCTACTTCTCCTGCCGAGAGGCTCTTCCGATCGCGCGAAGAAGTCTGAAGAGAGAAGATTTGCTTCGTGAGTTTTATTTTGTTATATCCAATTAAGTTGTTTATTTGTAAACACTTTGGGTTTGGGTATAATCTAGGTGCGGGAAACACGAGCGTATTGAGCGATTGTAATTCCGATTCTCCGATTATAGTGGATTGTTCTTGCTGGCTCTCCCGTGGATGTAGGTACCGATATTCGGACCGAACCACGTAATCCCCGGTGTCATTTATCGTTCCTCGTTATTTCTCGTGGCTTTTTCGCATTGATTTATTTGCAAGATCTGGGTTAGCTTCCGCGTTATATTACAACAAAATTAACTCCGAGACATCGTGCGAATTCGCGCTCGTTGTCGTGTCCGGTTACTCGGTAAGTTAAAAGACCCAGAAAAGAAAATCCAAAAAGTCGACCGGAAGCTTATGAACAACGATGATGCTACACGTGCTTCATTACCTGTGCAAAGCACGACGATCCAGATCGACACGAGCTCGCGGATCGGCAAGCCTCTCCGCGACTCCTTAAGCTTCTCGGCTTTGCAGCCGGGGCAATTCTCGTAGTAGGGCTTCTCCAACAGCGCCACCTTCTGTTCTTCCGCCGCCATTGCTGTCGACCTCAACAGGTAGAGCTGAACACAGCGAATTCGGCTCCCCGAACAAAATCTGCTTCAAGGAGACAGAGCAAACACAAAGCGTTAGCGAAGAACAACGCCACATAGTATCATCTACGATGCTCCACTTCAACGCATCCTACGAGAGTTGACAGCACGTGAAAACACAAAGATGCTTCATGTTTAAAGCTGAAGAAGACACAGATTCTAGCTTGACGGGATCATTTCATGAAAGACAAAAAAAAAGGGTTCGAATCACATACCCAGAATGAAAAAAAAGAAGAAGTTGATTTCGTAATCTGCGATTGAGGGTTTTGTTCGTGTTTTTGCATGTGGGAGTGAGATCATATGTTTGGCTTTTGAAGGGAAGCCATGGAAACCGATCGGTCAGGGAAATTTGAGAACCAACTTGTTCCAAATGTCATCATTGCACACGTCAGATTTCTCTGTGAAATCATCTGGATTTCCCTTGTCGCCATTAAAGTCCCACCGCCTGCTCGAATTTTTGGCTCGTTATTTAGCTCACGATATTAAAACGTGGTTTCACTGCCCTTGATTTAATGTCCAGACAGGGCTAACGACAAAAATATTTTGTGGAGCACAAGAAAGTCGATGCATTACTGATTTATGAATGACTTGGCAAAAGCATCTAAACGCGTATCCGCACGAAAGATATAACGATCTGGATATTGTCTCAAAATTTTTCCTTTCACAAAAGGATGGCATGTGATGCATTTTGATCAACCTACGTTCGATTTCGATCGTCGATCAAACTCTAGGCTAGTCAATTTCCTTTCGTCTTGACCTGGCATCCACATAAATTGAATCCCATGATGGAAGATTAGAAATCATGTAAAGTTGTTAAGTCGCGAATTTAGGTTCTCGTCACATGCATCCTATTAACAAATTATTATAGACTCTGCATATTTTCGAAAACCCTAGATCGAACAAGGATTGAACATGCAAAGACCGAGATACGACGTAATCAGCCGCAGTCAAATCTGAATATTCAATATGATATGGTGGGACACACGTACGACAAAACGAAAGCAGAAATGATTACGAGGACTGCTTTATTATTTATGGACTAACGTGCAAAATAACGGGAGACAAGACAAGCGACCGAATAGGACACTAGGGATCGGTCCAAAATCTGGAAAAAGCAAACTCCAAATAGAACTCTCCAACCTCACCAACGAGCCCCCAGGAAAGCCCGGTTAAAAATTATTACAAAACGAAAGAAACGGGTTATTCAAAGGATGCTGATAATGATTGCACGAGAATTACTCAATTCATCGAATTTTTTTTTTTAGAATTTCTTCTTGTTCGATAACTTAATACTCTGAAGTGCCTTAATGAAGGAGAATTCGTCCTTAAATAAATATTAAAACTGCTTCGTCCGAAATTTCATCTGGACTCTGAGGTCTCTCGCACGTTGAGCAACAACAAGATAAGTTTTTTTTTTTTTTTTTTACCTGTGAGTCTTTGATGAATTAGGACATGTGTTTAAATGCCTCAGCCTGACGTACTACTGTGTTTGTCTTTTTCTGCATCAACGAGGACTATAGTACAAAGGTCACGGGCAATCATTTCCAAGACGACAGCAACTTTGGGGGGGAAAAAGGAGAAAATGATTTGTAATCGTCCTCTTGGGATTATTACATATATTTGGGGACGCGGTAGATGCGATGTAGGGCACGTCTCTTGAATCCGATGAATCCGATGCGGTGCTGCATAAATGGACAAAAGAAGCGTTCCAACAGAGATGGTGGCGACGATAATTGCTCGATTGGAAAAACCTGCGGTCACAGTCAGGAAAGACTAACAAAATTTTTGGATGGAAAGAGTTTGGGGAGAGATTGAATTCTCCTACTTGAATCGATAACGTGAACGATTTATGTAATACTATTTTAAAAAAAAAAAGCCTATTATAAAAATTTTCCATGTCTACGCGAGTATATCACGTACAATGATTTCTAGCTAAAATTTCGCCAGCATGACTAAATTAACAAATCGTTAAGAGGTTTAGGATTAAATTGATCAAATTAAAAAGATTATGATTGAATTGATATTTATACAATAAATTTAAGACTTTTTTGATTATTATCTAGAAGAAATAGTCTTGTGATTTCCATAAAAAAATTTCTTCATCGATTTTGAAAGATCAAGATTTGTTGAAGACAAGGAAAATGGAGGGAGTGAAAGTGAAGTTGGAAAATAGGCGAAATTTCGATAATATTCCGGCAGAGCAAGGTTTTGAACATCTGATCTTGCCTAAAGGGAATGATACATTGTAACCTTCTAGCTAAAGTAACGAATTGGTTTACGAAGGGCCCAAAAATCAAATGAGAGATTTTGTACGAGCCAATGGCCACATTAAAAACATTCTTGTCGCAGTACAAAATATTGCTGGACTTTGTCTTGATGATGATGGGGAGGTGAAGTTTCACGTTTCTCTTGATCATCAATATCGACCCGTTGCACCTCCAGAGGGGTCAAAATCTGTTTAAACCCTCGAGAAAAGCTAGGGTTTCCTCCTCTTTCCCCCCATCCCTTTGAAAACGCAGCCGCCAAGCTTGTCTTTTGAGGTTTCTCCCTCCCTCCCCTCCCTGCCCCTTTTCTTACTTGTTTCCATCTTTCCCCTTTGAAGCTTGTGTGGGTAAAAAAATTTCCGATTTCGATTTTGAGTTAATGTGGAGATCAATTCGGCCATCCGCCGAGAAAGACATGCGTGACATGGCTCTACAATCTCTCGAAATTAGGCGGCTCTTCTCTCCCGATTCAAGTTTAGGTCATGATTTGAGGTTTTACTATCCCAAACTAGATCTAAATATAGATATAGCCATGAGAGTTCCCTATAAGTATTTGATTTGTGTTCTTTTAATATATTGATGTTGCTGTCTTTGCACGGCGATGGTGATGAGGATGTCGTACTTAGACGCGCACCGCAAGCCGTTGTAAATGGAGTGAGAGATCTCGGCATGTGCTCATCACTAAATCTTGTGATCGGCCACCAATGTTTTACAATGACAGATAAAAGTGTGCTGCCAGTTGCAGATTTGCTTTGTTTGCTTTATGGCTTTCGTTTTGTTTAGCAGTTATTTGAAATTTGCTAGACTCGAAAGATATAACTTTCAGCTATTATTATGATATATGAATAACATCTTTCTTTCGAACAGAAAAAAAAAAAAACTCCAGAGAATTATCAGCCATTTCGTTGGATCGCATGAATTTACATGAGGTCCGCATGATTCAATGATGGAGATTCATTGAAGGGTCAAGTGTTCCCTAATAGTGCAAGATTTTTTTTCCCAATATGGATTCCATGGTTCCCCGCTTTTCGAAAGCCACATGACACGAGGTACCAATTTGTGGACAGCAAAGTTTGTCGCGAGCTAAGTAGTCCAAACACGTGACACGATACGACACGATACATCGGCATGCTATTTTCGTAAAATAATTTTTTTTTGACACGTTGAGATATATTATATATTCAATATCTATTTATATATATACATGATAAATTACCATTTTTACAACAAAAAAAAAAGCTTTTAAAGTAAAAACGAGTGGACCAAAAAAAAACAAATGAAGTAAAAACGGAAATTAAATTGCCATGACTGCTCTTTATGTGGTGGGTGTGGCCTGTTGGAGCCTTGGAGGTCGCGTGCCCCACCAATTTTATGAGAAAATTAAATTGCATAGGTGTGGGTAGACATGGCCAAATGGGCCCAGGGGCTCGGAACCGCCGGTTCAGGGCCGATTCTGATCCTTTTTTTTTAAACAAAAAAGGGAGGCACAGGAGAAAGAGCTGTTGGGCTCGGGAACCGGCGGTTCCGAATCAGAACCGGAACTGGAACCGGCCTGAAACCGCCGGTTCCACCTTTTCGTGGAATCGGAACCGGCGGTTCGGCCGAACTGGCCATATCTAGGTGTGGGTGTGGCCTGTTGGGGGTTGTGCTTGCCTATTACTAACGCCAACCTCACCTCCATTCTCTCTCAGGGTTTTATTTTATACCACTTGTTCTACGACGTTGCAATCTCCTCTTCTCCTTCTAGATTTTCCTTGCTTCTCTGCGATGAGTTCTACCACGGATGCATGTCCGTGTCCGTGTCCGTGTCCGTGTCCGTGTCCCACATGTATCCGACACCGACACGGCCACTCCCTAAGTTATTGCTTAGGTTGCGAGAGGGTCCTATGCAAGTATTGTCACAGTTAAGTTATATGTGTGTGATGACCACAACTTGTAACCCGCATGACATATAGGGAAAGTTACTCGATCAGTCCTAAACATATTATATAGATACCAATTCAATCATAAATTTTTTAATTTTATCAATTTAGTCCTAAACCTTGCCAGCGATCGACGAGTGCTTACTAAGTTACTAACCGTCGCCAAAAAATAATAATTATAAATAACAATTAAATAATGCTGACGCCAACGTCGGCCGTGTCATGTATGATGACTGGAGTACACGTCATCGATTTCCAATCAATATTTGTCGAATAGACTAAATTGGCACAAATTCAATAGATTTATGACTTTTTTTTTTTTTTATACTTTTCCGCTCGGTATAGATATAGCTGAAGGATAGTTCTCTAGTCAAGGACTGAGAAAAACATAACCCTTTGCATACATAATTGTATTTTTAGAGGGGGGATAATGAAACAATCGGACAAACAAGGAATATGATTGGTAATATGCACAACGTTGCTATTGACTATTAGTAGCGACAAAGTGCACTGCAACACAAGTATATTCCAATAGTGAGATTGATGCATACATTCAGGGGAAACTGGAAATGAAACATTTTCTTCCCAAGAATGTCAGGATGATAACACAATCACGACTGCCATTTGGATGAGCATGTGAAAGAATCAAATGACAGCTGATCTCTCGCAAACACTGCGCTGAGTTTCGGCAGCGCCTATACTTAGAATTCATGCCGGTTCAACTCTGCTTTCATTTAGTCACGGCACTCGACAAGGAACGGCTCAAACGTCATCAGCACCCCAATCGCCATGACCACATTCAAGATGAAGAAGATCATCTGGTTCCCTGCACACCAGCACGGGGATCGTTAAAGTTCCTCAGTAAGCTGAGGGCTCAAGCGCAGTCTGTCAAGGTCGCATAGACTTATATCTCGTCATTGTACACCCTGATTGTGTGCATATACACATCTTCATGTAAACAGTTTTTCTTTTAGCAGATGACAACTGATGAGTTAGTCATGGTTATACAAAGAAGGCCAGAGCCGTCTTCTCAGAATTGGAAAAAGTTTGGTTTACCTGGGAGAAAGGCCACGTCCTGACGCTCTTGTGTCCAAGAGAATCTGCGAAAGATTTTGTCCATGGATGAGAACATTAACAAAGTCTGCCCTTTAAGCATGCAGAGTAATTGTTTACTTTCGGTAACGTGTTTACTATTGTATTGACTGCTAATTGTCCTGTCGGTGTAATATAATGAAAGCCGACAAAAATTCAGCAGGACTCACATTGCACCGCCTCCTGCTGGAGCGACCGCCTTGAAGAGAGACGCGGCGGTCATCGCGATTCCATTAGCAGCTCCTCTCTGATCTTGATCCTGCGATTTCAGATTCGGACTTAAGCCAAACCTTCACGAGAAAGGCATGTGTTCGAAGGATGTTAATAAAGATGAGACACATCGAAGACCATCATTAGAAGCTTACAACGGCTTTGTTTTGCAGAAGCAACAAGCTGGTGAAGACGGAAAGCTTTCGGCATGCAAACTTCGACAGTCAGATTTGGGAATGAACAAAGGTTTTGCCTTTTCTCTATTCCATACAGAAAAAGTAAATCGAATGTTCTTTGTAAATATTAGCTTCACATATTGTAGAATAGAGTGTAAGGCATACTCACAGAAAGAACATTCTTTGCGACTGATGCGCAATTCATAATTATGGAGAGTTTTAGCCCGGTCAGCATGGCTATGAAAGGGTAACTTGACAAGAGCGGTATCGATGAGACCTGTCCCCAAGCATTTGTGCAAAGGAAACACGGGATTATCATCCATTTATCAGATAGACAACGAATAGCCAGAGATACAATAGCAGAAAAATTGTTTTTCACAAGCACGTGCTCGAGTTCAAGTTAGTAGATGTCGAAAACATACCCCACAAATGTGGGCTACCAAAACGGGGCTGAGAAGTTTGTCCAAGTATGGATTTAAGCACGTTTGGAAGACGAGAAGGCCGGCACCTGGAATTAGAATTCAGCAATCAGCGATCGCCTGCAAATATATCAAACGAGTACAGGGATATGTTCGGTGATAATAGACCACCATACTTCTAAGTTTCGAATAGGCAGAACTCATATCCACAATAAGGAGGACCACATGTCGAAGTCTCGTTTGAATTGCAGTTGTAGTGACTACCATGTTGTTTTCCTGAACGAATTTATCGTGATGGACAAGGAAGAAGCTAGAGCATATACCTGAAATGGAGAGAACAGTTCCAACATCTTCAGTCGTGTAGCTTAAACCCCCCAATCGCCTAGGGCTTACGGCCCATAGCGAGAAGATCTACAAAGAGAAAATAGCATGGGAAGGCTAATGAGAGGACCACAATCAAAGACAAAATGAACTTATTGGGAAACTGGCATGATATGCTGATGCCATATTATGAACTACTTCGAACTCGGATAGAATTCCAAAGAACAAGTCAAAATAAATTTCTCGCAACAACCATCAGATCATGACTAGCCAAAGGAATGTCTTCTGCCAACTGCATTGCAGATTACAAGTTTGTGTTCGTCGTCAATAAAACAATTTTTGCTCTACAAGCAACTGTGAACGAAGCACTCGGCACAATGAGTACAGAAATGATTGCACTCATGATGTTAGAATACGGTGAATGAAGAAGAACTGAGAAGGCGTGGTAGAGAAGCGATGCTATTTTAAGTTACCTCCGAGTAAGCCATGTCGTGAAGAGAGAAGACGCAGAACGTCATGATGGCCGACATCAAGGGCCAATTACGAATCAGAGAGACTTTTTTGGAGCTTTCCCTTCGACTTTTTGCGTCTTGCATTTCGCACCAGACTCGAGGGATGCGGTGTCCACATCTTTGCGAGACTCATGAAGCTCGCTATTTCCGCGGTGCATATGCAATGTTTCCTGCAATGAAACCAGATTATTGGGCACTCAATAAAGCGCAACAAGCAGTTGCGAATCCATTCATAGATAAAGTTATGCAGAGATCATGTCTGATGAACGGACAAAAACCAAATATTTTCAATATCAAGAATGAGAAACATGAACTGAGTTTAGTGAACTGCATACCGGAAGCCAGCAGGACCCGATAGAAACTACCAATGCAAAAAAGAGAGATGGCAAGACAGGGCAAGAAGTAGGGAAATCTGCATTCAAATCAAGAAATCAAATGTTTAAAGCTTGTGTGATGATCACTTGATAGGATCTGCACTATCAATGCATAAGAAAGCAACATCCACTTACTTTCCAAACACTGATTCTTTGGAAAATGTCGACGGGAACTTTTCCACGGGCTGAATTGAAAAAGAAAAAAACAGAACAACCAGGAACATCAGAGGAGCATGAAAATACTCAATTAATGCGTCGAGATATGATAAATCAGAAGTACTTGCGCAAGATAACGTCCCAGAGCTGGACCGATAATCAATCCTATCCCCCATGCTGTACTAACCTGAGTCCAATGTGTAACTCTTAGCTTTATGTACTTGGCAGAAAAACTAGGAATCTGTATTGAGAGCTCAAAGGTTTCGAAAGAAGGCCAGAGATCTTACGGTTGATATTCCTAGAGCTTGGTACTCCTCACCGAACATTTCGCTCGCATAAGCCTGTTACGCAATTACAAAAAACATATATGACAATGATGGCAAATTCGCGGTACAAAAGAAGAAGGGATAGCTTATCTGAGGCTCAAAGTAACTTGTGCCACGACGAGTCTCATTCATAAGCGGTACAATATCTTACCTTGGTCGGTCCGAGTAAACCATTTAAACTTCCTAGAAGAAACCGCATCGCAACAGCCATCCAAAAGTTCACACTTAGGCCGAAAAGGGTGCTGAAGATTACCCTGATATAAATCAAACCATGACAGTTAAATTGATAGTAATCGTCAGAGAAATTTTTCATCCCTGGGAACTGAAAACGAATGGTAATCTCGTACTAACACAGCGATTATTGCCATAATTATGACTGGTTTTCGCCCGTATCGATCCACCACAATTCCCCAGAAAATCGACGTCAGGGCTCTACCCAACAGGAAAGAACGACCTTCCAGATTTCAAGGAGTTTGTTAATGAAAAGTCAAAATCAAACCAGGGAGTCTGCAATGAACAGAGATCAGCAACAGGATAATCTCACCTACGCAACCGGCATAATACCCCGATGTCTTCCTCTCTTGTGGCGATATGGAAATCTCTAATCTGCCATTCGAAATTCAACAAACAAACGAAGATTTCCTGAGTAGAAGAAGCTAAATCATATGCTTCGACTCATTTACACAATTATCTACCGAGGAAAGTAGTGGGACTGCATGCCAACAGCTAACTCTGATGCTTCAAAGTCAGATAAAACAATATTCACTTTACTCATTGCTTGTTTCATTCGCAACAGATGCAATAAAATTTCAGGACTAATGGACCAAGACTAACAATCTGGAGCCTAGAGAGACCATATTTGAGAAAACAAAGCCTAAACCACACAGTTTAGGACTCAATATCTCGTCTAGACAGCACAGTTATATTTACATTATACTCAAAACTCCAGTATAAAATGTAAGAACTTACCATGAAGTAAAGGAATGGGTACAGGGATGATATTGGCAGTGCTGGAAAGTGAAAGGACACGACACTCGTCAGTAACATCATAAGTCTAATTAGTGACTAATTACGTCACTACAAGTACATCTAGCTAGTACATCTTTTCGAATCGGTAGATAACTTATGATTACTGAACGAATTAACGTCATGGTGCTATGAAATTTTACAATCAGCTAAGTGGGTTTACACTCCATCCTTATGCAAAATCGCCCTCGTGTTAACTTCACATCAACCACCGAGTCATTCCAAACAAATTAACTCCAAAGTATCATGCGAATTCGTGTCGTCCTTATGTCGAGTCACTCGGTACA
The DNA here is from genome assembly GCF_020921035.1 of Rhodamnia argentea. NCBI lineage: Eukaryota > Viridiplantae > Streptophyta > Magnoliopsida > Myrtales > Myrtaceae > Rhodamnia > Rhodamnia argentea. The sequence continues at coordinate 5,155,230 of NC_063154.1, read as the reverse complement.
TTCAATGAACCCAAAAAGAAAAAAAAATGATAGACATGCTCATTACCGCTGCAAAGCACAACTATCCAGATCGACACGAGCTCACAGATCGGCAAGCCTCTCTGCAATTCCTTAAACTTCTCAACTTTGTAGCCGGGGCAATTCTCATGGTAATGCTTCAGCAACGACACCTCCTTTTGTTCTTCCACCGCCATTGCTATTAACCTCGACAGCCAGAGCCGAACCCACGAAATTCAGCTCCTGAACAAATGAAATAGAAAACCCTTCGTTTCTCACGCGGAATATCTGCTTCGATAGAGAATAATCACACAGAGTTAGCGAAGAACAGTTCCACGTAGCCTCATGTGTGATTCTGCACTTTAATTCCAAGAGTGGGACGACGTGAAAACATTGAGATGCTTCATGTTTAAAGCGAAGATGTAGATTGTAAATTGAGATCATTTCATGTAGAGAAAAAAACGTTTGAATCACATACCCTGAATGAAAAAAAGGCATTGATTTTGTCCCAAATGTGACATTTCTCTCGTTTAAGAAAATGTTGACAATGTGAGGAAGAACAAAACTGGTACATGTGAATTGGAATTTTCTGGATTTTGCTTGTCACCATTAATGTCTAGCCACCTACCCATATCTCGGTTTGCATTTTATTTAGTCCATGACATTAAAAAGCCGTTTGCTGCTCTTAATTTACTATCTAGAGGGGGCTTTCTGGTTATTAGAAAAAAATTATCGAGCCTAAGATAGTGAATTTATTCAAAAGGAAGGTGTTTCTGGAGTTGAAGACATCATGTTTAAAGCTCGTCTAGTCACTAAGGGTTAGATTTTGAAAGAGTTAAGTTTAATTTGATAAATGACTTGGCGAAATCATCTAACCAGATATACAAAAAGCGCATAAATTACAAAGTTGATATATAAAGTGACATGGTGACTTATTAATATACGCAGAAGAAAGCCCCCACATTGAAATACACCAAGATGTGAGATACAGTGAGATAATATAAAGTGAAGCAGGTATGACAAAGAAGGAAACAAAGATGATGATGATGAGGACTGCTTTATTTATGGAATAAGTGCAACTAACGCTAATTGTTTGCCCATATAGAACGTGCTAATTGTAGGAAACAAGATCAATTGCAATTAAAACATTAGGGATCCTTCCAAAATCCGGAAAAAGCAAACCGCAAATACATCTTATAAAGAAATGGGCTATTCAGTGGTGTGGAATAATATACTTTACGAAAAAATTTAATACATTAAGATTTTAACTTTTTTTCTTATTGGAAAGCTAAGTACCTTAGGGGCATTTGGTTCCGCTTTGGGAAAAAATCTTTGGGAAAAAGCAAATACCCGGTTGCTTTTGTTATGCAAAAAACGAATGATGTGAAATTATTTTTTTTCCTAAAGATAATTCCTTGACTTTGAGATACTTGTAAAAATGAATGAATGCAAAAACATTTTCATCGTTCAAAATATTATTTAGATATAAGTTATTGTCAATAATGAAAATATTTTTCATTGGCTAATTATTTCAAGCAATACAAATGATTAGTTTTTGAAAAAATATTTTTCAAGTTATTTGTTTTTCACAAAACAAACGGAACCTTAGGCTAATAGGGTTTTCCGAAATGCAATTGTGTTTGGTAAAAAGTCCTTTGTAAAGCAACTTTGGGATAAAGTGTTTGGCAAAATTTTTCTTACAAAGAACTTTGGTTGCGTTTTTGTCTATTTTCTATTAAAAAATAACCCGAACCCTCTAGCTTCGGCGAAGGGTTCTGCCGCCACCAGCCTTTGTCTAAGGTCACACAACCTCAAGTGGCCCCTGGCAACCTCCAACAAGGGTTGCGTGACCCCTTGTCGGCCGCCCTCATGTAGAGAAGATGAAAAGTAACAATGAGGGTAAAATTGGAAAACAAAAAAAAAAATTGAGGGTAGTTTTGGAAAAAGAATTGTTTAACCCTAGGAATAGCCTTCCAATGCTAAAAGCGCAAGAACGTGAGGACATGTCTTGGGCTTTCAGTTTTGCCAAGGCCCGTATTTGGCCATAAGGGTCCAAAAACAGAAATTCGTCAAACATTTCATGTTTTATCTAAGTGGCTTTGAAGGCTCAAAGCCTCTTCCCAAAGCTGAACCAAACGCATCTTGAATTAGAATATCCTCATGGCCATATGAATGACTCCTTGAATCATATATAAAAATGAACGAACCAAAAAAAATATTTTTATTGTCCAATAAATCACTTGGACATAAATTGGCGTCGCCAATGAAAAGATTTTTCATTGAAGAATTATTTCAAGAGATATAAATGATTATTTTTTTAAAAAAATGTATTTCAAATTATTTATTTTCTGCGAAACAAACAGAACCTTAGACTAAAGGGGTTTTTCAAAGTGAAATTGTGTTTGGTAAAATGTCTTTTGTAAAGAAACTTCAGGTTAGATAGCATTCGGCAAAAACAAAAATTTGCAAAGAACATTGGCTGCGTTTATATCTATTTTCTATTGAAAATAACTCAAACCCTTCCTCGGCCCCAGCGAAGGGCTCAAGCCTCCGCTGGCCATCGTCGGAGGCCACACGACCTTGGGCAGCCCCGAGTGACCTCCAACGAGGGTCACACAACCCCTTACCGGTTGCCCTCCCACGTAAAAGATGAAAAGTAACAATGAGGGAAAAATTGGTGAGGGTAGTTTTAAAAAAGGATTAATACCACGAAAAACTCAAAACTAGTACACATGTGATAAATTTATCCCAAACTATTTTTTTATCACAAAAAACTCCAAACTAGTACACCCGTGATTAATTTACCCCAAACTATTTTTTTTTTTACCATGTGAAACCCCAAACTGGTATACCTATGACAAATTTACTCCAAGCTTTTTTTTTTACCACCAAAACACTAAACTGGTACACCTGTGACAATTTATCCCAAATTGATACACTTGTGACAAATTTGCCATCCATTAATTTCTGTTAAATTGAGTTAATACCATGAAAAATCTCAAATTGATACATCTATGACAAACAATGAGTAAAAACCCCAAATGGGTACACTCGTCAACAGTCACGTGTCATCTAACTTAGCAATTTCACGGTAAAATTTAACGGAAACTAACGAAGAGTAAATTTGTCACAAATGCACCCGTTTGGGATAAATTTATCACGAGTGTACCAGTTTGGGATAAATCTATCACCGGTGTATCGGTTTACATTTTTTTATTGTAAAAAAAAATAGTTTTGGATAAATTTATCACGTATATATCAGTTTGGGATTCTTATGGCAAAAAAATAGTTTGGGATAAATTTATAACTGCATCAATTCGAGATTTTCCGTGGTATTAGGCTATTAGCCCTTTAAAAAAAGAATTATTTAACCCTAGGAATAGCCTTTCGCAAATGCCGAAAGCCCAAATAGGCCATAAGGGTCCCAAAAAAATTTGCCAAACACCTGTCTTATTTCCCAAGAGGCTTTGGTTAGCCCATTCCTAAAGCTGAACCAAACACATCCTGTTAGACATAATATTTCAAACAAAGCTGACCTGTCTTAAATAGTGGTTTTTGAAAAGCAGGCTTACTTCGACCAAAAGAAAAAAAAGGCTTACAATTGGCACATGAAAATAGTTTTGACGATAGTATTTTTAGGTCAATTAGAGTATAATAAATTCTACATCAAACGGCGGCCCACCAATAAAAGTTTTCCTTAACAGCCTAGCCTACATCACAACAATTTTTAAAATAAAGAGAGCAAGATGAGGACAAAAAGTCAGCACAGCGTCATTACTACAAGGTCACAGACATTCATTCCATAAACAACATAAACCTGGAAAGAAAATGAAATGAAGGACGGTCCACTTGGAATTGATATATGGTGAGAGACAGATGCAATATAGGGCACGTCTGTTGAATTAATAGACGTGCGATCGTAAGTCAATTCATCTGTCGTTTTTTATGTCGTTCTTTCACAGGAGAAAGGACAAGAAAAGGATTCCAACATTATTTTGGCGACAGTACTTGATTGAAAACTATGGTTATAGTCCGAGGACATGACCATGAACTTTTTGAAAGAGTTTTTAGTTCCGAAAGAACAATTTTCTGTTGCAATTTCGTAAGATAATATGAAATTTAGATAGAAAGATTTGGGAGACATTAAATTGTCGTTTTGATATTAGCCAAAACGGTCAACAACAAGAACTTCAGTGATAAAATTTCATCGCCCGATGAAGTTGTGTTGTGGTCCGAGACAAAAATCCATTTTGGAATAGTAACTAAAGAGAGGAGGTTGGAATCCAACTAGGGGGCTCGTGTTGTTGGGACACGAGCGAAGCACGCAATATAAAAACAATACTTTGGATGGTTCGGGTGCACATCAATCCAACGAATGTCAGCCATTTTGTTGGATCACGTGGATCTTACATGAGTCCAAATAATTCAACAGTCAAAATTTACTGGGGTCAAGTGTTCCCGGAGAATCCAAGAATATTTCCCAATCTGATTATGTGGTATCATGGTTTTCGGAAGTCGCATGACATGAGGTACCAATTTGTGAATGAGTAAGTTCGTCATGCGAGGTTGATCCAATACAATTATTATCAATGTTAAGTTGTATGGATGTGACGCCCACAACTTGTAACCTGCATGATAAAGGAGGAAAACTACTCGATTAATTATAAGTCTATTGTACGAATACCAATTCAATCATAGATTTTTTGATCTGATCTTAAATCATTGGGCAAAATTACAATGTAGTCATTCCAGTAAATTTTCATCGCTAATATGGCGATCCAATCATCATTGGCTGTCCTTCATCCTTCATGGCACACTACCATGTCATTGATTCTTGACAAAAATTGATCGGAAGGATTATGTTGAAATTTTGCACAAATATTTCGAACTATATTGAAAAATTTTAATAATTTATAATTAAATTGACATTCATACAATAAGTCATTGATTGATCGGACGATTTCCAATATAGATATAATTGAAGGAACTTTTTCCGAATCAAGGATGGAGGAAAAAAATGTCAGGATGATAACACAATGGCTGTCAATTGCAAACTAATTAACTATGCATGGGTTTCTTTGAAAAAATCACGAAAAATCCCAAACTATGCTCACCGTAACGCATTTATCCGAAATTTTCTATTGTGATACTACAAACTCCAAACTAATACTCGAGTGATACATTTATACTCCGTTATGGGTCTATTAAAAACCATCGGTAAAATTTGACGGGGCACCGATGTGGCACCCCATCAGAAAAATTTAAAATTAGAATCAAAACAGATAAAAAAAATCAAAGCAATGTTATCTCGGTTATTGTTCATTGTCTTCAAGCACTCATCTGTGGACGACCACCTCGATTCAGGTTGTCCATGGCTTCCCCGACTTGGGATCAAGGAGATGAGGGGATCGACGACCTTGAATCTAAGGTCGCCACAACGGTCAAATGACTATGAGCCTTATTTGATGTTCAAGAGCGAGATCTCACTTTGGTCACCCCATCCAAAGGTTCTTTGTTTCTTTCATTTTTCCTCAACTGTGCTCAACAAGCTCAGCTTTTGTGTGACGAGTTTCGGAGAATAAGATCTGAAAGCAAGAAAATGAGAGTACTTCATGCCCTTATTTGAAATTTTTCCTAACTTTAAGGTCGATTGATAGGGCATACGAGTTTATGCTCTCTCTTGTGGTAGCATCCATTCACGTGTTGATGGTACTGAAAACAGGAGTTGAATGCTCACGCTCTTTGACTATGCTTCGGACAAAAGTGAGGACCCTTTAATTTCCTGCTTTAGAAGATTTGATGAAAGTATCTTATCCTTACAAATATAGTGAATCATACTCTTCACAATATGTTTGGTAGAAGGAAATGAGAAAGAAAGAACTCTAAACACTCAATTAAGATGAAGTAACTACGAGGGAAAAAAAGGATTCACAAAATTATGAGATCTCACTAAAATAAAAATAAAAAATCTCTCTAGAGGTTGTAGGGAGAAGCTTAAGATCAAGGCAAGTTTCTGATCTTTTCATCACTCTTCTATGATTTAATGTTGCTAGATCATGGTTCATTTGAGGTTTATGGCTTAGTATAGATTTGAAATAGAAGTAATGTTAAGCCCATGGTGCTGCCTGGGGTGAATCATAGTATAAAATGGCTATGCATGTGAATTTATGAAGCTATTTTAAAACCGAGCCAAATCTGACCTTTTGTGCTTTCTATTTTCGTTCCGCTTTTTGTATGCTTTTATTTACTAATGTCAAAACATAAAAATTGGAGACAACATCTTAAAATATAACATATATTAATTTTAGAATTTTTGCAGTTCACAGGGTCCGCCATTTGGCCATGCACTTTCACGGTTTTGTGGCCTGTGATAAATCTAAGTCTTGTCTGACCTTTGGTGCTTGTCATTTTTGCACCTTTTTCTGTGGGCTTCTATTAACTAAGATCAAAGCATAAAATTTGAATATAATATTCTAAGCTACAACATATATTAAATTGATAATTTTGGAACCCTTTTAAGTAGGTGATATGACTGATCCCTTAACCCATTCTGTTCCGTTGCTGAGACCCATTTTTTCCATAAGTTGCTTGATTTATTTTGATTTATACGTACTGATTTGGACTTCGTGAATGCTGTAAAATTTGTAGAGCTGTGTTTATGTACAACATATGAAATTTTAGTGAGTTTTGAGATTACTTCACTTGATGAAAAGTGAAAATTTCGATCAACGTGCAATATTGACTTTTTATGAGTAGCTTTTGCATTTTAAGGAAAAATCGCATTTTCGCAGTCCAAATGAGTAAAACTTATATACGAAAGTTACTCAGCATACATTGAACTATCATTTTGAGGATTTTCATGATTTTATAAATTAATTTGATAATTTTGATCAATGCAATATGAAGTCCAAACCTGCCTGGTGGCTGAAGGAGCACAGATATGTGGTGTACGGTTGGTTTGTGTGCGAATTACCGTTGTGTATCTGTTTCTTTTTTATACATGCTGAGTAGTGGTAGACTCAAAAGATTCGCATGTAGAATATTCCTATTGCATATCATATAATGACATGTGTGCATGAGCACGGAGTTAAAAGACGTTAAAATTTCCACCGGATAGAGTTCCGATGGAGCCTCGGGTGATTTGGGAAGTCTCTTGATGTATAAGGAAAGCCCCTGCTGTGTGATCAGGGAAGTCTCATGAATTGAGATGCCTTAAGTATGTAAATTTTGATAGTGCCACGCGCGAATATCGAGAGGAATCCGTGGGCCTTGAAAAGTGAGATTGAGAGCTATGAAATAAAATAATGCTAAAAATTATGTGCATATTTGTGAGTACATAGCATATCTCACGTGATGTGATGTTCATTGGCTACAAATGCTTGATCTGTATTTTTGTTATAATCCTGGATGGCAATATGATGAATATAAAATGATGTGCTAGGTAAGATAATAAAAAGAAAGAAAACTATCTGACACCGCCAGCGCCTCTGCGTGTGGGGAATAAAAAGGGTCCATAGATGACTGGGGTTCAATCCCTGGAAGTCGTTGTTGTAATAGTAATAATAATTTTTTTTTTAAATTAAACGTTTAATTGACGTAATTTATTAGAAGAGCGGATCTTAAATGAATTTTAGTCGGGAAGCAAGTGAATCGTATGGTGTAATTTTTAGTTGATTTATTTGTTGGGCTGTGACTCACTCTTGCAAAAATTTCCGATCCTTAGATATGGACATACCGCCACACCACTTTTACGGAGCGCCATATCATATTCGAGCTTGGCATGAGGATGTTGTTTTCCCTAATTCACCAACTGTTTTCGTTAAGTACACGATCGTCTTATTTGCCAACATGGGATGTCTGCCTGTTGTTAGTGTTAGATTTATCACATGATATTATAGGCAAGGCGATCGTGTGTTAGGACTTCTGATCATAGACAACGACGGCAATGGAGGGGGCAACAGCAGAGACGGCAGCGACAGGCCAAAGGGCGATCCAGGGGAGATGGTAGAGAGCCAGGCAGCAGATACATATGTATGTGTTCGTGTATATTTGAGCGTATGGAGAATAGTGTCCATATGTATTGAACAAAATTTTTTGAGACCGCCTGATAGAAAGGAGTAGGATCATGTTTGTGTACCTCTCACCAGGTAGGCTAGATCATTTGCTGTATGACTCGAATGGTGGTACATGTTATGGCTATGGGTTGAGTATGAACTTGTTCTTATCTTATGTCTTAATGAATGGAATATTATATTCAACATGAATATCATTCCGCTTGCTTATAATGGGAATTCATGCGGGTTCAACTCTGTTTCCATTTAGTCGCGGCGCTCAACAAGGAACGGCTTGAACGTCGTCATCACCCCAATCGCCACGACCACATTCAAGATGAAGAAGATCATCTGGTTACCTGCACATGTGCACGGGCTTGTCAAAGTTCCTCAAGGTCGCATAGACTTAAATGTCGTCATTTTACATCATGAATGTGTGCATATATGCACATCTTCATGTAAACATTTTATCTTTTGGCATATGACAACAGATGAGTTACCTGGCAGAAAGGCCGAGTTCTGACGTTTCTGTGTCCAAGAGAATCTGCCAAAGATTTTGTCCATGGATGAGAACATTAATCAAGTCTACCCTTTAAGCATGCAGAGTAATTGATTGTTTTCAGTAAAGAGTTTAAGATTATCTACTGCTAATTGTCCCGTTGTAGTGATACGATGAATGCTGACAAAAATTAAGCGGAACTCACATAGCGCCTCCTCCAGCTGGACCAACCGCCTTGAAGAGAGACATGGCGGTCATCGCGATTCCATTGGCAGCTCCTCTCTGATCTTGATCCTGTTATTTCAGATTCCAACTTAAGCCAAACCTTCACGAGAAATGTATGCATTCGAGGATGTTAATAAAGATCAGACACGTCGAAGATTATCATTAGAAGCTTACAACGGCTTTGTTTTGCAGAAGGAACAAGCTGGTGAAGACGGAAACCTTTGGACATGCACAATTCCAGTTAGAATTAGGTATGAACAGAGGTTTTGCTTTTCTCTTTTCCGTAGAGTGTAAGGCATACTCACAGAAAGAACATTCTTCGCCACTGATGCGCAATTCAAAACTATGGAGAGACTTATCCCGGTCAGCATGGCTATAAAAGGGTAGCTTGACAAGAGCGGTATCGATAAGATCTGCATTCACGCGTTCATGCAACGGAAAGACGGGATTATCGTCCTTTTATCAGATAGACCCTGAATAGCAGCGAGACAAAATGTTTTTCACGAGCACGTGCTCGAGTTCCAAGTTATGAGATATCGAAAACGTACCCCACAAATGCGAGCTACCAAAACGGGGCCGAGAAGTCTGTCCAAGTATGGGTATAAACAAGTTTGGAAGACGAGAAGGCCGGCACCTGGTGGTAGAATTCAGCAATCAGGATCCCCGGCAAATATATTGAACCAGTACAGACATACGTTCATTGATAATAGACCAAGACCACCATACTTCTAAGTTTCGAATAGGCAGAACTTGTATCAACAATACAGAGTGCCACATCTCGAAGTTCCCTTTGAATTGCAGATTTAGTGACTACCAAGTTGTTTTCCTGAACGAACTTATCTTGACATACGAGGAAGAAACTGGGGTATATACCTGAGATGGAAAGAACAGTTCCAACATCTTCAGTCGTGTAGCTTAAACCCCCTAATCGCCTAGGGCTGACGGCCCACAGCGAAAAGATCTACAGAGAGAGCAAGTAGAACGGAAAGGCTAATGAGAGTATCGAATTAAAAGACAAAATGAACTTATTTGGAAACTGGCATGATATGCTGATGCCACATTATGGACTACTTCGAACTCGGATAGAATTCCAAAGAACAAGCCAAAATAAATTTCTCGCAACAGCCATCAAATCATGACTAGCCGAAGGAATGTCTTCTGCCTGCTGCATTGCAGATTAAAAGTTCGTGCTTGTCCACAATAGAAGAACTTTTGGTCTTCAAGCAACTGTCAATGAAGTACTCGGCACCACGAGTGCGGAAATCGTTGCACTCATGATATTGGAATACGGTGAATGAAGAAGAACTGAGAACGCATGGCAGAGAATCGCGTGCTATTCTTATGTTACCTCTGAGTAAGCCATGTCGTGAAGCGAGAAGACACAGTACGTCATGATGGCCGACATCAAGGGCCAATTACGAATCAGAGACTTTTTCGGAGCTTTCCCTTCGAATTCTTGCGTCTTGCATTTCACACCAGACTTGAGGGATGCGGTCTCCATGTCTTTGCGAGACTCATCAAGCTCGCTACTTCCGTGGTGCATATGCAATGTTTCCTGCAATGAAAACAGATTTTTGCGCACTCAATAAAGCGCAACATCGCTACTCATGTCAGATGAGCGGAAAAAAAACCGAATATTTTCATCATCAAGAATGTGGAACCCGGACTAATTAGCGATGTGCATACCGGAAGCCAGCAGGACGCAATAGAAACTACCAATGCGAAAACCGAGATGGTGAGACACGGCAAGAAGTAGGGAAATCTGCATCCAAATCAAGAAATCAAATGTTTAGAGCTCATGAGGATGATCTCTTGATAGGATCTAACAATATTAATGTAGAAGAAAGCAACATCCACTCACTTTCCGAATACTGATTCTTGGGAAAATATGGACGGGAACTTTTCCGCAGGCTGAGGGCAAAAGAATACAGAAACCAGGAACCTCAGAGGAGCATGATAACTAAGAGAAGGGGTTTTTGCACACAAGTATCGGAATTGTCATCGTTTTTCGAATACTCAATTTCATGCGTCGAGATTGGATAAATCAGACATACCTGCGCAAGATAACCTCCCAGAGCTGGACCGAGAATCAATCCTATCCCCCATGCTGTACTAACCTGAGTCCAAAGAGTAACTCCTTAACTTTTTGTACTTGGCAGAAGAAACTAGAGATCTATATTGAGAGCTGAAAGGTTCTAACAAAGGTCGGAGATCTTACGGCTGATACTCCTAGCGCTTGGTACTCCTCGCGGAATATTTCATTCGCATAAGCCTGTTACAAAATTACGAAACACATACATCGGAGCTTATTGAGGCTCAAATTTGCTTGTGCCACAACGAATCCAAAAGTTCATAAGCAGTACGAGATCCTACCTTGATCGGTCCGAGTAAACCATTTAAACTTCCTAGAAGAAATCTCATGGTAATGGCCATCCAAATGTTCACACTTAGGCCGAAGAGGGTGTTGAAGATTACCCTGATATAAATCGAACCATAACAGTTAAATTGATTGTAATCGCTGTCATCAGAGGAATTTTTCTGTCACTGGGAACTGAAATTGAATGGTGATCTAGTACTAACACAACAATTATTCCCATAATTATGACTGGTTTTCGCCCGTAGTGATCCGCCACAACTCCCCAGAAAATCGACGTCAAGGCTCTACCAAACAGGAATGAACAACCTTCCAGATTTCAAAGAGTTTGTTAGTGAAAAGTATAGCCAAAATCAAACCACGGCGTCTGCAATTAACAGAGATAAGCAACAGGATAATCTCACCTACACAACCGGCATAATACCCGATGTCTTCCTCTCTTGTGGCGATATGGAAATCTCTAATCTTCCATTCCACATGCAACAAACAAAGTAAAATTTCCTGAGTAGAAGAGGCCAAATCATATGCTTCTAGTCATTTACACAACTATCTACAGAGGAAAGTAGTTGGACTGCATGCCAAAAGCTAACTCTGATGCTTCAAAGTTAGATAAAACAATGTTCATTTTGCTCATACTTGTTTCATTCGCAACAAATGCAAAAAATTTCAGGACTAATTGACCAAGAATAACGATCTGGAGCCTAGAGAGACCATATTTGAGGAAACAGAGCCCAAACCATACAGTTCAGGACACAGTATCTCCTGTAGACAGAACAGTTATATAAACATCATACTTAAAATTCTAGTATAAAATGTAAGAACTTACCATGAAGTAAAGGAAAGGATATAGAGATGATATTGGCAGTGCTGGAATGAGAAAGGACAAGAAACTGGTCAGTGACATCATAAATCTAATTAGCCAACAATTAGGTTACAAGTACATCTTTTCGAATCAGCAAATAACTTCTGATTACAGAACGAGTTAACGTCATAGCTATATGAGATTTTACAATCAGCTAAGTGGACTAATACTGCCAGAGAAATAAAACATCTGTGGTTACACACTCCATCACTATGCAATGTCGCCATCGGCTTAACTTCACATCAACAACTGAATTATTTCAAACAAACTAACTCCAAATATCATGTAAATTTGCGTAGTCCTTATGTCCAGTCACTCGGCGAATTCAATGAACCCAGAAAGGAAAAAATTCAGAAGTTGACAGAAAGCTTATGAACAACAATAGTGCCACATATGCTCATTACCGCTGCAAAGTACAACGATCCATATCGACACAAGCTCGCGGATCGGCAAGCCTCTCCGGGATTCCTTAAGCTTCTCGACTTTGCAGCCAGGGCAATTCTCGTAGTAATGCTTCTGCAACAACGCCTCCTTTTGTTCTTCCACACCCATTGCTATTAACCTCGACAGATAGAGCTAAAAAGGCGAAGTTCAGCTCCTGAGCAAATGAAACAGAAAAACCCGTCTTTTCCCACACGGAAAATCTGCTTCAAGAGAGTATCAACATGTTGGAAATTGTGATCCATGTCCTAAATCTAGAAACTACGTGCTTAATAATGAAGTCTAGAAATTGAAGATCCAGCTGCAACTATTTAATATCCAGCTAGCAAATTCTTATCTAGCAATCTAGAGAAGCCTAGAGAACGTGCAGCAAATTATTAACTAGTTAATGAAAAAAGGTGTGGGGAGCATGAAAATAAATAGCTCTACAACCACACCTCCTCCAACTATTGTAATATCAATTCTATCAACTAATCAAACTAACATTATCCCATGACCTATATCCTTGAAATATCCTTGTCCATCGGTCTACCAAATACTAAACAATTGTACATAACTAACCAAAAACTATGCTTGACATCAAAACCATGCTTCCACACGATCAATATTAGAAACATGGTATCAGAGCAAGGCATGATCATTTGGTTATGGGCATTGGTAAGAACCGAGAGGTAAAATGGTGCATCAATGTTCGTAAATAAGTCAGGTGTAAGGGACTGTGAAAACAGAGCTAGGTCCGTGCGGTTGGTTTTGGGCGTTTGCTCTAACCACCTTGTACTGAAATTAAAGACACGGTCTTTAAGCCAGAGCCAGAGGCAGAGCAAAAGCCGGAGCTAGAATTTTGATGGCCCAACACATATGGGACATCCTTGAACAAATGTATGTCGATTAGAAGGTCGGTGCAAGTGTTACAAGAAAGGATATAAGGGATCGTAGAACGAAAACCATAAAAAGGTACGGGACAAACTACATGAAGAATTTTAAGGTACTTCCAAGACATTATGAGATATGTCCGGAATATCACGAAAATAGATCCGGAATACCGTAAAAAGGTATGTGATCTATTTCCTGACCAAAAGAAAAAAAAATTGTCATCCATTTTCTGAACCTAGAAATTACTTGCTTAATGATAAAGTCAAGAACTTGAAGGTCCAGCTGCAACTAGTCAATATCCAACTAGCAAATTCTTACCTAGGAATCTGGAGAATCCTAGAGAACGTGCAGCAAATCTCCAGCTTGGAGGATGTACGTGGGATGCAAGCAAGTCCAAGTCAAAGTTAAAGAGTCTCACGTGTCGAAGATGCAGGGAACTTGGCAAAAACAAAAATAGTCAACAAGTGAGTAAAACAAGAATGCTTAGTGGGAACGAATAAGATTTGGCTTAAGTCAACAAGGGAGAGTCGGTGGATGGAAATGGCGGGATAAGAGCAGGAGTGCCATAACTTTTGGACGGTGCTTACTTAATAAGTGCACATCGAAGTAGGTGCCATTTCTGGCAAATCGAATAGCTAGCAATCTCACACGACCTCATATCCACATTGACAGAAAGGTCCTCATGAGAGCAAAACGAAGCCAAAAGCTGATATTAGACATCCTATAGTCGAGTAATTCAATGGCGATGTGGAACTTCCTCACCTTAGGCGACCGCATGGAGGACCAAGACAAATGTATTCACAAGGGATAAGCACTGGGACTTAAACGAGAGAGAGAGAGAGAGAGAGAGAGAGAGAGAGAGAGAGAGCGAACGAGAGAGGAAGAGAGATTACATTAATTTAGCGTGGCGCCGTTTTCTGATTAGAGGCCACCTCATCGTTCACATGGACTTCCTTTTTATTATTTCATGAAAAGCCACCTAGGTATTAGCATTAGTTAAACAAGCCACGTAATATCTTTTGGCAGATTTGATCGCCGTATATACTTAAGTGATTGTTTTTTCTTTGATTTAGTACTTGAAGTGATCGACGGAAAATTTTGGCCCTAGTGAGCATTGTACGAATCTTTTGGCACTTCTAGTTTTCGTGTCCCCTAAAATTAAGCAACAGAACAGTAGACTAAATTTGATCGGCAGGCAGGCAATGTTGGTATATCTAACCTAAACTTTCATATGTGGGCTCGCCCATGACATAAAATAGGTATCAAATAGGTACTATTCACTTTATACAATGACCGTGCTAAAGGAGGAATTTCTTCCCCCAGTCGCTCAAGTTGTGCTTCGGGTCGGGAGGGCCTAACACGCACTTACACCCATGATCAGGTCTACAGGAGATTAGTTCACGAGCATGGGATCGATGGAACTGTGAAAGAATCGAATGACAGCTGATATTACGCAAGATCTGCTCTGAGTTTTAGCAGCGCCTTTTAGAACTCATGCGGGTTCAACTCTGCTTTCATTTAGTCGCGGCGCTCGACAAGGAACGGCTTGAACGTCATCAGCACCCCGATCGCCATGACCACATTCAGGATGAAGAAGATCATCTGGTTGCCTGCACATACACAACTTCAGGTAAACATTTTTTTTTTTCTTTTGGCAGATGACAACAGATGAGTTAGTCCTGGTTATACAAAGAAGGCCAGAGCCATCATCTCGGAACTAGAAAAAGTTCAGTTTACCTGGGAGAAAGGCCGTGTCCTGACGCTTCTGTGTCCAAGAGAATCTGCGAAAGATGTTGTCCATGGATGAGAATATTAAGCAAGCATACCCTTTAAGCATGCAGAGTAATTGTTTGCCCTCAGTAACGAGTTTAGTATTATCGACTGCTAATTGTCCCATTGTAGTGACATAATGAAAGCCGACCAAAATTAAGTGAAACTCACATTGCGCCTCCTCCAGCTGGACCGACCGCCTTGAAGACAGACACAGCGGTCATCGCGATTCCATTAGCAGCTCCTCTCTGATCTTGATCCTGCAATGTCATATTCGGGCTTAAGCCAAACCTTCACGAGAAATGTATGTATTCGAGGACATTAACAAAGATCAGACACTTGGAAGATGATCATTAGAAGCTTACAACGGCTTTGTTTTGCAGAAGGAACAAGCTGGTGAAGACGGAAATCTTTCGACATGCACAATTCCACAGTTAGAATTAGGTATGAACAGAGGTTTTACTTTTCTCTTCTCCGTAGAGTGTAAGGCATACTCACAGAAAGAACATTCTTCGCGACTGATGCGCAATTCAAAACTATGGAGAGACCTATCCCAGTCAGCATGGCTATAAAAGGGTAGCTTGACAAGAGCGGTATCGATAAGATCTGCATTCACGCGTTCATGCAAAGGAAACACAGGGGATTACCGTCATTTTATCAGATAGACCATGAATAGCAGCGAGACAAAATGTTTTCCCCCGGCACGTACTCGAGTTCCAAGCTATGAGATGTTGAAAACATACCCCACAAATGCGAGCTACCAAAATGGGGCCGAGTAGTCTGTCCAAGTATGGGTATAAAAACGTTTGGAAGATGAGAAGGCCGGCACCTGGCAGTAGAATTCAGCAATCAGCGACCCTCCGCAAATATATTGAACGAGAACAGAGTCGCGTTCAATGATAATAGACCACCATAATTCGAAGTTTCGAATAGGCAGAACTCATATCAATAATGCGGACTACCACATCTTGAAGTTTCGTTCAAATTGCACATTTAGTGACTACCATGTTTTTTTCCTGAACGAATTTCTCGACATACAAGGAAGAAGCTGGAGTATATACCTGAGATGGAAAGAATAGTTCCAACATCTTCAGTGGTGTAGCTTAAGCCCCCTAATCGCCTAGGGCTTACGGCCCACAGGGAGAAGATCTACAGAGAGCAAGTAGAACAGAAAGGCTAATGAGCGGATCGAATTAAAACACAAAATGCACTTACTCGGAAACCGGCATGATATGCTGATGCCATATTACAATGAACTACTTCCAACTAGGACAGAATTCGAAAGAGAAAGTCAAAATAAATTTCTCGTGACAGCCATTAAATCGTGACTAGCCAAAGGAGTGCCTTCTGGCTGCTGCATTGCAGATTACAAGTTCGTGTTCGTCAACAATAGAGCAATTTTTGCTCTTCAAGCAACTGTCAATGAAGCACTCAGCACCATGAGAACTAAAATCATTGCACTATGATATTAGAATAGAACTGAGAAGGCGTGGTAGAGAAGCGCGTGCTATTTTAGGTTACCTCCGAGTAAGCCATGTCGTGAAGCGAGAAGATGCAGTACGCGAGGATGGCCGACATCAAGGGCCAATTACGAAACAGGGACTTTTTCGGAGCTTTCCCTTCGACTTGTTGCGTCTTGCATTTCACACCAGACTCGAGGGATGCGGTCCCCATATCTTTGCGAGACTCATCAAGCTTGCTGTTATCGTGGTACATATGCAATGTTTCCTGCAATGAAACCGGATTTTTGGGCACTCAATAACGCGCAACAAGCAGTTGCGTATCCTTTCATAGATAAAGTTTTGCAGAGTTAATGTCCAATGAGAGGACAGGAATGTGAAACATGAACTGGGTTTAGTGAAGTGCATACCGGAAGCCAGCAGGTCGCGATTGAAACAACCAATGCGAAAAGCGAGATGGTGAGACAGGGCAAGAAGTAGGGAAATCTGCGCCCAAATCAAGAATTCAAATGTTTAAAGCTCATGAGGATGATCACTTGATAGGATCTGCAATATTAATGTAGAAGAAAGCAACATCCACTCACTTTCCAAACACCGATTCTTTGGAAAATATCGACGGGTACTTTTCTGCGGGCTGAAGTGCAAAAATACAGAACAACCAGGAACATCAGAGGAGCATGAAAATGAGAGAAGCAATTCCCGCACAGTTGTCCGAATTGTCATCGCTTTTGGAATACTCAATTTATGCATCAAGATATGATAAATCAGACATACCTGCGCAAGATAACCTCCCAGAGCTGGACCGATAATCAATCCTATCCCCCATGCTGTACTAACCTGAGGCCAAATTGTAACTCTCAGCTTTATTTACTTAGCAGAAGAACTAGGAATCTGTATTGAAGTTTTTTACATAAGGTCAGAGATCTTACAGTTGATACTCCTAGCGCTTGGTACTCCTCACGGAATATTTCGGTCGCATAAGCCTGTTATGGAATTACGAAGCACATATGTCAGAATGATCTCAAATTCTTGGAATAAATTAAGAAGGGATAGGTTATCTGAGGCTCGAAATAACCCGTGCCACGACGTGTCTCAAAGTTCATAGGCGGTACGATATCTCACCTTGATTGGTCCAAGTAAACCATTTAAACTTCCTAGAAGAAACCTCGTTGCAATGGCCATCCAAAAGTTCACACTTAGGCCGAAAAGTGTGTTGAAGATGACCCTGATATAAATCGAATCATAACACTTAAATTGATTGTAATCGTCGGAGGAATTTTTTCGTCACTGGGAAATGAAAATGAATGGTGATCTCGTACTAACACTGCGATTGTTCCCATAATTATGACTGGTTTTCGCCCGTATCGATCCGCCACAATTCCCCAAAAAATTGACGTCAAGGCTCTACCGAACAGGAACGAACAACCTTCCAGATTTGGAGTAGTTTGTTAGTGAGAAGTGTAGTCAAAATCAAACCAGGAAGTCTGCAATGAAGAGAGACAAGCAACAGGATGATCATACCTACACAACCAGCATAATACCCGATGTCTTCCTCTCTTGCGGCGATATGGAAATCTCTAATCTGCCATTCGAAATTCAACAGACAAACGAAGATTTCCTGAGTAGAAGAAGCTAAATCAAATGCTTCAAGTCATTTATGCAATTATCTACCGAGGAAGGTCGTGGGACTTTCGATCGAGTTTAACCATCCTATGTGACTGGATGCCAGCAGCTAACTCTGATGCTTCAAAATGAGATAATACAATGTTCACTTCGCTCATGCTTGTTTCATTTGCAGCAAATGCAAAACATTTCAGGACTAATTGAACAAGAATGACAATACATATACATCATACTTAAAAGTTGAAATCTGACATGTAAGAACTTACCATGAAGTAAAGGAATGGGAACAGAGATGATATTGGCAGTGCTGGAAAGAGAAAGGACAATACACCGGTCAGTGACATCATAAGTCTAATTAGTGATTAATTATGTGACTACAAGTACATCTAGTTAGTACATCTTTTCGAATCGGCAAATAACTTTCGATTTCCGAACGAATTAACGTCATAACTACATGAAATTTTTCAATCAGCTGAGAGGACTAATGCTGCCAGAGAAATAAGACATCTGGGTTTACACTCTCCCTCACTGTGCAATGTTTCCATCGGCTCAACTTTACATCAACTACTGAATTATTTGAAACAAATTTACTCCAAAATATCATGTAAACTCGCGTCGTCCTTGTGTCCAGTCACTCGGTAAGTTCAACGAACCCAGAAAGGGAAAAAAAGAAAAAAGTCCAAAAGTTGACAGAAAGCTTATGAACAAAAACAGTGCTATCCATGCTCGTTACCATTGCAAAGCACGACGATCCAGATCGACATGAGCTCACGGATTGGCAAGCCTCTCCGCGATTCGTTAAGCTTCTTGACTCTGCAGCCGGGGCAATTCTCATAGTAATGCTTCTGCAACAACGCCTCCTTTTGTTCTTCCGCCGCCATTGCTGATAGCCTCAACAGATAAGAGCCGGACCCGCGAAGTTCAGCTCCTTGAACAAATGAAACAGAAAAACCCTTCTTTCCTCACGCGAAGGATCTGTTTCGAGAGAGAACAATCACAAGGCCTTAGTGAATACCAGTACCGATAACATCATATACGATTCTCCGCTTCAAGGCATATTCCAAGAGCGAGTGAGAAGAGACGTGAAAACGTTAAGAAGCTTCATGTTTAAAGCTGAAGTCATAGACTGTAACTCCAGATCATTTCACGTGGAAAAACGGGTCTGAATCACATACCCCGAATGATAAAAACGAAGTTGATCTTGTGATCTATGATTGAGGGTTTTGTGTTTTTTTGCATGTGGGAGTGGAAATCATACGGGAGCTTTGTGTGGTTGGCTTCTAAAGGTAAGCCATCGGAAAACAACCAGCCCGATGAAGTTGACCTTCCATATTTCATCATTGCACACGTCAGCAGATTTCTCTGGTTTAAGGACACCTAACGAAGCGAGTGGGAACAAAACTGGTACATATGAATTGAAATCATCTGGATTCCATTAATGTCCTGTCACCTACTCGAATTTAGTCGGTTACATTAAAAAGTGGTTTTAGGATAATTTGTAAGATTGATACATAAAAGTGATATGACGACCCACACGACAGCACTTTTAGAATAAAATTTTTGAAATCCATTTTGATCACGCAACTTCAATTTTATGCTTCTAAAGTATTATTTTTTTTTTTTACTTTAAAAGTAGTTTTGAAAGTCATTTAAAGAAGTAAAAAATTACTTCTTTCAAAAAATAAAAAAATTAATTTTTGATTAAAAGTTGATTTTCGTTGTCATGGGCGTTCGTAGAGTCGTACAAGACCCACACGTTGGAATGGGCATCCAACAACAAGATGCGAGATCGGAGATGCTCGGCCGTGGTCAAGCTGATTATTGAAATAATATAGAGTGACGCAGTACACGACGAAAGGAAAGCGATGATGATGATGATGATGATGATGATGATGAGGGCTGCTTTGTTTATGGGCTACGTGCAGATAACACCAGCTGTTTGCCCAAATAGAACGTGCTAATTGTAGGAGACATCATTTGCAATCAAAAGACTAGGAACCGGTCAGAATCTGGAAAAATGCAAACTCCAAATAGAACTCTCACATCTCGTAAAGAAATGGGTAAGTGTGCAAAAAAGATTCGATCAAATAGGGAACTGCCTGAACCGAACATAATTGGCCGGTTCGATCCGATTTTCGATTTCGGGTGTAGCATTGCCCACCAAGACTGCCCCAACTGGATCGGTTATTTTTTTCAATTTTAATTTTATTTCTTAATAATATTTTAAAAAATCATTTAAACTCTTAATTAATTTGGGAATTTTTATAGATGGACGTGGAGTGAAAGTGACTCGGTTCAAGGATTTTCTCAAGTATGAAACCATGTAAAGATAGTGGCTCACACAATTTTGGAAGTCTCTTTTGAAATAGTTTGATTTTTTGGCAGGTAAGAAGTGGCATCCAGCCTTGCCTTAATTGACAATATTATTGTGATGCAAAATGGTGCATCCACTTAAACTACAGTAGAATATGAAAAAATATGTGAATATATATATTTCAAGCACATGTAATCGGCTCTCTTGGACCGCTCGGGGAATCGGATTAGGCCGATCCTTCCGGTATGCTATTCCAAAGTGAGAATCGGACTGCCCGGGAACCGATCACGCCTGTGGATTACTCAAAAATGTCAGATAATATATTTTGCTAAAACATTTATTACATTAAGATTTTAATTCTTTTCTTACTCATAATCTAAGTACCTTAATGGAGGACAATGCTCGACATAATATTTCGAAAAAAAAAATTGATCTGTTTTGAATATCGATCGTTGAAAAATCTTCATTAAAAAAGCAAACGAAATAACAATTTCCATAAATACCGACAGCAACATGATGGAGTTCTAATGAATGAGGACAAACTGGTCAGCACCGGCATGATTATTACAAGGTCACAGACATCCATTCCCTAAACGACAGAAACTTGGAAATAAAAAGAGATGAAGTTTGGAATTAATAGCCTTACCAAAAAAAAAAAGTTTGGAATTAATATTTTGGAATTGTTATATGGGGAGAGATGGATGCGTATATAGGGCAGGTGTCTTGAATTAAACAAAGGTGCTCTCAATAGTCAATCCGTCTGTCGTTTTTGGCGTTGTTCGTTCACAGGGAAAAATGGATCAAAGAGGGTTTCCAAAAATTATTGCGGCGACAAATTCATGATTGAAACCTGCGGCCGTAGTCCGAGGACGTGGCCATGACTTTTTTTGAAAGGGCATTTTGTGTACCAAAACAAAAGTTTCAGTTGCAATGTCTGAGTAAACTTGTGCGAAATTTGGATTGAAAGAGTTGGGAGAGATTGAATTGTCATCTCGATTTTAGCAGAAATGGTCAAGAACAAGATCTTTGGTGATAAAATTTTCTCGTGAAAATTACTAAAAAAAACCTAAACCTACTGTAATTATACTAATTCATATATAAATATTTTAATTATGCCAATTGAGTCAAACATTGGGCGAGATCTATAAGTCTTGTCAGCAGCGGCCCTCACTCATAGCTAGGCAAGGGCCTCCCTCGCTAGTGGCCGCCTGTTGGCTCTTAACAATACAAAAAATTTAAAAAAATTTATATCGGCATCAACCGTATTATGTAGGATAGCCAGTGGATGGTTAGTGTCCATGTCATTAATTTTTGGTCAAAAATGGCTGGATGGACTCAATTAACAAAATGTGAAAATGTTTATAACACAATTAGCACAATTAAAAAGCTCAAGACTTAATTAACAAAATCACAAGAGATTGAGGATTTTTTTGGTTATTTTGTTGTGGTCTGATACAAAAATCCATTTTGGAATGGTAAGTAAAGAGAAGATCCTGGAATCCAATTGGGGGGCTCATGTCGTTTGGACCCGAGCGAAGCTCGCAATATGAAACCAATACTTGCAGGATTTGATTGCACATCAATCTAACCAATATCAGCCGTTTCGTTGGATGATGGGGATCTTATATGAGATCTAAATCATTCAAGGGCCAATATTCATTGGGGTCAATTGTTCTTGGACAATCCAATAATTTTTCTGAATACAGATAAAATGGTATTGTGCTTTTCGAAAGCCACATGACATGAGGTACCAATTTATAGACGACAAAGTTTGTCACAAGTGAGTGGGTCCGATGCTTTTACTATCAAAGTTGTATCTGTCTGGCGCCCACAACTGGTAACCCACATAATATAGGAGGAAAATTACCTGATCAGTCCTAGACCTATTATACGAATGTCAAATCAGTCATAAAATTTTCAATTTAATACTAAAAAATTGGCACATAATTCCAATGTAATTATTGCGATTAATTTTCATAAAAAAATCGATGACGTGGTAGTTCAATCATCACCAATTGTAAATATACTATGCAATGTCCCTGTCGGCTTAACTTCACGTCAACAACTGAATTGTTCCAAACAAATTAACTCCAAAGTATGATGTAAATTCGTCTCAGTAATGTATCCAGTCACTCCAACCCAGAGAAGAATATATGAAGTTAACAGAAAACTTATGAACAACAAAAGTGCTATGTATAATTGTGACCGTTGTTGAGCGTGACCATCCAGATCGAAATGAGCTCACATATTGGCAAGCCTCTCCGCGATTCCTTAAGCTATTATTTCGATAATTGGCCGAAAATAGTATTTTGGCAAATCGTTAAAAAGTTTAGAACTAAATTGACAAATCGTCAAGATGTTTAGGACTAAATTGGCATAATTGAAAGGTTTATAACTGAATTGGTAAATTGTCAAAAAGTTTAAGGTTTAGAACTGAATTGACCTCCATACAATAGGTTTATCACTTTTTGGACAATTTTCCTCAAAATCATCTAAATGGATACACAGAAAGCACACACAATTGAATGTTAAGATGATTTCTAAATTTGCTATATTAAGTGATATGACAAATCATTATTGGATGATGAACAAGGCCCGTGTATTGGATTGCGCACTTAGATTATCAACTTTGTCAATCCCTTTTAGTTCAAGTAACATCTTTCTAATGAATAAATATAGAAAAGATGTGAAAGCCCGATTTTCTTATGTGGATAGTGTCCCCGTGCAATTTTAATCATCGAGAGACAAATAAGGACAACATTGCTTCCATGAAAAGTTTGATTAAGACTACTTCTTGGTTAGAGTGGTCCTCGCCAACCCAGGGCCGACATCCCTCGCTCGAGACCATTGAAGGCAGCCCTCGCCTGAGGCCAACGACTTCCACCGGCCATTAACAAAGCTCGGTGGTGGTTGACGAAGGGAAAAAGAAAAAAAGAAAACAGTAAATAAGAAAAATAGAAAAAATAAATAAAATTATATTGAAATATTATTAAAAATTATTTATGTTAGTGCAGGTCATGCTACGTAAGACGATCGGAGTCATGACCGGAGTCCGCGTCAGCAATTTTGCCAGGCAAATTCAATTAAAAATATGTGACAAAGTTTAGGATTCATGGAGCAAAATTAGACAAAAAAAAAAAAAAAAAAAAAAGAGAGCAAAATTAAGCTGACTTTTTTAAGGTGGTGCTTGGAAAAGATAAGGTTCCCATTCGTATGCTAGACTAGGTCCTGTCAATTCTGTTTTTGGGTCAATTCGAGCAAATCCAATTTCCCAATAACTGTGTGGCCCACGACAAAGAGTTGACATTAACAGTGAATAAAAAATAATGATTTTTAAAATACCGACAGCGACAACATGAAATTATGATGAATTAGGACAAAAGGTCAAATCTTTGCAGAGACATGATTAGTACAAGGTCACAGACATTCTTTCCCTAAACAACAGAAACTTGGAAAAAAAATACGGTCCTTTTCGAATTACTCTATGGGAAGAGATAGATGCGATCTAGGGCACGTCTCTTGAGTCAATGAATGTGCTATTATCATATAATAATCTGAAATTTGGATAGAAAGAGTAGGGAGAGAATGAATCCTGGCCTTGATTTTAGCCATAAATAATTCGAGACCAAGAACTTTCGTGATAAAATTTCCTCTAAGGAAGTTTTACCGTGGTCCGAGAATTGTAACTAAAGAAAAAAGGTTGTAGTCCAATTTGGGGGCTCGTGTTGTTTGGAGATGGGCCAAGATCATGTTCACCTTACATGAGATCCTCATGACCAACAACTAAAATTTACAATGTTCAAGTGCTCTCAGAGACTCCAAAAAAAGCTTCAACACATATCATATAGTACCGTCGCTAACATTTATAACGTTTGCCATTGTCTATTAATAACGACAAAACGGACTACAACACAAGCATATTGCCTTAGAGAGACCAATTCGCGCATTCAAGGGAAACTAAGAAAGAAGCACATTTACTTTTTGTTCTTATCTCCAGAATTTCCAAAATAATAGTACAATTATCCGCAAAATGATCGATCTAGATGGATTTCTGTCAAGTAAGTCGTAAAGAGCTCTGATAATGTGCTTTTGTATTTAACTTAAAGGGAAGAGTATCTTATGTGACGGTTATATCACATAACATTTCGATATGGCATTTCTCGGGCATATAATTTCGATAAATTTACACGCGAGATAGCTTGAAAACAATAACGGGTACAACTCGTCCTATAATTTGTTATGTCGCACCAATATATCGCATGATATAAGCAATGGATGGATTTGTTCATGGGTGAGTCGCTGCTTTGATGGGTAAAACATGGGCCTCATAGCCCAAAAAAGATGAAAATGGGTCCACACACATGAATCTTGCAAGTGATTCTCGGGGCTTCGGCCCACATAGCATGTAAAGGCAGTGAGAGTTCTGTTGGATCCAAAACTAAATAACATAATGAAGAGAAAAAAATACCAAAAGAGTTCTAAAATTATTGTGCTTTTATCAATTCAGTCATAAACCTTTCAATTTGACACGCTAAGGGGGTGCATGAAAACGTTTCAGAAACAAAATTTCTGTTCCAAACCTATTTCCGGAACAGAAATCCGTTTAATAACGCAATTCTATTTTTCTATTTTTGAAATAAAAAATTGTTTCAGAAATAAATTTGAAGAAGAAATGTGAAACAAAAGTTTTCTACTTTTTCGAGAAATAGAAATAGAAATCTCATTTTTTCTCAAATACCCGCCGCCACCAACCACCACCCGGCCGCTACCGCCGCCGCGCCGCCGGTCGCCGCCGCCGCCCGCCGCCGCCGCCGCCGCGGTCGCCACCCGCCCGCCGCCGGTGGGCTGCCGTTCATCCCCGGCCACCGCCGCTGTCGGTCTCCACGACCACCTCCCGTCGTCGGCCGGCCAACACATTTTTCAGAAGTAGAAATTTTATGTCGTTATCAAACACATTTTTTTGCTCAGAAACTCATTCAGAAACATAAATAGAAAAAACTATTTCTAGCCGTAAATCTATTTCGAAACGTGAATGGTTATCATTCACCCCCTAAGTCCTAAACCTTTTCACATTTTTCGTATTGAGTCCATCCGGTCAATTTAAACCTGAAATTATTGACGTGGATGTCGGGCGTCATCCATGGCATGGCAAGTATGAAGGTGAACATTTTTGTAAATTTTTAATAATTTTTTTTTCTTTCTTTTTTTCATTTTTTTCCCATGGCCTATTGTTGACAACTAGCACAGGCCATGGCCGACGAGGGTCGGCTTGTCGGGCCTCGCATGAGTAAGGGCAAGCACCGAGAAGCCCAACCCTCATTGGCCGGCACAGGACATGGAAAAAAGAAAAAGAAAAAAAAGGTGAGCAATTCCAAAAAATTATTAAAGTCCACGTCACTACCAACCGTGCCACGTAAAACGGTTGGTTTTCATGTCAACAATTGTCTACCTAATTTGATCAAATGACTCAATCAGTAAAATGTGAAAAAATTTAGGACTTTCAAATTGAAAGATTTATGACCGAATTGGCAAAAATACAATAGGTTTAGGACTTTTTAGACAATTTTTCATAAAATATGTCAAAAATATTCTTCATGCAAAGACCCTCCTCGGATCGGCTCCTCGAGATGGTGTCTTTTTTTTTTTTTTTTTTAGACAGACCTTGAGATGGTGTCTTGATTTGTACTTTCTAGGCTGGTTTCGACTCCAAAGGACATGACTGAAAGAGACTATATTGGAGGAAGGAAGAAACACCGTGGTGATGAATAATCAGCTCCTCATTCAATTAGTATTCTTTATTTCGTACCCTTTTAATCCCAATCAATCAATGCATTGCATATAGGAGAATTCAATTACGAATACCATACACGGTGCCGAGTTCACTAATTAGGGTTGTACGCGACATCCGCCGGCTTGATCCATTTGTCGCCTTTGATGAAGGATTTGACCGTGAACTTGCTAGCTTCCTTAGTAGAAAGGTTCAATCTCAGTCCCTTCCACTTGACCCTGTTGTTCGTGTTGGACCCCGGTCCGTAATTCTGAGATTCCGCGTAGTATATGGTGTCCGGGGCCGAATTGCCGACCCACGGCAGCCACCCGTTCGGGCTGATGATGTTGGACATCATGGAGCGCGTGTACACCGTGGTGGAGTAGTTCTTCCACGGCCGCCCGAGGAACGTCTGGACGTCGGTCAAGTTCCCGGCCGGCCAGATGGTGCAGTTCTGGATCGAGATGCCGGTGTTTTGGTTGGGGTCCATCTTGCCTTGAGCGGTGATGGTGTTCTGCTGGCCGAGCATGGGCGTCTTGGGTAGGATGTTGCAGTTCTGGAGGACGGCCGCGGAGTTCCCGAAGATGAAGTCCACCGTCCCGGAGATGCTGCAGTCCCGGTAGAACTGGCGGTTGGAGTGAGTGTAGAGGGAATCCTGGAAGGCGTCGATGCGGCACCGGTAGAAAATGGACAGGTCGGCAGTCGACATGAGCGCCACCGCTTGGTGCTTGGCCGGGCCGGCGGTGTTGCGGAATCCCATGTCCCTAGCAATGAAGCCTTGTCCAAAAACAGCTGCAAAGTGAAAATGCAAATAGTTAGTTCTGGGATTCGAGTTTTAATGAGTAAGAGATTGCGAAGGAGTGAATTACCGAAAGTTGCAGTCTGAAACGTCGGAGTCCCGTCGACGACATTCAGCCTACCAGTGACGACCGTCGCATCCATCCCGTCGCCGACCATCACGACGTTCCACTTCGACTTCTCGACCCGCACATACTCGCTGTAGACCCCCTTCTTTACGTATATCACGAACGCTTTCTTGCTCTTATCTGGAACGGCATTGAGTGCAGCTCCGATGGTCTTGTACTTGCCCGAGCCGTCTTTGGCCACAACAGCGTTTGCCTTGTTCCTCAAATCGGAGCTCTGAAGCAGCTCCCGCTCCTTCCGGTGCGCCCATTCCGGCACTTTGTGGTGATGGTGGTTGCGGCCGAGGTGGTGCTGGGGGTCAGCCAGGCTCATGAGCCGCCTTAGCTTGATCGAGCTCGCGATGCTGGAAATCCAAGTGATGATAGCAAGACTATTGCTCGTCAGTTCACCCGAATTCTTGAGATGACTCGCAGCATTCTCTTTAATTGCTCCTGCCGATTCATCAAACCCATCGATGCACGTCTGTTGACAAGTCCCGGCAGCGCTGAGCCAGGTCCTGAGATCGTCCTCGGAATCGAGCACGCTCGATGCATCGCTCGATGACAGCGAGCTGTTCAGATGGTCCAGCGCAAGCCCGAGGAGCTCGCGGCAGCTGTCCAGCGCCGTGCTCGCCATCCCGTCCGCCGTGGTGTTATCGAAGGTTGCTCCTTGCTCGGAGAAATATCCCGCGGCCTTGGCCAACTCCTCCAAGGCCACTTGGATCGACAGCTTGAACAGATCCTCAGGGCGGACGTCGCCGCTCGAGTTGGCCATTGGGGCAAGGGAGCCGAGGCACGAGTCCTTGTACAGTGTGACGTCGCACACGGCCTTCACCGAGGTGGAGAGAGGTCCAGGCTCTCCACCGCTCTTGCTGTTGGCGTGCACCGAAGTACCGACCACTGCAGCGACAACGATGGCGACGAGGACGACGGAGGACAAGCTTATGACGACGGTTCTCTTCCGCGCTCGGCGGCGGGCGTCGAGCGTCGCTTGCTCGGCTTCACTGATCTTCCCATAGGTCTTGATCGAAGCCATGGATGGGCAACTTGGAGATTATGTTTTTGTGCTTGGCTGTTGTGGTAATACTGGTACACGGGGCGTTAGTGGTATTTATACGTACGTGGCCGTGCATGGATTAAGGCACGGGACTACGTGCGAGGCACAAAGCAACGGTAAACGTGAAACATAGTCAAGGTGATATGTCTGGATGTTCCATTTTCTTTTCGGGGGGTAGGAGTGGTTCTCATGTTTGTGAAGCAACAAACAACCAAACATAATATTTTTAGTAAATAAATAGACGGGCGAGTTTTTTTTTTAATCTAAGGCAATAATTTTTTGAGGTTTGACTATATACATGAATTATCAGCAAGATTTGGCGTTGACTTGTCGAACCAGATCTCAATGTTTTTCATATGGAGTGAGAAATTGCCCAATACGTTTTACTAGAAAGATCGCTAAGAGTGTGTCCAAATCCAAGCTCACCAATATATGCAGTTGGACCCACGTTCATTCAAAAGTTTAAGTCAATGAATTGTGAGCTGACTAAGATATATTAATTGCTTCACACCATATCAATTCTCGGATGTGAGATTTTTCAACACAACTCACACGAGTATCCCAACAATCCGAAACCTTTCGAGTGCTGTCTCCACAAGGCTGTCTTCATTTGGCTTCATAAAGCTATTATTTTGTTCCAAGGGCCTTGAGCCCTTCTCTTCCTCGGTCCAACTTCTAACAGGCTGGGCTTCGTTTCTGAGCTTTCAAGTTTAAGCTGTCCTGTCCACACGCGGATTCATCAAGCATTCTCGGTAGGACGTGAGAGAATTATTTCGTGATCGTGTTGAATTATTTTTTCTTTTTTTTTTTCTTTTTGGGTAAACAGAAGGTATAAACTAAAAGAAACTATAGTTTAAAATCAACAATCCCAACTTTATCACTAAACAAAATATGAGTAATTCCCTAAGAGGTCGCAAGTAGAACGTAATATCCAATCGCTTCGTTGTACCAATATTTGCAATCATGACTACGGGTCGATTGTCTTTCCGAAAGATATGACGAATTTTGAACTCAGAAAGCGATCCCATGAGTCTTCTAATATATTTAAGTAGTGCTGGTCCTGTGGCATTCTCTATACTCTCCCGATTAACAAATTCGGTGATAATTTTGAAGTCCATCTCGACGATGAGTTTATGGAAACCATGTTCTTTTTTTTTGCCGAACCTTATTTGTACCGTCGATTTCGATGGGCCGTCCTCGTGGGGCCCACCAAGCTCGACGGTCCAGATGCGGTTCAGTATACGTAAATGGGTCGGGCCATGCCCTGTTTTGTTGTCAAAATAGAACTAGCGATATCAAGTCACTCCGTATCATGATCGCACCGGCGATCCATCTCATTAAATCGTTAAATGCGTAGGTTCTTCCGTAGAGAAGTCACCAAGCAATTAACTCACGATGAAAACGAGTTATTTGGCGTCGATCCGTAGGCGAAGAGCATCGTACTTCGGAATTATGTTCGGATTATTTTTTTTCTTTCCAATTTTCTCTAACCCCTTTGGACCCGTTGGATTCGGCTCGGGCAAACTGATAAATGGGCCGGGCCCGTTTTGTCGGCCGGCCCACTTGGATGACGCCCGATATGCAACAAGTATTGGAATCGTCGTCGGCTAGTGAGAGAGGTAGAGAGGATAAGGAGGAGAGAGAGAGAGAAGCCAAAGAAGAATAATTTTTCTCCAGTAATCCGGGTCCTTGTGAGCCCATTACATCTAACCCCTTGGTTAACACGGGTCCCACGTGGAATTACCAACATCGACGGTTCAAATACATTTGAGCTTAGTGTACCGGGATCACCGAAATTTCTTTTATCTCTCTCTCTCCTCCTCCTCCTTTGCCATCTGCCAAAGAAGGTGACGTGTCCTCCACTTTCCGACAAACAACATGGAGGGGGGGCCCTCGACTGGACGCGTGGCATCTTCTCAGCGGCTTTGGAAGTCGCAGCACATGCCCCCCCCGTGCACTCCGGCGGCTGCGTCTCTCCCTCCAAATGAAAAAAAAAAAAAAAACGCATAAGATAATAGTTTTTTGTTTCAGATAACTCAAAGCGATAAAAAAAAAAATTGCTCTTTTTTCTCAGAGGGATGGCCCTCCCGCTCCGGACAAGCAAGGGTCTCTCGCCAAAAATGACATTATTGACCTCGTACAAAAAATTTGGAACGAGTCTATCCGATCTTTTCTAATAATTTAAAATCAGGTCGAGAAGAGAGAAATTCGAAAAACATCTATCGAAAAGCCGAAATTCACATGAATTCCGAGGATAGGGTGGTGAGAGACCCGTGAAGTGAACTCGTGAATCCACCAAAAACATTAATTTTCAGCCCCTTTTTGACATAATTTTCTCTCCGTTTTTTTTCCCGGGAATATGATTCGGCGGTAATGGAGATTTCACACGTGGGAAAAAGAGGCGGGGAAGGGTAGGAACGTGAAATCGCAGGAGAACGTGAGCCGTTCCTTCCAGAAACATAGGCTTTGGTTTCAGGTGCCCCGCCCTTTTTGCGCACGTTCGGAGCGCCGCCTCGGCTTCTGCAGCTGTACTCGGCTGGCCTGATCTAGTGCGCCGCTCGCTCACGCCGTTGTCCTGCGCCTCCAGCATGTCGCGCGTTCGTTCCGAACGAACCCTTTTTTTGAGGCAACACGACGAATGGAACGGTTCGGAGTCTAAAATCGAGGTTTAAGGATATAAACGGCTCAGCTCATGATCAAGATGAGATTGACCGGCCTTCGACCGTCTGTCGGGCTGGCCCGAAAAAAGGCGAATCATCTGTCAATTTAGTCCCTTGGGGCCGATCGAACCTGATCTAACTTAGTGGGTCGTTGATTTTGGTGATTGCCCATGTTTTCGAATACCCCATTGACTTAATTAAGAAATTTGTAATTGCTATTAAGTTTGAGATAAGATCAAACATTAAAAATCTCGTTCCACTGGTCAACGAGAAAAGAAGGAAAGATTTTTTTTTTTTGGAAAAAGAAAAGGAAAGTTGCGTACATGGATTCGTGGAGGGATCCGAAATTGAATGCCGAACGTGTCGGTCGCCAAAGGACAAGCAGCGAAGTGGTATCGAACATTTATGTCGACGGTGTGAGCGTTATACACCGTAGACAATCCCAAGGACAAAAAAAAATCGTCGACTCGTCGTGAGCCACGGCTTAAGCGCGGTTAGAGCTAACCCGACCATGGTTTAATAAATACCCTTTTCCCTTTTCACGTAAAGAGAGAAACATTTTCACTCGACTCATTTTCATGGAGAATCGCACATAAAAGGAAACAGGCCCGCCCCCCCAAGGAAAAAAAAAAAAAACACAGAGCCTCTCTCTCTCTCTCTCTCTCCGGGTGTGTTCATTGGAGAATCTGGAGGAGGAGAAGAAGAATCTGAATGCTCAAGGAGGAGGAGATTGAACGGTACTCACATGCCCTCTCAATCCATCTCGTCGCGCTTGTCTTGTTACGTAAGCCCTTTGTCGCTTCTCAGTTCTTCGTGGGACTCGGCTTCGGTTCCTTCTGCTGTTGTTAGCGAGCTCCGGTCAGTGAGTTCCGCGCTTTGTGGTTGCGTTCGATGTCTCGGAAGGAGCTAGTGTTGCAAAATTCTTTTCTTCTAAAAAATACCGTTCGTGCTTACTGGAAAGTCGACTTCTTCTTCTTCTTCTTCTTCTTCTTCTGTTTTTTTTGGTTTTTTCAAATGAGTTTGTTCTATTTTTTGTTGGACATGGAGGCCTTTATTGGGTCAGAGATTTCGTGGGTTTTGTGATTATGATTGGCGAGTCACTGTAGTTATCATTGTTTGTGGGGTGTACTCGTTTCTTTGCTTCTCTGGTTCCTCTGCTGATTACTTTTTGTGACAGAGAAATCTGCATAAATTTTTTTAATACCAATGGATGATGGGCATGGCAGATCTAAGTGACTCTTTGTCTGTTCTTGGTTTGTAACTCCTTTTCCTGAGTGGGTTTAACTTTGCAAATCCGTTACTTGGGACATAAGACTCTTTCTAATTGGTTTTGATGCCTGCTCTCTGAAAAAGTGGGCTCATTTCTGGATTTGTGTTTTATGTTGGCTTGATTTCAGTTCGAATGCTTGAGAACTAACTGAGGAGATTAGGGTTGTCCGTATCTCTATTTAATCATCTCCATACATGGCTTGTTTCTTGATGCGTGGCGTTTTTGTGTTCCCGGAAATTTTACGTGTGAAATCTTGTTTTCCTGTTTGCCTGCCTTAGTTGCCTGATTAGTGCCTTCAATTATCTGTGGAGAGCTTTAAATGGGGGGGATAAATATCGATTTTTGTTGCCAGTTTCATTTATTGTGTGAACATATTTATGGTGGGGGTTGTCCCTAAGTTTTACTTTATTTATCGTTCTGGTTGCAGGGGACTGAACCATATTTTCACATCCTGGTTTCATGAAATGTATCTTGAGTTGGATCCACAAAGATTTTGAAACCCTCGAGTGATTAAGATCTGCTTGATTCTAGGTCAGTTTGGAGAGTGAGAACTGCGAAGTTCGCTCGAAGCAAGACGATTTTGCGGCCTTCTTGTCATAGATGGGTATCCTCGAAGAAATGGGCTTTTGCAGTAACATCGACTTCTTATCAGTTCATCCCCAGGAGGCTGATACCGAACAGGAAAACGAGGCTGTTATGGAGGAAGACTACAGCGATGAGGAGGTGGATGTTGATGAGCTAGAGAGGAGGATGTGGAGAGACAGGATGCTCTTGAGGCATCTCAAGGAGCAGAGCAAGAACAAAGAAGCTCCGGACAGTGCAAAGCAGCGCCAGTCGCAGGAGCAGGCGCGGAGGAAGAAGATGTCGAGGGCTCAAGATGGTATTCTCAAGTACATGCTGAAGATGATGGAAGTCTGTAAAGCTCAGGGCTTTGTGTACGGGATCATTCCTGAGAAGGGCAAGCCGGTGAGCGGTGCCTCGGACAATCTCCGAGCATGGTGGAAGGAAAAAGTGAGGTTCGACCGGAATGGACCCGCAGCGATCGCCAAATACCGGGTGGACCACTCAATCCCCGGGAACGGCGAGGACACGGCCACCATTGGACCCACTCCTCACACCTTGCAAGAACTGCAGGACACCACTCTCGGGTCGCTCTTATCTGCTCTGATGCAGCACTGCGATCCACCGCAGCGGCGATTCCCGCTGGAGAAGGGTGTGGCTCCTCCGTGGTGGCCCACAGGAAACGAGGAGTGGTGGCCCCAGCTGGGCCTACCCAAGGACCAGGGACCTCCACCCTATAAAAAACCTCACGATCTTAAGAAGGCTTGGAAGGTGAGCGTCCTCACGGCTGTTATCAAGCACATGTCGCCAGACATCTCCAAGATCAGGAAGCTCGTTCGTCAGAGTAAATGTCTACAGGATAAGATGACCGCAAAGGAGAGTGCCACGTGGCTCGCAATAATCAATCAGGAAGAAGCTCTGTCCAGGAAATTGTACCCCAATAGCTGCCCGCCTGTGTGTCCAGATAGTGGGTTTGGGTCCTACGTCATCAACGATGCTAGTGATTATGATGTGGAAGGAGTTGATGATGAACCGAAGCTTGAGGTGGGCGAATGCAAGCCTTTTAATCCAAGTGCTTTTGGTATCGGGCCACGGGTGTCTACAGACGAGCTTTTGGTCCATCCACTGGTTTCTCAAATCAAAGGAGAAGTCAATGAAACCAAAACCAATTTGCGGTTAATTTCAAAGAGGAATCAACCATCTGATGAGCTGAAGGCGAAGATGGATCAGCAGATATACACATGCGAGTTTTCTCAATGCCCTTACAGCGATCACCGCCTCGGTTTTCTTGATAGGACGTCGAGAAATAATCACCAGCTGAATTGCCCTTATCGTAGTAAGCCTATTCCTTCCCAGGCCATTGGAATTTCAAACTTCCAAGCGAGCAATGGTCAGCAAGCAGCCTTCCTTCATTCCTTTGCTCAACCTAATCCTGCTCCATCTCCAGGGACTCATGCCCCGTCTTTTAATATATGTGGACTTGGACTTCCTGAAGATGGACAAACGATTATATCCAATCTCATGTCGTTCTATGATACAAACCTTCAACAAAACAGTAAAATTGCGGGGAAACTTGGTGCACCTGAAAATGAGCAACAGTTGCTGAATGTTCATAATAGCATGGGTGATAGCTTCTTCACTCATGGAGCTTCCATGGAAGGCAAAACGCATGAAGACACAAACCTACCCTTGAACCAATCGGTCTTTCCATCGATGGGCAGTCAACATGATCAATGCAAGGGGTTCGATTCTCCGTTCGAATTTTGCCTCACTGACGGGATGCTCGACTCTCGGTTTGGTTCTCCTTTTAGTGTGACAGCGGCTGGCTGCAACACAATGGATTTGCTTCCAAAGCAAGACATCTCTGTTTGGTACCTTTGAAGCCACTGCCCATGTCTTTGCTTCATGATTTTCTGTGAACTGGGCGCATTGGAAAAGAAGAAAAGTACCAATCTGTTGTTTAGTTTACTTTTGCTGCAAGTTGGTTGAAGATTTTGGGTTTTGAACTTAGCTTGGATTTGCTTGTCAGAGTAGGGTCTCTCTCCTGCAGCATTCTCTATAGGATGGTTAGCAACTTACAATTGCATTTGCAGTAACTGGCAGAGGATTTGGTAACAAGATGGGGAAGAACAAAAACCATACTCCATAGTGTCCTAAAGTTTCATGCTTTTTGTACTTTATTTTCTTGTTGGAACTGCTAATACTGGCTTGTAAAAAAATTTCTGATTTGGAATATATATACATAAATAGATTCTAGCCCTCTGCTTTTTGCTGAGCTAAACTCAGATTCTCTGTTTTGCTTCTTTTTGCTTGGATGGTGGGTCTCTTCTCTGCATGCACTCAAAAAACTCCAGTGAACCATAAGTGAAATAGTTGCAGAGATTGTGGTTGGTGAATGATGTGCCATTTTTATTCATCCACATATAACCTGACTTCAGCAAAATCATAACTTGGTCTGTACGGATCAAGTGAAGCCTGGAACTTTCAGTGCCAAAAGGTGTGCATGGTTCAAGTTTTCTTAATATGACATTCATCGAACAATCCACATCATGTTGTTACCTTCTCGAAGGTCAGCGTAGTCCGATTATTGTCAAATTCTCTCGTCAATGGTGATTTCCGGGACATTCACTTAAGCTGTTTTTCTTGTGATTATTGGAATTGCAAAATTCATTTGCTTGTCGCCAAAGGTCAATGGAGTGGCTTGTCTTCTTCAGGTTGCTTAATTTATTTGGATGATTATGGTTCTTCTGTTGTTAAATACTCCAATTATGGCGCCGTCCAAGGCCCATCAGTTCACCACTTGACCAGCTCCGAGTACGACCCGCTCCACAGCTTGAGCTCATCTGATCTCTCAATAATTTCACATTGCATATACTCATTTCTTTTTGTCAACAAAAAGAAAAAGTTTCCTTCTTCTTTTTTCCTTCTTTGATACATATCATTAATCTTGTTTTCAACTCATATTTTGGTGTTAATCTCTTGGCAATGTTCTCCTTGGAGTTAACAGGGGTGTCAAAAGAATGTTTTCAGTCCAATCTACTCACATTTTGTTGTTTTTTATTTCTTTCTTGGATAAGAGAGGAGAGAACATGACAAGACTATCAGAGCAGATTTTACTTCATGCCATTCTTTGTCTATTATCACTATGAAAGAGAAACAGTCTACAGGACAAAGCTAGAGGCTGATATTCAAAATGTTTTAACAGATTCTTACAGAAAAGAGTGAGAAAATACTTGGAATCAAAGGAAAGAAACAGCTATAAGGCCAAACTGATCTTTAGGGAAGAAACTTTCTATTTGTTTGATTATGTAAAATGAACAATAGGTAAATATCTAGAACTGCACATTAATATAAGAAGGATCAAGAACTGCCCTAATTGACAGAAGTTCTGTTCATTACAGCTGACTGACGCGGTTTGGTTATCTATATCGGCCAAAGATGACGAGAACTATGCTGTGGGTTCTAGGCGACTCGCTGAAAATTGTTCACTGTGGTCTTAAGTATTGAGTTTAATGAAAATCCCAGACATTAGAGATCCTGTTGCATAAAACAATGAAAGATAAGTCAACCAAGCCGCTCAGCTCTCTCTTTCTTTGCTCTTGTTTTATTTAAGTTTCTAGGTTCATAAAGAGTGACTTCTTCTTTTTTTTCCACATGGATTTAGGAGGAAATGATAGAAGCATAGAGTTATTATAATGCATCTTTGGATTCTGTGGGAGGAGATTGGTTGATTAGTTTTAGTTAACTAAGTCACCTTTGTCTCTATTTCCTCAGCTGTTGTGCCCTCCAGTTTGTTCCCTCGTCTCCATCTGAATTTCATGCATTTCTTTATGATCTTATAGTAATGCAAAAATAACTGTTCGTCTATGCTTATGTCAATCCCTTATCATTGAACCCAACTTGTACTCTTTCTCTCTTTCTCTGTTCCTTCTTTAAAGTTCAAAATTTTTCTTAAGTCCAAGTCCAGACCCAGTTTTCCTCAAGTCTCCAGGATTCCAAATTCTCGAGTCTTTCCCAGCTTTTGTCAGAAAAGCTCTCTTTGCCTATGGGCGAAGAAACAAGAAGGCTCTCTGATGACTATGAAGTGGTTGATGTCCTCGGCAGAGGAGGATTCTCGGTGGTCAGGAGAGGCGTCTCCAAATTGAGCGGAGATGGAAGAGAAGTCGCCATCAAGACGCTCAAGAGGCTCGGCCTGTCGACTCCGCCGGCAACAGTCCCCGCAAAGAAGCAGTTTGCTTCGCTGACATTCCCCATGTGGAAGCAAGTGCCCATTTCTGATGCCCTCCTGACCAATGAGATCCTGGTCATGAGAAGGATAGTTGAGAATGTTTCCCCTCACGACAATGTTATCGACCTCTACGATGTGTGTGAGGACCAGAGTGGGGTCCATCTGATCCTCGAGCTCTGCTCTGGCGGGGAGTTGTTTGACCGGATCGTGGATCGGAAGAGGTACTCGGAGGCGGAAGCAGCTGCTGTCGTCCTGCAGATCGCCCGGGGCCTGGATGCTCTCCACAGGGCCAATATTGTGCACCGGGATTTGAAGCCAGAGAATTGCCTGTTCTTGAACAAGCGCGAGGATTCGCCACTGAAGATCATGGATTTTGGGCTGAGCTCCGTGGAGGAATCCGACCCAGTTATCGGATTGTTCGGCTCGATAGATTATGTGTCACCAGAGGCTCTCTGTCAAGGAACAATAACAACTAAGAGTGACATGTGGTCTTTGGGAGTCATTCTATATATTCTACTCTCAGGGTATGCTGCAATATTTTCACTCTCCTGATTTGTGATTACCTCAGATAAAAGGATGATGATCTAATACGGTAGTTGCTACTTTTGCAGTTTTCTTTGCTTAATAGGCTCTTCACAGATGTGAAAATTCTCACCTTCTTGATGAAGCTCATCACGTACTTGCTTTAGAACCCTCGAGCCATGACAGTATAATATGTGACTGCAAATCCTAGAACAGTTTAAACGGACTGTTCCAGGATCTAGTCACTTGTCAGATTCATTTGTGAGCTTAGCAATTCCTGTGTGTCTCATAATCCAGCTGTTGACTATATTTTCTTCAAGTCTGAGTAGGATTCCCATTATTCTGAAAATGTCATTGTTTCCCAATTCCTGCAAATTTCCTGGCAACCAGAGGGCTTAACGATTGTCAGATTCCTGAAAAGTGTTCCTTTTAGTCGCTTTTCGCTTCCAGCTTCGCTCCAGCAGAGGCATTAAAAATATTTCTCAGATCTTACAGCCACAGGCAGCTGTCCGCAGATGTTGACATCTTTTTGTATGAA
This sequence comes from Rhodamnia argentea, assembly GCF_020921035.1. Lineage (NCBI taxonomy): Eukaryota > Viridiplantae > Streptophyta > Magnoliopsida > Myrtales > Myrtaceae > Rhodamnia > Rhodamnia argentea. Next base: position 5,117,236 of record NC_063154.1, on the reverse strand, counting down.
TTTCAGGTATCCGCCATTCATTGCCCCGTCCAACCGGCAAAAGCAGCAGATGATAATGAGAGTAAGTTCAAGCATGTCTATCTAACAGGAAAATATTTCGCTCTCTTTTGTGGCCCTAGGATTAGGTATTGTTCTTCTCAGTTCCAAGGACGAAAAGTTTGACTTGGCGAGATTATGTTTCTTCTGTGAAGGGAGAGTTCAGCTTCGATGAAAGGACCTGGAAGAACATTTCTTCGTCAGCAAAAGAACTAATTTCCAGCCTCCTGACTGTGGATCCTAGCAGGAGACCGAGCACCCTCGATGTAAGATACTCAAATTTACTACTACTCCAATAAGGTCCTCCTATATAGAGACAGGGATTCAGTCGCTATAAAAGAGAATTGCTGTCAAGAGAAATCTGTGCATTGCTCATAACTAGAGACTTAAAATTGTACCAGACTCACAACGGTAAATTCGTTGCATGGTCCTTTTAGAAATAATCAAGAATGAGCTAACTATTCTTGCCCGTGATAATTTCTGAAGTAATGCACATGCTCTTCTAGTGATACTAAACTCAGCTGTTCAAACAGCTTCTCAATCATCCGTGGGTAATCGGTGACTTGGCCAAGGAGGAGCAGATGGACCCTGAAGTCGTTTCGAGGCTGCAGAGCTTCAATGCCAGGCGCAAATTGCGTGCAGCGGCGATCGCGAGCGTGTGGAGCAGCACCATATTCCTGAGGACTAAGAAGCTGAAATCTCTGCTCGGGTCGCATGACCTTTCGAAAGAGGAACTTGAGAATCTTAGGGTCAATTTCAAGAAAATGTGAGCCAGAGTCCATTAATCCGCAGTACACATGCTTCTGTTTAGGTTCTCTGCTTTGATGGAAATTTCATACTTGGTTCACTGCAGATGCGCTAATGGAGACAATGCCACCCTATCAGAATTCGAAGAGGTTCTGAAAGCGATGAACATGTCATCGTTAGTCCCCCTGGCGCCTCGCATCTTCGACCTATTTGACAACAATCGTGATGGAACCGTCGATATGAGAGAGATACTGTGCGGCTTCTCCAGCCTCAGGAACTCCCGTGGTGACGACGCTCTACGCCTGTGCTTCGAGGTACGTTAATCTTCATGGTCTCTACGGAAGAGAATAACACTTCAAGAAAGTTTTAGAGTCGGACAGTGAGATGCTTTGCTATGAACTTGGAGGGATATTAAGGTACACCTGATTATCTGAAAAGCCCCAGGAACATTATTTATCGGCAAAACAATGCAGCGACGCAGACAGATTAGAGTTTCAGTACTGGTGTGAAAATTCTAATTCATCTATTCCGGCGAAACATATCGCCTTCGGGTTAGAAAACTAAATGTTCGACAGAAAACAGGCAGTGTTTCTGCTATCTAACCGACCAAAGCACGCTATCTTTTCTTACCCGCCAAATATCTATCTTTAGCAACTCTGGACACAAGACCAGAAACTCGTTATCACGCTGACTCAAATTCTGTGCGAACAACAGATGTACGATGCAGATCGATCCGGGTGCATCACCAAGGAAGAAGTGGCTTCCATGCTTAGGGTAATACCACCCTTCAACTTTTCACTAAATTCATTTGATTGATTGTTCTCCTAGTTAAAAAGGTGATGTTGCGATGATGACTCTTTTTACAGGCTTTGCCCGACGATTGCCTTCCCACGGACATCACTGAACCGGGAAAGCTAGATGAGATATTCGACCAGATGGATGCCAACAGCGACGGGAAAGTCACCTTTGAAGAGTTCAAGGCGGCAATGCAGAGAGACAGCTCCCTACAAGATGTCGTGCTCTCTTCTCTTCGTCCGTCATAGTTTCCTGCTACTTCGGTGTTATGCCATAATAAAAAAGTTTTGTTTTCATGAAGTTTCTTTATCTCTTTGTATCCGCCACTTAGAATCTGTTGAGCAGAGAGAGAGAGAGAGAGAGACTAATGTTTATTGCTCTATCTGTTAGCAAATGACGACTCTCATTGTAATGATCTTTCAAGGAGCCAAGCCTGGTTAAACTCCCATATATACCTCGTTCTTTTGAAAAATACGCCATTGAAGGAAAAGGCTTCCTTCAACTGGCAGATAATCTGAGGATTCATATCAATAATTGATGTAGTTGAAGTAAGTCAACTGATGTATTTTCTGGGGCAAGCTCCAGTATTTGCTTAGCTTCAGATAGAGGATTTTTTTCACTCTCAGGTGAAAAGGAGAAGCAATTAAACTCGAATACCATCCAAAAATTGCATCAAGAGAATAACCCAAAGTGAAGATTATACACGTCCAATCTTCTACCTCATTCATTAAAACCATTTTCACACAGCTCACATTTACAGTGGGCTACCTACTCCTGGTTTCCATTATATAACACTTGACCTATAAAAGGCACATATACATAACTAAATCCACCCAATGTGGTGAATGTTGTGCTATCTTGAATGACAATCAATCCTAGCTATTACTTTATAACACTAGTTACATTATACAATATATTTCTCACTACGGACCTCTGCAATGCCTCCTTCCTTGAAGCAACTCTGCAGATTCCAACCCTCCGGGTAAATTGTAGCAAACGGTAAATCTTGACTGGCAAATGGTAATGTGGGCTATACAAGGGAAAAAAAACATGCCTATCAATAATGGATAGGAATCGATATCCTTCTCTAGCTGTGGAAAAAAAAAACCTAGTATAACAGGAAAAAGTGATGGAAAAAACCAGCAAAGCTTGTATGAGCAGTCATTCATGCATCAATATGAATTATACTATTTAGCAAAACATTTGAAACACCACACAGAACAAAATGCCTATGATCTACATACACCTCAAGTAATGTAATGCAGTATTGCTTGATTACAAGGAAAACAGTTGAGAAACTCTACTTACACCTTTTAGAGCTGTTCACGGATGTAAGTCATGGATCTGAGCATTGAGCCTAGAGTGTCTCTTGACACCTGAAATTTCACCTCTGTTTCTCCAGTGGATATCTTCGTATCTTGAAGCTGAAAAAGGATAGCAATATAATGCTGTAAGCAAGGATTAAATGAACCAAGTCAACGACACATGAGAGCACATTATTGTGGACAATTCCCACAGTTTTAAGGCTCACCCTCAGATACCTAAGTGAACTGAAAATCAAAACTCTCAAACGAGAAATGCTTCTTCTCAAGCATGTGAGGAACAAAAAAGGTTAATCCCCATGAAAGGTATAACTGCACAGTTACTTTATCTCATGTTTGGGATCCTAAAAGGGCATACATCATATCCAAGACAAGTCCAATTGCCTGAAGGTCGCCAGAAAATCATGCACAGAGTTTCCAACAAAAAGCAACATCTATGGGCTTTTGCTTGCTAGGGGAAATTCAAAATTTAGCTCAAACCCCAAGTCTCTTATGCACCTTCTCCTACATCAGAAAACCTAATTATAAAATGTCATAAAGATACTTCCTCTTAAGCCCGAATCATATGGGAGCATGGAACTATTTAAAGGAAGAAAAACCTGACATATCACGGATATCACTGTAATATATATCTCACTAAACCACGTAAATTCTACCCACTGAGAAAGGTTAAATGCTGAAACACTAAAGCCATCAGGAGAAAAGGTGTCCAGCCTTTGCGATACCTTCAAATTGATGACAGCAACCTTATTGGCTGGGGATGAGAGCTGTTGGCTGATGTAGGCCATGGACCTCAACATGGGCTCCAGCGTGACTCTTGTTAACCTGAACTGCACCTCTGTCTCTCCACAAGGATTCTTTCCATAGTCTTGCAGCTACAAAAAAGGTGAATGAAAATGAAATGAGCTTGTGAGCAATATCCACAGAGAGAGAGAGAGAGAGAGAGAGATAATAACCTCAAAAGTGTGGGTATATATTTATCAGCACAATATTATTACTCCATTCAGCCCCTCATACATACTAAACCAATAGAGCCACAGGAAGACCACGTGCTCATACTCAGATAAGCACGAAAAACTACCTTCCAGATGACAATGAACAACTCGGTGTCTTTTCAAGTATTTAACAAGGACATAAATGTAAATGTCTCAATTCTGAAATGGAAATTATCAACGATATGCGAGTGGTTAACTCTAGTTTACAATCAGGGAAAAAAAGCCTGATGTACAAAAAGCATAACCGTATGAAAGGCACAGAAACTCGTACCTTCAAATTAACTACAGCGACTTTAACAGCAGAAGTTGCAGTACTCCTCTCAATTACCCACGTCATGGACTTAAAACAAGTAAGAACAACCTACATTAAGACAAGACAATCAGAAATTGACACAAAATGTCGAACTACTATTTAACAAATTCACAAGATTAAAAAAAAATGAAGGAAAAACTTAGAAGAGACAAAAATGCTTCCTACCGTGTCATCAGGTGTGCCGCTGTCGCGTTGAATTGACACAGAGGCGAGGCTGGGCTGAGTTAAATCAGCCACAGGAACTCCATTGTCATTAAGGTTAAAACGAGGAGGGTAGGCATCTTGCCAAGGCCACAACGCTGGGAACATCTGGGGGACAGATGATGAGGTTTTCTTGCTACTGTCCTCATTACTTCCACCTCTCTGTGAGCTTGGCAGAGCCACTTTAGCAATGCCTTTCTTCACGGAAGCTATCTTTCTAACACCCTCTTTCAGAGCACTCATTGCAGTGTTATAGGTTTCCACGGCAATTGCTCCTTCCAAAGCATACTGGATGGCTTCCTGACATAGACTGTTGAAGCGCGATGTAAGAGTTTCAATACCATATGGATCAGAATTTTGTTCTTCAGATCCCAACAGAGATTTCGCATTCCTGGTCCATCGCTTTAATATGTAGTGAGAAGGAAGGGTGAGTACATTTGTCACAGTGAAGACAGTCAATATATGTCTACAGAGTATTCCTGAGTACTCAAACATTTGACAGCTGCAGCTTGCTTTCATCTCAGATACATTTAGAGCAACTATGAATGCCTTGTCGTCATGTTCATATTTAGCTACCCTGTATTTACTAACAACTCCATCATCCTCAATCTTATTTGCAGTATACACAAAAGTTTCAACTAATTCCTCCTGGAACTTGGCGAAAATTTTCTTTGAATAAAGGTTTGCTGCCTGTTGTTCCATAGGTGATGGAGTTTTCAGGACTGGAGTGGTGCCCATGGTATCATAATCTGCTTCTATTTCCTTCTCTAATGAACTTTCCAGAGCCCTTTCATACTGCTTAAAAAACAAAGGGACCGTTGTTTGTTGATTCACGTATCCATCAAAGAATGAGCTCACCCCTTGGTTTGATGAGATTGCAGCAAAGAAAGTGTCACGAAAATAAACCGGAGCCCACTGCTTCCTAGCCTTATATACTGCTTGAAGCCACTCATTTTTTTGGAGATCATACCTGTCAAGAAGAGCAACCCATGATGCTTCAAAATCATCAACAGTTTCAGAGAAGTTAATGCAACTGTACATATCCCCGTAAAAAGAAGGATGAGTAAGGTAGATGTGAGCTAATCTTTCCTGGCCCTCCCTTAGGATGTGCCACTTGCAGATACAGTGACGAGTTTGTGGAAATACTTGAGCCACTGCAGCTTGTATGGCTCTATCCTGGTCAGTAGTTATAGAAACAGGGGGTCTATCATTCATTGCAGACAACCACGTCCTAAAGAGCCAAGCAAAGGATGATTCGGACTCATCTAGAAGTAATGCACAACCAAACAATATCATCTGACCATGATTATTTACACCGGTGAAAGGAGCGAAGGGAACTTGGTACTGATTTGGTCTATACATTGTGTCAAAAACTACAGCATCCCCAAAGTAGGTATATGCTGCCCTTGATCTTGCATCAGCCCAAAAGACATTAGTCATGTGGTTATCATCATCAAGCTGGATTGCATAATAGAAACCAGGGTTTTTCGCTTGCATTTTCTTAAAATAGTCGAGAAGGTTTTGGGCATCTCGTCCCAGATTTCTCTTCCGAATACTGGGTCTCACGTAGCTAACAGAACCAACGTTTCTTGCTGGGTGATTTGATTCAACAGGGGAGATATTCCTCCCTCCTCTATTTGGCTCATAAGAGACATGGTTCCCATGCAAAGAAGCATGAGCATCACATATAGCATCCAGAGGTTCACTCACATTCTTTGTAGCACCAGCAAAATGCCTCCGTGGTCGGAGATGACGCACATTACCAGGAGTTGCTGTTGAATGGTTATGCTCTTCCACAAACTTTGACACGACCCAATTGTCCGATTCTTTCCTCTCAATTCTGAGCACTGCATTGCAGCTTTCTATATTCTTCCTTTTTAAAACCTCTCTGGAACATGCAAAATCCCAACTTACAATCGGTCCATCGGGCCTACAACGGCTAAATTGACCAACCTGGGTGCTGAAACCAACATGCCTAGCATATGCATCATAGAAGGTTTTTGCAGCTTCTTCCGATTCGAACTGCATCCCAACACATGGTTTTGCCCTTATGTCGTTTCCTGAAGTAGTCGTCTCCTGGTCTGAAGAAGTGTCGCTGGCACTCTCTTGATCGCCCTGATCATGCACAACACTTTGAGTGATGCGGTGTCCCCTGGGGTCCCTAGTTTTATCAACCGATTCAACCTCCATTATTCAACTTACAACCCAAGATAGAAAGCAGCGGCTGAGAATGCTACAATAGGTTCTCTGCGCCTACTCATCTAGTTGGAGATGTGGAAAGAGCCGTACTAAGCGTCTCCCATGATATGGAACTACATCCTGCAAATCAAGAAAGCACAACCAAGTGAAGGAATTCACCAATATTAAAAGATTACTTCTTCTTTACCGGAAAGCAAAGAATTTTCAATCATGTGGAAGACGCGATATTACACCAGCCTCAAGAATCGAGATCGAGTTAATTCTTTACGGTATTACTGCTCCACAATTTAAAAGAAGAAAGAAATGATCCCCCCAGTGTTAACGACCGTAGCTCTTTCCAAACAACTCCAACGCTCTAATTCCTACACTCCAATATTCTGGAACCACAGTTCGAGAGAGCATCGATTTCGGTCTCGACCCCGCAGAGGAACCTCCGCAACGCGAATGCCACACCAAAAACACGGCAGAACATACGATTTCTTTAAAATTGAAAAACGCATCCCGTCATTCCCAGCGGAAACAGGTGCCGAAATCGAATCGAACGGCGAGGCGTACTTACGTGGCCACCGAGTTCAGCGCTCGAGCGATTAATCGAGCGTCGCACAGCAAATTCGAACGACAGCAGCTGCACTCGTGTGTGCCGCGAGCTTTCAGGTCTCGCTCCTGATTCGATTTCGGCGCGACGGAGTCGGAGATTTTCGGACTCGGGGCGTGAGAGCGACACCGCAACTCGAAGAAGAAGAAGAAGAAGAAACGCGGCACTTGGGTGCTGTTTCCTTTTGCCGTTTTCCGTAATTGTCAATGCTTGCATTTTCGCCGCGCGATTTTGCATTAATTACGGAAAGGCTCTCCTCTATTCTCTAGGATTCCAAGTTGGGTCCAATTTTTTCCCCCGGCAAGTTGGATCTCGTTGATGAATGCCTTTTAGTCTCGATTCTCGAGATACACTTATCGAGTGGTAAAAAGACACTTGGGGTGTCAATATTTATGTACTTCACTCACTTTAGTGTCAATATTTTTTTTATCACTTAAGTGCCAATTTCGGTAAAAAAAAAAACGATCACTTAAGTATTAATTCCGACCAAATGGTACACGTGGCATTTTTTTATTAATTTCTTAATATTATGTGGAATTTTTTTAAAAAAACCTGTTCACATGGCATCCACGTGGCAATTTTTTTTTAAAATTCAGTCCATGTGGATGCCACGTGAAATTTTAAACTAAAAATTAAGTTAATTTTTAAAAAAACTAAAAGTAAACATAAAAATAGCTTTGCCGCGGCAAGGGCTGTGAGCCCTCATCGTCGCCGCCCACCATCGCCGCAAAGGCCAATGATGGGTGGTGGAGTGGCCAGCGAGGTCGCGAGCTTTTTTCCAAAATGGTGCAAAAAAAATTACAAAAATGGGTAAAAAAAATTTTATTTACCGGATTGAGGCTTGCGGGAGTCATACTCCCGAACGGCCCACCCATGCGGGCTCTTCCACAAAGGTGGGCCTTTTTTATTATTAATTTTTTAAAAATAAAATTCGTAATTTTTTTAATTTTTTCAATTATTTTATGTTTATAACATTTATATTTATATAAATTTGTAAATAATTATCAATAATTAATTGAAAATTTTATTAAGATACATAATTAATAAATAAGTTATTATTTATGTAATTAATTTATTTAGTACGTAAATAATTTATAAACAATATTCATAAAATAAAATTGATAAAATATTTGAAAATGACATATCCAGATTAGAAATTTACCGATTGGATAATTTAAAGTGCTAGTTTTTTAATGTAATAATGTCTTTAATTATTTTTTCGAGTATGTCACTTTTAAGGGAAACGTTAAAAGCCCCATTGAATAAGATGACATATCCAGATCATATTCCTTTGCCAAGGCGTGATTTGACATTATTTTTTCATGAATACAAATAAAGGGGGGGTGTGATTATGCAATTTAAAATTTCATTTTTGATGTCCCCACCGGTCTTATTCAATGGGGCTTTTAACGTTTCCCTTAAAAGTGACATACTCGCAAAAACAATTAAAGACATTATTACATAAAAAAAAAACTCGCACTTTAAATTATCTAATTGGCAAATGTCTAATCTAGATATGTCATCTTCATATATCTTATCAATTTTATTTTATAAATATTATATATAAATTATTTACGTGCTAAATAAATTAATTACATAAATACTAAATTATTTATTAATTATGTATCTTCATAAAATTTTCAATTAATTATTGATAATTATTTACAAAGTTATATAAATATAAAATAATTGAAAAAAGTAAAAAAAATTACGGAGTTTTAAAAAATAAAAAAGGTCCACCCGTGTGGGAGAGCCCGCAAGGGTGGGCTAGGCCATTCGTGTGGGAGTTAGACTCCCGCACAAGCCCCAATCCGGTAAATAATTTTTTTTTTACCCATTTTTGTAATTTGTTTTTTACACCATTTCAGGAAAAAGCCCCGAGGTCCCCGATCCTCGGCGACCCGGTCGAGGCCTTGTCGTGGCTAGGCAAGGCCGGAATCGCCCAACCACTTGGGCGAGATCAGCCCTGCCGTGGGGTTTGCGGGGCCCCGGCTGGGGTCACCGGGGCTTGGTGACCCCCCGAGGCACTCCCCCCTCATCGCCGGTCGACGATGGTGGGCAGCAGCGGCAAGGGCTCACAACCCTCGTCGCTACAACTTTAACTTTTTTGTTAGCTTATTTTTACTTTTTTTTTTAATATTATGTGGATTTTGTTATTGATTTTTTTTTTTTTGCTGACTAGGATGTTCCAGCGAGCAACGTAGATGCCATGTATGCTTTCCGACGATGCTCACCAGAGTTGGCACCGAAATAATCGTTTTAAAAAAAATTGGCACTTAAATGATCCCAAAAAAATATTTGCACTAAAGTGAGAGTCATATACAAATATTGACACTCTAAGTGTCATTTTGCCCTTATCGAGTGTATTTGAGATGGTGGAAAAAAACATAGTTTGCCAAGAATATTTTAAGTTCCAAAAGTATATATGTTCACTATAAATCCTTAAACTTGTCACCAAAGTTTTATTAAATCCTAAAACTTATAAAAAATGCAATCGAGTTTTAAAACTTGTCAAATTGGTACAATTGAGTCCTTCAGTTAATTTCATTCAATTTTGCTAGCCAAAAATGCTAACGTGACTTTTTTTTTACACTTTCTCTCTCCTAGTGGCTAAAACGATGTCATTTTTATCCAAATATGATTTTTAATATAATTTTTATTTAAATTTGAAAATAAGGTTAAAAAACAGCATCGTAACAAGGGAGGTTTTGCAGCCCTTGCCCCCGTTACCAACCACCATCGTGAAGTGCCGACGATGGTAGGGAAATGGTAGGTTGCGATCGCGGTCCCTAGCCATGGGACGGCGACCCTCGCCTACCAATGGCAAGGGCTGGTTGGCCCTTGGCCAAATCTGGAGTATCATCTCCAAACGATGGCTCAAGGAAGACAAAAAAAGTACCCATCTCGACTCGGGAGCTTCGCAACCCTTGTCCGCCACCGCCAGGAAGGGATGCGATTCTTGCCGATCGATGGCGAGGGCTGACAATGGTAGGGAAGTGGTAGGCCGCGATCGCGGTCCCCGGCCATGGGCCAACGACCCTCGCCTACCAATGGCAAGGGCTGGTTGGCCCTCGACCAGATTTTGAGTATTGTCTCCAAACGATAACTCAAGGAAGACAAGAAAAAGTACCCATCTCGGCCCAGGGGTTTTGCAACACTCGCCCACCACCACTAGGAAGGGTCGCGATTCTTGCCGACCGATGGCGAGGGCTAGTGGGACCTTGGCCAAATCTGTCTAGAGTATCGTCTCCTCAGAAGAGAAAGACTAAACGATACTCTAGATCTAGCTGGCCCTTCCGGATGATGGTGAAGTGACCGGGGCGAGAGCCGTGAAGCGACTGGGGCGAGAGTTGCAAAGCCCCCATTATTCTGTCACGTCAAAGGGAGCTCAAGTTCAAACCTGTCAATACATTTAGTTGAACTCATCTTCAATCAAAAGTTAAGCCAATAAGTTACAAGCCAATAAAGATATATTGACTGCTCAACACCACATCAATTCTCCAATACGAGACTTCTCTAACACAATTCGCATATACATCTTAGCAGAAATTTTGTCAAGAAAGTAAAAACACCATCAAATTTGAATTTCGTTCTTCTAATTTTGCGAAGAATTTACAGTTTAAGCATTAAATCGAATCGAATTGAAGACGTCAATGTATTTCAAAGGGACACAGGAAATGCTCCACTCAACTCTAACATATATTAGGTTGCCCGAAAGAATCTTCGCAAGAAAAATTGCCTTCAAAGCATGTCCTGAACAGAAGATCTCTCTAATCCCTTGCGATGAGAGGGACGATGACGGTGATACCGTCGGCCTTGCCTCCGAGGTGCTCCTTGCCGTGCTTTGTCGCAATTTTGGAGAAGGGCGTCGTCATGGTCTTGTCGAGGGAATTGCCGTGCGTTCGAGCGGCTATCGAAGATGCGATGTCCCCGAGATCCTTGCCTTCTCTTATCCCGGCTTCTGCTGCGTCCCTAATTTGCTTCACGAACATGTTGTCGAACAACCCATCCGTCCCGGCGACGATGACGTCCCCCTCGCGTACTTCGACTTTGTAGCTCTGGACATCCACATAAAAATCGTTATCGAATCGGACCGGAAATATTATTTCGCAGACAAGCCAAAGGAATCATGAGAAAGTTGCCGAATACGGGATTAGTCAATAAAAACCCGTAAAGATTCACCGATAAACATAAGGCTCATGCGGATCTATAAGACTATAACATGTCATGATTCAGGTCTCGTCGCTCCATTAGGTTTTGGGCGGTTTTTGCATTCGAAACTGGACAGCCTTATCCAACATGCGTGACGTTGAAGCCGCTCGCTAATCTCATTATATAGTGAACAAGCTACGTGAAATTTCCTGATGCAAATCTCCATCCGTAAATTCAAGTTCTTTTACCTGTGCTGTTAGCGGCGAACAGTAGTGTCCTGGCGTTATTCCAAGCTGATATGGACGATTGAAACCGTGCTCTTGGATCGGCGACCGGTAAACGCTCTCGCCCGTTCGGATCCACACGAACCTGCTAGCTAGCACCCACGTTCACGACCTGCAAATGGTGCTGCGACGGAGAAACACAACAGAAGCTCGCAATCAGTTTAGTAACACTAATTAGCCGACCACTCGGAAAGTCCCGCAAAGAAAAGGACGCACATCTTTGGCCAGCGCGTCAGTACACACGGCCGTCGCTGATCCCCTGACTAAGGTCCTGCGGAAGGCCTTGTGGAGTACCCTCTCGAGCTCCACACGGCCGGCCCGCTGCTTCCCGACATCATCAGCGCAGCTCGTCATGAGCCCCCGGGCATACTCCCCATGGTCGACGCCGGACCGAACCCAACTCCCGACACCATTCAACACACTGATGGTCCCCTTCTCGGAGCACATGAAGTGCGCGTCGTGGCCCTTGGGGTACACGGCCCGTTTCTCCGGCACGTAGCACGACCCGGCGATCACCCTTAATTTCCCTTTCTTAGAAGCACCGCGGGCACCACAAACGAACCACATGCTTGCTTGTGTGTGAGAAGTCGGGAAGGTCGAGGCATTTATGGTTGTGTGTGAGAATTTATATACACGAAGAGAAGGGGAGAGATTCTTAAAATTAAACCGTGTTATGGTTGGACTAGGTTTCCGGATTCCACTTGACTTGACGTGACATTACAATGAAAATCACTTTTATTTAATTACAATTAATTTTCCTTTTTCTTTTTCTCTTGTAGGGTAGATCTTATCCGCAGTTTTATGTGCTAATCTTCCACTTTTTTGAAAATTTCTTTTAGTTCTTATTTTGTCATAATTATAATCTTGATAGTATAAAAGCGTGTATTTTTCTAGATGTTGTGTCACGTTTCATGATGATTCCAAGCGATCCTAATAAAAAAAAACTGCTCCCATTTACATGATAATTTAGGATAAAAAAACTGATCAAATATCAATCGAAATTAGAAATAGAATTACAATAAAAAAAAAAAAACTGCTCCCATTTACGACAAAGATGATTTGCAAAGAAAAAAGAAAAAGCAAATCACGAATTCTTAAACGGTAGTTTCTACTAGGAATAATCAGTAGGTTTGGCCCAAAACAAATGTAAGAATAATCTGTCGTTGCTTTTTGCATTTCAAAATTTTGGATTTCAAACAATAAGAAATTGGAATATTATGAAGATTAAATGTAGATTTACAAGTCGAATTTTGTATATTTTAAAATGATTTTAACACGTGAGCTGCGAAATGAAAAAGAAAACTTATTAACATGTGTCTCAAAGTCGAGGGAGCACAAGTCCTCGTGTGTTCCTTTTTTTTGCGGGGAAATTGTCAAAAAAGTCCGAAACCTATTGTATTTTTGTGAATTCAGTCTTAAATATTTTGATTTTGTCAATTGAGTACTAAACATTTTTTTTTTATGTTTTACCAATTGAGTACATTCGATCAATTTCGGCCGAAAATTATTGACATGAACATCAGCCGTCTTATGTGTCACCATCGTCGCCGACGTGAACAACTTTAAGAGTATTTTATTTTATTTTTTTGAATTTTTGTATTAATATTTTTATTTTTTCATTTTTCTCTTTTACTTTTTCTTTGGGCAAAATGACACAAATGATCCCCGAACTTTGATCCAATGTACAATATAGTTTCTTAACTTTTAATTTGACCAATATGACCCATAAACTTTAATTAACTCAATATGCAATGTGGTCCCTGAACTTTTAACTTGACCAATATAGTAGTTCAACTTTTGGAATATGTTTAACTTAGTCCTCAAACTTGAATCAATGGAAGGACTACATTGAACAACTTTCTATAGTTCGGGGACTAAGTTGAACATGATCCAAAAGTTTAGGGACCATATTAATCAAATTAAAAGTCCATGGATCACTTTGCACATTGATTTAAAGTTTATGGGTCATATTAAAATTTAGAAATTACATCACACATTGGATCAAAATTCAGGAACTATTTGTATCATTATCCCTTTTCTTTACTAGCCGGCGAGGATGGCCGGGCCTTGGGCCTTGCTGGAACTATCTCATTCGACTATTGGCCACCTGTACAACAAGTTGCAGAATCGCAAAAACATGCAAAATCTATCCACGTCTTCTTCGTTTCAAAAGCTTAAACACAAGAGAGACGAGAAACGGCGGTCGCGGTTGATGCCGACGGCAAGTCTCTTGTTGCCGCAGACAGCAATGTAGATAAGGACAGCAACTTCTAGGGGCGCCACCGTCGCCAACACTGCCGTCAGATCTTCCAGACATGTCCACATCGTCAGCTCCAGAGCTCGAATCCCTAGTCTCCATCAACGCACCTCCGTGAACAATCTCTTTCCCGGACTCCAAAGATCAAATATCAAGTCGATGCCATCTTCGAATCCGTTGATTCTGTTGAACAAAGCCGGCAGGTAGGGAATCGGCAGCTGCACGAAGCCCATGTTGGCACAAAAGGTCCATGGAAGCTCGCCATCTCCAGCAGTGGAAGCTTCAATTCGAGGTGGTTGAGGTTGGTGTCGCAGTTCGGCGACAGGTGAATGTGACCAATTTCGATTGTCATCATCATCGTCAACGTCGGTGGCAGATTTCGGATCTAGAAGCGGTTGCGGCGATTGTGGTGGTTGGTCGGAGCTGAAGAGATCCGTGTGAATGCCTCTCTTCTTCAGGCAGTCGTCCTAGATGCTGACGTCGAAGTTGGTGACGGCGTCTGCCCCTCCGTACTGGATCGCCGCCATGTCGTAGGCTTCTGCAGCCTCCTCTGGAGGGCCTGCGGGGAAGTTTTTCATTCGAGAAATCTCACTTGACATACATATAAATATTAAATTCACAAAAATACCCAATAATTCTCAAGCTCGCCTTAAATGTTAATAAGGACAAATTGCGCCAATTGGATAAGTATTTGTCATCTTTCATAAGAATTAGGATGATGTTACAACTCACATCCCAATCGATTTCCTTCATTAGCAACAAACGATTTCACAAGATTGGGAAGGCGTCTTACGAATTTCATGTGAATCTCGCACTTATTGAGACGGCAAGATTCGATGCACCGTCGTAAAAACGCAGAAAATTTTTTTACCTAGCAACGCCTCCTTGAGACTCCTCTGGAGAATCTGTTGTTGCGCTGTCAAAGTGACGCAAACTTCTCGTCTTTAGAGAATTGTAATTGTAATTGACCAAATAAAATAAGTAGATCGCTTTAATATCGTCAAAACATTATAATAAGGAGTGTCAAAACCAAATGAGGAGTGGAAAAAGCGCGGCCCATACGGAATATATGCACTCACACAAAAATTAAAAAAAAAATCTAAACTAACTTGTTTGAATATCTACGATCATCTATTCGGTAATGCTTAATTAGATAGTTTTTAATTCATTGATCGTTCTCATGCTAAGAATGGTCAGTGATATCAAAGCAGATTTGTCCTAGATAAAATATGCTTGTTGTTAATATAGTGACAGATGAAAAAGGGAAAAGTATACAAAAAAAGTCCTAAATCTTTTGTTGTGTCAATTCAATCTTAAACTTTTCGATTATATGAATTGAATCCTAAACCTTTTAATGAATTGTCAATATAATCTGTCCGGCGAATTTTAATCAGAAATATGACGCGGTCAAAAATTAAATATTTTATTATGAACTTTTTATTTCTTATTTTTACTTTTTTCCTCTATTCTTTTCTCTCTTTGTTTTTTTAATAACTTTAAGCAGGGCAAGGTCAATGGCTGACCATCACCGGCCAGAAGCAAGGGCCATGGACCCTTGCCTGGTTTGGCCAAGGGTGTCGAGGCCCTCATTGGCCACGGGAGGGGGGCGGAGGCCCTCACTGGCTCATAGTTGGGAAAAAAAAGGGGAAAGAAAAGAAATTATTATTGTCCAAGGGCCGGTCATGTCACGTAGAAAGGTTGGCATCCAATTTCTAGAACGAATTGACTATATTGGCAAATCATAAAAATGTCTAGTATTCATTTGGCTTGATTGAAAGGTTTAAGATTAGACTGATACAATTACAATCGATTAAGGATTTTTTTGGTAATTTTACCTAAAATGATAGAAGAGTTAAAGTAAAGTCACTTCAAACTTACCAAATTAAAAAAAAACTGCGAGAGTTCATGCGATCTCTCAAAAAGAATCAAAGCAAGCACATCTCTTTGCCTGCGCAAGAAAATGCCTCCAAAGCATGTCCTGGACAGATCAGTCTAATCCCTTACAATGCGAGCGACGATGACGGTGATATCGTCGGCCTTGCCCCAGCGGTGCTCCTTGCCGTGCTCCTCCATGCCTTTGGAGAAGGGCGTCCTCGTGGCCTTGTCGAGGGAATTGGCATGCGCTCGAGCGGCTATCGAAGATGCGATGTCCCCAAGATCCTTGCCTGCTCTTATCCCAGCTTCCGCCGCGTCCTTGATTTGGTCCACGAACATGTTGTCAAACAACCCGTCCGTCCCGGCGACGATGATGTCCCCCTTGCGTACTTCGACTTTGTAGCTCTGGACATCCACATAAAAATCGTTATCGAGTCGGACCGGAAATATTACTTCGCGTTCAAGCCAAAGAAATTACGAGAAAGCTGCTGAATCGCTTATCCGTTGCGCTTTAATTTAGACATGTCCGTTCAGTACGATGCTGAATACGGGATTAGCCGATAAAAACACGTAAAGATTCGCCGTCCGTTCAGTACATTGTGAGCAAGCTATGTGAAACTTTCTGATGCAAATCTCGAAGTTCTTTTACCTGTGCTGATCCCGGCGAGCTGTGCCCTGGCTTTCTTCCAAGCTGATATGGGCAATTGAAACCGTACTCTTGGAGCGGTGACCGGTAAACGCTCTCGCCCCTTCGGATCCGCACGAACCCGCTATCGCCCACGTTCACGACCTGCAAACAGTGCTGCGACGGAGAAACACAGCAGAAGCTCGCGATCAGTTTAGGAACACTAATTAGTCGAAGGTTTGAAAGAAAAGGACGTACGTCATCGGCCAGCGTCAATAGACACGCCGTGGCGGATCCCCTGACTAGGGTCCTGTCGAAAGCCGCATTGAGTACAAACTCTAGGTCCACGCATCCGGCCTCCCACTTCCCGACTTCGTCAGCGCAGCTCGTCATGAGCCCCCGGGCGTACTCCCCGGGATCAACGCCGGACCGAACCCAACTCCCGACCCCGTCCGACACGCCGATGGTGCTCTTCTCGGAGCATATGAAGTGCGCGTCGTCGCCGTCGGGGTACACGGCCCGTTTCCTCGGCAAGTAGCACGACCCGGCGATCATCCTTAGTTTCCCTTTCTTGGAAGCCCCGCGGGCGCCGCAACAAACGAACCGCATGCTTGCGTGTGTGAACTCAGGAAGGTCTAGGTGTTACGGTTGGCGTGGATAATTTATATAGATTCTTGGATTAGGTTTCCGAATTCCACTTGATGTAAAATTTCAAGGGAAACTCCTTATCTTTAATTTCAATTAATTGCCCTTTTTTACTTTTTCTTCTCGAGCGGAATCTTATCTGCAGTTTTAAGTGTGTTCTCTTCCAACTTTTTGAAAATTTCTATTTAAGCCATATTAGTCATGATTATAATTTTTTTTTTTTTTGAATTTTTGATAGTATAAGAACATGTATTTTCAAGATTTTGGCCCGTTCCATGGTGATCTCAAGCGATCCCAAGCGGTTTTTGTCTTTGATAAATGTAAAGCATAAGGAAAAGAATTATGCTGGCTAATAAAACAATTACATACTTGATCGACCGCCATACAATATCGTTGGAAATTGGAAATAGAATTAGAAGCAAAACAACTGCTCCCATTTACGACAAAGATAATGTTATAAAAAAAAAAACAAACTACACGTTGTTAAGCGATAGTTTCTACTAGGAATAATTTGTCGGTTTGGCCCAAAAAAATTTAAGAATAATCTGTTCTTGCTTTTTGGACAAACTTTATAATTTTTTTTTCATTTAAAAATTTTGGATTTTAAAAAAGAAGAAATTCGAATATTATGAAGATTTAAAAGTCAAACTTTGTATATTTAAAATGATTTTAGTACGTGAGCTGCGAAATGAAAAAGAAAGCTGAAGGAGCGCAAGTTCTCGCATATTACCTTTTCAACAATACACGATATTTTCTACAATGACTTGTTTAAATATCTTGGTAATGATTACTTATACAGTTTTTAATGCACTGGTGCATCTCATTCTAGATTGAATATATGAAAGCAGAATTATCCTCAAATTAAATATCCATGTTGTTAACAATAGGACGACGAAAAAAAGGGAAAATATTTAAGTAAATATCGTAAATCTTTTGTACTTCTGCAATTTCGATTCTAAACTTTTCAATTATATCAATTGAATGCTAAATCTTTTGATGATTTGTCAATATAATCCGTCCGGCCAATTTTAGCTGAAAGTCACCGATATGGAATCCAACCATCATATGTGACACGACCGATTTTGAAACGGACAAAATTTATAATTTTTAAATATTATATTCTGAATTTTATATCTTTTCTTTTTCTCTTCTCTTTTTTTTTTACCTTTTTTTTTTACAACTCTAGGCGGGCCGACCATCACCGGCCACAGGCAAGGGCCGGTGACCCTCATCCGGTGCGGGTGAGGGCGTCGCAACCCACATTTTGAAAAACAAAAGAAAAAAAAGAAATTAAAAAATTGTCTATGTCAACGCCGGTCGTGTTATGTAAGAATGTTGACATTTATGATAGTGATTTCCAATTAAAATTAGTCGGATGGACTGCATTGGCAAATCGTAAAAAGGTTTATGACTCAATTGGCACAATTGATATGTTTAGGACTGAATTGATATAAACTAATAAGTTTAAGATTTTTTTTAGTACTTGTTCACGGTGAAAAAGGGCAGAAGAGTTAAAGTAAAGTCACTTCTAATTAACCAAATTAGAAAATTGTGAGACTTCATGCGATCTCGCAAAAAGAAAAAAAAATCACATTCTTTTTTTATTGTGCAATTGCTTCATTTGTCGCACCATTCGTATAATTATCGAGCCCAAGATATGGAATGTCCGTGTGTATCTTGTGGACTTATTAAACTCGAGAGATAAATGTAATCATTATTTTATCTTTGTATTTTAACAATATCAGCTGTTTTTTTTTTTATGTAAAAGTCAAATTAACTAAATATTTCTAAGTTAATCAGAAAAAATAATAGTAAAAGTAAACGCAAAAATGTGAAAAAGAATTGGAAGTATCTTATTCTGAGTATTGACCAATGACCACTAGTGCAACTTCTCGAGGCCGCCGCCGCCAGCACCGCCATCAGATCTCCCAGACATGTCCACGTCATCGGCTCCGGAGCTCGGATCACTAGTCTCCATCAATGCACCTCCATGAATGATCTCTTTCCCGGACTCCAGAACGATGTCATCTTCGAATCCGTTGATCTCGTCGAACAAATCCGATAGGTAGGGAATCGGCAGCTACGCGAAGCCCATGTCGGCGCAAAAGCTCCATGTAAGCTCGCCGTCTGCCGCAGCAGAAGCTTCGATTCGAAGTGGTTGGGGTTACTAATGCGGTTAGGCAGCAGATGAACGTGATCGATTTCTGTCATCATCGTGTTTGCAATCTAGAAGCGGTTGCGGCGATTGAGGTAGTTGGTCAGAGCTGAAGCGATCGATGGGGATGCCTTTCTTCTTTAGGCAGTCGATGTAGATGCCGACGTCAAAGTTGGTGACGGCGTTTGCCCCCTCGGTACTAGATCGCCGCCATGTCGCAAGCTTCTGCAACCTCCTCTTGAGTACCTGCGAAGGTACGGTTATGATTTTTTTAAAATAAAAGAATTATCATTTCTTATGACATTTTTATTTATTTAACTGAAACTACAACTCCCAAATTTTATTTTCATTCAAGAAATCTCACTTTACATGCATATAAAAATTAAATTCACAAAAATACCCAATAAATCTCAAGCTCGCCGTAAATGTGTAAATATAGAAGCCGCCAAATTCCAACAATTTTAGCCTTAATACAATGTTGTTCACAATTACCAAAAAAAAGCGAGGAATTCTTCACACGTGCGCCACTTTTGTCGCCAAAGGCAATCTCTTGCAGCCAATAACTCTTTAAATTATATGCATGAATTCACATAAATTTCAAATTTTGGCTAGAAAATATAGACAACCATTATCAAAATAAAAATAAAAAAACAATAATCCCACCAAGAATCGTGAAATTTGCCGGCTATATGCTAGGTCTTCTAAACTTTTATCCATCTTGCTAATATAAAAAATTTGTACCGATGACCCAAAAGTACATTTCTTTAGACTTCCAAACGTATAGCTGTTAAAAATCCGATGTGGCGGCATCTACGGCTGCATCGCCGCCGCCATCGCACTATCGAGGTCGAATTTTTTAACGGACATTGTAGATGGAGGTCTAACGGAATGCATTTTCGGGTCATTGGTATCGATTTGGAGCATTAGTGAGATAAAAAGAATTTGGAAATATTGGTGTTTTAGGAGGAAGAAGATATCCAATGTCATCCATGAACTTGAATCAATAGAATGACTATATTGAACGTCTTCCTATAATTCAAGAACTCAGTTGAACGTGTTCCAAAAGTTCAAGAACCATATTGGCCAAATTGAAAGTTCAGGGATCACATTACACATTTGGCTAAAGTTTAGAAACCATATTGATCAAATTAAAAGTTCATAGATCACATTGTATATTTGGTCAAAGTTCATAAATCATTTGTGTCATTATCCTTTGAGAAAATGTCAAATTCGAAAGATTCACAGCCCAGATATCATCGGCTTCATCGGGACTTCTAATTACGCTACGATCTTCTGCTTCCAGAGCTGTTCCAAGAACTCTTATCTCACATGTGGGCTTCAAATCTCCTTGTCCAATCTGTGCCTGTTCCACCCACTAATAAATCGCCGCATCCCCATGCGGATTACAGAACACGAACAAGATGAGAAATCTCAGGCAGAGAGAGAGAGAGAGAGAGTTGGTGACTCCTCTTTAAATGGAGCTCCTCCTGCACGTGCTGTGCTCATCACCGTTTGGAGGTTCGTCAGCGTCTCGAGCTCTGCGGGCGCGTCTCTTCTTCGGTTTTTGCTCCAATCGCATTAGGATCAGACCCAGAAGCAGTAGCCGGAGAAGATGATGGAGTAGGAGGCCTTTTCATTTGGCCTCTGTTTCTTCCTCTATCTCAAACCTGAGAGAAAGAGAGAGAGAGAGAGAAAGAGAGAGAGAGAGAGGAACTACGTATGAACGACATGGATGGGTCATTTGGCCTCTCTCTTGCTCTGTCTCATACCTTAGAGAGAGAGAGAGAGAGGAACTACATATGAGAGAAATGGATGGGTCTCTAAGGGTGGGCATGGCAACACTTTAATTTTGTTGCTGATAAGAGATTCTTTCGGTAACGATTGAAAATTTTTACTTTGAAATATTAGAAACATGAAACATTTTACGAAAAATTATTATTAGCGGCCGAAAAATTTCTACTTCATGTTTAATCTTGTTTAAATTTCTTTAAAAAATAATTTTTATTATTAAAATATATTATTTACTTTTTAAAAATAAAAAATTATTTTTTATTTTTTGCTCCAACGGCCAAAAAGGGCGAATCGGCAGCGATGGCGGGTAGTGGTAGTGCGGCGGTGGTTGGCGACCGGCGGCAATGATCGCGAGGGGCAAAGGCTATAGGTGGCGATGGCCGGCGGAGGGCGACGTCATCGCCGGTCGATGGTTGTGGGTGACGGCAGGTGGCGATGGCACAACGATGGTGCCGCAGTGGTCGGCGGTGGGCAAGGCGGCTGGTGGTGAGCGGCGATCAGCGACGGCTTGGTTGGGAAAGAGAAGTGCTGAAAATAAAAAGAGGTCAAAGTGAGAGAGATACTACTGTAATTGACTAAAAATGTTGTAATCGACTAAAAAATAATTTCAAAAGTAGAAATTTATTGAAGAAATAGAAATGTAATGTTGCGTAACCAAATCAAATTCTGTTTTAAAAGTTGCATTATCAAATGGATTTCTATTTTAAAATCATTTCTAAAACAGAAATTTATTTCCAGAAGCGTTACCATATTCGGTGAATTTTCTGACTTGTATGCAGTTAATCTAAAGTTGTTTACCAAATTTGGGAGACGCGCAAGACGAAGACCTCAGAAGAGGAAGACAGAGGGTGAGCTTAAAAAATAATAATAATAATATATTTGACCAAAAAAAAAAAAAAAATAAGAAACGAAAGATAACCCAAAGCCTAACTCAGAATGCACAACCCTTGGGTTCAGGCTAACCAAGGTCTGAGGTTAAATAACTTTCTTGTACTGCAAACCACAACAGCAATTAGATGATTACACTAGGCGGATTTTGTCTCTCTGTACTTGGATGAACTTCTGCTGGTCTCATCCTGAATCATTTTGACTAAGAACCAAATGGAGAGAATGATACTGTGACCCCTCCACCACAAATGAGAAAACCACCGGATTCCAAACGGTTTCTGTGGGTCACCCTGTCCGCCAACAAGCTTTGCATCGAGGCGTGGAAGTCGTACTCGTCGAAATGGAAGTAATTGCTCCTTGTACTTGCCGTGCTACTATCGTCCTTCTTAGAGCGGTTCTTCGTGCCTTTGACGCAGTTGCTGACATCGCGTCGAAGGTCAAAGTATTCGAATGTGTCGCCTGAGAAAGAGAACTTGTGCTTCCATCCCAGTTCCCGATTAGTACTTTCAGAACTACCTGGCTCTGAGGTAGAATTCTCATTACTGCATCCGACAGCTACTCTTGAGGATTTGCCACCGAGCTCCAACCGTCTCTCCATGAATGATTGCTGCACAGTTGAAACCAATTTCCATTCACAACATTAAAACCATCTCACTGTATCTTGAATTGCCCCCCTTTCATTTGCCACAAGATATCTGATCTTCACATGCGATTTGCGCAAAAAAACCAGACTCTCTATTTGAGAATCTCTTGTGTTCACCGTAGATGACAGCAGAAAAGGCCAAGGATATAGCGAAAAGCATGGTGACAGACCTGTTTCTCATTGACATGACCATTTGGAGTATGCATGGCTGATGCGCTCAAATTTGATGCACGAACTGATCCGCCTTCATTTAAGGGGTTAGCATCACCAACTAATTTGAGTGGTGGATCTTCTGGCGATGAGAAGTCGGAACTATCAAATGTCGACAGTGAGACGCACTCATCAAAGTACGCCAGGGCTTCTTCTGTCAAGCGTTTAGACATCTTTCTTCTCTCAAGGCTACCCTGTCATTGTTTTGATAAATCACATGAGAGAGAGAGAGAGAGAGAGAGAGCTATCAATATAAACGGTGATCTAACAAATGCATGAAGTTATCATCGTGCAAAACAACACCATTACAATCCTTACAAATGGTTTTCTTCGTGCAAATCACATTCATGAGGATCTTATGACGTTCCTAACGAGCTTCTGGAAACATTTTTTACACAATTATGTTCCTACGTCACTTAAAGAGCCAAGATTTTCTTAAAGAATTGCATAAACAAACTTAAAAAGAAGCGAGAAGCTTTTCATCTACATGGTTAATATCAAGCTCATACATTTTTTAAACAAGGGAATCTAACTCGCGCTTTAACCTGTTTAATAAAAGGAACAAAAACTCAAACAGAGGATAGATGAAGCGCTCACTTTTCGTCCTGGGCGAGACTTTTGTCCAGAAGATGCTCTTGGATCGGGAAGAATTTCCTTCAGGATTCTACTCAGTTCTTGCCCACGGTGCTCCTCAACAGCCAAGTCTGCTTTTAGTTTTCTGGCCCTTTCTTGGGACTGCAAGTCAATGTCAATAGGCAATTTTAGTGGCAAAAAGAAATAAGCTGCCAGACGATGCCACAAGCTACAAATCCAACAATCGGAAAAACTTTATATGATAGCACCAGTTCACTACAAAGATGTGATAGCCGAGTGATAACAAGTCAACATTTAATCAAATAAACTTAAAGTCTCTCCACAAAAATTACTACAGAGCTTGTTTGAAAAGACCCTGAGCAAGGGGAAACACCTCCTCAAGCTTTTCTGCATATTCCCTCCTGATGTCCATGACCAGTTCAACTGCTCCCGGATTTACAAGGTCGGGGGGGATATCTACGACGCTGGAGCTTCCAAGGGCAGCGGTATTGCTCCTTCGTATGGCCTAATTACATATATAGCACAAAAAGGCTCCATAAAGATTGATGAAGGATTGAAATGGACATTATCTCCAACACACTTACATGCTCATGACAAGCATCCAAAAACAAATGTCATAAAACTGGAACTTCAAACATTCTCAATTCCTTCTGACCCAAAAAAAAAAAAACCCTCCTCAATCCGGCATGGCAAAAGATGCGTGAATATGCATATGGATCCTCAACAAGGAGAGCACACACGTGACCACAGATCTGATCAGACTCCCAATTCATAGACAACACCTAGTGTGCCAGTGACACCATATGGCCCAAACACCTCTCAATCTATGGTAACAGGAAGTCATTGCTAATGTTTTTCCTTATTTCCATGGCTTTGGTTCTCCATACTTTCTTTTTAGGGAAAGAGCTTTATTACCATTCTTATAGGAGTTTCTGGAAGATGCAGAGGGGCACAGTAGTAATAGTGCCATTTTCACAGAGCTCATGTGAGCAATAGAATTAGGCCCAAAGAACATTGCATTATCAAGTAAGAAGAAACAGCACAAGAATACTAAGTCAATATTGCACAAAACAGACGTATTTGCTCGGTCTAAGCAATAAAGAATGGCAGAGGTTGCTTGCTGAACCACATACTGCAACCTCTGGAGATGAAAATGACTCTTATTTTCGGCCATAATTCTCCCAAATGTTATTTATCCACTCTGCGTCTTCCACCAATCACTAGTCGTGCAATGTTGTCTTTCACAGCCAGTACATGAGATATATCATCCATTAAACTTCCCTTTTTACAAATTAAGATTCTTCGGATAGGCCTATTACACATGCAAGATATCCTAACAATGAACAAAGAGTAGCTGAAATTTTAAGCTCGTTCAAAAGTCTGCATGCATATGCATGTAACTTGCATATAATTTCATGCACATAGTTGCTAGTGTAAAGAAGAATGACAATGGCAACTGCCATGACAAATAACAAAACATGTCTGATAAAGCTCCACGGCACTTTTCCTTAGGGTCCAGCCCATTTATTTTCTTCTGGTTTAAGGATAAGAAAACTCTCTGATAATTGCAGAGTCACTTTCTAAAGTAGTCATCACTTTTTGCAACTCACCACTGGCAACAATATTTTCAGATTTAGATGGACGCAAGTGTGAGAACCGTTTCTGTCTATGGGATGCCATGGTCGGATGAAAGGACACCTCACCATGATACTCAATTCAAGGTTGTATAAGTCGATAAAGTGATGTGGAAAGCAAACGCAAAGCTTGAAATGCAAAAACAATATTTCTTCATCTTAGTCAAAAGAATCAAAACGTCAGAGTGCCATCTGCTAGTTTCAGCTCCACAATGTATTTTATCCTTCCTAAGAAGTATGAGATAGGAAAATTCAAGAAATTTGTAAATTTGAATTCTGAGAAGGCATGCTGGATCACGTAACCTGCAATGCCAGTCATGTGGAAAGCTCTACCCAGAATAAGCATGATGCCATACGAACTCCACGAAGAACTAAACTGGTGAAAATGCTACATTGTCACTGAATTTGCTAAGGGAAAAAAGAGCTATGAAAATGGATGTAATAACAATAGGACCTACAGTTTCAAGGTCAGTTTGAATATCAGAGATTGCTCGCCTCACTTCAGATCGAACTGTTTCATAAATGCTGCTAGGAGTGGCATCACCTCCTAAATGATCCTCCCGCACTGCCTGCAGTCATAGCACAATGGGAACTACATTATAAGCAGTGAAATTCAACTTGGGGATTATAACATTGGAGAAGCTGTATTATGAAGGAAAGGAACAGCAGAGCAACTATAGTTAGTTTGTTACCTTAATTTGTTCAGAGACAGAGACTGCTTTAATGGTCCTCTCCTCTACTCCAGAAAGAGAACCCATTGAAACTCCATCTTCCCAATGCAAAGAAGACTAAAATAGGAAACATATTCAAAAATGAATCTTCATGAGTTAAAGTTTAATTCCATTAAATATTCAGATTGCGCACGACGAAGGTTGTGCGAGCTCCTACCAAACTTGTGGCAGAATCATCAGGTGGCTGAATACTCGGGTGTTGGCTAGTCCAAGTCCTCGAATTCTTCATCTGATCCAAAACATCAGAACGACTACTCCTATACTTTGTTGATGAATCATGCTCAGGCTCAACTTCACCCTGACCACAACAAAAGAAAAAAGCCCACAAACACAAGCTCAATACTAGATCAAACACCCGAAAATTCCAGGACTTCATTGAAGAGGAAGGACCAGACCTCAGAGCTAACAAAATGACCTCTGGAAACCGGATTCCGCGACACAGAACGGACCCGCCGCCTCGTGTCGACCCTGGACAAGCTCCGACCGAGATCCCTCCTATCTCCCAACAAATTCGACCCGACACCTCCGCTCCTCGAGACTGATCTCCCCCTCCTCTCATCCACAACACCTGGGCTCCTCCCTTCCGCCTTAGTCCCAACAATCCTTGTTTCGAGACCACCGGAATTCCCACCACCCCTGATCAACTTCTCGGACAAGGTCTCGTTTTCAGGAGGGGAATCGCCGGTGCAGAAGAGAGGGTTGTCTCTCTTGTTCAAGAACTCGGGGGACGAGGCGACCCTGGAGAAGGCGCTCACGCTTCTTGATCTCCTGGGAGAGGCTCGCCTCTGGGCATCCCGCGAAGCTTCCCTGACGGAAGGGGACGGCGCCGTCGCGCCGGAGCTACCGGAGGCAGAAGCGCCTCTTCTTGAAGTGGATTTGAAGGCCGAAACCGCCATCAACACAGAGGGGAGTCAAGAAAAGAAGGAACAGAGTGGGAGTTGCGATATGTTCCCGATAGAATCTAGGAGATATCAACCTAAGAAAGACAAAAGAAAAAGGTGACGATGATGGGAATGAAGGACGGTAGGAGTTGGTGGTGGGGCTCTTTCATCTTCTTCTTTTGCTCCTTTCCACTGTCGAGGATTGCGGCAGTCTCGGCGCTACCCAACGTTAAAAAAGCCATTATTGCTGTTTCTGGTTTGACCTGCGGTGTCTTTCTTCCCCTCGCCCTCTCGGAATCTCACATGGCTTTTTCGATTTATTTATGAACTCCTCTCACCTTCCTCTTCCGCTCCCTCCTTTATTAACGGCAGATGCCGCCATAACGGATCTGCTTCTTCATCAGCAAGCCGCCTTTTTCGGCAGAGCTTCTTCATTTCTTTGTTTGGCTAAGCAGAATAAGCATTATACCACCCGAGTTGCTATGCCGTGAGTCAGAATCATTTTGGCTTTGCTTAATAATCAAGAACGTCTCCTGTAGGAAGCTGAGAAGTTGGATTTCGGAGCCGCACTGGACATCTGATATATGCGAAAAGGACGGCTTCGTCCCAAGAAAACACGAGATTCGGATTAAGATGCGCCGAGTTTGGTGCATCCGCGGCCCTGCTTAGTGCTTACCCTCCCCGAACAGAGCGAGCACAAATTGTCAAGCGCGGGCGCTTGCAAGCTCAGAGTAGAATGATCAATGTATATAATGCCTCCGCAAAGATGTCTCCCTACAGATTCACGTAAATGTAGATCACCACGTGCAATCCATCGTGATTCTTTCCTTTCGCATTTTGTCTGTCTTTCCCATGGAAAACTAGTCGCACATTATCGAGTTTCCATTTTGATAGTGCGACTTACCTTCGTTCCGATAGTGCAAGTTATCATAATGGAATTGGACATCACAAGTGAAACGAGAAAATTTTCGGATGAGAGAGGAATCAATTTCATTCTCTCCTCGCAAAATCAATTCAATTAACACAAATGCCATAACTTTTGTAAAACGCTCGCTTGAATGGCATATCCTTTTTTCCGACAATCTTAAATGCCATATCCTTCAGGGGAAAAAAAAATCGTTCACTTGAATATCATAACTCAATTGATCAATTGAGTGCCATAACTTTAGAAAAATGCGCCCGCCCATAACTTCAATTGATCGCTTGGATGCACTCAAGTTATCAATTGAAAAGTTAAAATATCATTCAAGTCATAAAAAAAAAAAAAATTATGACACTTATGTTCACATCCTACTTAAGTTGTGCCAGCAATATCGAACTGTCTAGTTCAGGCGAGCTCGGGCTGAGCCTAAGGCGAACCAAACTCCTTGTGCAATTCAAATCATCTCTAGCTTGAGAAAAGAAGCAACAGAAAATGAAAAATACCACAACATATTCATCTGCTGCGAATTTCCGCACGGAGAAAATGTAGAGTAAAAAGGAATAAGAAACTTCACTTTTTGCCTCAGTCGGTTACATCAAAACAGAGCTTAGCCTCGTCCCAAGGGCCATTGATCTCAAACTTGTATTCCTGTATCCTTATAAGCCAATAAGGGCATACCATGGAAACAAAAACCAGCAAAACTAGAAACATGAAGAAAAGCACCCGATGCAATTTATAGACAAAAGCCAAACTAACTACCATTAACACTAACGAGAACAGGAGATGTAAACCAAAAGACTGTTTCTTTATGCAATCAGTGACTAAAGGGGCAAAAAGAAAAATGAGGAGAGAGAACAGCATTATAGCAAAAACATTTCCGGATGAAGGAAGGCGAGAAGCAATGAAAACTGAAGCCACAATAGAGGCATTTAGGGATATGCAACTGGTCAAGGTAGGATTTTTGCAGGTTCCTGGAGCATGTACCGTGCACCGCGAGTAGTCGTGTAAGAATAGATGGATGATCAGCAGTGAAACAGTTACTGCACAGATGGAGTCCGAACTTATGGACGTTGTTAGAGTTCTGTAGATAGGAGCCAAGACGTACAACCCGGATGTGAAAAAGGCAACATTCGCTAAATAATGGAGGAGCTGATTGAGTGAGAGCATCTTTTCTGTGAGCAGGAGAATCATGAACCCCGACATCAAAAGGCTCGCATCGATAAGCAGGAGAGACTTTTCACTGAGACTAGAGTTCAGGGTGTAGGTCCAAACGACACCGACTAGAACAACAATGCATAGGTATTGAGAAATCGAAACCGAGTCTCGCATCACCTTCAGCAAATCCCGTTTGACAACGTTGGCATTCGTGACCATATCTTCAAGGAAAGACTCGTCCGTGTAATTGTCGTCATATCCAAGCTGCATCCCTCCATACGCCACTTTTCTCCATTTGGATCTAGTCGGAGAAGAGTTTTCTCTATCCATGGCAACCGAATTAAGTATCAGCCTGTCAACGAGATGTTGATCCACACAGTCAAAGCATCCTCCCATTAATGTTCCAAGTGCAGTGGATGTAAGCCAGGACCTCCACAGGATCTGTGCTTCCTACGTGGTCACGATGGCAACAAGACCAAACCACAGAAAACTCAAAAGTACGTCGAATAATGGGAAAAGGCAGGATTAGGTCTCACTAGCTATTTTGAGATTGTGATTTTCAAAGTAACTGACTGAAGATGCCATAGAGTACAATCTTCAATACCCATCCATATATTTTAAGAAACCCAATTTGGATGCAAATAATGAACAATTAATCATGCTACAACTCGATCACAAATCATCAGTCAATCGTGATGGCACTACTTATTCATCGAGAAGCACTTCATCACGCAACTAGATACTCTTACGGAGTTCACTATGAGTACTACAATCTAAGTCCATCCATTATAACTCTTCCCATAACATTGCCTGACAAATAAATGAATCCAGAATAAGCAATTACCCACCAAACCACTGATCAAACATAGTATCATAACGACCTTATAAACCATTTCGCATGGGTACTACAATCTAAGTCCATCCATCATAACTCTTCCCATAACATTGCCTGACAAATAAATGAATCCAGAATAAGCAATTACCCACCAAACCACTGATCAAGCATAGTATCATAAGGACCTTATAAACCATTTCGCATGGGCCACAATATATCTCAACTTCCACAACTAAATCCCAAAGGAGACGAAAAGCTCGCCACGTCATCCTAAAACGACATAACGTGGGGAGCGAAATGGGAAAGGGAACCCTACCCTACGAGCAATTCAAAGTTCCCACTAAACAGGATTCCCATAAACTTAGGATTTTTATCAAACAATTGGTGCGCGCAACTGAAATATCGAATGGAACAACAGAATGGAGCTCCATGAAGCTAAGAAAATCCAAACCCACACCTCGACAAGCTCGCAGGCACGAGAGAGATCGCGATCGACGGAGCTCGATTCGTGCTCACACCAGCGCAGACACAGGCAACAGAGAGAGAGCTCGCCGCCGCAGCGAGGTTTGCGCCACCGCGAATTGCCAATGGGAATCGGAGTCTAACGACTCGGGATCGGTGGATCAACGGAAGAAGAGAAGCAATCCGACATGATCGGCGACATTCCCCGTTTCGGCTACTTACGGAAGAAAAGCTTTAATCTCATCGTCAATAAGATGGGCCGGGCCAGCGTAACATCTCTTGGATCACTAAGCCCGTGGAACCTACGGGCTTCAATAGAAGAATGCAAAAAGCGTTTGGCCCAGCTCAGTTTTGACATTTGAATAGTTCGCTTCGCTTTACTCGTCTATATAGTTATTCAGGTCGACAACTACAGCTGCTTGAATTTGGGCTGCGCTTGTTTCGTGAAAAATAAAAATTTTAAAAACACATTTTCAAAAATGATCGCTTGAAAAAATTAATCAATAAAACATAATTTCTCGGTATATTAAGGAGAACGTCGGTTCTACCCGCGACACAAGTTCTCAGAGAAGGCAGATGCTAGGGTGGGGGAACATTCTGTATGAGCACATCTCAATGGGCTGTGCAGTAGATGGCATTAGTCCCGGCGCACGGATAATATCCGAGTTTTTCTTTTTAGCGTGGACTACAGTGCATTGGGAGTCTTTACATACGAGGGAAAAAGGCACGAATGATCTTTGAATTTTATCCCAACGTAAAATATGGTCCCTGAACTTTTAGCTTGTTCAATTTGGTCCCCTGAAATTTAATCCAATATGCAATATCGACCTTGAACTTTTAAATTGTTAAATGTTGTCCCGAAACTTTTGGTATACGTTCAACTTAGTCCATGAACCATATGAAATCGTTCAATATTGTTCAATGTTCATAAAGTTCATGGACTAAATTGAACGTAGTACCAGAACTTGATAGACTACCATGAATATAGGATTAAAAGTTCATGGATCACATTTGCGCATTGGGATAAAGGCGATGGACCACGTTGAACAAATTACGAGTTTAGAAATAGTATTGCAAATCGAGCCATTGTTGAGGGAATGATTTATGTCATTATCCTTTAATCAAAGTTGGATCTGATCGGTCTTTGCCAAACGAGTTTAAGACAAAACCTCCATTTTCTTAGTTTCAGCAAATTAAACATGCAACCCATTTTCGAGTGAGTCCATGGTCTGCTCTGCTCTTTAAGGAACTCCTTTAAGTTCAAATCCGTATTAAACCGAGCAGCCCACGTGTCGTCGTCGTTTCTGGGGAAGAAGCGAGAGATAAGAGTCGTAGACATGGAAATGGCAACAAATTTACAGCAGACCGCCGGCTCGTACTCACAAGCAGATGGCCGAGAATAGCAAAACGCTCGGCCATTGACAGCTCAGTTCCTCTGCAGAACATTGAATTCTTCAGACCCCACCCTTACCAAAACGAAACCCTCTGTGTCTTCCACAGAAGCAAACAAGCAAGAGACTTCAAAAACACCACCCCCACCCAACCCCCCAAAGAAACCCTAAACGAGCGTGAGACGAGATCAGCTCTCAACGGAGTGTATGTGTTTTATACTCCTGTGAAGATACATCACTCTTTCCATCTCTGCTGCTGCTTTTTTTTTTTTTTTGTCTTGTCTCTTCCGTTTGGGTGATTTTCTCAGCTCTCTTTCTGGTTTTTTTCAGACAATAATTAACCTGGTATCATGGCTTTGCGTCTGTCTTTCGACCTCGAGGCCGACGAACAGGTGTGTACATCTATCTACACGTCCAAGTGTATACGTGTGTATGCACATATGTATGTACGCATGTATTTATCTTCTTCTTCTTCAAGAACAAGCTTACTATTTTGTTCTTCCGGTAAATCTTTTCTTAAGGGTTTTTGCCCATATTCCCTTGCCTTTTCTTTCATTTTATGGAAAGGGGTATGGCGAACTTCCTTTCTTTGGCTCATTATCTCCTTTTGGTTGCTGTGAAACCCAGGGTGGTCCCCAGGTTTTGTTCGAAGAAAGCTCGAGCGTGAGGAAGGTGATACTGAACAGGCCCAAGAAACTGAACTCCCTCACTTATGAAATGGTACTAAACAGTACAGAGCATATATATATCTATCTCTCTCTCTCTCTCTCTCTCTGAAGCTGGTTTTGATGACCTTGTGGTGTATTTTTTACCACATAATCTGCGCTACATGTGAATCTTCAGAGTACAGTGAGACCCTCAGAATCAAAGTTATCTTGCTTTCCTCTGACATTCTTACCACTGAATGAGAGATCGTCTGTACAGCTCTCAATAACTTAAATTTATGCAGAGGTAGAAACAGGATTCCTCATTAAAAAAAAAAAAAAAGGTTTGTGGTTATCATGGCTATTTATAGGGGTGAACATGATTTCAAGGTAAAACGAACTAGACCGGTGGGAAAACCTTCCTGCTCAAGGTTCCAAAATTTGAACGATAGGTTCCAAATTCTAAAAATTGGAGAACCTATAACAAATTTTTGTATTTTCTTGATATATGTCTTCGTGCGGTTCTACGATATTCCACGATGTCCGATAATAAGTATGTAATCCGAAGTCACTAGTTTGAGTTTCCATTTCCAACGAGTTGTGGTCGTGGATTAACCACCATCGTTAATGGTGGAACCTGGGTAGATCCCGGAACGTGTGACAAGTTAGGTTTTAGGTTCTAAAAAAATGAGGAATTTGTTCCGACAGGAAGGTTCCGGGTTTGAGATGAAATCAGTACGTAACCTAAAACCACTCACCTCCGATTATTTAGTAATATTAGTTGTCGCAACGAGTTTTATTCTTATTTTGTTTTGAATTCTTTAGATTTTTTGCACACCCACAAACAGAGGCAATTAACTTCTCCCTTTCCGCCCCATGATAGGCTTCTCAGCTGTTAAGGAAATTGGAAGAATATGAACATGATCCTGCAGTTGGCTGCATAATGTTGAAGGTGAAAACGACAAGTCACATGCTTTTTCATTCTCTCTAATTCATTAATGGAAGAATTTTCATCAGGGGCGTGGTAGGGCCTTCTGTGCTGGAGGCGATGTCATGAGAGTGATTTGCACAACCATGGCAGGTTCTCTCTCTCTCTCTCTCTTTTTCTTTATGTATATACAAATTTTTTTCAACTATTTATGCTCCTTTATTAAACTTTTATTTTTATTTTTCAATTAATGCACCATTAAATATGGGGAAAAAAAAATCATAGGACATTGGAGCTTGGGTACGAGGATTTATGGTCTTCAGCTCACCTTAGATTATCTGCTGGCCACTTACAGAAAACCTGTGGTGAGTCCCAAAACTCTACTTCATCAAAGTACACGCTCAGGCCCTACTTCATTCATGTCTTTAAGATGATGCTTATTACTACTATTGTTGTTATTATTGTCATTATCCAGCAGGCCGCCAATAGAAACTTCTGTCTACACTTTACATTCCATTGATGGTGCTTGTGTTGAAACAGGGCTTAGGGTTTAGGGTTTAGCCTCTAATATGAGTTTTGTATCCCTAATTTTCAGTGCCGTAGTTAGTGTGAATTCTCACTACTTTCTCTTTTTATACGATCATTCGTTGATGGATAAAGGTTGCTCTAGTTGACGGAACTGTCATGGGTGGAGGAGCTGGGCTATCGATGCAAGCGACATTTCGTGTGGTCACCGAGAACACGGTATTGAGTGTGGAATCTCTTGTCTTATAACTTTTTCAGGCAATTAGTTTGAGCCATATGTATGTCGTTGATTGACCTGTGAAAATACGCACAGGTCTTCGCTATGCCGGAAGTATCCATAGGTTTGTTTCCGGACGTCGGTGCATCGAAGTTCCTCTCTAAGCTTCCAGGAGCTTTTGGTAAAATTTCTCGGATAAAAAAAGGGCAGATTTAGCGCGTTTTAATGCTTAGAAAGAAAGGTTAATACTGTTAAAAATTTCAAACCGGTACTCCATGATACATTTATACCAAATTAATTTCTGTCTCACGAAGAACCTCAAAATCCATATCCCACAACATATTTAGCTCATACTTACTTCTTCTCGTGAAAAATCTCAAACTAGTATCCCCGATAGTTTATCTTTTTCGCGTCATATCCCAAAAGTAGATTTGGATCGTGTATACAAGTTTTTTTGGGATTTGACTGAAAATTAGTTTGTGATAAATGCGTCGTTAAAATATTGGTCTGGGATTTTGAATGGTTTTATCCGTAAATTTAACTAAGGAAAACAATTCAATATCGGTCACATTAAAGAGAGAGAGATGACATACTCTTGTACATGTTGATCACAACAATCAAATGCACTTTTTTTTTTTCCAATTTTTGTTCAATTCATAGACATTTATGGTCGTCGAAATAAATCTTTAGTCAATGCTTTCGAATTTTCAAGACATTATTTCTCCTAACTCTATAGGAGAATACTTGGCCCTTACTGGTGCACGGCTGGACGGAGGTGAAATGTTGGCTTGTGGTCTCGCATCTCATTTTGTGCTCTCCACGGTAACTTACTTTTCTTTTCACACAGACTCACTTAGAAGCTTCTGCAGTCAGCTTGGTCCTAATTCCATAAAAATAGTATATAATTGGGGGACACAAACAGTTCATGAATTTTGATCCAACTTGTAATGTCATTCCTAAACTTTTAATTTGTTCATCATCATCCATGAACTTTTAAAAATAATATATATGATATAGGGACTATATTGAACGTTTACATGTGTGTAGTTCATGGATAATGTTGAACAAATTAAAAGATTAAGGACGATGTCGCACATTGTGTCAAAGTTGAGGGATCACATTATTCAAATTAAAAGTTCATGGACGACATTACACAATATACCAAAATTCAAGGACCATTTATTCTCTTATCCCTATATAATTTGTACTTTAACTTAATTCCATTTGATTATAAGTTATGTATTATAATTCACCGATTTCCTCCGTAGAACCCTCATCTTTAAAACCCTAAGGCTATGTTTGATCAAGATAAAAGTCAGAATATGATAAAATTTATCATATCCGATGCTTGGTTCATGCCCGGGACGGGATATATTGGGATATAAAGAGAATATAGCCCGGATAAAATTATCCCATGGGGAAGGTCGGATAAAGGTGGATATTGTTCATGCTACAAAAACTATTTTTTAATAACAAACTTCTTAAATAATAAAAATAAAATAATAATTGAATTGAATTTATAGTTGAATTCTAGTGTTAAATAGAAAAATCAAAATAAAAAAATTTTAGTTTTTATCTGTTCTGATTTTTATTTATTATTTAATTTCTTTCTATTTTATAATATATAGTTTGTGTGTGCATATATACACACACCTAGTATCTATATCTATACAGAGTTTAAATATAATAGTATTAAAATTTGCTAAGAAATGATGGAAGGGAATAAAAGGAATGATAAAAAGAGATTTAAAATTTAAAAATAAGTGAAAAAAACAAAGTAGAAGAACCCATATTTTAAATGAACATATTCAAACTTGAAAATGATCTTTCTAATTCTCGAAGAACGAGAGGCAATGAAATTTCTTTAAAAAATTAGCATTTCCATCTCATTCTACTATATATTTTTAGTTCATGTTGAAGTTTCATGACTCCTTTGTAGTTTTCTAGTTCACGAAAAAACTCTACGAAAATGACGAGAGAGTCGAAACTCCTTCTCCTTCTTAGCTTTTTGGTCCACATCAAAAGTCTATGAAAGCATAAAGAGAGTCAAAATTCCTTCTCCTCCGTAGCTTTATGGTTCATGTTGAAGTTTAAAGAAAATAGCGAGAGCGGTAACGCTTTTCATAGTCGCAAAAGTAAATGATTATATTTTCTCTCTATTACTAGATTTGGTAGTGAATTAAGAGAGATTATGTCTCCGTTCGTACATCGATATGTCGTAAATACCAAATAATGAACACATAGGATATGAACATATTTGACTTTATTATTGTGATTCACCGGACAATAGATAGGATATGACTAAGTTTTTGAATCTCATATTACATCCTATCTAATCTTATCTTGGCTAGAAATCCAGACAACCAAACTATTTATCTATCTAATAAAAGCTCATCGTTTGTGGGTTTCGGGAGCTTCCACGGCTGGAAAAAGCATTGTGTCCGGAGGCCCCCGTCAGCAAATCAACCATTTCGGCTTTATTAAACAAATTCGCGCACAACCCTAATCTAAACGAAAATAGCATTTTAAGGAGGTAATTCTTCGAGCTTCCTATTTCATGCCACAAATGCTAGTATTAATCGCAATTATCGCGTTAATCTTTTGGGCGAGCAGATTGGAGATCATCAACGGGTGCTTCTCGAGACCCACCGTTGAAGAGATATTCTCGTCGCCGGTAATTTATTTCGCGCCGAGAAAAGCGATTAATCCCACTCGAATTTTTCGTTTCTCGCTTTGTGGATTAATCTTCAAAATTTTGCAGGAAAATGAGATAAAAAATAATGGAGCCGAGAACTGGATCGAAGGCGCTGTGAAGTCCATGAGATCAGCCTCCCCAACAAGTCTTAAGATAACTTTGAAATCGGTAATAATAGGGGAGATTAGGAGATTTTAGATTAATCTAATTATTTTCGCGGGGGTTTACTTCATGGTAATAAAGTCTAATTGAGATTAAGTTTCGCGACTACAGATAAGAAAAGGACGGACACAAAACCTCGAGCAATGCCTTGCTCATGAATACACCATCTTCTGCCACGTGTTGCGAGGATCCGTGAATAGAGATTTCTTCGAGGTCCCTTTGAATTAAATCTTATTTATTCATCCTGTTTTTAATTTTCGATTTGTCCCAAATTATACATGTGTTTATATAACCTGGAATTTTTTTTAAGGGTTCAAGAGCGACCCTATTTGACAAGGACAAAAAGGCCAAGGTAACGTTATTCTAATCTAGATTAATTAGCGCGTCATGTTCAAATTCGTGGCGAATATTAATTAATTAATCAATTAATCCATTCATGTTTTTCCTAACAAAATGCAGTGGGACCCACCGAAGCTGGAATTGATCCCCGATGAGATGGTGGACAAGTTCTTCACGAGCCTTGATGGGATCGATCAGGATTGGGTTAGCTTACAGCTCCCGATTCGGTCAGGTCAGACCCGATCACGTGCGAAGCTCTGAGGGACGTCACGTGCTCCTTTTGGATATCTGATGGTTTCTGTTTTGTGGGATCTCATTATATCGTAATTTATGGGCATGTTTCGACCCACAACTGCCTCATGAATTAGTCGCTTGAACTTTAGTCTAATTATATTTGATGCATCAATTTTAGAGTCACCCTTCTAGTTTGGTCGAAACAAAGAGACGTGGGATTCTCCTGCCTCCATGTTAGCTATACTGTAAGAAGCTTCATCTTATCGGCGCTTTATTGCAAACACCGTTTCGAGAAATTAGGAATAATTTCAAGAACCTTATATACATTTCTATATGATTGCTATATGAGAAATTTCTCAAAACAACATTGTTTGGATGGAGCTTGCAAGTCAAAATCACATAGGACAATCGGTATTGAATGGATCTCCAAGTTAGAATTTCCCTACCTAAATTGGTTGGAGGGGATGCATCCAAAAATCGTTAAAAGGTCGAGCACGGCATTGATAAAATTGAAAATTTTATGACTAAATCGGCTGACATACTATATATTTGAGACTGATTAGGTAATTTTCTCAGTCATGTCACTTTTTCTATCCTTGGAGTTTATAATGAAGAGTCACACTTTCAGGCCCTTTTTCGACATACGATTAACTCCCTGCCATTTTCGGATCAGCTATGGCCCTACTCCCATTTGTCAGACACAATTATTGGAGGACTTACTCCATTCCATGTGGCCCATTGTAGTATCAACAAAAAGGTTTGTGAGCCACAAAAATTAAAAAATAAATAATAAATAATTATTGTGGGGTCCACTTCTTCAAGAATTTATGGCCCACAAGATATCATTATTTTTACAATCACCCAAAGATCGATGAGTTGGCAAAGTTCGAAAAGTTTTACCTTTTACTTCATTTTGCTCAATGATTAATTTTCTTATTGGTAGTCTATATATGGAAAATGCTTCTCCGATAAGATTGTCAAGAATGGTACAATTTTAACCGCAGATCCACACATCATCACCGCATGTTTTGCATAAAACACTCATTGATTGGGCGATCGTATGGTCAAAACTAACTAACGTAACTCACAAACTGTTGGATTGGCGACTTCCTTTATATATATATATATATAGACATGGGTTATATTTGCCTCCATTCCTAATCAAAGAAAACTTCCTTGAACAGATACAAACGAGCTTCTTATAGGTGGGTCACAAGTTATAAACCTTACCTATATGCAATGCAACTTAACTATAGTTTCCTCCAACCATGTCTCCAATTATTAGGATACAAGTTATGAACATTCACCACATGCGGTCTTAACTAAAGCTAGAAGTGGGCGGCATACACGTTTGTAACCCACCAATCAGAGATGGTCGGAGCGAATTCCCTCCGACCCAAGGTGGTCGGAGAACATGGCACCCAAAATGACGGCAGCGCCTCCGAGATCGTGACCCGCAAATGAACTGGAATGCAACACCTCCAACTAGGTAGAAGGAAAACAACCATCCGATCCACGTTATCCATATTCATCTTTTCTAAGTCGAGTTTGCACAGGGACAATCTTCATGTTCTTGACCCACCGCTCGGGATACCGGTTCGAGAGAGTTCCTTCCGATCAAAGGCGGAGCAAAGCGCGAACCGAGACCGGGCCATGCTTCATATTTACTCCCAGAGTACGGGGTCGATAGAAGCTTGATGCGTGGAACGGAGAAAATAAGTATGGAATCCAGCAGGTAGAATGGGGTTGCAATGCATTTTGGGGGGGAAATAATAAACGAGGGAGCGCAACTGGGGCACTAGCAAAATGACCATTGATGGTAAGTTCTCAGCCACACCAATAAATAACCTAGCTCTGAGGCCGTTGTGTATATACGGACAGACTTAAATGAACAGGAACCACCACATTTGGACCTTCTGATAAACCCTAATCTGTACCTCGCCATTGTATATATATACCCCCTCTCTCTCTCTCTCTCTCTCTCTCTCTGGAATCAAGTGCTGCTGCCATGGCTTTCCGGTGCTCTTTCGACCTCGAGGACGACGGCCAGGTACATG
Organism: Rhodamnia argentea; assembly: GCF_020921035.1. Taxonomy (NCBI): domain Eukaryota; kingdom Viridiplantae; phylum Streptophyta; class Magnoliopsida; order Myrtales; family Myrtaceae; genus Rhodamnia; species Rhodamnia argentea. Next base: position 5,078,102 of record NC_063154.1, on the reverse strand, counting down.
TGTATCGTCCGGTTCCGCCATGCACGTGCTTCGTATCTTGCACGCTTTCGGATCTATGGGTCTCTTTCTTGGGGGTGATTTTCTTGATGCAAGAACTGCTGGTGAGTTCAGGTTTTGTTCGAAGAGATCTCGAGCGTGAGGAAGGTGATACTGAACAGGCCCGCGAAACTGAACTGCCTCACTTATGAAATGGTATGAACAGTTTTATTATAATGGAGTCCAATAAGTATTACAATGTTATATAATCTCTCTCTCTCTCTCTCTCTCTCTCTCTCTCTGCTTTTCTCCATATTTTATGAATGTGGTCAAACAACCTCATCCATAATTTATCAAAAACGGGAAGCGGCAGGGATAATTTAGTGCCGAAGAGATGTCCTATGATAATCGTCATTAGATGAATGTTTGGTTACGGTTCGTACCGTTCCGTACATAGGGCATCGCCCCGGTTGGGTGAGTCGATAATTCCCTCGAGTTTAGACAGGGTTTCTTTACAGAGTACGGCACGGATCGAGACCTCTCGAACCTTCATTCATTTCCTATGTACTTTGCGAAATCAAGAAATGACTTCACAATCGAGATCTGTACATAGGACGTGTCATATGACAGTTCTCCACGACCCGTTCGTTATTAAGATTTGATGCTGTCGTTTATGGGATTGCTTTGTGTTAAAAACCGTTCTCTTTTTTTTTTCCTCTCCTAATTGCAGGTGGTTCAGATGTCAAGGGCCTTGGAAGCGTATGAATGTGATCCGGCAGTCGAATGCATAACTCTAAAGGTGAATACAGAAATGTCTCTGTGGTTCCTCCTTTCGGATGTCGAAAAGGTTTACGAGATCTTGTGGTGATTTCACTGCACACAAATCCGCCGGTCTTAGGAACCAATACCTCCCCCCCCCCATATTGACTGAAGGCAGACCGGTCAAAATGGATCATGAACCGATTTCTTAACCCATCTATGATGGGTTGAGATGTTACGTGGATTAGTTGTATTTAATAAAATTGGTAAAAAATTGGACGTAAATGGATCATAAATTATTTAGATTCACCCCATCTCTGTGGCTCTCTTTTTATTCTCTCTCGCGCTTGCTCACTCCGTGCTCACAGAACGGGTTAAACTGGTCTACTTGAGTCTGACCCTTTTCGACCCGACCCGACCCGATCTACTCGTTTGATGGGCATTAAGACTGCGGGCAGGGCTTACAAGCCGAGGCTTACCGCTTCTTTCATCTTCACAACCGGCTTGATCCCTATTGAAGCTGTTCAGTAAAAGTTTCGGATTGAAAGTGAAGAGCTTTTTGACTCTGTTGTTAATGTAGATGTAGAGATGTCATGAGACAAAACTTCTTTTTATCAGGGAAACGGCAAGGCGTTTTGTTCCGGAGGAGATGTGAAGGGAGTAATCTGTTCATCGGGGGCAGGGCATTGGAGCTTCGCCGGTGCTTTTTACAGGAGTGAGCTCATCTTGGATTATCTGATTGCCACTTGCACCAAACCTGTGGTCAGTTCAAATCACTTCACAATCACAATTTATCTTTGCGTAATCCAAATAGTTGATCGATCATGTCGACCTAAGGTCGAAGATTTAAATCGTTTTACGCGAGGGCCATCTAAATCTCCCGATATAATGTACGTATGTTTTCTCCGACCGCGTGACTTGAAATGCCGTCAAAGATTGCGCTGGTCGATGGGATCGTGATGGGCGGCGGAGCTGGGCTCGGGATGCACGCCGCGTTCCGCGTCGTCACCGAGAACACGGTATCGAATGTCCGGTCCCTTGCTATCGATTTTCAAATGCAGTTTTATTTCAAGATTAATCTCACTAGCTGTCGGTCCGCCAATTGCCCGGTCTATACGTGTTTTGCTTACTATGTTAACTACCATATTCTTGTTGGATAATGAACAGGTATTTGCAATGCCGGAAGCATCGATAGGTCTCTTTCCGGATGTCGGCGCATCGAAGTTCCTGTCTAAGCTTCCGGGCTCTTTCGGTAAGCGCATCGTTTGGTTTATTTCATCGCCGTCGATGTTAACATCGACCATAGTTTTTGCATGACAACCTTATCGGGTCAATCCGTAACCAAAACGCGCAGCAAACGAACTTAAATTTCTCTTTTTCGAGTCCTATCGTTTGCGAATCACATCGTGGAAGGTTGAATGCCGTAGGAGAATATCTGGCGCTCACCGGCGCGCGCCTGGACGGCGGCGAGATGCTTGCTTGTGGTCTCGCATCTCATTTTGTGCTCTCCAAGGTAATTTTTCATTTATCTGCATGGGCTATTTTACTCTGAGTAATTATTGTATTCTTGATAGGGGTGAGCAAATCGGATCCCCCGAATCGGGAACAGCCCGGACCCGATCAAATCGGTGGTCCGGTTCCCGGTTCTTAATATTGGAACCGATGGCCGAGCGGTGTGATTCTCGGTTCCAGGGACATAAGACCCGATCGGACCGCCCAAATCGAACCGATCGAATTTTAAAAAAAAAAATGTAACCATAATATTTATTGTTTAGTGTTTGCTTCTTTCTTTTGTTGTTTTGTGATTGCCTTCTTCTGTCACTAAGAATGGTAAAATCTTGATGAGTAATTAAATCACATCCAAGAAGCTAAAACCAGAGTAAAAAAATAACAATGAATCCTAGAAAAGGAAAAGATACTCTCTGTCTTGGGCACATTCAGAAATTTGTCGTGTTATTAGTTCCCGGTTCCCGGGGTAGCCATCCGATCCCCAGTTCCACAAATGGGAACCGGGATCACCGGTCCGGTCCCCCGTTCTTAAGGGGAACGGAACCAGATCGGATCGGAAACCGATCACCCCTAATTCTTCATAGATTTTACCTTTTTCCTCTAATTATCATCTCTCTATCGTTATTGTTACTTACATTTCGAATAAGAAAAAAAGTGAAAATGACACAAATGATCCCTAAACTTTGGCCCAATATGCAAGGTGATCCCTGAACTTTTAATTTGACAAAAATGGTCCCTAAACTTTAATCCAATGTGCAATATAATCCATAAAATTTCAATTTGTTCAAGTGATCCCCGAACTTTTGGAGCATGTTCAACTTATTCCCTAAACTATAAGAAAATGTACGAAGTCATCCCCGTACTTGAACTAATGAAAGTACTACATTGAACATCTTTCCGTAATTCATGAATCAAGTTAAACATGTTCCAAAAGTTCATGGACCATATTGGTAAAATTAAAATTCAGGGACCACATTAGATATTTGATCATAGTTCAAGGACCATTTGTGTGATTATCCCAAAAAATAATAATAATAATAATTTTTTGAGTTTGTTTCAGGACCTTCCGTTGCTGGAAAAGAGCCTATGCGAGGAAGGGCCTCTTAAGAAGTCGACCATTTCCGATTTATTAAACAGATTCGCTCAAAAACCAAATCTCAAGGAAAACAGCAGTTTCAGGAGGTAATTAAATTGGTGTAGCTTCCGAAAAATTTCAATACAGTTGCTCGGCATCGTACTCGATTGTCATTTTACTAAATCGATCAAACGAAAAGAAAAAAAAAAAAGGCATCGAAAATTTGTCCGCTCAATTGACATTGGTTGTTTGGCGATGCTAGATTGGAGATTATCAACAGATGCTTCTCGAAACCCACCGTCGAAGAGATATTATCATCGTTGGTAAACAACCCAAGCGAAAAAGCGAATAATTTCCGTGCGATTTTGCGCTTCGTTTTTACTAAACCACTCGACTTATGTCTTTTTTTATCTCCTTGTTTTTTTTTTTTTTTTTGTTGGTTGTGCAGGAAAATGAGGTTGAGAATGATGGAGAAAAGAAATGGATCAAAGATGCTATAAGGTCGATGAAATCAGCCTCCCCAACAAGCCTCAAAATAACTCTGAAATCGGTGCGTAATTGAATGCCCATCACTTTTTTTTCCTTTACTTCCTTGATTTTCATGCGCGACAAATTGTTCTTTTTTTTTTCTTTTTTTTTGCATTATAATGTACAAGTGACCATGAACTGAGTGAGTTAGGAAAAATTTATTGACGTCATCAAATTTGCCACCCCAGATGAGAGAAGGACGCGCAGAAACTATCGAACAATGTCTGACTCGTGATTACGCAATTTCCTGCCATATGTTGCGCCGGTCCATGCATCGAGATTTCTATGAGGTCCCTTCTTGAATTAATTTTTGTTATTCCTTCTATACATACACATATATATATAGGCACACGTGTGTATATGTGTGTGTAATGTCCTGACCGTGGACGATGAAATCCATGTTTTTCAGGGTTCAAGAGCGATGCTATTTGACAAGGACAAAAAGCCCCAGGTATACAATCATCAGGATTAGCAAATTATGCCTTATAAATTCAAAACTTTTTAAATTGTTGGAAAATAATTTCGGACATCCTGAGCGTTCAAAGTTTAAAGAAAAGCCGAACGAAGTTAGAAAAGTAGAAAAATTATCTGTACATATTCTTAATTTTCCTAAAGTTCCCCCTTGTTTATCTTGACGAGTGCAGTGGGACCCGCCAAAGCTGGAGTTGGTCACCGATGAAATGGTCGACAAGTTCTTCAGGGGTCTTGGTGGGAACGACCCGTATTGGGTCGAGTTAGGGCTCCCGATCAGATCGGGCCAGACAATGGCCCGGGCGAAGCTCTGAGGGGCGTCCAAGATTTGGGAGAAACGAATGGGAGTAGATCCACATCACTTTGTTTACGATCTTTATTGCTTGGAATAAAGCCGTAATGGCTTTCAGTCCGACTGATGAGCAGACGTGTTTGTTATCTTTGACGTGTGCGCTATCGTATGAATCTTCTATCTAGAGCTGCCTGCGACGGCGGTACGTGTACCTGCGAAGCATTTGAACAACGCTCTTTGATTTATGAAAATAAATAAGATGGATGCCTCGGGCTTTTGTTCGGGGATATACCGTACCGATCTCACAAGAACAAAAGGTTAAGGCACAAGGGGAAGGGAGGAGCTCGCCAATCTATAAATGATGCTAGAAACAAGAACCTGCAGCTGGGAAAGAATGGGGCATTGCTATCTCATGGCAAGTCGGTGGCAATCCCCTGAATCCTTCGTCTCGTCGCAGAAATCGCAAGGACTAAGGACCCCCATTTTGACTAGATCTATCCTAACGACAATTCGTGAGGATGAAAGAAGATAAACCTCACGACTTAGAACTCCATAAGTCTTCGTCTCTCGTCAGTCTCCCAAATACGGACCAAGCTTATGCCTCAACAGTCAATCTCACTCCAATTGTTTTGCACCATGAAAGATTGATCAAAAGATCGAAGCACGGCCCTTAAGAAATGTAGGGATGCCCTCTTCGGTGTCAGCAGAAGTGAGATTTGTTCGCAACAAAGTTAAAGGAACCAGAAGGCGTCTATCTCATTGCAACCTGTGTAAGGAGAAACACCGACATAAGACCTTAGCGAGTAAAATAAAACACAACAATTGCAACCTCATTTCTATGAAGTTTGTTGCAAATCCTAGTTGGATATCATATTCAGTTCCGCCTAATATCAAAGAGATAAAGAAGTGTGTCTTGCCTAGAAGGAGAAGATGCACACTTGATCCATGTAGCGTAGATTCCCTGATCTTTCACTCTGCGAAGGAAAACCATAGCTAATAGATGTATGTGGTTGGGAAAACCATATGCAACAACCATAGCATCTAACTCGATTTGCGATCGCAACTGTCTATATATATTTACTCTCATACTGGATGAGCTCATGGACAGCGCTTTCAAACTTATGGATGTACCATCTAAGAATGAGATGAGATGTCTAGTACACAGATTCATCCATGGACCCCTCTCGAAGACATCTTCCGAGCAACAATTGAACAAACGATCCATACAACACTCTTTAAATCTTGTACAGTCACATGATATGTCCTATCTATTGGTAAACATGGCAGCAGTCTTTCATCATTTTAAAGGTCCTTTCCCAACAGCTACAGTATAGCAGATCCAAGAGCCACTATTCATCGATATGAAATGCGAGGTAAACAGAGATGGCACAGAATGTTTATATAAAATGACTGGCGACTAAAACCCAGTTTGTGGTATATGCATAAATAGTCCAAAAGACTGTCTTAAACATAATTATCATAAGTCTATTTGAATATTATTCCTCATTTTATAAGATATCTGAGGAAGCCTAATGGCTCAAGAACTAAACTGCTAGGCAAAGAAATAATTTCTAAACTATGACGGCAAATAAATAATTTATGAATTAGGACCCTGAAGGGCAACAAAGAGTCTTCCATACTTTGCACTTGCAGTTCATTGGGAAGAACTTAAGAGATAGCAATTATCCCAAGTATGAAAATGCTCCGTGACAATAGTATTTTCCTTTTTGGCAAGAACACCTTCAATTTCTTGAATGAGTAGTGTCTTAGCACAAATAGTTAAACAACCAATTTTTAATTCTGTACAAAGAACATGCATGGTCTAAGGAAATTATTTCATATGGTTATCTGCAAATCAAAATTTCTCTAAAGGAGTGTGCTGCACAAGAAAAACCAAAGACCAGATATCATTATCAAGCCATAGCAAAGTAGGATGACAATTGTTATTAAGAAGATTTTTTACTCACAGGTATATGTCATCTGTACGAATCTCAGGAAATAAATTAATGTAGAAACGAAAGCCATCAGGGCTTATGTCCCGGCATAGTAAACCTGCCAAAGAGCAAAGCAATGTAAGAATGCTTGTTGCAATAGCACTCCAGCCATTTCAACATTTTTTTTTTTATCTCTCTATAAGCCACATACCTCGGCTCTCAGCAGTTAAGAGGTGCTCCTTGGCCATTGCTGGAGCAATTCCTAGGGTCATGGCAGCATCACCAGCACTTACACCCATCTGAAGGGCGTCAGGCCGTGTAATGAGCAACTTGATTCTAGCAAAAACCTATAAACAGCATCCCTCAGTTATTATCAGGCAAAGTTGGATATAAGTAATTAGGGTACTATTTCTTACATGGGCAATATAAACCAAATAGCCCACATGCCTCAGTAGTTCCTTCTGTCAAAGGAGACGTACATATCCCACATTCATCATTGGATATTGGACAACTCTTTATCATGACAAGTTTGGCAGCCTCTTGCCTCAAACTATAAAATTCTCTCTCTTAGAGAGGGTGTCTACTGCCTAGAGAGCATGAGCAAGAGGCATATCTATGAAAACCACAGTCCATAATGCAGTTCCCAAAGCCAAACTTATATAGCAGCTACAAGCATAACAACATTTCATCTCGCCAGTTTAAACTGAATACAGACAACAGAACATGGGGCACTTCTCCCCAAAGTAAACTCAATCAACACCTTCATAGATTAGAAGGAAGTGAAAGATCACCTCTTCATCGCTGTGGGACTTATTCTGGATAATCATTACTCCACTATCAAACTTCCGAAGCATTACAGGACTGAGAGAGGGGACAGCTCCATTAGTATATATAAAAAATCAGGCCACCTCAAAAGAAATAATAATTATACTGACATTACTCGAGTAGATGGAAAATGTCTTACACATCAAACTTCTCCCACAGGGAACATGCTCGCAACAGATCCTCTGGAGAGATCAGTTCTGTGCCCCGAGCCCGGTTAAAAAGGCAGTACATGTCTATAAGATTAATCATTCCTCCAGACCTCTCAAGAGGAATCTTCACAAAATCTGCTAACTAAGAGCCAAAAAAGAATAATTAACCTTTTGTTAAAAAAAAAAAAGGAAAAAGGACCAAGAATCTAAGATTATAATACAAATAATCACATAGTACAAATGGAATGACACAAGCAGTCCATTTTTTAGAATTTGGAACATATTAAGCCGGTGTATTAGAGACAAGCTTCAGTATAAAATAACTCCACAACTGCTAAAAGGAGCAAATGGTGAATAATTCCACCATAAGTGCTTTGTAACAGTATGCATCTCATCATCTAAGGCCAACAAGGCAACACAAAAAGAAGCAAGGAAATCAGGCTCTATAAGACAAGAAGTAGAAAATGGAGCAAATTCCTCATGAACTGGAATGCACACCCTCAGATTGTAATTCACGAAGCATATACCAGCAAAGTCCTTAAGGAAAAAGCTTTGAAACAAGCAGTTAAGTTTTTTCCCCAACTCCAGCCATTGATCATTGGGATCTCCACATGCATAGAATAGAGATGAAACACCTCCATAATTTCTACCTTTAGGTGTATCCTTTTCAATGCTTTAATCCTTTCAAAGAGTAGTTCATCCTGTTCTCTAATATCACATCAAACGCTCAGCCTCATACATCCATAAAGAATGCTTACTCACGTCCCACAGCATGTCATCCTATTCCAAATTTACGGTACATTTACGTGATCATTTTATGAGTGTTCCACAGGCAGGAAGCTGAAAAGCTTATCGATGTTATCTCACTTAGATGACATGATGCTGCAGTAGAAGGTGTAGACCCGCTGTACCTACTAAATAAACTGCTACAGAAGGTATACATTAATTTTCCCCTATATACACAGGAGGATAAACACTGAACATGCCGTTATTCAAACAATAACCACATATCAAACACAATAGCGAGATTTGACCCAGAAACAACTACAGCAGCTATCCAGCAAAAAGCATATTAATAATATCTCTTCCCATGCACTCTTCAGATGTTCCAATTTCTAGGAGGTCTACATTGCACAAAAACCAGGAATCGTATGAAAAATACGAAGCTCCTGTTAGATGTATGCACTCCCATGCTAACACTCGATAGGATAAAATATGCACCGCTGTCAACTTTATTATACAAATACTTTTTTTAACCACTGTTGTGAAAGCATTACACTAAATAAGTATTGACCGCAACCCTATTTTACACTGTCATGTTGGGACAAAGATATAGAATCAACACATTTACTATTTAAATGGCAACCAAAAGCCAGGAGTTCTATTTTTAAGTACACGTCCCAAGTCCTGCTCAGCAGTGTTACAGATGAAAACAATCAATAAGAAAATTTTTAAGTAAATGGCAAGAGAAGAGGACCTGCCGGGATAGTTGCTGGTGATACAAAGCACCGGCCGACTCTTTTGTAACTGGAGAAACAATACCAACACTCAACAACCAATCCTGCATTTCTTCTTTTGAACCTAATTCCTCATCATTTGATGATCCAGCTTGAGATGGGCCAGATAAAAGTTTCAACCTCATTTTCTCAGCAAGCATCACCATCTCTTTTGCTTTACTCTGCAGGCACACACAACAACATTGAAATAAGAATATGGAACCCTCAGTGTAATCCACTCATTGATAGCAGAAGAGCTATAGAACAGACAAGACAGTCATAGCTGCTGTTTGCCATAGAAAAGGAGAAGTCCATCTGCCCAGGATTTCCTCTTTCTTCAGGCTTTTTCGGCAGCACGGTTACATGGATAGTAAGCTTAAAATTGAGTCTTTTATGCTTTCAGTTTTCTCATCTTAAAGCAACGCCTTTTGCAAAATGTTATGCTAGTCAACATAAGCATAAAAAAAGGCAATTCCCTCAAATCATTACACCTTAGAGCAGATTAGTTCAAACCAAAAGGGTCCAATGAACAATTTCTGAAAGAAAATCCAAATGTGCCAAACAAGGACAGAGAAATCGAACTCTTTAACTGCTGCATATCCTTCTCCCAATAAGTCCAGGACAACCTCAATTATTCCATCCCAAATAATCACGTCGATATTTTACCATTTCGGTGTAGGAATCGATCAAGCAATCAAACTAGACCACAATGCTGAGAATCTAAATCTTCTCCCCCCCAACCTACCCGTCCTAAATAGTTCTTAGCAATGTCAATCAAACAACTCGAATTTATAGATATTACATTACCATGAGGGCATTCAAGTCCTGGAAAGCATCCTGCAAGCTCTTATCAGTGCTCTCCCACATCTCCTGTTCTCTCCTCAGTATCCCCGCGACCCCAACCACTCTCATTCCTCTCGAATCAAACCCGCTCGAACTGGCACTCGACTCCACAACCAAACTCGACCCTGAACTCGCGCTCTCACTCTCCTTCTCTCTCTCCCAGACCCTCGCGCCCCAATTCTGCCTGAATTTGTCCACAAACGCCTCCACGTCATCCTTCCCTCTCATCACCAGCGTCGCCACGATCGACCTCGTCCCCATGCCGCCCACTCGCCCGTCCGAGCCTACAGACAACTGGACCTTGAGCCGCGGCGACCCAAACATCGACTTGATCGATTTCTTCAGCAAGAATATGTGCGTGACGGACGCGAGGGGGACATAGGAGGCGGTGTTGGCAGCGGCAGCGGAGGAGTCGGAGACGAAGATGAGGCGGTGAGTCGTGAGGATCAAGAAGGACGACCTGAGGTGAATGGAGGAGCTAAGCGGCGGCGAACCTTCAGGTTCGAGCTCGACGTTGGAGAGGAGAGAGCACTCGATCTCGTTGGGGAGGAGGATCGGGCGGCCACTGGTGGTCAGCTCCGCCGTAGGGAGGGCGGCTCCGGCCATATGTTGAGCTTAATCTCGCGCAGATTGAAGCTGGATGAGTGTTCGAATCGCTGGCGATCCTTCTACGTTGCTTCGCCTAATTCTCGTTCGTATGAATCCTTGCCGTCGTTATAGCGCGGGAGGAAAAAATGACGCCACAAGAAGGCGCGGGGCGGGGCGGGACGAGGAATAGAGTTGACTGGGAGGACGACCAAGGTGGCTGCGGACGGCGGAGGTGGAGGTGCGATCGCCGATCAGCCTCGGCGAGTTTTGACCGGAAAAGCGCACCGAACTCCCGCTGCTTGGGCCTTGGGCGGTATCCACCTTGGAAGAACTCGATTGACGCAATGCCGAATGGACGGCGATAGAACTCGACTTCCCAATATGATCCAGCTCTCGGCCTTCCCCGAAAACGAGCGGGTCGGAACAGATTGGACCGGATCCAGTCGACCCGGATTTGGCCGGCCTTTCCAAATTTTTAAGAAAAAAAAGTTCATTAATGTTTCGGGATTTATTTTTGTGAAATTTCGATAAGCATTTCGAAATAACACGTCAGCATTATATGACCCATTCACTTTTCATTTACCGTGTTCTTGAAAAACTAAGATTATTATAAAAATAAATATCTGACTTTAAACTCGCACGGATATTAAATTCACGATAGTCATCTATCGTGAAAATACATATTAAAATAATGTAGGTCAATACTTCAACGAAGAAAAGTGTTGTCTTTTTCTCTTTAAACGACTATACTGGATTAGAACTCAAATTGCATGTCTTGCGTGTAACCAAGCCCGCTGAGATGACCAGCCATCGCCTTGTTCATGGGCGGAGGACCACACCTTAGTATCTGCAACATTATATAGTGACATATCATAAAAATAATTTAAGTGGACCGAATCATTGATTAGTTTGGAAAACTAAAGACTTCTCAAATTCTTGAGAAAGTGCATTTTTCCGAGTCAAATGAATGATCCGGATAATATTTTTCACGATCGTTTGTATCTCTTGAAATAATTAACCAACGAGACATGTTTCCATTATTGAATATTATCTATGTCTTAGATTATTTTCTTGAACACCGAAAATAGTTTCTTTATTTTTCAAGCTGTTCATTTTTCACTAAACAAATATAGCCGAAAGAGACAATTTTCCCCCATAAAATGAATTACAAAAACACGGCGAACATAGATGTTAACCCGAATATCGGAAGCCGGTGGTGGGCGGCGGCTTCGGATCATCTCCTTCGTCACATACCCGCCTCCACCATTCCAATTCTCGGGAGGCTGAAAAATAATGGCGAAGATCGATTAACGGCAAGGTTAATTTTCCGGGGCCGACGATCCCAGCATAGACAGTGCATGACGACCGTTGTACATGCTCGATGTATTTGTTGTGTTAAAGCGAAGATTTAGAAAGCCACTTGAGATTTTCCATCACCGACCCGACTAAGAACATAGTACACCTCGAAACGGTTGGCAAATTTCTTGGCAAAGGCGTCCAGTTCTTCCTACGAATAATGTAGTAAGCCATCGGGATGCAAATCGAGATGTAATCGATTAGGAAGAGAGGCGATGAATGAGATATAAGCTGCCGTCCGTTTCACGAAAAATAAATAATTTGATAAATATTTTCATAAAAATAATCATTTATATCTCTTGAGAATAATCGGCCAGTAGAAAAGTAATTTTATCATCAATCATAATTTATGCTCAATCTTTTTTTTTTTCGAATGATGAAAATATTTCTTGTTTATTCATTTTTCTAAATGGTAAAAGCGAGAAGAATTATATGCGTACCTTCAAGAGTATGTCGTGGACGGTAACATTGGCGTAAATGAGGCACGCTTTTGTCTTGTCCTTTGGGTTTTCCAATATCGCGCGAATAAGCTGCTATGAAATATAAAAGGTAAAAAAAAAAAAGGACGATAAATGATAAAAAAAAAAAAAAAATTCAGGAGATGACGAGGATATGGAAGCATTGCCTGGAAAATGGGGGTGATGCCAGAGCCTCCGGCGAGCATCCCGAACGCACGAGCTTGATTGGGCTTATACTTGAATCGTCCCTTCGGATGAGATGAGATGAGAAGCAGAAAATGTTACGTTTTGAAGTTAGGCTTAACTTGTCGCCCAGGCTCGCCAGTCGCGATAGGTTGAGCTTCATAGTCGGGGAAATCACCCAAAAGCTCGTAAAATTTATTTTACTCTGATCAATTCAGTTCTGAACATTTTAATTGTGTTAATTGAGTCATAAATATTTTCCTAATTTGTCAATTTAGTCATTTCGACCAATTTTGATAGGAAGTTACTAACGTGGACGTCGGCATTCCTACATGGCACGGTCGACAGTGACATGAAAAATTTTAGAGAATTTCTAATTTTTTTAATTTTTCTTCTTTTTTATTGTTAAGAGCGGATTGTTGGCAACCGGTCACTGGGCAAGTCCTTGCGTCGGCGGCTGGCAAGGGTCAACCCCAAGTCGGACCTTAACAATAAAAAGAAAAGGAGAAAAAAAATTAGTAAAAGGTTAAAAAATTCTCAAAAAATTTCACGTCGGCGTCAATCGTGTCACATAGAGCGATCGGTGTCGACGTAAGCAATTCCAAGCCAAAATTGATCGAAACGAATAAATTGACAATTTGTCAAACGGTTTAAAACTCAATTTGCCGAGCCCGCGAAAAGTTTACTTTCAGGGCCCGTTTGGCCCAGCGATCCCATGAGCAGTTAGGCCCACGTTCAGATCAAATTGGAAGCAGCTAGCTAACGAGTAGCGTGCACATATCATCTACAACTTAACTTTGAAGCATTATGGAACCGATTGAGATTGGTACCTTTGGTCCTTTAACGGTAAGGTAGTCACCTTCACGCATCTCCCTGAAATGGTGAGACATCCTTCCTTTTGGGTACATCTAGACCATTCACCAGATCAACCCATTATAACTTGGTCAAATCGCAAATTTATTTTCGCGGTAATAGCTATATTAACGTAGCTTAATTGGCGATTTATCATAATAAAGATACGTATATACCTTCACGACCAATTCGAAGTAGCCAAGATCAGAGTCCAGAGTGATGGGGGTGTATGGCCTAATGACTTCTTTGCCGTCTCTGTCCTTTCCTCTGCTCGACGCAGATCGGAGAAAAATAACATTTTGTGAATGCGTGACTAATTAATTTTTTTTCGTTATTATCACCTGCAAATTATGTGTTGCCCCACGGGAAGTCCCAAGACCGAAGTGGGGGTGGGAAGAGCGAATCTGAATCTCGCGGAATTAGGGCTGATCGGGGTCTTCTTGATGAGCCTGAATTCCTTGAATTTCTTCGGGTCAAAGCAGCCTTCACGAAACCGTACAAGGATCCCGAAAGATGTATTAGAATCGGCATGAGAAGATGGTCGGACCGGGTCGATTCTATGAGACCAACGATCCGTCTCGGCATATAAAGTTTTGCAAGAATTAGTCCGCGTAAAAATAAGGTCGTAAAAACATGTCTCATTCGTTTGGAAGATTTACAAATCAAAATTATTTTCCCTCTCTCCTTGGATTGAAGCACACGTCTCTAGGGTCAGCTGAACGGCACTCCGATTCGCTTCCATCCAAGAAACCACGTCTCGTCTCCAATGTTGTCCCGGTCAAAACCCGGAATTGTCTGAATTCTAATTAGGGGCATGATACAATGATCGATGGCTAAACCCTAAAACTAGAAATCGACACAGCAGCAGCTAAGCTATATTAGCTCAAGGAATGGGGCAAATTAGGGTTTGTTAATAAGGTCAAACACCATAGCTCATCCATATATATGTTATTTTTACTAGGATGCTGTAAGAAAACGACCCCTCAAAAAAAAAAAAGTTGGAATTTTCCACGGACCTTTCGATCTGCTCGATCTGCTCCTCTTGAGAAGGTAGACCCCGGAAATCGGGATCGCGAACGGAACCAATGCAACACCGATCGTGTTCGCTCGGATCGATTCGAGAAGACCCATTTTGCTGAAGAATCCGAAAGAGGGCATGTTGAGAAATGGTTTCAGCTATCTTTGTGCAACACAGGAAAACAAAAAAGAAAAAAGAAAAAAACACACGCACATATGTTAAAAACATGAATTTTGATTCTCACAACCATGTTTTATGTGTTGGTGCTTCTTATTTTGTTCTTTCCTTGTGATGTGCTCTGCCTTGAACGTGGGCTTTGGCGTGCATCGACGGCAAGAAGAATCAAGGGAGGTATCAATGGAAAGAAAATTGATCGATTAGTATTGTTGAAAATTCAAATTCCAAAGCTTAAGAGTGCGTTTGGTTGAGGGAAAACGCCATGAAAAAGAAAAATGCTTTTCAAAAAATTACTTTTTGAGAAAATAATTAGTTTTTCTATGTTTGGTGATATGTGATTGATAACTTTTTCTGGTGTTTGGATATCATTAGAAAAATGATTTTTTATTACATATTTGGAAAATGATTTAAATTTCATGCTAAAAAAATAAAAATAAATTTTTTTATTTTTATTTATTTTCTTTCTTTTATTTTAATTTTAATTTTTCTTTCTTCCTCTACCATGACCAACCTGCGACCGTAGGCGAGCTCAAGCTCACCGAACGACATCCGTGGCCAGCCGTCGAGGCCTAGTGACTGGCCGAGGAAGAAGAAAAAGACAAAAAGAAGAAAAGAACATAATAACAAAAAAATAAAAATACAAAACATAAAAAGTATAAAACATAAAATGTAAATTTTTAAAAATAAAAAATAAAAAATTAAAGATGAGCTATTTTGTAAAGTGTTTTCACCTATTAGATTTAAGAATTCATTTTTCTTAATTTTATGCACGAATTTTTCATTGACCGGAAAGTTTTTCTTATTGACTAGGTTATTTTCGACAAACAAAACAATCAAAAGTCCGAAAAACCAATTTTCAGATAACACTTTCACTGAAACAATTAAACATATCCTAAGTTTGTTGACGAAGTGAGTCCACAATTATATTAGAGATCTGTTTCTTTCAAGAAAAGTTGTTTTTAGGAAATTATTTTTCGGCTTTCTAGTATTTAAATGATGAAAAACTAATCGACCTAAATCTTTCTTTTCATGACTCAAAACAAGAAGCTTATATTGGGAGAGATCGATTTCCCCTTTTGGCAAGAACCGCCAACCAAACGAAAACAAAAGGATTCCCTTGAAGATGATTTTCATGGAAAATATCTTCTCCATCCTGAAGTTTTCAAGGAAACAATCGCGCGCCAAAAACATATAAATCACTTAAATAAGTGATGTAGGATGCTTAAACACGCCCTTTCGCTTGCAAGTTGGATTATGAACTAACCCATGTGGATTCAACGAGCATGCGAAATGAACGGAACATAATCTGTGGCTTCAATATCGTGTTAGAAAATCCAATTTTGAAAGTTTAAAACTCATAGCCGAGAGATTATCCCACGGGGAAGAGAAGTATAGTTTCCACGGAACCATCGTGTCTTCTAACGACAGAAAAGTTGCAATTCGGGCAGTAACGTGGCTGAGAATCAAAGAAACACTGGACAACATCATATGGATTCGGGGCAACGTTAGGAGTCGGGTAGAAAAGACGGATGCATGGTGGGCGGAGACGAGAACTCCATTTTTATTTGGGTACGTCTTTTATTTATTTTATTTTATTTTCATTCTATGTATAAGTTGGAGAAAATAATAACACGTTTATGTATTAGAATTGACGGACTCTGACGGTACAACGTGTTATTTCTTTTTGTGTAGGAGTGGATGGAAGAATTCAAGATTATGGACGGCTATGACCCAGCCAAACTCCGCTAGGGTCGTGGCCGTTGCGTTTGGCTTTTTCTTTTCTTTGTTTTTCCATCCGGGGCTTAACTTTATGGAAAAGCGCAGAGATTGGGGCAAAACACTTTGGACGCGCACGTCGCGTCGCGCGACCACATTCACATGTCATGATCGATCGCTTTGGTTTCAATTCGATCCGCTTTGAAACCGTCGAGACGAAATCGCTCTGATTTCTCACCAGCTAATCGAGCAAATTCCTCTGCTAGGGGAGGAGTGTTTTTCACGAAGTTAGTCTTTTGATATCCGTGGGATTTAGTGACATCTCTCAATCACCGAGAACCTCGCCCCGAACAAAGGGCAACAAACGTTGACTGGCAACCACTTATCGTTCTTCGACACTAGCAATTTCTCGCGTTGAGAACTAAAATAACGTTTATTCGCATCATTGAATCCGAAAAAGAATATCAATTTTTTTTTTATTTTTTATTTATCAGGTCCATCACCAGTGCAAGGAATTATTTACATGCTCATCGACGCCTATACATAGAAGTAGCTAATGAAAAGAGAAGTGTCCCATTCCCAGTTGTTGCATCCTCCCCTAAGCCCTAATTTGTCTATTTCCCCGCCTCCGCCGTCGTCCTTTTCTTATCCTATACTTGCGTATCGACATACGAAACACCTCTAATAATTCACGATTCGACAGCCTATTAGTCGCAAAATTCGGCGATTTTTTCGCCTTTCCCGACATTTTACTTCTTGCTCGGGCTCCATTTATTTCTCGAAAAATAATATTTTTCTGAAAATAGTTATCAGCGTAGAGATATGCAATTAATAATCTCGCCCCTCTAAAATCACCATGTCTTTGCAATGCGGGACTTCGGCTCTTCCCTTTTGAATAAAATATCAAACGTGTTCTTTTTCAATGTCGAGGGCAAAAAAAACAAAAAAAAATTAAAGCGGGAAAATCGCATGCGTGGAGTCAAGGTCAGCCGCCATCTAGAGAACCTGTATTTCGGGATTAAGAAGACGTGGGGAGTGGGTCGCGATTGACCATTCTTTAATGACATGACACGTAATTCCAAAATTCAATCAAATCTTTGGACATCCTCCTCATTGAGAATTGGTGAAAGGATGACGCGCTTTCTAGAACCCATTCTTTTAGATTTGGCGTGGGACGAACGAGAAAAGAATTGCGTAATTAACAAGTGCCCCAGTTTAAAAAAATAAATAAATAAATCCCAGTCACCTTGTCACCTCAATGACAAATCCATTTTGAAAAAAAAAAATATAAAAAAATTTAAAAAAAAACGTGTCAATTAATTTTATTTTTTTTAATTTTTGGTTAACATGAGGAGGTCATTGCATAGCTAATCCACGTTGAGGGTTTCAACTCATTCGCGGCTTACCGTAATTATACGCGCTTTATGTACAGAAAAATTGATTATATAACGGTCTCCTTAGCTGATTGTTATGCTAATAGCCTGTTTTGGATCACAAAAAAATAAAAATAATAATGAATTGAAATTTATCGTCGAGTTTGCTCTTTTAAGATTTTGCGGCTCGTTTACCTACCGTTATTTTCACCCGTCACCCACGGACCGTTGCGCTAGCAAAGTCCATTTAAGTATCGTATGTGTGTGTATATTTTTCTTTGGACTATGTCATTCACCATATTTTTTGTTTGGATAACTATGACAGTAGGCCCTATTTTGCCTAGCTGTAAATAAATACATGAATAAGGAGGGTGTCGGCCCGACGTAGGGCAATTATTGAATAAATGTTAGGTATTATTAGGACTCGATACTAGCTCTAGAATCAATATTCCGTTCTTCTTTTTTCAGAATTTACAGAAAAATCAAGGTCCGAAACCGTGTTACCCAAAAAAGGCGAAATTACATGAGGAAGTTGGACGAACTCCTAAGTAGTTTTGTTTTTGCACCTTTAGATTGTGAGCGACACTTGTATTAATGGGAAGGATTCCTTGGACCTTGTCTAAAATAAAGGTACGGAGATTATCGAGCAAGAGGAACCTTCCTACACAATAAAATTCGGAATTCGGAATTCAAATTAAATTATACTTAGTTTCGAGGGTTATTACCCTTAAAAATTTCCGAGCTGATATTCTCATGACGTATATTTTCATCTTACAAAAGATTTCAAACCGATGGCCTTATGACGCGTTTGCCCTAATTTAATTTTCGTCTTACGAGAAAAAATCAAATCGATAGTACTTAATCCAAATTTGCCATTTTTTTTTTATCATTTTTGTCGATATCCCGTTAAAATGATATTTTATTTGCTAAAATGTTTATTTCGATATTAGTTATAGTCCCACTAGGCTCGTTCTCCGTAACTCACTGTCGTTTTGTGCATGGGGCGCGTCAAGTAGAAAATCTTAGCAAAAAATGACAAACGCAATTTCAATCTAACACTCAAGCTTGACGGTTCGTTCAACCATATGCAAAACATGATCCACAGTTCCCGTCTCTTACCAAAGGGGAAAAAGAAGAAAAATTCTTATCTGTTATTGAGCTCTCCAGATCTTTGAAATTCTGTTAGATGCATTAGAATGCTTTCATAATTCCCTTTTCTAATTTTGAGTTATTATAATGCTACAAATCTCAAATTGACGCGCACGCGTCACATTTACTCTCAATTGATATTCACCTCATAGAAAATTCCAAACCAAAACAATTCGAGCTGCATTTGAAAGAAATTTAAGGCGTAATTAGGGATTTTTAGCATATTCCCGTAAACTTGAAGGAGCTCTTAAGGGGAGAATTAGCACGTTTTAGCATATTTCTCAGCCTCACTCCGTGTTTTCCAGATCTGATTTTCCGGAACGGCGCCGTTTACGAGGCCCATTATATTGGATTTCCATACTGAATTCACGTCACATGCTGATCGCCCGAGTTGTTTGGCGAGCTTGTTATTATGTGAGTAATTTAACATGGATGTTAGAGAATCAATTTGACGTAAATGGAGCACGAAAGTATCGGAAGGTGATTTTTGACGACATTAACTTTTTTTTTTTTTCCCGTGACGCAATGTTATAAGCGGACCAGACTTTGCAAATTTTATTTTTCTCGGAGAGGGTTGATGCTTTAGTAACTTTCCACACTGCCGAGAAAAGAAGAGATTTTTCTTTTCTTTTCTGCCGAGAAAAGGACAGACAAAGGAAACCAAAGAGAGGCGAAATCAGCAGCCACGAACATGAAAGAGGTGGTTGTCGCCGTCGCCGTCGCCATTATTAGCGAGCGAGAGAGAGAGAGAGAGAGAACCAGATCGAACGCGGAATCAGAATCATCAGAAGAAGGAGAGGAGTAAAGTAACCAAATTTTCGCACGGCTTTTGAATTTTCGAAAGCGCGAGGTGGCTAAAAATCAGGCCTTGTTCTGTGTCCCCGAATCACCATCGACTGCCGACAAGGTCGATTCTTGATTTTGTCTTTTATGTTTTATGTTTTTTTTTTGCTTTTTTTTTAAAACGAGGAAAATGGACAAGAAAGAGGATGGAAAGCAGCTCCCCCCTCACTTCTCTCTCACCTCCAATTCGTCAAAGAGGAGGAAGAAGAAACTGAAAAAACCCCGAGAGTAGAAATTTGAAGGAATCGTCCTCGTCTCTCGGTTCCGGTCAAATTGAGCCACCTCCTCCGCCATTTGAATAAACCCCCCCTCCTGATCCTGTCGCTTGCCCGCCGGTCCATTCTTCTGGAAGGATTTCCTTTCTCTCTCTTCCTTCTAGAAGATGACTTTTCGACGCCCCTTGTGTGGAAAAAAAGGGGAGAGACTCTTTTGTTCCGATTAATGTTATGTTTTTTTTTTTTTCTTGCCCCCTCCTCTCTCGTTGGTGCAAGGTGTGATCTTTTTCTGATTAAATTGATGGGGTTGTTGTTGTTGTTGTTGTTGTCGCCACCCCATGACGACACTTCCTCAAGTCTTGCAATCCTCGGCCCGCCACCCCCAATCCTCTTCGAGAATGCAATCCAAGTTTGACTTTCTCGACATTTCGCTCCGTCTTACCATCCCCCCCACCACTGAAAAAACACACGCATTTTGAACCACCATCTGTCTGAATAAGAGGGAAGCTTGAGGCCCATCCCTGGGTTCGTCGTCGACTTTACTTCTCTCCCTCTCTCTCTCTCTCTCTCTCTCTATCTCTCTCATACCTTTTTGCACGAGCAACTTGCTGCGACAAGAGCCAGAACGAGAGCAACGATTGCCCATCAAGAGAAAGGTGTGTTCTTTCCTTTAGAATTCGCCTCTCTTGCCAAGTTTGCTTGGTCAATGCTGCTGCTGCAGCTGCTGCTGTTGTAATTTCGAGTGGTTGGCTTGTTTTCTTCATTCTGGTTCTGCTTCTGCCGCTGCCGCTGCCGCTGCCGCCGCCGCCGTTGTCCTCGTTGTGGTTGTTGTGAAGTAATTTTCGATTTCTTGATCGGACGAATCTGGATGGTGCTCTTGGCATGAATTTATTGAGGGTTGACTTCCTAGTGTTGCCTCTGGTCTGGGGATCATGTCCACAGGCCGCCCTCTTCTGATCCCGTCCCCGAGAACGCCTAATACCCCACAAACCCCTTCCATACCCACCTACGCCGATCTTGCAAAACGCAGCTCTGGTGATTTGAAACCCGTCTCTACCATGGAGTCCAATATCGCCATTGACAACACCTCTAGTATTGAGTCCAATTACAACTCGTCATCCAGGCGGAGCATTTCCTCGCACCAGTCGAGGATGTCCGGTACAAACTCTGTCAAGGAAGTGATTTTGGCGGATTTAGGATCCAAGCGAGTGCGGCATGGGTCGCGTGGCACGGATTCGGAGTTTATGAGCATGTCCCAGAAAGAAATTAATGATGACGACGCGAGGTTGGTTTACATAAACGATCCCGACAGGACGAACGAGAAGCATAAGTTCACCGGGAACTCGATTCGCACTTCCAAGTATTCATTTATCACTTTCTTGCCTAGAAATTTGTTTGAACAGTTCCATAGAGTTGCATACATTTATTTCTTAGTGATAGCCATACTCAATCAGCTTCCCCAGCTGGCGGTTTTCGGCCGTGGAGCCTCCATAATGCCATTGGCATTTGTGTTGCTAGTTACAGCAATTAAAGATGCATGTGAGGATTGGAGGCGGCACCGCGCGGATAGGATAGAGAACAACCGACTGGCGTGGGTATTTATGAATGGTCAGTTTCAACGGAAGAAATGGAAGGATATTCGGGTTGGAGAAATCATCAAAATTCAGGCAAATGACACTCTTCCATGTGATATGGTACTGCTTTCGACCAGTGACCCAACTGGGGTTGCTTATGTGCAGACTATTAATTTGGATGGGGAGTCGAATTTGAAAACCCGATATGCAAAGCAAGAGACACTCTCTAAGGTGCCTGAGAAAGAGAAGATTAGTGGTTTGATCAAGTGTGAGAAACCCAATAGGAACATTTATGGTTTTCAGGCAAATATGGAAGTTGATGGGAAAAGGCTTTCCCTTGGACCTTCCAATATTATTCTTCGTGGTTGTGAGCTTAAGAACACTGCCTGGGCGCTTGGAGTTGTAGCATATGCTGGACGGGAGACCAAAGCTATGCTCAACAATGCTGGAGCCCCTTCAAAAAGGAGTAGCCTTGAGACTCGTATGAACTTGGAAATCATCATACTTTCCCTTTTCCTATTTGCTTTGTGCACAGTTGTTTCTTTCCTTGCTGCCGTTTGGTTGAAGCGCCACAAGGATGAGCTAAACATCATTCCATTTTACCGGAAAAAGGACTACTCTGAGCCTACTCCTGACCATGACGATTATAAGTACTATGGCTGGGGACTGGAAATATTTTTCACATTCCTCATGGCTGTTATTGTCTTCCAAATAATGATTCCCATATCATTATACATCTCTATGGAACTTGTTCGAGTTGGTCAGTCTTACTTCATGATTCAAGATACCAACATGTATGACGAGGCCACAAATTCTAGCTTTCAGTGCAGGGCCTTGAATATAAATGAAGATCTAGGACAGATAAAGTACGTGTTCTCTGACAAAACTGGTACACTGACTGAAAACAAAATGGTGTTTCAATGTGCAAGCATCTGGGGGGTAGATTACGGTGGTGGAAAAGCTAGCTCTCAGAATGACGGGGTTGGAAACCCAGTTGAAGGTAAGACTTTTATATAACGTCCTGTAGTATTTCTGGTGAGGCCTTCTGATTATGCTTTTCTTTATCAACTTGAACCATCATCTTATTCATGATTTCTTATTCCTATCAGTGGACAGGAAGATTCTTAGGCCTAAGATGGCTGTTAAAGTTCACCCTCAGCTTTTGGAACTAGCAAAGAGTGGAAAAGATTCGCCCGAAGGCAAACATGTTCATGATTTCTTCCTTGCGTTGGCTTCATGCAACACATTAGTTCCTTTTCTCGTTGATACTTCTGATCCTTTTGTCAAGTTGATTGACTACCAAGGCGAGTCTCCAGATGAGCAAGCATTGGCTTATGCCGCTGCTGCCTATGGATTCACACTCATAGAGAGAACTTCTGGTCATATAGTGATTGATATTCAAGGAGAAAGGCAAAGGTAAATTCAACTGTTTGTTTATTTCCTTATGTAACCGCTTTTTTCATTTTAAGCAATTTGGAGACTTGTTCGGTTCTTTTCAATTGTTCTTGGGGGGGGTTGTCTTTGTTGCTGGAGCCTGGACTGTGGATTTCCGCGCTCGCATGAGGGCTGGGTGTTTTAGTAGTTGATGTATTTTATCCATGGAATGTGACATAAAATTGAACTGTTCTAATTCTTCCTTTTGTCCAATGCACCCTAATGGGCAGTGCAGGTTTGATGTCTTGGGTCTGCATGAGTTTGATAGTGACAGGAAAAGGATGTCCGTCATCTTGGGATTCCCTGACAAGACAGTGAAGGTGTTTGTCAAAGGTGCTGATTCATCCATGTTTAGTGTGATAGATAGATCACTCGAGAAGAATGTGATACATGCAACTGAGCAGCACCTTCACGCTTATTCCTCTGTGGGTTTGAGAACGCTTGTGGTCGGCATGCGAGAACTAAGCTCTTCAGAATTTGAGCAGTGGCATTCTGCCTTCGAGGCAGCAAGTGCTGCTTTAATGGGTAGGGCTGCTTTGCTTCGGAAAGTTGCAAGCAATGTGGAAAACCATCTCTGCATATTGGGCGCCTCTGCAATTGAAGATAAGCTGCAACAAGGGGTGCCAGAAGCCATTGAGTCCCTGAGAATGGCAGCGATTAAGGTTTGGGTATTGACTGGTGACAAGCAAGAAACCGCCATGTCGATTGGCTACTCCTCAAAGCTCCTAACTAGCCAGATGACCCAGATAATAATAAACAGCAGCTCCAAACAGTCGTGTAAAAAGAGCTTGGAAGATGGCATTTTGATGTCCAGTAGGCTCACAACTCAGTCCAGCTTCACGAATAACACTGTAGGAAGTTCCGGAGCTGCTGTAACTTCGCTGGCCTTGATTATTGATGGTACAAGTCTTGTATATGTTCTTGATAGCGAGCTTGAAGAGCAGGTAATCATTTGTAAAATCTGTCCACTTTTTAATTCCTAAATCACTCTCTATCTGCTAATATTGCTCATTGATGTGTTGCTGCAGCTATTCAAGCTAGCCAGTAAATGTGCTGTTGTATTGTGTTGTCGTGTGGCTCCTCTGCAGAAGGCTGGTATTGTTGCCCTGGTGAAGAAAAGGACTTCAGACCTGACTCTTGCTATTGGAGATGGTATTTATTTTTGCTTTTGAAATGAACGACAGAGATTAAAAGTGTGATAAGCAAGTTATTCTGGATCTTTTTTCATGGATTAATCTTTTCACTGGATAAATGGCAGGCGCCAACGATGTTTCCATGATCCAAATGGCTGACGTGGGAGTTGGAATTACCGGGCAAGAGGGCAGGCAAGCTGTGATGGCATCAGATTTTTCAATGGGACAATTCAGATTTTTAGTCCCCCTGTTACTAGTCCATGGGCATTGGAATTACCAAAGGATGGCTTACATGATATTGTACAACTTTTACAGAAATGCGGTGTTTGTTTTTGTTCTATTTTGGTGAGTATTAATCTGCTGGACTGCTCCATACTGCTGCATTCTACATGTAGGGACAGCAAAGCGCGTGCTTGCACTCTGTATGTACTTATATTGATGTATGCTAGCATCTGCGTTATCCTCTATTCAAATAACTGAGTTTTTCATCTGCTTCCTGTAGGTTAACAAGCTAGTTGCCTGTGCTTTAGAACATGTTGTAAAATTGATTCACCCAGTAAATATTCATAACATGGATAAATTTCGTAACGTTCATAGTTGTAAATTGGCAAGTCATGTGATCAGATGGCAATGTAGGTGAACTCCTGAACTTCCCACTTAGAAGCTACAAGAAGGTCATTGAATTTGTGCTCTATAAATGGTCCTTTTAATTGTTCTTGCCCATTATTGGGGTATTTTGTTTTTCCTCCTTTTAGATTGAGAAGCTTATTATGTATATTTCCAGTTAACTTGGGTAAAATTTCTAAATCCTGTGTACACTTCTAGGTATGTGCTCTTTACTTGCTTCACATTGACAACAGCAGTTACTGAATGGAGCAGCATGTTATATTCTGTCATATACACTTCATTTCCTACAATATTTGTCGGAGTTCTTGACAAGGATCTCAGCAGACGGACTCTTCTCAAGTTTCCTCAACTGTATGGGGCAGGGCAGAGACAAGAGAGCTACAGTTCAAAATTGTTTTGGTTAATTATGATGGATACGATATGGCAAAGTGTAGCCATCTTCTTCATACCTCTGTTTGCATACTGGAGGAGCACTATCGATATATCCGGCCTCGGAGATCTGTGGACAATAGCATCAGTTGTGGTGGTCAATTTACACTTGGCCATGGATGTCATTCGGTGGACATGGATTACTCATGCAGCCATTTGGGGGTCAATTTTGGCTACGGGCATTTGTGTTATCATCATTGATGCATTACCATTTTTATTCGGTTACTGGTATGTCCTCCTGTCTTTGCTTTATTCCCACCATGCATATGCATACGCACTCTCTCGCCCTTTCAAGAACACAGTGATGCACATGCTTTATGGTTTGGTAGTAGCTGATATTTCCTAATTATTTTGCCTTTATTGGTTGGCCAAATAGCAAAAATGCAGTGAGACACATTTATCTGCAATTTTTTGCCCATACTGGGGCCATGGTTAACTTGCGGCCCTTGATTATTTGCCTGCTTTCTTCTTCAATCAGAGAGGGATCTTAGCCTACCGGACATCTCCTGGAAAACCCTTTTCGTTCTGCGTAGCCCCTTGTGCTATAGGGTCATGTTACCAGCTAAGAATAGCTCTGATTTCCAAAAGGGAATAAGTTAATAAAAAGATTCGCTCTTTCTCTTACACAATATGGTGATTTAAGTAGAAGAGTTACGGTTTCATGTTCTATTTCACTCTCCAATGGGCATTCCTTACTCAACTAAGGGAAAACCATGGGAAAGATAATTTGGCAAAGACTTAGTGTCCATAGTTAATTGATAGTTATATTACTATTCTCTTGGTTAATTTGGAACCCAACCTATGCAAGGTGCTGGTCTCAATCTCGCTTGGTGGTGCCTTTTGTCACTTAACCGTGGCCAAGAAAGTGGTACCTTCATGGTGTACCCATCTCTTGATTGTTTGAATGAAAAGTCATGAATAGACCAATGTAGTCAACTAAGAAATACGCAGGATACCCATATGTTTGGACCTTGATCATGCTTTGGTAATGTAATTCTTACCTGTTTTTCAGTTGATTGTTGTCTTAAGTAACTGATCTGCTATTACTTGCTTAGGCGGAAAATGAAATTAAGGTGGTTTTCAGCATTTTTCTGATGCTATATACTAACTACTAAGCAGACAGCCAGACATCATGTTTAAAGATTTGGGAATTGTTTTGACTCTTAATGAATAGAGGGAAACCAAAATGATGCTCTCACTGTTTCATGCCTCCGAAATGATTGAAGCTGCACTTTCAATCTCAAATAGAGAGTCGACCTATTTTTTTCCTAATGTTTTATGTCTATTTATATCGACAGGGCCATCTTCCATATTGGTAAAACAGCAGAGTTCTGGTTATGCTTGCTCATCATTGTCGTGGCAGCACTAGTTCCCCGGTTTGTTGCAAAAATTATCTATCAGCACTTTAGCCCTTGTGATATTCGAGTAGCAAGAGAGGCTGAGAAGTTTGGGAATTTTCGGGAGCTGGAACGTATGGAAATGGAAATGAATCTTATGGCGGAACCTCAACGGAGATGACAAGGTGTTTTTTTTTTTTGTAAGATATCACATTCTTTTGGCATCTTTAGGACATATATACTAGATGCCAGTTTCTTGTTGTTTTGCTATCCAAAGGATAGTGTGTGAATACTAATTAGATTCAAAAGTTTTGGTTTGTGTATCTTGTAAGTTCATTGAATGTATGTTATGTACTGTGATGAATAGTCTTGAATGTACCAGTAAATGAAAGATGAGGAGAGTTTCATCATATCGACCATACCAGTTTATCTATGTTTGATGCGGTATCAAGAATTGGGTAATTCAAAGCTGCCGTGTATCTGCTCTGAAAATGAAAGTCGATAAGGGCAGCGTGTGTGCAGGCTATTTCGATTGTGGAAAGTCAATAACTGATTCATTTAGTGAGCTCCAGGGATGAAGGTATGAGGAGTTGCTAGTTACAACCTCAAGCACTTACCATGACATTCATTCTAAGGTATGCTGCACATTGTTGCTCTGTCTGTGTAAAGTGAAATGCTTCTTTGAGCCTGGTGGGGAAGAGCAGTTCAATCAACCATTAAATTCCACTATGGTACCCCTGACTTCACATTTATGTCTAAATGGTGGGTGAAGAAGATAAGTACTAGTTAATGCCAGTGTTTCTGAAAGTTGCATTGCAATGGGACCATTTGGTTTCCCTGCACAGCTTTCACTGAGGATCAACTATGTTTTCTTCTTCCAGTGATGGTAATGAGTATGTGTCAGGGTGCACTTTCTTCTTCAGGTACTGCAGATCCCGGGAAATGAACCATTTTGGCTGTTCTGCCAATTCAACAGCTTCCTCCAATGGCACTCTTGGGAAGAGAGAAGAAAAGAGAAATGGGGTTTACCTTTTTCTTTCCCGTTCTTTAAAATCTGTGTCAAATTGAATTGCACTCTACTTGTCTGTGTACCTCCACCTCTGCTATGAGTGAGCAGTAATATGGACTAAAAGGGAGCATTAATGAGAGAGTGACCCGATGTAACAGTAAATAAGCTACATGAAGTGATGGCTTTCACCTAAAGAGGGACATTATCAGCAATGCCATACCTGTATTATTAAACTTCACTTGAAAATATGACAATTTCATAGATTGTTATACAATAAGTAGACCCGTCAAAATATGTCATAAATCTATATGTGATGGGTTGAGTTACTATATGGATTAATTATATTCAATAAATTGGTTATCAACGAATTTAAACTTAATACGAGTGTTAAATGAATCGTAAACAAGTTTACAATTTACTTAAACCCAACTAACACTCTTTCTTTACTCTCTCTCACCCTCACACGATCCCGTGCTCACTCGCTCCGTACTCTCACCTCAATTTGAGCATGAGTTTCTTAGATTAGATTAAATATGAAAGTGATTTAGAAATATTGATTAGGTCGAGTACATGTTACTAAATTTGAATTGCAATAAACGGATCACAAGCTGGATAAATAAATCTATTTGAATCGATGGCTCGACACAAACCTGACCTAACCACCAGTTTGACGGGTCAAACAACAAGTGAAGTCTCATGAGCAGTTTAGCCGGATTCCTTTTATGATGATAATAACGAAATAGAAGCCATTAATTTTTTATCATTGATTTTCCAATCCACCAAGTTTGATTTATGAAACAAAGCATTAATTGTTGGTTTGAGAGAAGTAACAACCAAATGAAATGTGCAATTCCTTCAATATCCACAACAATTGAGCATCGATGGTTTGATGAAGATTTGAGACAAATAGTCGAGCATCAGTGTGTCCTAACTAAAATCTGATCGAGATTAAGGTTACAAATCGGATCTAATTCGTGATGGGAAGAGAAAAAGCTTTTCCAAGAAAGAAGTAAGCCCACCTATGTTTTTGCATGCTAATAATGCTCCAGAAAATAAAACAAACAAATGGAACTCAGAATTCACTATCCGGAGCACTCGAAAAGAGAAACGGGAATTCTATGAGCTCAATCTACATATACTATTCAAGCAAACAGATCTCCATTGAAGAATGAAACAAGCAACAACCAAAATGAATTTACAAACAAATCTTGAATTTTACTTCAGGAGATCAATGGCAGATTCTGCCTCAGATGCTCTTCAATCTTCGACGACGTATCTATTTCTTCGAGCACCAAAAGCAATTCTCTGACAGAAGGAAAGAACAACTATGTCAACCAACACTTTAAAGGTGTATGTAATGTGAAATATAACCAAGCTATGAAACGGACATAGAGAGGGCCATGGTTACTGAACTGAGAATATCTGGGTGTACGCTTTGATCCCCGTAAGAAACCGGATGTAAGTGGGTTTCTGTGTTCCGTTGGTCGGAACTGATCTGATACTTGGAACAAGATACTTGGCAACCTGCATTATCCCAGAGCATCAACCAGTAAGTTTAAAGAATCGTAAGTGGAAAAAGAACAAACGTAGAATAGACAAACGAGGGCAAGAAAAGTCTTAAACAGAAAGTAATCAAGTGTGTATATATATTCTCTCAAGCTTTTCAGTCATGTACATCATGTCGTGTCCACTTACCAAAGAGTTGATTATTTTACAGCTAGCTATCTGCATCACCTTTTACTTAGCATGATCTTCCCAAGTATTTACTGTTCATATTCACTAAAGCTACACGCTCTACCGATCAATTCAAAGTACAGTTTTAGTCCAGGTCGATGAATAAGATGCTACCACTTCAGCTGGTTCTGCCAGGACATTGATAAAGAATTTCGCCTGCAATAAGCAAGATATTACTTTCTGGTCCAATAACTGAAAGAAAAAAGACATCCCACAAACTGTATGACATTCTGAAAACCTGGTTTGTGGTGGCGCCACACATGAGAAGGTCAGTTGTGACCATTCCTGGCTGCAACAGTTCGTTAAGAGGTAATAGTTAGTACTTGCTCGAGATCATCCTAGATAAGACATATCCAAATGGGAGTAATAATTAGTACTTGCTTGAGATCATCCCAGATAAGATATATCCAAATAGGAGTAAGTTTCATCATTTCTCAAGAGAAATGTGCATAAAATGTCCGACTAAATTTCAACTTCAATAGGCAGAAATCATTGCAGAAAGTCGAACGAGTGGTGTCTATCTGCTAAAGCATATCTGTAAGTATGTTGTATTGTGGGAGATACGAAGCTTTATGGGGCCCGTTATGGACCTTGAAAGTTTCAACTGCACTCAAGGCATGACTTTCCTCTTGAGGCATTTTGTGCCTAATGAGTTCCACTATGCTAGCGAGCCTCTTCAGATCCTAAAAGCATGCATAAGCATGTAGAGAAAGGAGAAGCAATTGATTGTACTGAATGCTTCAGATAACTTTCAAAAGTGACCTTACAGGTGAAATTTCTTTCTGCAGTTTCCAATCAAAATTAACAGCCGATAAACATAACCATTGTTGTATCAGCATACATATGGGATGCAAAGAAGCAAGCATCTAGAGGACAATGACTTGGACAAAAGAGTGCGCAAGTGTTTAATCCTCAGGTCATTTACTTGCCGATGTAGAGGTGGAAGCTCTAATAGTCTAAAGATATATCTTTCATGGAAATCAACCAAACTTTGTCTCTTGTACAAAGGTTTAGATGCACAAATGAAAAAACAAAGAAGATAAGACCAACGCACCGACAAATTATGGACTAAAACATTTTTCACATCTTGCATCTGCAGCTCTGCCTGCAAAAGGAATCAAAGGCTTCTGAACCTGTCAGTCTGATACATAGGTCTTTAGAAAAACAAGACAAACAGAACACATTTCTGAAAGTCGTCTTTGTAATTCATAGTGTTTAAACATATGAAAGCAGATCCGGAATAGGAAAACTAGATGGAAGGAAGCAGAAGCATAAAAATGAAACATGTTCCCTCTTCTTTCATAAAATTCTGTCAGGAGTTATGAGAAACATATGAATGCAATTTGAGCCCCAAAGACATTTATTTGACAGTGAGTAATCAAAAGACATTTCAGGTGGCAGCATTCCACCATCAACATTATTAAAATTGGCATCAAGACCTGATGACATTTCTTTTGTATGAAGACATAGATACTAGCCGGGGTTCACCACCTCACAGAAATAACTTCTAATCACTATTCAAAGTAAGTCAAAAAGCAACACACACAATTTGTAGTGTCAAACAGAGAGCTGCCTGTTACCCAACCAAGTTCAAGCACACGCGCGCGCGCGCACACACCATTTGTAGTGTCAAACAGAGAGCTGCCTGTTACCCAACCAAGTTCAAGCATGCGCGCGCGCGCACCCGCGCTATTTGTAGTGTCAAACAGAGAGCTGCCTGTTACCCAACCAAGTTCAAGCGCGCGCGCGCACACACACACTATTTGTAGTGTCAAACAGAGAGCTGCCTGTTACCCAACCAAGTTCAAGCTCATCCTATATTGACTGATGGCCTATGTCTAATCGTTCTCAGTAATAAATTTGTCATTGATAAGTGTGCAAGGCATTTGCATATCGATGCATATTAAAGGTTTTATTACACAATTTTTACAAGTTTTGGATTAGTTTTTAGCAGTAAGACTGCCATACTCTGCCAGTATAAAGCAATACTGGTTCTTTAACTGAGAACAAAAAAACTTCCCAAGAGAACCTTAACCGCAGGAGAAATACTGCTAGAATTTGGTGACAAGCAAATGAATCATGTAATAGGTCCCATAAAAACGAGAAGTAAATGGAGAATTAGTCATATACCTTGTCATAACAAATATCACTATGAAACAAGAAAATGATACCTGTAATGATTTTGTTAAATGCACCACACTGCGCTTAGTGGCCCCATATGCAGCAAACCTACATCCAAGATGTAAACAAGTACCATCACCAAGCAAGATGACTCCAAAAAGCTACTGTCAACAGGAACAAATTCCGGGAGCATAAAGGACAGGAGATGACAAAATCTATCATGCATCAAGGAGCATAATTGCTATTTAAATTCAGTAAAATAAAGAGAGATCTTCAGCAAATTATTAACACAAAAAAATCAGAAAGTGGAGATCTTAAATGGATAGTCCACATGCAGGTTTTTATGATACTTAAAAGCAAAAACATCATACTTACCTGGGAGTTGGTCTTCCATCTGCACCAGCTCCATCCATGTTGAAAATATGACCCCCTCTAGGCTGGCTCAGCATCATCTTAATTGCCTAGAAAACAAACTAGCATTAGATGTTAGTCAAATAAGAACAGCAAGAGAAAAATAAAATGAACTTATAGATTCACATATATTACCTCACGACAGCAAAGCATCAACCCAAGAGAATTTGTTGTAACTACTTCTCTGCAGAAAGATGTCACATACTGGATAAATAAATGACAAAAGCTGAATGAATCAGACGGGACAATATGGTCAGGAATGATGCCACAGGAAGAAGCAGAGAGGGGACAGAATGCTCACAAAAGATCTTCATCTGAAGATTCTGCTAGTGCTTTGTAGCTATACGCATTTGATCCAGCATTGTTGATCTGCATTATTCCCAAAGACGGTAAGATGGTGACTGAAAAAAGATTTCTGAAAAACAATCAACCACAGATGCGTAAGAGCAAGGGATCAAATCATTGTTGGGGACAAGATAAATAAGAATTATAGGAGTTAGATGTATTGCTATTCCAGATGTAAGTATAGTGCATAAAAAGTCTCCACTAAAATAAAAAGTATTGTCAGTACCATCTTGCACTTCGGCTAGCAAAATATTATTCCTAACGAAAACCAATTCATGATATTTATTGATCAACCTCTTACTTACTAAAACTACATTCAGTTGAAGTAGCAGAGGCAATCACCAAACTCATGTCAATCCATAGGAAAGATGGGTCCTCAATCAACTACACTTTTTCTTGGACTAATTGACAATACAAATAGAAATCTCTTCTCGAGAGTGAGGTCCATCTGTTCTTGAGTCAGGAATACAGAAAGATCCTCGAGCTGCTTCATGGCATGAGAGAATAGAGGAAACCACTTTTACCCATTCTTCCCTGTTCTACCTTTCATCCACCATTGCAAAGACGCATACAAAAACACTCAAATTAGAAGGCAGTTTGCATACCCATATGTCGATGTATTTCAGTTTCTCTTGTGCATACCCTACCAAACTCTTCACCTCCTGACCTTCACGGACATCACATTTTGTACCCTAAGTGGAAGAAAAGGACTTTGAGAAGATGTCAAAACGCGCAATGCAAATGGGAAAAATTTGCAACATCCGGTATGTGAGAATATGTGATAAGGAGGTCATGGAGTAGGTACAAACACATGCTGCTCCCCGAATTCTTTTCTAAGGTCCTGAACAGCAGATTCCACTCTCTCCACTGGCAAAAAAAGAAAAAAGATTGAACAACCTTAAAAGCTCGACCCAACATGAATTCCAGAGCGAACGCCCGCCACACCCAAGACATCGCAAACCATGAGATGGTTACAGCAAGGTGAATTTACTATAGGTGCATTAGGAGAAACACTAGACCTGATCTCGAACAGATTAGGACGTTGTCTCCTGCTTTGAGGAACTCCTTGGCCAGCGCATAACCTATCCCTGAACTCGAAAAAGAAAGAAAGAACAGGACAATCCAGAACCAACGTCGCTCGCTGCCACTTCCACTTCAACAGCAAACTTCATGCCCCATGACATAAAAAGCATGCTAAACGAAAGAGGGAGGGAGAGAGAGAGAGAGAGAGAGAGGGCAGACCTTTGGTGGAACCAGTGATGAGGACATTGTAAGGAGGAGTCATGGGCTCTCTGCTATTCGCCGATGATTCCGCCCTCGCCATCGAACCCATGGAGCTGACGCCAGGATGCGCCGAAAGCTCGCGTCTTTGGCGGGAACCAACGGTCGGACGGCGAGTGCTGGGGATGCGAGAGTGAGAGGGAGGAGCGACGGGGAGCTCGCGCCGGGCTGCGAGGGAGGGAAGCGGAGGGGCGAAGAGGAGAGTACCAGCGGTCGCCATTGAAGAAGACCAGCAGGTCCAAAAACTCGCGGACTGAGCAGATGAGAATGAGTTGCAAATGGATGACGAACTCAGCTCAGTGGACTGAGATTGAGATAAAGCAGGGGAAGCTCGCTCCAGACGGAAATGGGATTAGTCTTGACGTCCTCGTATGTTCCATCGGTCGTTGAAAATTTCTTCTTTAACGGCCCCGAGTATAACAATTCGTGGGCACTCAAGTTAGTTTTACACTCTCTCTCAACCTGAGCGATCTAAATCACAGTCGAACAAACAGTCCGTCGGTCACACGGACAAGCCACGGGCGGCCTCAGCCAATCCTTATCATGGCCGTCGCGGCTCACTAAGCTCGCCCAGACCCACCAAAGCCTGCAAGGCTTGGTACAAAAGCATGACAGTATACTAATGTCCGTAGAGTTGACGAATTCTCTGCCACCAGGAAGAAACACACGGACAGTTAAATTGAATTTCAAACATGTTTTGAGGTTTGGGATTTGTTCCCTGCTAAGACCTGAGGTGGCTTTCAATTTTCATAATCCATCCAGAGACTACTACAGTTACAGAGTCCTTACATATTACCCTGTCCTGATAAAAACACATCGATGCACAAGATAAAATAATATTAATGTCATCTCGACGGGATCTCTGTTATTACTCCTGTATATACAACAAAAGAATGACAAACTGCGTTGAAACCAGTGTTTTCGCAAGTCGGTCGCCTGAGCTTGGTTACTGTGACCCTCCTGCTGTGAGGAGGCATCCCTTCTACTGAAGCTTTCTACTGAAGCTTACGGGGCTTGGAACTGTCCTTATCCGGTTCCTCGTACCGGGACCATAGAACATCCCTAAATTTGATGACATAGGTTCCGGCCTGAGAATCGACGGTTTGCATGACATTCCGAATGCGGCAAAGTCGCATTGTCAAGCCCTCAACGAGGATTTCTCTTTGATCTTCTCCGTTTGCCAAGGAGTTTCAGCATGTTATCTGTGACATCAAGTGGGGATTTGTCATCTTCATCACGGGTATCATCTGAAGTGTGAGTTAACCACGCTAATGCTTCTATAGCAGCCTCCCTCTCCGCAAGCTGCTTATTTTTCTTGGGCTTCCCGACAAATTGCATTCCCTTGAACTCCACCAGTGCCCTAAACTCGTTTGTCTTCAGGTGCTTCGTTTTGTATTTTGGAGGAGAGTGGCCTGCTCTCATCAGCAGAGTTTGGAGCAAGCTCTTAGGATTTGTTCCGTCTCTCGTGAATTTGTTGCCATCGGTAGGTTCCCTGGGCTTCTTGCTTTCTCGGCCAAACACAAATCTCCCTTCGCATTGGTCCCCAGAAACGAGCTCTTGCACAGCAAGCATTAAATATTTTGCTTCCTTGTGAATGTCCAGGCTGGGATCCTGAAGCTGCAGCACCAACAAGATGACCAAGTCAATTGATCTTCTCAGGCAAAGTATGATTTCTAGAATTCCGTACTCTGTACAAGAATATGCCTGCACATGGGTAAGATAATGCTGGCGTAAACCCTATTACCAAAACTAAGGATCCAACCAAGAATGTCAAACTACCATACTGAAATACAATATCAAGACGATCACTCATCAGTTATCAAAGATGCATAGGTAGTTATATAATGAGATCATGAAAGAAGGATGTATTTCAGAAATACGCATTCACATTGCATGCAGAATGAATCTTCATTTAGGTATGTCCAGTTCCATTACTTCCGGCCTTCTAATGTGCTTGTAAATCATACATTACCGTCTGGTTTTCACGATTGTCAGTCACTCTCCACGAATGTACTAAAAGGAAGAGAAAAATCAGAGATATTCATTCTTTGTTTTCTTGACCAACCTTCTTTTGAAGAAGCTTGTCAAGCTCCTCCTTAAGCTTCACATAGCACTCCGCCAAACTCGGATCCATGAAAAAGTCAATATACCCTTCCAGCATTTTCAGATGCCCAACCTAGGAAAAGGCAATTTAGTTATTAAAGGAACCAAGCAATAATATTTTTAAGAACAGAACAAAGATGACTGTCTTTCAGCAGGAATCACCTGTACTCCATGGCTTAGAGCACCGCCGAATAGCATCAATATCGAATCAGATACACCAGTTGAATCACGTAAGAAGACAGTATTCACTTTGATCTTTTCTCCAAACACTAGCCATGGATAAGGAATTGTCTGGTAGTTCGCATTGACAGAGTTCTACAGAAGAAGATTGCACTATCAATGAGAAGATCACGTGTACCCTAGGAAACAGCTGATGAAGAGGGAATTACACCTAATACAGCAGCATTTTTGCAAAATATTCAAGAAATGCATGAAAAATAATCTTACTACAATCAAGTGATGGAAGAACAGCACAATGAAATTAGAAAACAGTTTCGCCTCACTGAGATGACTTCCAAGATTCAAATGTCATCTATTACTATCAATTAGTAGAAGTACGGGCCCATACAACGGAAATCTGCTTCACATATATATCAATTTCAATATAGGGAAAGAGGGGGGTCGGTTCTCGACAATATCCAATACTCCAAAAGAACATAAAAGTGTCCCATAGACTTTGAAAATGGGACAGATGGCAAACTTCACATACCGCGTAAAGTAGCACCATGCCATCATCCATTGTTTTGAAAGACATGGACGTCTCCCTGTGCTGCAAATGTCGAGGAATTATAGTGTCATAGAGATGCACGAATTTCCAATAAACAACTTGAGCTAAATTTTCAATTTGTAGGAACTTACAACTACAGACGCAACACCAGGAAAGAGACCACAGCATATGATTGCACGGACAAGTGGTTGATTGTGGCTTAATTTGTTATTAGTACTTGAATCAGCTTCTACCAAGCCAGCATCTTTTAATATGAAACTAAACTGCTTCCTAAGAGAATGGATGGCTTGCAGTGTCTGGGAAGAGAGGAAATTCCTCCAGCAGTACTCATAAGATGAACCTTCTCTCTCTGCATCCTTCCATCCTTCATATGCACGAACAAGAGCCATGTGGTCACTGTAGTCCTTTGCAGAGAACCTTGATTTTGCTGTCCCTGCTAACTAAATATTAGCAGAAGTATCAGCCGATGAAGTGCATCACAATAGGAACATGACTAGAATATTGACCAGGACATCCAACACCAGAAGAAGAATCTAAATAACTGCTTCATATAGTTGAGCAAATTCTCAAGAAATAAGAAAACAACATAAAATGCACTGCAGATGTTGTGCCATGTGTCAAGATGTTCCTTCTTCTTATGGATGCACAGGATGAGCGATGTGTCATATCAGATCCATAAATGCTTTCTCCTTTCTAATTGCTCAGATATATTTCAAGATTAGTCTGTTCAGAGACACATGGTAGCATGGGCTGGCAAATAGATTTTAACATGGTTGATGAGTCATGTTCAAGGACAAGTATGACAAGTATAAAAAAGTAGTACATGAAGAGATTAATAATTTAAGATCACCAAATGAGCCAGTTTTAGGAAAAACGGGCGAGAAATTCAAGTACCTCCTTTTTGTCTTGAGGCAAAAGGAAAGGATCTCTCACACTGAGTGCTGATACTATGGTAAGAATGGGATCAAAACAACGAAAAATGGCACCCATAATTAGCATTTTCCCCAGCTTCGGATCAACTGGAAGAACTGACAAAAACTTCCCTGGCAGAACAAAAAGCAGGCAACATGATTGAAATTCGATTACAACTAAATTCTGAAAACTGCTGCATATAGTTAGCACACATATAGTCATTCAAAAGTCTGAGAAACTACCAAGATCCGTAAGATTTTCCTTCTCGTCCAATGCCCCAATCATTTTCAAAAAGTCAACAGCATTTTGGACCTATCATGAAGGACATGACAAAAGTGATGATGGAAAAAGCCCAGTAAATCCATTAAAAGAGCAAGATAAGAATCTAAAAGGAGCCATTTACTTACAGTAAGTGGTTCTGGTGGCTGTAGTGCAGCTGACAGGAATTCCCCTATACTGGCAACCTGCAAGCTTTTTATTTGCAGGCAAAGAGAGTTCAGAGGAGTTCTCAAAAGTTCCGGAAGCTGATACTCAGCAAATGCTTCATAAACACAGCGGGGATATAAGTGGTAACATTCGCCTGGCTGTACACGGCCTGCTCTACCCCTTCTCTGCAAGTCAAAACAGCAACCCACAAATTTTATACTGATAGATAGGCTAGGATCCTAGGGTAAAAATAACAACCGTCATATATGGAAAATGACATTTATATCCATATAATTATCACACTGTCCACAAAATAATTTCTCTTTGCTGAATAATTGCAATGTCTGGGAATGCCTCTCTGGGCATATGTGCATACTAACAACAAGGTTAGAAGAGATGCACCTGTTTGGCAGATGCTTGTGATATCCAAGTGGGTAGTAGACACGGTGTATTATTCAATGCATCATACGTGGTCTCTTTCGCTTTTCCACAATCAACAACAAATACAATGTCATTGATTGTAATACTCGCTTCGGCCATATTGGTGGCAAGGACTATTTTACGCACATTGAATGGTGGTCTCTCGAATATTTGTTTCTGTGGAAAAAGAAAAATGAAGAGATTAAGCATTAGGAAAGTTCCAAAAAGGAGAGTTATCCTGCATATTCATTGTAATCTCTTTGCTAACAGATGTCAATATGCAACTAACACTAGGTGCAGCGACATAGCACTTGGCCATCAATTATATTGAGAAGCATCATGTTTACCATTTTCTGTTTAACTAGTTTGATAGTTCTCGCAAAGCATGTGAATCGAAGTTTACCACTTCCCACCTCTGTTGCCACTACTTTGTATGACATTCCTAGAAGAAGTGAGGGCACTTACATAAGGTTTGTAAACCAATTTTGAAGCCAGCATCCTGCCTGTGATTTTTTTATAAGCACCATCTAAGACCAATTTTCAACTTGGCAAACATGTCATGGCAATGAAACACTGATGAGACCAATAAAGTCAGCCATTAATAATTCATCATCTTATCCAGTAACAGCAAGTAAACAACATAATAAAAAGCCACAACATACTTTATTTGTGATAATAGCAACATTCTTCATATTGAAGCCATCAGCATGATAGCTGACAGTATCAAGCAAAATAAAGAGGAAAAGAAGCATTACTGATTGGCACCTGCATGTGCAGTTGAAGATTTCTGATTAACAAGCACATCTACAAATTTTCCCCAGGTCCTTATGATAATATTGATAGTGTGAAGAAGAGATATACAGAAGCAGTCCTACCTGTTCAGATGTTGCCATTGAACCATGACATGTTATGAGCAGAACCCTGTTAGGGTCTCCAAGAAGAGGATGAGCTTTGAGTTGATCCCTTAAGCAGCTTATATCCTCCCATCCAGTCATGAAAACTAGTACAGCACCTGGTCTTTCTTTTCGACATATGTGGCATAACACTGCCTCAATAAGATTGAATCCTATGCAGTCGGGTGTCCAACATGATAAAGAATCACGCACTCTAGAGCTGTAATTTTCAAAACTTGATTTGGTAAGAACATCCTGCAGATAAAAATAATATAACTAATTAAATCATGCATCATACATCACACAGAAGTAGTTATTAATAGAGATGACAGTAGAAGTGTCAAACCTCGACAAGAGCAGTAATCTGGTTTTTCTTTTTCCGTGGTGCTAGCTGTCTCTGCGTTTTCCACAATTTCTCTTGACCATAGTCATCTAATTGATTGAATGAGGTCAACTTGTATCCAGTAATTTCCAGTACATCTTCTAAAAAATGAGCTGTCACTGGATATGTGAATCCCTAAAATCCACAGTTTCCACTCAAGTCAAATCATCGGTAGACTATTTAACACCAGAATAAAACTCAACCAGAGTGAATTCTATACAACGAACTATTTAATTATGTAGGCAGGAAGCTAGAAAAAAAGCTTCTGTTGTGACAATGCAAGAGAATCAAGAGCAAGAGAAATTCAAGAAAAATAAAAGGGAAGAATAGACTAGAAGAACTCAGAGCAAGCAAATAGAGAGCCGAAGGGGGTGGAGAGAGTGGCTTTCCATGAACATAGGAAGATCAGATCGCACAAAAAGGGTAAAGAA
This sequence comes from Rhodamnia argentea, assembly GCF_020921035.1. Taxonomy (NCBI): domain Eukaryota; kingdom Viridiplantae; phylum Streptophyta; class Magnoliopsida; order Myrtales; family Myrtaceae; genus Rhodamnia; species Rhodamnia argentea. Next base: position 5,038,588 of record NC_063154.1, on the reverse strand, counting down.
AATCTAGAGAACCTGTCCCATGAGGCATAGAGTAACGTAATGCAAAATTTGTTATCACTTTCTCACCACCAAGAAAATAGGGTCTCATTCATAAAGAGGACATCAAAATCAAATAAACTTGTACCATAGAAAAATTATTCCCAAATGATCAAAATTAACGATAGCCAAGTTTGTAGAGGATACTTTTCCCCAGACACTGTAATGAATTCTCCTCACTCTATTCCCCTCTTATAGCACAAGAAAATTCCCAAGAATCTTGACTTCCAAGGTTGTGAGTTCCATCATGCGGAATCATAAGAGGAAAAAATATGTTCCGTGAAGATCATAATTTATGTCACAATTTCCATTGTAAGGAGGGAGATGTAATTTTCAGAGATTTAGGTATGCTATACATCAACTGCAATTGGTGGAATTTGACAAGTTCCACTATTCCAACTTCTTTGATAAGGCAGGGCAAACACTTTCAAACTTGAGACTAGCTGGTCTTAAGCAAACTCGTCCCACCTTTAGAGTAAACTGGAATCAGTAATCAGAACTAGTAATCCTCACTATATTTTCAAAGACTTTCTAAGAATGACATGGCATGTTTCAGTCGATGAATTGTGACAATAGTAAGTAATGTAGTATGGCTAACCAAATTTGCCTATGAAATTCACGGCCCTTTTCATCCCCATCAGATGCAAGAATATTAACAATGACCAACTTCATTTATTTGCTCTTATCCAGAGAAGAATGATCAAACAGATGATTTTCACAATAACTTGGCCAGACAACCGTTTTCGAAAGTGACACTCACAGAAACCACACAACAGACCTGACAACTGCAGATAAGGTATAAGAAATCAGTGGCATCCATAGACGTATGTTTTTACCGGTATATGAATAGTTGGGGCACCTCCAAAATAGGTGGAGAATAACTCTGCATTCAATGTGGCACTCATCAATATCAATCTCAAATCTCGACGGCGTGGAAGAAGATCCTTTAGGACAATCAAGAGGAAGTCTGCAAATGACATGTAAGAAGTCAGAAGACCAAAGCTTTTACCACTTCTAATGAAGCAAGAGGAACATAAATTCATTAACAACTGCACCTTCATTCATGCCTCTCTCGTGAATTTCATCTACAAATACATGGGTTATACCATTCAGGTTCCGATCACTCAGCAATCGTCGTAGTAGAATTCCACTGGTACAGAAGAGAAGATGTGTATTCTTTCCCTTCATCCCTTCTAGCCGAACTTTATAGCCAACCTATAAAGAAATCTGTGTTGTTGTATAGCAGAACCAATACAAACAATTTAAATAGAAGCAACATATGAGATGAACAAAGATTACGATGCACTTTAACTAGGGAAAAGGCTCACTGTTTCACCAAGAGGCTCTCCTCTCTCAGCAGACACTCTTTCGGCAACTGCCATAGCGGATATTCGTCTAGGCTGCGTGCAGATTATGCTGCAAAATGCTCCCCTACCAGATTCTATTTCTGACTCTAGGACATATTGAGGAAGTTGAGTGGTCTTGCCACATCCAGTCTCCCCAGATATTACAATGACCTACAATGGCCAAAACAAAGAGGGAATAAGAAAGCCCACTTGCAAAAAAGCATTCTCTCTCCCTTTCTAAAACATTTCCATGATCCTAAATAAATCAACCAAGCCAGACTCTTTCAAACATACTGAGCTTCTCCAGATAAACTAAGAATAAGTAATAAGCAAAAGTTTTTAGATTGTGCTCGAAGAGTTCAATGCCCGTGTTAGGATAAAGCTAAACATTATTTGCTCAATCTGTTAATGAGAAAATGAGGAATGGCTCTAGATTACAATAAACTTATGTACTTAGGCTGTATCCCAACCTAGATACCGACAGGGTCATGGATTATCCAAATGCAAGAGAAAAGGAGATGAATAACAGGACTGGAATGTGAATTGTAAAGATCTTTCACCAGAATCAGACTTAATGATTAGATCTCAAAGGACTAGCACTTCTTGTAGAGAGTTTGCCACCCATCAATAGGGCATAGTTGGATATGATAGACACCTTCATTACAGTGACTCAGCTCTACTGAATTATGGATGGAGATACTTATTGAAAGCATGAGAAACAAATAGAACATAAGACCAGACCAAGACACACAGACTCTCTCTCTCTCTCTCTAAAAGCCAGTTTATCTTCATTCGATGAAATCGGACTATGTTCAGTAAGAACCTGATTCCTCGCTATTGCCTGAAGCAGCCTGTCCTTCTCCCTGAATGCAGGTAGAGATTTCCGAAAGTCCAGCATTTTCCTGCCCTCCGGTGACTCCTATCAGGGAAGAAAAGGAGGTAAATTAGATGGTATCATGCAGAACTTCAGAGTATGACTTTGTGACATTACAGTTGTTAAATGAAGCCGGCTTCCGTTTCCGATTACAAAAAGAAGAGTGAGCCCAAGGAGGATTTTCTTCACTGTACACATCAAGGCAAAAAAAAAGCTAGTCTAGGATTCAATTGAATCTGCTTAACCGCGATGTTCTGATAAGAATTAAGAGTTTTATAATTTAGTGCCTGCACAAAAGTGGAATAAGCTCGACAACATTCCTCTCGGGAATATACAGGAACTAAAATTAATTATTGATGTGAACTGAATGATCTTCAAGGATGGGAGTAAAGACATTGATCAACAGGCAACTACCAACCATTACGACCAATGGTCTCACTACAACACAATTGGTTTAAGTTCAACTAATGGCATAACCTCAATTAACGAATGTAAGACTGCACAATTGAGAAAAATACTGACGGATAAAATACCAAACTTTAGTACACTAGAGCACTTGGAGTACCTTGACAAACAGGAGAAAAAAGATCGCTATAAAGTAAGTTATGATTCACACCTGCCAAGCTCTTTGCATGTTACGCATCCGCAAGCTTCTCCTTTGAAGTACCTTTTCCATGACAGAACCATCAAGAAATAAGTCTGGATTGTCATCTGGATTGATCTCTTCAACCTGATCGGCTGACTTAACAACACTTGCTTCCTTGCCTTCTTTACCAACTCGTAATTGGATCCTATCAAGATGTTCCTGAAGCAAGCCCTCTACTCTCCTTTGCAGGCCTAGAGGGATAACCACCTGTAACAAATAAGGCAGTTCAGTTCTACTTGAAGGATGGAACTTAGAGGCTGTGAGTACCGAGGACTTTTGATCCTCTCCATGAGCACTGCAAATTATCACCTCTCTTTGAGGCCGCTTATCATCGAGATCTGGCCTGTAGTTTGGGAGAGGAACCTTGCTAGCAACAACTACTTTTCCATATATTTCGCTGTAAGAGCATACGAAGTCAACTGAGCAAGGAAAGCCACAATAGGAGAAAATTACTCAATGCACGAGTCTAAAGTAGCCACTGCCCCTTCACCTGTAAAGCCCCATCCTTTTCGCAAGATTAGAAATCTGCTCATAGTCTCTTCTATCTCTTTTATCTCGAGATACAATTTCCTGGTCCTTTTCGCTGCGTGAGAGCAAGCTGAGCTTCCACTTCCACTCATCAATGTTGGCAACTGAAGATGATGCCTACAAAGGAGACAGTTTTCAAGACATAGAACAACCAAGTGTTTAATTTTGTTTTCAAAAACGGAATGGAATGAACTAGCTACCCGACCAAGCCTGAGTGCTAAAGAATGCGCCCAAACAAACACAACTTGCTCAAAAGAATCAGTTTCTCCCCGTCCAAACCAAACCCATCTCCAAAAACTGATACATCAACTAAATTCCCGAACAGAACAGAACTGAAAAGAGAATAAACAAAAGAGAACCTTGTGGCCCTCGAAGTCGACTTCGTACTCATCGTCCGAGAACTGCTCTGCGGCATAGCCACAAAACCATCGCCTCGTCGCAAAGAATCCCCCTTCACAAAGCGTTGCCTCAGAAAACAGACCGAGCAAGGAGTTGCAGACCCTGCCCTGCTTGTTGACAAAAGGGCAGGGCATAGACTTGGTGATGTGTCCCAGGAGAGCACATCTTAGCATGATATTAGGCATGTTACTGAGGAAGGCGATCGATGCGTCTCCATCTAAAGGCTGGATTGAAGAGCCAAAGTCGCCGATTCTTCAGGCATTGGCACTCTCTCTCTCTCTCTCTCTCTCTCTCTCGCGAGACTGAAGCAAGAAGACGGAGCTGAGCTTTCAGCCGTCGCAGTGCAAACTCGACCGAGGCTTTTTGGCGTTGGATCACTTTTCTCGTGGGCCTATCAACGAACGCGACTCCATATTAGCCTGGCTAATAATACAAAATACCAAAGAAGTTGAAGGATCTATGTGAAAATGACAAATTTTCCCAGGGCAACAAGCAATTTTGCCAGGTTCATTCAGCTCCAGAAAGTATTTACTCGTTTGGTTCCTCTTCCTCCCCTGACATTATCGTCATTGCTCATCGTGAGAATGCCATGACAAAATGAAGCTGCGAGCAGGGGAATCGGAAGGATGGATTCCAAACCGGAAGCTAGATCCTATCCTATTATGTTGCGTTTGGTCGTCGGGATTTCCGGTCGGGATATGATTGAATATGATAGGATAAGAAATCTAAGGATTTGGCCATATTCTATCCACTGTTTGGTGAACTGCAAATTTAAAGTAGAATATTCTCATATCCTATCCTATCCCGCATTTGGTAAAAACTATATATCAATACAAATGACATATATGCCCCTACGTGATGTTCATGAAATATTCCGATCTTATTACTATAAAAATAACGTTATCATACACAAAAAAACTCGAAAATATACACATTTTATTAGATTTTCAAACCTCTTTGCAAAAAAATAAATAAATAAAATGAAAATAGAAACAAATGAGACAATAAAGTTGTCATCATTCTAAAAGTTAGCTTTTATATGACGGATAAGAGAAATCTTATCCGACTTTATCCTATCCTTCCCCTCGGATTTTTTTATCCGTGTTATATTCCCTCTATATTCTACATTATACTATTCGGGACACCTACCAAACACATGATATAATAAAACATATCATATCCCGAGTTTATATGGACGACCAAACGCAGCATTAGTGTTTGATCGTGCTCTTTGGAACCCGCCTAGAATAGAACCAGCCGGTTCTAAGAAAGTTCGAAGATCAACTAGTCGTCGCGGTTTTTTTTTTTTCTTCTTCTTCTTCTTTCTTTTGTTTTGTTTTATTCAATATACACAATGTATGTGTTAAATTTTGTTTTAAAGGAATAAAAGAACTTACTCGGGTTAGGGGTAAATCGATTTGGTTTCGGGTTTTACAACCTTACAAGTTCCGAGTTCCAAATTACGAACTAGAATTGCCCAATTCAGAGTATGGAATTGGGAAGTGAAGGATTCAAGGTTGGTTTTTTGAACTGAAAATCGAATTAGATGTGAAACAATTAGGTAAAGCTTGTTATGATATGTGCCGGGTTGAACTAATCCGGTTGCTCACTCCTGGCAAGGACTTGAATTTCTTCTAGAAAATCGATTGCCAATTTTATTTAAGCATCACTAAGTTGGTTGTTCAGTTGAATCCTCATCTATAGGTTATTATTATTATAAGAGAAGCAAGTATTGGCAATCTCTCTCTCTCTCTCTCTCTCTCTCTCCGATTTCAGTCAGCTCTTGGGCTGTTCCTGAGAGAGATGGGCCATAACAGGCCCAAAGTGAATCGGCCCATTTCCAAAAGAAACTAAAGTGCTCTGCCAACCGCAGAGCAAAACAGGTCGTCTTCTCCTCCTCCTCCTCCTCCTCCTCCTCTGCCTGTAAAGCGTGCACCGACAACCGGAGGCACCTACTTCACCGGAACTGAATTGGTGAGACACTCGAATTCCTATCTTCTTCCCCCTTCGCCGCCTCGCCGAACACTTTAATTGTGAGTCCGTGCATCGTGCTTCGAGTTGTCTTTCGGTCATTTGAATAGCGCATGATTTTGTTGCTTCCCTTCTTGTTCTTGTTCTTGTTCTTGTTCTTGTTCTTGTTCTTGATTGTGTTGATTCTCGTAGTCCTCCTCTGTAACTAAGCTGATTTTCTTTTGGTGATTACTACACATGATGCCGTTTCGATCAAGACCATGTTACTTCTGTGACTTTGGGATTGAACACTATTCTGAAATGATTTAGCTTCTTTTGAAATCGTTCCAGTTTTTTTTTTTTTGTTTATTTGGTCGGTTGGTCAAATGATGGTTTGGATTTTTTGCTGCTTTATCTTGTTGCAGGTCTGATCGATTTGAGCTCATTTTGAAAGATAAGAAGACATGTCGAAGACGCTGGTGCAGCCAATCGGGCAGAAGAGGCTGACCAATGTGGCCGTTGTCCGGCTCAAGAAGCATGGGATGCGCTTCGAAATCGCCTGCTACAAGAACAAAGTCCTATCTTGGCGCTCTGGCGTGTGAGTCTCTCTCTACACCGCTTGCCCCGTTAAATTTTGAATGGCGACTTCGCTGCATAGGAGAATTATTTCTCCATGATCCTTTGTCAAGTATTTGAATTACATGTATGTAAGAATCAAGAATGTTCAAGATGGTGACAAATATAAGTTCTATGTGTTTTCGATTGATGCTTCTTCATGTTCACTCAAATGGTGGAAGACTCCCTGTTGATATGGTAGATATGCACTTCCTTCAATGTTTCAAACATTATATACAAGAGAAGCAAATTCAGACCGGGATATGCAAATACTTATGGTGCTGACTGTAGAGCATTTTGAGATGTAAATACTTAGCTGTTGCTTTTCATGATAATCTGGAACAGTGAGAAGGATTTGGATGAAGTACTTCAGTCGCATACTGTGTATACGAACGTTTCAAAAGGAGTTCTTGCCAAGTCAAAAGACCTCATGAAAGCCTTTGAGACAGATGATCAGACGAAAATTTGTTTGGAGGTCAGTGACGTTCTATTATGGATCATTACATGTAGAAGATTTTGTGTGTACAATATCCTCTAGTGAATCAGAATAGATGTCTTCTGTTCATAATTCTTACATCTCGTGTCATTTGCAACGAATGCTCATGTAGATTTTGGATAAAGGAGAGCTTCAAGTTGCTGGAAAGGAGAGGGAGATGCAATTTGCAAGTCAGTTTCGAGATATTGCCACAATTGTTATGCAGAGGACAATCAATCCTGAAACTCAACGCCCTTATACTATTAGCATGATTGAGCGACTAATGCATGAAATTCACTTTGCTGTTGATCCGAATAGCAACTCAAAGAAGCAGGTATCGAGATATTCAATTTTGATGGACTTATAAAAGAAATCTTGTTAAAAAAGATGGACTTGCAGGATAATGTTTTGCTTTGATTGGACTTTTAGAATATCATGAACATGGTGTTATATATGTCTGTTGTCATACTATATATACGGCTTATCGGCTTTAGAGTATCATGATATCTTACTGTTGGATTTTCTTATCTTATCTTTTTCCTTCCCAGTTAAATTTCTGTGGTAACTAGCTTTTTCCAGTATCACATATGTATAGAGGAACTTTTGGCCATTTATTGCTTTGAACTGTGTATGCAGAAGATATGCAAGACGTTTGCATATCAATAATACATCTTTTGCATCTCTATTTTCATATTGATGCAAAATTTTAGTGATATAAAACCTAATGGAGGAATCAATCTTTCGCAGCTTTTCACCTTGTAATGTTTAATAAGCTTATACGCTAAATTCTCATGCAGGCACTGGAAGTCATACGTGAACTTCAAAAGCATTTTCCAATAAAAAGAGCTCCTATGAGGCTCAGATTCACCGTCACTGAACAGAATGTTTCTTCTCTCCTGGAAAAGCTCAATGCCTGGAATGCTAGTATCAATTCGAGGGATGAATCTGCAAGTCAAATATCTGTTGTAAGTCTTAGACTGTGATCTTGGAAGAGCTGCACTGACACTACATGAATCGTTGATGAAAACATATCTGCATTCTTGAACTGTGAAACTGTGTTCTTCACTTTTGAATGCTTTGATTGGATGTCCCCATCACAGAATAAAGTGCATGATTCTGATATCTTAGAGTATTTCTAATAGGGTGATTGTAACATACTAACTTTCAGTGTTGGACCAGGAGAGTGTTAAGACAACTTCTTTCTTGTTTATCATTTTTCATTTCTTTTATCCCCCTTTTTTAGTAGCCTTTTTTTCTCTTATATTAGCTAAGCTCCTGCTTCTATTAGGACAGGCTCTTCAAATAACCAGTTCCTCTAATTTTTACTTGGTGCAGTTCGCAGTTTTTTAGTATGATTTAATGACGTCTTCTATTGGCATAGATGTTTGGCTAGAGACAATATGCCTCTATGTACTCGGTGAGTCTAGACTTTTCTTGTCAACTGATGAATTTTAGATTAATATCCGAAACCCCTCTTCAATGGAAATAAATTGGATCTCTTCTATATTGTTTTCTTGCCCCTAGGATGACGAGAAGTTCATTCTTTTTTATGCATTACGGATCTGCTCTAGATATGTTTAGATGATGTGGTAAAAATCCTAAGCTAGTGATGCTTTGTGCAACGAGGATTAGTCTTGTTTGTTTTGGTATGATGTGCCTTTGTTTACGAGCACACATATTTTATTCAGGTATGCGAAATTGAACCAGGATTCTACCGGGACTGTGAAGCCTTGGTGAGAAATTTGCAGGGGAGAGTGGAAGTTCTTGCATACTCTGTGCATGCTGAAGGGGATACCCAAGTGGACGACTATGATGATCACGAGGACATCCCATCCCGGTCTGAACCTGATTCCGTAGTCCAGCTAACTGAGAGGATGCAGAAACAGACGCTCACGTCTAAAAAAGAGGGCACGGAGGAGGAAGTAAAGCAAAACAAGTGCAGCACCTGCAATGTGGTGGTAGGGGACGCAAAGCAGTACAGGGAGCACTTCAAGAGCGACTGGCACAAGCACAATTTGAAGCGGAAGACCAGGCAACTCCCTCCTCTCTCGGCAGAAGAGTGCATGGCCGACATGGACTTGGACGACATGCGATCAGATTTGAAGGATTACTCATTTTGAGGCTAGTTTTGAAGCTACTGAGGTTTGGTTTTTGTGCAGTGGCTGCGTGTGTAACCCAAAATAGAATGTAGTACAGAGAACTAGTCTACTAAGTTTGCGCCCTCCGCTTATTTCTTGACATATAGTCTTGTGGGCAAGGCAGACTCGTTGAATTTATCAGACTCTTGTGTTCACTTTATTCCTTTTCCAGCGTGTTCAGTCATTCGTCGATACTCGAGAAGTTGGCCTCACATTTCTGTAAGAGAGTTGAGCAGAAATTTTCCGAAGAATGCGAAAAGACTGCACCGAGTTCCTGAGGGCTCAACGAGCCTCACCGTGCTTTTCTGGTGGCCTTATTCTTTGGTGTACGAAGCCAAATGGATTAGCTTGATGAACAGTATGTTTTGCATATTTAAGACATACTGAATCACCCACCAGTTGGAATTGATAATTGTCTATCGAGATAAGCATCTTTGATACTTGATAATCCCTGAATTCTTCTTATCTTGGATGCAAGGTTATATTGAGGAAACTGAAAAAGAAAGAAACCAATTTAGTGAAACGCAAAACTTGATCAGAAGTGCTCCAAGTTTTCCATGACTAGGTTACCCATTGGAAAGACTACGGAAGAAGCAAATGTCGCGATTCACTTGCTTTGATTGTCCAATATTCGCGGTTCCATTCAGTTGATACTTGATAACCCCTAAAATTTGTAATTCTGAGCATTCAAATCCTAAAATTTGCAAATTTAATGTACTCGAGACCTCTGTTTAATTCCGTTAAAATGACGCGGACGGAAAATGTCACGTGGGTTGTTTTATTCTGTCCTACGTGGCTCTCGAGGAAAAGGTAAAATGTTGCGTAAACTTTCATTCACGAAAATCTAATGGAGCTTACGAAAAGATTAAAGTATATGATTGTGGTAAGTCTCGGAATTTAGATACATAAAAATGAAAATTTTAGGATTGAAGAATATTCTCATGACAAGTTTTAGATTTTTTGCTATGTCGGTACATTTTTTGAAATACGCGATAAAATATTTTTAAACAGTTACTTCATATTGATGATTGGTAAGCTCATCATCTCAGCATAATGATGTCGCTGTTGCCGGAGGAATGTAATTTTGTTTTAATAAAACTACTTTTGGAGCATCAATCCGTTGCTTTTTTAAATTAATCACCTACTATGAACCACGAAGTGATATAATTTGTCTGGGGTGACATTTACTTTTAATTTTTCGAACTGTTTTAAACTTTGGGGTACTTACATTTTGACTATTTATCTACACGTAAACAATTCAAAACTCTGAAAATATTCAGATATTGACATGCAGCATCCATATATAAATTTTATAACTCTTCAAATTTTACGTAGTGTTTTTTTTTTTCATTTAATTTTCAAGTTTTAAGAGGGTAAAAACCGAATGTCACTCGAAATCCTTGAGAGCTATCTTTTATATTAAAAGCCACTTGGAGCCGGATTGCTTTGAACAAGAAAACCTGCGAATTCCCAATCGAGACTTGAAATAGCGGACGAAGGGTTCTCTCTCTCCCCCCCCGTCCCGCCCACCTTGACCGTGTATGGCGTCGTCGATGACATTGTTCACCGTCTATTGAATCGATACAGCGACTATGGAGGCTCCAATCATCGGTATTCCCCTCTCTCTCTCTCTCTCTCTCTCTCAATTGTGCGCTGCTCTCTTTTTGGGTCGCTGTGCTTTCTTCCGACGGCAGAAAGTGAGCTCATTCCGTGTGTGTTTTCCGAATGAGCAGATCCGTTGCAGGGAGATTTCCCTGAAGTGATTGAGGAGTACTTGGAACATGGCATTATGAAGTGCCTCGCCTTCAACCGCCGCGGTACCCTCCTCGCCGGTACTCTCTCTGTCTCTGTCTCTGTCTCTCTCTCTGTCTCTCTCTCTGTGGAATTGTTTTTGGAAGTGGCATTCCGACGGTGCATCTAATTTCGGGTTCCGCTAAAGCTTTGATTTTTTTAGCTATTTTGCTAGTGATAAAGAAGAAGATGAGTTCTTTTTAGCTACCGTTTAAACTGGGTGCTTTGAAGTTGGAAAAGATGTGGCTCGACCTCGGTACTTCTGTCATTAGCGGAGGTCGTAAGGGCTCTCTCCCCATCCTGACCTCGTCCGTCTTAGCTACTCAAAATTCCCTACTCGTAGGCCTGTCTGGTCTGTTCTTGGGTGGAGTCATATTTTGTCGCCGTTTACTCACTTTAGAGAATGCTCTTTTGATTTTCTTGCAATCTGGGCACGATGGAATATTTAGAATAACCAGAAAATGAAAGTGTAGTTTGAATACATCAACTGTTTTATCCGAGAATTGTTCCGATTTGTTCCGAGTCTAGATTAGAACACAATTAAAGATGGAAAGAAAAGCAAATATATAAATGGAGTGGAAGGTTTGAAACACAGATCACATACTTTTGGAATGCACATGATTGATGACTAGAATCTTGTTCTTCCAACCGTTTGGTGATTCTTTAAGTTTGGGGCTACAGTTTAGAGTTGCAGTGCAGACAGTCTTTTTCTTGCAAGTCGTGGCATGTGGCGAGTCTTCTGTTGGTGCATCCATCAGTTACATAATGGGATCAGCATCGCAATGAATAGCTGGTCCCTAATGTTAATTTTGAGAAGTAATTCTAGTTCCTTGTTTGAATGCAATTTGTGAGTCCTATTCTTGGATTTTAGCATTTGTTTTACTGAATGGTGGTTTTGGAAGTCTTGTGATAGGAACAGCGAGAGAGTGATCTGCAAATGTCTGCATCTTTGTCTGATTTTTTTCCGACGCTTCTTCTGAAAATTAGTGTCTGGCTGTTGTCCTATGAAGGAATCGTTGTGGTTCTTGATTATGCTATTTCTTCTATAAGTATATCATACTCTGTTTGATTTCCTTTTCCAGCTGGATGCACCGATGGAAGTTGCATTATATGGGACTTTGAGACCCGGGGCGTCACGAAAGAGCTCCGGGACAATGAATGCACTGCTGCAATTACGAGTGTCTGCTGGTCCAAGTATGGCCACCGCTTACTTGTGTCTGCTTCTGACAAGTCTCTTATTCTTTGGGATGTTCTCAGTGGAGAGAAGATAGCACATACAACTCTGCAGCATACAGTTCTACAAGCTCATCTTCATCCTGGTTCCTCAACTCCATCTATTTGCCTGGCCTGTCCTTTCTCATCTGCTCCTATGATCGTTGACTTGAACACTGGAAACACAACAGCTCTTCCAGTTTTGACAGCTGATGTAAGCAACGGAATTGCTCCTCTGCCCCGGAACAAGACATCAGATACATCAGTAACTTACTCTCCGTGCAATGCTTGCTTTAACAAGCATGGGGATCTGGTTTATGCAGGAACTTCGAAGGGAGAAATTCTTATAATAGATCACAAGAATGTCAGAGTGTGTGCCATCATCCTTGTTTCTGGTGGTGCAGTTATAAAAAACGTTGTATTTAGTAGAAATGGACAGTACATGTTGACAAATTCCAATGACCGGATGATTAGAATCTACAAAAATCTGCTACCTCCTAAAGATGGATTAAAGATGCTTGATGAATTGAATGAGGGTTTCAATGAACCAGATGATGTGGAGAAATTGAAGGCTGTTGGATCGAAGTGCTTGGAACTTCTCCATGAGTTTCAAGATTCTATCACTAGGGTCCAGTGGAAAGCACCTTGTTTTAGTGGTGATGGAGAGTGGGTGATTGGTGGTGCTGCGAGCAGAGGAGAGCACAAAATTTATATATGGGATAGGGCTGGGCATCTTGTTAAAATTCTTGAAGGCCCAAAAGAAGCATTGATGGATTTGGCATGGCATCCTGTTCATCCTATTATTGTTTCTGTTTCTTTGACTGGCTTGGTTTATATATGGGCTAAAGACTATACTGAAAACTGGAGTGCATTTGCTCCAGATTTTAAAGAGCTTGAGGAGAATGAGGAGTATGTTGAACGAGAAGATGAATTTGATTTGGTCCCTGAGACTGAAAAGGTAAATGAGCAGATTATGAGCTTGGCTTATTTGGCTTGATGTTAACAATTATTGAATGTGTATGCATACAGGTGAAAGAACCAGATGTTCATGAAGATGATGAAGTTGATGTTTTGACTGTGGAGAGGGATTCAGCTTTTAGTGACTCAGATATGTCCCAGGAGGAACTATGCTTTTTGCCTGCAGTTCCTTGTCTCGATGTTCCTGAGCAGCAAGACAAGTGTGTTAGCAGTTGTTCAAAGTTGCCAGACGGTAACCATTCTGGATCGCCACTTTCAGTAGAGGCTGGTCAGAATGGAAATGTGAGCAACCATAATTCAAGCCCCCCCGAACGTAAGTTTTCTTTTTCCCACTTGCTGGATTTCCGAAGTGTTGAGATTCTTCTCGTACAGACTGGATTTTCCTGTCAATTCCTGCAATATAACATTGGGGTTGTACGCATGACTATTTGTTCTTACCTAAAGCAGATGCCTGACTTAGGATCTGCATGATAAATTGCCCTCTTAATTATTGGCTAGATTTTCTTACCAACTGCTAGGAATCTTGGTAATGCATTTTCATCTCTGACATGGCATTGAGGGAGAAAAGACTACATTGAGTATGTGTGATGAAAATTTCGCTGAAAAATTAGGCACACTATTTATGGTTGTAACGGAGGAGGGCAGAGGAGAGTCTGGGAGGAGGGGTAGCAATCAAGTTGCAGGACTCTGTAGATGAAAATGTGATTTCAATAGGTGATTACTGGTTTTTTAGCACATAAAAGTTAAGTGATGCTAGGCTGTTCTGTGTTCCGTCTCTTGTAGGGAAGTTAATAGAATGTCATTCTTGAGCTCATGTGTGGCCGAAAGGTTTTTCTCTGACTTGTCTAAACTTATGCAGCCATGGAGAATTCAACTGCCGAGGACACGGATGGTGCACGATTAAAAAGAAAACGCAAACCTTCGGAGAAGGGGTTGGAATTGCAGGCAGTGAAGGTCAAGAGACCCATGAAACCTTTGAAATCGTCTGGTAGATTGTCAAAAACTAATAAACCTGTGATTGATCCGGATTCTAGCAATGGTGTATATGGAGACGACGGTTCTGATTGATTCGATTGAATTGCAATTCTCATATATTCTGCCTCTGTGGATGTCGTGTTCCATTTTCACCTGCATGACACAATGTTTACCGATCTCTACTCTAGGCTTTGAATGCCGTCGCCAGGTTCACCGAAACATTCGAAATTCTTACTGCAGGATGTGAACGAAAGATGAACTTTTTTTTTCCTCCCTTTTCCAACAATAGAACCATGATTACACTTTGGTGATTCTCTGGTAGTTGACCAATTGTTCATAGCAGTCAAAGTAACACAATGTGCCGCTAGAACTCAAACTTCGACAAGTTAGAAGGTTGGTCCTATGTATTCAACATTAAGCCAAGCTACATGAGCTCGACCTAGACGTCGAAACTTGATCTGATCGCTCAGAGTTAAGCTACACATTCAGACTCTGCTGGCCGTATACAACAGTGAAAATAACATGGTTTTCATTTTTCTCGTCCTTTTTTCCACTAGGCTCGTGTCAGCAGAGGTCGAGTTCAAAGCATTAGGATGCTTGGGGTCGGCTGATTCTCAACCCGACTCAGACCAAAACCGTACGTTAAGGAACTTCCAATCATGTTAATAAATGGCGTTATCTCCAAGATCATTGGGGTAAGGAAAATCTCACCATCCTTAATGGGTCAAGAGAATCGATAATCCCGTGAATAAAATACTTTGAGGCCATTACATGCCTCAATTATCCTTGATGGTCTCAGCCGGCGACTACTCTCCGCCCTCGTTAGATCGGGTCGGTACGGCATGCCCTTGGGCTTAATGAACTTGGACTCATGTAACTAAATCGCATATTCTCTCCAAGATCATCAGGTAAGGATCCCGATCCTTGCCAACAGGTCAACAAAATCAGCAATCACTATGGACACGGCCGATAGTTGAAAGAGCTTGGGATATTGACTCGACCGCCTTCTACGGAAAAGGATAACCCACTTCGAGCCAATTTTGTGCACTGTTTATCTCATCGCCATGGTCAACATTGTAAGTCCAGCCCCCCTTAATGGGTCATGGGTCGCTGGCAAGACCTTCCATGTCGGCGATATTTTAGGTTAATCAATTTTACCATAGTAATGATAAGAGTAGGAAATGCGTTTGTGCCCACTTTCGGTAAAGCGGCATATTCTACATGTGTAACCTGCGTAAACATCACTTACTAATGCCTAGCGACGACTACGCGTGTGTTGATCATCACATATGGTCGGTCGAGATTGTACTTCTGTTTAGATTTGGATGGACAGGAAAGCCATTTTCTTATCTAAATTAACAGCTATAGGATTGATAAGAGTGTTTTTATATCTTTTCGTGCCTGCAACTTGGACTGAACAAATTTTGGTGATTGGTGTAAATGGCAGTTTTCACCTATGACAACACCCAGCATAACGTGGTCTCCATCGATGCAAATGGGTACAACAAATGCACGACGAAGAAAAACTACAGAAGCTACGCTAGTGGCAACGACCAGATAAAACTGACCGAAGCCGGCAACCAGTACTTCATCTGTTCGTATCACTGCGATGAGGCTAACCTGAAGATTGCAATCACTATCCACTCATGATGAAGCGACATCGATGTGGTCAACTGAGGTAGGGATTTCATCGATCTTAGCACCGGCTACACGGTAGATGTCAAGGCCTTTTCATTTGGCGTGTTTACTTTCCAATTTTCTCGTACGATGGAGTAGGGAAATGGAGTGGGAATTGTCTCAATAACAAAGGCACGTAATGGCCTCAATGGAATGCTTCGAGTGCTTTGCGTTAAACAGTACCTTGTTCATCAAACTGGTGGAAAATGAAGAAAATCTTCCTTCTCCTCGTTAAGGGTACAAATAGAAGGTACTATTTGCATTATAAAAAAAAAAAAACACTCCAGTTTCCTTAATACCAATACGAAATACAGAAAATGACGTGGCAGTGGATAAAAGATGTGCAGGATTTCAAGCCCATCATAATTGTCAAAGCCCTAAAAGATTTCACCTTGGCATACGGCGAAAGTCAGAATAGTATGCACAAAGGCGCAATGTACCTTCTTAGCTGCATCTTGTGGGCGTTGGAAAGATATTCGTAAAGTATTGGGGGGAAATAAATAATACGGCCTGTTGCAACCAGAAAAACAATAACACGGATAAGGCGATAACAACTTCAATAATGACAAAGTCAATGAGTAAACAATGAGGCAATTACAAATCAAATTGTTATAAAATTGTAATGGAATTACATAAGAGGTGAGGTACGGCTAATCTCCGTGTGGCGATTATTTCCTGTCTACGATGATAAGCAGCTTCACAAACCGTGTCTCCTAAAATATGATACCCTAAACCCATTTGTATTAGTACTATGTGGATGTGATTGTGTCGAACACTTCTTGAAATCGGCACACTTAGCGAACGACTATAGAGAAAACTAGAGGAGCACTTCGAGGAGTTCTCCTTATTTGAACTAAAGAGACACGTCTATTCATAGATAATAAAAACAATTCAAGAAATTGAAAGGACAATAATTCAAGGTCATGTCGGTTAGGCTCACATTAGTCGAGCCATTAATCCTTAATAACGGTAATATTAAAGTCAGAAACTCAAGTAGAACGAAGAGTCACGTGAATTCAAGAGACATGTGAACCGAAGAGAGTTGCTGAGCCATTGATTCATAATAATGACAACAATGAGGATTCTGCAAATAGAATAACTACAATTTGAATATCAAAATTTTTGAAAATTCGTTAACTGGAATAATTGATTTTGCAAATGGAGTGGGAGATCTCAGCGTGTCCTTGAGCTATGCTGCTACATATTAAGTAGGGGAAGAATTTGGCTGGTCCTATAATATTGATCTCGACGCGTGGGTCCCTGCTAGGACTTTCTATGTCCTTGATGTTTTAGGTAATCAATATCACCATTTTCATTATAAGAGTAGGAAATGCATGTGAGCACGAATTCCCTAAAGTGGCATGTCCACATATATAATCTGCAAGGGACATCACTTACTAATGCCGAATGACTACGCCCATGTCGATCATCATGTATGGTTTGTCGAGATTGTACTTCAATTGAGATCCGGATAAAGCGGATAGTCATTTGCTAAAGTGAATAGCATCAACAGGATGAATAGGAGCATCGTTATATCTTGTTGCGCTTGTGGCTTCTACTCAAACTGATTCGAAGCATTCACGTAAATGGACAGTTTTCATCTATGACAACACCTATCATAACGTGGTCTCTGTTCGTATCACTGCGACTACGCTAACCAGAAGATGGCGGTCATGGTCTATCATTGGTCTTAGCACCTGCTACGCGGCTGCTCTCAAGGGCCTTTTCATTTTGGTGTGTTTTACTTTTCAAGTTTTCCCATTGAACGAAGTAGGGAAATGAAGTTGGAATTGTCTAGATGGATCAACAAAGGAGATCTACTTATCGTTGAATCCGTTAATTTATGACTTTTTTCCTTTTCTATCTCTGGATTTTTTTAAGAAGATCATGAAGCACATTTATAACAATCACCTTTGAGTGCTTTGCGTTAATACTTAATCAAGGGTCTATTTATCCTTCGGTTTGCCACGCTTTCCTCTGTATACGTCTGGATTATGAAGCAGAAAGGAGAAGTGAGATAAATCCTGTTTACTGTGTTGAAGATGCCCTTCACCGCCTTGTTCGATTTTGGCTATGCAAAAAGCCGCTCGGGGTTCCAGAATAGGATCGCCTCGCAAATGTAAATTGTAAATTCTTGCATAGTTTTGGCTTTGTCGTCTTCGATCGAAGTTCGAAATGCCCTAGTGAAGAGAAACCAGGGGAATGTTTTGGTCTGAATTCTACCTTTTGAGGCTAGGAATACCGAATACAGGATAGCAAAATATTGCCTAATTCTCACTATATCAATCGTTCTACCACCACTTCTTAAGTCCAAAATAGCAGAAACTGATCAGTCCAATAACATGGGATTTTACAGGCGTAACTCCTGCTGCCACACACAGCGATAACAAAGGTAGTTTCGACAGTAGCTTGTTCATCAAAGTTTTCGTCGAGTAGAGTGACTCGAGCCTTTAGACACGGCCGACGGTTGAAAGAGTTTGATTTAGGAATCAACCGCCTTCCACAAAATGGAGGACTCGCTTTGAGCCAATTTGTGCATTGTCTATCTTATCGCCATAGTGAGTAAACCAAAGCATTTTCGAATTGGGTAATCACTTCATGCATGAAATCACCAAGCAGAATGAACTGTCCTCTCATATAGTATGTGTATGAGCAGGACTAACAATACATAAAATGTACGCGCACACAGACAAAATCTTATTTCCATAGAAACGCACTTCACTCTGCACAATAGCTTGGAAATGGCGCATCTGGGAAAGTGCTTTCTCAATGTCACGACGGTGGTGACGATGTTCGTGTTGATTCTTCCGTCCTTTGAGCTGTGCCACTTCATATCAAGGAGGGGACGAATTTGGCTGGTCTATGAAGTTGATCTCCAAAGGTGGGCCGCCGGCAAGACTTTCTCTTTTGGTGATGTTATAGGTAGTCAATTTTGCCGTTGTCATTACAAGAGCAGCATTACAAGGGCAGGAAATGCATGTGAGCACGAATTCGCTAAAGGGGCGTGTCTAAATGTATAATCTGCATGGACATCACGTACTAATGCCGAGCGACAACCTGCATGTCTATTATCATGTATGTTTTGTCGAGATTGTACTTCGATTGAGATTTGGATAAATCGGATAGTCATTTCCTAAGGTGAATGACAGGAATAGGATGAATAGGAGAGTGTCGTTATATCTTCTTGTACTTATGGCTTTGACTGAACTGATTCTAAGCATTCATGTAAATGTACAGTTTTCATCTATGACAACTCCCTACATAACGTGGTCTTTGTTGGTGCAAATGGGTACAACACATACTTGGCGGATTCAAGTGGCAAGGACGAGATAACGTTGGCAAGCGCCGGCACATGCTTTTATTTATTCACAGTTACATCGGATTAAGCGAAAGAGACTGCTGACTCGTTCGGCCAATTAATAAGAAATCGCTGATATAGGTCGTTCAACGTCACTTTCTTAGTTTGAATTTAATAAAAATCACCCGAGAAATCAGACACGGGATTTATTTATTTCATTTCACGAGGAAACTGATGATGACATGTAAGTAAATTTCTTTTATTTTGAGGATGATATGTTGTTGATGAAAGCTAGTTCTCGGCTCTTGTGGAAGATCCGTATTTGTAGGACAGATAGGCCCCGAGAGCCACAATCACCACAATCGCCACTCCTACGTTCACAACCAGTTGCCGATCTTCGTTCAAACCTGTGGTCAGTCCCTTCACTGCCCTCTTCGCAGCGCCGACCAAATTCTCGGTTTCGATCACTTTCTTGCCTGAGATGGCTTTTGGAATGCCAAGGTTTCGTGTACGATCATCATCCAATCCGGCCCCGGTGTTATTCTTCCTCGAAACCTCTATCACTCCATTTCTCTGCGCATCGTCCTCGTTCTGTGATGATGTTTTGTTTGGCTTGTCACGTGGAGTCTGTTGTTGATCTTTGGGTTTCTTGGTTGTCTGCGATTCAACGGTAGGTCTGTCGCCCTTCTCCTTTGCTCCAACTGCCAAGCCTTCACCAACTCCATAAGCAGCGCGGTCCGACATCACATTCGATGCGGCTCCTTGAGGCTCGACCCGGCTTGCTTTTTGTGGCGTTGGGTCACTGGCCTTGCTTGAGGTGGCTTTTGGAGGGGGGTCTTCTTGACCCTTCTGATGTTTCGCCTGATCAACGGCTTCCTTTGCGCCGGCGACCACCTTGTCGTCGATCTTCGTCTTTCCGATGTTACCGCTTGAAGTGGTCATTGGGGGCACATTTTGTTGACCAGCCTTGGGAGATTTTGGCTCTCTTTCAGTGCTCAAAGATTGTTTCTGAGTCCTCACTTTGGGTGGTGGTGCTTCTTCAGGAGGGACTGGCGTGATGGTTTGCTTCGGCAGGGTTAGGACGAGAGTTCCGCGCTCGAACTTGCCTCTGATCTCGCCCGGCTTGCAGTTCTCCGGGATGCTGAAATCCTTGCTGAAACGGCTGAATTTGTTGGTCCCGAGAGGACGCTCTCCACGGACTTTCACAGTTCGCGGCCGCTCATCATATGTGACCTTGATTTGCTCCTTGACAAAACCTGTATATGAACAAATTACATATATACAATGTGAAAAGGTCGAATTTGAGTTATCACGTCGGTGCCGACGATTTCATCATGGTCGGAGGACCCAATAGCGCTCGATCGAAGTTCAGAACATGTTCTTGAATCGAGAAATTAATTATTACATGACCGCAATACATGTTCTAAGACAAATTGAACCATTAAACTTAATGCAACTTCGACTCTATGATTGAGCGAAGTAAGAAAACGGAGGAGACAACTATTGATGGCAGAACAAGGATAGAATAGCAAAAGAAAAAAAACCGAAGGAATATGCAAAACCTGGAAGAGAAACGCTCAAGAAATTCGCGGTCGGTTCTTCCCGCCACTCAAACTTGGGATCAAAATCCTCGTACACGGGACGGCCCGTCACTTGTGGCGTCCGGCCAGCAACAGTCCCGGACGTTCTCGGCCTCGTCGCCATCGACGTATCTCGTATTTTCTTCCCCCTCCGCAACTATTTGATCATAAGATAGACATTTTGCTCGGCGTTGTCGGTCCGTATATATGTAGTCTTCAACAGCGTCGGTAATGCTTGTGGCGTAAGTAGGTTTCGTGCGTTTGTGTCGGACACGTGAGATTATTCTTTGCCGATTGTTTGGAGTCAAATTGAACAAGGCAATACATTGCTTCTCTGAGAAACAAGGACCAAAGTTCTTTGTTTAGCCTCTGCTTCTCGCCTACGTGAGATGCACCAATCCATCCCCCCTATTTCAAATTCCTTACTTGAGGATGACTCCTCATGCGTTTGCATGATGAGTCTTGAGAATTAGAGAATCCAATAACAAAAAATCGAACCCGACATAAAAATACGTAGCCAATGCCGATTTCAAATACGATCGGAATGTGATGATGAACTTGGCTCTGCCCTGCCGATAAGTTATTGGGCGCTTCTAGATTGTAGCACTTGTGACACCCGACTAGATAATAAAAAAAGTAGTGAGAAAATGTGTGGTATCACGTTTATATTTTACAAGTAACTAATTATTTCACCGCACGGCTCATGAATATGAAAGGCTCCCACTTCTCCATGTGACATTACTTGGATATTACGGCAATTGCGACTCTCTCGTGCAAATTGGGAATTAAGCAATTAGTGCGGAATAGACTCGGATCGTGATGTTTGCGATCGAATTGGGAGAGAAATTTTCCCAATTAGATTCTCCCAATCTGATAAGGGGGTGGAAAATGAAAATTCAAAAGAAATGGAGGACTGAAATGGAGAGGAAAGTGAAAGGCTTACCTGGACACGTTCCCACGAATTCCCAACAAGAAGGAAAAAGACAACATCGTCACTCACTCACTTCACTTCATCACCGTTTCTCTCTCCACTACCACCTCTTCTTCTCTTGGCCAATCTAACACGTTCACTTCACCGTCATCTTTTTTGTTGTTTCTTTTCTCCTTTTCTCTGTTTATTATGCCTTCCAACCCCTGCTCTCTTTCAGTCGCTTTCAGCTGTAAGCGTATCTCTTTCTGCTTCTACTTTTGCACCGTAAGTTCTCTCTCTTTTTCTCTCTCTCTAAAATGTGGCTTTTTGCTCTGATGAAAGAATCTAGAAAGTCATCTTTTTAGCTCGCTTGTAATAACTCAAGAACAGAGAGGATAGGGGATGACCCTTTTAACTGTTCAGGCTTCTTTAGCAAGACTAGGGGTAAGGGCTATGTAAAGATGGTTCCTTTTTTTTTTTTGGGTAAGGTAAAGATGGTTCCTTTTCAACTCGCACAAGGTAGCTTAACAAGAGATGAGAGACGCACACTGGCGCCAACTGTTGCGCTCTTGCCTCTTTTTCTCGCAGCGCAACCAAACAGGGCAGTTACCCAGAAATGAAACTGATTGGAAGTTCCCTTGTTGGGTGATCTAGGACTGAACAAGGGCTCTTGGGGGCGGGGTGGTGCGGACTGAGAGATGAGCAGGGCTTGTCTTCAAACACTTGGGGTGCTTTCGTTATGGTGGTTTGTGGCATCAGCAATGGCTCAATCCACAGAGTACGTTATGTACAAGGACCCAGAGCAACCGGTGGCTGCAAGAGTGAAGGACCTCTTGAGTAGAATGACGCTGGAAGAGAAGATTGGTCAGATGACACAAATCGATCGCACCGTGGCGACTTATGACTTCATGAGAACCTACTCCATTGGTAAGTAGAACAGATCAACATTGTTTATGCTTGTGCATTTTATGTTTTATTTCTTTCTTGTGTTTCTTTTTTGGGGCACTTGGTATTTGGGGTTCGTTGTTGGATTATTATATATTCTATAAAAGTTCACATTTTTTAAGGTGCAATAGTTTGTGTTGTTAAGTAATGACCTACCATTGCAAAGTTTAGCAGGTGTCGTCACACTTCATGTCTGGACTCCATGCATGTTCGACCTACTGTTATGTGAGTGCGGGACACATGATCTAGAAGTTTAATTCGTTTATGTCACAATGATTGTTCATTTCCAGTTATCCAGTGCAGTGTATAGGTTGCCACCTCACCGTCTCAGAACTAATATTTTGTGATGAATGAGCATTTACCTTTTCTGATTATTTTAGTCCAGGTAAAAACCCTAGCAGTATCAACTCATGTGTGCAGACATGGACATGATCCATTTCGGTTTCATTTTGCAAGGGATCAAGCAGTCTCTATTTTACTATATGAGATGCAAGGGTTGATCAACCTCTATCACATATGAATGCACAAGCTGGGTTCCAGCAATAAGTTAGCCTCTCGTATTGATTGAATTCATTTCAATGTTAATAAGAGAAGCAGGACTTCTATCTTGGAGTTTGAAAGAAAGTATGATTGTCCTTCCGCATTTACTCTTGTAATCCTTATTGTAAGTATGATAATTGGAGATAGATATATGAAAGTCCTATTTCGTTTTCTTCAAAATTGTTCAGCCCTCAAAAGTCATATGACATGCTTTCTCTGTAGTAAATCTGTATGTGACATTACCATTGATAACGGCCGCACCAATTACACATACTTGATGGATTTTGTACATGAGAGACCCTGCCTCTTAAAGTCATACTACCGTACATGCTTTAGAGGCATCAATAACCTCAAATCATCTACTGAATTCTTTGGTTGATGTGATTATGATGTGTTACTGACTCCATCGAACCCCACCTTTTTTTTAACATTTAACCTCCGAGAAGATTGCAGATAACTAATGTGATAACTCGTATCTGTTTATAGCTCTCACAGAGACAAGATCATCTTAATATCAAGAAAGAGTCCCATAAAACTGTCAGGTTGGCAGACTCTTGAAATGTCACTGGGCATGTTGCAGGGAGTGTCTTGAGTGGCGGTGGGAGCACTCCACTTCCTGAGGCAAGTGCGGAGGATTGGGTCAATATGATAAATGACTATCAGAATGGTTCTTTGTCCAGTAGATTGGGTATCCCAATGATATATGGAATAGATGCTGTTCATGGGCACAATAACGTCTACAATGCAACAATTTTTCCGCATAATATTGGACTTGGTGCAACAAGGTAAAAAAAGTGTTACTTCTTGCCGGTATAGTAATGTTTTGCCTTTGGAAATTATCTACGCTCTAATGTGGTATAGAGTTCTGAGATACTGGCCTGTAAGATTTTGTAGTGCATCAATTTTATATCAATTTCTGAAATACCAGCATGTACTTAGGTGGTTTAGTAATCTGAATTACGATCGTTCGGCTTGAACTTGCTTGCCTGTACCTCCTTCAAGGCTAAATATTTACCTGATATGCTATTTACTCCAGAACTTTGAAAATAATTCTCTGGGTCAATCTAAGTGGAATTTTTCATTGGTTATTACATCATGTGCAGAGACCCTGACTTGGTGAAAAAGATTGGTGCTGCCACAGCCCTTGAAGTCAGAGCCACGGGGATTCCTTACGTCTTTGCCCCCTGCATTGCAGTAAGCAGCTTAAACAAAATGTTGACAGAATTAAGCAAAAGCATACCTTATATATGCTTCTAAAGTTGTCATATAGGCCTTTTCAGCCCATCTTTATACGGCTTTCAGAATTTCATTTCTCGGGACTTTTTTGATAGGTTTGCAGAGATCCAAGGTGGGGTAGGTGTTATGAAAGCTATAGTGAAAACGAGGAAATTGTGAGACAAATGACTGAGATTATACCTGGATTACAAGGGGATATTCCTTCTGACTCTCGCAAAGGAGTTCCATATGTTGGTGGAAAGTATGAGCTCTATGGCTTTCTAGTGTAGACTTTATATTCTAATTGTAATGTGCTAAGTTATTATGTCTAGGCAGTTCCTTTGTTTTAAGGAGTTATTGGGAAATATTCTTTTAGCAATTCAACATTTTCTGATGATTGCTGATGTGCCCATATATGACGCGCCTGGTGCCTTGGAAAGTGCATTCTCTCTGATCCACCAAAACTGTTGTCATGTTTCTCTATGATTTGTTCCTCACTCCATCAATCGCTACTGATCTGCTGGCACCATCTTTACTAAGAATGCTTCGTCTTTAGTATTGAAGTCCCATCAACTTCGTTCTTTTCCTGTCATTGTTGTCAGTTGTCAATATTGAATTGCCTTTCTTTGAGGAGTTTCCTCCTTGATTTAACTTCAAAATATCCACAGGAACAAGGTTGCAGCATGTGCAAAGCACTTTGTGGGTGATGGAGGAACTACCAAGGGGATCAATGAGAACAACACTGTTGTTGACATGCATGGTTTGCTCAGCATCCACATGCCTGCTTATACAGATGCAATAATTAAGGGTGTTTCAACAGTCATGGTCTCTTACTCTAGCTGGAATGGAGAAAAGATGCATGCTAATCGCGACCTTGTTACTGGTTTCCTTAAGGACACTCTCAATTTCAAGGTTCGATCCACTCTGCATTGTTTCAGCTATATACATAATTAGCACGCCACAGCGGCATCTCACACTGCTCAACAAATTGTGTCCTTGGGAGAACGTTTTTAAGAGTCCCGAGATGGGAACAAAGGTTTATACACGGCATTAGGTGGTCACATGATGCGCATAAAGAGTTCTGCTTTTGTTATTCCTCGCAGCATAGTGTTTGTGCAAGTTTTTATCAATGCTGATCCTCCATTGAATTGGGATGTCCGATTAAAATTCATTTTGAATTACTCATCGTTTAGCCTTGACAACCTACCTTCTTCATGCTCTGTTCATATCAAAAGAGGTTTAAGCCATCCTATACTAGTTTGCTTAAAAATTATTTCTAGATCAAATTATGCCTATAGATGATGCATTAGAAGTGTATGGTCTAGCAATCTGTTTCTCTGTATGGCCTAATCATCATCTATATCTCCTGTGTCCTATCTATTTATATTGTAGTTCCATCGGTGCTACTCATCTATTGTCAAATCCTCATGTATATGAAATAGTTGAATAATTAACTCCTTGGTTGCTGAACAACATATACTGCCATGCACTCAATCGCAGTTATAAGACAAGATGCCTGCCTGCCAACACCCATATTCTGCCACAAACTATCTCTGTGAAATGTTATTTACACATTTTCACCTTTTTGGAAGACTTACTATATTGAAACATAATTGACAGTGGATCCCAGTTATTAGAAAATATATAGTGGATCCCTGTTGAAGGTAGTTAAATCTAGGGTGGTATGTGTTAATTCATAAGATATGTATATCACAGAATATCAATCGCTTACTTGGATATTTTGATCAATTTCAGGGCTTTGTTATCTCAGACTGGCAAGGCATAGACAGGATCACTTCTCCTCCACATGCAAACTATACCTATTCTGTCGAAGCTGGAATTTTAGCTGGCATTGACATGGTTAGGTTCTCTTCTGCTATTTGATGTTTTCTCAACTGTCTTTTAGAGATAGCTCCGTCATTTGACAATTCAAGTTCAGATCAAGGAAAATGTACTTAATACGTAGTTTTGGTTTTGTGGCTTCAACAGGTCATGGTCCCTTTTAATTTTACAGAATTTATTGATGATCTAACTAACCTAGTTAAAGAGGAGGTTATCCCTATGGATCGAATTGATGATGCAGTGGAGAGAATATTGTTTGTCAAGTTCACCATGGGCCTCTTTGAAAGCCCTATGGCTGATCTTAGTCTGGTGAGCGAACTTGGAAGCCAGGTTAGTGAAGTTATTATTCCATATGAACATTCCAAGTCGATGATGATACCTGCTGGTGGCTTGGTGCTAAGGCAAATGAAAAACTCTTTATGAAGGATTGGGCATTTTCTGGCATATTCCATGAACCACCGTCATTTTTCGGTTACATATGCTTAAATTTGTGTATTTGCTCCACTGCTATTGGTAAGTAAGCTAACTTGCATCACCATGGATAATTACTTGTCCTGTTAGTTTACCAGGCACACAGAGAGTTGGCGAGGGAAGCTGTGAGAAAAACTCTTGTGCTGCTGAAGAATGGGAAAAATGAGACTGATCCTTTGCTGCCACTTCCAAAGAAGCCAAAGAAGATCCTTGTTGCAGGTAGTCATGCTGATAATTTGGGTTATCAGTGTGGTGGATGGACGATCAACTGGCAAGGATTTAGTGGAAATAAATACACCAGAGGTACTGCTCCTACTACGTGTCTTCTTCTTCAGTTCTATTTGAGGACTAATTGCGCATATTGGTTCAGGAATTCTGTTATGCGCTATTGACCTATAAGGGTCGTAGAACATCATGGCATATCGTCTTTTTGAACAATTGAAGTCTTTTCTTTTGTTTTTGTAATGAGACAGCAGGATAAGCATCTAAACGGCAAGCTTTGCAATGAAGAAAGCTTAAAAAGTGAAGATCTAGGCCATTTGTTTAAATACCCTGGTTTTGTTTCCATGTTTTGGGAAAGGTAATAATAGTGGCATTAGGTTCCTCAGGAAAGGAGAAAGAAATTATTGTCGAAGCCTTTCAGAACTTGCTGAGGAGGGCATTTAGCATTGTGCACTCCTGCACAGACTTGCACGCCAATAACTGCGTCGTCTAATAGCTACCTAAAAGTTAAATTAAGAGAACTCTTTGGTCTGGCCCAGAGTCTACATACTGTTGGGGCACAATCCTTGTCCAGCCTTGATCTCCTCTGGTGATGTTAAGCGCTGTCGTTCTGGGGCTTTTGGTTTTTAGTTGATAAGGATACGTGGAGTACAATCTTTCAGGTTCCTCTGAAGACAACTAAAGGGAAACTTTCATATTGATGAATTTTCTTTTAATGCTGCCGCAGGAACTACAATTCTCAGTGCCATAAAGTCTACAGTTGATTTGAGCACAGAAGTAGTCTACCAAGAAACCCCCGGCAAGGATTTTGTCAAGTACACTGATTTTGATTATGCTATTGTTGTTGTGGGTGAGCACCCTTATGCAGAGACCGCCGGAGATAGCATGACACTTACAATGGCAGATCCCGGTCCCACCACCATTACCAATGTTTGTGAGGCTGTGAAATGTGTGGTCATCGTAGTTTCAGGAAGACCTCTCATGATTGAACCATATATTTCTTCAATTGATGCCCTAGTGGCAGCATGGTTACCGGGCACTGAAGGTCAGGGAGTGGCTGATGTTCTTTTCGGGGACTATGGGTTCAATGGAAAGCTTCCAAGGACATGGTTCAAATCTGTGGATCAACTCCCCATGAATTTTGGGGATTCGCACTACGACCCACTCTTTCCTTTTGATTTTGGACTTAAAACTGAGTCTGTCCCAGGCCTCGTAGCAAGGTAACTTCTATTGGTAAATTCGTTCTAAGGGAGCGAGCTCCAAAATTAAAACTGCTTTGGCGTCATGATTATGTCGATTGGCTTATGCTGTCTTTCACTTAATTTGTGTTGGCAATTGACAAATGTGGTTGCACGCTTATTGGAGACTTGACTTCTTTAGATTTTTTACGTTTGCCATGTGAATTTCCGTAACATTTATGTGGTATCTGATAATGTTCTTGTTCGAAGAAGTTGCTCTTTGATGGAGTATTGAGGATATGCTCCAACTGAATTTATCGTAATGATGACTGTCGATGATGATGGTTTATTTACCAATTTGCAATCCTGAAGTGCAAATAATAGCTGTTACGCTATATATTTGAGAAGACGATTACGTGGTTCTTCTGTACTGAATTTAATTTCTCTATACAGGGCTACCTCATTCGGCACTGATTGGAGACCGCACCCCCTAATGGTCACAGCCTGCTTAGCTATCAGCCTATATTCAGCTTCTGCAGCTTGTTGCTCCGGTTCGCTTTCAACTCTTTGATTTCCTAGTCGAATGTTTTTTGATGTTGGTAGGTTATAGGTGGCGGGCACCGAAGGTCAAATTGATATGGTAGAAGATTTATCTTCTGTAGTTCATTTGGATGTAGTACTCCCGGGGGGAAATGATTTATCTCCTTGTATCTTCTTCTAGTCTTATTTGATTCATGAGAGCGAAAGAGCTTCTCCCTCCCCAACTTTGCAGTCTGACTCTGTAATGACTTTGGTTTCCGGAACTATACATAGGGGCACTTGCCGGGATCTTCTGTGCCTTTATGTATCTATACCTTCTTCGCCGCTCTCGAGAGTCGGAGTTCTGTGCGCAAGCGCAGTTATATCGGGTACAGTTCAAAGTCGGAATATACGGGACCTCAAAACTTCTTAAATTTCTGCAATCAAGTTCTGAGAGTCAAGTCATTGGAGTTTTGCAATCATCCTTGAAAAGCTTTCGGCGCCATGACATCCCTCGATGCCATTTGATTCGATAAAGTGCATCGAGCCTGTGGAGATTAAAAATGTTCGTACTAATGACTGATCAGAGGTCCGAGAATAATAGGACATGGCGGATTCTTAAAAGCCCGAATTGTACGTACCTAGACATTTCAGGTTTTCTAGCTCGAGTCCGGCATCATCTTGTTATTGCACATGTCATCTTATACAGTTTTATGGTTGCATGGCCAATTGCAAGACTAATATCTTCGAGAGGAAATCGAGACTTTCTCGTTACGGTAAGAAATGTTTTACCGGCCCACAACCCCTAAAACATCTTGATAAAGGAATAAGGGTTCTTTGACACCTCATCAACGGATACTGCTGTAATACTAGAAATTATTAACACCTTTCGAAAATTACTAGAATTTTTTTGAAAATTACTAAACATGTTTGTAAAATCGGTGATTTTAACTTATGGGGTTTTTGAATTATCCGTAAATAAGGGATGAATTATCCGTTTGTTACTTTAACGATTAATTCACTGTTCTATACAATTATTTTCTGAATTGGGCCGAATATCATAGCGATACCAAGGCCCAAGCCTCGTTCTAAGACCCGAAGGAAAATTACCCATGCACGAATTGGTGGGGCATGTGACACGCGGCAGTCTCCTACAGGTCCACGACTGAGAAGATTTTTTTTACCCCTTATTGTCAAGACGATTTTCGAATTTCAAATCATGCTCCAACGGTCATATTTTTCCCCCTAGGGTTTCCAACGTCTGTCTCCCGTCTACGACTACAAATACTCCCTACACCGTCCGGTCTCTGCAAATTGCCCAAAACGCCTTGTTTTGACAAACGCAAAGCGATTCCCATTTTTTTACAGAACTAGAACAGTAAACGCTCTCTCCCATCTTCTCCAATCTCTCTCCCTTGCCTCGGCGCCGAATCTGCGGTCGCGATTTCTCGTAGTCGAAATGGACTTCCACACGCTGTCGAGGAGGGAGCTCCAGGTGCTGTGCAAGAAGAACAAGATCGCTGCCAACATGACCAACGTCGCCATGGCCGATGCCCTCACTGCTCTCCAACATGTAATTAACGATGTCTTCTCATTCTTAGTTTACTCCGATGATTATTCGGTGGTGTATTGCCTTCGATTTTTCCGCTTCATAGTGATTCAGATGATGATTCGATGGCGTATTGCCATCGATTTTGCCACCGGCTGATTCAGTGAATCAACAGCAGGGTGATTCGGTGAATCACGAGATTAGAGAAGAAACGTTTTGAAAAGGAGAATCTGGGAACTTTTCAAACAGTTTTGAGGTTGTAATTGAATTTCCATTGATTTCGCTGCTGCTTTGTGATTCCAAGATGATTCGATGGTGTATTGCCATCGATTTTGCTGCCGGCTGATTCGGTGAATCACGAGATTAGAGAAGGAATGTTTTGAAAAGAAGAATCTGGGAACTTTTCAAACAGTTTGGTGGTTTTTATTGTGGTTGTACTGACCAAAAAGAGAATGAATTGATTCATTTGCAGCTCAGATCTTTCTATAATGAGTCAAGATCTTATTTTCCATAGTTGAATGTTGTTAATGGAATCTAATATTGAGCACAGTTGAGTCATTTTCGATAGCATGATGTTGCTTGAAACTCGAGTGGAGAGAGAATGTTTTTTTGTTTTTGTCCGATTTCATCTAACTGGTTTTTGTATTTTTCTGGCAATTTCTGCAACAGGTTGAGGGGTTGGAAGAGTTCCTAAATCCATCCGAACCTACCAATGCGATGCAATCGCCAGAGAAAGCTCCGCCCGAAACTCCAGCTGTTCCTCGAACTGCAACTCGAGCCTCGGCTAGAGCAAAACCTGCAAAGGATCCCGACAGCTCGCTGGCCATGTCTCGTGCTCGTCGCAGTGCGATGAGCAGTAGGCACGTTGCAGATCAGGAGAACAAACAAGTCAATCTGCCGGATACTCCTGCTGTGCCGATAACTGGAAAAAGAGCCGGGCTTGCCTCGGCTCGGAGAAGACAGGAGGCTATGAAGAGAGATGAGAAGACCGAGGAAGAAAATCAAGTTGTGCCAAAGTCTTCGACAGTGAAGAGCACACAGAGAAAGGCTCGAGTATCTGCAGCGCCAAGGGTATACAGCACAAGGAGGTCAGTGAGGTTGTTGGAGAAGTCAATGTCTGAACTGAAGCTGTCAGAGGAAAGAGCCTCAGAAGTGGAGCCAATTAAAATGGATGACCTGGGTTTGAAAGAAGAATCAGAAGAAGTCCTAGAAGAAACTGAAGAGAACAAGAATACACTTGGTAGGTGTTCTAATTTAAGGATGAAATTGATTTAGGAGTTATGAGTGGATAGAGCTAGGAATCATATGACACTTTTTATTCATCATAGTTTATTCCTTGCTGTTGACACTTGGTAGGTACTCTTTTGGTCGTCTTTGTAAAAGCAGTCACTTAGTCGTAGATTCAAATGAATGATAGTTCTGATTAGCGCCACACTATAAATGCAGATGCTGATTCCCAGGCTGCAGAAGAGGAGAGTTCAGAGAAACCCGATCATTCAAATATTCATGTTGAGAAGTCAACTGGAATGGAGGAGAAGGAAAGAGAACTCGAAAGTCATGTGAATGTGAATGTGGAGAGCAGTTGCGTTGGAGATCTCAGCTCCCAGGCTGCAGAAGAGGAGAGTTCCGAGAAACCCGATCATTCAAATGTTCCTGTTGAGGAGTCAACTGGAATGGAGGAGAAGGAAAGAGAACTCGAAAGTGATGTGAATGTGAATGTGGAGAGCAGTAGCATTGGAGATCTCAGTTCCAAGGTACTCCTGGAAGTTGAATGTGGCAAATCTGATTGCCTGAGTGCCCTTTCTGATTCTGATTTGAAGGATGATGTCCTTGATGAGAAGTCAGATCAGTTGGATGATAACCTACTTGGTAAGTCGAGTTATCACATATTTTCTGGTACATTATTTTCTCCAATCACGAGTATCATGCTAATCAATACAAATTCCTCTGTAGTGTCAAAGCTGAACCAAGATGCGCCACCAGTAGACACTTCTGATTTGAAAGATGATGTCCTTGATGAGAAGTCAGATCAGTTGGATGATAATCTACTTGGTAAGTCGACTTATCGCAT
Organism: Rhodamnia argentea; assembly: GCF_020921035.1. NCBI lineage: Eukaryota > Viridiplantae > Streptophyta > Magnoliopsida > Myrtales > Myrtaceae > Rhodamnia > Rhodamnia argentea. The sequence continues at coordinate 5,006,608 of NC_063154.1, read as the reverse complement.
ATGGTACATTATTTTCTGCAATCACGAGTGTCATGCTAATCAATACAAATTTCTCTGTAGTGTCGAAGCTGAACCAAGATGCGCCACCACTAGACACGTCCGTGCAAACTGATGGTCACAATGCTTTTACTGAGATTGAGGATCATCTTGTAGAAGAGACAACGAACCTAGAGGTTTCAGAAGAATTAGCTTTTGGCGAGGACAATCAAAGTGATGATATCGACATTGATGTGAAACCCATGACAGAAGAGAAGCTACTGAATGAAAACATCCTGGAATTTGAGGAAGATGGCAATAATGAGGAAACTGTTAAAAATGGTTTAATGAATTCGTTACTTCCCGAAGAGCAGAACTCTCATCAGCAGATGGTGGAAAATAATGAGGGAGTTGGTATTTCTGAGACAATCATCTGTACCTCTGATGATTCTGCTAAACTAGTTCCTCATATTATGACCAACTCAGATCGATTAGTCCCTCACTGCGATGATATTCAGGAGCCAGTTGGGGACAATGATTCGGGTGTTGAAATTCCCATGTCCAGCCAATTGGAAATTTGGGACAGTGCTCCTGTTGAGCAAGAAGAAAGCATCAAGCTTGACCAGTTGATGTCTCCTTGTCTTGTTAGTCCAATAATTCAGACAGAGAAGCATGAGGATGAGCAATTGGCTGAAGTCGATTTGATTGAATCAGAAGAGTTCGCCATGGAAGTCCGTGAGTGGCACAAATCATTGGTTGAAGCTTCTGCGGCTGCAAATTCATCAGAAGTGAATGCAGCAGACATTCAAGGATATGCTGATCTTCAAGAGCTAGTTGATCTTCATGTGATGCCAGAAATGGAGTTTGTCGAAGGTACTTGTGAATTGCCTCCATCTGACATTGCAGACAAGACTCCAATTTTTGTGAGCAAAATTAGCACACGTTCTCCTCTTGCTGCGAATGGTAAAGTTACGCTTTCCCTGTTGACAGCTGACCGACTGCCAAAGTCTCCTGTGCTGGCGAAGTCATCCAGTAAGAAGCAGTCCACGGTCAGAAAGATGGCTAATAAACTGGACAATAACAAAGAGAACATGGACAGTCCACGCTCCCCATTAGCAGTAGCAGATGACCAGCTACTGCTTGAGCTCCCTGGGCAAGTGAAGTCATCAAGCAAGAAGCAGCCCGCACCAAGAAAGATGACCACTTTGCTAGGTGACGACAAAGAGAATATGCAGAAGAGTGGCAGAAAAGTTGAGCCAAACACAGAGAAGGCGAAAAAGAAGAGCGATGAAGGGAAGAGTAGAGATGAGGATAGAGTGCTGGAGTCCTTGCAAAAGAAGAGCCTCAGGCAGTTGAAAAAGATGTTCAAGGAAAGATCAGGAATGCCTGAAACCGAAAGGAAGAAAGATGCCACTGAGGTATGCTGATTTTACTTGGTGATGTTTTCTATTTGCTTTGTGGTTTGGTAACAATGTATCATTGGATTAACTGTTTCCTAAATGTTGAGCACATCATAATGATTAACAGTTTCGCAAATGTTCAGCTGCAGCAGCAACAATTGGGGAGTGCGAGACCGGCTTTGCGAGTGCTGTCATCAGAAAACCAAATGGCTCTGAGTGAGGTAGAGGGTAACTGAATCTATTGGGGAGTGCGAGACCAGCTTTGCGAGTGCTGTCATCAGAAAACCAAATGGCTCTGGGTGAGGGAGAGGGTAACTGAATCTATGGTTTTGGGGATGTATGTGATTTTGCGAGGACTTTTTCTTTATCTGGAGGGTGCAAACCTCGGTTTGCCTCTATTGAGTTTCTTTTCCGATGTAATAAGAATCAAATGAAGACCATTCTGATTGCGGAAATTTTTCAATTCCTAAAAGTTCATCAATTAACGTGCAACATTTTTAGATCCCACCCAGTCTATGTCAAGTATGAAGAGACTAATTTTTCCAGGCCCCCTGACTTTGCGCCATCCAATTTTTATCTGTTTACTAATTTTTCCAGGCCTCTCCATGTTTTGTGGATGAGAACGCTGGCTTCCTCCAGGATAAGAAAAATTCAATAGCTTCACAAAAGATACATTTTCTTTGCATCACAAACTTGCCCCAGCAGCCTTACAGAAAGATCCAACCATCTTCAACCATCGTTCAATCACTTTCTCATGTAAATTCTGTATCTTTCTTTCCTCAGCATATTAGATTTTATACTTGCTTCTGATATCCTCCCGAATTCTCATGGATATAATAGAAGCTTCTTTATTGGCGGGTAATACGCCTCCAACCTAAGGGGCCCTGCAGCAGATTACTGTTGTCAGATTGAGCTCGAGTTGATGGATTTGCTCTATATGTGGGCATTCAGAAAAGCCATGGTCTTTGGTCCTCCCTCCCTAAGAACGAGCCGTCCAACCAAGTCTGATGCATGTAGATCCACATAAATCCACCTGGAAGTTCGGCATGCTGAATTTCATGAAAAAAGGGCTTAGTTACTGCAATAAAGATTCTCAATAGAATCTTAATCATTGTTAAGATCATGGGATGATGAAGCACAAATCAATGGCATTCATTCAGCCATACCCTTGAAGTGAGCAAGACTGTTGTCACACGGCATTCTCTATCTTTGCCTGCAAAATGATTGAATATTGAAGATGAATTTCAGGTAGAGCTATTGAACTAATTTCTTCTAGAAAGCATCACATTTGACAAGATAGAATTGTTGCTGTCACATGTCACTACCATCTATTTATCCATCTTGGTGGCTTAATTAGCCACTACCCCAAGTAACCACGCAATTGTCAATCAATTTGTAGACTGTAGTCACATGAGTTCTCATTAATACTGTTTTGCAAAACTGACCTTGGAGAATGTATCCAGATGATCGTTCAAATAAATAAGAGCAATTTAATCAAGTATCTTAGCAAACTTATACTAACCTGAAACAAATGGAGTTACAGTACCACTTAGATTTGGGGCCAACCTACATACGTTAAGAACGAAGTACAGTTTGTTCAACGGCCCTTCCTATCCCGAACCGATCTTCCCCGGGATCGCGAATTCCAAGTTTGTCTATGAGTGCATATCTGATTGTATTAGTGTCTAGAATTGATTTCTTCTATGATCTTCAAGAAAGTTACATACCAAAGCCGTTTTACCAAGCCTAGAAGTCAATATTATGGTTAGTGTCTACAGCATCAGCTTTTTAGCGGTCAACTTGGTTTAAAAAGCTTCACCAGTACATGATCAGTCAGTTTAATCAAAGTATCTCAGCAATTTAATCAAGTATCTTAGCAAACTTATACTAACCTGAAACAAATGGAGTAACAGTATCATAGTCAGTTAAAGCTTCAGCAATTTAATCAAGAACCTTAGCAAACTTATGCTAACCTGAAACAAATGGAGTTACAGTACCACTTAGATTTGGGGCCAAACTATATATGTTAGGAATGAAGTACAGTTTGTGCAAGAGCCCTTCCTATACTGAACCGATCTTACCTGGGATCGCGAATCCCAAGTTTTTCTATGAGTGCATATCTAATTGTATTAGTGTCTAGAATTGATTTCTTCTATGACCTTCAAGAAAATTACATTCCAAAGCTGTCTTACCAAGCCTAGAAGTCAATATTATGGTGAGTGTCTACACCGTCAGCCTTTTAGCGGTCAACTTGGTTTAAAAAGCTTCGCCAGTACATGATCAGTCAGGTTGAATGAAGCTGCAATTCTTTTCCCGCTGTAAACCGAGATCAAGCCTACTTGAAATACACCTATTCACCGTTTTGCATACTAAAATGAAGCTAAGACACAAGCTCAATTTCCAACTGACAGTGTGCTTAGGTGACAAAATGACATGTATTAAATGCTCTATTTTAGGTAAACCATAGACTTCAAGGTTATGCCAAGCATATTTCAGGTAATCAAACACTACTCAAAACTGAGGGAGTGCTTCCAATTGTGGATGAAGTATCAATGTCAGGTGATCTAGAGAGACAACACAAGGTTAGAATTCGAGTTCAGTGTAGCCAAGCTCCAATCAAGCAATTTCTACCCCTAGTTAGCCTCTTGGCTTTTATGCTTCCCAGGCACTACATAGGTCCTGAGTCCAGATCGTGTCGACTGGAATCAGATAAGAATACATAACGACATGTAAACGGAAGAATGGTTAGAAATGAGTATCATACCACATAATTCACACTTATCAAATTTCACCAGCCATGTGTCTGAACATATTTGAGCTACAGAAACTCTATCAACCCATACTCGAAACTGCTTTCCCAGCTGATCTCCATATGAGTTGGCCAACACATCTATGCACTGGGAGAAAGGAATCTCTATTCCAGAAGGATGCACAAAAGTACCCAGTGAATTCTGCACAGAAAATAAGTAAACTTTTCTTTCACCAAGTAAAATGACAAAACTTTCAGAATTTGAAGATAAATTGATCTCCCAGAAGCAAAATGAGGTAATAGGCCCAGAACATGCAATATGAGATGCCATGTGAGCTAAAAAAATAGGACATGTAGTTTTCGTGTTGGTGAGCCTCAGCATCTTGAAATTACTGTAGAATCAAGAAAAATTTTGACCTATAGGAGAAGATACATTTTTTCTTAATTGCAGTAAACAGAATTGACTAGGATGCCAGACTGATAAGTGACAACTAAAGCTCACTTTTCCAGTTTTGCCTGCTGTGGCATGATATACATGAAGGACATGTTTATTCTTTCCATTTGAAGTCTTAATAAATGGAGGAGAATGCATAATTCCTCTCATATCAGCTTAAAACCATGTGTTTTCTACTGCCACGATTCCTTTTACCTTTATTGGTTAATTAGCTTTAAATAAAGATGCTAGATTGTGGAGACACGAGGTCAGACTTTTGCTGAGTGTACCCCAACAAATGCAGTGGAAGCAGAATTTGGGGGAAAAGGTGGAACAAACTTACAAAGAGTAATCTTAAATTATTAATAAAATGGTCGGACCTCTCAACTTCACCACGTCGCCATCTCTCATAGTACAGATAAAATTTCACTACTTCATGACCAGGATTGCATATTTCATCTGTGCATTTCAGAAAGTCCTGTATGTCCCTTGGAGAAACATTTGGACCGAGACTAAAAGTCCCAATCGCTTGGATGATTCCAGCAGCACATCTCTCAGTTGCATGAGTAATTTGATGGCTATTCCTTGCATTTTCTGAGCACCACTCTAATAATTCCTCCTGTGCATTGCTGACCTGCATGTGGTAGGAGTTACACCATGTGATTCACTACTAGGACTCTGATTTTAGACTAAAACTAGTAAATGCTACTTACCATCACACCATGTACTGCAGGGACAGTGAATAGCTCAGCATCATTTCCAGAGTCACCACAAACAAGAGTATTGGAAGGGACACGTCCCTTAGCTTCGAACTTCTTAAGCAAATAAGCAAGTGCCTGTCCCTTTCCAGCACGCTGAGGCAATACATCTAAAGCAATTCCACTGCTGTAAACTATTTTCACATCTAGCTGTCAATCAAATACAATTCCAAATTAATACGATTCTACATGATTAAACAAAATCCAGAGCAATTCTGGTATGACATTGGATTTCTCATATTGCAGATCTGAATATATTTTCATTCTTACCCCATATTTCTCTAGACATTCTGCAAGATCTTTCATAACTTTCATGGCTTTGTCCTTCTCCACATAAAAGCTGACCTTGTGAGGCCGTTGGTCTATTTCTGGCTGAATTTCAGTCCAGCGGTTGTCAAAAATAGAGAGAAAGGTTAATCCTATCACGGACAACAGTTTCTGACTTTAAGTTGGGTGTTGCCAACTTTAATTGTGGAGAAACACATATAGTATGTATATATTGTTCAAGAGCTCAGGAAGCTCAAGAACCTATCTGGTAAACCAGCAAGCAATCTTTAGCTAGAATACATACCTGAGGAGTAAGTTCAGGAAACTTTGCTGTTTCTCCTGTGACTACATCACGGTTCCATTTCTGATTCAGATAACTCTCCCACTCAGCATCCGGTACCATTGACTCGCCATACATGATTTCAGTTCCCACAGACATGATCGTGACATCAGGAGTCAGTAAAGGCTTCTTGATTTTCAACTGCTTGTAACTTGTTGGTGACCTTCCAGTGGAGAAGACTAGCAGAGAATTATCACGGTAGAAAGCTTCCCACAGAGCATTAAACCTAAGAAGAGAGAGGTTCTCTGGATCAAGATGATCAACCTGCAATGAAATATCTCAATTCTATCAACAAGAAGGAAAATATAACTGATGTGAAACAGGCAGAAAAGCTACCTACCATGGTAAAGTCAAGATCCGATACTATCAAGAGGCGTGCAGCACCATCAAGCCGATCCATTACTTTCACGCACCAACTCTATAAGTAGGCAACAAGAGCTACCGCTAGTGGAATTAGTAAACAAATCCCAAAGCCTAAACAGAACAAAAGCTCCCGATGACTGTAAATTAACAAAAACTGATTCATATTTCGTAAAGATTGGAAATTCAAACGAAAATGGGATAGTGCATTATCCTACAGGAGGAAGCGACTTCCATGTTCTATATCCTTTAGCTACAAACTATGATCAAGTCTTCATCATCTCAAACTTCAAGCACACCATGAATGTCTTATGTAGGAAATGCATGGATTTTTACAACGCAAACTGTTTGTGAACAATTCAATTTACTCTCGACTACTGCCCAATTTCATCCAGCTATGTTCTCAGACATCTCGTGATGAGAAAAATGAAATGCTTGTAGTAGAATACTATCATACGCGACTTATAATCTGACAGAGCGCAAACAAACTCGGTTGTTCCATTCCCACATATAAAGTCCAGCCTGCTGAAATTCCAGCAACAGAGCAACTAGTAACCACGAGATGGTTAATCAATCGCTAACCCACTCCCAACAACGCATTACTCAGAGAATCTATAATGCACGGTAGGCGGATTAAGCTGCTTTTAGAGAAGGATCAAATGCATAGCCACTTCGACTAGAATTTTCTCAAAGGTAGCCAGATGGGTTTCGTAGCAGAATAAAGAAAAAAAAAAAAACTTTCTTTATGGTGGTTACGCGCACAGCACACCGTAGCTTCATGTACTAAAATGCAAATAAGATGTTCTTGGTTCTTCCTTAGCTACTTCCATGCACAATACTCTGAGACCCAAATCAGAAGAACCCAAAAGAAGCATCCGACAGGGGATTCCGATCCTTCGAAAAATCGGAAATTCGACACCGGACGGAACTGTTTGTAAGGGGCAAATGAATGTCCACTCATGGATACCCACCTGTTTTCTTCTGGGATTTCTGCTTCGGAGAACGGTCCGGGAACATCAGGGGACGACCCCACGATGCGATCATGCGAGAAGAATAGAATGAAGAGGACAATGCGAAAGGGGAGCGAAGAAGAACTGGAGCAAGGATAAGATTAGAGACGGAAAGCGATAAGGCAACGAGAGTGTTCTTGGAAACGGGGAACTGAAGATGGAATATACCTGCTCAGTGCTTACTGGTCAGTGGACAATACCACAACTCAAAAGTCACTGATTATTCTTTCAACTTGGACCACATTATACAATAACTCCAGAGCTTTCAAAAATAATAGACTACCTTTCTGAATTTACTCTTTCATTTGCCAAATATTAAGTATTAACCGAAAATGGATTTACTCTTTCTTTTACCAAAACTTCCAATAACGTCCCCCTTGTTCAATGCAACTCAGATATAAACTCTGTTCTCCATACGGTAACGGTGTGGGGATACTGAACCTAGGCGCGCATCATCTTTTGGTAAAACCGTAGTTATTATAGAGAGATTTCTCAGTATTTGCCCATCACTTATGTTGCTCCAAGATTCGGTGATCGGCCACCGTTTGTGCTTCGATGCTACAACGGATCGATCTTTGTGGAATGAGTGAGTTTCTGCAAAGTGTACCAAGTTGATTCACTTTTCAACTTTATTTGTTTTAGTTATTTTATAGGATTTGCATATTTATCTTGAGGTTATGTACTTTTTTTCATATGAAATGAAACATTCGACCAAAAAAACAAACTTTGTACCATCTTTGGGACTTGGATCTCCACCAAATAACGAATGAATGGCAGAAATCGGATGGTCTCTCCTGTCCCGTCCCGTCCTTGTTCAATCAAGAATGCAAAATACAACCCAAAACTGCCTCGTATTTGCTTTGCTCTTTACTGATGCATTTCATTTCCAACTTGAAAAAACGCCAAAAAAGTCATAAACTTATTGCATTGATACTAATTCTATCATAAACCCGTCAACCGAACGAATTTAATTCCAAACCTTTTGTGTTTGTATCAATTAAGTCTATTTGGTTAATTTTACCAAGAAATTGTTGACACGGATACTGACTATCCTATGTGGCGCAACCGACGTTAATTTGGACATTTTAAATAATTTTTTTTAAAAAAATTAAATTTTAAATTTTTGTCTTTCTCTTCTTCTTCTTCTTCTTCTTTTTTTCCTTTCATTGTGGCTAGTAAGGGTCACTAGCTGCTAGACAAGGGTCAGCAAGCCCTCGCCAATCACCGGGCGACAGCCCGCAAACCCTCACCCGGAGCCGATGGGGCCACGAGACCCCGGAAAATGGCCTTTGTAGCCTCGTTTGCCGCCGACGAGGGCTTGCTGGCCCTTGCCTAGTGCGGGCAACCCTCGCCGGACAAAATGAAAGGAAGAAATAATAAATATAATTGAAATTTTGTTATTTAATAAATAATTTGAAATTTTGTCCACGTCGGTGTCGGTCGCACCACATAGGACATCCGACGTTCACGTTAGCGATTTTCGGTTAAATTGGCTATATGGACTCAATTAACATAAATGCAAAATGTTTCAGACTAAATTGGTCTAATTAAAAAATTTAAAACTCAATTGGCATCAATACAATAAGTTTAGAACTTTTTTAGTATTTTTCCCATTTCAACTTCATGGCTCATTCCTTGTTATGTTGGCTGAATGCATAAAGACAAGGAACAAAAAAAAAATTTATTTGTTTTGTCTTTAATCCTCCTCTCTCGGACTTTTGCTCTGTCTATTTACAAAGCGCGGGATTCGAACTCCTTACCTATGATGCTAGTGTCCTCACCTCCTCAATCCCTTTATCAGTAGGACCGCGTGCCTATCGGTGAAAATAGGAAACAAGTTCAATAGGTGAAACGTTTGCCTCTAGTCATCACGAAGAATCATCAGAGCCAGGAGTGGACAAATGTTTTCTTCAGTTCTTTTAGACACGCTTATTATCAAGGGCTTGGAACATTCATATAAGTCAATCCTATTAGAACGGAGCATCAGGTATTTGTATATGACTCTTCCATAAGATACAAATCGACGAACCAGATCTGCAAGCAACATAATGCAAATTCCCAAGAGCAAACCCAAAACAGAAAAACGAACACATTAGTGTCTTTCCAATCACTACTCTCATCGGTTCAGAAGATGTATGGGATAAGAGCCTTGACATCTTCAGGAAAATCCTCAAATTTGGAAGTGTACCACCTCCTAGTGGCGTAACTCCTGCCCAGAAGGTAGAAAAATATGGCCAGAGAACAGGAACAAGAATAAACTGACTGGGAAATGAAGGAAATCCCCACAAAAGCTATGACCTCAAACAAGTAGTGTGGACAAATGACCCAGCCAAACAGTCCACCCTTGGGGATCTTGTACTCTCTCTCACCCTCTTTCCTCAGCTTGGAGAGGAGGATATGGTGGTACGAGTTGCTGGCTATCCCGATCAGGAATAGCGCTATCCCCGGATATAGCAGGTCGACCGGGGGCTCGGGCAGACCCTCAGATAGGTGTTGCGAGTAGATCGACGTCGCGGTTGAGAGGAAGTAGATGAGAGAGATGACCACCATGGAGCCCACGCCCATTCCTCCACTAAACTTGTGAATGAACAACACCTGGGAAAAAGTTTAGGTTGAAATGAATTTGCTTGAGAAAACTATAAGAGCGAAACAGGAGCTTAGGCCAGTTTCTGTTCTTGGGAATAATTTCTGAGCAGAAATAATTTTATATTTTTGGGAACAGTTTCTGAGTAGAAGAATTCGTTTGGCAACTGTACAAAATTTATACTCTCGGAACAGAAAAAGAACAAAAAAGTGTACGGTACAATTATAAGAATTTCAATTTCCAATTTTTTATTTAATTACAAAAATGTTAGTGGAGGTGGCAGGGACCGACGAGCTGCAGCGACGATCGGTGACTAGAGACTAGCGGCGGCGGCGGCGGCGATGACGAGGGCAGTGGGCTCATGATTGTAAAGATGAGCATTAAGTTACACTAAGCTTGTTTTTCTAAAATGACATTGTTTCTTTTTTTGTTTTCGATAATAAAGAATCTATTTTTTTTTATTCTTGTTTCCGTTCCTAGGAACAAAAAATCACTATTTTGGGGTACAAAAGAACAGAGAATCAAAAATATTATCAAGCGCGTCTTTAGTTCCGCCGCATTCGTTGTTTCATTTTTATTTGAGAACTGAAAGGAGTTGTCCTAAAAATGCATCTTTCAACATTTCGAGACGGGTTTTCAAAGTTGGAATCAAATCTGCAAACTGCAGACTGATAACACAATTTTATGTCTTACGATTTCGACCAAGAACATGAGGATTGGATTAGGACATGTCTTATAAGTTTCTTGTACCAATAACATTTCTAAAAAGCAAACAGCTGCCTTGAGGGTTGGGAGAAGCAATAGAAAAAGAGAGAAGTGCAGCTTTACCTCCAGGATTCTCTTGAAGAAATGGAGGGAGATGGCTGACCGTAGGATCAGGAACCTGAGGCCCCCGTCGGGGAAGATCAAGAAGGAAGCGAGGCCCGCGAGGAAAGCCGGCGAGTAGAGGAGCAACATCCCGGTCCTGCTCTGGACTTTCTTGTTGGGAGCGAGGCTGAACTTGGAGTACTGCAGGTGAACTCCTCTCGCCTCCAACAAGCCCAGATAGGCCAGCATGGCCACGCTCACCACCGACATGGCCGTCGTGAACACCGACGGAGGCGGCGGGAACACGAAATCCAGTATGGTCGATATCACCATCGCCTCTCTAGCGTGTTTTTCTGCAGCTGAGATGATGACTCTTCGATGTGATCAACAGGAATTACAAGTGCGCTGAAATATACAAGTTGACAATCTATTAGCCATATGCAACTCTATACCCTTCTTATAAAATGCTCCAACCACCTTCTATTGTATACAATTCGATTCCGTATCCCATGTGACGTCGTGGGGAATAGTTCTTCGTCATTGACTGAAACATCGATGAATTATTTCTTCCCCTACTTTGTATTTTAGTAGAGGTGAATGGAAAGAAAAAGGAAGGTACTCAAGTAATTTCTAGAGAAAAGATGGGTTATTAATTAATACTAACAAACAATGATGGAACTTTCAATGGTTACCTAACATTGGCATTATGACTATTCAACCACCGGCCAAATGCAGTTGATAACATCTGGTGTGACCTTCTTCTCCGTTGCCGCTTCTCAGTTTGCTGAAACATATGTAGGCATCGGTGCTTCTCGTGCCCGTCCTGATAAAACTTGTCTTCCTCGACAAATCTCTATGGATGTTTTACACTCTCTGTTATCTTCTTTAGATAAGCATTTCACAATGAATAGAACAGGAGCTCCTTTGCAATGATGTTTACAGTGGTACCATCCCACCCCAGATCTTTCAATACACCTTGAAAAGAGCAGCCAACTAAAAATTGAGTTAGAATACAGCACCTGAGGAGTAAGTCCACGAAATTTTTCTGTTTCTCCGGTGGCCACATCGCGGTTCCGTTTCTGATTCAGACAACACTCCCATTCATGATTCGGTTCCATTGATTCTGTTGGAGTCCAACACCTAATATAAGAGAGAGAAAAGTCTTAACTGGACTTTAGGTCTTAACCGAGACTCTAGTAATTGACATGATGATGGCAACTAGAAGCCTTCGTGTAGCAAGCAGTTGAAAAGTCAAAAAAGAAAGCAAATTAAGTCCAAATTGAGAACTTGCACTTTGGCTTGAAAAAAAGGTGCAGCAGCTCATTTTCACACTCGAAGTCGGCAAAATGGATGGACCACCTTGAAGAGAAGATCAAGTCCAATTTTATTTCTTTCATTGGCGGTGAAGTGCAAGCGGCGAACTTTTTCTTTCACGCTAGTCTTGAATGTTGTTTTTTCAAGCTTTCTCACATGGAGAGAAAGACTTCATTTTTTTTTAGAGTTTTAGAGTGTGTCGTGAGAGAATAGATTGTAATAGTTATACGAGATAATTCACGAGTGTTATACTTTTACTGCGGTTTAGTATAACGAGTTTATCTTGAGTTTTTTATTACATTTCTCTCGTATTATCACCACAAATCTTCCGCATATCTAAGAGTGGTATACCTAGCAAGGTTGCGCACTCTACAGATTCACCACACATGATTTCAGTTCGCAGAGACATGATCATGACTTCTGAGAGTCGATAGGGGAATGAAATTGATGGGCAACAGGCAGGAAAAGCTACCGACCATGGTAAAGTCGAGATCCGCTACTATCATGATGCGTGCAGCACCACCAAGCCGATCCAATATTTTCACAAACTCTACAAGTAGGCAACAACAGTAACCGTCCGAGTACGGGACAACAGCTCTCCAAGACAGTAAAATTAACATGAATTCAAAACACGGTAGTTCATTATTCTACCGAAAGTGTCTCACTGTTGGGACAAGCACACTATTAGTATCAATAACTTTTGTACAGCGTTCATTTGAATACCATAATTTTTAAAACGTTCACTTAAGTGCCATAATTTTCAAAAATCGTTCACTTGAGTGCCATCGCCGACATGAGCATCGGAACGCTAACGTGGCACAGCGAAAAAGCTGGCGTGGCTTGCCGAAAAAGCTGACGTAACACTCAAATGAACGATATTTGAAAGTTATGGCACTCAAGTGAACGTTTTGAAAGTTATGGCACTCAAGTAAACGCCGTACACAAGTTATGGCACTCATGGTGTACTTATTCCCTCATTGTTTTATGTCCTTTAGCTGCAAACTATGATCACAGTCTTCATTGTTTGAAACTTTCAAGCACGCCATCATTGTCTTACGCAGAAAATGCATGGTTTTTTAAACAATGCAACTGTTCCTGAACAATTCAATTTCCTCTCAACAACCACCCAATTTCATCTGTTCAGTTCTCAGATATCCCATGATGAGAAAAAAATGAAATGCTTGTCGTAGAATACTATCATAAATCTGACGGAGCTCAAACATACTCGATCACTCCATTCCCAGAAATAAAGTTCAGCCCAGGTTAAAGGAAATTCCAGGAACAAAGCAACTAGTAAGCCATGAGATGGTTAATCATTCACCAAGCACACTCCCGACGACGCACTCCTCCTAGATCCTATCATGCACAATTGGCACGTGATTTAGATTCTTCAAATATCGGAACAATTAACACCAGTCGGAACTCTTTGTAAGGGCGAATGAATGTCAACCAAATACCAGGCCGACACACAGATTCCCACTTTGTTGTTTTCGGGGATTCCTGCTTGGGGGAGAACGGTAGAGGAATATCATCAAACCATGACGTAGCGAGACGAATCAAACGAAGCAAACAATGCGAATCGGGAGGGATACTAAGATAAGATTAGAGATGGAAAGCGATAGGCAATGAGAATACTCTTGAAGACGGGGCACTGAAGATGGTATATACCTGCTTGCCAGTCCAGTAGACTAGAAAGCATGAGATCCATACTGGATCTCAAGTAACACAACTTGACTATGTCATGCTTAAGATTTCCCTAAACTTAAGTACAGTCGCACAATTTTTCCCCAACTTTGAGAAGTTACGTACTATCTCCCTCAGTTTTGGCCCCATTGCATAATAGTCCAAGAACTTTGACAAATCACAGATTACTCCTCTAAACTTTGACTTTTGTTTCAGTCGCTAGTTTTCCCTCTGCTTAGCCGATAAGTATTACATGAAAGTAGATTTAACTCATTTTTCATTTTACCGGAACTTTAGTACGGTTCTATCGAATTTTGTCAACTTCATGAACCATGCGTCCTCTCCATTCTTTTAACTTTCTGGACCATGTAATAGAGCCCGCCTTTTTGTCGAAAAAATTGAACAGCTCCATTTTCATGTGATATTTGACGGTTGTGCAGATAGAAAAAGCTAACGATTGCAACAATAGGCATAATAGAGAGGCGATAATCTGTACCTTCACAAAGTTTGGGGAAAGTGTATTATGGTGGCAAAGCGAAGGACGGTAATCTCAAACTTTTCAAAATTCAGGGATTATTGTGTAACGATGCCAAAATATCGAGGGTTTCGGTAATTATCATTTATTTCCTTAATTGAGTAGATCCTAGATAAGGTAAATGATTTGGACCAAAAAAAAAAGATAAGGTAAATGATGCCATCAATATATCTAGCAGCTCGGAACATTCATATGTACTCGAATGAGACATCAGGTGTAAGCCTGTACATGACTCTTTTCCTAAAAAATAATCCCTTTGAACCAGTGTTCTTCCGATCACCACTCTCTACCAATTCAGAAGATGAATGGAATAAGAGCCCTGACATCTTCAGGAAAGTCCTCAAACTTGGAAGTGTACCACCTCCTAGTGGCATAGCTCCTGCCCAGGAAGTAGAAAAATATGCCCAGAGACCAGGAACAAGAAAAAACTGTCTGGGAAATGAACGTAATCCCCACAAAATCTATGACCTCAAAGAGGTAGTGTGGGCAAATGACCCAGCCAAACAGGCCACCCTTGGGGATCTTGTAGTCTCTGTCACCCTCTTGCCTCAGTCTGGAGAGGAGGATATGGTGGTACAAGTTGCCAGCTATCCCGATCAGGAATAGCGCGATCCCTGGATAGAGCAGGTCCACCGGGGGCTCGGGCAGACCCTGGGACAGGTGTTGCGAGTAGATCAATGTCGCGGTTGAGAGGAAGTAGCTGAGAGAGATGACGACCATGGAGTCCACGCCCATTCCTCCACTAAACTTGTGAACGAACAAGACCTGAGATGAAGTTTCTTGGTTGAAATGAATTTGCTCAAGAAGGTATAAGCGAAACAGAAGCTTAGGCCAGTTTAGTTCTGCCGGATTCGCCGTTTTATTTTCATTTGAGAACCGAAAAGAGTTGCCCTAAAAATGCATTTTATGACACTTCGAAAAGGGTTTTCAAGTCGTAATTGAAGCCGCAAAATGCAGATTGATAAAACATTTTAACGTCTCACAGTTTGGAACGAGAACACGGGGATTCGATTCCGCATATCTCGTAACTTTCTTGTACCAAATATGTTATCAACAAGCAAGGGTTTCATATCACTACAGTAAAGAGTGACTCGGGGCACATGTGTGCTCAACGATTATTCCTCTGAAGCGCGCGTTGACATGACCTTCTTCGGAACACAAACCAAAAACGTGCTCATAAATGTCAGAAACCAAACGGCCTTGAGGATTGCTTTGGAGAAGCAATAGAAAAGAGAGAAGTTTAGCCTTTACCTCGAGGATTCTCTTGAAGAAATGGAGGCAGATGGCTGATCGTAGGACCAGGAACCTGAGGCCCCCGTCGGGGAAGATCAAGAAGGAAGCGACGCCCGCAAGGAAAGGCGGCGAATAGAGGAGCAACATCCCGCTCCTGCTCGGGACTTTCTTGCAGGGTGTGAGGGCGAACTTGGAGTACTGCTGGTGAACTCCTCTCGCCTCCGACAAGCCCCCATTGACCATCGAGGCCACGCTCACCACTGACATGGCCGTCGTGAGCAGCAACGGAGGCGGTGGGTATATGAAATTACGCAGTATTGTCGACATAACCGTCCCTTCTCTAGCGTGTTTCTCTGCAGCCGAGATGACCGTTTACTAGTTGGGTGGTGAGTTTGGTTTCAATTGGAATCGTGGTATGTGGTGAACAGGAAGTGCACCTGGGCTGAAACCGATTAGTGGATAATAAGAACTCAGCCAGCACGACAACACGAACGTCAACAGAACGCGCGTCGACAGGATACGTAAGTAGTCCTAGGCGGTTTAATAACCATACGTTCGATTCTTTTGCTTAACTTTCTGATGCCATGGCTTTACCTGTGTTCACTTGCCCCTCGTGAAATTTTTTTTCTTATATTTAGGTGGAGGCAGAGCACGTATTGGTTTACTCGTGAGGCTCGAGATTGGCTCTTGAGAACACTCAGGCTACTTTTTCTATGTCATTCGTGAAATCTACGACGCAGCCATCACGGTCGGTTGTCTTCCGATTCGCACCCAGAAACTCCAAACACAAAACTGCACCGACACATCATAGCACCATTTCATAGGCTTCGTCATCCTTCTCACTAAACCAACATAGTTTGCTGGTGATCATGGTTATGTAAAGCAACAAATTAGAGCTGTCGTTGACGAACATTCGCTGTTCATCAATGGTCGACTGGAGGCCTACCCAACTTCGTGCACCTAAAGATTTCACTCACCCTGAACCGCAATGGCACCAACGGTATAAAAAATGTGAACTTCCATGACACATAAATTTACTATCCTCAATCAAATAGACGACCCCCGCTCCCCTTCGATTGCCATACATTCAGAAGCCTCAATAGATCTTCTCGTGCCATTATATGTGATTCATACACAGACGATCTAAAAGCATTTCACAAAGAATTAGAACCGAGATTCTCTGAAATGATGTTTACAGTGGTATTAATCCGCCCGGATATTTCAATACAACTTGAAAAGAGCAGCAGACTAAAAGTTCGAGACTACCGAACAAGTTGCAACATAGATATGTCAGTGTGACATAATGACATTACGAATACTACAGCAGTTCGAATGACCAAACCACCTCTTTTACAACAAAGGAACGGTCGAGAGAATCGGCGGGGCAAATTCTGCAGGCCAACTGTAAAGCTTTTCTTGCAAGACAAGAACCAGCATCCTACATTAACATTTTACAAAACCCCCCCATACACTAATACATTGGGGTATAGACACAACTAAAGAATCAAATCGAAAATTTAAGAACACACTCCTATACCCTCTATACATCACCCACCCCAAAATTGTTTTCATTGATTACAATGCAGTAAATGAACCCCCGCCAACTTCCTCTCAGAGAAGGATGCCTGAAGGTTGGCAAAAGGTCCAGTATCGAGATTACCACAATCCATCAATCACGTCCTTTTAGCACCATGCCATATTACACCACTAGCTCTTCCAATGGCAGTCTAAGATTGAACATGCGGAGCTCCTTCCTGACGGTGTGAGATGTCACTGCCCTCAACACATCCAATGAACTAGTGGAGGCTCGACTTCTAGTTGTAGATTCTCACCGGCTTCTCAAATGTGTGACGATTCTGCAAAATTAAACATTCTCATAGGATTCTTTACTTTCCACTTACTATCAGATGAGTTTCTTTAATTGCCAGAGGGAAAAGGAGATTTTCAATCCACTACTATAACATAGAGGTCGCACTAATAGAATTTTTGGTTATCTAGCCCAAATATTTCCGTTATGCAGAAGTAATCCACAATGCCATAAGACTCTCCATTGCAATTTTTAAAATCTTCGGATATTGTTGAAGTAGGGTTTACAGTAGCAGGTCAATGGAGAATCGGTGTGGCTACCAAAAGGTAGAAAGGGCAGATCCTACATATTAAGACGAGCAAACAAAAGAGTATGATAATAGAAAAGGACGGTCAGGTGGAAGACAAGGTATAGTGCAGGAACTTAGGAAGGAAGGATGAGTGTGAAGGCAAATTTGACGGTCAAAGTTGAAGCTTTGAGCAAAATAAGGGAAACCCGCTTTAGGCGGGTAGGAAACAAATAAAATGTGACTGAGGCCAGGTGAGTGGTGGTTGTAAGGTTGCTTGCACTTGGTGTTAAACGGAATAGGAACACATTCTCTGCACCAAAACCACACCTCAAATCTGTTCCTCGAGGAATCAATAACCTCACTGGGTTGTGTCTATGACATGTTCCCTTTCAGGAAAGACCAACAAGATCAATATTTCGGTATCCCTCCCAGGCCTAGAGAGGCTATTTCCACCATAAAATAACGGCACATGAAAGTCAAAAAAGGATCAAACATGACATTATATCATTACCCAGCTTCATTACCCAGCTTATTTAAATCCCGGAGAGAAAACAGCAAATTTTTTATGTTCATTGCATCAGTCAGAATTAGATCATGCACAAATAGACTATTTCATCACTCATATCCTAATTCCTTTAAACAAACGGAGTTCCTGAAAACTACCTGATTGACTGCATATGACCTTTTTGGAGCATTATCAGTATGTTCCAGTCCAAGATACTGCTCCCAAGCCCCATAGACATCCCTCCTCTAGTAAAATCACAGAGCAGTAGTCATTAAATGACTCAAAAAGTTGCATTAATTAAAGAAAGCATAAACATAAATGGTCGGATTTCCTTTTCAGAGAGAGAGAGAGAGAGAGAGAGAGAGAGAGAGAGAGAGAGAGAGGGAGGGAGGGAGGGAGGGAGGGAGGGAACCTGAAAACGAGTAGAAAGAACATCAGAGTCTGCAAGATACTCCGGACGACCCAATGACAGAAATGCAAACCTCCACTGGCACGTTATAGAAGAAAAGAGAGAATCATGAGATGACCAGTGATGGAGATGCATGAGGAAAAGACAAAGAATCATGGAAAAAAAGAGTAGATGATCATGACATGCATTATGTACTACCCATCAAGAGTGCCAACCCTCACAGTAAAACTGCAGTCCACGAGTTGAGCACATACAGTTTACATTGACCTCAAGACACCATACCTTTGCAAATTCTTCATCTGGAACCTGCAGTTTTTTCTGTATACGAACTTTAATATCAGACAGGGTCTCGCCTTCATGTATAACCAGAAAAAAGGGTTCCCCAAAATTCTGAACCTATTAAAAAATACAAAATGATTCAATACCAAGCAGTATGAGGCACAATACAGAAGAACCACATGGATTCAAAAATCTGAGTGGCGTCCAAAGGAAGAATATGCCTGTTCACTCTTCATCACCTGGTTTTGAGTAGTTTCCTTCATAAAATGATAAACATGAATAAGACGATCATGAGGACCAAGGTTCTTCTCCTCTTCGGGAATCTGCAGAGGGAAAGTGTGATGTTAACATACTACAGGAACCGAATAACCACCCAGAGAAACCAGCGACTGACCTCATAAGCAAGGGTGACCATCAACACAATCAACAATGTGCGAAATAACATGAGATGGCTTGCCACAAAAATATACTCAATCTAATATACTTTTCTAACTACCTTCCTAAGTTCCACTCATTAAAACAATATGTAGATTTAGGAAAAAAGTTAAAAACCAGATGGACATACAACAAATTCTTTACATGAGGAGACGCGTAGTTAAACAACAGAAGGGATATGTTTATCCACATAATTTGCAAGTTACCTCTTCTGCACGCAAAGTCCAGTATTGATCATTTATATTCTCAATCTTTTCGTTGAGTGGGAAAATCTGCAAGCAACATAATTGCAATTCTCAATGAGGAAAAGAAAATCAAATAGCACACGAAGATTAGAATCAACTCCAACAGCAAACACTTTGACAAGAGTCCCATTAATGACCTTGTAGATCTTGTGATAAAAAACTTCAAGCAACCTCAGTTCGGTACTTGGATGAGATAAATCCACCTGCATGTAAAAGAAATTAGTAAAATGAGCCAAAACTCCTCCTGAACATTTTCCAGAAAGAGTTATGGACTTTGCAGACGTTAATTAGCGAAGTAATGTAGACTGGAAATACTCTTCAAGCTTGAAAATATAAACATGATGGGGATTTTGAAGCTTGAACTGATCGAGCACGGCATTTATCACTTTAAAAGCAGAGATATGTGCATCTGTTAGAAAAGGAATTTTCGGATTACCTTGGACTTAAGGTCATTTATAACATCGCCAACAGTGCTTTGTTTTGGCAACCTTATGGAATGAATAACAACCTGAAAATACATGCTGCTATTAGGATGATCACTTTTAAATAGAAGGATGAGTGAGGAAAACAGACATAGAAAGTAACTATAGAAATGTAGATCTTGACGACTGCACTCACTTCATCTTTGGTTGCATGATGAAAAGCCACCTTCAGAGTTTTCAAACCTTGTAGTTCAGGCAGGGGGATATCCAAGACTTCATAATAAAGAATATCTGAAGTCTAGCAACATAAAGACAAGGAAAGTCCCTTTCAGCTCTCATAATACAAAGGTCTACAGAATAACAAATAAGTCTGAAAGAACTCCCAAAAGTTTCACCAATCTGAAGGAAACCTGATTATAGTGAACAAGCATGTCGCACAAGTGCTCTGCTCCTCGATACTTGATTGGTTGAGGTTTAGGTTGTTGGGAGTAGCAATTATGAGGCGTCAGCCTAATTTTGGATGGATCTTCTAAACCGAGATGGCGGGCCACTCTTTCCACGACATCATCGTAGTTGTGAAGCTTTGACCTAGAAAATAAAAAAATAAAAATAAGTGGCTTAAATCATATGAAAACATTATCCCAGCCCTTGAACCCACTTTTATGGCCCCCCTCTCGAAGTTATATGCAGGCAAGATGCACTTGGCTCGAAGGGGAGAGAAAGTGGGGTTTACCCAAAAAAGGGTGTTAGGACAGCTTTCCCCTAACTTTTAGAATAGGAAACAGATTTTTATGTGGAGCACCTCAAATTTTTTGAAATGTGACAAAATTAATATTTAAAGTAACATCATATATTTTGGAATAATATATGTAGAATTTCCTGAAAAGGCCAAATACGCTTTCTGGCTCATGTTAAGGATGAACCGAACACTCCACAATATTTTCTTCTTAAAAGCTGCATTCCAGTAATGCGATGTGAAAGTAGTATATTAACAAAGGTTAGAAGGTTCTGATAAGCTAACACAGATATCAATATTATTTGACAAGAAGCTTTATCAGCGTTCCAAAGTATGTTTATTCTGAAGCTTTTTCCTCTGAGAAGAATAATTATAGAGCTGATACATGAAGAAAATTGTGCAAAAGCGAGGGATACAGACCAATTCAAAGTGACACCCATTGTCCACAAAAATAACTGCACATGCATATAGAGAATCAAAGATAATTTCGTGTTTTGTTTTAGTTTCACTTGTCTGAATCATTCAATCCCAACTAAGTTGGTATGCCAAACACCACAGAAATAACATCAGTTCTTTATTGTCTTTAACTCATTTAATTCATCGCAAGAATTTATTAAGTTGAGTACCAAAACTACCCTTATTTCTAATCATATTTTAGTGATTAGCACTTCAACTTCAATCTCATTTTATATCGTACATATATCATCACAATGAAATTTAATTGAAGTCCCCATTTGCATCCCAATAAATTAATGGTGCTAATCATTTAGCATTTGACTTCATTTTCTAAGATTCTACATATTTTACCTTCTCAAAAAACCCATGATTTTCTGAAAGCGGCTATGTGTCTTTGTATCATTTATCATGCCATTCGAGCAGACTATTAAATGTAAACCAACAAGAAAATGTCTGTCGGGAGGGGGCCATAGCCCATCATGGCCTCCCCCTCCCTTCGGCCAACTATCATATAGCAAATATCCACACTTCACACACTTACAACTCCAGCGAGAACTCATCCTCTTTGGGTTTCTCCAATGATCGGAAACGAACAACCTGGGATTGGACAAATGAATGTCACAACACATTAGTAATGGCAGCACCTGGTAATGCACTTCATTGCATCAAACTTACAAACATAAATAAAACAGAGTACAAAATTGACTCAAGAAATCACAAAGGGTTGGAACAGATTTCACATCAACTCTATGCTACTGAGAATTCGTTAAAATAGTCAAATTCAAAGGCTTCACACCATTACTCTGAACCATTGTTTAGCTCAACTGTAAAATCAACCATTACCGAATCACGAATTAACGCCCTCATGGCAACAGGAGAAACAAGAAACTTAAACTGGGCCAGTTACCATAGTTAAATTAGCCCTTCAAATTTAAATTAGCCGGCACCACCAGGTGGACATTGATGGATGTTCTTTTCAGCTAATTAAAAAGGGGGAGGAAAAAAAGGAATAATGAAACGAATCTTTATGTACCTGACGATTGTGCACATATTCCATAAATGTTGGAACATCAGCATAGCGACGTTGTTCAGTACTGCCAACTTTAGACTTCTGAAAACATACTATATCTCCATCTTCAAGCTGTAGAGCGAGATGAGAAGAATGAATTAGATAAACAATAACTTTAACTACACAACCAAAGTAAGAAGCTTTCATTAAGTAAGAGTCCAAAAAGGAGATAATTCAGTGCATCCGAGACATACCTGACTAGCACGGAAAGTGAACTTCTTATCAACAGGTTCGCACATGACATTAGGTTCAAATTTGATCTCCTGAACACAGTTATGAAACAGTCACCAACTATAAAACCAAGTACAAAGAGAATGCAGATAATCAATAAGGACAAACGAACCTCAAAAAGGTCAATCTCTTCATCCGGAGAGAAACCAGCCATTTCATTTAGTTTTGTAAGTATTTCAGCTGGCTTACTAAGTATTTTCACAAAGAGCCTTCCCACGTACCTAAACATCAAGAGAAAGCATAAGCGTCCATCCTTGACTCATATATTAAAACATTCCAGAAATTTTCATTACCGAAGTTCCTCTTTCAAAGGGTCATAGAGCTTGAAGAAGAGAAGAATATCCTCCTTAGACTTCTCTGGCAGTGGCACAGGGCGCAACTCCTGAATAATTTACAAAATTAGTGAAGTTCCATCTATAAAGATCTATTTGAGTGAGTCAAGTCAACAATAACAAAGGCCACGCAAAAGTGAGTTTACAAAGACCTATTAACCATGAAGAAAAATCGCTACCCAACCTCAAGAGACACACAGTGCAGTAGACAAGATGAGATTACCTGCCCCAATTCTACCTCCAGAAACAGCTTCAATTCAGCAGTGCTTGCCTTATTGGATACTTCTCTCACTTGCCCAACCTACAGCAGTTCAGACTAATCTTGTCAATTGGAAATGGTGCATTGCATTTGGTTAACAATGTCATCTTACAAATCATATTGTGTAGTAACACTCAGAAGAAAGGTGGAAATTTCACCCCACTAAAAGGTAAGCTGTAAATCAGCACACTAACTTCCAACACAAGTGTCGGTCAAAATTCACCTAAGTGCACAAACCATGGTAGTATACAGAGTCATAAGAAGAGCCGCTAAAACAAAAATACGATATTTCACCTTGATATGTAACAGAACCTGTGCCCACCAAAAGATATATTTCGCAACACAACTCAAAGTGTTAAATGAAGTGTTCATTCAAGATCTAACAATTTCAAAATGCTAACCAACTTGACCGAGTCAGCATTTTTAGTTTCTATCAACCTCCGATTAAGCCCCAGCATGACTAAAAGAAGTTTAGCACAAAGAAAACCAATTAATTTGAAGTGGCAAGTCTATATGCTGCAATCATAGCACAAAACATAGAGGCCCAACTGGAAAGTAAAATGACCTAAAGAAGTGGGGAACAAAAAGATTGAAAACTAAATAAAATGCTCACAGATTGCGCTTCTTCCAGAGGTGTCAGTGGCCGATTAGGACGATATGTATGGTTTTGCCGCTTTGCCCACAACCAGAACCGTTGACATTGAACAGGTATGCCAAACTCTTTAGCAACTTCTTCCTGAGAAGAAACATAAATTAGACAAATATGACAAAAAGTGGAGAACAAAAAGGAATTGCAACAGTCAGGGGATGCTAGAATGCCGTGCAGTTCGACCTTAAGAGGATGCTGCATGTGAAGACCCGCTAGTAGCTTTCTAGTAGTACTAAGGAGAAGGGTGACTAAAAGTAAGGATATCCATGACCACCTATTGTGGAGTAAACATGAGACAGATCTATCACAGACTCAAATCAAATGAAAACCCAAATTTATGTGCCATCACCACAGCATAATGTAGATACGACAATCATTACAGAAACCTAAATCCATCAGATTTGATCCCCACGAGTTAACATGCATGAGTGTATTCAAGAAACATAGAAAGAATAACAAAAACAAGTACATTCATAACGAACTAAAGATAAGCAAATTCACGAACATCTACATGCACTCGTATAGAAACTACGCAATTAACTTCAGTAACCTGAACTTTCAAAGTGCCACAAACCGTAAGCAATTGGTCACACGCCATTAATTGGGATCGCCAGCAAATTCACTATATTGCAGCACGTTGGGTTTATTACTTTAGAATACTAGCAAGTTAGGGTTATATGTGTAATTGTACTAGGCTTAACCCTAAGCATATAAGTACTCCTGATCTAAAAAATAAAACAATCGCTCTTTCATCGATAACATGGTACCGGAGCCCAAAATTAAAACCTAAACCCTAGAATTAACAATACCCATCGTCAATCAAAAATCATCTGCAACCAGCCTCTGTAGATCTCACCAGTGACTCAAGATCAGCGTCGCCTAGGTTCCGGCGACCTCACCCAGCGTCGCCCAAGTCCCGACAACCTCGTCCAGCATCGCCCAGCTCCCGGCGACCTTCCAGTGACCTTGCCCAGCGTCACCCAGGTCTCGGCAACCCCAGCCTAGCGTCACCCAGACCAGGCGATCTTAATCCAAGGTCGCGCACTACCAACTGGTGTTGCTGGAAGTTATCTAGGTCAGAAAACCTAGAAATCGGTATTGTCGAAGGTGATTTTCTTGCCTCAGACCTCGCCATGTGTTGATTCCTCACGAATGGTTGTACTTCGGGGGAGTTTCTGAGGCTTACCGTTATGTAGATTGAATGAATGGTGTGTTTGCTGGGTTTGTTGAAATTGGTGATCCGTGTGGAAGTGAATCTTAGTGATTTGTGGAAGTGATCTGTTGAAATGAGCTCTGTTTGCTGTTTTTTGGCTAAATTTAGTGATCTATGGAAGTGAATCTTAGTGTCAGAAGTGGGAGTGAATTGAATTTGATGATGTTTTTGGCTGAATTGTTGATTAGTGGGAGTGAATTTGGTGTGGCTGCTGAGATCGTTGAATATGGTACGGGATTTGACTGAATTTGGTGTTCTGTAGTATCAGAAGTGTGAATGTTGTGTCTAAATTTGAAGTGATATTGGTGGATACTGGAAGAATTGATATAGTAAGTGGTGTGTTTTACTTGATTGCATACGGGTCAAGTTCCTAGTGATTAGAGGTTGTGGAGATGTTTATTGGTTCATCAAGTTCTCCATCTATTGTTTCGGGGTCGGTCCCCGCTAGTGCTTCTTCGAGTTCAGGACCCTTTGGTTCATATTATAGTATGACAAGTTTACACAATACCTTGGTCAAGTTGGACGGTACCAATTATCCTTCTTGGTCAATGGCTCTTTCAACCTTTATTTATTCTAATCGCCAATCTACATGGCTTGAAGAAAAACCACCCGAAGAGTCATGCTACCCAACCATTCGAGTTAGTTCACTCCGATGTGTGGGGTCCTAGTCGAGAGTCTTCATTTGGTCTTCGTTATTTTGTCACCTTTATTGATGATTGTACTCGTACAACTTGGTCATATTTAATAAAAGATCATACTGAAGTTTTTCATCCTTTCCGCTAGTGTTATAATGAAGTTTGTACTCGATATGATTATTCTATTAAGTGTTTGCGTACGCACAATGCTCGTGGATGCTTCTCTTCTTCTACCTTCATTCCATTTCTTGAATCTCATGGTATTTTACATCAGAGTTCTTAGTGCTCACACTCCACAACAAAATGGAGTTGCTGAACACAAAAACCGTTATTTGTTGGATGCTGCGCATTGTCCACTTCTTCACACTCATACAAGTCCTTTTGGAGCTATGCTCTTCTTACAGTATGCCATCTTATTAATCGTCTTCCGTCCTCCGTGTTAAAAGGAGCTATTCCTTATGCTTTTCTTCATCCGGATCGTCCTTGTGGTCCGTTCATCCTCGTATTTTTGGATGTGCCGGTTTTATTCATTCTTTGTCTCCTGGGTTGGACAAATTATCACATCGTGTTGAAAAATGTATATTCGTGGGTTACTCCCATACCCAAAAGGGTATGTCTGCTATAATCCTACTCGTGTCGTGGGTATATTTCTGCTAATGTGACTTTCTTTAAAGATCAAGCATATTTTGGCGATGTTCGTCCTCGGGCACCATTAACCATGGATCTTCCGCCACCCTCGGCGCCTACGTCTCAACCGGAGCCACCGCCTATTAATTCTAACGATGCTCCACCGGATTCGGGATCACCAAGATCAACTCCTCTTCAGGTCTATATACGTGGTCCTCGCCCTGTTTGGGGTCGTACATCTTCACCGACGAGCGTTCCCCCACCACCACTTCCGATACAGGCTTTCGATCCTCTTCCACCGTCTCCCGACGGTTCTTCCGTTGCTCACCGTACTCGGTCTCGATATCCTCTTTCTAATTTTGTGTCTTATCATAACTTAAGCCCTCGGATGTTTGTTTTTGTGTCATCCCTTGCATCTATGTCCGTGTCGAGTAGTGTGCAGAAGGCTTTGGCCCATCCAGGTTGGACTCGTGCCATGGAGGAGGAGATGGCTGCATTGCAGCATAATAAAACTTGGAAGCTGGTTCCATTGTTGGCTAATAAACAATTGGTAGGTTGTCGCTGGGTCTTTGTCGTCTAACACCATCCGGATGGTTCGGTTGAGCGCTTAAAAGTTCGTCTTGTTGCAAAGGGCTATACTCAAACTTATGGTATTTACTATGATGCTACTTTTTCTCCAATAGCCAAAATTCCTTCCGTTCATATAGTTATTTCCTTGGCTGCTCAATCTTAGTGGACTCTTCATCAGCTTGATGTGAAAAATACATTCCTTCATGGTGATATTCACGGGGAAGTATATATGGAGCAACCACCCGGGTTTGTTGCTCAGGGGGAGGTGTGCCGATTGCGGAAAGCTCTTTATGGACTTAAGCAATCTCCTCGTGCTTGGTTTGGCCGCTTCGGTGATGCGGTTATCACTTTTGGCATGCATCGGTGCAGTGTGGATCACTTAGTATTTAGTATGTCATTTTCAAAAGGATGTCTTATTCTTGTTGTTTATGTTGATGATATCATTTTCATAGGAAGTAATGTTGAAGGTATACAACGACTCAAGCAATTTCTACAAAGAGTTTTAACACTAGAGACCTAGGTCAACTTTGATATTTTCTTGACATTGAAGTTGCCTATACTAATGGCGATATTGCTCTCTCCCGCAGAAAGTATACTCTTGACATTCTTAAGGAGGTTTGCTTACATGATGCTAAGCCTGGCGACACACCTATGGACCCCGGAGTGAGGCTTGATAATGAACACGGAGAACTTCATCATGATCCAAAGAAGTATCACCCGTTAGTAGGCAAGTTAAAACTATCTTACCATTACTCGTCTAGATATTTCATTTGTTGTTAGTGTGGTGAGGCAATTTATGAGCTCTCCTCGTACTATTCATTGGCAAGCCGCTCTACAAATTGTTCGATATTTGAAAGGAGCTCCAGGTCAAGGACTTGTGTTCCATAATCGTGGTCATCTTCGCATAGCTAATTATTCTAACCCCGAATCTTTGGAGGTGACAAGATATTCGGATGCAGATTGGGTTGGTTGCCCTATGGATCCCCGGTCTACTTCGGGATACTGTGTTTTTCTTGGTGGTAATCTTGTGTCGTGGAAAAGTAAGAAGCGATCTGTTATTTCCCAATCTAGTGCACAAGCCGAGTATCGTGCTATGGCTAATGTTCCAGGTGAACTTCAATGGGTGCGATGTTGTTATCCGAGATTGGATTGCATATGACCGGATCATCTATTCTCTGTTGTGATAATCAGTCTCCTATTTATATTGCTAGCAACCCGGTGTTTCACAAGCAAACGAAGCATATAGAGGTGGATTGTCATTTTGTTCGGGAAAAGGTGAACTGTGAAGACATACGGTCGGTGCACATGTTACGAAGCGCAACTAGCAAACATTTTCACAGAGTCTCTTCGACATGGACGAGTTTCATATATTTGTCATAAGTTAGGACTTTTTGATATGTACGCTCCGACTTGAGGGGGAGTGTTGGGTTTATCACTTTAGAATATTAGCAAGTTGGGGTTATATATGTAATTATACTAGGTTTAACCCTACGCCTAGAAGTACTCCTTATCTCAGAAATAAAACAATCGCTCTTTTATCTATAATATAGCATATTAATTATACCCTCTTTGAAAAGAGATATAAAAGCATATACTTCTATCCACCCATCTTTCTGCTTTTCTTCTTGTGCCATATCTTCAGCCATATTAAATGGATGTATAAACATAGGAGGACAGCTTGATGATGAAAAAAATAGGGAACCCGTGTTCTTCTTAGCATTTGTTTAGAACATTAAGTGACGTATCAGTCCACTTCAAAGCCTTCTCAAAAACCCACCTTCCCTTGTACTTAGGAATAAATGACTTCAAATCCACCTTGTAGTTACTTTCATGACAAGACTAAGAAAGCATTATACATAAGGCATCATGAAAAAATCTAATGGAATTAAAAACCAAAAAAAATTTGTTATGCCATTTTTACTGACCTATGAAATAAACAAAAGCAAAAAAGATCTATTCATGGAGTCAAGTTATATCATTTCAACTACACACAAATACTCAAAATTGAGGATCAACAGCATCGAATACTAGTCTGTATTGGGTAGTTGTGGGGTCTGCTAAACAGGAAATTGAAGCATGGCAGGGTATAGAAATCCCTTTAGCAAGAAATATAAAGTCTCCATATCATGCTCGTAAGATGGTTCGTATCCTACGTCATTCAATGCATACGAGGGCACACTATCCTCAAAAAGCGAAAATCTTGTACTGATTAGAAAAAATGCATATAGATGATGCACAATTTACAATAAAAAAGTGGAGAGTTCATTCACGATTTTACAACCAAAAAGTAGAGACAGGGAGTACCTTGAATAGCTGAAAGGGCATCTGCTTCTGAACACGAAAACTTTGTACTTTATCATGATCCACAAGATCAAAATATATGTCTCTGCCAATCTGATCATGTAGGTCCCCATCGCGTGCGACCTAGCATTGACAGTGTGATGCATTCACTCACAGTCGTGGCAAGGGGAACCACATTACAAGAAAATGCAATTACTATTGTAAACATTTACCTTTATGATGGTATATAGATGTGCCTCGGCTTTTTCCTTTCTCTTCTTTTCCTTCTCTTCTTGCTCTTTCTTCAATCTTACCTGGAGACAAAGCATATGTTGGCTTCATTGGCATCATAACTATTCAGTTACCCCATTTCTAATAGATGGTAAATGACTTACCCTAAGGTGCTCAGCAATGTCCTTCTCATCCACACTACAAACAATTTTGTCCTTGTCACTTTCACGTATATATACTAGCATATACGCATTCGAGTATTTTGTGAACTTGAATGGGGAACTGTTGAACCCAGGATTTGTTTGTGGTAGCTGTTGAATGCAATAAGTGGAGCAGGAAGCTATCAAGAACACAACAAGAAGTAAATGAAGGGATCAAATCAATGTCCAGAATGAACTACCTCTTCCTCTCCCCCGTATTGTTCCTCCAATGCCCTCTTCACATCTTCCTTTGTCACCCGTTCATCATCAAACTTGAACCTGCATAAAGCAAACCTTGCCAATTTATCATAGGTAAAATATGCCATCAAAAGGGAAATAAGAAAAGCAATAATCAACTAAACAATTGCACCATGCAGGTACGATTCAAGAAGCATAACCTTCAACATATACATCAAGGAACCTCAAATAACAAATAATTGCAGTTACGTGATTGCCAAAATCAAGACAGAGACAAATAAAGTGCAGGTGGCAGCACCTTCCATATTTTGCCAATCAGAATACAAAACCTTTTTCCATACAAACAATCAGTAATGAAATGGTCATATTGACAACAGCAACTTGGAAGTTCAAAAACTGTGATGCATACCACTGGTCTGAGAGGGTTGGCCTAATGTAAGCATAATAGTGCCCCCCATGCACACCGCCACTGTGAACCAAAACACTGCCACCCATACATTAAAAAAAATTAGCGAATGTTGCTGAATCGCAATAAAGCAAAGAGTAAGTAACCCAGCTGTTGTCTTCTATCTGCAAGTTACTCAACCGAAAGTTACAAAATATAGTGTTCAGCATGGAGACACTAACACGACACCTCGTTGGCCATAATATAATTCATCAATGAAAAAAACAGAGTGAAAACCACAGCAAAAGGATAATCGTTAGGAATGTTTACTAAAATATTTCAAACAACTGATGCATCTAATTTGAGCTGACATAAGATAATCAAGGAGAATCAACCATAGAATTATATTTCACTTGATAAGAATCTGTGAACAATGAAACACCCATCCACTCTTGAGCTTCATATGTTTATTTAT
Source organism: Rhodamnia argentea (assembly GCF_020921035.1). Taxonomy (NCBI): domain Eukaryota; kingdom Viridiplantae; phylum Streptophyta; class Magnoliopsida; order Myrtales; family Myrtaceae; genus Rhodamnia; species Rhodamnia argentea. The sequence goes on along the minus strand of NC_063154.1, from coordinate 4,976,222 downwards.
TTCTTTTAAATACACAAATTAAAAGTCCAGGGTTACAGAGAGCCTTGGATCCCAAACTGAATAGAGGACTAATGCTGACAAGAGGAAGGAGGAAAGAATCTTCCTCTCATGAAGCTAGATGAAGAATTAATCCTTTACTAAATGATAAATCAGCCAAGAAAAAGAAAGAGCTTTACAAGCTTTTTATTTTATTTTATTTTTTTTTTTTTTTTTGGGGGGGCCCAGAATAGAGCTTCATAAGAATGTATGTCGCAATTAAACAGGTTAATTTTCTTCAATCGGCAGAGTATGCTCGGATAATTCAACCAAGTATAGCATTTGATATCTTGTATAAAGTATCTACAGATTTTGCAAGCAGGCATTGACAAGGTAGCCTGAAACAGGATGTTGGAAATACCTGTGAAGTGTGTACAGGTTGCGAACACTCCGATCTGCGTCAGGCGACAAGTACTTTCCATTCTCTCTATCGAGATCAAGTTGCAAAGGAAACTCATAACGGTCATTTATCTGCTTATTGTCAGACAGAAGAACTGTCAGCTAGCCCCCACAGAGCTATAGACATGAGAATAGAGAGCTGCACAATCAAAAACCCTCCACTCGATACCCACTGGTCACTATGACCGATCACAAGATGTGAATACCTTATTATACTTACTGTCAATCAATGAGCACCAAGATAAGATTTAGATGCTAAAAAACAGAAGAAAGTCAATTGGTCTCCATACAAGCTAAATATAAAAGCACATAAGATTCAACCTTCGACGGTGATAAGATTTTACAAGCAATCGACTTTGTAGCTTACAAAATCACAATGCTGAAAGGATCACTTCTAGAAAGGAAATTTTCTTCCCCATTCAATCAGATGAAAAAATTGAAAAATAAGGTTTCACATTCTCTCATTTCAGAAAGGCCATACGCAATAGCTATAGCTGATACAGCTCGATCAAAGTTGAATGCTTCAGTCATTTCCCTATGCTGGTGACTTTAACAGTGTAGCAAAAAAGAACATTAAAGCAAAAAGATACGCAAGTCAACCCAAAGCATATGATGCTGTATCCGGATGTAAAGCTGATCCTACATAACCAGAAAAGTTCTTCATATGGATATACACTTTTAAAAGTTCGACTTATGGGCCAGTGAAACTAAAAAAAAAAAAGCTCTAAACCAACTATTCAGCAATAGAAGATGTCCTCATGCAAAAAGAGACTTGAGGAAGGTTTACTATTTGGTATCTACTTAATTCCAATATTTAAAAAACCAAATCAGCAATTCAAACGTCATTCTACTGTTGTTCTTCTTGTCTTCATTTATTAACAGTTAGACATTGCACTAGCTTTCTCCAAGCTTATCACTCCAAGGACAGACATCTCCCTCTTCATGTGATTGACAATAGGGGCGGCTAACTTCATGTAATCCATGGATTTCATCAATTCAAAGCCCAGAAAAGGTTGTAGAAGTCTCCAATTGCTATATGCGAATACCGTTTAGTCGAAGAACAAATAAGTTTTAGCTAATGTAATATCAAGAAGAAAAAGAATCCACAAGTCAAGATAATCTTGAATCAGATGCACAAAATCAAGCGTGGCCCATTTCCCCTCTTTTGCGATCAGTTTTGCTGCAGCACCCGCTGCTCTAGCTAATTGTCCACTCCAATTTTTAAGTAACGCGCAGAGTCTTGAATTGGACTCAACTATTCAGAACAGCCAAAATAAAACTATGAAAAAGTTGCAAAGTGAAGCTTATTCAGAATAGAGAAAGTAAAAGTACAAGAATGTCGCATACGTGAAGCTTAAAATCTACTTCATTAAATCCCATGTCAGAAATGCATCTTCTCAATGCTTTTCACTGATAAGCTAGCCAGACAAAATCTGACTTAATCAGAATTAATTTCATAAAATTGTCCAAAAGCCTCTGAAATCTATTCTTGGTGGACTATGGTCATTATGAGGTAGTTAGTTCTTATCTTTCTTTTGATCAGTCTTGAATGAACCCCCAAAAATAAAGCTTCCCTGGGCTGTGAACACAGTGACGCACTCGATTAAAGGTGGTTACACGCATCTCTCAGTTAGTCAAAATGTAAATGCTCATTTACAGTGCTCTTCATCAAATGATGGGTCCTGTCAATGATGTAGCAGGTATATGACTTTTAAATCAGCCGGCACCCCCTTGGTACCATTTTCTGAATCTATGTTTAATCACAAGAGGGAAGAATTAAACTGAGCTCTCTGTCTTATATATCTCTGTCTGAAATTCTTATCTACCAGAATGATGAAAGATACACACAGCATCTGACTTCGCTCAAGGCAACAAAATCTCGAGGACTAACCTTAACCATTGTATCCCGCATAAAATCATATTCGAATCGTTTTAGCTGAAGTTGAAGAACGGGGGGGAAGTCTATGAATAGTACACCCTTCTTCGCATCCTGACAAATGCACAAGCAAGTACCCATGCAAATTCAAAGGTTACATTTTTCATCACAATAATACTCATTCATTCAAGCATAAGCGACAAATTACTTAATCATCAGAATAGCTATTGCAAGGTAAAAGGAAAAAAAAAAAAAAGATGGAAGAAAATTGATTCTTGACCCCAGTTAAAACACATAATACAATCAAACAAATAAAAACTGCTAACATGACCCATTACTTATCATAAAAACCATCAGAAAGCTACAACCATGATTGATGCTTGGAACTTCTAACAAACTATACTCTGCCTTATTCATGCAAATTTTTTTACAAACAAGTCAAAAGAAGATGAAAATTGAAGCAACCATTATGGATGCTGTCTCACCTGTAAACCATGTTGTTCGGCATGATATCGATTATCACCTTCAAGTCTCTCCACTTCTACATACTTGTCAAAAGAAGCGTATACATCTCGACAGCCTTTTACATCAAGTTGAAGATCTAATTTCACACAAGCAAATTGCAAAAAATAATCAAATGCCAGCAATAATCTCTGCAAGAACATCTTTTTGTGGCACGTAATATGTTTTCAGAGACCACGAGTCAGAATACGTACCATAAAAGGATTCCTTCCTCGTTGACTTGTAGTCCACATTAATGCATTCAATATAGTTCATATGGTGACCTTCAAACAGCTGCTGAATTGTACCCTCCACAACAGTTCCCTGAACAGATGAGAGGATAGGTCTGCTTACTTGAAGCTAGGGACAAATATAGGCTGGTTCATTTTGATCAAATGGAATAAAAAGGTCGGGGAAAAAAAATCCTAAATTGAAAAGATCCAATTCTTGGTTCTCGCTACTAGTACAAGGGGAGAAGGAAGAGACGTAGACTTTTATAGGCTTTTGCAAGGACAATAAAATAGATAACTTATTGAAATTTTATGTGCCAAGAAACAAAGAGTTGCTCGCTATCCTCCCTTCCTCCTTTCTCTATTTCCTCTGTTCCTCTCTTGACCGTTTTACCCAGCACAGCAAATAAATTAATAATAAAAGCAAAGATTTTTCATACCAAAACTCATACCTTCATCTTGTCTTCAAGTTTTTCACAGAGAACCCGGTTAAGTTCTTGCACATCATGCTGCATGAATGAATCATAAGTGTCCCACCCAAAGGATTTCGTCAACTCCTTTGTCGCTACACTGGTATCACTGTACTGGAGCTTATAGAATAAACTTTGCAAAGCAAGCGGTATGCTTCCTGAAGGCATATCATTTTCTGTTGTTGGCATATGATACACCGCCTGAAACCACAGGACCAGATGAGTATGTCCCGAATCATGATTTTAACAGAAGATTATAAGAGTGGATTTGCTACCTTTCTGAAGTAAGGTATATGATACAACGTCTGAAGAAGGGAATTCATGTAACAGGTAGCTCCTTGGTTCTTAAGTCCAACATAACCAGTCTCCTTTTTGGAGTCATGTGACCAGTAATCGACTACTCTGCGAACTTCAACATCAGCTTCAACAACACATGTGTCGTTCACCAGATAACCTCTGCTAGGATTATACAATTCACTAAGATGCATGAAGGAAGTAAAACCCCAATCACTCTCCCGTGCATTGAACTGGTGCTGTGTCTCTGCAGAATCAAAAGGTCGCAAATGAAGCACAAGAATATTTTCTTAATTGAAAACAGGAAAGAAATGAGGCCTCTAATATGTGAACCATGGAAAGTATAATGGCACTTAACCTCAGCATTTCACTGACCTTTAAAACTATTAAGTACATCACATAAGCACAAGATGCCCAATGACATGTGTTACATTTAGGCAGAGGACTTCTTTTCGACTAACTCTTTAGCACAGACTGAATTAAAATCGACTCTGTTGTGAAAGAGAATCGATAAAAGGGACTTGGAACACGGATTCAACCGAAAATGATGATGCACTTCTAGATAACGTCACTGCCACATAGCTGTCGAATTTAAAGAATGACACAGCTCATTTTCATCCTTCTCCACTCGTCCAATTCAAAATCTACATTACATACATATCTTGCGGTTTTCATTTTCAGATAGACCATGAAATAAACAAAGCCAATTCTACTAAACCAGACACTGCGTCCAAATATAGTGCAATTTTGGAATCCATAGGAATGAAAATTTAGTAAATACACAGATGCAAAAAAGCAAAATCATTTATTACATCAAAATGAAGCGTAAAATATAAACTGGCAAAAGGAAAGTACTCCCAAGGAAGTTATGGAAGAAGTACCTTTTCTTACGGAGAATTTGTTGTGAATCTGATTAATAACAGTTAAGCTGAACTGCGCATATCTACTCCAACCATATGGCAAGGTCGCCGAATCCGCAACATCCAGATATATTGACAAATGGTCCACGTTATTCCCTTTTGGGAAAATAAGAACTCGCCTATCAAATATAAGATTAAATAAAATCTTCACAACGAAAGAAACCAAAGTAACTGCCAATTGTTTAAAATAGAACTCGACGAAACTTGGAGAAAGCTGAATACCACTTGTGTCCACCAACATAAAAGATGTCAGAGTAAAGCTTCTTGGTGTTAAGCCTTGTGAAGTTCTCTATCGTCCATGTGAACCTCCCCGATGGGGGATCTTCAGCAGCTTGTGTTTCGACCGTACCTGCAGTATCTGCTTGAGCTACAAAGCCAAAACCAAATATTAATGAGCCAACTCCCAAAAACAGAAATAACGCATAGTACACGACACAGGAATCTCATGCCAATTTGCCAGTAACAAGAGGACAAAGCACTCAGCCTCCAGGAGCATTACGACTACATGCCACAGTAGACAAGTTCCAAACTTTACGAAACCGTAATCACAACAAGTGGACAGAATAATTAACACTTCCGCTTTCCATTCTTTCCTCAGATTTCTAGACCACCCAAAAACAAAATGAAGCATGTACAAAGCCATTCAATGCACCTCCCTAAGCCATAATGAGGAACGCAAGTCCAGAAACCATATAATTAACACTTCTCACCAGGCCACAAAATGCCGCACGATGCTCACAAGTTCACTCGACGATCAAGCAAAATGAACAACGATCTCACTTCCCCCCGGCCCCCCCCAAAAAAAAAACCCTCACCCAAGCAGCTGGCCTCGAAAACATGCAAATTCCTCTCCGCAATGCGCCAACAGCAAACGACCGACGAGCGAGAGAGGAACAGAATTCCCACGCATTTCACCGCGAACAAAAAAACAAAAACAAAGACCGGGAACAGTACCTTCCATGGGCTGAGGACCTTCGGTGAGTTCGGTGTTGGGGACCAGCATCTCGTCGTCCTCCTGCTGCAAAACCAACAAAAAAAAAAAATAGAAGCACAGAACACACCGGGACAGAAAGAAAGCGTGAGACCTCGGATCGGATTACACAAACCCTAGACGAGTAGGGAACAGCTAAAGAAGCGCCAATTGCGGCGAAAACGGATTGCGGAAGAAGATCAAAGGCGGAATCGCAGTCGCGACAGTGGCGAAATCAGAGAGAGAGAGAGAGAGTGGGAGGTCGGTGATTACATCTACAGGCGGAGGAGTCATCAGAGTCATAGGACGAGGGCACGGGTCGGCGCCTCCGGAATTGCGATCGACTGAATCTGAGAGAGGGAGAGGTGGTGATGTGCGGGCCAAGTATGAAGAGGAAGAGAGAAGCTCTGCAACGTAACACGATGAATCGCGAGCGAGCGAGCGAAGAGAGAGAAAGAGAGACTGGGTTTTCCTCTCCAGAAGGGATACTTTCGGTATTCCACACGGCACTTTCTTTTTTTCTTTTTTCTTTTTTTTTCTTGCCGTAATTGACAATCTCGGCGTGGACTTGAGAACTATTTTTCTTTTCCCTCTTTTTTTATTTCTTCCAAAAACTTGAAATATTTATTAATTCCGCAAAATGAGGGAAATAAGTCATTTTCGTCTTCCTCGTGATATTTTGATCTTCCCATTGTTGGCGGTTTATTTCTAGAAACTTATGTACTTACAGTTTGTACGAGGAATAAAAGGAAAGATTCTTGTTTTGAATATTTTTTCTATTAGGTTAGAAGACAGATCATATTAATAATGAATATTGGATTTTTATCGCAATCCTTTTTTTATGATTAACATTGTACATTCTATTTTTGCTAAATTAGACGACTCATAAAATAAAGGGAAAAATTCAAAAAAGGGCCCGAAGTCCTCATGTTTTCTCAAATAAGGGCCCCAAGTGAACACCGATTCAAAAAAGGGCCCGAAGTCCTCATAGTTTCTCAAATAGGGGCCTCAAGTGAATACTGTTTCAAATAAGGGCTTGAAATGACCTTAAAATCTCAAAAAATGGCCCGATTCAAGGGTATTTTAGTCTTTTTACTTATTTAATTTTTTCTTTTTTATTATAATTTTTGTTATCCGTTTCCACAAAAAAAAAAAAAAAAAAAGAGATAGGAAGAAGTTCACGTTCACAAGCGGGAGCGCCGCCCCTCCCGCTTGTGGCCGCCGGCCCACCGCCGGTGGGGGGTCGGCGGGCGCGGCGAAGGCCGGCGGGGTTGCCGGCGACCCCGGCGACCCCGGCGGCCTCGCCGGTCGAGGCGAGGGCCTCGGCCCTCTCCCGGATCTGGGTGAGGCCGGCGGTCCCCGCCCGGATCGGGGTCGCCGGCCGTCGCCCGGATCCAGGCGGGGTCGCCTTGACCAGGCGACCCCCCACCGGCGATGGGCGACGGCCGGCGACCCCCGATCCGGGCGGGGACCGCCGGCCTCACCCGGGATCCGAGAGAGGGCCCGACCCTCTCCCGGTTTTGGCGAGGGCCGAGGCCCTCGCCTCTAACACCCGGCGGGCCGCTGGGTCGCCGGCGACCCCGCCGGCCTCGCTACGCCCGCCGACCCCCCACCGGCGGTGGGCCGGCGGCACAAAGGGAGGGGCAGCCCTCCCGCCCGTGCATACTCTTTTTTTTTTTTATAATCAAGAATAATAAAAAATTAAAATGTGAAATAACGAAAATACCCTTCAAGCCAGACCCTTTTTTGAAACATTATAACCACTTCGGGCCCTCAATTGAAACGTACTATATTACTTTAGACTCTTATTTGAAACATAATTCTCTTTGGGCCCTTATTTGAAAAATCAAGAGGACTTCGGGCCCTTTTTTGAATTTTTCCCTAAAATAAATAAGCCGATGGATTGTTTTTTTTGTGCCTGGCATATGGAATCCGGTCACGGAGTGGTTTGCTATGGGTAAAATAAGTTGTGCAACGCATAAATGCAAGATATGATAGCATGTCATTTCAAAAGTTTCAAATCCATTTTATGCTATTAGCTTCAAACATGGTGTTTGAGATTGAACTTAAAAGAAAAACACGAGCCCTTGGACACCAATAATCGAGGTAACATCCGGTGTGATTTCAGGTTGTAAATACTTGATACGAAGTAGCAAAAAGATGCTAGATGCTTTTAACTTATATCTCCACTTTCAATCCATCCATCTCAATCATCGAACTCAAATCATTGTAAAGGATGAGCATGCTTCCAATGAAGAATTGAAGAATTGAATCAGTGAAAACAGGGTAGGTTTCATGTTTTGGGGTATGAAGGGTAGGTTTCGGATTTCATAAATTAGGGAATCGATTCCGAGTAGATTCCAGCTTTCGGGAGGTGGAACTTATAACCTAGAACAAGTCCTTGGCCCCCGATGATGTGTGTAATACGGAACCACGAGCCCGAGCTTCCATTGCTTGCAATATCCATGACTAAGACTTTTACTTTGTCAATCTTTCGTATTTTCGATGTGTATAAATATGAGTAATCGTCAGTAGATTATACTACCAAATGGATATTAAAAGTGAAAACTCACTTCAATCATTAAATTGAAAATACATGTAGAACTTGGATAGACTATGGAACGCATCATGAAACCTATAACAAAGCAGATTCCATGTTCCAAGGTTTGTATGGTAGGTTCCAGGTTCCAAAAAATGGAGAACCGATTTCAACGGTCAAGTTCCAAGCCCCAAGGAATCTCCCAAACCGCTCATCCATAAACCCTTGTATTATTCAAAAATCAGCAAACTCCATCCTATTTAAATCCGCGTCTCTAAAATGACCCGATGCAGCGTAAAGAGTTTTCAAAGGGGACAATTAATTTAAAATAGATAGGAATCATGTCGATGCACTCGAAAATTTCCCGATTTTTCGAATTGAATTGTGTTATTTTCTTTGTTGCCTATCCAATATAAAGCAACTTGAGTTACCTTTAATCTTCTTTTCTGAAGGTAAAAAAAAAAAAGCTCTGGGTAGCCTTTCTTATTATGGCATAGTAATTGTAAAAGTATTAACAACCAAATTAATAAAAGACTCGATAATAACAATATTATAATGATAGGATGAGATATTACTGTTGCCTTTTCTCCGCCATCGGTTTGTCTTCTTCCAATCCCCATTCGACTAAAGCTTAGCTAGTAAGGCTCTTTTCCTTTCTTTTAATTATCTTATATTTTTTAGTTTTACTCCGTCATGCTTTATTTAAAGTCAAAAAGGCTACAACAAAATTAGCAGACATCGTGTAACTCCACTTCATTCGAGGACCATGCTTTTTGATGGATGCCGGTTACTTTTTCTTCTTCCCTGTACACATTCGCGGCTGATTTGATACCAATCCGACCCAAGATCGAAACCCGAAAGGCACGAGGAATTGAGAAAACATCGAAAGGAAACAAATATCGCTTTACGCTTTGGTCGCTCCATTTATCATTGGGTTTTAGTTTATCTTGGGGTTTGAGTTTGGCACCGAGGCCACGAGCACCCGTGTCTCATCGGATTAATCCAATGACTCGCTGTAAACTTTCCCCGTAAATTGTAGAAAAAACTACTAAAAAAGTCTTAAAGTTATTGTAATTATGTCAATTACGTCAATTACGTCGCAAACTTTTATTTTTGTCGATTTAATCATAAACCTTTTACAATTATGCCAATTCAGTCCATTTAGCTTGCAGGAATCGATGCAACGCAGCCATGCTGACATGATAATCTTTTAATAACATTTTAATATTTCTCAAATTTTTAAAATTTTTAAAATTAAAAAAAATCTGCATTTTTTCTCTTTTTTTTTAAGGAGTTTGGGCTGGAGCCCTATCGGCTACAACGAGGGTCGCGGCCCTCGTCTAGGGACCAGTGACCTCTGCCAGCCCTTGGAGGGTGGCCAGCAAGAGGTTGCAGGCCCAAATCTTAAAAAACGAAGAAAAAAAAAAGAAAAAAAAATTATTTAAAAAATAAAAATAAATAATTAACAAATATTAATAAAAAAATTATCACATCAACGCCGGCCGATCAAATAGACAGAATTGACATAATTACAAAAATCTTATGACTTTTTTTTATGGCAATTCTCTAGCAATTCATGTCCCGCAATTATCGATCAAGATGTCACATTTACACTCTATGATTGGTTTTGAGTACCGTGGACATGCGCAACGTGCTAACACCTTTTCTATCTATGCCTAACTCCCGTTCTTCTTCTTCTTCTTCTTTTTGTGGTAAGCATATGGTCCGTGACAATAGATTATTGACGAGTGGTTATCCAAACTAATTTCATTTATGCAAACTAATATATACACATATATTTATTTTTACATGCACGTGCGTTTACAAGAATATCTTCTATTCATGGTTGTGACACGTAACTATCTTCTATGGATAAGCAAATGGCGTGTTATAACATGCATTTCTATATATTAAAGAAACGGGGAGACGCTAAAAACGACACTTCGTAACGCGGCTATTTTCATCACTGCAGGATACCATGGGATCACTCCATCAATAGTACATCCGGAATCTTGGCGTATGGATAAGAATACATAGTTTGGAAATAAAAGAAGGAAGATCCATTTCATTAGGCATATTAAAAAAAAATGATATTTACATCACGAGTGTTTGTTTCACGGAAAGCTTATAATTTGAAGAAAAAAAATGATCGCTTGTATCCCGTAAGAATGAATGAACGAACGGAAAATATTTTTATTATTTATGAAATTATTCAGATATAAATTGTTATCGATGGTGAAAATATTTTAAATTAATTATTTTTTTGAAGAGATATAACCAATTAATTTATGATAAATATTTTTTAGATCATTCTTTATTCGCAAAAAATGCTGTGTCCGAGCCGGCTTTCTAACACCTCAACTATTTCACTTCTCCGGGCAATCTTAATGACAAATTGAAGTGATTCTACGCTGACCCTAGGTGCAAAGTTGTTTCAAAACTTTCAATTTGTTTAATGTAATCCATGAACTATCGATAAATGTTCGATGTAGTCCCTATGCTATGTTAAAATTATTAAAAGTTCGGAGGTCATATTGGACAAATTAAAGCTCGATGACAACATTGCACATCAGATCAAAGTGAAGAAATCATCCGTGTCATTTTCTAGAAAAGAAAATATTTGCTTACTCGAGTTTGAGTTTTCTTCGATTGGCTCAATTTAAATTTGAGAGCTAAAAATAAATATGAAAATTTGTTTAATATTAACTGAAAGTTGATCACCGATTTTCTTACTACACATGGAAGTTGTGATTATTGCTATTGAGTATCATCATCGTAATTGGCGAGATTCCAATTGCGGTCAAGGTTTATGCTAAGACAACGGCACCGTTTTTGAACTTAGAGGTCCCCTTTCCTTTCTGAATTTCCTTACTTGTTTTTTTTTTTTTTGGTCACAGAATTTCCGTATTTGAGCTTGTTGCTAAAATTGTATACACGATGCTGTTTCATGGGTTAATCAGGGAGATAATCCCATGTTTATGAGTAATATATCCAGGTGCATAGATTAGGATATGATCTCGAATTTATTGCTCATATCCACAATGAATGCTTTTCAACCCAAAAAAAAAAAAAAAACCACAATGAATGCTGCCATATATAATTAATACATGCATGGATTTGGCTAAAACAAAAATCCATGCATTAATCGCAACACCAAGGGTGCGTTGTTTCATGAAAAATTCAAAATTTGGAAAATATTTTTCAAAAAATAATTGGGTATATAACTCGGAAAAATTAGTTGACGGAAAATATTTTCACTACCTACAACAATTAATGCTAAATTATTTTCGTGGGTGATGAAAATATTTTTCATTCATTCACTCTTAAATCTTGAATTTTTCACGAAACAAACGCAGCTCGAGAGTATTAATAAAACCAAATTCCATGATCAGCACCCACGTGGACTTAGGACTTTTTACTAGCGAGGCAAAAGAAAAGTCTGAAGTTATTTCAATATGAGGAAAATACGTTCACAGTTACAATATGATATTTCCTTTTTGCACAGAAAAACACTATGATATTTGAAAATTGACTTTTGGGTCCCTAAATTTGTTGGACTTATACAATGTCACATAATAAAATAAATCTAAAATTTATCCGACAGCTGCAAAAGTAAAAATAAATCACACTCCTGTGGCATGTTTAAGATAAATCATCACCACAAATTTGCAATCTATAAACAGCCCCAAAAGTCAAAAAAGAAAAATAGCCATAAAAAAAATGATAATTCTTGCACCTAACCTAATTAAACCGCTATGACAAAAAAAAAGGACAAAAAACCTAATTAAACCATTTTTTTTGTATTATAGATAACTATCTTTATAATTTGGTTTTATGACTCATCTTTTAGTAAAATCAAAATGATTGTTCAAATTATTACACATTGTTTTTGGTTGCCAACTAAAAACGAAAAAGAATTTGTGGTTCACGAAGCACCCTCATTCTTAACTTAGCACTACTCTTGCGGTCAATTACTTTTTCTACTTAGTAGAAAAAGGGAATCCTTGCCCCTTCAAGATTATTGTAGTCATCAACTAAGTTTAATCTCATCAAAAGGTGTTTTTTTTTTAATGTTTAACACTTAATCGAGTCTTAAAACAAGCCCTTTATCTTCTTAAGCGCTGTTTTTTTTTTTTCATGCTTAATGAGTTGTCATATAGGCCCACAATCTATGATTATAGAGGGATTATCCCGACATCAATTCAACGGCCTTTCATTAAGCGAGTGAGACCAGCCCCCTTTTTTTAGGTCAAAAAGAGTAGCCGGTTGGAGCGGCTCATACTTGGGTGAATCAAAGTGATATGTTTTACTCACATTCATTTTCATGCCATGCAATCTGAGAGATTTACACTTGATTGATCTTGCTCCGACCCGATCCGAATTCATCAGGATCATATATTTTTAGTGTATTAGTCAGTTCACGGTCACCACTGCTATCGTCGCCTTCACCATGACCTCCTTGGTAATAATTGAAATGACGCACTTGAAATAATTTATAACAAAACCTGATTTGATTTCCTTGTACATCAATCATCCCTACATATTGCATCACAGGTCATCGGCAAGGAACTCCATCCAACAAAAACTCCATTATGCCATCCCCCTAGACATGGTCACGGGCCGGTTTGGGCCCGCAACCAGCCCGTTGACCGGGACCGGTAGTTCCGAACCGGAACCGACCCGGCCCCTCACGGGCCGGTTCTAGTTTTAAAAAATTAGGAACCGGCCAAAAAAAAAAATAGGGAAAGAGCCGTTGCTCTCCCCCCCCCAAAAAAATCCCGGAACCGCCCCTTTAAGGGCCAATTCCTGTCCCATAGTGGCCACGAACCGAAACCGCCGGTTCACGGCCCGTGGCCATGCCTAACCCCCCCTCTCCCCTCTCCTTGCATAGATTTTTTTTTTTTTTGTCGAACTCGCCTTGCATAGGTCAAAAGGTCTATAATTTGAAGTTCAAGTTCAACTTGAGGGGGTTGATGGTTGAGAGAGAGAGAGAGAGAGAGAGAGAGAGAGAGAGAGAGAGAGAGAGAGAGAGAGAGAGAGAGAGGAATTCAGCAATAATTGAGAGACTTGGGCTTGGATAGGTCCTCGGCCCGGCCATGGGGGCTTGGGCCGAGGCGTAAGGGTCTTGATCCCACTCTTGAGGGCAGGGCTTGTTTGAGCCTCAAGGGATATAGGTGTGGGCTTCGGCAACCTAGATGTGGGAGCAAGGTACCCAAGCCTGGCTATCGAGGTCCCGAGCATAGGTATCGAGGACTCAAGCATGGGCATCAAGGACTAATCACTAGCGGTCAAGGCCGAAGCACCAAGTTCCCGTGTCCGAGCACCAGGGCATAGTTGCATTTTGGAAAATCATTATTGATTTTTTAAAACTATAAATTATTTCCCCCGAATTTAAGTGTCGATTTCCATTCACCGAAAAAAGATATTTTATTAATTCATTTTACTAACAATTCGAACACGGGGAAATAAAGAAAATGTTTGTGATACATTTTCTGTGAAATAATTGGACCATTAAAATATTAGGGTTCATTTTTTTTCCTATTTAATGTAGATCATAGATTTTAAAGTCGAAGATCCTAATTCTCGATTGAACTCTTAAAAAATGAGGTTACTTCTCCATATACGTTAAGATCAATATGCCATTGATAAAGTCGAAGATCCTAATTCTCAATTGAACTGTTAAAAAATGAGCTTACTTCTCTATATTCGTTAAGATCAATATGCCATTGATAAAGTCAAAGATCCTAATTCTCAATTAACTGTTAAAAAATGAGCTTACTTCTCCATATACGTTAAGATCAATACGCCATTGATGTTTGACTTTTTAAACTAAGAAACAACCTTGAAATCAATTTAGAGAGTACATCATATCGAGGCAAAACATGCATCATATCGAGTTACAACACAAAGGTTGTGTTAACCAACTTTGACCGGCATCCCAATCATGTCGGGACACTTTTTACGTAGGTAACTTTGATCTTAATTCAATGCGAAATACTCTCTTAACTCCCGAAAATTCTTAGATCACAAAATGACTTTGAGATTCGTTTCGAAACCATACAGTGCGACTGCAATTGGAACACGCCGGATAGAGCGAACAAGCGGCGACCACCCCAAGAAGACGAAGAGCCGAACATTCAGCAAGATCCACCGATCCTGTCCAGCGAAACGCGTGGGCCGTACTGGGTAGTTTGGGTTGGTTGGTCCAGTTTAATTAACCGCCTGTCATTGTCCGAGCGTGCCCGATACCTGCACGGAGCAAACCTCTGCACTCGTCGCAACCGGCCTTACTCATTGATTTATCCACAGAAACAAAAGGAGAATATGGAAAAATTCTTCCTTTTTCTTCTTTTATTTTGAATTTTGTTTTTCGACGTCTCTTCTGTCTTCTTCCTCTTGGTCTTTGACTCTTCATTATGCTAATGCCAATAAAGAAAACCCAGGAAACGAGCCTGTTTGTCTCCCCCATCTTCAATGGCGCGACTCGGTGAAGTCCCAGACTTCTGAGCTCAACTCTCTCTTTTCTGAGTACCCATTTCAGATATCCAAGATCTGAAACTCTGGGTTGCTCGTTTGGTAATTTTTGGATTCAATTTCCATTTTTTTATGAGGCTTGAAGTCGTTCTCTGATCATTATCTACTGACTCCTGTTGTCTTCCTTGGAGCTTGAGCTTCGTTAGAAGTTATCCTTGGTCGAGCTCACTTCTGGGATCCATCGTTTTACTCGTGTTCCATCAACTGACCGGCCAGTTGTTAATTTGTCAATACCCAAGAGTTGGATACACATAGCTGAACCGATTTCTTATTGATTGACTCTGGATCGGGGTTGTTGGCTGCGTTCATGATGCCTTCCCAAGCTCTGTTCTTGGGTTTCACCGCCACATTCAGCGTCAACTCGAGGTAGCTCTAGTGGGAAGCGACTTGATCGATCTATTCAGTTGTTGAAGATCAGGTTGTTGCAAGGTGCAGTTAGTAGCGTTTATGGCGATTTGATCTTAATGTTAAAAAGTAATCGACTGATTTACTAGAAAACTACACAGTAGATATATCAATGGGCAATACCTGTGTGGGACCGAGCATCTCGAAGAATGGGTTCTTCCAATCAGTCTCCGCTGCGATGTGGCGGTCCCGACTACCAGAAGATTCAGTACACACGAATGCGGAGACTGCAAACCAGGAGACAACTACGGAGCCCGAATCGCCTTTACCGGTGCAAAATAAGCCTCCCGAGCAAGTAACAATGCCGAAGCCGGAGACCAAACAGGAAATTCCTCCCAAGCCCAAGAAAAAGCCTCAGATGAAGAGGGTGTCTAGTGCAGGACTGAAGACTGATTCGGTTTTGCAAAGGAAAACCAGCAATTTCAAGGAGTTTTATAGCTTGGGGAAGAAGTTGGGACAAGGGCAATTCGGAACTACCTTCTTGTGCATAGAGAAAGCCACAGGGAAAGAATTCGCTTGCAAATCTATAGCCAAAAGGAAGCTGATCTCTGAAGAGGATGTCGAGGATGTGCGAAGAGAAGTTCAGATAATGCACCACTTGGCAGGGCATCCAAATGTTATATCCATCAAGGGTGCTTACGAGGATGCAGTGGCAGTCCACGTAGTTATGGAGTTCTGTGCAGGTGGTGAGCTCTTTGATCGGATCATTCAACGTGGGCATTATACTGAAAGAAAGGCCGCTGAGCTTACTAGGACTATAGTTGGCGTAGTTGAGACTTGTCATTCTCTAGGCGTGATGCATCGAGATCTTAAGCCCGAGAATTTTCTCTTTGTTAGTAAGGAGGAGGATGCCTTGCTGAAGACAATTGACTTTGGATTGTCAGTTTTCTTCAAACCAGGTATATTCTAGTGCTTGTTGCTCCTCTCATGTTTTCTTGAGATTGTCTGCTTTTGTTTTGCTTAGGATGCTCTATGTATTCAGGACAAACAAGTAGGAAAATCCTCAAAATATGCATCTAATGCCAAAACCTTTTTCAGGTGAATCTGGTAAATAGATCACGAGTAAATTGTCGGTGGTCTAAATTACATGCTTGTTATTCTTTTCCTACAACGTGAATACTAGATCAGGTTTAGAGTTGTTACTCATCTATGGGAAGGGTGAAAAAACCAGCAACAGGTTTGGCAAGAAGCATAGAGTGTTTGTTGTAGCATGCATAGCTCTTTTTAAGTCTTTACTCTTGACCGATGCTATAAACAGTCCTCATGAGTGAAAATGAATGATGTTACTCATCTATGGGAAGGGTGAAAAAACCAGCAACAGGTTTGGCAAGAAGCATAGAGTGTTTGTTGTAGCATGCATAGCTCTTTTTAAGTCATTACTCTTGACCGATGCTATAAACAGTCCTCATGAGTGAAAATGAATGATGTTTCTTCCAGGTGACAAGTTCACAGACGTGGTTGGTAGCCCCTATTATGTTGCACCGGAAGTTCTCAAAAAGCGTTATGGACCAGAAGCTGATGTTTGGAGTGCTGGGGTTATCCTCTACATACTGTTGAGTGGAGTTCCCCCCTTTTGGGCTGGTGAGATTTGTTTTTTCCCCGTTTCAAGATTATTAGTCCCCAGTGTGCATGCTCTTAATGTGTATGCAATCCTAACTTGGCCAACCACATTTTAAATGATCTTTTTTCATACCACCAATCGTGAAGAGACTGAGCAAGGGATATTTGAACAAGTTCTGCATGGGGATCTTGACTTTTCGTCAGACCCATGGCCTAGTGTCACAGAAAGTGCTAAAGACTTAGTGAGGAGGATGCTTGTTCGAGATCCTAGAAGGCGGCTAACTGCTCATGAAGTTTTGTGTGAGTTGTTTTCTTTCTATTTTGAGTCATAAATCAAAGCGAGTTTTTTCCTTTTATCACCTTTGATCCGAACCCTGACAGCATGCACTCTGAAATGAAGATTGAGCATTTGCTTACCTGCTGATGAGAATTCAATTTCCTATAGGCCACCCATGGATCCAGGTTGATGGTGTTGCTCCTGACAAGCCTCTTGATTCTGCAGTATTGAGTCGCTTGAAGCAATTTTCAGCGATGAACAAGCTGAAGAAAATGGCACTTCAAGTAAGTGTCTGGATTCGGAAGACAACTTTCTTAAGCTAGATGGATGGAGAAAAAGGCTACTAACATATCATTCAAAAGAAAAAAAAGGGTTTATTGATACTGCAATGTGTCTTGACATAGTTGATACCTGTGCAGGTTATAGCAGAGAGCTTATCTGATGAAGAAATCGCTGGCCTGAAAGAAATGTTCAAGATGATAGACGCAGATAATAGTGGCCAGATTACCTTCGAAGAGCTTAAGGTAGGATTGAAAAGAGTGGGAGCCAATCTGAAGGAGTCAGAAATATATGACTTAATGCAAGCGGTAAGTGTCGGCTAATGAATCAATTTTTTAAACCAATCCTCACTTGTGCTCCTCTATTTAGGCTCCTTTCTGGTAAGAAAGTGTCATACTGCAGTAGACCCCGGCTTTACCTGAAAGACTTAGCTTGTTGGGCTGTTATCAATAAGGCAAACACAAAAGAAAAAATGAAGAAAGAAGAGAAAAGCAAGCAAAACCTCCTCTGGCGTTTACTTCCACCATGGGATGTCAATGTCCCAGTGAAAAGTGAAAACATCTTTATGAATAGGCTGAATTGTCTTTACGTGCTTGGTTGTGAAGCCTTGAACGTTTCAGTTTCCACGCCTGATTACATCTTATGTTGCTGTGGTAACAAAGGTCACAAACCTAGATGATTCAAGCCATATTTCTTAGGGAGCTGGTTCTTAGTATTATTAGGAAAAGCGAGCTCTTTATTGTGGTGCCTCCTGTATGATCTGGATTTATTAAGTCTAATGGTTACTCTATCCTTGTGCCCGCTATTTCTTAGCATCATACTTCATCTTATCAAGTTATTTGTTAGCTTCAGAGTAGATGAAGAAAAGGAATCTGGGGATTTGGATTATTTTGGAAAATTGTGTGAAATTGGTGTTGATGCTGATCCACCTCTTCAGGAGTAACCGTTTTGTCACCATGGTTACTGGGAACCTATGTTCTAAACACTTGGAAGCAATGCCATTTATCTCACCGGTCGAAGAATGGCAATGCCAGTGGATCTTCCTTCTAAGTAGATCACTGATCGGATAGCTGGTCTTAAAATTTGTAGGCGGACATAGATAACAGCGGGACGATTGACTACGGGGAATTCATTGCTGCCATGTTGCATTTAAACAAAATCGAGCGAGAAGATCATCTGTTCGCTGCTTTTAACTACTTTGACAAAGATGGGAGTGGCTACATCACTCAGGACGAGCTTGAACAAGCTTGCGAGGAATTTGGCATCGAGGATGTACGCCTGGAAGAAATGATCAAGGAAATTGATCAGGACAATGTAAGTCATGTCTTGAATGAAGTAAATTTTACCCTAACTCAATAAGCGATGGACAGGTAACAGAAACCATATCCTAGATACGCATAGACCTAATTTGCTGAGAATATCGAAAGAGTCAAGCCGACCCGCAGACAATATCAAACTTCTATCTGTTTCCCACCTTTCACCTGCACGATGCTGCATTCTGTCTGCTATTGGCCTATTATAACTCCAGTAAGTTGCTTTCAATGGTCATCTAGGTCGGATCAAACCATTAACCATGGGTTTCTTCAGTAACACATCGAGAAGTTTGTTATAATTTCTTTCGGTGATATCCTTTACGGTAATTATTTGTCCTAGAGGTTGATGCTCGCCAGTGCCAATGCGTACTGACTCGGTGCCTACTGATTTTGCAGGATGGACGGATAGACTACAACGAGTTTGTGGCGATGATGCAAGGAGGAAACGCGGTATTTGCACATGCAGCTGCTTTGGGCAGGAAAAGCCTAGAAAATAGTTTCAGCATCGCGCTTAGATAAGCTTATATAAAACTCTAGTTGCACAAGCAGCGGCGACATTCCTCTTTGGTTTCCTTCTCTTAAATATGTAATCTTTCCTATTCATTTCACAATTTTTCCCCTTGATGAGAACTAGAGTTATCGAGAATGCATGCAACCAGCGCCAGCGAGGCCTGTTTCATGTCCTTACGCTTGGGACATAGAGATTGATTTTTCACTCCGTCTTTTGCAACCCAAACCTTCCTTCCTTCCTTCCTTCTTTCTATCTTTTTTCCGACAGTGTTTGAGGACTTCTGTAACTGGTTGTATTGTGTTTTTCCAGTTCAGGATAGTTCGTTGTTGTTTGAAAAAATAGAATGGTTGTATTGCTCGGTCAAGTTATTGGTTTTTCCCCCCATGATACAGCTTATAATTTCCTTGTGGGTGGCTCTGGTTTTGGCTCATATACATACAGTAGACTATGCACATGCATTAGATCAATGGCCCTTGAAGCTTTAATCAGTTTTCTGTTTACACAACTATCCTATTTTGCAGGTATTCTGGTAAAGCTTTTGCTGACATGAATTCCTCCTCTAATTTGGCCTTACTGATGGTGAAATAGCCGCCCGCCTTTGTATTCCCCGACTCGCCATTGACACTTGATTCACCTTCACCTTCACCTTGACCTTACACCACTGCTATGGCAAATCCCGAAAACTGGGCTGAAGCGTCTTCATGAGCCATAGTCCCCACTATCCATCTCGCCACAGCCACAGCCATAGCTGCTTCGACCAAGCGGTGCACTTGATTCAGCCCCTGCTCCATCTCGGGTGGATTTCTACCCTTCCGGCGGCTGGCCAAACCATCAAATTATTAATCTAATCCTGCAAAATTCAAGCCTTGGATCATCTTTCGTAAATGGTCAAGCCGAATCATTCCAATGGTCACTTAGCGACGCTAATTAGTTTGACGGGAAATAAGGTGAATGAGGTCTCTAGTCCAGCTTACAAAATTGCCCGCGGTTCAGATCTTCGGCTTCCAGAAGATCCTAAGGCATAGACCAGAAGACGCTAAAGGCATCTTTGAGTTGTATCAATCTCAGTGGTTCATGCTCTTGTGATCACGCGCTTGTTCGCGTGCGGATCCACCGAAGTCGTCCTCGGCGCATCATCGTTCCAGGCTTACTCTTGGATGACTGACTGCAGGTCGGGATCTATCCTTCTGCTGGCATTCATAACATGATTGTGCTTTCACCAACATCGAGCTCATCTGAGCACAGTGGCTTGTCACGTCCCGATCCTGGTGGCTGTGGCTTCATGCTACGTACGGAACAGGAATCGTTTGGGCAAAACAGGACCGGCGAAGGAGATGAATGGTTCGAGATCTGACTTCTGGAAACGAGGAACGAAAAGATTGGGTGCTGCAAGTTCATCCTTTTCTAGTGTCTGGTCCAACGTTGATCCGGGCAAATTCAACTAATGTGGTGATCAGATAATGCCGAGGTTCATGAACTGTATGAAAATATTCACTATTGTCTTACCATGAATCCAATATCAAGGATACTACTGAACATTTTCATATAGTTCGGGGACTAAATTGAATATGTATAAAAAGTTTAGGGAACACAATACACGTTTGGATAAAGTTCACGAACTATATTGAATAAATTAAAAGTTTAGAAATCGCATTGCATATTGAGCCAAAGTTGAAGAATTATTTGTGTCATTTTTTCATTAAAAGTACATCAAATTGATTATAAAAGAGCCCTTGACGAAAGCAATATTTTCCCATTACAAGCCACGGGTGCAAATGAAAAGCAATGTAATAAAACGCATATATATATATATTTTGGGTCGAATAATAAAACGCATTTGAACCCGCCACTCCCAGCACCGAAGCCCAAAAAAAATCGCCGATTATTTGAACCCGCCATCGCCAGCAAATAAAAAGGCATTTCCGCAAATCGACCGCCGGCGAGAGAGAGAGAGAGAGAGCTGATAACGAAGGACGGTAAAGTAGCGGCGAATCTCCGTCGACTCTGACCGGAACATGTGGCGGAGGGTCGTCTCCGGTGGCCATCTGCGCCTCCTCCCTTGCCGCTCCATCCCTCGTCGATCCGCAGCCTCCGCCGCCGCGAACCACCCCACCGTCTCCTCCGCCGTTAACTCCATCCTCCTCCGCTCCCTCAAGGAGCACTACCTCGAAGTCTCCAAGATGACTCCTCCTCCTGTACGCCTCTTCTTCTCACATCTCCTTTCTCTCTCCGCTTCTTTTTTTTCCCCTTCCATTTGTTAAACCCTCGGAAGGGGTTTTGGAAAGGGTCACTGTTGATAGGCTTTTAGCGTAAGTTTGATTCGCCTATCGTTGCTGGTCTTACGACCTGCAGAAAGTGAATCCTCCATCGCCATTCACGATCGTGAAAGGCGCGCTCGACGCGGACGGTCCGGTTCTCAAGCGAACTTACAACGACGAAGAGATTAGCCTTTACGTTATGCGGTTGGCGAATCTGGCTCCTGGTGGTGGTGGAGATGAGGACGGCGAAGACGACATTAATCAGTTGTTCCTTCACGTGAGCATCGCAAAGCCTGCTCAGAAGGAGGCCTTGCATTTTCTGTGTGGGTTGTATCCGGATGCGCTGGGGATTCACTCTGTTTCGATGAGGCCGAAGCTCGAGACCACCGGTTTTCTCGTGGTTCCGACTAAATACAATGGCCCTGTTTTCGAGTAAGTTGGTGTTGGCTCTTTTTAGTGATGGCATTTCTTGCTGTTTGTGCATTTCTTGGCTCATAGAATTGTCTGAAAGATCATTAGAATAGGATGCAGAGGTTGAAGTTTCTGATCATTTCATTATGAAGCTCGTGTACGCCTGGCAGGGGATTTTATATGCATTGGTTTCTTCAGTGTAGAAATGTGGTAAGACGTAGAAGTGCCAAAATTAGGGCTAGCTATCTAGACTGAGTTGAAGCAAACATTCTTTCCGTCACCATGATAACTAGATTGTGAGATTCTTTGAGATTGTGCCAAGACTACTGGCAGCTCCACTAATTTACTATCGGAGGAGGAAATTGAGGGAATCTTGTCATTCTTCCTCAGGTGAAAGAACAAGTCTTGCCTTTCTTCCTTAGGTGAAAGAATCAGTCTGCACTACAAATTTATGATCAGATATTTTGAGGGAAATTTTAGTAGCAGGTAATTAGTCTTTTTATGTAATGATAAGCGGTAGAACTTTAGTGGCCTCTTTGAAATCTATCTAACGATCTCTCCTATCAGGCACTGTGTCTAGGTGGGTTATGATGAGTTGATGGTTCTATGACTTTAATGTTTTAAAATATTATATTGTTTCAATCATGTAAACTGATGTTGTTCATTTTGAATGTGCTTCTTTTGTTGTTTTTATGGGAGGTCATACGTAATTGATGGTGCATACATCTTAGCAGAGACTCAAAATTCTTTTGGATGGGTGCAAAATGCTATTGTGCTCTATTGTTGCGTAGCAATAGAAATAGAAGCCCGCTTATGCTGCTTCGGCAGCGCTTTTTCGCCTTCTCTTCGCTCTAGACTGGAGCGCTAGTGGACACGGGGACTAATATTAATGTGCAACTCCCTATAAAAAGTAGAGCTTCAGATGGGATGCATATGCATTTTGAGCTGTTAAAAAAGATCACGGAACTCGCTAACCACTATCTTGTCCTAATTAGATTGATGTTGCAATATGTCGAGGGAATTAAGAAATCATAGTATTGCATGACAAAAGGTGGCAACTCTACAGTCTCAATTTTAAAAGGGAAAAGTTATATGACAATACAGTTTGATGGTCAGAATGTGCTCAGGATTTGTTTCTGGGTGCTCTCAACCTTTCACCAATGGTTTCTATCATTTTATTCATGTGCTGAGTTTGATGCAAGTAGTTTTTACAAATGTGCAGAGACCTTGATGAAAAGGTGAGGGACGCGCTTCACAGTTACATTGAGGAACGGGGGGTGAATGAGAGTCTCTTCCCATTTCTTCAAGCATGGCTTTATGTCAAGGATCATAGGGGTCTGATGCGTTGGTTTCAATCAGTGGGAACTTTTATCAGCAAAGATAAGTCTGCAAAAAATGATTAATTTCAGTGAGTACTTCTATTGCGGAAGACGTCCATAAGTGAAAATGCTGGTTTTTGCCGCTTTTTCTTCCATAGCTTATTGGGGAGGATGGTCAATAGGCTACAGCTTGGTGATTGAGCTGCTACTTTTTGGTGGTCGTGTAGATTGCTTATTGGGAACAAGAGATACTCAGATACGGGTACTTATTTATTAGTTCGCTTTAGATTTTTTCTGCTTGTCAATTTGAGATAAGGCATGGATGTTGCTCCTCATATGAAGATTCTGCAGTGGCAGTTGTTATATGGGATAGGTTTGATGTACCATTTTGGCTGCAATATTTTTATTCACCAGTTTAATGTGCCATTGTTTTGCCATCAGCTTGTTACTCGAGGTTTTTCTTGTTACCCATTTTGTCGAGCTGATCATGTCATTATTGGACATCCTCTGCTGTCTACCTGCTCAATTTTGGTTGAAATTTAAACCTTACGATTGCTAGGATTGGGAGCTTTTCCATTCTCATTTAGTCTGCGTTTGGTGGACCGAATGTAGCTCTATAACTTATTTGGTGTTTGATGTGATGCAAAATCTGGATATGTCCGGATATATAATGGATATAATCCCACTTAGGGGGTGGGGTATACTGGGATATGAGATGGATTAAAAGTTCGTAAAGAAGAACAACAATGTGAATATAGACGGATCGATGGAGAGAAAACAAGCATGGGAGCTCAACCGTTGTTTGACCAAATGCTCTTTATCTATTTTGCAGTCCATCAAAATAACAAGAATTACAAAGAAATCAGTCATTTTCGTAAAATACTTTATATGATCGTGTTTTTTGGGAATGTCGAAGAAGATAAGCATTGACGTAGTATATTCAGGTGATGGTAGCTAAGACTTATGCAAAAAGCAGATGAGACTTATAAAAAAATAAAATAAACAGAAGGGTTAATACCATGGAAAACCCCAAACCGGTACACTTGTGACAAATTTACCCCAAATTATTTTTTTTACCACAAAAAACCCCAAACCGGTACACCCGTGACAAATTTACCCTAAACTGGTACACATGTGACAAATTTACCCTCCGTTAATTTTCATTAAATTTAACTATCAAATTGTTGATTTAGTGACATGTGATAGTTGACGGGTATACCAATATGGGGTTTTAACCCTCTATTTGTTACTGGTTTATCAATTTGAGATAGGTGATCTTCGGATCCGATGTGTACGGTCTCGTGGAAGGCAAAAGCATTAGAGACGAGGTCTTCGAGCCATCGCCTTTCTTTGTAAGATCGAAGACTTGCTTTCCGTATCATTGTTACCAGGTTATCCCCATGGTCTCCATGGTTAGGATCTTCGCCGCCGGCTGCCCCTAAGGCTTACTTATTTATGTCAAATCGTGAACCTCCTTCCTTCAGTAGTCTCTTCTTGTACGATGACACCATCCATAGCGCACGGATGGGTGGAGCACCAAGGGTTGTGTCCTCCCATACCGTAGCGGACCAAAAGCCAAAACAAAGTGACGATTTAACGGGGGGTGAATTTGTCACATGTGTACCAGTTTAGGGTATTTCGTGGTCAAAATAATTAGTTTAGGGTAAATTTGTCACAAATATACCAGTTTAGGGTTTTTGGTGGTAAAAAAAATAGTTTGGGGTAAATTTGTCACATATGTACCGGTTTGGGGTTTTTCGTGGTCAAAAAAATAGTTTGGGGTAAATTTGTCACGGGTGTACCGGTTTAGGGTTTTTCATGGTATTAACCCTAAACGGAATCAATGAGATCGAGAGCCATGAAGATAGGGAAAAGGATTTTCCTCTTGCTTGAAGAGAAGTTTTTTTTTTTCTATTTAAGCTTGTTGTTTTCAGTTTATAAAAAACGTTTTCCATTGATCAAATAGTTTTCCTTCATCGAAACTATGACAATTCCGTAAACAATTTCTCCGAAATGGGTTTTCATCAAACAAGCACATCCTAAATAAGAAATGGGCTACTTCTTTATCGGTGACCACAAATTTATTGTGGGAAAGGTATCAAAAGAGCCATAAACATATTGCATTGGTATAAATTCAGTCCTAAACCCTTCAGTTGGATCAATTTAATCTTAAACCTTTTTGCATTGATATTAATTCAATCAATCCAATCAATTTTGGTAGGAAATCATTGATGTGGATGTCGGTGATGTCACGTAAGATGGGCGACACCAACGTGGACATTAGTTAATAATATATTTTTAAAAAAATTATTTCTAATTATTTTTTCCCTTTTTTTTTTGGGAAACTCATTGGCCAACCCTAAGTTTTGGGAAAAAAATGGAAGAAAAAGAAAAAAATAAACTTTTTTTTAAAACATGGTGCATTCATAAATAATGTCCACATTAGCATTGGCCGCCCTATGGGACATCGTTTCACTTCGGCGATTGCCGGCCAAAATTGGCTGGATGGACTAAATTGGTACAAACACAAAATGTTTAAGATTAAATTGATCCAATTGAAAGTTTCAGAATTGAATTGACACTAATATAATAGGTTTAGGACTTTTTTAGAATGTTTCCCATTTATTGTCAACGCACCTCCTTGTGCATGCTTAGTATAAGGATGCCATTTAAGTTCAATTTTATCAATCATTATTACTATTGGTGAATACGCGATCTATGTAGAGTTTCATCCGGGAGCTACACTGCTGGAATTTGGGCAAATTTTTTTTTTGTGGAATGGTTCAGAGGTAGTATTCGTGTAGTGTGAAGCATCTATTGATTGGAGAACACATTTGATTTGGGAGGCCAACCTTAGTAAAATCGAGGCTATTTGAGCTGACAATCTTGTAATTCTCTCAATTAAAACGAGAATGGACGTTCAAACCAAGTAAAACACTACTTTAATCGACGATTCAACCACACCACGCTTATTCGTTAACCAATCAACTTCTACATAAGAGCGAAAGGCTCGCCTACGCAACAGCGAAAGGCTCGTCGTAACGGACATTCACCGCTGTCCGTCACACAAAGCTTGCCCGTCGGACTTGTTCATGCCACAAATTTCTCCATCAAACCCTGACAGCTGAAAACGGGCCGGAACAGTCCCTAAAATAGGAAATTCGTTATTGTTCCAGCGCGCACGAGTATCCTCGGAAATTCGTTTCGGGCAAATTGTAAGCCCAAATCGAGCTCAATAAAATCCTACAAGATCTGAAGTTAGGGATCGGCATAGAAAATTTCTCCCATTAGATGAACTATGAGCTTTACCGGGTATTGTGAAGACCTCCGTGGCGCGTACCCTTTTCCTTTTCCCGTCCGTTCTTTCTCTCTGTGCCGCAGTATGTGGAGGCCTCTTGCCACAGGCATCCTCTCCGACTTGTCGTCCTACGCAATGAGAGAGAGAGAGAGAGAGAGTTCTTTCAAATTTCTTGGCGAATTTGCTTACGAATTCGAGGACTTGCAGTCGATGAGAAACCCCTCACCGTCAGACAGTAGCTGCATCATCTGCAACAGAGCAGGCGAACAACCCTTCCACAGATGTTGGCAGTGCTACGACTACTTCGTTCACTATGAATGCGCCATGTCCCCAGCAGGTGACATCGATCACAGTTGCCACGTCCATACTCTCAAACTTCGAACCTTCAATTACTCCCGAAGGTATTATAAATTTACCTGCTATGCTTGTGGTGCTGAAGGATGTTCTATCTCCTACAACTGCACGGACTGCCACTTCCATTTTCATCTTAAATGCGTCTTGAAGATACCGCTTTCTGTCCAGCATAAGCGTCATGAGTACCCCCTCATTCTAAGCTTGCCCCCCAAAAGATGAAACCAACGAGTACTATTGTGAGGTGTGCGAAACAAGGAGACACCCCGACTATTGGATCTATTACTGTCGGCCGTGTGAGTACGAAGCTCACTTGAGCTGAGCAAATCCCGACATCCCGCCGTATTCCATTACAGAAGATGGAGAACTGCCCGGAGAGTGCAATTCCGAAATGTCTGATGAATACGGTCAGTCGCTTATCTCTGTTACTCGATCATCATCCCAAAATGGGCACCAAGTAGTACGAGACGAGGAGGCTGCATCAACTGATGAACAAGGTATAGATAATTATCCCCATGACACTTGGAACATACAAGATTTAGGCAATTGGGGGCGACACAATATAGGGGATTCTTATATTGGTAGCAGATTTTAATCTGCCACTTTGAAACAGAACTTTGCCGGTGATTGGATGTGGTTATTCATGTTATTGGTCAGCCTCAAACAAACTTACAAGATTGAGTATAAGTAAGCTAGATTCACGTTAGATGGACTCAGGAGAGGATTTTGGATTCATGATTTTGATTGCACTATCCGAACAACATGTAACAGCTCGAGTCCAGCTTCATGCGTGTACAAACAACGTGAAGGAGTGCAAAGAAACAATTGACGCGATATTGCAATCAGTAAATTTGTTAGGACTCCAATCAGAACCCGAATCCTCTGCTGCATTCTATTCAGTGCCTTCTTTTTCTCCCCCTCATTGTAATGGACTAGATCACAGAATTCCTGGCCTTAGAATTGCCACGCACTAGTTTGAATTAGGTCAGGTCTGCATTTCGGTGCTGTCATGTGAATGCCTTATAATTAACGTGCACGAAATATACAGATGACGAGTGCGAAATGGTGCGACGGAAATGTGTCCATGATTGTATCTTGGATAACCGTTACAAGGAGAACTTGGCTGCGCTGATCATTGCAGTGAAGGGCCATCCGTGCACAGGCAGGAGCACCGTGGCTCAGTCACTTGCTAAAGCTCTTAGATGTACTCCAATCGCCTATGATCTTGTCCGTGAATGCATCTCGAGAGCGCAAAATGGCCTATCTCAGCCTCAATGCCTATCCACCGAGCCACTCAGTGAACTATCCTACCAAGTTCTATGCCGCATGCCTACGACCCAGTTGGAAAGAAACCATCATGCCATTGATTCGCCATTATCTTGCAAAGTTCATTTTGATAAACTCCTGAGTTTGGCAAAATCAGTGGATGCAATTGTCATTATCATGGAATGTGGACCACAAGATCATATTGAATTACAGCGTTCGTTTGAGAAATGCCAAGTTGCAGGTGGTGACGATGGGGTGTCCTCCTCACATAAGCCATCTTCGGGTAAAGATGTTGAAGTGCCATCTGAACGACTTGAGTATGATGCCAGTGGAGTTCATGTTCCTAAGCTCATGGTCGACACAGCATGATTGATGGACTGGAGGGACAAATTGAGTCTGCAAAGAAGTTGGTAATATCATGCTTGTATGACAAGTTTAATTTAGAAAGGGCGATAGAAGATTTTGACGTCCGCTCATCCGAGTGTGTTCAATGTTGCGGGGCATTCATTCACAGAAAGTCTGCTGGTTTGCCTACCAGCTTCAAGCACGAAGCTGATCAGCATGAACTGTGCCTTCAGATGTCCGAGATATCGTACGCGTATGGAGCAACTTATCTACTACAAGGGCGACCCCTGTGGCCTCATCTTTCATCCAGGAATGGAGCTTTTCCATTTTCAGTTAAAAGGGGATCTTCCATATATCCCCTTTAATGATCAGTACATCAACCCACTTGAAACTTATGAGGGAATGGGTTGTTAGGATTACGAGTTAGTCCACTTGGATGAGGAGAATATAACCCGCTACAGTTGCAATGCTTTTGCTCAGGTGACCGAGGATTCATTATGTTGCCGCGATGCTCGCGATCTTCAATTCAAATCCAGACTTCATCCGGAAAGTGCTCTAAAATTGACCTTTGAGAATTTCACCTTTATGAATCCCCGAGTTCCTTCTCCGTTTCAACAACATGTGAACGAGTATGAAAGGCAAGTAGTTGATTTTTGAGGTTCCGTTCAGTCACCTAGCGATCTGAACACTTGTTCCTTGGAAGCTCGTGAACTCTGTATTGCACTCTTGTGCGACGTGTATAATTGCTTCTCAACAGCTTGAGGGCAGCCAGTACTTATCGCGACGAACTCCAAATAATAAGCACCTGACGGCAACCAAAAGCCCGAGCCTCCGTGCTTCATGTCCGGTATGCCACTTCTCTACCTTCATTGGTATTACAGTCTATTCTGCACAAATTCAGGAATCAACACATTATTTTGTGCTTCAATTGTTCGCATGTGTATTGTATCGGCCAAAACCTGGTGAATATGCGATCTGTTTAAGGGTTTCCCCCGGGAGATACACAGCTAAAGTTCGTGGTAAAATGGGTTAACTTTTTCTGCGGAATGGTTAAGAGGTAGCGGCGGTTGATCGTGAATCTATTGACTGGAGAATAGACGGGATTCGGATAGCATGTGAACCTTCTTCGCCCCCCTTTTGGCCAAAGCACTTATTCTTGTTTAATGGTGGATAAATACATTAGAAGTCCTAAAACTTAAATATGAAACGGAATTTTGGTCTAAGCATGATTTTCGTTAGTTTGAGTATTATCCAACTAAGACTTTCAAAAAAAGTGAAATTAGAAAGATAAAAAAAAGCAAATTAATATTTGGACCTATGCCACGTGGGATAGAGAAAAAAAAAACAAAGTCAGTGCTTTCCATTAGCATAATTGGATGGAGCTAACGGAACGATTCGATTACACAAATTTGATAAATTTTAGGACTTAGTTGCACTTTTATGACAAGTTTTAGGATCTCGAGTGCGCTTATCCCTATTTGATAATCAGAGCTAGGTGGACTTGTATTTTAAGTGGGTGGGCTAGGAATTTTTGGTTTCGTCCTTGAACAAAAGCAGATACGGACGGAATTTGAATGTCTAAGTTCAGATGAATTTACCATCATGCGATTATAGTATGACTAAAGCGAAGAAATTATGGAGGACGCTTCCGATTAAGGTGCTTTTATTCTCAAATAGAACCCATCACATGTTGCAAGAAAACTGTAGAGAATGCTTCCGATATGCAGACAAGAAAGCTTACTGTGACTGAGCAGTTATCTCTTTCTTTGCCTGGGCGGGGCACGTTTACTCCATTTGTCTCCCTGAAATTGAATGTACATTTTGCTAAAAGTAATTGCTTTAGTCGGTTTAAAAAAAAAAAAAGTTAACGAAACATATTCTCATCATCAACAGCAGTCCATACCTAAATGTTTTTATTACGATGAATATGTTCTTCGTTCGTTCGTTCGTTTTTCTGAACGACACAAGCGATTGATCTTGAAGAAAGAGACTTTCCAAGTCAATGATTTTTGGCAAGACGGTCAACCCCGTGCAAGAACTATCAAAACAGTCTTTCTTAAATGATACAGCATTGCTTGCGCGAAACGAGGAAGCAATAAATTGATGCGGGGTCCGAGATCAATTAAATTAAGCTTAGTGAGTCGGGACATGATTTAGTAATCAAATAGTAAATGACCTTAGGCCCAGTCACAACTAGCTGTGCGGTCCAAAATTGTTAATCCATCTTCTCACAAGAAAAGTACGAGAAAAGGAACATGCCGAATTTAACTCATTTGCCGCTGGGGAAGAAGACCTGCCATGAATAAATAAGTGAAGAAATTATAGAGGATGCTTCCGATTAAGGTGCTTTTTCACTCTCAAGTAGAACCGGTCACATGTTGCAAGGAAACCGTGACACCCTGAATTTAACTCATTGGAGGTATTGTACGCTTGAGGTCGGTCGACGAGGCCCGGCAGAGAGGAAAAGGGCAAAAGAAAAAAGAAAAAAAAAAAAAGAAGAAAAAAGCAACGAAGGAAAACATATCAAAAGAAGAAAAGTAAAAGAATTCGAAATAATATTAAAAAATATTCACGTCGGCGCCGGCCGTGCCACGTAGGAAGGGCGACGTCCATGTCAGCAATTTCTGACAAAAATTGGCCGAATAAACTCAATTAGCAAAATGTGAAAATGTGTAGAATTTAATTGACGAAATGAAAAAAAAAAGATTTAGGATTGAATTATCAAAAACGCAATAGATAGACAACTTTTTGGATAATATTCCCTTATTCTTATGCTCTAGTGGTGAATCTGCCATCGATTTACAGTTTAGTGGGTGGTGGTTTTTACTTTTCACATGCTTGTTGATGCCCGCGGACCTTTTTCTTTGACTCCTTTTGCCAAAGCACGTTTTCTTGTTTAATAAACATCGTTAGGTGTAATGACCAAAAACAAAACGAAACAAGACAAAACATCGTTAGGTGGACTTCCTATTTTAATGGGATGGGTTAGAATCCTAGTTTTTGTCCTTAAACAAAGGCGGAAATGGACGGAATTCCAACCTCTGAGTTCAGAGTCGCATTGGACCACCAAAAAAAAAATAAATTAATTAAATAATAAAAAAGTTCAGGTTCACCTACAATCATGCAATTCTAGATAAGAAATTATGCAATAACAATCTGGTAATCCTATCCCTGCTCATAGCCAATGCATACCCGATCCGATCCGACTCAGTCCGACCCGACCATTATTACTAAAACACATCTATATTTGACTAAATCTAGGAAATCTAATAGCCAAACCGAAGTGAGAGTGCTGAGTGAGTGACTGCAAGATTGAGTGAGTGCGAAAGAGTTGGAGAGAGAGTGAAAAGAGAGTCATTGAGCCAGTTTTTTTTTTTTTAGACAAGTTGGATCTAAGTAAGTTGTGAACCTATTTAACACTCATTATTTTAGGCTTTACCATTTCAAACCATTCATGCTTCATTTACTGAATATAACTAATAATTTAATAACCCATATCGTCAAATATGGATTTATGACCCATTTTGACATTTATAACTCCCCATTATGGATTTTTTAGTGTTGATTAGCAGACATGATAGATGATTGTTTCTTTGCCTGATTATGCTTTTTACCCATGTGCAGGACCTATCAAGACAGCCTTTCATGGATTTGATTCGATCAAGTCCGGCATTCATCAACATCAACTGGTGTAGGTTGTTGCCACAATCGAATCTGTTTGGCTCCATTTTTGCAAGATGTGGGCTACATTTGTTTCGTCATCACGGCATTTCCTCTCAGCCTCCGGTCATTATTATGCATCACTACCTTCCTTCTGATTCTGAGATGCCGAGAACCTGGTCTTCTCGTTCACACCTCGGCTGCTAATAAAATATTGCCACTTGTCCCTCCATATTCAATGTGGAATCAGGGAACAGTAGGTCATTCTTTTTTCATTTTTCTGTCACTGGATCGCGCTTGAAAGCTCTACAAAGCTGTATATTCGACAGAAGAAAACTCAGATGAGCTCAAACACACAGATACAGAGAGAGAGAGAGAGAGAGAGATGGAGGCATTGAAGTTCACTGAGGCCGCCGAGAGCTTCTGGGAAGAACTGATGGAGAGAGACGAGAAGCTACTGCATTCAGTTGATGAATGCGCGTGGTGGCGTCGACCCATCTTTACCAACATTGAGTTCCAGAGGTCGATTTCAGCTGCAGGTCCATTGCTGGTGGCTTCGACGGGCTACTCATGGTTCGCAAGGAAAATAGCCATGCATCTCAAATGCACTTACGCAAGTTATGATGATGTCCGTCCATCCACCCCGAACATGGATGACCTGTTTCTTCAACAAGATGTTCTGTGGGAAATATCTTCCTCCCAACTCTCTCTCGGCCACAGCGTAGTCGGTCACTGCCCCCGACTCAGCCGACAAGAAGTTGATAGGTTGCTGGAGTTGGCCGATTCTAGGGGCGCCTTACTCATTATCATCCAAAGTGGGAGATCACGGAGTGATCCACATCCGAGCGTCACAGAGTCAGGGCATATGCCAGAACTAGTACATACTGGTGACATGAGTGACGTTCCTGTGCTCATCATTAACACCTTGGATCGCGGTTTGCGCGAAAGCGGGGTCTCCCCTGCTTACGAAATGGACGACATCGTGCTTGAATTTATCTTCTTGTGCATGGATATTAGAGTCAGATGCGAAAGAGAAGTCGCAGATCAGAGCCTGGAATCGGGGAAATCGCAGCTTCGACATTTCAGCCATCCCCATCTGCTAACGCTGCAGGAATTTACCAGCGAGATAGACGCCGATTGTTGGGTTTGCTCGGCATCGATATCGGGCCTCTGCTACACTTGTCTCAGCTGCAAATTCTTCGTGCATAGATCTTGTGCCCAGTTGCCGCAGTATGTGGAACCCTCGTTCCATGCGCATCCTCTCCGGCTTCTTGTCCTCTCCAATGAGAGTGACAAATCTTTCACACTCAGCAAATTTCCTCGGAAAATAGATCCGTTCCGCCGCTCGTCATTGACAAGAAGCCTTTCATCCTCAGACAGTGGTTCCTCGTCTGAAAAAATAGATCCGTTCACAAGAAGCCTTTCATCCTCAGACATTGGATGTTGCCCGTCTGAAGACAGTGGTTCCTCGTGTGAAAGCAGGGCAGAGTCTCTTCTAAGTTGCATCATCTGTGACGGAGCAGGCGAACGACCCTTCTACAGATGTTGGCAGTGCTACGACTACTTTGTTCACTACGAGTGCGCCATGTCGGCAACAGGTGACATCGATCACAGCTGCCACGTCCACCCTCTCAAACTTCAGACCTTCATTTATTCCCGAAGTCAATACGTATTTACCTGCTATGCTTGTGGTGGTAAAGGAAGTGCTGTCTCCTACAGCTGCGAAGAATGCAGGTTTTATTTTCATCTTAAATGCGTCTTGAAGCTACCGCTTTCCGTCCAGCACAAGCGTCACCATCACCCCCTCGTTCTAAGCTCGCCCCCCAAAGATGGAACCAACGAGTACTATTGTGAGGTGTGCGAAACAAGGAGACACCCCGACTATTGGATCTATTACTGTCGGCCGTGTGAATACGAAGCTCACTTGAGCTGCGCAAATCCTGACATTCCTCCGTGTTCCATGCCAGAAGATGGAGAAGTGCCCCAACATTGCCTCCTGGAAATATCGCTTGACTTTCCGCCAGTACTTCAACGGGGAGATACAAGTATTAGGAGGAGAAGCAGAAGAAGCAGAAGCAGAAGCAGAAATTGGTCGCCTGTCTCTGGTAGTCGATCATCATCCCAAGATGAGCACCAAGTAGTAAGAGTCCCGGACGCTGCATCAACTGATACAGAAGGTATAGACAATTCTTTACTTAGCTTCATTCATATCTCTTTGGATAGAATACACTGATTTAGGCAATTGGGAGGGACGCAGCACAGGAGATTCTCATATTGGTAGCCAATTTTTAATCTGCAACTCATAGACGGAACTTTGTCGGTGATTGGATGCGGTAATTCATGTTATTGGTTGGCGTCAAACAAACGTCCTCACAAGATTATGTAAGCTAGGTTTGCATCCAGGTGGATTTGCGCATTTGCATTTATGGTTGTGATTGCAGTAATCGAACAACATGTAACAGCTCTAGTCCAGTTTCATGCCTATACGAATAATGTGAAGGAGTGCAAAGTAACAATTGATGCAATGTTGCACTCTTTACATGCGATGTTGCAATCTGTCCGTGTTAAGATCCTGCCAGAACCGATTCCATCTGTTGCAATATGTTTCGCGCCTTCTTTTTCGACCCCTCACTCTATCTATTGGACTCTAGATCAGAAAACTCCTGGGTTAAGAATTGCAATGTACTAGATTTACTTAGGTCAGGTCTACATTTCCTTGCTGTACTGTCAATGCCTTATTAACACGAATGTGCATGAAATATACAGATGGTGAGTGCGAGAAGGTGCAGAGGAAATGTGGTCACAATCGTGTCTTGGATGAAGAACTGCCCAGAGAATCTGAGGACGCTTCATCCAGATTGCCTGAAGTACGGTCTTGTCGAAGCAGGAGTTCGTCGCCCATCTCTGCTACTGGGTCATCATCCCAAGATGATGACACAGCATCATCTGATGCAGAAGGTATAGACAATCTCCCACTTAGCTTTATTCATGATACTTCGAATAGAATACACAATTTTGGCAGTTGGCGGTGACACAATGCCAGAGATTCTTATCCAGGTAGCAAATTCTTAAGGTGAGACTTGTGGATAGAACTTTGTCAGTGATTGCACTAACCGAACGACATGCAACAGCTCTCTCCAGTTTCATGCGTATAGAAACAATGTGAATGAGTGCAAAGAAACAACTTATGCAATGTTGCAATCGGTAGATGTGCTAAGACTCCTACCAGAATCAACCCCCTGTTGCAATCTGTTTAGTGCCTTCTTGTTCTCCCC
Source organism: Rhodamnia argentea (assembly GCF_020921035.1). Classification (NCBI taxonomy): domain Eukaryota; kingdom Viridiplantae; phylum Streptophyta; class Magnoliopsida; order Myrtales; family Myrtaceae; genus Rhodamnia; species Rhodamnia argentea. The sequence continues at coordinate 4,940,925 of NC_063154.1, read as the reverse complement.
CTTTTTCTGATGGACCGTGGATCAGAGAACTCCTGGCTTTAGAATCGCGACGTATGGAATTCAATTAGGTCACGTCTACATTCCGTTGCTGTCATGTCAATGCCTAATTACATTCATGGAACATACAGATGGCAAGTGTGAGAAGGTGCGAAGGGGATGTGCTCATCAACGTGTCTTGGGTAACCAGTACCAGGAGAACTTGACTGCGCTGATCATTGCAGTGAAGGGCCATCCATGCGCAGGCAGGAGCACCGTGGCTCAGTTGCTTGCTAAAGCTCTCAAGTGTACTCTAATTGCCTATGATCGTGTCCATGAATGCATCTCAAGAGCTCAAAAGGGCCTCCCTCAGCCTCAATGCCTAGCCCCCGAGCCATTCAGTGAATTATCCTACCAAGTTCTTTGGCGCGTGATTAAGACCCAATTGGAAAGAAACCATCATGTCATCATTGATTTGCCATCACCTCGCAGAGTTCATTTCAATAAACTCCTACGTTTGGCAACATCAGTGGGGGCGACCGTCATTCTCATTGAATGTGCACCACGAGATCATATCAAATCACAGCGTTGGCTGGAGAAATGCCAAGTTGCAGGTGGCGATGAAGGGGCTTCCTCCTCGCATAAGCCATCTTCCGGTAAATATGTCGAAGTGCTATCTGAACAACTTGACTACGAAGACTACGACATCAGTGGTGTTCAGGTCCCTAAGCTCACGATCGACACAGCATCAGTTAACGGACTCGAGGGACAAATTGAGTCCGCAAAGAAGTTGGTATTATCAAGCTTGTACGACCAGTATGAGTTAGAAAGGGTGCTAGAAGATTTGGACATCTCGTCATCCAGGTGTGTTCACTGTCGTGGGGCATTCATTCGCAGAAAGTCTGCCAGTTTTCCTACCTGTTTCAAGCACGAAGCCGATCAGCATGAACTGCAACTTGTGACGTCCGAGAGAATATTCGCATATGGAAAAATTTGTCAATTCAACTGCAATGCCTGTGCGATGGACGGCCTGAATATTTACTATTACTGCAACACTTGTGACCTCAGATTTCATCCAAAATGCGTGCTGGAGTTGCCTCTCACGGTCCGGCACGAACGCGATGAGCACGCTCTTGCTTTGATGCCGTCCGTGAAAGACGATACATACCAGTACTACTGCGATGTGTGCGAGGAAAAGAGAGGGGCTGATGATTGGATTTATTACTGCGAGACTTGTGATTACCAAGCTCATGCTGCTTGCGTGATCGACCCGCAATTTTTCCAGGAAAACTGGCAACTTCGGTTGGTCCCAATAGTGTATGATTTTTGATGCACGGTATGCCTCTTGAGTTAGATAAATCAAGGGTTCTCCTTTCTCTTGTGTCCATCCAAAACGGAGGATGAAAGCTGATTTTTCTTCTCAGGACCAACTCAGAGTGCACGCATACTGTCTCTAGTCGATGATATGGATGACTTCTGGATGTATAACAAAAAGTAAGCTGCCATTGTTGGGATTTGTCTCGAGATTTATATTTTTGGCAATACACCTGTGCTTACATGTTATATATATGCCGTGAGCATCTGACTTGACTTTATCTGCTGTCACTGCGACAAGTTCACCACCGCGGCCGGCGCTGTCCCTTCTCCAAGCGTGTGTTCTTGTCGGACTTGAGACGTCCGTCGTTGCAATGCCATTCTGCCTGGCAAATTCAATCATAAACACCGACAACAGCGAGTTATGCCAACGCTTGTTGCACAGGGAGGTATAAACTGTTCGGGAGAAACGGGCAACAGTTCGCCACAAACTAAGCCAATTCAAGATCAATATCTTCCCCAAAATTAAACCGACTTAACCTAGCAACAACCAACAATATATCCAATAATACAACTTCGAGAACAAGTGAATATGATATGGGAAGGACAAAAGACAATACAACAAGATTTTACGTGAAAAACCCAAAACGGGAAAAACCACTAATAGCCCAAAACTTTCACTAATTAAGAATAGTAGGATACACAAATAAGTTTCTCTCTAGTCACACACTAGAGACCCAACATTAACAATACAAGAGCATTTTATCACCACAAAAGTGAAATAATACAAATGAGGCAAGAAAATTCCAACTGCGATTGGAGAGTTCAGAGAAGAATCTTAACGAATGAAACCGATCAACTCAGAATCGTTACACCCCTATATATATATATATAGAGACACATCCGACTAAATATAAAGGTGGTTCCTCCATTAGAGTTTCTACAATCCTCAAATATATTTACATCTCACTACTCGGCTAAACTCGACAACTAACAACATATATGTATACAACTTCCCTTCGGTCATATCCAAAATCTGACTTCCAAAGGTTTCCGATGTTTACGCTCTTATTCTACTTGCCGTTGACTGAAGAGCCAGAAAACATGTAAAAGGAATGGAATGAGCAACCACGGCTCGATGAGTGGTACATATCTCTTCTAAACGGATCGATCACTCACGATGCACATATAATAATATCAAAACTCTAATTCACGTAAAATGAATAATATCACTTTAGCTTAACGATATATAAGTATATTTACCAGAAATATTTCATCGGTTACCAAATATCATAAAAAAAAATTCAATGGTCAAGTCCATTGATCAATCTCAGTCCATTGATCAATCTCCATCAAACAAAATGTCAATGGTTTATTCCGTTGACCAATCTCTTGCTCATATGAAACCACGATCACAACATAACGCTTGGTGACAAGGCGACCAAGATTCCCTCCTTGATAAGGTCTCCACCTATTATCGGTCGGTGGTTCGGCCCCAAAGAATATCCTGAAACTGGTATGCATACCCAACAACCCTTAATTGGGTTCATGGCCATAATGACCATCAAAGCGACATTTACTAATAATCCACAAACCAATCCAAAATCCATTTCATAAACCAGAATATATTTCACAACCATTTCGGATATACCAGGTTCACAAATCGAAACACGTATTTCACAATTCATTTCGTAACACATTTCTCAAGTGGTTCATAAGTATCAAAACGTAGTAAATGCCCGATCCATAATATTTTTTTTTATGCAACAAATATGCCTTTAGCATTCATAATATATATCAAATCCGTACCGCTTTCAAGATATGACTTTATAAATTCATAGAAGAGATAAGCATCACTCACTTGATATAGCCTAATTCAAATCTCGAAAACTAATTCAGGCCCACGAACTCGAATCCTATCAATTTAGCAAAAACTGGTATCACGGGCAAGCAAAAAATGCTACCGTAACTACAAATCGACTAAGTTAAGCTCATTCGCTAATCAAAATATTCCTACACGTTAATAAAACGCTTATCCAAATCGCATAATCTAAACTATCAGCAACGCGTAAACGTAAAAATTCAACCGTATGGCGTAACTTCGAAAACTATTCTGACTATATGAAGAAGGGCTCGAATATTTACTAGATGCTGAAAAACGCAATTGATTTGGCTTGATTCTTGACCAAAACGAATTTATTTCTATCTTTCTTCTCTCCTCTTTGCGTTTTCCTCTTCCTGTTTTCATGAGTGAATGAATCACTCTCTCCTTTTTGTAATCTCGGCCGAGCACTATTATTTGCGGCGGTGACTATTTTCCTTTTTTTTTTTTTAACTATTTGACCAGTCAAATGGTCAACAGACCACATGGCATCGCAAGGCCAAATGCAAGGCCAGATGTCATCTGCATATTACAGTAACCCTCGGTCTCACGATCAACATACTAAAATTTAAGCCAATTCTGTCAACGTGTGGCTTTCGAATCGGGACCGCAAAGTCGCTCCCATTTTCTTCTTCTTTTGCTTCTTGTCTCTTTTGTTTTTTTCTTTTTGTTTTGGCTTTTCTCTCTTTTCTTTTGCTTTTCTATTTTGTTTCTTGCTTTCTTTATCTGCTGGATGGGTCCCGCATCGGCGGTCCCACCAACAAATCTCCTAGTCTGCCTCACGTGGGGAGTTCCCTCGTGTCCGCATTGTTTCTACAAGAAAAAAGTTCCATCATGGGCAAGACTTTGATCATCATGTCGGATTCGTTGTGGTCGGTGTGGACTTTCTCAAGTAGAAAGAGCTTCTCTTCTAATTTTTCTTGGTTCCAATGATATTTCACATCAATGTGCTTCTATCTAGAATGCAACATCGGATTTTCGCTAAGATAGATAGCATTTATGCTATCACAATTTAAAACAAACTTCTCTTACTTCAAGCCCAACTCTTGTAGGAATTTCTGCATCCACAGTAGTTTCTTGCCTCCTTTGGTAATAGCGATATACTCTACTTTAGTCGTAGACAAAGCTAGACATTTTTGCAATCTTGATTGACACGAAACTACTCCCCTATAAAAGTCATCATATAACCCAACGTGGACTTTCGAGAATCTATGTCACTAGCATAATCAGAATCGGAATCCACACATTTTCTTCTCTTTTTTTACTTCCTCCGCCGCTCGCCGGCCATGGCAACCCCGGCAATCGGTCGCAAGCGAGGCTCGCCCTCTGCGTTGCTTAAGGCCGGTGAAGTGAGGCCAAGCCTAGCCTCACTAGATTCGGTGAGGCTCGGCCTTAGCTCGTCGGCCCGCGATCGGGCGATGAAGAAATTAAAGAAGAAAGAAGAAAAAGGAAGAAGTGAAAAAAAAAATAAGATTTATAAAAAAATCATGGTTAAAAAATATTAAAAATTTTGATTCCACATTAGTCAGCTGTGCCATGTGGGATAACTAGGTTCACGTCAACAATTTTAGATCAAAAGATGACGCAGAAAATAATATTAGATTTTCCTTACCAACGACGGAAAGTATATTCTAATTCATTGTCAGGTCTCAACCAAATGGAAATTGACTTCCTAAAAAATATTTTCCAACGATGACTCATTTTCTACAAAACAAACGGAGCCTTAATACTAGACAAAAAGACCAGGATTTGAATCCTTTCCAAGAGAAGATAAGTTGATATCTTGGATCTTATTCCTAAACTATCAAAACAACCTAGGGCCGCGGGCTGCTTGAGCATGGCCAAGTTTTAAGTGATGACTGGTTAGGGGTGTTTGGAATTGTTACTTATCATTACCGTGCTCGGATTTAGCATTTTTCAAGTGATCATGTGGTTCCATTGAGTGTTAATCTAAACATGGGCTCTCTTGTGGATGAATTTTTAATGCAGAAGGACACAAAATGTGTCAAAGCTCATGTATGATGCTTATTTAGATGCCAATTTTTTTTTTTTTGGATCATTTAAGTATCAATTTTTTTTAGAAATGACTATTTGAGTAGCAACTCCCGTGACTTGCCGGAAATCTTACATGGCAATCCTACGTAGCACGCCGAAAGATCCTAATTTGCAATGAAAAAAATGTTAAAAATTAAAAATATATAAAAACATAAAAATTTAAAAATAAGCTACATATTTACAAAACTACAAAAAAATGGTTGGACTTGGAAGGGGGGTGCCAAGCCCTAGTTAGTGGCCGACCGTAGGCGAGGACCGCCACCGGCGAGGGTTGGCCATGAGTGGCGGCCTTCGCCTGCGATCGGTGGAGGTCGCTGGCCACTAGCTAAGGCTTGGCGACCTCTGCTGATCATCCCCCATCCTCGCTGCCAAGTCCAACTCCTTTTTAATTTTTTTGCTTATTTTTTAAATTGAATTGAATTTTGTAAAAAAAATTAGCTTATTTAAAAAAAAAAAAATCAATGCATGTGGACTGCATGTTTAAAAAAATATGCCACGTGGGCTGACTTTTTACAAAAAATTGCGACATAATATTAAAAATTAATAATACATGCCACATAATCGGTTTGGGTAGAATCTCTTGTCGTTGGCATTAGTGATCGTTTTTTCTTGAATTTGGCAATTAAGTGAGCCTACAATTTTTTTACAATAAATTAAGCATCGTACACAAACTTTGATAGTTTTGGTGTTCTTCACCCAATTTTTAACTTTTGCTTTGGGTGTGGGAGAGTTGTGGACTCTGGGATTGGAGTGGGTCACTTGATTCATCATTTCATTTATTTTCCTTGCAAATCAAATATGGGCTTGAGACTTCAGGTGACTTTTAATAATAGAAGTGAATTAGAGAGAGTTCACTTAAGAGCTTGAGAAAGAGGCAATACGCAAATACTCTCACCTATTTGATGATTGTAATATGTCTATATTGCAAAAACGAAATTTTTGTAAGGTGGGTAAAATATAATAGATAGGCTCAAAGCCCAACCCATTAAAAAGCCGAAGTCCTCATTTCATTTTCTCTTCAACAGATGAAGAAGAATCCGGCCAAGAAAACAAGAAGAAGACGCTCGACCGTGGAGAAGAAAGAAAAAGAGGAAAGAAGAGTGGAGAAAGAAATTTTACGCATACACAATCCAAACGTCCCGAGAAGCCCAATCATCCGTGAATTTTTGAAGTTTCGCATTGGAGTAACGTGCAACAAACGTGCAATGAAAAATTGGCAATTACTATAAACGAGTTTCTTCATTAGCATGTATGACCTGATTGGTTGACGAACAAGCGCCGAGTCGTTCGTTAGAGTAGTGTATTACTTGATTTGATATCATTATTTGACTAGTTGATAGGATTATGAGTATGTTGGCTCGAGTGACCATCTTAGGTTGGTTTTGGCTTCTCCAGGCGAGTAATGTTATCTCTTTTATGAATTTGTAAACTTGTGTCTTAAAAGTGATACAGATTTGAGCGCCGTTTGAGTTATTAAATCATATTTGTTGCTTAGAAATATGGATCGGGCATTCATTAGGTTTTGGTATATGAGTAGAATTTGGGAAATGTTTTAGGAAATGTGTTGCGAAAAGTGACATATATATATATATATCTTATTTGATCTGTTAAATTTATGTCTCGAGTTTAAACCATTTACGAATATAAACCGATCTCTTAAAAGAACAAGAAAATCTTGAAAATATCCGAGGTTGACCACGTTGACTTTGTGAACTCCAATGTGCTGTACAGGGACCCGTTTTGGCGGGACGGAGGAGGAGGTGCCCACGTATGTTCTTTCTTTGAGTTTATCTTGTGGGCCCATCAATTAATTACAGGAAAGAAAGAATAAAAATAAAAGAAAGAGATTATGCTTTCGGGGTTTCTGGTTCTTCAACCGAGACAGCCGCACCGTAAAGAGAAAAGAGTCGCGCGCAAAGAAGAGAAAAGGGACACTACAATCTGGTATTTTCCTTTTCGGTCGCATGGGCTCGGGCGCAGTGATTTTGTCCATGATTTTTTTTTTTTAAATCCAATTAAGAGTTATTTTATTTGCAAACACCTTAGGTTTTGATATAATCTAGGTGCGAAAAATATAAGCGTATTAAGCGATTATAACTCTGATTCTCCGATTATAATGGATTAATCTAATTGGCTCTTTTCCGTGGATGTAAGTATCGATATTCGGACCGAATCACATAATCTCTAGTGTCCTTCATCATTCCTCGTTATCTCTTTTAGCTCTTCACATTGATTTAATTTACAAGATCCTGATATTCCGCATTATCAATGAAGCGGAAAAAGATTATATATTTTGAGTGCATGGAATCTTTTTGTGAAAGAATTGCAAAAAGTTCTTGATCTTGGAGTATGGTTAATGGAAGGTTATGGGTATCGATTTGTGAAATTCTTTATGAGATACGTTCTAGTTGATGAATTGAGTCGTGAAAGGTGATTTGACCGATTTACGAGATTAATTATGGTTTTTGATCTTGGGAGAGAATGAGGTTTAAGCTCGTGTTACTATGGTTAGAACCATTGAGACCCAGTTGGAAAGAAACAATCATGTCGTCGTTGATTCGCCATTATCTCGCAGAGTTCGTTTTGATAAACTCCTAAGTTTGGCAAAATCAGTGGATGCAATCGTCATTATCGTGGAGTGTGGACCACAAGATTATATTGAATTCCAGCGTTCGTTCGAGAAATGCCAAGTTGCAGGTGGCGACGATGGGGCGTCCTCCTCGCATAAGCCATCTTCAGGTAAAGATGTTGAAGTGCCATCTGAACAACTTGAGTACGAAGACTACGAAGCCCCTGGTGTTCAGGTTCCTAAGCTTCAAGCACGAAGCCGATCAGTGTGAACTGTGCCTTCAGACGTCCGAGAGATCGTACGCATATGGATCGACTTATCGCTTCACCTGCAACTCCTGTACGAGGTTCGGCGACGATATCTACTGCGAGTGTGACCCCTGTGGCCTCATCTTTCATCCAAAGAGCGTGCTAGAGTTGCCTCTCACGATCCGACACCAACGTGATGAGCACGCTCTTGCTTTGACGCCGTCTGTGAAAGATGATACGTATCGATGCTATTGCGATGTGTGTGAGGAACGGAGACGGCCTGATGATTGGATTTATTATTGTGAGAGTTGTGATTACCAAGCTCATGTTACTTGCGAGATCGACCCACAATTTTTTTCACGACAAACTATTGATTGATTGCTGGAAATAGCAGATTCTTGTGGGGGCAGCAGTCGTTTTCTCTGAATGTTGGATATCCAAGGCTCATGATTCGGGTTCTGGTGCGATGCGGTGAGGCCAATTTCGTTGAGCCGATTATATCATTTTTGGCGGTTTCAAGTTGGAACCTTTACCTTCGCCAGCCTCCAGGAATGGGAGCTTTTCCATTTTCAGTTAAAAGGGGATCTTCAATGTATCCCCTTTAATGATCAGTACATCAACTCACTTGAAACTTACGAGGGAATGAGTTGTTAGGATTACTAGTTAATCCACTTGGATGAGGAGAATACAACCCGCTACTTTGCATTGCCTGTGCTCGGGCGACCGAGGATTCATTATGTTGCCGCGACGCTCGCCATCTTCAATTCAAATCCAGACTTCATCCGGAAAGTGCTCTAAAATTGACCTTTGTGAATACCCGAGTTCCTTCTCCGTTTTCAACAGCATTCGAACCAGTATGAAAGGCAAGTAGTTGATTTTCGAGGTTCCATCCAGTCACCTAGCGATCTGAACACAACACGAGGTTCGTAGATGACCTCCATGATCCTCGGAAGCTCGTGAACTCTGTATTGCACTCTTGTGCGACATGTATAATTGCTTCTCAACAGCTTGAGGGCAGCCAGTACTTATCGTGACGAACTCCAAATAATAAGCACTGATGGCAACCGAAAGCCCGAGCCTCCGTGCTTCATGTCCGGTTTGCCATTTCTCTACTTTCATCGGTATTACAGTCTGTACTGCACAAATTCAGGAATCAACATATTAGTTTGTGCTTCAATTGTTCGCATGTGTATTGTTTCGGCCAAAACCTGGTGAATATGCGATCTGTTTAAGGGTTTCCCCCGGGAGATACACAGCTAAAGTTCGTGGTAAAATGGGTTAACTTTTTCTGCGGAATGGTTAAGAGGTAGTAGCGGTTGATCATGAATCTATTGACTGGAGAATAGACGTGATTCGGATAACATGTGAACCTTCTTCGGCCCCCTTTTGGCCAAAGCACTTGTTCTTGTTTAATGATGGATAAATACATTAGAAGTCCTAAAACTTAAATATGAAGAGGGGTTTTGGTCTAAACATGATTTTCGTTATTTTGAGTATGATCCAACTTAGACCTAAAAAAAGCGAAATTAGGAAAAAAAAAAAGCAAATTAATATTTGGACCTATGCCACGTAGGATAGAGAAAAAAAACAAACTCAGCATTTTCCATTAACATAATTGGATGGAGCTAACGGAACGATTCGATTGCACAAATTTGATAAATTTTAGGATTTAGTTGCACTTTTATGACAAATTTTAGGATCTCGAGTGCGCTTATCCCTATTTGATAATCAGAGCTAGGTGGACTTGTATTTTAAGGGGGTGGGCTAGGAATTTTTGGTTTCGTCCTTGAACAAAAGCAGAAACGGACAGAATTTGAATGTCTGAGTTCAGATGAATTTACCATCATGCGATTATAGTATGACTAAAGCGAAGAAATTATGGAGGACGCTTCCGATTAAGGTGCTTTCGTTCTCAAATAGAACCGATCACACGTTGCAAGAAAACTGTAGAGGATGCTTCCGATATGCAGAAAAGAAAGCTTATTGTGACGAGCAGTTACCTCTTTCTTTGCCTAGGCAGAGCACATTTACTCCATTTGTTTCGCTGAAATTGAATGTACATTTTGCTAAAAGTAATTGTTTGTCTTTACAAAAAGAGAGAGAGAGAGATAACGAAAAATGTGTTCATTATCACAAACAGTCCATACCATTAGTAATGATGAAAATATTCTTTGTTCGTTTGTTTTTCTCAACGACACAGGCAATCGGTCTTGAAGAATGAAACTGTCCAAGTCAATAATTTTTGGCGAGAGATGGTAGTGCTTGTTTCCTACCCTGTGCAAGAACTATCAAAACAGTCTTATCTTACATGATACAGCATTGCTTACACGAAACAAGGAAGCCATAAATTGATGTGGGGTCCGAGATCAATTAAATTAAGCTTAGTGAGTCGGGACATAATTTAGTAATCAAATGGTAAATGACCTTAGGCCCCGAGTCAAATCGCTTAATTCTATCAAAATATGTGCGGTCCAAAATTGCTAATCCATCTTCCCACAAGAAAAGTACATGAAAAGGCACATGCCAAATTTAACACACTTGCCATCGGTAAAGAAGATCTGCCGCGAATAAATAAGTGAAGAAATTATGGGAAACTTATTAAAAAAAAAAGTTATAAGCTTTTCGTACTATTGTCAATTCAATCATAAACCTTTTAACTTTGTAAATTCAATCTTAAACCTTTTACATTTATGCCAATCCAGTCATAAACTTTCTTTTTTTTGCCAATTCAATCCTAAATATTTTGTATTTATGCCAATTTAGTCCATTCGGCCAACTTCGGCTGGCCCACGCCGATGTGGACCCAAACGGCACTGACAAGGCAAATTTTAATATTTTTTTTCAAATTTTATTTTATTTTTGGCAATCAAAATAGAGATTCAGTAGAGAATAGCCCAGAGACAACCTCCCAAGAGAACTTCTCCAGCTCACGATGAACTTCCCAATGGCAGCAAGAACCCATGTTTCATCAAATGCCCAACACTACAGCAAGAACCATCGACTCTATTTCACCAAGTCAATGAACTTCCGCAGTAAAAGTTGGGACAATTGCTGATCTCAGGACAGACCACAGCGACATCAGCAAAAGACTCATCAGTTCAAGCAGAAAGCGAGAAGATCTAACTGCAGATCACCATTTTTAAAAAAGGGAGGGGCTAGCGCAGGAGCCCACCACCACGACCCCCCACTTAAGACACCGGGGCCGAGGAGTTTTGAACTCGGGACCTCTCGTGAAAGGAACTAAGCTCAAACCGACTCGGCTACCGATCGGTGGGTGTGGTCTTTCTCTTTTCATGTCATCTTAATCGTAAAATCACCTCCTGGTTTTTGATTCCATCTCTCTTTCCCATTTTTGCAATGAGAATACAACCAGAATATCGTAAGGTAAAAATAAAAATAATTCAAGACCAGGCTTTTAATGTTCTTGACGGCTGCCAACCACTCACAGGCACAACCACAGATCTTCGCCGTTGAGGTCGACCCCACCCGACGGCGGCAGATTCAAATCAAAAGGCAAAGGCCTCCTCCTCTTAAACCACGACGTCGACGAAGACCCCTCCTCGACGCCCCCTTTGCAATCGTCCACCACCGACGACGATGGATCGCAATTGGTCTGGCAATCCTCCGGCCCCACGATCGGCGACCTCCTGTACCTCTTCTCGGGCGGCAGCCGCTGGATCCGGCGAGGCTTGACCGTCACCATCGCTAGGCGAGAGACGGCGACGCGACACCATGGCTACCAAAGACGGTGCCGACCTCACGCAACAGCAGAAGGATGAAGATGAAAAAAAAGAGCAAGAAAAGAAAAAAAATGAAAAATAAAAAATTATTTTGAAAAAAAAAATTTAAAAATTATTATTAAAATTGTCCCGTCGGTGCCGACTAACGTCCATATTAGTGCCAGCTGGTCAAAGTTGATCATATGGACTGAATTAGTACAAATGCAAAATGTTTAGGACTGAATTGGTAAAGTTAAAAGATTTAGGATTGAATTGGTAAAAGTGTAATAGGTTTATGACTTTTTTGACAATTTTTTCAAGAAATTATAGAGGTTTCTTCCTATTAAGGTGCTTTTTCAATCTCAAATAGTGTCAATCACATGTTGATGTACTGTTCGCTTGAGATCGGTCAAAGGAGGGAAAAAGAAAAAGGAAAGGAGGAAAAAAAATGTAAGGAAGGAAAACAGAACAAAAGAAAATAGATAAAGGAATTCGAAATACTATTAAAAAAGGTTCTTGAAGTAGGACGGCCAGCGTCCACATTAGCAATTTTTGGTAAAAATTGGCCGAATAAATTGAATTAAAAAAACGTGAAAAAGATTTAGGAATTAATTGACGAAATGAAAAAAAAAAGGTTTAAGATTAAATTGTCAAAAACTTAATATGTTGAGGGCTTTTTGGATAATATTCCCTTAATCTTATGCTCTAGCGGTGAATATGCCATCTATTTAGAGTTTCGTTTGGGAGCTACACTTCTAAAATTCGCTATTAGATGAGTAAATTTTTCCGTGGAATGATTAGATGTGCACAGTTTATTGACGCCATCGAAACTCTTTGCTATGTTATTCTCGATACATGACACTGGCATGTTTCTTGGTGTATCTGGACCTTTTCCTTGGCCCCTTTTTGCCGAAACGCGTTTTATTGTTTAATGAACATCGTTAGGTGTAACGACCAAAAACAAAACGAAACAAAACAAAACATCGTTAGGTGGACTTCCTATTTTAATGGGATGGGTTAGAATCCTAGGTTTCGCCCTTAAACAAAAGCGGAAATGGACGGACTTCCAACGTCTGAGTTTAGAGTCACATTGGACCACAGGGGAAAAAATATAACGGATCACCATAAACCCCGTCAAATGGGTAGGTCGAAAATGATTCGATCCAAAATGACCCATTTTTATGTAATAAAAATCTAGTGACGAGCCGAACCATAGTGTAAAAACACTTCCACATTTGACCAAATCTAGGAAAACTAATAGACAAATTGAAGTGAGACCGCTGAGTGAGTGAGCACAAGATCAAGTGTGTGCGAGAGAGAGAGAGAGTGAAAGGAGAGTTACTGAGATAGGTTGGATCTAAGTAAGTTGTCAACATATTTAACACTTATATTCTTTTAAACTTTACCCTTTTAAACTATTTATAGCTCATTTACTGAATATAACTGACAATTTAATAACCCATCTCATCAAATATGGTTTTATGACCCATTTCGACAGGTATAGTTGCGAGGATACTATAGAGGATGCTCCCCATGATGGAATTTTGGGTGCTGATTAGCAGAAATGATAGCCGATCGTGATTCACCAATCAACTCTTTCTTTGCCTGAGCTGGTATGCGATATTGGATCCGTTTGTTTTGCGGAAATTGAATGATTTGCATACCTTTCCTTGAGAATAATTGTTTTGTATTGCTTCGGAAAATTAGTCAACAAAAAATGACTTTATTATCAACAACATTCTATGCCTAAAAATCTTCGTTTACAATTCGTTCATATTTATATGCGATACAAGCGATAAAAATTGTCACACCCCGATTCTCCAAGAAAAATGGCATGACACGGCCGTCCTCCTTTACTCAAAGGACGCAGCCTCAAAGTAAGAACAAAAACCTGATATCCAAATTATATACCTCCACATATATAATGATAAACAGGTCACAAGTTCACAAAAATTCAGAGCTCATCTCCCAAAACGGAAAGACAAACACAAATAGCTTTCCATCTAGCTCGAACTCACCAACTATATACAACTTATCCCAAAAATATATCCCCACTATCCACAAAGTAGTCTTGTAGCTAACGTACGCTCGACCCTATTTGCGACTCGCCGATAAACCCGAAAGACAAAAGAGATAACGGAGTGAGCAACCACAGCTCGATGAGAAATACAATATCTTCTAAGCGGATCGAGAAATCACTATGCAATCGTTAAAATAAAACAAAAGCAACTCGTAGCAATAACAACTATCAATGGTTTAAACCATTGATTAATCTCATTAAACTAACTTTCGATGGTCCATCTATCGAATAATCTCATACTCATCATCAACTATGGCCACGTTTAACGCCGTGGCAAGGCGACCAAGTTTACCCCTCTTGGTTAGGTCTACCACCCATTTTAGCCGGTGGTTCGGCTCAATGACGTCCCGACAAGATGCATACTACCCCCACCTCGGTGGGTTCTAATCATAGGGATATGAGCATTAATCACAATACCAACATCCAGAAAATCACAATAATCCAGCTTAACAAACCAAATACATAGTCTTGCTCAGAAATATGTTTCTCAAACAGCATTTCAGTAAAACAATCGTCAACAACCATATCAAATAATAAAAGGGGTAGTAATAGCTCGATCCGGTTTATGCAAAAATAATGCTCGAAACATCACATTACTTCACCTTGTCGAGAAAATCAAACCACTGCACTCGTGCTCATCTTTAAAGCATGAGTTTTATAAATTCTTAGAAGATAAAGTACATCTTACCTTAAAAGTCGCAATCCAACCTATCGTAGTCACTCGAACCAACTCATCCGAATCCCTATCAATATATAGAAAAACGGATCAAATCGAGTAACAAGTCATCCTAACGTACGACTTAGCTAAACTATACTTATTTAGTGACAAAACGACGACTACGCACCAACAGAAACTTATCCCTAACAGAAAATTCAATGCTGTTTGCTAAAGACAGCTTGCACGCCAAAACCGTTAAAGCCATAACTTCCTCCACCGAACTCCGTTTCAAGCCATCTTACTGTCCACGCGAAGCTTGTTCAACGTACTACAAAAGTCTTAACAGGGTCAACCTCAACCGACAAACAGAAACTAAAGAAAACAGCCCTCAAAGTCCACTGTTGGCGCAGTAAGTCTGCGCACCAGATTTGAATTGCTCGGTCCGGGCAAACCATAACACAAAATCGTGATCCGTCGAATCCTACGGCTTCATAACATCCTAAAGTTTCATTCCCAAGCAAAAACGTGGCCAATCGCCCACGAGATAGGACACAGCAACTCAGTTTCCCCCAAAATCCGAATTTTGCCCTAAATCCAAAAAATCACTTCAATAGAGAGGGAAGAGAGGGCGAGCGCTTACCACGTGCTGCGACACGTAGGGAAATGACTTCAGCAAAGCGCTCGTGGAGGGTGGTGCGCGCACGTGACTGTTTTCTATTTCTCTTTTTCCCTTTTCTCCTTTCTCCTTCTTTCTTCTCTTCTTTCTCTCCTTTTCTTCCTTTCCCCTTTCTGTTTTCTTTTTCTTCTCTTTATGCGATGGAAGACTCCCGATTCTTTTAAGAGAAACCAACTGCTCCCTTTTTTTTCCTTTTTTTAAAACTAGTGGGTCCCACCACTTTTTGACCTAGTCAAAAATAACTCACATATTACAAAAATTGTTTTCGAATCAATGGTTTTTTGGAGAAGTAAGCGCACTTCTGTTTATGCTTCTTACCCATGTGCAGGAACTATCAAGGCAACCTTTCATGAATTTGATTAGATCAAGTCCGGCATTCATCAACATCAACTGGTGTAGGTTGTTGCCACAGTCGAATCTGTTTGGCTCCATTTTTGCAAGATGCGGGCTACATTTGTTTCGTCATCGCGGCATTTCACTCTCAGCCTCCGGTCATTATCATGCATCAGTACCTTCCTTCTGATTCTGAGATGCCGAGAACCTGGTCTTCTCGTTCACACCTCAGCTGCTAATAAAATATTGCTACTTGTCCCTCCATATTCAATGTGGAATCAGGGAACAGTAGGTCATTCTTTTTTCATTTTTCTGTCACTTGATCACGCTTGAAAGCTCTACAAACCTGTATATTCA
Organism: Rhodamnia argentea; assembly: GCF_020921035.1. Classification (NCBI taxonomy): domain Eukaryota; kingdom Viridiplantae; phylum Streptophyta; class Magnoliopsida; order Myrtales; family Myrtaceae; genus Rhodamnia; species Rhodamnia argentea. The sequence goes on along the minus strand of NC_063154.1, from coordinate 4,925,058 downwards.
ACAGAAGAAAACCTCAGATGAGATCAAACAGAGAGAGAGAGAGAGAGAGAGAGAGAGAGAGAGAGATGGAGGCATTGAAGTTCACTGAGGCCGCCGAGAGCTTCTGGGAAGAACTGATGGAGAGAGACGAGAAGCTACTGCATTCAGTTGATGAATGCGCAGGTCGACCCATCTTTACCAACATTGAGTTCCAGAGGTCGATTTCAGCTGCAGGTCCATTGCTGGTGGCATTGGCGGGCTACTCATGGTTCGCAAGGACAATAGCCATGCATCTCAAATGCACTCACGCAAGTTATGATGATGTCCGTCCATCCACACCGAACATGGATGACCTGTTTCTTCAACAAGATGTTCTGTGGGAAATATCTTCTTCCCAACTCTCTCTCAGCCACAGCGTAGTCGCTCACTGCCCCCGACTTAGCCGACAACAAGTTGATAGGTTGCTGGAGTTGGCCGATTCTAGGGGCGCCTTACTCATTATCATCCAAAGTGGGAGATCACAGAGTGATCCCCATCCGAGCGTCACAGGGTCAGGGCATATGCCAGAACTAGGACCTCCTGGTGACATGAGCGACGTTCCTGTGCTCATCATTAACACCTTGGATCGCGGTTTGCGCGAAAGCGGAGCCTCCCCTGCATACAAAATGGACGACATCGTGCTAGAATTTATCTTCTTGTGCATGGACATTAGAGTCAGATGCGAAAGAGAAGTCGCAGATCAGAGCCTGGAATCGGGGAAATCGCAGCTTCGACATTTCAGCCATCCCCATCTGCTAACGCTGCAGGAATTTACCAGCGAGATAGATGCCAATTGTTGGGTTTGCTGGGCATCGATATCGGGCCTCTGCTACACTTGTCTCAGCTGCAAATTCTTCGTGCATAGATCTTGTGGCCAGTTGCCGCAGTATGTGGAAGCCTCATTCCACGCGCATCCTCTCCGGCTTCTTGTCCTCTCCAATGAGAGTGACAAATCTTTCACACTCAGCGAATTTCCTGGGAAAATAGATCCGTTCCGCCGCTCGTCATTGACAAGAAGCCTTTCATCCTCAGACATTGGTTGCTCGTCTGAAGACAGTGGTTCCTCGTGTGAAAGCAGGGCAGAATCTCTTCTAAGTTGCATCATCTGTGACGGAGCAGGTGAACGACCCTTCTACAGATGTTGGCAGTGCTACGACTACTTTGTTCACTACGAGTGCGCCATGTCGGCAACAGGTGACATCGATCACAGCTGCCACGTCCACCCTCTTAAACTTCAGACCTTCATTTATTCCCGAAGTCAATACGTATTTACCTGCTATGCTTGTGGTGGTAAAGGAAGTGCTGTCTCCTACAGCTGCGAAGAATGCAGGTTTTATTTTCATCTTAAATGCGTCTTGAAGCTACCGCTTTCCGTCCAGCATAAGCGTCACCATCACCCCCTCGTTCTAAGCTCGCCCCCAAAAGATGGAACCAACGAGTACTATTGTGAGGTGTGCGAAACAAGGAGACACCCCGACTATTGGATCTATTACTGTCGGCCGTGTGAGTATGAAGCTCACTTGAGCTGCGCAAATCCTGACATTCCTCCGTATTCCATGCCAGAAGATGGAGAAGTGCCCCAACAGTGCCTCCTGGAAATAGCGCTCGACTTTTCGCCAGTACTGTCCCGGACGCCTGTCTCTTCTAGTCGATCATCATCCCAAGATGAGCACCAAGTAGTACGAGTGCTGGACGCTGCATCAACTGATACAAAAGGTATAGACAATTCTTCACTTAGCTTCATTCATATCTCTTGGGATAGAATACACTGATTTAGGCAATCGGGAGGGACACAGCACAGGAGATTCTCATGTTGGTAGCCAATTTTTAATCTGCAACTCATAGACGGAACTTTGTCGGTGATTGGATGTGGTAATTCATGTTATTGGTTGGCCTCAAACAAACGTCCTCACAAGATTAAGTAAGCTAGGTTTGCGTCCAGGTGGATTTGCGGCTTTGCATTTATGGTTGTGATTGCAGTAATCGAACAACATGTAACAGCTCTAGTCCAGTTTCATGCCTATACGAATAATGTGAAGGAGTGCAAAGTAACAATTGATGCAATGTTGCACTCTTTACATGCGATGTTGCAATCTGTACGTGTTAAGATCCTGCCAGAACCGATTCCATCTGTTGCAATATGTTTCGCGCCTTCTTTTTCGACCCCTCACTCTATCTATTGGACTCTAGATCAGAAAACTCCTGGGTTAAGAATTGCAACGTACTAGATTACTTAGGTCAGGTCTACATTTCCTTGCTGTACTGTCAATGCCTTATTAACACGAATGTGCATGAAATATACAGATGGTGAGTGCGAGAAGGTGCAGAGGAAATGTGGTCACTATCGTGTCTTGGACGAAGAACTGCCCAGAGAATCTGAGGACGCTTCGTCCAGATCACCTGAAGTACGGTCTTGTCGAAGTAGAAGCAGGAGTTCGTCGCCCATTTCTGCTTCTGGGTCATCATCCCAAGATGATGACACAGCATCATCTGATGCAGAAGGTATAGACAATCTCCCACTTAGCTTCATTCATGACACTTCAAATGGAATACACCATTTAGGCAATTAACGGTGACACAATGCCACAGATTCTTATCCAGGTAGCAAATTCTTAAGCTGAGACTTGTAGATAGAACTGTGTCAGTGATTGGATGTGGTTTTTCATGTTATCAGTTAGCCTCAAACAAACTTTGTCACAAGATTAAGTATAAGTTAGCTACATTTGAATCTAGATGGATTTGCATTCATGATTGCCCTTAGACAAACTGAACAGCATGTAACAGCTCTAGCCCAGTTTCATGCGTATACAAATAATGTCAAGGAGCGCAAAGAAACAACTGATGCAATGTTGCAGTCTGTAGATATGTTAAGACTCCTACCAGAACCGACTCCCTTTGTTGCAATCTGTGTAGCGCCTTCTTTTTCTCCCCCTCATTCTGATGGACTTTGGATCAGAGAACTCCTGGCTTTAGAATTGTGACGTGCGGGATTCAATTAGGTCACGTCTACATTGCGCTGCTGTCATGTCAATGCCTTATTACATGGATGAAATATACAGATGGCAAGTGCGAGAGGGAGCGAAGGGGATGTGCTCATGAACGGGTCTTGGATAACCAGCGCCAGGAGAACTTGACTGCGCTGATCATTGTAGTGAAGGGCCATCCCTGCGCAGGCAGGAGCACTGTGGCCCGGTTACTTGCTAAAGCTCTCAAATGTACTCTAATTGCCTATGATCGTGTCCACGAATGCATCTCAAGAGCTCAAAAGGGCCGCCCTCAGCCTCAATGCCTGTCCCCCGAGCCATTCAGTGAATTATCGTACCAAGTTCTTTGGCGCGTGCTTAAGACCCAGTTGGAAAGAAACCATCCTGTCGTCATTGATTTGCCATCATCTCACAGAGTTCATTTCAATAAACTCCTATGTTTGGCAACATCGGCGGGGGCAACCATCATTCTCATTGAATGTGCACCACGAGATCATATTGAATCACAGCGTTGGCTCGAGAAATGCCAAGTTGCAGGTGGTGATGATGGTGATGGGGCTTCCATCTCGCATAAGCCATCTTCAGGTAAATATGTTGAAGCGATATCTGAACAACTTGGGTACGAAGACTACGATGCCAGTGGTATTCAGGTCCCTAAGCTCACGGTCGACACAGCATCGGTTCACGGACTCGAGGGACAAATTGAGTCTGCAAAGAAGTTGGTAATATCATGCTTGTACGACCAGTTTGAGTTAGAAAGGATGCGAGAAGATTTGGACATCTGGTCATCCGAGTGTGTTCACTGTCGTAAGGCATTCATTCGCAGAAAGTCTGCCAGTTTGCCTACCTGTTTCAAGCACGAAGCCGATCAGCATGAACTGCACCTTGCGACGTCCGAGAGAACATTCGCATATGGAAAAGTTTATCAATTCACCTGCAATGCCTGTGCGATGAGAGGCCTGAATATCTACTATTTCTGCAACACTTGTGACCTTAGTTTTCATCCAAAGTGCGTGCTTGAATTGCCTCTCACGGTCCAGCACAAACGCGATGAGCATGCTCTTACTTTGACGCCGTCCGTGAAAGACGATACGTGTCAGTACTACTGCGATGTCTGCGAGGAACAGAGAAGGGCTAATGATTGGATTTATTACTGCGAGAGTTGTGATTACCAAGCTCATGTTACTTGTGTGATCGACCACAATTTTTTTCGGGACAACTGACAACTTCAGTTGGTCCACATAGCAAACGAGCTTTGATGCACAGTATGTCTCCTGAGTATGATAAATCAATGGTTCTCCCGTTTCTTGTATCCATCCAAAACAGAGGATGAAAGCTGATTTTCTTCTCATGACCAACTCAGAGTGCATGCACATTGTCTCTAGTCGATAATATGGATGACTTGTGGCTGTATAACAAAAAGTAAGCGGCCATTGTTGGGATTTGTCTTGAGATTCATATTTTTGTCAATACACCTGTGCTTACATGTTAAATAAATGCTGTCAGCAATCTGACCTGACTTGAACTTTATCTGCTGTCACTGCAACAAGTTCACCACCACGCCCGGCGCTGTCCCTTCTCCAAGCGTGTGTTCTTGTTGGACTCGCGATGTCTGTCGCTGCACTGCCATTCTACCAGCCAAATTCAATCATAAACACCACCAACGGGGAGTTATGCCAACGCTTGTTGCACAGGGAGGTACAAACATCCACTCGGATTGCGAACCGTGCATTGCAGCCTCGTGTTTAATCCGAAATGCGCTTGAGAGCTGCCTATCACGGTCCGCCTCAAATGCCATCGGCACGATCTTACTTTGACCTTGCCTCCCAAAGACGATATGTACAAATATCAGATGGGAAACCTCTGAGATTCATCAATGGAAACAGTTGGATGGGCATATCATGCAACAAACATATCCGTGCAGGGATTATTCTATGCTAAACCTCTTCTTGGAAAGCTGGCTGGGGCTAGTGAGTTGTCTTGCAATCTTGAGAGAAATAAGGATGCGGATGATATCAGATGCTGGTATCTCTAGAGTAGGTAAGTCGGTCTACAGATGAGCCCTCTGAACTTCTCCTGCAGACAGATATCTGGCTTGGACGCTCCGAACTGCTTCGGAGTCTCCCCAGATCTGGGATTTCTGCTTCCCTGGACGATATTGCTGACAAAGAGTCAGCTGATCGTCTTCGAGACAGGTTGATTGCAGATGAGCAACATAGTATGGTTGTCCACACTTGTAAGAAGTGCAGATATATGGCTTTCCTGTATGGAATGCTTGAGGACATGCTTCAATTCGAACGGAACACTATGGGAAAGCGCGAGCGAAGTTTAAGCAAGCGATTCAATTGCAGAATATGCACATGGTCTGAATGCTTTCCTGGAGAAGATAAGTTGATGTGTTGGATCTTATTCCTGAACTATCCGAACAACCTATGGTCGCGGTCTCCTTAGGAGAGATACGCACTACCTAGAGCTGTGGTTGCTCGTCTCTTTCCTTCCCACTCTTTTCAAATTCCTTGGCTAGAGCAAGAGCGATAACGATGGGGACTTTTGGAAGTGGGATTTTGGGTGGTTGAAGGTTGCGTCTTTCGGGTGGACGGTAACGACCTGATACGATGAGGACGGAAAGTGATCATCGGGGTTAGAGGGCTCGAATAAGAAGCAGGCCCTGGCAGGTTTCTAGGATGGTGAGTCGAATAAGGAAAGAACGTGTTTAAGATATGTGTTTGTGTTAAAATTGAAATTAACTTATATATAGATACGTAGCATGCCAAAACGGACAATACCTTGAGGATATCACATTTAAAAATAGTGACATGGAATTCATGCAAACTATGTACCATGACCGCCAGATTAGATATGTGTGTGTTTTTTTAATCAGAAAATATTTCTTTTTTTTTCTTGTCAGAATATCAGAAAATAATTCGGCCAAGTTCTTTCGTCGGCTTTTCCAGAAAAAGGAAGGGACAGCTCAGCGAAGCCCAAATGGCACAGTATCATCAGCGCGGCAGTGGCACTATCTGTAAATTAAAATAATAAAAAAATCTGGCACTGCGTGGGCAATGTGTTCGCGGCTCCAAAGCTTCATCGCCGCCACCATTCCCACTCGCTGCAGTGGCCGCGGCCGTGGCCGAGCTCGCGCTCCCAAACCCCACGTCCTCGTCCTCTTCTCTCTCAGCTCGAGGTACGAAATTCCTTTCTGTGCCTCCCTTGCTCTTTCATCTGCAACACATTGTTCCCGCTTTCGCATCTCCAAATGTGAGGAAGCCATCACTTCCCCGTTCCGTTCCGCGCGCATGCGTCTTACGCTCATCATCTTCAGCCTAAATGCTCTGTTCTGAGTGCGATTGGGTAAGTGATGCGTAGGGTTTCCTTGTGGCAGCTACAGCTCCAGAAATCGAGGTGAAATGGGCGACTACGGCCCGTCGAAGGGTTGGGAGGTGGTCGTCGACGACCGACAATCGCTTGATCGGAAGATCGACGCGATTCGGAATGCTGGGCCTCAGAAGCTCCAGGTCCTCCCTTTTCTTAGAGAGAAATTGTATTTTTTTGCTGTTTTGTTTGATGTGCGGAATTTGTCGAACCTAAAACTCCTTGAGAAGTTGTAGTCAAATATTGCGGTGATAGTTCATGGAAACTGATGAAGATTTTGTACTTGGTAAAGTCTGTTCTATTATCCCTTGGCCAGTAGCATCGATCACGCACTTCTGCTTAAAAATTAGTACCATATGTCCCTGGTTTTTCGATACGCTCGTGCCACATGACATGCAATTAAACTGGTTTTTGAGCCAAGTTTTTTGGAATGCTCAATGTATATTAAATGGTAGGGTGTGCATCTGTATTTTTGCCCAACCTTTTCTAGGAATGTGGTATGTTGTATCTATATTTCGATGCCTTTGATTTTGACACGCTGTTGGTGAAAGTCATATCTATTATCTAGTGCTTTAAAATTCACTTTTTGGCAAATTGAAGTTTCCCCTGCAAGGCAGCATCAGACATAGTTTTTGGTCATCACTGAGTATTATTGGCAGGTGATTGCAGATTTTGATGCAACACTGACTAGGTACTGGGTTAATGGCTGCCGGGGCCAAAGTAAGTTGCTGTTGGTTGTTTGGATCATGTGCTGTTATTTCCTGCTTAATTGTCGGTACCCTCCCTGGTTGTCATGTCTAATAATATTAGTAGGCAGTCATGGCCTTTTGCAACAGGGGAATCCGGAATATGATGCTAAGAGGCAGCAATTATATGAATATTATCACCCACTAGAGTTCTCACCAACAATTCCAATTGATGAAAAGACAAAGCTCATGGAAGAGTGGTAAGCGATGTCTCTGCTCTTTATGGTACTATTTATGCTTGTTGTACAATGGGACTTTGTTATGCATAAGTTCGTAAGTACTGTTGACATCAAGTAATGCGGATTTTGAGGATCTTAGCATGAAGTAGGACACTCATTTTTAAATTGCTAATTAGTGCATCCAAATGCTTCTGTATATAATCATCTCTCTCTAAATCATTGTAATCAACACAGGTGGGAGAAGACTCATGCTCTTCTTGTTGAGGGTGGCCTTACCTATGATGATATAAAGAAGTCTGTCGCTAGTGCTAACATTGCTTTTAGAGAGGGTGTGGTTGAACTCTTTGAGTTTTTGGAGGTAAATTTCATCTTTCATGGAATGACCGCTGCATCTCGCTGTAATAGGCCCTCCTAGAGTGTGTGAAGTGCTTATATTCTTCTTTTCCAGTGGAGTAGGTGTCATCAAAGAATCAGTGTAAATGATTATTTTCAGCATCTTGTTATAGGTTCTAGTGCCTTGAATGCAATTATGCCAGTTATGTCTCAGTATTCTCTCTGTTGGTTGCAGGAAAGAGGCATTCCTATCCTTATTTTTTCTGCAGGGCTAGCAGACATTATAGAGGAGGTGAATACCGGAAGAGAAAAATATTTATGGTACTATTTTCTGATTTAATGTCTTTCTAGTATAATTTGATTCTTTTTTTTTTTAAACGTTTGACCCTAGGTCTTAAGGCAGAAGCTCCACAGATCTTTCAGAAACATCAGGGTTGTCTCAAACCGGATGGAGTTTGACAATGATGGTGGCCTTATATCTTTCAAAGGTATCAGTTGATTAATTTCATGCCGTGGAGAAATGTCATGCATGACTTGGAAATAAATAGTCATATGACAGTATTTCCCTGATTTCCTGAGATCCTGTTAGCTGGAATATTGTGCTTCTTTCTTGAATCCTTTTTGTGTTATTATATTTCTTGTCAGATGACCTACTTGTGCATGCACTTGCATTTTGGTTTTGTGGCCTTCTTCTTTTTTATGCTATTATCTCTATGATGAGGAGTAGCAGTGAGCTTTTGACTTCAGGTGGATCAATTGACTTCTTGTTGTTGACTGCTCCATGCTGATAGAACTTCTAGGATCAGCTGCTTATAGAATTATTTATATCGAATGGTGGCTATTCAATGCATTTGGGATATGGCAATATAACTTAGAGGTCTGGGTGTAGAATTTTCTTTTGCTCCTACTTGTTCTTCATATGTTGTCATCAATTTACACATGACTTTTGTATTAATATGGATTTTGTTGATGAGTACCTTGCGATCACTGGTTAAACATCTCAATAAAGAATGTTCGTCATTTCCAATGCACCGTCTTTCTCGGGTTATGTGTGATCATTACAATGGTAATAAAAACAATACTTTATTAAATAGGGTTAATACCGTGAAAAATCTCAAACTGGTACACTTATAACAAATTTGCCCAAAACTATTTTTTGACTATCAAAAACCTCAATTGGTATACCTATGATAAATTTACCTACCGTTAATGTTCGTTACATTTTACCGTCAAATTGCTGAATTAAATAACATGTGGCGGTTGACGGGTGTCTCAATTTGGGGTTTTAACTCTCCGTTTTTCATGTGTACTAGTCCGGGGTTTTACATAAATTAACCCAATTTAACAGAAACTAACGAAGGATAAATTTGTCATTGGTATACCGGTTTGTGGTTTTTAGTGGTCAAAAAATTAGTTTGTGGTAAATTTTTCCCAAGTATACTAGTTTAGGATTTTTTGGAAAATTCCAAATAAGGGCCCCAAGTGCTTTCATTTTCTCTAATAAGGTCCTAAAGTAGACCTTGTTTGGAATAAGGGCCTGAAGTAGCTATATCAGTCTCAAAGAATGGCATGAGCTCACTAGCTAGTTAAGGATATTTTCGTCATTTATATTTTTTTTCCCTTTTTTATTAATTAAAACTTAATTTTATATTTAAAAAAAAATCAAGGGTGGGGCCCTTGCCGCCATCGGCCCTCAATCGCCAGCCTTGGGCGAGGATAGGCCGGGTTACCGGGTCCCAGCCACTGGCCAGCATTGGCTGACCACAGGTGAGAGCTGCTGCTGGCTGGGGTGGGGCTGGGCGGCGACTTCGCCAGTGGCGGCCCTTGCTTGAGGTTGGCCAGCATACTTGTACTATTAACTCTATTAATTATGGTTAACTAGTAAGTATGGTTAACTAGTGCCCTTAGGGAATTCGTCAAGAAGACCTTTTTATATAGGCGTAATTTGCATCACTGTTGTCTCCCATGATGTGAATGTTTCAGTTTGCTTGAGTATGTGCTTAACAATTGATGAATCCTGCTGTACTTTTTTGTATATATGCTGACATGTCCAGGGAGGACAATTCACAGTCTGAACAAAAATGAGCATGCACTTGATATGGCTGCTCCGCTTCACGAGCAATTAGGTGATGTTAACGGAACAGTTGATGATAGTGCCTCAGTTAAGATGAGAACCAATGTCTTGCTTCTCGGGGACCATATTGGGGACTTGGGCATGTCTGATGGTCTGAGCTATGAAACTCGAGTATCAGTGGGATTTTTGTAAGTCTATTTCCCTTTGTCATGTGCATAAGTTTTGAGTATAGCGTATCAAACTTTGAGGTGATCACACCATGAATTTAACGTGCCAACTTAACGAAAAAAAGGAAAAAGAGAAAAAAAAAAAAAGTGCTTCTTCATAGCAGAAGGGTGTACCATAAGTATTCTCGATAATCTTCTAGGAAATGCATGCAATTTTTTGCTATATTTATAGCTTTTCCCTTGATGATGGAAATAGTTACAACTTTTGATATAGAGGTGAAATGACGGCTAAAGTACGCTACAAGTGCTAAAACTTGTACACAGCGCTCACTTTAGTATCAAAATTTTCAAACGATCACTTAAATGTCAATTTTTTTGAAACACTTACTTCAGTATCAACTCCGATTTGAGCTAACATGACTCGCTGGAAATCCGACATAGCCTATTTTTTATTAATATTTGAGTTGACGTTGCTCACCGAAATTGGCACCGAAGTGAGCATTTTTAAAAAAACTTGACACTTAAGTGATCGTTTTTAAAAGTTTTGGCACTCGAAGTGATCTTTTTTAGCACTTAAGTGACTATTTTGAAAGTTTTGACACTAAAATGGGCGCCATACCCAAATTTTGGCACTTGTAGTGTACTTAAGTCGTGAAATGACTGGTCTGATTTTTGCATGTTGACACCTTTTTGTATTCAATTTCCTTGTTTAAGAAGCGGTCACTGCTAGATAAGTCTGTTCTCTGCAGATTCATCTACTTCCTTGACAATGTGAACATCTTTTCCAGGAATGACAATATTGAGGGTTCTATCAATAGCTACCGCAAGGCATTTGATGTCGTTTATCTGGTTAGTGAGACTTACTCCTTAAAAATTTTCTCGGCCTTTTCATGAACCTGATGTGATTCTCATTGCATTAAATGTCTTTACACTTTCATAGAATGACGCTCCTATGTCGGGGGTGCTGGAGCTTGCCTCTCAACTTCTTCCAGCCAAAGCCACTTGACTGCAGCTGACCCGTTCTTTTGGTTAATTCATTCAGGCCCTTAATTTCGAGGCAGAAACTTTTCACAATTCATTTAAGATGAATATTAGGCTTAGTAGAAAGATGTCATTATATCTTCTGCTGCCGAATCACAGTGGTCGCCTCCACGCGAGTCCCGTGATCAATTGTGAAGGTGACCTCATGAGATTTAATCGGTAGATCTCATACCATGTTGAGCATTAATTATGTAGTGATGCGTTGGTATTCTTGGTCCTAAACTCGTATCATTCTCTGTAGATGGTATTCACGCTCTGCTGTTTCAATTCTTTTCTACTGCCCCTTTTTCCCTTTGGACTGATTATGGCATAAACCCGCAACACGCGAGCTTAATGCATCCGAACTTAGTGAAGTCAATGCACCATATCTGAAGGTCGAGAAGCATTAGAAGGTTCCCACGTATGAGATTTGTACAAGGTGCAATGTCTTTTTCCTTGTTAAGGTAGGTTGCCGTTTACATCTACAGAGGTTCACACATGCAGAACTTCTACAGGGAAAATTGTCAAAAAAATCTTAAACGTTTCATACTTTTACCAATTCAGTTCTAAACCTTTTAAGTTTGCCGATTTAATCTTAAATCTTTGCACTTTGTGCCGATTCAGTCATATTCGCCGGATATGGCTTATGTTTTAAAATTTTTATTGAAAAAAATTGCTTTTTTTGTTCTTTGGTTTGCTGGTTTTAAGCTCGGCGACCCCTAGGCAAGGGGCAATGGGGGTCGCCAGCCCCTGGGCAAGAGTCGGTGGGGGTTGGCGATCCTCGCGGGTCCTTGGGCAAGGGTCTTGAATCCCTCGCGGCCGAGCGCCCTCTTGGGCCACGGCGAGGGCGTCGCGGCCCTCGCCCCCCCTCACCATGGCTAGATTTAGGCCAGCATGAGTCACCATGACCAGATTTGGCCACGGCAGGGGCGAGTGAGCGTTGCAACGCCCTTCCCATGGCCCGCAAGGGCGATGGTCGCAACCTCTCGCCTTCGGCCGCGGGGGATTCGCGGCCCTTGCCCAAGGACCCATGGGGGTCGGCGGCCCGTCGGCTCTCTCCAAGGGGCCGACCCTCGCCACTCCTTACTCGGTGGCCGACGACCCCTGTCGGCCCTAATTCGGCGGGGATCGCCAACCTTGAAGCCAGCAAAGGAAAAGATAGGAAAAATGGATTTTTTTTTAAAATAGAAATATTTAAAAATTATCCACGTCAATGTTGGCGACGTCACGTAAGACAGTCGGTATTCATGTCGATAAATAGGACTGAATCGGCAGAAAATGAAAAGAGTTAAGATTGAATCGACAAACTTAAAAAATTTAGAACTGAATTGATAAAAATGGGGAAAAGTGTCAAAAAAGTCCTAAACCTATTGCATTAGTGCCAATTCAATCTCAAACCTTTTTTGGGTGCCAATTCAGTCCTAAACCCTTTGATTGGTGCCAATTAAGTCCTACACCTTTTATTAGTGTCAATTCAATCCTAAACTTTTACAATAGTGCCAATTTAGTCCTAAAAATTTTGTATTTATGTCAATTGAGTCAATTCGGCCAATTTTGATTGGAAATCACTGGCATGGAGGTCAATTATCCTACATGGCACGGTTGGCGCTAACGTGGATTTTTTTAATATTTTTTTAATATTTTAAATAATTTTTAAAAATAATTTTGAAAAAAACCAAAAAAATGCTTAAAATTTATTTAAAATATTAAAATAATATTAAAAAAAGTCCAAGTTAGCGTTAGCCGTGTCATGTAGGACAATCGATGTCCACGTCAGCGATTTTTTATCAAAATTGGCCGGATTAACTCAATTGGTATAAATATAAAAGATTTAGGACTGAATTGGCAACAATACGGAAGGTTTAAGACTAAATTAGCACCAAAAAAAGGTTTAGGACTTAATTGGCACCAATGCAAAAGGTTTAGGACTGAATTGGCACCAAAAAAAGGTTTAGGACTGAATTGGCACTAATGCAATAGGTTTAGGACTTTTTTGACACTTGTCCCGATAAAAATGTGAAAGGTTTATGATTTTTTTAACAATTTTCCCTTACCTATAGTTTACAAGATGTGGGCTTTGGTTTGTTGTGCTACGTTTTCAACAAAGTAAAACGATGTTCGTCCACATCACGGGTCATTGGGTTACAACTGGATTATCAAATCCGAGGGTTTGATTAGTATGTTCCCATATGTCAAAGAAAAAAACTAAATTTATATAAAACCAGCAGCCCCGGCGGATTTCGTGAAGTATAAGTCGAAATGGGTGTTGATATTTGGTCCGGCTCTCATCATGTCGATAATGACTTCCCTTCCATCCCTCGGCCAATCAATTTGGTCAACTCCTGTCTTCTTCATCATCTTCTCCTAACTTGTCTTACCCTTTCAAAAATCCAATTGCAGCCTTTTCCGTCTAAAAATTTCCAGCCACAATTTCAATTGCAAAAAAAAAAAAAAAAAATTGGTACCTGAAGGGAAAAAATCAGAAGAGATTGGCTCTGCTGAGGCCAAAGAAACAGAGGTAGTTTCAAAACGTTGAGGATTCAAAACTTCAGTGCTTCATTTCGTAAATGCTACAGACGCGTATCAACAGTGGATATCCACAAAGCATCTACAGGAGCCGTTCCATTTTAATCATTTTCCGGCGAACCTCCTTTTGAATCAACCGCCTAACTTACCTGTCTCCGCCGTGAGAATTGCCATCGGCCCGTACGGCCACGGGCACCGGCGACTTCCTGCAGACGGGGCACGTGGCGTGCAATCTCAGCCACGGATCGACGCACTTCATGTGGAAGAAGTGCCCGCACTCCGGCAACAGTCGCAGTACATCGCTCTCCTTGTATTCTCCCAGGCATATCGAGCAAGAACCACCGCCAACACCATCGCTCGAGTCCGCTGAGTTGTTCTTCTCGTGGTGCTTCACGCTCGAGAACAGCACCGTCGGGTAGCCCCGGAGTGTGGCCTCGTCGATCCCCCTACGCGCTTGGGCCGACTCGACGTCGAATCGCCGGAGCACAATCCTAGCCGGGATGACCGCCCGGCGGTTAGCACGGATGCAGAGGTAGGAGGAGAGGGTGATGACGAGGACGAGGACGATGAAACCGATTATGAACACCATGTCGTACGCGAACGAGCTGATGTCGCCCGCGTAGCCATCCGAGCTTGTGCCGCCGCTGCCTGGACTGCTGTTCATGTTCTGAGAGCGTTCGAGAACGAGAGGGAGAGATTGTTTTGACTTAACAGTTCTCGTATCGGCAGGCGCCAAGGTCATAGGCTGAACAAATAGAGTTATCGTAACACCGGAGGAAATCGATTTATCCAAGTAATATAATAACTCGAAAACGACCCCGTTCTATATTTTATAAATAAATTCTATCATATACATTATTAATCAAGTAAAAATTTCCGCGTTTCGGGAAATAAATGAAAGGAGTTTCACACTTTCAACTGGAGAAGTACAAAGCACAAGAAGCCATCAAATTTGACATGATGACTCTCTTCCTACAAAGTTACTCTGCCGGAAAATTTCTTCTATATATGATATTCCGGCTTCCGATCAATCATCTCCCTTAACGTATGGAGTGTGTATGTACGCGGCGTCGCTGACGAATGGGATGTTCGCGTAGATCCCCGCGACCGCGCACCTCACACACTCCATCAGCAGCAATATGAACGCGGACCCAACCATCGCCCAGTAGTACATCCCGAACCTGCCGCCGTAGTGGATCAGCGGCGCGAAGTTGCTCGCGTACCACACGATCTGCAGCACGTTCTCCAGCAGGATCCCCATCATCACGTGGTATCGGAAGAAGTGCGGCCACTTCCGGTTCCGCACGACCCCGAGGTACACGGCGAAGCAGTACACCATCAGGAACCAGGTTGGGAGGCGCCGGATCGCCCCCGGGATATAGTAGCTCAGGAACTCGAATTGCTCGTAGTGCTCCATCAAGGGCTGGAAGTAGAAGGCGGTGTCGGAGACCTGCAGGGCCATCAGGTAGGGAACGCACGCCAGGGTCCGCCACCACCACTCCGGCTTCTTCACGATCTTAGGGTAAGGGATGCTGAAAGGATAGTCCAGGTACACTTTTGGAGGCGCCGGGCATTTGCGCCTTCCGGTTCTCGGCGGTAACATACTCCGGTCCTTGCCGAACAATGAAGTCGATGCTGGGGACAGGCGTAAAAGAGGCTGCCGACCTGCGAAATCTGGAAAATGTAATGTTTACATGATCATTTCTAGAAGTTTAACAAAACAAAAATTTTCGATAACAATGACTGAGTATCAAGAAACTACTTGACAATCTGTCTCATTTTGTAAATCATACCCTCTCATCTTCCTTATTGTTACAAACAAAAGCTATTCGCGCAGTTACTCCTTTGCTCAATGAGGGATCGAAAACAGTTCGAGGGCGAAAAGGTGACAAGAAAAAGTTCATTCATTCAGGTAAAGAATCCTAGTTCTTCGCCGTGTTGGCTTTATTAACGGTTAAATCTGTTCAAAGCAATGGAGCATACATAAGCATGAAGAACGAATATGCACCTTCGAATATCTGAAATTGCTGCCCAATGCTGGTTGATAACACAGGCCTTACCGGCCGATGGTAGTCACAAGTAAACGCCAGGCTGCACAATAGGAATTTACCGGCCTTCGGATGCACGGAGACGGTCCCGGAGGTCCTGGTCCATCCGCGCGGACTAGCATTCAAGTGCCTGTTTAAATTACAAGAATGCAAAAGAACGGTTCAGCGAGATGGTAGTGCCAACTGCTAAAAGACTACGAAGAACAATCAAGTCGGCTCAGAAATGCCCGAACGAACGATAGACATCTAAGTCTGCATAACGATGATCAGCCAAACGGTGTCGGAAAAACATCAAATAGCAGCTTGACCGAGCTAGATAGCCTCAGTACTCCCCGCTTGCCGCTAAAAACTTCTGAACAGTTTCCAACTTTTCCACTGTATAACAAACTAGGCCAAAACTCTTTGTTTCCTCAAAATTTCGATCCAGACACGCCTCTATTCTCTCTTCTCGAAATACGTGGGATCCATAGACAAAAGTATGATTCCTTTACATCAAATAAAGTACTTTTCAATAGGCTCCAAGCGAAGTGACACTCTTGATCATAAACTCTGCGGTTAATAGAGCTTGGAGAGGCGAAAGAGACTTCACTGAGAACATCCCACATATGCGTACAGAGTGCATCAACAGATCTAATAAAGCCAAAATTTATTTGAAGTCTGCAGCAAATTGAACCCTTTTAGCTGCAAATTTGATTGCTTTGATACCCGTTTTCTGTTGCTTAAAGCGCCATGCTAAATGATACACGGACAGAGAGAAAAACGTCTTTCTGTATTCTTTTACCGATGGTATGTCCGAAAGTCAAAACCAAGAAAGTACTTACAGAGGAGGAATTGCCGCCTTTTGGACGGCGGCGGCAGCGACGGCCGGCATCTGAGCTGAACGATCCTCTCTCTTCTGCAGTCACCCACCACCAAAGATCTGCAGAAGGAGAGAAAGAAACGAGAAAGGACTGAGCTCTGAATCGATTTGACCGGCACATAAAGATCAGAACATGGTTCCGGAGATTATTCTTGCGTCGACGAGATCAAACACGAGTGACAACCACGCCCCAACCATTACCCAAACGCGAATTCTTGAATCAGATACAAATGGGTTGAAACAAGGCTCGAAGATGGTTGCGCAAAGAGAAGGAACCGACGTTGGGGAGGGGAGAGGGAAGAAAGAGTCGGCGCTTTGGGTAAATGGTAAGCGTCTTGCGTTGCGTTGCGATTTATAAGTCGGCGACCGCAAATAGAAAAAATGGAAGGAAGATAGAGCCGGTGGTGGGTTCGTGAATTCTGGGTGTTTCCGAGGAGTTGGGCTTGGGCTGTGACTTATTACGTCCTTCACATAATGGGCCCATTGGGCCAGACAATACTGCTTATGTCGGATGTGTGCTTGGCAAGGCAACCTAGGTGTTGTCCTCTTCCTATGATAGCAATGTTACGTTCTTTTTCGGTTTTGTTCAAGATTCAGATAGAGGTGATCGGTTTCAGCGTGGACGGTTTCCTCTCTAGAACCGAAAGTCGTCCGTTTGTGGTCTGGTTTCTCGATGGATGCATGGAACCGGTCCTTTCACGCAATCAATGGCTTGTTTTTCAACAAGCAATGAACTGGTCCCACCGAACCTTTTATTTTTTCTAGCAAAAAAAGAATGCCTTCTTCTTTATTTGCCTTGTTATTTGTTAAAAAAAATTTAAACACATACAAAGAATCTTACACTTTTCTCTCAGTACTTCTACAGTGAGTAGATTGAAGAAACTAAAAAGGGGCGAGTGGTAGCAATTAAGGTTTCCAACTCACGACAAATGGAAGGGGGGCCGGGGGAGGCAAGGCCGTGAGTCGTCTCTGCAAGGAACGGCTGAAAACGCGGCCGTGAGTCACCGAGAGTTGAGAGTGGAGAGACGGAGAGATCAAGGGAGTTGCTTGAGAGAGTTGAAACAAGAGACACCGAGATGAGACGAGATGATAATGAGTGAGATTAGGAATTTAACATTTTAATTTTGCATAAACCTTAAAAATATATATATTATTAGTATGGTCCGGGTGGCTAGGTGGGTAGTTGTAGACCAGATATCATGAACCAAACCGGTATCCACCGGCTCCAGTTTATTGGAACCGGGAATTGGACCGATTCCCTTGAGACCCACCGGTTCCGGGCCGGTCCAATCCGATTCTAGGCGGATCCCGATTCCTTTGCACGCACTTAGATTTAGAGCTTTTTAAGCCCTCCACTAATCTTCGTCGAAATGGATCAAATCTTTCTTCGATCACGATTGTCCTAGAAGTCCAAAATCTATTGCTGTCTGGCCAATTGAGTACACCATTCAAATCAGACACTTACTTTGGTCTATGTGATGACCCAAGTCCCCATCTGCAACAGCTAATGAATTAATTTGTTCTCATAATCATAAGGTATCGTCGCGCCGGGACTTGACCCATTGCTTCACCGGACGAGCTAATCTCCCAACTTCTCTTCCGTGGACATTGACAAGATCGTACCATGTTAGCATTTTTCGCAGTTTCGTTGACCCGATTTATGAATCTCAAGTGAAGATTGATCAAGTCTGCCTTTACTATCTGTTGTGAAGATTTGAGGGAGAGAGAGAGAGAGATGAACAACTTTGAGTGGAAAGGAAGCAAGACAAAAGCGCAGAGAGAGAGAGAGAAGAACCACTGAGTTTCAATTTTTTCCTGATGTCAAGCAAGAATATATGCCTTCATGTCCTGGCAACTGAAATCCTAAACTAGGAAAAGAGAGACAGAGAGACTGAAGTCCTAAACAATTTGCCGGCAAGTATGGACTCCACTTTTGGTCTTGGATCACTTGCACATCAGAGAAGCAAAGTCGCTGTTTAGCAAAGTAATCATTATAAAGAATCTTCTTTTTTTCGAATTTTTTTTTTGGAGCTTGCTAATAAAGAATCCTCTTTATTAGCATTTGCTTCTTCCTCAAATTGATTCTTGTCTAGTCTACAAAAAAGGAAAAGGAGAAAAAAGAACCATCAAACTCGCATGATCTAGCATTGTCTGTGCGTCGTGTCCTGTCGTGCGTCGTCTATATATGAGCGCGCAGCTGGGAATCTGGTCTTGCTTCCCCGCAGCGAGAGGCTTGTAAATCTCAAAGTTGATACTCAAAAGAGGATCAGAGCATTTTCACTCCAAAGAGAGTCGAACACAATGGAGAGAAGCAGAAGCAGAGCATGCCTGTACCTGTGGATTCTCCTCCATCTATTTTCCGCATCCGTCTTCTTCATCCACAGCGGTAAGCGAGTGTGTCGTGATTGCGCGGCCTTTTCGGCATTGCCGACCATCTCGTGTTTCCTGGTCAAGTAACTCTTCTTTAGTTAAGTCTCAGAGTCACTTGAATCAGTGTCATTCTCAGTCATTGTGTTCTTTTTCATCCTATGTCCTGCTGATACATCCACGTCCACATGGTTGATGACCAAATCTCAGAATGTCATTTTCCTCGATCAGTATCGCCTGAAAGTCGGGCTTTTTCCTCGTCTTGTAGATGCGAGAAGGATGGCGCCTCGGTCCAAAGGCGCGACGCATCCGACGGTGCCGGCCCTGAGATCCACGAAAAGAATGAGAGTGACTAGAAACCTGGACTCGCCATCGAACATCCAGCCTTACGTGAGCTCGCCGTTCACGCTGCCGCCGTACGATTCGCTTCCCCCGATTCCTCTGCCTGATCTCAGCCCTCCATACTGCATATACCCACCATTGACTCCACAGCCCCCAGCTTCCACAACAAACCCACCTCCCACAATGACCACACCAACACCACCATATATCTACGTCCCACCAATCCTTCCCTTTCAAAGCCCGCCTCCCAGCCCGGCTGCCGTGATTCCGGGCCCGCCTGAGTCGTTCCCTAGCCCTCCAGGCCCTGCAATTGTCCCTACCCCCCCAGGCCCCGGAACCGGTCCTAGTCCTACCCCTCCAACGATCAACCCGCCTTACTACGTGCCTAGCCCCCCAATCTTCATTCCGAGCCCGCCCTCTTATGTCCCGTCCCCGGGCGGCATTGTCCCAAGCCCGACTATATTCCTCCCGCCGGTTGTCTACCCTCCTCCCACGGTGCCGCCACCCCCGAACACCAGTCCTAGCATATCCCTGTGGTGCGTGGCCAAGCCCTCAGTGCCCGAGCCCATCATCCAGGAGGCCATGAACTACGCCTGCGGATCCGGCGCTGACTGCGCCTCGATCCAGCCACAGGGCTCATGCTTCCAGCCCAATACGCTGTTCGCGCATGCCTCGTACGCGTTCAACAGCTACTGGCAGAGGACCAAAGTGGCCGGCGGCTCATGCTCCTTCGGTGGCACGGCCATTCTAGTCACCGTCGATCCTAGTAAGCATACATTTGCATAAAATCAATTGACCTCTATACTCTGCAACATATCCTAGATTTGATCCTAATTAATTACTTACGTTAAACCAGTTGCTAATGCCTCTCTTTTTCTGGGGCCATTTCGTGCAGGCTATGATGGATGCCATTTTGTCTACCTGTAGCAAGTGAAACAGCCCTGTTCTCGGCGACGTTGAGGAGCAGAACACAGATGATTTCTATGCCATCCCACTTCCTAAAATTTTTTTTCATCTTTCCCTTGGAATAAAGTAGGAATTTCGGTTCGTTTTATCAGAGGATGTATGGATTTTTGGCAGTAGATATACATTCATAAGGTGTTATCAGATGACAGGGTACGAAACTCATATCCTTCTAGTGTTAAGAAAACAACCTCTTCTTCATCATATATGGGATTCATCACTCCCTACGTTCACCGCTGAATTTTAGCAGATGACAACCACCATGAATTTTAATTTGCAATGGTAATGTTGCAGCTAACGAAAAATTTCGCCTTAGGTATCGATCATTGCATCGCTCAAGAGAGCTAACGGATGCAAGGTACAGTTAATGGAAGAACTCGCTAAAGATTCTGCAAATTTGAAGAAGCAACATCGAATTCGACTAACCCGAAATCACACTTGTTTGATGTAGCTTTTGTCCTCAAGATGGTAACTACAGGTTCACCAAAGCTGGTACATGTCCATCATTTAGGCTTTGTAACATGAGAGGGTCCATGCAGAGTCAAGTGCCTGTACAATGTTGATACCAAAGTAGATCGGGGCAAGCACCGCTGAGACCAAACTTCCAATCTCTGCTTTGATTTGTACATGTATCAAAGGCACACATTCACGTAGACAAAATATACATCTGAGTGTGTATTCTTTGCCACTAATCAGCCGGTTCCGAGCTTGTCTGAGCACTTACTGTTTTTGAGTATTGAATACGATGTACCAGTTTTTGTTGTCCTACTGCAGCAAGTTGCTCTTCTGAGAAATGGGGAGCCAAAGACATAGAATAACTGAAGCATGGATGCACAAAGTATACCGACACGAGAAATTCACTCCTATCCACATGATCGACAAATCTAATCACAATGCAACAAGTGCGATAATCGATTGACAAGCTCCGCTCCTCTACCATTGTTTGTTTTTCCTTTTTCTGTAATTGATTCTGCCACTCGCAATGAGGTTTCCAACGTGCTTTGTGAATATGCATGGACATCAACTTTTGCACTCGGGGAAAACCATACTCTAGAGCTCGAAGTCCACCGCATCACCGGTCCAACTGATCCCTCGGTGCTGCGGATGGCGGAGCAGCCTTAGCAAGAAGGGTCGGGACCGGTGAGCTCCGACAAACTGGACACGTGGGACGCATCTGCAGCCAAGGGTCCACACACTTCCTATGGAAGACATGGTGGCAATCTGGCAACAACCTCAGGACGTCGCTGTCCTTGTAGTCGCCCAAGCAAATGGAGCAAGAAGAGCGAGTCGAGTCGGAGCCCGACGCGCCCTTGCGAAGCTCCGCCGATTCAAGGCGCATGAGCTTCTGAGGGCCATTCCTTCTGCTGGCAATGTCCTCTTGATCTCCTTCTACCTCTAGGATTGTTTCTGGCTGATGCTCCGGCCGAGAGTCGCGGACAGGGTTCGGAGGCGGCGGGTCGTCGAACCTCCCGCGCCTGCGGCTGCATAGGTACGATACAGCCCCCACAAATACGACGACGACAAGGATGCCGATGGACACTCCCATACCGTGTTTGGGTTCACCGGCTCTGTCCATCTTCAAGAAGATGAAGGGGAGAGCCAAAAGGGAGAGCTGAAATCTGACTCGCGAATGGCGTTTAAGCCATGAATCTACATGATGAGACTTGAGGGAGTTTCTTTGAAATTCACAGTCAAAAACGTCAAAATCAAGAAAAACATCCTTTTATCTCGGCAGGTCTTCCCGTTGCCACCGTGACGATGGCAAAGGATGGAAATATGCGGAAATTGCCTAATCGAACTTCTTAATTAGAACAGACCAAAAAAAAAAAAAAACTTCTTAATTAGAAAGTCTCTTCTACCTAAGTCCCAAGTACTAGGTTTCATGTTCGATTCCTACTCGACACGACAATTTTTAAGGTTAAACCGCGCGAAAATTCATTTCATAGTCAATCTCTAATCTCGACGTGAATGGCCTCCCCTTAGTCGAGCGGACATAATCGGCACACTAATTGCAAGTTTTAAATCCGCAAGTCATCGTTCAGTTGGGTTAATAGGCGCCCCCCAACAACTTATTTTTTGGCACCAAGCATGAGAAGACAAAGTCAAGCAAAGATTTAAATAGGGTGACATAGACCGTTATATGCAAGTAGAAAACACGACACTATTCTTAATAACTACCTAGCAACTTTGCTGTACACAAGGACGCGAACTGGACCCCATGGACAACGTGACACGAGTGTATTTTTTTAATTTTTTTTTTGTGCATATCAGTATGCACAAGTACGAGAGTCGCGAAATTCCGCATTATACTTAATCAAGATCATAATCGAGAACCATACACATGAAAAAAAGAAAGGGTATTCCGGATAAATAATCCCCTAGTAATTAACTACTCGCATTAGCCATTAATTAATTTTTACCGTGAAAAAAATTGGCAAAATGAATTGGTTTATAATTTATTTATTTTTCCCCTCCCTAGTCCGTACACCTCTCTCTCTCTCTCTCTCTCTCTCTCTCTCTCTTCCTTGCAATTAGGAAAGAAGATTCACAGAGAAGTTCCAAAGGGCGAGACAGGTCCCCAATCAACAATTAATGCATGTTGTATTATATGTACATGTTAGACAACGTTGGCACCTGTAAAATTCAATGTCACGATGGGTTTTGAAAGGGAGACTTTGATTCGACATGGTCTTCATCAATTTGTTCTCTTTCGAGTTTTTGTTTTAAAAAAAACCACTTTAAAAAAATCTCTTAAATTAGAAAACCAAAAACAAAGTCAAGTCTTCCCTTTGATCATTTAAGCTGATTATTTCTTTTGTTGTGGGGGCACTTTTGGACTTGATATTACATGCTATTGCTCCACTTGGGGTTTGTATGTGGACGTTTTAATGTCCAATATGTGTGATTGGAGGACAATTTGAACTCAGCCTTCGAAGGTAGGATTGAAATAGCACCTCTACACATACAACGATTCGGACGAGAGTCGTATGTTAGGATCGAAGATCGGCGAGAAGGACTGCATTAGAAATTTCGTGTAAAGGTTCGGGACTCAACTAGTAAAATTAAAAAGTTTAGGACTGAATTGACATCCATACAATAGATTCAAAACTAATTGGATATTTTGTCCATGCTCAAGATATGAACACATGTAAAAAAAAAATGGTGTATAACAAGGAGAAAATGGGGAAATAAGTGGCTGCGGTTTGTCTCCTCAATGGCACTATCGTGGGTGTCCCAACGGCAGGCCGTACTATCCATAATTAAACTGGGAACAAAACTATCAGGAACTATCGGATGGGCAATAAGCCGTGGCCGATCAAAAGGATAATAGCACGAATGATTTTTGAACTTTGGCGTTAATATGTGACATAGTCTCTCAATTTTAAATTTATTTAATGTGATCTCCGAACTTTATCCCAATGTACAAAGCTATTTCTAAACTTTTAATTCAATCAATATGATCTCTTCACTTTAGTCAATGCCGGGGGCGGGAGGAAATAGACATTTTCTATAACCAAATGATTGAAACCGAATTAATCACTGTACAAACAACATGAGAACTTTGTGCTTTCCTCCGAGACCCAGTGCGAGCCTAACAGTTCTTAAATTATGATCGGTTGGGTATCGGAGAGTACAAGGTTAAGCAATACTTACTTTGCATGGAGAGGCCTTGACGGATTCGGGAAGCACACTGTGTGTGGAACGACCTCGGAGACTCGATGATTGAGATCTTCTTGTTCGGTGCCGACCGGGATGTCGCCGTTCTCTTGACTCTGTTTGTGTTTCTTGCTCATCAAGATGCAGAAACAGAGCGCTCTGAGCCACGTGCTTCCAGTTTTCATGGCAGATGCCAAGAGGACATCATCGTTATGTGGCCGGAAACGTGAAAGCAGAGCCAGGGCAGCCTCGAGGGCGGAGGCGGTACCAGAAGCCGCTCCACCAGTAGAGTTCCCGAGTCTCCCAGAACAACTGTTTCGGGAGCTGGTCGAGCAATATGGACTCTTCTTCTTCTCCCGTAGGAACAGAATGACCCATGGTTCTCGGCTTTTCGTAGTCGACATTCACCGTAGCTATGGCTAGTGTTTTGTGGTGTTTGGGTTACTTCCATGGGAGCACTTTTCTGGTCCTGCTGACACCGGAGAAAATTTAGACGTATGAACCAGGCGGAGATCAATTGGTGCATATTATGTAAGTCCGTTCGTGCTGATAGACTGTAAAGGATCTTTTAGAAAGAGCAGCTGATGCTTATGCCAAAGACGCTAATTAAAGACTTGTCTCGAGATGGATCACTTTTGAGCACAAATTGTGAAAGCCAATGAACAGCTTTTCTAATTTATTCTGGCCTTTTTCAGTTGAAGCATCATAATTCGTTTCATTCGTTCAAGGAGTCGGAACAATTTGCAACGCAGCTCCTGCGAACAACAAATTCCTACTCCACCAACGACTGATCTCCATCCCCGTGGGTCAACTTGCTACTGTTCTCAAAGGAAAAGACCATAGTTCTTCAAGAAAAGCTCTTCCTTTTTCGCTTTCATTTAATCTTAGAGGAGTTAAATGGAGCATGAGCTAAACGGAATTACCAAAAATGGAATCATATTAAAAAATGAGAATTCACAAGGATGAGGTTTCATATGATCAGGCATTGAAGAGCTTCCGGAAAGGACCGTCCTTCCTATCCTTAGCCGCTTCCGTGAGAGCAAGAAACCTCTTGAAACCTGTTGAGGCGGCACCACGCCCTAGCGCAGCGGCTCTAGTGAGCACATCCTCCCCAGATGCGATCAAGCTGACTGAAGCGATGTTTGACATTGCAGGAGCTATTGTGGGAACTGGGGCAGCAGGAATGACAGGTGGCGCTACAGGAGGTTGCACAATCCCAGGTCCAAGTTTGTTGAAGTCATCCAATATAGTTTGCTGATCGGCCTTCTTGAGCCCCTGCACACACCAATACCATGTCACAACCGTCATAAAAACAAACTCTAGACAAGGTAGTTACGATCCATTTAAAGAAATCATGAAGAAATGATGAAGCATAGATGCTTGCGGATTAATTTTCCATTGTGCAAACAAGAAAGAAATCACAACTGTTTTTATTTTTTCTTTTTTTACCACAAGAGAAGACACTGTTCGCCAACCAGTTTGCCATGACCATAATAATGTCATTTTTGTTTTGCTTGGTGTATCTTGATCCGTCGATCATCTTAGAAAAGAATACTCTTATCAAAATCAGCCTCAGAGATCAATATTCTGTCAACTACCTTGAGCTCCAGAACACGCTGAAACTCCATTGTCGTTCCTTCTGGTAATAATGCACGATATGTATCTGCCACAGAATCAACAGGAGACAGAATGACCTGCGTTGGAAAACAAATTATGTGTGACGGACAAAGGAGACCTCATGTACTTGAGAGTAACAGCCTGCACTAAGTAAAGAAAAGAACCTTTAGAAGTGCTTCAGCTTTGCTCATCTCTCGGCTTACAAACTTAGAATAGCTGGCAGCGCTTGATGTCTGCACCAGAGAGACAGATTGCAAAATGGTTGCATGAGCTTGTTGGTCTAATGGAAGAAAAGACGAAAGAATCCCTTGAAAAACAACCGGGATTGACCAAGAATTCCAATCAAACGTGCAACATCTAACTGCATCAATATAAATTAAAAGGTAATTCCCTGTAAAATTTGCAGATATGGGATTGTCTGACTGTAGATCAAAGCAAAACTGTGGGCCAAACAGTTTGGCTGCCCACTTATCAATGCTTCCCTAAAAGCAGCAACTTTTGTTCTCTTACACAGGAAGCTGATTGCTAGTCCCTTCGCCACCGAACATTGTGATCTCCCAGTCCCACAATTGCTACATCAGCTTAATCAGGACCTCCCTAGTTACTATTGCTTCCCCGGTCAACTGAGACAAGCTGGGACATTCTAGGCCCACAACAATTCTCTGCCATCCTATCTAGTCCAGCTATGACTAGCAACATAACTTTGCTAGTATCCTTGTAGAGCTATTGCAGAGTATATAGTAGCTGAATGATTTTGTCTGTTGCAAAAGGTATCATAAAAACTAAGCAAAAATCATAATCTATATCAACACTGGATAAGCTGCCCAATTAAGTAAGTTATGGACGACCAGAAGCGGGAACCCAATGTCCAGAAAATAGGTTGAGATGAACAACTGTGCTCAAAGGTGCAAGCAACGCGAAACACAGAGAGGTGAGCGGGGTTTCAGGGTTCCAAGCAATTGGTGGGTGTACTTGAAAGTCAATCTCACGCATTCCAGTGTAAGTAACACAAAATTTGCCATCATAGGTAAACCACATCCACAATATGCTAAGAGAAAATATCTAGGTAACTTGCACGTTCAGATAGTTCGTCGACAATAGGATAAAAGTGCAATAGGAAATTCAAGAGTCTATATTTGGATGTCATCGAAGCAACAAAACTAATTGTACTCACTTGTCGGCCTAGGGAAGGAATATCTAGGAGGATTGTCTTTATGGCTTGAGTATCCAACAGCATCTGCAAAAAAGTATGATACAGTTAAAATGATTTCAGGACATCAAATTCATTCCGCAAACTAGAAAGACGATACCACTCGAAGCAGGAACAACAATAGAACAAGTTCCTTTTCATTAAAAGTTCAATCAATGAAAACACAGAATAAAATACCTCCCTAAGTTGCACTATGTTACTTCGGCTATAGTTTTTATGATACTAGCCGTTGCAAAAGGAAACTTATCATGCCAATTTAGGGTGTTGAATGTGTCCTTTGGCTGTTCATTTAAGAGAAAAGCAACTGGCATGCATCAAGAGATATACACAAAAAGGAATACATGTCTTGTTTTCTTGACAATAAACCTTTGAAAAGTATAAAGATAGAAGAATGAGAGACATTGAGCCCCTTAATTATAATTACATCAATAAATGAAAAGAAGCTACTCGTGGAAACAAGTGCTAGCATTGTGGGAAGTAGAGAGCTCTCAATGCAAAGAATTTAAGGAGTAATCTGAATAGTGAGATGCTTTCGATATGATTCCAATATGTCAATTGACCAGGTACTGCATGAAAGTCAGTCTTAGCACATAATCCTCAAATGCAAAATACCAAACCTTCCTGAATAGGGGGATGCTTCAGAATGATGACAAACAATAAAAAGAAGCAGCAATTACTTGTTGGGCTCCAGTTTCAGATATCTGTTTGCATTTAAATATGTTGACGTAGAAGCGGGGACCAAGTGATGACGCAAGCTGCAAGAACAAAGTTATCAAGGTTGAGAAGAAAAAAAAGGGACTGAAGAAAGCAGATCTCCGCTGGAAGTTATGCAACAAAATGCATGGGCGCTACTTTGGCTTGTAAAATGTTTGCCTAACAGAATGATGGCTTAACCGAGACCCGCCTTATTCTACGGCTGACAATGAGTATAGCTATGCATAATTGTGGAAAGAGGCTCCTGAGAAGTGTGTCATTGCTCTGCAACATAAGAAATACTAACCGCGAAAGATACGTAGGAAGTGTTGTGCCTCAGTTTATTTCGTTTTGTAGCTAAATGACAAAATATCTAGGCTGATGCATGAAATCAGCAAATAGAAAAATCCTTCAGGTTACCTTGTCCAAGAAGAATTGGAAATAAATAGGAGACAGAAGGCTTCCAAGCACAGGAATACTATTATTCAGCATCAGATTTATGTTGTTGACATACCTGCAAGAAAAATGTGGTCATACAAGCGAATCATAATCTCCATTAAATGTGTTTTGGATATGTAGAAATCATCTCACCCTGATTGATCCCCGACACTTTCTAGAGTGTTCCATGGGATGCGTGTCATGGCAGCCATTTCTATATCAAATTTCGTTTCTAGGCCATGCACTAGAGTCACAAGTGCTTTTGTTATGACTGCAGAAAATTCATCCTGTGATACCGCTGATAAGTTAGCAATTAGTGACAAAGAGAATGAGTACCTCACAAGTGCATGCAAATTGAAGTCAAACAATACCTGTACTTCTGACATATCCACACCATCAGCGTATTGGGAATCGATTATCTTTGATACGCTTTCAGCCAGTTCGCCAGCCTATCAAAATGTCAAACTGCAGTTACGATAAACTTACACTGATTTTACCCAATCAGACTGGAATTCAAAAATCAAATATCAGTAACCACCTAATATTGTCTCAGCCCTCATCAAACAATTTCTCGTAGTAATGATGCCTTTGTGGAATTCTCTAGCACTATAAAAAGCATCGTATAATTACATTCTGTCGCCTAAAACGGTAAAGGCAATAGCAAAGTTGACTCTGAAATTCTGATTAGCATTGACAACAATTAGAATAAAATATTGCAATCTCACTATCAAGCACCAAAATTTTGATTTTAACCCCTTGAACTTTGGTCCCTAATGATGGCATTTGGAAGTTTCTTGTG
Organism: Rhodamnia argentea; assembly: GCF_020921035.1. Classification (NCBI taxonomy): domain Eukaryota; kingdom Viridiplantae; phylum Streptophyta; class Magnoliopsida; order Myrtales; family Myrtaceae; genus Rhodamnia; species Rhodamnia argentea. The sequence goes on along the minus strand of NC_063154.1, from coordinate 4,896,646 downwards.
AATAGTATTAAAGATGGCATTGCAATTGGATACACTCTTGAGTAAAGCACAAATGGTCCAAAGAACCTTCTGGTGGGACATTGCTATAATTTCAGAGATGATGTTTGTATGTTCTTCCCGGAAGAATAACATGGAAGCAAAAACAGTCCACAGAACCTTCTGGTGGGACATTGCTATAACTTCAGCAATGAAGTTTCCATGTTCTTCCTGGAAGAATAACATGTAACACAACAACCTCCTATTAAGCGCATACAGTCTACAACTTTCCATGTTGCTTAAAACTGTTCTTCCATAGTTTTAACAATATGACAAGGTAAAATAACCCAGCAGTCCTGATAATCGCTAAGGAAACAACAATAATTTAATAACTAACCGTTTTATGGCAATATTCAGCTGAATTCACTATGTAGCAGATCACTCTTTCATCTCTGTCTGAAGTCTGCATAATTACAATGATTGCTCAAAAGGAGGACATATAAGAACTTTAAGAATAGCCAGAAAAAGTTATAAAATAGACTACCTTTATCTGTCCGTCTATACCTGTGGCCGCTGCAACAAGCCCCACACCACCTTTAGGTAGTTTTGCAAAAAGTTTTGTGGCATATGCTTTAAGAACTCTTTGAAATACCTGATCATAGTTTCCAAGTCAAGTTCTATCAGGTTTCCAAATCTTAATTTGTGATGGTGAACTGGATGAGATCATCAGATTTTACTATAAATACTGATTCTCAAATAGCATGACTAGATATATAACATGCAAAATGAACTGCTATTAGATAGTTGAATGACCAAATGTTCAGGTAAAAGATCCTCATAGCTAGAGAGAGAGAGAGAGATTTGAATGGTAACCGAAGGCTTAATCCCTACTGAGGCCACTTTCAATACTTATATCCAAAGACAGTTTGAAACTCAGAAAACCTAACTGGCTAAACAGCCCCCCCTCCTTTTTCCCCCACAAAAACCCAACAACAAAATGCAAGAATAAAAAGGGGGAAAGCCACCGATCCTCCACAGCACAAACTTTATGTAACAATACATTCTTTTCCTACAGCTTACGCCACCTAACTTACACCAAACGTTGCTTAACTTACAGAATGAACGATGTAGCTATGAACTTATTTGCGTTGGGCCACATGGTCCAGTCACTAGACCCATCATAACTACAGTAGATCACTCCAATTGAGGCATTCCGTTATCTGCCCAGTTCATAGGAACTCTAGCTTGAGCTAATCTTTACAAGCGCCATTACCAATTCCATTATAAAGGAACGCATCTAAACCATTGAAATCGATCAACACACCTTGAACAAATTGAATAGCGTCTGGTTCTTTGTCAGAGCACTGCAACGCTTTAAGCTTCTCTTGATGATAAGAAACAGCTAAGACAACATAAAAAGAGGGTCTGTCAGCACAAAAGCTCAAAAACCTACCCCTCTACAATCAAGTATACTGTATCGATTTAGTCCTATATAGGTAGTAATTGGAAAAGTACTACAGGATGCACACCCCTTGAGCATTCATGAGAAAATTTATGTATTCACAAAATTAGCAAATGAATCGAGATCATGGTTCAAAGTCAAGACAGCAGAACCGAAAGAGCAGTCACTAGATTTTCACTCCACCCAAATATACATGAGTCGAATTTTCAGTTAATTGATTCACTATCACCATCTGCAAACGTCTACAGCTATATTTGGTCAGTAAATCCAAACGCAAAAGATGCATCAGATACTTGCAGTTGTAACCGAAATCAATGTTTCAGTCGCTTACCTGCATGCTACTGGTTAAAACATTGTTCTGACTCCCCTCCTCGATATCCCATGTTTCCTCCTAATAGAGGACATCATAAGCAGGCAAAGTTAGTCCTAAACCATTGAATGAAAAATATGGAGAGCCAAAGTCCAAAAAGAAAGAACTGAAACTACCTGGACAAGTTTTTCAAGACTTTCCATCAGTGTTTTCTCTTCTAGCTCTATATATACCGTTAAATGAGGTTCGAAGCAAGACGAAATGATTCCACGGAAGTTGAACTGTCATCAACAAATGGAATTAGTTTTCGTGAACTGTTTAGGTCAAAAGATGTTCATAGATGCTGTTCACAATCTTCAATTAAAGTTATACAGTAAGCATGCCCGGACACCTGAACATAAACAATGGAACAACAGTTTTCATTCCTTATTCTTAGCTCAAGCACTCTAATTTCTCCGTCCAAATCCTCAAGACTTGTTGACTGTGGTCTAGAAGTAAAACCCAACTAAGAATAGTCGTTGCACGAATAGATTTCCTCCTTAGAAAAAAAAAATTCACAAAAAAAATGGGTTCAATGACATCCTATTGTTTAAGTCACAAAAAAATTTTAGACTACAATTCTTATTCTATCTAATGCAAACTTTAAGGACGAATTTTAATCCTATGACAATAAATCACATAAAATCTCCACACACAAGACAAGGTAAAATCTCCGAAGCACCAACACAAGTACCAACTTAATTTCTTGTTTTCTACACAAGATTAAAAAATTTACCCCAGCACCAGGCACTGACACATCTTTGTTTCCATCCTTCTCCTGTCAATTGAAATCAGAAGAATTGGCAAAAGGGTGAAAAAGCAATCTTACAGAACTTCACATTAAGGACTAGAAATCGCTTAAAGCACTGTCCTGGATTTACCTCATCCTCAGTTCCTTGATGTGCCGCAAGTTTCCGTTCGTACTTCTTTCGTATATCAGAGACAAGTTGACTGTTATTTTCACCCTTATCTATGTCATCTTCACTGATGATCTCTTTGCTCCTAGCTCCTCCCCCAAATTTTTCTGCCAATTCATCTTCAAATTCCAGGGTTCGTTGGAGTGCCTAAAGTTAATTGTCCATGACAAATAACATTCTATAAGAGGCTACGAAGAGCTTTCCAAATGTGCAAATTCAATGAGATCAAGCAACCAAATGACATTATGTTCAGTGATGTTTCCACGTAGAGCATCCTGCATAAGTAACTGTGCAAGATATAGGCCTACGAACAACAGGAGCACAATTGCGAACTATGAGATCACGCGGGCCACAAGGACCTCTTTGCCCTCTCTTACTCTTACATGTATAGCAAGGACTAGGGAATATCCAATATTAGGATCTCAATAAGTACAAGTGACGATGAAAACACACTAAGGTATAGCACATGCACATGATAAAATCTAGTCAAGCTGACACTACCCAGGAAAAAGATTAGGACAGGTTAGCAGAATAGATACTATCACATGAATATTCATAATCAAGTAAAAGCTCCAATTATCTCTACAACATGGTTATGAAAAAATGCTTTAGGGAACTTTTTGATTTGACTCTGACCATGAGATAGCTAATTAATCCATAATTATCATATGGAGATTATTGAAGCGATATCATCTCAGAAGCCAACTTTAAGACATTCTGAAAATTGATTGAAGGACTACATACATGTATAAGCATTTTTATAGGGAAGACCTACATAGATTCTCGACCAATGTGTTGCAACATCCTGGAAACACAGCCTTAGTGAAGAATCTATGAGCCATGATACGGGCATAGTGAATACAGCAGAAATGAAAGGTCCCATGAGGGTTTGGATATCATAAACTTACCAATAACAAAGTACCGACATCTGGCTTTTCCTTCAAATTGACGAGGATCTCTTCAAGTTGTTTCCTGAAGATATATAGAAGAAGTAGATTAGTCACATCTTTTTGCTTCATACTGCTTCTGAGAAACTTCTGCAATACTTGCAAGATCAAATTGACTCCAAATGCTTAGCATATGTAGGGCAGTGCAATGACCATGTCACAAATGTCAGTCTTCTAAGATCTTGTTTAACGCTGGCATTCAAAAGTAAGAAAATTTCTGTAGTGCACTGATGAAACTCATATTAAAGACTCCACCTCTGTTGGAATGCACAGGTTTAATGGGCAAAAAAACATGATCTTTTTCCCCCTTTAAAAAACTATTGCTAAAAAATCACTCATGCTTGAAGAAAATGACAAAGTTCCTCAGGATGAGATTATAAGAAAAATTTGGCACGAAATTGACAGAATAAGTTTATAAGGCCAGCAAACTTCACAATTATACATAGCTCTTTTAGCAGTTTCTGCAATGTTCCTTTGTGACTTCTTCCTTACAAGCTCGTCTGATTAACGTCCACCCTGATCACTAACATCTTGAAAGTTTAAATAATAGCAGCAAACTGAGAGATCTCCCAGTGTTAAAAATAAAAGTGGCACTGTGATAACTCAACTTACTTGACTGACCTTTTAATAGCTAGAGATGGTCATAATAACACTATTTCAACAAAAGAAATGGTACATTTCCAGGTGAGTATACCTTGTCTTCTTACAGAATAGGATGCAAAGCCGATAAGGGACGTGCCAGGAAGGAGGAAAGATCTTCCATATCTCTTCATTGGTTCTCATTCGACGCTTAATCCAGGCATATCTCCGTTCTGTTTTATCCAGCTTAGCAAGTTCTGCAGAAACAAACACGCATCAGCTTGAATACCTCAGAAAAAGCAAACAGTTAACTTTGGTAAGTCTGAAAATAATAGTATATCATCACATGCACAATACAAAGTAGGCAAAAATGGCAGACCAGCTCCTTCAAATATCTGTTCATAAGACGTGAGCTCCCTGCTGCAAAATGTATTCACCAGCTCCTCCCTCACAGAAGGCTCCAACGCGTCAACTACTAAGCAAGCATCGGATAAGTGTTGCAGCAGATTTGTCTCTTCGCTCTCTTTTCCTGTACCTAAGCTGAAATAAGGGGCCAGTCAAGTATGCCGTCCAGATTATCCCAAAAGACGAAAAATATCTCCCGTCATAAATTCCAAAATTGCAAACCAAAAGAACTGCCAGATTAGTATTTCAACTTTAGCCAGGAAGCAATAAGAAAGATATAAAAAGGAAGAGTTGCATTAATCTATTTATTGAGTTTCACATGAATGCATCTTGAGGTTCATTTGGACACTTAGTACTACTGAGGCAATAGTCAAGAATGATCAAATAGAGGACAAACCATGTGCATAAAGAGAACAGACTATTCATGACTGACAGGAACTCATGCATTCCAAGAATAAAGTACCTCGAAAAATCAGAGAACACATGCGACTTGAGTATTTGTTTGATATTCTTAAACTTCTCCCTAAGCTCTGTTATTTTGGGAATATCCCTGTAGGCTTCAAAATGACTGCACAGCTGGTTCACAGCCTGAAATGCATCAGCAGAAAATAACTCAATCAATGCTTTTTTACAGGACTATGCATAATATAATCTAGATATTCCCAGAGATAAGATCTGAATGACAAATCAAGTTAAAGCACAAAGAGGCGTTCCACAGCATTCAATGACTGAATGAGGAACCAGGTCATCTAAGATACGAAATGGAATAATGCAAGCATGAAATCCTGCGGGTAAGGCAATAGCACTTGGATGTCACTCCATATTCTGCATAGATATAGCATAATGCAAATTATCATGTATTCCATAGAGCTAGATAAGCCCAGAACCTTCTTTGGCGATGAGTAACCTAAACAACTACAAATTAGCACGAATCAAGAGCTGACCACCTTCAACAAATATTTTGGCAGAATGAACAATATACGAAGTTTATACCATTTCCTAAATATAATGTTTAATCTAACAAGTTATTTGACTCACGAGCAATCACAGTACCTCCAACTGTGCAGCTGCCTCTTTATATTGTCTTTTAGAAGCCATTATCTGGAGTTGCTCAATGGCTGAGACTGATAGGAAAAAGAGCAACACAAGTTAAACATGTAGCATCTCAGATGGTATTGTCAAAGTAAATTGATCATGCCAAAATAATTATTCACTTTAATGAAATATGCCAGATATATTGTCACAAGCTACAGCACATAGCAAGACCCTAAATGTATAAAACAGGACCCACAGGTCCATCATGTACCATATTTCCTTCAAAGTAGTAAATTGGATACCTAGGGCAGCACAAAACAAGTTTCGAGCAAGTAATGACATAGCCTGATGAAAATGGGGAAAGAAGCGAAATGAAACTGGGAAATGATCCTCGTTTTATTTTAGTTTGATTTTATTGTGTTGTGTAATTGCCAAGCAACAAGAAGCACACATGCTAGTGCACACAATAATCTGCCATCATATTCAAGAATACTGTTTATGCAATATTGTGTATTCAGGCACGACTATCAGTATTTCCAACAAGTTGAGAATTCATTTATTCCCCCAAATAAAGCTACGACACTAAAAGTAAGCATGTTTGATGAAGAAACAAATCCTTATTTTCCTGATATTAATTAAAACCCAGGGAATAATTAATGCCCACAATGAATCCACAACCGTGTAGAGCAAAATAAGAGGCATGCATGATTCCAAAATGATATAATGTAGACAGCAAAGACACTGACCAAGCATGGTAAGACGGTGAAGAGCAGTGATCGTTGTTGTTATATGCTTCTTAGCAAAATCCAACTTCTTTATGTCACGACAAATTTCCTGAACCATGGTCTCACTTTGCTCGGCTTTGGTTTTTATTTCCCGAATCTTGTACATGAGTTCCTGCTTGAAAGGAAAAACATATGAACATGAAAATAGCAGACTGACGAGGTGGTGTTCAACATAGTTGAAGTTTCCTTTCTGCAAGATGGCATCAAATATAAATAGTTACTTTAGATTATTCTTTAACAGACCTCAACAGCGTGTGTAGCAGCAGCAAGATCTTCCTTGGCTTTTGTCCCTGAATTACTCTGTAGAAATGGACCAGAGAGAGGTTGTCAAAAGTTTAGATAGGAAAAATTTGAACCAAACCAGAATTCCATAACGCGTATGAAATAATGATCGAAGTTTCAAATGATTTTGACATCTTGTTTCCTACCCACATCTCATGTAGAATCAAGTGATGGTGTAACAGCAAAGACAGCCCAACAACAGTCATGTAAGCTTCTATTTCCAATCTTACAGAGAAGTGCTATTATGTAACCACTTTGAAATAAGTAAGAGACATTTACAAGCCCCTTACAGATCCAGAACTTGGCAATGAAAAAGTACTCGATGTAACCTCCCTCAAATGCATCCATAGAATTTCACCTCACCAATAACAGCATAAATAAGACGCTTATTCCTTAAGAATCACAAGGAAAGCCAATGACTCAATAGCAAAAATATACACAAAAACAAAAACAACAGCGCAGCTTCTTCCCTTTTTGCAATTTCAGCGTTGTTAAGAGCAAAAACTCATGATGCTACAGAACTGATTCACCATCTTGTCCACAATGTGCCAGTAAACTACATGCCACTTCGTTGAAAAATTCTTTTGGAGCATAACGAGATTCACCAGGCACGATTGAATCAATTACGCAATATGCCAAAGAGGAGGACTCGAGAAAAAGATAATAAAGAACGACCTGCTGGCGAACAGCTGCCAAAATTTCAGAATCAATACGACGAATCTCACTGTGTATCTTCTGCATCAAGGGCTCGACCCCGGATAACGAAGCCTCTGCAACAAATAAAGCGTCTTTCGCCACGTTAAAACGCCAAAAGCAGCAGACAATCGTATCGGAAGAGAAACGCTCAGCCGAGAGGGACCTGTAGGGAACATCTGGTTGATGTACTCCAAGGTACTTGACTTGTCCATTGCGCTATGAATCGATCGCGAACGCGAGTCCTCAGTCTCCAGTTCGACCTGTCAACCGGTGGAAACCACCCGCGATGGGCAGAATCAGTTCACTTCCTGCTGTCCTTGTCTCCGCAACCCTTCATTACGCTTCATCCCCTCATATCTGCACCGAATTAAAGTTTGCTTCCGGCTTAGCGCCGACGGCAGCACCGGGACCACTGATCTCCGAGCAAATTGAAGAGGGAAAAAAGTGAGAAAAGTATTTCCTCAACCGGAGACAGCTTGAGATCTTCAATGAATCCCCGATCACAATCCGACTCCGACGCCGGAAGAAGAGACAAAAGTTGAGGAATCGATTCAGCGGACATACCAATCGAAGATCCCCGAGTCGACGATGGAAGCCGTCAAGCTTGTTTGGAGAGCAGATCAAGATGAACTGCTCCAATTCTCCACGAGCGAGCAGCGACGAATGTCTCGATCCGTCAGCTTAAGCTAACGCGGGGAGTCGAGCGAAGCATATGAAAGGTGCGCTGAAAGGAGAGCAGAGGAGTGGGTCTAGTAAAAACCGGAGTGCTCTGAGTTTTTTTCGAACAATTATCAAACAAATAAGAAGAAAATTCAGCTCCATTTCTTTTCCCAAATCGAGACGATAGTTTTCAATTTTGGCAGGGAAAAATAAAATAAAATTTTGCTCGGCTTAAAGTTGGGTATCCGAAATAATCATGCTCCAGAATACGTCAAATTCTGAAATTAAGTTTACATTTATTTCGACAAAATAAACAATTTAAAATATAATTTTGAAAATATAATTATTCGTATCGCTTAAAAGATAAATAAAAAATGTTATATAGTTCATGAAAATATTCAGACATAAATTATTATTGATTATGAAAATATTTCATATTGACTAATTGTTTTAAACCATACGAATGAGTAATCAATTTTGGAAATATATTTTTTTATTATTTATTTTTCGTGAAATAAAAATAAATTTTTAAATATATAAAAAAATATATTAATTTATCGGAATATTGCTGAACAAAATTAGCACTCTTTTCGGTGTATCATTCATTTCATAAATCTTCATATGTGAACATTCTTTAGGCACAGTTGCATGCTTCCGTCTTGAAAAACCAAATGATGCTCTTTCCTAATGTTTTTTATGATGAAAGTGGATCTAGAAAAATCAAAAAATGATGAGGACCCGATTATCGGGCGAGTACTAAATCTTGTTGGAATAATCCACTCGAGTCTTAAAACTCTCGTTCCGTGCATTCAAAATTCTAAAAACTTGCAACTTCAAGATGTGGTCATTTCGTTAACTTAGTCGATTTTGAGTGGATAAAAAATACATGTATTTTTATTTTATTATATGTCATTTTCTATTGCGCGTGATGTCAATAAAAAGACGACTCATAGTTATATCGTCCACTAAGATTAATGGAGTTAACGGGAGGAAAGAATTGGCCAACTATGATAAGTTTTGGAAAATAAATGCACAAAATAAAAGTTTTGGGGCTCTAATGTATTACCCCGACAAATTTTAAGACTTATACGATAATTATCGCAATCAAAGACATATTTATATTATGGAAATTCTAGGATAAATTATTCAATCAGTCATAAACATATAGTGTGGATGTCAAATTTAATTCTAAACTCTCTAATTTCGTCAATTTAATCTCAAACCTTTACACAAAATTTCAATGTAGTCCTCATGGCCAATTTTCGCAAAAAACGCTGGCGTAGCAAGACGCCACGTAAAACGATCGGTAATGATTGGACCGTTACATTTTCAATTTCCGCAGAAAAACAATCCAAAGGGCTTTATTGCAATTTTGGGTAAAAATTTAGGATTAAATTGGCAAAATTAAAAAATTTGTGACTAAATTAATATATGTACAATAAAATTGGCCCAATACCCAAAAAAACTCCAACTTTAGCATTTGTGACAATTCTACCCAAAACTTTTTTTGTCCCATAAAAAACCTCCAACTTTTATATTTGTCTCAATTATATCCCAAACTTTTGCTTTTATCACAATTCTACCAGCCTAGTATCGAAAAAACCCTTAACTTTAACATATATCCCAATTATATCCAAAACTCTTTTTTTGTCTTATAAAAAACCTACAACTGTTACTTTTGTCCCAATTCTACCATCGTCACCCTTCCATCCATAATCACCATTAGTTAATCTATGTGACATTTTCACGTTAATGAATTACACTCGGTAAAGGCGACATGAAAAAACCCATGAACTTCTCTTCTGTAATTTGCTTCTCCCACATATTGCCGAGGATATAGAGCCACTCAAGACAGCACGTTTCGTATTCTCTTCGGTACTCAGCAGCCCAAAAAATGGCTAGGCATGAAGATATTTGGACTAACGATCTAAAATCTCGTTGCCCCCGAAACCTACTATTTCTAAATTTCGAATATTCATTGGTAAGCTCGGTAAGAAAACTCAAGTTACGTAATATTAACTAACGGTAATTATGGACGAAAGACTGGCGGTGGTAGAATTGGAATAAAAGTAAAAGTTGGGATTTTTTTTTTTTGAGACAAAATTTTTTTGGATATAATTGGAACAGATGCTAAAGTTGAGAGTTTTTTTTTTTTTTCGTATTAGACCGGTAGAATTGGGACAAAAGTAAAAGTTGAAAGTTTTTATGAGACAATTTTTTTTTTTTGAATATATTTATCACAAATACTAATGTTGGAAGTTTTTTTGAATGTGAAGCCCAATAAAATTTATGACTAATTCCATGACTTTTGAGGCAATTCTAGCATCTCGTGTCTTTTCAAACGGCTTGAGTTCATAGACACTGAATATCCTAAGATTTTAATTAATTGTTATATCGATGGATCAAATTAGACCAGAATACCAGCATGTTTTGTCGATTTTTAATTAATTTTCGTGACAACTTAGTAACTTGTAGCTATTAACTTGTCGAAATTACACTTTTTACTATCTGACGTGTGTATACTTAATTATTTGGAAAGGAAAAGATATTGACAAGTCTAAAAATTTCATGTCTGCTATTACTAATATGTTTTGTTATCAAATTGAAAGTACGTACTCCTTATAATTTAGACTTCAATTTTACCCCTATCTACTATAGATGCGACGAGATTGCTATTCACAGATTACTTCTCATAAATTATTAATCAACGTGACAACAATTACTTCCTATAATATGTTGCAACTTATTAGTCTACACGAAAGTTATTAAACACCTTTAAAAGTGATAAGAAACTCAGAAATTGCGTAACACGTGATTAAACTTTACAAGCATCGAAAGAAGAATTTACTTTTCTAAGAAAAAACCTACTAACTAATACGAGGAGATTTAGTTCTTAGAAAATTGCAAATTGCCTTCCTGTTTCAAAAGTTACTCGACATGTGAGCAATTACTCATAGCTCATGGGGAAAATAGTACTTTATTAGAACTTTTGAATAACAAACAATGCGAGAAATTCACTCCCAGACATATTTTTAAACTACAATTTCAACATATTGTTTGTTACTACCTGTAAAAAAATTAGCTCTCCGCTTAATCCCGGGATCTCTGAAAAGCTCATCGAATTGTTGAAGAAAACAAACTTATCCTAACCAGAGGAAAGTGAAATGAGACCAATTGGCAATTCCACAATGCAATCATCTTCTATTCCCCTTCACAAGCTCCAAAACTCGGCAACTTGATTCATTTATCGACTCCTTACCGTCATTAGTTTGTTGAAAGAACAGAAATTACAGCGGAAAGGAGTAGCTACATAGCCATATAAAATCGAGTAGACTCTGCATCTCAATTCTACAGCAGGCGTCTCCATCTACTTCCTCGGCACCAATACATGATCAACAAGGAAGGAAGGTAATTCCTTTTGCATGAGGACCGGCAGGCAGACCCAGTTCATATCTGCCTGATTAGGGAAGAGAAGTTCCATGAGAATTGTTGCTCCAATTCATCGTAAACGACTATGCTTGAGATGTGACGACAAGGAGCCAATACAAACAAGACGAGACATCAAGAATCTCTATAATTCAATGACGTAACAACCCCAAAGAAGCAGCTTGCTCGTCCACAGAATTTGTACCGATGAAGCATGACAGAAAAGCTAAGAGCGGTAGTGACATCGGATATAGATTGAGGGGGTGATATGAAAAATTATGATTAATTTTTTTTTCTCAAACAAATGCGTTCAACAAGTTTTAGAAGGATTTTACAGCATGTCTAGCAGTTGGCACCACCAGCAAGCAAAAGCACCCAATATTTACCTGGGCATTGGATCTGCCAGAAGGTTCAGCAGCGTGTCCTGCTGGATGCTGGCGCTTAAGGCAAGTCAAGCTCTGCACCCAAAACCGGCCCCTCATCCAATTGAAGAAATACAAGTCCTCTCTGGTCTCTGTTTCCATTCCCATGCCTGCTTCCAAACAATTTAGTTCTACAAACCAAAGTCAGAAAGTATGATGTATTAGCTAACATCATGTTCTGCTTCCTAGGAGTACATTTGCTTGCACAAGAGGCCAAAAAAGAAGCAGAAAGAAAAGAAATCTGCAGTAAGATTCACGTATTCTTCTACCTCATTTCTTAACCTACAACTTCCATTACATCTTCCTCAAACGACAAGACTCACCACACAAGTTTTCTCTCGATTTGTGCCACTTATTTTATATGACTTGATCTAGACATGTCAGCTCAGGGGCTCAAGGCCAAGCTCCTAAAATACCCCCAATCAGATAATCGACTTGTTAATAAATTTCAAAAGCTACTTTTCAGATGACTTCCAAAGCAGTCACATCGATGTGCAGTAGTTAGATAAACAGTGTGAATTTCAGTGTTTCAGCAATTGCCAAAATTAAGATGTACCCCTTTTGTCACAGGAGGCACATGCATATATTATCATAACTGAACTAAAGCTCACCAACTAAGAGCTCTTCTTCATCAAAGTCATCAGGTACATTGTAGCTCACTCCAAAGGTTTCTTGTATCTCACTCATCATCAGTTATGTCCATTAGGTCCGTCATCTCATCTTGCAAATGCAAGCTCTATAAAACCAGCTGAAGAAACAGCCGATCCAAAGGAGTCAGCATCTAGACTGAAAGAAAAGAGTAAAGGAGAAATCACAGACATCAATGCCATGGATCTTCATGATTTTCACCACGCCTTTCAAATCCTTATTGGCATACTTCAGAGACGTCAGCTGGAAACAGAAGACTAATACAGGTTCAGTATCAAGTGAACCGAATGGATAATACATGAAGTAAAGCTAAGTGTAGCATATATGTACTAAAAACAGCTTATGCAGCACGCATCCTAATAGGTTCGCAATCGACGATCAAAATAAAGATTGCGTTGTAGAAAAGGAGAAAAAAATATAGCTAGGGCACGAACAATCCAAGAAAATTTATTTTTTTATTCCATTATCCTTTCTTCCAAAGTTGCAACAGATCTCCTCTCAAGCATTATTAGCCATTGAAGTGTACACGACGATCTCTTCTCATCTTTTGAATTCAAGCATGACAAGAAGTAAAGATAATTGATTCCTTGAACGGCTATAAAGTTTATTCTCAATTTGAATTAGTTTCAGTTTTACATAAATGAAGAATAGATCCTACTTAAATCATGCTTTTAGTTTCATTGATTATGAGAAATATTCAGTTTTCTTGGCTACGTCAGTAAAGGATTGCTCCTACATCTCAAATCATGCTTTAGCTTCATTGATTATGAAAAATATTCAGTACTGTTGGCTACATCAGCAAAGGATTGTTGGCACAATGGACTCTTATTATCATGACAATAAATTAACTAAAAGTGAAGTTTCTATACTTGCACAATGAAATAAATCTCTTCACTGCATATCTTTCTTTGCACAGACAGAAAATCCTATTCTAAAATATCTCTGGAAGTACCCTTGCGAAATGATTTTACTTGACATATCTCTATTGTTGTGGGATTTATTAACTCCGGTAACATTGAAATTCGTAGCAATCGACTAACTACTGGCGAAATGATAATAACACGATTTAGATTTCTCTAGCTATTTTCTTACGAAGTTTTGTAAAGTATAATTACGATGACATTTTCTTATAACAAGTTTAAAACAATTTCAAGAGCTTCAAAGATTGCTGGGTAGACTTCAATGTAATGCTTGAAAGGACCTTTGTGCAATTTTGGGAAATGGGGAGCTAAATTTCCTTTATTTGTTCTTTCCCCATCAATGTTTTTCCCTTTTTTGCTAAGTTTATTTTGACTGATGATTCAACACTTATTTAATGACATGGCACATGCCATATAGGCCACCGTGTCATTTAGACAGAAATTCTTGGTAAAGTCTTAGTATGTGTAGCATTACTCTAATACTAATTATATAAGGTTGTGAACAACAGAACGAAATTCGACCCCAGCAACAATGACTCGAAGGATAGCAAAAACAAAGTAATGTGGCGGCAAAGATTATCCATGTATATCACTTAGAAATCCCTTGCTAGTGGCAAATGGCTCATCCCCTACCTCTCATGAGGTAGGCAGCATGTTCCAAACAGGGTAAACATAAAGCTTCGGTTGCACTGTCTTGAATTATGCGTCTTGCAGCGCTACCAAAACAAATATGAACAGTAACTTTAGAACTGTAGTAAAAAAACCAGATGTGATTCAGCATGAATAGAATCCTACAATGGACGTCAATAAAACTCAGCTTCACCTACCGACACGATTCAGCAATTATGGTTTTGGGAAAAGATAAGTTAGAAATTTAATTTAATTAGATACACTATTGACCTGCTGAAAAGCGAGCCATAATTTAATGAGTGACATAATTTTGCTGAAAGATGGACTCATAACTGTCAGATCAAGCACACAAAAGGACACTTCTGACAAGCAAAACTTTGGCTGTAAATATTACAAGGATCTAACAAAACTACTTGGACAAGCCTCCAGTACAAAAGAACACCAACCAGATAGCCACAGCCTAACCTTGCCAATCAGAAAATTAGCACTAATAATTACTCTTCTTGGAGACACTATATCAAGTTATTGAAATCCCATGCTGGCTATGGAAGTAAAATCAAAAGTTCCTGATCAGATTCCCAAATAGGACACCTTAATCATTATACTTTAAGAATATCTTACATTGGAAATCTTTTTAACAATAATTCTTTGAAATTTTGAGGGACAGGAAGTCTATTCAATTACTGTTTTCCAAAATACCCGATCCAGAGCATTATATACACTGATCATTAGAATATTAGTCAAGAGATAGGATTCAGGCTAGATCCAAATACATGGATAGACAACCTAGTCCCTTCAAAAGAAACTCAAACAAACTATTAACACGTTTTCCGAATTAAGTGGAACAAAAGCAACTAAAAAGATTATTATACATCAGCACTCCAGATACACCATCCTTGCCATTTACGTTAGGTAGGTGGTTCATTGCAAATTCTAGAGAAGTGGGAATCTAGCACGTACAGTTTGTTGAGCATCTTTGTCTTTGATACCCTCCGCATTAAAAGCAACTTGATCAAGTCTGAAACTCTCATTGCATAGCATGTCGCGTTGTCCTTCATACCTGTTTACAGATTTCATGATAAGAGAACTTCTATGAAAAACTGCAGCTATCTCCTAATATGCTCTTTTCTTAACTAAAAAAACACATAGCAGCAATCAGGGACTCTCAAATGCCAAGTTGCTACATTTTGTCAAAATTATTAAAGATAACTCGGTCCAAAGTATCAACTTGATCAAAACCCAAACATAAAATTTAGTCTGGTCTACAATAAAAAAAACTTCCAGGAAAATAGTTGCATCAATCCATGTGCATAGTACGATGCCCGTTCTTTACAAGTTGCTAAATAGGGAGGACGTATCTTTTCCTCGAGATCGACAAGCAATTATTATTGACTCCGCATTATCATAAGCAGAGCTCTCCTTTAAAGACAAAAGACAAATTACTTTTCGCCAAGATAGACATGTTCCAAACGTGATAAGAGTGTAGTAGCTGCGGGTGACAAAAACTACTACTGTTAATCTATAGTCCCAGACACTACTTCACCCAAGCCCTTTGGTGCAATATGTTAACCTAAGATGGACCAATAACAGTGGCAGTGCGGACCTCAGATCAGCCCAAACTTAAGCTGGAAAGAGAAAATGGTTGGGTGTGAATGCAATACACAAGTTACTACAAGGCATGTAGTTGTTTCAAATTAAGATCTCTCTTTGTTTTTTGGTTGAAGTTTCCATCTAAGTTCAATGGAAGGAGAAGAATTGGGAAAAAGTTTCCATGTAAATCTTATGTAACCAAACCAAAGCAAAAAGATCGCTGGTTTCAATTGACATCATCTGGAAGTAAGTTAATATGTTCATTCAAGCTCAATTCAAATACGTGTAGAGTAAAAAGTTGCAAGATTTTGAATTCAGGGCCCAATGGAAGTGTTAGGTTTCGACACTTACTAGTAGAACACATGCTCTCCGAAACATCCGGACTATCGCATCTCAAGCATCCTCAATTAACATGAACCACAGACCTTATAACACTTAAGGTGTTCCACATTTACCTCATATAAGGAGAAGAAGATACCAGACCTCGGTGAAATGAAGTGAAGAAGTAAGTTATCCAAAAAACAATTAGAAACTAAAGTCAGATGACTTGCAAAAAGTCATACGTTCGTTTTTGTTGGAGAATCCTCATTGCTCGAGCTTTTTTAGCTTCCTGCACCGGCCCAGGCCGCATTCTCTTGATTTGTTCTTTATATTTACCCAGCTCCGTGTCAAGCTTCTTGATTTTCTCATCTATCGTGTCGCCTCTTCTAGTGATCTGGACGACAGAAAAACAAGACCGTGTTAGGCATTTACAGGCATTAATCGGCAGACACAATCCATGGTACCGAAGGAACAACAAGAAGAAGGGCGTTGCCCCCACATAAGCAAACGTTTTGATCCTATCAGGATAGAGCTAAAGGCTTTTCTGACACTGTAATGCTCTAAAGTAATCACCAAATTCGTGATCTTAATACAACGAAAGTGTATGTAACCACCGACGGTCATCCGATAATAAAATGAGTCATGTCTACGATTATGCTTCAGATGCATCTCAGAACGCGAACATAACCATTTCACCGTCATACTCCTGTCTGAACATCCACAATGTGCATTTAAAAGATCGTCGTAGAGCGACGGAGTTCCGAGAGAACACCGCCACAGTGATACGAACAGCAGGAGCAGCAGCAATCAACTTTCAAATTGAGGAATAGCAAGAAAGGAGATCGGAAACACAAAAACCCAAACGGAAAAGCAAATAAGAAGTTCCAATTTGGTACGGCGCTCAAATATGACCAGTGCAAGCGAGCGCGAGCATGCTGTGTAGGTGAGTCTGTGTGTGGGGTGATAGAGAGAGAGAGAGAGACCCGATCGGAGGCGTCCTGAACGGAGGAAGCAGGCTCCTTCTCCTTCTTGACGCCAAAAGCTCTCTCCATCTTCTTCTTCTTCTTCTTCTTCCCCGAGAACGAAACTGGAAAGGAAAACCCCCTCCGCTACGTTCGCAGAGATCGAGGCAAAACCAAGGTTTTCTGCGCGACACGAAGAATACCGGAAGAGAGTGTCAGGGAATGTGAGGACTGAGAAGCTGCACTTGGCGTTGGCGGAGCGAAGCAGGAGAGGAGAGAGAGAGGATTCACCACATGGAGTGTTCCACAAGCGCCATGAAAGTGGAAAGCGAGAGCTGCGGCAGAATTATTGGAGAAAATTTCAAATAAAAGCTCGAAAATTAAAGTTGATATTATTTTATATAAAGACCAAAAAGACCCTCACAATCTCAAATAAAGACATGAGGTAAATATTATTTTAAATAAAAACGTGAAGTTGTCATATTAATCTCAAAAAAAGGGTCGCAGCCCTCTCCTAACTTTAGAGAGGGCCAACAGGCCCTCATCTCTGGTCAGCGGGATCGCCGGCCTTTGTTGAGATGCCGACGACCTGGCGATGGGACAGTAATCACAGGTAGGAGGTTGCCTTCCGCCCGTATTTCCTCTTCTTATATATTTTTTTAAAATTTTTTTGTCAAAGATGTATTTTGACGAGAATTCATGATTGGCTAGAATATTTTAGCCGGTCGGTTGGCCGGGCCAAATTTTTACTGGGACAATAAAGGCACTTCAAATCTTTATTTAAAATAAGGATCACTCGAGATTTTTATTTGAGAAAATGAGATACTTTAAATCTTTATTTGAAATTTTTCCAAACTATTATTACGATAGCACGAGGGCCGCACAATTTCCGTTTTGCCGTATTTTGATCATTTTATCCTTAATGGGTCCCATGCTTTTGGCAGCCAACTGCACTCAGTTTTAGTTCAAGTAAAGCCCAAGAGACAAACGAGCTAGGTGGCTTTGGGTGCACCGAGGCAAAAGCTAGGTGGTCGGCAAGGATTTGGGGGGTGCGGGGGGGAGGGAGGGGCGGGCCTTGCTGCGAGGTCGAAAGGCGGGAGTCGAGGAGGGGGGAGGAGAGTGGTAGCAGCCGACGAGAGCTGGAAGGAGAGCTCGTGGGAAGGAAAGCTGGCGGATGGCGACGGTGGCGTTGGATCGACCGGAGGTGGCGATATCCCAGTCGGTTCAATGCGGCGGGATCGTCTTCTCTTCTTTTCCTGATATGTTGCTGTATACCATTGCCACTACCATTATCTTGAGAATCGCCAAACAGGGTCTGCTATGCACAAAGAGAAGAAGAAGAAAAATGTGTGGGATCCACAAGGTGGAAAGAAAATGACGAAATCAAATATAAAAGAAGGGCACCATGTTTGAATCTTCGGATGCCAAAATGTAGAGCCCACAAAAAAGTGTACTAGTGAAAAAGACACTAGAAAAAAGGGTGACCCTAGCATAATTAATCCATTAGTTATAACCATAACAACATCTCAATCCTGTGTGCCAAGGCAAATCATTGGCAATTAAGGAAAAGCTAATCATATCCTCATGTGATATGATCTTGTTTCTTAATTTTGAGGTGGTCCAAGAAGAGAAGTTCTTAAGTATTGATAGGAAAATAACTTTCCAACTTCGCATCCTTTTTATTATCCACATGTCGAGTTTTTTTGTTTGTTTTTTGTCTGTCTCGTCAACACCTCCAAACTTGTGCTAGGGACTTGAAAGTGTCTCGTGTCACATGTCCATCCGTAATTGGAGTTCACAGGCTATTATCATGAGTCGAATTAGGGCCGCTCTCCTCTCTTGCATGACTTCTTAAGATGGGTTAGAGAAAATTATTTAACTTCCAATGATGTTTTGCCGTTAAAAACTACTAATTATGTGAAAACGATATTATCTACTGGTGTATACAAACATACTTTTTCCAATTATTAAAAAGATGAGTCACACAAGAAGAAATTACGTAAATTTCTAACCCCGGCGTCAAATTTCACCGGTCGTCGATACATCGAGAATAACTCGTCCTTTCAATAATCATGAGAAATTATCAATTCCTTATACTTACATGCATTTTACAGAAATAAACGAAATTACATCCCCAGAAACAAATTAAGCAATTCACCGAACAGCAAAATCCTATCTTTAACAAACGCCCCTCCTACGGGCAACTCCACCAATGTTTCAATACATTCGTACAGTTGCAACACCAAGGAACATGCCCAGCAACACCTCTAGCATTTCCCGGTGGACGGCGACTTCGGTTTTGAAGGCGGCGGCTTTAGCCCGAGCTGTTTCCTCGTCCTCCCCACGAAGAGATCGCCGGATTTGATCTTTCCAGGAAACCATCCAATTGCCGTCATGAACGGGAATTGCGCGACTGCCTCTTTTCTTCCGAGGGAAACAATCGCGAGCGCCGGTCCGGGCTTGTAAGCAGACATCTTGCTCGCTTGTCCTCCGCTCATCAACAGCTTCAGGTTTTTCACAGCGATCGCGGCGTGCGCATGGGCCACATAGCCTTGTTTGAGTTCCTGCATAATCAGCCACAGAAAACATCATATGAGGACCTAAGCTTTCATGATCGATTCCCTGTATGATAACTTCAGGTAAGGCACAGAGAGAAGATTGACCAAGAGTGCTACAGAGAATCGAGTTAAACAGACACGGTCGGCACCGGATTTTACTTACTTCGATATCGGTAATATCGCCAACCGCGAAAGCATTCCTGTGGCCCTTGACCCTCAAGTGTGCGTCGACCATCAATCTCCCGCGGCTGTCCAAGCTGTCCTTCAGAAAAGTTTGTTTAAGCCAGGAAGAGCCAATCGGCTTCCCTGTACAAAGAAAGTGACAATCGGCCTGGATAGTTTCGCCCCCGGACGTGCGATAAATGCCATCCGACATAGAATCCAGGTCGGCCGATTGGCCCAAGATCACTTCAACTTTCTTCGAAACCAACCAATTCAATGTCTTCTTGGAAGCCTTGGGACTTATGAATTCCAGCAATCTGGAACCTCTGTGCACCAGGGTCACCTTCTTTTCCGGAAAGTCGACGGCGATTTCACCAGCAAGTTCAACACCCGTGGGACCTCCTCCAACGATAAGGATCGAATTCGCAGATTTAATCTTGTCATATTCTGCAAGTAACAATCCACAGAGACAGTCTTTATCATCGAAACATGTCCCCAAACATCCTTAATTTTCGTAATGCCAAAATTAACTGTCAGGATTTTTCATGTTGTCTCATGAGCATTTTACTCACCGGCCTTGTAGTGGACGAGCCTCTCGCCTCTATCTCTCGGGACTGAATCGTCGTGTCCGGTGGCAATGACAAGATAATCATACGGATACAGATTGCCATCCGCAGTCAAGACTCCACTTTCCGTGATTTCCACCGCCGCGGAGGTGACAATCTGTCCATGGGTGAGATAATCTCTGTGATAAATCACGGATCGTTCAGCGACGGAGGGCTCGACCATCGCCCTTAAGGCTGCCCAGGGGATCTCAAAGTACTCTTTCCTGTCGACATTTCGAAATCCAATGAGCGCCGATCATCAATTCGAGGTGCTAAAACAGATATAGTAGTAGTCTACGACCAAGATCACACCGTGTTCCGAAGACTGGAAAGGGAACTCTTTTTCATGCCACCCGGTACAAAGGACTTTCGAAAATGAGATCGAGCGACGTCAACGCCAATCTCATCCTCGATAACTAACATGCTTACAATGTAAATTGCTCAGTACTTTGATTTCTGTACTGGAGACGGGATTCACCAGGAAAATACGAAGAAAATTCCATTCTCAGTCCAGGAAAGATAAACGGATTAAGGGAAAAAAAGAACCATGAATGATGAATCAGAACTCTCCAAAAAAGAAAATAATAATAAGGCAGGGGAAAATTTGTGGCTTACGGGTCGATAAGAACGACTTCGGCGATGAACTGCAGGGACTTAGCGACGAGAGAGCCACCGACGCCGCCACCAATCACCACCACCTTCTTCTTCTCTGCTTCAGCTCCTCCTTTCGCCGCCATTTCTTTCGAATTCGATTTCAACTCGCTCCACGGTTCTCTCTCTCTCTCTGTGATTCCGGCAATGTCGATATCTCGATTTCGCACTCAAAATGAAATGAACACAATGCAAGAACACAAGCATCGACCCAACTTATATAGGCCACCACACTCGAAGGAAGTTTCCAGAAAATGTTAAGATAAGCCGACAGGACAATCCGGGAAAGCAATTGGGCATTTTTGTAGGGATTTCCATTTGTGGGCGCCTGTCCCCTCCTTCCTTTCTAGACTGCGAATTGGGAGTTGCTTCGTCGGCAGTGACGTTTTACGTGCCCATCTTGGGGTTTGCTCCTCGTATGGTCAGCGAATTGACCCGCTTCATCTGAGGAAATAGAAAAAGGGTTAACATCACAAAAATAAATGCATAAATTTTTTTCAAATTAATTTTTTTTAAGACAAAAAACCTCAAATTGGTACACTTATGATAAATGTACCTTCCTTTAGCTTTCGTTAAATTTTTACCATCAAATTGCTGAAATGGACAACACGTGACAAATTTTTTTTTTTTCAACAAGTTTGAGGTTTACCACATGTATATTGTTTTAGAATTTTTCATGGTATTAACTAAATTTAAAACTAACTGGTGGTAAATTTGTTCTTGATATATCGATTTAGGATTTTTAGTGGTTAATATAAATTTATAACAGATGTACTAATTTGAGATGCGGTTAAAAAATTAGTTTGGATTCTCTTCCTTTTCATGATTAGTAAAATACACCAATTCATGAGTCGGAAGATACTACAGTGGCTTGCCACATGGTTTATGGCATTTGTAATACTACCGACATGCGAAAATCGGTAGGCTTTCCTTTGGGAGGGAGAAGAAGAAGAACGTCACCCTATACCTCAGAGAACAGATCTGCGACCTTTGTTTTGCCAAAAAAAAAAAAAAAAAACAGATTTGCATTTCTTTTTATCCAAGATTTAATAGTTGGTCTATTCTTAATCTAGGTAAAGTCCATCTTGTAGTGATAGAAATAAGCAAGAACAAATAAGTTTTAGCTAATGTAATAAAAAATATTAACTGTTGTTGCGAAAACTCTACCTACTTCATTTATTTCAAACAGCTCAGAAACGAACATATAAGGAATAGAGATATTCCAACCCCCTAAGTAAAAAACCGTTACAAATAATGAAAAAAAAAAATTTAGATAGGAGGCAACGTAAAATAATCCAAATTTAATATCTGAATATTCAGTTCGATAACCTGTTACTAATTCTTTTTCCGCTTTTAGTAAATCAAAAGGTCATCTCTTGCATCCCATTAAGAAAGAAATTAGAAAAGCGAAAAATCCTATAGGTTGACGCCACAAATTTCATCCTCGAAAACTGGGCCCCAACTATTTCAACCGTAAAAAGTTCAGCGTTTTGACTAGGAACCGTTGTTCGAAGTCAATGGAGGTCAACGGCTGAGCGAGGGTAGCGGTGGCTTTCTTGATTCTCAATTCTTGATCCATCTCCTCTGCAAGCTCGAGCTGCAAGAAAGAAATCTTCGTCTCTCTCTTTCTCTCGCATCCGTTCACCTTTAGCTCATGAATTCCCAAACACATCCCAATCGAGCTACCTCAAAATCCAAAACTTTCCTGTTCTACGTGCCCGCAATCCTAATCCTCTCGCTGGCCGTCTTAATCACTCTCCCTGGCTCAAATTTCTCCAAAACCCAACACCTGAAAACGCTCCTCTCACTAAACCCACGATCAATCGTCCATAAAGTTTCCAACTTTCTCCTCCAGACCCGAATACCCTACCAAGCCCCGATCCCCGACTCGGACCCAGCACCTCCGTACTGTGTCCTATGGATGGCTCCTTTCCTCTCCGGTGGTGGGTACAGCTCTGAGGCCTGGTCCTACATTTTGTCCCTCCAGGAGCACATGAAGAGCCCAAAGTTCAGATTGGCGATTGAGCAACATGGTGATCTTCAGTCCCTTGAGTTCTGGGAGGGCTTGCCAGAGAAGATGCAGAGACTGGCCATCGAGCTTCACCAGACGGAATGTGCAGTGGGCAACACCATTGTGGTATGTCACAGTGAGCCTGGTGCTTGGTACCCACCATTGTTTCAGACCTTGCCTTGTCCGCCATCTGGTTATGGTGAGTACTTGTCTGTGATTGGGAGGACCATGTTTGAGTCTGATAGGGTCAACCCTGAGCATGCCCAGAGATGTAATAGGATGGATCAGGTGTGGGTTCCTACTGATTTCCATGTGGGTACCTTTGTTGACAGTGGGGTTGATCCATCCAAGTTAGTTAAGGTTGTGCAGCCCATAGATGTGGAGTTCTTCAATCAGGCCAAGTATGAGCCGCTTGATCTCAGTTCTATTGGAAATCTGGTCTTAGGAGAAGAACAGAAGGGTCTTCTTAATTTGAATAGAAAGGAATTTGTGTTCCTGAGTATCTTTAAGTGGGAGTACAGGAAAGGTTGGGATGTGTTGTTGAAGGCATATTTGAATGAGTTCTCTAGGATTGATGGGGTTTCTCTGTACTTACTGACAAACCCATATCACACAGACAGAAACTTTGGCAACAAGATTGTTGAATATGTGAACGCCTCTAAAATAGAAGAACCAAACAAGGGTTGGCCTCCAATATATGTGATCGACACCCACATTGCTCAAGTGGATTTTCCAAGAACGTATAAAGCGGCTGATGCGTTTGTGCTTCCATCGAGAGGGGAAGGATGGGGGAGGCCTCTTGCAGAGGCCATGGCAATGTCATTGCCTGTGATTGCAACAAACTGGTCCGGGCCCACTGAGTACTTGACGGACGAGAATAGCTACCCTTTGCCTGTTGAGCGAATGAGCGAAGTGCTGGAAGGGCCATTCAAGGGGCATCTATGGGCCGAACCATCGGTGAATAAGCTTAGGATGCTAATGAGGCACGTGGTGAGTAATCCTGCAGATGGTAAGGCTAAAGGAAGACGAGCCAGGGAAGACATGAGGCGTAGGTTTGCTCCAGAAATCGTGGCAGAGATTGTAGCTGATCACTTGGAACATATACTGGAGAAAATAGCTTGAGTGTGCTAACATTTCCCACCGGCAAAGATATTGCTTATATTCTTGGATATTCGAGTTGTGAAACTGGTAGCATTGTAAGTTTACTTATTCAGTTGAGTGACTTGAGGCGGCAACTTACAGGAAGCCAATTTTTCCTTTGTGTTAATCTTGTGGACGTAAACTGTTGTAAAATTTGCATCATAACATGATCAGACGACAGGTGTTGAGGTCGTATGTAATTGGTGAAGGCTCACCAGTGCTTATATTTTCTGTCTGGACTGTAAGTCCTCTGATTTATTAATGTTGCCAATGAAAGGCCAGAAAAGAGAGGCCAAAGGTTAGCATCTGGTGGCGTTTTCCTTTCACTGAGTTCAGTAATCATGGCTAGCTTGACAGACGAGAATAGCTACCCTTTGCCTGTTGAGTGAATGAGCGAAATGCTGGAAGGGCCATTCAAGGGGCATCTATTGGCCAAACCTTCGGCGAATAAGCTTATGATGCTAATGAGGCACATGGTGAGTAATCATGCGGATGGTAATGCCAAGGGAAGACAAGCCAGGGAAGACATGAGGCGTAGGTTTGCTCCAGAAATCGTGGCGTGGGTTTGCTCCAGAAATTATGGGGCATATATGGGCCGAACCTTCGGTGGATAAGCTTAAGATGCTAAGGAGGCATGTGGTGAGTAACCTTGCGTGCAGATGGAAAGGCAAAAGGAAGACAAGCCAGGGAAGACATGAGGCGTAGGTTTGCTCAGAAATCGTGGTGGAGATGGTTGCTGATCACTTGGAACACATACCAGAGAAAACAACTTGAGTGTGCTAACATTTCAGACCTGCAGAGGTATTCTTTATATTCTTGGACGTTTGATTTGTAAACTGGAAGTATTGTGAGTCTGCTATCTGTTGAATGACTTGAGGTGGCAACTTACCAGAAGCCAATTCTTCCCCTCCGTTAATCTTATGGATGTAAACTGTTGCATGACGAAATTTTGCATCATAACATGATCAGACAGATGCTTGCTGAGAACATGTATAATTGGTGAAGGCTAACCAGTGTTTATATTTTCGGTCTGGCCCATATATCCTCCGATTTAGTAATTTTGCCAACGAAAGGCCAGAAAAGAGAGGCCAAAAGTTAGCATCTGGTCACGTTTTCCTTTCACTCAGTTCAGTAATCATGGCTAGCTTTCGCAAGTTTGACAGAATTGGTCTCCGGAAACTTGTGAACAGGTAATTTAGATTTTGGCATCCGTTTGTCTGTACAAAGAAATTCCTTGGTTCTCCTTATAACCTAGTGAATTTAAGGATGAAGATATGCAGGTGGCTTGCCAAGGTCTACTACCAGCACAACATTATTTGTTTTGGTCACAACTCACTAATGCCAGCACGGCTTTAAAATATGCCATAATAGTTTGAGATCGCAACTACCAACGGTAAGAAATTGGTTGCTAGAACGAACAGATGTTTTATCATCTGTTCAAAGTTCGTACGTCCATGTCACAATTGAATGCTCACATGTCAGTACACGGATACCATAACACAGTACATTTTCTAATCCTCGCTACAGCTCATAGTGGAAAGTTTAAATTAGGAAAAGCATTAGCTTATTCATTCGTTCTAGGTTTGCCTATTCCCATCTATTAGGCCATAACTTGTCGTTTTCGAGTGAGGCTGGGGTACATTTAGTGTACCGTATTTTAGGGTATCTTGACTGTTGGTTTAGCGTTGAATAAAAGAAAAAGAAGTTAAGCTTTACCAAAAAAAGAAAAAAAAGAAAAAGAAGTTAATGAGTTATTTAAGGCTTAAACGCTTGGTACACGGTACACCAGATATGCCATAGCTTGACCCGCCCTTTTCTTGTCATCTTGGGACATGCCCTCTTAAGATGCAAGTGAACGTGCAGAAAGATACAAAGAACACTTGTAAACTTACCATAAGCTACTCTTACATCATTTATGAGTGAAAGTGAAGCCATTTAATTAACTCTCCACCCATTAATGGTCCAAACACAGGCATAAATGGACCCAGGACAGTTACTGCCTCAATCAATACATAGACGATAGTACGGTTATGTACACAGGATTGTCCTAAGGACCTAATCCATTTGAAGTTCCTGCCAAAATGTCTGAATTTCCTCCAAACCTAGAGGATGGAGAGTTCTGGCTACCATCTGATGTTTTTCATGAGATTCAATCAACAAATGCTCATCATGAGAACAGGTCAAATTATGCCTTGAATATTGCTCATAGTCATCCTGTGCATGCTGTTGTTGGTCCAAGGATATGTGCTGCCAATTCTTTCCCCAACATCGCTATCAATTTCAAGGCTGTTTCTCTTTGCTTTCCAGGAATTTCCTAATATGTGAATCGGATTTGGCTATTTCAATCTAAATTATGACACTACCAGTGGAGTTCACTGTCTTTCTAAATCATGCTTAAGCTTCCTTTGGACAATGTAGGAAAGCGGACTGAGAAACTTGAGAGGGCGGCCATACCTTCCTGGATCGCATGTGAACAGAGGACTAATGAACATCTCCCCTGGGAAATATCAAGGCACTGGTGTCTTTATCCCCAAACCAACCACTTGGAAGGAATCGAATGTTAGAATGATCAAAGGTACTCAAATTCTCCTCAATCATCAAGTTTTCACATCATTTTCCATTACAGCATGTTTGCCTCTGGGCCTCAGCTGATACTGTGGCCTTTTCTCTTTCTCTTCTTTGTCCCTTCAATATAAGCTTTGTCGTCTCAGTAATGCTTGTGATTGAAAACTTTTTCAACCGGTGAAAATAGGTGTCTTGGGAGATTAATTATTTACCATTTTCAGAAAATGCAGTAGTTTCTCTAGTAAATCGGGGTACATTAAACGAGTCATTTCCCCCTTAAATGAAATGGGGAAAAAGTTAAAATTCTATATGTAAAACGGACACGGTGAGACATTCTTATTGTTTTGTTTCCTTAATTATGTCCAACTTGTTTATGCCCCTCAGAGAATCGACTCTGTTCTTGTTCTGCCTGTGGGATGGATATTCAAAATCATTGACAGACTTGATCTTTTGATAAGTAATTCTTGTTTAATCCTGTGCAAAGTTACTGTCGTCAGACAACTAGTCGTCAGACACTTATCAAGATGAAATTCGGGGTTGTATAACTTAATTCTGTGGAAGGCTTGCTCCCAATATGCACTACAGACTTAATTGCCTTACATGATTTTGTTTTCCTCCCTAGGTGGGAGAAATAGGCCAAGCTATCAAGGCAATGGAATGACCGAGAAGGAAAATTTGCGAAATCTAGTGCCAGAGGCTCCTCTGATTTCAACCCAATTCATACATTTGCCTGATGATTGGACATATTAAATCTACTGATGAAGGACTCCAATGGATGGACATAATAAAAGCATCAGATCCATCTGTTTTTCTGAATTTCAATCATGTAACTGTGCAAGCATAATATCAACTGAATGTGAGTCATAAGGTTTTCTGGAACTTGATATGTCAAGAACTTCAGCTGATAATGCACAATGTTAATTGCTTCAATCAACATGTCGGACATTGTTTGGCTGCAAGAACAATGGAAGAAAGGCTGACAATGCCTTGGAAAGAAAAAGAAACTCTCCTTAGCCCTAAGTCATTTTCTTAGACATATTTCCTCGGAAATAATCCAACAAGAAGTCGCAGCTCTTGCATCTGGGACAACATGGATTGATCTCGGACACCATGACATACAGGCGACAGTTTTCACAACCCATCAAAATCAATGATGGTACCTCCTGCTGATGACGATCGATGTCGAGAACCCCATTCAAGTTAACATCCAGCGACATACAGGAGTGCTGAGAGGAGATTGGGGATGGCTCTTCTAACTGAGCTGATGGGGCTTGAAGATTATGATCTTCTTGAACCCCACTGCCTGGTGCTGGTGGTGACAGTTTCAGAGTCAAGTCCACATTACTCATAGTAGGCTCTGCTCTTCGCCTGCTCGACTCTTCATGGCATGTTTCTTCAGTGCATCTTGGGATTACTGGGGTCCCTCCACCCTACGAACAAAACATATCAGCAGTATGGAGGAATATGAACAATATGACAATTTCCCTGCAATAAAAACCAGCAAAGAAAAAGGAAAAAAAAAAAGAAACCATCTTGATCATCAAAGAGTTAAAAGGACAAGAATGAAAGCAATAATTCACCTCACATGAAGGATGCAAGCTTCCCAAGTCTGATTCGTGAAGGTCACCTTGCTCAAACGGAGTCAAAATCGGACTGTTCATCCGAGAATCAACATAAAAATTGCTCCCAGGTTGTTGTGGTTGTGCCATCTCTTCCTCTTGCTTAACATCTTCATCACCCTCGTTATTGTTGGGCACGATGGAGTCATTAGCAGTGCCTGCATTTGTACACTCATGAGCCATTTACTTGAAAACAGAGTCTAAACTTTCTCTCTTCGGCCTGGACAATTATATATAGCTCGGTAGCAGTTTAGCCCAGAAACGTGATTTTTCATGCTTGTTTTTCAAATCCAGTGGCAGCATTTGGAAAGTAGAAAGGTGGGGGCGGGTCCATTGTGAATCTTATGGTCGTGCTCATTTATAGTTATCTCAAATAAGAGATGAAGGAAAAGATTATCTTGAGTGGTCATGTAGATAATTAATCCAGAGGCTATCTTGTGATCTTTCCCTACTTGAACTTTTGATCTTTTCCAACCCGTGTTGGACAACCGACATAGGAGATCCGGCAACAATTATTACGTGCTCTCAGAGCATTGAGTCGTAGATTATCATGAGTAGTTTGCAATTTGTATTGGAAAATCGGAAAAATGAGAGGCTTGTTAAACAGTAGTACAATTTCTTTTCTTTTAATATTTTGGTCTTTGCTTTCTGTGGAAAATATGCAATTGTTTGCGAAAATTCAGGGGCATAAAAACCATGGGAGTCGAAAAAGACTAATATACATATATATATATATATATACATATATATATATATTAAAGTTGCGATGGCGAGTGTTGCGGTACACTTGTTAAGCATGCCGGATAATGATTTCGAAACTCTAATTGCACACTTTACTAGAAATGTTAATACATTGATAACCGCATTTAATTAGTAACCTAACAAGTGCTTAAAACACGCTAGTTAACAAAAACCGGTACATCAAAAAGAATGAACGAAGAGAAACAACATCGGTAATGCCAAGAACGTGCACTTACGGTAACCGTCGCAACGACGAGACGAGAGGAAAAAAAGAGGACAGATTTCCAAACTCAAAAGAAGCTTGTGCTTTCACGTGAATCCGTTTGTTATTTTCTGCGGCTGTCACGAAGAAGTCACAAATGCTTTGGGCTTGTTGGTCAATCTATTACCATTTTCACTACATGCAGTAGACAGCAGGAGGACCATGCTCACATTTAGAGTTATTCATAGAAACAAAACATAAGGTCTCCAGAGGGCTGCAGCATATGGTAAAACTCTGTTCCAAAGCGCATGGAAAAAAGCAAGAGTAAATCGTTTTATTTGCTTGACAACGTAGAACGAATTTCTAATTTGTTAGGCCATCCGTTTATTTACTAGTCCTGTCTACGTACATTGCAAAGTACACTTCGCAATATAACTACAAGGATGCACAAATGGGGTAGAAAAGCAACATCTCTCTCTCTCTCTCTCTCTCCCTGCACTGCCGAACCAAGTCAGTGTCCCTGTGCAGTCCCTACGCCGTTAACAAAAGGTTACAGCAACTATTCGATCATCAGGGAAAGTGCATAGGACCTCTTTCTTCATATTGAATCTGAAGAGCTTTGATGGATCCAGATATACTCTTGCATAGTGACATATACCAGATCACTACCATAATCTTGAACCGAGATTGTTGTTGTCTTCGCTGCCATCGTCATTGTTGTCACCATCAGTTGCAGCAGCATAAAATAAGTCATCATCGCTAACATCAGATTCCTTGTCACTCCCACCATCCATATTATTATCAAGAGCGTTCACTGAATTCCAGTCGGGAGGAAAAGTCTTCTGTAAGGCTTCTGTGAGCTCCCCACCTGTCCTCTCAATCTTGCGCAAACACTTTGACCAATGAACAGCAGTCCCCATGTCAACTGTGAACCCACACTCTATTATCTCTTTGCATATAGATAAAACTCCGGAGTACACGTAAGCTTCCGCAACAGTTGCCCTTGCTAACAATGATGTCATCAAGCAGTGATACACAGCTTTGTCTGGCTTCAAACCGACCTGCTTCATCTCTTCAAAGCATTTCAAGGCCTTCTCCGGGTGAGATGCACGGGCCCACCCATGTATTAAGGTCGTGTAGGTTTTGACATTTGGCTTCACCCCCAAAGCTTCCATTTCTTCCATTGTCTTTGATGCTTTCTGAGAACAAGAAAGTCAAGAAAGAGACGAAGTCCAAATCAGGGAGAGCAGTGTAAAGCAGAAACCTATTAATATTTAAGACGGAGAATTGTTTTTCAGGCTCATATATGCAGCATTAGGTGCTAACTACACAAGGATACAGCCATCAGGAGCAATAATATGAATTAGTTTTCCAACTTCCAAATAACATGATAAAGAGCTATCAAAGAGGATGGATTTCTCTATGATTAGTCCATACAGCAACGAATATCAAACCTAAATGTACGCAGATCTTCCTCATGACCACGAGAACATAGTTTAATATGTAGAAGACAAGAAAAAGACAAGTTATTTCAATCCCAAGAAAGAGAAGGTACCGCCATGTCTCCAGCCTTGCAACAAGCATTGATGAAGGATGTGTAAGTGTGGATATCAGGTTTAACTCCTTCCTTCATCATTTGTTGCATTAGGTCAGCAGCCTCCCAGACATCACCTCGTCGAGCCCATCTACACGACAAAATAGAGCTTCTCAAACAGGGGATAAAAGCATATATTTGCATTCACAAATGAAAACGATAGCTAAAGTAAAGGTTCAATCTGAAAATGACTTCAAAATAAAGAAATAAAGAAAAAGAACAGACTTGGCACAATTTTTTTATGAAGATCAACATGTATGAACCCCCGTCTTTCTTGTCGAGAATTCGACATCTAATTGAGCCTTCATGCAACTTTATGTTAACACAAATTGCAACATTCATACCCATCAATCAATATGTTGTAGACAAATGTGTTTCTGGGAATCCTTTGCCTACTCATTTCCCTAGTAACTGCCAGCGCACTTTGCATCCTTCCTGCCTTACAACATGCCTTCAATAATGCCTCATATGTATACACATCAAGTTCCAGGCCCTCGTTTCTCATCATAGTAAAATATTCAAAAGCTTTTCCTGTGTCGCCCAATGATGCATAACCATGCATGATGGTTGTATATGTATGTTCGTTTGGACTTATGCCTGCCAGGGTCATTTCATTCAATATTTCAACAGCCTTCTCCATCTGCATCAGATAGGATATTAGCAGGGCAAGTAGTCAATTTATGAAATAAATAGCTATAATAACATACATGATAAATATGCATCTTCACAAAAATTAAAACCAAAACCATGAACAGTCAAGAATAAACTGAATCTAGCATAATAGTAAGAAGCCACATAACAGTTGACGTGAGCAATCCCATATGGGTACAGTCAAGCCCATCAATCAAGCATAGGTTCAAGAGCAGGTCTTGGACTTGCAAGGCAATCCTTAATCCATTGAGACAAACTTTTGCCTAAAAAGGTAAAAAGATGAAAATGAAAGCAATCCAAGTAATGCCAGAAAGGTCATGGTAAATCATTTGCATTCTCAGCCAATTCTTTTTCCCCATCATGGAGAGTTATTACACTTTTTTTATCTTAAGAACTATATACCTGACGCTTCTCCACGAGACCAAGAATCAGAGCATTGAAAGTGTGCACAGTAGGAATGCATCCACTCCGCCTCATCATATCAAACATCTCTAGAGCTCTTCTGATCTCCCCAGCTCTTGCAAAACCATGTATGATGGGCATAAATGTACGTGAGGTAGGTCTATGCCTCTCCTTCTGCATTTGCTTGACAGTGCTGATTGCACGATCAATGTTTCCCATCCCACAAAATGCTCTGACAATATTATTGTACAGCACTACATCAGGCTTCAAACCACTTGTAATTACATCCTCAAAAACGGCAAATGCATTAGCCCAATCCTTTAGTTTCAAGAATCCATTGATCAACATTGAATATGTCTTCATGTTATGCTTTATGCCCGCCCCTTCCATCATTTTGCTGATCTCCAATGCTTTAGAAACCTTTCCAATCTGAGATGACAAACATGAAGAATTTCATTTGTGTCTCCCACATGGACCAATGCATAAAAGATTTCTATCCAATATGAAGCAAACATTATCTGCATGCAGTGCACAAGGCGTATCATATCAAAATAAGTATAAAAGGTAGGTACAGTCATACATCATGCCGTGCCGCATTTTCTATCATGAACCTAGACAATCTAAACTAAACACCAAGAACTGAAAGCTAGCAGAGCTATGCAAGGAACTTGCCGCTGTGGGTCGTACACTACTGCTTGGTAAGATAATTAGCCCCATGACAGGGTGAAAGAAACAGAACCAACAAAAGCAACCAATTATGGGGATAACGAAGATGCATACATAAATCAGTTAAACAAACACGCCGTCACTGAACCACAGAGTTTAACCAGTTTAAAACAGAGATCCCTATCTTGTACAAAGCATACAGGATAACATATATGTAGGGTACTACCCATGAAATCAATAAGAAGATGATGTTATCCACAAGTAGCACGCACACGCCAGCACTGTATTCAAGGCTGATAGAGAGAGCAACCAGAAGTAAATCGTTTAAGAGGAAAGACACGTCATTTTTAAGTAAAGAGCTTGACTAATGTTTAGAGGCATTAAGCTTATGAGCCATACAATGAAGTCGTGGAAGAGAGTTATTGAGCATCGTTTAAGAATAGGGACCAAGATCTCTGTAAATTAATTTGGATTTATGCCAAGAAGATCTACCATGGAGGCTATCTTCTTGATACGATAGATGATGGAGAGATATCGAGAAAAGAAGAAGGACCCACATATGGTGTTTATTGATCTCGAGAAGGCGTATGATAATATTCCAAGAAAGATTCTGTGGTGGGTTCTTGAGAAGAAAAAAGTACCTTCAAAGTACGTAGAGGCAATCAAGGATATGTATGATGGTATTACCACATGTGTGAAGGCTTGTAATGGCACATCAAGTTATTTTCCAATCACAGTAGGCTTACACCAAGGTTCTCCTTTGAGTCCTTATCTTTTTATCCTAGTTATGGATAGGCTAACAAAAGATATCCAAAATGGGTGCCGTGGTGTATGCTATTTGCAGATGATATTGTGCTTATTAATGAGGCCAGGGCTGGGATTGGCGCTAAATTAAAATTATGGAGAAGCACGTTGGAGTCTAAAGGATTTACATTAAGTCAAAGTAAGACCGAATACATGAAGTGTGAGTTCGACAAGGCAAGAGGAGGAGATCAAGAATCCGTGAATATGCTTGGACAAGAAGTACCCAAGAAAGATGATTTTAGATATCTGGGATCAATATTGCAAAAGGGGGGAGAGATTGATGAGGATGTAAGCCATAGAATCAAAGCAGGTTGGATGAAATGGCGCGGTGCATCGAGGGTTTTGTGTTATCGCAAAATCCCTCTTAGGCTAAAAGGAAAATTCTATAGGACAGCAATAAGGCCCGCAATGCTATACAAAGCTGAATGTTGGCCAGCACAGAGGCAACATGAGCATAAAATGGGAGTAGCGGAAATGAGAATGTTAAGATGGATGTGTGGTCATACAAGGATAGATAAGATAAGAAATGAAGATATTCAACAAAAAGTTGGAATAGTACCGGTGGCAGAAAAGATGAGAGAACATAGATTAAGATGGTTTGGATATATTCTTCGAAGATCCCTAGATACTTCGGTAA
The DNA here is from genome assembly GCF_020921035.1 of Rhodamnia argentea. Classification (NCBI taxonomy): domain Eukaryota; kingdom Viridiplantae; phylum Streptophyta; class Magnoliopsida; order Myrtales; family Myrtaceae; genus Rhodamnia; species Rhodamnia argentea. Next base: position 4,862,626 of record NC_063154.1, on the reverse strand, counting down.
GAACAAAAGTTTGTTACCAAGAGCATGACATGAAGAAAGGAAGAGGTCGGCCGAAACTTACCTGGGGGAAAGTAGTAAAACAAGATTTAATGAAATGGGAAATAGATTGGTGTACGGTTTGTCTTAAGACGGAGTGAAGGAAAGCTATTTGCATTGGAGGGGCAGAATTTCTATGTTCCAGACTGTCATTTTTAGTTTTTTTTCCCTAGATATATTGGATTATATATTTATTTTTATTTTTATATAATTATTTTTTTCCCTCAATCGGTCTTGCTTTTATTTTATTTATTTTTGGGTTCATCGACCGCCGACCCCAACTAGTTTGGGATAAAGGTGATGTTGATGTTGAACTCGACTAATGTTTAAAGTTCAGAGGTGCGTAATATGGAGAGAAATTATATGAGAAAGAGAAGACAAAGAATGCATCACCTTGGTGTAGAGATTGATCAGACATCCATAAGTAACTACGGAAGGTGTGAAGCCACATTCCTATCAAAAGGGAAAAACATTCAGGTACCCTTCTGATGCAATTGCCATGTGTAATGACTTCAGAAGACACACACATTGAGATGTGAAGAAAGTACTCAGGAAAATGCTTCAATTTACACTCTTCGAGGTACAAATAGTCAGGAGAACACAAAAGAATCACAGAATATCCATATGATCCATTAGTCACACTAGTCCTTGCGGAAATCCAATGTTTCAGATGCTCCTACTTATCGAAAAGATACCCAAAGCTAGACAAATAACACCTGTGATACTTGACCAGAACATAAAAAAAGTCAAATCTTGCACATAAAGGCAAATTTTTGCTATGATAGTTCTATTGATCTGACAGTTTTCAGTTGAGAAGAGAGTTCCTAGTTCTGCAATGGGCAACATTATCTGAAAAAATCAAACCAAGATGAACTTGGCAAAGACTAGAGCACTAACAACCATACCTTAAGTCTTTCAAAAACAACAAGGCATTTATTCTCATTGCCCACCATTGTGTAACCATCCATCATGGTGTGATAGATGTCAATGGGAGCATCTACTCCTTCTTCTTCCATCTCTCTTACCAATGCTTCAGCTCGATCCATGTTGCATGTTTGACTAATAGATGGAAAAAGGACCAAAAAGAAATAAAAATTTTATAAGTACAATATTTTATCTAATTATATGCAGGAAGACTATGTTAGAAGCAAAAATGTGAAGCAAAATTAAATGACTTTTCACATAAAAGAAGAACCCATCTAATTTACCGAAAAAAGAAGAGGGACAGGACACAAACAATAATTACCATATAAAGCAAGACATGCAAATCTGAAGGACTATAGACCTAAAGTCAGTGGAATCTTTATGCCTGAAACCCTGTTTCAAATAGTCATTTATTTGGTACCTCCCAAGGATCAAGAACCACCATTCTAACCCTTCTAGGGGGATTCCATCCACAAACACAAAGTTCATGGTTGACTGATATTGCTCATCATCATTTGGCTATTGCATTTATTTTAGCAGCAGAAATTACAGATACTCACCAGTGAGCATATATAATATTCCCATAAACTCTTGCATTTATCGTTGCATGAGTCTCTCTAGCCTCCCTGAACCAGTATTCTGCAGCTCTTCCAAAACAGTAATAAGAAGTGTGAGGATATAGGAACACAAATTAACCTCTTCAAAAAAAAAAAAAAAAAAAATTGGATAGAGATATTAAATTAGTGCAAGTGTCGTTATCAGTTAGAATGGATTTAAGAAATTAGTGGCGAAAGCACAGAAGTGACTTCTCATGCATGTCTGTTCATCACAAAAGGCAGCCAAAGTATTCTTTTCCAAAGCAAAATATAGAAGGACTTGTCATCTCTCCAACAGAACCTAATAATTACTATGTCCTGGTGAAATTAAACACCACCAAAGAGAACGATCTTACGACGATGGATTTAAATTCTCAAGTAATTGATCACGCGTACGGTTTACTTACTCAGCATTGCCAATTTTTGCAAATCCTCCCACAAGTATGCTATAAGTTACCAAGCTCATCTCAATGCCTTCTTCCTTCATCTTTCTCACACAAGATAATGCTTCTTCCATATCTCTACCAACAGCATAAGCATGAATAAGACTGCATAAAGTATACAAACCTTGGTGAGTTAACAAAAAGGATACCTAAATATCACTCTTTACCATGGAAAAAAGCAGGGATACACATATATATCTAATTGAGTATAGCCAAAGACATTGGTATAAAATCAGGTGAATAGATGTGGATCTTTTATTCAGAAAGGTTGATGTAGAATATAGCTCACTGAAAGAGTTGAGCTTTTCACTTATTATAAATACCAGGAACCATCACACTAGACTGGCAAGTGTACCTAATGGAACATGCAATAAAACATCAAGCTAAGTAGAGCAGTCACATGAGTTCCAATGAGCCGTAGACAAAAGCAGAAATTATTACTTGGTGTAAACATGCGAGGTAGGCTCTATTCCCCTTGCTCGCATGCTCTCAAATGTTTCTCGTGCTCGGTGCATATCACCTCTTCTTGCATAATAGTTTACCATCAGGCCAAACTCTCTTCTGGACGGCTAGCAAGAAGAATAGCATAAGCGAAACAAGGTACTCACAAGACAAAGTTCGAACCTCTCACTAAGTAAAATTATCATTTCATTGTAAGAATCAGATCTTCAGACAAATGGCAAAGATAAGTCGAGGAGAGTCAAAAGGCAGTTACCACATCAAGGAGTAATTACTAGAGTTTGATTCTGATTAAATGTGGTAATATTACAGTGAAAAAATAGGGCCCAGAGTAGGAGGTGCTCCAGGAAGGATAACCATTTGGAGCAATGATATAAGAACTAACTTAATGACACAAGGTAAAATGAAGCATATTTTAGCAGTCAAAACATCTGCTAAGAGCAAATCTTTGACCATAAAAGATGACACAAATTGGAGAGCATCACAAATATCACACAAGTTAAATAAATTTGACCCAGAATTCTTTCTATGTTCTCCAAGAATGTAATAAAGGGTATATGCAAATTATTCCAATTTCTAATTGCCGTACATGATCACCAGTGCCTACAAGTTAAACTTTGTCCGGAGATAAATGTAACCTCTGACAAGATTAATCCACTGCTATTTTACACCAATTTCACTTTTCCGCAGAATAATTCCTGGAGTCATTAACATCATCCAGTGCCTCAACAAACAAGACAATGCATATTAAAAGTATCTCAACAAGCAATGCAAACAATTTGAAACGGTCACAAGCTTATACCTTCCTTATCCGCTCGAACGCACTTACAACCGCTTGCCAATTCTCTGGCTCCGTCTCCAAAACCGTCCTAAACGCATTCCTCGACCACTCCCTCTCTTCATGCCACTTGGTCCTAAACTCCGCCGCACCATTCCCCTCCACATACCGCAGTCTCTCCTCCGATTTCTCCTTTAGCCTCCTGCCATCATCTAGCTTCACTGTCAAAACCCTACCATGGAACTCCACTCCGTCAAACTCCACAGCCTTCATCGCAGACTTAGCTGTGGTCGGACCGCTGTAGATAACAAATCCAAAGCCTGCATTTCTCTCGGTCTCATTGTGTCCCTTAATGAGGATCACGTTCTTAATCGGCCCAAACTGGCGGAAAAACTCGGCTACCTCGTTCTTCTTAATCCAGTTAGGCAAATTGCCAACGAAAATCTTGCCTAATTGACGGTAATCAATAGCCGCCAGAGCGTCATTCGAGTCAGAATCCTTAGTGACTTGACTACCACCCTCTCGGACGTCATTTTCACCCACTTCGGGCGGTGGCGGAGGAGGTGGAGGTGGAGGTGGAGGTGGTGCGAGCTTGCTGGAGAGCCAGAGCTTGTTGGAGAGAGACGTGGTCGTTGAAGTGCTGGTGGTGACGGAGGTGGAATCGGGACGATGAGACGGATTTACGAGGCTCTTCAGCGGGTTTTTGGGGATTTTGACCCTCGGCTTAGCCGAGAAAGACGAGGGAGGGGGGTTCTTGAGGACTCGGGGTCGACGGAGGGGGTTTGAGGTGGAGGGACCGGAGGCGGGGTCCTCGGGCTCGGGGTTGGGCTCGTGGAGAGGCCGCACAGAGAAGGAGACGGAGGAGGTGCGGAGTTTTGCGGCGGCGAGAGTGGCGGAGGAGAGCGGTGGCGGGTGGGTGTGGAGTGAGATTGCGTCCATTATCGCATTGCGAGTGGAGGGAAAGTGACGAACGGCAACAAATGGCCGGTCATCAGCATGGCGCTCAGCTCGGACCAGCTTCTCATCCTCTCCAACCTCATGGATAGACCTTATATTTTTATGGACAGGCCCCTGATCTTTTTGTTAATATCTAATGTAGTCCCCGTACATTTTCTTTCGTTTGATCTAATGGCTGAACTTTTTAATATTCACATATATAGTCCTTCGTTATATATATAGACACACACACTTATTATGTGGATGTGCCTATCTATGAGTTACAGGGATCCCTACACGGCAAATTTGGCTTCAAGTTAACAGAAATCGTGGCCACATCAGCTGATGGTGTTAAACTTTTAACGGAAGGACTGTATCGATTGGATTCTTGAAAGCCTAAGGGTTAAATTGAATAAAATTAAAAATATATATAAAAAATAATGTCCCAATTATTCTTTGACCATCACCTAATTCTTTTTTTTTCCCCTTCCTTTTGAGTCAAGATAACCGAATATATATAAAGAGAGAGAGACATACACACATACACATAATATACACATAATATACACTCTTGCGACGTAACAGTCACATGTGAGTTATAGGGATTCCGACGAATCTAACTTCAAGTTAACACAAATCATGGCCATGTCAGCCAATAGTGTTGAATTGTGTCGATCGAATTCTCGAAAGTCCAGGGGCTAAATTGAATAGAATTAAAGAGTTAAAAGAGCAATGTCGCAATTATTCGGGAGGCGGAAAGCAAACTTCTTCTCTTCGGCATTAAATCTGCTTAATTTTAAGCGCGACAAAAAGTCGCACTCCTTATTCTCGGAATCCCAGCCCCACCCCCTTTGCCTTTTTCTTTTCAACTTTTTTAGTGGGGTTAATTCGATATTTAATAGCTATCACTTATTTTCCATCTCGACTCCTAATTTTTCCCCTCTCTCTCTCTCGCTTTGTTTTTCTAATGGTCGCCGGTTCGTATTCGTGCAACATACATTTTGGACTTTCACGAGTAATCTAATTCTTAGCATGTCAATTCGGAAGATTCTCCCAATTATAATCTAAACACGCCGATTACGACGTCTTATTACGTGGAGATCTCTCTTTTTTAATTATTGGTAACTCTTATAGAGAGGTTTAAAATCAAGTCAAACAACAAACGCGTGCTTTTATTTAAAAAAAAAAGAATTACATTTTCTTTTGAAAATCAGAAATCGTTGCACAAAACACGACTAAACTCTGATGATGGAGTTAGGAACCCCGAAGCCCATACTAATATCCCCTACTGGCTATTGCCAAGCAGGGTTTTCCAACGCCTATGATGAAGACCTCGATTGTCAGGTTTACATACCCGACTTCCACACTCGGGTCACCAGTGGTGGCACCTAACTCTTCCAACGCTAAGCCTTGGTCTCCCGAAATTGGGATTGGGACCTCACTTCCCATTGCCAAGGAACCCAACGGTCGGACTTGGGTACGTGGCTCTCGTGCATGGGTAGGGGTTGTCCATGCTTGGGCTCCTCACGATCGAGCTTAGCTCTCTCGAGGCTAGAACTAAGGCTAGGAGTATAGTGCCCATGACCCCGACAAAGGGCTTGGGTCCCTTGAGGTCGAGCTTAGGTCCTTAGCTTTAGCACTCGGCCCCAAGTCATTGGCACACGTACCAAAGACCTCGAGCAATTAAGTTTGAGTCCTCGACGGAGGGGGTTCCATTCCCCGGAAATTGGGCCAGAGTCCCTCGAGGCCAAGATTGGAGCTTGAAATTACATTCAAGACTTTTTTTTAAAACGCGTGTCATGATTTCCTTATAACAAAAAAAAAAAAAAGTCTTCATATTACATAGGAAAATGATATTATTTCACTTAAAAACAAGTTCCTTTGAATATACTTTCGCAAAGTATATTTTCCTTTGAGCGAATGGAGCTGTTACTTTTTCCCTTTCCTTTTACTTTATCTTTTTTTCTCAGGTTCCCTATTATTTTATCGCCACTCCAGAAAAAAAAATTAAAAAATCCTCGCCATTTTCATTTTTAGCCCCCGTCCTTTTAATTATTCCTCTTTCTCCATCATTTTTAAGCTTTTAAGCCATCGTCGTCTGCGCTTTGCTTTTGTTTCCCTAGATTCTTCCCTCTTGACTCGTCGTCTCTGCAACAATCTCTCTCTCCCTCTCTCCTCCGATCAGATCTCCGGGAACTCTCGCCGCGGAAACTCCGATTCTCTCTGCTCACTCATCCATGACGCTCGGCTCGGGAGGATCGGGGGTCGTTGGTGAGTTCTCAAAACCCTCTCGTGACCTCGTTATTCGACCTGCTTTTGGCCTCTTAGTCTCGTGTCTTCGTGGATGTGCTTTCGCTTGCTTCGCTTTGCACTTTGTCGATCCGGAGATTCTGCGGATTGACGAGCGCGCCGTATTAGCGTGTTCGGGTGGTTCGCAGGTCTGTTTTGGCTTGACGACGGTGGTTTCGTATCTTAGGTGAAGAATTGGTGGCGTTATTCTCTCGAGTTAGGTGCGATGTTGCGTTTAGGGGGAGTGCCTGTAATATTCTGTGCTTTAGATGGCGTAGGCCGGCCTTTGGTATCTGAGTCTTTGTTTGATGACGAATTTGAATGCTTGCCGCTTGTATTCTTTGTCATTTGTAAGGCTTGTGGCTGTTGAGGGATAATGATCTTTGTATCTTTGCCTTTTTTTCTTGACTGTTATGCTTAGCTAGCTTTTCCTCGTTAGGCTTTTGGATGTGTGTAATTGATGTGTTAACGAAAATACTTTTGTGTTAATACGCTCGATTTTTGGATTAGTCTGAGGTTTTTGTTGGCTTGCACAAGATTTTGAAATGATGTTCCAGGTTTTGATTCACTGGGGAAGTGCTTGCAAAGGCATTTGGCTGGGATGAATTTGCTGGGGAGTTTGGTTTAATAAGGAGTGAAGATAGCTTAGGGAAAACTGTTTTGATGCCTCATGCACATTGTTTCACCTTTCTATTGTGGTGTACCTGTACAAAACCACTTTCCTGTCGAACTGGTGCACTCACTTGATTTTAGTGCAAATCATATATTAGATGTGACTAGACCTCAATAGCTTCGGTCAGTTGGTTGTTACCATTGCAATTGAGCTGAAGGTCTGTTTGTCTAAAGTTGCTGGTATTATTCCACTTTCAGTCACACAAAAATCTTTTTTGCTGTATTTTCCTCGTATTAACTGTTATTGCTCATCTAGAAAAGCAGCCTATATCTTCGTAGGAAATGGTGGCAGCATTCTTTTAATATTTAGACTATTAATTGAAGGAGAGTGTGTGAAACGGTGAAGTCTTGGATCCTGAATTGATGATTGAGGTAATGGATCATCAGATCCTGTCTTGTGGGAAGTCTTGCTTGTCCAACTGTACAATAATTTTATTTTCGCATAGGCTTGGGAACACTTTCATGGTTAAGTCATCAAAGGCATTGGCTTGGATTATTGTCTTAAATGGCTGGTATATGGGTGTAGTGAAGTATTAGAGCATGTGCGTCAGCAAAGTCTGACTATTTTTAGTATCTATCTCATTACATAATACATGCTTGAACTGAAATTCATTAAAATATGCTATCACTTTCGCTTAATCAAACGTATACAAGGAGCTTTATTCATAAATATCCTTAGACAAGTATAACAAATCATTATTATTTTATTTGTTGTGTGGGAATGATTGCTTCATCACCATTTTCCCTTTGGCACGCATGTATGTTTGCATCTGATGAAGCTTCTATGCTTAGACTAGGAACCTCTTGATTGCCTGTAATGTGACTTGATGCTTTGCAAAACACTTACGAACATCTAACTTTTTGAGTCTACTTTAGTTCCTCGAAATTTCAGGTTATTGGAGGAACTTGAGCGTGGAGAAAAAGGAATTGGAGATGGCACTGTTAGCTATGGGATGGATGATGGGGATGACATTTACATGCGGTCTTGGACTGGCACCATCATTGGTCCTCACAATGTGCGGTTTTCTGTTATAAGTAATCTATTTCATTTTTCTGTTTTCACCAACTTGTGAAAAGAGTACTTGTACTTCGACATTCTTGTCTGTGCATGTCAGTTGCAATTCTCAATGTATTGTGTAATGAGATTTGGTTTCTTAGACGAAGATGCTTCGACTTTTGAAAGGATGAATTAGATTGAATTGATTGGGGTCATGATATTACAATCTTGGGAAACTTTAGTTGGTCTTTTAAACCTACCCCAGGTCCTGTGTTGTTACTGTTGCATTTTTCATTACCGATGGCAACTTATAGATAAATGACGATTGTGGTCAGCATATCCTTTTGCTGTTAGAACAATAGGATATTGAAGACTTGAAAATGTGTTCTTGTTGTTTAGATGCGACTGAAAATGTTTTCCATGGTTAACTAGGGTAGTAGTTGCTTAGAGCATGGAATATATTAAATGGATCACAAAATATTAACTCTGATCGCCATACCAGATCACTTTATGAAGAAATTCTAAGTTCTCATCTGTCCAATCAGAGGTCATATTTGCTTGACAGAATGTGAAGATGTAGCCTGTATTCTTGTTCTGAGCTGGCTGTAAGAGTATATTTTTTGGACTTATTCTTGATATCATCAGTCAAAGTATAATGTTTGTTTCTGTTCATGTTCACCACTGTCTAGTGTAGATTGCTTACTGTTGCAGATTTTGCTCTATTTCCCAGACTGTACATGAAGGTCGTATCTACCAGTTGAAGCTGTTCTGCGACAAAGATTACCCAGAAAAGCCACCCAGTGTTCGTTTTCATTCACGCATCAACATGACATGCGTTAACCATGAAACTGGAGTGGTAATTGATCCCATTCTCCTATGTTTGTGGAATGTAGTGGTTTCTATTAGTGCACGATCATGACTTTGTGCTGCATTATTTATATTCGTGTCTATCAGTGAAGCACATTCATGGCTTCGTATAGCCATCACTTCTGCAATCCTCGAAATTCTTAGTTTCTGCATAAAAGCCTAGATGTCGCAGATTCAGTGTGAGATTTGACGATCTTTGGACATTGACATAGAAAGACCTAAAGACTACTACCCTCTCTCTGCAGGTCGAGTCAAAGAAATTTGGGTTGCTCGCAAATTGGCAGAGGGAGTACACCATGGAGGACATACTGACTCAGCTGAAGAAGGAAATGGCAGCCCCACACAACAGGAAGCTCGTCCAGCCTCCTGAAGGCACCTATTTCTAGCTCTGAATATGACATAGAAATCAAGGGGCATGTTGCTTTCGCCACATGCAATATATAGTTTGTAATGCTGTGTCGATGCTTTTAAAGTCACGATGGTGGAAGAGGGGAATGGCCCTAAGAAAGCCGTCCCCTTTTCCTGGATTCATTGTTGTTCTATCGACTTCTTTCACCTAAACTATGTCTCAAAAGATTGTTTAGTGAATGGAATTTTAATCCGCGTGTCAAAATAGCTTGCCGATCGCTACCTTAATTCGCCACTATTCTTGCCTAGTGCAGCATTTATTCTTGGCCAGCTGATAGTGGTGATTATTTCTGTCTTTTTGGCCACAAGAAAACAGCAGGACACTGCTCCGAAACTTTGGAATTTCGGAATATTCGTCAGTCCAAATTATTTGATGGTAATCTGGAAAGTGAAAGTTCTAAGTTTTCCTGTTTATTGCTATGAAGTTTCTACATGCACCCGTGACAAATTTCATTCGGTGGCAGGAACTAATTGAATGATTGGTTTCTTTTTCCCTTGACGGCGGACTCAAGAATCAACCCGTCTGTCATCTGTATGCACTTTCGGCCAAAAGACATGGCCTCCCATTGTCCCTATTCAGCGAAATCAAGCTTAGGAGGACCCAATAGAAGGAAGTATCAACATGGGCATATTTTGGGATGCAATAGTAAGGAATTTTTTTTTTTTTCCCTTTTTGGAGTTATCAGGAACTTCGTCAAGTGTTGGTTAAGATAACAACGATCGTTGCAAAATTGTCACGATTTCTCTGTTGTAATTATTAAAATCTTAGTCGCTTCTTGTGAATTTTTTAAGTCGGTCGATACTTATTTGATATGCATCTCCAATCATTTTCTAAGCAAAACGTGAAAGAGTTATAAAATGTAATCAATATGAATACCACGAGTATGCAATATCTGGACCGTATGGCACTGTAAATGTTGTCCTTTACGGTCGTAACTTTTATAATGTACAGATAGCCCCGATTTTAAGCCAATTTCAACTTTTCGTGGTCACCAAATCTCTGTTTACTTGTAGCAATTACTGTACAAACAGAAAAACGACCACAATTGCTCAAATATTAACTATTTAGTTTACTCATTTAGTAATAGTCGTGATAACCAAAAATAAATGCTCTTGCTACCAATTTGGTTAGTTAGGAGTTTGAAATAGTGTGATCTTAACGTGCATTTGTATGGGCGAAAAAATTTTCGTCAGACTTTCAGCATTTGGTTTACTGAAAAATGACAAGTCAACGAAAAATAATTTAGCACAAAAAAAATGCACACTTAAAATTAGAAAAATAAATTTTTTAACCTGCAAAGACAACATTTTTCTGAAAAATGACTTCCGAAAAAGCATTTTTCATTATCCTAAAACTTCCCGTAAAACCAACACACCCTAATGTATTTTATCTAGCTATGCACAATCCAAGCAAATTCCTTTTTCCTTTTTGGCTAAGGTTTGCACACCACGAATTCACGACTTTGCCGCCAGGTAGCGTGTTTAGCAGTCATTGCCCCTCTCCTCCTCTCTTATAGCCGATCACAGAAGTGATTTACAAGCCAGTGTAGACATTTTGCCAATCTTGTTGGCAGTGTCTTACCCCCAAAAATAAAAGGAAGAAGAAGAAATTAGGAATCCAAATAAGCTCCTCTGCGTAGAAATTAGAATGTCGCAGGGGGGAGGGTTCGGAAGAGGAAATACGCTTTGCTCTAGCAAAACTCTAAGGGAAAGTTAGACATTTCCAGAACACCAAAATCTTCAGCATGCAGAGAGTCATAGCATCATATGAGCCGGTGAAGGCAAAAGGAATTGTATTGCAGCTCGAAAGTCTGAAAATATCATGCTTAAAGTCGATCTTCAACACACCCAGCTGACTAGTTTAATTCAACATGCCCTTAACAAATGCTAAAACCCACTATCAAAAGCAAAATCAGACTGACCACAAAAAAGCTCCATTCTCACAGCATTAGCATGGCCTCAATCAGTACCTCCTTCCTGGTCCTCCACCGCGGCCAAAAGCCTGGGCGGGCATCATAACCTGTGGTTCAACCTCGACGAGCCCAGGAATGTCGGACATGCCGAGAGAAGCAAGCATGTCCAGAGTCTCCTTGTCGACCTTGATCTCGTTGGTCTTGATGGCTGACTCGTCGGGCACGAAGTCCATGCGACGCTCACGCTCCTCCTCCTGCAGCTTCAATGAGATCCCACGGACGGGTCCCTTCTGGATGCGCTTCATCAAGTGGGTGGAGAACCCGGCGATCTTGTTCCGGAGCCTCTTCGACGGAATGATGGCGACTTCCTCCAGGATCTTCTTGTTCGTGTGGAAGTCCAGAGTCATGCGAGAGTAGTACCTCTCGATAACCTGGCGAGAGGACTTCTTCACAGTCTTGGTGCGCACACGACCCATGATTGCTTACCTTTCCCTACATATCATTGGAGAAACCACAAAAATGACATCATTGCATCCAGCCAATAACTAGAAACATGTCTCACTTTCCACATTCAAGGTTCAGGGAAACGCAAAACCACTTAAACCCCACAAAAAATAAACAAGCAAACAACACAAGAACAGAATCGCCATTACCATATCTCAGTTGCAATTACTTGTCAGATTACAGCATTAAGGGAAACAAAACATCTCATCAAAATTCTATGCCTTGCACAATATCAGCCTAGTAGAAAACTCAGGTGCTAAAAGGGATTCCATGGCGATTAGGAGAATGTCACAATCAGATATTCGGAACAGAAGTTCGAATCCTCTCGTTTAAGGCGATGAAACTTCGCCCAAACAAGATCCAATACCGAGACCGGGCCGAACTCAAATAACAGTCATGAACACGAATCAACCCATGAGAATCAAAGCCACCGAGCTCAGAAACCTCCAACCCCATAAAAGCTACTCAAACAATCAACAACTTTGCATGTAAATAACTACATACGAAGGCTACGGACAAAATCGAACTTTAAAGCGCAATCGAGCCAATGATTTCTAGAATCCAGGAACTAGCAGAACAGAATATGCCCTAACCAACCACCCCAAATCAGGTTTCACCACCGTAAATTACAGTGGAATAGCCAAAGAATCACAAGATTTAGACTATGCTTACCTGTTGAGAGGAGATGAAGAACGAAGATGGAATGGATCGTCTGAGCACTCGGCGACTGCAAGGAGGAATGAACTTGACTGAGCAGACGTGTTAATAAATATGAGGGACGCTAGGGTTTCTCTGTAGGTGCAAAACGGAGCCAGCGAGCCGATCGGGCTGGGCTTTTTTTTGGGGCTCGATCTGTAGGCCTGGCCCAAAAAAAGGCCCAAACAGAAATTGCCCGATTTGGTGGCCGAACAATTTCTTTTTTTAATATTAACAGTAATCAGACTTCAAATCTCCCACGTACAATTCTAAAAAAACTAAAAGTAAATTTACGTAAAATTCATCTCAACTTTAACATGGAATAACTCTTGCGCCCTGTTGAAGTATATCCCACATCAATTGCAACGGGTTATAAATGCTTTTTATGTTCATATAGTCTATCTCCGCTTATCAATTTAAGCTTTTAGAAAAGTTAGCAACAGTCCTACAAAATCTCGTAAACTATCAGAGTAAGAGGTCCTGAGTTCGAATCTTTTCAGGCCCCTATTTGCCTTCAATTAAATATGTCCACGATAGTTTCAAATAAAGGGCTAGCTAAATATTATGACTGGTCAAGAGCATTTTTGTCCAAAGACAATTCTAATTCTAATTTACTTTTTAGTTTTTAATTTTCTTGTTTCTCATTTCTTTTTTTTTCTTTACTACGGCCTCGCCCACCGCTGGCAAGGGGTGGCCTCACTTGGGTAAGGGCGACCCTTGTCCACCTTCTTCAAGCATCGCCGAAAAATAAAAAAGGAAAAAAAAATTTCAAAAAATAAAAGACAAAAATGCCCTTGGTCAATTTGAAGGCCAGACCCTTTTTTTAGACTTATATAGCCACTTTAGCCCCTTATTTGAAATAAGATCAGCGTCATATTTTTATTTGAGAAAACGAGAGCACTTCAAGCCCTTATTTATAATTTTTCCTAAGTTTAATAGCTGAGAAACTAATGGTGACTTTGCTTGATATTGATGAAGCATTCCCTTGAGAAGCCAATTCCCAAAAAGATCAATAACAATGATAAAATAGTCCCTTGAGAAGAGAAAATGATATGCCGGGAAATGATTAGCACTTCTCTTTTCCACATAAAAAAAAAAAACAACAGAAAGAAAAATGATTAGCACATGGACTGTTTAATTACTGACATACTTACACTAACCGCAATTTAATAGTTTAAGTTTTGACAGTAATTGGCAGTGGTCCAACCAAATTTTTCCGTGCCACGGACTTGATGGCAAATGTGGGCGCTAAAGAAAAAAAATGAACTGTATATGCTTGAGTGGGGAAAGTAGAGATAAGCGAGTCAAATTGACTTCGAATATACCACTTGGTGTTCATACATTTATGTTGGCAAAGTCAAATCTTATTCAAGATAAATGGGAGCAAGATCACTTACATCAGTACATCCTCAAACTTCCTTTATTCAATGATTTTTAACACTGAACGCTTTTAGAATATAATTTGCAGGAACAAACATCACATTGTTTTGTTAGAAGGTGATCTCTCTCGTCTGTCTCACTCTCTCATGCTTTGGTGGGTGGGGTTGGTGCAAGGCCAGCCTTCAGCGCTTGAATGGTGTCGACAGTAGTATTGAAGGATTTAGCCAGGATTCCGCTGTCGATGTTGGTCTCGAACACGGCCACGGGGACCGACACCAGTCCCGCGCTCGCGCTTCCGAACGCGGAGACTGCCACGGCGTTGCCGGTCTGGTTGGTATTGAGCTGGAAGTGGACTAGCCCCTTGGGGAATATGAACATGTCACCGGTCTGGAGGGTCTGAGTGAACAGCGTGTTGGTGGTGTCCACGAACCCGACCTCGAGCGTCCCATAAGTGAGGAACAGGAGCTCCGACCCACGGGGGTGCGTGTGCGGGGGGTTCACCGCACCGCCCGGGAATTCGAGGACCGCGTACGAGACGCTCTGCCCTTCGAGAGCGGGGAACTCCTTTGCGCTCGCTTTGGTCACCGTAAACGTGGTCGGGGGTTCGGCGTTTATGAGAGACCTCATGCCGGTGAACGTGAAGAAGCTGCCGTCAACGACAGTGCCGTTCGGGGCCACAAAGTCGGTGAGAATGTCGGGATCGCCGGCGCTCGTTAAGCCGAGAAGAGACAAACCAAGGACTAATGCCGCGACGAGCTCATACTTGGCCATGATGGACACTTTGAAGCTGATGAAAATTTACCTCCCTTTTGTGTTCTTTGTGTGAAGACAGGTTTGAGTTCTAGCTTTCTCACCTGGGCCTTGTTTTTATAGGAAGAGCTTGACCGAGACGAAACCTAACTGTTGCTCGCTGAAGATTACAATGCCCTCGATGTTTTCTAGACATGCTCAAATATCTAGAGCAAATGAGAGCCGGTCGGTTCCATGTGTTCGCCGCATCTTGTTCAAGAATAATGCGAAGATATTCGCAGCGAGGACGGCATGTTGCGACTCGGTTATACACGCTAATGATTGACCAAAACCAACATGTCTTGAACTTATTAAGCTGTTGCCTGTCTGTTGTTTTTAACTCATCTGGGTTTCAAGTGTTAAAGCCCTTGAAAATGAAGACGGCCGGTCGTCGAAAAAGAGGATTATTTCGCCATTCGACCCACGTTGATCACATGTACCTTAGTCATCATCTACAAGAATGAAACAGGCTTACAAAAATTGCTGAGTGCCCATTTCTCTTTCCCTATAGCAGCTATCGATGAGTTAAACTTCTAGTATGAAACTTCCAAGCAACTGTGTAAGCTGGAGCAGTTCATCGGTTTTCACTTCACCAATGAGCTCTTTCAGCTTTTGGCTACCGTTAGGACCTCAAGATGACAAAATGTCGTTTAAGCTTATGCTCACGGACGGCAAGAATTCACTTCTCACAAAATGATCAGATCTAAATAGGTCAAAACATTGCACTGAAATACATATATGGACAACTTTTTTCTTCTGCCGGTTTAACAATCCAACCAATACATCCGATGGAACGAAACAGCATGGGACACTTTAGTTGTAGCATTAACATAGTCAGGATGATCCCGTGTTGTTTATATGAAAATGTGATCCAGATTGCTCCACTACTAGGACATCATAGATTGAAACTCTACTATCAGTTTCACTGTTTTCTTGCTCTGGACATTGTTAAATGAAGATGTAAATATTGGATTACTGACCCCGTGTTCTTCAGAAATCTAAGAATCATCGATCATCGGCAATTGCCCTTCTTTTTTGTGAATTGGAAATTCCTTCGTATAACGCGTTGTTTATGATAAGTTCCTATGTTTCCTAGCTTCAGATTATTAGTCCTGCATAATCCTTCTGTGATGAGCCTTAACCTCTCTAGCCGTCATTCCTCAGCTGATAGTACCTTTTCATATTACACTGCCTATTTGATTCGATTATGGTAAACAAATACGGTAAAAAAAAACAAAAAGAGAGAGAATAGGAAGAAAGTAGCGAAATGTTGATAAAATGTAAGCAATAGCTGGTCAAACGAAAGTTGCTTGACAATGATCCGACAAAATCAAATAGCTTTCTAAGCAGAGTCTTCCTCCCCTAGGCCGTTGGTGGCGTAGGCCTGAGTTTGAGAGCTTGAATGGTGGAGAACACTCGTCTTGAATGGCTTTGCCAAGATCCTGTCTTGATACCGATAGTAAAAACACTCGAGGGAACCAACACGGTTCCAGCAGGCGCGCTTCCGAATGCAGAGATGGCTATTGCGAAGTCCGTCTAATTAGCATTATACTGGAGGTGAACCGGCCCTTTAAGGAACACGAACATGTCGCCAGCTTGGAGCGTCTGATCGAGTGAACAGCTATTGGTCGTGTTGATACATCCGACCTCAACGCATCCATATACGAGGAACAAGACTCAGGCACATGGGGATGCGTGTGTGGAGGGTTGACATAGCCTGCCCCATGTTCCAGCACTGCCAACGAAATGATCTGCCTATTCACAGCCGGGAACTCCATGGTGGTTGCTAGCGTTATCACCTAGAAGGGGGTAAATAGATGATTTTGAAACTTGTGTTAAAAAATAATGCGAAAAACAAATAAGTTCAGAACTTAGTTCAAAGTCTGATTGAGAATAAGATCTAAGATGATGCTATGGTCAATTTGTGCACAAATCTACTATCAAGGATAATATAAAGAGAGTTTATGGGATAAAGAATTTGCACGCAAAGTTTATAGTGATTCGGCTTTGATAGTCAATCGGCTGGATTCCATTAATGAATAGCTCAGATTTTACAACTTGATGATGATCCTTGAGTCAATAGACTACTATGTTTAACACTCGATCACTTTGAATGAAAACCTCTAGGCTACGTTTGGCAGTCAAGATAAAAATCTTGATAAGATAAATTTTATCATTTTTTGTGTTTGGTTCCCGCTCGGGATAGGATACAGTGGGATATAGAAGGGATATAGTCTAAATATAATTATCTCATGAGGGAGGTGGGATAAAGGTGAATAGAATTTCTTTTATTCATGATTTAAAAACTATTTTTCTAAATAACAAACTTCTTATATAATAAAAATAAAATAATAATTATATTTAAATATATTTGAATTCTAATGTTAAAAAGAAAACTCAAAATGAAAAAAAAAACTCATTTTCATTTTTATTCATTATAAATCTTATTCATAATTTAATTTCTTTCTTCTTTATAATACATAGCATGTGTGTGTGTGTGTGTATCCTAGTATCTATATCATTACATATTTTAAGTATAACTGTATAGTTTATTATTTAATGAAAAATTTTATTAAGAAATGATGGAAACGAATCAAAATAATCATTAAAAAGGGATTTATAATTAAAAATAAGTAAGAATGAAGTAGAAGAACCTAGACTTTAAGTGAATATATTCAAACTTGAAAATGATTTTTCTAATTCTCGAAAAATGATGAGCAATGAAATTTCTAAAAAAAACTAGCATCTCCATCTTCTTCTCTTTTATATCTTTAGTTCATGTGGAAGTTTCATGGCTCCTTTGAAATTTTTTAGTTCACGATCAAGCTCTATGAAAACAGCGAGAGAGTTAAAACTTCTTCTCCTTCATAGCTTACTGGTTCACATCAAAAGTCTAAGGAAAAAAAAAAAAGAGTCAAACCTTCTTCTTCTCTGTATTTTGTAGTTCATATTGAAGTTTAACGAATAAAGCGAGAGAGGCAAGACTTTTCAGTCCCAAAGATGAATGGTTATATTTTCTTTTTCTTACCAGATTTGGCAGTGAATTATGCGATATTCTTACAGTTCGTTTGTATATTTTCAAATTCATTTACATTGATATATTATAAATATCAAATAATGAACATGATATGATATGAATATATCCGGCTCTATTACTGCGATTCACCAAACACTGGAGAGGACATGGCAAAATCCATGGATTTCATATCCAATCCCATCAAATTCTATTATGACTAGAAATCCGGACGACCAAACGCAGTCCTAAGATTTAGAGTGTTTGGATCAAGAATGAATATAGAATGTTCTAGAGCTTTGAAATTTCAGATTTTAGACTCTCTTACTATCTTCAACTTTGAATTCTCTTTTATACTCTTCCACCTTCAAACTAGTCGTTGAAAAGGTTTTCAGAGGATCACTTAATCCAATCATCCATACCATTAAGATATGGGTTTCCAAAGATAGAACACTTCATTGGTTTCATCCTCTTCTTCCTTAATTCATGTCTTTGATAGAGATAGAATAATCTTCACGATTGATAATTTTCAAAAACGAATATAACACAATTGCTAGCTGTTGTGATAATATAATATTTCTTAATCAACTTCTTTGATTTCATCTCATAAGAATTTGGATATTGCATCTAAAATACTCTCTCAGAGTTTGAGCTCTCCTAACGTCAGCCTCTTAACTTAAATTGCAAGATCAATTCCCATATATCCATTCCTTAACTTCTGAATGTACTTAGAACAATCTGTAAAAGAGTAATTTATTACATTAAATCACATTGTAGAGTATATGGATTGTTTTGTTAACTTCAAAATCAATTAAAATTTTTTTCAACAAAATTACATGAACAAAGATCACATTGTTTTATTAGAAGTTGATCTCTCTCTCTCACCCTCTCATTCGCTGGCGGGTGGGGGTGCAAGGCCAGCCTTCAGTGCTTGAATGGTGTTGACGGTAGTCTTGAAAGATTTAGCCAGGATTCCGCTGTCGATGTTGGTCTCGAACACGGTCACGGGGACCGACACCAATCCCGCGCTCGCACTCCCGAACGCCGAGACTGCCACAGCATCGTCGGTCTGGTTGGAATTGAACTGGAAGTGGACCAGCCCCTTGGGGAATATGAACATGTCACCGGCTTGGAGGGTCTGAGTGAAGAGCTTGTTGGTCGTGTCCACGAACCCCACCTGGAGCGTCCCGTAAGTGAGGAACAGGAGCTCCGACCCACGGGGGTGCGTGTGTGGGGGGTTCACAGCACCGGCCGGGAATTCGAGAACCGCGTATGAGACGCTCTGCCCTTCGAGAGCAGGAAACTCCTTCGCGCTCGCTTTGGTCACCGTGAATGCTGTTGGGGGACCGGCTTTTATGAGAGACCTCATGCCGGTGAACGTGAAGAAGTTGCCATCGATGATAGTGCCATTCAGGGCCACAAAGTCGGTGAGAATGTCGGGATCGCCGGCGCTCGTTAAGCCGAGAAGGGACAAACCAAGGACTAATGCCACGACGAACTCATACTTGGCCATGATGGACACTTTGAAGCTGATGAAAATTTACCTTGCTTTTCGTGTTCTTTGTGTGAAGACAGGTTTGAGTTCTGGCATTCTCACCTGGGCCTTGTTTTTATAGGAAGAGGTTGACAGAGAAGAAACCTAACTGTTGCTCGCTGAAGATTACAATGCCCTCGATGTTTTCTAGACATGCTCAAATATCTAGAGCAAATGAGAGCCGGTTGGTTCCATGTGTTCGCCACATCTTGTTCAAGAATAATGCGAAGATATTCGCAGCGAGGACGGCATGTTGCGACTCGGTTATACACGCTAATGATTGACCAAAACCAACATGTCTTGAACTTATTAAGCTGTTGCGTGTCTGTTGTTTTTAACTCATCTGGGTTTCAAGTGTTAAAGCCCTTGAAAATGAAGATGGCCGGTCGTCGAAAAAGAGGATTATTTCGCCATTCGACCCACGTTGAGCACATGTACCTTAGTCATCATCTACAAGAATGAAACAGGCTCACAAAAATTTTTGAGTGCCCATTACTCTTTCCCTATAGTGGCTATCGATGACTTAAACTTCTAGCATGAAACTTCCAAGCAACCGTGTAAGCTGAAGCAGTTCATCGGTTTTCACTTCACCAATGAGCTCTTTCAGCTTTTGGCTACCGTTAGGACCTCAAGATGACAAAATGTCGTTTTAGCTTATGCTCACAGACGGCAAGAATTCACTTCTCATAAAATGATCAGATCTAAATAGGTTACAACATTGCACTGAAATACATATATGGACAACTTTTTTCTTCTGCCGGTTTAACAATCCAACCAATACATCCGATGGAACGAAACAGCATGGGACACTTTAGTTGTAGCATTAACATAGTCAGGGTGATCCCGTGTTGTTTATATGAAAATATGATCCAGATTGCTCCACTACTAGGACATTATAGATTGAAACTATCCTATCAGTTTTACTGTTTTCTTGCTCTGGATATTGTTAAATGAAGATGTAAATATCGGATTACTGACCCCGCGTGCTTCAGAAATCTAAGAATCATCGATCATCAGCAATTGCCCTTCTTTTTTGTGAATTGGAAATTCCTTCGTGTAACGCATTGTTTATGATAAGTTCCTATGTTTCCTAGCTTCAGATTGTTAGTCCTGCATAATTCGTTGTCACCACAGGCACAATGAACTTATGGGCTTATCTTTTTAATCCTTCTGTGATGAGCCTCAACCTCACTAGCCGTCAGTTTTACGCACGTTGATCACATTTACCTTCGTCATCATCTACAAGAATGAAACAGGCTTAAAAAAAATTGCTGAGTGCCCATTTCTCTTTCCCTATAATGGCTATCGATGACTTAACTTCTAGTATGAAACTTCCAAGCAACTGTGTAAGCTGAAACAGTTCATTGGTTTTCACTTCACCAATGAACTCTTTCAGCTTTTGCCCCAGATGACAAAATGTCGTTTATGCTTATGCTCACAGACGGCAAGAGTCCACTTCTCATAAAATGATCAGTTCTGAATAAATAAAAACAACGCGCTGAAACACATAAAGACAACTTTTTTCTTCTGCAGCAATGTCGGCATGCATGTGCCGTGCCGTCTGTGGCTCTCTGACTATGTTCGGTACTAATGTCAATCGGGGAATTTGAGATTCAGTTGATCGAGATGCATCCAATTGGAGGTTTCTGAGAATTCTCTCTGCTGGTTCATCAATCAAACTGATGCATCCGATGGAACGAAACTACATGTGACACTTCAATTGTAGCACCAACATTGTCAGGATGATCCCATGTTGGTTCTATGAAAATATGACGCAGATTGCTCCACTGCTATGACATTTATAGATTGAAACTTCACTCTCAATTTCACTGTTTCCTTTTCTAGATATTTTTGAATCAAGATGAAAATGTTGAACTACTGACCCATGTGCCTCAGGATTCTAAGAATCAACAAATGATGTGTACTCTAGTAGAGTTAAATGCTTGTGATCTTGAATCAAAGTAACCACAAGAAGCCTTGCATTGAGATTAGAATATGTCTTCTTAATCCTGCTGTGATGAGCCTCAACCTCTCTAGCAATCATTCCTCAGCTGTAATACCTTTACAAATTATACAGTCTATTTGATTCGATTATGGTAAAAAATAATAGGAAGAAAGTTAGTCAAATCTTGATAAAATGCAAGCAATAGCTGATCAAATGGAAGTTGCTTGACAATGATCCAACAAAATCAAACGGCTTTCTTAGCAGAGACTTCCTCTCTTAGGGCTTTCATGGCGTAAGCCCGAGTTTAAGAGCTTGAATGGCGGAGACTCTCGTCTTGAACGACTTTGCCAAGATCCTGTCTTGATACCGGTGGTAAAAACAATCGGAGGAACTGACATGGTTCCAGCACTCGCGCTTCCTGATGCAGAAATGGCTATCGCGAAGTCCATCTCATTAGCATTGTACTGGAATAGAACCAGCCCCGTTAGGGAATATGAACATGTTGCCTGCTTGGAGCGTCTGAGTGAACAACTTGTTGGTCGTGACGACACATCCGACCTCAATGGATCTGTATACGAGAACCAAGATCTCAGACACATGGGAATGTGTGCGCGAAGGTTTGACATAGCCAGCCGAGTACTCGAGCACTGCCAAGGAAATGCTCTGCCTGCTCAGAGCTGGGAACTCCAGGGCAGTTGCTATTGTTACTTTAGTTGCTGTTGGTGGATCTGACGGAAAGATAGCTCTCATGCCCTTGAAAGTGAAGAAGTTTCCATAAACGGCAGCGACATTCAGCACGACATACCAATCTTAAGATCATCTTGTAAACTCACAAGAAGATCCACAAAATGAATCAGATGTTCAAAACCAAGGACAGACTACAGCACTACCAGTTGGTAAATATTAGATGGGACACAGGTTCTACAGGGAGTTGCATAGAGATCACTCTTTTGCCGGTTCGAATCCAGAAAGCTGCAGGCTTCAAGAGTTGAAAACTATTGGGCAGCTCTTTTGGGGAAAAAAAGGCATGTTAGCTTGTGAAGTTCATTTCCGCCATTTCAGGGGGGCTCCATCTCAAATGATATATACTGCAAGAACCTGGAAATTTTTTCCCCTTTGCGACAGTTTGTGTTGTTAAGCCATTAATTTGTATTAAAAAGATAACATCATGTCTCCATTTGGAGTTAAGGTCTATTTATTTCATGTTCAAGAGCAATAGACACTGTTGATGAGGCCTTATAAACTTCAAACCACTTGTATAGTAGGGTAATCACATAGCAAATTCTACATTAACCAATCCAATGCGAACAAAAGAAAAAAACAACAGTTGATACTGATCAAATGAAGCAGCTTTAGTTTCATTACTTATTCGATGAAACATTCGAAAGAAAGAGAATGAATTTAGTAGTATTTTCGCCTTCCTCTCTTAGGCCTTGGATGGTATGAGCCCACGTTTGAGAGTGTGAATGGTGGAAACGGTCGTCTTGAATGACTTGGCCAAGATCTTGCTGTTGATGCTGGTGGAGAACACAGTTGTAGGAAGCGAGACAGTTCCAGCGCTAGCGCTGCCAAATCCAGAAAGGGCTACTGCATAATCTGATGCATTAGCATTGTACTGGAAGTGAACCAGTCCTTTGGGAAAGATGAACATGTCACCGGCCTGAAGGGTCTGAGTGAAGAGCTTGTTGGTCGTGTCAACAAATCCAACCTCCAGTGATCCATAAGCAAGGAATAGGAGCTCGGATGCACGAGGATGCGTGTGTGGCGGGTTGACTGAGCCGGCCGAGAACTCAAGAACTGCCATCGAGACACTCTGCCCAATAAGAGCCGGGAACTCTGCTGCGCTCGCTTTAGTTACGTTGAAAGCTGTAGGAGTATCCACCGGAATAAGAGATCTCATGCCGGTAAATGTGAAGAAGTTTCCATCTGGAGTAACGTTCTGTGGGACTAGGAAATCTGTTAAGATGTCCGGATCACTAGCGCTCGCCATCTGGAAGACGGACAAAGCGAGGACGAACGCCACAAAAAATCTGTGCTTGAGGACTAACGAGGCCATGGTAAGAAATTGGTGGTGACTGATAGAGCTTCTGTGCTATTTGTTCTGATGAGTTAGCTTGAATGATAAAATTTCAACCTAGAACATCTATTTATAGGGTTAGCTGAGAAAGGACAAGAGACTGAACTGCAAGCTGGAGAGATGGCTACTGTCTTGGACATCACAACGCCCTCGTAAAAACTTTACAAGATATTGTTTACTTCGTGCATATCCGCCAGAGCATAATGCTGGTATATGTCGATGATAAGCATACTACTATGATGGACCATAGGCATGGCGACGGAATCACGGGTTTTACAAGTTTTCCTGGATAGTTCGTGGTACTTTAACCATTATAGTGAACAAGGCCAAAGAAAACTAAGTTGCTTGAATTAATTCGACTTGTTTCTTCACGACTGCTGAATCTCTTGAACACTGACTTTAGTTTCGCTCGGCACACGGGAAAAAGGAAAAAGAATTCCTAGAAGTGCACTAATAACAGGTTTCTGATTGTAGCCAGCTTGCAGCATTGTTCTTGTTGTTTGGCCACTTATTTCAGTCTCTCTGTTCGGTAATACCCAATAGTGCAATGCAGCATCTCCTCTCTCTGTTTATTCAACTTGTGACCTCTTCAGAACTTCTTCCATTTCTGGATGCTACATGAGTGGACTACTACAGATATAATGAGAGCGGCAAGACCTAACGAGCAAATCGTCGCAGCCAACAAGGCAAAACATGTAGATAGATAATCAACTAATGCAATTCATAGGAGACTCAAAACGGATGGACCGTAATGGATTAACCAAAAGCAAGAGCAATGAGTAAGCTCCTTTATGTAAGCTAGAAAAGCGCTTTGAACGTGTTAGAAACCTTAACAAGAAGGACATTGTTTCGCCGGCAGTTATCATCATCAGTAGTTGCAGAATGACCCCCTATTCGAGCTCTTGCTGCTTTGACCACCGCTCTCTCAAATTCTCTTGCTCATGTAACGTGTATTGTATCTAGCAATATCACCTAGATGGTGATTTTAAACAATTTGAAATTAATTGCGGAGTTTAAACAAGTTAAGGCAGGATCTGAATAGATTCAGTAACAGATTCAAAACTAAGATGTGCAATGGACTAAACACAATAAAGAGAGTTTAGAGTAAGAGAGAATTATATGCAAAGTTTATAGTGGTTTGGCTTAGATAAGTCTACGTCCACTCTCCCACGCCGACAATTGATTGGCTGGATTCCACTAGATGAATAGTTGAAAGGTTATGAGTGATATAACACTTTTCACTCTTACAGAATTTTTCAAAGATTATGAGTGATATAACATTTTTCACTCTTACAGAATTTTTCAAAGATAACGTATACGGCTCTCAAGAACAAGTATATGAATCTGAAAAACTCGAGCACTTTGAAATTCTAAGTCTTGATATCTCTCTAATCGATAACCATGATCTTCCTTTTATACTCCTTCACCTCCAAACCGGCCGTTGGATAGGTCTTCAAAGGATCGCTCTTCAATCGTTGATTAGACGCTATCAATGTTGATTAGAAGAGACTATATCTAGAAAGATTTGGTAGCCATTGGAGTAGAGTCCGAACCATCCAGATTCAATCGCCCATACAACTAAATCCCCAGTTTCCATAAGTAAAGTTTATTCAATTATGAAAGCTTTCTTGTCCCATGGAGGTAATATCCAATCAAGGATACTCTCCAATCTGTTTGGAAAATAATTCTGTCAATCAAAGATTATAGACTTTTACAAATAACACGGCCAAATCGGAAACCCGCCAAACATGGATCTTCATAATCCGAACAAAAATATTACGTAATCTAAATATAATTCATAAGCGGTCTTCAGAAGTAGAAGAAACTTTTTGAATCTGATCAGACTAGAACGATGACTGTGAGCCTGAATAAAGCCCTTGCTAATGTTTCACATAAGTCTTCTTCAATAAAGATTGAATCTCCATAAGCGATATCTCACTCCATCTAAATAATAAGATTCAACTGTTTTATAAGTGTTGACACCTAAATTTTGATTTCCAGAAATTCATAAAATGAGAATTGATTATAGTTCTCACAAAAAAAAATTCCTCATACATTGTATATTTATTTCTCATCAATCGTGCATATTTTTGCATTCGAAGTCGAGGTGAGTCAATTGAGTTTAATTTTGGCGGGCGATTGGAGCGGATTTAATTTGGAAAATTTTAACTTAGGCATAGGGGTGTGCTGAATTAATTAAGCTAATTGAACTTAACTTCAAGCCAATTTTATTTCGTTCAAGCTTAATTATTCAAATAAGGCTTTTAGTTCAATGTCCGTTATTTAGAAAAGCCTCAGTTGAGTTCAAGAATGTGAGATGAGCCCATGGGTTGATTAGAAAATTCGAATGAGGCATTACAAAGGCTGGCTGAAATTCCATGATGGGTTCGGTCCTTAATTTGACTCCAAATTAGCCAATTATGATCACTTAATCAAGTGAAGCCCCCAATTAATTAACCATTAATCATCTAGAACCCAATTAAGCCTAAAGTTGCATTCTAAACCCACAAAAGAGGCCATTTTCAGCCATTTCTTTCATCACTACCCCTTTTGGCCGAGATTCATAGAGTCCTAGTGGATTAGGACTATTCAAAGTTCAAATAATTCAAGAGTTCTAATGATTTGGGGATTCTATCTAGCTAGAGTTTTATCGGATTCGGAAACCTAAATTTAATGGTTCATAATAAATCCTACTCTAGCTAGGATTGATAATTTGACGGTTCAAGACTAATTCTACTCCAACTAGGATTGTTGAATTGAAGCTTTATATACACGAGAACTTGGCTCACATAAGAGGTTTCGGAAAAAGATTACGAAGAGAGAGAGAGAGAGAGAGGTGGATTCAATCCGTCCTCAGCCGAAGCACCTACACCGACGGTACTCTTTTACCACAGGTGGGTGATGGGCGCTTGAGGCTACCCCAATCCTTGCTCGTGCCATCATTCTTGCCCCTACTGGTGGTCCCCGTGGAAGCCTTGTTGTCCTAATTGGTGGCTAATCCCATCACCAGCCGTGTCCACTTGGGTTGCAATCCCCATCACTGCGCCATCTACTCTTCATTCAACTGAAGTGCTGACCATCATCCTTGCCTCATCTTGACGCCACGAAGTGCTGTTGTTTTCTCGTCTTTGAAGGATTTGTGAGCTGCCGCAAATAGCCAGGACAAGAATCCTGTCATAGCCTTTTGCGCCACTGTTCTAGCCACAAATTGAGGTCGATCAGCCCCTGTTTCACCAATTTTTGAAGGTCTAACTTTGTTCCTACTTGTGTTAGGCTGTTTGGAGTATTTTGGCAACAAATCGAGCTCAAAAAGTGCTAGTTTTGGACGAAACTCTCAATGCGTGCTGCAAATTCAGCTTGAAAAATGGTAAATCTCTCAACTTTTTTATTGCAATTCGTGCTCATTTACTTGGAAGCCTGCATATATGTCTCAATACCTTGATGAACATATTTGATTTGCAATTAAAAATTAAGAAGTTCAAGCTTTTCCTATCAAATTCGTGCTAGAACCGAAAATTGATATTTGTTGTGCAAAAAAATCTGACCTTTTTGAGTAAATTCGGTTTAATCATTGAAATTGCTTGAATAATCTAGAGAATTGATGTAGTTTGGTTGGAAAAACTCCTTTCTCAAAGCTAAAATTGTTTGTCATTTTTCTATGATCTAAATCGAATTGGAAAAGGTTGAATTTTTGGTGAATTGGATAATGATTTTCGGCACACTTGTCATAGTTGCCTGAATTGCTCTATGCTCGTGGATGATCCGTGCTTTGAATTTTATCTAGGGTTAGTTAATCGACATTATCCTTGGTTATTTGATATTATCTCTACGTTGTGGATGAGGTTTTTTTTAGCCTAAACTTTGTCTAATCTTTGAAGACGTTTGAATTGGATAATATCAGATTTGCTATGGATAATTTCTGATCTTGGATGTTATTTCTAATATGTGATTTGATGAGAATGCTTATCCATGATTGATATGATCTATCTTGTAATTTTTTTATAGTGCTTGATTGTTAGAGATAAGATTTGTGCTTGATTGGATGTTTATCTTAAATTTTGAGAATTATCCAAAACAATTTTTCCAAACATTAAAGATAATTTCTCAAATTAAAAGTGGATCAAGGTTTTTTTTAGATGAGGAAAGGTGGACCCCAATGCCATATTTTTGGCCACCCCTCTCATATTTTCGAAAATCCAAAAAAAATGACTCATTTTTATTTTATTTTTGTCATGCTGTTTGTTTTTTTATTGTTGTAAAGTTTGCACAATTTTAAACAAACATGCCCGTAATATATGCTCACATGTGCCTAGACCCTTCCAAAAAATTAAATCACACGCCTTAGCCATGATCTCATGGAATGAGATGGTGATTTAGTACAAAACTTCGTGTTCTTTCCCTTTGGCAAAAGGGACGTTGTTGTTTTATATCCTTATCCACATGCTGGCTCGAATCTTCGAGGATGTAGCAAATAAAATCTTGCTCTAACCTAGATCTTTGGGAATGAGAGGATTTTTGGAAAAATCGAAAATTAAAAGGTATATTATGGGCATTTTTGTTTGTTTTTTTCAAATTTTCGATTGCTTTTGAGTGCTTTTATTTATCCGAAAAAAATACAAAAAAAATCATCTTTTGGGTGCATAACATATGGTCTCATATTACATTTTTTTTTCCAAAAAATCAAAATCATTCAAATCAATCGATCAATCGAAAAAAAGGATTTTTCATGAAAGTTAGTACTAAAAGGGCATTAATTTTCTAAATTAATGTAACCAAGTCCCCAAACTCACTTTCTCTGATTCGTACAAATAAAATAGTTCTCCTGCTATTTTATGTAGGTTTATAATTAATCTACCGTAAATGATTAGTGGCGGCTCCAATTAAATAATTTTTCGTGAATTGAACCTAAGTTGCGATTTGATAGGACTTGGGAGAGTCCGAGTTAGGTTGGTTAATTTAATTAACCTAATAATCCATTAGCCTAAATTTTAGGTCGCGACAATAAGTAAATATGTGACGATTTCGTCTTGAGTTGAACATCAGGTTTAGAACAATATAAGCTTTTTCATTCACGTGTCATACCTGCAATAAAGTGTTTGAAATCATTAACCAGATTCTTTCTTAAGAAGGATAGTTTTCTCAAAATCAAAATATTCAGAGGAAGGTATTCTCAACAATGTGAGTGACTGCATTGCGAAGAAGGGAAGCCTCCTTCTCATGCCTGCAGCAGAAGGACAAAAGCAGAAGCAGAGGCACCGAACCAACTACTTCGGATTCCTTAACACTGATCTTCTTATGCAACTCGCCATCTGCCAAAAGCACAAAAAGAACAGAAATTTTCATTTTGCATCAAGCTGAACGGCATGATGGAGTTCTCCTTATGGCTGCTAAAATCATCCAATACACAATTAGTGGGAGTCATCTAAAGTTGAAGTCTTCCGAGATCCATATCCAGTAGCACTTCATCTAGTCAGCACAATGAGCAAGCAAGTCTAAGTATTTTGTCACATAGACTAGCAAGCCGTATTGGAAGTGAATATAGATTCAATTCAACATGAGGGTCTATGCTTTAACTTCTTGATAAGCTAGGGGCACAAACGTGGGGACGGGCCATTAATTTTTTTTTTAGGTACTTTGAGTTCGTGCAGCAGAAAAAAATGGCCCTAGGCTTCCAAGGAAACACAAGACTGAACCTTCAACGAGAGTCCAAACAATCCAGAAACTCTGCGAGTGCATATGTGACAGTAAACAAAGTGCAGGGTTTCATATATAAATAACCAAATTGGACATTTTCGTTCCGGTCTCATTGAAAGAATCATTTGCATGATGCACATGATTCAGAAGAGTAATTCACGCGACGAAGATACTAACACGAATGGCGTCTATATCATTGGGGCCAACAAATGCAATGTTTCATCAATTTCCACGAAAAATCAACCAGATTAGAGAACCAAACAGCGGCGCTGTCGATCAGTTGACAAAACACGGACGTCGGACACCACGGTGGCACATAAAGACCGCTCCTCAACTGACTCAAATCCTAAAATGCCGTAAGCTTCGAGAGTTGAAAACTGCTCGACAAGTATGCCCATTCATGAACAGGGGAAGTTGGCCCAAAAGCCATGAATTTAGCTGGGCAGCTCTTTGAAATGAGAAGACCATGTAGCTTGTGAGGTTTATTTCCACCACTCCATGAAGGCTTCATCTCAAAGGATACTTGGATGCGCACTCCAAGAGAAATAGTTCTTTTTGCCATTTTCCTAAGTCTGACATCAATGTGTTGTTAAGCCATTGCTTCGTACTTAGAAGATAACATCATGTCTCCATTGGGAGATAAGGTCTACGTATTTCGAGTCAAGGAGCAATGGAACGCCACAGAATCGCGCAAAGCTGTTGCTCGCTGGCCTCATCAATTTCAAATCGCTTGTTTAGTAGGGTAATGACAGAAAAATTTTACATTAAGCAATGCAATGTGAGCAACAGAAAAGTCAGTTTAGACTGACCAAATGAAACGTCAATCAGAAGACAAATGAATCGACTTTATTACTACTTTGTGCTCCTCTCTTAGGCCTCCAATGAATTATTGGACAACGATGCCGACTCTGTTTGACATACCGTTTTCGTTCTAGCATAATGCCATGCTTGGAGAATAATGTGACCAGAGGAAGCTTAAGCATGAAAACAAATGCTTGCTAGATGTAAGATATGCTGCGAAGTACTCTTATGCCATTATAACTTCCAATTAGGCTTGTCAAACGGTGGGTCGAATTTGATTTTGATCGGGTTGAAGATAATTCATACTCGGATCAAGACCTATACCGAAGACCCAATTCTTAGTAATTTTTTTAATCTTAAATTGTTACCTCCCAAGAATGGGCGACTCCATGGACCGGCTCATCGAGCCAATGATGGAGCTCAGATGCACGGCTCAGGTCTTGAGCTAGGAGTTGGCGCGAGACACAAGCAACATGGAGACGTGGGGTGAGCGTCGCGCTAATAAACAGAGCTCGGCCAACAGCTCGGCGTAATGACTTTGCCATGGAGTCGGGTACTTGGGCATGGCCTGTTACCCTGGCCCAGCCTTTGTGGACCCAACCTTTATGGGACTAGACTAGACAAAGCCCGGGTCTGCCTTGATGGACCCAAGCGACATGGTCAGGAATCCGGGCATAGGCACCCAAGTCTCCGGCTGAGCGTCAAGGGACCCGGCCGGGCCAGGTATCCATGGACTTGACCGCTCACACCGCCATCTTGGGCTGGCCTCAAGGGACCTAGGCCCAGCCACTATGGACTTAGGCCCGACTATCGAGGAAACTGACCCGGACCCGGACATGTCGTTACCCTACATCATGTCTCCTTGGGGAGATACGGTCTACATTTCAAGTTCGGGAACAATAAAAGGCCACAGAATTGTGCAGAAGCCTCATCAACTTCAAATCGCTTGTTTAGTAGGGTAACGTAGGAAATTCTACATTAAGCAACACGATGTGAACGAAAAAAAGGTAGTTTAATCGGATCAAATGGAACGTATAATGAAATATTTAGTCAGAATATTACGAATCAACATTATTATGTTGCTCCTCTCTTAGGCCTTGGGTGGTGCAAGCCCGAGTTTGAGAGCTTCAACGCTGGAGACATTCGTCTTGAATGACTTGACCAAGATCCCGCTGTCAATGCCAGTGGTGAATACACTTGCAGGAAGCGAGACGGTTCCGGCATTCGCGCTACCAAATGCGGAAATAGCTATAGCGAAGTCCGTCGCATTAGCATTATACTGTTAGTGAACCAGTCCTTTCGAAAATATAAACATGTCCCCAGATTGGAGAGTCTGTGTGAAGAGCTTGCTGGTTGTGTCGACGACTCCGACTTCAAGAGATCCATACAGGAGGAAGAGGAGCTCAGAAGCACGGGGATGCGTGTGTGGTGGGTTGACTGAGCTGGCCGAGTACTCAAGAAAAGCCATTGAGACACTCTGGCCGTTAAGAGCCGAGAATTCTGCCGCGCTCACTTTCGTCACTTTGAAAGCTGTAGGAAGATCCAGCGACATAAGAGCTCTCATGCCGGTGAAGGTGAAGAAGTTCCCGTCCACAGCTGTGACGTTCGGCGTCCAGATTGCCCGCGCTTGTCACTTGGAAGACGGACAGAGTAAGGACTAATGCAGTGAAGAACTCATGGCTGAAGGCAGGCAGAGGCCATGGTAAAACTTTAAGGTGCAGGGGAAGATATTTGTATTGTGGATGTCAAAAGATAGAATTCTAATGCTGATTTGGGATGTGACTGTAAACTACAACCGAAGCTGGAGAGACGGCTATATCGTCTTTTGCAAACTCCATTGTCCTCATGAACTTCCCAAAGATATGGAGTGTAATGTGTATCATTGGACAACAATGTGAACTTTGTTTTACCTACCGTTTTCGTTCAAGCTTAGTGCCGGGCTCGGAGGATAATATGACCTGAAGAAGCAAAAGCATGAAAAATATACTTTGCTAAATGTAACATAAGCTGAGACGTACTCAAATGCCATTATAACTCGAAAGCAACACTCCGCCTGGCAGCTAAAGGTTTCAGGGGTGAGGTCATTGGATTAGGAGATCAGAGGTTCGTCCTCCCCGCGAGATGGGGAATGAACTCGCGGAGTATGCTTATAGATCAAGTAGTACGAAAAAATCATAGCTCTACCCTTTCATGAGTCGTGTATGGATATAGCCAGTTATGAATGAATTTTCATAACCAAACAGAGTAAAGACTGTTGTGCAAGAATTTCCAAGCATCAGGCATTGCAACCTGCATGACATACAGCTCTAGATCCTCCAGTCATGCATCAGCGGGATGAAGATGACAGAATATGTTTCACGCGAAACAGAAAAAGCATAAATTTGAATCAAAGACTGTGCCATTTTCCCCTCGGCTAAAGCCAAAAGATAGTGAGGAGCATATGGCAAATCATCTCTTCCGATGCATAGACAAAATAAAGGGATGCAATCCTGATTCCTGACACATGATTTTCAAAGAGAAGCAAATGCAAACCGACTAGCAACCAGCTTAAGCATTAGAAGCTCACAAAAACAGTATCACTGTTAGGAGACTAGATCAGATATTAACAAGAGGATTATTCTGTACAGGAAGCGACTCCCAGGACAAGTTTATTTTGCATACTCATTATTCGCCTGCGAACACCCTCGCTTCATCAGTAGTTAAAGATCGACCTCTCAAGCAGTATGAACCCCTTCAGGTTTCTGCAAAAGGGCAAAAGAAGAGGCAGATAAGAGAGAATATAAAATCCTTGAACATTCCTCAAAAACCTTTTTATCAACATAGAGCACTGCCAGCAATAAGAACAGGGTTGGTTCAGGTTTGCATCATCCAAATGATTCAAATTGTATTATTCCATCTGAGTCATCTACTAAGTTACTGGACTTCAAGGTGTGGATGGGTATGTCCAAGTAAGTGTTCAATCTGGCCTTGAGTCTGTGATTCGTGATCAATAACAATCTATCTACCGTATCCAATTTGCAAACAATTCTAAATTTGGGACAAGATAGCTGGAAACTTGCTCCAACCCAATGACCCACAGAGAATCGTGATATGAATTGCATGCGGTTCTAGACTCGATTCTAAGAAGGACCTCCAGCTTTGAGACTGAGAAGGCCATGAGCTCCTCCTATACAGAGGAGTATTAGCAGCTTCAGGCTATCCATATCAAGTAGCCACAGAAAGACAACACCATCTGATGTTTTACTCGACTAACCATGAAACAGGCATCTCAATCTCACCAGACAAATCATTTGCAGAGTCTTCGTAGTTCCGGGAATGTCGCGAAGGATAGGACCGAGTGCAGTTCAAAGACCATCCCTCGAAATGACGGATTATATATATAGGACAATCACTATTGACTCTTCCTCTATTCTTTTTTTTGTCTTTGTTTTTTGAATTTTGTATGTCTGTGGAATAGAAGGTGCCAAGGATCCTTTAGACATGTACCTGCTCAGCAGCCTCTTTCTCTTTCTCTTTCTCTTTCTCCGCCTTCTCTTTCTCGGCCTTCCTTCTCTGTTTCTCCATCCTCTCCCTCTCCATTTTCTTTCAGAGACCAACAAGAATTCATCAGAGTAAAGCCGGAGCAACATGTATCGGGCTCCACGAATGAGAATCCCGATTTGAATTGAATAAGGAAATCGCTAGAGAACAAAAACCACAATCGAGATGCTAGCAGCGGAATCATTCATCGATTCATCCCTAGAATCAACTGATCTTTAGATTCTTCATACGCAACACGCGCGCAATCACAACCGGCGAAGCTAAGCTCAAATAGGAAAGGAAAGGGACCTGGATATAGACGTTCTCAGCTGCGCGTTCCTCCTCGCTCAGGATCCTTCCATCGCCCGAGCTCAGGTACCTCGCCGCTCCTCGAGATGAGTCCATGAACCGAGTCAAGCTCGCTCGCCTCGCCGCTGCTCTCATGGCCATCTTCTTCACTCCCTTTATGGCGACTCCCTTTCAGCTTCCGCTCCGCGCGTTGCTCAAGGCAGACTCTACAAGCGCGGTATTATATTGCTCGGATATCGGGTCGAGCTTAAACGGGTTTGGGCCGAATCCGGGTCGTCAGCCGAAACCGATTCTCGAAAAACCGGAGCGAAATTCCTGGTGGCGCTGCAAGAAAGCTCGCGAGCGTGTGCGGAAGTACGGTATTACCCTCCTCGACAGGTGGTTCCGCTTTCGTGGGGCTGGGGGTTTCGGTCAATCCGGCTGAATGGATAGGTACGACAGGGTGAACTATTGAACTAATGTGTAAATAGTTTTGCCGTTATCCGGATAAGAGAGAACTTGAGGGAGGGCCAAAAATGTAAATCAGTCTAAATCACGGGGGCATCGTGGGCCTTTTATGGTATGGGTTTGGCCCCACTGCAAATGGATCCTCCATTTTCTGACCCGTTAGATTTCTCCCCGAACCGGATCCAAGGCACGCAGAACACGACAGCCGCAGAAGAGTGAACTTTCGTTCAATTATCGCGCTCTCTAAAGACGCCATCAGTTCCGACCAAAAAATAAAAAAAAGACGCCATCAGCTCGTTCCTGGCGGGAAAGAGGAGGGGAGGCGACGCCGGAGCGGGAACATGGGATCCGAAACTCCGCTTCCGAAATGGGCTTCGAAACCTTGCATCATGGGCATCGACGAAGCTGGCCGGGGCCCTGTTCTGGGTTCGTCCTCTTCGTCGTTTTTGTTTTTTTTTTTCTTGCAAATTTCTGTGATTCTGGTTCGATGGTCTGGTGTTTTTCTGCGCTGATGCGTTGCGTCGGCAGGTCCCATGGTGTACGGGTGCTTGTACTGTGCTCAATCGTATCAGAAGACGCTCTCCACGCTGAACTTCGCAGGTTTTTGATTGCTTGAAATGCTTCCTTTTCATGGTTCTTCTCCTTTCCTGATGAAGGCATTGGCCGTGATGTGAAATGGTTGATATAGATTGAGTTTGCTTTTCCCCGAAAAGACGATTGTTTTGATTTTTCTAAGAATAATTTGAAAAAAAAAATTGAGTTTGGGTGGAGTGAAAGTCTCTTTTTATGTCGGATTAATGTATCATCTGGTTCAAAATCGTTTCTACTGGTAAAGTGGACGACGTGATTTTCGAAATTGTTAATGAGGTGGTCACCTTCAGTGTAAGTTACTCGATGTCTCATCGATTTTTAGTAACGCCCACATAGATGTATACCATTGCTTAATTTTCTCTTTTTCGATCTATTTTGTCCTGACATGCGAGAGGTCTCTCATTGGTAGGTTATCAGGTTGGATTTGGTTGAGATTTTTGAAAGATTGAATCAAGAAGATTTTCTTAACAATGTTGACAACTTGACTTTTATAAGTAAGAAACATGAGTACGAGACGAGGTCACTCCTTACCACGGCAAGACGTATGGATGTTTGAAATTGTTCAGGCATGGCCATACCTTTGAATTTTCATAGAATATGGACACATTTCATAGTTTTTGTCGTCAATTTTTTTTTGCCGGTTCAAATTCCCTCGATTTAGTTGCAGTTGTTTCATGCTTTACTTTCTTTATAGTTTATGGTTTCATTCTGATGACAAAATCTTAGTACATACCATCTAAACTTTGATAGTTAAAATTACTAATTTCACGTTCATTGATCTTCTCAACTTCTTTTCTTTTTTTCATTTTATTGCCTTAGAAACTTGATTTTGAGTATTGGCTGAATGAGCTTTTGGGTACCAGTTGTTGAACTTTGATCACGAAATATATTTGGTGGAGAGATGTTAGCTCTATGAAACACTTATTCCATCTTGGACTATGCTTGAACAAAACTCGTAAAGACAGTTTTCTCATGAATACTTTATCATCCGTTAGCTCATGGAAGAACTTTCTTGCTTGATGCAGCGATAATTTCTGAGATTACTTAGCCACAAATAATGGAAAATCTTCTTTAGCATGATGGTTTCTAATTTAACTGGTCTACATTACTTTTTGGTAAACCGGCAGATTCGAAGACATTAAAAGAAGAGAAGAGGGAGGAATTATTTGAAAATCTAAAGGCTGATGAATCAATTGGCTGGGCTGTTGATGTCATAGACCCACGAGAGCTTTCATCTAAAATGCTAAGGAAGTAAGCTTGCTATATATATGATTCATTCATTCTCTTTCACAGCAATCTGCTATAAATGAGGGACTTGAATATTTTGATCTGTGGCAGAAATAAAATCAATCTCAATGAAATATCACATGACTCTGCAATAGGACTCGTCTCCAGGGTGCTCAATATGGGCGTTCTTCTAACTGAGGTAAATTCTTCAGAAGCGTTTTCCTTCCAACATCAACGTGCTTATAGTGATCAGTCCTTATTGTATAAAAGTTCGGTGAGCATGTGACTATCTGGATAGCGAAATTTCAAAATCATCAGTCCAGCCAAATTATTTATTATCAGGAGTTGAGGACTAAAGAGAGAATAAGTGGGAAAATACAAAGAAAGAAAAAAAAAGTATCTGGAAAGATACTGGCAATTCATGATTCTACTGGGAAAGAAAATATCTATAATTTCGTGAGATTAGTTTGCAAATTGGTACAGGGAGTTAGTTATGTGGGTTTTTATGCTTGAGCGTCTTTCACCATATTCCCTTTAATTTTGAAAATGCTAGAATTTATGCTCCATTGCCTTGATTTCCTCGTTATACTTGTGTTTCCAAAAATAAGTGAGAGATGTTCCACCATCAGTCCCTAAAATTGAACCATCATCATGCAGAATTATCCAGGAACAAAATTTCAGTAGAAAAAAAATAGGGGCGCTGTTCTGCTGGATGATCATTGCTGAACATAATTACAATCGCAACTGAACATGAACTGTTCATTTAAAAGGTACCAATTAGCTTGTAAATTGTGAAACTTCATTAAGGTGGTTCTCCAGAACAATTATAAAGTCACCCCAGTCCACTGGCTCTGGACCACCGAATGTTAAGCTTACACATGACCTTTACTTAAAAAAACTTGCTTTAAGGAAACATGCCACATGGGGTTCAAGAGTGTAAAAGTGCTGTTCTTTTTAGTGGCTTTTGCTTTGAATGCTTCTAAGCAACGGTCATAGGTTCTCCTTTGTGATGTAGAAGCCCATGCAATCTATCCTCACTTCATTAGTGGGAATTCAGATTCTTCGAAGCATGGTAGTGTAAAACTAAATCAAAGCGACTAACTGACCATGATGTGACATTTTCATGAAGCTTATAACTGCATGCTTTCAGGTTTATGTGGACACAGTTGGAGATGCTGAAAAATATAGAGTAAAGCTTTCTGAAAGATTTCAAGGGGTCAAATTTGTGGTTGCAAAGAAGGCCGATAGTCTTTATCCAGTTGTTAGTGGAGCAAGCATAGTCGCAAAAGTGAGTAACTTGATTTAAATAAGAATTTGTCAAATCAGGGCTTATCTCAAGCCGTTTGATGCATCATTTCTCCTTTTTTCTTTTAATGCATGAAGGTCACGCGAGACAGAGCCTTGCACGGATGGGTCCTTGAGGAAACAGCTGAAAACATGCACAAGGAGTTTGGTTCCGGATATCCTGGAGGTAAAGAGAAAGACAGGCTCTCTTTACTGATCTAAATATGAAATGTTTGTTCTTCTCTGAAACTTCATGCTCAAGATGGACTTCTCTGAGAGTTCTGCTTGCCGTTGGTTTGTCGCAGACCCCGAAACGAAGGCATGGTTGGAACAACACAAACACGCGGTTTTTGGGTTCCCAAGTCTCGTCCGCTTCAGTTGGGGTACATGCACGGCATACTACAAGAACTTTGTTGAAGTCGTGTGGTGAGTCTGTGCTCTGCCTGCACTCCCTCATCAACTCCTTATGCATCTAGCCGTCTGGATCTTCTAGGCACTGTTTCCTTTCTGAAACCAATGAACAACTACAATGCTGAATATTTGCAAAATAACTTATGATTTGGGGTGGATGCCCAATTTTTAAGACCACTAGGACCATCGTAATTGGATAAATTAGCCAAATTTCTTATACAATACTTGACCCCACAGCAGGGATCCATACTGCTGACTCCATTCAGTGAAAAAAGACTTGAGTAGCTCTTCTTGTTTTCTGTCAGTATTTGTGTAGGACTTAGGTACTCAAGTCTTCTCTGTCAGTTAAGTAACTGCAATTATGAAAACCACTAAGCATTACATCTGCTATTCCTATAGACCATGAGAATAGAAATGCACAGCCGCGATGCTCAAACTGTCATATTTCAACCCCCCCAAACAGGGAATCTGATCAGTTGGATGAAGATAATTTCGACGGAAGTAGTGGCAAGAAACAGGTGAAGCTGAGCAGTCTCGGCTTTACATCGAAGAGGAAGATAGAAGAGACAGAATCAAGTGGCAGAGGTCGCTGCAAATTCTTTCAAAGCCGGAAACTCCAGCAACTCACTCACTTCTGAGAAAGGCTGGTGACTATCGCGAGGACAATGGAGGTTCCTTTGTTTAGATGTGCTTATTTTTCAGCGGCGAGTCAACTTAAAGAGTAAGAAAGCATTGTTTCCTAAACTATGCGTTCTCTCTTGCAGCAAGGTGTGGTTCCTCGTCAAGATTCATAAATCCGGAAGCTTGACTCGTTGCGCCGAGAATGAATTCTCCAGGGGATCCTTATTCAACTGTAGCTTAAAGGGTCAATTCTCTTCATGGAAGTTCAAGAGATTAGCATTCTAAGCTGAAAACCAATTTGCCTCGAAGAGGAACAGGCGGTGTAACACTTATGATTGGATCTCCAGGAGACCTAGTGTTCAACAGTGTCCTGAACATAATAACGGTTGTGGTTGTTGTATTGGGATTGAGTTTTTGATGGAATTGAGCGCTGCTTTCTTTCTGCAGCTTCCACTTTGGAACTTGATTGTAGGACATCGACTTTCTCAAAAAATTTGATCCTTATGGCTTCTTCATTTGGCTGACAATGTCTAGCTAAAATGCATGTAGAATTGTGTTTCAGAAATTCTTCAGCCTATTATTATAATCGAAAAAAGGGGAAAAAAAAAAAAAGAAATTTCTTCGGCTTTATATGTTCGACATGTTTTGCAAATCTAGCTTCTTGAGAGATAGACAACATGAGAGGTGTTATAGATTTGCTTGGTCAAAGATTTGCAGTTACTAAACATATAC
Source organism: Rhodamnia argentea (assembly GCF_020921035.1). NCBI lineage: Eukaryota > Viridiplantae > Streptophyta > Magnoliopsida > Myrtales > Myrtaceae > Rhodamnia > Rhodamnia argentea. Next base: position 4,823,734 of record NC_063154.1, on the reverse strand, counting down.
TCTAGTGCATCGAATCCCCGTGCATCAGGCCACGGCCCACTCGACAAGACGACGAGATGCACCTAAGCCCAGTCCACAGAGCTTAAACGAGGCTTGTTTAGGCCCAGTGCTCAGAGTTGGGCCCAAAGGCTCAGGCCCAGCCCGCTTTCCTGTCGAGCAGAAACCCTATCCTTCCTACCTTTCCCGTATAAACTAAGAAATCCACCGCTCTTCTTCCTCCAAGCTACCACCGCCGACAGCTCACGCCGCACGCTTTCCTCCGATCCCAACCCGTGAAACTAGCTCTGGTTCACCATGGTAAGAACAAGTGTGATGATGCAATCTTCCGTACTTCGTAATGCATGAGTTCACGACGTCGAAGCATTTTTCGCGGGGAAAAGAATTAGTTGTCGTGTTCGTTTCCGAGTATATATCAATCTTCCGATGCGCCGAGTGTTTTTTCTCGTGTTCCCCAACAGCTTGCAGTTTTGATTTGATGTGTTCGCTGACGTTGTTGGGTTCACGGGTGTTTTTGTAGGCACCGAAGAAGGATAAGGCTCCTCCCCCGTCTTCGAAGCCGGCTAAATCTGGAGGCGGCAAGCAAAAGAAGAAGGTCGATTTTCTTTCTTTTTTCTATCTGGGGATTCGTGCTCTGAGCTCATTCGTTTCAGCTGGGTTTTAGGGTTTCTGCTATGCGCATTGGGTGTCTGTGATTTGAGTGTAGGGCGGTAAATTGGGCTTTGTGTTGCTTGTTCCTCTGAAGGATCTCATCATGGGCGTTGTCCTAACTTATCATCATTGCCTCTCAATTTACTTACAAGGACCGAACTTTTGATGCCGTTTAACTGCGAGCACGTGTCTTATATGCAGCACTCGGTATTTTCAGTTGTTTAGTTCACTGCTGAGGGAGAGAAGGATTGTGTGATATTTGTTCTGTTTGGGTCACCAGTGAGGTTGGACCAGTTCTGCATTCTGGGGCTTCTATTATATGCGCAAATCTGATCAATGACTGAAGTTTTCAGCTCTTATATTGTTAATCAAAATGCAGGGCTGCTAGTTTTCCATAGCAAAGTGAGGATAGCTTCTGCTAGTTAAACACAGAATATCTGGGGTTTTACGGCATCCCTTATGTGTCGATTATGATTGATGAATGTACCTTTTTTCTTGTAAAGGAGTTAAGAGTACTTTTTACATATTTGCCTGAGTCTTTACGTAGTTTGGCTTCAGCTTCAGGCGGTAGTTGTTACTGGATGTCTGTGTGTGACCTTGTGAGATCATTTCGTGCAGAAATGGAGCAAAGGAAAGCAAAAGGAGAAGGTAAACAACATGGTACTCTTTGATCAGGCAACGTATGACAAACTTGTCAGTGAAGTTCCCAAGTACAAGCTTATCACTCCTTCCATCTTATCAGACAGATTGAGGGTATGCTTACATCAGCCGTCTTGTTTATTCTATGCCTCATTTACCTCTGCATCTTTCACTATGGTAGTAGATTTATTTATTTATTTATTTTGCACCACTGCTCCTTTGATTTGTTGCTCAATGGCTTAGAAAAAAGGCTTCCTCTGTTTAAGTGTATATGCTTTGCTAGGAATATATTGGACATTAGTAGCAGTAAATTTTTGTTGTTGGTATTGAGCCTTGGAGCTGCTTGATATACTTGAGCACAAGTTCTGCTCAAGTCGTTTGTGCCATACCCTTTTGCAAGGATGTTGATTGACAATGTTTAACCAATATCCTATTGGGCGATTATATACTCTGTTGGCCCACATGTCTGCAATGCAATCTAATCTGCTCTTTGGCTAAATGCTTCTCCCTGTGGATGATTAGTCATTGGGGATTGAATCCTCTTCCTTCGCCTTGTCATCATCATTTCTCTCTTTTAGATATGTTGCTCCTGGCTTTTGTTTGTTGCAATCATTGGTTACAGCCAGGTAGACTATGACTAGTTTATTCTTGTGTTGATGGATCGCTTGCCACGATGAACTTGTGAAGTGTATATTACATGTATGATGTTAGTCATTAACATCTCAATGTTCTGGCATTCGTCCATTACAGGTCAATGGTTCACTGGCACGTAGAGCAATCAAGGACTTAATGGCAAGAGGTCTTATTAGGATGATATCAGCTCATGCCAGCCAGCAGATCTACACAAGGGCTACCAACACCTAATATAGGAACATTGCCTTGAAAGTTTCATGTTTTTTTTTTTTTCTCTTTCTTTTAGCTTCCCATTATCGGAGCTGACTGAGGGGGAAGTTTTGCTTTTGCATTGAAGTTTTTGATTGTTGCTTCAGTAGCATACATTTGAGCTCTTGTTTTTAGTTAGGGGGTTGAGCGATTATTGCTTCATTTCCCTGTGCTGGAATGATATTCTATCAACCAGTCGGACATCCAATTTGAGGCATCTCTGCGGCTTTTCTGGATCTCACAATTGGTCAAGAGAAACAATGTGGGCAGAAGAAATTATTCTGATAACTTTCGATCTTGAAATGTCCGACGTTTCTTATTTCGGCTGAATGATGCATCACCAAAGAGATGGATATCTTGTTCCATTACATGCTTCATGCATGGTCTATATTTTACTTTCTTAAACCACTTTTATTATCTTACCTGCATTGTTGCATGCATTAGCTTTTTAACAATCAAATGCCTACACTCTTAACATCCTCACTAGTGTTACAACTGCTGGAAGCTTAATTCCGTTTGAATGAACGAAATGTTCTGTGCTCTATCGTCGTATTTAAGAGCTGTGGTCTTTGCATTTTCATCCGGTCCTGTGCAGTTGTGGAGCTCGTGAAGTTATACTTCCAGAAAGGTGCATTTGCGGAGTACATTATTTGGATAATTATATGCACATGAGATACATTTCATTTACAACCAGGTATGTTATTTGGTAACTACAGTTAAATATGTTTCGTTGGTTGATGCTTTGGGTTCGGATTGCTAAAAACATACCCCGAGCGAGTTGAATATGAAAGGCGGCGCTTATGGCTTCGGAATCACTCTGTTGGAGTCGATCACTGGCCTCTCTGCAGTATAACAAAGGGTGATGCTCAGATTTGCATAAATGACAGGCTCACGATCCATCCGATAATTTCAGAGCAATTTCTGCATTGGATTAGCTCGGAAAAGCAAATCATGTGGCCATGGCGTACATTTCACTCGACCCAATGCAGATTGAATTCAAGAACCGGGCAACGAGTTGAAAGCCGTCCGATAAATTCGAGTATGCAACTGAGATTTTGGCCGATCTCGAAAATACCCGCTGTCATTGTACAGATCCCGAGCAAGGTCGTATTAGACGAGTCCCGCAAGCTTTGAAGAGAGCTCTCTATCAGATCTCTATGTCCCAAAATGATCTCCGGTTGCATGCTCTATGCCCCCATTTACTTTTCTGGAACTGAAGTTCATGTTCAACTGAGTCATATTCTTGTATGATGTCTTCATTTTCAACTGTCAAATTTCCACCTTTAGTAATCTCAAAGGGAGTATTTTCCGATACTATGAGGATTTATACAACCAATCCGTGCTTCGGAAAGTGAAACCCGTAGTAGGTAAGAAAGAATCAAGAAGAACTTAGGGTCCGTTTGTTTCGCACACAATGAATGGTTTGAAAATCATTTTTCCAAGTTGGATTGGTTATATCGAAAATGTTTTTCGTTCATTCAGTTTGTGAGCAATGTAAACGTACCATTTTCAGGAAAAATGATTTTCAGAACGTGAGTTTCCCGCGAAACAAACGGACTCTTATTGTAAGGACCCTTTGCATTGGATTAAGAGAACCACATGCAACTAATTATCGGCATCGTGCTTGGATTCTCTGTCGACCGCGTCGTCTGAACAACTATGCACACAGTAGATTCGTAGGTTCTTATGGTCCGATGATTATTCCCAGTATTCGCCCGCTTTGCTTACCTCAAATCCAGTACGCAGTCGACTTGCCTAGCTAACTTCAACTTGATTGCTACTTAACCGAGAGCGAACCGATAGCACTCCATTATAGTTCACAAAGTAGCAAGCTACATATCTTTATTGATATCCGACGCCGGACTCGATCATCGGGAAACATGAAGACATATGGAAACACAAACCTGACGAAGCCCTTCTCGAGTTAGTTTTCATTCGACGTCCGTGACGAGCCTTCTGGTCCGTGCAGAAAATCTGGTTTGCTCGAACGATCCAAGGCCCGGGTCGATCGGCTCTTCTCCCTAAGCTTGATGACCTTTTGCATGGCTTCCGCGAGTCTCGCCGCGTGATGACCAGAACCGCGGTTACATGTTTCGTCCCGTCCTTTGGTCATGTCGGAGGAAGACGGCATCCATTGATCTTCAAGGAGCTCACACTTGTGAAGCTTCACGTACTTCATTTCGGTCTCTGAGTTCTTCTTTTTGTTCTGCTTTTGTCAATGGCTTCAGATTCATGGAAAGACACAGAATAGGTCGAGGACTAGATATAACACTAACTAAGCATGGGACCGTCCGTGCCATGGACGGATTAGATCTAATAAAAAATTTGTGTAAACATGAGAGTTTGAAAAGCTCCGACTTGTCCAATAGCAATAGGACAATCAAGTTATTGCAAATAGATATCCACATAAATTATATACTGATTAAATGACAACCGATCATGTCTTAAATAGAACCTATAGAAATTACCATCTCAAATTTTATTTTCAAATTTCTTATTGCAATATAATAATTAAGATATGTAAGTTTAATCACTTCGACAGTGATTGTTTGTATCGCTTGAAATAAATAGTCACTGGGATGTTTTCGTTAACAACAACAGTTTATATCCAAACGTTTTCATGGACGGTGAAAATGCTTTTCGTAAGCGATACAAGCAATCATCTTTAAGAAAATACATTTTTCAACTCATTTATCTTTCGTAAAATTATACAGAGCCAACCTTTCTAAACGCCATCTAAAAAATTTTCCCTTTTTTTTTATTTTTTATTTTGGTTGGATGAGAGGATGAAGCTAAGAGACAGAGGACACCAGTTAGGACAACCAACCTCCGGGAAGCAATTGGAAATCAATAATGAAGGGCTCAATTTCTGTGAATTGGCGTGGCTTCCAAGTTGAAAGTTTAGGAATATTCTGCGATCAGGAAACGGATTTTATTTAGGAGGATTTCTCCACAGCTGTTGTTTTGGTCACCCAAGTGCACCAAATTCCCTACCTGTCTCCGCACACCAGCTACCGACTAATGGGAAAAACTCCCACCACTGCTATTGCATCTAAGCTTTCCTTGCGTGAACCAACTCGAATGGACCGAGATATTATCATAAGGTCATCAGAATACATGTCTCTCTCGTTCGACAAGCCAACTTCAGCAGGAAACACGAAAGATAACGAAACTCTAGAGCCCCGAGTTTTAGGGGTGATTGGTTTCCGGTCTAGTCCGATCTCACCCCAAAACCGGGGACTGGATTGGAGGTTCCCGAAACCAGACTAGAACAAACCGACTAGTCCAGTTCCCGCGAGATTCAGTGGAACTGATTTCATGTGCTTGAAACACATATTCACATTTTAAATGTGTAAAAATATCCATAATAATTAAGAGTTTAAATTATTTTTTGAAGATTTTTAAGAAATAAAATGAAAAAAATTAGCTGGTCTAGTCCGGACGGGCAATTCCACGCTTGGAACCGGGAACCAAACCGATAATTACCGTTTTCAATTTTATGGAACCGGGAACTAGACCGGCAATCCTAGGAACCGCATCGAACTGGTTGGTTCCTTTTGCTCGCCTCTACTGAATACAAAGTGAGCAAACTTCTGGACTTCTATGTAGCAGAAAAACCCTGGACCTCCTCACCTTAAAGCAGGAAAAGAAACCACGCAGCAACCCTGATTAGCAGTGACACCCAACAAAAGCAACCATCAGAAAGATTTTATCCCATCAATGCACAAGTAAGCTGCGGAAAGTATAGCACGGCGTATTGGAAAATGCCAACCCTAAATCCAAAGTTCACTGAAGGATCGCGATAAGCGTGTGCAGCCCTGCAACATTTTCTGTGGGAAGGGAAAATGATGGAAACACACGAGAAAATATCAGAACAAGGATGACAGCAACTTTTACAAAAGATAGAATGAGACGGACACGGGCAAAGATGTCCAGGAAGAAAAACTTTGATGAAATTTCATTATCAATCAATCAGAACGGAATCCTTGACATAGGACAATGATCTGACTTTCTGCAGAAAATTTTTCGCCGGACATACAGAAAGAATGCTTATGCTACAAGCACCACTTGCCAGGGGCATGATTTAAATTACAAGTTGGTCCCCCACAATGGTGGCTCTATATTTATCTGGACACCTAAGTTCCCTAGGAATGTACAGGCCACTGTCGTCATAGGAACACGTCGGAGAGGTCATCCATGGGTATTTCAAGGCCCATTGAATCATGGTCTTGTAAAGCATCCCCTTCGAAGTTCAACCATGATGGTACATCTAAGTCTCCAAGCAGATCCAAGTTTGCCAAGTCTTCAGATTCATTGGTTCCCTTTAAACCAGGCGGCGCATTGCCGTTTGTTTTATCAAGTTCTTGTTTCTTGTCAGCACTAATTGCAAGGACTTTTTTACTTTCATGAGCCGAGGAGCTCACAGGATGCATCATTTCACTGAACTTGCTAATATATCCATTCCCTGAAGATGACAGCTGAGCAGTTCTTTGTTTTGGCTTGGATTTTGCTTTTCGCTCACCCTTAGCACTGACTGAATTTTGGCGGCCACCCTTGGCAGCAGAATAGTTGAGGACCATCTCTGGATCCCTGTCCCTTTCACTCCTCTTGCCTTTTGCAGGACTTGATGCCACTCTCATGGCACCAACATCGTCAAGCAGCAGTTCTTTCTTCTTGCCTCTGTTCCATATAGGTCCAGTTTTTCCGAAAGCCTGGTCAGGGGGATGTAAAAGAGTTCTATTGTTGTCATTAGGACCCAGGCCAATATCATCATTCTGAAGACCAAACTGCTTAAGCTTGCTGCTGGAGCCTGCAGGTGAGTGCCAAAAGGATATAATGAGAATGGTGCTCGGGTAAGTCGCCAATTTATGCATGTAACATGTTTTTCACAGGGAAGGAGAAAAGGAAACGAGGTAAGAAAAAAATGAGAGACCTGATGTCCCAGGCACAGGTGAAGAACAGAGATTATCATGTCGTATGGATTCTTCACAACCACGAGGGGGTGCAGCAAAAAGGACTTCACTGAGGGAAGGCTCACTAAAGCAACTCTTGCCAGTATCCTCAAACTCCTTGCATCTAGCGAGAGTCCTCCTAGTGAAAGCCATCGCAACATGTTTTGGAACCTTCGGGATCCCATTGCGGGAGGCAATGCTCGCTCGAGTGGCCTGTCAAACCATCCAAAGTGGCATGTCATTTGGTGCAATATCAAGTAAAGTACCCAAAATAATTAAACCCCAGTCCCTCCATAATCGATCACAGTATCACGGTTAATATTTTGCTAATGCGCTCAACGAGGTGTTATTGTACTAATAGCAAATATTTAAACTAACTTTCATAAAAGGGGAGCATTTATATGCATATACCATTAGCATCATAGTTATACACCAAATAAGACTCTAATGCAGTGTATAAGTGAAAAATAATGGTAGGATAAATCTACATGCCTAGATCTGGAAAAAACTTAGCAAGTCCTGAATAAGCTGAAAGTGTTATTTCTGTAATGAAACTCCACGAAATGCACCATCCCAGCGCATTGCGAAATCCAGCAGCGGCATTAAAGTATTATTACTATGGTTCGAGATTTCTCTCCATCTCACAGACAGGGCGAATGAGTTGATCACTAATTTTCCCAGCAACCTGGAAAACTGTTGGCATACTTAATTCTCTGGCAGATGGCACTTGCTGATGCTGTTTCATGGAATGACCACTAATGATGGACCTCATAATACTATGGGGTTTATAATTTATAAGAAACAAAAAGTGGCTACTAGATGCTGTTTCAGATCAAAGAACTGCAGCACATTCACTTGTCCGCCACAGACGAGCCTCCACCAACTTCTTTTGATTACCATTATTTTAGCAACCAAATAAGCACGAGAAACCTCTCACTTTGCCACCATGGCATTCTTTTGTGAGATTGACTGAATCTGCTGATATATTGTCCACATAGTAGTTAGTAGTCGTTCACTTCTATGTCATTGAACACATTAGATAAATTTGAACACAGTACAGATAATTTATTTATTAGATATGACAGAAGCATCTGGATGACCAAAACAGCAACCAAAGGCGACAGTTGCAAGCTCTCGAGCTTAGACACGGGAAACAAAGAAATGCATAGAATAATCGTCACTCTTAAGAAAAATAAATTAAGAGGAGCAGAAAAATTACCAGCTGTTTTCTGTAAGCCATCTCAACAAGTCTTTGCATTGCGGTGCGCTCAAGATCCCTGGAAAATCAAACACAATTATCAACTGGTAAAAAGCAATTAGATATTCATCCTCAATTTGCAAAGTTTCGTTCTAATCGTAATCATAATTTTGTTGTGCTGGGAAAAACAACAGAAGAGTTGACAAGTTTAACGTTGATAATACGACCTCCGTTGTTAATTTGATTGCAAAAGCCAACAAACATTTAGCAATTGATAGGGTAAGGATATCATTGGATTCCCTCTACAAACAATTTCCTTGTTAGACATAAGCAAATTGGACTGGCCATAACTATCTTCTCAGTAGTCAGCATTCAGCTGATGAAGGGACCCAACTTTAGCTGAAATTATCTTGAACTAGGAAGCACGACATTTTCGTGAGATTTATTATGATTCAGTTGAGATCATCTATACTCTGAAAAAAATCCTCAAAGTTCTTCCAAACTTCCAGTTCAGTCAATGATATTTGAAAGATAAAAAGGACAAGGGGTCTTTCATTTCTCAACAACCTAGAAAACGGTAAGCACTAGCACTCGTTGAACATGATATTATTTGTGTATTGGCATTGTATGTTGAGAATATCGAATTTACCTTTCATGTAGTATCCTATTAATATAAGAGTACTACAATTACCGTGTCAATGTATGAACACACATATCAATCATACAATTTGAAAGCAATTTGACTCCATCCACATGGTTTATATGCAACTATTAATCTAAGAAGCTTTCATCCATAATAAGAGAGCTACTGTTTCTTCTCAACAAGTACTAGGAAAATACATATCTCTCAAGTCCCCCAACTGGACTTCGAAAACCACTGTTAATGTGTGACGCTTACTAGTCTAGATATGTAAATTTAATCTACTTTCATCCGGGCATAATGCACCTTATAACTCAGCAAAAAATTGCTATTACTAGAAAAATAGCTGCAACTTCATGTGTTTTCTTAAGCTAAAACTATTGAGAAGCATTAAAGGATTGCCATATGCTATCTTAGATGAATTTTACAAACGGCAGAAACCTAGAAAGTTCTCCATGCATCAGCTTTACAAAGCAGATAATTTCTTTGTTTGATCTCCATGTCTCTAAAGGTTTCATCACTTGATTAGTGAACAAACGAACAATAATTCTCATCGAAGAGGCAGAAGCAAATTTCCGAACTTACCGTCCATTATCTGCACTCCCTTCTGGAATTGCCTTGAGTAATTTATCTAGGAGGAGTTTCTTTTCACCAACCTGAACATTATGTGTTGAAATTTTGTTTGTGATTTGTGAGAAACATATTTGAAAGTCGAGAAGAAAAAGAGTTCAAATCCGATGAAGTGCAAGAACAGGACTTATCCATTAGACATGCCATAGATGTTTTAAAAAGCAATATTGATCTGAAATAAATGGAGTGCAAGAATAATAACCTGCTTGGAGAGTTGCTTCTTTAGGTCAGAGATATCATTATTAATAGCCTCATCCTCTCCATTCACCAGATCAGGCTGCAACAAGTGTCAAATCAGAAAAGCGAAGAGTGTATATGAAGTCCAGAATGTGAATACTAACACAGGGAGGCACCTCTCTGCCCCCCTCTCCATGCATCGAAACATTAGTTCTAGAAATTTTTATAAGCTTGAGAAATATAAGACTATGAATTAGTCAGAGATATCATTATTAATTGCCGCATCCTCTCCATTCACCAGATCAGGTTGCAACAAGCATCAAATCAGAAAAGGGAAGAGTGTATATGAAGTCCAGAATGTGAATAGTAACACAGGCAGCCGCCTCTCTCTCCCCCTCTCCATGCATTAAAACATTAGTTAAAAAATTTTTTTATAAGCTTGAGAAATGTAAGACTATGACTGAGCACTTCATAAACTAAAGTTTACCACGCTCTCAGGATATAAGTCAACACTGTGTAGCTCCACCAGTAATTTGCTTTCTATGGACATATGCATGTACTGTTCATCATACGAAATGCCAGCAACACATGAGAATGCAGCCACCGAGCCATGGAAACCGTTCTTGGATATCTCACACAATACTTGTCCTTTGTGCATCAAGTCCAGATCACTCTGGATGCTTTTGTTGATACTCCCATTACCAGAATAATTTGGAATGTTGTACTGCATGGGAGTTTGGAGCTCGTGCATGACGTCATTTTCATGTACAGAACCATCTCCGTTCCTTGATTTTACACCAACAGCTAGACAGTTTGCCCCAGAATTTCCATCTTCGTTGTGTGAAAAAGGCAAGCTTCTTCCTTCACCACCTTCTTCAAATATAGCTTCCTCTTCTATGATTAGAGAAGCCAATAATCTTTGGTACAGAGGAAGAACTTTCATCCCTCCTGGGTTCAACTTTCCACATATAACATCTTTGTCTTCAACTTGTTGAGTAACATTGTCACTGGCAGCCGATTCTCCCGATCCATATTGACATTGGATACCATTATCTCTTTCACCAAAAACATGTTTGTGAGGCTTCATACTTTCTTCGTGCACGAGATCACGCTACATTTGGAAAAAAATGGTGTAAAGTACTTATCAACGAACCAAACGGCAATATTTGCAAGCTAATTTTGCCACTTCATAGCTTCAATTTAACTGAGTGAAACCTTTAAGAAATTGAGATACAGTTGAAATGATAATACAAGAGTTAGAAGATTCAAGTACGCATGTAATCTGTGAACTCAAGACAACTCAAAGGACCCTGAAGAGGAAAGAAGTATTAAAATGACCCCTATAAGACATTCATCCAGAATAGCAAGTCCAGGGTAAAAATGGTAGCAAGTAGAAGTATTTGAAATGGAAAAGAGAAGAAGACCCCCAGAATCAGTTATCCCACTCCCTGGGAGACAGAAAAAGCAGTATGGATTTTCTACAATTTTGAAGAAACTGGAGTTTTCTGGAGTTAGGATCACTAGAATGATTTCCCAAGTTAAACTTCACATGCAAGTTCGAGAGAATCGCACACTGCCCCCAAGAGAATCAGTAGAAAATGTTTTGCATGCTTATTTCGCATCATGTCGCTATAGATGGTTATCTACAAAATGACAAATAATTTGCCTAAAGACAGCACCTAACCAAAAAAACCTCTTCAGTTCCGCGACGTTCTCAGCTCTACATAAAAATTTCAATCATTTGGTATGATATAACCATCCGACAGTAGCAAAAAATTGTCCAGCTAGAGATGAAGGAAAATGGTAAAATAACAACTTAATTTACCCATTGCAAAAAATATGTACCCTGGCTACTAAAAAACAATTTAAATGAAGGATGCAGCATCAGGCATTTTCTTTTTTCCCGATCGGTACTTATGTCCACTATTAAACATTGTCAGAATAGCATTGCTGCCAAAAAGTTCCTACAGAACTCCTCAAAGGATCTAATCTCATACAAAATAGCTTTTACAGGGAAAAACTAATAAAATAAATTGGGATTTAGTATAACAGGATTATAAAGAAGACACATATTCAAGCTCATTATCACGTCTTTACAGCTTGTAAGTTACTACCTGTTGCTTCAAATAAGAAATGTCCTCCAAGCTGACTGGGGAAAAAAATGATTCCATCTTTTTCCAGAATACTCCAGAATGGACTAGACCTATCAAAGAACCGAAATTCTAATAAGTGCATAGAGATTGTATTCGTGATGAAATTCCACAATCAATCTAAAAATTACAATCCACGTACCGTTGGCACGAGAAGCGAACTTTGCAGCTTCTAAGAGTTCTTCGCGGTCATCATCTGATGCACCTAGAATGGGATAAGCAAAAACATCAGATTCCGAAAGTTTCAGGACAGTTTAAACACTTATTGCAATTGTCTTGTTAGAATTTTCGTCGTTGCTCTCCTTTTTGAACGGCTTTCATACTTCACTTTTACATAGAATAGAATGCCTGAAACCTTTTAAACATACAAAGATTGGTATGTAGATTCCAATATAATTTTCTGGTAACTTTTTAAAATGCATAATATGTTTTTCGTTCTTAATTCTGGAGGGAAAGCAAGTTATCTTTTATTGTTCTTTTGGAGCAAAACCAAACAACCTTTCAGAGAACCCTGGAGGGATACAAGTTCTTCCTCTTGAACAAATTTCAGGAGCAAACAATTGCTAAAACCCAATCACTTCCATTAACTTATAAACGGGAGACTGCGAGCGCAACCACGTTCACATAAATGCGTGCTCTTATGGAAATTCTAATCCAAGCAGTATTCCGCTTGAAGTAGGAAACATTAACACAAAATTACTTATGTGAGAAACCAGCTACGGATATTAGCAGAGCACAAGAAATCCTAATAGATGACTTGTCATTAGACTGTAACCTTATCGTGAAAGAAACGTCTCTAAGGATCCTTTTTCGTCAAACATGCTCTAGACGTTAAATCCAAATCTGAAACATCTGCTAAAGGCATAGGGAGGCTTCTTTCGGCATGATGCCTCACTGAGAAGAGACAACAACTCTGAAAGTATGGGGGGACTCAAGAAAAACCTTGAGCATAAAATTGGTCTTTAAAAAGAAGAGGTACCAGATATATCTGGAGTACTGCCAGCTGGTGACTTCGCATGACGAGCAAAAGCCTTTCGATCGGATACTTTCTTTAATGGAGGCCGTCCAGTCTTGCTGAGATCACAAGAAAGCACACATATACATGAAGGAAATCATCCCGCAAAGAACAATTCAAGACAATTCGCAAGCAAATTTACGTGACTGACCTCCCATTTTTTTCAGAACCAGGCTTAGCACTTCTAAGTGGCTTAGAAGCTGCATTATCCATCTTTTCGTTGGCTGAGGCAATGTTAGCTCTCGGAAATGATGAGCACCTACCACTCCTTCCTTGTCTTTGGACACCATCTCCCACATCATCTTTAGGAACTGTTTTATTTTTCTTTGGCAGTACAATTGACGAGCTAACACCACGGATGGTTCCCACATCGATTTCATCTACTTCAACAGCACTGGCTCTCTTCTCCTTCATCCTGCTTTCACGATTTTGACCACCACCAGATTCATCATTTTCAGGTAATCTCGCCGGTGATGAAACATTTTCCAATTTCACTTTCAGCTGTTGGATTCCATTAGCAAAACCCCTCGAGAACAGAGGGGCACTTGTCTCCACAGAACTCATTTTCAAACCAGGATCCAAGGCACATCCTTCCGACGGTGGATTGCTCTCATTATGGTTTGAGACAGGAGACACAATATTTGCTCTTCTATTGCGAGATGTTTTTTGTCTATGGCAAACCCATTGAGCCATAGGAGGGGAGGATGATTCAGAGGGTAAAGGACGTTTACGGTTATTAGTAGGGCCACCAATCATATGAACTTTGCTTGCACTAGGAGACTGTTCGCATGCTTCAAAAGCTCCAGACGATCGAGAAAAATTAGTAGGTGAGGTTGCTGCCACGACAGAGCCACTTCGGGGAGCCCTCGAACCTTTTGCTTTTGGCGTCTGACTAGGACTCGCCGTGGAAGTTTCTTCACGGACGCTCAATCTGCAACAAAGAGCAATGGAACACTAGGCTAACTTACATAAAACTTCTGGAGAAAGCATTTTAACCTAGGAGTGGACATAACAATCTGAAGACAATAAAACACAATCAATTGCTCTTCATGCAAGTACTCCACAAGCATCAGCAAGAAACCGGTTTTATAACTGACAGTGTCACAAATTTTTTTTTTTTTTTAGGTGACCCAAGGAACCCCCGCACGGCCGGCAGCCGGGGGTAAACCCCGGGGGCAACACGTGCTAGCCACCACACACGTGCCACCGGTTAAGTCACCCTGCAACGTTCCTGGGATTCGAACACTCAACCTTTTGCGAGAGGAAGAGTGTGCGAACCAGCGGCGCCACCCGTGTGGGTAGTGTTTTATAACCGACAGTGTCACAAATATTGATGCTCAATATTTCATCGAATCAATGAGATACCTGGAACCCTGGGCATCAGAGGATTGCAAACTGGGCTCAGTTTTCACTTTATGGAACACAGGTCGCTTTGTCTCCCCATCCATAAGCAGAGGTCTGGAAAAACCCGAGCCTATAGATCTTTTCCTTTTCATTTTTTTATCCCATCCTTCCCCCCCAGCAGGTAGTCTATGATTCTTATCTTCGACTAAATCAGAACCTTCAACCACATTTCTGGTCATCTCTCGATCTTTTCCAGTGACTGCGGGCAGCTTTGTTAGAGTGTGGCCCTGACTGTCTGTCTGAAAAACCAATTAAGGATTGAGTTAGCTAAACTTGAAGCAACATAAAAGGCTCACAGTAATTCGAACACAATCCTTCAGGTAAGCAGCAAAAAGCACTAGATTTTATGCATCAATTAACACCAAATCCCATTGCAGAACACCACACAGTCCCTCTCATTGAGGCTTTTTGAAACTTTACATACTAACTTTTCGATAATTGGATCACAAAGAAACAAAACAGAATCATCAACACAGAATTACATTCTGATGCAAATGAGCATCGAGATAATCTAGATCATCATCAGACATAAATATATGAAAGCATACAGGTGTAAAGATTTGTGCTTCCTTCTAGCAGACAGGCTACTGAATGCAAATAAGAAATAGGCCGTAGATAAATTCATGAAAGAATTTGAAAAGTAAGTCCTCCTAATGCATCTTCAGAAACTGGTATCCCCGACTTTCACAAATTAGCTCATCCTCACTTTCTTGATGGAATTTACGCATATGATAATCACTTGTTGCTGTAGTTAATTTAGAAGAAGGGACATTTTCTTTTGAACGTAAACAGAATACCATTGAAAAAGGTACCAAGGGCATATGGCCCATACAAAAAGACTTCAGAAGGGAAGTCATAGGTCAACATGCTAATATTCAATGCCGGATCAGTTAAAAATGCTTAATTAAATGGTTTATCTAATATCAATGAGGAGATAAATATGCTCTTACATGTACTTCCACCAAAGGATTTGGACATTGATGTATCCCAAACTTGGATTCTCAATAACATCTCAATACACCCCTTTAATATGTGTTATGTCACCATTTCCCCCTTTAGATTGTCTTAAAAATATTGTAGGTCCAACTACATCTTTCTAGTACACCTGCTCAGACGATGTATTCCCTTTTAGGCTCTTAATAATGATATCACCACGAAATAAGATGGAATTTTCCTTGTTTATCTGAAATCTTTAGATTTATAAACATTATTCTAAAGTAAGAAAACTGCCTGTAATAGCCGTGCAAGAAATACACGATCATAATAGGAGAAGGGTAAACAGAACAGCAAAGGCGGGAGAATACTTTGCATGCCATTGGGAACTAATAGCCGTGCAAGAAATACGCAATCATAATAGGAGAAGGGTCAACAGAACAGCAAAGGCAGGAGAATACTTTGCAAGCCATTTGGAACTAATAGCCGTGCAAGAAATACGCGATCATAATAGGAGAAGGGTCAACAGAACAGCAAAGGCAGGAGAATACTTTGCATCCATTTGGAACACTGAAGATTAAACTAGACTCCATTCACATATTTGAAGACGCATGCAAGTTGTTAGATAGAGGTGAAGATTCATGTAAACGTAAATAAATACAGGTTGAGCTAGACACATAGCTGTCCAGATATGAACTTTTAATGTAAGGAAAATAGAAAATCTTCATACAAACCCGAAGTTCAGCCATTGAGGAACGAACTCGCTTATTCAGAACAACACTCTTACTCCTATCTTCAAGTCCTTGACTCAAGAGCTCCGAAGAGTTTCGATGATTCTGACTTGCCATCTTCGACAAATTGGACCCACCTGATCTCTCATTAGCTGTTGTCCCATTCCTTTGAGGCTTTTTTGAATTCAAAACGTGATTATACTTGTTTAACTTGTATAAAGACTCTTCCAACTTTTTTGCCCTTCTCCTGATCAAGAGTAAAGCAGTTTCAACAGAGAATTCAATGAAGATATTGCGCATGTGGGTGTCCACATGTTAATGATGTGGGTACGTGTGCATACTGTCCTCGTTACGAATCTACGTGCTTAACTGTCGCGTGACCAAGTGCAATGGTGTGCTCATTGTAGCAAATTTTCCAGAAAGTAGCTCTCCAAAGGTAAAAATGACAATGTAGATACATGGTAATAAGGAACGGATACTACCTTGCCTTAGAGGAGGTATCCCAAACACTTGATTTGAAGCGCTTTAGCTCCTCTACAGCAGCTGGATGGGGAAGTTTGGCAACACCGGCCCCAGAAGAGCTATCTTCAGCAGTGCTTCCAAAAGGAATTCCCAATATCCTCCGCAACTCACCCAATCTTTGGTATTTCTGATCCCCCAGTGTAATAGGATCCAACATCAGACAATCTGATATGGGAGGGACGTCCCCATTTGATGTAGAATTCTCCCCGGAAAGGCTAGTCAGGGTGCTGAACATCCTGTTTTCACAGCTCTCCCTGAAACTACCTGACCTATCCAGACTAGATCGGGAATGGCTTGCCCTGTTTCCGTTTAGATGGCCCCCAGCAATGGCCAATTCATCTGTACCAGCCGAAGCTGATTCAAACCTTAGATGACCTGACATCAGTGCGAGTGACTAGTACAGTCCACGTCTACATAACATTGTCCCCTGGAAAATATTTCCTCACCACCTGACTAAAAAGTAACCCAAGGTCGAAAGTGCATAAACACATATCCTGTTTCAAGTTTGCTTGGTATTTTCTGCAGGAACATAAGCCACAATCAGCTCAAACTACCAATATTCTCAACTCTTCAATTTATAAAACCGGCACCTCCCCAAATCAACACCTAATGCATTGCTTGACTAGCACATCGAAGCAACGTTTTATCTAAATAATTTGCTTAAATGAGCATGCCCAAAAAACAGCTGCATACCAAAAATAATGAAAACGTCTAAAAGCAAACCAGAATTGAGCAGGAATGAACATATTGCTAGAACTGTCTAACCAATAAGCATGTGTTTGGAGTGACCTGTACTTTTCCTTTCTAAATCTGCCTTTACCGTTACTTTTAGAAATTAAACTATGATGTCAAACACTTCAAATCTTCAAGAAAACTTCACAAGTTTTAAAACATTAAAAAAAAAAGTTGATTAGCTTCATGACTTTAAAAGATTAAAACAATAAATTATTCCAGGTAGTTATTAGTCGGCCCACCAAAAATCTCCCTCCAGGTCTGCAAATATAGCAAAAGATGGCTCAATCATTCTTAATTCAGCAAAAATTCCTTATTCTTCTTTTGTTACAGAAAGTTTGATTTTTTTTTTTTTTACCAACAACAACTAAACGTTATCCCACCAAGGAATCGTTTGAGCCTTTGTGCTCTATTTTCTATCAAGTCTCACAGCTTAGCAACAAAAGCAAGATATGTCGCACTTCTGTCCTCTGCAATGCGCGACCCATCCAACCTGCAACTGCAAGCTTCTAATGCAGCAGTGAAAACACATAAAAAGCACCACAATTCAACTAACTCAGCCAATCAAGCGAACTCCCGAAAGAAACAGACAAATTCCATCAGTTGCAGCGACCAAACCACAAGGAGAATACAAAAGCGGTCAAAGCCCATCGAGCAAGCAGCAGAGACAACGAATCAGAGGCCTGGCGCATTCATCGCCCATTTCTCTCCGAATTGAACCCGAATTCCGCACGTAAGCTGCGTAATCAAGCAGCAGGAACTCGAATTGCGAACGCAAATTACCTGCATTGATCGATCGCGAGCGGGATCAAGCGAGCAGAGACAGCGGATTCCGAGGGTTTTCTGAGGGTAGAGAGAGCGTGGACGCGAGAGTGAGAAGCGATGAGCTGATTGGCTTCGGGGTTGCGGTCGTGGAGATTCGAGAGAGAGAGAGAGAGGAGAGAAGTGAAGAGGGAGACCGAGCGGGTCCCACTGAATTTAGGGGTCGGTCGTACAAGAACGTGAGGGCGCTGAAATCAGAGCCGTCAGAAAGTCATGATCGTTCCCGCGAAGGTGAAATCAGGGCCGTTCATCAGAGATGGTATCATGTTTCGCTCTGAGGAAATAGACCGTGGTGAGGTCCTGGTCTCCTTGATTCCTTCCAAACCGTTTTTCATTTATTCAATTTTTTTTCCTCTATTTTCTGAAAAATTCATTTATTTATTTCGTATGTCCTATCTTTAACGACCCTCTTTCTCGAACTTTTTATTTTTTGTCTTTGGAAAGTGCGGGAATAGAACCATGCACATATGATAATACTAGCGTCTCCATCCCCCAATCCATTTGTTAGCAGAACCGTTTGTCTATTGACATTTTGAGAGATTGAATAGCGCAAGGATCAACTAATTTTCAATTTGTTTCAAGCCTAAAAATAAATTGATTTTTAATTTAAATTGGGGGAAACATTTTGCCCCGAAAATTCTACTTCCCTCTTATTTTCACTAGAAATCTGCTCAAATAACGAGTATATCCGTGTGTTTTTTTTCCAAAACTTAAATCCAAATCGAAGGATTTTTTTTATTTATCATCCCATGACCAACGCCAAAATCGAAGGCATTCAGATTTCTAGATTTGCTCCTCGTGTAGGGAGAATTAATGTATCGTACGAGAATTAGATATAGGCTCGAAGAGTTTCGGACGCCGTCTCAACAGCTCAAAAGAAGGTAGGATTATAGAAACGCATTCATGTCACTTACTGTCGATCGATATTTAAATTCACCTGGAAAATATGGAGCCGAGATTCGAGATTATAATGATTAGTCGTGTTCCTATTTTAATGGGCAGCCAATTGAAAATGAATACAAGGGGATCTTTTGGCCGTAAAAAAAAGCTGCTTCTTGTCCTTTTGGCCAAAGAAGATACTCAGCGAAGCAAAGATGATGCGTAGCTATCGCAGTAGTGCAGTCCCCCACGTTTTAACGTGGGTAACGTTGTGCTCAATAGGAGGAAATTTTGTTTTTTGTTCTGTTTTTTGGTCTAAGTCTAAAGTCAATTGTACGACCCAATAAATAAGTAAACGAAAGCATAGTGGATTGAGGGGGAAAAAAATCGTGTCAGACCTTCGGGCCAATGCAAGCACCGTTTGGCACTTCTAAAGCCTCTCGTACCCCAGGCTGATCTATAGGAGCTTTGACTATTGGCATTTCGGAAATGTTAGTATTTTTGTTCTTTTCAATTTTGCCCTCCATAAATTTTCGAAATTATTGGCAGTGCACTGAACGCTTTCCACAGCACGACATTGCTGGCCAGGCCTGATCTGGCCGTCGACTACCCGGATCCAGCATGAGCGACCCACCCGTTGAGGTCACCCGACCTTGGGCGATTATCGCCTAGGATTGCGAAACCACGGTTGGCCCTCACTAGGGGGTCGCCCGATGGCCGCTCATGTTGTATATGGCTCGTTGACGGCTTGAGCCTTTTGCGAGAGCAATTGAAGGGTTTGAGTTCATTTAAAATAAATAAATCTGTTTATAGGAAAAGTCCTTGCGATTTTTTCAAATACCATTTAAACTAAAGTTGCTCCTAATACACTTTCAAAGTACATTTTACTAAAAGCTACTTGAGTTCGAGAAACCCTCTTAACCTAAAGTAATTTGCATTTTCCCCCACAAACCCAACCAAACGCAGTCTTGTCTCTGCCAATCATCATTCAAATTAACGGGTGTAAGAGAATGTATTCTTGGTGTTCGGCCAAAAAGTTATAAATATAAATTAGGGGGCATGAAACATTATATGTAATTGTTGTGGAAATATACCGTACGGATGTCAATTTAGACCTAAACATTTTAACAATTTGCTAATGTAGCCTTAAACCTATTGGAGTACCAAGAACCACTTAGAAGTTTGGTTGGCTGGGTTCAGGCCTTCGGAAATACAAATTCGCTTTCTGTAGTTATGTTGTGCATGCAAGCATGTATTATTAGTTGGAAGTTGATTATATATCTGTCTTTGGGCGACTGTAACAGCCTTATTTTAGGTCACAAAAAATTAAATAATAAATAATTAAAAAATATTTTGGGGGTCCATTCTTTAAAGAATTTATTGCCCACCGGACCACAAAATACTATTATTCTCACAGTCATCTAAAAACTGTTATGCTAACAAAGTCTTATTAGTTATTGGCAATCTCTCGGCCTATATATGCATTGGGAGTGTGAGATTACATAGCAGTTCTTAGACCTATGTAAGGTGATTTCGTAGTGCCATCGGTACGTGTTGTCGCGTAAGTCTATTCACCCCTTCTCTATCTATGTGCTACGCCGCCACTTCAATCCGCCGGGGCCGCCTCTGGAATTATACTCATGTCACTATCCGTGTATGCCGATCTGATTAGCTATGTCTTGTGCACCATCTGTAGTATCCGTGACGCATGTTGTCATCGACATATCATATCCCTAGATGGGGTGGTGGGTTGATTGCTTGCTCGGTCGCCGGCGTGTTTTACTCCGCATCTAGGTCGACTCGCTCGTAGTGACTGCAGGCTTGCTTCGGCTCGAAGAGATGGGAGATCGATGTCTGGGGACAGGACGGGACGAGAGCGGTGCGGTGCGGTGGAAGCTGAGTTGAGAATGTTTGTATAAAGCTGGAGAACCGTGCCAACCAGGTCATACAATTTACTCGCGACAGGAAGGCAGCAGCATTTTTGCTGCGAAGGCTGCTGTTGTTTTACTTCCCAGAATCCGTATTACGGTGTGAATGGTTGTTTCTCTTTCATGTGATAGATCCTGAAATTCTCTTCTATCGCGTCAAGATGCAATTTTATCGTCATGAACCTGCGCGATACGATACGCAGGGATGCCGTGCCAGCGACACGGTGGAAGCTCCCTCTCGATTCAAGTCGTAAGGATGAAGCATCAACCTCATTTTACTTCTTCAGTGAAAGAATTTTGACCGGTTGTCATGCTTATCTATGTTCATCAAAACTCCGATGAAAATCACGAACTTGGTTCCTATCGCGATTGCAAGTGTTTTGTTTTTTTTCCTTGGAAATGCCACTGAATTGAGCTGTAGAAAGACGGGAATATGCCATTGTAACTGCCATGATCCACGAACATCCTGACGGAATTTGGGATGTATCCTAGTACACCACCGTCTGTTTTCTTTCTCCCAGCTACATTCTTGAGGAGGAGTCCATCCTGAAAGACGCGGGCTTGGAGGATATAAATGACGTCTCGGAATTGCCGGCCCCTCCAGAAATTCAGGACAAAAGTCCCTGCACGGAGAATCAGAGGTAGTATCGGCTATCTCATCTGCACGAGGCCTGGACCGGGTCCGGTTTTGCTTTCTGATCAAGGTCAGGCTCTTTCGGATCCGGTTATCGGGCTTCGCAAGTGAACTGTAGGGGAACTTTTATGCTCATCTTGTAATTGTTTCGGATATGGCACTATCTATTTTTCATTTCTGACTTTGTCCGACAAGATTGAGATGGCTCTGTACCTAATGTGATTTAGAGAAATAATATGCTGATGTTCCTAAATATTTGGTGTCCAGTGTCTTCACGTTGTGGATCGACAACTTTTTGATAGTATCGCATCCGCGTAAATCATCAACTTCAACAAGTTCGGTAGTATGGTATGACGATCCTCCGTCCAGTCCGGTTGACAAAAAGCTGTTGAACTATTCATTATTTACAAAATTACAAGTAAAACTCCTTGATGTTTTTGCTGACCAAGAGCCTTATAATGACATTAACAGATGAAGAGCAATACTGGTATCATCCTCCATTTTAATGCATCACAAGCCTTGTTTATGATTCCAAGCCACCTAGCAAAAGGAGGGAATTCAAAGCCAATGCCTGAATATCTTGGTTAACACTCTTTAACTCTTCGAAGAACGAACCATCCGAAGAACGCAAGGACGAGGGAATCATCGAGCTAACTATGGAATCAACTCTATTTCGGACCACCTACAGGTGCCTTGAGAATAGCTTCACTCATCCCATCAGCATTAGGCTAAAAATGCCCGGCACCGGGTAGATCGTGGTACTGAATCCACGAAAACTAAGCAAAACGGGGACTAGCCTGTCGTCATCGCCTTGCCACAGATGCACCGCTCCTTCCTCATTTGGGAAAGGGTTCTCAATTTCCATAGGATCGAACTCCCAACTCCCGAAACCTACCATCAAGTCCCGAAGGATCGACTCGGCTTCTCCCTGTTGCCTCACGATCGCCTGCGACTGTATAACAAAAGAACAGGGGCAGTTATCTGACAAGTTAAGCTTTCGGCTAGGACCAATTCAGCAACTTTAAGTTAGTCATAATACGAGTGAAGGGAAGAGAGAGAGAGAGAGAGAGCAAAGGTTACTACGTCATTGCAGCGCTTGATCATCTTGGGGATGATTTCCATGTCTTGACGGCCCAAGATGCAGGGTGCGCTGGTGACGACGCTTGATGCTGGGAACCACTTTTGGGTGTTCCGCCAGTATGTGAGCCAAGGGGCACAGGGAACCACTTAGAGAACGCTGGTCCTGTGGTGGCTGCAAGTAGAAGCCTTCCTTGGATATGTCGGCAGCAAACCTGGGCCACCAGTAGTTGATTACAGGAGCGGTGAGAGCTGCTCCGGCTAGCCTGCCCGCGGTGACAATAACTGTAATTTAGCTGACAGACCGTGTGCAGTTTTTGCCCAATGGACAGGCTCGAGCCAGGTCGGTCTCAAGCGTTTGAGCATCGTCAGCGTTTGGGCCATGACTACAGGCCAATATTTACCTGTGAGAGATATATTTGAGGACACCCCAAGTAGCCTGGCCTCCCATGGAATGCCCAACCACATAGAACTTGGCTCCCAGTCCCAACTGGTCGGCAAGCTCTTCTATATCCAGAGTTAGACTCTTTGGCGTCCTTTTTGGGTCTGGGTCGCTTTCTCTGTATCCCGGTTTATCGAATGACAAGACGTACACCTTCGATTCCTCAAGAACCGCCTGAAAACAAACGACCTGACATGGGACTAACTCATTTATCAGAACTGGCTGCTGTGATGTTAGAATGCAAAATGGTCGCTCTCTTGAACACGTAAGGATAAGTCAGTCTACAAGAAGAATCTTAGAGTACCGGGAAAACATCTGTTGCTATCGCTGCGCCGTGCCTAGAGGAGTCGGAGCCGTGCACAAACATGATCTTGTGTTCGGCCAATTCCCTCCGTACTCCATGATCTTTGTAGGCCAAGTTTCGGCCATCCCTGAGCCTCACTTGGGGCGCCGTGATGGGCAGACCGCCTGGAGAGCCGCAACTTTTGGGCGGCGGAGGGCGGATGCCCTTATATGCCAATGCAGGCAGCACAGCCAGCACGACAGCCATTACTCCTCTCATCATTCCTGGAAAGCACAGCAAAAATCTGTCGAAATTGTTCATTACCCTTTTCGTCCCTCTCTCTTTCCTTCTCTCTTCTCTAACTTCTTTCAACCGTGCACGAGTGGACGCGCCTCCATCTCACGTGGGCACCACTGTTAGATTTTGGATCTGTAACCAGAATGCAAGCAGAAAACTTCGAGGAAGAAGCAGTTGAAGGATTAGTCTATACAGGATGATGGGTGCAGTCTTTCTTGGTTTCTTGCAAATACATGCCTGAGCATCAAAGCCTATTTACAGGCCCTCTTGGCCGACACAGCAAAAAGATATCTGATTGTTCAGAGACAATGCCCGAACCGAAATGTACGAAAATTGCAATCTGATTGGGCTCAGTTTTGATTTGATTCGATTTTTCGGTTCGGTTTTGACACCCTCAAATTGCTTTTGCTCTTTAACTACAAAGCTCAGCTACCACTAGACACCTGTGGCACGACGAACTACAGCTATCAATTATTGGTCTGGATACTTGCAGAGTCTAGGCTTTTCTAGTAGTCATGAACTTCAACAGTTCCTGTCAGTTCTGCAACGACAGTTTGGAGTACGAGGATTCAGAGCACACGCAAATATGGCCCACTATCTACCCAGCGCCACACATTGGGAAAAAAACTCGAGCGAAATCAAAAGGAAGAGAGTTCAATCCAAGGAAGAAGCTGCAGAGTCATAGTATCCAAGCAAGTTAAGAGTCCCTTCATGTGGAGAAAGATGTTCGGGTATTATAGAAAAGTGAGAGGTGTTAATTATAATGAAATATCTATTGGATGTTGCTTTAGTTTAAGGCTAAACTAGGATAAATCTTTGTATCTCGATTTCGAGAAATAAAGGAGATCGAAAAGATACAAAATAATTCCACGGTGATTTGACCTTCCGCTAGGCCTACTCCACTCTTCTGAATTTGACGGCCTAGACAAAGTTGGAATTCACTATGTAATTCTTGAGATTTTACAGCTTGTACAAAGTGTTACTTCTATACGAAACTTAGGAGTTATCCTCTGGAAAAGTCACGCACCTCATATTACTTCCTTTCCATTTTGCAAGTGTTCACACCCTCAACAGAGATCTATAACAAGAAATCAGTAGCTAGCAAATTTGCTGCAACAGAGAGGTTGAGAGACCCTACTCCATGAGAGAAAAGCAACACACAATGCCACTGCATGTCAAGCGATGCGATGGATATTATATCCACACTCGTGTTACTCAAAGACTCTCGGTATTTCTCAATCCCGAGTCACACTTGACAACTTATGCAGTATTTAGCCCTCTTAATTGCTAGCGAAAGACTCTCAATCTTACCAAAAGGATTCACCAATCTAACCACGAAATTTATTTGCTACCAAACATTCTCGGATTCACGCTCGGATGTAATTCATGAGTAAGCCATACCTCGAATTCGCCCCCAACTATTGCACATGCAAGGGACGCTATTCTGCACTTACTGCACGAAGGCCAACACCCATTGAACATAGATATACATCTCCAACAAACTTAGGAAATCCTGGTGACCGACTTATAAATCTGTCGCCGCAAATGATTTCTTTGTTTTGTGATAAAAAGAATCTGACAGTACATTTCCTTCAATTCAACAACCTGCCACCATAGTGGATGGGCTCAAACTCGAGATATATTATAACTGTAATAACTGTGAATGATTCGGTGCAGAGCACACTCTTCCAAGAACAAACCATCTCAAGAACACAGAGGAAAAGGGGAAAAAAGAGCTTAAGCAGGAAATCAACTCTGCTTCTGACCAACTATAAGTGCCTTTACAATAGCTTCACTCATTCCATCAGCATAAGGGAACAAATGCCCGGCACCGGGTAGCTCGTGGTACTGAACCCACGAAAGCTTTTGTGCAATGTGACGTTGAAGCAAGACGGGGACTAGCCTATCCTCATCGCCTTGCCACAGATGCACCGATCCTTCCTTGTCTGGGAAAGGATTCTCAATGTCCATAGGATCGAACTCCCAACTCCCGAAACCGACCGTCATGTCCTGATGGATGGACTCGGCTTCTCCTTGTTGCCTTGCGTTCACCAATGGCTGTATTAAGAAAAGAACAAGGCCAGTTATCTGATAAGTTTGCTTTGGCTGGGACTAATTCAACGGGCTGTTAACTAGTCATACTATGAATGAAGGGGGAAGAGAAAAAACCAAACAAACCAAACAAGAGCAGAAGTTACCGCGTCCTTGCGGCGCCCAACCATCTTTGGGATGACTTCCATGTCTTGACGGGACATGATGTGGGGGGCGCGAGCGACAACACTGGATGCGGGGAACCACTTTTGGGTGTTCCACCAGTAGGTGAGCCAAGGGGCATAGTGAGCCACTCTAAGTGCCCACTGGTCCTGTGGTGGCTGCAAGTAGTAGCCTTCTGTGGATAAGTTGGCGGGAAACCCAGGCCACCAGTAGTTGATCACGGGAGCGATGAAAGCTACTCCGGCTAACCTGCCAATGCTTGTTGTCATGAACAATTGCATCCAGGAGACGGTCGGTGGCTAAGATCAAGTGCTAGGATCAATTAGGTGATTTAGCTGAGAGACTACATGTCGTTTTTCTTTACTTCATTGCAGGTTTACTATAATGGTTGTTCTGTTTCGGTTGTAGTTTGCTCAATGGGCAGGCTTGAGCCATGGTCGGTCTCAAGCGCTTGAGCGTGTTGGCGATTGGCTCATTACTGGGTCCATAACCAGGCAATATTTATCTACAGCCTACTCCTCTGCTTCTTTTTTTTTAAGGTTCTTTCCCATGTCGGCCTGGTTGACAGGTCGAGAATCATGACCCGTCAAGCTCGTCAGGCCACAAGAGTATGAGGTATCGCCTTTTGAAAACATGGATTTAGCAGTATGCACTCATGTCCTAAAAATTTATCCTTGCTATTTCCTTTCCACCGAAAACGATGCAATCTCCTCTAGATGACTGATGAACTTTCTTTAACTTCAGTTGGTGTAAATACCTGTGGGGGATATACTTGAGGACACCCCAAGTAGCCTGGCCTCCCATGGAGTACCCAATTACATAGAACTTGGTTCCCAGTCCCAACTGATCAGCAAGCTCTTCTATATCCAGAGCCAGACTCTTCGGTGTCCTTTTTGGGTCGGGGTCGCTTTCTCCGTATCCCGGTCTATCGAACGACAAGACATACACCTTCAATTCCTCAAGAAACGCCTGAACGAACAACCACCCGACATGGACCAACTCAGTTATCAGAACTAGCGGCTGATGTTAGAGAGCAAATGGACAGTATCATGAACATGGAAGAATGAGTCAGTTATGAGAAGGATTTTAAGTACCGGGGAAACATCGGTTGCTATCACTGCATCGTGCCTACAGGAGTCAGAGCCATGCACAAAGACGATCTTGTGTTCGGCCAATTCTCTCGGTACTCCTTGCTCTTTGTAGGCCAAGTTCCGGCCATCTCTGAGCCTTACTCGGGGCGCCGTGACAGGCGGACCGCCTGGAGAGCCACAAGTTTTGGGCAGCGGAGGGCGGATGACCTGATATGCCAATGACAGCACAATCAGCACGGTAGCTGTGACTCCTCTCACCATTCCTGGAAAGTACAGCAAAAAACATGTTTGAAATTGTATGTCAATAACCTTTTCGTCTCTCTCTTCCCTTTTTCTTCTCGTGCACATACATTTCTCTTTGTTTCGCTCAGTTTTGCACGGACAGTTTGGATTATCATGATCAGGGAATTTTCTACATTTCATGCAAGGAAATTGAACAGAGCTCATACAATTACAGCCCACAATCTACACTTCATTTCTTATTTGACCACGAAAAACTCCATTACCCAATGTCATATATGACCTTTAAAAGAAAATAAAAGCCTCAGATGAAATCAAAAGGAAAAGAATTCAATACAGGGAAGAAGCTGAACAGCCATAGCCTCCAAGCAGGTTAAGAGTTTCTTCATGTGGAGAGAGAGAGAGAGAGAGAGAGTGAGTACCTGAATCTTGTTGCAGCGCCTGATAATTTCCTAGAGAACTCCAATCCTTTCACATTCAAGAACAAAAACAGCTCTCACCACCTACATGAACAGCTTCAAATCTATGAAAGCCGTTCCATGTATAGGCTACCCCAGATTCGTCCAAGCCCAAAATCTGAAAATCACACCAAATCCAGGGTACCCATATACTCAAAACTCAACGAAGAGGAAAGAAGTTCGGAAGGCAGGTGAACTTCTTGAAGAACTAGCACAAGATGCCCATACAAAAACTAGAATAAATCTTGGAACAGAGCAATACAAAAAGATCCCCAGGTTCTAGGCACGCCACAGGCTGACAAAAAGGAATTAATCATGAATTTTTCTCTGGGGAAAGAAAATTGTTTACCCAATATGCACGGCAAGAGAAGAAGACTTTACCTTTGGACCAAAAAATAAAAATAAAGAAGAAGAAGACTTTACCCATTTTAGAATTTTTTTTCTTGTTCTTGAACAGATGGTCCTATTTATCATCACTCTAAATCATTGGATGCCTCATCTTGCAAGACTTAGTCATGTATTTATTTGGTTGGCAAGGATGGGAGGGTGGAGTGCGCACAAGCATTAATGTGCTCTCTTTGTTAGAGAGGGAAATAATGTTAGAAAAGCAAAAGATTCATGGGCCACAAATGTGGAGAGGACAGATACAAGTAAAGATAGGTAGATTTCCAATTCTTCCAATTATTAGGCGGGATTCTTGTCGCGTTCATATGCCACAACGGTCGAAAACAAAGAAGGAAAGAACGCTTTGCTTCGGAGTTCTAATTGTAGTCATCGGAAAAGAAAAAAAAACTTTTCTTTTTGTCAGCAGCAAGCATTTTGAAAGGGAAAAAAAAAACAATTCATTTATTAGTTTTCAGGGGTAGTAGGTCCCTAATGAAATGAATACTTGTCCCTTGTATGTTTTTGAGACAAGTGCTTGTTAGAGCCTGGCAGATTAGGGTGCGCATGGTAACCATTCCGTTCCGGAAAACCGATTCTGATTAAAATGATTTTTTCTCGATTTACATTCTTGGATGAGTTTTAGAGAATCAGAACGCATTTGATAACTACCCAAAATTTCTGTTCCTGAAATAGAAACGTATTTGATAACTGCACAAAATTTATATTTCAAAAAACTGTTTCTCTTCCTAATTTTTTTTCATTTAAGTCAAATAACTATGTAATTACTTTGTAAAATTTCATTCTAAATTGAAGACTAATTTTCAATGCACACTAAAATAATTTAAAATACATTATTTTTTTAGTATGTCATAAATGAAATACAAATTTTAATACATTACATTTGAAGTTCGATTGAAGCATGGGAAAGTTTCCATATTAAGGACACATTTTTTCTTTAAATGTTGCGTTATCCAAAATACATACAAACATAGCAGCCGAATAATCAAATTATTCACCGACAAAAAAAAAAAAAAAACAAATTATCCTCCTTGATACGAAGTACAAGTTCTTCACTATCATTTGGCAGCTTCTATCCTAAATCCAAGTGGGTGTTTAGCTTCAGCTCTACGTGCAAATGTTTATATTTTGTGATGCACGACTACAAGTATATATGTTATCATCCACATGTTGGATGCCATCATCTTCTGTGATATTTTTCGCAGAAGAATGAAATCTATGAAATCTAGGAAATTTAGGCCCAAATTTATGAAAATGAGGTGAAACTAGCCTAATATAAACTTATTCTATTTTTAGGGATTTTCTAAATTTTTGGTGAATTTTTAAAAAAAATTTAATTTTTTTTATATTTTATATTTTATATTTTATTTTTATTAGGTTGAGAAAAAAGTGACGAGAGAACCGAAAGGGAAAAGTGAGAGATGTGAAACTTCATTTTGTTTTGTGATTCTCAAAAGTGATTCTTTTTCCGGAACCAACTTTTTTTTTGTTCCGAATTTTGCTTTAAAATTGAAATTGATTCTGATTCTCTAAAACCGATTCTAGGAACAGAATCGGAATCAATTTTATTTGCGTTACCAAACACGATTCTCATCCTTTTTTGTTCTTAAAATCAGAATTAGAGAATGAGAATGATTACCATGCGAGCCCTTACAAGCACTTCCGAGTTCCCAGCAGATTTTCTAACCTAATGTTGGCATTCAATGTGGACCGCAACCACAAGAGACTTGATTAGTCTTTTCTCCTTGTGATTGTTGACCGGAGTAGATGGATTTGCCGAGGTGTGACCTCATGCGAGAAAAGTTTGGTCAACTCAAACCACCAATCCATCTAGAATGTCTCTGGGAATTTGTCGAATGACATATTGAAGCAGACAGCCATCGTTTGGTCACTGTCGTTTTGGACCCGGAATGGAAGACCCGAATGTCATGGCCCTTTGCCGTCGCCCGGTCCTCGGCCATTTTTCGATTCCGGGTTCAAACCCGCAATTCATACTTGGTGCATTAATTGATCAGCGTTATTTCTATCTCTGGAAAGACAAACGAGTTGTGAAATCTCTATGGACACTGTTCACCGTAGGCATCTTGGCAGGCGTTTTTAACCCGACTTCGGAAAAACCGATTATTGTTTCATAACTAGGTTCCCATTATAGAGTTCACGCATCGGTTATTTAATTAGGTTCACGACCAAATCTTTCGCTATGAAAGACTATTTCTTCTTCTTGTCGTCCTTCTTGTTGTTGTTGTTGTTGGGAGGCTGGTTCATGGTGGAAGATGATGCGCCATGTTCAGGGTCAGGTTGCTTGTACCTGGAGAGCTTCTGAATCAACTCCTCAAGTAATGCCTTATTCTCTTGAGCCAGCCCTTCTGATCTCTTCCTCAGCGTCTCATTCTCTTGGATGATGGCACAGTTCTTCAAGAACAGCTGGTAGTTTTCTTCGTCCATTGTTCCCACAGCACACCCTGTAATCAACGTGCAAAAGCACACATTTAATATGCCACTTATGCGATCGTACCAGATAAATGTCTGTACCTAAAAGGAAATGTTTGTCATACTTAAGTAAACCCGGGTTCAAAAATATAAAACTGAAAAGCCCGATTCATTCAACATCATTTTTGTCGTTTTGAAATTGGGAAAAACACGAAGCACATTGTTGCCGAAACTAGGGAAGACGAATCTATAAGTAGAAAGAAAGTAAAGATTTGGCTGGATTTGGGATATGAGCCCGTGCCGGCGCAGGAGCTCTGGTAACATAAAATCTCTAGGAATAATGCTGGCATTTCCAATCAAAATGCGCGAGACGAAAACGAGAATTTGCCAATTTACGCAGTAGAAGAAACAAAGCGTAACGAGTTTCGCGAGAGAAGTGTCAACATATCTATAGCAGAGGCCTGTGTAGAGTCCCTAGCAGCTAGAGGACGCTGAGTTGCTTGTAAGTTCACCTGGGCAGCGGTCATATATAGGGAGGTGAATCGAAAGGGAAAAGAAGGACCAAACAAGTTTAGTGTGCAAGTCCCCCCTCTTTGTCCGCCCTTTTTTCTTGTAAGAGAGCAGCGGTTGCATTGGTCATGTGACCAGGACATACAGAGCTGCGTGCTTCGCATTTCATCGTTCCAGGATATGTGCCAAACCGATTCTATGTGCAAGTATTTTTCTCGCCGGGAAGGAGATAAACAACAGGGAAAGAAAGAGGAACCACAAAAAAAAGACCCAAAAGAAGCCGAAGCCGGCGAAAAGAAGTTAGCCACTTCGACAAGAAAACGAAGGTTGTACCGGCAATAACTCGGATTTACAGCCTGCGCATTGTGGCAGCCGTGAATTCATCCTGCTCTGGCATGCTCATGCTCTATCAACGGGAAGGACTTTGGCAAAAATTGTTCCTCACGCAGCTTGATTTTACCCGGTCTCTAATTAATCGTTGATGGTGCCGCGCGAGCGTCATGTATGAACATATGAACATTCAAGGACAACTCAGCAAGAAAAGATTTGAACCTGACCTAGGAGACATAAATGACAATGTCATTTTACGGATAATTCAAAATGCTCATGGGACTGGCCAACTCAACAGCAGATGCGCAGGAAACATGAAGAACAAGAGGCATCATCAGTGTAAGTCACTCACTTCCTGCGACAACCATTTCATGTGTCAGTGACGAGGTTAACAATCCAATGATTCGGACAACCTCGTCAAGCCAATGCCAGCTCGCTATCCCGTTTCTTGAAAGGGAAATGTATCGAGACATGTAGCCTGATGCATCATGTGGTCATCGAGACATTGTCAATGGTAGAATGTCTATCTTGGTTCACATGGGACCTCCAAGGAGGGTCTCGCAATGTGATTAAGAGACTGCAGGGAGGGTGTATTAAACCATTAGCCAGCCTCCGCCTCTCTAGAAGGGCCTTTGTCACTTGTATGGGCCGGGAAGTAAAGGGAAGATCTGTACAAAAGAATCAGTGGTGCGCAAACCAACGAGATTCACATATCACAAGAGAATGGGTATTTCAAAGAGCGCCCACGTTTCATGTGCACCCTTTACGCTCATAACTTCTTCTCATCCTTCCCTCGGGATTTCCCCATTCTCTCCCCCGATCGAGATACCACTACTACTGGTGGGGTAACGGTTAGGACTAACATAAAACTGTCATAAAACATCAAAAGTTTCTAGTGTCGCAAAGCTCACTGCGATTAACTAAATACTGAGTAAATATGATATCCATCAATTTTTGTACACACCACAAGGTACACTGCATGACCTGCATTCACAGAAAATGCGATGCTCTTTGAGACAATTCCACAAACGAGGGCTAAATGAAGGAACCAAGAGATGACAGTGAACCAGCCATTCCAAGTCCAATCTGGGCATCTATTTCCAGCTCCAGCGAGATACAATGATGCGGTTGCGGGGCGGGCGAGTGTTGCTTTGAGTGACCCTGTGACAGCCCAGCAACCCAGTGGCTCTTCTTGGCACAGTGATGTCAGCTGAAGAAAAGTAGTTGCAATGAATTTCCATAGTAACATCTAATAGCAGTAGAGAAAAGCCAAATTGAGTGTCACAATATCAAGAGAAGAGAAAAATTACTTTAACTGAGTCAAGAGCTCAGATTTGCAGGTCATGCTCCATAACATTATTCTCTTCGTCGTCGTCATCGTCACCATCAACATCAGTGGGGTGACACCTCCATATCTCGATGACCGAAAGAAAATCCAAGCTTCCGGCCATTAAAGATGCTGGAAGCTCTATTACAACCAAGGCTGGAGAAGCGGATGAATGCTTGATGCCTGTATAATCGTCCACTCCATTCCACCTTGGTTGTCTATGCCTGCAATCCTGCACTTGAATGTACTTAGGGCCCTGATGGCCTGCTCAGTTTCAAGCTCGAGTTCCAGCCAGCAGGATTGCAGGCATGGCCCGAGCCCCTCACCGGGGCCGGGCTAATCCAAAACTTGCATCAGGTTGCTGGTGGTGAGACTGCAGCGATTATTAGCCTCATCAAATTTAAATGCACGTGAAATGACAATAGCCAGTAACCATAACACAACATCCACACGTCTACTTTTTAAACGTACTAAGAAATCATATCTTTGAATTTTGCTTGATGTTGCTTCTTCATTGATTTTTGGTTATGAAAATTACAAGTTTATGCTAAATTGCTACAAAGAGAAGACAGAAATAGGGTTATTCTAGTTGTTCCAACATCTTCAAAGTGATTTTCTGTTGGACCAAATTCTTAGCAATTCAGGTTTTGTCAGAGAATAGCCACTGCATCCCTACATTCTTTTATCGTTACACAGCTACTTTCGCACAAAATAATTAATGATTCTTTAGCTAAGCTGGTTTTAGCTATCGCCACATTCCCACCAAAGAAGTGCGACAACAAATATCAAATTCTAGAGCACAAAGAGCTATCATCCTTTGCAACTTAAGTTTCATATTTCCACAGACCAGACAGCTCAATCTCAAAAGTAAAAGGATTAAAGGCCAAAGTTGCATACATTATTTTCCTATAAGTGGTCAACCATACGTCCAAATTAATCCCAAAATCTCAACCATACATTTAAGAGGGAAGACAGCTGAAAAATGGGAATAAATTGTCTGGCATGGCTGCATGCGTCACTGAATATTATGAGACATTAAGAACCGTACTTCCGCTCTTAGCATCATCCTGCTGCCAACATGAATATCCTCTTTTTGACCCAGAAAAACAAAAATATCCCCTTAATTGACAAAAAGCAGAAGCAGACACACCATCACTTCTATTCTCACCCACACCAGCAGCAACACACCCCCTTACCCAAATTAAAAAGGAAGAAAATCACCATGGTTCAGCTGGAGTAAACTAGGGCCTTTCAGTCACTGAAATTATACCTGTGTGAAGGTTTGATGAACATGCTCACTTGGATGGACAAAAGGCATGCCAGGTCGCTGACAAGCATACTGAGACGAGTGCAGATAAGCAGACGAAGAGTGTGCACTGACATGGTTTGGACTGAATGGTGCAATCATGTCTGGATGCCCATACCCTATCCCCACAGCACTCGAGGATCCGGACCATGGCCCAGGTATATGTTGCGGTAGGGGCCGAGGTTGGTGTTCAGCAGGAACCTGAGGATGATGACTAGATCCAAGCTGTGGAAATTCTGTATTATAATTTATAGCTGGAGAATACATAGGTTGCACGGTGTAAGGCCCTCCAGGGAACCCGAATCCAGGATCAAATCTTTGCATGTACCTGGGGGAATTGGCCATTTTGACATAACGTGTTAGCAAGGTCAGAGAGAAAGTAAAATGACCATTGAAGAATCTAACCATAACAAAAGCTCAAAAACTGCGGCTAAATGAAAGGCTCAACTAATGAAAAGAATGGCTAACAACATGCAGAGAGAAGAGCAATCTATGAGAAGAACAGTTGTCATAGAGAGAAGGAGATATTGTAAAGTCCTTATGTTTGCATCTTAAAAAGATCAGTCACCAATTCAAGTTAAGCCAATGTCTACCTCCAACAAAAAAAAAATACGGCGGGAATTTCCAAAGTTAATAATTGATTAATTTCCTCACCGAAGAAGTCTCAAGTCTGCCACAAACTTCCATAACATACTAAAATCAGATATCCTCATGAGACTTGAGACTAATATCAGCATACCTGTCATAGCTCCTGTCATAATCAGGATCCTTGCGATCCACCTCTCGATCCCGAAATATAGCCACCCGATTGTTGGATTTGTGCCTTCCGATAGGTTCCTTTTCTCTGCTTCTAGCTGATCCGCTGCTAGATGTAGATGAGTCAGTCAATCCCCTAACAGTGTTTGCTTCATTGACTCCTGGAAGAGCCTTCTCTTCCATCTTGGATAAAGCCAAGGAGTTATGCTGGGAATTATCTTGAAACCTTGGTCCAGTTTCTCTTGGTCCAGTTTCTGGTTTCCCAGCCAATCCAGCATTGAAGTTGCTAGAGTTAAAAATCCGTGCACGAGCCCTGTTATATTCCTCTTTTCTTTCCTCCACACTCTTGGAACTGTTTGACTTCGTAGAATTTGAGTTACCCGCATTGGCATTTTGAAACCGCTTTTGAGGTCTCTGTTTAATTGCAACCTTCATGACACCAGTGTCCTGAGAAGGTAAATTTACTGGGATGTCTGCCAATCGTATTGGGGAAATCCTACAATCGGATGTCTTGCTAACAATGATGCGGGAGTTTGAGGCATCAGGCAAATTAGTGTCTAGCAGAACCATGGACTGCAAACCGTAGTGCTGTGCAACACGGTGCGCAGCCAGCCGTAGATAAGATGTAGGCAGCTGCTGAAATTCCATCTGCTTTTGTGTTGGATCTCGTATAAATTTCTCCACATCTTGCTCCATACGTAGTACTACAAAGGACAAAGAAGAGGGACTGTGTTACTATTGAGATGAGGAGCTGACGACAGAAAGATCCCACACTACCCTTCTCCAATATTCCAACAATATCATGGCGAACAGAAACAAAGTGATAATAACACTCTGTCTATCAACTATCTCCAAAAACTCCTAACATCATATCAATCGAAAAATTCAGAGATAACATCTTTGAAGGCTCGAACTCCACGACTATGAATAATTGCCGGAGCACATAACCAAGTGTTTAAAACACTGCATTGACGGGGGACCTGTGTGCACAATATGCAAACTCAACCCGGGCATCTAGGATTCCTCCAAGTCTCAAAGCCATCTCCCCATTGTTGGAAATAAGCACAATTCAGTTGAGCCACGCAATAGGCGCCACAACTATACATACACGCCAAAACGGAAGGTCTAACATAGCAAGCCGTACTCAAAGATGAGCCACTTCAACAAGCAAACTCCACCAAAACACGCTTTCAACCCTACACCGAAGCTTCAAAAAACCAAAAACAAAAAGAAAGGAATCAAAGGAAAAAAGGGAAAGCAACCACTCACTGGAGAGCCTCTCCCGAGGATTTTGCAGAGCCTCCCGGAGGAACTGATCCACCTGACCCAGAACATCCTCTGGGACCTTATCCTGAGGCGGCGGAGCAGCGGCAGACGAGCAGCAGCCTCCGCCGCCGCCGCCGCCGTCGAGGTCCGGGACATTCGGCTCCTTGGAGGAGAGCATCAGCCGCCTCATGGACTCGTCCACATCGGCCACCTCCCACGACTCGGGAGCTCCGGCGTCCTCCGCAGGACCCTCCATCGGCGACGGGAAATCCGGCGATTGGAACAGAAGCGCGGTAATCGCTAGGGTTTACAGCAGAGGCCGAGGGGAGGCATCAGGGGAGCGAAGGGGCAGAAGAGGAGATCGGGCGGTCCATGGGAAGCTCGAATCGGAGGCGAATCGCGGATTCAGGGGGAGACGTAGAGAGTGAGGAGAGGAAGGGAGACGAAGTTTAGGGTTTGTGGGAGCTCGTTCTGACGACGATTCTTGGTGTGCGCGCGCGCGTCGATTAGGGGGAGAGAGAAAGGGGACGGAAACTTGTGTAGCTGGGTCGGGATGTGTGTGAGCGTGTGCAGATATTCCGTCCCACGTGTCAGGGCATATTATATTTTTCCTATCTTCGCGAGTCGCGTCAAATCAGCTCAATTCTCAGCCCATATCATCACCCCTGCACTCTCCGGTCACGTAATCAGGCAATAGATCCAAAATCAGAACAACCTCAAATTGATCATTTGGCGCGCCAATGACGACTATTCTTTTTTCCGACTCAATTTTTTACTAGAAATAAATTTTTTTTATTCACGAATTTTTTAGTAGAGACACTTATTTATGACACAAAATTTCTTTTTCCGGAATAGAAATTCATTTGATAATAACATAAAACTTCTATAGTTACTAGCCGTTAGCTCGATCGGCGACCGGCTCATCGGAGACCGGCGACCGATGGATCGAAGATCGGCGGATGGAGACCGAAGGCCGGTGGATGGCGACTAGTGGCCGTAGGATGGCGCAGAGCAAATGAGAGTCGTAGACTAGCGGCCAACCAACGGGGATCGGTGGGCGGTGATGAGCGGATGGAGACCGGAGGCTAGCTGATGGGAACCGACGAATGGCAAAGGGTGAACAAGGGATGAAGACTTGACGACTAGCAATCGGCGAACATCCAGTGGTAAATAGCGACATGGACACGAGAGGGGCAACCAATGGCCGGTGACAGGGAAGTGAGAGAGAAGACCAACTACTGACGGCAGAGATACGAAAGAGAGAGAGAGACCATACGCTAGAGAGAGGGAATGAGCAGTGAAAGAATTCATATTTTCATTTCTGTTCTAGAAATAGAAAAGTAGAAAATTTCTATTTTTTATTTTTGTTCCAAACTTATTTTTATTCCAAAAATTTGTATTGGAAACAGAAAAATGAAATTGCATTACCAAATGGATTTCTATTCTAAACTCGTTCTCGGAACAAACAAACAAAAATAGAAAAAAGGAGAAATAGAATTGTTGTCATGCGCGCCCTTACTTTGTTCTAATTTCCTTCTTAAAAAAATTCAAATTGATATATCTATACCATTTCTAATATTAGTTTTTATCTGATAAAAAATTCATAATTAGTGCATCTGTACCGCATCTACCCAACTTAATTTTCTTGCAAACAAGATTAAAAATTTTAACAGATTTTCAAAAACCGAAAAAGCATTTAGGCCAACATTAATAGATTTCTACGGGATTTTTGACTTTGTGTGCATTAAAATTAGTTTAGGCATAGCTGTGACACTAGTGTGTCGTTGTCACGACCCGAACCCCACGAGCCCGCTAACATCCTATCTGGCCACGACTATGTACGGTTCTCCAGGATCCAAAGGCCAACGAAAACAACACGTACGGAAGCGAAAACAAATCCCCGTACGGATACCAATAGCAATACGATGACTTGGGACGGTAAAAGAAAAACTTATATACATAACCACGTATCCTTTATAAAAGTCGAACCTAAGGCTTTGGCTGTCATTATAAACAGAGATGACTTAGGACGAAGGAAGGTACATCTCTTAGTATTCACCAAACTGGCTGCATAGTCAAAGCAGACAATACAAAATTATCAATTTCTTAAGGCTACAAAAGGTCACATCCGAATAGAGCTTAATATTTAAATCCTCCCAAAGATGGCTTCCGATGTCACTCCATGGCGATCACATGATCCATCACTTGAGATATGAAAATGTTAATCCCATAACGGGGTGAGAATAAATCTCAGTAAGAAAGTCCCTAATCCTAGGTTAGGGCGCTAGTGTCTTCAAACACGTATTAGGTGAGCAATTCCCAACAATTCCTTCTTCAATAAAAAATTTCACAAATAAATTTCAGAATATTCCATTATTTCTCCAAAAATTGCCACACCTTTTCCAAAAATTCCACGTTACTCCCATATCGACTTTCCACGCCTCGGACTATCATAAAAATATTCCACGTTGCTCTAGAACCCGCGTTTAACGCCTTAGGCTAACATATAAAATTCCACGTGGATCCAAAGCCCGCGTTTAACGCATTAGACTAACATATAAATGGACAGACCTGCGTTTAACGCCTCATGCCATTATAAATATTCTACGTGGATCCAAAGCCCGCGTTTAACGCATCGGGCTATATTATAACTGGACAGACCCGCGTAATAACGCCTTAGGCCACTATCCCGCGTTTAACGCCTCAGGATAAAATAATAAGCACAACCTCGCATTTAATGTCTCGGGGTAAAATAATAATAACAGAGCCCGTGTCATAACGCCTCAAGCAATATATGGTCTTATAAAATACGAACCCCGCGTCATCACGCCTCAAGGTAAAAATACCATAACAATTCATCGATCACTCGTCCAATACTACACGATCTCTTAATTTCTTGCGATCGATCAATCTTCGCCACGTGATCTTGCTAAATTTCTTGATTAGCAAATCGAGACCACCTGGTCTCATCAATTTTCTCCAACAAAAGATCGGGACCATGCGATCTCTCCAATTTTCCTCAATTGCCCAATCGAGACCACTCAATTTAATTGTACCGAATAAATACTCGATCGAAACCACGTGATTCGCTCACGTTAGAGAATTAATAAATCGGGACCACCCGATTAGGTCACACAAGACCAATGGCCAATCGGGCCACACGATTAATTTTTGTCACTACAAAAATTAATCTACACCACACGATCGGAATTATACTAACATAGCAATTATTAATCAATGTTCGATCGAAATTCCACTAACGTACAATTAATACGCACCAATTAATCAAACTATACTAACGTGGCGATTAATCTGGGCCGTCCAATTAAAATATCCCCACATGCAATAAATCTCCACCACTCAATTAATTTATACTAAGCAGAAATTAATCTCGGCCGTCGGATCAAGCTTCCTCAACAAGATTCAATACCAACCGTTTGATTAAAGCAAAGATAAGCTAGATCAAATCCTAGCCATCCAACAGTAATTATGCATTTCCACTATTCATGCAAGAACATATCTATTTCTCTCTCCTCCTTCATCCAATTTTCGGCCAAAGCACAATCCAAGCACAAAACCAACAATTTCTTCATCAAAATTACTCAATCTAAAGTCTATTAGCAACCTAGATACCTAATCTAGAGTTAGGAACCAACTTACCACAAATTTAGTAAGTTTTCTGGCGAGAAAACGAGAGAAGTTTTGATCCCAATCCGGCGGCTCCGGCAACTCCCTTTGCTCGGCTAAAAACCCACAAAATCCAGCGGTTCTCGGTAGTTCATGGCGGTAGTCGAGCTTCGGCGATCCAAGGCGAATCCGGCAAGGGCTTGGAAATTTTTTGGCAATGGAGGTGAGGGAGAGAGGGAATCTCGGCCAAGGGGAGAGAGTGAGCTAGAGAGAGAGTGTTTTCTTGAATTTTTGGAAAAGAATACCAAAATTTATTAGTATAAGGTTAGGATAATAATTGGGCTAGATATTTTTGAGGTTTGCAAGGTCAAGAAAGGCAAAAAGTAATTCCCCCCCCCACAAAGACTAGTCAAATTCGGCCAAGGGGTGATTTGACCAAAATACCATTCGGCCAAAGTGAAAAATTGGGTATTCTTCAAGAGCAAATAGGTCTTTTTCCATTTCCAGTCCAAATTTTATTTTTCATGAATCCTTCGGGGTGAACCGCGAAGAAATTATACACTGGACGAGGAAACGTCCAAAATTTAATTATTGAAACCCCTAAAGGTCCAACGTCAAATTCGCAAGCTCGATTTGCGATCAATCTCGATCAATCGAAATTTCAGCGTATCTCAAACTAACGGGCGGTTTTTAGGAGTTACGCGTATCGACCCGTGATTAATATCACGTTTAAGAATTTCTCGAGTCATAGTGATTTTGGTTGTCATTCAATTGTGAGGGTCAATCATTAGTCTCGATGGACATGATCGTTAGAAAATAATTTAGGGACGTTCGGAACCCATACGAGGTCAAACGGAATCACTCGTGATCCGAGCGTAGGGTATTATCCAAATCGTTTCTTAATCATTCTAAGATCGGCCTATATTGATTCATAATATTCCCTCAACAATTTTCATGGCCAAAGAGTCGGTCCAGGATCAAGTTCTTAGGTCCACGTACTTAATTTTCCTAGGCAGTCATTCCCATTTGGTTAGTCTGCTCAAGAGGGATCAATTCCGAGTGAGATTTGACCGAAATACATCAATGAGACATTTCATTCATTCAAAGCTTCAAAAGTGAGTCGGAATACATGATGTCACGATCGGTTTGAGATTTTTTATGATATTAGTGTGCCGATTTGAATAAATGTGACATGGAAGTATCGCCTTGAGATTTTTAAGGTTATTAACATATTTCAAATGTCGCCTTGCTTTCTACGATGCAATGTAAAGCTATCATAAATCTAATAGCCACACATCGATATCTTTTTACTCTATGTGGCAACACATCAAAATGTTATCTCATTTTCTACGGTTAATAACTACTATTACGACTAATTGTTAGATACCTATCTTTTTATCAAGGAGGCGGAGTTCATGTACTATGTATATTTCCTAACTATGTACATCCATGGAATTTCAGACTTTAACCGGAGAAAAGGAAAGTATTCAATTTATAACTCACACGCTCGCCCATATACTTTAATCGCTGTCGATCTCAATTATCTTTTTCCAAACACTTCTTTACTCCGAAATTTATACATAATTCATCACGATATACTTTTTCTCAAGTGAAAATGAATATTGTCCTTTCGCCTTTTTTAAATAATTTATGTGTCCGAATATCTACAACTCTCCCGTACAAATTGGAGTTAACTTTGTTGAATACTCTAAAGGAAACATAAATTCCTAGATATTTTCAAAACTATTTCCATAGCTACGAAAACGGTAAAAGCATACTCTTACGAAATTACAAGAGAAGGTGCGTGAAATAATTTATATATCTAAGACTGTGCCAAGAAATTCGAAAAGTAAACTATTATAACAAACTTTGAAACATAATAATCTTATTGAAACCTCGTCTATTAATTTCATAGATAGTTGTCTTAGCTTTCTTTTCCCAAAAATCACAAAAATTAAAACCGGGAAAAAAGAATAAAGAAAAGAAAAAAGAAAAGTAATCGTTTTTGGAAACGCAAGAGCTCGAGGAACCGAACGAGAGAAGCGTATATATACAGCAGGGGGACCTCGTCCTTCTTCTTCTCCCAATTTCTCAGCCAAGTTGTTGCAGAGAGAGAGAGAGAGGGAGAGAGGATGAGAGGATTCAGCAGATTGATAGGGCAATCTGTATCCCGCGGACAACGAAGCTCCTTCCGCTCCCCGTCTCGCCGCCTCATCTTCTCGTCTTCGTCGTCCTCGGTGAGCTCCTCCCCGCTGCGGAGATCGACGCTGCTCTCCGGATCGAGCCCTTCTCTTTCCACCGAGAAATGGAGCCGCTTCGCAGGTTCGTCGGCTTCGATCCTGTAATTTAACCGCTCATTTCGATCTCGCTGCCGTGAAACGGGACGACATTGAGCTTTGTGCGATAGGTTTCGATTAGCTTTGGCGCCTGTACAGCTTATTCAGCTTTGGTTAATCAGGGTAGCAAGTTACTTTGCTCCGATAGTCTAGCTTCTGTGCCTGAATCTCTAGTTTTTTTTGGGGGGGAGGGGGAATCTTTTTTTAGATGGATTTGTGCGCGTAGTTTCTGTAATCTCTAGTAGTTATATGTCACACAAGTCAATGTGCTGAGGTTCGCAGTGAAGATCGTTTTCGACACGACAGACAAGGCGTATCAGTGCCTCATAAGTTGTGAAACGTAGTTGATGTTTGAAGATCATTTTGGTCAATAATGTGCTTCAAATTTACGGCCTCGCAAAAAGGATGAGGTATGACTTTGAGCTTTTTCCATTCTGCCTGCTACTTTGTT
Organism: Rhodamnia argentea; assembly: GCF_020921035.1. Taxonomy (NCBI): domain Eukaryota; kingdom Viridiplantae; phylum Streptophyta; class Magnoliopsida; order Myrtales; family Myrtaceae; genus Rhodamnia; species Rhodamnia argentea. Next base: position 4,781,375 of record NC_063154.1, on the reverse strand, counting down.
ACAGGGCAGAGGAGGAGCATGTTCATCCAAACTCAGTCCACTCCCAATCCAATGTCTCTGATGTTCTACCCTGGAAAGTCGGTTATGGAAGTTGGTAGCGCAGATTTTCCAAATGCTCGCACTTCCATGAATTCACCACTAGCAAGAGCCCTCTTTGGAATCGAAGGTTAGCTTCTCTTGCTTCATAAAAGGTCGCGATTTTTGAAGCCGTTTCGGTCATGATGGTCCCTGTAAGGCTGATTAATTCGTTTTTTCATCTTTTTAATGCAGGAGTTACTCGAGTTTTTTATGGATCGGATTTTGTGACTGTAACTAAGTCCGATGATGCCTCTTGGGATCTTCTCAGACCTGAAATCTTTGCTGCTATCATGGATTTCTACTCTTCTGGGCAGTCATTATTTCTAGACTCGCAAACTGCATCTGCTATGGACACAGCTATAAAGGAAGTATGTGCTTCATTTATAATGTTTGGACCTCCTTCTGCCTCCTTTTTTTGTCTCTTCTGAAGTGTTTTTCATTGGAAATCTTCTCTGTTTCTTGGGATCTTTTTAGTGTTATCAAATATTGATCTTTTTATCACTTTAGCATGATGTCTGTTAATATAAAATTGCTCAGAAAAACTTGCATTTGTCACAAATTCATACCAATCCACAGAATTATTTGAATTCTGATGTAAAAGGTTTATAAACGGATCTCGGCAAGAAGCAAACCTACGTCAAGATAACCCTTCTTTGAAACACTTTGGTAGTGCTCTCGAGTCGAAACCAAAATAATAAATCAGAGCACATGGAGCCATCTTTTCTTAATTGTGGTTGTCTGGGCAGTGATGGTGTTGATGTGGATTTAGATATACCTATCGTACCTGCCTTTTGATGATAAGTTGAGATTGACACTTTTTAATGCTTCCTTTAGATAGATCGATTGAGTTCTGTTTAATTTCATCAAACACCATGAAACTTGTACAAGAGAGGATATAGATTTTCAAAAACACACACAAGTACCATTGACAGTAGTGTTAGTCAGAGTTGAACTGGATATGGTTTTAGAAAGGTTAATTTGGTACATAAGATTGGTACTTCTGTATTCCTTGAGAATGTGGAGTTCTTCCAAACTATGTCCATAACTTATCTTATTACATAGAATCATGTTTCAGTTATCATGGTAAAACAAAATATATGGTGTCTCCAGAAAGTGTTTCGGGATAGATGGCACCCATTGGTGTCTGTTTATGAATACCAACTTTGTTTTCTCAAAAAATATTTGGAGAAAGAATGCTTTTCTACTTGTCATTGTTTGCTTCTTTTATTTTGCTTAGGCTTTTCATTTTCTTAAAGTTCTATGTGTTTATGAATGTGATATCCAAGCACTTTGACTCTGAGATAGCAATTTCCATCAGAGAAAAGATATTGTCATAAGGTATCATGAAAATAGGTTTGTTGCAAAAACAGTTTAGAAATTGTTCTTTTGTGTTGCAATGTTGTGCCACAATTGTGTAGGTTAGCATGAGCTTTTTCAAGGTAATTGCCTGTCAAATTATATAGCATGCCAATATATCCATATGCATTAGGAAGGAACGCTATAAAATACTGTTTGAGGGTTCTAGGCTTGCTCTTGTCTTATACTCTTATATCCAGCATCTTTCTCTGACTCCTCATGGTCTTGTGATGTTTTCCTTTGGTTTTTTGCTTTTCTTTCCTTCTTTCTCTCCTTGTGCATTTGTGACGCCCTTGATTTTTTCGTTAGATCCTTTTTTACCTATCAAAAAACAAAAAACAATCTGACTCATAAACCTTTCGTTCTTATACTCTTAAACTAATCCTTGTATCCTTTTGCAGGATGACTCAGAAACTGTTGCAATGATCAAAGAATTGTTAGAGACTCGCATTCGACCTGCAGTGCAAGATGATGGTGGAGACATTGAGTATCGGGAATTTGATCCGTATATCTCACTTCTTTCCCTCTTCTTTTCTCCTTTCTACAACGAATGATCTGACTTCCATAAGTTCGTAAGGTCCGAGATAATGTTGATCTGTGTTTTACAGGGATACTGGTATAGTCAAATTGAGGATGCAAGGGGCATGTAGTGGCTGTCCTAGCTCTTCGGTCACCCTTAAATCTGGGATCGAGAATATGTTGATGCATTATGTGCCTGAAGTAAGTTTTGCTTCTCTGAGTATGCTTTAGTTTGTAAAGTGTATGCTTGTTGGTGACTTTAGAGCCTAGCACGCTTACCACAATGCGAGATTGTTTAAAAAGATCCACGCATGTGAAGACCCTCTATCTGATAGAACATCTAGTACAAGGAGCTTCCTCAGCCTCATTCAATGGTGAAACAGGAAACTGAAGTATCTTAAATTTTTTTTTTTGGTCGAAGAAGTATCTTAAATTTAAGAAGTAGAAAAACTGATCCTTGCATTTAAGATCTTCTTTCCTTGGTTAATGCAAGAAACGTATTTTTGTTTATGTAATTTCGCTTAATTCTCTAAATTGGCTCACTGCATACCCTGGAATTTAGAAATGTCTAGGAGCATGTGGTTTCACTTAATGGTCAAAAATTGAATGGAAAATGTATCAGAATGGACTGCGATGCTCATTTCATCCTTTCGGGTTTCTTTTTGCATATTGAACTAGATATTGTGACTAAAGTGAAATATCAGAAGTTTGTGTTGTGCAGATTAAAAGAGGTAATGGGAAGTGGTATGTCATTCACAGAAAATGGCATTTGCAAACTGAATTATGATGTGGGGTTTGCAGGACTTTGTCTCTACAGTGGCAACTTCAATCCTCATTGAAGGCTCTTTTTGAGTTTTCTTGAGTTAGATTATTGAGTATTAATGAGGCTAAATAATTCTAACACTTGGGTCTGATGAAATCTTTCTTTGCATTATGCTGACGCTTTAGAGCCACGGACCCGTTTGTTTGATAGAAGATGTAATTCTGTCTGAAGAATTCAAGTCAATGTCAAAATGTTTCTGACCACTTTCTATGTGGGATGACCATTGCACGTGTTTTTGATGTTATTTCATGCTAATTACAGTGAATTGTACGTGCATAATGCGGTCTGCTTTATTTCTTGTAGGACATGATCACTTCACGTCGTAATTTATGCATCTGCATAACTGCATAAAAATGATTGGGCTGCACGAATGGTGTTTTCTTGCTTGGTATATGGTAGTTTCCTGTTGCATTCTGCTTTTGCTTGGCTTGCTCATATTGCACTGCCTTCACAGGTCAAAGGTGTCGAGCAAGATATGGATGCTGAAGATGAAGAGCAAGCTTTGACTGGGCAAATGGAGTAAGTCCGATACGTCTGTTCTGGTCCTAATTATAAAACCGGGGATGATTATAAAACCGGGGATGAGAGCCGAGAGTATTTGGTGCTCAATGTAAAGTAAAGGGAGCTGTTTTGATCACCCAAATCTCATAGCTGGAAGATTGTTGAGAGAATAGGGAGGCGAGGCTTGTGCCTGTATACTTGTGACGTGGAACTGGATGCTTGTTTGTCGTTCACGAGTTGGAAGCAGTTGTACCAATTTTCAGATCCAGCACTTGTTTCCATGAGTTTCTGATCATGAAATGAAGGAGATGATGGATCGTTGCCAAGAATAGGTGTCTCTTTCCCCCACGTTTCCTCTTTCTTTTCTTTGATCATGTGTCCTTTCTGGTTGTCTTACTTGTCCTTCCCTTCCCACGGTTCTTCGCGGCGGTCTTGTTTGCTCGACTTCGTGGTCGTGGCCGGCAGATCACGCGTGCTAATTCTTCTTTTCGGTCCCTTCCTAATGGTCTCGATCTGATGTGATGCCTTGGAGAGAAAAATCAATTGACATGTAGATGATAGGTTGAAACAAAGTACATGCTAATCGGGATCCTTACGTGTGGCTCATCTTGAACGCACTCCAAGTCCTTTTCGCTTTGTGGTTTAAGCTATCTTCTGCCGAAACACGTAGGATTTCGAAATTCGCAGGACATATCTCAAAGTTCACTCGGCTTCGGGAGTCCCACGTAATAATGATAATAGTAGTAGGAACAATCAAATAGAGACATGTTTCGTGTAGTGCTAAGCAACCTCTTGCTTTTTGACTAATAATTTATATTATCCAGTCGCATAATGCTTTATCGTTTCGGTGGCGTGATTTAGTGTCATTTCAAAGAGAGCAATTTAGGCCGACAAACTCCAAGCCCCACCGTAAGTCGGCGATGTTAAAGTTAAATTCCAAATAGATCGCATTCTAATCACGTGTCTAGTTCCTTCCAATCTACATCGTACTAACTTCCACTACAGTCCTCCTTTCCAATCAAAAAACGCAAGAAAGAAAAAGAAGAAAGAAAAAGGAAGAGCTAACTTCGAAACGCATTAGAAAAAATCATGTCGGCCGGCTTAAACCAAGTTGAAGATCCTCGTCAGTCGTGATGGTCGTCATATTCGTCCTCATCCTCCCACTTTCTTTTGTTTGCATTCCTTTCACCGCTTAGATGAGTTGTGGTTGATCAGTCGTCGACGCTACAGTAGACCTTCCAAACCAACCCCACCACTCTCTTTTTTTTTTTGGTTTCCCGGAAAAACAAAATAAAAACAATTTTCCAAAAAATATTAAAATAATTATACGTCAAATAATTCAATTTTTAACATCTTAATTTGATTGATTTAGTCCTAAATCTTTTATAATATAGTCATTCCAATCAACTTTAGCAGGAAATCGGTGACGCAGACACCTATCATCCTACGCGGCACGACCGACGCAATATCGATCACTCTACATGGCACAGTTGGTGTTGATCAAACCGCCATCACGTCATCAATTGTCACATCGACAGTTTTCTCCTATCGAATCGAATCGTGTTCATTAATTGATTTCGCGAGGACGTAGCTTTAGTGGGGAAGCTCATGCAAAGCGTGCCTTAAAAAAGAACCAAAAAAAAAAAAAAAAGAGGCTCCTAGATTGGCTTTTCCATAGCCTCCTTAGAGCTTTAGGCAAAAGGCCACCAACCCCCGCGCAAATTGATCATTGCTCTCCCAACTCCCGTGTGAAATATCTCCCAACTCTTCGCCTTTTTCGATTTGTCAAAGAGAAAGACACAAAAGAGTGTTCACCTTCCAAGCAAGCGAAGGCAAATTTTTGTCAGCAAGACTGTTTTTCAGAGGCGGTGGTGGTGGGAACCTTCAAGACGGCCCAAAGAACATCAACATTAAAACAAGTACGTCGCATTTTGATCGGTAGACTTTGTAGTGTCTATCCACGTACATATCCGATTATTACTCATGCATCGCTATCTTATCCGGGTTTGTATTATATTTTCAGTCGAATAAATGGTAATTTATTAGCAACGACAATGACCATAACAATTAAAAAAAAATACTAGCGTGGTATGCTACGTCCATGCTTAGGCAACTTTTAACACTTGGCACGTCGAACAAAGCAGTCGAATGATAGCCATCACGCCTCCCATGAACTCATTCCATTCATAACCCCAGCGTGAATTAGTTTTCTTCTTCGCAGGAAATGAAGTCGAATGGTAATAACATTGGCCACTTTATGCCGGCAATTCGAAGTCGTAACATAAGACAGGATACGAGACGAATTCCAAGTAGATTGGAGATTGAATTTGTGTTGTGCAATTTGATTTCCTAGAAAAAAAAAAAACCATTTGTCTCGTCGAATCGAATGCGCATTTCAAAAATTTTGGACGGTCGCCCTTTTTTCTAATCGAAAAACCCAAAAACGACGACAACAACAATAATAATAAAAAAAAAAAATCAACACTTTGAAAAGTCTGGTCTAGTCCCTCGAGTGGCTCTCAAAAAGACGTGAAGACTGGATTTCCATAGCATCCGTAGAGCTTAAAAGCAAAAGGCCACCAACCCTTGCAACTCATCATTGCCCACCATATTCACCTTTCTCGATTAATCTTTTGGAAAAAGGCTATTCACCTCCCAAGCAAATGAAGGCAAATTTAGGGTTCGCTTATTTCTTAAATTAAAAATTAAAAATTTTCTTAAAAGTAATCGCTTTTATATCGCTCCCATAAGAGAATGAACGGAAACACTTCGACATATTTGTTATTGCTAATGAAAACCTTTTTAGGCTCCGTTTGTGTTTCGAGAAAAAAATATTCATTTTTCCGAGAACAATCGCTCGTATAGGTTGAAATGATTAATCAACGAGAAAATTTTCCATTATCGACAATAATTTATGTGTCAATGTTTTCATTTCATTTGTTCATTTTTTACATGCGATGTGAACCATCACTCTTAGGAGCAAAGTTTTCCAAATCATTCATTTTTTGCAAAGCAAATATAGCCTTATCGATTGATTATTTTTCAGCGATTCAAGCGATCATATTTTCCTTTTAATAACGCTATTCAAATTATTTATTTTTTTGCGAAAGGAAGGCACCTTAATCGTTTAGTAAGATTATCATTATCCAATTAAGCAGGCGGCGGGTGCACGTCCACGAGATCCCAACATTCGCTTTATCCCAAAAGTCGAAGTCGGCCTCAACGCTTAAACAATGGTTATTTATTTACACTGATAATCACCACATTAATTAACAGAAAAAAAATGATCTTTCAAGATATGCAATTTCGATCTCTTTTCTTTTCACAACATGCCTTTTCCTTTACCCTTTTTCCTTTTTCCTTTTCTATTTCGACCGTCGTTGTCATGGCTCTCCGACACGACGGAAACCGGCTATGAACATGGACGAATCGGCCCTCTGCACGCGGGCGAAGGTGCGGTTTGCTCGAAGGATAAGCCGCCTGTAAAAGAAGGGACGAGTATGAATTGGATCCAACGTTGAATGGAGTGACAAGTCTGATGTGATTGATCATAGGCAAGTTGCCGACAATGGAAGAACTTACTGATGACTATGGACATGTTATCGGCGACCGCCGACGCACGGTGGCGATTGGTTGACGAGTATCTCATTCCGAAGACAGGTCCAAGATATGGCCGATTTATCAAATTTGGTTAATCGTTGTTCAATATGGTCCTTGAAGTATTGACGAATGTTCAATCCACTCCCCCAGCCATATGAAAAATGTTCAACATCGTCCTTCTGTCGATTCATTTTGAACTGAATATGCTATCGTGGCTTCCTTTCTATTAAATTTGAACGGTTGACCAAAAAGAAAAAGTTACACCCGAAGTGTCCACAAAAGATATTCAAATGACGATCGGCATGTCAATACCCTAAATTTTTTTCCTCTTCTCTAAAGTAGATAGATAAAATAGATGGATATGCCGACTCATAACTTAAAAAAAAAAAAAATCCGAAACTCAGCAAATAATACTTTACACCATCATTGTTTAAACGATCGCAAGGATTTTATGAAATATTTATCAAAAGTTTAGAGATTGCATCGAATTAAAAGCTCAGATACCGCATTGTCAGTCTAATCCAAATTCCGTGACTCATTTTGTGTTGTTTTCCCTTATTTTCGAAAGGGCAGGTGGCGTGGTGGGTGCATAGTCTGCCAGATCACACCTCGGTTGGGAAACCTTCAAAAAGTGTCCAGCAACATATCACTATCAAAAGTCGAAGTGGGTCTCTCAACGTCTTGTAATATTAATGTTGCAATGTGACTCGTTGGACGACTTAGCATCTATCCACATAAGTCCAATTAAACGCTAAGGCGTGGTCATCTCATCTAATATATTTATTTTTAAATTTTTTTTTCTGAAACAAATGGTAATTTATTTTTGCTGAAAATGACCTGAATATTAATAAATTTTCCTTCGCAAGACATGCAATTTTTCGACGCTTAGGCTGCTCGACACTCGCACCTCCGACACGAACAAAGTCGAACGACTTCGGCTTTCGTGGACATGGTCGTGGGTAGGCATGGCACGGAAGTGCAAAAGTTCGGAGAAGATTTTAATTTCCTCGTAGCTATGTTGCTAATCGAAAGGAACAAGCCGCCTAAGAGAGAGAGAGAGAGAAAGAGAGAGTAGTATAGGGAAATGCTCGAGCATTTGTATGGCGCGACCGTTCAAATACGACGACGGATTGTCGTAGCTACGTATAAAGACGTCGTATATACAAGAGTTAATACCATCTAAAACTCAGTTTTGTGATCGGGACGTCCGTGTATTAGGTAAAAAAAAAGTTAAACTTTCTGTGAGAAGTCGTACGAAATACGAAATTTTAAGCAATCCCCAAAAATTCTATTTTCAGCTTGCCGAGGATAAAAGGAAAGAAGAACGCAACCTCATCATCACTCCCCCACTCTGTCTCTAGAAGAGAGAGAGAGAGAGAGAGAGTTGCAGAGCAGCCATTGCAGAGAGAGAGAGAGAGAGAGAGAGAGAAAGAGAGAAAGAGGAGCATGGAGAGAGCACACGCCGAGGAGTAGGCGGCACACGAACGCCGACCGCCCCCACGCGCCCTTCCATGCTCTGCTCACTCGCTCGCTTTTCCCTCCTTTATTTATACTCGCGCTTTCCCCTCTCCCTCCGCCTCTCACCACGACCAATCATCCTCACCAACCTCATCCCCATCCTCATCTGCATCTTGAGCACGAAGCGTTTGGGTTGTTAGCTTCTGCAGAATTGACTGCGGCCAGTCTGATCTGATCGGAGGGTGTACTGCCGAGGACATGGCAGTGGGGAAGAGGAGCTGCGGCGGCGGCGGCGGCGGCGGAGGAGGGGGGTGGAGGGAGCTGAGGCCGCTGGTGCAACTGCTGTTGCCGCTGTGCGTGCACTGGATCGCCGAGGAGATGACGGTCTCCGTCCTCGTGGACGTCACCACCTCCGCTCTCTGCCCCGGGCAGTCCACCTGCCCCGAGGCCATCTACATCAACGGCATCCAGCAGACGGTACGGTCAAAACCTCATCAACTCCTCCCCCTCCCCCCACCTCTCCCTCGCACCTCCGCTTCATCACGACGGCTCTGCGTCTCTCTCCCTTCCTTCTCCCTCCCTTCTAGTCCCTCTCGAACACGACCGTGCGCGCATGCAAGCCGACGATTGAATTGGTTGACTCGAGTTTAATGGTCATCTTATGGGACCGACAAGAAAGTTCCGGTGAACGGTTGAGATTCGTCTGTGAGAAGTTGCTCCGCCTGTGCGTCGTCGGATCATCCCGCGTCCAGACAAAATGGGGCGATCCGATTTGGGCCGAAGATCTTGCACGACGTAAGACGTCGTGTTTTGTGGAAATAACAAAGGAAAAAAAAAATGGTTTCGGCGTTTGCGTGCTTTTGAATGCGATGTTGATGAACGGGCTTTCGTCAAGAAGACGACAACGGCATGGACAGACGCGGACAAGCTATCTAAATTAGCTGATTACGTGGCGGGAAAAAAGAAGAAAGAAAAAACTGTTAATTCGATATTCTGATAATTTATAAATTATTTTTGGCTTGTGATTTTTTAAATAATATGTATTTTATGTAAAACACGCGATAAGATGTGTATAAATTTGCGGTTGAGATTGTACCGTCTCAGTATCGTCAATGAAGCATTTAAAAAAGAAAATTACGTAATTGAAAAGAGATTATGTGCAGGACGGTATATTATTGCGAGAATAAAATTTGTCTAATGGAATAAAAAACTTGCTTCACCTTAAAAAAAAAAAAAAAAAGAGAAAGAAGGTGCTGGTCCTACCGGAGGGATCTTTGACTTTGTTCATTCGTTTGTTCTCTGGAGAATTCCGTCGTATGTGCAACTCCTGGATTTTTGTTCAAAGCCTGGAGCTTCTACGAGGATCCGGCCAGAACCTGGGGGAGCTCATCTGGGTGAACTTTCCTCTTGTTAGACGCTAGAATTTTAACGGTTTTTTGTTTCCGCATGCACCTGAAAGTTTTCATCTGGGTTGTTTCGTTCGTTCGGCAGCAAGTGGACCACTTGATTGTAATATGGTCCACAAGAACTGTAGCTTTCTTTGTGCAGTAAAGGAAGTAATTGAAAACGAGAGTGGGGTGCGATGGTCGGTCGGTATCTTCGTCCATCGGCTCAAAGGTTGGGCCAGCCACAACTTTTCTTAAAGAGCGCGACTGTCAAGCTCATGAATGTGGCTGAGGAATTTGTCCCGAAAGCTCAAAAGTTGAGAGAGAAACAAGAAAGTGGTCTAAATTGTCCCACTTTCCTGTACAGAGAGAGCTTCTGTTTATCTTATCAAGAGGGCCTCTTTACACGGAGCTTTTGTTCATATCAGCATTTCCATCTTTCGTTCATCTACGGCACGAACTACGGTATTCGGAATCTTGAGAGTGACAATGTTGGATCCATGAAATTTTGGATATCGAATGCTCTTGGAACGATGGCCTCGCGGTTGGATGATGTTTAGCTGTCCGGTGGACATGGTCATTAATCCGAAGAACTAGTGAGAACGAGAATGGCTGCGGATGATCACAAAAAGATCCCTCAGAAGCTCGTTTACTTATGGTTTGCTTGCTTTCCTCTTCCTATTTTGTAGGTCGTGGGGGTGTTCAAGATGGTGGTGCTTCCGCTCTTGGGTCAGCTTGCAGACGAATGCGGGCGCAAGCCGATGCTCCTTCTGACCGTATCGACCACCATCTTCCCTTTCGGTAAGAACTGAAGTACATTTTGTGTTGCAAGTTTCCACATCATTTTGCTGTGAGGTAAACCAAGGCAGTGTTCTTGCAAGTTATTCGTAAGGAAATACATGATGCCCCCCGATCGCATCGTATGTCATGTCGCTAATTTTGATCGTTCTTTTTCCTTTGATTAATTGGCATAAGGGATAAAGAAACACTGAAAACTAGAACCCTCATTCCATCTTGATTAGCCAAAAGCTAATTAAAAATGGTTCATTCATTTTTATCTAGATATGCAGGATATTAGAAAAGAGAAATCTTCTCACAAATCAATGACTTAAATCTACACTCATGTGCCAGCTCTTCTTGCCATGAAGCAGTCGAAGGAATTTGTGTATGCTTACTATGCGATCCGCACGGTTTCTTACATCATAAGTCAAGGAAGTATATTCTGCATTTCTGTTGCATATGCGGTAAGCATATTGCTGAGATTCTGCCGTTCTGCAGATTTTGGTATGAGGGTGTTACTATTTACGCGGTTTTTCCTTCTAGTAGGCCGACGTCATCGAGGACAGCAAGAGAGCTGCGGCATTTAGTTGGATAACAGGTCTTTTCTCTGCTTCCCATGTCCTTGGAAACATGCTGGCTCGTTTTCTTCCGGAGAAGTACATCTTTGATGTATGATGATGTAACCTGATTTCTCCACTTCATGAACGCGCTTTATATACCGGTCTTCCTTACTATGTTGGTGCCTTTCTTCTTTCAGGTTTCCATAGTGCTGCTGATATTTTGCCCAGTTTACATGCAACTGTTTCTTAGTGAGACGGTGAAATCTACTCCGAAGCAGGACCCGGATTCATCAAGTTTGGGTAAGATAGCGAAGGTTTTGCATAGGAGATACAAGTCGATGAGAAATGCAGCGACAATAGTCGTAAGCAGGTACATCGGGCTAATCAGCCACGTATTTATTCCTAATGCATTTATGGTCCCGAATACTTCTGATCTTGACCAAGTAATTTTCGGTCTATCCACACTGTTGTATCTGCAGAAATCATGGTTATGTTATGTCTGTGCCTAAAGGTTCTCATTTTTCTCTGCAGCCCTGCACTTAGAGGCATTTCTCTCGTTTCTTTCTTCTACGAGTTGGGAATGTCGGGTATCAGCAGCGTATTACTGGTAAAGATTCATGTGAATTCTCTCCAACGAATTTTCGTCTTACTTTGATAATCTTAGACATATGATTTGATCCATATCATCCTTATAAATGAGGTCCTCGATGTTATTGGAATTGATAAAATTGTGCCTCCGAAAGGGGTGACACCTGTTTGAACATAGGGGTGAATGGTGAACGAATGTGAAAGCAATGTATCAAGAAGAGGATAGAGGATTGGAGAATTTAGGGAGCTAAGATTTTCTTTGGCTAATCCGATTCTTGCCAAGTCTAAATACTGGATATGTTACCTTCCATTGATGCAGTACTATCTCAAGGCAGCGTTTGGCTACAACAAGAACCAATTCTCAGAACTCCTTATGATGGTGGGGATAGGTTCAATAGTTTCTCAGGTTCGTCCTTTTCGCATTTTGTTTATTCATTTGTTTATCGCTAAGTCAGCTAGATTTGTGTTCATAGGAATCAATGCCGGAGACAATTTTTGATAGCCTTTTAACTTGGAACGGACTAAACTCGGTATACTTACATCTCATGCAGATGGTGGTGCTTCCTCTACTCAATCCTCTGGTCGGGGAGAAAGTGATACTATGTACAGCCTTACTCTCATCGATTGCATATGTAAGTCATCTTGGATCTGAAGTTATACCCCATATCTCAAGGCGATAAAATAACGGTCTTGTTGGATGGCTTCCTCTTCAGGCACTGCTGTATGGATTTGCATGGGCATCATGGGTATGTCAACTTGTCTGAAATTTGATGTTGTAGTTTTAGCTCTCCCAGGAAGTAGAAGTTCTGCGACCCGAAAACAGGGGAGGATATTCATCACTTTAAGAAGATATTTCCCCATGATGCAGGTTCCTTATTTGAGTGCGTCTTTTGGAGTCATCTACATACTTGTCAAACCCTCTGTAAGTGCCTTTTGTAGTTCAAACTTCCTCCTCTGTTCATGGCAGGACATCTTTCTTGTTGTCTGATCATTTTGGCTGTCAACCTGTCATGTGCAGACGTATGCTATCATTTCGAAAGCGTCAACTTCGGCTGATCAGGTGAGGAACACTTCTCAATCTGATTGTGGGTTAGACTGCTGTTTGATCTCTGAGAAAGCTTATGCTGCTTTTGATTCTTCATCTACCATTTGTATGGAACTTAATAAATCTCAATAGACTGGCGAATCTATCTGCTAGGGAAGGCACTCATGACTTAGTCCTGGGGTAACTTACCGATTTCAGTAGGATTATAGAGAAACAGAACCGGGTACTATAATTTGCTTATGAACAGAAAAATTTACTGCATCCAGTCAAATTTGCGCCACGAGTTGAACCGTCATACTGGCGATGAATCATGCGTAACTTCCCTAGGTGAATGACTGAAGGTCTCACGGGAGATACCTGTGCCCTTGCAGGGAAAGGCGCAGGGATTCATTGCTGGTGTGCAGTCCATAGCGAGCTTGCTGTCGCCTCTCGCCATGAGTCCATTAACTTGTAAGATGCTTTTCTCCAACCCCGAAATTTCCCTAGTAATGCCAGGACAATTGCATTTTTCCCTTTGGTGGCTAATTCGATGCTAAAATGATGACCAGCATGGTTCCTCTCGAGCAATGCCCCTTTCGACTGCAAGGGCTTTAGCATCGTGTGCGCGTCTATTTGCTTGGTGAAGTCTCTCTCTCTCTCTCTCTCTCTCTCTGGGGCGCATGCTCGCTCCCGAACATCTGTTGTCAGGCGCACACAAACATACCTTGCTAACAAGTAGAGCTGGTTTTGTGCTTGCAATTGCATCAGGTAATAGCTCTGTGCTATGCTTGCCTGCTCAAACCGGAAGAGAGCCCGAGCCAGGAAATGCCCGACACAGAGGACCTGGAAGCGCCGCTCTTGCGTGGTACTCGGTGCTCGAGCCGAGATCGAACTCGACAAGACCCCAACTGTACAGCTACGTAGTCCCTGTCCGTAGAGGAAGGTGTACAAATTTGTACATGTCCCTTGAGTATAGCAACCTCTGTCGTCAGTTTTGCTGTAACTTTCCATCTTTTTTTTTTTTCACTTGTTCTTTCTCTCTTTGTGGAGGATGGATGGCACTGTCAATCTATTGAATCTTCCTTGGTTTAGTCAACTCCCGATTCAATTTCATTTTGCAAGTCTTCTGTCCAGCATTTGTGGAAATATTTATTTTCCGTGAATAATTAACGAACTTATGAAAAAGAAAATGAAAAATGACACAAATGAACCCCGAACTATTATCTAATGTATAATATGATCTCTGAACTTTTAATTTGTTCAATATGATTACTGAAGTTTAACTTAACATGAAATATCGTCTTAGATTTTGAATTTGTTTAGTGTAATTCTTAAATTTTGACCTAATGTGTAATGTAAATATTAATAAATTAAAAATTTAAATATCATATTATATATTGGGTTGAAGTTTAGATGTCATTTGTGTAATTATTGAGCCAAGTTCAGACCATTTTTGTAATTACATTTTTTAATAAACATAGGAGAACGCTTGGAGGTAAAATCGCGCGCACGAACAATATATATCCAGGAAAGAGAGAGGAGCTTTTCATTGGTCCGTGCTATGTCGCCGTAGTCAGCAGCCATGGACGCTGCTTCGTCCGCCGTAGCCGTCGCCGTCTCCGCCTCGTTCCCGCTCAGACGGCCTCACAACAAGGCTCTCTTTCTTCCCCCACACACCCTTTCCCCCACTTCGTTCAACTTCAATCTCGCTCTCTCTCCTCGCCGCCATTTGCCTTCTTCCTCCACCTCTTCGACTGCAGCTTCCTCCTCCTCGTCCTCTCGTCCTCTCCCTTCTCTCTCTTCCGATTGCGTTTTACGGGAGCTCGGCCACTGGCTGGTCTCCACCGACGTTCCTCCGCCAGGGCTGGATTCGAAGCCCAAGGTCATCAATTTCTACGTCGGCATGCTCCAGAGAGTTCGCGGCAGGTACGTCTATTTTTGTGCCTCTCAACTTCGTCCCGGTGTGGCGCGCTTTCTGATGTTGGTTTTGGCTTGATGATACGCGTGCTTGGATTTTTGGAACAGTGAGAGAGATGCTCAGATGTGCATATACGACGCTTCCTGTGAAATCCCCTTCGGATTTCGTTGCCAGGTCGATGAAGATACGGCTCGCCAGCTCGCCCGTATGCGCCTTCCATTTTTTGCCTTCTTTCTGTTTGTACTAATTCTCTCCTTAGAAAGAATAGAAATGCGCCCCAACTTGCACCGGAGCGCGTCACTGCCTTTAAGTGGTCTTGTGTTGACTGTGCTTGTGTTAGTGTCTACCGCAATCCCAGTTATCCATGGAGTACCCACCAAATTATGATTAGTACAAGTTCCTGATAGGTAGGAGTGTCTGATTGATGCGCGTATTTATGGTGTAGGCATACCTGGAGTCTTAGCAGTTAGGCCTGACCCGGATCATATACCATTGAAAAAGGATTACTCAGACAGGCAACCCAATTACTTATCTGACCCGAACATCGGAAGCCCGTGGCTGTTTCCGCTGGGGACTACTAAACACTGGCTTGTTCAGATGGACAAACCGGGAGTCGGAGTGGTTACTAAGGCGCAGATGGTCGATTATTATGCTCAAATATTAGCCAAGGTTCTTGGGAAGTAAGTAGTTGCCATTGAGCATGAACCCACTTTCAGTAGTCTTTTTTTGCTGTGATACCCTGACCGAATCCCATATTTCTCAGTGAGAAGGATGCGCAGATGTGTATATATCACGTCTCCTGGCTATCCAACTATGGTTTCTGTTGTGAAATAGATGAAGAATGCGCGAGAGAGCTAGCTGGTGAGTACAACCTCCTGACTCCTCACTTTACTAAATACTGTTTTTGTGTCTCTTTGCTGTCTTTCTAACTCCCGAGCAGTTGCTCCAATGTGATTCAGATATCCCTGGCATTTTATCCGTTCAACCAGATGAGAATTATGAATCTGAGATAAAGGATTATGGAGGTTAGAACTTTTATTCTTTCTTAATTAACTTGGTTCTGCAGTGTTCTTAGAAGTGAAGCTACGTGTGTTACGTCCTTTTCCTTTTAGTACCTTAACCGTTCTTCGGCATTTTGGTTCTAAGGAGCTGACATTTTTCTCTTCAGTTCTATTGCGGGAACCTGGATGAACGCCGAAGTGAGGACCCCCATTCTTTTTGAGTTTTTGGTTCTTGCCGTCACAAAGCTCTTTTTGAAACCAAAGTCATTATAGAGAGATCAATTGGCTTAGAGAAGACCCCATTGTGCCAAATATCCTTTCATTAAATCTATTGTGTGGAATTTTTGTTCATATCCCAAAAAATCTGGCAGCTGATTTAAAGCCAAACTGTTCCTAAAGTTCCCTCGACAATTTCTTGATAAACCTGTTTTTTGAACAACTGCTCCATGAAGAAGCAATTCCTATATAGAATAGGGGATCTGTTAGAGCTTTTCTATTGGAGTATGCACAAGTTAGTTGGATCCAAGGAAAGTTCAGGATCTGATTTGGTTTGGTTTCTGGTCTAGTGGGGTAGAATTACCAAATTTGTTATCACTCCAAATGCTTTTGCAAAGTTGAGTATTTGACTCTGTCTAGGTTATAGTATCTTCCAAGGGGATTTGTTTGTGCCAAATACTGATTGATAGTACGATCATGAAATATCAGAGCTGGTTTTGTTAAACTTTGCTCGAATATTGTGTCTCTTAATTTTTAAGCCTGATGGTAAATTGGTTGTATATTGGAAATGACTTGAAGTCCCAAACTTGAAGATGTTGCTTAATTAACATGACATTATTATTTGAGGTGTTTTGAAATGTATTAATTTGTCTTATGAAGTCAATTTCTGGATAAACAGATATTTTTAAGATGAAATCCATAGCAAGTTCATTTATAAGCTCAGATTTCATAGGAGAGAACAGCAGAGCGATGCGAATTAGGTTGGTTCAACTTAGGCAGGTGGGGATGAGGCTATGACGACCCCATCGACACCCATTTGAATAGGAATTCATTTGAGAGTGATTTTCGGATCAACCCACCAATTCTGGGTTCAAAATGATGCGTGTAGAAGAACTCGATCATCATGTACAAAGTTTCTCCACTTTTCTGATTCCAAGTGCACTACTAGCCCACCAATCTTGGATTTATGATGATGACGTGTAGAAAAACTTGACGGTTGCAAACATAGTTTTGTCACGTTTTCTGATTCAAAATGCACAATGTTGCAGCAGAACATTACATTTTAGCTGATGCACCAATTCTTTGTCCTTCTTAGGTAGCAATTTGCAGAATGCTACGGGTTCAGCAGCGTCCTCTGGAGCAGATCATACATCCCCCATAAGAACAAAGAAACTTTTTGTAACTGGTAAGCTGCAAATCTTCCAATAACTATGTGTTTCATTGTCATTCGATTTTATGAATCTTCCGCGTCTTTGATGTAGAATGTAGATATATCAATTCTTTCTGATGTATATAGATCATGTCTACTTTCCTGCTATTTGAAACTCAGAAAGTCCTCATTGAATGAAAGAACTGAAAATTTTCACCGAGAGCTTTTTGGATCATGCGAGTGTTGGGCCTGACTATCATAAGGCATTACCATGACCTCAAATACCTTCTGCAACAACGAAACCTCTGTTTTGTCGGAGCATTATCAGTTTTAATACGTGGGTCCTGTTCACTAGTCATTTAACCGCCGTCCAAAGTGTTCTTCGGCCTTATTACTTCATGAATGCGGTTCTTTGCTATTTCTTGGTTAACAGGCCTTTCATTTTACACATCCGAGAAAACATTACGTGCTGCATTTGAAGGCTTTGGGGAACTTGTTCAAGGTACTCTTTCATACTCCCAACGACTTGATGATAATCTCGAATTTGTCTCATTGGTGATCAGGCAGCATGTTTGGGCTGATTAATCTCTCTCCTGTAGTGAAAATCATAATGGACAAGATATCAAAAAGGTCGAAAGGATATGCCTTTGTTGAGTATACTACAGAGGAAGCTGCTAGTGCAGCACTGAAAGAGATGAATGGCAAGGTTGATTTAATGCAACTTCCTCGTGTTCAGTTATTATGTGAATTGTGCTTGTGCATATATCTTTTACGGATGATTGAGTCTTGCCTGGTGATGGCTGCAGATCATCAATGGTTGGATGATAGTCGTCGATGTTGCAAAGAGTAACCCACCCCGCCACAGTAAAAGCCACACTAGATAAGGTACTTGAGTTCCATTGAACTCATTCATAACAGTTTTGCTCCATCCGGCTTGTCGATTCATTCACATTCTTGTTGCATCATGCCTGCATAGTGCAGATACTTATGAAGATCGTGAGCGGCAATTGGGTTGTATTCTGATCTTGTGCTAGACATCTGAGTCATGACATTCTTGGCCTGGACTGCGTGTGTTTCACTTACACAATTTCCTTATTTCTCATCAGATCCCATTCATGCTGCAGATTTTATGAAGATAAGTTTAAGATTAGTGTCGTAGAATAGTGATCAAATGGCATTACACTTTAGTCACCATGCATATAGAAGCCAAAATCGAACTAATATGACTCGTGATAATGGTGGAGGTATTGTTAAATGTTGAAAGGGAAATGTTCCAGCCTCCAGATTTGGCAAGAAGCTGGTGAATGCATGCCCCTGCAACCATTAGGGGCCGGGCACGGTATGTAGAAATTCAGGGGGCTTCTACATTCGCCGCAGGGGGAGCTCAATATACATGGAAAAACCGGTTCTTGGAAGGTAGCCGGAAATGGCATCCCTTCTTCCATGTGCCGGGCACTACACCTCCCTGGCAATAAACCCTTGGAAAGCTGCCTACAAAAAATTGCTCGCCATATGAACATTTGTTTTCGCCAAACAGAAAAAAGAAGAAGATGAATCCGGTCAGGAGTGTTTACTAAACTTGGAACATAGCGGACGCATTCCGGAAGCAATTTGGTGCCCAAGTAGTAGTGAATTCTGGAGTTGCTCGCCTGACCAGGAAACACGGTTTCCCCTGACTATGCTAGTCCGAACACCGCTCAACCACATCTTGTTGGAAGACCGATGCGTGGCATCTGCTGCTCGTCGTCTCACAGGCAAAGGTAGTCTGGATTTCTACGATTGCCGAGAAAACTTCGTTTGGAGAAGGAATTCCCAAAGATAAATGATTGGTCCACTCGTCGAGACCGAGCGATCTCATCCCCCAAAGAAACTGCGGGCTCCGCGCGGGAGCCCATCGGACTCTACGGCTCGGATCGGGCCAGCACATGGTGGATCGAATTAGAAAGAGGAATTGCCAAACGCACGCCTTCATTCCCGATATTGTTTTCCGCAAAAAAAAAAAAAAAATGGGTTTTTAGAATATTTCTCTAAAAATGACGGCTTTTGTCGTTTTTAAGTACGAAAGAAAGAAATATTTCGGTCACCCACGAAAATGTATAATAGACATAGGTTGTCGTCCACGATGAGGATATTTTTCGTCGGCTAATTATTTCAAGCGATTGAAGTGATTATTTTCAAGAAAACATTGTCTAAGATGTTCATTTTCGCCATGGTATGAGGAATCGTTATTGGGTATCGTACACGACCACTTGTTTAATTAACCACTTCCGATATGCCACGTCAATATGAACGCACGACAGGCGTAGCGATCTCAGTTTTGTCCAGCAATGCTGCACTTGAAAAAACAGGGCGATGACCCAACGGCAACATTCTAGTCCTCTTGTCTTTCATTTACAGCTCAAGAGGGGGTGGCTCATATAAGGTCGTGGCCCTAGAGATCATTTTCTGCTTTTCTCCAAAACACCTTCAATGGAGAAGCAAAGAGATTTGCTGTTCTTCTGTCTCGTCCTCGCCTGCTCTTCGTCTTTCCTTCCTTGGGTCTCCTCTTCTTCTTCTTCTCCTTCTTCTTCAGGTCATTAATCAAAGAAAATGTGACTTCATCTTCATTTCATGGCATCTTTTCAAATTCCTAAACCACTTCTGTTCCTGACGGTCTCTATGCTTTTCGCTCCCATTTGGTATGTAATCTGCAGAAGGTGGCCCGGAGAAGGCGCCTCCGAAGCTGCTGTTCGTCTTCGGGGACTCCTATGCCGACACCGGGAACACTGAGGAGTTGAGCGTCGCGTGGGTCCCGCCTTACGGCTCCACTTTCCCCGGGGAGCCGTCCGGCCGCTTCTCCGATGGCCTTGTGTTGACCGACTACGTCGGTCAGGCTCTGATCTTCCAAATTTGCGTCTAGCTGCACCATACAAAGTTCCTCTTCTAAATTCTCGCTATCATTGTTGTTTCTTATTTCCTTTCTGGCAGCATCATATTTCGGAATCGAGTCTCCTCACCCCTACAGATTGAGAAACCACGTGAACAAAACTGTGCTGCAACATGGGATGAACTTCGCATATGGAGGGACGGGCGTGTTCGACACCATGGCCAAAGAGCCAAACATGACCACCCAAATCGATTTTTTCCAGAGCTCCGTCGAACAGAACGTGTACACCAAACATGACCTCAGTTCCTCCGTTGCTCTGGTGTCGCTTGCCGGGAACGATTACGCCGCTTTCGCTATGAAGAAGGGCAAGCCCGAGGTGAGTTCGTTTCCATGTCCTTTTCTTGCTTGGAGGAAAATATTTATGCCATTGCTGAATCCGGGCGAGTTGGTGAGCTGCTTGAATTGCTGCGTTGATTGCTAAAACGTATGGTGGCGGGTCATCTGCGTACGCACTTTCGAATTTAGGTTTGCCATTGTGGAAATTTGGACTCACAAGGTACTTGACCTCCTAACAACCATGCAAATCATAATACTATCATTCAGTGAAAAACCAAGTATGAAATTTTATTTTTCGGGTTGGTAAGTTTTATTTTCTAATTTGCAAAGTACAAATTTTCATAGTAACTTATCAACTTTTATTTGCGTGACTTATTAAGCTTCAAATTTACTCTTATATGAGGCGGCGAGTGTTATCCCCGTTGATAATCCGACCCGTGCCATATATCCCCGTATGAGATGCCCGGTTTTAAGCGATATTTACTGACAGCGAGGTCTAGACCCTGGAATAGCCATAGATATGGAAACTTTCCGGCCTCGCGATCGAAATGGATGGCTTATGAATGTTCTCGCCGTTTGAACGATACAGGAGCTACCATCTTTCATTGCATCGGTCATCGACCAGCTGATCCACAACCTGAAGCGCATCAGAGGCTTAGGAGTCGGCAAGATCATGGTCACCGCATTGGGGCCGCTGGGGTGTTTGCCTCAGCTCACTGCTGTCTCCTCGTTCAAGAACTGCAGCTCAAAGTGGGACTCCATAGCTCGCCTGCACAACCTCAAGTTGCGCCAGTCTCTGCAAGAGCTGAAGACGAATGAGAGCATCACGGGGTCGTCTTGTTTGTCGTCATCGTCGTCCGCCCTTACGGTCTTGGACCTCGACAGTGCCTTCATCTCTGCTTTTGATATGCTGCGACACCGATCGGGTATTAACTTTCATCACTTGCACTTTCTTTGGATATTCTCCTTGGGTTAACTCTCTTAAGATCATCTCCACATGGATTTTGACAATCTCCCTCCAGTTACTTATGATTCATGGCTTCTAGTTCTAGCCTCTAATCCAGCCGATAGGGTATTTTCAAAAGCCAGAGCGTGATCCAGTCAGATGCTCTAAAGTAACTCGAACTGAACTTAGATTCATCTGTTGCGAGGTGCCACAACACATCCGGACAGCACAGGACTGTTCCTAAGAAGGACACTTAGGATTTCATTCTTAACTTCTTAAATGAGTGACAGATGAGGATCATCAACTCAACCAACTAAAACTCCCCAAAAAATGGGAAAAGAGACAAGCCGATTTGGTTGGATTGTGATAGCTCGGACTAAAATGTACCAAAATAGCAGATGATGGCTAGCTAACATTCCACCTTCCTTTCTCTCCTCCTTTCATTGAAAGCAGGCGAGTTAAGCGAGAATCCATTGAAGCCGTGCTGCGTCGGTATGACGGCGGGCTACTCATGTGGCAGCGTAGGCGACAAAGGGGTGAAGAACTACGTGGTGTGCGACCATCCGGAGACCTCGTTTTTCTGGGACAACATCCACCCTTCTCAGTACGGTTGGCGCGCCGTTTATTCTTTTCTGGGTTCTTCTCTCCACCATCTTTTGTAATGGTACGAGACGGTAGATATGCATTTATGTATGAGTAATCATCTACCGATTAAGCCGCACCAAAATTTTTAGCCGATTTCTGGGTCGAATGGCCATCATGACTGATGTATGAAAATCGAGTACCAAATGTAATGAGCTTCTGTGCTGCTTATTAGACCTTTGGATCAACCACTTTTGGCCAGAAACACATGCATAATATTGAAGGGTCTAGAGGCGGGCAAGTTGTCCCCGGAGAGAAGGGTAGTCACTGTCATTAACCCCGTAATCGAATTCAGGGACGGGCTCTACGAAACCGTCCCCAGTTGTCTGTGGCGGCACCGCGTATGTCGGCGGCCGGCAAGATTCCTTGCGCTAATGATGATTAGGGACAGTTTTTGTGCCTTAAGGGACTGCTTTTTCCTGTCACCTGATCTCATTTTAGTAGTGTAAAACATGGGACTTCTCATTTTAACAGAAAACAGGGACCACATTATTCGAAGCATATAATTGTCTCCATAACTAGGTAAAAATTACAGATAACAACGAGAAGAGATCAATATCGGATGCAACTTAGTTGACCAGAAAGATCATCAGTAAAATTCAACACGAACTTCTCCTTTCTTCTCCCATCAATTAGCCGCAGCAAAACTGGAGGGGCTCTGCTTTTTACTAGGAGGGAAATCAGCCTTGGCCAAAGGGCCAAAACCAGCAGCAGACGGCTTCGAGCTGTTGCGGCCGACCTGATGATGATGATGTTGGGTCTGGCCGGTGTCGCCCTCCTCTTGAATGGTCTCCAACCTCCTCGTCCCGAAGCTCGGCCTCCTCTCCACGCGGAGGAGGCGGGGTGGCGCCGCCTCGGCTACGACTTGACAATTGGCACTCGACAGCCCTGACATCTCCCCTTTTTTTCCTCGGTTAGGAAGTGATTATTGATGAGCTTGGACCACCGAGATATATATAATGAAGCAGAGAGAGCCACTTGGGGCGTGCATATATGCCCTGATTGAATTGCCACAGTTGCAGTTTTCTTCTTTCGTTTCTGGCCCGAATCTATCTCCTGAAGGGGGAATTTCACCCAGTATTTGAATAATGTTCATGGTGTGCACTTGCATGCATGAGAATAATATCTGCTTCTTTGTGCTCACCAATTATCATGTCCCTTTTTCCGGACGTTATCCAGAATTATTCTATGATTCTCATCCCGGTCTTCTTGACTTTTTACACTATTCATCTCTTTACAAGGAGAATTACAAAAAAAAATTTCTTAAATTCATTATAATTGTGTCAATTCAATCTTAAACTTTTTTTTTTGGTCAATTGAGTCCTAAATCTTTTGCGTTATACTAATTCAGTTCATCGGGCCAATTTTGATGAGAAATCGCTGACGTAGCGTGGTCGGTGCTAACGTAAATGATTTTTAATAATATTTTAATATTTTAAAAAAAATTTTATGGATTTTCTTTGTCTGTTTTTTTTCCTTCCCTTCCCTTCCCTTCCTTCTTCCTCTAGCCGATCGTCGAGGTCCAATGACCGGCTAGAGGCGAGGGCCAGCGAGGTCGACGTAATGATCTAGTTCGATGAGGGCGGGGAGTGGTTGCCGGGGCTAGAGAGCCTGGACCGGGAGTGGCTCATGGTTGACTTCTAGAATGCGAAGGGCGCATGAATGAATTGAACTATGCATCGAATAGGAGGTGAGTGATTCTAGTGTGTGTGGCTCATGGTTGACTTCTAGAATGCGAAGGGCGCATGAATGAATTGAACTATGCATCGAATAGGAGGTGAGTGATTCTAGTGTG
Source organism: Rhodamnia argentea (assembly GCF_020921035.1). Classification (NCBI taxonomy): domain Eukaryota; kingdom Viridiplantae; phylum Streptophyta; class Magnoliopsida; order Myrtales; family Myrtaceae; genus Rhodamnia; species Rhodamnia argentea. The sequence continues at coordinate 4,757,833 of NC_063154.1, read as the reverse complement.
TGTGCGTGCGTGCGTGCGTGCGTGCGTGCGTGCGTGCGTGTGTGTGTGAAAATTAGAATTAACTCAGGCGCTTTTTGATGTAATGGTTATGCTTAGTTTTGAAACTCCAAAGGCAAGCATGCTCAAATGGGAGCACTCCCAACATGGATGATCTCCTGGGAAGATGCCCACATGTACGTCAAAGGACAAAACCTTAAGGCTTGGTATGGTATCTGGCCAAAGTGGATAGCATCTTAGTAAGTTAATCCAAGGTGTCACAGTCGATTTTGTGGCCTTTGGCAAAGCTCGCCCCCACCGGTCATTGGTGATGGCGAGGTGCTGAGCGAGGTCAATCTCGCCGGATCCCGATGATAGGCTAGAGGAAAAAGGTAAGGAAAAAGAAGAAAGGGAAAGAAAAGAAAAGAAAAAAAAAAAAGGAAAAAAATAAAAGTTCAAAAAAGTATTGGAATATTATTAAAAATTATCCACATCGGCGTTGATCGAGCCACGTTAGCGATTTCTAGCCAAAATTGACTGGATGTACTGAATTGACAAAACAAAAAGATTTAAGACTGACTTGTCACAATTACAATAAACTTGTCACTTTCTAAATAATTCTTCCTCTCTTTCTTTGGTCAAAATGAGTAGGGCAACACTTCTTTTCTTCAACTTTTCAAGTTCTTCTTGGTGCAACGACGAGCGTTTTCTAGCCCAACTTGCAAAGCGAAGAGAATACAGATCTTCGTGACTCGGAGAATTTGAGAGGCCACCACCGTTACGAACGAATGATTCACTGTCTTTTCCCTTTCCTTCCACGCAGGAAAAACTGGTTCAATGAAAGTGCAGTTAGGATGCGATTAGTTCAGCATTTTTGGAATACTGAAGGCCCTATTAACGAAAAATAGTGAGTTGCCTATTTTGTCGTCCAAACCTTACTAAAAATCAAACTTTACCCTTCTTAAAAAGTAAAACCCTAGATCTAGTGTTCATTTTCCTTCTTGAGCGAGAGGTCGGTGAGGACAGACCTGGCTGACGAAGGGCAGCAAGCGTTGCCTAGGTCGCGCGACCTAGGTAGCCCTCACCGCCCTTCGCCCTACCCTAGGTGGGCGTGACCCGGGCAGCCCTCATCGCCCTTCGCCCGACCCTAGGTGGCCTCTACCAATGGCCACCGGCGCCGGATCTGGTATGCCAGCGGCCCGAGCCGGGCGATGAAGGGTTTTGATTTTTGGCAATAAAAAAAAATGAAAAAAAATAGAAATATGCAAAAAGCCCTTTGCTATTTTTTTTTTTTTTGGCCAAACACTATTAATCCAAAGTTGCATTTCAAAGGATTTTTTCTTTTACCAAACGCTATTTGCGTTTCTCCAAAGTCATTTAGGCTAAAGATATTTGCATTTTCTCAAAAGCTCATTTCCAAAGCCGAACCAAATATACCCTTAATCTACGGTTGAAAAGTTAGGATGCATCACTTATGTCGAAGAATATAGCGCGGAGTGTTTCGATCTGATACTCGAAATTGCGGACGAAATTTGGACATCAATGTCTCCCTTTGGTCGACATTTCGTGACGAACGCAAAAAATTCATGAACCATGAACGAGGATCTTGTGCATTTCCGATTAAAGATAACAAGTAGCCACGGTAACTTCCCCGTAAGATCTCATCCGTTATGTATATGACACATTTTCTCCGCAGAACAAGCCGGGGAGGGTCATGTTTTTCCGAAGAGGGAGCTCACAATCACAAGATCTTCACGTGAGCTTAATGACCTAATCCCATGCATCACGTCCATAGAGTAAAACACAAGCTAAACCAGCCCTGGGGCTCATTAGCAACTATAAAAACGAGTCGATCAACATCGAAACCAACACCGACGACATCTCCTTTTTCCTCCGCATAAACTTGTCCTAACATGGGTAATCTGCATATGCACATGAGGTTCAAAAGATCGACCTGCTTCTGGGTCGTGATCGTTTTGATCTCCTTCCCGTGGCAATCGCTGTCATCGCCAGCCTCACCCGTTCCCGAAATTGATGCTAACGGGCGGCCGAAACCACGGAATGTCCGGTGTCACCTACATTTCTTCCCGAACTGTTTCTTGGTTTCGCACCCTTGTCCCTCGACCTGCCCGACGAGTTGTTTCATGGATTGCAACATATGCAAGCCCGTCTGCAGTAAGTGATCATGGATCTATATAACGTGGTGTGTCTCATTCTTTGTCTGTACTAATGTTCACTTGTCGGATGAAATTTGACCACGGTAGGTTGCAATTTCCCCGGTGCTGTGTGTCAAGACCCGCGGTTTGTGGGTGGAGATGGCAACACGTTCTTCTTCCATGGCCGGAGAGATAGGGACTTCTGCTTGGTCTCCGACACCAACTTCCACATCAACGCCCACTTCATCGGCAAGCGAAACCCTAGCCTCAAGAGGGACTTCACTTGGGTCCAATCCATCGGCGTCGTCGTCGGCTCGCACAAGCTCCTCATTGGCGTGAAGAGGGCCTCGACATGGGATGACAAGGTCGATCACCTCAACGTCATCCTCGACGGCGCGCCCGTCTCGCTCCCGGCCAAGGAAGGCTACAAGTGGCGGTCCCCAGCACCGGCCTCGCCGGCCTTGTCCATCTCCCGGACTGGCGAGACCAACAGCCTTGTGCTCGAGGTGGAGGGGAACTTCAGGATCACGATGACGGTGGTCCCGATAACGGCGGAGGAGTCGAGGGTCCACGGGTATAACATCACGGGCGACGACTGCTTCGCCCACCTGGAGCTAGGGTTCAAGTTCTACAACCTCACTGACTTTGTGGACGGAGTGCTCGGCCAGACTTACCGGAAGAGCTACGTGAGCAAGGCCAAGCCCGGGGCGGTGATGCCGGTGATGGGCGGTGCGAACAAGTACACGACCTCAAACATATTCGCGACCGATTGCTTGGTGTCGCGGTTCGGCCGGCGTCTTCCGACTGCTAGCAACGTCCGCAAACACGAAAGCTTGGTCTGCAAGAGCGGGATTGAGGGGTCGGGGTTGCTTTGTAGAAAGTGAAAGTGAAAATAATCATTGAGAGGTTGCAATAACTGTGAATCTCTCATGAATAAAACAATCACAAATAAAGTTTCAACGCATATCAGCTTGTTCCGCTTAATTTTCTCATGCCAGGGTTCAACCCAAAAAAAAAAAAAAAAACACAGCAGTCTTCTCATGAAAGAAAAGTCGAAAAATAACTGCACTTTGATTTACATATAAGGGTTAATACTATGAAAAACTCCAAACCGGTATACATGCGACACATTCACCATAAACTAATTTTTTGAACACAAAAAATCCAAAACTGGTACACTCAAGATAAATTTACCTCAAATTGAATCACAAAAAATCTCAAACCGATACACCCGTGACAAATTTACCCCTATTAATTTATGTTAAATTGGACCAATACCACAAAAAACCCAAATTAGTACACTTATAATAGATGAAGGGTAAAAATCACAAATCGGTACACCTGTCAACCGCCATGTATTGTTTGACTCGATAATTTGATGGAAAAAAATTTAACAGAAATTAACGGAAGGCAAATTTATAGTAAGTGTACCAGTTTGGATTTTTTGGGATCAAAAACTTAGTTTGAGGTAAATTTATCACAAATATATTAATTTGAAATTTTTCGTGATATTAACCTCCATGTTGTTAAATTTCTAAGAGGGAAACATATATTCGACATATGTAAGTAAATGTTCATACGCCAGACGACCAAAATGGCAATTTTCACATCCGTTAAAACCGTGGGAGAGACCTCAAGAGTCACGTGAACACGATCTATAATTCAGGAGATCATTGCCTAATGAATTATAAAACAACCGACATTTTTATTTTATTTATTTATTTATTTTGTTTACAATAGCTAGGCGCATTTTGCGCCACAAGAAATGTCGGTGATCACAATTTTTATTTTATCGGGAAGGATGACTTTTTTCTAATCGAAACCAGAATATGTAAAAGTGTTATGATCATAGGGTCAATTTTACTCTTTAAATCGATGAACATCACTCGAGAAAGCTTTCGTGGTCGATACGAGAAAACAGTGCAATGTGGTATAAAAACTAGTCGGAACTTGGCTCATTTTGCCAATTCGGTCCTAAACATTTTCAGGTTGTTGATTCATTCCTAAACATTTTCAGCTTTTGCCAATTCAACCCTAAACCTTTTAAGTCTGTCGATTCATTCCCAAACATTTTCAGCTTCTGCTGATTCGGTTTTATTGGTCGAAAATCGCTGATGTGAATGATGGTTGTTTAACGAGGCACCGTCGTTGCTGACGTGAACAATTTTTAGTAATATTTAATATTTGAATTTTTTTTTTTTATTGTTTTCCTTTTTTTTCCTCCCGCATGGGGTGAGGGCCGCCCCGGCTAGCTTCACGCAAGGGCAGCCCCGGGCAAGGGTTGCCCTCATGAGCCTAGGCGAGGGCGGCCCTCGCCCTACGTCAACAAGGGCTTCCCTCGCCTGCTGCCATAGAAAAAAAAGGGAAAAAAAGAAAAAAGAAAAAGAAAAAGAAAAAAGAAACAAATTATAAAAATTATAAAATATTAGAAATTGTCCGTGTCGGCATCAAGCGAGTCACGTTGGATAACCAGCTTCCACGTCAATGATTTCCAGGCAATAGGACCGAATCGGCAAAAGGTGAAAGTGTTTAAGAATGAATCAACAAATTTAAAAGGTTTCAAACTGAAGTGGCAAAAGTGTGAAATGTGTAGGACTCTTTTGACAATTTTCTCCCTAAATTTCTCTAATAACAAGTTCTAATTATTGGGTTTTGTTAGCATAATAATTTTTTGGTGATTGTAAAAGTAACATCATATTGTGGGTCATAAAATTTTAAAGAAATGGACCCCATAATAATTTTTTTTTATCATTTATTATTATTATTATTATTATTATTATTTCGCTCAGAATAGTTTGTTAATCTCAACGTGAATTAAGAATAGTCACATAATCATTTCTCACTACTGTTAGAATGGAATAACTAGGTTTTTCCTTTCCCAGTGTCAGAATGTTGGTGGGGAAAAGGATTCCCATATCTTAATTGTGCGGTTCATTAGATTAGGTAACATTGATATTCCATCAATTATTTTAGGGGGAAATCCAGCTAGCTACGCCCTGAGGTTTAGACTTTTGAGGAAGTCAAAAGCATGGCCAAAAATTAGGTTTTTTGGGTCATGTTCTTGATGAACCGTAGAAAATTTCAGATTGTCTTCGTTGTGTATCGATAAAGTATGTATACAAAAAGTGTATATCGTAATGAAAATGATCATAAAAATAAGACAAGAATACCACGAAACATTGACAAAATCCGGCTACTGTGAAATCCCAACTTGTAAAAAAATGGATCATGAAATTGTCACAACAATATGTCTTATTTTCTTTTGGAAGTTAGATTTAGCATAGCATTGAATATACATGTAAAGTGCAAAATCACCATTCATATCATGCTTTTTTTTTTTATACCGATGTTATTGATTTTTAATTAAGAAACCTCTATCAACAATATAAAATGTCCAAGGTCCAATATTGAAATATGTTTTAGAGATTTTCCCTGACTTTATCCTTGTCAATTGCCCCCTTACTCAACATAGGGTCGCTCGCGATGGTGTGTTTGGCAATGCCCTCCGCATGTTGGTCTGCAGAAGTGGATCTTCAGCAACCACGGGTGTGTCTTGTCTTGCTGATGTAGCTTGCACGCCAAATTGCTTTTTTTTTTTTTTTAATTTTCATAAATAACAAATGCCTCAAATGGAAAAACCAATGCAAAGAATTGAAAAATTAAAAGAAAAATAGACCTTTTTATTTTTATTTTTTTTGCGTTGCTTACAATTTTTGGAAATTAATTGCGAGACGTCCAATCAGAGAGAAAGATAACGGGGAAACGTCCATTTCGTTAGAGCAATTATCATGGTACTAGCCTACGAATGAAAAAATAATTTGGACAAAAATTATGTGGGGGAAACTATGTAGGGGGCGATGATGACGCAACCCATGACGTGTTTACGTGTGCAACTGTGGACCATGTAAATTTTTTTTTTTGGTCGGAATAAAAATAGAAATTTAATGCGACCGACTTTACCTTCGATTCTGCAAAAAAATCAGCGGTTCATTCGTTTGTTTTTCTATCTTCTCTTTCCTTAATATTATCTTTCAACTTAATTTGACAAATTCTAGATGCATTCATTTAATAAACAATTTACATATATATATATATATTAATGAAGTTTGACCACGTTTCCCCGTACTGCTTAGAAAGCTTCGGGCCCCCACATGGCTCAAAATGCAGCCCCATTATGGTTTTCACATGTAAATTTGTGTTTTCTTTTTGTTAATATCATAAAAATTTTAAACTGAATATCTATATTAAATTTAGCCCAGAGTAATATTACTTCAAATTGGTACATATGTGATAAGTTTTCATTAAATTATATTAATATCACGAAAAACTCTAAACTAGTATACATGTAATGAACGGAGAGTAAAAAGCCACAACCGATATACACGTCAACCGCTATATGTCATGTAATTTTTTTTTTTTATGGAAGATAAATTTGTCATAGGCGTATCGGTTTAAAATTTTTGGTAGTCAAAAAATTAATTTGGAATAAGTTTGTCATATGTGTACTAGCTTGATGTTTTTCGTAGTATTAACCCCTTTTTTTTTTTGCCCCTCTTTTAGACGCTTTTGAAATGCCGACTCTTATCGAGATTTTGAGAAAACTCTACGCCGCTTCAGATGTAAACAAACTAATTGGGCATGCTCATACAACACCATTTCACCTAATCATCCAAATTAGTTATGTACATGCGTTTACTTGAAAATGGAGGAGTCTTTTCGTGGATCATTTGAAGAATCAGTTACATAAAGCTTTATTCAATTGTCTATACAAATGCATTAAATTCTCCTCCGCCATGATAAGGACTAGTGAGCTTTCCATGCATGGTGGAATATCGATTCATCAGGAATCCTATATCAAGCGAGCAGAGGTGGCAAAATATGTCTACAATCAATTATTTTAGCATATATTTAAGAGTGTGAGCCATGAATGAGTTATCTTAAGTTTCGAAAACAAGCTTAAGTGGGTACAAGCTTTTAATGTTCCTGGCCAGCTCTGGTCGGCAATCCGTTGCAGAAATGGACGTGGGAAATAGAGTTCTTCTCACGATTGACTCGCTTTCACAACGTGTGCGGAGAACTCAAGGCGTCGAGGGCTCCGACCGAGGCTTGGTAGTGGAGGCCCTAGGATCCCGGCTAAAGCCGCTGCGCATCATCATCTTGACAGTGCTCAGAGCTTCCTCAAGGCAGCCGAGACGGTAGAAAGCAGGCAATTAGCGCATTGAAGGCACTCTTGCGGGAGATGCCACGGTCAAGGTGAGGGAGATACGCGACAAACAACCCAATCACAACGGATGAAAATTGAATTTTTAAATGAGTCATAAATAAGTTTCTAGAGAGTTTATTTATGCCCGATACTGGTTGGATTTCGATATCATAAACCCGTTTTCACTCGGCATTTCGAATGTCTGACAACCCATTTACAACCCAATCCCAAATATATTGAAGTCCAATTCTCTCGAACGCTCATGCGGTGCGAGATGACGACCCGTCATGTCATCCCATGTCATATAGACCTATTCTAACACTACTAGTGAAAGGCCATGCCTACGACGACTCGTCATCTGACCCCTCTGAGCGCACACAAGTTGTGTGAGCCACGAGAAAATTTCGACATCAAATGTCGGGCGCGTGCCCTTTGCGTCCATATGAACCGTTGAATCAGATCCGGTGGCATTCGTCGGATTCAATGATGAATAGTGGCTCGTGATGAATAGTGGCTCGTGAGATAGCGACGCGGGCACGTTCGTGGGTTCCTATATTGCTAAAGCAGGACCAATCACCAAACTTTGAATCAAAATGTTTAGCTTTGTATTTTGATTAAGGCGGGTCGTAATTTTGTGTTTAATATCTTTTTCCCTGAGTCAACACTAATCAATTGGCCACACTTTTTTTTGGGGGGGTCAAATTGGCCACACTTTACCAACCCATAATACGTTAAAAGAAGTTAACAGGAGTGCAATTTCCGTGAAGATGCTTCCATGGTGGTTAGCACAAAACATCCTCAACATTTATGGCTAATATTCCAATCGATGAATTACGAAATATTAATCGAAAATGACTTATAAAAATTTCATTAAAAATGGAATTTAATTTTTTCTAATAAATTAATTCCTAAACACTTTTCACTTCTTTTATGGAACGGAAATCGATTTGGTATCGCAACTTCTGATGCAGAAATTCGTTAGGTTACGTAACTGCATTTTCCTACTTCTTGAGCATTTTTTTTTTTTTACTTCATAAGTAGTTTTAGAGCCACTTGAAGAAGTAAAAAAATAATAATCAACTTCTACTCAAAGGCAACAAAATCAACTTCTGTTCAGAAATAGAAGTAGAAAAATCAATTCATGGTCGGAAGTTAATTTATAGAGCATAAGTGTTGCCAAGTGCGCCCTAAATAATCCGTAAACATTATTTTTACTTACCCTCTAGCTAACACGTGCACGTCGGCTCTTCTATATTTTCTCCTACGGCCACGACCCATCCGCCGCTAGTCCCGTTCCCCACCAAAAGAGATGTACAAAGTCAACAACCACTTCGTTCATGAACACAAAAGTAAAATGATATTTTTCATGTAAAGCTTACATTATGATGCTTAATAATACCTAGGGCTTAATTTATTTTCTTTCCGAATTGTTTAATTTACAACTTATCTCCCCTTTTAGCCCATGTGCCAAAATCTTTTAGGGGACTGTTACAACTGGACCAAATCCCACAAAAAAAAAAGTCTAATATTATATGTATTATTTATCTCTTTTCTCAACGACGCTAGGTTTCTCCTATAAATGAGAGATCTTTCACTCTAATTTGCAGCTACCCAGGCGAACTTTTCCTTCCCAATGTGAATCTTCCTTTGATATTGTTAAGAAATATCATCAATGGAGTTCATAGGATTCTCATTGCTTCATAAGCTTCAGACTTCTCCTTGCTTCTTCTTCTTCTTCTTCTTCTTCCTCTTCCTTTTGTTGTTCACCATCTCTATATTTCTGATCTTCTGTGTATTTCTCTGGTTTGCGAGACGCAAACTTTTGTGCCAATGCCACATTTGCGATAGTTACCGTACGTCTAGTTGGGCAGATGAGTTCCACAACCTTTGTGATTGGTACACTCACCTCCTCAAGGAATCTCCATCCCAAACCATCCACATCCATGTTCTTGGCAATGTTGTTACCGCGAATCCGAAGGTGGTCGAGTACATGCTCAAGACGAGATTCGACAATTACCCGAAAGGGAAGCCTTTCTCCATGATCCTTGGCGATCTTCTCGGCAAGGGCATTTTCAATGTCGACGGAGATTGGTGGGTATTCCAGAGGAAGATGGCGAGCCTCGAGCTGGGGAGCATCTCTATCCGGTCCTACGCATACGAAACCGTCACCAAAGAGATAGAGAACCGGCTCCTCCCGCTTTTGTCAGCAGCAGCTGAGGACGGGAAGAGGATCTTGGATCTACAGGACGTTTTCCAAAGGTTCTCTTTCGACATCATTTGTAATTTCTCTTTCGGGGTAGACCCGGGGTGCCTCGAGTCTTCCATGCCCATTTCTAGCTTTGCTGAGTCGTTCAACCTCGCAACAAAGTTATCGGCGGAGCGAGCCCTTGCGATCACTCCATTAGTGTGGAAGATGAAGAGGCTGCTCAATGTCGGCTCGGAGAAGAAACTCAATGATGCTGTCAAAGTAGTCAAAGTCCTTGCGAAGGATGTCATATCACAAAAGAGGAAGTTAGGGTTTTCCAACCACCAAGATCTTCTTTCGAGATTCATGGCTTGCGTAGATGACGACAAGCATCTAGTAGACATTGTCATTAGCTTTATCCTAGCCGGTCAGGACACGATGGTGTCGGCATTGTCCGCCTTCTTCTGGCTGCTCGGGACACATCCCGACACCGTGTCAAGGATTCGGAGCGAGGCCAAGGAAGTCATCAACGGGGATCAAGGATTTGCGAGTTTTGAACAAATAAGGGCGCTGCATTATTTGCATGCGGTGGTATATGAAAGCTTGAGATTATTCCCACCCATTCAATTCGACTCAAAATTTGCCCTAAAGGATGATGAACTTCCAGATGGAACGTTTGTTAAGGAAGGCACAAGAGTTACTTACCACCCTTATGCAATGGCCAGGATGGAACGAATTTGGGGGCCCGATTGCATGAAATTCGAGCCTGAGAGGTGGATCGAAAATGGCAAATTTTGTCCTCCGAACCCGTATAAGTACCCGGTCTTTCAAGCTGGGTCAAGGGTTTGCCTGGGGAAGGAGATGGCTATAGTCGAGATGAAAATCGTGGCGCTATCTGTCCTACGAAAGTTCGACATCACGGTCGTCTCGCCAGCGAATGGACCCCGGTTTAGTCCGGGCCTCACCGCGATTATGAAGGGTGGGGTTAGGGTTCTGGTCAAGAAGAAAAGGGACGCTCCACCCTAGGGGGGGAATTGATTTCGCAACCTGAAATTGGTTACGTGATGGATGAGTTTCAGTGAGTAAACAGTTCTGCAAAGGAATGCGAGAAAACGTCAATTTTCGGAAAAAGGATGTCCTTAGGTGCAAAGGTGGTCCAAAAAACCAAAGGTAGAAGAAGAGAGAGAAATGATGCACGGTACAGAAATTTGTCCCACAATAAGGTGGTAGTATAGCCTAATCCCGAAATGGGAATTGCTTTATTGTTTGTCGTCACTAGCTCCAGAAAAATTTTCGTGCTTTTTTATTTTATTTTTTAATCTATTTAGTGAAATTTTGACACCATGTAGCAAGTGGGACTAGCTGGTTGAATATCACAAAAGTCCTCAACTACTAGTTTTATGTATCTTGGCGAACTTTTTTTAAGGGAATTGATTGTGTAATATCAAGTGGCCATAAGACTAACATCCTATTTTGTGCCATAAAAAATAAATTATAATTAATTAAAAATTACTTTGGGATCCACTCTTTTAAGAATTTATGACTCATAACTTACTGTTATTCTCACCGTCATTCCAAAACTGTTATGTTAGCAAAACCGTTTTTCTAAATTTGACTCTCTCTCTCTCTCTCTCTCTCTCTCTCTCTCTCTTTACACACACGTTTATATAATGGCAATTGATCCAATATGCTAGTAATGAATAGAATTAAACATAGGTGACTTCTATGAAACCTAAGCTAGCTCCTACGGCTTTAAATAACACCTTCTAATATGTGCCATAGCATAGAGGGTATTTGTTGGTAATCTATCAATTCTACCGCAGCAAGCAAGAATGGCGATTTCGAAATTTTGTTGGTCAACGAGAAATTTATCTGTAAATAACGCTTTGGTGTTTGCAATTCTCTTACCTCTAAAAAAAGGCGATCACGACTATGATGCCTACCTTGGATAAATAAACTCCATGCCGATGAAGATCACCTACACGATGCCTAGATGATGGGGTAGGTAGTGAACTTTTCGATTTTAGTAGAGTAATTGTTCGTTTATTTAAGGATTCGTTTGTGTCGCGGAAAATAAGTGATTTGGAAAATATTTTTCCTAAAAATAAGAGATTGTGTCACTTACAAAAATAAATGAACATACCTTATTTTCACCATCAACGGTACGATAATGTTTCGACATGTATTGTTGTCGATGATGAAAGTTTTTTTCGGTAGCTAATTATTGAGAAAATTTCAAATAAGGGCATGAAGTAGACCTTATTTCAAAGAAAGGCACTCCTGAAATGACCTCATTGTTTCAAAGAAGGGCATGATTAAGAATATTTTTGTCATTTTTGATTTTTGATTTTCATTTTTACTATTTCTTTTTTGTTGGGGCTGACGAGGGCTCGACGACCCTCGACGGCCATTGGGCAAAAGCATACGAGAGCTCACCGGTAGCTAGCGACCTCGCTTAGGCCCTCACTCAGATCAGGCCAAGGCCGGCCTCACTTGTGGCCGGCAAGGGCTCGCATCGCCCTGGTGTGGCTGTCCTTTGCCTAGGTGAGGATCGCGGCGGCCTTGGGCGGCCTCGACTGGATGAGGAGAAGAAAAAGGAAAATATAACAAAAATGAAAAAAAATGAAAAGAAGGAAATTTTTTTTCGAAAATACCTTAAGTCGAGTCCTTCTTTGAAACAATAAGAGCACTTCAAGCCCGTCTTTGAGTTAAGGTCCATTTCAGACATTTATTTGAGAAAATCAAGGCATTTCATGCCCTTATTTGAAGTTTTTTCTTAATTATTTTACGCGATGTAATTTGTCATTTTCAGAAAAAATAAATTTTAAATTATTTATTTTTTGCAAAATAAACAGAGCCAAAATCCACTACACCGACATCGTGACAGGGGCCAAGCAGTGTACAGAAGCTTGAATATCCTAGCCTTTCCTTTTCCTTTCACGTGACCTAAAATGCGTCCATTATAGGAAAGAGACACAGTGACCTTTCTAGAAATTAGCAGCATTAAGTTGATTGCTCCTAGGATTGGCAGATGGACCTGTTTCTCCAACCACCTCAGGCTCTGTATTCCAGTCTGCTACATGTCTAGATTCCGATGTCGCTGTTCACTAGCTAGGGCTTGCCACCTTGATATCAACATCAGATGAAAGTCGAGCCATATACGTTAGCTTGAGTATACTCTTAGGGTAATTATATTAAATCGTACATTCATCTAATAATTTAAACTTTTAAAACAGTTGACAGTTATCTCATTAGATCTTAAATGGCATAAGATCTTAACGTTTGTAGTTTGAAACTTTGAAGCCCCTATTTGCCACTACAATTATACATTTTCCCTGCTTAGTACTATGCAAAAAGATCGGACTAAGCATAAATGAGAGTGCTAAAATCATAAAATATTAAAACGTGCATTCATTTAATAACTTAAACTTTTAAAACAATTGTCAATGTTCCCATCGGATCTCGGATATACACAATTCTTTTTTCGCCATCTTTATCCTATAACAGCCTATATGCTATTAAGGTTTCTATTAAAACAATGTGTTTTATCATTGTCCGATCTAGTATATCTTCTATTCACTTATAACGTAAGTCTCACACTCAATTTCCCTAAAAACAAGTTCTCGTAAAGTACCTTTAGGGAAAATTGTCAAAAATATCATAAATTTATTGCACTTTTGCTAATTCAGTCCTAAACCTATTTTTTGTGCCAATTTAATCATAAACATTTTATATTTATGCCAATTCAGTCCATATGGCCAACTTTGATCGGCTAGCGCTTGTCGTAGATGTCGACCGATGTTGATGTGGATAATTTTTAATAACAAGTTAATAACTTTCAAAATATTTTTTATTCTCATTTTTCCTTTTTTTTTTCTTTTTCTCTTTCATTTTTCTTTTCCTTCCTTCTTCCTCCAGTCGGTGATTGCCGGGATAGGCGAGGCTCGCCCACGTCGGTCCTGTCCGGTCAAATTTGATCGGATGGACTAAATTGACACAAATGCAAAATGTTTATGACTGAACCGACACAAAAATTATTTAGGACTGAATTGGAATAAATGCAAAAGGTTTTGAATTGAATTAAAAAAAATAAAAAGGTTTATGACTCAATTATCAAAAGTGACACGTTTATGACTTTTTTGACACTTTTGTCTGGTACCTTTGTGATCGATTTTTGTCTAAAGGGTATATTTTTTTCCAGCAACTGTTCTTTGTGGGGTACAAGCTGTGGACATCCTTTACGTCAATCCACTAAACACAAGTGTGGGAGTGGTGTCCACGGGGCGTCACCCATCGTTTAGAAAAGTGGTGGGAGGCGATAAAATGGGTATGCTCCATTTTTATCTCGTCATCCTGTGACGGCCTATGTTTTTTGAGTCTTAGCGAAAATGATGTCTCTAAATGCAACGCAACCTATCTTTTCATCTGCTTAGAAATTCGTGTGATGAAACCATGAGATTCGCCCTATTGAACAATTCTATGCCTCTTTGCAATTTCTTTCTCGTTTGTGGTTTTCGAGTGAGAGCCCATTTGTATGGCAACTTTGAATGAGAGAATCAAATTCAATTGGGACCCTCGAAATGAATCCTTTCTTTTTTCCCCCCACCATGTGAGGAGGGTAAATGTGCTGAGTCATTTCCCAATGCATTTGTCATTTTCGTCCATCCCTTTTTTTTTTTTTTTTGGACCTTTTCTCGATACCATGTGGGTGTCGAATTTATTAAATTTCATTGACTACGAGCAATGGATAATCTCGACCTTCACGAAGGCAGGAGGACCACCACACAAACTCCACCCTTTTTTGAGTTGGTGTCTTTAACTTTGCCCACTTTTCCCCAATGCATGTCCTCTCTATTGTCCCTCTCAAGAGTTGAATTGCTTCTTTCGCGATGGTTTAGACATCGATGCATCCTTGTGTATCTAAAGGAAGAAGCTTATGTTAGGGGGAAAATTGTCCAAAAACGTCTTAAACTAATTGCCATTTTGTCAATTCAGTCTTAAACATTTTAACTTTACCAATTGAGTCATAAATATTTTCATATATTGCCAATGAAGTCCATTTAGTCAATTTTGATCGAAAATCTATAATGTGGATGTCGACCATCCTATAGTGACATGATTGGCGTTTGCGTGGAAAATTTTTAATAATTTTTTTTTTCCTTTCTTATGTTTTCCTTTGCTTTTTCCTTTTCTCTTCCCTTCTTCCCTCGGCTGGCATCGGGTGAGGGCCGCCCTCGCTTGGGCGAGTGTCAACCACCCTCGCTTGGGCTGGCAAGGGCAACCTTTGTCCAATCTAGCTAAGGGCTGCCCTCACCAGGCCAAGCCCAAACGTCCCTTGCTCGAGGTCGGCAAGGGTGGCCCCCACCTAAGGCCGGCCCTCGCCTAAGGCCGGCGGAGGGAAGAAGGGAAGGAAAACAGAAAAGAAGAGGAAGAAAAAATGTGTAGGAAAATAGTAGAAAAGAAAAAAAAAAAAAGGAAAAAAAGAAACTAACTTCACGCCGGATGTGCAATTTCCGACCAAAATTGGATGGATAAACTCGATTGACAAAACGCGAAAATGTTTAGAACTCAATTAACAAAATTAAAAGCTTTAGAACCGAATTAGCAAAACTGCAGTAGGTTTAGGACTTTTTGGACAATTTTCTCCTTATGTTGATGAATTAGGGTTTTCGAGATACTCGCCGGATGAATGCGTCAGGTCTATCTGAACTTGTCTATCACGAATTAGGGTTTTCAAGATACTCAAATAACAACAATTTGTTAACCGGACTTCCAACTTGTCTATCGTTGTTCGCAATTTCATCCTATTAGAACTGAGGAGGGCCTGCAATCCTAATTTAGCTCGACCGGCCATCGCTCCTATATATGCATGCGCCCCGAATTTTCTGTAAATGTACAATTTTTCGATCCCAAAATGACACATCAATTCTGTACTATGATGAAGCTCTAGTCTATTTGATGCAGCTAAAGGGAAAAAGCCACCGCCCAGCAATTTATATGGAAGATTCGTGGGTCAGATCGTGGATTCTAACAGGTTAGGTTGAAAATAAGTTGGTGTGCCATTTTCTTCTTAGAATAATTATCTGGGCATCTATTAGTTAACCCTATGATGAATTTGATGAGCAGGAAAGGCCCGATGCTTTAAGTTACCTCTTTACATTGGGCACGACTTCTTTATTCATTCCTAGAAAATTTGAAGAAAAAAACATTATGTGGATATCAGATATGTTTGGATATAAATATGTAATTGTTAATTTTCATGTGAGTGTTGTCAGAAGCCATTTTTCTATAGTAATCTCTTTCTTCCCCTTGATTTTTGGTTGACTTGTGGTCATTTCTTTTCCTCTAAAGTCAACGGAACATATTCTTCTGTTAGAAAATAAGTGATGCAATTAATTTACCAATATCAATATGTGAGATTAATTTTTGCCTCGGGGGCGGAGTAACTTTCGTTTACACGTATTACTACATTCTCCATTATATGAGTATTTAGCTACATATTAAAAGTACAACAATGTATATCAACGTAGATAGATGTGTGATCTATTAAATTTTGGTTACACAGGCTCATTTGATAAAACTAAAACATAATCATTGAAAATTTAAGCACTGAATATCAGGTGCTGAAGGGGATAGTTTTGCAATTTTTTCCAAAAGCATTTCTGTATGTTTTTTTATTTTTTTTTAGAAAATATAAAAAATAGAAAAATTATCCACATTAGTATTGGCTGTTAATGTAAGATGATCGATGTCCACTTCAATAATTTTGGCCAATTTGATTGAAAAGACTACATATGCAAATCATCAAAATGTTTAGGACTAAGTGAGCAAATTGAAAAGTTTTTCTAATTTCTTCCCTAGCAGAATTGATATCGTACAATAGATTTTAGGACGTTTTTTGGTAATTTTCCAGGTGCTAAAGTTTATAAATACTGGAAACAAAAATAAAAAGTTATTTCTTACCAAAATGGAATAGGGAGCATCGCCGAAAGATTTTGATGGTATAATTGGTAAGATTTTAGGCTTCGTTTGTTTCGCAAAAAATGAATGATGAGAAAAATATTTTTAAAAAAAAGAGCTTGTCTAGCTAACAAATGAAAAACAAATGAATAGAAAAATATTTTTCAAAATATGACGGCTTGTATTGCTGACAAAAATTAATGAATGAAAAATACTCTCATTTTCAATGAAAATGGTTAGATATAAATAATTTTGGGTAATGAAAATATTTTTAATTGGTTAATTATTTCAAGTGATACAAGCGATCATTTTAAAAAAAATATCTTTCAAAGCATTTATTTTTCACAAAATAAACGGAGCCTTAATTTCAATCGAATATCTTATAACTCAATCCTTTCTTGCATTACCGATCAAGTGATTTATCACTTAAAAGAAGTCAATTATGTTGCGTATAGTTAGAGGTTATCGGGACACGTGAGCATGTGCCGTCGGTTGTTTAGATTAGGGGTAATTGGTTCTCGGGTGGTCCGGTTTCCATCTTGGAATCGGGAACCGGACTAGAGGGGATGATTCTCAGTTCTTGGAACTAGGAATCAACGCACTTGATCTTGGAAACGGTGGCATGTTCTTGTTTTTTTTTTTTTTTTGTTAATTTGTTGCTATATTCTTTCGATTAACAAGAACAATAAGAGCACCTTCTTTCCTAGTCTTATTTAATTTAAAGTTCACTTTTCCTTCTGAGCATAAACTTCCCATTGCAATAGCACATAGGCTTTCCACCATAGTAAAATCAGGGGAAAAGAACACTTTTAGGAGATCACTTTAGCGTTAAAAGTTTCAATCGGATCACTTTAGTGTCAAGTTTTTTTAAAAAACAATCGTTTTAGTGTCCAATTTGCTCCACCGGAAATCTAACATGGAATTATTTTATTATTATTTGAAGCCGACGTGGCACCAGCGAGGTCCAATCATCAACAAAAAGGTAAAAATTAAAAAAATGATAAAAATAAAAATAAAAACTTAATTAGTTTACAAAAATAAAAAAATACAAATTGTTTTTTCAAAATAATTTGAAAAATTAGGTTAAAAATTAACCAAAAAAATGGAATGGCCAGGGGGTCACCAAGCTCTGGCGAAGGGCCGACGACCCTCGCCGACGATGATGGGGGCGGCGGCCCTCGCTACCCGGTTCTCCGCCCAACTTTTTTTAAGGTTTTTTTTTTATAAAATTTTTTAGCTTATTTTTAATTTTATTTTAAATAAAGTTTGTATTTTAAATGAATTTAATTTTTAGATAATTTTTAAATTTGAATTTATTTTATTTTAAAGTGCATAAGTCCACGAGGCAGCCCACATGGATTTATTTATTTTTTTAAATGTTATTTTTCATAAAAAAAATTATTAATGACACGTGGCAATTTTGGCCAAAAATTCTCGCCGAAGGTACCAAAGTAATCCTTTTGTTTTCGATTTGGCACTAAAGTAATCCGATTGAAACTTTTGGCATTAAAGTTATCTTCGTACACAATTTTTTACACTAAAAGTGTACTTTTCCCGTAAAATCAGACAACGTCGTAGTCATGGACAAGGAGGAGATCATGGAGATAGGTCTCGATTCGACCCCGGTCAGATCTGCAAGTGGGATGTATTCGAGATTGTATAAGCTCTAGAGTTTCAAGGAATGATCGGGTACCTAGGTGTCGGTTCTATCATGAGGATTGAATCAAGAATCTTCGACAGAAAACCAAGCGCCAACGACCCTTGCCCGATCCGTGGGAGGGCCGCGAGCCCTCGCTTGCGGCCAGCGAGGGTCGCCGGCCCCAGGCTGTGGCTCGGCGACCCTCGGCGGCCATGCCCTACCATCGCCGGCCATTGCCGGTGATGGTTGAGGTGGAGGCGACGGCGCTTGGTTTTCCACTCAGATTTTTTTTAAGTTTTTTTTTTTTATTTTAAATTTAGCTTATTTTTAATTTTATTTTAAATAAAAGTTTGTATTTTAAATGAATTTAATTTTTAGCTAATTTTTAAATTTGAATTTTTTTATTTTAATTTATTTTAAAGTGCATAAGTCCACATGGTAGTCCACGTGGATTTTATTTTATTTTTTAAATGTTATTTTTATTAAAAAATAATTATTAATGACACATAGCAATTTTGGTTGGAAATTCTCGCCGAAGTCACCAAAGTGATCCTTTTGTCTTTGACTTGACACTAAAGTAATCCGATTGAAACTTTTGGCACCAAAGTTATATTCTTACATAACTTTTGGCTCTAAAAGTGTACCTTTCCCGTAAAATCAGACAACATCATAGTCATGGATAATGAGGAGATCGTGGAGCGACCTTGGTCAGATCAACAAGTGGAATATATTCGAGACTGTCTAAGCTCCAGAGTTTCAAGGAATGATGGGGTACCTAGGTATCAGCTTTATCATGAGGGTTGAATCAAGAATCTTAGACGGATAGAACCAAAGAAAGATGGAAAAAGCAGTAGATTTAGATGGTGGGCTTGTGAAGGATTAGGGCTTTTTAGTTTTTACAGATTTGTAAGGGAAAAAAAAAAGAAGCAGTTCTAGTCCAGTTGGTCCGGTAGGCGGTTCCATCCATGAAACTGAGAATCGGACTGAAAATCACCGGTTTCAATGTTTTGAAATCGAGTACAGGACCGTTGCCCCAGAGAATTGCCCAGAACTGGCAGGTTCGATCTGGTCAAGGCTGTTTCTTGTTTGGGCGATTCTTTTTGCTCAGCTCCTGTTTAGGTCAATCGCCGACAAGACGAGAGCCGAAACTTGTGAACCCAATGACACAGAATTCGGGAGTTACTGGACTGAGCGGCTGAGCCCAATGACGTAGAGCTGGGCCACATCAACGTTTGGGCAGGCCTAATAATTTAAATTAGTCTTAGAAATCTTATAAGTGAATGCCAAAAAGAAAATTGATTTTTTCTGTTCTTTTTTTTTTTTCAATGAAACCCATCAGTTATTTCAAGAACAAAAAAATTGATGTCATTCTTATTTTTTTTTCTTGAAAGCAACTAATGATAAGACGGGATGTAAGCTGTAATGTATTTTGTAATCATCTCTTCGTTACTTAATTCGCTTATCTAGAAAGTCAACTCTTTTCCCGACTATAATGACCCGTTAATTCTTTTAAAATTTAATTATCTGTCAATCGACCTATTCTCAATTTTTTGCGTCGAGATTTTGGAAAAAGAAATATTAAACTTTGAAAAATTGCAATAAGATTTTGAATGATGGTGTATCTAATGGCGAATGATAATCATATTTCCCAAGAGAAAGTCGGAGATTTTTTTTCTTTTTTCTTGTTTTTTGCATTTGCAACTAAAAATATAAGGAGAAGGTCAAAAGAACAAAAAACATATGCTTCCTTAACTTTTACGCAACGACCACGAAAAATAAAAAAAAACACACTAAAAACATGAAAATGTTTATGTTTTATAAACCCCAGTATACAAACGAACTGTCTTCAATTCCAGCACACCCGATCAAGAATTCAAGATCACCTCGCGTTGAATATCTGGTGGCAATCGCCCTTCATCTTCTTCTGTCGGTTCCTCCCCTGGGATTTTAGGAAAAACCTAATCGACCATGTCTCAGGTAAAGAAGCTTGGTTCTGTGTTGTTCTTGAGCCCTTTCGTCATTCGTTATTTGGTCAAAGTGGTTCTCGATCTTTGTTGGGTTCGAGATTGTTTTGCTTATATACTTTTTATTATTTTTATTTTTATGGGGGATGTGTTGGATTCTTGATTAGAAGGAGTCTTCTTTTCGAGCGATTCTTGTTCTTTCTTTCTGAGATTTGTTATGATTTGATCATGGGTAAGAGTTGAATGTTCGGTGAGCTCGGGTTTGTATACGAATTCGTCAATTGGTTTTTCCCTCTTCGGGAGTAGTAATGGTGCTTCAGGATATCAATTCTGGGAAGTTTGGCAGAAACTGAGTTTATGGGCCATACCATTTATGGTAGCATGTGTATAATCTGTCTATTTTGGTTATAAAAGCAATGGAGACTTGGTGAGGAATTCGGTGAATGCAATTATAGAAATTCGTAGATGCAGAGCAAATTAATTATTTCATGTTAGTTTTCTCGGTCGTGTTGAGCTTCATTCAAGTAGAAATGCGAGATTAGCAAAATGTACCGTCATGCCAGTTGTAATGATTTTCTTATTAAATATGATGCATCATGTCCATTTCACATATTTGCGAGCTTGAAGTTTAATTTGTGATTCTGTGCGGTTGTTCTTATTGGTTGATGTTGGGGAAGGCTGAGATGTGTCTGGATCAGTAGTGAGTCGGCTTTGCATAGAACTATTTCCTCGTTTATGATTCTGAGGTTGGTGGTGGAAGGAATTTGGCACTAGTGCTTCTGTGAAATGTCTGCAAAACCAGGGACTTTTTGAAGCTACAAAGAATGGTAATCCTTGTTATGTTGTGTCACAAAAGGGCAGTACTAGTAGTAGAAGCAAAGTCTTGCTTTTCCTTTTTCTAGTCGATGAGTGATTGTGGTCATTTTTATTTTAGTTGGTGATTTAATTTAGCTTAGTATAGAACTTCGGGTCAAATGTTGCTGAGATAGTTCCTGAATTACAAGTGAAGTCATGCATTTATATAAAGTAACTCGCAGCTGCTTCAACCTGGGCCAGAACAAATTAAATCCTTTATAGCTAATTAGTTGCTTGATATAGAAATCGATAATGAAAAATACTCAGCCAAGGTGGTATCTCTCTCGAGTCCTCTCATGGAATGACCTAAGGAGCTCCATAAGTGGTTTGCCCAGCTAGATGCTAATAGCTTTGGCTTTACTTATCGCATTAAGATGCGCATAATTGCATATTTTGTTGGCGTTTCATCTCAGTGTTAGATCCTTGCTCAATTGCTGAATGTTGAACTCATGATTATAACTTGATTTCTGGCATAGTTAGGAGACAACA
Organism: Rhodamnia argentea; assembly: GCF_020921035.1. Taxonomy (NCBI): domain Eukaryota; kingdom Viridiplantae; phylum Streptophyta; class Magnoliopsida; order Myrtales; family Myrtaceae; genus Rhodamnia; species Rhodamnia argentea. The sequence goes on along the minus strand of NC_063154.1, from coordinate 4,736,406 downwards.
AGTCATGTGACTTTATTTCTTCAATCTAGTAAAAATCTGTACGCTTTTTCTGCAGACTGTTGTCCTCAAGGTTGGTATGTCTTGTGAAGGCTGCGTTGGTGCAGTGAAGAGGGTTCTCGGAAAAATGGAAGGTCTGCTGCTGTTCTAAAATGTTCTAATTTGAAATCTTACTTTTTGTTAGCGGTATTTGAACTTGTATATGTCCCGATGTTGAGGCTTTGAAATCTTTATCATGATAGTTGAATTTATTCGCCTTTCAATGGGTCCATTTCATTCTCTATGAATCACCTCAGAAGAGATATCATCGTTTTAAGCTCTGGTTGTTTGAAGCTGTTTGATAACATGTCTAAGGATAGATACATACACTCATTCTCCTAAAGAGATTCACCAGTGTAGTTTTGATTTTACCTTTATCACCCTGAATATATCTTTCTTAATCTTAGAAGTGAAAATAAAATAAAAACAGGGCATCCTTGGAAGACAAGTTACACCGGTGGAGGATTAACTGGTTTCTTTTTCTTTTTTCCCTTTTTTTTTTTCCGCTTTTGTGGTTGCACCTTGAACCAATTTCAGGTGTGGAGTCCTTCGACATTGATCTGAAGGAGCAGAAGGTGACGGTGAAAGGCAATGTCCAGCCGGATGCAGTTTTAAAGACAGTCTCAAAGACTGGGAAGAAGACGACATTTTGGGACGCTGAAACATCAGCAGAGCCCGAAGCAAAGCCTGCTGAAGCCACTGCTGCTGTATAATCAGTGAAGGCGAGATAAAGAAGACAGGCCTGTTTGGCACTTCTTTGATGATGGATTCTATATCAAATGTGGACTATGTGTTGTGCTTTCGACTTGTATGATAGCTACAATAATTTGTATGGACAACCTTGTCGTGGATATAGAAGATGGATTCCACTGTAGTTCTTTGTCCCCATTGTGTTGCGCTGATTCGTGTTGTTGCTATTATGTCTACACGATCGTTTAATGATCTGTTGTCATTATAATTCCAGATCAAGACCAGGCCAAGTGCTAAATTCGTGCCTGAAGCGGTACCTGATGTCAATAAATAGGGAAAAGTGTCAGAAATATCATAAACCCATTGTATTTATGTTAATTTAGTCCTAAACTTTTTAATGGTTTCAATTTACTTATAAATCTTTTAATGGTGCCAATTTAGTCCTAAATTTTTTGACCTTGGGCCAATTGAGCCATTCCAATTAATTTTGGTCAGATATTGCTGACGTATACACCAAACGGCCTACGTGGCACGCCCAACGTTGACGTGCTTATTCTTAAATGATATTTTAATAAATTTTGATTCATTTTATTTATTTATTTTCTCTTTTTCCTTTTTGTATTTCTGTCTTTTCTTCCTCTTTCCTCCTGTGGCCGGTGAGGGCGAATGCTGGCGAGGCCAGCCGTTGCCTGGGCGAGGTGGGTTTAACGTATACTTACACACACTGCTGGATGATTGATATGCCTGACTAATTTATTACAAAACGAGCTTCAAACCCATATGTCACTCGTTCAACAGTGAAGATGTAGGTGGGGACCTAACAATAATCCTATAAAGTTATAATCTTGTACTTTCAACGTTAAATTTTAAACCGATGGTGGACCTCAATGGTGGTGACCAAGCTGGTACTGTTGCATGCGAAGCACTGCCAAATTACACCTGCACAATGTGCATCTAGAGAAATCATTGAACTTCACCCTTGAGATTTCCCACATACCTACATAAGTGAGCAAGAGCATGCCAATATTATCCTCAATGATCTCTAAGAGAGATGCTTCTGTGGGGACTAGTTACTCGGCAAAGGCATATTCTCACGTCATCTTACTGTCAAATCGTTGGAATATTCCTATCGGAGATTTTAATTTCTTGCTTGTTAAAATTAAAGAAGCAGCTATTGAATGTCGCAACAGTTTGAAGATTTCGATGGAATGTAGGCGATGGATGGAGGTTGATGAGTGGCGCTAGCAGGGAATCCGCATCGCGGAGGTGGTAGATGGAGGCCTTGACTTCACTGTCGCAGGAGAAGGAGCAAGCGACTATCTAGCAGAGTGCACACGCTCGCTGAGTGACGATTCGATTTTTGGAGGACTTGGAGGAAAAGGAGAAGCCATAGACGATCTTTGATTTAGGGCTAGCATTGGGGGCGGATGGCTTTCGGGGTTGGTCATGGACTATTTGGGTGAGGCTAGATCCAGCCAGGTGAGGCAAGGCCAGGCCTCACCTCGCGGGGAAAATCTGGTTTGATTTCCGATGGGCAGCTTGAGCATTGTGGCCAAATCTGGTTTGATTTCCGACAGCAAGCTCGAGTCTTGCGGCCTTACGATGGCTCGCTCGAGGCTCACGGCCTTGCTCCAACCTGCTTTCTAACTCGTCGACTGGCAGGGCAATCTTGATTTCCTCCACCATCAGCCCTTTGTTCTGTCGCTGCTCCACGTAGAAGAAGAAAGAAGGAAGAAAATAAAAAAGAAAAGAAAAAAAAAGATAAAAGAAAATAAGAAAAAATAGATTTATTCAAAACAATTAAAAAATAAAAAACGTTAAAAGCTTGGTTGATGGAAATTGATTTTCTTGCCAAATGGCGGAAAATATTTTTCAGTTTATTTTCAAGTTTCATATGAACACCGGAAAATATCCTCATTTTCAGAGAAAACTTCTTTTTGGAAAGACAAGTTCAGATGCTCAAGGCACGAAATGACGACATTAGTTATACTGGAAGTCCGGATATTCGGACAAGAAACAACACAACAATATAAGTAGAGTAATATGACATGCGATGGGATAACTTAAGAAATGAGCCATCAACATGTCGAACCACAGGGTTTTATTTATGCTGGATGAAGGCCTGCCCTAGAGGTAAGCAGTAACGCCAACAAAGAGCAGTTTAGGCTCTAAAGATACAAAACGACAACATCATACTAAGAGAAAGTTCAGATATTCAGACACGAAACGGCACGAGGACATGTCAAGACGAATTCTGATACTCGGCCAGGGCACAAGACTATACCAGTTTTTATTTAGACGAACAGTCAAACTTCACCAATAATGGAGCTTACTTCATGATATAAAGGCTTGGCAGGCTTTGGTGTGACACTGGACGCCCAGTTTCAGTTGTTCCCAGGTCCTGGCTGATTACCCTCGAGGTGGATAATCCTGCGCTCGAGCTGCATATGGGAATTCTTAATGTATAAGATATACATGACAAAGTTTATGCAGAAACAACTTAGATTAAGCCAAGTGCACTCTTTTAATTTTCTTGGTGCCACGTAACCTCAGTATAATTAAAACTATCTGAGTTCAAATGGTCGAATAGTCTATTATAATACTACTGAGCAAAATAAAATAGATTAAAGAATTGAAAAGAGCAGCAACCATGATAAGATTTTTCGGACTTCCGCAACAAAGTAGCATCACCAGTCGCAAGAGAGTACATTTTAGTTGATCACAAAGGGCCGCACACTAAAAGCTCCATCACTTTCTATATTTTCTTGTGAATAGGCAAGTTCACTGTAGAGTTTAAATACATGTGAACTGAGAGAATAGACCTCAAATGCTTCATATTCTTGGCGTCTAGAATGGTTTCAATTCAATCCTATTGAACTCTGTACTAGCTATTACCTAACATTATCATGCGTATACTGTGGTTAATCTTTCCCAGCATACACATGGTGGACATGCACATGCACATGGTAGCATCCTTAAATTCATTTCACCTCTATTGTTTCCCTAAAAAATTTCGTGTTATGTTACCTCAATGATGGTGCCCAAGTGCGGATGCAGAACATGGTACTCATGTCAGATGCGAAGCAATGCCATGTAACACCTGCATAATTAGCATCTAGGGAAGTTATTAAACTTCATCATTGCGGTATTGGACATAAGTGAACATACCAGTATTTCCCTCATCGGTCACTAGAGAGATGCTTCCGTGGTAAAGTCACCCAGCAAAGGCATTTCCCTTGCCTAAACCCCATATCATCTGACTGTCAAACCGCCTAAATTTTCCTATTGGAGATGGTAATTCCTTACCCAATAAAGTAAAAGAAGTAACTGTCGGGAATCGGGTTGTCCTTTGCATGTAGAAAGGAAGTATCCACTTACCCTTCCCTTGAGGTAGTGTCAAGGGCATCCGACAAATCGTCAATGGCAAGCCCCAATGCACAAGCACCAACTCTGGAACACCATTAAAGTAAAGTTAGCAGACCTAAGATATTGATGTTATTACAATGATTGGGTATCACTCTGATATAATCAAGCAGGATAGTACATTAAGATTAACCGATTGCCATGACATTAATAAGTTTGAAAAACTCAAGTGGAAAAACACAATTACCAACGCTAAACTTGTGAGGGGGTATTACAGCAGACCAAGCATTTTCCTTTGATCTCTATCCTGACATGTGAGACATTAATGTTAATGCAGACAAATAACTTTCAGATTTTAACTGTGGGTGTGAGGGTTGAGATCATTAAAAAGGTAAATCGTCTAACTTTATGACAAACAAAATATTCTTCATCTACCTTGAACTCTAGTAGCTCCTATCAGTATGTTTAAGCGAAAAATGTTGAGTTGGACGTGCTAACAAAGACCCAAACTGGTAGCCTCCAATTTTCTCATGGATATGCCACATAATGGCAACGGCAATGACCAGCAAGATTCGAGGGCAACAAGCATTTTAATTTGCGACCCAAATAAATACAAGATTTGCAAATCTTGATCTAAGAGTTCATTAGATGTTTGAAACGCAAAATAACGCTCTCCGAACATCTTAAAAAGGTCAACATTTGGCGAACAAAGTACAAGGAAGACAAAATAAGTAATCAGGCACCAATTTTTCATGGAGGCACCACGTGTATCATTTAAAGTTACCACGGCAAAAGACTTTACATTTAAAGCTGTCGATCATTCATATTCTCTGCTGTAGACCTGATACAAGTAACGCAGCTCCTTTTTCAGAAACGCCACATTTAAGTTACATCTATTACAGCCGCAAAGGATCTTACATTTAAAGCCATTGAAAGCCTATTTTCTCTGCCATAATAAGTATAAGGACAATGAAAGATTGGTGCTTGGCCATATGAACCAGAACATTATATTACCTTGTTGTACTTTCTTTGATCCTTAGATAGCACTGTAACATATATTCATAGTCAACAACTGGGAGTTCCCTATTGTAAATCAACAAATAAACAAGAAGAGTCTTAAATAAGCACAAGAGAACAAGTGAGGTAGAAGTAAATCACCAAGAAGAATGGTTATACAGTGCAAGAACCAGCTCTCTTAGCACTGCTTCCACGTCGTTGCAGAACATCAGGACTAAGTCCAGGAAACAGCTGGAGTCATGCGGTTTCATTTGATAAGCACTTGCAAAATTGCTGTTCAACAAACCCTGGAAAAGATTAACACGAGACTGATCTATTAGAATTCAGTGAAGCAGGTATTTAATAAAGTCACATGGATTATAATAACATTTCACCAAACTATTGACAATGAAAATTGGTAAATCCTCCCCCATAAATCCCCATCTGTCTATGTTTTACTAAAAACCAAAAGCTTGTTTCAAACAAGGCCACCTTTGTCATGAAATGGAGCTAGTAAAACCATGTCAAATCTCACCAGACTAAAAGAATCTGCCTTTTTTCCCTTAAAATTTAAAAAGCTTCAAAAGAAAGGTGGTAAGTGGATACTTGTTCCTCCAGGGTGCTGATGAGTGCATAAAGCCTGTGCACAAGAGCATCCTTCTGACAAGCCATTCCTTAGACAAAGAGAATCTGAGAAGTCTCACATGTAATGGAGATTACATTGAGGCTGAAAATGAGGAAAAGAGACAAAAGAATAGTAATAAAGAAGTGAAGGCCATGCATGATTTGTGTGAGTGTGTCGAACTGGAAGTAACTGCCTCTTCAATGGCCAGGCTATGGGCCAAAGCTGGCTTTATAATGCCTCTCTTCTTCGTTTTTACGCAGGTAATGAGCTGTTTCATTGTAATGCAGAGATGCCATGGCCGGAATTCTTATCTAGACTCAACTCTTAGTAGACAGAGTCAATTGACTCAATAGATATAGTAATTCCCATGTGAGGCCCGCACTTATGACAATACGAGTCGATCCATGACGGACTGATCTAGACAAGAATTCACTGGTAACAATGAGGTATTACCAAATCCTATATTACCTTTTTTCACGTTTTTGCCATTTGTAGTACATGCACCTCCTGTTGAGGTGTCTTTTTGGTGGATTCCTAATTACTCTCTTTCCCCTTTTTTGACTCTGCTTATTACTCGTTCAACTTATGTTCTTGAAGTTACCAATCAAGGAGAAAAAATCTGGTACATTACCAAAACCATTGAAAGAAAGATCTGAGACATCACCAAAATCATGTTTTGCACAAGTACATCTCCGAAACTAAAGAAGCGAGTATTCTCTGAAATCATCCTAATTACGTTGGCAAAACAAAGAAAAATTTAAGCAAACTGATATGCTAGGATACATTTTCCATTTTCTGAGTTGGCACATTCTTAAAACGTGACAACTAAATTTCATAAGAATAAGCCACTCAAGGCTGAAGGCACAACTAAGCTTCTTGATGAAGTATTCAAGAGCTTCCCTACATAACTTTATTATTGTGAGGGAAGTGGAGCTCATTGCATGAAGTTGGCACAGACTAGATAAGCAACTCGATCAGGTTCAACGCAAGAAGCAACCACCGCCAGTATAATAGGAGCTTCATTAAGAGAGAAATACGATTCCTCTATTTCTCCATTTTCCCACTATCCCTCCACTTACTTATGGTCTCCTAAAAAATGATCAGTTAAGGTGACACGGAATAGGCACACCTGTATTTCGAGAGAGTGGCCATGGATTCCCATTCGCCGATCAATCATACAAGAACCATCAGTCACCAATAATGTAGGGAACACATCAAACCCGTCGGCCAGGCACAGCTTTAGCATCATCTTTGTTCCTGTTTGAACATCGATCCTCTCTTGAACGGAGAGATCCCCAGATATCTTGACATATGCACGTAAAAGAACAGTCCACCATAAACCTGAAATACACAGACCGAGATGGATGCTCTTTATCGACATGAGAGTTCTAATGTAGAATATACTATCATCAACCTCTTCTTGAAGCCATAATTACCAGAATCGACTGGTGCAACACGACCTATAGCTGCCTCCCCAGAGTCAGAATCTGATACCTCTTCTGTGGCAGAATCATCCCCATCCAAAGGGACCGTGTGAACCTTAAAACTAGCAGGCATTAAACCTTGATCAGGACCATGGCAGTCCATTGTCTTCTCCCAGTTCTGCAATAAGGAATTACAGATTTGCAGTACAGGACATTTGATTGAGCAACAAAAGATTCTTGCTTATTGAGAATGAAAGAGTAATTCAGCATAGCAGCAAGAAGTTGGAAGCTGCAGCATAAGCAGCCATCGTAAAAGCTGAAAGATAATAAAACCTTCTTTCTCCTAGATGTGTCCCCTTCTTAGAGGAGATGGATTAGCAGATGAACTTGTGTCATGATTTAAAAACTAAATAAAGAATTCCAGAAGCGCTTGGAGAACTATCATATATGGGCACACATTATAATATTCTTAATGTGTACAACGGTTTCAATTCAATCCTGCTGAAGCAATTACCTAACATTATCATGTGGTTATGACGGTTAATCTCTTCCCAGCACACACATAGTGGACATCCATAAATTCATGTCACCTCTAATGTTTTCTCCAAAGATTTGCTTTACATTGCCTCAATGATGGTGCCCAAGTGATGACGCAGAAGCTGGTACTCTCATTGCATGTGAAGCACTGCCAAATTGCACCTGCATAATGTGCATCTAGAAAAGTCATTAAACTTCACCGTCGAGATACTGAACATATGTGAGCAGGCCAATATTCTCCTCGTCGATTAGTAAGATAGATGCTTCTGCGGGGACTAGTCACTCGGCAAAGGCATTTCCCTCTCCTAATTCACTGTCATCCTACTGTCAAATTGCACAAACTTGCCTAAGGGAGATGCTAATTTCCCACTGGTAAAGTAAAAGAAGCAGCTGTTGAATGCCACAACAGTTCCAAGATATCAGTGGAATGGTGTTGTCCTTTGCATGTAGAAAGGAAGTATCTCCTCAGCTGTCCTTGGAGGCAGTGTCAATGGCATTGCGCAATTCCTCAGTTGCGAGCCCCAATGCACAAGCACCAATTTTGAAGCACCCATTTTAAAAAAAACTGAGCTGACCTAATATACCAATGTGATTGGTGTAATAGGGAATCACTATGATACAATCAAGAAGGATAATACGAGAAGAGTAACTGATGTCCCATGACATTAATCAGACTGCTCAGACAACTCAAGCGGTACACACAATTGGCAACAGTGAACTAATGACAGGGTGATACGGCAGAGCAAGCACTTCCTTTGATCTCTTGATTCTGACAAGTGAGATATTAACATTAATGCAGACAAATAGTTCTAGGTTTTGACTTTTCGAGCTGAGTCAAGATCGTTAAAGAAAAGGAATTGTTACAGTGATAGCTTTATGACAAATGACATATGATCTAATTTACCTGCAATTTGAAGAGTATTTTATTGGGTATGAAGGCAAATATTCTTCATCTACCTTGAAGTACAATAATCCCTATAAGTATGTCAAGTGAAAAATGTTGCAATGGACCTGCTAACAAAGAATCTTCCTATGTCACATAAGCTAATATATGATACCAAAAGGTGAATCAGACCGCTCCAAACAAGTAGCCGCCAATTTTCTCGCAGAGATGCCACGTGATGCCTAATGGCAACCACCAACATGATTTGACAAGGTAGCGTAACATGCACTCTAATTTGAGACCCAAATAAACACAAGATGCGTGAATCTTGATCTAAGAGTAGAGCAAAGTTCGACCTCTTACATTTTTACGTGCCTTAGCCAAAATAATATGAAAGTCAGTTAACTTGTTATGAAACCTTCTCACATCGCGCTCTATCCAAATGCAATATATGGTTGCTAGGAAGAATATCTTGAGGACTTTGGTTGCCAAGTCTTTGCCCTTTGTTGCCCTAATCATCCACTAGATTTCCTCATTCCATCCTCCTAAAGAGAGCCTTATCCCACGTGCTAGAACAAATGTGATATATCTTCTATACAAACCCTGCACGTAGCCATTGTGCGACGATCTCGGTTGTCTGTAATCTATCTCTGCACACTAACCAGCCAATAAAATTTTGTTTGCTAATGCCGCTCATCCAAATTAGGTTATACCACTCCACAGGGGGCCCCACTTTTTGAGCTCGTCAATATTTCTCGACAACAATACATTGAGCTAAGGGTAACCAACGATGGAACGGGTCGCAACATACGGAGACATCACCAACTCCAAGCCATATTGCCCTTGATGTCGAGCAGCATAAATGGGGTGCCTCTGCATTTGGTGTTGTTAACCCATATACTCCAAAGGGAAGAGATGGACGATTGATGAGGTTCCACAGCATGCGGCCTACCAATACTTTGTTCCATATGTTCAAATCGGGCAATCCTAATCCTCCTTCCCTTTTAGGTGAGCAAATTACTTGCCATGCAACCTTGTGCAAACCATGATCCACTGTGTTTCCAGCCCAAAAGAATTGTCTAATCCTCTTCTAAACCTCGCATATAGTGTGCTTTGGAACTGGAAACATTTGCATCCAGTGGGTCATATAGAGATGATGACTAATTTGGCGAACTGTAGACACCTTGCATAACTGATATGCTTCATGCCCCAACCCTTAATTTCTTAAAGATCTTGTCAATTAGACTTGTACAGTCCGTGTATGTGAGTCTTCTGGTAACAAGGGGAATACCTAGGTATCTAATAGGGAGGGTACCCGTGGAAAAGGGCTAGTGGTCCAGTATAAGGTGTTTCTCTTCCTCATTCAACCTAGAGAAAAAGATTTGACACTTGTCAAGGTTAAACCGCAGTCTTGTGAGAGCTGCAAATTTGTCAAGGGCATCTACAAGTAAAGGACAAAATTTACATCCCCACAAGCACATATGAACCAGTCGTCGGCTAAGCATAAGTGAGTAATTCTTTGCGTTTTGCATCGCCAATGATACTTGAAAGAAGAGGCAGCAACTTTCGCACAAACAATTCTGTTGAGAATTTCCATAACCAGCATGAAGAGGTAAGGAGAAAGAGGATCACCTTGTCGCAGCCTGTTAATACTATAAAAATAGCCATCTGCTTGCTGTCGAAGTTCACTTGAAATCTCAGAGTACTGATACACTTAGCTATCATATCAACCAAGTTCTGGGGTGTATTTATAGCTTTGAGAGCCCCGAGAACAGCATCCCCTTTTACCATGTCATAGGCTTTCATGAGATTAATCTTTATTGCGACCCGTTTATCTTTTCCTCCCTTATGGTAGTGGTGCAATGGGTCTTGGCACAGCAGAATGTTCTCTCAGATTTGTTGTCCAGTGATGAAAGCAGTTTGGTTGCGGCCGACAATTGCCGGAAGCATGTAACTGGTTCGTTTTGCATGTGATTTTGTATATGACATTGCAGTATGAGATGGGTCTACACTCATTAAGGTATGACAGATTCTGAACCTTTGGTACGAGGGAAATCAATGTGGAATTTATAGACTTTAGCATTCTTTTTGACGAGAAGAAATCCAACAGCTTCCTCAATGTCTTTCCCTATGATGGGTAAAAATAGACTGTTAAAACCATCAGGACCCGGAGCTTTGAAGTTGTTGAAATCCTTGAAAACTCCGAGCATTTCTCATGTCTGAAGTACCGGAATGTAATAAGAGCATTGACATTTTCATGAAATAAAGAAGCATATTTCTTATATGGAATGCTAGTGCGACTGGAGTTTCCAAGGAGGTGCTAGTAATATGAAATAATTGCATTCTTAAGAGCACCCTCCTCAGTAACAATAGGGCCATCCTCAAGTGTGATATGATTAATCCTGTTATGGGCACTCCTTAGCATCATGGAGGCGAAGAAGATCTTACTATTGTTGTCACCCTCTTTTAGCCATAGATTTCTATATTTATGTTTGAGCAAAACCCTGCATGTCTACTAAGAGCAAGTTACTCCTTCGGTTATGCCTTTTCTTCAGCCTAAGTAATGGAATTTGTTAGAAAATATATCAATAAGGGTAGAATAGTCATTGAGGGTTTAGAGTATTATATATATACTCTTGTAATCTCTTTTTTTGTTAGGTTGTGAACATTGATTTCATTCAATGTGGTATTAGAGCCTAATCCTAATCCCTAATCACCTCTCCAGCCTTTCCATCGCCATCGCCATTCCTTTTCTTCACGTCATCTCTTTTATCGCATCGCCATTGCCATTCTTCTCCATAGTCAGCCCCTCACGTCTCGCATCAGCCCATCTTGCTAATCTCACCTAGTCACCTACCTTCTGCTCGCGTATCTCTCGCCCAGTTGCCCATATCACCCAGCTCAACTTTGCACAGCCTCGTCTCAGTCCTTCATATTCTCTTGCACATTCTGGGTTTGCTCTTTGCTTGTGGACTGCAATATGGGTTTGTGAATTGCTTTAAGTTGGTTGTTTGCTGATTACATTTTCTTGTGATTTGTATAAGAGATGATGGCATCTATAGACCTATTTAACAGAATTCTTGAGGAGCAAATGCCTTGTCATTATATTTTCTGGTGTTACATTGATTTTATGAAGTTTCGGTGACCTGCTGCGATTAATGGTGATTGGATTGAGCCCAATTTTATTTGAAAATCACTGTATAGTTGATTCAATTACTGGAATTAAGTGTTGGCTGTTGTGAAGTTCATTTTTGGGGCTCAATCACATACTTTATATATTGATGGCGGCTTCTGCATCGACTTATGAATCCTCTTTTGGTCATTTGCAATTAACTTATGTCAAGTTGGATGGAACTGTGCTTCTGCTAAAGTAGTTTGGGAGAAATGTGCATTGCTTTATTCCGGGCAAAATAATATGACGCGGGTATGTGAAACATGGGAAGTGTCATTTGATATTTAGCGTGGATATCATTCTTTATCCGATCATTATTCTTGGTTCACAACCCTTTGCCAATCATTGGATACTTAGCTTTCCGCCTCGGATGATCCAGCTGTTTTGGCCAAACGTCAAGAGGATTTGAGGGTGATATTATATCTCAAGTTATTAGGGTCGGCGGATTCATCTCTTCACCAACATATTACATCTTAGAGCTCCCTTCCTTCGGTGGACGAAGTCTTCTCTCGAGCTCTTTGTTCTACTACCACTAAGGAGAATTCTTGCATGCCGGCTTTGGAGATGAGTGCTATCCTTTTCCATAGTCCTAGTGGACGTGGAGGTCGAGGTTACTGAAGTTGTGGACGCCATTTTGTTCATGGTGGAGGCCGTGATGGAGGGGTTATTACTCGTGGTGCCTTTAGTTCCGGGAATGGTCGTGGCTCATGCTATTGCCATCATTGTCAAAAAGCTGGACATACAGAAGTCTATTGCTATACTTTTCACCCTAAGCTTAGACCTACGATTGTTGCCTATACTTAAGCTGAGAATTCTATTGTTCCTCACTCACCGGTTCTACCAACTTCAACTACTGTGCAAAACACCAATGGTTCTATTACATTGACACGTGCATAGTATGACGTGTTAGTTGCTCTAACAAATGATAGGTTCTTCGATTCCTCCTGCAACTTTGGCACAAACCTCCAAAGATAGTTCATCTTGTTTGTTTTCTGCAGTGTCTTGACTCTTGGGTTAAGACTGCGGAGCTACAAATCACATGACTGGTAACTCGATCTACTTGTCTTCATTTCATTCTACATATCGGGTTACTAGTATGGGAGTTGGTCATTTGAGTCCCTCTCTTTCTTTGCCATATGTCCTTCACACATCAAAATCACAATACAATTTTATTTCTATTAGTTCTTTAACTAAAGAACTAAATTGTTAAGTGACCTTTTCCTCTTCTCATTGTGTATTTCAAGATCCGAGGACTAGACAAATGATTGGTGGGAGACATGAATCGAATGGTCTGTACTTCTTAACGAGAAGGTGCTTGCGGCTACTGTTGTGAAGTGCACATCCTCTGATGTGTATCGGATGCACTGTCGTTACGGTCATCCGCCACCAAACATTCTTAGGCATTTACTTTCTGACACCGAGTCTGCGAGTTCCTTTCAGTGTGAAGCTTGTCAATTTGGTAAACACCAGAGGACATCTTTTCCTTCTCGCAATCTGGTTCTTGATACGGGAGTTGCTCATTTGAGTCCCTATCCTTCTTTGGCATTTGTCCATCACCTATCAAAATCTCCATATAATTTGATTTTTGGCGGTTGTTTAACTAAAGAACTAGATTGTTTAGTGACTATTTCTCTTATCATTATATCTTTCAGGATCTAAGGATTGGATAGATGATTGGTGGGGGATATGAATCGAATGGTCCGTACCACCCCGACAAGAAGGTGCTTGCTGCTGCTGATGTGAAGCGCACATCCTTTCATGTGTATCGAATGCATTGTCGTGCTGGTCATCCGCCACCAAACGGTCAAGTCATTTGAGGCGGGAAGACAAGTATCCAACTTCTCTAGCAAAGGGTTGTGAACCGAGCATAATGATCGAATAAAGAATGATCTTCCCGCTGAATATCAAATAGCGTTTCCCACGTGTCGCATACACGCATCATATTATTTTGCCCAGAATAAAGTAATGCATATTTCTCTCAAACTGCCTTAGCAGAGTCACACTAAATAAAATGAGGACCGACCTTACGATCCATGGGAAGAAAAATACCTAGAGTGCTAAAAGTTATGTACGATGCTCACTATAGTGCCAAAAGTTTCTCGTGGATCACTTAAGTGCCAAATTTTTAAAAAATGATCGCTTAAGTGCCAACCCCGATTTGCTTGGCTCGAAATCTAACGTGGCATTTTTTTGCTAATATTTGAAAATGATGTGGCTCGCCGAGGTCCAGGTCAACAATAAAAAAAAAAAATAAACGTTGGAAAAACATAATAAAAATACAAAATTAATTAGATTACAACGTAAAAAAGCTAATAATTAAAAAAAAAGACTGTGTACTAGTCATCCTAAAACTTGTTACGAAAGTACAATTGAATCCTCAAACATACAAAAAGTGCATTCAAGTTCTAAAACTTGTCAAATTGGTGCAATCGAGTCATTCCTTTAACTCCATCAATTTGAAATAACGAAAAGTCTTGACTTTTTTAATATTGTCGTAATGATGTGGTTAAGACAACATCCTTTTTGTTGAAATCAGATTTTTAATTCAACTTTTATTTAAAATAAATTATTTAATAAGCCAAAAAAAAAAAAAACAAAAAACAACGTTGTTGCCACCCCATCCTTGCCGGCAATGGCCCGCAAGGGTGGGGAATATCCAACAAGGGTCGCCGAGCCGTTGCTAGGGGCCAACGAACTCTGCCAACCATAGGCAAGGGCAGCGACCTTCCCAAATTGGTCGCCAAACCTCGCCCAATCTAAGTGAGTGTTGTGACCTTCGCTCGAATCTAGGTGAGGGCCGACGGCCGGCAATGATGGGATGGCGGCGTTGAGGGCCTCAACCCATTTTTTTTTTTTCAAAATTTAAACTTATTTTTCATTTTTTAAGGTTTAATATCACGAAAAATCTAAAATTGATACATCTGTAACAAATTTAACTTCAAACTATTTCTTTGACCACTAAAAATCCCAAAGTGGTACGCTTGTGACAAATTTACCCTCCGTTAAATTGGTTAATACCACGAAAAATTTCAAATTGATACACTTGTGACAAAGAGAGAAAACCTACTAGTGCACCCGTCAATTGCCATGTGTCATCCAACTAAGCAATGTGACAGTTAGATTTAACGAAAACTAACTAAGGGTAAATTTGTCACGGGTATACCAATTTGAGGTAAATTTATTACAAGTGTACCAATTTGAAATTTTTTGTGGTCAAAAAAATAGTTTGGGGTAAATTTGTCACGTGTGTTCCGATTTAGAGTTTTTCGTGGTATTAACCCCTTTTTTAAAATTGGCTTTTAGCTTATTTCTAAATCTACTGCTAATTTTTTTAAACTGTCATTTTATAATAAAAATTTAATTATTACTGCCACATATTAACTTTGGCTAGAATATCTTGCCGAAGGCACTTAAGTGATCATTTTTTTCTCCGATTTGGCATTTAAGAGATCCGATGGAACCTTTTGACAATAAAGTGAGCACTGTAAACAACTTTTGGCACTTCCGGTGCTCTTCTCCCGGATCCATGCTATTCCATAAAAGAGTTCGACTCATAGCATCTCTTGCAATCCAATCAGCAACTTTATCCTTGGTAGACGCTACTGTAGACGTAAGATAGTCAAGTTACTTGGTGGCAGTAAGATAAACCTCGACCACTTTAGACAAGGACGAATAATTAGTTCCATCCAACTTGATAGAAGTTAATTGTAAATGACCAAATGAGGATCCAGAAGTCGATGTAGAAGCCGCCATTAGTAAATAAAAAATGTGATTGAGCCCAAAAAATTTGAACTTCACAACAGCAAATTGGAATTACAAAATTGGGCTCAATCCAACCACTATTAATCGCAGCAAGTCATCAAGACTTCATAAAATCAATACAACACCGGACCATATAACATCAATTATGCTCTTCAACCTGGAAACCTTCACTACGAGCAACATCAATTATGCTCTTCCTTGTAACACCTAGTAGGATCATCCCTTTTATTATCGGGTACTTATAACAGTATCCTTCACAACAAAACTGTGGCAACAAGATCCTCCTCTAAATATTATATATATGTATATATATTTATGCACACAATCAAGGTATTAAACATCTGAAAAACCTTTACCTTTGGCAGCAGACTGTGCCTTCAGAACCACAACATAGTTTCCAATAGTCTTGACACCTCCAATATCACCAGGGGTAACTCGATGCAGTTCATGCTCCACCACCAAATGTATTGGTGCTATACCTCCCTTGAAGTAGTTTCCCACAGGTGATACAGAGAATAGAAAGGTCTATTCAGGAGAAGGGGCAAAAATGAGGCTGGGCAAAGATTGGGCGAGATGTGCAAGGGACTGAGACGAGTTGGGCGTGCTGGGTAAGGAGCTTGAAGGGCGAGTTGGGCAAGATGTGGGTGGGCAGAGACTGGGCGAGATGTGGGTGGGGCTAAGACGAGCTGGGTGAGGGGCTTGATGGGCGAGCTAAGCGAGCAGAAGGTGCGCGAGATGGGTGAGGGATTTATGCGAGGGGTTGGGCGAGATGGGTACGGAAGCAAAAGGCGTGCGAGACGAAGAGAATGATGAAGAAAAGAGATGGAGGGAAATAGACAGGATGGCGATGGCGATGGCGATGGCGATGACGATGACGATGGAAAGGCTAGAGAGGCGATTAGGAATTAGCTCTGGTACCATATTGAATGAAATCAATATTTACAATCTAATGAAAATGATTACAAGAGTATATATATAATAGTCTAGACCCTTGATGACTATTCTACCTTTATTGATGTACTTCCTAACAGTATCTTAAACCTGTCTTGGTCCTTATAACATGAGGGACATCATAGAAACAGACCCAAACAAGCACAGAGGTGATCTTCGCTTTCTCTAATATAATAAGGGGGTGTCATTTATGCAGGAACATAGCTTTTCCTGCAATGTCCCAAACCTGGACCTCCATAACTTTCACCAGTTTCGCAATATTTGAGAAGCGAAAGAAGAAAAAACCATCCTCCATAGCCGTAATGTGGAGAAGGTTCTCTTTTTCCCACAATTTCTCGATAACTCCTTTGACTAGGTAAAATGACATATTCGCAGTGAGGAAGTATCTAATAAGGCAGTTTTGGAAATGAGGTTTACCCTCATCTAAAACCACAGGAGGAGGAACAGCGATTAGTTTCATAATTCTTGACAGTTTGGCGGAATTCTAGTTTAGCAGACTGGGCAAAATTACCAATAGCAATGTTTTTCCAAGACACCTGGAGTAGCAGCAGTAGTGTCTTTCAGAAAGGGGCCATCGACAGGTTTAGGTTCTCTCGTTATTCCAGCTTTAGCCATACAGTTGCTAACCCCATCATCATCAGCCAGATTCCCATCTCTCATTTCAGCATCAATAACAGCACAGGTATCCTCAACTATACCATCATCATTACAATTAGGTAGAACGACAAATAGTGTACCTGGCAAGCCGGTCTCGTTGTCTGTTAGACCCTCTGGTTTGACGACCTCCTTCTTTGAGCAGAAGAGGCTACTCTTGATTTTAGAGGAGATAGCTTCGCGCTCTGCGTTGTTCGATGATGAGGCTCTCCCGGTACCTCCTCTT
Organism: Rhodamnia argentea; assembly: GCF_020921035.1. Lineage (NCBI taxonomy): Eukaryota > Viridiplantae > Streptophyta > Magnoliopsida > Myrtales > Myrtaceae > Rhodamnia > Rhodamnia argentea. Next base: position 4,719,087 of record NC_063154.1, on the reverse strand, counting down.
CCTTGTCGCGTTTGAACCACCATTATCAAGTCCTTGCCTGGCAAAACGGGACGTTGTCTCTGGACAGTGGGGTTGAATCGATGCGCTAAAGGACTTGGACCATGAGTGTCGGCAACCCCGATCAGAAAACCCGACCACGACCTGCAACCCAGCGACCTCTGATATCCCAAACAGCAAAAGCAAAGATTCGGCTGGCGAGCAAGAGCTGTTGGGTGACGCCAAATGGGGTCGTGTGCGAGGGGCTAAGGAGGAGCTTGGAGAGGAGCGAGCAGCAATGGGAGACGCGGCCACACTGTGTCCTCTCAAGAAATTTATCAAACACCTGAGCTGCGATTATTTTGGACTGGAGACAGCAATACAAGAAGAGGGGGACGCAACCAACCAGCCAAGCAGAGACGCTCACAGAGAATGGAGGCAACCCGCAACGAGCGGAGCTCAGAATAGAGCAAGACAGCAAAAGGCAGCGGCGTGAGCAGCCAGGGTCCTGACAGCAACTAAGGTGGGTTAGGTGGGAAGCGACAAGGGTGATGAAGGACAGGGCAGCAACGAAGGGGCCAAGAACAAGCACGGGACAGCCGAAATCGGAAGGATAACAGATCTGGGACGTACGGGAAGGACGGGAGAGGAAAGCAGAGGAGAGCGTGAAGAAGAGACGGAGGGTACAGAGGGAAGGGCTGAGGCTAGGCACGCACGATGGCACCTTTACTTGAGAAATTACTTCTGATCGGAAGTTTATTTTTTTAATTTTACTTAAAAGTAAAAGTTGATTTTTTAATTTCTGCTTTAAAATTTTATTTTTCATTATAGAAATTTATTTGATAACAGTTAAAATTTTTTACTTCTGAAACATTATTAACAAAAAATCTTCCATGAAGACAACAACTCGGTGGTAGCGACGGTGGTCGGCGGTCATGGCCAGCTGCGGGCGGTGGTCGGCGGTGGCGGGCGGCAATGGGCGGTGGCCAACGATGGTTGCTGATGATGGTGGTCAACGGTTGTCGGCGGAAACCGGCAATACCTTGTTCGATATGGTACTCCTCCAATACCCCAAATACCATCTCCATCCTCTTGTAAACCAGAACCCCCAAAATCCCCATCAACACCACCTCAGAAACCCGTTACCAGCCCCTTTTATAAACCCATCCAAAAATGGATCAAGAAAAATCCAACTTGCTCCATTGATCTCCCAAAACCATACACATGTGTTCCCATCCCTGAACCACTTCCAAGCATCTGTATGTTTCAACCTAGCGATTTTCCTCCACTCCCGCCCGGAGATGAATCTCACTCATCCACTTTAAATTTTCCACCACTCGAAAAATTCTCGATCCTCAAAGAACAGTATTATCATGCTCCTAAGATACCTGCACCAACCGAGATTGACCCACATGGAAAAAAGAAAGGTCCGGCTCCAGCTGAAACTGTTCTCAATTGGCGGACAGAGAATGCATTAGCCCAAAATGTAGCTCTTGAGAAAGTTTCCACTCAAGTAGATCGAGTTGATCAAGCTTCCACACACATCCGCAAGATGCTTGCAGATTTCCGGAAGAGAGTCTACATGATGGAAAATTAGCGACTCCATCACCATTACCTAGAAGACCGGACTCCTCAAATAGAGAAGCTGAAGAGACAGATCCTCATTCTTGAAAATCAGAAAGCTCAACTTGAGTACCAACCACCTTTCTCCTCATTTACTTCCCCTATTCCTCCATTTCCCTCCCATACACGTCCTACTACTCGTTCGTCCCAAGCTTCCAGCCAAACTTCTTCGACCCCTTTCCAAGAAGTTCTTGAGACAGTACCTTCAGATTCGGGTATAAACGTACTCGCTATTCGAACTCGTCTCAAAGCAATCAAGAAGGCTGAAGGCGATGCCGAAAGAACAAAATTCTCTGACACATCATCATCGGTTCCTACTTTTCCAATTCCTCCCACAAGACCGCCAGAACCTCCCGACTCACCTCCACACTCCCCTTCACAGAAACTACCTTCATTTATGGTTTCTAATCCTATTGAAAGTTTCTCGAGAAAACAAATTCCATCCATTTCCACAATCCAAGCCACTGAGCAAGATGATTCCTCTTCAACATCATCTGCACCACCATCGAAAACATCTCCTTCTTCAGAATCCGAAAATGACCACGAACACATTTCGGACCAAATCCCAGCCATTATGATGGCTGCGGCGATCCCAAAAGAAGAAGATGAAGAAGTGGAATTTGTCAATCTTAAAACCCCTTCAGATCCAAGTCCATCATCTCGTCCGGCCCATTCCTCATCAAGCACGTACTTTACTCTTGATGATGTTCCTTACCATCGTTGGCCCATGAAAATCCAGGAGTTCCATACATGGCTTGTTGCCAGAAATCTAGCTGAACAAAGCACTTATGAAGTTCTCTTAGAATTCACTAGCAAGTTCATTGGAACCCCGAAAGACCGATGGATCTCCATCTCAGAACAAGACCAAATTGCTTTTCTCCCGATGAACTTTAATCGGGCTATGCGGAGTCATTCACCTGTATTTTGTTGGTCAACCCACCGGTGAAAGAGAACTCAAGCGAAAAGAGTTCTTTGAAAGAAAATGCTTGCTCCACTTCTCGAAAGGATCTTGACAGACATTTCAAAGAGATGATTCGACTCTTTTATCATCTCGGAGCAGACATCAATCTTAAACCAATCTTTTTAGCCTCTATTCCTAAAGAGATTGCAGATGAAGTTGATAAACATCTTCAAAGGCCTCTCCTTGAATCCACACTCGGAGAAATACAGCAAGTTGTTCATATTGCCATTGAAGAAAAATGCAGAAGAAAAAGACAGTTCGACCCGTTCTTAAAAGAAAACCGCAAGTATGACAAAAAGCGTGAAAGGCCAGAATGGAAGATCAAGTGCACCAGAGATCGTAATGATCCGTCTTGCTCGGGTCACAAGAAGAAAGTCCATTTCAAGAAGTTTTCATTTGCGAAGCCTCGCAGAAGCAAGTGAAAATTCCTCGAAAAGAAATCACGCAGTCATTACGCAAAGCACCGCAAGAAACCCAAGTCTGACGGATGTTTTATTTGCAACAAGAAGGGTCACTTTGCAAAAAAATGCCCCCAAGCGAAGAAACAGGGTAGTTACATGATCCGGAAGATCTCTCAAAACACTGGGATCTCTCTCGGTGATAAAGACGTTGAATCCATCTTCTCCATTGAAGAAGAGCCGTCTCCGGACACCTTGTGTGCTATTGAAACTTACTCTTCGATTCGAGACTCCTCCCCGGGAGATATTCTCTCCTTCTTTCCTCTTGCTTGATTCTTTCAGAATCCTCTCCCCAACATTTCATCCCCCACATTTTCCGGTCCAGCTTCACCTTCCAAAAAACACCAAATCCATCCAAGTCATTGCTCTCATCGATACTTGCGCAGCTGCATCCCCGTTAGATACCAAAATCTTTCCAGAAGAATCTTGGACACCATATACCAGATATTTCCATGCAGCCTCGGAAGAAACTTTTACTACCAAACTGCGTAGTAAACCTCTCACCATTCATATTCTCCCTAGTTGTGAAATCACCACCCAAATCCTTGGATTTCCATCTCATGACAAGGATCTCATCATTGGTTGGGATATTCTTTCTAAGCTCCCACAACTCAAGATAAACCCTAAGGGGTTAAAATTCCAAAAGAAGTTCCAAGAGTTTGTTGAAATCCAGAGACTCTTTCTCATCCAACCAGAAATCCTTGATCCCATCTATCAATCTCTCCTTTCTCATTGTTCAGAATCTCACCAGCGGTTTGCTCGGATTTGCTCCAACCCTCTTTGGCAAAATTCTGACTTTTTTGTCAAAATTCCCTTCAAGAAAAATGGAGAAATCAATCCCACCAAAGCAAGTCATTCGGGCATGAACCCGGATCACCTTGCTCAAGCACAAGCGGAATGTGCTCGGCTTCTTTCTCGGGGACTCATTGAGCCCTCTGACTCCCCTTGGGCATGTGAGGCCTTCTATGTCAACAAAAGAGCATAACAAAATCGTGGAAAGCTACAGTTAGTCATAAATTACCAGCCTCTCAATCTGTTCATCCAATATGACAAATTCCCATTGCCCCATAAGAACTCTTTGTTCTCCAACCTTGCCCAGGCCAAGATCTATTCCAAATTCGATCTTAAGGCGAGCTTCGGCAATTAGGAATTCATCCCTCGAGCAGATTTAAAACTGGTTTCTGCATCCCTAACCAGCACTTCCAATGGAGAGTCCTTCCCTTTGGACTTAAAACTGCTCCGTCCTTATTCCAAAAGGCTATGTGCAAAATTTTCCAACCTATCCTTGCTAATGCCCGGATCTATATTGATGATATTCTCCTGTTTTCCCATGATGAACATTCTCATGCAAAACTCCTTGACAATTTGCTGAAATTGTGCATACTCATGGCATCATGCTGTCACAAAAGAAGATGATCATAGCTCAACGAGAAATTGAATTTCTCGGCATGCGTTTGAAAAATGGAACCTATTGCCCAGGACCACACATTGCGGAAGATCTCCAGAAATTCCCGGATGAAAACCTCTCGGTTCACCGGATCCAATCCTTTTTAGGAATTGTCAATTATCTCAGAGATTTCATCCCAAAAATTTCTCAGATCCTTTCTCCTCTGCAAAAGATGTTGAAAAAGAATCCTCCTCCTTGGTCACAAAAGCAAACCACTTCCATTAAGACCTTAAAAGAAATACTGCAAAATTTGCCCCATCTCCGGATCCCTTCCACTGGAACCGGAATCCTTCGGACGGATGCCGGTGACAAGCACCTAAGGGCAGCTATCCTCCTTGAAGAAATTAAAGGTAAGCGAAGAATCTGGCATACAAAAGTGGAAAGTTTTCGGCAGCGAAAATGCATTATCACTCCACTTTCAAAGAAATTCTTGCGATAAAAAATGGAATCAAAAAATTTGAATTTCATCTCATTGGTCATCATTTTTTAGTCGAAATGGACATGTCCTCTTTTCCTCGGATGTTCAAATTCAAGCAAAAGCAAGTTCCTCATCCTCAACTCTTGCGATGGGCGTAATGGTTTCCCAAATACTCTTTCGATTCAAAACACATTTACGGAAAGAAAAATATTTTGGCTGATTTCTTTTCTAGGCCAAAAGAACCTTTCGAATCCATAAACATGTTTATTCGAAAAGAGTTTTCAGGATCCTTCAAAACCCGGAATATGCGTAAACACCGGTGACCATCACACCGGTATCCACCCGATATCCCTCCACTCCTTAAACAGAATTCCCTCTCTGATAATTTTCCACGAGTTATTTTGGAATTATCATTATGTCATCTTTAAAGATTATGGTGGATTATTCCTCAAACCAGGTCTCAATTGTGATTATCCGTTCATACATCCATTAAGATGGTCTTCTACCATCCCTTTCCCTTCTGATTTAAAATGGATGTTTTGGTTTATGTTTCACCTCTACCAAGTTGCCATAGAGTTCCCTTTAGACGAAATCATTAAGGTTTTGTCTGATTCCCTTTTTGGAAATTATCGGAACCATCCCCAGAAGTTCTTCCTTGATATTCTTACTTGGTTCCAACCCCTTCAAGCATGGAAACACTTGTTCATTCTTCAAAGACAAGTTGGTCGACCGGAACCTTGCAGACACACGGTTGTCCTCTTTCATCATCCCTGGTCATTCATCGGACCCTCAAGAGATAAAAGATCCAATGCTGCAGAAACAAGCACTACCACTTTCAAACCCGTACTCCAAGATCAAGTCTTCAAGATTCACAAGACGTACTCCAGGACCGTATTTGACATTCCTTATGAATACAAAGAACTCCAGCGAATACTCTGTCAAGAGAATAAGGTTATACCACCCGAAATATGGCCTTACTGCTCAACGAGTTACTCTTGGGATATACCCAGGACCCATCCTCATGTATTCGAAGCCCTCCAGGAGTACAACAAGAATCAACCAAGCTCCTCCATGGATACGAATACCCAGTCCTTTGACCTATGGGGCGGACAACTGTCACAAGATCCATACAGCTATCCGCAACCCGTCATGCCCGACGTCCCTTCCTCATCCAGAAGCACCCCAGGCGTCCCTCATGACCTACACTTAGATCGAGTTATCTCGGATTACGAAAAGAGCGATTATTGCGAGCCTACGAAAGTCGAAAGACGGCCCCTCGACTATGATGGACCGGACACCTCTGACTCGGACGACGCCAATTATCATCCCGACCCGGACGGGAGACGATAATGCCACTCGCTCCATCAGATCCATCAACTTCCTCCATCTGACACCACCCGCTCCACCAGACAAGGCCATGTGCTTCATCGGATATCAGAAGCCCGAAAAGTCGTGTGTTTACCTGCTCCATTTGTAAAGAGTCATGAGAGGCTGCAGAGTTTGTTTGTATGTGTGCTTTGTAGCAATAATGACTTCCTCAGAAGTCAATGTTGGTTGTGTGCTTGTCGGACCTCAATTATGAGGACCCCTTTGTGTTTTCGCCTATATAAGACATGTTTACCCCTTGTAAAGGCCAAGACTTGGCTTCCTTTGTGAAATCCAAGTAAGAGTTTGCTTCCTAATGAGTTTCTAAAACACTCCTCTTTTCTCTTCGACGAGATACTTCTGTGCTAAAATGTCTCTACTTCTCTATTACAATGGTTGGTTCAGTATGCTCTCCACTTGCCACAAATTCCGTAATCATCCGGAAAGTTTATTAGATCTAGTATTGGGTTAAAGCACGTGTAGAGTCCGGCGGGGCCTCTCTCCACTTGTTGATTAACTTCGCAAGTGAGTGCTGGATCTATCCAATAGTTGATCGGGATAAACCTATGGTAGTAATGGATAGTGGATCCTGTGGATCAGAAATCGATGTCTTAAAGGATTAGTTCCAAGAGCGAGATCCGGAAACTAACAGGCAGTCCCTTGAGTGGCCGGAGAGCCCGTGTGGGATAGCATAATTGTTTCAGATTGAGTTCTTGCTTCCGCTCCCTTTTGCGATGAACGGTGGCGAAAGACGGCTGCGGAAGACCACGGAGGCGGGCCTAGTCGGAAAGAGGGTGAAAATGTAATGAAAAGAAGGTGATGCAAGAAGTACTTTACAAGGGTTTTTTTTTTCCAAGAAAGACTTCTTGAGTTAAGAAGCTACGTTTTTTAACTTCTCAAATTGGGGAAAAAACAACTTCAGAAGAGAAAATTCACTTGAGAATTAGAAATTTCTTTCAAAAGTAAAAATTTTTACTAAACGAATTTTTGTTTTAGAAATTATATTACCAAACAGATTTCTACTCCAAAAACACTTCTGAAGTGAAAATCCACTTCTAAAAGTGTTACTATGCACATTTTAACGGGCAAAAGTGGGAAGCCGAAGGCAGGTGGCGCCAATGGGTGAAAGCGTGGGACAGGGCGGCGGCGACTCTCCATCGTCATTTTCCCGAAGGGTAAAACGTGCCACGAACTGAGTTGGTCGCTCTCCCGACATCTTGTCATTGGGATTCGTCGCTCTCCCGACAGCTAAAGCCATTGCCCAGACACACGAGAATGCCTACCATGATGATATGTCCGACTCTCCATCGTTGTTTATTGGTCGATTTGTGAAAGGGAACTCCCTGTTGAGGACTATAATTATACGTTTGAGCAACTGTATAGAGATCCGACGAAAGGGCAACAAGGAAAGACAATGTTCCGGTCCAAGTGGCCATGCGTCAATCGTTGCTGTAATGTGGATGTGTTTGCCTAAAAATTGGTGCTTGATTTCTTATATTCTTCTCTATACTATTGTTTGCCAGAAGTTTACCTTTTTAAGATGTCGGGAGAGCGTTATACTAACGATTTTAAACATCCAACGAACTCTTGGATCAAGATTCGCGCATCTTGCGTTTATTTGGGTCGCAAATTAGAGTGCACACTACGTTACCTTTTCAAATCATGTTGTTGGTTGCCATTAGGCATCACCGCGAGAAAATTGAAGGCTACTTGTTTGGAACGGTCTTATTCACCTTTTGGTATCATATATTAACTTATGTGACATAGGAAGATTAACATACCAATAAAATGCTATTTATATTTTTTCCTACATACTATAATTCTTACGCTAAACTTGCTTGATGCCATTTCAAATTTATAAAGTTCTATTTCACGGTATTAATTACGCTTTTGGATGGAAAAGTACTTAACTAGAGAAAGTCTCTATACATGATAAATTTTCTCTTTAACCTTTATGAAGTTTGTTACAACATGATCACCACTGATAAGAAAAGAAAAACTTACTTTAATCTGGAAAATTAAAGTGCGATCGATTTATCAAGTTTCGAAGGAAATCTTATAAATTTAACTTGAAAAAGGATCCAGTATGAAAATTAAAAGGGAAAAGAGAGTAATTAGGAATCCACCAAAAAGACCCCTCAACCAGAGGTGCGTGTACTACAAATGGCAAAAACGTGAAAAAAGGTAAGATAGGATTTGGTAACACTTCATTGTTACCTGTGAATTCTTGTTTAGGTCAATTTGTCTTGGATCGACTCGTATTGTCATACTAGAGGGCCTCACGTGGGAATCACTAGATCTATTGATTCAATTGACTCGGTCTACTATGGGTTGAGTCTAGGTAAGAATTCCAGCCATGGCATCTCTTCGTTACAATGAAATAGACCTTACGTGCACCATTTGGTGACAGAAACTAAACCCTTTCCATGTGTTTCCCTCTCATTACCAGCTTAAAAATGAAGAAAGCCAACTTTGGCTCATAACCGGGCCATTGAAGAGCAGTTACTTCCAGATCAACAAACTCACACAAAGCATGCATGGCCTTCACTTCTTTATTACTCTTCTTGTCTCTTCTCCTCATTTTCAGCCTTAATATAATCTCCGTTATGACCACCCAGCTCTGCTAGTGCAATCGTCTATATAAACCCCAGTTGGTCACTCACACAATCTAGACAATCCTCATAAAGATTCTCTTCATATACACTTTCTCTGCTTCTGGTGGTGTGAAGTTTTTAGGTTCTTTGTGCTTGAGCAATGGCTGACGAAATAGATGCCCTTGTTGGCGAGCTCTATGCGAGCTTCGGCTCCCTTCAGGAACAAGTATCCTGTTATCCTTTGTCTGAATTTTTTGCATCTGAAAATGAAACAGTGTTGTTTGTTTCACTATTTTTTTTTTTTTTGCCACAGTTGTTTATTTAATTCAACAGTGAATGAAACTATCCTTTTCTTGGTTTGCATATGTAGGGAAAGGGTAGAATCTTTTCAGACTAGTGACGTTTGACAATGTTTTGCTAGCTTTGACTAAAGAAAAACGTAGCCTTTTTCGAAACAAGCTTTCGGCTTTGAGGATAACATCGACAAATTGAACTTATTTGTTTTACCAATTCCAATTTGAGAGAACGGTAGCCTTTTCATTGATACAAACTTTTTGGTTGAATGAAGCATAGATGGGTTGAAAATGTTTTGTGAAGGTTTAACAATTGTCATTGTGAAATAGTGTGGCAAAATATTGATAGATATCATGAAGTCGATTCAAATCTCTTATAAGAAGCAAGTTCATCAAATTCTAATAGATTTGTCTTGTGTTGATCTTTTTCAAGGGCCTGTTGGACGAGCAATTTATCACTAATTATGAAATGAAACCAGATGATGGCTCCATGTTTTTCATAGAGTTGGTCCAAATGTTCCATGAAGATATTCGTTTGGCGATGAGAGATCTCGCTCTTGCTTTGTAATTCTCTATGGCAATCCTTATTATGGTGCTTCTATCTCACTCGTTCTTGTGCTTATTGCGGACTCATCTTGTTTATTTCCTGACTTCTTTAATAGGGAACGTCATGCTGTGGACTATACAGAGATAAATGAGCACTATGCAAAGATCGAAGGTATAGTTAGACGGTAAGACAATAATGGTACGGTCTACGTGGCACGCATCGATATATGATTGGTTGTTTTCTTATTTATGCATGATAGATGGCTTCTACTGTTAAGATCTGTTGCGGCTGTAACGTATATTAGTCAGGGAGGGTATCTCCGTGAAAAAAATTGCAGGTTGATCAGTTAGATTCTCCTCTTTATACTTTTGTTTGCCGCACGTTTACCTTTTCATGTGTTGGTAGGCGTTATTCTCGTTTTTTCCACCAACGAACTTTTAGGTCAAGATCGGTGGATCTGTTTAGCCCTCTGGTAGCGAATATGCATGATCGGTGGCTTTTTAAGGTGATATCTTTTGCGGTTGCAACTCCTACAGGTTACACGTGCTGCTTCCGAGAAATAAGGGGCTGAGTATCATCGCTTATACCATTGTTTGCAGGATCCGGATCCCCTACCATAAAGGTAGGGGTGACATTGAGGGATCCGGGCTGTCTATTTTGAAATGGATGGCCCAAATTCATCCACATCACTTCTTAAAAGAGAAGGAAATTTTTTAGTGAGAAATTTCAAAAATTTTAAAAAAGTAATGTGAATTAATCCACGCCGTCCATTTTTTATTTGGACGGCCCGGATAGATCATGTCACCCTTAATATTAAGTAATGTTAGGGGATCTGGTTCCTTGTTTGCATTCGATCACCATTAAATGATGTCGAGAGATCATTAGTTTTGCATTTTTCAGACTTCAAATGTACTCTTCTATCAAGATCAACACAGTTTGGAATTATTTGGGTCTCAAATTAGAGCTCAAGGTTCCTTTTTTGAATCTTTCAGGTCATTAATTACCGCTACGTGGTCTATACATGGGTGATAGTTATTTTTGGTTGTCTGATTTTCCTTTCCATACCGTTATACTGATTTTTGTGATGTCAGAAGGTGTTCGTTTTGCATTCCCAAAGCAATTCTTTTACGTAAAACATACTGATGACTTACTGAATGTTAAAAGGCTGATGAAGAATATTGCTGTTACTTACCTTACTTACCCTATGAAACACTATCTGCATAATGGACTTAAGCTGAATCATTTGTTATTTATTCTCATGGAACAAATTGTAATGATTCAGTGTTTTGATCTCTCCTCTTAACTTAGGCTTTGCATGCTAGAATCTTGTTGGCCTACATTTATGTTTATATCTCAAAGCATTATCATGAAGAGATCAAAGGAAGAACTGCTGTATTACTCCATCTCTAATTTATAGTCAATCAATTGCATTTTCTGCTTGAGTTGACCGAGTATCTTCTTAATGTAATCGCATATTAAATAATCATCTTTTATAGCATATCAATAATCGACTCGTATGGTCATGCTCCATTGTATCATAATTATATTTAATCCGTAGTGATATGATCATTAGTTTAGGCCCACTAACTATTCTAAATGTTCTCCAGCGTTGGAGCTTCAGCACTGAACCTGCCACTCGAGGTGCTGCGACTTGGTGTTGCTGCTTCCTCCAAGCCAGAGTAAGTAAACACTTGGATTCCACATAAAAATTTTGGCATGCTTACTTATGCTTGATGTCCTAATGGTGAAGTTTAATGGCTTGCTCCGATTTGTTGCTAAGGATACTCATCATGCAGGTGTGATTTTGCGTTGCTGCGTATACATCAAGAGTACCATAGACTGCGTCTGCACGTGGAGTCCATCACTGAGGTAGCATAAAAACTGTTGATTAACTGCGGTAACCAAATGATAATGACATGTACTTATCTACATAGTATGAGATGATCAAAACCATAATGGGTACCTAGAATATGCAGTGAGTGATGATGGACCTGCCGCAATCGTGTCTTCACACTCCACTAGAAAAATGTGGAAACTGATTGAGCTTTCTTATCATACAACCTTCGGGATTTACTTGATTGTCAATTTCTCTTTCTAGAGTTACTCCTTTTAGCACCCAGAACTCTTTTCCGTTTAGATACTATTCTGTCATATCTTGCTTTATACCTTCAACAGTCGGTCGATATTTCAGCCGTTGCTGATACTTTATGCCATTGAAAACTACTCTGCTAAGACGGTGAAGGGGTTTCCTGAAGATCTGAGAAATCTATTGACTTCTTCATTGCTTAGGGTCATTTTTCTTGTTTGGTCTTTTCTTCGCTAATAGAAGTATAATGGAACATGACAACTTGAACCCACCAAGATGTAATTATTCTAAACTCATGAGGCATAAAAGAAAAAAAGGCCATTGAGATACATTAATGTTGTTTCTGTCTGAATTTGATAATGCATTGTAATCTATCGCTGTTATATCTTACTTCGAGAATTCTCATGTTTGCAGCTCGAGCGTAGGATCGTTGACCTTGGGCGAAACCTGGCAGGGCCGGGGGGCGATTGAAATTGGGTGACCGGTGTCTCATCATGGTTGCCAGCCTCAAGTAATGAAGTGATAATGGAAAAGTTTTTTAGTGTCTAATAAAAAAACTTGTGTTCTAGTAGTGTCTTGTTTGAGAATTTGAACTTGCTCTCATGTTGGTTTTGTTGTTTCTTATCTGAGCATTTGAACTTGCTCTGAGTACAACTAATGTCGTCGTTTCTTGCGTTGAGCATCTGAGCTGCTCTTCCAAGGTCTAAAATATGTACTTATTTTTTTGGTCAGATTTCTTGTTTTCTTATTTTGTAGCAATTTTTTGCTTTTGCTATTGATGTCACTTGTCATAGAACAACTCCTTGTATACGATTGCCAACAATTGTTTATCAGTGAACATTTGGATAGTCTAGCTTTCAGAAAGGTTTGAGAATGAGAGCTAATTGAAGTAGGCGTTGCATTTGCAGCTCCTTCAGACAGCGAACATTTTGGCTTTACCCTCATGAGCTTGGGTCCTATTCTACTTGTGCGGTAATTAATCACATTTCTACTGCAGATTAGGGTTAGAAAGTCTGCTCCTATGTTTTATCTTTCCAGTTTTTCAGACGTTTCTTTGTGTTAGTAAATTGATATTTGGTGAGGGTGTATTGTTTTGACTATTTACGGCAAGAAGGCAAGATAAGTAGACAAGGAAACACTTTTTTATTGAGTGGACAATAATTACAAGGCTATTGGGTGTTTAACTAGTTTTTTTTTCTCTTCATCTATCTTTACAAGAGCTCTATCAAGCCTATTTATAGGCAGATTTCACGGACATTGCCATGTACATTCGGTGGATACATGCCACGTGTCTTTATTGCTAACCATGTACACTTTGACTTGTCAACCAAGATTTTTCTATTCCTCTACCGTATGAAGACTAGAAACTTTTAGGATTATTCTGGATTTTTTTGGTAAATGGATCAATTCTTAACACTTTGATATCCAGTGAAAATAAAATAAATCTAATTTCTTCAATCTTATTTTCACAATCCTTAGGGTTGGCGCAATTGGTTGGGCGTCAGAGAATTTCCTGCTCAAGAACTGGAGGTACTGTGCTTTTGCGCTCGTCACTGGGATATAAAAAAAGAGTCTCATCTGTGCATTGTGCTTTTATCTGCTGCATATTTTATGATATGCTGAAAATCGAGGAGCGGATTTATCACTCCAGAAGCACCTTTGGATCTTCTACTAAAAAACCCATATGAACGTAAAGAAAATTGGAGGACAAACTTGATAAAAGAGGAAAATTCTGATAAGGTCATACATCTTTTCCCCCCTTGAATGGTAAGTTCTTTTCTTTGGTAAGTCCTTGAATGGTAAATCCAGCATCGCGTGGATGAGTAGTAAACAGAACCAGAAAGAGAGAGTAATTATCATTTCAAATGCCTTACAACGTAAATTCTTCCATGCCTTCAGTCTAAGGTGGCTATAAAGATCTGAACTGTTAACTTTGGCAAGTCTCTACTCAGTCCATGGCGGGACAAATGATATGTGAGTTTCAGATCGATCTACTATCTTTGAGGGCTCATGTCATCTGTTCACCACGAGAAGAGTAGGCAAATTTTTCACCACTTCAACTCTGATGCATTTCGACCACAAAAAAAAAAAAAAAATTCAGATGCATCGGCCCAAAAAAAAAAAAAAAACTCAGGTGCATGTTTCAAACAAAAGAAAAAAAAAGGGATAAAAACTCGCGTGCATGTACTAAGCAATGACAAAAACAAAAGAATGTGTCGTACCACCGTAAATGAGAAAGCTCTTCTGTGAATTGGTTATATATCACGTGGTAATGACATGCGAAGAAGTCAGTCAACTAAAAATAAGATTTTTCTTGAAAATCAAACTGAAAATCAGCTAAGTCGAAATGATGTGGGTATTATGGTTGATTTGTTACACTGCATTAGTGATGCAACACATATTTATACAAAGCATCATTAGTGATGCAACCAACACATAAAAATACAAGCATCCTCTTGGACATGTTTGGATATCCAGAATGAAACCATCAAGAATGGGGATGGCAACCTTATTCCCTTTCTAGATACAATTTGGCAAATTGAAATGCGGCAAATTTGAAATGCAAATTGGGATCCAAAACTGCTGCATTCTTGCATTTTCATTCCCATTGGGGAAGGTGAGAACGAGTAAGTTGGGAATTGGGTTAATAAAGAAGGCCCGCAGATAAGTGAATTTTTAAGTAATCCTAGGTTTTTACAACATTTCTACAGCAACAATTTGATATGGTAAGTAGCATTACCTAATCTGCTATTATTCACAACAACTTGAAACAACAAAATTTAGACAACAAAGCGACACTTTCCAATTCTGATGTGTTACCAAATGCAGTGATTTTCAGTAATTCACATTCCGGTTCATTATAAATCAAGCAGATTCCTTTTATCTTATTTCAGTAGCCTCATAATCAAATGCAGTGATTTTTATTTTCAATGTTTTTCCGTCCCATTACGACTACCAAAACAAAGAAGAGAGGCGTTAGGAAGCCAGCTTTGGCTCTTAGCCTATTCATGGAAAGACAATCACTCCCACTTAAACAGACTCGCACAAAACATGGCATGGCCTTCACTTCTCCATTACTCTTCTTTTGTCCTTGTTCTCATTTTCAGCTTCATACAAGCTCAGTTATGACCAACTTTGCAGGTGCAACCGCTATATCAACCCCTTTTGGGTTCACTCACTGTATCCACACACCTTTCATACGTATTCTCTCCCTATACACTCTCTGCTTTTGGTTGTGTGTGCAGTTTTTTGAGGTTATTTGTGTCAGAGCAATGGCTGCAGAAAGGGATGAGCTTCTTGAGGAGCTTTTTGGACTCATCATCTCCTTGGAGGAAGAAGTATCCCATTACCCATCTTTCTCTTGAAATTTTGCATCCGAAAATTTCTTGAAGTTGTTTATCTATTAGTCAAGATTGAAAGGGACTACGTTTTTATGGTTCAAATATATTTGTGGGGAAAAAGGGTCGAATTTGTCCCGTTCTTGAAAGGTTTGATAATGTTTTACTTGTTCCAATCTGAGAAAACGACAGCCCGTTATTAGAAAATAGCTTTTGGTTTTCATTGAAATGTGGATGGATGGAACCTATTTGGTGAAAGTTTTGACAATTTTCGTTGTGAAATAGTCCGCTGAGTTTGGCGAATTCTAAGAGATGTTAATCTTTTTTCAGGGCCAGCTGGACACCCGTTTCATGGATAACTATACTATGAAACTGGCTCATGACTCGACCTTTTTCCTCGAGTTGGTTGTAACGTTCTGCGAAGAAGTTCAAGATGCACTACGCGATCTGGGTTCTGCTTTGTAATTCTCTGTTGCGTTCCTAATGATGTGACGTCTATCTCACTTGCCTTTCATGCTTCTTTTACACTTTTTTTTTCCTGATTTCTTTAACAGGGAAGACCGTTTAGTGTGCTATGGGGAAGTGTATGATCACTATAAAAAGCTTAAAGGAATTATAGAAAGGTAAGACAACAGTAATCCTGTTCACGTGGCCATGCTTCAATTTCCTGATTGTTCTTTCTCTTATGGAGGATTACAATAGACTGTGCATGATGGACGGCTTTCAGTTTAAGATTTTTCACAGCTGTGACGCATAATGGTCATAGAGTGTGTTTACGTGAAAAAAATTGGAGGCTGATTACTTAGATTGTCCTCTTTATAATCTTGTTCGTGGTCTGTTTCCCTTTTTGTGATGTTGATAGGTGTTATAATTGCATTTTTCAACTTCTAGCGAACTTTTAGCCAAGATTGACACTTCTTAATTAGGTCTATAGCTAGAGAGTTTACATGATGAATGGCATTTTATGGTAAGACCTTTTGTGGCTGTAATGCAAAAAAGTGAGAAGATTGCTGTCTTTATACACTTCTGTTGTCACATGAGTACTATTTTATGATGTTGATTGTCTGCAAACTGTTATTTTTGCGTTTGACGCGTTATTTTGTTCTATATTAGAGAATAGGCATGGTGAATGGCATTATAAGGTAAGACCTTTTTGCTGCTCTAACACATTTCCGTGACAAAATAGGAGGCTGGCTGCTTAGATTGCTGTTTTATACGTTTGTCGCCGCATGATTACCATTTATGATGTTGATTATCGGGAAACCGCTAGTTTTTCATTTTCAAACATTGAACTTACTTTTTACTCAAGGTCAATGTATCCTAGATTTATTCAGGTCTCGATGTAGGGATCGCAATAGGTTACACATTTTTTTTTTTTATAGGACATCTACCGTTACGCATTACTTGTCCTATCTATGAGAAAATGGTTGGTAATCATTTTGACAGCTACTTGGCCTTTCTGTATCGGATATTCGTTTTTATGATACCGGAAGGTGTCCGCTTTGCACGTTCCAAGTAGCATATTTTCCTCAAAACACACTTATTGGACCTCTAAAGAGTTAGATGCAGATGAATAATATTGCAGTTATGAAAATCTATTTCCATATTTTGAGTTAAACTAGATCATCTGTTTATTGGATTTCATGCAATAATTTTGTGATGATCTAGTGTTTGATTATCTCACCATGCTAGAATCTCATTTGTGTGTATATATGTCAAAGTCCCTAAGTGTTATCAATAGATCAAAGGAAGCAAATGCTGCTGCATTATACCATCTCTGGCTTATTCCTTTTACTTTTCTGCTTGAGCTGTCCAATTATCGGAATAACTTCATACTGTTCTAGCATACTAGTTAATGTTCTCATAGGATCCTCCTCCATCATATCATTATGATATGCTAATCATTCTAAACATATTCCAGTTTTGGTGCTTCGGCGATGGGGCGGAATCTCGAAGAACTCCTCCACAGCATCCTAGATACCTCCAGAAGAGAGTGAGTGGTTACTTTCATTCTACAAGCCAGTGAAAGATTATAGAATGACCAATAGACTAGTCAAAGGCGACTAAACAGTCAGATTACCCGACTAATTGATCCTCGTGGAAGCGCCGCTGCTGGTGACAACATCTGGTGAAGTTTAATGGATCCACAGGATTAGTTACTAACCATGCTCATCGTGCAGGTGCATCTTGGCACATCTTCGTTTGCATCGGGGGTTAGAGAATCTGCGTCCGCACTTGAGACGTATCACCAGGGTAACTTGAGACTATTATTTATTTGGCTGATGCATGAACTTGTCAATGCATTGCAATCTTTGGACCAACAAAAAAACTAAAAAAACACTGTAATCTTTGTATTCTTACTTGGAGAATTCTGCTATGCAGCTTGAGCGCAGGATTATCTACCTTGAGCGTACCCTTGCGGGAGATTTCAATGACGACGAGTAAAACCAGATGTTCCGTGTCTTATCAAGGCCCATAACCCAAGGGTCTGAGCATCTGAACTTGCTCTACTTTTGCTGTTCTGCTGTTTCGTGTCCAAGCATCCAGACTTGCTCTTTGTATAACTAATGTCGCTTGTGCGTTGAGTGGCTGAACTTCTCTTTGTTGGTGTGGCTATCCTATAAATAGAACCCTATGCTTATCCTAAAGCAAATCCTAAGTGGAGCGGGTTTCCTCAAAATAGGTATCGTACTTTAGATCACTGAGAAAAAATATCCAAGAGGAAAACTCGCGTTAGCTCGTTTTGAACCACCTTCTACTTTTGAACCAGTTCTCTTGTGAATTATATCCTCAAGCAATAGAGTATTGAAGCCAAGTAAATCTTGTGGTACGATTTATGTAGTTCCTTAGTATTGTGAAGCTAAGATTTAAGAAATTAGATTCACTTTATTTTCATCAGACATCGAAGAAACATCTGAAAAAGTGAAAAAAAAAAAAAAAAGTGATACATTATGGATAGACTTCCTGCAGCAAACTATACTTTTGAACCAGAGGCCCTGTGCCACAGTGAAGAAATGAGGACTGCTTCTATCAGGTAGCTAGGATTATGGCTAGTGAAAGTGTTGTCCCCATCTGAAAATTAAGGGTTATTTACTTCGTAGACAGCTGCTTTTATTCCGGTGGCAACCTTGTGCAATATCTGGAAAAAGTATACTAGAAGTGCCATAACTTTTGTACGGCGTTCACTTGAATATCATAACTTTCAAAACGTTCACTTAAGTACCATAACTTTTAAAAATCGTTCACTTGAGTGCTATGTTGACGTGGATGCCGGAAAAGCTGACGTGTCACCTCGAAAAAGTTCTTGTAGCACTCAAGTGAACGATTTTGCTCCGACGTAACACTCAAGTGAATGATTTTTGAAAGTTATGGTACTTAAGTGAACGTTTTGAAAGTTATGGCACTCAAGTGAACGCCGTACACAAGTTATGGCATTTCTAATGTACTTTTCTCGCAATATCTTAATTGATTCACGACGGGCCAGATCAAGATCTAGACGCGTGTGGAGCGGAAATCTAATAATTCGAGCAATAAATTTGACTTGTATACATGAATAGATTTAATAACCGTGCAAGAAGCTGACTTGTTTGCGATAGTACACGGGGTAAGAATTCAAAAAGAAAATTGTAAAGTGAAATCCTGTCAATCATGGATCCCTAGTGAGACAAGAAAACTAAGCTAAAGAATGTGCTCAATATGCTTGAACTATAATACCTTAAAAATAATCTCTTCTTTCTTCTTCTTCTTCTTCTTTATTTTGATAGGTCTTAATACGTTCTATCTCATGAAATGATATATAAAAGAGAATAACATTACATAAAAATTTGAAGATATAGGTTTAGAGCAATTTTAGGGTTTTCAACAGTAGGCCTCAACCATACCAGACATTTCAATTTTAGACCTTGGAATATATGGCTAGTTTGATCGCCTTTCATGTCTAGATCCAGCCCTGGAAGCCAAGTACATTTTTCAGTGGCCAAGTACGCATCTTTCCGGGTCAAAAAACAGCATCTCAGCAAAATAATACACAAATCAAAGTTTCAACTAAAAGCAAACTAACAAGTATGAAGAAATATTCCTCATAAGCAAGAGACCCGAACTAATGAAGAAAACCCAAACAATTCCATAACGCGAAAAGGAAAATTTTGTGACAGGAAGATAAAACTAGATAGCTTGTCTAGAGAAACCAAAACTTTAGCTTCAGCCTCGACTTGACATCATTATCAAGTCGGTGCATACGGATAAAGCAAGACAAGGCAACACAAGGCAACATCAACATGTTGAAGCACAAGGTTCGATTTATATAAGGATAAAGAGAAGCCATAGAAGTAACCAGCAACACCAACCAAGAGCAGTTCAGATTCTCGACACAAGAAACAGCGGCATTAGTTGTACTAAGAGCAAGTTCAGATGCTCAGATAGAAACAACAAAACCAACATGAGAGCACGTTCAGAATAGATCATAAGTCTTTTATTATACATGTTAAATATGTATCGAGTTTGAACCCATGTATAAATCTGATCTATAAGTATGTGGGGAAATTCGACTGGAATTCTTTTGGATATACTCGGATGTGCATAAATTAACGAAGTCCATCTTGGATCATTATCAACTTGGACGTTTCTTGAATTTTGATTACTGAGCAGAATACAATTAGAACATAAAAGTTGGGCTAGAGAAAGAATAAAAATATTCCTTCCTATTTCCAGTGGAAGTCACGGTCAAAATAGGAAATCCAATATGCATTTGAAGACCATGGCGGACTAATATATATGCTTATTGCAAGTTGGATTTCGTTACAGAGGTCTTGAAGTGTTGTTTATCAAACGAGCACTTGGTGAAGCTGATTAAATCTTGTGGTAAGATTTGTGTAATTCCTTAGCGAGATTGAGAGATTATTTCGTGAGGAATTGGGGGCTCGTGTGTTATTAGATATACTTGGGGTTGGGAAACACTGAGTGTTTAAGTGACTCGAGTGTGATTTGTAATCTCCATCGAATCGCTTGTTCTATAGTGAAATTCGTTGCAACTCCTCATGTGGACGTAGGTTTCTATGATTGAACCATATACATCTGGTATCCGATTTATTTTCTTGTTGTATCTATTATTGCTCGATCACTTGTTCCACCCAACATTGTAATGAAAAACTTTTCCTTGATCACTTCATTACTTGAAGCTGGCAACCTTGATGAGACCCCGGTCGCCCAATTTCAGTCACCCCCTCGGCCTCACCAGGTTTCGTCAAAGGTCGACGATCCTGCGCTCGAGCTGCAAACATGAGACTTCTTGAGGTAAGATATAACAGCGACATGTCTCAATGCACTATCAGATTCTGGCAGAAACAACATTAATGTAAGTCAATGGCCTTTTGTTTCTCTTATGCCTCATGAGTTCAGAATAATTACATCTTCAGGAAACCCCTTCAACGTCTCAGCAACGTAGTTTTCAATGGCATACAGTATCGGCAATGTCTGAAATGTCGACCATTGAAGGTATAAAGCAAGATATGGCAGAATAGGAACCGGACGGAAAAGAGTTCTAGGTGGAAAAAGGAGTAACCTAGAAAGAGAAATTAACCTTTCAAGAAAATCCCTAAGGTTGTAAGATAAGAAAGCTCAATCATTTTCCACATTTTTCTAGTGGAGACACGATTCTAGCAGATCCATCATCACACATTGCATGTTCTAGATTACCCATTATGGTTTTGGTCAACTCAGACTCTGTAGATAATCACACGACGTTTTCATTTGGTTATTGCAGTTAACCCACAGTTTGTGTGCTACCTCAGTGATGGACGCCAAGTGGGGACGCAATCTATTGTACTCTTGATGTATCCACAGTCGCCCATAGTCACACCTGCATGAGGAGTGCACTTAGCAATAAATCCAAGCAAGCCATTAGACTTCACTATTATCACATCAAGCATAAAAACCATGCTAATATTTTATGTGGAATCAAAGTGTCTACTTACTCTTCCTTGGAGGAAGCAGCAACACCAAGTCGCAGCACCTCAAGTGGCAGGTTAACCGCCGGAGCCCCAGTCCTGGAAAACATTTAGAATAGCTAGTGGGTGTAAACTAATGATGGTATCACTATGGATTAAATATCATTATGATATGATGGAGCAGGACAGTACGAATCGATTGATATGCTATGAAAGACGATTATTTAATAAGCTATTACATTAATAAGAAACTCGGACAATTCAAGCAGAAAATGCTCAGTTCTTCCTTTGATCTTTTCATGATAATGCTTTGAGATGTTAACTTATATGTAGACCAACAAGATTCTAGCATGCAAAGCCTAAGTTAAGAGGAGAGATTAAAGCGCTGAATCATTACAATTTGTTCCCTGAAAATAAATGGCAAATGATCTACCTTAAATCCAATATGCAAATAGTCCTTCATAAGGTAAGGTAAGTAACAGCAGTACTCTTCATCAGCCTTTGAACATTCAGTAAGTCATCAACATGTTTTAAGTAAAAGAAGTGCTTCGATATGCAAAACGAACACCTTCCGACACCACAAAATTAGTATACGGTATGGAAAGGAAATCAGCCGAACAAAAATAACTATTACCAATGTATAGACCACGTAACGGTAATTAATGACCCGAAAGATTCGAAAAGGGAACATTGAGCTCTAATTTGACATGCAAATAAATCCGCAAAAGGACACTAAGAGTGTCAATATTTGTGTACGATGCTTACTTTAAAGTGAATATTTTTTTCGGATCACTTAAGTACCAATTTCAATGCCAACTCCGATAACCTTCGATGGAAATCTGACGTGGCATCTACGTGGCCCGCCAGAGCTTTCAAGTCAGCAATAAAAAAAAGCCAAAAGTTAAAAACATTGAAAAACTAAAAAATATGCTAAATAAACTTAAAAAAAAGTGGAAAACCTCTGTTGCAGAGGAAGCTCTCGCCGCTGCCGCCCACCATTGCCGGCGCCGCGAGGGGTGGAGGATGGCCGAGGAGGATCGCTGTGCCCCGGCGACCCACGCCGAGGCCTCGCCCGGGTTGGCGAGGCCCGACCGTGGCCAACCTCGCCAAGTTGAGCCTCGCCTTGGTGGGGTGCGGCCAGCCTCGCCTAGTGATGGCCAAGCCTTGCAAAGCCGTCACTTGGGCAAGGCTCGACCTCCCCAAATTTGGGCGAGGTCGGCCTTGCCTTGGGTTTGGAAGGCTAGCCACTTTCGGGCCTCGCCGACCCTGTTGAGACCTTGGCGAGGGTCGCCGGGGCTCGGTGACTTCCCACCCCTCGCCGGCGATGGTGGGGCAGCAAGAGAAACCCTCGCCGCTGCAACAGAGGCTTCCTTTTTTTATTTTTTATTTTTTAGGCTATTTTCTGTTTAATTATAATTTTTAAAAAAAATTAAAGATTTTTAAGTTGAACAGTCCATGTGGACACCACATGGACCCCATGTGGTGTCTACATGGGTTGATTTTTTAAGAAAAATTGACACGTAATATTAAAAAATTAATGAAAAATGCCACGTATACTATTTGGCCGAAATTGATACTTAAGTGATTATTTTTTTGCCGAAATTGGCATTTAGGTTATCATTTTCCCTCCGATTTGGCACATAAGTGATCCGAAAAAAAATACTGGCACTAAAGTGAGCGTTATACATAAATATTGGCGTTTCAGTTGTCCTTTTGCCCAAATAAATCCAAGATGTGTTGATCTTGAAAGGAGACCGTTTAAAGTCTAAAAATGCAATCGGTCTCCTGACATCATTTAATGGTAATCGTATGGAAACAAAGTTATAAACGACGAGACTTAGCCCACATGTAACCTGTAGGGCTTGCAGCCGCAAAAGATCCGTCGATCTTAATCTAAAAGTTCGTTGGTGGAAAAAAAAAAAATAACGCCTACCGACATATTAAAAAGCTAAACCTGCGGCTAACAAAAGTATAAAGAGGAGAATCTAAGTGATCAATCTCCAATTTTTAATCTTATGCTCCGTTTGTTTCGTGGAAAATATGACTTTTCCGGAAAATGTTTTCCAGGAAAATGACTTCCTTTTCCGATGTTTGGCAAAAATTTGAAAAAGTTCCGGAAAATATTTTCCGCCGTTTGGTAAGGAAAATTCGTCTTATTTTAAGTTCAGAGACTTGATTATATTAATTTTTTAATTAATGCCCTTCCAGTACCAATTTCATGAAAAAAGTTCAATTTGGCAATTTCGATGAATTCTAACTTGAAGTTCAAAGGTGCAATTTTTTGGATTTTCTTTTTATGATTTTTTTTATATTTTGAAATTAAAAAATAAAGGAAAATTAAAGTGAATTGGTTCAAGGTTACTTTTCCGAATTTGAAACAATATCAAATCGATTCAATCCTACTTGCAGATAGGGTTGGCGATGGTGCGAACGGCGGTGTCTCAAGCGAAGGAGCCTCATGGTTCGTGGTGAGTTCCGGGGATGTTTCGGCAATCTCAAATCAAAATCAATTCCGTATGTCAACTTATTGCGCCCACGGAAATTGCCACCTTGCAAGGCGGGGGACTTGCAACCGTGCTCTCTATTGTGGCCGTGAAGTCTTCAATGAATTTCCATGGCCTCAAAAGTCTCTCGTGATCGGAATCTACGGGAAGAGTCTCCTGGTTGCCGCCACCGCTTAGTAAGAGAGCTCATGGGTGACTGCTATGAATCGTTTTCTCGGCGAATGTTCACCATCGGGCAAACTTGTGAAAATAGAGAGAATGGAGCTTCGCCTGGCCATTAGTAAAAGCGCGAGAACAGAGGGAGAGAGATGCGCCTTTAATTTTTGTGGAAACAAATGAAGGTGGTCCCCGTCGACTACGTTGCGGAGGTCTCGCAGCGCCTCCGGGAGGCCACCCTTGGCGGCGACTCGGAATCGACCTTTGAATGCCTCGTCGACCCACTTGTCGACGTCAACTACGTCGGGGCGGTGAGCCTCAAGATCGGAAGTCCGACGTCATCCTACGCGGCGAGTCCACAGCCGAGCTCTGCGTGGAGCAAGAGAAGTTCGGGACGGACGTCACGACTTTGTTCCTCGCTATAGCTTTCCTTGCTCAAGGCCGGAGCCACTCGCTACGGCCGTGGCCGGCAACCCGCTGAGGGAGAAGAAGGAATACTAAAAAAAGACAAAAAAAATAATAAAGAAAGTAATTAAAAAATAGATTTTATCCAAAAAATGAAAAATGAAATTTTTGAAATTTGAAAAAATAAATAAAAAACGAAAAGAAAGCAAAAAAATAATTAAAAAGAAAAAAATAGTTGAAAGAGAGGAGGAATGAAAAGTGTGGAAAATGTTTTTCTCTTCTCAAAATGAGGAAATCATTTTCCTTAGTTTTAGAAGGTTTTTTTTGTTGATCGGAAAATATTTTCCGTTGACCGCTCATTTTCCGCCCCCAAACACCAGAAATTGGGGAAAATGTTTTCCGGAAAAATATTTTTTGTGAAACAAACGGAGCCTAAGTGAGTCCCTTATTTTGTCCACTTGCGACAGAGACCTCTCTTGTGCAATTATAGATGGACGGCCCTTCGTGCTAAACGATTTGGAAAATCCTCTTCATCAAGTTAATCCTAATCCAAATAGGAATATGCACACGGATTCAAATACAAGACATAATTTAACAGACGAGTTCATAAAGCTCATCAAGAAGCTCCTCCCTTTCTGCTGCCATTGCTCTGACACAAATAACATGAAGAAGTTCATACACAACCAAAAGCAGAGGGAGTGCATAGGGAGAAAATATGTATCAAAGGTGTGTGGGTAGAGTGAGTGAACCCCAAAATGGGTTTAGACTGTGGAATCTACTGTTAGTTTGCTCGTATCAAACAACCACCCACCCCCGCCACCCCCTCCCACGCCCCCCCCCCCCGGGGCGAATCGCTTCATGACTAGATCTGTCTCTAGAAGTCAAGTACATATTTTTCAGTAGCCAAGTACAAATCTTTTCGCGTTGAAAAACATCATTTCGGCAAAATAATACACAAATCAAATTTT
Organism: Rhodamnia argentea; assembly: GCF_020921035.1. Classification (NCBI taxonomy): domain Eukaryota; kingdom Viridiplantae; phylum Streptophyta; class Magnoliopsida; order Myrtales; family Myrtaceae; genus Rhodamnia; species Rhodamnia argentea. The sequence continues at coordinate 4,694,003 of NC_063154.1, read as the reverse complement.
CAACCAAAAAGCAAAGTAACAGTTTGAAGAAATATTCCTCACAAGCAAGAGACCCAAAATAATGAAGGATATAGAACTTTGATAGTTGAACACGGTAACCCAAACAATTCCATGAACGCGAAAAGGAAAATTTTCTGATAGAAACATAAAACTAGACAGGTTGTGCTGAGAAACCAAAAGTTTTGCTTCAGCCTCAACTCAACATCATTAATCAAGTTGGCGCATAGGGATAAAGTAAGACATGCAACACAAGGCAACATTAACATGTTGAAGCATAGGGTTCAATTTATAAAATAATGAAGGATGCCACAAAAGTAACTAGCAATACCAACCAAGAGCAGTTCGGATGCTCGACACACAAAGAGACAAGACAGGAATATTCTCATGTTGTCCATCGACTACGCCTTTCAGCCTGATCCTAGGCCCTGTCATTAATTGTACTAAGAGCAAGTTCAGATGTTCTGACGGGAAACAACAGAAACAACGAAACAACATATGGGGAGCAAGTTCGGATGCTCAAACAAGACATGACTATATCATAAGTTTTTTATTAGACACCGAAAGACTTCCATGATCACTTCATTACTTGGGTCCGGCAACCTTGATCTGACACTGGTTGACCAATTTTCAGTTGTCCCCACGCCATGCCACAGTTCGCGCAAGGTTGACTATCCTACCCTCAAGCTGCAAACATGAGAATTCTCGAAATAAGATATAGCAGCAAGTCGCAGTGCATTATCAAATTCAGGTAGAAACAAGATTAATGTAAGTCAATGGCCTTTTGTTTCTCTCATGCTTTACGAATTCGGAATAATTACATCTTGGTGGGTTCAAGTTGTCACATGTTTCTTTATACTTCTATTAGCGAAGAAAAGAATAGAGAGGGAAAACGACCATAAGCAATGAAGTAGTCAATAGATTTCTCAGATCTTCATGAAACCCCTTCATCGTCTCAGCAGAGTAGTTTTCAATTGCATAAAGTATTGGCAATGGCTGAAATATGGACCGTTCAAGGTATAAAGAAAGATAGGGAAGAATAGGATCTGAGTTCTGGATGCATAAAGTTGTAAGATAAGACAGCCCAGTTATTTTTCACATTTTTCTAATGGAGACACGATTCCGGCAGATCCCTCATCACACACTGCATGTTTTAGATTACCCATTAAGGTTTTGATCATCTCATACTCTCTAGATAATTACATGCCATTTTCATTTGGTTATTGCAGTTAACCAACGGCTTGTATGCTACCTCAAGGATGGTCTCCAAGTGCGGACGTAGTTTATGGTACTCTTGATGTAAACGAAGCAGCGCAAAGTCGCACCTGCATGATGAGCATCCTTAGCAACAAATCTAAGCAAGCCATTAAACTCGCCATTAATACATCAACATAAGTAAGAATGCCAATATTTTCATGTGGAACGAAAGTGTTTACTTACTCTGCCTTGGAGGAATCAGCAACACCAAGTCGCAGCACCTCAAGTGGTAGGTTTAGCACTGAAGTACCAAAGCTGGAAAACATTTAGATTAGTTACTAGGCCTAAGCTAATGATCGTACCACTATGGATTAACTATCATTATGATACGATGGAGCAAGACAGTACGAGTCGATCATTGATATGCTAAGAAAGACCATTATTTAATATGCTATTACATTAGTAAAATGCTTGGACAACTCAAGCAGAAAATGCAATTGATTGACTATAAATTAGAGAGGGAGTAATACAGCAGTTCTTCCTTTGATCTCTTCATGATAATGCTTTGAGATATTAACATAAACATAGACGAACAAGATTCAACCATGCAAAGCCTAAGTTAAGAGGAGAGATCAAAACACTGAATCATTACCATTTGTTCCATGAGAATAAATAACAAATGATTCAGCTTAAGTCCAATATGCAGATAGTCTTTCATGTGGTAAGTAACAGCAATATTCTTCATCAGCCTTTAAACATTCACTAAGTCATTAGTATGTTTTAAGTAAAAGAATTGCTTCGGATATGCAAAACGAACACCTTCCGTCATCACAAAAATTGAGAAAAGTACACTAGAAGTGCCATAACTTTTGTACGGCGTTCACTCGAGTGCCATGACTTTCAAAACTTTCACTTAAGTGTCATAACTTTCAAAAATCGTTCACTTGAGTGCCATGTTGACGTGGACGCCGGAAAAGCTAACATGGCAGCCGGAAAGCTGACGTATCACGCGCGAAAAAGTTATTGTAGCTCGCCTGAAAGCTGACATGGCACGCCAAAAAGTTACTGTAGCACGCGGAAAAGCGGACTGGCACGCGCGGAAAAGTTACTGTAGCACTCAAGTGAACGATTTTGCTCCGACGTAGCACTCAAGTAAATGATTTTTGAAAATTATGGCACTTAAGTAAACGTTTTGAAAGTTATGGCACTCAAGTAAACGCCGTACACAAGTTATGGCACTTCTAGTGTACTTTTTCCACAAAAATTAGTATAAGATATGGAAAGGAAAATCAGATAGCCAAAGATAACTATTACCAACGTATAGAACGCGTAACGGTAATTAATGACCCAAAAGATTCGAAAAGGGAACCTTGAGCTCTAACTTGAGACCCAAATAAATCCAAGATGTGTTGATCTTGAAAGAAGAGTACGTCTGAAGTTTGAAAATGCAAACGGTCTTCCGACATCATTTTATGGTAATCATACACAAACAAAGCTATAAACGATGATACGCAGCCCCCAACTATTTCTCAAAAGCACCACTTGTAACCTGTAGGGGTTGCAGCCTCAAAAGATATCACCTTGAAAAGCCATCAATCATGCATATTCGCTACTGTAGGGCTTACATCCGTCAATCTTGATCTAAAAGTTCGTTGGTGGAAAAAAGGAAAATAACGCCTACCAACACATAAAAAGGTAAACATGCGGCAAACAAAAGTATAAAGAGCATAATCTAAGTGATCAACCTCCAATTTTTTCACAGATATACCCTCAGTGACTAATATACGTTACAGCTGCAAAAGATCATAATAGTAGAAGCCATCTATCATGCATAATTTCTACAACTGACCTAAATAAGCGGAAGACCAACCATATATCGATGCGTGTCACATAAATCATATGGTTATTGTCTTACCTTCTAACTTTCCTTTTGATCTTTGCATAGTACTCATTTATCTCTGAATAATCCACAGCAGGATGTTCCCTGTTAAAGGAATTAGGATATAAATCAGATGAGTCCTCAATAAGCACAAGAATGAGTGAGATAGAAGCACCACAATAAGGATTGCCACAGAGATTACAAAACAAGAGTGAGATCTCTCATCGCCAATCGAATATCTTCTTTGAAAGTTTGGACCAAGTACATGAAAAACATGGAGCCATCATTCGGTTTCACTTCATAATTAGCGATAAATTGCTCGTCCAGCAGGCCCTTGAAAAAGATCAACAGGAGACAAATCTATTAGAATTTGATAAACTTGCTTCATATGACAAATTTGAATCGACTTCCTGATATCTATCAATATTTGGCCACGCTCAATTTTTCAATCTATCTATGCTTCATTCAAAACCAAAAAGTTTGTTTCAATGAAAAGGCTACTGTTCTCTCGAATTGGAATTGGTAAAACAAATAGGTTCAATTTGTCGATGTTTCCCTCGCAGCCGAAAGCTTGTTTCGGAAAAGGCTACTTTTTTCTTTAGTTGAAACTAACAAAACATTATCAAGCGTCACTAGTCTGAAAAGATTCTACCTTTTCCCTACATATGCAAACCTAGAAAAGGGTAGTTTCATTCACTGTCGAATTAAATAAACAACTGTGGCAAAAAAAAAAAAAATAGTACAAGAAACAGCACTGTTTCATTTTCAGATGCAAAAAATTCAAAGAACAAAGGATAACAGGATACTTGTTCCTGGAGGGAGGTGAAACTTGCATACAGCTCGTCAATAAGAGCATCTATTCCGTCTGCCATTGTTTAGGCACAAAGAACCTAGAAATCTTCACACAAACAGAAGCAGAGAAATTGTATGCAAAGAAAATCTTTATGAGGGTCGTATAGATTGTGTGAGTGACCAAGTTGGGTTTATATAGGCGATTGCCCTAGCAAAGCTGGGTGGTCATAACGGACATTACATTGAGGCTGAAAATGAGGAGAAGAGACGAAAGAAGAGTAATAAAGAAGTGAAGGCCAATCATGCTTTGTGGGAGTGTGTTGATCTGGAAGTAACCGCTCTTCAATGGCCAGGCTATGGGCCAAAGCTGGCTTACTGACGCCACTCTTCTTCGTTTTAAAGCTGGTAATGAGAGGGAAACACATGGAAAGGGTTTAGTTTTTGTCACCAAAAGGTGCACGCAAGGTCTATTTCATGTAACGTAGAGATGCCATGGCTGGAATTCTTACCTAGTCAATTGAATCAATAGATCTAGTGGTTCCCATGTGAGACCCGCACGTATGACAATATGAGTCGATCCAAGACAGACTAATCTAGACAAGAATTCACGGGTAACAATGAGGAATTGTAAAATCCTATCTTACCTTTTCTCACGTTTTTGCCATTTGTAGTACATGCACCTCCGGTCGAGGTGTCTTTTTTGTAGTTTCCTAATTACTCTCTTTTCCCTTTTTTGACTCTGCTTATTACTCATTCAACATATTTTCTTGAAGTTACCAATCAAGGAGAAAAAAAATCTGGTACATTACCAAAACTAGGGAAAGAAAGATCTAGGACATTACCAAAATCATGTTTTGCTGAAGTTCTACTAATTTTCTTTAATTTTCATACTGAATTCTTTTTCAAGTTAAATTTCTATGATCTTCTTTGGCAGTTGATAAACGTGTTTTGATTTTCTATTGATTACAAATATGCCAAAAAAATTATATGAGTTGGAGAAGAGATCGAAGAAAGTTATTTATCTTCTTCTCATTAATGATCATGGGGATAAGTACCGTGAGTGTCATAACTTGTGTACGGCATTCATTTGAATGCCATAACTTTCAAAATGTTCACTTGAATATCATAATTTTCAAAAATCGTTCACTTGAGTGCCATAATTTTCAAAAATCGTTCACTTAAGTATTACATCAACTTTTCCGATGTCCACGTCAGCTTTTCGAACATGCCACATCAGTTTTCCGGTGTGGCACGTCAATTTCCGACATCCACGTCAGCGATGGCACTCAAGTGAATGATTTTTGAAAGTTATGGTACTTAAGTAAACGTTTTGAAAGTTATGGCACTCAAGTGAACGCCGTACAAAATTTATGGCACTGATAGTGTACTTATCCCATGATCATGTTGTAAGAAACATCTGTAAGTTATTTATCATGTACAGAGACTTTCTATAGATAAGTCCATTTCATTCAAAAACACATTGTTACCGTGGAACAGAACTTTGATAATTTGAAATGACGTCGAGCAAGTTTAGCAAAAGAATTATAGTATGTGAGAAAAATTATAGATAGCATTTTATTGGTATGTTAAGGTAATACAAGTTACATTTTCAGTAGCTTGATTTTGATCTTAACACAGCATTGTGAGCCACGAAAGGAAAACTAGCTGTGTTGTTATTCTCAAGAGAATTGCAGAAGGCAAAACAGTAAGGACATTCATAATATCAGTCCAGTCACCCAAAATCAAGAGTAGCTCCAATAAACATAATCAACACCCATCATCTTTTTTCTCCAACATAAACCCTTGGATACACATGAATATAAATTAAGAACGTCATATTATTGCAAATTTTACTATTGCATTATGGAAGCCTGTCCTGTGCACCGCCCAGTAAAATAACAGGGGGAGGAAAAGGAAAGATGCCTTTGGTACACTAGTTTGGAACTTTTGTTTGAAATTAGTTAATCACTAATCGACCAGTAAATAGAGCCATATATGAGGGGAAAAAAATACTGAACCTATCTATACAAGCAAGCAACCGGCTGTCGTGAATGGCAAGATGTAAGACACAATTCAGACTATATGGCTCTGTTTCAAGTTCTTCCGACCGCGCTTCCTCCTTGGGTTTGCAGCAAGCATGCAAGAGAACGCATTAACTAGTTCGGGGTCCTCATCGGTTATGAGAATCTTGGCAGCACCCGGATCAGCAAGCAAAAGCTTTGACATGAGATAGCCTGCAATCGACCAGGTCTGGAATAGGCGGGCCTGTTTGCCGATGAATCTTGATCTTTTCGTGTCATAATATTCGGGCCACCTGTCTCTTGCTATGTGTCTTTCCGTGATCTCAAAAGCCTACGCAGCAATGTCTGCTCTATTCATCTTTATGCAAATCACTGTGAGCTGCAAAACACTTTCCCTCCATCAAATTCGAAATCTCTATATTTTATCTATAATGAACTTAACAGGGTTTTGTAACGGTTTAGTAAAATAAACGCTAACCTTCCAAAGCAGAGTTGGCCAAGAACCTGCATTGTGATAGGACCACGGCCTGCATCAGAGTACCAATCACATAAGAACGCCATATTAAGCAAAGAAACTGAACTGTCAGAAAAACGCAAATACGCATTTATGTCATTGTCAATTAAAACTTTACGTGTTTTTAGGATCACTTCCAGTGATGATCTGCCATTCTTGTCCTTCAAGAGCAGGATAAGAAATCTTAAATGGCATGTCGGCAACTAAATCTGCCCACTTCGCTCAATGAGATCCAAAATGGCATGGGACTGATCCACGGTTGCAAGCCCGCTAACAATGGACCAGAAGTTCCCAAGAGAAAAGAATCGGAAATCCATGTGGGCAGGCTGCAAGTTCCCGATTAAGTAGCCCCCTCTGTTTGGAATCCATTCAACCAACCATGGAGGAATTTGATCAGGATAAATGTTGAACTTGTTGACTGCGTCATATGAGTATTCTTCTGTCTTGTACCGGTAAATTTCATTTAATTTTCTTAAATCAATCCGATAATACTCCCTGATATGGTAGGAGATCGAGAGCTACTAGACGATTGTTCAGAGCACAAATTAGATCAGCAGATCCATCCTCCGGAGCAAGCATCTCTCGCGCGGACATTAAGGCAGAATAAAAGAGTGCCTGCAAAATTTTAACCATATTCACGTCACATAATTTAAGGAAATGTTATCTATGAGAGAAGATAATGTTATCTGAGTGATAATTAGATTTGTATGAGTTATCTGACTAAAGAAAAAAATAGCCGAAACAAGCTTTCGGCTTTGAGGATAACATCGACAAATTGAACTCATTTGTTTTACCAATTCCAATTTGAGAGAACGGTAGCATTTTTGTTGATACAAACTTTTTGGTTTTGAATGAAGCATAGATGGATTGAAAATGTTTTGTGAAGGTTTAACAATTGTCATTGTGAAATAGTGTGGCAAATTATTGATAGATATCATGAAGCCGATTCAAATCTGCTATATGAAGTAAGTTCATCGAATTATGAGAGATTTGTCTTGTGTTGATCTTTTCCAAGGGCCTGCTGGGCAAGACATTTATCATTAATTATGAAATGAAACCAGATGATGGCTCCATGTTTTTCATAGAGTTGGTCCAAATGTTCCATGAAGATATTCGTCCGGTGATGAGAGATCTCGCTCTTTCTTTGTAGTTCTCTGTATTATGGTGCTTTTATCTCACTCATTCTTGTGCTTATTGCGGACTCATCTTCTTTATTTCCTGATTCCTTTAATAGGGAACATCCTATTGTGGACTATGCAGAGATAAATGAACACTATGCAAAGATCAAAAGTATAATTAGAAGATAAGCTAAAAACGGTACGATTTATGTGGCACGCATCGATATATGATTTGTCTTTTACTTATTTAGGTCTGTTATAGAAATTATGCATGATAGATGGCTTCTACTATTAAGATCTGTTGCGGCTGTAATGTATATTAGTCGGGGAGGGTATCTCCATGAAAAAAATTGGAGGTCGATCGCTCAGATTCTCCTCTTTATACTTTTGTTCGCCGCACGTTTACCTGTTTATGTGTTGGTAGGCGTTATTTTCTTTTTTTCCACCAATGAACTTTCAGATCAAGATCGACGGATCTATTTAGCCCTACGGTAGCAAATATGCATGATCGGTGGCTTTTTAAGGAGATATCTTTTGCGGCTGCAACCCCTACAAGTTACACGTGCAGCTTCCGAGAAAAAGTTAGGGGCTGAGTATCGTCGTTATACCTTTGTTTGCATACGATCACCCATTAAATGATCTCGGGAGACCATTAGTTTTGCATTGTCAGACTTCAAATGTACTCTTCTATCAAGATCGACACGGTTTGGATTTATTTGGTTCTCGAATTATAGCTCAAGGTTCCCTTTTCGAATCTTTCGGGTCATTAACTACCGCTATGGGGTCTATACATTGGTGATAGTTGTTTTTGGTTGACTGACTTGTCTTTCCATACCGTATACTGATTTTTGTGAAGTTGGAAGGTGTTCGTTTTGCATATCTGAAGCAATTCTTTTACTTAAAACATATTGATGACATACTAAATGTTTAAATGCTGATGAAGAATATTGCTATTTATTTGCATGGAACAAATTGTAATGATTCAGTGTCTTGATTTCTCCTCTTAACTTAGGCTTTGCATGCTAGAATCTTGTTGGTCTACATTTATGCTTATATCTCAAAGCATTATCATGGAAAGATCAAAGGAAGAACTGCTGTATTACTCCATCTCTAATTTGTAGTCAATCAATTGCATTTTCTGCTTGAGTTGTCCGAGTATCCTATTAACGTAATGGAAAATTAAATAATCGTCTTTCATAGCATATCAATAATTGACTCAGTACTGTCCTGCTCCATCGTATCATAATAATATTTAATCCATAGTGATATGATGATTAGTTTAGGCCCACTAACTATTCTAAATGTTTTCCAGCATTGGTGCTTCAGCGCTGAACCTGCCACTTGAGGTGCTGCAACTTGGTGTTGCTGCTTCCTCGAAGCCAGAGTAAGTAAACACTTTGATTCGACATAAAAATTTTGGCATGCTTACTTATGCTTGATGTCTTAATGGTGAAGTTTAATGGCTTGCTTGGATTTGTTGCTAAGTGTACTCATCCTGCATGTGAGTGACTTTGCGCTGCTGCATATACAAAAAGTGTACCATGGACTGCGTCCGCACGTGGAGTAACCAAATGATAATGACATGTAATTATCTACAAAGTATGAGATGATCAAAACTATAATGGATACTCTGAAACATGCAGTGTGTGATGATGGATCTTCCGAAATCGTGTCTCCACTAGAAACATGTGGAAAATGATTGAGCTTTCTTATCTTACAACCTTAGAGATCTACTTAATGGTTAATTTCTCTTTCTAGGTTTCTCCTTTTTGCACCCAGAACTCTTTTACATCCAAGTCCTTTTCTGCCATATCTTGCTTTATACCTTCAACGGTCAATATTTCAGCCATTGCCAATACTTTATGCAATTGAAAACTACTCTGCTGAGACGGTGAAGTGGTTTCCTGAAGATCTAAGAAATCTATTGACTACTTCATTGCCTAGGGTCATTTTCCTTCTTTGCTCTTTTCTTCGCAAATAGAAGTATAATGGACCATGTGACCACTTGAACCCACCAAGATGTAATTATTCTGAACAAATGAGGCATGAGAGAAACAAGAGGGCCATTCACTTACATTAATGTTGTTTTTGCCTTAATTTGATATTGCACAGCGATATGTCGCTGTTATATCTTACTTCGAGAATTCTCATGTTTGCAGCTCGATAGCAAGATCATCAACCTTAGGGGAACCTGGCAAGGACGGGGGGCGATTGAAATTGGGTGACCGGTGTCTCATCAAGGTTGCCAGCCTCTAGCGATGAAGTGGTCATGGAAAAGTTTTTTAGTGTCTAACAAAAAACTTAGGATCTAGCCGTGTGTTGTTTGAGCATCTGAAATTGCTCTCATGTTGGTTCTGTTGTTTCTTATCTGAGCATCTAAACTTGCTCTTAGTACAATTAACGTCGTCATTTCTTATGTCGAGCATATGAACTGCTCTTGGTTCGTGTTGCTGGTTACTTCTATGGCTTCTCTTTATCCTTACAAAAATTGAACCCTATGCTTCAACATGTTGATATTGCCTTGTGGTGCATGTCTTACTTTATCCCTATGCACCAACTTGATTATGTTGTTAAGTCAAGGCTGAAGCAAAAGTTTTGGTTTCTCTGGACAAGCTGTCTAGTTTTATCTTTCTGTGAGAAAATTTTCCAAGGTCTAAAATATGTATTTTTTTTTTTTTTGTCAGATTTCTTCTTTTCTCTTCTTACAGCAATTTTTTGCTTTTGCCAATAATTGTTTGTGCAGTTTAGTTGGATGAGGGTTTACAGTGAACATTTGGATAGTCTAGCTTTCGGAAAGGTTTGAGAATGAAACCTAATTGATGTAGGCGTTGCATTTGCAGCTCCCTCAGATAGTGAACATTTTGGCTTTACCTTCATGAGCTTGGGTCCTATTCTACTTGTGCAGTAATTAATCACATTTCTGCTGCAAATTAGGGTTAGAAAGTCTGCTACTATGTTTTATTTTTCCAGTTTTTCAGACACTTCTTTGATCAACATCAACATCACCTTTATCCCAAATTAGTTGGGGTCGGCAGTCAATGAACCCAAAAATAAATAAAATAAAAGCAAGACGGATTTAGAAAAAAGAAATAATTATATAAATATATATATATATGAAAAAAGGACTAAAAAGGACAGTCTGGAACATGGAAATTCTGCTCCTCCACAATAATAATAGCTTTCTTCCACTACATCCTAAGACAAACAGTACTCCAATCCATTTCCCACTTCATTATCTTATTTTATTACTCTCCCCCCGGTAAGTTTCAGCCGACCTCTTCCTTCTTTATGTCATGCCTTCGATAACAAACTTCTGTTTTTACCAAAGCATCTAAGGATCTTAAAAAAAATATGCCCAAACCATCTCAAACTATGTTCTCTCGTATTTTCTGCCACCGGTACTACTCCAACTTTTTGTTGAATATCTTCATTTCTTATCTTATCCATCCTTGTATGACCACACATCCACCTTAACATCCTCATGTCCGCTACCCCCATTTTATGCTCATGTTGCCTCTGTGCTGGCCAACTCTTACTCATCGTCATTTCCCATCCCTATCTTTGATAGGACTACTGACTATTGGAGCATTAAAATGACTACATTCTTGATGGACCAAGATTTATGGAACATCATGGAAAAGGGTTATGAGACTCCGCAAGAAGATGCAAGCGTTCCAAAAGATCAACTACAAAGGGATGCAAGGGCATTATGTGTTATTTAGCAAGCACTCTCGGAAAGGGTATTTCCGAGAATAAATCGGAGGGAAGACCGCGAAGAAGGCTTGGAAGATACTATGAGAAGAATTCCAAGGAGCAAAGAAGGTACGCACTATTCAGCTTCAAACTCTAAGAAGAGATTTCGATAATTCTAAAATGAAAAGTTTGAGACCGTCCAAGAATATTTTCGAAATTAAAAGAACTAGTTAATCAAATGAGATCCTGTGGAGATGAAATGACTGATCAAAGGGTAGTAGAAAAAATACTAGTGTCACTTACTAAAAAATACAGTCCTATTGTCACAACCATAGAAGGGACTAAGGACATAACGACCCTTTCAATAAGTGAATTAATTGGCTCCCTAGAAGCACATGAGACAAGACTGATGGCACAAGATGAAGATTCGGTGGAAAGTGTCTTCTAGTCTAAAATGAACATATGGTCTCTTCAATCTAAAAATGGGAGAAGGAGCTCATGGAAAAATAGAAGAGGAGGAGAAAATATTCAAAAGTAAAAATATCAACCGTCTGGTATTTGCAAGAAAACTAATCATTTGGAGAAAGATTGTTGGTTGAGAAATAAACCACAATGTAGCTTTTGTAAAAGATATGACCACGTAGAAAAATATTATCGCTCGAAAAAAAAAATAACTGAGCCAACTATGTTGAAGAAAAAGAAAGTGAAGACAATACACTCTACACAGGCCAATCGGGCAAATGATAAGAAAAATGATACGTGGTGCACTAATAAAAGGTATAGCAATCATATGACAGGAGATGAATATATATTCATTAGGATTGATTCATCAGTGAAATCACAAGTAAAATTGGGCAACAACGCATTAGTCGATGTGAAAGGAAAGGGCACTATCATCGTTGAACAAATAAAGGCCCAAAATATATTCGTAATGTATATATTGTCCCCAGTTTGCACAAAATCTCTTGAGTGTGGGCCAAATGACATAAAGTGGGTATTCTCTGTACCATAGAGAAGATGCCTACATTATCTATGATTTATATAAAAACATTATTGCCTCTGTTAAAATGAATAATAGCAATTTTCGTAGTCAAGGGAAATACGTTAGAGGTATAGCCATGAAAGCTCAATTTGATGATACATGGTTATGGCCACGGAGATTTGGCCGCTTCACTTTGCTGGACTAATAATTCTCTATGAGAAAACTATGATGAGAGATTTTCCAGCCATATCAGAAATTTCAGATCTTTACGAAGGCTACCTCCTTGGAAAACAATAAAGGCAATCCTTCCAATATGGAGGGCCATGGAGAGCTAAGAAGCCATTGCAACTAATTCATACATGTGTGTGGTCCAATAAGGACTCCAATAAGCCAGTTAGAATAAATATTTCATCTTATTCATTAACAACTATACAACAATGACGTGGCTCTACTTTTTCGAGAAAGAGGGGAGGTTTTCTCTATTTTCAGGAAATTAGACTAACAGTAGTTGTGTTTTGGATATAACTGTATCTGTCCATCATTATGATGAATTTTTTTCTGTTGGACCAAAATTTTCCTCTTTAACCTCTCTCTCAATGATTTGTGAGGCGCTACGCCCAATCTCTTTCAATGCCAGATTAAACAATGCAAAGGCAACAAAAAAAATTGATGAATCTGAATTGAAAATGTTTACATTCTCTCAAATTATCAAAAATAAGCTTGCGTAGCCATTAGATGGTGAAAATTTTGCTGTCACTTGCTATATATCTTCATTTCATTTCTAACTGTTTTATTTCTCAGATTTGTCCAAGTCGACGTGTGAAGAATTAGAACTACCGTTCAGGAGAACCCACCAAAAAATTAAAGAAAAGGACACCGATTTTTTTAGGATTTTCCATAATTAGTAACAAATCAAAATGAATTTGATATCTTCCTGCTATTATTATTTAGTGGGTGAAACAAGAATAAGTTATATTCTTGTATAATTGCTGATATTCATGAGGACAGATGAAAAAATGGCCTAAAAAAATGGCCTAATACCCCAAAAAAAACCCTCAACTTTGGCATTTGTTCCACTTATATCCAAAACTATTACTTGTCTCATAAAAAACCCCAAACTTTTAGTTGTGTCCCAATTCTACCGCCTAATGCAAAAAAAAAAATCTCAACTTTAGCATATGTCTCAATTATACCCAAAACGTTTTTGTCTCTTAAAAAACCTTCAACTTTTACTTTTGTCTCAATCCTACCATCATCAACCTTCCGTCCATAATCATTGTTAGTTAATCCTACGTGGCTCGAATTTTCTTGCCGAACTTACCAATGAATTTTCAAAATTCGAAAACAACAGGTTTAAAGGACGACGAAATTTGAGATTGTTCGTTCAAATAATCATATATCCACATCTAGTCGTTCTTTAGGTCGTCGAGTGTCGAGGACAATCCGAAACGCATTGTCTTGAATGGCTCTGTATCTCCCGATAATTTATAGGGGAAGCAAACAACAGATGCTAAAATTAGGGTTTTTTTTCATGTCGGCTTTGTTGAGATGTAATTTATCAATGACGTGGAAATGTCACGTAAGATTAACTAATAGTGATTATGAACCGAAGGCTAACGATGGTAGAATTGGGACAAAAGTAAAAGTTGGAGGTTTTTTATGAGATAAAAAATCATTTTTGATATAATTGGGACAGAAAAAAGTAAAAGTTGGAGGTTTTTTTTTTGTATTAGGCCGGTAGAATTGGGACAAAAGTAAAAGTTGAAATTTTTTTTTTTTTTGTATTAGGCCAGTAGAATTGGGACAAAAGTAAAGTTGGAGGTTTTTTATGGTATAAAAAAAATTTTGGATATAAATTAGATAAAGACTAAAGTTGGGAGTTGGGGTTTTTTTTTTTTTGGTATTGGGCCGTTTTTGGTGGGTTGTCCTAAATGATTGTTCTAATTCTTCACACATTGATTTGGATAAATTGAGAAACAAAACAGTTAAGAAATAAACTAAAGAAATATACCAAGTGACAACAAATTTTTCACCCACTAATGGATATGCAAGCTTTTTTTTTTTTATAATTTGAGAAAAAGGAAAAAAGGTTTCAACTTAGGTATGACAATTTTTTTTTTTTTTTTTTGGCCTTTTCATTGTTTAACCTGCATTGAATGAGATTGGACGTTGCGCCTTACAAATTTTGAGAGAGGGAGACTTAAAGGGAAAAATCATAATAGTATTTTTTGGTCAAACAACGTGCCTTAATAAAAACAAAGTAATTAAATCCAAAAGCCATACATGGCCAACTTTCACAGAAGCGCATCCAACTACAGTATTTCCCCAATGTCGCGTAATGATCTTTGATGGTCCTATTCGAAAACCTCAGCCCAAATTGCATAACTTCTTTCGATGGTAATTGTAAGACCATTCTTTGATTAATAAAAATGGCAAGACCATTCGAAGATGTTGATCAATCTCAGTAGACAAGGTAATTGCATGTGTGTTGCACGAGGAGAGCTCCGAGAATAATCTGCCCGTGCATCTGTCGGTGTGTTGAGGAGGCAAGCCATAAAAGTGGCGTAAGCTGTGACATGCCAGGAGGAGCCCTTGTGGCACGGCTCAAATGCAATGAAATTGAGGAACAAAGAAACCTAAGAAGTCATTGAATTTTAGTACTGGATTTTCAGGACACCATTGTTTACTTTGATGTCCATGAAGCTTTCACAATGGGTTGGCCCGAACTAAATGCCTGCCCGGTAGAGCTTAGTCATGGAATGGAACATGCGAAGGAGTTTATTTAGAATCAATGGAAGAGAAGATAAGAAAGTGTATTTCGGAGGTCTTAGCTTCAACAGCGATGAGCTCATCGTGGTTATGGTGCTGGATGGTTGCTTTATCATTGAGTTGTTCTACAAGTACTACCATGAATTGGAAGACCACACCTATCCGGGGCATGACCCTTTGTTGACCGAACCATGGATGTTGCCTTTCCTAATGCAAGATCTCGCCAAACTCGAGAACCAGATTTCTTTGTTCATTCTTAAACATCTGTTCGATATGATGCTGGGTTGTTGGAATGAGAGACATCCTTCTCTATCCGATCTCCCCTTGAGTTTCTTCAACCGCATGTTTCAAAGACCAGACGATGTCTTGAAGTAGCACGTTGATTGGGAAGGAGAACATCTCTTAATTTCCTCCATTTGACTAGCAATGCCACAGGGACTTCTCCAAGCATGTCACAGCTTATGCCACTTTCATGGCTTGCCAACTCAACACACCAGCGTATGCCGAGTTCCTGTGCAGACTGCAAGATCATCGAGAGATATGTGGGACGGATGAGAAAATTTCCCATTTCTTCAGCAACATCGGGAAAGATGTCAAGTTCGACATCCACCAGAACAATTTTTGCCAGGTATTCCAGGATGTGAATGCGTATAGCGAGAAGGCTGGCGAGTGCATTGGGCTGGCTTCAAGAACACCTACTTCAGAACACGGTGTTCTCTCATATCAGCTGTAGCAGCATTCATACTTCTTGCTCTCGCGACAATTCAGTCTTTCTTTGATGTGTATGCTTATTACCGACCTCCTTCCAATTCCAAATCATAGTGACGTTTAATGTATGATCTCCATCTGCTGCTCATAGTTGTTGGTCATTAACGCATATTTCCAACCACCTTCATGATTTCAATAATTAGTAATGTTAACCCTGGATATTCATTTCGAACAAGATCTTTAAGGGGTGAAACTGAGTTGGTTTCCAATGAATAACTTACTGCTTATAATTCTTAGAGTTTGTGATATTAGAATGAGTTGCAGCTAAATAACTTATTTCTACACAAGTACATTGTAGTAATTACTCAAATTCTGTTATTCATTCCAGAAACTACATGCTTTCTTTGCACGTGTGTTGCATGAGAAAAGCCGCAAGATTGATCTACCTGTTCATTACCCATGAGTAGCACGGGTTGAATATTTAAATTGCCTCACATTATGGTCCTGTAATTAGTAAGAAAAGGGATTATATTTGCTAAGGAATTGATGTACTAGATTTGTCAATAACTAAAAGGAGTGTTTCCAAAATCAAACTATCGGCAAGGCACAAATCACAGAAAAATATTCAGCAAATTAAACAGAAAAAGAAAAACATAAATGCCCAAAAAGTCAAATTCTCGCCACAACCAAACGGCCAAGAGCAATAGTTCTTCCTATGAGATTTTGTGAGATCGCTTCTAACTGTTCTAAAAGCTTAAGCTTTTGAATTGGACTTTCTAACATTGTATCGTAACAGGATGTCCTGAGTTTAAATCATTCTAGGCCCCATTTGCCTCCCCAATTAAATATTTTCACGCTTAGTACTAGGCAAAAAGATCTGACTAAATGTGATGGGGAGTGTTAGAATATATAAATATTAAACCGTGCCTTCATCTACAAGCTTAAACTTTTTGGTTAGACTTTCTAACACTTTCCATCATAATAAAGGACATCATTAATTTTTCAGATGCAAAATTTCAAAAGAAAGAGGGGTAACGGATACTTCTTCCTCCAAGGAGATGATGACCCCACAAAGCTCCTCAAGAAGCTCGTCCCTTTCTGCAGCCATTGCTTTGACACAAATAACCTGAAAAGACTGCACACACAACCAAAAGCAGAGAGAGCGTATAGGGAGAGAATGTGTATGAAAGGTGTGTGGATCCAGTGAGCGAACCCAAAAGGGGTTTATATAGCGGTTGCACGGGCAAAAGTTGGTCATGATTGAGCTTGTAAGCTGAAAATGAGAAAAAGGGCAAAAGAAGAGTAATGGAGAAGTGAAGGCCATGCCATGTTTTGTGTGATTCTGTTGAACCGGAAGTAATTGTCTTTCCATGGTAAGGTTGTGTGCCAAAGCTGGCTTCGTAATGCCTCTCTTCTTTGTTTTGCTAGTTTGTAATGAGACAGAAAAACATTGGAAATGAAAATCACTGCATTTGGTAAGGAGGCTACCGAAATAAGATAAAAAGGATCGGCTCGAATTATAATGAACCGGAATGTCAATTACTGAAAATCACTGCATTTGGTAACACATCGAGATGGGAAAGTGTCGCTTTTGTGGTCTAAACTTGTTGTTTCAAGTTGATGTGAATAATAGCAGATTAGGTAATGCTACTTACCGTATAAAATTGTTTCTGCATAAAAGTTGTAAAAACCCAAGATTACTTAAAAATTCACTTATGTGCTGGCCTTCTTTATCAACCCAATTCCCAACTCATTCGTTCTCGCCTTCCCCAATGGGATGAAAATGCAAGAATGCTGCAATTTCGGATCCCACTTTCCATTTCAAATTTGGCTGATTTCAATTTGCCAAACTGTATCTAGAAAGGGAATAAGGCTACCATTCCCATTCTTAATGGTCTCACTCTTGATATCCAAACATGTTCAGGAGGATGCTTGTGTTTTTATGTGTTGGTTGTATCAGTAATCCTGTGTAACAAGTCAACCATAACGTCCACATCATTTGAAACATAGCTGATGTTCTATAAGACTTTCAAGAAAAATCTTATTTTTAGTTAACTCACTGTCGCGACCTAAAAATTGAATTTTTTCAGGTTAACGGATTATTAGGTTAATTAGATTAACTAACCTAATTCGGACTCTCCCAAGTCCTACCGAATCGCAACTTAGGTTCAATTACATGCCAAGATTTTAAATTGGAGCCGCCACTAATCTTTTATGGTAGGTAGATTAGAAACCTAAATAAAGTATTCGGAAGAAAATACTTTATTTCATACGAACCAGAGATTAAATGGATTCGGGGACTTGGTTACATTAACTTTTCAATTAATGCCCTTTCGGTACCCGATTTTCATGAAAAATCCTTAGTTTGATGATTTGAATTAAAAATTTTTTTGGGTTTTCTTTTATTAAATGCAATGCTAATGCAATCTACCTATATGACAAATGAGATGTAATGACATGGCAAAACTACGTGACATGGCATAATGACGTGGCAAATATGCATGACAAAGAAAATATAACAATGCAAACTAAACTATAATGCTATGCAACGTGGATGGTATTTTTTGGTATATTTTTGTGTATTTTCGGATTCATGAAAAAATAAAGGTAAAAACTACTCTAACGTGAAGTAACATCTAATTTAACTTAAGAAATTGATTTCTCAAAGTCCTAATTTTATTAGACATTATTTTCATGCAAAAAGTGAAGAGAAATGTGATTTAGCTTAAGAAAATGTAACATCTTTTTTTGGGATTTTTTAGGAATTTATTTAAACCATGAAAACAATGAAATTTGAACAAAAATAAACAATATTGCCCATAAAACACCTTTAAATCCGAAATTCCGATTTTTATTCACAACATCCCCGAGATTAGGGTTAGCAAGTGAATATATTATAGAATTACCGTCGTCCCTATATACATAGGGCAAACCTTGAAATTCTATTTAGGAATTAGCGATCCGCTCCTCGAGATCGAGGATTTGATATCTAATTCACACGTACGGGCACGATCGTACTTCGAGATCGAAGTCATATGTTGCCTTTAATGTACGTTTTCCGAGGGACAAGGCACAATTGGGGAGCATGTGTTATGGGCAAGTTTGTTTAAAGATGTTCAAACTTTATGACAATAAATGGCAAACAACATGCAGAATATAAACATGCCAAATATAAAAGTAAAAACCAACCAAGGCTGCATGAATTTCGAAAATCCATAGGGGATTACCAAAATTTTAAAGGGCATATGGCCCTATCCTCAAAGGATATCGATATCTTTTAAATTTAGGAAAAGTTATCTCTTGAGATCTTCAAAGTGGATTAGATAATTTTTCAGACAATTTTTCAAGTGTAAAAGATATGATAAGGATTTTTTAAGGATTCCAATTTAGACACAAGATAATCTTCAATATTCCAAAAGATGTGTGTAATATCTTTAAGATATGATAGGACTTCAGATTATCTTAAATTTAAATCAAATATCCAAAGATATACTATGCTCAAGATATGTACAATTTTGAAAATGGGAGATATGCTCTACGTTCAAAATCCACCAAACTAGGCAACCATATATCCGAAATTTACTTCATCCACCGAATATTCAAATCAAGCAAGCAATTTTCCAAATATCAATAGATTAGAAAGGTTACCTAATTTGATCTTGAAGCAAACTTGAACACCAAGCGACTTTGCTTAGACCGATCGGCTGAGATTTGCGCACCTAAGGAAACCTTGGCAAGATGAACTCGCAGCAGCTAATTTGAACCTTAGTCCACGCCAATTTGCAAGGAAAATCACTCTAAAACGCTGAGCTAATCGTCTTTTAACAACGACACAAATCTGCACCGATTAGTAGCAAAAATACCCAAAAAAACAAAGCTGTTTTGTGCTCGATTCAGCAGTGAAAAGCCACTAAACAGCAGCTAGATTACTCCCTTAACAGCTGTGGAAAACCGGACTAAACAGTGGCCGAATTACGCACTAAGTAGCAGCAAAATAAACCTCGAACAGCAGTGAAAATAGGGCTGGAAAGCAGTGGATCCGGGCACCAATCAGCAGCGAAGAACGGCCCCAGACAGTGACGAAACCGGTATTGAACAGCAGGAAGATTGGGTACTCAGCAGCAAGATTCGAGGTCGAATCAGTAGCAAAAAGGGGCACCTAGCCAGGAGGAGAAGCACCAAACACAACCAATCCACCTTTAAAAAAACTTCTCTCTTTTTTCTCTTATGCTCACGTGTATCCCCTTTCTTTTTGTGAGCAGGAAATTGCCGTCCCCCCAAAACCCTAGTGAAAGAGCTCTATTTATAGAGAAAAGCTTTGCAAGCTTGGGGCTTAAGTTTTGTTAATCCTGCCAAACAAACCCGGGATCAAAGTATGTGATCAATTGAGTCCCAAAGGATCCAATTGCATTAATTTGATTGAAATTTTTGGCACATAATAATTGACATTTTTAATTAAGGCCTTTAAGCTTAAAATAGCCCCAAATTCTTCTTTGAATTGCCGTTTTTTTTTTTATTATTTAAGCTCATATCATCTAACAAATCAAGCTCAAATCTTCTGCCGTCGGTGGTCCAATGCAAAATGCAATGCATGAATACTAAAATTAAATGAAAAAGATGAGCTATTATTTTTGGTAGGAATTAAAATTTAACTCCAGATTTTTATGCAAAATAAATGAATAAGGAGAAATCAAAATTTAGGTGTCAACACTCACTTCTTCGCATGTAATTACCTCGTGATATATAATAAATTCACAGAAGAGCCTTCTCATTTAAGGTAGTAATAAGAATCTTAAATAAGTTATTAGGGTTCAGAATAAATTTAGGGCTTTCATAGTAGACCTTAACTGTACCAAACTTTTCAAATTCAACTGGTTTGTTAAAGTCAATTTTAGACACTGGAATCAAATGTTAATTAGCTCGTATCAAGCACCCCCCGAATCACTTCATGCCTAGATCTGTCCCTAGAAGCCAAGTACATATTTTTCAGTAGCTAAGTACGAATCTTTCCGAGTCGAAAAACAGCATTTCGGTAAATTAATACACGAATCAAATTTTCAACCGAAAAGCAAACTAACAGTTAGAAGAAATATTCCTCACAAGCAAGAGACCCAAAATAATGAAGGATATAGAACTTTGATAGTTGAACACGTAACCCAAACAATTCCATAAACGCGAAAAGGTAAATTTTCTAACATAAAGATAAAATCACAGCTTGTCCAGAGAAACCAAAAGTTTTGCTTCAGCCTCAACTCAACATCATAATCAAGTTGGCGCATAGGGATAAAGTAAGACATGCAACACAAGGCAACATCAACATGTTGAAGCATAGGGTTCAATTTATATAAGGATAAAGAGATGCCATAGAAGTAACCAGCAACACCAACCAAGAGCAGTTCAGATGCTCGACACACAAAGCGACGGTATAGGAATATTCACCTATTGTCCATCGACTACGTCATTTGGCCTGATCCTAGGCCCTGCCATTAATTGTACTAAGAGCAAGTTCGGATGCTCAGATAGGAAACAACAGAAACAACATGTGGAGAGCAAGTCCAGATGCTCAAACAAGACACGACTATATCATAAGTTTTTTATTAGACACCGAAAGACTTCCATGATCACTTCATTACTTGGGTCTGGCAACCTTAATGAGACGCCGGTCAACCAATTTTCAGTTGCCCCCACGCCATGCCAGGGTTCGCACAAGGTTGATGATCCTGCACTCAAGCTGCAAACATGAGAATTCTCAAAGTCAGATATAGCAGCAAATCGCAATGCATTGTCAAATTCAGATAAAAACAAGATTAATGTAAGTCAATGGCCTTTTGTTTCTCTCATGCCTTATGAGTTCAGAATAATTACATCTTGGTGGTTCAAGTTGTCGCATGTTTCATTATGCTTCTATTAGCGAAGAAAAGAACAGAGAGGGAAAATGACCCTAAGCAATGAAGTGGTCAATATATTTCTCAGATCTTCATGAAATCCCATCACCGTCTCAACAGAGTAGTTTTCAATTGCATAAAGTATTGGCAATGGCTGAAATATGGACCGTTCAAGGTATAAAGCAAGATAGGGAAGAATAGGATCTAAGTTTTGGATGCATAAAGTTGTAAGATAAGACAGCCCAGTCATTTTTCACATTTTTCTAATGGAGACACGATTCCGGCAGGTCTCTCATCACACACTGCATGTTTTAGATTACCCATTAAGGTTTTGGTCATCTCATACTCTCTAGATAATCACATGCCATTTTCATTTGGTTATTGTAGTTAACCAACGGCTAGTATGCTACCTCAAGGATGGTCTCCAAGTGCGGACGCAGTTTACGGTACTCTCGATGTATACGAAGCAGCGCAAAGTCGCACCTGCATGATGAGCATCCTTAGCAACAAATCCAAGCAAGCCACTAAACTTCGCCATTGAGACATCAAGCATAAGCAAGAATGCCAATTATTTTATGTGGAACCAAAGTATTTACTTACTCTGCCTTGGAGGAATCAGCAATACCAAGTCGCAGCACCTCAAGTGGCAGGTTCAGCACTGAAGTACCAAAGCTGGAAAACATTTAGAATAGTTAGTGGGCCTAAACTAATGATCATACCACTATGGATTAACTATCATTATGATACAATAGAGCAGGATAGTACGAGTCGATTATAAATATGCTAGGAAAGACAATTATTTAATATGCTATTACATTAATAAGATACTCGGACAACTCAAGTAGAAAATGCAATTGATTGACTATAAATTAGAGATGGATTAATACAGCAGTTCTTCCTTTGATCTCTTCATAATAGTGCTTTGAGATATTAACATATATGTAGACCAACAAGATTCTATCATGCCAAGCCTAAGTCAAGAGGAGAGATCAAAACACTGAATCATTACCATTTGTTCCATGAAAATAGATAACAAATGATCTAGCTTAAGTCCAATATGCAAATACTCTTTCATAAGATGAGTAACAGCAATATTCTTCATCAGCCTTTAAACATTCACTAAGTCATCAGTATGTTTTAAGTAAAAGAATTGCTTCGGATATGCAAAACGAACACCTTCCGACATCACAAAAATTAGTATAAGATGTGGAAAGGAAAATCAGCCAACCAAAGACAACTATTACCAACGTATAAAACACGCAACGGTAATTAATGACCCAAAAGATTTCGAAAAGAGAACCTTGAGCTCTAACTTGAAACCCAAATAAATCCAAGATGTGTTGATCTTGAAAGAAGAGTACGTTTGAAGACTGAAAATACAAACAGCCTTCCGACATCATTTAATGGTAATCATACACAAACAAAGGTATAAACGACGATACGCCGGCCCCAACTATTTCTCGGAAACACCACTTGTAACCTGTAGGGGTTGCAGCCTCAAAAGATATCACCTTAAAAAGCCATCGATCATGCATATTCGCTACTTTAGGGCTTGTATCCGTCAATCTTGATCTAAAAGCTCGTTGGTGGAAAAAAGGAAAATAACGCCTACCAACACATAAAAAGGAAAACATGCAGCGAACAAAAGTATCAAGAGCATAATCTAAGTGATCAACCTCCAATTTTTTCACAGATGCACCCTCCGTGACTAATATACGTTACAGCCGCAAAAGATCATAACAATAAAGCCATCTATCATGCATAATTTCTACAACTGACCTAAATAAGTGGAAGACTAACCATATATCGATGCGTATCACGTGAACCATATGGTTATTGTCTTACCTTCTAACTTTCCTTTTGATCTTTACATAGTACTCATTTATCTCTGAATAATCCACAGCAGGATGTTCCCTGTTAAAGGAATCAAGATAAGTCCTCAATAAGCACATGAACGAGTGAGAAAGAAGCACCATAACAAGGATTGCCACAGAGATTACAAAGCAAGAGCGAGATGTCTCATCGCCGATCCAATTTCTTCTTTGAAATTTTGGACCAAGAATATGAAAAACATGGAGCCATCATTCGGTTTCCCTTCATAATTAGTGATACATTGCTCGTCCAGCAGGCCCTTGAAAAAGATCAACATAAGACAAATCTATTAGAATTTGATGAACTTGCTTCATATGACAGATTTGAATCAACTTCATGATATCTATCAATATTTTGCCACACTCAATTGTTATACCTTCACAAAACATTTTCAATCTATCTATGCTTCATTCAAAACCAAAAAGTTTGTTTCAATGAAAAGGCTACTGTTCTCTCAAATTGGAATTGGTAAAACAAATAGGTTCAATTTGTCGATGTTTCCCTCGCAGCCGAAAGCTTGTTTCGGACAAGGCTACTTTTTTCTGTAGTCGAAACTAACAAAACATTATCAAGGGTCACTAGTCTAAAAAGATTCTACCCTTTCCCTACATATGCAAACCAAGAAAAGGGTAGTTTCATTCGCTGTCGAATTAAATAAACAACAGTGGCAAAAAAAATTATTACAAGAAACAACACTGTTTCATTTTCAGATGCAAAAAATTCAAAGAACAAAGGATAACAGGATACTTGTCCCTGGAGGGAGGTGAAACTTGCATACAGCTCGTCAATAAGAGCATCTATTCCGTCGGCCATTGTTTAGGCACAAAGAACCAAGAAATCTTCACACAAACAGAAGCAGAGATAGTGTATGCCAAGAAAATCTTTAGGAGGGCTGTATAGATTGTGTGAATGACCAAGTTGGGTTTATATAGGCGATTGCACTAGCAAAGCTGGGTGGTCATAGCGGATATTACATTGAGGCTGAAAATGAGGAGAAGGGACGAAAGAAGGGTAATAAAGAAGGGAAGGCCATGCATGCTTTGAGTGTGTTGATCTGGAAGTAACTGCTCTGCAATGGCCAGGCTATGGGGCAAAGCTGGCTTACTGACGCCACTCTTCTTCGTTTTTAAGCTGGTAATGAGAGGGAAACACACAGAAAGGGTTTAGTTTCTGTCACCAAACGGTGCACGTAAGGTCTATTTCATGTAACGAAGAGATGCCATGGCTGGAATTCTTACCGTGTCAATTGAATCAATAGATCTAGTGGTTCCCATGTGAGACCCGCACGTATGACGATACGAGTCGATCCAAGACAGACTAATCTAGACAAGAATTCACCGGTAACAATGAGGTATTGCAAAATCCTATCTTACCTTTTCTCACGTTTTTGTCATTTGCAGTACATGCACCTCCGGTTGAGGTGTCTTTTTGGTGGTTTCCTAATTACTCTCTTTTCCTTTTTTTTGACTCTGCTTATTACTCATTCAACATATGTTCTTGAAGTTACCAATCAAGGAGAAAAAAATCTGATGCATTACCAAAACCATGGAAAGAAAGATCTGGGACATTACCAAAATCATGTTTTGTTGAAGTAATCCTAATTTTCTTTAATTTTCATACTGAATTCTTTTTCAAGTTAAATTTCTAAGATTTCCTTTGTCAGTTGATAAACCGATCGTGCTTTGGATTTATATGGATTACAAATATGCCAAAAAAATTATATGAGTTGGAGAAGAGATCGAAGTAATTTATTTTCTTCTCATTGATGATGAAGTTGTAAGAAACATCTGTAAGTTATTTATCATGTACAGAGACTTTCTACAGATAAGTACATTTCATTCAAAAACGTATTGCTACCATGGAACAGAACTTAGTTAATTTGAAATGGCGTCAAGCAAGTTTAGCAAAAGAATTATAGTCTGTGAGAAAAATTATAGATAGCATTTTATTGGTATATTAAGCTAATACAAGTTACATTATCAGTAGCTTGATTTTGATCTTAGTACAGCATTCTGAACCAGAAGGCAAAACAGTAAGGACATTCGCAATATCAGTCCAGTCACCCAAAATCAAGAGTAGCCCCAATAAACATAACCAACACCCATCATCTTATTTCTCCAACATAAACACTTGGATACACATGAAGACAAATTAAGAACGTTGTATTATTGCAAATTTTACTATTGCATTATGGAAGCCTGTCCTGTGCACCTCCCAGCAAAATAATAGGGGGAGGAAAAGGAAGCATGCGTTTGGTACACTAGTTTGCAACTTTTGTTTGAAATTAATTAATCATTATTCAACCAGTAAATAGACCCATATATGAGGCGAAAAAATACTTAACCTATCTATACAAGCAAGCAACCGGCTGTCGTGAATGGCAAGATGTAAGACAATTCAGACTATATAGCTCTGCTTCAAGTTCTTCCGACCGCGCTTCCTCCTTGGGTTTGCACCAAGCATGCAAGAGAACGCATTAACTAGTTCGGGGTCCTCATCGGTTATGAGAATCCTGGCAGCACCCGGATCTGCAAGCAAAAGCTTTGCCACGAGATAGCCTGCAATCGACCAGGTCTGGAATAGGCGAGCCTGTTTGCCGATGAATCTTGATCTTCTCGTGTCATAATATTCGGGCCACCTTTCTCTTGATATGCGTCTTTCCGCGATCTGAACAGCCTTCGCGGCAATGTCTGCTCTATTCATCTTTATGCAAGCCACTGTGAGCTGCAAAACACTTTCCCTCCATCAAATTCGAAATCTCTATATTTTATCTATAATGAACTTAACAGGTTTTTGTAAAGGCTTTGTAAAATAAACACTAACCTGCCAAAGCAGAGTTGGCCAAGAACCTGCATTGTGATAGGACCACGGCCTGCATCAGAGTACCAATCACGTAAGAATACCACATTAAGCAAAGAAACTGAACTGTCAGAAAAACACAGATACGCATTTATATCATTGTCAATTAAAACTTTACGTGTTTTTAGGATCACTTCCAGTAATGATCTGCCATTCTTGTCCTTCAAGAGCAGGATAAGAAATCTTAAATGGCATGTCGGCAACTAAATCTGCCCACTTCGCTTCAATGAGATCCAAAATGGCATGGGACTGATCCACGGTTGCAAGCCCGCTAACAATGGACCAGAAGTTCCCAAGAGAAAAGAATCGGAAATCCATGTGGGCAGGTTGCAAGTTCCCGATTAAGTAGCCCCCTCTGTTTGGAATCCATTCAACCAACCATGGAGGAATTTGATCAGGATAAATGTTGAACTTGTTGACTGCGTCATATGAGTATTCTTCCGTCTTGTACCGGTAAATTTCATTTAATTTTCTTAAATCAATCCAATAATACTCCCTGATATGGAAGGAGAGAGCTACTAGACGATTGTTCAGAGCACGAATTAGATCAGCAGATCCATCCTCCGGAGCAAGCATCTCGCGTGCGGACATTAAGGCAGAATAAAAGAGTGCCTGCAAATTTTTAACCGTATTCACGTCACAATATTTAAGAAAATGTTATCTGTGAGAGAAGATAATGTTATCTGAGTGATCATTAGATTTATCTGTAGTTGAAATCAGATAATAACCTGCCAATGTCATGAGAACCAAGAGATATGTACTCTATTTGAAGGACCAAATTAAATTCACCCGGCAGACAAAATAACGATGACCTTCCTCTTATATGCATATTAAAAACGGCTCTGATCTTGGCCTGCTTATGATTTCACCCCATAGTTAAAATTTAACTTAGAAATGCCACCAAATCTCCTAGCTAAACACATCTGCAATCCTGATCCTGTTTAAGATCTGCTATGACTTGAAGCGGTGTATACCATCACATCACCCAATGTATACAGAGAAACATGTTCCATGCACAAGTACATCCCCAAAACTAAAGAAGAAAGTATTCTCCAAAACCATCCTAATTACGTTGGCAAAACAAAGAAAAATATAAGCAAAGAAATGTATGCCCACGAGAGAGAGAGAGAGAGATTTGGCATTCGATATCTTACTCTCAGCAACTGCTATGCATGGTTCGCTATAAAGCTGTTGTCCGAGAGCTAAAAGTACCGTAGAGTGAATAAAGACATTACTTTAAGATCGACTGACAATGCATCAAAATAAAATCTGGGTTGGCAGATACTTATTCAGCAGCCGCCATGATATGCAAACATGCGGTTTGACCTATTAAGGTGATTTTCCCCTATTTATCTTATAAGGAAGAACAGCAACAATAGTATATACTGACATGCTAAGATATATTTTCATTTTTCTGAGTTGGCACATTCTTAAAACGTAACATCTAAATTTCATAAGAATAAGCCATTCAAGGCTGAAGGCACAACTAAGCTACTTGATGAAGTATTCAAGACCCTTCCCTACATAACTTTATTATTGTGAGGGATGTGGAGCTCTTTGCATGAAGTTGGCACAGATTAGATAAGCAACTCGATCAGGTTCAACGCAAGAAGCAACCACCACCAGTATAATAGGAACTTCATTAAGAGAGAAATACGATTCCTCTATTTCTCCATTTACCACTATGCCTCCACTTACATATGGTCATTATAGAAAGAACTCTTAAAAAATGATCAGTTAAGGTGACACAGAATATGCTCACCTGTATTTCGAGAGGGTGGCCATGGATTCCCATTCGTCGATCAATCATACAAGAACCATCAGTCACCAATAATGTAGGGAACATATCAAACCCGTCAGCCAGGCACAGCTTTAAAATCATCTTTATTCCTGTTTGAACATCAATCCTCTCTTGAACAGAGAGATCCCCAGATATCTTGCCATATGCACGTAAAAGAATAATCCACCATAAACCTGACATACAGAGAACGAGATGGATGCTCATTTATCGACACGAGAGTTCTAACGTAGAATATAATATCATCAACCTCTTCTTGAAGCCATAACTTAATTACCAGAATCGACTGGTGCAACACGACCTATAGCTGCCTCCCCAAAGTCTGGATCTAATACCTCTTCTGTGGCAGAATCATCCCCATCCAAAGGAACCGTGCGAACCTTAAAACTAGCAGGCATTAAACCTTGACCAGGACTATGGCAGTCCATTGTCTTCTCCCAGCTCTGCAATAAGGAATTTCAGATTTGCAGTACAGGACATTTGATTGAGCAACAGAGGATTCTTGCTTATTGAGAATCAAAGAGTAATTCAGCACAGCAGCAAGAAGTTGGAACTGTAGCATAAGCAGCCATCTTAAAAGCTGAAAGATAATAAAACCTTCTTTCTCCTAGATGTGTCCCCTTCTTAGAAGGAGATGGATTAGCGGATGAACTCATGTCATGATTTAAAAACTAAATAAAGAATTTCAGAAGCGCTTGAAGAACTATCATATATGGGCACACATTATGATATACTTAACTTGGCTAAGATGCGTTCAGCATGTTCAATCACAACGGATAGATTAGATTGCAAGAATTCTTCCCTTAATTCAGATGAAAGGCATGGTGTACATCCACACCACATTAAGAGCACCGAAATTGATGAAGACCATCTTTCAGTTACAAGAATTACAAATCACCATAATAATGCAACAAAGTTTCTTCACCGTGTGAGCATACATAATCAGAACCACAGAAAATTATGGTGACTAGATTAATTTGAAAAACTCAATGTGCAGTCGCCAAAATGCATCTGATATTGTGTTAAATAAGCTTAGAAACTGAATATGTCAAACATATATTGACAAAAAGAATCGAACGTAGGAAAAAAGCACGGATAACCACCATTGAAATGAGTTACATCAATGGCAAGTGGAATAGTATATACCTGCAACTGAAGAGTGTGAAGGATGAAGTTCCGCACAATATCATACTCACCCTTCAAGAGAAAAGCTATACCAGAAGGAATGAAGTCACGAATGAAGACCTGATCGTAGTTCAAAACGTTAGAACTGGTTGGATCATTTGCAGCAATAGTTCCAATAGGAGTTCCACAGTAATAAACAACTGAGTCGCGCAATAGATCCCATGCTTCTTCCTCAATGGGGTCAACATTAGCCCTGTGAATGGTACTGCTGGCTCTGGGTGCACCATTTGAGATTGAATCCGTTTTCTCCTCTTTCAATTGCTTGACATCGTCAAAATTCAGAACATGTGGCCCATTAACCAAAGTATTTAAGGGGTTCAGATCATCGGCACTATCAACAAACCAACTCCCAGTGTTTGTCCCACCAACACTTTCAGCTCGTTGGCATCTGCAACTTGAAAACTTCAACCGATCGATACTCCTATCCTTATATGAACTCCCTCCAAATCCTTGCACCCCATAGGCTTCAGAATTACTCAACGGTATGCTTGCATAGACAGGGATTTTTATTTTTTTCGATGCACTTCTTTTGGTACTAATCAGACGAGAGTTAAATGAATATGCCAAGCCCAATGCATTAGAACTTGGGTCAGAACAAAGATTGCGTGGAGCAACTCCGGAGAAAACTTGGAGAACTCCTTCAGCAGTGCCCATGGCCACAATACTTGACAAGCAGAAAATATCTTACCGATATCAATTATAAGTGTACAAGATTGAAGACAACCGGCAAACCTCCTATAAATCTAATCGAAGGAAATGCCCTGAAAAAAAGATGCAATTGAAGCTGTCATTACTCCTACTTCACAAATTGAAGACCAAGAGGACAGGTAGAAAGAACTTAGAACGCACAGTTGAAGCACATATTCCAGAAAATGCAGGACCGCAATTAACCGGCAAAAATTAGCCAAAACAGTCTTTCACTTGCTAGTATAAACCCGCCCCCCCAGTGCAGAGTAAGCAAAAACAGCACAACCAATTTTTAGGGCACAAAAGCGTAAAGAATCATTTCACTGAATAAATTCCAAGAGACTCATCTGGCTCGATTCAGATTAAATTCTGTTCATATTTCACACCAAGAAAAACATCAACCGCTCTCTCATAACTCTGTGAGCCAAAAACAGAACAAGCCCTTCCGATATCTTTGACACTAAAATCACAAGCCTTCCACAACTGTCAGAAAAAAAAATTTATACCCGCATTTTGTCCCTAGCGTCCCACAAGAACATCAAACAGCTCGAAAACTAAGTAAAAACAAAACTAAACAAGCCAATCTAACCGATCAGAAGTCATGAGGACAATCATCGAGGACAAATCATGCAAAATTGAAGCCATAATCAGCTCGGGGAGAGATCAAGCCGAGGTGAAATAAACAATTATCATAATGGGTGCTCGGAATCAGCCAAAAAGATGACAACTTCACACGTTCGCCGCGGCTAATTCAAAGAACAAGGAACAGCAAAAAGCAGGAAACGTACGAGCTGGTAGATGCAAAACAAAGTAAAGCTCCGGCGAAGTACACAGACGATTCACTACGATACCCAGATTATGGTTGAAGACTCGCACCAGTTCCCAGAATCAGACCGATTCGACGTCCGGGAATCTTTGACAAAACCAAATTCTTGGCGCCGCAAGAAAACGTGGCGAATTCAAGACAGCCTGGGGCAAGCTGATGATTTTTCGGTACGAAACGAAACAAGGCCGTCGCTCTCGACGCTTGTAATGAATCTCTCTCGCTCCCGTTTGCTACACCAACATCAGCTGCAATGAAAACCTCGTGCGAAACGAAGAAGAAAATCAGACGAACTTCTCTTCTCGTCACGCCTCTTCCATCTGCTTTCGTCCTCCCATTTTATTACATTTTTCCCTAGTATTTCACATTTTTATTTTTATTTTTATTTTTTTCTGAGAAACTAATAAAAATTGATATTATTATTTTTCACTGCGCGCAAACAATTCTACTTTTAGCAATTAGTTGTGGATAATGTTTGGCAAAGGCCTCCTCTAGGTTTTAGAACCAATTAGAGGCGAGATCTTCGAAAGCTTGACATGTCATGATTGTAAATTTCGAATTGACCCACGTTTCCGGACTCGATTCTCCGCAAAAACTAGTAGGCAAAATTAAAATATCAAGAAACAAAAAAACGAAAATTTAGACTATTTAAGTAACTCGATTTGTTCATGGCCAAACAAGCTTTTTGAGCACTCGACGAATCAATTGTCGAGCCGAGATAGCCCTCTCGTCGCGAGCTCGCGGAGCGGACATCGGAGCGGACACGCGTATTTGCTTCCAAGGCAAGTTCCTACAGGAGCGCGAGTTTCATAACTTAGAATCCTCCGAAATCTTGAGCGAGTCCGACCATCGCGATCGCGGCTTGAACATCTTAAAATTAGGATTAATCGACTCGTCAACGTACCAAGTTAGCCGATTCTCCACAAAACCTAATTAGGCAAATAAAATATCAAGAAACAAAAAAAATTGAATTGTTTAAACTAATCAATCATCTAGTAGGGTAGTCGCCTCGTCGCTTGAATATCTTAAAAGTTAGGATTGATAAGACTCGTCAACGTACCAAGTTGGACGGTTTTCATCTAGTATAGTTGTCAGTGTGAATGGAAAGAGGGCAGGAAGCAACGGTGGGTGGTTGTGTTGACTCGCAAGCGGGGATTGACGAAGGAAGTTCTGCTGGCCCAAAGGGTAACGCATGGCCAGATGCAGCACCAGTCGTTGCCAACAGAAGTTCAGCTTCCTCGTGATCTCATTTGCTCCCGATCGACTCTTTCCGTTAAAATAACGTGATTTGTACGTTCACCTTTCGCCTCGTCTCGTCAAAAAATTGAGCAGTTCTAGTGGTACCCAGGGTCGGTCGATGGCGATGGCGATGGTGAAGCGATTGGTTTGATCCGAATGATGTTGTGCTCCGACGAAGGCGTTGCTTGATGTAAGCTCGAAGGTCGGGCTGGGTACTTACAGGGTGAAACGTCGAGCGGTGCAAATGGATAAGATGATCTCCGATGTGCGGAAGTCTTCAATCTTTCTTTATTTTATTTTTATTTTTTTTGCCTCGATCTACTTCCATCGTTTTATTGGCTTCTAACACTCCTTTTTACGTTGAACTGCCTCCATTATCTTTTGTGGATCACTGGATCCCACTCTTAATTTAAGATTATTTATTATATTTTTTTCTTCGTTTTCTCATATTTAATTTTATTGGAGATGAAACTATACATGCTCCTCTTAAGCAACATCTATTAAGGTTAAATATAGGGCCCACTCTTGATTTAAGATTAATGCTCGCCTTCTTCTTTTTTTCGTTTTTCCTTTTCTTTATCCAGTTGAATAAAATCAGTGTATCTTTTCCAAAAAAAAATAGTTTATTTGGTAGATTACTAACTAATTATCGTGTTTTGTGAGCTACCCAAACATTAGGGTTTCCTAATTTTCTCTTTCTGTCGACAAACCCCGTGCTTCGTTATTCTCTCTCTCCCTCTCTCGACAAACCCCATCATCTCCTCAAAAATCCTTCCCTCTTTTGAAACTCTCTTGTGCCTACTTATTCTCTGATTCTTTTTTTTTTTTTTTGCTCATATTTATTTTCTCTCCCATTTGTTTTGGAAATTTGTGTGCGTGAACAAATTTCTGTAGTTGATCTTGGTAGACATGGGGACTAGTTCGGTCATTCGTTCAGTAGTAGCCATCGAGGAGGAAGTTTGTTCCACAACCTTTCCAAGACTAGACCTCTCTCCTCTCCCACTCTAGATTTAGGTCAAGATCTAGGGTTTTACTCTCCCAAACTAGATCTAGATATAAATCTTGAAGTTCCTTACACGTATTTGATGTGTGTTTTTTCAACATATTGATGACATTGAACTTAAACGTGCATCACAAGCCATTGCAAATAAAGTGGGAAATCTCGACGTGTACTTCATATTGAATCTAGTGATCGGCCGCAGATTGTTAATGAATTAATCGTGGATCGTGCTTCATTATTTGCTTTCAGGTATTTACTTTGTTTCTCGGTTATTTGGGATTTGCTAAACTGGAAAGCATTATATATACCTCTCAAATATTATTCTATTTAATGAATGAAATATCTTTCGACAAAACAAAAAGCTATATATTTTGTTTCTTAAAAAGAAACAAATTATTTTGTTAATGAGTTGTATATCTCTTTATGTTTTGTCCTAATATATTATTATTTAAAAAAGAACTTAAGCACAAGCAAGAAGATAATCCTTAAGCAAATTGTGTATAATGGATACAACAATCATAATATTCAATTTTGAGTAAACTTTCATACGTTTGTACCAAAAATCAAAGTCCAAAAATTCACGACCATGAGAGTAATATTAGGAGTGAGCAACATGGACTGATTGAACCAAGAACAGACCGGTTCCCGGAGGGTGTCGTTTTGGTTTCCGATTCCATATTTTTTATCCTGTTTCCGGTTCTAAGTGAGAACCGGATCGGACCAATTATTTTTTATTTATTTATGTTATTTATTGAACGTACACCTAGTAATCCATCGATTGTTTTTTTTTATTTCTTAAATGTTAAGCTAAAGTTTATTAATTATTAAAAATAAAGTATTTGTGTTGCTCACGACTACTAATAATTCACCGGTTCCATTAGACCTCCCCGGAATCAAATCGAGAACCCATCGCTCTCAAGTTATATAGGGAAATAAAGTAAATTTGCATATAAAAATAACATTTATGTACTCCGATATATGATTAGTGCGTATAAGTTCTGAAGAAGACAAATATGAAGTAAAAGTTTAAATGTAATGGATGTGAAAGAAGAGGTGAGGGTGAGCAAAAAATTATTTGGAAACGATGTGTGAGTAAAATATAGTCAATTCAACGTGATATGGGTAGTTAGGAGCCAACAGCAGGATGAAAACGCGAGTTTTTTTTAATTTAAATCAGGTTATTTTTTCATAAGTGAAAAATGTGAGGAAGGCCAAGGCACAGATTGACCGGAGATTCGTTCACGACATAGCTCGAACTTGTAATTCCATGGAAGACGGCGCGGCCTATCTACCGCGTTCGGCAGTAAAGCCCCGGTTGATTTTTATTGTCTTAGGCGTTATCGTCGTTGACGTCATCTCCTACGTCGTCAATCCTCCTGGACCAGAGTTAAATTAAGGCTTTCTTCGGCCCATTGGGCCAACCCAATTTCGAGATGCAACAGCCAACCTCTTGTGGCAGCCGAAGCTTCGTCGATTGGATAGTACCTCTATTTTTCTATTTTTTGTATCTTTAAGAGCAGAATGGCTATTTAACTCTCTAATGCAAAATATATAATCTTCATTTCCTTTTTTTTCCTGGAGAAGCCTCGTTAAGGAATCAAGACCCAATTTAGGCGATTCCCTTAGAAAATGAACAAACAAATTAATACATGAATTTAATGTATTGTGTCGATGGTCCGTTTCTCGGTTCTAGTCGGTGGCGGTCCGATTCTCAATTCTTAATATTAGAACTGGTGGCCAGGTGGTCCGGTTTCCGATTCTAGGATTATAAGACTAAATCGGACCGGAATGGTCCTTTTTGTTTTTTGTTGTTTTTTTTAAGTAACCCTAAATCTAATGTTGTTTGTTCCTAGTTCTAGTAGTCCATTGTTGTTTAAACATTCATGTACGTTCGCTGACTGTCTCCTTTTTTCTATCATGAATGGGTTGGATGTCTAGTTGGTTTAGTAGAGTTAATGCATTCCAGTAGTTTATCCGTATAGCCAAATCTTATGCATCGTATGTCTAACCATTTTGTTTTAAAATTATATGCGATTGCGAAACTCAAGTCCTACGTAAGGTACGGAAGATGCTGTGTAGTGAAGTATGGCTAGAGAGTCGAGAGTCATATCCATAGAAGATGATGTTTTAACCTGTTCCATTGGATCGTCTAAAAATCGGATCGGGAACTACTCACCCCTAATTTCAACTCTCTTAAACTCAAGTTTTAGTGAAAATCTCTTCTATCATTCCTTCTTTACTCAACATTCCGCATTCATAAGTGATATAATTGATGTCAATTGAGTCCATTCGACTAATTTTGATCGGAAGCTACTAATGTAAACACCAACCATCTTAGGTGGCACGACCGACGGTTACGTGCACAATTTTTTGACATTTTAGTAACTCTTTGAATTTTTATACCGGACATTCTATTAAAGATAAAAATACATTGAACACTTCCAGACATCCTAACCATCAAATGAGGGTTAGCCATTTGTTGAATATAGGCAAGGGCCATCGGTCGACCCTCGCCATCCACATGCGAAGGCCGAGATGCCCTCTCCCTTATCTCAGTGTTGTCGCCTCACCAAGAGCCGGTGAGGGCTACTACGCCCTTGCCCAAATCACGCAAAGGGGCCACGCGCCCTCACTTTTGCCGGCAAAGCCGTGGCGAGCTTATCAGGCTTTCACCGCCCTAGCAAGAGCCGCGACGCCTTCAACCAATGTTAGGGTGGACCGTCGGCCCTCAGAAAAAAAAAAATTTAAAGAACAGAAAAAGGAAAAGGTTGCTTCAAACATGATTGAAGATTGTGGATTTGATTTGGTTTTCGTTGTAACTTTTCTCTTAAAAACCCAATTAAGGCCTCGAAAGGTAAAAGCCAAAAATGCTTGCTAGGCCACGCAAGTAAATTTACCTCATTACCTGCTTTTATTGGGGCCCACTTCACAGAAGAGTCCTTTTACTTTTTTAACCTCTCCAAACAGAAAATCAGGACCGTTGGATTTGGCCCTCTCATTTCTGACTTTCAATGCCGCTTTTACTCCCATATCCCCGCTCCAACCCCACGAAATCCCCAATCCGACCCCGTCGATTCACGCACGTCGCCCGCTTATGCCCCGCTCGCCAAGTGAAGGGCATTTTCGTCTTTCCGGAGGAAAGAGATTCAAAGCGAGAAAATATCCAGTGTCTCCTTTCCGAGAGCTGAAGCGCCTCCTTCATCGAGTATGCTTTGGACTCTCTCAGGAACCCTAATCAATCAGGACCGCTGATCTCCAGATCCAACGGCGTGGATCAGTCGGCGATGTTGTCATGCTGCTTCGATCTCAGTTTCTCCTCCATAAACCCTAGCCCGTAGATAGAGACCCCTATACGCATCTCTCTCACTCTCTCTCTCTCTCCTCTTCTCTCACTCGATCTCGATCTCGATCTGGACGAGATTTACGTGAATCGCTCTGTTTTCCAACATCTCTCTGTTTTATAGATCTTCAACATCTCTCTGTCTCTCTCTCTGCGTTGTTCATGTGGGTAGTGGAAGGGAAAATAAGGGAAAAGATTGGATCTCTATTTGTCTGTTTCTTGGCGATCTTCGTGTTTATTCGTGGGTTGGGGTCGATCGGCCCGATTGGCGGTTCACTGTGCTCGTCAGTTGGTTGGTCACGTGCCCGTTTCCTTAAACTGACCGACGTATATTCTCAGTCTCGTCCGGCGATTAACTTCAGTGAGTTCCCCCATGGCGTGTTGGAAGGGCTCTTCTCGTACTTGACTGTACTTATCTTGGGGGTCTTCCGATTTTCCCATACCATACGTGGTCCGGACTCTGTGTTGGTCAGAAGGGGTCACCGAGCGTCTCTTTCCGTTCAGTGGGTCGTCACGGGAGGGATCGGCTGAGTCAACTGGGTGATTCGGCGAAGCGGGGGACAGGGGATCGAGCAGTCGGGTGGTGTCCGGTCTAGGGGGCGGGGCGGGGCGATGCCATCGGTTGGCATGCGACGGACCACGAGGGTTTTCGGAGTGGTGAAGGGCGTCGACGGGGCGCGGGTCTTGCGCTCCGGCCGTCGCTTGTGGCCGGAATCGGGCGACGCCAAGGTCAGGAAGGGCAGCGATAGGGATGAGTGGTTTAGCCTCATAGATAGTAGAGGTGGTAGTGGGAATGGAGTTGTTGGTGGTCTCAAGTCCAAGCAAGTTGGGTTGGCTAAGAATGCGAGTCCAAAGCGTGAGATTGCTGTAATTGAAATAGAGGATGATGAATGTGAGAAGCCTGTTGTTGAAACCGAGTCTTTGATCGGTAGGGACGATGTGGATAGGATGTCTGGGATTGTCTATAGCAGGAAAAGGAAGAGAGAGACGGTGTCAAGCTTGGAGATCGGTGATGGTAAGAAGTATGGGATTCGCTTCTCCAGGAGGCAGAACAGAAAGAGTGGCGGTGCGCAAGGAGAGTTTTTGCAGGGTTTTCGGGCGCTTTCTGTGGTTTTGGAGCTGCCATGTCGAGAAAATTGGGCAGTTGTTGGCCTTTTGTGTTCTGTTCTGCAGTACATGAAGAGGGTCTGCATTAGATTGTCTGCACTTTCAAAGTTTGTCATGTCAGAGCCGCTTCGAGGTGTCTATGCATTGCACGGGATTCATTTCTCACGGGTAAGCTTGATTTTCTTTAGTCTGCTGAGCTATTTTTTGAATTGTATCTTCCATCATGTATATCAAATCGGGGAGATGGGATGTAGGCAGAGGACTTCCTTTTCTATAAGGCCCAGTACACCTATTATAGCTTATGATGAAATTAAGATGTAGAAGACTTTACAATTTTCTTGTTTGTCATGCTATTGGCGTGTTTTGCCATTAGGGCAAAGGATTGGTTCAAGGGTTTCTGCAAAGCTCTTCTTTTTAATATGTACAATGTCATTAGTAATTCACGTATCTATTTTGATAGGCGAGGCTTCTGGATGGATGGTTATTGGGTAAGGGTATCTATTCGGGTAGCTTCTTTGCTACAAGTTATGTAATAGCTAGTGTTGAGGGCGTTTTTTCACTGGATTCTCTTTCCAATGGGCTTGCTTCATCCTAGTAGTGTTGCTTTCGTGCTGTATTTGAATGTTCTTTCTTCCTTTTTCCCTTTCAGGAGTGTCCTTCCATTTTCAGCTCCGGGACATGCAAGTTCTTTGGATCCAGGCAGTTTACACCTATTTTTTGTGTGGATTTTTCTGCAGTTCCCTTTTGTTTCATGTACATGCATTGTAGTATGCTTCTCCGCCATCAGTTTGTGCCATTGGCTCCTGTAAATAATTCAGCGTTGGTGCAAACAAATGATGGTTTGGTGACTGCGGATGAGGAGGAACTCTCAGAAGAAGATTATTCTTTTTCGCCTTCAAAAAGCAAATCAGCAGGTAATGTTGAAGTTCCAGGGAGTGAGCTGCTGCTGCACATGTCTTCTAAAGGCGCTAAGGTTGATAATCGATCTTCACTACATAGATATGGGTCGAATTCTCGTGGCATAAGGAAAAGGAGGAGTTCATTGAGGCCAAGGAGGAGAGCTAGAAATCCTTCTCTAGCATGTGTGAGGAAATGTATTGGAGCATTAGCCTCAGACTTAGTCAGTGCTAAGAAGAACGGATTCCCATTTTCCTCAATAATTTCTAGCAACAAGAGAAGATCTGTTCAGACTAGGTCTGCTGGAAATAATGATGAGACGAGTGCTACTGTGACCAGACTTCAACAGGATACAGATATGTTCTCCTGTAATGCAAATGTATTGATTAGCGATTCAGACAAGTGTTTCAGGGAGGATGGTGGAAATGTCATGTTGGAACTTTTAGACTCTGGGGAGTGGTCTCTTGTTGTCAAAATAGGGGGACTAATAAGATATGCTCACAAGGCACAAGAAGTTATGAGGCCTTGTTCCTCCAACCATTTCACCCATGCAATGGTTTGGATAGGGGATAATGATTGGAAACTGGAATTTCCTGACCGAGACGATTGGTTGAAATTTAAGGATCTTTACAAGGAATGTTTTGACCGAAATAAGCAGGTCATATCTCCTAAGGCTCCTTCTGTTAAGATAATACCTGTTCCAGGGGTGTGTGAAGTATTAGGATATGGAGAAGAAAATTTCGTACCCTTTACAAGACCAGAATATTATATTACGGTGAGTGCTGGTGAGGTGTCAAGAGCTATGGCCAGTAAGACTGCAAGTTACGACATGGACTGTGAAGATGAGGAGTGGCTTCATAAATTCAATAACGAGTTCTTTGCTGAAAATGATCCACCTGAGCATGTTTCAGAGGACAGCTTCGAGCTTATGATTGATGCATTTGAGAAGGCTTTCTATTGCAATCCTTATGATCTCTTGAATGAGAAACCAGACCCTAATCTTAGACTGGACATAGAGAGAGAGGATGTTGTGGAAGCTGTGAACCGTTATTGGGTGAAGAAACGTATGCAGAGACGATCGGCTTTGGTCAGAGTATTTCAGGTAAATTAATGCTTAAAGACCGTGTGCTCCCAATTTTTCTTGAGTGATGGCCAACACACTGCTGACATGCTGGATAGGGTGGATTGGCATTTTGTGTTCCCTTTTCTTGAGAGGATATGCATTCAGTGAAATTGTACACACTTTCTTTGCAGCTGAGCAGCTTTATTAATCTTTTTATGTGGGAGATTGTCTTACGGAAAAGATTTTCAGATTACTGCTTTTCTTGCCATTAGTCTTTTCATTCTTGAAATCCTCTTTCCAGAAAATGGTTACCATTATCTAATTTTATATTATGATTCTCTTGGATCTTAAGTGTTTTCTTTAAGATAATCAGCTTTCTAGAGATTTCTGCTCTCTGGGTTTGGAATTCTTTTTAAGTATCATTTGGATGTAGAAGAGCTTTGGATCTTGCGTTTAGCACCTTACTGTTGTCATTTAAGAAAATGGTTTAGTGTGCATTTATGGGTAAATGAGAAAAGTGCAATCATATTATGCGCTGTAAGTTTGATTTTGTGAGGTTCATTTCTTCTGCTTCAAATGGTTCTCTTAAACATAAACAAATGTTTTTACAGGGTCATCAATCAAGAAAAGCTCCCTTGGTTCCAAAGCCTGCCCTGCGTAAGCGGAGATCATTTAAAAGGCAGGGAAGCCAGCATGGACGAGGCAAGCAACCGGGTCTCTTGCAAGGTGAATGTCACCCTCTTAACTGGATAATTGGAATGATACATGTA
The DNA here is from genome assembly GCF_020921035.1 of Rhodamnia argentea. Taxonomy (NCBI): domain Eukaryota; kingdom Viridiplantae; phylum Streptophyta; class Magnoliopsida; order Myrtales; family Myrtaceae; genus Rhodamnia; species Rhodamnia argentea. The sequence continues at coordinate 4,653,808 of NC_063154.1, read as the reverse complement.
GGGAGTATTGGAAGTTTAGCTTGTTCTTGTCGGTAGATTGTAGGTGTGAATGGATGTTTCAGTCTGTGCAAAGTTTGGTCAGTTTCTCTGTGGCATGAACGGAGTTATTTTTTGGAAGTTTGGCTTATTATCCAATCTCACTTCAGCATTGGCAGCAGAGAGAGACGCTCTGGAGGAACAGAGCGCCCTGCGGAAAGTCGAGGAAGCTCAAGCATCAGCTGACAGATCCCTGGAACTCGCTATTGCAAAACGTCAGAGGGCTCAGTCGCTCATGGGAAATGCCGACTTGGCCGCCTACAGGGCCACCATGGCTCTCAGAATCGCCGAATCAGCTCAAGTCGCAGGGTCCCCTGATGCAGCGGCCGCTCATTTTCTTGACTAACAATGACAGAGAGCGGGTATAGTCGATGTGCGAATTGGAACTGCCTGTGTTTTTCTTTCCTCTAAATTCCGGAAGAGTTTTTATCTTCTGGAGCCGTCGGAGGCAAATGTGATCCACGGTTTTTCCAAGAGCCTTATGGGGGAATTGTAATTTTTGTACAGAATTGGTTGAATATGTACATTCTGTATCACTATGACCTCACATCGCAGCAGCAGATGTGTACCCAGGAAATTTCTTTCGAGTTCCTTGGACGAACCACAAAGAAAAAAAAAAGGGAATACATAAAATATTTATGTCAACAGTCTGTGGACTCATTTTCTTGTACACCATTCGACCAAAAAAAAAAATTTATTGTACACTAGTCATAAATCCATGCGTGTGGTTATTTTATAGGTTAATATCATGAAAAACTCTAAATTGGCATATTTGTGATTAATTTACTTTAGATAATTTTTTTTATAATCAAAAGTTTTGTATTGATATATCTGTAATAAATTTACTTTTCGTTAGTTTTTGTTAAATATTGACGTCAAATTATTGAGTTATATGATATGTGATTGAGGTTTTACTTTCGATTTATCATATGTATATCGGTTTTGAGTTTTTTTATAGTATTAACTCAATTTAATGGATGGTAAATTTGTCACGGGTGTATAGTATGAGTTTTCAATGGTCAAAAAGTTATTTTATGATAAATTTATTATATGTATATCAATTTGAGATTTTTCGTGGTATTAATCCTTATATCATACAAAAGTACTGATAATATAAATAATCTTTGGTAAACAAATAGAAAGGAGAAAATAACAGATGATTACATTTGGGATGTCATAAACGATTTAAAAGACGGGCGATGAACATAGGATTGATACATACGATTTACATAAGATAACATATTTTGTCAATGTCATATCAAGAATTAACAACAAATGCACATCGAATAAAGTTTATGTTGAGTGCAAAGTATATATAATATATGTTCGTACACATATTATTGACATGAATCAAAACACATTAACTTTATGTCGAGCTCAATGCATATTCTCATGTATGGCACTGCCGCGTATCATGTTTGTCATGTCAATCATTTTTTGTGAAGCTCATTCAAAAGATTTATCTTTAGGAAATTGCATAAAATTAGAGAAAAAATTGCACTAGAAGTATAGAAAAAAAAAACCTTGAAAAGGGAATATAAAGGGAAAATTATTCAAAAAGTCCTAAATTTATTATATTTTTATTAGTTCAATCTTAAACCTTTTAATTTTGTCAATTGAGTCCTAAACATTTACGCGTATTGTCAATTGAGTTCATCCGACTAATTTTGACAAGCAAATGTTGACATGAAAGCCTGTCGTCTCACCAGGTATGTCGGTGCTAACGTGGATAATTGTTTATAATGTTCTAATAATTTTTTGAGCTTTTTACTCATTTCTTTTTTTTTTCTTTTCATTGGCTTTTTAAACTATGGCCCGTGAGGGCCATGAAGCCCTCTCCCAGACCATGCAAGGGTCGCTAGCCCTCGCCGCTGGCTGGCAACCTAGCAAGCCATTATTTAAAAAAAAAAACAAAAAAAAGGAAAAAGGGAAAAAGTAATACAAATTCGAACAATATTAATAAAAATTGTTCGGATCAACGCCGAACGTGCCATCTAAGAGAACTAGCGTCTACATTAGCACTTTTCGATCAAAATTGGCTGAATGAGCTCAATTGGTAAAATATGAAAAAGTTGAGAATTGAATCGGTAAAAGGGTAATAAATTTAGGAATTTTTTGATAATTTTCTCAAATATAAAGAGTGGATGAAGGTAAGAGTAGCTCTCTGCCATTGTGTGTAGTCAACAAATTGTCGACCTTCAGACTAGATTGAACATCACGTCGCAGCGGACACAAATCTCACGATTTGGAGCAATTCAACTTTGTAAGTTATAGCATATTCCGATGAATAAATTGACTGTAAACTCATAAGATATAATCACAAAAATTACTTTTTTTTTCCTTTTTTTTGTACTCTTCTTCAGTTTGGCTTTGCATCTTTGTCATCATAGACAAATACTCTGCCCCATCCTGTTTCGACTCACTACAATTTACACCCTTCGCATTCTCCACTTTAAGTGAAGTGCAGAAGAAGATAAAATGTAAAGAAAAAGAAAAAAGAAGCTTGAAAGTGCGAGTGCTTGTCTGCTCAACACAGTCAGTCTACCCCATTTACGCATTATCTGATCAGATCAGCAAGCCACATGATCTGTTCATCCCCTGCATACTCCCCTGGCAACTAGCAGAATCGCGACAAGTTGGATCCCGAGCTGACGACGAGTCGGGTAGTTTTTTCGAGTAACTTCTTGTTCGGGCTCTTTGGTTTTTCGCGGGGTGGGTAATCACATCTTTAAACTTGGCCAGACCTCAAAGTTCCACAAGAAGACTCGACTCAATGTGGTGTGCGATATTCGTATAAAGAACTCCTCTGGACTATCAACAACTTGAATATGCCTTTTGGAACTTAATCTGCCGTGGACGATGTTGGAAGCATTTAACCGATGATTTAAAATGAATTTGAGTAATTCACAATCTTTTTCAATCTGGGTTCTTCCTAGCAACAGCTTTGCTTTATTACTTTTTCATCTGTGGGCTAAGCTTGCGCAGTTCAAATTAGTATAAGAGTCTGAACATGATCATTACATCTTTTCAATCTGCTGTGACTACTCGAGCAAGATACGGACAAGCTTGGTTCGGATCATGATCAGACGACAACTTTCGAATTATTCAACCTCTAGCCCGTACTGTTTTTTTTTCCTTAAAAGAATTCTTTTTTCCATTTCAGTAATGTGGCTGCAGTTTCCTTACAAAGCAAACTTCCTGTCAGAGCCTGAAGTCCAAGAATCCGAATGTACGTGTAACTTCCTTTCATAGTTACAAAGACAAACAGCATTGTGATTGCAGATGGATGTATGATGATCTGATATTTGTTTCTTGTCCTGTCTGACCATCCTTTGTTTAATACCTTGTAAACAACGATCAGTCTTTCAATACTAAGAATCTCCAACATGATCATGACAAAAATCAGAATCATCTGCTTAGTCCTTGCTATGACGCCTCTGCAATTCTCATTCCTGTCTGTGCCCACACACTCTTCCTCAATCGCAAACCTTATTTATAAACAGCCAACAATGCCACAATGCATTCCACAAACATCTCACCGGACAAGAAAATCTATTCAAAGGAAGTGAAAACGAATACGTGTTAAGTGACAGGACTCCGTGTGCAAAATGGCGGCGGCATTAGCCGGGGATGACCTCGCTCAGACGATGAGCCAGAGGTCGCTCAGCAGCAGCCGCTCGACGAGCCGGAGGATGAGCCTCTCGGCGAGTGGCAAGAGCTGGGCCTCTGCGAGCATTCGCGAGGTGTGGAACACGCAGGGCGATGTGTTCCAGAAGAGCGGAAGGGAGGATGACGAGGAGGAGCTGAAGTGGGCGGCGATCGAGCGGCTGCCAACGTACGACCGGCTGAGGAAGGGGATGCTGAAGCAGGCGTTGGATGATGGGAGAGTTGGGTACGAAGAGGTTGATGTCACCAACCTTGGAACGAATGACAAGCAGCATCTCATGGAGAGCATATTGAAGGTAGTTGAGGAGGACAATGAGAAATTCCTCCTCAGGCTGAGAGAGAGAACTGACAGGTCAGTGAGCACAGCAGCCTTACAATTTCTCCTTTCTCCCTTTCGTATCCTGATCTAGATCAGCACAAAGCAGAAGAGAAAAAAAATTAGCAGACTCACTCTATGACTAAGTATAAAGAATGTTCTCTTTGAAGGCGTTTTCGGTATCCTTGACGGTACCGAGCCGAAGATTTCGAGTTGATTTTCTCATTCTTAGGTTGATTTTGATGTTTATAACAGGGTTGGGATTGACAACCCCAAAATCGAAGTCCGCTTCGAGCATTTATCAGTGGAAGGAGATGCCTATGTTGGCACCCGGGCACTTCCTACTCTGCTGAATTCTTCCTTGAATGCTATAGAGGTATGCTCGTATCATTTCTTTTTTCCCCTACCTTCACTTCTTCACTGATTGGGTAAGGATTAAACTAGTTGTTTCTTGGTGACACTCGATTCATGAATAACTTCCATTTCTCCATCCTCTTTGCCTCCTCTTTTTTCTGCATAATTCTCTGCAACTTTGGCCCCACATTCTAAATTTACGTCGGTTACTGAAAATGTAATGGCTACATTTTAGTGGAGACCTTGTGCTGATATGAAGCTGCACCTTGATGTGATGAACAGGGAGTTCTTAGCATGGTTAAGCTACTCCCATCCAAGAAGAGAGTAGTTAAGATACTGCAAGACATGAGCGGGATCGTAAAACCATCGAGGTATATTCCTCATAATTTAGAAAACTATTCTTTGCCTAAAGGAGAGAGTAGTATGTATGTTTCTGCATTCAATCCCCTGATATGGCAGTATAAATTTATCTTCGAATGCTCATGTAAAGACACTTGACAATGGATGATTTTCATTATGTAAGTCAAGGCTTTTCTCTTCGTTTTTGACCTACAAGTGCTTTCATTATTCAGAATGACATTGCTCCTGGGACCACCTGGATCGGGGAAAACCACCTTACTGCAAGCACTTTCGGCAAAGCCGGACAAGGACCTAAGGGTGTGTTTACAATCGACGATCAATTTGATACTGTTAGCTACCCAGCTAAAGAGAAGTAGATACTATAACAAGCAGAGTTTATACCCCTTTTGCTGTCATTTAACATTCGCATTAGCCTAAGTTCGATTAAGGGTACAGATATTATGTCCAATCTCAATTTGATGCGCAATTTCTTCCCCTCTTGGAGCTTGTTCTTGTACTTGCAACTGTTTACAGTACGTTTCTGAATTTGCTGTTGAATATTTGGTTGCATATGTAGTCAAACTCAGAATCTGAACTTTCTTGATCATACTAACATGTTCAGATATCCGGGAAAATCACTTATTGTGGTCATGAAATGTCGGAATTCGTTCCCCAAAGAACATGCGCTTACATAAGCCAACATGATCTTCACCATGGAGAGATGACGGTGAGAGAGACCCTGGATTTCTCGGGCCGTTGCTTAGGAGTTGGAATGAGATACGAAATGCTTGCCAAGCTGTCGAGAAGAGAGAAGGAAGCGGGAATTAAACCAGATCCCGAGATAGATGCCTTCATGAAAGCCACTGCAGTGGCAGGACAAGAAATGAGTATCGTGACGGATTATGTTCTCAAGGTTTGCACTTGATCTCGTAGTTGCTATCTGACCCTATTCGTTATTTAAAAAATTCATACTCATATGCCGATAAAATCATCAGATTCTGGGATTGGATATCTGTGCGGATATTATGGTGGGTGATGAGATGAGAAGAGGCATATCCGGGGGCCAGAAGAAGCGCGTTACTACCGGTATGCGAAACAGAAACCGGAGTGACTAAATTCTTTTTGTGAAAACTTGGCTCTGGTTTATGCTTGCCATTCTTGACTTAGCTGGGAATAATACATGAGCTTGCAATTGGCAGGGGAAATGCTTGTTGGACCAGCCAAAGCTCTCTTCATGGACGAAATATCAACAGGCCTGGACAGTTCTACTACCTTCCAAATTGTTAGATTCATGAGGCAGATGGTTCACATCATGGATGTCACCATGATAATCTCCCTTCTGCAACCGGCTCCCGAAACATTCGAACTTTTCGATGATGTCATCTTACTTTCAGAAGGACAGATTGTTTACCAGGGCCCAAGAGAAGACGTGCTTGAGTTTTTCGAGAGCATCGGCTTCAGATGCCCAGAGAGGAAAGGCATAGCTGATTTCTTGCAAGAAGTGACTTCCAAGAAAGACCAAGGACAGTATTGGTGCAAAAAGAACGAGCCCTGCAGATTTGTCAGCGTACCGGATTTCGTCAGCCACTTTAGTAACTTCCACATCGGTCAGAAGCTCCATCAAGAGCTCGCGGTTCCTTTTGATAGGATTAAAGCCCATCCGGCTGCACTAGTGAAGGAGAAGTACGGACTCCCGAGTTGGGAACTCTTTAAGGCGTGTTTCGCGAGAGAGTGGCTGCTAATGAAGCGCAGTGCTTTCTTATACATATTCAAGACAGTACAAATCACCATCATGTCGATAATTGCCATGACAGTCTTCATAAGATCGGAAATGAAGCCCGGTACGGTCGAGGGTGGAGGGAAGTACTATGGCGCGCTATTCTTCAGTCTCATTAACGTCATGTTCAATGGGATGGCAGAGCTCGCAATGACCATCTTCAGGCTTCCGGTATTTTTCAAGCAAAGGGATTTCTTGTTTTATCCTGCTTGGGCTTTTGGCTTACCGATTTGGCTTCTTCGGATCCCGATTTCGCTGATGGAATCCATAATATGGATAGTTCTGACATACTACCCCATTGGTTTTGCCCCGTCAGCCAGTAGGTGAGCTGAGTCCTCTCTCCTAGTTTTTATAGCCGACGAGCGATGTTCAAGTCTGAAGTTTCTTGTATCACGTTATGTCAAATGAACCAATCTTTTTACTACAAGAATGTTGATTCAAACTTGTTCACATTTTTTCAGGTTTTTCCGTCAACTACTGGCATTCTTTGGTGTGCATCAGATGGCTCTTGCACTTTTCCGGTTTATCGCTGTGCTTGGGAGGACACAGGTGGTGGCAAATACTCTTGGTACCTTCACATTGCTTCTTGTTTTTGTCCTTGGAGGATTCATCGTCGCCAAAGGTAAGAGACCCGATTTTACCAGAGCCTTCGTCGTCAACATCTCTATGGATTATGAGCTCTAGCTGCTAAAAATGGAATACTATTTCCCTCCTCCTGCAGATGACATACAGCCATGGATGATATGGGGCTATTATGTTTCTCCGATGATGTACGGACAGAATGCCATAGTCATAAATGAATTCCTTGATAAGAGATGGAGCATTGTAAGACATTTTTGGAGTTTATTTAAGTTGGTCTTCTCATCTGTTGGACAATAATGCTTCAATTCACTTCTTATATCACTTAAATTTGTCGTTTTTAGCCCAATACCGACCCGAGAATTTCTGAACCGACGATCGGGAGAGTTCTTCTGAAGTACAGAGGAATGTTTGTCGAGGACCACTGGTATTGGATCTGCATTGGGGCACTCCTTGGCTTTTCTCTCCTTTTCAACGTCTGCTTCATCCTGGCCCTCACTTACTTGAATCGTAAACTCCACTGGGTCCCTAACATTGACTTCGGCTATGCATACATCATTGTGAAACTCTGAAATTTACTGTCAAACTGCAACCGTGCAGCTCTGGGAGATTCCAAATCAATTACTTTGGATGAAGTTGGTGAGAATAAGGATAAGAAGCAGTCTACTTCTAATGGACAGAACAAGATTGTGTCTTCAGAAATGCGTTCAGCATCTACAGCCCCCTTCTTTGAAGGTATGAGAACTCCCATACGTTGTCCTTATTAATAAGCTTAGACTTTTCCTCAATTAGCATTTATTCTAACACCAGTAGGTGTTTTCTTGTGATGCATAGACTATGTGTGCTCAAACTGTCAGGAAGTAACACGTATTGAAGAGATCACTTTTTCTGCACTGACCTCTTTAGCAATTTGCAGGCATAGATATGGCCGTGATGAACACTTCGGACAATGCTAAGTCTGGCGTTAGCGCTCCAGTGCAAATGAATGCTAAAAGCGGAATGGTTTTGCCATTTCAGCCCTTGTTACTGGCATTTAATCATGTGAATTACTATGTGGATATGCCCGCCGTAAGTCTCTTCCTCGTGCCACTGTAGTCATTCTTTTGGCTTCTCTTCATGCAGAAAGATTCATGGAAGTTCAATGTTTGTTCACAAACATAAATAGCTGCTAATAATTGTCTGGACTTATCAGGAAATGAAGAGCCAGGGAATTGAAGAGAGTCGTCTTCAATTGTTAAGGGATGTTAGTGGTGCATTCAGGCCGGGCGTTTTGACAGCACTAGTTGGAGTTAGCGGTGCTGGGAAGACCACTTTGATGGACGTTTTAGCAGGGAGGAAGACCGGCGGCTATATTGAAGGAAGTATTAGTATTTCTGGCTACCCAAAGAACCAAGAAACTTTCGCTCGGGTCAGCGGTTACTGCGAGCAAAACGACATCCATTCACCCAACGTCACCGTGCATGAATCACTGGTGTACTCAGCATGGTTGCGTCTCCCTAAGGATGTGAAGAAGGAAACCCGGCAGGCATGTTTTTCATTCTTGCCATCTGAATTAGCATTGCCTCCTAAGTTCAGTATATGCCCACCTATATGTCAATTCCAAAGCTCCTGAATGATTTTTTTTTATCTATATAGCATTCCAAAACCGTAATTTTCTTTTGTTAAGAGTTGAATGAATTATTTTTCTTACTCCCCGATTAAGTTTCTCTCAACACGTACGCTAACATCCTGCAATGCCTTTTGTTCCCTTCAGCAATTTGTCGAAGACATCATGGAATTGGTTGAGCTGAATCCTCTTAGGAACTCCCTAGTTGGACTGCCAGGAGTAGATGGCCTCTCAACTGAGCAACGAAAGAGACTCACGATTGCCGTGGAACTTGTGGCCAATCCCTCCATCATCTTCATGGATGAGCCAACATCTGGCCTTGATGCTCGAGCCGCTGCCATCGTCATGCGTACCATTAGAAACACGGTTGATACAGGGAGAACTGTTGTTTGCACAATTCACCAACCAAGCATAGACATTTTTGAAGCATTTGATGAGGTACCTCAACAAGATTGATATCATTTGATCTTTTTCTCCCTTTTCTGAGTGGTCTAAGGTTGCTTTGTTCTCTTTCGTATTTGCAGTTGTTCTTGATGAAAAGAGGAGGACAAGTTATTTATGCCGGACCCCTTGGTCAATGCTCGCGCAAGCTCGTGGAGTACTTCGAGGTGGGTCTTGATCTTACTGCAAGAATTGGATTGGAAGCTTCTGATCATTTTGAGCTTGATGTAGCTTTGGTCCCAAAGTCGTACACTAACTGCTCAAATCTGTACATAGCTAAGATCTATATGATTTTTACAGGCTATCCCAGGGGTTCCCAGGATAAAAAATGGTAATAATCCAGCAACATGGATGCTCAACGTCTCTTCTTCAGCTGCCGAAGCTCAACTTGGAGTAGATTTTGCAGAGATTTATGCCAACTCTGAACTTTACAAGTATGTCACTTTAAAAGCAACTGCATGGACCTTTCACTTGCACGTTTTATTGTCCTTAATGACTCTAAGATTGCAAATATTGGGACTATTCACTAGGAACAATCAGGAACTCATCAAACAGTTGAGCTCTCCGGAACCTGGATCCAAAGACCTCTACTTCCCAACTAAGTATTCTCAAAACTTCGTGACGCAATGCAAGGCTTGCTTCTGGAAACAGCACTGGTCCTACTGGAGGAACCCTCAGTATAATGCAATCCGGTTCTTCATGACCACAGTTGTCGGGGTCATGTTCGGACTAATCTTTTGGAAGAAGGGCGACCAAACGTAAGCTCGCAACCTTTTCTCCTTTCCTTTTCCCCGACAGTTTGGGCTCCGACATGTTTGATACGCTTCTAAAGCCAAGGGAATGAATGATACATGAGCCAGTTTGAATAATTCAGATCTCGAGTCAAATGAACTTCTCTTTTCCTTTCCTTTCCATTTATCTCTGCCTTTCCTTTCGGTTAACAGATATAAAGAGCAAGACTTATTGAATCTTTTGGGAGCTATGTACTCAGCCGTTCTTTTTCTGGGTGCCACCAACACTTCGTCAGTTCAGCCGATCGTCACAATAGAGAGAACAGTTTTTTACCGAGAAAGAGCAGCAGGAATGTACTCGGCTTTGCCTTATGCATTTGCGCAGGTATTAACTCGATGGATTGTTAACAAATGAACCGTTGTTCATTCGCGTAATATCGCTTAAAATTTTTCATTGTATTGCAGGTAGCCATAGAGGCAATATACGTGGCTATCCAGACTTTGGTGTACAGTCTCCTCCTTTATTCCATGATCGGATTTCACTGGCGAGTTGACAAGTTCCTGTGGTTCTACTACTACATTCTAATGTGCTTCATCTATTTCACGTTGTACGGAATGATGACTGTTGCCCTCACCCCAAGTCACCAAATTGCGGCAATCGTCATGTCCTTCTTCCTCAGCTTCTGGAACCTGTTCTCTGGATTCCTCATCCCCAGGACGGTATGTATACTCGCAGATCGTAGAAGGATTACTCGTCATTTATGGATATGCTGTATCCGAACATCAACCAAATGCTCCCATTACTAGCATGAAGAAATCAAGAAAAATTGCAGGTGTATATGCATGACATAATCAGCCGGAACAACTTAGAAATACGAATCTGAATAAAACTAAGAGCCTACATTTTCATCATTCTAAGATCGGTCAATAGGGTACATAATGCAGTATCCGACTTCATGCCAACCAATTTCTAACTCAAAATTCATTGAAGTATTCGAGTTTGCTCATAGCTTTTGACAGCTGATGTCTGCTTCATACTTGATCATTGCAGCAAATTCCGATATGGTGGAGGTGGTACTATTGGGCATCGCCAGTGGCCTGGACAATCTATGGACTCGTGACATCTCAAATAGGCAACAAAGAAAATCCAGTCTTTGTTCCTGAACGTGGCAACATGACGGTGAAGGACTACCTCAAGCAGACCAAAGGTTTCGACTATGACTTCCTTGGGGTTGTTGCGGTAGCTCACATTGGTTGGGTTCTGCTCTTCACCTTCGTCTTCGCCTATGGCATCAGATACCTTAACTTCCAAAGGAGATGATGAGAACTATGCCGAAAACGACTCTGTGTTCTCTGCAAAGAAGAAACATCAAAATAAGTGAACTTCTGCGTTAACATGTTATTTCATTCTTATTGAGATTCTTGTTTTATCAACATGTACGCATTTTTTCTCAAGTACGCAAAACTTCCCAGTTGTGTACTTTCTACTTTCTTTTGACAAACATGCTCTTGGCAACTTCTTTGAAGAAAAGTCAACTTAGCACCAAAAATGAGATGCTTCAATTTGTGCCCCTTGCTCCGGATGGTATTTTCAGGAGGGAAAGAAGCAATGTACGGCTGGAAAAAAAGAAAAAGACAGTTCCGGATAAAAGGCGACTTTGATTTGCTTTAGTTCAATTGACGTTATTTGACTCCATGAGAAAAGTTACAGACAATCAAAGAGAGACGGAAAACTGATGCATAACCGTGCACCGGAGTTTGACAGAAAAACATTACTCCTCTTCCCAATCATCCTTTTGCAAGCCTGTCTTAAAAAACGGGATACTGATCGCCAACAGATCAAGATTAAACCATGCTCAAGCGAACTTAGGTTTGATCGGTGGCCACAGCCCGTTAAATATGGATCACATTGCTAATCGTCGAGCATCACATTGATCATTGCATTGCAGTTTTCCTTGAGAAGCTCATCATTGAGCATTGCATGGCACATTTCCCTGAGAGCGCATTGCACACTGGGTCAGAGAACTGATGGAGGGGCGAATCCAGGGAAAGGACATCAGAAGCGACATGTGCACATTGAAGCATAGACCAAATATCCTTCTGGTCATCAACTTGTATACATGCTTATGTTGTAGCATCTACTGCATTGACAGCTTTCCTGGATTGTAGCGAGGAACTTATCATGAATCCACAGATTTCTGCCGGTTTAGTCTTTGTGTCATGACATTATTGGCCATTTCGTCACCTTTTATGTGCTTAAGTTGCTTTGCTGGACTATTCTTGGTAAACTCTTTTCATTCCTTTCAGTTCATCATCAACTGTCAAAACTTACCATTAACAAAATGAATCAGTTTTTTTTCCCTCGCCGGAAATCACTCCCTGGCTCTACATGCTCCTGTCTAAAATTGATCATTAATGCACTGAACAGTATCCTGGAGTATCTGGAGAGGCATGCTTTGCATTGCATTCAGCTGGGTGCACGCCGCGATGCTTTGAACTCATCTCCATAATCTGAGGTAACCGAAGCACACTAGAAAAAGTCTCTCAGATTGTTCCAACCCCTTCTGCAAATTCCAACATCGACAGCTGCTGAAACCATTGCCAAGCACAATTTTGTTTTCGTCATCATCGACATAGTCCATCACTAGTAATTACACAGCAGCCAATTCCCGTAGATTCCACCATATCAACCTCCTTTGCTTGACAACATGCAACCACTCGCCTCATCCACCAACCTATCCAAAAACTGCTGCCTCAATTGGCATTGTCACTTCATCAGTGTGTCTGGATGGTGCCTTCAATCAGATGATCCAGAGACACCTAAACCAGGGGCTTCATCACCACCCCAAATCTATCCACCGCTCGAAGGAGAAGGTTCAAAGTCTCAGAAGGAGAAGATGAGAAGTCTCAAATTATTTCACGGTCAGTGAAGAGGAAAGCAGAACCAAAACGGGTGTTCCCAAAGCAAATATTAAGTAACTGTAGCACAAAAGGATTTACTGAGCCAAATTGTGAGGCACTACAAACATGCTCGACATAAAAAGGCATAGAAGAATCCGACCAAAAAAAAAGGGGCAGAAGAAGACTAAGACCAATAAATTGAATCTTACTTAAGCAGCTAGAGTTTTTTCCTCTTTTTGGCCGAAAGTAGCTAGTGTTGGAAAATGTCTTCTGTATACAATTAATAATCCCATGAATAGGCAAGTTGTAGATCTGTATCAATCCCCTGTAGCTCTCACGTATCAACTATGCTAATTTTTTTCTTCACAATTTTTAGATGGACAAACTCTTCAATGAGCATGCTTGTGGAGTCATTTTTTTGTCTCACAAAATCTGCAGATCACGTTCAGCCAGGTAGAAGTTTCCGGTACTCTGCCAGCAATTTTGGAATATCATCCATACGCAACTGAAAGCAACACAAACCATCAGCCATCAAAAAAGAGAAATGTAATATAATGAAGTGGATGCTGAAAAGACTTAACACTCATAAATTACATGATTTCTCAGAAATAAAGAACAGTTCCGCAAGTAAAAGCCCTACAGTAGACAGCTATGTACACAAACAAAATCAGGAAACTGAGCCATATCTAGCAACTGAAAAAAGCACATGCATACGTGGAACAAATCAAAAACTATTTCAAGTACATTTGAGGACACAAGTTTATACATCACCAACAGATGAATGTTACTGTTATATACACCATGATCGTATTCATTGAATCTGAGAATTGGTTGGCTAATGCTGACCTTCATTTTCTACAGAAATCTATGAAAATCAAAATTGGCATTACTTGCTAGCCCTCTCGCCTAAACCAGACCAACACTCTAATGAAAGAACATATCAAGTCTTTAAAACTTTCACGATTTGATTGGAAGAACAGAAAACACAGAGCTGGAAGGCAAAGCCATGCATTGTTAGTACCTGAATTGCATTCCTCAAATGGTAAAATCGATGTGCCTCCTTCCCCAGCAGGCCAGTCTCAATCGATTGTTCATCAGATCCACTTTTTTCTCTGCAACAGAGACCCAATTGCCAACAAGAAGACCATTACATGGACAAATTAAAGAACATGAGAGGAAAACAAGAATAATTTGACAACCCAAATGAAAAACACGATATCTTCACCATTTGGCCAGTAGTACATTAACCGTTATAATAAACAATCTGGAAAACAATATGACACGCCGATCGGCAGTGGACAGATAATGGATTCATCATGATTTCTGTTATTGTCTAGATTTCCATGTGGGGTGATGGTATTGTGAATGACAAAATCTATTATTACATCAGTGCAAAACACAGTATACTTCATTGGAAAGATAGTCTATGTAATTTCGAGTCACGAAACTGAAAAAATTCAAATCCTCTTGTTGGACACACTCACTCCATTACAGAAACCATCATTCATTTATTCGTCGAACAAGTAAGTGAATTTATCTGATATATGGCAAGACTCATATTGTGAAAATGAAACTAAGCAGGGATTCGGTGAATTACATGAAGGCAAAAGCAAATCTTTGGAGCAACAAAAATGATTCTTAAAGGTCCCATCAGTTCACAAATTTGTTCATAATAAAATATTCAACTCAATTTTCTATGTATGCAAGGAGTACATGTATTGGTTTTTTGGCAAATATAAACTGGTCGATTAAACCGCAAGGACTGTGTATGACATTCCATTTATAGCTGATAATTGAGATAGAGGGCCACTCTTACATATGGTGTGTGATCAAGCGCTGGTAATCATGAAGCAAAGGACCAAGCTCCTTGAGTGGCATGGCCTTGGCATCCACTGTCTTCCAGTGGTCACGAAGAACCCCAGTTGCATCCTTAGCAAATAGGAATAATGTTAATTTTCTATTTCTGCTGGGTGACATGGAATTAAAATGCCAAATGAAATTCTGATGAACCATATGGTGGCTATTGGATATGGAACAAGTTAAACCTTTCCACCACTTGAAATCGTATCTCCAGTGATTCTCGATGCCAGGTCACAAAATTCCCTGTCCTCTGACACATCCACAATTTCACGCCCTGGATTAGATAGCGAAACAGAAATCCCTAATCTCTTCTGCAGCTCTGAAATTGCAGTTTCTTCCTTCTCCCTTTCCTATCAAAGCAAGGCACAACAAACTCTGAACTATATGCATACAATCATAGAATCAAGATATTGAGAACAAAAGTAAATGAAGAGATCGTATCTACGCTGCTAATCGCAAAACTGCAAAATTCTCATCAAGCACCATGACACAAATCATTTTTGGATAAATTCATACCAACAGAACGCAATCAACAATGTGAAGCAGCAGGCCTCAAGATGGAGATAATTTCAGAAGCCATATCAATCTTGCAGAGGAATCCATGTGAGTTCATGACGCCAATACCTCTATTGCTGATAGGACGCTATCATTTGACACTGTGGAACCCTGATCTTCACAAAAATTTCTAGGAGGAGAGACCGTCCGTCGCTTTGCAATGGGATCCCCTGCAGGAGAATTAAAAGGAATTAAACCTTAGCAGTTTGTCCCATTTACAATTTATGTCTCCACTATGATTCCTCAAGTATTAGCAAAAACGTGAAAGCAACTCATGCCAGCTCTACATCATGAGATGCAAGTGAAAGTTTTGCAATATATAAGATTTACTAAATGTTAAATTCTACAAGGATGTAATCTCCAAGATATATTGAAGTCTCTCAACAAATATGATGTCACGATCCTAAGGTTTAAATATCCTAGATGTTTATGTGAGATAATAATTACTCAAAAAATCAATGACGCACCAGGCGACAGAAGGGAAGTTGAAAAAGAAAAACTAAAACGGTGCGTCAGTTCAAAAGACATTATCTCCATAAAGGGCCATAAGGCTTTGCTGCTATCAGATAAGCTCCCCAAGGCCTCATCCCTGGGGGATGAACGGAACAACCATCTTACACCAAGGCTCACCCCATTTGATTAGTGCAAATAGTTAATAGCAATCACATGGCACATTAGGTGGTATGACAACCAAGATTTCTTGGCATATGGCTCGCTGTAACATGTGGAATGCCTTATTAAAATTTAAAACTGACTTGATGAATCAGTTTATCACCTTCTGGAACTAACCACCAGAAATCGCCGAAAGTCACTTTTCCATCGTAACCACCAAATAACAGATGACGTGAGCCAATAGATGCCATAGAATGGTAAGCACGAGCTGGAGGTGGTTCATTGGTAGTAGGCAAGCGCTTCCACTGTGCTGAAACTTCAGTTATGCAAAAGAGAAGTAAAGGAAATTGGTACGCATGAATAACGCAGGAGCAAGATATACAGAGCCTGGGTCGCAATGGATAAGATTTGATTTGAACAACTGTAAAACAAATTACACAAATTTCTGCCATCGTCGTATAAAAAGGTAGAGTTATTAACCTAGTATTTGATGCTAATATTTACAATGTCATCTCAATACTTGCATTCTGTCTTGAAGATGAAAATCTGTTTTCCGCTTGGGCATTGGAAATATCAAGAATAGTTTTACTTGGACCACAGATATACTGGAAAAAAGGAAAGGAAAAAAAGAGCCTGAAGCCATCAAAAGTAACAATCTCTATTTCTTGGAAATAACTGTGACTAGGTTCCTCTAGTTGAAGCATATTCATACCCTTTCTAGAAGTTCAGGATTCAAGTTACAAAAACCCCAGCATTCACTAGACCCATCTTATTTTAATAATACCAGGTATTTCCATCAATCTGACAATTAAGTCAAGACAACAGGAAAGGCCATGTACTTCATTTACACCACAATGTCATGTGGGATGGACCTCTACTTATAGTCTGCAAATACTTAGAAGCCCACACCTCTGTCCAAGATAATACAGTCATTGTAGTAAATATCATAGCGACTCAGCCAGCCACCTGTCCCATGCCCTCCAAACAACAAGAGCTGCAGAAACACAAAATGCACTATCATAAGGAAAGAAATCCAGTAAATTTAAGATGATTATTTTCTGGACCCTAGCCTGTACAAAAATAATGAAAGTGCACTCATTTGCTTGCGGTATGTGCAGGTAGGCGGGTGGAGAGAGAGAGAGAGAGAGAGAGAGAGAGAGAGAGAGAGAGAGAGAGAGATTTTCATCTAAACAGCATGAGCAGCTGACTTTTTATGCCGTTTGGACAAAATTTTACTACCAATCCAATAAGTATGGACAATGGACTGCAAGAACTTTTTTCCGGTGTCGAAAAACTAATAAAAAGAAGCTGACAAAATAACAAGCAACATATTTCAGGGGACGTAGTAAAAAGAAATGGGATTCAGAAAGATGTGATTACATAGAGCCCTCCAGATGTAACAGTGTGACCACAACGAGGTGAAGGAGCTTGACCGGGAAGCTTTAGTTGTGTCCATCCAGGTGTTTCATTCTCTTCCTTCCAACAAGACGTGGTTACAAGTTAGTACACTTTCACGTACAAGCGATCACTTTCAACATAATAAAAAAATATTCAAGGATAGAAACCACTCACTAAAACTAGAGAAAAAAATCTTATAAAGGAAAAATGTGATTTTACAGGTCATTTGCCCTTAATTTCGGCAAATAAAAAGTCAGCCCAAAAGTTTAAGTCCTTACATATTACATCGGGTACCATATATAAGGCGCAACTAAACCTAGAAACAAACACCTTCTTTCACATGCAAACTAGACATGATGAATTGATGTAAGGGGAAGAACTGACACAATAACTACTTGCTGAATACAATATTAAAGAGTGCATGAAGATCCGACACTTGGCTCTAGTACCATGTAGAAGAGTGTCAACCGAAAACCCAAGCTGTTAGGTGAAGGAAGATAAAAAATACATAAAGCCAGACAACACCCCCCTAATAAGCGAGGTGGGACTCTTCAACACCATGAGATCTACTTAAACTAAACTACTTTTGATTTCTCACTTCTTACTATGACAAAAGCTTGCTTAATAGAAGAGTTAGACATAAAAACAACCAAATAGCTTCAGATGTTTGGGTAGTAATCCTCTAACTTCTTTGCAAGTCTTTCAAATTATTTAGCTTCTTGAAAAAGAAGCAAAGCTTGGAAACGACAAATTATTGACTTTCCATTTTAATTTCAAATGGACAGAGACTGTAAGTATCAAGAGTGAATCTCAGATATAGTTAGTTGATCTTAATAACTTGAGAGTCTGAGTAGGTGCCACAATTTTTCAAGAACACAAAATAGATGCAGCACTGTACTTTACTTCTGCCACAATTAGATGCAAGAGCTTCATTGGGGTTAACTGTTCAGATAGCATTCTGAACATTAACAATTTGCCCAACCCTGGCCCGAAAAGAAAAAGGAAAATAAAAAAGAGATACCTCCTCCTTGCCCTTGATGGTGTCTATGTTTTCTATAGTTATTTTCTTGGGGGGTGGGACAAGGAACTGTGATATCCACCAGCATACTCAAGATGGGGATTCCAAAGACAAACAACTAATGCAGTATATAAGTGTGTTACAACTAATACAGAAGTAAAACGAAAAGGCTATGTAGACAGTATATGTTACAAAACAGTATCTAACAACATAGCTTGTTCAATTGCCAAAAATAAACTTATAGTGCACTCATGTAACTGAAAACATAGGGGAAGCAAACTGAACCAACCTCCTTCAATAAGTCCCTTCAGAGCCCACAAGTCACCCATGATTGGCCCACCACCTCCTATCAAAAGCCAAAAAGAACTCAAGTCAGCTAGGATTACCCAAGAAGGTACAGAAATTCACAATGACTACAGACTATGGGACAATTGCCCACCATTTTTTAGGGAACTTTCCCAGAGCCATCTCTAGAGAGAGAGTTCATAACTCCAGGCACTGGGAATTTGGGTGCTGAACTTTGAGATGGCATGACTATAGATACGGTTGTCCATGGTTTCTTTATTGGAATATTCATTATCCTTTCTGCTGTTAACAATTTTCATCGTATTGTGATGGAAAAACCCATCAATCATAATGTGATGGAAAAGCTACAAACTAAACAGAGATGCTAGTGTGCAGCAGATGTTAAATAATCAACTTCCACTTCTACAGGATCCTGGACCTTAATGAGGTTCAAACGACTCTCCTAATTTCTTTTATAGAAGAATTGTCTAACAAATGCATATTACAGATTACCAGACAATGAATACTGCTACATAGACTGGTCATATTAATGGAAGCCATATGTTATTCACCTCTGCCACCATAGACAAGTAAGCGCTTCTCAACCATGGTAGCTGTATGGCCACATCGAGGAGGCGGTAAAGATCCAGAAATTGATAGTTCCACCCACTCAAGTGATACTGTTCAGGAACAACGCCTAATATGAGCATTTAGCTGCGTTGAAAATTAGTAGGATACACAGATTGAATATTCAGAAATTCACAAAGCCCACTGAGAGATTACTTGTGTCCAATAAATACACATCTGATAACCACTTTTTACCATCCCAGCCACCAAACCTGCAAATAATAAAAGAATATTTGATCATTAAATGCAATGATGGATGAAATATCTCCAGCTTTTGGAGTGATTTTTGTTTTTCCTGACACTCACATAACTATTTTCTGGTTTCCAATAGCTGAAGCTGCGGCAAAATCCCGCGCAGAAGGCAAGTCACCAAAGCCAGTGAGCTCTGACCATTGCCATATATCTGCAGAAGGTAGAGGTTCAATTCAATGAATGCACCCTATAATGACTAATCATGACCATTAATCATACAAATCAACGCACATTGTACTCCCAACATATCATGAAGTACTACAAAAAGAGGCTTACCGGTATCGAGGACCCAAAAGTCACCCAATCTGAAAAATCCATGCCATCATCAACGACGTGAGTATAGGATACTGCATTTGATCAAACTCTAAGCAATTGTAAGATAAACAAGTTGCGAAGCACACCTCTTGCTACCGGAACGACCGCCGAACACAAACATATGACAATCAATCGCAACAGCAACATGAAATGCTCTGGGGCAGGGACCCACCTGCCCATCAGACCCACTCCCAGTGCACTCCGGCTGAAACCACAATCTGTTCTCTATGACAAAACACCACCACCAACATCATGGAAACACCAATCGAGGCAACTCTCAAAGTTGAACGACCGACACACGAATTATCATCTTCCAATTCGAATTAGAGGGTGAACACGGAGATGGAGGTTACCGATGTCGTAGACATATATGTCGTTGAGGAATTTCTTGTCGATGAAGCCGCCGAAGAAGATCACCTTTGACTTGCCGATGTTGACCGCAGTGTGCCCGCTGCGAGGTTGAGGAAGAGAACCAGCAAAATCAGCGGGAGAAGCTCGAACCCAGCAATGCATTTTGGGGATGATGATGGCTATGGTAGTTCTTGATCGTCCAGCTTTCGAAAAATTAGTACTTGCTCGAGTCGAGCTCCAACACAAGTGCTTCTTTCAGAGAAGACCTGCGCAGCTGAGGACACTCGGACCAAAATAAGGGAAAATTTCAATTAAGCCCCAATGTGCCCTCAATTTTTCAGAATAAAGACCTAAACTTGACTTTACTTTAAATAAGAATTTAAAGTATTCTTATTATTTCAAAAAAAAGCCTAAATAAGGGTATTTCCAAACTGGAACGAGAACCGGCCCGGAACCGCTTGTTCCACCTTTTCATGAAACCGGAACCGGCGATTCGGCCGAACCTGCCATGTCTACGATAAATTTACCGTAAATTATATGTTTTACCACGAAAAATTTCAAACTAATATAGTTATGACAAATTTTCCATAAACTATATTTTAGCCATCAAAATCCCTAAATCGATACACTTGAGATATATTTACCCTTAGTTAAGTTTTTTGACTACGAAAAATCTCAAACTAATACATCTATGACAAATTTAACTCCATTTAATTGGAGTGATGCCACAAAAAATTACAAATTGATACACTTGTGACAAACGGAAGGTAAAAATCCTAAATCGGTACATCCGTCAATTGCGACGTGCCATACAAGTTAACACTTTAACAATTATATTTAACAAAAACTAACGGATAGTAAATTTATTGCGGATGTACCGTTTTGGGATAAATTTGTCACAAGTGTACCGGTTTGAAATTTTTTGTGATTAAAAAAATAGTTTGGGGTAAATTTGTCACTAATGTATCGGTTTGAAATTTTTCGTGATATTAACCCTTGTTTTAAATAAGGGTCTAATCAAGGGCATTTTTGTCATTTTCGTTTTAAACCAACTAACCCGGACAAAAAAAAAAGAAATGGAAAAAAGAAAAAAATTAAAACATAAAATGTCCCTTCTTTAAAATAAAGAGGGCACCAAATAGGGCATTCGGCCCTTATCCGAAATAATGTTCACTTCAAGCCCTTATTTGAGAAAATGAGAATACTTTGAGCCTTATTTGAAATTTTTTTAGTTAGATGATAATCTCTGCCTAGGGAACAAACAGAATATATTTAAGAAGCATCATAAATTAGGTGTTCGAATTGAATTTCCAATCAAGCCGATAAATATTTTTGAATTTCTCACAAAAACTAAAATGAAAACTCAGTTCAAATTTTAGGAAATTTATGTTTAGATTTTATTAATAATGGAAGTATTAAATTTTATGTAAAAGTATATGATTCAAGCTTTAAAATAGAGAAAAGTCCGTAAAAGTTACTCCTTGCATCATTTTTCTTTTTTCAAATTTCGAGCACGTTGAATAAAACTTATCTTGCCCATATATTTCCCCCAGAAATATTTATTGTGTTAATAATAAAAAGTTGAGAATTTTGAATAGAAAAGTACACTTACATCTATTAATAACAACTATTTTTTTTCTCTTAGAACACAATAAGCTGCTAATGATGCTCCTATGTCAAATGGTCCGATTTGAGCTCTTTAATCATATCAAGGCCATAATCATAACTTACTTACTAAAACTCCTACGCAACATAAACAAAATCTCTTGAAGGGGCCCATCTTAATCATTTTGATTGTCCTATAAGAATTGAAACGTTTGTCTCGATGCATTTAGTAATAGATAATGAAATATGAAAATGAAAGTACGTTTTAATGTCATGAAAACTTTTTTCGTACGATTGACCACAAAAAAAAAAAAAAACACCTCTAATCCTTGTTCCGAGACTTTAGATAGAAGATAAAGTTTTTTAATGCTTCTTTAATATGATAATTAAAGTTCACATCAGGTCGTAAAATTATTATATTAGTCACTCGGTTTGAATTTTTAATTTCTTGAATTCATTGCCGTCTTTTATTTTTGCAATTTATCTATATTTTCAAATTATCAACTCTCTCGTTCGAATTAAAAATTTATATATTTCAATAAAGCTATGCTACTATCAGGGGGAAAAAAAAGAAACTTCCTAGAAATAAATAATTATTATCCTTATCTAAAAGGGCAAAAAAAAACAAAAAGAAAGGGAAAAGAAAAAAAAACGAGAATGACTAGACTCAATCGCATCATCATCGCTGCCTTTGGCCCAGATCTCCGCTGGTCTCCACAAAGAAGCTTCCTGCTGTGTTCTTCGTTCCCAAACGGGCCAATGAATCGATTACACGCCCCTTAATAAAACCAAAAACAGTGTTTCAAACTTGCAAGTGCAGTGAAAGTCTTCCTCTTTAATCTTTCATTGATTTCCGTGAAGGCCCTCCATTTCATCGTCCTGCTTTCCCACCTCTCTCCGCCCACTCCATTGCTTTTCGTGCGAATCGATCTAGTGATGATAAAAAAGTCTACTGTTGCGTCAGAGCCGTTCTTGGGTCATCATCGCTGAAGGTAATGAACTCGTCACTTCATCCTTTGGGCAGGATTTTTTTTTTTTTTTCCTCATTTCTTGATGCTGGGACTGACCTTATCGGGTAGTTCTCAGAAGCATGTCTGAGAGCTAAAGAACTGGAATTTGAAGCGGTTTCGGTTCTCTTGATGGTACAGGAGCTGAGTTCGAGGTCGAAGTGTTTGTGGGGTTGGGGGTTTTTCAGCTGTCGATGCAGAATCTTGATCAAGACAAGGGAGATCAGAGGTAAAGAACCCATTTGGGTCTTACTGGTTCTTGCTGTTTCAGTGATAGTCTCCGATGTCTCCATGTTTATAGTACTGTCTTTTGCTAGCTCGTGACCATGAGTACTGCTCTAGTGATCTGGGTGGTTTCCTCCTATATATTTAGAAAGTGGATCTCTGTTGATATCTAAAGACCCTTTACATATAGTGTCCTGGAATTCCTTAAGAAATCGGATCTTTACAACAAATCTTGAACAATAGGAGTCTGTCTAGTGGAGCTGAAGTTCTCATATTTGTTATCACTCACTCTGCTGCACCCTGAACGAGGCGATTGTATTAATTAAGATGTATTTCCTTCCAATTGAGTAAATTTGAGTGATGGCTGGATATTGAGTGCCATTTTCTGTCTTAAAAAGGAAGTGATAGTTGGTAGTTCTTTGACTTTTCATTTTAGAGTAGGCTCCAGGCAGTGTGATCTGGACACGGCATTTTTTGGGCTGAACTGTTTACTTGATTGGACTGGGAGCATAAAAAATGCGACTGATTAAGTTCATTCATGGTCTAAGTGGTGGCATAAAATAGTTTGTTGCTTTGCCTTGCCCTCACAAATTGGGAATGTCCTAATTGCTTCGTCATTCAAACTTAATTCTTTAATCTATAGTGGGGAAGGGGAGAAGGGAAGAAAGAGGATGATTATCAGCAGGAATTATCCATAGCCTGAAATGGAAGATTTTGGGGAAAATGAGGACAACCATCTAGAGGCATATGTCTTAGAATTTGAGAGGATGATTGGTACATTTGTAAAGTTTTGATCTTTCAAATTCCATGCTCTCTAGAGGAAAAGGTACCGAGACAACTGAATATGTTGATACTGTTCACTTTCAAATTCGTGTTTTGTGACAATAAAACGAAGAAAGAAGCTTTCCTTGTATTGAACTCTATGACATCAAGTATTCTGTGAGACCGTGGCAACTTGATACTTCATGTAATTTTTTGCTCTAATTATTGATTACAAATTTCTTTTTAATCAGGATAAGTTCTGATATGGAAGATTCAAATGCGATGACCATTGAGTTCCTTCGGGCACGATTACTGTCTGAAAGATCAGTCTCTAAAACTGCAAGGCAAAGAGCTGACGAATTGGCAAAACGGGTATGATTCTCCCTGGTGCAGTCTGCCTAGTTTTTTCTTTTCCTACAACTTCTCTCTCTCTCTCTCTCATCCCTGGGTCCCTTCAAATGAAATTAGGTAGCGGAGCTGGAGGAGCAATTGAGGATTGTGGCTCTGCAAAGGAAGAAGGCTGAGAAGGCTACAGCTGATGTTCTTGCTATATTGGAGAGTCATGGCGTTAGTGATGTTTCTGAGTCATATTACTCAAGTTCGGATCAGGAAGCGACACCACGTAAACTGAAAGTCTGTAATGGTTCAAGCAAAGGAGGAGAGAGCTCTGTTAGTTCAAAACAACTAGGGAATGAATCAGAGGAATTTTCAGGTACGGAGTTTGATTCGACAGCGTCTGGTGGAAACTTGTCCTGGAAAGGCCGAAAGGATGCCTCACGATCTCTTGGGAAATATAAGGATACTTCTATAAGAAGGCGAACCAGTCTTGGAACAATGTCCTCATCTTCAAAACATCGCCCAGGGAAATCATGCCGCCAAATAAGACATAAGGATCAAAGGTTTGTGAGCTTCCTTTTCCTTTTTGATAATCCCGAGTTAGTAGTGAGACCTTGTGCGTGCGCGTGTGAGTGTGTATGCGTTTGTGTGTTGCGTGTCATACTTCATGAGTCATTCATTGACATCCTTGTGCGAGCATAGTATTCTATTGTCTAACCTGGATAGTCAGACAGGTCATAGGTTCAGAGATTTGTATCCAAGAGGAAGAATAATTGTATAGGCCATCATTCTAGTCCAGCAAAGTTCATTTCATTATACTCAGCACCTGCAAGACTAGAGTGGGCAATCGAGATTATCCGGCATGTTTTGGCAGATTTTGCTCTTAAGTCACCCAAATCTCTGAGTCACTTGAATGGTCTGCAAAACCCAGCACATGCATGACATGATACTTTCTTTGCACTGCTGCTTGAAAGAATTAAGGTCTTCATGGAAAATTGATATATCAGCTTTCTTTTGTTGCAGACTAGAATCCTCTGAGGTGATGAATGGGTCTGCTAAAGTTGATGCTCAAGAAAATGACGATGCCAAATCTTCCGAGACGTGCCAGGATTTATCTGAAACAGGGTGTGAGGTCTTTAGAGACGACCCTGAATTGCACTTAGAAAAAGAAGTGAGCGACAGGCCAGTTTCGGGACGGGTAGAAAATGAAGGAAATGTAGTAGTCAGTGGTATCCTTGAGAACAATGACGACAGAGGAGAGAGAGACATGGAAAGGGCACTAGAACATCAAGCGCAACTGATTGGCCAATATGAAGCAATGGAAAAGGCACAAAGAGATTGGGAAGAGAAGTTCAGAGAGAATAATAGCAGTACACCGGTATGCTTTCTCTGGAACCTGCTTTTAGAGAACTGAGAACATGCACTTCTCTCCTCTCTAATTTACATGAAATTATAAAAATTAGAAAAGTGAAAGAGTCTTCATTGCCATGCAAAAGAAAATAAGAAAGTGGGAAGTAACTATTGCATTCTATTTCTACTTTGAAGGTTCTATAGCATGAGGTCGTGCACATTGGTTTCCCAGGCTTATAAATAATGCCAGACTCTTTATTTTATATTTAACCCATGCAATTAACATACTTCTCTGCCGGTCATCATCTATAGGATTCGTGTGATCCTGGTAACCACTCAGATATTACTGAGGAGAGGGATGAAATAAAGCACCAGGCTCCGTATGCTCCACTTGGAGTTGCAATGGAAACCGTCGAATCTAAACTTGGAGCTGAGGATGCTTCTACCGATAACAAATTGTTGGGAACTCAACCAGAAAGCTTCCATCAAGGTCTGCAGCCCGGAGTGGAATCCGCAGAAAGTCAGAAATATTCTATCCCAGTTGATAAGCCCCCCAATCAAGAACATATGTCTTCAACGTCAAGTAGAAAAGGTAAACAAGAGAACCTGGCAAGCAACTATTCACCGGGACAAAACCACCATAATATGGGTTATGGTGATTCTCAAGGGAAGCAGTCAGCACATGGTTTTTCGCCTTCTGCTAGTGACACGTCTCATAAAGTCGAAGCTCTCAGAAACCAAGCTGAACACTATGCCTTAGTTCCACGTGGAGCGGCCGGTGCACATGGTGTCCTTGATTCGCTCAAACAGGCTAAATTACTGCTGCAAAACAAAATGACGAGAATGCCAGTTTCAGATTGCGGACCTCTTCAAATAACTAGTAAACCGCCTGTCTACAAAACTGATATTGGGGACAAGATGGATATTCCCGGTGAATGTCCCGGCCTTTTCAGAGTTCCAACAGATTTTTCACTTGATGCTGCAAAAGCGAATTTGCTGGGTTCAGGTTCTCGGTTGGGTTTAGCAGGTACTTACCCAGAAACTGGAGTTGTGCTGTCTACTAACAATCGATCTTTGAGCAGTCGCTACTTGGAAAGCAGGCCAAGTTTTTTTGGAGATGATAGATATATCTCCAGCCCATTCACAGAGGGTGGGTCAAGAATGATTTTCCCTAGACCATCATTCGACCCTTACTTGGACCACCGTGTTCCCAGTTCCTACGCAACGTATCCTCCTTATAGTTTTCATCCAGAAACGATTTCGGGAATGCCTTCGAGTGAAGGGTTTCCGCGAACTCTTTCGGGTTCAACTGGTTCGACTTCTCACCCAGATCCATTTTTGCTTCATGGTGGTCCTAGCCAACCTTATATGTATAGATAGCTTGTCATGCGTAGCAGAAAAGGAATTCCTCTAGTTTATTCTAGTTTAGCTTGTTAACTGTGGTTCCGAGAGTTCATATATTGTATGCTTGCTTCTTGTGAATGTGTTTGACCGTGAAACTAGAAAGAGTCTGCGAGAACAGATATATAGGAGCAAGTGCTGTCGAGCGTTTGATGATGTTGTTTATCTGCTATGTTTCTTTTGGAACCCATCTGACGTCATATTGATACTCCGAATGGTTCGTTTCATGCTTACGAGCCATTGGTACTTCGGATGGGTTGCGGCTTTGGTGTTAGCCAATCGGGGTATCCTTGTGGAACGTTCTTTCATTTTTTAGTCATGTTGGCAGCTTCTTATGTCGTGTTTCCATGCGGGAGGTCGCTATGAAACATCATGCGCAATCCACGATCACAAGGTCAGCTGTGAATCGCGGCCAAGATCACGCATTGTTTAAGCATGCTTGATGGGTGAAGAGAAACCAGAAAGGATGCATATACAAACGATGGAAGCAATAGGAACCGAGTCAAAAAGAGTAAAAGAGTTGGTTTTTGGCTGAGGAGGAGAGGAGTTGCTCTGATGGAAAGACCGGATCAAATGACTCAAGACCACCAAGCTACTCAGACGAAAAGCCCAACATCTCAGAATCTCTGTGTCTTCGACACGCGCAGGCATTGGACCATCCCCAACGGACGCTCAAAACTATCGGTCGTTGATTAAAGAAACACACTCAACTGTCAGTCCACGCGATTGTGATCCCAGGAAAGGTCAACGAGCTTCCCCTTCCAAATTCCCCTCTTACAAATTCCTAAATTTAGTCCTTTCAATAGTTTGTGTTGGCCAAACCCAAAGAATAGTCGCCTTTCGCGTTACAACCCTCCGATTTTGTTGCGCTTAAAATTATGTCAAATTCGATGGAGTAATCATGAACAAATGAAAAGTTCATGAATCATATTGCGCATTGAGTTAAAGTTTAAATATCACACTGAACAAATTAAGAATTTATGGATCATATTACATATTAAGTCAAAATTTAGAGATAATTTGTGCCATTTTCTCACTAAACAAAATCACACACGTGATAGCGAAAAACAAAAAATTCCACATCCGTTGTGGATGATGATGCTCCATCGATCGGACGAAGCACGTGTTTGGACTGTTCCAAACTTTGAACCCCGATGCCTCAATAAACAGTCAATCTTATTATCTTATTATTCTCAAATCCGACCGCATTATACAGCAACTTCGGACGCGACGCGCGATGATTGGTGCGCAAGAAAGACCAAGTCGTACCTTTTGAAAAGTCTCTCTCTCTCTCTGTCTCTTTCTGTCTCTCTGGAAATCTCAACTGCTCCTCTCTCTCTCTCCCTCTCTTCACCCTATATATACTCTGAGCTTGCTCGATCCTCAGCTTCAATACACAATCCACAAGCACATTCGATTCTTAGCTCTCAAATCTCCAACTCTCAAATTTTTCCAACACCCGGGTCTGCATCAATCGTCGATTTCTGTTTCCCCAGATGGATCATCACAGTTTGCTGTGGCCGGAGTCTCTCGGACCGAGGCCGGACGGAATCGGATACGGGCACGGTGACGGTGCACCCATGCCCAACGCCGCCGGAGCTCCTCCCTTCCCGAGCTCCGATCACGCCCCCTACGCCTACCCCTACAGAAGCGGCAGCCCTTACGGGGAGAGCTACAACTTCGGCGACGCGGAGGGCCAATTCTACTACCACGGGCACCGGCCCTGCGACGGGGACCAGTCGATCGACCCGTGGCTGCTCGCGCTGATGGAGGACCTGAGGGAGCTCTACGTGCGGCGGCGGCACACGTTCCGGCAGATGTTCCCGAATCTGCACGGCGAGATCGAACAGAAGCTGGAGGAGGCTCTGCGGTCGAAGAGGACGAGGGAGGTGGGGGCGTTCCAGAGGAGCCTGAGCGTGGGATCGCCCCGGCTGCCGGGCAGAGACGGCGGAGTGGGAGACGAGCCGGCGTTGAGGCTCGACAGGTTTAAGGTGCGGACGGTTGATTTGGACGACCCCGTTGCCGAGGGCAGCGGTCAACACGGCGGTCAAGGTGGTCCGGGCGGTGTGGCCTCCGGTGGTGGCGGCGGCGTAAAGAAGGGAGGCAAATGACGGAGATGAACAGCTGAAAAAGGAAGCATCTGAATCGGGTGAACATCTCGGAATAGGTTCCTAAACAGGAATTATTCGAGAAACCCGTGTAATAATTTTTTCTATTGATTCATTTATTCATTCATTCTTCTATTTTCTAACAGCTTCGCTATTTTCATTAAAGACTTCAACAGGAGACTCGCTTAAAAATGAAAAAAAAAATTGCCATATATATATATATTAAGACGATCATCACTAATTACGACTCCAAATGAGCCACCTTGGGCTAGGCTACAGACTTTGCGTAGAAACACCGCGATATATTTGAAATCAGCTGGCTAAATTCCTATCCAATGCGACATTCGGAACAATCGAGTATTTCTACCGTTTTTCAATCCGACAATTAATTCTCTTCGGACACCCGACTAGGTCCCATCGAGCGGGGCGGTCGCCTTTCTCAAACACGCGAGACAATTGCCGGAGACGTAAGGATCCGTGCTCCTGGAGGTGGCCCGAATAGAGCGGGGCAAGTGTAATTTCACGAGGGGTCACCCGACTTGTTGCTTATTATGCGTGGCGTGGGATCCTTGGGAAAATTCATTTTATAAGCCTATGAAATTGCTGCTTCTAGGCAGACGCTGGGATCTTAATCCTTGGTTTGGGTTCGCGTGATACGTGTGGGCCTGTAAGCAATTGCCAATGGGCCTGATGTATCATCAAGTTGGGCTGAACACATCCATTCACTAGGTGGAGGTGGCCCAATTTATGAAAGCCTAGCTTGTACTTCCAAAATGCCAAGTTCATGTCAAGCATTTAGGGCATATTTAGCAACGGCTCTGATTTTCTGATTTTATTTCTTGGAACAGAAAAACCTATTTGATAATGTAAATAATTCTGATTGTCAAATTCTCTGATTCTGCTCCTGGAAACAGATTTGGAGCAGAAACAAGAATCATAAAAAGTTTTTTTTTTTTTTTGTTCTAAAGTTACTTTTGAGAAACAAGACCAATAAAGTGATAAGGCTCTCACTTCGCCGTTTGCCGCTGCCAGCTGGAGAAAAAGGAAAATAAAAATAAAATAAAATGTACTTTATAAAAAAAAATTAAAAAATAATTTCTTTTTATGAATAATAAAAATAAAATTTCTAAAAATATATTAAAAAATTTTCATTGTATTGTATGAAAGTGTTTTAGTAATATCATTTTTCTTAACAAAATATAAAATAAAAAAAATATTCTATTATTTGGTTAAATATAGAAGTGTTTAAGTAATACGGGTTGATCGAGTATGGGTCATTAAATTTATACTACATGAAAATTGATCAACATGGGTTATGAGCCAATATGAAGATTCAAACTAATTATAAATAAAAAATTCTATTTAATTTTTTTATATTTTGAATTTTATTTAGCCTATAAAAAGATATAAGAGTTGATGACTTGATGTTCCTACTTTTAGCCCTAAGTAAGCTCTATTCATAGCTGGTCAGTCCTCCACAGCACGACTTCTCTCTTTTCATGAACGTGTCTTCCTTATGAACATATTCTCTTTTTTGGATTAGAATCATTGCCAAATACACCTTTAGCTATTTAGAACGTGAGGTATCTGAACCTTTCGACTTCACTAATCCCCATAGACGTATGATAAATCGCGCTCGTCCACATGTATTGGGTGAGACCTAGACTTGTCAAACGTGTTGGTCGGGTCGGGTCGAAAATAATCCAACCAAAATTGACCCATTTTTCACGTAATGCAAATCTAATTAGAGCAAGGAGTGAATGAGCACGAGATTGAGTGAGGACAACAAAGAATGAAGAGAGAGTGATTAGGTGACCCGACTCAAAGAATGGTGGGTGTGGTCCTTAGGGATTACTCTGAGTGAGGCGATGCTCTCCACCAATCCCTCAAGAGTTTGAGGGGGCATTTTTTAAGGAAAAAAGAAGAGAAAAGGCTTGCGCATTTATAGGAATGACTCTATATATTTAGAGATTAGTTGAGTTCTCAAGGCAATTGAATTTCTGTGTTTCAAAGGCTTGAATTTCGAATATGAATCCTGCTTGGCACATTCTGTCAACAATTTACCGTAGGAGATTGTGAATCTTATTCTAGCGCTTAGTTGTAACATCAATTAAAAGTTGAAACTTTACCTTACGAGAACATAAGGGAGATAAACTTACTATTATACACTAAATTTCTCATAATATTGTGAGTGCTTTTGTCCCAGAAATGTGGAATTTTCTTCGGTGTCGAACCGCAGTAGATTACATATGAAATCTAAATCTTTATCCTATCCTGTCTTTTGGACAATGTCGAACATAAGGGATGGATATAGGCATATGCTATCTGGAGTATTTGGAACGATGGACTATCAAATGGAAAAAACCTGGTAATATTGCCCAAAAAGATAAAACCCTTGAAATCGACATCCGAGGCAAGCACTGCTTCTTCCAATTACATGCTTGGGATTGAATTTTCAGTTGAGGACAACATGAACATTACCTTTGACAGCTCTTACCAAAAAGAAAAAATTACCTTTGATAGCACTTTGCAGACATACTTATATCATTTGAATGCCAGAAACTGAGAATATCGGACAAGAAACCCCCGAAAGCAAAAAGAAACACGAGGAGATCATCATCATCGGCTGCATGACGTAAAGATCTCATCCATTCCTTTATTTTCACTTGATCTAGAGCGAGAGAGATGCAGAAAAAAGGAACATTCGAAAAGAGATGAGGTTTTGAGAAAATAGAACAGAATCAAAAGAACGATATCGATTTGCCTGGACCGTCCAATGTATGCCACAACAACAGCAGGTGTCTTCTCATTCTCTAATTACATCGTCAATGCCCCCCCGTCTTGTGCCCCTTCATCTTGTCCGTCTCGACAAAAACACTCACAAAATCTAAATTAAATATATATCAAATGTTGAGGAATTACGTTGAAAGATATTGAGCATTAGGCTAAAATTTAAAGATTGCACTGGATAAATTAAGAGTTCGGGGATCCCATTACATATTGAGTCAAAATTTAGAAATAATTTGTATCATTTTCTCACTAAGCAAAGTCACACACGTGATAGCAAAAAAAAAATTCCCCAATGCGAATGATGATGCTCCATCGATCGGACGAAGCACGTGTTCGGACTGTTCCAAACTTTGAACCCGATTCCTCAATAAACAGTCAATCTTATTATCTTATTATTCTCAAATCCGACCGTATTACACGGCCACTTCGTACGCGACGCGCGATGATTGATGCGCAAGAAAGACCAAGTCGTACCTTTTGAAAAGTCTCTCTCTCTCTCTCTAGAAATCTCAACTGCTTCACTCTCTCTCTCTAGAAATCTCAACTGCTTCACTCTCTCTCATCACCTATATATACTCGAGCTTGCTCGGTCCTCACCTTCAATCCACAATCCACAGGCACATTCGATTCTTCGCTCTCAAATCTCCAACTCTCAAATTTTTCGAACAGCCGCGTCTGCATCATCTTCGACTTCTTCTCCGGTGATCGGCGATTCCTGTTTCCCCAGATGGATCGTCACGGTTTGCTGTGGCCGGAGTCTCTCGGACCGAGGCCGGACGGAATCGGATACGCGCACGGTGACGGTGCACCCATGCCCAACGCCGCCGGAGCCCCTCCCTTCCCGAGCTCCGATCACGCCCCCTGCGCCTACGCCTACAGAAGCGGCAGCCCTTGCGAGGAGAGCTACAACTTCGGCGACGCGGAGGGCCAGTTCTACTACCACGGGCACAGGCCCTGCGACGGGGACCAGTCGATCGACCCGTGGCTGCTCGAGCTGATGGAGGACCTGAGGGAGCTCTACGTGCGGCGGCGGCGGCACCGGTTCCGACAGCTGTTCCCGAGGCTGCACGACGAGATCGACCGGAAGCTGGAGGAGGCTCTGCGGTCGAAGAGGACGAGGGAGGAGGGGGCGTTCCAGAGGAGCTTGAGCGTGGGATCGCCCCGGCTGCCGGGCAGAGACGGCGGAGTAGGAGACGAGCCGGCGTTGAGGCTCGACAGGTTTAAGGTGCGGATGGTTGATTTGGATGACGATGTTGTTGGGGGCGGTCCACAAGGCGGTCAAGGTGGTGCGGGCGGTGTGGCCTCCGGTGGCGGCGGCGGAAAGAAGGGAGGCAAATGACGGAGATGGAACAGCTGAAAAAGGAAGCGTCTGAATCGGGTGAACGTCTCAGAATAGTTTCCTAAGCAGGAACTATTTGAGAAGCCCGTGTAATAATTTTTTCGATTGATTCATTTATTTATTATTTATTTTCTAACAGCTTTGCTTTTTTCATTATAGTCTTCAACAAGAGACTCGCTAAAAAATGAACGAAAAATTTTACAAGATATGTGGATATAAATTTTAGTCGATAATAAAATATTTTTTTATTGACTAATCATTTCAAGCAGGTACCATTGATCATAGCCCGGAATCGATAGAGCAATAATCGCTAATAAAATGTATAATGAATTCGGAGAATTTGGATTTACTTTCATCGACCTTCCAAAAATAAAAATAAAAACATGAAGGGGAAAAAAAAAGACATACATCTAAAAATTAATCTTGAAATATTCTAAGTGAAGTTCTGTTGTCGATTTTATTTATCATTTTCTATTGAGTTCACCCATTAAAAGTTGAGGGCGATAATTAATCAAAGTTGGGTACTATTGATTGCTAATCAAGACAATCATCACTAATTACGACTCCAAATGAGCCATCTTGGGCTAGGCTAATATTGTTCGCTCTCATTGAACGCGTGTCTACGTTCCGTACGGACTTTGCGCAGAAACATCATGATATATTTGAAATCAACTGGTTATATTCTAATCCAATGTGACATTCGGAACAATCGAGTATTTCTACCGTTTTTCAATCCGACAATCGAATCTCTTCGGACACCCGACTAGGTCCCATCGAGCGGGGCGGTCGCCTTTCTCAAACACGCGAGACAATTGCCGGAGACATAAGGATCCGTGCTCCTGGAGGTGGCCCGAATGGAGCGGGGCAAGTGTAATTTCACGAGGGGTCACCCAACTTGTTGCTTATTATGCGTGGCGTGGGATCCTTGGGAAAATTCATTTTAAGCCTTTGAAATTGCTGCTTCTAGGGCAGACGCTGGGATCTTAATCCTTGGTTTGGGTTCGTGCGACACATGTGGGCCTGTAGGCAATTGCCAATGGGCCTGATGTATCATCAAGTTGGGCTAAACATGTCCATGCAGTCATTCACTAGGTGGAGGTGGCCCAATTTATGAAAGCCTAGCTTGTACTTCCAAAATGCCAAGTTCATGTCGTGTACTTGGAGCATATTTGACGACGATTCTAATTTTCTGATTTTATTTATCAAAACAGAAAAGGAAAAAGACCTATTTGATAACATAAATGATTCTGATTCTCAAATTCTCTGATATTGCTCGTGGAAACAGATTTGGAGCAGAAACAAGAATCATAAAAAGTTATTTTTTTTTTTTTCGTTCTAAAGTCACTTTTGAGAAACGAGACCAATAAAGTGATAAGGCTCTCACTTCACCGTTTGCCGCTGCTAGCCGGAGAAAAAGGAAAATAAAAATAAAAATAAAATGTACTTTATAAAAAAAATTAAAAATAATTTCTTTTTATGAATAATAAAAATAAAATTTCTTAAAAATACATTAAAAATTTTTCATTGTATTGTATGAAAGTGTTTTAGTAATATCATTTTTCTTAACAAAATATAAAAAAATAAATATTCTATTATTTAGTTAAATATAAAAGTGTTTAAGTAATACGGGTCGATCGGGTATGGGTCATTAAATTTATATAGCATGAAAATGGATCAACATGGCTTATGAGCCAATATGAAGATCCAAAATAATTAGAAATAAAAACAATCTATTTAAGTTTGTTATATTTTGAATTTTATTTAGCCTATAAAAAGATATAAGAGACAGTGACTTGATGTTCCTACTTTTAGCCCTAAGTAAGCTCTATTCATAGTTGGTTAGTCTACCACAGCACGACTTCTCTCTTTTCATGAACGCGTCTTCCTTATGAACATATTCTCTTTTTTGAATCAAAATCGTTGCCAAACACACCCTTAGCTATTTACAACGTGAGGTATATAAACCTTTCGACCCGACTAATCCCCACGGACGTATGATAAATCGCGGTCGTCCACGTGTATTGGGTGAGACCTAGACCAGTCAAACGTGTTGGTCGGGTCGGGTCGAAAATAATCCAACCAAAATTGACCCATTTTTCACGTAATGTAAATCTAATTACTCATACCCAACCCAATCCATGTTGCTAAAATACTTAAATATTTAGCACAACCTAAGAAAGCTCATATCCAAACCGAGATAAGAGCGAGGAGTGAATGAGCACGAGATTGAGTGAGGACAATAGAGAATGAAGAGAGAGTGATTAGATGACTCGACTCAAAGAATGGTGGGTGTGGTCCTTAGGGATTACTCTAAGTGAGGCGATGCTCTCCACCAATCCCTCAAGAGTTTGAGGGGGCATTTTTTGAGGGAAAAAAAAAAAGATGAGAACAGACTCATGCATTTATAGGAATGACTCTATATATTTAGAGATTAGTTGAGTTCTCGGGGCAATTGAATTTCTGTGTTTCAAAGGCTTGAATTTCGAGTATGAGTCCTGCTTGGCACATTCTCTCCACAAACTATCGTAGGAGATTGTGAATCTTATCCTAGTGCTTAGTTGTGACGTCAATTGAAAGTTGAAACTTTACCCTCTAAGGGACATAAGGGAGATAAACTTAATCTTATACACTAAATTTCTCATAATATTCAATTAAATCACAACACACATGCATATATAAATATCGTGAACACCCCATTAACCAAATTTCTTTAACCTCGAGATCTTAGTAGTGCCATACAGTCAAATGCACATTGTGCACAACTCTTTTAGACCTTCTAGTCTACGGCATGAGCAACAAAATAGTTTAGAGCATCAACCTAAAATGCCGATAAGATTGGAGGTTATTTTTGTGAAACTGAAAAATTATTTGTTTCGCGAAAAATGAATGATTTAAAAAAATAATCGTTTATATTACTTGAAATAATTAGTTAATGATAATAATTCACTTCTAAACATTCTCGCGGAGAAAAAAAATATTTTTTGATGCGGACGATGATTTTGGCGGACAATGAAGGTGTTGTTTCGACGGTACGCCGCATCAATGACTTGACCGCCAAAGAACGAAGAAAAAAGCCCAGCATCAAAGAAATTCTCTCTCTCCATCGCGCGGAGACATTGGACCGGCCACGACACACACTCAAAAGTCAAAACTATCAGTCGTTGATCAAAGAAACCCACTCAACCATCAGTCAACGCGACTGTGATCCCATAAAAAGTCCACGAGCTTCCCCTTCCAAGCTTCTCTCCCCAGTCATAATCCGACAAATTCTTAAATTCAAGTCTTTTCGACAGCTTGTGTTAGCCAAACCTGAAAAAATGGTCGCATTCTAGGTCACAGCCTATGGAAGATTGAGATATGTCGTATGCACGTGTAAGTCGCCTTATCGAGCTTTTATTGCGCACTCGAATTGAGAAAATATACAGATGGAACATATCAATACAATCAAAGTGCGACTTTCTTTCCTAGACACCATCCGTGCCGAACGAGTTTTTTCAAAATCTTTGATAAGGATACTTTGCCTTGATCTTTTACGCTTTAATTGTTTCAAAACCGAACTCGATGCTAATCTAGTGATACCTAGAAAGATAGTAAAATAGCCACATCTCATGAATCATTTCGCAACTACGTGCAATACGCGACCTCACAGAAATACACGGTCTCGCTTATTTGCGAACCATCTCCAATATGTTCGAAGCTAAAATGTACAAGCGCTCATCCAACGGACCGGTCGTAATCCACGTTTTAATGTCTATGCTCGCACAACGGTCCGCAATTATGTTAAATTACTCGATACAAGGGATTCAAGATCATGCAAGAAAACCTTCCACAATTGGCAGCCGCCATCCGCAGACAGATGACCATGCTCTATCGAAGCACATGTTCGGACCGTTAAAACAAACTTTTGAAGTTGAACACTTAATTGCATGGACATATGCACCCTGACCGTCGCTCCCCTAGGGTTTTCCCCATCCCAACAGCCGCCAAGCCCCCCTTGCAACAACCTTTTGAGGTCTCACCGCTCATCCTCTTCCTTTCCCTTTGGGTTTTCCTCTCTCCTCGTATCCTCAATTTCTTTGTTTTTCTTTGATTTTGCGGACAATCCTGCCGACTTCTTCCATGTGAAGAGTTTTATCTAGTGAGCTCGGAAGTTCGAAGTATGAGTGCCTTGGAAGAATCGGCTATTCTGAATTTGCTTGCTCGTTTTAACTCCGGTTCTTACTTCATATAGTCAAGCGTTACTCCTTTAGTGTTTCAACAATCGACTTATCTGAAAGTAATTTTGTGACCAACTGGTATCTCTTTTACGGGTCTCTCCCAAACTAGTGTTGTATTTAGATTTGGGTGCTCTTTCATTTCGATCTAAAAATAGATCTGAAATTTACAAGGCGTTAGCTATACTCTTTCAATCTACTGGTGTTGTTATTATCTCTTTTCGGTGATGGTGCTGGGGATGTAAAACCTAAACACGCATCGCCTTTTGGCAAAACCGTAAATGGAGAAGGAATATTTCGGTGCGTGCTTGTCATTGATGCTTGATTCGGTGATCGATCGCCAGTCAAACTTTGAGACCCGTCTACGTAGTGGAATGAGCGAGTCTATGTAAACCGTATCAAGTTGATTTATCTTTTAGATTTATTTACTTTATTTGATTTTCATATTTATCTTGAAATAATGTATTTCTTTTTCAAGTGAAATGAAAATTTGATTCTCGCCGATAAAAAGTAAAAAAAAGTTGAACACTTAATCAATAGTCAACTAAATTTTAATAATAATAATAACAAATTATTATTATTATTATTATATAGCAAGTAGCAATGAACTCCAGGTGTGCAATGCGCGTTGATTGATGCACGAGAAAGACCAAGCCGTACCTTTTGAAAAGTCTCTCTCTCTCTCTCTAGAAATCTCAACTGCTTCACTCTCTCTCATCGCCTATATATACTCGAGCTTGCTCGATGCTCAGCTTCAATCCACAATCCACAGGCACATTCGATTCTTCGCTCTCAAATCTCCAACTCTCAAATTTTTCCAACACCCGGGTCTGCATCATCTTCGACTTCTTCTCCGGTGAACGGCGATTTCTGTTTCCCCAGATGGATCATCACAGTTTGCTGTGGCCGGAGTCTCTCGGACCGAGGCCGGACGGGATCGGATACGGGCACGGTGACGGTGCACCCATGCCCAACGCCGCCGGAGCTCCTCCCTTCCCGAGCTCCGATCACGCCCCCTACGCCTACGCCTACAGAAGCGGCAGCCCTTACGGGGAGAGCTACAACTTCGGCGACGCGGAGGGCCAATTCTACTACCACGGGCACCGGCCCTGCGACGGGGACCAGTCGATCGACCCGTGGCTGCTCGCGCTGATGGAGGACCTGAGGGAGCTCTACGTGAGGCGGCGGCACACGTTCCAGCAGCTGTTCCCGAAGCTGCACGGCGAGATCGAACAGAAGCTGGAGGAGGCTCTGCGGCCGAAGGTGACGAGGGAGGTGGGGGCGTTCCAGAGGAGCTTGAGCGTGGGATCGCCCCGGCTGCCGGGCAGAGACGGAGGAGTAGGAGACGAGCTGGCGCTGAGGCTCGACAGGTTCAAGGTGCGGACGGTTGATTTGGACGACCCCGTTGCCGAGGGCGGCGGTCAACAAGGCGGTCAAGGTGGTAACGGCAGTGTGGCCTCTGGCGGCGGAAGAAATGGAGGCAAATGACGGAGATGAACAACGACAAAGGAAGCGGTCGGAAAAGAGAACACAAAAACCATTCGAGTCGGGGTGAATATCTCAAAATAATTTGCTAAACAGGAATTATTTGAGAATCCCCATGTAATAATTCATTTGATTGATTCATTTATTGATTTATTAATTTATTTTTTTCTATCAGCTTAGCTTATCATTTGGAGTTTATTAAATTATTTGGAAAGAGATATTTCGGATGCGCATAATTTGCCATCTAATAAGTGACACATCATTACACTCAACATGTGCTCTCGATTGCTAACCGATGACAAGTATCGCCAATCACGACTCCAAACGAGCGTAGTTTCGAATAATAACGTTCGCTCATGTACACGTACGCCGAAAACGCATGTCCATGTCTCATACACTTTGTGTTGTGTCCACTATTAATTATAGATAGCAAAATCGGTCGGGGCTATATTCTTGTCCGGTACGGCAGTTGAAACGGTCTTGGGATTTTATGATATTACATCAACAGGAGGTCTTGGGCTTTTTGAGCACTCGGCTAATCCCCATCGAGTACGACGGTCCCTCCTCCCAAGCATATTAAGCAATAATCGGAGACGTGCAGTGCAGGTCTGTGCTCCTGAAAAATCACTGCTTCCAAGCAGACGGGTGGGATCTTGATCCTTCATTGGCGTGTTACATGTGTGGGCCTGGAGGCAATTGTTGATGGGCCTGACACGCCATCAAATTGGGCTAAACATATCCATTCTAGGTCAGGTTGGCCCAATTCGGGAAAAGCCCAGCTTGCGGCTTCCAAGATGCCGAACCCCATTTTGATTTACGGCACGAGGCATCTGAACCTTTCGACTCAATCAATTTTTACAGACGGGCAAAGATCGCCCCCGTCCACACGTATCAGGTAAGACGCCGTCCAGAGGATGGCGGGGGTGGCCCTCGGGATGACTCTAAGTGGGGCGATTCTCTCGATCAATCCCTCAAGAGTTTGAGGGGGGAATTTTGAGGGGAAAAAAAGAAAGAAAAAACTTGTGTATTAACAGGCACGGCTATATATATTTAGAGGCCAATTGAATTGCCAAGGCAATTGAAATTCCATGTTGCAAAGGCTCGATTTTCGCGCATAGTTGTTATAACAATAGAAGCGACTCTAGAAAGGATATAAACTTAGGATTATGCACTAAAACTTTCATCTATCTCAGACGCCCCCCTTAACCAAATTTCTATAACCTCGAGATCTTAGTGGTGCCATACAGTCAACTGCAGGCATGTGGCATCAAAGAAAGAAAAGCCACTACTCTGCACGACTTTTTGACCCTCCAGTCGACGACATTGACAATAAAATAGTTGAGAGCATTAATCTAGAACGCCACTATCATCGGAGGCAATTATTGTTGAAACCAAACCTCCGTTCGTTTCGCGAAAAATGAATGATTTGTAGAAAATATCTTCGTGAGAACAGTCACTTGTACTGCTCGAAACAATTGGTCAATAAAAATATTTTTTTTTCACTGTTGGTAACAATCAATGTCTAAATATTTTCGCGAACGATGAAATTATTTTTCGTTCGTTCGTTCGTTTGTTCATTTCTAGAAGCGATATAAGTGATCATTTTTAGAAAAATAATTTTGAAATTTATTCGTCTCCCACGACACAAACAGAGCGTGAAGCTCGAATTCCAAAGACATATGCGCGAAAGTGCTCACCAACACTTTAGCTTTACACCCTCATATTGTTCCATTGTTTGATCGAGTTGAAGACATCTGCGGTACTCGATCAACCTCCAATTCAAGAATGTGAAAAATACAATCAATTTTCATGTCGTCTCTTTGTTTTCCCTTCATTTTTCTCTTCCGAGGTGGAACAGATGAGATTGGAAAAGCACCTCGGCATTACCTCATACGGGGTTTAAGATTCCGATAGGTCTAGTTGTGCGGACAAGATTAGCAGAAGAGAAACAGAGTAACCTGAAGTGCTCCCATGACGACAAGGCATAATCCTAATAGGAACAAGGCATCATTGCTCCCATGATGACACTTTCTCGAAATGGGACAAGTGATTTAATCCCTGCTTTGGAGATATTTGTAGAAATGATGAAGCTACGACTTTTGCTTCACATGCCCCTAAAATGATATCATTGTAGGCATGGAAGGAATCTTAGCCTCACCTTTTTCCTCTTCCGTTTGCAATATCTTCACAAAGCTTCTCCCATCCAACCCAAGGCTCTTGAGGCGTTCGTGACGTGATACTCTTCTATCTAAACCGGCCAAAATGGATCACAAGCACATTTCTTAACTCGTATATGTTGAATTGGATGGTCACATGTGTTAGTTATATTCAATAAAAGAGCCGTAAATGGATTTAATATGAATGTTAAATAAGTCGTAGATAAGTCGTAGATAACTTTACAACTTACTTAAACCCAACTCGCTTCCACGACTCTCTTTTCACCGTCTCTCGTCCTCACTCATTCTTCGTGCTAACTTTAGTTTGGATGTGAGTTTTCCTATGTCATGTTAACTATGAAAGTATTTAAGC
Source organism: Rhodamnia argentea (assembly GCF_020921035.1). Lineage (NCBI taxonomy): Eukaryota > Viridiplantae > Streptophyta > Magnoliopsida > Myrtales > Myrtaceae > Rhodamnia > Rhodamnia argentea. The sequence continues at coordinate 4,612,638 of NC_063154.1, read as the reverse complement.
CATATGATTCAGGTCGGGTGCGCGTTGCCTGTGGGTTAGGTCGGATGGGTCGATAGCTTTGCATATTGCATGGAAAATTGATCAAAATAGGTTAAATTGGGTCTATTGTTGGATCATCTTCAACTCAACCCACCCGTCTGACAAGTCATTGCTATCTCATAATTTTGTGGCGAGAAATGCCACGTGTGTTTAAGATTCGCCGTAATTCATCTGATAAATTGCGTCGAAAATAAGGAAATTAGCAGCTGGTCTATTATGACATACGCGAGAGACATTTACTATTTAGTGATAAATTCTCCAATTCCACTTGCTCCAGAAAAGCCTTTCCCTGTCTTCGAGAAACCGTGGGTAACTGCTCGGTCTCCCGTTTTGATTCCCGGGGGCCAACCTCATGATTGTGTCTGTTCCTTTCAGCCAATCAAGCACTTCTCCAATTGGAATCGAAGTAAATTTTCTAGTTGATGGGTTTAGAGATATAATCCCCTTATACTTAGGTTAATGAGTGATTATATACTAATTTTGAGGCCGTGGTCGTGGAATGATTATGTACGAAAAAAGAACTCGAATGATGGTTGAACCGAGTGATTGTAATCGGGCGGCTGCTTGAAGTGAAAGTAGCGGGTAATCTCATATGTGTTGATAACTCAACATCCAAAATCTCGGGTTTTAATTCAAATTTGCCAAACACCAGAACTGATTTAAATCGTCAAGAGAGACCAAGTTCGAGTCCGTCAACATATCCAGTTGAAACTACTTTCGCTCAAAAGTTTAAACTAATGAGTTATAAGCTAATTAAGATATATTAACTGCTCTATATCACATCAATTCTCCGATAAGCATGGTCCGCATTGATCCGATTCCCTCAAAAATCATGGATCGGACTGGTGGTACTGGTTTTCAATTTCGGGAATCGTGAATCGGATAGAATGTCCCCGAAATTGTGGATCAAGCGGACCAATGGTTTGGTCCGATTTTCGGCGGTCCAATGGAACCGATAAAATGAAAATATAAGACCCGAATTTGACAGGGCAGCTAAAGCTTTTGGGACACCGTGTACAATACATATGCTAAAATTGGCTAGGGAGATACCCGTTCTAGTTCAGAAGGACAAAATGAAAAGTTCTTCTGCGCATACCAATTGTCCCCGCAATGCTGTAATTCTAGAAAGCAATATAGATCTTTGCATACCAATTGCCCCCATAAAAGCACTAAAATTGGCTCCCACAAACGCCCATACTGAAAAGTCATCATCTTTATCATATGAAATGGCTCCCAAAATGAAAAGCTCTTGCTAAGTCATCATCTCTAGGCTCCTTGTTCCTGCCTCGGTTCGAGCCGATGGACGAGATCTCCTCGTTCCCACTAGACTTCGCGATCCGGAGGCTCAACCCCCCCAATAGGGTGAGTGGTTGAGATTGAGAGGCAACGATTGTCGAGGGTGCGCGATTTAGGGTGAGCGTGCGAGAGAGTGAGCGGCCGCCGAGAGAGATGGAGAGCGACTAAGGAAGAGGGTGGAGAGGAAGACGCGACAATTGCCTATTTGGATTGGGGGATTAGGTTTCGTTTAGGTTAGGATTCATAATTAAGACGGCATCTTATGGACTATTAGGTCTTCTTCTTCTTTTTTTTTTTAGAAATTCAGAATTAAGTTACGTATTAAAAGATAAAAATAAAAATTTGTCGATTCGAGTGGACGATCCATCGGTCTGGTTCCTAGTCCGATTCCTCCTGGAATAGGGAACCGGATCGCCTGGATACCAGTTCTATCTTGAGGAACTCGGGATAGGATCGATGACCTCAAGAATCGGACCAAACCCTTCGGTCCGGGCGGTCCATCTTGCTCACTCTACTCACACGTGCATCCTAACGTGATATGTTAAGCGATATGATGTATTTGTATAGGACAACAAATGCTTAGAGGCCATGCACAATGCATTACATTTAGGGTTAATACAATGAAAAATCTCAAACTGGTCACTTATGATAAATTTACCGCAAGCTATTTTTTTACCACAAAAAGATCACAACCAAGTGCACATGTGTCAATTTTAACCCAAATGATTTTTATGACCACCAAAAATCCAGAACAGTACACTTGTGATAAATTTATCTCAAACTAAATTTTTTGATAACTAAAATCCCAAACTGGTACATATATGCCAAATTTATCCTTCATTAGTTTCTGGTAAATCGGGTTAATACTATGAAAAATTCCAAGGCGATGCATCCGTGACAGACAGATGGTAAAAATTTCAAACTAATATATACCCGTCAACCGCTACGTGTCATCAACTCGACAATTTAATAGTAAAATTTAATGGAAAACTAACGAAAGTTAAATTTACCCTATCTCAAATGTACTAGCTTGGGGTAAATTTGTCGTAAGTGTAACAGTTTAGAGTTTTTGGTGGTCAAAAAATGGTTTGGGACAAATTTATCACATATGTACAAATTTGAAATTTTTTGTGGTAAAAAAATAATTTAAGGAATTTCTCACATGTGTAATAGTTTAGAGTTTTTCGCGGTATTAACACTTACATTTATTTAATATGAATTCGAAGAAGGGGTTTTGATCTCAAGTTTTTTTTTCTAGGAATAAAGCCAAATTTATTGGTTCTAACGAAAGCTCCCCCCAAGTCTTCAGACAGTCGACATTCCAGGGTAGAAAAAAAAAATTGCTAATTAAAATAAATAAAAAAAGTTGTAGAAAAATGAACTTCGAATCTGCTGCTTTTCTTCTTCTTCTTCTTCTTCTTCTTTTGACTTAATTAAGAAATTTCCTTTTCTTTTTTTCAAACTGAAATTTGAATTTCGGAGGCATGAATTTCGCGGGACACAAGCCGTGCGCGTTTGAATTTTCTCACCAAAAATAGAGTAAGCAAATTTCCAAATGCGTGAACGGCTCTCTTTGACCGATTACAACCGGCCTCGTAAGAGGACCTGACCAATCATTTTTTTTTTTTTGCAAGGACACGTCAGAAATTGCCAGCAAAAGATGAAAACGAACCCAATTTCCGTGACCTAATTCCTTAAAAAAAAAAATTCCAAACTCTAGATCCAGTCTCAAATTTACCCCAAACTTTTCTTTTGCTAGGTCAAAATTCCAAACTTTAAGCCTAGTCCCAAATCCGTCTAGAAATTTTTTATCTACAAAAAAAACTTTGAACTGTGGATCCAATCCCAAATTTATCCCGAACTTTTTTTGGTCTAAGAGAAACAATCGTCAAATTTTACTCTAACATCAAATCTGCCCCCATTAGCCCTCTATCCAAAATCCACTGTTCATCGTCCCTAAGTATATCCTAGAACGGTTTTCTTTTCGAGAATTTCAACAATTTTTCATTGGGAGAAATTGTTATCCACATAAAAATTCTACGCTGGTCCTTACCTAACGCCCCATTACTTTGCCGATGTGGGTTTTTCATCGACATGAAACTGCCACGTCAAGTTGGGACAAGACCATGGGGTAGATTTATATTGAAAGTTTGTGATTATTTTTAGAAAAAAAAATTCGGAATACATTTGGGACCATATCTAAAGTTTAGAGTTTCTTTTCGAGATCAAAACAAGTATGGTGCAGTCTTGAAACTGAGGGTTTTTTTTTTTTTTTTTTTTGAGATAAAAAGGAAGTTCGAGATATGGAGTTTTTAAGGGAATTTGTCCCACTTTCCATAACAAGTGGATAAATTTCGTCCTATCATTTCCAAAGTTGCTTCACTTCCTCGCTTAGAAGTTACACCGTTGACCACACTTATAGTAGAGTAGATATCCACAGCCAGAAATCCCCCCCACCCCCCAAAAAAAAATAGTTGATTGAAAATTTTTAATCTTTGTGTTTTTTTCTTTAAATCAAGCGAAGGAAATAACTTATTCGAACTGGATTTAACACCGAACATCGATAAAAACCCGAATATTTCCAATTGGATGAGTTTCCGATTGTCGTCATACGAGACCTAGCTGCAACAGTGACTCCCAGAGCTCGATGAGCAGCGAGTTTATCAAGAACGCCCTATTGATCTCGTTCTAATGGCGAAGCCCATGAATTCTTAATTTTCGAGTTATTAATTTCTCGAAAGCTCGTGAAAAGTCAAGTCACAACACAAGCCACGGAGGGAGGGATCGCTTTCGTGCTGCTTGCTATAAAAGTACCTTAAAACCATGCGATTCCAAACCTTCGAAACCTACTAGATTTGACCCAGCAAGAGATGAGGTCACGATCCAATGTGTTTGGTTTCTGTGATAATTCTCATATTTCACATTAAAAAGTTCACCTAACATGTTCTTTCTACTAATTGGGAATTGGTCTCCACTAGCTTGAAGTTTAATCATTTGTACTTGGTCATCTATGTGTAGCACAAATTTTTTGTGGTCCTGGCTTAGGTAAGATAGATATGGATAAATTAAGGTTCTGTTTGTTTCATGAAAAGTGAATAATTTGAAAAATATTTTTTTCTAAACATGATCACTATTATCTTTTACGTAAATGAATAATAAATATTTTCATTATCCACGAAAATATTTAGGCATAAATTATTATCCATAATGAATTTTATTTTTCATGTATTAAGTATTTCAAGCGATAGAAGCAATCGAGACCTTTGTTGGTTTAACACATGCTGTTTCGGATAATTTATGTGTACCCTATGACTTTTTCTTGTGGAAATCCAACAAATAATTCCGGTCTCATCGAGAACGATTAGCAATCGCGACAGCCTTTTTAGAACCTTAGTAGGTCCAATTCACGGACACGCAACGCCACTGATTAACAATTAGTCCACTAATTAAAGTGGTCTAATTAAAGGTTCAAACTAATCCCTTTTCCGGCAGCCAAACAACCTTTTTGTAGATATTCAAAAAGGAAAAAAAAAGGGAACTTGGCACTATCTGTCATTTGTCATGTGCTCCATGTGGTTGAGAGATTGACGCGTCACTGACGATAAATTAGTCTTTTCGAGACCGTGCGCACTTTATCCTTTTGTTTTTCTTTCTTAAGAAATAAAAATGAAATGAATGTATTCTAAATTTCTAAGGGATAAAAATTACACAAATGATCTATAAACTTGTCCACCGTTCGAACTTAACGAATTAGAAGCAACATTAGCAGATCCCGTTAACTTTAATTAATGAAATTGCAATACGTAACATTTTTCATACGATCTAGGAAGGCATAATGACATCTCAAGTGTCAATATTTGTGTACAACGCTCGCTTTAGTGTCGATATTTTTTTTGAGATCACTCGAGTGCTAAATTGGAGAAAAAATGATCACTTTAGTGCCAACAACGAGAAATTTTTGCGACATCACTGGAGCTGGCACTTAAATAATTATTTTTTAAAAAGATTGTCACTTAAGTGATCCAAAAAATATTGGCACCAAAGTAAGCACCGTACACAGATATTAACAATTGAGATGTCCTTTTGCCGATCTAGGGAGTATATTGAACATTTATCAATAATTTAATGACCATATTGAATAAATTAAAAGTATGTAGATGATATTAGATATCGAGCCAAAGTTCGTGGACCATTTGCGTCATTTTGCCTTTATAAGAAAGACTTATATCTCTTATTTATTTTTTCGAATTATTTTGAGTTGCAGATTGAGATGTACAATGGAAAACTTGTGTTGCTGAGGAAGGTAACATTTAATAGAAAAAACAGAAAAAAAAAATATAGAGCCCTCGATTTTATATTGATGCTTATCAACAATCATAATCTATTTAGAATAAGCAGCCTATATTATCCTTAAAACATTTAATAAATTACTAACCTTTTGCAATTTAATTTACTAAAATGCCCCGCCATTGCATCATCCATGACAACTATTTTGACTTAGTTTTTTCTATATCTTTTTTATCTCAACTTTTTAATGCACGTCCCATTATATTCTTGTTGCAAAAAAAGTTTGTGTCCCTTTCCTTCCCCGAAATTAAATAGTTTTCCAATTGACTAAACTATTAGTGAAGTCATGCAAAGTGCAAAGACTTAACAGCTGAGGGGGTTGAGAAAATTTTGGGGAATCTCGTATCGGAGCTGGTGAAACCAGGGATGAGCATGGACCGGATGGTTAGGTTCGGGACCTAGATCCCGAAACCGACTCTGTTATAATCGGTTTCAAATTTTTGGAACCCGAGACCTACCCCGTTTGTCCCGAAACGTGTTTTGAAATCTATTCTATTTTTTCGGTCCGGTTCCAGGATCTACTGGATAACCTCCTTTTTTTTTTTCTATTTCATTTTTTTCAGCAAAATAATGAGTAGTAATAGAACGATTCAAAATAAAATATTAATAATAAAACTCACTATTCACTAAAAGTAACAATCCCTAATGTGAGCAATATAAATTACAATCAACCGAAAACAGAGGAGATAAGACGAGCGAGACCAGTTTTTTTTCTTTTTTAATAGTTGCTGAAAATCGGTTCCAAAATTGATCGAGTTCCTATGTACTTGGAACCGAGAACCGGTTCTGTTCCAACTAATTTCCAAAATTTAGAACTAGTTCCCGGACCGGTTTGAATGGGAACCGGTTCCCGGACCAGCTTCTCGGGTGGTCCGATCCAGATTCCGGGGTAAACCCGGTACGGTTGCATAACCCCAAGCGAAACACGAAAAGTTTACCTAATATCTTACTAAATCACATCATATAATTACTAAAAAAATTGAACCGAGCACTCAGTAAGATGACGTGGACCATCACTATCAGCTCCTCCTGGGGCATTCGGCAACGACGAGTAAAAATCCGTCGTTGACGTTCCTTTTTATTTACCATGAAACCACGTCGGATAGCGCCACTCTGATGACGTGGATTTCTATAGTAAGAAATCAAAAAGTAACCATAAATAGTAATCACAGATTAAAATCGGAGCATGCTGTGGTGGGGGGAGGTTGGGGGAAATGATGGGCATCTAGTATTAGTAAAAAAAGAGAGAGAGAATTGACAAGCGATGCTTCTGTGTGGAGAGAAGTCAACTCAGAATCTAATCTTTAGTGTTAGCGATTTAAATTTCATATCGTTGCTCCCACCTTCCACACACGTGTTAACTCTCGTCTCGCACGTACTCCTTCTTGGATACTTGTCAAGTAATCAGAAATAATAATAATAATAATAATAAGGGAAAAATCCAAAAAAGGGCCCGAAGTCCTCTTGTTTTTTTAATTAAGGGCCTAAAGTGAACTATGTTTCAAAAAAGGGCCCAAAGTGACATAGTATGTTTCAATTAAAGGCCCGAAGTGTTCATAATGTTTCAAAAAAGGGTCTGGCCTTAAGGGCGTTTGCGTCATTTCACATTTTAATTTTTTTTATTCATTTTTCTTCTTTTTCCCGATTAAAAAAAAAAAAAAAAAATCCTGCACACCGCCGACCCCCGCCCCGCCCGCCGACCCCCCCACCCGCGGTGGGTCGGCGGCCACGAGCGGGAGGGGCGACCCTCCCGCCTGTGAATGTCCAATTTTCCCTTTTTTTTTTTTGTGGTGAGAAAACAGAAAACAAAAGGAATAATAAAAAAGGAAAAAATTAAATAAGTGAAAAGACTAAAATACCATTAAAGCATGCCCTTTTTTGAAATTTTATGATAATTTTAAGCCCTTATTTGAAACAGTATTCACTCGAGGCCCTTATTTGAAAAAAAAAGAAGACTTTGGGCCCTTTTTTGAAACAACATTCACTTTGGGCCATTATTTGAGAAAACATGAGGATTTCGGGCCCTTTTTTGGATTTTTTCCTAATAATAATAAAACAGACATCGCCGTAAATTCCAATACTTTAAGGCTCCGTGTGTTTTGCAAAGAATGAATGATATGTGAAATATTTTTTTGAAAAATAAAAAAGAGACGGCTTATATCGCTTCCGAAAGCAAATGCACGAAAGACTTATTCATCATCATCCGAACAAATATATATTAGACAGTGAAAACACTCAACTGGCTAATTATTTCAAAAGATACAGGCGATCATTTCTTGGACGATGATTTTTTTGAATTATTCATTTTTCGCGAAACGAGCGGAGTCAATCTTTCGACCAAAAAAAAAAAAAAGGAGTCAACTTTAAAAAAAAAAAATGGAAATAAAGGGACTTTAGAGAGAGAGAGAGAGAGAGAGAGAGAGTGGGGACGACCTCGAAGAGTGGAGAAGAAGGATCCTTTGTATTCAAAAGTAATCTCCAAAAGCAAAAGCGGTCCATTCCATCCAATCCTGGCATGGCCCGTGAAGCCGACCGGCACTTTAGGGTTTTCTTTTCATAATACATGAGCAGCGATGCGCATTGTTACACTGGTTAGTTTCGGACAACACCTTTGTCTCAAAAGTCCATCACCAGGATCCATCACATGTCCTTTTAGCAGCATGCTCCCTTCGTTCACCTTTTGGTTTCCAAAACAGACATAAAAATCGAGCAGAAAAAAACTCTCCAAATTGGTCATAAGTTAGGATCGATCGCGATCCTTGTGAGTTCGGAAACGATGCGGAAAACTCATCATCGGATGTCGGTTTTCGACGCATGGAGATTTGGAAAAGGTACCCAAAAAAAAAAAAACTATTCGAATCTACCGCGATCGGTGCCAATTCGGTTATAAATCTTTTTGATTGGACCAATTTAGTCTTAAATTTTTTTGCATTTGCACCGATCGAGTCAATCCGATCAATTTTAGTCGGAAACCGCCGATGTGGATGCCGGCCAAAAATGAAAAAAAAAGGTTAAAAAGAAGGACAACATAGAAAAAAAATATTAAAAAAATATCTATTTCTTCGTCGGTTGCGGGTAATCAGCATCTATGTCGGCGATTTCGAGTTAAAATTGACCGGGCGGACTCAATTGGCACAAATACAAAAAAAATTCAGTATTAAATTGGTAGTACCGAATTGACATGGCTACAATAGGCCCGAGACTTAATTTTTTCATACTTTTTTCCACTTATATTCGTTCTTATTCCGAGATTTTGTTGTTCGTGCTAAAGCTATCATTCTCCATTGAAAACCTTTCTCTCATGTCGATCGAGCGATCGACCGCCCACGTGACTGAAAAGAACCTATTTCAAGGATCTAGGAAGAAGCCAAAACCCCAACATTGTACCGGCGTGGGATCGAACTACTCTTTGATTTTTTCCTGTTTAAAACCCGGAAATGATCTTTGCTTTCATAATCCCAACATATTCAATGAGCAATGTCTCAACTCTTCTCCTTCCACATGGACTATGAAAAAAGAAAGGGCTCGACCCAAAAAAAAAAAAAAAAGGGCAAAAAAAGTATAATAGGACCACTTGGAATGAACTATGAATTCCGACCCAAAAAAAGAAAAAGAACAATGAGTTTAATAATCCCGCATTAAGCGGTAATCATGAGATTTATAAATTGGACCCTCCCATTAACCCGTTTTTAAAGCTCGCCTTAATCCCGGATCCGAAATTGGAACCCCCATCTCTCTCTCTCTCTCTCTCTCTCTCTCATCTAACAACGCTCTGCAACTGCCGAATTCCACCAGTTTTCCACTCCTCGAAGCTCCTCTTGGCGTCGCCAACCGCAGCCTCTGCTCTTTCCTGAGTATCTCACCTCCGGCTTCGATCCCCGGCTTCGGTTTTCTTTCTCCCCCGAACCATGCCAATCGCCGGCCGCGGCCTCTCGCCTGCCGACAGAATCGCCAGGACGACGACGGCGGCGGCGTCGCGCGGCGCCTCCACGCGCCGGGTTTCTCTGTGAAAGTACGCGAGAAGGAGGAAGAAAGAAGAAGCGGAGGGGGCCGACGATGTTCGGGTGCTGAAATCGTGGATAAGTTCTCGATATTCTTTTTGTTCTTCGGGAGAGGGGAAAGATGATATCTTCGGGGATAAACTTGGTGATGACGGTGATTGGGTTCGCGGTGAGCACCATGTTCATCGTCTTCGTCTGCACGCGGCTCATCTGCGCTCGGATTCAGCTCAACGCCTCTCGCCGCTCCTTTGCTCTCGCCGGCCGATCCGATCTTAGCATTGTGCGCCTCTCTCTCTCTCTCTCTCTCTTCCTGCTAGCTCCGTTTGAATTTGCTGGTTTGCTCGATTTCTTCCGTTGAGCTCGTCATGATGTATCGTGTACTTCGCCGGTTTGTTATTGCTCTTTTTCTGTTTGAGTCTGACTCGGTTACTTTACTTCACTGGCTTTAGATTACGCGAGAGGCCTTTCATTGTACTTCTTTGACTGAATTTTTTCGTGCATAAGCTTTTCTTTCGAACTGGTGATCTTTTTGAAATTGGTTCTGGATAATTCATTTGCGCCGACTTGCAGAATGTAGGGCATGAACATAATCTTCTCTGTTTTCCTTCTCTTCTTTTTCTCTTTTCAGTTGTTCTCTCTGAATTTTCGTTCACCGCGGTGTTGCTTTGTAAGCATTTTCATATTGAAATTCCGCTTGTTATTGTCTTTTTCAACTGTTTTGCTTCTTTTCTGACAAAAAAATTATCTGTCGTTCTGGTTTTCCTGCATCTGTGTCCCTTGTTTTGTATGTAGTGAGGCTATTGATGACAAAATTCAGCCCTGTATTTGTTGGTTTATGACAAATCTAAGCTTTTGATAGAGAGCTTAAAACCGATGTTTGTAACTAAAGCCTCATCTTCTTCTCTGAACAGCTAGAGCGGGGTTTACATGGTCTTGAACCTGTAGTGGTGTCTAACTTCCCGACAAAGAAATACAGCGACGAGTTCTTCTCTGCAGTCGGCGATTCTCAGTATGTTACTTTCTTGATTATTTCATCTGTTCTGTTCTTGGGTAGTAGACTTGAGTCTTCAAAGCTTGTCCCTTTCTTCTGCAGTAGAAAAATTGCGAAGTTCGTTCGGTTCATGATTGTGGTACAAGTAGTTCTTTTTGGATAAGGCATCATGTACATTTCGCAGGGATTGTCATAATGCTATTGTTATGGCATTTAGAGGATGGTTCCTATTCTGAGGAGCTTTATTAGTTCTGAGGGACAGAACTGCGTGGGACCTTGAGAATATGGTTCCTGATGTTACACCCTTTTCAGAGTGTCTAGAAAGTAAAGTTCCATGATTTTGCTTCAGGACAAGCCTTTAGTATAAAGTCCCTTCCATAGCATACTCATTTAGGATTACATGGATCTTATGGTTCTGCCAATCTCCGCTTGCCTACTACTTTGTTTCAATAGATAGGTTTCTCTTGTCGGATATCACTTGCAACTGCGAAGTCTTGGCTCCACAACTTCTCAACCAGGTCATCAGTTTAGGAAGGTCCCCGCAGCAGCTAGCTCTGCAGCAACAGCATGCAGCTATGCCCCTAAGCAGACCAAGGACTTGGACAGTTCCTTGCATTTTTCTGGACCTGTCATCATACGCTATACAGCTTAGACATTTTGGATCAACTTTGATTGTAACTAAATTTGAATCACTCGAAAAGATACCAAGAGCAAATCTGTTTATCCACGCCGATGACTCTACAACTGAATCAATAAATTGTTTCCATAGCAGTTTACTCACTGTGGATTCTGTCTTTCCCATTTGCTATTGTTCATCTCAGATTCGAACTTCAGAGCATTATTAGTATGATGATGCTCGTCACATACTAAGGCTTTCTTTAGTTTTGAAATTAACGGCTCTATTGGTTGTGAAGTATAGCCGGTAGGTAGCCATTGTTGATGTAAATTTGGTTAAGTATAATGAGGTTGAAATAGCAATTACTGAAAACCTGAATGGGACTGTGAATCAGATAATTAGGAAAATGAAAAACCACATTACCTCAAAATATCAACTCAAGATTTTTTGAGTTGTTTGGCTTTGTGAAGAATTTAAAACTTGATCTCCTTTTCATAAAATTGAGAGAGGACTAATAGAATTTTGTGGAGATTAAACCAACTTTTCCTTTTCCAGATGAAATGCAAATGTAATATGCTGTCATTCTAATAAATAGTTGCAACAAATAGAACTAATTTATCACAAACAGATCAGTGAGCTTGGAAAGAAAACAAATCGATTTATGCTTCTTTGGTGCAACGTATTGTTTTAATTGCCGTTTTCAAGAGCCAGACTTGTTTACGACTTTTCTGTAATTACATACTGGTTCGTAAAGCCAAGATTTTCTTCACAATACTCATTTAGTTTGGCACACCATAGACTGCAAGATGATATGATCCCTACTTTTTTTTTTTTTGGTCGAAGATACTATACCTACTTCATTAAAGGTATATGTTTGATGGGGGATGCATTTGTATTACTGATACTAAAGCTATTTGAAAAGATCTCTGGAAAACACAAGTGTGCTTTTAGGCATCTAGAAATTCATATGAACACGACATGTCAAGAAATTTTGATTTTGCAGGTTTAAGCTGGCTGTCATGTTGCATCTTTCTGTTCCTTTTTCTCTTTATTTAGAGGGATGTAGCTTGTACTGACACCTTCTCCTTTTGGCTGGTAAACGGTTGGAAGTTGGCTTTTACTGGTACATGTGGGTCAAAGGGCCATATGAAGTTATGCCGTAGATCTTTGATTTTGGTCGTTCTTGTAGCCAGGTGGACGATATTACTATTGTAAGGCAATTCTGTGCCTTGCTATTTCAGTATGTCGTGGCAACTGTGGTGACTGGATTGCAGTAGTGATTCTAACAGCGTCATAGGTGTCATTGTGGTTGCTTATAACGTTGTTGGTATAGCCCACTGTTTTGTAGTTTGCTTGTAGTATGTGAGGAATTGATGGTGTCACCCTCTAAACCTTTTCTAATTTTCGAGTCATTAACAGGTTGATGAGAAGTGAATTGCTTGAGGTATTGTTAAACACGCAAGCAAGCAGCTGGCTCCCTTTCTTTTGCTGCATATTAGTATCGACCATTCTTTCTGGTCATACATCAGAACCCTTGACATGATAAATACTGCACTTTAAATTTAAATATCAGCTGTTTATTCTTTCTTTGCATGCTAATCACTGACATACCTGATGTTTGCATGAATGTGTTCTTACTTTTGCACGTGTTGGTTGTAAATTGTGACGCAGATGCACTGTTTGTTTGGCTGAATACCACTGTGAAGACATGCTGCGGATCCTCCCCAGTTGTGGGCATTCTTTCCATGCTACATGCATAGACATATGGCTTCAGCAGCATTCCACGTGTCCGGTCTGCCGAATATCATTACGAGAGTTTTCGGAGAAGAAGCGTTCAATGCAACCTTTATTTAGTTCAGCTCTTCGACCTCATCGAGGCATGGAGACTGTGCGTGTGCACTCCCCTCATTGTCCATTGGCTGCTCACAACTTCACGTCAAGAGCCAACTATACCCACAGGATGGACCCTATACGAGAGGATCGCTTTGCAACCATGGAAGGTAGATCGGAACCCGGAGAGAGCATCCACACATTGGATGAACCTGGTCAGTTTTCTAAAGATAAAGGAAATGGGCACACAGAAAGCCAATCTAATGCATAGGAATCTTGGGATGAAGAGCTAGCTGGACTCTCTCAGACCGACAACTATAAAATATAGGTTCCACCAAGAAAGGTTTATCCTTGAAACTTCGCGGGTGCCATCTCCCGAGGGTTCACATATGCTGTAAATATGGTAAAAAGTCTTTTTCCTAATATTTGTTGATCTCCCATAGCATTTAGTTAATTGGTTTGGGGCAGTTTTGTTTAGCTCAGTTGTAGGACATGTAGTTTCTATTAGGGGTCGACTGGCAGCTTTGTTTCCTCTCATTGGGCCCACTTTTCTGACTTTCCTAATTGCCTATGATATACTCCATATTCTCCACAACAGCTGTATCATTAGTGGGCCTTGCTCTTTACTCGACAAGAGCGCTGGATCTTCACCTCTCCTGTGTTTGTTCTAAATCTCGACGTTTTCAGCAACTTGCTCTACTTTCAGTATTTTCTATCCGTGTAAATCTTGATGTGGTTCCACTCGCCGTACGAGTATAATCTTCAGAGAAGTCGGATTTGGTTTTTTGGTGCACCTACTCGCCTTTTCTCTTTACTTGAAAGAGAAAGCAGACACTGAATGATTGATTCCATGTTCTCTTCTATTAGTAAAGCAGTATCATTGTTTCTGTCTCCAGGATGAGCTTTTGTTTTTGGGTAAGACATACATTTGTGTCCAATTCGCATGTACCTTTTTTTTTTTTTGGTCCAATATTCGCATGTACCTTATTCGACAGGCTTCACGACAATTCTTTTATCGTATGCGAATCTATTTTGGGGGCCACTGGGCATGAATGGCAATTGATTTTTCAGGAAACAGTGCTTATATGTGCCTTGTTGGAGGAACTAGAATGCACTTTGCCACCACTCCAAATGAAATGTCCTCCGTCACTTCCAAATTTAAGTTGGATTGCCTGATAACTCCTTGAATACGGAAGGCAGTGTTGCTAGTATTACAAAGGTTGTCCTAAAGCATCCTTACTTCGCAAAAGTGGGGAGACAAGGCCTAGAGCACAATTTGTGCGGGCTCAGGCGAGTAATTTCCATTTGGGGATCGAGTCTACTCACATAGGCCCACTTGGGGCCACTATGCCTCGCAAGGCCATTGCCGTTGGGATCGGACCCATCCCGACCCGAACCGGCCGCTCTATGGCAAAATTTAAACCAGACATTTCTTTGATCAGCGTATAAACCATGGACAGGCTAGTTGCTGAAGCTGCCTCATGCATTTGCTTCCGAGTCAGTCCACCTTCCCATGCATTGTAAGTTCATGTTTCCACTCCAAGGTCTTCATGCACAATGCGAGCTCACACAGATGGCAACTCTTTCTTCTATAGAAGAGCCGAGCGCCGTAGCATGTCGTCTCATATTCCGAAGTAATACTACTTGAGAACAGCTGATAACAATGGTGGGCATTCCACTCCCTCAGCCTGATAGGATTCTCAACTACCCCCAAAATGGGGAGCTGAAGTATCTGTTTAGGAAGAAGTTGACAATTAGCGACCTTGCGATAGGGTTAATCCTTGCGCCAATGCAGAGCGACCACCTAATGCGTCTTCCGAGGCCGCTGCTTGATGCCGTCGCCAGGGATGGACTGATGGTCCGGTGTTACACACCAGCTATACACCACGGCGTCGTACTAACATTCGATGCAGTCGAGGACAGTTTCCGGTTCCAGCGTTCTGGCGGTTGGGACGAAGTTGGCTTGGAGAATCGATTAGGAATTGGAGATCAAATTGATTGTTGGTCTCTATATGATGCAGAAGATGGTCCGCATGGCAAGTTGAGCTTTCTGGTCCAAAAGGTAAGAACCGAGTTAGTTCTCTTGCAGGTTTACCATAAAATCTTGACTCGGTTGGTTTTTGTGCCCAAGATATGATACAAATGAGGCTGTCATGATGTACTCTGCATGCAGGTTGGTGGCTCCTTTGAGGTATTTCGTGCATCTGCTTCAGGAGGAGCAGCAACATCAAGTTAAAGAGGATCAGGATTCGATCAGGATTCTGAAGACGGACTGCTTAAGAGATTATCCGACACTAAATAATGGATCGCTAGTTTTCTTTCTGTTCTTTCAGTTTTTGGGTCTTTGGCTTTACAATTCGATGGTAATGTGAGCGATGAGCTCTATGAAGAATCAGATAACAAAGTTGCATTCTGTGTTTTCCTGCTTCATAACTTTGCTTTAAGCGTGCAAAGCATCAGGGGGTTGCTGCTAAGTCGATCCGGTGGTGCGAAATATGCCCAGGCTTTCAAATTTCTACAAGCACTTTCTGAATTTGATTCAGTCTTTCGACTGGTTCGGGCGTTCGCTTTTGCCAAGTCGAAGTCGAGCTTTAAAAACCCGCTTCGCAATTTGTTGTGATGGAAGTGAAAACAATTTGCTTTTGAAGTACGAAAAACACTTCATAAACACTCACTTTTAACCTGAACTCTTGACGTCCCTCTGACTTCAGGAGCTGTGCACGTCCGAGCGGCTCCTCGCTCGAATTTGATGTGATAACGTTACTAGGTAGAAAATCCGGCAAGAAAGCCGTTTCGTCTCGAGTTCGGACGTCAAGGAATGACGTACATGCATTGCATTTTCTTCACGTGCCCTCGCCGCCGATACAACATACTACGAATCGGTCCTAAGGAAACGCGACGAACAATTTCTGCGTGGCAGAACAAAAGAAACTTGAAGATAAATGAACGAAAACGATTTGGAAGATTTTTTTTTTCTAAAAATGATCATTTATATCTCTTACAAAGATGAATGAACGAAAATTATTTTCATCATTTGCGAAAACGCTTAGACACAAATTATTACTACTAATGATTTTTTTTTTCGATGATTCATTATTGCAAGCGATACATGCATTTAATTTTAGGAAATTATTTTCTAAATTATTCATTTTTCGCGAGACAAACGAAGCTTAAATATCAATCAATCCATCTAGGGGGAGAGAGAGAGAGAACACCCTCGTGAGAGCAGGTGAAATTGTAGCCTATAGGGGCCAACGTTGAGACAATGAGGAAGATTTTCTTTAATTCTATGTCCTAAATTATTATTGTGTTCTCCAAAAGATAAGGCTCCATAGACAACCTATATAATCTATGTTAATATCCTAGATAGTGTTTTCACATTCACACTTCGATAGTTTCGCGGAAAATGCGAGATTTTCGAAAAATATTTTTCAAAAAATTATTCTCCAGGAAAATGATAATGTTTTTCGATATTTGGCTAAACTACAAAAAAGACTCGAAAAATATTTTCTGTCGTTTGGTATGGAAAATCAGATTCGATTTTCCTCCATGGACTCCTTTTAATATTTTTTTTAATTTTCTTTTTAAATTCTACTTTTAAATTATTTATTTATTTATTTATTTATTTTCCTTCCGGTTTTGGACAATCGCAGGTGAGCACGAGCTTGCTAGCCTACGTCATGGTCGATTGCCCGGCGATTAGCTGTCTTGAGGTCCACGGTCGATGGAGGAAAGAGGAAAAAGTAGCGGGCGGAGGAAGGAGGAAGAAGGAGAAAAGTAAAAAAAGAGAAACAATAAAAATTAAAAAATTACAATTTTTGAATTTTTTTGAAATAAATAAAAATGAAAAGAAGGTAAAAAATAATTATAAAGAAAGGAAGTGTCAAAGAGAGGAGGAAGGATAGATGAGGAAAATGTTTTCCCCTTATCAAAGAGAGGAAAATGTTTTCCTCACTTTTGAAGGGGTTTTCTTTGTGGGTGGAAAATATTTTCCTAGTCTAACTTATTTTCCACGGACCGAACATCGAAAAATTTAAAAAAAATTTGTCTGAAAATTATTTTCCGCGAAACAAACGAAGTCTTAGTAAATTTATTTGGACAAGGTAAGATATCCTACACCGCCTAATTGAGAATGAAAAAAAAAATCAAGATTTGCCTCAAAATATTAGCAAAACCATGCTCGATAGTGGAATCTATTAAAAGTTACGATTTACCAATGGCCAATATATTAAACTAATATTTGTCGTGATGCCGCCAATTACTTTAATCAATTTATGCTCCCACCACAACATCCCTTTCAGGCTTGGTATCCGATCCGTTTCGACTCGACTCGACCCAATTAGGCCCGGTGATGAAAGTAACATTTGGGACCACCCCGCTTGGCCTAGCCTGGCCATGGCCACTGGGACCCGACCCGACCCGACCCGACCCGACCCGACCCGACCCGACCCGACATAAACCAAAGACAGAATAGTTGCCGAAACTGCCTCATGCATTTGTTTCTGAGTCAGTCCCACCTTCTCATGCATTAAGGTTTCATGTTTCCGCTCCAGTTTCTTCATGCACAATGCAAGCTCACGCAGATGGCAACCCTTTCTTCCTATAGAAGAGCCGAGCCGAGCTCGGTGACATGTCGTCACATATTCCGAACTAATACTACTTGAGATCAGAGGGTAACGGTGATGGCGGATGCTCCGATTCCTCAGCCCGATAAGATTCTCAACTACCCGCAGAATGGGGAGCTGGAATTTCTCTTCAGGAAGAAGTTGACAAGCAGCGACATGCGCACCGGGTTAATCCTCACGTCGTATTCGAACTACTACCTAAGACATCTTCCGAGGCCGCTACTCGATGTCATTACCGGGGATGGACTGACGGTCTGGTGTTACACACCAGCTATACACCACAGCGGCGCCGTACTAAAAGGCCATACCACATATTTCCGGTTCAAGAAAACTGGTTGGGAGCAAATTTCCGCCGCGAATGGATTCCTCACTGAACAAGAAATCGATTGCTGGTCTCTATATGATGCAGAGGATGGTCCGCACGGCAACTTGAGATTTCTGATCCAATCGGTACGAATCGAGTCATAGTTTTCATGCGAATATAACATAAGATCTAATGCACTGTAATTCAAAATGAGGCCGAGTCATAACATGCGCTGCTTGCAGGTTGGCGACCATGTGGTACCTGAGGAAGCTGCTTGAGGAGGAGCAGGAACATCAAGTGGAAGTTAAAGAGGATCAGGATTCTGAACAAATGCTAGAAAATATCCGATTCTAAATCATAGATTGCTGGTTTTCTTTCTGTTCTTTCAGTCTGAGGGCCCTCGGCTTTAGAAGTCGATGATAAATAAAGCGACGATTATCTGAAGAGTTAGGTAACGGACTTGCATCCCGGAGTTCCCCTGCTTCATAACTTGCTTCGAGTGCGAGAAGCGGTGTTGTATCCCCGAGTTTTCTTTCTTTTTCGTCACGTTTCACGATTGCTTCCACCAATTCTTTCAGTGTTCTTTCCTTGCACGGGGACTCAACCGAAGATGACATCGCCACAGGATTTACTTTCGATCGTAAAAGATGAAAACAGGACAACATTTAACAATCCTTCCAGATACCTTGTTGTGCCTTTTCCACTGAGTTTGGACCCGATCCAGCAGTTTATACCGGTAATTCAAACTTGAGTGAACAGGATTGCAGGTGATCAGCAAATCAATTATGTAAAAACCTCAACAAAACAGAATACTCATCATCAGCATTCTTTCAAGAAAGATGGGCATGTCTTTTTCTTCACTTTTGAGCAGCAGCATGCTGTTTTGCCCCTATGCAGACCGGGGACTTGGACAGTTTCTTGGATTTGTTCAGACCCTGTGTCATCATACTCTCTGCACATTCTTGATTAGTTTGGATATTTTGGATCAACCTTTACTCTAAATCTCTCGAAAAAGGATGCCAAAGACTGAATCAAGAGCAAATCTGTTAATCTGAACCATTGAATGTACGACGGATTCGACTAAATCATTTCGCCACAGTTTACTTATTGTGGGTCCTGTCTTTCCCATTTGCTATTGTTCATTGCAGCCCACTTCCTCAAACTTTCTGAGCATTATGTATATGATGATACTCGTCACACACGAAGGTGGCTGTTAGGTTTGAAATTATCGGCTCTATTGGTCGTGAAGTATAGCCAGGAGGAAGCCATTGAAAATGCTAGTTTGGCTAAGCATTATGGGGTTGAATTTGCAATTATTGGAAAACCAGAATGGGACAGTGAATTGGAACATTAGGAAAACGAAAAACTGCATTATCCCAAAGAATCTAGCCGAGAATTTGAGAATAGTTCGGTCACGCGAAAAATTCGAAACTCGCGTTCAGAGAAATCATGAAGAAAGCGAATCCATTAATGCTTCTTCGGTTTATATTGGTTAATTGCCCTGTTCAAGAGCCAGGCTCGCATATGATTTAATCTAGTTACATATTGGTTCATGAAGCCAAGATTTTCTTCACGGTACCCGCCCATCCAGTTTGGCAAACCATGACGTTGTGAGATGATATGACGATACTAAGGGCGGCATTTGTATAACTCGATACTGAAGCTATTTGAGGAGATCTGTGGAAAACGTGAGTGTGCTTTTAGGCATCGCGAAACTCATATGAACACGGCATGCCGAGAAATTTTTGATTGTGCAGGTTTTAGGTGGCTGTCATCTTGCATCTTTCTGGCCCCATTTCTCTTTTATTTTGGAGGAATGTAGCTTGTCTTCGCAGCTTCTCCTTTTAGCCGCCAAAGGTTGGCTTTAGTTGGCTTTTACCGGCAACATCGACATGCGGGTCGAAAGGCCATATGAAGTTATGCCTTAGATCTTTGAGTTTGGTCCTTCTCGTATAGCCGGGCAGACGATGTTACTGTCGTAAGGCCATTCCGTGCCTTGCTATTTCAGTATGCCACGGCAACCGTAGTGATGGGGATTGCAGTAGCGATTCTTACAGTCTCATATGTTTCGTTGCACTAGCTTATTACACACCTGGTATAGCCCAATGCTCTGCAGTTTGCTTGTAGTATGTGAGGAATCAATGTCGTAACCCTCTCAACGTCTTCTGAGATTCGAGGTCGTTAACGGGTCGACGATCTTGTGAATCGCTTGAGATTTTTCTGAACTCTAGTTGACAAGCAAGCAGCTGATGTATCTCTTTAGGAAGAAGTTGGCAATTAGTGACCTGGCGATGGGGTTAATCCTCACGCGAATGCCGACCAACTTCCTAATAGGCGTTTCAAGGGGGGTGCTTGATGCCATCATGAAGGATGGACTGATGGTCCGGTGTTACACGCCGGCTATACACCACCACGTCGTACTAACATTCGATGGACACGAGGCGAGTTTCCGGTTCCAGAGATCTGGTGGTTGGGATGAAATTGCCGAGGTGAATCGATTTGGAATTGGGCACCAAATCGATTGTTGGTCTCTATATGACGCAGAGGATGGTCCGCATGGCAAGTTGGGCTTTCTGGTCCAACGGGTTGGGAATCGAGTTAGTTTCCTTGCAAATTTGCCATGACATATTTGACTCGGTAGATTTTTTGTGCCGAGATATTACACAAATGACGCTGTCATGATATGCTCTGCATGCAGATTGGGGGCTCCGATGAGGAATTTCATGCATCTGCTTCGGGAGGAACAGCAACATCAAGTTAAAGAGGATCAGGATTCTGAAGATCGACCGCTTAAGAGATTATCCGACCTCTAAATAATCGATTGCTAGTTTTCTTTCTGTTCTTTCAGTTTTTGGGTCTTTGGCTTTACGATTTGATGGTAATGCGAGCGATGATTCTCTGAAGAATTAGATAACAAAGTTGCATTCTGCGTTTTCCTGCTTTATAACTTTGCTTTAAGCGTGCAAAGCATCGTGGGTTGCTGCTAAATCGATCCGGCGGTTCGAAAATTCGCCCAGGCTTTCAAAGTACAAGCACTTTCTCGCTTTGATTCGTCTTTCAACCTGGCAAGGCCATTGCCGAAATAATACTACTCTGAGATCAGAGGGCAAAGATGGCCGGTGTTTCGATCCCTCAGCCCGATAAGATTCTCAACTACCCGCAGAATGGGGAGCTGCAGTTTCTCTTCAGGAAGAAGTTGACAAGCAGCGACGTTTTCAAAGTGGAGGCAAGTCGAATGGTGCCACGGAGAACGCGAAATCGGATGAACTGACCAACCGCTTATTTCGAGGAACAATTTCAAATAATAATATGAAGTGTCCTTATTTTCTCAAATAAGGGTTTGGCAATTAACATTCTCATCATTTACTTTTTTTAAAAAAATATTCAAAATTTCCCATTTCTTTTTTTTTTCTTTGTTGCGGTCGGCGAGGGTCGTCGCCCTCGCCCGCTGTGGGCAAGGGTCGACTCGCCCGTGGCCGGTATGGCCGACCACCGATAAAAAGGAAGGAAAGAAAAAAGAAAGAAAACTAAAATAAAAAAAAATGACCAAAACACCTTTTATCAAGTTCTTCTTTGAAATATGAGTGCACTTCATGCTCTTATTTGAAAATTTTTCTTTTTTCAATGGGTTTAATTCCCTAAAAAAACCCCACAACTTTAGGTTTAGTCCAAAATCTATCCTAACTTTTTTGTCTCAGAAAAAATCACAAACTTTAAGTCAAGTCCCAAATCCGCCCTAAACCCATTTTTGTCTAAGATAAAACCCCCAACATTTTTTTTTTGTTACGAAAAAAACCCCAGACTTTAGGTTTAGTCCCAAATCTATCCCGAATATTTTTTTGTGTCAAAGAAAAAATCACTAATTTTTCCTCTAATATCAAATTTGCCCCCATTAGCTATTTGCCCCCAATTTTCATATCCTATAATGGTTTCATTTTGGAGAATTTCAACAATTTGTATTGGAGTGAATTTGTTATCCATGTGAAAATGCCACATCGATCCATAATTATTGCCCTACTATTTTGATGATGTGAATTTTTTATCGACTTGGAAATGCCACGTCAAGTTGGGACTAGACCACGGTTTAGATTTGAGAATAAATTAGAAGTTTGTGATTTTTATTAGACATAATAAAATTTGGACTAGACCTAAAGTTGAGAATTTTTTCTAAGACAAAAACAAAAAGTTCGGGGATGATTTGGACTGAACCTAAAAATTGAGGCTTTTTCGGGGACAAAAAAAGTTCGAGGTAGATTCGAGACTTGAGCTAGAGCTGGGGGTTTTTCTTGAGACAAAAACCAATTCGGGGCAGATTTGAGACTGGCTCAAAGTTAGGAGTTTTTTAGGGAATTGCCTATTTCAATGTGCTTGGTACGTTAATTACGAATATCCTTATGTGCTATTTGGATAGTACTATAGTTGTCCCTATGAAGAACTGTTTCGCTATCCCGACGCACTTCCATGCCTTTCAGTACTCATTTTATGTGGGATTCTTATCTACGACAGGTTTCATTACAGTTCTTTATTGTAAGCGAATCTATGTCGAAGGCACTGGGAGTGAATGGCAATTGATTTTTCAGGAAACGGTGCTACTCAGCCTGGCCATGTCGTTGCCATTGGGATCCGACCCGACCTGATCCGATCTGGTCCGCTCTATGACAAAACATAAACCAAAGACAGAGTAGTTGCTAAAACTACCTCATGCATCTGCTTCTGAGTCAGTCCCGCCTTCTCATGCAACATGATTTCGTGTTTCCACTCCAGTGTCTTCATGCGCAATGCGAGCTCACACGGATGGCAACTCTTTCTACCTATAGAAGAGCCGAACCCCGTAACGAGTCATCGCATATTCCGTAATAATACTACCCGAGAACAGAGGATAACAATGGCGGGTGCTCTGGACACTCCTCAGCCTGATAAGATTCTCTACTACCCACAAAATGGGGAGCTGACATTTCTCTTTAGGAAGGAGTTGACAAAATCAGACCTTCGGATGGGATTTGTCCTCATGCGATTCTCGACCAACCACCTGAGATGGCTTCTGAGGCCGCTGCTTGATGTAGTCGCCGGGGATGGACTGACGCTCTGGTGTTACACACCAGCTATACACCAAGAGGTCGTACTGAGAAGCTATCCGGATAGACCCGGTTTCCGGTTCAAGAAATCTGGTTGGTACCAAATTGCCTAAGCGAATCGATTCCTCACCGGACAGCAAACCGATTGCTGGGCTCCATACGATGCAGGGGAAGGTCCGCATGGCAACTTGAGTTTTCTGATCCAACCGGTAAGAATCGAGTTAGTTTTCAGGAGAATTAACCGTAACATCTTGACTCGGCTTGTTTTTGTGCCGAGGTATGACGCAAAAAGAGGTTGTCACGATATGCTCTGCATGCAGGTTGGCGACTCTGTGGTACCTTGTGAAGTTGCTTCTGGAGGAGCAGGAACGTCAAGTGAGAGTAAAAGTGGATCAGCATTCTGAACAATGCTTAAGAATTATTCGACACTACATGATAGGTTGCTAGTTTTCTTACTGTTCTTTCCTTTATTGGGTCTCTGGCTAATGGTAAATTGAGCGCTTAAGAATTAGATAACTAACTCGCATTCCTGTGTTTTCCTGCTTCCTAAGTTTGCTTCTAGTTAAACGAATGATCATCCAGACACTAAATTCATGAATCACAACATGTATCCGAATGGAAATAACGTGCGTGACTGGCGACATGACAACCAGTTAGCTGGTCCGGGCGTTCACTTGTCAAGCTTTAATTTTGATCGAAGTGAAAACAATTTTCTCTTGAAATAAAGAGAACGCTTGATAAGAAGTCGCTTTTTAATTTGAAATCTTAACGTCTGAGCTCGCCTGAACTACTCATTGTTCAAATAGTCTAAAGCTCAAAGTTTCATCAATTGGCTTCGGAAAAGGATAGTCGCACATCCACTGCTAATCCTCCATTAAAATGACAGACACGTTTCAAGGAATGACGTGCATATATTGTATAGTTTCACTTGCCCTGGCTGATCCAAAATACTACGAATTGGTCGAGGGTAATTGCCGAGCTTCACTCTTAAGTGCCAGTGGCTGAAAGGTGTTCAAATCCTAATCTTAGAAACGCAAAGAACAATTTTTTGTGAGGCAGAACATGCCTAGCTTGAAGATCCGAGCACAATCTGCTGCTTTGATATCGTATAGATTCCAAGCGAGACCATGTCAATACACAAAAGCTTTAAGCTACAAAAGATGATGTCTTGATAGTCAAATACTTCAACAACAATAAGTATTGACATTTTGAAAACCTTGTGCAACCTAATTTAACGCTAACGAGGAACTTTAGAAGTAGCCAAACTAATAACCGGGTGCTTTTATTAGATGCTCCGGGACCATTCCTTCCAAATCATCTCAACCATCGAAGGCACGGAAAATATAACTCAAAGCATCTCTTAATGTGCTTCAACCTTTCTGCTTTTCCATAAAAATAAGTCGCCCTAACTTACCTACTTCAAAAGCCGACGGAATTAATAATAATGAGGCAGAAAGGAATTGCAAGCACATTAAGGATTGAGTTGACATTACCACTATAACTCTTTCATCGTTTACAAGAAAAGTGAAAACAGAAAACAAGAAAAACATGTTTTGCAACAGGGCTACTCTTCATCAAACCTGATCTTCTTTGGCGCTGCCTGGGTGTCACCCACCTACATATCAAGAGAACACAACAATAAGAAGCAGATCTTATGAAACCAACGCGAGGATTGATCAATCTGCGCATGGGAGCGCGTATACATAATCACACTCAAGTCATCATAAGAAACCATGAAACTAAAGCATGAAACACTTAAAATATCCAAGTAAAAGAAAGGCGGTTGCTTCTTACAATATCTGGACATTCATAATCGATACCAGCCTCCTCTATCTTTTTCCTTCTTTTTTTATCACGTTTCATAATTCCTTCGATCAGCTTCTTATGTTCTTCCAGTGTTCTTTCCTGCACAATTATAACCGAAAATGGATTCAACGATAGGACTTACTTTAATTCGTAAAAGATGAAAACACCACAACATTAAAATAATCTTCCAGCTACCCTGTTGTGCTTTTTCCGCTGAACTTGGACCCGATCCAGTGGTTTATACCGGTAATTAAAACCTTTCCATCTGAGTGAATAGGAAAGCAGGTGATCAGCAAATCAATCATGAAAAAATCCCAATAAATAAGAACGCACATCATCGCCATTCTTTCAAGAAAGATGGGGCATGCTTTTTTCTTCACTACTGAGTGTTTGTCCAAAGTATATGGGAAAAAGAGGAATCCAGAAACAAAATAGTGCATCGAACTTACAATTTCGGATGCACATGCTCTGCAGGGATAAGATAAACCTGCAATAAGTGCTCAAAAAGTAGATAATTATGCATAGTTTCAGCTACAATCTTTGCCACCTGCAAATAGTAAAAAGAAACTTTACAAATCATCCTATAGATGGGTCCATGAAGGCACCGGCAGACAAGTGCAAATGTCCAGACAAGCCAAACCTCTGAAGACTCAAATTCAATGAAACCAAAATGCTTTGACTTTCCAGTCTGCAAGAAAACGTATCACACAATAAGAGTATGTCAAAGTAGTTTCCACACAGATGTAGATAAATAGTTGCGGAAAAGGCTTTCTAACAGTATGAAAGGCTGAAAATTGATAGCTTCAAGAAAGGAAAACTACGGCAATGATAAAACAAATGATATCATAATACTCTCACAGCATCCTCCTTGGCACTACTCACAGAAATGCCAAACGAGCAAGCCTCCTCATATTAGATTATCCTCCCTCATAAAGAATAGCAGTCACAACTTTTCAGAGCCTTACCCTCTTGTTCCTGGCAATTCTTAACCTCTTGATAGTACCAAACTGACTGAAGTAACCTGAAGCAAGCAAGCAATAAGGGCAAAGAAGTTATCCCCTGAACATCATCGACAGCCACAACATTCCTTTAAACAAACCAACACAGTAGATAACAGTGAGAATTACTTTCAATTTCCTTCTCATAGAAACCATGTGGTATACGACCAATGTAAAGAACGGTTGAAGTACTCTCAGAAGGTTTCTCCTCAGGAAGCTTATGCCCAGGACCACCTTCCAATGGCTTCAATGCAAAAGAAATCAGTTTCATCGTAAAAACCAGAGATATAAACTCACAAAGCATAAGCACCAAAAAAAAAAAGAAAAAAGAAAAAAAAGAAAGACGTCGAAGTAAAAAATCGGCATACCAAGAAATCGACATCTTCCGTCTTGCTATTAGAAAGCGCCGACTGCGTGGAAGCCTTCTTCAAAGACTTCTTCATTGCTTTCTTGGCCTTCACCCCCATTCCCTGGAATCACAACACCAAAAGTTATTACTCTTTTCACAAGATGTGTCGAAGTGGCTCGCCCTCACAACATCATTTAAACAACAGATAAGTAGCTCGTGTAGCTCCACAGTCAACCAACGGCATCCGCATGACCAGTAGAAAGGTTAAGTCGACATGGTCGAGCTAAGATTCACCAACACCAGTATTACGAGGTGAAAAGAGAAAACAGGAGGTCGAAACGCCGATTGAAGCTTCAACTACGAAATCGAAAGGGGACGAACCCTAGCTCGAGAGCTAGACAAGGAGATGCAAACGACTCAAAAGGGACGGTTCCGCGTCGATTCCACCGAGAACCGCCTCCTGAGTCTCGACTGAAACGTAATGAAGCAAGGACAAGATCGTCACCTTAGCGAGGCAGAGGAAGCAGCCGTGGACGCGCACGCACTCTCCGGCGCAGAGAAAGACAGGAGGGGCGGCGGTGGGGAGGGTGCGAGCAGAGGCTTTTGTTGGAGAAAGGGTTTTGGACCGTCTATATCTATCTCCTGGGGAAAATCATGTGAAATTCCAAAAAAGCCCCCCAAATACTTTTATTATCTTAAATGAGAGTGTAAAGTGTCATATTTATTTTAAAAAAAGGCTTGAATAAGAGTTTTTTTTTTTATTTT
Source organism: Rhodamnia argentea (assembly GCF_020921035.1). Taxonomy (NCBI): domain Eukaryota; kingdom Viridiplantae; phylum Streptophyta; class Magnoliopsida; order Myrtales; family Myrtaceae; genus Rhodamnia; species Rhodamnia argentea. The sequence continues at coordinate 4,585,596 of NC_063154.1, read as the reverse complement.
TTTATCTTTTTTTATTTTCTGATTTTTCTCCTATTTTCCCTTTTTTCTCTTCCTCCTAATTGGTAATCGTGAGTTAGGCGCCTTCATCCGTCACAAGCGAGACCCGGCCTTTCTTGCGGCTGTGAGGGCTCGCCTCGCGCAACCTAAGCTAGGACCGGCCTGGCGGCCGTTGGCAAGGGGAGCCTCACCTTGCCCAAATGGGTGGTCAATGGAGTGAACTCACCTCCATTTCCCTTCCCTTGTTCCAGATCACGACCCACCAACTCAAGAAGATGCCTGCAACACAACCATATACTCGTTGCGGAATTCTTGGCACTGGAATTTCCAAACGCATTGTGATGTGATTCAAGCGAGTCCGGCTCGCTAATCTTGCCTGATCCGGTGAGGGCTCCCCTCGCCCGCGGTCATGAGGTCGTCCTTCACTTGGGGCGGGCGAGGTGAGCCCTCGTGACCGCAGGCGACGCCGTCCCTCACCCGGGTCGGCGAGGGCACCTAGCCCGCAGCCACATGCGAGGTGGAAGAGGAAAAAAAAGAGGAAAATGGAAAGAAAAAAGAAAAAAATTTAGAAAATATGATAAGGCAAAAATACTCGAGTTAGGCACCTCTTTGAAACAGAAAGAATATTCGAGCTTTTATTTGAAACAAGATCTATTTCAGGCCCTTATTTGAAAAAATGAGAACACTTGAGGCCATTTTTTAGAATTTTCCCGACAATCAATGAAGAAAAAGTTACTTCATCGCGAAAATAAATTTGCCCGTAATTTCTGTAGTTTTTTCCTTTTGGAAAAAAAAAATCATTAACCATTTAAACAATGATGTTGATATTTTTAGATGTAAAAAAGTACTGTGACAAAATAGTATGTATATATAAGTACATTATTATGTACTACGTTAATTGTTATGTATATAAGACAAAATGAAGGAGAAAATTTAAAAAAAGTAGTACAATCGCGAGATACACATAATCACTTTTTTTTTTAAAATAAAAAAAAAGCAAAGATTTCTTGTTTTCCACATAATCAATTGCGTTGCCTTTTGTTTTGGATCTAATTGATTTTATTCGCAGTTGTCCAAACATTATCTTTCGTGCGAACAGTTTTCTCTTCGAAAAATAGAGAAACTATTTATGTAAGTACAACGAAAATCAATTTTTTGAGAATCGGAGTTGGAAAGTTTTCTTTTCCAAGCATTGTCTAGAGCCATAGAGTTTCGAGTTAACATCTTTGACTTTCTTGTTCTCCCCGACTCAGTTTTTAAAACCTCAAGCATAGCTCGAGCTCGAGTCTTCATATGTTAAAGAGGCTTGGAGCAACTTCTTTGTATCCTTGCTAGATATGGTTAAGAGCAACCTTTATGTATTGATTGAAATTTGTAGTAAGTTGTGGACCCAAAATAATCCAAATGAAAATTTTTTACATGGTCTCGGAATATATATACATATATATATGTGTGTGTGAGAGAGAGGGAGAGAGAGAGAGAGTCGAAATCAACATATAATGGCCCGGCTGTTCAAGTCATCAAAACATTTCTTTTTCCATACAATTTCCGTACATGAACGGCAACATGTTCTTCAACATGACTACATGTCATATAGGAGTACGATGTCCCGAGAACGATTTCTCCAACATAGTAGGAAGGCTGTACATCGGAGATGAAAGCTTCGACCCCACCTGGACATTCCCCTGTCATATAGGAGTATGATGTTCCAAGAACGATTTCTCCAACACGGTACGAAGGCTGTACATCGGAGATGAAAGCTTCGACACCTTCTGGACAATCCCCTCATATTTTAAAGACATTAAGAGGGGGCTTCACCTTCCTCAGAAGCTCCACTGCATCTTTTCCCTCCAAATGTCTCAACAATAGACTGTAACAAGAAGGTGTTCTCCTAACACTAGAACCTTCATTTTCAATTGAACAGCAACTGTCCCAATTAACTTCCATAACTCCAGCGACTTTTTGGATTAACACGACCGAGCAGAAACAAATTCAGCATCACTTCTGGAAGGAAACCATCAATATCGATCAATTCTTTCTCAAGTAGATTGCCAAGTGAAGTTCAAACCCCGAACAGTGCTTTTGCTTTTCCAAAATGGGGCTCGACATTACCCCGTAGGGAATACCATCTGTTAATTTGCATTGGCTGACCTCCCTTTAAGTGTGCTTGACACTAGCCACTCATCTCTCCACAACCAAATGGCACTATACATTCTACGGATTCAGCATTCCTAACCAAATGATAGCTCCCACTTACTGGTTATCTGCAGTGATGGAACAATTCCTTCCCAAAGGTTTTTGTGCAATAACCTGTGCAGATCAGAAAATGAAGTCTGTAATTTATAAATGATCACGTCAGGGAGAGAACTTTTCAAACAAAAAACAAGCAATTCTTTCTCAAGTAGATTGCCAAGTGAAGTTCAAACCCCGAACAGTGCTTTTGCTTTTCCAAATGGGGGCTCGACATTACCCCGTAGGGAATACCATCTGTTAATTTGCATTGGCTGACCTCCCTTTAAGTGTGCTTGACACTAGCCACTCATCTCTCCACAACCAAATGGCACTATACATTCTACGGATTCAGCATTCCTAACCAAATGATAGCTCCCACTTACTGGTTATCTGCAGTGATGGAACAATTCCTTCCCAAAGGTTTTTGTGCAATAACCTGTGCAGATCAGAAAATGAAGTCTGTAATTTATAAATGATCACGTCAGGGAGAGAACTTTTCAAACAAAAAACAAGCAACGGACAGATTTCCAAAAGCGAGCGAGTCTTACAACATCAGTAGTCTAAAGACAACCACCATAGTATTAATTAGTCTCCATCTTGAAACCACAGTGGCCTCTCCGAGTCATGTCATGGTCGGTTCAGGGTATATCGAAAATCACACTCCTGCACCAACGAACTCATCAACCCTCAGAACTAGCACTGCTAAAATAATGCGAAAACGCCCGGCTCCCAGGAAACGAGGGTTGAAGGAAGATAGCCAAGGCCATTATTTGTTGAGAAAAACTATTAAGCTCTTACTGTGTGCAAAAGGTACAGCCATCTTTTCTCTGACTATGTTTAGAGTAAACTTGCACTTCCCTAGGACTTCAGATTTTCCTAATAGAGTCCATGTAAGCACCAGAAAGTATTGAGTTCAGCTTCATGATAAACGAAACATCATACGCAGAACAATCTCTAATAGATGCCACTGTGGCAATAAGCACAAAATTTTCCCCATTCCCCACATCAATTTCATACAGATCATGAAAGACATCCCTCACTTCGTTAATCATTGTCCCATAATAAAACCTATCGGGAGGAATCACATTAATTACAAGAATTCCAAACTCGCAAAGGAGTGATCTGGCAGCTAGCAGAACGGGCTTCCTCACAAACTCTAATGGTGGAGCTACCAAACCAGTACTAGCATCACTTGAGTCCAAATCCACCATAATTACATCAAATTTACCATCCATACCATCAGCAACACTCAAATCACGACTGTACCCGGCAACCAAAGTGCCCTCGGTTTTCCAGCTTGCAACTCTTTCTATCCATTCAATTGCATCCCCAACTACAACACGCAAAAAGTCACCATCTTCAAGCCCAAAATACTGTTTCGCAACCCTCAAGACCATCTCATCTACATCTACACCCAGGACCTCAAAACCCAATTGACCACTTAAGAAAGCAAGCAAAGCACCACCACCGACACCAGCACAAAATGCTTTCGGCCTCAACCCCTTCCGAATCCGCTCATCAATGTGAAAACCAATCAGTGATAAGCTCGCCACCATGGGAGCCAAATATGGATGTACCAAAACTCTAGCATCAATTCTGTATTGCATTTCCTCGATTCTGAAACCTCCCTCTGTCTCACCATGATTCTCTCGCGGTACAATACGAACTTGAGTCTGAACCAAATTCGGCATTCTTTTGAACCTCAATCTTCTTCTAAACTCTCTCTCTCCGCAGCCACTGCCCCTCTCTATCTCCACATCTTCAACTAACATTTCGCCAACAAACTCACCAATGCACACTTCAAGCGTCACACTAGCAACCAAATTATCTTCATAACTTAAGAATGTTACCTCCGGAACTCCGATTTCAAAGCAAATCCTCGGAGACAGAGCCAAAACCAGAGGCTTCAAGCTCTCTTCGAGACCCTCCCTCCGCGATCGCTCACATTCCATCTGACGGCGGAAACCGAGCGCCGAACCGCGTCCATCGGCCGGCTGCTCGCCAATGAGGATGAGGCGAGAGAGGCCGGGCGAGCTGAGGAGGAGCTGGAGGTGGCCGGGTTCGGTGGAGAAGATCCAGTCGTGCTCGCGATGGGAGGGGACGAGCATGGCGGCGACTCGGGGCGAGGGGGTTGGTTGGATGGGAGAGTCGAGGACGGCGACTCGGAGAAGGCGGCGGTCGCCGGAGGCGGAGAGAGAAGAAGGATTGGGGAATGTGAAGGTGACGAAGCGCGACGGGACGAGGGTTTCGAACGTGGACTTGTCCAGAGCCATTAGTGTTCAGTACAAGTCATTCGCGCCTTTTGCAAATCAGATTTCTCTTTATTGATCGAAAACAGAGTGATTTGGGAATTAAATTAAAGACAAAAATATCAGATTTTTTTCCTCCAAAACGATTATACTTCCAATTATCTTAATTATTTGGTAAAAAATTTTAAAAATATTTTTTTTGAAAAAACAATCAATTTTATCTCTCATAAAGATGAATAAAAAAATTTCATCACTCGCGAAAATATTAAATGTAAATTATTGTAAATAACGAAAATATTTTTTATTTCTTTCATTGATTAAATCTTTTTTAAGAAAATCTTTTTAAATTATTTATTTGTAGCGAAACAAAAGGAATTAAGCAATTAAGAAAAAATAAAACGGTTTTCGTGAAACAATCTTTATAACTGTTGGATGAACAGTATTTTGATTTTCCTAGTATAACATCTTACAAATTACAAAAAGAAGGCTACATAGCTACATAACTCTTCAGCTTTGATCCGAATCACACCCAGAACTCTGGGCAAACATTTACTAATCTAGCTGTTTTGTCCAGTCAAATGGTTCCCAATCTTGCACGAAACTCGCGACCGCTCGCTTCTGTGTGTCCGCGGATTCGGACCTACGGCGCCGGTGCATGTCTTCCTCGGGCAGACGCATCATCCCTCTTATCACGTCAAGGCCAAGGCTGCTCTTGAAATCCTTCTCGTCGTCGATCACGTGAACGAAGCCCCTGTTCAAGCCGAACTCCACGTGGAAGTACGGGAAGTCCTTTGGAATGGAAGCCCGCAATCCCTTCACGCTGGTGTCGATGAGTTTCTTGGCATTGTGCTGGCTCCACTCATCTTCGGCTTCGTCGATTGCCTGGAACAAGCCGTCATTAGGGTCGAGAAATAGCACTCAGATGATTACAATCCACGTCTCAGCAACAAAGAAACATGGGTTTATCCGCATTAAGCACGAGCTTTTAAGCGGGATCAGCATGGAGCATGAGACCCAGTTGAAGTAGGATTGAATGAAAATGGACAGCGAGGCTCAGAGCATATGTAGGGTTCACATGCAAGTCAATCTCAAATAACATCGGATGACGAAATGCGACTAGTGGTTTCATTCATCAACGCAGTAGGCCATTTACAAACTCAAGAATTTCTAAGCCAGATACTCATCCTGGAATTTCTAGCTTGGTGAAATACAAAAGGGACCAAGAACAAAGAAACAAGTAAAGCATCCAAACAGTAAGACAGATATATTTAGAAGCAGTGTACCAACTGTCAATTACCTTTTTGAAGTAAAGAGGAGCCTCGTTTGCGACTTCTCTCGGTAACGGAAGGCACTCGATCAGACAGTGGCGCCGTTGCTGCGCCAAACCCATCACAGTCTCAAGAAACACAAGATCCTTCTCTTGCTTTGCAAACATCATAATCAGGCACTTCTTAAAGTTCCGGATCTCTTCCCACACATTATCATCGACATTTCTTGTGGATGATTCATGCTGGAGTAATATCGATTTATCAGTAAGGTCTCAAATTGAAAAGATTGTTGCAAACAAAAGAGATTGACAAGCAAATTGTACATGAGAAGAAGTGATTTAGGCAATTTGCGGTACATCCGTTAGCAATAAATGCTGATAAAGCCAGGCCTAGATGTGACTGCCCCCAAATTGTATCGATGACTGGCAACAATATTTCAATTGCAATCAGGACTCTCCTAAAACAGTAATGAGTACTATCTGGGCATCCTTGTTGACAAATCGATCGTTGTCCATAAGAAGCAACAGCATTTCCAGGCATTGCATATACAGGCTCGTAAAAGAAAGTGCCACCAAATCTTAACAAAATGTAGAAACTGTGAGCGAAGTGCAAAAGAAAGCACACCTGCATTGTGACTATGCAGCAATGGCCAGGCACAACAGGCTGCTGCAGTGGCAGCATCAAGTACGTGAAGTTCGCAATTGAAACAACTAGGTGTCTTGGTCTATTTGGATTCTCAAAGCAGTAAAAGCAGCGCTCCTGCTGAGTCAAGATGCGCTTTGCCAAAATGCTACTCTGGGTGGACTTCTGGTCCTTGCTAGGCGCTTTCTTCTGAGACCTTTTCCTTGGGGGACCATCAAAATCATATTCATCATCTGCTTGGCCCGAGGTACTATAACGTCTATTTTGCGTTATTGTTTTAGCTAGATGCCTGTCGGCATCATCCTCCTCATTCCGCTGACGAGATACATCATATAAAACATTCCTGGACACAAATCAAAGCAGGAAAGACGTATCATAAACATGAATGACAATATTAATTGATCCAACATATGATTTACCAAAACATATTCATACAGAAAAAGAGGAAGAAAGGTAGGTGGTGAGACCCAAAAAAAAAAAAAAAATTCTCCACTTCAGCTAACAAAATCCCACTCCCATTAGTTTCATCAGTCACTTTTTAGTTTGATGTTTCATTCTGTAGTCAATCAGAGAAGAAAGACAGTAGGATGGACCTTAAATTTGAACTAGAGGGCAAAACAAGAGCAGACAAAAGCATGATAAAGTCTCACCTGTTTGTGCCTCCATCATTCTGCGATTTAAGTGAAGAATCAGTAGTAAGCTGCTTATTTCTCAAGTTCTCCACTTCTTGCTGGCATAGAGGAAAAATCGGAACAAATGCATGTTAGATCCACTGGTCTGACTTGGGAAAAGAAGAAATACAATCTTTTGAAACCCTCCTAAGGCGTGTTTGTTGTATAGATCAGTAGGCCCAGTCATAGTTTACCACTCACCACACTGCAATCTAATAAACCACCTTAAAGATTGATCTAGTACAAAATCAACATGGCAACAAAGATTTGGTTGACTGCAGGAACTCAAATGAAATACACAGAAAAATATTAAACATCAGGCTCCCCCTAAATGACTGAAAAACAAGAAAATTTCTAATCCATGTCGCAAGCTACCACATTCATCATCAGAAAAACTGACGTGGTTACCTTTGAAAAAATGCAGCAGACTTTCTGAGAAATAAGCAATGACTTGCAGGCTATTGACTTTGCAAAAGAGGAAATTCACAAAAATCAATTATCTTTAAACTACACAGTTCACACTTGTGCATCTAACAGTTCAAGTTCTGGGGCAACAGGAGAAGAAAAATATTGGAAAAAAGCTGTCAAATCTTTTATGTTAGTTATAAAACAGTCCATGCTAGTGAATTAGGAAAATAAACATGCAGAAGTCTCTAGGCCTTCTTTCATCCAAAATAAGTCCTGGACGTTGGTTTCAAAAAGGAAGGATGCATAAAGAAGTGCAGCATGTAAAACTCTCATCACAAGACAAATACAACTCATTCACATTTTTTCCCATCCCTGCTTACATGACAAGTATCAAGCAAGCATCCATGGACTCCCTAGTCATTACATCCTTTACAGTGCAAGCGTCTCCACACACGAAAAATTGCATGAGCATACATACATAAAAGCAAACAGAGAAAGAGGAGACTGCATGCAATCTTCAGTAAAAACACACCAAGAGTGAAGATGCACAATCAGAATTTGGAAATGTCAACTAACCAATAGTTTCTCAGCTTCGTCGTGCTTTCCTTTCATGCGAAGCTGCAACGCCTTAGCAGCCAACTGGTTTGCACTTAACCCCTCATTCACTTGGCTAATGGCTTCACAAGGCTTATTTTCTTCCAACAAGTCCATTTTCCTGCCAAGTGCTGGTTGTGAAGATGAAGAATCACCGGACACGTTTCTCTGTTGACCACAGGCTGCTTGCATGAAGCTTCCATCATTAGAATACTTGTTTAAATTGGACATGGCAGCGGATATGAGCTCAGCATCAGCATCCCTGGCAGATGGATTTTGACCTCTGCGCTTTCTCCAGGATAATGAGTCATCGACTTTTGGTACCCGCATGTCAAGATTGCGAACAGAGACATCCTTCAAATAATTTCGTGTATTCTGATAATCATCAGAAAACAAGATTATGAAACTGTTCTTAACATGTTTCAAAGAAGTCTTATGACTTGTAATCCAAAATAAAAATTTAACAAAGATTATGAATATGCTCTTAACATGCTTCAAAGAAGTCTTATAACTTGTAACCCAAACTAAAATTTAACAAGATACAAGTGGAAAGAAGAGCAGAAAAAGCATTCCCGCTCTTCATTTTTGGCAGATACCTTCTTACTATTTCCTTCTTCTTCATTCAGTCCAGCCGTTTGTTGCTCTTCCATTAACCCTCTCTTTCTGTTCCTTATAGAATCCAAATGAGCACGAGAAGGAGCAGCTCTATGAGATGCAGCGGAAACTGCCAGATGACCCAGGGACCCCCAACGTTCAGCCACAACCTGCACAATGAAATTGGATGAGAAGTTCAAAACTCGTTTCCAAAGTTAAGACATATGCTTGTGACAGGTGCATACCTCCTCAATATTTCGTCCATCCCTAGCTGCCTGCTCTTTTGCTCGTTTTAAGGCTTTCAGCCTCCAACTTGCACCTCCATCCCCGACAACTGATGAAGGCATATGCCGGTCTCCACCAGATTTCGGTCCATCTTCTTCTGGATAACCACTTCCACTATCCTTAAAGTAAGGATTTAACTCCCTTGGATTTACCTTCATTGCCTGGTGGAACAACAAATCATTTACATGAAAAAAATAAAAAATTTAACCACAAAAGACAAATAACAAGTGAACAAATGCATTAGATAAACAGACATATGCATAAGCAGGTTAATCACTGCAATGAATTAAGTCTAAATAAACAACCAACTAAAACATAAGTACAATTCCATAATTGCAATCTATAGAACACCCAAATATCAGAACAAAAAACCATCTTCTAAAATGATCAAGGAAAGCAAAAGAAGAGGGAGGCAACGTAATACGCTGGACCATCCCCTGCTAGTGAATTTTCAATTACTTGATGAATAAACCGAAGCTCGTCCTGAAATTAAATTGAAACTCCTATACCCAGCCAATTGACGATTCTCATTTACAAAGAACTTCTAATGATCAAGTCATTTTCCACCCTCATCAAGAAAAACCAAAAGGGATAGAATTACAAAGGGCAGAAAGTATAAATACTGAGTCCAGACAGATGCTGTGGCACGTTTCCTAGCATAAATTTGGACAATGGTAAAATCAAATGGTATCAAAGCACAGGTTCATGGTAGCAAAGCACAAGCAAGAGTGCAATTCTTTATACCACGTGAAATTGTTACTCTGTCTATTTTCGTGGTATAATGCTCTAGTCTCCGGTTATCTGTTGGATGTGGTGCCTTTCACCTTCAACGTTTCACATGTAAACCGAGCATAACATGTTAAGGACAGTGTTCAACAGATGCCAAATATGGATTATGGTCACACTACTACGGTGGAAATGCAGATAGCTAAGTTCTACAGATCAGGCCCTTAATTTAGACAGCCATGTGGATCTATTTGGCATCTCAATAGAAAGTTCAGAATGATTTTTTTCTTAAAAATGTAGAAGAGGTTAGAATGAGTTCTAGGTACCTCTTCATTCGCAGTTTCGAACAGCTCTTTATCAACACTTATCACTGGGCTTCTCTCAGTCCTTTGTTCAGGCCTCAGCATCCATTCTAACCCCATTTCTCTCCTCACAATTTTCTGGTCATCAAAATCACCCTCGGCTGCGTTCTGATGAGCTCCTTCCTTCCCCCTTTTCTGTCCATCTTTCTTACTACCTTTTTGATGTTTCTCTTTCCTAACATCACCCTCAAAGCTATCAAATTTTTCAGAACCTGAAGAAGAAATAAGATCCTCAGTAGTCTTCCTCCCACTTTTGCTTTTCCTCTTCCTTCTCTTAGATCCACCATCTGATTCTTTAGCGTCAATCTTCTTCTTCTTCTTACGGTCATAATGCCTTCTTTCATCTCGTGGGGAGTCGTCATCGCTGCTTCCACCTGAACAAGCGGACGAGTACTCTTCTGAGGAGTACCACTTCTTCCTCCTAGGCACCTTCTTTATTTGCTGGAGCTCCTCATCATCTGAACTCTCGTATTTAGAGCCTTTCTTCTTTCTACTATATTTTTCCTTCCTACTGCCAGATCTCTTCCGACCCTCCGCTGCAGAATCCGAGCTTTCACCTCGTCTCTAAAGGTAGACAATGACAATAAAATAGAGGACAATGACAAACAATCAGTCTCCTTCTTGACTCAAAACACTGAAACTCAAGATATAAGAAAAAGAAAATGAAAGGATAGAGAGCTAAGACCTCATCAATCTGGTCACGAGGAATCAATTTGACTCCGGAAAGCATTGGTTCTTACTTCACTCCTCGCGCAACACTCACTAAATCTGTCTAAAACAATTTTAAACTAGAAAACCCTACAACCACAACCGAAAAAAAAAAAATCAGAAATCTCGCGCTTGTTAGGCATCATACACTTTTTTTCTCCATTCAATCTGATGCACTGAAGATCAATCATTTCAAATACCGAAAAACAATCCAAATGGATACACGAAAAGCACATCGCGACAGTGAAATCTCCGATTCACATGGATAAGCAGCAAAAGGGCGGAAACACAATCAACAATCAAACAAACCTAAACACCACGCATCGCCTATCGAGCTTGCATCGTTCAAGCCCCTATCACGTTCCAGCGAAACAGTGCCGACGCTCAATTTCGCCAGAAATCAAAGCAGGGAATAGAGGGAGCCAGGAGCCAGAAGCCAGCGCAATCGAATCGAATACCCGGAGCTCCGCGAAACTGCAAGTCGAAGCGAAGCGGAAGCTGCGAAGAATTGAAAGAGAATGCGACGGCGAGTCGGAGAAGTAGGCGTCGGAGAGCCGCGCTATTTATCTGCCAAAACGCAAGAGCCAAATCTGCGTTTCGATGGCCGGAATTGGATCGGGTCGGCAGTTACTAGTTCCGCAAAGTCGGTTTGAGAAACCGGGCTTTGATTTTGTGACTTTTGAATTTAGGAATTTAAAATGAGGCATGTCAGATAGATATCATATCGGATTAATGGCAAATCAAATAAGATTTAGTTTCAAGTCAGACCAACTTGACTTTAGCAACCCAAAAAAAAAAAAAAAAGGGCCGGATCAACTCGAGTTGATAGCGATTTCAATACAGAATGTGACCTATTCGCATTTCGATCTCACAAGCCAGCAAATTCAATTCACATGTCAATTCCATTGAGTGATGCTCAAAGAGACAGATGACTTGCTTTTAAGTTTTTTGTGCCACAAGTTTTTTTTGCGATCAATCAAGTCAAGATTATGAAATCGAAAGGTTGATCCGTTCGGAAATCTTTAGATTTATGTGATTCCCAAAAAAATAATAACTTTTTTCCATATTGAAAGTATGTATTATCCAAATTGAAAACTGCGAGCTTTCCTTTTCTTTTATAGTATCCATTGAAAAATAGTCTCAGAGATTAATCGATCGATCATAATTAGAAAAATTAATTTCGGTAAAGCCATATGATGTCGTAAATTTCTCTGTAGTTTTTGGTTGTGGATAGGCATGGTGACAAGTTGAGACTTACCTCAAGGTTCAGCTCAGCTCTGTCTTGCTCAATTATCATGTACAGTGACATTTTTCTTTTTGCTTACTAACTAACTCTTCTATGCTTTTCTAATTAGCTTGCTTTTTTTTTTATAAATACATACTTTTTCTATTGTTAAAACCACGCCAGCTGCTCACGTCGAAATTGCACGCCAACTTTTTTGTCACGTCGGCGACTCGACAGGACCCAATGATGTTTGATGAAAATGTTAAAACTCAAACAATTTAATGAATTGACGGCGACGGATGACTTGAGTTAAAAGCACTTGGCACGATTCGTATTAAATTTACGCAAAAATAATGGTACGATAACCGTAATTTAATTTATCTTTATAGATCAAAAGAGCACAATATCAGCATGTGCCCTATACAAAAGAATGAGAATCTGAAGTGTTCTTCGTATGAATCATATCAAAATACAACAATTGAGATAAAAAAAAAAAGCCATCTCCAAGTGAATAATATAATATGATAATTATTGTAATAATAGCAATGATGCTGAGATTTTTTTCTATTTCTGTGTGCTAAGACTAAGAGATGGGAACAAACGTGCCCACATAGCCAATCCCAGCAACAAAGAAGGTGAAGGACTGAAGGAAGAGGTAGACGAAGTAGCGGTTCTTGCCGTGGGCCAAGTCGTAGCATCCGCAGACGAAAAGGTAGGCACCAACACAGAGCTCCAGCACATGGACTCTGTTCATCACCGAGAGAAAGATCGAGATCAAGAACGGATGATGAATTCAAAACGTGTCACTCGAACATGTAACTGATGCACATGGATTCAAAATGGGTTTGGCTCTTGGGGTGATATGGTTAGTGAAAAGCTGTCACCTTTGTCCGATCCAGACGCGAAGCCGCCTGTGAGCTTTGCCGGACTTCGTCTTGAGCGCGTCGCCCAGTTTCTGCGTGACGACCCACTCGTTCACTCGCCCCACCTCCAGCAGCCCGATGAAGGTCGCCTTGGTCCGGTGCAGAGCCATCACGTTCTCGAACAGGACCCAGAACACCAGCAGATGAAGTGACCTGCCAACAAAATTGTGCACACGCATTATCTTCTCGAACTCGGTTTCTCTGACTGGTGGAACTATCGATCCGCGAGCTGATGTAAAGGCCGAAAAGTCGACCGCGGGATGTTTGTCGCAGCCATTTTGGCATTGGAATTGTCAAATGGTTTCATCGAGCTTGGATCTAATACTAAGGTGCGTAATGGATGAAGGGCTGTGGGAAGTAGTAGTGACCTTGGAGTACCAACTGCATTCAGGATGGTAACAGTGCAGGGGATATAGACAGCCCCCCATTTGGGTACTTCTACTTCCGGAACCAGCACGGTGGCCGGCATGACGATGCAATAGAACACGAATGTGACGATGTGGGCCACGATCTTCCGGACGAAGAAAAAGCTGTATATCACGTAGAACTTCTTCCAAAGGGACACTTTCTGCGAAAGCCGAACCAAAAAAAGAAAAAGAAAAAGACAGCAAGTCTTGTTCAGTTATTCATAGCGAACCCTTGCATCAAAAGATTAAGGAAGGTGAGTAAAATTCAACCTTGTTCCTGATGATTTCCCCGGCCATTTTCCGGAAGAGATTGGCGGGGCCACAAGACCACCGATGCTGCTGGTGGCGGAACGCCCTGAACGTGCTTGGCAATTCACTCTTCACCTGCAGCCGAAAAACAACTTATGATCACAATCTTGAAGTGAAGTTGCAACAAAATTAGCGGAAGAAACGGTGAACAGAAAGATTAACTGTAAATGAACCTGGTTAAAGTTCTTTGCATGGGGATAATTCAATGACAGATGATGTAGACAGAACAGTGTGGTCCAAAGGAAGGACAGTAAAAAGAAAGTGTGTGAGATGCACATAGTTCATGTCATGACAGTAATAGAATTTGCTTGGAGAACACTCCCCAGATGCATAGGGCTTTGCTTGTTCAAGCAGTGACCAGGTCACTCACTGTGGCCCAGCATAGAGTGCAGTGACAACCACCAGATGGACAATTTGAAATCATTGCTCTCTCCTTGTGCCAATATGCAAGAACTTCTCCAATTTCAATATGGTGTTCTTGACAAATTGGATTTCATTTGATAAATCCCATTAATGGCAAGTCAACCATCCACTGTTTTTCACCTCCCTAAATGAAAAACCTGACCCCATTAGCTCCTTCTTGTGAAAATTTTCACTGACTACTTCTGTTGTGTTCAGTTATACTAACTGTGCTAATTGTCCCTTTTTGAGAGTTAAGCTGCAAAGGTTTCTAGATGATCTCCTCGATGAATGCTTAATTACAGGCAAAACGGCACCTTGATGTCACTGACATAGACGAATTTCCATCCTTTGAGACTAGCCCGCACAGCCAGATCCATGTCCTCAACGGTCGTTCTGTCTTTCCATCCTCCTGCCTCGTTCAGAGCCGAGATCCTCCACACCCCGGCCGTCCCTGGATTCATGGCACGTTCAAACACCTCAAACCTCGAGACCAAATAGCTTAATACCAGAACCAACAACACAAACAACAATAGTGCCGTGCATTTCTATTGAAGGTAACAGAATGCTAGCAAAAGAATTGATGAACTAACCGTTGAAGCCGAAGAAGGCATAGGTTGCAGAGCCCACTTCCTGCTCCACGGTGAAGTGGTAGTCTAGTGACATTTCTTGCATCCTCGTCATTAAGCATTCATCAGAATTCACTGCAACACCATCAAGAACACTGTCAGCTGTGAAGCCTTGAAATTAGAAGAGGTGAAATATCTACTTTTTTTTGTTATTAACTATCTCTTCTTCGATGACTAATCGGAGATGATGGCTACATAAGTCACCAACAACATTCATATCCATACGGAGGCATCCATGGAGAAGAGACATCAAGAAAGAGGAGAAAATGTGTTAACTTACCGAACTTCCACCGAGCTTGGACGAGCCCGATTTCCAGGTTGTGGACTAAGAAAGGTATGGTCCGCCACAGAAAATCGGGCTCAGGTTGGAAATCGGCATCGAAGATCGCCACATAGTCGCATTGTTTGACATAGCTGTGCTTCATGCCTTCCCTGAGTGCCCCGGCTTTGTAACCTTTCCTGTTGTCTCGAATCTCATACTTTATGTTGATGCCTTTGCTCGCCCATCTTTGGCACTCTAGTTTCTTCAGCTCCTGCACAAGTTTCAGTTCAACCAAAAAGGCGAGAAATGAAATTCAGATGTCAATGAATCGGGAAAGGCGCAATTTTTCTTTTGGCGAAGTAGATCGACGACATATATGCAGGATCTAATTCAGGACAACTTTTTGTGACCCATGCAGGATCAACAGGGGAAAGAAACTTAATGATCTTTCATCTCTTCGAACCGCAGGAAATTAAGCATATGTACTTTCAACAATATGACTCTTTCTTTACCAATGCTTGGGGATAGGGACTTGACTGCTGATTAGAGCAAGAAAGTGTAATTTTGAGGTAAATGTTCAATACATCAAAGGGAAGGACCAGGGCCACATGAATGACACCTGTTTTGTGAAATCTCTTAAGCCTTCTAGCGAACATTCTTGTAGTATAACCGGTGAACATCGTGCTCAAATAGACCCGAAAGACAATAAGAACAGAAGTTGACGTAAGAACGAGTTGCTGATTAGCCTAGCAGAACCTTAATAGCCGGGTCTGTTGAATCGTCAAGAATTTGTATTATGATCCGATCAGCTGGCCACGAAAGCCCACACGCAGCTCCAATCGATAGCTGGTAAACCTGCCGAGAAAACCAACCGTTAATCATTAAAGAAAACCATTTAAATTAGACGCTAAAACCATGTATGCATGGAGAGATTGGAAAGTAGCAACAAGGCTTTCAAGGACTTATATTTTCATGGAACCGAACATCTCTTTAACATACATCAGAAAACTAATAAGGAAAGGTTGAATCTTTGCAGGAAGAGAACCAAGAGATCCAAAGAAAAGGAATTTTCCGTATACCTCTTTCTCGTTGTACATGGGGATTTGCACTAGCACCATGGGATAAGATGAACTCCCAGCCTCGATGTCGTCCCTCATTGCGTCCCACTTGTACTGCTTCTCAGGTCGCTGCCGAAGCAGCTTGATGAAGAAGATAACGATCCCCATGTAGACCCTCTCCACAAACAGCATTGTGGACATCACCAAGCACACTACCACCAATACCTTCAGCAATGGAACTATCAGAGGCTCTCTAGTCTGTTGCAAGACCAGCCTGATTTGGCCCAAGAAGCCGTCCGGGACAGAGAACATCGGCGGGCGGTCCATCGTAATAGATGTATAAATAAGCAGCTCGAAGGGGGAGAGAGCGCAAAGAAGCGTAACTCGATGGACAAGGAGAACGGTGAAGTATGTCAGCGCTTATATAATAAAGTGCTGGATTCTATACCCCACAGAAAACGTTGCTGTTTTTCCTATTCTCTCCTCCTCCTTTTTCTGGCTCTGTGGTGCTGAAGTTGGGAGTGATATTCGCTTCTGAGTTACGTTTTGGACAAATAGGCAAGAGCTGGACTAGTAGAGTGAGTGGAACAAGCAAGAACAAAAGGCAAAGAAAGCGAATGCAAGCCCTTACAGAAGAAGTGCACGTAAATTCTGCATGATAACTCAGGATTGCCCGAAAGAGAAAAAAGCTGACACCCAAGTGAGCTCTTCTGATCACAACAACACCCACTAGAACAAAAACCCAACTTCAGATCCACAGAGAGAGAGAGAGAGAGAGAGATGATGATGATGTCAATGGGTTCTTGGCATCACCCACTTAGAAGAAGATGCTTCTTCTTCTTTGTCTCTCTCTCTCTCTCTCTATATCACCGGGAGCTATGCAGAACAAAAATGGAGGGAGTGCATATAAATAAGAACTTCTCAGAGCTGCGGGAAGAATCGAGTCAATGAAGACAGGGACCGTGGATCCGAAATAGAGGAGATATGCTGTCAGATAAAGCCAGCAAGCTTCTTCCTTTTGCCCCTTTCCGAAAGAGGAATTCGCTTTGAAAATGTTGAGCAAGACATTTTGGAGGGGGGGGGGAGGTTAACACCTTGTTTTCCCATTCATGAATAGCCTCTCTTGGGTCGATAACCCATAACCAACACTCAAAAGATAGTTTGCCCGTCCCTCTCGGCCTAGTGAGGCGCTTCAATGATCATCATCAGTAGCCGATCGAAGGTTGGAACTGAAGGCGAATAGCCCTTTGTATGGTTCATCGGTTCCTCTCCATCGTCGTCGTCGTCCATCTTCGAGCGAAGCGATCCGCAATGCCGGATTTCTCATTTTAGCTCTCTTTTTTTCCTGAGAAAAAGGGATTCATTCATGCATCTCAAACGAGCTCATATCTTGCTGCATGTTGCATTTCATATGGGAACGACTCACTTGGAGAAAATGTTGTTTACGCGGTGACCATATTCAAATCATGTGAAAATATGGTTAGTGCATACTTTGTTCCCACCACGGATGGTTTCGATCTCCATCCCGAGGAATTCGTCTTTAAGTGGGAGTTATGGTGGTGGATTTCTGCGCCAGTTGTTCTCCAAACAGCCCGCTACATGCAGCTGCATTCTTAGGTTATAAATTTATCAACAAGCAAAAAAGATGAAAAAAAAAAAAGAAGAAGGGAAAATATCAATGATCATTCTGGCTTTTATATCTTACATCGATTTGCATCATCTCTTTTGGAAAATGGGCAAAGAGGTAATTAAGTGGACAAGTAAATTTTGGAGGAAAAATTACCAAAAAAGTTTAAAACCTATTGTGATTGTGTCAATTCAAGACCGAACTTATTTTTTGTGCCAATTCAATTCTTCCGGCCAACTTTGGCCAGCCGATGCTAACATAGATGCCGACATAGACGTAAAGAATTTTTAATAATATTTTAATATTTTTTTGAATTATTTTTAAATTTTTTTCGTTTTCTTCTTTTCTTTCTTTTCTTCTTGTTTTCTTCTCCTCCTTCCTCCGGGGGAGGTAAGCCTCGCCTAGGTGGAGCTGCGCCACCGTTGCTAGGTGAGGCCGACCTCGCCATGGCTGTCCGAGCCCAAGCTTGCCTAACGACGATGAGGCTCAACCTTGCCAGATTTGAGCAAGGTTTGCCTCACCGTCCCAGGGCAAGGTCTCGGCCTTGCTATGGTTGGGTGAGCTTGGCCTCGCCTAGCGACGGCAAGGTCCGGCCTTGCCATGGCTGGGCGAGCTCAAGGCCACCATGGTTGCCTAAGCTAGCCCAAGAAAGGTGGCGAGGCTGACCTCGCCATCACTGGCTTTGGCCTGCGGCCGATCGCTAATCCAACAACCAGCTAAGAAAGGAGGAGAAGGAAACGAAAAGAAAAAGTAAAACAATAAAAAAAATCAAAATATTACTAGAATTTGTCCACGTCATTGCCACACATCTACATCAGCACCTACTGATCGAAGTTGGCTGGAAGGATTAAATTAGCATAAAAAATAATTTTATGACTAAATTGATATAATTACAATAAGTTTTGGACCTTTTCTTTTTTGTGTGTGTGTGTGTTAATTTTCCCAAATTTAAGATGATTATTCTGCAACCGACCATCCTTGATGAAGCCAATTAAAACCGATTACTCGATGAGGCCCTGAACTAAAAGCTTTTGTCAACGATGGTAGGAACCAGGAAGCAAAGCTGCTAGTAGACAAAGCTATGTCATTATCATCATTCACGACTATGAAGTGACTTTCTAGTTGTCGATTATTCCGTGCTTCAAAACACATGAAAAACCCGTAATATTTCCGATTAACCCGTTTCCAGGTGCAAGACCTCGGGTCTATGAGCGAAGAAAATCGACACGAATCCGGTTTCCAAATTCTAACTCGGAAGATTCTGCTCATCAGATTATTCACGTGAAGCTTTAAACAAGTTTGAACTGATATCGAATACCCGTGTTCGGTTTGCGATTTCTATATATAGAGAATGTGATTGATAACTTGAGGTTGTATGTTGTCCCTTTCTTGTGACAGAGTGAAGAAGAAAACCATTGGAGTCGACCTCTAGAATTAATTTTGCAATAAAGTGGTAGATGGAGAATGAGGTGGAATGTCTAACTCAGAAAATGTGGAAGGGATTGGAGCATGTTGTGCAAAGCTCTCTTCACAATATTTCTACTTGGCAAGTCTTTGTCCATGATTCCATTGCTCTAAAACACATCTTCCCTTGTGAAAAGGAAGGGAAAATCGCTTGAACGCTGCTGGATTCTCACTAAAATTACAACGACAATTCCTTTCATGTTCCCGAAATTACCCCGCCTCCTCCCTCGCGCTCGGGAAGTATAGACCTCTCGCCGCCTTTATTCCCAAGTCAGATGGATAGAAGGACATATATATATACACGCGTCAAAAGTATGATGCCCGCGTCGTGGGCGAAGATGCTCGCTCGAAGTCAAAATTTAACTTAGATCTGGTCATTTTCCGGGAGTCGGCGATTAACTGAAGAATGTGTTGCCACGTGGTTCTTGATCCTCATCAAGGGTGCCAATCAGGAAAAGGATATGCCGAGCCCGTACAGGTCGATGACACGAACGGCTTAACTATGCGGGCTGGCTGTTTACTGTTTAGAAGGGGTGAGATGTGCCTTCCCATCCGTCCACAACAGAGAAAGAACGACGTCATTTTGATTAGATTTGGTCGCACCATCCACGACAAAGATAGTCTCTTTAAGGTGCGCTTCAAGGGTTTTAAGGGCTAAGATTTATCGTCCATGTTGACTCTTTTTTTGGGCATTTCGCAGAGCTATCTGGCTCCTTTTATTAGCTCGTAGTCAATTCATGAGGATCGCTTTCTCAATTACTGGCACAGCTCAGTGACGCTTGTTTCACTCTTTTTTCTCTTTTCACTCGTTCAATGAGCGCATTAAAAGAAAAAGCCGAACCGTCTCAAGAAACACAATACAAGAATTCAAGGATAAGTATTCCCTACAAGAATACATTTCACCAACTAAGTATCGAATTCTCAGGAGAGCCGGGGCTGGGGACGCGGGAGTGAGGGAGGAGCAGGGTTTTTCAACCGGCATATATTACATAGCACACACAATAATAGCTTCTAATATAGAAATAGGATAGAACCAAAAGAAAAAGAAAACGTGGTGTCCAATTAAATTAAAATACGCTTCAGCAAATAATAAATTGTATAAATCTTACGGAATTGGCGGAAAAATTAACAGTCTTAATGATGTGCCTTACATGAACCCGAGCCCACAGGAAAGAAATAAGATGCCCTTCTCAATTCATCAAGCTGCAAATGAAAATCAGGAATATGACGGTATATAAAGGTTTGATGGCTGGAACTGATTCTACTCGTCCATTCTCGAAGACAAAAGAGCCAAGTCTCTCAAGGTTTCAGGTACAACTTGATGGCACTGCTAGAGCATTTTGATCAATGGCTCCATGAGTCAGGTACATTTTCTTCTGTGAGGGAACTATGAAACATCCCATTGACAGAATTTAGAGCCATTCTCGTCAAAATACTGACATAAGTATCAATCGTCAGCACAAAGTCGGGAAATATTACAACCTGAAAGTGTTCGATATCAGCAGTTGCGAGTTGCTCAATTGAGACAACAGAAATTCCGGGCTTGCACTTGCTGCCGGAATTCACATGAAGCCAAACTAAGAGAAGATCCATAGAACTCTAATGAAAAGTTTAGTTTAGTTAAAGACCAGGCTTCGTTTCTTTACAGATTCAGTTGTTAGCGCGCAAATAAGTAGTCTCCGTCCGCACGATGGAAAACCCTCATGCCATAGAAAGCATACACTCAAGGGTAATCAGCCAAAGGGCATGTGAACTTACCCTTCTTCAGATTCTGATGTTACACAGATTGGATGGCTCAAGATCAAATAACCTTTCACTTCAAGTGCTCCAACTAATTTTTCAAGTTCGTTATCATTCCCACCAGCATACAATACTTTTTTTTAAGCTGATTGCTAGGTTTACTGCCACAAGCAAGATCCAACAATTGGGATCCCTAAACTTAGAGCTCAGGTTTAGTACCCAGGGGAATGCAATTTTCACCAGACAATAGACTAAGATCTAAATATCACATTTCCATCCTAGCATCTTTCAAACGACAAAACAACACGTCATCCTGGAAACCAAAATAATATTTGTCATTAGTCAGGACTGGGGTGCAGGCATTTCTCCACAAACCCAGCTTCATAGTCATCGAATACATTAACATTGCCTCTACAATTTCATTTCCTCTAGCTAAACAGTGAGGGAGGAGGGAGACGAGATGTGATTGCTAAAACTCAAGGTAAAGGTGCTGAAATAATGGATCTCTGAAGAAAACTTAGATAACCTAACCCGTTTCTAGATGAAGACCACAAAGCAAAAGCTTTGCATTTCTTTCTATAGATAACCGAAGGCTTGTATTCATCAGAATATACTGAAAAAGGAAAGACAACACGGATGACATCTAGTAGCCAATACTTTGCCATCATATGGAAATTCAAGCAAATAAATTAGTACAAAAATCAAAGGATCTAAAACTTTGATCTTGAAATTCCTCTCTTCTTTCGTCTTCTTTTCTTAGCAAAGTGATCAGCTCCTAATTGAGAACTACCCATAAACAGGCTATCATTGTTATCAACACTCCACCCTTAGGTGTAGTACTCCTTTACAATAGTAATTGCAGTTGAAGAGGTATACTGTAAAATACACCATTATCATTTGGCATATATCAAACATACACAACACATCAGTACGACTTCCTAAAACAATCACTTCACAAGTCCTAGAGAAAAGCAGCATCTCATACAAAAGATGTTTTAACATTAAGCTGCACAAACCTTCAATAGCTTTTCTTCTTCTGAGGTGCAGACATTTGCAGACTGGACGATGCATGAACTAAGACTGGTGATGGAATCATCAAGAGACAATCTTTCAATAGGTCCATTCAGAAGATTTTGCATGGTTGCAGTGCACGGACAAGTAGGGCAATCATTGAAAACCACTGTACGAGGATTTCCAGAAATGAATTGTCTCACAGATTTGATCATATCAAGATAAGCGCCTTCAGAAAGAGTTCTAACTCCATCAACAACCTGCTCAAGAGGAAGAGAGTAATTTTAAAAAAAATAACAAGAAAATTAAGGCAGCTTGTAGTTGAACGACTAATATATACTAGAGATCAAGCAGCGAAAACTCGTGTGAAGTATGCGTAATAACCGAGAAGATCAAAAAGCCCCTCACAACATGCAACATTAAAAGCTTTATGAGAGTAACTGCCAAGAGGAAAATTGTGTTTCTCTTTTATTTGGGGGTTGGTTTTGGGTAGGGAATGATAGGAGTGGACTTTGTACCAGCAAGGACGTTTGAGAAATGTCAATGGCCTTCAAGGTAATAAGCTCCAAAAGTCTCTCAGGTGTCGACACGAGAAACTCGGGCTCACAACTTCTCAACCTGTTAAAAAAATAATTTTCAATAGAGTAATGGACGAACAGAACTCTTCTTCTCAACACACACATATTCATCTTCAATTTCATACATCACATTGGATTTTGTGATACGGCATAACTTTCAAAGAGACCTAGAAATTTCGAGACTAGGTTAAGGGAAAAAAGTACCCGTGAATTTGATGATCTATAGAGGCACCGGAATGTATACTCACGGTATGTATACCAAGAGCCTTCAAGGGCTTGCAAATAGCACGTACCTAACCATGAAGGAGTATTCAACATCAGTAAATGAGAATCGGTGTAAGCTGAAGCTTCTAATCTTCTAACAATTAATCAGTGTAGTATAATCACAGAACATGAGAAAACACTCACCTCAGCAGCTTTCTCAGCTGTTGGCACAAGATACAAAAGGAAAGGGCTGGTTAAGGATAGACCTTCTTTCTCCTTCCTTGCAAAAGCATCAGCAGCAATGGACACAATCCAGGCAATTTGTTCAGCTGAAATACAAACCCCACTCGTCTCTAGAATATCTTTGCCAGATGCATAAAGTTTCCAGAATTCGATTCCCCAGGCATTAACAAACAAAGGGTTGATCATGTCACCATTCTGAGTGTTTTCATGCCACAAGGCATCCTCCAATGTCTTCAGGCACAACGTAAGAAACTTAGAGGAACATGAGTTTTCCCAAGCATGACCTTGTTGACCTTGAGGACCGCTTTTCTTAATCACCTTACTGTCTGTATTACTTCTTTTCTCATGCTTACCATCAGAAGTTAGGTCTCTAACCTGCTCATTCTTGGGATGTCCAGCATTATTTCCTATATTTAGTACAGGATCAGCCCCATTATCATTCCTTTTCAAAGCCCCTTTCCTTGACTTGGCGCTCATCCCATTTTTGCTAGTTTTAGTCAAAGCATCCTTTCCATGTTGGTCATTGAATGGATCATCTGGAGTAGGAAGACTGAAACACATACCCTGTCTCACCATGATGGCACAACAAAACAAATTCCTGGTTCAGGAATCTATGAACACATTACCAGCACAACAAAAGGCACTAACAACTGCCACATGATGAAATGAAAAATTGCTCTGTCATGAGAATTTAAACGAAAAGTGCTAACATTTTTTCATATTCCGTATGGCAAACGAAGATTGCACAACTCCAAAGTCAATAGCCATTGGTGGGAAAGAGCTCGGTATCTGAGGTCAAATCATTAATCCCGAGATGATATCATTCTCGAGTCTCAAAGCAAATTGAGCACATGATAGTAGAAACAAACTAAATTGAGCACATTATTCTCGTGTACTGCCCTATTGACTGCAGCTAGAAGAGCACAACGCCTCAGAAATCTAGATTGTTAAACCTTAAGAATCATCACTAGCTCTCCTCGACACTACTAAGTTCACACTTTCCACAGCGAAACCAACTCGAGCGCAGACATCCATTGGCCGCAATATCCTAACTCGCATCGAATCACAGCTGAGCATCCTGAAGCAACAAAACTCGCTCCTATGGAAAAAAAAAAAAAAAAAACAACAACAACAACAACATTCCAGGAAACAAGTTCACGCGCTCGGAAAGCAAACTCCCCAGGCGTCCGCCATTTCCGAAGTATTCTGGCGAACAAAAAATACAGGATGAGCATCGCGGAATCGTGAAATCGAGTTCTACCTGGCACATGCGGCGCTTGCCGGACTTGCGCCGCTTCTTGGCGGCGATGATGGCGGCGACGCGAGCGGAGACAGCCGACGAGTCCTGTTTCTTCTGGAGCTTCTTCCTGTTCGCTCTGTTCTTCTTCCTCTTGACCGCGTCGTCGCCTTTTGCCATTGCAAATCAGCAGCCGCGAAGTTCGCGATGAGCGAGAAAGAGAGGCTCGCGACGGCTGTGCGCAAGTCGGCGGTTTTAAGTTGGTGCCTCCTACGATACAATAGCAGAGACCGGGCGGTTTGGGAATTCTAACACGATCTCGAGGGTAACTCCGTCAACTCCTTACGCTGGTACCTCGATTGAAGTTGGGCTGGGCTTTATGCCTCATCTTTATATGTAACAGGGCCCAAGAAATTTGGGCCTAAGAAAGGAACGGCGGAGGCCCATTCGTTTCGAGTTCTGGTCTCGTGATGTGTAAAATCCCACTTTGGGTCCCTGAAGTTATGCGATTTTTCCAAACGACTCCTCAAAACCTTTAATCTGTCTAATCAAATCCTTACACAACCTCTCTAATCAAAGTCCCTCCCGCTCCAAATCCAGGTAACTGGAGTTAACTGTCTGCTAACCCGGGAAGGTTTTCGACGTGGGGAGCTTGACTGTAGCATTTGTATTCGGCAACTTCTTTGCTCAAGTTTTGATTGTCGTCTCCATCTTCGAGGATTGTTTATGCAAATTGAAATTTCTAAGACTTCATTAGAAAAAAAACATGAGCTAAGGGATTAGAAGTATATTTTTACATCTATGATTCGATACGTAAAATGATCTTACGTAATTCGAAGCTTAAATTATCACGAGCTCATGCACTATGCACCTCTAAACCTCTCTAGATTAATCGTAATTTATGATCGGTTGACGAATATCTCACTCGGCTAGTCAGATTTATATTATTGATCCGGGCGATTTAATAGAGGAATGCCCAAGTCAAAGATGCAATTTTCATCGATACAAAGAAAGCACCAAGGAGAAAGCAAATTGTCGTCGTCGTTTATTTTAAGTTATCAATTAAATCAAAAGGATGGTTTCGTATCAAGATGAAAATGTGAAGGAGAAATCAAGTCAAAATCCAAATGATATCAGGAGAATAAAATAGAGAGAGAGAGAGAGAGAGAGAGAGAGAGAGAGAGAGAGAGAGAGAGAGAGAGATGGTCAAGGGAATCCTTATTATGAAAATGCATCAGAATACACAAAGGAATCACAAATCACAAATCGCCAGTCACAAATAGGACGTGAATACAAAGTCAAAATCACTTGTGATGTGTTGGAAAATGAAAGGGAAGACCCACCGAGCATCGTTGACCGTCTTACGTTTCTCCCGATCTGAATAATTTCATTGATCAAGGCATGCATGACAATGGATAGGTAGTTGAACAGTTTGGCCAAATCCAAACGTTCGGACTGATTTTCTTGCCGACACTCTGCATCACATTCAAGCAAGACCCGTTATTACAAATCAACTTAAGCGGTTGGCCAAATGATATAAAATGCCATCCTTCCTTCGGAGGCATCACAAAGTTCGTATTTTGCATACCCGTCGCTTTTTTCACCAAGAATGTATATAAACCGTCGTATCGAAACGGAAAATTGATGGCACCTTTTCGGATCATGGCACGTCTCATCTAATGGTCGATGTTGAGCTAAATTCACGTGCAACCGGATCATCTAATGGTGTTCATCATCATTGGCCCAATCCAAATGAAAATCACATTGTTATACTCTCAACACAACATGACCGACACATGAAATATCTTTTCCCACTTCCAAAGATCTAAATTGACATCGAATTCAAAATAAAAGAGAGAAGCAAAGCTGCCTACCCAAGTGAAAAAGGTCGATCCACCGACCACCCATCATCACCCATTCTTCCCTTTTTCTAGAAGAGCATACGGTGGAATTCCGCACGAGCTGTTACAAGTCGCTATCGAAAGTTAAGGGGAAGACACATCCGACGGCTACAACATTTGACCATTACATTTTGTATTTGTTTAACCAGAATCATGCGATTCGCCCACTTTAATTGTTCTTCTAATCCAAAACCCTTGAAACTTTCATAGAATACTTATGAAAATAAAAGGAACTTTCACGAAATGTAAGTATTGGTCCCATGTGAGTTCACATGATTTTCTCGTAAATTTTTTTCATATATTCTAAAAGAAGTCGAGATTACCAGCAAAAGGGTATTTTCTTTTTTCCTTTTTTTTTTTCTAAAATTGAAACAAACCCGACCCAAGCTAACCCGGAGCTTGCTCGATTTGAGATTATCGCATTTCCCTATTTCCATGGCCACTCTCGAAACAGGGTCCTTCAACTTTTATGGGACGAAGCGACTTTCGTATCGAAACGAGAATAGTCAAGTTGATCGATAAACTCACTATCCTCTATCGGGATGCACGCAACACCTTAGCTGCAGGGCAATCCAGCCCAAAATCTCTGACCTTCAATTAACTCGGAGCTTGCTCGATCTCAGAGCTTGAGTTGCGATTATTGCACTTCCCTATTTGTTTAGTCACTCCCAGAACCAGGGTCCTGTTATTTTTATGGGGCAGAGCTCCTGCCACATCCGAGCAAAGTATAGTGAAGTTGACTGCGAGATTCACCATCCTCTATCGGGGAAGCAAGCAGCACCTTAGCTGCCGGCCAAGCCAGTCCAAAGTCTCTGACCTTAAATTAACTTGGAGCTTGCTCGACCTCGGGGCTCCAGTTGAGAGTCTTGCACTTCCCCATTTCCTTGGCTACTCTCGAAATTAGGGTCCTTCGGCTTTTATGAAACGGAGCGACTGCCACATCGAACAAAAGAATAGTCAAGTTAGATTGCGGAATTCACTTTTCCTCTGGCCACTTGCGCGCAGCACTTTAGCGGCGGGCCGAACCGGTCCAAAATCTCCAACACAAAGGTAAAAGACAACAGTTTTCAGTCGATGGCGACGGCCATTGAAAGCGGTGGTATCTTGCCTTTCAACATCGGGAAACTTGTCGTGTAGTCGCTCTTTCCCGCTTTTCTAATCTTGGGATTACGCAGGAGGGTTGAATTATGTGCATCTGGAGCAGTCGTAGGGGACCAGTTGACCAGAGCCACACATAATAATACGAGGCCCCCAACCCCCGGTCGTCGTCGTCGTTTTACCCCTTCGTCATCTCTATACAAAATCGTCGTTCCTCTGCTTTTTCTTCCCTCTCTCTGTTTTCTGATGATAGGACGTGCCCTGTTCTTGGAAGGAAGCCTGGGTCTGGGTACATCTGATGTCCTTCCTGGTATTTATGTAAGAATTCCGTCTCTGAGAGAGAGAGAATGGGGACAGTGGTGGTTCCAAGCTCCATGGAAGTCTCCATCCCGCTCGGCGATCAGAAGGACGGCGGCTTCGTCGGCCGCCGGAACCCGAATGACTTGGACGCCGGAGCTCTCTTCGTCCTCAAATCACGAGGTCAGTGCACTCGTCCCCTTTCTTTAGACGAGCTTCTAACACGGCTTCTCTCTCTCTCTCTCTCTCTCTCTCTCTCTCTCTCTCTAGCTCTAGTGATGCAAGACGACACTGTTGTAGGGAAAGCAAATGAGTCCGAAGCTTGTTATTACGCTCTCCAACATTATTGGGAAACGGTCCATTGATTGGCCTCGTCTTTCTCTTGCACATGATCTATATACACGCCCATGTCTTCTTAAATTTCGAAAAAGAGTAGAGTATGTACCGTTATCTCCGGAAGTAACCGGCTTGCGATCGCATCGGCAGGGTCGTGGTGGCACTGTGGGTACCACTTGACGACGTCGATCGTGGCGCCGGTGCTGTTGAGCCTACCCTTCGCGATGAGCCTGTTGGGTTGGGTGGCCGGGACCGTGTGCCTGGCTCTCGGGGCCGCGGTCACGTTTTACTCTTACAACCTCCTCTCGCTCGTCTTGGAGCAGCAAGCCCAGCTTGGCCAGCGCCAGCTCCGGTTCCGCGACATGGCCCGCGACATCCTAGGTTTACTTTCCCCCCTGATTAAATCAATCTACCGATTTGGCTACTAATTTACCTTGTTGCACGACTAAATTCTTGTATGAATTGGTGAATTCCCAACTCGATTGATAGTATGTCGTGGCTTTGTTATTGAACAGGACCCTCATGGGGAAAATATTTCGTGGGGCCTCTACAGTTTGCTATATGCTATGGTGCTGTCGTTGCCTGCACTCTTTTGGGTGGACAGAGTCTCAAGGTCAGGAACCTTTTTTCTACCCATATTAACATGAAAAATCAATTCTAATTATAGACTTGTACTCCCTAATCAAACAAATTGATTTTTTTTAGGGTAAATGACACAAATGATCTTTAAACTTTGACACAATATTCAAAATGATCCTTGAACTTTAAAGTTGTTCAATATAATCCATGAACTTTAACCCGGTGTGTAATATCATTCATCAACTTTTAATCACTTCAATGTGATCATTGTGCTTTTGGTATGTGTTCAATTTAATCCCTGGACTATATGAAAATACTTCAATATTATTCCTAAACTTGAATTAATGGAATGACAACATTAAACATTTTTGTAGAGTCCAAGATTAAATTAAACATGTACCAAAAGTCCAGAGATCATATTGAATAAATTAAAATTTCAGATACCACATCGCACATTCAGCTAAAGTTCGAGGACCACATTGAATAAATTTAAAGTGTAGGGATCACATTGAACGTTAAATCAAAGTTTATGGATCATTTATGTCACTATCCCAATTTTTTCTAATATGGGTTTGTCTTGAGTTTTTTTTTTTTTTTTTGATCTTTTTGTTATGCTTGCTTGTGCAGTTCATATACTTGCTCTATGAGCCAGATGGGAAAATGCAGCTCTACCAATTCATCACCATGTTTGGTGTCCTAACTCTGTTCTTGGCACAAGTCCCCTCCTTCCACTCCCTCAGGCACATTAACCTCGTCTCTCTCGTCCTCTGCCTCGCTTACAGCGTTTGCGCCGTGGCCGGCTCCGTCGACATCGGTAAGAAAATCGCGTAGGGCGTGTCGATAAAGGTCGGACTTATAGTTATATAACATCATGATATACAATGCTTAAGATTAAAATCGAGGTTGAACGACCGTTATGCAACTACTTTGACACCCCCGCAGGAAACTCAGTGAATGCCCCGCCAAAGGACTACTCCTTGGCCGGCAGCCGAGTCGATCGGCTTTTCGGCGCCTTCAACGGGATCTCCATCATAGCCACCACTTACGCCAGCGGAATTATTCCCGAGATCCAGGTCTTCCTGGAACGCCGCCTCGATTTAATTATTGCTTAGTTTCGCCTTTTTCGGGTTTTCGCCTTTGCCTCGATCTATCCATAATGTAGGATTTGCTGTGGCATTAGGCAACTCTGGCTCCACCGGTGAAGGGCAAGATGTTCAAAGGCCTGTGTGTGTGTTACTCGGTCATAGTGACCACATACTTCAGTGTTGGAATCTCTGGATATTGGGCCTTTGGGAATCAATCCAAAGGAACGATTCTGACCAATTTCATGGGCCAGACCAAGCCACTCCTTCCCACTTGGTTTCTCTTGATCACCAACATTTTTTGCCTCCTTCAATTATCAGCAGTCACTGTGGTAAGAATTAGAAAAAAAATTTAGAATTTGCTCATCTTTCTAGCTAATTCTTCAACTAATTACAAGTTTATCATCAATTTGGGTTTCTGTCGAAATATATATATGTAGGTATATTTACAACCGACCAACGAAGTGTTCGAGAAGAAACCGGCGGACCCGAAGATGGACCGAGACTCGGCGCGCAACGTGGTGCCCGGGCTGATCGCTCGGTCGCTGTCGGTGGTGGCAGCGACCACGGTGGCCACGATGTTGCCCTTCTTCGGGGACATCATGGCGCTGTTCGGCGCGTTCGGGTGCATCCCGCTGGACTTCATACTGCCCATGGTCTTCTATAACGTGGCCTTCAAGCCCTCCCGGAGGAGCCTCGTGTTACGGGTGAACACGGCGATCATCGCCGTGTCCTCGGTGTTGGTGGCCATCGGCATGGTGGCATCGGTCGGGCAGATGGCTCTCGATGCCAAGACCTATCGCTTGTTTGCTAACATGTAACGCCTATAATTGAACGCACCAACCGTTTAAATTGTATGCACGGTTGAGGCTACGTAATTTCCTTATTTAAGTGTGTTTAACAAGTCCATCAGCCAGGGATACATGAGGACCCCCGTCTTCAATAAAATCAACTACATAGCAACTTTTTTTTTTTTTTTTAATCGAGGTGTTCGGGCCGGTTTACGCAGACTTCAACTATTCATTAAGGGAGACTAGCATAGCAACCCACCGTCATGGCCCTCCACTTAAATCACAAGTGCTCAGCTGGGGAATCGAACTTGGGACCAATGCGCCTAACCACACTGTCACGACCCGAACCCTACGAATCGTCGACATCCCACCTGGCCTCACTTGCGTACGGTTCTCCAGGATCCTCGGGCCAACAATATTATACAACACATGCGGAAGCAACAAAAACAAATCCCCGTACAGAAACAATTAACATCACGATGACTTGGGACGGTAAAAACAAACTTATTTACATATCCACACGTTACGTACAATTTTCCAAACCTACGGCTTCGGAGGCCACTGTACAATCCTATGATCACTAGAACAAAAAAAGATTATGTGATCGAAGCCTACTATACATCCAAAATAAAACAGCCAGCAAAAGTCAAGAGGTCAACTACCCTAGGCCTCGTCCTTGCTATCCGGTACTATATCATCTCTCGGTTCCAACTCATCCTCGTCAAGCTCAGGTGGCTGTTCCGCATCCGATGGCTCTACAATCTCCCCATCTTCTCCCGGTACCATGACCTCGGGGAATACCGAACCTTTGAGGCGGGTCATTCATGGTCGAGGCGGATGGTCCGAAAAACAACGAACCCACGACGGGGTGAGATAAAATCTCGATAGGAAAATCTCTAACCCTAGATCGGGTCGCTAGTGCCTCCGGACACAATCTAGGCGAGCAACAATTTCCAACAACTCTTTCTTTCTTACCCAAAAATTCCCCAATTAAATTCCAGAAAATTCCACTCTTTCTCTGAAAATTCTCACACCTTCTCAAATATTCTACGTTACTCTCCTCTCGGCGTTTCACGCCTCGGTCCGACAATAAAATATTCTACGTACTCCGGGGCCCATTTTTAACACATCCAGCCATAATATAAATATCCACATTACTCCGAAAATATTCCACGTCACTCCAGAATATTCCACGTTACTCCAAAAATATTCCACGTCACTCCAGAATATTCCACGTTACTCCAAACATATTCCACGTCACTCCACCGACATCATACATTCATGAAATTGAGCCTCGGACCTTTATGGAACACGGCTCTATACATATACCCGGGTCTCGGACACATAGGAATACGACCCACGGATCTCGGTCTCGGACACATAGGAACACGACCGGATCAAGTCTCGGACAATTAGTCGAACACGACTCACTTTGGTCTCGGACGACTTAATTGAACACAACTTTCTTACTTTCTCGGTCTCGGACAATCGACGAATACGGCTCACTTTGGCCTCGAGCGACTTGATTGAATACGACCATCACATTTCCTCGGTCTCGGACAATCGAGCGAATACGGCTCACTTTGGCCTCGAACTGACTTGATTGAATACGACCATCACATTTCCTCGGTCTCGAGATAATCGACGAATACGGCTCACTTTGGCCTCGGACGACTTGATTGAATACGACCCTCATATTTTCTCGAGAATAGATCGGGATCACGTGATTCACTCACGTTAGAGAATTAATACTTCGGGATCACCCGATTAATTCATACTAATCCAAATATTAATTCAGACTACCCAATCAATTAATACTACCATAGTATCCAATCCACGTCATGCGACCATATTACGCTAACGTAGCAATTTATAAATCACGTGCCATTAAAATTATACTAACGTGGAAATATATCACGGCCGATCAATAATAATTTTCTAACATATAAAATAATTCACGACCATAGTACTATACTATAACAATGTCACATTTAATTAGCACCGTGGCATAACGATTTTATGTCACATAAAAGTAACCCTAGTTAATATTTAAACTAACCATGGTTCAAAAACTAACTAGAGTCAAATACTAACCTAACCATGATTAAACTATAGCATAAAGTAACTCTAGTTAGGGCATAAAGTAACTAGGGTTGGTAGGGTGACCATGGTCAAACTTTGACCAAACAAATATCCTCTTGCATTTACTATTCATTGCAAGAACAAGCCTTCTTTCTCCTCAAAGCTGCAATTTTCGTCCAACCCCTCCCCAAGCTCAAATTCAACACTTTTCTTCATCAAAAATTCACAATTTCATGGTCTTTTAGCAACCTAACCACCTAATTTAGGTTTAGAAACAATCCTACCTCAAAAACTCGCAAAAACCTCCATTGAACGGTTGAGGAAAAGCTTGAACCAATCGGCGATTCCGGCGATCCTTGCACGGCCGGCGACGATCTAGCGACTCCAAGCGCTCCAAAGCGACACCAAAGAAGGCTTGAAGAATTTTCGGCAACGGAGGGTGAGAGAGAGGGTGTTCGGCCAAGTGAGGGAGAGGGAGAGTGAGGTAGAGAGAAAGTGAGCTAGAGAGAGAGAGAGAGTCTTTGGATAAAGAAGAAGAAGATGCCAATATAATAATTAATATAGGTTAATAATAATTAATTATGCTCCCAAAGTCAAGAGAAAAATAATTATCTCCCCTCATTGACTAGTCAATCTCGGCCAAAGGGGAAAATGGCCAAAATACCCTTAGTTTCAAGTGAAAAATGGGGTATTTTTCGAGGGCAAATGGGTCCTTTCCCATACCCAGCCAAATCTACTTTTCCCGAACCCCTTTGGGGCAAACCGCGAAGGAATTGCACACGGGATGAGGAAACGTCCAAAATTTTTATTTATTGAAACCCCCAGAAGGTCCGACGTCAAATTCGAAGCTTGATTCGCGATCAATCTCGATCAACGGAATTTTCAACGTATCTCAAACTAACGGGCGGCTTTTAGGAGTTACGCGTATCGACCCGTGATTAAAAATCACGTTTAAGAATTACTCGAGCCATGGCGACTTTGGTTGTCATTCAATTGCGAGGGTCAATTACTAGTCCCGATGGACACGATCGTTAGAAAATAATTTAGGGACGTTCGAAACCCATACGAGGTCAAACGGAATCACCCGTGATCCAAGCATAGGGTATTATCCAAATCGTTCCTTAATCATTCTAGGATCGGCCTATATTGGTCCAGAATATTCCCTCGACAATTTTCATGGCCAAAGAATCAATCCAGGGTCAAGTTCTTAGGTCCACGTACTTGATTTTCCTAGCTAGCCATTCCCATTTGGTTAGTCTGCTCGAGAGGGATCAACTCCGAGTGAGATTCGACTGAAATACATCAATGAGACCTTTCATTTATTCAAAGCTTCGAAGGTGGGTCGGGATTCGGGATGTCACAATTCTTCCCCCCTTACAAAATTTCGTCCTCGAAATTTGCAATTCTCCAATCATCTCGTCTTATGGGGTACTGACGCCTCATCGCTACCACGCTTCCCAAAGTAGTTCTTGTTGTCATTTGACACTTCGATAACGTCCTTAACAACAACGGTTTTCATCCTTCGAAACTCGTTTTCTTTGGTCCTCAACCGTGTTCACCTTCCTCTTCTCTTTTGACATTCGCAAAATCTGTTGGTAGCATGCCCTCGAGTATTCAAATCACCTCTTCAATTGTCTATTGGTCCAAGAATAACATGCATACCTTACTACAATCCATCTTTTCTAATTCCGGACTAAAGGTCTTTCCAAAGCATTGCATAAGACTCATAGCCTTTATCGACTTGCCCTCTATTATCCAAATCGAGTCGTAACCTTCTCGACTCCTTAAGCAAGTTCAAGATTACTTTCATAGTAATATGCTCTTAATTCCACTTGAAAACCTTCAACGATCATAGTAATTTTTCGATTTTCAAGGTCATGCCTCTTCCCTGGCCGGCATGTCTCATCCTTGACCACATGTAAGGCTGATCTAACATTCAGTCCATTCCATTGGACACCGTAATTTTCCTTCAAATTCCGAGGAGGTCATATCTTTAGATTCCTCTCCACTATTGAACTTGTACATTCGTCTATTAAACTTCAAGGTTTCTATCCTCAACTTCGAGGTTTCATTTCCAAGTACTCAGAAGTCTGAATTTCCTCCTTGTTCTATTCATTTCTACGACCCTTAGAAGTCCGGGTCCATTCATCGCCACATCTCAATTCCTTTCTGACCTTTAGGCTTGATGCTTCAAGTAGCCATCAAACTAGTCAATTGGTAAACTTCCAATTTAGAAGTTGAGTCTCTTATTCCTCGAGGTGAGGTCTATCCCTTCGTTGCCAAATGCAAGACGCTCAATTTTCAATTGTATGCCTCTGCTACCTAATTCACCATTCCTTAGCGATAAGCGCATCGCAATCATGACCTTTCCTTGAGTTCCCTTTGGTGCGATCAATATTTCTAACTCTTGTAGTTCACATAGTTGCAAGGTCATTCCTTGCACAAGCAACGCTCTCATTTTCATAAACGGTTTCATCCATTCGCGCTACGTCTCGTCCTTAGTCCTTTTCATCAATGGAATAATTCTTGTGGGGAATCTTCCTACGATCCGTCTATGACAATCCATCAATTTCAGGAAACTTCAAATTTCAATAACTCACATCGACCTTAGTCGATCCATCATCACTTTTTTTACTCCCGAAGGATTCATAGGGATCCCCTCTCTTGGACTTCACACGACCAATGAATTTCACCTCATCGGACTCAAAACGCGCACTCTTCACACTTAGCATACAATGATTGTTTCCTTAGGGTCATGCTTCTCGTGACTCCTTAAACGAGTATGATCATCGTCTCTAAAGACGGTAACAATTAATTCAATTATTCTTTGGATATACACAATCCGACTATTGTCGGCTCTTGCTACCAGGTGTCGATTCATTTAAACTGTCATTCGTACCATCCACTTGATAGCTTATACTTTGGCTCTCTGTCTTTACTGATTTCTAGTTAGACCATGCCGCATTTTATTCATCTTTGTCACTCTTTCCTCGGGAAGCATCGGTGCCTCAATCTCTTGGTTCCACAACCAGCTAATGCAATCTTATCCCCATTTCATTCATTTAACTGAACATCGACATTTCCCGGAATTCAACATTGTCTACAAGACAGCTCCTTAGAATAATTTTACGGAAATCATTTGAGTTCTACGTCTTCTTTCTCGCTCTAGATGTTCAATCTTAATGCCATGACAATTAGAACTTTCTCTTCCTTCCACATTAGGGTCTCTTACCCTATGAAGGAAACTATACACCTCGGTGGCATTTTTTTCTACTTCAAATCCACCTTGTCCTTGAAGTCCACGCCAATAGCGGTGTTCTTACTCCAGGATTCAAATGCCCCCACACTTGACATTCTCTTCTAATAACCCGGTCATCTTTAGCGACAAGGTTCAAAGGAGTTGAGGTTCTTCCTCGGTCTCCGCACATCCACACCTTGGGTATCATAATTGATTAAATCAATTCACCTTGCGGGTACTATCCAAGTTCCCCTTTTTGTTTACTCCTCCATCCATGAACACTGTGGGTAGTCGGGATTATCAAGCCATTCCCTTTCCTTTCCATTAACGACCATCTCATGATCCAATCGCCCTTTAAAAATGACGCCCTATCCTTTAGGATGATAACTCGCAATACCACTTCTAGTGGTCCCGATTCAACCTCACTCAATCGCATATAAATCAACAAAGTCGGACAATTGACATAACTTTTTCCATAAATTTTTTTTTTTTCCTTGTGATAGAGAAGAAACGTCAATCTTTAATTACGGGCTCTACGCCAAGGTAATAGCCATTCCTCCCCGGCACATTCTATGCTCCATAAGTGAAAATTCCCTTACTCGCAATCCATGAACGAAAATTCTCTTGCTTATTCCTCTTCCGATCATCCACTTCATTCATTACGACCCGTTATCATTCCTCAGAATTAGAGTAACAACTAGTCATAAGACTTTTGAATTTCAATCTCCTTAGGGACTTCACGTTTCATTCAAAGGGTCCTTGTCCACCCTTAGTACACGTAAATAGCTTCGAGGACTTTGTCTCATATTGGTGGATCGCCTTCGGATCTTTGCAAAGCTATTAAAGTTCAGACAATCCTTGTTTTCGAGTAACCTTAGAAAGGTACTTTCCATTGGACAACTTGGCGAAGACAATCCAGGCATATATCATGCCTTCAAGGAAAAACCCTTCCTTTAGTGATCTTTCACTAATGATCGACGGCCTCTTAAGGTTAGTAACTGCCAGGGTCACTTTCTTTTCATCCGTGCACCTAGAACCTCAGAGGTTTCCTTACACAATCCCCAAACCAGAGAAAGACAGTTTTAAATTTACTCTCCATCAAACTTAATCAATCTCACTCTTATGCATCCTTCCACAAGCTTTCTTTCAAACGATTTTCTTTTCCATTCTCTATCGTCTTTCCCATGATCTCTACCATTTACTTTGCTAACAACATAATCAACGATAGCAGTCTTATCTGCTTTGGGCAACAACGGCAGCTCCTTCTTGAGTCGCCTACCCATCAAATTTCAAATTCCTCTCAAGGTTCTCTTGACCCCCTTCAACTCTAGGGTCTCGCACAACTTACAAGCTCGGGCCAAACGCTCTTCCAGCGCTCATACTCTCGTGGTTCATCTTTACTCACTTATCATGATTCCTTTCGGTTCTTGGATCTTCTCATATTTTGCATACTCGAGCCATATGCTCCTCTAGTGACCATACTCTGGTTGTTCGACCTCATCGGGTTCTTATGGCACTTGAACCACTACAATTCCCCCTAGGAATTGAAGACTTAAGTCATATACTTGAGTCTAGCGATTACAAGTTGCTCATCTCATTATCTCTCACCAGCAATCAACCACCCAGTGGTTCTTAGGTAACTCTCAACTACTTGCCGCTTATCCAAGGGTTCCAAGTCACCCATAACCAGTGACTATCTATCAAGTCAGCCTCAACGAGGCAATTTCTCAATTAACCACCAATTACTAGGCATGCCTCAACCAGGCCAACATCAAGCAATCATTCAAGACATTACTTAAGTGAGTCAATCGCTCATACTTTAACTATAAAGGCACCTGTTCCTCTAATACGAACACAATAGACTATCACACTTTCAGAAGATACCGGTTCAACGGGGTATGAACCCCACACGCCGTCTAACCTCTCGGTTAGACCTTTGCCACAATAATCACATGATGCCAACTACATAACGGCATCCACTGCCTAGCATGAAGCCATTAATCATGCCAATCCCGGGCGCCATCACAAATGCCAAGCAAATTTTGAAATTTCACCTTGAGGATCAACTCGGTGCAACACGTCTCTTAATCAAGATCAAACTTAACCTCATACCTAGACTTTCCCTTTCAATTTATGGCATGGGTCATTCCCGCCTCCTTGATATCTTAGAAGCCTGTCGGGAGCCGCTCCTTGTCCGGACCTCTGTGTCCCGGCGATCACTCCCCGCCCTCATCGACACCGTCGTTGCGGGTTGTCCCAAGTCATACATCTACGGAGGAAGCCCCGTTCCACATGTCACATACCATGCTTCATTACGGTTTATAGGTATCCCGTCAACTTGTCCCATACCAAGCAACAGTTTATTAGGTCCGATAGTGATAAGCTCACGCATGCACATCCCTCGACTTTCATTTTAATGCTACAAACACCTGCACTGCATGATTGTCCTCGTTACTCGACGTACCATAGTCGCTTCCGGATCGATTCTTATCCACAAAAGATCTCTAATTCCACCAATGACTGTCACGTCTCATAGATCAATTGCCTATGTTCTAGCATATTCTTCAAGTTGAGTCATTGACAAACCATAATCATAGTCATATAATCCAACTGACCCTTCACTCAAAAGCAATCGTCTATTAGCCTCAACCACATGTACACCCTCAAAATCCGTACTTATGACTCCTCAATTTCCTGCTTGCTCACTTATAAACCTCAATAATATCATCACCCAAATTTACCACTAAAACAAAACGATACTAGAACCATTAGAATACAATACAAGTTCAAGCCTATAATCCTCAAGATTCAGAAATCAATGCCTTATCCTAAGGGTCCCAGTATCTAATCGTCCCCAAGTCATCACTCCTTATTACTCCAAGTCTCAATCTCATTTGATCGAGCTGACCTTGCTCTGATACCACTCCAAACGGGGATGTCACGACCCGAACCCTACGAATCGTCGACATCCCACCTGGCCTCACTTGCGTACGCTTCTCCGGGATCCTCGGGCCAACAATATTATACAACACATGCGGAAGCAACAAAAACAAATCCCCGTACAGAAACAATTAACATCACGATGACTTGGGACGGTAAAAACAAACTTATTTACATATCCACACGTTCCGTACAATTTTCCAAACCTACGGCTTCGGAGGCCACTGTACAATCCTATGATCACTAGAACAAAAAAAGATTATGTGATCGAAGCCTACTATACATCCAAAATAAAACAGCCAGCAAAAGTCAAGAGGTCAACTACCCTAGGCCTCGTCCTTGCTATCCGGTACTATATCATCTCTCGGTTCCAACTCATCCTCGTCAAGCTCAGGTGGCTGTTCCGCATCCGATGGCTCTACAACCTCCCCATCTTCTCCCGGTACCATGACCTCGGGGAATACCGAACCTTTGAGGCGGGTCATTCATGGTTGAGGCGGATGGTCCGAAAAACAACGAACCCACGACGGGGTGAGATAAAATCTCGATAGGAAAATCTCTAACCCTAGATCGGGTCGCTAGTGCCTCCGGACACAATCTAGGCGAGCAACAATTTCCAACAACTCTTTCTTTCTTACCCAAAAATTCCCCAATTAAATTCCAGAAAATTCCACTCTTTCTCTGAAAATTCTCACACCTTCTCAAATATTCTACGTTACTCTCCTCTCGGCGTTTCACGCCTCGGTCCGACAATAAAATATTCTACGTACTCCGGGGCCCATTTTTAACACATCCAGCCATAATATAAATATCCACATTACTCCGAAAATATTCCACGTCACTCCAGAATATTCCACGTTACTCCAAAAATATTCCACGTCACTCCAGAATATTCCACGTTACTCCAAACATATTCCACGTCACTCCACCGACATCATACATTCATGAAATTGAGCCTCGGACCTTTATGGAACACGGCTCTATACATATACCCGGGTCTCAGACACATAGGAATACGACCCACGGATCTCGGTCTCGGACACATAGGAACACGACCGGATCAAGTCTCGGACAATTAGTCGAACACGACTCACTTTGGTCTCGGACGACTTAATTGAACACAACTTTCTTACTTTCTCGGTCTCGGACAATCGGACGAATACGGCTCACTTTGGCCTCGGACGACTTGATTGAATACGACCATCACATTTCCTCGGTCTCGGACAATCAGACGAATACGGCTCACTTTGGCCTCAGACGACTTGATTGAATACGACCATCACATTTCCTCGGTCTCAGATAATCAGACGAATACGGCTCACTTTGGCCTCAGACGACTTGATTGAATACGACCCTCATATTTTCTCAGAATAGATCGGGATCACGTGATTCACTCACGTTAGAGAATTAATACTTCGGGATCACCCGATTAATTCATACTAATCCAAATATTAATTCAGACTACCCAATCAATTAATACTACCATAGTATCCAATCCACGTCATGCGACCATATTACGCTAACGTAGCAATTTATAAATCACGTGCCATTAAAATTATACTAACGTGGAAATATATCACGGCCGATCAATAATAATTTTCTAACATATAAAATAATTCACGACCATAGTACTATACTATAACAATGTCACATTTAATTAGCACCGTGGCATAACGATTTTATGTCACATAAAAGTAACCCTAGTTAATATTTAAACTAACCATGGTTCAAAAACTAACTAGAGTCAAATACTAACCTAACCATGATTAAACTATAGCATAAAGTAACTCTAGTTAGGGCATAAAGTAACTAGGGTTGGTAGGGTGACCATGGTCAAACTTTGACCAAACAAATATCCTCTTGCATTTACTATTCATTGCAAGAACAAGCCTTCTTTCTCCTCAAAGCTGCAATTTTCGTCCAACCCCTCCCCAAGCTCAAATTCAACACTTTTCTTCATCAAAAATTCACAATTTCATGGTCTTTTAGCAACCTAACCACCTAATTTAGGTTTAGAAACAATCCTACCTCAAAAACTCGCAAAAACCTCCATTGAACGGTTGAGGAAAAGCTTGAACCAATCGGCGATTCCGGCGATCCTTGCACGGCCGGCGACGATCTAGCGACTCCAAGCGCTCCAAAGCGACACCAAAGAAGGCTTGAAGAATTTTCGGCAACGGAGGGTGAGAGAGAGGGTGTTCGGCCAAGTGAGGGAGAGGGAGAGTGAGGTAGAGAGAAAGTGAGCTAGAGAGAGAGAGAGAGTCTTTGGATAAAGAAGAAGAAGATGCCAATATAATAATTAATATAGGTTAATAATAATTAATTATGCTCCCAAAGTCAAGAGAAAAATAATTATCTCCCCTCATTGACTAGTCAATCTCGGCCAAAGGGGAAAATGGCCAAAATACCCTTAGTTTCAAGTGAAAAATGGGGTATTTTTCGAGGGCAAATGGGTCCTTTCCCATACCCAGTCCAAATCTACTTTTCCCGAACCCCTTTGGGGCAAACCGCGAAGGAATTGCACACGGGATGAGGAAACGTCCAAAATTTTTATTTATTGAAACCCCCGAAGGTCCGACGTCAAATTCTGAAGCTTGATTCGCGATCAATCTCGATCAACGGAATTTTCAACGTATCTCAAACTAACGGGCGGCTTTTAGGAGTTACGCGTATCGACCCGTGATTAAAAATCACGTTTAAGAATTACTCGAGCCATGGCGACTTTGGTTGTCATTCAATTGCGAGGGTCAATTACTAGTCCCGATGGACACGATCGTTAGAAAATAATTTAGGGACGTTCGAAACCCATACGAGGTCAAACGGAATCACCCGTGATCCAAGCATAGGGTATTATCCAAATCGTTCCTTAATCATTCTAGGATCGGCCTATATTGGTCCGGAATATTCCCTCGACAATTTTCATGGCCAAAGAATCAATCCAGGGTCAAGTTCTTAGGTCCACGTACTTGATTTTCCTAGCTAGCCATTCCCATTTGGTTAGTCCGCTCGAGAGGGATCAACTCCGAGTGAGATTCGACTGAAATACATCAATGAGACCTTTCATTTATTCAAAGCTTCGAAAGTGGGTCGGGATTCGGGATGTCACACACACAATCTCAAGTGCGTCCTAATCAACTGAGCCACCCATGGGTAGGTTTGTTTTCTCTTTTCTTTTTTTTTTTGTTAATAACACGAAAAAATCCGAAGAAGATACAATTGTAACAAATTTACCATTCATTAATTTTCGTTAAATTTTATCATCAAATTATTGAGTTAGATGACACGTAACAGTTGATAGGTGCACCGATTTGATATTTTTACCTCCATTAGTCACAAAAGTACTAGTTTGGGATTCTTGGTGATATACACCCAATTTAACGAAAATTAATGGGGGGTACATTTATTGCGGGTATACTAGTTTGGGGCTTTTTGGAGGTAAAAAAATTAGTTTGAAGTAACTTTATTATAAGCGTAACATTTATGATTTTTTATGATTAAAAAACTAATTTTGGATAAATTTGTCATAAATATATTGATTTAGAATATTTCGCAGCATTAACCTTTTTTTTCTGGTTTTCTATCGTGGTTTTTTTTTTTTTAGACAGACGGGTTTTCCATCATGACTAATCTCTATAATTATGCAAAGTTACGTGAACATTCCGCTAGTGAAGCATTCGAGTATTTAGACATGGCGTGTACGTCGTATTATACGGTATCATGTCAAGTCCGGTCTGATTTCAAAATTAATCAAAAGAAATGGACTTGGAAAGTAAGTAACGAAACGTAGGTGGACCTGCGAGAGTCAGCACCTAGATTTGGTCAATGCGCGGACGACGGGAACATGGAAATGGACCGCCGTTTCCGCCCGGGAAAAGCGGAGGAACAGATCCCTGGGCCGGTCCAATCCAACCGAATCTCGGACATGGTTTTCTCTTCTTCTTCTTCTTCTTTTTTTTTTGCTTGTTTTTATGTTCTTATTATGACCTTTTTGGACACGCTTTAACCTTTACTCAATTCCCCGAATGATGCCAGGGATAAACTATATCTTATACAATTTCAAAAAGAACTTTGTCGAGTTCACACTTCGCATCGCAAAAACAAGTACATATAATTTACTTCCCTGCCCCCCTCTTCCTTATCTCAATCTCTAGTTTGATCCCTCAAAAAAAAAAAAAAAAACCTCGCTCGTTGAAGCAACCAATAGGAATGCCCGCGTTTTCGTTTGAAAAAATCAACTCATGATCACTTACAAAGTATTTTTTTAGGAGCAGTCCTTCTTAAATAATACCAACTTGCAATATGATGGAATCTCCGTTGGAGTTAGGCAACTGCTCTGGAAAACCGTATCTAATGAACCTTGAAAAAACACGCAATCTTTTTTTTTTTTTTTGGTCTAACGAAGAAACATGTAATCTCGATACTAAATATATTTATTTCCTTTTCTTATCGTCACGTTCTTTTCTTTTTACCTCAAATTGGGAAAATATCTAATTACTTTATAAGTGATCCTTTCTTAATTTTTTTTTATCTTAATATATGACAGGCGCTTTATTTTCGGTCCTATGCCGGGGGCAGAAAACATTAAAGCTGTCTTAAGTCCTTTCAATATTTAATATTTTCTCTTACAATAACAAAGCGAGAATCTACCGATGTCGTTGTCAACGCTTTTCTTCCGACGAAAGAAAACCAAAACAGCCAACGTTTCCTTTCCCGTGAACTACGCATTCCACGGTCAGGATTCAACCAATCAAAGCCCATCGGACGGTGGCAAGGTGCCATCGGTGACAACTAGCGCGCAGCTCACAATTTCTCTTCGGACATGACACGTGTCGATCCGTGAGACGTTCGATCCAAGCGTTCTCTCTTTTTAACGTCCCTTGCCAGGAGACCGCACTAAAAAAAATAAAAATAAAATAGTAAAATCGAGTCCCGCTATTAATAATGCTCGAGATCGCTGATCGCGTAGAGTCATTCGAAGAGTGCGCGCGATCACCGTGGACGAGCTTCAGCTTCAATCCTCCTCCGTATCGCCATCGCGATTCCGCTTGCCGCGGCCGTAGAAGACTGTCGGAGAATGCACGCCAACAACTTGCTTCTCGAGGAGCCTATAAGGATGGCTTCGATTCTGGAGCCGTCGAAGCCTGTGAGTGTTCGCTGGACTAGTGGAGTGTTTTTGGTATTTTCAGGTGTCTGATTTTTGTGGCGATAAGTTTCGAGGTCTCTGCTTGTTGCCTACGAGCTGTGTCGGCTTCGTTTTGTTGCCTGTTTTCTGAGAGAGCGAGCGCTATCTTTCCGTCTGGAGCTTCGATTGTGTTTTGGCTTGCGATTTCTGAGCCGCATTAGCTGGTCGTAGGCCTGGCTATGCGGACATTTTTTTTACTGTTTTTAACTGTGGGGGAAGTTCGGACATGACGTGAGGCGTTCTAAAATTTTATGCACCGGAAAAGAAGGTGGCGGTTTGGATTTTTGTGTGATTGATTCTCCGACTTTGATTTATGGTTCGGTTAATTGGTCTGCTGCAATTTTGTAATTATCCAGTTTTGGTTTTTAAGTATTTGATTGCTGTTGGGACCAGAACGAATAGAAGCGATGGTGTATCTAGAGATGAATGCATTATTTGAAAAGATTATGTGCACTTCTATGCGAGTAACTCGGGGCTCGATCGAGATTCATGATTTCATATTGAGGCTGATAGGGTGACTTTTTGTCCGGAAGAAATGAGTTGCTTGAATGATTTGACTCTTATCTTTGCCGATTTCTGTTATTTAGACTAGTTGAGTGAAATCTTTGAGAAAAGTTAAAGGGCGTGGACTTGTTTTATGTAAAAGTAATTGCAATTCTGAGGATTTTTATCAAGATGTATATAGAAATGAATAGTTAGAGTTTTCATGTTAATCTGATCTGGTATTTAATGTGGCAGACATTCTTTCCAGCAATGACGAAGATAGTGGGGACTCTCGGTCCAAAATCACGATCAGCCGATATAATCTCTAGCTGCTTGAATGCTGGAATGTCTGGTATTTGTCAATCCATCTTGCTTAAAGTAATTTTACTGCATTTTTTTTTTTTATAGAGGAATGATTTGGCCGTTTGCCAATTATTTTGAAAATTTAGGTAGTATTCTTTTATAGAGTCATATTTCACCTACGCAGTACCCCTCCAAGGCCTTTTTTGCTGGACTACGGAAAAGAGAAGGGATTGATTGGAAATGTTACCAGGAGGC
Source organism: Rhodamnia argentea (assembly GCF_020921035.1). Lineage (NCBI taxonomy): Eukaryota > Viridiplantae > Streptophyta > Magnoliopsida > Myrtales > Myrtaceae > Rhodamnia > Rhodamnia argentea. Next base: position 4,540,977 of record NC_063154.1, on the reverse strand, counting down.
TCATTATCGAGTCTAATTCAGCCAAACAACATATTAGAATGTGTGGATTCACAGAAATTCTTTTGATAGGAACCTATAAGCAGACATCAGCATATATATGATAACTCAATAATCTAATTACATAACTTCTTGATTCTCAATTATCTCTAATGAGGGAGTTGTGCTTTGATTCTATCATGTTTGTAAAACAAGCCTTTTTATGGAAACAATCGTGTGTCTAATACAGCGGATCACAACTTAATGTAAGTAAATAAATAACCTGCATGCAGTTCCACTTAATTAGTGCCCTAATCTGGAACAGTGGCACGATTTGATTTCTCTTGGGGCGATGCTGAATTCCACCAAGAAACATTGGAAAATCTGAAGGCAGCTATTAAGAGCACGAAAAAGCTATGCGCAGTAAGTTTTCATTCATCTCACTCAGAGCTGAATCAGTGATGTTCTTAGCAGCTTGACGTTGACCACGTGCTTGATGTGAGGGCTTTCTTGTTCATCCACGTGCAGTGCTGTAACGAATAGGCATTAACTTGTTGAGTGCTTTCTGATTCCTGGCAAATTTGAGATTAATATGTGGGTTGGTCTCATTCTCTGTCGTAGGTTATGCTTGATACAATCGGCCCAGAGTTGCAGGCAGTGAATAAGACGGAGCACCCCATTCCCCTTGAGGCAGACACATTACTTGTCCTAACACCAGATCAAAACAAAGAGGCCACTTCAAATCTCTTACCAATCAACTTCACTGGACTCTCAAAGGTTGGCCACTTACTTCCTGTGCTTTGTGCTTTCTGGTTGCTGCTCTTAGACAATTGTAGCAATTCATGTAACTTGACTCATGCAAACCCTGAAATCGGCCATGGATAGATGGCCGTTGTTATTTCTCTTTCGAAGTTACGGGAATTGCTTTTGTTGTGAGGACCTTTGTCCAATCCTGCACAATGTATATTGAGACTGATATGACGAGAATGAATTTTTTCCTCACTAGACATGGATCCCACCTAGAAAAAGAGGGCTGATTTGTTTTCCATTGCAACTCACTTTAGCTATCATTGAGCTGTTCAGTCTCTTAACTAATAATTCAATGCTGGTTGCTGTACTTTTTTTTTTTTTTTTGCAACTGGAAGTGATGGTGCTTTATTTCACCACATTGAGCACTTTCATCCCATCGAATAAAGAGAGCTTACTGCTATGTCCACAAATAACACGACACATCCTGATTTTTTCGTTGCCACTGTTGACTTCTAGCAAAGGTGCTTTTATTTGTTATCACCATGCTAAACTGAACTTGATCATTTCAGGCAGTGAAAAAGGGAGACACTATATTTATTGGCCAGTATCTGTTCACAGGAAGTGAAACCACTTCTGTGTGGTTGGAGGTAAAGCAGTGGTTGAGTGTATTGCTTTCTTGTGGCTTAAAATACTTACATTTTCCTATTTCATCGATAGGTTCCGACTTAACAATTGGGCGTCTCATGTTACCTGTTCTCCAGATCTCACTGTTTTTCTTGCCTTTATCTTACCCCACAGGTCACAGAGGTCAATGGTGAAGATGTGGTTTGCATCATAAAGAACTCTGCTGTGTTGGCAGGGTCTCTATACACTCTCCACGTCTCTCAAATTCGCATAGATTTGCCTACACTTACTGATAAAGATAAGGAGGTATACCATTTTGTTCTAGTTGGAAATTAATGTCATCATTTGAGTGTCTTAAAAGCCACCAACACTATTCAGAGCGAAATGACTTTTCGTTAACAAGAAATGGTAATCAGTAATTAGGGAAATAGGCAATTGCTTTTCTGCAGTTATTTAACTTCTACGGCAATCATCATGCTTGTGTACATAGTTTTTCAATGTTGCATCTCTTTTACTTGTGTCTCTTAGAGAATGATGTGCGTGTAAGTGGCCATTCTCACATTAGTCAGGATTTATGTTGCATCATTCGTATAAGGTGGATATTTCAGAATTTATGTTGTTATTTCCTATTTGTGAATTTCATATTCCTCTCCTCCTTCCCTACCCCATCCCTGGCTGCCCCAAATTTAGCAGAGGTATACTCTAACCTGATGCTTTATTTAGGGCCAACCAAGTGGATGCCTTCACGGGATTGTTCATTGTAGTGGAGTGTCTATTGAAATTGCTCTGCTGGTTTCTCATTGAAAAATTTCAGGTCATTAGCACATGGGGTGTCCGAAACAACATAGACTTTCTCTCACTTTCATACACTCGACATGCTGAAGATATTCGTCATGTGAGGACTCTACTACTTGGAAGTTGATCTAGATAGACTTCTTGTGCCCCCTTGAGTTCATTTCTGTCAACCTTATCATTGATGAAATTACTTATTGTACAATGTACTTATAATACTGGTTTTGGGATTCATTCTTTGATTAATTTCCACCAGTGTCAGCAGTGTACCTATGTTAATCTCAAACTACCTTGATTGCTGATGTTTTCCTGCAGGCTCGTCAGTTCCTGTCTAAATTGGGTGAGCTCCATCAGACTCAAATTTTTGCTAAGATAGAGAACGTTGAGGTGACTAACTGAGTAACTTCTCCTCCTTTTCGTCGTAAATGATCTGCTTGCCCAAAATGACCTGGGCCAATGGCGACTTTGTAGAATATTTGTTTGCTGATTGTGCATGACATGAACTCACCCCGATAACATAGGGTCTAAATCACTTTGATGAGATCCTCCAAGAAGCTGATGGCATCATAATATCTCGTGGAAATTTGGGGATTGATCTACCTCCAGAGAAGGTGATTACACTTCCTCTTCCTCTTTTAGTGCGCTTGGACAATTTCATGGAATTAAATAATGGTTTCTTTCTAATGCACATTGCCCATAAATCTACTGACAGCTTTCACATTGATCCAGGTATTTCTCTTCCAGAAGGCCGCTGTTTACAAATGTAACATGGCTGGGAAGCCGGCGGTCGTCACTCGTGTTGTTGACAGCATGACTGATAACCTGAGGCCCACCCGTGCTGAAGCGACTGATGTTGCCAATGCCATTTTGGATGGTAATTTCTGCTTTCTAATTTAGAATCATCGCTTCTAGGAACTGCCGCCAGATTTTTTGAACATTTGTATGGTTGTGGCTTAAGAACTCTTCCTCCTTTGCTCTTCCATTTTCTTTACACCAGTAAAAACGTACGGCATTAGTTGTACCATGGATATATTGTCACTCTTACGTTCTCTGATTGTTTATTTGTTGCTTCAGGAAGTGATGCTATTCTTCTTGGTGCGGAGACACTGCGAGGATTATACCCTGTGGAGACCATTTCAATTGTCGGAAAGATATGTGCTGAGGTCAGTTACCCATTCAATTGGAACAGCAAAGTTGATTATTTGCATGGGAATGTCATTCAAAGCTATTCAAACACTTTTCTTCGCTCTTTTAGTTTAGTTCTCGGTTGGAATACCAGGGTTATATCGACTTATCCAACCTACCATCTATGCTTTTTGGGGTAATTTGGAAAATTGATAGATAGAAGTTTTCCGAATCTATTAAAGCAAAGAAATTTGTAATGTTTCACCAATGGCCTTTTTGTTGGTGTGCAAATCCTAGCCACCCTATAAAGTGAACTTTCGGGTCAACCCTGGTTATTCATGTATGACTGAATGGAACAAAAGTTGGAGTATGCAATGCTCTGAGTCCCCAAGTGTGCATATCATACTAACAGTATAGCCATCAATACAAACCACTAAGCATACTCAGATGCATTGATTAAGTTATGCTCTTTAGTTCTTCGGAAAATGGGTGGTATAATGGCTCTACATGGGGTATTAAAGGCAGGAATCATCATTGTATTGTTTCATTCCAAACCTTGTTCATGCATTGAACCTTGGGAATAATTTTGTGGCCAATCACCACACCACCTCTATAATGCTACCAAACCTAGGCCACTTGTACTTGCCAGAACTATTGCTTCACTTGGTCTGTTACTGCTGTAGGCAGAGAAAGTCTTCAATCAAGATTCTTATTTCAAGAAGACTGTCAAATGTGTGGGGGAGCCAATGAGCCACTTAGAGTCCATTGCTTCATCTGCAGTATGTCCTGCTATCCTCTGACTTCTTTTTTCCTTTTTTTTCCTTTTTAGCCTATCAATTTCCGAGAGCTCTCCCGCATTTGACTGCTTACAAGGGATTGTTCTTGAAGTAATTTATACAATGCATGAACTATCTGAGTATATTCCTCATGTGATGTAGGTGCGTGCTGCCATCAAGGTGAAGGCCTCAGTAATTATATGCTTCACTTCTTCAGGAAGAGCTGCGAGGTTAATTTTTCTGCATATTTATTAACTTATGTATGCTTGTAGCTATTTCTGAGTCCTGTCTAGATATCTTGTCATGGACAGCAGCTTCAGGTCCTTGAGATTTTCCATACGAGCCTTATGAGCTCTTTGTTTCTTTTGGTGTTTTTTAGGCTAATTGCAAAGTATAGGCCCACAATGCCAGTGATCTCTGTGGTCGTTCCTCGACTCAAGACCAATCAGCTGCGATGGACTTTTAGTGGTGCCTTCGAGGTAGGGACCACAGCCCCGAACTCAATTGAATTATGAGCCTGCATTATGGAACGTCTGTTTCCCTAAGATTTGTCAAGTGGTCATCCATACAACTGAAAGCAACCAGACTGCGCTTCTTGTCTCTTCCCCTATTAGTCTCTTGAATGTTGAATTGTTGACTCACTCCAAAAAAATTGTGCAGATGGAGGATGGTTTTAGCTGTATTTTTTTTTACCTTATAAGTTGCAAACGTCAGTACCTAAGAACATCAGGGAGACGGATGTGCTTTAAAACAGAGGCACTAATTCTAAAACTTGTCATTTTTATAATTAACAGAATACACTGGTTTAAAATGCCTTCTTACTTGTTTTGCAGGCATTGTCATTTCTTATACGACATTTTTGTTTGTACGAGACTTAACATTCACTTCTTTGCCGTGCAGGCAAGGCAATCTCTTATTGTCCGAGGCCTATTTCCCATGCTTGCTGATCCTCGACATCCTGTGAGTTCCAAAGTCCTTTGCTGGTTTAGTATCTCATGCTTCAAAAGACTATTAGACTGTGTTATAAAACAAGTCCAGGTCCTTTCTCATTTGTCTAGGCGCTTAAAAGATGGCATGCGTTCAATACATAGTCGAATTGTTCCAACAAAATGTAGCCTATCACACTTCCATCTTTTTGTAGGCCGAGTCTACAAGCGCAACGAATGAATCAATTCTGAAGGTGGCTCTGGACCACGGGAAGGCGTCAGGTCTCATAAAGGCTCATGATCGCGTAGTCGTCTGCCAAAAAGTGGGCGATGCCTCAGTGGTCAAGATCATTGAGCTTGACGATTAGGATCGTCCCACTTTTCTTAACTCGATCTTTTTCCCACTGCTCCTTTTGAACCCTTTTGCGTAATCTAATGTGATAGAGAGAGAAGGGAACACATTTTTTGGGCATATAGTATCGATACTGATCGTGGCTTATCTGCAAGCCCATGCTTTGTGAGATGATGGTTGTGACTTGTGTCCTCAATCTCTCTTACTACTTTCGACCTTCACGATCTTTTTAACACTGTAAAAAATGTCATTTGCTTGACTTGGATTCACGAGCTTTGTGAGGAATTCAATTTTGTGCTCCTTCCATCCCTATCTCCCACTGTACTGCATCTGGAGTAGAATCTAGAGTGCCCTATCTGCATGCTCTGACCATAGAATTGAACAGATATACTAATCGGAACCCTGGCCTCATCATTGCTGTGGCCTGCTGGAGCTATTGATGCAAGCAAGAATTACAGGGGGAAAAGGCCAGTCGTACAGTACAGGAGCAATTCACCTAATTAACATTATGTACTTCGTCCTGACAATAGATGGACATGCCCAAAATCCTGCAGAAAGTACGCATACTTGCTGGTTTAACACGAACAATCTTCTTCTTTTTTATGAAATTCCTCCAAAACAAGGTATGAATAAATTGATAAATATATAGTAGAAGCTGATGCCTGTTGAAATTTGATCAGTCAAATTCATAAAAGATTAAAAATTCTCTCCTTTGGGTCACAGAAGATGTGTTTGTCTTACATCAGCACTGTGCAACCGGATAGAAGTCTAACTAGCAATCAATCACGTAAGGAAACATGGCCAAGTCACTAAAATATGATACGTTTTATCTACAGCCGTCTACTTTGAACATTAATTTTTCCCTCCATGATTTATCAGGTTAAAGTGCTTCCGAAAAACGTAACTCGGCAGGGCCTGGACCTAATATTCCTTTTTGTTCCGTTATCTTGCCGAGTCCAGCAGGCGGCTCCGAAGGAACAATGGTTTCTTCCTCTCTCCAGTCAGTCCACTCTCTCTGAAACATCAAAGCAAAACCGTGCAACAGAACCGTGAATTCACATTTTTACTGTAACAGAAGATAAGTAACCAGATTCTGTTTTCACACTCCTCAAGCTGGCAGTACTCATTGATGCCACTCATCAAAAGATAAGTGAGAAAAATAGGACGAAAGAACCTAAGTTGTGATTTGTTTTGGTGGACCTTGTAAATCATAAAAACACCAATCCCCGCCCCTCTTCCTAATAAAAAGAGAGAAAATGATATTTGACTGTCGGTGGTGATGGCCGAAATTAGCATGTGTAAATGATGGCAAGTTTTCTGAGGCCTTCTATTCAGGAGTTTATCTTTTCATTGTTACGGTAGGTGCTCAAGACAAGCTCAAAAGATTGCTTTCAAGACTTGTGCACAGCATCCGTCAGCAAAAATGGCATAATCAATTCTTGATCCCCTTATAAGGTCAAGGAGTAAAACAAAACCAAGTTCATGAGAATGGCTCGTAATGGGAAGTCCGAATTTGGATAATTTGTTGCTGAGCTACATTGTACGTCTCAAGCACCAAGATGACTGTTGGGCTAGGTGGAAGATGGCGAAACGGCGTCTTCTCTACCTTCATCTAGTTTGAGAGCTTGAAGTTTTTCGTCAGCAGTACACTAGGGTCTTAACACTAGTTATATTTTCTTACGAAACCAAATGAGAAAGGGTTCCGTGGTAGATTACCTCCAGGATAGCCCAAAAAATGAACCACTTGTTACTTTTGCAATGCAGTTAGGTGAGGCATATTTTCTTTTCCTTTTATTTTTCAAGCAATTGCAGTCCTTGCATAAGGATTGGTCCCCCCTGATAGCTTGAGTTAGATATTCTTACATAGAATAAAAAAAACTTGCCTCCTCTTCATGGTGATTCCTATCCACCAATAATGGGGTTGTAAGTGGGGGCGCAGCATCTGGATCGGGCTTCTGAAAGATAAACGTGGTGTATAAACCTGAAGAAAGGAAATCCACTCTAACTTAATGGTTGCATTTGTGCTCAGTCCAATATCTGTTTTATGCAAATCATCACTTTGATGAATCACTTGAACCTAGAAGACTCTGTTCGACAACAAATAACACAGCTACAAAAAAAACTATTTGACAACCATGGGAATGGGTATTGCTGAACCCATCGTTGTTTATATCAACAGAAGGAGCAAGTAATTCTATTGCGAATTGTAATTTCCATATCCTGAGGTTCTACTCTGGACCCAGAATCTAGCTCTTATTGTTGAACAAACATGGGGTTGAGACATGCAAACTTGCTAGGCGCCCTGGCAGGCTGGAGCCATCCATGATATGCCAATATTTTGGGTGACCAAATGGAACGTTGCTTAATAGTTGTGTGTGTATGTGTTTAGGTATGGATATACCTTGTGTATCCTCGCATAGCTCAAGTAGCAAGGGAAAATATCCATGGTCAGTTCCAAAAATATGTAATCCTTGATCATCAGTATCTACGTAAATGCAAATTGCTATATATTAAATGAATGGGCACACTAATAAGACCCCTATTAGCGATCTCAGAGTCTGATTTGTTACGGTTTGTTTTCTGTGAACTTTGCAGTTAAAATTTAAAAAAAAAAGTGAATCAATGAATGGAATTGGCACTATGATGGAAGGAGATTGCAGTTCACCTAGAATGTCGTATGAGCGAGGTAGAAGCCTCCCTCTAGGATCCACAACGCTTGCACCATAACCCATTAGCATCCCTGCAAAGATTGCTCTTGTGGCCAAGTGTAAAACAACAGAATATCAGGATTGATACAAAAGCAACTGCTCGAGAAATCATAACATGTTTTTACCTAGGTAATCACAAAAAGACCATACTTGTTATCATCGTAAAACTCTGTCAGGTTTTGAATCTCCACGTACTCCAGACCAGCTTCCCTAGCCAATCTGATGAGAATGCATTAGAAACTTCATAGATTCTTACCAACAATCAACAACAATAGCACAAATTTCAGCTACAATTATTCAAACTATGAATTAAAAAGAGAAGCTTTTGTTAACATCATCATCACATAAGCAATTAAGATGGCCGAAAGTCGATTGTAGTCCACCTATAAAATCCTATGCGTACAGCAACAAATGATGCCTATCCTCACTTTTTTATGTCAATTATCCAAGATAAAATAGAGAACCTCAACTCATGGCCAATTATCTTTACCTGATCAAGCTCGGAAAGTGAACCAAGCAATGGGTTTCAGCAGGCATATCACCAGCTAGTTTAAGCTGGTACCTTTTCCCAAATGATGGAAACCTGGAAACAGGCAGTACATCAAATCATCTCAGTACAAGTCCAACGGCATGTAACAATCAACATGGCAACTATCAGCAACGCATACATACTTCTCTTCCTCCACTTCAAAGGTGATCATGTAGCTCTCAGCCCGAACGCAATTAGGAACAATGCCAGGCTTCATGCTACCACTTCTGTTGTGGTATGCTTCCACATTCTTCTGATATTTTGCCCTGTATAGTTCGCTAGCATTTCACATGCAATATGTTTTTAATGGGGAAAATAGAAAAAGGCACCGTATCCTCTCGTGATTGTACAGAGAACTATGATGCAGCATTTTTCATATTGGTTACATCAGCTGACAGGATTGTCACCTCAAGATAAGAGCCTGGCGCTCAATAGTGGCAGTGAAGATAACATAGCTATGAACCTTAGACAAATTGTAATCATTATAAGGAAATCACTCCCTTATATGCATGAACTTTTAAGCCTCAGACCATTCGACATCACAATGAAGATGATACTGTGACAACATAATACTGCAAAATGAGAAGGAAGATTCATCTCCATCAACTAGATAACATTAGCAAGACGCATGACAGCGATTTACAGGTTTCCTTCTAAACTGTACTGGTCTATCTGAAGGCAGAGGTGGACTTGTTACGATGTGGATAAGAATTTAAGATTTCCTAATCTCACGGAATGATGGTAAACACAGATGCAAACATGAAGTCCTCCAGAAAGAAGTAACTATGTTCCCGAAGACCTTTTTTAAGTGAACAAAGAGATGAGGCAGAATGGTGTAGTTGTGCAAGGCACTGAGACAGAAGAGAAGCTGCAAAGCTCTAGTATTGTTTTTATATCCCCCTTGGCTAGAAAGCTGCAGAGCTCTACTTACAAGCTTGGCAAATCGTCAAATAGTCTATAAGAAGGTTGTCGTGCACAATGAATGCATCAAACAATTCTCCGATGAGTGGAGATCCAAGAAGCCTTAGGCTCACTTAAGTACAAAATCTTTAGTCAACCAAAGTAGCTTTCCAATTTGGCACTTAAGTATAGTTCGATCATCATAAGAGTCTATTGCAGAAGCTCGGTGAATTAAGGGAAAAATATCAGTAAACAATAAAAGAAGGGGCATATATCTATATCCTTTAAGGCCCATATAAGCATCTTACTTCTCAAAAGGAAGAAATTTCCCCCTACTATGTTAGCCAGTTGTTACACAAAATCAAGAACATTAGTTCAGTATTATACTATACATCAACATCAACATCAACGTCACATTTATCCCAAACTAGCTGGGGTCGGCGGTCGATGAACTCAAAATAAATAAAATAAAAGCAAGACCAATTGGGGGAAAAGAAATAATTATATAAAAATAAAAATAAATATATAAAAATAAAAATATATAAATATTTATAGGGAAAAATGACTAAAAAGGACAATCTGGAACATAGGAATTCCGGCCCTCCACAATGCTAATAGCTTTCATCCACTCCGTTCTAAAACAAATCGTACGCCAATCTATTTCCCACTTCATTAAATTTTGTTTTACTACTTTCCTCCAGATAAGTTTCGGCCGACCTCTTCCTTTTTTCATGTCATGCTCTCGGTAACAAACTTCTGTTCTTATCGGAGCATCTAGGGATCTTCGAAGAATATGCCCAAATCATCCCAATCTATATTCTCTCATCTTTTCTGCCACCAATATTATAATATACATCTTCAAGTATATTTAGCAAATGCATTTCTTTGGAAAAGAATGAATCTAGCCAACGAAACCATCTCACAAAAATTCCAACATTAAATGTGAACGAGTAACACAAAGTACCATTAATAGAAAGAACATAAAACAATGCTACAATCGGATTAATGAAATGACCAAAGTACAGCGGGTGCAGGCAGCAAGTCAAAACAAGAATCTACGTGCAACTCAAAACAAGAATCTCCAACGATTGTTATTTCATACCATATGGTTGATGAGTCAGGAGTAATACCGAAAAAATAACCCCCTGGTCTTAGCAGAGATGACACATTACGCAACAGTTTCCTCGCTTTGTCCTCACTCTCAAAACATAGCTGCAGAAGCAGTATTTATTTGACCATTTATTCCACATAAAAACAGAGAGAGAGGCTGGAAATCAGAACATAACTGAATTTGGCATTTGCTAAAAGGTGCTGAAGGTAGCTTTCAACCTGCAAATGCTGCAAGCAGCAAACTAAATCTGCTTGGTTTGTCTTCTCTTGCAAACGTGCTTCCAAATCTTCCTACCAAAACAGATTCCAGCCTGACAAAATCAGTGATGACGGGCAAATATGCCACTACAAGATTATAAGAGGGAGACACCCAAATTATGGTTATTAGACATAGTGCTCTCTTCCGCCCGACAAAAACCATGAGCATAATGAGCACACGAACAGAATCATCTAATGAACAGATTAAACAAGCCTAACTGCTTCCCTGCAATGGGGAAACAAGAAAAATTTTGGAAGACAAAGCTCACCGTGCAAGGGTCGAGCTCGTAGAAGTCCGTTGTGTAAGCTTTCCTCAAGCTCTCCCAAGCTTCTCTCTTTTCGCTTATTCCAGACGAAGCGACATCTACAAAATTCAAATTTCTCAAATGCCACTACACAAGGCCACATTCATCCATGAACGAGTACGAACAAATTACCAATCCCGATGTAGTGACCAATCTGAGCTTCTTCCCACCTCTCCGCCTCGAGCCCACCTCCGCAATACAGCTCGCACACCTTGAAACGCCATTAGAAAAACCAAAACAATATAGGACGTCAAAATTAGAAAGAAGCGCACGGTGGCGAGAGAACACACAGTACGGCCTCCCTGCGGAGGTAGATTCGCGGCGTAAGACGGCGCTGGAACGGTTACCGTCGCGTAGGGATGGACGAAGATCTTGATGAGAGCGTTCCGAGCGAACTCGTGGAGGCGATGGTGAGTCGCGTCGGGCCTCGGGATCGCCGCTTGGCTCATGCCGTGCTTCCGAAAGGAATTCAGAGAAGAAAGGTCGCTCTGTCTCGTCTTCGATAGAGCGCGAGCGAGAGAGCGAGAGCGACGTAGAGAAGAAGAGGAAGAAGAAGAGCGACGGGACTCGATAGCAGAGAGACCACTTCATCGGAGGGGAGCGCCGAGTGTAAAAAAAAAAAATCATTTCTTATACATTTTCCCCCACTCAGACTTTTTTTTGTTCAATTTCGTCCTCAGACAATACCCCCCTTCTACTCTTTCGTGTATTTTTTTTTTTTTTTTCCGAATGTGCTTTTTTCTAAATTTGTTAAAAAGATTTACGTCGTTTTTATGTATTTACTGGACCATTAAATCGCGCTTTGTGCTTCGCGTGGGAAACGTTTGTTGTCACTTTTTTAACTTACCTGTAAAATGTAAATTAGACGCAAAAGAGTATACTTTTTTTTTCGCATTGGAAGATTAACACACACAAAATAAAGTAAACTTGATAAGAAAAATTACTCGAAGTTGACGTCGAAGCTATAGTAATTGAAGTATGCACAACATGTGATGATGTGATATTTTTATCCCGATCGAAAATTAGCTCATCATTATCTTTTTGTCTAATAAATTAGGGATTAACCAGATAAAGCAAATACAACTTTTCAATTGACAATCATAAAATGAAAAAAAAAAATTCGAAAATCGAATAGATGTATGTGTAATTTTCATTAGCCTTTTTATCGATTGTATTATTTGCTAATACATCAATTCTTAAACAAATTACAAAAAAAAAAAAAAAGAGCAAATCTCTAACCAATAAAACAGAAGACCAAAAAAAAAAAAAAAAACATCACAGTTTTAGAACTTGGGTAACAAAAAGAGAGAAAAGAACAAAGCCAAAACATTTAACATGCTCTTTAAGAATTATAGCTCCTCCTTGCATATTTCTAAGATTAGCTTCCTTCCACGAACGATTTCCATATGTACTAGAATATTTGAAACCTAGACCAGTAGTGAAAATTTTGTGATAATCCAAAAAATGAAGTGCACATAGATTGTATATATTGAAATGTTGAGAGGAAATAGTAGAAGGTCCTGTAAAAATGTTAGAATTTCTTACCATTGCTAATTTACAGCACCAAAACCCACTGAACTACATTTTTTTTTTTTTTGTTGGTTACAAAACCTGTGGTATTGAACGAGAGAAGTACAAATCCTTGTTGAAAGGAAAATGAACGGAGAGCGCTAGAAAAACACTTCGAATAAGGAGGATGATTAATTTCTAAATAGAGTCCCCGTTCTCAACTTTAAAAGAGTCCTCAGAAAAAATATTGTTTATATTCCTAGATATATAAATCACTTTAATATTTTGAGATATTAGAGTGTCTAAAACTCTTTGAATACTCGGCTAATTTTCATTGGATGTCGTAGTTCCGACACATTGTATATATCATGTCATTATTGAAAATACACGGGGTCTATGCGTCCGAGAATAGTCTAGAGAAGATCAAGTATGGTGATCCCAACCCAAGCCTCAAAGGAGAAGAACAAACTCTCAATATGGCACCGTCAAAATCAAAGGATCTAATTTTTCTTGTTTGGGTCGAAATTAAAGGATCTAATTGAAAACGAGAAAATTTCAGACACCCAATCGTGTAATTGTCGAAAGCTGGATAACCTGAAGGGCAGAGTGCACCGCCGTGTAATGGGAAGTAGACACGGAGAGTAACGAACAACGTTGAGACGAGTTCCCCGATGAGGCCAGGGGAGGAAGAAGACGAAGAAGAAGCAGAGACACTAGTGGAAGCCGCGCTGAGAGTCCTGAACACGCCCGACCCCTTCGAAAAGGCCCGACTCGGCGACTCGGTCGCGACCCGGTGGCTCCAAGGCGCCATCCCCCGACCCTACGACCCTTCCGTGGACCTCCCCGTGCCGGATCGCCCCGCCAGGCTCACCAATGTAATCGCTCTCAATTTATGCTCTCGCTGAGCCGACAAGGCACCAATTTTTTATTTTTTTTGGGCATTGCGTGTTGTGAGTTTGATGAAATGTCCGAGCGAGAAATGGACTCACGTGGGGGCGTGCAGGTTAAGCTTGTGTCGCCCGGTCTCATGCCCAAGCTTGGGAAAGCGGGCAGCTTGCAGAGCAGGCAGGCCATCGTGCACAGTCTTGCGCACACCGAGAGCTGGGCTATTGACTTGTCCTGGGTATCTGTCTTTTTGCCCCTTTTCCTTTTCAACACTCGTTTTACCGCCTGTTTTCCATCACTAAAGAAATGAAAACTGCTTGGTATCTACATTAGATTTAAGGGACCTCATTCTTGCTTAGTGTTGTGCTGCCACATGAAGAATTGGAAACTATGGGCTGAGTGCTGGGCTGGTCAAGGATCGTGGGTCAATAAGTAGGCTTGCCTCAGTCGCAAAGTTCGGTGATAATCTGCAACATTTTCTTGCCGAGAAATTGTGCAGTCGGGACTGGATTAACCCTATTCAATGGGTAAGGGAAGGATATTAAGTCGTAGAGTTTCTTACCAGAAGGGGGGCCTGATTTTTCTATTAAGTCAGTGAGCTGCCAAATGATTTCCTTCTTTGGGTAGTGTCAGCACTGGTCACTGCCTTCCTCGAAAGTGTTCTTTGCCTAAAACACTTCGTTTAAGTTCATGATTTATGTTTGACCCCAAAAAAAAAAAAGTTCATGATTTATGAGTTTATCATATCTCCCATCTTGTCTCCCACTGCACTAGGGAACCCTTTTCCAGGAATCACTTGATGCTCTAAGATAAAAGTCTAAAGTACCTTAGTTAGGTAACAACCTCCGAAAAATGGACCTACTTATTTTACTTTTGACCTTGGATAGCTATACTAACTTTAGTCTCATTCCTAAAGGATATAATTGCTCGCTTTGGTAAGCAAGAGTCAATGCCAAGAGAGTTCTTCACTGATTTCGTGAAGGTGGCCCAAGATGAAGGTCGACACTTTACCCTCCTTGCATCTAGGCTGGAGGAATTGGGTTCCTTTTATGGCGCATTGCCTGCCCATGATGGCCTTTGGGATTCTGCCACTGCTACTTCAAAGGATCTGCTGGCCCGTCTAGCCGTTGAACACTGTGTCCATGAGGTGTGTTTTTGGCTTCCCTTCCTATGAGTATATGGCCTGCCCCTTTCTGTGCTTGATGGATGCACAGAGAATGTTTGTTTAGGCCTTTGCAACTTACATCACGTCCACATTTAGCTGATCAAGTTTCTATGTTTTATTAAGTCCTAGCATTCAGCACATTTCATGGAATTTGTTGGGGTAATGAGTTTATTCCTCTTACATTTCTTGGAGTGAGGAATTCATTCCTCATAAGTTTTGTTTTCTGTTTGAATGAAATGACCATTACTCTAGTACAATCCCACATTGGGAGTGGCAGACGTATATGAACTTCCATCCACCTGAAGAAGTGAAAAAGATGTTTGCATTTTTATATTCTATTCTAAGGCAGTAGTACTTTTTTCTGTTGTTAAGTCTATTGCTACTTTTACCATCAGGCTTTGGAGTTGATTTGTGTTTTTCAATTGCTCTATAAACTGTCTTGGTAGCAGCACTTCAGCTATATGACAAAATTACCACAGAGTGTAAGGTTATGGTAGGTGATGACAATAGTCAATTTTGTGAACAATAATGAGCAGACTCTGTCTTTGATCTCAGAAGGTACTCAAAATTTGGGGTAATCGATTTCCTGGCTGGTCGAATCCCAGCCTAAAACTGGAAACCAACTCGATGATCCCCGGTTTCAGATAATAGGAAGTGAGAATTGAACCAGTTGGTTCATATTGTTGATGGCTCAATTGGAAATATAAATGATAAATTGCTTATCTTATAACTTATGAGTTTTTTGTTTATGTTTTAAAATGTTGGGTTAGGCTAATCCTGGTCTGAGCAATTGAAGCCCGATAGTTCAGACCCACTCAAAGTTAGATGAAAAAGGATAGAGGGGCTTGTCTAGGCGAACTAGGGCTCTAATATTCTGTCCTGTTAGGTTTTTTGGACTTCCGTGCTAAGACAAAGACTCCTACACGGCTGAGTTTTCTTTTTTTGGTAAATTGTATAAGTACAAAAGATAACAGTTGTCTTTTGAACACGAAAAATACTCTTAGTCGCGTGGGTCAAAAAAAAAAAAAAAAAACCATCGTTTGAATCTCTATGGGTGCCACTTTTCCATAAACAAGGTCTGAAACGGGTTCAGAGTTGGAATCCGCGGCTCACCCCTACTCAATGTCTTTTTTGGCAATAATCACGGATGTTAGCTCATTAGCCTGGAAATTAGCACTCCAACCATGATTGTGCTAAGATTAGTTCATAAGTTCTTGTAAGGACATTTAGATCTTGTTTAGTAACGCTCCTGTTTCTTTGATTCATGTTCTTTTGTTTCCGAAAACAGAAAAGAACAAAAATATATTTGATAATATCAGTTAATTTTTCTATTCCCGGGAACAGAGATTTGGAACAAAAACAAAAGGAAAAAAAGTGCACTTTTCTGTTCTCGAGAACAGAATTAGAAAAAATCATTTCTGCTTAGAAATTATTCCTGGGAGTAAAATTGTTATTAAGCAGGCCCTTAGCTGCCATATTGTAACGCATTCCTCAGTGTTTCTTATTCAATAACTGGACTTGAGTTCTCATTCACTTTATGTACGCTTTTACTTCCTTTTGCTGAGATTGTATCCGAACCAGGCTAGAGGACTTGATGTCCTACCGACCACAATATCACGTTTCCGCAGCGGAGGTGATGATAAAACAGCTGATTTGCTGGAAAATGTCGTTTATCCTGAAGAAATCACGCACTGTGCTGCTGGAGTTAGATGGTTCAAGTTTCTGTGTTTGAGGTTGCGCAATTCCCCTGTTAGAGCGATTAAGGTGGGAGAAGGGGAAATGGGAAACCAGGAGGACGCCGAAGTCGTTCAGAAGTTCCACGAGGTAGTAAGGAATCACTTCAGGGGATCATTGAAACCGCCTTTTAACGAGGATGCGAGGAAAGCTGCAGGGTTCGGTCCTAAATGGTATGAACCTCTTGCCTTCAAAGAGGCCAGCCAAGAATGACTGCAATCATACTACTCCTGTGGGCTGTAGTTCTATATATGATTGAAAATAATAGCTCTAGATTATTCCTCCTCTTCAACATTTTCTGTTCCTTAATACTGGCAGCATCCTCACAATTGACAAACATGAATTACAATTCTGCAATGGGTGCTTTTGTTTTTCTGGGCTTAGGCTGTAATGGAAAAGGTCATCGTGTTAGATACAATTACTCGTACAATTACTTACCTTGTTGGATTCGAAGATGTTTTGGTTAACTTTCAGCTAGAGCTACAACAGGAACTTTCCGGGCATTACGAATATACAAATTGATTGCAATTGCATCTGCTTTGAGCACTTGAATTCTGTATCATTGGTAATACATGACATCCATGAGCGGAAGTTATACATCCAGCATCGCCCTGGACCTCTTGGTTCTTTCGATGATGCTGGGCAAGATCTGGTTTGGTCCCTTCGACTAATGGGATTTGGCAAAACTGTGTAACGTCGGCTGTCACGTCGTACCACATTTATTGTCTTCGCTCAGTCTAAGCTTTATGATACAAATCATGCTATAATGATCAAATTGGCAAAAAGCACGCTCTTATAATATGCCATAGTCTTGAGATAAGAATTTCAAAACTTCTTTATATGGGCTTATTTAGCTAAAGTTCTTTTCTATCAAATTTTATATGTCAAGCAAGCCATACGATGTCGTATTTAGTAAGAAGTCATCAAATGGAACCGATGGATGGTCTTGTCGAAACACCCAACAAGTTATCTAAATCACCTGCCCAGATAGCATCCTGACATCACTGTGTCGATAAGGAAGAACAAGTTTAGGATGGTTCTTTGGCAAACTGCAATCCTAATTTGATCAACACCATGAGCAACGTGAAAAAATGGATCTTCAACTAAAGTTGAAGCTCCGCGGTCCAATAATGACTTGCTAACGTTTAGAGCAAAGGAACAAAAAAAATGGTCAAATGGATCAAGATCAAAAGTTGAAAGAGGACGGAACACGACAACAGATGCGTATGCTGCGTCGAATCCCTGCATAAGGCAACGACGTGACAACATGCGCATAGCAAACACATTTGAGAAGGCAGTATTTTATGTTTGCCATTCTGCTTTTCATTATCAAAGCCCCACAAGTTAATGGACTAGGATGGGGTCCATGCACAGTCAACATGACTGACATAAGAAACTTCAAAAGTTGGAACCTTCCTCTCGAGAAAGCCCAAAAGTAGAGCAAAAAAAAAAAAAGTTGACAAGCACAGGATTGGAGGAGTGCTAAAAGAAGACTCATTTCTTCATTTCCATTGCATGATACATTATCCAAAAGAGAGAGACAAGAAACCAAACCAGATTGTTTAAACCAAAGGAAAATGGGGTAACTCTGCATCTGAGAAATTCCAAAGATAAAACCATCTACGACAAGACCAATGTACAGCCCCACTAACCAAGATTCACTCTAAGAAAAGGGGTAGTAATGTATTGACATGCAGGAGAAGAATGTACCTATTGAGATCGAAAATTGGCGGTTTCACGGGGAAGAGCTCGTAAGGTGTCTTTGCCTATCATACACTGCTCGGCATTCCCCTATACATCCCAACCGTCCTTCCTTCTGTCAAACACCCATTTCCGCCTGGCCAAACCCCCGTACATCTGCGAAAACTTTGCAAGGCAATCGCTCCTTATCCGGTAATGAACTTTCGTGTTCCGGCTGATTGCCGCACCCGAGAATTTCGAGGTGTCTATGGCCCACGCCGGCTTCACGTACTCGACAGTCCTAGATGAACTGGCATTCGCATACAAATAGTTCAAAAGCACATCTTCGCAGTTAAAATACTTGTCCACAAATTCTCTCCCGAGCCTAGCTTGCGGGCTCCAGTATCTCTCGAAGGCAACTTGGCTATCAATAAAAGCCGCCCCAGTCAGAATCATATTGTATCCCTTATGCTTCCGTGCGTGCTTTTCGGCGCGGTACTTCAATGGGTTCCCATTAATTAGACGAGGATAAAAACCGACTATCCTGTCTGGATGTTCCCGCCACACCTTGAAACCCCGTTCTACGTCATCGCATGTCATCATGATATCATCATCTAGCTCCAGAACAGCTCGGGTCTTAATCAAAGGATCCATTCTAAAACGATTATTTAGTGAGTTTCTTGCCTCAACCCTGATTCTCACAGGGACCACCGAATCGAAATCACTCGGATCGGGAGGTAACCCCTTATTCCACACCACAACTATCTCCTTCACTGAAGAACATCTAGAATAGTGTTTTACATACATTTTCAAGTTCCATATCCGAGCATCATACGTCATGGTCAACAGGGTGAACTGAGAGTAGTGACCCTTCCATTGGTACGCTTCCTCAGCACCGTTTCCTCCATATATGTAATGGACACCCGTGCACGTTAGAACTACTCCAATTGCAAATATAAAAGCAACAATGCATCTGCCAACGCACGTGTTGACTTTCACCCAACCTCGGAGAAACGGAGGCACCCTATTTAAACGGCTGCAGAATCGTCTCACCTTTGAAGAAAGCATATTTGATCGCCCCCATGCCAAAAATGCATTGCTCTTTTTCCCCAAGCCATGGCTGGACCAGTTCAAAGGGACAATGCACTTCACAGCTCCAAGAAGCACACCAATTAGAACGACTATAACTGCAACTGCTGCAACTGAAGCACACCCAAGAATAAACCTACGGACTGAATACCCAGAAGGTACTCGATCTCCATCCATAACTCCAACCCACTTGCCAGACGGGAGTTGTTGCACATCAAGATGATGATACCGAGCACCATTCCAAGCATTTCTCCCCTTATTGGGCTCCTCTACCCCTAAAGGGACTTCAACTTCTTTGAATTCATCTTTGGAGAGGACTTCCACCTTAAAAATTCGAACTCGTCGTCCATAGGTTTCTCCACAATCTTGACCCACTCGATAAAGGATTCCATCATGTATAAATGGCCTGCCTCCATTACGAGCCCCCACGCTCCTGTCGGTATTATAAACGGGATTCTTCTTGTGTGGCTTCCAGGGACCAAGCGGTGAATCACTATACCAGATTTCAAGCTGCCCATTCTTTTTGGAACCAAAACTGCTGTGGTCCGAGCCAAAGAGCCAAAACTTACCTTTGTGGTTTATTACGAAGCTATCCACCATGGGCTTTTTCATTATGACCTTTTCAAGTTTCCATTGCAATGGAAAATCAAAGGCACGGTAAACTCGAAGCTCTCCTTTCTCACTGCTTTCAGGCATCATGTATATCTGCATAAAGAAAAGTGACATAGTAGAATGATTACACTGTCGATCTTCGCTGACGCATTAATCCATATATAACTCACTACAGTACTAGAAAGGACAAAGCACAACTTCAAATATGTGATCGTGCATAAAAGAAATCAAAATCTTACCTGCCCATGATAACTGAAAACATAGGGATAAGAAAGGTGCCAATCCTCATCCAAAGCGATACCCAATTGTTGCCAAGTTGCTCCCTTATCAACACTTCTTGCAACTGCTATATCACCTTGCATAGTGATAACATTCTTCGTCTCATAAAACAGGTAAATAGCATCACCCTGAATCAAAAAGCAAGTTTAGGTTCAAATTAAGCACAAGCTCAAGGTCAAGCATATTAACTAAAAGAATAACAAACACATGCCTAGTTCAAATACAGCACCCGCAATCAGTCATGTCCGGATAAAGCTACATGCATAAAACTAACCAAGAAAGAGCTTATTCATCGGGGTCAGCATCATTCCCCGCAAACTCATTGAAAGTAAATTCGATGGAGAGTCATATGCAACCATTTAAATGCACATGGCATGACTACATGACACACAATAAATCTTAAAAACAATTAGCACTTTCACTGAGAGAAAGTACCAAATCACATCGCCAGCTCACTTGAATTTGTTCACATGAAAGGAGCATCCAAAAAAAGTCAAACACAATTAAAAAGTGAAGAAAAATCAACAATCAAACTCGAAATGAATCGAATAAAAGCGAATAACCTATTTTTACTGATTGTGATTGAGAGTAGCCCAGGAACACTGATTTATACAGATCTATATCCAGGAACACATTAGTAAACTCAAACATCAGTGAATAAAACCGAATGACCCCAAAAATCCCAAAATCAGCTACGGAGGAAGTAAAAGGAAGACCAGCTTTTTTTTTTTCAAATGACGTACTCAAAGTTCTGCAAATTTTAATAAGAACTTAATTATCCAACTTACAAATAATTGATTTTTGATCAGGCAGTCTACTTTAACCAACTGTGGTCACACCATCAGAAAGTTTGACTCAACAAAAGTCCCTTGCTTCTACCCCAGATAAAGATAGCAAGAGGGACCACAAGCTTTCAAATAAACAAATCAAGTTGTGCAGCTCTTGCGATTTTTTAGGCTGAAATTAACCTTGATCAAAAGAGAATAAACTGCAACTGCAAACAGGAAATAAAATTAAAATACAACGGAATCAGTATAGGCGTGTTTGGCTGTATTAGAGACCAAAGGCAACATAAACTGAATAACAGCTTTTATATAATTCCACTGTCTAGTTACTGGTATTAACGCATACAGCAGGCTATAATGAGAAAAACCACGTGGTTATGACATCTACTCGTCAAATTACAAATAGACACATGATCACACAGAACAGACCATGTGGTTATAACATCTGCACGGTGGACCTCACAATTCACATACACATACATGTCAATCCTACCCACCAACCTAGACATTCGCATACAGTAAGCAAGCACATATAATCAAGATAAGGAAGAAAAACAGATACTACCTGCACATAAATAAAAGGATCAGCTACGAAATTACTGGGAAAGCCAGCTTCAGATGTAGAAGCGCAGGTCACAACCGGGTTGGCCACTGGCCATGCTGCACTCTCATCCCTCCATATATTCATCTGCACCAGATTTGAAACATAGTAATTCTGTAAGCATTGAAGTGTTCAAATAACTTTGAAAAGAATAATAAGAACTTAAGTGCGCATGAGAATTTTACTTTTGGCCAGACCAGAAAAGCAGAAATTGTGGATCAAATGTGGACATAATTCAAATTTGGGAGAAGAATCAAAGAGAAAACAGATAGACAAGTTGGTTTTCCTTAGAGAACAACTGACACGAGGGGAGAAAAATAAGGGAAAAGACCATGAAAATGACATGTTTTCTCGATGTCCTTGGTAATCGAAAAGATGAAGAATGCTCCAAATACGCTGCAAAAGTTAAAGATTCCATATAACGCTCAAATTTATAAAAAAAAAAAAAAAAACTAAAGCGATGCAGTGTTTCATGGGTCTTGAGAATTATTATTCTCATCTTCTCCAGAAGAAAAAGAAGGAAAAACCAAAATGAAAAGAGAACCGAAAAGACTAGCCGATTGAGATAGCAACAGATAGTCAATTTTGAGAATGCTTGTTTTAGTGGCATCACAAATCTAACAGCAAAAAAGATAGAAACGAAAACTCAAAACAAAGTCAAAATTCAAACTTTACTTCAAGCAGACAAAAAATGAAATTGCCTACAAAACCCATCTAAAAGCACTGGAGACAACAGGAAAAGATGGTAAAAAGCAGATATCAGCATCATGATTACACAGTATAGAGACAGAAAGAGAGAGAGAGAGGTTACAGCTTCGATGGGCTTGAGGGAAAAAGGAGAGTCGCCGTAGAAAACGCCGATGGACCAGGACCCTTCATTATCCTCCCGGCACCCGCCGCCGGACGCCGGCCGGGCGGCGACGGCGTAAGGCGGCGTGAAGGCGAGCCACGCGTAGAGGGTGGCGATCGAGCCCAGCGCGACGAAGCAGCCCAAGAAGAAAACCAACCCGTCGTAGCCGCTGTTGTTCAGAAACAATCCCCTGTAGTGCTGGTGTTCGCACCTCCACCTGCACCAGCACTTCATGCTCATGTCGCAGCAGCGACCGTCCCCGCTGTCGCCGCCGCCGCCCCCCGTGGGACCCACCGCCGGGCTCGAGCCCATGATTCCGCCCGCGCAGCGAGATCTCAGTCCAGGCAACCTCCCCCGTCGAATTCACTTGCCTAAACTATCCCCCCGACCCCCCTTTTTTTCATCTCTGGGCTTCAAAAATTTTGAGAATTTTGGGAGCAAGGAGCCTTGTTTGGTTATCTAACTCCTGGGTTTTGTGAGTTGCGTTGTGGGATAAGTGATCACGGCCTCGGTGGGTCTTTTTCTTTCTTTGTCACGCAGACCCTCTCGCTCGCTCGCTCTCCTCTCCCCCCTCTCTTCCTCTCTGGTGAAAGGTGACAGAAAGTCGTGGGCTTTTTCGCTTCAGGGATGAACGTACACTGCCACGAGGAAGCTTGTGGATTTATATATAGGAGAAACTCTCTCCCTCTCCCTCTCTCTCTCCTCTCTTCTCTCTCTCTTCTCTCTTAACCCGGTAGCAGATGAGAAATGGGAATGCAAAAAGTTCTAGATTTTCTTTCCCTTCTTCTATTTTCTTTTAATGTCCGTTTATGGTTTTCAAAAGGGGCAATTCAAAAATGGGAAATGCCGATTTTTTTCCCCTCCGGTGATTATCGGGTGCGAGCGGGTTTCATATGACGCAACCGCGAGTTGGTATCGCGGTGATGATGATGAACATGGACGTGCGAAACTTGAATAGGCGTTGGCGTTGGCTTTGGCGTTGGCGTTGGTCATGGAGTGTGCGTCAGTGTGCTGTGCGACGTAGAGAAATCCGATGTTTTTGACCACGTGGAGATGCGGGTGGAAGGGCGGAGATCCCGAGTTTTGACGTGAATTCCGTGGGGGCCTTTTCCCATGAAAAAAAGGCGTGAAAATGATGTAAATTGAACTTTGGCCCAACTTGTAATGCGATTATTGAACTTCTAATTTGATTAATTCGAGATGAGCAAAGAGAAGAAATTATTTTCTTTTCATACGGCCTGCCCCGCCCAAATTGAAATGAATTCCGACGATCTCTAATAAGAATGTAGATTATTATACATTTCGAAATTGAAGATGGGTGTTCGCAAAACGATGCTATTTTGTTAGATTACCATCCGACGATATCAAATTTTTGAGTATTATTAATGATTTTGCGATATTGTCTTCGCTTTTTTTAATATTTTCGGATGAAGTATGAGCGTAAGTGGACATCGAATTTTTTTTTTCGAGGTACATCAAAATTGAAAAGTGTGTAAATTACTTACTTATTCATGGTTTATTTTATTTTATTTTAATGACCGTCATAAGATGCCGCTTCGTCCTTATTTGTATGGATATTGACGAGCATACTTCTTGCGAGGGTGCAAGCGGACCTGCCACCGCACCTTAATAAGTCCAGGAAATTGCGAATTCTAGAATTCAGCTCACCGTTATTTTTTTTCGCTTCCTCTGTTTTGAAATATGGAAAGACAATATTTTTCTTACTTCCTTTTATTCGACAATTTGAACTATGCACCTTTAACAGTGCAATCTAAATCATGCATCGTTATTTTGTGTAACATTAGATTGGGGTTTAGTGAGCATTAAAAGTGATGGAACGTTGATATCTGTTAGACGAATGGATGGGCCAGGACCACTTAGATCGAAATCGGCTTTGCGTTCCTCGTTTAATTGGCACGGCGAACAATTGGGAAAATCATCCAATCTGTCTTAAATTTGTTGTACGAATGTCCATCCAGCCCTGAACTTTTCAATTTTTGCCAATTTAGTCCTAAACCTTTGTGCGAAATTTTAATGTAGTCCTTCCGGCCAATTTTCTTTGAAAATTTCAATGGCTGTCGTGGTAGTGTAGTCATCGCCGGCCGTCCTACATGGCGCATCGCCACGGAAAATTCTTTTTTTAACTTTTCTTGGACTCCATCCTTATTTGATGATCGCAATCCATACGCGATTCTAGAATTAGTGTAGGACAATTAGTTCGGAAAACCAATTCGTAGAAAATTACTTCGCTCTCACGAACACACTCTATAATTTGCTTTCAATTCACACGGTAGTCGGATGGGATCTTTACTCCCTTCCTTATTTGATGATCGCGCCCCGGATGTGAGCATATCCTAAGCACTTCTTCCATGTAGCCTCGACCCTCGAACCATTCCTTCGACAACCTATGACCAAGTGCCCTTCGAATGTGGGCACAATGCACTCAAAATCACTATGAAGACCATAGGCTACAACTTCTGTCATAGCTGCAAATTTTCGACAGTGAGAGGTAATCACAGATTGGTAGAATTTATGATGATTGAGAAAAATCCTCCCGTGTCCTCTGCGACACGCGACAAAGTCAATTATACCTAGGACATTTTGCAGGATAAGCACGTAAAGATCCCTTTCATAGAAATAAGAAGAGTTCAAATTCGCCGTGGGAATATGGAAATAATGTGCGTGGAGTCACGGCACCGGACCATCAAAATCATTCTCCCCACAAATTGTCACAACAATGGAGGTTGAGGTGGCAATTCATAATAAGGATGATGGGCTTGAACAAGCCAGAGATTTAGCGAGAAGAATTCTACGATGCAAAAGCGACTCGAATGGACACATTTTTTTTTTTTTTAAATGAAGGCTCCGATGGCTGCGGAAAATGAATAATTTGGAAAATATTTTTCTAGAAATGATCGCTTGCATCGCTTGAAATTAATAGTCAATGAATAATATTTTCATTACTAAAAATGATTTATGTCTAAAATTTTTTGTGAATAACGAAAACATTTTACATTAACTCATTTTCCTAAGCGATCCGAACGCCGAAAAATGAAGAAATTTCTTGTACGAATGTCCATTCAGTCCTGAACTTTTCAATTTTTGCCAATTTAGTCCTAAACATTTGCGCAAAATTTTAATGTAGTCCTTCCGACCAATTTTCTCCGAAAATTTCAATGGCTGTCGTGGCAGTGTAGTCATCTGTGGCCATCCTACATGGCGCATCGCCACGGAAAATTCTCTTTTACCTTTTCTTTACTCCTTCCTTATTTGATGATCGCAATCCATACGTGATTCTAGAATTAGTGTAGGACAATTAGTTCGGAAAACCAATTCGTAGAAAATTATTTCGGTCTCACAAACACACTCTATAATTTGCTTTCGATTCACACGGTAGTCGGATGGAGATTGATGATTTATTTCATAAATCATTACAACTTCCTCATATAAATACTTACTACTAAAACGCCTTATATACGAGTCGTGAAAAAAAAAATTGTGAATGAAGTTTTTACAATCCTGGAGAAAACATTTTATATATTTAGCTATGGAAGAAATGATTATTGTCATGAAATGTCATTATCTATCAGAGTATTCTGAGAGCAAAATTTACCGTATAGGTAATCTTGAGGGAGGACGTGGAATATGATCTACGAATCAAGTATCGAATCCAATGATTTCAAAACCTAAGGATACCATGCCCATTTAACGTGACAACCGAACCGAACCTACATGTCTCGTGTACGGGTGAGCATGGTCCGAGTAGGCGGTTCTTACCCTAGAATCGGAAACCACCCGATGACTCCATAGATCCATCGAGAAACCGGACCGGACCAGGTGAGTCCATGGAACCGGTCCCACCAAACTTCACAAATCAAATGGAGATTGAAAACTAGAAATTTTGTGAGTAGATTGAAGATTAGGGATTCGAGCTTATAGCAAATGGAGGCGGCCGAAAGCAAGAGAGTAAGGTGATGAACGGCTAGAGGCGTGGCCGTGAGTCGATGGGAGTCGAGACCATGAGACAATGAGAGCCGAGAGACGAAGATGAAGAAGAAGAGACTGAGGTGAGCACGAGGTATCAAAAGTCCGAGACAAGAGAGAATAGAGACCGAGATGAAAGTGAGAGTTTGAGATAAGATGAGCGAGTTTCAGATTAAGGATTTTTTTTTAATCTTTTTCAAAAAAATTATATATTCTATTGTATATATTACCAGTCCAGTCCGGGTGAAGCGTAGGTGGTGTCACACTTGAAATGGGGAACCGAACCACTTCCCTTAGGAACCATTGGTCCTAGGCCTGTCCAGTCCGGTTCCGGGCGGTCCAAACAATTTCTGGTTCTTTTCCACACCCCTAGTCTTGAGCGATTCCAGGTCAATTTGCATGGGGACCAGGTAGATTCCTGGGTGAAACATTGTGGATTATCGGTTCTACCTTCACCGGTCTTCTACTCTTTTTTTCATTTTCGCTCCATTTGGGTCACAAAAACAAGAAAGGACAGATATGGTTGGTAGAGATAGATATCAAGTTTTCACTATGAAAGAAAAATACCCACCCTTGAATCGATCGCTCATGGTCGTAAATAATACTCATAAACAAATATTGAGAGGGAAAGGAGAACAAACCACCATGTTATCACGTGCAAGGAGTGACCCTTCTCTTGACTCAAATCCCGCATTGGCAAAAGCTTAAAAGCAACCAATCATCCAACTGCTTTCACTCAAAATTAGAAAGTTACTCAACAAGGTTTGCCCGAACTCACCCAAAATTATCGAGCGATATCTTTCAAGTGTTAACTACATGTCTCGTTGAATTATTACTTCAATCGAATCCTATCGAGACGATCGTAACGCATAGGGAAAAACGCCACGTCGACACGTCTAATCGCAAACTTAGACTTGTGTATACAAATTAGTGATGGTACCAAAGAGCCATCGCAGGCCAAATTAAGTACGTGCAACCTTGGCACTTCTCTTTTTGAGGGGAAAAATAGATGCGTCTTTGGGTTTTGACTTTTGCCCTTTAACTCGGTGTGACGATATGGGAGAGTAGGAATTATCCTTTTTTACCCAAAGGCAGGACTAGGAGCCACGCATTGAACCAAATTTTGATCAATGTCCCTAAACACCAGAAGGAAAATGAGCCATTAGGAGGTTGCAAGGAAATTTCCCCGAGTCACTTAAAAGAAGTCTTCTCCCTGGTAACGCCCGAGGCTCGGGCTGTATTGCGTTCGTCTACGGGGTATCGGTCGAGCAAAAAAATTTTGGAATAACTCGCCGAATCGATCAAAAGTAACTCCGCCGAGCGCGATGAGACCATAGACGAAAGAAATTTTATATCAAGTAATAAAGATATAGACTGATCATATTTTTCATTAAATAAATAAAAAAATATCTATAATTATTTAAAATCTTAATTAATGACCGGCTTACTCTCGATTGGCGGGGGATCGTTGGATTCGGAGAGGACAACCAAAGAAAATGATCTTTGTCTTGGGGTTTGGGTTGACTAATTGTAGAGAGGTGGATCCAATTGAACTGATCCAATTGAACTTGGGGAGGGCATTCTTGGGGGGGAATTGAACTGGGGTTTATCTCATTATAAATAATGCTTCCTTTTGACCTATTATCTGTCCCAATCTCCATGTCTTATAATTATATTTTTCTTAATTTATTTGCTGTTTTTCTTTTCCTATTTACAAATTTACTTTCTCTTTTATCTTACCTATACAATTATAAAGTTATTCAGTGACAATGTATTTCCTACATGCATGCTACATCCCATAGGGGCTGGCGTTTACGTCGGCGGCGCCATTCGGCCAAGATTAATCGGATGAATTCAATTGACACGGTTGCAAAAGGTCTAGAACTAAATCGAAAAAAAAAATTAGGACCGGATTTGCATAATTACGATATATTTAGGACTTTTTTTTTTTAATTTTCTCCATTCCATACCATAGAAACTATGGTTATCATTCCTTTATTGACATGGATTGAATTTTTTTATAATTTTTTTCTTTTGTTTTCCATTTTTTTCCTAAACTTGGGGCCGAGGGCTGCAGTGCCCTAGCGGGCCTTAAGTGGAGGGAACATAACTAAAGAAAAGAAAATAAAATTATAAAAAATCATAAAAAAATTCAAAAAATATTAAAATATTTGTCTAAACAAATCAACATCGGTGTTGGCCGATCAAAATTGGTCGGATGAACTGAATTGACACAAACGAAAAATATTTAGGGCTGAATCGGCGCAATTGCAATAAGTTTAGAACTTTTTTGGTAATTCTCTCTCTTTCGGCTTTCAAAGTTTTGATCTTGATTTGGCTTCTATTCTGACTTTGATTTTGTTGAAACTTCGATTTAATTCCAAACTCATTGACAATCAATACTTTGACGATGGGATCGACAGACCAAAATTATATGATAATGCAATCGATATGGAGTGGTCCAGAACACCTGAGCGAAGGTGCTCGAATTGAACTCATCTTCTAATTATGTAATAAATTAATGCCATGCGTCGCCCAAGAACGAAGAGCGTAGAAAGGACACCACCCTTGAACTCAACTTCGCTTTTGATTGTCCTCCAAGAAAGTCCCCTTTGAATCCAGGGCAAAAATGAAGTAAACCTCGTGCCTTCGTTGGGAAGGAAAAAAATAATAATAATATTTGTATCCAGAAGAATTCCATCGGTGGTCATTCAAAAATGACGATTAACATATATTTAGTGCACAAAACTATTCTGGGTCACGACCGCCGGCACGGGCCAGAAATCTGAATTCAACCGATTCATGAAGTTCGTAAGTCGTTCCGTGCATCTCCGAATAGCATAGCATCTGTACTCGTGTCCTTGGATTATACATATGCGCGCGCGCATACTGACTCAATATTTTCTATCTTTAATATAGTTCTAAAACCTTGTTCGTTTGTCTTTTCCATTTTTCTCATGGGATGTATTAAAGTCATTTCAGGGGTATAGTGGTAGGTATTGGGATGATAATTGCTGACGTGGTCGTGATCCATGACTCTCGTCAAAACTCTATTAAATCTCGAAGAATTTTTACATTTTTAACGTAAGATTTTTATTTAGCTCGGATTGAAAGCGTCTTAATGGTCTTTATCTCAATTAAAATACAAAAGACACAGCATCAAACTATTTTTTTTTTCCTTTTGTGAATGAACGTGTGAAATCTTCTGTGGTCGCAAATCCCAGCTTAATGTCAAATGTATTTTCCAAATAAGGTTTCGTTCAGCAACATAATTTTATGCTTTGGTAAAACAGTTTCTCGATCGCGAATGTTAAAATTAATCGAACTATCGTAATAGGATGACCGAAATACATTATTCCAGTCAATCAGAAAGATCAAAAGTTTCTGGAAGTCAAAAAGGAAAAAGTTCAAAAGTTTTGTAATTCAGAATAAAAGATGTCTAATCTATTCTCATGATGATTAATTATAACTGACAGTTCAATGTGGGGAAATTAGCAAAAAAGTCCTAAACTTGTTACAATTGTGTAAATTTAGTCCTAAACTTTTTCTTGCCAATTGAGTCCTAAATCTTTTATATTTGTGTCGGTTAAGTGTATCCAACCAACTTTTGTTAGCCGGCGCTGACATGATAATTTTTATTTATTATTTTAATATTTTTTTCAAATTATCTATTCGTTTTTTTCTTTTTCTTTTTCTTTGTTTTTTCTTCTCCCTCTTTGATCCGGCGACCGGCTAGAGGTGAGGACCGGCGATGTCAAAAAATATATGAAAAATTGTACACGTCAATATCGGCCGGCCAAAGTTGGCTGGATGGACTAAATTGATACAAATGCAAAAAGTGCAGGATTGGATTGACACGGTTGCAATAGGTTTAGGACTTTTTTGGTAATTTTCCCATTCAGCGTGCATGAAAAATAAAATTGAAGAAAAATAAGAAACAAATGAAAGGATAGACGGGAGAAAGCAAAAGGGAGAATTAGAGACTTTTATAGTTACATTAGGTATATATGTTAAATAGCTGACTCTAGTCCGTGGCGATTTTAATTACACATTCCTACGTTCCGCAGCCAATGCAAAAGCAGAAGCAGCAGCCAAATATGACTAGGATTGGCTACATTACCAACTAGCCATATGAATAATAATATGTTTAAGCGTGACTGTCGTGCCGAAAAATCCACGTGGATCCTATGACTAGACCTTCCCCACCAATAGTTTTTTTTTTCTTAATTAAAGTTAAAGCGATTTATGATTTATTAATTACGGAGACACAAGCATGCGACGGCCGATTCTTCTCTCGGAGGATACTTTAATGATGTCCGAAATATGAATGATTCAACTCGAAAGCGATAATTCCACTTCAGAGTTAGTTCCCACGAGCTCCAAAAACAGTAGATAAAAAAAAAATTTGGAGCTCGTGGATAAAAAAGTTGCGTTACCAAACGGAATAAACAATGTCCTCCTTGACTTGCCCTTCTCTTTGTCAATAATAGCTTATGAAAGAAAACCCAATAGAAAATATTAAAATAAAAAAAAAGGTTGAAAGAAAGCTGCCTAAAAAGGAAAAGTCGGGGCAAAAATTGGAATCTAGAAATGCCTCTAACATAATATTCTCTCTCAGTGCTAAAGGATGTACGAGAGATTTTAAACAAATTTGACGCATTTCTAATAGGATTGATTGGTCCGTTTAAGAGTAAAAACACTTGAAAAAGGTTGAAATGTATTTCGTCATTTGACCTTAAAAAATTAACTGCAAATTGTTTATCAGGTGTCCAAAAATTCCTAAACAAATTGCATTTTTATCAATTAAATCCTAAGTCTTTAAGTTATGCCAACTGAGTATAAATTTTTTTACGTTTTGTCAATTTGGTCCATCCAAGCAATTTTGATCAGAAATTGCTAACGTGGATGCTAACCGGCACTAATATGGACAATTTTTAATGGCATTTTAATATATTTTTATTATTTTTTTACAGCTGTTGCTGATAATGTTGCGGGCCAACCATCATCGGCCACAGGCAAAGGGCACGGCAGAGGCAAGGGCGTCATTGTGGCGACATTGTTTTTTGAAATTTTTGAAGTTACAAAACTAGTTATTGATTAACAAAAAATAATGACATTTATGTTAGAATTCGGGGCATAAGCTACAAACGAAGTAAAGCGTAAAAGTGAGAAAAGGAATTCAACACAAGATTTATTACGGTTCACCCTTAAGTTAGAGTTACGTCCAGCAGAGGATTTCACTATAATTAGCATATCACACATCTTTGTCACATCACTCAATTAAGAGCGAAAAAAGAGTATATATAACATTAGCTATTTATAGATCCGAGCCCAAACTACTAATGAAAAAAATATTTGTTCAAATTATAAAAATATTTTGACAGCTTGAGGGCGCTGGCCATGCGACCCCCCGCTCGCTCACCGAGGAGCGGGATCCCCATGCTTTCGATGGAAAGTATGAATCACGTCCAAACATTTTTCCAATTGATAAAGGCTTTTTATTTCGGGTTGCGGTCAAGAGAAAGTGGGCAAACGTAGGGGGCAGGTGGTTTTTGAAAGTTGAAGTTATACGACCAATTACCGATTAATGGCTTTTAATGATTGGATGTTAAACCGAGGTAATGGAATTTCAATTGTCCATTTCAAGAAGGAAAGATTTACAGGCCATTATATTCCTTTTCTTCTAGATTGGGGCAGGGAGCGTCTTCTGATATTGTTAACGAGTGCACGTTTGTGTATGAAATATATATTTTTTAATTTTTTCCTTTTATTACTAAATTATATTTTGCTTTTTATAATTATCGGTAAGTCAGAGAAGAAATCTGACTTCTAAAAAAAAAATTAGTGTCTGCACACTAATTAATTAATAAGCTAAACATATCAATATCTTAATTGCATGACCGATTGCTTCAGTGTGGACCCCACCCTTTGTCAAGGGAGTCTTGTAGCGACGAGCAATGTTTGCCCGGACGCCATGGATTATATGATTGACACATATATGCTACGTGTTGGATAATGTTGGATAACGCTCGATCCGTCAAAATGGGTCGTAAATTTCGCAGGCATAACTTTTCATAGATTTGATTAAATACGGAAATATTTTAGGACTATTGATCGTGTCGTGTATGAGTCGATAGATTTTTCACTACATGGAAATGGGTCAAAAAATGGTGTTAACAGATATCTATTTAGGGCGGATCATTTTTTACCCGACCACGACCCAATCCCGACACATCCGTTTGACGGGTCTATATTACGCCCTCATTTATAACGTCCGATCGCCAGCTATCACATCATTTAATCCCAAACGCACCGATCCGGTTTATCGATCTTCACATGCCCGTCGCCATTTTATTGTGATTCGGTGGCGCATGTTCGAGCATGTAGATGTTAACGAAAAGCGGGTTTCGATAGAAGGTCGAGCTGGATTAGGTTTAACAAGTGATCGTGACATCTAATTCAAAGCAGGAAATAAAAAATAACAAAAATTGGTTTCTGCCTGCGACTTCTTCACCAACTGCGTTTGATTTCAGATTTGAATCACGTCCCGGTTGGTTTGGTGAAGAATTAACCTCAGGCGACATTCGGGGAAGGGTCAAATGTTTTTGCTTCTATTTCTTTAAGTTTTTTTTTTTTGGGGTCGAAAGAGATTTCTTTAAGTTCGAACATGATAATTTTGGATTTATTAGGGTTTCTGCATGCGAAGCGACGTTCTTCGGTACGCGGGCTGCATGTGGGACAGCCGACAAGTTGGCAGATTTTGCTTCTGTTCCCCAGTATTTCCTCGTCATCTTCCATCTTGGTTTCTTTTTCCATGCATGTCGTTTTCCTGTTAATTTCATCACCCTTTTGGAAATAAAAAAAAAAATATTACTTGTTCGACGTGTTTATAGCATCCCTAGATTTAACAAAACCTTGAAAATCGTTACACAGTTATCCTTTTATCTTGATTCGATTTTTTTACTGAGCGAATTGAACAAAGAATCGTAGATCTATTTTATAACGGTTAAATCAGTCATTGATCTTTTAATTGTGCTGATTTAACCTTAAATCTTTTGATAATTTGCCAGTTTAGTACACTAAACTTCTTACTTGTGTCATTCAATCTTGAACATTTTGATAATTTTGAAGCTTGCCAATTTGTTGATATATCTTGTGACGATTTGACGATTTTAGCAGAAAATTTCTAGTCGGTGTCGGTTGTCCTACGAGACGCAACCGACGCCACATAGGATGGCTTGAGGTTGGCGAGGGCGAGCCCAGCCTAACGATGGTGAGGTTGAGCCTCGCATGAGGTTCCTGAACTTTAGCATAATATTTAATATGGCCCATGAACTTTTAATTTATTAAATATGGTTCTTAGACTTTTGGTATATGTTCAATGTAATCCTTCCATTAATTTAAAATCATGGCCAACATTCAACAATTTTATATAGTGTAAAGATCAAATTGAACTTGTACCAAACTTTTATGGACTACATATTGCATGTTGAACTAAAATTCATAGATCACATTGAACAAATTAAAAGTTCAAGAAACGCATTGGACATAAAGCCAAAGTTTAATGACCCATTGTTTTACTTTCCCTTTTGTTTATGAAACTAATGGAAAATCGGCAGTCGTTGGCATTTAAAACATCTCATAAAACGTGATTTCACTCGCTTAACTTCACAAACCTTTGGTGCAAATTGAAGTAAAACCAATTGAGTACTATCTTATTGAAAAAATTATCAAAAAAGTCCTAAATCTTTTGACAACTTATCAATTCAATCCTAAATTTTTCAATTGTGTTAATTTAGTCCTAAACCTTTTAAAAAAATTTCAATTTAATCCTAACTTTTTTGAAGTTTTGCCATTTTAGTCATGAACTTATTATTTGAGTAACCGATCGAAAGGACTAAATTGACAATTCGTTAAAAGGTTTAAGACTAAATTGATATAATTTAAAAGTTTATGGCTGAATTGACAAGTTATCAAAAGGTTTATGACTGAATTGACATAGCCGCAATGGGTTTGGAACTTTGCAGACAATTTTCCCTATCATATTCTATAAGCATATATGCACATGGCTCTTATTTTAATCGATGGTAGCACGACACGCACACATGACATGTATATAAATTAATGAAGTAACACCTGCTGACCTGCCAATCTTGGGATGCAATTTATCAGTTTAATGCATATCTCTGACCATGGTCGTCAAAACGACATCGAACAAAAACAATTAAACTTCGAATATTTTAAGGTTTTATCGCAAAATAAGTTTTCAAATTAAGGACAATTGCGTATTCTGTCCCGGAGGAAGGTGGAACTGGACAGGAGATCCTCACAAGAATTTCGAGATTACACATCGTGGTCGCGTTCATCTTTGCTCTATTCTGCTAGGTTTTGGCGCTACGATTTGATATAATCCCGAGTTTTCATCATCTTATCTTTTGGCCGACGTCGTGCCTCCTCCGCCATGCACGTAAGAATGGGTGTAAAAAGAGGCATCTCACATCACTTATTTACGAGGTTTGTATATTATTTATTTTGGGTTGACCAAAATGGATAAAAGTTAATTTGTTGGAAAATATATTTTGCTTTTTGGCACTTCCAAAAAGATGAAAGGAAAAAAAAAATGTAATGAAGAGTTGCCCTCCCCAAGTCACTTGCATCTCAAACCTGGGCAAGTCCTTAAAAGGCTTAACGGAAAGCTGAAAGTTAAGGGCGCGCATGACAATATTTATGAAGTAGAATTTCTGCTCGAGAAGTGCCGTTTGATAACATAACTTTTAGAGCCACTTGAAGAAGTAAAAAAAAAAAATTTACTTCTCTCCAAAAGTAGCAAAATCAGCTTTTGCTCAGAAGTAGAAGTGGAAAAATTAACTTCTCATTAGAAGTTGATTTTTAGAGCAGAAGTATTGCAATGCGCACCCTAAGCTTATGTAAATCTTTCTCGCGTTTCCCTCGTACCAGGGAAAGAAAAGATAATACGGTAGGAATTTGGGGGAGCTTGAGAGTCGGCCTCGGATCGACATAAAATAAGTCTCAAGATTTGCAGCCCGCCCCCGTTTGGATACAGGCGAAGCCGGTCTCAAGTTGCAATGATCTCTGGGTACTTCGTAACCACGGAACTCACAAAGAGTTGCCTTCCTCAAGTCGCTTGCATCTGCCGGTCGGTCTCATAACTTCTAATCAAATTCACGAGGTCAGCATTTGGACTTTATCCCTTTCTGGGTGATGTTCCAGGATTTGGGTAGGGAAGATCAAAATGGAAAAATTAGAATACAATAAATGATAGTGCGATCCAATTTGGTTGGCTTAGACTTAGCCAAGAGACCTTAGCTTTACCTACTCCTTTTGTAGCTTTTGCACAGGAAAGCACAAGGGCAAAAGGGAAATGCAACTTCTTTTGTTCTATAATAATCTCTCTTATCTATTCAATTTGAAGTCATTCGAGTGCCAAGGCAGATCAGAAGCTTTGAAAAGCACTGAAGATATTATACTTAATTAAACACTAAAATCATGTGCCCAAAAAAAAAAAAATAGATGAAGATGAGAGATTTGGGTAACAGCCTGGCCTTGATCCATCCGAAGTGGTTTGTGCAATTTTGCCTATGCTGTGGCCGACAAAGCATATATGGGGTTGTCATGCAACGGGCTACTTGAACTTGTATCCGTTTGGTTCGCAAAAAATATTTCCTGAAAAATGATCGTTTATGTACCTTACAGAAAATAAATGAGCAAAAAAATGTTTTGATCGTCAACGCAAATGTTTAGACACAAATTATTATCGATGATGGAAATATTTTCCATTGACTAATTTTTCAAGAGCGATACGTGCAATCATTTTTGGAAAAATATTTTTTAAACTACTTATTTTCTGCGAAACAAACGGAGTCAAAAATTATTATAGATGTTGTTACCATGCACTTTCAGGATGATATGCTTCAATTAGTTGATTCCTCCTTTGGAATGAGATTAGTCATATTTATTTGCCAGTTTTCTGTACCCGTCACATATTATTATGTATGTGTTTGTGGGTATGTCCACATAAAAGAAAAGAAAAGAAAAGAAAAATACGATTACTTGAACTGGAATCAAGGGAAACCTCTAAGGAACCCGGTCCGAATAAGAAATGACATTGGAAGCGTAAGCACGAAGAGGATGCTAATTAGATCACAATTTCTAGCAATTTATACATGTAATTGCTCTTCTCAAGGGTCGATGTCTAGCTTGCTTATTTTATTCGCTTTTTCTCTTTTGTTAATTTGTCATGGTTCTTTGTTCCCGAGAACATAATTTGACGATTGACCGGCGGTTTCGCGAGTACCTTAGCCGTGAAGTATTTCGAGTACATGAATAAGTCAGCTCGAAAGGGTCGATCGACCTAGTTTTGTGAGCTCTCTATATGTCTTTGGTGTTTTATAAAGTCAATGACCTAGTTGTTTTGAACAACTACAGCCGATGGCGAAAGATCAATAAAAAAAACAAAGAAACAAACCACGATCTAACAATTCAGAAGAGGTAATTGACTTTGATAGTTTCGGCTAAGCTTCGTTCATAGAGCTGCGTCCACCCGTATATTTCCATGCAATACACCAACATCTAGTTGCAATATCTAACCTGCATCATCTAAGGACGGCGACACATCGATCGGATTTTCTATAGCACACATCGAGCTTTGTCGATAATTCGTCTCTTCACAAACGGCATTTCCAAAAGATCACGGCATCTCTCTTTTTCTCTTTCTCCCGAACGTCGATACGGTGGGCTTTTTATATCGTATATCGAGCTTGTCGATAATTTCATCTCGTTCGAGGAAGGCTTTATTCATTGCTTGACCTTGAACCACTGCATTGCCCTCTCAAATTAATTGGTACCTAACCACCCACAATTTCTAAATTGCGAAGATAAAGAGATTTCTTAAATTAACGTGACGTGCGGTGGGTGGCTCGAGTAGACAAGTCTTAGCATTGTCTGACCGATGTGTGGACGTCGTCCGTTTCGGACACGATCCGAAGGGCCGTCGCCACATGACGACTCGAACAAAGCATACAAAAATGGGGAAGTGGGGCAAGAAAAAGAAGAAGGGACCTGGCCGAGCTCATCTGAGAATTTCCTGCCTGGAGAATGCCTCGTCTGGTCGGGTGCGTATCTTCCAGATTTAAGCTTTGGCTCTCCGTTTCCTCTCTTTGCCTATTCTTGGGATATTCCTCTCTTTAAGTTTAAGCAAGTGGTTCCGATTCAATGTCATCTACCATGCTGAAAAAATCGACGATGATGGCGATGGCGAATGGACTTGCAATGTCGTATGAAAGCCGCCCTCGCTCTGGTTTTGCAAATTAAGTCAACCACACATGTACTGACTTCTAGAAGAACATGCATGTACTGAGGTCGCGCTGTAAAATTTAGGTTCCGTTTGTTTAGCGAAAAATGAATAATTTGAAAAACATAAATCATTGCTTTTTTTCTTATACCTGCATCTGGCATATGAGCCACGATGCCACCACACTGAACAGATTATCAAAGGAGAACGATGCTTTGGCAAGAGAATATTGATATGACCGTGGTAACACAACCCAGAGATGGAGGAGCGTAGGATGCATCCGCAGTCACGATTTGACAGACACCATGTCAGGTTTTCTTTCAAATGGATTTGGAACTCGAGTTTGATCCACTACTGCGTAGTTGCTCGACCAAGTATTTGTACCGAAGCGATGAGCTCGAACCAAGTATTTGTGACAATTGCATCACCCTTCTAAGAAGAAGTGGTGTGAGTTTAGTTGGACCATGTTTGATCCGTAGCTTCAATCCTTCTCTGTTCCATATTCCGAATTGTTTCAAACATATGGGGGCTTGACCATGACATCTAATTCTACACTGAACGGCCCAAGCAAAGGGGAACAGGTTCGATTACCGGTTTACTACATTTCATATGGGCCTGGTCCGACATGTTCAGCCCATTAACCAGGTCTCCTTCCTCTCGAAACAGTTGCACAGAGACCTTGAGTGCACTTCAGATTCGCATTGAAGAAACGAAAGCAGGAAGAGAAACTAATACCCAAAACTCCAGAATGCCATTAGCATGCTTGACAAAGGAACAGATATGTTGTCGTCGAGCACCTCTGTGATTGGAAGAGACTCCACTACCGTCGCCACCAAAGAGATCAATGCGACCCGCTGCAATGTCATTGTCCAGTCCAACTGGAAATACCCAAGAGATGAGAAGTAATGGAGCATCCTACATTGTGAGGGCAAATGTTCCATCGTCAGATTCAAGATGGATATAGACAGAATGAAGTGACATCGAAAGCCAAAGTGCATTGCCAACACACC
Organism: Rhodamnia argentea; assembly: GCF_020921035.1. Classification (NCBI taxonomy): domain Eukaryota; kingdom Viridiplantae; phylum Streptophyta; class Magnoliopsida; order Myrtales; family Myrtaceae; genus Rhodamnia; species Rhodamnia argentea. Next base: position 4,502,352 of record NC_063154.1, on the reverse strand, counting down.
CCATCGATATTACACAACCGCATATGAACATGGATACACTACCGGCCCAACTCTTTTTTCGGTTATAAGGAAGCTTTTGGGATCCAAATCTCCTCCCAATTATATCAGCAATACCTGCATAGGCAATGTTAGAACCAAGCAATCCAAAGAATAATGAAATCTCCTGTCATCAAGAGAAATGTTTACCATCCCCACCACACATCATCGCCAATGAGATCACCCCCGTTGGGGATTCGCGCCAGTAGACAATAGCGCATAAAATCAGTATCAAAACATAGTATAATGGGCCTCTTAACAATTCCCTGAGAGGCACAGATGACAGAAAAGAAGCTAAGGCAGGATCGCTGATAAAATGATAATGAATTCACTTATCCAGAGGGGGATAAGAGAATCATGAACACAAAATGAGTGAGAGAAAATTTACTGTGGATTTCCTTCTCGGGTGACGGACTTCACAAGTCCTTCATCAGTAGCCAATGAGAACCCATTAACGACGAGCCTTAAGCAATTCGTTAGGGGCACCAAAGAAGCAAAGTAGCGAGCCGCCATGGAGTTGCTATTCTCAGAATTAAAGTTATCAGCTGAAGCATTTTAAAGCTTTCATCATGTGTACACAGTAGAATCAATTTAGTGTGGCTTTGTAAACAAGAGGATTACCTGAAGATAGGCCATGAGGCCATGAAAAGCAACCCGGACAATATGTGGACCAATTTTCTGCTCAGACTCTGCTTCAGTTCAAAAGTTCAACAAAGTCAAAGAGAAAGATCATTCTTGAAAGAGAGTAAGAAACGGGGTTCTCAATCGCTCGAATGTGATTTTGAGGCAGAACATGATCTTCTAAGCTACACTACCACGACTCATACACTGCTGCATATTGTTGAGCGTTACATGAAAGGTGACATTTTTACAGGGGATTTGATAGAAACAACTCATGGATTTACAATTGCAGCTAGTGCAAGCAGCTACAAACCATGAGGACAGAGCAAGCAGAGACATGTGGGAGGGGTTCACACCCTCTGGGAATCATCCCTCTGAAGATCAGCAGCCGTTGGATCATAGATAAATATATCTCGGCCGTCCATCAAAGAGAGGATACCGGACTTTCTCTTCCAAATTTTGGACAGACGAGAAAGAAACAACTAAGGGAAAATGTCGGTGACTTTCATTCACATGAAGCCATTCATGGGGACAATATCTCCATCATTTTCACGCTCTTAAGCTATTTTTCCTTAAACATGGGATCGGCGATATCCAAATCCTAGGTCCCGATAATCAATTCCAATCTCTGAGCGTACGACACAACTGCCCGAGTTCTTGCAGAAATCAAGACACAGCGCACTAATAGATGGACCATACATGAGGAACCATGAAACGCCGGAAGAATTCATCCTGCATTTTCCTTACACATGCATTGAGAGAGAGAGAGAGAGAGAGGCAGGCCTGTTGGATGAGGTTTCGCTGGGTGAGCTTGTCGAACGTGAAGACGAGAGAGTAAGCTCCAGCGAGCACTGCCGCGGTGGCTCCGGCGTCCTGCGCGAGAGCTCCGCCGCCGGAGCCGAGGATGCACCGGCGGAGCGATTTCCGGGACGGGCCATGAGGCTTTGCTCCGACCGCGGTTGGGAAATGCACGGACGAGGAGAAGTGATCAGGAGAGGGAGGCCTGGGGACGGCCAAATGGCGGCGTCGCAAGGCGGAGATGGAGGCGCGGTGGTGGTTAGAGATGGCGAGGGACGAGAGGCTCATCCTTCTCTGCCCCGGTGGACGAGAGTGAGGCCACGGCTCTGAGTGACCGAGAGACAAGGCCGAGTGGCGTCGTTTTGGTCGGGTGGGTTACTCGCTGTTCGGGTCGCTCCATTTTCCGTCTTTCGAAATACGGACCGAACCCATTGACGGTGAAGAAAATGGCCTGGATCCCGGTCCACCGGATCGGATCTATTTGAGCCCTCATACCCACTTGTTTATATGGATCTAGTCCAATGGATTGTAGAATTAGCCCAAATTCGCCGAGCTAAATAAATCATACATGACCCACAATTTTTCATGAGCACTGGCGTCATAACATCCGGTCTACCCATTTGAAGTACGTAATATTAAAATGCCGAGATCGAATGCCAATGCATTTATTCATAAATCACAGAAAATAACGTTCGAGATAATGCTTCATCAAATAAGCCACCCGCAAGGTCAAATTTGGACGATTCGAACGCTGAAAGCAAACGATCTAATCTTAGAATAGCATGATACGTACGGATAGATGCATTAAGGGATTTCACGTTGATTAGGCATGTTAGATGAATCCCTTTATGTAAAATAGAAAGTATTTGTCATATACATTGGTTGAACTACAATACACACTATCAAATTAAGATTTAGGAAGAGACATGGCTCACAGCCCCATCGTCAAATTAGGCTAACACGCAAAAAATGATCGTGTTAATTAGAGTCAAATTAGTTGAAGCAATGTTTGCTTTATGCCAATTGGTAGGAACCTGTTTTCCTTATGCGTTTAGCATCTCTGAAAAATCAATTAGATCGTTAGCTAATTGTGAAAATTACTTAATTTAATTTATACGGTATTTATGCCACTAAATACCAAGTCTTCCGGCGGATAAATCAACCGAATATCCCGTTCGGATATCTTTTCAACCAAAAACGGCACGTCGTTTCCCTCTTCCCACTTCCTCGGTGGTGCCCGCCACTCATTCTTGCATCCCGCAAACCGTTGACCCTAAGTAGCACAAGGTCCGCAAAACGGCGCCGTTCAAGGTTCATGTGGACGATCTCATGTACGCGTACCGATTTACCAGAGTCAGAGCAACTGCCATTTGGGTTTCTCCGCGAATTATTTTCCTCCTCCTCCTCCTCCTGCTTCGAAGCTTGAGTCGGCCATGGAAGGGACGGTGACGTGCGGGTCGTGGATCCGCCGCCCGGAGAACGCAAACCTCGTGGTGCTGGGGAAGTCGCGGCGCAGCGGCTACTCCTCGCCGTCCTCGCTCGAGATCTTCGCCTTCGATCCCAAGTCCACTTCCCTCTCCTCCTCCCCGCTGGTTCGTCTCGTTTTCCGCTAGCGTCCAAGTCTCATTCTGATCGCTGTTTCTCATGTTTTTACTGGTGTGCCGATGCCGTGGCCTGCTTTTTAGGTTGCTCATGTGATCGAGGAAATCGAAGGCGATCCGTTGGCGATCACGGTTCACCCCAACGGAGAGGATATCGTGTGCTTCGCGAGCTCGGGTAGTTGCTTGTGAGTCTCGTTGTTGGCAGATTCTGTCGTGATTTTCCTTTTTCTAGTTTCCCGCGATTTTATAGTTGCAGAGCTCTGTTCACTTTTGGTGCACTCGACCCGGCGCTCGAATGTCGCACTTATCTGACTTGTGAAAGCTTATTCAAACGGTTCAAATTCTTCTTGGGTTTAACTCATGGTCATGCTCGTTTGAACTGTTAATTCCCTCCAATATTTCCTTTTGAAACACATGTGATAGTTCAAATCTTGTTGGGCTAAATTCCCTCGTTTGCTCGTTTTGTGCTTGAATGTCGTGAAAAACCTCGTTATTAGCCATCATTGGAAAGGATGACTTATGTAAAAGATTCCCTGTGAAGTGAGGTGGCACGTTTTTGGGAGTTGGGAACCTTACTGACTGTCTAGATGGATCGTCCCTGTGCATTTGCCGGTCTTTTTCCTGAATCTGCTTTCCTTCTTAAGATTGGAAGTACAGGTTATGTTCCACCATACAAATGGTGACCAAAATGATCCAGTTCTTTATCATGTTAGAGTGATGAGGGCGAAAGGTGGTTGTAGAGGAGCGGCTGTGAAAGGGCGATTCCCCCTTTCCATTGAAGTAGCGCACTGACTAACGACACTACTAGCTAGCCATTATTCACCCAGAAGGAAGAGGGGAAGGAGGGCGGTCTAATCAATTTCTATCAGATTAAGAACATACCACGTCTGTGCCGAATCCTGTATTTTAAGAGAGGCAGCCAATTGGCTTTTCTGAAGGTTAACTTCCTTGGATTGAAAACCAAACCTTGGTCTCGTCCATGACCATTAGTAGCGATAGAAAGAATCCCGGTTCGGAACCAAATCATACAATTACAACGGAATCAGAGGATTATCCTTTTCCTTCAAAATTTCCCCTCATTTTGAACAGTGCTTGCAGTGGCTGGGGGTTGGCTTCATGCAGGCTTATTTCTTTTTCTTTGGTGGAATGCTTTCTCAGTCATTTATTTTTATGACAGTCCAACGGTGAGACCTTTCTGAAGTCTGATTTGCCTACTTGTGGCAGGTTCAGTTCAATTTAAATTTACATTTTGAGGCATCTTTTTTTCTATTCATTAGATATTGACAATAGGATTTTTTGGTTCCCTCTGTCATCTTTTGGGTATACAAGAGGCTTTATAAATGTCAATATCTCAGCCATATATGTCAACTTTGATAGCCACAAAGGTTCTCCTCACTATGGATGTTTGTCTTAAAATTTTGGCCAAGGATGTTTACATTGCTCTCCATTGCACCTATTATATAATCAATTTCTTGTAAAAAGGTCGCCACCTTGCTTATGGGGAGAAAACATGATCGTTGCACCAGTTAGCCACATGACTCGAACAGTTACGTCCTCATACACTGGATTACTTAAACAATTACCATGTTTCCTCTACAGTGCAGGAAAGTGCAGTTGTAGTGTGCCAGGAAGAGTTAATAAGTGTAAATTTATCGTTTTATGCACAGAGCACCATCTCATTATGTATTTTAGCGGATATATAAATTCCTGTGGCCTGCAATTTGGTTATAGGAGCTTATGGAGAGATCTTTTTTTTTTTTTTTTTGGTAAAGACTTCTGGAGAGATCTTGACGCTCACAATTACACATAATTTTATTTTATTTTATTTTTGAATGCGACCCTTTTGGGTTTTGAGGTCAGAGAAGGCTCAACTGGCCTGTCTTTCTAAATGCTTATAATATATCAATAGCTTAACTCACTTACTTAAGTTATACAACTAATCCTATGACATGCAGATCATTTGAATTATCTGCTCAAGAATCAGATTTGAAGCTGCTGATCAAGGAGCTTCCTACTCTTAGAGGGATTGGTCCTCAAAAGTGCATGGCCTTTAGTGTTGATGGATCTAGATTTGCCACTGGTGGAGTGGTGAGCATTTGCTAATCTATCGATGATATTGATGGATATGGCTAGTGGAATATCATATCTACCCTGGGGCTTGATATCTTTTCCTTATCTTTATCATCTGCAGGATGGTCGTCTAAGAATCCTGGAATGGCCTAGTCTGCGCATTATTCTCGATGAACCAAAAGCACACAAAAGCATTAGAGACCTGGATTTTAGGTAGAACCTGGCTCATTTGCTTGATAGTCTTGTTTTGAAGGGGGACACTTTGGTTCGTTTTATAACTTTTATATAGAATGCTAAAAATAATCCACACCAGTATGCCTATAGGAAATTGGAAGTTTGATATCTTCGGATTAATTGCCTACTTTCCATGATATGAATCCTCTTCTCCCTTTGTTGCGCAACAGTCTAGATTCAGAATTTTTGGCTTCAACATCTACTGATGGATCGGCTAGAATATGGAAGGCCGAAGATGGTTTGCCTTGCACTACTTTGAATCGCAGACCTGTATGACTTATTAATTTGAAGGTCCTTGTTTTTAATTTGCACTGTTGGTCCTTTGTTAATTCTGTTGAATATTTTTGCACAGGACGAGAAGATTGAACTGTGTCGGTTCTCTAAGGATGGGACTAAACCCTTTCTATTCTGTACTGTTCAAAAAGGTGCATTAGTTTGTTTCTCTTAGACAAAATATCCTGCCGATTCCAGATTTGGTCATCAGATGCCATTTAGCACTTAAAGGCTTAGTTGTTTTTATACCATGAGTAAGTGGTGTCAAAGCAATTATGGGAAGGGTGGTCATGCTGATGTTACATTCCTTTTTTTTTCTCTGCTAGTTTGTTATGGCAGGTGATTGATAATTTATTTTGTCTGTACTTGGATATTTTATCTTCATTGAGCAGGTGATAAAGCTGTTACTGCTGTCTGGGACATAAGTACATGGAACAAGATTGGGCACAAACGACTCCTCAGAAAGCCTGCTGTTGTAATGTCCATCAGTTTGGATGGAAAATATCTTGCTCAGTAAGGAATTTGAATCTTGCTTTGCCTGGCTGCATTAATAGATATGTGTGGTGCCTTGTTTTTTTGTTTTCTATTTTTTCCCCTTTGCGTGGTTTGAGGGGAGATGAGAAGCAAAGAGTGTAGGCTTTTGAGTATATGCTCACCAAGCACACGCAAGTACTTGGTTCTGTGTAGTTCATGTGTAATACAGAGACGAATTGTTGGTGCGCTTCTCCTGATAAATATTGAATACTTGATCACACCATTTACAGGAGATGTAAAGTGTTAACTGCACACACACTACTTATTGTCACCAAATATTCAAGGCAGTGTCAATGGCATTATACCTGACAGGACCTTGATTTAAACATTCAAGAATTCTTAATACATCTTGTGAGATTTTGTGGAACCATTATCAACATTTAATTATTCTATCATTCCCCCCACCCTTAGTCTGGTCTTTTTGCCTAGTACCAAGCGTGAAAATATATAACTAAGGAGGCAAATAGGTGCCCGAAAAGATTCGAACTTTTGACCTCCTGCTCTAATACCTTGTGAGATTTTATGGGACGATTGCCAACTGTTATAAAGGCTTAAACTGTTTGATGAAAGGCGTGGTTTAACTCTTAATATTCTATCACCCTTTCATAAACCATAAATTGAAAGTCACTTGCACATTCTTGAATAAAGTACAGTGGGCATAGTTAACTGTAGTTACATTACCCAAACAACCATTTAGTTTTTACATCTACTTTTGTTCACCATTATCAGATACTTAGGTGTAATTAATTGCCACTTGGATACCTGCATTTACATTTTGTTTCAATGAACACCTGAACCCCAAACCATGCGCATGTGGTGTCTTGAGAAACTGGATAGTGTTTGATCAGCAACATCTTTAAGAGGGATAGTTAGCTTTGAAAGCTTTTGAAAAGTTTAGTGGTGATCATGGCAAATTGCGGAATCACAGTATTTTGTGATGACGAGTAGACCCATAATCTTCTTTGTAAAAGGTGAAATTAGTGAAATGTCTTCCTGAATTTATAGGGGAAGCAAAGATGGTGATATGTGCGTTATTGAAGTGAAGAAAATGGAGGTTAGCCATTGGAGCAAGAGGCTACACCTGGGAACCTCCCTTACATCACTAGAATTCTGCCCTAGTGAAAGGTAAGCTCCTTAAAGCCTCTTTAAGATGTAGGAGTGAATGCTTACCGGTTTTATTTGTTTTTCTCCATTCTCTACTGAAGAGATTAATTCCCTTAATACTCGAGATGAGAAGTGTTTCACTCAGAGGAAGAATAGATGCTTTAGGTTAGAACTCAATGCAATTGTTTGGTGGATTGGGTAATTGAACATTGTATGTTACTGATGCTTGATAGGTCAGCAGCTGCATCTCTACATTTCTTATTGTCTTGAATAAGGAACGAGCTTCATATTTGCTTGCAGATATTCAGTGATATGCCACTCAGTTAATTGCTGAATGTTGTACAGTGTAATAACTTTTGAGACAGATTTGAGTTATACTAGCGCGATGTGAAATTCAGAACAGTAAATATCCATGTCCTTTTGTCTTTATATCTGAAATGTTGAAATAGTATTTGGCTGCACCGTAACACAGCTAAGTATGTATATTCAGTCTTAATTCATTTGGTTCGTGGGATGAACCTTTTCAGGGTTGTGCTTACGACTTCTGATGAGTGGGGTGTGTTAGTGACCAAGTTAAGCGTTCCTGCTGATTGGAAAGGTGTCTCTCTCTCTCTTTCTCTCTCATTGAGGTATAGATGCATGCAAAGCCTAGGCAGGTGGAAACGTAAAGCTAACCAGTCTCTCCTTTTTCTTATTCGTTTCCATGTGCAGCATGGCAAGTGTATCTACTACTTTTGGGTATGTTTTTGGCATCTCTTGTTGCATTCTACATCTTCTACGAGAACTCCGACTCGTTCTGGAGTTTCCCTCTCGGGAAGGATCAACCTGTAAGATCTAAGATCGACAGTGTTCTGGGAGATCCCAAGTCTGCTGATGATCAAAATATGTGGGGTGAATTTGGGCCATTAGATATGTGAGCGACGTCGTGCTGCAAGCCTCCAGCAGCAGCAGCAGCAGTGGATTGAAAAATACGATTTTGATTATTGTTACACTCTCGCAGTTTTTTTTATTAGGTCTTTTTGGAACAAAATGTCCGTTTGGGCGTGAACAAGCGACATGGGACTGACATCATTGCTTTCATTGTAAAAGTCTCATCGAAGTCGAACTAATCCAGCTATTTGAAAGCGACGAATTTTGATTTTGTCCTTAGCAAGTAGCAAATGGGCACTCTTTTCCCGCCTGCATTTTGGAGATACCGCGATAAGGCTAGCATCCTCGGGGGACTATAACCATCAGTTGCTAGTTACAAATCTAAACACTTATACCACGGTAAGGTCGGAAATGGGATATAGGAACCCAAATTGAAAGAAAAGAATGGTTATTTCAGTTATCTAAATTGAAAATTGAATTTGAACGAAATGTCTAGTTTGATTTTGATACTCCCAACTACAGGTATATATTGAGTATTGCCGCATGATTTTTCCTCTCTCCTTTGTTATTGCTGTATCGTCTGCACATTGTATTGTTGAATCGGAAAAGAAGGGAAGCCCATTTCCAGCCTTTAGTGATTGAATATCTCCGGTCCCTCTTAAATATCCGCAATGGCCATTGGAAAACAACGTGGGAGGCGAAAATTAAAAAAAGAAAGAAAGAATAATATCTATAAATCCAACGTATACCAAAAAATAAATAAATAACGAAATTAATAATTGAGGAAATAGGAAGTCGGCATTGCGGGGAATCTGTGAAAAGGCGCAATCTTCCTTTCCTGCTCTGTTCCAGAGTCCACTCTCTCTCTCTCTCTCTCTATCTCAAAAAAGCTGACCGGATGAACTGCCTCCAGAATCTTCCGAGGTCTCTCGCTCATTCTCACTCTCCCGATCTCGCGAGAGCTTCGCGATCGCCTGCTTCGGCTTCTCTGGAGAATTTTCTCACGGCCCTGAATGAATATGCAGATGCTCGTCCTTGCCTCCGCGCAGATTCAAATGCCACCGTCAAGTCAAGTCGCCGTGCTTTCTCAGGATTTCCGTACGTACGCTTCGAATCAGTTTTTTTTTTTTTTTTTTCTGAGAAGTTTCTGAAGCAGCGTCGAGTTTTGTTCGGCTCAATCCGGATTTTGCTACTCCGATCCGAATCTCGAGTAGTGTAGATGAAAGAATGAAATTTTGAATCGATGCAGGGAGCGGCGGGTGATGCCGATCGCCCGAAGAGTCTGGCTTTGAAGGTAAGCGAGGAAGTGTCCGATAGCTTTTTGAGCAGTTGAAGAGCTTGAGATGGTTTGCTTTCGTTGTGTTCTGTTCTGCGCCCGGTGGTTGCGTAGTTGCTTCTTCTTTCTCGGTGATGTAATTGCTTTGGTATAGGCGGTGTCAGGATCCACGTCCAGCGCAGAAATGAGTGGCTCTGAAATGGAGGAGGAGAAATCAGAGGAATATAGCACCACCATGACAGAAGCAATGGGTGCTGGTAAGTATGGTTCAGCCTGCTTTTACTAAATCCTGAAACCGATACCTCCTTTTTAGTTAATGGTACTCTGGATTTATTTGTCAAGCATCTACTCTGGCGACTAATGATTTCTTTCTAATACAGTTTTGACTTATAGGCATGAACTAGGAATGAACTACAACTTCATCCGACCAGACTTGATCGTAGGTTCGTGCCTACAGGTAAATCTGATGTCCATCATGAGCACCACCTAAGTTTCACTCACTCTAATTTAGACTGTTTCCTTCCACTTAGTATACTAATATTTCAAGCTATTCCAGACTCCAAAAGATGTCAACAAGCTTCGTGCTATTGGAGTGAAGACCATTTTCTGCTTACAGCAAGACCCAGATTTGGAGTATCCTTAGAAATTTTGTTTATGGAGTTTTGGCTTGAATTAATCATTTAAATGGTAATGGTGTGACGACAACAATGTATTGTTTAGGAAAAAGCACATATGGATCCCTTACTACTATCTCCAGATACTTTGGGGTTGATATTAAAGCAATCCGAGACTATGCTGGAACGTATGATGACATTCAACACTTGCGGGCTCAGATAAGGTTTGTCTAGAAAGATTGCTGCTTGTGATATACTAAAGCAATTCTCCATGAAGCATGAGATTCAATTGGCTTGCTTTAGTACCATTTGAGAAATAAGTGTAAATTTGCTTTGGGAAATACCTTTTCTCTGCTAGTTTTATTTTTTTTTTTGGTCAGATTTTCTCTGCTAGTTATACTTTATGTGCATTATGTGAATAATAGACAACTGGTGACTTATGTAGCGGTTCACTTTGATTGTAGCAGAGATTTTGATGCATTTGATTTGCGGATGCGGCTCCCAGCAGTAGTCAGCAAACTTCACAAGGCCATAAACCAGAATGGAGGTGTTACATATGTACATTGTACAGCCGGAATGGGAAGGGCTCCTGCTGTGGCGGTATGCCTGATGTCCAGTTTCTTTCTTGAACAAATTTATCCGCTGGTTGTTTGTCTGTTTTTCTGTCATGTATTTTTCTCATTGACTCACTGTCTCATTGGTCAGATCTTGATTGAACCTCATGGATTGACTAACTGCACACTGTGCCATCCTTCTTACTGATTATCAGTTGTTTGGATTTTTCTTGCAAGTAAAGAGAACATGGTCATTTCAACAGTTCATCTATTTCAATATGTATAACTAATATTCCCCTTGCTTTAATCATGTACTTCAGTTAGCATACATGTTCTGGGTTCAGGGGTATAAACTTGGTGAAGCTCACAGATTATTACTGGTAATAGTTCCTTGCAGTTCTTCAGCTAGTAGTGTTGACTTGCTCCTTGTATGACACACTTATGGCTTGAAATTCCGTATTTTGTATGCTCATTATAATTCATGTTGTCTAGCTCTTTTTCCTGCTACAGGGAAAACTGAAAATTGCTTTTAGAACTATGACAGGATACCAGCAAACCTTGATTTGCTTGTATCTCACTTGATCAATAAAATTCCAGTGGAAGACTGTGAGATTGCTTTGTGCATTGTGATATATGAGAATGCTTTTTGCACTAGATAAAAGCTTTGCTAGATATCTCCAAAATTTATCTAATGATGAACAGAAGAAAGCTTATGCCACTAGGTTACTGTCATGTCTGACTCTTCTTATACTTTTTCATGTAAAATATATTTTAGGTCCCATCTTTTGGACATCTTGCCCATACTTTTATTCTATGATGTGACAGTTAGCTTTGAACTTGCTGAACACCATTACATTGATGAGATACCAAACAGTTGATCTTCAGAGCAAAGAAGTTTTGAAACTTAGATACTTTGGGACTTTGATGGCAGTATTATGAGCATATTTTTGCTTTGTACATTTTTGTGTTTTATCTGTCATTTTAGCGTAAGGAGAGTGTAATATGGTATGGACAATCTTGTATTTTTTTCTCAAATTCCCACTGAATCTGGGAGTTATTTTTATCTTGCAGAGCAAGCGGTCATGCTTTCCCAAGCTTTATGCCATAAAAAGTGCTACTGCTGACATCGTGAGTTTTATTTCTCTATTTTTGCTGAAGTGTTTAAGCATTCACGTTCTTCTGTCCTATATGTTGATGGTGCATGTTGAGGGGTCAACTCAGTTTTGAGAAGTAAACCAAACTAGACCAAATTCACTTTGTTCTTCTCTAGAACCAAATGGCACCATTTTTCATTGTAACTAAGGGTGTGTTTGTTTCAAGAAAATGTTTTACTAAGATTTCCATTTTCTGGAAAACGGTTTGTTTCCTTTGTTTGGTAATATGTTAGAAAATGTTTTCCGGTGTTGGTCTCATTTGAAAAACGATTTCAATGTCATGAATCTCAAGTAAAAATATGATTTTATTAGCACCAAAGGTTTATACTTTTATATTATATTATATTATTTATTAATTTTTAATTAATTATTTAATTTCCTTTTCTTTTGTCTTTTCTTCTTTCTCCGCTACTCCGGCCTGGTGATGACCAGCGACCACATAGACAAGCACTCTACAATAGTGCCCCTCACTCCAAATTAATTTATTGAGTCAATGTTACTTAATAAATGTATTTTCTGATGAGTCTAGCAAATCTAGTATTTGAACTGCAAAATGAAAAGGAAACCTAAATCCGAACGTGTGCTCCTGAAATGGAAAATGGATGCGATTTCAAAAAGCAAACAAAAAGAAAACATTTCATAGTTGGGTTAGTACCAGTGTCCCTATCTTTCTATGAAACATTAGGATAAATTGTGCCACAAAAAGCTACAGAACTGATGTTGATGAGATTATGCTGAAAAGGTGAAGCGCCTAAACTATAGAACAGAAAGACGTACTTGGGGAATCCACTTTCCTAATCTGCTGAATAAAGTTTTCGTTGACTGAAAAGTGCTTTCCGTTGACCAGATTATTTTTTGCGAACCAAACAGACGAAAATCCAGAAAACACTTTCTCGGAAAAGGTTTTGCCAGAAACAAACACACCCTAAAGATGCTGTCTTATGCTTTGTCAATAAATGCTAGTTTTATTGTCTTGCTACTGCCACTTCTCTTTTCAGGTAATAATCGCGGATAATTTTTAGTCCGAATGTGTTAAATGTGTTGTTTCAGCCACTGGAACTTAGTGCTGACATTACCAGTTGCCTTTCTACTTATGGGTTTTAAAGAGAAATTGGCAGAGATGGCTCTTGGAATAAATAAGTGGATCTCCGTCATAGCATGCAAATTGTTAACATTCACATGAAATTTAGATAATTGAAATCTTTCATTGCTTTTAATCATGCACATTTTCACTTTCAGGAGAATCCCTATTATGAGATCATTTTTCATGCAATTCATTTTGATGGACTGTTGTTACTCATCACAAATTCATTCCATTACCTGTTTTCTTGATTAAAGCTTACAGGCTCTAAAAAGAAGCCAATCAGCCTGACATGGCAAGATGGCAACTCTTCCACTGTGGAAGTTTCTGGGCTTGATATTGGATGGGGCCAGGTAAAACTAGTTTCATCCAGCGAAAAAATTTGCAGTTCAAGAATTCAGTTCACTTTGCCAATGCTGCAATTGCACACATGAATGTAGTTTTGGAATTATCATTATGAAACCACTGGGTATTAACACCCCTACGGTATTGTTCTGGCTCATGTACTTGATACTTGTAGAGTAGCTTGGAATCCGGAATTGTTGGAGTATTTGTCTACATTATCCCATATTCCATGCCCTTTTGTTGATTGAAAATGCTTATCTGATTGTGCTGGATACTTGCATAGTTGCATATTCCCAGATAATTAACATTTCCTACCCACTGGGCACGTGGCCCAATGGTAAGTGAATTGGGTGGGGTGGGGACATTTAGTTTCGGGTGTGGGTTTCGACTCCCACGCTCTGCAAAGGGGCAGAGTAAAAGTTTGAGAGAGGGAGAGAGGAGAGAGTTAGAGTAGGACCGACAAAATATATATATATGTCTGTGTGCATGTATATTTTCCTTCTAATTCGATCAATCCTTTTTTTTTTTAAATGCTTTTTCAGAGACTTCCTTTGCAATTTGATGAGGAACAAAGGCTGTGGAAACTCACGAGAGAACTACCAGTAAGTTTAATCAGACAATGTTCCGGCTCATAGTAGTCCTGCATTTTGAGCTCACTATATTTTTCCTGTTACTCAGTTGCTTTACGATTCGTATTAGCACATCAATTAACTCCACTTTAGAAATGCTAATCAATTTTTTGCCGACTCTGAAAGACCAAGGTTTTTCATCTCATGACGGAAAAGATCTGTTGAGTTGGACATTGTGTAACGGCATTGACATTGACTCTTCCGGGTAACAGGAAGGAGAGTACGAATACAAGTACATTGTTGATGGAGAATGGACGTGCAACGAACATGAGCTTGTTACTTCTCCAAACAAAGATGGCCACGTGAACAACTATATAAAAGTAAGGTTCAGTCAGTAGCTGCAATGTATTATTGTCTCTGGCTGCCCATGCCTATCTGTCGAAATATGTCCCATATTGTTTGGCAACGGGTCATAAATATTCTTTATATTCATGTGGTCTCTCTCCATCTATTAACTTAAGCTTTTGAGTTAGACTTTCTAACATGATATCGAGTCGATTACTAAAATTTCCTGTGAAGGTGCGTAATTAAAATGCTCCCTCCATCTATTTAGCTTAAGTTTTTGGGTTGGATTTTGTAACGCTAGTGGATAATTCAATCTTTGGAGGCATGAGCAGTTTAGTACTACTATTTATTCCACTTCTTCCTGAGTCTGGTGGGGAATTTTGAGATTATGCAAGGGATTGCAATTTTTTTTTCTATTTTGCTTTTTATTTTTTATTTTAATTTTTCAAAGGTTATTGCCTTTATATATGGGGACACTTTCTGTTGGAGATTCGGAACATTTAACATTAATAAATTTGTGTTAACTATTTGATGCAGGTTCTTGGTGATGATCATGGCAGTGACGGTGCAGCACTGCGAAATAGGCTGACCGCAGATAATCCTGATCTTACAAAAGATGAACGTATGCTGATTCGACAATTTCTTGAAGCTTGCCCAGATGAAGAGTAGAAAAGTTGCCAGCAAGTTGACTCCATGGCCCCCGACCTCTCAAGAAACAAAGAAACAAGAGTTATCCGCCCGAAGAAGCAAGTTCTTAATTTCTAGAAGCCAGTCGGGGAAAAAAGTAAATTTTCTTTTGCAGGGAACGTCCAACGTATATTATATAGATAAAATTAGTCTATCGAATAGAGAAAAAATAAGAAACTTTCAGTTTACGTGTGTAATGGCTCCAAACCTCCAGTTATCTTATCCTAAGAAAATACATGTACGAGTATTGGTTAATTGGAAATTGACGACGAATTAAGAGGGCAACGCATCATGTCTAAACTTAGTCCTGATAGAACAAAGTACGTGATAAATCGGAACCGGTCAAGGATAATGGAGACTCGTGGACATGTAAAAGGCACGTGTTAGCAAGTGTTAGGGATAGATGTCAACTGAATGGACACACATGGTGGACACGTGTCATCACTTGGCTGCTCGAGTGATGACTCAATACACCACATCTTCTTTTCTCTATAAGTAAGGGATGCTGTTAGTTCATTTCGTCACCGATGGTCCGATCAAAACACCTCTTGACCTTTTACCATCACTCTGCCACTGTTATTCTGTAGTCGTATGTCCTCAAGCTGTCTGTTGTCATCATCGTATCGCCCGTGGTTCAAGCAAATATCAAGTTTATTGTTGTAAAGATAATATAAATGACTAATGAATGCTATAACTCTCACTGCATGTTACGGAGTCCTTAGAGAATGTATTAGCTCATCCCAACCATCTGGAAAACAAGTTTAAAAAGTTAGTACCTTGATAGTAAAAGTAGGACTAGCCTCTGCCCTGGTCTTGTTTCTGGCGCCTAATCTTGTTTCGTTTTGTGGCTTTGTATATGGCCGGAGGGACCACGGTCCATATATAAAGCCACAAAGCATGAACTCTTTGGCCAGTTACAAAGCATGACGAACTCTTTGTATATGGACCAAAGAGTGCGTCGTCCTCTCCAGCCACATACAAAGCCGCAAAGTGAAACAAGATCGAGGCAGAAGCCAATCCTACCTCCACTACCAAGGTACTAACTAATTTTTAAAACTTGATCATCAGGATGGTCGGGATCCACATAATCTTTCCATGAGCTAATACATTCTCTCGGGATTCCGTAACATGCAGTGAGAGTTGCAGCATTAACAGGTGACATTTTTATCATCTTTACAACGATAACCTAGATATCCGCTTGAACCACGAGTGGTACAATGACAATGACAAACGGCTTAGGGGCGTACGACGGCACAGTAATAGCAGCAAAGTAAGGGTAAAGGGTCAAGAAGCGTTTTGATCTAATGATCGATAACGAAATAAACTGACATAATCTCCTATTCATAGGGAAAAGAAGATGGCGGCAAGTCAACGCCCAAGCGGCCACGTGGTCACACGTGTCCACCAAGTGTCACGTGTCCGCCACGTGTCCCCCACTTGGCCCCGTACATGTCTCCATTATCCTCGTCTAGTCCCAATTTCTTAAATACTTTGTTCTATCGAGACTAAGTTTAGACATGATGCATTGCCCTGCGACTCGTCGTCAATTCCTAATTAATCAATACTTGTACATAGATTTTCTTAGGACAAACTAATTGGAGGTTTGGGGTCATCACAACGTGGCTCAAGAATCGTTTGGCCATAGCTGATGGAATAAGATCATGCTTACAACTTGTGTGCAGTTAGACGCGCTTATGAACTTAGATGAGCACATTAATGAATACAAATAGTCGCATGCACAAGTTTTACATCTTTTGCTGTACGGAAAACCGGAGGAGTTCGAGCACAACTGAAACCAGTTCCCAAGTTGAATCGGAACCCTCCATCGTGCTACCCCTCTGTTTTTTTCTCAGACATGGAATGGGCCATTCACTGAACTTCATTTTGTGCCGTATGTTTGCCCATTAAGTCCATGAGCTATCCTGTTCATACTTTCATGGCATAGATGGCATGCAACTTCTTCCCCATAACAAATTGAAGACTGAATACTTCATCTAAATGCAGGGAACGTCAATTGGATACAAGTTACAAATATATTCAACGATTAATACATTCGCTTCTTTCTTCAGCTGCTTATCGAATGTAGGGGAAAGCAATCCTTACTTGTATTTTCTAAGCTTCTGTCGAGCCTAACCAGGCACAAAAATGCCTCCTCTTAACCGCCCTCAATTTCATTGGAATAAGCATATCTTTCAGTCTCTTCAGAGACACTGGAGGAAAATTGGAGCAATACAGAGATCAACCATGTGTGTTCTTCTTTCCTCCTCTCTCCTTCGTCCTTGCATCTCATGTTGTCTACTCCGGCTGAAGTTGCCCCGTCATCAATGCACATAGCACTCATCAGATGCGGGCTTTAGAGACATTTTGCAAGTCTACCAGGTTGCTGCTATCACATATTGTGAAACCAGCATAAGAATTCCCCAGCTATCCACCTGCAGCCTCCAGTTAGCTCCACATGCCCAATTCACCAGTTTCCCGAGTAATCTTCAGCTGAAGGGAAAGGGGCAACTGGGTTGTTATTTGGCATACTACCATGAATGTTCCACTGTCTATGAAGCAGCTTTTTCCTTCTGCTTCTTCTGCTCGGCAACATACTCCCTTACGCGTTGAGCTTTCATCCTCATCTCTGCAATCAGCTTCTCTGTCTCATCAGTTATCTGCTTTGGCAAATAGACCTCCATATAATCAAACCATTCCCTGAGACTCATCTTCGAGAAATCTGGGGACTGGCCGCTCTTCCCTGTAGGCTCTTTCAAACCAAAGCTGATCCCACTTCTTGCCTCGTTACCAGCCCCAGGCTCAAGACCACCGTCATCTTCAATCTCAACCTTTATACTCCTTACACCACCACCTTCCTCACCAGAAACTTGTTCTACCGGGGCCGACTTCTTACTCTCCCCCAAATCTTCAACTGAATCCACCTGTTCAATGTCCGGACTCCAACCCACAAACACTTCCCTTTCATCATTTCCATGGGCTAACTCTGTATTCAGCAGACATGCGTTCTCTTTATTTACCATGACTTCATCTTGGGCCTCTTCCACGGGATCCAACCTCTCCACTCTCTCTGAATCACCTATTTGATTCCTTCCCTTTGCTTGCCTTGCCCTTCTCGATCTCGCATTCCTCTCTTTGCCTTCATCCTTTTTCTTTTCTCCGCACTCCAACACCCCATCCTCCAGACCCTTCTCAACTATGGCACCAGCAACCAAAATATCTTCTTCCTTCTTTCTCCTCCTAGTCCTCCTTGGACTCACTCGTGAGATCCCCGAATTCTCCCTTGCTGTACCCGCATTTCGCAATTCCACACCACAACCCTCGCTCTCAAACCCTCGCACTGCACTTGCCTCCACCAACTCACTCTTCACAACCCGAGCTGCTGCGCCACCCCCAGCTTCGGGCAATTTAGTTTTCCCTCCCCTCGCCTTCGGAACCCTAACACTCTCTCCTCGACTCTCCACAACCGGTCCGGCCACCTCCTTCTCCAAATCCCTCTCGTTGGCTCTTCGCCTAGGGTTCCTACGCAATCTCGACTCAACAGCTCCGCCGCAGCCCTCTATCTTTACGAGGAAGGCAGTGTACTCACCGATTTTGAACGAATCGCCGTCGCGGAGCACGTAGGGCACGTCGGAAGCGACCTTGGTGGACTCGTTCACGATGGTGCCATTGGAGGACCCGAGGTCGGTGAGGATCCAGCTGTTGCCGGAGGGCCCGTCGGGTCGGGACTCGATGGCGAGGTGCTTGGAGGAGATCCCGGCGTCCTTGATGGTGAGGTTGTTGCCGCGGACGACCCGGCCGACCCGGACCGTCGATCCGGGTGGGTATTCTAGGGTTTCTCCCTCGCGAGGGCCTTTGGTGATGTGTAGCTTCAGAGAGAGTAACTCCATTGTTGCTGCTCAGAGAGAGAGAGAGAGAGAGAGAGAGAGGGAAGATGGAGATTTGAATTTTGGGCTCTTTGAAATGCTTGCGAGATGGCAGAAGAGTACAGATGTTGCAGATGACGGGCCCCACCAAAAAAATAAAGTCTTAATTTTGAACAATTCACACGTGGATCTTCAAGTTTGAGGAAATACCCGGCGATTTTTTGACTTATTTTGTATTTGCTCAAAACAAGCAAATAATATTTGTTCAATTATCTTTCGGTGTGAAGTGAAAAAGAAAAAGGGAAAACAAAGGACATGGCCACCGGCGAGGCAATGTCGAGATTGCTCGACCACTGGCGGCGGCCCACGGGATGTGACACAGAGGATCATGAGAGCCAAATTTTGCAGGCATATGTCTCGGCAATCATCTCCTATCGACGATTAGTGAATGTGTTTTGGTTGAGAGAGAGGGGCCGGCAAGAGCCCTCGTCGGATTTGACGAGGGTTGAGTGCTCGCCGTGGTGAGGGCTTAATTCTCGCGGCTTGGCAAGGGCCACCCTACCGTATTTGGTGAGGGGCCGCTTGGACGAGGTTTTGGTAGCCCTTGTTTGACGTTAGACAAGAAATACAAATTTTAAAAAAATTAAAAAATCCAGAAAACTTATAGAATTGTAAAATTTGTCCATATTAGCTTGTTAATATTGCTGGCTTTTTCTAGGAAAAATTATCAAAAAAGTCATAGGCCTATAGCAATTATGCTTATTCAATGCTAAAACTTTTACATTTATGTCGATTCAATTATTGATTGAAAACCACTAACATGGTCCAGCCAATGATGACGTGGCCAATTTTCAATAATATTTTTGAAATTATTTATTGATTTTTATTTTATTTTATTTTCCTTTCCTTTTCTTTTCTT
The DNA here is from genome assembly GCF_020921035.1 of Rhodamnia argentea. Taxonomy (NCBI): domain Eukaryota; kingdom Viridiplantae; phylum Streptophyta; class Magnoliopsida; order Myrtales; family Myrtaceae; genus Rhodamnia; species Rhodamnia argentea. Next base: position 4,482,804 of record NC_063154.1, on the reverse strand, counting down.
TTCCTTCTTCTTCCTCTAGCAAAGATGTCTAGCTCGGTAATTGGCCAAAGGCAAGGGCCAGTGAAGCTGGCCCCCGCTGGGGACTAACGAGGGTGAGCCTTGCATGGCCATAGTGAGGTCGCTTCTTGCCTAGTGGCAACAAGGTTGGCCTCACCAAGGGTGGGTGAGTTTCGTCGGAACTTGCCTCCGGTTGGTCGTCGGGCTTGGTGGTTAGTCGGAGGAAAAAGGAAAAAAAAGTAAGAGAAATAAAATAAAAAAGTAAAAAGAAAATCAAAAAAATAATTAAAAATTGGCCATGTTAGTGCCAACAGCGCCACATAAGTGATTTTCAGTCAAAATTGATCGGGATGATTGAATTAGTACAAATACAAAAAGTCTAGCACTAAATTGGAAAAACTACAATAGGTTTAGTATTGAATTGACATAATTGCAATATGCTTAAAACCTTTTTGATAATTTTTCATTGGTCAAATGTTGAACCAAACGGGATCTAGCTTTGATCGAAGTTTCGTCCTCAGCCGATTATCTTCCGACAGAGCAGTTAGATAGTTATCGTCAAGTTCCAATTTCTTCCCCCAGGGTTGGAGTTTCGCCGGGTTTTGGAGAATCGGTGATCTGCCGTCCGTGTTCTTACGTGGGGCCGAATCGATGATTATTCGAAAGGTTGGTCGGGGTTTCCGGCTGTCATTGGCTTGGATGAAGTTCTTTTCTCCGCTTTCATTCCGGGTTATGATGAGATGATTAGAGGCCTAGTTCTAGTTCGCTTTCTTAAGTGCCAACCTCTTCCGGTTCGATGCGGATTGTCTTCGAATCTCATAAAATTTGCATTAAACAAAGTAACAAAAAAAAAAACTTAACTGCAAGTGCAAGTCGGCAAAAAAAATAATGAGAAAAAGCCACAAAAAATTCTAAACTATGCCCGCCGTAACACATTTATCATAAACTTTTTTTGTGAGACAAAAAATCATAAACTTATACGCATGTGACACATTTACCTCAAACTTATGCTCGTGTGACACATTTATCCCAAACTTTTTATTGTGACATTAAAAACTCAAAACTTATAGACATGTGACACATTTATTCCAAATTTTGAGGTAAATGTGTCACATAGATATAAGTTTAAGATTTTTAATGTCACAAAAAAGTATTTTGGGATAATTATATTACACGTGTATAAGTTTAGGGTTTTCGATGTCACAAAAAAAGTTTAGGGTAAATGTATCACATGAGTAAAAATTTGGGATTTTTGATGTCACAAAAAAAAGTTTGTAATAAATGTGTCACAATTGACATAGTTCAGGATTTTTGGTGGTTTTTTTTCAAAAATAAAATAAAAAAACAAATCGGAAGCCAAAAAAAAAAACTCAGCTCTGTTCTTCGCTCCAGTCACGTCGTCGAGTCGACTGACCCAAACCAACCTCATCGAACTTCTCTCTTCCTCCCTTCAATGGCGACGCCACCATCTCTCCAATCTCATCCGTGTTGAAAGTCTCCTCCGCCATTTCCTCTCACCCTCTCCCGAGGAAGCCGACCTCTCTCTTATGAACGACGCGGGACCTGATCTCCGGACGCGATGGACGACGCCACCGCCACCACCGCATTCCACTCGATCCGCGGCAGATTCCCTTTCAAGCGGAACTCGAACCCTAGCCCTAGCCAAGAGCCCGATCATTCCTCCCGAGATCGCGCCAAGAGCTTGCCCTCCGATCGCCAGCCGTTCCGGGCCAGCCGAGTCCATCACGCCAGGTTCAATCGCAAGGGGCTCTTCTGGCTCTTCCACCTCAGAGGCAAGTCGCTGCTCTACTTGGCGATACTGCTCGCGGTCTTCGTCTTCGCGATGGCTTCGATGGTCTTGCAGAGCTCGATCACGTCGGTCTTCAAGCAAGGGAGCGACAGGGGCAGGTCGCTGAGGGATGGGCTCAAGTTCGGCAGCACGCTGAAGTTCGTGCCGTCGCGGCAGTTTGCGGAGGGAGGGGGGTTGGATCGGGCGCGGTCGGAGAGGAGGATTGGCGTTCGGCCGCCGAGGCTTGCTCTTGTGAGAATGCTTATCCATTCATTTGCTTCTAAAGTTGAACTGACTTGTGCCAGCTTAGGAAAGTTTTGTTTTGATCTGATCTCGGTTCCTTTCCGTCCGCCCTTTTTCCTGAAATCAATGCATTCGTACTATTTTTACGGCAATATAGTTTAAATTGGCGCTTATTGGAAGTGTATTAAATCTATAAAATGACAGAATCGCATACTTTCACTCATTCACATTGGGCATCTCATGCGTTTGGAGATTTTCACTCGTTATATGACTATATGTTCTCCATTGATTAATTTTTTGACACATGCAAAGTTTGCTGGTGATTCGAGGAATAACGTTTGCCATGTGGTTTCCTGCATTGGCGTGAATAAGCTATGAATTCAGAGCAGCTCTTCGATCTCGTCCAATTGGGATTTGATAATTTCATTGTTAGCTGTATGAAGCTACCTGCAATCAAGCACCTGTCCTGATGGCAGTGCCATTCAGACTCATGCCTTGTGCCTTCAGAAAATACTGAGTAGAAATTAAGACGAGACGACAATGTGATGGTCAATCTAAAAGAACGAATGACCAGCTATATCCTTCTCAATGGTTGTGCCACAAATGTGATGACGGTGATCGGATGAATTGGTGATTATACTTCTACTAGTTCTCAATATTGCTTCACGTTTAGGGACAGTGGAATCTTTCGGTGCGATCATCTGCACCAGTTCATTTGTGTGTGCATGTGCTTTTTTTTAGCAAACTCATCCTACTTATTATATGTTTTGTTCATTTCAGGTTTTGGGGAATTTGAGGAAGGATCCACAGTTCTTGATGTTGTTTTCCGTTGTGAACAATCTAAAGAAACTAGGTTACACGTTTCAGGTGAACTTATAATCGGATCTTGTTACTTTTTTATTTTTATAGAAGCAAATGTTGCTTTAATTTTCTGGCTTTGCATGTGATGTCACCCAGAATGGCCAGCCAGTAAACAAAAATTTGGCTACACTGTAGGAATGACGGAATGATGGTCATGGCATGTTCCTTCCGAGTTTTCCCTTTTCAATTATTAAACTCCCCAGTGATATAATGCACCTCCCTGATGACTTTTCTGCAGATACACGCGGTAGAGAACGGTGAAGCACTTCCTGTCTGGAAGGATGTAGCCAGTCAGATTTCAGTTCTGGGTCCTGAGCAATATGGCCATATTGATTGGTCAATGTATGATGTTATATTTGGCTTTTGTTGGCATTAGTTGAATGATGGGCTTCTACAGTTTTTCTTACTAATTATTAATTGTTAAACTCCTGCTTACTCTTTACAGCTATGAAGGTATTATTGTTGATTCTATTGAAGCAAAAGAGGCCGTTTCGAGGTTCGTTTCTCTTCCTCCCTTGTTCAAAGTTGTTCTTGCTTTCTGTGCATGCTCATGTTTGTTCGTATGGTATTACATGCTGAATTTCACACTCAGTGCATTACCTGGGAAATTAGATTTCAGGATCTTTTTGGGCATGGATATGATGCTTATGTGCTTTTTGTTGAAGTAAAGATATTAATAGTGGTGCTGTTTAATGATCACTTCTAAATGAAGGATCTTATGCATGCCAATTTCCTATTAGATATCAACAATAATAATATTGATAATAACTTTAGTGTTATGTTGACAACTTTCCTTGGCTATCTTCATGTATCTTTGTGATTAAAGTAGCCAAGGAATCTAACAGAGGTCTAGTAATAATGAATCAAGTTTATCTTGTTAAGTTATCTTTCCTTATCAACTCAGAAGTGACATGGCTAATCTAGACTTAATGTTGCAGGGATCTATTAATTTTCAACAATGTCCAATTTATTTGAAAAAGCCAACCCATTAGGATAGCTATAAAGTTGAACCATGCTTTTGGCTTTTTCACAATAATATATACTCAGACTTAGCATAGCAAGACTAAAACTTCAAAAAAAGGGGAAGAACTGGAAGGTTGCTTTTATAGTAGCAAATGTGAAGTTTCATTCCTCGAAGTAAAGAAAAAGGGCCGCTTTGGAATGGATGATAAAATGCTATGCAGTTAATTTCTTCAAAAAGCTTAAGTTGATGAATCAGCTAGCTTATAGTGTATGTCACATATGTATCTTAACGCTCTCTCTTGTGCAAATGGAGCTCTACAGTTGAATCTCAGAACATGAGCAGGACCAAACTGTACTCAACAAGTTGGTAATCAGATGTTTGCATGGGGAGTCGTATAGAGTCCTCTAGCTGTTAAGGACATCAGGCAATACTGTAAAGCAAATGTTTCTTACTTACTCATGGTTTGGCTTGCATCCTTATCATCTTAAACTTCTGCAATAAATTGTTGTTTAACAGACCACACTGTGTTCAATTTACAATATTATCATATCAAGTGATCTAGCCCAATGATGAGTGGATTAGGTGTGTGTTGGTGTTTCTGAGTTCTGATCATGGACATTTATTATCGTTAATTGTTTCCCATTTTTGTTTGAAATTAACATTATTGGAATTTTAATGAGACAATAGAGAAGATGGACTTTGTAACACTGCAGAAAGCAGATATTCTAGTTTGGCCCAAATTTCTCCTTCTCATCATAAAAACTGGAGACGTAGTATCCCCGCCTATAGTCAATTTAAGTACTACGTGCTCTGCTTTGTGCGCATGCTCGTGTGCCTGTTCATGTGCATGTGAGGCTTTTTATGCAGGTACAGGGTTGGGGGGTGGGGGGTGGGAAAGTGGCTGTAGTTGGCTCAGATGCTCACGCCAGGAAGATTCATATTTGCAATTGCTTTTGTATCAGTTACTTTATTTAGTGAGTTTCATATTTCTGCAGCCTTATGCAGGAGCCTTTTTCTTCAGTGCCTCTTATATGGGTAATTCAAGATGATGTCCTTGCAAAACGCCTTCCATTTTATGAGGAAATGGACTGGAAGCATCTTGTCACTCTGTGGAGAAACACTTTCAGCAGAGCTGATGTCATCGTGTTTCCTGATTTCACTCTTCCGGTAAACTTGCTAATCTTATTGCTTGTGGTGTTTTTTTACTTCTTTTCGGTCACCTAGGAAGTCCTTTTCTGCAGTGCTTATTATGTCTTCCTGGATCAGATGTTATATAGTGTGCTTGACACTGGGAACTTCTTTGTCATTCCTGGATCTCCAGTTGATGTCTGGTCTGCAGAAAGGTATAGCCAGACTCATTTTAAGCATCAACTGAGGGAACTCAATGGATTCCATCAAGATGATTTGGTAGTTCTAGTCATTGGGAGTTCTCTATTCTACAACGAGCTATCATGGGATTATGCTGTGGCAATGCATGCCATAGGACCTTTGCTGGTAAAGTATGCAAGGAGAAATGATGGAGGGTCTTATAAGTTTGTTTTCTTGGGTGGCAATTCAACCGGTGACAGTGACGATGCCTTCCAGGTATCTGATTGTTGCCGCTCATTTTGTTTTCTTCTTTACATTGCAGCTAATTTTCAGAAATATCCTATCCTTTTCGTGAATGAGTAAATGAGCAAAAGAGTTAGGGTGAAAATGACGTGACCAATTAAATATGTCTATGTTGTAGTTGCATTTGTTTTTAGAGATGCTGATAGCAAATGCATTGGAGTGGATGAGAAGTTGCTTATCATTCTCCTGGGTTTATCTTCAGAAAAACTGAGTTACAACAATGAGTTGAAAATAGAATTAATTGTTCAATGTTCTACTGCTTATGGTTTTAAAAAAAGACTACAATTTCTTTCTTTTCCTCCCTGCTTCCCTCATAAACTCTTCCTCCTTGACGTTTCTTTAGTTAGTTGTATGTATTATGGTGGTTTGGAAGTGATGATAAAATTTAGAGATGCAAACAGTTTCTTGGGAGAAGAACACTAGAAGTGCCAAAAGTTATGTACGGAGCTTATTTAGTGCCAAAAGTTTCTTTCGATTCACTTAAGTGCCAAATCGGAGAAACTCCGGCGAAATTAATTTTGTGGCATTTGTAATTAAAATTTTCAATATGGCGTGCTATACTTTTCAAATAATTCAGTTCCCGTGGAGGTCGCCTGGCATATTTTTAAAAAAATTCACTCCATGTGGCATTCAAAAAAACAATCAAGATGTTAAAAAATTTAAACTTAAAAAAAAAATCAAGCAGAAAAATGAAAAAACAAACGCAGGCAAGCTGTCGCCAAGCCCTCGCCAGTGGCTGCCAGGAAGGGCCAGCGGAGGTCGCCTGGGCCTTCCTGAATCTTGGCGGCCTTCGCCCACCCCGGGTGAGGCCTCGGCAGTCCCTGGTAAGGGCCTGCTGGCCCTCATCTGGGGCACCCATGCCCCAGGCCGCCACAGCCACTGGAAAAGGCCAGCGGAGGTCACCTGGGCCTTCCCAAAGCCCGGCAACTGTGGCGGCGGCCACCGGCGAGGGCTTTGTTCACAGCCAGCTTGAGTATTTTTTTTTTTTGAATTTTTAGTTTTTTTAAATCTAATTAAGTTTTTATTTTTTACTTTTTAATATTTTCTTTAACTTTTAGTTTTTTTTTTCATTCTTTAGATGCCGACCGGACCTCCGGTGAGCCACGTTGGCTCAAACATATCGGAGTTGGCACTGAAAATATCGTTTTTCAAAAAATTTGGCACTTAAGTGATCCGAAACAAACTTTTGACACTAAAATGAGCTCCATACACAACTTTTGGCACTTCTAATGTTCCTCTCCCACAATTTCTTTGCAGAGATGTATGGCAAATTTCAGAATTTTATATTTGCTTAAGAGAATAATTTGATAGGAGACAACATGTTAATCTGGTGAGCCATTGAGAGAAATTTTGAAAGTAACAAACAAGGACACTTCTTTTTCCCCATAAAAGGTAGCATTTCCTTTGAGTTTCAAGAAAATGTTGCTCTCTGCGTCTTGCTGGCCATTTGTGATTGTTATGACTACTGCTGCTATTGTTGCTGTATTCTGTCTGCCCAGTTTCTAGCATCGTATTGTTATCTGCATAAAATAAGTAGTGGAGGAAGCAGAGGTAAGGAGCTTAGTTGGGTGTTTCTGATGTAGTTACTCTGATTTTTTAGGAGATTGCTTCTCGTCTGGGACTTCTTCCAGGTTCAGTGAGGCATTTTGGCCTAAATGCTGATGTTAATAGCGTAATGACTATGGCAGACATTGTTCTTTATGGTTCTTCTCAAGAGGAGCAGGGTTTTCCTCCATTACTGGTCCGAAGCATGACATTCGGAATCCCCATTGTTGTCCCAGACATTCCGGTTATTACAAAATATGTATGTCTATTTCAGTTCCTCATCTTCATTTCTCTTAATCACGAGGACAGTTTTTCCTCTGGTTCAAGCTGATTTTCTGAAGGAACTAATGAAATTACAGGTTGTTGATGGTGTCCATGGGATACTTTTTCCTCAGCATAACCCTGATGCTTTGATGAGAGCATTCTCCTCTTTAGTTGCAGATGGCAGACTTTCTGAGTTTGCCATCACTGTTGCTTCTTCTGGAAAACTGCTTGCTAAGGACGTGATGGCATCAGATTGCATTAGTACATATGCGAAACTTTTGGAGAACATACTCGATTTTCCATCAGATACCATTTTGCCTGGTCCTGTTGCTAAGCTTGAAGAGTTGTCATGGAACTGGAATTTATTGGAGGGTGAAATAAATCAGGATGCAGGTGACATGCCTCATGAGGATTCAACACAAGCTGGTGTAGTTAATGCTCTCGAGGAAGAATTGACTGACCTTGTGGGTCTGAGAAACACCTCTGAGAATCAAACTAATACTATTGGAGATTTTCCAACTGAACAAGATTGGGCAGTTCTTCAGGAAATAGAACAAATTGAAGAGATTGAGAAAGTAGAAGAAGAAGAGGTATGCAATGTCTTATATGGCACTTTCACGATTCTCTGATCAATGGTTCTCTTTTATATTTGCATACTAGATATCTTAATATTTTCTGCTGTTTATGAAAGAAAAAGGCATCTGAAAACATGATTATCTGTGTCCACTTTCAGCTTGAAGAAAGAATGGAGAGAGATCCCGGCTCATGGAATGACATATACCGTAATGCACGGAAATCTGAGAAGCTCAGTTTTGAAGCAAATGAAAGGGATGAGGGAGAACTGGAAAGGACAGGACAGCCAGTATGCATATATGAGATATACGGAGGGGAAGGAGCTTGGTCATTTCTTCACCATGGTTCTTTGTACAGGGGTTTAAGTCTTGTAAGTTTCTTGAGTCACTTTTATTTTTTATCAACCAGCATCTTAATTCAATATGCTTTGTGAACAATGTGAATCTTCATATAATTGATTGGGCTCATGAAGCATTAGCATTCTTTTTTCCCTATTCGATGATAAGGATTACATAGCGCACCGTTTTGGTTATGTTGCACTGACATTGCCTGGTGAATTTGCACTTTTTCCTTTAACAGATAAGCCAGCAAAATGGTGTAAAAGGATTTATGTGGCCAACCCCCTAAGTGGGAAAGAGCTTAGTTTTCAATGTTGGGTGTTGTTGACCACACTGAAAAATTAAATTTCTATTAACCAACATGTGTGAAAAAAGGGATCAGCATGTACTGCGAAAACGTTTCGAGATGTTTAGTGTACAGTTTGAAAACTTGGTTTAAGTCGAGAAGATGAAATACTGAATGATGAGCATTTTCTGAAGATTAAATGGTGAACTTTTTCTCTTGGCACAAGTAGGTGACTTACTATGGTAAATAATAATCGTCCATAGCACACACAGAGTTCTATAGTTTTCATTTGGCAGATTTCTCCTGGTTCTTGCATGGTCGATAGTTCTTATGCATAATGCTGTTTTGCCATTTACTCATCCTCAACTTTGCATGGCAGTCAACAAAAGCAAGGAGATTGAGATCAGATGATGTAGATGCAGTCAGCCGGCTTCATCTTCTGAATAACACCTATTATCGGGATATTCTATGTGAGATAGGAGGAATGTTTTCTATTGCAAACAGGGTCGATAACATTCACAGCAGACCTTGGATTGGGTTCCAATCATGGCGAAATGCCGGTAGGAAGGTACTCATTTATGTTGCAGGAATGTAGTATTAATGATAAAATTTTTAGTGACCTTAGGTTCCTTGTATCCATGAAGCCATATGAAAACTAATTTGTTGCAAAAATTGATTTAGCTCTCGGTATCTGCACCATGGAATCTTTTCAAACTTCTAACAAAATAATTTTTGTTGCTGTGTGACAAATTGAGCATCATTTCTTTGCCAGGTTTCATTATCCCCAAAAGCGGAGAAGGTATTGGAAGAGTCAGTACAAGGGGAGGAAAATGGAGATGTAATGTACTTTTGGGCACGTTTAGACATGGATGGCGGATTTAGTGGAAGCGATGACGTCCTCACATTTTGGTCTATGTGCGACATCTTGAATGGAGGAGGTTGCAGGTATGTCATGTTAGCTTGAGTACTATAAATGTCAGTTGAGATATAATGTCTTTGCTGATATTAGGAAAAATTATACTGGCCTCCTTTCTGTTTCTATTCCTTTTTTTTTAATGCCTTCTGAAGGTAGCCTTGTGCTATAACTCATGGGAAAAGGTTTTTTGAGCAATTATTATGTATGGAATGCTTCCTAATAACTCCCCATACTGGAGAACGAGACTGCTTTGAAATTGCTGCAGGCATTAAAGTGAGAAGGTCGATTTCACTGTCCATTTTTGTAAGTTTGAAGTGATATGGAGATATTTTTGAAAAAAAAAAAAAAGTGAGTGGAGATGGACTTGATTATATTGGTCTTCATACTTTTCCGGAAATGCAAAATGACACAAATGGTCTCTGAATTTTGATTCAGTTTGTAATGTAGTCCCTGAACTTTACTCCAATGTGCAATATGATCCCTAAACTTTTAACTTGACTACTATGGTCCCTAAACTTTTGGAACATGTTCAAGTTAGTCCTTAAACTTGAATCAATGGAAGAACTACATTGAATATCTTCCCATAGTTCGGAGACTAAGTCGAACATGTTTCAAAGTTTAGCGATCATATTGGTCAAATTAAAAGTCTAGGGACTAACATTGAATATCTTCCCATAGTTCAGAGACTAAGTCGAACATGTTTCAAAGTTTAGCGATCATATTGGTCAAATTAAAAGTCTAGGGACTACTTTGCACATTGGGTGAAAGTTCAGGGACCATATTAGTCAAATTAAAAGTTCAAGGATTACATTGCATATTAGGTCAAAGCCGATAAAATGGCTATCAATTGTTCAATGCAAAGAAAAACGCATTTTCTTTGTTTCTTTCACCAAAAGGCAAAGTCCATTTGAACTACTTCTATTTTTACGAATCTGGTTGGTTGTCCTGCACCTCAGCAGGGATTCTTTACTCAACATTGCACAAGTGCAGATTTCAATAGCTGACTGTTGTAATCTGTATCCAAATTCATGCAGAAACGCTTTTGAGCAAGCCTTCCGCAAGATATATGCTTTGCCGTCACATATAGAAGCTCTTCCTCCCATGCCAGAGGATGGTGGTTACTGGTCCACCCTTCATAGCTGGGTGATGCCCACCCCTTCATTTCTTGAGTTCATAATGTTCACCAGGTGAAATACATGAGACCATTCAAATGCCTCTTCTTCAGTTTACAGCATTTTTCATTTTTGAATAAGCTGCACAGCCCTGAATGTGCTTATTCTCAAATGCGACTTTGAACTGAATTGCAGGATGTTTGCTGATTCTCTCGACTCCTTGCATTTAAATTCTAATGCAACCAATTTCTGCTTGCTGGGTGAAACAGAGGTTGAGGTAAGTTGTTTTAGTGTTTGGCAATTATGGTTCTTGTGATATTTGTGAGCTCATACATTACTTTTGTCTCTTTTTTATTTGGAATTACAATCTGCTGTGGAAGTTGGAAGTAATTCTAGTTTTCTTTGCTTGTTAATTCTGAACAGAAAAGGCATTGTTATTGTCGTATTTTGGAACTTCTTGTCAATGTGTGGGCCTACCACAGTGCCAGAAAGATGGTTTACCTAGATCCACATACGGGTTCACTCTCAGAGCAGCATCCTGTTGAGCTTAGAAGGGGATTTATGTGGGCAAAATACTTCAATTTTACATTGCTGAAGAGTATTGATGAAGATTTAGCAGAAGCTGCCGATGATGGCGACAATCCGAGAGAGCCATGGTTGTGGCCATTAACCGGGGAAGTGCATTGGCAAGGGATTTATGAAAGGGAGAGAGAAGAAAGGTATAGGCTAAAGATGGATAAGAAGAGAAAGACATGGGAGAAACTCAATGAGAGGATGAAACACGGGTACAAGCAGAAGTCCCTAGGGGGATAGGACACGAGCACCCTCGATTGAGGTGGTCAATTCTAACAGGCAAAAGTTCTGTAACAGTGCACGGGCTACTCCAACATCGAAACGAAGAAATGCAGCAGATTGTGGGGGGGATGCCTGATTCTTTCTAACTGCGTCGATGTAAAACCAGTTTCTTCATTCTTTTTGAAGACTGGGAAGATCTGGAAGGGCTTCCGTCATAAGATGCAGTTGACTTGAATTCTTTTTGAGGAGATTTTGTTAGGTCGATTCAAGCAGGCTGGAGGTACCAATTGGTTTCCAAAGAGTACACACAGAGTTGAGTTTCAAAATTCTTTTCCTACACTCAAAGAGGTTCAGTCTAGGCAGAAGTTAGTATTTTTTTTCTCTGATGTATATTCTTTCTCCAAGATGTCAAAGGCGATTTTTGATGGAGAGTGTCGAATTGATGTTTGTTCAATTTAATTCCAGGTTCAATACTTTGGGCAGACTCAAATTCTTTGAAATGAATTTCCCCTCTTTTGGAGAAAAGCTACGATCAGATCTGCAAATTCAGGGTCTAATGAAACAATAGAGCACAAATATTCGGTTGCTGTGTCCATTTGAACCTTGAAGAAGCGGGTAATACGATGGATCAACATTTATTGAACTTGATAAGAGGAGAAGTTCAAACTTCTGGCATGAGCGTTTTCATCTGGTTCAATTGCTCGTGCATAGCTTCTGTCATTGTGTAAGAACTATAAGACAGACCTAATGTCTATTCAGTCCTTTTTTCAGGTGATCTCGTGTTACCAAAAACCCCGGCTTAGAGTTTTCGAAGGTTTAAAGAGCTTTAGAATTGAACCGATGGATAAATTGAATGCAATTCATTATCGGTGTAAGTGAGAGGTATCAAATCTTTTATGGATTGAACTGACATAAACTTACATCGTTGTAAGAATTCGAATTTGAAAGTAGACAACTTTTCCCCAAAAAAAAAAAAGAAGGGACTCCTATTTAGTCCACGTGTGGAATTCAAAAGTAACATGGGTACAATGGTCATTCTCTCTGAGAGCTGAATTTCCTCCTCCCTGGCCCCCCACAACAGAGCTGATACTTTTTGCTCTGTAAATTGCATGCGCAAGGATTTTTGTGCAGTGAGAAACCTTCGAAAAAGACTCTCAGCGATTCCGACTGAACAAAAGCCGAATTCACTCCGAACGAGACTTTGATAAAGAGAATTGGCCTCAAAGCGCGGCTGATATTACAGCATTGCCATCGATTCCCCTTCCGGATAAATTCAGCTCAAAATGTCGGAGGCTGTGTCGGGACTCGAAAACCTTACCGGCGGCTCGGGGCCGTAAGCCTCCGCTACGCAAGCTGAACGCTCGGCGCAATTTCTGTCTCTGTCACTGCGCTTGAAGCTGTAGGGTTTTTGGTGCGGCTTCACTAATCCTAAAACCTCTCTGTCTCTCTCTCTCTCTTCAAGGTAAATGAAGCTCTAGCTCTCTAGCGTTCTTGCGCTCTTTTGGTTCCGCGCTTCAATGTTTGTTCTCGCTGGCATTCTTGCGTATGGCTTTCGTGATGTGAGTACGTTCTGATTGCGTCCTTGTGCTTTCTTTCTCTTTCTGGGTTTTTATAGTTCTATGCATTTCCAAGTCCAGCAGAGTCTCGCCCACCTTTAGATGTTCTTGGCGTGCCATTCGTCGCCGTCGTTTATTTTGTTGTCCATTTACGTGGAGGCCCATTTGGTTGCCTGCGATTGCTTGGTGATTTACGCTGTTCGTTTGCCGCGGGAGGTGCTTCAGCTGCCTGTCTCTGGAAATTTTGAGGGACCCTAATTGCGTGGTTGTGCTGATCTTGGGGGCGGAGATGATGCGTAAATTTTTTTGATTTTCTTGCGAATTTGTTCCCTTGCGCCTCAGTTCAGAATCTGTGGTCACGTGTACTGTCACGCTAGTCAGTATCGGTGAAAAGAATTCCGCGATGAATTGAGAGGGAAAGCTAATGAACCATCCGTTTTTGAGATGAGCCAACACAATGTGATGTTGCGCAGGCTAAATTTGAGGCAGCCATTACCACGTTTCTTTGGTTTCTTAGGTTCTTTGGCTTAGGCTAACAGATTTCCACTCAGAAACTTCGCTGACTTTGCTGTTAGTGTTACTCTGCATTCTCTTTGCTAGAGGTTTATGACTTTAATAGTCTATGTCACTTTCCTTCATCTCTCTCTCTCATTTTATTACTGTTTCAGTATAGCTCAGAAACTTAGTTGCTGTATCCTGGTTTTTGTTCAAATTGCACTACTAATATTTTTATAGATCAGGCAAATGGGTGCCCATGAGAAGTTGTTAAGCATACTCAAGAAAAGTATGTTCACATTTTCAAAGTAGTTATCAGTTATCACACATATCATGGACAATAGCTCATTGCCTTCAAATGCAAACAAATGCTCTAAGGGCACTTTTTGATAAATTTGTCTTTTGATATCTTGTCGGTGTTTGGATGGTTGCAGTTGCTGCTTCCATTACCTTTTCAAAGCCTCCTCCCTATATTTTGTCTGGTTATCCTACTTTCTCTTCCATCTGTTGGCCCAATTCTCAGTCTGATCTATCTTCTTTCTTTGCATGCTAAAGAAATCTTCATGATTGCATTATTTTAGCTTGTTTGTGTTACCAATACATTTTGGCATTTAGTATTAATTATCCATGCGCTACTTCCAGCTTAACTAATCTAAGATAAATCCCTATATTGAATGTATCAGCTCTTTATGTCAAGATCATTTCGTGATCGACTTAGGTATTCATTGCATCATCTGTGAATCGTGGACTTGAGAAATAGATCTGTACCGTGAAATCCTTGTTTAACAACATTCTCATAAATGCATGCATTGGGCTTTGATTGGCTTCTGCATCTGCCTCCCTAGTTTCACAGTGCAATTGTTTGAGTTGGTGTTTGTGAGTCAATTTTGGTGTGCTTTACTTATGTGCCACTAATTAATTCTGCTCTTGACATTCTTTTATGTAGTTTGAAATCTACAAAGCCAGTGTGCTTACCGAAGTCATGCATGCTATCAATGGTGGTTGGGTCGGGCAGACATTTGCCTTGGCAAAGCGTAATGAGTCTGAGAATAGTGGAAGAAAGGCTCGAATCCGTCGATCGAAAGAGGAGAGAAAATCAATGGTGGAAGCATTCGTAAAAAAGTAAGTGCATGGGCTTCTCTGTAAAGCTCTTCAACCAGCATGATGATAAGCAACATAATAAGCAAGACACGGTGCCCTTAGTTCCTCCATTATAGAGGATAACCATTGGTTATAAAATATTGAGCCTTGGAAGTTCAGCCTTTTTCCTGATCTATCATAGTATTGACAAGAAATAATTACCTTGTTCGAACTGTTTAATGCTGGTAGATTTATGAGATAAGTGAAGAAAACTCTCCAGTAAAATAGCTCCAGTTCTGAGCAATGTTTCATTCTCTGATAAGTTTGTTTTGTAATTGTTGAGTCTTTTTTATTTCCCATTAGGTGGGGATAAAATTTAAAAGAGGAGAAAGGGTGGGGATTTTGAATTGCTATTCATCTATTCAAAGTCGTTCTTTTTTATGACTCTAGGACATAATGAGTTTTACTGCATGAACCTTCTCTCTCTTTTGAGGGGATGACACCGTAATGAAATGCGGAGATGGAATGACTAATTCATAGCTGAGTCTATAGTGTCAGTTCCTTTGAATCTCTTGTGCCCAATCCATCTTGCTGAACTTCAATTTACAGAGGACTTCACTCTGCCGAGTAGACGATGACATGTTTCATCTGAAAAATTTCCACCTTTTTACCTCTCAAACTCTGATAAGGATTTGGCAAGTATTCTGCTAAGAGCTGCTGCTGAAACTCGTTCATTAGCAATAGTAATGGGTAAAAATTTGCATTGTATATTAAAAAATTTCAAATGGAAAATAAGGCCAATGGAGATTGGAGAACAAGGAATCTTCTAGATTGACTTTTTTTCTTCTACCCACAAGTCATCAAACCTCCTCATGGCTGTTCATTTTTTGTTGTGACTAATTTTGGGAAATCATACAGTATGTTATAATTTACTTTGGGTACTTTTCTTTGCAGATACCAGAAATTAAATGATGGGAATTTCCCCTCACTGAATCTTACACACAAGGAAGTTGGTGGATCATTCTACACTGTAAGAGAGATTGTCCGCGAGATAATCCAAGAAAATAGAGTTCTTGGACCTGCTAAGTTTGTTCAGGATGGGCAGAGCATTGATCTGTTCTTGGAGCAAAATCCACTTGGTACAATAGCCACCGAACCTCAAGTTTCTATTTCCCTACCTTCAAAAGAATCGGATCAACAATCTAACAGCAAGGTGCTTGGACTTTTATCTGTTGGAAACTCTAAAGGACGTGAAGAACTTAAGGTTGAGGACAGGGAAATTGTCAATGGAAGTCAAGTAGATATCACTTTAAAAGAGTTCGATGGATTAGCATCAACGGAATTGCAAGAAAATGAAGTCATAGAAGCTGGGAAGAATCTTAATGCATTTGCTGAATCAACATCTCAACCAATTAATTTGACAAGTGTAGAAGTAGAGACTTTTCCACTGAGATCTGTTAGTAAGCTAAATGATTGTGTAGATCGAAGTGTTGGTGAAGGTAGGAATGAAGCTTCACAGGAACAAAATCTAGAGGCACATCTGGAATCAGGAAGTGACAGTGCTGTGTTATATGAGATGAATCTGCGAGAAAAAACTTATTCAATGGAGGAGAACACAGCGGAAGCATTAGCTTCAGCTTCACCTTCATCTGTTCCATCACTGGGACAGATACCTCATTTAGTTGATGTGGAAGTTATGGAAGACTTTGCTGATCCTTTGTTAAAGAACTCTAATGGCTCATTTCCCAAGGAGAACTTGTCTCATGATGCTGATGGCAGCATGGATGCTAATGATGCATCAGTTAGTGTTGAAGGCTTGAGTTCAACAGCTGCCAAATACAAACAAGACAGGAATGATGCTGGAGTTGATGTGAGCACTCGCTTTTCTTCTAGGATTTATTTAGTGTTCATCTGCGGAAGCTTTTGCATGAGAAGATAGTAAGACACTTATACAGTGGAGTAATAACGTTGCAAATGAACTCGGTGCAGATCATAGAGGGATGCAGTGTAAACATACGTGATACTTAAAATAAGGATGACTAATAAATGACTCATTATTTTGTAGAAGTACCTGTCGGGGGCTGTGTAGTAGGTGGTCTCTTTCATGTGGTCTTATTCTAGAAATGCTTGCGAAGCCGCCCTCATTTTCTTGTTGGTGAAACATCCATGTTAAAATGATAGCCCTTTGAAGCAAATGTACTGGGGATCTCATGAAAATTTTCCCTTTTATTCTTGCAGAATTTGAACTGTAGGTGTCCAGAAACAGATGGACGAGAAAGATATTCACAGAAAATTGGTTCTGCTGATTAAAACATGTCATTTTTGTATGTAACGTACATATGTACTTGGAAATGTTAAATAAGCTTGAATAGTTGAGATAAATGAAGAAATAGTAAATGGTTATAAATGGATACCTATTTTTAACTTTTCATATGCCCTTGGTTTTCTGATCTTTTTGGTAGTTGATGAATTTTGAGTTTGTATCAAGGAGTTAAGGTCGTGAAACCGATAAATGCCGAAGTATGCGAACCTATTAATCATGTCTCCCCGAAGGAATTGGTGGTAGCTTTTTTACTGTGGAAAATGTTATTTTTTTACTAGTATTTGACGCCTATCAGTCTAGTTACTGTAATTTGTCTGATCCTTCTAATGTATTTGCCCTCATTCCCATTTTGACTCATTTTCTCAGTGGACAATGGGACAGTGAACATGCAGTAGTAGGAGCTAGTTGTTAATCAATTATGCTGGTCTCTTGTTTGTTTGTAGATGTACCATTTGATTTCCTTTCTTGAATTGCCTTAACCTGCTGGTAATTTCTGTTATAAAATACTTCTCTGGACTTTACTTTGTAAAATTTCACAAGTTTTTAAACAAATCTGGCACATTCTCAGATATGTTGTGAAACTGGCTTTGGAATCATTATCCAACAATGAATATGCTACATATTTTGGTCCCTGAACTGAGGATATGTCGTTACAGGCTAGAAATGCTCCCACCGGTGTTGATTCTGAAAGCATAAATAGCAGTTCCACTAGAACTGACAGTGAGGTGTCAGCGCAAGAGCTGAAGCTAAAAGCTGAACCTAATGGCAGCATCCACAAAGGAATCAATCCCCCTTTAGACAGGATTAATCTGTAAGTATAATATACTTTTTTAGAAACATATGATGTTCATCTGGATTGTATTTGTCAGGCTGTGATGTTGAAATATACCTTCTAAAATCATGCTGAATCACCACATAGCCATGGCACTCCTGATATTAATTCCATATGCCAGCAGTTGTACTGCTATGTTCATCATTCGCAATATACCCAAGTATGGTACCAAAGTCAATATTCAGAATTGTTGACTTGTTTTGTGGGTTTGATTTCTCTTTGGCAGTGAATCATGGGAATTGGCGTCCAAGAATCCTTCCAAGCAGGCAATGAATCCTTTATTTGCTGTTATAAAAGCAATTATTGCGTCATTTTTGAAGTTTTGGACTGAGTGAGTTTGTGGTTTTCACAGAGCCTAGAAAATTCTGTTCTACATTCCGCGTGGAAAATGTATGGTTGTTCCTGGCTGTTATATTGTTCTCTCTTTGGGATGTCTCGCTTGTAAATTTTGACGGGCCGTGTATTTCTCTGGTAAGCTGGATGATGCCCATGAAGTAGTTTTGATGTGCAGAATCAGAACTAGATGACTGTCTACATTCTAGTATGGTGTGAAAGTTGTGAAGAAAAAACCCAGAAGTTTTAAGTCTTTGCTAACCAGGGAAATCTGCAAGGTCCACATGTCAAGAAAAGCAACTTGATATGCCCTGCATTGAGTGTGTTTCATAGACTAAACTCATATGGACCGTTAGATCTAATGGGTCTTGCATGAGTATAGGGCACATGTGGAACCTATCATTTATGATGGTCCAGATTCATCTTAGCTTATGCAGGACATTCACTTAATAATGTCATGCAACCCAGTCTATGCCTAGATCTATAACGTGTTACTATGGCTAGGGCGTGTTTACTTTTTGTTTTTGTGACGATATATTCATGTAGTCATTGCCTTGGATCCAGCCATTGCCTACCAACAGCTAAAACATCTTTTAGGGGCTTCCTTTCCAATGGGTACATACCTTTTTAGGTGCTTGGAGATGGGGTTAAATGGAGTAATGAACCTGCACCCGTGAGGATTCTCCATGAAATCCAAGTGAACTTGGTTTCTTTCTTTCCTACATAAATCGTTTGCCCGGTTTACATAGATTTGCAAGTTGAATTTAGTTGTGCATCTGTTTTTTCTCTTGGTAACTCTTACACCCATAGGTCCAGGTGCTTTTTCCGATGATTTGATGCAGTCTTCTTAGTCAGCATGAAAATTTCGGATTCATGTGGTCTTCCTGTTTTCGACTTGATTCAAATTCGGTACTTACGAACCTACATGCATAAATATTCTGCGGCTTAATTACCGCAATATGTCCATAGAGTTGTCAACCTCCTGCAATAGACTGGCCAAAGCAAGGAGGCTAGTCTGCTTACCCAATTTAATGCCAATAGAAAGGTCGGAGTTAAATGGCAAATTTTGGTGGTTGTGTAGTACTAGTAGTTGGAATTAATTAGATTTAGTCAATTGCAGCTATCTTACTTAACTCATTTTTACTGAACTTTTGCTTCCCCTCTCAACTGCTTATTGGTTGGGTTAGGTACTCTCTTATGTCAGGTAGCTACAAGGAAATTATATAGCTTTAACCACTACTGCTATAGTCATGAATCTCACGGAAAAGTATTCACCTTTTGTTGGTGATGTGTGTTAATCTTTTCTGTTTTGAGAACATTAAAACTCAACTCATGAGATTCTTGCAAAGTCGATGAAGAAACCCTAGAAGGTCGGTCGAGTGATCTATCACCTAGCTTGGATACAATAGATTTCGTGTTCAAATCACCGTCTCCCCCGCACTCAAAATACCCCCGTGGGGACAATGGTACCACCTTGTGGATGGAACCTCACCGGTGCATCGTGTATTTGCTAAAATTAGTAAAATCAAAAGATTTTCAGATACCTTTACGAGGAAAATGGTGTCGACCTTGAAGGGAATGTATCTCATCGGGTTGAACTTATTGAAAATTTTGTCTGGCGGCGGACATTTCACGTGGCAAATACATTATAATAAACGGCAAAGCAATAAAAATCCATCCCCCCTTTGTTGAGTGATCATGATATGGGGGTAGACATTCGCATTCAAATCTCCTCCATGGAATCCTAGGCGTACAGAACTTGGTCATAATGCTAAACCAGGTCGTTATATTTGATTAGTCAATAAACACAAGAAGAAGTTCTTATTTTATACAAGATTTACCAAGCTCGCCATTACCAAACAATTCGTATTCCAAAACACCACACCATTGTTCTATTTCGGGATAAACAGATAGTCATTTCGTACCCTCGCGACAGAAACAGAAAATTATTTCTAACATCTTCGAAATATGTACAGTACTTGTTGTCAATTTAATATCATCCAGAGAGAACGAGAATTTTCACACATTGATGAATGCATGAGTCGGGTCGAGGAGGCAATGGCGCACCTCCTGATTTCGCAATTGGTAGTGGCAAAGATAATAACACTAATAGCCCTTAAAACTTTTGTCCAGACCTGCAATATCATTCTCGAACTTGACGATCAGTTCAATCAAGTCCCATAGTTTTGATTGGACATTTTGTGTGATCCCAAGGACTTAAGTAGAAGAATTGGACGTATAGGACCTGATTAAAGAAAGTAGCAAAAATACAGAGATAAAAAGTATAATTTTTCTTTTCCAAGTCGATATAAAAATAAACATAAATCGGAAGAGAAGAAAGATGTAGGAATAATATATATAAAAAAAAAAAACAGTTTCCTCAAAGCTGTAATAATTATGCTCTTTAATGCACTTGAATACTCGACCAACACTAGCTTTAGAAGTAGATCGACAACCTAAAAAACCTAGAAAGCGTTTACTATGTCGGTCATGTGTATTCATCTTTCTCGTCCGACCATTCTAACTGCAACTGACAATCTTTACACAAGCAGCTTCTTCCTTTGTCTCTACCTGTGCTTTTCTTCGTTGTAAACTTTCTTGCCGCACCACGGGGACTCATCAACACGAGTGCCTTACAAGAGGAAATTTGAGCTGAACCCCATGAGACTCTAACGAAGTCGCGCGCGAAACAACAGTCGATTAGCGGCGTCTCCGACGCTCGGAGCACTCGGCTCCTGGTCAGGGGCAGCGATTTGCGTTGCATCCGTGAGGGAATCATCGGCGGGATCGAGGTTTTACAAAGAAATCGATAATCGCCGCACCTCGAATATTACTGCGT
Organism: Rhodamnia argentea; assembly: GCF_020921035.1. NCBI lineage: Eukaryota > Viridiplantae > Streptophyta > Magnoliopsida > Myrtales > Myrtaceae > Rhodamnia > Rhodamnia argentea. The sequence goes on along the minus strand of NC_063154.1, from coordinate 4,462,052 downwards.
CATACGTAGTTAAATTCTGAAAGAATAGTTAATTCTGCATGCATCTCATCTCGTGAGGAGCAAGGCCGGACAATTCACGTGCGAAAGAATAACATAAATAACCGGCAAAACCAATCTCCATCCCCCTTTGTTTTGCCGTCGTGATGCGATACATCCTTGTATTAAAGCCTCCTCCATGGAATCCTATGCGACCAGCTTAACCAGGAGCTTGTCATCATACTAACCCATGTGTGATTACACGTTAATTCGATGGTTAATTAAAATAATTAACGTAGGTCACCCGCTTTAACATCATAAAGTCGAAATATTAGTTATTAACACTTTCAACGTTCAACATAAGAACATAAGCAGGTACATTTTCATATTTACCGGCAGCATAATCACAATGCATTATAACAACGCAAGAAAAACATAAAGAATAGACACGTTGCCGCTCCGGCCCATCGATCCTGAGCATTTGAACACGAAAAACCTCGTAAAGAAAAAGATAAAAAACCGTACACAGATCGGTACATATCTACTCATTCGAACACTATACAAGGTTTCGGGTAATTTTCCACGAGTTACATCGTGTATTTCATGCGGGTTGTGGGGCGGATATGACTTGAAACTGACCCCGTACTCACCGATTCCGAAATTTTCAGAACACGGAACCTCTCTCGTGATTTCAAAAATGTCACCCGGGCACCGGTCGGACTGGACCGGTCCTGCTTATTAGTCCTTATTATTATTTTTGTCATAGTCATTAGTGTTATAATTGTTAATTAGATGGGCCATTTTCCAAAGAAGATGCACAAGGAATAAAGTGACCAACAACCAAACCACCTCTCTCCCTCTCTCTCTCTCTCTCAACCTTCATTCGTACGGCTTCGAAATTCCTTTCCTACATAAACAGGTGCAACCTCCGCCCGAAACTCTCCTGTGGCCCGATCTCTCTCCCTCTCGTCTTCGCCGGAATCGAACGCCAAAATGGCGACCAATCTAGATCCAGATTCGAGATTCGACTCCCCTGCAACTTCGATACTTCCCCGATTGCCGCCCCTCAAGGTCCAAGTCAGAGCCGCCGAAGCCGGACCGACCGACGAGGCCGAAGAGTGTACGACCCCGTCGTCGGTGGAGCACAGGATCCCGCCGGTCCTCACCTGCCCGGCCGCGCCTCGCAAGCCGAGGACGAAGCCGTCGGCCTCCTGCAAGAGAGCCTTCCCGTCGGATCAGCTCGAGCTCTTCGAGGTCGCGAACCGCAGGGAGGTCGAGGACTTCTTCAGGAGCTGCCGCTGCGACGGCGCGGCCGTCGCCGACGTCGCCAAGCGGAGGCGTTTCTTCTGCGACTGAGGACGAGTGGGGGGGTGGTGCGATCGAGACGGACAGTGTTTGGATTGACGAATTGCTTCGATAACCGTTCCCTCTTCTCCCCCATTTCTTTCTTATCTTTCGAATTTCGAATTTTTTTTCTGGTGAATATAGAAATATTCTTTGTGCGCTGATCATGCACGTGAAATGTTAAATCAAAATTACCGAGCGTGAATTTTACATATATGGAGAGAAATATATATATTTTTTTACTTCCTCCCTAGTAAAAATCCTACACATATTTTACGAAATCCATGGACTTAAATATGTATTTATTATTAAATTTAGCATCCGAGTGCCAAAAATCGAGCAATGCTGGCATCAACCGTGGGTCCACGATAGGCCCGGCGAGCCGCAGCCAGTTAAAATCATGTAAGATCTCACGTGAATTCCATATGAATCAAAATCCGACACGTATTCGCAGCCATTGAAATCGCGCGAATCTCACGTGGGTTTTATATGAATCAATGGCCGAGATGCATTGGGCCCACAAGCGAACCGGGGATTATTCAAGAATTTCGCTGCTCGCTCCCGCCAACATCCCTTTTGTTTCGCCATTTACGTTCGCTTTTGTGGAGATCACCCACCGTCCAAAAAACATCGGATGATGAAAGCCCATGTTTATAAAAAGAAAAAAAAAAAAAAAAGAACTTTGCACAACCTATTAATTAATTATGGAATCATTTTCTTAATTAATCTCGGGTAGGGTATATGTCGGTGCCTCGTTACCGAAAGTGTTTAAAGCTGAGGCAAAAAGGAAAGAACCCATTAAACCTGCAGGGGGCGCATCAGAGAATTTTGCACCTAATTATTGTACATCTCACAACCATCAAAGTGGGACCAAACTTTCTATGGGCCATGGGTTGGACGCAGGAAAAACCCGCATCGCGGCAGGGATAATCCGTATTTCTTCTATGTGATTAGGACTCTGATACCAGTGTTAACACATATCTCTTCCGTGTGAATGTTGAGTCCAAACTAGACATGGCCAAAATGAACCGGGGCCCGGAACCGGCCCGGAATTGGCCCGTTGACCGGGCCTACGGTTCCATAATCTCTCCCATGTGATTATTTGTTTTTTTAAAAAAAAAGTCCCGGGAAAAAGAGCCGTTGGGCCTAATGATATCGGTGTTGGATGGTCTTGACCCTTTCTCATTCTAAAACTTAACTTAAAGGTTGAAACTTTCCCTCACACTTATAAACCGATCATTAGTTCTTTTCACAACCGATGTGGGACAACCCCAAGAGGGGGTCGGTGGTGGTGGCCCCTCCTCATAGATTCAAAATCTTCCTTTATTTAAAGAGGAAAATTTAAATATACACATCATACATATGTTATTCTATCGAAAATTCGTGTCTCGCCTCCCAAGTTCGAATTCTCGACACGTCGTTTTGAGTGGGCTCGAGTCATCTCATGGCAGCGAGGTTGCCTCATACATATGAATAGCTAATTTATTTTTGGCGATAATCACGTATCATGCTCTCGAGAGTCTAAATTGGAGTATGTACACATCTATTAAAAAAAAAAAGAACCGGTTTGACTTGGATAGTTTGATGGACTAGTGCGGTATTTGGATTGTTTGAACTGCCCGGTTTTGAGTAGATGGAATTGGAAAAGTGCCATTTGTATGTTGTGACGTCCCATATCGTCAACACCCCATCGAGAAGGCTTTCCAAAACCTTGCTCTCTTTTCTTTAATTAATCTTTTTCTTTCCTTAATCCGAATAACTTGCGTATGCGGAAGTTCTAAGTAAAAATAATCAAGCGGCCATACGGGCACAAGTGCATGCCAAAACAAAACAGTGAATCGGCGGGCATGCCTGTTCAAAGGGTATGGCCTTTCAAGATTTCACTAATCAGATACGCACATTTCAAACAATGGTCTTTTATTTATATCTCATTTATTCAACTACATCAACCACTCATTTATTGTTGACACCTAAAGTTTGATTTCTTATTTAATAATTTGTTGCATAAAAATTAGGGACTAACTTTAATCCCTACAAAAAAATAATTAAATTATCTTGCATATAGGTTGCACTTAGTTCATTTTATTTTATTATTTTTTTAGCATGTATGAATTTACATTTTTATTGGACCGACGGTGGATGATCTGGATTTAAGTTTTCTCGACGAAACCTGAGGAGGCTTAAAATTCGAAGGAGCCCATAATGACCGAAACTACCATGTGATTCATATTCTACTCAATAATACTTATTATAAAACTAATAGGCACCGTGTAGAAAAGAGGAGGAGAAAAAAAATTCCCTCTTTGATATTTCTCTCTCCACTAACATACCGTGGAGGGGCGGTTTTCACAGTTCAAATCCTTAACAAAAAAGGAGATATCAATCTGGCCGAATCATGGGAGTTGAGGATTATTAGGAGAGATATTCTGCGGGGATTCTTTGGTTCAATAGATCAGCTCAAACCTATAAGAAGATCCTTTAAAGTGCTTTCGATAGGGACCGCCTCGTTAAAAAGTGAGCTTTGTCTTGCGGGAGAGAGAGAATGGTGGAAGAGGGAGCTTCATCCAGTGAGATCCCCCGGAAAAAGGTGAGAAAGGGTTCGGTCAGAGGAAAAGACGAGGGAGAGAGAAGAACTCTAAAAGTTCATGACCAACAATTCTAGTTGTAGAAAAAAAAAAAAGTGTGTCAGGATCCTCGCCCAAGCTCTGACACCCATCGCTTTGCCTACTATTTTGCTCCACTGGTCGCTGTTATCCAGTGGTCTTAGACCAAGTGACGAACCAATACCGAGAACCGTCGTAGTCCAATCAAAGGCTTCTCGAGAAAACCGACGCTCGCACCACCTGCCATTGCTCTTCATATTGCTGGTGATTCAACCCGACACCTCCGTTGATCAGTCCCGAGGAAACCGAGCAGATCATCCCCCGACGTCACTAATCCAAGCTGCTCAGTCCGTTGCTCGCCTAACCGTTGATCCGCGGTCCCGTGAACTGAGTCCCTCGAGCGCCCTGAGTAGTCCCCGAAAGCCGTTCGTGCCATGATACTCATCTAACCAGCAAATCCTCTTCGGTGATTGTTTCACTACTTTGCAGGTTCCTCGACGAGAAATCCGGTCGTGAACCTTTTCCCGTAATTTCAACTCAGTTGAAAGCTATTCAGTGGTCAAAAAGTAGGCATCCAGCCAAGGAAAGTGCAAAATCGACAAAAGAACTCGGGAACTCATCAAGCGGTGGCCTCAATCTCGGAGCCCTCCTCATTCATCTGCTGAGTTATTTGTCTTGATCTCTCAATCCACTAGCAAAGCACAAATGGCCGGCAAATGTCAGGTCATCAAGTCCATGAGAATCCGAAGCTACTGATCCCAAAAGCTTGCGGGTATTAGTGGTGCTAGTTCGAATTAGGAAGGCTTACCCCGCAAATCAAGGTAATTTTTTGAATCTTGGGTATTAGTATTATTATTATTATTATTATTATTTTGAATGTTTGGATACCTTATTTTGCTAGATCGTGAAGTTAATTGCATATTTTCAAGAATTCAGTTGCTTGATTTAAAGCATTGCGATATTTGATTGCCTAAATTGAAAAAATCGCATGTTTAAATTAAGTATCTTGAATGCATAGCATAAAAGTGGATTCTTTTAAAAAAATAGGTTGATTAGGAAAATTTGCTTTTCCTAATCTACAACTTGCCTCACGAGCAAGGATTTGAGTTCAATTGTTAATTGTAGGATTACTAATTAAAAATTGACTCAAATATTTGCGAAATATTTCCAAAAAATCAGTTGATATATCCATTGGATTTGATTGGCATAATATAATATTCTTTTGCATGATATTTAAAGACATTGCATAGCATTTTAGATAAAGTTGCATTCTTAAATTAAAATCATGTAGTTATTTGCACGTTTAATTTAAGTTTAGAATGAGTTAATTTAGATTTGCGTTCTAGGATAGAATCCGTTTATTTGGGTAGATTTTCATGTCTAAAATAATTTGTCTTTAATAGGTTAGGGATTAGGAAAACTTAAACCCTAAAATAGGTAAAATAATTATCTTTAGGCATATTTTTATTTAGGGTCATTCATTAATCCGAAAATACAAAATTAAAACAAGCTTGCTATGTCATTTGCATGCTAGGTTTAGATCATATAGAATTTACATGTTTAGGTCTTCAATTGATTCGTGAATCATGTAGTTGATTTAATTAGACTATAACATCACATGTACATTAGTTCAATTTAATTTGCATGTCATCTAGCTTAGGCTTGCATTTGCATCATGACATCGCATCATTTAGCACAAAATTCATACATCATATGCATTCGTAAAAAACAAAAACTAAAAAAAGAAGCAATGAATTATGTGGCGCATGCTCCTTGCAAACCATTGTCTTCTAGTTGTTATGTTAATTGATTGTGCACCCGCATGATAACCTTTGTTAGTGACTTAGGTTAAAATCAATTAATGTTGCCCGACAAAAATCTTTTTCATGAAATAAAATGATATCGAAAGGGCATTAGAGTAATCTAGTGTAATCAAGTCCTCGGACTTTGAATCACTGGTTCATAGAAGTAATTTAGCTCCGCTAATTTACTTAGGTTTCTAATTGACCTATTAAAAACTATTAGTGGCGACTCCAATTTAAAAATCTTTGCATGTTAATTATTTTGAACCCTAAGTTGCGACTTGGTATGGACTTAGGAGAGTCCGAGTTAAGTTAGTTAAATAATTAACCCGATAATCCATTAACCTAGAGTTTTTGAATTTTAGGTCGGGACATTTATTTACAACATTCACATGAGACAAGTACAATAGAGAGCAATCTACTTCGAATTTCCAGCATCATCATCCATAGCTTGTCCGAAAAAGGTGTTATCAATTGGGGTGAGCTCAAGGCTCCGCAAGTAAATTCTTAGGCCAAATAATTAAACTAGCTATAGAATCACAGGATTGTAATTAAAGTCACCACGACAAAATCCAATGTATCCAAAAGGATAGAATCTCAGAGTCAAATCAAAATTCAAGGATATAATCAATTAGAATTCAAAGATAAATTCAATTAGAGTCATAAATACCATAAATCGAGATCTATCAAATCAAAATCTAGGATACACAATGATAGGATTTTAGAATATCCAAATCGAAGTTGTCATAGTCAAAACAGATCGGCAACTAATACCCAAAACAGCAAAACCATAAATGATAAAGTAATAAGGATTAGAAATTCACTTGCCTTGACTAAGCGAGAAATCAAACGGTCGATTAGACGGACAGATGGAACGTTGCACAGGCAAAGGTAGTGAACGGCGGTGGCGCGGCGACTAAAGCTGCTCGCGGCTAGAGTGGTTGACTAATGGCGATGGCCAAGGACATGGGCATGGTGGCGCGGGTTGCAGGCGGCGCTCACGAGTGCACCGGCGAGCGGACGGCTAAGGCGGTTTCGGATGGCGGCCGATGGTTCTAGCGGAGGAACGACAGAATTTCCAACAATAGTTGCTGAATGAACTAACGGCGATTTCTATTTATAATGGTCCAATCGGCTTAGACCAATCAGCTTGCAATCATCGCCTTGTAGCTACTTATTGTGACGTGTCGTGCTTAACGATTTGTCGTATTTTTGCTTTGTTGTACTTGACGCTTTGTCATGGTTAACTAATTTGTTGTACTTACATTGGCCGAATTTCAATTTTCGTGCCAAATAATCCTAAATTGTCAAGCATTAACCTATTCCTATTTTAAACAAATAAAAGTCTCATATCGTGTTCATAAAAATAGTACCGGGTCCATAAAAATTTCTTAAAAATACTCGGGAGTTCGGATAGAAATTTTTTACAGCTTATCCAATAATCTAAACTCATTAAATACTAATTCACTCATAAGCAGGTGAGCGTTTTCAGGTCATCACATATGCTAATGGATCGAGAGGAGCAAAAGGGATGTGATCGTTGATTAGGCAATATCCGATTAGTTTGCAACACATAGCTAGATGGGTTGGGCCCAACCTATCCGAAAATCCTTGCCCGTTCTTGCTTTATCGGAAAAAAATAAAAATAAAAACTTAAATCCTGTGAAAGAAAAACTCGATCGGGGCCACGACATGTGAAGAATTTCTCGCTTAGACCCAGCCATTCTAAGACAAATTCATCAAGCCTAGATGCATCGTCCAAGCCCGCGTAGACGATGGGCAGTTGATCAATTCTAATGTAATGTTCTGTTTGTTTCGTAGTAAAAAAAAAATTTAAAAATTATTCTTCAAAAAATAATCACTTGTATTGTTGACGTTTGTTTGTAAAACAAACAAAAATGCCCTTTTTCCAAATCCACATAGGACAAAAGGAAGATTGCAATTCATTTTATCAGTTAGAAGGGCAATATAGTATTTCAAATAAAGAAATGGGCAAGTGGGCTAATCTCCGCAATACCCACACAGGCAATAATCGGTACTAATCAACAATTATATTCTTATTTTTTTTATTTTTGAAATTAAATTTTGTAAAATTAATCGTAATATCTCGGTGAAACAGTACGATTGTTCACTTAAAAGTTATGATTTTTTTTATATTAATTTTGACCTTTGAAAAGTTGCAATCTTTCGGACAAAAATTATTTTTTAGAAAATGAAAATGTGTAATTGAATAAACTATTTTCGGACATGAACAATTGTATAAGAATTAGCTACCTTTTGGACACAAAAAGGTGTGTTCTTTTCTCATTATATATTTAATTATTTTGTTCATTTTATAACTCAATTCTTCAATTTCAGATTTTTATTTCTTTCGAAAAGAGATACAACATTCTTTTCTAATTGTTTTCTTTTTGGAGAAATATTAGAATTTCTATATAATATTCTTGCTATCCTTGAGGATTTTTGCAGGTAACCATTAGCAACATTATGGGACAAATAATTTCTTAAAGAGAGAGCTATCATGTTTCGTAGTCTAATTTCATTGTTCATCACATTCACTAAGTTTCCTAACATGTATCGCATAAAGTAATTAGTTAATGAAAAAATATTTTCATAATAGATAACAATTCATATCTAAGCATTTTTATGGATGATGAAAATATTTTTCTTTCAATTATTTTCGCAAGCTATACAAGTGATCATTTTCGAGAAAATATTTTTCAAATCAATCATTTTTTGGGAAATAAACGCAGCTTAAGTGTCTAGCCTCACTTACAAACATGTTTAAGTATAGGCCAAAAGTAGCATAAGATGATCATTGAGACGAATTTGGCCCTCTTTATAAAACAAGTGAGACTTGAGACTAGACTAGGAATGATCGATTCCCGATCCGGTTTGATCTCACCTAGGAACAATGAACCAGACTGGAAGTACCGTTCGCCGTTTCTAAGACTAAGAACCGAACCGATCCAATTCCCGAGGAGGCCCAATTGAACCGATAGATTAGTAGTAGAATTACCAACACGGACTTTAATTTTAATATATAGATTACTATTGAATTTACATTTATGAAATGAAAAATAATCAGTTATGTCCAAACGGTCTGTTTGCCCCTTGAAATCGGGAATCAAATCAAATCGGTTGATTCGGTCTAATTTTGAGCGGTTTCTGATTCGATCGGTCTGTCTTGCTCACCCCTAAATTGGGCAGATGCCTGGCTTACATAACTCACAACAACATATGAATTCACAAAGCGAGAGGAAAGAAAACGCATGGAGGAAATAGATAGGCCCAATTTTTTTTTTTTTTTTTTTGTGATTCTGAAGGGAAAGATGGTGACCTGGCTACAGAAGATGATCCCTTTGGGTAAGTTTAATAGTCCACGTAAGCAAATTACTACTCCATTCATTGATTTCCCGCTCGGTTACCCTCCCTCTCCCCTTCATTACTTTCCTTCTGCACCACACCATGAGACAGAAAATGCTCGCACGCCATTAAAGCTCCAAACAAAGATGTGCACAACATGATGACCGAATTTGCAGGAAAAATTCAAGGGCAAAACCCCTCGAGCTTTATTGAATGAAACAAATGGAGAAATCAAAACCTGCTTCAAATTGCAGAATCCTTCATAAGCTATCACCCAAACTCGGAAAATACAAACACCTCCACCTCATAGAAACCAAAGCCCGAACCTTCCTTTCATTCCCGAGAAGAAGAAGCACGACTGTTGGAGATCCTGATTGAACCGATTGAAGATTGTGCTCGGAGATTGACATTGATTGATTCTGTATTTTAGGAAGATAAAAATCATGTACATTTACTTCCTTTTATTTTTTTCTCTTGTCAATACTATAAATGTACAAATTTACAATGCATAACAGATAGAATACACATAATATTTTTCCTTAGGTCTTTGTTCATGTTCATTATCTTTCATGGTATTAGAGCTACCATTCCTAGCCTAGCTTCCGCTATTCCTCTTCTCCATTATTCTTTTGCTCTTTCTTGTTGCTATTGTCCACCTGCAAAACAAAGTTAGAACTACGTGTGAGAAAATCATTTATTTTCCTTTTACAATGGTATGCCAAATTTACAGACGCTTTAACAGCATCAGAGTTCCAGCACTCAAAACATGATTATGCTCTATTCACAAGGACCTTAGGTACCGTGTCCATTTATTTGTTGATTTATGTTGATGACATACTTATCATGGGAAATGATGAGTCTAGCATTGAAAAGTTTAAGAGATATTTGCATTCTACATTCCACATCAAGGATTTAGGGGCACCAAAATATTTCCTTGCGATTGAGATTGCACGTTCTGATAAAGGAATCAACCTCGATCAACGGAGGCTTGCTTTGGAAATTGTGTCTAAAGCTGGTTTATCGGGATGCAAACCTGTTGTCATACCCATAGAACAAAATGTCAAGATGACAAGCCATGAATATGATTTGGGGATTTCTGCATCCATTGATGATCCGCTACTCAAGGGTCCATTGGGATATCAAAGACTTGCGGGGAAATTGATATACCTTACTATGACAAGGCCGGATATATGATATGCCATTCAGATATTGAGTCGGTTCATGCACCAACCAAAACAATCTCGTATGAGCGCAACATTGAAAGTAGTGAGGTATCCGAAGGGATGTCCAGGGCTTGGAATTTTCTTATCTCGCGACTACAACATGAAAATGATAGCCTTTTGTGACACCGATTATGCCACTTGTCCAATGACTAGAAGATCTATTATGGTTTCTGTATAAAGTTAGGAAAGTCCTTGATCTCATGGAAAACCAAGAAGCAAACAACAATCTCCTTGTCATCTGCAGAAGCGAAATACCGTGCCATGGCAAAAACTATCTGTGAGAGAGTCCGGTTACAAGGATTGCTCTCTGATCTCGGGGTACAAGTAGAGGGACCAACTGAATTATTCTGGGATAATGATGCAGCACTCAAGTTGGCAAGAAACCCAGTTTTTCATGAAAGGATGAAGCACATTGATGTTGAAGTTCTAGTCACTAGAGGAATTAGGATAGTGGAACAACCTGCAGATATATTCACCAAACCATTATGTCAAAGGCAACATGCATATCTCCTAAGCAAGCTTGGCGCCCTGGATATATATAAGCCGTCGGCTTGAGGGGGAGTGTTGGAGATACTGATTGAAGATCCGATTGAATTGATTGAAGATTGTGCTCGGAGATTGACATTGATTGATTCCGTATTTTAGGAAGATAAAAATCATGTACATTTACTTCCTTTTATTTTTCTCTCTTGTCAATACTATAAATGTATAATCGTTACAATGCATAACAGATAGAATACACAGAATATTTATCCTCGGGTCTTTGTTTATGTTCATTATCTTTCAATGACGAGGCCATCACCAGGCTCGGCGACCGACCGTCACCAAAGCACATGTCAGCATCTCCATGCTTTGTGAGCTTGACGCCAACCACCGTCCGATCGCTTGGAACTTCGGTCGCAAGCTTTACGATGGTGACTCTTCCTAGAAGCATTTTCATCTTGTGGACGCGAGCTTCAAAATCCGAAGCTCGCTGAGGTTGAAGGAGAGGTGAGGGTTTTTTTTTTTCTTGGTCGAAAGAAGACGTGCGGTTTGACAGCATGAGTGAGAGGAGAGGGAAAAAGTAACGGAGGAGCAACACATCCGTAACTCTTCGATCGGGAAAAATCTCTCGTGACATCCATTCAATCCGGCGAATTCGAATGCTTTCTATCTCGTGTCAAGTGGTAGGCCGAGGGCCACCTCCGTAGGACCGGTGCGAGTCTTCCACTTCCCCGTGATGGCCAATCCGGTTTAACCCGGGGACTTCTTTTTGGGGACCGAACCGTTCAAACAAGTTCTTTTTTTTTTTTTTAAGTCAAGTCTTCTGCTTTTGTCCTTGTATTCTTGACAAGGTAGACTTTGAAATTGCCTTGCAAACAACATGTTGGGAAAAAAAAATTGATATTTGCGGAGAAAGCCCTAGATAATTTTCCCACTATTGCTTCTGTGAGAATTAAATAGGATAAAAATATCGATAGAAAGTTGTAAAGATAAAGAATAGAGAACATCATAATTTTAACGTGGAAACCCCTCCAATATGAAGGGAAAAACCACGGGACGGTAGTCCACTCCAAACCCAAGCTTCCACTATAGCAAATAATGGGATTATAACTTCACCCGAAGGTGGATCTCTCATTTTAATTTGTGGATCTAGATCTCTCACAAATTAGATAACTCGCTCAAAGAAAAACTTTCTTGGAAGAGTAAGAATCGTTTCTTCCGCTACGCTCCGAACTTCTTGCTACAATATTCTCTATTGAGAACGACTTCTATTTATAGGAGCAGATACAATCTCAATTGCACAATCCGAAAGATCTCTTTGATAATCTTCCGATTCCGTAAGATTTTGGAAGATTATTTTATCTCCCAAGTTTCCCTGAATTCGTATCACTTTGAAAATCACATCCGATCATCTCCCGATATCTCTTGATTTTTGTACGACTTGGAAGATTGCGTTGATTTTCCTCTCGATATCCCCTGATATTTTTTTCTTTTTCTTTTTCTCCCTTTTTTTTTACTTTTTCTTTTACGTCATCTACTACACATATTTTACATTGTCCTCTCTAATTGTGAGGGACTCAACACAGCAAGAAATGTTATTCCTAGAAATCATTTCCATCCGGAAGCCTCGACCCTTTATTTGTAAAGACTCTTTCCATGGCTGTGTGTTTTGGTTCCATTTCATGCCCAGTCAGTTTCCTGGAAATGTGAAACAAAAACATTGGGCCAGGACTAGAATTGTCATAGGCGGACCCACCTTTCGCGTTGTTTGCTACGGTAGCACGAGTTGAAAGTGATTGGCACTTTTGAATCCTTCTTTTTGCTACATAAAATTCACGTACTGACTGATGGATCAGCCGGAGACTTGGAAATCAAGAGGAATTGGAAGAGTCCGAAGGTGGGCTAGGGAACAAGCGAGAAAGGTGAGGATGGAAACTTATGCGAAACTTTTTGGATGGAGACAGGAAGAGGAAAAAGCCAACCGAACCAAACCACGCCGCAACCCGATCAATCTTGTGTTGTCCAGGTCGTGGCGGTTGGCCGGATCGTAGGTCTCAATAATTGATCCACAACCATCAACCAAATCGGGTCCGGGGTTTTGACCACAAAGGCGGAAAAAAAAAACACGCAATTTGCTCTTGAATGTTCGATTGGATTTGACCTCTGCCTAAAAGTATGAGGCTGTGTAACTTGACCGTGACATCGTACAGAGTAACCGACAACCGCGAACGAACTTTCTACCGATCCGAAAGAATGGTATGCCATAGGAAATTAAAAACGGGGGGAATTTTCTCCGCAAGGCACGTGCCACCACGTCGAGAGATCTCATCACGTTTGTAATAACGAAATAAGATTCTAAACTTTGATTTCAACACCATATCACGTGTCATGATTAGACTCGAGTAGTAAAAGATGTTACGGCAGCAAGAGCGTGCGCCAGACTAATCAAAATCGAACTGTTGGTGGGACACTTTTCATTTAGTCAGGGGTCTATAGCCAGTTTGAGGGTTCCCAGTCTCAACTTGTGCCACGTGTAACACCCCTATTGGCAACTGATGAGGTATGGAATTAACGCATGCGCAAACTATAATTAGAGGCACGTGCGACATTAAATTCAGGGCTGCTGCTGATTAAACTGAGGGTGCCACCGTTTCACGAAAAATAAGAAATTTAAAAAGATCTTTTTAAAATAATTATTTGTATTGTATATCGTTCATGAAAATATTTACACATGAATAGATGTTGGCAATAATTGAAGTGATATAGAAATAATTTTTTAAAAAATTATTTTTTTTTTTTTTTAGGGCGAAATGACCAAAAGTGTGAGCCCCACATGACCCGGGACCTGAGTTTGCCAATGCCAAGAAGAGGCCTATAAAGCTTTGACTTTCCAACGGCGGGCTTGCCGGTAGAGGGGCTAAGGCGAGAAAAAATCTGAAAGGTGGGCCCAATTCAGACAAATGGCAATCAATGAATGGAGTGGTAATTTGCTTATGTGGACTGTTGAACTCACCCATTATTTTCTCGGGCAACGGAGGGGAGAAAAAAATCTGAAAGGTGGGCCCAGTTCGGACAGATGGCATTCCATGAATGGGGTGGTAATTTGCTTACGTGGACTATTAAACTCACCCAATATTTTCTCCCTATATCGTGGAAAGGACAGCATCGCAGTTTAAGAAAAGGAAAAGGAAAAAGAAAAGATCTTGGTTTTCGATTGATTAATCAAGTTTAGCTAATTCGGTCGTCCGCTATTTTGACAATCATCAAGAGTTCGATTCGGGCAACGTACGATGTCGGGCGTGTAGATACAAGGACAGGCCACCTAAGCAGCGTAAATATATCAAGACGAGCTTGTTTGACAAGTAAGTACGACCATATCTTTGTTGGTCAAAATTCACAATGGCCGACCAATCAAAGAATAGTTTATGCATGACCAACCACTCCGGTCTTTACCGCGCCAAAAGTCAAAACCCTTCTTGTTGGGCAAGTATATAGCTCATTGCAGCAAGCATAACGGATAATGACGCAAATAATTTTTAAATTTTGATTTAATATATAATATGGTCTCTAAAATTTTAAATTATTTAATATAGTCTCTAATCTTTAACACAATATGCAGTGTTGTCCCTGAAGTTTTAATTTATTCACTATGATCCCTGAATTCTTTGTGCACGATTCAATTTAGTCTTCGACCTCTATAAAAATGTCTAATGTCGTATCTAAACTTCAATCAATATAATGATAATTGAACATTTTCATATAATCTAGTGAGTAACTTAAATATTTGTTGAAGTCTCACGTTGAACAAATCAAGATTCAGATATCACAATGAATATTGAGCTAAAGTTTAGGGATTATTTGTATCATTTAGCCGAGCATAAATCATAAAAAGCGCTGACGCAGTCAAGACGTCTTAGCTCGTGGTGGCCGTCGCACGTGGTGGCCTTTATATATGAGCCACTTCACCTGCACTCGCACTCAAAATACAGAGAGAGAGAGAGAGAGAGAGATGGCGTTGACAGAGAAGCAAGAGGTGTTGGTGAAGGAGTCATGGGAGATCCTGAAGCAAAACGTTCCTGAGTACAGCCTCCGCTTGTTCCTGCGGTGAGTTACAGAGATGGAGACATGGCGATTGCTATCGATTTCTTGCTGTGTGTGATTGGAATTGCGTGTGTATATGTGTTCTCTAAAGTTCAAATGGTTCGTCTGCTCATGCACGAGTTTGATGTGTGCCAAGGATAATGGAGGTTTACCCGGACGCCAAGAACATGTTCTCCTTCCTCAGGGATTCGGACGAGATCCCCCAGAACAACCCCAACCTCCAGGCTCACGCCGTGAAGGTCTTCAGGCTGGTGAGTATCTCTCAAACACATGACGTGCATGGCATAATGATCTCATAAGCCCCGTGTTTTCGGCACCATCCTTCCGCCAATTAAATCTCTCCCGGCCTCCGTTTGCTTACACTGTCTTGATGGTGCTTGAACAGACGTGTGAATCGGTCGTCCAACTCCGCGAGTGCGGCGCAGTGGCGATCGCGGGTTCGACCATGAAGCGCCTGGGCTCCGTTCACCTGAAGATTGGAGTCACCGACCGCCACTTTGACGTCCGTAACACACGTGCTTTGGAGTTTGATCTGACCATTATCAATCATTCATGTGTGGCTGAACCTCATCGGTTTGTGAATCAGGTGGTGAGAGAGGCGCTGCTGAGGACGATCGAGGAGGCGGTGGGAGAGAAGTGGAGCGAAGAGATGGAGGGTGCGTGGGGTGAAGGCTACGACCGGTTGGCTGCAGCCATCCTAGCAGAAATGAAGGTCAGCGACGAAGCAGCCCCGGCCGCTAATTAACTGTTCGAATTTCTATTGCGTTTGCCGTCGGCCGGTCGGTCGCCGTAGTTATATGATCTTTTTAGTGTATGGAGTGCGTGCGTGCGAGAGTGAGTAAGAGAGAAATTTTTATATGATTTTCTATATGGCGCCCTTATGAAATATGAAATAATTGGGCTAGTTGTTCAGGAATTTGAGAATTATAGGGAGATCATCTCTTTCTCTTCAGCGATTATGCTTTGCTCAGGAGCACTGCCTTTCAGGGATGAGTTCCAGCCACGAGAGCTTCCCACCCTGTCTTGACTAATGAAGAAAAGTTTCGCTTGGACTTGGATTTCTACATGGCATATATGGGTGATAGATTGGTCAAAAGTGAGGCTATGAAGATGATAGTCCAACTAATATTGAAGATAAAGTAGTATTCAAATATAACGCACATAAACTAATCGGAATCTTACAAATAAGTTAATGCGGAAGCATAGAGAAATAACGAGAAATGAGATTACGTGGTTCGGTCCGAATATCGGTACCTACATATACGGAAGAGCCAGCTCGAATAATCTACTATAATCGGAGAATCGAAATTATAATCACTCAATATGCTTGTGTTTTTCATACCTAAATTATACCTAAATCCTAAGTGTTTGTAAATAAAATAACTCAATTGGATATAATAAAACTCACAAGCACAAATCTCCGCGTGTTCAAGAATCCGTCGGTCCCGAAGTGCTCTCTGTTCAGCCTTTCGGAAATTACTGTGTGGCGCTCCTTTTTCTCCTATCCTTTTGTGGCGCGGCTTCTGCTCAGAGAAGAAAAAAAACCCCCTTTTTTTTTTTAAGCGGCTGCAGCAGGCGTGAACCACAAGAAAAGCCAAAACCCTCTGTTTTGTCTTCGGCCAAAAGGAATAGTACCCGCACAGGAAACAGAGAAGTGCTTGAGTCATGAGCCTCTTTTCTTTGTCCTGTGGTGCCAATATCAATTCCGAACAAGAAGTTGTTGAGTGCACGCCGTACAAGGATTCTTCTTTTCACAAGCCGATTCACCATATATATATATATTCATAAACAATTTAAACTCGGGACATAAATTAACAAGTATCATTCAAATTGGAATTCACTTGCTAGATTAAGTCCGAATCGCCATTGAAGAGTAAATAGGCTCGTCAGAGCAAAATCTTTTGTTCCTTTCTTGAAGTCGGCAAGCATGGTCAAACGACAAAGACATATGTGGAGTTGATTATTCATTGGCTTAAAGAAACAGAAAGTAACGCTTTGAAGACTAGTTCTTTGAGGCGGTGAACTATGGCCATGACTTCTTGTAAGTAGGCGTGGAAAAGCTTACATAGTGAAGCTTGCGTTTTTTCGTGTAAAGCCCATGCAAAACACACCTTGAATATTACTCGCTCGTCTTCTCATCGAAACCTTCAAAGTTTCCCTATCGTTTTCATTCCTATAGCTTGATCGTATAAATGCGGTTTTGTCTTTTGACGTATAAGTGGACACCTTTTCAAGAGCTCGCCTATCTCAAGAGTGCTCCCACCTGAGCACGCTTAAACTTGTATTGTCGTGCCCCATTCCCCATCTTAGAAGACCGTTAGGAGCCGCTTTTTGTCCAGGCCCTCATTGCCCCGGTGATTACCGTCTACCTCATCGGACCGAGTCGTTACAAATATACCATCTCTATTGGGACACCCGACAAATATCCAACATTTTTATCTAGGGAGATCATTAAAAGGAAAGAAAAATACCCAAGAGAATATCAAATTATGTTCACCGTGACACATTTGCTTTGAACTTTTTCTTTGTGATATCATAAATCACAAACTATGCCCACCAAGACACATTAACCTTAAATTTTTTCTTGTGACGCAAAAATCCTTAAACTTGTATTTATAACCAATTTACCCTTCGCCAAGGTTCCGTCAAATGATTATTCAGCCAAAACAACATCGTTTTACATTGCACTTAAGCCGTGTGGGTGCCATGTCAACACCATTTGCTTTTTGGCATCCATGTCAACACCATTTGCTTCCATATAAGTAGATTTTTAACGGTCCTCATTGATAAATTTTTTACGGCGGATAAATATGTCACACAGGTACAAGTTTGAGATTTTTTGTGTCACAAAAAAAAAATTTATAGTAAATGTGCCACATTGTGCATAAATTGGGGTTTTTGGTGGCTTCTGCCCTTAAAAAAAAAAAAAATCTTTAGACCGAACATATTCAATTAGACTCATTATCACTCCAAAATTTAAGTCTATGAGTTAAGAATCAAATAAGACATATTAAAGGCTCCACACCATACTACTTTTCTGATGTGGGAGATGTCGGAACAACAAATTATGAGTGTAAATACATTACAATTGAATTTATTTTATTTTATTTTCTTTCTTCCTTTTTCATCCAAAAATTAAAAGTGAATCGATTTGTACAATCTATATATTATTAATCCCGTTAAAAAAAAAACAATTGATTACGTTCGTCACGAGCACCCATGGTCACCATCCATGTTAGTAGGGGTGAGCATAAGGGATCGATCGAGCCGGGAATTGCCTGGACCGGACCACACCGATGAGTTTGGTTCGATTCCAAAGGGCTTCGGTCCGGTTCTTGGTTCCCAAAAGTGAAACCGGTGTCCGGGAAGTCCGATTCCCGATTTTAGGGGGGAACTAAAACGATGGACCACCCATCCGAACCAACAAAATTTTTTATTTATTTTTTTAGGAAAAATTTCAAATAAGGATCCAAAGTCCTCTCATTTTCTCAAATAAAGGCCACAAGTGAACATTTTCAAATAAGGGCATAAAGTGACATAATATGTTTCAAATAAAGGCTTGAAGTGGCCATAGAGTTTTAAAAAAGAGCATGGCCCAAAGGGCTTTTTCATCATTTCCCACTTAACTGCCCCTGCTAACCCCCCAACGGCGGTGGGCCGGGAACCGCAGGCGGGATGGGCCAGCCTCTGCATCTTGTCTCTCATTTTTTTTAAAATATTTTTGTTAATTTTTAAATAAACAGAAAAAAGAAAAGTCTAATAAAAAAGAAAAAAATCAAATAAGGAAAAAGACGAAAATACCCTTGAAATCAAGCCATTTTTTGAGATTTCATGACCATTTTATGCCCTTATTTGAAATAACATTCACTTCAAGCCCTTTTTTGAGAAAGTAAGGGCACTTCGGGTTCTTATTTGAACCAAGATTTACTCGAGGCCCTTATTAGAGAAAATGAGAAGACTTCGAGCCTTTCTTTGGAATTTTTTCATTTTTTTATTATTTTTGAAATGCAAGTTGGAACTACGATTGTCATTTTCCGATCTTTACCGATTTTTTTAGACTGTGAGGCTAATCTATAGAAATGCATTTTGTTACGGAGGAGATGCAATTGAGAACTTCGAATTTTTTTCATTTTCTGGATGCTTTCCAACATGTTTGGTCTGTCTACAGAAGTCATTTTATGCCGGTGAGCAGACCAAAGTTCATACCTTGGAGGCTTGAAAACAACTGACTTCGACAAGAAAATACAATTTTTTCCAATTCAAAAAGTAGCTCCTTCGGAAAATAACAGAATCTTCCATGTAGCGCCAACGAAGACAGCACCCAAATTTTTAAGTCCTTTATTCAGTTTTTTTTTTTTTTGGTCCAACCTTTATTCAGTTTGTATGTTCAAATTTTTAGCATCTCTGTTATACTTCCTTTTTAGTCTTGTGAAGTTTTTTTTTGTTAGTGTAAAAGTTAGGACTACGATTGCCATTTTTCGACCTTTACCGGTTCCACTAGACCACCCAGGAACTAGACCAGACTAATCGGTTTTGTTTCGGGGATCTCTAATCCGATCCCCAATTTCGAAAATTGAGAACCGGAACCACCGGTCCGGTTCCCAGTTCCTAAGAGAACCGAACCGATCCGGATCATACTCACCCCTACATGTTCGGTTCATCAATGCAAGAGTGTCAAAATATGGACGCTTGACTTCAATTTAATTTTCATATTCCCATTTAAAATCCAGAATTAATTCTTGATCACCTATGAAAAAATTGCTTTGTTTGTCCTGTCTCTTCACGTACTAGCGGCCCTCGACGAAAGCAATTAATGGATGGACGTGAGTTTCCCTCGACGGGTCGTCGGTTATCAAATCTTTGCCGGTTTAAATGTACATGCCACTTTCATTTGATAAGAGTTTATACTTAGTCAATGCGAAGGATGAGGGTAATTAATAATCACGTAACCGAGAGAAAATACCGTCAACCTACCATTATCTTTTCTCGATTTAAAATTTTCTCTCATTTTTTTTTTGTTGATAATTCTAACTTCAAAATTATTTACTTGATGGTTGGATATGGCGTTGCCGGGATATTTCAGGGGAAAGCACGAAGAGCTGATTAACGTGAAAAGATCTCGGGCATGATATAGATAATTTAAGATGTTTTTATGCAAATATTTCCAATTGAATGATCCCTTTGCTTTTTAGAGAGAGAAACATTATCCAAAAAGTTCTAAACATACTTATAAGGCGGCCAATTCAATCTTAAATTTTTTAATTCAATCAATTTAATCCTAAATCTTTTGATGATTTATCGATTTTGGTCGAATATCAATGAAGCGGATGTTGGCTATTCTATGTAGTATGACCGATGCTAATATAGATGATTTTAAATAAAAAAAAATCTAATTTTTTCATGGGGAGGGTTGCAACAACCTTGCCTCATAAAGAGGGGAAGGTCATCTTGGCCCCTGCTTGGTGGCCAGTGTGGGTTGGCGACCCTCACCTGCGGCAGGTGGGGGCGTCGCAGCTCTCACCTTTGGTTGTTAGCCATAGCCTAAATTCCAGCGATCCCTACTAGCCCACGAGAGAAGAAAAAACATTAAGAAGAAAGAAAAGAAAAGAAAAGCCTAAAAGAATATATTTCTATAAAAAATTACAAAAAGCTATCTAAGTCAGCATTGACTGTGGTATGTAAGATGGTCAGTGTCTACGTTATCAATTTTTGACTAAAATTGGTTGAAATGATTTTTTATTTTTGGCATGCTGGAAGGATTAAATTGACAAATTATTAAAAGGCTTATGACTAAATTGGTTAAATTTAAAGGTTTTTGAATAGATTGGCTGTCATACAATAAATTTAGGTTATTACCACGAAAAACTCATAATTAGTACGTCTGTGACAAATTTACCTAAAACTAATTTTTGATTCACAAAAAATCCCAAAATAATGCACTCGTAACATATTTACTCTCCTTTAACTTTTGTCAAATTTTACCGTGAAATTGTTGAATTGGATGATACATGACAATAACTCAATTAACATGGCAAGCTCACGTGCAAATTCATATTAATTTGGGGTAATTTTATCACAAG
This sequence comes from Rhodamnia argentea, assembly GCF_020921035.1. Classification (NCBI taxonomy): domain Eukaryota; kingdom Viridiplantae; phylum Streptophyta; class Magnoliopsida; order Myrtales; family Myrtaceae; genus Rhodamnia; species Rhodamnia argentea. The sequence goes on along the minus strand of NC_063154.1, from coordinate 4,441,074 downwards.
TATATCGCTTTGAGGTTTTTGGTGACTTAAAAATTAGTTTTGGGTTAAATTCATTATAGGTAGATCGGTTTAGAGATTTGGTGGTACTAACTCATGAATTTATGAATTTCTAGATTGGGACTTCATAAAAATGCCAAACTTAGACTACATAATTAATAACGCAAAAAGAAAATAATTACAAAGTCTTTTGGACACTCACGTCCTCAAGATTCAAGGCTAATTACCGTACAATTATTACTCGATCTTCTAACTTCAATAATTACAGTCGTTAACTGCAAAGACGCATGCCCACGTGGCCACAATCATCCACCTCAGACTCATACGCTACCTCTTCTGATTCGCCAATGGTAATTAGGCTCCCCCGGAGAAAATATTGGGTACAGGCGTGGCAAATCTGATGTTTTCCATACCACCATTCAGTGTGCGACACATGGCGCATAGGGTCCACCACTCAGAAAAAAAGAAAAATTTCTCTCTCCTCTCTCTGTCTTGCCCCTCTGTCTTTCGCCTGACCTCTCCGACCTCCTACCCACTCTCTCCTCCGGCCAATCTCTTTTCCTTTCTCCGACCTGGAGCCGAGCCACCGCCGTTACGGACCGCGTCGAAGAGCACCCTCGGAGTCTTCGGCAACTGGCTCGCCTCTGATGGATTCTATCCTTTCATTCGCCGACGTCTTACCGCAGAGCTTGAGCCTAAGGCTCGAGCTCTGCTGCCCTGGCCGACGTTTTCTCTGTACCTAGTCGCAAAGCTCGAGGTCCGTGGCCATGGCGACCGCGATCTGTGAGCTCGAGCTCCGTGGTGGTGGCCGACGTCTTCTGGGTCTCTAGCTGTGAAAGCTCGAGCCCACGGCTCACGGTCGCCATAGCTGTGCAGCTTGAGAGCTCGAGCTCTGTGGCCATGGCGGCCACGAGCTGTGGGCTCGAGCTCCGCGCTTGTGGTGGCATGAGCTCGTGAAGTCTCGGCCGCGAAGGTCGCAGCTGCCATGGCTGTGGAGCTCGAGCTCCGTGGCCATGGCGGCCGACGTCTTCTTGATTTCCCGGTCGAGATGCAACGCTAAAGAGAGACAGTGGAGAGAGAGAGGAGAGAAATTTTTATTTTTTTTATGAGTGGTGGGACCCTTATATGCCATGTGTCGCACACTGAATAATGGTCTGGACCACATTAGATTTCACACGGACCCAATATTTTCTCCCCCACCCCCCACGCAGGGGGCGACCATCGGCCCAGCCAATCACGAGCTGACACGTCTCGATTGTCGCAAAACTAAATTCAAACGCTTGGGAGTTCTCGCCTGATCCGACAAACGAAACGCCAAATGCCCAAATAAACCTCGTGGGGAAGTTTCGTTACGATGTTTCGTCCCCACCTGTCGATGTTTTCCACCAATTCCCTAAGATTTTATCGTCTTTTATCGACTACCCCCCACAAAATTGACGTTTTGCATTTGGAGCCCCAGATTCAAGAATTTTTTTTTCTTTTTTGTTGCGAAGAACACTATATAGTTCGTTTTCATATTGAGGATCGAGGAAATGTTTACACCATACGAGAGCAAAGATAAAAAAAAAAAACTTTGGCCTTGTGAAAGCTTTATCTCAAAGAGAATAATCATATGAATTTTTTTTTTTTGGCCGAATTCGTGCTCAAAACTTGGCGTGGCTGAACACAAAGATCATCTCTTTTGTCATATGATTTTTAATCTATCAACCCATGTTTGAAGTTTCCTTTTCCTTCTCATATAAATTATGTTTTAAAGTCACTTCATGCGCACTTTAATATCTTCTTATGGATGGTCATCGAGTAGGGCCAGTTCCATCTTTAATATTGATTGCAATTCACACATTAGCAAATTTAAGTAAGAGGTATTGACTTATCCCTCGAGACCTATCTTTTTCGTTAATAAAATGATCTTGGAGTCTGCATTTTTTTTCATTAAAAAAGGTAATATATTCACTTGTCTCTTGAAAGAAAAAGAAAAGGATAAAAATTAAGCGAATAGTTCATTTATATTTTCGCAATGAAATTGAAAGATCGGATATGAGTTACAAAAACCTATCAATCATGCTATGATTCTTGCAACACATGGGAAAAACCTTGTATCTTCTCTTTCCATTTTTTTTTTAAATTTTCCACTGATGTATTGATTTAATCAATTTTAAAAAGATATAAGAAAGAGAAAAGGAGAGGGGGTCACACTAGCTGTGCCTCAGCTTGGAAGAAGAATTGACAGGAGCAGAAACAGGAAATGAGTAAAAATCCGGGTACCAAAAAGTAAATACCACTAAATGAAAGGGCTATCGAAGAAAAGATTTCAGAATAAGCCGGTCCCAATTAAGAAATTCTTTTGGCGACAGTAACAGCTAACGTGCGCTCTCTCCCTCCCGTCGCCTTCTCGTCATCTCTGCACCTGCACCTGCAACTGCAACTGCAAGCTCCTCCTCATTTTCGATTTCTCTGGACTCTCTCTCTCTCTCTAGCCTTCCAGCCAGGTTGACGAGCGAGCTCTATGAAGTTGGCTGAAGATTGAGAGCAATGTTCAGGTTTCACAAGCAGAGGTCCGATAAATTGGGAGAGAGATTCGATTTCCAGCTGTCTGACCTTCAGGCTCTTCAGGTCTCTCTCTAAGTACGCTTGTTTACGTCTCTAAGTTTTCATCCTTGCATCTGCTGTTCCATTGATGAAACTGGCTTCCCTGCTTCCTGATTTTGGCTCATCGCTGTCTCTCGCCGGCGTTCTTCGCCCGTGCACGGCGTGCGCATGTGAATTCATTGTGCGTAAACGTGTGCAAGTGGTCGGGTCGTATTCGTCTAGTGGGAAACAGCATTTTCGTGCGCATGTTTTCTAAAATGCTATGTTCATCGTCTCTCTCCTCACGACCTGATGAGACGATAGCCGTAAATGAGACGAGAATACTGGCTGGTTCGATTCGTATTAATTTTTTTTTTTCTTTTTTGAAGTTTTCGTGATTTCTCTGTGTTATCTCCTCGATACTTGTGTTTGCGCTGCTTAATTGGTTGTTGATTAAGGCTCTCATTTTCCACATTCGACTACAAAAGTAGGTCAGAGAGTTCTTTTGGAACCATTAACAATTTAATCGCGGTGGCTTAATGCTTGAGGAAAGTAATTTGACGTAATTGGCTTGCTTCACTGCTTGACGCTTGTCATGTCATCGCTCAAGATGATGGACCCGTGCATATATTAGCTCATTAAGTTGTGCCTGATTCTTTGAACATATATTCATTGAAATCATAAGTCACACTTTGTAACTAGCATTGCGTGGGGCGATTTAATCGTATATTCTTTGTTTAAGGGAAGTATAATTTGAGACTTGAGGGCCACGTAATGACCGTCTTATTTGAGTGAATTTATTCTGGGTGACATAGTGACTATTGAGAGCACTTTTTAAGTCGATATTCTTAATTTGGGAACGGGAGGACACTGAATGAGCTCTACAGTGAACCTAAAATTCTGAACTCGAGCGCCTTTTGCAGTCTGAAATTGTTACTTGCCCATTAAAGACACTGAGGAAAGTTCATAGTCAACTATTAGATTTCTCTCTTTTTTATATATTTTTTTACATGGACATGGTGCCCTAGGAAGCATTAGGTCATGATGCAACGATGTTCTTGTAAGTGTGGACTCATGAGAGCAGCTCTTTACCTCCAGCATTCCTAAAAGCGTCAGCCCAAGAATATAGTTTGGGCTTAATGCTGCTGATTCTACATGGCAAATCCTGAATTGACATGTCCTGCGTTGACACTGAAATGAACTTGGGAAAGCATGTGCAAGAAGTGTTTCAACAATTGGTACTTGGTCTAGCTAACTGAATGATTTGAATAAATTTGTCCATTGAGCCAACGTACCAGGGACTTCTTTTTACCTACACCTTTTTTCGGTTGGTGACTCCACAAAAAAAATTGAGTTCATTTTTATGTTTCTTTCTTCTCTGTTTCACTCATCATCTTAATATATGCAGGTACCAAAAGGATGGGACAAACTTTTTTTGTCCATTATCTCATTGGACACTGGAAAAACCATAAGAAGGTTGGAAAAAGCGCCAGTTTGGAATGGAAATTGTCAATGGTCAGAGACCATATCAGAATCAATCTGGATATCAAAGTATGATGGCCCAAAAGATGTTGAAGGATGCCTGTTTAAGTTTGTTGTCACAATGGTATGAGGTTTCTCTCATTTAAGAGAGTTTTATTGAACATACGATTTTCATTAGTCAAATCGAATGTATCCAACTTTTCACGGCATTCTTGTTCTAGGGATCATCTAGATCCGGTATCCTTGGAGAGGCGTCCGTCAATCTGGCAAACTATATTAGCTCAAAAGCTTCTGTTCCTGTTTCGTTACAGCTGAAGAAATGCAATCAAGGAACGATTTTACAAGTAAGTTGCACAACCAGATAACTTTCCTACGAATGCTGAACTAATTCTGCCAGTGAACACAAACTTCTACAGCATAGTCTGGCTGTTCTTGCTTCATTCTCAAGGATTGAATCAATTTGGCACCAGCCCAGCTCAATCTCCTTCAGGTTTTCAAGTCACATTGTAGTCGAGAAAACAATCATGCTGGAGTTTTAAGACAAAAGTGTCAAGCTTTTGCTTTTATCAAAAGAGTCTTTTTCCCCCAGTTCTTTATTCATGCTTGCTTGATACGGGATCCAGAATCACAATGTCTAGAATCTAACTTGTTCAAATATGTAATGTCTCGACCAAAAAAACAAAATGTAACGTCAGATCCTGTACTATGCCATTCTAAAGCTCAATTATTAGATCAGCATGAGTGTACTAAGCTAAGCCACGGAATGGAAGCATGATAATCTTGTGGGGGCTGGACTTTCTGGATTATAATCTAGTTTTCTTGTACTCCGTCTTTTATGTAATGGAGGACTTTCTGCTACTCCCTGCCATTGGATGTAGGCTGTTGCAGAACCATGTAAAAACATTGTGTTGCATTGTCTTTACTCTATTTACTTCATTTGATTCTAGTCAAGCTTTCTTCAACCTCTGACCAAAAAAAAAAAAAAAAAAAAAGCTTTCTTCAACCTAATGGCTAAGGATGTGTCTGGATTGACTTTTACTTTTTACTTTTTACTTAATCTAAATTTTGTGGCGCGTGCACTTTGTTTTTTCACTCGGAAAACCAAAAAACTTTCACATAATATAAATGGTGACACTTAGATCTGCATATAGTTTTTCACAATTTTTTATTTTTATTTTTGAGTAATGTTTTGAATTTTGGAGGGAAAGGAAAAAAGTAGATTTTAAACAAACAGGGCCTAGTTTTATTCATTTGGTGTGGTTCAGGAGGCACTGATCAGCCTTATTTCCAACTGTAATGGGCATTCTGGAGTGTTCACTTTTCACATATAATATTTCAGAAAGGCAACCTTCTCCTCCTCAGCCATTATCTTAGTTTTCCAAAGACCTATGTGGAGAAGAACTTAAAACCTCTAAGGAGGATAAAGTATTCTTCAAGGAACAAAATGCTTGTTTTAAACTTTGCAGTCACTAAACTTACACCTATAAACAATGTTGAGGTCTACGCAAGTTCATCCATTTGGTGTTTATTCATAGAATCATAGCTACTCAGTCATCAAGTAAACAACAAGAAATCAGACTTGGTGGTTGAGAGCTTATTGACGCAGCTGCTCATCCGCCTTTATTTTCTTCCTTTTACAGATGAAAATACATTGCTTAACTCCAAAGACAAGGTTCAGCTTCACTCTCTCTTTGGATGTTAGAATGTTCCAGCTCCAGCTTCATAACTGAATTTGTAATAGTAAAAACTCCTTCTACAGGGATGACTGGAAAGATTCAAATTCATTACTTGATGAGGCAAGCATTGACTATGACGATGTGGAAAACAATTCCGATGTATCTGACAGTATTTTCGTCCGTAGTGCTGGATCTTCATCTAGTAATTATATGGATAGTCCATCTCATCCAGAAAAAAATGGAAAAAAGGTATTTCTTTCCTCACTTGGGATATGTGCTCTTCGAGTAGGTTTGTCTTTTCCCGAATCTCATCAGGTATCTCATATCCACAGTCCCACCTATCCTCTTCTCATATCTCACCTTGTTTTTCCTTTATTTATGAACATGCATGTCCAGAACAGAGTGTTTTGGCTTTTGCATCCTCTATTATCTTCTTTCCTGAAGAAGATTCGGTGCTCTCAGGATTACTTGTTTTGTAATCAAGCAATTTTGATACGGGTAATTGCATGAGCTATATCTGAGTGTTTGCCTGGGAAAGGTAATATTGCTTTTGCATGTTAACTGATGAATATCATGCTGGGTAATAGGATACATCCCAGATGCAAGAGTTAGATATTTCTGTAGCATTTCCAAAAACCTTCGAGTTTGACTCACACCAGCTCACCTCTTCTCTAACATCGTCACAGGGAACAACGTTCTCACAATCAGGTTTGCGTCAAAGCTTCGACTCTTTGGAGGAGTCCTTTGGCAGGAAAGATTTGTCCCCCAGTAGCCATCTAATTGGGTTTACTAACAGTTTTATTGGACGGCAGGATTCAGCTGGATCTAATACTGGTTCTCCTTATGGCTCCAACTCCTGTGATACTCCTGCCAAATCAAACAACTCCTCATTCAATTCAAATGTCCGGAGATCAGGACGTTCTTCGGAAAAGGAAAACGGAGAGTTTCGTCGATTTTCACAGCCCTCCATGTCACCCTTGCGTAGTGGGGGTTCATCCAAAGAGCTGCTGGAAGCTGTAGAAGTCACAGTAGAGGAACTTAGGGCAGAAGCTAGGATGTGGGAGAAAAATGCCCGAAAGCTGATGGTTGACATTGAAAATTTGCAAAGGGAGTTATTGAACCGGTCTGAGCACCAAGAAACTCTTAAGTTGAAACTTTCTGCATCAAACACAGAGTGCCACAGCCTAAAGCAGGAAATAGAGCGGCAAAAAATTCTGCTAGAAGATTTGATGATGAAACAAACAGCAATGGACAGTTTGCAGTTGCGAGAAAAAGGTGCGGACAATTCTCGGAAAGAGCTGGAAGAAGAAATGAAGTTCCAAAAGGAGACAAATGCCAATTTGGCTTTACAACTAAAGAAAACTCAAGAATCAAATATTGAGCTTGTTTCTATCCTTCAGGAAATGGAAGATACCATAGAGAAACAGAAAATGGAAATTTCTGATCTTTTATCTGCAAAATCAACTGCGCAACCGATTACTGATGTGTTTCCACGTTTTCATCCGGATGACAACAAAAGTTTTAACCTCTCGCAACCAAGATTTATGGAGAAACAGAAATTGGAAAGTGCCATGAAATTTCTGCAGCCCATGTTGAAGGAGAAAGGAGATAGCGAGATTGACCAAGATTGCAAGACCAAAACAATGGTTGAATGTGAGGCAGAATGGAGAGATAAATCGACTCTGAATGAGGTGGAGATCGTAAGCATTGAAGAAATGTCACCTGAAGCAATTGATTCTCAAGTCTTTGAGGAAGTTAATTGTGAAGATGCAAGCGATACCAATCTGAGAAAGGAAATTCAATCTTTAAAGTTGAAGGTGAAGGAGCTTGAGAAAGACTGCACTGAACTTACAGATGAAAACCTGCAGCTAATATTTAAGCTCAAAGATTTGCACCCTCAGAACATGGCTGCTCCTTCAAATATTGTCCCAAATGACAGTAAAGAAATCGAAAGATGTCAGTCAGAAATAACCAGACTGAATTCAAAAGTATCCGAGCTTCAGGCGGAACTAAAGGAGAAGGAAATTCTTTTTGAAGAATTATCTTATGAACATAGGGGGTGCATTTATTTCCAGGATAAATGTGCTGACCTGGAGTTGCAGTTGCAGTCTCTCAAAGATAAAGGTTCTCTTTTTGATGTTGAACCATGCAAAGGTTGCACACGAGCAGAAGACAAGGAAATTGAGATTGTCACATTGCATCAGCAGGTGGAGCATTATCAAGAACAGCTTCAGCTTTCAGCAATCACTGCAAAGCAGCTGCAGGAACGATATGCTCTTTGTTTGCCTCAAAATGTTGTAGGTAATTATGCTATAGGTTATCTAGACATGCTACAGAGTGCATATAGTGGTGACCTAAAAAAACAAGATCATGATATGCTGAACAAGCTTGTACATTTAAAAAAATTAATCAAAGTACGAATTGGAGTCTCCAAGGATGTAGAGTCAGAAAAAGAAGACTCCAGGACAAGAACCATGAGTGGAGATGGAGCCAGGGAAGATCTTCCTCTCTACGACTTGAAAGAAGACACTGTCTCGAATCTTGATGAGGAGCTCAGCGCTCTTCACATTGAACTGGAATCAAGACTTATAGATTTGAGTGAGGAGATGCTGAAAAACTTTTTTGAGATGGACAAGTTGAAGGCAGACAACTTACTCAAGACAGAAGAGGTCAAGATTCTACAGCATCTACAAAAGGAGTTGGAGACTCGGTTATGTAATTTTGAGCAGCAAAATTCAAAGGTGGATGATAACATGAAAGTTCTTGAAAGAGGTAGTGATAGCAACTGCAGCTTTTGTTCTTTGCATGAAGACAAGATAGTTCATGCTAGCAGCATGGGTCCACAGGTTTCAGCTGACAAAGTTGCTGGAAAATTGTCAGAGTTAGAGAGTGAAAAAAATGAACTTGAAATTCATTTATCAGAACTAGAAGAAGAAAACATAAGGCTATCTGAAAGGATATGTGGCCTGGAAGCTCAACTTCAATATTTGACTGATGAAAGGGAGTCAAGCCGTCTGGCAATACAGTTTTCTGAATCTCAATCATCAAATTTCCGGAGTGACATAAAAAAATTGGAAATTGAGATGGAAGCACAGAAGGTTACTACGAAACAAAGGGTACAAGAAATTCATAAGCAGTTACAGGAAGCTCAAGAAGAGTGTAGGTATCTAAAAGTTGCAAATATGAAAATGCAGGCTACTGCCGAAAATCTTATCGAGGAATGTAGTTCGCTTCAGAAATTAAATGGAGAATTGAGAAAGCAGAACATAGAGTTGCATGAGCACATTAGTTTCTTGGAAGCAGAACTTAGCGAATCCAATGAGGCCTTTTCTCATCTTTCAAATGAAATTGAAGTTTTAGAAGAAAAGTTTGATTCCTTGCTGGAAGAAAGCGCCTTGAAAGAGAAAGCTCTAAATTCAGAACTCAATGCACTTCTTCTTGAAAACAGGAGACTGGATAACATTTTTATTCAGGAAGCCAGAACAGATGCTGTTAAGCATTCTGAAGAGGAAACTGGACATCCAGAAAGTGTGGTTAATAACATCCAGTTGGAAGACGAAGCAAAGGTACTAGGCCTTATTGAGGAGCTAGCATCTTCCAAGCAGAACCAGGAAGTTTTGATGGCTGACCATCTAAAGCTGATAACTTTGCTTGAAGATGTAAAATCTAATGAAAGCAAACTGAGAATTGCTGCTAGAAGACTCGCGATGAAACTAAAAGCTTCTGAGTATGAGAGAGTGCAGCTCGTGGAAGAGATCTCTTGCCTTAAGGTTCAGCTACAGAAGATTGAACTTCTTCAGAATGAAGTTTTGGCTCTTAAGAGAACAATCAGTGAGACCACATTCGAAAAGGAAAGGCTGGAAACCTCACACCATGTATTACGGGCAGATTTGGAAGAAATGAAAGTGGAGAGAGGGTCATTTGTCAAGAAGATCTCGACTATGCAGAAAGCTTTTTCTGAACTAGAAGAATGCAAACGTGTTAAAGTTGCCCTTCAAGAAAGGATCTTACGCCTTGAGGGAGATTTAACTGCCAGAGAAGCTTTATTTGCCCAGGAAGCTGAGCTGAAAAATGAGGTTGCTCGGATTAAGAGATCTTATAGCCAGCTCCAAAGGAGAATGAAGTGCCTGGAAGAAGAGAAAGAAGAATGCCAGAAGAGTGCTCGAGCGGAGCAGGAGCAGGTGAAACATGCGAAGGAAGCAGGACATGATAGATGCAAGCCTGGCAATACGAGTGTTCTTCCTGTTAGCCTGGACGTGAGGCCACCACTTGTCCGTATAATGAATTCTCCTTTAAAATAACATTCTTTCAAATTAATACTGCATGGATACATGTCTAATACAGCTACAGAATTACCAGATGAGTGAAAAGCGACAAAAGCAGTCACCTGCAGAAGCTATTCAAATGCAATGCTTTCCAGATGATCAAGGGCATCTAAAGGTAGATCAACTCCATGAAGAGGTATATTTCAATAGTTTTACTGCCTAGCATTATGTAAGTAATGTTGTGGTCATCAGTATAAGGCTTCCTAACGTTGAGAAATCTGATTTCCCGCTAATTTTGTTTGCTCCATATTCATTTCAGAACAACAAACTCAGAAAGCACACAGATGACCCAGATCTATCATTGAAGATCTCATTTCTTCAGAATGAGCTGGCTGAGGTTTTAGAGGCCAACGATATGTATAAAATGCAGCTTAAGAGGTAGGCAATGGTGGTACTCTAGTTAACTTCCCTCAATTTTCCAGGTTTAATCATGATTTTGGAAGTCTATCTGCAAATTTCAGCCATTAGAATCCTAGAGACTGAAACAGCAACTGGTATGCACAGTTTGTCACCAGCATGATACCGTTTTTTCTTCTGCAGATATTTAAAACAACTCGCCATAGCCTTTCATGCCTCAATTTAATTCGCAAGTTCGATCAGATAATTGGCCTTGTTTACGACTTTATGAGAAGTCATGCATTCATTTGCTAAAATAACGAGAGGAGATCAATAGATTCTGGGGATGTCTGGCATGCACTGACTTTTCTATCGTATGTCCATCCCCTTATATTTTAAAAATTGAATATTCATATTGAAATTTAAGTTAGTTACTTCGAAAAGTCTTATGTCCCATATAAAACTTGTGAGCCTCCTTCATCCGTCCAGCTGTTTCTAACTTGAAGATGGCATTTCTTTTCAGTTTGTTGTCCACGAGAGCAAATGATCGCTCACATATGCCAAAAAGCATGACAGAAGATGTATTGCTGGAGATACAACCGGGGCAGGACAAATCATCACTTGAGGAAGAGTTGATACAGTTACGGGAGAGCTACCTGCACATGAGCCTCAGATATGCAGAGGCAGAGGCTCAGCGAGAGGAGCTCGTGATGAAACTCAAGGCAAGAAATGCTGAAACGAACTAAACCGGGAACGTGTTTTTGGGTGAAGTTTGTCCTCTCTCTGGAACCATTTACTCCTAATTTTGGATCAAGTTTTGATCTTTCACCTGGTTAACACAATTTTTTCGCATACAAGGAAACAATTGATGTAGTATTTTTTCAGGATAACAAATATCTACATGTACAGGAACAGTGCATTAGTAAGTATTAGAAGAGATTACAGGAGGTTTAGGGACAGTTTCTTTCTCTTGTTGTAATTTGAGGTCCCACGATATAGGTAAGTTTGCAAATTGCAATTCAATTGTAGCATAACGCAAACTCCATTCATTCTCCGGAGCCATGTTTTGGCATGATTGGAATCACATCATTGTCAATATTTCCAGTACATCAGAAAAGTTTCCCCCGCTTTCCTTCTAATATCCCTGCAAACCTTAACCATACAATTCCATGGATAAGATGTCATTATCATACTTTCTCTAGTGGAAATTCTCATTATTACTCTTTTCAATATTTTTCTTTAAGTCATATTATGCATCTTCCGTAAGCGAGTTTGGAAGATGCATAATATTTTAAACAGTATCAGTTAATTATAGATTTGTTTCAATATGCAAATCAATTCACGGTGTTCATTTGTACCAAAGAGGATCATTCACTTGATTGGATATACAATTTTCCCAGCGTTTACCTTGCCTGGACCCACATGCGGAGCCCATATGAACCTCACAAAATCAAACGGTTGCGATTCCCCAATCCAGTAGACTCGAATCGAGAGAAGAAATTTCCCTTACTTTGGGGTTAGAAGTGGAATGCCCATGGACCCTAGTAACTGAAATAGACCATAGTCAGATTGTTCGAACTTGGACACCTGATCCCGCCCTTCATTAAACACTTTTAAGCTACAACACTACCAAAATCACCGAACATCTGCATCGTTCTCGTCTCTCTGTGGGAAAGAAGCGGACAACTGGGAAAATATATGACATTTTATTTACACATGAATGATGAATTGGCAATGCCATTTTCTCGTTTCCAATTATACACTGAGAAGCGTTCAACATATAATTAGGAGAACAGCAATAAATAACCGAATATTCCAACATTCTCGAAGCACGACATGGCTCTACTGATCTTACCCTGGATTCCAGGTTCTCTTAGACACTTTCTCTCCCGTCTGTCGGCCGCTTACAGTATGGAGTATGCTCGAACCACCTCAACGATTGGAGCTCTACAGAGAGGGCACTTCCCTCCACCACGAACCAATTCATTTGCGCATTTCAAACAAGTGCACATGTGCCCACATCTGCAAAAGTTAATGAAAGTCAGCAAGCAACAGATGTGATCTCTCCCCAAAGGAATCTTGGGCATGCAGTCAGCAAGTAAAGGCACAACCTTCGGAAAATAAAGGGCAAAGCCAGCATACCTGTACAATAGGGAATCAATGTGGCTGTCACAGCAAACACAACAAGTTCCTTTCCTCACATGAGCCCATCTAGATCCGTCTTCTGATGTCTCAGGACCCAAACCTGCAATATTCCATGTTGTGTTGACTAGTAAGATGTAAGAACCAAACCCCAGGCTTAAACCATCAGCATAGTAGATAACTCCATGACTATCAAATCAAAAGCGATGTTCATAAGTTCAAGAAAAATCAGGCAATAGCTACTTCAAAAGAACTAAAGAACGGTGATTCCAATGCAAAAATCAGACCTTTATCACCCGCAAATCGATTTAAAGCTGCCGAGACTTCCTGTCTCACAGATCGCTGCAACTCAAGCTGCATATCCATGCAGGCTTCCAACATCCTTTGCATGTGGCTCATGCCTTGCTGCAGGCGAGCCATGTCTGTTCTAAGATCATTGATCATCTCCCATTCCTGCACCAGCCAACCATTTGAAGTCAGTTGAGATTTCAGTATCACATGCCTAATGGAAACAATAGTGCTTAGAATAAAGCACCCATATGGCAGCAATTTTTCAATCAGCTAAAGATTTTATCCCCAGTTCCCACATTTAAAGCATTGGGTAATACCACCCCTCAAATAAGGAAGCTGAAGAAGTTACAAGGTAAACTCATCCCTATTCAATCCACCAAAAAAAAAAAAAACTCATCCCTATTCCAACAAAGCATCAGTACAATATGACACATGACTGCCTTTGAAACAGTCTGGATTTCTTAGAGCAACGCCAGATGTTTTCAATGCAGCTATCCAGTGAACAATTAGTTGCATTAAGCATCTGTACCGAAAAAAAAAAATGAGTACCCTATCCCAGTGACAACTAACGAATTTCAAGGTTATAATTTCAGCCTGAAACGAAAAAACTTCAAGATCGGTCAACATCATACTGCAAAAATCCCATCGATTTGAATGAACATCATCATGCCAATGTGGTTTGATAAGGTTAACACCACGCGATTATAGATATCAAAAGAACTCACAATTTCTGATCGATGCATGCTGTGGCGAGACCATCCAGCATGGTGTAGATCCTGATGCCAAAGTGGCTGTGGTGTGGGTATTGATGGACCTGGAAGAACTCTTGGAGGTCTGTTAGTGACATCGACTTGATCTGTCTGTAACTCTTGATCTTGACTAGGTGAGGCAGGAGTTGGAGTCGGAGCAGGCAGATTTCTTTGCAAATCCCATTCAATGGGAGCATGACCTTGCCTTTCCACATATGACTGTATCAGCTGATCCAAACTTTCACGGAAACCACTGCGCAGGAGATTGGAAACACTCCTCCTGCATCGTAAAGGATATTAGATTTGACCGAGCCCAAAAGGTCCTTAAGCCTAAATGATCAAATAGGCATTAAAATATTTGTACCTGCTCAAAAGTTCCCTGAGCTCCATGCTGTAAACGTTATCATCATCAGGGGGATGGAATCTATTATACCTTCTGAGAGGAACAGCACGCCGTGCTCTAGAAGGACCAGCAGACCCCTCTGGCCACATTCCCACCACTGCTTCGTGCGGGCCACCATCATCATGCCATATGCCCTGAGTTTGCTGCAGGTATTGTTCCCCCATATTTGTTGGAGCTCCACGAGCCCATTCATTGGCTGAATTTGTGGGCCAATTGCCTTCCATATCAGCAATATTATCATCCCTAAACTCAATATCAGCAATGTTATCATCCCTAAACTCGTTAAATTGTGCAGCAGTTTGTTGTTGCTCTCCCCTCTCACCACCCAAATTCTGTTCCCAGTTGCCACTTTCATTAGATGTATCTTGCCAATTCACACTTTCAGTACCTGCATTGTTTTCGTCGTTTCTTACTCGATTCAATGAGCGGTTACTATCATTTGCCCGGCTAGTGGATTGTACCGGTTCGTGGTTTTCTTGTTGAACATCCAGTGAAGTTCCAGGAGTCATCGCATTTCTGGACTCATTGTCAACGTCAACAGATGCAGAATCAGACTGCGTATTAGCCTGACCGCGAACAATTGTTTCTAGTCTGGAACGGAATCCTTCCCTAACGAGGAGAGAAACCGAGGATGAATTAAAATTCTTGATAAGCTCATCAAAAGACTAACAACAGTACCGACATCCTTTTACCAAAAAGAAGAAATATAATCCTAAATAGCAATGAAGAATGTGGCAATCACTTAAAAACTCTCAAAGCTGAAAAAAATTCCTCTTTTTTTACCTCTAGGGTCATCTCAGGGGAGAAAATCAAAATAGAAAGCACTCTTTCATATTGCATAAAGCCAATAAGAGAGAAAACACTGACAACCTTGGGAAGATGCCACTAAATGGGCATTTTATCATGATACTCCATTACTCTGAAATTAAAAATTTATATTAAATTTTAACATCAGCATATCTCTATGAATGTATCACAGAAGGGGAAGGAGAATGAACCAAAAGGCTGGATAATCTAGACATTCTACTCCTTTTCTATGATCTCTAAAACTGTGTTAGAACTTAGAATTATTTTGAAATTCAAACTTTTACGTTTTTCCAGTGTTTTACTTCTCATCTACGTTTCTTGTTTAATGATCAGACTACTCATAGAAGTTGAAAGTAAAGGGAATGGCTAGGCTAGACTGTAAACTGAATGTCTTTATATTCCACGTGGGAAAAAAAGAACAGCACTGTACAAACTTTTATCTCTCTATAAGCAAGATAATTAATTAGGAATCTAAGAAGGAAAGGCCGTCAACTCACCAGCATTGCAAAGAGCATTCTAACCTAACTGAAAATGAATAATAACAAAACTTCAAGCTTCCTAAACATTTTCAAAAAGATGTTCTACCTTAAACCAGAAACCGTATGTCGTTGTCGCAACTGAACCAATTCTCCTGCTGCCATTGAAGGAGGCCTTTCTTCTTCAACTGTTCTTTCATTTCGCAAAAATCGCCCTCGTAGTAGTGACTGAAAACATTAGAACATAACAATTCAAAAACACAAAATGCCAGCGAAATTGCAATTAATTGTACAAGGAGGAGCTAAAAGACAATATTATAAGCCTGTTACAACTCTTCTGAAAGAAATCTTCTAGCCCACCACAATTCTCCGCATTGCAGCACTTATAAGGACCTCGGAACTGGAAACACTCAGAGATAACCATCCAATCTAGACGGATCATCTCAATTTAATTCGACTCGCAATTTATGACTCTTGGCAAGGCATGTAAGACAAGCTTAGGGTAAATAATGACAAGCTCGAAAAGGAAAACCAAACATGAAAATCCCCCATTCTACGGCCAAATGGGTAATATGTTAGCAAAAGAAAAGGCCAGTGGCCAATGAGGAACCCCTATGAAGTGAATGGTCAGAAGAAATTAAGGTATACAAACTGGACTTCAAGCAGGAAAAGCTCATACACATCTATGAAAGAAAACCCAGAAATTCGGTACCAAGCCACTGACCTGTATACGATTACGGTGAGCGAAATCAGAAACTGCCCGATGCTCCACCAAACTCTGAAGTTCTCTTTGTCGTTCCCTCTCAACTCTCATGAGCAAATCAATCAGGGCTTGTCTTCCACGCAAACGGAGCATGTCCCGCCGAATATGCTCTGGTTGACCATCCTCAGTGTCGGCAACAGAACCTTCACGAACTCCATCACCTTGAGTACCTTGTCTTGCTCCCTCTTCCTGCTCTTCCCTCCGGCTGCCACGAGCATCCCTTCTTTGACTAGTCATTTGCACCCACTCTCTAACAATTCTCACCCTTTCGCGCTCTGTTTCACCAAGCCATTCTGCTCGCGATCTGTTGTCTCTGGAATTACCATTCGAAGTATGGTCGCCAATCCCACTCTCCATCCATCCCCGAACAATCTGCCTCACTCTCTCCCTCTCAACCTCACCAAGATCAGGAGACTGCTCCCTACTTGATCCATTATCATCCCGACCTTCATTTTGAGTCTGATCATGCGACCAAGTGCCATACTCATTCTCGCTCTCACTCACATCCCCAACACTTCCCTGAATCTCGGCGCCCCTACTCTCAGAAATAATGGTGCTCGGCATATTTGTGTTGGGCTCAACACTCCTCCGCTGCCTCAATCTCTCCCTCACCTCTCTGGCCCGACTCAGCAACTGCTCATCCTCCAATTCCCTCCACATCTGCAAAATAGACGAAGCCCGAGTGTTCGGCTGCTCCACAGCACCTTGCCTCAGGGAAGTCGGTGACTGGGACTCCCTGAGGAACGACGAATCAAGCATCGATACAGTCTGCAAACCAGCCAATGCCATTAACTCAGACTCCCTATTTCTCCTCTCGATGGTCGTGATCATTTCCTGGGCTTGTCTAGCAGCCCACCTGCTCAAAATGCGCGAATGGCGCCTCCTTGCAGCTGAGGACTCAGCCAGGTCATCGCCCTCGAGCTCGGATCTCCGTCTCCGCCTCACCAACTGGTCGCCCTCATCATCTTCCTCGTCGGGTGCACGCGTCGAGCTGCACGAGGCAAATGACATACAATCGTCCAAATGACCTCGCATGAGCTCCTCCAACCCGCGCTCGAATTCAGAACAAACATCGCCGGTGGATTCAGGCTTTTGCTGAAGCGGTTGAAAATCAGTCATCTTTCACCCTATCCTAGCCTTCCCTACCGCCACACTCCAGCTACAACCGATAACATGTTCCTTTTGAAAAACATCTTTGCCCAAAACCCCCCATTTCACAATTAAAAAAAAAGAAAAAAAAAAGAACGTTCTACAATTGATATAATAAAATAGCGCTCATCTGTCCGTAGAAAACAAAATGTTACAATCGCGCTATAGAGCAAACCGGAATACGAATGATCAGAAACAGTATGCCCTAATCTGAACAAGGACCATGACAATGAGCGTGGGCACCTCACCTGGCAAAAAAAAAAAAAAAAACCCACCGTCAAGAACACAACGCATTCGAATCAGGAACCCAGAATCCGGCAAATGCAACCGAATTCCGAATTACCGCATCGGTGATCGAGAAGATGAAGAACCGATTGATAGTGGAGCAATGAGCAGGAGAAAAGGCAGGGGGCACGGAATTGTGAAGCGTACCTGGGAAGCTCTCTATTCGCGTCGTCGCCACAGTGAGAGAGAACAGAACCGACACGCCATTGGAAGACGAAGAGGAGGAGGAAGAAGAAGAGGAGGAGGAGGAGGAGGAGGAGGAGCAATGGAGATTGTAATTAAGTTAAAAAAAAGCAGATCTTTTTAGGTTTTGTAACATGAAAATCGAGAGATCAAATCAATTGAATCGTGTCGCCATTTCTATTAAAGCAAAGGGAAAAAATTTATTGGGAGAGAGAGAGATGAGGAGGGATTGCCACGTAGGCGGTGCTTTCCGTCTTGTAGCTTTGTCAAATTAGGTATTGCCACGTCACCTTCTTTTATTAGGGCGTGTACGTATTATTAGCCGTAATCCTGTACACGCTATCAAATTTCTTTCCCTCTTTTTTTTTTTTTTTTTTATATAATTTTCCATCGAGTACTTTCCCCGTCCAAAATTACCTCCCATCCCAACAACTTTTAAAAAAAAGAACCGAATGCTTGGCTCAAAAATTAATAAAAATAAAATGGACAAGAGAATGTTGATTTTTTTTTTTTTGGTCCAATGGAGAATGTTGATTTAGAGGCATCAAAATGGGTTGAAAACTCATCGTCTAACATATATTCATTAAGGTGGTGGGTTAAATATGACGTGGGTCGGATCGGGTCGGACGTGGATTACTAAATTTGTATTGTATGAAAGCGGGATCAAAACAGGTTAAACAAATTAATATAGATCAAACCATTTTAGATCGGACATAAATCGGATCCGGCTCACTCATTTGACTGGTCTATAATTTATCCTCCCAAGCATCGTATTTTTAATGACGCCCGAGTATATTTGCAGCTTCCATCAATTAGATTGAGTTTAAATCAGAAAAATATAACCGCTAAATCCTCACATGAATTATTGACTGTCTCATTTGTTACCGATATTAGAATATCTATTTGACTCCACAGATTTGTCAGGATTTTATATATTTATATATATATATCTCATTTGATAGCGCATATTTTGATTGATAATAATTCCTATTATGTTCATCTTATCACCTGAAATAGTCATGTAATAAAGCTTATAAATAGGCTCCATATCCTATTTTCTATTCACATCAAAATACACTGAAATTGAACTTTTCGCATCATTCGGATGAACAATCGACACATCGTACGGATTAAATTTAAGGCTATCAATGAAAGGGTATGCACATCGGGTCATAGATTCACACGATGTTTTGTTTTCGCACGAATTTAGATGATTGTCGATCGTAAATCGAACAAGTTAAAAAGTAAAAAATAAAAAAATCCTTTTTTTTTTATTTTGGGCGAATGCATTTTGCCCTTGATCGAGGTTCGACCCTAAGAATAAGGACAAAGGCAAAATACATCAAGCGAGAAGAGAAAATGTCTGTTGACCCTTTAACACAATGATGACGCCTATGTAAAAGATTACACTAGCCACTCTATTATTTTCTTTTATTAATTTAACTGATCCCTAAAAAAAATGTATTAAAATAATCCATCATTTCCTGCAATTTCCACGTGGAAACTAATAATGGGTCACGTGATCAACTTTTTCCCCCCAGTGCAAGTTCCGAGAGCAAAATGCAAAACTGCATTGCATGTGAACATTTTTTAATCAGTACAACCCCACTTTAGCGGCTTTGATAATTAAAATTATATTTTATGCTTTTTCAATTGGGCATTAAAAAAAGGAAAACTTTAATAGATTCCGATTTGTTTCGTAAAAATTAAATAATTTAAAAAATATTTTGTTGAAAATAATTATCTATATTGTTAAAAAAAATGAATGGATTGAAAAAGAAATTAGCTTGTCCGTGAAATATTAATAATAAAAATAGTTTTATTAGCTAATTGTTTTAAGTAAAATAAATCGTCATTTTTTTAAAATAATAATTTATAAATTATTTATTTTTCGTGAAATAATCCGATGGTCTATAATACGAACAAGAATCATATCTCTTTCGTGATTGGAGGGCACAGATTCTTAAACCCCGCTGCTTTTTCCAAACCATGGAGAAAGTCAAAAGAATGTCATCATTAACACCATTATTTAATAGTTTAGTACTTGATTTTAATCCGAAAAATTCTACTGGCCACTGTCTAGATGTGGCGTTACATTGGGACAGTGACCCGACCCGACCTCTTCACACCCCTAGGCAGAGAGGACATTAATTTATTTAAGTTGTAATCTCAAAACAAGCAGTACATATCTTTTTTGAATTAAAAAAAAAAGATAATTACTGGGAGATTATGACTTCTCAGCAGATGAAAAAGGGTTATTTTTTTATTAATTGGCCTTTTCTCTTAGTCCATGCTTGACCCACTAAGGTCATACACCTATATTAATATATATATATAGAAATATGCTCATGTAACGACTTTTTTTTTACTATGAGATTGACAGCATGTTTGTGAACTACATAGAATGAATAACAAATAATTAAAAATCGTTGTGGGGTTCACTCTTTTAAGAATTTGTAGTCCACAATCTGATGTTATTCTCATAGTTACAAAAAAAAAAAATATTATGCTAGTAAAGTCTTGTATATATACATTATTAATGCATTATTTCCTTGGCTTTGAAAAGAGACCGCTGCATACTTTCGTTTTTCGTTACCTTTTTTTTAGGGCAATTGGCGAGAAAGGAAGCGTGTGAAGGAAGCAATAATTCGGATGTGTGGATAGATCTTCTAAGGCGAGTGATCTTTGCATCTTCTTGTTGAACCCCTGGATATATATTGGGATTAAGAGAGAGAGAGAAAAAAAAAGGCGCCACAGGTGTGTATAAATGCCAACTTGGAGCCATGATCGCATTAGGGCTATTAAGGGTTTTTGTGTCATGGGAATTCCAACTTCCTTTAAATGTATATGAGGGCAAAAGCCAAAAAAAAAAAAAAAATGTCTCCAAATAAAAATGACATTATTTGGCTGAAAAATCATCCAACCGAATCTTAATGGAGAGTAAATGTGTCACATAGTACAAGTTTGGGATTTTTTATGTGACAAAATTATTTTAAAGCAAATGTGTCATAAGGGATATATTCTGGGGTTTTTGATGAAAAAAGTTCAGGCTAAATGTATTATAGTGGACCTAATTTCCTAAAAAATCCTCAACTTTAGGTCTAGCCCCAATTTATCTCGAACTTTTTTTTGTTTCAGAAAAACTCTCTACTTTGGATCCAGCCCCAAATCTGTCTCGAACCTTTTTTTGTAGTCGAAAAAACCCCAAACTTCAGGTATAGTCCCAAATCTGTCTCAATTTTGTTTTGTCTAAAAAAATCACAAATTTTCAATGTATTTTCACATCTATCCCGTGGTCAAATTCCAACTTGACTTGGCCTTTTCACGGTAATAAAAAAATCCACATTAGAAAGTAATGTGGTGATAGGTACGGATCACCATGGCATTTCCATGTGATAACAAATTCATCCCCATAAAAAAAAATCTCCAAAATGAAACTATTCTAGGATATGAAAATTAGGGACCGCTAATGGCAATTTTTGGATAGAGGGCTAATGGAACAGATTTGAGATTAGAGTAAAAATTAGTAGTTTTTTCTTACACAAAAAAGGTTTGGGGTAGATTTAGGACTAGATATAAAGTTTAGAGTTTTTTTTAGACAAAAAAAAAAGTTCGGGGCAGATTTGGGATTAAACCTAAAGTTGGAGGTTTTTTTCCGAGACAAAAAAAGTTCGAGATAGATTTGAGACTTGACTTAAAGTTTAGGTTTTTTAGGGAATTTGATCTATTATAGTGGGCAGAGTTTGGGATTTTTTTGTAGGATTTTCCATAAAAAGGATTAAATAATAGATTAAACAAATTTTTTTCTCTGTACATGTCACCTCTCTCACCGATGATGTACTAGGTTATGTGTGTAATTATCAATTAACTAATCAAATATACAGTCAATAAATGATACGTGTAAAAAGTTTATGCAACGACGCACCGTATAAGAGGCGAATGAGGAAATAAGTGCCAATTTTCATTGTTAAGCTACGGTTGTATACATAACTCCATGACAATAAATCAAGAGAGATGAAAGTGGTAGAAGAGGACAAGTAATTTGAGAACATGAAACTACACGAGAATGAAGCCAGATTAGAAGTTTTGTCTCACCAATGAAAATTTTGACTTGCTTATTAAGACAATCTCATTAGCATTTGATAAGACAATATTTCAATATTGTACGAATCAATCCATACTGGGTGTTTTAGATGTACTTATTGAATATAATTGTGGGAGGAATACTTGAAACAAGGTTGGTGTTTATTTTTCAATGGGAAAATTTGTCTAAAAAGTTCTAAACTTATCACACTTTTGACAATTCAGTCATAAATCTTTAAGTTTGTGGATTGAGTTCTACACATTTTTATATTTTGTCAATTGAGCTCATCCGATCAATTTTGGCTAGAAATTGTTGAGGTAGACATTAGTCGTCCTGCGTGGCATGATCGGTGCTAACGTGGATAATTTTTAATAGTATTTTAATTTCTTTTGAATTTTTTTATAATATTTTTAATTTGTCATTTTTTTCCTTGGTTTTTTTCCTCAGTGGTGGATGAGGGTCGTTGGGCCCTCATCGGCCGCTGGGGAGGGGTTGCCCGGCCCTCGCCTTCGAGGGTGTCACGGCCTTCGCTCACAGCCGGTGAGGGCCGGGCAACTCGCGATGGTCTGGGCGAGGCCGGGTGAGGGTTGTGACCCTCCCGCGGTCGGCGAGGTGTCATGGCCCTTACTAATGGTTGAGGGAAAAACAAAAAAAGAAAAAACAAAAACAAAAATTAACAAAAATTCAATTCGTTCACTTTAGCACCAATTATGCTACGTAGGACGCCGGTGTCCATGTTAACAATTTCCAATCAAAATTGAGCAAAACGGACTCAATTGATAAAAAGTTAAAAAGTTTAGACTCAATTGGCAAACTTAAAATGAATTGGCAAAAATATAATAAGTTTAGGACTTTTTGGATAATTTTCTTTTTTCAATGCATATTGCCTTATAGAGTCAATGAAATAGATGAGAAATGATCCGTGCTTTGATAGAACTTGCAACAAAGTAAATACGGAATCACACTCAATAGCATAACTTATCAACTACGTTTGCAAAGTCCGCACATACTAAAACTCAATACGGAGAGAAATAATCAAGAGATCCTAAGAATTACGTAATTGATTTTCTTTTAGTTGAAAATAGTGGATGGAAAACTTCTCTAATTGCTTAGAGTGGGCATGACAACAGAGCTAAAACTATTTTTGAAATGAAAAGAAGACATTTCTAGTCATCCAAAATCCTGAGAAAGTATACCAAAAAGGCCTTAAATCTATTGTATTGATACATATTCAGTACTAAACCTTTTAATTGGATCCTTTTAGTCCTAAAACTTTGCACATTTGTACCAATACTATCCAACCAGTCAATTTTGGCAGAAAGTTGCTGACATGGACGTTGACATCCTAAGCGCGTGTATATTTTTAATAATTTTTTTAGTTTTCTTTTCTTTTTTTTTCTTTTTTTCCCTTCATTTTGGCTAGCAAGTGCCTTCAAGCGAGGCCCAATGGCCTTACCCGCCGCCATCACGGCCTCGTCGGTGGTGTGCGAGGTGACCCTTGCCTAGATTTAATGAGGGTCTAGGGAGGCCGCAACCCTTGCCAGCGCCGGCGAGGGCTTGCTGGCCCCCGTCCAGTGGTCGATGAGGGTCACGGCTAAAAATAAAAAAAATAATAAAAGAAAATAAAATAAAGCAAAGACATTACAAATTCAAAAATATTATTAAAAATATTTACGTCGGTGTCAACATGCTACGTAGGATACCTAGGGTCCATGTCATTAATTTCCGGCCAAAATTGGTTAAATGGATTGAATTGATACAAATATCAAAATATTTATGACTAAATTGGTCCAATTGAAAGGTTTGAGACTAAATTGGTATCAATGCAATAAGTTTATGACTTTTTTGGTACTTTTCTCTCAACATTCTAGGTGTTAAGTTTCGACAACACTCAGAGAAGAGTTTGTAATGAACTATAGGAAAAATTTCAAATATGTACCTGAAATGGACCTTGTTTTAAATAAGAGCTTGAAATGCCATTATTATTTCAAAGAAGAGCCTGGTTGAAGGGCATTTTTATCCCTTTTTTTTTTTTTCTATTTTCCTTTTCTTTTTCTTTTTGCCTTTTTCCTCTCCCCTCCCCCGGCTATTGCAAGCATCAAGCGAGGGTCACCCTCGCTCGCTTAGGGAAGAGCCCTCGCTAGACGCCGGCCCGGGGGAGGGTAGCCCTCGCCTAAGCTCGACAATGGCCGTGGGACGGGAGAGGAAAGAGAAAGAAAAAAGAAAACAAAAAAAGAAAAAGAAAAAATTTAAAAAAGTAAAGGACAAAAATATCCTTTGGTCATGCCCTTCTTAGAGATAACGAGGGCACTTTATGTTCTTATTTGAAATAATGTCCATTTCGATCTCTTATTCGAGAAAATGATGGCATGTTATGCTCCTATTTGGAATTTTTCCTAAAATACAACATTTATTATATGTAAAATTTCAGAAAAAGAAAATTTTAATGCACTGCCGGTGGTTTAATGTACTGCCGGTGGTTGAAAGGGTACGAATATATATATATATGTGTGTGTGTGTGTGTTCCTGTATGTGCATGTTATATATAATTTTATGGCGACCCACATAAAAGGTCATAGAAAAGGCCAAATGCATGGGCGCAAACCGGCACGAATCGCGGAGTGAAAGCTGCACATGAAATTTGCCCAAAAACAAAAGCTTCACGTTAAAGTCAACAACATCATCTCAACAAGCCATATCCATCTGAACCAATACAATTACAGGAGGAGGAGAATGAGATAAACGAGTAGATCCCACCCACGAACCACCAGATTCCGAGGGCAATTATATGCGTGTGTCCGCGGGAGTTGCGACAAAGAACGGATCGGGGTGCGAGAATCGGTACGGCCAGGTTAGGTTTCACGTCACCTCACCGCCCCCCCATGAATGATCATCATCTCATCTCCCTTCCGTTCCGTCCATCCCCATGCAGCCAAAATAACAAAAAGAAGTGGGGAAGCTGTCTCGCAGCTCCTTGAACTGAACTCTATCTAGGGTTTCCCGAAGAAAGACTCCATCTCCAATAAGGCAAGAGACTTTTCGCTGGGGATCTGTTGTTTTTCTACTCTTGGAGCTGCGTGCTCACAGGAATATTTGCTCGATATGTCTCGTATCCTTGGTCGGTAACGGCGGCTTCTTTAGGGGACAGCCCACGTCTCGATCCGCTTATCTCCCCCCCACGAGCTTCTGCGTTTCCCAGGTGGGGATATACGTGATGGATCAGGAAGAATCCTATGCTGCCTGCCTGCAAGATTATTAGTTGCATTCACTTCTTTTTCTTTCCCTAGATTTTTTAGCTTTCTTTTTTGGTTTGTTTGTCAGTGGGAATGTGTGATGAAGGGAAAGAAAAGGAAGAACTGGGTGGCTCTAGAGATCAAGCTTGATTTAGGTGCCAGATGATGCCATCTTCCTTAGTCGATTCGAGGTTATTCGGGCGGAGCTGATGATTAGAGTACCATCGATTTTAGTAGATGAAGGCGTTACGAACGAGACGAGAGTGCAAATTTGTGAAGTTGAGTTGTGGTATAGATGTTTTTGGATATATCCAACGGTCGGAGGGAACATGCTCATCCTCATCTAGATGAAGAATGCCAAGTCGAAGATCACATTATCTAGACACGTTTGTCTCCATAAGATACAACTTCTCGAATAGAGATACGATTGGTTCATGTATTAAGTGGTGCGATGGACTATCGATGGGTGTCGAGCCCATTTTGCACTCAATCGCATCATTTGGTATATCAATTTTGTAATCCGCTTATCGTAGTACATCTACATTATATGTGTGCCCCGGGTGCATCATGTGGGTACTTTGATGATGCTAGTGGACTGCTTCTCAATCCAAGAGTTAAGTTTGTAGATCTTACTAGAGTAAGTAAATAAACAGAGAAAAAGAAATATGTGCGGTTCTTCTTTTGTTGGGGAGAATTATCAAAAAAGTTCTAAATCCATTGCAATTATATCAATTCGATCCATCCGATCAATTTTGATGGAAAATGAGTAACATGGAAGCGACCAACCCCAATGCGGATAATTTTTAAAAATATTTTAATATCTTATTTAATTTTGTTAGTCATGACTGGCTGAAGGACGAAGGAAGTGCAGAAAAAAAAAAGAGATAGAAAAGAAAATAAAAGAAATAATTTTGAAAAGATATTATTAAAAAATTATCCACGCCAAGATCGACCGGTCATGTCGGCGATTTTCAATATTGGGACAATGCAAAAGATTGAGGGCTCAATTGACAAAAAAGAAGTTTATAGCTAAATTGGCAATATTTAGAACTTTTTGGTAATTTTCCCTCATTTGTAGCAACCTCTAGTATCCTTTTCATGCGTGGTATCGGACGTTGCTATCTCCTTATCTAATACCTATTTCCTTAAATACGAGCAATTCAACGGAAATGGAACGATGCTGAGGTGATGCCGCAACAAATGGAATCGGACAACTCACCAGAAGGACACTGCAGAAAGAGGAGAAAACTATTTGACAACCTAGAAGGGACCATGGGACGACCTCCTTGTTCACATGCCATCAACATCGTCACCGATCTTACTTTGTTGCAATTCTAGTGTCTTCTAAGAATTCCCACAGCCGTCACCTCATAGTTTATCTTTGATTATGAGTTCTAATTGCCACAAACTCTTAATTCGGTAAACCTTCGATGGATCTCGGCTCAGCTACTTTGCATCTAGGAGGAGCCAAATTCAGGGAGTTGATGGAATGAAAAACCAATTTTTTGATGCGATTATGGCACTGTACTCGGCCCCCAAGAGATCAATTCATTAGTTGTATGATTATATGATTGACAGTCAAGCTCATTGAACAGCCACGGCATCATGCAATACGTGAAAAGTCAAATGGAATCAACATAAGATAAAGCATCCACAATAAATTTTTAGGAATCCTAATTTGTCTAACGACATTTCATGAAATCAAAAGGCTTCTCTTGGAGCATTTCCCTATTCATGGAAGAGCAGTTATCAACTTGTCAGAGTCGACAGACAACCCACAGTTGTTTTGATCTCATCTCAGGACGTAATCAACAGCATCATGTGTTCATATAAACTTCTCCTAAATAGGGATCATGTAATTGTAGGCCATCACACATCGATGGATTATGGTAATAAGTATATGCAGACAGAAAAATCCTCACTTCTGCTAGAGAGGAAAAAGAAAAATTGACTGTGCACTGTTTAACAAACATATCCTGCAACTGTTGAAACCAATGCGATCTGGCTATGATCATCAAAGAACTCAGTTTATGCCCACATATCATCAGAAATAAACTTTAGGAATAAGAACTCAACTCATTTTCCTTCCAAAGTTAAATTTAAAATGCATGAAGTGATGTAGAATGCTATATCCGCAAAGATAATTAAGATACAATTTGCCTTTTGTCTCCTTTGAGGCAGTTGTAGGGTAATAAATTACGTCCATCATGCCATATTTTAGTCCTTTGTCAATCTAAGTGCAAGAAAACTCAATTAACTTATCCAATTGAATAACCAAATGCAGTAAAAGAAACCGGAGATGAGATACAAGTGCAACTACAGAGGGCCTAATTCAAACGGCTTTTGCAACATACTGCAGTTTCAATGAAAGCATTCTACGGAAAAAGTGAAGCATAATCCACGTGAATGACCAAAGAAAAACTAGAACAACACTGTATAAAAGAGTTGCTTGCACTTACTTCGATGGCTAGCCTACGAACTAACAAAAAAAATTGCATATGCTAAACCAGAGCAACTGTTGGATCCTACAGGACTGGCATTGTGGGCTTGACTCACATAAGCAGCCAAGTTATCAATAGAAACAGTAGCATGTGCATCTGCAGCCTTCTACCATTCAGATTTTACCCGTTCCAAGAGGCTGCCTTGAGGTGTCACCAGAAGCCCAGGCTTGATAATCTTTCACAAGCTACACAAGAAGACGAGCACATGGGTATAGGGAAAAAAAAAGACATTTGGATTAAGAGAAAAACAAAAAAGCAAGTGACCCAAAAGTTTCATTATATTATACTGTCCAGTAGGCACTGGCGAGCCGATATGAATGAGTATCAATTCCTATGGAGAGAGGTCTCATAAAAAAGCTTGTCTTGGCAACAAACTTGCAGATAATTATTCCAGTGAGGGGAGTAGCAACCAGAAATTTCAATGGATCATAGTTTAGACATGGTCATAAGAAAAATTTACCATCGGCATTTCTGGTGATGACTATGATTTTCCTGCCATTCTTGATTAACAGACTTCAACTGAACATCTCAGCATTTATGAGCAAGAAAGACGGTAATTTCTATGGATATAGAGACTTAAAAAATAACCCAGTCGCGCTTACAATTTAACTTCTAGATCCTGGCAAATTTGGACTCCTCATACTGTAGCTTTTTTATACCAGTTCAGTCCAGGACTAGGGTTGAAGCGAATCTAAAGACTAGTCTAAAAGCAAAGATTAGTTAAGAGCATATAACTACTGTTCACTCTCTGAGTAGTGTAACTTTAAGCTCCTCTTCTGTTTCCATGGAAGAATAAAGAGTCCTTAATCTACTACAATCATACCAATAGGTGTAGGCACTTCTCTCAGAAAGTTAATAAACGCGAAGCGACATAGTGCTACCATAACAAAAGCCTTAGTGATCACAAGCTAGTGCTTCTTTAGGCTTTAGCACCTCAGCTGGATGTTCGAGCAGTTTTAAAAGGGGTGCTTTGGCATTCGCCTGCTAGCCAGATTATGAAGGTGTTCGATTCTCATTTCATTTTCTCAGCAATGTCGCAAAAAGCCAAGCAATTCATTAGTGTCGGCAGGCAATGATTGATGAATCCATCAATCAATTCACTTCAATACAAGAATCTATTAAACTACTCGTGCTTTGTGCAAAAATCTTATCAAATCTTCCGAATATTCATCTATCACCTGGAGCCCATCTCCAATTTGGCAGTGGCTCCACCACAACGTTGCACTTGTCTGTAGCTCTGGTGAAACGTCTAATCCATATTCTGGGTGCTGCCTCAGTCAGTTATCACTTCATCCTTTTCCCAGACAGCATTTAGATGAACCATCGTTTATTCAGCTTGAAACAATCCCTCATGGTGCTTTGTTAATGGATCTGTTGCCATATTTGCAGCTGAAAGATTTTCCCTTCCAACATGTCCAAAGTGTGAGTCTAAGTTTAAAGCAGTATTACATGGAATACGCGGCCTCCTAGACCGATCACTCAACTGTTCATTACTATGTCCTAAGCTATCTGTGCGAACTGAGCATAAGCCACGAACTTTGTTGAGTGAGCAGAAACCTCTCAATAAGCTGCATAGCATATGTCAAGAGAGTAATCAAAGGAAAGACCTATGTCAGAGTCCCTGCAGTTCCAAACCTTTAAACACAGAGTTAATAGATTTCCCAGGGAATCACCGAATCACGGCCCTCAATGGGGCACTTAATTCCTGATTAAACATCACAAACATGAGGGTAGTGCCTCCACAATCTCCATGTTTATTGGTGCTATTCTAATATGAATGCCTCCAGGGAAATATGATTAATATACTGGTTCATTTTAATAAATATCGTGCTTCAAAAAGCAACTACAGAAGAACCACAATGTTTCAAAGGCATGGGGCCAGACACCTGAATAGGTAAACCTACCATGAAATAGTAGCCCATTAACAGTTGATAGTTGCACACACAAATGCCACCTATACTGCCCCTTGTCATAGGCCATTGCTCTGACATTATCTTTTCGATCACCTCTAAAAGAGAATGTGTTCGCATTAATTATATACAAAATTAGCATTCTTGACGTACTAAATCCATATTAGCCAGAGATCCTCACTTCTTGCACCATCCACGCTGCAATATCTGCAATTTATCTAATGTGTGATATCACAACTTTCTGTACCTTACCTTCCTTTTTCTTAAATTCATATTCCCTGTAGGAGATCCAATCCTTGGAAAACGGAAAGTTCCACAGGCACATACTACAATTAGTTCACCACGCGGATGATTTTCCATTACTCTTAAAGAGGCAATAGTATCATGTACTCCTAGTTCCCAAGCATTTTCAGTCATTGGAAACAAGCATATTGATGTTTGGCATAATCAATAAGGCAAATAGTAGTGCCATTGCACCCATCCTGAAGCAGTCTGATGGAAGTTAAGAGAAAATTTTACATGCAGTAGTCAAAACCTGGGTCATAAAGCGTGGAAGCATGATCCTGAGTATTTGCTCAAGAATTTGAGTGCCACTTGATTCAATGGCTTGCACTGGAATAGCTTGAAAAGCAAAAGGAATGTCAATGCTGACCTGTTTTTGATAACAATTTGAAGTATTATTTTGAGAGTCTGTAAGTGTTCTTTCAAGAGTCTGCAAGACAATATAATGTCACTGCTACAAAGGAAATATGTTAGAAGCACCTCAATAGTTGTGTCTGAAGTGAGTTGTTGCAGTGATGACGTCCTTTGATTGCTTTCACATGATATTCGGTTCACCATAGAAGCTGCATGCCCATACGAAATCAGTGTCAAAGTTCTCCTGGGAAAAAAGCATGTACATCTAAATTTAGAGAGAACATCAATCGCTTTTGCATTTGGAAAAAGAAACCAAATGAAGCAGATTGCTAACAGTGAACAGCACAAGACATTCCAATTAAGCAAACAAAGTTGCTCATATAAAGTGCAATATCTGATGGTAATTTTCAACAAAGTTCTCACAGGTTATGCAAAACAAAGCTGCACGAAAAATCAGAACATGACAATCAAGTCATGAACATGCTCCATAGTGGAAAGAATACGACAGACTGCTAATGATGAGTAACTTCTTCTTTCAAATGGTTAACATCCATTTCTAGAGTAAGCATTAGAGATGAATGGAGGTGAAGATAAGAAATAACCAACAGGACAAGTTATTTTATGCAGAATTATAATTGCGCTCTTATCATGTTATTCGCATAAGATTGCCTGATTTTGAGCTAACTTTCAACAAAGATTAACCAAAAGTAGTCAAGACTCGAGTGATTTATAACCCAAAAGCACTTCAAATTTGTAGGAGAAGATGAAACAGAAAACAGAGAAACATCTTACCGTCGAATTTATCATTCTGAGCAGCAATAATCGGCGAGCCCTCAAGCTGCCAACAGAGAAAAAAGACCGTATTACAACCACACACCATACTTATGAACCACGCCTTCAAACGCATACACAAGTCAATGTGGAACCTGCTCAGCCAATGTCAAATTTTCATAGCTCAAAATTTTTATTTCCAAACAAATCTCTTCTCAATTGAGCACATGGATCACACATTGTACTAAACCAATCAAATCTGACACTAAGACACAACAGAGGGCACACACCTTGCACGACAATAGCTTAATGCAACAGCCATTGGGCTGCTCTTCCACCCTAACCAGCAAAACAGGGCACACCTCAAACGCAAAGAACTTGAACCTATGCACATAGCACCGGAACGTGCTGTCATCCACTCTCTCGATTCTCTCCGCGTCCAACACCGAGTACTGACTCGCCGGCAAGCTCATGTACTCACCTACCAAAACCCCAAACACCACGACCATGCCGGCATCAAATCAGAAGCTAACTCAAAAAAAAAAAAAAAAACTATCTCCACTATCATTACTCAGAGGCCGGTCCAGCTGCCTGACGGAGACGGACTCTTTCCTCCGGGCGACGAGCCGGGCCTTAGGGTTGGAGCTCGCCGAGACGCGGAGCGGAGGAGGTCGGGAGTCGGCGGCGGCGGCGCCGTCTTCAGAGGAAGCGAGGCGGAGGAGGGCGTGTCGGAAGGAGAGGAGGTTCCGGGAGCTCGCGCGTGGATAGGAAGCGGAAGAGAAGGCGAGGGAGAGAGGAGAAGCAGAGCCCGTCGCCGCCATCTTCGGTGGAGAGTCGGCTCCTATCGATCAAGCGATGGTGAGGATTCAAGCTGCAAACACCATGGCGAACGAGCTGAGCGTGGAGATGGAGACTTGAGGAGTGTACTTTAGCTTGGGAAGCAGTGGCCGAGGATGAGCGACAGCGTGGCCTCTCCTTGTCTCTCGTTTGGCTATTTATTTCCGAAACAGCAACGACAACTTCTTTCCCTTTTTTTTTTTTTTTCTTGTTTCTCTTTTTGCTATTCCAATTTCCTCGGCCCAAATAGTTTCTGATTTCGACCCCTAAAAAATATATAGTTTCTGCTTTTATTGCAAAAAATTAAAAAGCTCGGCTTTGGGTGGGCTGGGCCGAGCCTGAAAATCCTTCCCCTAAGCCCGCCCATAATTTAAAAATTAATAATCGAAACATCATCGCATAAAATATTAATCGAGATTAAGAGGATCGAGTAGTCTAACTCAAAAAGAAAAGCATGCTTTATACTTATTTTGTGCTTCTAATCAATTGGATTTAGGCGGGCCTTATAAGCTGTAATGTGAAGACTAAAAATTTCTCCGGTTAGAATTATAAGCGGAATAGTTAGTTATAAACGAGAATGAGCGACAATTGTGTCTCGAGAGTTCTAATCACGGGCGCGACGGATGTTGAACTAATGGGACTGTTGGATGTGGAGGATAGTTTTTGGACGGACAAGCGATCGATGCTTTGGTTTGGATCTCATACGATCGCTCGGCACGAAGCTTGGACCCGCGAAGCCCACCGACCTTAACCTCTCTCTCTTCCCCGCCTCTCACCCCTCACCCACTATAAAAGCCATTCTTTTCTCTCTCCGTTATGTTGTGGTAGGCTGGTAGCCCCTCAAGAGAACTCTCTCCCATTTCTCCTCTCTTTTCTCTCGGTCTCATCTCCCTTGCCCGTGCTCCACCCAACTAGCTCAGCGACCCTCGAAGCTCGGCGCCGACGACCCACAAGCTTCCCTAGCATCTCCCTCAGCCCCTCGCCACGCCTGACCAGCCTTCATCCTTCACCTCGCCTCATTCATGCGCCGTCAAAGAAGGAGGAACCACGGCTTGTTGCGGGCGTGATTTGACTTCGTTTACTCTGAGCTACAAACTGAGGCAAGTAAATATCTATCCTCACCGCTAGTCTGCTCATTCTTCGTTTGTTTTAGCACGAATTCTCGATTTTTGAAAGTGGGTATGCCGAAGAGTGGTCGGTCTTGCGTGGTAGGGAAAATGGCGATGAATTTTCGATCCGTTGTTTGGGTTGACGTCTCTCAGTACTGCATAAGCGGTTTATGTAAGCTGATCGTCCTGATTGTCGTTCGTGTGCAATGAATTGAGATGGGATCATACAGAGTGAAGTTAGGCCACATGGATGGGGAAAGGATTTGTGAGGTTGGGTACTTAACTGAGGTAAGTTCAGTGGTTACTTGATTATTACCTGGCTTTGGGTAAGTTGAAATTGAGGTGAGATCGCACAAAAAGTTACCAGATGAATGTGAGTTGGACGTGGAGTTATAATGGTGCTCGGTCGTGAGGGTAGAAAGAAGGAATTGCTGGTTCTTTGTATTTTTTGTGTTCACTTCATTGATTAGACCCTCGATAGCCCCATGATTCCTTTGTGTAGGTGCATTAGGGTGGTTTTCTTTTACGCTCAATTGTCTGTATGCCTATCGTGATCTGCTGGATTGAATAACTGAATGGGTTGCCTAGTCGTTAGGCTAGATGTTTTACTTGCTGAGTTTCGGCTCGTCGTGATTGAATTCCTTTTCAGATACCCAAGTCCCTGCGACTATCATGCTAACAGAGACGAGGCTACTTAGTACTCTAGAGTAGATGTACCTATTTTTGACTCCTCTAAATGTATTCTTGTGTTTCGTTTGAATAAAAGATAATGTAACTAACAAGTACTTGTTTCCCTAACATGGCTTTATTAAGAGCCAATAAATCTTTGAATCCAAGCCCCCCTTCGTCCTTTCTAAGCTTTAAAGCTTCCCATTTCCTCCAGTGTAAACTACCTGATTTGTTGTTATTTCTCCAACAAAATGTAGCTATTTTCCTCTCAATAACTTTACAAATGGAAACTGGGATTTTAAAAATGGACATAGCATATTGAGGAAGTGCCTGCACCCCTGCTTTTATCAGGATTTCTTTACCCGCTTTTGACATCAAATTTTCCTTCCAACTTTCTAGCTTCATGTTGACTTGCGCAAGAATCCATGCAAACATCTCTTTCTTCGAAGCACCCCAATTTGACAGGATTCCTAGATATTTCCCAGTTTTTCCCATTTCTGGCACTCTCATTTCTGAAGCCATGTTCCTTCTCAAACGCTGTGGACAACCTTTGCTGAAATAAATCCCAGATTTATTTAAATTTATAGCCTGGCCAGATGCAAAGCAGTATTTGTGTAGTATTGCAGCCACAGTTTGACATTCAACAATAGTACCATCCAAGAAAAAAAATTGAATCGTTACCAAATAGAAGATGTGATAATGTAGAACAGTTGCTGTTCAACTTGATTCCTCGAATAATGCCTGCTGAAATCGCTTGCTTCATCGAGTGAGAAAGCACATTAGCCACCAGAATATGGCAACATCCCGAGACGCTTTGGAGCCAGGTCAAGAAGGGATTTTACTTCCCATGATGTAATTTTTGGCAAGCCAAGAAAGGGTCCCGCCCATTGTGGGGTTGGCAAAGTCTGGTCATTGGAAGAGATGCGATTTCTCCTCATGTTATGTGGGCTGTGGGTAATGGCGAGAAGATCATCACTACAGAAGATGAATGGATAAAAAGTGGAGTCATAGGTGGACCAGCAGCAAGACATGAACCACTGCTGAACTCTATGTTTGATGACCAGAAAATAAGAGAAATTCTCGCTTTTCATGTAGGCCCCTCAACCACAGAGGATAGACTTGGGCGGGTAAACAACAAGTCAGGGAATTACATAGTCAAAAGTGGGTATTTCAGCAACAGAGAGTTGACAATCCCAACCCACACAGAAATAGCATCCTCTTCCTATCAGCCAAAACCAGACCTATGGAACTATATTTGGCAATCCAAAACCATCCCCAAGATTAAAATTTTCTTGTGGAGTGCCTGTCACAACGCCCTGCCTACACTAGATAATCTCTGTAAGAGGAAGGTAGTACCTGAACCTATCTGTGTAGTGTGCAAGCGAGAAGTTGAGACGACTGAGCACATGCTGCTACTATGTCCAGGGACGTCCCTGGTTTGGAGTGAGCCGACCCTGAACATCAGAATACACAGAAAGGAGTTAACTCGATTCGACGAGGTGGTTGGTCAGAATGAAAGAAGAGCCACAAACCTCATCGACTTTGGAGATTAGTGCGACGATCTTGCGGTTTATATGGAAAGCTCGCAATAATCTCATCTTCAGAAAGCAAAGACTGACTTCGAAGCTCGCCATAGCTAGGTATGAAATGTTGAGATAGTCAAAGATTCTGTCTTGGTTGTCGATTGTTTTATTTCCCTTATATAGAAGATTGTATAGGTGTATACAGGTCATGGAGATTGTATAGGCAGATTTCTAGGATGTTAATTGGAATTCTAGTCCTATATATACAATGTATTTGATCAGTGAAATAAAGAAAAAAGAATCGGTTTATCATCCTTGTTCTTTTCATGGTATCGGAGCCATACGTTTGATCCATTCCAAATAAAAAAAAAAAAAACAAAAAACATCATACCCAGAACTTCCAAACCATAAACCGAAGAAAAAAAAAATACCCAAACCGGTAGTCGCCCACCACCGTCTGAGAAGTTGCTTCGCTTGCTGCCCACTCATTGCTGAGACTGCTGCACCAAACCAAGGCCCACCAGACCCACAACAATTCATCCAGATCCGCACCAATCCCACCAGTCGCTCGTCTGGGCACGCGAGTATTAGGCAGCCAAGCCAGACATCCTGGTGCTATCCTCTGTTTTTCTTATTTTTGTTTTTTTTTTGCTCCCTTTCATGTTGCTGTGTTTGATTTTAAATTGTTACTATCAATATATTGTTTGTAGTACAGATTTAAAAGAAAAAAGAGAAAAAAAAAAAAATGAGTGAAAAAGGTGACCCTTCTGGAACCAATTCTGTTCCAGTCTTTGTTTAGACTGAGGGCATCTTTAATGCAGGCATTCTACTTAGTGAAACAAATTATGACGTGTGGTCCCAATTAATGGAGATGCATATTGCTGAACGAGAAAAACTCTCGTATATTATCGGCCGCACACCACCCCCTGCCGAATCCGACAAAGGATATGACAAATGGTATGCTGAAAATCAGAAGGTTAAAAGATGGTTGTTGATGTCTATGTCCCCTGACATTATGAAGCGCTACTTACGTATACCTACTGCTCGTGAAATCTGGAGTACTCTTTCCAAAGCATTTTATGGTGGTAGCGATGAAATGCATGTCTATTCTTTGCATCAAAAAGCCTTCTCAGCCAAACAAGGTGCCAAGTCACTCCCAATCTATTATGGGGAGTTAACATAAATCTTCCAAGAACTAGATCATCGTGACAAAGTGATAATGAAAGACCCCGATGATGTTCGAGCATACCGTCAGTCCATTGAACGCATACGAGTACACATATTTCTGGCTGGGTTGGATAAGGTTTTTGACCAAATTCGAAGGGAAATTTTACGTCAAGAGCCCCTACTAAGTCCGGAAGAGTGCTATTCCTTGGTTCGTCGTGAGGCAATATGTTCTACTACCCTGAATAATAATATTGAGACATCCGAAGCTTCCGCCATGATCACCCGTCACCGACCTAGTCGGCCCTCACAAGACCGGCCAAAATTCACCACTAAAAAGGGCTCTAATAGTTCGGACAAACCTACCTACAAATGCACTCATTGTAGCCAAATTGGTCATTCCAAAAGTCGATGTTTTGAACTTATTGGATATCCAGACTGGTGAGACCCAACTCGGCATTGGAATTCCAAACGGCCTTCTACTTCAGCAGTTACTCAAACAAAGGACGACAATGCTACTCCTAAGTCATCAGCATTGGTAACCACTACAAACACTGGAGGTAAGGTCTTAAACATTTCTACACCTGTTTTGAATAGTGCATGGATAAGTGATTACGGTGCTACTAACCGTATGACATTTGATGTTAGCCAAGTCTCAACCCTTAACACATCCTCCCAAAATTGTGTCTCCACAGCCAACGGTAATACCATCCCGGTTATTGGGGAAGGGTCATCCCATCTTACTAACACTTTACATCTTGATTATGTGTTAGTTGTTCCCTTCCTTAGATTATAACCTCTTGTCGGTCTCTCAAATCACTTCCACCTTATCTTGTGTTGTTATTTTTTGGCCCGACCATTGTGTGTTTAAGGACATTCGGACTCGACAAACGATTGGTTATGGTGTTAAGAACTGGAAGCTATACTACTTGGACTTGGAGTCAAAAACTTCCAACATATTACAACAAGCTTTAGCAAGAGAAAGCATGGGTTCACCAAAGAAAATAGCTAAGATCGGACTCTGGCATCGACGTTTGGGACATGCCTCATTTGGTTATTTAAAAAGGTTGTTTCCTAGTTTATTTACGAATTTGGATATTTCTATTTTCAAATGTGATGTGTGTGAACTTGCAAAAAGCTATCGTGCTTCTTTTCCTTTGATTTTAAATAAAAGTCCAGTTCCTTTTATGGTTATTCACTTTGATGTTTGGGGTCCATCCAAAGTTCCCACATTAGGGGGGTCACATTGGTTTGTTACTTTTATAGATGATTGCACTCGGATGACTTGGTTGTGTTTGATGAAATCCAAATCCGAAGTTAAGTTGCTCTTTCAAAAGTTTTATAACACCATTAGTACACAGTACAATGCCCGCATGCAAGTATTATGAAGTGATAATGGCGAGGAATACCAAGATTCCGAACTTCAGCATGTTTTGGAATCTCATGGCTCGATCCATCAAACCAGTTGTTCGGGTACACCACAATAGAATGGTGTGGCCGAGCGCAAGAATAGACACTTATTAGAGGTCGTTCACGCTTCTCTAATCGAGGCTCACATGGCCTTATACTACTGGGGTGAAGCTCTTCTCTCTACCGCATATCTCATCAACCGTGTTCCATCTCGTTCTCTCAACTTCAAAACACCCTTTCAAACACTTGCAGAAGTTGTTGTTGCTCCCTCGGTTCCAAATCTACCCCCTCATGTCTTTGGATGCGTTGTCTATGTTCATCTTCACACACACCAACGCAGTAATTTAATGCCTCGAGCCTTGAAATGTGTCTTTGTTGGATATGCCCTTCATCAAAAAAGATACGGATGCTATCATCCTCCTACTAAACGCATGTTTGTTACTATGGATGTCTTTCATGAAGATATTATGTATTTTTTGGAGTCCGACTTTCAGGGGGAGTATTTAGAGGAAATTCAAACTCTTATATATGATCTTGAGGAAGATATGGTAGAAGTATCCGATCGAAATATAGGAAACTCGGATTTGAGTGGTGATAACTTACACAACGACACAATAAGTGTAGAAGCGGATGAGTTGGAGCCTAGTGGTCAAAACTTGGATCTAAGTGGGAATGAGCATCCAAAAAGCTAGGAAACTTCTGAACCCGAGCCCGAGTCCCTCCCGATTGATACACCAAACCAATTGTTGTTTGAAGCTATTCCTTATACAACACTTGAGTCATCCAGAAGACAATTACCACAACGTCTCACCAGAGGTATTTCGAAACCTACATATGAACCTCAATTGTCTAGTAAAGTAAGATATCCCATGAATCATTACATGGCTACACATCGCTTGTCAAAAACAAATCAGTCATTTGTCAATCAATTATCTATTGTATCTATACCTAACAGTGTGCGGGAAGCCTTAAATGATCCAAGATGGAAAGCCGCGATGAATGAAGAAATGGCCTCATTGCAAAAGAACCAAACTTGGGAGCTCGTCGATCATCCCACGAGAAAGAGAACAATTGGGTGT
Source organism: Rhodamnia argentea (assembly GCF_020921035.1). NCBI lineage: Eukaryota > Viridiplantae > Streptophyta > Magnoliopsida > Myrtales > Myrtaceae > Rhodamnia > Rhodamnia argentea. Next base: position 4,402,516 of record NC_063154.1, on the reverse strand, counting down.
CGATGGATCTTTATTGTGAAATACAAAGCCGATGGTACAATCGAACGCTTTAAGGCAAGATTGGTGGCAAAAGGATATACCCAAACGTATGGAATTGACTACATTGAAACATTTGCACCTGTAGCCAAAATCAACACGATTCGAGTCCTATTATCCTTAGCTGCAAAGTTTGATTGGCCGTTATAACAGTTTGATGTGAAGAACGCATTCCTACATGGCGAACTATCTCAAGAAGTATACATGGATCTCCCTCCAGGGTGCATGGTGATAGAAAGACAAAATCAAAAGGTGTGCAAGTTGAAGAAATCACTATATGGATTAAAACAATCTCCTAGAGCTTGGTTCGGACGATTTACCAAATCCATGACAATCTTTGGTTACAGACAAAGCAATTCAGATCACACATTATTTCTTAAGAAGCGACATGGAAAAATTACTGCACTCATTGTATATGTGGATGACATGATTATCACAGGCAATGATCCAGAAGAAATGAGAGCTTTGCGGGAGTACTTGTTCAAGGAATTTGAAATGAAAGACTTAGGCCCCCTAAAATACTTTCTAGGAATTGAAGTATCTCGATCAAGTAAAGGAATCTTTTTATCTCAAAGAAAGTATGCCTTAGATCTGATACATGAAATCGGTATGTCTGCTTGCCAACCAACTGACACCCCAATTGAAGCGGGTTTGAAGTTATGTATTGAGACAAACCAGGTACCGGTGGACGGGGGGAGATACTAGAGACTTGTTGGAAGATTGATGTACTTAGCTCACACAAGACCGGATCTCACCTATGCTCCGAGTATCGTTAGTCGGTTCATGCATAATCCCAGTGAGCAACATATGAATGCAATCATGCGCATTTTGAGGTATCTAAAACCTGCTCCAGGAAAGGGAATTCTATTCTCTAGAAAAACGAACGAGCAAAGTATCGAGGTATATACAGATGCTAATTGGGCGGGAGCAATTGGCGATAGGCGATCTACTTTGGGATACTTTACCTTTGTAGGTGGGAACCTAGTGCCATGGAGAAGCAAGAAACAAAATGTTGTTGCATGATCTAATGCAGAAGCTGAGTACGAAGGAATGGCCTTAGGAATTTGTGAAGCACTTTGGTTGAAATTTCTCTTACAGGACCTAGGCTACTCCCCAGAGCAACCAATTCAACTATATTGTGACAACAAAGCAGCATGTGACATAGCCCATAATCCAGTTCAACATGATCGTACAAAGCATGTTGAGGTGGATAGGTTCTTCATTAAGGAGAAACCGGACGAAAAGACTGTGGAACTACCAAAGATTAGGTCAGAAGATCGGTTAGCGGACATCCTTACCAAAGCGGTATCCAATCGGGTGCTCTCAAAGTTCTTAGACAAGTTGGGCATGTGACATCTATGCACCAACTTGAGGGGGAGTGTTGAGATAGTCAACGATTCTGTCTTAGTTGTCGATTGTTTTATTTCCCTTATATAGAAGATTGTATAGGTGTATACAAGTCATGGAGATTGTATAGGCAGATTTCTAGGATGCTAATTGGAATTTTAGTCCTATATATACAATGTATTTGATCGGTGAAATATAGAAAACAAGAATCGGTTTATCATCCTTGTTCTTTTCATGAAAATGTTGCAGCATGGACGGGGCACACGAAGAAGAAAGAGGTATGAAGCAAAGACTCACCTCAAAGATGGAAACTTTTAGACCTGGGGACATTGAAGATCAACATTGACGGCTCATTTGCAGGTGACTCGATGAGGGGTGCCATAGCTTGTGTTTGTCGAGACGCAAACGGACGTTTGATAGATGGTTTTGCAAAGCTGGTAGACGCGAAATCGGTGGAACAAGTTGAAACATTGGCGTTAGTGGAAACCTTAGTCATTCTCTCTTTTAGATATGAAGCTAAGCGTGCATGGAGACAGATTGCAAAGTACTTGGGGAAAGCGTCCTCGGTCTGTCCGATCACGGTGGCAAGTACAAGCACTTGTTGACCGGGCCCAAGAGCTGCTAAGGAGGTTCTTGGGCTTAACTCTGGCCCATTGTAGAAGGGGCTCTAACAAAATTACGGATTGGATTGCTAAGGCCAAACGAAAAATTGGGTCATGTATCCCCCACCAGCCCTTTTTGATTTATTATTCTCCGAAGCTTCAGATTTGTATTTACTAAACTCTTTTAAGTGAATGGTATCGATTTCTTTTTGACCAAAAAAAATAATTAGTACTTATACATATATACAAATTCAAATGTTTCTTGTTTTGTGTATGTTTGTCTATATAGGTTAGGGAACCCTATGAAAGGCTATAACCTTCAGGTGACATGCATGTCTTTTCCTTTTTCATGCACTTCTATGACTTTGTATGGTCGCTGATTGTTTCTAGTCCATTGAGCTTCTACATGCGCCTTCTAATACTATATAATATAAGATTAAATCAGAACTCGTAATTAGTGTCAAACGATGCCCTAGGATGTTGAAGCTCCGATCAAGGAAGAGACGTTTGTGCATATATGTTATGCTCGAAATGCATTTTAATATTGGGAGTGAGTGTTTCTTCATAATAAATCCTTTACAAACCTTCCATTGCCCCACGATTCGTTTGTGTTTGTGCGTTAGGGTGGTTTTCTTTGATGCTTGATTGCTTGTATACCTATCGTGATCCTGGACTAAATGAATGAATGGATTAGCTAGTCATTAGACTAGATGTTTTATTTGCTGAGTTTCGGCTCACTTTTTCGTGGTTGAATTCTTTTTCGGATACCCGTGTCCCCGCGACTTCGGATGATAGCACGCTAGCAGAGACGAGGCTAGCTAGTACTCTGGAGTAGATGAATCTATTTTTGACTCCTCTTAGTGTATTCTTGTGCTTCATTCGAACACAAGATAATGTAACTAACTAGTACTTATACATATATACAAATTCAAATGTTTCCTATTATGTGTATGTTTGTGTGTATCTATATAGAATTAGTAAATCCTATGAAAGGCTATACCTTTTAGGTGATGCGCTTGCCTTTTCCTTTCCATGCACTCTTAAGACTTTGTATGGCCGGCGATTGTTTCAAATCCACTAAGCTTACGTATGCGCCCTCTAATACTATATAATGTAAGATTAATCAAAGCTCGTAATTAGTATTGAACGACGCTTTGGGACGTTGGAGCCTTGATTAATGAAGAAGTCTTTTGCATGTAATGTATGCTTATGCATATATGTTATGCTCGAAATGCATTTCATTGTTGGGAGTGAGTGTTCCTTCATAATAAATCTTGTGAGTAACTTCAAAAATATTTAAAGTTGATTTTTAAAATATTGGATTATGAGTGTTTAGTGCAGTATCTCTTTGTTTTATTACAATAAAAATGTTTCTTCTTACTTTTTATAAAACTTTAAAGTAGGTAAAGGAATGAAATTTATTTTCATCCTTTGAGGAAAAAACCCTCCATCATTGATAGAGAATACTTTTAAGGAAAATACTTATGGACTCAATGGGTTGAAGTCCTTTTAAATCGTATAGGAAGGAGTGTGCATAATCAAGAAGAATAAAAGGGCTTCTAGCCATTCATACACGAGTCAAATCTACACAACGGGCCTCATAGCCCACTCAGCCCGCTCAAGCCGGCGGGGCCCAAACCACAATTTGGGCAAGTTAGGTAGCCTATTAGTTTTATTCAAAAAAATTATAAAAAAAAATCTAAATTTATTATAATCGTATCAATTCAATGGTAATTTTTTTTTTTACAATTGAGTCCTAAAATTTTTAAAATTATACTAATTCAATTTATTTTTCCAATTGAAGCCGATGTGGAAAATTTTTAATAATAGTTTAATATTTTTGAATTATATTTTTGTTTTTTTGTCTTTTTTATTTTGGTTTAAGGCCGACGGGAGGCCTCCAGCCCTTGAACGAGGGCATGCGAGCCCTCGCCAACGGTTCGTGAGGGCTCACGGGCCCTCGCTCGAGGGCCAACCAAGGTCGCCGGTGGCTTCTTGCAAGAAAAGACCAAACAAGACAAAAAATTAAAAATTAAAATATTATTAAAAATTTGCCACATCATCGACGGTGTAATGTCCCAGGCACATCACCCCACAAACTCATTTATTATTATTACTATTATATTTCTTTCCTCTTTCCTTTTTCTTTTAATGCGGAAATATAACCGTATGCAACTTGATTAAGTAGACAGAATAGCTTCCAAGACCTTTGCAAACACACGTCGTTTTCTATATATGAGTCATATGTCTTGCAATACATCATAACCTTCCATTTACTATGTATACTCAAAATTTTGGAAGGAAATGCCGATGACTACCATACTACTACTCCTTACTATTGCTATGCTTCTAAGGCTTCTCCTCCATCACGGTCTGGTCATTATTCTACGATGTCATCCCATTCTAAAACCTTGGCAACCCATCAAAGTTACATAGAGGGCCAATGAGTACACCATTATCGTTTTGGTGCCAGGTGACAAAGACAAGAAGGATCGACAACTCTATTTCGACATCCGCCCGCACAACAACCTTGATTCTAGTATATATAACATTCGTCTCTATGTTTATCACTAGTCACCGGGAAAGCTCCATGTGGGTCGGTAGACCAAACAATGGGACGTGTGTTAGATCCATCTCAATTTCCTGAAAAATAGAAGAATGAATAAAGAACCCAAGAAAGGAAATTACTAGGCCCAAAAAAAGGAATGCCAACTTAGCACTCAATTCGGTAGTGTCGGTAATATATCGGACAAAGTGGTTCTATGATTCACTATAAAAATGTCATGTATCACACATAGCAAGTATGCAACGTGCAACGATTCCATTATGTAACTTATTTACTCGTAAGGGCCGTGAGCTCGTCGGCTCACTCTCGTAATCTCGTAATCATTTCCTAAGAATGCTTTCTTGTAGGCCCAACTTCACTTCAAGAGCAACGTTTTGTTCGCATTACCACCTTCACGAGAATGATGGCCCATAATCATTTCTCATAATAAAGCCAGCTCTGTCTCTTGTTGATCCTTTAGGTCTTCAAGGGAACGATAACTCGTAATCTTGTAATAAAGCCAACTCGGGCTCTTGTAATCAAGTCTACTCCGGTTTGCAAGCACATCATTTCTCGGGTGATAATGAGCATGCAATCATTTTTGGTCTTTGCATACGGTTACACCTCTACAAGTGCATGTGCCGATTTAGGATTTTATTTTAATATGTACCATGCGGGGTTGGATTGATGGAAGCGAGAAATGTGAGAAGCCGCCCGAGCCACCTCCATCCAAGGAAACCAACCCCGGTAAGACCCGGACTAAGCCATCCAACATCGGTCGAGCTAGAACCGAACTGGACCGGACGGATCAGGCTTGAAGGGGCCAAACCCGATCCGGCCGGTCTAGGCCTACTGTTCTAGTCCCGACTAGATTTTGGTTAGATCGGTTCTAGTTTCGATTGGCCTTGTTCGACTTGGTTTTTACCTCAGCCGATCCTCATTTGGTATTTTCTCGACCCTTCGTCGAAGTCCAACCAATGTGACTTAATGCAATAACACATATTCGCACATGTAATCACCCGTTCAATGTCACACATCAATGTAACACTTCATTGAAGTAATAAACATATATTATCGTCTTAGAATTAGTAATCCCATTTACCTATACTCGAATGCAAATGTTCTAACCAACCATATGCAAGTGAGGGAATGGAAGTGCGGCAAGAGGGAGGAAATGATGGTGGCGACGGAGTTTAGTGTGAGGCAGCGACTAGAGAGAGGTGGCGAGAAAGAGAGAGAGAGAGTCGGCGAGGAAGAGGAGAGAGAGAAGGAGAGGAGTATGGCTTATGTGGTCCCAAAATGGGGGACTACCCTCAATTTATAAGAGCTCCCATCATCATTACCCCCTTAATTTATCTCAATATAATTGGTCCACTTGCCTACTTATAGTGTAATGTATGTTACCCTAAACTAGTGTAGCCCACTTATCCTTCCATGATTGGTCCACTTGCTTGGGCTAATTTAGTGACGTGTCCTTTAAAATCTAGATTAGGTTTGTGGCAACTCTCTATTGGCCCAAGCGTGAGATCTAATGTGGGTGACTTGGTCGTCAAGTCAAGAAATATTACTTTATTTATACATTTCTAGTACTAGAAATTTCCGGGCGTCATAGTTGACCGCCAAATGGATCGAATGACATGATTACAAAAAGTTTAGGACTCAATTGAAAAAAAATTAAATTTAGATTGATACAATTGCAATTGATTTAAGGGCTTTTTTGGTAATTTTCCCATTTTCTCCTTGAGTTGAGCCCGGCGCATAAGCCCATTTCTGCCCGGTTCTTTTTTGTAGAAAAATTTATAATTGATGTATTTGTTTTGTGAAAATGACCGCTTTTATCGCATATGAAAATAAATGGATGAAGAATAACTTCAACATCCACTAGAATATTCAGACTTAAATTATGATCAATAACAAAAATATTTTTTATCGATTAATTATTTCAAACGATTATTTTGAAAAAATTAATTTTCAAATCATTCATTTTTTTTTTTGCGAAATAAACGAAACGTAAATTTGAATGTTTCATTTGACGACGCCCGGATTATCGAGCCCCACTTACATAATTGTTTCTATTGCTTAATCAGCGCGTCCCGTTTTTCCAAAACATAAAACTAAAGAGGAAAAAGGAAACGAAGGATTCGGCCCTAAGACATGACGCGCAAGAACTTGCTTTGCTATAACTAATCTAGGCCATTTTTCTTGCCAAAGCTGTCGTCAAGGAGTTCGATGGACGAAGTCGATGATGATGATGATGATGATGGTGATGACGATGACGATGATGACATTTGGAAGATTCCCATAGCTTGTTTGGTCACCAGACGAGTAGAGTTAGATGTAGGAATTTCACAGGTTTACTACTCGTATCAAAATTAAATGACATCGACCCTTACATTAAGCGACAAATTCCAATTGAATAGGCGCATTTACGTATCATGTATAGGCCGATAGTCCAATTCAGCAATCGCAATAACTTCAAATTCGATCTATATCGAGAATGAAAAAGTCCGCTATGAGGTTGTTCTATAATGCCGGAACATTTTCCCCCGGATAGTGATTTTGAGCTAGTCATGTTACATTGCAATCTCACTTGTCAATCTAGATAAAATAACTTAATGCCGGACTATGTTGTCCCTTTTATCTTAATTTCGGACGGGCTTGAAGATGTGTGACAAAGAAGGGACGTGCAAGAAGTTTCTCGAGAAATTAATGTGCTTTTTTTCTCAAGAAAAAAGAAAAAGAAAACGAAAAAGAAAGGGTTAATATCACCAAAAATATAAACTGGTACACTTGTGATAAATTTAATCAAAACTATTTTTTTGACCATAAAAAATTTCAAATTGGTACACTTATGATAAATTTAACCCCAAACCGATACACCTATGACAAATTTATCCTCTGTTAGTTTTCGTTGAATTTAACCGTTAAATTGCCGAGTTCAATAATACATAGAAGTTGATGGATATACCAATTTGGGATTTTTACTCTCTGTTTATCACAAGTTTATCAATTTGGAATTTTTCGTGATGTTAAGTCAATTTATTGGAGGGTAAATTTATTACATGTGTACCGATTTAGGGTATTTCGTGGTAAAAAAATTAGTTTAAGGTAAATTTGTCACATATATACCAGTTTAGGATTTTTGATGGTAAAAAAAAATAGTTTAGAATAAATTTATCATATGTATATCGGTTTAGATTTTTTCGTGATAAAAAAAATAATTTGAAATAAATTTATCATAAATGCATCAATTTAGAATTTTTTTTATGATATTAACTAAAAAGAAAAATATAAAAATTTTCCGGAGAGGAGAGGAGAGAGAGATTCAGATAGTTTTTCGACAAGATAGGGCGTGAAGCACTCAATTTTATTTTTTTATTTTTTATTTTTGGATGTTTTGGGGGAGGGGAAAGAAAGAGGAGGAAGAAATTAGAAAATCGAAAAACCGCGACGACTCTCCGCTCAGAAAACCACCGATTCGCACCGACGCCATTGCCATCTCTCTCTCTCTCTCTCTCTCTCTCTCTCCTCTGCCTCTGCCTCCGTGAGTTCGCACGTTTCAGCTTTGACCTTGTGCTTCTTCTTCTTCTCCTCCTCCTCCTTCTGCTTTCCGTAGCCATTTCCAGATGTTGCTTCTGGTTTAGCTCACATTCTCTCTGTCTCTCGGATAACGTAGATTAGGTCGGTAACTGAAACTGATTCTCCGGAACTAGAGGGATGGAGTCGAACGAGACCTCGTACGTGTCGTCGCCGGAGCTCGGGCCGAAGCGGTCCTCGCCGCCGCCGACGCCTAAATCCCCGACTTCAGGTGCTGTTTTCTCTCTCTGGCCGACCTGATCTGTTCTCTCCTTACGCTGTTCTCGCGAATTCGATCTGCGTTTGTTGGGGGGGCGGGGCGCTTAGTTAGGTTTAGCGGTGCCCGGTTGTCTGCGAATGTCGCGATTCTGAATGGCGATTAGCGACGGGAGGGGCTAGGAGGCTGTTGTTCTCGTTGCGTTGATTGTGGAAAATGCGGATGCGCGTTTAAACCCTAAGCTGAGCTGTTTGTTTGGATGCCGAAGGTAATTGTAGTAGAGAGAAACAAAACTCTTGCAGTTACGATTCGTTCAACGTTTATCCGTTTGGGGTGAAGTGCTTGATGTACTCTGGTTTATCGGCACCGCACAAATTATTTATGCAGATGCACGCAGAAAAGGTTCAAAGCAGGGGGAATTGAAAGAGCGGCTTCTATCTTTAACTATTTTATGTGTTTGATGCCGTGAATTTTGACTTCTTTTTTCAATGCATGTGGCAATAGTCTAAGGAGATCTCACGTACCCATAGCAAATGTTTGTATTGGTTGGCCCTATCCTATCTTAATGTAATTGGGGGATGACTGGCAACTTGTGTTCATGCATAAATTGTCGCCTCCACGTGATACTGAATAATCCTTGTAGCTGTTTGCTGAGCACTCACGAATTTTACTCTCTAACTCAACAATATTTCCTTAGTACCCTTGCTTTGGCGATAGATGATCTCCTTGAGGTGACTGGTTAAGCTTTATTTTAGACCATGTAGAGAGGGGTTTGTCGCATGTCATTGTTTTACATCAAGAGTTTTCATTATTCATGGCTGAAGCCAACTTTGTGGGATTATGCTCTTTATGTTAATATTAGGGCTTCCACTTATAGCAGATAGCTGTTTTAGAGCTTAAATTTGGCTGAAAACTTCATGGTGCGCTTTCATTTTAAGTGAGACATGTTAAATTATGTTGTGCCTCTGATTAGGAGGTAAGAAAAAAGCTGCTGCTCTGTTGAATAGACGTGAACTTCACTAGCACCATTCCTCTTTTCCTGTCTTGGTTTTAGAGTTCTATTTGGAGAACTGTTTGGCCATTGCATGTCAAGTTTTATTCCCCGAATATGTGTCAGATGAATTTAGAATTAGACGAACTGCTGAAGTTGCTAAAAGACTTGGTGGAGGATGACTTATAGTCACTTCCATGCTATCCCCTTCCTTATTTCTCAAGCCAAAAATCATAATTTTTTCTCCATTATCTGGCTAGCCTTGTTGTTTGATTTGCCTAATTGTTAAATTGCTATCATGTTGTTGATCATCTTTTTGTCCTTACTGCTGGCAGATTCTCTGGAGAAGCCAACATATATTAGGTTTCTTGTGTCAAATGCTGCAGCTGGATCAGTTATTGGAAAGGGTGGTTCAACAATTACTGACTTTCAGTCACAGTCTGGAGCACGTATTCAGTTGTCACGAAATCAAGAATTCTTTCCTGGGACAACTGACAGGATTATCATGATATCTGGTCCATTTGATGATGTGCTGAAAGCAGTAGAACTCATTCTCTCGAAATTGCTAAGCGAGGTAAATTAAGTTAAACATGCTGCTGTGTTCTATTCCATGTTTCCTGTAGATTAACGGCACATGTTTTATTGGTCAGATTCATCTTGAAGAGGGCAATGATGTTGATCCAAGAACAAAAGTGAGACTAGTCGTTCCAAATAGCTTCTGTGGTGGCATAATTGGCAAGGGAGGAGCCACGATAAAGTATGTATGCTCTTTGTCCTCTTTGGAGTTGATCTTCCATTTGAAGTGTTATAACTTCTTATTGGTATGCTTTTACTAGACCGTCCCGGTAGCCTTTCCCTTGCTGTTCTTTTTGCGCTTGTGTCAAGTCATTGTTTTCATCTAGAGTACTCAATTTTGTTTTCACTGTTGAGAGATTTTGAAACTGCCAATCAAATTTGCAGGATTGACAAAGCATACTGGTATCTCTTCCATTATTGAAATAACCCGAGGGACTAGGGGTTCTTGGCTTCTTGGATTTTATAGTTGGCCTTAATATTGTAAAAAGAGGCATTTTCCCTTATATACTGTTTTATGGGGAACTTGCTCTGCTGGTCAATCATTCTTCTATTCATAAACTAGTACCACAACAGGAATTGGATAAGAATAAAGCCTTTCCCCACTGCCACATTGATCTTCTCATTATTTTTCGTTTTGTTTATGATTCTTGAAAGATCCAAACACTTGGTGTCCTTCCTCAAAGAGTTCACATGTCTCCTAGGCTTTCTCATTAAGTTTTGGACTGTGCCATTTTCATAAGTCACGTCTTCTCACTGGAGTATTTGAAGGCTATGGATTCATGTGGCTAAACAACACTAAGTGATCTTCTCTGATTGTATATTCAATTGGGCACTGCAATTTAAATTTTCTGGAGATCATCTTGAAGCCAATTGAAGAAGGTGGTTTGCCAGGTTCAATTTAGGAATTCTGTCTCTTTGCGCTAGAGTTTACTCGGACCAACTTCCTGTAAGAAGATAGAATCCATCTAATTAAAAGAATGAAACCTGGGCATACTTAAGTGGTACTGATTCTGTGAAAGTGAAATATTTGGGAAGTTAGTTGACCGTTCATATGCTAGTTGACTGTTCATATGCACACTCTGAACAGCTGAGGCGTAACTGAAAATCACTAACATGATATCTAATATTAATTTAGGCTTAGTTGGAAGTGCCGGATTTATAATAACTGGAGAAGTAAAGCTAAAGCTTGGACTTTTGTATTGGGAACTGGCTAGTAGCTATAGCATCATACTCAAGCAAACCTCCAAAAGCAGTTGAGTTTTCTTAGAATTCTTTAAATGTCTTCTCAATTTCTCTTGAAAGACCATTTGGGTTATTTCCAGGTAGACCAATCTGCTTGTGTAAATTTCTGTTTCTGAATTCCGACCAGGCTGAGGACGTTTCTCCTTTTTTTTTCCCCTGGTAGGACTCCCAAATTTGATGGTGTTTGTCCTAGAAGTGTCGCGGATTATTGAAACTCCTTGCTCTCAGCTTCTTCTTATGCTGAGAATGGTAGTTATTGTTGTTTGTTGTTGTCGATTTTAGGTGAGATTGACATGTGATATCTGTTACTTATGCATGTTATTGGTGCTTAAGAAGAAACTTCATGTTCGTCAAGGATGCCGCTGATGATTGGTGGCCAGTGCCAATATGATATACGATTGTAATAGTATCATGTGACAGTGGCTTATACTATTTTGCTAATTGTATTCCTTCACTTAAGTTATCGTGAATTAATTTTCTTGGGTCATATGATACCTGTTGTTACTGTGATCTATCTGAGGACATGTAATGCTGATATCTTTTGCTTACGATCAGGTCATTTATTGAAGAGTCCCAAGCTGGTATCAAGATATCTCCTCAGGATAATAATTATTATGGGTTGAACGATAGGCTAGTGACTGTGACAGGCACTTTGGATGAACAAATGCGAGCAGTCGATCTGATCCTCTTGAAGCTATCAGAAGATCTTCACTATCCACAGTCTGTTAATGTGCCATTTTCTTATGCAGGTTTGTCTGAATTCACTGTTTTATTTAGGATTTAGTGTCTTCTTTTCTGTTGTCACCAATTGAAAGTTGCATAACGTCTTAATTAATTCTTAGGAATCTATGTTTATGATATGTCAAATCTCCTTTTTCACAATATTCGCTCTGCATCTCCCCTGGTATTCGACAAAAGCTGGTCATATTGTCACAGAAATCAACAGTGTGATGGGCAGTAATGCCAACTGGGAAGTAATGCCGGAAAGTCCGGTCTGACAGAGTCTAGTGAGACTAAGGATGTGATTCTTGTTTGTTATTTGGTATTTTAGTACGGCCTTCTCTTCATGCGGTCTTCATTGATGTGTGAGAACATTGTCTACAGACTAAAACATGGTAGAAAATCAGTGTGTAGTTGTTGTATCAGGTGGTTTTAGCCTTATAAGGTTTGTTGCATGGATGTGATTGGTTGAATTCACTGTTTTAGTGGCTTTTCCCAGCGGCCCTTTGAATGAAACAAATAGTAGGCAGGACTGTATTCTTGTGTAGACAGACCTTCTCTAGAGCCATCTACCTGTATCTGGTCTTATCCTAAATGTACCATGGAGTTGTTTTACCTGCGCGAATTGGTTTCACACTAACCTTCAAAGCATTACAAGGAGATTGCCAAGGGCCAAAGGGAACAAATTTTTTGCCAGGGTCTCATCTCTGATATTCTCATGTTCATGGATATGGCTCACACTCTGGAGCTGGAGTGTTTTCTACTCATGCTGTACTGCCTTGGCCTCATCAAATGGATATACTTGTTGGTGGAATTTGGGACAAAATCTCTACAATTGGCAATAATTTGAATTGTGAGCCAGTCATAGAATTAGAGAAGTGGAAAAAAATTTACAGTTAAATCTTTGATGGAGCAATCCTGACCTCAAAATCAAAGATTTTGCTATCAATTCATTACTACGAAATCGAAAAAGAAAACAGTATGTGCAGGTCATCTAAATCCTAATATTTAAATGGGTGAATTACCGCAATCAATGCATAAGCTATAGTATGCAGATTGAAGTGTTGATTCTTCTAGCTTGGCTAGTGCCTAGGCTACCTGGTAGTGGTGTAATCAGGTGGAGGGCTTGATTCTTGTATCTCTTTAGTAATCAGTTCAAGTTGCTGTTGAGTTGATTTATCGGATATCCTGCATGTTTGATTTTTCTGCAATTTTTAGCAAGTTCGTCTTAGAATGAATGGACTATTATCATTGTAATAGCATAGCTGTATCCCTTATTGATTTTGATGCCATTATGGTGATGGACAATGAATAGTGAGTTGTTTAACTTGATTGTTTAGGTGTTTACTTCTCCGGTTTTCATGGTACTCCCTATACACCTGTACTTCCTTCTGTTGCAACAGCAGCATATAATGGGGTGAACTATGGACCAGCTGGAGGTGGAGGTGGAGGGAAGTTTCAGAACAACAAGGTTCATTCGTTTTCTTAGTGCTGATGTTCTTTATGACATAATTCATTTGCTCCAAGTTACCATAGTGTCATATTGAGTTGCTATGTGTTACCCCAAACTCTGCATCCATGTGGTATGGAGTTTCTTTTCTTTTTAGCTGTGGTAACAAGTTCTTGGGCAGTGTTAAGAGAGCTCAGGGGGCATGAATTGGCCGCAGTTGGATGGATATTTATGTAAGCTTGAGTTTAGCAAAGTGCAGCCAAGAGCGTCCCAATGCCCAAGGCTACCCTCACTGAGGGGTCTGGAAGGGCTGACGTGGGCAGCCTTACCCATGTTTTTCTCAGAGGCTGTTTCTGTGTGACTCGAATCCCTGACCTTAGACCACAATGGAGCGACCTTTTGCTGTTATACCTAGGCTTACTCTCAGCATAATACAGCTGAGCCAAAAGTAAATAATAATAAGTTTATCATAGGGCTATAGACTTTCACGTTGTGCCTATTTCTCGAAATGGGAATTGCGTGCTCCATTCCGTCAAAGTTTGAATATCTGGCAAATCTTGGTTGTGTGACTCTAGTGTGTTACTGGTTACTGATGTAACCCAGCAGTTCAGGTTCTTGAAGGGTTAAATGAGTGGGCTTGGCTATAAGGCTTGAAAAGTCGGTTAGGCCTTAGTTGGCCCGAATCCAACCAAGCCTGTGAATTATCGTGCAATTTTTATCAGGGAGCAAGCTTTGGTATTATACTTTATCCTGATCACAGAGGTCCATTCCACCCATTTGAGCAGGTCTAGTCAGCATCGTGGTTACAGTATGTTTTGTCTCCATGTCAAGCCATTATGCTGTTAACTCGATGGAAAATTTCTAGTAACCAGCTATTCTCTATCCATAATGATGCAAATTGATAAGAAAGGTCTCATGGGAATACTGACAAAGCTTTCTTCTTGTTCTGCAGGAAGAGCGAAGTAACTCGATGACTATTGGCATTGCAGATGAGCACATTGGATTGGTGGTTGGTCGAGGTGGACGGAATATCATGGACATCAGTCAGGTTTGCAATTCAAAGTTATTATCACTCGGCATTGTAAAAATTGACTCGAGCACTAAATGATATGACAATGACCTTATAGGCTACTGGGGCCAGGATAAAAATATCAGATAGAGGTGACTTCATGTCTGGGACAACTGACAGGTACATAACTTTGATAAGAGTTTTGTTTTCCCTTTAATTTTTTTTTTCCTGATAAATCTCTTCACTATAGGATGTTTACGTTCTTTTCCTTTACTCGTCTGGAACAGGAAAGTCACAATCACGGGATCGCAGAGAGCAATTCGTGCAGCCGAGGCCATGATAATGCAAAAGGTTGCATACGCCTCGGAGAAAAGCGTGAATTAGTTCTCAAGTTCCATCCATTGTTGTAGAAAAAATTTGTGGACCCTCCTTCAGTCTGTCCACAAGTTCACTGATTTTTTAAAATCCGTTGTGATCTAATTCGTTGGCAGGTGATGCACGAGTTATCTTTGGAAGAGTGAGATCAGGAAGTCCTTTTTGGAGAGTTCGTTTTTTTTTTACGAAATAGTGTCTGCTTATTTAAGTCAAAAGGAAATTGTTGTAGGAAATTTGTGTTGTTTCTTTCCCCAAATGGAACAATTAACTCGGCTTTCGAGCAGGTTATTCTCTATCTAAGGTGATACATCCTAGATTTATTATTTGAAGGAAAAACGATGGCAGAAGAAAAGGAGAATTCAAAGTACAATTTCTTGCATCTCGTATTTGCTTCTCTGCTCATAGGGGTTATTTGGCTGTGCTTGTCAAATTGGTTGGTGTAGATGCTGGCCGAATGAAGTGCTGGCTGTGGTGTAGAGCCACACGATGCCTTTTCCTTCCGGCCGAAACCCCTACGATCCCTCATTGATTCTCAAATGCTCGGGTCGTGGCCGAAAATATCAATGGCCGTCAAGTCAAAGCTCTCGAACTTTTTTCACGTTTCAAAGTAATCAACTAGTTTTGACTGTTGAGTACTTAGTCGGTCCTATAGTCTTTCTATCTTTTTAGTTTAGCTCTTTTGAAGAATGCCCGCCAAAGAAAATAGCCCTTCAAAAATTTTACCTCTTTTTTCTCTTTTGGCTAAGAGAATTTAGCTTGTTATACGGACTTTTGGCGATCACTTTGACTGGTACTGCGCCTTTGATAGCCGATCATTTTAGTATTCCACACGAAATCTACCAGTCGAAGCGAAGCTGAATGTTCTTCTACACGTAAAGCAATCGAATTTGATACAAAATTCACCCACGCGGTCAAATAATTTGACAATAATAATGCTCTTTATTATGAAAACTTAAGCCATCTAACGGTGATGACTCCTTTGAGCGTTGTACTATGTAAGAAAGAGAAAGAGAAAGAGAAACCTAAAATTACAGGCATTGATTAAACACAAGCAACGTAAAGCCAACCCCAACAAGTGCATGCATGCATGCAAACTGCGTCTCGGTGCAGAAGCCTCCGCGCCTTTATTGTAGCTCAAACCAAAAGAAATGATGTTACTAACTTACTTCGATTCATGGCGAATCATCGTATCCTCCACCGGGACCACCACCGTATCCTGACCCATATCCGGAGCCGCTCCCGTAGCCCGAGCCGCTCCCACTGCCGCCGCCGCTGCCTCCTCCTCCTCCTCCACCACCACCTCCTCCTCCTCCTCCTCCTCCGCCTCTTCCGCCGCCGCTCCCATATCCACTACCGCTTCCGTAGCCGGAGCCGCTTCCGGATCCCGACCCCGAGCCTCCGCCTCCCCCGCCACCTCCTCCGCCTCCGCCACCACCTCCTCCACTACCTATCCCGCCCCCGGACCCAAATCCGGAGCCCCTCCCTGATCCATACCCAGAACCTGAGCCGCCAATCCCTCCCCCTCCGCCGCCGCCACCACCGCCTCCGCCGCCTCCGCCGCCGCCTCCTACACCACCATAGCCCGAACCACTCCCCGAGCCATACCCGGACCCGTATCCCGAGCCAGAGCCACCCTTTCCTCCACCACCGCCGCCACCTTCTCCTCCACCACTACCACCTCCTCCACTTTTCTTACTCACCACACCGTTCGGCATCGACCTAGCAGCACAGGCGATGTCCACAAGCAGCAAAATCAAGAATGCAGCCCCTATCACCTTAGGACTGCCCATTATTTCCAATCTTGCGAGGGACACAAAAGCTAAGCTAGATTACAAGTGGGACAGAAGAAACGCTTTGTCTCTTTTTTTTTTTTTTTTTGGCAAGCGTGGGATGAACACTATATAAGCCAATGCTCCCAAGTGTTCGTGACATGCCAAAGTTCAGGGGTAGGGTCCCTATTTATAGTGCAGACATAGGTGTAAACCTTTGTTTCTAGTAACTTCGTTGACACTCGTATAAATAATATTTTCTCTTCTCTGCATTTTCAGATGATGTTGATAATGCAAGAGGCACATGCCCTTACGTTTCCGTTAGTGGCGTTGGTGGTGGGCGGTCACACTGGGATATGGTGGTGGGCGGTCCTCTTCTCGGTTTTTTTTTTCCCTTTTTTTTTTTCATGCAAATTGAAGTATAATATGAGCTGTTCTCCACTACTGACTCCGCAAATTCTAGAATGAACAATTAGGCCGGGGGACCAATAAGAGGTATCCCCTGTTCGAGTTCAGCTTGTTCATACTGTCGGCGCAACACGCTTTAACCAAAAAAGTGTTGCTTGATTTCCTGTGCACTCTGCTGATCGACCACTAATTGGTGATCACTCGTAGTGACGTGCATCAAACACTTGTCGCTCGGTTTCTGGCCATTTGATTTTAGTTGCGTAATCGACATGTTTTGGATGCTGGGCAATATGTGGTTGCATCGTACACCATGATAGTGGATTTGCACTGACGGTAGTGGGTTGTCGAGAGCACAAGAGTCTCGATCATGTAGGAAACGAAGAGATGATTACAACTAAGTGCTCCAAATTTATCCATCGACCCCCTTGTTCTTACCCTAAAAGAGCTTGCGTTTGTATCTCACGGCATTCTTCTTCTAGTGTTCATTTCGCCGGAGAAAGCATATACGGCTTAAATACGGGAAAATTATTTAAAAAGTCCTAAATCTATTACATTTTTACCAATACAGTCCTAAAACTTTTACTTTTGCCAATTCAGTCATTGTCGGCTCAAGGCCGAAAGTCCCTCACCCGAGACCTTGCTTGAGGCCACCCACCTCCATCAGCCATCGACAAGGCCCCGACAATGGCTGGCTGAGGAGAAAAGCAAAAAAGGAAAAAGGAAAACAATTAATAAAAAAGTATGACAAAAATATTATAATATTACTAAAAATTGTCCACATCAGCGTTGGTAATGTCACATAGAATGATCGGTATCCACGTTAGCAATTTCGGACCAAAATTAGCCCAATGAAGTCAATTGGTAAAATATGAAAAGGTCGGCCGCCATAGGTCATGACTAGTGAGGGCTGGCTTTGCCTAGGCGAGGGCGAGCATTGGCAAGGCCCCCCTCACCAGATCTAGCGAGGCCAACCCTCGCCACCTGCAGCCTCTCTAGATCTCATTTCCTAAATCGATTTCATTTCCCCCCATACATTTCGTTTTCAACAAGCCCTCCCCACGCACAGATCGTATCTACGCCACCGGCATCTTCATCAACCCAAGATTCCTTTGTCAGCATCTGCAACAATGGTGGTCTAGTGGGCACTGGAGGTGGTGTCGTTGATGATGGCCTCCTTCGTCTCTTTCTCGCTTTGCTTCGCAAGTACGCTTTGGCGCGTTACAGGTGGCGCCTCCTCTTTCACTCCCCTCTCCTCTAATTTCTTCTCTCCGGTTGGGTTCCGCCATGATAGTATGAATGCCTGCTTGCACGCACTCTTCTTCACTTCAAATCGTTATCGTTATCCGATTCCGCGTCACGATTCGCATCCTCTTGACCTCTTGGTCGCTTCTTGTCGACCTTTGTTCTGAGCGAACAATGGTGGACTGAAATCCGTTGCCGGGTTCGACCAGATCCGGGTATCGCGTGCTGTCGGTGGATAATCGGGCCCCGAGCCTCTAGTTCCGATAATGCGTCGAACTCCGTTTAGGAAGCCGATAGAGGATAATGAGAAATGTGCCTTGTGTCTTAGACTTGTCAAAATGAATGAATGAGTATAACTATAGTATGAATGTTAAATATATCATAAATAAATTTACAACTTACTTAAACTCGACCCATCTCTATACCCTCTATTTATTCTCTTTCGCCTTTACTCGATCTCGCCCTCTCTCACTTCATACTCTCACATCGGTTTATGTATGAATTTTCTTATATTGGATTAGATAGTGAAGTGTTTTAGAAATATGGGTCGCGTATGTGTTACTAGATTTGCATTGTAATAAATGGATCATAAACGAATTTAATGTGTCTTTCCGAGTCGGATCATTTATGACCCGATCCAACCCATCCATTTGTTGGGTGTCCTTGTATCCACGACGTGGTTTGTAACAATAGGGTTGCATTAGGTTGCTGCGATTCTTAAGCTTAAGGGACGAAAGCACGGCGATGCTTTTGGGACGACCGATTCCGTCCCAAATTCTTTTCGATGATGTTTCTACGATCCTTCAAGTTCGCTCCGACCCCATGACGAGTTTTTCAAAAGGGTGTACAGTAGTTGGATAAGTTCCCTCAACTTTCAGTTCATCTCTCCTTAGCGAGTGAATGAATTAGTTGATAAAAACAAATTATAAGAATATTTCAAGAAATAATTCACAAGGGTTGAACGAAAAAAAAATGGTTTGAATGAACAATACTGTGTGCTTTCACTAATAGGCACGTTAATACCGATTAATTATTGGAGACACCATGACTAGACCGATCGATTCACTAAATTAGTTTGTGAAAAAAATGATACGACTAACCACATGCGGGTTGTATTTGAAGTTCTCATTGAAAGGAATAATTACATCACTTGGTATACCAACATAGAAATCAATGAACTTCTTATATCAATAGGGTGTTTGAGACTCTTTGAGCACTCGACTAATCCCCGTTGGACGTGGCGATTTCCCGTCAGGTGCATGTTGGGTAGCTACTTGGAGACTCGCCACTTTGTGCTCCCTCCTAGGGCTGTCTTGGGGGAAGCCGCAAGTGTGGTGATTTGATCTTATCGAGGAGGATGAAGAAGATAAACCAATCTGAATTACCACACTTAATAGAATACAAGTTGCCAAATCAATGGACTTAAGCATGTGTGAACCAGAACTGAAGTGCCTGATCAGCCCATTGGACCTAGCCATTCCAATCAAGTTTTTAGATTCCACCTTCATTTATTGCGTGGGCCTCTCTAATCATTAGCCCAAATCCGCAGATGGGCCCACACTTTTATTGGGCAGGCCTGGCTTGCTCTCAACTTGGGCCCACATCTAGAGCCCATATCTCTGCCACGTCAGCGCCAGCTCTGTTCCAGCCAACGAGGCAAAACGCTTCGTCGGCATCCTCTACGGTTGGTTTGTCTGCACGACGCAACGCTCTATCTTTTTACATTCCTGCTGAGGTCCGAAGGAGCGGAAACAGATCTAACGGTGGTCCTTCGAGCGGTCGCTTCTCTGGAGGCCCCCACCACCGTTCGATCTACAGGCCGCCGCTACTACCGCTTGGATCCAGTTCTCTGCTTAAACCTCGCGGTCCGATTGGCTTCGACGACTCGCGAATTCTCGGACAATTGCTTCGAGTCTCAGTAAGTCTCTTCTTCAAGTTTGAGCTGAATGTTCGCGTATCGTATGCGCAGTTTTTCTGCTGTTGAAGTATGCGTAATGATGCCGAGAATGCGCGATCTCGGTCAATTGGTTTGGCTGTGACTGTGAGTGGTGTGATGCAATGCAGCGACAGGTCGATTAGGCTAGCTTGTGATTAATCTGTTTGTCGGAATTCGCAAATTGCTGGTTTCCTTGATTATGTCTATGTTTATGTAGCCGGTGTTTGGATTGGTGATGCTAATGTTATGCTGAGAGCGTTTATGCTCAGTTGCTCACTCCGAGATAATGCATTGACGGGTTTTGGACAACCTTAATTAGATGATGAGAGTTCGATTCTGATTCCGCATTGTGGTCCGGTTCTGCAAGAAGAGTCTTATATCTGAAGGTTGAATTGCAATATATAATGTGCCCTGGACTCTGAATAAAGGTTGAAATCTTGTAAGATCTGTGTAAGAGCATATGTAGAAGGAATCATGACATAGCATCAATTAACTGGTAGATACTACAAATGTGGCTTTGACAGTGGGATGCGGAACAGAACCCCGGTAACTTCATTCAGGGAGATCACCAGGGAGCCCAAATTTAGGCCCATCAACGGATCTTGTTGTACCTACATTTATTCAAAAGCTTAAATAAATGAGTCCGGGCAACTAGAATATATTAACTATTCTATGTTAACTACATCCCCAATGTGATTTCTTTCGCCTACCACCCTCACGCGTGCACCTTAATAAATCTCCCTCACGTGTGAGCCACTTGTGTTAGGTCCGCTCCCCCTTTAATCTAGGTATCCTTCCGCACCAACCTTATCTTGACTTGAGAACCGCCATTTTGGCTCGGCTAAGTTTGTCAAATGTTGGGGAAACACACCCATGGCCCCACCACCCAAGAGGACAACCATACAACCGATTAAGGAGTCACATCAAGGTTTTTTCCTGAGATATTCATAAGACACGAACACATTGGGAGATTAAATATATTTTTTTTGGGCCGCTAATAAATTATTGTTTCGATGTCAAAATTTGTTGAGTGATGCGAGAATTACCCATCTAAATAGATCACAAAGAAGGAGTCCAAATCTAAGCTTGTCTACATATGCAGTTTGACTCACATTCACTCGAAAGTTTAAGCCAATGAGTTATGGCCCAACTAAGATATTAACTACTCTATAATTTGCAACATCCGATGCGGGACTTCTTTCGCCTAGCACCATCACACGTGCACTTTAACAGTTGATTCCTTTCCTTCTAACTGCTTTATGTAGTTATTTATGTTGGTGTATGATTAAAAGTTGTTTCTCAATTCCGTACCTCCTTTTTACTCAAACGTACCATATATAGGTAATCATTTCTATCTTCTGAAAAATTTGCAATATTTGATTTCTTAGAAATTGTAAAAGGATCATAGTAATCTAACTACTGAGTTGTGAATGCAGTCTTTATATTTTGTACAGAACAGTAAAAGGTTCCGACATTTGATGTTTTTTCTGTGGATGGCTGCAGATATTTGATGTGAACAGAAGAGACCAGAAAAGATATGGATATTGACAGTTGGTGCTCAGATTTGGCATATGACCAGTGGGTACCATTCCCAGTGTCAGAGCAACGTCCATCTGCTCGATACAAGGTAATGGCTAAATACTAGTCATTTGATCTTTTAGAAATGCAAAATATGTTTATCTTACCTAATTTCCTTTCATTCATCTATTTTTATGATGTAGTGTTTGTCTTGTGATCTAGTGCCTCATCTTGATAGTTATTGGTATCATGTGTAATATAGCATGCTGCAGCTGTCGTTGATGAGAAACTTTACATCATTGGTGGGAGTCGAAATGGTCGATACTTGTCTGATGTTCAGGTACTCAACATGCCATTTCCATCCATCCACATCTGAGTGATTATATCTCGTATGTCATGCATTTGGTTCCTTTCGCAGGCCTTTGATTTTAAAAGTTTGACATGGTCTAGTATAAGATTAAAGATGGAGCCACAAATTGGTAACTGGTCACCAGATAATCTACTATCCACCTCAGGTCACGTTACGGTAACGGATCTTTTCGTGATATGTTTATAATCTGATTTTTCTTTGTATGGCTTATTGGAAGTCTGATGGCGAATTATGCTTGTTAGATCACATGGGGAAACAAACTACTTCTCATTGGTGGACACTCGAAGCATGATTCTGACAGTATGCCAGGCATGTTACTTTGGTTTTAAGATTGTTTTAAAGTTGGAATTTGGTTTTATACGTCTTAAATAGTTCACCATGTTCTTGTAGTGAGGTTCATCAATTTAGAATCGCTTCAATGTGGTTTTCTGGAGACCTCGGGAAAAGCTCCAGTAAGTTGTCAACTGATACTGCTGCAATGGTTTTTGAGTTTTTCCTAGTTTTTTCTGTTTTTGTTTTCAAATATTAAATTGATTATCCACCTTTAAAGGATGATATTTTCCAGATCATCCAGAATAAGTTTCATCTGCCCTAAATTTGTAGCTGAGTTGGTTTCTGTACATCTTTGGTTTATATTGCAGGAAGCTCGAGGGGGGCACTCTGTATCTCTTGTTGGATCTAACCTTATAGTTTTTGGTGGAGAAGACAGGAAAAGGCGATTACTAAATGATGTGCACATTCTTGATTTAGAGACAATGAGCTGGGAACTTCTTAAGGCAACGTAAATGTTTACTCTTGTTGTTGGCTTATATACTGGAAACTGTTGCCAAAAAGGATTACATGGTATCTTTTCATGTTGATAGGCAGACACCTCCGGCTCCCAGATTTGACCACACAGCTGCAGTGCATGGGGATCGCTATCTTATAGTTTTCGGTGGGTGCTCTCACTCGATCTTCTTCAGTGATCTGCATGTACTGGACTTGCAGATGGTAAGACTACAATTTGGAAATCAGAAGATCTCAGAATTATTGTTCCTATACCTCTTCATTCAAGTCATCTGTTGATTTGCTGACTACCGTTCTGCAGAATAGGTGCAGCTTCATTGCTCAGATCTGTCGGAATTATTATGTGTTAACAATGCCAGAGATGCTTACACTATAGACTAGTATGAAAATAATTGGGTTTATTGAAACATGGAGCTTGCATAGGCAAAGATGATGCTGCTAGAGTATATTGGTTGGAGAAGTTTCATAAGGAAATATGGAGGTTGGACCTGCGCATAGTTAAAGTAGCTTTCCGGGGCCTTAATGTGCTCCTTTTTGAAGAAATTGGTAGAACAGATATGCATGTGAAATGTAAAAGCTCTAAACATAGAAGGAAATTGCAATGTTTTCAGTTAATGTTATTGGTAAACGTGGAAATTGGGAAACCTTAACAACTAATGGATATATGCAAAACCAATTTAAAACGACAAAACAAGAGAATGAAGACCAACGCTAAGGAAAAGAAGAAAATTAAGACTGTTGTTAACAAGTTGTATGAATTTTGTGAGAAACTAAGAGGATTGTACACTTCAGCTCACTTCAGACCTTAATCCTGTGGGCATCTGTTATCAAGGAGCCTAATACATTGAATATCTTTTTTTCGTTGCATTATGTTTGAAATTGGAAGCAGAAGAAGCATATCTTTTGGGCAAAGTGCCTCTTAATTCTCTTTTCCCTACTTTATTTTCTTCAGCAATCAACAAGGACGCCATGGCTTCTGATTATATGTCTTTGGAGGGTGGTTCCATTCATTGGAATCCTGTTTTCATCAGGAATTTGAAGGATTGGGAGCCTTCCCCAACATAGTCCCTTTTGGGATCTTCTTTATTCCTTCAAAATTGATGGTTTCAGGGATGACAAGATGGTGGGGCACCCAGCTAATAACAAGAAATTTAGTGTTATAGCATGTTACCTCGTGGAATTTTTCCCCTTGCTCATTCCCCTCTAAAGCAATCTGGCTTCACCATTTACCTTATAGAACATCTTTCTTCTGTTGGACGGTAGCTTGGAATAAGATCCTTACTATTGAGGGTCTCGGGGAATGGAATTTCATTCTCACGGATTGGTGTTTGCATGTGTAAGCAATCTGGGGAACCTTTATTGTGACTTTGCTCTTAATCTTTGGAGTAATATCCTTTGCTTGTGTAAGGTGGCATGGTTATGCCAAGTCATGTCATCCAGTGTTTTAGCTGATGGAATGCTTTTGGAGGAAGTTCAAATCTTAAGAATTCTTGGATTGATGCACCACTTTGACTCATGTGGTGGAAGTAACACAACAAAAGATTGTTCGAGGTTTAGAATCTCCAGTTGCTTCTGTGTTGTACTCTTTTCTTTCTTTCTTTCTTTTCTGGTAGATTTCTGATGTACTTAAATTTTTTTATTTTAATATAAATCATTATTACCTATCAAAAGATTTCCTTAAGTTATGAGACAAATGATCTCTATGAACAGACAATACATCTTCACTGTACATAACATCTATATGTTCGGTGTGACGATGTATTGCAGAAGGAATGGTCCCAACCCGAAATTCGGGGTGATATGGTTACTCCTCGAGCAGGTCATGCTGGTGTTTCAATTGGTGAGAGCTGGTATGTTGTCGGTGGTGGAGATAACAAGAGTGGTATGGAGGATATATTATGAACCGAGTTGTGGGCATTCTTTTCTGATTTTCCCAAATCCATGATTAATCCCTCCAAGTTTTTGTGTAATGTCTTACAGGTTGCTCAGAGACTTTGATGTTAAATATGCCTAAACTTGTTTGGTCAACATTGACTACTGTGAAGGAGAGGGATCCACTTGCTAGTGAGGTCAATATGGCGTTGTTTTTATCGTCATCTTTGTATTCTGTTTCATTAAGTTTGCATATCTTTCAAGGAAAAGAGAAAATAAAAACCCTGCATATCTGGTTAATCTGTAGTGTGTATCTAACATAGCTATCTTCTTTTCCTTGTGCATTTAGTATCTTCCTTCTTGTTACTATCTGATATGCCTGTCTTTCATGCACTTGGAAGCAGGGACTTAGTGTTTGCTCAGCACTTATTGCTGGTGAGATATATTTGGTTGCATTTGGTGGCTACAATGGCAAATATCAAAATGAGGTATTGGAGAATATGAACTCTATAGGTTTTAGTTGAGTCATGTTACCTATCCTTATATGAATCATGATGCAGATTTTACCTCTCCTCCTTCGATTGATTTACCTATGGGCTAATTGTCCAGTTGGGTGCTAGAATATTTATGAGAATTTCTGAGTATAATGGGAACTTCAGCAGATTAGGATGCGAACCTTATTATTTTCATAATTCTCTGATGTTCTAAATGATCGAAACACAATGTTCATAACATTTTTTTCCCATGAAGGATTCATTAAGTCACTCAGTCAAGTTATTGTGGAAGTTGGCCGAATTTATGTTACTTACGGAAACATTTATAGATTAGGTATGGAAATGAATATACACTGCTGCCTGATCATCTTCTTTTTCTTTTGCTTTTCTTGGTGGGGTTGAGATGTATGATCTTTGTTGTGTATTTTTATTGGTTGGCTTCTTTTTCCCATGGTCACTTGTCTTGAGATTGATAATTTGTGGACTCTTAGAAGTTGATGCATTGCCAGTGGAATGGGCATTTCCTTTACTTTTCACTTGAAAAGCGATGCATGTGGTAATCTTGGTTATTTTGCTGTGATAATGGTAGGGATGGAAATGAAATATGAGGCTATGGTGGGAGGGAGATAAACTATGATGTTACCAATATGCAGCTGTTTTTTTCTAAATCATCAGTGTTAAAATGGAACCTGGATAGTAAAAGTTCACTTACTGAGAACTTGCCTGTTTATGTTTATTGCATTCCCGTGAACAGTTTAATGCATAATAAATCTTCAAGAAGTGATTCTCCTGCTTCTTATTTTTGTTATCATTGTTGTACATCTTGATACAGATCAGATAGTAACTTCATTTTTCTTCTTGGTTTTCGTGTCTTCTCTTTGATGCAAGATTTTTTTCATGAGACCCAAACCAAGAGATTCTTCACGCCCTAAGATATTTCAATCACCGGCTGCAGCTGCTGCTGCAGCTTCTGTCACCGCTGCATATGCCTTGGCAAAATCTGAAAAACTGGATTTCTCTGAAACAGAGGGACCAATAAAGTTAGTTGTGAATAAAAACTATATATCAGTTGAGCTTGATGCTGTTAGAGAGGACAAGAAAGTGATGGACTCGTCGCTTACTGAAGTCAGACAAGCCAATTCTAGGCTCAGGGAAAAGATAGAAGAAGTCAACAATACACATGCTGAGCTCTCAAAGGTGGGTCTAGTTTTTTGTAAGATGATAATCTCCTCTGAAGTGATGATAGAGGTTTTTATTTTTGTCTCTGCGTTCTTTCAGGAACTTCTTTCTGTCCAAGGTCAATTGACTTCTGAGAGATCAAGATGCTTTAAACTGGAGGTTCTTCTTTTAATTTTTTTTTTTATGATAAAACTAAGTTTGTTGTTCTTTGTGACTTTGTGGCTTATGGTTACCAATTATGATGATACACAGGCACAAATAGCGGAATTGCAGAAGGTGTTGGAATCATTTCACTCAATTGAAAGTGAGGTAGAGGTTCTTCGAAAGCAAAAGTCTGCACTAGAAGAGGATATGGAGCATGCTGCAGCTGCCACAAGACAAGGTTCTGGCGGCCTGTTGAGCTGGTTGTCTGGGGCTCCACGAAGTTCATAAAGTTCGAAGAGGCTAGTGCCCCAAAGTTGGAGCGTGTTATGACTCGTTGTTTGTATAGTCGAGCAACCGCAGAAAAGTGATGCAGAGATTGGATCTTTGCTTGGTCAAGCTTGTAGATGTCCTGAAGATCTGTGGTATTTACATCTACCCAACAATTTATATGGGCAAATCTCAAAGTATTTGGCATTACTGATGGGAGAAATTTCTGAGGGGCTGAAGATGGATGGCTACGGTTCTAGTCTTCTGCTATCAGATGATCGGATTCTCATGAAAATTCATTTGGACGGCATATGGGGGGAGCTTTCTCGAATCTTTTGGCTGTTCTCTGTTCTGATGCTATCTCTCCCGTCTCTGCGATATGGAAGTATATGTATCTTCTCGTTGCAATCAGATCTTGCTAGTCATTCATTTGAATTCGGAGATTGTCCTCGTTTGTCATGGATTACCCTTTTGTCCTGGATCACGTTGTATTTTGTTTTTTTCTTTTGAGAGATTTTACAGATTCATCTACTTGCGATATAAACTCGGCAATACAGTGGCAGCACAAACCCTCCTAAAATCGTGAGCTGAAATTGTTGCTACTTGCTGTTTGATCTGGATCTCGTTGTTATAGCTTTGCTAATTGCTCCTTTTTTTCATTTAAATTTTATGGGAAATTGCTGAGCTCTAACGGAGGTACCTTAAGGTGAAATAATGACTCCTTTCCCCCACTAATTTGTTCTGATACGGGTTTCTTTCTCAGTTCCATGTGAAGAGTTCATCTCCTACATCTACTGGCAAAAATTGAAACGCCAACTGCAATTCTTTCTCTTTAGTATTCGACAACTCGCGGTAAGATCGAATTGCTTATTATACCTCAGCCTTCGCATCTCTTATGTTTCAGCGGCCCTACACGGAAAGGGACATTATGCCAAGTAACTCTCGCACAATCTTACCATGACGTAAGGAACCAGCTTAACGGAAACCTGAAGTGGAAAACTCTCCTGGTGTTAGGAGAGATGCCAACGACACAGTGCACTGTCTCGGAAAAATCGGCTCTTAGAACTCCCCCATGCATTGAACTTGAGGAATCTTAGTAACACTCCAAATGAACTAAAACCATGATACCTCATGAAGGAAATTATGTCTCGGGGACAACAGATGACAGAGACACTAATACATCCATTGCCATTTTACTTCAGAAGATCAAAGGGGTCTGAAAATCTGGATACTTTCTAGCTACATTGCATACTGCGAAACTCTTTTATTGGTATGAACTCAAGACCGTGGTAAGATCTTGTACAACTACTGGAGTTCTTGTTCTTAATTGGACACACTGACCCACCATCATATAACTCCATTACTTCACAAGCTAGAGATGAGTTGCTGTTGGGTTTGTGAAATCAGCTGCTTCCTCAAGATTTTCCCTGCGGCTGATTTTGGAATGGTGCTGATAAACCCTACTCTTCTCACTTTCTTGTAGGGTGCAACCTGCAAATTTCAATCAAACACAATCTCACTATCCGTTGTCTTCTTGTTCCGCGTATTATTGGGGCAAGGAAGGAAGTAGTAGACAGGGACTGATAAGAAACCTGGTCGGCAATGAATCGAATGACTTGATTCTCGGTAAGTTCCGAACCAGATGCTCTGACTACATATGCCATCGGTACTTGTCCTGCTTCCTCATCCTCTAGCCTGCATATTATCAGTATTCTGCTTAAGCTACATATCATGTGCATATGAAGATTCATGTTCACGTGGAAACACAGCACAGGCATGCATGCGAGAAAGAAAGAGAGAGGTGACATACGGTATGACAGCTGCATCAACAATTTCAGGGTGGCTAAGTAGCAAAGCTTCCAGTTCTGCTGGAGCAACCTGTAATGCCGTATGTTTGATCCACGGGTCAGAATGGTTCCATTACTAGATCATTTTTAGGATGCTTTCTTGATATTGAGTTCTCGTTAAACTAAATTCTGATCTTGCAGAATTGCACTATGCCTCAGTTTTAATGCTGGTTTGAACTGAAATGATGAGCCTGATGAGGTAACTAACCTGATAACCATTATGCTTGATGAGCTCCTTTATCCTGTCAACAATGTAAAGATACCCATCTTCGTCGAAATAACTGAGATCACCAGTCATTAACCACCCTTCGGGATCTAAAGTCGCAGTCGTTGCTTCCTCGTTCCGCAGATACCCCTTCATAATTGTAGGCCCTCTCAGCCACAGCTCTCCCTCTATGTTAGGTGGCAACGGTGACCCGGTTTCAATATTGACTATCTTGGCCGAGAAGTTTGGTATCAAACTCCCGCAAGATCCAGAATGGGCCTTTGCTTCCTCATCCGTTGCAAAAAAATTGGCTGCACCGCTACTTTCGGTTAGCCCATACCCTTGCCTCAGCTCGACCCATGGGAACTTCTCTCGGAAACCATCAGTCACCTCTTTGCTCAGCGGTGCTGCCCCAGAACCCACTCTTCGAAGGGACGAGAGGTCGCATTTCATGTTACTGGCATGCTTCACTAGCGTGAGAATCACAGGGGGCACTGCAGGGATGTTATTGACTTGATGCACTTTGATGGCATCGAGCATGGTCTGGAAGTCGAATCTCTGCATCACGACTGTAGTGATTCCTGAGCAGAACAGTCCGAGCCCGAAGAAAGCAAGGCCATAAATGTGGAACATGGGTATGAAGCATAGGAACACGTCGTCTTGGGACGAGGATGCACGTACTGACCAGTTTAGTAGTGTGACGACGGATATGAAGTTTGCATGAGTCAATATGACTCCTTTGCTAGTGCCAGTGGTTCCTGAGGAGTAGAGAACAGCCGCAGTATCCGATTGAGTCGGCCTTTCTTGCGGAAAATCAATCGGGTCGCAGCATTCTATGAGTTCTTCCACAGAAAGCAAATCGCCATCCAATGCTTTGGTTGTTAGCATAGTAGGAACCTTGGTCGGTATCAACTTATGTAGCTCTTCTGGTGCGGATATTGCGATCTTGGCTCCGGAATCAGCCACTTGCTTAGCTATTTCCAGTGTAGTATTCACCGGATTAGCTGGAGTCAGAATCGCACCGATCGATAGTATGGCAAGACACATGGTCGGGTAAAGGAGCGAGTTCGGGGCCAACAGGAACACCACATCGCCTTTTCTGATCCCCAGCGCATGATACAATCCATAGGCAAGCGATCTGATGGAGCGGTGGAGCTGCGCATATGTGATCCGGCAGTTTGTGGCTGCATCAATCAGTGCAACGCGCGACTCGGCAAGAGCATGTGGGAATTGCGAGAGCACGTACGAAGCAACATCGAGGTCGGGATTGGTTGGGATCTTTTGGTGCTCATTAAGTTCGAAGAGAGAGTTGTAGATTCCGGTTCTTGGATCGAAACAGCCTGTTCTATGAACTGACCGGCCGCGTTTTCTTGTTTCTTCATTGGGAATAGACCACCCTTCTTCAACGGACATATTTACTACTCCTAACTCGAAGATGGCAAGAACTCTCAGAGGCTTAGAAATTTCTTTTGGAGGCTGTTCAAATGCAGAAGCAACATATTTGAGCCATCTCCATTGTCTTTTATGTCCGACGGAATTAAGGTTTGTCATTGTAAACATCATTGTCCTAGTGAGTCGATTTGGAAAAGGACAACACATGTATGTTTGAGCGGCCGGCTCGAGCGTTGGGAACAAGTCCTTGGAATCTTCCAAAACTTTGAGAAGATTCATGTCTGATGCTTCTTGTACTGTCCCCAGTGAGGCAAACAAGAAACCCTCTTTTATTATCATGCTTCGCATTGCATTGATTCCATCACTGCTAATCTGTCTTCTGATGCTGCCCGGGGACAAACATCTCCAGCCAAATCGAATCGATGTGGGAATATCGACTCGGACCAGATCATCATTTTGGCATCCGACAATAGCCAGAGAGGATTTGATGATGACCTGAAAGGACTACGTTGACAACGCCCTGTGAAAAAATGCCTAATCCTCGTGTAAAATATCGAGCGAACACCTGCTGCATATTCTTGAATTGGATATGTCTATTAGTATGGCTCAACTAGGTACCCGAAAACACAAGAAACAAGCAGAATGAAGAGCATTGACCAAGTATGGGAACACCTACCTGTAGGAACCTACTTCCTCCAATTTGATATCCCTTAAAGGCGTGATTTTGTTGCTCTTGGACGAAGAACACCGGCTCGGATCGGATCTCATAAGATATGCGAAAAGGACTCGCCATGCTAGGAGCCCATCATAGCATGAGGTCCACTTCACACAAAGCTCTCCGTGCCAATGCCAACTAACATCGATTTTCTCCGTTGAATCACTCTTCGAGATTGCAAGCAAGAAGCAATGAACCGACCAACTCGATGCAACATCATCTGTCAGCAATGCAAAACTCATAGCCTCCGTCGGAATCCCCGCAAGTAGCAACAAACTCCATAAAAATTAAACATGTACAACCCCCATAAAAAAAGGATTGCTCAAGAGATCAATCAGATGCTGCTTCCCAACTTAACATAATAGAAGGGGTAATAGGCCCAGATTACTGTCCATCTGGTTCAAAGTACTTTTAAGTTTTAGACAGACAAGAACCACGGATAGGCAGAAACACTACAACTACAGTAACTTACACAGCACATCGAACAACTTGACTTCTGAAAGCCACTGATAGGCAACAGTACAACAATAAGGAAGAACGAAAAGAAGGTGAAAAGGCAAAGCTACAACATCAAAGCCATCAAACAGCAACTAAGCATCTTGAACCTTGCGCTTCAGCTCCTCATTCTCCTTTGTCAGATGATCGACTTTGGATTGAAGAACATTAGCCATCGAGCGGGTGCTTAACATTTCAAGCCTTAATGTTTCCCTCTCAATGGACACCTTATAAATCTCCTCTTGTAAACTGTGAATGAAGTCCAAGCATTCAGGAGGGACGGTTGCATTGAGATTGGCGGGGGCAAAAGTCGAGAGAGGAATACGAGGTCCTTCTTTTATATCAAGTGATTCCATC
The DNA here is from genome assembly GCF_020921035.1 of Rhodamnia argentea. Taxonomy (NCBI): domain Eukaryota; kingdom Viridiplantae; phylum Streptophyta; class Magnoliopsida; order Myrtales; family Myrtaceae; genus Rhodamnia; species Rhodamnia argentea. The sequence continues at coordinate 4,370,834 of NC_063154.1, read as the reverse complement.
AAAGAATACTCCACCAATGTCGATAAACCACATGTCAAATTCATAGCCGACCTTGCTGTTGTGATGGTAGATGAAGAAGGACCTTCAGTTTTCTTGGGCGAATTTTCTGAACCCGTTGAATCAATTGAGTTCAAATCAATATCTCTCCGTCGTTTGTAATGAAGAAGTGGTGCGGTATCCCTGTTAGTTGGACATATTGCAGAGGGATCATCTAAAGTCTCACCCATTGTTTCACTCTTGCAAACAGCCAGAAGGCACTGGGTCTTAGTGGGAAGTTCATTACGGCAAACAGGAGGCATGCGGGGTGGCATTTCCTGTAGTAATCAGTGCTCACATAAGAACTCCTCACATTGCTTATCGATTTAATTCCGGCTAAACAGTCTCGAAGTAAGCATTTGGGAATAACATTCATTCTGGCCAGCAGAAGATTTAATTGTGTCACCCCCCACATGGTATACAAGGCTTATTAGGGCATTACAAGCAGGCCCAACCAACACGACAAACAGGCCGAATGGACCTGGCGGTTCAATGCCAACCTGTGATTCTTGAATCTAGCTGCCACAGGGTCCTAGTACTAATAGGTTCCCCTTCTGACCTTCAGAGCCACTGCTTCAAACCAGGAAGCAAACCGCACAATGAACCAGCATCCAAACTCGTATTCTCTCGTCATCATATAATATTTGGAATAGAATTACGATGATGATAATAATGCTTATTAAGTGCAGCCGAGGAAACTTGAACTCTGGGTTTGAATACGAACAGCCCTCATAAACTCACCACTAAACCAAGTGTTCAGGCAACCAACAGCAGCACAAGCGGTGATGTTAAAATCACATTTTAGCTCATGAGATCGCAGGATCTCACCGCTCAAGTTTGCTTAACCAATGTGAATCAACATTGTTGCCAGATGAAATCGCCTTAAAATCGGGTTTATTGTGGGTTAACTTGTTAACATCACGTTTCAGCCCTTCAAGCGATCGAGTTTAGCAGAATACTGCAGCCAATAATTGTAAGATTTTGTGAGACCAATTGTTCTAAAAGCTTAAGCTGTTAGATGAATGCGTGGTTTAATATTTAATTATTCTATCATTGTCCCTCACACTTAGGCTGGTCTTTTTACCTAGCACTAAGTGTGGACATTTTTAATTTACGAGGCAAATGGAGCCTTAAAAGATTTGAACTCGGGACCTCCTGCTCTGGTATCATGTGAGATTTTCTAGAACCATTGCTAACTATTCTAAAAGCTCAAGCTGTTAGATGAAAGCGTGATTTGATATTTAATTATTCTATCAATAACAAATAGATAAATGTATCTACTACTTCATGACATTTTCCATACCACGCAAATATGATCTTAGAACTTGATTTTGCAAGCCCTAGGATAATTCTAATGGTAAAAGAGAAATTTAATAACCTCAGTGACTCAACCAAACCTCATCACTCATATGAAACTCTCCCTCTCTCAACCATCAAAAGAAAAAAAAATAAGGTGCCCCCATGCACAAGGCTCTCTAGACAAAGGAGTTTTGGAGAGGGATTGATGTTCGCATGCCGTTTCTATGACTTGAACCCATGACCTCAGGCTACAATCCTTTCACGACCACACCAAGGCTTGCCCTCCTCTTTCTCTTAATCATTATTTTTTGTCAATTTTTTTCTCTGTTTATAGCTTACAGCCCATGCTGTTCTCCACTTCCCTCACACTCGGGACCTTGTTTCTTGCATTTTTTTTCCTTTATTTCTCAAATTTGCTTTTGGAGGTTCTTTTTTGGTGATATTTCATTCTTTGCATAAGATTCAGCCCTATTTTTACAAATTAGGGTTCTGTATTTCATCCTTGTTTTGCAAATTATTTGCCTTGTCTCTGTTGCTCGTTTTCCTAAATTAGTTGATTGCGGGTTAGTTTGTTTGATCATAAATTCTGATAGCTGGTTGTTATATAAACTTGGCTCAGCAAGAAAGTTTCAGTTGTTGAATTTTTATTTTTTGTCTGAAAGGAAAAAAAGCCGGTTCCTGGGAAGACTCAGGAGCCATTTTTTCGAGACAATACAGAAAAAAGAAAAAAAAGATCATGTTGAGAGAATGATAATAGTTACACTATAATAATGTAAGAATCGCATTTAGGCAAATGCAAACCTGAACCATGCCATTTCCCTGAGGTACAGCTTCTTCTCTGGTGTCTACACCTGGAACCACATTTGCTTCGCCATCCCACTCCTCCTCAACAAAAGGGGCATAACGATGACCAGTCGGTGGCCCTAAATTAGCCTTATGAAATATTCTACAAAGAACGTATGCATCCTACACGCAGAAAAAAATGATTAACATGGTAAGAACGGTTTGTATAAACACCCACACCCCCCACAAAACAAAAAAAGAAAATGTTAACAACCCCCACCGTTTTGTGTCTCACATACACAAAATAATGATTAATATGGAAAGAACAGTTCGTATAACCCCACCCCACAAAAAAAAAAAAAAAAAAGAGAAAAAAAAGATGTCCAATATTTTTCTTTCAGAGTCTAACTGGGTGAAATACACTACAGACTATATTCGGACGCTGATCCAACAATAGCAACACAAGAACATTCCACCATTTTGCACCTGCATTCATTGGTGAACTGAACCGCTAAGATGAACATTAAATGTCATAATGTAACTACATCAAAATGCCATGCCCTTAAATTCCTTGCAATTCAATGGGCCACTTCACCATTTCGAGATATATAGTATATCACCACAATGTCAAGGTTCCACAATATAAGAGGTTATAAGCTAGTATCCCCAGCGAATTCCTAATGGGTGAAGGTCAGTTTCAGAAATCTAAGCAAGATAGAATTAATCTTTTCTTTTTCGTGACATTGCTCATTATCGTGAGACAGTTAATAACTTGAAGTTGTACAGAGGAAAGCTGAAAAGCTATTGATTGAATGCTAGTTGCCAACATTTACCTTGAAACTACCACATTTTTCCAACTCATCTTCCACGAGCCTGTACTCATGCATGACCCAATTTGTTCGCTTCCCTTCAGGAGCTCGCCCACTATGGAAAACAAGTGTCTTTTTGAGACCAACAACACGTGAGTCGTGTTGAACAGCACGATCATTTCCAGTTGCCTTCCAATAACCAGAGCTGGTGGCTCGGTTCATTCTAGCCCCATTAGCATACTTCCTGTCCAGTGCACTAAAGAAGTACCATTCTTGGTCCCTAGTCTTCAACTTTGACTTGCCTAATACCAAACACAAAAAGAAGTAATTGAAACAAATGGCAGGAAAAGAAGTCATCATATAGTACTCTAACAATAACACTGTACAACACTAAGGTGCAAATGAATTACTAGGTACATCCACAGAAGATAACTAATAACACATCTAAATATTAAGGAGCAATGAAAGAATGATAATTGCCAAGTAAATTTGCATAATCTTAACTTCCCCAAGTCCATGTAGTTCAACAGTTATACAACTGAACAGACATGAAGAAGTCAACACATTTGTAACCTGCAAGGTGCCAAGGAGCTGCAGAATCTAACTATATCCAAGTTCATGTAACTCCACAAAACAACTAAAGAGAGAATAAATGAACAACAGAATTATGACCTGCAAGGTCCCACGGCTCCATTTTGTAGATATCCACGTCAGCTATCACGTCAAAGCGGAATGATTTACCGCACATTTTGCGTTTAAGATAATATATAATCAACTCTTCGTCTGTTGGGTGGAATCTGAACCCAGGGGCCAAAGCAGTGGTGCTAGTCTTTTGAGCAGATGGAGCTGCAGCTATTGCAGAGGTCGAAGGGGTTGATGTTTCAGGACCCATATCTGTGTATGCAAAAGAAAGGTACAGCTTTACAAGAGATGGACAGATAGAGTTGCACGAACTACTAAAAAGATTCTTTAGTTGCGAGACATTCCCCTTGAAGTTAGTTCTCACTGTCTATAGTATAAGTCCACATGTCAACTATTAGTGCAAAAAGAAAAGAACTGGCACAAGCCCCATGGCACATAACAAGATTCAACAAACTAATGTGTGTTATGAACTTCGAACTTCCGCTAAATGCATAAGCATCCCCTCAATCTTAAGTATGCTTCCTCCCAAAACACAGCCAGTGCATTTGTAAGACATTTCCAAACATTTTCGATGGCATTACTGAGCAATAAAGTTAGATGAATTAATCTTCGAAGCAGATTCTTTTGTTTCCTGTATATCCAAACCTAGCACTCATTAATGCAGTTAGATGCACCTCAATGATAAAAGAACCTTTGTAAATGCTAGAAGGACACGATATTACAGAACAAGACAAAACAAGCCGTACAATCCATAACCATAAGGTCCACTCAATCGTCTTAATGCATATTATCCTGTGTTCAAGCAAAGTGTCTCTCAATGAGAGAGGCTCTTGCAGAGCAAATATAGACAGGGAGTTGCGTAAATTAATCAGCTTCACCCCACATTCCAGGGAATCTTTTATCGTTACACCTCAAAATGGAGAAACTGTATTGTTACACTAAGGTTCACTCTTCCAATATATCTTGATACTCGATATACAGTTTTCTGTTTTATTTTTCAAAATCATCAAAGATGGGGCTATTCTTTGCTTTAAACTAGCAATAACAACTTCTCCTTGTTTTCTAAAGTTTTGCCAATGTTTTTTAGTGCCTGTACTCTGCATAGCCAAGAAGAATCTATCTTCAGTAAAATGGTAGCCACTCCACCTATCAATGTTTTCAAAAGACTCTGTTCATAGGACAACTATGACCTTAACCCGTGCTACCCATCGCAGTTTTGTTATAACCGAATATGGCTGCAGGGAAAACAGTTCACCATTATGATTCTAAATAACTGCCATTTTATAACGTTGTCAGCACCGTGATCAAAATTGTCTTTTTGCCCCTTTGCCAAGAAAGATCAAGGTTCCCCAAATAGGATAGCAAAATCACATTTCTTCGTTCTCCAGATGATAACAATCATCACTATGGTTGAAAAGTAAGGACACTTTTCTCAAAGTTCATACTTTTTCACTTTCTTAAGGATCAAGGCCCAACATCTTCAGTGAAATCTCACGCAGGGCAATCACAGTAGGGAGACAAGTCATCATCACATGAAATGAAACTATCAAAGCGAGAACTTTTTCTACATAAAAAAAAATCTTATGCAAGTCCAATTCTTGAAACCACAACCAACAAAGTCCCAGTCCAAATCCAACAACAACAAAAGCGAAGGACCAGCAACCCATCACACCAAATGCTCGCAGCCGAGCCAAACAAAAGTGCCGATCCAGCGGCAAAAGCCACATGCAGGTCGACATTTCCGACAAAACACTTAGTCCCAAGCACAAAATCAAGAGGGCACAATCAGCAACACCAAAGGACCAAGCTCACAGATTCACCCAGAAGCAAGCAACTTCATCACAAGAAAGGCCGTAAACGAAAACCCAAAAACCTAAGCAAGAGTATCAGCTCAAGAGGAATTCTCGTATCAACAGAACGAGGCTGAGCTGCTCGAGAGATAGAGCGAACCTCGGAAGTTTCTGGTAGAGGAAGCTGGCAAGAGCTTACAAATGAAGCGAAGTCGCTGAGAACCAAAAGGGTCGGGTTCACTTCAGAGAGAGAGAGAGAGAGAGTTGGAGTTTACTTGGATGAGAAGAAAGAGAGAGGCATTGGAGATAGGGAGGGCTTTGAGGAAGACGAGGCTCGGCTCGGGACTATCATCGAGACCTGCAACTGAAGAAAGAAGGGTTTTTTACTTTCTTTCTGGGCATAAAACGCTTCGTTTTGGGCTGGTAGATGGGCCTTTGTAGATAGAACCAGAAGGAGACAGACAGGTCTCAGTGAAACAAAACAATATTGTTGGGGACAACAGGATCTCCTAGTTATTAATTTCGATTCGAATGTTGCGATTTTCCTTAAAATGTACAGATCTTGAATTGATGATATAGACTCTAAGCATTATCAAGCAATAGTTAGAATAATATGATTTACATAAGCGATTTTCGTAGTCTATTAGATGATACTGATATTCGATTCGAATCTTACGATTTCACTTGAAAAATGCGGATCTTAAAGAGATAATATAGACTCCGTGCAATATCGAGCAATACTTAGAATATTATGATTTATATAGGCGATTCTCATTGTCTATTTAGGTGATATCGATATGCAATTCGAATCTTCCTTTGAAAAGTGCGGATCTTGAAGTGATAAAACGGACTCCATGCCATATCGAGCAATATTTAGGATAACACAATTTACATAGGCGATTCTCGTTGTCTATTTAGGTGATACTGATATTTGATTCGAATCTTATCATTTCTCTTGAAAAGTATGGATTTTGAAGTGAAAATATGAACTCCAAGCAATATCGATCAATACTTAGAATAATATGATTTGCATAGGCTTTTTCTCGTAAGCTATTTAGGTGATATTCATATTCAATTTGAATCTTGCGATTTAGCACAGATCTTGAAGTGATAACAAGGACTCCATGGCGTATCGAGCAATACTTAGAATAATATGCATGTTTTCTATAGGCAATTCACGTGGTCAATTGAATAATACTCAATTTTTTAGATACATGCACGCTACTAGTATCATTTTTACTGTTGAAAGCATACTCAACTTGTTGCAAAAATTACTAATTGATAGTTGAAAGTTACTTATTTCCAACATCAATTCTATGGGCTATTGCTCTTATTACCACATGGATCACAAACTTCTCACCCCGTAAAAAGAAAATTACCTAACAGTAACTCCAATGTTACTAACAAAAACAAGAATTTACTAGTTATAAGGATGATTTTATCCACAAGTGCTTTTGTGTATCTATTGTAATACTTCTACTTGTGCTGCATAAAATGAAAATGTACTAACTTGTCGCAAAAATTGCTAATCATGAGTTGAAAGATAGTTACATATGAATGTTGCTAAATACAATGTCATGCTTTTTCCAATAGTCTACTTACATAGGCTAATAGTCAATGTAGTATCCGAAGATTTACCATTTATGTATTCGTTAATGCTAATACTTGGGGGTGAACAATCAAACAGTTCTACTCGGGGAACCGTTCGGTTCGATTCTACCAAGGCCGGTTCTCAAGTGGAACCGATTTCCAGACCGATTCTCGAATCTCTTATATTCCTTTTCGAGTTCTCACTCTCATATTTATTTGCCTCCTCTCTCTCTCTCTCTCTCTCTCTCTCTCTCTCTCCCCCTTTCAACCTCAATCTCGATCTCGATCGAGTCTCTCCGGCAGGGTCCCTCTCTCTCTCTCTCTCTCTCTCTCTCTCTCTCTCTCTCTCTCTCTCTCTCTCTCTCTCTCTCTCTCTCCGATCATGTCCCGTCTCGTCCTTGGTCTCACCAATGACACTTCGTCTCGTCTCTCTCTCGGTCTTGCGGGTTGGGGCATTGCCTTTGCCGGTCGGCCGTCAATCGGCCCACTCTTAGCCAGGTACAATCTCTTTCTACGTCGGTTTCGTTCTTCATTTCTTCGTCGAATGTGTCGATCGCGGGATTTCTATTTCTTTTGTTCTCTTGGCCATACGTGCGTCGGATTGGTACGTGTGTGTTTGTTTGTTTCGCCGCTTGACAAATTGAACTCCTGCAAGGTCGACTTCCGTTAGCTTTGTGGTACTCTCATGATGAGGTTGCAAGGCAAACAAAATTGACGATTAACTAACAAATAGAGAATGATGGGATAATTATCCAAAGACCTAAATCAATAGTACGGCGGCCAATTCAGTCCTAAACTTTTTAATTGTGTCAATTTAGTCCTAAACTTTTTGGCGATTGACATTGTGTCATTAGTCCTAAACCTTTTGAAGTTTCCCCAATTTAGTCCTAACCTATTGTTTGAATAATTGGCTGAAAGGACTACACCGACAAATTGTCAAAACTATTTAGGACTATATTAGCACAATTGAAAGATTTGTGACCGAATTGGCAAATTATCAAAATGTTTGGGACTAAATTGGCGCGATTGAGAGATTCGGGATTGAATTAACCGTCGTACAATAGGTTTAAGATTTTTCAGACAATTTTTGCCTGAATGACGGTCCCAGAATGCCGGAATCACGCCGTCAATTTTCCAAGTAGAGACATTCCCAGTGCAAGGTGATAGCAGAGATTCAAGATTGTCGTCTTTGACTGAAAACAAGACACGAAAAAAAAATAAACATCAGCATGTTTGGATCAGCAATATTTCCAGGGAATGTTAAGTTTCTACGAGGAAATTTTTTATGATATTCGATTCACAAAACAAAAAAGTGCAGCGAAAAAAAAAAAGTAGGCCGGTTTAGACCGGTTTCGAACCGGTTCACTTCTAGGTTTCCCAAAAATGGAAACCTACTCTAACAGGCTGGTTCCAGGTTCACATGGATGAGCACAAATTAAAATTTTGCCAGAACATATGTCCAGTGCACACTTACCAAAGTGGGGAATTTATAAATGGGAACTTACATCAGCCAAAAATGCAAAAATGACAATTTCTGTTCTTGCTCTTTCCCGTTTCGGATGACTTACCAAATGCGAGAGAAAAGACTCTCTTTCTCTCCCTTTCTCCACGTGGATTAAACTTTATCCGAAGCTGAGCGTAGGAGCACGATAAGGTATGATGGCTAACTGAGGCTGGGTTTACCTAAATTAGGTGCGCCCCATGAATAGCTCCCAAGATCTTGAGGGCTTGTTTTGGCTCTTTTTTTTTTTTTTTTTGGTCTACTCCTTTCCTTCTTTTTGAAAAAAACGTCTTCAGTTTTGCTCCAAAATTTGGAGATAAAGAAATATTACAAATTTGCACAAAAAAAAAGAGGACACAACAGGGTTGTACACAATTTTGCATGTCAATTTCTTGACGTATGTTGTAAGGTTTCTAAGTATTTCGAGTTAAATAGAAGTCGAAAGCGTGGGTTTTGCAAAACTTACGGTGAGTCAAAGGTTAAATGCATGGATCAATGTATTGTCTCTTTCTTTTGTAATTAAATTATGTAACAGAAAAGTGCGAGATGCTGATCATAGTGAAATCCTCTGCTGGATGTAGTCCTAGTTTAAAGGATAATTAGGATAACTCTTATGTCTCGATTTTCTTTTTCTTTTTCTCTTTCACACTTTATTTTATTGTGATTTGTGCACCGAATCCTAAGAGGGGAAAAATAGGAAGAAAGGAAATGACCGACGAAGGAATTGTTGTTAGCGGACCACTTATTGGAAGGAAAGAACTGGAGCTATTGCTTAGACACAGAAATGTGGTGGACAGGGCTCCACCACTAGCCAAGATTACTACAAACTCTAGGACACTTCCACAACAAAAAAAAAAAACAAGGGCCAAAAGAAGACCAACATTGAATTCACTACATGATAAGGGAAACTGCTTATTGAACTTAAGAACATGATGCAACGATGGTTATACTCCAGTGATGATTGAATTGATTTTTTCCTCAGAATGCCTCGTTTTCCCGCCGCAGATTGTCGGACTGTGACCGTTAAACGTCTTTGACACATTGGTCCTCCGAAGTCTGGCGCTTGACGGTTTCCCTCTCGATGGTTAAACGAATCTCTGGCCAGGTTTGAACGGCTGTTGTTTGCTGTGGCTCCACGGCTTGCTGGGGAACTGGTTGCGGTATCGCTATTCGTCGCTGTCCTCGTTGCTCGGCTGCTGTTGCTCGGGTGCTGTTTGGCGAGGTTTGAACAGTTGTCCTCCATGGTGGCTCCACGGCTTGCTGGGGAACTGGTTCCGGCATTGCTATTTGTCGCTGTTCTTGTTGCTCAGGTGCTGTTTTCGATGCCGGGCATGCCAAGCTCAACGTCAGTGATGGTACAGCTCCCGCCACAGAATTTGAGCTGTTCGGTTCTTGATCTCCCGGGGAAAGATTTTGCGGGCCATTAGCTTCAGCATTTCTGGGTCTCTTGACCGGATGGGTCGGTGCATCTTCCCTCGCGGATGAAGTCTCCTCCAAGTTTTCGTACCGTCCCTCGCCGTCGAAATTGGTCAGGAGATCAAGAGTTTTACGTGGGGATCGTTTGCGAATAACCCGGGCGTAAGCGGCCGGCGCCATTTCGTCCGATCCAAGTTCCGCCAAAGGCTGCACAAGAAACATGGCTTCCACAGTAGGGTTAGGGTTTCGAGCATATACCAGAGACCATGTTTAAGAACCCAGACTGGAAGAGACAAGTCTGAAAACATAATGTCTGCACTTCAACAGTATCTAGCACTTCGAAACAAGAGCTCATCGAACCTGAAGAGCCACATCGGCCGGGGCAACGGTGTCGTCATGAACTTGGTCTCCCTCCTCCTCGGAGTTGCCTTTCCAAAACAACCTGGAGACTACGTAGACGTCCCTGGCCTGTAAGACAACAAACGAAGCACGCATTTTCAGTTTGGAGAATTGCTTTCATTCCTTTCAATCGATGAGGAACGAGCAAGGGATACACGATACACATCCAAATCGGCAAAAGCCATATACTTGGGGCACTTGGAGCGTTGCATCCATCAGTCGATACTCGTGCATCACCCAGTCGGTCCGCCTCCCCACCTTCGTTTGCCCGGCATAATACACGAGAAACCTCTTTTGGCCGATCACTTGGGTGCCGTACTTGATTTTGTGTTCGGGCCCGGTTACCTTCCAATACCCCCTTTTGGTAGATCGATTCACTCTCACTCCTGTCTCGTATTTCTTGTCCAGCTTACTGAAGAAATACCACTCGAGGTCTCCTCCAACTTTTTCTGAGAGAGAAGAAAGGAAAAACGAAAAAGAAAAACCACCCCAATTAACATATTTGAATAATGATAAGCCTCGTTTTACGAAATTCGTATTCTAAATAACGTGGCTAAATATTATCGAATATTCAATATGATTTCCTTACGATCTGTTTGCATCGTTCATAATATCAACTTTTGTAAATCGATTTTGATATACCTAGTCAATTCTTATGTAAGGATAGCCCGTTTGTCCGATGTAGATGATTATACGTCTCATCTTTTTACGAGTACAAAAAAGAGAATTTCAATTGGAATTGAGAAAATCACAGAGATAACAATGGCTACTCGATCTTGACTTGGTTAAGCCAAATTACTGTCAAATCCCTCCACAAACAATAATAATAAAAAAAGCAGATGAGATCCTAAAATCATAGGACACAAAGAGTATGTTCGCACAATCAATCATAGGTGAGGGTGGCAAAAACGGCATCACCTGGTACTTCATGGGGCTCAAATTTGTAGATGTCAATATCAGGAACAACATTAGTGTATAAGGGTAGTCCAAGCACTTTTCGCCCTAAATAATACAAGATCAATTCTTGTTCAGTTGGACGGAACCTGAACCCAGGAGCTACGACACTATGGCTGTCCTGCGGTGGTACCGAAGACGAGGCAACGTTGGCCGCGAGCTTCAAAGAAGACGGTGCTTGAGAATTCATTTTGTGATGAACTAAGGGGATATGATCTGTGGAGAGACTGGATGCTAAAGAATGAGGAGGAAGAAGAAGTTTGTAACTTCAAATGCAAGCTATAAGTTTTTTGTGATGGCAATTGGTCATGCTTTGCCTTGGTTTAAATAGGCCAATTTGGCCTCAACATTAAGCACTAAACTAGTAAGTAAGTTGTGTCCTCATCATTACAACCGAGCGACATTTAAATGCAGCCTTCCATACATGTCTCAAGGCAAATGCAGTCACACACTTCGTGCAGTCTAAGAGTAATATAATTTTTCTATTTTTTAGATTATTAAGATTTTTTTTTTTTTTTGTCTTTTGAGACATTTCTAGAAAATATGTTCGATACGAAAACTCCGCCAATTCAGATACGGAAAATTGGCCATGATCAAACGTCGCTTTTAAACAAGTGTAGCAACGAACTAGTCCTTGTTATATGAAATCTTGTAATGTTATTACCGCAAATGCACAAACATTCTTAAACAATAACACATCTTTTTAATGATTGACCTAGGGATTGGACCAATTTTCAGGTTTGATTGTTCTTATGGAGGTCTTGTGGTTGAAATATGAAGATAAACTCTCTTTTTTCCCTTTCTTTGTTAACCATGTTATGCATCTGATTAGCTTCCCTTACGTGGCAATCGGAAGGCAGATAGACATTGGGTTTGTTACCAAGTATAAAGGCTTTCCTCTTCTGTACAATTCAAAATATTAGAGGTCACAAAAAATGGAAGGCTGGAAAAATCTTCCCAATATGGAAAGATCTAGCCACTAAGTTTTGTTCCCAAAATGGCCGGACTCGTTGATACTTTTTGGTCTTCTATAAGAAGGTTGCACACTCTTTTTCTAGGGTTTAACTCCGTTAACAATCCTAAACTCATAACTCACGATATATTTATTCCAAACTAATTTTCGGTCTCACAAAAAAATTCTAAATTGGTGCCCCATAACATATTTACTTCAAATTAACTTTCATCAGAAACGAAAAATCTTAAATCGGTACCCCATACCCAAATCTACCCTTCGTTAATGATGTTTCTAACGGGGATATTGTACGGTAACAGAGGGTAAAATTTGGTCAGGGGTACCAATTTGAATTTTCCGGTGAGACGAATAGAGATTCTTGTTAAAAGAAAATTAGTTTAGGGTCAACGTGTTATGGGATGCCAGTTTGAGAATTTTTATGAAATGAAAATTAGTTTAGGATAATGTATCGTGAAAGTACCATTTGAGATTCCTAATGGTAATAATCTTTTTTAAGTAGTTTCTGTCGGTGTGTAGTACCATGGTACTTCCATAATTGCTCTCTTTCCTTTTTTTAACTTTTGGACGTCCTTAGCTTCATTCTACATGTTCGTCTCAATACCATATACAGCACCTGCCAAAAATCCAACATTCTACAAGCACTATTTTTGTTCTTACCAAATTCTGAGTTCCCAAATTCTCATCTCAATCCTTGCATACAACTTTTTCCTAATTCCATATTCGTTCATTAGTTTCCTTAATTTTACTTATTCTCCACTAATTAATTGCTTCAAAAACCAAGTATTTGAGATGCCAAGTGATTACATTGGATGAAGGTCTTCTACCTTGTATGGTGTTTCCCTCGATTTCTCACTAAAATCTCATACCTCTGTAAAAATTTAATTTTTCGTAAATCAACAAGTCCAAATTTATTGAGGCATCAAGATGAGCGTTATACGAAATAGAGAATCCATGTCCAATTAGGTGAATGATGTCAGAAAAAAAAAAGTTTTCTATTTGTGATCGAGGGCTATGGGAATTGGATGGCGATCCAACATTGAATTGTTTACATTTGATGATGTGGAGGATCAAATGTGTTGCACATCCACAGAAAAATTGTCAAAAAAGTGTTAAACCTATTGCACTTTTGCCAATTCATTACTAAACCTTTTAATTTGGCTAGCTGTACTGAAATGGTACAAAAAGAAAAAAATAATTTGAGAAAATATTGAATCGTAAATGTATGCCGACATTTACGTCGGTGTTGGTCAGCCAAAATTGATCAAATGGACTGAATTGACATAAATGTAAAAATTTTAAGACTCAATTGGCAAAAAAAAAAAAAAGGTTTTGGATTGATTTAGCGCAAATACAAAAAGGTTTAAGACAGAATCGGGAAATAAGTTTAGGACTTTTTTGACAATTTTCCCTAAGTTCCACACATATACCAATTTCTTAATCACCGAGCCAACGGGTTGGATTCATTGACGACTAGAATAATTTAATCTTTGCGGTGAGTGATGATAGATTTGGAGAAGAAACTGTAAGGTTCATAATTTTATTGAAGTAAAAGAAATTCAACGGACAAGGCTAGGCTTTGTCAGAGTGTGAGATTACTACAAACTTAGATAGATATGTATTTCAAATTCGCGAGAATGACAATAAATGAAATGGTTGATATCACGAAAAATTCAAGATGGTAATACTTATGATGAATTTACCCCAAATTAATTTTTGTATCAACAAAACCTCCCAAATTGGTACCAATGACAAATTTACCCAAAACTAATTTTTGAGTCACCAAAAACTCTAAATTGGTACAAACTTGTCACATTTACCTTCCATTAGCTTCCGTCAATTTTATCATGAAATTACTAAGTTGGACGACACATGGCAATAACTGAGTGGACTCGACAAGTCCACATGAAAATCCAGGAGATGAACAAATAGATTTTCGAGCAAATATGAGTAGACTTTCTACTGATGGTGGAGCTTGGTTTATAGAGCCTAATGATCGGAAGACTTTTGCCCTTCCTTGTTAAAAGAACAGGTAAATAAATACATTTACCCTTCTACTTGCTAGGTTGACTGAGTTATTATCATGTATCACACAGTTCAATAATTTCACGGTAAAATTTGATGGAAGTTAACGAAGAGTAAATGTATTACGTGTATATCGGTTTGGGCTTTTAGTAACCCAAAAATTGGATAAATCTATCACGAATGTATCCTTATATGAAAAGAGGGATGTAGATATCATAAATGGTAGGGAATCACTTGCTATATGAACTTTCAATATTTTTTTTTTTCTGTTTTTATGAATTTCGCGGCATTGGCGTAAGACAAAGAATTGTTGGGAAATCGATTTATTAAGGAACCATGTATTTCAGATATGGCCCGACAATAAAAGGCAGGGGATGGTTGAAATCAGATAAAACATTTATTATATGGCGGTATCTGTTTTCTCAAAGTGGAAATGACTAGTTATTGATTTGAGACACAAAGCAAATTGGGCTTGATCTAGCAAGTGAATGACGGATTGTAAGTTCACAAGGTAAGTGTCTGCATCGTTGTAAGAATGGTTGTTTCACTTTACTGTGTTAAAATCCATGCCGGGCTAGTAAAAGGCAAGCCTGCCTTAATTTGTCTAAAAATATCTGGGGTACAATATTTTGTTGTTGTAATTTCTGCAACTTTTTCTCAAATTTACATTGCGCACATTTGTCGCCAATTCTAACAATATACACCAAAAATTAATATTATCGTCGATAAACACATGCCTAGCACGTGAATGAGAGAGCGCGTGAATGGCCTGTGAGTATGGGTAATCACGTGCATGGCACGTGAATTTCACTATGCATTTCCTAGCTTATCAACAAACGGGGGGATTAACATATATTGATCAACATAGACATTCATCAACACCACGTATTTAATCGTTGAAATACGACGACGGGTAAGTGGTAGCCACTGATGTAAGGGACGGCGACGACTACCTGTCGGAGGGATGTTGAAATGATATTTTGAAACTCAAAATCGGCAAGACAGTAGTTTAGGGACACACAGTTCTTGGAGGGAACATCCATTGCTTGAAAGTAAGATCGCGAAGCAACCATTACCGTAAGAAAGAAGATGGTGGAGTGGTTCACATACGGCAAGGGCAACTGTTTGAGAACAACGCGGAAACAGTAGATGGAAGCTACACAAGAACTCCGCTGCAAACCATCAGAAGGCAATTAGCATGAACACCCCTATAAACAACGCCAGTCACCCATCAGGAAGGCCCCACACACAAACCAAGCAAATTTGCTCTATATGTACTTTCCCGTATCAAATTGTATATTTCCTAGCTATAGCTTTCAGATTCACGCAACCTATTAAATTTCGCTGTGCATTTCTATCCTTGGTATTGTGTCGTCGATTAGATTCCGGTATAGTATTGACGCACTCTTGAGCTGTTTCGCCGATCAAATTTAGGTATAGTTTGTTAATGTTTGGTTACTTTATCGAGTTTGTATCATCGGATCTTGTCGTCGATCAAATTTCGACACGATTTGTGTTCGTACGTTCTCCTGTTCTAATCGAATTTTTTGTTGTTTGTTTGCTTGTGATACTTTCTATCTGGAGTTAGCTCGGGGACCTTGTCTTTCTTAATTAAAAGCCAAAGAACGACTTTCAGCGAAAGATACTTCGTCGCGAGAGAAATTCCGACCAAACAACACTTATATTAAATGGAGTTTCTAGTCAACCATCTCCATTTTAGATGAATAGTAACAGTTTAATTAATTGCTCTTCATAGCGCATTGAAAATTTTTGCTAGACATTTTAACTAATAAGCACTAAGCTAGGCATAATTACGTATTTTTCTAGCAGCATCTATTAAACTCACCTAAGGTTGTTAAAAATATCTATAGTTAAATTCACCTAACCTTTTTATTGAAGCAATCTAGTCATATATCTTTACAGAAAAATAAGATTGATTTTTACCAATATAGTATTTGAACTTTAACTTAATATGCAATGTGATTCCTAAACTTTTAATTTGATCAATATAATTCCTGAACACTTGGAACATGTTCAATTTAGTTCTTGAATTATAGAAAAATGCTCAATGTAGTCCTTCCATCGATTCAAGTTTAGGGACAAAGTTGAATATGTTCTAAAAGTTCATGGACCATATTGGTTAAATTAAAAGTTTAGATATCATATTGCATATTGAGTTAAAATTTAAGGAGAATATTGGTTAAATTAAAAGTTCAGGGATTATATTGTATATTAAATCAAAGTTAATAGATTATTTGTGCCATTTTTCCTAACAAGATATTGCAATATCATACGCAAGTAAAATAATTAGAAAAGTGGGAATTTCAATAGGTGACATAAACACAGGTGTTGTCGGAAAATGAAAGTGAAAAAATTCGTTCTCCAGGGAAACATTTGGGAGAGGTGTAACGCAAGAGGTGGCGATTGTAGGCAAACGATGTGGGACTTGCGTGTTCATTGCATGTTCAACACTTGTTATCGGCTCCTGGCGCCATATGTATCCGTTATCGGATTTTCATTTTCGTGGTTTTTATCGTCGTCGCACTCTGAAGCGCGTGCGGTCGACTCGCTTTTTAAAATTATCTTAATCGATGATTTTCTTTGACGTGTCTCAATTCTTAAAATATAAAGCATACTCCGTCAATCGACAAAAATGGTTTCATACACCACTATTTTTTGAAACACGAAAAAATGTTACTATACTATAATTATTATTTGTAGATTATGTTTTCTCAAAATATCAAATCAATCATCCCCTCATGATTGGTGTTTTCGGATAAAGTCGCATTCTATGTAATAATACTCACAATAAAGTAACTTATACAAGACTTTTTTTCTTTATTTGTATTAGCTTTCCTTTTCTCTCTCATCATGTTTGGAAAGTTTACGAGTGTGAATAATTTTCTGCAGCTTATCTTGGGTGAATGTAGAGACCAATTCGGCCATTCATCCACTTGATAGTCACCAGTAAGGATGTTCGTAACATGACTTTATAAACTCTATGAAATTATGCCGCTTCTCTCTCTTGATTTAGATGTAGATCTAGATTCAGGAATTTTATCCTCCCGAACTAGATCTAGATATAAATTTGGGAGTTCTCTACAAGTATTTGATCTATGCTCTTTCAACGTATTGATGTTGGTATTACTCCTTGGCGATGGCGATGGAAACGTCGAATCTAGACTCGCACCACAAGCCGTTGCAATTGGTATGAAAGTTCTCGGTGTGTGCTTGTTATTGAATCTAGTGACCGACCGCCGAAATTTTATGATGGCAAAGCTATTCTTGGAGAATGAGAGTATGCTTATAGTTACAAAATATATTTTATTATTTGCTACCTGCTATTTGCTTTTTCCTTGGGAAAAAGTACCAAAAAAGTCTTAAGCCTATTGTATTGGTATCAATTCGGTCCTAAACCTTTCAATTGCACCAATTTAATCCTAAACCTTTTTTGTATTTATATCAATTCAGTCCATTCAATCAATTTAGGCCGGAAACTACTAACATGGACGCTGATCATTCTACATAGCACCACCGGCGCTAACGTGAAATTTTGTGTAAATTTTAAATACTTTTAAAAAAATTATTATTATTTTTCCTTATTATTTTCCCTTTTTTCTCCCCCTGTTTTCTTCCAGTGTTCTCTGTTCTACAACTTTAATTGCCAGCCGCCAGCCATAGATCTCGCAAGGCGTTGCCGAAACTCACTTGGGCGAGAGTGAGGCCGGCGAGGCTCGCCTTGGCTTGGGGGACTAGTGCAAGAAGAACGGTGAACAGGGGTTGAAAAAAGGGGAAGAAAAAAAATTATTAAAAAATTATTAAAAAATTATTAAAAAAATTCACGTTAGCACCGGTGTTGCCATGTAGGATGGTTGGCGTCCATATCAGCGGTTTCCGGCCTAACTTGGCGAGACGGACTAAATTGGTACCAATACAAAAAAAAATTAGAAATAAATTGGTCCAATTTAAAGGTTTAAAATTGAATTGGTACTATAATGTAATAGGTTTAGGACTTTTTTAGTACTATTTTTCATTTTTTCTGAGAGCTTAAAAGCATTCTATGTACTTATTGAATATTATCTTAATTAATGGATTAAAATTTTCTTTCGACGGAAAAAAGAGTAACTTATAAGAAAAAAAATGTCCATCGAGTTTAGAAATAGCAATAATATAAAAATTTCGCCACGTTAATTCGTTGGATCTCTCATCGAGTCATTATCTAGATATTCTATACCGAGCTTAATCGAAAGTCTGAGCCTCATAATCAATTTTGATTAACAAATGGACAAGCCATTAAATGCCAAAAGACCGGCGCGTGGATGCGCGTCCGTGGTGTGACAGCCAAGGGCGGGCGCCTGCAGAGAGGCGCGTGGACCCGACCCAGCAGAAAATAAAAAAACCGTTCAAACAATGAAACGGACGTTTGTCCATTGCTCCAACCTCTGTGTCCCCTGCGATTTTCCGGTCGAGGCTGTGCTTCTGCTCTGCGACTACTTGGAGGAATCGTCATCCGCAAAACATTCGCTACGCTCCAACCTCTTTCACTGTCTCTTACCGCAGAGGAAATTTCCCACTGATTACCACACTTTCTGTGGATCATGGGGGGTTTTCCCTGTTCCTTGAAGTGGTGGTGATCAGCCGATGGGAAACAGAGGACGGTGCAGCAAAACACAGGAAAGGGCTGTTCTTTATCTCGTGTTTTCTTTGCGGTTTGAGGGTGGAAAAGAATAATGAGTTCTTCTGGGAAAGGTTGGAACAACAGCTTTGATTACTCGTTCAAGATATTGGTGATTGGGGATTCGGGTGTTGGCAAGAGCAGCCTTCTTCTCAGCTTCATCTCTAACTCTGTTCATGATCCTTCTCCTACCGTCGGTACAGTACAGTACAGTCTCTCTCCTTTCGGCTATATTTTTGGTTTGTGCTGCTGAATCTTCTACTGGTATCATGGACAACTGTGTGAGGAATGATCTTTTTGTATGTGTGAAGGCCCTAATGAAGTAACTTATCTTCACTTGTTCTGAGGTTATTCTTTCGCTCTTGATGCTTTTGTTGCTTGAAACAATCTTTTGTTTATCCTCAGGGATGTGGTAAATGGTGAGCAGAATCGATCTTCCTTCCTTTCTGTGTGATTTTGTTCCCTATCTATTGCCTGTATGAGTAGCTAGGGCACATTGAATTGAGATGGTCAGGGATTTTCTGTTAAAATTATGGTGAGGACTGGGACCTCTATGAATTTACTTCTTATGTCCCACATTGCAATCAAGTTTGTAGCTTTTGTAGCAAGCAACTACATGGCCCCATCACGTGATTCTCTACTTTCTAGATTCTTGTTCATTAGGATTATTCTGTTGGTGTAGAACTGAGAATATGCTAGCACCAAGAATATGAGCAAGGCAAAGAGGAGGACTGGTCTTATATTGGACACTAGCCAGTTGGGTGTGGACTGGGAAATTCCATTTCATTGTACTTTTCTTCGCCTTAGTGAAGATCCGTTTCAGTGTTGACCAAATCAGCGGTGAAATTGGACACCATTTCATCCAAGAGAGTGTCTATTCCTTTCGACTCATCCTCTAGGTTTTATGTTGTTGAATGTGATTGAGCATATTCCAAATCTTGGCATATCTAGTGTGATTGCATCTCCCTCTTCTTGTTGGCAATAGGAGTAGGAAACAAAATCTCTAAATTCTGGTTTTGGGGGGAAAAAATCCAGGTGTGGACTTTAAGATCAAGCTTTTGACTGTTGGAGGCAAGAGATTGAAGCTTACAATTTGGGATACTGGTACTGCCAACCTCTTATCTCTTTTTCTTACCAGTACTCTGTTGGTTACAGGTTTTAATCAATCTCGACTCTACTTTTAGCGTCAGTTTTTCCTGTGTGAACCTTTCAATATCCTTAGTTACATGAGAATTGAGTTGCACCAGTCAAACTAGAAAGTAAAATTCAGTGTGCTTGTTGGAAAGTCGAGATATTCAAGTTGGATTCGTATTTTGGGAATATGCATTCATATTCAGGGCCATTCACTCTGCCTATGGTTCATCGATGAATTCTCTTATGTTACACAAAGAGGTTTGATTGGCTGATTGTGGTCAATATTAACTCTTGCTATGTGACGGTTGGATTTGGAATTCAACATAAACTAACAGGCCTTTCCTGTTGTTGTCATTATGCGATCTGATAGCAGTTTCAGTTGTTAACAATCATTATCCGGTGCAGCTGGACAAGAGAGGTTTGGGACATTGACAAGCTCGTATTATAGAGGCGCGCATGGACTTATATTGGGTGAGCCACTGTGTCTTGTGGAGCCCTGTGCTTCGTGGTGCCACTCTGTTTAATCTTAGTTTGAAATTTATATCCTCCACTAGATAAATTCCCGGGCTAAATGGGTATACTTGCTGAGTGGAATGTGATGCAAGGCATAAAGACTATATTAGAACATTCAGACGAGAAGATGAGTTTTTAGCATGCTTTACCACGATTTCACATGCTTATGGCCGTATTTATTCTGCTGATTTCAAAGCCTAACATATGCTTTCATGTAATCTGATCTAGTTTATGATGTGACGCGGCGAGAGACTTTCACGAATTTGTCGGATATATGGCCAAAAGAAGTGGATCTTTACTCTACAAATCAGGACTGTATCAGAATCTTAGTTGGGAACAAGGTTGATAAGGTAAGCCGATGCCCCAGGTTACGGTCTTTGGCTCTCACTGACCGTAATACCTCTCTTCGAGAGAAGAGAAGCCACCTTGCTTCTGATGATGTGATGATTTCAGGAGAGTGAAAGGGCTGTAACTAGGGAAGAAGGAAGAGATCTAGCTCAAAGACATAGATGTTCGTTTCTTGAATGTAGCGCGAAAACTAGAGAGAACGTCAATCAATGCTTCAAGGAGCTTATACAGAAGGTGAGCCTCGCCAAGATTGCGCTAGTGAATTTCCCACATTCGTATTGTGATATCTGTACTTCTTCAAGTAAACGAAAATGCTTTACTGGCACCAAATTTGAACGAGTTCGAGTTGATTAACGTGTTCCACTGGCGCGTGTATGCTGATGTTGTTAACATTAATCAATACAGATGATGGAGGTGCCTAGTATACTAGAGAAGGGATCTGTGGCAGTGAAGAAGCAAATCCTAAAACAGAGAGAACTGGATCAACCGCCTCGCCAAAGCAGTTGCTGTTCGTAGATAATAATTGTTCAACATACAAAAACAGATAGGTGATATAGACATACTGTTGACAAATATACAACATGTTTGACAGAAGATTTACTGCTGAAAATTGACTAAAAAGAATGATTCTGGGTACATTGTAAATCTGATGGTAGGTATATTTTCAAAATCTGTTGAGTCGGAGGATTCTATTCCTGCGCTACAGTTTAATATTGTATACCATTGATTTGTTTTTTGTTTTTTTTTTCTGTAAATAGAGAAAGTTCTGTACTTTTAATTTGTCTAATGAAGTATCTCTAGTTTCACAAACTCTTTAATCAAGTCCTCGTAAACCAAATCAGCCCACATCCGATTGACATAGCTGTCAAAACGACTGTTGTAGTGCGACATGAATGAAATTTTTCTTACGCCTTCATCTAATAGTTTAAGCTAGTCATAGGGAAAATTCTGCAAACTGTAATCTTAGGTGAAAGTTCTGCAGGGTGCTACTGCTAGTGTTGTTGCATGGTCAGGTTGCCAAAACCTCAAAGACACAAAATGACGGATCATACCTATTGTGAATTCACAACCTCCATTGTGTTCATCGATGACATGAAGAGATGAACTATTGAACTAGTTGTGTCACATGGTACAGAGAGAGAGAGAGAGAGAGAGAAGAGCTTTGCATGCATCTAAACTATTTCTTGAAGGTTGTGAAAAACAAAGATCACAAACGATGCTCAAGCCGGCTAGAATTCTATGAACCTTCGTGGCTCAGCTCCAATTGTCAATATTAGGTCATTCACAGCCCCTCGCCTTGTCTTTTATTCTTCTGTTTCTTTCCCTGATCTTAGTAAGCTCCACCGTCTCTCCGGTTGGACACTTCAAAAACGAGGGGAAAGAACGTTCGCACAGTGTATATATACCGGAGTGGGAGTCGTGTTCCGGAAACGAGCTATACCCTTTTGTCATCTTTGTATAAGTCGTGGAAAAAAGCCCAGGTGGGAGTGGTGTTGCCGCCGCTGCAATGGCCTTTTCAGGCCACCTCAGGTGGTGGATCTTGGGCGCAGCAATGGTGGCTATGCTGTGCACTGGAGCCGGCGCCATTGACATCTTTATGGAATGGCACGTGGCCTTCGACGCGACAGCCATGCCGCTTACTCTTGATCAACCGGTATGAACATCGCTTGGCCTCTACTGTTTCATTGATCAAAACCTCTTATCCTCCGGCTAAATCGCATCGAAACATACATAACCCCCTGTCAACAATCTGTATCGCCCCAATTTCCGTGCTTTTAAGCGTATGTTTCAGTCTGGACATTTAGCAGATGTTCATAGACATAAGACTGGGTTGAATCTGCATAAAAGTCCACAAAGATCAGAGTAGTAAGTTATATAATTCTGTGTTGCCTTGGAAATGGGATACATTGCAATTTCCACGATTCACGTTTCATTATTAAGTCTTTCAATTCGTGGTTCTAGAATGTAAAGATGATTGTTACACTATGTATGGACAGGTTATTACCATCAACGGAATGTTCCCTGGCCCGTTGATCAATGCGACCACCAACGATTTCGTCCACGTCAACGTCTACAATGACTTGGATGAACCTCTACTCTTCACATGGTACGAGCTCGAGTTATTCATAGAATACCCTGCTCGATCCTTTTCTAGGGACATTAGCTGAATCTCGGCTGTATGTCCGGGACTAAAGATGACAAACCGGTAATGTCGGTTGCAGGAACGGCATACAACAGAGGCTCAACTCGTGGCAGGACGGGGTTTCGGGCACCAACTGCCCTATACTGCCAGGCACAAACTGGACTTATGTGTTCCAGACCAAGGATCAGATCGGCACTTTCTTCTATTTCCCCTCCATCAACTTCCAAAAAGCGGCAGGAGGTTACGGCGCGATCCGCGTCAACAACCGTGTAGTCATCAGTGTGCCCTTCCCCAAACCCGAGGCGGAGTACGACCTTCTCATTGGCGACTGGTATTACGACAGCTACAAGGTAATGCCTTTTTTTTTTCACCCCAATTCTTCCTTCATTGAGCAGTTCTTAAGACTTTTTCTGGCATCACCCTATGAATTCCATGTAACATATGAATACGACATCGAATTTATGGTTCTATTCATTCTGGCAGTTCATCCGATCGACGATGAGAAACCCCCTGGTGGCATATCCAGGAGTCCCCGATACCATACTAATGAATGGGAAGGGGCCTTACGGTCACCCCTTATCGATTTCACACGAGTCCTTCAATGTCACCAAAGGTATGATCCAGAAAGAAGACACCAGTACCATATTTGCATGTTCTACAATGAAAAGCCCAGTTAGTGCTCTATGGTGTGAGTGCTGTATCTAAAGAAGTTCATTCTGTTCATCATGGCTACAGGGAAGATTTACAGGTTCCGAATATCGAATGTCGGCAATGCATTTAGTTTGAACTTTAGAATCCAAAATCACTCCATGATGATAGTGGAGACGGAAGGTTCGTACACTAACCAAATCATAGTGGATTCCCTTGATGTGCATGTCGGACAGTCTTACTCGGTCCTCGTGACGGCCAATCAAGACGAAGCGGATTACTACATGGTGGCGACTCCTAAAATGTTCAGGGTCCATGATTCAAGCAGCCTTGTGGGCGTTGGAGTGCTACACTACTCCAATTCTCTCACCCAAGTTGGTGGGCCTTTGCCGGCCGGACCAGATCCATTCAATTGGGGTTTCACAATGAATCAGGCTAGATCTATAAGGTAAACTGATCCCACAGTGAACGCATCGCCAGTTTTGTTACTAATCGTGATCATTTGACGTGCTTTTCTTCCAAAAGTTTTCATCAATTTGTTTGATGTTTCAGGTAGAACAACCTTAGATTTGCATTGTTAGACGTGAAACGTTTATTTTCTCTCAGTATCTCACGAGTACAAAGTCCTTGATGAATGCGTATATAGGTGGAACTTGACTGCCGGTGCTGCCAGGCCGAACCCACAAGGGACTTTCAATGTGTCGAATGTGACCTTGGCCGAAACCTTTGTTCTGCAGAACTCCGTTGAAGAGATAGAAGGTTCAGCTCGCTATGTTGTCAACAACGTATCATACTATACCCTTAATACCCCTCTGAAGCTCGCGGACTACTTCCTCAACGGATCGGGAATTTATCAGCTAAACGCATTCCCAACTAGATCAGTCAACAGGGACGCCGCATGTGGAGTTTCGGTCGTGTCAGGGATCCACAAAGGGTGGTTGGAGATCGTGTTCAAGAATAATTTGGATGCCATGGATTCATGGCATCTTGACGGTTTCGGTTTCTATGTTGTTGGGTGAGTACTACAGTAGCATATAACATTCGTATCTACATCATCAGAACATTCTAGCTACGTAGGCTGAATCTTACGTGATCAAATGATACTTATGGAAGAAAGCAAATGAAATGTTCTAGGTTTGGTCTCGGAAACTGGGATGAAGGCGCTCGTGCTGGCTACAACCTGCACAATCCCGTGGTCCGGTCGACCACACAAGTGTACCCAGGAGGGTGGACCGCGGTGTACGTCTTCCTCGACAACCCCGGAATGTGGAATCTCCGATCGCAGCATCTCATGAACTGGTACTTGGGTGAAGAACTCCATATCCGGGTCCATGACCCTGACCCGAACCCTGCCAAGGAGCAGCCGCCACCGGATAATCTCCTCCTCTGCGGTCAGTAGTACAAATTACTTGAATTTTTTTATTTTTTCCTTTCGATTTCAGCACAAGTTAGCTCTGGTTGACTAATTTTGGTGGCTCAATGATCGGTTTCGAATGAGATTTGTGAATCTTCCATTCCATTGCAGGAATATTTGGTGAATCTGGTGCTCCTACTGGTTCACCACCACCTGCACCTGCACCTGCACCTGCACCATGGTCATGGTGGTGATGATCATCACAAAAGAATTTTAGCAGAACGGACAGCGCAACAGATCATTGTTTTTCGTAGTTCGATGTCGCAGCACATTTGGTTCCTGTATGATCTTGTAATAAGAGAAAAGACAGACGACGGATTTGTTAAGGGGCTGGTTCTCCCGCCATCTGGTGCTCCTACTGGTTCACCACCACCTGCACCTGCACCTGCACCTGCACCATGGTCATGGTGGTGATGATCATCACAAAAGAATTTTAGCGAACGGACAGCGCAACAGATCATTGTTTTTCGTAGTTCGATGTCGCAGCACATTTGGTTCCTGTATGATCTTGTAATAAGAGAAAAGACAGACGACGGATTTGTTAAGGGGCTGGTTCTCCCGCCATTGTTACACCTTTCATTCTTAGTGATGGTCCAGGTGACCATCTTGCTTATACAGCAGACGAACTCGTAGTTGATGATTAAAAATCAGATAGGTGACTAAACTTGTGTTCTTGTGATTTTGCCAACTTTTATACGAAATCATAAACCTTAATTTGAGCAAGTTATCAAAAAAAGAAATTGAATGAACTTACCAATTAGTTTGTTTCGTGCTCTTGTTTGAATCACCTCAACGATTGGTTGAATCCATTCCGGATTACTAACTTTTCTGGTAACATACCAATTTATATTGAAGTCGCCAACTCATATATCAAAGGCAAATGCAAACCTGACAGTTCCATGTTGACTGACGGTGGGACGGTCTGTTCACAGCCACAAAAAGTGTTATGCTCGACAAAAATAAATTTGTGGCTGAAACAAAACTTTGCATCAGTGAAACAAACTTGTGGCTATGAGCAGACCGTCCCACCGTTGGACAACATGACATGATCAGATTAACGGCTCCCTATATTAAATCCACAAAATCATTTGAGAGAAGTACTCATGTTCAAGAAATTCACCAGTCTTAACCACGTCCACGTATTCATTTTACAAACACACCTTGGTTTTTCCACTCCACCGTTGTCAAAGACACCGAGTCCCAATATTTGAAAAAAAAAAAAAAACTTCATCAACTCGACATGCTTATTTCTTAGTTTTTTTTTTTAATAAGGAGGAAGTCCGCCTTAAATAATTAAGTAAAGTTCACCATTCTGATTGACTTGGTGAGACGAGAGCCGAACTCCAAGCGAGCGCTCCCAACACAAAACCGTCTCCATTCATAAGGAGTGTGGAATCAAATCCGTGTCACGCAGTTAAAAGTACCAGTACAATCTTCCTAAGATGTATGAATAATAAGACCTATTCTATCTTCTATTGTCTTTATCCTTAGAAAAGATATAATAATCTAAAAAAATAGAATGTCAAGATATGCCTATGTGAAACAATCGGAGGATCACCTATTCCACTCTCGACTAGGGTTTATTTTATTGGAAAGAAAGAATTTCTTTCTTTCATTTCAATTTCAGAAAGCCAATTGTCCATCGAATTGCCGTTGGATACCGAGAACTTCGAGACCATCCTAAGTCTGTACAGACGTATAATTCACACACACAAGTTCGTTCCCGAGTCGCTAAACCGATCCCCGTTACCTCGGAACAGTGGCATATCATTATCCAATGGGGACCTCACAAAGAAAGAAGAGAACCCTCCCTCTTGGCTAAATGAGAGGAGGACATCCCCCTGATTACCATAACTGCTCAACTTAATCCGTACCCATTAACAAGCCTTAAAAAAAAAAAAGAGAAAAGGAAATCTCTCTCCCTCTAAATCTTTATGTAAGTTGAGTGAGACACGCACCCGCCACCCCTTAATAACACACAGCTCATGCCACTTAAACAATGCCTGGAAAAAAAAAAGATTAGGTACCTTGTTTTTGTCCTCATTAATCCCTACTTGTTCCTAATAGATATTCTCGCCTAACCACACAGAAAAACTGTCAGCCACCGATATCTTTTAACTGCTTCAAGGACGTAGGTCACGGCCAATGTGAGGTCAGCAGACTTAAAAGGGATTGGAACCAAGTGAGAGTTAAGCTTAATTCTAAGATAGATAGATATATCATCCGGGTTTTTTTTCCAACGGGAGGAGATGAGATGGAACTTATGAGCTTAGTGAGGTCGGACCGCCCACTCGGGCTCGGACTTTGGCTCGCTTCTTACCCTGATCTCGTGAGGTTGGCACGTATTTAATGGATTCGAGGTTTGGTTTCTTGTTAGTAAAAAAAAGTATTGCATGGTGCATTCCTTGCAGGCTAGGCTAGAAGAGGAAAACAAGTTGGGGGCATCATTTCAAATTTAATCTCATGCGCTTGCTTGTTATAGGAGGAAAAGGACAAGAGGTGGATTCAGGGAAGTGCATTGTTCAGTGTCCTTCCTGAAAGACACACACATATTCTATTCTTGGAGAGAGAGAGAGAGAGGCTTTTCTTGCTTTCTAAACAATGAAACCTAAGCCACCACTTCTGGTTGGTGCTTGTGACAACCCCAAGCAAGCCCCTCTCTCTCTCTCTCTCTCTCTCTCTCTCTGATCTGGACATTGGCATTCTTGTTACCTACTGGAAAAAAAACAAAAGTCGATCACAAAGAAGTGTAAGAAGGGGGGAAAAACAAAAGGAAGAAGAGAAAAGCTGGTTCTGTGCCATCATGCTCTTTCCATGAATGACCAGCAAATTTTGCTTTTGGACAAAAGAAACTGACCTCCATGCAAAACAGCCCAGATCAAGATACACATGTAACCAAAGAATCAACTGAATGCCCCTGTAAATTTCTGAATATCTAACATGTAACATCCCCACAATTGATGGCAGGAAAATCTGGGTATAAATCAAACTTTAGATGCACTAAAGCCCATGGAAAAATTAACACGGACCCGCGCGCATGGTTTTTTAATTCGTGAGCTGTGATTGACTTGACCCATCACCTTGAATTGATTTTCTTGCTCAGTAATGGCAATCCACGATTGCCGAGGCAGCCGAGACGAAGATGGGAGGATGAGATTGGTTCTGATGATGATGCTGTTGTTTGGAGCTCAAGGGAAACAAGTGATCGCACTTCTCTTCTTCCGGGGCCGGGAGGTTGAGATCCAAATCGAGGGACAAGAGCCCGTTGGCACTCAGCCGCATGGATTCGTCGTCGGATTCTGGCTTCGCCCCAACAGCGACCGGCAGGCGGTGTCGCCTCATGTGGCCTCCCAAGGCCTGGCCCGATGTGAACTCCGCACCGCAGATGGAGCACTCATGGATCTTGGCCTGCTTCTTGCAATTACCATTGCTCCCATGAATGTTGATGCTCCCAAGAGGGAAAGTCGAAACTTTCTTGAATTCTCCTCCTCCTCCTTCGTCTGGCGAGGATGGCAAGAACACGAATTGCTTATACAGCGGCGGCTTCTCTTCGGCCGTGGCTGTTGCCAACTTCAGCTTCTTGTGGCTCGCCCGATGACCACCTAGGGCTTGGAAGGAAGGGAAGGTCTTGTTGCAAGTCTTGCACTCATAGACACAATAGCCCTCCAAGTACCTCTTGCTGTTGAATTTATTGCTATGGTCGTGGTCTTCCTGAACAACAACCCTTCTAGGGGGCTCTTTGGATTGGCCCTGAGCTAGGAGGATCAGGCAATTGGCCATGTCCTCCTCTTCCTCGGTGCAGCCGCTGTGGAATTTGGCAGAAGTGGAGGGAGAGAGGTCGGCGGCCTTGTCGCCCTCGCCGTCTTCGACGCAATCCCCATCTCCTCCTTCAGAGCTGATCGGCGAGTCGGCGGCATTCACAAAAAGGATCGGCGACTGCGGCCTCTGCCGCTTCGTGCGCTTGCCCTTGATGATGATCTGGGTGTGCTCTTTGGGACCTCCAAGGGCAAGGGCTGCTTCTTCCGAGGGTTCCATGGTATGCCTCCTCCACTAGAGAGAGAGAGAGAGACAGAGACAGAGAGGCTCTTAAGGAGAGGGAAGGGAAGTCTTAAGTTATATTTGGAGTCATGTTGGGATGTGCTGACACCACCAATGGAACAGTAAACTGTGTGAATTAGTCCGCCTCAAATCTTTTCTTTGAGTTTCCAACACCCTTTCAAGTCCTGTTTTATACACATAGCAATTTCTATACTTGGACATGGACACTCCCCCCAACACCCCCACACCCCACAAAATAAGCTAGAGAGAGAGAGAGAGACCCATGAAAACCACCATCAATCTGAACAGAAAAGATGCAAAATTAGGAGATGAGTGGTCTGCTATCATTGAAATTACTGGTGGGATATGAATTTTTTTTGTGTATGTTGAGGGTTGGTTAATGCAGATTCATGTGTTGTCCCCGCTTGACACTCTCTTTCTCACACTTTGCCAACTCACTCCTTCACACAAGGGTTGCAAAAAAACCAACCATCAATATGAGCTTGCAACTCCACCCACGTCACCTAAAACTCAATTTTTAGCGTGTTCAGATTACCTAATTCTCCTGTGGACTACATGAACATAGAGCTCTTTCAAGCCGGGACGTGCTCAAGATACCGTCGGATCGATAGCCCGCCCCATGCCCGTCACGACGTCCCCCCATTCCGCTTACGAGATGGGCAACACAAAAAGGAAAAAACCATGCGAAATCAAACTCGAGATCTTCGGCTCTAATGTCGGGGGGGTTGGAAAATGATCTGCATCATAAACATTCTTCACTACCTTTTTCACGTCTCAACACCAACCACACTAAGAATTCCTTCTCATCTACCGCTCCCACGTTACTAATTTCAGGCAATCATTGATGTTGACTTGATATAAAGCGGCTCTGTGTGGACATATTCTTTTTTGAGGGAAACTATGTAAAGTGGATGGTTGGTGCTGTTCCAGCGAAGGAGGGCGACCATCTTGCACAAATCCATTGATTTATCGTGACATCTTGGATTAACTCGCTCAGGCGCCTTTTGGCGTAACAACAAATTTTGTTTTGAAACTTCAAAATTAAGCGTGCTCAGATCAGAGCTCTACTAGGATGGGTGAACTCCAGGAAAAGTGTCTACCTATACACCGAAGAACAAAACCGTGAGGCTCGGTACCGGACGGGCCAAAGCGGACAATCTCTCAAGTGAGTTAATCTTGGGATGTCACATTTATTATCCGCAAATAACTGTTGCCATTAATCACACTACAAAAAAGAAAAAAGAAAAAAATCCGACCGCTCGATCTAACAATCCAACTGCGCAAGCACAATTGCATGATCTTTCTGTGTCTTTCATTTTTTTCTAATGACGGGAGGATGGTAATTGAATGTGTACATATAGAAATATCATAGCTAAATTTGAAGATTGATTATGTGGTGGACATTGTGTAAGTTTCAGTTTCGGCCTCACTAGGGGTTTGGCGTGATGCGTGCATGACGAGTTAAGGGAGGGGGACTTCCTTCCTTGGCGTGAACAACCTCTTCTTTTCGTTTAATTATTGATTGGGTCGTGGAATGTGTGAAGCACGTAAGTGGCCAGAGCCACTCCAACAAGTGGGTTCTCTGCTGAAGCAAAGAATACCAATTCATCATGGAATTTTCTATTATTCCTCCACTAATCTGACTATAAATCTGTAACTATACAGGAACAAGAAAAAAAAAATCAGATATTTTTCCTGGGTTTTTCTTATTAACGTGGGGCTATATAGCTACCTGCAAATAAGCTTGTTGGGTCGTTTTCTACTTCCATATTATATGACATTGACGTTAAGAAAAAGTCTTACTGCGGTGCATTTTTGTGCTAATCGCCGGTGGCTGGCAAGGTCACCTCGCAGGCCCTTGTGTCTGGCTAGTCACCGGATTAGCCATTGGCTGGAGGAAGAAGGAGGGGAGAAAAAAAAAAAGAGAAAAAAAATAAGTAAATAATTTGAAAAAATATTAAAGTATTATAAAAAATTATTCACGACAAAGCCGATCGAAAGGACTGAATTGTCGCAAATGCAAATGATTTATGGCTGAATCAATAAGAAAAAAATAATGTTTGGGATTGAATTGGCATAATTACAATAAGTTTATGACTTTTTTGGTAATTTTCTCTTATTACAAGACATACACGAAATTATAAGTGAGAACCCATATGTTTCTATCAGAACTTGAAGAACCTCGTGTGATGAAATGTGAGAGTTTGATGGCAAAAAAAATGTGAAGCTGAGGAGAGATCTAGGGTTGGGAAGAAACCGTTGACATGAGTACCCAAGACAAACAAGCAAGAACATATCCACCCAATACGCATCAGAACCGACCTCTTCCATTATTTTATGTCTTTCTTGTTCCATTTTCTGCTTCACAAGTCATCCATGGAGAGAGAGAGAGAGAGAGAGAGAGAGAGAGAGAGAGGAGAGAGAGAATAAGTGGCTTCTGAGCCACTCAATACAGGCATGTTGGTTGCAACTAAGCAACCGAAAGGCCTCAAGTTCAATAACACTCCCCCCATATATGACAGGAATGTGGAAGGGAATGGATGGAAAATGTATTTTATGACCTAATAATTCTTTGGTCAACTGCAACACCTTGCCTCAGTCCACAAGTATGACTGCACAGCAGCAAACAAAAAGGAAAGTGAACCAGAAATTACAATCACCCTAGATTCTCGCGGCCTAAATCGGTGAACTTGACCGATCAAAGTGCACGAAGAATGTGTGAACACCCACGTCCTTTGACGTCGCCTGCCTTGTTGCAATTGGTCGATCTCATTAGATTCTTCTAAGTATACGGAAATTGATTGCGGGTTGGACGTTCAGCATGACTCGGTCGGGGATGTATGCTTACGATCTCAGTTTGACAACCAAGCCGATTAAACTTGATTATGGGGCTAGACAAAGCGAGAGCATTTTAAGTTGAGGTGAACTCCACGGGGTCAATATAGATAGGTGAGCTGCATATTTATGGCCCTATAGAAGAGATACTAAACGATGTCTTAACTAGCTTAAACACTTTTCAATTCAAGGGTCGCAATCTTTCAAATCATCAGTTAGCTTGATCAAGCACCATCCTCCCCACATGATATTTTGAAGGAAAAGGAAGGAAAAAACCAAGGCAGGCTTCGATATGGATTCAGAACCTACAACCCCAACAAGCGAGGATCCAAATATAATCTCATCTCTTGTTACTGTATCATCTTCAATTTGAATATCGTGATTAGTATGTGGATTAAACGCGTTAATAAGAGGAAAATCAAACAGCAAACCCCCGGTCGCCATGCCAAAATGGGGCAAAAGACCAATCCCTCAAACTAGAAAGGCGTTTCTTATTTTTTAATCATGTTGGACATTCCCAAAGTAAGCAAGATTAAGTAGGGAGGTGGCAGGGAAACTTCAATTAGATTCCTTGCAATGAAATAAGTACACCAAATACCAAAAAAATTAAGAAGCTGTAGAATGTGTAGAGAGTGAAGTGGGTGGGAGTGGCCAGGGAATGCTCTTAATCTCCTTCTTTAAAGAAAATTGCCACCTTCATGAATATTAAAGTGCCCAAATCAAAGCAACCCCATAATCCTGTACAGAGTTGACCTGAACAGCCTTGCAGTCACCAGCTAACAGCGACAGCTGATTATTAGCACAAGAACCCATCGCCAATGCATCGATATCTTTTTTTTTTTCTGCAGATCTGCAGACGTGTGGACTCCTCCTGTTATGCCAATGTCATTAGGTGAGCGATGACATCGTATAACTTCTTGCATTTAGTTTGTCACACGGGGTTAGATCTATCTGGATCAAGAGGTTCACAAAGATCGGATTAATCGCCATCCTTTATTATGCGGGAGTCTGCACGTATCATGCGAGAATCGTTGGTTGTCACTGGCAATGATCCGTGAACCATATCCTCCCGTCTGAAGTTAAGTTTTTCAGGAAAATGTATTAGCGTCTCCTCCTGCCGCCCCGAAGGTTTTGCATCCGCAGCTGTGTCTAACATCAGGTTCCCTGTACCCATGAAGGTTTCTGTGAGGAGCTGCTTTGGAACAATAATAGGACATTCTCTTACTTGATGGTAGTGGCCAAGGCATTTCGAACCTTTTATCAAAACGTCGTGGGGAATTTAAACTAATGTTTGAAAGTTTATCCAGCACATCGGTCGATCCCGGCACGAATTCAGGGAAAATACCCGAAAGAGACTGGTAAAATGTCGACCAATAACAACAGTTTGTCCTTGCTAGGTTGATTACTTCAATGCAAGTAGGTTCTATATTGAACTATGTAAATATAGAGCTTGCTTTCAGGATAAGGACTTGATGCCAACTCCACCGATTTTAGCTTCAAACCCCTCGTTTAATGAGGGAAAAGTCTCTTTCACTTGGCTTCCACGAGCAAAATTGTGCAACATCATCAGCCGCTCAACAGCTGAAGCAAAAGAACCTCAGAAAAATTGGGAGGAGAGTGCAGATAGGATTTATCTATAATGTTATTAAAAAAGAACGCTGTTATTAACGACGTAAATAGCATTATAATAGTTCTTTCTTCGAGTTTTCTCCATCTGGACAGGAGATTGTTATGGCTGACACAAGTCGCATGCTACTCGGTATCTATTCAGTCACCGAGGACCGCGAAAAGAGGAGTTCCCTGGGCCACTTACTGTTGTCATCGGCATCATGATCGCTTTTAAAGGTATTCCTTTTGTCTCGCAAGCTCTGACCTGTGAAACTTTTCACAAACTAACCAACTCAATGCGAAAACATCAGGTGCCTCATCGACCGCACTTATATAGTCAATCATTTCTGGGCTCAACGAACACAGATGTGGTCCTTGCAGGAATGGTTAAGCACCCCGAGGATGCCTCAAAGCTTGAGGTCTTCACTACCTCATCAGTTGACATAACCTGCGTCGCACATATTGAAGCCATCAATCTAATAGAATTAACTATTTCAACCAAGCATAATCACAAGAGCAAACTTGTCAGACGTCAAAATCATGGCCTTCCAAATTCGACAGGCCAAAAGATAAACTATAGAAACATCAAATATTCAAGGGGGCAACTCTATTGTGGAGATTCAAAGTAACTTCAAGTCCAACTTTCTACCTGTACTGGATGCAGTTGAAGGGCTTTTGCTCGCAATGCCGGGCTAGCAAATGAAACCTCAGATGGGCACGAATTGATAACAAGGGCAATGTACGAATAGCTGTCAAGAACAAATTCCTATGAGAGTGAGCAATTAATATACGGAGAAGCATATGGATATTTTACTTTCACAGACATGGGGTCTAGTTGAGTCAATCCTGGGACACCTTCATGGCCATCTTCCATGCTCATCGCTATGACACCAGGGATTTGTGATGGACCAGTATTGAGAAAACGTACGCGTTCCTACAAAATTCGAAGCGCATAAGAACCCACAAGCCCTTTCTTTTGGTCTGCACACTTCAGGGCTCTTTACAATTACATTCTCATTTTGACTCCCCAACATCTCAATGGCACATTATGTGGCACTTACATGGAGAAGCTAATGAGAAAGAATTACTTCTCAGTGATTGACATACAATGTCTTTATCCGTTTTAAGAAAAAGTCAACTTTGTCGCATCAATTTATAGTAGTAGCCAATTAAACAGTTGGCCAGAAAATGAGGATTTAAAGGAATTACAAATATAGTGCATGTGAAAAAGTCTGAGGAAGCCATAATTTTTCCCTTTTATTTGAAGAAGTACCATACTTGTTGCATCCATTCATAAGCAAAAAGTTTCATTCATGCTGGCACCATTAGGAGGGCAAACCCATGAAAAAGGAGCTCATCTACAAGAGATAATCTACGCGTCTATCAAGGCCAAACAAGTATAGGAAAACCAGATAATACAAACTAATATAGAGGACAACTGTTAACAGAGTTTATTAAGTAAAGTGTCATTTATAGTGGAAACTCAAGTTTACAAAATATTTCTGAAAAGCAAGTCATCTGCTGTTCCTTTACTTTTATGTATTCGTAAGTGCGAGGGATCCAAATTCAGTACATTTTACTATCATAGGTTGTAGTTCTAGTTAAATTCCTCCACTAACAAGATAGTTCATATCAATGCACAAGTCACCCATTACCAACAGTATGGTACTTTATCTTGCCAGAAGTATATGGTACTTCACTTACATAAATACGCAGCTGCATATAAGTGCAACAGTCTCCAATGTTGTCAGAATTGATCTCACCTGGATAGCGTTTGCAGTCTTCAAACGGAAAAGGGGTGAAGAGTATCTAATGCGTAATAAATTCAAGAAATTATCCACAGCAGCAAGGATATTACTCCTTTGAGGCTTGAAGGATGGATCTGCTAGTCTTGGTTTGATTCTGGGAAAGAAAAGCAGAAGGAAAACAATTATCACATCAGCAAATTCACGTTAGTATATGCAACGGCTTAAATGGGAGACTAAGAGGAGACATCAAGGTGATTCAAACCAAGCAACAATTTGAAACTTTTAATTAACTTACAGAGGCCAGTTTTTCTCATTCTTCTCTTTTGGGGGAAGACCGACACCCCAATTATTATCATTGTAAGTGAAGTCCAGTCTAAAAACAATTGTAGAAGGACATTCATGTTAGATTAAGAAGAGAAACATAGCATTTGGCATCAAAGCAACTTCAGCAAATACTAATTTCTTCTCATCATAGTTTACATGACGGTTGAGAGTGGAACATCTATAAAGAAAGTGGAAAGCTGATGGTGAAGATTCAAACTTCACCTGTTGAACCAGTCACCAGAGTTGTAAGAATCACGATCGAGTGATTTGGATCGTAGTAACTCATCACCACAATGGAAAAACGGGACACCCTAAGTGAATTACCATGAAAGTGGATACTTGAGAAACGAAAGTGACAAGCATACAAAAGCATTTCAAAGAGACATTAGTCTCCAGAATGTTGATTTCCTTCAAAATTGACAGCATTAAGCTGTCCAACATCACAAAGAGCAGGAAAGTTCCACAAAAACCTGTGAAAGTGCGATTGTACTAGTTGCTAGATGATTCATCCTGCATCTTTCATCCACAGAAATTGACATAGGAGTCTGAAAGTAAGAGGAGCAAGGTTAGATGGAAAAATCAAAGTTAATAAGTCAGGTATCAGTTTCCCCTGTTTCCTGTTTGGTGTACATGTTGGGGAAATTCTAAGCTACAAAAAGAACAAGAAAGTCGGTATGATATACAAAAATGCGTACTGCATACCTTCAAGCTCACAATGTCAAATAGGGTCTCATTGTCATGAGCAGAGACATAATTAACCTATTAGAGCAATAAATGGTGTCAATGGAACAACTATTAAGCTGCAAAATATTGGAAAGACTCATCGTATAAGAAACTTGAAATGTGATGGAAGTTCTTACAGATCATAAGAACAACAAGAGTAAGAAATTCTTTTGATGTGTTTGCATTGAGAATCATATCAGATATGCAATTGATGAATACTGGGAAATAGCTATATACAGACAAAGTTTTCAGCAAAGAGCATATCGACTCGTGTTGGCTACCAACTGCACGCAGAACCATGAAAGTAATCCCTGCTCTGTAGCATTATCCCAGGCAATGTATGGTTCAAATCAATAAACCGTATTAACACCACAATTCTGTTTAGACTGTAATTCCATACAGTATTGAGAAGATAACCCTCCATTCTAGTCATATATTATACGAAATCACAAGCAAAAACAGATCAGCATACTTTTCTCAACTCGCATTCTCCAATATGAAGTATGCATGCGATTCCAAAACGTCTTTGCTTCATGCAACAAATACAAATCTCCCAATCAATGAGATTATTTTCTTTTTATTTTGACAAAGATGACATCCACCCTATGAATTTAACTTAGTAATTCTAGCCACCTCTATCTTGTCTATCAGAATTAAAAAGAATCACTAATTTCACATCGTTGTTGATGTCTACTACCTTAACAGGAGATTTAAAATGACTAACGCAGGTAAAAATGTTAGGCACAGGAGAGATGAGAAACCAGCATGAACAAAGAAATGGAGATTTCTTACTGTTTCAGTGGGGCACAGAGCATATCCTACGGGACTTCCATCATAAGTCAAAACTTCAGACCCTTTTACCTGAAATTCAATTAGCTTCGTGGCTATTAATAATCACAAAAGCAGTCAGATCCTAGTCATGGCATCTGTGTATACCATTGAACAACTTAGAGAAATAATAAGCAAGTTTGCTTATTCCCTTTCCCAAGGCACGTTTAGTTATATGAACAACAGCAATTAGCTCAAATGTAACAGATGCCAAGAAATATAGAAATAAGCTAAACATGCGTCCTGGCAACAAGTTTTTGAAGTACTGTAATTCATTTTCCACAAGCAGGCTTCAATGATGAATTATCACTCGAAGACAGATGCCTATCAAAGAAGGTTCCAAGACACCAGAAGAAAAGAGATCCCACAGCCAAACACATACCTCATTGCCTTCATGATTAGTGAAG
The DNA here is from genome assembly GCF_020921035.1 of Rhodamnia argentea. NCBI lineage: Eukaryota > Viridiplantae > Streptophyta > Magnoliopsida > Myrtales > Myrtaceae > Rhodamnia > Rhodamnia argentea. Next base: position 4,333,213 of record NC_063154.1, on the reverse strand, counting down.
ACATAGTCTCTCAAGTTTGCTGCCATCCCAACCTGAGAAATGCAAGGTTTCTTATGTAAACATTACATCAGAATCAGATAAAGAGGACTTAGAGAATAAGGGTCATGTGGGTCAGCTATTGAAGTCATCCCTCGAATGTTTCATCTGGCTATTTTTCCTATTTTCCAACTTGGCACAGCAGTACTATCACACCTTTTGATATCAAAAGTATTTGCATCGTAGTCCTTTATGCTCATTTTCCGGCCATTGTGGGTTATAATATATCCTCCATTTTAAGGTGGATGCCTTTCCTTACTCAACTTGATGCAACTAAGCAATTTTGCAGTACTTTTTTTAAATTTTGATATATTAACTCAATCAATAGCAACAACTTGAAAGCACGATAACCTGGATATGATCCTTTGACAAAGCAAGCATGAGCTTCTCTTTAGCTTGTGTACCGTGGTCATGACCATTACCCTGCAGAAAGGAACTAATCAATTGCAATAAACCAGATAATCTGATTAATGCATACAGCACAAACAAGCCGCATCTTTCCCCTAAGAATCAGCATATGATATAGGAAGCAATTACGCCTCCAATTCAATATCACTCATCCAAAATAGTAAGTCAGACCTTAACCAAGATACAGTAGCTTTCTGTCCATGAGATTATCAACACTGTAAAATACAAGTATAAATCAAAAGTGAAATATGGGGGAACAAAAATTCGGCAGTGGAAGAGTCACAAAAAACTTCAAATCAGACAAATTGACAACGTGGCATCAGCCAGTTTGGTTCGGGAAACCGAAGATAACACGTCATTAACAGCAAGCTGGTAGAATAAGAATATATTCCATAATTACTTCAGAACAACTAAGAGTTCAAGCATTTTTCAGAAAAAGTGGTTCTCCACCATCAGATCGTTATCCCTTATTTGTGTGATTTAGATGGGTCTTATAAACATATAGTCTCCCTCCACTTGATAGCTTAAACTTTTAGAATAAACATTCTAACATGGTATTAGAGTTAGGTTTTACCCCAAGTTTATTTCGTGTGAGTGGCTCTCTATTTGTCAATTCCACATCCCATTTCCATTGCAAGTGATCCCACATTGCTTATCTAACGAGATTTAAATAGGCCATACATGTAGTTTCCCTCTATAGGATAGCATACGATTTTGCGTTCGACGACAAAATCTAACAAGCCTAAGATTAACAAGATAGAATTAGCAGTTTATTTCCCACTTGAGAATTATATACCAAGAAAGAACTCATGTCCAAATTGAGAACATTGTTCAATATCTACCTGCAGGTATAGACCAGTTGCAAATCCTTGCTGAAGAGGATGACCAAATGGAGATCCTCCAAGAATTGCATCTCGAACTCGATCATTAAAGCTGAATCACATTGCCAGATGATTAGTAATTGATACTTTATGTCTGCATCTAGGCACAGATGCTTCTGCCTACCTTATGTAGTTTGTGCATGTATACATCAATATCTACATGTACATCAACATATTTATAGACAATGTAAAGTATTACTACCTCCCAATTCCAGTTCCACAAAGATTGAATTGACAAGCATTGATGCCCCTTCCATTTTTGGCAACTTCACCAAAGTCCCACCCTTCACCGTATCTAGTTGGTGAAAGCATGTAATGTTGTTAAATAACACAGTCGAAACCACTAGCAGAGAGGAAACAAGTTTGTGACGTGAAATAATACCAATTCACAGTTTAATGAAACCCCAAACCTACATATATACACAAGAACCGTCAACTCCATCCCTTTCTTTTGATAGTCCATGGAGTGCAGCTTTGGCCTTGAGCTGAAAAGAAGAAGCAGATTGGTCGTCGGTTTAAATTTTGTACAATGACATACATACTGCTGGAAATATGTGCAAAATTAGTTCATATCTAGTAGTTGCAGCCAGCACATGAGATGAGTCTTGAAGAAGCAATGTGTTATATGCTTAATAATAATCGTTATGGCACCTTTTTTTGGTGATTCTAAATGACAAATTACAAGAAGGAAGTATTAGATTCACATCTTACACAGTGAATGCCTCCTGATGAATGCTCCAAAGAGACCGCAACCTTATTTAGCGAACTCACTAAGCCTGCAGCTTTCTTAGCGAATGGCATATTCTGTATCCATTCTCGCTCTATACCATGACCCATCGAACTACATATTCTAGGCAACTATGGGCATCTCTTAGTATGGCCACTCATTCCTCTTGCTTATAATGTGGTCTCTCTTGACACGCATCTGGCTCAGCAGTGCACGGGTAACACCCGATAGTCATATGTTTGAAGCAATGTGAAATTATAGTTTATTTATACCCAACTGAGCTAAGCCAGAGAGGTCCACTAAGTAATCCATCAAATAAGAAAAAGGACAGAACCAGTGCAGTAGGCATATATTCTCAAAAAAATCCTCTACACACCCTGTATAAACGAGGACCAGAAAGTATATGAAGAGGGATGGAGATGCAAAGTGGCATACCATTGTCCGTTTCATAATGTGACCCATGAGGTCAAAGCGGAACCCATCAACCTAATAAAAGAGGCATAATATGAAATGTCTGCAACAAGCTGGAAAGGACATGATGTAAGAAATTCTAACCTAGGCTTACAAGAACACTAAATGCGATTGTAAGAAAAATGATTCATTGCAACCAAAAGTTGAAACTCAGAAACTGTCATCAGAGTTATACATGACAGTCAGTCACAACTTGTCACCTTATAGTCAACTGCCCAGCATAGAAGATCGTCAACAATCAACCTCTCCACCATGAAATGCTCGCTGGCCGTGTTGTTGATGCATGTACTATGCTCAATAAAACCATCAGCATTCCTCCTCAGGTAGTAACCTGGAACAATCTAAAAATAAAAAATAAAAAATCAGCATGGCAAAGAGGAGTTCACCCAGAAATATATGAGACTTCTTTGTAATGTGAAGTTTAATGCTCATAACAGACCATTTAAGGCTTGAGACACAGTTCAAGAGGTGTAAATATGACAAAACTACCTTATCAAGAACAGAATTCTCATCAAATGGTCCACTTGCATGCAAATGATTGTAGACAACATCCATTACAACTCGAAGGCCTATTTTGTTGAGTGCCTGCAATTTGCAACTAATCATATGCAGAAGAAAACCATCAAAGTGAGTCTTTTTACTAGTCACATTACCATCTCCGTCACATAAATGGTCTATTTATGACACTGAAGCATGGACTTTACATCAGGAAACAAAGAAGATCCAATTTTCAGACCTGAACCATCTTTCTGAACTGCAACGTACGGGAGGGACCATTGGGGTTACTGGCATAGCTTCCTTTTGGAACACCCCATAGAACGGGATTGTACCTGCACATTATTCATACAAGCAAAATAATGATTATCACTTGGTAGTAAGATTTAAAGGAGAATCCAGTACTTGGAAACTTAAGTTGCAACCAGAAGGAGTATAAGTTATTATTGGAGATGAGAAGAATGGAAGGAACTGGGAAGAGAATATCCTATTTTTCTTATTCAGTTGCTCAAAAGAAGCATAAGGAAAAGAATGATGAATTATGGGGCGTCACCACCAATCCTTTTTTATTCGACCATGGGAAGAGCTGCTCTGTTCTTGCTTACGCCTGTTGCGGGATAAATACTCCTTGCAGGAGTAAAGCAGGGCCCCCACAACTGCACCCAGGTAAGGCTGTGGTAATTACATGAAAATGGATTTGAACTCGGCACCCCAAGGTGGGATTGAAGTAGCACCATCACTGACGCATCACCCCGTGGGGCAATTGCGAGAGGTGAGGATTGAAACCCTCATCAGCCGGTTCCCAAGAGGGGAGCTTGACAACTTAGCTACCAACGATTTATTTTGAAAGTACACTATTTGATCTTCATGGTACTTCTCATTTCCCTCCATTTCCACCCACTTCTCGAAGGACCTCTAAACCTACTATAAGGGGCCCCTTCCCTCCTATTTCCTTTGTCTATGGAAATTACCACACAACAAATTGCTTCCTCTGTTCTTTATCATTTCACTCTCCAGAGAAATATGGCTAAATCTCGACAAAATTGCAAAAGAAAAACGGAGAGTATATTGCCCACCAAGCCAAGCATACAACATCCTGGTGCTTATAAGTTTAATCACAAGCAGCATTCAATGCAAACCCTCTCTCACAATCATCCTACCATACCACCCCACACACCCCCCCCTCTCTTTTTTCCCCTCCCCTCCTTCTTCCTCTTCTCTGAGGGAGGCTGATCCACCTAACATTGATATCAACTCTTTTCTAGGAGATCATCAATCCTAACAGTATTAGCATGGGATCCCTTTAGGATCTACTCTGGCTTTTAGATGTACCAACATTCGTAAAGATACATGTACTTGATGCCCCGCCCAAGAAAGAGACCCAAGTCCTAGTAGACCTGGTAAATGGTGATCAACATAGCTTACCCCCAATTATAGCCATCTTCATTTTGGATTGCTGTGATCTGAAATTGTTGCTCATCTGAGTCAGGGGGTAATATTTCCAGCTTCTTGACATCTGCAAAAGCCTTTTATGTCAAGAGAAGGATGATGTGACATAAGAAAAATTAAGGTTATTCAAGTGCAAGAGCATAAAAGAGCAGATATGCTCAATTGGTTCGTCTTAGAATTGAATTGTCTCACAAATTTCAAAGAGAAAAATATAGTAGTGACAAAGAAAGTAATTCGACCTCCACTGACATGGTAGATTAAGCTGTTTGAAAGATCAAGCATGAGAAGCGAAGAGAAGATTATACAATATGGTCGGATTCCCACTGAGACACCCTTTTACTTGATATGCTTTCACAATTTACTACACTCAAATCTATTTTTCTGAGTAGATTTGGGTGGGGCATGATTTGGGATGAGAAATTACTACAAGTACAACTAAGATCTTACCAACAAACTTCCATTTCTCTTTCTCGTCGTCCACACCAGCAAACTGGTAGGTCGGCAGGAGATGGACATGTGTGATGCCAGCATCTGATAACTTCTTTAAGTGCTGCACACCAGCTGACTCCTTTCATAGCCAAAAGCGTTGAGCATTAGTGAAATTATTTAATTCGTTTCACTTTGACTCGGTAGTGACACAGAGTCTCATTCACAATCAACTATTAGGAACAATACAACGGAGATTTACATTGCCATATTTCCACATGCTCCTTCTGCCCATTCTTGGCTTAAACCCACCAGAAGAACATTAGCAGCAACATTCAAATCAAGATATACTAATTAGGCTCCTTATCTCTCTTTAAAGAACATAGATGACTGCCCCAAAATATATTATAAAGAGTGACTGAATCAGTTTCTTCATAATAGTCGACACTCTCGAGATGGGCTGGGCGAGAAGTTTGTGTCAAAGAAAATGATTGTTGTAAGGGCTAGCAGCAATAAAGAATCAGTGGTTTAAGGAACCAGCGCATGGTTGAGATTCAAGGACCCTGTAGATTCTAGAGAAAGATTGTAGTCAGGGGGGCACGGGGACCCCAAAACCTCCTCAACTTGATTGTCAGCCAAACAGAGAAGTCCTCTCTCTGGGACAAAATACTTGCATAAAACAGTGAAAAGGTTTCTGGATTTTGGACTATGTGAAGCAACAATCTAATTAAACAAAGTAAAACATATTATCCTGGATGCAAATGCATTTTAATTGCCAATCTTCCTTCCATTCAGTGCCCCATCAATCCTAGTTAATTTTGAACTGACAAAAGAACCTCCATGGAAATTGGACGATGCAATCCAAGTAGTCTATAAAAAAATTATGCCCTACTGTATTAGCTGTAACAAAGTAAAAGGCATTGAAAGAAGAAAGGACAAATTATATTACAAGAAGTCACCTGCAAAGTGAACGCCTCATAACCACCACGAACGTCAGGGGGGACTGTACCGTCATTGGCACTGCAGTGGCAATAGACAAAACCGAGATGAGCAGAAGCACTGGCAAAAACTGCAGTAAAGTATATGAGGAGGACAGCAGACAAAATAAATAACACAGGTAAAAACAGCCACATTACATTACAAAATACCAACTATCAGAATTTCCAACATATCTGGATGAGGTTGTCATGAACCATATCCAATGAATGCACCACATGGACATGTCATCAGGAATGTCATCAAGCACAAAATTGATAACTATTAAGCTTGAAAGAAGATGAAGCAGTCTCATGGCGCAAGTAAGGTAGAGCACAGAACAGCACGTTCAAGCAATAATTCTCTCACACACAAGAATTTACAAGTAAGATGTACCTTAATATTTTAAAAAGCCAAAGTACAATGAAACAACTTAAGGCAATATGATGAACCTTACTGAGAGGAGAAAACAGTGGAAAGTTTTGAATCAACCTGAAATCCCTTATGTGCAACTCATAAATACTGATATCAGCAAAGGATTTAATGTGAGGCTTCTCGTCTGCCAATTTATCCCATTCTTCAGGTTTTAGAGCTTCAGAATTGAGATTCACCAGTAATGTCCGCCAACCATCTGATGATAGACTGTATTAACAGCCAAAGGTTGTAATGGTCACATTCCAAAAAAGAGCTTAAAATTTATAATGCTATGTTCAGACTGAAACTACATGTTGATGGAATCTACGCAGACACAACTAAAGGAAACAGCCAGCATACCCTCTGGAATAAGGATCATTTGCATAGCATTTTTCAACTTGCAAGGTGGTCCAATGGTAAACGCAGACTTCATACACATAGTAGCATCCTTCCCAATCTTTGGGCCCTTTAGCAGTCCAGACACCTTCAACCTCCTCTAGGGGCACAATTTCAAATGGATCCCCACCCAATGGTTCCCTATAAAGAAAAGCTCGTACTATCTACTCTAGAAAGCAAACAGGAGGATATAAGAAAACACCTTAGCACAAAATCAAACTTTACACATCAAACACGAAAATTACTTCAAGATGGACATACTTGAGCTGTCGGAGCCCAAAGGTAAAGAGAGATAGCTTCTTCTGAGAAAACTGCTCCTAGAGGACCGGCGTAAGCAAATAACTCATCAAGGACACCAGGTAACTGCAAACCAGTGGCATCGCAGCATCTTCCATCAGCTGTTTCATGAAAAGAGAAATAACACAGGCCAATTACTTCTGACACCACCGGTTCATAACAGGCAATAGGTCTGATGTATTTGTCTTAGTTAAGCGGTATTTGTCTTAGTTAAGCATAGAGTTACAAGTCAAAGGCTCTTGCACAAGCTAATGAAATATCAAAGCATCAAGCAACCTGCCTATGGAAATGGGAAGAGCATCACCCGGCAGACTTTTCATACTTAATGAGAAAGCAAGAATAGTAAACTCCATTCAGACAAGAAACCATCATCTATGAAGCATCATTGGCTGCCACAAAATTGTAATAGTACGAAGCTATGCCAAAATTAAAACCTCAGACACAACAATGACAGGCTGAGACAATTTTGGCAATGATAAACAAACAGTTTTGCCTTACAATATATATATATTTATTTGTTTGCCTTACGTCTAAATATGGCAATAGCCAATTGGCATTTGAGGAGAGTTTTAGCATCCAGAGCAGAAGGGAGTTCAAAAGCTCCGTAATCTTGAATATGTGGAAATTTTTCAAGTACCTAATATCAAAAGTTCAAGCAAACGTTAATGCTTATAAGAAAGAGCTTAGCAAGGATAATCATTTGGTCAACAAAAATAAAAAAACAAAGTGCACATTTGCAGGAAGAGGACCGCCAGCTCTTTTGAGTTTTATCTTCACATCATAACCTGCTATTTATGCAAAAAGAATCAGCTTCTAGAAGACAATTTAGTAGGCTAGAAATAAGGATTTTTCCAAACAAAGATTAAGATGGTTGAAGCCAATATTTAGTAGGATGCAGACCTTGAATGCCATCAACTGTAACAGCTAATGAAGCGCATTTACTGGCATACAAGAAGTAAGAACCATCTTCAATGTCCACATTCCAAGCAATCAAAGATTTATTAACCCAGTAAGCCCTAGACTGGAGTAGGCTATCCTGCAACTGACCATCACCCCAGGACATATCAGAAGTATAAATTAGGAAGATATGTTTGATATGAAAAATAACGTATCAAGAGACATACAGGATTATACCAAAGAAAGGAAAGATAGTATAGGACACACTTCATGGTACTGTGATACTTAACTATATCCTTGCCTAGGAGGCCAAATGCAAAAAAAAAAAAAAGCTGCTACATCAGCAAGTAAAACCCTGCAGAGAGTTTCCACATTTATTACAAAACTATCATCTTCTGCGGATATCTTACAGCTACAACTTTGTTCCTGATATCAAAAGTCAAATGCAAACTTCCAATCTCCATCTGCCCACCCAGGTCTATATGCAGATTAGCCTGAACAGCCATTCTTTTCGCATCCTTCCGTTAAGGAAGGATCGAATTACCAGGCCATTGCAAATTCCCACAAGCACATAGCACATCAGATTTGGGACAATGCTTGCCTCAGTTCCCAGACATCAAAAAAAAAAAAATTTGTCCCATTAGCGTGACTAATTAGCACTTGCAAGAGAAACAGAATTGGTGCTACATTCGACACTTCTTTTAGCATTTTCCAATGCCAAGGTTGAGGAACTGAGGGGAAAGAAACTAGTTTGCTAGAATTTCATTCATTTGATTGTTTCAAGCTAAAATCAATATCCTCATTCAAGGGTATTACCTGGACTCCTTTCTCGATGTTCGTAACATCAACCAAGGAGTCCAGGTGGCTCCACTCGTATATCACATTTTCGTCGCACGGGTCCGCCCTAAGAAAATAACAACACCCACGCTATTAATAGCATGTAACGTAATAAGGTTCAATCCTCGTTTTCGAAAGTCCCAAAATCTACTATTTTTGTCCCCTTCCAAAAGCTGCCACCGTTTGCAAGGGATAACTAAAACTGCAAAGGCATTAACTCTCTTTCCCATTCCTTCAGAACTAAAGGGAATTCAATTCTCAGCTGTCTTTTTAGTTGTTAACATCTTTACGCCTTTGTGGGGCACTCAGTTAAAGCTATCGCGTACCTCCGGTTCCATGAAGAAGGAAAATTAGAAGACCAGAGGGGCCGTGAGCTTAATCTTGAAATTTAGTGGAAACGACGACGAGGGTTATGGTCTCAGAGAAGAGAGAAGGCTGAACCTGAGACGTGGGAGTGTCTTCTTGAACGGACATGGAGGAGCAGCGAAAGGGGTGTCTGAAGAGGGGCGTGGAAAGCGATGGGAGAGCGAAAGAGGGTCTGCTCTTGGTGGTAAAAAGATGGAGTCTTTGACATGGAAGACGCTTGTGATGGCGAGTCGGTGACAGCGGAATTGGAACTGGGTAGCGATGAAGCAAGGACATTTGGGCTCTTCTTGCAGAGAGTCTGGTTGGGGAGATGGAGAAGAAGGTGGCACTGTGGGACCGTCACTCTTTTGTCCTTTATTTTTAATTTTTTCAGTTGTTTTATTTATTTTCATCTTTATGTTTTAATTTTTCTTTTTTCTTCCCTGTTCTTTCTTTTTTTCCTTTCTTGTTCTTTTGGTAATCAGATCCGAGATAACTTCGGTTTTGGGATGGATTGTTGGCTTATATCTTATAGATTTCTTCAGCTAATACATGAATATAATTTACATTCGATGCCATTAAATTGAAGTTCGAACCTAAATTCGATGATCATGGCAACTTCACATTTTCAAACTTGGAATTATGGATCGCTATACTATTTTACAATGCAATTCGATCAATTTCATTAGCTTTCCAAGATAACTTCTGTTAAAGGGCCTGAACAATCAATCTTCAGAGACCTAATGTAGAGAAGTTTATATTGTACATTTCACGGATATTCATAACATTGAGAATTTCGAACAAGAAGAGTTTAAAAATTTGTCCACTCTTCATCTTGTATTAATAAATGCACATAATGGGTTTCTCAAGAAAAATAATCTATAATGTCTCGTGATGAACCAATCTCCATGAATACCGTACTGACATACAAAAAGCATACACATATTTCATTCCATGACCTCAAAATTCAAAGAGAAGAACTTGAGATTGATTCAAGGTACGATTGCTCCAACACAGCCTAATCCGCGTATTCCTTTACACCCGGCAAAATCCGGATTGATAAGATATTAGTGACAAATTCCCTTTTTTTATCATCACAATATAGTATAATTGTTCTCTGCCTCAAAACCCTCGAAGTGAACATCAACCACAAGATATAGCCCTCATTTATGGAAACTTGAAGTCGTACTGAGCCATTATTATCGTGTCACCTTAAATTCGTAACGAAACGAGATTCACGAATGAATGTAATTGTTTGTCCATCGTAAGAGCTATCAAAATAGAGCGAAAGTAAAAAAGAAAATAAGTAACATTAAGACAGACATGATTTTGTGTGACTTGACTCAAAAGCTTCACAAACCAATTCCCATCTAATCCAATGTTAGAATGTTGGAAGCCGAAGCCCCGCATAAGAATGCCAAAGGGTTGGTCCTCAATTGAAAGCGTGTGGGGCCCTCTCTAATCAAATGTATAATCCTAGCTCAGCAGCATGTGCATCCCCATGATAATGCTCATAAGCCGTTCAAAGAAAGCAACCCTCTCTCCTTTTAGCCCCTCCTCAGCTCCTATGAAAATCCCACCCCCACCCCCCCTTCCTTTTGACTTCTTGGATTGGTGATGATTTCCTCCTCCTCATGTGACTATTTGAGAAACTCTCTCCTGTTCTTGAAAAATTTAGCACCGGCCTTTTCGATTAATTTATCGAGGTGAAAGAACTTTTTCTAAGGACCGATACTGCTATCACGAAAATACACTAAAAAAATCATTGGAATGTGATATATAATCTTCGCTATGCCTGTGAACTCGTACAATATCAGTTAGATCTTCACAAGAGATCGAGTAAAGTTCGATAGAATCGGTTGTTCCCGATGGTACTGATAATTCTGTTAACTTTTTGCTGTAGTGAATTAAACCCAAAAATACACTGAAAAAATCATTGGAATGCGATATATAATCTTCGCTACGCCTATGAGCTCGTACAATATCAGTTAGATCTTCGCAAGAGATCGAGAAAAGTTTGATAGAATCGGTTGTTCTTGGTGGAACCGATAATTCTGTTAACTTTTTTTGCTGCAGTGAAGAGATTCTGAGATAGTTGCACCACAGAATCACCTCTCATCTCTCAGTGTGATCATGCTTTTTCCTCTAGGATATATTAAATTAGTGAAGTCATGATGGTGGTGAAGTCCAATTAGATGCACTTTTAATGGCGGGCACCAAACATGGAAGGAAAATCCCCGGGAAGATTTATGATTGCATGTCATGGCCACGCACACTCATCATCACCATCATATGCTTTAACACATCCAACAGAAAAGCTGAAAAGCAAGTAGAGAAAATCATAGCATTCTTCATTCTTTTTCCCCCAACAAATACCCAAAGAGTGTCTCAGAGTCCCAAAAGTTGTATTCAGAAGTTAGCAGACCCCCCTACTAATCTGAACAAGTTATATCAGAACTCTATACACGCATCTATCCACAATTAGTACTCTTGATACTGAACAAGATTGCCTATTTCCACCTTGGAATGTAAGTTAAAGATCCCTCTTTTGTAATTCTAGGAGAGACTTGGTCTACTTCTAAAGTGAAGCAAAAGAGCCACTCACTTCATCGTTCTAGGAGAAAAAGAAAAGTGAAAGGGCACACTAAAGTTCTAGTTTTTGGCAAGCACTTGCTCTTTTTATCAGTGTAAAATGAGCTTCTGATGCTTGTTCTTGGGGGATTCAGAGGTTTCACTGCATTCCGAACTCCTCTTGTTACCGAAACCGCCATTGAACTTTGCGCTGGAGCTTGGAGAAGGAATGGCCACAGGAGGAATCTCAGTAGAGTCAAGCGGTGGTGGTGGGTGCTCCCACTGAGGCAGGGGACCTGCCAGGAGAAGCGTCTGGAGGAGCGGCCCTGCCTCCATCACCGCCTGCAATAGCTTCCCTTTGGGCGGCAACGGCTTCTGGACCGCCAATTCCAAGGCCACTTTTGGCACTGGCAGGGCCGGCGGCTGCGGCGACGACGGAGACAGCGGAGAATTACTTACTCCGGAGGAAACCAACATTGCCTCATCGTCGCCACTAGAAGTTTTGCGCGGCGATGGAGCTGCGGCTAATTTTGGTTGCTCTTTTCTGCTTAACTGTTGTTGGAGGATGAGTTTCTCCAATTGTAGCTCCTCGCATCTGGATTGAGCCCCATCTCTCTCTTTCATGGTCCTGGTCAACAAATCCTTGATTTGAATCATCTCTAGCTCTCTCCCTGAGATCTCCTCCTTGGCCGAGGCAATTGTGGTCTGCAGCTCGAAAGTAGTGTACAAGAGAGCCTGCCTCAGCTCCTCCATGCCCTACAAAAGATTGAATTGCGAAAACAAACACCCTTTAGCGCAAACCCGAAGAAGAGGCAAAAAAGAAGCTTTGTCACCAGAGTGAGCACCAGGCAATGCGGATCACATGACCAGGACATAAAGAAGAAAGATGCAATTTCCATGGCTCTTTCATGCAGTTCTTCTTACCTCTTCCTGGAAGCAGAATTCCCAGCTAAATGGGCCGCATTGGTCGTCCATGGATGATGAAGGAAGTTCGGTGTGAGAAAGAGCTGAGTGAGAGAATGTCTTGTGTGTGTGTTTTTTTTTGGAGGGATGCTCAAAATGAGGGTGTGCTCTTCACTACTTATCAGAAATGTGATCCCTTTTTTTTTTCCTCTACTGTTGGCACTTTCCTCTCATTCCCTCTTTTCGCTCTTCTCTTTTCATACCTAAGCGAGGGACATGCCGAGCAACAAGAACGCGATAAGGGACAAAAGGACAGGCGATACGGCAAAAAGGAAAATTCCTAGTACATACTCTACACCTTTGGAAGTTTATCAGTAGATTCTGTTCTGTGTACACATTTGTAAGAATGTTGGCAACTTGAGCATCGACTGTTCTTGATCTGATTGTAGCATCTTGGCACGTGCGCCTCCAAAAGAAGTTTCTTCATCATGTTATTGATGCCACTGCACACATCCTCCTCAATTGATCCAAAAGAACATAAGACAAGTGAGTTCCATTCTGCTTTAACCAAACACTTTAGCACAGCACCAGTTTCATGGTCTGAGTCAAGGTGGGGGGAAATAAGTGAAACCCTGATAGCTTTCCGTTCTGCATTTTTCTCTACACAATTACATAATATTTAAATATTAAACCACACTTTCATTTAACAGCATAAACTTATAGAACAGCTAATAGTTGTCCCATAAAACCTCACATGATATCCAAGCATGAGGTCCTGAATTCAAATCTTTTCAAAGTCTTACAAAATCTCACAAAAATCAGGGAAAAAACCACAAAGATGTAGATAAAATGCTATCGTATCTAGGAGTGTGCAAATTGGACCGGACCAACTCGGATCGGACCGGGACCGGACCGGACCGGCCGGGTTGGTCCGGTCCTTGAGGGGGGCGGTCCGGTCCCCGGTCCCAATAAATGGAACCGGTGACCGGGCGGTCCGGTCCCCGGGTCCATGGTGGATGGGACAGGTCCGAACCTCCCGGATCGGACCTTTCAAAATATATCTATAGATTCATAAAATTATAAAAATAATTAGAAATGTTTGATTTCAAACAAAATAATCCAATAATAAAAAAGAAAAAAAGAACTAGTTAACATGGACTAGTTAACCTAATTTTCCTAAGTCCTCTCTACTTACATCTCCTTGTTGCCTCTCCTCACGTCTCACCTTCGCCTCTCCGCTCACGTCTCGCCTTCGCTTCTCCACTCACGTCTCCTTGTACTACCTATATTTACTTCAATCTTTTCATCTTCTTTTATTGTGCCAAAACTACATGTAGTAACGCAGTTACATTGTTTTCAAGATCCTCCATATTTTTCTATTTAGAAGCCTTACTTCTAGAGCATTAGCGTGATGTCATTTTTCATAGCAAGATGATGATATTCCAACTTATTTTTTTTATTCAACCGGGAGGTATAGATTGTAAATTAACATGCAATTGAAGCATATTGTATTCAAAGAGTTAGATTTTTATAAGTAGCTAATATTAGCGGTCCCATTGGGCCGGGATCGGGACCGGACCGGCCCGGACCGCCGGTCCCGATCCTGTCCGGTCCCGATCCGGTCCTTGGTCCCGAAAATTTAGGGGACCAAGACTACCGGTCCGGTCCCCGATTCCAAACCAAGACCGGACCGGCCCCGACCATGCATACCTCTAATCGTATTTGCTATTTGGTAAATTGCGGATATAATGTATCATAATGTTTTAGAAATTATTTAGTGATAAGTTCTTATGAATAAGTTATTGTTGAGCATAAGTTTATGCAATCTAAATTCAGACACGACATCAATCGAACGGACCCAATAGAATCGGGGGTCTTGATTTGGAGTCAAATCATTTGAAGATGACCCATTGGCCTTGCTCATTGTCTTGTTGAGTGACTAAATAAGTGCTGAACAATAAAATTATTCAGCCTCTTTTCACAAGTTGAAGATACACTCATAAAGGTCATTCACTAGAGCTATCTTGAAAATCGATGATTAACATCAAGTTCTTCATAACATGTCAAGATCTCTTTCTAATGATGACAAAATTCAAGTGATTAAAGAATGAAGGACATTATTTCATATCACGCCAAACTATCGATTAAAGAACAAGGTCGTGGAGATACCCGACTTTGCCCCCCTCCCTCGAAGGCCTCAACCTGGAGCCGCCAAGAGAGGTGACCACACTTGACGGTCACTGCTATTGGAGAGGCGGTCCGACACGTCGGAAAGGTGGTTCGGCACGGAGGAGAGGCATTGGTTGTGGAAAAAACTTGATTCTTTTCATATTTACTCTCTTGAGAAATCATATTCAGGTCTATTTCACACCCTCCTTTAGGATATTTTATTTGGGCTATATTCCCATTTATCCTGTCATGGACATCTACCGAACATAAGATATGATAAAACATATCATATACTGATTTTTGTTCTGACAACCAAACATAGCCTTAGGAGTTAATGGCGTTTTTGAATAATAGTTTAGGACATAATCAAACCAACCGAAAGGTTTAGGGCTCGATTGCATTTTTCCGAAAGACTTGGGACTTTGATTGAATCGATCGAAAAGTTTAAGACTCGATGTCATTCCGTACGCGAGATTGAGGACCTGCGGTGCAATTTTTCCTAATTCAAGAGCGAACGTAGCCGTTATAGCGCGTTTTCTTAAGGGAGAATAGAAGTTTTTTCAACAAGGGTGGTGGTGATCTTGATTGGTCAAGGTCCAACAATTGGGTGAGCAAATGAAAGCCATTAGATGATCCCATTGGCTGATCCCATTGGTTTTTTCCTTAAAGAGATCGGTGCCTCGGATTTCTTTTTTGACTTCGCGCAGGAAAAGAATTACATACAATTCGGAAAATCTCACGTGAATTCGGTTTTGTTCTTTTTCTTTTAACTTCTACTTACTTTTTTAACCCTTTCCATAGTAAATCGGTTATTTACCGTTACAAAAATGGGCCTTTGATAGACTCCTAGTCCCTTCCATTTCCCGCTAATTTTCGACGGTTCTCGAGTCTTATTTTCCCTAAAAGTATTCCGTCAAAAAATGCAATTTTTTTCCTCCTTTCTTTTTTCCGCAATTTATGAGGACGAATGACGTTATCGCGACCCCGTACTGTACCAGCATGCGAAACTCGAAACCCGATCCTCTCGTTGGAATGAAAGTAAGCAAAAAAAATTTTCTACAAATGCAATCGAGTGTGTGTTTTTGATGCATGCGGCAACTTCTCAATCCTCGGTCAGAGATGTGAGGCAACCGAAAATTTCCAACCAAATCTTTTTTTTTTATCAAAGTGACCATGGTAGGGTCCTTGGGGACCCCCTTTTTCAGGACAAAGTAAGCTTTAGACGGAAAAAGAAGAAGAAGAGGATAACGGTTTGTATTTCGATCAATTCAACATCAAAAGTTACAAATAAAATAAATAGATAGATAAGAGATCATGCAATTTTTCTCACCATGAATTTTTTTTTTGCATGTATTTGGATCTTTCGCCATACATTGACCGCGAGATATTTTATTCGCGTAACAATTTGCAGATTAACAAGTGTCGTTTTAGTCCATTTTGAAGACGTTCATTTCGAGGCTTAGCTCGTGATCGGGGGGCATCGCGGGTTCGTCGTATGTATATCACATTATAATCGCAAGAATAAGAAAGTACATAACATTAGCGAGACGAGACATCTCGTGCCCCTTTTCCTCGAATTAGACAAATTACCGGGGCCTCGGGGTCTTTTTCAACTTTAGATATCGTGTCGAGTCCTTGCATATTAGCACATTATTATCGCAGAATCTAGGAAACCTTTTTTCGTGAATCTTTTTTCGTGGGTGCTCTAGACGCGGCATTGGAGGTGCATAAAAGAAAGTGTCGATCGCTTAAAGATCAAACCTTTTTTTTTTTTTTTTTTTTTTTTTTTTCTTCTTCTTGCATGTGAGATCGTAATGTCTGCCGGGGCCCACATGTCACTTTGGCAACGACAACAATTGTAGGCAGGGGATGATAAGGTACGGGATTTTCTCTGACAAAAAAAAAAAAAAAAGAGGTATGGGATTTTCGAAAAACCCAAAATTAGTACGTTTGTCACAAATTTATTTTAAATTATTTTTTTAATCACCAAAAACTTTAAATAGGTACACTTATAACAAATTTATCACAAACTATTTTTTTACTATCAAAATCTTAAACTAGTACATCCGTGATAAATTTACCTTAAAGTAAATATTTTTAGAACGAAAACCCTAAACTGATACACTCATTATAAATTTACCCTTTGTTAAATTAGATTAATACTATGAAAAATCTAAAATTGATACATTTATGATAAACAGAGGGTAAAAACCCAAAAATGATACGCCCGTGAATTGTTACGTGTCATCCAACTCGGTAATTTGATGCTTAAATTTAAAAAAAGCTAACGAAGAGTAATTTATCACATGTGTACCGGTTTGGGATAAATTTATCATAAAAATACTAGTTTATGATAAATTTGTCACAAGTGTGCCGATTTGGGGTTTTTTGTAGTAAAAAAATAGTTTGAGGTAAATTTGTCATAAATGCGCTAATTTGGACTTTTTTGTGATTTAACCCAAAAAAGTATAGGATTTTTTTTTTTCGAAAAGAAAAAGGTAGAGGAATTATTTTTTTTTGGGGGGAGGGGGTCAAATAAAAGGTGCAGGATTGAGCGTTGACTATTTGGATGTCCGAAAACTTTAATTCTTGGACTAAGCTTCAAGATCAAACCTGTGAAGGTAGATTGGGCCTTTTCAAAAAGCTTAATACCATTGAGCCCAATTCAAGTTCCAACCTAAGCCAACTCTCACTCGCTCTTGCTCGTTTTTAAGAGAGATAAACTTGAAAAGAACAAATTGGCCACACTCCCTAAAAATATCTCCAATTTAATTCTATCTCGAACCGCATTTTTTTTGTCTAAAAAAATCACAACTTTCGATACAGTTCTAAATCTACCCCGTGTCCAAAACCCGCCATTAATTTCTTAAAAATTATCAACATCGGGGAGGCTGCAATTATTCCATAGGAAAGTGAGAGTGTGAGTGAAACCGTAGATTCTAATAACGAACCTCTAACCAAACCTACTGCTGACAATTTTGAAGAAACAAGTGGCGATATTTCCATAAGGGAATAGATCTAGGACTAAAGCAAAAGTCTGTGAATTCTTTTTGCATATTAAAAAAAAAAGAAAAAGGTCGAGCCAAGATTGGGATTGGATCTAAACTTAGGAATAATTCTAGAAAGTTAAGCTAAAAAAGAGTATGCTCGTGTTGAAGTTCAAAACGGCACATTACAATATGGAGTTTCTCCTCCTTCCACTTAGATCTTCCCACGTGAAATGTCGATTTAGTTACTTTGATAAAGCTACGAGAATAAATTTTGTGAAGAACGTATCTACACAAACCCTATCACGAGGCTCGTTTTATCTAGCGTTGACTCTTGCGAATGTGAAGCCCATCTGGCAATCATTAAGGCCGAATGTCTGCAATTAGCAGCCCAAACCACTAACAGCATAATTGATGAAAACTTTTTTAAAACCATTTCAACATTATAGTATGAAAATTCCTAAAAATGAAGTTAATGTCATTTTTTTTTTCATTTAAAAATTACTTCAGGCGCCAAAAAAGTTAAAGAGAATAGCTAAGAACTCAAATCATCATGTAAAGCAGTCTGTTAGAGTAACTACGATTGCACTTTGTTCAACATTTGAGGAGATGCCAAGACTTAAAGTTAAAAGTTTTTTTTTTTTTGAAATACAACGAATTTTTAGTAAAATGTAATTGGAATGTTTTGATTTTAAATGTTATTCAGAAAAACATAGACTTGTCGAGGACTTTGAGTAAACAATAAGCAAGCAAAAGAAAATCTACTCATAACCGTGGGACGCCGATGAGCCAAATCTAGTGCCGGCGACCGTCGTACAACATCAAGCGACCCCCGGCAAGGGCTGCCGGTGCTGGATCTAGCTTGTCGGCAATCATATATGACCTCGCAACATCACGCGTTGGTGAGGGTAAAAATGAAGTTTCGAAAGCTTAGCGAGGGTAAGGTTGCAAAGAGAAAATGCATTAGTATTCCGGAAATAATCCTAGCCCAAAGGCAGGATAGGTTTTCTTTTGAGAAAAGGCCTTTGTAAGACTTTGGAAATGCAACTTATCTCCCCAAAGTTCTCCCAAAAAAAAAATTTGTTAAACACCTTATAACTTAGCTAAAGGCCTTTAGAGTCTCAAAACCCATTAACCAAACGCACGGGTGACATTGTGACAATGGCTTTTGAAGTGCAGTTTTCACTAGAATTCAAATTAAAACATTTCTTTTCAACACCATTTTTTTCTTTTTCTTTTTCTTTTTTTTTTGTCAAGAATCCTTGGAGGACAACTACTCAGCAAGTCAGCATGACACAATAATGCTGTCGCGTGAGGACAAATATTGGGGGGCCCACAACTCGCGAAGGAAAAACGAATCTGAGGCGGCAATTTCACGCGATTACTCGATCAACATGTTTCTTTCGCTTTTTTCCCGAAAAGCCATGAGCATTTCTCCCGATTGAAGCAAAAGATTATACGCTTTTGGCGCATAAAGTTTAGATTTTGCGCATAACCCACGACAATAATCCATCTTCTTTAACGATAACCATCATCATTAAGACAACTCGTTATACTTGTCTAAACTCTGAAGCATATACTCGATCCTAACAATTAACTAAGAATGCCCATCCCGGAGTTATTGTTCAATTTTTAGCCAGCGGTAAGATTTCCCGTGCACGAGAAAACGAAATGATAGAACAAAAGTTAATCGACTCTTAATAAATTGACCCTTTAAGACTACATTACATGTGCTCTGCATCTATAGCCTCTTTCGAAGCCGATTTTGTTGAAAGGAAGCTATAATAATGAGAAAAGGGTTTCGGACTTCCGTCGTCGTTTTGCTTCCTTTATAAGTTCAAATTCAAAGTACTTATCAATATTTAATGTCCGATCGAAAAGGTTGGAAATGTTAAAACTTAAACCAAGAATCGCGGATTGCATTTGTGCATGGCTTCTCGCGATCGCGACGGTGGACCAGCATATTTGAAGAAAAGTTGTGAATTTCGTTTGTACAGATTAACGTTTGAGATTGGTTTGGTCATGTCGGACGTGGACATAACATGCTTTCTCCATTAAAACCGAGAGCAACAGGCCAAATGGAGAAGTAATTGGCTGAAGGAGACATAACATGATTTTCCTTCAATCTTAATTCAAGTCAAATTAAACATTGATTGTGGTAATTATGGTGAAAAAGAGTGGCGGAAATAAAGGAGGGCATGCCTGCCTAGCAAAGACAAAAAAAATTTGAAAATTCAAAAGTTAGGTCCCGGAAATTACAAGGCGATTGGTCGTGCCACACTCTATAATTCGTTTGACTTCCTATGTAGTGAAGATTGCATCTCTTTACTATAAAGTGGTCGATGATTATTCCGGATACAAAGTTGCTGCTTTTACTCTTTATTTGTTTCGCGAAAAAATAAATGATTTGAAAAATACTTTTTAAGAAACAATCGCTTGTATCATTTTGAAATAATTAATAACAATTTATGTTTAAATATTTTTATGAGCGGTGAGCCGGCCTAGCGACCGTGGCAAGGCTTGGCCCGGGCGAGGCCCAACTCGCCCTCGCCGACTCTAGCCTTCGACGACCAGCCGGAGGAGGGAGGAGAAGAAAAGAAAAAAAAAGAAAAAAATTTAAAAATTTAAAAAATTTAAAAATATATTAGAATATTTGTCGTCGTCCACATCAGCACTAGTCGGCTAAAGTCTGCCGGAAGGGCTAAATTGACACAAATGCAAAATGTTTATGATTAAATCGATAAAAAAAAAATTTAAGACTAAATTGACACAATTATAATAGGTTCATGACTTTTTTGGTAATTTTTCCCTTGTTGACCGGTAGCTAGGGGCTTGTTCTTGGCAATGGCATCCCCAACTGCGGCTTTGACGGTTTGGCAGAGTCAATGTTGTTTTGGAGACAAGCCCATGTTAGAACTTACTGCTCAGGACTGCTCTATTGCTGTTGAGAAAGAATAAAGGGCAAAAGCGAAAGATTTTGTTTAAGGAGTGTTCTAAAGATACTTATGAGCTAACTAATCACGAATATTCAGAGAATTCAATGAATCGTTATCTTTTCCGTCACGGGAAATCAATTTTTCGAAAATTGAGTAATTTTCTATGTGGAGACACTCGTTAACGTGATCGAAAAAAACATGAATGCAGACAAGGTGGTGTTATAGAAAGGCTCTGAAATTAATGCAGCAATATGGCCCCCCCATAGTCACCTGGGCCATCCATACCCCATGCATTCACTTTTGCACTTTTTCCTGTTGATCAAGCCTTTTATAAAGCTTAATCGAAAGAAAGTTGCTAATCGCATAGGAGCGAGCATGGTGCGGATTGACCATCAAATCGGACCGAAACAGAGCGCACAGATACAGCTCGAAGAAAACTAGAAATAAAATCAAACCGGATAATAGTTTAGGAACCACATCGAATCGATTTTTTCTATTCAATAGTTTTTAGGCTCTCACATGAATTTTTTTTTTTCTTTGGCAATGTTTCTACAATGTCAACAATTGCAATGATAATAGAGCACCACGGTTGGTACTAGTGTACAAAACCAAAATGATTAGTAAAAACAAAAGGATTGAGGTAGCTGATGAATGTGCTGGTGGCGCATCGCTCCCGAATATCATTCCAAAGTAGTCACCTTCCCCTCCGTCAGACCCACCTCCTGCACCGACGGCACCGTCGGTGGAGGAGCCCGTGCTGGTCCCGCCCCCAGCAAACCCCGGGTAAGATATGCCGGCGCTGTTGTCCCTGGGAAGGAAAGGAGAGGGAAAAGAAAAAGGAAAATCAGAGACCCTCCTGAATGAATCATAATCCCAGGACAAAAGTCATGACAACATCAGGTTGAGGAATCAAACAAAGGGTGATGGACATGATGGAGAAAAGGAACAAGAACAAAAGGCCTTTTCTTTATTGCAGAGTCCAAGAGATCCTAGTGGTAGGAGTAAGGTTCAATCTAAGCTGAACTGGAAATTTGGCTGCGTTATCTTCCTAAAAAAATTCTCTGTCCCAGATGGAACCTTCTCTCATTGCTATATGCTCATCTCAAACTCAAATGCAGTCAAGTTGATGCTACACAATGATGCAGAAAATGCAGAAAGAGAAGTGTATTTTAATGAACCTATCACTCAAAGTGCTTGCTTTCAAATGAGAAGACTCGCATACACTAGGTCAAGGCCAGTTGCAGTAAGGTACAGTTGCGTTATACCAATGGACCATCCTAGATTCCATCAGTCTGTGTCGAGCCAGCTTTTCCCTCTCTGCCTAATCAAGCAGGTTATTGACTTTACTCCCCATCATTCGACACCGAAAAAAGACGGCCATTCACAAGTCTCCTCTGTCTAATGTCATTTATCTGCAACCCAAATAAGATGACTCCCACTACTTATTCCAAGTTCCAAGAGCAGAGAAACCGGTAAAAATCATGGATATTGCTGGGTTTCTTGGTTTTGAAAGCACTACCCTGGAGAATTTGTTCAAGCTTCAGTCCGAACTGGACTTTCGAAGAATTATGACTTCATTCAGAGAAGCCGCTAATCTTCGCATATATCTCGAGCTAGCATTGACATGGTTGAAAGGAAATCTAGCAATGTTCATTCTTCAGAAGATTTGGATCTAAGGTTCTCACCTCCGGCAAATTCTTACCCCGACCACAGTTCACCAGGTACCATCATAGCCATGGGATATGGCTAAAGCCAGCACATGCTGACCCGGGTCCAGGCAAAGCATTCGCCCGAACCTCCCATGGTTTCAAAGCAAGATGGGCTGATGGGAGTTGGGATGAGGGACCATCTCTCTCCCTTCCTCCCCTGTTCAGGTGTGTGCAGACACAAATCCTGAGAGCACGGTTGGGGGGACACAACGGTAATAACATTGAACATGCAAACGTGAATAGGACAGGGACCAAGGTCACTTGGTGGAAATCTTCTTTTCTTTTCTTTTTTTCTCAATTATTGTATCTAGATGCTAACACTAGCGCAGCTGGTTGTCGCTGTCTAGTTCATATCAGATCCCAAACCAATGCCCCCTCCCCCCTCAAAAAAAAAAAAACAAAACAAACAAACAGGTGGGTGGGGCCCACAACGCCTCCTTAGTCCAACCTAAAGAAAATAATGCAGTTGTCATAAGCGGATCCCACAAGTATTGGCTGGACAGCAGATGCAGGGAATATGAACTGAGTACACACTCACTCACTCATTCACTTTCTAACCCCAATACACACACAAACCCGTATGACCTCTTCTGAACTTTCCTGGGCGGGCAGATGACATTTTCTTTGACTATAATGCAGCAGCCTCCAATTAGACCAGATAAAGAGTACAAAAAAGGAAGGGAAAAATCGCCTCCTTTATCAAAGCCCTTGCACTTAGAAAGGCCTTTTCATCCTCCATGCTCAAAGTCACAAGCTTTTGACATGGAGACACTGGTTTTCCAGCTCAAACCCTCGTGTCAGAAAAAGCTAAAAACCATCTCATTTTATATACTATTCCTAGACAGAATGGCCAGATGAGTTGGGCTCACTTTACAATTACAAGCCTGGATGCCCATTTTGCAAAAAAAGCTATTCATCAACTTGAGTGAGCCTCCTCATTAGACGAACGAGTCTACTCCAAAAGGTCAAGCCATAGAAATTTAACTCACAGCTTGCAATTTACCCTGTCTAAACAACTCCAGGAAAAAGATTATGCATTTTTACGCCCTTTCACCAATTTTTTCTCAAAGCGATTGTCATTCAAACCAGGTATTTGAATTGGTAGAACAAAGTGTACGACTTTCAATCGCAAAAGAATGTGATGATGAAAGCATGTATCATGTGGACTTCGATATAGGCGACTAGCAGGTCTAGGGATTGGTCAGGAACTGCTAAATGGCCTACAGAGATAAAAGGGTAAAAAGCAGTGGGCAAGAAGAGGACTTACTTCTCATTTGCGTAAAACCCAGAACAAATCACTGCAAAGGACTGCAGATTATTGGAGAACTGGAAAAGGCACACAAGGAAAGGGACAAGGGAACTGCAAGGCTGTTCTGTTGGCCCTATTGAAAGATTCTCCAAGCCCCGCATGATCACGTGCAGAGATAGAATGACAAAAAGATGGAACAAAGCTCACCACAATGTCTGTAATAACACCATATGCAGTTGAGAGTTTTTATTTTATTTTTTTGTATCTGTAACTCTCATGATGATCTGGTGATTAGCTTCAAATGATATTCCAGGGAAAACAACTTGCTTCTTCTTTTTGGTTAAAAGGTCATGGATCAACAACAGCAACTGGGAAAGAGAAAAGCAGACTAACAATGCCGAATAATACCCCCTTCACAGCGACAGCTAAACTGACAGGTTCTGTTGTTGCCAATGTCTTATTCGGAACGGTTGCAAGGTGTTCAATCAGGATTTATATTCGGTCCATTGCAGTTTCAAAAAATAGAAATAAATAGACTGTCTTTTCCCCGAGAATTATTGATCCAATGAACTCAGAAACCGTTCCAATTTGTAGATGCAGCGCACAAATCAGTCATTCAAAGTGAAGAGCCTATCTTCAAGATCTAACAAAAGACCAATAGGATTAAGAGCGCACAATTTGTTCACTATTCCGAGAAAATACTTCTGGAAGAATGCAATTTATAACCAAATCTCTCGGATGAAAATTGCATTTGTGAAGAGCTGTATTCAAGTATAAATGAGCACACCCAATCTACTTTGACAGTTGAGATAGATACTTGAGAAGCAGAAGCACCAGTACTACCTCAGCCTGGAACTTATCTTCCTACCAACTAACAATGTAACTTCACAAAAATCCGAATCCTGTCATGTACCAAGACAGTGTGATACTATCAAAAAGGGTACCATAATTTAGAGCTTAGCCATGACAAACCAATGGAGAGCTCAGTAACTCGGTGCGGCTTTGTATAGATGTGTAATTTAATCTTTTGAACTCGATCACCCCCGAACTAGTGTGATCCTCTAATCTAAATCTCCGTGTCTGACACTGAGCTTAGCAGAGTAAATGAATCCACTGTTGAAGCAAATAATAACTAACAACAATGCCGGGAAATGCGACGAAGAGAGAGAGAGAGAGAGAGGTGTACCTAGGATCGCCGAAGACGCCAGCGTTCATGGTCAACTGGTTGATGAGGCCAGCAGACTTGGGCTCAATGCTGGAGGCCTTGGAGTACTGAGCGCTGAGGCCGACCCCGGACGGCACGAAGAAGGCGCCGTTCACCATGACGTCCCCCTCCGTCCTCCAGTTCCAGTCCGTCCACTCGTTCTCCTCTGTGTCCACGCGCTTTGTCACCTGCGATGGGATAGCGACATTGGGGCCTATCACATCCCATCTCTCATCTCATAACGGAAGATCCCGCAAAGAACGTCCAACGTCCTCAAAGATCCGAAAAAAAACATCCATAATGCGTACTGACTCGAAAATAATTGGCTCGAGTTTGGCACCAAAAGAAACACGCTGGTTGTGTGCCTGTCAAAGCACTTATAAGACCAGACTCAATCTGTCAAACGAGACGGACCAACTAGCTTCTGCGTCGAGCACCAGGCTGGGACTAGCCCAGAGGCAGCGGCATCTGCTCCCCACGCACCGTCGCAGCAAGTGGGGAAACACCCCACGTCCCCCGCAGACAGAGACATCCGTCCGCGTCAAGCGCAGAAGACAGAAAGTCAAAAAAAGCTCGATGACCCACACCCTCCTCCCTCCTAAAAATCAGATTTTTTCTTTTCAACGAATCCGAGGGCGCCTAAGACTCAGCGACTTTCGTACATTTTTCTATGCTGCAAGTTTTACCATGTTTTTTCGGACCTTCCCATGTCTTGTGTAACGCAAAGACTATTCTAAAAGTTGAAATTTTTTTAATAGTACTTAATAAATGCTTAACCTGCTACTGACGAGACGCATGAAAATAACTTAGCCCGAAAAAGAAGTCATTTTTATCCCGAAACCGCCCCTCACTACCCACGCTCGCTCACCTCCTTGGCGTTGGGGTCGACGGGCGCCGTGTAGCGGTTGCCCTGGCTGTTGATAGTGGGGTTGGCGCTGCCGCCGATGGCGTACATCTCCCACGCCGTGAAGTCGTTGTTGACTACGTGGATGTAGCCCCGCCGGCACCGCGGCATCCGCTGCACCAGCGCCTCCCCGAAGTGGTTGAACGCGATTGTCACCTGCATCCCCGTGTCCGGGGCGTACTTGTCGTCGTGCCCCAGCAGCATCACCTCGTCGTGGTGCGAGAAGTAGCTGTTCGATATCGTGATTGCCGTCGAGCCCATGATTGCGTCAATCAGCCCGTCCGCGCAGTACGACAGCGAGCAGTGGTCCACCCATATGTGCGACGCCCCGAATATCGATATCCCGTCCCCGTCGGATCGCCCGCGCCACCCGACGTGGGTCGGCGACGATCGGATGTTGGTGTTGCCGGAGGGCTTGCAGTGGTGGATGTGGACGTTGTGGATGATGATGTTGGAGATGTATTGGACGGTGAGGCAGCCGTTGCCTGTGATTTGGATGTTGTGCCCCCGGCCATCGATGGTCTTGAAGCTGTTGAGGATGAGCTCGTGCTTGAGCCGGATCAACATGTCGGCGGAGAAGATGATCCACAGGGGCTCGTCCTGGATGGCCCCGAACCGGAGCGTCCCCGGTTTCGGGTTCACCACATCCAAGTCCGAGGAGTCGGTCACCACGTAGATGCGCCCGTCACGACCACCCAGCGCCGACTGCCCAAACCCAATGCCACAGTCTGCCAGGCGCTGCCGGTTCGAGGCCCAGTTCGGGTCACACCGCCAGCAGTCGTCGATGGGGTTGCCGGTGCCACACGACGAGGAGGACGAGGACAGGAGTCTTCTTGAGAGGGAGGCATTCAGTCTCCTGCAAAGATTAAATTGCAAGGAAGGTTTTTGCTTTGTTCGAAAAACCTGGAAGGAATAACTAAAGAAAGAGCAGGTGGGTTTTGTTTTTCTTGTTTTTGGTGTTAGAAGAAGAGTTGAAAAGAGGCTGCGAGGCAAGAAATGAGGGCAGTATCCCACTATTTCCTATCAAATGTGGGAAAATGCACAAGGCTTGGATGGGTTCTTTGCCCGCAATGGCTGGGACTTGAGAGTGTATTGTGCAAATGCTGTCTGCTTGGTGAGCTCAGAGGATGATTTGCTTGTCTTGAGGAAAAATGAAAGAAATCTCTCGAGGAAGAAAAACCTGGGGAGAAATCTCTTTGACCAAAAGAAAGGGGAAAATCTGTCAGATTTGAGATTTGGGGGAGAAAACAGAGCAATGTGGGTCAAAAAACAGAGTGGGTATCTCGGCTTGTCCTTGGCCAGAAGGTTTCGGGGCCTTAGAAGACATTGCTGGATGCGGGATGAATGCAGATGAGGATTAGAGACTAGACATACCTGTGCACATCTTGGACAACAGCTTCAGGGTCCGGGTGTTGGTGAGGGAGGGTGAGGTTCATAGCAGCCGAGAGGGAGAGAGAGACGAAGAAGATGCACGCAGGGAGAATGCAGGTGGTCGGGAACAACATCCTCATCCTCCTCTCCTAGGCACAGCAAGCAATAATGAGGCAAATGGGGGAGCCGCTAGTTCTGCCGGAGCTGGTTGTTTGCTTCTCCCAAAACTAAAATCCCGCTAAGAAAAAAATTAGAAAGAAAAGAGAAAGGACCTTTGCCTTTGATGCTTGATGAGATGTAGCTACAGAATTTCAGGAAATTGTGCAGGGGAGGTGGGCTTTATAATAACACAGGCCTAAGCGGTGATTATAAAATAATTACCTGCCGGAAAACTCTATTTTAAACTTTCTTGAGGGCAGGGTTTTGGTTTTTCCATTCTTGGAGGTTTTGTTTACTTCATTTTCAACAAGAAGAAATGGAGGAAGGAAGTCAGAGGATGGGGACACAATGGGAGCGGGAATGAGGTGGAGAGAGAAACACCTCCCCCTCCTCCTCCATTCTCTCTCTCTCCCTCTCCCTACCCTAATCCTCTGTTTCTTGCGAGACCCCCTTTCAGACACTCACATTCCTGCCTTGCTTGCTAATCATTCTGCAAATAGTTAGAGAAAATCGCTAGAGAGAGAAAGAAGAGAGACAGAGAGAGCGAGCGCATATCCTTATATCTGCATGAGGGATTGAGATTCTTTGCTGGGGCTGGTGGTAAAAGATGTTGCTACTGATGGTTATTCCTCAGCAAGTGTGGACAAAAAACCCTTTTTCACTTTTTTGAGTTGGGCTATCTCTCCCTCCCTCTCTCTCTCTCTCTGTTTTGTGTCCGAGTGAAGGTTTCGATGATTTCTGGGTTAGATTCTTCGCAGTTTTTCATTGATTCAGTTAAAAATGCTTTGCCGGAGGTTGAAGACGAGGCTCTCTCACAATGGCTTCTGTGGAAGCTGTAAACAGAGGTCCCTTTCGTTCTTCCGTTTTATTTCCTGCACAACAGAACAGAGAAAATAGCAAAAGCACAGCGTCAAAGCCTGTTGTCGTCGAACAGAGTGTCCTGCAGACTGCCTTCTGCAAAAGCTTCATAGCGGCATAAATGAGCTGAATCTATTTTTTATTTCTTCTTTTGATAATCCAAAACGCCCCGACGAAATGGATCTAACAAATCTTGGAAAGGCCCTTTGGACATCTTTACAAGTTTAATGGACTTGGGTTGAGCCCAGATTCTTGACCAGGTGATACCGGTCCAGAAACGAGCAAGAGATGTCGGAAGTTAGTTCCTAGATTGTCCGAGTGATATTTCGTTTTTCCATTTGCCTTTGTGCATGCAGTCGATTAATCATCGATCGATCTTTGCACCATCAGGGACCATTCATTCGAGAAAATCCCTAGTATTATAAAAATGTTTTTCCTTGAAAAGATTAAAAAAAACAAATATATTTCACGTCACGATTCTGTGATTTTAATAATTCGGCTGGACAACCTGCGTGGTGCTCGAGGAGTAGGAGCATCACAAGATCCAACAGATGTTGTTGGATTGGGGGCAATTCGGGTCCTCGGGTCAATCAGTGGGCCTCGGCCTGACATCCATTTGGATCCTTCCCAATGAGCCACTCTGCATGAGATTTGACTTCACCTACTTGACAAATGATAAAGAAAAAATAACTTGAAAAATCCTTCCTGCTGATCAGATTGGGGGGGGGGTTTCAATGTTCATCAATTTCACTTGTTCCTTCTCACTCTCTTATCTTTTACGTCCTGAGGATCATCAGTGTTGGCATTGCTTAACGCAATTCCCTTCTCATTCTCAGCCATTTGATCTCTACACCTCTTGTAGATGTCCCCTTGGTAGTGCTTCCTGGTCCTCACGACTAGAACCAGCAAGATGAGCACGTTGACCGCGTTCACGTTTGCCAGAATGCTGAATGACGTCCGTTAACACCGCCTCCCGAAGCAAGTCAACTCCATCGTCGCCGATTAGTTCAGTCGTCTGGCCGCCAGCTGCCTCGTGGTCTCCTGGTCGTGCAACCACCCTACGACCAGCACGTTGAGGGTGTAAGATCCGAAGGGACTGGCCAGCTGCCCACAATTGAAGAGCGTCGAGTAGTACCTGAGCCCGAAGAGCTCGGAGATGATGATGAAGAGGAGGCTTGAGTTGCGCGCCCCTAGGAGAATCCAATGAGGAGAGACGCGACGTAGACGGACCCAGGGGTGGGGATTAGGACGAGACACGACGAGCGAGAGCATCATGATGGCGGGACGGGGCACCTTCCACTTCTCATATTTGATCTCCGAGATGAACCCAGCGAACACCCGGCCAAAGTGGTTCCACACGCTCACAAGGGACACGAATGTGCCGACCGGGTGTTGCGGGTAGCCTAGGGACTCTCCAATCTGGCCCAGGTTGTCGACCGCCGTCAGGATGCACCTAGGTCGCAACACGTTGCCATGAAGAGAGTGATCATGTCCAAGCTCAAAAGGGCCTGCATGATGGTGTAGTCCGCACCTCTTTTGGGTGGCTTGAGCACATCAGCACAACACAGTTTTTGGATCATTTGAATTGGCACCCTCTTGCTCTTCTTGTTTCGACTGATCAGTCGCATGAATTTCCAAATAACAAATCTATCGGGAATGATACAATCTCAACCGTAAACCCTCACACTATTACTACATATTTTACATAAAATACTTATTGATTGGAAGATCAGTACTCTACAATTGTCAGGCTAGCAGCACCCTTTCCAAATCAAGAGGAGAGTTGGAGGCATAATCAGCAACTCTCATGGTTGCCGTCCTGGGTTGCTGCGCCTTCCTCTGATTCCACGTGGCCCAATCCTCTCTCACCACGATCCCGAGGGGGAGGGAAGTCAAGATGCAGATGGCGACCGTGCTCAGCCACGTAGGCCCAATGGGGGAAGCTGACCTGCTTCTGGGCGATGGTCAAGGCCATGATGACCAACGCAAGCAGGACCGTGATGGCCAAGTACTTGTAGAACATCTTGAGCTTGTTGGGGTGCGTTGAGAGCTTCATCGTCCAGATGGTGTACACGAAGATGATTGAGATCACGGCCGACAACCACCCGAACAGGAGGATGATGGCCTTGGAGTTGTCCCCGTAGATGGCGAAGTAGAGCTACGACATCATCGCGCTGCTCGGCCCCACGAAGCCCTTCACGAGACGAGAAAGCATTTCGTGCACATGTTAAGGTTGCTGACGTGAATATTGACGAGAAACTAGTCGATGCATGAAATACCTTCATCAGGCCGAGCATGTTGCCTCGGCTCTCGGGGACGCTCTTGACGCAGGTGACGAGGGAGCCCATGTTGGCGAAGTTCTGGGAGTTGGCGTCGACGCAGATGTAGAGGCACATCTGCCAGACCGCCGGCCAGGTAATGCGACGGGTGACTGCGAGCTAGACGAGGAAGTAGCCAGGGAAGTTCATGGCAGAGTCGATGAGGAAGACGAGCCACGTGGGGCGACCTCAGCGATGAGGCCGGAGGGGATGTCGACATTGGCGCCGAGGTCCTTGCAGGAGTTGAGGAGGTTGAGGGTCGACTAGTCGTAGCCGAGGGTGGACTTGATGTCCCTGGAGCAGTCGCCAGAGAGGTAGGTGGTGCCGACACCCAGCATTATGAGGAACGACGCGAACATCATGAACCACCGCCCCCTGGAGGACCTGGAGGACGAAGCCGCAGCAGCCTTCGCCGCCAGTGGTGGTCGCCATGGGAAGATTGCCGTCTCTGGTCTGGGGAAGTTGAAGCTTTCGTCTTCTTTGAAAGGATACATCTAGAGCTCTTAAAAAGGGAGGATTTCAATGTGGACATGGATGGATTTTTATGGTGGAAATCATGATGAGAAGATTGAAACAAAGAAGTTTTAGTTAAGCGGATAAGGTCAAAATAGATTTGATCTTCGTAATTGCAAATTTACAGTGTCGTGCATGCTGAATTTAGCGTAACACTTCACAACTATAGACAAGGTCCCTTTCATCGGATCCCAAAAAAAAATAGAACCCGCACCGTATCCGTTTGGATTGGAACGGATAGGGCCCGCAATTCATGAGTTCTTTTAGGTAGGGTAAGCGGATCCAAGATTGGTTCAGGTTTCACTTGGAATCTGAAATTTACCTGTCGAATCAATTCTCCAATTTTTGAGAACCTAAAAACTACCCTTTTACGGATTTCAGGATCATGTGCGGGGTCTACCCAAATTCCACATAAATTTTTTAATCGATCGATTGTAATGAATCATCACCTCTAATGACCGCCATTTGTCGTTATGATCCCTCTATTATAATTCATATTTAGACACACAAAAAATATAAAACATTAACAAAGTAAAAGTCTTTGTTATAGATATCGTCGAAAATTTAATTTCAAACTAGTGGTTTCAGATTGCACACTCATCATCGAAGGCCATGAAAAATTGCACCATCGCTCGAAAAAATAGAATATGGAAAACACAAAGACTTATTGCAGGTTCTAATGTGGAACCTACCGTGAGAATTGGTTTCCCAGACTTTTGAAATATGAAACCTGACCGATGGACCGGGCCAATTTTACCCTAAAACGATGCTCACCCTTACTTTTATGTGCTGACGGGTACGGATTTCTCGACCCATTATGGGTTGAGTGGATCCATTTGGGTCGGCCCATCAATAGTTAAAAGTTGTGGGCCGTGCAGGACTGCGTGTCGAGAGTCCGTGATTGAGTCTCTTTTGTCCGGGCATGTTGCCTTCTTGGGCTCACAGGAACTCCTTGAGTAAACATGCGACCAAGCCGACAAGTTTCTTAAAGATGCTAATCATGATCGGGAAATTAATTATACAAGTTTCTTAAAGATGCTAATCATGATCGGGAAATTAATTATTGATTAACACGAAGAATCAATTTTTTGTGTGAAGGGAATTTTGTCTTTGGGTTTAATTCAACTTGACACGCCAAAAACAAAACGCTAAAGTTGGGGACCTCAAATTCATGCGAGCACAATCGGTCTTTTTAAATTAGTGCTCGTAAGGAACTTGTCAAAA
Organism: Rhodamnia argentea; assembly: GCF_020921035.1. NCBI lineage: Eukaryota > Viridiplantae > Streptophyta > Magnoliopsida > Myrtales > Myrtaceae > Rhodamnia > Rhodamnia argentea. The sequence goes on along the minus strand of NC_063154.1, from coordinate 4,301,084 downwards.
AAAGATATATCTTAAACATACTCATTTATAATGGTCAAATTCCCTAAAAAACCCCAAACTTTAATCTAGTCCCAAATCAATCTCAAACTCTTTTTTTTATTTTAAAAAAAAAAATCCCAGCTTTATGTCTAGTCCCAAATCCGCTTCGAATAATTTTTTGTCTCGAAAAAATTTCCAAACTTTAGGTACAATCCCAAATTTGCCCAAAATTTTATTTTTTTCTTAAAAAAATCATAAATTTTCAATGTATTTTCAAATTTAGCCAGTGATCTAATCCCAATTTGACGTGGTATTTCCACGTTGAATGAAAAATTAACATTAGCGAACGAAGGGGCGATAGTTACGGACTGACGTGGCATTTTCACATGGATATTAAATCCACCCCAGTAAAAAAATTATCCAAAATGAAATTGTTCTAGGATCTAAAAATTAGGGACGACTAACGGCGATTTTTTGACAAAGTGTTAATGGAGCAAATTTTAGATTAGAGCAAAAATTGGTGATTTTTTTACTTAGACAAAAAATGGTCATGGTAGATTTCAAACTAGAACTAAATTTTAGGGTTTTTTTTTTTAGACAAAAAGAAATTCGAGACAAATTTGAGATTGAACTTAAAGTTAGGGTTTTTTTTTTAGACAAAAAGTTAGAGAGGGGCTTGACCTAAAGTCTGGAGTTTTTTAAAAGAATTAGGCCTCATTTATAAAATCCTAATTCGTGAGCTGGGTGTTCTACAATCATCGTATCTTATCGCCAACAATACCCAAATGTGCGGTCGAGGAGAGAACGCGAATGGTTTTTTGTGCACAAACTTGTGAATTGGCAACCATTTGCAATCGAATCACATCGTTTTCGTCCGTTGATTTGACTTACTCGTATAAGGCTAACGAAAATTAATAGTCCGGCACATTGATCCAGACTTCACATTTGTTTGATAGGTAAGTCAAATCCCGCACCACCTCAAACTAGTATGGCTCCTATCAGAGTCATCATGCGTGCGTGGATGAACGGAGGGGGCTGTGACCACATTTCGATAAGATCGTGACGAAGATAGGTCCAAGCAGGCCAATTGCCTGAAAAGTCGATCGTAGAACAACAGTGAAATCTTAGGGCGTGCACGGCAACACTTCTGCTCTATAAATCAATTTTTCGCTAGAAATTGATTTTCTGCTTTCAAAGAGAAATTAATTCTTTTTTTTATTTGTTTAAGTGGCTCCAAAACTACTTCTGGAGCAAAAAAAAAATGCTCCAAAAGTAGAAAAATGAAATGGCGTAGTCAAATGAAATTCCGCTCTAGAAGTTATGTTACTAAAAGGATTTTTGCTCCAGAAGAGCTGTCATAGACGCTCTCATCTGCTGCTAAAAATCTTCCGTGGGCCACCTAATGAAGCCCACTCTTAAAGTAACAAAGAAAAAAACGAAGAATAGTAAAAATCGTTTATATTGTTTAGGCATTTTCTACGTACACATGGTACTCCAAGGTCCGCTTTCGGGGCGGGCATATTCAAACTTAAATAGTCAGTTCTGAATCGATTATAGAAATTACCGAATCAAGAAGGGGAGTATTATACTCAAATCTAGTTGCGACAAAGGGAGACAGACGAGACGAGAGACAACTAGGATGCTGCAGATCAGAAAGTTCTAATCTCCAATGGCTGATCAAGACCGTAGCCTAGTCAGTCAAAACAACTGTGTTTTTCTTAGATTAATCTTCTTCTTCTTCTTCCGTGAGAGAATCTTAGCCCTTTGAATTCTTACACGACCACAAAGGGAAACTGCGTCATCTTGTACAAGAAAGAAAGTTTTGTTGCACACAATTTACGATTATTCTTCTCGATGATTCCACCGACTCTTGCGCAGACGCAGGCACGGAGAGAGCGCTCGCCACGGCAGCGAGGTTGTGCCGGTGCCGTGCGCCATCCGAACCCCGTTTGTGTTAAACCCCCTTCATGTTAAGCACGAGAATAGCCATAAGCAGCAGCCTCGATTCCAACCCTTACAAAAATCGAGCGATCTGGAAAACGGGTGGATCATGTTCTTGAAAAATGCTAAACGAAGATCGTGATCAAGCGGGTTATACATTTCTTTGCGACGTCGTCTTTGTTCTATGTATACATATCTGATCAATCTTTCTACTGATAACATGCAAATCCCGAAAGGGTACAATTTATTTTGATGTCGCCGGTGTCGCATCGTCGTCGTCCCATTATTCAAAGCCATTTCCGTCTCGGCCGCCTCTGCCTCCTCCCTGAACTTCTTGTAAATATCACTCCTGTAAAACTTCCTCGTCCTCACGACCAAAATGAAGGACACGAACGCGCCGAACAACGTGGCGAACGTTATTATGAGGAACGCCAACTGATAACACTTGACCCCGGTGCAGTCCAAGTCTTCGCCGTGCTTTCGGACAAGCCCCAGGGCGGCCATCTGTTTCTTGGCTTCTTTGTCGTACAGATGACCGGCCACTCTCACGTTGAGCAGGTACCCTCCGATGGGGCTCGCCACCGAGCCAAAGTTGTAGAGAGTCGAATAGTACTTGAGCCCGAAGATTTCGGATATGATCGCGAAGAGCAACGGCCACTGCGCACCGAAGCAGAAACCGATGATGATGGACGCAAAGTAGAGGCCGTTGGGGACATTGAACGCAATCAGGAGGTGGCCAACACATGAGACGAGGAGGATGATCGTGAGCATCAGCGTGCGCGGGAATTGGTACCGTTTCAGGAGGATCTCGGAGACGAAGCCGGCAACGACGCGTCCGAGGTAGTTCCATATGCTGACTAGGGAGACGAACGTGCTTGTGCTCCGCGTCGGGTAGCCAAGCGAGGACCCGATCTGGTTCAGGTTGTCGATGGCCGTCAATGTCCCCCCGACGCCACAGATGGTGGCCAAGAAGAGGATCAACATATCTATGCTAAAGAGAGCTTGGAGGATGGTGTAGTCTTCACCTCTGTCCGGTGGCCTGAACGCCGTTCTCCAGCAAGAGGGTTGCTTTTCAAGCTGTTCTCCACCGTTCAAGACGGCGGTAGGGGGTGCTGTCTCCTGGGGAGGCGGTGGCAGAGGGAGGGATGCTTCCAGGTTCGGCTTCTCGGTGGTGATCTCGATTGGGGACGGGCCGTTGAGGGCTTCTCTCTTCTGTTCCCACAGTTTGTATTCCTCGATGACGACGACGGCGAGTGGCAGGAAGAGCAAGAAGAGGACGCCAGCAGCGGAGATACCGTACTCGGAGCGGGTGAAGTTATTGAAGTGCTTCTCGATGATGATCATGATCATGAGGAAGCTGGCCAGGCCGAGGGAGATGTAGAGGAACCTGTAGAAGACCTTGAGCTCGTTGGGCTGCCGGATCACCTTCATGATCCGGATGGTGCGGAGGAAGGCGAACGATATGGCGGCCGGCAGCCATCCGATGAGGAGGATCAAGGACCTGGTGTCTTTGTAGTAGAACGCATAGAATAGTTGCGTGATGATCGCGCCGCTCAGCCCGACATAGCTGCCCAAAAAAGTTCAGGGAAATTAAGCGATTATTCCAAATTTCTCGACGCATCAAAAAATGCAAATTGCATGATTCTATTGACCTTATGGTTGAGTATACGCAAAAAAAAAAAAAAAAGATGCATGCAATTGAAACAAGAAAATTCACAAACAAGACATCGAGTGAATTAATATTACAAATCTTAGCTTTAATTAATAATCTTGCAGGATCATGAACTGGTCTTCTGTCTTGACCGGCAGGACGGAAGGAAATGTTTGCTCACGTATCACTTTCACACATGAAAACCAGTTTTTTTTTAAACTTGTCTTGGATCCGGTCGTCCAATCATTGACCTAATCGTGAATGAACGAATGAAACGAACGTGAACCACCAAATCAAAACGTGACAATAAGAGATTTCGGGTAGGCCTACCCCTTGAGGATCCCCAGCACGACGCCCCGGCTCTGCGGGAAGTTCTTGACGCAGGTGACGAGCGCGCCGGTGTTGGCAAACGCCTGCGAGTTGGCGCCGATGCATATGTAGAGGCACATCTGCCACACCTGCGGCTTCGCGATCCGCTTGGTGACGGAGAGCCAGATCATGAAGTAGCCGAAGAAGTTGAGGACCGCCCCCATGGAGAGCACCACCCACGGAGGGGTCACCTCGTTGATGAGCCCCGACAGGACCCCGACGTTGGCGCCGAGGTCCTTGAAGAAGCTCAGAAGGTTGAGGGTGCTCTGGTCGTAGCCAAGGGAGCTCTTGATATCCTCCGAGTAGATAGCAAACATGTAGGTCGCCCCCGCAGCCGACATGACCAGGAGGCACGCGAACACCATGAACCACCGCCCCGCGATGACCTGGGTCGCCAGGTGCCTCACGTCCGAGAGGCCGGCAAGGCCTCCGCGCCCGCCGGGGGAGCCTGCGACCACCATTGTGCACTGTGTCCTGGCCTTCTTTGGGGTGAGAGAGGAAGTTACAAGGACGTTCTTGTTAATCACAAGACTGGAGTATAGTCTGGCGACTTAGGAATTTATAGAATTAGATCTTGGAAAAACAAAAACGAAGTGTGACGAAATGCTTGCGCGTGCAATTTTGGGGATAGAGAGTGGGGTGGTGGGAATACACTTCCACAAGGACTTTAGAGTTGACTTAGGGTTGGTGTTCCAAAGGATGAAGTTATTTTCGTCCAAAAAAAAAAAAAGCGAAAAATATTTTCTTGAAAATGAAATAATTTTTTTTTATCCTCTATGAAATTGTTCAAATATGAAGAAATTATTGATAATACTTAAGAACGATGTGAAAGAGATAAATTGGGAAAATTTTCTGTATAATTCGATGTATCCAGAAAAGAGTACATGAAACTTGTTTATAGACATAATTAGAAGACTAACCAAGGTAATAAGATGAAGATAATATCAAATATAATCAATCAATGATATGAGCTAGGATATACGCATAATCCTGAAAGATATGCCAAATCAACTAAATACCATAATATTGCTAACAACGGCGATAATATTTTTTGCAAATCGATTACTTCAATTGATACGAGCGACGATTTTCAAAAGAGTATTCTTCATATTAGTGAGAATACGCCAAAGGGTATATAACCAAGAAAATTGGACGATCTCTCTTTGATCTTGTCCTCGTGAAATTAATTATGGGTGTCCGATCTGATTTATTTATTTTTAAGTGATGATAACGTGCCATGTGGCAATCATACACAGTCGAAGAGGAAATAAATACATGGGATAGTTTGATTCACATGCTATTTGGGTATATATATGTCACCCACCATGTGTATGGATGGATAATTGATATCGTATCGTGACTTTGATTCCCCGGCGATATTTTAGCCGATTTTTTTTTTTTCAGACGAGTCGCACGTTGACTTTTTTTTTTTTGGTGGTTCTCGAAATTACCATGATTTGCAAGATTCATCCCCCCGACGGCTATGTTACAACATTCGCAAAATTGCAAAAAAGTTCAGCTTGACCGTGGTGTGTGGTGTGGCACCACGGCACGTGTTGTGTCACCTATGTCGTCCTCGCAAAACATCGTTTTGTTCACGTCAATGACTTTGAGAAAATTATTCGAAAAGTTCTGAACTTATTATACGGTAACTAATTCAGTTATAAACCTTTCAACTATTTTTCGATTTAATCCTAAACATTTCGATTGTACCAATTCAGTACTAAAACTTTTGACGATTTGAAAGTATAATGTTTTCGAAAAATTACCTAGATAATAGATTTACGACTAAATTAAAAAAAAAGCATCAAAGTATTTAAGATTAAGTTGGCATAATTCAAAAGGTTAGCAGCTAACTTTTGATTGGAAAAACTATTAAAAGAGGGTGTTGATGGAGTGCTTTTGAGGACAAAAAAAAAAATGGCCTGAAAATTTTTTCTGTTTCCCAAATTTTTTATTGGGTCAGGTGAATCGGTTGTTTTCGGGAAAGGGGAAAGCTTCCAAGTCTAAACAGAAAGAGCCCGGTAATTTGTCATGGAAACCCTTTGCAAATTCAGTTTAATTAGACGTATAAAGGCAAATAATTTTGGATTGGACATCTACATTATGAAGAGATAAGCTGCCCCTATCACTGATTGGGATGGATGACCTGCGTTCCCTTTGCTCCTTTCTTTTTTATGTGCCCGAGTGCGAAGGGAAGAACAAGTACAAGGAGGCCAAAGTTAAGGAATACAACTGAAAATGGACAATATTGATTAGGGTTTCCTCTTCAGAAGAGAGGGAGGGAGGGAGGGAGAGAGAGAGAGTGGGGTGGAAACCGTGGAATGTTTAGTCGAGCCGAACCGAGGCGTTTGTATTTTGGCTCGACTCGACGTCTTGTGAGACGATTCGGTTCGTGTTCATACGGCGTGTTTGTCGTTGTTCAGGTCGTGGAGTTGGGATCTCGGCTTCGAGTCTATCAGGTAACGGGCCCTGTACGGTTGCTGCGTTGCCCCTCACGCCCGTCACATAAGGTTAATGAGCGTAACGAGTGCGAGAATTCAGGCAGTCGACCTAATTCTCGCAGCTGCGTTACAACACTTTTTGTCCAAGTTGAACGGGGGGGTGTGACCACTGGGGATGTATGTCGATTGGTGCTTTTATATGCTTTTGTTGGCTTGCGACCCCCGCGAGCTGAATTGATTTTGGCTGCATCTCCAATGCCGGAAGGAGACTATCTTTAATGACCACATGCGAAAGAAACTTAGAGAAGATGACAACTTCTTGCTCGCTTTTATTTGATTGATAAATTAAAGCTCGGTGGGAGTCAATTTGCTATGCAAGGTCACTTCTCTCGTGGAAATTTTGTCAATGGAATCCCCTTTTGGCCCTCTATGTCTTGCTTGAAAACCGAATCGAAGGGAAAGGGGTAAATCTCAATCCCGAACTTGACGGCACATCTCATAATTGGACCAACTCAAAAGTTAGTCCGGAGCACGAAAGAGAACCCCAGATGCCCGTTTAGCCAGATTGGCACACGGAATGTATGAAATGAAAAACTTCCACGATCAATCGATTCGGACTATCGGCAGAGGATGTTCTGTCATCAAATACCTGTGTATGCTTCTCTTGTGACGACAAAATTCCCTTTAGCTGCTCGATATCGAGCCGATGAAACATCTTACCTTGATAGGATGAGTAAGATGCAAAGCCGAAACCCTCTGTAATTGGCCCGCTTATGATGGTTTTTGGACTCCACAGAGAAACAAACCTTTGGCTTGCAATCAAATCTGTACGCACATTTCCATGTTTAGTTACTAATGGAATCTTACAGTGTGTATCCTTGGACTTTTGGTTTCTCGTCTTTGTTGGGAGTCGGAACAAGTGAGCTGTAGGTGACCTGTTTGCCTCCACTTGCCGTCAACTTCGCGAATCTATCTTATGATCTTCCCTCCAAATTCCAAAGTAAAAGGCTAAAGTACACAAATTACGGAAAGATCACGTGCGATTCTACATGTTGATATTTGAATATATGTACTTTCGAAATCCTTCTAGCATTTCAAGGCTGAATAAAATTCAAAGCTTTGAAACAAAGAGTTTTTCCGGGGGAGAATCTTGGAAGAAGTCAAAGCTTTGCAACAATCGCTAAAGGCTACGTAAAAGCTGATTGAGAAATCGTAAGATCTTAACAACTGCCAAATTACTTAGAAAAATATCATTCCCAATAAATAATGACCCCAACAAAAGACCATAATGCAAGATCAATGAAACAAGTCCAGTACTGTATGAGCCTTATGCAAATACAAATTTACTAGTTTATAGTGTCCACAATATTTGTAATCTAATTTCAGTCGACAATCCATAAAAGATGAACGAGTAAAATAAAATAAACAATAAAAAGTTCAAAACACGTAACATAAAATCTCTACCATAGAACTTCGGTCCTCAATCATTCACCAAAACTTGCTCCAAAATTGCTCCTTTTAGGGTTTCTTTTTGGCGGTTTCCCGATTCTCGACTCCGGTCCTAGTTCCGATTCCGGTTCGGCTCCCTCCGACATTCGAGAAACTGCGGGTTCCTAAAAAATGGAAATTGGAAACTAGAACATGTCTCCCCAGAACCCGGAACAGAACCGGGAACCGCCGGTCGAGGATAAATGTGGGGCCCACTATTGATTAAGATTAATTCTTACAATTTTTTCCCTCTTCCCATTTGGGACGAAATTGGCATCCCGCTTTTTAAAAAAATAAAGTTTATTTGACAGACAACCAACTAATCAGTGTACTAAATAGTTATGTGGAATATTATCTTTGCCTTGATTACATGGAATAATTAGCTTTTGATAAGATGAAGGAAAGAAGGTAAATAAATAATCTTAAACGAGGAGCGAGACCCACAAGGGATAATGTGGTCAGTTCAATGTGGTGTAGGGGTGTGAGAAGCCAAAAATGGGGTCGAAAAAGCGCCAGCCTTGGTATTGTTAAGGATAATTACACCAATGATCTGAATTTTGACCCAATATGCAATATCGATCATGAACTTTTGGTAAATGGTTAACCTAATCCTAGATTGTATGAAAATATTCGATATTTTTTGGTAATTTGAATTGATGAAAATACAGTGTTGAACATTTTCATATAGTCTAGGGATTAAATTGGATATTTACTAAAAGTTTGGGGACCATACTAAATGAATCAAAAGTTCATGGACGATATTGCACGTTAGGACAAAACTAGGAGACAATTTGTGTCATTTTTCCTTACTAGTGTTTACTATTATTGCCTCTATTGTTATTATTATTATTATCTGTTTTACAGAAGACATGAATATTATCCCTATTCCTAACTAGAATATTTGTTAACGTTTTCGTTGTGTCCCTTTAAAAGGCACCAAAGCAAAGATAATGTCAATGTTTACACGTTGGTCACGACATACATTAGCATATCCACGATGTCAAGTTCCAACTATCTGGCGACTCGACAATATTTATTTGTCCCCGTCTCTAATTCAAATGACATGTTCGACCCATCTTTCTTGACCATAATTTATGGAAATTATACTTTTCAAGTTCATTCGAGGGAAGAACATGTGGACTTTTTTCCAATTGATTGAACCAATCGAAGAGCGACCATTCCTTCCCTCTCATTTTCATGAACATTAAGCCATCAACATCGATTCTATATGTTAGAAGGCGAAAAAAAATCGGATAAACCTCGAGCCCGTGAATCAGCTTGTGTTAATCAATATTATCCCAAATTGATGATAATCTAACGTTCCTAACCAATCTATTAGGTGCCCATATTTGTTGACGAGAGCAGGTCGGAGACCAACCATACGTATCACGTAATCACACTAGTAATCAATTCTACAATGCCGTTCACACGACAAGGAATCCCGTGATTATAATAAATGAACCGGGTATTTTTTCCGTTTGACGTATATTTTTCTATATGTGCACGTCACGATTTATGAAAGTTCATGACAGCCTCGTTCTTAGTCTACATTTGTTGATCAATAAATGATGTGTCCAATTTCATGTGTTTTACCCCTACATAGAGCCTTCCTTGGTCGAGGACTCTCTCGTGACAAGTCCCATTTAATGTGAAAATTTAAGTAAGGATGTGCTGTGAATAGCTTAGATTGAAAGTCTACGTAGTTTCATTTCTTACACGACGAATAATTATATCGTCCTACACATGTGCAATTGCAGCATGACACCTATGCACCAAAAAATTATTAAGAAAAATCATAAACTTATTATATTCGTGTCAATTCAGTCATAAACCTTTCAATTATAATAACTCCGTTCACACGAAAAGGAAACCCGTGATTATAATAAATGAACCGGTATTTTTTCCGTTTGACGTATATTTTCTATATGTGCACATCGCAATTTATGAAAGTTCATGACAGCCTCGTTCTTAGTCTACATTTGTTAATCAATAAATGATGTGTCCAATTTCATGTGTTTTACCCCTACATAGAGCCTTCCTTGGTCGAGGACTCTCTCGTGACAAGTCCCATTTAATGTGAAAATTTAAGTAAGGACGTGCTGTGAATAGCTTAGATTGAAAGTCTACGTAGTTTCCTTTATTACACGACGAATAATTATATCGCCCTACACATGTGCAATTGCAGCATGACACCTATGCACCAAAAAATTATTAAGAAAAATCATAAACTTATTATATTCGTGTCAATTCAGTCATAAACCTTTCAATTATAATAACCCCGTTCACACGAGAAGGAAACCCGTGATTATAATAAATGAACCGGTATTTTTTCCGTTTGACGTATATTTTCTATATGTGCACATCGCAATTTATGAAAGTTCATGACAGCCTCGTTCTTAGTCTACATTTGTTGATCAATAAATGATGTGTCCAATTTCATGTGTTTTACCCCTACATAGAGCCTCCTTGGTCGAGGACTCTCTCGTGACAAGTCCCATTTAATGTGAAAATTTAAGTAAGGACGTGCTGTGAATAGCTTAGATTGAAAGTCTACGTAGTTTCATTTATTACACGACGAATAATTATATCGCCCTACACATGTGCAATTGCAGCACGACACCTATGCACCAAAAAATTATTAAGAAAAATCATAAACTTATTATATTCGTGTCAATTCAGCCATAAACCTTTCAATTATGTCAAATTAATCCTAAACATTTTCACGTTTTTCCAATGCAGTCCATCCGACCAATTTTGACTGGAAATCGCTGACATGGATGTCCGCCGTCTTACATGACACGACCGGCGCCGACATGGGCAAACTTAATAAAATTTTTCATCGAGAATACTAAATAATAATGGTAATGCTATTGTTTACCAAGAGTTGACCCGCAAACCAATCAGTGATATTGGGAATACTAAATAACGCTTAGTCCATGTGCTCGTAGGTTCCGTAAATACTACCTCGGAACACTAAATAATGCTAAAGAGGTTCTCAGTCGTCTTCTTCACGGCACCTGCCCATCTCTCTCTCTCTCTCTGTGTGTTTTGAATAGTCTATGGAGCGAGAGTCGTCGTCAATGGCCGCCCACCATGTGTGGTGACATCCATTGGGGAAGGGGGACCAATTTCTTCAATTTGGACTTGTGTCCATGTCCTACTCTGCCATGCTCGATCTCATGCTCTTCAAGACAAACATCAATCCACTTGCAAAAGTTGAATCTTCCAAAGCTTTGAGAAAATATGAACGGGAAAAGTACACACAAAAAAAAGTCATAAAGCAATCACATCAGCATCAAGTCAGTAGTCGACAAAAGAAGGTATCTATAAACTTTTCAATTAGATCACTTTAGTCCTAAACCTTTTCATGTTCTGTGTCAATTGAGTCTATCCCATCAATTTTCACCGGAAATTTCTAACATTGACATTGGCCGCACCATATAGCACTTTTAATAATATCTCATATGTTTTTCTCTTTGTTTTTGGGGGCTGAGGGTTGCAAAGGCTTGTGGGCCCTCGCCAAATCTGGGTCGGGGGAGGGCATTGCGGCCCTCTTTAGTACTGGTGAGGGTCGGACAACAGCCCTTGACGATCCTCAATCCCCAAAAAAAATATATATAAACACTATTAAAGGAATTAAAATTTTTTTTCAAAATGTCCATCTCAACATCGGCGCACCACGTAAGATGGCCGACGTCCACATTATCTATTTCCAATTGAAATCGATCAAATTGACTCAATTGGCAAAGCATGAAATGTTTATGACTAAATTTATCAATTGAAATGTTCAGAATTGAATTGGTATCGATGCAATAAATTTACGATTTTTTTTTTTATACTTTCCTAAATATGAACTGCGGTCGCTAAGCACGAGTGACATCGAGTGATCTCACCTAATCCAACTCTCCCCTCTTTTCCTTCCTCTGAACAACGACCACCTCCCAAGTCAACGACCGGAAACCTCCGGCGGCTATTTAAATACCACATTATTGAATTTCGGTGTTGCAAGAAAGAAGGTGGGTCGGGCAAATTCATCATCATCATCATCATCATCATCATCCACATGCTCCATAAGTCAAGCTTCGCACTTTCTATTTTTCTTCCTTCCTCTTTTCCGCAGTTTTAATCGTGGAGTTCACACGCAAGTCAACCCCACGTGGGTGCTGCCATTCGAGAATCCATTATTAGTCAAAAGTCGCCGAGTATGATTTCACAATCGTCAAAAAAAGAAAATACGTACACGCATAAGAAAATTCCTGAAATAATTTTCCACGAACTCAAAAATGACACTATTCGTAAGTGAGGATTGCGTTTCGAGCGGGTATGCCTTTGTTCTTATACGCCGTCCTCGAATTGGCGTGACGACACGTGGACATCGTTTTTTTATTGGATTATTTTATTTTATTTTATTTTGGATTTTGGTGGAGATGTTGGAACAGATTCTTGAAAATTCAATAAAATGGGGAAATGCACGTGTTAAATTTCTTTTAAAAGATACTTGAAGTGGTCGGCTTTGGATAATATCATCAGCATTTATGAAAAAAAAAAGGGAGAAGTGTAAAAAAAAAAATCCTAAACTTATTGCATTAGTGTTAATTCGATCCTAAATCTTTTTTTGATGCCAATTCAGTCCTAAACTTTTTGCATTGATGCTAATTAAGTCTTAAACCTTTTACATTGATGCTAATTTAGTCCTAAACCTTTTGTATTTGTGTCAATTTAGTTTTAAATCTTTTATATTTATGCCAATTGAGTTAATCCAGCCAATTTTGATCGAAAATCGCCGACATGGACATCGATTGTCCTACATAACACAGCTAGCGCTAACTTGAACTTTTTTTAAATATTTTTTAAATATTTTTAAATAATTTTTAAGCATTCTTTTTGTTTTTTAAAAATTATTTTTAAAAAATATTTAAATTATCAAAAAAAATATTCACATTAGCGCCAATCGTGCCACGTAGGATAATTGACATCCACATCGGTGATTTCCGATCAAAATTGACCGAATTAACTCGATTGGCATACATGCAAAGTATTTAGGACTAAATTGGTACCAATGTAAAAGGTTTAGAACTGAATTGGCACTAACAAAAGGTTTAGGACTTAATTAGCACCAATGCAAAAGATTTATGACTAAATTGGCACTAACGAAATATATTTAGGACTTTTTTGACACTTTTTAAAAAAAGAATAGAGTATTTGTTTGAATTTTTAAGGTTGTAGGTTTAGGACTTTTCCCTAAAGCCATTGTCCTCCATTATATTCGGATGATTTTCTGTTCTTGTGTTCCTCGACCAAACTAGTTAGTGTCACTAATCACGTCGATGATGATGAAATCATTTCTAGAAGTTCAACGCGGGAATTTTTTTTCAAAATTATGACCTGATGATGCGACATTGTGCGCCCATTAATTATTTGACTACTGAATTTTAACGGAACTCGTGTTGACGTTTTGTACGTCTAGAAAGCATTTGCTGTAAATCTTATCTTGGAGAATCGTGGCATCATAACTAATGGGACCAACCAAAAAGGGGGAAAAAAAAAGGTTGCAATTGACGTCAATAGGTAGATTCTTGAGGTAGAAATCAGCTGAAAAAAATTAAGGCTTTCAATGAAGACACGAGCTTTTAGAAAAGCCAGAATCAATAGCTCGCCGTCGGGAAAATTTAGGCGTCGCAAATGGCGCGTGGCGAATGGCCAAATACTCCATTTGGGCTTTTCGACTATTGGACTCGCCGATGACGAGCTCGAGACCTGATTGAAGTTTTGTCTCGTAACCTTAAGTCCTCAGTCGAACTCAACGCAATATTGACGTCGACAAGAAAGAGTGAATGATTGGAAAAGCTAAGGGATTGTAAAGATAAAAATATTCATTTCATTGCATGTTGAGTGATCTTCCTCCTTAGCCTTCATCATCCGTTCGTGCAATAGCCAAGCCACAAAACAAAGGACGTATACTTCATTCAATTCCATAAGCCTCAAGGGTCTCCTCAAGTATCTTTTATTCCTTCCTATGAAGAGAAATTGCCATTTGGATCATTTAAGAGTGAAATTTTTGTTGGGTGATCTTGAACCTCTCTCACCCTAAAAGCTAGTTCAAAGGATAAACCGATGTGAGATAACCTCAACAATATTTTCCTCTCACACATCCGCATCTCTCCCATGTGACTCTTGAGGCTTGTTGATAATCCGGGCTCGGATACCAGTGTTGCATGATATTTAACCTCTCTCATCTAAAAAACTAGCTCAAATGATGAGGCTTTCCCTCACACTTATAAACCGACCACCAACCCCCTTCATAAGGGGTATGGGATAACCCCAATAATTTCGAGTTACATTATTAATCGTATCGATACGAAATCTATTGTTATAAATAGTTTTCCCCCACTTAAGCCCGCTAAACCCCCAACATACGTTGGGAAATTCCACTTGCCATTTGAGAATTATTATTTTCAAGCATTAGGAAGTCCACTTGCCATTTGATAATCTACACCTATTTGCTTGTGATATATAATGATTATTTTCGAGAAAATAACTAGCTCAAAGGATGAGACTTTCCCTCATACTTATAAACCGACCATCAACCCTCTTCATAACCGGTATGGGATAACCCCAATAATTTCGAGTTACATTATTAACTGTATCGATACGAAGTCTATTGTTATAAATAGTTTTCCCCCACTTAAGCTCGCTAAACCCCCAACATACGTTGGGAAATTCCACTTGCCATTTGAGAATTATTATTTTCAAGCATTAGGAAGTCCACTTGCCATTTGATAATCTACACCTATTTGCTTGTGATATATAATGATTATTTTCGAGAAAATAACTAGCTCAAAGAATGAGGCTTTCCCTCACACTTATAAACCGACCACCAACCCCTTTCATAACCGGTATGGGATAACCCCAATAATTTCGAGTTACATTATTAACTGTATCGATACGAAATCTATTGTTATAAATAGTTTTCCCCCACTTAAGCCCGCTAAACCACCAACATACGTTGGGAAATGCCACTTGCCATTTGAGAATTATTATTTTCAAGCATTAGGAAGTCCACTTGCCATTTGATAATCTACACCTATTCGCTTGTGATATATAATGATTATTTTCGAGAAAATATAATCCCCTTATATGCCTAAGGTTTCATTTTAGTCGGTAGACGACTTGAGATTTTAAAGAAGCCACAATCGGGTTTCAAGCTCGCTTTCAATGGAATTCAAGCGTCGAAAATGACACGCGACAAATGACCAAATATGCTCAAACGATAATGCCGTCCAGATGCTGTGGTCGAGATAAAACAGAACAGTTTTGATAAGAAATGACAAAATTGTCTCCATACAAAATATCAAAATTTGCTTGTGATTTCATTGCTAGTGGTAGTTTGCCTCCACATAAGTCCACACATGGTTAAATTTCAACCGCTAGTGGTCATTTTCCTCTTTAATCCACCTCATCATACATCTTCTAGCATTTTCAAAGTGCATCAACATTGATTATCTTTCAAAGGGCATAATTGGATACGATTTTCTGAATATCCTCTTAAGGCGTGTTTATTGTACAGATCAGTAGATCCAGTCATAGTTTACCACTCACTACCTCAAAGATTGATCTAATACAAAATCAAGATGGCAACAACGATTTGGCTGATTGCAGTAACTCAAATGAAAGAAGCAATGCCTCCCAGGCTTTCAGCCTCCAACTTGCAATTCCATAAAGCTCCCATAATCCCTTCCCGAACCAAACATTGAATATTTCAATTCCTCTGGCTCTCGTGCCCAATTACTTGTGTAAAATTCTCCCCAACTGATGAAGGCATGTGCCGGTCTCCACCAGAGTTCGGTCCATCTCCTTCTAGATAACCACTTCCATTATTCTACAAAGTTTAGCCGAATTCGATAAAAAGCACATGAATACCAGTTTTCAAAATTTGTTCTAATTAGATTATTTAAAATGTCTGACTTCGTGAGATTTAGAGTTTTAAATCATTTATAATAATTATATTCAATCACGACAAAGGGATTTTTAACGAAGAAAACATCATAATCACCTGTTTGATTCAAGTCTTGGAAATTCGCAATGCCAAGACTTTTTTTTTTTTGAGATCGAACTATGTTTTGAAATAATCGGGTTATGGATTTTCTGTAAGTGCAAAAATCGAGCCAATAAAATGTACTCCTAGATTATCATTACCCTTACCGTTAGCACTATGTTGACAAGTCTCTTCCATTCTCACTTGTCAAGCTATTACCTATTGCATATAGGTACGATGAAATTATTGAAAAATAATTTCATCGATACTGGTTTTGAAAATATTAATGAGTGATTCTCCTTGTCTAGCACTTAATGTATCTTTGGGTGCATAAGTACGATTCCGCTATGACGAGTTCGCTCGCATATAGATTCAGGAATCTGCAGAGGCTCTGGTTTCAGGGCGAAAACTTCATTAACATGTCAATTTTAATAATAATTTCAATTTTTTTAATTTGTATTTAATTTTTCTTTTTTCTTTTGTTTTTCCATTTTGAAACAATATGATTACGGGTCTTCCATTGGTGCAAAAATAGAGTTAATATGGACATAAGATGAAAAAAGTTATGCCTAATCAAAGTTTAGCCAATTTCGATAAGAAATACATAAATGCCTTTTTCCAATTTGTTTTGATTAGACAATTTAATGAGGAAAATATCTTGTCCGACCTTTGATGCAATTCTTGGAAATTCGCAATGACAACACCTTTTTTTTTTTTCAAATCGAATCGCATTTTAAAACGATCGGGTCACGGATTTTTAGGTGTAAAAATCGAGTTAATGAGATTTACTCCTAGATTATCATTATCATTACCATTACCATTACCTTTATATTGAAAAACTCTTCCATTCTCACTCGTCCAGTGATTAACTTTTACATATATCCTACATCACAAATAATAAAAAATAATTTCCTCGATGTTGTTTCTGAAAATGTTAATAAATACTTCTCCATGTTGTGGAACTCATTGGCTCATGCCGAGTTCACTCGCATCTTGATCCAGGAATCTGCAGAAGCTCTGATTTCAAGGAAACGAGGCGGCTAATGCGATAATTTTTCTCCAATCTGGGAACTTGTGAGAAATAAGTGGTGATTATTTTGGTTAATTTTGACTAGAAATTGTTAGCATGGACGCCGGCCATATTACATGGTGTAAACGGCACTAATATGGATAATTTTTAATAATACTTTAATATTTTATCGAATAATATTTTATTGAATATTTTGTTTATGTTTTGTCTTTCCATTTTGAAACAACCCGATTATAGGTCTGGTGCAAAAATCGAGTTAATGGGACGTCGGATGTAAAAGTTGTCAGATTAAAGTTTAGCCAAATTTATTAAAAAAAATGCATAAATATCATTTTTCAAAATTTATTTAAAATGTCTGAACTCGTGAGATTTATAGTTTTAAATAATCTAAATTAGTTATATTCAATCACGACAAACAGATTTTTAATGAAGAAAATATCATGACCCAAGTCTTGGAAATTCACGATGCCATTTTTTAAGATCTCACTTCATTTTGAAATAATCGGGTCACGCATTTCATGGGAAACAAATTATGGGTTTTGTGCCAATTCAAGAAAAGATGGGCTTTTTGCCACGACCTCACGCTACTGAAAACCAAGAGCGCATCGTCCTGGTAATGAGAGCGCTTCTACCTCTGCAGGTTCAGCAAGAAGCGCTTGGATCGTGCTGGGTTGACCTAGGTGGATCTTGGCTTCGATTTCAAGACGTGGGTGTGGGCTGTCTTGGCCGTGGACAGAGGGTCGACTTGCTCGGACAAGGACGGGTTTCTTTCGATCGAGCTCCGAGAGGTTTTGAGGAGGTTTGGGAGGAGATTTGGAGGAGGAAGAGTTGCAGGAGACAGCAAATCTTCTAGTCGGACGTTGCCTGAGCGATCGAGGGAAAAGGGTTTTCTGTAGATGCAAAAATTGAGTCAATGAGATGTACTCCTAGATTATCATTTTCGTTACCGTTACCATTATATTGACAAATGTCTTTCATTATCAATTGTCAAGTATTACATAAATAAACATCGAAAATAATGAAAAATAATTTATTCGGTACTACTTTTGAAAATGTTTATGAGTGGTTCTCTTTGTCTGTAGAACTGATTGGATCTTCGGGCACATAAGTGCGATTCAACGATGGCGAGTTCGCTACCCTCTAGATGCAAGAATTTGCCGAAACTCGGGCAGTGAAGCAGGATTCACCACATGACCGTTTCGGCAATTGCTTGGCATGTTCTCGCCATCTTTGAGTATACTTGTAGCTATCTCGATCGGCCTTCCCTTCGTCATGTAAAGATGGACCCGGGCCTTCATTCCTTAAGTGTCGATAGTAGTTGGCTATGCCAAGCGGCTCCACAAGTTGCGAAACCTTGTGCCGAGCTTCAGCCACGCTTCCTCTGGGCTCAAATTTATCTGGGAGCTCATCTCGTTTTAGCATCTCGATAATCTCTTCCCATATGCCTGGTAGTTCCATTCTCTTCACATTAGCCTTGACGTCGTCCTCATACTTTTGCACCTTGAATGCATCGAAATGTCCCATGCCACGAGTGTCGTACACGGTCCGGCACCTTTCTACATCGGAGAGGGCGTTCTGTATGGTGTGGTGACGATCATGTGTTCAATCTTTGTCTAGTTACCCTCATTCTGCTTCTCAGACTCTCCGGCTGCACGAAGGCACAACCTTGCCCTCGTACTCTACAATACCAAAATCATAGATGGCGACTATTCGATAACACTTCCTCTTGATTGGGACAAATCTCCTCCAAGATCACTGCAGCTCCAATATATGATAAGTCATGTCATGGGCCCTTTTATTTTTTATTATTTTCAGATTTCTTAAACATTAGGGTTGTCAAATAGGCGGGTCGGGGTCGGGTTTATGTCACGTCAAATATGATCCAACCCATATTGACCCATTTAACTTGTTTTGACCCTTTTTAATACTGTGCAAGTTTAACGACCCATACCCGACTCAACCCGTATTACTTAAATGCTTCTCTGTTTAACTTTTTATAATTTATTAAGAAAAATGATATTGCCAAAATACTTTCATGCAATTGAAATTTGTTTAATTTTTCTAAAAAAATTTAAACTTCTATTATTACGCACACCACCCCCCGCTGCCGCCGCTCGCCTCCGCCCACCACCTCGGCGCCACCAACCAAGCAAGAAACAAAGCCATCCCCCATGACCACGAGACAGCTCGTCAAAAGAAAATATTTTGCAGTGGATGGCCGGGGAAGCAGTACGCACTTGTTGCCGAGCAAGCTGTGGAGCTTGATGATGAGCTCGTCTTCTTCATCGGTGAAGTTGCCGTGCCTGAGGGTTAATTAATCCTTCTGAGCTTGCAACTTTTGCTACACCTGAGAAGCCCTGCGACAAGCGATTCAAGAACCCAGTCAACAACAAAAAAAGAAGGGATAAGCAGTTAAAAGTTCTAAAACTTATCGAAAAAAGTGTAATTGAATCTTAAAATTTTTAAGAAGTGTAATTAAGTCCTAAAACTTGTCAGAAAGTGTAATTGAGTTCTAAAACTTTTAAAAAGTGTAATCAAATTCTAAAACTTGTTAAATTGAAGCAATCAAGTCCTTCCATTGATTACATTTTTTAAAGTTTTAGAATTTGATTGCATTTTGATAACAAGTTTTAGAACTTGATTGCATCTTTGAAAGATTTAAGACTTGATTGCATTTTCGTGATAAGTTTTAGGACATGATTACATCTTTTGAAAGATGTATGACTTGATTACACTTTTGTGATAAATTTTAGGACTTGATTACATCTTTTGGTAATTTTAGGACTCAATTGCGCTTTCATGACAGATTTTAGGACTTCCCGTGCATTTATCCCAAAAAAGAAAAGAACTCCATCTCGTTCAGGAGAAAGGAACAAAAGGAAAAAACACCACTGGACACATAATATATAATCTTCAAGTACCGATGGCTTTGGGGAGGGAACGCCAGCAACCTTAGCCGTGGAGGTGGATGTAGTGGATGAGGCATTGGGCCGGCGGTGGTGGCGGCGGGTGGCGGTCGGTGGGGGTAGGCAGTAGTCGGCAGCAACGGCGGTGGGTGGCAGGCGATGGCGGTGGTCGGCATCGAGTCGGTGCTTGGGATGTTTCAGGCCTTGAGTCGAAAATGGGTTAAGTGAAGACCCATATATGAATAGACTTTATGAACCTAAATCCATATTTGACCCATTTTTCAAATTTGCATAACCCATTTATGACCCAAGTGAATAAAAGTGGGTTAAAAAGTGGGTCAATGACCCACATTGACACCTCTATTAGACCGTAACTTTTTGAGTGAGTGCTTTTGTCTATCGGGTAAAATTTCGTATTGATTCTCTTCTATTTGTTTCTCTCATTCAGTCAGGCCTACATTCCAGATGAGATTACTTCGCAGGACAATGATGTGTTGTTTTGCCATTTCTAAATAGTCATGCCCCAGAATTGGACGTGGTCATGCCATAAAACGTTGTTCGAAACTTTTTCGTAATATACACCCTGAAGCATGCGGAAGGTATACGTATTCCCTTTAATTTCCTCCAATCGGAAGCATTAATTATTATTGTTTTTTTTTGCTTCTCAAGCCTCTGATAACGAAAATTATTCTCTAAAGGAAAAAAAAATGAGAAACATGACTGTGAACTTTGAACAACCTCTTGCCTCTACTCGACAATGACTTGTCCTTTGACTTTGTCCAATTGTGCAATCCAATGTTTCATTTATTCGTAATAACTAACATTATTAATTAGGGAAAAATTATCAAAAATGTTTTAATCATATTATCAATTCAGTCTAAAACATTTCAATCTACGCCGCCCATTGAATGCCACATGGCTTGCAATGCATGATTATTTTCTTTGGAATTTTCTTTATTATATAAAGAAACATCAAACAATCAATTCAGTTTATTTTCGAGGTACCGTATACTCTCCCCGAATGAACGGAGCAAACGGTCTTCACTCTATTTATTTGGGTGTCATATAACATTAATATATATGGAATTCTCCAATAAATATGCATTCCAAAGCGATTCAGCAAAATAAAATCACTTTCTAAGAACAGAAGAGAAAAAAAAAAAAAAAGACGAAAAACAAGTGCTGAGTGGACTTTTATCTCCCCAAACTATTTGATAAAACTGAAAAATAAATATTGAAATTTAAGTGCTGATCATCTGAAGAGCTAAACGTGAAAACATAATTTTTTTTATTTTATAATAGCTGAATATGGAGTGTAGGATAAGGGCGGTGTTATTTCTACTCCTATTTTGGCTAACGTACTCTTCTTTTTAATCAATAGACCGAAATACCCTTCTCCCTCTTCAAGTTATTGTTTATTTTTTTTATCAACCTAACCAACATAACTGCTTTTATTTTTTATTTTCCCTTTTAAATATCAAATTGCACCCAATAAATATCATTCTATAATGCATCATGTTATCACTTTTCCTAGAGAAGTTCGTTATTCTTAATTTATGATCACATCATTTTAATTAGAAAAGCTATATAAAATGTTAGAAATTTCTAGTTATAACGGCTTATGAACATACAATTAACTATCTATTTTTTATGAAATAGTTAGAGGGAAACTTTATTTCAAATTTGAAATTTAAAATTCAATATAATTATCAAGCAGATTTTGATCTTGTGGGTGATTTTCAAATAGAATTGTAGGTTTCTAAAGTTACAAATCGCTTATTTGTTCTTTTTTTGTATAGCTTTTCATATTTTAATATGAATTGGAAGATGGGGTTGAAATTTTTTTTTAAACATTCTGCAATTTCAAACTCACGTAAGATTTTTTTAGGAGAAATTTTAAGCATATTTTAAATTTTTTATCCACTTGCTATGAGATTGAATTTACAATCGACATTAATTCCTTTCTTTATATCAAGTTTTGAACAGCACAAAATTTCATGTTTTTTTTTTCATTTATGTGTTTATCCTTTGTTAATACATATCTAAATACAAATACGTTTGACATTTTATTATGCTTTTAACAAATTAATCTTTTCCATTTTGTGATCAATTTTCCTTTTCTGTTTTTATCAAGATCAACTAAAAAAAAAGGTAGATTTATGGATTAGCCTGATAAAAAAAGAAATATTTAATTAAAGAAACAGGAGGGTATTTTAGTAAGTTAACTAGTAAAAATGAGTGTCTTAGCCAAAATGAGAGTGTAAATAGCGCTACCCTAGAATAATATTAATTTCTCACCAAATCTGAAAAGGATTTAGGCCTTTAGAGATGCAAATAGGCAAGATTTTATATGATTTAACCCAATCTTTTTTAAGAAGTTAAATGATTGTTTTACTTAATTGAACCCCTTAAGTCAAAACTAATTATTGTCATTAAACGTGCTTAATTTTATTCATTGGTTTAAGACAATTATATTTTGGTAAAACATCTATATTACGCATGGCAAGAGAATATTTTGCAAATGAAAAATGGATGCTCTTCTTTCACGTGAACAAAATCTCCGAAATTTTCTTATGGGGATGAAATCCGATATTCGCATGCAATATTAATTGGAAACTGCCGTATAACAAGTTTTGTAGTTGCTTTATAAAAAAAGGAGATATCAAGGAGATTATGCATCCACAACTCATCCTTTGTTTATCAAAAACTCTTTGCTTATTTTCACATGTAAGTGGTAGGACTGAAAAAGATGGGTGGCTGTCACTCAATGCCAGCTCCTCCGCCGCCCCCGCCCCCGCCCCCGCCCCCGCCTCCATCTCCGCCTCCAAATCCACACCCAGTTCAGAATCCGCCTCCGCCACCAAATTCGGGTCCAAAACCAGCTTCCCGTCCAAATTCAGATCCAAAACCACCTTCCCGTCCGGCTTCGATACCATCTTCCATGCCATCTTTAGAAACAGCTTCGCCTCCATCTTCCAAGGGGAAGTCGGTTCATCCGACCCCGCCACCAGATTCGGGTCCAAAACCAGCTTCCCGCCCAAATTCAGGTCCAAAACCACCTTCCCGTCCGGCTTCAACACCATCTTCCATGCCATCCTTAGAAACAGCTTCGCCTCCATCTTTAAAGGCGACGTCGGCTCCGGTTACAGCTAAAATAGGTAAGCCTACCCCTTCTCATCTTCGTCGGAAAAAAAAAAAAAAAAAAATATTTTTGCAAGGTAATGTATCATATACGCGCACAAGACACATATGTACATCATACGTGTATATGAGTGGTAATAGCAAAACAGTGCTAGCATTATAGTGTTCTATATGACATTTCGAAACTCTGTTAAATCTTCTTTTGTTGTTTCAATCAAGGGAAAATCATGCGATTACACATGATATGTGAGTTCTAACGCAAGTGCATTATTCCAGGCATTTCCAAGTCAGACGTGCAGATTAAGGCTCGCGGCGCGCATGAGATTAAGCTTTGTGGCAAGCGTGAAAAAACCGCAAGCCGAAGCACCCGGGAGGTCCGCTGCCATATCAAGTGAAACCGCACAAACCCTAGACACATGCATTCTTCTATATATCTATATAGACACACACACACTATAGGTCGTTGTTGGAGTTTATAACTGAGCAGATACTGTTACGAGTCTTGATTTGGAAGCAGATAGGAAGTGTTCGTGATCACTGCGAACGTGTTTTTGGCGTGGAATGGCTAGAAAAAGATCTAGCTTGTATACGTCGTCTTCAGAACTTTCCAAGGGTACGAGTTCTCTACATTTGCAGTTCCGCAGCTTCGGCTCTTCAAGATGCAGGAATCTGCAGAAGCTCCGGATGGAATAGGCTAATGCGATAATTTATTTCTGCCAAATTTGATTGGAAATCACTCACATGGATGCCAACCGTATTATGTGGCGCAACCGGTGTTAAAATGAGCAAATTTTAATAATATTCTAATATTTTTTTCTTTTTCTTTTGTTTTTTCATTTAGGAATATCGGATTACCGATCTTATGTTGATGCAAAAATCAGGTTAGTGGGACATCAGATGAAAAAGTTATGACGGATCAAAGTTTAGCCAAATTCGATAGAAGGAAAGTACATAAATACCATGTTTTGAAATTTATTCCAATCAGATGATTTAAAATTGCATGACCTTGCGAGATTTACAGTTTTAAATCATCTAAATTAATTAAATTCAATCACGGTAAATGGATTTTTAACTATCGATAATATGATGGGATCCAAGTCTTTAAAATTCGCAATACTAGCATTTTTTTTTCTTAAGATCGAATCGCATTTGGAAACCATACTTCCTGTATGGTAGGTCAACGTATTCCCTTTGATTTCCTCCAATGGGAAGCATTAATTGTTATTATTTTTGGCTTCTCAAGCCTCTAATAACGGAAATTATTCTCTAAAGGAAAAAAAAAATGAGAAACGTGACTGTGAACTTTGACCAACGCCTCGCCTGTTGCCTCTACTCAACAATGTCTTGTCCTTTGACGTTCTTCAATTGTTCTCGATCTAGATATGATAGATGTTGTACTAAAATCATAACAACAGGGGCCTACACATGTTATCCAATCGATGGGGTCTCACGCGATGTATCTTTGCTGAGCGATTGGCATGCATCCATGGCGAGTAATCGCGCCGAAAGGTTTAGATATCGTGTGTTATATGTTCGTTAACAGCATATCTACCTAGTAGTTTCACGAAAATGTATGATCCCCTTTTGCTCTTAGTGAGCCTACAATAGAGTAAGGGTATGTTCCTTTTTCTTGCACTGAAAAAGGAGTAGATTTGCACTTCATGAATAAGATGTCGTGGCTATATCAATTGGATAATTAGGCTAATTTGACGGTTCATTGTAGTTAACGAGAAGCATAAGCTATTTATGCAAGTCAAATATGTAAGCATTTCTAGTCACATATCAATCTGTTTGAAATGTTAGTTAATTGTTAACTTATAGGTTTCGCTTGTGAAAGGGAAAATAAATGATTTGGAAAACATATTCTTAAAAATGATCGCTTGTATCTTTCATAAAAATAAATAAATGAAAAATCTTTTCATCGTCCAAGATATTTAGACATAAACTGCTGACGGTAACGAAAACATTTTTTTATTGATAGACATTTTCAAGCGATACAAACAATCATTTTTAGAAAAATATTTTCTAATCCGTTCACTTCTCACAAAACAAACGGAGCCTGCTAGTTACAAGTGTCAATATGGGCCTTTGATTCACTTTTTAATCCACTTTTATTTACTTGGATCACATATGAGTTCGATGGATTTAAAAAATGTTCAAATATGGGTTTAGGTTTATAAAGCTTATTCAAATATGGGTTTTAATTCGATCCATTTTCAATCCATTTTTTGCCCGTGGCTTGCAGCTTTCCAAGCATCGCTTGTAAATGAACCTCAATTATATTTATATTTTTTTATAAGTAAATACAAGAAAAAATTAAAATTAAAAAACGTAAAAACTATTTGGAATGTCGCCACCGCTGCCGTCCACCTTCGCGGCCACCCATCGCCGCTCGCCGGCTGACCACCACCGCCAGCAGCCGCCCACCTCCGCCAACCGCCCACCTCAAGCTCCTGTGACAAACAATAATTCTCGCGCATGAAGCTGCTGTTGTATCCATTTGACGAGGCGGACATAATAATTTATCTATTTTATGCCATCTTTTATTGCAGGAGCGAGTGATCTACATCTTTAAACATTCACATAATCTTCTTCTTTTTTTATTTGTTAAGTAAAAAAAAAACAGTTTGAGGTGGGCGGGGTCGGCAACGCGGAAGTGGCGGCCGGCGGTGGCGAGCAGCGGTAATAATAAAAAAAATATTTTATAGAAATAGAACAAAATTTAATTTTTTTTATAAAAATTAAAAAAATCAATTGCATGAAAGTATTTTAGCAATATCATTTCTCTTAACAAATTATAAGAAATAAATATTGCATGATTTGATTAAATATAAAAGTATTTAAGTAATACGGATTGGGTTGGATATGAGTCGTTAAATTGTACCGTATAAAAATGAGTCAAAATTAATTAAATGAGTCAATACGGGTCGGACCATATTCGACCCGACCCATCCATTCGACACCTCTAGCGCTAGTTTACATTCTTAAAATTTGATCCGAGTAAAGCTATTTCTATTCTTTCCCGTAAAAGTGGAAATCTCCATTAATTATGGATAATTCTATATTGCCGAAAATCGACTAAAACTCACAAAAGGGCATTCATATGTTTTCTCCAAGTTTCACTTGCCCCAACTCATTTGAATTCTCCTACCTTGAATGTCTTCATTGATGATCTAAGGGCATTATTGGGTTCTTGAAAGAGTGACCAACTTCCACGCTTTTTTTCCTTAATGAGTAGTATAAACATAGATATTATCTTCTTTTAGCGGGAAAAAAAAAACAAAAAAACTCGAATGCGACTTTAGAATTCATTATAGACCGGATCGACAGGCGGATTGATCTAACATTTTGGCCTAGAAGGTCGAGCACGAGCATGACCGTAAAACGGAAACAAAAGAAAAAAATCATGTTCAATATAAAATGCTAGAGAAGATCTAGCTATGCCGACCGGGCTTAAGGAGGAAACGGGCTACATAGGCCAACCCATTTGCACTTCGGTTTGGTCCATTCATGCTTAGCTTGGCTGCCAATAGATGGGAATTCATTGGAGTAGTCAATGCGAACTCGAATCCCTTGGGGGGAAAATCGAGATAAATTCTCAAGACAAAACAACGGAATTAAACTTAAATCTGAGAATCATTAAGAACTCAAAGTCTTGATAATTCACATGGATGAGGATATGGTAGGCCTATTTTTCAGACTTGACATATAATTATACGTGAAGTGCTGGAAATTAATGGGTTTTCGATTTTATTATCGAAGTTTGAACATTAGTGACCAATGTTAATTATATTGTCCATGCAACCAATGTGGCACATGATGGTGTGGCTAAAGGCGCCGCCGTATGCAAAAAGACACATCCACAAGAGGCAATAGATGCGCCGAACACGTAGGTAATAGCCAAAAGAAATGTGGATTTCCCTAAAACGTCGTCGTTTTTTATATCCCTCTTAATTGTGACAAATCTGTTTCAAGATCATTGCAGCTCTAATCTGCAAATGCCATCATTAGTCATGTCATGTGCCTTTTTTTTTTTCGGATTTTTGAGACGGGAACTTTTTCAGAGAGTGCTTTTGTCCCTCGAGTACAAATTCACAGAGTTTCTTGAATCATCTAAAAAGTTAGGGCATTATTGTTGTACAAGGGGAAGTTCATATATTTTTATCAAATTTGACCATTACCGATCACAATTCGGAAGGAGAACGGATATCCCAATTGCTTCGACCGGTCATACCTAGGCTTATTCTTACACTAACACACAAGCCGCAAAATCGACCTAGCTGAGTTGAAGCATCGAGATTGCAATTCTTCTTCTTGGTAACCTAAAATTCAATCCTAAGTCAACGCATAGTCAATATTCTTGTACCAACGACCGACCGAGACAGAGAAATTAATTTTCTTTTTTTTTTTCCAAATTTAGGGAGTAAATTGGTGATTAAAGAAAGAAGGATTACTTGATTTGGACGGTAAGGCGAAGGCCACGTGGCGCCCACCCAAGTGGCCTCTTGTGGTGGGGTGACGTCGGGTGGTCCCCACACATGCCACCCCGCGAAGCGACAATCCATGCCTAAGTAACCGTTTTCATAAATATCAAGCTTTTGAAGGTCGCCATCGATGCTGACATCAGCTTTTTTGGCCAATTTCCGGAAAATTAAATTGTCGCCGGCCGGACGTTGACCCACCAGCTTTTGTGTGTGGTTGAAGATTAGGAACATATAGTTCTCCTGCGAGTCGTTTTCTAATAGTGGGATGTGGAATTTTCCGCTTTGTTTTCAACTAAGGGATCGTTCCGGGATCCGCAAATTGATTTGCGTCGTGGTCGCGGATCGATCGCTCGATCCGAATCGCACTTCGATTCGCATCAATCAAGGTCACGCGATGGTTCTCATCCTTTTTCTTAAAAATTTGAGGCAAAGTGTAAGTCGGAACTCCCGATTTGTCTTTACAAGATTAAAATATCGTAATAAATCGCTTGAAAGAACATCAGAGGTGGACTTTGTTTGTTTTTTTATTTGTCTTATCGTTGATTAATCACAATACTTAAAACTCTTAGACCGTGTTTGATAGTCGGGATATAATTCATGATATAATTAATAAAGACATGATAAAGTTGAATATAAGAGGGATGTAGCCCCGATAAAATTATCCCATTGGTGAGTGGAATAAAAAGTGGATGGGATTTTTAATAATCATAATGTAAATGTTATTTCTCTTGAATAACAAACTTCTTAAATATAAAATTAAAATTATATTTGAATTTTTGCATTTATGCCAAATCAATCCATTCGACCAAAAAATTCATCTCGACCAACTTTGGCCGACTAACGCTAACATGGCAATTTTTAATGATATTTTAGTATTTTTAAAATTTTTTTTTTCTTCTCCTTCTTCCTCTAACGGGTCACCGACTTAGCGACCAGCTAGAGACGAGAGCCGACGAGGTCAGCAACCCTCGCATCTAGCTTGCTGCTGTGCAACCAGTTGAAAAAAGAAGGAGAAGAAAAAAAAAGAACATAAGTAAGCAAATAAATAAAAAATTCAAAAAATTTATTAAAAATTATTATTAAAAACTATCACATCGGCGCTAACTAGCCAAAATTGACTAGATGGACTGATTTGACACAAATGTAAAAAAGATTTAGGACTCGATAGATTAAAAAAAAATTACGGCTGAATTAACATAATTGTAATAGGTCTATAACTTTTTTGGCGAATTCTCCTATTATCAATTGTTCCAATCACGTAAACAAAGCTAACCACACCAATTCTTCCGGACATGTTCCTAGTTTATTAGTTACAACGTCCTTCGGTGAATTTACCGTCGGGATAAAATATTCATTTTCAACTTTTTTAGATGCGAAGAACTTGTGGGAACTTTTCAAACGCTATTATTTTGCGTGTTCTTGAGATTCGGAATATTCAAATTTTTACATGAGCTTAGTTCTAACTTAAGGATTTTGGTCGCGTGTATTATCTTTTTTTCTTGTTTTTCTTTTGCGTCTTTTTCGCATATAAGGATGTGTATGGTAACGTTTCCGTTCCCGAAAACATATTTGGAACATAAATATTTTTTTGTGTTTTTGTTCCCGATTACGATTTCATGGAATAGAAACACGTTTGGCAAGTATAAAAAAAAGCTTTTTTTTCATCAAAAGGAAGGATCCGCAACCCGCGGCCCGCAGGCGGCGGCGACGGCAGCCTCCGCTTGAGCTCTTCGCCGATGATGGTAGGCGGTCGTGGCTTACACAAGCTCTTTCTCAAGTTGTTTCTAAAAAGTGTTCCAAAATCCAGAAATAATTTTTACTTATTTATTTATTCTTGCTTCAAAGGTGTTTCTTTTTTCAAAAATGTTCTTCAAAACACTTTCGGAACAAAAATACTTTTCAGGGAGTATTATCGTACGGACCCTAAGTATTTGCCTTCTTTGCAAGTTTTGCACGGAACTGTAGCATCTGCCTAGTGGGACAAAATAACGAATGCATTGATGTTATGCTCCAATTGGAGGATGACGTCACTAGTCGGCCTTTATGACGTCAATATCCACTTGGCATCGCGCTTTGGGAGATTCTGGGTAATAATGACAATGGACAAGATGGGAAGAAGCCTTTCCATGGAGTAATTGAGGATGTCGGGCTAAGCTCGAGATGTCCGATGTGGGACGAGTCGACATTTCATTCGGTAATAAGATATACTTTTTTTTGTTGGGGTGGGGAGCAATCTTTCTTTTTTCTCCCGGGGACAAATTTCCACGTAACGACAAGTAAGGCGCGAGATATTTTCATTCAGGATCGTTAAAGCTAATGATATTGTTCTCGTTTGATTTTTTTGGAACATTTGAGTTTATCTATTTCCTTTTCACACCGTATTCTCAATCACGAAATCAGTGCGTTGAATGTTCGCGACTTTCATCCCTTGTTTGTATCTTCCGCACAAAATCAACGGCGCGCCGAGATTGGGTTTTGTGTTAGTTTAATTTAAAGAGAGAAACCTATGCGCATCGATATCAAAAAATTGATGGAATTATTTGCCCATCGGGACCATGCCATATACCACGATCGCGAGATAACAGAGAAATAAGAGAGAGAGAGAGAGAGAGAGAGAGAGAGAGAGAGGCATCGAGATTTATGTTGTTTGGTCTAGGGTTGAGATCTAAATTCGGGAGGAGAGACGCGACAAGGATCAATGGCAAACAAGGAGATTACAAGCTTGAAGCTATGTCGCTCTCAATCCCGCGCTCGAGAATAACTCCCGATGGACCTTCACCCAGTATTTTGCATGGATTATTATAGCGTTCTCTTCTCAAAACTCACATAGAGAACTCTAGTGATATCTTTAAGATGGAAAATTGTAAAAAAAAAAAAAAAAAAAGTCCTAAACATATTGTACTTTTATCGGTTCAGTCTTAAACCTTTTAATTTTATCAATTCAATCATAAACCTTTTGTATTTATGCAAAAAGCTCCTCGTCAGCGTCTACCAGTCAAAATTTACGGGATAGACTAAATTGGTACAAATGCGAAAAGTTTAAGACTAAATTAACATAAATGCAAAAGGCTTAGGATTAAATTAGCAAAATCAAAAGATTTAAGGCTAAAATGGCAAAGTGCAATAGTTTTAGGACCTTTTTGACAATTTTCCCTCTTTAAGATGGTCTAACATGTAATCTGCCAAACAAATTTTAAAAACGAACCTTTTGAATCCCAAGTTGGTTCTATGGTTGACTAGAGCTGGCTAACCATGATCAACTATGGTCAACCAAACTTCCCAACCATGGTCAACCAAAGGTTCCTGAATATGGTTGACCAGGCAGCAGGTTTTGATCCTCGCCGGAATTGTTGACTAAAGCGCAAGACAGACAATCCATATGAAAATGATATCAAGTGCATATACATGTTAAAATCGAATCCTCAACACTACTCAAAGTAATTTGCATCCCATGTGGTATGATCTCTTTTATCCCCTACAACACCTCTCAAATATAGAGGTGAGCACGATTTCAAGGTAGAATCGGGAATTAGAGAACTAGATCGACAGTTTCTTGTTCGATTTTAGGTTCTAGGGAGACAGGATTTGGTTCTCGGTTCTTAGAGAGAATCAAACCGGAACCAAAACTGGGAACCGCCAAAAGGAAATAGCAAAAGAAGCAATTTTTGGAGTAATTTTTCATGGATGATTAAGGACTGAAGTTTTATGGTTTAGATTTTATGTCACATGTTTTGAACTTTTTCTCGTTTGTTTTATTTTACGTGTTCATCTTTTATGGATTGCCGACTACAAT
Source organism: Rhodamnia argentea (assembly GCF_020921035.1). Classification (NCBI taxonomy): domain Eukaryota; kingdom Viridiplantae; phylum Streptophyta; class Magnoliopsida; order Myrtales; family Myrtaceae; genus Rhodamnia; species Rhodamnia argentea. The sequence continues at coordinate 4,269,823 of NC_063154.1, read as the reverse complement.
TAGATTGCAATTATTATGCTTGAACACTAAACACTATAAACTAGTAAATTTGTATTTGCATAAGGCTTATACTGTACTGGACTTGTTTTGTTGATCTTGCATTATGATCTTTTGTTAGGGTCTCTATTTATTGGGGATGATGTTTTTCAAAATAATTTAGTAGTTATTAAGATATCATGATTTCGAAATTCGCTTTTATAGACCTCTTGGCGATTGTTACTTTCACTCTCATTTTGCTTAACTAAAAATGAAAAAAAAAAATTGGTAGGTTCTCGGGTTGCTCGAAACCCGCGATAGTGTAGGTTCTAGGTTCCGGGGTATGACGGGTAGGTTCCAGGCTAAAAAAAAATAAAAGATATTTGGAACCACTCACCCCTATTCAAATCCAATGGGTCAGATAAGAACAAAGCCAAAACTCAAGTAAGTAACCTAAAATACGAGGTTGTTCGAAATGTTGGTGTGAGAGATCAAACTTCCATTACACGCGGCCTCATTCTTGGGATAGTTGTCCAAAAAAATTCCAAAACTTATTGTACGGAGGTTAATTCAATTCGAAATATTTCAATTATGTCAATTGAGTCATAAACCTTTTGATGATTTGCCAATTTAGTTCTAAACTGTTCAATTGAAATTTTGCTAATTTAGTCATAAAGCTATTGTTTGGAAAATTCGCCGAAAGGATTATATTGTAAATTGTCAAAATGTTTAGAATTAAATCATCATAATTGAAAGGTCATGACTAACTTGACAAACCATCAAATAATTTAAGACTACATTGGCACGATTAAAAGGTTTAGGCTTGAATTGGTCGTTATAAAGTAGATTTATTATTTTTTGGAAAATTTCCCTTTCATTCCTTAATCACCAAACTGATGTCACGATGCCACGCGCGGCACAAACCCCGAAGAACGTTTGTTAATTAGGATAAGCCTCTAATCTTCATCAATCATGGATGGGAACCATCGTCAAAATTATTTGGTGGTCGTCTTTTTGTGTGATTTGGACATCGTTTTCAGAACTGCATTGCGAGCGCCAATGCCTGGCGCTTGCGTCACGTTTCAAGTGGGAGGTGAAGTCACCCAAGCCTCTTTCGCTTTCATGCGCGTTTATGCACTACGTAGTTCATCCGGGCAAAACTTGGGTCTAAGATGGAAATTGTTTGCTCGGGCCTGCCTAACTCGGGTTTCGAGTCATGTCGGCTTGGAGAAGCGCCAGACCGATTATCGGGTCGATTGGAAAAACTTATGTTGAAGCGAAATGAAACAACTATAACTTCGTTATCTAGACTCCACATCGGCGGAGATAAATAGGTATTTGGCATTCGAAAATGGGCTCGAATTGACCAATCTGGTTTTCTTAGCTCGGCCCCCATCATGATCGATTTTCTGAAAAGGAAAGAAAAGAGAACAAAATGGAATCTTAAACGAGGAATCTCCAATTTTCTAGATGATCAAAACTCCTAACATGGGACTCACCAAATTCGCCATCATTCGCCGTAGAACGGAGCGACAGAAAATTCTGACTTCCCGAGATGTTCCGCAAGTCGAGGACATGACTCACCCTGCTCGGTGACGGAGGTCGTTTCCTGATTGGCCCGTTCGGCCTGAAGTCAAAAAACTAGATAGCACAGGATTATTCCCCAACAACCCCAACACAAAAAGAGACGAGGGAGTTAAAAAAAAAAAGGAGAAGAAGAAAAGGACAAAGAAAAAGAAAAAGAAAGCACGTGCGAAGAAGAAATTGCATGGAAGCTTCCACGGGGCGGGACGCGATTGGGCGAAGTTATCGCGTTTGGGGGGGCGCGTGGGCGCGTAACGCGTTTCGCGAGATGCGACGGCGGTGACAGATTATCGGGAGACGACAAAAAGAGGAGGCAAGATATCGCGCGTGAGGTGAGGGCGGAGATATTTTCCTGGCCCCGCCTTGGTTTCGACGGAACGAGACAAACAGAGCGTGGAACCAAAACCGGCCAGACATCACAAAATCGCACCAAGGCACTCTCCGGTGGAAAGAGGATGGGTCTCTAATTTGCTTTTGTTTGTGGCTACATTTGCAAAAAGTACAAAGCGTACTAATAATTTGTTAGGACAAAATCGAGTCGTACAGATTCCATTTTATTAGAATATTTGGTTATTAAATCACGTATTCGTCTAACAATTTAAATTTTCAAAATAGTCACGAGTGATTTGCATTTTTCAAGACCACTATTTACTTCATCAAACGCATATTTTCCAAGCTTTAACTTTTGGAACAGCCGATAACGATCCTACAAAGATCTCATGCATTTGAGTCTTCACAAGCAACTATCCAATGAGGAGCTTATTTGTTGAGCGGATCGTCTTTTCTGAAAATATTTAAAAAGCTCTCGTGGTGCGTGAGTTGTAAGTCGTGCCTTGTGCATGGAACAAAAGATGCTGGTTGGTGAAATAACAATAGGTAGAAAACCATGTTAGTTTAACTCTTAAAAACGGCGCTATTTTAGGTTTAATCTTAATTCTACCCCGTACTTTTTTTTTTTTCTAAATAATAATCATCAAACTTCACTCTAAGCCAAATCTATCACAATTAACCCTCTGTCCAAAAATCACTATGGATTTCTTTAAAATTAATAATATCAAGAAGTTGTTGTTTTTGTTGTTGTTCTAGACAAATATGAGGGTGTTGATGAAGACATGTTCTGATAATAATCCTCTGAGTGGCTCTAATGTTGATAATTTTAAAAAAATAAACGGTCATTTTTTAAACGGAGGGTTAATCGGGGCACATTAGAGATTAGAGCGAAAGTTAATGATGTTTTTCAGACAAAAAAAAAGAAAAGGCACAAAACATAGTTAAGATTAAGCTACATGTTAACAAGATTTTTTTCTCTTCTCTCTCCCGTTAGGTTGTCTATTTAAGCCAGCAGTTTAACTCTCTCGAACCGCAGTAAACAGGCAAAAAGGCCCGAGATACTCAGATTTCCCGAGAATCCACACAGAAAATCGAGGAAACGCCGGGAAAAAGAAAGTGTCGAGAAAGAAGGGGGAAAAAAAAAGCAGAGTTCGAGCTCGATCTATGTCCGCTTCTCTCTGGCGTAATCTCCCAGTCTTTCGGCCGATTCAGACGCGGATCGGAGCAGTGAAAAAGCCAGCTTCTTGAGCGGCAAAAAGAGGAAAGAAAAAGTTACCGCACAGAGCGGGGGAAAGCGAAAGCATCGTCGACATGGGGATATTGCACGAGGACGCGGTGGTGATTCGCCAGTCGCAGAACGGAAGTGACTCGACCGTGATCACCGTGAACTGTCCCGACAAGACCGGGTTGGGCTGCGATCTGTGTCGGATCATATTGCAGTTCGGTTTGAGCATTTGCAGGGGAGGTGAGTGAGCTCTTGTACTGTAGTTTTGCGAGCAATGTTTTTGGCGGAGGTCGAGATTCTTGCGGGATGATGGGTGGCTTCGATCTTTCTGCTAGTTGCTTTCCAATTCTGAGAGATGCCTTGATGGTGTTTGTTTGTGTTCTTGATCTTTAGCAGCGCCTTTCTGAAATTATCTTATATTGAGGTGGAAAATGGTTCACTTACGAGCAAATAAACGGTGGGATTAATGTTTGCTGTGTACGTATTAACATCCTGGAGATTGAAATCTTATGAATGAACCGATGAGCTGCTCTCAAATTCATATGTTTTATCGTCTTTTATGAGCTTGTTCGTTCAGGATCCTGGGTTTTCTGGGTTCATTTTGGTAGTTTATGATGCTTCATTTATCCGGGGAAACCATCTAGAGATGAGATTTTGCTCTGTTTCCGTATTACAGATCTGTCCACGGATGGGAAATGGTGTTATTTGTTGTTCTGGTTGCTGGGGAGACCGACGACTAGCTGGAATTTGTTGAAGAAGAGGCTGCTAGATGCGTGCCCTTCGTACTTCTCGACGTCGGAGATCGAGTACTACAGGCCCAAGAGCAAGCAGGCAAGGCCACCTGATGTCTTCCTGTTAAAGTTCTGGTGTTCATACGATCGCAAAGGCTTGTTACACGGTAAAATTGTCTTCTTTCTTAGCTAATTACACGGAATTAAACTCGGGTTGTGTTGGTTTAGTAATACACGGCATCCGCCTTTTAAGTAGGGGAGTCATCTCGTGTTGGTTGAACAAAATCAAGCATCCTTCATAATTCCACTGAGGAATCGGTATCGCGAACCCTTACATACAATGCATACTGTGAATTGAAATATAGGTCAACATGATTGATTGACGTGAAGCTATGAGATTTCCATTATCACGGTATAAGGGAAGAACTTCTGTGCTTGGTTTTCGTTTAGATGGGAATATGAAATCACCTCAAACATCTTAGCCACCTAACGTTCAATCTATATAACAGAGAATTTAAAAAACTTATCATTCAGAAATTATATCCGTAAATACATGTAGTTACTGCTAACATCCATCATGATTTGCTGTCCGCTTCTCTCACATATGGAGAGTCTAACGGTCCATCGCTTAAAGAAGTTTCAAGTAGAGAAGTTTCATTTGTACTGATCATTGTCCTTTGTTTCACCGGCAGACGTGACAGAGGCTCTGTGCGAACTAGAACTGCCAATAAAGAGAGTGAAAGTATCCACAACTCCAGATGGCAGGGTGATGGACCTCTTTTTTGTCACGGACTCTAGGTTTGTCATCACTAGTTGTTCCCCCTTTCATTTGCTCAGTAATGCGTTTAGCAAATGCAGTTCTGTTGTTATCCTTGAGCACCTCGATCATTGGGAGAAAAAAGGAGAAGTCAAACGCATCAATTTGAAATGCCTTTCGTCATGCATCAAATATCCGATCCTTTGGGGTCAATTTCATAATCGAAAGCATCAAACTGTTACATGTAATGTGAAGCCTAGACTTATAGGTACTTCTTTTAATCGTGCTCGTCTATGAACTGAACTCCGTTATGCTTGTTACCTCGTATGTTGACTGCCTTCTTGTGTCCTAAAAGAAGTATAAGCCTTCAGTTAAAGATTCATCTAGCTGCAAGAGCAGGAGTGCTCTCTAGGAAATAAAAGCAGTGGTCTCCACTCCAGTGTCTTATTCTCATACCTGAATCAGAGAGCTACTTCATACAAAGAAGAGACAGGAGGAGACGATCAACCATTTGAGAGCTGCACTAGGGGACACCATGGTGAGTTGTGAGATTGAACGGGCCGGACAAGAAGTCACTGCGTGCTCACAGGGTTCTCCATTTCTTCCTTCTGCAATTACTGAGGAAACTTCCAGTTTAGAGTTGCTAGATGGGAATCAGAGCAGTTCTCATTTCTCTAACCCTGTATTTGTTTCGATGGACAACTCTCTGAGTCCCTCACACACGATTGTTCAGATCGAATGTCAGGACCACAAAGGCCTCATTTACGATATCATGAGGACATTGAAAGACTTGAATATCCAGGTGAATAGTATAGTTTTTAGGGGCTTTTTTATTGATCAAAAACGCTATTTTCCCACTATCTAGACACAACAAACCTCCAACAAAGGCAAGCACTTTTGTTCTAATGGATTTTCTCCCGTCTTCTCAGATCTCTTATGGACGGTTCTGGGCAAACTGTAGAGGGAACTGTGAGGTAGAGCTTTTCATGATGCATGCTGATGGAAGCAAGATTGTCGACCTCACCGAGCAGAACGACTTGAGTTCTTGTTTGAAGAGGGAGCTGCAGAGTCCCCTCAGAGTGGCTGTGGTTAGCCGAGGCCCAGAGACTGAGCTGCTAGTTGCAAACCCAGTTGAATTGTCTGGAAGGGGTCGCCCTCTCGTGTTTTATGATATTACTTTTGCTCTGCAGATTCTCAATATCCGAATATTTTCGGTAAATATTCCGATCAATTTGTAATCCTGCATAAATATCAAACATTCTCACTTGTAGTCTTGACTGCTTTACAAATCTCTTTTCATCTATCATCTCAGGTGGAGATAGGACGACACATGATATGCAACCGGGAGTGGGAGGTCTACAGAATCTTACTAGAGGAAAGGGACAGTTCGTGTGTGCCGAGAAAGAAGATTGAAGAAGGCGTTCGAAATCGATTGATGGGTTGGGATAGGGGGTGAAAGTTTGGTACCGGTTGAGTCACCCATCATTGTACGGCTATGTTTACTTCTTTAGCATCTTCCTGGTCTAGGCTCTCCAACTGCAACGAGTGTAAATAGTGTAAAGCATAATTTGGAATGGTAAGATGTTGATTTTCCCTCCCTAGCTTTTATTGTTGGGGAAGAGAATGCGACATCGGCTGCATCCGAGTCCCCGTTTAATTTTCTCAACTTCTCTTTTTTGCCCTCTGAAATGCAGAACCATAGCGTGAATACAACATTGCCAGAATTTTGCCTGGTTTAGTAGCAGGTAGAGTTGTTTACCAGTTGGAACTTTCGCTAAGATAGTGACATGCCCTTTAATCCAGAAGCACTACGAGTAGTATTCCCAGAATTTGGCCAACGAATTGCAAGGACTATCTGTATGAGTGCCTTACTTCTGACTTGTGAAAATTGCTGTCAGCAACTTCTCAATTCTCCATAAGTTGCAATGACGAAGGTGCTTCATATTCCGAAAGACCGATCCAATCCCGAATCCACGAGTATCTTGAAAATCTCAAGTTAGAATCCCTCAATCGGTTGCTTCCTTTCCAACTGTTTGTGAAGCGGCAATGTCCTTCTGTGCCCCAAGTAGCTGTCCAAGCGAACTTGATCGGTGTTTGCATGTTGCACAAAATCGCAGATGTTGTTGCTATGAGCAACTCCCTTACCACTTGGCCGACCATTGCTCGTGGATGCGCTGAAGAGTTCCATACTGATTTCCTCACAGGATATCCCTCTTTCCCTCAAGACATCAGTTGCCTGACGGGTTCTCATCTGCCGTGGACAAGGGATGGTTTGTGGAAGGAAGGTACGTCGCGAGGAGATTCGTGCTCAATCCAAAGGTGATAGATATCCTCAAAGATAGAGCCAGAAGCAAAAGCCTACCGAACCCGACCCGACATGAGGCTCTCTGCTAGTTCATATGGAAACACGCGACGGCTGCATCTAGGATGCCATCAGAGTCACCCAAACTCTCCGTGTCGATACACTCGGTCGACATGAGATCAAGAATGAAGGAGCCCTTGTCCAGGAGCACGATGGACAATCTTTCGGGCTCTGCAACTTCGGGTTTCGACTCTGCAAAGTCAGAGATAGGCCTATGTGACATGGTGACCATGACAACAGAATCCACTCGGAATATACACGGCGATTGCTTGAAAACTTCACAGGGAGATCAGGGGTGATCCATGATTTACAGCGGCGTAAAGCTCATGCTTGAAAACTTCTCCCAGGAAAGCCCGGATTCCTTTGGATTCAACAGCTGGTGCAATCTGGGCCACAGAGAGACGGATTTCGGGTGTAGAAAGCCTGTATGGGGCGGAATCTGGGGAGGAGAAGCATCGCCATTGAGGAACCCTGCCATTTTCCTGGAAACTCGATGCGGCCTTGGAATCGAGGCAATGGATGACCCTGGATGAGAACATACTGTCAGCCGAGTTCCCTGCATACGCTTTGCTGAACCCGAACATAACATAACGAGCGCGCGTCGCAAATGGAAGTAGAGCAGCTGTGAGCACTCCATTCCACTCCGCTCCACTGGTGTAACATGTGAATGGAACAAAGAAGAGGGAGGCTTCTAAAGTTCCAACGTTCTTGCAGCAAAGCCGCCATGACCGCGAGCTGCGTGCGTAGAAGACACAGCGATGGGGATCGCGACATAATTGAAGTGTCAGCATCCTCGAATTCATCTTGCCCAAAGCATGACCTGCCTCCCGATGTTCAGCTTCAGTCGGTTTTCTTTCTCCACAGGAGAAAACTGATAGTGATTAACCACCAGCAACCCATGGGTGGTCAAAAACAAGGATGTATGAGCTTAATATATCCTGATTATGAAAATCAGGGCAACCTCGGGGTTGCTGTGGTGTAGTGGTTATCACGTTAGTCTTACACACTAAAGGTCTCCAGTTCGATCCTGGGCAGCAACATTTTTCGCATCAATTTTTCACTTCTTTCCCTTTTTTCTGATTTCGGATAATTGGAAAGTCGCTTGCAATTGATGCACTTCGCACTTCCTTTACCGTTATGTGCAGCGTTATTTTTCTTTTAACACTCGTCGTTTTCGGCATTGAATAATCGGTATCGAATAATTCGAATATTGCTTGCGATTGACGCATTTTGCATTTCTTTATTGTTTTGCGCGTCAATTTTTTAAAGCTCGTCTATTTCAGTAATGAACCGTCAGTATTTTTGTTTTCGGATAAGAAAAAGTCCGTCTCATTTGTTTCGAGAAAAGCTTGATAACGAGGCAAAGAGTATTTAGCAGATAATGAGTCGCTTAAGGATTATTAGATCTCGATCCGATTCGATCTTTCTTAGAAATTAGGAATTGGATCAAAATGGTCGTAGTGGTTATCACGTTAGTCTTACACACTAAAGGTCTCCAGTTCGATCCTGGGCAGCAACATTTTTCATTTCTTTCCCTTTTTTCTCTTCACATAGTGTTTGAGGCTTTGGGCTATTGGAAAAGTCCAGGTCTAATCATCCTTTCGGGTAAAGACGACACACGAATGAAAGACGAACCCGATCTTGCAATTTACCTTGAAACAATGTATCAAGTTCGGATAATTGGTAAATCGCTTGCAATTGATGCACTTTGCACTTCCTTTACCGTTATGTGCAGCGATATTTTTGTTTTAACGCTCGTCGTTTTCGGCAATGAATAATCGGTATCGAATAATTCGAATATTGCTTGCGATTGACGCATTTTGCATTTCTTTATTGTTTTGCACGTCAATTTTTCAAAGCTCGTCTATTTCGATAATGAACCGTCCGTATTTTTGTTTTCGGATAAGAAAAAGTCCATCTCATTTGTTTCGAGAAAAGCTTGATAACGAGGCAAAGAGTATTTAGCAGATAATGAGTCGCTTAAGGATTATTAGATCTCGATCCGATTCGATCTTTCTTAGAAATCAGGAATCGGATCAAAATGATCGGTTTCTAATTTTTGAAACCGAGAACGGAATCGGATGGTCACGAGACTTGTTCAGCCAGATTCTTGAGCAGTCTAATAGAGTGGATTGCCCAGGCTGTCCCTCTCTATCGCATTTATGTTTACTTCCTCACAAGTCTCTATCGCATTAAAGGCATTTGTTTTTGTTCAGTCTTGTTCAATCTCAATTTCTAATCTCTATCGCCTTCACTTTTACTTCGTCCACTTTCTCACAAGTTTCGTCCCACGTGTCTCATCTGTCTCTCTTATTTACGCAAACCCCCTTTCCCTCCTCCTCCCACCAAAAAAAAAAAAAAAAAAAGACAACCACTATGACAAGTTCGTGACAACGCTTCTACTCTAAAATAGCTTCCGGTGAAAAATTAAATTTTTTATTTTCATTTCTGATCAGAAATTAATCTTTTTATTTTCGAAGAGAAGTAAATTTTTGTAATTCTTCAAATAACTTCAAAATTACTTTTGGAGAAAAAATACTTCAGAAGTAGAAAAATAAAATCGTGTAATCAAATGGATTTTTGCTCCAAAAGCACTTTTGAAGTCAAAATTTTACTCTAAATGTGTTGTCATATGCGCCGCTAAAAGGCCGACGAAGAGACTGCACCTTCAATTCACTTCAATCCTGCTCTCAAGCCGTCATGGATCATTGTATCTCTAGTGTCTCCTCCCTCCCTCCCCTTTCATCCGCATGGCCCCGCCGACTCCCCTCTAACTCCATAGGGGGTCAGATCAACTCGAACTTCATCCTCGTTGCCCTCTTTGACTCCTACTACGTCGAGAGCTCTTGTCAAGAAGGCCCTCCTCCTCTAGACCCCGGAGTACGTCGTCCACCGCCGTACGGAAGGTGGCACCGTCTAAGAGTCGAGCGAGAGGGACATGACCGGAGCGTGAGAGGGAAAGAGTGATTAGCGCCCCAAAAATCAGCTTAATATTTTTTTTAAAGGTTTTTACGAAATAAAAAAATAAAAATAGTAATCAGTCTGGTTTGGGTAGAATCGAGATCATCGGTTTCAATTTTATGAAATTGAGAATCGAATCGATCTCCTTAGGAATAGCCCGGAATCACTGGGTTCGATCTAGCCCAAACGGTTTTTTTTTTTCCTCATCCCTAGCCGGGCTAAGGAGGCCTTATATTCAAGGATTGCCGTGAGTGCTTACAATCGGTTAAAGGAACCCAAAAAGGAAAAAAAAAAGACTTGAATTAGTAAATCCGAACGGCGGAATTAAAATAAGCTTTGCATAAACATAAAAACAACAAAAAGACAAATCCGACCTGCCGGATTCGAACCAGCGACCTAAGGATCACTATGAGGTTTACCCACTACAGTCCTCCGCTCTGCCAACTGAGCTAAGGTCGGTTTGTTGCACTGCGTTCGCCACTATTTGATAAACATTGTCATTCATTAATTTGTCACGTGATGTTCGTTTATGGTCTGATCATTCGACTCTCTCCTCTCCAGACCCAAAGGGGCGTCGCATTGACTTTTCAAACCTTGTCAGACTCTCCCGAGTTTTCCTACGAAAATGTCTTTTGTGCCCCGACACCAAACAGTCTCGATTACCTCGGACGCAAGATGGCCTTTTGGAAAATGTCTCCCCCACCCACACTTATGTGGAGAGAGCTCTTCCGGTTCCTATATCTCGATTTTTCCTTTCCATGAGCACGGAATTGACATCGCGTAGTGTTCCATGGATTAATTTCATTCCTACACTTTGTCAAATCTAAGTCACTCTTATTCCCTTCGCTTGAAAATCCGGTATGTCGGTCAATACGGATATGCCGTTCGGACAAGATGTCTTTCCAGTAGCGGCACTAGCTCACACGAGCTCTGCTCGAGTTTCAACACTATCTTCTCTTGTGCACCGACCATTTTACTAGTATTGCACTTTCTAACTACTTATTCTAAGTTAAGCGCTTGGCAAAAAAATAAAAATAAAAATAGACAAAACTACATTATATCAAGTCGTGAAATCTGAATAGTGGATACCATTGAGAATTGGATCCTTGAAGTTCGATATCGACGGATCTATACTCGGAGGAGAATTGGCGGGAGCTATAGCAGGATTCTGTTGTGATTAATCCGAGAAGATTGTCGCCGATTTTGCTAAAAAAGTGAACGCGTCGATCGCAAAAAGCCTCGAAGCCCTAGCCCTCAAAGAAGCTCTCTTACACTTAATTAGAGGAGTGAAATTAATCTGCACATGGTGGTAGAAACTAATTGCCTATCAATTCATAACAACATTTCGGGCGCTTATCTGAGCTCATGGGACGTGCGAACCGTGACCGGGGACCGTAGGAGAAGCTTAGGGTCCGTATGGTAACGTTCCGGAAAAAGTGTTTCTATTCCCAAAGTGTTCCCGGAACACTTTGGGAACGAAAATGCGTATGTAAAAAAGTGTTCCAAAAATATTCCGGGAACACTTTTGAGAAATAGAAACACTTTTGGAGCAGAAATAAGAAACAACAAAAACTTGCTTCTGTGTTTTTGGAATACTTTTTAGAAACACATTTGAAACATTTTTTAGAAACAATTGGGAATAATTTTGTTTTTGAACACACTTTTTTCTCTTTTGTTCTTGCATGATGTTGACACTTGATTTTTTATCATTTTATTTTAAAAAATTAATTAAAAATATGAAAAAATTCATAAAATTGCAAAATCAACCTTGGAAGCTTCGGCCTAGCCTTAGCAACCAGTTTTGAACAAAAAATATTTTTTGTAATATTTGACATTTTGCAGATTTATTTTAATTATAAAAATAGCCGAAAATAAGGAAAAATAGTATTTGTGGTCAGAAAAATGTGCAAAAATAGTCCATATTCTTATTTTAATTCCTTTTTCATTTTGGTCTCTTAAATTTAAAAAAATTCAGTTTGGGACCACATGCCTCTTCATTGAACATAATCCTAAATTGACTAAAAATTTTCATTTTAAATCATTTTAGCTAAAATTTTTACTTTTAGAGTCATGACATGAGATTTTGATACCTTGCATCTCATTTCAGTCCTCATGTTTGGAAAAATTGCACAATTAGACTAAAAGGACTTAAATGCACAAATATTTTTCATTTTAGTCCCCGATTTCACTCAAAGTGCAATTAATATTTTTCTAGGGTCCCCGTTTAAAGGTAATCATATTTTTAACTACTTGGGAACATTTACGTGCAACTCATAATTGTAATTTTTCCTATCTATAGAAAACATATTTGATGTTCTCGTTGTCTAATTCCAATTCATATTCTCTTTCAGTTTTTTTTTTTATAGTTGATTTCGTTCATATCATCATTTGATAAATCGTGCATAAATTACTTATACATATATTGGTCCAATTTGATTTAGTAAATTGAACAAATGTGATTTAATTTGATTTAGTAAGTTAAAAAGATAAAGACAATTTAATTTTAATATATATAGTCCCCTTAATTAAATGGAAAAAAATTAGGAACAATTTTTTTGCAGTTACTAAACGCATTTATTTTCTTCTTTTTTGTTCCGCAACAAAAATTTTATGTAGTTACCAAACGAGTTTCTGTTCTTTTTTTATTCCGGGAACATATTTTTTTTGTAGTTACCAAACGCTTTTTTGTTCCCAAAAATCGTTGCTGGGAATAGAAACAGAAAAAAATGTTTCTGTTCTAAAAGTTGTTCCGAGAACATAAACGTTATCATACGCAGCCTTAGCCTCGTCCAAGGCCATTCAAGTCTATCCGCGCAAGAGGCAAATCAATTGGTGGATTGGATTGCAAAAACTCATTGCGAGGAAGCCCGTCCTTTCTCCTAATTGGGTGCTTCACTACCTTTTCTTCTTCCTTTATTACCCTTTTTATATGGTTGACATCATGGCATACGTCAAAATCCACAAAAAAGTGTTTTTTTTTCTCCTTCTTCTTTCGGTAAGTGCGAGATTGACTCGCGCTGACCACAGTAACCACAAATTCTTGCCCGAATTAGGTAGAGGGTGTTTCGGTCATTTCGCTGTGAACACAAAAGGGCTTATCCGCTGATAAGTCCGCAACAGATCCACGTTGGCACGAGGGAGACAGAGAGAAGCGTCACACGAAAATGCGAGCCCAACGTTAGAAAATGACACCCCACCTCCCTCCTTATTACCAAAAGCCCCTATAAATATTACCACCCCTGCTGCTGTTTTCCTCTTCTTCTCCCTCTCTCTCTCTCTCCCTCTCCCTCTCTCCGTCCATTTGCGTCTCTCGCTTTGTTCTCTCCTTCGGAAATTGTCCGGAGGCGCACGCATTGGTGGTGCAGTCCGCAGAAGAGAAAAGGGTAAGTCTCGGGTCTTCCTTTTTCGTTGTTTCGTTCCGGTTCTTGCATGCTTTTGTCGTTTCCAATCCATCGAATTTTGTTAGCTGGAGTTCTTCGTTAGCTCGAGGACGTCAGGATGCCCTGATGGTTTTGGGGGATTATTAGGATGAACGAATTGTTTGTGTGTGGAGATGGCGAGTTCTTTTGCATGGTGTATATTGAGCGTTAGGGGAAATCAAGAATCGATCTCTTTTTGCAATGGGCACGTGTTTCACGTTCCGGTGGTAGAGGATGTCGTGATTGGGAAGAATGGGGGATATAGTTGTGGTGGGACATATTGTGTACTAGCAAAGGAAGTAAAAGAGAGAGACTTGGAAAAATCTTTTTGGCGTGTAGCAATAGAGGATGGGGGAATGGTCTTCTTGATCTTTGTAGGAAGTGGATTGTTTAGGATGATTGCCGAGCTTAGCAATGTTATCCATGTGAGTGCTATTTAATGAGCATGGCAGAATAGGAGCGAGATTGTTCTGCTGGTACTCGAATACGATGAGAAGGCAGGAGTTCTTCTGGGATTGATTTTTAAGGGGTGAGAGCATTTGTGAACCAGAATCCCTTGCCAGCGAGCTAAAGCTTCTCTAATATTGACTTTCGTGATACTGCAGTAGGATAAATGGGAACTCTCCCTTGGACATTGTAAGCAATTTCTCGCCATGATTCATAATTGTAACATTAGCTTTCTCCACTGTTTTTGTTAAGTCTATTGAATGTTGAAAACTCGGAAAGCAGTTGTTGATCGATTATGTCGTCTTGTGCTGTAAGACGGAAATTCATTTGGTATTCATAATTAGAAAATAAAAAAGCTATATGCCCATCACTAGGCCATGTGAACGTGTTTCGATAGAATGTTAATGCTCCTCAAATTATCACTCGAGTTGTAGAGAATATCTCATCTTTCAGTGGAGTCTTGGATTTATTTTATAGAATGCATTACAGGGGAAAAGCGTTGGATGCTCACTTAATTGAACTTGCTCGCTCATTTTTTTTTTTGTGTGTGTGTAATTAATGATATGAAGTATTTACTTCATGCAGAGCAATATAAATAGAAATCTAGTTGGATTTCAAGTGGCGTCATCCATTGACAGAAACTGCTGTGGATCTTACAAGGGAATATCAATCCTTCACACTCCTTGTCTCCACACAAAGGGATGGTTCTTTTTCCCCGATCTTATGGATGTCACTACTGGGAACTCCCATTCCAGTGAAGAGCAACCCGTGGAGTCTTGCAAGTCCTTGGAAGAAGGAAAAGAAGCTGTAGGAAAAGATACAAACAACTCTTTGTTTGTCAATCATGGTATACTCATCTAGACTCTCTAGATGGTTAAGGTTACCTTGAGTCGTTGATGTGAATTTAGTATAAGGTACTGTCTGTTGCGGTCTCACTAAGAGAAAAGCAGTTTCTCAGCTTTGCTACATGACAAAATCACATAATGTAGGTTTGGCAGTTCAAGTTTGGAATGAAACAAGTAGATCCTTTAGTCCTGACTATCAAATCGCATTGATTATGGTCACATATTGCAGAATCTCAATATGAGCTGCTTCATCTTCTCTTATCTAGGAAGGAATTTCCTTGACCTCTGGCCTTTCCATACTTCATATAGCAGTAATTGTCAGAAGATAATTATTGTATTGTTCTCAGATCATTTGTACGTCATGTGTCTCTGTTTTTCTTTATTAAGAATCTTGTTGATGGTAAGTGGTGCGAAGAAGCTGGCGGAAAAACTTGTTAGAACTTTTGAGGAGTAGGAATGTCACTTTAAGGAGTAGGAATGATCTATCTAAAGTGTCTTTCTTGTTGGGTTTCACCTAGATTGGTCAACATACCCAATGGTAATTACTCGCGATAGTCATAGCATTCTTAATTTTAGCTAGTGGGGAAAGTGGAAAGAGGCATGAGCTTCTGTGGTCTGCCACATGTGAAAGTGGAATATGCTAATGTTCACGAACATGTTTAGAAGCCATCCCCACTTAATAACTCCACGAAGTCACCCTGTAATTACTTGGTTTTGCTGGTTGAGTCACAAATAATCTGAAAGGATGCAGCCATGGCAGTCAATCAATGTTCTTCTGTAGAATCTCTGCCGTGGAACCTCTTTTGCGCTTTTTCCTCCTTTTGAGATGATCTTATTAATGATAGACGCAACTGACATCTGCAAATGGAATCTTTTTCTTTCTGTTGAAGAAATAGTCAAAGCATTTTGAGTATAATTTTGTGTGTTAGAGAGGAATATACGTAACATCTCGAACATTTGGGCCTCCACAACAAAGTCTAGTGCATCATTAATTTCATGTTTTTTTTTTCCGATCCATCTTGGCTCCTCATATTCATACATACCTGTCTAAGGGTCTTTGTGCTTGTACAGAAGCTCATACTAAATTAATGTGCGGAAATAGATCGTAGCTAAAACAAGAAAGGAAATAGAGAAGTTATGTTGTGTGATGAATCTCATCAAGGTATTATAATTTCACTAGTCATATTTTGGCTGGTCATGTGGGGTTGATAATTATGTGGTCTTTAAGTAATATATGTCATGCATATGTGTTGCAGCGGAAGTAGCTTGGCATGAGAGTAGAAGGAAGTGGGTTGGAGATCAGACTCAAAGATCACCAAAAATGGTCAAGGATGAAATCATAAGGTACTGACATTTCAATTGTGTGACAACTCCTTGCAGAGAACTTCTCTAGGTTGAAGTCCCGAACTGATTTCAGAGTGTACTTGCTTTTTTTTACCATTATCGTGGTACTGAATGGTCTGTAGAGCTTTTGTACGTGCATTGGAAGCAGTGTTGCCTGTTTGTGGTAGGAGGAACCCCCCCTTTTTTGGACTTTTTCAAAATAGCGGCATTGATTTTTGCATATGCATGCGACTTTGATACTGCCGTTTAATGATATGGATCAAATGGACACTTTAAGGTATGTATTAGTATTTTTGATCTTTCATATTGATCGTTTATGAAGTAAATGCAGAAATACATGTTTGACTGACCTACTTGAAACACATATGAGTAAGTCAGTGCAATACATTATATGCCTATTTGCCATGTTGGATTAAATAAATTAATACTCCCAATGCTCAAGCTGTATCCGCCAAAGAAGTTAGAAATTGTTTCTAAAGCTTGAAATCTCGGGCTTGAATGAAAAAAGAGCTGCTAATGACTCATTGCAAAGGGATGTTCCAGCAGTACCATAACAACTTCTCTGCACCATGCTTTTAAAATTGCTGCTTGTTCATCTAATTTGATAACTGTTAAGCCCCTCCTAATTGGTATATCTTTTTTTATGATGGTTTTTTTACTCAATATTGGAGCTAGATTAGGGATCTAGCTTTGCCACTGTGAGCTTCTAACAACATGAAGGATGTTGTAGTACCTACTTAGACAACTTGTATGCTGAAGTGTAATCTGTTATAGGGATTATGTTTCTTCTTCTCTTTATACCTTATCATTCTCATTTGTGTTGTGCCTCTGTCAATGTTCACACCTGCTCTTCTATATACCAGGGTGATTGCAAAACTAACTGTGAATTGTTACTGTTGCAATTCAGCTGGTCCACAACTTACGAGGAACTTTTATCGACTAATGAACCTTTTTCCGAGCCCATTCCTCTTCCGGTAAGACTAATATGCAACCTTTTCTTCTTTAGATAATTAGAAAATGCTACAGCTAGGGTTCTACAGAAACATACTCGATTTACGAACACTTGCAGCTGACTTGTTGATCAAGGAATACATTAGTATCTAGCTATAAAGAAGCTAGACATAAAATATGCCTCATTTCTCATGTCTCTTGCATTATTGCATTGAGAGATTGTAGTTGATGAACTTTCTTGAAGAAATCATGCTCTTGATTCGGTAAATTACTGAATGCTAACACAGTGGGATGTTGATTATGTTGCAGGAGATGGTCGATTTTTTAGTTGATATCTGGCATAGCGAAGGCCTCTTTGATTAGACCATGGATCTTTCTCGTCATTCTGTAACATGATGGAGACAATCTGGAGAGGCAATACCCTGAATTGATGGAATATTACCAAGGTCAAGGAACTCGAAGAGTGATTTGTCCATTGAGTTATCAGATCAAGCCATGGATTTCCTTAGACGACCGATTACTTCGCATGGTTCTTTGCTGACATTAGTCTGAGATGCTAGACATTCATAGGTTAGTGCTCCATTCTAACCATCTAATCCTGAATGTTTCCGAATAATACCGGAATTATGCCTCAAATGCCAGTGGATCACCGAACGATGGCTTTCCTGTATCGTACTAGTGGTTGTAATCACCTACAGTATATATGTTGCTCTTATCAATGGGTGGCCTGAGGGTAGGTATTATTTTCTGTGCCTGTTTACGATGGAACCCAGCAGGCAAGACGCAAGACGCAAGACGTGAACCAGTTTATCTCGCGTCGCATTCGTAACTTCTTGAGGGGCAATGAACTCGCTCGTCACGCTTGGTGTCGACCAACCTGAGACTCAGCCTCGGGGGAAGATGAACTGGTGGAATCATTCCATAGTATCAGTTTTTAATATATGCTGCCCGTGCCGGTATGCTTGAATGGAAACACAATCAGCAGATGAGCTGCAGTCATCCAAGAGGCCTTAATGACCAGAATTGACATCATGTGATTCGTGGGGTAGTTAATGTCCCTCCCTGTGCCCATTTGACGAAGTTGCTTCGCCACCTTTCTTCTGAATTGAATTTGTCCTGATTAACCTTCTTTTCTCGAGGGATGATGCAATGGGGATTGCTTGGTGGCCAAGAATTGTCAAAAAGGAGACTTCTATACTCGAAAATCTGTCCTTTTTTTCCTTAGGATGCGTCACCCTCAGCCACCGCCCTGGCTGATTAATTAATATGTGAAGATTTTTAATCGGGTCAGTTAAGACCTGTAATCTGAAATCACTTATCCGAAATGAAACGCCTAGTTTGCATCTTGGAATTACCGTTCAAATTGACATTTTTGGGATACAAAACGACTCGATCATGAAAAATTGGAGCGAGTTGGCAGCTCCGAGTCAGCTTTACTCCATTCGCTCAAATTAGTACCTAAAAAAAAGCAACCCCGAAAAAAAAAAAAAGTTAAGGCGGGGCATAAATCGAACCGTCATGAATTGACCCGGAAAGAAAGCTCGAGCCGGGCATAGATCTAACCGTCAAGATTAAAAAAATCAGGATCACCCGTTGCCTGATCTCAGCCAAGGCTTGCGTGCACACGGTTGAAAACGTACACCTCTCCGCACGCAATTCCCACCCCATAAAAGGAAAACCGAATGAGAAAAAAAGCTCAGAAAAGAAAATATCTCGAACGCCAAAAAGCTTCACTCCACCACCTTCCCCCGTTTAAGACCGAAGCGACGCCGTTCCAGAGCCTAACCAACCACTCCTCCACTTCACACCCCGTCCTCTTCGAACTCGTCGTATAAGACGCAAACCCTCCCGAAGAAACGCAACTGCCATTCTAACTTTCGGGAACCGAGGAAGACAATCTCATCTTGATTCGAGCAGAGGATCAGCGGCGACGACCTTGGAATTCGCAGCCTCGCGATCCGAAATCCCATCATCGCTGCGGGGACCGATCGCGGCTCGGTGAAGGAAATGGAGCGACTGAAGCTCGTTTCTCTGGTCCTCGCCCTCCTGCTCGCGTCTCCGTCCGCCTCCGCGACGGACGTGGGCGACCTCCGCCTCGCGCAGTCGAGTTTCCCCTCTGTCCACGCCGAGAAGCTGATCAGGCAGCTCAATTTGTTCCCCAAGAAGGACGTCAACGTCGTCGTCGACCGTAGGGTTTCCGGTTCGCTCGGCGCGAAGCGCATCGTCGAGAAGCGGTTCAGGTTCCCTAATTTGGGGCTGGAGTCGGGGGTTTCCGTCGAGGATTTGGGTCACCATGCCGGGTACTATAAGCTCGAGCATTCGCATGACGCGAGGTAATTCTCATGTTTTTTTTTTTCCCTTCCTTTGAAGGTTTCTTTGTTTCCGGTTTGATGTGGGATCAGCTTAATCTCTCACTTGACTGTCTTGGACTATAGATTTTTGTCTGATGTTTGGGGTCTATTAAGCTCATGTAATGTCATGATATCAGAAGGCCAAGTCTTGTAATTTGGGATCGCTAGTTATGTGATGGCTTAACTATTGCATGTCGTGTTTGTGAAATTTGCAGAAATTTTATGGATACTTAACTTTCTGTGTAGTTGCAACGTGCTGTTCCGTCTGCGTGATACTAGTAGCTCATTTTCAGATTTCTTATTTTGCTGCGACATGTGTGGTATATTTTGGTGTAATGATAGTAGTGGTCTTTGTACTTTTACTTGAAAATCAAAGCCTTTGTGGGATTAAAGAAAATTGGTTTAAATTTAGGATCTGAGGGTTATGCAGACTTTTCTACCTTATCATTTCGCCCATTACTTAGTAATGTACTATTATTATTGTAACCTTGTATAAAAGTTTGAGATTGAAAGATGTTTTGGATTTGCTTTATAATTTAGAGAGGTGATGGATTGTAACTTACCAAATGAAGTGAAGGACAGTTAGTAAATAGGTCGCGGCTACACTTAGCCACTCATTGCTTCCAGTTTATTTTCGTTATCCTGAGTATGTGGGAATTTGCTACCTAGTAGATTTGTCAATGATTCACATATTACTTCTCACATCAAACTAACTTGGCTTTTGGTGTCTCAAATCTAGCTTTAAAACTTGTTCTTAATCTTGTCTCTTGTTTTTGGTAGGATGTTCTACTTTTTCTTTGAATCACGAAGCAACAAGGACGATCCTGTTGTTATCTGGCTGACTGGAGGACCGGGTTGTAGTAGTGAATTGGCTATGTTCTATGAAAATGGTCCCTTCGCCATTGCAAACAACATGTCCCTTGTTTGGAATGAATATGGTTGGGACAAGGTATTGAGGAGTATTTTTTAATGTTCGTTTTCATAAACAGTTGCCACTTGGGAAGGATTTTAAATGTATTACATTATTACACTCTTGTTCTATTCTAGCCTTAGCAATTAATATGATCTTGACAATGTCTTTTTAGGCTTCAAACCTGCTCTATGTTGATCAACCAGTTGGAACTGGCTTCAGTTTTACCTCTGACAAGCGTGACATCCGACACAATGAAGATGGTGTCAGTGACGACTTATATGATTTCTTGCAGGTCTGTAAATTCTTTTGACTTTTATTCTACTGGTGCCGTTGGTACTGTGGACTCGTTAGATGCCAGACTTTTTCGGAAAACATATCAATCTTGAACAGATTTGTAGCATTCGTCTGACTTAAACAGTACCAGTTCCCTTTTCTTTGTTTCATTTCACCTGACAAAGAAACAGGGGGCTTCAATTGAAAGCATTTAGACTTTTGCATTCTTTTGACTTGAAGAGCTCTTGTTCTAGGCCTTCTTTGCGGAGCACCCTCAGTTTGCAAAGAATGACTTCTACATTACCGGAGAATCATATGCTGGTCACTATATACCTGCTTTTGCTGCTCGTGTTCATCAAGGAAACAAAGCTAAAGAAGGAATTTATATAAACCTAAAGGTAGGTCCGCCAACTTCAATTTGCACATCATTGTAGTGATTGATTAAAATTTTCATAAAACTAAAACCAAAATGTTAAAACAGGGATTTGCTATTGGCAATGGCCTTACCGATCCTGCAATTCAGTACAAAGCTTACACGGATTATGCGTTGGACATGGGGATTATTAAGAAATCTCAGTATGACCGTATCAACAAGATTGTTCCAGTGTGCGAAATGGCTATAAAGCTTTGTGGTAACTACCCTGATCTTGTCAGGAAATTCTCCTTTCCAGTATCCATTCTTCTGCTTCCCTAGCTACCATTTTAGTTTTTTTTGGACGAGTTTGATCTATAATTGCTTAATGAATATTGGCTTCTCTCTTTTTCTGCTGCCATTACTTTTCTAATGCACATAATGAAGTTTCCTTGTGTCAATATACTACTTTCAGGTACTGATGGTACAGTCTCGTGCATGGCTTCATATTTTCTTTGCAACACTATATTCAGCAGCATCATGGCACTTGCTGGTGACGCCAACGTAAGTTTATCACCTTGTGTTTTTTCAGGCATTTTGGTGGTGAATTAGGGTATGCTTTCCTTTGCTGTTTCCATTTGTTCTCTCCTGTTTAGATCCCTTAGCATGTTGACAGTTGACATTTGGAAATCCAATCTTGATAGATCTAAGTATTTTTTCTTTTTTGTTAAATTAAGAGGTCATAGTTCTGGACTTTTTTCTTGTTCCATTATCTGATATAACTGTTTATTGAAGAATTGAGTTTGCACTTTCCCCTTTTTCATCTTCATAAACGGGAGGCTATGGAACAATACAGTTGAAAGCAACTTTAAACCTTTTGCAAGCATGCAGAGTAGAGGAAGGTATCGGCGAATAATGTCATATTTGATGATTATGTTTGGTCCATTGCAGTATTATGACATCAGAAAGAAGTGTGAAGGGAGCCTATGCTATGACTTCTCCAACATGGAAAAGTTCTTGAACCAGAAACCTGTCAGGGATGCACTTGGAGTTGGGGAGATAGATTTTGTATCATGTAGCCCGACCGTTTATCAGGCCATGTTGGTGGACTGGATGAGGAATCTGGAAGTAGGGATTCCTACTCTTCTCGAGGATGGAGTTGAATTGCTAGTCTATGCTGGAGAATATGATTTGATCTGCAACTGGCTTGGTGAGTTATCTCTAATTACTTCCGGTGGTATGTCAAGCCAAATCATTTTAAACATCTGATGGTGCTTATTGTATTTCTATGATCAGGTAATTCAAGATGGGTTCATGCTATGGAATGGTCTGGTCAGAAGAAGTTTGTGGACTCTCCTGAAGTTTCCTTCGAAGTTGATGGATCAGAAGCCGGAGTTTTGAAGAGCCATGGCCCTCTGAGTTTCCTCAAGGTCTCTCTCTCTCTCTCTCTCTCTCTCTCTCTCTCTCTCTCTGTGTTAAATGTCAAAGGGAATAATTTTGGCCATTCTAAGCTGCATGATCTAATTGACACTAGGTGCATGATGCGGGTCACATGGTTCCAATGGACCAGCCCAAGGCTTCACTGGAGATGCTGAAAAGGTGGACTCAAGGTCAACTCTCTAAAACTGGAGCTGAGACGGAGAACTTGGTGGCTGAGATGTGATTCCATCGCTTGCGCATCTCATGGGAAAAACTTAAAGAATTTTATGTGGTTGTAAATATCTCCTCTTCATATGTTGTGCTGTCAGACTCTTTAGAGGACTTCCGACGTAAGATGGTATGGTACATTGTCGGTTATTGAGATGGTTCTGTTAATCTGACAGGGCACTTCGATAAAACTAAAACTGGATCCTTTGTCACATGTTTTAAAGCGAAGATAAAGAAAGGTATATGTGCGTCGAGTTCTTTTGCTTTTTAGTAATTTGATGTGATCATTGGCTTGGGGATTCCTTTTACGTGCTCTAGTAGCATCGCCCTCAGCCTCTCTTACCCGACGGGTGCATAAGATCATCGTGTTTTGGTTATCTTGTTCTCTGGATTCTGTGGTCCTAGTGAAACAGGATCTAAGAGCACTGTCGCCCACGGCATGTAATTGTCATTTGTGGCATGGAGTGTTAAAACCGGGACCAAATAGAAGGCCCGTTTCCTTGGAATAGAATTCATGGGGAGTGAGAGGGTGGATCCAACAAGGCACACTCAAGCAGTGCACTCAACGGGATGAAACAATTGTGCGAAATTCAATCGAATCAAATGTTTCCGCATTGACCTACAGCGGGAAGAACCGACTTCTCGTTAGTATGCTCGAGAGGAAAGCTAGTCACTCGAGAGTAGGAAGAAATACAATAGCGTGTGTCGGCAACCAGTGACTTTGAGCTTTGACATCTTTCAACTCCTGTCCACGACCTTGCTTCTATTGAATCAGCGTGAGGAGAGGATACGGTAAAGAGCTGAAGGAGTCCGTTTAAGCTGGAAAGACAGAATTTAGCCTCTTGATGGACCTAAGGACCGAAAGAAGCCGGTGGCAAAGGAAACAGCAACAATACTTTATATAACTGCTTTCAGATACAGAGGCTCATACCCTGGTCGGTGAGGAAGAGGAGCTCTTGTAGAAAAAGAAGCCGGGGAAGAGACCCGACAACAAAGTCCCCCGTGAAAGCAAAATTGAAAGTACTATGGAGGGGATCATCGTAGGCATTGTCTGATGATGATTGTGTTGCTGGGCTAGCAAACTGTCACCCACTAATCAGGTTTTCCTCAAAAAAGAACGTACTTATATTAGTTATACTGATGATTTTTCCTCTCAAAATGGAGAACGGGTACAAATTCGACTTACATGACTAGCGAACTTTGAAATGGTTGATGTTGCGTTGTTTATATGTGCTGTGATATATATCGTCCGCATAGATTGTCTGAACATTAGCATCTTGGTACAGGGTAGTTAAAATTTAAATCGGACACTGGGCGATAAGACTGTTGTGATAACGCCTAAAACGTGGGTTGCTCCCAACGCTCGTCGCCGGCCACAGTCCTCGTGTAACCAATCAAGAGAAGATAAAGGGAAGGGAGATGGCGAAGGAAGAGGATTGAGTGGCGATGGCGTCTGCTCTCGCTCTCTCTCTAAACCCTCCTCTTCTCTCCAACAATTCGCTTCCTTTGCTGTCTTCGCTTCCACCTTCACCTTCTCTCCATTCCCAGCTCTCCCCCGCGCTTGCTTCTTCACAGAAGCGTCGTGTTTTGAAGCCCCAGAAGGGTATCCCGGGAGCGTCTGCTGAAGGTTCGTCTCTTTATCCAGGATGGCCTTGCCCGCTCTAAACCCATTTGCTTATCTGTTCGTTTTCTTCCTCGGTAGCTCTCGTATGTCGCTGTGGCCTCTGAAAATTTTTCTCCTGATCGGGGTAGAATTCGGTTCTGTTGTTTCTCATCGAGCAATTTGCCGTGGTTGGTCATTATCCTTTCCATGTTTTTGCTGTGCTCCTAGACTGTCTGTGCTACGATTTGCTAGAGAACCTGAGGTGCGATATCGCTGTGATTCGTAGCCGCGATGCTTGATTGCTCCGTTTGAGATCATTTGAGGTTGAGCTTAAAAGATTGGATCTTTGAGGACATGGACTGCATGATCGTGGTCCTTTGCGTAACCATTATAATCAGCCAGTTTCTCACCTGTTCAAGGGAACAGAAACCGATGACAGGACTCAAACCTCCGATCTCCTGCTTAGGAGATGAGAGTTATGATCAGCCATTGTGCCGCCTATACTGAGTGAGCACAAGATGATGGTTTAGTCAATGCATCTTCTTCGATTATCTTCTCTCGGTGATTGAAGGTTCCTACTAACTAGCTCTTCATAAAATGAAACAGAAAGAGTGTCAATCCTAGTTCTTTTGTGCCTTATAAACTTGGTTTAGGAAAATTTCAAATAAAATAAAGTAAATAATTGAAGCGCGGGCCAGCGAACACAAGGGGACTGTACGACCTCATATGAGTAGAGAGAGAAGTCAGCCCCATTCTTTGAAATCGAGGCTAAGCAGTGGATTCCGAATAATTGCTTTTAACTAGTATGTTGCGTCGTGTGGCATCAACTGCTACTGCTGGGATAAGATCCAAGAAAAAACCATTCCCGACGACAAGTTTTGTGCTTTCTCGGTCTCTAATACGAGCATTGCCTCTTCACGTTGATTTGCTTTGTTTTTACAGGAGTTCCAAGCAAGTTGGTCGAAGATTCGAAATTCGTTCCATTGAATGCTGAAGATCCTAGATATGGCCCCCCTGTAAGTTCTGGTTAGTTTTTCTGCACCACAGCGAGTTCTTTTTCACGACACATTCTCACGCGGCATTCCTGATTTAAAGGTAGCATTACACGAGCCACCATGAATTTGATTTGCATAATTCCTTAGCACCTAACTATTTCATACAGCAAAACTGTAAAATTCTACGATTGAATGCACAGAATCACTGATTCTTACTTTGAAACTTGATGAACATGTCTAGTCGTCTCCAGCAATGAGATTACCTTTATGTTTCAAGAAGTTTGAATCTTGCAGGCTTTGTTGCTAGTAGGCTTTGATGCAGAGGAGGCGGGAAAGGTATGAATTGCTGTGATTGACTCTTTATGTCTAGTTGACCCTTATTCTTTTGTAGAGGAGGTTGAAACTCGTTTTCAGAAGTTCTTTGGTTTTAATATCATCTACCGTCTTTAGTCCGTGTTCTAAAGTGACTTTTCTTTTGCGGTTCTGCAATTACAGATCCAACAACTTCTGAAAGAGATGGACGGCGAATTTCTACAGGTATCTAACTTCTGTTCTTGTATCCCTAGATTCCCTACCATGTAAAATTAAGGTAAATTGTTCGCAGCACTGCTTTAAAATGCAATGACAAAAGTGAGTGTAGACTTGGAATTCCACCTATGCAGGGACAACGTTTTCACAAATATTGTGTGCCACTGTCGAATGATTTCATACTCTGCATCTATTGTCCTTGCTTTTAACCAATTTTTCAACAAAAGCGATCCGCTGTATCTATGAAGTTTTTCCTTTATTGATGTTGAAAGAACATAATTTGACATTTGCAACAAAGCAAGGTAATGTCAACAGGTTTTATATGCCTTGACCGATCGATCCCTGCCCTTGGTCTTGCAGATTGTGTACTGCACTGAGAATATGGTCAGCCGTTCCCTTTGGGAAGCGGTGCATACAAGACAGCCTGATTTCAAGGCAATCAAGGTTGATACATGGAATTCCGTCCACATTAGTGGTCGAACCATTTTCTTTAAGTTGCCATATTCTATTATTTTCACTGTGATGCGTCATTTTTTTTCCAGATTGCAAAGAATGTGCTGCGAATCTGCTTCTTGTCGGGTCTCAGCGGAGAGGAGATGATGATGTTCATTGATGCCTTTCCCGAAACTGGTACAGCTTCATTTTTCTTCGTCTGGGGGGCTGTTTGGTTAGAACTGTTTGCGTTGGAAATCCTTGTACTTTTGTCTGCGACTCGACTCTACTCATTGTAGATCAGCTAGGAAACTGTCTTTAGAGACCGAGCCGATTACTTAAATTTGGTCAGGCGAGTGTAAGAATCTGCATATTTTGTTTATCCTCATTCATGACATTACATGTTACCAAATGCACTGTGGTTGGTTCTTGCAGGACTGGAACCGGCTGTGTTCGCAGCTCTTGTTCCCAACAGCGCCAATAAACCAGTGCAGGAATTGATAGAAGAAATAATGGGAGATCATGAAATGCTTGTAAGTTGATATACTCATTTCCTTTGTCTTACGACAATCTATTAATTTTGGTTCAGTCCCCTCAATTTAATTGAGGTACATTTGATTCTTTGCAGACTGGAAAGCAGTAAGGCACGACCTAAGAATGTAAGAATCACTTTGAAGGATTGTGATCATCGTTAGCACATAGACGGACACCCTTTTTTGTTTGGTTATGGCAAGGAAATTATCCCAATAACAGATTATTGTTGCACTCCTATTCAAATTCCATGGCATAATAGTACTGTTAAATGCTTTTTGCATCCACTCCATGGTCGAAAACCACCCCCACCAAGCTGTGAAATCAATACATAATCACTCGACCTTACCGGAGCCTTCGGCATCAAGAAATCCCTTTACGCGAGCAATGAGCTTTCATCCAGAAGATAGGGTTTCAAGAGGATAGACGGCAGAAATTGCTTTTCTCACAAGTCATAAGAAGTCTAAAGCAAACATGTAGTCTGTCTCAAGTGCTTTCGAATTTGAAGATTTCAACTCTTTTCTTTGCTTCACATTATCCGGCAGATTGCTCTGTTATCACAATGTGTACAAATTCAGATGGGTGACAATAGCTTAACAAAGAATTTTTTCTCATTCTATATCGTCATCTGCGAGCTAAAGTTAACGATGAAAAACCACAAACGATATCATATATATGAGAAGGAACTAGGCTTTCCCCTTTTTTGAATTACAAAGGACACATCGTATTTCATCTCCGAAATGTCCTCCACAAGCATCTTTTCTCTAGCAAATTTCCCTTTTTCCACCCACTCATATCAGCCACTATCCAAGAATGTTTTACCAGACTAATTTTCTGGCAAGACCCCTGAAAATGAACCAAAGCAAGATTTAAGAAGAAGCCTAACCGTGCAAAACCATGTGTCTCTGTGCAAGAATGCATGGAGAAGAAGATGGTCACCGTGAACGATGAATATGGGCCGTTAGCGATGGACTCAGACCATACTACACATGAGATTATCTTATGATACAGCTCAGAAAGAATCACAAAACAATAAGATGGACCCTAGCAGTGCTATATGTATGCATGTGAGACGGAATTGGGGATACCAATCTAGGGAAGTTGCGCAAAAGAGTTGAGACGGAAAGCCAGGTAAAAGAGAACTTCTTGCATAGTTTTTCCACAATCTGACAACTTGTAATTTCTGTGGATTTTCATACCATTCATTGAACTTCCTTCTCCAGGCGGAACTCTCATAACTACATATTTGTTAGGCCAAAAATAACCATACCAACATTGGCAGGCGAGAAAATGCTTCAGGATTGCCTATAATAATTCATCACCTCGAATAACCATATCCTCTCGCTTAACTGTTAATATAGATGCTCATCTTCAACAGTGACTTATTGAATGCAAAGATTACAACCAAGTCAGCTTTAGATCACACCCCCACAAGAGCAAAAGATCAGAGAAAACCTAACATGAGCTTGACTACAGTATGCATGAGGCAGCACCAAGTAGCTCGACATGCTATGGACTCTGTATCTTTCTGAAGTTTGAAACCGAAACCATCCGCAGCATGAAGGGATCAAAATCACCTAGTCCTTAGCAAAACAAAATTGCAATTGCGAAACCCACAAGGCATAAACTACTCCATACCCCTTTATCATCATAAACTACTTTGTTTCGATGCGCCAAGCATACAAATCTCTAGCTCCAACATCATTCTACCAAAATACCAAGAAGTATCCTGAGCCTGACTATACCAAGAACACCACGGAACAGAGGACTTCGCCAACCCAACGCTCAATTCGAAAAACCAGATGCTGCTTCTACTTCCACATCTACTTAGCTAGATCAAAAGCACAAAGACGTACCTTCAAGGAAGAAGGATTCCGGAAGCACCTCCAAGAGGGTGTAGTCCTTCGGAATCCAAGCAAAGCCATGACCTCACTCTCTGCAAATTTCACTCATCCTCCTCATCACTCTCGTCACTGAAATAGCTCACCTTTTTCTCTCTCCTCTCCTTCACTTTCTCTCTCTTCTCTCTCTCTCCCCTCAACAATCTCTCGTCCGCGCCGTTGTCCACGACCGAGGCCCAATTCTCCTCCTCGAATACCTCCCCTTCATCGTCTCCACCGCCGCCGTGGCCGCCGCCGCCGCCCCACTCCTCCCTCCCTCCGCCGCCTCTCCTCCCCTTCTTTGGGACAGGCCTCTCTCTCGGCCCCAGAACATTGTTAGGGCACTCGTAGGACAGGTGCCCGTCCCCACCGCACTCGTAGCACCTGCTCTTATCCTTGTAAACCCTCTTCCTGATGAACTCGGTCGCCCGGCCGTTGTCGATCGCGATCGACGCGGCGACCTTGCGGCCGTTGAGGATCTTGCCGTGCATCTCGGTGGCCGCCCTCTGGGCTTCGGGCTGCGAGACGAACTGGACGAAGGCGACGCCGCGGCTGCGGCGGGTGGCGCGGTCCTTGAGGACGGTGACGCGGGCGATCTTGCCGAAGGTGGAGAAGAGGGTGTGAAGGTCGGAATTGGTGAGGGAGAAGTCGAGGTTGGAGACGTAGAGGGTCGACTTGGAGGGGACGAGGCCGCCAGAGCCGCCGCCGCCGCCGCCAGAATTTGGGTTCCTTCTGCCGTGAGTAGTGGTGAGGTCGGAGGTTGATGGCTGAGGAGGAGGAGGAGGTGGAGCTGAGGCGTACCGATAGTAGAAGGTTTCGTCCTCGTCGGAATCTGACTCGTTGTGCCTGCGCTTGTTCTTGGGCTTCCCCATTATTATCGCTCCTGCTTCGCGCTTCGCACTTTCTTCTGTCGTCGTCTTCGCCATCGGCTCGATATACCCGCGGCAACGATCGGGCTGGGCTCTGCCATCAATTAGCTTCCGTGGGCCAGGCCCAATTAAGACGGCCTCGCTTCATGGGCTTTCAACGCCAGCCCATATAGTCGACCCACCTTCGACGGTCCCGGTGTTTCATCGATCCTCGTCACTGTTTGTGTTGTGGCTTCTCGGAGGTACCTGTCGTCGGTTGAGGAAAAGGTGAAAACGTAAGGCAAGACGCACGAGTGCTGAGGGGACGGTCCTTGCTTTTGGATATATATGCTCATCGTCGTCGCAAGTTGCGTGCTGATTCCTCACCAGCGCCAGAGATCTCGAAAGCGCCCTGTTCTTGCTGTCGTTCTCTGGATCGGCGACTCGGGCGGGTGGCCAATTGATTGGGAGTGCTCGCGAGACCGCTTCTTTGAGGTAAGCACGGAGATCCTAAATCTTTCTCGTTTCGTCTTGGGAAATTGTTCCTTTCTCAGCGTGTCCTGTTGGCCTAATGTTTCTCGGATTCGCTGTGCTTTTTTGAGTCCGAAGCTTATGGGCTTCTCAGAAAAACGAAGTTAAGAGTTGAGTACTGTGCGGGTTGATATGTTTTGTGTGATTGAAGGAGCTCTCTCGGAGCTCAATATTTCAAGGTTTGTTATTGATGGTGATGTTGTGGATTCAATTCTCTGATAGTTTGATGGTTACTTGTGTTATATCTAAATGCTGTTAGACCGTTTAGAGTTTTAGATGGTTGCGCATAATCATCTCTTATTTGAATGGGGCACCCCTGGAATCGTGAAGGTCTAACGTGTGCAGGCGTGATGGCGAATGTTTACTTGGGATGTGACAATAAGTTGGGAATGGCCACAATATGTTCATTTTCACTTTGTCATTTGATAGAACAGCACAAGCATATGCATTGCACCTGTGTAAGGTTCTGCTCCACAGCTGGATGAAGGAAGAGGGAGGCGATAGCAAACATTTACATTATGAAATTTCGATGACATCGATCCTGGACTTCA
Source organism: Rhodamnia argentea (assembly GCF_020921035.1). Taxonomy (NCBI): domain Eukaryota; kingdom Viridiplantae; phylum Streptophyta; class Magnoliopsida; order Myrtales; family Myrtaceae; genus Rhodamnia; species Rhodamnia argentea. Next base: position 4,239,456 of record NC_063154.1, on the reverse strand, counting down.
TTTAGAGCAGCAGATTTTTATGGTGTTGGATAAATATGTGGAAGACAGAGGATCAAAAAGAATCTTAAGTATGGTTGTCATTGTCACTCTCGTTCCTGCCCTTTGGGTTGTTTGTGTTTACAAGATCCCAGGGGCTGAACTCAGCCCCACGTTTGAGAGGTCCACTTTGAGATAGGAACCGTCCATTTGGCTGTTCATAGTACACATTTGAAGTAGTGCCAATTGATGCGGAAAGGGGGGTGGGGGGTTAGTGATTGAATACCTGCCACATCCTGGCTAATGTAGAGAAAACCTGGTTCAGCTCGACATAAGATAGGGGAGGTCATTCCCCTGTTGTAGATTAGGGGCCAGGACTCTATACGGTGTCCACTTTGATAAATCTTTTTTCTGCTTGGAAAACAACAATGTATATCGTTAAAAAAGTTGCAAGCAGAATTTCGGTCTTGGTGCTAGATGTACTTATGGCTTTTGAGCACCGTAAAAAGAAGCCACTCAGCTACTATTAGAGGTTTCACAGACTAACTGGAAGGGCATGCTTGTGCTAGCTGCTATGACGAACTTAATGCACTATTTTTGTGCAATTGACACAATATCTTTATGGAAAGAAAAGTTACTGAATTCTGCTTAAGTGAGAGTCACTTCCATGTATTTACTGAATGCATATCCAACCAGCATGTCTTGCCATCTCACAACCATTCTAAAGGTTTTCCTCCACAGGTTGCCCTCTAGTCCTTATTTTGGTCCTCAGGTATACATATGTTGCCGGACCATGTTCTGAATTGGTGACACTGATGTTACTTGTCAATTGTGACCTTTGACCAATTGGCGCTTGAAACTGAAGGACGTGCATTTTTGGGTCCTGGGTTACTTCGTTTCTTTTCTTCTTTTTGGCTGAACCTAGACTGCATAGATGCTGGGGATCAGGCACTATATCCTCAGAAGACATCCTTCACCATATGTTATTGGTTCCATTAATTCTAAATGTGCCTTCGAAATTTTGGCTGACAATATCCTGTTAAAGTAACAATTTCATTGCAATCGGGTTCCAGGTTTTCCAAGTGCAAATGGTGAATCGACATGGATTTTTAAAGTTGCAATCAGAATGGCAACTAGGATCTGAAGGACCCTGAACAACTTAAATCTGAAAAAAGCACTGACTTATCAATTTGGGTTGGGATCCAGGTCTAACACAGATCCCAGTCTGCCTTAAAATGAAGACTAAGGCTAATTTCCCGAAGAATTGATGTTCTTTTTTTGGTTGCAAAAGTTCATGATATTTTTTCTATGGGAGTAAGTGCTTGCTCGTCTGCAACTGGCAGTTTTGCCATTTCTCGGTTCGTTTCTTTACTTTTTTCTTGAAAAATTTTCCCTGTGTAAGTCATTGACCAGACTAGTGATGATTTGTCATTCACCTTCAACAAGATGCATGGATTCTCCACTGCTGATGGCTTTGTGGAGATAACTGAAAGCTTGGCAGAGATGATCAAGTATGTGGCGAATGAACCTTCAGTGGGGCTATTTTACATGCTGCAGCACACCCAGAATGCAGTGCCCAATGTTATTAGTCTCAAGAATAATGTTGCCGGGAAATCACAAATAACCAATCTGCATATCGAGGACTTAGAAGATTCTATTACAATGATGAGGTCAATGAAGGATTGTGGGATCCCCATTGTTGATGACATGATTGGTGATATCAGCAAATCTCTAGCAATTATGTCGGCGAAACAGCCTAAAAAAGGATTGATACACAACCAAACCTCGGGTTTTGAAATGCGAAGAATTAGCTCGGCAGGGCCAACCACTTGGGGACGATCTACCAAATTTGACCCTCAAGATGGTGAAAGGAGTGGAAATTACTTTTCCAACGTTTTAAAGTCGGCGAAACAAAGGGCGAGCAATTTTAAGTGGTCTAACCTTGATTCCCAAGACCCTGTGCAAACGCAGGGTGAGAAACATTTGATTTATACTCATGAACCATTGTCAGTTGCAGAAACCAGCTCAAGCTCGACTCTGCCAGTGGTCGAGTCTGATGAACTTCCATTATCTAGTGAGGTTTCTGAAGAACTGCAAGCAGAGGAAGGAGGAGAAAGCCACACTACTCTCCACTTGCCAAGTGATAAGGTATTGCCGGTGTCAGAAGACTTCGAGAGTTTTAAAGCTAATAGAGAAGCAAAATTGGAGGAGTGGCTGGGAGAGACTGGTCACCGTAATAATTGCAACGGAGCGACTAATGTGGACCCAGCTTAGCTTGATTCGCCGCTGTTTAAAATAACCGCCCTTGTGCATTTTATTACTTGGGATGTAAATATCTGTCCAGATGATGATCAGTATTGACCGATTGCTTGCTTGCTATGAGAAATACGTTCATCACTGTCGTCTTTTCAGAGAGAGCGCAATACAGATGATTCAAGGCTCTCCTACAGAGATGAAGATTGCTTTCTCAAGGCAGTTTCAGAGAAATGCAGACAATACTTGCGTCGGCCAGGCAACTTATCAGCAGCAACAGTCGTGCATGTAGTTCCATTTTCTTGGTTCCTAACAAACATCTTATGGATTCCTAGATGTAGAACTGCATCAGGAGTCTCCCAAAACTGAGCCTTTTTCTTTTATCTTCTTGTGAAGTAGGTTGTATATTTTTGGCTTGCTTATAACAGTTTCTCCTTTGTGAGGAACAATGAGTGAGGTGATGATCTGTAGCTTGTTGTGGAATAAATTTCCATGTACTGGTTTTATTCAATATCAGTTATTTGGTGAATCTTTGAGACAAATGGTTGAAAGACGTAGTAAAGAAATGGTGTGAGGCCTTTAACAGAGTACAAACTTGTTGCTGCAACTCACCAGTGAGGCCTCTGACGGGCCTTTTCTTGAACCTCTCTGCGTTTGTGGTAGAAATAGGCTATAGAAATACTTTCAGTACTAGTCTTCGGTGTCTATGCAGACTAACAAGATCACACACCAACTGCGAAACTCTATTTGGCTTACATAGGCGGGATCTATCCAAACATTTTCGTCTCTCTAAATCTTTAAGATGATCTGTATTCTGAGGATTAACCTTCCCACCTACGGCACCCACTCAACTCGGCCAGGTTTGCCTTATATTTTCCATTTTGACTCTGCTCTTGCCCCCCAGGAAATTGTTCTGCCTTGCCCTCCAGCTACATTCGGCTGAGGGATCTAAAGTTACAGTCGTTTGCTGTCTCCTCGAGTCGGTTACAGGGGGCCTCCTTTCACCAGTCTATTTGTCTAGATTCTGCTTCAAGTACAAGACTTACGCCCAGAGCAAAGCACACAGGACCCTCTAGGAAAGGTACAATTCACAAGAACATTTCCCTTTGGTTTAACTAACAATCACATTTCAAAGTCAACAAAAGGCCATATGAAGAATTCCACAAAAAATCTCCTGCGAATTCCACGATGATTTCCAAACTGGCATCTGCTAAATTGAACTAAGTATCTTATGTATTTACGTTTGTATCTGGAATTTCACAAAAGAAAAGGGAGTCTCCTTTCTGTCACACCTAGAGGAATCTTTGAACCTCAGGCTGTATAGCTGAATTTCGCCAATGAATACTTTGGAAGCATAAAAAATTCTTCGATCATCTGCCTTAAAACGTTTTCCAAAAAAATAGCATGATGGTGACGTCCTCAACGAAAGAACAGAAAATTATAGGTCCTGCTTCCTTGAGGTAGTAAAGGGTAATCTCACTCCATCACTTGATTGGCAGCAGTCAGAACGATCAGCGGCAATAAGAGATGCCACATTCAAATATTGCCACTATGACAACGTCAATGAAATACAGGCCTTCATGAAGACATTCTCTTATCATGGAGGTGGCTGGGAGGAAACTGGTTCACCAGCTCTTGCTTCAGAATGAGTTTTTTAACAATCTATCATCTGCTAGTCCACAAAGCCTAGCCAAAATCCATTTGGAGCTTCTATTTAGTCATGCAAATGTTGGTGACCCATGATGATTAACCAACGATAACTAACTTTACACAGCTCAAGGGACACCAGCATCAAAAGCAAGGCCATATAGAATCATAGATGCAATGCACAACCTGTAGAGAGAGTATGAGGAAATGAGGATCCAATCTTGGCAATAAGAAAGAAGGCAAGTTCAAGAGCCTAGTCAGAATGTGTCAAATTATCCAGCCCCAAACTTTTCCCCACAGAAAGTCATCATTTGTATTTGTGACAGCCAAAATTAGTATTTAAATGAACCCGACTAGACTGAAAATGCTAAATTCATTAATATTAAAACTAGTTGATCCTACTGAGCAGAACCAACGAAATCCCGACTTTACAAAGGCATTTTGCATCTAGATTTTCTCTATGTTTTCCATATAGATTCCAGACAGGCCCATTAACTTGACGATGTATCCCCACATGCAGGGTGGCCAACACATTGTCTAGGTGCCGTCTCCTTTTGGGACTCATTTCCTTATGTCTTCAATGAGAAGACTAACAATATGGGGGCAATGAAGAAACTAAGAAGAAACTGGTTCCTAAAACAACCAACATAGTAGATTTTTTACTATATTTGCGTAAGCACAGTCAAAGGTTCAGTGGAACGTCACGCAGAAGAACAGATACTAAGTTGAAGACCAAATCAAGGAGGCCATAAGATGGAATCGAAATTCACTAAATTTATCTGTTCTCTATATAGAAAGAAGTAAGTACCTGCTCAAAACATCGCAAACTAACCGGTCATCGATACATGTCAACTTCTTGAGAGGAACCTGGAAGCTCAGCTCTTATGCTGGGAAGATCGTAGTCTGAACTGAAATTCAAAATCAGTCAGTTTCTTTTGCATTTCCTTTCATCAAAAGGGAGAAGAGAGGTAAGGGCTCCACTATAATTGATTTGTGTCTCTCAAGATTTGGTGCTATTCAAATGGTTCAGTATACCAAAAATCTTCAAAAAATTTCTGACGAAATGGTGCCTTCGACCTTTCGGCAGCAAAAAAATGTGGCAGAGAAGATAAAAAAAGATAACAGGTTTAACAAAGAAAAGCCAAGGTAAGCCAGGATTTCAAGTTCTCAATTCTAAGCCAACAATCGACGACCGTTACTCAAAAGCCAGCTAATTTTCAGTAAGTCGCAATATTCATATTACATCATGAAGGTAAGGAAGAGCCACCAACTTAAATTTACACGCGCGCACAGTGTGATAATACTCGATTTGGGCACTAATTCTTGGTAAGTAGGAAGATTCATATTAAATCATCCAGGCAAGGAAAAGCCACCCACTAAAATTTACACGAACACCATGTGGTAATGCTCGATTAAAGCAATGGAGTAACTATTGCAAAAAGAGTGATTAAAATAATGTTGCGGAGGATAACTCAGTAAATGACAAACTCCACCAGATTGCCCAGAAAGTGGAGAAAGAAAAATCCTAGATACAAATCGCCTTATCATTGAATTAACAACATTTACGAAAGAGCCCACATAGCTATGGGACTTTCCAGGGAAAGTAAATCAGACTTTTAATTCCTGAAGCGTTCAGATTGTTAGATAATGAAATCTGGAACAACAAACAGCCATAAGTGAAAATCGCTAGTGACTATCATTACCGAAATGAATGATGAAAGCGAAGTTCCAAAGCCATCAAAATGTGAACATATAAATCTGTGATCTCACCGTTCACCTGTCTGCAAGGTGTACACTTTCTTCTAATTGCTTCGTTATGTCGTCATGAACTTGCCCTACAAAAGAACGATATTCTTCAGATATTCAGTTACAGTAATATAAAGAAATTTACAAGTGTACCATACATAATGAACCTTCTACTACAATGAAACAACCCTCCCGTATTCATTGTGTTCAAACCCATAATGAACCGGCCAATTCAACTTGTTGAACCATGAACCAATCCAAAGTCATCTCCTACTAGACCATTGACCGTGTATAGCGGAAGTGTTTTGAAATGGTATTGACCCGGTTTAACTGGTCAAACTGAGGCAATTAGATTTTTTTCTAGGGTTATCGAGCCAATCAAATATTTATTACTCCCAGAGGAAGCCTACAATTACTAATATGAAAGTACATGTCCGGGCGTTATTTGCAACAAAAAGGGTTTTGACATCTGTTCGGCACTCCTTCATTAGCAAGACAAATGTTGCAATTGCTGAAAAATTAATGATATTTTAACAAAACTTGAACCACCGATTCAACCAGCTGAGCTGCTAGTCCGACTCTGGGCCAAAAAAGAGCAGCTGATTGCGAGACATTGATTTTTTAAACAGTGGCTACTTAGTTGTATCGGTCACACATCCATTCCCACTAAAAGAGCAAAAGAGAAAAAAAAAATTATAAAGAGAAGGGAACTAGTGCAATGAAACAATAAATCCCAATATTTATAATAGAATGATAATTGACTCCTACCATTAACTAAGCCTGCGAATCTATAACATGTAGTTGGCCAAAGAAACTATCTAGAACATGAGATAGTAATTTCATTCCTGCTTTTAAGTACTGGCGCCCACGAAAGATATGCTATTATGCAATATGAGTGATACACGAGCAATAAAATCTCTCTTTTCCTATCTCTATCTCAATGAGACGAAACAAAATATCTTATTTTCTTAATTAACTAATTATTGGAGCAAGTCTTGAACAAGCCCCCCGATTCCTGACTATAAGTTATTCTTTCCTTTTCTAACTGATTCGTGAAATGCCATACATATGCCTTCTTGACAATAATCGTTCCTCAATCTATAACCGACATATAATACTCCAAGACAAACTATACAGCTAAGATCATTTAATCTAATCATCCCACAAGACCATGGGCCAACTGGTAATGAATATTGACTAGACAAAAATAGCATCCAATTCTATGCATTGCTATTTCCTGGATTTATTATACAAAAATTAGTAGACCTCCGAAACATCTATAAAGGAAAGTTGAGTCACACATTCTAGCAGGGGACTTAAACACAACTCAACCTTTATTTTTTATTCATGTTGTCTTTCATCCCTTTATCGTGTTACGTCAACTCAAATGTGTTCAATCGAGATCTTAAATAAGAGAAAATGACCCCGTAAAGTAAAGAGCCTCGCCTAAAGGACCAGACCCGGAGCTCAGTACCAGATTACTTGGCGATGTATGTTCTTGCCCAATTGATTCCCTATATTTTTAGTTTTCTTTATTCCACTAGTTCGATAATTTGATAAGTTCCTTTTTTAGTTCTGTATCGCTATTTTGAATGTCTTAGAAAGATTCACTTTATCAACACCGAGACTTTTCTCTACTAGGAAAGAAATCACATGATGCATATTATAGATACAACTCTTAGCCAAATGAGTCATGTTGCTTTGTCGATAAAAATGACTAAAAGACACAGTTTCCCTTATTCAGCCTCACAAGGAGAAGCAAAATTCATCAGGCAAGTTAACTTTTAGGTTCTCCACAAAATTGAGATATTGTTCTTCTAGGTACAACCAAACCTAAGGTCAATGAGGGTTCCAGACAGATGAAACCCTACTCCCTTGTTTGGTTACCAAGAGCAAAACCATTGGAATGGGATTAAGGACTTTATCATCGCTCCCCCGACATTTAGTGACAGAAAATGATGAGGAAAGAAGATAACACCTGAACGAAACTCATCCCTTTATCATGATTTCTAGGTGGTGGGATTATGAGAGGAATTAGCAAATGGAATTGATAAACACTCGAAAAGAAAATGACATTTCTCCATAATGGACGCGCAGTCATTATCTAAGCTCGCTTTCTTCTCTCTCTCTCTCTCTCTCTCTCTCAAATGTGCACACATAATTCCATATTGCCAATTCCAATCTCATTGCATTCTGTTTATCCAATTCCCACCAACCAAAGAGGAATGGAATGGAGAAATCGTCAATATATAGAAACCAAAGTACAAACATATATCCTTTCAATCTCAGCATTTCATGAAAACAGAAGTTTACGAATCCACAAGCTGATACAGAAATAAACAAGTGCTTATAAAATTCATGTATAGTGCACCCATCAACCCGGTAAATATACTGAAGAAACGTTACCAACCAAAACTAAACAATTCTTGTAGCATACAAATGCAAGAAGTTTAAGCCACTTATTTTCCCAGGTAGGAATGAGGTTTAGTCATATGGTGAATGTGGCGAATGAAACAAAAGAAAAGGATGTTAAATGGACAAATAGAAGATCTATTTTCGAGCCACAGACTGTTTTGCTCGCGAAGGTCTACGTCTACCTGTCTCAGATGGGCCAGGAGTGGCTTGATTTGTGCTCCTACCATCATGTGTCACCTTACTGCTTTCAGCATTTAAACCAGGAAGAGCTCCCAGACCTCCACTTTTGCCCACTATTTTAGCTTTTCTGAGGTATTTTGAACAGAAATATTGGAATTACTAGACCGATTTAGCTATATCTAGCAACATAAAAGCAATTGGAACTTAAGCTAGGTCTAAGCATTGTACCTGACAACTTTTTGCTTCGGAGCACCTCTTTTATTCATCAATGTACCTTCCAACAATCAAAATAGGTTTCAACACCAGATTTTTATACGAAAATCACTACTCTTTTGATAAAGGTCTGATTCCTCACCTGATTTAGTAGCCAAAGAAACTGAAGCAGGTTTGCGCTTGCCCCTTTCAGCTTTAATGGAAGCAATCACAGAATCAGCGGCAGGTCCTAAACCTTTCCTCCCTATCAGCTTTATCCCAAGCTTTTCAGAAAGATGATAAAACCTCATCTCATCACCTCCTCTCACTTCTCTCAGCTCAAGAGCCTGTTGCTTTGACAACAAGGTGTAAATGTGAAGTTGTTGTTGCTGATTAAAATGTGACTGAAGCTGTTGAAATAGTAGTTTATTGGTATGCTGGTCTGACTTCAGACCCTCATGAGCTTTTTTACGAGGCTCGCTAAAAGTCACTCTCAAAATTGCCCCAGAACTGGGATCAGAGTTCTTCTCATAAATGACAGCAAAGCTCCCAAATTCCAAATCAGGTTCCCTGAATAAGTCAGCTAGAATGGAAGCACAGGAATGGGCATTCTTCGATGGAGTCTGGTCAATCTTTTTCTTTGAAGCACGAGCATTAGCATGATGAACCATATTAGCAGCTTCTCTCAGCCCAGTCAGAAAGGCCCCATGCATAGTTGCAGGATACCTTCTGGTAGTTGCCTCCCCAGCAAAGAAGAGCCTTCCATCTCCCACACTTTCACCTAAAATGTCATAGTCATCTCCAGAGGCCCCTACCGCCACATTAGAGTAGGAACCTAAGCAAAAAGGATCACCACCCCACCTGGTGCAGACAGTTTGGATAGGATCTGGTACCTTGATCCCCTGAGGTTCATAAATACCTGCACTCCCAGATCTTAACAATAAGTGAACAATTACGGATAATTATCTACACAACCATTCGACTTCATCGCATGAACAGCCAAGAAACCATCCATAGTACACTAACTGCTCTCCCCATACCAAGACTTTGTCTTTGATCTAAAAACTCTGAAAGACTAAGAAAAAAGGATCAAGGCAGAAAAAAGCTAGAAATTGTAGCCGCTGGACGCTGTTGATGACTGGCTTGCTTAGTTTACATGGAAGGGGGTTAAGAACAGCACAAACTTCACTCATACAAAGATTTCATGCCAATATTTAATATTTCGCAGGGACACAAACTACAACAACAAACGGGCTACACTTGCAAGTGTCATACGATAAAAGAGAACCAACCTTATTTATCTATCATATCATCCATCATAGTGTGAAAGGAACCTAGTCGACTCGTGTGAACAAATACTCATTGATTCGAGAATTCAACCTCAATACACTCGTTGTCTATTCCAAGTGACATACGACAAAGTTGCAAGTGCTTCCTGAAGATACTAGACAAATGACAGGCTAGCAAGCAATGAGTAGCTGAATTATGCTCTTAAGCCAAGCCATAAATTTCTTACACTTCAAAACAGACTACGGGCTAAATAAGAAGTTCTCTGAGTTATATTAGAATCAATAAGTACTTGATATGCCAACATCAAATCTGAGCCATAATTTACCCAATTTGCACGCTATGATATCCATCATTCTAGGCAGCATGTTATTTAAATGCACCCATAATGCATATAGTAACCTCCGACATCCAATATAATCCATTAACTACATAATATGTCAAGTCCAAATACTAAACATAGTGTTTGCACATTGCACGCCATAATTTCTGTGTTCTTTTCTTCACAACAAGTAATACATCGTCTGCAGTTATTTTGGTCCAGCAATACATTTATTAGTCCCCTAAAAAATGCCCATGCACCTTCTTGTCGACTCATGCATTCATGCATTCTCTTCTGCACATATGTAATATTTTGGGTAATCATCTCAATGGTCCTAAAAAATCAGACGAGAGTAAATCAGGTACTAGGAAGGTCCATAAATTTAAAAAAAAAGAGAGAAAAAAAAAAGAAAACAGAATCTAACTCGCGATATAGATTCAAATGATATAGTCAGATAGCTCTGTATTCTAAGAACAATCATATATTTAGGGTAGAAAAACAAATCTATAACTAAGATATTCTGACAACAAATACACAAAGTACATGATATTGTTTTCGCAATTATGGAGGATCGATTACGCGTTCCAATTTTTCCACTCTTATTTTAAAGCAAGTTTTGCACTCATTAACTAGCCATTAACAAATTTATCGAACTCCAGTAATTAAAGCAGAACAGTTGATTTTAATTACAGCTGTTACCCTTAAGAATTTGAAGAACCCGCGTCACCGCATCAGTAGGGGGCATGCTCTCAAACTTATGTGCAGCTTCCCCAGCTACTAATGCAATCAAGAGAGGACCACCTGCAACCGTTGCATAGCTATAAAACAAAAAGAACTCCCCACGGCGGCTTGGATCATCTTTTAGGTGTCCAAAGGTGTCAAGATCTGTGCCCCAAAACACATGGGGAAAAAGCATTGCAACCTTATTTAGCAGCCCAAATCCCAGCCTCTTTATCCCGTCAAGCTTTCTCTGAGGCAACTCGGGAATAAACTTGATAGACCCACTTTTCAGAACACCAAGAGGAACAGTACAAAGTGCCATATCACCCTCAAAAACCTGGCTACCTGCCATGACTTGCACACCATCATTGCCATATCTGATAGTATGCACAGTTCTCTCATACAAAATAGGTACATTCTCAGCCAAAGCCTGAACCAGCCTTCCATTCCCTCCATGCAAAAAACAGTGATCACCTCCCATATCATAAGGATCATCCTGGTCCCAAAATGCAAGGGAAAGCTTTGAGAGCAAACCTGCATTAGCATATTCCAAATTGGCAAGATGCCAATTGAACAAGTTCATTTCCTCAGCATTTACAGCATCCCCATAAACTGGCCTAAATGTTTCCAGGGCGGATCCAAGCGAAACATCCATGGACACCTCTCCCATAGACTGCCTAAGCCTGCTGGCCTTATCCAAGAGACGGTTAAAAGCAGTCTCAACCTTCATGTCTATGTCGGAGTCAACCGGCTTCCCATCCACCCTGTAAATAGGGCACTTATCCCTCACCTTGTGAAGTGGATGCCCTAGCTGCCGAGCAACAATTCCGAGGGGGTTCCCCAATGTCCCAGTCAATACACTTCCCCCTAAATCGGCAGCAGCAGATAGCTTGTTCCCACCTTCCATCTTCTTTGTATAAACCCTCCCACCTGCTCTCTTCCTACCCTCCAAAACTGTCACCTTAAAACCCAACCGCATCAACTGCCGTGCTGCAGCCAATCCTGCAAGGCCAGCGCCGACAATAACCACGCTATGCCTGCTCGGCTCTGCCGGAATCTTGTCTTTAATTGCGGGCGTGACCCCAAAATTAATATACCCATGAGAAACCAAGTAATCATAAGCAGAGTCCAGTAGAGAAGTGCACTGTTTAGGGATAACATCCACAAACATCTCCTTGGTAACCCAATTGGACACATTCTCACGCCATTTCGCAATAATGTGGTTCCTAATCAAAATATAGTTAACCTGTTCGATCCCGCCGATCACTGGCACAACACCGAAATCGATCTCTTCGTCAGTGAGCGAGTCGGCTGGGAACCCAGCCGTGAGTGCAATGAGGGCCTCAGCCGTGGACTCTCTATTGATCACGATTATCTCATCAGAAGCGTCAGAGACAGAGCTAGGGTTTTCCAGAGCAGGCTTACTCGAAACAGCAGCAACCAGAGCAGACGAAGAGGCCGATGCGGATGCAGATGCGGAACTAGGATTACCAGACGGCAAGGGAGGGAGCTGGAAGGGGGCCACATTCCGCTGCGACCGGCCTCGCCTACGCTTCTTGGGGACGGTGAAGGAGAGGAGGGGATTGTAGGCGGAGCCCGAGGCAGAGGCGGAGGCGGAGGCCAAGGTGGGATTAGGGTTTTGCGGGGACGGAGGGTTGGGAGGTGGGGGAGGGACGGGGCTGGGGCTAGGGTTTGGGAGGGGCTCGAAGGGGTAGAACTCGAGGGGAGGGAATTCAGCGAATGGGTCGGGCGAATCGCTCGGAGGCTCCATTCTCGCGGCTCTGTCTCGCTGCGAGAGAGAGAAGAGTAGGGTTTTAGAAGAAGAAATGAGAGAGACGAGAGGGAGTGAGGACTGACGAACGAGAGGAGAGTGAAGGTCGGTGGCGTTCGGTCGCTGAGAAAAATATTTGAACGGTTTTAGTCGTTAAGTCCGTTTAAATCCGAGAGCCGAGTGCGCGCTCGAAAGAGCTCGAAAGGTGGACAGCCTCGGGGATTCGAGGCTCTTGGCCCAAGCGCAAGCCATGCACAAGACGCACGTGCCTCCTCCGAGTGAGGTAATGCTGATCGGCTCATTTTTTTTCTCTTCTCCTCTCTTTCGAAAATATTCCCTCGAAGGTGTTAAGTGAGACCAAATCGGATATCGGACTGGGTTTCGAGGGATGTCGGGTTTAATTAGATATTTTAGTCGGTTTAGACATACATTTCCATTGACGAGACTTCAATATTTGCTTTTGTTGCAATCTTGAGTCCGTTCTTGTTATTCAAGTTATTTGGACGGCAGACGATGCGAGTAGGGTGAAATGCGAATGAGCATCGGTAAGATGTTTAATCACATCATGTTAGGTCCCAAGCCAAATCCCGCCGGCAATTCATGTTTTGATATCTTTTGCTGAAGTTTAATCCGGCAAATCATGTTTTGTTATCTTTCTTGGAAATTTAAGTGAATCAAAATGTACACGGATCAACTCCAAGACAAATGTAAGAGTTGTGAAATTTGCCCTTTTGTTAATCTATCTTTATCTCCTTGGCATCAAATCAATGTCTACATTTGTTCCACAGTTAAAGTTCTCCTGTCTTTTGCGAGTAAATATTTTTTCGTTTTGCCACCGACCCACCGCAAAGACTGGTAGCAATACGAAAACCAAGGAATCAACCGGAAATCACAAATTAAAATACTAGCACAACATAAAAAGGGAATATGAGCAAGTGGATAAAGAAACCCCTACAAAGTAAATGTGCACTCTGGAAATTACTTGCATGATGTTCAGATCTTAGCAGAGCCTGTTTTCACCAAAAAAAAAAAAAATGGACAAAAATAATTTCTAAAGTCCTCCAAACGAAGCTAAAACCTCTTGCAATAAAAACTGATGACCATGAGGTTCCTATTCTCCTCAATATATACTCAGCCAGTAATGCTGCTTCAGAGACGACTCTACCGGCTCTTTCAATTTTCCATCTCTGGGTATGAATGTCGATCGACCGTAACCGCCTTTTGTGGTATTGATCTTCAAGTAATCAATATGTAGTTCAACCAGCAGCTCAGAGGGCAGGAAGCAAATGCTCAAATTCTCCTTGACAATGAACATCTTTTACCATTTTTCATTTGAGTGCTATTGCATGAGAAAGTTCAGAGAAACTCAGTCCGGCATGAGCAGTGATTTCTTAGCTCTTCCAACCCAGTGCCTGAAGGTCAACTGGTTTCAATTCAACATGCTTCCCGATCCTGAAATGATAACAAAATCAGACAAAAAAGTTCTAATGAATCTTGCTACCTGGAATGTAATTAAATGAAGTGATAACATAACTTCATTTTCCAGTAGAATCTGCTATAGCACAAGTTAGAGCTATCAGCAATGACTGGTAAGAAAGTATCATCTCATGCAAAACATGCATTCATAATTGTGCTCGTGCATGAAATGCGTCAAGAATGAAAAAGTCTAAACTGGACACAGAGATGACAAATGGGTAGAGTTAAGAGGAATTACCCAAGATCTGTTGGAAGTCTGAAACCACCAATTCGGACTCGCTTTAATGAATAAATCTGGAAAAGCAAACGAGAGGTAAGTTCTTTTACATGAAAATATGTTAGCATATGCAGAGAAATTGTTATATGGTCTATAGACCAAGTGTATCAAGATCAATCGAACCATTAATCATGTGGGTCCCCCCATCGGGCCCACATGATCAACGATCTAGATGGGCTTGATCTACAAACCATGCCATATTTTTCCGCATCTGTAAAGATGAGTTTGTTCCGCAATCGACCAATCTAACCTCAAGTCCAGCATTTTTTATAAGCTCCCTGACTTCATGGTTCCTGCCTTCATGGACCTGGCGATGCCCAATAAGGAAAATAGAATTATGACATGAAAGCTACTCCAAGGCAATGAAAAGAAGACGTATTATAAAGCCAAAAGACGATTTAAATTGTTCAAGTTTTCTCATTTAGTTGTCATTACAGGTAAGTGTTCCTAAACATGCCAATACTCTGCAATTTTCATCTCGCCACTGTGGCAAATAAAGCGAAAGGAGTCAGAAAAAGAAACTACATTGAAATATCTTGCTTTTCAGCACTGAAGATAAGAGGATGAGTACTTCTATTTCAGCTGTTGGTGTCATTGATCAGTTGATCTAAAGTGTTTTTCCTCTTTCTACTCTTTGGACAAATAAAGATTGCTTCCGGACATGAATAAACTACTTCCAATACATTGACATCAGGACTACAAAAAAAACTGAAAGAGACCGAAAATTCTCACTCATCTTCTTTCTGCTAGAAATGTGTTTGGAACCGAATAACATATTTTTTGTCACGATGCTTTGTAAGTGATAAAAGGTACCACAATCCGAAGACGAGGTCTTGAATTATCTGGCTGCCTTGGCAACAACTCCACAGAGTCTGGGATGCAGTGAATTCCATCGACAACTGTTCCCTGACTGATGGCCATAAAATGTCGCTTGTGCACCTCACCATCTACTGCTGCAATGTATCTGCAATTCAGAAACAAAACCAAGGTCAACTCTCAAGTATGGTGAAATGAAGAAGTAACCACTTATACTATTATAATTTGTACCCATATGTGAATGCATTTAAATTCAAAAAAATTCGCTTTCTAGACAATCCCTCTAGAATAGGGAATAGGGTATTCTAACAATATTACTAGTTACTTTGTTCTCTATTTCCATTTGAGTCAATCCTTAGGAAAAGTATTTTGTGTCCACCTATCATCTGAAAAAACAAGCACATGGACAATTTGGAATGCAAACCCCAAAGATTGAGAACTATATCCATAGCATCACGCAATTTTCTACTTTTAATAGTTTCAGAAGCTGCATTGAAGAAAGAATCATGTAAAACACTTACTCCTTAGATAAATTTGCAGAAGGATGTGAAATTTTTTGAGCAAAATCTCCTGCAGAACATAGCACAAGGAAAAGTTTAACATAATCCATGGCACCTTAAACTCAAAGAAGCTTCATGTTCACATAAGAATAATCTGTTGCAGCGTCTCCTTAACTATCATACCGTCATTAGTCACAATGATCAAGCCAGATGTGGCAACATCGAGGCGGCCAACAGTGAATAGTCGGGGTTTGGATAGTCCAGGATTTCTCTTGCCCTAAAATGAAACGGCATTTTTTCCTTAGCTTGCAAAAATGTACAGACATGCTATAAGTCACAGATTTGTTAAGAACTCGAAGCTCCCAGTAAATAAGCCTTTGCAGATACATAAAATGTCTAGCAAAAATATACAGAAGATAGAGTACATAAATGATTAATCAGTAGAGAATGGCACTCTGGCAAGTATGGATATGGTACCAAGATTTTCAGATAGTCGTCAAACAGCTCCAATACGGATTTAGACTCTTTCTCCCCAGCAGAGCAAATGTACCTGTCAGTATTTTCAGCATTAGCTTATGCTAAAAGAAAGGAAAAAAATAACCTAAAACAATTTTCACAAAAAGCTACAGTGTTTGGAGTTAGCTGCAAACCCTTTCGGCTTGTTCAGAGCAAGGTAGACCTTTGGCGGCAACTTTTTGGGCAGGCGGTTCCCATTAACATAAATGACATCCTTCATAGGATCAACTCGAGTCTGCATCAGTGATATTATTTCAACAGCGGAAATAAGCAAATTGTTGAAGATGAAGTTATCTCAATAGCCAAGTCTTGACTTTGATTATGATAACTTCTGTCCTCATTTTCCAAAACCACATTAACAACATGTCATCACAAGAATGTTCTAGCACTTCTCTTCAATTTCCTTTTTCTCCACTCTTGGAAGAAATACGAGGACCCAGAAAACTGACAGCCTTTTTGCTCTTCCTTTTGCCCTTCTTGTTGGTGGGGAGAGCAGGAAAGGCTTTCTCACGAACTAAAGCGGGTTAACAAGTTCAGTCGCAGTTGCCAAGAATGTTCTCTCAAGATCAACTTATGCACAATTGACATGATTCTTGAAACAACAAGGCAATTCTTTTTAAAAGGAAAGAGGAAAATGGTAAACAAACGCTAACTGTAGGAGCTGACCTGAGGGGTATTACACACAGAGCCATTAACAGTGACCTTGCCTTCAAAAATGAGCTCCTCACTGCCCCGCCTCGATGCCACTGTCAACAACAACAACATTGCGTAAATTCCAAAATGATCAAAACACCTCACTGTCTTTACTAGAAGGTACAATCCATTGCACAAAGAATCTACAAAGGAAAAAAGTTGAAAATGAAAAAAAAAAAAAAAAATTCCCAGAACGAAGACATTTTTTGACCGAGAGCTTTCACACGCATATTCGCAAGTACATTAGTGGCACTTGAGCCAGAGCAGTGTACACGAGAGTTAAGAAAACCAGAAATTTGTTTGAATTACCCCCGGCAGCAGCGAGAACCTTGCTGAGGCGCTGCGGGGGATCCCTGAAATTCTCGTTGTAGAACCGGCGCGCCGCCTTGGAGTACTTGGGCTCCCCAGCGGCCGCCGCCTTGGGGTACTTGGGCTCACCGGCGGCCGCCGCTGCCCCCTTCGGCTTATCCTTCTTAGGCGCCCTCTTCTCCTTGGTGTCGGCGTGGGCGAGAGCGTGGATGAGGCGCGCGGGAGGGTGAGACTGGAGCTTGAGCTGGCCGTCCTCGCCGCGGACTATCCAGGGGATGAAGAGCTGCTGGCCCGCGCCGGAGATGAAGCTGCAGTCGCGGGAGTCGGGGTCGGGGCCGGGCGTCTGCTTCGGTTTGGGCTTGGGCGGAGCAAAGGAGATGTCGAACTGTAACGGAGGGGAGGAGGGAGAGGGAGAGGAAGAGCAAGTGATGCGAGGCGAGAGGGAGAGGGAACGGGGATGGTGTCGCGGGAAATGGAAGGACTTGGAGAGGGATGACCACGAAAGTGTTGCGGCCATCGTCCGAGGTTTGGGTTTAGCAGGAGCATGAGAGGTCAGCCTCTACCCGCAGAGACTGAGAGATAGAGGCTTAGCATTTCCATTTGGATTTTTGTCGGCGAACTGCCCCCTAATCATATAAGTTATACGCAATCTTTCGTCCCGATACCTTAAAAAAAAATCCTTAACTTCATTTATGGCACAGTTCTGTCCGAAATTTTAACGTCATTACTTTTAGCTTTTGCCCAAATTTCATATTTAAGAATACATATTTTGAAAATGAATTTTCATGTCAATCTAAATAGCGTCTTGTTGTATTTGAAATTTGGGCAAAAACTTAAACAATTAAAATTGACTCTCTTCAATTACTCACGCTCTTAAGGAAGTCTTCATTCCATCTCGCTATATCTGATTTTGTGATCAATCTTTAATCCCCTGTAGTCAAGGCTCTCCCCTCTCTCACGGTGTGAGAGCTCATGCTCAAGATGCTCGATTACTTCTTACTCGGGATATTTTCATTTTCGATTGTCAAGAAAAATTTTGAAATGAGAGTTAACCGAGTATACTTAAAATTCAAGTAAAAATTAGTATTTTTTATGAGATAAAAAAAGTTTATGATAGAATTATATTAGACTCAAAGTTAGGGCGTTTATGGGATTTTAAAAAAGTTAGGATAAAATTAAGATTAAATTTAAAATTTGAAACTTTTTAGGGTGCTAGGCCGTATTCTTCCGCAGCTACTTTTCTCTTTTTGTCTTTTTCTGGACATCGTAAATGGAACTCCAGTTTTCAACTTTCATTTTGTCCTAAAAATTGACCCCACGACTTTTGCAAATGCCATTTATTTTTCAATATTTCTAAAGGCAAGTTACTTACGAGAAATCTCGAAGCTAACGTGGGTTGATTATTTATTTTATGGGTTTCATATACAACATCGCAACATGTAATATTTCACCCTCCTAATTCATGATAGTGTGAATAAATATTTGCATTGCGCATTCCTAAATAGCGACAGGCAATACAAGATAGTATATTGGAGAAAGCTTTAAAAAGCTAATTTTGTTTTCTACTATACATAGCACTGTCGATGCACGACGTAGATAATATATAACATTGTCGAAGATTATCTATAGTCCATTTGTTCATATCCTATAAGCATAATGGAAATCCTAAAAGCTCGTGGGCTAAAGTCACAGATTCTAACCATGTTCTTTTCATTAGTAACCTTCAAATCGTGTTGCTAAATCTCGAATTTGTAGAATATAACGTACGGAATAAATAGCACTAATATAACCCTGGAAAATAGCATAGGATAATGCTGGTGGAAAGTCAGAAATTGTGAAATGCGAGCAAATTGCAGATCATAGAAGGTAAAAAAAAAAAATATAACTACGCTTGCGGAAAATCAGAAGCCCCAATTTATTAAACGCCAAAAGAATCAGAAGTATAATTCTGGCTTTCTAATGCATGAAGGAGCCGATTATAAAGAAATAAACAAATCACAAAAGAAAAAAAAAAAAAAAAACAAATATATCCTTCTCGATTTGTCATGGACCGTGATAAAGTCAAATCCACATTATCCCCCATTCTCGGCCACAGTCCTGAAACAACAGGGGCAATTCATTCAATCCATCAGCATCGATCTAACCTGGTGAACCAGTAAGACTCCGAAACACTGAAGCAGCAAACGTGATGAAATGCACCTGTTACTTGTGTTTCCCGTCATGAAATTGCGCGTTTCTCGATGACTTGAAAGTTTCCAAAAATTCTTTTGCCTTCTGTAGCTCTCGCTTCTTCCTCGACTTGTCCCATTGGTGCTCCGTCGCAAGTATCTCGATAACTCGAGGCAGCGCCCGGCCGGCTGCATCGGTGTCAAGAAATGCGAGTCTCGATCTCCTGGCGATGAAATCAATGGCAGATTCACAGTACTCGTATCGAGCACAGTAGGCAACTTCAGCCTCTAGAAAAGGATATCCATGTGCCAACCTCTTACCCAAACCTTCATCCTTAAAGTACACAAAAGAGAGTAATGTGAGAATGATCCATGAACTTGAAGTTCAATCACCCAATGTGATGGACTAGTTGAAGATTCCAAGTGTCCAATCAGCAAATAAAATATCAAAATCGGCTATGCTAGATAACATTTCTGAACTTGGGTACCGTGAAAAGGCAAAGAGAAAACCGCGGAAGAAATTACTGGATTCCAACAAACTTAGTTGCAGAAATGATGTGTTTCAAATGCTGTGCATATGTTCTCAAATATGAACAAGGCAACTAAACAGCTCGCCTGCAAGAAACCAAGACCAAAACAGCAGTTACCTAACATAAGACCAGAATGTGTACAAAATTTTTCAGCTTAATGCCATAATCAGAACTGCAAAACCCTTGAGTCACAACTATAAATCAAAAACTCAGTCACACAACGGACCAACTAGCTTTTGGGATGTTCCTACCATCTTTAATGGCAATCATCAGGATTAGCCGCTACCAAAACAACATTACCACTAGAACCTCCGAGCCTTAATATGTTTGCTAGAGTAAAAGCTCAAAAAAAGATCAAGGATTTATTATTCAGACTTCTATAAGATGGTGCAGAAAATATTGATAGTCTTCGCGTCCATCATCCTTCAAACATTGTTGTAGACACTAACAACAGTTGTCTCAAACCACGAGTATAAAAAGCAATAATTCACAGATGGATATACCAGCATGTGCAAGTACTAAAGTTTTCTGGTATTAAAAGGAAGACATAATTCTAATAGCAAGAAGTTAAACCTGAGCTATAGCTGCCACTCTTTCAGCAAAAGTTCCATATGCACGAGACAAATGCTTGGCTGCAGTAGTGTCCATCACCCCAGGAACAACTTTACCACCATATGTCCTTTTCATGCGTACATATTGCTGAGCAAGCACTGTAAAAGATGCAGGATCCCATCCCTCTCCCCCAACCAGTCGGAGGTTGTTAGTAAGACATTCATTAGCCGGCTTTAGCTTTCCAGACCGGATAGCTGCATTAACTGCATCTTCCGCCATGCTGAAACTCATTACATCAATATAAATACTAGTCGATAGAGCTAGCGAAACAACGATTGCGCCGCAACAGCAACACTAAGTACATTAGCCAAATCTAATGTAGATTAGTTGGGGTTCTGTAGCTAGTAAATAACATCGCAATTAGGTGGTAAAACCACAAGAAGAACCATGAAACTAAAATGGTACCTCCGATATGTAGTCCACTTTCCACCTGTGATGGTGACTAAACCTGGGTAATCTTCACACACAACATGATCTCTAGATATGCTCTCAGTATTTTTGGCCGAGGGATCCATTGCCAATGGGCGGATACCACTCCATGCAGAGAGAACATCCATGCGTCTTACCTAAATTAGGCAAAAATCCTTCAAATCCCAGAAACAAGTCAAATATATGGGAAGGAACCAAAGTGCTTAAAAAATCAATAGTATCCTCGTGCTTTCAAAGACCACTTAATAAAATTCTCAACAACAAGGACTAATGACAATTATGCCTAGATATTCGCGCAGCTTTTGACACGTTATTAGTTCAATCAATACTACCACGCATTACCAACCCAAATGATGAAAGTTTAGACCACATAACCCATAATGTAATTTATGTACTTATGTACAAACTAAAAGATTCGGTAATAATCCAGCACAGCATATAATCTTCACCTTCTAAAACTGAAATCAGAACTCACACAACTGAAAGTTATGGTTCCACTTTCAGCAGGGAAAAACTAATTAAATCACGTCCAAGAAAAAGCTCCAGTTCGTGATATTACTGACATATGTCAAACATCATAAGTAAAGGATCGTTTAAACAAACTTAATTCCCAGGAAATTCACAACCAACGTTGCATTTAGATGAAGAAACTGAAACAGGTAATAAAACCCAACCTTGACATTAAGGTAATCACAGATGGCATCAAGTATAAATTGAATCTCGTCTTCATGAGGTTCAGGTAGCATTGTGATTGTAGTGTTAGAGTCTGTAGTGCCCGCGACAGTTCTCCCCAACCACGGAAGCATGAAAACAACTCTTCCATCTTTAGTTTTAGGAACAATCAAGCCCATGCCTTCTGGAGAGTAGTAGTCAGGGAGGACAATGTGTACACCACTGCTAGGACAGATCATTGGCTGTGCATCTGCTTTAGCCATCTTCCTTACAGAGTCGCAAAAAGCGCCGGCAGCATTGACAACAACTTTTGCATATGTGTCAAACTCTTGACCTAAGTACAAAGGTCAGCAAGCCATTAAATTAAGAAATACTAGAACTATGAGGGAAAATCAATACAGTACTTAAGGAACAATTACTAAAGAAAAAGACTGATCAAACAAACAAACTGGAAAAATGCAAAACAAACGGAATTTGTTAATTGGAAGAATCCCGATCTAAACTCCAGGTAAATTTTTAAGTTAAAGAGGTCCATGACAATTCTGGTTAGAACCACAAATCTTTCGTATGAATATTTTTGAAGAACATTAAGTCATATGTATGCTCAAAGTCTGGATTTACACACACAAAAAATGAGACAAATGAAGATTCCGAAACACAGTCTGTATTCTTTCTTCTGGCATATACGTGACCAACTGTAACCAATTGTCCATCCCAATCCTCCTAGAAGAATTAAGGTCAATCAAGCCAAAGCAATAACGTCTTCACAAATTGATTTAACTCTATAGAATTACAAAAATTTCCTCAATTTGGAAAGATTTGCTTTTTTCCACGAGATATTTGAGTATGAAAACCACACTTCTTTCGACCAAAAAAAAAAAAAAACCAAACTTCTGAATAGGATCAGATGTACTTAAAGACAAAATCATCAAATGGAAAATTTGCATCTGGGGATCCCCGGGTGCAGAGCTGAAAACCCTGTAATACTTGCTTCAAAGGACACAACAAAAATTTCCTAAATGTACCTGATAGATTGTCTCGAATCCTGGCACCAATTATTCGTTCACTGACTTCATCCTTAAGAAAGGAAACCACTTCTGCATGGTTGAGAACTGCTGCGCCAGCTAAGGCAGCCGTACATGCTAATCCAACATTGAGCCTTGAGTCATTCATTTGCCCATCATAGTACACCACTGTGCCCTTTAGTACACGATCCTTGCCTTTCCTTGCAAGAGTCGGGAAAAGTTCCGCAGATTCTTGTGCAGAATAATATCTAGATAAGTGCAAAAGGCGCGCTCCTGCTACCAAATCGTATAGCTTCAACCCCATCCAGAAGTACACAACCTCAAACCAGTTAAAGCACGGTGTCATGCAGGGTAAAGCATGGCACAGGTGTGGGGCATTCTCAATGACCTGTTTTCGCTCCTCGAGTGCATGGAAAACTAGCTTCAGTTGCCCATAGTCAAGATTGAACACAGCCTTTTCAAGATATCGAACCCCTACAAAACAAGATTACCATGAGTTGTATTAAAAAAAGGAATGAAGATGAAAGCTTCGTTTAAAGAATATCAATACTGGAAGTAGGACAAGAACAGGGGAATAAACGATGAGCTGAACATAATGTATGATGCAATCGAAAGGATCCAATTTCTTCCATAGTCTGGAACCTTAAAGCATATAAAATTCAGATTCACCAATCTAAACGCACTCACTAGGAGTTGTGACCACAAAAAAAAAATTGCTAGGAGCAAATATTCATGACCAGTGCACGCATCCAATCTCGTCTTAGTTTGAATTCAGTACCTCCATGGATCAGCTTCGTCGACCGAGAAGAAGTGCCGGACGAGAAATCCTCTCTCTCGACGAGTCCAACGCGCAGGCCACGAGTGGTGGCGTCCAGAGCGACGCCACAGCCGGTGGCCCCGCCGCCGATCACAAGAATGTCGAGCGGGTTGGCGGAGCTGGCGCCGATGAGGGCCGATTCCTGGACGGCTCGCGGCGGGACTGCGGCGTTGGGATCGACGATCCTCCGCCTCACGGCGTCGAGGCCGGGTCCGCCGCCGCGATCGGAGGACGCGATGGATGGAGTGAGGGACGTGCAGGCGGCAGCGGTGGCCGCGACGGTGGCGATGCCGGCGAGGCGGCGGAGGCGAGCGCCGGTGGTGGCCATCGGGGAGAGGAGCGGTGTGGTGGTGGCAGGAAAAGAGTGGGAATCAGTTATGGTGGGAGATGATGAGGAGGACTTGCCTCGAGAATCGGATTCTTCAGCGGATCTTGTAATATTATATCACCATAATACCACTTCCCATTTCCAAAGAAATTTACGCTTTCATTGCAGCTGTATTCCTTTCGCGAAAAAATGAAGGTTTTATGAAAAAAATCTCATTAAAATTATCGTTCGTATTTTTTAAAATACTTTTTTTGTCAATAATAATTTATATCTAAATATTATCATAAACTATACAAATATTTTTCACTCAGTAATTTATCGAAGCGATACAAATGAGCATATTTAAAAATATTCAAAGTCATTTATTTTTCGTTAAATAAACTCATCCTACATTTATTATAGAGATAATAAAATACATGTGTCATTAATTCAACCATTTATGTATAAGGATTAATTTCTACCGACAAAAAACTTAAGAGTACTTTCCTTTTTTTTTGGTCCAAGAGAGTACTTTCCTTTAATAAACCTTTTTTCACTAATTCATGACATGTGGATTCGGCATTTGGGGAATGTCCTTGGTTAAATGTAAATGTCTTTAGCCTAAATAGCTTCGAGGAAATGTAAGACTGTTTGGTATGTGTCTTTTGATATATTTCTTTGTAAAGCAAAAAAAAAAAAAAACACTTTAAAGTGAAAAAAAGAAAAGAAAAGAGAGCAACGAATCTCGATCCCTCCTCTCGAATTTAGCCGTACTCAACTCGACCTCTAATCTCGAATCTAGAGTTGTTCGAGCCCTAGATATTGGACCTTGGGCTCGCTTGA
Organism: Rhodamnia argentea; assembly: GCF_020921035.1. Taxonomy (NCBI): domain Eukaryota; kingdom Viridiplantae; phylum Streptophyta; class Magnoliopsida; order Myrtales; family Myrtaceae; genus Rhodamnia; species Rhodamnia argentea. The sequence continues at coordinate 4,214,957 of NC_063154.1, read as the reverse complement.
CAATCGATTGAGCTTGATTGGGTCGGCGACGATCACAAGTGGCTCGTTCATTTGGTGGTCGAGCGACGCGGGATCGATACAAGGGGGCTCGTTGGTGTTGGTGGCTTATTATCGCCAAGTGAGGTGACGAAAATGCTCAAAGTCCAAAATAGGTCCCTATCTGCCTTGAGCTTTTAGCTTTTCCCAGCATTTCAAATACTAGCATTTGGCTAATGGAGTTTCAAAAACACTCATCAAACACCTTATATATGTTTTTTCAAATGGACTTTGGACCTCTAAAGTTTTTTAGGAAAGCTGAACCAAACGCGCCCGACGAATGCCATGTGACGGGAATATTCTAAATTTTCGAACAAGATAGGGATGCAAGAGTAATTTACAAGCGGTGGGCCCGAGGGGGCGCGGGGCAGTGGTCATGGGCCTCATGGCTCGTGAGCCACCCACCGCCCTCCTCCCTCTTTTTATTTATTACTTTGAAAATGGGCGGCCCGACGTTGAATGCGTAACCGAGTTTCACTTGTCGCCGTCCGTGGCCTTTGATGTGAATTTAAGAATCATAATGTGTCCAGTTCATTTTCAGGAGTCTTTAGCCTTTCCTTAGAAAGTTCCGGCGGTGGGATTGAGAGCTTCCCTCCCGTCGTTTTGCTTATCATGTCGTGCGTATCCATGACCACAATTAATAAAGCGGGGAGAATATTCCAAATAAGGGCTTGAAATTCTCTCGGTCTTTTTTTTTTCAAATAATGATATGAAGCGCTTTCATTTTTTTCAATTAAGAGTCCGAAGTAGTCATGATAATTCCAAATAATGGCATGACCTCATTGGCCAATTAAATATTTTCGCCGGTCAAGAGCATTTCCATCCAAAAATAATTGTAATTTTAAATGATTTTATTCTATTTTTTCTCATTTCTTTTTTTTTTCTTTACTATCGTTGGCGAGGGCCTAGTGGCGACCCTTACTCAGATCCGGCGAAGACCGGCCTCCCCCGTGGCTAGCAAGAGCAACCCTCGCCCAACCCTCTCTAGGTCGGCCATTGACAAAAAGAAAAGAAAAGAAAAAGACGAAAATGTTCTTACCGGCCGGGAAGGTTAAACCCTCACTTGAAACAAGGTCCACTTAATATTCTTATTTGCAAAAAATGAGAGCACATCACACATTTATTTGAAACAATGTCTCCTTGAGGGTCTTTATGTGAGAAAATGAGAGCATTTCATCCTCTTATTGAAATTTTCCCTAAAGTGATCACGCCCCCCAATTCTCTAATCGTGTGGTGACCAACACGTCTCTAGCGACGTTGCTTAGGGATGATCTATTTCAAGATGGTGAATAGGTACACATCACGAAACCCGGAACAACCCATGCACCGCATGGGTAGCTAGTAACTTCCTATTGAAACATCCTATTAAAACACGGTAAATAGTTAAACATAGCAAACAAAAACACATGGTCGGTTCGCAGTGCCGTAGGCTTTCTACAAGCATCCAATGGATATACATATCAGTTGAATAGAACATATTGAAACAATTAGCTTGCTACGAGACTGTTTGTCCATGCCACGAAGAAGAAAAAGATTGGAGGCATAGTATGACCTAGTTCCGTGGGCTTGGTCTCGTTCCACACAAAGTATTGGGAACCGGACCAGTTATTTTCGATTTCAAAAATTGTGAAATCGAGAATCACTCAGTTTCGACCGGTTTGATACGGTATGGTCCGGTTCCAGTTCGGGTTGGATGCTCCTTCTAACCGACCCTCATTGAATAAAATACGAGAGAAGGATCCACGAATAAACAAAATAGGCGCAACCCGAAAGAGGCCCAAAAGGAGGAGCGAGTCCAGCCCGGCAAGGCAACAGGAACAAGCCCAGGTCCGTTGCCAGCCCGAATGAGGCTTGAGATGATCGTCGTCGCCGTCTTTCCCCTCTCTCTCCCTCTCTCTCTCTCTCTCTTCTCTCTGATGATCATCTGTCCTCCGACGAGGCACTGCGGTTGAACAGGGACGATTCGACTCTCTCTCTTCGGCTCGAATGGCTCAGATGCCGAACCTGGACAATGCTCCTATCAATCTCGCGTCAATCAGGCACTCATCGCTTTCCCGACTCATGGTCGATGTCTTCGTTTTTTGATCGACTCTGCTCATCGGCGTTGTGTTTTTTTTTTTTTTCCTTTTTAATTCTGCTTCGTTCGTCGGAATCAGGGATCAGTCGCAGAAGGAGCTCATAACCATCCTGAAAAACGTGAGTCCTTCTGTTTTGAGCTCGTCGCGTTGAGCTCGATTATGTGCAGTCTGCTTTTTCTCTGCAATAGCTGTGCGTCCAGCTCCTGTCCAATTTCTGGTTCCTTAGCCGTCGCGCTTGCTTGTATTTGAAATTGGAGCTTTCATTTGTATGATGACTTGTTGAAGTTTTGGTGTTTTCTCAGATCCGGGGGAGGAAGTGTTTGGTTGTCGATCAGAAGCTCAGTGGCTCGCTATCTCTAATCATCCAAACTTCACTTCTCAAGGCAAGGATGTTGCATAGTTTATGGTCAATGACTCTTGTTTGTCTGGGGAAAAAACACTACGGACAATGAATTCGTCGTTCGCATCAAGGCTTACAATGTGTGGAGAAACTAAGAAGAGTATATGGCTTCTGTATTATGCTCTGCTCTGACTTACTGAGTTTCTTCCAAATGAATAAGAGGTGTCAAGCGGGTGGGGCTGATCGAATATGGTCCAACCCATATTGACCCATTTAACCCGTATTGGTCTATTTTTCATGCTATACAAATTTAGTGGCCCATACCCAACCTGACCTATATTGTTAAAACACTTCAATATTGAAATCTAGTTTAGAGAGAATGGTTTCTTATACATATATATATATATATATATATATATATATATAAAACTAATTTTTTTTATAATTTTCTTAGTTAATCTACTTATGACCTATTTAAAACTTATTTATGACGCATTAAGTTTCTAAATAATAAATGGGTTATAGACCCATTTTGCCACCTCTAGAAATGATGTATCCTTGCTTGGAGCTCAGTTGATGGATGGTTGTTGTGACAGGAGCATGGCGTGGAGTTGAGGCATCTTTCCGCTGAACCAATTCAAACTGAATGTACCAAAATTGTTTACCTCGTTCGGGCTCAACTTGATCTTTTGAAATTTATATGCTCGCACATTCACAACGATCAATCGAAAGGGTTTCAGAGGGAGTACTATGTTTATTTTGTTCCTCGCCGAGCTGTAGCTTGTGAGAAGGTATGAAAATTTGGCATCTTTGCCATGCACAAAGGATGAAATGACTGCTAGCGATATTCTCTTCTGAGTAACTGGTAAAGTTTGTCATTTGCTGTGCAGATTTTTGAGGAGGAAAAAGTTCATCAGTTGTTGACCATTGGGGACTACCCGTTATACCTCATTCCTTTGGACGAGGATATCCTATCATTCGAACTGGACCTTGCTTATAAAGTATGGATAAACTCTAGTTCATTAGCTGATGTGCACCACTACCACAATAGAATTCCTTCTAGTAAGATTGTCTACTTACTCCCTTTTTCTCATTTTTCCTCTTTGATAGGAGAGCCTAGTCGATGGTGATACAAGCTCACTCTGGCATATTGCGAAAGCCATTCACAAGCTTGAGGTGTAAAATTGTTATGTATACCATTATAAGAGGCTTTTGAGCTTCAGCATTTACTTCTTTCCTTCCTTGTATGAATTGCATGGGAATTGATGTGATCCTCTCGTGATGATTTCTGATCCTGTTGTGATGTTGAGTAATTTGATTGACAGTTTGCTTTCGGGGTGATACCGAATGTCAGAGCTAAGGGCAAAGCCTCAGTTCGAGTCGCAGACATACTTAATCGGATGCAAGCAGAGGAACCAGTCAATTCATCTGATGTAATAATGCATAGCTTTTGTAAGCTTAGTGGTACTTTAGCCATACCATCTGTTTAATTCCGTGTACTTGTCTTCTTGATATTATTGCAGATTGTGGTGCCGGAGATAAATACTCTTATTCTTCTTGATAGGGAGGTAATTGCGGTTCCAGTTTTAATTTATGTTCTTTTGGAGGCGAATTGTAATCAATCATTTCTCACTTGAGGAGGAACAATATTATTTCATGATTATGAAGTGCAAGGACATAGATATTCCACTAACTTGGGAGGATCTGCTCTGGCAGACTTGTAAAGATTTAGGAACCAGATCAGACTATTTTAACCCAAATTTTAGGCTTATGGAAGATGAATTGTCTTCTATTTAGTTAAATGTGCTTCTGAATGTGCCACAAACCGTCCACTGCGGGGAAAAGAGGGAGGGGGGGGGGGTGACTGACAGGGCAATTGTTTTGCCAAGAGCATCCTCTTCAGAGATCATGTGACATTGACTGCAAGATCATGCGGTTTCATGGATTTCATTTAAACGTGACACCAATGTCTGATTGATACTGGAAGCGTGATTAAAAGCTTAACGTTTTGGTTGCAGGTTGACATGGTTACTCCCATGTGTTCTCAGTTAACCTATGAAGGACTGTTGGACGAGGTAAATTGACGTTTGGTACTTTTTGCAGTCTCTAATAGGGTTCAATACCTTTAATTTAGATGCATAATTAGCTGCTAAAGTCCAACTTAGTTGTATACACAGTCCCTTCACTTTTATTTTATTCAATTGCAAATCAAGTAAAGGTAATGCATTCAGTCAGCGAAATAAAAAATCAAGAATCCAGTTGGAGGCTGCATCAAAGTAGAATGATCACTAATGGATTTTTCCTGAAGAATTAGGTGTATATATGTTATCAGAAAACTTCTCTGAAAAAATTAGGCTGAAACTATTGTCGATAGTTCAGATTGACTTATCCAAAAAGAATGCTAATGAGTTCTGTTGTGATATAGAGGAAGTAATTGCAGTTGGTTGTACTCTATATTTCTTTTTTGAAGTATTTTTGGTATTTGCCAAAACCTGAGTTGTTTGACCATCGAATGGTTGACCGTGGACATTTAGACATTGTACGCTAGCAAATGTGCTTTAATAGCTATTTGAACACATTCAGAAGGCAAGTGCTGTTTTTCCTTTATTGTCATATCAGTAAGTTATCTCTAACACTTCCGAGTTTGGCAGTTTTTACATGTGAACAATGGTTCAGTGGAGCTTGATGCCTCCATCATGGGTGTTCAACAAGAGGGCAAAAAAATGAAAGTTCCACTTAATTCTAGGTGAGATATATAGCTTACCGCTGCTGCAGCTATTATATCCTCAGCTGATAGATACTGTTTGGACGAGACTATGCCATCCTAGCATTTGATTTGCGTGGCTTACTTTTGAGAAGCACTTTTTATGTGATCCACTTGCTTGTAGTTCATATAGCTGCTTATACATTGCATGTGTTGTGTAGTGTAGTTACTTTATCGTTCCTTGTTTGTTTTTAGCTGGGAAAAAAAAAGAAATTAAGTATGTTGCATTCATGTGTTGGTTTTCACTTCTCTTTTGCTCGGTAATGTCAAAGGTTCATCCATCCTCCTTTCATATTCCCTGATCCAGTGACAATTGTTTCTGTTTTGAACTTTAGTGACAAGCTTTACAAGGAGATACGAGATCTCAACTTCGAAGTTGTTGTCCAGGTTGACTTATCATCTTATGTTGCCTCGTACTATGATTGTACTATCTTTGCTTTGAGGTCATGTCCTTGGATGTTCCATGTCTTAGTTCCAACTGCAGTTTGCTTGCAGGTTTTACGTCAAAAAGCAACATCAATGAAGCAAGATTATACGGAGATGACAACTACCGTAAGTCGACTTCGTTCTGATCACATGTGCCTATGTTTCACTGGCCTCAGGGATCGTCGACTTCTAGTTCCTTTTTCCGCTGACAGAATGTGATAGCCTTCGTATATATATTTTGTAGCTGTAATTGTCTGTCACTAGAAGCTTTTAGTTCGTGTAGCTTGAGAGATGATCTGAAAAGTTTTCTCACACTGCATACAGACTCAGACAGTTTCAGAGTTGAAGGATTTTGTAAAGAAGCTCAATTCGCTACCTGAAATGACTGTAAGTACTGTTGCCTTTTATTTTGGCCTTTGCTCATTTGCTAATTGCTTGAGTTCAATTATATTATTGTGCTTTACTTTCTCTTTTCAGAGGCACATAAATCTCGCTCAGCATTTATCATCTTTCACATCTAAGCCATCATTTCTTGCACGACTTGACATGGAACACACAATGGTTGAGGCTCAGAGTTATGACATGTAAGCTAATTCTTTGAATGTACCTCTTATGAAAAACCCAGCATGTACTTTCTTTCACAAATTTCTATTTTTTTATTTTATTTTGTTAAGGTGTAGATCCCTTTGTAGTGAAAGTTGCATTTTACTCGGTTTTACTGGCTAAGTATTCCTCTTAAGGCATGGAAAATGACATCTTTGCTCCTGTCTTACTCTGACAATACTCTCAAGTCCAAGGTCCTCCTCTGCCCCATACATTTGCATCTTCATATATTTATCTTCTATTGTTTTGATGTCATATAATCTGATTTTAATTACCATGGAGGATGTATGGCGGTTGATATCATTATATTAGACATAATTTCTGAGTGATCCATGTTCTTCCATTTGGCTTCCTATTCCAATAGAATAGATTGGTGGGACTGGTTTTTTCCCGTACATGTACAACCATAGATAGTTACGGGGATTAAAGTGAAAGAATTTCATCGTTTTGAAGAGGAAGAAATTGGTTTTTGATGAGTGATTCTTTTTTCTCCTTTAGATTTCTTTTTGTTACTTGCTGCCAGAGTTTTCTCATACTAAACTTTCTTTTTGCTATCTGTTATATAATATTCGAATGCAGTTGCTTTGAGTACATTGAAGAAATGATCCATAAGCAGGAACCTCTTATCGACATCCTGCGAATGCTCATATTGTTATCCATTACAAATGGGGGGCTGCCGAAGAAGCATTTTGATTATTTAAGGCAAGTACGACACTTTTACCAATTTTGAGTTTTTTGTTCTTTTCACTATAGTTGGGAAGCTAGAGAAAGGGTGGGGAAAGAAAATTTGAGGATAAAGTTTTAAATTTCCCCTTCTCCTTCCCTCTCACAAAGAAATTTCAAAATCTCATTTTCCACTCCAATTTTCATCCCCTCACCTTTTTTGAACTTTCCAAACAGAGCCTTAGTATTCCCATGTTTAAATTTGGTAGTATCATTATCTTGTTTCAGGAGGGAGCTACTTCATAGCTATGGTTTTGAGCACATGGCTACACTGAACAATTTGGAAAAAGCTGGACTGCTGAAAAAGCAGGTATGATTTCTTCACCAAGTGCTTTTACCTCTAACAAGGTATTCAATTAATAAATGTTGATTGGTCTGTCTTGTCCAATACTGCAGGAGTCAAAGAGCAATTGGCTGGCAATAAAACGCGCTCTGCATCTCGTAGTTGAAGATACTGACACAGCCAAGTACTATCATTCTTCAGCTCATTCTCTGGTTCTAATTTTTCACATTGAACACGTTGTGCTGTTACCATTGATTTTTGCTTGATAGCTATCCTTCTTCTTTTTTTCACAATTGTCTCATTGCACTTGTGACTGAGTTTTGAAGTTACTCTATTCTGCAGTCCCAATGATATTGCCTATGTATTTTCTGGATATGCGCCGCTTAGCGTTCGGCTTGTTCAGAATGCTATTCGATCTGGTTGGTGAGTTTTTATCTGATGAATCTCGCATATATTTTGTATTCAGTGAGTTGGATTACCTTTTAGCTTCTGTTATTTCCATGCCAGAAATACCATAAATTTCTTGCTTTAATCTACATAAGCCTCAATGACCCAAAAATACAGAAAGAAATCTGCATGAGCCTTTTTCAGTTTTGCTTGCAAGTTGAAGTCAATTGATGCATGGTGAGCCTTTTTCGATGAATCCAAATTTGAGATGTTATCGTGCACAAGTTTAAGGTTTTAGTATTAGGAATAGCGAGTATCTTTGTCCTGGTTTAAATTCTAGTCATTATATACTGGCTGATAGTGTCTGTTTTAAACATTACTTATATGCTTTAATGACCCAAAACCAAAGGCTCAGCCCATCATTTCCCAAGTATTTTGTATTTTCATATTTTCGAGAAGCTCACTTCAGCCACTTCTTACTCAACAGTTTATTTTATGTATGACTTGTAGGCGTCCCATTGAAGAGATCTTAAGAATGCTACCAGGACCCCATTCAGAATCAAAGAGAGTAAGTACTATGTTACGTTTATCATTTCTCTGCCAAGTTTCTTGGTTGCTGCTATTTCTTCACTTCATTTTCCTCACTGATTATGTTCATGCTTCATACTCTAGCTGTTATTGGATGATTTTTTTGGCTTATTTCGTAGTTCTTATCCTAAGAGACCATGTGCATTTGTTTCATCAGGAACATGTGGATGCCAGTCCTGTACCTTTGTGCAATTTGATGGGTCTTCTTGAGATTTATTTGAGGGTCAACTATTGAGGGCTTGTGTCGTCGTGTGTGTTTGTCTGATATTCTTTCTGCTATGTCTGCAGAGTAGGTTTGCAAGCAGTCAATCATATGATTCGATGCAAGATGCTTCGGTTGACAAGTAATTTCCATTTATTTCAAACAATATGGCTCTGCTTAAGTTGGCATGTTTTCTTTATTTTCCTTTTCGCAATTTGTTGCCACAAGATAAACTTCGGTGGTATTTTGGAGGTAAGATTTTACAATTTTCCGTACAGCTTGTAGGTTGGGATTTTGGTGAAATAATACTTACCATCTCTGTTTGATTTCTTTTTAAATGGTTACTATTCTGACTAAGTTTGCAGTAGGATACTACTTTAGCTAGCAAAATAAATTGATCTCATGGTTGACTTATCTGTATAAATTTGAAGATGAACGCTCATGAGACTAGATAATAGCCGCAAGCAAAAAATTATGCCTACTCCTATCAATCAACAGAAGAGTTAAAATTAAAACTCATTTTCCTCTTTCCTTTAGTGGAAAATTTTAATGATGCTGGAGAAGGTATCTTCTTGATCAGATAGTCTGATCGTTTACCACGCATCCTGTATGGAGAGTTTGTTTTTTCTCTCTTTTCCAAGTCTCTTTTGCCTCCGTCCACAGTGAGACAGTTTCATGACCGGTCTAATGATAAAGAGTAAACATATGCAAGTGGTACTTTCTTTAGAATTGGTCCATAATAAATGCTATAACTTTGAAATTTTTACAATATCCTGGCGCAACTATAGTTCTTATGACACTTCAATTTGCCAGAGCGACTGGAGGAAGACGCTCCTTGGTACTTGTTGTTTTCGTGGGAGGAGTAACATTCGCTGAGATTTCTGCTCTACGATTCCTCAGTGCTCAGGTGCTTGTTGTCAATTATGGATTTGTCAGTATTCTCTTGCAGATTGTACAGATAACCTATGCAATTCATTTTAAAAGTAATTGTTCAGTCTGTAATCGCTGGCTGTTAGTGGGTCAAATTGGTGTTCTTGAAGCTGCTAGTTGTAAAACTTGAAGCAGAGTCTAATGCACGAAAGAGGCGTTTTGTCAATTCTAATTAGTTTAGGTCACTTTGTTCTTTCTGTGGCTTTTCTATTAGCGGTTGGGACATTAAAGATGGAAGTATTAAGTTGGCTACAAGTCATGCAATGTCTTCACGATGATTTCATTACACTAAATATTTCCCCTGTTTTGCCTGCAGGAGGGGATGGCATATGATATAATCGTGGGCACTACAAAACTAGTCAGCGGTCAAACCCTGACCGAAACATTTGTCCAGAGCATGGGTTGACTGATGATTCTTTTCTCCGCTGATGTCCAGTCATGCTCTCGAGTAGAGTTTTGCGATTTTGTATTGTGCAGGTGATACGAGATTTCATGATTGAGCGGTTTTCGAGATCATGTAATTTATTTTCTGCCCCCTCAGCTTTCATCTTGATTATGTGAGGAGAAAAGAATGTTAACCTCCTCTTCAAAGAAACTGGACCGCTAAAGTCGTCGCAACTGAGAACTCCACATGCTAATATGAGTGGAGGCGAGAAGGCTCGGGCGGAGAAACAATAGGGTGCTACTCTGATCTTTTGGATGTGATTTAATCGCCATTGTAAAGACCAAGTAGATGCCACGATTCTTTGCTTTATATCACAACTTGTACACGAATCAGCCCCGCCATTTCATGCGATAGTATCGCGCTCGACTGATATATGGAGCTTGATATACGGAACGCACCTCTTGACTGAGGGACTGATATCTTTCAGTTGAGGTGAGGTAGAGGCATAAAGGCATCGCACGGGCGCCATCCGGTCTCTGCTTTTCAACTTCCCTCTTATCCGGCCTCGCGGCTATTTATCCCGGCACGGAAAGGGCTTTACATTCTAGCGTCATTCTAGCTCACGCGCTCTCTACTCTGAGGAATCAGAGTTTATTTTCCTTCCATTCATTCGTCAACAAAAAGAGTGTGCTAAATGAAAATGAAGTATTTTCGGAACGGTCGCGGGTTTGCTTGTGCGAGAGGGTTGACTCAAAAGGATTCTCAAGAGTGTTGAACAGATTTAGTTTCGTTCTCTCATCTTTCGTTTTTGTGTTAAGCCTGTACAAAGGCTGAGGGCACTGAAGAGCCAAACGCTGCTTTGTTGCCCCTACCCCTTATACAAGAATGACGGATTTTACTCATCCAGCGTTTCTTCCGATCCCTCCTCCCTGGTGTAATGACCTCCTCAGTCCACGCTGAACGTGTCCTGTACTGCCAGGTCGAAATCAGCGAGAGCAAAGGTTTTTGTCCCGACGTAGACTTTTCACCTTTGTTTCTCTAAGGCAAGTGGCGGTCGCGGAGGTAAAAGGAAGAGTAGCGTCTTCGACTATCTCAGGGGCCGGGAAGTTTAACAGCGAGGGTAGAAAAATCGTGGACCGAACCTGTCATGCACACTGCCGTGCGGGTATCAAATTATGTACATGATGAAACGGAATTAATACGTGCAAGAATCTTTCTTCGCCCGACACTCTTCCCTGTACCTTACGTTTCTTTAAACAACTCCATAACCACTCTCACCAGAAACCCGTGTCACAAATCAGGAGCTGTCTCGGCTCGTTGGATAAGCTCCAGTAGAGTCCCGGCTTTTCTCTTGGCACGGTCAGTGCCACTCTCCATTAGTTCCTTCAGTACCTCCTCTGCTCCAAGATCTTTCGCAAATTTTAGCTGCTCTAGATCACCCGAGCACAGAGACCAAAGCACTGCCGCCGCATTCTCTCGATTCCGGGGCGAACCGGTCCTTATAACCTCCACCAGCACAGGGATGGGCTCAGCTTGACTGATTGCCATCTTTCCTTCTTGATGACTCGCAAGGATCGCTAGGATCGCCAATGCTTCATCCACCATCCCTCCCCCAGCATCCTTCAGCAGTCTCATGAGCGGCCCCACGATACCGGCCTTTATGGCCCTTGCCTTGTTCCCCTGATAGATTGAAAGATTAAAGATTGCAGTAGCAGCATCCTTCTTTCCTCTGGGAGTGCCTTCACATAGCAATTTTATAAGGGCAGGAATAGCTCCGGCTGCTCCAATGGCCACCTTGTTCTCATCAATTACCGATAAACTGAAAAGAGTGGCGGCAGCATTTTCTCTTGCCTCCATGCTTCCGTTTTTCAGTACATCCACAATGTCAGGTATAGCCCCTGCATTTACTATTGTCCCTTTGTTACTATCGTTTATAGAAAGATTGAGCAGGGCAGTAACAGCGTGCTCCTGGGTTCGGGAATCTGGTGAGGATAATAGATCAACAAGGAGTGGAATCGCTCCTGCCTCCGCAATGCACACTCTATTATCTGCATTCCTCTTTGCGAGCAATCGGAGCTCCCCTGCAGCCCCTCTTTGTTGGTCCTGATTCCCATCGGCTAGTTTCTCTAACAAGGCATTGATAGCGGCCCGATCGCATTCAGAAGCAACACGGCCAGATCTCTTGCTTCTGCCTTTTCCCTGCTTTTCTGGAAGCTCGACACCATTGCTCTCGCACCATAAAGCAATCAAACTCTTCAGAACATAATTAGGTGTTAAGGCTGTGTGCAGTAGCGTCTGCTGGGTTTTGGGACACGTCTTATGCCCTGCATCAAGCCACCTCTGGATGCACGATCTTTCATATGTCTGCAAAATAAGAGAATCGATGTGATAACTACAAAGCAATGAACAAGAATGGCACGAAATTATCGAAATGCGAAGGATAACCATGATGTACCTGTCCAGTGGATACTATAACCGGATCTTTCATCAACTCAAGAGATATTGGGCACCGGAAATCATCCGGAATAACAGGGGATCTGTGCTTTAACAAGCCCTTCTCACTCTCCGAGGGATCCACTTCAGGATTTTCCCTGATAACAGAGTCGTTCAACTTTCTAAGCAGCCATGCCATTTTCTCAAAGGAGTCTGCTGGCTCATCAACATTTGAAATAATCAGTTCATGGATAGCAAGCGATTCTTTCTTTAGATCATTTATAGTCTTCAATTGAAGCTTTTCTGAGAGCCGTTTCAGCACTGCTAGGTCTGGTTCCTTCTCCTTCTGAACTATATCTAAGTCCATCACCAGCTGTAAATCAGGCAAGTCCATTCTTCCATTTGCCCTTGTAAATTGGGCATGCACCAGTTCAATCTGCACAATGTCAAAGGAACTTTGTCTTGAAATTCTATAAATCAACATATGTGAAGGATAACTTTTTGCACAATCATTCCCAGTTTTCCAATTTGCATCACATCAGTGGAGGGAACGCTACACCTTTTTCCCTCCACTTAAAAGTCCAAGCATTGAAAATCAGTGTACTGTACGACTCGATCATGTATGCAATTCATGGAAGAAATACATCAGACAAAGAAATTACGAACATATGTTACAATCAGAAATCTTACCTGTTCTCGAACTTCCCCTGATATATCTAGTCTCTCATAAGGGATCATACTCAAAGCAGCTTCAATTTGTCCTGTCAACTGATGGAATTTCGTGGCGTTCTTGTCAATTTGAAAAGCCTGGAGTATGATATATGAAAAAGAAAATGCTCAGTGAGAAAGAACAACCTACAGGTTACATCAACTGAAGATTTCATTTCGGAAACCAAAAAGAGATCTACCGGTGCTTAGTTTAGTAAAATGCTCGAGTAATATACGAATCAATGGAGCAAAAGAAGCAAAGAATTGTATGCCATGACATTGAAAGTTTCCTCATGTCATGAAAACTGCAGCTGGTAGAAAATGGTGCCCCTATGTTCAATCAGAAAATAATATGAAGAATTTGCGGCAAGCAACTAATCATCATGAACTTGCAGACCTACTTACTTTCTTAGACTCAGAGGTAGAGGAATTAAGGTTCAAAGTTCAATGGGGCTCTCTCACCCACAAAAAATAAGCATCTCCACACACCCTCGAAGCACACAAGCTGCAATCAAGCATCACAAAACCCGGCCTAAATGACCAAAACTCAACTAAGCCTTGCACAGCCGCTCGCGACGCTCGACAAAGCTAAAATTCACATCCCACGCCACCAAATTAACCAAAACTCAAAATTTCACCAGCAAAAACCATCACGACGAGGCCAATTCATCCATTTTAGAACAACCCCTCAACCACATCACTTGGTAACAACGACCCCTTACCTGGTACAGCTTACTCCCTTGATTAACCGATCGCAACACCGCCACGGCAGAATCCAGAGCGGCTCCCAGCATCTCGAACCCTCTCCGATCTCCCTCCCCAATCTCTCCGCCGCCGTCCTTCAACTCCTCGAACAGAGGGCTCAGCAGCTTTACCCTGCGCACCAGATTGCCGTACATCCTCTTGCAACAGTTCCTGCACTCCGGCAAGCTCGCGATCTCCTTGATCGACTCCACGAGCCGGCTCGGCGACGACGGCTCATCGCTCCGCCAATCCCCCGTCTCCATCGGCGGCAAAAGGACCAAGAAAAAAGCCAACAACAAAGCAGCAGCGGCCGCGAATCAGTCGCCGAAACGAGCTTGAGCCGACGAATTCGAGGTCAACGAGAGAGAATCAGACGGAAGGAATTCGATGAGAGCTTGGTCCGACGAGGAGGTTCGAGTTTGGATTTGGAAACGCGTATTAAGAAGGAGGAGGAGGATGAGAAGAGGAGGAGGTTAATGACAGTCATAAGCTTCATGCTTGAAATGATGACCGAGTCTCCTGTTTGTTCTTTCGGCTGTTTTGACTGCTGGTAAGGATTGAGACTTGAAGTGGGAGATCACGATGACGTCACCCGTGACGGAAGCTTTTGGGGGCCAATTTACATATTAGCACATAATAAATTTTAGGGTTAATATCACGAAAAACTTCAAATTGATACATTTCTGACAAATTTATCTCAAATTATTTTTTTTACCACGAAAAATCCCAAACTTATACACTCGTGCTAAATTTACTCTAAACTATTTTTTTTACCACAAAAAATTATAAACTGATATATTTATGACAAATTTACCCTAAATTAATTATTTTGACCATGAAAAATTTCAAACTGGCACACCTGTAATAAATTTATCTTTCATTAAATTGGGTTAATACTATGAAAAATCTTAAATTAATACACCTGCGACAAATATATGATAAAAATCCAAAATTGTTACATCCGTTAATTGCTATGTATCATCCAACTCAGCAATTCAACTGTTAGATTTAACAAAAACTAATAGCAAATAAATATGTCGCAGATGTACCAGTTTCAAGTAAATTTGTCACAAGTGTATCGGTTTAGAATTTTTGCGAGTCAAAAAAATAATATGGGGTAAATTTGTCAAAAATGTACTAATTCAAAATTTTATGTGGTATTAACCCCAAAATTTATTATTATTTTCCTCGCATTTGTCCTTTCTTGGTAACCTTTTATGCCTTTCGTGCTCTCTCTTTTTTGTCTTTTTTTTTTATATTGCGTAACTGTCCAATTTTTCTCGATTCATTGGGCCGTGGTAATGAAAAATAATTGCTTAGATGGTTGAGAAATACAAGTGAAATTTTTTGATGAATAAAGTATGTACGTTACTCCTTTAGCAAAGCTTATTACCGCATATTACGAAAAACTTCAAATTGATACATCCGTGACAAATTTATCCCAAACTATTTTTTTTTTACCACGAAAAATCCTAAACTTATACACCCGTGATAAATTTACCCTAAACTATTTTTTTGACCACAAAAAATTATAAACTAATATATTTATGATAAATTTACCCTAAATTAATTATTTTGACCACGAAAAATTTCAAACTGACACACCCGTAATAAATTTATCCTCCATTAAATTAGGTTAATACCATGAAAAATCTTAAATTAATACACCTGTGACAAATATAGGATAAAAATCCAAAATTGTTACACTCGTTAATTGCCATGTATCATCCAACTTAGCAATTCGATTGTTAAATTTAACGAAAAATAATAGCAAATAAATATGTCACAAATGTACCGGTTTAAGGTAAATTTGTCACAAGTATATCGGTTTAGAATTTTTGGCGATCAAAAAAATAATGAGGGGATAAATTTGTCAAAGATGTATCAATTTAAAATTTTATGTGGTATTAACCCCAAATTTTATTATTATTTTCCTCACATTTGTCCTTTCTTGGTAACCTTTTATGCCTTCTGTGCTCTCTTTTTTCTGTCTTTTTTTTTTTTATTGCGTAACTGTCCAATTTTTCTCGATTCATTGGGCCGTGGTAATGAAAAATAATTGCTTAGATTGTTGAGAAATACAGGTGAAAATTTTTTATGAATAAAGTATGTACGTTACTCCTTTAGCAAAGCTTATTACAGCATGGCGCGATCGTAAATTTAGACAGTATCCATATTAGATATTTTATTTCTCAATTATGTCAAAAAGTGATGTGGGCAGAAAAAAAAATTAGAAGATAATAATTCGAATATTTTATATGAATGACGTTTTCCTCCAAAGATAAGCGCGAGATTCGCTTTGCCATGACTTAGCTGGAATTAAGAATGTTTTGCCGAAAACTCTGCCCGACGACAGTTATCCTAGAAATAGAAATCAACTTAATCTTTCCTCAATGTCTTTCCCCATATAATAATAATAATAATAAGAGAAAAGAAAAATCCAAAATATTTGGGGTGGCCCTTCGACGAAAGGAGAATGGAGCCACGCGGCGAAGAGAGGTGTGGCGTGGCCGGCGCACACGGTAAGACAGTGACAAATGTCGTCGTCGTGGCGGTGATGTCGGACCAAGTCCAATGACGTGCCGTGACGTGGACGGCAGCCCAAAGGGTCGCTGGGACCCATCGTGTTATTCCCCATCTCGATTTGATTCCCATCAAGAAGGCAAATGACATCTGTTGTTGGTAAAAATCGGTCCGTCCCTACACAATAATCACGGCCAATTTCGGACGGACAAGATTCGACGCCAATTAGGGAAACAAATCAATTTCTCGTTGACATTAAATCAACTGAAGGATGACCAAAACCCAAGGCGCAACCACGATACCCCACCCTCCATTAGAAT
Organism: Rhodamnia argentea; assembly: GCF_020921035.1. NCBI lineage: Eukaryota > Viridiplantae > Streptophyta > Magnoliopsida > Myrtales > Myrtaceae > Rhodamnia > Rhodamnia argentea. The sequence continues at coordinate 4,198,484 of NC_063154.1, read as the reverse complement.
CGTCGGCTATGAAGCGATCTCTCTCTCGCGTGAGTGTACAAATACACGTCTGTGGATCGCTCGCACGTGCGTAAACGCATCTGAACCGCACATTTTAGCCAGCCTATTAATTTCATCAAAAGGGGGAGAAAGTCACGCAAGTGCAATGTGCCGGTAGATTGGTTGGTGTAGTTGCAGCTGGCCAATTCAGCACACGTTTATGGTAGTACGTGAGATCTTAGCCTAAAGATTAGGTGGATACTAAATTTTGCTTCGAATAAACAATGGGAAAATTATTATTATTATTATTATTTAATGTTTGTGACCCCGGCTTACGACCATTCACCTTAATGAGATGAGAAGGTAGGCGTGGGTGCCAGGTGGCATAAGCATAAACATAAATTAGTCCACAAATCGCACTCCAAAACAAAAGCATGATTAAAGCGTAATCATCCTTCTATCACATCAACACTGCCAAAGAGCGACCTATTACTCACGGGACTCCTATTGTTTTTTTTTTATAATCAAATTCAGGAATGACGAAAGGCAAAAATATAGCAAGTTCAAGTTCAAGTTCCAAGTTCAAGCAGCATTCGAATTATAATCAGGCTAGTAAAGATCATTATGAAGTTCGAGTTTGCCAAGCGAAATCGTTGCCGCCACTGGGTTTCCTTTCCATGTCAGCATTCACAAGCTCTCTCTGGTACAATTGGGGATTGATCATCTTACAACTTATGTGGGAACGGTTCATGGAAAAATGGAAGTAACTGTCAGACAGAAGAATTACAGGACAGGAGATACACATTGCGATAGATATTTTACATTATGGCCACGGAAGACTCCCATAACATCACATGCGGCTTTTAAACACGGTATGGGCTTCCTGATCATGACGGGGTCGGACGTGGAAGCCGCTTGGCAATTTCCTGAGAGGAAAAAGAACAATTTCAACATATAGTACATAGGAACTGCTATAATACTGAGACGACAGTGGAGTTTAGTGAATGCATGATTTGCGCTCAAGAGGAACCTCTTGAGACAGTTATTATAATCGCTTGACGGATGAAAGAAAAGTGACAGCAGTACTCCACTAGGTTTTCTCCAAAACAATATTGCCACCAGAAACCAAATAGGGATTGATTAGTTTTATTAATATTCAAAGAGATTAATCGACTACATCAATCATTACTTCGACATTCCTTCTGAATGTTTGGTAACAAATCTCGATCAAGATTAGAGCTGAGCGAAGCGAAAGAACAAATCTATCAGAACTTTGACTTCAATAACAGCAACAACTACTACCATATAATGGAACAAGACCGGCACTAATGGGGGCAAATCAAATCAAAGATGAATATAAAACAACACCAGTGTTCTTTACTTAGAACTGCTAGAAGTTTATGAGAGTACATAGAAATTTTAACAAACAAGAGGTATATTTTCAATTAAAACAATGCCATAACTCGTATGTCAGACATATATACCTCAAACAGCTGATTTATATTATCTGCAGTTTTAGCAGATGTCTCGATGAAAAACATGCCATTCTTCTCAGCATAGTCAATGCCATCCTACGGGAACAATGACAACAATTTCCCGTGTTAGCTGTAACATTTGTGGAAGAAGAATCCCTATAGACATATATTCCAGAACATAACCAATTGCAGAGTGTCACACTCACTTGGACCGTCACTTCTCTATTCTCCTGGAGGTCAGCTTTATTTCCAACCAGAGCCATAACCATATCAGGGCTTCCATGTTTTTGAAGCTCCTATTGAACAAAACTATACATTGTATATGAACAAAATCTTCATCAAATAGATCAAAATAAAACTCCATTTGAAAGGAAAGAGAGGAAATATCAGGTCATTGAGATATTAAGAGTAAGAAGTGATGGTTACCATGATGGTACACTAGTATTTCAGGCGCACAGTAAATACCAAATCAACAGAGGAAGGTAAAACTCCATATTGAAATCAAAGAGAATATCAGGTCAATAGATACTAAGAGTACGAAGTGATATTACTATAATGGTACACTAGTATTACGGGGTCACAGTGTGTGGGTGTGTGTGTGTGTGTGTGTGTGTGTGTGTGTGTGTGTGTGTGTGTGGGGCATCAACAAAGAGCATATTAAAAAAATGAATCCTGGTAATCTGCTACTATATCTGCTCTGTTACATCAAATATTTCCCAAAATTACATGGTTTTCTTCCAATAGCTGGTAGAAATTGTTCTCAATTATCAGGTCTAGATAAACTCAAATTGGTGCAGAAACTCGCTAGAACAACATAAATCGTACCATCATCAAAAAGACCACATCTATTCCACGAGAAAGGGTCATATGGAACTTAGACAATCTCGACATTGTATATCTATGAAGACAGAAGAAAACCCAAGACTTGGCTTCCACCACCAGAGTATATAATATCCTGCTTTCTTTTCATACCATAAATCATTCTGTCAAAAACATCAAAGATGGTACTAGCTATTCACTTTAAAACCCAGTCAGTGTTTATTCATCCCTGCAAGGTTTTTGAGGATCACTCTCCAACAACTTCCACCAAAATTCACATCAAAGAAAGAGGTAAGGAAAGTATGCATTAAAATATAACTGCTGCAATACACGAGCCCCTACCTTTACCCAGTACTGAGCTTTTTGAAACGATTCTGGGCTTGTTATATCATAAACCACAACTGCAACCGCAGCGCCCCGATAGTAAAGTGGGGCCAGGGCAGCATACCTGTATAAGGAAAACCAGTGAATTCTCTCTCTGTGATTGTGATAGATAAATTGGTTGAATGAAGTTTCGTCACCCCACTCCTTAAAATATGAAAATTCAAAAGAAAACATATATTGCACAATTTATTACCTTTCTTGACCAGCAGTGTCCCATATTTCGAACTTAACTGTTGTAGAATCTTGCAAAGCTATGGTCTGTGACAAGAACGATGCTCCAATAGTTACCTGCAAATAAAACCCAGAAAACCTGACTATTACAAGTCAAAATTTCAGAAATCAACATAAATGGTTAAGTATCCTAATATCCCTAGAGCACAATTAGGAGTTACACAAAAAAAAAAAAAAAATGAATGAAATTGCCTGAAGCCTGAACCAACTGAAATGGGTAAATTAGGCAAAGTATGAAATCCCTTGCCTTGGATGTTGGATCAAACTGACCACGGACAAAGCGTAGTACAATGCAACTTTTCCCAACACCAGAATCCCCTAGAAGTACAAGCTGCAGATGTGACAAGGAGGTTAATGACATCAGGATTAGTTGAAGGCTATATTTCTTAGCACTCAACATAAATGCTCTTGCGAGCTTCCAAACTAAGAGAAACACATAATGCAACTCACACGCATACCATCTCTAGGCCTTCTTTCTAGAGTTGATGGCATTTTTAACATCACATCTATGTTCTTTTTTTAATTGGGGGGCAGAGGGAGTTGGGAAGGGGGCATGTTTTGCAAGTTAACACATATAAAGGAATAAAAGAAATTTGCTTTTACTATTTCCCCTCGAGATGAATTTGACACTGGGAGAATTGGTCTCATTCGATCAGAAATTTTGTTCAAGTAATGTCAAAAGTTCAGTGCTCAGAAATATGGAGATCTTCACTTATCTTTAGCAGAGTCCAAAGTTATCTGTGGAAGTGTTATATTGGACAAAGGTAGTTTGAAAGAAACTTGTACAGGAGAACGAGGCTATGATGACTTGATCCAGAGAGAAGACTAACAAAATAGAGTGAATCAGGTAAAAGAATGGGGTAGCCAATCCCACATAGTAAGACAAGGCTTAGTTTGTTGTTGTGGTTGTGACAACAATCTCGTAGATGACCAATCCAGGAAAAAAAAAAAAATTTGCTAGATTGGAACAGCTTAGGAAGACCAAATGCAGTCGGTATTTCAGTAAAGTTACATGTAAGACCGATTTGCCTAATTCTACTCGAAGGACTAAATGACATTAGAGGACCATGTAGGGAAACGGTACCTCTCCATTTGTGTACATGATGCAGGAACGGAAATTACTCTGTGCCAGCTAACGTATAAAATTTACATCTTAAAGCTAATGTAGACTTCCCATACACCTAGTCACAATAGTTCAAGATCACAGCAGCTCCTATGACAGACTTTATAAACTAAATTACTCATGATAGCTTGTCGACACCGAAACTTAGTACCAACCAGACACAGCCTTGATGTTGCTATGCACTTCTTTAATGAACTAATGTGCCATCTGGATGAAAAATGTTAAATGGTTTGATGATATCAACATACAGCATTGCTAATAGATACCCCAAACAAGTGGGGTATTGGCATGATTACGAGGAATCTATGGAAAATGCTAAAATAGGATGCAAAATAAATAAATAAATAAATAAACAACTGACAAGAGTTCAGATGCTGAAGCTATATAAAGCAGCAATGACAATGAGGACGTTGCATATCAAGACACCATCGTCCTAACTACACAGAAGACATCTAAGCAATCAATGCCATCACCTTGAGTACAGCAAGCAACACCTAGATATGAGATTTCATACCACCAGAATGATCAAACAAAAAGAAAGAAACGACCACAGGACGGAAGCGTACCTTAACACGCAGGTTTTTCGCATCATTCACTGAGCCATTCTCTGAATTGAGCCCGCTCAATCTACCAGAAGCCCTATCTGCAATAATAAGAATGTCGAGCCAATCAAGCACAAAGCCGATTCACTATCTAGAGGCATTCATCAAATTCCGACAGCTACTCGAAGGTGCCCGACAGCTTCCCAATTTCACAGCTACGGGAAAACAATTTCACCCATCGAAATTGCCAAACCCTAACCACGATCTACACACTCGACTTCTTCCAATACGAAGCAGGATACACGCGGCTCCAAAACGCGGGAGAACCTCCCGAGACAACCATCGGTATGTGCCACAACCTGAGGAACCGCATGGCAACCATAGCTCGAGCCCAAATCAGCTCGCCCCTAACGAAATGTTGCGAGAACGCGCACAGCGGAACGGGGATTACCTGGAAGCGAAGAGGAGCAACCCATGGCGGCTCCGATGAGGTGATTCTACGGATGCCTCGAATCAACAGATGGGCGGGAGTTCGAGAGCCGCGTGTTGAAATCGAATGTCGGAGTGCAGAGAGCGCGCGCGCGCGAGAGAGAGAGAGAGAGAGAGAGGACTGAGTTCGTTGGTTGGGACTTCGACGGGCACGAATGAAGGGTAGTTGGCTGGCGTGGCGACGAAAGCCGGTTTCCCCGAAGCATTCCTAGTGGTCGTCGATACGGTACGAGATTACTTCCCCGCAACGACAGGTCGTTTTGGGTAAAGGTCCGCATTCCTATCCCCGTTTTGAGTTTAATCCAAGGTCCATGCAACTAGACTAAGTTTAAAGGAAATGGAAGAAACGAGCTGCCTATTTTCCCTATCATGGCTTTCGATAAATCTACGTCGGATGCAAAAACCTCGAGCTTGAGGAATATGTCAGTATTTCTATTAGTCTCTAAAGTATTATTATCCGTTTACTATTGTAGAAGAGAAATAAAAAGAATATTTTTCGAGAAAAATTGAGTTAAAAGAGAGATGATATATATTTAATGCTTATCACGGATAATTGACAATCAAAATGAGATTCATAGGCACCCGAAAGTTGTGGGGGGCTACATGGAAGGGGGGTGTGATTAAACTTGGTTTTATTTTTTAATTATGACTGATTTTGGTGATTAATGAATAAGCAAGGACCAAAAAGCAAAGATTACCACAAGAATAAAATAGAGTGATATACTCTGTGGACAAATTATTTGGAGGTCCAAGGGATAGTTTAACCGGGCTCATCACAACGAAAGCCCATACGACTAAGGCTCAATTCATGGAGGCCCATGAGCCATGGACACATAAATTCAAAATAGGCTAAGAAGTAGAAGTTTGGATTGGAAATGGGCCGCATAGAAGCTAGCTCAATAGAAAATCAAAAGCATTTCCCAACTTCTTGTTTTTACATTTTTTTTTTCCCTTTGGCCCCTCTCCTTTTCCATTCCAAAATTCTGCCCTCGCCCAAAACCAGACGGAACAAGTCAGTGCCGTGGCTCGCTCGAGATCACGTCCTGGAGCTCATACATGAAGGCGAGTAGGCGCAAATCGGATCGATACACGTACCACCGCTATACATACGAGACTGTTCATATCCGAATTTTACTGTCCAATCGATTTGTTCAAAGGTGATTTTTAGAAGGGTTAATATCACTGAAAACCCCAAATTAGTATACAAATGACAAATCTACCAAACCTACTTTTTTTACCATAAAAAATCTTAAACCGGTACATTTGTGACAAATTTACCCCAAACCGGTACACCTATGATAATTTTACCCACCGTTAGTTTTCGTTAAATCTAACTATCAACCTATTAAGTTGGATGACACATTCATGAATGTACAATTTTTAGGTTTCTACCCTATATTTGTTACACGTGTTTTAATTTGGGATTTTTTAAGGTATTAACCCAATTTAACAGAGGGTAAATTCATCATGGGTGTACCAATTTGGATTTTTTAGTGATAAAAAATTAATTTATGGTAAATTTGTTACAAATGTACCAGTTTAGAATATTTGGTGGTTAAAAAAATAGCTTGGGATATATTTATCATATGTGTACCGGTTTGGGATTTTTCGCCATCAAAATAAGAGTTTGGATAAATTTATCAAAGAAATATTAGCTTGGAATTTTTTGTGATATTAATTTTTTTTTAGAATTGCACTCTTTTACCCATGATTTCAGAAAAATCAAGTTTTTTATATCTAATGTTCATCCCCTTCTTTTTTGTTATTGGGCTGAACATGAGAATGAGGTGGACAGAAAGGTGACGTGCTTGGGCGAGACTTGGAGTTGTGACAAGACCAACCAACGTCCGAGGAGACAAGCCCACCTGAAGACATATGAGACTTTGAATTGGTCGAACGTAAGTCATGTCAAAATGTCACTAAATTCAAACTCTCTCTCTTGCTTTTTTCACTTATCAGCGCATGACCCAAATCTGTCCCGAGTGCTATATGTATGGAGTCATTCCAAAGGACATCTAGACACCCAAAAAAGCAAAAATCAATTGAGTCTCCCTCACACGTGAAGTGATGCAACTAGGAATTGCTTTCCTTTTGTGGCTCAAGAAAGACGAGGGGGGGGGGGGGGAGGGGGGTGGTAAAAGAAATATTAGCATGCTTTGCTTTCCTATAATGCATTGGTTTTGAAATTTTCCGATTTCGTCGAATATATGCACGTCCACGTGGGCCTATTTTAGGCTTCATTTATTTAGCGAATTTTTTTTTCTAAAAATGATTGCTTGTATCATTTGAAATTAATAATCAATTAGTTTCGGTTAAATTTCAATGTCAAATTGTTGAGTTGAATGACATGTGGCAATTGACGGGTATACCAATATATGGTTGTTACCCTCCCTTTATTACTATTTTGGAGTTTTTTGCTATAATAACCCAATTTAATAAAAACTAACGAAGTACCGGTTTGGTCAATAAATTAGTTTAGGGTAAATTTATCTCAAGTGTATTAGTTTAGGGTTTTGCTGGTCAATAATTTAGTTTATGGTAAATTTATTACATGTGTACCAACTTATGATTTTGGTGGTCAATAAATTAGTTTCGAATAAATTTGTCACATATGTACATGTTTGAGATTTTTTGTGATAAAAAAAATAATTTTGGATAAATTTATCACATGTGTATCGATTTTGAGTTTTTCGTGTTATTAACCCCTTTCTTTAAGCGATACAAATGATGATTTTTATGAAAAAAATGTTTTACAAACAGTTCGATTTATGCTTCATAATTAATTTCTTTTTGCTAAGGGATTGGCCGTCCCACGACAAGTTGGGTTTCAAATCGAAATAATAGACATAAAGAGGGCAATGTGCAAATTTTGATGGAGGGTCAAATTTTTGCTGACTTGGTGTGGAGGTGGTGAAACGAAAGATTTTATGGGGTCGTGTCAATCATAAGTGGAACAGAAAGCTTATCTTATCTCTTTTGGTTGGATGCCTTTTCCATCTCCAACTATGTCCAATCACCACCTACTTTCCTTTTTCGCGATTTTTTTTTATTATTATTTTTTAAAAGTTTCTCTAAATCTCTTATTTTTCTCCGACTTTTGCTCTGTCTCTTTGCAAAGGGCGGAAATTGAATCCCACACCAGCGATACTAATGTCCCACTCTCAATCCCTTTACTAGTAGGGTCGCATTGCAACATTATTTGTCGCGAAGAGAAATGACGACATTTTGATGTGGATATTTATTCAAAGTTTGTGTGGTACCTGTATAACAATTTAAGATTGATCGAGTAATTTTTCCAAACAAAGTTGAATAATGCGATCGATTGAGCCATAGAAAGATGCGCAAAAGAGGTCCGATCAATGTAAGTGGATTGAGTCTTCCCCTCTTATTTTCTTCTCAAAAGACAGCTCCTCAGTGTATGGAATCTGTGATGCCTTGGAAATGATCAGTATCGAGTCGAATCTAATTGAATCGGATCGAATCTAATCGAGAGGGACTTCGACAACACATTTATGGTCACGTGCACGCCACTGGACCCATCCATTGCATGTCCACCAATGACCGGCTCGGCTTACGCTGAGTTGTCTGGCCACGATAAACTAGGACTCGACTATTGTTGAAAGTTCAATAGCAAAACGATAGACTCTTTTAAAACTAGTTATCAAACAAATGATGCTGACTCACAAAACGTCTTTCATAAACTAAAGTAACTTATAATAAACAAAATCGTACTTCGAGAAGTAAAGAGACTTTTAACCATACAATGATATCGCGATTTATCATGGATTACGATCTTTCGATAAGTACGACCTCGTCCAACTCTCATCGATTGCGTTTAGCTCTTTGCAGTGATTAAAAAAAAAGTCATAAACTTATTGTACGGATATCAATTCAGTCCTAAAACTTTCAACTCATTTAATTTAATTGTTAAACCTTTTGACAAGTTAACAATGTAGTCATCTGTCCAATTTTGATCGAAATCGTTGACATAGAGTATTCTCTATAAAATTTTTAAAGATTTACGATTGAACTGTTGTCCGCATAATAGAAATGTCTGAACTGTCGTTTTGATGGAGGAATTTCCTCGCAAGTGGCTTGGTGGGTCATCCCACGATAGCAAAGGTTGACAAGACAAAGAAAAGAGGGTTGACGAGTTATGTGGTGTGGGGGAAGAAAAAGGGGACCTTGGCCTCTGGAAGAGTACACGCACACATGGGGTTTGCCACGAGAAAGGCAAAAGGAGGGAAAAAAGGAGAGATGATGAGCTTGTCTCCGTTCTATCGTGCAAAGAGAAAAGAGAGACGTGACCTACAAAGGTGGAAGATTGACAATAACGCTAAGAGGTCGCTGGGGTTCGAGTCTTGGTCACAATTATTCCACCTCCTCCTATTGTTGACCTCGATTGTTTAGTCATTCTGATTTCTAGAAATCAGAATAGAATAGAGCTGAATAGGACAAGATGCGAAATTTGAGGGTTATGCTTTTATTCCATCTATTATTTGGTAAATTACAATAATAAATGCGATTTTTTTTTTACATTTTAGTAATTTCATTATTTGGTAGGAACCGCATGTCGATATAAATGAACCCCGGTGATACACAAAGGGAGATCGTTAGAGTCTCTCACGATTCATTGCTAAAGAAATTTCAAAAACACAGACGGAGACAACTTCCAACAATCACTCCATGATTTCTATACGATCTAGATCTTAAACACCAAATGAGCTCATTGCAACATTCTAGAGCCACAAGTTTAGCTATGATAAGAAATGTAAACATGCTACGGCGACATGGATCATATAGATCAGCTAGCTAATGCCAAATTTAGGAAGAGAGAAAGTATGATCATTTACCTTCGTGTTTCGTGCTTTGATTCTCTCATTGCCGCTTTCGTGAAATTTCGACATGAACTAGAAAGTTACATAGGGGAAGAAGGAGTTTTGACTTTCTTGCTGATTTCATGAACCTTCGATGTAAACCAAAGAGTTGGAGAACGAGGATCTTGATTCTCTATTTCTCTCTCACACCATTTTCGTGAAACGTTGACGTGAATAAAAAGTTATAGAGGAGTAGTCAAGCTTCAACTTGAATCAGAGCCACGAAGCATAAGGAGAAGAAGATGGTCAGGTTTCTTCTAAATCTCCCCGCCTCTCACTTTCGAGAAGCAGAGAAATCATTTTCAAGCTTGAATTTATTCGTTTGAAATCCGGGTAGTTCTACTTTACTTTTGTACATTATAAATTATCAATAGTTACTTTCCTTTTCCTTTTTTCCACTATGCTCCTCCTCCTCCACAACTCCGCCATCACCTCTCCTTCGCCGTCATCGCCTGCCGTCTTCGCCAACCTTCATCTTGCACCTCCCAAGCCTCCCTTACTTTCTCTCTTCCTCCAAGCCAAACCTAACTACAATCATAGTCTCCAACCTGAGGCCGTCATCCTCAAGCGACCCCAAATCCAGTCGGTCAACCTGAAGCTGGCCGGAGGCCGTCCGCGTCATTGGAACCGACCAGCAAGGGAAGTAGTGGCCACATTGGCACGCGGGTAAAGGCAAGGCCGGTACGTCGGCGATAGAAGCGGGAGGAGAGGGAGAAGATTAGGATTGGCGCTTTAGATTTTTTGGATATTCAAGCATAAATTTGATATTTTCAAGAGTAGAGAAATATAAATTATCGAGCAAAATGCAAGATTTGTTTTTTCTCACTCCCCACGAGTGCCGCTATTGACCCCTGGCATCTCAGTACAACAATCAAAGTTAGACACTGTTGTGATTAGACAAGTACTCGATCTAGATAGCTTTTGCGGTTCCCCCTCTTTAGTCGCCTATTACTCTTTCCCACTATATATGACTGTTTTTGTTTCTTTCTCTTTTCGCTTTGTCCCGATAATACTATGCAAAATATAGCTCGAGTAGTACCAACACTAGAATCAACACTCGATATGGGATACGACAAGACACGCTATTTCTTTAAAAAAAAAAAACCGACATGTTGTATATTAAAGGTAATTTTTATATAAATGCGATAATTTTTATGATTATTTCAATCAAATTAATTTGATTCAAACTATAAATAAATAAATAATAAAAATAGCCTAGAATGTATTGACACTAAAAGTATTAATCCACCGTCTATTAGTACCATTCACGATTTTGAATTGACAAATTCAACGACATTCCATTTCATTAATCCATAAAATTTGGAGAGAATAAAAACTAGCAATCCACATTCCACCATTAAATTTAACATTTAGCAATAAGTCGAAAAAAAAAAAATCAATCGACGGGGTAGATAATACAAGGTGATTGGAGACGCTATGCGAGAGCCGAGAGGTTGAGAGAGGCCGATAGACGAGAGATGAGAGGTTGAGAGACGGCCATTAAAGTTTGGGCTATTGGGGTGGAGGATTTTGAATATTAGGTTTTGATAAATTTGCATTTTAACCCTTAAATATTAGCTCGCACATGGTAGATAATACAAGGTGATTGGGGACGCCATGCGAGAGCCACGAGGTCGAGAGACGAGAGGCTGAGAGGCGAAAATTAAAGTTTGAGTAATTAGGGTGGAGGATTTTCAATATTAAATTTTGATAGATTTACATTTTAACCCTTAAATATATTGAGAATTTTTAAAATTGGCCCGTGAGTATTAAAATGGTGTGTTGAAATTTCGGATTCGTGCGTCGCCAACGTGTATGGAGCATTGACCATGTGTTCGATGTTTGGCACGCGTCCAACACCGGCACGAAAGTTCTCGAAGAGTGTTCGTGTTTCTTAGAATATAGCATATAGAATTTACGCGGTTGACTTAAAATTAATTCTGCGAGAACTAGTTTAGGTTACCCTGAGAAAATGTAACTTAGAAAGAAATAAAAAAATATAAAAATAACAGTAATGCATGTGTATATCTATCTTTTTTTTTGGGGTGTCGAAATGTGCATATCTATCTTATGAACCATATGTTCATGCGATGTCAATAATTATTTTTCCAAGGAGAAGAAGAATGCTACTCGGGGGCTGAGCAGACAGCAAGATCTTTCCAACAGTGAGACATGACCCTCACCGGTTTAACATGGGAACTGTACGATAAATTTCTTTTTTCACCCTTTTTTTGGTCATACTGTTGTCTATCTGTCCTTTTTCACGATTGCTTTCGGTGCCTTTCAATTTTTTATTATCGGGTCAGTATTTTAATCATCAATTTTCTGTTTCCTTTTATTGATAAATTTTCCCTCAAATTCAACGGCATAAATTACATGTCGGTTCTGGTCATGTCACATAAGACAACCGATGTCCATATCAGCGATTTCCATTTAAATTTGACTGGATGAACTGAATTGACACAAATGTAAAATATTTATGACTAAATTAGAACAATTGAAAGATTTTAGACTGAATTAATGCTAATATAATAGAATTTATGACTTTTTTTGGTACTTTTTCCATGACTTAAGATATGCTCATCTGTGACATACACTAATATCTTATATACATATGTCCTGATTTTCTGGGTTTGCCAATATGATATGCATATATATTGCAGTTGGCTTCTCTCTACAAGTGACTAGGAGAGGAAAAGTATATTCACTACATTTTATGAATTTATGTGTATATGTACGTGAACTCCTAACTTCGATATTGCAGCACATGAACCAAAAATGGGATCAGCATGGATTCATCTACAGTCAAGTGTCGCCGCGATCGCGCCAACAGACGAGCATGGCGACGCAGCGGCGGAGGATGTAGAACCGCGCTCTCTGCTCTTTCGCCAACCGGCTGCATCTCCTCTTGAATGATCTGCACGAGTCTCCAACCTGCCGTTCACGGAAACTAGGGTTTCCTTGGTTCTTCATCTTCTTCTTTCTTGATGAATCAATGAAGATGATGGCAAAGAGTACTGATCGGTAACAAGAGAGTGGAGCTGCTCTAGCTGTGCTTGCGAGTGGTTTCTGGTCACACAGCGAGCGAGAGAGAGAGAGAGAGAGAGAGAGAGAGAGAGAGAGAGAGAGAGAGAGTTTCTCTTTGGTTCTTTAGAATACTAAATAAGATAGGCTCATAAACCTATTTATAAGTGTCGTGAAATCTGTTCTTTTGGCCAGAAACCTGACAAAATCATTGCTCTATCGACTTTTCTGTCGAAAGATGGAAAAGAAAATGTTGACCTTTTCCCAAAAAAAAAAGCTTACTTAAATGAGTAAATTGAAGTCTAGTGTTGAGTAAGCTTACTTAGTCAAGAGCATTTTATGTTGTAGGTGGAGCCATACTTGTAAACTAGCCTAGAGTCTCTCTCTATATATATATATATCGATCGGAGTGCATTTGTGACAATTATTAATAATTGAGTTAAAAAACTTGAATATTAGCGCGTTGTGAATAAAATAGGAAAAAGGCAAGAGGCGATAAGCACAGACATAGGATTGTTTGCGTTAGTTGATGGGAAGAAGATAATCACTCAACCAATTCACGGGTTGACATGACTTTGTTTGTGTCGCACGTTTTCAATTTTTGAAAAGTTTCAGACCAAGATACGTCGAAATTATTGCTAATAGTAACTTTATGCGCGCTGACTATAGCTCATAATACGACTTTACTAGATATATTCCTGTTTTATATATAGCGGAGAATGTCAATTCAAATCCAAAGTTCTCAACTCTTCACCAATTCCATTCAATTAGCAAAACAAGGAGGAAAAAGAAAAAGAAAAACGAAAATTTAAGCCTAAAAATCCAGGCATTGTAAGGACGCAAGCCCAATGGGCCAAAGTTCACTTGGCCCCCATCTTCTTCATGGTAGCTACATTCAAACCCTTAAATAATCTTTCGAATAAAAAAAACGAAAAAAAAAAATTAATTCGGGATTTAACCTGTTCGATGATATAAAGAAACCCTTACATAATATTTTGAATTAAAATAAAAAAAAAATAAATTGATTCGGGATTTAATCTGTTCGATGATATAAAGAAATCCTTAAATAATCCTACTTAAAGTAATTGCAAGAGGCGATTTGAATTGGGAAGATTATTTAAGTACTCCAACTTGCATTAGCTCGCTTTACACGAGCCGTTTGATCTTATGGATAGTGTTAGACGTAGGTACAATGCTTGGAATAGAATATGACGGCTAATCTATAGGCAAATTGTCGACATTCGCCCCGAATCAACCATGAACAAACATTCTCGACTGTATTGCTTCATTGCTTTCGACTCGAAGCTAAACTTTGCATTCATGCCTATCCTTGACATCTACATGGAGTAAACGTACCGGCGCCTTGCGTCTCCCTTTCCTCCATTGCCCTACATGTCAGGCAACACGTCGGTTGTATCGCGCGCAACCGCATACCATTACGAAGCGCCCACTTCTTAACACGAGGAACTTCAACCCCTGCGTTGCATTTCGCTAGTTGTCACGGACTCTTGATGACGCTGCTCGAAGAACACGGCGAGGACGATCCAAGGGGCTGGTTGTTTATGTATCGGCTTGGAGCGGAAGTACGCCGAAGCCCTTTAGGCAAACAACTCTCGACGCCTCGATTGCCGCTGTCAAAGCTACCGCCACCCGTTGCGTCTCGTTTCAGGTTGAGACTAGCGTAGCCTGGAGACACGGGTTTCGACAGACGCATGGTAGCCATGGAGGTGGTCACGAATAGGGTGGGACAAGGTAAGAGGAAGAGGAAGAACAGGAGAGCAATGGCAGGAGACATTGTTGTGTGTTCTCTTTCTTTTTGCAGATTACGTTGGGATTGCATGGAGGTCTTGAAGATGGAGAGATGCCTTTAAATAGGGGCTCACGAGGAGAGCACAAGACTTAGATTTTGTGCCAACTCGAGCCTAGCCAACAGCAATGTGGTGGAGATAGCTTCTTCACTTCATCTTGACTAACTACAGAATTTCACATGAACAATGAATGATGTTATCGATTATGCTGAGATCAATTCACTTCTGTATAATAATAAAAAAACAAAAAGATAGAATAAAATAAGAATTGATAGAAAATTTTAGAAAAATTATAAAAATTGTCCACGTCAGCATAAACCGTGTCGAGTTGGATAGTCGGCATCAACTTCAGTGATCTTCCGGCCAAAACTAACTGGAAAGACTATATTGACATTGTTCAACAACAATTATGAAAAATAGTCGACTCAAGAGAAAGCAGGTCGGACTCTCGAAAGTCAACCGACAGCTCGCATGGACGTCCCCAGATGGCGCCACATGGAAGGAGTAGCTCACCGGTTAGACCGACCAATCAGGTGAAAAAAACGCACACGTTAGCAAATCCGGGTATAAATCTTCGATGGAGGGGATGATGATCTGGATGGGGGAGTAAATGGGCATGCAAATGCAACTACAAAAATCTTCTGGTCACCAGCCACAAACGCCGCACAACCACCACGCCCCACCCGCACCGTCTCATAAAATCTAACCCGACCACACGAAGGAACCACGGACATCGCCACCTTGTACGTCCTCTCTCCATCGTCTCTTCTTTTTGCTCGATTTTACGACGATTAGAATGTTGTCGGCTAATGCGACGGGATTCGATGGAGTAATGTAGAGGGAATGTCGAGATTCAAACCCTTGACCTATGCTCCGATACCATGTTAGACAAATCGTTTTGCCTTTACCATTGCTCTGAACCGGGCCAACAATATATCTGTAACAAATTACTTAATGGGTTCACCGAATCGAAATATAGTTCGACTGTGTCATTTAATTAAATCTGGCAATGTAATATGATATGGAAACTCATGTGGGTTTTTCTTATGTCCCGTCGAATTCCATTTTCTTTGCTTGGATCTAGTTGAGTTGATTGAATACAACTTATTACTTGATACCAGCAGATTTTCGACCAGCGATGTTAAAATATGATAACATTACGCAATCGGATTCTAGTCATTCCGTTAATAAATTTCAATTGTGGGTGGAAACCTTATCTGATGCATGCGGTCAACGGTGCGGCTTTTGTGGATCCGTCTAGGATTAATCTAACTGAAAGGTTTCAATATCTTATGTTAACAATAGAAAAATCATATTGCCCATTCAGATGTGAATAATTCCATCAGACACAAACAT
Source organism: Rhodamnia argentea (assembly GCF_020921035.1). Lineage (NCBI taxonomy): Eukaryota > Viridiplantae > Streptophyta > Magnoliopsida > Myrtales > Myrtaceae > Rhodamnia > Rhodamnia argentea. The sequence goes on along the minus strand of NC_063154.1, from coordinate 4,182,377 downwards.
GGTATCCTATGTTTTTTTTTTTTTTTTGTTGATAACATTATATCCTATGTTAATTGTTTGGATTTGAGAACTCCTCGTATGGGCCAACTTATGGAAATGGGCCTCCCCTATGATTGTAGAGCTCCATCATATGAAAAGCCTAAGGTACATGCGAATGGTCTGGTCCAATAAAATTTTTGCAGCCCATTGGCCTTATTTTCCTAAATTTTTCGCACATTTTCGCGTGGGACCTTGTTGATGCAGCTTAACAATGACTTAATTAGTTATATCAGAGATCACGGAATAATCAACCTCTGAAACTCCATGCAACTTGCTTTTGACCAATAACCCATCTCGTCTTTCGAGGTCAATATCGATGGATCTCGGTATTTAGGCAAAGCGATTAATTTCATGAAAAGCGCAAAACCACACGATTCACGGAGAGCCGACATGAAATCTTATTAAGTGCTTATTGCCAAACGATTCTTTTATTTAAATTAATTGTTGGGTCGTCGTCGGTGCTGGCCCGGATTCCCCTTTGGATCTGCCCTTTAGTTATATTATGTCCGAGATAAAAATTAACATAAATTCGAAAATATGCATAAAATTGGCACTTATCCATGGTGGAATTAATCGATTAACAACTACGTAATTAGAGAAGGCTTATCTCATGTCTTCACCCTCGTACAAAACCTGTCTGAAGTTCAAATGGCTAACATGTGCAAAGTCACCAAGTGTTTGAAGTTTGAGCATTACACGATCCATCACGAATCACCACCGTGCAACTATAACGCTATATACAAACCTAACTTTCATGTGCGGTCACATCCTTTACTCGACGACAACAAACTCACTTCCAATATCGAAAGAGCAAAACAAAAATCGCGTATTGTTTTAATTCGATATCTCTATGTAAGTACTAACAAATCTCCTATTCTCATGTTTAATAAAGAAAATAATATACGTTAGCGTATATGAAGAATCCGGTTACGGTCCCGTCACGCGATCTTGCATCTTGATTAGACGTTGTGCGAGAGGCGGGCATGGATCTTTGACCGGTTCGAAATCAGAAAGCGCATACCTTTTTGAAAATAGCGAGATCGACACGCCTAAGATATTTGACGAGATGCGGAAGTTTATGCACATTAATCACAACGGATTTGCAGAGATGATCTAGTCCACAGTCATTAAATAATAGATATATACACACGCTCATAACCGATATGAAAAAACAAAAGTAAAAAGAAACTGGGTATTAATGTAAACCAATATCTCCGCGCGATTACTAACAAATCTCCTACTTTCATACAGTTTTTTTTTTTTTTGGTATCCGAGGATCCGCACGGCTTATGCCCGCGACTATACCTTCGGAGGAGACTAGCCTAGCAACTCATCGCCGGGACCCTTCACTTAAATCACGAAACGTAGTCGGGAGTTTCGAACCCTCGACGTTGACGAAGAAGGGCACGCTCTCAACCAACCACGCCATGCGTGGATGGGTTCATACCGTTATTCTCTTGACAAAAACGATATGCATTCATCCTTTATCTGGCATGTATATGGCGCTTGCGAAGAATCTAGTTGCGCACTTATTACAGAATCATGCATTTTTAATTAGACATGGTGTCTTTTCCAAAAAAAAAAAAAAAAGAAAAAGACATGGTGCGGGTCGGAAGGCGGGCATGAGATCATGAACATTTCAAAATCAAGGCGCCAGTACTTTTCGAAAACAACAAGATTCATATTATAAGGTAATTGATGAGAAACCCAATTTTTTTTTTTGGTCAAAGATGAGAAACCTAGTTACACACTTAAATCTTAGCAAATTTGCAGATTCATACTTCGCAATCGTCTTTCTACAAAATTCTCTGCAAATTTGCAGAGAGACGATCGCGAAGTATGAATGGGAATTTGCAGAGAGACGACTACGAAGTATGAATGGGACAATCTCTGCAAATTTGCTGACGATTGCGTAGTATGAACGGGACAATCTTTGCAAATTTGCTGAGATTTAAGTGTGTAACTATATATATATATATATATATATATATATATATATATATGAATGTTTCTACTGGTCAAGATTTAAAATTAGGTGTACAAATACATTCAAAGCACAATAAAAAAAAAGGCAAGTAGCAGTTCAGCAATTGTCTGCAAGTTGAGTCGGGCTGTAAATTTGTGGGAGATGATCCCATCTATTTTTTAATTTGGCGACGTAATAATAATATATGAAGTACAACGGGAACATATTCAACGGGCAGTGTGCAAACGACGTCGTCTCGTAAAAGTCATCTTTGTCCTAATTTCTCGGGGCCAACACCTAAACATATGTTACCAACGGTGCGGTTGGCTCCGACCAACGAGCCCCCAATAGATTTCAACATCTTTATATAAGCAACAAAATATATAAATCTATTTCTCCAATGCCATGTCCAAGGTTTCCAAATCCCACGGGGCCACCATCTATATGCACCACAAACAAATAAATAAATAAAACATATATGCAGGTCAAGTTACAAATGAAACGATTAGGACTCGCGCAAAAACCGCCATAATCCAAGCATCGCATTTCTTAACTATTAACTTTATTATTAATCGAGTCGTTTCTTTTCACGAGGAAGCGAATAAACCTTTGGATTAGAATGGATACCATGCGGATTAGGTGAGCTAGTTGGAAAGTCACGGGCCATAATGGAACTCACTTGCTTGCATATCTGGATCTAACGTTGTTTCATGCACATCTGGCTTTACATCGAAGCATGTGTATTATTTATACTAAATATTCCTAAATGAAGAATCGGATAAATTATTGGGAATATATATATTAAACCACACACGGAAGTATGTATAGACATAAGGAGAAAAGGAGAAAATGAAAAGGAGCCAAACCGAGGGTTCAACATAGGTATCATTAACGTACGGATTAAGAGCAATAATGTAGTGTTAATGGCCCACTGTTTCGAAGGAACCAAAGCGATTAGGAACACAAAGCCACTCTAGGATAATTCGTGAGTCTCGAAAAAGGGGGGTCATCTTGATTAACGTGGTGAAATGAGCTTAATTAAAGTAATCGCTCCATAATTAGGAGAGCTCAATGCTTTTCCACCGAGGACGGGATATGTCTCGACTGGAAAAGATTTCTTATCATCCATCCGATCACCGCTGTCAAATCGTGTCGCGGCCGACAGGATAATGAGTATGTGCAGCCGAGTCGGATCGAGGCGGACAATGGATCGGCGATCACATGAATCTGATCATCATCGTTCCCACGAGCCATGTGCCGTGATGATCCGAACTTAATCGATTATACGACAATTTCCTATGCATCGGCTGATGATTTTTTTTCCTAGAAATCTCACGCTTAAAACATTTCGTTGGAAAAATGGAAAGTATGAAAATTGATAGTTGTCCTTTGAGTGAATGGGATAGTACGAATAGTGCTTGCACCTTCATCGAAAAATAATATGAGATCGAGGATGATATAACCCTTGAACGCATGTTGCTAGCAGTTACCAAGGTGGAAGTACATTTACTGACCTAGGAATTCCCAAAATCTCAACATTCCCACATCGACCGTACGTAAATAAATTCATAAAATATCCCTTTTCACCCCAAAAATATTGTCGTAAAATATTCGCGCACAAACGTAGCTACACATGATCTGATCAAATGAGGAGGCGACGCGTGTAAATTAACATAGGATTTTGCACATAATCTTTCGATTATGTTACTTTTCTAGGTCTAATTTAATCGCAAGATTCGAGAAAATAGAAACATGAAAATCTGGAACCATACGTGAATGTTTCTACGTGTCCATCAGCTATTGCGGGTGAAAATCTTTCAGCGCCTCAATCAAGTGATTTCTTCAACCAATGTGGAGATTCGTTCAGGGCCAAACGAGATAAACCCTAGATGAGATCACCAAGGCACGAGCTTTAGGATATGTGGATCCATTGATCCAACCCCATTATGGTCATCGATTCAGACTTTGAAAAAATTGACATGAATTTTTGTCTTATCGGTTCAACCAAAACAAAAGTTAATCAATCTTCTAATGACTGCTTTACCCCACTAATTAGGAGACGTGATCATTCTAATCTTGTGGGTCATCGCACGTCATTTGTTCCTTTATCCCCGGCGACACTCTCCAGCCAAAATGAAGGAAAAGAAAATAAAAGAAAGAACAATAAAATTATACAAAAATTCAAAAAAATAACTGACATGTTATTTAAAAATGCCCATATCGATTGGCTAGGTGGATTGAATTTGTATCGATGTGAAAATATTTATGACTAAATTGGTGTAATTGGAAAGTTTGGGACAAAAATAGTATCGATGCAATAGATTAAAGACTTTTTTGATCGTTTTTCCTTCTTCTCATTCAATTGTATGCACAGGCGAATTACTTACCTCCCTTTTCCGTTTCGATTTGTCTGATCTTAAAGACCATCGTTCTCCTAGGTCTTGGTCAGATGAAGCTTCCTTCAACTGGTCTCTTGATTGGTGGGCTATAAGCGCGGACATCAGCGGCTTCCATGTTTAGTTAAGTTTGTATGCGGGTGACAGTGCTTGTAACTCACGGCACATCGAAGGAGACTCTAGAGCCGCCCATAGGCCTTTCGCTCGATCCGTATGAAGAAGAAAGGTATATCAATCTTAAAGATTTCGCCTGGTAAAGCCCTATAAGATGCCGACTACAACTAATTAGGTAAACACATCGTGTCGAAACCCTAGTGCTGAGGTTGCTCAAGCAATAGGTTTGTAGCCTTCCTCGCCCAACATCTGGGTTGTTGCAATTAATTGACATACCCCAGTGAATTCTCTTAATCAATGCCACCCAAAGAACATGGAACGAAGGGGGCCACGGCACACCCCACAAAAAGTTAGCCTAGTGCAGAAAGAATACCCAACATTTCATGTGACTTAAAAGACATAAAAAAGGTTGCCTTTCTTTGATAATTTGTTTTCCCGATCCACGAAACACATCATACTCGTGATTTCTATGCAAAATAGCACTATTTGCAAGGTCGAAGATCGTGATTTCCTCGATGGAAAAATAAGAGGAGGAGGAGGAATTTGACGGTGCCTTAAAAAGATCCATAAAAGAGATGCTAAAGCAGTACAAGGTTGTTGGCCACGTGTAAGGCAGGCTTTCCTCCATGAATGAAAAGATCGCTACGGATCACAAGAGTGGGGTATTCCTCTTTTCAAGTCTTTTGGGACCTAGTAACAATGCCCAACCACCAAATTATTGATTCAGAGCATCTTGCGAGTTTGCAACCTGAGTACATCAACTTTGGCATCTGAAAACATCAATTTACAGAACGCCTCCGTTAGAAAGTCCAATTCAAAAGTTTAAGGCGATAGGTGGCGAGAGACCACATGAACATAAAGAGCATTTGAGGACCCGTTGTTAAACGATGTGGCACGACAGTCTTGGCGGGCGACCATGCAGCCGATGGATCCGATGATTGCCCATTTTTTATGCTCTTAATCTGAAGAGAATGATGAATTGTTGGCGAGCTTTTAGCCTTGGCAGGAGGATTGAATGGAGCATTGGGAGGCGAGGTGGGAAAGGAAAAGTAGTCATTGACTCCTTGAGTTGAAAAATGGCAAAGTGACAAGCGACAAGACCATGCATATTCCTTCATAGTCGTAGATGTCCATGGAAGAAAAAAGAAGGGCTATACAGGTTATGAGGCTAGCCACGTGTCTGTGGATTCAAATGAGATGATGAACGAGAAGTCAAAGCTTGATGAAGATTCGGTAAAAAGCTAAAGCTTTTGAATTTCCATGGGAAAGGTGGAAAGTTTCGAACTAAAAGATCGTTTTCCTCGAGCGAGAATGACTTTTATAATGTAGGAGAGAAGATTTTTGGTTGATTATGATTCGATCTAAAATTAGGTCAGTTAACTTGGATGAATACAATTACTAGTGGGGTGGAGATTGTTTTGTTATTGAACACAATTGAAGATGTAAAAACATTTCTCCTATCGAGAGATATTTAAATACACGAAAAACAAGTTAAACAACTTCACCACATATAAAAAAAGGAAAGATAAAACCAAACCAAAGGACACTTAAGTTATTTAGAAAATCCTCAAAATGGTGAGTTTCGTTTTAAGAGAAAATAGAAATGAAAAATTAAAAACCGTGGACAAAAGAAAAGAAGAAAAAAAAGGAGGGGTCATAATTTTTCTCTACGATAAAATGGATGGAATCAAAATTAGGTAATAAAACATAAATAGAAAGCGACAGCAGAGAATTGGGTGGCTATCAAATGCATCGATGTGACGGATTAGTCACCATCAAAACGACGTCGCGAAAATGCGCCATCTTTGCAATTGGTGTGTCCATAAATGATGTGAAAAAGTCCCTTTTTCTTTCCTTCTTTCTTTCTCTTAGATCCTCTCTTGACTCGTTCTTCCCCGAATCATCGTCCCTCACACGTTTAAAGCAGTCCAAAAATCATCCCCCACGTGGCACGCCACTTCTTTGTTGCAAAGTCTATGAACGATGGTTTCCAAAGATTGTCGTGATTTGATTTCCCCGTCGTGCTCATAAGCGGGAAAAGGATGCGGCGTCTGACCTTCTCCATTTGCTTTGGAGAATTATGGGTAAAAAAAGGGGAAATTGCCAACGCAAGTGTGGTCGCTGTCGTTTTCGGAAGGAAATGAAAATGGCTGAACCACGGAAAAAAACAAAACTTAAAAAAAAAAAAAGAAATAAATTTAAAACAATGAAAAGAAAGAAGGGAGGAAAAGTTAGACGCAGCCACAGCGGGGTTGTACGGATTGGACCCCATCTCCCCAATGGAGAGGTGGGGACGAGAAGGAATCTATCTGACCCTCTGTCCTTTTTCGTTTGATAGATCGATCGTTCCAATAGTTAAAATTGTGGAGATGTATGAACGTGTCTATGCCATGGTCAAAAGTGAAGTTGGGCCTCATCTTTGCTAACATCTCTTATTTTGCAAGAGGAGGATGAAATATCTTGTGCAGTATAAGGTAGACATTACCAATAATTTCACCTGTTTTTGTGGCATTTTGCATTCTTTCAACGAATTCTAATTTGTGCATAGGAATTGTTTGATTGTAGTGAACTTTATAATTCATGAATGATTTTTTTGAATTTTTTTGTTATTTTTTTCCTTACTTTTTTTTTTTCTCTTCCTTGTTCATATTGCCGGTGGCCAGCCGATCAATGGCCATAGAAGTGGGGCGGCCTCGCCGGGCCAAGGGGGGCAGCGCCGGTAAGCTCGACCGTCGTTCAAGCAAAGGCAAACTTGCCGAGGCCTCATCGGTGCTCCCCCTCGGCCGGCGAGGGCGACCTCGACCACCATCCAGTGCCAGTGCTGACCACCCACAAACAGGGGAAGGAAAAAAAATAAAGAAAAACTAATAATAGTAAATTAAAAATAATATTTCAAAATAATAAAAAATTTCACATCAGCACTAGCGATGCCACATAAGACGATTAGCTTCCAGTGGTTTCCCGCCTAAATTAATTATATGGACTAAATTAGTATCAATGCAATAGATTTGTGACCTTTTTAGTGCTTTTTCATATTTTGTGGTATGTCACATTCCTTAAAACAAGAGTCTAATTTGTTAGAAGAAATTATTTGATTGTAGTGGATTTTACATATTTTAGTAAATAGGTTTTTTTTTATTATAAAAAGAACCATCGGTAATGAATTATATTCATTCATAATGAGCTTCATTTGATTTCGGTACACTTATTTATTCCAACTAGTATAAATCAAATAATAAAATTACATAATGTTTTCGATATTAAAATATCTTTGACAAAAAAAATCTAAAAAGCGGAGAAACAAGAAGGTAGTTGGGCAGTGGCAAGGGTCGTCGATCCTTGCCGGCCTCTTGAGAGGGTGGAGGCGATCCTCTCCGATTGCGGGGAGGGTAATGCGACCTTTATCTTATTTGTGCCAAAGGGTTGCGTGCGGCCTCGGTGAGCAAGGGTCGGCCATGAGTTGGTGAGGGCTGCCCACGGCGAGCCAAGGTCGGCCATGAGCGAAATTCTGGTGAAAATTAATCAACCAAACCAAATGATGTCAAAACAGAAAGAGTTAGGTAAAGCAAAAATAAAAAATAAAAAAAATAATAATAATAAAATCAGAAGGAGATATTATTAGAGATAATGTGTCTTACTACGAACGAATGTTTTTATTAAGTATAAAATATTGTACCACAAGTGAGAGTCATTTCATTACGATAGATATCTTTACAAAGTATAAGTAGCTTTTGCTAAAAACAACGAGTAACCTGATCGGTAATTTAGAAAATGAACGATGCGTGATGGTTATTTTCTGGTAAATGGCGATAAATTCAATCTTATGGTTAGATAACTCGATCACACAAGCTCCTGATATGCTTTGCTTCTCGTTTCTTTAATCTTTGTTCAACATGCACCATTATTGCAAATTTTTTGACAATGGAAATGGAAACAAATTATCTCAACACTTGATTGTAGATAGAAAAGATCCTAAAATAGAAATGAGTATACACCAAAGTACTTAAAAATAGACTAACATGATCTTCTTTTCTAAAATGGCAAATTTTTATAAGCTTCTTAAGGATTTTGCTCGATTAATTTCTAACTTATCTAGCTCAAGTGTGTGTGTGTATAGAGAGAGAGAGAGAGAGAGAGAGAGAACATGATCAATCTATTGAAGAGCTTTACAAAAAAAAAGAAAAAGAAATGGTAACCGAAAAGATAAAAATGTAAGTAGATATTAGTTACCTAATTATCTCCAAGTATACTTGTCGATCACAGTAATAAAGCGCATAAAAATTCCTTTTTACCGACCGTGAATCTAAATAATAATAAAAGAGTTTTCTTGGGCTAACTACACTTTGTGTTCTTGATATGATCATGATGGCAGGATGATGAGTTGATGATGTCTAAGGGGAAATCTAGATGATGTCCGAATGACTTGTTTGTACGTTTGCTGTAAATCTCAGCCAAGCATGTCAAACATCAATGGCAGAATAGAGGCAGGCTGCTCTTGGACAAAACGATGATCATGAGCGGTCTTACTTTCATCCTCACATCTCCAAAAGAAGACAAAAAATATATATATGCCAATCTCATCAACGTGCTCGTCTCGTGTAAGCTCATGATTTCGATAATGGCCATGTGACGCGACGTTAACATGACTACTGAAGAGTTTTTACAACAGTTGAATGATCGTACATTTGACGGGCAGATTTCATGTATCCTAGTCATACCAATCTGTAACTTCTAAGCCTTTCAATTATCCCAAATCGATTTTATCTTTTTATTCGTTCACAAAAATGTTTAGATATGAATTGTTGTCAATAATAAAAACATTTTTCATTGGCTAATTATTTTAAGTGATTAAAGCAACTATTTTTAGAAAAAGATATTTTGTGAATTACACATTTTTCGTCAAGCGAACGCACCCTAAGAATTTACTATTTTGTTTTTACTTTGTGTCGTGCGACTATTGATATATACTATCTTCATTCTAATAATTTCGCTGTTGCAAGATAATATATTTGTATGGGCCATGTGAGGAAAAGAGAAATGTATCATGAAAAATGAGTGATTTGAATTATTGTCAAGGAATTAAACTTGGTGAATGATGATGTTAGCAGTTCTTCTTATGTTTTAGATCTTAATCTTATCTGTAGTCTTAGTGGTCGATATTTAATTCCAAAGTGGAATTACTTGATGGTGTATTTTGGGCTGGGAATTTTCAAGCAATGACCTTTTGCTTTCCTGCTTTTTGATAGAATAAGATGGATATTCTTGAAAAATTCCAGTTTTGCACATAAAGACTATCATTTCTGGGGGCAATTCTTTTTTCCTTTTTGTTTTGATACAACGACGTTCGCATGTACGACGATAAAAATATTTTTCGTTTATTCATTTTGTATGTGATATAAGCTAACATTTTCTAAAAAAGTTTTTTTTCGAATTACTCTTTTTCACGAAATAGACGGAGCCTAATTTAGATAGCCGATCATTTTATGCTGGCCACATAATTTTCTAATTTCACTTGGTCAAATTATACAGGTGATTGGAGGAGATATGCAGGCGACGGTAAATCGAGAGTCCAATGCGGAGACACTGGACCACACAAATCATGAACCTGAAGATGCCCTAATAAGAACTAAATTTGGTGGACCATGCACGCATTTTTTTTTGCACTTTTTTTTTTTGGTAAGCACACTGTTTTATTTCCATAATCCAGTTGCAAATTTTCTCTAAAAAAGAATTTTTATTTTCTGAATCACATGGGAATAATGCAGTACCTAAATAGACAATGTCCAGAAAACGTCAGGCTAAGGTTGTAATTGGTTTTCCATTCTTAGTAAACAAAATTAAGAATGCTGTTTATATGTGAACCTGTTGAGTGTTGATCCTCATGCAAGAACAAGAAAGGGGAAAAAGAAAACATAAATTGACATAGTTGTGCGTATATAAGCAACTGTGTATCTTTACTCTTCTTCACCACCACCCTTCTCTGTCCTCATCATCATCTACTCTCTCTCTCTCTCTCTCTCTCTCTCTCTCTATTTCTGATCCTCCTCTCCCGTTCCAGTTCTCTCCCTCATCCCTGTCGCGGTCACTGTCGCTGTCGCCGTCGCCGCCACCACCACCGCCGCCGCTGCTACCGCCTCTTGTGTTCCTGTTCTGTCTTTCATCCCTTTCGTCGCCACCACCGCGACCCCCACATACTCAATATTCTTCTTCTTGCTCAATATTTTTTCCCCTCAATGGAGGCCAAGGAAAGAGAGATCATTCTTTGCTAGGAATCATCCTTATTATGTCCTTATTACATGGATTTTATCTCGGTCCCATCTTTTTGCCATATCTTTCCTTCCATTGATCCACTGTTGTCCTTTTTTCCCTGCTAAAAGTTCTGGGATGGAGTTTTCATTAGCTAGGGTTTATTTACAACAACGAATCTTGGAAGCTTTTCCCTTTTAATTTCCTGTTCTTGACAGTATGCCGGACCGTAGTTCTTCCTTTTTTTTGTTTTTTGTTGCTCTTGTTCATTTTTTTGGCAAATTGTTGTTTGAATTTTCAGAGGGCCAAATATTTCGAGCTAGAAGGTCTGTCGAATGATCTGCAAGCAGCTGCGCACAGTCGTTGTTTGCGGGTGCAGCATCATCAAGATTCACACATGATTTCACGGCATAGACATGAATTTCGCTGACAGAGGTTCAGTATTGAGAATCTTGATGATGCTGCATCAGCAATCCATGACTAGTTTTCCATTATCCACAGCCTTAGGTTAATTTATTGAGCGTTTCAAGAGGTGTATCCATGTGTAACTTCAGGGTCTTTTCTTCACCTCTGGATATAAAAGGCCTTATTGGGCTGTAACTATGTGCTTATATATATTTTTGTTCCTTTTGTCATTTTCAAGTGATTAATTGAATTAGTGCGATGTTTTGTACATTCACTAATTAATCGCAGCAATGCCACAGCAGGTAGCATGTGTATACACAGAAGGAGGATGTGCTCAGCCGTCAAGTGATACTGAAGTTTCTTTGGCATAAAAGGTCAGATACTTACTATCCTCTAAAATCTGTGAGCAGTACCATAGATTAATTAACCCATGTTGCACATAATCTGTCCGACAAATTCAGTGCCTTGGCAAAATTTCGGCTTTTATATTGTATGCATATATGAGATGAGAAAAATGCAGTTTTGATCGCTCGATTACTGATTTTAGGATCTGCAACTGCAAGTGGTTGAAGCATGGACCAAATTGTGTTTAGAATTGCAAGATAACATGATCATCATCTTGATTAAATTCGATTGGGTTGTTCCACCACATATTATTAGGTGGAGCCATTCCATATGATGCTTCATGCCTTCCTATTGCCGGCAACGTTTGTTGAGCACATCAAAAGCCTGTTCGAAACAAGATTGGTTTTGCTAGGGGATGGGATTTGAATGATCTCACACAAGTAGCTCAACTTATAGGAACTTGGATAGAATTTTTGTATTTTGGAATTGAAATATCTTCACAATTGGATGGGTTTAATCTTTAATGAAGAAAACTTATTTCTTTTGCCTCAAGCTTTGCAGCTGCCGACTTCTATATCTTTAAATCAATGTCAACTGTGGTAGCATGCTATCACATAGACAATACGCAGCAACTGTCTTCTACATAGATAAAGGAGGTATCGTTCACCGGCATAGAAGATAAGCCAAAATAATGAGGGAACTTGGCACAGAATTGCGATGTTTCACATCTTTTTAGAGCCAGTTAACATTAATTTATCAGGATTAGGAATTGATATATTGAATTACTAGGGGGAATATACACATCTATTTCTGACTAGCCTGCCGAAATTAAAGTTTATGCATTCTGATTCTAGAGCTGTGCGCATTGTTTGTATGCCGTACAGGATTTTCGTTGCATATGCTGGACTTGCTCTAAAAAAACTTTATCTTATTTGAGCTCGTATAGCCAATGTTGCATTAAAATCACTCTTAACTAAGAGCTAATTAGCATCACATGCCACTCTTTTGTATTAGAACGGTGAAGCTAAGTAAGAATTAATTGAAATCATCTTCTAATGAGAATAGGATCAGAAAAATGACGGTTCCAAGAAACAAATATAAGATGTAATATGGCATCTTTTGGGAGGCACTAGGTTTTGTGAAGGGGGGAAAGAAGGAGAAGAAGAAGAAGAAGAAGAAGAAGAAGAAAGGGGGAAGAAGAAAAGTCCTCCCTTTGTGGCAATTGACAGATGAAATTTTCCCCCTTGCTTGAGGTCCACACTTCACATGGTGGGAAGGAGGAAAAAAGCAATAATGGAGTACAATAGAGAGATCGCACCAGAGAATTAGTGTAAGACAGGAAGATATTTTTTCTGTGTACTTTCGGAAATTATGCGTGCGGATTTTTGCGGACACTATGATTCTCGAAGCCTTTTGTGGATTTGTTGTTACTTCTTTGTATGTCACCGATCCTCCTAAAATGAGTTCACGCGGCGGTGGTGCGTTCCTATATACGATTTGAAAAACTAGTCCTCTTCCAATAATCGATACCTCGTGTTTTCGCACTGGAATGTCATCTGTGTACACCGGTCATGTGAAATTTGGAGATGTTCTGGAAACCAGCCTTTTAACTGTGGTACAAAGCTACTACCGTGACAATGAATGGTGTAGTGTGTGCTATCTCTTCTTGCTAGTTAACTCTGAGTTTAGGTTTTGGGAATCAGGATTATAGAAGATTTTTTGTCTTAGCGTACTTGCTTCACCGATTAATCGTTTCCTTATTCTACCCGGCCCCCCTTGGCTTATTAAACCTAAAGTTATCATGAATGTAATTAGCTTAGCAATCTTGATTTTCGAGGGGAGAAAAAAAAAACACAAAAGGTCACTTTACATTCTTTACTAGTACTGGGTGTGTCTGTTGTTCGGTGTTCCGGTCCGAGGTATGTTTTTTTCATTTACACCGATTTGGTCAAGAGATTAGCATGCCGATATTTTTAGCCAGTGCCCTCAAGTGAGCTTCTTTCTCCCCCTTGTCCGGTCCCAAGGCCATCCGTCCGTTCAGGCCGGAAAGCAGGATGTTTGCGAGAAATTTCTTCCTCGAGACCGAGGAGTCAGGCTTGTAGCTTGTGTTATTGTAATAAGATTAACTCATGCCTGTGTTCTCCTGGGCTGAATTATTCAACAGCAGGTCTTCTGAGTCTTTTGACAAAGTACCTGTCGTGCAACTCATCTTATAATGTTCTTGCAGGCGAAAATGTTATTTACAGATGGAATATAGTATCCGATGTGAAAAGGGTGGTCCTCTCCTCCTGCTACGACTCCCCTGGCTCCGCACTGGAATCTGCTCATCTCCAACAGCATATTTGCAATCGATTTGCCAAGTCCTAAATTGTGTTGTGTTGCATCACTTTCTCTTTTCCCCGAACTGTACCTTTCTGGAAAACCCTAGAAAAGAAGAAAGAGCAAGCATGGCGGAATTCTCTCCTCATTTCCATGCATACGTGTATAAGTAAGGTCGTAATGAGCAAGGATAGATCGATTGAACCATCGCGCGATTTCTACGTTTCGCCTAGATTGTCAGACACGTGCAAGTAGCGGAAAGACTAATCAAGGGTATCATGCATGTGCTTAATACATGTCGCGTCTCATAGACAAGCGTGGCTACATCGTCGGCGACTCGGTCAAAGACGTCAGATGTGTCGTCGCTTTACGGCACCCCTAAACCCTCGAGGTGTTCGAGATTTACTAGCTTGCGATCGCCATAATATCCCGGAATCTGTACCCTAGCTTTGGCTCAATGACGAAGAAGCCCCCCTTTCTTTTCCTTTTTCACGTTGATGTATGCCATTTATGACAAAAGATCGAAGGCCCCCATCTGCAATTTATGTTGTCCTTTTCCCTCCCCTCCCCTCCCTTTTATGATCCTACGCTCCCTCGCTCGTACAATGCTTTAACTTTTTCTCTTCAGAGGAGAAAAAAGAGGAGAGAAAATTGAGATGGGAATTGATACGTTTCCATGCAAATCCTCCGCCTTTTGTACATTTACGACTTGGATAAAGTGATAATTACCGGGGGAGGTTCGATCAATCGATCAAAGGATGGGTCCGCACGACAAGAGCAATGATGCACGGTGCGGACGGACGTACGAGGTCGAATGATACGGCCCCACCCATAGATCTCCCCCCATATCTCACCGGCTTATTCGAGAACGATGCCCCCCAAAATAGAATGATGAACCTTTTGCGTGTATTAATTCGGACCACACGAGGACGTCCACCGGGAGACTATCGTTCTGCCATTTTTTTTTTTCGGTTGATCGATTGATCCTAGTTTAAAGGGAAAATTTCGAAGTGTCCACATTTTCTTAAAAGAGGGTTCAAAATGAATATTATTTCGGATAAAGTCTTGAAGTGACAATGACAATTCAAATAAAAGCCCCAAGTGGCAACGATAATTTCAAATAAGAGCATGAAGATTTGGCTAGCCAACGAGGCTAAACCTTTCTTTGACACTAATATAGTCATTTCAAGCCTTCTTTGAAATAATTTTCACTTTCGATCTTCTTTTGAGAAAATGAAGTGATTGCGAGCCCTTACATGGAATTTTCTCTAATTTAAATGCAATAGAGGACTTCTGTTTAGATGTGATCCAAGGGACTTCTTCGTAGGATCAAGTGCATACTTGATTCCATGAGGCCACCGAACAACTAAATCGACTCTGTTAGCAAGGCCTTTTCTTTTGCAAGACTTAGCTTCATGGCTCTACCATGGCTTTGGGAAAGGTCGGTTTTCTAGGAAGCTGAAAGCGACCTCCAGTTCTAGTACCTCCTCAAAGATAATGTATAGAGGTTCTAACTGACTGTCTAAGGAGACATTTTGATTTCAAAGGCCTTTGGTACAGTTTAATCGGATCTCTCATGGTGGTATACCGGCCGCCTGTTCTGGAACTTCCCGTCTAAAGCATATAGATCCGTAAAGCCGTGACAATAGGGGCATGGGAAAGGAGAGGTCGCCCATCGTAATGAAGAAAAATAGAGTGCGAAAGTATTATACCACTCACGTTTTCTCTTTCTACCGGAATTATTGCTTGAAAGAACTAACCCAAAGAGGAACTTCCTTTTTCGAAGAGATCAGGACAGGTGGCTCTTCCATGTGGGGTTAGACAAACATATGGAGGCCCAGTCCAACTCATAAATCATAGACTAACCAAAGAGAGTACATGGAAATATGGGACGCATGTCTAGTTCTCATCGGAAAAGAATCGGCTAAGACAGAAGGGAGGAGTTGTAAGAGTAACCTAACTAGGAGTCATAAGATTGGGTTCTTCTGAAACCGTACAAATTGTGCGTGCGCCTCCTCACATCTCTAACTTTAAAGCCACGCGAGGCGAGTCCTCTCACCCGATGCAAGAACGACGAGCCAACCAGTAGCCCAAAGCCCATCTCAAATACCAAAGGCCATGTCCATGCTCAAGAAGAACGGCCTTTAGCCCAAGCAAACGGCCTTTTCAGCTTCTCTGCTCACCCGCCTGATCAAACAGCTCGCTTCCTTCTGTTGCAAAATAAAATCGAATTTCTTCGACTCGAGCTCATCTTCTGACAAACATCGTTTTCACGGGATGAAGTGGGAGAGACTCCTCTCGATTCCGATATTAGCTGTGTTTCTTCTGATGGGTTTCGTTTATTACACCACCTTGTTCGTTTCCATTGAAGATTGGGTCGGTTTACAGAGCTCGGGTGGATCGTTCCACGCCTTGGCCTTCACTTTCTTGGCTTCCTACAGTCTTTTCTCGTTCTTCGTCTGCGTGCTCACTGACCCGGGACACGTTCCTTCTTCTTATGTCCCCGATGTTGAAGATAGGGAGCTCTCGGATCAAGAATTCAGGAGAAATGTGAGTTCTGTTGTGTTCGCGAGTGTATCCATTTTACAAGTTAATTCGAATGCTTACGTTGTCATTACTATGGGTGTATCTTGTTCGGTTTCAGTGAGGTAATTGGTTGAGCAGATTAGCTTTTTGACTTATGCGTCCTGCATATGAAACTGAGGTTTGGGTTATATGCCTGTAGAGCTCATTGTATTAGGCCTTGTTTTGCTTTTCTCCTGTATTGATTCTCGTAAACTCTCTAGAAGAATTTTGCTCTGTGCGTTCCTTATTTTTACGGCATCTTGAAGGCCTTGCTTTTTAGCTTGATCATTTGCATGTTTGTGTAATCTTTCTAGAGAGATAGTGATCGAAAACTGATAGAAGGTCAATCTGTTTTACCCATCGGTATGACAATTTTCCTTGTTCATCGAGTCCAAGATTGTGTACATAGTCTCATGTGTAATCTTTCCTTGTTCATGCACTTTATGTACAGATATAAGTGTGTGGATATGTACGTTGGCTTGAACATACATAACGTATATATGTATATAGATGTGCCTACGAGTTTCGTATCAAGCTTATACTAGGTTAACAAATGTTAGAGTAATTGAATATTATACCACGTCTTTATCTAACAGCTTAATATTTAGAACAGTTGATTGTAGTTCCACAAAATACTAAGCATGAGGAGGAGTGTTAGAGTAATTAAATATTAAATCACGCATTTATCTAACAGCTCAAGAACAGTTCTCTTGCTCTGATATCATGTGAAATTTTGTTGGGATCACTAAAAACTGTTTTAAAAGTTTAAGCCCTTAGATGTAGAGGAAGGCAAATAGGGGCCTGGTAAGATTTGAACTTAGGACCTCTTTTTCTAATATCATGTGAGATTTTGTTGAGATCACTACCAACTGTTTTAAAAACTTAAGCTGTTAGATGAAGACGTGATTTAATATTCAATTACTCTAACAACAAACATGCATGGATGACGCAAAATTTACTTTTGAAGTTCTAATGTAGATAAAGTATCTAGTTTTGTCTCTTTGATATCTCATGAAGCAGCTGGATGGAGGTTCTCCAACCGGTCTCATTCGAGTGGAGTGGATTCTGAAATAAATTCCTGAGCCTTTTTGGTTCTGCATTTTCATTAACTTTATAGGCATTGGTATCTCGCCTGCAAAAAGTAAAATTAGGGTAGTGGTTTTTTCCCCTCTATTTGTATTATTAGTGCCTATAGTTTCGATCACTCAAAACTTAAGATTATCCATGAAAGAAATTATTAAAGTAGGGTTATAACTTTGTATCAGTCATAGAGTGTTAGTCTGCTTAGCATGATATATGGCCTCTATATCCTCCCCTTCTGGTGTAGCGGTGGGTAAAGCTTGATGTGTCAATGCCCTGAGTGGGAGGGTAATTAATCTAGAGTTGTCATGATATTTGCATATTGGGGCTTCCCCTTCAGAGCCACTTGGTATAGGGAATATGTCCTCTTAATTTCTTTACTAATGATGTCTTCTCTATACTTCTGAAAAGAGGATAATGGGATGATGGGTTTTGAGTCCAAAAAGAATTTGTAATGGTTTATCTGTAGAAAAGATGCGTCATGACTTTCTTTGTCATACATGAGCTCGTGTGGCAGTTTACGGGGACGTTTTCTGGGGCACATTGAAGTCAGCACAGTTGATAGATGATAAAGCATATCCCTATTTCCATCAGCTCAACCCTTGTGGATATTTTTGCGAGATACTGTATCTGTCATGGGAAGAAAATGTCAATTTGCCTATTGATCTATTTAGCAGCACAATTTTTTACCCGCGATACTAAATTGTTGAAAGTTGATCAAATACTAACAGGTTACGCATCAAAGGAAATGTGAGATTTGCTCTACATACAAGCCTCGAAGATGTCATCATTGCCGAACCTGCAGAAGGTGTGTGTTGAGGATGGTAAGAGTGGATTATGTAATTTCTTCTGAAAAATCAGTGACATTCAAAAAATTTCTACAGATTTTATGTTATATGATATTTGTAAATTTTCGTTCCTTGAAACGTATCCTTGTTTGCAGGATCATCACTGTCGATGGATAAACAACTGTGTTGGTTACTGGAACTACAAGGCCTTTTTTATACTTGTCTTAGTTGCAACTGTCGCAAGCATCTATTCAACGGTATATTCTGCTTCACGTGTTTATGGGACCATCTAAGTAGGCCTCCTCAATCACTGATGCAAATAAGCTTCCCGAAATTCTCATTCACACGTTCTGTTTGCTTAGATCCTCTTTATAGCATGTGCTCGCCAAAAGGACTGGGAAGTTTGGGGACAATCTCACTTCAAGGCTCTTTATGTAAGTTAGAAGCTATCTGCAAAGTGTCGTTTCATGGTTATGCGTTGAGAGTAATAGTATTAACGAGTTCATCATGATAGATCCTTGTTTCATCAGTGGAGTTCACATTCATCTACCTGATGCATTTATCTTGCTGTTGACGAGGTATACGTGGAATTTTAGGTATAGCTGTATAGATCTCTTTTCTCGATTGAAAAACTATTAGGTCCTTTTCCTAACATGGTTTATGTATCCGCTGCAACTACAAGGATTCGAGCTGCTTTCAATAGATTAAAAGAAGTACCCTTACTATGTTCTCTTCTATAAGGACTCGAATTTACTTTTCTTGAAACTGTCTCAGTGAGATAAACCATGTTGTATTGTGTGCACTGTGACCATAGTGACTTTCTTTGGTGCTTGATAGAAATTTTTTTCTTATCGTTGTATGGATTTCATTCTATGGTGCTCCGTGCTCTTTCTGTGTGCATTGGGACCCCCATCATAGTTTGTGCTTTGCAAGATTCTTCTTGTGCTGGATGAGGATTTTTGCGAATTTAAGGAGAAATTATACTTTTCTCAGGTGACATGTGGAATATCTGTGCTTGGCCTGAGTATAACACTGGGTTCTTTGTTGTGCTGGCATATATACCTCATGGCCAATAACATGACAACCATAGAGGTACTTGTTTAACTTTTAGCATACAATGTAGAGAGTTATGTTCTTCTGCCAATTAATTTTAGAATGGACACTTGATCAGTATTATGAAGCAGTACGAGCACGATGGCTGGCAAGGAAATCTGGGCAGAGCTATCGTCATCCGTTCAACCTTGGTGTTTACAGAAACGTGACATCGGTACTCTCTCTCTCTCTCCCCCCTGCCTCATTGTTTAATGATTGTTTATATTTGTGTCAATCTGATCAAGATTCAATAAATGGATTGAGTGTGATCAAGGAGCTCTTCTCGCTTGTTTTAGGTCCTTGGCCCAAACATGCTAAAGTGGTTACTCCCAACAGCAGTAAGCCATTTAAAGGACGGTATTAGTTTCCGCATTGCACATGATACAAGGCAGACAGCATGAAACAAGATTATCGGGCAACCTACTCAATTGTTCTTCACTTCTGGACTTGGAACATCGTCCAAGAATCGTGGCGGAAAGTGGAGTTCCATGACCTATCAAGCCTATCTACTCGGACGAAAGACTTGCGATTTTAGAACATTGGTAGACTCGCGGAATGACAATTCTTTACTGTGTAACGTGGTCGAAACATGACGCGTGCTGTTGCAGGTATAGCTGCTGTCGATATTCTTTACTTGTACATCGGCCTTTTTTATTTTTTAATCATGTGTTCACGCTTCATTATCTAATGCGAGGAATTTCATGATAGGCGTAAGATACGGGATACTTTTGGTACGGATTTTGTTAACGATAGCCCTCGGGGCATTGGTTAAGCATACCAGAGAAAAGTTGCGATTTCCAGCGCACTGATTTCACAATACATTGGAATAGCTAATGCATGAAAATCACCTTCACAAATGCCTCTAGGCACTCCCTTACCAAATTCCGTTTTGCCGCGACACATCGCCATATGCAAAGCCTTGAGATTTCTTGTATCTTATATTGCATGATAGAGGATAACTCTGGGGATACAAATGCATCTGTCCAAGCAGAAGTGCCAAACTGCAATAAGTGAGACTTTTCTTCTTGATGGGGATGTGGGCTCATTCAACTCCGTGAACTGTGGACAAGGTCATGTGCCGGAAACACTGGAAATAGTCTGGCCACCTAATTGTCGAACGAAATCCTTCTGCATATTCGCGGCACAAGCACAAACCGTCTCCGTACGTCGGCTTCCGCCTGTAGCGTGTCCTGTCGGGCTGTCGCTGTTAAGGGGCGCGATTCATACATCATGACCAATTTGCTGCTCGTTTCTCTACGATCTAAAGCGTGAAGCCCTGTAAAATTTGTGAGACTTTGAAAGAATCTCACTACCCCTTTTTCGACGTTCCTTTCGTTTGTTATATTGATATGAAGTGTAGTTTTATAGGTGAAAGATGATTGCATGCGTTGAGCAAGTCAAAAGGCAAAGATAAGGAGAAGTCCTATGGACACTGGCGTAATCAATGTCAGTAAAGATTACCCCCAAAGCATTGTTTAACGCAAGTCAATCGGTCGTCGCGTTCTATGTTTTAGGTTTAATTATCGCTCGATTGCTTTTGTTGGGGATCTCTGGTTGTACGGGAGGTTTTGCTCGGTTTACCAAGTCATTTATGAATTTGAAACCCACCTCTTTGTAGTACTCTTTCTTATACGAAATCACCAACTCGACTTTCGTAAGTTGTACGTTAAGGAGTCACTACTATTCATGGGCGGCATTATTCTAGTGATTTCCCTATCCTTCTCATATAAAATCGGTATAATTGAATTAATTCATCAACGTCGGTTCCATAGATCTTACGATTTTCTAGTCACGTTTATAATCTTATTGAGGTTGTCAAATATCGGAGGTGAGAAAATCGGAACGTAATATCACGAAATTTCAAGTTTTCGGTCAATTCAATTCGGTCAAATTACGAATTGTTTTCTATGACGGGTTTGAAATAATTACTTGTGGCATGCAAACAATATGTATGATTGTTGTATTGGTTCAAAAATATTTGTTCCTCGAAAGTATGCTGGAGAAAACAAATGACTAGACACACCAAATGAGGATGATGCCATGATGGTCCGCAACAAAAAGATATGCCCGAATGCCGGCAAATGGTCCTACTAGCTGTTGCGACGTGGTCTTAATCCTACCTACTGAATCCCACTAATCCACCTTGACTGTCTCTCTCTGCCCCTGGTTTTCTTCTTCCTCTGGAGTTTGACGTCCATAAACTCCACACGGAAGCCCAAGCCAACTCGCGAACGTGTTCAGACAAGGACAAATCTTCTGCTTCCTCTGCAGGAACCCATCTCTTTCAAGACCAGTTCTCGCGACCCCATATAGCCCAATGCGCTAAATCTCGCACCATCTCATTTACCTTTGCCCAGCACTGCTTCTTGATCTCGAGATTAGTACTCCCACCCACGACCCCCAGAAGAAAGATGAGCTCGGAGAAGCTCGGAATCGTGGAGTCTGCGTCGTTTCTCTTAGTGGGTGTTCTTGTTTTGAGCTGTGTGCGATTTGTGCAGTGTCAAGATTTGAGTGACTACGACCAAATTGACAACCCTGCTGTTCTGCCCCTCATTACTCAACTCGTTTATGCCCGAATCTCAAATGTCACCACCGGTCTTCAGTATGAGATCAATAACCGGTCCAGCTTCTGCATTAAGAATCCGTCAGTACTCTCTTCCTCGCTCGCTCTTCTTGCTGTTTGTCAAATGAGGGTTGTGAGAAATGTAGAAAAGTCAAATTTGTGTTCTTTTCTGGTTTAAGATTTCTATGGAGAAGTTACAACTGTGATTTTGCGTGTGCTTTTTCTGAGCAAATTAGGACTTTTGACAATTCTTGAGTGTGCTTTATTACGCTGCGTCATGGACTTTGTTACTTCAATTTAGGTGAACTGTTCTTAGATAAGTATGTTTAGCTGGGTGAAAAATATTTGATTGTTCAAAATGCAATTGCAGAAGTTCTGATGTTGATTTATCAAAGTGTTAGGACGGTTTGTTTTCATTTTCTTTCTTAGCAAAATTATCTTTCTTGGAATAATTGGGTAGTCTTGTAACCGTTTAACATTGGGATGCTTCCATATTTCAGGTCAGATGATTGGAACAGAGCTTTCAATTTTTCATCTAATTTGGACTTCTTGTCCTCTTGCATTAAGCAAACTAGAGGTATAATTCCGTTTACTTTACCCTAGAGAACTTGGCAAGTCTAATGTCTCTTGTTTTTTATGATTCTTAATATAGAACACCTTTTGCTATTAAGTTGAGTTTGATTGCCATAATAACTGAGGTTTTCTAGTTTCAATGACAGATCTTCCACTTTAGTTGCTGGATCCAAGAATCTACTGACATTTTCCTGTCAACAAATTTTTTTTTTCTCACATGACATGATGCTCCCACTTGATGCTATAGGAGATATCTCCCGCCGTTTGTGTACAGCAGCAGAACTGAAGTTCTACTTCGACTACCTATTTCAAACTTCAGTGAGCAGTAATTATCTGAAGCCTAACAAAAATTGTAATCTCACCACCTGGATTTCTGGTTGTGAGCCTGGATGGGCTTGCAGTGTTGGTGCAAATCAATCAGTTGATCTGAAAAATGCACAAGAAATCCCCACAAGAACCGATAGTTGTCAGGCCTGCTGTGAGGGATTCTTCTGTCCTCATGGTCTTACATGCATGATCCGTAAGTATCCGGTGCCTATCAGAATCTTTTGCAAATTTTACCATCATTACATGGAATTCTAGTTGTCTGGCCTCTCGCTTTTGCCTGAGTGACTTTTCATGTAGTTTCTCCTTATGTTATTGAAATAGGATAGTATGACGTTGGCCTCTCATCTTATTTTATTTCCCACAGGAAGCATATGCATAGAATTGACTATAGTACAAACCCGTAACCCGTAACGTTTGTAGGTTTGAGCTTCTTAACAATTCTGGAAGCCAGCAGATAGAAATACACTATTGATTCCTTATTCTTCTGTTGAACATGAAATTAGTTAGCTTCTCGTTTATGATACGATTTAAATTTATTCATGACTAGTTTGGTTGTACAAATTCAGCGATCGAAAAGTATTTTTCTCTCACTTATAAGCTCATCTTTATTGACTCTTACAGCCTGTCCACTTGGAGCTTACTGCCCACTCGCAACACTCAATACATTGACTGGCATATGTGAACCGTAAGCTCAGCCTAGTTAGCAGCATTTCTCATTTTTATCTTTATGTTGCCCAAAGTGCCAATAGAACTTTATGCTGCTATAATTTGCAGCTATACCTACCAACTGCCCCCAGGGAGGCCAAATCATACCTGTGGAGGAGCAAATATTTGGGCCGATGTTGAAAGGAGCAGGGAGATTTTCTGTTCATCGGGATCATACTGTCCAACTATGGTGGAAGAAGTCACATGTCGTAGTGGGTATTTAATTTTATTCCAGTGCTTATTTTCATTTTCAGGATTACCTCCACAATGCGCTCCACCTTCAATTGGATGTGAATCTGATTCATCTGTATTTTCGTTTACTAATATCAATCTCCCATCCAAGATATGGCCTATTTCTTATTTTCTTTCATTTTCCAAATTACTGCAGACACTATTGCCGGCTGGGATCTACATCAGAGCAACGTAAGTTCTTAATGGAACTGAATTGATTGATGGAAATTAAGCTTTCGAAATTTAATATTCAGCATTTGGGACTTCAATTTTGTTGTGTTGTGGGTTTACACACTTCTTGATAACTGTATTCTTTTGCAGCTTGCTACAAGATGGTTTCTTGTGATTCGAACACCGTAAATCAAAACATTCGTGCTTATGGCATTATGCTTATTGTAAGTTTCTATACACATCTTGAGCATCTCTTTAGTATCTCCTTTTCTCAAATTTTAGATAATGTCAGATGTACGATCATAATGTCTTCTCTTTTGTGGAATGTGTCATCTTGAATGTCATCTCAAACATTTTCTGACCATTCACTTTTGCAATCTCCAGATCTTTCACTTTTGCTGGATGTTAGTTTTGTGGTTTTGTATTTTATTCTTTCAAGACAATATTTACATCCAACAATTTAGGAGTTGAAGTTTCTGGCTATGCTCATGCAGGCTGCTTTGAGTACTTTCCTACTCATCATCTACAATTGTTCCGACCAATTACTCACTACTAGAGCGAGGAGACTAGCCAAATCCAGGGAAGCAGCTGCAAGAAGTGCAAGAGAGACTGCCAAAGCACGTCAGAGATGGAAAGCAGCAAAAGATGCTGCAAAGAAGCACGCGAGTGAGTTGCAATCTCATTTATCACAGACATTTTCCGGGAGAACGGACGCCGAGCGATTCCAAATTTTAAATCAGGATAGTCCCGATGAAGCTTATGATTTTTCGCCAGCTGATCATGCAAGGAATTCAACTCTGCCATCAAATCAAAGAAAGAGGGAGAATATCGAACTCATGCAGACAACGCATGAGATTGAAGAAGATAGTTCTCACAATCTTGAACACTCCGATCCCGGTAGCGTGGATAAGAATAAAAAAGGGAATATAAAGGAAGTCAAAGATATGCATACTCATACCCAAATTTTTAAGTATGCATATTCTCAACTTGAGAAAGAGAGAGCTCAGGAGCAGCAGAACAAAGATCTTACCTTTTCTGGAGTAATTTCGATGGCCACTAATTCCGAAATTGGGAAAAGGCTACTTATTGAAGTATCGTTTAAGGACCTAACTCTCACTTTGAAAGGCAAAAAGAAGCATCTTTTAAGATGTGTTACTGGAACATTAAGGCCTGGGCGCATTGCGGCAGTCATGGGTCCATCAGGGGCTGGGAAAACATCATTCCTATTGGCACTGGCTGGAAAAGCTATTGGTTGTTCAACGACTGGTGTAATCCTGATCAACGGGAAGAAAGAATCAATCCACTCATACAAGAAAATTACCGGTTTTGTGCCACAAGACGACATTGTCCATGGAAACTTGACTGTGGAAGAGAATCTCTGGTTTAGTGCAAAATGCAGGTATGATTCAGTTGATTCGCTACAATTTTCTCCAAAAAAATGCGTCCAACGTACATTATGGTAACACATGCTTGTAAATGTTTGCTAGAAATTACATTATATTGGTTCTTGGGTCCCAATTTGAGTTTTAGCTTGGACTAAGAACATACTCTTCATACCTCATCATGCATCTCTTATTTTAAAAAAAAAACGCAAAGAAATCTTGTTAAATTTTATTGCGTTTCTTATACTAGGCTTATGCAGAGAATTGTTGGTGGAAAATGTCCATGTTCCGAAATGTGAACATGATCTTTTATACCACTTTGCTGCATCTATCCTTAATTTTATGCTAAGCTGTGGTGGCAACAATCTTCAACTGGTAGTTCTTTCAATATTTTCATGTAAAACCTGAAGACTTCCTGCCAAGATGCCAAAGGCGGATAAAGTGCTCGTTGTTGAGAGAGTTATTGAGTCCTTGGGGTTGCATTCAGTGCGAGATTCGCTGGTTGGAACAGTCGAGAAGCGAGGGATCTCTGGAGGCCAGAGAAAGAGAGTAAATGTTGGCTTAGAAATGGTGATGGAACCTTCACTTTTAATTCTAGATGAACCAACATCTGGTCTTGACAGTGCATCCTCACAGCTGCTCCTGAGAGCACTTCGACACGAAGCACTGGAAGGGGTTAACATCTGCATGGTGGTTCATCAACCGAGGCAAGTTTCTGTGAGAATCATCAAATTATCATGCATAACCATTTTCATGAAGATCTACGATTTCCAGCGTTCATAAGGATACATATTGAAGCTGCAACTATCATTACGAATGTTCTAGTAAAAAAAGTCTCAATTCTAGGTGCCTTGTTCTTGTGTTGTTTTATACAAAAAGAAAAAAAAGATTGTTACTGGTAACTGGACAACATTTTTCGGTGCAGCTACTCACTGTTCAGGATGTTTGATGATTTGATACTGCTGGCAAAAGGGGGCCTAATCGTCTATCATGGTCCAGCAAAGAAAGTTGAGGCATACTTTGCAGGAATTGGCATAAATGTGCCAGAGCGAGTGAACCCTCCAGATCACTTTATTGACATTTTAGAGGGCATTGTGACTCCAAGCACAAGCTCCGGCGTGAATTATAAAGACCTTCCTATCAGGTGGATGATTCACAATGGGTATCCGATACCTCCAGATATGAAGGAGGATGCGGGAGCCATTTTGACCAGTGGAGGCGCGGGTATAGTTGTTGGACTTAATGCCCCTAGAGTTGGAACCGAGGAGCAATCTTTTGCCGGTGAAATATGGCAAGATGTGAGGAGCAATGTTGAGAGGCAGCGGGATAAGATACGACTCAATTTCTTGAGGTCCAGGGACTTATCCCATCGGAAAACTGCAGGCGTAATCTCGCAGTACAGATACTTTCTTGGGAGGTGAGAACTATTAATCGGCAGAAAAAGTTCTGGTCCTATGATTCTTCTATACGGGTCAAAAGGATGAACTTATATGAGTTAGAATGTGTTGTGAACGCGGAGCTTCTGCTTGCTTAGTTCAAGATGGCTTTACTAAACAAAGAACCCAAATCAAATTGATTTTGTTTTACTTTCTATTCAAGGCTTGTCAGGGAAATCACGTGTCTTTTCATAATCATCCACTTATTTGTCTCGTGGAAAGCTTGTACAATAGGTGAGAAGTTTTTCTCATTTCTACGTTGTTGACAATTTCCAGGGTTGGTAAACAGAGATTACGTGATGCTAGAATACAAGCAGCAGACTATCTAATCTTATTACTCGCTGGAGCCTGCTTAGGAACACTTACTAATGCGGGTGATGAATCATTTGGAGCTGCTGGTTATACTTACACCATAATTGCCGTCTGTAAGTTGGAAGTTTCCCGACCATTCATTACATGTCTTATCTTTATTTGACTTTGTTAATATTGACCCCATGACTCTACCTTCCCCAACATTCGTGATGTTCCTTATGTAAGCTCTTGTTCGTACACGTTCTATCGTATTTTTCTGCATTGTGTTTGTGACTAAAGGTAACTGTTTTTTGTCTTCAGCCCTTCTGTGCAAAATCTCGGCTTTGAGGTCATTTTCTCTAGATAAATTGCAGCACTGGAGAGAAAGTTCTTCTGGGATGAGCAGCTTGGCTTATTTTCTTGCAAAAGACACAATGGACCACTTCAATACAGTGATCAAACCAGTGGTGTATTTATCGACATTCTATTTCTTCACCAATCCGAGATCTTCCTTTGCTGACAATTATAGTGTTCTTCTGTGCCTTGTATACTGCGTGACTGGTATCGCCTATGCCTTGGCCATCTTCTTTGAAGCCAGCACTGCCCAGTTGGTAAGTAATATTCAGAATGTTTGTATTTTGTTTTTATTATTTTCAGTAATGAGAAGCTCTATAATGTATGCCAATAATGCCTGCTTTACTTCTAATTGTCACGCATGCTCTTGATGATTACAGTGGTCAGTTCTTCTTCCTGTGATTTTGACTCTCATTGCAACACGGAATGGTGGTGGTATTTCGAAAATCTTATCCGACTTTTGCTACCCTAAGTGGGCTCTGCAAGCATTTGTGATTGCAAATGCCGAAAGGTAATGGTTAACTCATCCACTGTTCATTTATCCTTTAACATAGACGTATACTATCCTCACAAATTATTTCAAGGTCCAACAATGTGGAGAGACCATTAGATCTTACTCAGTGGTAGCCAACATCCTCACAAATTGGTTTAGACGTTGAAGTGATCATGTTATGGAAAACCATACAGAGAAATGTTAGTTTTCCAGAGAAATGTTAATCGTATTGCTTATTTTTCCGCTGCAGATACTACGGAGTTTGGCTTATTACTCGGTGTGGTGCGCTTTTCAGAAGTGGTTACGATCTTAATAATTGGGGTACATGTATATTTATCCTCGTCTTCATTGGCGTACTTGGCCGTGCCATAGCCTTCTTCGGCATGTTGATTTTCCAAAGGAAGTAAGTTCAAGCAGTGATAACCTCCCCATCATCATATCTCTGTGCACAGAAGCATTCGCAGCTTTGAGCAGTTTTAATCGGGCAAAATATTTGGAAATGTGCAACCCTTCGGAGAGGAGGGTTTCTCTGGATCATTATTAGCTTTCTCGGAATTGCTTCATCTCTTTCTACACGGAGTATATGAGGTCGGCCATCCTCGGCGAAATTGGTCCATCCACATTCTTTATCTGATTTGGGGAGAGTTACTGCTCAACCATTCTGTACTCGAAATCCTAGGGAAATTGTTCTGGTACAAGTACATACCATACATACCCATTTGATATTCTATAGAATGTTGGCTAGTGCAATGGAGTCGCAACATCTTAGCAACATCTTACTATTGCATTCATTTTGGAAAAAATTCAAGCTTCTTTGGCATCAGAAATATCTGGCCTAAGGAACAACAAATATTCAATCTTCGATTTAACAACGTTTATGCGTGATTAAACATGCAATCTCAGTCAGGAAAAATAGATGGCATCCATTGATGTTTAGCTGAAGTAAAGAATTTGACTTTGAAGAATGCATAGCTAGCTAATTGTCACGAACCCATTTAATTTATAAGAAGAAAGATAACAATGAAACATATGGAGCTCTTCAGGCAACTATTTATAATCTAAGAAATTCAAGTTCAAGAGTGGTACTGCTATAATAGTACCAAAGTTGGCAGTGTAAAGCAGAGTTAGCTGTTCTTTTCTCGTTTTTCTTCCATTTTCTATCTCACGGTTCATACTTCAACACATTGAAGTATATATTCCACCAGCAAAAAACCAATCTTCACACAGAATCATGCATTCGCAGCATGAAATTTCTATCAATGATGGCGTTTAAAGTGTTTCCTGTATGTAACCAAAAAAAAAAAAGTGTTTCCTGTACAGTGGTGTCCTCTTCCCTTGACCTTTTTGGGTACAAAAACCAATCACATACAGTAAAACAAGAAGTGAACTACTTGAGTCACACATTGTATACATCAAAGCCAATAAACAACAAGAGAAATCCTCGCTGCACAATCCTCGAGACTATGCCTTGCGATAGCTCGAACTTACTATGTGAAAGGGCTCCAACTTATGATCATGCCAATTGGTTATGAAGTTTCGGTCATTTGGAGCAAGAAAGCTGAACCGCTAAGGCAAAAGTAGGCCCCGTAACCAAAACGTCTCCGGCAGTCTTCCGAGACTTGGCCTCTGCTCTTGCGGCATGACATGGCATGACATGGCATCTGAATCTGAATGTGGAAATCAAACAGAAAAGACGGCCTCTGCTAATCAGGCATATATCAGACTTAAAAAACGAGGAAGCATATTAAAGTCAAAGCAATGGTCTCAACATCTAGATACATGAAACTAGGCCCTCTCAATACTTAAAAAAAAATAAAATACTAGATTCTAAGTCGAATGATCCTCAAACGACCAAACGTAAGAAACTTTAAACACGGTACCAAGACCACAGAAAGATTCCTGACCACAAAAGGAGTCCATTCCTTTCTTTCGCTACAGCACCAGATAAAATCAGTCACATATTACCTTAAAAGCTTAAAAAATTTCCTTATTTTACATTTTTGAGGGATAAATACACCATGAGTGCCATAACTTTTTTTTCGTTCACTTGAGTGCCATATCGAACAAAATCATTCACTTAAGTGTCATTTCCAGCAAATCGTCTTACGTGGACTTATTATTATTATTTTATTTATTTTTCAGTGACACGTGGATTTTTTTAATATTTTATTGATTTTTTTATTTTGATATGTCTGAAAAAAAAAATTTGAATTTCCCCATGGCCGGCCAGCTCGGGGGGGGTGCCGTCTTGTCCTCGATAGGGGGGGGCCAAGATGGCTTGGGGGCAGCTGGTGATGCCAACGGCCCTCTCCAAGTCCGGGTGAGGGCTGCCTCGCCCATGGCCAGCGGGACCTCAAGGGCCCTTGCCTAGATTTGCGAGGGCCTTTTTCGCCCTCGCCAGCGGCGGCCGGGGCCGCGACGACCGTCGCCCAAGGCCGTCGCGCCCCCCCCGGCCGAGGGCGAGGCGGCCCTCCCCCCTGAGCTGGCTGGCCGTGGATGGCGAGGGCCCTCACGGTGACCCTCGCCGGCCAAGGAAAAAATAAAAAAAAAACCCAAAAAAATTCAAAATAACTAAAAAATAAAATAAAAATCCACGTGTATATTGAAAAATTCAAAAAATTGGTCCGGCAATGCCACGTCAAATTTCTGGCGTCCACGTAGGATTTCCGGCGAGGCAAATCAGCGATGACATTTAAATGATCGTTTTTTCAAAATTATGGCACTCAAGTGAGCGAAAAAAAAAGTTATGGCATTCAAGTGAACGCCGTACAAAAGTTATGGCACACTGCGGTACACTTATCCCCATTTCTGGTCTTGAGAACTAAAGCTGGTATGAAGAAAGTAGAATCCAAGAAGAAGAGGGCCTACAATTACGTATAGTCATTTCCAAATGATATCACCCATAAATTTAAGAGCCGGTACACCTCTTATCTCTACATCAACAAGAGGTGCCTGAATTAGATTCAAGCCAGAGAGTTCTGGATCATTTTGGATCATATCAAGAGCTCGCATCTGATCCTGAAATATTCAAGGAAGTGTTAGTCAGCATCTAAGCATAACTTTGATAACCGCACAAGTAATAACACAGCAACTAAGAACAAATCATTTCCTGGAATTTAGGAAATGGGTTACCTTCCTTTTCATTGCGCAAAACTTGCAATCCGAGGCAGATGGAGGTAGAATCTGATTAACAATCAGCCTCTTGACCGGAACATTTTCTTTCTTCAGAGATGCACGCAACCGGGAAGACTCGCTAATTGCCATCACCTACAAAGAAAGAACCAAGAGATGTATGACCAAACTTCACCCACTACGTTAGATATGGATAAGCCAGAGAACGGCAATTAAATAACTGATCTAATTAGCCTTTTTTTTTTTTTTTTTCTCTTTATAGCAATTGAATTATACAGGTAGGGTAGACTTCTTAGAGCTCATTACCGTTGGTATTGTTACTATCACAAATTCTGTCGAATCAGTGTCACGGAAAAGCTCACGCACTTTCACCATTCTTTCCCTTAGACGCTCCAACTTGTTAGCCTGCATAACAAGGTATAACTATCAATCATTCTGATTAAAATATCAAGACAAATAGTCCCAAATTAAGTATCTCCTCACTTACGGCATCCTCCTGCTTATTTTCTTCTTGGCCAAAAACAGATTTGATGGCAGAGGTAGCTGATGAAATTTTTTGCTTGAGCTGTAACAGAAGATATACAAAAATTTGAGAAGGGACCCAATGAAACATAGATTGAGTCCTATCGGCTTTATAGAGCCCAATAGTCGATCTCTTCATTTTTAATGCAGAGTTGTTCCTATACTTAGTGAACCATAATAACTGTGAATAACAAATTTATGTAAGTAATATCACAGAGTCAGGGGAAGAGTTGTCATCAAGAAGGAACAACCAAAGTATTTGGCGTAAGCCATCTAATTCACTGCAACCTCTTCAAGAGAGCTACTTGCCAAGATACATGAACACACTTATTTGTTGTTCTTAGGTTTTTTTTTTTTTTGGTTGAGTTGTTCTTAGTTTGATTGCAAGGACTTTCGCATCCTTTTTTTTTTCATTTGACCAAAATGAATCTGATTCAAATTGAATCGCCAAGGAGCTGGCAGCCATTCACAAATTCAAACTCTTACATTCAATATCTTGCCTATTGATGCATCCAGAAAGTCAGGCAAAGACAACAGCCGCAGAGTATGACCCTGTTGAAAAACTGCCAATAAGATAATAGATCCAGTGATTGACAAACATTGGCTGTTCAATTTCCTTACCGTGGGTGCAGTATCAAATATGATTCGTGTAAACATGCTATATTCTGGTGATTCAAGGAATTGCATCACCTGGAACATTTTAAATTTCAAAATCATTAAACATGTGATGGATATAATATCGATATTACTAAGCTATAGTGCAAG
Organism: Rhodamnia argentea; assembly: GCF_020921035.1. Taxonomy (NCBI): domain Eukaryota; kingdom Viridiplantae; phylum Streptophyta; class Magnoliopsida; order Myrtales; family Myrtaceae; genus Rhodamnia; species Rhodamnia argentea. The sequence goes on along the minus strand of NC_063154.1, from coordinate 4,150,077 downwards.
GAACTTCCGAAAGAGGAAATAAAACCTTTGAAATTGCAATTCCTTCATCCAGTCCAGGTGGTGGTGTATCAAGCAGCTCTCCCAGCTTAAGCTCACCAAGCTTGAAAAAGGTCAACAGGGCCTCATTATAGTTACACAATCATACAATTTCCAGGGGATTGATTTTCTATTGGTCTTTTTGTCAAAAAGAAGCTCCAAACACAAATGATAAAGTAACTTATATTCAAATATCACAAATATTAAGAAGCAACAATTTTTTCAAAATATAGCAGAAGGCTTCTACACAAAGGAACAATTAACCATAGTCTTGTATCAACTTGAACTCAAATGGAAAAACAAGTGAAGTGGTTTTTGTTGGGCTAACCATACAGAAAATATATCCTTACCTGTTCTACTAGCATTCCGAGGCCCATTCCATCCATGAAATCTTTAACCCCAGTTCCACCATTTGTCTGACTTGCACTACGGAACTCTTCCCTAGCTTTTTCAGGATTTATCTGCATTAACAAATGAACTTTAATAGAACACCAGATTATCTCTAAGGACACACAACATGTACCAACAGATATTCCAACAATCATATGCTGTTGCTACATACCTCAAGAGCAAAAAGTGGATAATCAGGTCCTTCAACACGTACTAGCACACCCCCTGTTAAATCCTACATATTGCAAACAGATAGAAATGCAGTATCAGCTACTAGCACAATTGGGCAAAGTAGCAGCAAAGAAACTAAGAAAGTACCGATAGGATGAACCTGCGCGAACGAATCACTCAAAGAGTGGGCTGGATCAGTCGACACAACAAGAGTGGGGTGTCCATTGTTAGCAAACTTTACAGCAAGTGATGCAGCACAGCTCGTCTTACCAACACCTCCTTTCCCACCGAGCAGGTAATACTTGCGCTGAGTCCCCGAAACCATCTCATCAAAGACTGCAACACCTTCTGCAGGGGCTGCCACTGCCCTCACTGAATAAAGATACAAAAGACAAAATGGAAGAGCATCAATGTAGAGAAAATGCCTCTCCCTATGGACATGAGAGATTACAAGAATTATTTGTATCAGACACCATCGAGAGAGTGTCTGATCTTCCTAAATATTATCCCCGATCAAGCAAAGACGGATTCTATTCTCCTTCTTCGCTAGGTCTGAACCCAATCTGACATTCAACTAAAGTTGAAAATTGATGCCATCCAGACATTCAGTAAGAAGTGCTCAAGGACTTCAGAGGAAGAACAGAATTAAGAAAAAATAGTATTTCAAATTTTCTTCCTCTTTTAGTTCAATCTTCAGTGTACCACTTCAGGTGTTCATAGACTATACTACTTGTGTGGAAGTATAGGTTCGATTAATATTTGTTTCTCCGGAGTAAACTTCATCTAACTGTGTAACTCGTGAAAATATAAAAGAATTACCAGTCATTTTACACGTTCATTAGGAGTATGCAGATTCACATACCCAAACACCTGTTGATCACATTCTCATGCATTATGTTAGTGGAATTAATCATCCATGCATTCGAGGAAATTCTACTATACAATTGGTACCAGTTCATTATCACACTGAAAGATTCTTGCACAGACGCACAACAAGTTGTATGCCAATAAAGACAGTTCTTTCAGTGGGGACACCAACTTCCATTGAGTACGCGTTTGATACATACGGCATTAGTTAAGAAGAAAAGGGAAAATCCAAAGCTAAGTTCATCCCTACTTTTGGCCAAATAAAGTAAAGGGAATTCTTTAGCTCATTAATTTGATTAACGAAAGAAATATCCAGCTCGTCAATCTTCTAATTTCTTGTTTAATGCAAGCCAAACCTCCACAGTGTTTACTTATGAGCAAGTACAGCAACCAATACACCTGAAAACCGTCTACTCCACACAACTATCGAAAAATCCAAACTTTGCAGATTAAAATTCCAGGAACACAACCAGTTCTTACGATAAGCCACCTAAACACAGAAGCGGAAGGTTCTTTTAGCTAAAATAGGGGAAATTAACAATTAGGAACCACTTAGATGAAAAACTTGATTCAGCGCAACCGCTTTCGAGCATTCAGCGAAGTGGGCACTGATTGAATTACCTCGAAAAGAACTCCTCCGAGTCTTTCTAGCGATGGAAAGTGAGACGAACTTGTTGCGAAAAGGATTCGTCGGTCTCAGTGTTTTGGGAAGATGAGAAAGCGGATTAATGGGTTCAATGGAGGTGGTGGGTTTGCGAAAAGTAGGTGAAGAAATGGAGGGCATACATGGAGCTGTCGCCATATCGTCCCTTCTTCTTTCTCTTGTGCGAAGGAGCGAGGCACAGTGTGTCTCGTCCGAGAGAGTCCTTCGGCTTCAGGACCATGCGTGCGTTTCTCTTTCTAGTAAGCCCCGGAAAGGGACGAGGACAGATTGTGCACGGTGGAAAGATTAGAAAAAAACAAAAAAGTTTTCTTGCTCTGACAGATTTTCATGTACAGTGGCTACTTATTATCACTACAAATGTTTTCATTGATGCTAATACTCGAATACAAAATGTTCTTTCATTAGAATTAACATTTATACTTATTTTCGAAGTCAAAAATCATTTCTTTTATTTGATTTCTATTATATCAACTAAATCTTTCGTTTTCTTTTCTTTGACGAATAATTTGTAAATAAATCAATTGAGTTCAATGTCATTCCTAATTATTCCATCTTTTTCCCTTTTCAATTTGCACAATTCAGATCTAACAGTGAAAATTGATAGAAGTTTTGTTAAAATATAAGTGCTTATTTTCCATATTAACTCGAGGAAATACGCATGGGTGCTTTTTTCATATTGCCCTTAAGAGTATTGTAAGAGTGTTCAAGAAATTTAGACATTTAGAAGCTCAAAGGCTCGCCCGATCATCACGGCCATTTCCTTGATCCATCGGATGCACCCCACATTGGAAAATGCATCATATGATCATCGCATAATCCAGACGCACACATTAATTGCTCTCACGCTCCTCATTCCCAGAACTAAATCAAGAAACAACGAATCAAAGGAAAAAAACTACTATTCTCATAAATCCCGAAAATAAAGAGGCTTTAGTAATTCACTTTACAACCGAAGCAACGCCAACAAGTAGAGATCAAGGTTCAAATTTTTCTAAAGGAAACAGTTGATTCACGCGAGCAACATTCAGAAGCATTCCAGACGCACACATTAATTGCTCTCGCGGCTCTCTCATTCCCAGGAACTGATGAATCAATGAATCACATAGCGAATTGAGAGTTTAAAGAGTAAGGGTGGTAATGACAAAGCTACTGTTCTCATAATATCCGCGAAAATTCACTGAAGAGGCTTCAGTAATTCTACCTTACAACCTGAAGCAACTGCCAACAAGTGAGAAGATCAAGGTTCAAATTTTTTCTAAAGGGAAAACATGTGTGATTCACACGAGCAACATTCAGAAGCATTCTCCAGACCAAATTAATTGCTTACTTATTCCAGAACTAATGAATCAATGAATACATAGCGAATTGAGAGTTTAGAGAGTAAGGTGGTAATGACAAAGCTACTGTTCTCATAATATCCAAAATTCACTGAAGAGGCTTCAGTAATTCTACCTACAACCGAAGCAACTGCCAACAAGTGAGAAGATCAAGGTTCGAATTTTTTCTAAAGGGAAAACATGTGATTCACATGAGCAACATTCAGAAGCATTCTCAATTTCTGGTTCCAGCTAAATCCTCCAAAGTCAAATTCAAGGTATCAACAGAGCCTTTCTTGATTTCCTCTCCTCGAGCAGCCAACAGATCCTCTACACTCCCAGGCTCTCCGAACCACCCAAGCCGGTCTGCTATCAGGTGTAGATTATTGCAGCCGCTGCATCTAACCACGACTACGCCTTTCTCATATGATTCACGACAAGCCGTCTTCACCGATCTTGTCTCGCAGACCTTGCAAGTAAAGACCAGGGCAAGATCATGCCTTGAAGAAGTTTTCAAGTTGGAAACGACGGAGTACTTGCCTTCGGAATTGTCATTGCTCTCCTGCTCCTGTTTGTCGGTATTCCTTTTGCCCCTGACTTGTTTTTTCCAGTCCACAATGGCCTCTGCTTGAGTCTTCAAGCTTCTTTCAAAAAGATTGTGTCTACTGAATAATGTACTTGCAGAAGGAAGCATATGTTGCGAGGCTTCTGCAATGGGAAAGTGGTGTAAGTAGCAGCAACAGCAGAAGTTAAAAAGAGCATCAACACATGATGCTCTGCATTCAAGGATGATGTGAACGACATAAGTATAGTGCGCGAGAGCTTGCAGATGCAGATTGATTGGGCATGCATTGAAAAATGTCGGGCAATGGAGACTGAAACTGGGTGGTGGCTGGCTGGCTGGCCAAAGGTTATGAAGATCGATTGGAAGGAGTAAATTTTCCTCTACATGTCCTGGTTCGTACATCCATCGCAATCTGCGACTACTTAAGAGTGATATATCCATTCGATTCCCAAAGTAATCAAATCATTCGACACCTCCCATTTCTGCAGGTTACCAGGCCCAAATCTTTAATGTGGTATCTGTAGCAGCATCTCATTCTACTGGCTTGCATCAAGTAAGGGTAAGACATGTCCAGTCAATACGGCTTACTCAACAAGCGGGTAGTCAACTAGGCCTCTAATCTGAGTGGACATAATCCTTCCGTGAAGTGCTATGTCTGTCTTGCTTTCGATCCCAATCCAAAATTACCTAGGCCGGCAATCCTACTGTCAAGGCAACTCCTGTTTCAAAAAGAGGGATTCTTCTCAATGTTCCTAACTCCTACAAAATTCAAACAAACAAAACAAAACAAAACTATTCAAAATAACAGGAAGGGCTTCCCAGCCAATGTTCATGGGGGCACCACTGCTGCTTCGTTTTCCCTAGAAAATTTCGCAATTCCCTGTCCTAAAGGTAATCATAGGAGAGCTCAATGCGACCATCCTCTGGACAAGGTAATCGGGGCCCCTGTAAACCTCTCACCACCCTTCAGCTGAACATGATCAAAATAAGCACCGGAAACGACTCTCATCTAAAGCTCCAGCTGAACATGACCCTTCAGTTCCAAGGAAGAGATCTAAACACAGAACCAGAGAGCGGGGATAAAAGCGACAGACTTCAATGAACAAAGCCCATCATTTCGATTAAAAAAAAAAGAGTTAAAAGCCCATCGAAACAAAACGCACGCGTCCAAATCGTCAAGGAGAGAGAAGGAATCGATGCTCGACGGGCATTGGTGCGATTAGGGTTTGCTCTTTCCGTTCCGTGTCCACGAACGACGCATAGAGCGAGAGAGGAGAGACCAACCAGTGGGAGGAAGATTCCGGGCACGATTAGAGGCGAACAGAGAGAGGATTCGCCTCTGCAACATCTTCCCGACACCAGCGGCCGCCATGGGGATCGTTCTCTTCAGCCGATTGAAGGTGGGAAATCGGTGGGGGACAACCCAGTCCTGGTCGAGTCGGCGCCGCTTGTGGTGATTGCTGCACGAGCCGGATAAAACCTCAAATTTTCAACTCTTTATCGAAGGGCTTTCGTGAACGACAAGTTAGTTATTTTTAATATTAATGAAAGAGGGCGTGCTTTATTATTAAGTGCATTTATGGACGTGAAAATGATTTTTTTTCCTTTTTTTTCGTAATAGTTAATTTTTTATGGATTGACTTGTCGGGCAGTTTCTTTCATTGGATCAAAATACAATTTTTTTCCCGGGATATGTTGACAAAAAATTTGAAGATTTTTGTTATGAAAAGTGTAATTGATTCTTAAAATTTATAAAATGTGTAATTGAATTTTAAAACTTGTTAGATTTATTGTGACATGAATTTCTTTTTAATATTTTCTCTCATAACAACGACGACGTGGCTAAAACGACGTCATTCTAGAAAAAGGGTCGGCGACATGAGGAAGTGGTCGAAGAAGGTCGCCGACCGCAGATAATGGCCTAGATCTGGATGAGGGCCGCGGCCCTCACTCAGATCAGGTCATGATTGCTGGATCTTCTTTATGAATTCGAGGCTAAAGACGAGGGTGGACTCAGATCGATAAAGACACGGAAAGAGACAATCTCTTTGCATCGCCCTATTTCCTCATCTCCTCTTCTTCAACCTCTGGACACACGCCGCCATCCGAATCATCACAAGATACGGCTCCGTTCAAAAACAATTGGGCCTGAGAACATTCCAACTCGTGTGGCGTAAGATTTCATCTCCACTAGCCGCCATCTTCAACTCTCAGCACCATCACCGTGATTGGTCCCCGGTTTTGACACGAATAAGCCCGGACCGCAGTGGCCATTGGTTGAATCACTTCCAGTTTTGTTCAAAAAAAGAAAAAAAGAAGAAGAAGAATCACTTCCAGCTTTACAGCCTTCGCCGGCGAGGGGTGGGGTGGTGGCCCCGCCCCGCCCCATCCAAGAACAAACCCCACCATGTCTTGTTCTTCGTGCCCCTCTAGATGAGTTGTGTGAGAAGTTTTTTTTTATTTTTGGTTGAAGCTCTGAATTGAGTTGTGAGCGATTTCTGCAATTCCGAGGATGGAGTCGACGGCGGCAACACCTCTCATCGCTGGTTCTGGTCCTTGTTTTTTTACGGAGGCATTTTAACTTATTTATTAAATCAAGTTAAGTAAAAATTATATTAAAAATCAAAATTCGGACCAAAATAATATTATTTTAGCCACGTTATCTCCGCATACGAGAGAGAAAATATTAAAAAAATTCACGTCGGCATTTTTCGTTAATCAAGTTGGACGGAGTTAAGGGAATGACTCGATTGTCCTTTTTGCAAGTTTTGTAACTTAATTATACTTTCGTGACAAGTTTTAAGACTTTCAGTGAATATATCCTAATTTTTAATTGGACATTAGATAGATATTCTGTTCTATGAATGAGATACACGATTCTACGCGAGGATAAAGATTATCAGGTTTTTCGGGCAAAGCAAAAACCGCGAAACATATAAAATCAGAAGACGGAGTTTATGCTCAGATGTTTTGAATGACGCAGAATACGTTGGCATTTATATGAGAAATGAGTTGAAGAAGCTGGAAATATTAGGCCAGCAAATAAAATAAGAAACCAAACCATGACCATTCATGGTGAATCCGAAAGGAAAAACCCCCTGTGAAAAATCCACCATATTCACAAATCTCAACCTATTTACTGCAAATGGATAGGTAAACGAGTTAAAATGGATCTATTTGGATCGGACCAAGCCAAACATATCATGGTCACCTCGGTGCCATGGAGGCCGAAAAATCCTGGGGCAGAGCAAACCTCTCACCCCACTTCTTGGACTCCAGATACAACTTCGAGACCCTACCGGCGACCCGACCCATGTCGGGCCGCTTCTCCGGGTCGTCGTCGACGCACTCCAACCCCAACTCCACCATCTTTTCCGCGACTTCCACTGGATACGAGTCCTTCAACCTCTTGTCCACCCACCGCCTCAAGCTCGCTCCCGCCGCCGCCTCTCTCGCCCCCTCAATCACGCTCGTCCTCCTGAGCTCGTCGCTCTCTCCGTCGAAGGAGTACTTCAGCGGCTCCTCCCCGGACAACAGCTCGAGCACCACGACTCCGAATGCATAGACGTCGGACTTCCGGGTCGGGGTCCCCGTGGAACGGAACTCCGGTGACATGTAGCCTCTCGTTCCCTCAAACTTCATTGCGCTGCTGTTGGTTCTCTTCGGTTTGGCTGTGTCTGGGGACGACAGAGGCTCGTCCTCCTCCGCCACTTCGCCGCACAGCTCCGCCATACCTATAGATATCAGTTAGCAGATGTACTAGGTTAATATAGTAATTCGCAAATCACACCAGATTCAAACAGAAAGGGGGCACAAGAAAAGAAAACGACACTTTCGTACGATTTGTTTTTCATCGGAAGATGCAAACGGAAAAACCAGGAAAAAGATTCGTGTGGGAGGGTCACCGTACCGAAGTGACAGATCTTGGCGCTCAACGAATCTTCGGTGACGACGATGCTGGAGCTCTTGATCCGGTTATGGACAAAGCCTGACCCGTTCATCCCCGTGCAGTGGTGGATGTACTCCAACCCATGAGCCACGTCCGTCGCGACCCGCATTCTCGAGGCCCAGCTAGCGAGCGCCGAGTAGTCCGGGTTGACCCGGTTCCTGAGGCAATCGCAGAGGCTCGCGCCCTTCACGTACTCGTAAACCAGGTAGACATCGCTCTCCGAGAGAGACGCGCCGAGTAGCTTCGCGACGCTGCTGTGGTGGCTCCTGCAGATCGAGGCGAGGAGCTCGCGGAGGCGGGGGAGCCCGACGGGGCGGCGGAGCCCGCGGCGGAAGACGGCGACGTCGCGGCCGCGAAGGGAGCAGCGCCAGGCGGAGGAGGAGGGGGAGAGGCGACGGAGGAGGAAGTTGCCGGTGGCGGAGGAGAGGTCGGAGAGGGGGTATATCTTGGGGGTGTCGTGGAGGTGGTGCTTGAGGTGGGCGGGGAGGGAGTAGGACGGGGTGGTGGGGAGGGAGGACGAGTCGGAGGGGGAGGAACGGTGGTGGCGGTTGTTGAAGGAGGAGGAGGCGGTGGCGGTGGAAGTGACGGTGAAGAAGTTGGACGACGATGATGGGTCAATCGAGGAGGCTTTGGAGGAGGAAGAGGGGGCTCTCCTTGGGCACTTCAGGTTGGGTTGGATCGAGTCTGTGGCTTTTCTTGATCTGCACATGAGGAAGGAGATAGAGATTTTTGAATGGGCGGAATCAAGATTTGTCAGTCGTCTCGAATTGCAAGAGAAAAGTTTCGTCTTTTCGGTGGCGGGGTAAAAGAACCCGAGGATTCCTCGATTCTGAAACCGCCGGCAGCGGCGGCACAAACTGAACCGCCTTCTGCGGTGGGGGAGATCGAGATAGAAGAAAGCTGGGAGGCCGATGGGCGTCGTAGTAGCACAACCGTAGCTCAAGAATGGAGGAATGTTTCTTTCCTCGCCAGCTTTTTGTCCTTGGGCTTATGATTTTTTTAAAATCCAGTATGAGTTCTTTGTTCAAAGTTTCTTCTCCTCTAGTATGAGTCTCTGACTTTTGAGTTATTCGTTTCGGGTGGGAGGCGGTCGTAATTGGTTTTCAGAAGATGCACGGGAGTGAAGTCATTTTCAGGTGTCGTGTCGTCTGATCCTGCGGAGTTTTTTTATAGTATTGGCGACGTCAAATTGATAAAAACGTTGACCCCTCAACTAAAAAATCGATTTCCGAACCAATTTTGTCGAGTGATCCGATTCAGATAAATCCGGTCCAATTGTACATCCTAAAATAGAATGCATTTTGTATTAGACTTCTTGCATTTTGGCACGAACAATATGCATCCGATCTCTTTCTATTAATGGCCGAAAAAATCAAAATTCGCTTTAAAAATCTGATCTTTTTTTTTTTTTTTGATTTTCCATACCTTTCTCTCTCTTCTAGCTCTTATCTTGTTCGGCCAAGAAATCCTGTATTCGTCTCAGAATTGAGTTGTCGTGTTCTTCTCTACCGTCCCTTTATTACGGGGTAGGGAGTTTCTTGTCCTCGCCTCCTACATTATCTAAAAGAAGAAGGCGGCACTAAAGAAACCATATGTTAGACCAAATCGCTGGCCATGGTATGCCAACCTCATCACTGTTGAAGAGAGAGAGAGAAACGGAACGAGCATTTCTATCATTGTAAGAAAGCTTCGAAACCAGAAAGGTTTGGCTCTTCACTTCAGCCATTAACAAGGGCAGAACTCAGGAGACAAAATCCCGATATTAAGGGCGACCAATGGTCCATCCATGTCGCTGGGTTTTGGCTTCTGCAATCCTCAAATGCTCCACACACAGTTGATAGAACAGGACGGCTCTCGAAACCGATCAGTATAACTGAAAGGAAGTGCGTTGACCACAAAAGGCTAGTGGGGCTTGGCTAATGTTACAAGTCAAATTTTAGGCACACAAGCACGCACGATGTCATCATCGGATTACCCAAAAAGTCCAACACGAAGACAAAGCCCAAATCGCAGCAGAGGAGAAAAACAAAGTAGATGCCCAATACAGACTTCGCTTCCGAATCGAATTAGCTTGGAATTCCAGACACGCTTGAACCGCACTAAATACACCTGCAGATGCTGCTAACAAAGAAGCCGAAACAGAGACAACTTCGAGTTCATTCGATTGCTTTCAGAAGTTAACACAAACGACAGACTCTCATCGACCCACTTTACGACAATTCCAGAATTCCCCAACGAAACAACATACCGGATTAGACCTAATAAGAAACACAAAACAGCGACTTGGAATCTTTTTCATTTCATTTCACCACATTAAAAATGTCGACTTTTTTTTTCTTCAGTCACCTTCTTCAGTAATCGATGTTGGCAAAAGCAGAGAGAGCCTCTCCGGTCAGCCTGCAAATCCTCCAGTCCTGCAGAATCTTCGCCCCCATCTCCTCGTAAAACTTAATCGCGTTCACGTTCCAATCGAGCACCACCCACTCCACCCTCCCGTACCCCATCCTCGCCGCCTGGCTCGCCACCGCCGTCAGCAGCATCCGCCCCAGCCCCTTCCTCCGGTAGCACTCCCTCACGAACAGGTCCTCTACGTAGAACCCCGGCTTCGCCAGGAACGTCGAGTAGTTCGGAAAGAACAGGACGAACCCCGCCACCACGGCGCCGCTGCCCTCGGCCCCGGAAGCGAAGATCTGGGTCTCGGGGTCCTCGATGGGGAGGTCGAGGTTGATCGTGTGGACGATCGGGGCGAATGCGGGCACGGCGGTAGGGTTTTGCGGCGGCGGAAGTGGGGCGAAGGGAAGGTGGGAGACCTCGAGGAGGAGGACGGTGAAGGACTGGAAGGGAGGGGAGTTGAAGAGGGTGGAGGAGAGGGAGGCCTCGGTTGCGGTGCAGTGGTCTGCGAGGCGCTCGAAGACGGCCATCTGGTGGATCATCCTGCGGATGTGGGGGACGTCGGAGGGCGCGGCGAGGCGGACCCGGGCGAAGAGCGGGCGGCGGGAGGAAGGAGGAGCCAGCTCCGGCATCTCGGGGACCTCGGAGGGCGGCGGAGGCGGTGCGGCGGCGGCCATACTGGTTGGGTTCTTTTCCTGAGAGATTGATCTCAAGGTGTTTGCTTTTTGGCGGAAGAGAAGCAGATGGAAAGTTCTGGAGGGAGGCAGAAGTTCGGGGGCCCGGGTGGGTTAATTAAATAGGGACGCGGGGAGTGGGAATATTTCGATTGGATTGAGGGTATTTCGGTCAAAACGCAGAACCAGACAGGATGATAAAAGTTGTGAATGAGAAGATGCGAGGAAAGGAGGCGTTAGAGAAGAGAAGTCCGATCAGATGAGAACTCTTCGTTGTACATTATTATCGAATCATCAAATCTAAAATGAAATGCGCGATAAGATACAACTCTTTCCTCGATCAAATGCTTAAATTTCTGAAAATTTCCTCTTTTCAGCTGTAAGGTAGGATATTTTTGTCACATGACAAAAAGTAGAGTAACAAAAACCGAAAGAAACGAACCAACATATCAATTACCGATACTGAGAGCCGACAATCAGGCCATGCTGGCCGTTGAGCTCGCCCAACAGGGTAGCGAGCCCACACGGCTGGCCCGAGGATTCATGTCAAGCAAGGCACCGCTGGACACGTGAATCATCTTGAGATCATTAAACTGACTAAATAACAAACTAAATCATCTCGCAAAGATGAGAACAGTAATCAAGCGCATTCAAGAAGGCTACACCGAGTTAATAGTTCACTGCGAAGCACGAATCGCCTCACTGGAACAGGGGAGAGCTAAGACAATCAGGAGTCTCCTTCCAAGGCATAAGGCGACACGAACCTGCTGGCAAGATAGCCATATTTTGCATCCGATCAAACAGGATCAGCACGCAACGGAACAAATAGAATTGGTGTGGAATTGACAATAGAGATGAGGAGATACAAAGGATTCAAACAATCAGTGCACTTGAATAACTAGAGCACCCGAATTCACAGACTTCCTACACCTACCTCCATGAATATTCTGTCACCATTCCGATCCTACTGTAACACTCAAAAACTACGAACTAATTCTTGAAGCCATTTTTTTGGCCCTCGCAGAATCACCTATTCCATGCCCAATTTTCACGTATTTTACAGATACATTGCTGCCTACTCGGATTATGTAGCTATCAAAAAGTCAGCTCACGTAGTGACCCGTCTTCCTCCTGTGGCGGCTGAAGTCCGACACGAACCTAAAAGAGAGCCCGCACCCTTCCACCTTACACTTGTATGGTCGCTCCCCCGTGTGTACCCGTATGTGCTCGGTCCTGGCCCAGGCCCACTTGAATGTCATATTGCAACCTTTCCACGGGCATTTGAGTGGCCTGTCATCCTCGTGGACGCGCTGGTGAAGTACTGCATACTTGTGGGAGCTGAACCTCTTTCCACACCCTTCAACTGGGCACCGATTCCTTTTGTGCACCATCAACTCAGCCCTCGTTTTAAATCTCATCCGGCAGCCTTCCATATCGCACCTGTGAGAGCCACCCCTCTTCTCTTTTTTATCGTCAAAAGTGACAATTTCTTTTCTAGGTTTGCCTTCTTTTCTCGATTCCCTAGCCTTCTTGGCAGGATTTTCATATCCTGATGAGCTGATGCCGTCACTTCCCTTGGTTGCATCTTTCCCCGCTCTCGGCCTCAAACCTTCACAGGGACTTCTGATGAAGCCACTGCAGTTAAGTTGGTCTTCCGCTATTGTCTCCAACTCACTCTTTCTCTTCCTTCTCTGTCGTGTTGTGGACACTTGACCTACTTTTGTAGACTCCATGGTTTGTGCCTCCCCATCATCCTGATAAGGAGAGTCTCCGTGATCCATCTCCCATTTGTTGTCATTGGAATCTCTTTGAACATGAGAACATTCTTTATCAGAAGCAGCACTATGCTGATCTGTAATTTCAACAGAACAAACTACAGGGTTCTCAAGGCTCGCTGCATTTGCAGTCTGGTCCTTTTCCGGTGATTTACAGTATGAACTCCCATAGCTGCTCCCTTGTTCTTCTGAAGAGGTTCCTTTTGGAGCTCCTGTGCATGCTTCAATGAGAAGAGGAACAGACTGGTTGACCGTTCTGCGAATTTCTTCTTCTTCCTCATCACCCCCGCTACAAACGCAAGGATGTGGTCCCATTGGAGTACTGTGCTGAGTTGCTTCTGTATGTGCAACAGCATTACCCTGAACATCGTGACCATCTTTCAATTCTGAGAATGCTGCTTCCTCAGACACTTTACAACCTGAAGTCACCTTGGCACACAGACTTGATGAAGGGCTCGGTGCACTTGGAACTTCAGTAAATTCTGAATTGATGACAATATCACTATCTGAAACTTCTGTTGTTTTGGTCGCTTTTGTTATGTCAAGACTTTCTCCAGTTTTGGTGATCGTAAGAAAACAAGAGTTCGTGCTAACCAAAATCTCATTTTGCCCACCTAATATTTGGGAAAACTCATTTTCACTGTGCCTTTGAGAAGTACTTGTAGCTGACCTGAGAGTTTGTTGCTCTACCTCCATCTCCTCTGAAGCTTGATTTATGATCTGCACTTCAACATTTCCCACGTATGTAGCGACACTGGCAAGTGAACATGCAACTTGTGCTGGAATCAAGTCCAAGGTCAGATCAGTAGTTGCTTCAAGAACCTGGATTTCATGGCTAACATCACCCAATCCAACAGGAACTTCAAGGGCTGCAGTTTCGCATACAGGATTTTCCGTGCCACAACAGGTGTTGTCTGTCTGATTACTCGATTTCCGATGTACTTCTCCAGCACTGGCAAGTGAGACTTCTACTGGCTTCTTATCATAGTGGCCAAGGCTTCTGCTACTTCCAGTAGAACTACCAGGTTTAAACTTGGCATTCCTTCTAGTGTATTGAAGAATTATTTCTTCCTTTCTGACAGCATCACTGTTCAACTTGCTCTTCAATACTTTGTAATCCTTTCTTGGAAGGCTCTCACATGGCTCACACTTCTCTGAAATATCTACCTTAGTCCTCGAGCGAGATTTCCTGGACTTCCATTTAAGATTAAAAGTAGTCAAGGGGCTTTCACCAGAAAACAATCCACCCAATGTTAAGGCATGTTGGACTCGATTTGACGGGGAATTCTTCCTCGCTTTTACACAATACCGCAAGTTAATGCCCAGCTTTGAAGTCCAGTCATCGTCTCTGTAACCAGCGCATTCCTGGTCATCAATCGCAAGGTCTATCAAGTTTAGATCTTCTTCTGAAGCAGGGTCAAATGGGATATCCTTGTACTTAAAAGAAACACCAATCTCCTCGGCAATGGCACCAGCATATGCCTTCATTTTCTGATAGTCTACAAAATCAGAATTTAATGGCAATCAATATAGTAACTAAGCCAATGGAGTGTGCACTTCCACAATGATAGTGAGAGCACAATCTAGATAGATGACTTCCATTACCATGAATATCATATGGCATCATAGACCTCTGAAAAATTCTATTATCATTAAAAAAGTGAAAATCACCCAAAATTATATGAACTTAGAACCTGAATTGCTTTGTATTTTCATAAATAGCACAAATACTCAATCCAATCAACAAGACAGAGCACATATACTCAATCCAATCAACAAGACAGAGCACATATATACTCAATCCAATCAACAAGACAGAGATAGGAAGCCAATTTTACCGGAATGGCAGATCACAAGCACATTTGCTCCACCTTTGGACTGCAAAAGCTCTTCTGTTTGAATTGCATGCTCCAAACAAAAGATTCGTGGTCTTAGTGATCCACCAGAAGTGCCTGTACCCTTTTCTAAGTCTGTGCTTAATGCTACTTGCAAACTCATACCCTTTTCTGAGTCCATGCCTGATGATAATTGCAATTGCATTGGAGGTGAAGCGGTATCAGAAGTATTTGACCGGTCCTCTGCAGAAGAAAGGACGATAACACATCAAACACTTCAAGTTAACCTGTTGACGTAAAGTAAAATATTCAAAGTTCAATCAGTTTGCTTTATGTTCCTCGTAATTAATAAATACACATTAATAGAAAATTGGTTTTGGGTTTTGCATAAGAGACGTCTGCCGTGGGCATTGGGCGATTGTTCTGAGACCAGAATGAACACCTGTTAGTCTGCATCAGAGCTAAAACCCGCAGCAACAAGCCTTATATCATATGTGCCAAAACTATGACTAGTAACTCTAAAATCAGCGACACATAAGAGGGTAGAAGGAAAAACATGCAAAATAGCCAATTTCTTCGACCGAGGTTTGAGTTACAGGCAAAAATGAGAAACTAAGACAAATAGAAATGATCGAGTATAATTTACCGCAGGTTTGTTGAGTATAATGTTTTGTGGGTAGCAATGCTGCCGATGCCGTTTCAGATGGTTGTATCACAGACATAAACGGGAAACCAAGAATTCCGCAAGCTACACAGGGCAACGTTCCGGAATCAACTTGAAAATCAAACAATAAATCATCCTTGTCCACATATGAGTCATTCAGAGCTTCCATGAACATTGTCATCTCTTTGAAAAGATTAATCGAACTATCATTTCCAGAATAGTGGTGTGAATTCTCTTTTTCTGAGGAGGAAATGGCAGCAGTTCCATCAGGCAACTGAGATCCTTTGCTCAAAGAAGGTAGCATATGAGGGTTCCATATAACTGCATGTATGTTAGACTCCTTTCTAAAAAGAGAAGATAATAGGTCATTCTCATTCAAAATGTCTTCCAGAAAAGCTTTTTTCACAGATAGCTCTCTTTCTTCTCTCAGGCGATCTTTCAGGCGAGAACTTCGCGCCCCAGGAATTAAGGACATTGGAACTCTGGCATCAGAAGAAAAAAGTATCACTGAATTAACTACTACGCATAGATATTCTTCTGTATATGCACGAGAATCTGTATGCACAAGCTGACCTTGAAACAAAAGACATGGTCAACAGGTAGAGCAGCTGCTGATGAGAGAGCATGGGCAGATAATTCATCGCAGCTCTACGTACAGCAGCTTCCTTTGCAAATCTAAGCCATTGAGGGGTTGCAAAATTAGCTGCTTCACCGCAATTAAAACCTATTTTGTGGAATAGAAAGGACCCATATAGTAAGTACCACATAAAGACAAGAATATTGGGCTGAAAGGAGTTAAAACATCCTGAAGTTTAAAAACGACATCGTAAATGTAGCAAGAAAGAATATCAACAACCCAAACCCAGAAATCCTATGGATGCAATATTCATCTTGCAAGTGTAACCCAAGGCATACCAAATTGCGACTAACAACCAAAAATTATTACTTCTGTCAGACACCATCTGTTATGAAAAAAAAAAAAAAACATTGAATGTATAACACAAAACGAAATGCAAAAATTCTTTATATGCCATCTGGCCATATCCTAACACATCTTGACAGTATGAAAATTTTTGGATAAAATGATGAAGAGAAACCTTGTTGCCAAACCCAACCGATAGGTAAGAATTAAACTAGAACTGTTCTTCATGTTTTGGACCCAGCATAGTACAATAGCCAAAAGGGTAACACTTCAAATCCCTTCTGCCTATACAGATAAACCATCGTTCCGCCAGATATAACAAGGCAGTGTAGTTCCACACTACTGAGTCTCAAAATATAATTGAAATTCATAATTTACAAAGTTGTGACAATCCATGGAGTTGTGATCCCAAGAACTTGCCCTATGCTACTAGTCTCCAGTGACCTATGTTACACGGACACGGGACACGACATGCGACACGATACGACACGCCGACACATGAATTCTCAAAAAATAGAGAATTCCGACACGTTGGGACACGTTGTATATTATATGTATATTTTTATATATACACGATAAATTATTATTTTTATGATTTCAACAATAATAACATCATGATGCCGAAACCATTATTAATCTCCTCCTTAGAAAGGTTTCAAAAAATATATCATGTGTAGGCAAAGCAAAACCATACCTTGTGATCAAAAAATATATCATGTGAAAAATTCAACTACATTTCATTTCAATAATCCATGCAACTTGGAGGAAAAAAAAAATAGGTCAAGAGGAGGTGAGTCACAAGAAGAGAGGAGAGAAGCGAGTCGTGAGAGGAGCAAGAATGCAATCGGGAGAGGAGACGACGCGAGAGAATAGAAATCAGGTTAAAATTTTAGGTGTTATGACTCATTTACCCCTGGACATGCGAGGGACTCATGTGTCCCTCGCGTGTCCCTTCAGTTGACCTCGTGTCCGATCCTAGACACACGTTGACCGCGTGTCCGGGAGCGTCCAGCAGTGTCCAGCTGTGTCGGACACATGTCGGTGTCCGACACGGCAAATTTTTTGAAATTGCCGTGTCCGTGTAGCGTAGCCAGTGACTTCATGATGTCTCATTTCCCCAGTGGCAAGTAGGTAATAGATCTCAAAAATGATGCAACAAAATGAATATTAGAACTTCTCAGCGGAATCTTGTTAATTTGCAGACCAATAACAAAGCATTTACCGTGGCTGAATCCTATATGATAAGCCCTTGGAAAAGTCACCACAAATTCACCCGGATTCTGTATTAACCTTGAGAATAGCAAAATAAGATAACCGCATGTTAGTAATCTTGTAGACCTGCAACTCAAACGCAACACAACCCACAAAAGAAGGCAAAGGAGAATAAAAACCAACCTGCAACAAGGAATGCCAGCTTCAACAATTACCTCAGGTGACAGAAGAGTTGTCTTTTCACCCAGAAGTGAGAGAACAGCTGGAAATAAAAACTGGGCCTAGGTTAGACAATTTTGCCCATGTAATAAAGTCCATGTGAACTTGTGGTGACTTTTCATTTTTGAAAAGCCAAATAACAACAGAAGAATGCATCCATAGATGGCAATTTGCAACACCGCAACATACAAAAGACCGAACTACATGACTTTAGAATTTCAAAACAATCAAATTACACAATCCGATCAGGATGATTTCAAAAAGACAGCTCCTTAGTTTGCTCACCTCCAGTACACAATTATGTAGCTCTGAAGCACAGAATAGTCAACTCATGCGTTGGAAGCATTACTCAGCAATTTAGTTTCAATATATATGGTTGGTATACACCTTTTCACATTACGTCCTTTATAGTTGACATGAATGTTTTTGTCTGTGTAACCAAATATAAAGAAAAACCATACCTAAGCGATCCATATTTCCTCCATAAGCCTCCTTGCGAAGAACTTCCTCAAAAGAAAACGCATAATCTCCAGGGACAGCATACCAGGTCTTTGGAGAGCCCATGTGAAGGAAATTCATGCTATGAAGCTCATGATCTTCAACATGCCAAGCAAACCAGCTGAACAGCATACCGATATAGACCATCGGAGAAGTAACACCCGGAATATCATCTGGCATGAAGCGTGTAAGTGATCCAGACGACCTTGCAATCACTTGTAAGTTCCAAGGACTGTTCGAAAGTTTCCAACCTGCAGTGCCTTCAAGCTCATTGCTACCAGAGTTACTTCTACGACAGGCTCGTGAAGTTTCTTCCGGCGTTAAACCTGATTGAGACGTTGATGATTTACATGTCTCCAGACCTGAAGAATCATCCCCATGACACAAATCTTTGGTTTCACTACGATGAGAATATTTCACAATATCTACTTCATTGTTCTTGGAATCAGTTCCTTCTCTATGCCTATGGTAATCCATCTTCATCCTCCTACGTCTATGAAAATTGCGAAACCTACCATCCTGTTCTCCAAAACCAGACCCGGGTACATCGTTAGCATATTCCACGTATATAGGCTTCTCCAAAGTTGCCTGCCAAAACAAGGCTTCTACAACCTCAGGAGAAACATCCTTTACCATACCCAACAGGCTACGTGCAAAAGCCTTTGACTTAGCCTCAAACTGTTCCAAAGTATACATCTCGCCACTTTGCCAAACTTGCTTCTGGACTCCCAAGTGAGCATTACTTCCCACCCCTTTCGCTCTTTTCACGCTTTGACCTAATTCTTGCTGCCTCGTGGTGAACACTGCCCTAGCCTCCCCGTCAGCGCCATTGTCCTCGGACCCTGGTTTCCGCAAAGTATTCTGCAAACTCACACCCAACCCCAATTCAGGGCACCTCAGCAATGACTTGTTCAAGTTCCCGAAAACATACTTCTTAGATGGTCTGGGCAAGGGCGGAATAATTTTGCATATCCCGAAAGCACAAGCTTCCTTCTCGATTTTAGATATATAAGCAATAGGATCCGCGAACTCAGTGTCCGTCGGCCTAAACGTGGGCGCCAACGGCAAACCCTTGAGCCAATTGGGGATTTCCACATTACCCATGACGGATCAACGGAAAAAAAAAAAAACCGCTATAAGAACATACCGGCTGACATCGTGCGACGCTCGAATTAGGTAACAACGTCACACGAAAGCCGTAAACGCCAGCAGCAGAATCAGAACCCTAACCGAGTATTTCAGCACCAATCAACGACCTCTCCGCAACTAATTCCCGTACAAACTACACGAAGCTCAAGAAGTAATGAAATGGCAGGAGACTGCGAACGTAAATTACGAAAACATTCTGCGGTAGAACCTGTAACTTCATGAATCGGTGAGTTGAATTCGCCTTCGCGAGCGAGCGAGACGAGAGCGCCAGCAAGAAGAAGAGAGAGAGAGAGAGAGAGAGAGAGAGAGAGAGAGATTAGGCGTGTCTAGGTTTCGAGTGACATTCCGACGAGGCGCAGGTTAGCCATATGCAGGAGGACGGTTTATTATGAGCCGCAGGTGCATGCGCACGGTGAGGTTCACTGTTTATCGTCCTTACGATTTGATCACCTTTTCTGCCGCGAGGCGAGTGGGGCCTACGCTCCCCTGTGTCGCGTCGCACGGTAAAGCTCGTGCCCTTTTTTCTAATGTCTCCTAACGTCACCGGAAGTTCTATGCTCCACCGACCGGCGAATCCTCGGCACGTAACGGGTCGTAACTTTTTAAATTTTTCCACGTCGTTAAGCACAGAAATGTGTAAACTTTACGACGGACGAACGATTGCCCTTTTTTTTTTCATCGGACGGCCATCGAGAGATGTTAAACTATCGATCCCTCGAAAAAAAAAAAAACTCCAAAGAGATATGTGAGGTGCTTAGGACGCAAGGAGCACTTCAAACTTTACATAGCTTTAGGGGCGATGTTGACTCGCATTAAGCAAGAAGTCAAATCTCGGTGCATTTCCACAATCTATTCATTTGGCCAAATCGGACATTTTTTTGCCAAGGTAGTAATGTTCATCGAAATTCAAATTCGGACCCCGCCCGATCTATTCATCATTATTTAAGTGCGCTTGAATATAATCGCCAACGCCACTTACACGATAAATCAATACACACCGCCCGAGGTAATCCACTGATTAGCATGAAGCATGCTCTACCAATTGAGCCAAAAGAACAAAAAAAAAAAAAAAAAGAGAAGAAGCTTTAGGTATAAAAGAATTTGCGAACTGGTACAAAACATTATTTTATTCATTGAATTATCTTTCTCGTGGTACGACGGACATTCCACCTTAATTCATCCCAACACGAGCATAACATTGTCTTCATTGGAGCCTAATACATGTATGATTATTTTTGTGATAGGGTGAAAAAAGTTTAATACACCATAAATCATCTAATTAATTTTAGGGACCTGGGGTAACTTCTTATCTAACCCCCAACCCCAGCCCCAGTCGTCGAGGCCATTTTTCCCCACTTTGTCGCAAGCCCCGGTGCACGCTTTGGTGCACGCTTGCTCGCTCTAGCCCGACTTCGTGCAAGTAGGCACACACCCCGGGAAGCACTCCGGCGTCGCGGACAAGGTCCGTGCCATGAGAAGCACGGCGATCACGGTGAAAGCGAAAATTGTGTTCCTCGTGGCCATTGTCTTTTCCCCCACTCCTCTTCTGTTCAATTGGGTTGCAAATGATGGCTTTGAATAAATTGGGTGAAACCCAAAGTTGGGTTTATATAAGAGGGGCTAAGTCTCAGCTTAATGTGTAAACAACCGTGCTAGCCAAGAGGGAAATGCTTGTTATTACCGTTAAAAAAATGATTTTCTAAATGGCTTGGAGGAAATCACGGAGACAAATTAGGGCATTATGGAGTTGCGCAAACATCTCATTTTTCCTTTTGTTACTTATCTAAGTTAATCTTGTTGGGAAGTTGAACCTGTTTCTGAATTTACCACAAATGCTTTGCCCGCATAAAACCGGTTTGTCATAAATCAAACGAATTACCTTTTTTGATGCAATTAGGGGATAAATCCAAATATTTTTCTAGTTTCTGCAATTGAGTACATCTATTAGCTTCATCCAATTCGAGTACAAGAAAATACCGATTTGTCATTTTTCTTATTATTCTTCCACATAATGCAATGGTGAAAAAAAAAAAACGTACCACATTAAAAAAATTATTTTTTTTTTGAAAAGTCAAAACAAGGTGAAAAAAATGTCATTTGGTCAAATAAGACAAATAATCAAGAACCTAAAAAGTTACATTCATCTTTTTTTTTAATAATGGTTATTTGACAAACACTCAATCATATTTACCAAAATTGGCCATAGGAAAGTTGAATACTGTTCGTTGAATATAATCTTAGCACCGGTTACCTAATAAATGAACACACATCACTATATCGATCCATCAGTTATTCATCCAATTCGAGTAACAGACATTACATATATGTCATTTTTCTTATTATTCTTGCACATAATGCAAAGGTAAAAGGTGCCACATTAGAAAAAATAATATTTTTTTTTGTAAAAGATCAAAAGAAGCTGAAAAAAGAGTCATTTTGCAAAGCAAAGACAAACAAGAACCAAAAAAGTTAACGCCATCTTTTTTAACAACGATTTTTTTTTTTACAAAACTCATTCAAATTTACCTGCATTGGCCATGGAAAAGTTGAATGCTATCATTGAACATAATCTTTAGCGCCGCTCATAAAATAAATGAATACACACTCCTAAGCCAATCGATTGATTATTTATCTAATTCGAGTAATAGGAAGTATTGATATGTTATTTTTCTTATTATTCTTGCATAGGATGCAATCGTGAAAGGCGTCACATCAGAAAAAAAAGAGATATATATTTTAAAAAAAAAGTCAAAGCCGGAAAAAGAATCGTTTGAGCAAGTAGAGACAAGTAATCAAGAACCAAAAAAGTTATGGCCACCTTCTTTTAACAAGGGTTTTTTTACAACACACTCATTCAAATTTACATGCATTGGCGATGGGAAAATTGAATGCTGCCATTGAATATAATGGTTAGCGCCGCTTACACGATAAATGAACATGCCGCTAAGCCGATTGATCGATTATTCATCTAATTCGAGTAATAACAAATACTAATGTGTCATTTTTCTTATTATTCTTGCACAGGAGTCAACGGTGAAAATGTGTCACATTAGAAATAATTAGATTCATTTTATAGAAAAAAGTCAAAAGAAGCCGGAAAAGAGTTATTTGGGCAAATACGGACAAGTAATCAAGAACCGAAAAAGTTACGGTCACCTTTTTTTTTAGAACTATTTTTTACGGGTTAATTGTAAAAAAGGTCATAAACCTATTTCACTTTTGGCAATTTAGTCACAAACGTTTCAATTTTGTCAATTAAGTCATAAACCTTTTGCATTTGTGCCAATTGAGTCATAAACCCCTTTTTTTTGTGCTAGTTCAGTCCTAAACCTTTATCATTTGTGTCAATTTAGTCCTAAAACTTTTTTGTGCTAATTTAGTTCTAAATCTTAATATATTTTTTTGTGCAAATTCAATCATAAACCATTTTCATTTGTGGCAATTCATTCTATCTAGTCGACTTTGGTCGATTGACGCCGATGTGGAAGATTTTTAATAATATTTTAATATTTTATCGAATTAATTTTATTTGTTTATTTTTTATCTTTCCTTTTTTTTTTCTTTCTTCTTATCGGCGATCAGCCATAAGTTAGGGTCGATTAGGCCGACACCTCTTCAACACTCGGGAGGCTTGCCCTAGCGGCTAGTTGGGGCGAACCTCGCTAGCCCTAGCTTTTGGCTGATTGCCTCCGACAATGGGCTAGAGGAAGAAGAAAGAAAAAACAGAAAAAGGAAGGAAGAAAAAAAAATAAAAACAAAAAATAATTGTTAAAATATTAAAATATTATTAAAAATTATCCATATTAGTGCCGATGTCCAAGTCAACATTGGCGGAGAAAAATTGATTGAATGGAATAAATTGGCACAAATGAAAAATGTTTATGATTTCATTGACAAAATTAAAAGACGTATGATTGAATTGGCACCTTTTTTGCTGTGAGTGGTGCGTGGGGTCTATGCTTCCCTGTGTTGTATTGCACGATAAAGCTCGTGGTCTTTAGGCTTTTTCTTCCCCTTTTTTTTCTAATGTCTCCTAACGTCACTGGAGCTCTGTGCTCTACCGACAGGTAAATCCTCAGAATGTAACGCGTCGTAACATTTTAAATTTTTTGACACCGTAAAGCATGGACATTTATGAACTTTACAAAGAATGAAATTTATTGCCTTTTTTTCCACCCGACGAACGTCGAGAGATGTTAAATTATAGATCCCACGAAAAAGAACTCCAAAGAAATGACTGAGGTGCTCAAGGCGCACGGAGCACTTTAAACTCTGCATAGCTTTAGGTGCAATGATTCTTTGCGTTGACTAGCATCAAGCAAGAAGTTAAATCTTGGTGCATTTCCACAATCTATTCATTTGGCCAAATCGGACATTTTTTACCAAGGTAATGCTCATCAAAATTCGAATTCGGACCGCACTCAATCTATACATCATTATTTAAGTACGCTTGAATATAATCACCAGCGCCGTTTATACAATAAATGAATACACACTGCCGAGGGTAACTCACCGATTAGCATGAATCATGCTCTATCAATTGAGCCAGAAGAACAAAAAATAAAAGAGAAGAAGCTTTAGGTATAAAAGAACTTGCAAACTGGTGCAAAACATTATTATTTTATTCATTGCATTATCTTTCTCGTGGTATGCCGACATTCCACCTTAATTCATCCCAACACAAGCATAACATTGTCTTCATTGGAGGCTAATACATGTATGATTACTTTTGTGATAGGGTGAAAAAAGTTTAATACACCATAAATCATCTATTTATTTTTAGGAACTTGGGGTAACTTTTTATCTAACCCCCAACCCCAGCCCCAATCGTCGAAGCCATTTTTCCCCACTTTGTCGCAGGCCCCGGTGCACGCTTTGGTGCACACCTGCTCGCTCTGGCCCGACTTCGTGCAAGTAGGCACACACCCCGGGAAGCACTCCAGCGTCGCGGACAAGGTCCGTGCCATGAGAAGCACGGCGATCACGGCGAAAAGCGAAAATTGTGTTCCTCGTGGCCATTGTCTTTTCCCCCACTCCTCTCCTGCTCAATTGGATTGCAAATGAGGGCTTTGAATAATTTGGGTGAAACCCTAGTAGGGTTTATATAGAAGGGCTAAGTCTCAACTTAAATGTGTAAACAACCGTGCTAGACAAGAGGGAAATGCTTGTTATTACTGTTACAAAAATGGTTTTTCTGTGGCTTGGAGAAAATTATGGAGACATATTAGGGCATTATGGAGTTGTGCAAACATCTCATTTTTCCTTTTGTTACTTATCTTGTTCGGAAGTTGAACCTGCTTTTAAATTTACCACAAATGCTTTGCCCCTATAAAACAATATTAAGTTAAATTCGAAAGAATTACCTTTTTTCATGTAATTAGGGGATAAGTCCTAAAATTTATCCAGTTTCTACAATCGAGTACATCTGTTAGTTTTATCCAATTTGAGTAATAAAAAATACCTATTTATCATTTTTCTTATTATTCTTGCACATGACGCAATGGTAAAAAAAAGGGTGCCACGTTAAAAAAGATTTAAAAAAAAAAGTCAAAAAAGCTGAAAAAAATTTCATTTGGGCAAATAAGACAAGTAATCAAGAACCAAAAGGTTGCGGTCATCTTTTTATAACAATGGTTATTTGACAAACACTCAATCATATTTACTTGCATTGGTCACGGGAAAGTTGCATGTTGTTCATTGAATATAATCTTAGCACCAGTTACGTAATAAACGATCATCATCGCTATATCGATCGATTAGTTATTCATCCAATTCGAGTAACAGACATTATGGATGTGTCATTTTTCTTATTATTCTTGCACGTAATTCAAAGGTGAAAGGTGCCGCATTAGAAAAAATAAATCATAAAAAATTAATTCTAAAAATATTAAAATATTATTAAAAATTGTCAATATCAGTGCCGGCATCCATGTTAGCATTGGCCAAGCAAAGTTGGCCGGATGGATTCAATTAGCACAGATGCAAAAGGTTTAGGAGTTAATTGACGAAATTAAAAAGTGTAAGACTGAATTGACAAAAGTGAAATAGGTTTAGAATTTCTTTTTGACAATTTTACCGTTTTTCGACAACACTAATTCAAATTTGCCTGCATTGGCCATGGGAAAGTGCAATCCTGCCACTAAATATAATCGTTAGTGCCGCTTACACAATAAATGAACACACATCGCTAAACAGATCAATCGATTAAATTGCACCCTATGGTTTGCATCTCAAACTCAAGGACTTGTAGGATCGTTCTAGAGTATTGTTGGGACAATAGGCTCAAACTAGCTTGCGAGTTAGATTTACAGTATGACACGGTTAATTTAAAGTGATTATTATTTAGATCTTTTCAAGCAACTTATAAGCATTTGTCGCTGCATATTGGATATCAAATTTTGTGAACTTTCTTTATATGCAAGCCTTAGGTTCTAGCTTTACTCACAGACCATGCGTTCCGGGTTATTCATTTATAAGTATGAATCTTGAAGATTTTCCAACAAAAGTAAGAAAATCAAGGAGAGATGGGTAGGGATAAAAGGAGTGTTACTCAGCATTATTATAATGGGGAGAACATCATTTTATTCATTGCATTATCTTTTTGTGGTATGCATACATTTCACCTTAATTTATCCCAACATGAGTATAACCTTGCCTTCACTTGAGGCTAATACATTCGTGATAGGGCAAAAATGTTTAACATAGCATAAGTCACCTAAGGATTTTTAGGGACCCGGGGTATCTCGCTATCCCACCCCCAACCCCAATCGTTGTCTTCCGATCGCAGTTTGTCGCAAGTTCTTGTACACGCTCTTGTGCACGTGAGTTTGCTCTCTCCCGACACTATGCAACCTAGCCCGCACTCTCGGACACACTCCGGTGTTGCGGACGTGGCATGTGCCATGAAATGCTTGTTATTTTTGTTGCAAAAAATGACTTTCTATGGCTTGGAGAAAATCATGGAGACATATGAGGGCATTAGGAGTTTCGCAAATGTCTCATTTTTCCTTCTTCTTTTTTTTTTTTATACATACCTTGTTGGGAAGTTGAACCGGCCTTTGAATTTACCGCAAATGTTTTGCCTGTGTAAATCCATATTTAGTTAAATTAGAAAGAATTCCCTTTTTAGGTTTAATTAGGGAATACGTCCTAAAATTTATCTAGTTCTTACAATCGAGTACTTCTGTTTGCTTCATCCAATTCCAATAACAAAAACACTAATGTGCAATTTTTCATATTATTCTTGCAAAGGACGCAACGGTGAAAAGTGTCCCACAAAAAATGAGAATTTAAAAAAAAAAAGTCAAAAGAAGCCGAAAAAAGAGTCATTTGGGCAAGCACAGACAAGTAATCAAGAACCAAAAAAGTTACGGGCATCTTCTTTTAGTAACTTCTTTTTTTTTTCTTGACAATACTCATTCAAATTTACCTGCATTGGCCATTGGAAAGTTGAATGTTCTCATTGAATATAACCGTTAGCAGTGCTTACACAATAAACGAATACACACCGCTAATCCAATTGATCGATTGTGCGTCCAATTTGAGTAAGAAATTCTGTCGCATCATATTGGTCATCAGATTTACATCATGGCACGGTAATTTTAAAGTGATTCATAGTTAGATCTTTTCAAGCACCTTATAAGCATTTGTCGCATCACATTGGACATCAAATTCTGTACACCTTCTTTATATGCAAGGCATAATGTTCCAATTTTTACTCACAGACCATATATGCCGGGGTTATTCACTAATCAGTATGAATCTTGCCCTACCAATTGAGCAAAAGATATCAAATTATTGGCATACTGTTACTGGAAGATTCTCCAACAAAAGTAAGAAAATCAAGGAGAGATGGATCGGGATAAACGGATTGTTATTCAACGTGATTATATTGGGGAGAACATCATTTTCTTCATTCCATTATCTTTTTTGGGGTATGCATACATTTGGCCTTAATTTATCACAACACGAGCAACCTTGCCTTCACTCGAGGCCGATACAAGTATGATCACTTTTGTGATCGGTTGAGAAAGTTTAATCCGACAATCATCTACTGATTTTTAGGGGCATGGGGTGCCTTTTTATCCAGCCCTCCCCAACCCCAACCCCAACCCCAACTCCAATCATCGAAGCCATCCGGCCGCACTTTACCGCAGGCCCCTATGCATTCCATGGCGCACGCCAACTTGCTCCTACCTGATGCCGTGCAACTCGGCACGCACTGGCGGACGCATTCCGGTGTCGCCGACTCGACACGTACCGTGAGAAGCACGGCGATCACGGCGATAGTGAAAATTGTGCTCCTCGTTGCCATTGTCCTTTTTCCCCCCCATCCTTCTATTGAATTGGATTGCAAATGATGGCTTTGAATGCTATTTATATAGAAGGGCTTAAGTTTTAACTGAACGTGTAAACAATTGTGCTGGCCAAGAGGTAAATGCTTGTTATTGCTGTTAAAAAAATGATTTCCGGTGGCTTGGAGGAAATCATGGAGACACATTACAGCATTATGGAATCGCACAAACGTCTTATTTTTCCCTTTTCCTTTACTTATATCGGTGGGAAGTTCAACCAGCCTCTAAATTTACCACAAATGCTGTACCTGTATAAAACCGTATTAAGTTGAACTAGAAAGAATTCCCTTAGTGATTTAATTAGGGGATGAGTCCTAATATTTATCTAGCTTGGGAAATCAAATTTACCTAGAGAAAATAAAAAATCCATATTGGCCATGGGACAGTGGAATGCTGCTATTGTTCCGACTATATAGAAGTATTAAAGTGATTTATCATCATGACATCCCACGAACATAAAAAGTAAAATCAATATCTTTAACACTTGCATTGGCGATGTTATTCAAAAATATAGCCACCATTGTCAGCACATTACAGAAAGACCACATTGGAATTATGTCCCACCAAAGATTGTTAAGAGAAGTTAGAATGAATAATAGTGTAACCCCCCTTAAACTCTGGTCCATTTTAGTCTTTGAACTTTTAATTTGTGCAATATGGTCACTGAACTTTGGCCTAAAAACTTTCAATTTGTTTAATGCGATCCTTGAACTTTGACCCAATATCAATATGTAATGTCATCTTATAGGAGAATTATATGAAAAAAAAAAAGTATTAAACCTATTGCAATTGTGTTAATCCAATCATAACCATTTTTTTTAATTCAGTACTAAACATTTTGCATTTGTGTCAATTGAGTCCATCCGGCCAATTTGGGATGAAAATTATGGGCATGGACGCTATTTGTCCTACGTGACATGGCTGGCGCGATGTGGACAATTTTTAGTAATAATTTAATATTTTTGTATATTTTATCTATTTTTCTTTTTTCCTTTTTTTCTCCATCTTTCTCTCTTTCGCCGATTTTTGCCATTGCCCAATCTGACTAGAGGTAGAAGGGAAGGAAAAAAAATAAAAAATGATGAAATATTATTAAAATGTGTCCACATCGGTGCCGATCGCGCTACGTAGGACAACCAATGTCAATGTTAGCGATTTCTAGTAAAATTGACCGGATAGACTGAATTGGTAAAAATGCAAAAGATTTAAGACTCAATTGACAAAAAAAATTTAAAACTGAATTAATACAATTGTATTATGTATAGAACTTTCTTCGTAATTTTTCTCGTCCCCGACGGCATTTTTGCATTGAAGAAATTAAAAGTTCATGGACCACATTGCACATTGAATCAAAATTTAGAAACCATTTTATGTTTTTTTTCTAAGTTAGAAAGCAAAACGGCAAGAACACTTCAAAGTTCACCCGCCCGGTTCGATTGAAGCATATGTCCCTTGATCTTGAGATGGAGAGACAAACCCCGAATTCACTTCGATAAAGCTCAATCGATCTTTACAGAAGAATGAGGCATATGCTTCCCGATCAAGGCAAACCCCAGTTTGAAGACATAAAGCGAGACACATTGAAAGCATTATGTGAGAGAGCTAGAGAGAGACACACACGTTAACATCCGACCGCTCTGAGGATTAGGAATGATTGGAAATCCCACGTATGGAGAAAAATCTGTCGGTTGCTTACATTGGAGTGATGTGCCTCGACGAGGACCTTCCCTTCCTGTTCCTATTTGCCCTAGAAAACTTGTCCTCAGGGAGCTGAAACTGTGTGCTCCTCCACGCTAAGGCTGCACAAGAAACTCTCCACAAACAGAAAGGCACCAAATGATGAAATCTGTCAGGGACTCAGACAATTCATGATTCCCCGGACATACACCCATCTGTCCAGATTCAATCTCCTATGTGTGTATATAGATTCAAGTACAAAATGAAAGCTTGAGGTGGGCGGATGGACCTCAAACTGTCGTGGGAAGATCATAGGTAACTATGTTTGTGGTTTTGACAGCTTCTTAGGCTGCATATGGTAACGCTTCAAAAACACGTAGGGTGAAAAAGTGTTCTCAAAGTGTTCCGAGAACACTTTTGAGAAACAAACACTTTTGAAGCAGAAATAAAAAAAAAAAAAAAAAACTTGCTTTTGTGTTCCCGGATCACTTTTTAAAAACACATTTGGAACATTTTTTAGACAAAATTGGGAACACTTTTGTTCTTGAACACTTTTGTTATTGAACATGCTTAGGAAAAGTATTGCAAATAAAATGGCAAGGAACTACAATATGCCCGAAATTCCATGATTTTGTATTTTTCAATTATGTAATCATATTTTTAACTACTTGGGAACATTTATGTATGACTCATAATTGTAATTTTTCCTATCTATGGAAAACATTTTTGATTTTCTTATTGTTCAATTCCAATTCGTCTTCTCTTTCAGTTTTTTTTTTTTTATAGTCGATCTTGTCCATATTGTAATTTGATAAATCATGCTTAAATTACTTATACATATATTAGTCTAATTTGATTTAGTAAATTGAACAAATGAGATTTAATTTGATTGAGTAAGTTAAAAAGATAAAGACATCTTAATTTTAATATATATATATAGTCCCCTTAATTAAATGAAAAAATTAGGAGCAAATTTTTTTTGCAGTTACCAAATGCTTTTTTGCTCTTTTTTTGTTACGGGAACATAATTTTTTTGAAATTACTAAATGCGTTTCTGTTCCCGAAAATCGTTGCCGGGAACAAAAATGGAAAAAGTATTTCTGCTCCAAAAGTTATTTCAGGAACGCAAACGTTACCATACACAGCCTTAGAGATTAAGGGCTTGTTTGATAACGACTCTATTCCTCCGATTCTGTTCCACGAAACAAAAAAAAAAATCAGAACCATATTTGATAACGTAAATGATTCTGTTTCTGATTTTGCTCCCGAGAACACTTTTAGACAAAAAATAAAAACAAAAAAAAAGTTGGTTCTCCAAAAAAAGAACACTTTTGAGAATCAAAAAGACAACAATAGTCTTCTTTCACTTTTGTTCGGCACCCACGAGGCATGGGCCAGGTCAACCCGATCTGGTCCGGGTAATTTTTTTGAAATTAATAAAAAAAATAAAATGATTTAAAATTCAAAAATGGAAAATTCATAAAAATTCTTAAAAAATGGGCAAAAATTACAAAAATTCTAAAAAAATCTCAAAAATTAGGAGTTTGGTTATTTCAACTGGCCAATTCTATTTTTGATGATTTTTCCTTCCGATTTCTCCCAAATGACGATTTTTCCCATCATGGGCAAATTGTTTCGAAAAATCCCGAAAATTCCAAAAAAATCTCAAAAAGTAGGAAATTGGTTCATTCAACTGGCCAATCTTGTTTTTGATGATTTTACCTTTCAATTTTTCCTAAGCCCCGCCTGATTTGTTGTCGGAGTACCATGCTGCATCGGTGACCATCCGCATAGTATTTAAGGGTAAAACTCAGCCACCTATGCGACAGAGATAGATTTTATTCATTAAGCAATAAAAGATAATTAGAGTCACCTCTTTCATCCTTGGCATATGCATAGCCTTAAGAGAAGTATGGAAAAACAACAATTTTGGCATATTATTCTTCCAAGGAACAAATCTGAAGCATCCTTATTTTGGCCAAAAAGATGTCACGGTGCAAGAAGATTGCAATTGTGGGGTTTAAGGAAAATCATCAAAAATGCTTATGTAATTACTGGATTTGAATGACAAATTAGGAAGAGAAATTATTTCTCAGAACGGAAATTTTGTGCGCTTATCAAACGAGTTTTTATTTCGGGAATAAAAATTTTACGCAGTTACCAAACGCATTATGATTCTCTAAAACTCATCCAAGGAACAGAATAAAAAAAATTGATTCTAATCGGAATCACTTTTTTAGAACAAAAACGTTACCAAACAGGCCCTAAAAGTTGGAGAGAATATCTTGTGACTAGTCTTAGGTTCAGCTAAACTAGACAGAGAATCCACCATTACATGATATGGCGGCCCACCTAATATCCTTATCAATCCGTTGATTACACAAGCTGCACAAGCTTAACCTTGATATAAACTCGGTTAATTCTAGTTTGATAACAGTGAAGTCCACGAAAGGGCGCAAAAAGTTCGGCAGTACTACCTGTGAATACTCCGCCAGTACGAAAAGTTGTTAAAGTTAGTTGAGTCCCTAAGTTTACTGTCATGTTAATAGTGGATCCAAGTTGAGCATGAAGGACGTCCCACGTTGAGATGGAAACTTTAAATACCATTACCAGATTTCCATCAATTTCGACCGAAATTCTGCCTCCATCTTTCAGAAAAAATACGGATTCCATCTTCCAGATCTGTTTTTTGTGACTCATGCTTCATATCTCCCACATGGAACCGCTTGCGACTTCACATCGACATGCACAAGTGTTGATTAAAGCAACATGTAATGCATGAAACCTCATCACGTCGGAATTTGGAATCCTTTGACATTAAGAAGCGATTTTCCGACATGCCAATGTGTTGGTCACTTGATATACTATACCAAGAACTTGGAGGGAATCTCTCTCTCTCTCTCTCAAAACACATTGCAACTTGTATTCTATGAGTTTCCCCATGATCTCACTGCCCTTTTGTTTCTGATAACTACACTTTCACTTGATGGGGCACATACATAAACAAACAACAATCTTCATGACTCTTGCCTGTTGTTCATCATGCTCAGAAATATACCTCTACCACTCTTTTTATCATGTCATTTGAAACTTCCACAAGGCTACCAAAATGCCTCATTATTATTCATTGAAATACCATTCACTCCTGTACTCTCCTATATAAACCTCAGTCTCCTCATCACATCTTATCTACCAAAAGACTCAATTTTTTAAGCTTGGTCCATGGTTTCTCTTGGGCTGGGCTCACGTCTAGGATGAAACCCGTCTATTGAATTCTTGAGATTCTTTTGACCCGACAAAAAAAAAAAAAAAAGATTCTTGAGATTCTTCTAGGCTTTTGGGCCATAATTTTGAGATCTGTATATTAGGAATTGATCTTGACATGTCGTAAGTAGATCCATGTGACATTTTGTTATACTAGCTAGGATCGACTAGCTTGTTTACCATTTTGGACAGAAATGTCCTACTCATGGCCTAGGCATGTCCCAAAAGACTTCTTGCGTTTTTGGGGGCCAACCCTTGCAAATGTTCTAACTTGGTAGGTCAACCTGCTCCAATAGTCATGCCCATTGCCCACGAGGCCTAGACAAACATAAGCAACCTCAACATTTTTGTATGTGAAACGTTTTTAGACTACTCGCGGACCGACCGCCGGTAACTCTATTTACAGTCGGCAGTGTCAAGTTAGAAGAAACAATAAGATATATTCGAAAATAATTAGTTCACGCTAAAGTTTTTCATTTTGGTCTATTTGTTGGAGATGATCGGACGGCTGGCAAATGGCAATGGAGGGTAGATGTCACTGATCCTTTAAGAGAACGAACAACATAACAAAAATGTATGCTATGTAATCTTTCCTTCACGTATATCTACATTGTTGTTACACTGAAGTTTCAAGTACAAATAATACTTGTGGGGGCAGGGAAAGACGAAAGAACTGAACAAAGACATAGACATTACGGTCACCCCAGCTTTTGAGGCGTGGACCACTTAACCGTGAAACTCCCCAAGTACATACCAAGAATAGAGCAAATCAATCTGAACTCTGAAGCAGTCTCAGTGATTAACAATTTCTAACAAATGGGAAGCGGGGCACCATCCCAATCCTTCAAGCACTCCAACAAAGGATCGATCAGCTTGCCTTGGCACAATGCAGAGAACACCAGATCAAAGTCCTCACCTGGTGAGCCCGCCTTCTCTCCTGTGAGCAAACTTGTCCCCAGCCCTTCCCTGACGAACCTGTACAGTGGGTACGACCTGCATCCTCTGATCTTGTTGGCAATCTCGGAATTCCCGCTCTCGAACTGAGCCCTCGCGTTCTCGACCTCTTTCGGTAAAAGGGTCTTGAGCTCTTCCTCGAAAGCCCCAATCTTTTGGAAGATGGAGGTGCTAGGATTCTTCTCTCGGTCAACGTCGTTCAGCGCATGGTCCACCAGGACTTGCCTCAGCTTCTGCATTAGAGGGTATGTGGCGCTGGAGGGGTTGTCGATGTAGGCGAAGACGTGCTCCCGGTCGACCACCTTGATCATGTCCTTCTCGCTGAACTGCGAAGGGTGGAGCTCACCGTTGGACCCGACGTAGAGGACTTTCTTGGCCACTTGGTTCACCGTGCTCTTGACCGCACTCTTGAGGTTCTCTTCCAGGTGCCTCAGGTCAATGGCCTGGCACAGGGCGACGAGGAAAGTGGAGGACATGAGCTTCAACACGTCCACGGCCTCCGCGGTCTTTCTCGATGAAATCAAGCCCAAGGAGTTCACGTCCTGGTTGTGTTGCTCTGCACTCTGGACGTGGTTGGTCACGGGGTTGGCAAGAAACTGCAGCTCCGAGCAGTACGAGGCCATGGCGATCTCGGCTCCTTTGAAACCATAATCCAAGCTCGGGTTCCTTCCCCCGGACAGGTTAGAGGGCAGCCCGTTATTGTAGAAGTCATTGACGAGCTCCGAGAACTGCGCAAACATGAGCTTGCCAATTGAGGCGATGGCGAGACGGGTGTTGTCCATGGAAACACCGATCGGGGTCCCCTGGAAGTTCCCTCCATGGAGGGCCTTGTTCCTCGAGACATCGATCAGCGGGTTGTCGTTGACTGAGTTGATCTCCCTCTCGATCATCTTGGTGGCGGCCCTGATCACTTCAATCTGGGGACCAAGCCACTGTGGGGACGTGCAGAGCGCATATCGGTCCTTCTTCGGCTTCTGGAGAGGATCGATCTCATGGAGCTTTTGAGCCTCCTTCACGTAGGAGCTCCCGTCCAAAATGTGCTCCATTATGGCTGCAGCTTCAATTTGTCCAGGATGGTGCTTGAGCTTGTGGGTCAAGTGGTCGGTGAACTCGGGCTTCCCTTGCATGACCTCGGCAAAGACCGCCGACAAAACCTCCGAGAGGACCGCCAGAATGTTCGCATCGAACAGGACAATGGAAGCGAGTCCAGACCCGACCGCCGTGCCATTCACAATCGCGAGGCCCTCTTTGGGCTGCAGTTCAAAGAACCCGGGCTCGATCCCGGCGAGACGGAAGGCCTCGACTGCGTTCACGGACTCCCCATTCGGCCCGATGGCCTTCGAGTTGGGCCTGCCTGTCAAGAGCCCGGCAATGTAGGACAGTGGCACCAGGTCGCCCGAGGCCGTGATGGTGCCCCTGAGAGGCAGGCACGGGGTGATGTTGTGGTTGAGGAACTTGGCCATGGTCTCTAGGATCTCAAACCGGATGCCCGAGTAGCCCTGGAGGAGCGTGTTGATCCGCACAAGCATCGCGGCCCGGGTTGCCGAGTGGGGCAGCGTGTGGGACGACTCGGTCCCGTTGCCGAAAACACCGGCATTCAAGAACCTGGCCCCAATCGAAATTCCGTCAGCCACATATTCATTCATAGCAAAAAGGGAATGAGGAATCGTTCATGTTTTAAGC
The DNA here is from genome assembly GCF_020921035.1 of Rhodamnia argentea. Taxonomy (NCBI): domain Eukaryota; kingdom Viridiplantae; phylum Streptophyta; class Magnoliopsida; order Myrtales; family Myrtaceae; genus Rhodamnia; species Rhodamnia argentea. Next base: position 4,114,848 of record NC_063154.1, on the reverse strand, counting down.
TCGGGATTTGATCGAGACTGCCAAATACCTCGGTTCATTGATTGACAAAATGGGAAGTTAGGTCTTCCAAAATTAATAAATTTGATTTTTGGATTGTCTAGAAATTGAAAAACTTTAGAAAATGAATTTTTGGGCCTCCAGGGCTGATTCGTGCACGTTTAAGTCTGCTAAGCCGACACTTGGCAGTCCCTTCACGAGGAGGACAATTTACACCAAAGACCGCAAAAATATAAATTTCAAATTAAAAAATAGGGATTTTTTTTTACTCGACTTATTAATTTTTCTCGTAAAATTCGACGCGAGGATGGGGCGATGGGGACCGACTAACCGGTTGTCTTACTTTATTAAATTCAATGTGCTTGATTGGTACTTGTGTCTCCTGCCTCATTTGAACTTGCGGATAATGTCTGCACATGTTTTGAAAAATGAAAGACGCGAGGTAATGTCTCTAAAAGTAGACTAATCTCTCACAATTGGCGAGTTAGGCTTCATACATTTTGCTAATTTTTCGGTGTCTTTCAAGTTATTTGTACAAAATAATTTAATAAAAAGTATGAGAACTCGATAAAGTCCCCAAAATATTAGTATTTTTCTTCTTCTGGCTATTTATGCAAAAAAATGAATATAGAGAGCAATCGATTTTTATTTTTTTTTGGGTTTCTGGCTAATATTCATTTCCTATTGAAAGGGCGGAGGTTCAAATAGTCAAATAAAAGTTAATTAACACGAGCGTATGTCTCCACACGACTTTTAATTATATGCAAGACCAACTTCTTATTATCCTAAATTTGCAAAGATTCTTGTCCTCCCTATCTCATCAAATCCATCTAATAAGTGCTAATCTAACGCTTGTAACCACATGTTAAGCAAAGCCTATTCGTCCAAATCATTCGGTGAATTGGACTAAATGTCCAAGTAGATTCGATTGTGTCGGGTGAAATTTTACTGTTGAGGATGGACTCTGATTTTGGTAAATGGATAATTGTCTAATTAAAGTGAGAGACAAGGACTAAATTCTAGAAATCTTGGACAATAAATATTTCACGTACACGACAGCATTGGGATAATTACTCCTTGCCGGGCCCACTTTATGGGTCAACTTCAATTGTAATAGACCCTCCACCTAGATATGGAGAAACTTGTGCATAAAAACATTACAGCTCGGTTTTCTTTACGTATATATTTTCCACGATATAATATATATAATATTTTTATAACAGTTTAACAATTATTTTTATCATAAATTCACACATCATCATTGTGTATTTTACATAAAACACTCATTAATTGAAAAATCATGGGATTAAAAATAATGATAGCTCCCTCAAATTATCATGTAGTAACTCCCATGTATATATATATTGGATGAAGAAATGCCGGTAATTAACACTGAAAGTTGGCATTTTCTCCTTCATTTAATTGCTTAATTAGTGTTTTCGGGGATCTTTACTTATATTTGTTAACAAAAACATCGAATGAAGAAGGGATATTATTTGAAGAAATATATGAGGCGGGACATTTATTTATTTATTTACCTGACGAGCTCCTTCTGCAAAGCACCGCCTTGCTTGGTCCTCCTGTGCGAGGTGGCACCAAAGCCGGTAGTGACTCCGTAGCTGTCCGTGCCCTTGCTCATGCTCTCCATGACCCAGTCGCTGCTGGCCTTGACCGCCGGCCGGGCCGACTCGGCCAGCTCCACCGCCGCCGAGCAGCCTGCGCCCTGCCCGGCGATCGCCGCGACCTGCGCCACGGTCAGCGTCCTCCCACCGAGGCGGACGGCGGGCCTCCGGGACTCCTCGACCATGCGCTTCACCTCGTCGCGGTGGCTCCCCGCGAGGGACTCGGCGGCGGCGCCCCAGTTGAGAGGGTCGCGGCCCTTGCAGAGCCCGAGAGAGCCGTTGCCGTTGCACGCTGCTGCGGCCGCGCCGCGAGATGTCTCTACGTCCATCGCTCGTATCACTTCGAGGCTTCAGTGAGGTGCAGAATGCGAATGTGGAGCAGCTTCCGACCCGAGAACGGAGATCGAAATTCGAAATCGAGAAGAAGAAGTGATGATTGGACGAGGCCGGGTTTGCGGCTCGTGTCCGTTCGAATGGAAATTCAGGAACTTAAAAAAAAATGTTTTAAGTGAATTTCCTGAGTCTGCTCACCTGCAAACTGGACCCTTTAAATAGTGGGGCTCCGGTCATTGAGTGTTGGGTAGGACCGGTAGGTTAGGCCGATGGGTTAGTTGAGAGCTTGCCGTGGCCGTCGGATGGACCCCCGGTGCCCGGACGGACGGGATCTCGACACGTGGACGACATGTCTGCAGTCTGCATGTCAATGTCTGTAGGAAATTTCCTTGGCCGCTTTGGTGATTCTCTGTAAGAAAAAAGGCCAGAAAAGGACGAAACGCAGGCGTTTACCCGTCAAACGGTGGTGGGGGATTTTTTTTTTTTTTTTGGGACATTGCCACTGGGGGTTGGTGAGAGGAGGACTCACTGGACGCACGAAAGCACCACGTCATCGGCTCAAAAACGACATGCAGCTGCGCAGCTAACCGCACGAGTTCTCTCTCTCTTTAGCTCAATGCGAGATATGGTTCGTGAACTTTTAATTTATTTAATATAATATCTGAATAACGTGTAATGTCATCTATAAACTTTTAATTTATCCAATGTGATCAATAAAGTTTTTGTTTATGTTCAATTTAGTCTCTAATTGTATGAAAATGTCTAATGTTGGGGTTTTAAAAATTTAATGACTATATTGAATAAATTAAAAATTCATGTATCGCGCTGCATATGAAGTCAAAGTTTAGAAATTATTTGCGTCATTTTTTTTTTTGGTCGAATTTTTCTATTGAACCATGTTGCTATTAGAAAGAGTCGTCTCTTTTGTACACACATGATTATAATTTCTCTACGTAGTTGGAATCCACAGGCAAATAAGACGATGCTTCCTCGTAGAAGTCAACTGCCGGATTTAAATTTCCGATTAGGTGGAGTTTTGATTGGGTAATTATAGGAGGGAATTGGCGGATAAGTGGCGATAGACACATTGACCCTGTCTCCCCCGCAATTGCTTCGCCGTTTTGAGAAATAATGCAAATGTGTTTACGGTTGCATCAGGGGGGAGGAAGACCCGAAGCTGTACTATTTTTTTTTTATCCGTCCTGTCTCTAACTCTCTTCTTTTCGATTTTTGTTATGCCTCTTTACGGAGCGCGGGAGTCGAGCCCCATGCCTATGACATACTAGCGTCCCACCCCTCTCAATTTCTTTACAGGCGGGACCGCATGCATATTAGCGAAATGTACCATTTGAAATGGAGGGATTTGTATAGTGTTTTACGACATAGATTGCTTTCATAAGTAATGTCGAAGACAAATTTCATTTTTTTTTATGACAATATCTAAAATGAATCATCGACTTTATCGTTTCCGTGATAATTATTTTATCAAGCTTTACTTCATTTTTGTTTTGGACACTTCTTTTTCTCGTTATTTCTGTCTTTTTTGGTAAAATATTCGTTTCTCCTATTTGGTGATTTTTTTTTTTTTAGAATCTTCTCAATATTTTTGAAGTATAAGTGGGATTATTACGAAGTGGTCTTAGTTGACCCCATGATATTAACGCGCATGGCGTGAGCCGACGTCGTCTTATGGTCACCAACCCCACTACTTTTGACAATTGCGCTTCCCAAATCATCGAAACAATCCAACTCATCATCATTTTGCGCTAAGAACTGGTCCAAAATCCTCTGGCTTTTTAACGAATCCACATTTTTTTTTTAAGGATCGATCTTTCGATATTCCATACGAGACGTGCGGCATAATGCGCGAAAATTGCCATCGTGTTCACGTCCGTCCCGAACCGGTCGGGATTCGGGAGTTCGTCGAGGGCTGGGCATAATGAGTTCCGCAAGCCCGCGGCGCCAAGTTTTGTTTTCCGGAAATTAATGGAGCTTTGTAATGGAAACATTCCCCGTTTGCAAAAATTAAGAAATTGGTTCCCACAATGTCGTTCGAGAGAGGGGAGAGAGCACGACATTCTTCCCACCAACCAAACCAATGTGGATCGGGGTTGGTAGCCTCTTCCACTGAGCAGAGGAATGGATAAACCACGAACGGGGCTTCACCGACGCGGGTCCCCGAAGACATTTGATGAAAAATTAAAAAGTAAATTTCAATAAAAAGAAAAATTAATGTAACTTTCAATGCACCAACTTCTCTCTTAATACTACGGTTAATACTCTCTAAAAATCGAATAATTTCTTTATTAAATATGCTCAATAAGCGGGTCGGGTACTGATTAACAAAGCCCGTAATGAAAGTCGTGGACATCTGTCGAATATATTTTATTTGGATGATTCAATTTCGAGATGCTGATTGTGCAAGACCCAGCGGCAATCGAAACGTTGGAACTATAAAGTTTCTTTCATTTGTTATTTATCGCCGATCGAATATAGGCATAGCTTGTGCACGTGCGGTCCCATTTGAAGTGATTTACGTCCTCAGGCTTTGTCCTCGGTTAAATTATTACACAATTTGTGTACGGTCCGTGCCGCTTGAAGTTATCGATTCTCTTATCTATCCGTGATATTTCATGTTTGAAATTGCCACAAAACCTATCTCCAGCAGCCTGTAGGTAGGTCATTAAGCTATATAGAGATTAAAATGCCAAATTGATTAGCATATGAATTTAGGAAGGACATTATTGATGAATGAAGATAGAAACGATGTTGTCCTAATTTCCTTACCAAAAATAAACGATGTTGTCCTAATGTACTGAAGCAGTTACATCTTTACTTTACATTTTGAACTTGTTGTCTGTATTTAATTTGAAAAGTTTTGTTCCAAAATCTCATGTTGAGTTTGTTGAACCAAAAAGAACCAATTTCACATTATGTCCTTCTTTGCTATTCCTTGCAAACGAAAAGATATTCTGAAATCAGGATAATAACGTAATCATCCGAAAATGTGAATATCAATAAATGATCGATCACTTACCTTACCCAAAAAATAAATAAATAAATAAATGATCGATTTGACTTTGTCAAAAAGTCTAAGGGTTTGATTGAGCAAATCCAAAAATTCTGATACTACATTGAACTTTTACCGATATTTGGAAGATCGCATTAAACAAATTAAAAAATCTAACGATGACATTTTATATAAGGCCAAAGCTTAAGAAACATTAGTCTCCTTTCCTCGAACCGAAATTGATTTTCCAAACTCTACCATGCTATTCATACCCGCATTTTTTTGTAATACTCAACTGAGTTACAAAAGCGCAAGTTCGGATGCACTTTTTTTTTTTTTAGAAGCAAAATTAATTAATCAATCAATCGATTAATTAATTAATCGAGATTAGCCGGGGATTATAAATCCGTCCACCCGATCCAAAGACTGAATATCTTTATCCTTCCACCATTTCGATTAAATTCAATTTGGATGCGGTCGACCAGGCCACATTTAGATGTAATTAATCCAAGAAGCAGCCTATGAAGGTCGAGTTACATTATGTGGTAGTTAAGCATAATTTAATAAAGTCGTGCCTACCAATTACCACCAACCTCGAACAAAAAAAAAATTAAACAAAAATTAAGCTAAAAAACATGACCAACAAGCGAAAAAAGAAGAAGAAAGAGTCACCACCAACCACCAATTGGCAGTTTCCTTTGAGTTGGTGAAGCCAGTAAGAAATTTTAACATCCGACATAGGTTCAAAAGCTTCTAGGACAAAAGGGGTGACGCAAATATTCAATCGGGTCAGATGAACAAAGCAAGTAATGGGATACGAATGTTTCCCGAGTTCTTGATTAATGTTTGATTTGGTTAGTTGGAGTCACCAGGCGGGCAGCTAATCACCCGACTCAATCAAACCATGGCCAAACTCCAACCTAATTCGTGGATTAAGCAATTGGTGTTCGAGATGGTCGTCGGGAGTGTGAACCTATAATGTACCGTCGACCGCGTGCTATTTGAGTCGGGATGGCTAGCTAATCCGGCGGAGATTAATCGAGAGCTCGAGAAGTGCTGCATATTTTGACCAAGAATCCAAAGGGTGTCTCCATCCATCAGATTTCTTGATAACTCCAGAAAAAAAAAAAAAGGGAATTTATGTACTTATTTTACGTATTTTAGGTACTTACTTGTATATTTACACTTTAGATATCGAGAAAATCCGGATCAAGTTAGACTGAATGCATGCCAAACCCTCCTTCGTCTAGAAGCCCATATTGGAGAAGTAACTTGCAAGAAAAATCAAGAGAAAAAGAGGTAATTAAAATCATAAAATAAAGTGGAAATGCCATCTTTTTAAAAAAAAAAATGGTTAAATTAACCAGTCTCGTGTTTTTTTCGTTCTCAACGACAGTAGCACGGAAGAAATTGTCTACTTTTCCGACATAGTCGTTCGTGAGTTTGCATGAAATCGAACCCGGTGATAGTGACCATGCAAGGTCAAAATTGAAAACTGACTGAAAAAATAAAAAAAAAATAAAAAGGAAAGAGAAGCATCCTTGTTATGCGCACAGTGTCTTTTAACCGGGGGTACTAGGTCGACAAGTTGATTGAAAGATACTGTGCGAAGCACGGATTGACCTAGTAGGAATCCGAAACTTCCCCTACATGACTCTATGCACGAGAGGCTACTATATCTGCTTGTTGACCTGAGGTCTTCCTTCCCCGGCGATAGGCTCCTAAGTTTCCTTCAATTCTTTTTCTTCCTATAAGAGAGGAAATACAGAGAGAACTTATAGGGAAATCCTTCTACCATACTGGGGAATTCCTTCCCCTGTTTCCTCTTCAGCTTTTTACGGGCTTGCTCGGATCCATAGCATTCTTGATGATTAAGGTATCGATATAATTAATGACCTTTCCTCCAAGTTCAGCCCAAAATGCCTTCTATCATTAATATTAATAGGAACTGAACCATTATGGCAAGGAAAAATTTGATTGAGAGGGAAAAGAAGAGGCAAAAACTGGAACAAAAATATCATTTGATTCGTTAATTCTCAAAAAAAGAAACAAGCAAAGTTCCATCTTGTAGGAAATTCATGGAAAGTTATAATCCTCACCGCATAATAATACACTTATGTGTTGGTCTATAATCACGAAGGATTTATCAATTTTTCCTCCCAATTACATTTGAAATTACTTATTTATTCTCAACGCTCACTTACTTCTTCTTCTTCTCGATTTGACCATTATTGATGAGCAAATGATCTTTGCGTCGACAATGTGGAGCAAAAGATCCTTGCCCTTAAGTCAACTGCAAGTTAAGAGAAAACGACATAAACGATCCTTAAATTTTGGATTAGCGTGCAATGTGGGCTTTAAATTTTTAGTTTGTTTAATGTAATTCCTAAGCTTTTAATTTATTTAATGTGGTCCCTAAACTTTAGCACAATGGACGATGTGATCTCTGAATTTTTAATTTATTTACTATGATCTCTAAATTTTAGTGCAATGTTCCATGTGATCCCCGAACGTCAATTTTTTTCAATTTAATTTTTGAACTTTTGGTACATGTTCAATTTAATTCATGTATTACATGAAAGTGTTCAATGTGGTCCAGGATTTTAAATTAATGCAATGACAATATTGAATATTTTCATATAGGTGACGAAGTATATTGTTGAATAATTAAAAGTTCATGAACCACATTTCACATTGTGTCAAAGATCAAGAATAATTTATATCATTATCCCCCAAATTATCATACCTAATTATTTGATAAACCAACACACTAATCTAGCATGGACAATCATGTCACACCTCAAATAATGCTTAGAGCGTGATTTTTTTTCACTAAAAAATAAATGACCGTAATCGAACGTTGATAAGAAATTGTGTTCCTGGTTAGTAAAAAATCTTTTTCACAAGCCTAGGTTTCAGCCGCATGTGGTCAGATTGCCCAACATCGATCGTGCGAGATGATTCTCACTAGCAAACATGGAAACGCATTGTGCGGGTGCGGGAAATTGACAACTGAAAGATTAAGTTTGTCACCAAACATTTGAATGATTAAACAATGGGAAGGAGAGATCGATGTAAATACTCGATACAAATTGATTGTACTTACGAAAAGTGAAGATTATTTGAAGATTTGAAATCCTGTTTTTGATGATTTTACCTTTCAATTTTTCCTAAGCCCCGCCTGATTTGTTGTCGGAGTATCATGCTGCATTAGTAACTATCCGCATAGTATCCAAGGGTAAAACTAAGCCACCTATACAGCAGAGATAGATTTTATTCATTGAGCAATAAAAGATAATAAGAGTCACCTCTTTCATCATTGACATATGCATAGCCTCAAGAGAAGTATGGAAAAACAATTTTAGCGTATTATCATTCCAAGGAACAAATCTAAAGCATCCATATTTTGGCCAAAAAGATGTCATGGTGCAAGAAGATTGCAATTGTGGGGTCTAAGGAAATTCATCAAAAGTGCTTATGTAATTACTTGATTTAAATGACAAATTGGGAAGAGAAATCATTTTTCAGAATGGAAATTTTGTACAGTTACCAAACACGTTTTTGTTTCGGGAACAAAAATTTTACATAGTTACCAAACGCATTCTAATTCTCTTAAATTCATCTAGGGAACAAAGTCAAAAAAATTGATTCTAATCAGAATCATTTTTTTGGAACAGAAACGTTACCAAACATGCCCTAAAAGTTAGACAAAACATCTCATGACTAGTCTTAGGTTCAGCTAGACAGAGAATCCACCATTACACGATATGGTGGCCCACCTAATATGCTTATCAATCTGTTGATTACACAAGCTGCACAAGTTTAACCTTGATATAAACTCGGTTAATTCTAATTTGATAACAGTGAAGTCCCCAAAAGGGCACGGAAAGTTTGGCAGTATTACCTGTGAATACCCTGCTAGATCATGTTAATAGTGGATCCAAGTTGAGCATGAAGGACGTCCCACGTTGAGATGGAAACTTTAAATACCATTACCAGATTTCCATCAACTTTGACTGAAATTCTGCCTCCATCTTTCAGAAAAAATACGGATTCCATCTTCCAGATCTGTTTTTTGTGACTCAAGCTTAATATCTCCCACACGGAACCGCTTGCGACTTCACATCGACATGCACAAGTGTTGATTAAAGCAACATGTAATGCATGAAACCTCATCACGTCGGAATTTGGAATCCTTTGACATTAAGAAGCGATTTTCGGACATGCAAATGTGTTTTTTTTTTTTACTTGGTCCAAAACATGCAAATGTGTTGGTCACTTGATTTTCGGACATGCAAATGTGGAACGAGGAAAATCTGAAGTAGTGATATTTATCTTCAATTGGAATATTGCGTCCCAAATGACTTCTTGCGTTTTTTGGGGCCAACCCTTACAAATATTCTAACTTTGTAGGTCAACCTGCTCCAATAGTCATGCCCATCGCCCACTAGGCCTAAGACAAACATAAGCAACCTCAACATTTTTGTATGTGAAACGTCTTTAGACTACTCGCGGACCGACCGGTGGTAACTCTATTTGCAGTCGGCCATGTCAAGTTAGAAGAAACAATAAGATATATTCGAAAATAAATAGTTCACGCTAAAGTTTTTCCTCTTGGCCTATTTATTGGAGATGATCGCACGGTTGGCAAATGGCAATCCAGGGCAGATGTCTCTGATCCTTTAAGAGAACGAACAATATAACAAAATGTATGCTATGTAATCTTTCCTTCACGTATATCAACATTGTTGTTTCACTGAAGTTTCAAGTACATATAATCCTTGTGGGGACAGGGAAAGAAGAAAGAACTGAACAAAGACATAGACATTACAGTCACCCCAGCTTTTTGAGGCGTGGACCACTTGACCATGAAACTCTCTTAAGTACATAACCAAGAATAGAGCAAATCAATCTGAAGCAGTCTCAGTGATTAACAATTTCTAACAAATAGGAAGCGGAGCACCATCCCAATCCTTCAAGCACTCCAACAAAGGATCGATCAGCTTGCCTTGGCACATTGCAGAGAAGACCAGATCAAAGTCCTCACCTGGTGAGCCCGCCTTCTCTCCTGTGAGCAAACTTGTCCCCAGCCCTTCCCTGACGAACCTGTACAGTGGGTACGACCTGCATCCTCTGATCTTGTTGGCAATCTCGGAATTCCCGCTCTCGAACTGAGCCCTCGCGTTCTCGACCTCTTTCGGTAAAAGGGTCTTGAGCTCTTCCTCGAAAGCCCCAATCTTTTGGAAGATGGAGGTGCTAGGATTCTTCTCTCGGTCGACGTCGTTCAGCGCGTGGTCCACCAGGACTTGCCTCAGCTTCTGCATTAGGGGGTATGTGGCGCTGCAGGGGTCGTCGATGTAGGCGAAGACTTGCTCCCGGTCGACCACCTTGATCATGTCCTTCTCGCTGAACCGCGAAGGGTGGAGCTCACCGTTGGACCCGACGTAGAGGACTTTCTTGGCCACTTGGTTCACCGTGCTCTTGACCACACTCTTGAGGTTCTCTTCCAGGTGCCTCAGGTCAATGGCCTGGCACAGGGCGACGAGGAAAGTGGAGGACATGAGCTTCAACACGTCCACGGCCTCCGCGGTCTTCCTCGATGAAATCAAGCCCAAGGAGTTCACGTCCTGGTTGTGTTGCTCTGCACTCTGGACGTGGTTGGTCACGGGGTTGGCAAGAAACTGCAGCTCCGAGCAGTACGAGGCCATGGCGATCTCGGCTCCTTTGAAACCATAATCCAAGCTCGGGTTCCTTCCCCCGGACAGGTTAGAGGGCAGCCCGTTATTGTAGAAGTCATTGACGAGCTCCGAGAACTGCGCAAACATGAGCTTGCCAATTGAGGCGATGGCGAGACGGGTGTTGTCCATGGAAACACCGATCGGGGTCCCCTGGAAGTTCCCTCCATGGAGGGCCTTGTTCCTCGAGACATCGATCAGCGGGTTGTCGTTGACTGAGTTGATCTCCCTCTCGATCATCTTGGTGGCGGCCCTGATCACTTCAATCTGGGGACCAAGCCACTGCGGGGACGTGCGGAGGGCATATCGGTCCTGCTTCGGCTTCTGGAGAGGATCGATCTCATGGAGCTTTTGAGCCTCCTTCACGTAGGAGCTCCCGTCCAAAATGTGCTCCATTATGGCTGCAGCTTCAATTTGTCCAGGATGGTGCTTGAGCTTGTGGGTCAAGTGGTCGGTGAACTCGGGCTTCCCTTGCATGACTTCGGCGAAAACCGCCGACAAAACCTCCGAGAGGACGGCCAGAATGTTCGCATCAAACAGGACAATGGAAGCGAGCCCAGACCCGACCGCCGTGCCATTCACAATCGCGAGGCCCTCTTTGGGCTGCAGCTCAAAGAACCCGTGCTCGATCCCGGCGAGACGGAAGGCCTCGACGGCGTTCACGGACTCCCCATTCGGCCCGACGGCCTTCGAGTTGGGCCTGCCTGTCAAGAGCCCGGCAATGTAGGACAGTGGGACCAGGTCGCCCGAGGCCGTGATGGTGCCCCTGAGAGGCAGGCACGGGGTGATGTTGTGGTTGAGGAACTTGGCCATGGTCTCTAGGATCTCGAACCGGATGCCCGAGTAGCCCTGGAGGAGCGTGTTGATCCGCACAAGCATCGCGGCCCGGGTCGCCGAGTGGGGCAGCGTGTGGGATGACTCGGTCCCGTTGCCGAAAACACCGGCATTCAAGAACCTGGCCCCAATCGGAATTCCGTCAGCCACATATTCATTCATAGCAAAAAGGGAATGAGGAATCGTTCATGTTTTAAGCTCGGGATTTGATCGAGACTGCCAACTGCTTCGGTTCATTGATTGACAAAATGGGAAGTTAGGTCTTCCAAAATTAATAAATTTGATTTTTGGATCGTCTAGAAATTGAAAAACTTTTAGAAATTTAACTTTTGGCCTCCTGGGCTGATTCGTGCACGTTTAAGTCTGCTAAGCCGACACTTGGCAGTCCCTTCACGAGGAGGACAATTACACCAAAGACCGCAAAAATATAAATTTCAAATTAAAATAAGAGTTTTTTTTTTTACTCGACTTATTAATTTTTCTCTTAAAATTCGACGCGAGGATGGGGCGATGGGGACCGACTAACCGGTTGTCTTACTTTATTAAATTCAATGTGCTTGATTGGTACTTGTGTCTCCTGCCTCATGTGAACTTGCGGATAATGTCTGCACATGTTTTGAAAAATGAAAGACGCGAGGTAATGTCTCTAAAAGTAGACTAATCTCTCACAACTGGCGAGTTAGGCTTCATACATTTTGCTAATTTTTCGGTGTCTTTCAAGTTATTTACACAAAATAATTTAATAAAAAGTATGAGAACTCGATAAAGTCCCGCAATATTAGTATTTTTCTTCTTCCGGCTATTTATGCAGAAAAATGAATATAGAGGGCAATCAATTTTTTTTTTTTTTTGGGTTTCTGGCTAATATTCATTTCCTATCGAAAGGGCGGAGGTTCAAATAGTCAAATAAACGTTAATTAACACGAGCATATGTCTCCACACGACTTTTAATTATATGCAAGACCAACTTCTTATTATCCTAAATTTGCAAAGATTCTTGTCCTCTCTATCTCATCAAATCCATCTAATAAGTGTTAATCTAACGCTTGTAACCACGTATTAAGCAAAGCCTATTCGTCCAAATCATTCGGTGAATTGGACAAAATGTCCATCGATTGTGTCGGGTGAAATTTTACTATTGAGGATGGACTCTGATTTTGGTAAATGGATAATTGTCTAATTAAAGTGAGAGACAAGGACTAAATTCCAGAAATCTTGGACAATAAATATTTCACGTACACGACAGCATTGGGATAATTACTCCTTGCCGGGCCCACTTTATGGGTCAACTTCAATTGTAATAAACCCTCCACCTAGATGGAGAAACTTGTGCATAAAAACATTACAGCTCATTTTTCTTTACCTATATATTTCCCAACAAATATATATATATATATAATATTTTTATAATAATATGATAATTATTTCTAATCATAGATTCACATACCATCATTGCGTATTTTACATAAAGCACTCACTAATTAAAAAATCGTGAGATTAGAAAAAATGACAACACCGTCAAATTATCATGTAGAAACTCTCGGATATATATATATATTGAATGAAGAAATGCTGGTAATTAACATCGAAGGTTGGCATTTTCTCCGTGATTTAATTGCTTAATTAGTGTTTTCGGGGATCTTTACTTATATTTGTTAACAAAAACATCGAATGAAGAAGGGAGATTATTTGAAGAAATATACTAGGCGGGACATTTTTTTTATTTTTTTATTTTTTACCTGATGAGCTCCTTCTGCAAAGCACCGCCTTGCTTGGTCCTCCTGTGCGAGGTGGCACCAAAGCCGGTGGTAACCCCGTAGCTGTCCGTGCCCTTGCTCATGCTCTCCATGACCCAGTCGCTGCTGGCCTTGACCGCCGGCCGGGCCGACTCGGCCAGCTTCACCGCCGCCGAGCCACTTGCGCCCCGCCCGGCGATCGCCGCGACCTGCGCCACGGTCAGCGTCCTCCCGCCGAGGCGGACGGCGGGCCTCCGGGACTCCTCGACCATGCGCTTCACCTCGTCGAGGTGGCTCCCCGCGAGGGACTCGGCGGCGGCACCCCAGTTGAGCGGGTCGCGGCCCTTGCAGAGCCCGAGAGAGCCGTTGCCGTTGCCGTTGCCGTTGCACGCTGCCGCCGCCCCGCCGCGAGATGTCTCCACGTCCATCGCTCGTATCACTTCGAGGCTTAAGTGAGGTGCAGAATGCGAATGTGGAGCAGCTTCCGACCCGAGAACGGAGATCGAAATTCGAAATCGAGAAGAAGAAGTGATGATTGGACGAGGCCGGGTTTGCGGCTCGTGTCCGTTCGAATGGAAATTCAGGAACTTAAAAAAAAAATGTTTTAAGTGAATTTCCTGAGTCTGCTCACCTGCAAACTGGACCCTTTAAATAGTGGGGCTCCGGTCATTGAGTGTTGGGTAGGTTGGGCCGATGGGTTTGTTGAGAGTTTGCCGTGGCCGTCGGATGGCCCCACGGTGCCCGGACGGACGGGATCTCGACACGTGGACGACATGTCTGCATGTAATGTCTGTAGGAAATTTCTTTGGCCCCTCGGTGATTCTCTGTAGGAAAAAAGGGCAAAAAAAAGGACCAAACGCAGGCGTTTACTCGTCAAACGGTGGTGGGGAATTTTTTTTTTTTTTTTGGGGACATTGCCATTGGGGGTTGGTGAGAGGAGGACTCACTGGACGCACGAAAGCATCACGTCATGGGCGCAAAAACGACATGCAGCTGCACAGCTAACCGCACGAGTTCCCTCTCTCACTTTAGCTCAATGCGAGATATGATTCGTGAACTTTTAATTTATTTAATATAATCTCTGAATAACGTGTAATGTCATCTATAAACTTTTAATTTATCCAATGTGGTCAACAAAATTTTTGTTTATGTTCAATTTAGTCTCTAATTATATGAAAATGTCTAATGTTGGGGTTTTAAAAATTTGATGACTATATTGAGATGATTAAAAATTCATGTATCGCACTGCATATGGAGTCAAAGTTTAGAAATTATTTGGATCATTTTTTTGTTTGGTCGAATTTTTCTATTGAACCATGTTGCTATTAGAAAGAGTCGTCTCGTTTGTACACACATGATTATAATTTCTCTACGTAGTTGGTATCCACAGGCAAATAAGACGATGCTTCGTTGTAGGAGTCAACTGCCGGATTTAAATTTCCGATTAGGTGGAGTTTTGATTGGGTAATTATAGGAGGGAATTGGCGGATAAGTGGCGATAGACACATTGACCCTGTCTCCCCCGCAATTGCTTCGCCGTTTTGAGAAATAATGCAAATGTGTTTACCGTTGCATCAGGGGGGAGGAAGACCCGAAGCTGTACTATTTTTTCTTTATCCGTCCAATCTCTAACTCTCTTCTTTTCGATTTTTGTTATGCCTCTTTACGGAGCGCGGGAGTCGAGCCCCGCGCTTGTGACATACTAGCGTCTCCACCCTCTCAATTTCTTTACAAGCAGGGCCGCATGCATATTAGCGAAATGTACCATTTGAAATGGAGGGATTTGTATAGTGTTTTACGACATAGATTGCTTTCACAAGTAATGTCGAAGACAAATTTCATTTTTTTTATGACAATATCTAAAATGAATCATCGACTTGATCGTTTCCGTGATAATTATTTTATCAAGCTTTACTTCATTTTTGTTTCGGACACTTCTTTTTTCTCGTTATTTCTGTCTTTTTTGGTAAAATATTCGTTTCTCCTATTTGGTGAATTTTTTTTTTTTTTTAGAATCTTCTCAATATTTTTGAAGTATAAGTGGGATTATTACGAAGTGGTCTTAGTTTTTTTGGTCCGAAGTGGTCTTAGTTGACTCCATGATATTAACGCGCATGGCGTGAGCCGACGTCGTCTTATGGTCACCAACCCCGCTACTTTTGACAATTGCGCTTCCCAAATCATCGAAACATTCCAACTCATCATCATTTTGCGCTAAGAACTGGTCCAAAATCCTCTGGCTTTTTAACAAATCCACATTTTTTTTAAGGATCGACCTTTCGATATTCCATACGAGATGTGCGGCATAATGCGTGAAAATTGCCATCGTGTTCGCTTCTGTCCTGAACCGGTGGGGATTCGGGACTTCGTTGAGGGCGGGCATAATGAGTTCCGCGAGCCCGCAGCGCCAAGTTTTGTTTTCCGGAAATTAACGGAGCTTTGTTATGGAAACATTCCCCGTTTGCAAAAATTAAGAAATTGGTTCCCACAATGTCGTTCGAGAGAGGGGAGAGAGCACGACATTCTTCCCACCAACCAAACCAATGTGGATCGGGGTTGGTAGCCTCTTCCACTGAGCAGAGGAATGGATAAACCACGAACGGGGCTTCACCGACGCGGGTCCCCGAAGACATTTGATGAAAAATTAAAAAGTAAATTTCAATAAAAAGAAAAATTAATGTAACTTTCAATGCACCAACTTCTCTCTTAATACTACGGTTAATACTCTCTAAAAATCGAATAATTTCTTTATTAAATACACTCAATAAGCACGTCGGGTACTGATTAACAAAGCCCGTAACGAAAGTCGTGGACATCTGTCGAGTATATTTTATTTGAATGATTCAATTTCGAGACTCTGATTGTGCAGGACCCGGCGACAATCGAAGCGTTGGAACTATAAAGTTTCTTTCACTTGGTATTTATCGCCAATTGAATATAGGCATAGCTTGTGCACGTGCAGTCTCATTTGAAGTGATTTACGTCCTCAGGCTTTGTCCTCGATTAAATTCTTACACAATTTGTGTACGGTCCGTGCCGCTTGAAGTTATCAATTCTCTCATATATCCGTGATATTTCATGTTTGAAATCGCCACAAAACCTATCTTCGGCAGCCCGCAGGTAGCTCATTAAGCTATATAGAGATTAAATATGCCAAATTGATTAGCATATGAATTTAGGAAGGACATTATTGATGAATGAAGATAGAAACGATGTTGTCCTAATGTATTGAAGCAGTTACATCTTTACTTTACATTTTGAACTTGTTGTCTGTATTTAATTTGAAAAGTTTTGTTCCAAAATCTCATGTTGAGTTTGTTGAACCAAAGAGAACCAATTTCACGTTATGTCCTTCTTTGCTATTCCTCGCAAACGAAAAGATATTCTGAAATCTGGGTAATAACGTAATCATCCGAAAATGTGAATATCAATAAATGATTGATTTGACTGTGTGAAAAAGTCTAAGATTTGGATTGAGCAAACCCAAAAATTCTGATATTACATTGAACTTTTACCGATATTTAGAAGATCGCATTAAACGAATTAAAAAATCCAACGACAACATTTTACATAAGGCCAAAGCTTAAGAAACAATAGTCTCCTTTCCTCGAACCGAAATTGATTTTTCAGACTCTGCCATGCTATTCATACCCGCATTTTTTGGTAATACTTGACTGAGTTACAAAAGTGCAAGTTCGGATGCACTTTTCTTTTTTTGCGTTAATCAATCAATCGATTAATTAATTAATAGAGATTAGCTGGGGATTATAAATTCGTCCACCCGATCCAAAGAACGAATATCTTTATCCTTCCACCATTTTGATTAAATTCAATTCGGATGCGGTCAACCAGGCCACATTCAGATGTAATTAAGCCAAGAAGCAGCCTATGAAGCTCGAGTTACATTATGTGGTAGTTACATATAATTTAATAAAGTCGTGCCTACCAATTACCACCAACCTCGAACAAAAAAAAATCAAACAAAAATTAAGCTAAAAAACATGACCAACAAGGGGGAAAAAGAAAGAAAGAGTCACCACCTACCACCAATTGGCAGTTTCCTTTGAGTTGGTGAAGGCAGTAAGAAATTTTAACATCCAACGTAGGTTCAAAAGCTTCTAGGACAAAAGGGGTGACGCAAATATTCAATCGGGTCAGATGAACAAAGCAAGTAATGGGATACCAATGTTTCCCGAGTTCTTAATTAATGTTTGATTTGGTTGGTTGGAGTCACCAGGCGGGCAGCTAATCACCCGACTCAATCAAACCATGGCCAAACTCGAACCTAATTCGTGGATTAAGCAATTGGTGTTCGAGATGGTCGTCGGGAGTGTGAACCTATAATGTACCGTCGACCGCGTGCTATTTGAGTCGGGATGGCTAGCTAATCTGGCGGAGATTAATCGAGAGCTCGAGAAGTGCTGCATATTTTGACCAAGAATCCAAAGGGTGTCTCCATCCATCAGATTTCTTGATAACTCCACAAAAAAAAAAAAGAAGGGAATTTATGTACTTATTTTACGTATTTTGGGTACTTGTATATTTACACTTTAGATATCGAGAAAATCCGGATCAAGTTAGACTGAATGCATGCCAAACCCTCCTTCGTCTAGAAGCCCATATTAGAGAAGTAACTTGCAAGAAAAAGCAAGAGAAAAAGAGGTAATTAAAATCATAAAATAAAGTGGAAATGGCATCTTTAAAAAAAAAAAAAAATGGTTAAATTAACCAGTCTCGTGTTTTTTTCGTTCTCAACGACAGTAGCACGGAAGAAATTGTCCACTTTTCCGACAGAGTCGTTCGTGAGTTTGCATGAAATCGAACCCGGTGATAGTGACCATGCAAGGTCAAAATTGAAAACTGACTGAAAAAAAAGAAAAAGAAAAAGGAAAGAGAAGCATCCTTGTTATGCGCACAGTGTCTTTTAACCGGGGGTACTAGGTCGACAAGTTGATTGAAAGATACTGTGCGAAGCACGGATTGACCTAGTAGGAAGCCGAAACTTCCCTTACATGACTTTATGCATGAGAGGCTACTATATCTACTTGTTGACCTGAGGTCTTCCTTCCCCGGCAATAGGCTCCTAAGTTTCCTTCAATTCTTTTTCTTCCTATAAGAGAGGGAATACGGAGAGAACTTATAGGGAAATCTTTCTACCATACTGGGGAATTCCTTCCCCTGTTTCCTCTTCAGCTTTTTACGGGCCTGCTCGGATTCATAGCATTCTTGATAATTAAGGTATCAATATAATTAATGACCTTTCCTCCAAGTTCAGCCCAAAATGCCTTCTATCATTAATATTAATAGGAACCGAACCATTATGGCAAGGAAAAATTTGATTGAGAGGGAAAAGAAGAGGCAAAAACTGAAACAAAAATATCATTTGATTCGTTAATTCTCAGAAAAAGAAATAAGCAAAGTTCCATCTTGTAGGAAATTCATGGGTAGTTACAATCCTCACCGCGTAATAGTACAATTATGCGTTGGTCTATAATCACGAAGGAGTTATCAATTTTTCCTCCAGATTACATTTGAAATTACTTATTTATTCTCAAATCCTGTTTTCAAATTATGAACGGTCTATCTATGGCTTACACGCTTAGAAAATCATATGATATAATCGTTATTGTACTAAAGTTATCACGAAGCCTTTCATTTCTTTCGTACGGAATGTGATAAATTTCTTTTGGGAGTTCATCACGGTCCGTTCTACTCGGCACTAACGATTTATATAGTTAAGTTAATAGCATATCCAAAGTAAAACATTGTGATCAAGAATTAGTCAATAGCATATCCATTGTGAGCAAAGGATTAGGTCTCGGCATATTTCTTCGTTCGAGGGAGCTATTTAGCCCTGGAATTCTCGTTTTCTAAATCTTTCTTGTTGTCATATCTTGATTAAACTTATGGTACGACGTTAACGCAGGTCAGGAAAAGATTTTATAGTGTTGGGAGCCTATGGATTAGCGACTAATCAACTTTCTTATGGTACGAGGAGTCTTGGGCTAATTGGTCATTAAGGTTGTCCGTATTCTACCATACATCATTAATTTAAGGAAAAAATTCTAAATATGTCACACTTTTGCCAATTCGATGCTAAACTTTTAAACTTTGCCACCGAGTCCTAAACCTTTTAATACTTTGTCAACTAAGTCAACTTGGTGAACTTTAGCTGGAAATCATTAGTGCGGCCACTAGACGTCTTACGTGGAACAACAAATTATTTTTTCTTCTTTTTTCTTTCTTTTTTTTTCTCTTTTTTTCTGTCAAGCATGACGAGATTCACCGGCCAACCCTCGTTAGACTTGAAAGGAAAAATAGGAAAAGAAAGAAAAAAAATTAGGAAACAAAAAAAAAATCACTTTTAAAATAATTATAAAAAAATTATCTTCGTCGGCGCTAGCCATTTTATGTTGCACCGTCAATATCTAAATCAACGATTTTCGATTATAATTAGTTGGATAGACTCGATTGGTAAAGTGTTAAAATGTTTATAACTCAATTGGTAAAATTAAAATGTTTATGACTAAATTAGCCAAAGTACAATAAGTTTAGGACTCTTTAGATAATTTTTCTTCGTTATTAAGAGATGGTTACACGTGTTTATGAGGAACACCTAACGTCGAAGACCAACGAAAAAGCGGGCAGATGGCCCCCACCGATTTTACATGGATTAGGTGGAAACAGTTGGAGACAATTGGCTGATCGTGCGACTTAATTCAGATTGTGATTTTGGCCGTGTTGGGACTAAAAAGGCTGAGCTTAGTTGGAGATTATACTAATTAATTTACAGATCATGCTATTCATTGCCCGAATGCTCCCTTTACTTGGATCTTAAGTAATCCTCTCGTCCTCATCGCGTAATAAGTCCATCTTCTCTCCCCATTATCCGCAAGCCCGTCGCACAATTTGAGAGCGTAACCCAATAATCATTGATACATCTTGGGTATGTTCATTTGCTAGTGCGAATTAATAGATGAAAGCTGTTAACTTTTTTCTTTTGTTGTGTTCTTTTGGAATTTGAGCTCGAGCTCAAGCTTAATTCGAGTGTCGAGTGAGATTTATTAGTCAATCGCGTCGAGTCCGAGCACAGTCAAGCTCGAATTTATCGAAAACATATTAGAATCGAGATCAAGTGCAAGGGTTCAAACTCCGACCGCGTATGTGTTTCTAGAAGAACAATAATATTTATTTTTTTAAGTGTGCATATGAATAAGATTGCGATTGGTAACTAGTTTGGTCATCGATACAATTCTTCGTCAAGAAGAGATTTGATTCGCGTCTTATTTATTTGTTTTTCCTTTTTCTAGAAGCGGGCACGAAAGAGATTGATTGGAGCATCTCATCTTGACATTTGCTCCTCCACGATCCTTAATCTTGTCGAAGTAGACATTTTGATTTCTTGGCCAAATGAATTAGACCCAATTTCTTACTCGATATAGCGGATAAAAGATTTCGTGAAGGGGCTCCCCTCACACGTGGCAAGGTGTCATTGGTCACATCAGACAAAAAGAAAAGAAAAGAAAAGAAAAGGGAAGAAAATGCAAAAACTTTCAGGATTTCCACGTCCCAAAGCAAAACTACGATTAGTAAAAGCTTAAGAGATCGGGAAGACGTTTTGCTCTGAGATTAATTATTAATTAATCGCGTGTCATCTTTAGCATTTAAAACATCTCTCTGCCCAAGAGCACGTTTCACCCATGCGTTCACACTAGGGTGAACCCATAAATATAATTAAAATATCGATTATGCATGATTTGAAAAGGGCAATGCATCGAATGCTATCACTAGTTTAGCAAGTGCATGTAACTACTTATTAAGATAAAGAAGTCGCTAACCTAACAGTCTGATAGTATTATGGTTTATTTTTTATCATACGATCTCACAATCAATGAGTGCTTTATATAAAACAAGTGGTGATAGTGTGTGGATCTACGATTGAGATTGTACCGTTTCTAATAGTATTGTCGGAGAAGTATTTCCTATTAAGAAAGGAACCTGTTAGCATAACAAGAATGCCGATTTAATTCGCGAAAAAAAGAGAAATTAGAGAGATGAATGAATGATTTGTAAAATAATTTTTTTTAAAAACAATTGCTATATTGCTTGTGATAATTAGTCAACGAAAAATATTTTCATCATTGGCAATAATTTACATTTAAACATTTCATGGACGAAAAAAATATTTTTTTCATTTATTCACTTTTGTTGACGAAACAAGTGATCGTTTCGATATTTTTTTAAAATTATTTATTTTTCGTGAAACAATCGCATTCTAAGATATACCGTCGACAAACCCGAGAGACCGGAATTTCACAAGTGGGCCAACAACAGCACGAAACCACAGCTTTTGGAGAGAATGTGAAATTGCAGACAAAGGCGAGTATCTCTGCTTTGTCACGTTCCCCTGCTCCACAAAAAAGTACAACCAAACCCCACATAAACAAACAATGATTAAGCAAAAAGTGCAGAAACCACCCTACGATTCCGAGCATCGGACTCCCCGAACGAAAATCAGAAAAGCTTTCGGGGTCGTGTGCGCGTGTTTAGCGTCTGTCGCAGGTTAGGTCTGCATCTGGCCCAGGTTCGATCTTAGGCATTGGTGCTCTGCCCTCTTCACCCATTAGCGTGCTAAGTCGTTCACTAGGAAGAAAATGGACTAATCAATTGAGACCTTTTTTTTTTTGGCTCCGAAAGATTTTGTTTGTTCTTAATATTCAATGCCTTGAAATGTCGTGCTGGTGCGTATGTACGAACAACGATTTTTTTTTATCGTTCCAAGCGTAGATTTGATCAACAAGCGAACAGGGCGGGGCCGAAGAGGCGGCTCGGTTGGTCCTCTCAGGCCTCAAGGGAAAAAGACAGATCCTTGCAACGATCAAGCCCGATGATAACCTCCACATAAGAGGATCCCGCTATCGATTTACCAAATTAAGGACGGAGCATAGACAACACATTATGCGTCTTTCTTTGAATTCTACCAAAAAAACAAAAGAAATATTCTGCACATGTTCTTCGGTACATAGTCTTCCGCGGTTGGCCGAATTGAATCGTCCAAGCACCACTCCCATGGAAAGAGAAGGGGAAAGGAGAGAGAGAGAGAGAGGAGAGCAACATGCAGGGACAAAATGGTCATTGCCCGCTCGATGCGCCCGTTGTGGGTCGTGAATCGTAATCAGTGGGCGAGGACGAGGGACGATCACCACTTGGAAGCTCGGAGCAGAGGCGCGCTTCCATTTTTCCAAGAGTCGTAGAGCAGAAGCGAGAGAACGCTTCTTCCTCTCGGCGAATTCATCCATTGTCTTTTTCAGAAAATCCCAAGCGGGCGTTCCTCTTAGTTGTAATCGCCACCTTCGTCCTCCATAAAGCCGCCACCTTCGGCTTCCTCTGTTTCGTCTTCTTCTTCTTCATGCGCTCGCGAGTGCTTTCTTTCTTCTTTTTCTCTTCTTGAACACCATCTCCAGCTTCTTGGAGTCAGCACTACCGGGAGAGGAACAAGATGGGGTTCTTGAGTACCATCTTTGGAATTCTTGGATTTGCGATCGGCCTCCCTCTTGGCCTCGTCGTGGGGTTTTATCTCTTTGTTTATTCTCAGCCTAAGGATGTCAAGGTAAGGACCTGCCCCCTTCCTTTTTTTTTTTTTGTTTGCCCATTCTGGAGTTCTTGTTTGATCATCTGTTGTGCTGCATTTGCTCTTTACTCTGTGGATACGCACGAGGACTGTTTTGTGGATTTGTGCTCTTTCTTTCGTTTGATCTTCGCTCAGCTTAAGAAAGACTCTCTTGTTTATGTTTGTATCGGAACTTCAACGGCAAACATCAGTTCTTTCTGAAATCTTGCCGATGCTGCTCTGTCCTACGTTTTTTCAGAGCGTTCATCGGCTGAAACTTGAGCTTGCCATCTTCTTCCAGTTTGGATGATGAGTTTCTTATGGGGTTTTAATGTCTGAGCTGAGAACGAGATTAAGTGGCGGATGATTTCGTCTATCATCTGCAGAGAGATCAATCGTATCTTTTCTTCTCCGAAAGCTAAGTTTCTTGATTTTGAGAGTTGACGATGTGGTTGCGTTTCGTTTTTTGATCAGTCTTGATGGTCAAAGTCGACAAGTTTTGTACACTAATGAGATTTGAAATTTCGCAAGTCATTGACCCTTTCTTCCTCCTGTTATTTTCTCGGGGGGTGGGGGGTGGGTGGGAGAGAGTGGCCTGCAAGAAACGTGGCATTTCAAATGTCCACGAGACGGCTGTATCAGTTGGAGTTCTTGTGGTTTTGATAGTAATTTCTTATGCTAATTCACTGTTTTTGGTCATGTGGTTATTTGCCTTCTGGAAGAATGCAAATTTATGCAAACTTGGAACGTAAAATTGACAGGACAATGAGAATGCCTAGGAGGTGGAAATGAGCACATTCCTAGTCATTGCATTTGAAATTTATCCAATCAGATGACTATTGAGTCAGCAAGCAAGATCTTTTTTTTTTTAACCGAGTTTAAGTGGTTTGATGGTTCTAATTCTGAAATTCCCTTTTTCACAAAGATACTTAAGGACATTAAGCTCTTCTCTTCATCGGTTACCGGAGAGGCTCTGAAGGAAAAACAACTTCCTCTTTATTTTGTAAAGCAGTAAAAAAAGAAGCTTCTTTTTTATGGCTTATAATGATCAAGGGAAGGAAGACACTTTATCTTTCACTGCCATATTGACCGTACACATACCATTCTTCCACTGTTTGTTGAATAAAACTAATTCTATTTCGTGTTATCAAAATTCTGAGAGAGATCAAAATTTGTGCGGAAAGTGTCTCAGCATGGCCATTACGTGCATTACTCGCAGGAACCGGTTATTAAGCCCCTGCACGAGTTGGATACACGTGCCTTGCAGGAGATATTACCGGAGATTCCTCTATGGATCAAGAGTCCGGACTATGATAGGGTAAGTTCTTTGGGTTTTCTTTCATGATATCATGAAAATTTTCTATGTGCTACTTTGACCATTATTTGGAATTGCGCAGGTCGACTGGTTGAACAAGTTCGTGTTGGACATGTGGCCGTACCTTGATAAGGTAATGTGGAAGCATTTGAGGTTCTTCTAACCTTTTTCTGCTGCATGTAGAAGCATATGAGCATTACTCAAGTCTCGTGTACAGGCAATTTGTTGCAATATAAGAAGCACGGCGGAACCTATGTTTGCGGAGTACATTGGAAAGTACAAAATTGAAGCTATTGAGTTTGAGAAGTTAAGTCTTGGAACTCTTCCGCCCACAGTTCACGGTAAGATACTCGATAACTGCTTTCGCATTGATTTTCTTGTTTCTGTTCTTGTATATGTAGAGCTTTGAAAGATGAGTTTCCTTCAAGATGCCACAAAAAAAGGGTTAATTCGTGGTTTCTATTTGAAGCAACTCTGAAGTATAAAAACAGATGTCCCTGCAAAACGATGCAAGAGCTTTCTGTATTAAAGGAGTTGTCCAAAAAGTCCAGCTTCCCTTAAGAAAAGGCAAATATTCAATTTCTAACTTTGTTCTTTATATACAAAACACTGCAAACTCATACAAAGATTGAGCAGTCTTTCTAGGGAATCAAATGCTTTGCTTGTATGCTTTAGTGACATCATTAAAACAATTTGAGGAGACGCCTCTCTATTGATTCCTTTTCTCTGCCTCGTCTTTCATTTGTTTTTCCGCTCTCATTATGTGCTCCTCAGGAATGAAAGTTTATGAGACTAACGAGAAAGAACTAGTGATGGAACCAGTCATTAGGTGGGCAGGCAATCCCAACATAATCTTGTGCTTGAGAGTTTTGTCTCTGCATATCAAAATCCAGGTCAGAAGAGGTTAAAGTCAAGCCTCAAACAGTAATAACGTTATTTGATTCATATGAAGGGGATGATGCTGACAAGAAGATTTATTGTCCTTCCTCTCAGTTGGTTGATTTGCAAATATTTATGGCTCCGAGGATCAAACTGAAGCCCCTAGTCCCTACTTTCCCTTGTTTCGCAAATATCGTGATATCATTGATGGAGAAGGTAGATCTTGGCTTAGAGTATATGAAAATATTTGTGGACCATTGCATAAGAGCACTTCCTTATGATAAATTGTGGTCAATTGTTGCAGCCACACGTGGATTTTGGAATGAAATTTTTAGGAGGGGACATTATGTCGATTCCTGGCTTGTACAGATTTGTTCAGGTGCGGAACTATTAATTCTCTTATGGAAAGCATTATCAAGCTCGTTGACTGGAAAAGTTGTTTATGTGTAACTTACGTTCGATTCCATTTACATGCAGGAGACGATCAAGAAACAGATTGCGAATATGTATCTCTGGCCCCATACATTTGAAATACCGATTCTTGATTCTTCGACGTAAGTTCCTGTAGATCACCCGTACTAGGAAAACACCTTAATATTCTGAGCTTTTGAAACCATATTTGATGGGATCATATGTTTGCTTACATGTAGAGATTGACACACTGTCAATTTATTACTTCTGTCCATTTAATATCTTGCGTAGAGTGGCTGCAACACAACCAGTAGGAATACTGCACGTGAAGGTTGTCCGCGCTACAAAGCTCTTGAAAATGGACTTTTTGGGGGCGTCAGACCCATATGTCAAACTCAAACTGAGCGGAGACACACTTCCAGCGAAGAAGACCACCATCATAAGGAAGAACTTGAATCCCGTATGGAACGAGAACTTCAAGCTTATCGTGAAGGATCCAGAGTCTCAGATTTTGCATTTCCAAGTCTATGACTGGGACAAGGTTCTTCTTCTATTCCCCATTATTTAGTAGCTAGAAAGGAGCTCAAAAGCTGAGATTGAAGCAGTTTTATATTTCTTTGTCATTTCAAGCTAGACAGACAAAAAATACAGACGATGGACAATCATAGGTGGCTCCTGCTTTTAGAGACTAAAACTGCTGTTTAGGGTGTGTTTTCACGGAAAACTCAAGACTTGGAAAACCTTTTCTGAAAAATAATTGTTTATATCACTTAGAAAAATTAGTCAACGAAACATGTTTTCTTATCGGCCACAATTTAAAATAATTATTTTTATGGGTGATGAAAATGTCTTCCATTTATTCATTTTTGCAAGCGATAAAAGTGATCATTTTTTGGAAAATGTTCTCCTCATTTTCCGTGAAACAAACATAACCTTAATTTCACCTATTCCAAGAAACTTCCAAAACCTATGGAAAAATCTCAAATCTTTGAGAACTTTTTTCTTTTCTCTTTTGAGTGCCAGTAATTACACTGTTATCTATGCTTAAGGTGTGTTTGTTTCTTGAAAAACCTTATATCAAAGGAAATGGTTTTACTCAAGAAAGGGAGAGGTGCTCACTGGTGTTGCATTGGCAGCACCACGATGGTGTATCTTTGGGGACAATGATTCCCCTTTCATGGGAGGGGAATTCATTTTCTAAAGTCTAATATGCCAGTTTTGGTTAATGGAAAATGTTTTCTGTCAATCAATTCATTTTCTGGTGTCCAAATAGGTGAAACAGTCCGAAAACATTTTCCTGAAATGGTTTTACTCCAAACAAATGCACCCTTAATGAGAAATTTCCTTCCCCTTCTTTTTTTTATAATCTGAATGAGTTCTATTTAACGGTCAATTGTTCCTTCCTTTTATCCCTCTTGTCGGCAGGTAGGTGCGCACGACAGACTGGGGATGCAACTAGTTCCTCTGAACTTGCTTAAGCCCCAAGAGAAAAAGGAGTTTGTTCTTGACTTGTTGAAGCACACAGATATTAGTGATCACCAGGATAAGAAAAGAAGAGGCCAGCTGGTGGTGGAACTAACCTTTGTTCCTTTCAAGGAAGAAGGTGGAAGCTTTGATGGACTTCCCAATGGCTACGGAAGAATCGAAAGTGGAGTTAATAAAGGGTCCAATGACAACGCTCTAAGTGGAGCGGGCTTACTTTCGGTTATTGTTCAAGGAGCCGAGGACGTAGAAGGGGAGAGGCACAATAATCCTTACGCGTTAGTGATTTTCAGAGGAGAGAAGAAAAAAACAAAGGTGATTCGTGACTCGTTGCATCTTCTGCTCTTGACCCATTTCTCAAACTAGCCTAGTTGTGAAATGTCAATAAAGTGTCTGTACAATCTTGTTTCATAACTATGGTAGAAAGTCTAGAAGCTGCCTTTTTATGGTACGTTCTGTTTCATCAGATGCTGAGGAAGACTCGCAATCCTCTCTGGAATGAAGAATTCCAATTCATGCTCGATGAGCCTCCTTTGCAGGAGAAGATCCACATCGCAGTAATGAGCAAGCGAACTGGCATTAGCTTCTGGTCGAAGGTTGGTACCACCTTAATTGCTGCCGGTTACTCTTATATCTGGATCGTGTACTTTCTTCGGTCTCTACCACCTTTGCATTTTGAAAGTGAGATTGCACTGCAGGAATCTCTAGGCCACGTGCAAATCAATCTCAACGATGTCGTGCACAACGGACGGATCAATGAGAAATATCACTTGATCGATTCGAGGAACGGGGTGATACATGTCGAGATACGGTGGACAACAGTGTAATTGACTGCTGTATACAATGCAGAACTGCTGATTACCATGAGTACACGCGGGTTTTTCCCCTTTTTTTTTTTTTGGCATCTAGGATATACAGGCTTAGGCAATGGAAGAAAAAAATAACTCTGTTAGGTCAAAAGTTTTGAGCCATCTTACCCTGTAAATAATACAAATTGGGTCCCCTCTTAATCGAAATTTTGAGCAATGTCGATTAATTGTTCCAATGAGATTGCCGCAGATTCTGAATTATCTAATATCATACTGCAGATATTGAGATTGCAAGCATTTTCTCTCACGCAGACATTCTAGTTACACGTACAGTTGAAATAACCACAAGGCAACATGCACCCTATTGCTTCTGTAAGAGAATAATGCAAAATAGATCAAGACTAACCCCATAAAAGAAACTTGAGGATAGAACAAAATCAAGGGCCGCGTACTAACAGATTTAACTGATAACAACGATATATGGAAAAAGGGAGAGATGCACGACTCGATGGAAAACTAAATCTTCGACGGCTCTTCCTTTTCGGTGTTACGATGGCTTTCTTTGCCATCCACCAGGGTTGCTGTTGATATCTCCGAATCTTTGGCATCATCGAATGGCTTCGGCAGTTTTGGAGATTTCGACTTGAGGCGGAAAGCTAATCTCCTGAAGAGAATGTTCCAGCTCCCTCTCGTCTTCACCAGCTTCTCCAGGTCCTGCCTCATGCTCAAGCACTCCTTCTCGAGCTCACAGACCCTCTCCCTCATGTCGCCAGCTGCCATGGTGAACTGTTGGGTCGTAGCCCCCGGGTCCGGGGCTTCGGTCCTCGCAAGCACAAGGTCGCTACTTGGGTTCTGCGAGGCGTCGAGGTTATCGGACACAAAGAACCAGCCTGCGACCGAAGTGCGGAGACGGAGTTGCTCGAAGAAAAGAACTTGCACGATCACCCTAAGAGGTAGCCGCTCGTTTTGGGCGGCGTGCGTGCTGGCTTCAAGCGAGAGCTTCTGGCAGTTCATGAGCCTGCATAGTTGTTCTCTCTCGGAATCCGTAAGCCAGGGATGTGCCTGATTTGTTAAATGCAGTTTAGCAGTGGGAAGAGAAAGCCGAGGTGAGAGATAGATCAAGAATTCATTGTTCTTGCTCGAATGAAAGGGATAAGAAGAAAGCATTCCCGCCTAATTATCCAATGAAGTAGGCAAGCTCTGAATTCTCGTTTACCTTTAGATATATGTCGGTTGCACGGTAGATACCATCATCCAATGGCCTGGCATATTCAGGGATGGCAGCGGCGAGCGACTGGAATTTCGGCAGCTTCAAGTTAACATCGGGCGCCACCTCGGAAAGATAACTGTCGACCAAATTAGCAACCATTGTCATCGGAGTCGAGGCATGGGAACCTCCCCTTGGTTGTCCTTCCAGACAGTTTGTGTTCAGATCATACGCGTCGCATTCTTCCTCGATGAAGTGATCGAGGATCCTTTGAACACAATCAATGTCATAGAGCGTCTCCGCTGAACAACCCATGTTTGGTATGAGGAGGTCTTTGAGGAGGGCTTGCTCCAATTGTGCCCCGATGCGCCTCTCCAAGTTCTCTCGGCACAACGATCCGGCATGTAAGATCATGGATGTCCTCAGAAGTCGAAGCAGGAAATTGGTAGGAAACACAGCCTTTTGGTAGGGGAGTAACTCGACTATTTGTTCGAGAAGATTCTTTTGATCCACTTCGGGCGATGCTGAAATGGTCGAACAGGTCGCAGCAAGCTTTCGGTTTTGCAAGCTTGACTGCCGGTGCATCAACGGCAGGTGCCTCACTGCATAGTGCATGACCGACCCGGCAACCCTCTCTGGCTTCATGCCCCTGTTACTGATGGCTAGAATCAGCCTCCTATAGAATGATAACTTGAGGATGGAGGCGTCCTCGTACCACCAATCCTCACTAATCGAGTCCGCCTTGCCGGCTGCACATATTCCATTCCAGTATGCAGAATCGGCTGGACTTTCTGATCCGCCATGAGAGGAAACTGGCCAAGTAAACAGGCTCAGGTCCGCACAGGCTTTCATTGCCAAGGAAGTGATGCATCGCGAGACTACATGAAGCTCTTCTGCTTGCGTGAGGACCTCCTCACAGGTTTCTAGCACTTTGATGGAGTCAGACCAGCTTCCGAAGATCTCATTCATGAAATTCTCGGTTTGGACTATGAGGTTAGCATCTCCATAGTCCTCGTTCATCCGGAGATACTCTGCCGCGCATCTGATGCTGACCACATTTGTCGCGGTGAGCTCCAGTTTGACGCCATAACAGAATTTCGCCACGAGGAGAAAGGTTTTGGCACCACCAGGTATCTCATCGAGACGCACCGTGCATTTCTGCTCATCGTCTCTGGAACATTCTCCGATACGGCTCTCCAACAACCCACTTCGAGACAGCAAGGGAAACTGATTGAAACATAGGAAACAGAAAACTTCATTAGATTTGGAAAAGTCGGAAGATTCATGATATCCAGTGATCAAAATTCAATGTTCGATCAAGTATCTGTGTGCACAAACTACAATAGCCTCCCCAGAAGCATATAAGGAAAAAATGAACAACCAAGGAAAGAGCCACAATGCAGATTCTGCAGATACGTCGCAGCGTAAAATCATAATTTGGGAGGTAAAGTAACCCGCATGTAAGTAAGAGATGCTGCCAGTATCGATCTTATATTAGGGATTTCGATACTTAAACTTGACAATCAAGGGATTGAGCTGAAGAAGTTGTACAAGATGTTATATTTCACAATTCCTGTCTCAGAATGCTGGCCTTTACCTACCATTGTTAAGATCTCCAGTTTGTGCTTAACCAAGAACTGAAAATCACCCCAGAAACGCCAACTCGTGAACTCGAGGATAAAACTAACCTTATGCAAATGGAAGGATGTGTCTCCAACTTCAATCACAACATCGCTCGGTAACCCGGTCAAGCAAATCCTGCAAAAACGATGGAAGCTCAATCCAAATGAAGAGCTCTCCAGAAAATTAAGGCTAAAACAGAACCAGATAGCTTCAGATGCAAAAAATAGTTCCCCATACAACTGTGTAAGTCCAAGCAAAAAGTAAAACAACTTTTTCAGAACAGCAAAAATCTGGTTTTTTCAGACAAATTGGAATGACAATTCCTGCTACTGCAATTCCAAGGGCTTTTTCTTCCAGACACAGCCCAAGTGTTGAGGAGACAGCATCAGTCCAAAAGACAGATTATGACAGAAAGATCCAACATTTTTCCAAATTTCATCATGTGGAGGGCCAAACGCATAGAAGCAAACAGACCAGCAACAGCATAACAAGTGAACGGATGCTGGTCAACCACACAGTCAATAGTTTGAAAATGAGTGAAAAATAACGAAATGGCCAATTACACTCTCCATCTCCAATTATGCTGATCAAGCTTTGGTGTTTCATGCTAACATCAACCATCAAATTTCTAATATAAGCTCATTACGTTAACGGCCATAACATATGACAGCTTCAAACTCTTATCCACCGGATCAATTACACCCACGAAGCAAATTTCTCCCTAACACCCACACATGCATCTCATTTTCCAAGGACACCGAAGCTGCCAAGCTAAAAGGAAAGGGAAAAACATTAGAGAAGCGATCGGAGAGGAGCGACGAAACGAAGCGCACCAGGAGTTGCCGTCGAGGCGAAAGGCCTCAGGCTTGGAACCCA
Organism: Rhodamnia argentea; assembly: GCF_020921035.1. NCBI lineage: Eukaryota > Viridiplantae > Streptophyta > Magnoliopsida > Myrtales > Myrtaceae > Rhodamnia > Rhodamnia argentea. The sequence goes on along the minus strand of NC_063154.1, from coordinate 4,083,369 downwards.
ACTTCATGCACGCCATGAAACAGTGTACGAGAGTCGATCGATGCTCTCCAGTTACCCCCCAAACATCAGCTCCAGCGCCGAAATATAAGGGGACGACCCCGAGGAGTGGAGTGACGGACAAGAAAGCAATGAACAAGAACGGACGATGATGATGATGATTGTGATGAAGATGATGATGGAGAAGAAGTATCGAGGAGGGCGACCGTGTCTCGGTGCAAAACGTGATCTTTTTCCTGTTTCTAAGAGAGACAGAGAGATCCAAGAGGCCGAACAGTTTTAGTTACAAATGGTAATGCGAAGAGGCAGCGATAAATGAAAATGGAAACGCAGTGATTTTTGCTCGATGATGGTTATCTTCGTTTGGACTCAAAGAACGGGTCCATTCAAACCTCTGGATCCTCGGACGCCATTTTCGGATCTCTCTCTCTCTCTCTCTCTCTCTCCATGTTAGGTAAGTGTGACATTCGAGCTTCATGAAGAAGTCGATATTTTGACTTCCGCTCGGAATCTCGAGTTCTGCATCAGTCGCTGCATGTAAACTGGATCATTTTGAGGGTGTTTGATCACTTTCCGTATGTTAGACATCCGGGAAAAATTTCCAAAAAAAAAATCCTAAACATGTTGCCAATTCATTAGTAAATAATTTATTTACCAATTGAGTCCTAAATCTTTTGCATTTGTGATCGTACCAATTTAGTTCATCATGACCGATTTTGATCGGAAATTGCCGACCTACATTTTTTTCCTTTTTTATTTTCTTTATTTTTTTTCTTCCCTTCCTTCTTCTTATGGATAGTCGCCTGAAAAGGAAAAAAAAAATAAAAATAAAAAAAAAAATTCGAAAACATATTACAGTATCATTAAAAATTGCCCACGCCAATACTCACTTCATCACATCAACGATTTCCGACCAAAATTGTCCTGGATGGACTGAATCGGGATAAATACATAAAGTTTAAAATTAAATTGACAAAAAAATTATTTAGCACTAAATTGATACAATTGTAATAAGTTTATGATTTTTTTAGGTAATTCACTCCACGTCGATTTGTTGTTATCCCAATATGCAAATAAGGGCCACTTTAGACATTTCACTTTGCTCTTGTTATTCAATTTAACTCAGAAGAGAAAGGGCAAAAAAAAAAAAAAAAAAAAGCAAACTTGACCCAAGAGGAAAAAAAAATATTAAAAGGCAGATGAAAATTGTTAATACCCACTTCCCACTAAAAAGTGCACTTGGCGAAATTCCTTAAACGTCCCTGCACGCAAAAACCAACTTTTGTTTTATCGTCCTTAATTTTCCTTTCTGTGTATGCTAGAACAAATGTTTGTCTTTAAATATTAAAAGAATAATCAAAAGTTAGATCTAAATTTTTCCAGAAAATAATGAATATTAATGGTGAAAAAGATGATAACAAAATAATAAATATCCTGTTACACCATTCGGTTAAAAAAATGTCGATTCAAATGTCTACCTCCGGAAAAAACGATCGATACCGTGGTAAAGAGTGGAGATAAAATTATATATCTGATTTCAATTGAAGTTATTATTCTTACAATTAATTTATTATGAAACCGTACAAGCAACGAAAAATGTAGTTGAACCACAAGGCTTCGTTTGTTTGTTCTAGATTTCTAGTCGGGATAAGGCTGGATATGATTTGATAAAAAATCTATTCTATTGTTTGGTGAACTACGGGTTTAAAGTGGGATAAGAAGAGGCAAAGATCAATTGAGATTGACTCTATTTTTCTTAAACATCAAGATGCTTGAGAAATTATTCAATGATGAGTTTTCATGAGTGAATTAATATTGAGCTTGAATTTGAGCACAACATCGAACCAAGGGCGGTTGCCATTGTAGAGATCAAATAAATTAATTTCTTAAACATCAATTGAGTTCAATGATGAGTTTTTTAACAACACCGAGCTTGTAGAATCGAGAATCTTGATTTGGAGTCGAATCCTTTTAGAACGACCCAATGGTCTTGCTCGTTCTCTTGTTGAGTAAGCAAATAAGTACTGAGCAATCTAATTATTCGGTCTTTTTTTCGCAAGTTGAAGATGCACTCATGCATATTGTTCAAGAGAGTCCTTTCAAATGTCGAGACCCCTTTTAAAAGTCAATGATCAACCCCAAGTTCTTGATAACATATCGAGACCACTTTCAAATGTTGGAAAGATTCAAACGATTAAAGAATGAGAGACGTGATGTCATATCAAGCCAAACAATCGATTAAAAAACAAGGTCATTGAGATATCAAACTTTGTGATCGGAGAACCCAGCCTAGCGTCATTGGAGAGACAACCACACTTGATGGTCGCCACCACCAAAAAGGGGGCTTCCCAATAAAGAGGTGGCTCGGCAAAAAGGAGAGGCTGCGGTTGTGGGAAAAACGCAATTTCTCTTGTGTCTGCTCTCTTGAGAAATCCTATCCTAATTTATCCCACCCCCTCTCTTGGGATTTTTTTCTTCTTGGCTATATCCCCTTTTATCCAATCTCGAATAGCCGCCAAACACAAGATATGATAAAACATATCATATCCAAACTTATATCCTAACAACCAAACGAAATCAAGAGACTAGAGGAGGGCCATGTGCATATCGTCCGATGGTCCTCTTTTTTTTTTTGGCTATTCTCACTCGAGAGGATGCCAATGGCGGCCCAAGGCAATTCATTAAGTTTGAGTGTGATTCACATAGTGCGGTGGTTAAGTTATGCCCATTATTGCAATCACTCCATCATATTCCCAATAAAATAATCTTTAGTCACGAAACATAAATCCTTTCCAAAAGGAAGAAGAAGAAGAAGAAGAAATAATCATGATTGAAATGTCTCTAATTTGGTATGCCTCCTTGTTAAGTTTGCACAAAATAATGACTACGTTAAGAACCCTTTTCGCTTCACTAGGAAGATCGATGCCCACATTGGCTTGGCTAGATCTTCAATCGAATTGCTCATCGATAAATCCTTGGTCATTGAACTAGAAAACGTAGAACTCCATCTTTGGTTGAAATTTATATGTGGAGAAAATTGTTCAAAAAGTTATAAATTTATTGTATTTTTGCCATTTCAATTTCAAACTTTCTAATTTTATCAATTGAGTCATAAAATTTTTCATGTTTTGACAATTGAGTCCATTCGGCCAATTTAGCCAAAAATAGGTGACGTGGATAATTTTTAACACTTTTTTCTAATTTTTATTATAATATTTTTGTACTTTTTTGAATTTTTATTATTTTTATTGTTAATTTTTCTTTTCTTTTTCCATTTATTTCTTCTTCTTTTTTTAAACATCTCAAATCGAGAGGGCCAGATCCAGGCAAAGGCCCATGTGACCCTAACAAAGAAAAGAAAGAAAAGGAAAAAAAATTAATAAAATTTCAAAAAATATAAATACGTTATTTAAAATTATTCACGTAGCCGACATGTAAGACTATCGGTGTCCACGGAAGAGATTTTTTGTCAAAATTTTCCGGATGGACTCAACTGAAAAAAAAAAAAGGAATGACAAAATTAAAACATTTAGGATTGAATTGGCAAAAGTGTAATAAATTTATGATTTTTTGTACTGTGGTTATGATATGTTGCAATTGAGAGTATTTCTCTAAGAACCATAAAAAGAATCCGATTGGAAAAAAAAAGCGATTAAGCTAGAGATATCGTTACGATGTTGATCGGCATTCAAAAATCAGCATGACTCAGATGAAATTGGGATTATTTTCAATTTTCTCCGAGTAACCGGAGCCTGTCCTGGACCGGCTCCGAAGCCCGATCCATGCAAGAGCCCATAAGCCCAAAATCAATCGAATGGGCCACTTAAAAGCCCATAAGCCCACAATCATCTCCTCCTCCACCTCCTCTCTCCTCTCTTCTCCTTCCAGTGTGCGCGACTGCGAGTCGTTTCTTCGTTGGTTGGTCAAGCGAGCGCTACAGAGGAGAGAAGAGACGGTGCAGCATCCAATGGAGACTCTGTTGCGGCTTCGAGCTTCCGTTGCCATCTCGATCTTCGCTCTCCTCTTGGTCCTGCCCTCTTGTTCTGCTCAGGACATCCAAGTCGTCAATGCCGAACGCAGGGTATCTCTCTCTCTCTCCTCTCCTCTCCTCTTTCGTTTTCTCTTTCCATTTCCTCAAGCTTCGCGTCCACGAGTGCGTCCTGCGTTTCCTGTAAATCGCGGATCGTTAGCTTGAAATCGTTGCTCATCCGAGCTTAGATTGGTTGACTACGTCGTTGATCGATTTGACTGCTGAGACTATGTATTAGAGTACGTGCCATTTCTTCTTAATGTATCAGAGTACGTAGAATTACTTCTTACTGGAAGTGATAGAATGACAAGGCTTAGGTTCTTGTCGAGCTGTGGATGGACATCGTTGTGGTCGCGAGCTTTTTTGGAATGGTGTTGAGTTCGGATTTTTCAATATAAGGAATTGAGTCCTGTTACGTATGGTATGCTGCTTATGGTGGCGGTTGTGGACCTTGTAGACGATGCTCCTCTTCAATTGATGCTTGCTCAGAAATAAAAAAGTTAAAAGGAAGCTTGGGGAAAAGATGGAATTTTTTTTATTGATGATAAACTTTTCACTGCCTGAGTCTGCTACAGCTACTCGATCTTGTTGAGATTCTTTTCCCGTCTGTCTATCAGTGTGAACAGGAAGAGCCAGAGGAAAGCTTATAGCTTATTCAATTCCTCCTTCTCATGGATGTTGATTCGAATATGATTTTCCGAAAATGCATAGTTTTACAGTTTATTCACTCTGATACTAGAAATTAAGAACAGCCTTTCCAGTGGTCTTTGTTTTTCTTCTGACTGAAGTTACATTTTCACGGTACATCAATCGCATATGATACCACTGATTACTCGTGGAATGTTTCTTTGATTGTCGCCGATGACTGATGCATTTTCTTTTCCGTGCTGTTAACTTCTTGCAGATTGACCTGACTTCTCACATCATTAAGGTCTTCTTGACTTTGAAGGTAAGTGCACGTGTCTTTGTTTGATTTAATCTTCCTGGCTGCAGTTACATTTCTTTTGCTTCATCTTGCATGAAGTTTGTTTCAGGAATCTCACTGATGAATACCAAACAATAAATTACTGAATTTTGCTTGTAAATTTGCTTTATGTCCATAAGTTTAGTTTTTTAATTGATGGGCCTCTTTCAGGTTGAAAATACTGGGGCTTCTCCTGCTTCAGAAATTCTGCTTGCTTTTCCACCAACACAGGTTGATCATCTGGCAGTTGTGAAGGCACAAGTGGCAATAGGAAAACGAAAGAAGAAAACCTATATCCCTCAAGATGTAAATCCAAAAGAGTTACCCGATGCACCAAATGGAACTAAGTACTTCTCTATATCCCTGCTAAATCCGTTGGCCGCCGGTGAAGCTGTGACATTGGAGGTACTTTATATGCTAACACATTCTCTGGAACCCTTTCCCGTGGAGATAAGCCAATCAGAATCACAGCTGGTCTATTATCGTGACAGTGCCCTAATATTGTCGCCATATCATATCAAGCAGCAGATAACATTTATTAAGACACCAACTTCAAAAGTGGAGTCTTTCACTGTAGTAGACCCTGCTCATCGTGCTGGTACTGAACTGAAATATGGGCCTTACAATGGCCATCCTCCATATTCATATTCTCCAGTGATTGTGCACTTTGAAAATAATAGTCCCTTCGCTGTTGTTGAGGAGCTTGTACGGGAAGTGGAAATATCTCACTGGGGAAGCCTTCAGATCACCGAGCAATATAAGTTGGCTCACGCTGGTGCTCGCCATAAAGGTGTCTTTTCAAGGTAAGCTTCTCAATTTTCATGATCCGTAGTCCTATCATTTTGAAATACACAGACACTGCTTATTTCTCAATAGCTTTCTGATTTTTCCCTTTTCAGGGCATTATAAGTATGTTTTTGTAAGAATTATGTTTTGCAAAGTGATGTGTGGATGCTGTAGGCTTCATTTGATTAATTCAATCTTGCAATTGCTGAATAAGTATTACTATCTGACACCTTTCTAAATTACAGAGTATACTATTTCTTGTGTTGTAAATAACCATACTCCATTTCCTCTTTAATTCTTGCTCTTTTAGTGTTCAGAGCTTGTTTGCTGTCTGTGGAATTACTCCGGACTTTAGATTTTGGGGATGCTTGAATCCTTCTTTAATATAGTTGACTCCTGAAGATTTAGTCCATGATTGACTCATCACAGTCTCATTGATGGCGCAAAACTTTGTTGTCTCGTGTTTATAGCTACATTTGTGGTTATCTCCTATCTAGAGAATAATTGCTCTGGTTGTTTGATGCTTTTGTTGGATGATTGAATTGAGGAAAAGAGAAGTAGATCTTGGTGTTAGTTCAATTGAATTCCTCACCCCGGCTAATTTACTGCTTACCTAGATTTTCAACTTCAGAAGTTCTCTTTTGGCAGGGTTGAATATCAATCTAGGGCAGGTAATAGTGGTGTCTCTTCATTCAGACATCTTCTAGCTAGGCTCCCACCTAGAGTGCACTCCGTATACTATCGTGATGAAATAGGGAACATTTCATCATCACGCCTACGTTTGGGTGCTCAAAAGGTACATCCTTCATGTTTTTGTCCTGATAAGATGTGCTATCATGCAGGACATTGGCTCATGCTGTTGGTTGTCAGGGATAATTTTCATGTGATACTTTATCGTAAATAAAAAAAAATTGGACAAAGAATAATTGATGTTTCTAAGTAAATTTTTAATGGAAGAATTTGATTCCTGCCAATCATCATGTGAAATTATCCAGATTGATTAAATTCATACAATTAAATATATAGCTTAATGCGAGAACTCTTTTCCCTTGTAGTATTATTGTTTGAATTAGTGGAATATTTCGACCAAAAAAAAAAAAAGACAGTTTAAGTAAAATAAAGAAGTCGAAGTTATGAAAGAAATCAATCATTGTCTTGTCAGCTTAAGGTAAACTTTCTTATTTTCTTTTAATAAGATGATTGGGCCCTATAGTGGTATAACCGGGGTGAACCTCTCTCCTATAGGCCTTAGTGGAATACAATAAGAGTTGTCTAATTTTCCCATATAGCAGGTCTTGTAGAATGGAGCTTTGTGATGTAATACATGTGATCATAACTCCATCCAACCCCTATTTACAGCGGTGTATTATAAATTATAAATTATAAATTACAATAAAAATAAAATAAAGAAGTTAGAATTTTCAAATAATAATAAATAAAGAATGAAAGTAAAAAAGTTAATTTGAAAATGGACTTGAGAAAAAATAAAACAGATTGCAATGGGGCAAGGGCGCCACCCCCCTTCACCGGCGAGGGCAAGCACACCCTCGCTTGGTGGCGGCGGCAACCATGGCACCGCCACTGAGCTCCTCAATGGATTGGCTGCAGCTCCACCCCTGCAACCCTAATTTTGCTTCTTTTTTCAGCTCGAAGATTATTTCTAGTTTTTTAGCTTTATTTATTCTTAGTTTTTGTCATTTCCTGATGTTGGGTTAAAACGACTTCAGTTTGAGTTCATGGATTGAAAAGATGATTAAAAGAGCCACGATCAGAAACAAATAAACAAAGCCACATGGCATTTTCTTTCTACTTTAAAACTGATAGAATAGATGAATGAACTCAAGCGCACAAAGTTGACAAGTTTTAAACCGTGTGCTGTTGTTTAGTCACATTGTTTTCAGATATGAGGAACATGTTTGAATCTATTTCTATTTTGGTAGCTGTATTGCCGCCCTTGCAATTTATGACAACATAGAGAGTACTTGAGTTTTACAGTGTGTCACTCACCCTGACTGTCCTCCTTAATTATTTGCCTTGTTAAAAAATATTAACTTCTTTGTCATTGCTAAGCGCCTCAACGTAGAGTATACTATCATTTACAGTGTGTTATTCTAGCTGCTGAATATTTGACTCAATTTTGCATTTTTGGCAGTCTGAACTAGAAATTGAGCCTCGTTATCCTTTGTTTGGAGGTTGGAAAGCAACTTTTATTATTGGGTATGGTCTGCCCCTGGAAGATTTCCTTTTTGAATCTCCTGATGGCAGGCGTTACCTCAATTTCAGTTATGGATGTCCTCTTGTGGAGACTGTGGTTGACAAGTTAACCATCAAAGTGGGTTTTATGACTTATCAAATCTAATTTAATTTAGTATTTTCTTATTCTAACTTCACGGAGCACTGAATGCAATTGCCTTGGTTTAGTTTATGATAATTTCCGTATCTCAGGTTGTGCTGCCTGAGGGATCAAAAGGGCCATCAGCAGTCGTACCTTTTCCTGTGAATCAATATCTGGAGGTAAACTGCTTTCTGTAGGAATCATACATGAGTGCCGTGCATCATCGGCCTTTTCTTCACCTCAATATGTCAGTTGAGGTTCTGCTCAAATGCAGCACTTCATTTCATGTGGACTTTCTATCTTTTTTCTGTTTTCTAATTTGGTCGGGGGTCAAACCCCTGAGCTTTAAGAAAGCATACCCACACCCCAATCCCTTTACCATTAGGATGAGTGCCTTATGGCCATCTTATTTGGACTTTTCGATAAATTCTTGTGCAGAATCTGAAACCTTTTCCATATTAACCCGGATGTCACATTTATCTGTGATTGCAGAAAAAATATTCATACCTCGATGTTGTTGGAAGGACAGTGGTAGTTCTGGAGAAGAAAAATGTTGTCCCTGAGCATAACACTCCCTTCCAGGTAAAATTTTACTGTGATAAACAAGGCATTACTCAATTCGGCGAAACCAAGAAATATTGTAATTGGCACAAAAGTTGGCCTTTTTGGTGAGTCTGAGTAGCCCTCCTACCGTGCCTGCTTAAGAGCCTGACTGATATAGTATTTCTTCCATATTATCATCTCTTAATGTTACTTCCATCGCGTATGCAACTTCTTAAACTGGCCCCTGCATGCCAGAGCATCCATGGAATGTGATCTCTTGGATCCCCTCCTTTTGAGAAATGGAAGACCTGTATTTTACATATACTGCTAGATGATGTCAGTAGAGTTAAGTGGTGCGTAATGTTTGGTTTATATTCAGTTTGGGAGAAAGATCTTTTCCCCTTAAAGTATAGTATGTGGTCTCAATTATCTAGTTTTGTGCCCTAAAAGGTCCACAATCCTCCACTTACTTCTTTCATTCCGCTATTTGTCAGGTTTACTACCACTTCAACCCAATCTTCATGCTCGCCGAGCCATTAATGTTGACGTCTGCATTCTTCTTACTTTTCGTGACTTGGGTAGCTTACCTACACATTGATCTGTCTTTGCGCAAATGATCAGCGTTTTGGGCTAGGCTCACAGATAAACGAATTAGCGAAGACAGAAGCTTATACTTATTGATGAGACTGTTGCTGGTAAAATCTATTCTGGAGTTATAGCCTTCACTAGCGGTCGCAGTTCGTAGTGCACCAACAGCAGTCGACTCGGTGCTGTAACTTTCGAATGGTGTATGTAGCAGGGAAAATTTTGCGGTTATAAGTCCTCAAGTCAGATCATGTAGCAAAATCTTTACTGAATATTTTGGTTGCAGTGAGAAGTTTCCTGAATTGCATGACTATTTATTTGCCTTATGAAGAAGAAAAACACCGCCGTCTTTAGGCTGATGAATGCGGGTCGAAAACCTATGATGGTTCGGTGGCGTAAGCATTTTGGGCCGAACCGATGGATTCTAGGCTGGTCACAGATCAACGACCTTATGAAACTTTGATCTTTCTTACCGGCCCCATTGACAGATTGAATTGTCCGTTTGACTTAGGAGCAATACTCGTGCAGCAAAGCTTAACCGAGAAACACGTTTCAGGTTGCTTCTGGTGAAACACATAAACCAGATAAGTACTGATTAAGGCTTGGACGACTTGAATTTGACCATGTCTGTCTGTTTAACACGAGATTGGGCTCGTTCCCTCCCAGTTGATAAGGTCGATAGGGGAAGGTATTCTCCATGTCCCTTCCTTGGAAAAGTTTGCTTCGATATCTTAGCATATTCCATCGCCGCAGCAAAGTGTCACTTTCAGTCTCTTCCACAGGGGAGAGAGAGAGAGAAGAGAGAGAGAGAGTAAAAGAAGAAGACAAAACAAGAGAAGCTGGAAAGAGTCTTGTCTTTCTCTCTTTCTTAAGAAGTTTTAGGATCATGTGAACCATGATTGCCCAATACTGCACGAGATAGATTTCTCTAAGTATATGATCGGGTCACGTGTCTTCCACCCCATATTTATATATACTAAAGATGATTAGGTTTGGATTGCTTTTAATCACCGCCAAGTATATTCTTAAAAAAAAATAAAAATAAAGGTTCGATTATTCCTCGGGTTTTATATTCTCTCACTCACTCTCGATTCCTTAAACATTTCTTTGACTTCATCATAGACATTAATTTTATTACTCCAAACATCAGTCATATTTTTATCCTCTTTGCCCTAGTGGCTAAGGAGGAGTTTTAAGAAGGAGCAAATATTAGGATGTATGTGTGAGTTGTGTTAAAAGAGTCTCACATCGGAATTGATGTGATTTGCAGTTAATATATCTCAATTTGTCCATAACTCATTGGCTTAAGTTTTTGAGTGAAAGTGGGTCTCATTGAATGTGATGACGGACTCGAACTTGATCTTTTTCTTGATAATCTCCCCGGGTAAAGGTATCGAATTTCTGCTGCGCCTGGTGAAATCGTGATTTCGTTGATGGCGTACCATTGCTGACTTATATGCTAGAACCGACGTGGACATTTATTTTTATAATTTTTATAATTTTCTTCTTTTTTTTCCCTTTTGTTATCTATTCTTTTTTTTTTTTTTTTTGCTTAAGGCCAAGCTTGCCGGCCCCAAGCAAGGGTGTCGTGGCCTTCACTAGCTCTGATGAGAGCCGCAATTCCCTCGCCCTCGCCCAATCTAGGGTAGGGTCAACTAGCGGCCCTTGTTGGTCCTCAACAAAAGAGAGAGAGAGAGTAAAGAACCGCAAAGAAAAGAAAATAACACAAAATAAGAACAATATAAAATATTAAAAAATTATTAAAAATATCTTCGACAATGCCGTTAATGCCACCTAGGCCGGTCGTTGTTCTCGTCGGTAATTTCCTATCAAAATTGGTTAGATGACTCAATTGACAAAAATGTAATAGGTTTAGTACTAAAGTGATACAATTAAAAGATTTAGAACCGTATTGACACCAATGTAGTATGTTTAAGTCTTTTTTGATACTTTTTCTTGTTTTAATGTGCACTCAACTTTTCTTTGTGCTTTTAGAAACGATTGTTAGCCCGGCCGAGAGGGAGAGATGTGGAAAGTGTAGGTCATGGAGAAAGTATTTTCATTCGCCGGTGAGACTAACTCCGCCATCGCATTCTCGCTCCGAGCAACGGATCTAATTGATCTTGCATTTGAATTCTAAAGGCCCTCACATACGACCGCCTCGTTTTCAAACACGTGTCACCCGCCGCGATGCCACCATGCATTTGATCAAACCGTTAATTAGCCTCGCGGATTGATTAGGAGAGTCTAATTCTATTGCGAGAGTTTTGATTTTTGGCCGAAGATTAGGAGAGTTAGGTTGGTGGGAGATTGGAGTGGAGAAGAGAGATACTTCAAGTTATGGTTGTCATAATTAATTATCGGCTTAGCAATCCGAAGAGAATCCTCCCCTACTCATCTTTTCTTGCTGTCCCAAACTTTGTCCAAGGAATAACTTCCATGAACACCATGGAAGCTTTAAGAAAAAATTGCGTGAATTGATGTCTATGACCTACCCGATTATAATAAGCAACATTAATTCACACCAAACAACAAAAAAAAGTGTGCATGTATTATTTATAGATGGCCCATGAACTATGGCCTAGTGTGCGATATGATCCCTAAACTTTAAATTTGTACGATAAGATCCCTAACTTTTAACTCAATGTGCAAAGTCGTCCTTGAACTTTTACTCTGTTGAATGCGATCCACGGACTTTTCATACATGTTCAATTTAGTCCACAAGCTGTATATGAAAATGTTCAATGTTGTCTCCGAACTTTTATACGACAAAAAGACCGCCTGACCCCATTTTAGGGGATCCGGTCCGGTTCCCGATTCCTAAAATTGGAACCGGTGACCAGGCGGTTCGGTTCCCGGTTCCAGGGCCCAAGACCGGACCGGACCGGATCGACCGCCAGGATCAGATCGATCCTTTTTTTAAAAACAAACCTAACGTTTACTTGTTGTTTAGGTTTAGGTCATTTAGAGTTCGATCCAGAGCTGCCAATTGAAGAGGCCTTGACTTCGCCGAGCTCGTGGTACACCGACCTTTGTTTTCTCGACCTTGAGCTAAATTGCGTCTTCTATCAAAGTGTGTATTCACTTTTTGGAACCGCGGATCGGAAATTCTTAGAACCGCCCGAGAACCGGGCCGGACCAACGTTCCTGTCCGGTTCTCGGTTCCGAGGGTGGCCGGTCCGGTCCGCGGTTCCGAAAAGTGAACCGGCCGGTTCCGATTTTTATGGGAACCGGACCGGATCGGGCCCCGCTCACCCCCAAAGCCTAGGGATTAAGTTAAACATATACCAAAAGTTCGAAGAATAAAATTGAACAAATTGAAAGTTCATGATGTTATTGCACATTTGACTAAAGCAAGCAAAAAATTAAGAGACTATTTCTGTCATTTAGCCTATTATTTAATGTAAAGAACATCTATTAAAAAAAATTCAATTAAAAAAGAATCGGACGGAAAAGATACAAAATCAATAAGAGAAGGTGGCTAGAAAAACTTATTGGATACCATGACTCGGTATCTAATAAGTTGTACCTATTATTGGAATTGAACCAATGACTCCCGCCGTATGAAAGCAATACTCTATCCATTGAGTTAAGCGGGTCATTCGTCGTGACAAAGAGAAACAAAACGAACCCTTATCATCGCAAGGGGCAAGTAGTCAATTTTGAAAGAACTTAGTGTCGGCTCTGTTTTGGATATGAATCTATTTGATTCCGAAGAGAAGAACTTATATCGTAGCCCCTCTATTAGAAGAAAAATAATTCGAAGGATTCGGGATCGCATCTCAATATTATTTGGTTGCGTCACGACACGAAATACATGTAATACTGAGAAGGTGGCCAGAAAAACTTATTGGATACCATGACTCGGGTATCTAATAAGTTGTACCTATTATTGGAATTGAACCAATGACTCCCGTCGTATGAAAGCAATACTCTATCCATTGAGTTAAGCAGGTCATTCGTCGGACAAAGAGAAACAAAGAACCCTTATCATCGCAAGGGCAAGTAGTCAATTTTGAAAGAACTTAGTGTCGGCTCTGTTTTGGATATGAATCTATTTGATTCAAGAGAAGAACTTATATCGTGAGCCCCTCTATTAGAAGAAAAATAATTACGAGATTCGGATCGCATCTCAATATTATTTGGTTGCGTCACGACACGAAATACATGTAATACTGAGAAGGTGGCCAGAAAAACTTATTGGATACCATGACTCGGGTATCTAATAAGTTGTACCTATTATTGGAATTGAACCAATGACTCCCGTCGTATGAAAGTAATACTCTATCCATTGAGTTAAGCAGGTCATTCGTCGTGACAAAGAGAAACAAAACGAACCCTTATCATCGCAAGGGGCAAGTAGTCAATTTTGAAAGAACTTAGTGTCGGCTCTGTTTTGGATATGAATCTATTTGATTCCGAAGAGAAGAACTTATATCAATGAGCCCCCTCTATTAGAAGAAAAATAATTCGACGAGGATTCGGGATCGCATCTCAATATTATTTGGTTGCGTCACGACACGAAATACATGTAATACTTGTTCTCGAGCAATTTAAACGTAATTTCACGAACTGGGGCACGAAAGTTAATCATGATGAATTTTCAATAAAGCCAATAATAATAATAATAATAATAATAATAATAATAATAATAATAATAATAAAAGAAGGTGTGATTGATTAGTTATTTTCTGGTGCATGAAAGTTAGCATGCCGAATTATTGGCAGCTGAGAAATTGTCGGGTTGATTGCACCGTATCCCACCGCCGTCACCTCCCCTCGCCGTGTTCCAAGCGATGCCGTTTTCGTGGCATCGATTTCGGCACTAAACTTCGTCCTCTGCTCACAAGGAGCCCATTTTTCGAGCGATGCGCACCGGCGAGCAAGGATCGAATCCGGGATCCCCACGTCGTCCGCGCGAGCTTCGGTCTCGTTTTCGTTCCTCGAACCTCGTCTCTGGCCGCGTCTACGGATAGTTTGAATTTTCGTGGACAGCATGATAAAATGGCGATACTCCGAAACACCCTTTGAAGAACGTGAACGTGCGCTCTGAACACATAGCCCATTGACCATATTCAGTCCTTTGACCATAGACAAATGAAGGAGGAGAAGGAAATGAGGAGTGGGATTCGAACCGGGGGCAAAAGGTCAATGGAATTGAGATGGGGTTGGTCAACTTAGGTCTTTGTCTAGGGGAGGCAAGACTCCACCACACGTGCCTCCCCAATCTCAACCCCTCTCTCTCCATTTTCCCTTTGTTAAACCGATTTTTTTTTTCGACAAAAGAAAAAGGAACTGAGCTTTTTTATCATTCATTTATAATTTTTGCCTTTTTTTTTTGCCCCTCACCCTTGATAATCACCCTCAGCTGAGAACTGTCCCAGCTATGATCCAACCTGTGATGTTGAATTCCATTTGGGCAAAACATGGATAGAAAGATCTCTTTGGAACATCTTAGGAATCAAAAGTAGGAATATGTTTTTCCCACCATCCACTTGGATGTCCCTCATCACTTTCACATCCCAATCTTTCCTCTCTTTTTGATCTTTTTTTTTTAATAAGTTTTTAATATTTTTAATTTCCAAATTTATAATTCATGGGGGGCCAAAAAGTGCAAGCATGCCCTTTTTTCAGGTGGGGCCTATAATCCTCCTTTTTCCTAGCCATAAGCTCCCTTCTTTCCTTTTTTTTTTCAAATAAAATTGAAGTTCACTTCGATTAAAAAAAAAAAAAAAAAGCAATTGTTGTTTGACCAAAATCACTCCTGTGGGCAGGCAAATGCCTGACCAGAAAACAAAATCATAGTCAGGCCCTGCCCATGCATCAAAACTGGCCCCCCCAACACTCTCTGTCTTCCCTTGGTTGTCACAAATCAAAATCATTATAAAATTACAATTCCAAAATCACCCTTTTCCAAAATTTTTTTTGCTTGTGTGTAATTTTATTTATTTTAATGTTGCAGCAAATGGAAGTAAACAAGGAGGATCCTGAGGGCCTGACTTTTTCTGCATGGCGGCTGCACTTTTGCTCTAGAAATCAATTTCTAGAGAGAAGTAAATTCTTCGAGTGGCTCCAAAACTATTTCTAAGTGGAAAAATGAAGTTGCGTGATGGAGTGGATTTTCGCTCCAGAAAAAAAGAACTCCTCAGTAGAAATTCTACTTTAAAAGTATTACCTTGTGTGCCCCAAAGCCCAACGAGAGCGATAATTTTAGGAGAAAAGGGGAACATGAAAATGGAAAAAAATAAATAAAAAATATACAAGAATGGAAAAGTGGAAAGGGAAGGGGGGGCACTCAGGTAATTTCCGCTCCAACCGCTGGCGTTCGTTTCAGAGCTGTCGCCTCGCTCCAAATCTGTTAGTTTTGGGAAAACCAAAACGACGCCGAGGACAAAAACGAAAATGGGAAGAAAATGCCAAACGCCCCCCGAAAAAATGGGGCGTAGGCAAGTTTCTCCCCCGTGAAATAGAAAGCCGAGTCTGGTGGTTTTCCCTTCGAGCTTCGGTTCTCTGATTCCTCGTGGAATCAGAGGATCTCGCCATCTCCATCCTCCTCCTCGTCACCTTCGCCGCCCTCCTCCAGCTTCTTCTCGTCCCGCGGTTTCGCCGTGCCAATCCGTGAATCGTGTATTCGTCGCCGCCGTCGTCAGCTTTCGAGTTTGCTTTCCCCGTTTCATGCAATCCTTCTTCGGGGGCGGTCCGCGCATCGCCATTGTCGGACTCTTCTGGTTCTTTTGAGCTCTGAGGAAACCAGCGAAGGAGGAGGGGAAGAAGAAGAAGGAGAAGAAGAAACGTCGAGCTCTCCTCGCATGGCTTCGAGTATCTGGTGAGGCGGGGGCGGGAGGGGGAAGCGTGATCGTTAAGGCGTTCGGGGGTTGGAGCGAGGTATTCCCGTCTCCCGATGGACGCCCCGCGGGCGGCCGGTAGCACGATGGAGGGGTGGCTCTACCTCATCCGCTCCAACAGGTTCGGCCTCCAGTACTCGCGGAGGCGGTACTTCATTCTCAAAGACAACACCCTGGAGAGCTTCAAAAATCTGCCTCTAGCGGACGAGGAGGTCGTCCTTTTCCTTTTTCTTTTTCTTCTTTTGGCTGGCATTTGGAGCTGCGCGAGTTCATTGATTTTTTTTTGTCGTTGATTTCGTTTTTCGTTTTGCTCGTCATCTTTATGAGGCGCATTATCGAGAAGTTCGTTTGTTGTTATTATGCTGGATTTTGTTTGGCATAGTAGCCTCTCGTTGCTTTACCTTGGATTCATATTGAATGTGTTCTAGCGGAGCTGCTGGTTTCTGAGTTTTGTTAGATCGTACAATTTGCATCACCTCAAGTTCTGGAGGTCCTATTTTTGTGACAGGTTACGTTCCTTTATTTTGGAGAGTAAAAGCTCCCTCAAGAGGGTGTATTGCATAGGGTTATTGCTATTGGACGAGGAATCTTGTTCTAGGAGTTGTGTAGTCATTGGTTTTATTCCGAATTAAACCTGAAATGCATCTTCACGTGATTTTGTCAGCTTCAGAGACATGGTCCTAGTCGTCTTGCATAAATGAGGCACGTTCCTTTACGAATAGAATGAGTGAAAAAAGGAAGGAAGAGGTAGTTGGTTTTGTTGTGGATGGATAGCTTCATTTTCAGCCACTAATCAACTGAGTGTCAAAGCACCCAGTGAAATGAGTTCTTGCTTTACCTTCATGGTCAATTCAAATTCAGTTTTGAGCTCTTAGAATACGAGTGAAACTAGCCACAGACATACACCTATATGCACAATTGGATAAATTCTCATCTTTTGGCATCTGATAAGCTGAAATAGAATGACGATAAGTTATCCCATCTTTTGGCAATTCGATTAACAACTCATCTATGATGATCTGCTTTGTATTTGTCTCTTCATATTTTTCTTATTCATGCATGTTAGTCTAAATTCTCGCACTTTCTGATCAAGAGCTATTGGTTATCAAGTTTGATGTTACCCGATTGGTTCACATACCTCTTATGTATGATAGAAAGAATTCCCCAAGTAAATAAACAGACATCAACATACAAAGTCCAACAATTTGTGTTCCTCCTGTTTTATTTAAATACTTCTTCTGGTTGTTTCTATCATTTAAAACTTATTTACAAACCGTTAATCATCTGCTATAGCAGCTGAGAGTCCATTTCTAGTTCCATCTTATGGGGAACGGCCAGCTAACAGAGTAATTCTCTTTCTTCAGGAGCCCATCAGAAGTGCAGCTATTGACTCTTGCATTCGGGTCATAGATGATGGAAGGGAGAGCATCCAACGAAAAGTACAGATAATATGATTAATTGTGGTTAGCTTTTAAGAGATATAAATTCATTCCTCTAGCATTTAATGTATATTCACTTATTTCCAACTTACAGGTAGTCTTCATTTTCACCCTTTATAATACAGCTAATCACAATGATCAGCTTAAGGTGCAGTAAAATGATTTATCCATTTCATTCATCCATTCTTGTCTTCGATAATACCTAAATATGGCTATCCAACAATATAGTTGGGGGCAGATAGTTCAGAGGATGCAGCAAGATGGATACGTTCTTTGCAGGATGCAGCGGCAAAGGTCCCAGTTTACCTTATCTAGTGATCTCATGAGAAATTCTTTTGCTCATTGCATAAATTTGATTTCTTTTGCATTCTCAGGAAAATCCAAACCCAGCCACGAATTTCGTTTCATGTTCTAAGCGGAGATGGCCGACTTTTAGGTATATCTATCAGTTATTTAGCATCTCTTTTATGCTAGTCTTCTGTGCTCTGATATCTGAGTGTGCAAATTTGGGAGAGGTGAGTGATTGCAGTTTATTACATTGTAGAGATTCATTACCTGCTCTAGCGTCTAGCTGTATGACAGGTTTGATGAAAATGATTACATGTAATTTCAAGTGTACACCAGTCAAGGGAAAGGGTAGGGAATTTCCTCCTCTCATTCAGTTTTATTTTTCTTTTTTTTTTCCTTTTTGTTGTTTTTTTTGGGGAGGGGGTGTTGTGGAGGGGGGTTGTTGAGGTGTGGTGTGGCAATGTGAATGGTGGTGCTTAGTTTGGTGGAGTGGGAGACTAAGCTTATGCTTCAATTTTCTACTTCAATGTTTTGCATATGATTTTTCTGTAGTGAACTGACTCCTGGTTCTTTCCACCCTTGAATGACTCTAGTCTTGTGCCTTCCTTGTTTTTCTTTTCTTTGATAGATTCATTTCCTTATGGAAATTAGTGTCTCATGCTATGCTATGTCATCATTGTCGGATCTGTAGCTTTATCCAAGAGATTTACTGCACTTTCTGGTTATTTTGCTCTCAAATGCAATTTTGCGATTCTGGAAAACAAATAATGCAATTTTTGGGACCCTCAATGCAAGTTGCAGAAACGGAAGTGGCATTCCTCTTTTGACAAAATACACGTGCCCCTTATCATCTGAGAATAGCTTTTAATTGGATGATCTTTTCTCCGCAGCCTTTAGTTATTTTGTCCCTCCTACTGTTCTCTTTGTTCCGTCTCATCACTTTCATCTCACAATCTTGGTTCTATTTGCCATCTTCCTCTGCTCATACCTTTAGTTGCTTACTGTAGTTTAGACAACTCTTTTAATATACCACTCCTACTGCTATAAATAGTTATTTCTCTGTAAATAAGACAAAATGAAGTTCATCATTTAATTTTTTTTTTTCTGTTCAATGCAAATGAGCAGTTGTTTGACATTCTTTTAGTGACATTTTTTCATGACAGGATCTGCACCCCTTCAAAAAGGACAAGCAGTAAACACTCTGTAGATTGGACAGTTTTCTCATCCATGCGTACGGAGGCAATGACATCTGACGTTATCGGACCCTCACCATGGAAAATATTTGGTTGTCAGAATGGTAACAATTAAGCTTGTTTCTACTTTCTGGAGTAACTGAATGCATTGGAGTTAATTGTAAATCTTCTTGAAGGACTGCGCCTTTTCAAAGAAGCAAAAGATTGGGATTCCCGTGGAGGGGTGCGTTTCTTTTCTGCGAACATGCAATTATTAATATCTACAAGATTTCTTCTGACTGAATGTTGTTACTATATTAGCACTGGGAGGATCATCCAGCAATCATGGCTGTTGGAGTGGTTGATGGAACTTCAGAGGCCATTTTCCGGTGTCTTATGTCTCTTGGTTCTTCACGCTATGAGTAAGATTGCCAGAATGCTGCTTTATTTTCCTGAAACGATGGCTTGAGTTATATGATGATATAGGTCATTTCTCATGGTAGAACTAGATGTGCTACGTTAGTTGTGTCACATGATGAGTCCTCGTACCCTCTCAAGCATGTGTGACGCGACAATTAATAGTCACTGGAAGTGGAATCTGTACAACTAGCTAATCTATTTATTGGCAGAAGTCTAAGCTGCTCAACATTCCAATTTGGAAGCTGCCTAATTTAATTTGTGGCACCAACATTCTCAGTTTTAAGTAGTTTACATTCTTTTCGTTAACCACCAAAACTGTATGTCTGTCCCGTCACCTTTGCTCTATGGAGTTCCACACGGTCAACTTCATCACTTTGCAACCACTGTAATGCCTAAAAGGAATACTTTATAAACAACTAGTAAGTTTATTCATCCACATGATTGGTTCCCAGAAGCCCTGAGCTGATGAGGTTAATTAACGTGTCAATCAAGCCCTTGATGTCATTTCAGCTACTATTGTGGAGCTTTAACAATGGACACTAGGCATCTTCTCCACGTCATATTTTCCTCGAACATGGCTCTCCACACATTAGATGGAAAAATCATAAAGACACACTAAATACCAGTTACAGCAGACTCACTTCAAGGGGCATCTTGGATAATTAATATTGGTCTACGAACCAGTTTCAATAATATTTGTTGATCCTTTATTGCAGATGGGATTTCTGCTTTTACCGAGGCAGTGTGGTGGAGCACCTTGATGGCCATACAGATATTATTCACAAACAGCTGTACAGCGATTGGCTTCCATGGTTAGATTGAATTTTTTGTTTAGGAAGAAATCAGTTATGCTATCCTGCTTTAATTAACTCGTTATCATTTGTAGGGGAATGAAACGAAGAGACTTACTCTTAAGACGCTACTGGAGAAGGGAGGATGATGGCACCTATGGTTGTTAGATTACGATGAATCTGTAACGTATATCATAATGCTTGGTTTGCTGTCTATGCCCTAACCTGCTGCATTTGATATTGTCACAGTTATACTTTACCATTCTGTTTTCCACAAGAAATGTCGGCCACAGAGAGGCTACGTTCGTGCTTGCCTTAAAAGTAATGTATGCTTTGAATGTTGATGTATCGATAGTATCTTGTATTGCCTATGATTGCAACTAGTGACTTGCAAACTACTTCACCAAGACATGATATCGACACTTACAATTTTAGTTCCTTGTAATGAGTACTTGATGCATATGCTTTTTTCTGAGCATGTTCTACCATTTTGTGTATTAAAATTGCTCATCAAAACTTGGATGGGAAAATACTCTTTTGATCTTGCAATGAAGACTTCCAACATTTAATTCTATCGACTCTGAGTTCAACATCTGTAATCAGATTACATATGTGCAAACTGCTACTTTACGAAAATGGTCCTTTTCCTTTAGTAGTCTTTGCAAATCCATCGCCACACAATGACAAAGTTGACTTTTAATTGGAATATCATAAGGACCGTGTTTCGTTCTGCATGTAGATATATGAATACAAGTTTTGCTGAATCTAGCTTTTTTTTGGTCTAATTGAAACAACTGACGAAGCTAAGGATGCATCATTTCGAGCATCTGGCACATTAATCCGTTACAGTAACATATTTGAGACTCACAATCAAGATAAGTTATGGCATTATGTTTTATCATTGATCTCCTCATTGCCCACAAAGCATTGGCTGAAGAAAGCGATGCCATGCTTGCGGAGATATGAGACTTTGACACGACTTCTGTCATTTATCTAATTGAAAAGCCGGCAGCATCTTATGCAATCATGTGTCATCTCTCCTAATGCTATTGACCCTCATATGTCAGAGAATCTGGCCTTCTAGTTTCCGATTTTGATCTTTCTGTGCAATTGCCCAACATGCAGGTGGGGGATATGTAGTTACTCCAATAAACCAAGGAAAACAGTCCCTGGTGAAACACATGCTTTCAATTGATTGGAAATTCTGGAAAATGTATCTGCGTCCATCGTCTGCAAGATCCACAACCATTCGTATGCTCGAGAGAGTTGCAGGTACTTTTTGGATACTTAATGTTGCAGTCTCTTTCATGCATAACTCGTGTTGACATTGCTTTAATGAGTCATTTCGAAGATCGCTTGTAAAGATAGCAATTGGTGCCTATTTTTCTGGCCATGGAATTGCAGTTCATGCTTCTCCCTAACTTTTCCCTTTGAGAGTTTCTGTTTAACAAACATTCTTTGCCGTTGTTTGCAGCATTAAGAGAGATGTTCAAATGCAAAGCAGGAAATTTTTCTTCAGATTACTCTCGTGGTGACTTGATGAGGGATATTGGGTCGCCTCAGATTGTAAAGGAGGATGTTAAAGCCGAATTAGAGGATCAGGAAAAAATTGTCAATATCCAGGAGGTCAATATTACAGAAGATCAGTCTGAAAGGCCACCTTCTCAATCGGCCAGCCTGATGGGACTGAACGATGCTGATGATGAGTTCTTTGATGTTCCCGAGCCAACAGATTATGACCAATTAGATAACTGGTCATCTGAATTGATCCCAGATCTACATGCTCCGGTACTTTCCTTAATTCGATATTCTTTTTCTTGTCAATCTTAGGGTAGGATTCCTACATTAGCCTTTTTCATCATTTGCAACCAACATGAGAATGGTTGCTAGTGATGAACAGGTTTTGTGTATATTATGGGGTTGATCTTTCTATATTGCTTCTTCAACAGAACATGTGCCAGCCTAAGTTATCATCAGCAGCCAGTTTTGTGAAAAAGTTGCATGATCTAGCAGGTTAGTTCTGTCTTAACAGCAAAAGTTCTCGACATGATTGTCACCATGCCTGTATCGGTGTTTAAGCAAGCATTTCTGATAAGGAAAAGGTGGAATTTCATTGTTACTGCAGTTCAAAAGAAAGGTTATATGGATCTACAAGAGTTGGCGAGAGAGGATAGCATAAAATGTTGTTATGGATCAACTCTCCAAAGTGACCCAAGCTGTAATCTGCTTTGCAGTTGGACAACGGCTGATCCTTCTACCTTCCTAATCCGAGGAGAAAATTATTTGAAAGACCATCAGAAGGTATCTCTCTTTGAATAAAATGTCATTTGAAAGGTTATAGCAATGGAAAGCTGCAAAAGAATTTCAACTACGATAAAATTATAGCTCAAAACCTTGATTGGGAGGCTCCATCAATATGCTGTACAATTTATTGAATCATGCAATTCATTAAACAAATCAAGCACCACAAGAGTTTAACTAGTTGAATGGTTCTGAAAATTTTCCCTAATTTCCAAATTCCACTTATGAAAAACAGCAGTCTTTTAGTTGACATCATTCATTGTGCCAACTGTTCAGTACTTGCTAGGTGATTAATTAAGGACATTGTATCAGTATGGAGTTCATGAATGGTGTTTTCTCTTTCATTTTCCAAAGGGGTCAATCCTACAGGTGGTCTATCCATAAAATTTTGCATGAATACATATTCAATTTAGAATGGGACCAATCATGGAGAATTAATAGGGGGACAGAATAACTGAAGTTATGCAAGGTGGTAATAAAGTTGACTTCATAAAAGGAGTCAGATTTTGGTGAAGGTTTTGGAAGGGAGAGAAATGCTGTCAAATGAGCTTCGAAAAATGATTCAGACAATAAAGATGCTGATATCTCTATTCTGCAAAGAATGCTGTCATTCTTGCGTAGGGAATAGGACTAGGAGATCACTGCCTCATGGACTGTCGAGTGTAAGAGGCACTCTCACATTGGACGCATAAATAGAGCTGAGATAGATTTACTGATGTTTGTGAACGGGGTACGAGGAGAGAATTTTTGCTGGACAAGCTTTAAGGTCAATGATGGAATGATTCATCTTTTGAATGAGGCTCTTACAAATATAATGCAGAAGAGCAGGTATTTTCTACTGGAAAGAGGTTGGTCAACCGTGTAGAATTTTATGAAAGGATTTTGCAAGTCCTTTGAATACACGTAGGTTTTCAAGTCTTGCAGTTGGTCACTAAAGATTGTAAGGCTCTTAAAGGCATATGCAAATAAAGGTCTAAATGGGAGAAAAATACTTGAAAGTGCAGAGATGCATTGTCTGGCAAAAATTAAATCCGAGTCCAACAGTGCGGAAGATCTTTTGGCCCATTTGTGGAGCGTGATCTTCTGTTTTCTAGCACCATAGAGAATGCAGTTAAGGTTTGAAAGACAAAGGCAGGCAGAGACTATGGGACAATGGTTCATTTGTATTTGTTGCAAATTGCAAAGTTGTTTTCATGACTGGATCTTATAAGCATAAAACACTACCCTCCTAACAGTATATTCTACTTTGCCGAATTGGGAAGTCTGTACATCTGGAATCCAGTTTCAGCCAGCTTGTGAATATAATTACTGTACATAGGAAGAGATCCAAAAGTTTTGTCAAAGCTTTTGGACAATGTCTTTGCTGATATAGGCACGAGATTTATGAGAGACTTTAGTGATTTGAAAACCGAGTTATTAGCTCCTGCATTTTGGAAAAGAAACATGCTGTTGCTCAGATTTCTCTGAATTATTTGTGACCCATAAGTTTTTTCACAGACCAAGGCCAAAGGATCATTGATGCAAATGGTTGGTGCAGACTGGCTGAGGTCTGACAAACGAGAGGATGATCTTGCAGGGCATCCTGGTGGCATGGTCCAGGTAATTGTGACTGCTTCTTGATAATCCCAGAGGTGATGTGAAAATATCCAAATGCACTGAGGGTTTGGTGTATCTGCTTATCTTACTATTTTCATGCAGAGATACGCTGCATTGGGTGGTCCAGAATTTTTTTTCATTGTCAACATACAGGTAATTGTGACTGATTCTATCTTTTGTTCTCATCTGGTGTCATACTTCTGAGAATTAATGTATGTTATTCTGCCGTATAATGGATCAGGTTCCGGGGTCCACCACACATAATTTGGCATTGTATTATATGATGAAAACTCCTCTCGAAGAAAATCCTCTGCTGCATAGATTTGTTAATGGAGACGATACATATAGGAATTCGAGATTTAAGCTCATACCATACATCTCAAAGGTAAGTACTGTTGTGATAGTTTCATAATTAGACAACCGCGTTGGATTCAGTTGCCATAGAGGGGTATGCATCTGATAAATCTATTGTTGGTTACTTATTTCTCAATAGGGATCATGGATAGTCAAGCAGAGCGTTGGAAAAAAAGCATGCTTGGTGGGTCAAGCACTAGCAATTAATTACTTTCATGGAAAGAATTACTTGGAGGTATGCAAACCTCTTTCATGGTTTATGGTATGTTGATTTGCTGCAGGGTTAAGTCTGTCTCCTCATGAACACGGCTCATCAATTTCTAGAGATTAAATTCTCTGGTTCCTTGGGGAAAAAGTAGCAACACTCAAAACATTATGGTTGGCTGTATGAACTATTTTCCACAAATCCATTGGCATGCCTTAGGAAAATAGGGACATAAAGAACAGCAACCCCCCCCCCCACAACAACCCCAAACTCTCCTTCTCTTCCTTCTCTCTTTCTTCGGATGAAAAAGGAAAGAAAGAAGAAAGTCGCAAAGAGACGATATATGCTTCCAAAGATTGCTCTTTCTTCATATTACGCGATTTCTGCGATTGTTGTGTGATTTCATTCCCTATTCACTTTGTATTAACTAGAATGTTGGCTGACCTTTGAAAATTTAGCTTGGGGTCGATGTTGGGTCTTCAACAGTGGCAAGAGGAGTTGTCAGTCTCGTTCTCGGATATCTGAACAACTTGGTCATTGAAATGGCATTCCTAATACAGGTATGTGTAAACAGGAAAACCATTAGCTATCGTATTTGCCTGTAAGATGGACACTAAAGAATGACAGCCCATCTTCGTGCAAGTCGTTTCATATAAGTTGGATAAATGCACAATTGGCAACGGTGCCAAGAAAGTCGTTTGACATGACAAAGCTTGCACTATGAGCGAGCCATAGGGTCAAGGATAGGTGTTTTTATTTTGACCAGTAGACTATTTTGTTGCCACTCGTTCTTTCCTATGGTGTCAAGCAGACGAGTGTGCTCATTTGGTGAAAACTTAATTCCCCAGGGTAATACACCAGACGAGCTCCCTGAGGTCCTTCTCGGTACATGTCGACTAAATCATCTGGACGCATCAAAATCAGTCATAGCACAGCCCTGAACGATCAAGTTCAGGTGGAAAACGAGAAAAGAAAGTGACGAATATATCTAGCAAATTTGCTGTAATGTTTACACCCACGATCTGAACACGAAGAGAGAGATGGTGTATATAAGATGTGATTTGGCTGCTATGTCACATGTAAGCAAATTTGGCGCGGGGCAGTTACATAGCAGTTCTGATTCTTTGGTGGACATTGCAATTGTAAAATTTACTGATGGTCATTCTTCCGATAAATTCTGGGCGCTAGGGGCAGCGGCGGGCTGTTGACAATGTAATCATTCAGGGCATATTATTTTTGCGACTTTGGGTCTATTGGCTATAATATCAATTGATGTTGATGAATGATGATCA
This sequence comes from Rhodamnia argentea, assembly GCF_020921035.1. Taxonomy (NCBI): domain Eukaryota; kingdom Viridiplantae; phylum Streptophyta; class Magnoliopsida; order Myrtales; family Myrtaceae; genus Rhodamnia; species Rhodamnia argentea. Next base: position 4,057,426 of record NC_063154.1, on the reverse strand, counting down.
TCCAGATTTAGGTTTTCTCATGGGCTGGCTCATTACTATGTGCAAGTGCAACAAATTTTAGATGCTAGCAGTTTGTTCAATTTGCATTGTATGGAATGTGGAACAGGGTTGTCCGTGGCCCAAACCATTTTCGTTCCCCTTCATAACGACCTTCCGTTGGCAAATTTATTTTGCTAGAGGGCCATTGTAGGGTCTATTTATTGGTCAAGTTATTGTGCGTTTTATTTTTGTTGGATCATCAGCTGTAGAGCTTGAAGACACAAAGATTTAACCAATTTTAACTAGAAAACGGGGAGCACAAAAACTTAAAAATATTATCTGTTTAAAAGATTTAGAAGGTGAATTAGATTAGTATAATTACGAGAATCTGCATAGATGCAGTATTGTTTCCTGTCGTTCTTTTGGAAACGCTAAGACTTGGAATAGCAGGTATATTAATTCAATATAATTGTAAATGAGGTCCTACGTCTACGATCATAAGTTGAAATTTACTTGAATATGACTAGTATACTACTTATGAAAATCGAAAAGGTAAAAAAGCTTGAAAAAAGATAACCCATTCTGTTGATTCAGGAAGCGGATTGCTTTAATAAAAAAATTTCTAGAGTTCAGGCGATGGTGTAACTATAAAGACTTGTTAATATTGAATGACTAATTTGATTAAGTAAGTTGAGGGACTAAATTGAACAAATTAAAAGTGTAGGGGTTTATGGTGACTCTCCCTTGTTTGATCAAACGAAATGACTACATTAAATATTCAGGAATAGTTCAAGAACAACATTAGACGAATCAAAACTTTCAGGATTATATTGCATATTGAGCCAAAATTTGGAACCTATCAATGTCATTTTCCCAAGATATTATTCTTGTTATAAACCCACAAATATTAATTGTTTCCCCCCTTTTTTTCCATGGTCTTTGTTTGCCTTTGGATATGACAATAGAGGCACTGAGAGAAAATTGTCCCAAAAAAATCTAGACCTATTATATGATGGTCAATTTGAACATGAATCTTTCAATTATGTCAATCATTCCTAAACCTTTTGATAATTTTTTAATTTAGTCATTCCGGTCAATTTTGACAGGTAACCACTGACGTAGACAATTTTCTATAGTTCTCCTTTTTTTTTACCTTTTTCCAATGGCCAATGCTTGGCCATGACCGACTACCGGTACTAGCCGTAGGCGAGGGTGTTATGGCCCTCGCTAGGTCACGAGGTTTGAGTGCTTTCTAAATCTAGTGAGGTCAACCCTTGCTTATGGTTGACCCCCAACCATGGCCAAGTACTAGCATAGGCAAAAGGAAAATAAAGAAAAAATTTCAAAAAATGCAAAAATTGTCAACGTCATTGCTGGCCATGACATGTAGAATATCCCGCAATTAGCTAGCATTCATGTCAGTGATTTTCGACCAAAATTGGTAATCGTAAAATATAGTTGGGATTAAATTGGCAAAATTTTAAAGCTTTGTAACTAAGTTGACATAATTGAAAGGTTTAGGACTAAATTGGCGAATCATCCGAAAGTTTAGGCTTTAATCGGTATACTTAAAAGGTTTAAAACTGAAATGGTCGCCGTACAATAGATTTAGGACTTTTTGGATAGTTATCCCTATAGCGCCCTAGGAGCACCACCTTGCTAAATCGTGCCTTCTATTATATTATGATTTCATTTAATTAGCGCAAGCGGAAGGAAATTCGTTTTAAACATAATAGTCCACTCATTAAGATTTCAAGACATAAGCAAGTTCATACCCAAGTCATCGCTGAATAACACACTACATCTAAGGCGTTTGGGGAATGATCTAGCATACCCGGATAGGGGTACAAAAGGATCCTACTCCATTCTATTAGGCGGTTTCGAGCAACAAAACTTGTCCACTACACATAGACACTACACCCTATAAGCTCATGCATACACGAATATATATATCACAGAGAGAGAGAGAGAGAGAGCGACTTCCCCTCCTTCTCTTCGAACTTCTCTAGAATCTTCTCTTCCCTTTCTATTGCTCCTCACGAGAAAAGACCCAGAGAGATCTGCCTATCCTTTCTAACCTTCGACTAAAACCATTCTCGATTTCCCGAAAGATCTCCAAGAAGAAACCTTTTTAACCTAGATCTTCCTTGATCTTTCTATCTTCTTCTCGGATCTACTCCGGATCTTTCTATTTTTGGAGTTTTTATGCATATATATATATATATATATGATCGTCTTGCCTAAAATACTAGATGATGAATCTAAAAGTAACAACACGCAGGCGTCCCACGTTGATCCATTGAACAAACGTATACTTAACAAAAATAGTCAGAATCGGGAAACATTGTCCTCATGCCAAGCCTGAAAATGGAACGACGCTTCGTAGAAGTGGTGGGGTGGTATATCCATAAGGATCTGAAATTTTAGCAAGAGTGAGCCACAACCCAATAAATAAAACATCTAAGCATCACACTATACGATTTGTGTACTTCTCGATTAAAATTCATTTAAGACACGCACTTCTATTAAATTGTGTCAAATGAAACCTATACTAAAAATTAGCATAAACATTCTTTTTAATCTCAAAGTAGGAAAAAGTTTAATTATTATATTTACAACAACGACTTCCAAGGATCGAAGTCCGGTCGTCTACGGACCTTTTTATTTCCCATACCACCACGCTAAGGCACCGGTGGTGGCAGATAATGTTCTTTTTATCTATTTTACATGGCATATAATTTAATATATGTCTAATTGCTATTTGAGTTGATCACAAAACACAGATTAAGCACTTGCAACTAATAAACATAACAACACATGAAATATGCTACACACTCACAAATATGCGTATAACTTTAATTCGAAATCCAATTAGTATTTTCCAAATTCTCTTGCACCTGCCAAGACCCACGGATTTCCCATAAATCCGCACAGGGCGCTTCCAAGAACCACTCATTGGGCATCTCAACTCCCAAGACTTCCTAGATCACATAGCAGGGGCTTTCCTTATATACAACGGGCATCCCCAGCTCCATTGAAACTCTAGTTGATGGGAAATTTTCATATCTTTTAACTCCATGCTCAGGCACACATGTTATTATATGATATGCCATCAGAACATCTCATACATGATTCAATCGAGTCTACCACTACTTAGTAAGTATAGAGATATATTCTCATGTAGATATTTGACATCGTATCAAACAAGTGGTTCAATTAAGTACAAAATTCATTACTAGGCAAATTTAGACCCGCCTCAACTAAAATTACCAAATAATTTCGAAAAATTCTAAAACTTCATAGAGTAGTAGTTAAAAGTGTGGAGAATAATTTTTATTTGAAACTCCTTTTCATTTGACCCATAGAACAAGGAGTTTTTTCCCAAAATTCCCGACTCTCTCATTTAGGAACAGTTTCATGCACGGATCAAAATCACTTCTTCTACCCAAGTAGATTACCTCTTAAAATAATAAAATTTTAGTATATGTTAGGTAAGACCTTGGTCTACAACTTTTATGCGAAGTGCAAAGTTCAGTTATATTTTTATAAATCACAGTAAATCAAAGAATTTGTGAAAAAAAAGTTAGTCTTAGTAATGTAATAGAGTTGGTTAAGGGAACGGTTGTGTCGCCGACTTGAAGGGTTTCAAAAATTACAAATTATTTTATATGTTGTATTTTAGTATGTTTCCAACAAATTTTTTTTTTTATTTTGTTAATAGAGGCCCAAAAAAAGATACAAAAATAACAAGCCCGTAAAGTCATATCGGACTTTGATTCAGCACAAATTAAACTGTGAAAATACGATGCTATTTAGCTTACCATATGAATTTAAAAAATTCTTAAATTAGTATATGTTATAGTTTAGGATATTACCATCGACTTTTATGTTTTGAGTTTGTTTAATAAAAACCCACAAAAAGCGATACAAATATAACAAGCACAGAAGGTCAGACTGGACTCAAACCCGGGACAGTTTTACAACCCCACGTGTATAGCCATTTTACACTATGATCAACCACATGCAACACCATAGGCTTAATATTACTTCCATTTCTCATCCATACTAAGCCACAAAAACCTCAAATGAACCATAATCTAGCAATATCAAATCACATAGAGTAATGAAAAGATGAAAAACTTGCCTTGAACTTAAGCTTTCCCCTTCAACTTCTATAGAGTATTTTTTGAATGAAATGAAAATGAGGATGAAGAGAGTGAGAGAGGGGAGGGTTTAGCCACCATGGGTAAAGAGGAAGAAGAAGAGTGAGATTGAGTCCAAATGTGAGTTTGTCATAAAGTCATAAACACATAATAATCGTGTTCGGATCATGCATCAAGAAACCCGGCCCCAATCGTTGATACCTCTAGTAAATACAAGTTCATTTACCTGGGTACACTTGCCCAATTTGACTTATTGTCATCCAAGTTGATATATATAAAACCGATAACCCTTAGCCATGAATCGATTCCAAACCTTTCGATAACCCTTATAATCAACTGATATTTTGAATAGAGGTAAGAAACAATTTTCTAGGCCAACAAATTCTAATGACTTGCAGTTTGAGATAAATGAATTAAAAAAAATCGTTTTCTCAAAATCAATCAAATTGAGTAGCGTCAAGAATTTTTGGAATTTAAAAGACAAATTTTGAAAAGAAAAGAAACTGAGACTAAGGATACTAAGGAATCGGGTCCCTCGTCTTTTCTTCACTTACTTTTTGAAGTTACTTCAAAAAAATGGATAATTAATATTTCTATCAAAATCCATGATTTCGTGTTAAATACTACAGCCCTTTTTGACACTGGTGTAGATTTAAACTGTATCCGTGAAGGTTTAATTCCAACAAAATATTTTGATAAAACCACTAAAGCCTTGAAAACTGCTTCAGGAGGCCGATTAAACATCAAATACAAACTCCCAAAAGTTTTAATTATTAAAGAAAATATTTCTTTGAAGACATCCTTCTTATCGGCTAAAGATTTAAAACAAAATGTTATTCTTGGAAGTCCTTTCATAACTCTAATCCAACCTTTTATGGTTACTCGGGAAGGAATTGAGACAAACATTTTGGGAAATAAAATAACTTTCCATTTTATTTCTAAACCTCAAACGAGGAATTTAAATATTTTGCCGGAACAATATATCAAAGAGATTAATTGTCTCATTAGAGATACAGAATCTCACCTTTTATTTTTAAAAGAAGAACTGGAGTATAAAAGGATTGAACAAAGGTTAGTTCATCTTGATATACAAAAGAAAATCCTTCTTTTAGAAAATAAATTGAAGATGGAAGTCTGTTCTACTCTTCCTCATGCATTTTGGAATAGGAAGAAGCATATTGTTGATTTACCTTAGGAACCTGAATTTTCTGAGAAAAATATTCCGACAAAGGCAAGACCTTCACAGATGAATTCTGAACTTTTGAATTTATGCAAAAAAGAAATTGATGATCTTTTGCAAAAGGGTTTAATCCGAAAAAGCAAGTCTCCATGGGTTATTTTTATGGAATTGGTCCTCGATTCCTAACAGATAGCTTGTGGTGGAGCATTCGACATAGGATTCATGGAGAAGTGAAATCGATATGGTCGCGAGCTAAAACATGTCCAGCATCTTCTTGTTGCTTGCATATGCATAAATCTAAATTTATACAAGCATGAGTCTCCTTTCATCCTAGTAGCTCCGGTCTTTTAAAACCGACTTCTAACATAGCATTGAAGCTTCGATCCATTTTCTTCTTAACATGTACGTAAGTTGTTTCACTGTCCTGCGTTTGGATTTGTGTGGCGCATGATACAGGTGGCTTCCGGCTTTAGCATGTTGTGCTGCTGCTAGTCATAATAGAAAAGCATTGACGCCTTCTGCCAAGTCTCCGTCTTTTGCAAACTATAATAGAAAAGCAAAGACAACCAGCGATGTCCTAAGCAGTGTGGAATCTTTAGTAAAGATGATGTTTTCTCAATAGATGATTAACTAGATGTTAAGGAAATTCGTTCATCTCCTTGTGATTCTAATCTCGAGTTTTGTTGAGAGCAGCATCGCAGGAGTAAAATCCCGAATGTATTAAGTCGATGTGGGGGAGCGCGTCCTTAAAATCGCATGAGCAAGTGGACCAATTGAAATGCCCAAAAGGTGATCCGGACTTCACTTTACCCATTATACCAACGAAAAAAGTTGAGAAAAAATAATGTCGACCCAACATTTTTATATCCCTTTGTTAGGTAAGAGGGAACTTCCACTTAAATCTCCTATTCCATAATAGAAGCCTAACATGCGACGATGGAAAGTACCAATAAAGAACCCACTACATTAACTCATCTGATATATATGCATAGGGCAAATTTTTCCACGATTCTGCAAAAATTAGTTGAATCGAAAAGTTCGAATGTATACATTACTTGTAAAATCATTCCAATGTTGTCTTGTCCTTACTATAGTGTCGAGTACCTTTTTTTCCCTTCAAATCAGATTTTTCTTGAGATGACTTTGAATTTAGGTTGAGGACTTTTTCTTTATTTTCTTTTTTGGGATGAGGGCCAACGAGGGCCAGCTACCTCCGCTAGCCCTTGCCTAGGGCCCGCCGGCCCTCAGCCCAAAAAAGAAAAGAAAAGAAAAGAAAAGGGAAAAACAAGAAAAAGTTATTTTGGAGATTTTTAGTGTGATTTAGTTAACCGAATTGAACTGGAAAAAAATGGTTATTTTTCAATTACCTGAATCAAAAATCAAACTGAATTGAAATGCACAAAATTTTCAGTTTAATCTAGTTCGGTTACCGGTTCAGTTTGGTTTTCCAGTTTAATTATGACGCCCCTATTATGCATGTCACGAACGCTTCGTTTAGTAAGAAAGAAACCTGTGAGAAAAACAAGTCCATATAAGAGAGCCATCAATTCCAATCGATTTAGTAGGGATAATTAGTTTAAGAAGTAATTAGCTTATTAATCACCGATGATCTTCTTAAATTATCTCATTCATGGGAAAGATGCTTCAGCTACAGCTACTGAATGCAATATGATGTGCATAGTGCCTGTCTTGTTGCCGGGATAATCCAGGCACTTCGAGCTCATCGATTACTATCCGTTTTTGTAGTTGCGTCGATTCAAAAGTCGTCACTCCACGTGCAATCTTTAGATTTGTAATATCTGTGGAAGTGGACAAGTCTCATTGTCTCTCTATTCGAAAATAAGAGTAAAGATCTAACAATTGGAATACTATAGCGTAACATTTGCGTTAGGCTGGCTGAGTTTGTTTCTGTCCCAAAGATTGGTGTGCCCCCAACTCCCCAGCCTTGCAAATTTGAACTAGCTTGGCCCACAAAGTCCAAGGTACGGGATTCGGAGTGAGCGCGAGGTGGATATGAGGCTGAACCCTACGACCTACGGATACTCGCAAATTTCTGTCGCGACCTAAAAATCAGGTTTCTAGGCTAATGGATTATTAGGTCAATTATTCAACCAACCTAACTCGGACTCTCCCAAGTCCATACCAAATCGTAACTTAACATGCAAATATTTGAATTGGAGTCGCCACTAATCGTTTTTGGTAGGTCGATTAAAAACCTAAGTAAATTAGCGGGAGAACTAAATTACTTCTACGAACCGTAGATTCTAAGTCCGGGGACTTGATTACGCTAGATTACTCTAACGCCCTTTCGGTACCATTTTATTTCATGAAAAAATTTTGTCGGGCAACATTAATTGATTTTAACCTAAGTCACTAACAAAGGTTATCATGCGATTGCACAATCAATTAATTGAACATCCAGAAGTCAAGGTAATTGCAGGAAGCATATGCCAAGACAAATTGTTCTCACTTTTGAATTTTTGCTTTTTAATGGGATAAAGACTAACCTATATGCAATGCATGAATTTAATCTAAGATGCAAATGAATTAAATTAAATGCAGAGAAATCCTAAGCATGCATATGAAATTAATCCAACTATATGACTAACCTAGATGACATGCAATTAAATGAAACTAATGCAGAAATGATGTTACGGTCTAATTAAAATGACTACATGGCTTACGAACTAATTGAAGACCTAAACATGCAAATTCTATATGATCTAAACCTAGCATGCAAATGACATGGCAAGCTTGTTTTAATTTTTGTATTTTCGGATTAATGAATGACCCTAAATAAAAATATGTCTAAAGATGATTATCTTTACATATTTTAAGGTTCAGGTTTGCCTAATCCCTAACATATTAAAGATAAATTATTTTAGACATGAAAATCAATGCAAATATGCATGTTCTATCCTAGAATGCAAATCTAAATTAACTTGTTCTAAAATTAGATTAACATGCAAATATCTACATGATTTTAATGCAATTTTTATCTAAAATGCAATGCAATATCTTTTAGAATTTTAAATATCACGCAAGAGCATATTCATTCTAAAGATATTACGCCAATCAAATCAAGTGGATATCTCAACCGATTTTTGAAAACATTTCGCACATATCTGAATCCAACCTTTAATCCGTAATCTTACGGTTAACGATTGAATTCAAATCCTTGCTCGTGGCAAGTTGCGGATTAGGAGATTTTCCTAATCGACCTGTGTTTGTGCAAGATAACACAATAAATGCTTTGACATTTGCAACATATGCTCCAAGATATGCAATATTCGGAATATGCAAAAACATCCTCAAATTAATCAAATTTCGAGATGGAGGATGTACCTTGCCTTTCAAAGATTGCTTTTCTTTTTTCCGACTTGCACAAAAATTGCAGCTCGACCTAGGACCCTTTGGACGTGATATATGGGGGCTCACGTGTGGCGATGGTGAGAGTTGACACGCGCGGAAGACCGAAGGCTCAAACGTCTACGATGACGCTCATGGTGGTCATCCGGTGAGGGTGTTTCACTGCATGCACTACAACTGCACCCCCCTCCAAGGCTTCTCCGAATCCCATCTCAAGATTCAATTAGTCAACATGGTAGACTTTGTAGTTAATTAACCAAAGAACATAAATTTTAGACTCTGTTGACCAAGCAAAAAGACGACAAAAAGAAACCACCGAAGGATTTCACTTTTTCTGATGATGGTAGTATCGCTTTCTTTTCAAATTGGAGACCACATCGGAAGGGCTTTAGTGAAACAAGAACAGCAGAACTGCGGGCAAGGACACCAACGTAAGGAGACTCACTCGTGCACGTCTGGATAGCGGCTCCGTTGTCAAGAGTGGAACTCGCTTCAGTCCTGGTTCGGCCGTCGTCGAGAGTGGAACTCACGTGTTTTTCTCATCTTTTAGAGCCCATTTTCCTCAAGAATGCTCTCAAATGGTGGACCTCACTGGACGACTCTCCTCTTTTTTAACGAAGCTCTCCCTCTCTCTCTCTCTCCTCTGATTTTTCTGCACTTCAATGGACGAAGCTCTCCCCCTTTTGACTTTTCTGCACCATCCTCCCCCCTTTTGGTTTGTGAAACATCCTTATAGGCGAGAGCTTTTGGGCTCCTGAGGAAAAGACGGGATCTCGTACCAGACTCATATTTTATAAAACTGAAAATCTTTGTGAATCATTCCCATTGCCGAAAATATATGGCCTTCTTAACTGCAGGAGATCTGGAGGTATGTATCCTCAACATCATTTGACTGAGTCTTGCTATACCCAAAAGCGACGAGGTTTGCCCTCTTCGTTTTATATTTGGTACCCCAATACAAATGCGCGCATAGGTTGATTCAAATTGTTTCTCATAATCTATCCAAGCTCGGCACCCCACGTGCAAAAATTTCGACCATGTTAAATGATTAAAGAACCTCGCTATATTTTCAATTTGTGAGGCTAAGTTTAATCAAATTCCGAAACCACGTTGCCTATGTGAACCCACCATCGATCCGAATAAAAATGTAAATGCAATGTGATGAATACTAAATTAAACCAATCTAAGTAAATGTGATGAATGCTAAGTTAAACCAATCTAAGTAACAACTAAATGATTTTAATGTTTTTGTTAGAGACTAATGTTAGTCCCTAATTTTTATGCAAAAACTAATGACTAAAAATGATAGTCAAAATTTAGGTGCCAACAGCTGCCCCTCTTTGAGTGGAGGCTCGCAGAGGTTTCGCTCAAAGACAAAATTAAGCCTAAATTTTGACAATGCGAATGGTGAATGAATATTTTTTTGCGGGGTTTTAATCCCAATTTTCAAATGTAGTGATGCATGATATGCAAAATGCAAGCAATAAGGAACGCATGCTAAGGCTTCTTACTTCACGCGGAGCGGTAAAAGAGCCCTACATACGGATCGCATTAAAAAAAGCACCCAAGTGAGGGAAATCTTTATAATGCTGGAACTCCCTTGATCTTCGAACTTCTATTCTACTAGAAGTAGGTTCTCAAGGTACATGGTTGCCTGTTTGTTACCCGTAATTTCCGACGGATGCGAAACAGGGCATGATATGATTTAAAAATCATTTGAAGAGATGAGAAACGTGTTGCCTATACCACTGGGCAATCACGAAAAAGGACCATGCCACCTATTCCACTGGGTGAACATGAGGTTGGTTGTGTTGCCTATTCCACCGGGCAGACACAAAGAAATATGTCACCTATTCCACTGGGTGAACATATAAGAGGGATCATGTCGCCTATTCCACTGGGCGAGCATGAGATGGATTGTGCTACCTGTTCCACTGGATAGACACAAAAAAGTATGTCACCTACTCCACCGGGTGAACATACGAGAGAAATCATGTCGCCTAATCCACTGGGCGAACACGAAATGGATTGTGCTACCTATTCCACTGGGTAGACACAAAAAAGTACGTCACCTATTCCACTGGGTGAACATACGGGAGAAATCATGTTGCCTAATTCACTAGGCGAACACGAAATGAATTGTGCTACCTGTTCCACTGGGTAGACACAAAAAAGTATGTCACCTATTCCACTGGGTGAACATACGGGAGAAATCATGTTGCCTAATCCACTGGGCGAACACGAAATGAATTGTGCTACCTATTCCACTGGGTAGACACAAAAAGAGAAATAATGAAGAATAATTTAGGAGACGTACCTGAATTCTTCTTCCGCTATAAAAAATGACAGAGCTAATTGCCTTGCACTTGTTTTTACCCGAGATAGGGTTAAAACAACACACGCGCACAGGCAAAGAGAATAGAATTCATGAATCAGTCCGCATTACCAAGCTTCACCGGGGAATTTATCAATGAGAAAAATAGTTTCATCCTTTTGACAATTTGATCACATTAAGTAAGGGACCTTCAATCGAAAAGGACTTTCCACTCGCTCTCAATGAAAGGCTTTTGACCCGACCCTTGATGCGGGTATAAGAATCACTCAACCTCTCTCCATCGTGCTTGACGAGGGTCTGGATATTCTCGAAATTAGTATGACCTGACCAATCCGAGAGGTCTTTTGAGGGACTGAAATGCAGGTTTGGTCAAATTTTTAACAATGGGGACTCATGGGAGTCACGGCTTTGAAAGAATTGATATCACACATTGCTCCGGGTTTACAAGTCAGGAACCCTGCAAAATGAGATAGAAAAATCTTGCTTGCACTTCTTCGAGCAACATTTATAAGCATTTAAAACTCTACGTTAACATAAGTGCCATAATCTGAAGAGACTTTGATAGGGGTTGTAACGTAGGTTTGGGTAGGTTTGAAATGAATGGCCTATTTTCATCAAGAGGGTATCATTTGAGGAAACTGGGGATTGGTAATCATTTACTAGGCTTTCATCATAGATTTTCGCTCCGGCAATTTGCGAACTCCTCTTGGGATCCTTTCAAGTGATTTCCTTCCGAGAAACAATTTTGCACATCAAAATTTTTCGAGATTTCTCTCTCCTTGATTGATTGTTTTTTTTTTTTTTTAGAGGGATTTTCTCTCTTTTCCTTCCCCCTTCTCTTTTTTTTTTTTAGAGAGAGATCTCTTTTTCTTCTTTTTTTTTTCTTTTTAGAGAGAATTTAATTTTTGAGGAGTTCTTTCTCTCTTTTCTTTTTTCAAGAGAATTCAGTTTTTCTTCTCTTTTTTTTTTTTTTTTTATAAGAGAGAGAACTTTGCTTGATGGAGTCCTCTTGCGCCTTTTCTTTGACTTCTTCTGAGCTTCTTCCACTTGCCCCAAATAATCTTGAACTTGCTTTGAGCTAATTTCATTTGTTCACCATGGGAATGATTACCAATCGGGTTGAAATGAATCTACCGCACAAATTGGGTATGCAAAGGGTATAGTGTGTAGGGAGATAGAAAGAAATGTTCTTCGTCATTTCTAAGGCACTCAAGCTAACACAAAATTTGCATGCAGTAAATATGCTTGAAGATTGATGCAAGTGAAAGCAAGAAAAATTCTAACCATTTTTGAATTTCTGGGATATTGCCCCAATGTGGGGTTGTTCCCGACAGGGCTAAGAAATGAATCTCCGCTCAAAGGGGTTAAGCAAAGGATAACCTGTATTGTTTAGATAGCAGAAATGAATGCCTCACGTCACTTTGGTCATCATACTTTTCTCGAGATGACCCTTTACCTTGTCAGCACGGAAATTTTCACTCAACTCGCACCGGGGATTAATAATCTGGACGTGTATGGAAAAGGCTTGCCTTTCGTCATCCCGATGTCTCTCACTTAATATGATCGTTTCACAAGAACCAAACAGACTGCCTTATCAAACCTTTTCTTTCAATAAAACATGCATGGAATTTTGCAATATATGAGCAGCTTTTAAGTATGCAAAATGTAGCAATTTGAATCAGCTTGTCATGTTTCATGAAAAACTTGTGCATTTTCTTAATTTGAACAAATTATGCAAGCATATTCAAATTTGTAAGAAAATCCTCTTGGATTGGGAGATCATGGATTGCCCCCGAACTTCTAAAAGAATCAAACAAGTCGGTGAGTCTGTTCCTTGAGTCGAGAAGCAGCTCGTTCCCGAATCTACCCCAAGATAAAGAGAAACATGCACGAAACAAGTCAAGTGAAGACTTTGAGATGCCCTGGCTTGTTTAACAGCAACGACCATCATGGTTAGTCATATGCCCCTGTAAGAAAAAAGTAAAGTGTCACCTTCGGAGCCAAGTAGGTAGAGGAGAAATATACTCCCTTTTTAAGACCGAGGTTCACTGTCAATTTGCCCCGGTTTCCGTTGGGACAGGCTCTATCAGGTACCCATAATCTGGAATTGCCCCCGAGTTATGCTCCATGTTGAAAGTTTGACTTCCGGCCTTTAGCGGAGACTTCACTCTATTCCTAATCCTGCGAGAAGAAAACAAAATGTCATCTTCAGAATTTGTCGAACTCTGTAGAGACACTCCCTCTAAGGTCGGGTGGCCTTGGTTTTGCCTCGCCTTCCGTTAGCTAATACAACACGATCGAAAGATCGGTTAAGGACAAAGCATGGATTGCCACAACCGGCCAATGGACTGGGACTAGCCCGGGATTTCTAGTTTGCTCGATATTCATGTACAGGGCTGTCCTGGGATGATCAGGCTGGTGCATATAGTTAAAAATATTCCCTTTTGCCCCTGAACATGTAGTAGATGGATCAAGAAAACAAACAAGGTTAGACCGCATGCCAGCCAAAATTTTTTTCAAAAAACATTTTTTTTCGAACACCTTGGGACGAAAATTCTTGAGAAGCCCAACCCTCGGTACTTATCATAGATGACAAAATTTTTCAATCGTTGGTTATCGTCATCGGGTTGGTTTGGGATACTTCACCAAGATTTCAAAATTTAATGAAAAAGTTCTGTAATTATATTGATATCAAATCAATGAATTACATCTTATTGAAATGCAAATCCTAAAGTCCAACATGAAAAGAAAAGGGAAATCCTAAAAAGCAGTAAAGGTTTCCACGTAGGGGAAATGAAAAGACTAAAAAATGATTGCTATTGTGGGCCAGCACCGTCTCCATCGATGACTCTTCAAATGTCGATCGAATGATCCGGTAGTGGGTTGTTCTGCACATTGGGTTTATCAGCCGGTTGAAATGCAAATGCCCCGGTTTCAAGTAGATCCTGGATGCGATGCTTGAGTACAAGACAATCATCGACCGAATGACCCATTTCGCCGGAATGATAATCACACTTTTTCGTGGGATCATACCTAGGATACTCCGGGGGATTGGGACGTTGCGGCTTAGAGGACAACAGACCCTTCTTTCGTAAAACAGCCAGGACTTGGGAAAGTGACCCAGGGAGTGGAGTAAGCGGGCAAGGTTTGCGTCGCTGGCGTGGGTTCTGCTGGCTTTGCTGCCCATAAGAGGTCGACTGCTGGGTGGTGAATTGCAACTTCAAAGCCTAAGCTGGTGCCTTCTGTACATAAGTCATGTTGACTTCAGGGACAGACTCCTTCTCCTTCTTACAGAAAAATCTCTTGCTAGATGCACCCGACTCACCGTACCACCCCTTCTTGAGCCCGGACTCAATTTCCTCTCCCATGAAAATGAGCTCACTAAACGTTCGGACCACCGTAATCAGCATGCGTGAACGGACTGCGTGCGGAAGAGTCGATACAAATATCTTCATCAAATCTCGCTCCGAAGGTTCGGGCATAATCTGTCCCGCCATGTTCCTCCAACGAGTAGCATACTCCTTTAGAGTTTCGCCTTTCTTCCGCTCGGCTCTCTCCGGATCTTCCCGTGTAATGGTGACATCGAGATTGAACTTAAAATGTTTGACGAAAAGATTCGCCACCTCTTCCCATGAATCCTTTCGGTTAATCTGGTGGTTAGTGTACCACCTCATTGCAGCATCCTTCAAGCTTGCCCGGAAAGTTTGGATCATTAGAGGTTCATTGGACATATATCCGCTCATGTGCCCCTGGTACATCTCAATGTGTTGCATTGGATTTGAGGTGCCATCATACTTATCAAAGGTTGGCATCTTGAATTTTTCGGGCACTTGAACCCGAGCAAAAATGGACAGATCAACAAGCGGAACACTTTGAGTTCCCTCTACTTCTCGCAACCTCTAGTCGAGCTTTGCCAGCAACTTGACATTCTCATCATTTAAGTGTGGATGATGAACATGGGCTGCCGGAGAGATACTAGTATCGGTCAAAATGACATCATCCAAGTGAAAAGTTGGGTCAGTATCCACTGCATGAGCCTTGTCGGGGCGACGACCTTGGCGAACCGGAGGTGGAATCTCCGGACGAGAGCCAACATTGACTTGCTGCTGCTTAGCCATGAAATCATTCATCATCTTGGACATGGTAGCCGCAACATGTTCATTCATTGCATTCATGTGTTCTTTCAGCTTTTCATCGATCAAGGCCGCAATCTCGGCCTGATTGGCCATCCTTCTCTTTGTCACTAACCGAGTGTTATAAGAATGTGGAGGATTCGTAGTAAATTACCTGAAAAAAAAATGATCGAAATGAATATAACAAGTAAAAATAGCGAGTCGGTCCATGACATCCTCTAGACCTCAAAACGAAATAAAGGACTACATCGGGAAATTTCCAATTTTGTCGATCCTCATGAGAAAATTCATGTCAATTCAAAAAAAATGATTGAAAAAGATCACATTTACGAACTTAAAGTCGAATTGATGATGAAATAAATCAATAACATTTACGGAAGACCGGAATGTCGATCTGAAGAGTAACCTTTATTACAAGAAAAGCCCATAAAATGATGAAACATAATTACAACTAAGATGAAACTAACTAAGAGCAAAACAATGACTCCTAAACATGGCAATCAAGTTGTTTTTCTCTTCTTTGTGAGGACACGATCTATAGACGAACGGGCCTCCAATTCTTTCCGAAGTCGTGCATTTTCCTTAGCCAAGGTCTCCATTTGCTTCTTAGCCTTTTGCGCGTTCTTCTCATAGGCCTCGATCTCGGCTTCACGAGTGGGCTTCACGGGCATCAATGGGAACTTTGGGAGCATATGGGCCGGTATGAAATGATGCTGGATATATTGGGCTCTAGCATGATAAAGCCTTTCCTTTCCCTCGGGCTCCGCTTCGGGTAGCAATAGTTGGCGAGTTTCGGACTCAAGCCAAACTTGATCGATATGTCTAAGCTCGGTTGCATATTTTTCGGCTGCAACGAATTGGACTTGAAAAGCATCAAGCCCCAGTGGTGGTGGAATGTCCTGCAAAACCCCATATTGCCGTACCACGCGAAGAGGATGATATCTCGTCACACCTGTAACACCCAACAAGGGTATGGGCTTCCGCTCACCGTGATACAAGCGGGCCTCAGAGACTCGGAACCATATAGCTTGCCATAAGAAAACCTTAGGACTCGGATCTTTAAGTAAATCAATCCATTGAGAATAAGACAATCCTTTAAAATCTCTTTGCAGTTCTTGAAATTTTGCAATTGGATTTTCATTTTCACTTATTCGAGGTATAATCATCTTAGAACCAAACTCAGCATAATGAGAGAAAAACCACATTTGCAAAAGTTCAGGTGAAGCATGGAATGTCTTATCTTCCTTTTTTATGAAACGAGTCGGGGATATGAAAGTTTCAGCTAGGATAGCATTAATGAAATTCATTCCACTACAAATTTGCCTAACTATCCAAGCCATGGATGGATTGATGAAATTCTTTTGAAGTGGAAAAATCACAAGCCCAAAGAAAGCTAGAATGAAAATCCTACCTTGCAAGTATGAATTGCTTTCATAAAAACGCTCCATGAGAAATGAGAAAGGACACATTTGACATTTTTCTTTCAAAATTTTTCTCATTTTATTCTCGCTAACTTTCAAAAATTCAGCTAAAAAGAGAACTGGATCAATTCCCACACAAGGACGAATTAAATCACTGTCTAAAGGTTTTCCAATGGCAATGCTATATTCTTCCAAAGTCGGAGTGAGCTCGTGCTTACCTAAAATAAAGGTAGCGGTATCCGGGCACCAAAAATATGCAAGTGCCTGTATAACCCCAGTCTATAATCCAATGTCCAAAAGTGGCAACATGTTACCCATACGGCTAAGGACGTAATTCCGTGCATCGGCGTTCAAATGGCCCCACATCTGCTTCAACTCAGCCTTCGGAACGTACACGAAACGGAGATCTGAATGCCCCATTGTCTATAGATCACGTGCCACAAACCTAAGTATCATGGACCGACCCAAAAAAAAAATAACATAAGACAAGATAAAGTTCAGGAGCATACATTACCGTAGGATAGGAAGATAAACAATCACATGGACATGCACATGATTCGTGAGTTAACCTTATTCTATCTATCCTAGAGACCGACAAATTGAAGCAAAAGACTTGCGGCAAGGCGACAATCTCGCGCACATAATCAAGATTAATCGTAATCCTACGATATAACCAGGATTAGCCGGGTCATTTCACTTCGGCTTCTCGAGTTAAAAATTATAACTCTTGCTTCGGTAATCCTA
The DNA here is from genome assembly GCF_020921035.1 of Rhodamnia argentea. Taxonomy (NCBI): domain Eukaryota; kingdom Viridiplantae; phylum Streptophyta; class Magnoliopsida; order Myrtales; family Myrtaceae; genus Rhodamnia; species Rhodamnia argentea. The sequence goes on along the minus strand of NC_063154.1, from coordinate 4,040,102 downwards.
CCGGGCATGAGTTCTAATTTTTGAAACTCATTTTTGGAAAAAGATTCGGGATTGAATTTGGACTAACTTTCGACCATGATCTCACGGTGAACGCTAGAACCAATCTCAATACCATCCTAAAACTAGTGGCCCGGGTCCAGCCACGGGTTATTGTGTGGTGTAGTGCTAAAGCAATTAATCATGCACAACAAATAATATGCAAACACCGCTTCAAAATTGCAGAAAATAAATCACAGAAATTCCAAACTCCAATCCTGCAAAACAAGGGGTTAGCCACACACTCCACCCCTTATATCTCCCATCTGCAAAACCATTTAACACTTAAGTTAAGACTTACCTGGAATCCAATTGCCAGACAAAAATGCAGTTTTTCCCATGAAATTATTGGCCTAAGTCCACTAAGGTTCCTTTTAATTCTTCTGAAAATTAAAGTGATTAATCAATCAATTTTATTTCGAAAGAATTAAGAAATCAGTCCCCAGTGGAGTCGCCAAGTCGTCGCGACCTAAAAATCAGGTTTCTAGGCTAATGGATTATTAGGTCAATTATTCAACCAACCTAACTCGGACTCTCCCAAGTCCATACCAAATCGCAACTTAACATGCAAATATTTGAATTGGAGTCGCCACTAATCGTTTTTGGTAGGTCGATTAAAAACCTAAGTAAATTAGCGGGAGAACTAAATTACTTCTACGAACCGTAGATTCTAAGTCCGAGGACTTGATTACGCTAGATTACTCTAACGCCCTTTCGGTACCATTTTATTTCATGAAAAAATTTTGTCGAGCAACATTAATTGATTTTAACCTAAGTCACTAACAAAGGTTATCATGCGATTGCACAATCAATTAATTGAACATCCGAAGTCAAGGTAATTGCAGGAAGCATATGCCAAGACAAATTGTTCTCACTTTTGAATTTTTGCTTTTTAATGGGATAAAGACTAACCTATATGCAATGCATGAATTTAATCTAAGATGCAAATGAATTAAATTAAATGCAGAGAAATCCTAAGCATGCATATGAAATTAATCCAACTATATGACTAACCTAGATGACATGCAATTAAATGAAACTAATGCAGAAATGATGTTACGGTCTAATTAAAATGACTACATGGCTTACGAACTAATTGAAGACCTAAACATGCAAATTCTATATGATCTAAACCTAGCATGCAAATGACATGGCAAGCTTGTTTTAATTTTTGTATTTTCGGATTAATGAATGACCCTAAATAAAAATATGTCTAAAGATGATTATCTTTACATATTTTAAGGTTCAGTTTGCCTAATCCCTAACATATTAAAGATAAATTATTTTAGACATGAAAATCAATGCAAATATGCATGTTCTATCCTAGAATGCAAATCTAAATTAACTTGTTCTAAAATTAGATTAACATGCAAATATCTACATGATTTTAATGCAATTTTTATCTAAAATGCAATGCAATATCTTTTAGAATTTTAAATATCACGCAAGAGCATATTCATTCTAAAGATATTACGCCAATCAAATCAAGTGGATATCTCAACCGATTTTTGAAAACATTTCGCACATATCTGAATCCAACCTTTAATCCGTAATCTTACGGTTAACGATTGAATTCAAATCCTTGCTCGTGGCAAGTTGCGGATTAGGAGATTTTCCTAATCGACCTGTGTTTGTGCAAGATAACACAATAAATGCTTTGACATTTGCAACATATGCTCCAAGATATGCAATATTCGGAATATGCAAAAACATCCTCAAATTAATCAAATTTCGAGATGGAGGATGTACCTTGCCTTTCAAAGATTGCTTTTCTTTTTTCCGACTTGCACAAAAATTGCAGCTCGACCTAGGACCCTTTGGACGTGATATATGGGGGCTCACGTGTGGCGATGGTGAGAGTTGACACGCGCGGAAGACCGAAGGCTCAAACGTCTACGATGACGCTCATGGTGGTCATCCGGTGAGGGTGTTTCACTGCATGCACTACAACTGCACCCCCCTCCAAGGCTTCTCCGAATCCCATCTCAAGATTCAATTAGTCAACATGGTAGACTTTGTAGTTAATTAACCAAAGAACATAAATTTTAGACTCTGTTGACCAAGCAAAAAGACGACAAAAAGAAACCACCGAAGGATTTCACTTTTTCTGATGATGGTAGTATCGCTTTCTTTTCAAATTGGAGACCACATCGGAAGGGCTTTAGTGAAACAAGAACAGCAGAACTGCGGGCAAGGACACCAACGTAAGGAGACTCACTCGTGCACGTCTGGATAGCGGCTCCGTTGTCAAGAGTGGAACTCGCTTCAGTCCTGGTTCGGCCGTCGTCGAGAGTGGAACTCACGTGTTTTTCTCATCTTTTAGAGCCCATTTTCCTCAAGAATGCTCTCAAATGGTGGACCTCACTGGACGACTCTCCTCTTTTTTTAACGAAGCTCTCCCTCTCTCTCTCTCTCCTCTGATTTTTCTGCACTTCAATGGACGAAGCTCTCCCCCTTTTGACTTTTCTGCACCATCCTCCCCCCTTTTGGTTTGTGAAACATCCTTATAGGCGAGAGCTTTTGGGCTCCTGAGGAAAAGACGGGATCTCGTACCAGACTCATATTTTATAAAACTGAAAATCTTTGTGAATCATTCCCATTGCCGAAAATATATGGCCTTCTTAACTGCAGGAGATCTGGAGGTATGTATCCTCAACATCATTTGACTGAGTCTTGCTATACCCAAAAGCGACGAGGTTTGCCCTCTTCGTTTTATATTTGGTACCCCAATACAAATGCGCGCATAGGTTGATTCAAATTGTTTCTCATAATCTATCCAAGCTCGGCACCCCACGTGCAAAAATTTCGACCATGTTAAATGATTAAAGAACCTCGCTATATTTTCAATTTGTGAGGCTAAGTTTAATCAAATTCCGAAACCACGTTGCCTATGTGAACCCACCATCGATCCGAATAAAAATGTAAATGCAATGTGATGAATACTAAATTAAACCAATCTAAGTAAATGTGATGAATGCTAAGTTAAACCAATCTAAGTAACAACTAAATGATTTTAATGTTTTTGTTAGAGACTAATGTTAGTCCCTAATTTTTATGCAAAAACTAATGACTAAAAATGATAGTCAAAATTTAGGTGCCAACAATTTCGGACTTTTCAAACTTGAAATTTGTCATACGACTTTGGCCGGGGAAATTGTCCAAAAAATCTTAATCCTGTTACACTTTAGCTAATTCAATCATAAACCTTTTACTTGCATCGGTTGAATCCTAAACTTTCTTACGTTTTGCCAATTGAGTCCATCCTAGCAATTTTAGCCGTAAATCGCTTACGTGGATGCCAGTCATTCTACGTGGAACAATCGACACCGATGTGGATAACATTTATTATTTTTTAATAAAATTTTTTGATTTTCTTTCTTTTCTTTTTCCTTTTTTTCTTTTCTCTTTCATTTCCTTCTTTTTTCCCCGGATCAGGGCCGGCGAAGGTCACTGAGCCCTTGCTGGACACTGGGCAAGGGCAGCGAAGCCCTCGTCAACGACCCTTGCCCAGTGGCCAGCAAGGGCTTGGTAACCCAAGTTGGCCACAGTAAAAAAGAAAGAAGGAAAAGAGAAGAAAGGAAAAAAAGTTAAAAAAAATTTAAAAATTAAAATATCTGTTAAAATTTCTCTTTGTCGGTGTTGGCCGTGCCATATAGGATTGTCGGCGTTCGGTTGATATAAAATTAAAAAAAAATTAAAACCCACTATACCAGCAGCTAATACAAATGGGTAGAGTAATTTTTTTCCATGCATTTATAAAAATTAGTCGAATTGAAAAGTTACAATAATTAAAGCGTTGACGAGGTGGACGCCGACTAATTCCCAAAGTCAATTTCAATATTCAGTGTGATTTTTTCTTTATTTAGTTATTTTTTCTTCTCATTATTATGATGTTTGGTGTTATGGTAATTCCAATGCAAAATCCATTGCCCCTTGATGTTACTGGAAGCAGCTACAAGGGCCATTCAGCTGACCTAATAACGAGAGTTTCATGTCCAATCTATAGACAGAACTAATCTATTGAAGTAGCATGATACTGGAAGGTGAATTTATGTAACAATTATAAAAAATTCTGACGCGAAATTGAAGACGTTTACCTCGTATTACCTACATATGCTAATGAATTAAGCTTTTGATTATGCGCACGCAAAGCACGGGCAAATCATCTAGTGAATTCAACGACACACGTCACCATTCATTTCACTTCTTTGTACAATTTCTGAACGAATCCGCTCATTTACACTAGTTTCTGAGGATGTTCTACGATGAAGAAAGATATGGAGAATCTCCTAATTATGTCCGACACCATTAGTTTCAATCAACTGATTAGGGATAATTATTTAAAGAAGTCTAAGTTCTGGTCTTCTTAAACTATGTCATGTAATGGGAACATGCTTCAACTACCTTAGTCAATCCACATATATTTCTTTTGGCTCTGCGTTCCCATTTCGACATTTCTTCTCGGATATAATTATGTACATTAATGTGACAAAAAATGAATTAATTAATTTAGTCCCTGTGCATTGCACGAGAAGCGTCGTGAGGAGACAAATGCGAGGAAGACAAGTCCACAGAAGACTGCCATCAATTCCAATTGATTAATTAGGGATATTTAGTTTAAGAGGTAATTAGATTATTAATCACGGATGATCTTCTTAAATTATCTCATGCATGGGAAAGATGCTTCAGCTACAGCAACTCAATACAATACGATTTGCGGAGTGCCTGCCTTGTTGCCTGGATAATCTCGGCACTACGGAAAATGAACTTTGTTAAAAAAATGTTTTCAAAAGAAGTTATTTTCAAGAAAAATTATTTGATTTGTTAGGAAAATAAGCTCAAAATTATTCATTTTCTGCGAAACAAACAAGATTAGATCAAACTTGTGTGATATTATCAGTGGAGTAGGCTTCGAGGTTGAGCTACAAAGCGCGACATGTAAACGCATCTCATATAATAAGCTTAGAATCGGATGATTTGGTCTGATTTGGATGATTTCTGGTTCTTTTGCACACCACTAGTCCCTACAGTATTCAGGTACTTCTTTTTCCTCTCTCAAATGAAAATCATTCGTGTTATCGGCAAAATAACTCATAGAATGAATTATTTCATTGAGAGATGACTACTAATTATCGAACACATATGCACGAAGTTACTGAAGAATAACAAATGTGTAACAAGAACTTAGAATAAGGAAATAACATTATCGTTAATTGGATCGTCGCTTCCATGTTAAAAGTGGATGTGATTCACATATGGAAGCACATGACTTCCATCCCACTACAAAATACGAAAATGCAAGCACATCGAGACTATTTATTTCGTGAAAAATAAATGATTTGAAAAATATTTTCTTGAAAATTGTTGCTTGTATCACTTGAAATGATTAGTTAATGAAAAATGTTTTCACCATCAACATAAATTTATATCTAAATATTTTCGTGGACGATGAAAATATTTTTCGTTCATTCTTTTTTTGTAAGCAATCATTTTGAGGAAAAGTTGATGATGGAAACATTTTTGGCTCATTCCTTTTTTTTTTTTGTAAGTGATCATTTTGAGGAAAATAATTTTTAAATTATTAATTTTCGACGAAACAAACGAAACCCGATATAGTGTTTTGTACATCCCTTATGCGACTAGTATATGACAGTCAACAGGGAATCTATAATCAATAATTGATATCCCCACAAACCTTGTGATTAAAAACAAGATAAGTTCGTTGGATGCCCTAAACTTGTTAAGAAAGTGTGATTGAGTCTTAGAACTTTAATGAAATGCAATCAAATTCAAAAACTTGTCAAATTGGCGCGATCAAGTTCTTCCATAAACAAAAAATGTTGACATGATTTTTTTTTTTAAATTATTTTCTCTCACCTACATGGTGTTTTACATGGCATTAAGGTTAACTACGCACTTAAACAACGTCATTTTAATCAAAATCTCAATTCTAACCTAAAATTTAGTTTAAATTAAACAGCTAAATTTTAAAAAAATAATACAAGAGGGAGCCACAGCCTCATCGCTGTTGGGGCATCGGCGATGGTGAACGAGGTCACCAACGACGCTCACCGAGGTGCTGGTGACCCCGTTGGCCATTGTCAATGAGTCTTCTCACCTTGAACTTTTTTATTTCTGATTTTGTTTGGCAAACTTATCCAAATCACCAAATTAATATGTTCATTTGCTTTGTTCGGAAGTGCATCGAAGAGAAGCATGACCTAAAAAAACAGTCGGAGGTGAGAAGATTACCAAAGATAATGGTGTACTCGAACGAGTTCTGATACCTAATCATGAAGATGAAGGCAATGATGAAGGAGTATGCTCCATGAAGAGGAAGACCTAGGGTTTTTGTGTGTGGGTGGGTTGTTTTGGGGTACGCTGTGATAAATTTATGTAGGATAAATTTACCCCAAACTAATTTTTGGGTCACTAAAAACTTCAAATTAGTACACGTGTGACACATTTACCCTTTGTTAAATTTTACCATGATATGGCCGAGCTGGATGACATATGGTAATAAATTTATTTGTATGGCAAATCCACATGAAAATCCTTAACCCTCTCTCTTTGTTTGTTCAATCAGTCCTAATTTGAAAACAAATTAGGATTTGGATCAAAATGATGCCGTTTAGGTGCTTTAGTTAAGCTTAATTCCATGTAGGATGCCATGTGGGAGAGAGAAAATTAAAAAAAAAAAAAAAGCCATGTCAGTATTTTTCATTAATCAAATTAGACTAAGTCAATGGAATGACTTGATTGCATCGATTTAACAAGTTTTAGGACTTCATTACACTTTTTAAAAGTTCATTAAGATGAAGTTAACATATGCCATGTAGGAGAGAGAAAAAAAAATCACATCTGCATTTTCCATTAGTCAAATTAATGAAGTTAACAGAATGACTTCATTGCATCAATTTGACAAGCTTTATGACTTGCACTTTTTGAAAGTTTTAGAACTCAACTGCACTTTTTTTTGTCACAAATTTTAGAACTTTCTATTGCACTTATCCCAATTAAAAAACTTCCAAATGAGGAGGTGAGCAAGGCAGATCAAAGTGAAAGAGAGAGTAGGTCACATGCCGATGATCTCACCATTGATGCCTCCAACCGGCGATGATGGGGCGGGCGGTGAAGCCAAATTTATTAGTAAGGGCTTTTTTGTCTTTTACCATTTCTTTTGCTTCTTGGTTAAAAGCTATATCTCATATATTAGCGATATAGATGTAGTAGCCATCAATAAGGAGAATGAAGCCTAGATTTTAAGAGTCCGCATCCACTAAAATTTTCTGTTATTTGCAGCCAAATAGAGATAAAATTTTGTTAAGATAAGACTCTAATAAATTGAATTTGACCTAAAGAGTCCTAATCAACCAAACACCTATCAATTTCAGCAAAGTGATGTCATCATGGGTTGGCAAATTTCTTCCATTTTATGGGCTACCTCAGTAATTTCAAGGTCTTTGGGCCTTAATTAATTCAACAGTAATAAACTAAAGGCTTCAATGACCAAAAATGGGCTAGATTTGAGATAAAATTACCACAGTAAAGTTATATGACCAAATCAAAGCATCATGGGCCTCTTGTTATGATTTGTCAAAACATCTTACTCACAAAACCACGACTCCCATTGTTATTCTCTATGCCTTACCTCCTTTCTTTCCATGGTAATCCCTCTTGGACACGTGCAACGAGATCATTCCTGTGACCTAAATAAATATCAATGACAAAATAAATATGCAATGCATGAAAAATTAATTTTGTAGAACTATAACTAATTCTCATTTTATGCTTAAATGAACAATTTTCTTAAAAATCAAAATTTAGGTGTCAACAAATAGCAGAAGGAGAAGCGCAAAGTAGTATAGAGAGAAAAAGAAAAAGAGAAGTCGTGACGGCTTTATGGGTGTTCTCAATCTCTTTGTGCCCAGATCTTGTGAGAAGATAATCAATTGTATTCCTACTTTTCTCGAAGACTAGTGGATTCGCAGAGTGCCTCTACACGAAGACGTAGTCTAAGTTTGGGTGAATTTCGATAAGAAATGCTCTAGTATGTTCTTTTGATTATGTTTTTTTATTATTATATTCTGCTAGTGTGAATTGTTTGCTTAGGTTATTTTTCTGGAATTGGTGCACGATTCCTAACAGATAGCTTGCGGTGGAGCATTCGACATAGGATTCATGGAGAAGTAAAATCGATATGGTTGCGGGCTAAAACATGTCCTGCATCTTCTTTGTTGCTTGCATTTGCATAAATCTACATTTATACAAGTATGAATCTCCTTTCATCCTAGTAGCTCAGGTCTTTTAAAATCGAATTCTAACATAGCATTGAAACTTCGATCCAATTTCTTCTTAGCATGAAAGTAAGTTGTTTCGTTGTCCTGCGTTTGGATTTGTGTGGTGCATGATATAGGTGGCGTCCGAATTTAGCATGTGGTGCTACTGCTAGTCATAATAAAAAAGCATCGACGCCTTCTGCCGAGTCTCTGTCTTTTGCAAGCTATAATAGAAAAGCAAAGACAACCGGCGATGTCCCAAGCAGTGTGAAATCTTTACTAAAGATGATGTTTTCTCAATAGATGATTAACTAGATGTTAAGAAAATTCGTTCATCTCCTTGTGATTCTAGTCTCGAGTTTTGTAGAGAGCAGCACCGCATGAGTAAAAACCCAAATGTATTAAGTCGATGCGGGGGAGCGCGTCCTTAAAATCACATGAGGAAGTGGACCAATTGAAATGCCCGAAAGGTGATCCGGACTTCACTTTACTCCTTATACCAAAGAAAAAAGTTAAGAAAAATAATGTCGACACAACATTTTTATATCCCTTTGTTAGATAAGAGGGAAGTTCCACTTGAATTTCCTATTCCATAAATTTAAAATGGAAGCCTAACATGTAACGATAGACCTACCTATAAAGAACCCACTACATTAATTCATCTAATATATATGCGTCAAGGAAATTTGTCCACGATTCTATGAAAATTAGTTTAATGGAAAAGTTCGAATGTATGCATTACATGTGAATTTAGGTTAAGGAATAATAGGATGTGTAAAAAGAAAAAAACAGATAATAGGGATATAACATTACTAAATGAAAGGATTTTTATCGTTTATATTCCAATTCGAAACTCTAAATAATTAAATTAAAATCACTAAAGTGTTGAAGAGGTGGACGCCGATTCTAATCCCCGCAGTCAAGGTCAACTGATTAGGGATAATTAATTTAAGAAGTCTAAGTTCGATGATTCATCGTAAATATATATATTTATTTCTTTTGGCTGTGCGTTCCTTTTTCGACATTTCTTCTCGGGTATAACTCTGGATAACACGTTGATAAAAATGAACTAATTACTTTAGGACCTGACATAGGGGTGTTAATTTTTCAAAAAAAAAAAAAAAAACGAACTAAACCGAACCGAACAGAACCATTAGCGTGCAAGCTTAAACTAAACCGAATCTCTCTCTAAACTGAATATGAACTGAATCAAAAATTCAGTTCGGTTCTGTTTAGTTCAGATCGATTCTCGATTTTTAGTTTTATTTTTGTTTTTCCTTTTCTTTATTTTCTTTCCTTTTTTCCTTTTTCGAGTTGAGGGCCGGCGGATGCCAGCTATCCCCGCCGGCCCTTGCCCAGGGGCTGCCGGTCCTTAGCCCCAAAAATGAAAAAAGAAAAGAAATGAAAAAGAAAAAATAAGAAAAGGTTATTTTAGAGATTTTCAGCGCGATTTAGTTAACCTAATCGAATATTAAAAGGAACCGGAACAACTTTATGTTTATAACCCAACAACAGAATGAAAGATGTGTGGAGGAAATGAAAATTCTCTATCGCAAGGATTGAGGTTTGATGTTCAATTTTATAGGCAAAACAAGAGAGAGAGTGGTTATGAAATTGTTGCAAAACCATTATAAATCAATTCGTAATAATAGAAGAATATGATTGGTCTATAGCAGTTATAGAATAATGAAGGTTTTTTGAAGAATAAATTGTACATTATAAAGTTGTTATATGACCGTTGGAAAACTGACCATTAGAAATAACGATGGCTAATCATTGCAGTTATAATTCTATTAAAACCACTTTAAAAGAATATTTCAAAACTGCTGAAATATCCAACATAGGTCACGTGCCGATCGCATGGTGGATGCCTCTAGCTAGAGATGATAGCTTGCGGTGGAGCATTCAACATAGGATCCATGGAGAAGTGAAAACAATATACATGGTCGCAAGCTAAAATGTGTCGCGCATCATCTTGTTGCTGGCTTATGCATAATCTACATTTATACATGTCGTCTCCTTTCATCCTAGTAGCTCAGGCCTTTTAAAATCGACTTCTATCAAAGCATTGAAGCTAAAATCCAATTTCCTCTTAGCTAATCAAGCACTCTAAAATTTTTAATGTGGAATTTTTTTTTTTTTCTTTTCTTTTTTTAAGTAAGTTGTTTCGCTGTCCTGCGTTTGATTTTGTGGCAGATAGGTGGGGTCAGGCATTAGCAGGGCACGCAATTTTTAATGTGGAATTCATCAGTTTCCTTCTTCGTTTCCACATGTAAGTAAGTTGTTTCTCTGTCCTGCGTTTGGATTTGTGTGGTGCATGATACAGGTGGGGTCAGGCATTAGCATGTGGTGCTACTGCTAGTCATAATAGAAAAGCATTGACGCCTTCTGCCGAGTCTCCGTCTTTTGCAAACTATAATAGAAAAGCAAAGACAACCGGCGATGTCCTAGGCAGTGTGGAATCTTAGTGTGGAATCTTTAGTAAAGATGATGTTAAGGAAATTCGTTCATCTCCTTTTGATTCTAGCCTCGAATTTTGTTGAGAGCAGCACCACGTGAGTAAAATCCCGAATGTATTAAGTCGATGAGGGGGAGAGCGTCCTTAAAATCGCATAAGGAAGTGGACAAATTGAAATTTGCAAAAGCTTTTCCGGACTTCACTTGATCCATGATACCAAAGAAAAAAGTTTGAGTAAATAATGCTGACACAACATCTTTACATCTCTTCGTTAGGTAAGTGGGAATTTCCACTTAAATCTCCTATTCCATAATTATAAAATTGAAGCCTAATGTATGACGATAGAGTCACCGATAAAGAACTCACTACATTAATTCAGCTGATATATATGCGTAGAGTAAATTTTTCCACGTATTTATGAAAACTAGTCGAATCGAAAAAGTTCGAATGTATGCATTACATGTAAAATCATTCCAATGATGTCTTGTCCTTACTATAGTGTCGAGTACCTTTTTTTTTCCCGTCAAATGTAAATCAAAACCCACTACACTAGTTTAGCTAATATAAATGGGTAGAGTAATTTTCTCCGCGCATTTATGAAAATTAATCTAATCGAAAAGTTGGAATAATTAAATTAAATCATTAAAGTGTTGACGAGGTGGACGTGGATTCTAATCCCCGCAGTAAATTTCAATAGTCAGTGCATATTTTCTTTACTTAGATTTTTTTTTTTCATTATTATGATGTTTGGTGTTATGGTAATTCCAATGCAAAATTCATTGCCCCTTGATGATACCGGAAGGTGAATTCATGTGCAATTATAAAAATTTCCGACGTGAAATTGAAGATGATTACGTCATATTGCCTACATATGCTAACAAATTAAGCTTTTGATTATGCACGCGCAAAGCACGGTTAAATCAACTAGTGAATCCGAAGACGCACGTTATCATTCATTTCACTTTTTTGTACACTTTCTGAACGAATTCGCTCATTTACATTCGTATTCGTGGATGTTGAAGATACGAAGAATCTCCTAATTATGTCTAACACCATCGATTTCAATAAACTGATTAGGGATAATTCATTTAAGAAGTCTAAGTTCGATGATTCATCATACATGGTCCTCTTAAATTGTCTCGTGTAATGGGAACATGCTTCAATAATTCCGTGTATTAATTTGATAAAAAAATGAACTAATTAATTTTATCCCTGTGCATTGCACGAGAAGCTTCGTTTAGTAGGAAGGAGACAAATGTGAGGAAGACAAGTCAACTGCCGTCAATTCCGATTGATTAATTATGGATACTTAGTTTAAGAGGTAATTAGCTTATTAATCACGGATGATCTTCTTGAATTATCTCATGCATGGGAAAGATGCTTCAACGACAGCTGTGGGGGAGTGTCTGCCTTGTTGTTCTTCATTTGTTTCACGAAAAAAGGATAATTTGAAAGTTATTTTTTGAAAAATGATATCTTATATCACTTGAAATAATTAGTTGATAAAAAATATTTTCATTAACGAAAATAATTCATGTCTAATCATTTTCGTAGACAACGAAAATATTTTGTGTGCATTCAATTTCATAAATAATAGAAGCTATCGTTTTCATTTTGAGATGTTTTTCAAATTATTCATTTTCCGTGAAACAAACGGGCCCTTAACTTCAAGCCATATTCGACCCTTGATAATAATAATAAAAAATTCGAAATTTAGGCTCCATTTACTTCACACAAAAAAAAAAAAAAAACTTTGTTAAAAATAATATTTTCAAAAGAAGTTTTTTTCAAGACTAAGGCTCCATTTTTTTTTTTTTTTAGAAAAATGGATGATCCGCAAAACATTTTTCCTGAAAATGATCATTTATATCACTTGAAATAATTAGCCAATAGAAAATGCTTACATAATTGATAACTATTTATGTACAAATATTTTCATGGATGGGAAAAATATTTTATTTGTTCATATGTTTTTGTAATCAATACAAGCGGTTATTTTTAGGAAAATGTTTTCCGAATCATTCATTTTCTGCAAAACAAATAAGATTAAATAGAACTTAACGCGATATTATCTGGGGAATAGGTTTCAAGGTTGATCTGCAAAGCGCCATATGCAAACACATTTAATATACAAAGGAACGTAGTCGTGATTAGTTGGTGGGACACAGGAGTGACGAGTATCTGGTCGGAGATGATTAGTTTAAGATTCAAATCATGGACGATCTACTTAAATAATCTTGTGCGTGGAAAAGGTGCTTCAGCTATAGCTAGTCAATACAAATATAATCAAACTAAACCCTTGTTCATCTTCTCAAATTATCTCGTGACTTCAGCCAAAAAAAAATCAAATGCATTTTCTCTGCGTTCCCATTGCAAAACCTTTTTGTTCGGATACGATTAATCTCCGACCAGCATTGTAATAACTTGAGGACATGGGCTCCAATGGTTAACCACTTGGTTATATAAGAAACAGGCTTCTTGCCCTACTTTTGCACTGTACCTCACCTCCATCGATCGTCTCTCTAGCCAAAACAAGAACATCAGCCAAATGTTGTCCTTCTCTCGTTCTTACGCTTCCGCTGCCATGATTCCATTGCCGATCACAACCATCAGAGCCCATTCCGATCGAGGGGAACACAACACCTTCCTCTCTGCAATGTCACCAAGAAACGTTGAGCTTCAACTAGGGTTTCAAGAACCGTTCCTTCATTTACCGAGATTTCCTCGAAATAACGACCGAAACATCGTACCTTCGCGAAACATGGCCATCAAAGATAAAGATGATGGCAATGGCCGTGACGTTGGTGTTGCCGCCACCGCCTCCCCCGCTGCCATCACGGATATGGCTCGGGAATCGCGAGATGGCATTGGAATAGTTGGCTTCCTTGAGAGAAGGAACTATCTTGTCACCGGTGCGACTGGGTTTCTCGCGAAAGGTAACGGAATTGAGCCGCTTGATGTGTTCATCCTGACCTAATGTTGTGCTGGTCTTGGAAATTCTCCTTCTACGAAAAGATGGGAATCGATGTTCTTTGAATGTGATGATACAGATATCTACGCTAAGCAGTCTTTAGACTCAACATTAATGATGGATAATGAACTCATTCGTTTTCTGCTGTTCCAATTCCATTGCTTGTTGACACTATTGTTCACAGTTCTCATCGAGAAGATTTTACGCGTGACTCCCGACGTGGGGAAGATATTCCTGCTGATCAAGGCAAAAGACGAGCGAGCTGCCATGGACAGAGTCAAAGAAGAGGTTGGTGTGTCGTAAGACGACACATATTACCTGCATGTGCATGTGCAGGCATGTGCATGTGCAGGCCACGTGCTAAGTTGCATTGTTAATGTTCATGAAGGAAAACGTGCTCTTTCCGAACACCAAGAACCTCTGTTCTTCTCTATTTTCCAGATTATAGGGTGCGAGTTGTTCAAGTGCCTGCAGCAAAAGTATGGAGAAGAATACACAGATTTCATGCTGAGCAAGCTTGTCCCAGTGAAGGGCGACATCCGGGAGTCGAATATGGGAATAGCCGATGATTTGCTTCGCCAAATTACGCGAGAAGTCGATGTGATCATAAACTCAGCAGCCAACACCACTTTGGATGAGAGGTATCTTGAATTTTTCTCTGTTATTCCCATACAAAATGAAGGAGGAAGGGATGACAATGACATAGCTTTCACTGTTTGTGTTCCACGAGCCCGACTCAACATGGCTTCGACCGAAATCAAAACCCTAATCTCGAAAATACGTTCGGTTCAATTCATTTTTCTTCTGCTACTGTCCTTTCCCATTCCTATGAATACTTTAGCTGATACATTTCACTCCTTGCGATACATGTGTAGGTACGATGCAGCTCTCGTCGCGAACACCATTGCACCTTCTCGGCTTCCTAAGCTTCGCCAAGAAATGCAAGAAACTAAGCCTTTTCTTGCACTTGTCGACGAGTAAGAAAAATGAACGCTTGTTTCGAAAATTCATGCGAAGGAAAAATGAAACTGTACATTTCGGTTCGTTTATCCCCATTTTTTTTTTTATCATTATCATCATCGTTATCATTTTCATTATTGATAGCATATGTGAATGGAGAGAGGCCGGGAATATTAATGGAGAAGGCTTTTGAAATGGGGGAGCGCAGAATAGATTCGTCGACTCAAAGCAAGTTGGACGTCCATTACGAAATAAATTTGGCTTCAGATCTAGTCGAGACACTCCCTCCAAATGAAGTGCCTCAGAAATTAAAGGAGATTGGTTTGGCCAGGTGAACATCTACCTCCAATTTTAACCCAAGGTTGAATTAACATAGACGGCTTTACCCAATAATCGAAAACCATGAAACTATTTTAGACTTGTTAACACCTAGATTTTGGCCTTACCCAATATTTGAAAACCGCAAAACTATTTTAGCCTTGTTGACACTTAAATTTTGGCAATAAATTATGAAAATATTTATATACGTTTCACTCATCGGTACTCATACGTTTTCAAAAAGTTCTGGGCGTTGAAATTGAATAAAAATCAAATCATGGAAGTCTCAAGAAAAGAAAAATGGGATGATGTAAAGGTCGTATGGAAACAACTACCCGACTGCTTCTTTTTAATTCAAGAATTTTGTCCCCTAAAATGAAAACTTATTCTGAAACATTTTTCTGAAAATGACCACTCGCCCGGAATTTATTAACCATGTATGAGTTCAGGGCAAGAATGTATGGGTGGCAGAATGTATATCAAATGACCAAGGCCATGGGGGAGATGATGATAAACACAGATAGAGAAGGAGTACCCGTTGTAATCATTCGTCCCAGCGTAATCGAGAGTACTTTTCGAGAGCCTTTTCCTGGATGGATTCAAGGTTACAGGTGCTTTTTTTATTATTACTCGTTTACTTTTTTCGGCATAAATAATAATTACAATAATAACCACAAATTTGCTGATGCTAATTAAGATAAGTTTCTCTTTCATGTGCCGCAAGAGTGCTCGACCTCTTGATCTTGTCCTATGGGAAAGGTCGACTTCCTGGTTTCCTAGTCAACCCCAACACAGTTATGGACGTGGTGAGTGAGCAATCCATTTTTATTTTAGGGTTCAAGGCACGGTTTAAGACTAAGCGTTGGTTGGACTTTGACCAAGACTAAGCATGAAAATATAGAATAATTGAGATAAATAGAGCCAAGAAAGATTTGAACTCAAGACCTTCTGTTCTGAAATGAAAAAAAATATTGTAAGATTATTGTCAGCTGTTTTAAAAAAATAAATTAGTATTTTGTGGTAAGTTTAGGAAACGTGTGGGACACAGTTGTTCCATTAAACATTACATATGAAGGTGTATTTGGTATTTTACTACCAGAGGTCTTGAGGGGTGGGGTGGAAGCAATTTGTCACCCAACTTCTGCAATTTTGCACAATGGATTTCTTTGTCTTGAATTATTGTTTCTCAACAACACTCAGGTACCGGCAGACCTAGTAGCGAATGTGATCCTCGCGGCCATCGCAAAGCACGGGATAGCCGCGAGCCCTGGCATTGATGTGTACCACGCGGCGTCATCCACGGTGAATCCGATGACGATGGGCGACATGTTCAAGTATTCCCGCGACCATTTCGCGGCTTCTCCCTTGACGGACAACCAAGGAGATGAGATTCAAATTACTGACATGGAGTATTTCAGCTCAATAAGCAGCTTCTCCTCTTACATAGAGAAATACATAGTAGAGAAAAGTGGCTTGAGCACAGAAATTGGCCCTAATTCAAACACAAAGCAACATTCCAGGCTTGAGGCAAGATGCAAGAGAATGGCAGAGAGTCTAATTCACTTGGCTAAGTTGTACGAGCCCTACATGTTCTACCATGCAAGGTAATAATAATCATTAAAACTAATTTATGTTTATATTATAGTGGAGTGCAATATAATGCACACATAATATCCAAAACAAAATCTGTGCACTGAATTTTGCAAAATTTCGTTAATGGGTGTTTTGGGTGTTTGAGATATGCGTTAGCAAAATCACATTTTTTTGTCGAAGCAAAATCATTTTTTGACCAATGCAGAGAGCATTCTTTTTGGTGTGATACTGGTAACCAGAAAATTGCCCAAAAAACTTCTAAACCTATTGCACTTTTTTCAATTCAGTATCAAACTTTTTAATTTTGTCAATTTAGTATTAAACCTTTTAACAATTTGTCAATATAGTTTATCCGGCTAATTTTAGCTAGAAATTGATGACGTCGATGCCGAGTATCTTACGTGGCATGGCCAAGGTTGACGTGGAAAATTTCTGATTTTTTTAGAAAGAGAAATTCTTTTCTTACCTTTCTTTTTTTGTTAACAGCTAGCAAAGGGCTACCGGCTAGCAAGGGGTCGCCGGCCACCATCAGAAGCCTGCCGACCCCCGTCGGCCATTGGATGAGGGCCGCAGGCCCTCACCGCCGTGGGCAAGGGTCGCAACCCTTGCTCCCCTTGCTCAAATGTGAGTGAGGGCCGCATAGTCCTCGCTGTCCTCGCTCAATGGTCGGTGAGGACTATGTGGCCCTCACTCATAGTTGAGCAAGGTCAGCGAGGGCCGCAACCCACGCTAGCTATTAGCGGGGGTCGTTGGGCCTTGGCCGGCGGCCCCTTGTCGGCCCTTAATAATAAAAAAAGAAAAGAAAATTAATAAAAATGTCAAAAAATTTAATAAAAATTTTCACCTCAATATCGATCGTGCCACATGTGAAGGTTCGCATCCATGTTTGCAATTTCCAATCAAAATTGGTTGAAATGACTAAATTGGCAAGTTATCAAAGGGTTTAAGATCCAGTTGACACAACCGAACAATTTAGGACTAAATTGACACAAATGCAATAAGTTTATGACTTTTTCACTAATTCTCCATATTTGGTAACTGATTGGGACTAACATAGATAGATTGTGTATTGACAGGTTCGACAGTGGGAATACCCAAAAGTTGATGGAACAAATGTCGACCGAAGAGGGCAATAAATTTCCAACGGATTTGAGGAGCATAAATTGGGATGATTACTTCGCAAATGCCCATATTCCGGGTCTAAGGAGGCATGTCATCAAAAAGGCATCCTCGTCTTGATCTATCCTCGTCTTGCCCTACAATACTGTTGATAAATTACAGGGCTGGCAATCTGGATTCCTGGTGAAAATGTAGAGTAAATGGTTTATTCAAAAATCGTGTCAGCTTATGTTTCATTTCGAACTTGTCGATTGATATCCATTTCCATCGTGTCAATTTGAATCAGAAGTCGTCGCTCCACGTGCAATCTTTAGAATTGTAATGTATCTGGAAGTGTGAAAGTTCCATTGTCTCTCGATTCAGAAATAAGAATGAAGACCTGACGATGGTATGCTTTATCGTTATACTTTCGAGTGACATTTGTGTTATTTACGGGTTGAGTTGCTTCTGTTGTAATATACAATTAAATAAATCAACAAAAACCAAAAATAACGATAACAAAAAGCGAGATCGTGGTGGTCCGAATACTCCCACGGGAGAGCCAAAGAACAATCCACATAATCGAGAAAATTACAATCGCCAAACGCCGGTTTCCGCACCTAGATTATACCCAAACCCTAAGTGTTCACAAATAAACAACTTAATTGGATATAGTAAAACTCACGAAGCACAAATCCCTTTGCGGTCGTACAGCCCGAAACCAAGAACACGCAGAGTTCTTGGTTCTCTCTTCTTCTCCTGTGTACGAAGGCTACTGTGCGGCGTCCTTCTTTCTCTTGATTTGCGCGGCTTCTGCAGGTTTCACAAAAAGGGGAAGCAAAACCCTTCCCTTTTTTCTCTTTTGTTCCTCCCACGCTGGGCCCACAAACTTTCTACTTGCACGCACAAAGAAATAAAGAGCACTATCTTTCTTTATGCTAGTTAAAGATATCCAAGACCATTTGACTTGGTCAAATCTTCTTGAAACACCAAATATAGATAAGCCCATTCAACAGAAAATACAAGAACTTGAGGTACGACCAATCTTGGATATTTATCCAAATTACGAAAAAAAAACTCGAGACATAATTAACAGCTTCTGTGTGCCCACAGCTACTCCCCAGCCTTGCAAATTTGAACTAGCTTGGCCCACAGACCATGCAATACCAGCTCCGAGACAAAAGTCCTCAGCGTGGGATTCCGAGTGAGTGCAAGGTGGAGATGACATTGTGCTCTAGGACCTATCATATGCTCGCATATTTTGGACTTTTGAAACTTGAAACTTATCCCGTAACTATTGCTGCGTATTAA
Source organism: Rhodamnia argentea (assembly GCF_020921035.1). Lineage (NCBI taxonomy): Eukaryota > Viridiplantae > Streptophyta > Magnoliopsida > Myrtales > Myrtaceae > Rhodamnia > Rhodamnia argentea. The sequence goes on along the minus strand of NC_063154.1, from coordinate 4,021,078 downwards.
TGTTGCAATCGACCCCGCCATGTCGATTTCGCATGTTCCTTAAATTCCTAAAATTGAAATTTATCCTATAACTTCAGGATACGCTTTCTTTCTTGGATCAAGAGTAATTTCTCGGTCCTCGAAAACATAACAAGTTGTTGCACTCTCGACAACTGAAGTAGAATACATGGCGTTAGCTTCAACGGCTTGAAGTAGATGCTTGGTGTTGTTGATTATGAAAATCAATTCTAAGGGAGGCTGTTAAAATATTAGTAAAATTGATTACCATGTTTGACAAACTCTTCCGTGAAGACAAAAAAGGAAATCCAACTGGCGAGATTTATGGTTGGCTGCACGAATTCAAGAATGAAGAAGTCTATGAGAAGTCCTGATTAAATGCCAGCATGTTGTATGAATAGTAAGGAAGACGAAGAATTATTGCATTCAATGAAAGAGAGGCCTCTGAAGTAATGTAGCAAGCCTTTAATGAAGAGGAAAGCTTGAAGAAAAAAAGCTCAACAACAGTCATTCAATTTTTCATCGAAAGATACGCATGTTTTTTCTGATTGCTTGGATTTAGTGTTTTGCCTTTTTTGAATTTTGTGTGTTTCATTTGTCTTTTTTTATTTGTGGATTTTATTGCTTTGTGACTTTCTTTCGTTTCTTTCAGACACTGTGCGACCAACCTCTATAAAGATTGTGAAGTTCAGTTTGTAAAATACACCGAAGCAAAAAGCATATGCATTCCAATAAAAGCTCTCCCTCCAATCTTTACTTGTGCCCTTGCTCTAAATTTCCAAAGTCAGTGTTATTGTTTTGGTTCCAACATTTTAAACCTTCAAAATTTGCACCCATTGAAACGGAGAAGATCCATATTTTTCCAGGAAGATCGGAGGAGATCATTAAAAAGATGCAGTTACCTTCGTCTTAGTAATGACAAAAGAGAAGAGAGCCAAGAAGAGAAGTGAAGCCTAAGTTGGATGGATCCAGAAAGGGTCTTCCGAGGATAACTCCCGAATGGGGGCAAGGCATTGGGCTTTTCTTCAACCTTGTAGAAAGATAGCCAGTGAATGAATGTCTCTCGTTGTTGTAAGGGGTTTGGTTTCCCTTGGAAAGAATCTCCTCCGCTCTTAGAAAAGCACGAGAGAAAAATCGCGCACACTGATCACCTTTGCTCCTTTCCCGCTTTCCGCCTTGGACTAATTAGCTCTAGCTCCGACTCCTTTGACTTGCAGGCCTACTCTATGGCATAGCCAAGATTGATTCATTCGATTCGACAAGGGTAAAATGCCGGGTTGAAGGTCCAGCACAGTTGGTAGGAGGAGTATCCAGAAACCAGACCCTAAGAAAACAAATAGCAGGCCTTTCCCTTCTTCTGTTTTCACCCTTTGTTTTAGTCCTTTTGAAATAGGGCTGGATTCTCAAATCCATCCAACATAAGCCAACGAAGCGACATGGGTTTTCTCATCTATTGCCTCGGCGGCGGCAGCAGATCCTTCAACAGCGGATCGCAGTGGCAACCTTAGTTGAATATGTAGGATAGGTCGGAGGTGGTGACACACAAACGACCAACCCTCATGATAGTGACCATTGTGTAAAGCACACCGCAAAGCCCCCGCCACATCGTGTCCCAAGTCGCTTCGTCGTCTTATGACGGACAAGAAGGGAGGAGATTAGAACGAGCGACATGGAGTGTTTTAGCTCAATGGACAGCTTCTCGGCTTACATGCAGAGTGACCGTTGCAGAGAAATTAGCAACAGCCGAAACCCTAAGCGAGAGGCGTTCATGTGCATCTTTGCTAGGGAGCAGGTCCTCTTGTCATCCTCCATTTGGCGATAGTAAGACCCCACTTGAACACGCCTCTAATCGGAACGATGGGCCGGGCAGGGCCGAGCTACAGATCGAGCTTAACTTAGTCACTAAAACTAGCCCGTTCTCTCCAAAAACGCGCATCGGTTATAGGCCTAGACGGAGTGGGGTGGTAGCACATGGTGAGCGAACCAGGCCCTTTGCGCTTGCTCTTGGACGGGCCAAGCCCTCCCAAACCCATGAACTAATTATCCGCACAATTTGATAAATTCTCCTCGTTTGGCATTTGATGAGGCTGAAATAAAATGGCCGTGACAAGAGTGAGTAAGATGGACCGGCCGAATCAGGAATCACCCGAACCGGACTGTGTTGACGGGTTTGGTCCGGTTCTAGAAGCCATAGGTCCATTCCCCAATTCCTCAAGGTGCAACCGGTGTCCGGGCAAGCTCCCCTCCTTCCCTCTTCCCTTATTTAGTGTCTCTTTTGCTAACGAGGAAATGACCCAAATGGCTTATGGACTTTGGTTCAATATACGATATGGCATTTGAACTTTAATTTATTCTATGTGGTCAATGAACTTTAGCTCAATATGCAATATCATCCTTAAACTTTTAATTTGTATAACATAGCTTATGGACTTTTGATATATGTTTAATTTAGTTCTTAAGCTATACATTATTTGTTTAATGTTGTCTCCGAACTTGAATTAATGAAAGGGCGGCACTAAACCTTTTCATACGGTTTATGGACTAAAGTAAATATGTACCAAAACTCTAGGGACCATATTGAATAAATTAAAAATTTAGGGATGACATTGCACTTTTGACTAAAATTAACAAATTCAAAGTTCATGGACTACGTTGCACATTATGCCAAAGTTCGGGGAATATTTATGTCATTATCCCTTTACCAATTAATTCAATTATTTTTTCCCTATAATTTTCTTTTGCCAATTAACGAAAGGGAGAATTACCCAAAACGTGTTAAACCCGTTGCAATTGTATTAATTCAGTTCTAAACTTTTTTTTTTTGCCAATTAAATCTTAAACCTTTTGCAATTGTGTCAATTCAGTCCATCCAATCAATTTTGGCCGGCCAGCGATGATGTGACATCGGCCATCCGGCGATATAATATTTTCAATATTTTTTAATTGTTTTGAATTTTTATTTTATTTTTCCTTTTTTCCTTTTCTTTCTCTTTCTTTCTCTTCTTCCTCCTCTAGCCGGTCGTCGGCGGCAATTGACCAGAGGTGAAGCCAGCAATCGGCAAGATCGACCTCGCTAGATCCGGGCCGGCGAGGTCTCTCTCGCTCGCCCCTGGCAAGGTCGGGACCAACCTCGCTAGCGGTGGGCATGGTCGGTCGCCACCTGTAAGTGGTTGTAGGAGGAAGAAGAGGGAAGAAAAAAAAAAAGGAAGAAAGAAAAATAAAATTAAAAAGGAAAATTAAAAAAATATTAAAATATTGTGCTCCAAACGACCGGCTAAAATTGGCTGGGTGGACTAAATTGATAAAAGTACAAAATTTTTAAGACTGAATTAGTAAAAAAAAAAATTAGGACTGAATTGGTACAATTACAATAGGTTTAGGACTTTTTTGGTAATTTTTTCATTAACGGAATAAAGCATCTTTACTTTTCATATTAGCCTAGATTTGGCGAGGGAGTTGATCATACAGCCTATTTCCCAATATGTGTTTCAAAGTTTTCTAAGTGAGATTGTAGTCAAGCGAATGGCAAACGTAAGGGTGAGAGCGGTTCTAGGTTTTGCACAAGTTTCACTTAGAACTTGTAATCTACCCGTTAAAACATGTTCCTTAATTTTTTGTAACTTGGTACCTACCTTGCATACCGTGGAACCTAGAACCTATCTTGTCATAAGTTCTAGGGTTGGTTCCAAGGTCTTCCAAGGTGCCACCTGTATTTTTAATTAACTATTGCGGTGAATCAAATGGCCATCACTTATTGCTACAATCAAGTAACCTCAACTCATGTTTAGACACATGAATAAATATAACACATTAACAAAGTAAAAGCCTCAATCACAAATATTGTAGGAAATGGAAGTTTCGACTAGTGTTTCCATATTACAAACTTATAAACGGACGCCATGGAATTCCACAGGATCTTGCGAAAATATATACCAAGAAGAATGCAAAAACTTGTTACGGGTTTCAGGTTCCACCTACCTGGAGCCTACCCATCGGAATATGTTTTTCAATTTTTGGAACCTGGAACTTACCCTACTTAGCTTGAAATTTGGAACCGAACAGGTTTCCCATCGAGCCGATTTCAGGTTCCAGATTCTACCCCGAAACCATGCTCACCTCTAGGCAAATGGCGTACCTGAAAAGTCAAACAGTCAAGTGTTGTTTGAATGCTCGGTTCTACCAGTATTTAGGGAACCCAATACACGGAAAATGGCGAAGGATTTGCTCACGGGACGTGGTCATGGACGCGGAGGTTATTCTGAGGAGGACAAAGGGAAAATTAAGTTTCCGTTGGAGAGAACCAACTTAACTTGCGTTGGACAGAGGGAGTTCAAAATCGGAAAAGCCACTTTCCCTTGGTTGAAAATGCGTTCCATAGACTAAATGAATCTCAAGGAGATGAATAGTTTGTAGTTTTGACCTGATGGAAAATCAGTTGCCGGAATTCGAAATTTATGCCAAACGAAGCGACTCCAACCGGCACATGAACTCCTACAATTGTGCTGGCCAAAGAAATAGTCAATGCATATAATAATTCCACTAAACCATAGATGATCTACTTAAATTATCTCCCTCGTGGGAAAGATGCTTCAACTACAACTAATTCAATACGTACATAATTACCCTAACCATACATGATCTTCTTAAATTATCTCCCTCGTGGGAAAGATGCGTCAACTACGGCTAATTCAATACGTAAATAATTACCCTAACCATACATGATCTTCTTAAATTATCTCCCTCGTGGGAAAGATGCGTCAACTACAACTAATTCAATACGTACATAATTACCCTAACCATACATGATCTTCTTAAATTATCTCCCTCGTGGGAAAGATGCTTCAACTACAGCTAATTCAATACGTACATAATTACCCTAACCATACATGATCTTCTTAAATTATCTCCCTCGTGGGAAAGATGCTTCAACTACAGCTAATTCAATACGTACATAATTACCCTAACCATACATGATCTTCTTAAATTATCTCCCGCATGGGAAACATGCTCCGACTACACATAATACACCAATTATTTTAGCGATGCATTCCCATTCCCATTTGTTAGTCGCTGGATCATAAATAAGCAACAAATTTGATCCCCACTACTTCTGCATTGTAACTCACCTCAATCAATCGTCTCTGTAGGCAGACAGCAACATCAGCAAAATATGTTGTCTTTCTCTCATTCTCACAGCTCCACTATTACAATTTCATCACCGCAGGCCATCATCGGAGCCCATTCTAGTCGAGGACCAAACAGTGCCTCCCTCTCTTCAATGTCACGAAGAAACCTCGAGTTTCGAAAAGGGCTTCGAGAGCCGTCCTTTGGTTTACAGAGATTTTCTCGGACTAACAAGCGAAACATGGCCGTCAAAGATAGCGATGACAGCAGTTGCCGTGACGCCACCGCCCCCTCTGCCATGGCTCTGGAATCACGAGGCGGTATCGGAATAATGGACTTCCTTGAGAGAAGGAACTATCTTGTCACCAGTGCGACTGGGTTTCTTGCCAAAGGTAAAGGAAATAAGCCGCTTAATATGCGTTCGTCCTGACCTAATGCCGTGGCGGTCTTGGAAATGCTCTTTTCCGAAATGATGGGGATTGATGTTCTTTGAACGCGGTAGTACAGATATCTGCGCTAAGCAATCTCTAGACTCAATATTAATGATTGATAATGGACTCATTCGTTTTCTGCTGTTCGAACTCCGTTGCTTGTTCGTGCTATTGTTTACAGTTCTCATTGAGAAGATGTTACGCGTCGCACCCGACGTGGGGAAGATCTTCGTGCTGATCAAGGCAAAAGATGAGCGGGCTGCCATGGACAGAGTCAAAGACGAGGTTGGTGTGTCATAAGAGGATACATATTATGTGCCTGTTTATCTGGAATACGATTCGCGCTGTTCAATTTTTATCATTCTGATTCACATCACGCAACGCCACGCGCGCTACATACATTGTTAATGTCCATGAAGAAGAATGCGTCGTTAATCGAACAGAGGAGACGATGTGATCTGACCGAAAAACTTTGTTCTTGTTCATTTTCCAGATAATAGAGTGCGAGCTGTTCAAGTGCCTACAACAGAAGTATGGAGATGAATACACAAATTTCATGCTGAGCAAGCTTGTTCCAGTCAAGGGCGACATTCGGGAGTCGAATATGGGAATAGCGGATGATTTGCTTCATCAAATAACGCGAGAAGTCGATGTCGTCATAAACTCAGCAGCCAACACAACTTGGGACGAAAGGTATCTTTGATTTCTCTGAGTTCTTCCTACACAAAGAAGAAGTTGGAAGGAACGACGCAGCTTTCATTGGTTTTTGTTCTGTACGATGGTACATGTTTGTGGGATTTGATTTCAGACCAAGTCCGACGTCGCTTCGGCTTTAACCCTAATCTTGAACATATATTGTTCCATTCCATTCACGTTTCTTTCTGCTACTGTTTGTCCCCGCTTCTCTTGCGTTCGTAAGAATGCTGTAATTGATGGATAGAGGAAATGCGACTTACTTACTTCCTTGCGATATATGTGCAGGTACGACGCGTCTCTCGTCGCGAACACGATCGCGCCTTCTCGGCTTTTAGACTTCGCCAAGAAATGCGAGAAACTAAAGCTCTTCTTGCACGTGTCTACGAGTAAGGAAAACGAACACTCGCGCGGAATTGAATTCCAAGTGCAGTTTAAAATTTGGAATTTCGGTAGATTATCTTTCTTTGTTAATGCGATTGTTATCGTAGCGTACGTGAACGGAGAGAGGCCGGGAATACTAATGGAGAAGGCTTTTGAAATGGGGGAGAGCAGAATAGATTCATCGACTGGAAGCAAGTTGGACGTCCATCACGAAATGAAGTTGGCTTCAGATCTGCTTGAAACACTTCCTTCTAATGAAGTGCCCAAAAAACTAAAAGACATGGGTTTGGCCAGGTGATAATCTCTCTCCAAATCTTAGACTAAGGTTTTTTATAATAGAGATGGCCATGCCAGGGGAAAATTGCTAAAAGAAAAGAAGAAGAAGAAGTCCTGAACCTATTTTATAGCGAGCAATTCAATCCTAAACTCTTCAGTTTAGTCCTAAACATTTTGACGATTTTTCAATGTAATCCTTCTACCCAATTTTGGTTGGAAATCCCTAATGTGGTTACCGGCCATCTTACATAACACAACCGATGCCGACATGCGATTTTGCAATTTTGTATTTTTTTTACTTTTTTATTTTTTTATTTTTTTTTTCATATTTCCCTCTGCTGATCACTTAGGCATCAGCAATGGCCGGCAAAGGTTGCCGAAAAAAGTGAGGGCTTAGTGGCCCTCGTCCAGTAGTGCCGGCCATCGCCGAGGGCCTAGACCAACGAAGTAAAATAGGAAAAAAAAAGAACCTTCACCGGCACAAGTGAGGGCTTAGTAGCCCTTGCCAAGTAGTGCTGGCCATCACCGAGGGCCCAGACCAGCGAAGGAAAATAGGAAAAAAATAAAAAATAAGAAAAAGAAAAGAAAAATGAAAGAAAGAAAAAGAACAAAAAAAGAAAAAAATTTGAAAATTAAATTCGCAAAAATCATCTATGTCGGCGTCAAACGTGCTAAGTAGGATAGTTGTCGTCCACATTAATGATTTCTAATCAAAATTGATTGGAAGGACTATATTGGCAAATTGTCGAAAGGTTTAGGACTAAATTGACCAAATTGAAAAGTTTAGTATTGAATTGACCGTCGTACAAAATATATTTTGCTTTCCTCTTTTTCAGTTATCGAATTTTGTACATGAATTTCCCCCTAATATGATAAACTTCTTTTTAATTTTCCAAAATTGTGAAGAATTTCAAACGTGGCTTTAAGTAACTTTAAAGATATTCGATGTTTTACATAACTTGACCTTTAGGGGCGTTTGTTTCGCGAAAAATTAATGATTCGAAAAATATTTTTTTCCTAAAAGTAATCGCTTATATCTCTTACAAAAAAAATGGATATACGAAAAATATTTCTATCATCCACAAAGATATTTGGATGTAAATTATTGGCGATAAATAAGTAAAGTCTGCTTTGAATATATTTAGGGCAAGAGTGTATGGGTGGCAGAGCACCTATGAACTGACCAAGGCCATGGGGGAGATGATGATAAACACAAATAGAGAAGGAGTACCCATTGTTATCGTTCGTCCTAGCATAATCGAGAGTACTTTTCAAGAGCCTTTCCCAGGATGGATTCAAGGAAACAGGTGATTATACATTACATTTTATCCAATATATTTGAACTTTTCACCACTCTTATTAACTAATAGTGTTACATTTTTGACTTCCATGTACTGCAAGAGTGCTCGACCCTTTGATTTTGTCCTATGGGAAAGGTCGACTTCCTGGTTTCCTACTCAACCCCGACACAATCGTAGACGTGGTGAGTGAGTAAGACATTTTTATCTTATGTCAGAATCAATTTATTGAAAAAAAAAATTGACTCAATTGGCAAAACGTGAAAAAGGTTTACGACTCAATTAAAGAAATTAAAAGGTTTATGACTAAATTGACAAAAGTATAATAGGCTTAGGATTTTTTGGACAAATATTTTCACTTGATTATAGCACGACATATGATTTGAAAGTGTATTATTCATGTTGCTAAAGAAAAACAAGTATTTCTTTTCTTTTTTTTTCGGGGTAAGTTGGGCAAAATGTGTGAGTGTATTTTGTATATTACTAGTAGAGACCTTGAAAGGAGCGGGAAAAAGCAATTTGTTGTCCAACTTCCGCAATTTCACCCCATGGAATTCTTTGTCCTGAATTACTGTTTCTCGACAACACTCAGGTACCGGCAGATCTAGTTGCGAACGCGATCATCGCGGCCATGGCAAAGCACGGGAGAGCCCCGGGCCCCAGCATCGTCATCTACCATGCCGCGTCATCCACGGTGAATCCACTCACGTTGGGCAACGTCTTCGAGTATTCCTGCAACCATTTCGCAGCTTCTCCCTTGACGGACAACAAGGGAGACGAGTTTCGAATAACCGCCATGGAGTATTTCAGCTCGAAGGACAGCTTCTCCTCTTACATACAGAAATACATTGCGGATAAAAGCGGATTGAGCAATGGGATTTGCCCTAATTCGAACCCAAAGCAACATTCCAGGCTTGAAGCAAGATGCAAGAGAATGGCAGACAGTCTAATTCACTTGGCTAAGTTGTACGAGCCCTACATGTTTTACCGTGGAAGGTAGTAATTAGTAAGTATATTATTTTTCTTGATATTGGTATTGGTTAGGTCTAACATGATGAGAATGTACGTGGACAGGTTTGACTGTAGGAATGCACAAAAGTTGATCGAGCAAATGTCGATGGAAGAGCGCAATAAATTTCCAATGGACTTGAGGAGCATAAATTGGGAGGATTACTTCTTCAATGCCCACATTCCAGGTCTGAAGAGGCATATCTTTAAGAAGACATCCTCTTCCTGATACATCTTTGTTCTCAAATTCTTATGGCCACGTATGGTTTGGACATTGCTGTTTGTTTGTACAGTAATGTTGATGCATCCTGGGTCGGGCAATTCGGGTTGACATGTTAAATTAACAGATTTTATATCCCTGCCGATGCCGAGTATTATGTTTTCCTTGAGCATGCAAAAGAACCTATGCATCGGAAAGATCATGTCATTTTGTGTCACTTTCGAATTTGTCAATTGATATATGTTTTTTTTCATAATTCTATGGATTCGTGTTAGAAGCCGTCAAACCATGTAGAATCGATAAATTTGCAATATCTTCATAATTCTGTCGATTCTCATGATCACATTGTCCATGTTTCACATTGGTGAGTATATTTGTCTATCCTTTGTTGTAATGGAAAGAAAATTTTATTCATTTGTCAAGATCAAATATGAAAGGAACATACAAGTCATCAAGCAAAGCAAATCTCAAAGAGCTGCAAAACAAGACAAAACCCAGAAAACAACAAAGTACAGTCTGTAGCTATAAACAAACTCTCATCCGATCACTTACCAAAAAAAAAAAAACAGACTCTCATCCGAAAAGACCGGATCCGTCATAGCATCAAAAAATAATTGCAGCCGATCGCTAGAACCGTAAAGGATGAGCATACGCCGAGATCTTCTCCTATAGAAACTATGGCTTACAATGTGTGCACGCCTAGGTTCGGCATCCGCTATACCATCTCCTATACGGAGACAATAACAACCTGTTAAACCACCACAGATCGAACGCCTCTAAGAAACTCGCATATCTAGATCTAGATTGGAAGAAAAAAGTTATCAGATTCAGATCTAGACCCAAATCAGGAAAGGAGAGCTTCCACCGAATGTCAGAGAACTCATAAAATCACGTCCCGGATATCCTGCTGGCTAGAATGGTGACCACGTTCTCACAAAGTTTTCAGCTACAAGCAGATTTATGCAGCACGACGAGCGAAGAAAAGCAACAATAACGAGCTAAAGAAGACGCCAAGCCAGAAGAAGAAAGACTCCCAGATTAGATGGAGAGAAAGAAAACAGAAAACGCAAAAGCAAAGCCTGGAAAAGAAAGCAAAGCAAAGCAAAGCAAAGCAGGCTCTCAGCTTCAATTTCGTTTCTTTGGGGGAGGGTTTTCTGGGAGAGATGGTTGCCGACAAAGAGAGATTAGGGTTTTTTTTTCTTAGACATGCCTTGTGGACACCGATTCCAAATTTTTAAAACCTAAAACCTAGAGTTAATTGTCCATTGAGATCACTGCAAAATGTAAAATACATCGATGCCACATATTCCACGGTACATTGCACTTTTTTTAAACTTTTCTTCTAAAATCTGTATTCGACCGTCGCATAAGCGGGTTATACAATAAAGATTTCTTTGGTTGAAATCAGAATAAATTCATGAAGCATAACAACAATGCAAGATTTAAATACAAACAAGTCAGCATCTTCTATCTCCTAATGTAACTTTGTGAGCTTTCCTATGCCGAGATTTGGAAAGAAATGACCTAAACGAACCATTGATAAAAACATTGTACAAAATACCATGTATTGCTTTGTACAAAACTTGCACCTACCATGTACTCACGTATTCTGAATTTTTTAAACTGGAAACTAGAGGTGTCAAAATGGATTGAAAATCCATATTTTAACCCATATTTAATGAGATGGGTCGCATATGGGTTGGTCAAGTTTGAATAAATTTGTTTGAGTTGTAAAATTAATTATATGTAGGTTGTAAATGGGTTTAAAGGCAGACCCACAATTTCACCCATTTACAACCCATTTAATTCATAAATGTCATTAGTTAAGTCAATCCATTCATGTGTCTCTTGAACAGTTTTTATATTTTATATTTTTTTATTTATGAGTTTTTTGTTTTTCTTTTTTTCTTTCTTTTACATAACAAAATAAAATTCTGGTCGCCCGCCGTTTGGTCTCCATCAGCCCGCCTGCCTTGTCCGCCATTGTCCGTCCGTCTCGCCGGTCGCTGGCTCGTCGCCCACTAGTTCTTTGCAGTCACGAGGAGCTTCTACGACACTGCGCACTGTGATGCTAGGCAATCGATTTCGACATTGCCAGGGTGCTCTTCGAGGGAGTGAACTAAAATTTCGCAATTTGACCCCCCAAAAAAAGAAAAACCAAGATTCCGCAACATAAAATGAACGGAAAAGGCAAATGATATGCAGAAAAAAGGAAAGGTAAAACAGAGAGGCAAGCCTGTAAAAAAGATAATGTTTCACATACAGAAGTAGAGAGGAAACACCAGTCTTCGCGCGCCTCCTTCCCCGACGGATCCCCGACACTGGTGTCCCTGCTCAAATTCCGGTGCCCCAGCTGCTCCTGATGCCACTCCAATCACTTGCTCCGACGACCTTTGCTTGTTGTTAGTTCCTGCATTGGCCCCGACGCACACCAGATCCGGAGTTGTTGAAGTCGCTGTCTCCACTGTGAGCTGCTGCCATCCCAGGCACCGTGAGCAGCCTATTGCTAGTCCCGACAGCCTCCGTTGTCCCATGCTCAGCCACGAACCGGCGAGCCCGTGAGTCAACAGACCCGACACTAGCCGCTACCAAGGCTGCCGTGTTGCTGGTCTACCGTCGTCATCTCCATCTCGCCGCTGTCAACCACCGCTAGAGCTGTCGTCTCTGAGCCATCATCCACCACTGGAGCCGGCCTGCTGTGCGCGCCTGAAGCGGTTGATCGTGAGTCCCCCATCCGAGCCGGTCCGTGCGAGCAAGCCTTCCCCCGAGTCAGTCCTTGGTGTCCAAGCTCCGCCAACTTTTGCGCGAGTTCGAAAGGGAAAGCTTATCTCGAGGATTTTGGGTATATGTCCTATCTCTAAATTGGATATTCACATGCTTATATTGTGAATTTTGCATACATTATCAATTTTGAAAATATTCCTCATATCTAAAAAGATTGCTTACCTACTCGCCAATTTCAAAATATATTACATATCTTGAGGATTTGGTTGCTTGATTTAGGCTACCTAATTTGGAAAATTTCATGTCGGAATTGAATCTTGAATATCTTTGAAAATCTTGTGTATATCTTTGCCTAATTTGAGCATATCGGGAATTTTGGAAGATACTCAAATATTTGCAATGTAATCCATTAGAAAATTTCCTAATTAGCAACTACACAAGTGGAAATAAGTTTATCTAATATAGATAAAATTATTTCTATAGTGGGTATTTCAAATTTTAGTTTTGATCTATAAGGTTTTAGATCAAAATTTAATTCGAAAGAACTAGTGAGATAATTGTCCTTTAATTAAAAGCTTTGTAAATTTTTAAATTCACATCAAAAACCAAAAATTTCAAAAAAATCTCTAATGGCTCACCTTTTAATATTTCTCATAAATCAGAAAATAAAATAAAAAAAAATCTTAGCAAGATAAGGCAAAAACCATATCTCATCAATTTTTTTTCTTGTTTTTCTAGAAAGACTGAAATCCTATCGAATGGATTGCATTTGATAAATAAAAACATTTTGAATTCATTAGGATAGATTTCAAATTTAAAAAAAATGTAGACATAGGGTTAAAAGATTTTTCTAAAATTTTTTGGACTTAATACGAATTAATTCCAAAAGTTTTAAAATAATCTTGAACCAAATCATTCTCATTTTCATTAATTTTTACTTCGAAAATACATTTAAAAATACCAAAACCATTCATAAAAAGAAAACCCAAAAAATTTGCACCTTTGAGCTTCAAATCAAAATTCATAAAGTTTGTCAAATTGAACATTTTTCATGAAAATTGGTATCGAAAGGATGTTAATAGAAATTAATAGAAATGTTAATGTAACAAAGCCCCAAACTCTTAAATTTTTGCTTTGTAGAAATAAAATAGTTTCCCTCGCTATTTTATTTTGGTTTCTAATCAACCTATCAAAAATGATTCGAAAAATTAAAATCTTTTGTCTAATAATCACTTGAACCTAAGTTGCAAATTGGTAGAGCTTGAGAGAACTCAAACTAGATTGATTAATTTAATTTAATTAATTTGGTAATCCATTAATTTAGAATTTTTTAATTTTAGGTCACACCAATTACTACTACATACTTGTTGCATAGCTTGTGCCATGGCAAGATTAAAGTGCTTAAGCAATATGGGTCGAATCGGGTATGGATTGAGTCACTAGATTTGTATTGCATGGAAACAAATCAATATGGGTCAGACCATATTCGATTCGACCCAATCTCGACCCCACTCACCCATTTGATAAATCTAACATCAATGCTAGTCATGCCACATAGAATACCCGACGTCCACATCTGTGATTTTTAGTTAAAATTGATCGGATGGATTGAATTGATACCAATGTGAAAAAGTTTGGGATTAAATGGGTTCAATTGAAAATTTAAGATTGAATCGGTACCTACCAATGTAATAAGTTTAGGATTTTTTTTATACTTTTCCTGTCTATATTAGGCAATAATAGGACTTTAAAGATATTCAACAATGTCTATGCCTTTACGCCATGCTTGCGTGATCTTGGTATAATTTTTATGAAGTGAGTTGACTTTAACCGCCGCACCACCCCCCGCCCCTTCTCATAACTATGAGCAAGCATGGCCCATGTCTAACGCCCCGATAGTCCCAAAGAGATGGAGAGATGGTTCGCCCAACAGAGCACACCTCTAATTGGGAGGATGGGCCGGGCTTCACATCGAGCTGAACTTTGTCGCTCCAACTGGCCCGTTCTCTCGGAAAACGCTCATCGGATTTGGGCCTAGAAGGGGCGGGGTGTGGCGGGCCTCGGTGAGCAGGCTTGGCCCTCCGCCCTTGGTCTTAGATGGGCCACCCGTTCGCCAAGCCCATGTCTTCATGAGGCGCATCAGAAGTGCAGGCCATGAGGGACCACGGGATTTTTTTTTTTTTTCTTTTGGTCGAAAGGGACCACGGGATTTACGAGGCAGCGGAACTCGCAAAAAAATAAAACCAAGAAACAGAATCTCCACCGACGGAGGAGTCGCGACTGCATGGGGATTCTGGACCAATGACTTTCCGTAGCCGGTAAACCAACGCCCCCGGTCACCTCCTGCTCCCGGTAGCACTGTCGGTAAAACGTGCCGGTGTCGGCACCGACACTGCCCCCGATCCATTCCCCCATCAGAATCCTCATTCATCGCCTTCTTCTCATTTAGCCCCAATATTTATTGTCTTGCCCCTTCTTTTTTTTTTGTTTCCGTTGTCTTCTTTTGGCCTTTGGATGTGACACTAGAGCTACTCATTTATAATAACAAAAACCCGTTATACCGATTCGGTTCACTTACTTGGAAGGAGCAATTTGAATACATCTTTTAAGAGGGTTAGTCGAGTCGGCGCTTGAAATGCATGCATTATGAGCATAATTACTTCGATGAAGTCTACTCATTTATAATAACAAAAACCCGTTATACCGATTCGGTTCACTTACTTGGAAGGAGCAATTTGAATACATCTTTTACGAGGGTTAGTCGAGTCGGCGCTTGAAATGCATGCATTATAGGCATAATTACTTTTTCCTTTTTTTTTCTCCCCCCCCCCCCCCCCCCCCCCCCAACATATTTTATAATAAATTTTTTTTTGTTTTTTTTTTTTTCTTTTCACGCATATATCAGCGAAGCTACTTAAGAATGTGACAGGAAGGGTCGGAAAATCATAGAATTAGAAAATAGCTTTTACATTAGTCATGTCTCCCTTACGCGAATAACATATGGCGTAACATACGGAGTAGATAGATTACGATTTCGAAAGTGGGTTTTCTCGTTCGGTTAGATTATGGAGAACGCGTAATTCTGTGATGGAGGAAGAATGAGGGTCAGACTCATTGAATGATCTCGCTTGTTTGGGAAACAAAGGGACCCGACAATGACCTTCAAGGGCAATTTGGAGCGGTTCGATTCAATTATTTAAGATGGCATTTTCACGAACAAATCATAGAAATGTCACCGACAGCTTGTTAACCATGACTTGCGCCTCCAAAATTATCTAATGATTTATGAATTTGGGTATACAACAAAGTTTTTGTGAAAAGTGGATCGAAGGCATAACATACAAAATTCAACCCATAACATGGGAATTTCATATTTTGACAGCTCGATCTTCTGAAAGATTATTTGAGTGTCCACTTCTCCACAGCTCGATCCCAACGACTAATGTGATGTGAAACCTCCACAAAGAAAAAGCTCAGAATATCTTCTCGACCCGGAGAATCGCTATAGCTATTCTCCGAGTCCCCTTAAAAGACGGTGGGAGTAAAATCCCAATAACATATTTCACGAGCTGATTTCAAATGAACGGGGGCTTTTGAAATTCGTAAAAGAGAAACCGTGGAACGAAAAAAAAAATAACATCTACGCACCTTGATAAACTAATGACACTATTAAACTCCAATAATTCAAATACTTGAATCTTTAGCAAAAAAAAAAAAAACAAAAACAAAAATTCACATGCTCGAATAATTCTTTTTTTGCATGCTTGCCATTCCTCTTCGTATTTTAAAGGGTATGTCCTGATCTCAGTTCTTAAAATCGGCCTGTGAAAATACGTGTAATATTCTAGCATCACGCTACCACAGGACAACTGTTCAGGTGCGGTGGGCAACAATCATTCTCACGCGGACTCGCAATTTTGCAGAGCTGGTATTTTTTGGGACTACACTCCAAAAATACCTCCAAGAGAAAAAAAAAATAAAGAGGGAAAAACACGGAGGGCCCACAAATGTCTTTTGAGATCACATATTGTCGTGTCCCAATCCCGTACGGCCGTCCATTTCTTGGGACCCCACTGTTTCGCCCTGATCCCACCACCGCAACCGCATGATGGATCTCCCATTCCCTCAGGGGAAAAAAAAAAGGGCAATGAGAAAATATTCATTTAGGGGTATTATGGCCAATCCATACGCCTCATGGAAGGTGAATGTATTTTGAACATTAAAATGAATCTAGATCGCCGCACAAAAAGACCATATTGACCTTCCATGTCGAGTTCTATAAAATAAGTACGTCTCGATCACCTTTTGATGGTAACTTCTCGGAGCATCCGGTTAATAAACATTACGTATCCACGCTCCCACGGAAAAACATAATTTAGAGCGGATGTTTATGAAGAGAGATTTTTTTGTTATTGTGAATTTCGATCCTGACAGGCCTGTTGGATACTTTTAAACGTCGCTATATCTTGAGACGAAATAAGAAATTATTTTACGAGACGTAGATGAAGATATTGTGGTTGATGAAATAAATCGAGACTCGAGCACGGGACCCACCTTTACAATTTTCTTAAAAGTGTATCTAAACTCAACGTTTGAGTGCTAACCAACCATGTAGCGGTGGGGGACATGTTTGGTCTGGCGCTCGTATCAGCTTAACAACCTTGTAATTAACAATTTCTGAACGGGCCCGATCGAAGAGAAGGAGAGAAGTGGTCACGTGCAGGCGGTCCCACGGCGGATCGGATGCAGCTGCAGCGTAAAATTAAGTTAAAGGGGAGAAATGAAAATAAAAAAGGAGGGAGGCCCTCCAGCTGGCGATGAGCATGTGATTAGCCTGTGGCGGGGTCCACATCAAGTGTCTGCTTGCCACGTTGATCAACGTGTGGACCAACTCACGAACGTGCGACGGTGGGCGGGGGTGGGTCCCACGAGAAGAAGGTAACATGGGTCGCTTTCCACTTTCGCTTTCACTCCCGCTTGCTCGCACGCACGTCGCACGTGCGAGCCCCCCGCTCCCCTGCCCACCAGCCCCACTCCCCCTCCTCGCCCATTTTCGTCTCGTCTCTTTTTGCTAATCAATTCGATTATTTTCTTCCCTATAATTTTATTTGGCCAATTAATGGGATAAAACGCCTCTAATTTCAAAAAAATTAGTCGTGATTTGGAGAGAGCGCGGGACTACACCGCTGATTTCCCAATCCATATTTGAATTTTTCTAAGTGAAATTGCAATACAATTAATGGTAAACGGCGCACCCGAAATGTCGACAGTCAAGTGATGTTTGAACGTTCGGCTCAATCAATATTCGGGGACGCACTCTTACTACCCAATACACGAACAACGGCCAAGGATATCTACTCACGTATCGTGGTCATGTACACGGAGGTTATTCCGAGCAAGACAGTGGAAAAATCAATTCTCGTTCAAGAGTGTCGACGTTCAAAATCTGAAAATTATTTTTTTTTCCTAGCCTAAATGAATCTCCACGAGACGAATATTTGAAGTTTTGACGGGATGGAAAAAATTATTTGATGGAATTTGATGTTTAGGAAATTCGAGTCAAAGGAAGCGACTCCAACCAGCACATGAACTCCAAGAATTGTTCTGGCCAAAGAAATGGTCATGTGATTGTCGGTCAAACGTAAGTGATTGTCCTCCTAACAAAGGGGACTCGTTTATTTATTAATGGTAAGATCGCATCATAGAAATTAAAAGAACTTATTATTGTCAAAGAGAGCATGATATTCCTATTCGATCCTCCTCCTTGCTGCCATACCATGTGCTAAGGCCAACTTGTACCTTATTTGATGTCTATAGTTGAATCAATTATAGTTATACCAATTGGTCTCGACATAAATTTATGATTGAATCTTGACTATGTGCACATCATATTGTTGTTTTCCATAGAATATCGACATAATCTACATTTACCCAGGAGCTTAAGTTTTCGGGACGAAGTCATAGCATTAAAGCTTCAATCCAAATTCTTCTTACTCTAACCGTCGAAATTTTTACTCTAAGGCTTTGACTGTTTCCCGGAAAATGAGTGATTTAAAAAATATTTTTCTTAAAATGATCGCATGCATCGTTTGACATAATCAATAAAGAAAAATATTTCGATTACCGACAACAATTTCTATTTAAATGTTTGCATAGAGGACGAAAATATTTTCCGTACAATTTATTTTGTAATTGATATAAACGATCATTTTTTGAATTTTTTTTTTAAAACACTCATTTTTCGCGAAATAAACGGAGCTTAAGTCAATCAAGCACTATAAATTAATGCGTGATTTCTTGGTTACATCCTTCAATCCCTCACTTTAGTCAATTATTTGGCTATCCTACATTCCGATTCTCACGGTACATGACCTACTAAGACATTTGTTCAATCACCTTTCCATTCCATTTGCGCAGAGTAGGGATACTAAGGTATGCTTGATTCTATTTGCGTGCGAGGTTTGTGGTAGTGTTGTCATCTTTTTTATAATATAAATAGACAAGCGTAGATACTCGGCTATTAGGAAACCCACGGAACATTTTACAAGCTCCGTGAATCGGTTAAGCCCGGACCTTATTTTGTGTGTCCAACCAGCGCAATTTTCACGCAAGCGGTGAGATTTGAACATATAATCTCCGGTTCAAAAGTTGTGAATCCCCAATCGCCCCAACCAACTGCATCCAAATTGGAAGAGTTTATACTTTATAACGACCTTAAATGGTTATTATTTCAAATCAACCGTTCGAACTTTTGAATTGAACTTGACGTTATCGACGATGGGGGTTCTTGTTGGAGTTGGCAAATACTTAACTTTTTTTTTTTCGCCCCTGAGTTTGAGAAAAAAGTATGATCCGACAATATATGACCCATGCGCACGCGATGCGAATAGATTAGGTTTTGAGCCCATTTATGGCATATATATATTTGCTCATTTTGCACATTGAGAGTCGTAAACCTAAAATTATAGTGAAATATCTTTGCAAGACGTAGCCCTATTTTGGGGTGAACTTGGATAAACCGTGCGTCGTATATTTCACTTTTATTAACTCATGATCTATATACAAGCCTCTCGAACCCTTCATCTATCAGGGTCGAGATTCCACAGTATTTTTTCTATAAAAAAGCCTCTCGTGGAAAACACTTCGATTGCTCATGAGCCGTGTATCAGGGGTGGGTCACATTTCCTTTCGTAATTCATTCGCTCTTGTTGATCTAGGGAACTTCATCACGTAAATACCCACAAAGGAAAGTGCCAAAAAGAAGGAGAAAAGAAAGAAACAAAAGATTCAGCAATTTATAAATGAGCACATGGCGTTTCTCTTGTATGTCCCAAGTTTCATCAGCAGATGTTTATGTTATACCTAGATTTTCTTCTTGTGACTTGCGGTCATAAATGACTCCTTGCACCGCACACGACCATAAAACCTGCATGAAAGTGTCACGTTTCTTGGTCGCGGAATAACTCGTGCGGCGCATGGCGAGTCAAGAACACCATACCAGCCTTCCTTCCATAGCCGTTCTTAAGAACAGTACGGCGAATAGCATCTTCGTATCGAATCACATCACGATCAATTTTGCTCGGACATCCAGTCTTTCAAGCTAAACACACAAAACCCTTAACTACAACAACTCGGTTTCAACTTGTCATGGCCTTATCAGGAGAGCGGACATCAGTTCCTGACCAATTTGTGCACGGGGAGGCTAACCCTATCCTTAGAGCTCCCAAGAGCATGATCTTTTTATCCTAAAACTTCCAGCAAAAACCACCCTAACACCACTCACATGAACCGGTCATATCATCTCCTCCGCATCGCTCGCTAGGATACGTGAGTGATTACGGGGAGAATTCAATCCGTGATAGAAGCCTAACAAGACTCAAAAGTCAGAACCAAGGGTCGGCTTCTGTGTAATTCTGGCAAAAGACTCCAAATCTCGCCAACGTAGTGCACGAAGCCCTAACGCTTCCAAGCACTCGAGAACAAATGGGTCTTCACCAGTTTCTTTCTTCTTTGAACGTGAGAGGGAGAGAAGTCTCTCCGAAGCAAACGATGCAAGGAGTATAACCCAAGTTAAGGGAAGTCACGGAGAGAGAGAGAGAGAGTTGATGCAAAGAGTACAACTCAAGTTAGTTGAAAGAAAGTGAAAGGTCGTAGGAGAGTGCGAGCGCGCGAGGGCCATCCATCATTTTTCCTTCCTATGGATTTCCAGACCTAACGCGTTTCGGTTGTGTGGTCATTTTTCTTTTTTTGTTTTCCCATTAAGCTTTTCTTTAACTTGGATTTAGCACCAAATCTCCCCCACCCTCAATCACTAAACAAGTAATTATAGCCAACCAACGTTGCTTTGGAAAAATCTCTAGACAAGTGGCCTTGTACAACATTCGATTCCGAGTGATTGGGCAGTCGTAGTTCTCATATCGAAGACGGATAGATCTGCCTGTGTGAATTTTCTTTACGTCGATAGCTTGTGGGTTACTTTTCGTGCTGAAATTATGAATTTGTGAGAAAGTTCGATCTTCTTCTTCAAATCGAACATTCCATAGCAGGAGTGGAATTATTACGATATCATCTCTCTTCGTCTTTTTTTTTTAATTAAAAAAAAAGCAACGAGAATATTTTCGTGTGCTTTTATAGTCCACGTGTCACTCTAAATTCTAGTGCATCGGATCGACTAAGAAAAGTGGACCATCGAACGATCTTTTTTCTTTTATGGCCTCACGTTCCAACCAAAATGCCCAGCTGGGTGTAATGGTTTCAGCAATATGAAGAATAGGAACGTGGGTTGTTGGTGCTCTTTTTCTTTTTTGACTATACTTTGGCATTGATTTATATATATTTATATATATGTGTGTGTGGAAAAATATTTAGATGATCCGCTTGTATAAAAAATTACAATTAACTTACTTATATTTAAGCTCGTGTTTTATCTGGCCCACGACAAATAATAATTCTGCTTTGCCTTTCTCAACTACAATTCGTACCTCATCATCGAGCAATTAGAGTCCGCCGGTTTATGCCCATATGTAAAATCTGTTAACATCTTAATTCCGTTTGTTTCGTGAAAAATGAATGACTCGAAGAACATTTTCCAAAAAATGATCGCTCGTATTGCTTGAAATTATTAGTTGATGAAAGGTATTTTCATTATCGACGACGTTAAGTCTACAATTTTTCACGGATTGTAGAAATGTTTTCCGTCCACTCGTTTTCATGAGCGACACGAGCCATCGGTTTTAGAGAAATGTTGTCCGGATCATTCAATTTTTCGCGAAATAAACGGAGCCCTAATTGTGCGAATGGACCTTTGCATTGGCACTCAAATTGCTAAAATTGGGTTGACATTTTGAGGCCTATGCTTCCAAGTTTTAGCAAAAGCCCTTGTATATCCAAAATTACCACTTTCCTTTATTTCCAATGGAAACTGTGGTCCATGGTATAGGAATTCCAAGAGAATGAAGGTGGATACAAGATTTCCAAATACAAACAGAGAAGAGTAGGCCATTTCCCACTGTGGTCCATGGTATGGGAATTCTAAGGCTGACCGTGAAAATTCTATCTTACATTATAATCAAGACATATTTAGATGTTTCGAAAGGCCAATCACATGTATATCTAATTAAGGACGGCGAGGGGAACATTGTGCATTTCAATGTTTTGCTTCTCAAAATGTCGTTCACCCAATAGTCTGGATCGCGTGACTATTATGATGGACGGACGGTGTGCTCGTTACCTATCGAAATTTCTTTATCTTTTGATTGATCGGTCGAATTTGAATTTTGGGAAATATCTTGTATGCATCGTTGCTAAGAAAATTCTCATTTTTTCTAGTATAGTCATGCTCGTGCTTGTGCTTTATTTATACATTCATTTTGTTAGAAGAGAGGATGTGAAGAGGGCAAAACATGAAGTGCCCAAAAAAACTACTGCGCATGACAACACTCCTGGAGCAAAAATTCAGTTTGGTAATGCAGCTTCGTCTTTCTACTTCTAAAGCAATCTTTTTAGTCCATAAACAATTTTGAAGCCACTTAAAGAAGTGAAAAAAAAAATTACATATCTCTAGAAGTAGAAAAATTTCAAAAGCGGAAATGTTGTTATGCACGCTCTAATTTCTTCACCCTAAGTGGAACGTGACTTTCTTTCTTCACCTTTTTTTATATATTTGGATATTTGGAAAAGCAATTGCCAAAAACACGCTTCATTCACCTAATAACCACTTATATTCTCTTCCATTTTGAAAAACATGCCTGAAGTTTTAATCTTGAAGATCACTTTACGCTTTCACATCAATCATCGTTTCCTATGTTTGAAAAAAGCCATTTTATTCTAGAATTGCCCATTCGCAAATTCGAGTTTCTTACTTCCACTCGAAACGTTCAAAACCAATAAAAAAAATACTCAAACCCGGAGTAAGATGCTAAAATAAGCCAGCAATGCAGGGTGATTTGGTCTTTTCAACGTGCGATTTTGCTTATAGATACGTAAATTTGTATTTGTCAAAATAGAGATATATAAGCGATCACACTAAAGGCGTGAATGACAACTATTCTCTTCTCGAGTTTTGTTTTTTTTTACTAGAGATAGATTTTTCTTTTTTTATTTTCCGGATGAGGTTCCGAGTAGAGACACACGTTTAATAACGATGCAAAATTTATGTTTTCGAAACAGAAACTTATTTGATAACAACATAAAATTTCTACGTTTGTCGACCGGGGCAAGGACACGAGAGAGGCGGCCGGCAAAACGGCGACCCGTGGCTAGTGACGGCGGGAAGGACGCAAGAGAGAGGGAGACCGCATGCGAGAGAGATGGAGAGAGTAATGAGAAGAATTTCATTTATGAAACAGAAAACTAAAAACAATTCTACTTCTTATTTCCGTTGTAACTCTATTTTCAGGTAAAAAATTTATCTCGAAAATAGAAAAATGAAATTACGTTAGCGAATGAAATTCTTTTTCAAACTCATTCTTCATAAGAGAAAAATAAAAAATAAAATAAAATAAAAACAATGAAATACAATTATTGTGTGCGCCCCGCTTATATTCTTCAAAATAGTTTTGGAAAGAGCAAGGAAAGACACATTGATGGAAAAGACAAAAAAAAAATAATAAAGAACCCGAAAAAGAAAGGAAAAAAAAAAAAGAGGAGGAATTTCCACATTCCTAAAAAGATAAAGGCGCGTTTTGATTGAAAGTCCCCAATCTAGACAAGACTTTTCAAGTGTAGATGTTTCAAACCGCGGCCATTACCAAGCACCAACTAATCACATAATATCGACAGCAATGAAGATGATTTGCGTGTACCAATAATTAGCTGAATACCTAATGAATTTCCATTAAAATGCCCCGTCGAGAAAATAATAGTTACGACTAAAAATTACCATTTAAAAAACATCGCGACCGACTTTAATATTTTAATTTTTACTTGACTTGATCAAATCGTCGCGAGTCGTACGCTTTTCATATATTTTAAAACCGTAACTCGAGAAATTTTCCACAAATACTCGGCGATGACAATCGTAAGTTTGATTATTTTCACGCCGTGAATGGATCAAACGAGAGAATCCGTCACCAACTCGTCAGGTGATTATCAAATACGTTCCGATTCTTTAAAACTCGTTTGAAGAACAAAATCGGAAAGGAAAAAACCGATTCAGAATGAAATTGATTTTTTTGGATGAGATCATGAGAATCGTTGTTGAACACAATTTCCTTTCTTTCGCCGCGACGGAAAGGAGTCAAATGGAATCGAGGAGGGGGAGGTGTTGATTAGGCAGGGGGAACGGTGGAATCGCGTGGGGCCCTCCGCGATCAGAGGGAGAGGAGAGAGAGAGAGAGAGGAGAGAGAGAGAGAGAGAGGAGGCTGCTTCAACGTCAAGACAGTGAAGAAGAAGGTAGGGAGGAGTGTGTGTTAAAAAGGGACAGCTTGCAATGAGGAAGAAGGATTGCCATCCCCCCACCCACCTTCTTCCTTTTCTTTATATACTCTCTCTCTCTCTCCCCCTCTCCTCTCTCTCATGCAACACCATTCCTCCTCTCCTTCTTTCCCCTTCTCTCTCTCTCTCTCTCTCTAGCACCACTGCTTGCTCTGCTTCTACTTCCACTTACTCTCCAACTCCGTCTTCCTCTCCTTTCACAAGGGAAAAAGCGCTGAGATCCCAGTGTCGAGGTCAGCTGTTTTTCGCGCGCGCGCCCCATCCTAACGAGGCCCACTTGGAGTTTCGCCTTGCTCCCCGGTCGCCGTTTCAAGCTCCAGGTTAGCCTCCCTCTGCTTTCTTGCGGTTGCAGAAATGAAGCTTCGTTTCTTAATGAACCTCGCGGGAACTGGAGTTGTCGCCGTGCCTTTTCCTTTTTCTTATTTGGCTTTCGGCAAAAATCGATTCTCTGATTGTAAATTCGGCTATGTTTAGCCCCGAAACCCAGGGGGGTGAAAATCTTGCGCCTTTTCTCACGGTTTCCCGCTCGTTTGCTTTCCCAGGAAAAAAAAGGGAAGAAGAAGAGGGAGGGAAAAATTCAGAGGCGAGAGGAGAAGAATGCCGGGTCAGAACATGATGGGGAGATAGATTGCGGGAGCTTCTTCGACCAAATCGACGACTTGCTCGACTTCCCCAGCGACGACGTCGAGGCCGGGTTGCCCCCCATCTACCACGACTCGTTCCCCTCCATCTGGTCCGCTCAGCCCGAGTCGCTGCCCGGTTCCGACTCGGTCTTCGATGCTCACCCCCCCGACTCGGACCTCGCCGCCCACCTCTCCGTCCCGGTAATTCACGCAATTCGCCTCGAGATTCTAAATTTACTGTGTCGGAAAATGATTGAAACCGAAAGCTGACGAGGGATTTCGGCTGATTATTATATGATCTTCCGCCTTTTTGCGCCACGTTGTCTTGCTTTCTCGATTTTTGGCCGTTGGATCGGGCGGAGGATGACCTCGCGGCGAGGGCGAGCTTTGGCGGTTGCCAGGCTGGCAGGGCGTGTTTGATTTGTCAAGTAGCACGCTCCTTCCTTTTTCATACACGCCCCCGGGTCAAAATTTCACGGCGGGACCCGAGTTTCGGGAATCTCGTGATGAGAGAAAAAGTAAAAGGAGAATTTTTTTTTCACTTTTTTCTTCGCAAATACGCTGACTTTTGGTGTGACGGCATCGTTTTTCGTGGTTAAAAAACAATTGGCGGAAAAAAATCAGCGTCGGTGACTCTGTGCGCGCCTTTAGAGAGAGGCACGTGATGAATGATTGACGCATTAATTGGCGGCACGTGACGTCGTGACGTGGCATGTCCCTGCCCCGCTTCTTATTTTGAATCTCCTAACTTGACAGACGCGGGTCCCGATCTTCATCGGCTGCCACGTCATACCATTCCAATGGGCAGCTGAAATTCAAAATGAGTGTTTTCGATGATGCTAAGATAGTGTTGCCATGTCTATGGTTTTGTTTCATAGGATTGTCCTAGACTAGACTGGACGGCTGAATTTATTACTTTCTGGATTAGGTATGAGTGGGGAAGCGTGTTCTTTCTGATCTGACGGGGTGGTTGTTTCGATCTTCTATGTTGCAGTACGAAGACATTGTCCAGATGGAATGGCTCTCCAACTTTGTGGAGGACTCCTTCTCCGGCGGCCACACCCTCGCCGTCGACGAGCAAGATTCCTCGGGAGCCCAGCCGGCGAACCACGCTCAGTTCCGGACCTCAAGTCCCGTGTCCGTCCTCGACAGCAGCAGCTCTTGCACGGACGAGAAGACGGCCCCGCGCAGCCCCGAGGCCATAACCCTTGCCCGGTGCGGCCGCGCTCGCAGCAAGCGTCCTCGCCCCGCGACCTTCCAGCCGCGCCCGCCGGTGCAGCTCATCTCGCCAGCGTCCTCGGTCGGGGAGAACCCGCTACCGCTCGATTCGGAGAGTCATGTGGAATCCCATCCCGCGATCAAGATCCCGAGGCAGGTCAATCCGGAGATGAAAAAGAAGAAGAAGAAGATCAAGTTCACTATGTCGACGACGACGGCCGTGGCAGACGCCGGCCAGCACTCGGCTCCCACGCAAGCGGTCAGGAAATGCCTGCACTGCGAGATAACCAAGACCCCGCAGTGGAGGGCCGGACCCTTGGGGCCTAAGACCCTGTGCAACGCGTGCGGCGTGCGTTACAAGTCTGGCCGGCTCTTCCCCGAGTATCGCCCAGCGGCGAGCCCCACGTTCGTCCCGTCGCTGCACTCCAATTCTCACAAGAAGGTCCTGGAGATGAGAACCAAGGTGGACGATCCGGAGGCGATGGCCAATCCTCCGGAGCTGATTCCGAATCCCGCCATCAGGATGGAGTATATGTGAGGGAAGATGTCGAGAACAATAACGTTTTCCTCATCAAAAACTACGTTTTTCCAGGGCCTTGGGGGAGATTGCCCTGCTTCATTTACAGTAATTGGGTTAGCGTCATTTCATTCCTTTGTTCATTGGTTACTTTGTACAGGGAAGAGGAGCTGGTGGGGGGGTTAGAGCAATAGGTGATCCATGTCATGTAGCTTCGGTGGGAGAAAGATGGAAGCTTTAAAGGATTTTTTAGAGTCGTCAGTGATTTAGGAGTAATGGGTAGATCTTAGCTAGTGTCGTTTAGGGAATTTCTACCATCTTTTTGGCTGGTTTTGTTCTTCGTTCTTTGCATACTCCTTTTGCAGCCTTTGTTCCTTTTCAAGGGAAATTCTTTTTGCAGTCTCTCTACTTGTAGTCGAAAATTCTGAGTTGAGTAATGAAATCTTGAAGTACTGTTCCCTCCTCTAATCTCCTACTATTGTTCTTCAAACTCCATTAAGGCATGTGCTCTTGGGATGATAAGATTGGATTCAGATTGGCGGTTGTTAGTCAGATCACCAAATCTTGACATGACTTGATAACAAGAACCGATTTGTCGCGACATCGTTCGAGGATCTGAACTGTAAAACTCCAACCAAAACCCCACAATGCAACAACCTTAGCATAACTTGGTTGCGCCAAGAGTCCTGATGTGGTTTCCTTTCATTTGCCAAGCGACAAGGGCATGAAATGTCCTTCGGTTGATAGAACTTCAAATCAAGCTTTGAAGATTTATCGCGAGGAAACATTGCCGAACCATTAAGAACCCTTTTGCGTCTGGTGCAACTGAATTTTAGATGGATCGTCTAATCGGGATTTCGGTTGGGAGATCAAAATCCAGTTCTGACCAACAGATGACAGTGCAACTTCAATATCCATACCAACTGCTCTTGGACCTCTCCCTTAACGCCAATCACCATTCATCAACGGGCCAATCCCGGCACTTCTCATCGAGGGTGTTCGGATGGTGATATCACACCCCGAATCCCTTTGAAGCTGCGTTCCAACCAAAGTTGGTTTAAGTACGTTGCTTGTGATGGGGACTTTGTGATGATGGTGTCGTTATGGCTCCGCCAATGTGGAAAGCATTCGCGAACGAACATCATCGTCTTTTGAGAGCAAAGGTGGTCGAGTAGAGGTTCCAAACTGCCTCGGCCGACCGTAATGACCTAGTTTTTTGCAATTTGGAAAGAATTCACCCGGCGGCCGAGCTACCCCCTCGGGGCATATCCTACCTCAAGTAGTCATGAACACACTAACGTTTCACAGACCGAGTGCACCGTATATCCCGCACACTTCGTCCCTCAAATCAGATGGGTCTCGCGCGAACAGATTGTCGGATGAGCCAAGCGTGTCACGATCTCTTATCGGAACAATTCGACAGCAGAATGTGGCAGTTGAGGTCAAGCCTTGTTGGATTAGGGGTTGGGTGAACCAACAAAACGGCATCAGCCGATGTATTTGCTGCTCCTGCTCCCACTGAGAGTGGGCCTAGAAAAAAAAGACATGGACTGGCCCAGTGTGGCCCAGTAAGCGGAACTGTGGTGAGCTCTCCTTCTTCATGGCCCGAGGGAAGGTGAGCTCGTGCTGTCCCTGGAGCAATTTTTAGAAACGCCACGTGCCGATCTCTCCTGCAACGATGAACACATCAAAGGCCAGCCTCGTCAGACCTAATTCTAGGAAAAATAAAGAAAAAAAAAATATGGGAATGGGGAAGTTGACCGAAGGGAAAAGGGGTGGTGGGTTGGTTTCAAGGCCTGCGCATACGGCGAGGCCGGAGGCTGCGGCCACCGACGCGGCGGCACATTTGGGGGTTGGAGTTCCCGCAGCTGAGCTGTGCCACACGTGTTGCATTTAATGGATTAAAGTCAGACAGTGGAGACGGACGGGTCTTGGGGACGACGTCGCATTGCCAAACAAAAATAAATAGGAAAAGGGGAAAAATATAATTCCTCTTTCGTCCTCCTCCGCTCAGCCAAAACAAGAGTCAGGAAGGAAACAGACAGAGATTCTCGGGCGGGTCCCACTCACCCCCACCACGCGTCACGTCACGTCACGTCACGTCAACTTCCCAACCGACGACGTCGTTTCACCTCCTCATAAAACACCGCTTGATGAATCGAAGAAGAGCGTTTTTGCAAAATCGTCTCACTCACTTCCGTTCATGACTTTTGCGACGCTTTGAAAAATCTTGATTATTACACTATGGGCATGTAAAATTCATATTATTCCTGATTTAAAAATGGCGTCAATGAAAATAAGAGGCTAAATGATAATAAAAAAAAACAACAACAACAACTCTCCAGCCTTTTTTAGAGTTTTCGATCTTATCACCTCTTTTTAAACCCTTTAGAAATCTGCTATGTGTTTTCAATTTGATTCAAGTTTGAACTGGATACTTCAACACGAGATCTAAACGTGAATATCTCTCGTTAGATTCGTTCCAGATTCTTATTTTGCCCCCAACTTTTTTTATGTTTTGTTTTTTTATGCGGTTTTCTTCCACCTTGCCTCTTTCATTTTTATTTCTTAAATCGGATGGCATTTGTATGGCTTTATATCATCCACTTTTTGTTTACTATAATTTGTTTCGACTTATTTTGCAAATTAAGAAAATTACGTTTTCTCATAGAAAGTATGGCCTTAATAGGAATCTTGTAAATGCATGATGCTAAAACGGTAATCGTATTCTAGTTTTTGGAGTAAATCTAATGTTGGCATTGATTTGATATGAGTTGAGAATTTGGAGAAAAAGCGAGGTACGTTGTTGCAATCTGACCCAAAATAAAAAGGAGAATGATCATTTGCTACGTGTAGACATGGCCAAAATGAATCGGGGCCTAGAACAGGCCCGTTGATCCGGCCCACTGTTTCGACCCGGTTTTTTTTTTTTATTTTAAAGGGAGGAGGCTCGGGGAAAAAGAGCCGTTGGGCCTAGGAATCGGAACCGCCGGTTCATGAACCGGAACCGGCCACGTCTAGCTACGTGCACGATGAAATTCATATAAAACCCTCGAAAAGTGGATCGGAAGTCAAATTCTTGATTCGAATGCAGCAAACAGACATCAAGAATCGATGATCTTTGGCCTTTATCATCCCAAAAGTTAACTCAACAGATAATATTTTTCCTCACGCTCAAAAGCCGACTATCAACCTCTTCCATAATCGATGTGATATAACTCTACCAGTAGCATCCTACGAACTCTGAATAAGTTTTCTTCCAGCAAATTAAGTTCAGGGCATTGTACCGTCCTCAATAAAGAAATGTTTTCATCTCCAATCATAAAAATCGTACACTACTCCAAAAATGATAAATTTTTTTTCCTTAGGGCTCTTATCTATCTTTCGCCATTCCAAGAATCCAAGGCCTGCGTTTGCGTGTCCAAAAGATTTTGTACGTGCCCCCACGCCCACCAACCAGCATTCAGCAGATACCATCGACGCATATGTCCACATTGTAATTGTAAACAATGTTGTCGATTTCCCCAAAGGAGAGAGCATTAAATAAATCACAAATAGTTTTTTTATTTTTTAGGTCGGAATTAAATCCAAAATGTTACTTTAAATCGTTCATCGTCAATATAACAAATTTCTCTCTCTCTCTCTCTTTTGGACAAAAGGATTGTCTTTAGATGCAACAACTAGCGATTGTCGTGAATGATCCTCCATCATGCACACGAATTGGGTTTCTCGCTTGTTTCTAACCTTTTTTTAATGTTGGTTAAGATATCGGTAATCATCTACTAAAGGCCCCGTATTGCGATCGAATCGAGTTAAATTGTTAACAAAAGATGGGAAATTATGGGAGCCATAAGAGACAAGCAAGTAACCATTAATGGGTCTCTGTCCAAAAAATGGTCCCCCTCTCAGGACAACCACGAGACAATAATCTCCATCTAGAGACCCCCACCCACCCTTAGCATTACAAATTAGGGATTGGGCGAGGCGTGGCTGGCTGTAATGTCTGGACTATAAGCAACCTACGATGGTGATGATGACGCCCCAGCCAATTTTTTTTTTCTTTCATTTAATTTGATTTGATTCTTTTATTGTATTTTATTTTATTTTATTTTTTCCGGTAGAGAGGCAGCCCATACGGTGTCGTTTTCGAAGTTGCTATCGACTTTTATATTTAGTTTGTTTTGGTTAATGTTGTTGTCCCCATTTTGTGTCTTATCAGCCCGCGGCCGCGGCAGGTCTGGTTAATGGGTCGCCTTCGACATGCCCCCAAAATATTATTTTCTTTCATCTATATCTTCTTTAAAAAAAAAAAATTTTTTTAATATCACGAAAAATCCCATACCTAAATTTATATTTTTTTATCATAAAAATTCTCAAACTAGTATACCCCGTGTCAATTTTACCCCAAACTATTTTTTTGACCACAATAAAATCCAAATCGGTACATATCCGACAAATTTACCCTAAACTAGTACGCTTATGATAATTTTACCCCAAACTAATTTTTGGACCACCAAAAATCTTAAACTGATATACCTATGACAAATTTATCTCAAACTGTTTTTTTGACCATCAAAAATCCTAAACTAGTACACTTGTGATAAATTTACTTTCCGTTAGTTTCTATTAAATTATTTTAATACCACAAAAGATCCCAAACAGATATAAATGTGATAAATAAATGATAAAAAATCTTAAACTAATACACATGTCAATTGTCACGTGTCATTTTGCTCAATAATTTGACTGCAAAATTTAACGGAAAAATAACGGAGGGCAAATTTGTCACAAGTATATCAATTTGAAGTTTTTTGTAGTAAAAAAAATAGTTCGGGACAAATTTATCACATATGTACTAGTTTGAGCTTTTTTGTGATAAAAAAAAGTTTGAGATTTAAATTTGTCATAGGTATATTAGTTTCGGATTTTTCGTGGTATTAACAAAAAAAAAAAAAGTGAATCGGGGTCCTAAAATTGGGTTTCTCTATACTGTTTTTTTTTTTTTTTTGCTACATGCTCAAGTCATTTTTACGTAAAAAATAAAATATCGAATTTAGTTTTATTTTATTTTTTGTGGGGGAAGACGAATTAATATATCTACTTAATAGATTGGTGCAGAGTCCACGTCGAGGAATTAATTCTTGGGACAGAGATGTACCGACCCCTATACTCATAGCATGCTGTGTACTCGGTAGCTATCAGGATAAATGTGACGTCATCCGACCGTAAAAAACTGTAATTACTTCACATATGTAAATTAATTTACTTGTATTACGATTTTTTAATAAATTTTTTGCAGACACATCATGACATTTATCTGCAATTCGGCAACAAAGCAAATTATTCGACACGCGAGAATTAAGTGATCTCTCTCTACGTAAAGCGATCCGAATGAATAACACATTAGTGGAAGAGGAATTCATAATCTCGAAATTAACCTTCTCATCTTTATTGGGAGTAATTAGCGATCCTAAACAAACACTAAACGACGATCAAGGAGATCCTCCACGAGCTTAAGATCCAATGCGCTAATCAAGTGTCAACTAATATTTATTTTTAATTAGGAGAAAGTAATAATCTTTATAAATAAAAAAAAAAGGTACCGTCACTTTCGAAATAGTTGCCCCCAATGCTGCAGCACGTAGATGCGGCCAAAACGACGAGGATTTTGACCCGCCAAGGTCGCAGTCACTTGCCGTTTTGCTTTGGTCTTTGCCTTCGGCCCGACACCATTTTACTTTCGTCTCGTCCTCCCCGGGTCGCTCTCGCCGTCTCTTTGGTTTTTAATTCCACTGTCCGGACTCGAGAATCTTTGCTTTCATCTCCCGCTGCAAATGCCCATACTGCTTTGATAATGACCCATCAAATTTTTGGAAATGTGGAAGTGTGAAGCTAATGGAATTGTTGGTGGTTTTTCTTATGTCCCGGGCTCTCTTATTGATCGATCGATTCCCATCGGATGCGGTAGTCCCCTATCCCACAGTACTGAGTGCTTAACAGAGACATGCAAGTCCGTCCTCTCGACAGTGGCCCTAAGAAAATGCGTGTAGATATGATGATTCGAACCTAGGCCTTGAGTGAGGAGAACAAACACGCTTATCATTCAAATAACACTTTGGAGTGTATATCACTCATGTTGAAGATAGAGGAATTGTGGCTCTACTTCTGAGTCTAGATTTTCATAACTTATATGGGTGTTTATGATGTTACTTTTACCTTTTCACTATATGCCTTTTCAGTCGTTCTACCTTTTAAAACTTGGAATTTTAACTACTGAAAATCCCCAACACCTTACAAGCACATTAACATAGCATTTCCATATTCTTAAAGCTTAGAACCATCTTACCACGGTTGGCCTAACGATGTAGGGTTTACTCCACAATGGTTAGGGGCTTCCTTGGTCACCGGTTCGAATTCCCCAATTGCTCCTTAGTTTTAGGAAGTCTTAGGTTCGCGCGTGACGTAGGTCCCCGTGCCATAGCGTAGGGTGACACCGACTTATTGCAGCGGGCTAAAAAAGAGCAGTAGTTATGACTTATACTACGAACTTTGCATGTCGATATGGAACTCTCATAGAAACAATTAGGAAGAAGGAGGAGGGGGGGGCACAAATACTTGTCGGTGTCTTAACATACAGGTAAATTTGTGATGTAACGTAATCAATCACTCCGAGATTGAGAAGTGCGTGAAAAGCACTAATTTGAGAAATTTCTTTTGATATGTTGGACTCCATAATTGTGGGGCACTGAATTTGGGAGTCAAGTAAGCGAAGGTCGACAACAGGAAAAATACCCAAAGAAAGCTGTCGAAGAAGGGCATGAAGAAGAAAGAGAAGGCCCTCAAAAAAAGAAGAGAGAAATCTTAACAAAATGGGCCGTTCGTTCCTCATGTCCCATGCATTAATTTTGCTGTCCCCGACCAGAGAATCGGGAAACACACGCAAAACAACCGATGACATCCTGTCCTGGTTGACCCGGTTACAAGCACACATCGGAGATCAAAACCCGGTTAGTTAATGGGAAAGGAAACCCTAACCCTAGTTAGCCGCAGAGTTAGGGCCTTGAACAAGATGATCTTTGACTTCTTGTTATTGTAAAATCTCTAATTACGGTTGCCTTGATTTCAGAGCAAACCCCCCCGTTGAGATCGCCATTTCTTTTTGACGAAACTTTCTTTCTTTCTCTTTTTTTTTTTTGCCTGTTAACAACGAGAATAAACAAACAAATGAATTAATGATGAACCCGAAAAACCAAAAGATCTTTTCTTTTCTTTTTTTCTGCTTTATGGGAATGCATGCAATGACTGGTTCTTTAGGCTTCATAGGATGCTTCTTCATGCACGAGCCATTTTGACTTGCCATGGTGATGGGGACTCCGGACTGCGGAGCGGAGCACAAATGTTGAACATGGGGATACGGGGTTCTTGCAAGAGCCATTTTGGGGGGTCGTGTTTGACTTTGCACCCATTCTTGATTTCTAGGATCCCTTTTGTGGTTTGACTTTGCCCCCGTTCTTGATTTCCGTTTGCTTCCTCTCATTTCTCTTCATGGTTGATCTGACACGTCACCTGTTTGTCAAATTGCCGAAGCGAAAAAAAAGAGAGGAGGAAAATAAAATTTTTCAGGGGACCCTGAATGCCATCGCAGGATAAGCACGGACTAAAAATGGGTGTGACCAAGAAAGACATGTCTTTAACTCGCTATTTAATTAGAAACTATGGAGGGTAAATGAATCTCCAAAAAAAAACTTGGTGGCGGGTTGGTGCGATGTTGGTTCGCGGGCCTAGAATCATGTTCAGTGGGTTTGTCGATGAGCGGAGGTGGGGGGAAGGAGGAGAAATCGATGAGCGGACATCACCCTGATTTGGCCTTTCCTTCGGGGTCATGCAACGAACATGGATCGAAGCATCAAGAAAATCTCCGCTCCCACAAAATATAAACCCCGCACACTCGACACCAACAACCAAATAAACTACGTTTGATTTTGCAGATTAACCTTTGTTTATACATACTTGTTTTGCTCTCCCTGTCAAATTGTAACAGTCTGGTCGGCAAGGAAGCTTCAGGATTATGGGTGTGTGAAGAGAGTACAGTGTTGTGTAGTCTCTCTCTCTCTCTCTCTTCTTTAAACTGCTTTTTCTTTTGGGCTGTTATACTTTCCTCAACCGCTTAAAAAGCCTCTGATTGTCTATACTTCAACCAGACAGGAACCACACAGCCTCTCCCTCTCCCTCTCCCTCTCTTCTTCTTCTTCTTCTCTCTCTCTAGCAAAGTTACCCTTCTCTATTGCCATTTTCCCTCGCAAAGGACTGAGCTGTGCGAGTCTCTGGCCTTTCTTGACCTCAAGAAAGCAGTTTTGGAGTTTCGTTAGCTTCTGGGATTCGATTTTTTTCCCTGGGTTTCTGACCTTTGACACGGAGTGAGGATTGCCTGTTGGTCTCGAAGTCGGAATTGTTCTGGTTCTTGGATTTGAAAGAAAGGCAAGGCACTTTTCCCTTTCCCCCCCTCGTCGTTTATGTTTTCAGAGGTGTTTTCAGGCTGAATCTGATTACTGCTTCTTTGGTTGGTGAGAAAGCTGAGAGGATGTGAACTCAGTGGCTATGATTCGACTCTGTTCTGTGAAATTGTTCCGAAAATGAAGTTTTGATTTGTGAGAACTGCTTGATGACAGCATCCGTGTTCAATTTTCCTATTTGGTCAATTATTGCCGAAATTTTTGTCTGCAATGCGAGGGCTCTGTTTCATTGCTGTTTCGTTTGTCGGTAATCATGTGAACTCATATAATTGCATTTGCAACCGCAGGATATTCTCTGAGATCCATAGGAGAGGAAGGATTCTTGTATGCTTGAGCTTGTCCCAGATCGCTTCATGATTTCAATCATGGATTCAAGAAAAGAACCGCTGAAGAGGAACCCACAAAAGTGCTTAGACTCTCAACTATGGCACGCTTGTGCCGGTGGTATGGTTCAAATGCCACCGGTGAACTCCAGGGTCTTTTACTTCCCTCAAGGCCATGCCGAGCACGCTCAAGAGACCGTTAATTTCGGGAACTCCCAAATCCCCCCTCTCATTCTTTGCAGGCTCGCCGCCATAAAGTACATGGCCGATCCTGAAAATGATGAGGTTTATGCCAAAATAACCCTTATACCCATGAGAAGCGACGATTGTCATCACCTAGACGATGACGGCTCTCTAGGAAATGAGGGAATGGAGAACTCGGAAAAGGTGGCGTCTTTTGCAAAGACGTTAACGCAGTCGGACGCGAATAATGGCGGGGGGTTCTCTGTGCCGCGGTATTGCGCAGAGACGATATTCCCTCGCTTGGATTACTCTGCTGAACCTCCAGTTCAGAACATAGTGGCCAAGGATGTGCACGGAGAGAGCTGGAAATTCCGGCACATATACAGAGGGACCCCGCGTCGCCATCTTTTGACCACGGGGTGGGGGAATTTCGTGAACCAGAAGAAGCTTGTGGCTGGTGATTCAATTGTGTTCCTGAGAGCAGAGAATGGGGATCTCTGTGTTGGGATACGCCGCGCGAAACGGGGAATCGGCATAGGCGGGCATGAGTATGCTTGTGGATGGAACTCTGCATCTGGGAATTTCGGAGGATACTCGATGTTCGCAAGAGAAGAGGGGAGTAATCTGATGCAGAAAAGTTGTGGTGGGGAATTCAGGAGGAAAGTGACGGGCGAATCTGTATTGCAGGCAGCGACAATGGCAGCGAAAGGACAGCCATTCGAGGTGTTGTATTATCCTCGCGCTAGTACTCCAGAGTTTTTCGTGAGGGCGTCCTCTGTTAGCGCAGCAATGCAGGTCCAGTGGTGCTCAGGAATGAGGTTCAAGATGCCGTTTGAGACAGAGGACGCATCTCGAATTAGCTGGTTCATGGGGACTATATCATCTGTACAGGTCGCTGACCCGATTCATTGGCCTAGTTCTCCATGGCGAATTTTACAGGTATCTCTTAACATTGTTTTGGCACACTCATCATTGAGTATTTGTTCTGAAATTTCAATTAGTCTTTGGTGCATAGCTTCTTCTTGTTTCCCTTGGTTTTAACGCACCCTTTTCTGATTCAGTATTCTTTCACTTGAAATGGTAAATTCTCAGTGTCGCTTTCTGTATGAATGCTTGCTCTGCTTCGATCTGCTAGTTGCATCTAATAACTTTGGTAAGTAATGCTTTCGTCTGCTATGTCTGCATAAGTAGAATAGTGTTTCTTTGGCCATTATCTTTTCTTCGGGAAAGTGAAGGAGAAATGGAACATTGCATCATGAATCGGTGTTACGTTATTTTCAAACTTAGGTTTAGTGCTTCACTCCTTGACTGCCTAGACAAACGAAATAACTGTATCTAGGATCCATCATTTTTCTTAGGACAGGTCATTTCATTCCAGACATTTTTTTTTTTCGATGTTGCAATCGGTACATGCTCATGTTTACTGAAAACTGGTTCATGCGTGTGATTGTGCAGGTTGCTTGGGATGAACCAGATCTACTCCAAAATGTGAAGAGTGTTAGTCCATGGCTAGTAGAGTTGGTGTCGAACATGCCCTCTATCCATCTCTCACCTTTCTCACCCCCGAGAAAGAAGTTAAGGATGCCGCCAAATTTTCCCATACTCGACCAGATTCCAGTCCCACCTTTTCCTAACAACCCCCTTGGACCAAACAGCCCTTTGTGTTTTATCCCGGATAACATTCCCCCAGGCATACAGGGAGCCAGGCATGCTCAATTCCTAAGATCTTCATCGGACCTCCATCTTAATCAATTGCACTTGGGTCTGTTTCCGGTGGGGTCGCACCCCCTCAATCACACTTCAGTATCTACCAGATTTTCAGGCAGCACCTTCTTCGGTGCGCCGGAGGATAACAACGGTAGCATATCTTGCTTGCTAAGGATGGGAACTTCGGAAAACTCCTCAAAGGAGAATGGCGAAAAGAAGTCACCCCACATTTTACTCTTCGGTCAACTCATTCTCGTAGATCAGCAGACCTCTGAGAGTTGCTCTGGGGACACAACTGGAAGATGTTCGTCAGAGGGGAATCAGGAGAGGATGTCGAATTCCTCTGATGGGTCCCGCAACAATGTGTTGTATTACAACGGCACCGTGGAGAGCTCTTCCGACGATGGATTCACCGGCTTTAAACGAGACCGGGCATCTGACCTTGACTTGGGGACTGGTCACTGCAAGGTGTTCATGGAGTCGGAAAACGTGGGGCGAACTCTAGACCTGTCGGTCCTCGGTTCATATGAGGAGCTGTACAGGAATCTCAGGGACATGTTTGGCATAAACGGCTCGGAGAGACTCAGTAAAGTCCTATACTTGGATGCCGCTGGTGCTATTAAGAATGCTGGTGATGAACCCTTCAGGTGAATGAGTTTCCTTTTCTTACCGTCTTACTCTTACTTATGTTTTCTTGATTCGTGTTGGATCCTTTTGTTATCTTGCATCATCTTCATTGAATCTAATGTTTCCGAAATTGCTTTCTACTGCAGTGACTTCTTGAAGACAGCAAAGAGATTAACAATTCCTGCTGGTTGCGCTACGCAGATTTAGGGAGATAGCTGATGACGAGCCAGTAAATGTACAGATGAATTTTGAGATTGTTCTCTTCATCTTCTTCTGCTTTTGGATATGTGTGAAACGCCCACGTAATCCATCTCTTACTTTGGATATTATTGGAGGAGTAATCATTGCAGCTTTATTTAGCAAGTTGTTCAATTAGAATTATCGATGGCTGTCTTGCGCCTCCGTTTCCTTGCTCTTATCTGCTGTCTCTCTTTTCTTGAATTAAACACCCACCCACTGTCGAGGCGGGCTTATCAGGGCCTATGCAACGCTCAAACAACACGGCAGAATCTGCTGATACTTAAAGCAAGATTTGGTCAGAAACCCATCTTGCTCGTGTGGGAAACTTTAAATCTTGGTCCAAAATGCGACATTCAAATCTGTGTAAGGATCATCAAAACACCAAACCATCCAATGTAAATATGGTTTCCAGTGCTGGTCATCCGGCTATAGACGCAACTCCATAGGCTTTCGCTTTCGCCTTTTTGTTTTTTGCATGCAGTGGTACATCTTTTTGCTTTCTTTCTCGGCCCTTTTTCTCGTGTGACAAGTCAACTTCATACACCCATCTGGAAGTCACTGGACTTCAAACAATCATATTGCCAACTTGAGATAAAAAAAAGTTGCACTTTGATCTGCATTATGCATGCCACTGGAAAATCATTGTGATCATGTGCTGCCAGTAATCTCTCTCTCTCTCTCTCTCACACACACACACACTTGCAATCTTTTGCACTAATAGCTGTTATGATTTGGAGCACCACCACAATGAAATAGAGTGTAAAAGTGTGAAAGAGAAAATGAGATATAAAGTTTATCATGGTCCACTCTTAAACTAGAGCTACATCTAGTAAATGATTTCACTATAATTAGCACCTCGCACCTCTGTGGTAAAGCGGGACCCTGCGCTTTCCCGTGTCGATGGATAGCATGAACCACATCCCAACAATAACCACATACTAATCATCCATCTCTAGAATTCATTCAGCCAGTTCATATGCATAACATTGCCAAAACCTGTTAGGCTCGAAGAGTTTCAACAAAGTGGACTTTTTTCAGTTCTCTCTTTTCACAGACCAATTTTTAAAAACCAAACGGTGAAGTATCATGATCAACGGGGTCGCTCTCCATTTGTCAATTCTAAGCGAACCAGAGTTGCACGTGGGACTCAGAATTATTGTCCTAGAAGTATGCTCGAACTTCTTACCTGCTAAGTTGACAAAGAGTGCTGTTAGCAACGGAGGAAAAATACAACATTGACAACGAGTGTCCTTCCCAAAAAAAAAAACGTACATTAAAAGAAAAAGAAGGTAGAAATGAGATTCAGATTCCACTTAAGAGAGTGAAAAAAATATAAAAAAAAAAGATTAAAAAAAACTGTCATTGATTTTTTCGGATTTCTGGTGAGATTATGACAGGGAGGGAGGACCAAGGAAGCCGGGTCCTAAGGAAGGGAGGTG
This sequence comes from Rhodamnia argentea, assembly GCF_020921035.1. Taxonomy (NCBI): domain Eukaryota; kingdom Viridiplantae; phylum Streptophyta; class Magnoliopsida; order Myrtales; family Myrtaceae; genus Rhodamnia; species Rhodamnia argentea. The sequence continues at coordinate 3,981,598 of NC_063154.1, read as the reverse complement.
TTAAATATTAATGGTGCTGTAACGAAACCAATAAAACAAAGTCCAAATCCCAACGAAGTTGCACTTTGTTGAACGCTTACAACATTTGTTTTGCAAGTTGTTTTTTAGGGTTTGTGGTTATAGATCCTATGTTAAGGAGGGGGGGCGGCAAAGATTAGTCAAATGCCAGCTTTTTCTTATCTTCCCATGTTTTCTCATTATCCGAGGAATTTTCCTGTTGGATTCCTGGAACAAGAAGCATCCACATACGGAATCATGTTCAAATGGCTCCAAGTTAGAAAAGTTTGAAAATTTAGTAGACTCCATATTTAAGATTTAATATCGACCGTGCCTTAAATTATGGTTGTTTTCATAATCCAGATCGGTTTCGTGGGTTCTTCGATCATATCTTTCCTCATATGCTAAACCTCCCATTGATATATCTTTGTATAGTTGCGAATCTCGGGATTTAAACTTCGGCGATGCTCCTGGGGCTGGGAGGATGGCTCTTGGTCCGGTATCACTGAAAAAATTCACTTGGAAAAATACTCAGTGTTATTAATCGAGAACATATTCATTCTCGTCGTTTTAAAGAGGTCGTTTGACCGTTCTTAATTTGAGAAATCTAGAAAAGTCATCTCATCGAAGAGTACCGAGTAAAAAAATAAGGAAATGGTAAGATTTCCAACTCTTTTCGATGTGTACAACCGATATTTTCAAAGAAACGAACCTTCTGTCGTGATCGTTCCGTAACTTAAATTCTTAAAGAAATGAGAATGGCATCGAGTGGAGGGTGGCACGGAAGAAGGCATCTAAGACGGCGAAAGCTTCCAACACGTTCAACCATCCCAATCCCAATGCGCACTCGTGTGGCTTCCACCCATTTTTCTTTGTTGTGTGGCGCAATTCGTGGGGAACATTTATGTCATTTGTGGGATTTGGGCCTGTCCCTTCCTACCTTGCAAGTTACGTGGGAACCCATGTGTGATTAAAGCTTAGTCAACTAGGGTTTGGTTTTGCCAAGGCCTTAGGACACTGCAAATAGCAGAGAGAGAGAGAGAGTTTGACAAGACATGAGGCCGACCAAGATTCGTAAGTCTAGGAACCCCTCCTTTTGTTTTGTTCCTGATCCACACGCGTTCTCTTCGTTTCAACCATAAGCAAAGTCAGTCTTTCTCTCTCTCTCTCTCTTCCCAGTGAGAAGAAGAAGGAGAAGGAGAAGGAAAGAGATTAGACAGAGGCAGCTGCGTCCCTTCAAAGTCGCACGTACCGAATGGAAGACGATTTTACCCAATTGTCGTTCACGTGCGGCGATCACAAACTGTGCATCGTGGTCGTCCAAGATTGTCTTGACGCGGTTTTTCTATCAAAACTCACACGTGACAAAAGAAGGTTTTCGCATGGGAGAAGAGACCCCAAGAAGAGGTCACTGAGAAACCCAGCTAACGGACGCAAAGGTTGAAACTTTAAAAAAGAACGAAATAGGGATTGGTATTGGGAGAGGGGTCAACTCCCATGAGCAAGCGATGTGGAGCAACAGTAAACGCGCCGTCTCAAAGGCCGGGACTTTCTCTGCTTTTGGGAATCTGGGTTGACTTTTTTTTCTTTTTCTTTTTTAAAATTTTGCTGTTGAAAGAACTTGCCCTTGGAGTTCTTGGGGGTAAACCCTAGGAGGCAGTGTTGAACTTTTAGGGTTTCGTGGGGCGATGTCGCTTGAGGAGGTCGAGTTGAGTCAGTGACAAGGAAAGAAAGATTGGGGGGACCGAGATCCAAGAACGCCAGGGGTTACGCTTACAGTACAACTCCCATACATCAGTCAACTCGAACCCAACCTTCGCGTTAAATGGATCATGAATCGGAATGACTACAGTCTGTCTTCTGATTCCCTGTCCCTTGATTTTTACTAGATGAAATTGTGGGATTGCGTTTGCTACGCAAATTGCAAGACAAGGGTAACCTTTTGATCATCACGTGTGCGTGCGTGGGTTGTCCTTTTAATTTTTGACAAAACAATGCACCACCGCCTTCCTCGAGTTATGTTCAATCAATGCATCGGAGATCAAAATATTTTCGTAGTAAATTATACCTAACAAGTGCATCAAAAACACTCATGAACAACACCCATGTAATATACGGTAGTACTACTAGGGTAATTGAGATGAATACATTTGCATTCAATGTTGATTTAACTTATGACTGTTGGATAGTATTGATATACTTGAAGAAACTTCATAGAGATAACCGATGATCAAGTTGATGCGAATAGTATTGACAAAAAATTCACTAGCATTCGAGACATTTTTCCATGATTGAGTGTGAGATTAATTATCGGCATGTTATTGATAGTTTCTTTATTTATGCTCTTTGGTGGTTAAGATGATGCTAAGTAGGGGTGAGCAAAAAAATCATCATTCATCCAAACCAGGCTGGACCATTCTCAACCGATTGATTTTGAATGGAACCGGCGAGTTACGGTCACGTTCCCGGTTCCAATTTTCTAGAACTGGTGCGTACCGGTTCGGTTCCCGATTTCGGGGGAGAATCATTCAGCCGGCCAAATTGGATTGGTCCTTTTAAATAGATGTATATTCTTTTATTTGTGTTTGTGTTGCACGGGAAGGCTATATCTTATTATCAAGTAGAACACAATCATTGCTATGATCTTCAATCCTTTCATTCTAACAAAAAACTTGCTATTTCAATGAAAAACTTCAGGTGTCCAAAATGTAAGCTTGATATAGTTTATTGTTCTTTCATTTGGAGCATTACGCTAAACCTTCCCATAAAGGATGCAAGGTTCAATCCAAGGCCAATTTCTCCAAAACTGGTTTCCTTTCTTTTTTAATTGATATTGATACTCGGTAGGACCATAATAGAAATCCAACCCGAAACCGGACCGGATCCGTGGTTCGATTCTCAAATAGATCCATGAAATGAGTGGGTGGTTCACGGTTCACATTTTGCGAAACCAATCTCTAGCGGGTGGTTCTCGATTTTAGGATGGGAACCACTCATCCTGGAACCGATCGCCCCTAATGCTAAGTGCGATCCATGTAAATTGTATCTACAATATCCCACGACGACTTTTTCTCCATGACCAGCTATTTGGGTTCGGATGCCATTGACCTTCCTCTTCCCGTTCTCTTAATTTGTTATTGTCGAGGATCAATTCTTGGCGCTAAGTTGTGAGTAGCCCAGAAGGCAAATTTATTTCACTTCAGCCCAGAAAGAGGGAGGGGCCAAAATAGATACTTGATGGCAATAAACAAAGTGATCTTTCTGTACCGCTTCGAAGTGAACCGAAGCGCCAAATCAGATCTTACAAAAGTCGAAGGACCATTTAAACACGCCGTGACTCTATGAGCATAGAGCCTGTGGACATTAACCATATCAAACGGACAAATATAAAAACCAACCAGGAAAGTGTTCCATCTATTGGAGAGAGAACTGCTGAAAAAACCAATCAAGAATGCAGAGTCATGTTTAATTTCTCTCCTGATACTGCAATGCAGAATCAAACCATCTGGTTTTATAGCCTATTTCTGCTTTTCCAATTCATTCTCACTTGAATAAACGAGAGATGACAGGAATTTAGACTTCATACGAGACGCAGCACAAAGCTCATAATAAACTCACAATATAAACCTCCCGTTTTCTACTTTTCCAATGTCAGTCAGTCCTCCACTCGCAAGAGAACTGGTTTCAATCACGAAACTAAGGAGTGCCAAAACAGAAAAAATTTAAATGCAGAGTTGCAGTCTCTATCAATATTCTCTCTCTCTCTTAGCTAACACCAAATCGTCACCCTCCCATTTTTACTTCTGGAAGCATTGAGAATTTTACTCGTAAACTGCATACACGTCAAATAGCAGGTGATACAGTCCTCACAAGCAGCCTCTCATTCATGGGGAGCCGCTTCATCAGTCGGAGCATTTCCACCCTCTAGAGAAAGAACATTGCAGTCACTTAGATTTTTTTTTTTTTTTTTATCACAATAAGCTGAAAGAAAATGATATGGAGTTACCTGAGTGACTGTGGAGATATTCACTTATGTAGTTCTCAACAAAAAGAGAGTTTATAAAAGGTGATGGGGGTGGTAATGTTAATAAGCAGGCTTACCTTCACCAGAAGGAGCATAAGGAGACTTTCGGTATCGTGTTTGCTGCTGTGTTGGCTGGGAAGAAGGAAAAACAGACACTCCATGAGAACCGCGTTAGAAAAAGCATACTCCATGAGAACGATGTTAGAAAAAGTATTTTTTTTTTTTTTTTGGTCAAAAGAAAAAGCAGGCTTAAAAAAGAAAAAAGGCATGCACAATAGGGTAAATATCATGTTGGTTTTTCAAAGACAATTTGTTTTGGATGATACGCAGTAGACCAGGCGAAAATGCAACTGACGCATGCAAATTGAGCTCCGACAAGTGACAACCTCAAGTACAAGGACATGCCTGCTGGGTGCACAACAGGAGTGCAGGCCTCCTGCACATCGAGATACTTGTCCTAAATTAGCCTTGGCCCACAAATGTGATCCTAGACAGGAGATGATGGTCCCTTATGTCAAGAGGAGAAATCTACAATTGAACAGTCCCGATGACAACCGAATAACACAAACAACCCTTTTTTCCAATAATTACACTAATCATCCCAATCAAAATGAAGCGTAGAACTTGCAAACACGGGGCGTGCCGATAATGTCATGATTCATGATTATGTAAAGTTGATTTCCCTCCTTTGGGAGTTGGCACTTGACAAATATTGCCAGAACTGATTCCTCCAATTTACTCCACGACTTCTAGTTTTAAGCTACAATGGAGAATATTTAAGACAACATGGGCATGATCTCCCTCTCACCTGAAAAATTAGTTCTTAACTATCTTTGGTACTTGCGCAGCTAGCATAGCCCAAATTGACAAGGGGATCAATCCACTACTTATAGAACTGTAGAAATTTATTAGCTGTCGCATTGAGACCTATATGTTCTGGTGTCTAGAAACTAGGACCATTAGGACAGTGACAGATAAATAGGATGAAAATGAATTTAAATGAACAATTCTAGGAAAGTCGAAGTGCTTGCATGACTCAAACCAAGAGGATTGACAATGTTTGAAAACACCTAAAGTCCAGACTTCCACCCCCAAGTTGCATGACACCCATTGTTTCTATTGACAAGATCTGATGAGAAGCTTTTCCTTTAATGGATATTAAAAATTATGTTGCTGCCTATGTTAGCTTAACTAACTCACCCTTCTTATTTAAGGACTTGACAACATTTCTCAGACGTATATTGAGATAGTGATATCTTGTTCCAAAAAACAGAAAGCACAAGGACCCCCTCTCATTCAAGTAAACAGGAAAAATACCACCAGGGAAAAGGGAGAAGGGGAAGAGTAACTACGAAGGACACAGGCCCTAGCAAACACAAATTTTGTCCAAATGTAGGAATAACAAGGCATATAAAAGAACAAGAATAATATGACAGCTACGGTACAAATCTCATTGTCTTAAACATTTCATTAGAGCAATCTATAAATCAAAAACACTAGACTTCACACTCTCTCATGTGCTTCATAAGTTAACAAGTGATAACAGTGCCTGATGTTACAAGTCTGAAACTATCTTTCCTAAAGTGGTGTCAGAAAGACAACTTTTGCACATAAAATTTCATTCGTCAAATTTCATCGTCTACGTATAGGCTCAGGCACCCGTTGTCTTTAGCATTTAAAAGAAAAGGTTTCAAGTACTGACAGAAAAACTAATTTCAGGGCATCAAGAGTCCCAGACTCCTAATAGGTATAGAGGAGATAAAACAAACTGACATCTCGTCAAATCCATTGCCAGTTTCCTTTTGCAAAACTAGAAACAAGGTATTCTAAAAAGTAGTTTCTCACTTTCTCTATACTCCATATAATTGAGCTACAAAGCTGCACAAAAAGGTTCAGTTCTTGAAAACCCTTGAAGTCAGGTCCGGAACTCCTTATTATTTTGCAATTGTACACAAGTGCATATAAGTATATGTGAGAAGGCTTTTTCTTAATCAGCTTTTTGCTACAATAGTAGCTTCTTGAGTGTTTGAAATATGACCAACCAAGATATCTTTCAGTATATCGCAGTTATATTCAGGAATATCTCTATTAAGTCCCTTCCCTAACCCAAACCACTTTTACCTGACTAATTTCCAATCCTAAATGGAAAAAATGGAAAGAAAAGTCACAGCTCTACAGTGGAAAAGATATAAAAACATTTTTTGCTATCAATTGAATAATGCAATATGCACTAAGAAACTGCATGGCTGGTCTCATAAAGTTTTTAGTGACAAAACAATACTTAAACACATCAGCTCTATAAAACAGCCACATTATGTGCAGCTCCCCATCCAATTAAACAAGAAATTATAGGCATGTCTGCCTATATATTTTTCAAATTCAAGAAACAACTTTTTTGCTTTCCTGCCAAAATTTAGGATAAAAAATTAAGACAAAACTATATGGAATCTATGTGCGGACATTTGTGCATTGTGAAAGTTTCAGATGTTTTGGGTTAAGGAAAAGTTAGCTCATCAGCCACAAGATTTAGATTAAGCAAAAAGCCAGCTCAACGATTACCTGCAACTTGGGACGAAGGGCTTCAAGAGGGCCTTTTGGCTTCTCACCACCTTGCTGTAATAATCAAAAGTCAATTGGCAAATACTACTAAGATAGCTCAACCCCATATTCAAGTTTTGTACCGCAAAAAATGAGTTAGGAAAGGACATCATTTAAATTAAAGTACCTTTCCCAATGCCCAATCAGCAGAATCAAAATAAGCACGTTCATGGTCCTGGTAACAAAGTCAAATTTTAAGTAAAGGCCTAAATAAAAAAAAGCATATATTGGAAACCATCAATATAAGACTATAAATACCTTAGAAATGAGTGGTGGTTTTTTGGGCATTATTCCTCCATATTTTTTCTTAATAACTGCTTCCTGAAGCATAAAAAAAATGCACTGATCACATAGAATCGCAAACTAGAACAGCGGTAAGTTGCTGGATCTTGTGATGCTTAGGCATTTTCTAAAGAAGCGAAGAAAACAACTAATAATTCCACATATTAAAGTTAACGAGAAGGCAAAATCTTATTATTATTTTTTTCCTTGAATGATCAAAATGGATGTCAAAATTGATTGTCCTATTAGTCCATCAGTTGATGTAGTAATAATAACTTACAAACTTCAGAAACTTTGTTTTAGTAGGATGTCATCAGTAATAACATGATCAGAAAGAGATATTCTTGCATAAGTGCATCTATTTCTATCCTATTGGTTCCTATCAAACTTCAGTAGAATAATTGTTGCATAAAGCAATCTGTAATTAATGCTACAATTAATCAATAGATAACATCCTTCTTCGATATCTACAAGCAATAGCAAATAAACAGTTACTCCAAACGCCAAGGACTTTCCACAACAAGTCAGTAACATTTTCAGCCAACAGACAAGTAACTGTACATTCGTATATGCATATAAATAAGCATTTCTACAAGAAAACGTCCAGCCAAGATATAGTGTTAAGGACAGCAAGAATCTCAAATTCACATCGGTTCTACCAGCTAGCACAATCAAGCAGGCAGATACGCATAAATCCAGAAGCAAACTTGATGAGTTTCGAAATATAATCGCTTTAGACAAAAGCGAACTAAAACAGTAAAACGAATGTGGCTCAAGGTCAATCTGCGAGAATTGAAGCACGCAAAGGAGTTAGATAATCATAATCAACCTCCTCCTGGGACGAAGGCGCGGATTTCTCAGAATCTGCCGGAGCATTTGCGTTCGGACGCTCTTGCTCCTTCCCGTCCTCCATTTTCCACCTGATTATCAATGTCGATTCAGCGAAAATTAGCTCAAAAAGGCATTATGAATCGCAACTAGGGGGAAGAAAAACCGATTTCGTTCGATCCAGAGAGGATCCGCCCTCGTTCATTTTTCCAACTCGATTGATTCTACCAGCGACCGTCAGAGAATAGATTCTAAGAAATAGAAGGAAATCAGCGGCCAAATGAAGGCGTGAGCTCGCGAATTACCTGAGGATTCAATTCAAGTCTCCTCGCACCTACGACGGTGATCCAAAATCAAGTTGCAGAGAGAGAGAGAGAGAGAGATCGGACAGGTATGGTATGAGTACAGATGGGAAATAAAGAAAGAGACAATTTCAGAGATGGGCCCACAAGGCTCAACGGAACAGGGGGCCCAATGGGCCTCATCATGGGCCTCTGAGGCAGAAGCATATTGCATTTCCAAATTGGTAGTCGTTCCAGATTTCTCATAGACAAGGAAAATAAGGAGATACATAAGAACCCCATTGAATTTCAATGATCGAAATGCTAGGAATCAAGAAGTGAATGCACGCCCTCTCTTTTGAACGACGAACTGCAATTTTCGTACTATTTATTTGGGTCGTTAGAAAAGAGCGGAATCGAGCCCGAGACCTCTTAACGAAGATGACGTGGGCAGGCCGAGTTTTTCTCCCTGCTTTGAAGAGTTTTACACTGCAAAGTGCAAACCTGTGTATGATAGGACACAACATTGTCAATCACAAAAGCTTCAGACAATTTCATCATACAATATAATGATGGTAGTAAAATGACTTGTTAAGTATCAACTATGGAGTTGCCGCAAGAGCTGCAGCTATTCCACAAGTCTCATTCTTAACATATTTACAAACAAGCAAGGCCGGTCCTAATCTACATTTCTCCTTCTCCTTTTCTTCCTAATATGGCTCTTAAGAATGTCTATAGGCGGAGGCCGGGCTCTGGAGAAGCTTCATCATGAAGCCAAATTTGATGTCCGGAGACGTCTTGGGTTGAGGCCAATTTGCTCCTTCCGGGACCTTGATGGATCTAAAGCCCTGGCCTTTGTACAGCTTGGTCGCCCCCGGGTTGTTCAGGTCGCAGTGCAATGCGATGGCTCGGCATCCCCAGCCACGTGCTTGAGCCTCGGCTTTGGCTACGAGCCTTTTAGCTATCCCCTTTCGCCGGTATTTCTCGCGAACCGCAACATTAGATATGTATGCAATTCCAGTCCTGGAATGGTAAGTTGTGAAGAGGGACAAGGTCATTGAACGAATAATCTCATCATACAAATGATGCTAAAGCTCCGACCGTCTAAATGTTGACTTTGACTAGGCACGAAAGTGCAAGGTTCACTTATAAAACTGTGAAGTAAAGAGAATTCACTTTAGTAGAGTAAAATGGCAAGCAAATTTTGAAAAGAGAAAAGAAAGAAAAATATATGTTCTAGCAAACATAGATATCGCTCCACCACCATCGCCACCACGAACATTAACAATGACAATGACAACACCAACAACAACAACGAACTTGCTTCCAACAAAGGTATAAGTGATGATAATCAGTGCAGCTTTGAACTAAACAACGATACAACAGCATAGTCCTGTTTTCCATCACCACATATTAACCTCAAAGAATATTGGGTAATATCTCCTATAAGATGTGATAAATTATTCAAAGTATGATTCTCACATAAGTTTAAGGTGGAAGCAGATGCCCCGTTTAAGATGGAATGTCACAACTTTCCTCAGCAGATGAGATTCAGAACTCGAACAACGTATATATCTTTCCTTCATTTTTCTCTCTCTCTCTTTTTTTACCGGGGTAGGCTGGACTGAGAAACAATGTCGCCAATCAAATGAGGCATCACGAGTAGTTAATGATTCATACAAATCCCCACTCCAAACTGTGCTGCGATTCCCAGCAACAGACCCATCTTCCAACCCATTGCAGAATAAGTGCTCGGGTGTGCATACACTCGATGAGCATAAGTATCAAAATAACAGCAAAGGCCAATGCCATGTAAGAGACAACATGGAGAAGCTTCTCACTTCTCATCTAAAACTAGACCATAAATGTACTATTTCCCTTTCCCAGTAAGAGCAACTTCACTTTCCTACCTCCAATCAGCACACTGGCTGGGAAGCTTCATGTTTTTATGCAAGACAGTTTTTTACGGCGGGATACAACTAGAAGGTTCCTAATCAGCTGTCACGGATAGTCATGGGGAAGGCTTTAATTAGTCGTTCCTGCTTGGGAAGAAGTGCAAAGTTTTGATTGATTTAATATTACTCAGTTCACAATGTCATAGTTGCACTTTGGTACTATGTGACACGTGACATGTTATCTCAGACATCAGCTTGCTTCACAAGGAGGAAAAGAAAATTCATCAAAGACACTCTGCAAACCATTCATGCATGCAAAATACGTCAGGCTTCCTGATCTCCAGGACGATACCACATACTTATAACATTGAGTTGACATAGGAATCCCTAAAAGAAGAGCCATGGACTACTTATAGTTTCTTGTGAAACTGCAAAACCTCTATAGCTGGTCAAAAGAGGAATTATAGATATTAAAAATATCCCACGTCGCTTGACAATAGAGTTTATATGCGCTTTATTTATAAATGGTCTCTCTCCACCCATCGGTGTAAGCTATTGGATTGGACCTTTGAACATGGTAACACAGCCAAGTTCCACCCCTGTTAGTCAAATTTCACGTAATACTCCTAATTCAGTTACAAGTGAGAAGGGGTGTTGAAAATATCCCATATTGTTTGACAATGGGGTTTATATGCTCTTTGGACATCTGCCTTGTAGTTCTACCTCCAAAACATGTTATCTAATTCTTTGCCTTGGCTTTGGTAATGCAACTTCATTTCATTCATAAGGTAAAGGAGCTTACAGTCTATTCAGTTTTACATAACCATAGCATGACTCGTGTCAAGTGCTCACAGAAAATCAAATCAAGCGGTATACTCCTCAAGAATTTTCTTATTACGAGAAAACAAAGCAATCTTAATAGATTATGGACTAGCTGATTATGCCAGAATTTGGGATATCAAGACCATCAGCCTGAAATTTCTATGCATGAGGACTGAGATCCTGAAAAAGAATACTTGACTGCTAAGAAAAGAAATGCAATAGTTTTGTTAAACAGAATTCTCACCTCCTCTGCCTAAGTGGTCCCTTTCTTGGTAGAAAGTCAGCAACAGTGTCCACTGTCAATATACCAGCAACATAGCCCTTATTGACACTAAATCTTCCATCAAAACCACCTATTCTGATGTCTTCACTCCCAAATAACAAGGCTTCACCGCCTGAGCTGCCAATGACAGCGACCAGGCACACTCTCTGGCAACCATTTGGTATCGAGAATCCAGCGAGCATACCCACCAGCCTGTCGATTCTCAAGACAAAATCCAGAGGGAAAGAGTATTCGGGGAAGAAAGAACTGCAGTGAGTCTCGGCTACCTCCCAGCAGTCCTCTAACCGGGCCTCCCGGACAACAATCTCGGGAGAGACCATCGGAAATAACTCAACCACTTGGCTGGCTCTGCACAGTCCTGCGCTCAGAACGAGGAGCGTCCATAAGGAATTCTTTCTCAAACAATTCCCAGTGCATGTGCATGCTTACCGCAGTGTTAGGCTTAAAAAATGTCATCTTTGGTTCCCCCAAATCCATTCCCAAACGTAAGGAGAAAGCAACTGGAGCTCCAGTAATCCCATAAAAGAAAAGGCCGGACCAAGAATAAGGTAATTTAAAGTAAAATAACCAATATCTGATCAAAGCAAAGAAGTGCAGAATGCGACCGACATTACCAAATCAGCACAGAAGAAACACCCATCAGCCATGAATAGTTTGAAGCACTAAACAGCAACCAGTTTTGTAGTTCATGACCACAGAGAAGCAATCGCCTCAGAGCAATTCAAAGGACAACATCAATATTTCTCTGGCTCAGGAGACCAACCCAACCCCACATGTGAACCAATATCAAAATCCCAATTTCTAAATTCTCAGCAACCAAAGCGTCTCGAGAACCAAAATCGTGCGAACGAAGAAAGAAAGAAGAAAGAGAAGGGCGTCATCGGGCCAACTACCCACACATCCAACCGAACTCAAAATCAAAGCTTTATGAGCAAGGAAGAGCTGAACGAAGTCCAGAGGAAAGAGGAAGTACTCGGTTTGGAGGGAAGGTCATCGAGCGTAGGAGGGACCCCAGGCGAAGGGAAGCGAGAGAGTTTCTTGAAATTGAGGTGGGTGCTCTTGTTTCGACGGAGAGCTGGGCACAGGGGGGTTCCTAACGGTATTGACCGCATTTCTCGGACAAGATCTCTCTCTCTCTCTCTCTCTCTCTATCTCCACACCCAGATTCCCTGTCGAGGACAAGGTGCGAAGATACTCGCGATTCTTCTCCCTGGTGCGCCCGACGCAGAGAGAGAGAGAGAGAGAGAAGACCAAGTAGAGAGAGAGACAGGGGGGGAAAGAGACAAGACCAAGTCTGAACTGGTGTTTCACCGTAGGTACTGTGTGCCAACAGATCAAGCTCATTTTTAAATTTACGTTGCCTTCTAAAGTTTGTATCTTTGTCCTCCTCCAAAAAATATCGTTGCTCGTGGACATTGGCTTGCATAGTAGACTTCAGTTTTCGCCCCCTTCTGCTTCAAAAATTTACATGCATCAGTAATGCCATACTTCTAATAAGGAAAGCAAAATAGACAAGTGACGTCGTAATGTGATTGGTAGCACGCAAACTAGGCTAGACAAGCTATGATTCACCACATCCGACTTTCCATTTCCGAGTAGCGTACGCTTCAAAGTGCGGGCAATTTGTCCCGCTGGCATTTCGTGATCTTGAGTAACATGCTTTTAGTTGGCATCAGGCAAGAAATAGATTCTCCACTAACAAAATAATTGATAAATTCGAGTGAAATTTTTTCAAAAGCTCTAGATATATTTCACTTTACTCAATTCAATAATAATTTTTTTTTTAATTTTACCAATTAAATTCATTTGGCCAATTTTGGCCGGAGATCGCTAACATGAATATCGATCGTCCTACGTGATACGCCTATTACGGCGTAGACAATTTTTTATAATAATTTTTTTTTCTTTTTGGATCAAAGGGTCAAGAGCCTAAGCGAGGGCCACGAAGCCCTCGTTGGTTGCAGCCCCTCGTTGAGATCGATGAGGGTGTCACCAGCCCTCGCTATGATAGTAAGGGCCGCCATACCCTCACCTCATCAGTCGAGATCTGGCGAGTCCTCTACAACACTAGATCTAGTAAGGCGAAGGCGAGGACGTGGAGGCCCTTGCCCAGGTTGGTGAGGGGCCACAGCTAGGGCAGCAAAGGTTTCTGGCCCTCAATTAATGGCCGGTGCCACCGGCCCTTTGAACAAAAAAAAAAAAATTAAAAATTAAAAAATAGATAATTTCAAAAAAATATTTAAAAAAAAAAAATATATATCTACATTTGCGCCAACCATACTAAGTAGGGTAGTCGGCATCCATGTTAGTAATGTCCGATCAAAATTGATCGAATGGACTTAATTGACAAAATGTTAAAATGTTTAAAAATTAATTGGCAAAATAAAAAAAATTAGGAATGAATTAGTCAAATTGTAATAGATTTAGGACTGCTTACAAAATGAAAAGTCTTAATTAATCCACCATCGATTAACCTCCTATTCAATCGACCAGTGGGTTAATTTGTATATACTTAATGTCACCGTCGGAAAAATGCCACTGCTCCTTTCCTCAATCGATTTTCAGAAATCGACCTCCTCCCCAACGAGTCTAATGACTAAACTAATAAAACCATGCTTTAACAGGCAGTGTTACCGAACACTGAAATAAAAGAGTACGCGTGCGACGATAAGAAAATTTGAGAGTCCTCTTCAAGCCACATGCTAATCCTCTTCACACTTCCACAACAAAGCAGTACTTGGTTAATGTATCCAGCTCGGGGCACAACAATGGCAACCTTATCCTTGGGCGAAACAAGAAAATAACTTCTCTAACTACTTTGACTTTCCGTGATTGCATTACGATACATAAATAACCTAAGGATCATGTTCCTAAGTTTCTATGAGCAGAGGAATATTTCCTGTGCAATCTAGTATAACATACATTTCATGCTTCAGATTGTTCTCACGCCTAAAATCCGACAGGGAGATCTCTTAGAAAGGCCAGAGTGTGGGGCGATGTGGATTTCCCAAACAGTGAGCACCATGGAGGAAGCTTCATCAGAACCTTTTCAGCTTTCGGCGTCAATCTATCCATGTCTGTTCTTAATTTAAGAAGTGACTGCTGATTCTTCTGGCTATCTGCGTCATGAGCAATTTGCGTAGAATTGGCCCATACAAGAGTCAGATCGAACCTCGTTGGTGATTTTTTCCCTCCAGAAAACTGGATAATATGCCATCCATCCACACTGCTCTTGTCGTGCAATGGGATTAGCTCTTCAGAATTTCCTGAACTCAGCAGCAAGACGTCCAATGTGTTGAACCATAGTGGCAAATGAAAGCAGAGTTTTGGCAAAAATTACTAATGAGGTGGATTGCTGAAAATGAAAATTTTAAGGACTCAATATTTGTCATCTCATGGATTTGATCCAACCAGGCTGCTTGGTGAATGACTCACTTGACACCAACGATGCTGCCATAATGGTGAGACCAAACATACCTTCATTCATCAAAATAAATTAACTCGACCAACCAAAAACATTCCCCTAGAGAACCATGTTGAGATCTGGCGGGCCATACGGATGGTCAAAAGACTCAAAACTATATCTACGTTAACACTCTAATAGGAAATGAGATCTGACATGGAGCCTTGGTTGCCAAGAAGCAAGATCTTTCCATCATTCAGCATCTCTTTCCATCTTAACTAATTGGATAAACAATAATTTGACTATCTGGAAATAGAATCTGAACTTTGTAAACTGATATGAATCTTAACTCCAGCTGTCAAGAAGGAAAAGCAATAATTATTCATACCTTCCAATTTGAAGTCCTCTATGTATTCAGTATTGACTGCAAGAACCCACCTTGTTGAGCTCTTTGTGTCCAAGGAGACTTCCGTGATTCTTTTGTCCCCCTTGCCATCATTTATAACCAACAGTGTTGGTATATCTGTTTTACTCCAGCCACCTTCAGTATCATCATAGGACCAACAGCCATATTTGACGGAAAAAGTAACAAGATCTACAACCTTATCTCTACCACATGTGAAACCACCTCCAATCTGCTCAACCTCTTTCGTCAATTTTCCAGGAGTGGTAGAGAAAAAAGACACATAAGAATCGGGCTGCTCTTGCTTGTTTATTGTTGCATCAACTATGTGCACAACCTGAGAAAAATCAATCAGCTAGGTCCCTTCAATGGAGTACACAGTTATCCTTTATCTATCAGAGCAGTCGCAAAATTGCCAGTTATCTAACATTGATCACACTGACAAATCTAATGGATATTCCTAATGGCTGATTCCTCACCTTATTATCAACAAACTGAACAAAAATAAGTTACAATATGGAATTGCTACAGGGAAATGGCATGTTTTTTTCTCCCCAACAATTATGCTTGTAAAGCCACAAGAGAAACTGTAGTATAATCAACATAAAGCTCATTTCTACATTCTATGCAGGAATTTTCATCCTAATTGAATCAGACACCCCTAATTGTAATGTGTTCCCATGAAAAAGGCTCTCTCGGACTCTGGAATTACCACAGGATACCATAACAGGGGTGATTGATATATTTCCGATAAATGAATAGAACAATTGAAATGAGACAACAGCAATGGGAGGTGAACAACACTGTTGGGAATCATGAGTGTCAAAATAGTCCCTTGAGAGTGAAGTGGTGAATCAAATTGAGAGATCTCATGAAGACCCAAATCAATTCAACATACTATTGATGATATAAAAGAATTGAGTGACAAAAAAAAAAAATTCCTACAGTAATGTCAAATGACTATTGGGCCACATGGAATGGCAGTTCATGTTGAACAGGTTATATGGTTCTGACCAGTAAAATGTGTTGCAGAAGACAAATAGTCATTTTATATCTCTCTTTGTAATTTGCTCACAAAATATTAGTGTCGAAACCTTATGGGGTTTGACATTTATTTATGCATATTTATTTGATCATATAACCCAAAACCTGATTAAGTAATTTTGCAGATGCAAGAACATCAGTTGATAGTGATAGTATAACCAGAAAGGCGATGCCATCAACTGAACCAACAGAAACCTTCTTTACTGAGACCATTCTCCAAGGGTTGACATGATTTTCGGAAGTACCTCAGACAGGCACTAAAATAAAATCCATATTTTGTCTCAAGTATACTGCCATGCCTAGGTAGTTTCATATGCAATTTGATCTTAAGCAAGTTCAACAACTAAATGAAATTGAACTGGCAGTGCAAAAATAGAAAGTAATAATGGAAGGTAGAACATACATTTACAGCTCTGGCTGTGTCTTCTGTAAATGGTGGGGCTACACCAGATAGTACAGCAGCGAGGCAGAGACCAAAAAGAACTGACGCTGCCAAGAAAATCGATTTCTTTGCACCTGCAGACCGTACTTTAAATATATAAAAATTGTTCCAGACAAACCAACAATGCAGAAAACAAATAAGTTTATTGAGAAAGAGCTAATCAGCTGTTAATCAAACTGCAGGAACATGAAGTCCAAAGGTAAGATTGTGAACCCTGAAACTTGCCTCCGACCAAAAAAAAACTTTGCATTCTTGCCCGTAATATGTCAAGAGCCAAGAGGGAAAAAAAGAACCGAATAAAAACCATAAATTTAGTCCATATACATATAACTGATGACTTCTACGATTTCCCTAGATGCTTGAACAGTCTAACTTTCAACATCTTTGCTAATAAGAGACTCTCAACTCCTCCAAAGATTCCTAATATCTAAGTGAATTCCATCAAATACACACCAATTTCTGATTATATCAATTTCCCCAACTTTCTCTAGGATTAGATCTTGCATCAATGGAGAAAACTCCAAAGTTAACAGTCTTCAATTATCCGTCCTTCAAATCAGTCAGGTCCCCCAAAAAACCTGATGAAGGAACTCAGAGATGTGGAGCTTTTGGAAAGGATGAGTCAAGGGAGAAAAACATTTGCCCCCACCATGAAATTCAATGTCAATATCAATATCAATATCAATATATATATATATATATATATAGAGAGAGAGAGAGAGAGAGAGAGTTAAACA
Organism: Rhodamnia argentea; assembly: GCF_020921035.1. NCBI lineage: Eukaryota > Viridiplantae > Streptophyta > Magnoliopsida > Myrtales > Myrtaceae > Rhodamnia > Rhodamnia argentea. Next base: position 3,964,559 of record NC_063154.1, on the reverse strand, counting down.
ACTAATGCCGCAAAAAAGCGGTGTAGATAGTGTACGTGAAATAGAAGAGGAGCTCCACAACATAACAGCCCGCTTTTCATGCACAAAATTTTGCTATGAGACAGGATAAGTTTCCATGCAAAAACTTCTACCTACTCAAAATAAGAGCACTCAAGGCAACCAACCCTTGCAGACCATCCACTCCCTCTCATAGAGATCAACAGTTTGACCAAGATCGTTGGCATTAGACTAGATATTCTATAGGATGGTTTGAATCAGAAAAGGCCACATATTATCAGTAGGACTTTTCATTTACGAAAGGACACCGACACGGACACATTTTGCAGATTGCTTTCATGGTTTATGAAGCTAAAATTGCATAAGTTACCCAGACAATATCTTCCCTAGGGAGAGAAAGTCCAGGACGGAGACATCAAGCATAGCCTTTGTCAACAATTATTCCTGTTCATCAGCTGTAATGTGTGTCCCTTTTGTGGGAGCTCATGCATGTCTCTCTGGGAGTGCATGTTCCGTGCATCTTCTGTGTTTGTTCAAAAGCTGGAATTGGATGTGAGATTTTGATTCATACTCAAGTACGTAATGAAGGAAATACAACTATTCAGGGAAAGACAATATTGCTATTCGAATTCACTGAATAAACAGGTTGATTCAATTTATAAGAATAAATCCTTCATTTGTGCTTGTAAATTGCCCTCTGCATTTCCTACAAAGGAACTGGTTCCCATGGACCTCAACATAAATGAGACCATGACCAGTGCTGATAATAAGTTAAACATCATTACCACTAGAAGTATAATTGCGGGTACGCGTCGGTGAACCAATGAGTCCATCTTTTTTCTTTTGGTCAAACCAATGAGCCCATCTTAAAGAGGAAGCAATTATAACCAAAATGAATCAAATGTTGGTGCACCAAAAAGCCATATCACAAAAACCAGAACTGAGCGGCCATGGGCAAATACCTGAAAGATGGACATATGAGAGGAGATACACCATTGTCAAGGATATAACAAGAGCAATAAATACAGCAATGATAACATTTGCCATCCACTCAGGAGTATTGCCAGGGTTCCTGCACACAAATACAAGAAGTTAGCCCCTATACCTATTTACTGAACTTCAAGTAAACTGGTCAAGCAATGTGCATTAAACACAAAGTATTCATTGTGCCCCAAGAAATAGACTGAAACTTTAGACAGCATAATTCAATTTCACCATGGCGACAAAGTATCTTGTTGACAACAAGCTCGATACTCAGGAATTTCCATAGTTAGAACTTCTTCAATGAAGACACAGAGTAGCTATTCTAAACGAACGGTCTTAATACATAAACAAACACACAGGATTAGCTATAGGGCTTCTAGGTTTCAGGGTATGTAGGAGAGAGCAATGGGATTCAGATGATCTCATAGTAGCGTCATGCAAATGACTACTTGAAAGTAACAACAACTATTAATTAATCAGAGTAAGACAATTAATTACCGGTCTAATCGAACAACCATTCCGATTATTGTACCAACCAACCGGATGAATACACCAGCAGAAACCACAATTGGCACAGACAAGCCAAATAGAAGGGTTGCAAGCTTGAGAGGCTTTGGAAACCGACCAGGGGTCAAAGTTGCTTCAAGGAAGCCATCTGTAGTGCCGGACAAAAAACTACTTATAAGCAAAGATAAATGATATTGCTAGCACCAAATATCCATGACTTCAAGACCAGGAAAAGCAATAATATTCTCCTGCACATGTCAGCTTACAACCAGACTTCCTCTTACTCTTATGCTCAAAAGGATACATCTCCTTTCACAAGTACCTGCAATAGTTGCAAATATATTGCATACTTACATGAAAATGCTGGTGGCACTAGCCAAACAAGAGCCAAATAAGATGAACCAATTCGGTAATAATTCCCGATCACCAGAAGAATGAGCCACTGCATAGAACCCGCTTTATATAGCCATCTTTCAGCTTCTAACTTGATCAAAGCAGATTGAGTAAGAGGTGGTAATTGCTTCCTTTTTGAATACGCATTTGACAAGTACATTTGAAGGATTAGAAAACCTAAATGTTGACCAGTGAGAGCCCCTAGAAGAGCAGGTGCAGCGAATAACCCAATCACCAACCATGGACTGGCAACATAGGGAACTGGCGACGTAGAGAGCAAGGGTAGAATGAAAGCAGAGAGAAGCGAGAAACTCAGAGAAAATATCCACATCAATATAATACTTAGACATGACAGGATGAGTGAGACTGCTGCAGGGTAACCACCCATAAGTAATGATGTAGACCATATCAACAGTGACTGCAGTGCCACCGAATTATGAAGAATATTTGCAAATCCTTGATGGTATAATACCATATACAGTCCCTGCAGTTGAAACCCATATCAGTAACATGGCAGGGCACCATCCAAAATGCAAACTGCCCTAACACAGCAATAGGATGGACACAGATAGATTAAGACAGAAAGTATAACATACCAATATATCAAAATAGATAGCAGAACTGGACGCGGAAATGCCTTCATCTTTCGTCCTCTGGACTCCGGACAGATCTGGGGACGAAGCAATTTGGAGCAGAAACGCAAGCATGTTTTCTCCAAGATGTTGGAGAGATCCTGATTTCAAGAGCTCTAGTTTGTCATTCTGCATAAAGAGAGCTCCTTCAGTGGAAATAAAGAAAAAGCAGAGGTGAAGACCTTTAAATTCCTATCCCATGTTTGACCGAGCATTATCAAGAGACGAATAAAAGGGTAACTACATTGTGTTCCGTACAACACTTGGATATAAATTTATTTCAGCTTCGAAAATTTGAATTTAGTAATGCAAGAAGTAAGCACCCTCTCTGTAGAAGCCAATTAATCGGCTTAAATGCATGTGAATACTCACAATTCTCTCCAACTATATGATCGAGAATGCACAAAATATCCCATATAGGAAACATGCTATCATGCAACAACAATCAACTCCAGAAAGCCAGATGGTAAAAGCTTTTTATCTACCATCAATCGACAATAATCAAAGATCTTGCTCAGACAGAATTTAGGTTAAATAAACTGAAACTGTGTAAGATATCTTCCTTTTTTCTAACTTTTTCCCTTTTCCCTTTGGAGCAGTAATGGAAATGCATTCTAAATTTAGCTCTTATGAAATTGCTTGACCGATTATAACCACATAAAGTTTCATGCACCACCAGACAAAGGCAGTTGGAGGATTCAATGGAATGGTAAAAGTAAAGTAATAAAAGTAAAACCTTAGTATGATATACTGCACTGTTGTCGGTATATGCAAAGTCAAGCCCTGAAAGACCAGCGACCTCCTTGTACACTTGGAAATCAGTAGCAGATTTTATAGCTCCAGAAGCAAAAAGATCCTGTGATGCGAAAATTTAGTCTTGATCTAATTTAGTCAAGAAGCGGCCTAGAGAAACAGTAACAGCAAAAATTACAAACCTGAGCTATGACATGGCCAGATGGGTATTTAGCAGCTAAAGCAAAATTCTCTATTGCCCATGGATTAGGACCAGCCTGAAATATGAAGAGCCAAAACAAAGTGAAAAAAATTTAAGCATAGACAAATTGCAGAATAGCCATTAGATTTCAATACTCAGCAGAAGCATACCATTAATAGATATAATCACTACAAAAGGAGAAAAATGCACTTAAGACCAAGCACCCATATTGGAAATTGCTAAGGGAAAGAGCATGAGGGTTCTGCTATCAGCTACGTCTAATGCTTGCTTCTGTCCACAATTGGAAATCATGCTACATGGGGCAATTCAAACCAAACAGAAGGTGCATTATGACTAAGATGACTTCACCTGAAATATACCCGACTTCCCTCCAATACCCATTGCCTCCAAATCTATTGCCAGACGAATAGATTTACTCCATGGATGCTGGAATGATAGATTCTTCATTAGTCCTCAAAAGAAGCATGCCCAACCATAATATGGCTCAACTAAGCACAAGGGGTAAAGCAGCAAAAGTGCTATATAATTTCTTTAAAAAAGTGCAACAAAGAGGAACAACCAAGCATTTTTCCACTTACTGGTTAGCTACATCGGAACTATTCTAGAAAACAACTGTGGAGGTTGATGGCAGCACAAATTAGTTCCATCTTTTATACCATGAGCATGAATTGTTATGGAGCGGATTTCTTGCAAAAAGTTTTGAAGGATGTGCAGGGAGTGGGAAACTAATGACATCTCCATACTGAGACTGAATGCTTTGCACTTCCATAGAGCATCACTTCCTTTGTCCATGGATTTAACAATAGAACAACAAGATTCTTCTCTACTGTGTCTTCCACAAATGTATAATATCACGAACTTGAATTATTTTTGGTGCATTACAAATTACAAGTAATAATGAGTGACTAACACAATCGCAGATAAGACAAACAACGAGACACATATTTGCAACCACGATTGTCATCACACTTCTTTTACTTAAGTGCACAACAAGGAGCCTTCAGAAGCAAAGAACAGTCCTACCATGGTATAAACATCATCTATGCAAACAAGGAGATCCTCCTCTGTTGATAAATAGAATAATCAGCTTATTCGGCCACTGGTTCACCTATCCAGATTTCTCATAATTGTGAGAACTGCACATACATAACACGGGAACCTTTAACTAATCTCTTCTTCATTGATCCATGCAGAAAATAAATACCTAATCAATTATCTCCCAAGGTTTTGCGAATTTATGACAATCATTAAAAACTCAACTTTAGTCTGATTTGACATCCAGGATTAACAAGAGATTCTAAAAAGACCATCCCTCAAAGCATTAAGTGGAATATATGACTAGAACAAAACAAAAGGAAAAGTTTGAAGGTCAAATCTGGCCTGTTTAGAGACTCTTCTTGGTTGATCTCTGACTGGTTCCGTGATATAGTCTGATTTTGTTTTTGTCGTTTAGTCTAATGGTGATTTGGCTCAGTCTCTTATCCTTATATATAACCCATATAGCTGGCGAGCATAAAATTGCTCATTGTCATAGAGAAAAAACTTCAGAAGTTGAAACTGAAATTGCAAACTAGGTAGCATATCCAGAAGATTAGTGCAACAATTTCTGCTCGGACCCATATGAGACCCTTAGAAACACAGTTATGCCTTTGTTACACAATAATGCCATCGAAGAATCATACAAATCGCATAAAGATATTACTTGAATTAATTGGAAATTCATTATGCGAGTAGCCTCCACCATCTATATCCGATCTCTTGACCCTTGGAATCTTGTTAAGAAATTCCCCATGATCAAACAGCTTTTACGGGACGTCCATGGTAACTTTGTGTTATGAAGCTTCATTTCATAGGGCAGACAGGATATAGAGTGAAGAACTGTAAATTGAACATCATTAAATGATGTTACTACTGATCTTGGAAGGCTCAAGGAGCACAAACATACTGATATCCAAATCTCAGCTAGATGGTACATCTCTATTAGTTTTCTAAACAATTAGCATGTAGGGAATAGCTTCCAAGTTTTAGGTATTAAAGATGCTTCTAACCTGAGTTATAAAGCTGTGAGCACCATTAAGACCTTCCTCCTCCCCTGTGTTGAACAAAAATATAACAGCACTCTTAAAACCATGAGCCCACTGAGAAACTGCTCGTGCAAGTTCAAGCATAACAGCTATGCATGAACTGCAATCTCCAGCACCTTCTCTGTAAAACACACACAAAAAAAAAAAAAAATTCAGTGATGTATAAGGATATTACAAGGGAGACAAGCCAAAATGTTGTGTCAGTCAACAACAAACTGAGATGTGAGTAAATTACAAGTTATGCAAGCAATAGTATCTAAAGTAAAGCAAGTTAGATGTTGAGTAAAAGATGCTGTGGGCACATCTAGATTGTTGGAAAGGGTCAAGCCTAGAACTGGAATAACAATATGATCTAACACTGTTTTTCTTACCCAGCCACTAGAATATGTTATGTAGCTCGTCTCCCTGATGAAAAGACAGTGTCATAGTTCTAATAGAAACACTGAAAAAGCAAGCACATGCCCAGTGACACTGCATATAAGTGCAATTTTTCACATGAAAAAACAAATACATTGAAAACAAACTTAGAGGGAAGTAAAACTTACGCAGAGAAAACAGTGTCTATATGAGAAGAAACCAGAATAGCATCTCCAGCTTCTGCTACATATTTTGGGGACACTTTAAGTACAATGTGATGTAGATCTGAATAAACAAGTGTTCTCCCCCTGAACAAGCCACTGAACAGACGATTTGTGCCAGATTGGGCATGAAAGGCATCCACTTGAACATCTACCTCCCAATGAGCTATTTTCTTAATCTTCTCTGATGCTGCCAGAACATACTATCGATGAATGTTTGTCAAAACATACTCCAGATGCTTCACAATAAAGTAATCGCTTGCCATGGGAAGACAATATTTTGGATAGGTAAACTAGGAAATACTTAAGTTCCAATGGGTTAACAATATGTCTTCATTAATAATGGAACATACATGAAACACATACTTATCCTTTCTTATTGTTCTCTTCAATAAAGAAAAATAAAAGTAGGTGATAAATAATTGAATCATTTAAAAAAGGATGTCAAGTCCACAGCTTCCATCCATCAATGTTGTGTCATCTCATATTATGAAAGCTTATCTGACAAGAACAGCAAAGCTCATTAGCCGCGCCCTCCACTCCCCCCCAAAAAAAAAAAAAAAAAGAAAATCCAAAGGTCAAGCCATCACATGGCTGATAGTGTGTTAATGTCAAGCGACATTTTGAGTTATGGTCTTTAAGCTTGTAGATGATGAGTCAAACTGGCAGGTATAATGGAATATTCCCTAAAACTAGGTACTAACATTGAGGCCCCAAGCATTATTATCATATGAGCAAACACCCCTAAGTTGCCCAGCAGACAGCTGGGGAGATAGGGCAGAAGAAATCGATGTATATCAAGAGGGCTCTTTCTCCTCAAATTACAAATCGGGAGGTGGTGCGCAAGTAATTTTTGCTTCTCTTAGACAAAACATCCTCCTTCTCATTTAGAAATGACGATCAATATTGGAAGGTCTACCTGGGTCCTGCATGAAAGTTGTTTTAGTTCTTTCTATGGTACTAATATTGACTAAATACTGATATACCCACTTGTCAGCTGTGGTTTATAGCTTTGTCATGAATACTTCAAATGTTAAATGAGTTTGATCGTCATATTAATTAGATTCGAGATGACATCTGCCGACGTAATCACTAACTACCGTCTGACCAGGTAACTCCTATTTCAAATGATTAAAGATCAAAGTTTTCATGTCATGGAATTAACTTTTATTTGCGTATATTTTCAACTTCATCTGCAAACTCTGCCTAAATTGACTATAACAGGTTGTCTGTTCTCTCTGCCAAAGCGCAAGACATCCACGTATTGACTGCAGCAGTTAATCAACTGTGCATGCTTCTTAAACCTCAGTCAGTAACTGCCACTCATCGCCCACAAAAATCAACATGAAGCACAGCACTAATCAACGAGAACTGCCAATCACAGAGCATGTACCACCGAGTACATTTTGAAGACATTAGCATTCATCCAAAGGAGCAAAACCTGTATGGCGTCATCGAGCGCATCTGAACCAACATGATGAGGACCTATATCAGTCAATGCCTTCACGTGCTTCATCGCCTCCACCTCCGAAAATCCCCTCTTCCCAGCCTGCTCGGCGGTGAGAGGCGCGGGCAAGCTCTCGAACTGGCAACGATAAACAGCCCAAGAACAGTACATTATCAGTCCAAACAGCGACAGCAACACGAAGGGCGACCTCCTCGGGCTGGCAGCACGAGGAATGCCATCGAAGTCGTCGCCCGCCCTCGTTTCCTCCGTGCCTGAAGGCCCGGCCATCGCGGAGGAACTTCCAGGCCTCCGCCGCATTTTCTTTGACTGTAAACAAACGAGCCAAGGAAGTCACTGCTCAGACGCGATCGAATCGAAGAGCTCCGAAGTGGGAAAAAATGGGAAAACGATCGAGAGGTGAAACAAAAACAACAAAATCTGTTGGAAACTGGAAATTGAATTCGTAAAGTGAGATTCATCATCAACAGAAGAGAGGGTCGGATCGAGAGCTTACCAGAGCTCGATGAATCGGTCGCCGATCGGATGCAGCAAGGTGAGCCAGAGCGCTGGACAGTTGAGGTTGGAGCTGAGCGAAGAGTGGCGCAAAAATTGTTTTGACTTTGACTGATTTGCGTCAGGATAACGTCATGTTAGAATTGGACCAGGCCGATTCGATGGATAATGGACCCACCCGAATGAGCTAACCGAATCAAGTCCGACCCAATTTCTTTTTAAATTGAAAAAAGTACTTTGTTAAGAATAGCAACAGCAACGAACGATTTAACCTAAAACATAATCAATGATAACATCGTAATATCTCACTCTTGAAGAAATTTCAAGTTGCGCTAAACTTAGGCATGCACTGCCAACAAGGCAAATCATAACTATTGGAGAAGGGGATTACAATGTGTGCTCATTGCTAATGATGATGCGAAACTCGGCGATCGACCACCATTCGTTTTGTTTTTTATGCCAAGACAGATTCGTTCATACAAGATGAGGGTGCGCTTATCACGACAATTTATATTCTGTTGTACTACTTTAGTGTTTAAGATTTGCTTTATTTTGAACCTCTCATGTATCATCATGAGATATTACTTTGGACGAAAAAAAAAAAAGACATAATCAGTCTAGATTCTCCTAATCCTAACAAAATCGAATTCCGCTTTTGACTTTCCTTCTAAAAGACTGAAACACGCGTCATGGTTTCGGCAACTTGTCTCAATGGCCTTACCCTAGTAAGAATCTGACTATATGATGACTAAAATTGTACGTGTGTACCGTGAGATCAAGTTGAGTACATGTTTTCGTTCTTTTGATCAACTCAATCTATTACATTTACCGTTATTTCAAGAGATTAATTTGACTTCAAGAAAGGAAGAACTCTTTTCTTTTTGGGTTTTCCAATATTTGCAATATATATTCTAGGCCGAACTGGTACAGCGCTGGCGGGTGGCGGCCTTCTACTACCAATTCATAGTGACTAATGAGAACTGTTTTGAACCATTGGTTCATGATGTTGCTTTTTAGAGAGGGAAAAAGTCACCAAAAATCATAAATTATGCCCACTGTGACATATTTATTATAATTTTTTTTATGATACCAAAAATTTCAAATTTTTATCCATGTGACACATTTACCCCAAACTTATACTAGTGCGATACATTTACCGTAAATTTTTTTTGTGACACTAAAAACATTAATTCGTGTGATACATTTACTTCATTATTTAGGGTAAATATGTCACATGCTTATAAGTTTGAAATTTTTTATGTCACAAAAAGATAATTTGGGGTAAATGTGTCACATTGATGAAAGTTTGGGATTTGTTACGTTATAAAAAAGCGTTTAGGGTAAATGTGTCACACGTATACAAATTTGAAATTTTTGATGTTATAAGAAAAAATTTAGGAAAAATGTGTTATGGTTGACATAGTTTAGGTTTTTTTGGCATTGTTTTCCCTTCTAGAAACCACAGCTATATCATTGCTCTTTGGCTTGCGTCGAGAAATCGGAAGGGGAAATTCATGAAAATGTGGGAGAAATTCATTGGTCGACAAAGTCATTAGCTCGTGCCCTGGACGTTTCCAGAGTTCAAGCTTTAGTGGGTGGGCAAATGGTTCGGACAATTCAAACATCTACAGATCTTCAATCGGGCGAACGTAAGTCACCATCGTGTTCCCTTAGCAGCCGGCACTCGGGTTTCTGTCCCTCGGCTACATCATCAGCTCTCTCAGATCCGGTTAGAGAAGGCAACGGCGGACGTTGGGGGGGACAGCCGCTGCTCGGCGCGGCGGCCGGGCTTCGACAGAGTAGCCTCGTGGGGTTGACACATACAGTGGCTAGGCAAACCAAAGAGATAACGTCATCCGCTTCATGCCCTGAACAATGGGGTTGGTCGTGAACGGCATGCGAGCGATCTCGACGTCGGAAGCTTGACTTTTAACGTCCTTTCGTTCGACGATCCCATCCATCACGCATCCGATCGAGTCGATTCGATTAGACTCCTAACCTAACCGTTACTGTCTCTGCTTGGAAAATTTCCTCTTCCCTGGCCAATCCCAGGTTTAGGAGGAGCAGAAAAACAATGTGAGAACCCATCAGTTATTACGACCCCCCCGATCGCTTCCGGTTCGTGTCCCCACGAAAGCTCGTGCACGTACAGTAGAGAGACTCTGCATCATCTTCTTCGTGCGTGGTCTCGATGACGTAGTTGGAAAAAGAAGAAGAAGAAGAAGAAGAAGAGGGACGCGAGTGATGGTACCGATCACCACCTTCGTCATCCTCCTCCTGTCTTTCGTCTCCCTCCTCTCGACACCGAGCTGGTCAACGGATCCATCCCGCAGCTACGAGGATCAGACGCGGGACATTTCCTCCGTATTCTCGCCAATGGGCTTCGGTTTCATCCACCCGAATGCCCACTCTTTCCTGTGAAGCGGCTCGAGTCCAATCGGCGGTGACCTGGGGGCGGAGACTTTTGATGGCCAGTGATAAACGCGACCCGATTTCGTCGGCCCCCTCAAGAAGAAACCCGACCCGCTCTCTTTTCTCCCTCGTATGGGGCATTGGTGACCCGATAAGTTTGTTCCGTCCAATCGAAATTTGAAGTAGTCTTTTAATAATTTTGGGGCAATCGAAGTTGGATACGCCGCGTGCAGCGTGACGTCTTGTAGTTGCCCACTTGGTAGAACAACTTGTATAATCGCAATTTTGCTTGCCCTTGAAGTGCAAAGGAGATTGGCGATGGCCAAGGAATCCTCTCGCTTTTAGGGGTTTCGAGCTTTTTGGAGATCGGATTGCTGAGGTGAAGATGCACCTATGGCCGTCGACGAAGATAAGGGACTCGTTCAAGTTCGCTAACTTGCAGAACTACGAGCGGAACCTCCGGAGGATGAACAGCGAGAAGCAGTCGGCGGCGATTAAGCAGAAACTGCTGCAGAGGGAAGGTGGCGACACCGATCGGGAAGCAGCTGAAGGAGAGGCGTCGCGTTTTCGGCCTCCGTCGGCGATCGGTTTGTGGGGCAGAGATTTACTGGCGGTTCTCTCTTGCTTCTACTGTTGCTACACTTGGGAAGGTAACGCATCTCGCCGGACTATTTCAATGTTTTCGCTTGTGAAAATTGGCAGGAATTGACGTTGTCCTGTTTGTTTGAATGATTGTTGCTGCTACCTGCTTTGAAATTTATGCGACCGCAATTACGTGGAGAACGGGTCTTGTCCTATTGGATAATCTTGGCTGGCATTGATGGTCAAATTAGTGGGTAGGTTTGGGTTGAAAATTGGCTATTCTCTTTGAAATACTGATGGTCAGCTGATTCTTGATTGTGATTCTGTACTTCAATTAGTAGTTATTTTGAACACCGACTACTTCAATGGAGGACCAGGATGATGAATTACGGTGAAGCACCGGGCGCATAGGATGTTTGTTTTCCACTGAAGTACTGATTGTGAAAGTATGTAGGACTGAGTTTTTTATGCAGTTGAAAGTTGTGATTTGTTACTGTCCGGACTTCTTAACTTCGCTCGAACAACAGGGGAGTAAACATCTCGACACAAAAGTTGAGCGAAATGGGATGCTTTTACAGTCAATCAGTATCGTAAATGGAGGTTTCAACTTTAAGTGTGGACATGGGATAAGATTGAATCACACAGGCTGGGTTTGCTTGTGCATTCAACTTTATGGATTAGCTGAAAGTAATCTAATTAACTGCTAACTGGTCGCTCCTTGTTGAAGAGCTTTCTAGGCATTTGCCTAGTAGGAGGGAATACTCACTTTCTCGAATCTCACAACCCTATGTGGTGATAACTTTCACTGGTATTATTTTTTCTTGGAGACGAAATGACAATCTTGCTTGAAGAAGTTATATGGGATAAGTTTAGATGTCCAGGTGCAGGGACTGATATAGTGCTCGGCTGTTAAAACTCTCGATTTTCGGTTGACCTGGGTGGCTTTGGTTTACTAGGATGTGAGTCTTAGTTAAGCAGTAAGGTTGCTTAATTACATCTACTTGGCGGTATTCTTATATGTAGCCAATTAGGTTTATGGACACTCGAACCCCTCACCAGTCTCTCGTAGAATAGGAAACATGTGCATGAGATCATGGTTTGATAAGTGAGTACATGAAAAGTGGGTTTGAAAGCTGGATGGAATGTAGTTGTTTAACAGGAACAGAGATCTGACCTAGGATTGTGCTCCCCTTCTGTCAAAAGAGAACTTAGGAATGTGTTCCCCGAAGATCTTTTGCCTCTTTCATCAGTAGAGAATTATATGGTCATCTATATTTACACCTTGTTAACCCTGCCAGTTCATGAACACACCAATCCATTCGACATTGGTTCGAGAGTCCAAGCAGGGGGGTGCTGTCGGTCCGAACTGCTCGTGTACGTACAGAAAAACTGTCATCTCTACAGGGACTTGTCCTAAAAGAATACGTGTTTCTCATTCTCGACGTCGCCTTGATATGTATCGGTCGGAAGTAATTACTCTGGGTTGTCACAGACGGTGCACTACTTGTGGTGCTGTTGCAGTCTTGAATTTTCATAGATTGATACCATTATCAACTGTGCCTTGTCCCTGTTCGTACTGGAGTGTTTTCATGATCCTATGTTGTGGTAGCTGGGAGCTTTGATATCTCAAAGTTTGGTAGTTTGTGTTGGGACAGTTGGGCACATGAGTGTGCAACAGGAAATGTAGATTACGGGCAGTTGAAATGACTAAGTTGAGGGTGTTGGGACCATTGCCAAGTTTGGTAATTGAAGAGAAATGACTTGCTAGTAGTGGGTACAGTTTTGGCATACATTTACTGTCGTGTGCTAGATTTGTCTTGGACTCTCTAGAATTTTGCATCCCTATAGCTAGACCAGTTGGGTTTTTGAGATCCTTTCCCATAAGCAATTCAACGAGTAGACGTCGTTACGCCGTTTTCATAAACTGATCGCATCGAACTTTTGAATTCTTCAACGTGAGTTCGCTTCTGGCTCCAATGCAAAATCACTTTGGCAACAATCTGCATGTATGTTGGTATCCTTCAAGCGCCAACTCTGGGCCTAGTTTCGAGGTACTTTTGTCGTCTGATGCAATGCACCCCCATCTTGCTCTTGCAGATTGCGTTGATCAAGAGTGCTGATATGCTGCACCACAAGGCAGTTCGACATCCAAATTCGAGCGTGGCAGGGTTCTGTCTTTCTGCGTTTTTCCCGTCTTCCTTCTTTCGCAGTTCCTATGTCTGTAAATAATGCGTGCGTAGGGTGAGTTTACCAAAAACAGATAAGTTTCCTCTTCCTCCTCCTCCTCTTGGTTGCTCCAGCAAATTAGCTGGAAATGGTGATCATTTAACTCCATGCTTTGATATCGGATGAACATTGGTTCCATTCTAGGTTGCCTAGATTCTCTCTGGTGTTTTTTCCCAGTAGTCCACTTTTTTTTGTCTGATCCCACGAGCGTGGTGTTACTTTCAAACTAGTCCCGACTCCTCACAGTTGCCGATGGGAATAGTTCTGAATTAACTCCTTTTACGATGCACGTGACGTGGCTTTAATTTCCAATTTGCATAGACGAATCAGACCTAATCAATTTTACCGACACATATAAGAGCTTACGTTGTCGAAAGTTAATCACTTTTACTATGCAATTGAGAGGCGTAATTGGGCGGATGGCATCTAACGAGTGTTGGAAGAACACTCAAAATCTTCATGAGACTGATTTGACGAATCAAATTATGAAAGCATTTCCACTCAAAATTGGAGGAAAGGCAATTAATTTTACTTTTCATTACTTGTTCTCCATCCACACATAACTTGCCTGATAGTCGATTTCTATACGATGCCACATTGTAACGGCTGAGAAGATGAGATAAATCACCCAAGATCCAAGAAAAGATCTTTTTAAAGAAATTCTGACGATATCCAAGGCAACCCCATTGACGCTCTTCCCGGAGTAAATTTTGTTTTTGATGCGTTTGACGACTCAATTTGGACCCTGATCCTGCGCCCCATCCTCCACGGCAGCGCGTGCGTCACCTCCGCCGGCCCCCAACGCGGCGCGCTCAGCCCTGGCCACGAGCCACGCCTTCATCTCCCCGAACACCATGTCAACGCTCTCGTCGGGCTCTCCTGCCAGCTGATGCCACATCCCAGGGTGTATCCTCAGCGTCTTGTCCTTGCTCCCGGCGCGGGCGTACAGCTCCTCCACGCACGCCGGGTCGCAGACGACGTCGTCGCCGCCGTGCACGATGAGGAGCGGCACCTCCACCTCCTCGAACCGGCCCTGCAGCTCCCGGCACACCCTCAGCAGCTCGAGCGCCGTCGCCGCCCGCGGCCTAGCCACCGTCCTCTGCGGGCTTGCCAGTGCCAGCTTCCGCTTCCAGTCCTCCTTGAACGACACGTCCGGGATCGAACCGCGCGTGGGCACCACGCGCCAGGTGGGGATGACAGCGGCGACCAGGAAGAGGAGGTGCTCGAGCGGCCAGGGGGGCTTGAACTTGGCGCTGATGCCGCACATGGCGCCGTTGAGGACGAGGCCGGCCCATGCGCGGGGCTGGCGGAGGGCGATGTAAAGGGCGATGGCGCCGCCGAGGGACTCGGCGTAGAGGAAGGCGGGGAGGGAGGGGCCGTGGCGGGCGCGGAAGGAGTCGAAGAAGGAGACGCAGTCGTCGACGACGGGGTTGAGGTCGGGGATGTGGTGGGCGAGGCCGTCGGAGAAGCCGTGGCCCTGGTGGTCGAGGGCGCAGGTGGCGAAGCCGGACTTGGCGAAGAAGACGGAGGTGAGCTGGACGAGCCAGCTGGACTCGCCGGTGAAGCCGTGGACGACGGCGAGGACGCCGAGGACCCTGGTCGGGGGGAGAGGGGTCCACCACTGGGTGAAGAGCTTGAGGCCGCGGGGGTTGGTGACGAACTCGTAGCCGTGGCTCACTGAGTGGCGGGCGTAGAACTCGTCGGGAGTGAGGGAGCCGAAGGGGCTCGTCTCGCTGGCCTGGGCGAAGGGGTGCGACATTTGTATTTCGTGTGTGTGTGAGAGAGAGAGAAGAAGAAGAAGAAGAAGATGACGAGTCAATGGGAGGAGGAGTTGGGGAGTTTTATTGGTGGGGGGCAATGAGTTGGAGCGTAGCGAGGCGACCTTAATTGCTCGCGGCCGGTTGTGGGAGTTGGGTGTTGTGTCTTGCGTGACCCACAACCTCGGCTACAACCTCTTTCTTGTCTGATTAATAAATGGTATAGTACCAGGAAAGACCTCAAATTGATACGTCTATAAAAAAAATATCTCTCAATTTAATTTTTAAGTCATCAAAAATCATAAATTGATATATATATATATAACGAATTTATCCCAAATTATTTTTTAGTAGCCAAAAACTTTAAACTTTTACACGAGGGACACATTTGCCGTCCCCATGTGAAATCACTCAGCTGAATGACATATGGCAATAACCGAGTTAACCTGGCAAGTCCACGTGAAAATCAAGGAGATGAATAGATAGATTTCCAAGCATATAGTGAGCAAACCTTTTTTCTGGTGGTGGGATTTTTGGTTCATGAAGCCTAATTGGCTTGTCCTAGCAAGTCCAAATGAAAATCCAGGAGATGAACGTATGAACGTATGGATTTCTAGACATATATGATCAAACCTTTTACGGTGTTACAATCAAGCACACAATCACAACAAAATAAAGGCTAAATACGAGATTGAGAAATCGAGACACAAAGGTTTATTCTTGTTCACTCATGAGCTAAGGCTACATCCAGCAAATGATTCGATTATCTTTTTGTTACAACTCTCAATTACAAGAGATAAATGTTATATATAATAGTAGCTATTTATGGACCCATGCTCAAACTATCAATAAAATACAAGTTCAAACTATAAAAGTCCTACGGCGTCTCCCGTGATTTCTTATTGATGGAGCTAGACCCCCTTGCTTTCCTATTGATGGGATATGAACCACTCCCTAATATAGTGGTGATGGAGTTTGATTCATAGAAATTGATGATTAGAAGACGAGTTGCCCTTCCTTAGTCAAAAGTACAGGTGAGCAAATAAATTTACCATTCTACTTGCCATGTCAAATATTGCCACATATCATCCAACTTAATAATTTCACAAGAAAATTTGTTGAAAGTTAACGGTAAATTGTGTCACGCATATACCAATTTGGGATGTTTGGTAACCCAAAAATTAGTTTGTAGTAAACTTGTCAAATGTATATCGCTTTGAAATTTTTTAGATGACTAAAATTAATTTGGGATAAATTTTTCACAACTATATCAATTCGGAGTTTTTCGTGATATTAATCTTTACCAAATCGACACGGGATTTCATTGACGAGTGTCTCGTCGACACGGCACTTGTTGAGTTATCAATTAAAGAAATATTCAAGAATCTATATTACATCGAGTCTTGAAAATCAAATAATTCTAAATAAAATATACTCGACATCCAACGATGACCTTTGGGCACTCGTTAACAATATCCATTCAATAAATATGATTTAAAACGGTGCCTCTTGCATAAAGTTGTAGCGTGATAAAACACCTTGAAGGAATTCGATTAAAAAAAAAAAATTCCATAAGTGGACCAACGATAAAAGATGGTTCGACCAAAACACAACTCATCATTTTACTATTTGACATACCCATATCGATTGAACGTCTAATTTCGTGGTTGATTTGACCCGACTACTCTTGAAGAGACTTGATGAACGTGACATTTGATTTCATTTTCTTATGAGGATATGACAACGTTATATGAAAAGCAAGTATCATAAAAGGTACGAAAAACATTAGAGAGAATTAACCTCGACGCACTTTCATCGGAAACGTACCTTTGACCTTTGCTCGGCTCTTACTATCAAATGATAGGTTCGCGCTAGGCTTCACAAGTATAAAAGCAATGCTCGGAAACCCGGAATGGGAAATTTTCCGAATGATTTCATTTGTAAAGAAAAAATTAGTGTGTAGGGTCCGAGTTTGTACAGTACTCTCGGCGCATCGAGTAATCTCTCGTTTTAATGACTCCAGTGCAATGTAAACTCAATTAAGTTTGAGAAGAAAGTGCATTAGTGATGTGCCCAACAACTTCTGCTTAGTTGACGTACGTCAAGATTCAATTAATTGCTATATCTAAAGCCCCACCTAGATGATCGAGACGGCAATAAGTGATAGCTCAGCTTGTAACCACGCCATACTAATTCCGTTCGAATGTACATTAAAAGAGCTTTCCTACCTAAGGCTACTAAGAACCCCCCAGATCGAATCACTCCAATTGGTTGCTACAGCAAAAGGGTCTTGATTAACTCTAGCTCCAATTATGCGCCCATTACCGTTCTAAGTAACTTGTCGTATCGATCTCGGGAGTGCTTCCGTGATAAAAGTTCCAAGTAACAATTAGGGTAGAAGCAGAGTCGGGAACAACGCATCGTTTCTCGATAAACAGATCTAATTTGCAGGTTCGTTATTGCAGGCTATATTTCATTGATTTGTAGCCACAGACATGTAGGGCGGAGTACCTAATGAACCCGCCGTTTCATTCAACAATTTCACATGGTATCAGTGACAGACACAACAACTTATATAGGGAGCAAGTTTAACATGACTTTCCAATATGCAACATTCATTACCTTAAAAGACAGGGCACAAAATTATAAGTTTAATTTAGACTAGCATCATATGCCAAAGAGTCGCAGCCACACACCGCCGATCCGTCGTCGGGGTCCGATTAATTTCCTTAACTAAGCTAGCATAGACCTGATAATTCACGGGCACAGAGAGTTTGCGGAAGCTGTCTGCGCATGAGCGCAATGTGACGAGCAAGTTGTTGGCACATCCAATCTTGGAATTAACGGGGAAGTTGCTCTCCTTTTCCGCTCTCGGAAACAGGTCCCTCTTGACCTCTGATTGGTCTCCTTCGAGTCCTTTATGCACAGGGACTTAGAGAAGGAGATTGTCCCCAAGTGTAGTCCATGGTACCACTTGATACTTCATTGAATACGATGGGACCATAAATTAGGTGGCGATTTAGATGATTGATCATCTTCTTGCTTGTAATCGGAGATTTCTTAGTTTGGTTCGAATCGATGACGATAGACAATGACTCCTTCGAAAGGTTACGATTGTGATTTACTTTCGATTGTGACTTGATTTGAATTTGAGATCTACTGCTTTTACTATTGTGATTTGATTTCGATTGTGACTTGATTTGATTTAGATGATTGATCTATCTTTTCTCAATAACTTTATCATACCGTGTTTTTGGGAGAAAAGTATAAAAAAAAAAGTTATATATCTATTTCAATTGTGTCAATTCAGTCCTTCCGGCTAATTTTGATAGGAAATCGCCGACGTGGATATAGACCATCTTAAGTGGCACAACCGATGCTGACTTTGAAAAATTTTGATTATGTTCTAAATATTTTTGAATATATATTTTCAATTTTTCTTTTCTTTTCTTTTTCTTTTTTGCCCTTGCTTATTATGGCCAAGGCACCCTTGCTTGAGATGCCCACGCCTCCGACCCTAAGTCCAAGGAAAAAAAAATAAAAATGTAAAGAAAAGAAATAAAATAAATAAAGAAGGATTTTTTTGAAAAAATGTCAAATTATTATTAAAAATGTCCACATCATCACCGGCCGTGCCATATATGACGGCCAACGTCCATATTAGCCATTTTCGGTTAAAAATTAATCGGATGGACTGAATTGACACAAATGTAAAATGTTTAAAATTGAATTGGTAAAAAAAAAAAAGTTTGGGTTGATACCACGAAAAACTCCAAATTGATATACCCCGTGACAAATTCAACCCAAACCATTTTTTCGACCACTAAAAATCTCAAACCGATACATCCGTGATAAATTTACCTTAAATTAATTATTTTAACCACCAAAAACACCATAATGGTACACATGTGACAAATTTACCCTTTGTTAGTTTCCGTTAAATTGGATTAATACCACAAAAAATCTCAAATTGATATGGTAGAGGGTAAAAACTCCAAATGTGTACATTTAGCAATTGCCACGTGTCATCTAACTCATCAATTTGAAGATAAAATTTAACGAAAACTAACATAAGGTAAATTTGTCACATGTGTATCATTATTGGGTAAATTTGCCAAATGTGTACTAGTTTAGGATTTTTTGCGGTCAAAAAAATAATTTGGGATAAATTCATTACGGGTGTATCGGTTTGAAGTTTTTCATGATATTAACCTAAAAAGTTTAGGACTAAATCGGCACAGCTGGAATAAGATTAAGACTTTTTTTGTAATTTTTCCATAACCGGGTTGGGATCGAGGAGGAAACCAGGAAGACGACCTTTTCCATAGGATAAAATCAAGGGATCGCGAACTCTTACGGTACGTAAAAGCGAAACATACATATATAATTAGCCTCAACAAACTCCAATGGAATCTTATGTACTTAATTTTTTTGATAAGATGTTAATTAAACGCACCTGTAACCCTAGGATGAATTATAACAACTGGTACAACTTCTCTATCTGTTACATTATGATAGACATGTTGGATTCGTGCACACGTGCACACGCGTACAGATTTTCAGACATGTTAGAAAAAGTCAATGGCTCGATCCAAAATTCATGGAAAAAAAACAAAATGGCGGGAAACGAAACAAGGTGGTCCTTTCCCATGCAGAGTCCCAACTCCAAGTCCTCAAACGGAAGAGCCTTTAGAAGTAATGATCCCAATGTCTGCACTTAAAAGAACCCATTAACTCGTTAAGGGAGTTCGATCGCCAAGCGTTCAAGTTTCTGTTTCTTCATAATGGAAATGCTTCTATTGTTTGTTCTTGTTTGTTGAGTCATTCTTTGATGAACAATCCCTACGAGTCAAACTCAATAGAATTCGATCTTTGTTTTCTTCATTTTTGGAATTTTTGCGCTCTCCGGGGGGGTGGTCATGGATCTGTTCATGGGTGAGCTAAACGGCAGGCTCAGAGTTTCAGTCGCAGATTCAACCATGATGTGGATTGTGCACGAGGCGATGCACAAGGCCCACGAGAAGGTCAAGGCGAAGGGCGTGATCTCCCGCCTCAACGAGATATCCAAGTTCTACGAGCTCGCCGTGATTCAACTGGAAGGGTGCTTGCGGTTTGTCCAGGAAGAGGCAGATTCCGGCGCTCTCGAGACCCCTCACCAGGATCTGCTCACCGACTTAGCCGAGATCAGGAACCATCTCCAGGGCCGCCTCGTTGAGTCGGAGATGGCGATCTTGGAGAAGGACGCGGAGTTGGCAGAGAGGCTGGAGAGCGAGATCAGGCTCAGACACGCGCTGCACATGAAGGAGATGGAGCTGGCTTCTTTGAGGAGTGAAGCGGAGCTTCAAAGGGGATCGAGGATCGGGGGTGCTGAGGACTCGAGTTCAGGCAATGTTTGGGGTAGCGGTGGAGAAGAGAGCAGAGGAGGTGAGTTTTGTGAGCTGAAGATTTCTGTGGATCAACAAGTGTGGAACATCAAGCAGAAACTCGATTCTGATTACAATAATCAAGTGGTCGATGAAGCGAAAGAACGTACACATAGGAGTTCTAGTAACACGATGATCGAGCGAATGGGGTCCGACATCGACACCCTGAAAGAGACTCTGGATCTTGCTTTTGGGAAGATGCAGATCGCCATTTCCTCCTCGGAGATGGGGCCAATGGAGCAAGAATGGAGGTGGGGCATCGAGAAGGATATCAACATCGTGTTGATAAAAGAGTTCATCAGGGGTATTCAGGAACATTGCGAGTTGGCGGACTCGAGAAGGGTTGCAAAGCGAGCCCCAAGTACGGTTTTTGGAGAGGATTGGTCTGGTCTTATGCACGAAATTGCACTGCTACGCTATGAACTCGGGTCTTTGATCAGCCAAAGTGATGTCAACTTTGTTGGGGAGGCAAGAGGCGGCGAGCCATTATTTACCAAGACAAAGTCCGAAAGCAGCATCCCAAAAGAAGCAACGGAATTACTAGGCAATGCTCCATCGAAGATTGGAAATGAAGGCTGCGAGAGGAAGCAGCGACAGGGATATGATGGAGAAGACGAGGAGAGCCACCTAGTTGCGCGGATGATAAAGAGTCACGAGTCGATTATTCAACAAAGGAGAGAGGAGCTGAATTGGCTCAAGAGCGACATTTTTCTCAGAAAGGGGTGTTCTTCTAATTGGAAAGAGAAGGATCCTAGTGGATCAAACAGAAGGATCGAAGAAGTGATCTGGAGGTTGGACGAAATCCTGAAGCGAAATTCGAAGCTAAGCGAAAGAATTAGTGGCTACTGTGGAGGTGCTTGCGAGGAGGAAAATTACCAGGAAACTATGTCTGACAAAGTGGAGACATATGCGGATAGTCAGGGAACTGGTGCTCGTGCAGGATTAGTTAAACAAGGGGACAGAAGTCGAGTTCCATGTGAGGCAGATTCGATGAGAAGCGATGAAATAAGGAGTGTCAGAGAAGAAAAGGAGCTGATAGATTTGCAGAGCATTTTAGTGGATGAGATCTACATCACACTGCTGAAGAGTATGCAAAATGAATGCCATGCCGAGTTATTTGATTATGAGTTAGATTTTCTGATAAGGCAAGGCATACTCTGTGATCTAGTGAAGGAAGCGACTCTAGAGCAGAGCGAAGAAATAGCTAGGAACAAGATTGAGTCCTGGGTCAGGGAAGAGCTGTATTCCACATTTCTCCTCGAATCGACGAAATATCAGAGATGTGCTTATTGCTTGAAGATGGCAATTTATGATGATCGGGATGTCAGAGATAAGGTTATGTTCCCCGGAAATCCTGCTACTCCCATTCCTGGGAATTATAATTTGCAAGACCAGATGAATGATGTCGTGCATGCGGTTGTCCTACGTGAAATCCTAAAGGAACGGCATGACGCTGTCGAAGATTTTGTAAACGAGATCCTTGTCACAGAAGAAATTGGTCATATTGTCTCCGGCGAGATAATTAAAGATATGGTTGAAGGGGCTAATTCCAGATCGAATCGACATGGAGAGTTATATCGTATAGAAGATGGATTATATGAAACTGCTGATCAAAGCGCTGAATATTCCAGTTTAGAATGCGCATTGAAGGAAAATGTATTCATGGTTTTCCTAAGAGAGACCACCAAGGAATGGAGAGAAAAGATAGATGCTTGTGTCATTGAGAGAAGTATTTCTGAAAAAGAGATGCATCAGTTTGTCGTCGCTCAGTCTTTGAGACACGCTTGTGATCACTCCAGACAAGCTGAATCGCAGAAAAGAGTTACTGTTGTAAGCCCGGAAGGTTTGGATGTAGATGAGGAATTCGCGACCACTACGAGTACTCATTTCGAGAAACAAAACGAGATCAATATTCCCCAAGAGTCGTCAATCAATGAGGAAAATGGTTTTGCTCCTGAGAGAGTTCAAAGAGTACTAAACGACTCGGAATATAGTTTTCGAGCAGAAGGCAGGGGCATTCAGGAGGCTCAGGTTCAGGAGACTTTAAACATGGGCACCGTCAATGATCAAAAGCCTTCCATGGTCGAACCAAAAGAAACTGGTTCTATGCAGTTTGTTCCCTCACATTTGGTATCTCAACCTCTCCAGGACTTTTCAGAAGCAATATCAGATCTGCAGCGAAAATCGCACGATCGTCTAGGGAAGAATATCAAGAGGTACTTCATCCAGTTTAATTCACATTGTACTGCACTGCTTGTGATATTAATCGTATTCGCCTGTTCAAGCCCTTTTTCCAGAGAAAATGAGCCTTGCTTATTATGCTTAAGAAGTAACACCGAATTTTGATCTGACAATCTGTGACGGATTCAGGGAAGAATATGTTCATCCTAGTTCCCAGGAATAATCACATTTGGATGCATATACCCTCTCCTTGTTCAAAGTCGCTAGCAGGACAACACGAAGCCTATTTCCTTGGATAACACGGGATTACAAAAGAATGCTTGAACTTCTCTCGAGCGAAATCATGTATGTTCTTCTTTACAGGCTACACGACATGAAGAGCCAATTACATGCCTCATTTGAGCTAGTTGACTCGCTCAGGAGAAGAGAAATGCTTTACAGGAAAGCCTTCATCAGGAGATGCCAGAATCTTCAGAAGGCCGAGACCGAGGTTGTTTGAAATTCTCGTTTCTCTTCAGTTCTACCATGTTACCATTGTAGATTCAGCCTCCCATAAGGTGGATTAGTTTCCTTCCACTTCCAGATTTGACATAGGGCTTCGATATCCTGTTCATATTTAAGCTTGTCTCTGGATTCCCATCGTGCAGGTGGATTTACTGGGCGACCAAGTGGAAGCGCTTCTTGAATTGCTCGAGATGATATATGCAAAGCTTCGCCAATCCCCTGTTTTCGAGAAGCATTTCGAGGTAACAGAGTGTGTAAAACTTGTTCACTTCAGGGAGGAGGCGTGACAGAGGAAGTCATTTTCCCGAATTAAGCTCAATTGAATACGCTTAAATCTGTTGTGCGAGACATAAACTTCAACTGGCCTACCCTGGTGATGATTTTAACGTTCGAGGGATAATTTTGATGATTCGCCATTCGCCTCTCATGCATTTGCAGATCTCTGAAATTCTTGGGCTGATCAAGAAAGAACTGATAAACCGGAACGATCAAAGCGCCTAAAAGTTGCTCGAGGGGATCACTTAGGATCACTCTTTTCTTAAGCATCCTTGGAAACGGCAATGGGAAATCGATTTAAGGTAGTTCTGACGATTCACGTCGGTGTCTATCGACTATGTTTCTGTTCGTGTTGATTCGTGTTAACGTTAAAAATTGCAACTTTACTTTAACCAGTCAGATAGTTGAATTCCAATGACGACGGCCTGGGGACGCCTTTGGGGGGGTCCCACTCCCCAGATATTTGGAGCTCCTCCTGCATTTTTTCCTCCGGCCACGGCCATTCAACTCCAATCTCTCTCTCTCTCTCTCTCTCTCTCATGGCCACAACAGTACGATTCATGCCTCTCTCTTCTTGTACAGTCCATTCCAGCGAGCAAGCGAACTCGTACACTGTCTTTCTTCTTCCCTGGCCGGCTCGTCGGAGGAGGAGGAACAAGAAATCGTCCGGTGGCGCAACAGCTCTTTGCCACTCGTCTTCCTGTTCCCACCATTTGACGAAGCAGAGGATAAATCGCTTCCACCACACGAAGAAGGACCACGACCCGCCATGGCTGCGCGCAAAACCCGCTCGCGCGAAGCAGAAGAGCGAAGCTGTGGAGGTTGCAGAAGAAGGGTCCAAGAAGAAGGGAACGATGGCTGGTGCTATTGCCCTGATCGTCGGTACTAGCATCGGCTCAGGAATACTCGCACTCCCTAAGAAGGCTTCCTCTGCTGTAAATCCTCTCGTTGCTAATTCATTACTCTCTTTTTAAATGGACAACTTTTGTCGTTGACGTGATCCCTGGGTTTGATTACAGATCGTAGAAATTTTTGTTCTTCTTGTGGCCTTCTAGTTGTTCGGTCTGTTCTCAGCTGTCATTGTGGTGGATTGAGGATTTGGCGCTTGAAATGGACTGGTGATGCCTCTTCTTATGGTTGATGGTGAATTTTCCCCGGAGAAGAAGTGTTTGCCCATTTCTTCGTTTTGATTCTCGTTTTAGAAAGAGTTTGATGGTCAGTCGGCCGAATTGCTGATTGACCTGTATGTAATAGTAGAACAGGCAAGTTGAGCTCGGTTGGGAAAGATCTTGGAGCTAAATTGAAGTAGTTGAGTTTACTTCTCGAGTATTTAACAATATGCTCTTTATATGTTCTAGGGCCTGTTTCCAAGTTCGATATGTATGATCTTGTGTTGGGCGTTTCTCTTGGTCGAAGCGCTTTTGCTGGTGGAGATCAATGTGAATATGCGGAAGAGAAAGAAGAAGATAGAGAAAGGAGGAGAGGATGAGTTGGAGGTCATCTCTATCAGGACAATGGCTCAGGAGACATTAGGAAAGTGGGGAGGCGGTTTCACGACTGTCACTTATGTGTTTCTGGGCTACACCTCCATGATCGCATATTGTTCCAAGTCTGGCGAGATCCTTTTCCATCTTCTAAATCTTCCAGCTTCATTTGCGGGCTTCTTCTTCACCGCGCTCTTTGCATTGCTCATATCAGTAGGAGGAACTCCAGCCACTGATAAAGTGAACCAGTGGCTCACTGCTTCCATGATAGGTAATAATGTGCAGAAGCTTTTGCGATATGATACCTCTAGCTGAGTTCTACCCAGTAATTAGGTCACGACATGCCATATGAGCAATCACTTATGCATACATGTAGAAGGTGGCTACTGAAAACGCCCTCGATTTTTTTTCCAACATGTCAAGTGATAATGAATAGAGAACATCTCAATTTAGTTTCTTTCAGCATTTTGTGTTTTGGACCCTGTAAACTTTCCCTGCATGTACACACATTGATGTCCATCCGATTTATCAGGTTTGTTGGTGGCCATTGAGGTGCTTGCGGTTGTGCTCGGTGGATGGTCGGGTTTTGGGGGAAGTGGAGACTGGGAAAAGGTTCCAGCGACAATCCCCGTGATGATCTTTTCTCTGGTTTATCACGACGCAGCACCTGGTAAAGATGATACTGAAAATTATTACAGATTTCTGGAGAAAAAAGGGCAAGCTGTCGAATTGATTAACACTCATTTGCTGCAGTAATCTGTGCTTATCTTGGAGGCGATCTGAAGCGTATAAGGAACTCCGTTTTGCTTGGTAGTACTATCCCATTGCTTGCTTTGCTAATATGGGATGCCATTGCACTCGCTCTCTTGAACGATGCAAATCGAGTTTCTGATCCTCTCGATTTGCTGCTGAGGTAACTCTGCCTTGGCCTTGGATCGCCTCCAGATCGGAAAATCCTTTTATGGCCAATATTTCCTAATCTTGAAGTAGCTTTTGTATTTGAGAGGTTTGCAACAAGTGATTGCGTAGTCCACAGGTTTAGCTTGACATTAAATGCAAACAAAAGATTCTTAACTCTTTAACCAAAGTTATGTTGTACCTTACGCCCGAATAGCTTAGATGATATATTTCATGTTTCGCACATCCATCAAATCTACTCTAATCAAGTCTGTTGCACCTGGTTCAGCGTAAGATGGAGTGGGGTCCCGTTGATGGTGGAGGCTTTTTCGCTACTAGCCATTGGAACGTCCCTAATAGGTACTCTTCTGGGATTCTCAGAGTTCTTCAAGGAGCAACTCACAAACTACGAGCTGCAGTCTCCTTCAGTACAGATTTTGCAGGTAATGGAGGTAGCAATCGACATCATTTGTGTAGTTTTCAAATTATCTAATGCAGAAATGACAGCAATACCCTTGATTTACTTAGCTTGCTTTCTTTGCTCTTAAAGGAACCAAAGGAGGTCTTTGGGGTGAGAAAGTGGTGGGACAGAAAGAGAATTAGCTTTGCGTCGGTAGCGATGGTCGTTGCTCCGTCTATACTGGTGTCGACGACAGTTCCGGATGCATTTTCAGCAGCCACAGATATTGCTGTAAGTGGGATGAAAGATTGAAAGCACGAGAAACTTTTAAGAGGGTAAAAGATGGCTGTGGAGAGAAAGTTACAGTTTCAGTTTGGGCAATCCCACATGCAAAGCTTGAGCCTTTGCTTTTACTAAATCCTCCATCTGTGATGTGGTGCAGGGAGGGTACTGTATGACGATGCTATACGGCGTTCTACCACCGGCGATGGCTTGGGCTATGCACCGTTCAGAAGAATGCGACGACACCCAAAAGGGTGGACTATCAAGAGCAAAGCCTGCACTCGTTGGAGTCGGTCTTTTTGCTTGCGGAATCGTGATGGAGCAAGTTCTTCAGGACCTGTTAGCAATTATACACCAATAGCAGGACACACGAGAAGCCCCACAGACGAAGTTAATCCTAGAAACTACAGTAGATCATCATCGACATCCTCGCCTCTTTTTAAGTTCATTCTCCCGGAGGCAAGTTAGATGACCTGTTGGTCGATAAATTGTCCATCGAAAAAGAAGAATCCGAGTTGAGAGACGCAGATCGCAGGGGGCGGCGAATCTGAGTAGCAGCAGCTCAGATTCGCCTCAATGTCAATGAATAATTTTCTGCAGCGAGCATGCAGTTGAGACATACGAGTCTAGCTTTGATTGTATACGATGTTCAACAGATGATGATGTGGCTGAAGCACCTAACCAAAACCCATGTTAATGTTGATGTTTTCTTTCCAATTGTTTCTTTCACGTCGAGAAAAGAAAACCCACTTGTTTAAGTAACCCCCAGACCATGAACTGACGAATATTCCTTAAGAATGAATTAGCTAATTAATGTTAACACTAGTAGATGAGGCTACCACAAGCTCCCTTAATTTTATGGTATGTGAACATCAAATCCGACATGGTAAAATGTTGTGGTTCTCGACTGAAGACCCAATGACCCTCTAATCTCATCAGACGAGGCCCAGTCGACTCGCTTTGTTGGGACCATCCATGGAATGGAAAAACAGGCCGACATCACGAATTTGGCCTCCGTTTTGTGATTTCGAATCGCGGGCCTCGCCTACGCACCGGCCGCAGTTCATGTGCTCGGCTACTTTTTCATATCACGCCGGGCATACTAAGTAAACGTGACCGGACGATAATTGAGCGCGAGGTAGATCGACCGACTCATCGAAAGATGGGTAACCTTGAAATCGCTGCGGACATTGTTATCGTTTGGGGGGGCACGAGAGATTAAAATGAAACTTAGGTGACAAGTCGCGGTGACCGAATCTTTGGAATACGGATTGCTCCTCCTTATGGTCCTTTGTGCGAAAAAAAGAATACTAATTGTTCGTGTTTTGGATGTATTTGTTAGAAACGAAACCAAAGATTGGTGACCCGTGTGAATGGTCCTTGTTAGCCACAAAATCACCAGATTGGTGAGCATGATTTTATGGTAGAACCTGAAACGTAGAACCAAACATGTGCGAAACCTATCCAATTCCAAGTTCCAAAACATGCAGAGTAGGTTCCAAATTCCATAAATTAAAAATTCCGTTCCGACGGATAATTTCCAGGTTCTAAGTAGATGGAACTTGAACCTAGAACTCTGAAATGAGTTTTTGCATTTTTCTTGGTATATGTATTTGCATGATCATGGTGCCATTATTCCATAGCGTCAAATGATGAGTGTGTAATATAGATCTATTAATTTGAAAGGACGATATTTATGACTAAGACTTTTACTTTGTTAATATTTCATGTTTATTCGTATGCTTAAATATGAGTTGTAGTAAGTGGATTGTAACTACAAGTGATGGTCATTAAAGATAACAATTCGTAATTATTTAATTAAGAATACATGTGAAACTTGGTAAACCTTATAATTGACCCTAGAATCCGTGGCAAGATAATTTTCAAGTTCCAAGTATGCGGGGTAGTTTATATGTTTCGAAAAATGAGAAACTTATTTCGACGAGTAGTTTACAAGTTTCGAGTGGAACATGTATGTAACCCGAAACCGCTCACCCCTATAATCTACCCTTCAATTCAAGAAATATCTAAATATACATTTAATTGATAACGAAAATTAATTAATTATTTCAATATAATATTTTCTACATATCAAAGTTAATTTCACATAACTCCAAGACTCGAGTCAAATTACCATAATTTTTGGTCTGGTCATCATGTGTAAAAAAGACAATAAACAAAGTCAACTCCTCGAGTTGGGCGTCCACCGTGTCCACACTTTCCCTCTGAATTTTTTAGCTAATATAATAACAAAACTTAAAATAAAGCGTCCATTTCACAATTACTCTAAACTAACTTTTATCTCATAGAAATCTTAAATTAGTGCATTTGTCTCATATTTATTTCGAATCGGTTCACTTGTGACAAATATAAAAATTAATTCAAGAAAGGGTGCACTGTTGTGGATTTTTTGTGACACAAAAATTAATTTGGAGTTAATGCGACATGAACATTTCAATTAGGAAGCATGGGTACTCTCCGTGGGTCTTGTGTCGGATATCGACATGCGTCCGACACTCTCCAACACATGTTCAACGTTCTAGACATGCCAACGATATGGGAATTCAACGTCCCCACATGCCATTTCAACATACACATGGTCAATTTTAAATATTTTCAATAAAATCAGGGGTCAAAATGTAAATCTATAAACACACACACACACTTAAGTCATATATCCATCCATCCAAAATTAATAAATTCAACCGGTCCCAAAAAAACATAATCATGAATCCCTAACGGAAGAAGAAAAGAAGAAACTCATCGCCAAATTATCATGTTTATATGAAATTATGCATTTAATATGCAATATGTCCTAACGTGTCAGAATTCTCTATTTTTTTAGAAATAACGCGTTAGCGTATCGTGTCGATTTCGATATTGGTGCTACTTAGCATATCAATTTGAGGTTATTTAGAGAATTAACCCTTTTTTTTTTGTTTTTCCTTTTTGGGTATTTCAAAAATGAAAAATTCCCATGCATTTGCCAATTAACCAGAAAAGGAATTTGGATCCGGAAAAGGAAAAACCAGAAAAGGGCAAATTACTATTCTAACTCAATAAATATGTACGAAGATCAAGACTATTGGAGCTACCTGTCGAAATAACATCGCGAAGGCCCGACAAGAACACATTTACTTTTTCACTTTCACTTTCACCTGACCGGGCCCCCCCCCCACCTGGGCAAAAGTGGTAATTTCCAGTCACCAACGACCGACCAAAAATCTCACTGTTCCAGCTCATCATCTCCCGCCATTTTGACCACGACTGTACTCGTCAGCACGTCCAGATGGGTCCCACCCCCCGTAACGGCGAATTAGTCCGAAATGATTTTTAATGAAGAAAATCTCTGGGCAAAATCGTCAAACCGCAATACGCCTCTCTCGTGTACGTGCAAGTAGGCAACAGTTCCTGGTCCTCAATCTAGAGAGGGTGGGGTCTCCAGCCTTTCGCCTAATCTGGGGCCCCCACGCGGACGAGAGAGAAAAGGAACAGTTGACGAATTCACCCCAATCTCGACCGTCAATCGCGAAACGGAGCGCCGTGGGGGACTTGGACTGGAGGGGAGGTACCAACCCAATCAGGGCCGTTGGATCCGGCGACGGAAAAGGATGATATTTGCCGTCGCACCACGCAGCCTTAAACCCGGGTTAGGATGATATTTGCCGTCGTTCCAATCTTGTTTGTCGAGTTCAGACTGGCGTCGCTTCGCAATATAAAACCAGACACGCAGATAGAGAGAGAGGAGACAAGCTCTGCAACTGCTGCGGTCCTTTGGCTTCGGTTTGTCTCGTTATACCTGCTCGATGTTTGTGTTGAGAGCTCTTCATCTCTTCTGAGTTGAATGCATCGTCGTCTTCGTCTCCGTCCACCTACGCACGCAGCCGGGGAGAGAGGACTGACGGGTGGTGTCGTTCCTTCATTTCTCTTCCTCGCGACGAACGGATTGATCGGAAGCCGGCTTTGAGCCGGTCGTTCGGAGGGATTTCGTCGGGGGTGGGTTTTCGAATGGTGGAGAGATTTTGTGGACCAGCGATAAAGAAACTGTGAAACCGAGGCGTTCCGATGGCAAGCAATAACAATAACTCATCGGAGATGCCAGAAGAGCCGAGCATCGACACCGACAAGCTCAGCTACGAGATCTTCTCAATCCTCGAGAGCAAGTTCCTCTTCGGCTACGACGACCCCAAGCTGTGGGTCCCCAAACAAATCGACCCGAAACCCGCCGCCGACGCAGCGGCCGACAACAACAACCCCTCCTCCATCAAGAACCAGCGAGGCAAAATCTGCATCCTCGCCGTCGACGCAGGCGGCATGCGGGGCATCCTCCCCGGCAAAGCCCTCGCCTATCTGGAGCACGCCCTCAAGTCGAAGTCCGGCAACCCGGACGCCAGCATCGCCGACTACTTCGACGTCGCCGCGGGCACCGGCGTCGGCGGCATATTCACCGCCATGCTCTTCGCCACAAAGGACCACAGCCGCCCGCTTTTCCGCGCAGACGACACGTGGAAGTTCCTCGCCGACCACGGCCGGAAGTTCTACCGCTCGCATCCCGTCTCCGGCTCGGGCGGGTTCCTGCGGAGGCTCCTGCGGGGGCGCTCCGCTGGCTCCACGTCGTCGGCGACGGCCGCGCTGGAGAGGCTTGTGAGGGAGTCCTTCAGCGACGGGGCGGGGAGGGAGCTGACGCTGAGGGACACGCTGAAGCCGGTCCTGGTGCCGTGCTACGACCTGACGAGCTCAGCACCGCTCCTGTTCTCGCGCGCCGACGCGCTGGAGACGGACGGGTTCGACTTCCGGCTCTGGGAGGTGTGCCGCGCCACGTCGGCGGAGCCTGGGGTTCTGGAGCCGGTGCAGATGCGGTCGCTGGACGGGCGGACGCGGTGCGTGGCGGTGGGAGGGGGCCTGGCGATGAGCAACCCGGCGGCGGCGGCGATCACGCACGTGCTGCACAACAAGCAGGAGTTCCCGTTCGTGCGAGGGATGGAGGACCTGCTGGTCCTGTCGCTAGGGACGGGGCAGCTCCTGGAGGTGAGCTACGAGTACGACCAGGTCAAGGCCTGGAAGGCCCGGGACTGGGCCCGTCCCGTGGCCCGGATATCGGGCGACGGGTCGGCGGACCTGGTCGACCACGCGGTGGCCATGGCATTCAGCCAGTGCAGGAGCGGCAGCAATTACGTGCGGATTCAGGTACGCCTTCCTCCGCCATCCCTCTCGAGGTTCTGCTATTTTTTTCTTTCTTTTTCTTATCTCCCGTCATTGCGGGCTTTTGGCGGCGAGCGTACTGCTTCGGAACGTGGCTTTCTTTTGCCGTTTCTGGTGCACGAGACAGTGTTGGCCAGGCTGGTATGGGGATGATGATACAGGGCAGGGCGACTTTTTGTCTTTTGCTCGCTTTGATTATTCACACTACTTGCTCGCAGGACGTTTGGAAATTGGGTTTGGTTTGAGAGACCTGAGAAAGTTTGCTCTTTTAGCGTTTCTAGTGCGTTACGTTGGACTGCAATTTGCGTGGCTAAGCTAGCTAGATAGCTTCCCCATTTTTCAATAAATGTTGAAGAGACCCTTCATTGATGGCTGTGCGAGACCTTGAGCTCTGCTTCCGTTACTCTCCCATGGCTTCTCTCCAGTCAATTCATTTGCCCCCAAGTGTCATCAGATTCGTCCAGGCGAACGTTTCGCCGTACCCGGGCTGGAGCATACTGAGCTGATTAACCTAATTCATCGTCCGATGCTGAATTTCATTTTTGCAGCCGGCATTTGTCTAAACGTCTACGCGTTCCTTGACTCAGATGACTTGTTTCTGCCAGATTGGCGGAATAACATTCTTTCCGGGGTATATTCTTTCCTTTGTATTCATTTAATTCAAGCCAGTAGAGGTGGTCCTCACGTCCTCCTATGTGGAGTCAGATGCTCCCAGTTTCTAGATAGGCCGAAAAGAGAACTACCCTTTCCAGAACTAGCTCGCCTCTGTTAAATGAGAGGGCCAAGAGACTAAATTTATGTACTGTCAAAGTGCTGAGAGGATGCTTTTGATTCTCCTATTTTCGTGCTATCTGCTCGTGGAGGCACCTCAAATCCAGTTAAGAGGAAGCGGAGCTTGCCCTTTAAGTTGCATATGCGGTACTTTCTTTTGATTCTGCAAAGTGTAGCGGGCCTTTCTGTGATAATGGTAATTGTTTTCAGGTCCTTCCTCATCTTTTTCTTAGGCACAAGCACATCACCATCTGCTGTAGGGGCCCTGTGGCAAAGCGTCCCATTAGAAGGAAGGCTACTGCAATCATGGAGTGGCATTTTCGGTTCATGTCGATCTTAGGTGTCTTGTCGAAGGTTATTGTAGAAATTAATCTGAGAAATGAAAATACTGAATCCGTGGGGTATCTTGCTTTTTCATTATAGTGGTTGATACTCATCGATTGATTATACAAGAAACCTTTTGAATTACCAACTTACTTCACCAAGCCTCGGGAGAGAGATTGTTGCTAGGAAATGGTTTTATTTAAATTCCATTAATCGGTGTTGTGCAAAATCGATGCTCCCGCTGAGCGGTAGAAAAAAAATGTTACAAGTTTATGTTGCTTGTAAATGCAATTAGTTTAGTTCCATAGATATATCACGAGTCTATGTTAAAGTTTTTTGCCTTAGAGGCATTCGTTCTGCTGATTAATTTGTTTACTGGAAACTTATCATGCATTGAAAAGTGTTTTGCTTAGTAGGCTCGATTCTGATCAGAGTCATAATTGTGTTTTTCAGGCAAATGGGTCCAGCATTGGTCGTTGTGGACCGAATGTGGATACAGACTGGAGTCCTAACAATGTAAAGATGCTGATAGGGATAGCAGAGGAAATGCTCAAGCAGAAGCACGTTGAATCGGTGCTATTTGGTGGCAAGAGGATCTCAGAACAGAGTAACTTCGAGAAGCTCGACTGGTTCGCCGGAGAGCTTGTGCAGGAGCACCAGAGGAGGAGTTGCCGAATTGCTCCCACTGTTGCTTTCAAGCAAGCTGTTCCTAAACCCACCTAAACTTAGAACCTCGGACCGGCTTAGCACGAGAAGGTAAGCTTTCCTTTTCCAAGCAATGGCAAAAGTAACTGTCTATCGACTAGGTGTCTTGGCAGGTCCTAATCACTCCAAGTTGGTGTGCATGGGTTGGTAAACGTTTTCTGGATGCTCTAAGTGCATGAAAATCCACTCTTTCGCCTATCAATCTCCTAATGAACGTGAGCTCATTGTGCTTTCATTCCTCTGACTTGGAGAGAGGTTTGATCGAACGTGAATTCAGTCAAAGCAGCTTCTTCACACAGATGAACTGACAAAGACATATGCCCAAAAGCTGAAGTCGCTCGTTCCTCCATCGAACTAGATAGCGACCAAGATTTTCCCCATGTTAGAAAAACATTTTAAGGTGGGTGTGCTATTGTGTCCGAGACTAATGAGAGGTTTTGGTACGGTTTCTAAAATATGGGAAGTAGGTTTGAGCCCTTGTCAGCTTCTGTCCTCTGTTCTTGTCATTTTGCTTTGGTGGGATTCAAGAAAAGATCAAACCCTATAACAACCGGTGGTTGTGTCACTGTTGTTCAGACGAGGGAGCTACGTAAAACTTATGCGAAGGAACGTGGGGTTTAGTCAAATTTAAAAACCCAGGAAAGAGGAAGAAAGATGGGGTCGGGAGAGACCCCTCCATTGTTCCCTTACCGACATTGATTTGTCCTGAAAGGGGCATTGTGGTCAATCTGTAATAAACTCTAACGGGCCACCGTGAGGGCAAAGTCGGGTTTTTTTTTTTTTTTTTTTTTGAATTCTTTCTCTAGGTCTGGCTTTTTGAGCATGCAGAAGCAATCACAGCTTCTTGGTATGGGGTGGGCTTCTGGGGTTTTGGAGAGAGCCTTGTTGATTTCATCAAATTACTCAGCCGAGACTAAAGGGAAGTCCCACCATGAAAAGGCCAAGTTCCCTCCCCATCTCCTTTTCGTTTTCAAAGCTTAAAGAAACTTTGGTGACCCCTAATGCAACACATGTGGCATACGTATGTCCATGCAGTCTTCTGCAACCCTACATTGACCATTCCATGTTTGATTTTATGTTGGATGGATTCAAGGAGAGATTTTTTGAAATGCTAGTCAATTTCGGCGCTTTTCGTGAACTTTTTCCGACCTACTTATTTCCATTTTCGATGAAGGGAGAAACCCCATTAATTGGATAAATCAATGGATCATGAAAACACCCTACAGCGCGGTTAAAATCCGGGTGGGTAACCAATCTCTTCATTTTTCTTTGAATGGAGCTTTACCTTTTAAAACTTGTGCTCTTTTTCTTTGAAAGATTTGCCTTTGCTTGCCTGAGTGGCCTCTGATCCATTCTCTTCCTAAAACAAGTTTAGTATTAAACCTCGGATCGTGAACTTATGTTTAATTTCTGGGTCAAGAAAATGCTCTAGAGAGGGCAAAAATAATGTCAAAGTGTCGGTGCACTTCCAACCCAAAAGTGTACCAAGAAATGTTTCTGGGGGGACCTGAGTCCTTGAGGGGGGGGGGACACAGAGAAAGAGAAATGTGACTTCTGTTTTTGGTCCCAAAAGAAGAGAAAGCGGAATCCTCAAGTTTGAAAAACCTTTGGTGAATGTTTGGCTCTGTTCCAGAGCCCTGTGTATCTGTGCAGGCCCTGTGCTTTTACTTTGCCGCTCCACCAGATGTCAAGGCTTGATACAACTTCGATTTGGGGTGCTTGTTGGGTTGCTCTTTTCTTGCAACAGTGGCCTGAAAGAGACGCTCAAGAAACAATTTTTTTTCTTTTGGTTCTTGCTGATACGCAGGTTGCAGCAAAAGAGGCCAAAAGAGAGGAGAATCTAAGAGGAAAGGAACACAAGCTACACGGTCATCAAGCTTCTACTTTTCAAAGGGGAAGGAATTGAGAATGAGGAAAAAACAAAAAGAGGACAAAATTGAGTGTGACCAAAATTTCAATTTGGGGGTTGGGAAGATCTTTAGCGGGATACTTTGTCGTCCATAGGACCGGCAGTGTGGTGTCCCCTTTGTAGCTTTTTCTACGATAGCAAGTAAAAACCAAAGTCCAAAGAAGAGCTTCTTCTCTCTTTCTCTCTCTCTCTCTCTCTCTCTCTGACTTTTTTATCTTTTTTTTCCTTTTTGGTATCACCTGTGAATCTTCCTTTTTCTTCTCAGTTTGAATCTTGGAGGGCAATGTTGCTTTCTGTGTTTTCATCATCATCCAATGCCAGGACTCTCAAGAGGGGCCTTTGATGGGGGCTTGTGACTGCTTTTAGATGGTCTTGGGCTTTGTTTTCTTTCTAGTTACTTTTGATTTCTTGGGCTTTTTTTTTTTGTTCTTTCTCTTTTGTTGAATTTGTAAGGAAGTCGTGGGAAATGGCAGTTGAGCTTGGCTACCATCTTCTTTTTCACAGCAGCCAGAGACAATGTCCTCGCGCCCCGCCCCCCCCACACAAGATTTGGAATCAGGCCTCTGGTGCTGGACACTTTCGTATGAGCTTGAAATGAAGATGAAAATCTGTGTCAAAATCTCTCTCTGGTATTGGATTTTCCTATTCAAAGTCATTTGTGATAATCCATTTTTTCTTCCTGCTTTTCTGTGGAATGTTTGTGTGTGTGTGTGAAATGAAGTGTGTTTGTTTTCGCTTTACACGCAATTCGTCTTTTAATCGGCGCTCTTGTTGACCCCATGACCAATTTATTATACGGCAGTCGCGCCTATTGACGCGTTATTTAGACTCCATTTATGTCATGAAAAATGACTAATTTGGATAATATACTTATTTTTTTTAATAAATAATTGTTTGTATCACTTACAAAAATATTTGAACCAAATTTTTTTTTTTTTATTGTTTGTGAAAATGTTTACACAAAAATTATTATCGCGGGTCCCCGGAAAGAAAGAGATTCCTTCCGGTGAGAGTAGTTGAGAGTAGTTCTAAAGTAGAAAGAATTTGGGTTGGTTGTTGACCGGCGAAAAGAATGGGAAAAAGAATAATTTTTATTTATCTAATTATTTCAAGCAATACAAGTGATATTTTTAAGAAAATGTGTTTTGAATCAGCTATTTTTCGCGAAACAGACATAACATTGATATAAAAACTTTGTAGATCGATCGTGTTGTATTTCCGCGGAGCCGTTTTCAAAGTGCATGATCGTCTATCCCGCCTTACTTTATCCGCC
This sequence comes from Rhodamnia argentea, assembly GCF_020921035.1. Lineage (NCBI taxonomy): Eukaryota > Viridiplantae > Streptophyta > Magnoliopsida > Myrtales > Myrtaceae > Rhodamnia > Rhodamnia argentea. The sequence goes on along the minus strand of NC_063154.1, from coordinate 3,927,861 downwards.
GCTTCAGGGAAAGAGCTCTGCAGTTGCTTCTGCATGGTTTGCCCCTCCACTTTGGCAGCATAATGCGTGCAAAAAGACGAGGGAAATGAGAAAATTAGAAACATATAGTTTCGACTTCAGGGTATGTCCTCCTGCTGCTTACTTTATAGGGATGATGACATAAACAGTCTTCGAACTTTGTCCTAATGTACATTATAGTTCATGAACTTTAAATTTGTTCAATATGGTCCTTGAACTTTAGCCTAATATTCAATATGATCCATGAACTTTTAGTTTGTTCAATGTGATCCTTAGACTTTTGCTACATGTTCATTGTAATCCCTAAACTATATGAAAATATTCAATATAGTCCTTCCATTAATTTAAGATCAGGGACAATAATGAATATTTTCATATAGTCTAGGGATTAAATTGAACATGTACTAAAAATTCAAAGATTATATTGAACAAGTCAAAAGTTTATGGACCAAATTGCATATTAGGTTAAAGTTCAAGGAATACATCAAATAAATTAAAAGTTCAGGAGACCACATTACATATTAAATCAAAATTTAAAGACTATTTGTGTCATTTTTCCTACTTTCTATATGCATCGCAAGACAAAAAAACTGCGCGCTCCCACAGCTACAGAAACTGGAACTTCTTGCGAGAAACCGATAAACAACTCAAAAGGCTAGAAAAACGGATGACTTCAGACATTCTTATCGCTTGCCAATATGATTAGGTTGGCACGAAGTCTTTCCAACTCGACCTATAGTCAGCTAATTTCTATCATGACCCGATTAAGATAGCATTTTCATCCTCCAGGACCAAACCGAAAAAAAAAGAAAAGAGAGGAGGTTTGTTCGAATCGTCAATCATTAAATGACCGTTTCCTAATACGAAAGTATCGAACATCTGTTACAGGCAAGCAGACCTTTTGACGAGGTGAATGACGACGCATGCCTTATGGCAGCATTTATTATCTAGCGACGACAAGAGCCTTCATTTGGATAAGGATTCGTACCCTTAAAACATGTGAGAAAATCACGGGGCTGAATCTCGGAACATTTTGCTCAGAGCCGCGGGTCCATTGCTGAATCCCGACCTAAACCGGGGCTAATTAGCACGGCGATTGAGACGATGGGACAACTAAACCCACACAAAAGCTCCGAGGAAATCACGCCGGGCGAATTGGCTTTTTCTCTTTCACAAAGGTTGCTGCCCCTAGCTACCCCTAGCATGTGGAGCCTTCTCTTTACGTGACGTGACAATAAAATCCATGCCCGGCCTCAATTCCTACTCAGTGATCCCCTGTCAAATCCGAGATTAGCTTCCCTGTTTTCATACTTTCCGCCCTAATCTCAACCCCACTCATTAGCAATTTAGCATCCCTCCTCAATCGCCCCGGCAACATAGGCCAGCTAGAATCACGCTTTGTAATTTCTACTTTCGGCCACACCACCCAAGACTTCTACTGCCTCATGCCCTAATTTTTATTTTATTTTATTTTTATAATTTTAGCTCGTACCAGTTCTAACTTTTATCTCATAAAAAATTTCTAATTTAGGGTTTGATCTCAATTCTACTGTAATTTTTTTTCTTTTGTCCCATAGAAACCCTTCATTTTAACCTCAACTTTTACCGTAAGCACTCGGGACTGCTCGCATTGCTCGTGCTTGGTCTCGGCTATCGACGAGAAACTTTGGATGGATATTTATCGGGATAGATTTGTGACTCACGTAAAAGTTTATGGCTTTTTATGAAACCGTAAAAATTTTGGGGTAAAATTGAGATAAGAACTAAAGTTTGAGGTTTTTCATAGGATAAAAGAATTTATGAAAGAATTGGGACGTGTTTTGAAATTGAGGATATTTTATGGAACAAAAAGAAGTTTGGAATAAAATTGTGACTGGACTTAAAGTTAAAGATTTTTAATTATATAAAAAGTAGAACTGAGATGAAAATTAAAGTTGGAGATTTTTTAGGGTAATAAGTGAAACTGTTATCACGTAAAAGTATCTTACCAATGCTTTAGGTTTGCAGACAAGTGCATTCATGAGAGAATTGGTGACTTTATGTCTATAAAAAAGATAATGGCTTGATAGAGATGTGCAACGTCTCTTCTCGAGTAAAAACATCCTCTACATGCCAATAGATAAGTAGAAATCCTCGGGAACAAGAAGAACGAACCAAATGTGTATGTCCTTTCAAGAGTCTCCTTTACACAAAACCGCTGTTTATTGCGTATCGCGCGTCCATGATCCCGAGAAAGGAACACGTGTATTGCGAAAAAATTATCCAAAAAGTCATAAATCTATCGCACTTTGACCAATTCAGTCCTAAAGGTTTCAATTTTACCAATTGAGCCTATCCGACCTATTTTAGTCGGAAATCGGTAATGTGGACGCCAATAGTGGATAACCGCGTTACATTTTCCTTTCTCGTGAACTCAAATTGACAGCTCGCCGTGATATTTGGCTACAATTGTGGAGATGGATTAATTTGATTTCACCCCTTAGCTGAAAAGAAGACATCGCTCATATCTTGAGATATAAAAAAAGCAAGATGAGGCCCCCCCAAAAACTCGATAGAATTCTCCAATCATGTCCACCAAAAACTGTGACTTCACGCCATCACATCAAAGCGAAATGCCCCGATTGTCGGTGGTTGGACCAGTCATGGATCATGATGATTAACCAAAACTTAATAATCGCTAAAAGTTGAACAAAACATCCCAAAGAATTAAAGCAACATGGACGCACTAATATTCCAATTTGCCTCCTCTTTCGTGGGTCTCCTCTGCTTTCTTTGTTAAAATCGAGTGATGGGGACATTCTTGGCCATTTGGTTTGGCCACCCTTAATTCCCGGGTGCTTTCTCATCTCTTATTACAAAGGTCAAGTTGGGCCGGTCTGCCATTGTTGCCCTACTCAACGTTATTCCTTCTCTCTCTTACGCAGAGTCTATACGACACGACGTTTATAGGCTAATCTGATTTAATAAGGAAAGGATCTGGTCATCTATTTTGGCATTGGCATGCATGTAAGACTTACTACTACTCTCATGCCTGATCAGCGTCTCGTTATCATCTTGTTCCTTCCTTCTCTAATCATTCGTCTATCTACTTCGAGCGATGATCTGAGTTAGAACTCATCTGAAGCGACACGGACAGTTTCTTGTAGCCAAACAAGAGATCGACAACTTTTGTTCACGTGTGTGGTTGTTGTATAATTTCGCGGTTGTATCGAGGGTCGAGCCCTTGACCCCAAGTCCAACATGTCCGATCCCCAACCCCACCAAGCAAATGTCCGATCCCGAGTCCAACATCTGGTCAAGGAACTTTAGAGCCCCAATGCTCATTTTCAATGCTAAACCAAACAGAGCCTTACTTATCACATGAATGAGTTGTTCTACAATATTAATCGTTGCTTCATGGAGTCAGGAGTCTTGAAAAGTTTTCCTAGCAAAAGAAAAGTATAACACTCTTCATTTTCTGGTGTCCATTCATCATACATGCTTGGCCTGCTTAATCAAGATTCAAGAGATGGATATTGGAGAAAAATGGAAGAATAATAATTTAAGCACTTGCATAAAAATAGTTACATACAGATCGCACATTCATTTCATCAGATAAGGTGCAACAAACTTTGGCCCTGACAAGGAAAACTTATAAGAAGAGAGCTCAAACATGATGATCTTAAGAGTTTCTTTTGCCTATCACAAATACAAATCAGAAGGAAAAATACATGAGTAAGAAAGGGTCCAACTACAAAAAGGCTAAGACAATTTTAAATTGCCCCGCCATAGGGAATTATCGAGGATACTGTATTCAAGGCGAACCCTTGACGGCAGAGATGGTTTCACAACTGGTTTGCTACCTCCTCTGAAGGGGCAAACTCAATGCCTCTCCGAGCACTCGACAAAGACAGAGAGTCTTGCAACTCAGGATTGATGGGAAAGAGATGGCATTGGGCGTAGTGCGCCATCAGTTGGTCAACGAGCACTAGGGCAACCATGGCTTCTACCATTGGAACCGCTACATTCAAACAGTAAATGCAAAGGTTAATTATTTTAAAGGACATTTCACCCTTTTTTTACAATAATCATTTTTAAGCAATAAGAGCTCTAAAAGCAGCCTTTCTTATTTCAAGAGCAAGCCTTGAACAGTAGAAGCCTCCCATTATCGTTCGCATATAGGGTATAATCATAGATATAAACTTAAGGGAGAACTAGTGAGTGAACAGAATGGATAAACTACTGGAAACATACCCCGTGGGACGACACAAGGATCATGGCGACCACGGGCGATCAGCTCTGTTTCTTGTTTCTCCCTAGTAACTGTATGTTGCTTCCTCTGCGGGTACATCATAAGACAGAATCAATGAAAATGGCATTATGGCAATGAAAGTAATACCCTACAATTTGACATGTCAAGCATGGCAAATCTTGTGGATGATGTCCAGAATTGGGAACTAAGAGCTAGCCCACTGCATACGAGACTGAAAGAAAGTGCCCAACATTAATACAAGACCTCAGCACAACCACAAGTACAGCCGCAGTGTCTGCCCATTGTACCTACAATGGGCAGCCAGGCTTGTGTGCTTGCCTGCATCTGCGGTGGGTGGGTGTGTGTGTGTGTGTGTGTGTGCGAGAGAGAGAGAGAGAGAGAGAGAGAGAGAGAGAGAACTTACTCCGATAGTTGATGTTGGCTTGAAAGCTACTCTCATGTTTATAATTTCCCCATTGGATATACCACCCTGACAGTCATGAAAGAATACCTCCCTGAATAATTTTCTTGCACATAGAATAGAAGAAATGCTAAAATTTTAACCCCGTCTATTGAGGAGAACTATTCGTATCATGGCATTACCTGTATTCCACCAGAGCGATTTGTTCTTGTCCTAATCCTTCCATTTTCATCCATGAAGAATTCATCATTATGCTGGCTGCCAGTCAAATAAGTTCCTGAAATTGATCACAAAGTATTAAAGATGCTCCACTAATTTAATTAATTGCCCCCATCTAATCGATATATATTCCCCCCACAGCACAACTGCTGTACCTGCAAACCCACTGCCAAATTCAAAGCCCTTGGTTGCAGGTAAAGACAAAGCAGCCTTCGCCAGCAAACCTTCAAGTTTATCAAAAACTGGTGATCCCAGCCCCTGACATCAAGTTGCAAAGTCAATAAGCTTTTAAGACTCACCATAATGAGAATGTGAGTCATGTGTGCATCTGCATGTTCTCTTTAGATATACACGTATTTACAAAACAAAGTAAAGAAAGCATGTCAATCATCTTCTGATCATTCACTTAATGTCTTTCTGTAGAGAGAGGTGTCAATGAAAAGTTCTTACACGTGGAGCATTCCTAACAATGCATGTAACAACGCCACCAACAGAATCCCCTCTCACTCGAACAGCATCAATTGCAGCAATCATCTTCTCAGCATACACAGGATCTGGGCACCTAACGATGTTACTCTCTATCTGTCAATAGATACGATAGATTTTAGCTACTTATGGCATAATATTACAACCAAGGCAAGAGTCATCCAGAGAACAAGTAAATGACAAAAGAAGTAAACCGACATTCTTATATCCATTGCATTAGGGATTGGAGCCACACAGCTTCCCCGTGATGTTAGAGGTAAATTCCAGATTGCAGATATGTCGCAGCTAATATTATTAAGTTCTCACAACATATAGATAACTCGACTATACTTCTGCTGTTCATAGAAGGAAGTATTTGTGAATTATGGCTACTAGCTCAAATATTTGCATGCACATAAAATAGCAGCTCCACCTTTTCCATCAGAAATATAGTGAGGAACTCCTGGATGATGAGATTGAGTTGCAACAATAAAATCAAACAAACTTTTTGGAAAGCTTAGTGATTTATTTATCAATGCTAAATATGGAACTTGCCCCAAAATTGTGGGTGCCCCCAAATAAATAGAGAGTTGTCATTTCTACCTGATCGAGAGACAGAGTTTCATGGTCAACTAATTCTTGTGGAAGTTCGACCGCATGGACTTGAGAGACATAAGCAAGCACCTGAAGACAAAATTATGTGAAGCCTATATTAAGAAAAAGACGACCACAAGAAAATCTTTGACAATATCAAAGAACATGCTTGAGAATCTCAATTTAACATGGGATGGGTTATGCTGCTGCCCATACAAGGGGGCCCCCACTGAGGTTGTCAATGAATCAAAGACAGATTCCACACCATTTTATAAACCTTAATCTAAGCCATGTCTCTCTTCTCTTAGTGCTCTTTACCACCACTGCCACTGCACCACTACCTCTGATGGAGGTCGACCTTCCACTATCTCGCGATTCATTATCTATGACGAGCCAATGACTCTGTTGCCAAAGAAGCTTTCGACCAATGAGTCAGCAGCTCTTTTGTCGGCGACAGGGTTGACGCTAACTCCATCAAGGAAAGAGTCACCTCTAGTGGTGGATTTTGGTGGGAGGAGCACAACTCCAAGACTTGGTCAAGGGCAATGGCATTACAGTGTCTTTGGCCATTGGTGAACAGAAGAAGGTGGTGGGGGTGAAGTTAAAGAACAATGAAAAAGGGAAGAAACCAAAGAAAAAGAAAACAGGACAGTGACCCAGGTCCTTCATTTTCCTTTTTGGTGTATCAAAAATACGGAGGAGTGATTTCTTCTTCATAACAAAGGAAGGTGAGTGAACAAAACATGCATTATAGATTAGAAAGAGAACGTGAGGAGAAAGATCAGTGTGATGTGGTTGCCTACTAAGCAAATGTTGTCTTACAATCGTAGGTGGATGAGGATAACACCTTGTCAATGACAAACTGTTGCTGCTCATAACCTCACCCTTTAACATAAGCTACTGTACATGATATGCATGGACTAAAGTAGAGATAGTCTGAAATCCCATAAAGCAGTATACCAGAAATCTCAGTCATGAACTTTAAAACAATTATCATTTCCATAATGTAGAGAGAAAATCCGTGAGAGCAGTTCTTGTGCTCATCATTCCAAAAGAACATTTAGGAGACAAAGCATATGACCCTGCACGTCCACTTTAACATCTACCTACATGAGCATGGTTGCACCCTCATAAATTCACACACAAGCTTAGGTGACAGTCAACACAAGTAATTTCGAATTACTAAGTAAGAAAAACATTTCTGAAAGGATTGCTCTCACATTGAATTGAGTATAATTTACTCACAAGCTTCTCCAGTCTGTTACATTTTTCACTTGCTAAATGAAACTCATGCAAACTACTAGAGAACATTATGAGAAATATGTCAAACAATTACAAAGCAACATAGAAAATAGAAACAAAATAATAAAGCAAATGTGTCCAAGTTCTGAATCACCATTGTTCCATCTAGGGCAAAGAAATTAAGGGTGCAGAAAATGAAGGCACCTCAGTTCCTGACAATTCCTTAAGAATCTTTTTAGCAATTGCCCCAGATGCAACTCTTCCAATTGTTTCTCTTGCTGAAGATCTTCCACCACCCTGGTAACGTAGATAAGGAATAAAAAATGAGAGTTAGCTTCAACACATCAGTTTTTTACCAAGATTTGGCATCAGACCTTTTAGGTTAAAAACCATTACCTGAACTGATCTCACACCGTATTTCATATCATAAGTTGCATCTGCATGAGAAGGCCTATAAGCTATTGACATTTCACTGTAATCCTGTAGAAACAGAAGGCAAATAATTCGTAAACTTAAGGACCAACTGCAATAAGGAGATAATAAAAAAATTATCAATTACAGGAAATAAAAACACAAGCTGGCATCTGAAGAAATTTATAGAAGGTTTTGGACAACGTACAAAGCAAACAGTGCATGTCATATATTACAGTACCATCAACTAAATAAAATAAGACTCCAACTACTTCCTGGACTGTTTAATAGTTCCCCTTTTAGCTACTTGACAGGCAGAAACAAGATGAAAGCAGATCGATTTCCAGCATCAAATAGCATATAAGGTTCCCCATGTTTATCTATGTCAGTAACAGGCATTATCACGAGATTAAGTCAACATAGCACAAGAAATCCCTTAATACAAATGGCCTTGATGCACATATCCTAAACTGTTTTCAAGCAAATGGAGATGTCTATCCTTCCAGATAGTTCAAAGCAAGCAACTGCAGACTCCTGAATGCATCACTTTTCTTGCCTGCTAATTGAAACAAACATCGCAGTATCACCCATAGTAGGATACTCACATGACCTCTCTGATCAGTATTCGGAACTAATACCATGATCGGTGTCCCTGTGGTCACTCCTGCAACCAAATTAAGCAAGCTTCATATTCATTGTAATTCTAAATGAGTAGACAGTGTTTTAATCTGGAACAGGCCATTAAAGTCAATGAATTGGAAAATCTATGCATAATGATCTAACCATCAGAGACTCCTGAATATATTCGGCATGTATCTGTCTCTTTTCTGGGGGTAGTGATTCGGCTCTGGCCCGGTCGTCTGGACGCATGAGAATGAATTTGTTAATGGCAAACCAACAATCAGATGATATGAGATGATACTTTCTACAACCAACAATAAGATGAGAGAGCATAATCTCCACGATTGACATCAACCCATTATTTTCTTAAGCTAGAATATATTAACTGCAAGGGCTCAAGGCAAGGTACCTTCTGTCAAGATCTGCTTGGAGATCAGCTTCTGTGAGGGGCAACCGTGGAGGGCATCCATCAACTACACAACCTACGCCACCTCCATGAGATTCTCCAAATGTGGTAACTCGGAAATGAGTTCCAAAAGTGCTCCCAGCAGCCTTTATCTCTGCAAGTATTCTGAGGTGAGATCTGTCCGCATATAAATTCCACATAAAGACGACCACAGCAAAGCCAGGTTTCCAATTCCTCTATCCTCAACCATACAATGAGGAAACCTAATATATACGATACTCTTTTGGTCCAACAGCTATTAGAAAGAAAAACCAGCAAGCAGGGTTTCCATTTAGTGTAAATTTGTAATGCCACATAAACGAAGGACAACAACAGACTAGGACTGCCAACCAGCAACGAGTTATGTTTTTTCTGTTTCTATTTGTTCCACTACGTACGCTGACCCCAACTAGTTTGGGATAAAGGTGATACCGATGTTGATTTGTTCCACTACCTACGAGGAAAACCTCATTAAGATCGTCCAGTTCAATGTATTATAGGATCAGACACAACAACATACCTTACAGTATTCCACAAATTAGAAACCAGACTCAGCACCAGAAAAAACAGATTCTGCTAATTGGCAACCAAGATCAATGGCAACCCACATACGCAAAAGTAAGAAAGATAAAGCCTTGGTCAAGATAAAGTCCATATACCCACACTCCGCACATGAAAACGTAAATAATTTCTCTCTTCTGCTTAATCCATCTGACCAAGATCCTTCACACACGCGCCCAGGCACCCACGCAAGCGCGAAGAGAGAGAGAGAGAGAGAGAGAGAGAGAGACTAACGGAGTTTTCTGGAAGCTGGGGTGCGGAACAAGAACTGAAGAGAGGGTCTACTGAGATCCGAGGCCCGAGAACCGAAGGCGGAGACGGAGTCAGAAGCCGAAGCTCCAAGAAACGGCTTGGCCGATACAGAAGACGCCATTGAACAAGTAGCTCTCTCTCTCCTCGCCGAGGGGGCGTGGCAACTCCACAGCGATGAGCGAGAAACGAATCCTGTCGAGAAGGGGAAAACGGAGGGTTGTGCAGGTGGGGAATCGAAAAGGTGGGGTGGCGGGTCAATTTGCAGAGATGGGTTCCTCGCAGAAACTACGCGTACACGATCAGGAAGCTCCGCCTCCACCTACCCCCCCGAGTGGTTCACCCGTTTCTCTCCCTTTGCTTTGCGAGTCTCGGTTGGTGGGGGGAGTCGATATGATCGCATTTTTGTATGGTTCGGTGTGGTTGGCCACGTGAAGTAGTCAACCTCGAACTTGTAGGGAAAAAGCATGCTGTTATGCTCCGTTTGTTTCGCGAAAAATATGATCTTTTTGGAAAACATTGGAAAATGACTTCCTTTTCCGATGTTTGGCAAAAACTTGAAAATGTTTCAGAAAATATTTTTCGCCGTTTGATAAGGAAAATTCGTCTTATTTTTTTCTTCAAAATAGACTCTAGTGGTCACTTCTTTTAAAGTCTCCTCTCTCTCTCTCTCTCGGTTCTCATTTCTAAAGATAGAGAGAGAAATCCGAAAGAGATAGGTGCTGCGCATAATATAATCTCCCGCACCGAGCAATAGGGATTTTGATTTCGGAGCGCACGCGAAGCACGTCACCGATGCTACGGAGGAAGCGTGAGGCGACGGTGCTCGAAGCTCGGGCGCAGTCTCGGCCCGTGATGTTGTCGGCATTCACCGGGAAGTAGGTGATTCCCGTCGATTGCGTCGCAGAGGTCTCGCAGCGTCTCCTGGAGGCCACCCTCGGCGACGACTCGAAATTGGCCGTTGAGTGCCTTGCCGACCCGCTAGTCAACGTCAACTACGTCGTAAAATACCACTCTCAACACGCTTCAATTTTTTTTTTTTGCTTAAATTTTTCGTAAAATTTCTCTACAAAACTCCACACAATATGGTGTAACAACAAGAAGACGACGATACCAAAACTGGGAAAAAAAGGATGATAAAGACGTCCTCAACAGAATCGTGAAGCGTTCATGTTATGGGACGGCGGGATCTCGAAATGCCAGAGCCTCCCCATGCGCTCCACCTTGTACTTCATGCACGGGAACTCCTCCACATACGCCCTCTCCACCTGCCGGTTCACGTCGTGCGGGAACACGTGCGTCACCCCCTCCCCCACCCGCCTCCTCGCCATCACCGCCGCCATGAATATCGGCCCCATCCTCCCCGGCGCCTCCATGGCGAGTCCGCTATCGAGGTCTGCGTGGAGCACGAGGAGTTCAGTACGAACGTCACGGCTTTGCTTCTCACTATAACTTTCCTTGCTCGAGGCCGGCGATGCTAGGCCTCACTTGGCCGACCACCTACTGTGGCCATGGCCAACAACCGATCGAGGGAGAAGAAGGAATATTTAAAAAAATTAAAAAAAAAAAAAGACGAAAAAAGGAAAAAAATAAAGAAAATAATTAAAAATAAATTTTATCCTAAAAATAAAATTGAAAAAATAAATAAAAAAAGAAAAGAAAGCAAAAAAATAATTAAAAAGAAAAATTAGTTGAAAGAGAGGAAGAATGAAAAGTGTGGAAAATGTTTTCCTCTTCTCAAAATGAGGAAATCATTTTCCTTAGTTTTAGAAGGTTTTTTTTGTTGACCGGAAAATATTTTCTGTTGACCGCTAATTTTCCGCCCCCCAAACACCAGAAATTGGGGAAAATATTTTCCGGAAAAATATTTTCCGTGAAACAAACGGAGCATTAATGTCAAAAGTTATGTAAAAATATTATTTTGAAATAAAAAATTTTAATCAAATTACTTTAGCACCAAGTCGGAGATAAAAGAATCACTTTGATACCTCCGGCGAGAATTTTCGATCAAAATTATCACTTGTCATTAATAATTATTTTTTTAATGAAAAAATAACATTTACAAAAAATAAATCCATATAGGCTGCCACATGAACTTGTGCACTTTAAAATAAATTAAAATAAAACAAATTCAAATTTAAAAATTAGCTAAAAATTAAATTCATTTAAAATACAAACTTTATTTAAAATAAAATTAAAAATAAGCTAAAAATTAGAAAAAAAAAACTTAAAATTTCAAAAAAAAAAAAAAAAAAAAAGCTGAGTGGACAGCCAAGCTGCGAGGGCTGTGCAACCCCTCGCCGCTTGCAAGTTCAGCCTTTTTTTTTTAGCTTTTACTTTTGTTTGGTTAATTTTTACCTAATTTTTCAAATTATTTTGAAAAAAAATTTGTATTTTTTGATTTTTGTAAACTAATTAAGTTTTTATTTAAGTTATTTGACCCAAAAAAAAATAATTAAGTTTTTATTTTTATTTTATTTTTAGTATTTTTAAAATTTTTACCTTTTCTAATTGCTTATTGGACCTCGCCATTGCCATGTCGCCTTCAAATAATAATAAAATAATGTCACGTTAGATTTCCGACGGAGCAAATTAGACTTGGCACTAAAACGATCGTTTTTAAAAAAAAATTGGCACTAAAGTGTTCCGATTGAAATTTTTAACACTAAAATGATCTCCGTATTTAATTTTTGACATTAAAAGTGTACTTTTCCCGAACTTGCACGGCTAGTGGGACTCCCATCTTTCACCTGCAATTTGAGCGTAAGACTAAGAGTTGGCTTTCCCATCACGGAGTAAATACAAGATTGAACGAAGAGAGCTTATTTCTATAGTTCATAAAAAATACTTAGATATAAATCGTTATCGGTACTAAAGTATTTTAAATTGACTTATCATTTCAAGCGTTATAAGCGATCGCCTTCAGAAAAATATTTTTCAACCCATTCGTTTTTTTACGAGATTTTGGCTTGCGGAATGTCTCAATTAGAATTGCAAAAAGTATAGCCGTCCCTTTCCTTTACTAACACATTTACCTTTCTTTCAACAAAAAACACACACACACACACACTTACCTTCCTTAATTCGTTAATTTATCTTAATTAGCTAACAAAGCCGAAATTTCGAATTACGGATGAACGGAAAAATGGAAAAAAACAAATTCTTCTTCAATCCAGCATTTGGATTTGTCAATTGATCCCTAATTATCTCCTCGCAAAGGTTAATCACAAATTAAGATAGCATAGAAACGGGATGCATACCATTACATTACATAGCACAAGGATACCTAACAGTTTTGGCCAAGAAGGGAAAACAGGCCCTGTACATTACATAGGAACGAATAAGTCTAGGAGTGAACAACGAACATGTCCTGCCGAGCACATTCAGCAGTTATAAAACCGTTCACCGCTGTTCTTCCCAAGTTCCTTCCTTTTCCCCGTCATAGACATGCTTTCCTTCAACTTGCCCCAGGGAGACCAGCAGAGTCCCCCAATCATATCAATACAACACCATTTTCCACCACTTCAAAACCCTTCTTTTGCAAAGTTCAAATTGCATCCAATTCTTGATGGAGCAACATCCTCAATGTCTAGGCGATTAGATCCTTCAAAAGGGTCTTCCCTTCCCTCAAAAGAAATGTTTAAAAGAAAATTATAAAAATTTACTCTTCTTGCTATACTTGCCTCCCGGTGATCGGTTGATCATCGCGAAGCAACCAAAATCGTGACTTGGGGAGGAGACGAAATATGTCTGAAATTCAAAGAGCACCGAAAACATGTCCTGCTGAACACATGATGTTTCTGAAATTCAAAGACGAAACATGTTCGGCTCACTTATGCACGCTCGTCTTTGTTTCAAAAGCTTGAAGAGAAAGATTTGGGAGTTGAATCGACCCACCCCTTTCTTTAAGGAAAACAGAGGAAGGAAGGAAGGAAATTGTTGGGACATAGGGTTGGACCATTAACTAATCGTATGCCGTTTTTCGGTTTCGGTAATGCAGCCGAGTCTTAATGCAAGCAAATAAAACAAGAACAGATGATAAGTAACTTTTGCTTGAAAATAACCAGAATTGCAGTTTCCTTGGTTCAACTTGTGCATTTTAGACACTTTGAATGACGAGACATTGCCATTTCATGTGTGTGCAATCCTGGAGCTATACCCACACGTGCTCAGCTCTTGTGAGCCCAATGCATGTGAACAGTCGAACTGCTCAATGCATCGGGTATGCATAAGTGAGCCGAATACATACCGATAATTTCTCGTATTCTTCGAATCTTCAAATCGCCGGACTGATACAAGATCAGGCTCGTTAGAGCCCATAAAACCATGTAAATTGCTCTCTGAACGTTTGGCATTCTACAGTTCCACATGCCAACAGACAAATTCAACAAAAATAACTTTCGATTTGAATGAATAAATCCCTTATTTGTTGCACAAATTGAATGTATCTTGTTTTGTCAATGAATAGCAAATCGAGGCACAAGCAGTATCAACCAATTAACAGACAGTTCTACCTATCACCTGCTGAAGAAAAGAGGGGGGAAAGGGATTGCCAAATTCTCATCGTTCTGAATATCCATCACTGCCTTCACTGGTGCACAGGTCTTCAAATTCATTTCCTCGTACTCGTCTTCGGGGTTCGATAAGGCGACAATGGCCCCGCCTGCCCCGATCGAAGCTTCATTCTCATGTATCACAACTGTTCTTATGACGATGTTCAGATCAAACGTCTGATTGATAGAGAAAAAACCGATGGATCCCGAATAGATACCTCGAGAGCAGGTCTCCAGAGAATCAAGAAGTTCCATAGATCTCAGTTTAGGTGCTCCTGTCATTGAACCACCAGGAAATGCAGCTCTGACACAGTCAACTGCACTGACGTCGCTGCGCTTCTTTCCACGTATTGTACTCACCATGGTATGGACTGTGGCATATGACTCAACATCCATCAGATGAGGTACATGAACAGAACCGGGCTCACAAACCCGACCAAGGTCATTTCTCAGAAGATCGACAATCATCAGATTCTCTGCTTGATCCTTTTCACTGGCAGGTAGGGGAAAAGAGAGAGGAAATCAGCTTTCTAAAAAAGAATCTAGCACTACCAGCGAACAGATGAACAATTTTAGAAGCATAAGTCTAGCCTTCTAGCTTCCTAGATGCAGTGTCACCTGCAGAAACCTGACAAGCCATATAACATCTTTGTGCACAAAGTGAGTGAAGCCAATCATTTGGACAAATATAGTAGAGTTACGAGTACGAATTTTATTCTGCTACATTTTCCTCTGCAACCAACCAGCATATACATATTATACAGACAAATAAAGAAAAGAGTGAAAAAGAAATTGAAGCTGTTGGATATTTATAAGCGAAAACTTTACCTGTAATGCAGTTGCAATTTGCGCTTTTCATCTTCCTCTTTTGTCACTCCCCGAGCTATGGTACCCTTTATGGGCTTTGCTTCCAAGATACCATTTCTATCCAACCGCAAAAATCTCTCAGGGGAAGAGCAGCAGATGTGGAGATTCTCCTTTGCAAAATTAAGCCAAGCAGCATATGGTGCTGGATTGGTTTCTCTAAGGTGAAGGTACAGTTGCAGAGGATCCATCTCCTCAACTTTTTTCCTTATTTGGGTCGTGACACATAACTCATAGCTTTCTCCATCTTTTATATACTGCAAGCACTTCCTGACATCTTCCATGTACTGCTCTTTGGATTTCTCAGCACAAAACCCTGCTTCATGGGGGGAAATTGTCATGGACCCCATATTTTTGTTCTTTGGTTCTTCTGTAGGAGCTGTTCTTAAAGTAAGAAGCTTTTCTTCTGTATTATCCAGCCATGTTGTGCCAGGTGTGTTGCGGTCATGTATCGACATCAAATAAACATCGTCATTGAGATGATCAACCACTACAAAGTTATCAGCAAAGAGAAAACAAGCATCTGGAACTGGTGACTTGTGACAATTAGTTGCTGCACCACATTCTACTTTGAGGTTATACCTGAGATGCAAGAAGACATAAGAGGTTAATCCACAGACAAAGCAGGGGCAATGAAAGGGAATAAAAGAGGAGGAATGTGCATAGATATACACATCCTTTGCAAAACAGGTCACATGCACATGCAGAAAATTAATGGTTATGTAATGGAAATGCACTAAAGCAACAAAAAAAGAAGCATTCCAGAAACTTTTTTAACTTCAATCATGGATTCAGAGATAAAGCCTGATGGCAATATTTAACAGACATCATACCCTATGTACCCGACAAATCCTCCGTAAAACTCAAATGGTAATCCTTCAAAATCTTTTTCTTCACAATGAAATGACAGAAGCTCCTACAAGAAAGGAAAAGAGAAAGCGTTCACGAATCTGGATACACTGAAAAGAATAAGAATAGCCACAGAGACTTGATATAGCAAAAACACATGCAGGCACAAAACAAGTAGAGAGTGAAAACCGATTGGGCTTCTTACAAATTGAAAACTACGCAGCTTCATAAGACTTATCATTCGGCATGACACAGAGAACAACAGGTAAGATCACTCATTTTAAATAAGCTTATTCAAATTTAAACATGCGCAAGAGGAAGAGAGATTCAAATCTAAGTAAAGAAGATGGCATCAAAATATTACGATTCCATTCTCCTAAAAGAAAGAACGTATAAGTTTGCTTTGTGCCCACTCAGATCTCAGAGAAGATATTAGCTATACCTTGTTCAAGAAATCAAGGAAACCTTTTTCCAAGTATGTACTACTAACATGGCCATGAGCATCTTCAATTGATAGATAACCTCCACAATGAGCTGCATCACTGTCCAAAAAAGCTCAAAAGCATAAACTACACCAAGGACATAGATGTTTCATTTGATAGATTATTACTCGATTGATGGACAAAACAGAAAATCGGCAGATAAATTAACATGAGCATCATCATGCACCAGTCTAAATTTCAAAGCAAATTACATCTCTACTTTTCTATGTTGCTAATCCATACCTTCTGTTGGTCAATCTAAATGTCAATCGCTTCGAAAGAGGTCCTCCTTTACCACCCATAAATGAAAATCTAGCTCTTCCCTATAGATAAAGATAACATCAGACAAACGAAAAGCACCAAAATGAACCAAACTCCCGACATTGAAGAGTGCATGATCTATTTCTAGCTATCCAAGTGACAGAATGGCCATACAAAAAGGATGACATGAGAAAATCAAACAACTGTGAGAAGACTCAAACAACAGAAAGTTCCCAAGAGAAGTAAGGAAAACTGAAAAGTGCATTCTTCCTCTTCCAGACAGACGGACCTTCTCAATTGACGAACTATCCAACCAAAAGGTGTTCTCAGCCTTGTCATCAGAAAAAAGTTCACAGAATATGTTCTTGGCTCCACCAAGTTTAGCAGCCAAACCTTCTAGCCTTCTCCATGTTAACTTAAGTAGCTTCATGTCAATGGTTGTAGGTGAAATTCCCAGATTTGTCATACCAAGGCAGTTCCTCTCGTCCAAATCATCCACTGGTCTTCTGCTTCTAGTAACCTCTTGAAGCACGTGATTGCCATCAGTCTCCACTGAGGGAGTATTTGTTAAACGAACTTGTCCCGATATATGATTAGCATGGGGCACCTGGATTTGCGCTAAAAAAAGTTTACTGCTCAGAAATAGATAGAGTCGACAGAGCCGATAATAATTAGTCATTATAACACTCAAAGACAAAGGCCAAGGCAAACTTGAATCTTTATTCTGAACAATGGCAACGATAGTACATTCTGAGGTAGAAAGGGAGTCTTAGACAAACCTTCCCCCAACAACCCAAGGAAAAAGCAGAACATATACAGTTGCTATAAATAAGTTGCCGTTACCAGTAAAATAAGCATATCTCCTTCTGAAGAAAGAGGAGCTTGATCTCAACCAATAGTCTTCCGTTATTCGCCTGAAATTCTTGAAAATCTGTCTCCCGTGACAAGTTGCAACACTCTCTGGATGAAACTGGAAGTCAGAAAGGTCAGTGGAGTGATCGAAAAGACACAGTACATTGTAACTTGTAATAAAAGAGAATCTAAAGCACCTGCACACCATAATGAGGCCAAGTAGAATGCATAATGCCCATAAGGACTTTTCGGCTTCGTATGTCTCCAGAATGGCTTAAAGGCCAAGAGTTTTCGTTTCTTATGTCTGAAAATAAAGTTGAGTATCCTTCACTGGTTTTAGCATAGGCATCTGGAGAAACAAAATTGTCCTCAGAAAAGGAAAGTGCATCACTAGAAGTGGTCCATGCTATAGGGACGAGTTCTTCAGGAAGTGTTTGTGCATCTAAAACAAGGGAATGATACCGGACCACCTGTGAGCATGTGCCATCAGGATTCAGTAAAAGCTGTGGCAGAAAAAGAATCCACTCCAATTGGCAAGCTCAATTCACATTTTTCAGGAGAGACTAACCTTAAATCCCGAGTTTCTACCAGAAGGAATGTCATGAAACAACCTGCTACCATTATGCTTGATCTCACTGAAGCAAACAATTACAGTGTGACAAAGCCACCAAATTGCATCTTCTTGTTAAGAAAATGAAGATTGACTAATTATTGCCAGAGAAAAAATTAAGATCATCATTGGGCAAACTCACAAGGTATGCCTCCAAGATGATGAACAAATCCCGAATAGACCAAAAAGAAATTACAACCTGGCAACTTTGTGGAAACATACCTCAAGCGACCATGGATTGGTTGAGATGCATGTACAACTTTTGCGCCATGTACATAACCCAAAGCCTATTGAACAACAAGTCATTGAACATAAGCATGTACTTTGTTGCAAAAATTTCACTGATTATCACATTTGAAGATGCAAATTCATGTATGATGTCAGCAGGTCAAAAGCCTGGTTAGGCATAAGAACGAGTGAATGCCATTCTCCACATCATAAAGAAATACATAAATCCAATGAGGATTGGAGCCAAATTTATTGTCTCAGATGATAAAATAGTGAAGTTCAAGTAGGTAGAGACGATATCAACGTCTCAACACTCAGAAATGCCAAACAGAGATTTACAAGTCAAATACAGTAAGACGGACTAAAGAGCAACCACTTGTCATGAAGCGCAGAAGGAGAGACATAAGAAACATAGTAAGTCATTTATGGGAAACTAATGGTAGTATTGGAACATGATTTTAGCTCTTTAGTGTCATCTAAAACAAAGTGTAAGATGAAAAAGAAGAGTGGAATAAAATCATGCGAAGCCCATAATACTTTAGCTTCACAATAAAAGATGGATAAAGTTATATGCATCCACGTATCATCAATCTACTACTGACATTCAAAGGGTCGAAACAGGCACTACTGGGATGGCAACTAAACTCTAGCCATAATGAAGTTGGATTTGGATGATAATCTCTAGACTAAAACAGGCATATGCACGTGACTGACGAATTAGATCAGATACGCAACAAAAAATTGAAAACAACCTGGTGTCCGAGGCAAACACCCAAAATTGGTATGTCTCCGCACTCAAGCAACAGCTGAAGACATATTCCTGAAAGATTACAAAATTCATCAGAAGCGGTGAGAGGAAATGCTAAAAATATTGGTAACGACGATAGCAAAGAGTACCTTGACATGAGAACAGTAAAACAAAAACTGATCATCCCTATTGGATGTTGCTTGTTCTACAGTAGAAGTTTATCCAAATATGGTTTACCATTTGCTCTATCGTTGCTAAGGAGCCTGAGGCAATATATCTTGTGCTTCAATGAAGAAAAATGCAATAAGCCCCAAAAGTGCTTTGCAACTTAACCTTTGATTACTTTCTCTCCACCTAACAGTGCATGATTATACCAGATTCCTAAGTTCCTCAATATATAACTAGCCCAGCAAGGAACACTTCATGAAAACTCAATAGACTATGGATTTCTTTCACAGACTTTGCTAAACAGCCAATACCTTTTCTGTATCAAAGTCATTTACCCTTCCCAACTTACGGTTTTCTTCTTCTAAAATTTTCACTTTCTTGATGTCAGGCAGTGGGGTTTCTTTCCCAGTTACATAAAACTAGCATGTCATAATCAGTTTGATGTCGTTCTGGTATTGACATGAAGTGCAAAACGTCGTTGCCAGACTCTAACAGGAATGTCGAACAACAAATACTTGATGAACACCTCCTTTTATGTCACAAAAGCTAGTGACTATGAATTTAAAAGCTGAAAAAAGCTAAATAAGCAAAAATTAGGATTTGCATCCACCTTACCTACATCAGCAGGGCATGTTGGAGAACCAGGTCCAGGCGATATAACAATATTATCGAATGCGTTTTCTTCATACAAGTGTTGACATATGTCTTTCCACGTCCAACTATCATTTCTTATCACAACAGGAGGCACTGTGACAATAAACAACCAAAAGGAAATGAATCAATACAAGCCCCTATTTTGAGTAGACTTATTTGTCCATGCATGAAAGACAGACATCAAATAAAACCAAAAACAAAACCTATCCAATGCCTTTAAAATCTTTCACCAGTGCAAAACAGAACAGATTGGCCCATTTAATCTTGACTAATGTCATTTTACAGCAGGCTTTCCTAAAGGGACATGCAACATGATGTGTCTACTCCTCATTTCTAACCAGAAAATTACAATTGAAACATTTACGGTTACTTCAGGTACTAAAAAGACATTATATTGAGTTTTCCCAGAGAGGACACTGCTTTGGAAGTTTAACAAGAAAAAAGTTCCCTGAATTTTCATAAAAGAAATTATTTCAGCTGCTTATTGGAAACTCATTAAGGTACTACATTCACCATGTAATAACTGATGGATAAAATGAGTAAATACTGGCAGCATTTGCTAGAAATCTATTTCCCTAACAAAGGTCCAAACCTCTTCAAAAAATTCAAATTCAGGTGAAATGGCTTGCAGACAGTTCCTCGAGTCTAGATACAGACACGGTTTCGATAATATTATTTTCCTAAGAAAGGTCCGAATGTCTTCATAAATTCAAATACAGGTGAAATGGCTCAAAGACAGTAAATTGAGTCTAGATAGAGACATGGTTTCGATAGGATTCCTTTGAAGCATGCCTAGTGACATCCAAGAACTCTCTCCATTAGCCCTAGGGTCATGCTGGCATCTCATCGTTTGTTTTAGCTATTCAATTAAAGATTCAAGGGAGGGAGGGCGAAGTATATTTCATACCAAACGAATGAAGCAGGGTAGCACCTTCTATGAATTGGATCGTGAAAGAATGACAGACAGAAAGCAATATTGAACAGGACCAAGCATGCAATGAACAGAAATTACTTACCCCCATTGATAACTGATAACTCCTGGTAGATGTTGTATGTGTAACTATCATAGTTGTCGATCAGCAATGTCCTCACAAATTGCAGCTTCTTAGGACGCTCCTCCACCTGCTTCTTTCCCACAAAAGATCCTTCCAGGTGCCCAGGCATTAAATGGCTACATTTTATCACGTTCTTGCTTCCACAATGAGATCTAGTTCTCCTCAGGGATCTACTAACCAGTAAAGCCGGCTTAGGATTCACGTTCACATGATGTAGACACTCAACGAAAGGCAGTGCAATGTCTGAACGCCGTGAACACTGAATGAGATTCATTTCCTCCCAAGAGTGTAGAAGCCAATTAAGAGCAACCTGCCCTTAATTAACTTGGCAGTGCACAGACTTGACTTAGAGCTAGAAACTGAAAACAGTAGAACACATCTGCATTACCCCCACAGAGAATGTTTGCAAGTTAGGAATCTAGGATAACTTTCTGTCCCAACCGATAGAATTCCTACATATTTTATAACTGACAAGCATTTCAATCAGAGAGGCATAAATGTACGATCACACTCATTATGACAATGAAGTAGGACAACTCAACAAACAATGAGAACGTGACATGTCAAGACAAGTATTCACAAACATCATGTGCTAGTGGGCCGCCTCTTCCACCCTGTCTGAGTTATGACTCTTACACACAAATGAGGCACAAGAGAAGGTTGCCAACCCAGAGAGCTTAGTGTCAGGCAAAAGACCACGACGCTTGAACTCCTGGGTAACCTCCAACAGCCAAGTTGCTGCATCAAAAGGACGCCTTTATTACGGAGAATCCAAGATTATGGAAATGAATGGCAATCAGAAATCCGAGTAATAACTAAGCCCTGTCCGTGAGGGGAAATTGCATTGCAACACTACATCCCCAGGCAACAGTATCTAGCTAACTGCGTTACAAGTGTAGAGACTTGCGATAAACAAGGAGGTCTAGAAAGAGAAACCGGTCCGACCCCATTTCTCCTCATCCTGATCACTCCCGCCAAAGTCTATATCCAATACGGACGACGGAATCAAGGAACACATAAATGTTCACCCGGCAACATCCGTAAACAGTTGCCACAACACAACATAAAAGCAATTCGGATCAAGGGTCCTCGCTTAACCCCGTCTAAACAGCTCGTCCAAGCTCGACCACCACATTGAGCGGCGTGCAAGCACGACGGGAGGGAAAAAAAACCCGCATGCAGAATATGGTTACCAAGAAAGCGAAAGCGAGAGCGTGGACAGATCTTGCATGAAATCAAAGGAATCCCAGAAAGAGGGAGGTCACCTTGCGTCTTAATGCATGAGCTCTTCTTCCTTCAATGCGCTGGAGAGACAGAGAGGAAAGAGAGGTATGGAAGAGGATTCGGTGGGGGTGGCGAAGAGGCGGATACGGAGGGGACGAATCGGGCTTGTGTGGGGGGTCCCACCGGGTTGAAATGGCGAAGCTTTGAATCTCTCTCCATTGGACCGCCAGTCGCCAGTCGACTTTGCCATTTTAGTAGCGGGCAACCGGATGACCTTCTGAGCCAGTCGTTGCATCTCCTCTTTTCCTGTTGTACTCCCCTGGATGAAGGTCGCTGTTCCCCCTGGGAAAAATTGTCAAAAAAAGTCATAGACCTATTATATTTTTATCAATTCAGCCATAAACCTTTTAATTTTACCAATTCAATCATATACCTTTTGCATTTATGCCAATTTAGTCCTAAATATTTTTTTGTGTCAATTCAATTTTACGTTTGTGTCAATTTAGTCTATCGATCCAATTTTGATCGACCAGCAATTACATGGCTATTGAGCGGTGCTGATGCGAAAGCCGGTCTTGACATGAAAATTTTTATTAATATTTTATTATTTTTAAATTATTTTTTATTTTTTCCTTTTTTTGTTTTCTTCTGTTTCCTTTTTTTTCTCCCTTCTTCATCCTACTTTCTTTGTCCTACTTTCTTCATCCCCCGTCGAGAAAATCATGGTGGCGACAGGCCAAAGGCTACTAGTGGCCTCGCCGACGCATGGAGAGGCCGGCCATGGTGAGGTCGACCTTGTTGGCACTAGGCGAGGCATGACTTCATCCAAGTCCGACATGTGCAAGGTTGGCTAGTCATGGCGGCCTTAACATGGACGGCGAGGTCGGCCCGCCATGGCGGCTTCAACAAGGCAAAGAGCAAGGATTGGGCCATCATGGCTTCGTCCTCGAGATTGGGCAAGGCTTGTTCGCAAGTGACCTCTCTCGGATTTTTTCCTTGATTTTTGCAATTTTTGTCTTCCGTTCCGTTCGTTCGTTCGTTGGTTACCCCCTAGATCCGGCTCGCTGTCTATGGTGAGGCCGCCATGGTCAACCTCGCCCGGCCCAAATCTAGGCGATGGGAGAGGTTGCGACTTGCCATGGCCGGTCTCGCCCATCGCCGGCGAGGCCACCGGTGGCTTAACCTTTGGTGGCGGCGACCTACTTCCTAGAGGAAGAAAAAAGGACGAAGAAGAACAGAGGAAAAAAAAAAGGAAATAGAAGAAGAGAAAAAAACAAAAAAAGTCTAAAAATGTTAAAATATTAATAAAAAGATTCCACTTTAGCACCGGCTTCCACAGTAGCACCACCCAGCATCCATGTCATCGCCGGCCGATCAAAATTGGTTAGATTGACTAAATTGGCACAAAGGCAAATGATTTAGAACCGAATTAGCAAAAAAAAAAAAATGTTTAGGACTGAATTGGCACACAAAAATGTTTAGAATTGAATTGGCATAAATGCAAAAATTTTAGGATTGAATTGGCAAAATTAAAAGGTTTATAACTGAATTGAAAAAAGTGTCATAGGTTTAGGACTTTTTTGATAATTTTCCCCGCATCCTAGGACGGGCCTTATCTGCTTTGATGCTTGAGTACTACCAACTACCAAGTCTACTTTGCTCTATGAGATCTCATACGAGAGTTATGTTGCCGTAAAGATTTCATTTTATATCGCTCTTTGGACTTAGTTTTCTCGTGGCTCCTAAAATAATTCAATAAAACTTTCCTTCGAAGCTTCATAAAAAAAATTATCAAAAAAAGACTTAAATCTATTTCGCTTTGATCAATTCAGTCCTAAACATTTGAATTGAGTTCATATGAACGTCGGACATCCTATATGATAGAAACGGTGCTGCCGTGAACAATATCCAGAAAAAGGAGTGTTCGTGCAACACCAACTCGTGGCTCCCGACTACAACTCACAAGAACGTTAGAACAGGAGAACACATCTGCATTACCCGCACAGAGAATGTTTGCAAGTTACGAAACTAGGATAACTTTCTGTCCGAACCGATAGAATTCCTACACATTTCACAACTGACAAGCATTTCAATCAGAGAGGTACAAATGTACGATCACACTCGTTATGACGATGAAGTAGGACAACTCAACAAACAATGAGAACGTGACATGTCAAGACAAGTATTCACAAACATGCATGTGTTAGTGGGCCGCCTCTTCCACCCTGTCTGAGTTCCGGCTCCGACACACAAATGTGGCACAAGAGAAGGTTGCCAACCCAGAGAGCTCAGTGTCAGGCAAAAGACCACGACGCTTGAACTACCCTGGGTAGCCTCCGACAGCCAAGTTGCTGCATCAAAAGGACGCCTTTATTACGGAGAATCCAAGATTATGGAAATGAATGGCAATCAGAAATCCGAGTAATAACTAAAGCCCTGTCCATGAGGGGGAAATTGCATTGCAACACTACATCTCCAGGCAACAGTATCTAGCTAACTGCGTTGAAAGTGTAGAGACTTGCGACAAACAAGGTAAGTCCAGAAAGAGAAACCGGTCCAACTCCATTTCTCCTCATACTAACGACGGAATCAAGGAACGCATCAATGTTCACCCGGCAACATCCGTAAACAGTTGCCACAGTACAACATAAAAGCAATTCGGATCGAGGGTCCTCGATTAACCCCATCTAAACAGCTCATCCAAGCTCGAGCACCACAATGAGCGGCGTGCAAGCACGGGAGGGAAAAAACAAAAAAAACCCACATGCAGGATATGGTTGCCAAGTAAGCGAAAGCGAGAGCGTGGACAGATCTGGCACGAAAACAAAGAAATCCCAGAAAGAGGGAGGTCACCTCGCGTCTTATTGCATAAGCCCTTGTTGGGGGTGGGGCGCACCCGGTTGAAATGGGGCAGCCCTGAACCTCCCTCCATTTGGACCGCCAGTTGCCGGCCGACTTTTGCCGTTTTCGTTTCCTTAGTAGCGGGCAACCGGATGACCTTCTAAGCCAGTCATTGCATCTCCTCTTTTCCCGTTGTACTCTCCTGGATGAGGGTATCTGTTTCGCCTCCTAGAACGGGCCTTATCTGCTTTGATGCTCGAGTACTACTAACTACCAAGTCTACTTTGCTCTATGAGATCTCATACGAGAGTTTTGTTGCCGTAAAGATTTCATTTTTTCTCGCTCTTTAGACTTAGTTTTCTCATGGCTCCTAAAATAATTTAATAAAACTTGCACTTTGATTAATTTGATGCTAAATTTTTTAATTGAACTCATGTGAATGTCGGACATCCTATAAGGTAGGAACGGCGCCGACTGATGTGAACAATATCCAGAAAAAGGGGTGTTTGTGCAACACCAACTTGTGGCTCCCCGTCTATAGCTCACGAGAAAGTTAGAAGCAAAACACCCAAGGGAGAGTGAGAGAAGGATCAAATCATGCAAATAAAAGATAATCCATCGGACTTAATTGCAACCCCGAAGAAAAAAAGGGGTCCCTGGCGAAGTTGAACGAAAAATAATACAAAGTCAAGATCAGATTCAGACTTGATCCTCCAAAAAGCATGCAGAGAATATCAAATTTAACATAAGATCAGTCCAGACGCCGGCATACCGTGGCGGGGTCAGGATCTTCACGACCGCAAAGGTGTCGTGCTCTTTGTTCTGGGAGAAGTACGAGGCCTTTGCCATTATCATTTTTTTTTTTTTTTTTTTTTTTTGTTCTTAACTTCTTCCTCTGGTCTGGCGACTAACCAAAGAAAGAAGGGAGGAAAAGAAAAGAAAAATAATAATAATAAAAACTTGGGAAATGCATTAAACGACATCCTTTTATGCCTTAGATGTTGATTGGTTCTCCGGCGAGGCACCTCGGTTTCGAATATTAATACAGAAATTGTCAACGTTGGATTTCCGATCAAGTAAATCGGAATTAGCACTTCAATAATCTATTTTCTTTAAAAAAAAAAATTAGCGCTTTAAGTAGTCCAAAATAAATAAAAAAAGTTTAGCACTCAAGTGAGCGCTGTAAATAAGCGCCATATATAACTATTAGCACTTTTGATGCAGTTCTCCCCTCTGTTCCACCGTTGACATGTCTCGTGGACATGCAAGAACGATCCCACGCGACAGCTCATTTTTCCGAGTCCTATGATGGAAAGCGGGGTATAGTCAGAAGACATCGTCTTCATCTGATGTGCTGTCGCCAAATGGAATCACGAACGAGCTTAGAAGACGTCGTCTTCATCCTGCTGATAAACAGAACACTTAAAACCCAGCTAATTTGCTCTTGGACGGGCGGGCTAGTATTTTAAGGAAAATGCGTCAGCCTTGACTACTGCATGTGGAAAAGTTTTATGGCAAAGAGAAAGGGGTCCAGCTTCCATTACTCTCTTCGAGTTTCGTCAATGGCGATGGCGAAGTTTCTATAATTAGAACGCACAAGTAATTTTAAATCATGGCTTGAGGAATTCGCTCCATTTCCTTTTAAATATCATGTGAATCTCGAAGAAAGAGATACGCAATAGAGAGAAAAGATATAAAGGTTTTCTTTTTATGGGTGAAAAAAGATATAAGATTGTGTTTGATTGTCTGAGTTTCTAGTTGGGATAAAATTTGATTGGCATATGATATGAAATCTAGAGATTTTGTCACATCCTATCCATTTTTGGTAAATTGCAATAATAAAGATGGATATGCTAATATGCTATCTGGTTCATTATTTGGTATATACAACATATCGATGTAAATGAACCCGAAAATGTACAAATTGATGATATAAGAATGTCCCATGGTTCACTGCCGAAAATAGTAACAGAGAGAAAATGCTATCATTCATCTTTGCAAGTATGAAAAGTTTTGTCTCTCTCACTACTTTGGTTCAATTTCTACATGAACCACAAAGTTAGGGAGGAGAAAGAGTTTCAACTCTCTATCTGATTTTATAGAGTTTTGACGTGAACCGGAAAGCTACGAAAGAGAAGATGTTTCGACTCTTTAACCATTTCCTCAGAGTTTTGTCGTGAAGCAAAAAATTACAAAAAGTCATGACACTTCAACATGAACCAGAGATATAGAGGAGAACGATATGAAGATGCTAGTTTTCTTTTTTTAGAAATTTCATTGCCCCTTATTGGTCAAGCTAGCCCATACACCCACTGCATGTGTGAAATAAAATTAGAAAGATGATTTCCAAATTTAAATGCGTGCTTTTTTAATTTACGAAGTAACTATAACTTGTTAACCCCCCTCCCTCTCTCCTCCTCCCCTCCCCTCCCGACCCCCACACAAACCCTAGCCGCCACCCAAATTCTGAGGGAGCCCCCCCTCTCCCCATCGTTTCTATCTTTTTGTGGCTTTTTTTCGGTCAAAATCTTTATATGGCTGATCTTGCTTGGCTTGTCTTTTCTTTTCTCGCCCACTATATTTTGAGAGTTTGCGAGTGTGAATAATTTTCTGCGACTAATCTTAGGTGAATATGGAGAATAATTCGGTTGTTCGTCCAATCGACAGCTACCGATGAGGATGTTCGTGACGTTGCTCCATAAACTTTTCGAGATTATGCCACTATTCTCTTCTAGTTTAGATTTAGATATAGATCCAGAGATTTTACTTTCTCGAGCTATAGCTAAATATAGATTTAGGAGTTCCTTATGAGCATTTGATCTGCGCTCTTTTAACATACCGATGTTGGTATTACTACTTAGCGATGGTAATGGGGACGTTCCGCAAGTCATTGTAATTAGTGTGAGAGTTCTCGGTACATGCTCATCACCGAATTTTGGTGATCGCCCGATCCATTCTTAAAAGATGAGAGCGTGCTTCTTGCTGCATAATTTGTTTTCTATTATCTGCTTTTTTTTGTAGTTATTTGGGAGCTTGAAAGTATTTTATGTAGCTCTCGAATTTTATCCTCGTCAATGAATGGAACCTTTCTTTCCACCAAAAAAAAAAATGTTACTTTCTTCTTCGCATGTGCTGATAATCAATGCCACATATTATAAACGTAGGATTGGCGGCGTTCCTGTTAATTGAAGTAGGTAGCTGCCTCTTTTGAATCTTCGAAAAAGGTTTGGGGTTGGTGAGGCTGGACCATTTGTATCTCTTTTTATTTTTAAATTGTTGCTTAATCTGTAAATTTCCTTTTTTTCCATTATCTTTTTGGGCCGCTCTACCACATTCACCAACACCAACTACTCGGGTCTCACGTTCCTTCTTTTGTTTTGTTATTGAATAACGGCATAAATGGCCTATAAATTTTGACTAAATATGCAATGTGATTCATAAACTTTTAATTTGACCAATATGATATCTGAAATTAGCTCAACGTGATCTCTAAAATTTTAATTTAACTAATATGGTCCTTGAATTTTTGGAACATGTTCAACCTAGTCCTCAAACTATAGAAAGACGTTCAATGCGGTCATTCCATTAATTCAAGTTCAGGGACGACGTTAGAAATTTTCTTATAGTTTAGAGACTAAGTTGAATATGTTCCCAAAATCCGGGATTGCATTGAACAAATTGAAAGTTCAAAAGACCACATTACACATTAGGCTAAAATTCATAGAGCATATTAGTCAAATTAAAAGCTCATGGATCACGTTGCATATCGGGTTATAGTTTAGAGACCATGCGTGTCATTTTTTCTTATTCTTTTTTCATGGGTTGTTGGTGACTCTATCTTATTATTTGTTACACCAAATGCTAAGGAATTCCCTTCCTTGTAAATTTCAAACTATTTTTAGATCGAAATAGAATAGCATTCAAATCTAAAACCTAACTCTAGATCGGGAGAGAAGATATGCAAAGATTGACCCTCTCCAAATTTTTTTCACAGGGCAACCTATGCCACACATTACAACTAATTGCATGAATTGCTCGATACTAGACGTATGAATTACAATGAAAGACGATGTCGCGTTCAAGAAAAGTATAACACGAAATGATGAATTAGGTACCCTATATGCTTTGCTTGCTTTTTATCTACCAACTCAAAATCAGGACATAATAATTTAATTCTGTCGCTTCAAGATTTGCACTGCTAATTCCATTTAATTGTATACATAATTTTTTTTTTTTGGCTATTCCTCTGAACTTTTTAATCACAATAAGGATTATAATAATGTTCCAAGTGATTCTAGGTAGCGACATGTGTAGATTTTGAGAGGCTTCGGATATTCAATACTCGTCAAATCAAATCAAATCACCTTACAAAAAGAATTTAAAAATAAAATAAAATGAAATAAAAGTCGAGGTGGATCAGCATCGTGTCTTCGATTGGGTCCGAACTGCATGGACACTTTCGAGAAGCCTTTTCAGCCCGAAAGAAACGGGCCAGGCCCGTTATCCGAAAGCCCATTTCCATGGGGGAATCTCGGAGCTCATGCGAAAATCAATCCTTGGCAAGGCCTCTCCAATAAAGGGCAGAGAGCCTTTCTGTCCAGATGAAAATAAATAATTTAAAGAATATTTTTCTAGGAAAAACCCTATGAATCGCTTAAATTGATTAATCAATAAAAATATTTTTATTATCGAGAACATTTTTTGTCTAGATGAAAATATTTTTCGTTCATTCAATTATAAGCTATACATATGATTTACTTTAGGAAAATATTTTACAAAGTACTCATTTTCCGCGAAAAAAATGCACCCATTTATTTCGAAATTCGAGACGGTGTTCGTCAACAGATGAGATGATATTGATTGAAACACGACGAAGACGCGATACAAAGACATTAAATGATTGGAATCATCATCTTATGTACGCAATTAAAGAGTACATGCCGTATTGGAAAGATGAGGAAAGTGATGAGTGTTAGAAAATATATCACACTTCAAATCAAGGTAATTTCAGGAAAGACTTTAATGAATGTCGGACATAAAAGGTAATATTGTAATTTACATGTGTGGGAGATTGAAGGAATCATCTGTCTAATATTTTGGTCTTGCCAAAGTACGATACTGTCCGCATTGTATCGATTGAAGATTATCTTTCGTTTTAGTTAGGATAATTGAAACAATCTTATTGTTTTGATGGGATCACCACGAAAATGTTTTTTAGAATGTGTCATTATGGTTATTCGTTTTTTCATATGAGTAGTCATCCATTTTATTCCGAAGTAATATGTCAAAAATATACTAATTTACGAGTAGACACAAATGTATTCCGAAAGGATTGTTAGAAGTTTTCTTCTATCTCTTCGGTTTATTTTGTTGAGATACACATGTAAGTTGTGTTAAAAAAATTTACACCGAAACTTTGGTGTGTAGGTGTTAATATATCACGGTTGGCTCAAAACCAATTGATTCAAGGTTTTGAGTGAAGATAAGTGCGATTGGTTACCTTGACAAATTCAAATTTGGGCTTCCTTTTAAAAATCTTCCCAAGCAAAGGTACCATATTTTTGCTGCGCATTTCCAACAAATTGTATTAGAGTCAACGAGTGCCACACTCCCAACGTGTATAAGTGCTTGGTTAACATCTCAAGGGACGAATCTCATGACCACGACATGTGTAACAAAGCCGATAAGTGACATACTTCCAATGTGTGTTCATGCTTGGTTAATATCTTAAGAAAGGAATCTGGTGACGGTTGCGGTCTTCGTGTCACCTTCACTGTTTAATTTGGTGAAAGAGACCTCGGTGAAGGTGGACATTGTAGTGTAGAGACGTAGTTCCGATGGCAACTTCGTGGCTCAGCCTCAAGAAATTGGTAAGGAATGAAGGTGGGCATTAGAAATTCAAGTTGATACATGTAGATTTAGAATGATACTCAAATTAAGAGGAGCACATCTAATACTGAACTCCCGTGTGAGAAGGAGATTGTTAAAATACGTGTGTCGGTTGAATTATAAAAAAAATTCCCATCGAAAAATCGATGTGGGGTAGGTAATACATTGGCGCACAATTCAATTAAATTTTTGAGTGAAGGTAAGTCTATATAAATATATTAGCGAGTTCAGACGCAGGCTCTCACTTAGTGATCTCCCAATGTAAAAGCACTAAGTTTCTACTGCGCGCTCCGTGCACAACATGAGCCTGAAACTTACCAATAGAAAAACCTCTCCTTCATCTTTTTTTTTTCCTCCTTTTGCTCTTTATACAATTAACCTGATCTTTTTCTGTAGAATCATCCGATCCAAAAAAAAAAAAAAAAGGGAAAAACACATCTGAGTCGACTGAATCTATCCTCCCAAGGCAAAAGGAAAAGCATAAAGGCAAAGGCAGAATGATAATCGTAGTGCCAACATACTATATGCCCTGCATTGCTGGGGAAGCGACATCGATTTTATGCTGTGATGATTCCTTTCTTTGAAACCGAGTGACCCTTTCGTTTGGTCCACCATTCTCTCTCTTTCCTTTGCATTCCACGCACTTGAAAAGGGTCATGATTATGCGGACTAAATGCAGGTCTCAATCATTTTTCATCATGATCCTCCTGTTCATGTTCATGTTGATCGCAAAGCCAAGACGATCAGAGCACTGTGCACGCTGTTGACTAATGATTATGTTAGACCGATTTTGGGGGTGATTCGTACGCATTTTTGCAAATTCTTTGCGGGCTAAACATGTCAATGAATCTTTATGGTGGACGGGGCTTGCCCATACTTTAGAACCCGGTCGAGGAAGAATTCACAAACCTCCTACTCCTATCAAAGTTTGGCCAGTGTTAGGAGTATGTGAAGATTCATGCCCGTTTAGAGTACGAGAAACGCTACGAGGTCCACCAAAGCGAAATTATCGAGTAACGCGGCAAGTTTAAATCGAGTGTTGGAACAGATGGTGCTGCTCGTGTTGAGGAGGATTGGCTTATTTAAGCATCTGATATAGAAATTGACCCGTGTCATTTAGTGAAGAAGAATATTTTAGCAAGAGATCTTAGTAGCACTGTATTCCTACAGGGACGATGCCCATCCGGACTTGGAAGTGTCGATGCAAATTCAGGCCGCATTAGAAGTGTTGTAATTTCATGGACTTTTGAAAGTTCCTTGCTAATTTTACTTCCTAGTTGACTGTATTTTTAGGGAAAAGTATAAAAAATATCCTATAGTTATTACATTTGTACCAATTCAATCTTAAACTTTTTTATCGGTGCTAATTCAATCCTAAATCTTTTAGATTTATGCCAATTGAGTTAATCTGGCCAATTTTGACTGGAAGTCGCTTGCGTAGACTTCGGTTGTCTTACGTGACACGACCGGTACTAACGTGGACATTTTTAAGTATTTTTTAACATAATTTTATATTTTCAATAGTTTCTTTGATTTTTTTTTTTTTTTTCTTCTTTTTCTTTTCTGTACACTTTTTATTTATTGAGGGTTGGTGAGGGTGGCTGATCAACCCCTACCGGCCTTAGGCGACGGGTTTGTGGCCCTCATGGGGGCTGGGCAAGGGCTGCGACACCCTCTCTTGGCCGGATCTAGGCGAGGCCGCAGTGGTTGGTTGGCGACACTCGCCAACCTTAATAAAAAAAAGTACAAAAAATAAAATTGAAAATAATAAATTTATATAAAATATAAAAATATTTAAAAAAATATTCACGCTAGCACCGGCCCTGCCATGTGGGACGACCGACGTCCACGTCAGCGATTTTCGGTCAAAATTGATTAAATGGACTAAATTGGCACAAATGCAGTATGTTTATGATTTTTTTTTCACATTTCTTGTATATATTAAGCCTTTCTTTGTATTGTTTTTTTCCTCTTTTCATTTGCCTAAAATCTTTTGGAACCATCTTGAGCCCCTAACTAGTCACACAAGTGCTTGGTCAAACGAGTCGAAATTTGGCGGGGTCATGAAAAGATTTCATTCATGCGACTCAAAGCATATACAAACACACTTTTCACAAAGTTTCATTATGCCGCATACATCCCTTCACGGGCTTGTTCAGACGTGGGTTATGATCACACGAGATGAGAGGCTGGAAACTACATTGTAAACTCGGAAACAATCGCTTTGATTGAACAAAAGGAAAAACACGTTTCGTGCTCTACAACTGACATCGCTTGCCATCGGAGAAACTGAGAAAGAGAGAACGATGAAAACTAGGGTTTCAGGTTTCCCAGAGAGAGAGAGACAGAGAGACGCACAGTTGACTCATCGGATAAGAAAAAGCGGCAGAATGCAAAAAAATGGCGGAGGAGGAGGAGGAGGAGGGGAGAATGCGTGGTGGGGGTGCACGATCACCAGAGAAAACTGAAAACATGCGCTGTCAGCTTTGGGTTATCTTCGAGGGGAACACTTCTTTCTTTTGAATGTGTTTTTTTTTTTTTTCCTTTTCCTGCTTTCTCTTTGGACAGGCCATAAGCAAAAAGAAAGACAAAAGAAAAAGATTGCGCGAATGGTTAGAGATGCAGAGACCGCTCGATCCTGCAAGAAAAGACAGCATAAAAATAGATAAAAAATTATTGCGCGCTCCTCCTCCTCGTCAAATGGATGCAGCAGCTTCATGCGCGACCGTCGGACGGAGCTTGATGAGGCGGGTGGCTTAGCAGAGAATTGAGGCGGTCGGAGAAGACTGCGGGGAGAGACGAGACGCGACTCCAGCTCTAGAGCACAGCAACTCAGAATTGGGAATATTCAAGAGGAGGAAGGGAAAAGAATTTGAATATTGATTTTCTCGTGATCTTTTTTTTTTTTTTTCCAACTCGGAGAATTCTTGAGATGATATTCCAGTTGGGAAATTTGGAAAGAAACTTCAGTGCTTGTGATGCGGTGGGGAATCGAACCTTTTATGATTTTTATTTTGTTTTACAAGTTATAGTTCTTGGACTAACAAACCAACTATTGAATCCGGAGCTTACCAACGCTTCAAATTTATTGACCGGCACACGAAATTAAGAATCCAAATTAGAGTGATCTACTAATTATTGTTTTCGCGAACAATGATTTTCAGGAATTTTTTTTTTGATTTTCAGGGGCTTGGTTTTCGAAAAATAAGCTCGTCAAGGAAAACATTTTCCACCCCGAAAAAAATTCATTCAAAATCGGGGTAAATGTTTTCCTCCTCTCGAGAAGAAGAAAATATTTTTCCTCATCTTTGCTCCATCAACTTCTTTACATTCATTCTCTTTTTTTATTAATTTAAAAAAATTGTATTTCGTATTAGTTATTTAGTTTTTTTAATTTTATTAACTTTTAAATTTTAAATTTTATTATTTTCCCTTTTCTTTTCTTTTTTCTTACTTTGACGATCGCCGACGACTGGCCACATATGCTCGCCCAAGGCTAGTGAGCTGGACACCTATTTAGAAGACATCTAGTCCAGACTTCATCTAGCTGCATTGCATCAATATAGATCAAATAATTCATTGGGTGTACATTCATAGATGGATAAAATTTCTTTTTACCCTTATTTTTACGTAAAGGATCTAGTAGATAGGGTTTGGGGTTATAACTGATTCCTCGACTAGCGGGATGAACCTCAATAAACTAAATAGCATATTTATGGATGGGGATGGTATATGAGGAATAAACATGGGTTAACTCTGTGCCAACGCATCTCCTGATGGTATATGGGGAATAAACATGGGTTAACTCTGTGCCAACGCATCTCCTCCCTGTAAAAAAAATCTCCTAGACTCCTAAAACTCTACCAAAAAAACTTCTCCACCACCGGCCTTGGGCAAGCACTGTGGCCGGCCGTGGGCTGGCAAACAAAAAGAAAAGAAAAGAAAAGAAAAAATAATCAAAAAATAAAAAATAAAAAAGAATTTCTAATTAAAAAAATCAATTTTTTTTGATAATTTTTCTTAGGAAAGTCTATTCCGTGCCAAATGATGGAAATTGCTTTCCATTTCATTTTTAAATCTCAATCAGACACAAAAAAAATATCGTCAATTCTCTACAAAGTGACTTTCCGGAAATCTTTTTTTCAAAAACATCACATTTTCGCGACACAAACGGAGCCTAAATTACAAACTAGTGTTGGGTCACCGGTTCCTATTTGAATTTCTTGTCTTGCGTTTAAATTACCAGCTTCATTCATAAGTTTTAATGCGTCCTAACTTATACGAGGAAATGTTGTCGCCAAGTCTCTCGATTCAACTTGATGATATGATAAGATATGAACGGTGTGTCAGGATAAAATATGTTTCATGTCTTATCTCTATGTCTTTTAAAGTTTCCGTTTTGATTATCAAAAAGTATGTTGTAATTGAGCTTAAGACCACCATGTTTTCATTTTTTTTTTATGAAATATGAAAATTTTTCGATTTGTTATCTTCTAAATAGCATTTGAGAAGTGGAAAGGAAAAACCCATTTTAGGAATAAAATGTACACTAGTATTCCGCCATAGCGATAAGAGAAGTTTCTTGTTTCAGAAATCAAAATATATCAATAGGCCTGCGCCCTGTAAAGGGGTTGGGAGGTGGAGACGCAAGCATTATAGATATGGGATTAGACTATCACACTCTCCTTAGAGGCAGAGAGGAGAGTTAGATATGGGACAGATAAAAAAAAAAAAAAAAGGATTTTTTTATTTTGTTTCCATTTGGGATAACGAGAACATAAAAAAAATGTCTCTCCAATGTATATTTTAAATATTCAAACAATTTACTTCGTTTTAATTTGGAAATTGTTTTCAAAATAATCTCGGACGCATTTTACGTGGGCCACTTTAATTACCAAGTTAAATGGAAATAAAGATAGAAAAAATTATAATACAAAATCGAACCTAATCAACAACGCCTAAATGAACTGCATCCTATGCTTTTGTTTTCCCCTTTTTTTATCTAACAAGAATATTTACCCAAATCAACAAAATCTCTCTCTAACCCTAATCAGCTCAAGCACGACATGTATGTGGTTGAGTTCGTTTTCATGGAGGCATTAAGACAGCCTTGAGGATTCATGCAGAACTGTTCTAAATGCGGTGATGTCGTTCTTCTTCAAAATGGTTTTCGACCAAAAATCTTTGAGTTCCGATCTGTTTCAACCTCTGCTTAAGAATAACTGTCTGTAATTTTTGTGTGAGAGAGAGAGAGAGGCACATGCAAACAAGATACAAACAGCAAGAGGAGTAGGAATACAGAAGCAATGGCTGCAAACACCCAAAGACCTGCTGCGTGTCTGAGAAACCTGACACCCAGATTAGATTCCCACACTTGTCCCTTGCCTTACTCTTTCTTCGCTTCATTTCTTTCTCTTTGTTTGCCTTCTCTTGTTTTTTTCCCCTCTTCTTGTTTGCCATCCTTGGCATGGATTCTCTCTCTCTCTCTCTCTCTCTCTCTCTCTCAATGTCATGCAAGTTGTCGAAATGGGTTCCTCCAGCCTCGCTAATCACCATTACCGACACATTCTCTGGTTCACTCTTTCCATTATCTTGTACAACTCTTTAAACAAATTCGTTAAGAAGCGTCTCCTAGACATCCTGTAAGAAGTCAATTAAAGTGAGTTTCGTAATTTTGCCCATACTATTGTCCTTAATCATGTTTAATCAATATTTTGGAAACTAAAATACTTAACATGAAGTATGTTTAAACGGTGACCCGAGGACACTTATTGACAAGATTAACATTCATATATTTCAAATCGACAACGGTTTTCTTTTCTTTTTTTTCAATTTCCACAATGTCACCAATACCTAGATTGATATTATCCTGGATAGAGTTAAAATGTGACTATTTACATATAAACTAAAAACACTTTCCGCCAATTCACACAAAGCTTATCCCGCCTCTCTTGCACGAAAAATCGCGATTGACTATTGTGAAGTTAAAACTGCATCGATGCGAATTATTAGAGCTACTTACGGGCGATGACCGTTGGAACTATACATTGTCACCGTGCGGAGGACAAGAGCTAGATAGCTCTTGCCCGAATTGGAAGTAACTATTGTTCACTTATGGACCGACCCTAAGAAAAGTTCTTTTTAAGCGATACGTTCAAACAAGTCTAAAAAATTTACCCCTTTTAAGTAGGGGCGAAGTTTCTAGCATACTTAAGCTGTTGTGCATGGTGTGTTTTTCACCAAAATATGCATGGGGGTATCGGTGAGGACTTTGCCGAAACCCTACTAGATCAAGCATATCCAAGGTGTAAGATCGGAACCAATCCACTTTAAAAAGCTGTACCTGTACTTCCACTGTATGCCTAAAGCATCACTCATGTTGCTAAAGCAAAATTGCCATTGACCTTTTTCCCATTCTTTCTTCCCCCCTTTAAAAGTGGATGGTGGGTGGTTGCTCACTTTTGACTTTCAAAAAGGACTCTTCTCTGTTCTCTATTCAGGAGGATTTGGTTCTTGATCGTGTGCACTTTGCAGATGGCATCGTTGTGCTCCGGACATTTTTCAGTTAGTCCAAGAAAAAAAAATTGGTTAATTAATGTCACAAAAAATTCTAATTGATACTTATGTGATAAATTTATCTCAAACTAACATTTTTATCAAGAAAACCCACAAATTGGTATATTATGTGATAAAGTTAATCCAAACTAATTTTTACCACAAAAAAAACTTCAAATTGATATATTTGTGACAAATTTATCATCTGTTAATTTCTGTTAAGTTGGGTTATTGTCACAAAAATCTCCATATTGATATATATGTGATAAAATAAAGGGTAAAAATCTCGAACCGATATATCCATCAACAGCCACGTGTCATTCAATTCAAAAATTTGACAGTAAAACTTAACAAAAATTAACGGATAATAAATTTGTCATAAATATATATCGGGTTTGGATTTTTTTTTATGGTATTAAGTCAAAAAAGAAGGGAAGAAAACAGATAAGTTTAGATAAGTCTCTTCAGCCGAACAATTAATGCTTTCAAATCAGTCTCTGGACAAAATGGTGAACTAAAAAGCAACTTTGGCAGCTATAATTAGAACTCCCCCATTAGTCAAGAGCATAATTATGGATGGAG
The DNA here is from genome assembly GCF_020921035.1 of Rhodamnia argentea. Lineage (NCBI taxonomy): Eukaryota > Viridiplantae > Streptophyta > Magnoliopsida > Myrtales > Myrtaceae > Rhodamnia > Rhodamnia argentea. Next base: position 3,889,969 of record NC_063154.1, on the reverse strand, counting down.
AGCCACCTCATCAGACAACATAATAATACCACCGGAAAAATGATTATCAAGCGCGCATGTGGACGAAGCTGATGGAACAAAGCAACGTAAATACAACAGTTCCAAGGATTTTAGTTGTCTCCTTGTCGAAATAATCTCTTCGAATGTATGCGTCCATGAAATGTCTATTGACGTGATAAATCAAAAAGCAAAAAATCAGAAATAATATCTTGATATCGCAATACCGTGGTATGTAGGATAGATCACCCGACGAAACAAAGAGAGAGCACGATCCATGCGGGTATGCCACGCTATTTGCCCAACCCCGGATTCACTTTTTTCACATTGGAAATCGTGTGAATGTTGCGAGAGTTGGTACTCCTTTTTTTTTTTTTTATAACATCTAGCCTGATCAACCATGCACTTTCACGTGAATATCTCCTCATTAGTATTTTGCCGGCTAGGTTCACATACCAAAGGCACATGACCTCGACTATTCAATTTTAGAGTGAACTCGCTCTCTTTTTTGGATACGAGTGGGATAAATCTTCGAATCAAGAAACTTCCCCCAATATTAAAGGTTGAGGTAATATCCAGAAACTAAGTAGAAAGAAATGTAAGTTAAACCTAATTAACAGACGATTGAAACAGTAACAATGTATGAGCCTGATCTTTCGGATGATGCTCCGATCGAGACTTGCCATTTCACTTTGTATCACCATCTTATTGTAATCTTCGGTTTTTTTTTTTATATGGTTTTTTTCCACGCTCTCGAATAACAAGAAAAGATTTCACGTTCACTTTCTCATGGACCCATTTTGACCATTTGTCAAAAACGTCTCCACTTTCGATGTACTTCAGAATAAAAAAGGAGGAAAGAAGATGCAGAATTTCATCGAAAATACAGGCGGAAAATACACGGTAGAAGTCTTTTCTTTTTTATTTGTCTGTCCTATTTCTAACTCTACTCTTTCTGACTTTTACTCTGCCTCTTTGCAAAGTGCGGGAAGCGAACCCCGCACCTATGATGTTAAATGTTACATGTGTACATCAACCCCATAATATATATCATACTCGTACGCGAAAACCTTGCTTATTTTCAGGGAAAACAAAACCATGTAAATGGTCGAAAAATTAGGAAAATCCAAAAGGGCCGCTGGTCCTGCTATAAATGGGAATCGCGACGCTGTACGAGCATGAGATGATGAAACCCTAGAGCAGAGTTCAGAATGCTGCAGCGGCATGTCTTTGTGCTCTAATATTCCATTGTGGAAAAAAAACCGAATTACTGGCAAGAGACGTGCGTAAAATCGAATAAAAATCAAAAGAAGGAGAGGAGGAAAATTGCGGTGAAACTTCCTTCTGAGGAAGGGCGTTGCGTGAATTACAATTTAACCTGGTCCAAGGCCAAGGTGAAATGGTCCATTTCTTTTACCACTTCTAGTTCCATGAATCGACGGTAACTTCCATGGAGGTTTGCTTCCGGGAGAAGGAAAAGCTTTGAGAACGATTGTTCACGTGATAATTCCAACATGAACATCGACATCCTGTGTATTGCATACCCACGTGAAAGACGAGTAAAAGAAGTTTGACGAGCTTGAATTTTCGACTATACTGTAAAGCATATAGTAAGGGAAAAAAAAAAGTATTTGGTCGTTCAAAATTTTACTCCTCGATTGCGGAGAAACCTATGCACATAGAATTTGACCTGGTCTTGCAAATCTCAATCTTTTACTTTGCATTCTCCTTTCAAAGAAGACCCTAGATATATCACCAAAGACCCTAAATATATTTATCGCGTAAAAATTTAGCCCCGCCAGGCGAATATATCAATTAACCATAAGGGCACTTTAAAATGCCATCGTCCTTCAAAAAAAAACTTACCGACGTTTGTGTGAGATGCTTCTCCCCATGCATACCCCTGAACATGAAAAAACCAACCGGTTCGATGCTTATTGGAATGTTAGGTGCGGATGTTCCTATGCGCGCGTGCTTGACATACGCTACACATAAATAACACCAATTCGAGAGGGGGGAATATTGTCTAACTTTCGCCTAGCGAGGTCCTCGGACTCACCGATGTCATATTACGTGCATGATTTGATTTGAAAAGAATCAAAGCTGGATACAAGTAACGTGTGACAGTTGTGCCGACGGATCAAGCAAGGGGACGAACAAAGTTCGATTATGTAGGCACAGAATTAGCCGGGCTTGGGATTTTTTTCTAAGAGGCGCCTAAAGAAAAGGGGAAATGGACAAAGACCGAGATTAAGATTCGCTAATGGCCAAAAGGGAGAGGAACTACTACACCATTAGCGTGCACTGTGATAATATAAATAAAGAAAATACAGCAAAGCTATAAAGTGCGGAGAAGAAAAAGAAGGGGGTAAGTTTATAATAATTATGTTTTATTTTTCCAATCTCTTTTGCTTTTTTGGAAAAAAAAAAAAGAGTGATCTTTAAAGGAGGAGGAGGAGTAGGGACATGTGGGAATCCATGTTGTTCCAAGCACTTTCGGACAAAGTGAGCTTCAGAAGAGAAAAAGCAAAGCCTTTTGCTTTACGACCCAAGGAAAAGGAGATTTCAAACGCAATGAAAGAGAGAGAAATAAGGGCATGGGGAGGGGTTGATTACTGACCACGCAATTTCCTAAGCCAAGGACTCTCTCTCTCTCTCTCTTTCTCTCTCTTCTGTTGTCTATATTTAGTGGCAAGGCTCGGGGGGCAACTTCAACCCCCACATCTCTTCCTTCCTTCCTTCCTTCCTTCCTTCATTCCTTCCCTCTCAAAACTACACAGCAGGTTTCCATCCCCAAGCAAAGAGAAACAGCACCAGCCTCCCATGGCCATTACGTAGCTTTTGTGGATTTTGGCTCTTCACATGCCCCAGATTTGATTAGGGTTTCGCTTTCTGGAGCCTGGCAAGGAAAAAAAAAAACCCTTTGGTTTGATCGTCATCGTGATCATGACCCAGTTTTCATCAGCTCAAATCCCCCCACAGATCTCCAAATCTTTTACTTCAGTGGAATATGCTGCTACGAACCCTAGTTTCTTGCTCCATCCGTGGGTCATTTCAGTGCTTTAGCTCCGTAGCTAGGGCATTGCAAGTTTGCGATACAGTCGTGGACATTTCGCTCTCTTCTTTCGCTGCTCCTTACATTCTTGAATTTCATCTTATTTTTTCAGTCCACGTTACGAATTCTTTGCACAGGAAGCATAGGCCTTCTGCATAATTGCATGAGATCATGCGAGCAAAACAGCTGTGCGGACATATTCGCGTTATGTATGTGCCTGGCTCCCTGTATGCCATGTGCAGAGAGCGCATCGGAGAATCGATGGCCTCCGCGGATGGCGTATGAGGAGCCAAGCATATAGATTCCCCAATATGTTCTTCCTCCCTGCCCATGATTCTTTTACTCGCAGGGCCGAAGACTTTCTCCGTTCTCCCCGAGAGGGACCGGAGTCGAGGGAGGTTTACAGAATACGGTGGTTCAAGCTCCAGACCTTCGCGGCGACGACTTATCGAGCATCATCGCATTCTTTTCGCGGTTCATTCGAGGCATGTCGAGGCCAAATCTAACAATGGCGAGGTTGCGATTTCTGCAGAAATCAGAAACGAACGCTTTGTATCCGCGAAAGGTAATAGATCTTCTACGATTTTGCAGAGTTGAATCAGGAGATTTTCTTGATATTACGATTTGAAGTACTTACCTTTTATTAGCAGTCTCGAATCGTGAATATTCGACGGGATTAATAGGGACCGTGATGAACCAAGATCTGTTACGCTTGAAACGAGGAATGCCCTCCTCGGAACTCTCAGAAGAACAAAAAATTCCCGTTGCTCCTTTTTTTAAAATCGTAAAACGTTTTCTGACAACATCGGAGTCACAAAAGCTCACATTAAAAACCCTCACCCCCCCATCATTTCTCTCCTGAAAAGAACCATTTGATGCTTCACGCCTTGTCTCCTAGATGTTCCATTGCTTTGAAATTTTGCTTCTTGTTGATGGACCAGCTCGTCCTTCTAATGCTCGACGGAGAATGCAATTTTTCAGGTAGAAAGTTAGTAAAGTATTTCTTTTACTGAATGCTCCCTCAAAACGATGTTCTTTATTATTCCTACTCGGTGCTTTTGTGTAATTCGAATTGCGAATAGAAGCTGTGCAATATGTATTATGATGAGGGCTTTGAGGCAAAGCAACCGGGTGGAGGTTTTTTTTTTTTTTTTGGACGACACCGGCTCGAGTTTGATTCTAATGTTATCCATTGATGAGGTTGAGTTCGAACTTGGGTGGTGCTTGACTTGATCAGAGATGCCTTCGAAAGCACTTCTCAGACAGTTTTTCTAGATGATTTCTTGTTAAACATTGTGATATCTTATGTGCCATAACACCGCTACCTCAACTCCGTATAATCAAACTCAAAATCTATTTCAAGACATGAATTTAGAATCAGGTCTCTGATATGCAAGTTGGGATTTGATTTGTAAATCAGTAGTACATGCCCGGTTTTCCCCCCATAGGAAACAAGGGACAGCAAAACCGCATGAGTGAGACAGGGCTTTTAGACTGTCTCATGGACAAGAAGCAAACTAAAACATCCTTCTCTTGGCAGAAGAAAACATGTACTATATGATTAAATAGAACACACCAGTCTATTTTTGGCCTCATCGAGGAGGCAAAGTGATATGACTTATCACCCGGTAGTTCTTGTAATATCGTTTGTTACTTGCTTGGTTTTTTCTACTTTTACAATGATCAGCTGAGAGATGGAGCAGCATTATTAGCACTTGTTTGTTCATCTTTGTATCATTAAATTGCCATGCTGATCATCAGCTGAGCATTGGATATTGCCTAATTAAGCTGGTGAATCCGACTAAGGAGGAAAATACCGCTCCAAGAAATGTCGTGATTTCTTAGTTAAGAACAATTTAAGTGGAATCCTTCAGAGCCATAACCTGGTTAGGCAGAGTATGATTACCCGTTTGGATGTGTGTTTCGAAGTTTAATATCCGCGGGAAGACTCGGGATCATTTGACATCATCATGTACAAAGTACAGATACAAACATGTAGAAATCTATACCTTAAGAGGGTTTATTTTCAAAATTTTCATTAGCAACTTGGAGACTTTTGTTTCTATCTTGGAATTTTTATTAAGTTCCAACTTAATGGCACCTTTAGTATGACAAAGGACGCTCGTGTTAGAGTTTCTAGAGCCAAAGCCCAACCAAATCTGTTTGGATTTGTGGCATTTACACAATATGCTTCTGACAACGTGTTTCGAGGTCACGTATACAGTTATCCACGTGATCACCGAACGAACCGGTCACTCGAGAAGTTTAGGGCCCAACGAATCGAATGCCGATTATCGCTGATGTAGAGCCAGAAACAGAACCGGCGAATTATTCGAATTTCGTAACGACGAAGATTCCTGAAAGTAACTGGAGGTCGGTGGAGCGTATTCTTGTGAAAATCGTTAGAAGGAAGAAAAGCTCGAAATGTCCCATCTCTTTTCTTCATTATTCACCCCCAAGGTGTGGGGATAAAGAACAGAAAGGAAGAGTCCCATCTCCTTTCTTGGGTTGGAGAAATGAAGCAGCAACAAATTGACAAAAAGCTAGGAACATGATGAGCTTAGCTAGTTAGGGTTTATCCTGATAAGCCTCCTCCTAGGGCACATGAGCACCCTCTCTCTCTCTCTCTCTCTCTCTCTCTCTCTCTCTCTCTCTCTCTCTCTCTCTCTCTCTCTCTCTCTCTCTAGACACAGGCCAAAGTCACAAAGACAAGAACCCATCTGGTCAGGGCCAGATGGGAGAGAAAGGAAAGAGAGGTATTGGATTCTGGAGAAAGTAGAAAAAAAAGAAGAAGAAAGATTGAAAAGAATAGAAAAAAGAAGGAAGAAATCAAAGGGGGCACTAGGGAATCTTGGGTTGCACAAAAAGGAGGGACCACACCTGTCCATCTTTTCTGTGATTGGGTCATAGGGAATATGTTATACGGTCAAAGTAAGGTCAAAAAGGACATTGGGGGTCAGGCTTAAAGAAAAGGAACTATGATCCCCCCAATTTTTCCTTTCTCTTTTCCTTTTTATCTCTCTCTTTTTTCCTTTTTTGGGTGGTGGACCACTTCCACCCATATGGACACCTCCCTCTCATCTCAACTGGATAATACAAAATTTAATTTGGAATTTGGTAAGTACAAAATTTTAAATAGAAAGACCAAAAAAAAAAAAAAAAATAGAGAGAGAAGAAGAAGAAGAAGAAGGGGAGTACGAGCTAGAGTGGGGGCCCTACTCCTACCTCAGGACAGTATGCCAAAGCCCAATTGAGATGCTGTTTTCGATTGTACTCGGGTTTGTGTAGGAAAAGCAGATTCCTTCCTATTCTACCTTGATCTTCTGTTGGGGGCTAGAACACTGACCGACGGTAAAAGCACCCGCTCCATGTATTATTCTCTCCGATACTCGGATTTTCAGGAATTCCTTTCTCTTGGCCTTTTTGGTCGAGAAATTGAGAGGGGGAGAGAGAGAGAGAGAGAGAGAGAGAGAGAGAGAGCAAGCTTCGAGCCATTCTCGGATGTTTAAAGCCGAGTCCTTCGCGTCATTATTGTAACCAAAGTTGTTTTTTATTCACCAATCTCGGGAGCTTGTGAAGCTCCTTCTCCCCTTGGAGTCAGTGTTTGTGGCGGATCGATATGCCGATCGGTTTCGAAGTGATGGTGCCATGCACTCTGAAAAGTATTTCGTGCACGCTCGATCGTTCATCCGTGTCGTGTCCATTCACGCGGGGAAGTTCTGTCTGGTTTTCCTCCCGGTGATTTTGGGCGTCGCTTATGGCTAAAGTTATGTCGCTCTTAGTAAGCCCCGGAAGGTTTCAATCGAGATCAAAATGTTTGTTCTCCGAGGCTACGTTTGGTAGCCAAAAGAAAAGCCGAGAAGGTTTGTCATCCTATCCAGGGTTTTGCTGTTGTCTAAGACAGGATAAAGGCCTAATGTAAGAAAGATATAACTCGGGTGTCCTACGTTGATGCTGTCAAATCTATTTCTCGAAAAGACCACTCCTCTTCTTCTCTTTTTCTATCTCCTCCATAACTCTAGTTCATGTTGAAGCTTCACAGCTCCTTTATAATTCTTTAGTTCACATCACAACTTCACAAAGAGCTGCGAGAGAGCCGAAACAATATACTTTTCGAAATACCAAAGGTGAATGATCATGATATCTCTCTCTTTTATCGGATCTAACATTCTCTGTCTGATCCATTTCATTGATGATGTGCAGCTTGTTTACATTTCTTGTCATAGTTGGTACTAGGGCCTTGGGATGTTGTAACAAACTCGTTTGTTGCTTCTCGAGCAAAAAAAATATATATGAACAGCAAATGAGCTTTCAATCTTCTATCTTTCTTGCTCAATTTGCTAATTTTATGAACAAATTTTAAAGAGAGGGGAATATATTTTCCTCTATATTTTTCTCCAATTGATATCCTTTCTTGCATTTTGACCAGTAACGTTTCTTTTAATAACTAATGAGAGCGGTGTATTTTTCCGTGAGCAACATATAAGGAAGGCATATTTATTGCGATTCCTCCCAAATAATGGAAAAGATACAATATGAAAATATTTGGCTTTATTTTTGCGATTTACCAGACAGTGAATAGGATATAAGAAAATTCTTGAATTTCATGTGCTATCACATCTAGTTGTGACCTAATTAGAAATTTGGACGACAGAACGCAACTTAAATGTCAAAAGTCAAAGATGCGGGGTTAATGATTTCTTGTACATGCTGAACCGAACTCCAATAAGTTATGTGGAAAACCTAAGTTTCAAGTTCATGTCATGTAGCAAGGTAACATCCGTTAGAATTTGTCGCATAATCACAATGTAGTAAAGCATAGCGAAAAAGAGAAAATTGAGACACGAGATTTTATCTTGGTTCATCCTTAAATTAGGGCTACATCCAAGAGAGAATTCCACTATAATTAGCACATAGCATCTCTCGTTATATCACTCAATTACAAACAAAAAATAGTATGTATATATATATACCTAAACTACCAATGAAAAAAAATGGGATTAAATCGTAAAAGCTTTCTGATGTCCAAGGGGCGTTGCCTCCTTGAGACCCCTGCCGGAGCGACTCTCCCGAACCACCCACATGCTTTCCTGTCATTGGGGAGTATGAATCACACCCCAACAACATCAACCTCCTCCCCTTCAAAATTCACAACCCCCTTCTTTTTCCATTGGAAATAAACATCTTTCTTCAACGAAATAGCCATTGTAATTCAAGGTTTCATGTATGTCTCCACCAAATCTTCATTCGGCTACTTCCAATCCTCTCCGAATTGGCCCACCAAGGGGTAGATAGACCGGTGTTTGTTTGCTTCAATTAATGTATGGACCTTATTAACAAGTGCATCCGCAAAGCTTGTTCAATTTCAACATATAAAAAGTTCGTGATTTTCAATGCATTGGGTGTTCAATGGACCGGAAATTAAAACATTTCTTTATTACTTATGCCGATGAGGAGGCACTCATCAACGAGGCCCTTATAATATTTAGTGTGCCTTTCATCGCTTCAAGTAAAGTCAACATGGAAAAAGTTTCAACAAGCAAACATCAACAACGTCACTTAGATTTAGAATGGCTGGTTTGGGAAATGTTTGAGTGCTTTTGGAAGATCACAAGTATTCGCATTGTCCTGGAAAATCATCAAGCGTGCAAAATTCATGTTGCCAAGAGCACCGGCATAAAACTCAAAACCACTCGAATTCGCATCTTCTATAGCTCTAACAAAATTTCACCGGGGAAATTTCACTTTGGATTGAGCAAACATCTTGGAAGGGTTCTATTTTTACGGTTCGGTTCGGTTTCTAAAACACCAAGTCAATCGTTGCCGCAATCTTGACTTGGGTCCCTCAATCCAACTGGGCTACGGGTCCGTCGATCTCGGAAAAGTACAATCACCAATAGGGGCCAATGATCTATTTGATGGAACATTAGTCACTTTATAATACATAAGTTTAAGTTTTCCTTTTCTTGCCATTGTTTTTGAGGTATTCCCGTGTTCGCAACCGACCAAAGTGAATTGGTCTCTCTAGAACTTCGTAGAGCGTTTGTTTCGCGAAAAATGAATGATTTGAAAAATATTTTTGAAAAAAGAAATCTTTTGTGTTGCCTACAGAAATGAGGCAGTGGAAGTGATAACACAAAAAGCTTTCCAAAGAAATATACTAAAATTGATAGAATAATTCGTGTCGATTACATAGAATGGACGTCCTTTATATAGATATGACTCATTTGGAAACTAGGGTAACATAAAACGAGATAATATTAATCTAATCTAATCAAATCAAACCGGAATTCAAATTGAATATTGCGATTATCTACATTTCAATGTTTCCTAAAATAGAAAAATTACCGGAAAACCTATCTAAACGATTCTGAAATACGAAAAAACGACGTATGTGTGTATTGATCGGAAGGCCGTTTCGCATCAGCTGACCAAATTTGAACGTAATCCGAGCTCACCCGACCGATCAATGAATTAGCGACGGAATCGCCCTGATTTCTACCGATCACGCTTCTCTAAGAAATCACACACCAAATGTTCTACATCAAGAAATGAGTAAATGAAAAATATTTTTATCATTTACGAAAGTATATAAACATAGATTGTTGCTGATAACGAAAATATTTTTCATTGACTAATTATTTTAAGTAATACAAATAATTACTTTTAGAAAAATTTATTCTAAATATTTTTTTTTTTGCGAAAAAAAATAGAACCTTAATCTCAAAATTGCAATTGTGAATACCTCAAACGCACATTCAAGCTTTTTCATGGACCGAGCCTCATCGCATGATACACCGCGCAAGCGAAAGGTGTGTCTATGTTGTTGATTTCTAATATGATATATCAAATATGTGGTCATTTAGGCTCCGTTTATTTGGTATAAAATGTGGCGTTTTGGAAAAATATTTTTCAAGAAATCCTTTTTCAGGAAAATGGCAATATTTTTTGGTGTTTGGTTTAAACCTAAAAATGAGCTAAAAAATATTTTTCGTCATTTAGTATGGAGAATTCGATTTATTTTTTTTTATGATTTTTGTAATTTAAAAAAAAATCCTTTTTTAATAATGTATTATTGTTGATTTTTTAATATTATTTTATTTTATTTTTTAATTTCTACCTCTACAAGTTGCCGGCCACAAGTGAGGTGCTAGTGAGGCTCGAGCCTCATTCACGACTAGGTTGAGCTTGCTCAACCCTTGACCTCACCAAATATGGCAAGGCTTGTCCCTTGCCTCATGGTCGACGACCGGTAAAAAAAGAAGAAAGAAAATAAAAATTTAAGAAAAATAAAAATCAATAGTAGTATTAAAATATTTTGAGAATTATTATTAAAAATAGTTAAAAAAAAAAAAAAAATGTGAATGAGTGGAGGGAAGAAAGATGAGGAAAACGTTTTTCTCTTTTCAAAAAGAGAAAAATATTTTCCCCACTTTTGATGATGTTTTCTTGATGGGTGAAAATTGTTTTCCTTGACTAGCTTATTTTTCTTGAACCAAATGCCAAAAAATCTAAAAAACATTTTCCTAAATGTTGTATTATGCGAAACAAACATAGCCTTAAATACTTCATATGTAACTAACATTCTATCGTCTCAACACATTCAAAATTTTGTAACTATATAGCATTCATTTAAGGGTATGTTTATTTGGCGGATAAGTTCATGATAAAAGAAAATGATTTCCTAAGAATTCATTTTCACAAGAAAATGGCAAATTTTTATTTGTTTGATGGTACGGTGAAAAGTGTAATCCAAAACGTTGAACACAAACAAGGTGAAAAAGTTGCCTAGCGCTTGTAGCAAGAGACTTGTCATGTTTGGGAAAATAATATCCTCTATCCATAATCGGAAATACATTTTCTTAATTTTAGCGTGGACGTTTTCTTTGGTTATAAATGTTTTTCTTCACTCGGTATTTTTGAACCATGGGTATGTCATCGACAAGTCCGTCTATTGAGTAATTGAATATGATGATGTTTTGATTTTCAAATGCATTGATTGACTCCAACAAGGTAGCATATTTGAAACTACTCTCATTCTTAATTGGTTATTTAGTAAGGGCTCCCACAATACCTAGGGTGTGCATGGTCTCATTCTGTCCGATTCCGATTATTAGGAACAAAAAGAGATGAGAATTGCATTTGATAATGCAAATAAATTTGATTCTGATTAGAGAATCATAATCAATTTTAGAGAATCCCGAATAATTTGGGACGGCTAAAATCTAATCCTTGAAATACAATATGGTTCTATTAGAAAGAATTAAATTACAAAATCTCATACACTCACTTTTAAATTAAAAAAACACGCTTGTTTCAAGTTTGTTCAACTTCAATAATGAAGGATGTAAATGTCTTAAAACACAAAAAATTTAGTAAGTTTCCAAAAACATAATAAGCTTATATTGGTCTAACCGTTTGACACGCATAGAGATATATAAATTTGGGACAAAATTTCAGATAAAAACTTTTAATCGGTGAAGACATGTACTAATAGTGATGTTGTTCACTAAACGGATTCCACATGATAACATATATATAGAATACAAAATATATGATTACTCATTGAAATGAAGTAAACACGCACTGAACAATAAGAAATTGTTACCACTATATTAAATGAACCGATTGAATTATTTCTTATCAAGGAGGATAATTTACATGCTATGCGTACACTCACCACACAATGCATTGTTGAAAAATACCATAATAAATAGGATAAAATCAGTCATTCATAACATTGAGGAGCTGTCAATCGAATTTCAAGAATATACGGCCTAAAAATGGAAATGGCTCGAGAAATGAACATCTAAAACAAATGAAAGCTTCATTTTTTTAATTGTATATATGTAAAAATTAGTATTCAATATTATGGGTGAAATTTTGTTCAAAGAACTACATAGTTATTTGACTTAAATGAAAAAAACTTAGGAAGAGAAACAGTATTTTGAAACATAAATTTGTGCAGTTATTAAACGCGTTTCCATTATAAGGTAGAAATTTTGGGACCGGACCAACCCCGATCTCTAAGGATCGGACTAACGTGAATATAAAAAATCCCATTTTAATCAAAATCGGTCTTTCGAACAGGTGGTTACCGGGCTAAGTTCTCCCACTAACAATACCCGTTAGAAGTTTCAAACATTATTAAGGAAAAATTTTTAAAAAAGGGTCTCAAAGCGGCTTCATTTTCTCAAATAATGGCTTAAAGTTGATTTTATTTCAAATAAAGGCCTAAAGTGCTATCTTTTTCTCAAATAAGGGCTTGAAATGGATATTATTTCAAATAAGGGCTTGAATTGATCTCATTAATCTCAAAAAATGGCCTACTTATAGATTAGTAGGGACATTCTTGTCATTTACTATTTTTTTTATTTTTTTCTTTCTTCTATTTTTTTTTTGGTTTTTTCCTTTTTTCTATTAACATCCCCCATGTGTTTGCTTTTTTTTGTCTCTTTTATTTTTTTCATTTTTAATTTAATTCAATTAAAAGTTAGGAAAAATTTTATATTTTGATGAAAATGCCCTTCTCTTGATCTATCGGAATACTTAGCTGGTAGGCCGGCGAGGTTAGGCCCCTATTTGAAACAGTCATGGCTATTTTGGGTCTTTGTTTAAGATAATGAGGGCATTTCAGATTTTTATTTGAAAAAATAAAAACACTTGAAAACTTTATTTGAAAATTTTCCTATTAATAACCATGATAAACTAATCTCTTCAAGAGAAAAGTAATATAGATACTCACAAACTAATATATTTATTTTTGTAAAGAATGAATGATTTAAAAAATACTTTTTAAAAATAATTGCACCAATCTCTTCAAGAGAAAAGTAAAACGGGAACTCACAAACCTACATATTTTTTTTCAAAAAAACCAATGATCTCAAAAAAAATTTCATAAAATGATTGTATGCAACTATGCATCACTTTATAAATCGGGAAAATATTTAAGAAAAATATTTTTTCACCTTTTATGATTAAGAAATATGTTTTCTTAACTTCAAAAAATTAGCGCAAGGACACTCGTTAATAAGAATCGTAATATCCGAATATTACCAACTAGCTTATGACCCCAAAAAAAAAAAAAATTTGCCTCTAGGAAACATTCAAATTTTTTACCCTCGACGACGTTGCCAACCCCACCGGCGCCACCGCCAAAACGTGCGGGCACTTAACCGAGCAACTAAGCTACTCTGCCACGTATCACGACATCATTGGAGAGCATGCGAACCGGAGAGGAGAATCCCCGTCCCGGACCGCTCGAAAACCAATAGCCTCCTTACGCGTGGCGAGACTAGATATGCCGAGAACAGTGAATCCTCTCCCGTTTGCTTCTAGTCCACTCGCTCTCTGAGCCACAAGGAAGAGCTCGCTCGCTCGCTCCGTCGCTCGAGTCCGCCATTGCCCCGATGTCTTCCCGTTTCGCCGACCGGTGAATTATCACAACGCGTTCACAGCATCGGGAATCAGTCATAATCATACCCAACCATCGCCACCAGATGGCGACGACGGCGGTCGCTCTGTCGCCGCCGCCGTCCATGCCCGTCTCCGCGATCAGCTTCAACTCTCGCACGCTCGCGGTGACGGCGTCGGCTGGAACGAACCGGAACCGAGTCCGAGCGTTCGGGGATTTCAGCCATTTCGCCGACGCGATCAAGAAGGACGCGAGTTTCCTGAAGAAGAGGATCGGTAGAGGCATCGAATGGGCGAATGAGGCGTTCCGCATTCCGTTGGTCGCCAAAACCCTCGACGATGTGCTGTGGCTTAGGGTTTTGGAGAATCCCGACGCTCCTCCTGTCGAGGATTGTCCTTGGCCTCGACCTTGCTATCAGGGTAACCCTTCCCTGAATTTGTTGTCCGCTTGTCTTTACATGGAGTGTGCTTCGATAAATATGATGCTTCCTTCAACACTAACATGTCGTTGTCCGTGCTAATTAGAGTGCATTTTCCTTTTTCGAAGACCACTCGAGGGAACACTGGCAGAACCTGCTCTTGTTTAAAATCTCCAAAAATTATCGGCCTCAGTGTGGCCATATATCAACTGAAACGGTTTCTGTTACCGTAGGCATATTAACAAAGATGTCTTGTTTAAAGTTCGCTCTTTTAGTCTCATATTCTGTCGCTGTCTTGTTCCATAGTTTGGTGCCAATAGTCAACTAGTGAGAACTGGAGGCTCCAACGACGACCTGGCTTTTTCCCTTTCTTTACTCCTGACGGCTGGAGTGGGGATTAGGGAGGATATTGACCGCACAATGAAAGTTCAGGGCATTATTTTAAACCATCTCAGCCCTCTATAACATTGATTAATGTCACGTTTGACAGAACTCTCTGGGTTGGACTTGCTCATGGCTGATCTCAGAGCTTTGGAGGCATACATTGCTTATTTTTACTGTCTATCAAGGGTCTGGTCAAAGCCACTTCCTGAAGTCTATAATGCGGAAGATGTCGCTTATTATTTCAGTTGTAGACCTCATCTTGTGGCCCTTCGACTCCTTGAGGTAGGCAGCTAAGTTCCTCATATTTGATTAACACATTCTAGTGGGAGTATTATGCTGGATTGGGTCGTTGTTTACTTGGTCTTCTGCATGTTGGATGAGATTCTTCTTTTTCGGTTAAAAAATTCTTTGTCTGACAGTATTAACTTGCTCACACTACAAACATAGGTCTTCTCCTCCTTCGCATCTGCCACTGTCAAAATTCGAGCATCAGGAATTGGCAGTTTCTTAAGATTGAATTCAGATAAGGACACTGATAGCAACATTTCCCAGTACAATTTTGGGTTGATGTTGAAAGAAACAATGTTAAATCTGGGGCCCACTTTCATCAAAGGTAAATTTTTTTGGGATCGTTCTAAGCAATGAGTGTCTCACACTCGCATCTTAAATATGCTTGCTGAATGACATTCTGGCTATTCATAATGCTTTTAGAATCATATACTCGGCAATTTATTTTGCCATGCAGTCACAAGATTGTTTATATGCTAGTTATGTCCCTTTGCTTGCTGCTGCAGTCGGACAGTCACTTTCCACGAGGCCAGATATTATCGGTTCTGAAATTTCAAAGGTTAGCTGAAGGCCTCTGTAAAATGGAGAGGCTTGATTATAATCTGAAATAGTGTTTGGTAGCTGCAAGATGATCCTGTTTTACATTTTGTGTCAATCATGCTCTTACTGCTCGTGCATAGTCCTCCAAGATGACTTGGTTGAGTATGATCTCACCCAAATCGCTCAATATATCCTTATGAGCAGGGATTGGTAACTTGATCTTCACAGTCAGGAAAAGAAAGTCCTTTAGATGAAATTAGTTTGTATGTTGAGCAGTATTCTTTTGGACTGCACGTTGATAAAACAGCATGCAGTTATAAAGTATTGAGGGAATCTTCGTTTTCTTCAAATAATGCTATGATTGCAGGCACTGTCTGAGCTGCATGAGCAGATACCTCCTTTTCCCAGGACTCTGGCCATGCAAATCATTGAGGAAGAGTTTGGCTCTCCTGTCCAATCAGTCTTCAGTTACATTTCTGAGGATCCTGTTGCCGCTGCATCATTTGGTCAGGTGCCTCTGCACTAAATTGTAGTTCATTGCCGATGATCCGTCATTAGTAATTCAATATTTCACAATTGCAGTGTTTTGCGTTTCATATTGTCCTGTTGTAGGTTAAAATATGAAATTTTGCTGTTTCCATGGCGTGGAAACTGGCATTTATTGCAGGTCTATCGTGGAAAGACTCTTGATGGACTTGATGTGGCTATAAAAGTTCAACGTCCTAATTTACGACAAGTGGTTGTGCGAGATATCTACCTTCTCCGTCTAGGGGTTAGAAGCAAGCTATTTCTTCTTTGTGTTATTTTCTTCTCAGGTTTCTAATTAGTTAATTTGTTTGGACTTTTTTCGACCAAAAAAAAAATTTGTTTGAATTTTCAGCTGGGGCTAGTGCAAAAGATAGCTAAGAGAAGAAGTGACCTCCGACTGTATGCTGATGAGCTTGGGAGGGGTTTAGTGGGAGAATTGGATTACACCCTGGAGGCATCAAATGCTACAGAATTTTCGGTACCAGTTATATCTTGAATTATTCTTTTCATTTTCATTTATCGAATCATAAATTTGGAGTTCATAATACTTGTCAAATTTAACCACCACTACAACTCACCATTCTTTGTTCTACGATGCACCTTCAAAGTAAATTTGTTCATTTATCTGAACTTTTAGACAGTGCTCAGTGACTGAGCACCGTTCATCTAACTTGGACAATCAGCATCCTTCTGCAAACTGAGAAAGTTTCGATAACTGACGCTATCTAGAAAAGCACAGAGGAGCTAGCAAAATGTCAATAGTTAGACCCTTATTTTAGCAAAATGACTGGTTGTTATCCATAGGTCCTTATTTTGGCAGCGTGACTGACACCAATTTGCTCTCTGTCAGTTAGAAGATGTGCAAATGCTCTTGCTACTTAGTGACTCTTGGTTGTAATACAGGAAACTCATTCCCCCTTTACTTTTATGCGTGTTCCAAAAGTATTGAAACATCTTACTCGGAAGAGGGTTTTGACAATGGAGTGGATGGTTGGTGAGAGCCCGACTGACCTACTTGAAGTTTCTACTTCAAATGCTGTGGTCGGTGGCTATGTTTACTCTGAGAAGCAAATATTTGATGCAAAGAGACGCCTTCTTGATTTGGTAAGTTGAGTTTGTAAATGATTACTTGATATTGGCTATTGTTTTTTTCTTTCAAGTGCTAGGCTATGCAGTTTAGCAATCCTTTTACTCAAAAACAGGTGACCTCTCGTTTCGAAAGAGGCTCAAATGCATCATGTTTTAAATTTCTGCATTTCTCAAGCAAATGGTGATGGATACTTCTTCATGGCACATTTCAGGTTAGCAAAGGGGTCGAGTCAACATTAGTTCAGCTCCTTGAAACAGGATTGCTGCATGCAGATCCACATCCTGGTAACTTGCGCTACACATCAACAGGACAAATAGGGTATTTCATCTTGTACTGAACATTAGATGTTATCATGGTTGTGCGGTTCAAATCTAGTTATAACAGTAATATCATGCCATATCTGCTGGTGATTGTGTGGCAGGTTTCTAGATTTTGGTTTGATTTGTCGAATGGAAAGGAGACATCAACTCGCAATGCTTGCGTCCATAGTACACATAGTAAATGAGGATTGGGCATCCCTTATTCAGGCATTGACTGAAATGGATGTCGTAAGGCCCGGAACTAATCTACGGCGTGTTACCATGGTATAGATCTCTCCTTTCCAGCAACTTTGCTATACTATTGCTGGGAGATCGAGAACTAGTCCATGAAACTGTATGACAGTATTTGTAGCATTGTGTCAGAAGCCTTGGAAGAAATAAACTCAAATTGGCTAATTGTGAGAATGCTTTGATGATTCTGATGTTGATGCATGATCATTCAGGATTTGGAAGATGCATTGGGAGAAGTGGAGTTTAGAGATGGAATTCCTGATGTCAAGTTCAGTCGCGTAAGGACATTTTGACCTAGTTTTTTTATTGTTGGTCAACTCTGTTTAGCTAGGAGCCTAGCGTACAGCAGTATTATATTCAATGCGGTTGACTTCCAATCAGTGGAAACTTGAAAACTTATTAAAACAAGGTCTTTCCTTTTACTTTTAGTTACTAAAGGACTAAAACTGACTTCATCTTTTAAGGTTCTTGGAAAAATATGGTCCATTGCCATCAAGTACCATTTCCGCATGCCACCATACTACACTTTGGTCCTACGTTCTCTTGCATCTTTGGAAGGTAAAAGTTAGGCTCTTCTCATTAGAGTGTCTCTTTGTATTATAATATCAGGGGGATTGTTCATGGGTCATGCTGAACTGAAGAAGACCAGAATAAACTAGAATATAGCAGAAATTAAGTATAGTACTATTAACCATACTGAAAAGTGTCCTTCTTTGGAGGGGAGTGTAATGATTATATTTCTCATCGGCAACACAGGAAAAGAACAAAAAGTTAAAATTGCTTTATTAGAACCAGCAGCAAAGAAAAGAGGCATTTTTAGAGCATTCTTGGATTGAGCTATCTGATCAAGTCTCTCTCAATGAGCCTTTCATAAAACTTTAGATCAAAACAAAACGAACGCGTATGGGGTACACAAAGTTTACAAGTCTGAGATTATTCAATTTTGCAATAAGATGTTTTTGATTGATCAATATGCATTCACAGTATTTTTTATTTTCACGATGGTTACCAGAATATCTACCTAATGAATGCAAAATTTTACTAAGTTCTCTCTGAATATGATTGTGATGAATAAAGGAGACTCTATGGTTATTCCACGGGATCATCTCTATCGTAACATCAACATTCCTTGGAAAGTCCTAAATTGACTATATTATGTCCTTGTGGATCTTTTATTATGTCTTCAATGGAAACCAGATGCAAATATTAGGTAAAAGATACTTGAGTATGAAAGACTACTTTGCTGGCCATTGGTTATATATCCTCTTAAGATGCAGTAAGGACTGCATGAGAAATTCCTGGAAGATCTCTGCCTATTAAAATATGAACTATGCAAGTTTTGGATCTTGAAGATTGTCCTTAACCTTTTTTCAGAGAAGACAGCTTGTTCTATTTATGTTTCTTCTTCCACATATTCTTTCAGGTTTGGCAGTAGCAGCTGATCCAAATTTTAAGACTTTTCAGGCTGCATATCCATATGTTGTCAGGAAGCTCTTGACTGAAAATACAGCAGCGACAAAGAAAATTCTTCATTCGGTAGGAAAACTCTCCCGAAAAAAAGCACCTTCTGTTCAAGTCCTAAAATGTGCTGCCACATTCTGCATTGTCATACATAATGTACTTGATACTTGATGAACAATTATGGATCCGGAAGTAACTTCTCTGATGTGCTTTCTGGGTCTTGAGGCCCATCTTTACTTAATGAGTTTCTGTTGCTGATGACAATTATTTTAGAAGTTTTTGTTCTGAATGTGCAAATATCACGGAAGAAATAGCTTTGGAACATTGAGATCAAGTGTTTCTGCTTGTCTCTCCGTGAGCAATGTGACTTCTGATGATGTTTTTTAAGATGACATTTTACTTATTGACTAGGTGGTTTTCACCAAGAAAAAGGAGTTCCGGTGGGAAAGGCTCTCTTTGTTTTTAAAAGTGGGGGTTACTAGGTATTCAATCTTTCTCATAGACTGATTGTCTTTTTTCTGTCACTTATCCTTCTCTGATATTTAAAGAGGGGATTACTAGTTTTGTCATTTCGTGTTCAACATCATCTGTTGTCCGACAGCTTTCCTACAGTCAGAAAATTGTGTAGAAGTTTATCCATTGTTAGATATTCACGAGACATGAGAATACCTCAAAGTCAGTTTCTAACCCCTTTTTAGAATAATTACAAATCTTCGTCACCAAGCTTCTTATGTTGGTCATGTTTCTCTGCAGAAAAAGCATGCAAGGTATAATAGCCTCAAATGATGACACTTCACCTGATATTACCCCAAACAGAGCCACCAGCATTTTTGATGTTGCGAATTTGGTCTTAAGACTTCTGCCATCTAAACAGGGCACTGTTCTTAGAAGACTCTTAATGACTGCAGTAAGTGCATCTGAGCTGGACCTTTTTATCTGCCTTTAGAGTGTTCTGTATCTGTTTTTCAGTGGTTAGAGAAATGCATGATGCTTCATCTGCATCTGATGGCTCTGAAAAATGTAATCGGTTTAATGCTACTAACAGGGATAAACTCATATAGAGCTCATGGTGGTTAATGGGAACCATAAATTGGCATTGCCTCCGGACAATTTTATATGCAGATAACATCTCCGGGTCTTACTCTCATTATTCGCATTATGCAAGCAGGATGGAGCTTCTTTGATCCGGGCAATGGTTTCAAAGGAGGGAGGATTCTTCCGGCAGCAACTGTGCGGGATAATTGTGGATATACTATACCAGTGGATGCTTGGAGCTATTGGAAGCAGCACTCGAGTAGCTCAATACAGCTCCCAGGTGAAGTTGGCAAGCGGGACAAGTGACTGTGAACTAGGTCCACCTTCCAGAAGTTCCATGTCCACCTACGATTATCAATCCATCTTTAAAGATAGACGGCTCAGAGTCATCTTCTCGAAGGCACTTCGCTCTGCACAGAGTGATCCAGTGCTGATGCTGAGATTCTGCTGGTCTTCACTGGTTATCTTCATGACAGCTTCGGTTTTGGCTTGTCATCAAGTGGTGGTGAATCTCTCTGAAGCCTATCTCGGCCCTATGCCATTTGCTCCCAAGCGATTCGCAATCAGCACATGAGATTCCTAACTGGTAACGTCGGAATAAGTGGCCACCAACTCCAAGTTGGGGGCAGATTTCGCAAGATTCTTGGTAGGTACATATGGGGAGGGCGAGCATCATCTAAGAAGCCTGACTGACATGCAGTTTCTTTTTGCTCTTTGAGTTATCTACATAGAGCTATCGGTTATTTACCTACCACTCGACCCAAACCTCAGTTGCATGCTGTGGTTGGAGCCGGGAAGTGATCAGGATGGAGGGTGGTCAATCTTGCATTGAGAGAGGTGTGTAGAATCAAATGAATCATGTAGAGAGTAGAGTACATGTGTAGTATACGGAAAGCTTTAACAGTTTATACAGCAAACTTCGGTTGTGTGAGCTGTGTAGGACACGAGAGAATTGATATATCCTCTTGGGAGCGATTGCTTATTTTGGATACGAGTACCTCTGACTCTGAGGCTGAGACATTGTAATTAAGTCGTAAGAGAAGCTGGAGCATTGGAAAAATTGCTGAGCGAGTGCAAACATGTGGAACCATCATATCGAAAATCAGTCGTGTGGGTTTCGCATTTGACTTAGGCCTTACTCTCTCCCTTTTAAAGTACGAATCATAGTTTTATTTAAACCTGAACGCCCAAAATTGCCATAAACTTTTCCGTTTGCTCTCAAAGTAACCTTTTTGATTTTGGCGGCAGAACTCAAAACTAGCTTCTTAGTGCCTTTTGCCGCTGTATCTGTCGTTAGAGGGGTGTAACTACAGACAGGCAGTTCGCGAGCCGATCATTCGTTCACTAGAACCATTGATGGACAGAGGTTCTTGATCTAAGCTTGATCAATACTTAAAGCTTTGAGCATCGTACTTCTGAATATCCGCAAATCAGGAAAACAGGGAAAAATGAACTAAACTCAGAATTAAACTCCACCAATGCATTGCGCTCTGCAAACCGAACAGCTATGCTGCCAAAATCCTGCGATCGGTGGGCTCTCCTACTCTGTCGTCCCCAGTCCCCTCTCACTCCCCCCTCAAATTGGATCATTTTGCGGTATCTGCAGTGCGTATTCATGCTTGATTGACGTGATCTGAGGAAGATCTCGTCCTGTTCGGTGCTTTGCTGGATTCTGGCACGAAGCTTCTGAGTGGTTTTTTAACGAGGTGGTAGTTGTACATGGGTATACACAGAAATATTTAAACGTCTGTGCCCAGAATGGCACAATCTAATACTAACACCTGGTTTACGTAAGAATGTCTGTAGCGGTAGTGTAATAATGCACTTAAAGAGTACATTATTTATGTGATTGTGGACTTCACTAAAGCTTGCATATTGGTCTCTCCGCACTAGTGTATTCTTCTAACTGAAGAGGCAAGGCATGCACTAGATGCATCCAGACTTCATAGCAAACTGGCAGATTGCATTCATGGATAGTGCATACAGTATATTTTGTTTGCCTAACAGAAAAATCATCAAGGCTGATTCTATCAGAGTTCCTGAATGCGGGCAAGTACCTTTGTTCAGAGATTGAGGAGGTCGGGCACTGAAAGAAATGCTTGCAGTAGAGAGGTTGGTTGAGGCACGCGTAGCAAGAACCACGAAGAGATGCCATGCGGAATGGTTGATTACTCGTGACAATCTGAATGTCAGGTAACTGCCTCAAAAACATGTTACATTACGATTGCAGTCGAGTCATTCTTGGTTCATGCTACCTTGGACCATCATCTTGATGGCACCGCAAATCAATTCATGTTTTCCCAGGCCTTTGGTTGAGAAACTTCTCCTCATCTCTGCATTGCTTGTACTTTGATTGATCTATACATAGATATAACGAATGTCACTACGAAAGCCACGAAGGATTCTATTTTCCTGTCCTGTCTTCTATCCTTTGCTGAAAGAGTTTGAGTTTTCTTATACAAGTGAAGAAGCACAAAATATTCCCCCTCTATTTGCGCCTTTGGCAGTACGAAAGCCGTACTTTAAGTTGCCAAAATGGAGCGAGAGTCAGCTTACTCGATCTAAATCATTTAAACTAATACACAGAGGATAGAAATCTAGACGCATTCTCCGGTGCACGTCAAAATCTGATGCTTGACACAGAAGAATACTCCCAAAGTCGTACCATATTTTTCCTTGACAGAATCAGTATAGAAACTACATATGCATAATCCATGTATTCTTACAGAATGATTGGCCCTGGCCAAATCCACTTAGGCTATTGTTTGAACATCCTTTTATAGAAGCTCTCAAGTACTGCTTGTGTACAAACCTCTAAGTAAGATGCATGGCAGCGAACTATCAATCAACACCACTAATATTGCTTCTGAAATGAGAAATCAGATAGTGTTATGTCGATTTCATGTTGATTACTCATCAAGTTTGGTTGTCCGGTCGATCCCTCTTGTCCTGTGGTTTCCAAATGCCTGCTCCAGGGCATGTCACCAACTTCCTGGTTCTGTGGGGACTGCAAGCCGATAACTGCCCACTGCTCGTTTTCGGCATCGGATTTCCTTGGAGAATTGCGAGCACTCTCGAGGCTCCTCTGTTGGTATTGGTGCAGGAGATGGATCGGCGACGAGCCATGCTCTGGAGTTGCTGGCGCACTCGCAGAGGGTGTTGAGATACCCGAGTGTTGGCTGTGCTTGACATGCTTCCTCGCCCTGTGGTGCCAGTGCTTTAGTGCTGTCGCCACGTGATCGTGGAAGATGGTGGGTTTCATGGTGGATCCCATCTGCAAAACGGAAGAGAAGTGTTATCTCCATGATCAACCAAGAAGAGGCTGCCTTTATTCTTAAGGGAAAACAATCACTACTGTGACACTCACTGCATTATCAGAGTGAAATGATCAAGTAAGCCACAAGTACTAACCTGGGTCACTATGGCGTAGAGTGGCAAAGTCACATAACTGCACACGATTTGTATGATGACCCTGGAGAATTGAGGTATATGCTTTATGTTAGAAGCTTGTTTGGAGGAAAGTTTGGTGGAAACAGACATTCACCATAAAATCTGACCATCCAGTTAATAGAAATCCTTTGAAAAATCGAAACTACACATGTTGGGATGGATGGATCGATGGCATTTTAAATCTTCATTAGTTGCCGCATTCCAGAACCCTATCTGTGTCTTTACTGAATGAGACTCACCCCATTGAAATTCTGATGATGATGGCCTCGAGTTTGTGGTGGAAGCAATTCCGCAAGGTGAATTGCCACTGAAAGCATAATTAGTGGAATAGTTAGCAAGACTATTTTAGCTGCATGACGCGTAGATACAATATGGAAGTTAGCTGACATCTTAGACAAGTCTCGCTAGGTGAAACTTTGATCATTGGAGATTTTACGAGTTTATTTTCAGTAGCGTGCACCGGATGTCCGAACGAGAAGGCATCATCAAAGGCTATTTAGACATTTGTCTTCTTCCCAAACAAAACCAAGAATGTGGCTTCCCTCTATTGAGAAGCATGTTCAGTGATCAGGCGATGGTTAAACTAGGGGAAAGTGCTCGCTGAACCGAAATACTCACGGTGCTCCAGGCGAAGAAAGCAAGTTGAAAAGCATTCTGCAGAGAAAATGACAGAATAACTTGTAAGCACAAAACGTGATCTGAGATGATAATATACAGGATTTTCCAGTACCTCAGTATGTCTAGTTTAATTTCATGTGTCTTCATATTCTCTGTTCTAGTTCAGAAGAAAATTAAGTTCTACTTTTCTCATCTCGTCTTACAGGACAATCCAAGGAGCTTATTCTGTGCTCCTTTCTATTTCAGTTTTCGAAGTTGGCGTGAGCTAAACATGTTCTTAACAAAAACTGATGCTTGAAAGTAGCAACATGAAGGAAAGTACCTGAAACAGGACAAAGTGAATTAAAAAGAGGATGAAGTGCGGCCGACCAAACCAGAAAAGCTCGTCGCCTGGCTGAACCACAGGTGTTCCCTTAACCACATCCCCTCTCTCTTGAATTCTTAGTCCCATCTTTGTGATAATAACTTGTAGCTTGGCTCCTATCATCAGGATTATCTGCAGAAGTCAATTTATCTTTGTCAATCTCATGTCGGGTATTTACTCAGAACTTGTGAACCAACTTATACGGATGAAGTAAAATATGTCATAGATCAGTACTTACTATCAAAGAAATGAATGGAAACCACAGGTAAGAGTGCCACCCTGAAGTTGTAGAGAAAGGAACGATCTTTAGTCATCAAAAGATAGATGGAGCAATTCCAATGTTAATTCTAAATTACCGATATCAACATATAAGAGAAAGCTTTTCATTTCATCTTAGCCCAAGTAGAGACAGATTTCATCTGTTTATGCTAAAGCTGGCTTATGAAAAGTTCTTTGACATGTTATGAGCAATGCTTGATGGTAAGATTTTTGGTTGTACTGTGTGAGTCTGACTGTGTATTGCTTTCCCAATGACACATTTGGACCTTAAAATGACCACTGGATCTGCATATCCGTTTTTTGCTTATTGGTGAACTTGCTGATATAGTGATCTCCTATGGTTTGATGCAAGTATCATCTTCTGCAAAAATTTTCTTGTAGCGATTGGTCATACGTTCGAAGCTGAACTTACCATGTGCATTGGACAGCAGGAACAACACTGCAGTGAACCATATAGTAGGACTGCAAATGCAAAGTTAGAATTTTTAGTTGCATTATCGGTCGGATACGATATAATGACAATAAACTTTGGCGGGGTCGAAAGAATGAACCTTATCCCAACAACCACTTTGAAATCCTCTTCGAGCGACCTGCGAATGTACTTCTGGAAGTCGAACCTGGTTTCATTTTCAGGTGCTAAATGCGCCTGCAAATACAGATGATCGACAGATGAAACTAGCTTTTGACTATCTTGAAAGGGACAATTGAATTATCAATTGGGGTGATGCTTACGATGATAAAGCCATGTCTCAGTGCCATGTAGTCAACCTTCGTGACTGATCCAAAGAATTGTCTGAAGAAGCACACCTGGTGCAAAAACAAGGAAACCCATTTGAGATAGATAAATGATTACGTGACGAGTTGCATTTATATCAACATAAAAGTTCAAAGCCGTGCTTTTTCACATGGTTATAGCCATGACGGAGAAATGATCACAGTCAGAGAAAATTGATAAAGTCTAAGATTGACTCACAATCCAAAGGGAAATTGGTGAACGGCTCCAAAAGCTCAAGTGTCTTCTCCCAAATGATGTCTCACTTGCAAACCTAAACCTCTGTGGATCTGCAACACAGCACCATTTTTGAATACTGATTTCTACTCCACAAAGCGGCTCTAAGTCGCCGTGCCGTATAACTGACTGCATAACTACATAGTGCGACCAGTGGACTGAGTCGACCCAAAAATGATTGAGTGAACAATGACTTGAGCCGATTACCTGTCGGAATGACAACCTGATATTTGTGCATTTATATCCATGTAATTGCTTGATAATAACTGAAGGAATTGCATATTACAAATCTTGGACGTGTAATATTTTAGAAAGATAAGCAAATCAGATATTAGAAGTTGTCATGCCAAGTGATAGCTCAGTAAATGCTGGTCCGCCAAAAAAAATATCTACTAAAGATACCCACACCCTTACGGCAATCAAGAGTCGAAGATGACACTGACCATGGACCAAAAAAAATATCTACTGAAGATACCCACACCCTTACGACAATCAAGAGTCGAAGATGACACTGACCATGAGCGAATTGGTGTTCAGGTGTCTTTGTCTCATTTTCCCACACTTTCCACTTCCTCATCTGCAAAGCAGTTGATCTGTCACAGAGAGAGAGAGAGAGAGAGAGAGAACGAGGGGGAGAAAGAGAGGCATTACCTTGATGGTGCCGAGAGCCAAAGTTGTGATGCAGTAGAGCACATGGAAAATGGCTAATACAAAGATGAATATGTGCAGCTGGTGTATTCCGTATGCTGTCACAAACGCGACCTTCCCCTGCAACAACGAAGCCACCTTCTTGTCAGTTATTGAGCATTGAGATTCAGAAAGGAGAAACTGGAAGAGCTAGCTTGCCTTTTCCGAGCACTTGTCGTATCCCTTAGTGGCCAAACTCCGGCGAGCGACGGTCCCGACGCCGGAAAAGTCAAGGAGCCTCCGTCCTTTGCTAGAACTCACGTCGCTAACCTTGTCCTCACTGCAAGGAAGCCACGAGGACGCAACGCTCTTTGAAATGCAGAAGCCCGAAATGGGATCTTGGAACACCGTCAGGAGCAAGGATATGAACCCCAGCAGCATGAGCTCTGCACGTTAATTCCGCAAGACGTTCGGTCTCATGCTCTAGACATACATGTCTCAGTGTGCTTAAGCTTTTGGATTGAGTTTTTTGCTTATAAGTTGTTAGTACTCGGATCACTAATCGATTTCAATGATATTTAACTTATTGAGCACCGCGCGTTTTCAGATTGAACAAGTTTCGGCAGAATAACGAAAGTACCAGAGAGAGAAGATCATGTATGTACCATTTTTAACCACTTCAAGGGCTTCAAAAAGGGCTGGCCTGCGTTTTTTTGTTAACCACTGCAGCATGAGAGCGCAACGCACACTTAGTTAATCTTTACGACGCAGACAAACATATGAAGAAAGAAAGAAATATTTCTACTTTGTACATGTTACGTAGATGTAAGCGGGTACCTTGCCCAAGAGGTGAATGACATGTTCGATGAAGATGGAGATGGCGAGCAAGACGAAGCACACGACCGCCACACTCCATGTCGACGTCTTCTCCAATGTCCGCTCGTACTCTGGGACCGGCTTTTTCGACATTCTCTCTCTCTCTCCGGTGAAGATGATGATGATGATGATCAAGAAATAGTGTCAGACAAAAGCAAATATTAATTCCCAGAAGAGCTTGATGAGTTCTCTTCTCCTCTTCTTCCCGAGATGAGTTTGGAGCTCTTGACTAGCGTCTGTGCTCTTTGAAGAGAGAATTATGTTTACAACTTATATACGTTACTAGTGTGATACATTCCTATATATATATATAGAGAGAGAGAGAGAGAGAGAGAATCCATTTTACGTACTCGAGTCGACATGCCTCTTCTTGGGAAGAGGCGATCATTCAGAGCTTTGACTCTTCCAACTGGGCAATGAATCCAGAGACTGGTCCAACACAAACTTGCGCGATAGAGAGAGAACGCGCGGGTGTTTGGCACTTTGACTTCATTCCAAGAACGGAAGCCTTAAATAATAATCTACGTGACTTCATAAAATATCCGCCAGAAAAAAGAAAACTAATCTGATTAGAGACTTGGCCCCAACGAGATGTTTATTTGTTAGATTTAGATTAGATAAGTCAAGGGACGATTAAGCTGCTAATCTCATCGGTTTGACCGTGGAAGAATCCCAGTGTGCCCCGTGGTTTCCTTTCTTACTATCTTGTCCTATGTTCAAATTTTTTGATACTTCTGACTTTAAGGTAGTTGTTTAATGGTTTCGATTCTTGTCCTTTGTTACGTACATATGTTATCTTCTGACACGGATTTGGTGCGATTGTCTCAGATTCCCCTTTTCAAATTAAGAATCCTCCCTCCTTTTTAACCCCGACGGCCGCTCAATTATTTGGCCCATCTCCTTTGCGTCTATCGCCTGATAAGATGCTGTGAGCATTCGTGTTGTTAATGCTCTAATTACGGGTGACCGATTAAACTTAAAAATAAAGCTTGTGAGCATTCGTGGTGTTAATGCTCTAATTACGGGTGACTCGTCTCCTTTGCGTCCATCGCATTGACAAGATGTTGTCTCGTGGAGGTTGAAGCGGTCCGCTGGGGGACAATTTGACTGGACCAAATGTCGAAAATTCGAGTGAAAGAAGGAGGAGAAAGAAAGTTCGGACAAGAAGAAGCGATCAATCACTTGGAAAATGTCTTGGAACGTCCCACGACCGGCGGCAAGAGAAGAGCATAATACGTGACCAATGGTGGAAAGAACCAGAGTTTGCTTCTGATGTGATGAAGTTGACGGCCTCCTCCAATGCATCGTCTAGTTGAAGCATAACGGAAGTTGGAGTACGTTGGGCCTCCTATTTATTACAATTTGACTCCATCCGATGCCTTCATTCGTTAGGGTGAGGCGAAATTTCAACTTAGGGCCTAAGTGCCTTTTATTTTCTCAAATAAGGGCCTAAGAGTCTCAAATGTCATAATTGTTTCAAAAAATTACCTAATTGAAGGGTATTTTCGTCTTTTTATTTTTTAAATTATTTTTTTCCTATTTTTCTCTTTTTCTTTGTTTTTTTTTTCTTCTTTCCCTGCCCTTTCCTCCCCAGCGTCTTCTGCAACCATTTGACGGCCTTCCTGGCAGAGTACAGTGGGCGATCGGAGCCATCGTCGATCGCGAGAATGGCGGCGAGGATGCCCCCGATGCCGATCTACGCGAGGACGTCGAAGAAGTCGTGACGGAGGGGTGGAGGTCGCCGGTCCTGATGGGGATCTGGTCCTCGAGGCGGACGAGGGCAGCACTGGCGACAATGCAAGTGGTCCCGCAACGCCTTTGATGCAGAGGAGGCGAGTGCGCTTGGCAGCCTCGCAGTGGGACAACCATTTCTACTCGAGTTTGGTGAAGATCTCCCTTGCTCAGCTCCATTTGGCTTCTCTCTCTGGGTCACTACTGATTCATAATGGTTTCTCTATCGCCCAATAGCCAACGCGAGAGAGTTAGGGTTTTGACGAATTGGGTTCAAATTGAGGATTTGCAGAGAGGTAGATGCTTCAATGAAAAAGATGCATAGCGCCCCTACCCTCGCCGTATTTGGCGAGGGTCGCTCGACGCCGGCCTGGGTGAGGGTTGTCCTCACTAGTGCTTGAAACGATTTGAGCAATGTAGACCCTTATTTGAAATAATGTTCATTTCATATCTTTATTTGAGAAAGTGAAGAAACTTTAAGTCTTGATTTGAAATTTTCCCTCATGAGGAGCATGTAAATTAGTGAGCCCTTAAGATCTTTGTAGGAATAAAACACAGGTGACCAAAATATAAGCATACCCTGAAAAAATGCGTCCGAGAAGAAAGATTTAGCATAGAATTCTGTGTTCCATGGGGCTGTCCGGTACACGGGTCGTCATATGTTGTGCATCGGGGAAAATTATTAAATTAAATTTTGAGGAGCTAGTTAAATGGTCAAGTGCTTGATTCGTAACCCTTTCAAACCACTACTCCACCCTCTTATACTAGCCCTTCGGGGGCCAAACTCGGTCGCCCTGCGGTGCGGAACCTGGCTCGATGCAAGCGGAAGGGACGGTTTGCGTTTATTAACGAGGACCGTGTTATAAGCAATAAATAGAGGAAGCTGGCAATCCCAGTGTCCTCTCTACTAATTCCAGGACTGTGGATAAAAAACCAATTCGACATTCGCAGGAACCAGTGGAAGGAGTCGTCGTCGAAAGCGATAGCAGCCGGGAACCAATCCCGACATGGCCGGATTGTAGGGTTAGAAATGTGAAGAAGAAGGTGATGTTAGTATTTTCCTCCTCGTGAAGTTGATTTTGGCTCGCATGTCCGAACCCAGATCAAAGCTCTTTCCTCTTGTAACTGTTTCCCTTTAGCCAATTTG
Source organism: Rhodamnia argentea (assembly GCF_020921035.1). Classification (NCBI taxonomy): domain Eukaryota; kingdom Viridiplantae; phylum Streptophyta; class Magnoliopsida; order Myrtales; family Myrtaceae; genus Rhodamnia; species Rhodamnia argentea. The sequence goes on along the minus strand of NC_063154.1, from coordinate 3,860,107 downwards.
CAGTTGATCTTATTTGACCCGTTGGCTTGAGTCGGCCAAGCAAGGGAAGACCCCAAACGTACGTTGCAGAAGGGACAAACAACTGATACATCCCAATGATGTCGCATCACTAGCCGACTTTTCTCGCTTACCTGTCTAAACTATCTAGATTTTCTTAACGCGACTTGACGGATTCCGGTCCATTCGGTTGGACACGTCGCTTCGTGCCCGAAATTCGATGGCGGCTCCTTCGGGTGATTTTGCTGGTATGGCTCGTGGCGACAGCCTTTCGAAGGTGTCGCTAGGTTTTACGTTACTTCAACATCAACACAAATTGTTGGAGTACACGACTTGTTAGCTTCCGAGAGTACTATTACCACGTGTTGAAATTATCTTATATCGATTTTGAAAGGGGCTGATGATCTATCAATAAATATAAGGAAAAGTCTCACCTTTAAGCTAGTGTTTGAAGTTAAAAAAGCTCAAGAACACGTGACTTTCTAAAAGTATTTGAAACTTATCCAAAGCTCCTCTTTAGAACACCCCAAGAAACTCAAATCAGGGGGTGGAGCAAAAATTTTACGGCATTAACTAGGATTTCTAATATCTCTTCCTCTTTCCTCTTCATATCATCTTTGCACAACCATCTTCTTCAACCTCCAAGGAGGAGAGGGTTTGAATTAGATCTCTCCTCCCTTTTTCTTTTTCTTTTGCTGTTTTGATTTTTTGTTTTTTTTTTTTTTTTTTGGTAGTGTATAAGTTCAATTTTGAAGAAAATCGGAAGAGTTTCGTGAAGATTTTGCTCTCACAATCATGGATGTGAAATCTTTGCTCGTTCAACCTTGTTATTCCGAATCGCAATGATGTCGGGGATGCCAATCTAAATGTGCACCTCCTAAAGGCAAAATCACAGCAATAGTTAAAAATCTCAGTGTATGTTCATTATCGAGAACAATTAGGTCATCGGACCTCAATTTTGGTTTGAAGAAGTCAAAAATCATTAAAAAAAAAATTCGTGTGTAAGGCTAAGGAACTTTGGTTGAATTAATGCGAATGAGTGCAAGCCTTGCTACTCGGACACACCCAATGCTGACCATACCGAAAGACACGAAAGCGCACGTTTGGTTTGAAGAAGGCAAAGATCTATTCTCCGAGTGTGTGATCTATAACCTTATCTTGACAATTCATCTTGTTATCTGAAACTTGTTTTGCTTTGAAGTTGTCTGAAATTTGTCTTGAATTGATGTTGGACTGCCTTGTTTCTCTTTCGTATTTATGGGGAAATGAATGCAATGCTATTTGGACAAAAAAAAAATGCCGATTTCTAGGGGAAAATTGGAAGTTTATACAAATGTGAGCACTTGGTAGTCACAGTTCTTGGGTGAGTAAGTTGGACATTGGAGCCACCCGCTAATGTTTTACTGGTGCCCGTCTCAACAGCAGCCATCTCAATGTGCAAGTTCTTACTCTCATTATTCGCATTCGGCAAGCAGGATGGAGCTTCTTTGATCCGGGCAATGGTTTCAATGGAGGGAGGATTCTTCCGGCAGCAACTGTGAGGAATGATTGCCCATATACTACTACAACAGTGGATGCTTGGAGCTATATAGGAAGCGGCACTCGAGTAGCTCAATGCAGCTCCCAGGTGAAGTTCCACATCCACCTACGATCATCAGCCCATCTTTAGAGATACGCTGTTCAGAGTCTATCTTCTCGAGGGCACTTGGCTCTGCACAAAGTGACCCGGTGCTGCTGCTGAGATTCTGCTGATCTTTACTGGTTATCCTTGCGACAGCTTCGGCTTCTGCTTCATCGAGCAGCGGTGAACCTCGTTGAATACATGTTACATTAAACGCAACTGTTCCAGTCAACTGTCGGTTGCCTGGGTTGTCGTCGATGGCAATTGGATGCATGGTGACCATGTTGGTTGCGGGTGGCAAGCACCAAATCTGTAGGAGTGGACAAAGTAGTGCGTTCACGCGTTGCGCCTACAATGTAGTAAGTCAAGCCTCCTCAGTCAAACACTTTAAGCCAACTTCTTCAAGACACGTAATAGACCTCGACGTAGAAGTGGAGCTCGCATAGATTCGAACTCATCATCAAGTTTCAGACAGAAATTTTATGATACGTCTACAATTGCGATATTCAACAAACTTGCAAGCATCAGAAGTGGCTTTCCATTATGGCTCAGATAAGACTAATTGATCCCAGATAGAATGCACGAATGATAAAAAATCATTAATAGACCGATTTCTCTCCTAATGCATGCAATGCAAATTCCTTAACAGTTACCATCGATGAGCAATATCCGAAATGGAATATCGTATGGTGAGTAGATCTCATGCGTCCTTAGTCTTATTGAATGGGCCAAACTGAAGTTTGATAGATAGAATCGAATTGTTACCAAGTAAGAATCTAATGATTTTTGTGATGATGTCAACGATTGACACGAGGAGCGGCGCATGGAATGCGTAGCAATGTGTGGCGGCATGTGACTACCAAACCAATGCCGATGAGCAATATCTGAGATGGAATATCATAAAGGTATTGGCAGCGAAATTTCTGGATTTGGGTCATATGAGACTAGCAAGTCCGATGGTGGTATTGGTTTTTTCGAAACAACCAATGAAAGTGTCGAAATAGCACTCATACGCATCAGACTTGATGGTTCCAAGACGTGACGGCGCGTAATGGCACATGAGGAGGCAACCGGTGGCAGATCATGACAAAACTCCAAGATCTGGCTAGTCTGAGACGAGTCTGGTGGTATATTCGTTTTCCAAAACAAACAACAAAAAATGTCAGAAGAACACTCAAGGGCGGTGACGTAGAGTTGGAAACGAGACACCGGCGCCGCTGGCGTAACGTGGCTACAACCACCGTATGACTCGATGGGAACTTACTCAGACAACGAGAGTGTTGATACCAAGATAAGCATAAATCAGAAATAATTAATTGTGTAATTTTTGTATATTTCATTATAAAAAGTATAAGAGACTTAGTATAGCATGGGTTTTTAAGGATGACTATATATATTAATAGAAATTAAAATATTAATTACAATTAAGCGGGATCAATCAAGAAAGATAATATACAATCTTGAGAGATATCCGGAATCAAGGAAAACATATCTCTAACAAAAACTATACGAGTTTCATGACTACTATTGGTCGGGCCATTAAGCCTTTTAAGATACGAGTTACAGGACAACTCTTGATCGAGCCGTTAAGCCTTTTAAGAATCTCTCTTTCCCTCCTTTTCGTCTATTGCTTTTTAACAAGGATCTTATTAACGTTTGCTCCCCGCCATTGTAAAATTAGTTCTGTTTTCAATGCAATAATCACACATGACATGAGATAGACACTCCATTCTAAATAACAAACTTTTCTTAAAAAGCTCTTTCGGAAGAAGATTTATTCTTGATTTGTTATTTTTTTTCATTCGAAATATCTCTCCAACGCCGTTAGATAGTGATTGTACTTTTTCAGTTGGGGGAGATGGCTAAGTGGACTAAAGTGTAGGTGTTTATTACCCGACGAAAGACGTTTCTATCGATGATACTAACATGGGTCAAGGAGATAATGAGCTTGGGCGAACTCGGTCTAGGCCGGAGAGAGGAATCACACAAGCTGGCCTTCAATCGGCTTTGCAACTCCCCGATCTTCTTTTCTGAATAAATTACCCACCAAAAGTTACAAAAAGAAGTTACTACATTAACTGCGGATTCCTAGAGGGAAAATTTTGACGGTATACACAAAGGTGTTGCGCTCGGTATTCATAGTTCTTGTATGCATGCGTTGGACGGTGGAGCCACCAGCTTTTCGCTCAATGCCCCTGTTTCATCAGCAGCCCATCTCTATGCGGATCAACAACACCTAAAATCAAAAAGAAAAGAAAAATCCATTAAGAAAAAAAAAAAAAAGAGAAGAAGAGCAAAGCAAATGACATGAAAATCGTAGCGTGTCCGGCAAGTGATCATGTCTTAATTTAATTCACTTGATCAAGCCAACCGCATGTAAAGATATGGCGAAATTAAAAAGAGATCTTACAATATGAGATTATTGTCCAAAAAGTCTTAAACATATTATATAATGGTCAATTCAATCTTAAACCTTAGTCTTAAACCTTTTGATGATGTGTCCACTTTAATCTTAAATCTTTCGATCATGCCAAAAGGTTTAGGATTAAAAAAGCATAATAGAAAGATTGCACTGAATTTCGAGTGGCAGAAGGTGCACGTCCGAAAGGGCACTGGTCACGAGGGAAAAAGGAAAAGCAAATGGGCCAACTTAGGGTAATCTCGAAGACACAAAAAAGTCAAAACCCCTTGTACAGAAAAGGTGAGGAGTAAGTGATTGCATTAAGGAAGGCATTGGGGACGAGATGAAGCAATGAATATCTCAACTCACCACCAGTAGCTGTCGTGCCGCCTCGTCCCGGGCCAGATTTTGGGCACGCGAGGGTCGCGTCCGTAAGGGTATTGATACAGATCGTCCTCTCTCCTGGCGTTCTGGAACGCGCAGCAGCCCACCGCGTAGAACAGAACGAGAAGCAGTAGCACGACCACGTTGAGCATCGAGATCTTGTGCCACCTCCTCCTTGCCTCCTCGATCGCTCCGGCCTTGCACGAGTCGCAGTCGTAGCACAGCAACGTCGGCGCGTTGTTCCACTTGTAGCAGTCCGGGTCTTGCGCCACCGCCACCTCCCCACTGTACACGCAAGATGTCGGCGGCTTACAGCATCCCGACTGCACTTAAAAGAGGTGCCTCTAATTAAATCGAACCTACTCGGATGAAATTAGATCGAGATTAAGCAAAGTACATGTTAGACCATAGCCTAACCTGTATAGGAGACAAATCCTTCACCGAGTAATCAATAGGCGTCCAAGAGGCAATCTTCTCACACGTCCTTGACCTGAAAAGGCAACTCCTGATCGTCCTCCAATAGCGAGGGTCCTTGACCCTGCCCCTCAGCCACGTCGAGTACCCCTCGAGCCTGTACTCCTCGTACTTATGGCCAGGGACTGCCACCCCACCGCCAGGGGCGGTGACCACAAACCCGAACGCGGTGAAGGCCATGAAGGCTGCTATGAGGCACAGCATGACCACCAAGTAGACCCAGAGCGCCCACACCAAGTTAAAGCATGCCCCGATGAATCCCACCAGAGAAACAACAAGGATAACGAAGCCGATCACGAGAAGCGGCGTCTGGAGGGTGTGCTCGCATGTGGCACCGCTCCTCGCCATCCACAGGCCGGCTCCGATGATGGGTATCGAAGCCAAGAGCGAGAGGAGGTTCAAGAAACCAACCACCGTGTTGCTCATGAAACGACACATTGCCAAAAGATACTACGAGTCCGTTTTGAGTATGGGGAAGGAAGGAGTAAGGGAAGGTGATTCTGGCAATCTCAAAATGCGATGTCTCCTTTAGGTTGTGTATTTAAATGAGAACACAAGTTCAATTGCGCCTTTAGCTTTAGGGCAAAAAGCTTCGAGAATTCAAGAAAAAAAACATAGCTTTGATCTGCTTTTTTTTTTTTTTGTTCTTTTTGGCTTTCCGTGTGTTGGGTGTTCAATTATAAAAGTTACATCCCAAACGTGACAATGACCATATAGAATTCGCACTTCTTAGCCATTAAGGAACTCGTTAATCTAGTGCCCTGAGATTTTTGTTCACTTCTTATGTTTTTTCTTTTTTTCTTTTTGAATTGTACAACCCAAACAAGAACACAGAAAAATAACGAAGAAACCAAACTGCGAACGGAGAAGAACACAGAGAAATAACGAAGAAACCAAACTGCGAACGGAGAAAGCAGCAGGGCGCGGCATTCGCATCCTTTTCTCGTCTCGATTTATTTGTGGAGAGCCTCTTATTCAACGACATCGTAATCAAAAGCCAAAAAGAAAATAGCAAAAAAAAATTGCCAAAAATTCAGGGGCCAATTAAGAAGGAAGATGCGAAAATGAAGTGAATGTACAAATGGGAGGAGGGGGGGGACTAGGAACTAGAAAGAGAGCCAGGCAAGGACTGGTCGCTCAAGAAATGCCGGAACAAGAAGAGGGCGAGCCTGGGCTGGCCCAAGGGGACCTCGTGTCCCGCGCCTCTCACCGTCGCGTAAGTCAGGCCCTCGTATTTCTGGCTCCATCCACCAACCTGGATCCCATTCGCACCCAATGTCAGATTCCTCTCAACTCTTCAAATCTTTGCATTTTCTTTGAAAGTCCTAACGTGTAGGCTAGGAATTACCTGCTGGCGATCATCGTACCAAGCGTACCAACTGGTGTTGGTCTTGAGCCCCAGAGCTTTGATGGAGTACCGGGTCGCAGATAGCGGCAGCACGGCGTCGGTGTCGCCACTGTCGACAACAGCGTTCAAGAGGGGAATCAGAACGGTCTGATGTGATGAAGCATCGCTAAGGAGGAGGAAATAACGAAGACGAGAGCTGACCTGTAGACCCAGATCCGAAGACCCGCGGCTATGAGCTGTTTGTAGATGGGAAGCATCGATTTCGGAGAATCTGTCCACTTTCCCCGTACCACAGAGCTGCAGAGAGGAACAAAACAATGGGTGGAATCAGGGGTCACCCAAGCGTTTGAGGAAATGCCACAACGAGTTTCGAGGGAGCGAGACCTGCAAGTGACCCAAGGATGAGGGATGCGAGTGACGTTGGCGTGGAGAGCCCTTTGGACGCTTCGTCGGTTCATGTACTTCTTCGTGTACATCACTATGCACTCGTCGTTCCCTCCGAACTTCCATGGCTGAGGTCAAGAGGAAAGACGATGAGCTAAGAGAGTATATGCTGACACAAATATGTTCGATTAGATTAACACTTAAAGTTTAGCAATAATTAGATTAATTGGCCCACTAATCCCTTGAATTGCGACTTTCTACCTAGAATTTTCATCTTGCTGCCAGTTATCTTGAACCGTGATTTTCTTGATCCATCGAGAACAGTTTAAATGTTCGTTTAAGAAATGAGGGTAGTAAAATTCGTGGCTTTTCTTTTGTCCAATATGAGTTTTGAGTAGGCTCACCAAGGATTGGTCCGCCCTGTGCTTCAGCGTGCCTGTTGCTGGGCAAGGGCTGCTATAAATGCTGTAAGGGTCGATATCCCCGAACTCGGTAGTAGCGCGGACAAGCGCCGCGTTACACTTGTCATGAGGGAAGAGGAACGAATCGTACGGGCAAGATTCATTCAAGGCCGCGTACGTGGAGTCCGATATCAATCCATGGTTCCACCAAAACTCGTACGTGCCGATGGTATCATAAAAATCATCGAAAAGAGCATTTCCCACCTGCCCAGCAACACTGGATCAGATAAAAGACACGAGATGTATCCATATCCAACTAACCTTGTCTGCCTCTATCTCGATGTACGTCACGATCTCTAATGCTTGTCGATCAAAATAAGGTGTCATTTTATACGGGCTTTGTGTCGTCGACATTCTATCCAAGGAGAGAGAGACAAACAAGAAGGTCTTTGAAGTCGAGGACAACACAATGACGTACCATGAAGCCTTTGAAGTTAAGAACTGGGTTCCTTGTCCCGTTGTTGTGCCGTGCAATGACCAAAGACAGCTCAGGAATGTAATGACCTGCAGATTACGGAAAGCGAACATCAATCAAAACAAAGATTGAGACAGTTACCGGAAAAAAGAGGTGCATGGGATCGGTTCTGAACCTGCATAGCTTTCCCCGGCAATGTAGAAAGGCCTATGCTTGTATTGAGGGAACCTCTCAAGCCAATTCATCAGGAATGTGAAGGCATCTTGAGCTGCACAGCCAAAACAGCTGGTAAGAAGCATATCTTTGCCTAGACCGATCGGCAGTGAATTCGTGATCTCGCATGAGATTGCTGGAGAGGAGTCGATCCACAGCCAGATTGATTCAAATGGTTCAGATGAATCCGAATTGTTCACATTAAACCATTATAAAGGCGCGTTCATTTGAGTGTTAGAACTATTTTTGTCGTTTCGACTTGAGAAAGATATATATATATATATATAGAGAGAGAGAGAGAGAGAGAGAGAGAGAGAGAGAGAGAGAGAGAGAGAGACCTGTTCTCTTGTCACCAGGGTTGTACACATCAGAGGACGTGTTGGAGTAAGAAAACCCCACACCAGCAGGAGAGTCCAGGAAGAGCAAGTTTGCCTCTGCAAAACCAAACCCCATCACAATCAAGCTGCGCATGAAGATGTTACGACGTAGAATCTCATATCATGCACATTGCACTCCACACACCACAATTCATGCTCGCTCACCTGCGTTCCAAGCATAGGGGTTGAGGTACAGAGTCTTGCCGTTAGGCCTCACACGAAACGGCCCCACCTCCTCTGACGCGCCGTACGCCACCGAGGAGCAGCCAGGCCCGCCATTCAGCCACAGGACCAGTGGCTTCGATGCTGGGCCAAGACTGCGCGGCACCTCCATCAACCAGTAAAACAGAGCCCTCCCTGCACTGGGGTCAACCGTGACATAGCCGGAGTACTGAGAGAAGGTCACATTCCCTGGCTGTCCCGGCAACTTCACGATCTTGTCCCTCTTTTGTTGGACATTAACGGAAGTTGCAGAAGTAAAAGATAGCAGCAAGATCGCGAGGACTAGAAGAAGGTGAGGCAAAGAACAAGAAGTGTCCTTGCTCGTGTTCTTATTGCTCATGATTGGGTTTGAAGACACGTCCCCTGTTTAGCTTTTGGGCAGCTTTTGGAAAGGAGTTCGTCTTCAGCTCGGTGAAACTTTTGCGAATTGGTTTCTAAGTGATGCCCTGGGAATTTATTGTGCCATGTGAATGATTCATAGGTTCGTTCTAGGATGGCCAGGACGGCATCGTTTTTATACTATTGTTAATGTTGCTTGTGAAACTCGATTTCTTAGCTCATGCTGGCTCTGACTTTTTTTTTTTTTCCATGGGGGCAGCCGGGCAGGGTAGCCATACTTTATAACTAACGGACTGAGGGAGACCGCCCAGTCGCTTGATACTCAGTACAATTTTACTCTATAGGTCCTCAAATTAATGAAATTTCTCGAAAAAACAATCTCAACCTCTCGAATTGTCCTCTTTTTATCTCTCGTCTTTGCTAGAGTTGTATCTTTTATTGGGGAGGAAGGCGGACCGACACAACATGATTGATGTGAATTCCCCATCTCACCTACTCTAAATCATGCTAAAAAAATGCTTAATCAGTTAGTACTTATGGAAAGGGCCTTGTGGGGATCAGTAGGTTTGTATGTACCTAATACATTGAACAGAACGTCATCTGGATGCTGACTCTGATGTGCACTTCTCTTCTTCTTCTTCTTCTTTTTATGCTTTTCTTCGACGGAAAACGCCGAGTGTGAAGTTCGTGTTGTGGAATTTTATGCAGATCTACACTCGGCTTCATCATAAGACCTGCAGAGTTTATTTAGGACAGTCTGAACTTAGTTTATGAATCCGACGATCACCCCCCCCCCCCAAAAAAAAAAAAAAAAAAAACTTTAGTTTATGAATCCGCTCAGCAAAAGGAGGTATGAACCTGTGAGAAGTCAGAACCCATGTTGCCGTCGATCTCATGATCTGGAAAAATTCTTGAATGAAACAAAACTGAGTCAAGACCTCAGACAGCCATCATCAAATCAGGAACTCATTGGATCCCACACAAGTCAAAGCCATCTACATCAAGGCCTCATCGTGGACAGTTGACCTAATATCGGATCTCTATGAACCATTCAAGACTCTACTTACCATTCTTTTCTTTACTTTTCACTCTTTTGCACGATCAAGGATCAGCCAACTGTTCAGTTGACTAACATCCCCCCCTCCTTTGACCTTTTCTTAGTCCTTGGATGGCGCCGTTTATTTTTACAAACCATTAGGCATCACTTACAAGTTACAGGTCACGTGGTTTCAATCCACACCTTTCATCGTGCTGATCCATCTCGACATTTCCTGAACAGGGCAAGTGTTTTATTTGAATTGTATGTTACTTTGGGCCTGAACAGGGCATTTTCTTGACTTTTCCTGAACAGGGCATTTTCTTGGATCCGAAGAAGTGAGGGCAGCTCACTTTTCCTCGTGCCACGCCCTAGCTCACGGGCTTCTGTTCTAGGCTATAAAGAATTAGATCCCGTGCGAAGAGATGGAGTTTTTTAAATGAGGGAGACAAATAATCCACGCCTAGGCATTATTAAGTCTCTGAATGACTTTGCTTTTTCATCAGTTGTTTCCTGACTTTTTTGTATGTGTCAAACGGAAATATTGAGCGAATGTTATCTTTCTTCGACACCAGGATCACTGAACACGATTATAAAATGACAGATAGAACAGATATTGAGTAGTTTTCGACGAAGCCAAGACCCCCGGAACCCCCACAAGCAAGGTCTCAGAGTTGAGAGAGTAATACAGTACATTCATCAATAGGAAAACTGCGAAGAATCATTCTTCCTTCTGGATTTTGAAGGGTAAGGATTTGACAACTTCAAGACATTTCATCATGGCCGTTCTTTCTTCTAGTGACCAACAATCTGTAATGAATGGCCTAAACAATTGAATAGGAACTCCACAAAGGAGGCAAGAATCAATAGGCACTCGAGGGGAGTGCATCTTTCTTATTCTGTATCCTCATAAATAGAAAGAATTTTTCCGTTAATTTTCCTCGGATATTCACACTGAACTGCACCAAAGTAATGGCTTCTTCTATCTTGTCATAGGTTTACTCTCCAAGAATGATCTGAAAAGAATGAAGGCTTGTCGAGGACGGTGGAGTGGAACCTCATGTCCTGCTCCAGTCACCGTTACGAATGTCAGCCCCTTGTAAACTTGGCTCCACCCACCGACCTGTATCGCCAGAAGAAGTTTGAGGACAAGCAAGCACTTCCAGATAAAGTTCTCAATCAACTTTCCTTGGAAACGGTTTTGGCTGGTTAATGTTGAGAAGAGGGTCAACAATCAGATTCTGTTTTATCAGTTTAGGTTAACAAACGTATCGCCGTGAATATCGCCTGATTAACTAGCCAGGTGATATCTCGCAAGTGAAAGAAGTCAAAAGGTTGTCGAACACCTGTATAAACAGCTGCTATGATCTGCTACTTTAAGCAGGTGAGATCTGAGCCAGCGTATTACAGATAAAGATTGGAAGAGCAAAAGAGAAATTCAAGTTTGTTTAACTGCAGACAAGTAAAAGAACAAGATCTCAATCTAACTGTAAAGAGTACAGACCTTCCCATTGTCGGTCCATGGGTACCAATTGATAACAGTGGCAAGCTTCAAGGCATCAATTGAGTATCGGCTGGCAGTAACAGGAACAACAGCATCAGTGTCCCCGCTGTAGAGAGATTTTGATCAGATGTCAGATGTAGGATATAATATAACAAGCGACACCCTAACATGACATGCTGAAACTCAAAAGACGGCAACAGACAAAATGAAACTGTGACCAATATGCATCAATAGAGATGGTAGACAGGCAACCATTGAACAAGTCATGCTCAGTGTTCCACCCTCTTCTCTCTGGAAGACTTCCTGGAGCACCTCACTAGATAATCATTCAAAAGGAATCTCCAAGGTAAATTAAGGACCCATGCCAGGGAAAGACAGACTCAACTCAAAACTAAATCAGGCTTCAGTATAAGCTACGATATCGCATTCTAAGAGGAAAAGGAGCTGCTAAAGATTGATAATAGCCAATCGGCCAACTGGAATAGATGTGCGCTACAACAGTGAAAGAGGAACAGATTTCAACAAGTGATGGTACTCTGACCATCAAAGGTTGCCTCTATCAAATGAAGTAGTCACTACCTGGTCGTGCAGAAGATGAGTCTAGATATTTTAATGACTATCAAGTGTCATGATCAAGGATATTCTAAAAAAAATAAGATTATAGAAACAGAACAGTGGGAGAATCTGCACAAACTTGCCTGTACACCCATATCCTTAAACCGACTGCAATAAGCTCTTGGTATATAGGAAGCATAGAAAGTGGAGAATCTGCCCAGTAATTCCCAACAATATCGCTGTAGACAACAAAATTCAATGAATTAGCAGGCATAACTTTTGCTTGGTGGGCAGTTACTATATGACCGGCGCATATTTGTAATCTACTCAAGAGCAATCTTGCACCTGCATGTCTTCCATGCATATGGTATGCCGGTCACATTTGCATGAAGTGCTCTCTGAACTTCCGGTTTGTTGAAATAAACCTCGGAATACCTCTCTGTACAGGGATCGTACGCTCTGGACATCCACGGCTGAGTATAGAAGGCAACAGAGAACTTGATTTAGCAAAATTCACTAGGCAGTTTGCAATTTAGCAACAGAGGAAAAATCACAGTATATATCTTTTGTGACAATGAGAAGTGCCATGTAGAGTGTCCATGATGATGAAACAATAAATAACTTGAATCTGCAGAAACACCAGGCATTGGTGTCACGACCCTCACAGGACTCTGCCAAAAACTCTAACATGAGAGATTTTAAGGGTGAAATCCCTGGATAAGCCAGAAAAGTTACTCATCCAATGAGGATGAGACTCAGAAAAAGGAAGGCGTTCACTAAAATGATCAATCCCATGGGTGCTGGAGGATCTCAGATGACCCACCAGAGTGTATCATTAGTAGTTACCAAGCTCTTCAATATCTTATGTAGAATCTGAACTGGAGAAAATTCGGGATCTATGGTAAAGCTCAATTGATAAACGTCGGCAAGCATGCGTCAAATCCGCTTATTCAGTTCAAGCAAACATTGTCAGGTACAAGTACTCACATAGTGACCCCTTAAGTGGTGCCGTAACAACGAAGTATTACTGCAAGGCCGCGTGAAAATACTGTACGGATCAATATTTCCTTGCTCCACCGACGCGACTTCAAGGGCCTTCATGCAGTCCGCCGAGGGATGCTGCGAAGATCCATACAGACAAGCAGCTCGGAGGGCATGGTAGGTAGAATCAGAAATCAAGCCATGGGTCCACCAGTATTCGAAAGTACCAATGAAATCATGATTATCATCTGTAACAGCATTCCCGACCTGAAAAAGGGTGAAAGGAAAAGTAAAGGAATGATGATGCCAGGACATCGTTCTTCGAGCTTGAGATCAATATCTATGATTACCAGGAATCCCTTAAAATTGATGATCGGATTCTGAATTCCCTTATTTTTTTCATAAACAAGTTGAGACAACTGTGGAACGTAATGGCCTGTCACAAATGAAGTACGTAAAGTTAAACTGGTCACTTCCCACATGGAGACTCATAAATAAATGGAAGAATTGACGAAGAAGAAATCTGAAACCTGCATAACTTTCCCCAGCAATGTAGAAATCTCTGTGCTTGTACTCTGGAAATCTTTCAAACCAGTTGACCAGAAAAGCATACGCATCTTCAGCTAAACCATTCATGTAGCAAACCATGGATGTCAAACTCAAATTCTTCGTCTTCTATGCTAAAACCAGGCTCTGCAGGAGCCCATGTTCTATGCGTATACTACAAACAAACAGACTCACTCAGCAGTCAGCACTTACCAGTTCTCTGATCGCCCGCAGTATACAAATCCGATGTCGTGTTGGTGTACGAGAACCCAACACCAGCTGGAGATTCGAGAAACAGCAAATTCGCCACTGTCCCAAACAATTCGACACGACTCAATTGAATTCCGATATCTCTGTACTGGTGCTTAATAGGTAACAAAACCAAAATCGAATTTTCACGTCACCGCACTCACATTTGTTCCAAGCGTAAGGATTCAAGTAAAGAGTCTTCCCGTCGGGCCTAATCCTGAAAGGCCCGATCTCTTCAGCTGCTCCGTAAGCGACGGAAGAGCAACCGGGGCCTCCATTGAGCCACAACACGAGGGGCCTCGACTCCGGGCGGCGACTCGCCGGCGACTCAACCAGCCAGTAGAACAGCGCTCTTCCGGCCTGCTGGTTCACAGTCACGTAGCCGGAGTACTGAGCGAAGCCCACATTACCGGGCTGCCCGGGCAACTCCTCGATCCTGTCCCGCTCTCGCTCCTGCGAGGTCGAAGCGCTAGGAGCGAAGACGGATAGATGCGAAAGGCAGAGCAACACAGAGAGCGGAAGGAAGTGGAGGCGAGAGCGATCCATGTTGATTCGTGGCCCAAAAAAAAAGAAAGGCACAAGTCACGAGCGCCGATATGGATTCGCAGTCAACAACACATCACACCCGCGCACGAGGTCGAATGCAGAATTGACTGCGGACCGATGGGATCAAGAACAGGGACGGGAATCGCGATTCACGAAGCAGTCTGCCGTGCAAAGGAGTGAAATTTATGGGGAAAGAAGCAGAGCCCATTCAATGGCGAGACGGGATATTTCTGCGGCCGAGGGGGAGATGGGAGGTTAGGATCCCGACAAGCTTTCACACTTCACAGGAATATAAGGAGATTCCATTTGAGAGAGAGAGAGAGAGAGAGAGAGAAACAATAAAATTTCAAAATGGGAATGATTGATTGGGAACGAGGAATTCTTTGGGTAACGTTTGATCATCATTCATTTCATCGTTCGTGTCCTGACGAAAACGGAAGAAATAATGCTTGTAGTAATTCTATCTACCAGGGTCCAGAGGTTTGTCCGGTCACATCTAGCCAAATACGTGCCAAAGCTAGCCGGTTCTCCTTGAAATGCATTGAGATGCAGCAGTTGACTAAGACAGTCAGGGGTAATTCAGAGCGGGCTCAATGGACAACGGGAATCCGGGCTTGATTTTATTTCCATGTTCACCGCCAAATTGCATGTGTGTCTTAGTAAACTGATTTAGGGCACGAGTTAGATTTATTCAGAAATTAAAAGATGAGAATACGAAATTGAAATGCTGATATTTTCTTTTGATAGAAAAATGTTGATATACGAAGTTCCGTTCATTTTCGAGTATTTTCGATAACTGCCTCGAGACGTTTATAATACGGCACTACTTTTAGCCGCCTATTAAAGAAGGATTTGTGGTGAAATCAATTACGTATGGAATTAGGTTGAACTGTACTAGCATTTAGTTCGTGTTTCCTTCAGCTTTTTGGGTTCTTTTTTTCCTTTTTTGTCTTTTTCCCCTAACGAATTCATCACCGCCATCATGTTGGTGGAAATCTTTTTTGAAGAAACAGGACTAACGACTAAAGCAAAAATGTAATGTTTATAAGATAATGAAAAGAATCTAATGTCCAAGCAATTATCAGTCGACGAATGTTGCACTGTGAACTCGAAGTGAGAGTGCAATGGCATTATGATATCTTTAGGCATAGCAAAGCATGAAATCTGAAGAGACCATTGATCACTCTGCGAGCTTGAGAGAATCAACTTGGTTTGCAAAGTAGAGCCCCAGCCACAGAAGATGAACGGATTCCTGCGACTGCGGCGAAACCATCGGGTGGAAAAGTTATCAGAGGCCCCGATGCAGGGTCCACGCATTCAATGGCTTGTTTATGTAGACTGAGCGTAGGTGGTGTGTTCTCGTGCGATGCTTGGCTTTTAGTCGGCCAATCAAGCAACCAAAAGAGGACCAATCTACAACTACGGAGGCGCACATGGGGTTGGTTGTCGAATTTAGTCATATTCAACGCGCGAAAGCGGAAGGCACTTTCTGTGATCTTGGATCCATCTGGGTTGGCCGGGCGAGGTGAGGCGAGTTGAGGAGGTGTGTGCGACGAATTTGATTACTTAAATGCAGTGAAGTCAAACATAGCAAGCAGAAAAAAGAAGCGGGTAGTTGGGGAAAGGGGGCGGGAAAAATCAATCCCATGTACAATTCGAGCAATTCTGGCTTTGAACATTCAAAAGACAGAGAAAGAATAGGACTTGTAGCTAATTGCTTGCACACTCGTCTTGCGAATGTTTGGGCGGATCCGAGTTCAGCTAGAAGTACCGATGTTCGGGCTCACGCGGCTATGCCCGTGCGCAATTAGTCTCTCTTCTGAGGATGCCGAAATCCGATTACCAAATATCCAGAGCGATTCTCGTCTTAAAGCCGCAATTGAGGAATATGAATATAACAATGTGGTGAGATAGGAGACGGGATTGCATCCTCCATCCCCTGCCCACATTTGCTGGAGGCGCCCTAAGCCCGCTCGGTGCCCTATGCCGGGCAAGTTTATACGCCGCATCCTCAATTCCGCAGACGTGCGAATCTCCTCATGTACCAAAGCAATTAATGAAAAAAGAAAACAAGAAGTTTTTATTATTAAAACCCTTTGGAATATAAAATGAAAACAATTTGAAAATAAAAAAGTTATTGAACAATTCATTTAAGGAAACTAGAATTAGGAATATTTAAAATGGAGATTTGCGGAGTGGGTGGGGCTGACCAAACCCATTCCCAACCTCCCTGCATGTGGTACAGCGCATGAAAGTTCGCTCCATCCCTACCCCAAAACCATGGATTGCCGGTTCTGTACGGGTCGGGTCGGATCAGGGCGGGGTGAATATCCAATAGGGCGAGAAAATTTAATAGTGGATCCGGAAGATAAGGAATCAATAGGTTTACCAACACATAGAAGTTACATGCCACTAGTAACATGTGCATTGACGGTTTCGTCCCTTTTATTAGCAATTTATTTGATTTTAGAAGGGCATTATTAGGAATATACTGAAAGTGAGATCAAAAGGTGCTCATATGTTATGAACCTATTATACGGATGCTAATTCAATCTTAACTTTTCAATTTTATCAATTTAGCGTTAAATCTTTGTGTAAAATTACAATGTAATATGTTTAGTAGAGCGCACGATATATGTTGAGTGGCGCCGCACTAGGGACTCACGAGAAAATGCAATTCTAACATCCTAGTACGGACTCGGCACTCTCTTCTCTACTCAACTAATTTTCTGAGTTCGGTTTACATCAACAATCTACTTATGAAATCGCATGATGGGCATCTTTTGTGTGAAAAATTGTTGTAGTGTCAAAGTCAACGAAACCTTTTTTTTTTTTCGAGAAGCCAACAAAGGAAAGCTTTTTGCCCTCCTATTCTAAATCTTAACCCTTTCAATTCATTAATCCATCGACCACAACTTCACTTTTTTTTTTTTTGGAGTTTAAACCTTTCCGAATGCCCTTTGAGAAATCAAGAAGTTGGACTACTAGTAATTATTCTAAACACTTAAAGTTGATAGTGGAGGAAGACCACGTGAATGTAAAAATCATTTATGGGACGATATTTCAACACATTCTCTCATATGTGCTGAAGATGTGTTGAATTTGACAAAACCTCCTACTTTGATACTATATGAGGTTTTGATGGGATTACTATTAATTATTCTAAAAACTTAAATTGATGAATTGATGGAGACGCCATGAATATAAATAGCATTTAGAGCCCATTGATAAGGCGATGTGAGACAATACTTCAACGATACTTAGGTGTTAGAAATGCGAAAACAAAGGTACTTCGTCATTTTCGTCCTTAATTAACAATCAATTCAAATTTAATCATTCCCAATACGCACTAATCTTTCTCTATGTCTCATTTTAACTAGATGAAATTACGTAGAGCTTTTAAAAAGGGGGGGAAACCGATTTGGGTTTCTAATATGGTATTCTCATTTGGCATGGCTTGTTAAGACTTGAGACGTTATGGAACAACATCTCCCACGCAATACCACTTAATTGGAGGATTTAATTAGGTGCCTATTGATCCACTTTCTTCGTCTAATTTAGGAACAAAAGCACTTTTCTGTCTTTATTTACAGTTCCCTTGCTCATGAACTAGTCCAAAAGGAAGACATCGCGCAGAATGGCCATCACTCGCAGCTTTCAAATGTATCGGAGGTTGACGATGTTGTCTACCATCTAGCATTTATCTACACCGCTTCATTCGATACCCATCGACGGCTACTCTCATCGTACGATTAGTGGGGAAAAAAACACTATGTTAGAGCCACCACTACGACTATAGGACTGACCGACCAAGTCAGGTCCTCGCTTTCATCCACAAATCTAAAAAATGGTTCACCACTTATATCTTTATCCTCTAATAGAGAGCATTAGTGAAACGCAAATCTTGCCGTGAGTGGACAATTTCCATCAACCCTGTATTGATCGACGAGAATTTCAACAAAAAGTAGCCTTGTCCTTGAAGATGTCGAGGTGACATGTATGATTAATATGCCGATATATTTAGATCACATGGATTTTACGGAGAACGCTGCATTATTTCGACTTCACAGAAGGTGTAACTCCAACTTTTGGGAAATTACAAGAAAAAAAGTCTTAAATTTATTGTATTTGCATTAATTCAATCTTAACATTTTTAATTTGTCAATTCGGTTCATCCATAAAATTTTTGCTAAAACTTACCGACATAAATATTGATCGTCTTACATGATACCATCGATATTAATGTAAACAATTTTATAATTTTTAAGAATATATATGATTTTATTTTTTTTCATTTTTCATTCTTTTTATTTTCAATTTGGGCTTGAATTCGCCAACGTCTGGGCGGGCGAGGGCCGCGAGTGTCTAACCCTCGCTAGATCCGGCGAGGGCAACTCTCACTAGTGGCTAGGCAGGGCTCGAACCTTGTCGGACCTCTCCAGTCATAATGAAAAAAATAAAAATAAAAAGGAAATATGTGAAAATAATAAAAATGAATTAAAAAATATTAAAAAAAAATATTCATATCAACGATTTTCCGGCCAAAAAATCGAATGGACTGAGTGGACAATTCCAATATATAGAGAACTTTTTTCACGACACAATTATGTGTTCTTGCCTTCAAATGGACCTACCATGTTTTCTTTTTCGACCACAAAATGGACCTACCATGTTGAGGACTGAAAATAAGTGAAGCAAAGAAATGATGGCTTTTCGGACGAGCTGATGCATGATTGCACGTATTGGGCCGTGACATCCACACGGTTTCCGCTTCCCGAGGCCATCTTCAAATGTTTTTGACGTTAAGTCTGTTATTTTCCTTTCACAAATAACATGTAAATAAATCACCTAATGTACATAGCATAATGATAGTTATAATTAAGGAAGCAAACCTAAGGAGATTGTATGGACCTCGTCATGGGATGCTTTTAAAGTGTCATGGGATGTTTTTAAAGTTCTAGGAGACAATAATACCCATGCAGGTGAGCGAATGTGCCTAGACGCTTTTGTCGAACTGCATTGACGTACGACCAATTGGCACCGTTCCTGGGTCGCGGTGTGCGTATTCCCTGAGAAAATAAGCCTTTCCTTTTCCCGCCTCAAGTCTAGAGGCCTCCGCTCCCTTTGCCTTGGCCACAAGCTCCAAAGCTTCCGATCAAAGGCCTCAAGAGCAAAAGTGCCTTTGCAGCCTAGATCGCGTTCGATTGCAGTGCCACCGGCTCATTTGCTACTATAGACCATATGTCCCTGAAGCAGGAAGTGACTTCAATTAGTCGCCTTAGCCTGGGACGATCTGACCATAGTAACAAGAGTTGGTCCATCCCATCCCATAGAGGTCATCTAGTTAAGGTCGACACTTTTGTGAGAATAGATAGAATTTCGCTTGTCGTTCAGGAGCGGGAACGACCGATTTTGTGTCAAACCAAGCCCTTACCCACCTGAATGGAATTCATGTTTCTGTCCGCTGTTTAAAAATAAAATAAAAATCTGTACATAACATAGTATGATGGCTATCAAGCAAGTATACCTTCGATAGTAAATAAAACTTAACCCAGACTAGTTACCAACTTAAATTGAATGTGGCAGAATGTGTTTTCCATATTATCCATAAGAATCACCTTTCAAATTTCAAGAGCGAAAATTGTCCAAAAATTCTTAAACCTTTTAATTTTATCGATCGAACCATAAACCTTTTCATATTTTTCCAATTAAGTCCATACGATCAATTTTAGCTGGAAATTGTCAATGTGGACGTCGGCTTATATGGCATGGCCATTGATAACGCAGACAATTTTTAATAATATATCAATATAATTTTAATCTTTTTTTTTTGTTCAAAGGACAGGCGACCTCCATTGCCCGCTAGGTGGTCACCGACCCCCGGGTGAGGGTCACGAAGCCCTCGCCGGGTCTAGCAAGGGCTCGCAAGAGCCTAGGCAAGGGGTCACAACTCTCTCGCTTGGGGTCCGACAAGTCAATAGTTGGCAAGGTTCATTGGCCCTCAACCAGTGGCCGACGGCCCCGCCACCCCTTTAAAACAAAAAAAAAAAAAAAACAAAAATCAATAAAAATAGTTAAAACAAGTAGGACTATCTTTTGGCTATCTCGTACTTCATCGTGGGTTGGATATGGCCAGATCAAGGGAAAATTATCTAAAAAGGTGAAAAGATTTATGACTTAATTAGCAAATTTAAAAGGTTTATAACTCAATTGCCACAAGTACAATAAGTTTATAACTTTATGGACGGTTTTCTCGCATTTAGGACTTTGATTTATTTGGAATTTTCCTGTGGAAAAAAAAAAGGGTGAACTAGCTTACACTAGTGTTTCACACAAAATACCCATTTGGCTAATGAGTATTGTATAGATTTGCCCATTAGGCTAATTAAATTAACCTAAATGATAAAAAGTGTCCTCAAGACCTTTGTTTAAGGTCAGTAATGTCATTTTATTGAAATGCTCGCATGGTTGGCCTAGATTCATTGGCACACTTGTTAACGAAACTTTTAAGTCATTAAAAATCTCAAATTATTTTTATTTTGACACGCTAATCATAAACTTTATTTATAATACCAAAAGGCATGAACTTGTATCCATATGACACATTTACCCTTCGATAAGGTTTCGTCAATGAACAACCTTAAAAATCCGCTTGTATGAATGACAGAAGGCAGGCCGTGCAAATAAAAATGATGTCCTTTTGGTTGAAACATCATTTTATGAAATCTTAATTGATGGTAAACGTGTCAAGCGAGTATAAATTTGAGGTTGAGAAAATATCTAGGGTAAATATGTTACAATAGAAATTTAGGATTTTTTATGTGAAAAAAAAAATCTTTTTTCCTAATTTATATTAGCAGTTGCTATTTGTATATCAACGCCAACCCTCGTTCACGCGCTTGTCGTGCCCGACCAGTTCGAGTATAACTCGGATGTGCTTGCACGTGCTGCGTACATCTTTCCTGCTCATTGACTACAGGACACTATCTAAGTAAATCACAACCAGTAACTTATCTTCTGATATGGGCCCCACAAAATTCGACGGTCCTGATTTGTGATTCGGTGGGGATCGGGTTCGTGTGAATATTTCCGCAGAAGAAAAGACACTGAGCACGTGTCGTCAAGCGTCATGCCTGACGTATGCCGAGGAAGGACGATTTCAGAGATGACCGAAAATGGCATCTAGCGGAACGGATCAAAGAGCGGGAACCGTATACGTCCATTTCCGTTTGATTGGAAAGGACGATTGTTTTTTTTTTTTTCACTTGGTTTTTTCTTCCTTTTCCGTTTTTATTTTCTCCCGAAATAGACGTAAGTAAAATAAAAGTTTCACTTAAATTTCGTTACTTAAGAAACGCGAATATATTTTTCTGAAGGAAATATTATTCTGTATCCGATTATATTCTTAGAAAACTTGAATTGCGAAATCATGGAAAAATAATGGAATTTGAGAGTGAATGAACAGAACAAACTGAAAAAAATATTGAACGGTAGAGAAGTTTGTCGATGGGTATGTAAATATCCGGTCATTCAAGTATGGAAAAATTTCAAATAAATACTCGAGATGATATATTTTTTTAAATAAAGTATTGAAGTGAATCTTGTTTCAAAAAAGGCCCGAGTTGCCTCTTTGTTTCAAACAAGGGCTCGGTTGAAGGGCATTTTCGTCTTTTACCGTTTTATAATTTTTTTTTTTTTCTTTCCCCTTCCCCAACCAACGCCTGCCTCGCATGAGGGCCGCCCATGCCACCGTTGGACGAGGGTCGCCTGACACCAGCCCACCAGCTCAGGTTAGGGCTTTTCTAGCCACAATTGCTCGCTCCGATGACTGCATGGGAGTCAAAAGAAAGATGGTCTACAAATACTCACCAACACGGCGCAGCAAGACTAATGGAAGCATCACAAATGCTAGAATGAAGAGGAGAGCAAATTCTCGAGAGTTCCACTAGCGAACGCCGAACCACTCCTGCAAGATCCCCAGATGGGCTGATCCATCGGGCTGATTTCCAGAGAGTACAACCTCTGAAAGAGATGATACTGAGATATAGTGATACCGAAGAGTTTTACAAGTTCATGAAATGTTGATCAATTGAAGTACTCCGCGAGGCAACCATGTAGATGAGGGCTTTCCTCGCCAGATAGGGCAAGCAAACGCCCGGCGTGGAGGCCAGGGCAACCCCGCCCGATGGTGGCGTGGACGGCCCTCGGGCGAGGCCGGCGTTGGCTAGGAAAGGGGAAAGAAAAAGGAAAAAGAAAATAAAAAATGAAAGAAAGGAAAACAAAAAAAAGGAAAAATATAAATAGTAAAAGACGAAAATGCCCTTTGATTATGCCTTTTTTTGAATTAAAGAGGGCACTTCAGACCAATTTTTAAAGCAACGTCCACTTCAAATCTTTATTTGATAAAATCAAAGCACTTCGGGACCCTTATTTGAAATTTTCCTTTCGAGTGTTTATATGCTTTATGTCAACACCATTGTCCTCGTTTACCATTTCAACTGTTATTATGATATATAAATGTAATATTTCTTTTGATAAAGAAAACTATATTTAATCACGAGTGCTTTGAAAAATGTAACAACAAAGTAATTATCTTAACAATGAAAACTTAGTTTTGTACATATAATAGATATTGGTTTCTTGTGAATGATTGTTGGTAGAGAAATTGTATATGAACTTACAATGCGACCATACGTGCTCGGGGAAATAGGAGATTTGTTTGGTAATCATCCAGAAATGCAAATTTTAATTATCAATACTAGATACCAATCTATTTGCTTTTTTCTATATCGACACGGGATAAAGGGGTGTTGGTAATATGAAAAATGGACATCTATTTAAAAGTTGGTTTTATGCATAGTATAGACAAATAGATTGGTAGACTAATGATGTTAGTTCGACGAGATTATTGAAGGATCTACACTTGTTGGTGATGAATGTACCATTCATTGGTGAAATATTATAACATTCACCAGACTCATGTGAATTCATCGTGTGTGAGATATCATACTTTATTTGCCTCTTATGATTTGATTGCTCACACGTGTCGAGTTCACTTGACACCAATGCTTTCGAGCGTTCCTGTTTAAACCTTCCTAAATTTTGAAATCCTAATGTCATATTTTCATTTGGTTATCTATTTACTTAAGGTTGGTGTTGGCCTTTGCTTGGACCCATGTCTGTTGCCACAAAGTTACTAATGCTATTTTCGGTCTAAACCAAAAACGCGCGTTTTATGCGACAATGATGTGTGATGTAACCAACTAATCAAAATTGAAATCCATACATACGTGACTCCAAGTATGATGAAATTTACAGCATGCGGGGAATGTGTTGGTACCGCATAGAATAATCTCTCATAATCCACGCATAATCAATCAATTAATGATTGATTACAAGAGCAACAATAAGATAGTAATTCATAAATAAATAGGGCGATGATTGTTTTTCAAATCACCCAAAATTTCAAATTCGAATCTACATCACCCATATTGTTTCAGACTCAAACATTGAAAGATTGTTATTCGAATCTCATCAAAGATCCTTTCCCGAACATTATAATCTGTCTATAATCCGTTTTTCATTCACCCAAAAAGCTCGCGACGTTTCCCTAGTTTTTGTTCCCCCTAGTCTGAGAGCAGAGGATTACAAAAGACTTGATGCGGTTACGCCGCACCCTTCTTGGTGGGGTCGGCTCGAGCCAGGGTTTTGTCAAATTTTGCCTTTAGTCGTCGCAAAAAATAAAGTAACGTACCGAAAATAATTTGATAGCTTTTATTGGTTTGACCAATGAGTACAAGCGCACTGCTGGTCATCAACCAATGAGAGCTCATTCACGGTCAACGACCAATAATATGCGTGCAAGATACGTGCAAGATAATTATACAAATAATTCATGAACTTTGACTAAATATCTAATGTGATATTTGAACTTTTAATCAGATCACATGATACTTTAAACCAACATGCAATATTATCCATAAACTTTTAATTTATACAATGTAATTGGTAAAATTTCGGTACATGTTTAATCTAGTTTCCGAACCATATGAAGATGTTTAATGTTATATCCGATCTTGGACTACTGGAATGGCGACAATGAATAATTTTATATAGTTCATAGACTAGATTGAACATGTATAAAAAATTCAAGAGTTTGTATTGAATAAATTTAAAGTTTAGAAATTATATTACATATTGACCTGAAGTTCAAGAACCCACGTTAAAAAGATTGAAAGTTGAGCGTCCATTTGCTTCATTCGCCACGCAAGTGCCCATGCTCATAGAGAGGGAGAGAGAAGAGGAAGAGGCCCGAGGGGGCGTGAACTTCATACGGGCTTAAAACGGGCCGAGTTTGGACTTCGTAATGGGCCTCCTGCTAGAGACCAGGTAATGGGCCTGTCCAATTTGGGCCATGTCACCGCCTTCTCGCATCCCTTTATTTGAGGCCCGTCCCTGGTTTGGCAGGCAAACGGCAGATTCGGTGAGCATCCGAATTTCGGAGGGTCAAGCAAACACTATGTCGACACGCGCGGGGATGCCATTTCCGGAAATTCCCGAGGCCAATTTCGTCATCGAAAAGCAAAGAATCCCATGGGCGGCGCGTGGGAGCACTTTCCCTTTTGCACCGTAAAATCCCGCCCGACACAGGGGCATTTCCGGAATACCGAAGAAAACGCCGCTGGGGTGAGGGGCCCAAAGTAAAAAACGAAGGAGAGAAAGAAGAAGAAGAAGATAAAGTCGATTGAGCGCGAGAATAATAATAATAAAAAAAAGAAAGGATATTAAATTTAATTTTTAATATAATAAAGAATTGTTTCGCTGCCTCGCCATTTATTTTCGGAAATTAATAAATGCGGACCCGAAATGGGTCTGCAATGCCGTTCAATAAGGCGTTGAGATCCGAATACACGCGCGCACACGCACAGACACACAACTCTCTCTCTCCTTCCTCTGCCTCTTCCTCTCTCCTCACTCAAGGCTCGCTTTTGTCCCTTATCGGCTCACGTTCTGACTTTCTTGCTCCATAGATTTTCTTTCCTTTGCGTAGAAAGAGAGAGAAAACCAGAGAAAATTTTGATTTTATTCGCGAATAATTTACAGCCTGAAACACCTCCTCCTCCCCCTGGAGAGAATTCCTAGCCCTAGAGTCGAAATCCATTGGATCTGGTTCAGTCGGGGAAGGTGTCGGTCCCAGCACTCAGCTTCTCGCAGTTCCTGTGCCCAGGCTGGCGGTTTTTGGGGATTTTTCGTGCCCTAAACTGTGAAACAGTCCCTCCTTAGGTCGGCAGACGGGATTTGCGGTTTACTTCTGCGGCGGAAACCCTAGATTCGAGGTCTCCGGTGTCTGGCACTGATCGGGGGACCCTGACTTCGCTTGCTAGGCGGTTTTGATCCGATCTCCGGTTGAAAACGTTGGGAGCTACAGTTTGCAGGCGCTGTTTTTCTCGTGCCTGCTTTTGAAAACCCTAGATTCGTTACGGTGGAGCTGAGAGATCTTGGTGAGAGGTATTTGAGTTATATTGGCGTCGTGCGTTGGATCTTGATCGAATTAGGGTTGCGGAGATTTTGAAAGCCCATGCGATAGGGGTGGTCAGATTATTTATGCCGCCAGAACCATTGCCTTGGGATCGGAAGGACTTCTTCAAGGAGAGGAAGCACGAGAGATCGGAGTCGTTGGGTTCTGTCGCCAGATGGAGGGACTCGTCGTCGTCGTCCTCTCATCACGCCGGATCTCGTGGCTTCACTCGCTGGGGATCTGCCGATTTTCGCCGGCCACCAGGTAGCTTTTTTTTTTTTTTCATTTGTGGTGCCGTTTCTTTTTCTTTCTTCTGGTTTTGCTTCTGTAGCATGTGTAAGATAGATATTTATTTTTTGGTTTGCATATTCATTTAATATTCTGGCAAGCCTGCGATCGTTCGGCCAGATGATCTGAGTTGAGGCGCTTTAATCTCCTTTGGTCCTTAGGTGAAAAGCAAAGGAGATGGTCCGTAAGAGCTTTTTTGTGAACCTTTTTATCTTTCTTCTATTGTCCATGGATCTTAGTTTCTTTTTCTCTCGGTTTTAGTATGGAATAATATCTTTTTGTGGCGATGAGATTGATAAAGTTTTGTTCTTTGTTGGGACGGAGTATGGATATTTCTCAAGTTGATTTTTTAAGATTTTCCCTGTTTTGTTTTAAATATTTTCTGAAGGTCATGGTAAGCAGGGTGGGTGGCACCTGTTTCCTGAGGAATCTGGTTATGGCTATGTGCCTTCTCGGTCTGCAGACAAGCTGTTGGAGGACGAAAGCGGCCGTAGATCAGGTCTCCGTGGAGATGGAAAGTATAGTCGAAGCTACAGGGACAATAGAGGGTCCTTTGGGCAGAGAGATTGCAAGGTCTCTCATTCATGGGAAACAAGCAACGGCTCTTATACACCTGGGAGGCCAACTGATAATAATAGTCAGAGGCCAGCTGACATGCTCACTCAAACATCTTCCCCTAATGGTGACTTCACAAACCTAAGGGATTACCATCAGCTGCACCCAAAAGACCATCATGACAAGTCTAGTGATGTGAAGTTGATCGGTGCCAAGACCAATGATGCCAATGGGTTGACCTCAGGCCCAAAGCCTGACAAGTCACAAGTGGCCATGGAGTGGAAGCCTCTTAAGTGGTCCCGTTCTGGGAGCTTGTCTTCTCGTGGGTCAGGCTTGAGTCATTCTAGCAGCTCAAAAAGCATGGGGGGCGTTGATTCCAGTGAAACAAAGGTTGGAGTATCGACAAAGGATGTAACTTCAGTGCCATCCCCATCCCAGGATGCAGCTACATGTGTGACTTCTGCTGCTCCATCTGAGGAGATGACTTCAAAGAAGAAGCCTCGACTTGGGTGGGGTGAAGGGCTGGCAAAGTATGAGAAGAAGAAAGTTGAAGGTCTAGATGAAAATGTATTGAAGAATGTCATGGAGCCTGCCCATTCTATTGGTGTTAGTGTGGCTGACAAAAGCCCTAGACTTGCAGCATTTTCTGATTGCGCCTCTCCTGCAACTCCATCTTCTGTTGCTTGCAGCTCCTCTCCAGGTAGGTTGTGTACGTACTCTGAGCAGTCAATTAATTTTTTTTTTTTTTTTTATGGTTTCACATGGAACTGAAATTCTAAATGATCTCAGTATGATTGAAGCAGTTATCTTTCTGTTGAATGCATATGGGAGTTTAGATGTCGTTCTATACTGCAAGGTTCAGTATCTGTTTGGATTACAATCACTTTGATGTTCTGAACAGCTCACGACAATTATTGTGGACTGGCGTATAGCCCTTTAGAGTTAGTAATGAGTATTCGGTTGGACTAGCATAGGATTTGTGGTGCATATGCAAATGATTAAATAGATGCACACAAATTGCACCCGTTTGTGACCGCTTTACAAGCTTTTTGATTTTCTTGGCAAAGTTTTCAGCTACTTCTTGCTTCTCCTGGAGAATTTGTGAATGGAAAAAATATTAAAGCTAATGTTTGGCCTCTGTTCTGATGACCTGATATCCTGTGTTCAATTGCTATTATATTGCATTGCAGCTTTTGTAAAGCTTGCTCTTGTGCTGTGAAGTCATTTGCGTATTATGTTGAATTTTCTTGTTAATAAAGTTTCTTTTCGGGCAATTTTTTTAACTATGCTTCTATATAAAATTTGCCCTCGGAAATATGAAGATGGAAGAACTCTTAGCTAAGCTGATGTTTGGCCTCCATGAAATACCTGCTCTCCTCTGTTCAATTGGTAGTGTTTGTATAGCAGCTTTTTTAGAGCTTGCTTTTGTGCATGTTTCTGTAGGGTGTAAAGTCGACGGTCGTGTCGATTTCCATTGAATGTGATGCCTTGTAGATCTTCTAGTCAAGTGTGCTTTTGAGTCTGCTGCGGTGCTGGTGGGTGTTTGAATCAAGTTGAGTCGGTGAATAGCACCATCTGAGCTATCTTAAGCGTTGCAGCCAACAGTTCTTTTGTATTCACTTGGATTTTGATGTTCATACATGTGCTTTATTCCATATCGTGTTCCACCTTGGGATTAAGTTGGACTGGTTTGATGCAAAAACAAAACCAAGCGCGAGTTCGGTCAGACATCAGGCTGACTTTAGATGTGTAAAAAAAACATGTGAAATTACATAAAGATTATCTAGTTTTCATTATCTTTAGGGAAGATAAAGTATATGCACCGATAAATGGGTGATTTGATAAGAAACCAAAACCATCGTGTGAGCTCTGTCAGAAGGAGACTTCCGATAGATGAAGTAAATAAGCTATGTAGAACTGATATAAAACTGTTCAATTTCCTGAGTAGCATTGGTGAAAATTATGTGTACTGTATGCTTGACTATGAGTGACTCAATGAAAGAATCAACACGCTCAAAATATGATTTGAAATGCAAAAGTGGAATATATGTTTATTAGAAGTCAAGAAGCAAAACCAGTTCCGTGTTGGTGGTGGGTCATCTCACTTAGTATACTGACATCATGCGTGGAATCCACAACCACCAGATCCGGATGTGGAATGATGTTGCCATTGTTATTACTAGCGTATTAACTTATTTTTTGAAAACTTCAATTCTGTCTCTGACTTCATGGTTTGGCCTCCACGTTTTACTCCATGAGATGTCATTCACATTTCGGGGGAATATGATGTTTGGATTAGTCTGTCCACATTTCTTTGTCTGTTTCTAAGTTTATCACGGAGATAGCTTTGAATAGTTGCTTTTTTGACATGTATTTGCACCTTTTTCGAATTTTGATTTGGTAAATTCAGTTAGTGATTATTGATTATGTTGTTCTTTGTCTCAAAGATGAGATTAATTTTTGTACATTTGATATGATTTTAGTACTTTGATTTTTGTTGTCTTACTGCATCAATGAAATTAGGTGCAGTTGGTCTTTAACTTGGAAAAATGCTGCACAGATATTTTTTGTTAGTTCTGCTGTTGGTTCTTGATGTGTAGAGTTTTATTTTGTTGAACAGGGATTGAGGATAAATCTTTTCTGAAGGGATCACATGGGGATACTGATCTCAATAATCTATGTCAGTCGCCATATCCTAGTTCCCAGGATCAACAGGAGGGTTTCTCTTTTAATCTGGAGACAATGGATGCAAATTCAATTGCTAATATGGGGTCTTCACTTGTTGAGTTGCTGCAATTGGATGATCCTAGCTCAATGGATTCTGGTTTCGTGAGATCTACTGCACTGAATAAGTTGCTTTTATTGAGGGGAGATGTTTTGAAAGCCTTGGAGATGACTGAATCGGAAATTGATTCTCTTGAAACTGAACGTAAGTCCCTCATTTCTCTGTCTGGAGATCACTGTCCATGCACAGCATCGTCCAGTTCTCTGGTAGTTGAGGCCGACGCAAAACCTGGTGAAAATGATGAAATCTCTAACGTTGTTTCTCGGCCATCTCCTTTGGAGATCTTTTCTTCTGGGAACATGGACAAGGGAGGGTTGCCTCTTGGTGATGGAAGATCAGAGGAAACTCATGCTGCAAATAATGCTGGTGTTGATAGCCCTGGAACTGCTACATCTAAGTTTGCTGAACCATTCTGTCTTTTGAAGGGAGCTGTAACCACTGATAGAGTGAAGGAAGGTGAACGTGCTGAAGATATGGATGCAGCACAGGTTGCAGACGTTGGAAGAGGAGCATTATCGCTTGAAATATCTGTGGAGAAAACTAATGCATCTCCCTCGAGGGATAAAACCATGGTGCTGTTCTGTGAGGAAGATAGGGCCAATAATAGTGCCAATATGCTCATTAACTCAGAAATGATGCTACCCGAGTTTATTGTGGCCTCTAATAAGGAAACTGCAAGCAAAGCATGTGAAGTTTTTGACAAGCTGTTGCCGAGAGATCAAAGTAGTTTTGATGTATCGAGGGTTGCTTACGTGGCATCACCTGAGATCGACTCACTCATCATAAATAACTTTGTGATGAGGAAGCGTGCTCTAAGGTTTAAGGAGAGGGCTGTAACACTTAAATTTAAGGCCTTTCAGTACATCTGGAAGGAAGATCTGCGTTTGCTTTCCTTGAAGAAAGTACGTGCAAAATCTCAGAAGAAGATTGAGTCGAGCCTTCGTGTGACCCCTAATGGATCTCAGAAGAATCGCTCCTCCATTCGTTCTCGTTTCTCCTCACCTGGTAAGTGACTTACCCAAGTCGGGGTCTACGTAAATATGCTTGTGCATGTCTGTTATGGTAGGAGTCCTGTTTTTCCTTTCTTAAGTAGTCGATGCTGTGCTTTGCTCAAGCTGCATTTGACTTTACTTTTCTTGCCACCAGATCAATTAATTGTCACTTTGTAGTCAACTTTGATGAATTATGACGTTATTCTTGGTTATTCCTTTGTTATCGTTGACATACTATACTGTCTCCCCTACATTTTTTTTTCGTGTTTCCTACTGGCAAACTTTATTTAAGAGCAAATACTCAATTGTTTTTACTTCTACAGAACAAGAAGTTCCATTCTGGTTGTTTGTACTACTTATCTTTTAACTCGTTTCCAGTTAAATTATTTTCAACGCTGGGACCTTTTCATAATACGTATTTTGGACCTAAAAACCGTCAAACTAGGCATGCAAAGTGAAATTGGATGATTGATGGAAAATGATTTTTTCTATCATCATAATCAATGACTTTAAGCTGAAAATTGGGCTTATACTTTTGGATTATTCTCTGTTAGGCTCTCCAACAAACTCATCTGGATTATCCCAATTAGTCTTCGATGGGGTCGTATTGGGTGGAGTTGACGCAATTTGATATTAAAGGTCGACTCCAAATGAATATGCGGGGCTCAATTCTTGACTCACATTTGATTGGGACTTGACCAGAAATTTTCTATTAGCTTGAATGAAGTTCACAACAATAAGTAAATTGAAAAATTGCACCATTTATCCTGTATTTGTGAACATATATCATAGAATGGTACAAAGATGCCATTCTTCAATTAGGCTAAGGGGTCTATTGTATAGGGGACTAGAAGAGTTGAGCTCCAGTAGCTTGAGTTGCTTACATCCTTAGTCTGCAGCGTGCGCGCGCACGTCTGTGTTAGCACCATTTTCTCACAGTAGCTATTCACTGGGTTTATGCTGGCTGCCATTTGTCTTTATAAGAAATGATGACAGTGATGGACACCTCAACTGCATTTGAAATTTCTTTGTGATTCTACTTATCGTAGATATTTTTTCTTAATTCTTGTCATTTTTCCATGAAAGTAGAAATTTGGGTTGACACCTTAACTGCATTGGAATTTCTCGTGGTTCTACTTATCTTTTAGATATTTACTTGATTCTCGTCATTTTTTGCTGAAAGTAGATATATGGTTTGACATTCTGGTTGTGATTTGATTTTTGAGTGGTTCACTGAAATCGTTTGACTAGTGTAGGTTGCCACTTTTTTGCACCGCGCTGATGTTCTGATGAAGTCTTACTCTAGGCGACATAGGCCGTTTGTTTATGTTCTGATTTTCTGAGCTGTATACCTTTTTTGTCCTTACAGTGGGCAATTTGAGCCTGGTACCATCATCACATGTTTTAAGCCATGCAAGCAAGCTGCTCTCAGATTCCCAAATGAAGTCTTACAGGAAGTACTTAAAAATGCCGGCATTGATCTCAGATGACAGGGAGAAGATGGCATCCAGGTTTATCTCCATGAATGGTCTAATTGAAGATCCTTGTGCCGTCGAGAAAGAGAAGAAAATGATTAATCCATGGACGGCAGAAGAAAGAGAAATTTTTCTGGATAAGTTGGCAACCATTGGGAAAGATTTCAGCAAGATTGCTTCTTTCCTTGATCACAAGACAACTGCGGATTGTGTTGATTTCTATTACAAAAACCACAAGTCTGATACTTTTGAGAGAACTATGAAGAAGCTGGACTTTGGAAAGCGAGGAAAGTCACTAGCTGCCAATAATTACCTGGTAACATCAAAGAAAAGATGGAGCCGTGAGGTGAATGCTGTCTCCCTTGATGTCCTCGGCGCTGCTTCTGCGATGGCAGCCCGGGAGGATGAATTCATGCTAGAACGACAAGGATGCGCTGGAGGGATATATATGAATGGCTATTGTAACTCTAGATCATCACGAGCTGATTGTGGTGACTTGGAGAGGAGTAGCAGTTTTGATGTTCTCGGGAGTGAAAGGGAGACAGTTGCTGCTGATGTTTTAGCTGGAATATGCGGGTCGCTTTCATCGGAAGCAATGAGTTCGTGTGTCACAAGTTCTGTTGATCCAGCTGAGGGAAGCAGGGAACTGAAGTGTTCAAAGGTGGATTTTGTCCGAAAACGGCCTTTTACACCTGAATTTATGGAGAATGTAGAGGAGGAGACATGTTCAGGTGAGAGTTCTGGGGAAATGGACGCCTCTGATTGGACGGATGATGAGAAGTCTGCATTCATGCGAGCTGTATCATCTTATGGTAAAGATTTTGCATTGATCTCACGGTTCGTTGGGACACGATCCGTAGATCAATGTAGAGTTTTCTTTAGTAAGGCTCGAAAATGCCTTGGCTTGGATTCATTGCTTCCTATCTGCAGAAGTAGGGATACGCCTGTCAGTGAAGATGCCAATGGCGATGGTGACATGGAGGATGCCTGTGGCTTAGAAATTAGTTCAGCCATTTGTGGTGATAAGTTAAGCTCTAAAATGGATGAGGACTTGCTTGTCAAAGACGTAAATCGAGTTGAAACTGATTGTAAATCCTTGAACTTTCAGGATGACCTGAACAAATCAGATGGGAACACTGGTAGTGGAGAGTTAAGCTGTGAATACGTCAAAGATATGGAAATTGTGGTCCCTGATGTCTGCCAGATGAGAGATGGGGATGAGGTAGTTTCTGAAGGTGTTGGTTCCATTTCTGCATCAGTTGGAACTCAGAAATCTATAGCAGATTTAGACGTCACAAGAGTGGAAGCAACTGGAGCAGGTGCTGCTCTGGTAGATTCAGCATCTATCAGGGAAGATACTGATCACAGCTACCCTTTCTCAGCTTCTGCTGATGGTAATCATGCAATTCAAGCATGCTCGGAAGGTTTTAAAAATGTAGCATGGGGACAGGAGGCGTTGCTTCCTCAGAAGTGCAATGGTGATACAACTCATGGAAGTAGTTTGCTCTGCTCGTCGGGAGAGTTTGATGCGAAGATTAATTCTTCTCGATTGCCTGCTGATAGAAGCCCGTGTTTTGGGTTCATTCTCAAGTCTGAGTCAGAGCATCAAGGTTCGCTTATTTTGGACCCTGTCGAAAAATCTTCCAGTGATTCACGGCATGATGAAAAGTTTCAAGGTGCCACTAGATCTTTGTCATCAGATTCTGCTCCCAATTATTCCAAGAACAGTAGAACCCAAGATAGAATGTCATCAACATCTGATGGACCACCTAATAAAGAGAAGCACAAGCAATTTGTCAGTAATGACGAATATTACAAGCATGTCTCTGGAAGTCCCCTGCTGAGCCAGATGGAATCATCCCAGATACTTCGAGGTTATCCGATACAGTTGCATGCACAGGAGAACAGTGGGTCCACCAGTGGAGAGTTTTCCGACGTTCATAAACATTCGAAGCCTGAGAATAGTTTTTCCTGTCGATATGTGCTGCCGGATTTCCATCTTAGGAAGTGTACTACCAGCAAATCTCACAGTTCTGTAGCTGAGCTTCCTCTCCTGCCACATAAATCAGAACAACCTATTGGCTTGTCCAAAATTGATATTCCAAGTTTACCAGACTCCCAGAAACAGAGTAAGTCTGGTGATTTCAAACTTTTTGGCCAAATACTCAGCCATCCACCGTCTCAGCCTACACCCAAGGTAAATGTCCAGGATAATGATGAGAATGGAGTCCCTCAACGGAAGTCGGGCAGGAAGGAGTCTGATTTGAAACCCAATAGTAATCATAATGAGGGTGGGAATTCGGCGATGCTAAAGTTCGACCGTAATAACTACACAGGCCTGGAGAATGTTCCCTTGAGGAGCTACGGTTTCTGGGATGGTAACAGAATTCAGATTTCGTCTTTGCCTGATTCAGCACTCTTGCTGGCCAAGTATCCAGCTGCATTCAGTAATTTTCCTCTGCCTGCGACTAAACTGGAGCAGCACACATTGCAGCCGGTGTCCAAGAGCAGCGAGTGTAGTTTGAATGGTGTCTCTGTTTTCCCATCAAGAGAAGTGACCAACGGCAATGGGATTGTGGATTATCGGCTTTATAGGAGCCGGGATGAATTGAAAGTTCAACCGTTCGCCATAGATGTGAAGCAACGTCAAGATGCATGCTCTGAGATGCAACGGTATAATGGGTTTGAAGCAGTGTCTGCCGGCATTCAGCATCAAGGGAGGGGGATGATTGCAATGAACGTAGTGGGTAGAGGAGGTGTGCTTGTGGGGTCCCCATGTAATACCGTTTCGGATCCTGTGACGGCTATCAAAATGCAATTTGCGCAGTCTGATCCGTTGGTGGGGCATCAGAATGGGAATATTGTCAGAGAGGAAGAGTCTTGGAGAGGTAAGGGGGACTTAGGAAGGTAGTTGAAACGGTGGGCGGGCCTTTTGAAAGGGGTCCTCAACGGCAATTCTCTCTTTTTGCCGTTTTGACTTGTATAATAGTTTTTGTATCGCTCCATTTTAAGTCTTCTTTTAGATTTCGTATTGTTCAATTAAAATGTAGGCGAGACGGACAGGAGAACTGTCTGCTTTTTGGGAAAAAAAGAAGAAATGATTGTAGTTGGTTGTAATGTTGCAGCTGCAGCAGCCGCAGTCCTTGTATTGTTGTATTAGGTGGGATATACAGCAATAATCTCTGGAAATCTTTTATCCTTTTCTCTACCCTTCTTCTGGAGGCGGGATGGAGCATCTCGCCTTATCGTCAAAAGATGCTTTTGACCCTTTTATAGTGGTGAATATGGTGGTGGGTAGGTCATAGCTTTGTGTGTTTTGTCTTTTGACTTCGTGGCTGCGTTGGGTCCTATAGCTGTGGTGTATGTGCCAAGCTTGCGAAACCATTAGGTATTTTTCTTTGTTGTTGCTGTTATTATATTCCAAAGTCAGACTAATAATCACGTCTGTTGAATTTTATGTTCAATTTAAGTGGCGCTTTCGGACGGATAGTGTTCACATACTGTTGCTTTACTGGTGTGTTCACACTGTTGCCTAGCTGGTACCATTTTCTCTCTGTGAGACGGACGGAAACTCGAGAACCCAGAAAAAGAAGATAGCCTATCGACCCCTCTTTTTTCTATCGGGCCCGCAATAGCCCCAAGAATTGGGCTTTATGGCCCACAACTAGGACCGTGAATATGGGCTGGGTTCACTGGGCCTCGTGCAGAAAATTCATCAGGCCCAATGGGCCTTAGCGTAGGTCCAACAGACGAATTAAGCTAATGCAGGTCGTGATGTGGGCTCTCGTAGCCCAATATTTTGGGCCTTAAGGCCCACATTATGTGCAAAGGCTGGGCCCAATGGCCCTCGCACTTTCGGCCTTGTCGGTCTGATAGCTGAAATTGGGCCCATTGCATTGAATTTCAAGGCCCACTTAATAAGCCCGTTAGGTTCATGGTCTAGGCCTAATGGGCCACTCAGAGCCACAATAGGCCCATTAGTTGAAAGTTGGGCCTCAACTGGATTGCTTAAGGTCAACGTATGGGCC
Source organism: Rhodamnia argentea (assembly GCF_020921035.1). Taxonomy (NCBI): domain Eukaryota; kingdom Viridiplantae; phylum Streptophyta; class Magnoliopsida; order Myrtales; family Myrtaceae; genus Rhodamnia; species Rhodamnia argentea. The sequence goes on along the minus strand of NC_063154.1, from coordinate 3,824,413 downwards.
CCAAATTCCCCAATTTATTGGGCTTTAAGGCCCACAGCAAGGACTGTCAGTTCTTTTCCTTTCCCAAAGGGGTTCGCACAGTCCATCATGGTCCATATTCATTGATCAGGCCCACTGGGCCATAGCATAGGTCCATTAGTTGAAAATCGAGCCTCAATTCAGCTCCTGAAGGTCAAAATGGGCTGTCAATTGCACATTATATTGGCCTTTACGGCCCTTAAGTAGTCCCGTAAGTCCATGGGCTGGGCCTAATAGGCATCTCCTAGTCGAGAGCGCATATTTGGCCCATTAACCGGAAATCGGGCTTCGAAGCATAGTTATAGGGCTTTGACAAGACCTAACGAAGAGGGCATGACCCAATCGCCAGGCCCGTCATTTCCAGTGGCCTTGGCAGGAGGGTTTACTCTTTTTTTGGTGAGGGAGGGCATGGGGACTTACTTGACCCAGGCTAAACAGGATAGAAAGGGCCTGTTATACCTTATGGCCCGAGTCTATTTACGGCCTCGTTCAATTTTCATTTCTAAACCTTTCCTTGTCGAGTTATCTAAGAAACTAATCATAATTATCATGGAAGCAAAAAAAGGGTCAAACGCGAATAAGAAAGGCCTAATCCATCAGAAAACATTGCCCTCAACACCCAAAAAGAGGGAAACAAGCTTTGCATTGACATCCCCGCGCTGACCCAGCGCCTCAATGCAGTCATGCTAGATTTCTGGTCCCGATCTTTCATATGAGAATTACGATGATTTATGCGCAATCGATTGCCAAGCAGCGTTGTTCTTACCCAGCAAGATCACTGAAAGTTTCCAACCGACTCTTGTTGAATGCTCTGGGCTTCTCCTTGAGTTTGGAGGATAGATGGTAAAGGTGCAATTATCTTAATTACCTGCCACAGCGGTCAATACACAACTGTCTTGTCATGATAAGTGGGAAAAGCAAACCAACGAGGGACGAGCTTTCTCAGAATTCAAGGACAAAACGGTTAGCATGCATTTTACGTGGGCAGTGTGATTTTGGTCCATTACACAATCTCATCCATGCGACCAATGCAAAAAAACCTTTCTTCGTATGCTCAGAGTAGGGTAATGCCAATATGTTGGGACATAAGAATGATAGCTTGATGGCTTGACAGCCAAGGCTTGGTCCCGCACTTACCTCGTCTGTAACTGGGTGTGACAGAAGCAGTTGATGTGCGTGCAAGAAATAGCCAGAGTCCCCTGGAACTGCGTGTTGAGGCCTACAATACCCACTAAGCAAAGCCAAAATAAAGTGCATGGTAAGACAGCACGTACTTCTCTAAATAAATTAATCAAGCAAATCAAGTGGATTAAACCAGTTAGGCAGTCCTCTCATCTTTTCATTTTCAAAGATGGGTAAGGAGGATGATGCATTCTGGCAAAATCTTCTCCATTCCACTCCTTTTCTAAACGGAACACATTTTCCAATAATGAGGATGACTACGCAAATTCAAAGAGCCATCAATTATTAAACTCACGTTTGTGGGCCCCAACTTGTATTGAACATTGGAATAACAAAGAAGTCAAATCACTGACAACATTTGAAATTAGTTTGAACACTCAAAGATCAGAGGTTCCACAGAACAGTCTCTTCACTCTCACTAAAAAATTTCAAAGAATTCTTTAAAAGCATGTTTGGCATAGGGTTTTCAAGTGAGACAACTCGGGTTTTTAACCAACTTTGTCCTAACAGTTTAAGAAAAACAAAGCATCATAACACTTTCGTGGCATTTTCACTTGTAACAGTTATTTTCCAGTTTTCGAGAAAATTGTTTTGTTTTGTTAAACTTTGACAAAAGTTATTTCTAACCAATTTCTTTATTCACTAAGACGAGCTTCATGTTTTCTAACCAGTTTTACATTTTGTTTCTAAATTTAAACACACTGTGACCAGAAGAAGAGAGATCATATTGCCACACTATTTATCGCAGTGTAGAGGCCAGAAGAAGAGAGATGCTTTGACAAGGTTCAAAAGTAAGAAGGAATTGTTATTATCCACTATTAATCCATAAGACATCTACATACCCATCCTGCGCAAAACCTTCATCAACAGATTGAGAATCAAAGCATCTTGGTTTCCCACCACTAACATAAAGAGGGTCACCTGATAAATGACATCAGACGAACTAAACATCAGAAACTACATATTGCAAGCAAGAGGTAAATTTCATACTAAAACAAAAGAGGAAGATCAACAAAATTTTGACACCTCTGAAAAGGAAAACTAAATCAACATTTAAGAAATAATCTGACATCAGTTTGCATGTAGGTCCATTAGTCTATCTTTCGTTGATCTTAAATAAAGTTAAAGGGAATGAAACTAAAGTCCAGAATTTTCACAAATTGAGTATAGGCCTTTTATCTACAGTACTCCATTTTACAAATTTGGTCTATCCAATTTCCAGCTACTCACTCTTTGCATCAAATAGAAAAAAGTAAAGGCAAATTATCAACCAAATCAAAGTAATTTCTTGCCACAAGTTGTGTTACTGAGTCATCTCCAATGTTAAAATTATGTTCATCCCGTCACTTTTTTAGTGACTTGTACAAATTGCATCAGTATATTGAAGCCATCCATATCTTGCTGATCTGAATAAGTAAATTGAGGCCTGCTTAATGCATTTTGCCCTTCTAACGAGATATAATAGCCTCTCCCCTCCGTATCGATGAGATGCTTCTTTTTCGTCTTACTACAATGCACAATTTCTCAACTTTTATTGCTTATGTAAGACTAGCTATATGGCACATCATCTGCTAGAAATTCTTTCAACATCAGTTAAAAACCTTAATTTGTAAGATGCCATTATCATAACTGAGCTTTTCACCCTTTTAGTAAGAATTTAACCTAATATATAGTCTTCAATAAGAACATGCTGCCATTGTTCAGTTCAGGCTAGATCACAGACCTCCTGTACCATGTTCTTTAGGGAGGACATTGACAAGCATATCCGTTGGGATGGGAAATTACTTTTCAAGGAGCAACTTCATAGCACTGAGTATGACTATATTGATTTATACAATGAGATACCCTTTTATACTCTCGCAGTATCACAACATTTCCTTCCTTACGAACAACTCATAATCCATCACTGTCCTATCTTCAATGAACATATCCAAATTCTTCTAAAAAGATTTAACACTACATAGATTGCACTGACAAATTCATATCGATGAAAAACATATTAAATGTGAATGTTTACCCAACAAGGGATGCCCTATAAATGAAAGATGAATACGTATTTGATGTGGGCGACCAGACTGGATCTCAACCTGTTAAAGTCCAATGCAAATGAGTGAACTTGTGCATAAATACATGCAAACTATGAACAATATAGAGTGCATGATACTTTGTCTAAGATAAGCTGTTTGCAAGTGGAAATGTGCAATATTGAAAGACGGTCCAAAAACAGCAGACAACAAACTCCTTTACAATGAAGGCCCAGCTCTAATGCTTATGATTGGGCATGCTTAAGTGGATATTCAAGTGCCATCACTTTCAAGGACTTCTCCTTTAGATTTCACCCTCACAGGTACTTCAGAAAATGAAACTTAAAATCCTTTAGGGTTTACCGGTGCGACATGTGCAGAATACCTGGATCAAAGAGCAATTTCCCGGCACATTTCTCTCAAGAACCTTAACTTTGCTCAGAGCTGGCTTACCTGGTTGAAACAGTTAAAAGCTGCATGAGACAGTGATGCATAAATCCCAGTTGCAAGAGAACACATTGAAGAAACCAGAAGTCAGCAGAAATTGAAAGGAGAATTGCTAGGAAACTGTGGTCCCCTTGAGGTCATGGTATTTGCAAAATCATAGAACCCGTAGAAAGCATAGTACTGTTAGGAAATATCATCGAACCTGAGGGGGAAGCAACATAAAGCCCTTTAGCAACACCAGGATACTTTATTACTCCAATTGGCTCACTAATAATAACCTGCAGAGAAGAAAATGAAGAGCCAATATTTAAAAGTTCAAAGAAAACATAGAAAGTAAGAGAAGGCAATCAGCACAAAGATGACCAATGCCTTATTCACTTTGGAAGTTTCAAATAAGATAATTAGATCCAAATGAGAACTATTAAAATAACAAGAATCGAGCATCGCTCTTGAATGGAGACAGAAGAAATAAGAAGTGAATAATCAGCTAGAGAAGAAAAGACAAGAAAACATGATGCATAAGCACTAAGGAATAAATTAGTAACTATATTAGCAACGGAGAAATTGATGAGGTTTCGAATCAACTGTTCAGACAAATACTTCGAAAAAAATTCAATAATGGAACATTCATTTGTATCGTTACTATAATGGAACATTGATTTGTAGTGTAGCATTTGATTCTCTGTGTAATAGTAGGACATGATCCATTGCAAGATCTAGGAATTTATCAAGTGAGTTCTATTACAATAAATTTGTATAGAAATAAATCCAATGAGCACAAATCCTAAGCACGAACTGGCAACCCACCTCTATATTAGGCTTCCCTCGCAGGAATTGGTTGTTACGGCCAGGCTTGACCACAAAATAAGGCTTGACGAGTTGCTCAAAATTAATATGGTTAAGTAGAATACCCAACACTAACATCACAAGAGAGCTTCAATATCTGCTGCATCTTGGCAAACTGCTAGAAGTCCAATAAGCCTGGACTCCTTTTTATTAAATTACTAATGCTTAGGTACTTCACTATACTTCTACCTCTTTGAAGCTGACCCATGCAACCAAAGACCTATGCTAAGGGACTTGTGATCTTATGCCTTCTGTTTCTTTGAACCACCTTACTTCATGTTTCTCTCTAGTCTGTCCATCTTATCTCAAGAACATCCTTTGCATGGTCGGCAATTCCTTACTCAGCAGTTCGTGGGACTCAACCATCTACCATTCCTTCTTTAACTTTCACAGCAAAATATCACCTGAGTCTTTTAGAGACTCAAGGCATGTTTGTTTATGTTTCAGAGACTCGAGGCATGTCTGTTCATGTTTCAGAAAAAGCAATAATAAAATTTTTGCTTTTCCACCGCAATTTAAAATTATCCAAATTTCAAAAGATTATGAAAATGTTATATGTGAATCTAGGTGTCAAAATTTGTATCTCATGAAAGGTTTGAGGTGTTACGGCCTAAGAAAAGATCAGAATGCATCCGTTGCAAAATTTGGATTAAGCAACAAGCAACAAGTAAAAGCCTACCCAAACATGCCCTTAGTTTCTTGCAACTTCACCCCCCAATCCTCTTTATTCATTCAAGATTAACAAAAGAAGAGAAATAGAGACATCTGGACGAAAATGAAGATTCATAACAGCTCCGCAAGGATGATGTATGGGTTCATGAACCAGCAAAGGTCAAGGACGTAATCTCCAAATAAGTCAAGTAGAGCATTTCCCACCCTAAATTTGTAAATCGTCTCTAATGTAATCAGTTCTTACAATTATTCTAAATTTTTCCACTCAAAATGAGAAAAATTCTGCATTTTCTTTTACTGGACCACCCAGGGGTGCATGATATTTAAAGTGCAATTCTTACTTCAAATGATATGGAATTTGGCTTCTATACATAGTAATTTCCATGCCAATGTACTTCAGTTCTGTTGTTCATAGGGATCAACTATAATATCATATAATAGGACACGAATGAAGCAATTTCACTAGCGATAGAAAGATATCATACACATTGAATAACGATTCTCTGGTAGTTTTGCAGGGGTTATCTACCTTGTGTGAAAAGTTGTCTTCACATGGAAACTGAAGTAAAAAAATTCAGTCATTTTTCAAAAATAAAGGCCTTAGTCACATACTTTTTTGCTAATAGCATATCAATCCAGTGCAACAGCACAAATCAAAATAGCAGGTTAAGACTCATGGAAATAAAGTAATAGAATGGAAGAACAATAAAGTAATGCTGTAGCATTACCTCATCCTCGTCAACTAGTCCATTTACTAGTGCACGGTATATCTTTGAAATTTTCCTGACAGAACTGGACTCCTTAGTGGTATTTCTACATCAAAAGAATTGCAGTTTTGTCAACAGATCATTTGATTGGGAAGACAAGAACAATTATCAGGGAGTATCAGCTGTTCCCTTTCAACACAATGAACAAGTAAAAAAGAAGACCATCAATCGAGAGATTCCTTTGAACCTTTACCCTCCAATGAGAGATGTTCCATCCGCAAAATAGATGGAAAGGCAAGACTTTGCAATCTTTGTCTTGGCACAAAGTAGTATGCCTGTAACAATCGGAATGTTTCTTCACTAATCAATGACTTTCCATGATTTTGAAGCAACATCATAAAGATAAAAAGTATGACAAACATTCAGTTAAGTCTCTTTTGTGATCATCATTCCAATCTCAAGTGATGGCCTCGACTTTAGTAGATACTTATTTACACCAACATGCTTCTCATCTCATGTTTAAGCTAGACAAACAAGTAATTGTTGTTTCTGAATAGTCAGACTGAGCCTTCATTAATTATTAGCAGCCAAAGAGACTAACCTGACGTGCCCCTTCCAAGCCGATGGACAGGTACAGGATGTGGTTCTCGTGATGCTAACAAAGTGCTCTGCTCGCTTTCTCGCCATTGGAGCAGCGACAAGACGGTCCTTTGTTGAAAAAGCCCTCCAGGTAAAACTTGCAGCCCAGAGGGCTTGTTGAGAGCAATCTGAAAAAAGAGGTTCCAAAGAAAGTTGATAATGAGAATCATGAAATGAAACTATGAACAACTATATAGACTCCAAAACAGGAAACTCTCTAGTCCTCAAAGCAGACACAGATTATCCAAAGTCCTGTTGTTCATGTGGTTCACCACGACACACCCCAACTTGAATTTGTGTCAGTAGCACCACCCAATGCTGTAGTGGTCCTTTCTAAAGCTCACTCCCATGTTGTCCATGCTATATGTATGCATAACTTGGCTTCATAAATGCATTGATGTACCATAATAAGCAAATGTAAGCAAGCTCTGCTCAGTCTGAAGACGGGTCTAACTTCTAGGACGTCTTATGTCCACATTTATCAGGCGCCTAGGCAGCTTATTTATATCCTAAACAAATTCTCAGTTAGACATTCCCATCATAAGAAAACATGAACTTCATCAGTACGCAAATGAAATTACCATATTATCATCTTCATAGAGGATTTCAAGAAAGTAAGGCGCGTCAGGCTCTTTCCAAGGAAGTCTATGGTAGACTACTTCTAATCCTGCGCTGGGAAGCGCAAACAAAACAAAAGAGAAAGAAAAATAAGAATAATTTGCAAATTACAGATGTTAGGTTCATTTAACCAACAATAGTGAAGAAAACACAAATAAGCATGACTATTCAGACACCTTAAGCTTTGGTTTGGATCCTTAACGACTCTCCCATCGATTTTGATCTGTGAAAGCAAGCCAATAAGCACTTAAAAGGACTCGCATTTGCCAACATTATGACAAACCACCAAACTAGAAAGATAACCAACTGAAGTTCGGTTCTTTGCAGAAGAGGCACCTGTCCATTTTGGATTCGCTGCAACCAACTGCATCGTGATAAGCAAAACCCTCAGTGTATGGATACCAATCGCCAATCCGTTAATGGAAGAGAAAACGCAAGAAGAAAAAGAACGAGACTCTCTAGTCCCTGCAATCCAAGGGAGGACAACTCCGATCAACACCATAAATTTCCACTCCCACCCTGGTCCACGCACTCAAACCATAACGCATCGAATCACCAATACCACAAAATTTCTCGATGCTCTGGATTCTGATCCACTGTAACGCGCGGTTTCTCGTCCGCAATAATGAACCCTACACGCTCTTCTCTAGCGCAAACTTGAAACAAGCGCGACCAGGAGTTGGCGATCAACAGAACAGACAGCACTCGAGTAAATCAAACGGACGTACCCTTCAACTGGAGCTGAATTTATGTATTTGCTCGAATAGAACTGAATGAGCGTCATCTCTGCAAGGATATATGCATGCAAGTTGAAAAACTTTCAGGTTGAAGACGAAGCACGGAGAGAGAGAGAGAGAGAGAGAGAGAGAGGTAACCGTGATCGGAAGACGAAACGACGTCCTTGTAGAGGATTCCGTCGTTGAGCTCCGGCCACGGAAGTCCGAATGTGCGTGGAGTCGCAGTCGTCATTGCCCGGGCACTGGGAATCTCCTCGATTGTTCGAATTTTTTTTCTTTTGGACAAAAATGAAAAACCTAGTTTGTTCTTTAGATTTAACTGGTCCATTTGATTACATAGCCAATCAATCAAATGCGGGTCCAGTCCTTTTGTGCTCAGGTTTGTTCTTTGGATCGGGTTCGGTTTCCCATGATCCAGTGAGTGTCCATATTAGATATTCCTTAACAAAAAACGCAAATTCAAAAAGGGCAAAATTAGCTGTTGTACTAACAACTAAGAAAAAAAAAAAAATTGCTGACGTGGATGTTATTCTAATCTTCACAGGACTTTTTTAGGAGACGATAAGATAACCATTAGTGTAGCGAGTTCTACATAATCTACAAACTTTTTCATGCCTTTCTCAGCCTTTTGGCTAAGATCAACTATTATTTCCGAAACTTTTCGGCTAAAATTATTGCAGCCCTTTCCATGAATTTACATCAATGCTTTCTAATAGCAAGAATTCATTGCATAGAAAAAGCATGGTAAGATATTTTTAGTTTCAGCACATACAACTCGTACCGCTTACAAGCATTTTCATTTTGAAAACAGTACATTCTCAAGTTTCAGATGTATCGATGAATAAATAGCATTTTTTTTTTTTTTTTGGGGTCGAAGAATGAATAGCATTGTTAAACAAGCGTGAATCATCATCATCTTTGAAGCTTTTGGAACTTTATTGTCGAAGCTGTTGCTTTCCTAGGACTGCTAGGATTTCCTAATTTAGGCTGCCAAGGTTTTAGGACCTCATCGTCCTTTGATTTACCGATAACAAAATGAATCATGGAGTCTTCCAACATATTTGAGGCTCGAATGCGCGAAAAGAGAGAGATGAGTATATTCACATATTAAGCCCAAGCATAACACTAAGAAACAGGGCCTGTGCTTTTTCGCCCTTTGAACTTACCTTTTTCTCAGTTTGACCCCCAAAAAGATAAAAAAAAAAAACTGACCTTTTTCTCAGAACCAAAATGAGCACAGATGAGCAAAATCTTAGCTTTTTTTTTTTTTCCAGTCATAAGAGCAAAATCTTAGTTCAATCACCGTCTTTCGACAGAGCAGTAGGCAGAGTAAGACAACCTAGCCAGAAGTTGGTTCCCGAGTTGATTTCCTGTATTCTGGCTTCAGCTCGTAGGTTCCTTGATTGGGCCCCTTGTTATTGTAGACAGCGAGGTCCTTCAGGATGTCTTTCAAAAATTGCTGCAGCGAGAGAACAAGGCATCAACTACAAAAATGTTTGGATCCCCAAGCACAAAAACGTAGGTTCATCAGGTTTAGGAGGCTCAGTATCACTTCTTGCTTCCATAAAGTAGCTACAATTCTTTGGAGCAAAAACAACAGTAAAATAACAATGCAAGCGCTTGCAAACAGTCAATCCACCAAACTCTCCACTGGTGGGAAGTATACAAGCCTGAAGGGCAGTATGATGCCCTAGTAGTTTGAGGACAAAGCCCTATTGCTAAACACGATCTGCCGAAACGGTGTAAAACCCAAACTAGTGTCATACATGACTGGAATGTGTAGACAGTGTCATTGGTTATACCTTAAAATCGAGCATTGGAGCCTCAATCGAAGAGATTGAAGACAAGTGTGGACTCATTAAACTAGGCCTTTATTGATGGCACAATGGGCAATTACTAGAAATCAGCTTGTCGCGTAGCATATGTACGGTCCATCTTTATATGAAGCCATATTGCATAGATATCTAATCATACCTCACAGCATTCACCTAGCAGACATACTGATACCGAGATAACTCAGAGAGCTAGGATGAAGGAGCTACATACTTCAGGTTGATCAGTTTCTTGGATCAATTGTCTTAAAGTCCAATTTGGTTGCCTTTCAAAGAGCTTAAACGCGATCTCTTCCATCTCTCCACGATCTCTTCTTGTTCTTTTTGTTTCTGGCACCTTAGTTGGCAATTTCTTCTTCTCCTATTTCACACAGGTCCTCATATGTCATGACAGATAAGCAGTAGCAAAGGAGCATTCTCAGATAATGGCAAGCAAATTAAAGGTCCCAAGCGGACACAAAGCAGGAAAGAAAATCAACCAGTAGTAAACAAGCTAGAAGCCAGAGACCCACCATCAATGGCATAGTCCTCATAAGAGAGCCAGTATCATGGTCAATCACCTAAATTAAGGGAGAGGAAAGTTTGGTAAATTATGGAGCATCTCTATAATAGACAGTGAGGACAGTGGAACAAGTTGAAGAAACCTGTATCTGTCTAGATCTGTTCATACACTTGGTTGTTCGTTCACGGCAGAGTTTTCCATAAGTCTCAATGTTCTCACCATGGGGCCTCATATCAAATTTGTGCAGGATCTTTCCCTCCACAGAGATTTTTCCTAAGCAAAAACCGTTACTTTTTAGCTGGGATTGCGAGAGTAAAAGTCTGCAGCAAAATTCAGACTATCCTTCAAAATAGGAGTACAGAAACATCTCTAAGAACTACTGTTTTCACCAGAGAACACTGAGATACTAGTATGCAATGACTTAAATGATCCATCTGCAGTTTTCGCGAGAATTGGTAACAAAAATAAACTGAAGCACAACATGTTGGAGAAGGGCCTGAGACCTAAGCAGTCAGAACGAAAATATGAAAGAATTTGAAATTCGACTAAGGTTGTAATTTAACAACTAAGTAACTGATGCCTACTTTATCTTAGAGAAAGATTATTTTTCTGTGTACCTTGAGAAGACTCTGAAAAAACAGACATCGGGATGAAGTCCTTAGACATTTCCATGGAGTACCGCCTTGGTACGTTTCCAGATTCAGTGGAAGCCAATTCCATCATAAACTGAGGTCATTTCAGCAAACGTATAAATGCAACAGCCCAAGACTTGGAAATAAAACTGCAATCTGTGCTCACCAAAACACAATCCACATCTATTTCTTTCAAAAGATAAATGCAAGGATTTAATATTAAGCACGCGGCTGAGTTTGAAAAAAAATGATAATCCGTTGATGAGGAAGGTGTAGCAAAAGTAGCAGAGGCATCAAGATAGAGCTGGGAGGACATTATAGGAGATGTAGCCAAGCTACTTTACCCTGGAAACAAATTAAAATTTTACTCCTCCAACTAGGAGTAGGAATCGTTGGTCTATGTGTCACCCTCCATAAGGATGGATGCAGGGTGCATATAAGCAATTTCATAAGGTCTTCTAGTTCTCCCAATACAGTATTATCAGTTAAAAAAAATGTTATCTTTCTTAAGCAGATTTAATCATATGGCCACACGTCTACTATCAGAAGTGCAATACTCATTTTCCACTCAATAAAACAAGTGTGAAACTTGAAAGCATTCCAAGACATGTCATACCATATGCTATATAAGGTACACAAATTGGCAGTAGGCGTGCCAGCAAAAAGTTATATCAGAACAGTCCAAAGTAAAGCAAATATATCAGTGAGGTTTATGCTCCTTGGGCCCTACAACCTAGAACTTTAAAATTTACTCTTAGCATTATTAACGAGTCTCCACATCATCCATGGCGGCTTTTGGGCACAGAGGATATGTATAATCAACTGGTCCCAAATTAACATGTTTTGGGGGGCTTACTCTGACTATTCGTGTCAAATTTTACTTCTTAAGGTTCATCCTGAAAGAAGAAAATGTCGAAAAGAGAGGGGAAAACTACTACAATGCCAAACGTAACCACTGTTACAGAAATGGAAAACTCCACAAATGGCGAAGTTTAGGTCACTATTTTGATCAGAAGCTGGTGAAGTTGACATGATCACATCACGTTTGTTTAAGCAGAGAAAACGGCCATAAATTGAGAAACGGATGCAACAAGCATGTGCGAAAACATGTGAACTCATCTGTCAAATGGCAGCCTGGAACACCTGAAACAGAAAGCACGCTGGAGACCTCAAATCAAAATTCCAGTGACGCAAACCAGAATGCCAAGCAGACAATCACAAATCACAAACTCAAAATATAAAAAGACCAGACACCGCATCCAATTCATATTGAAGACGAACCAAAAACGCCAATCGAGGCCAGAAGCCTATAACAATACCACCACCAAATTCACTCGACAACTCCACGGAAGTAAACATGTGGAAAATGCAGGACACAAACGCGACGAGCTCACGCAATGAAACTCAACGCAAAACCGGCATGCCCTAGACAACGACGCAACGACGAGGGACTAGAAATAAAAATCCAAACCACAAACCTCAGAAACTACAACAACAACCGCGACGCGCTCCGCATATACTTCGAAACATACATACCTCAGAGTTATCTTCGCCGCCGTGGAGAAGATCGACGGAGAAAATGACCTTGGCGGCGGGGACGGAGGACGCGACGCCATCTCCGCCTCCTTCGAACGCGGGCGGGCTCGCCAGGGACAGAGACCGGGATACGACGGGCGGGCATTTCATGAGCCATACCGATCTCTCGGCTTTGCTCGTGTCGACGAACCCGCTACAGACATAGCTGGCGTTCGCATAGTCGTTGGTGGAGGTGGTGGCGGCTTTGGTTCCGCTGCCGGGGCCGTCGTTGCTGGCGGTGCCATTGCTTCGTTTGTCGTCCATGGCTAGAGAGGAAGTGAAAATGTGAGAGAGAGATAGAGAGAGAGAGAGAGAGAGAGGAGACAACGGTATTTCAGATACTCTCTCCAACAGACTTAACACTGATGCCTTAAAAAATTCCCAAACTCTAGTTTAAGTCCTCATCCCATCTTGAACTTTTTTCCCATTAAGGAAAAGCCACAATTTTAGATTCAGTCTAAATTTGCCCTAATTTTTTTACTTTGAAAAACCCTCGAACTTTAAATTCAGTACCAAATTTATCTCGAACTTTTTTGGAGATAATTTTTAGACAGAATTGAGACTAAACCTAAAGTTGAAATTCTTTTAGACAAAAAAAAGTTTTGGAGAGGAACTAAATCAAAAGTTTAGGTTTTTTAGGGAATTAAGCCTAACCCCTCGCCCGACTAATACATGCATAGCAAATTCGTAAATTTGTTCTCCATATCAGCTCCATTCCCAGAGGCTAAATTTTCACTCTTACTTTGGTTACCCTTCTAATGGTGCGTTTGGTTCAGTTTTGCAGGAATGCCTTTAGAAAATGCAAAGGCCCCTATAATAAAAGGGTTTGCGAAAATGCGAGTAATGTTTAGTAAATTGTATTTTAAAAATAAATTGAGAAGTAACTTTGACATAAATGTTGTTTAGTAAGAATTACTTTTTGTAAAAGGCTTTTGTTATTTTTTTTAAAAAAAACTCTCAAATGGCGAAACTCAATTGTTGGCCAACCGCCAGTAGCTAGATCTAGCCACCGGCCAGCCTCGCTTGAGGTAGCCTTCATCTAAGGTCACGCGACCTCACGCAAGGTGATTTGAGGTCCCTGCAACCTCAAGCATCCCTTGGGTCCCTACAACCCAAGCGATAGTCGCCTGGTCCAGGGACCCAAAGCGGCGGTGGCCGGGTTTTCTGTGACCCCTCAAGCTGCGGTCGCCAACCTTCGTCCAACGCCTCTGTGCAAACCGCAGGGAAGATGCAATAAATAGTGAACATGCCAAAATTTGCATCTGAGAATGTTACTTTCCCAAGAACTCCAGACTTTGCCTTGGGCTAAAAGCTTTAGAGGCCTTTGGAAATGCAATTGCATTCCCCAAAATTCTCCAAAATAATTTGTCCAGCCATTTGCATTTGAGCAGTCCCTCACCACACGCACCATCGATGTAGGTAGACGAATCTCTACCGAATGAAACTTTTTAACATTTTACGCTCATTAAATTAACTTGTCCAGATCACTCTTCTCGTAACTACTAAAGCTAAACCTAAGCATCTCTGAAGTGGTGTGTCCAGTAATAAGGCCCCCGTTTTCTGAATCCTCACCCAAACTAGCGAGAGATTCCAAAAATTCAAATCCAAAAGCGCCGCACATATCTGATGGTGTCGCTGTAGTTCAGCCGTTCGAGTGGTCACACGAGTATTTCTCATGCGCTATCAGGAAAAGCGTAATGTGCATCACTGGCCGAAATGGCCCGCGCTTAATCAGCTTGCTCAATTAGACTACAATGAGCCAAATTCAAAGTACTATTCATACGGCTGTCAAATCTATCCAAATACCACACACACTGGCCAAGATTATGCATTGAGAAGTTGAGGAGTATTGCACGATTGATCTCCAGCTTAGATGATGTAATCAAGTCATTTGATATACTTGAATGTGCACACTTGAGGCACATCAAGATATCGTCTGGATAAATCAAAATTACAGAATGGTCAGGTAAAGACAAGCGAGGGCGCGTAAATATGAATAAACAAAAAACCCAATAACGTAATTACACGACTCATTGTTGCTTAACTCGGCTTGGTCTGTACTGCAATCTTTGTTGCAAAAATGCAGATGCAGAATTGACAGAAAAAACGATAGCTCCACAAGCCCTTCGAGAGCTAAGAACCAGAATTTACACCGAGACTTGGATCAGACTCATTGCCACCAACAGAATTCTGCTTCCTCTCTGCCTGAAGTGACCGGCACAGAGACTCTAGCTTCTCTTTCTGATTCTTCAGTTTCTCCATTTGTTTCTTTGAGCGTTCCCGCTGATCAGAGAAAAGAAGATTCTTATTCCTAATATACAACCTAATTAAGCGAGAGCCAAAATGATGATAAATCTCCTAATTCTCATGCATCCTGAGGTCACATCTCACAATTTCGAAACTAAGCTAAGCGCTACCCTTGTCATGAGGACTGAAAAGAAAAAAAAACAGTGTCTAAGCTAAATATGAGCACCAACAATCTCCTGCAACCACTGTTAGGGCTTCTAAATGCTCATCAGAAGCCCACAAGAACCATCTGTCAAGTGTGATCCACTAAGACGAGATGTGGGATGACTTTCCAGTTAACTGACAGGATTAAGGACCATGTTCGAAAGGCAAATCCTAAACACATGAACAACCCAACTAAGACTGACATGCACATCAAGCAGCTAAAGACATCCTCCCTATTTTCCTATGTAAGTCCTTCCTAGGCCGTCCTATGAAAGCTCAAATGCATGAGATTTTGCAGTTAAGAGAGAACATGGACCAGCAGCCTGATTTAAGCAACCAAGGCTGTAAAATAGGCTTGCGTGCTAGGGTAAGATTATTTCCGTAACCTAAAGGTAGCTTGCAAAAAGACATACACAAAAGAATCACTGGGAATAATATGAACTGGGTAATCTGTCGATAGATAGGGGTATGTACAAAGTAGTCCAAATTGAGATGTTTGTTTCAGCTTACAGAAGCACTTATTGATTTCCCTTCACAATTATGAAAAGCAGAAAAAGAAAACTCAAACTTTAAAAGAGAAATGAAAAAGAAAATTCTACAGGGCTCTACATGTTGATCTTTTTTTTTTTTTTGGTAAAAGTAAACAATTTGGGCTGACAGGAAGCCACTCTGAAACTCTACATGTTGATCTTTGTATTTGTATGTCGTAAAAAATCTCAAGTACTTGACATATAAATTCATTTTCAAATGTTACACCAAAACGAAAAACGGAAAATCCAAGAAGAGAGGTCTCGCAAACACACCATTAAGTTTGCAATAAGCCATCACTGTTGCTGAAGATTGAACTAAGATAAGGAAGAACAAACGTAACAGATGTAACCCTTACCTCATCAACAAGTTCTATAAGTGTAATATCTGATTTCTCACACTTGTTCTTCAAGAATGCATTTTCCTTCTTGAGATCCTTTATTGATTTTGCCATCTGATTTTTTGGTGCAGTCAGAAAAAACAAAAATAATCAAGTCCAAGTAGTAGTTATGCTGATCTGAAACACAGGAATTAACAGAATCTCGTTAGTTAGGTGTCATATAACTCATACCTTCTCGATCTCTTGCTTAAATGTTTCAAAGACTTTGTTACTCTTTGTCAATGCATCCTGCACAATTGAAACAGATTTAAAGACCCAAGATGAGTTCGCTTTGTGAGGGATAGCATTAGTACAGATAAAACCTTTGACAGTGAATGAGATAAGGGAGTGGGAGGTAAGTTCCCTTCACAGGACCCAACAGATAAATTAGAGGCAGAGCACCCGTAAATAAAAGGAAGGTGCAAATTGAGCAAGTAAAGGATCCATAAAAATAGCATCCGATGCCAAATAGTTTAGTTACCTCACCAGTTGGAACTTTAGGCGAGAAGTACTATTTTTGTCCTTCTTCATTTCCCTTCCCTATTGTGGTATAAGAGAATGCCCAGTGGTTCCCAAATCTCACCCACCCCAAAGGTCCAAGGTTCAAAATTCTAACTGGGCTGAAGATCACAAATTCTTCCAAAGAACCAGTGGCTCCAGGGAAGCTAGTTATCTTGGTGCTTAATTTGTCTATACAACGTAGCCCACGGCTTAGCTACTAGTTTCTTGCAGTTGATAAGGAATGATGTCGCATGTTCCCTTGTGCCAGGATATATCTTGAGTTGTTTGTTGTCATTGCTTGACTGCTGGCATAGGTACTTCTTTTCCTCAGATAGGAGTTGGGTTACTTGAGGTTTGTTCTATGGTGTCGTATGAAAAGTTACTTGGCTTGTAGTGGGTTCTGCCTTCCATTAATTCAGCAGCAATGAGAATGCTAAACTTTACCCATAAGAGAAACAATGCAGCCTATAGTTTTGCCAACAATTCTCACCCAAAAGTAGTAGATTAACACTTGATAGTACAGTTGTGTCAATCTCAAATATAACTTCTACAAATTTGCCTGGTATGAAATTAACCCACTTAATATGTGGAAATAGCAACAGCGAAGCTGCCTCAAAAGAACAGTGCTAAAATCCACCTGAAGATGCATTTAGCAAAAGAAAGCTACAGCCAAGATCGACATTATTTCACATATATCAAAGTAATTGAACAGTGAGGATCAGTGCAATCCAAGTCAGACAAAAGAATGAAATCTAACATCCAGTCATCCCTCATACAAACAGTTTGCTACACATGAACACCATCCAATGTAGAAGTTCCTTGCCTTAGGCATTTCCTTAGGGTCAAACAATCGCCATTAGGCAAAAAACACCTTGACTCACGCAACTGCAAATGTTGGGAAACAAGTGAAGAGGTAACCTGGAATTGTTGAAATTTCTCTCCGTCTGCTGTCAACTGTAACCGCAAGTTTTTCTCAGTTTCTAGCAGCTGTGATACTTGTTCAGCATATACTTTCATTTGGGACTGTTCCTGAATCACTTTCTCCTCATGCTGCTTCATTTTCAAATCAGCAATCTGGAGTTCTAGACTTTTCTGCTTTAACTGCATATTCAAGTTCCAAGCCACAGAATTTGAGCAAAGTCCTTCATAAATGGAGACTACAAATCTCTGAAATCAATCAATTTTAAAGAACTTTACCTCCTGTTCATGATGTTGTTCAGAAAGCACATACTGCTCAGCTAGCTGCTTCAACTTAACTTTTAACCTGAATCCAAAGAATTCCATAGACAACTAAATGCATCAAATAGAATGCCTATAAAGAAGCTAAGAAAGACTAATCCAAGACAAGCACTTTCCTTGATACAAGGAGCTAAATATCCATGCACCGGTGTATCTTTGTGCGGGAGAGAGAGGGGGAGAGAGAGAGAGAGAGAGAGGGAGAGGCAGACGGATAAAAATCCAACTTCAACAATTGCATTCTTCAACCCATGCTTACATACAGGTGCTCTCAATATGGCAAACACGAACATCATTTCATAGGTGATACTACATACGCCCCAAAATAATCAAGTAAACAAGAATTGTAAATCCTATCAAGGAAAAGACATTCCATATAAAACTGAAACTTGCTTAGATTATTCCACATAATTGCTCCTAGAAGAGGAAAGTCTACAATTTTTGAGAGTATCAAAATAAATGCATGCAGCTACATCCTTAAGTTACATATCTTTATTAAATATCATATCTGAGGATTGAAGTGTTGCCCCTATAATTTTTTTGTGATTATCAAAATATTATGCATGCAGCTACATCCTTTAGTTACATATCTTTCCTAAACATCATATCTGAGGATTGAAGTGCTGTATTTCCTTTGCATGTGTTAGACAGGTGGTAGACATGAGCCACACTATACAATAGCCAGAACAGATCCAAAATAGAACATTTTTAACACAACAGTGTGAGTACAAGTCTTACATCTCATTTTCCTTAAGCTGAGAAAGGCATTCATCCTTCTGCTGTTCTAGTTTATTGCTCACCTCCTGAAGAAAGCACATTTAAATCAAAACAAGCACAAGAATGCACAAGAGACAAGAGTATCATATTTATTATTGAACTCCGAGAGGCTTAAATAAGCAATGCCAATGCAAGAAAAAAAAATCTTGAAATTAAAAGGTGAGCATTGCTCTTTTCCTTTGTTGGAACATTCCTTGCGTAGAGATGTAGCATGACAGGGAAAAAACCAAAATAGTAATGGACCTGGATTGCATCTTGAAACTTGGCTGATAAGTCTAATCTCAGATTCTGTCCCTCAGTTGATACCCGTTTGCATTCATCCTGCAAATCCATATGCAAGACATCAAATTCTCATGAAAGCCACATTTTAGTATTATAATGGACACATCTCTTCTTAACAAACAATACCCTGTACAAGAAATAAACTGCTGAAGACAGAAACCACAAAAGAAAATTTAATAAGAGCACCGTTTGTAACCTTTTCACTTTCTAAATCTCACTTTCTACGACCACTTAAAACTTATTTAAAGAAGAGGAAGATTCTTTGCTGATGCATTTTAGAAGAGTAAAGTAACTTAGTGGTGCATGGTAAATATGTCTTGTTGAAGATGATCAAGTGTTGACAAGCAAAGTCAACCGAATGCAGCTGGATAGTATTAAGGGTCAACATTTACAAAGAAAATCAGAGAGAGAGAGAGAGAGAGAGAGAGAGAGAGAGAGAGAGAGAGAGAGAGCATTAGGAGCAGATTGTGAAGGAAAAGTACCATTAGCATTTTGTTTTGACGTTGCAACTCCCGACACAGTGACTCAAGCTTATCTCGAACGGCAATAGCTGTGACAGTTGTCGATGTGGAAACTAGTCACTATATCTTAAGACCATAGATGCTGAAAATATAAAGATAATTTACAGAAAAGAAATTGGTTGTGTGCTAACGCATATGATTTGTGCAAAAATGTCAACATTCAAAGCAAAAGGGGAAGAGGAAGGAGGGGAGGGGAATAAAAATTGCATTACCAAATGTTCACGTAGAAGAGAGAGATTCACCAGACAATCTTATTTCGTGCATTGCCTAAGATTCCAACTATGCATCTAGGCTCCCACAAATACCATGCTATTTTAGTTTGCACTTGATAGACCTAAATTTAGTGTATTCAAATTATACAAGAGAAGAGACTTATAATTTCCTTTTTGGTAGAGAAGATAGGCAGAGGTAAATATGTATTAAAAGTTAAAGCCAATGATTCGATATCTAGGCTTAAATTATCCCAAAAAAGCAAAGACTGTTACAAAAACGACAACTTATGCACTACGAGCCCATTTGATATTAGCTACAGATATGTTGTGCTGTGTTGCTATATCTTTAATGTTTAGTAATTATATATTTCAAATCAAAGTTGGATGAGGTAGCTTTCTAAAAGCTGTTGTAGCTTTGGGGTAACTGCAACTAGGAGGCGTTTGAGAAACACCTAATATAAGCTGCAGCACCCCTATTCACAGTTGAAGCAGCTGCGGAGAAGCTTACAAACAGCCTCCACGTAATTCATCTGGATTCTCAAGTAAAGTTCACATGATTACAACTGTTGTACTAGCAAGTTTAAATGGAAACAAAGAAACAAAGTTCATCATGTCATGTTGTGTTCAACAATTGTTACTATAGAGCAACACCCAATTTAATGGAGCAAGTATTCTATTGTCGTGGTACTTTTTACAAAAGAAATAAGAAAAAAAGAAAAAGATAAAAGGTTTCACTTTTTTTAATATGTTTTATCCTGACTTGGGAACAGGAAGTTCATCATCGAACCCACTGTTGATTTACCAAGCCTTCACTTAGCTACCAGTTGAACCTGGAAAAGAGAAGTCCTAGGAACCCTGATCATCCTCATCAATCAATAAGAGATACTTCTAAGAGAGAGAACCCCATATCACAACAATCACAATTCTTAAGCAATAGTAACATCATCTAGTCTATGTGCATGAACCATATTGCTCTATTTTAGGACTCTTTTGTATATTGAGGAATTCTTGATTCTCAGACAATTTGTAATGCTAAAACAATGTCTTCATGAAAGGACTAAATTAATCTCTGCCATAATTATCACGCGCCTCAAATAATGGCAAGAAAACCTTGTCAGCTTCCACAGTCACCATGCTGTGCAAACTCACAACAATATTCCGACACTGAACTCCCAATGAAGGCAAATTCTAACATTCAAAAGCACTTTACATTTGTCACAAAATGATCACAGATGCAAATAATGTTACTTTCATTAATGTCAAATAAAAAACTAATCCAACCAACAAATGACAGTCGCTAAAAAGTGCAGGAGAAGTGTGAACTTACCAGCATCTCGTTCAGCAAGAACTTGTTGATATTTCAGAGTGAACTGTAAAAACTCCTTTTCTGACTTAAAACTACGCTTGGCATTCTTTTTTGATTCAGACATTTCCTGAGAAATTAGAATGGCCAGACTCATTAACCAATATTGTCTCAAGGATCACAAGATTAGGAATTAGGACTTCGTTACATGATCTCAGAATAGCCCATCATCTTACTTGGCCATGCATCAACACATGCCTGCTTTATGAATTAAAGCCAAATGCTCTGTGACATGCTAAATGAATATGTCCACATGGACAAGCAAGATGATGGGCCATTCTTACAACATGTTGTAAGTTGCAGATTGACAATTTCTAGTACAAGCATTAATAGACACACAGAAATTTCACAGATGTACTATATTGGGCCATCTACCTACTTGCTTTCTGTTTTTCAAAGAATCGTCTCCATCTGGCAAAGATTTTTCCTTAGCATGAGTTGGCTGCGGGACCAACTTCTCTTCAGCAGCTGCATCGTAAGAATCCCCATGAGTGGAATCAAAATGATAAAACTAATCAAGCTTCCAGATACTGCTAAAGCAAAAGTGCTAAGAATCAAAATATACAAGAGTAGAGAAGACCTAAATAACAAAAGGACAAAAGCAAAGAGAATAATGCGAAGGATAATAGTCTTGACTTCAAGGAAAAGATAATTACATTTGTCTGAACTTTGAAATTTCTCCTGAGCTTGTTCTTTTACCTCACAGGATCCAGAAACCTCTGAAGAATCCACGTGAGTGGAATGAGCCAATCCTGGAGTCAAGGGTGAGCCAAAATTCTTTTCAATGTGTTCTTTATCATCCAAATCCTCTAACTCGTGTGCTAACCCATCCAAATGATTCCCGCTATGGATCCTACAATCGTTCAGCGGCTTCGCTTCCCCATTATTAGGAGTTGGAGGGCAAAGAGGCTCAGCGGTGCCATCAACGAAACCATCCGGCAAAGCATCCACCTCAGGAAGCTGAGTTGCAGCTGGGTTCTCCATTTTATGCACTGGAACAAAGTGAATGCTTATCTCAGGTAAAGAAACCACAAGCATGTATGTGGCAGACTGGAATTATCCACAGGTTCACTTCTAAAAGAATTCAAAAAAGGCCAGCAAGTTCGGTCTGCGTTTTGAAAATGGCATCAACTTTCCAAACTGAGAAATTACAGAAACTTTCTCAGACTCAACCAAGAAAGAGCCCTAGTAAACCATTTGAGCCACAACAAAAGGCCTCTAAAGAAAGAGCGACTCAAGACACCAATTGGTTAATCGTGCGAAAATCTCCACTCAACAAAGCGAAGAACATATACGCATCCCAACCTTCGCAAACACCGAGCAAGCATGAGGGTCAAGACAGGGCAGGAACCGAAGCTTGCTCGATCTACCGCGGACGATCAGATCCCGATGTTTAAGAAAAATCAATAACGCCTAGGCATCGCTGATTTGTTTCGCTACAATCAACACGAAAGCCATTCGAGCAAACTATGAAGAAGACGGGAATGCAACAAGGAGGAGGCGGGGGAAAGGAGAAGTACAGAAGAGACATCACCTTAAGGATTCAGCGAGGAGAATGCGACGGAGGCTGAAGAAGAAATTGTGATTCGCAGCGAGATGAGAATGCGACGGAGGCAGGGCCGAATCCAGGCGCGTTTGCCTGCGCCTGGTAGTGGTTCCGAATGCAAAGAGACGGAGAGTGACGTCACTGAGTTAAGCCCAATTGTAATGGTGATGTAATAATGATCAACGACGGACTGGAGATACGGAGGGAGGGGATAACTCTCTTTTTTTCTTTTTCTTTTTTCATCTTTTTATGCCCGCTTTTTCCCTTTATCAAAAGGAAAAATAAGGTAATAAATACGGATATGGATTGCCTAACATTGAGATTTTCGTGACACGCGTGATATTACTCAAATCAAGTTGTCCAAATGAAAATAGATGGCTTGATTTGAGCCACGTTTGGAGATTCAAAATTTTTCAAACCCCAAAAAATTCCCGCCCACATTTTTTCCATCCCTTTTAACACACGACGTAGTTCAAATCAAGCCGTTCATTTTTATTTGGACGGCTTGATTTGAATAATGTCATGCATGTCACGAAAATTCCAGTATTAAGCGATCCAAATCCAGTAAATACTTGCATTCATACTAGAAATTTTAGTACTATGAGAATAGGATGACCTTATATATATATCTTAAAACGTGCCTTTTTTTGTTAACGGACCACATTGCTTGGGTACCAAAGCTTGGTTCGATACCTATCAATTAACTTTACCTACTCTCTCTAGAAATTAATCTCATCATCTCTATCATTCACGGATCACAGTTGTCATGTGATTTAATAAATGCAAAAATATGTTCTCATGGTAGACAACATTTTCCAATTTTGCCTAATGAACACACTAATTTGTTGAAGATGATAACGTCGTTAATTTGAGTCGTTAGATAATTTCTTTTAGGGGTAAACATGATTTCAAGGTAAAATCGAAAATCAGAGAACCGAACCACCGATTCCCAATTCTCATGAGCTCGGGTCCTATTCAGGAACCGTCGATTTTTAGTGGAACCGAATCGAATCGAAACCGGGATTCCAGTGTTTGTTAGTAGGATGGTACATCAAAGTTGATGAGAACGACCTTGGGATGCTTCATTAGACCATCACATGGCAAAAGAGGCTAAGTCTGAATGTAGAATGGCGCTCTCTTCACTATTACGATGGTCTTTTAAGTTGGTTTGCACCCAAGTCTTAGCTGATGTGACCAAATTATACATGAGTTAGTGGAGAAAAGCATGAAAGCAAGTACACTCATGTTTCTCATCACCATTTTCAAAAATTCTTATCAAATGAAAAGCTCTTCTCTCTCTCAAATATATTAGCGGGAACCAACCTATATAGCACTAATACTTTCTTAGAGTCTTTGTGTCGTGTTCAACACTCCGACGCTCTTCGACATGTGACTAACATATGATCAGTGCTCGAAACATGCCAACGACAAGAGAGTCTAGCATCCCAACACGCATAGGATCAATTTCGGGCATTTTCAATAAATTATGGGTCAAAATATGAATTTATTACAAATATATATACTTAATTCATATATCAAGCCACTCTAAAATTAATATATCCAGTCAGTCTAAAAAAAAAAAAAAAACCTAATCGTAATTCCTAATACAAGAAGAAGAAGAAACTCACCGCTAATATTTTTTGTATAAATAATAATTTATGACATATATATATAAATACATTTAATATACAATGTGTCCCAACATGCCGGAATTCACTTATTTTTTGAGAAATCACGTGTCGATGTAATGTGTCATATCGCGTGTCATGTCATGTGGTGCTATATAGAAAGCAATTGGACTTTTTTTTTACTTTTTAGAAGGGATGATGTTTTTGTAAGTTATTAAATAATTGTTAAAATCTTAAATGATTGTTGTGTTTACTTCCATTTTGCTTAACTAAAACAAAAATAAAAAAGAAATTGACAGGGACTTAGGTATCCTGGAATTTATAACTGGGTAGGTTTTTTAGGTTCCAAAAAATGAAGAGTCTATTTCAACGGGTAAGTTCCGGATGAAATCCGTATGGAACCCGAAATCATTTGCCCTTAATTCTTTTGTCTAAGTTTTAAGTGATTTTAATGGCAGTTGTAATTGTAACTACAACCGGAGGAAATGATTGGCGACCAGTATTAGAAGTTCGATCTTGATCTTTCATTTTCCTTTTCCTTTTCTTTATATTTTCTAGTCTTTATGTCTAAAGATTGAATGGATGCAACGGACGAAGTAATGCTTTGAATTGAGTTTCTTGCAGAATTGGTCTTGTTCTTTGCTATTTTGAATGGAAAAGATAAATTGTTCTCCCCAAGCTAGGTTAGGAAAAAAAAAAAAAAAGAAAAGTAAGTTCTTTTTAACTAAATTGAGATAGGCAAGTAACAACTCGGGTCGAGGATCAAGAATATGCCTGAAAAAAAGTGTTAGTGCATACTGAGTGATACGTACATAATAAAGTTGAAGTCTAATTGGTCCGTAAACAAAATGATACGCATTTCACGCAAAAAGGGAAATAGCGCAGCTCTCCAAAAAGATGGAATGGGAATCCTTTTTACGGTTCCCGCATGTTTAGGACGAGGGCTTCACGCTCCTTTTCTTCGCGGTCCTAGCAATGGCATTACATATTTCCTTCTTCCTCTTCTTGTTGCTGTTGTTGTTGCCGCCGTTGTTATTGCTGCGCTCGTGGTTGCTGTCAACAACGACAGCTGTTGAACTCTTTCCTTGAACTTCAAGGGCGCCCTTAACGAAAAATTTCAACTTCCACAATGTGCATTCGCTCTGCATCAGATTGACAGTAAGTAGCACCGCCAATATATTGCTCTCGACTCCAGCAAAACAAAACTTGTAGAGTGCACCAGCACCCGTGTGCCAAAGAGAGAGAGAGAGAGAGAGAGAGAGTTTAACCTGAGCATCTAGATCAAGGTCCACAAGATCACCCTTTGATTGGAAGCTTGAATCATACTGAGCAACAATCTCCAAAGCCTTGTCGACATCCTCCACTGGCAATTTATCAAGGGCCGCCGCTATTTTCCTTTTTTCATCTGTGGAGATTTTCCTGGTATGGAATTGTCGAGCATGTCTTTTATTAGATGTTTCAGCTGAAAGTTATCGAGTAAATGCATGCACAACAGACGCATTTAAGGGAGATACACTAGTGCATTTTATAGCGACTGCCTTGCACCAGGCACCCACAATCTCTCATTTGCAGGTCCTACAGGAAACCAAAAGGCACCAATGACAATCGACATGAATCCGACAGGACCATGGGTGGAAGAGACATCCCCTTTATATGGAAGGACACAAACGTGAGAACCTAACAAGCTTAATTATTAAATTACATGAAAATGAAAAATTCGCATAACCAGAGCTGGGAAACAGAAGAGAGACATTACAGGCAATTTTTCTATTCTCAATTCCTACCACGACTTCACTTGAAAACAACGCACAACTGACCTGCACTTTGAGATGACAATTGCCCTGAGCCTTTCCAGATGCATATCAACCTCGTAAAGCTGAAAGAGTTTCACAAATTGTAGTTGAGAAATAATTGTATTTTAGTTAGCAATTAGAAGATCGGTATGCTACAGAAGATGATGTCTGTCCCATTTATTAGATGACTACGCTCCTAATGAAAAGGCTTGCCTGTCCTTAATGTAATATTTCCCCCTTACACAAAAAAATCTGTAGCTTTTATGTTCATTGGAAAGTACCTCACTACTTATTTCTCTGGCCATTCTGGCATTAGCAGCTTCCTTAGCAAGTTGCATGTCAAACAGTGCCTCTGCCTCTTCCTGTTCTAGTCTTTTTTCCTACACACATGGTTTAGAAATGAAAAGCACAATTAGAATTGTCAACATACTAGCACCTCATTATAGAAGAAACCATATTAACAGTCAAACACATTCAGCAGCCTGCCAAACTGGTAATGAAACCCTGAACAGCAAATCATGATTGGTCCTTAGGGACCTACTTTTTTTTTTCTTTTGATTGAAACTTAGGGACCAACTTACCTCCTCTGTAACTTTAGGAAGTAGTTGGAGCCACTTCTCCTCAAATTTTCGGAGCAATGTCTTGGCCATGACATGAATATTGCTCTTTTCATCATTGTACTTCATAGCATTTTTGAAGACCAGCCGCATGTCAGCACATATCTCTCGGACGTTCTTATAAGATGTACCATCAGTGGCCTCCATTTGCTTTTTAATCGTGCTGAAGTCCATTGGCTTGTCAATTACCTAGAATATATCAGCAATCCAATATATAAAAAGCAGTAGAAGACATACAAAAAAGATGCAGCGATATTCAAATCAGGCTGCACACTGTCATAAATAGATTCAAACATTAAACGATATGAGTTGAGTGGTTGTGTGGCCCAATAGGCAAAGTTCCTCACTTTTGCTCTTCATGTTTTCCCCTCCAAACAATGGTATTGGCCAATCAATTCCCATTTTTAGTACATTACTTTTAGCTAGTTTAGAAATCCGCTTCCTTCTGAGATCCACAAAGCTATAGGTGTAGAGAACATTGAGCTAGGCTCAACAAACATTGACAAACAACATTAAGCACTCTAAACACTGATCAAAATAATATCTGAGCATCCTGATCAAAAAGATGAGAGATCAAAAGGAACAAAAGCCATACTTTATGATAGTCATGCAAACCAAGAGCCTTGACATCTACAGGTTGCAGGAAGGGCCCCGCCCATTTGTGCTGGGTGATCTGAAAGCAAAATGTAAAATGTATATCACCAAAGGATGCCGCTGACTTTCTCTTCCTACAAGAAAAAAATCCATGGTGTTCCAAGCGAAAAGCTTTTTCACAAAAAATAAGAGGCAAAAAAAAAAAAAAAAACTGCAAAAGACGTTTGGGAATAGAGCAAAACCACTGAACTTAATATGTATCACCAAATTGGGAGAGTGACTATGCCTCTTCTGGACCAAGAAAATGCTCAGAGTAACTGAACAAAAAAGGGCAGAGACATATTCGAGAAACATAATACTTCCTCTGGATTCTATTTTTTTGAATATCGTACATTCTAACAATCAATGATGGACAACTATAAGATCTAACTCTTCCACAGATAAAGCGAATAACATAACGAAGTAAATATCAGCAAGCTAAATTTTTTGTAAGGAAGCATCCTCAACTGGTTTCCAGTGAGCAGTTCATGACTATAGAAAAATTATAAGGGGTGAGATTACTTCAGCAAAAAGGTAAAAGGAGAACAAGGGTGTGCAAAAGGATCACATCTGTTAGAATATATAAATATTAAACCGGGTCTTCAACCTTCATCTAACAGCTTTAGTTTTTAGAATAGTTGGCATAGTTGGCAATGGTCCCAAAATCTCACATGACATCGTAGCAAGAGCTCCCGAGTTCAAATCTTTTTAGACCCCATTTGCCTCCACAATTAAATATGTCCAAGCTTACTATTAGGCAAAAAGACCAGACTAAGCGTGAGAGGGAGTGTTAGAATATATAAATATTAAACCGCGCCTTCAGCCTTCATCTAACAGTTTAAACTTTTAGAACAATTGACACTGGTCCCATAAAATCTCACAACATCAAAATCATACGGTCTATATCCGCGAATTTGGAATGAAAATGTGGAGTATCAATTTGCTAGCATGGGACATAGAAAAGACAAATTAGGTCAAAGCAACATTCACATAAACGTTTGAACATTGAATAGAACCAAGCATGTTCGAGATTAGTTGAGCAATGGTAGGATGGATGCATGACTCCAGTATAATTGCTGTCTGCTGACGCAAGTAAGAAACAACTTGCCTGGCGGAGAATTACGCCAAAATGACTGATAAGCTGTTGCATTCTCTTTGCTGCAGTGGCTTCCCTACTACAACCATCCTGTTGCAGCTTCTTGAGACCGTTAATCTGCCTCTCGTCCTTGCCTAGTGTGCTACCTTTGGAGGTGCTTGGTTGCTTTTTACTTTGATCATGATAGAATTGCTCAATCTCGTTGACACTTTTCTCCAACTGTTAGGAAAATCCAAATTATCACAAGGAAATCCAAGTATTCCGGATCCAACGGGACTGAGCATTACATACACAAATAGGACTAAAAGAAATCATGAGAAGCAAGCCTTTGCGTTGTACAATTTTAAGAGGCTAATACTAGTTGCTTAAAAAAGAAAATTACCTCATTAACCTTGACCAGAATTTGATCCAGATGGTGCTCCCATGGTTCAACTTCGGAACTGGAATTAACCGTCCCAACATATGGAATCAAACCATCCAACTCCATTTCTTCCATCCGGCACTAAAAGAAAACCAAAAGAAGTGAACTTTAGCGTTTACTGTGAACGGCTGGCTGCGGAAAATGCAAGAGCATGAGCATGCGCACGCGCAGGATTTGCACGCCTACGGAGATGGGCACGAGCCATTCACGAAGTACCGCGGGTAACGAGAAAAACTTCTTCATACAGCAGCAAAAAAAAAAAAAAAAAAAAAAAAAAGCAAGCGCAAGCGAGCAAAACTCCATTGACGGGGGGGCCTCAATTCGCCTCGCCTCCTCTCTCCGAGTTTCTCTACGGAATCGAACAAGAAACAACAGCTCCCCCCAGCGAAATCAAAAGCATAGCTTTCTCTCAAGTCCGGTTTAGACGATTGCGAGAACAAATCGAGACTAACAAGAAGATCAGAGAAGGGCAGAGAGATCACCTGAAGAAGACGAGCTTGCTCTGGAGAGTGAAACCGGAGGAAACCCGAGGAGAGTGGCGCCGCTTTCACAAAGGGTGGCGTTGCAGGGTTTTAGCACTTTTAGGCAGCCAAAGCAGTAAGTCCGTTAACCCTCCCGCTCCTGAGATGCCAGCCCAATAGGAAAGACGAGAATTCTTTCCCTTAGAAGGCATCAAAGAAAGGGTTAAAAACGGCTCGACAGGTTTTTCTGGCAATAGCCAGTTTGACGACCCCGGGGGGGGGGTGTTTTTACTATTTCCAGGTCGGGATTATTTTAGGGGCGGTTTATGTTCCCCAAGAGCAGGCACACGTCACACTGTTATAATCTTTGGTCGTCAGATTAAAATGCGACGAATCATTTAAATGGTCAAAACCAGTCATGGCGAAGTCCCCAAAAGATCGAAATTTGTTGCATTTCGATCTGATATTGAAAGGTTTCGGAAGACATCATACCTTTTAGGATCGCACAAACGCCTTTCTAAACGACCTCTATTATTTTCTTCAATTTTTTTATTTTAAAAATTTGCGCTTTCCACTACGACAATTGAATAGCCATAGGCTCTATGGAATTATTTTTCATAAGCAACGACAGACTACCAATCAATTGGAACATATAAATTTTCCATCGAGTTAAATAATTATATTTTTAGATTAGCGAATACGGTTCAAAGCTTGATTAGTAACTTTTTATTTTTGGAGGGATGGTAAGTCCTCGTCAACATGAGAACATTATATTGGACATTAAATTCTTTTAGTCTAGGTGAGTCATGCTACATCTTGCCTTTGAAACAATAAATGAATAAATTAGGCGTTGCATTTCATTGATAATTGGCCGTTTAAAATTATTTATTTTCATGAAAAGAAACAAAGCCTTGGATATCGGTCATTTACAATATTATATAGTCATTGTAGTAACTCCTTATTTATTTACATCGAAATAGAATGGACAAAACTTAAGGTGTAATGTAATTACACGAACTAAATAATTTACATAAGAATATTAAGAAAAAAGTATGAATCCCATGGGCCATGATCCGATCCGACTGCTGCAAATCACACGGCCCAAACTCTCCCAGCCAAAAAAAAAAAGAAGCAAATAATCGACCGAGTCAAAGTCAGCTCAATTGAATCGCTCCTCGCACACGTGAGGTCGCGCGTGCGAAATGCATCCCAGGGAAGCCTTGGCCAACGCGTTCACGAGGTGAGACCGACACCGCAACGGCCTGAGCAGACTCCATTGGCCACCGCTCCTCCCACCGGCGACGACCTGCTCCCCGCCTTCGGCCGCCGGGAAAAGCGGCGCCGGAGCACGCCGGCCCTGCCTCTTCCTTATGTCGCTCAACTCCATCCTGGCGGGGAACTTCGTGATCCCGATCAGAGCCCGGTGCCTCCTCCGCGAAGAAGATGGTCCGACGGAGGCGGCAGCCGGGGCGACAGAGCTCCGCGGCCGCGCCACTCTGAGCGAGTTGGACCGGAGGAGCTGCCCGCTCGCGAACCGGAGCTTCGCACCGTCCCGGCGGAAGCTGTTGAGGCGGCCGAACGAGTCGGACCGCAGCAGCAGGGAGTCGACGCGGCCCTCGCGCTCGTGGTAGGGGATGGGCTTGCCGCAGAAGAGGAAGGCGTCGACGGGGGAGATGGCGGGACCGGCGGGGAACTCGAAGTCGGGGGCGTCCCGAAGCGGCGAGGCCGGAGAAGGTAGAGGAGCGGGGCATGATCCGTCAGGCTGGTGGTGGAGGGCGGCGAAAGGGAGGTCGCAGAAGGAGAGGGCGTCGTCGTCGTCGTCGGCGGCGGCGTCCACGAAGTCACGGGGAAGAAGGGTGTCCGCCATGGCTGTTGGGTGGTGGAAGGATGAAGAAGAAGGTGATGAAAGATGATCAGAAGAGAGAGACGGAGAGTGGGTGGGTTGTGCTTGTTGTCAGTGATGGGCAGGAAGGAAGTGGAAGCCGGAGTATATAAGGGGGGGGTCAAGCGACGGCTTCTAGAACTGAAGGAGGTGCTTTTAGAGATAGAGTGTGTGGAGTTTCCGTTGGGAGTAAGGCATCATCGTCAACATCTAGATGAACTCGCTGATGGGGAGGTGTTAGAAATTGACTGGAGGGGTATCTGTTTGAGGCGAAAGAGACCATCTAGAACTGCAACTCGTTGGCTTCTGTACTTTATTCTTTGGGGTGATCTAGTTTGCGCGTTCTTCCAAGGAAACAGCAAATCTAGAAGACTACATACGAAAATGGCAAAAAAAAATTGTAGCAAAGAAAGAGACAGAAAAGAAGAAGAACAAGGAGCGGAAGATATAAAAAGAAATGGAGCGTTGTGGGGGCATTCCGAGAATTGAACTCGGGACCTCTCGCACCCTAAGCGAGAATCATACCACTAGACCAAATGCCCTCCTTTGATTTCGTATTGCTAAATTTATTATTATAAAGTAAACTTTGTTGAATCGGCCGGTGCCAACGCGGATTCAATCTTCTTTTCAGCTTGGTTTAGTCCACGCCTTGAGTTTTACATGGAGATAATTGTCCCGCGGTCCGTCTTGCTCTACAGCCAACCGTTTGGGCCCAAATTTTCATAGTATCTTATAGCCCGTTCCTCTTATATTTCAACAGTGATCCAAACAATCGAGACAGAAAATATTTGCTTTACCCCGTTCCTCATTCTAAAAGCGATGCTGTGGACAGAGCTCGTTGTAGTGGAAACTTATACACTTTTCCGAGACCCATTGTCCCTCGACACGTGGTCGCCGTGACCTATTGAACCGAATCTGTCTATCGAATAACGTCTCGACGTTGTCGGGGCACATGCAATTGAACAAAAACTACTGAAGAAGGCCGAGGCTAGGCATCACTCTTTTGGTCGCCTACATTAACAACGCGTATGATTTTCGGTGATCGTTGGGGACGGCAGGACATACGCGGCAATCGAGTGGAGATCATCCCGGTGCTCGATCAGTTCCGGAACCATATCTTTGCAAAACAAAACCAAACGAAGAGCAATGACCCCACAAGATGGAGGGACAGAGCATCATTTTGTGGACTATTGACCTTGAAAGCGGATGATGGGGGGGTCTCCCGTTTACCCCTTTTCTCGTTCACAAATGGAAGCGCAGCCCCCAGCAAAATGGCAAAGAGAAACTTCCAAAACACACGGGGAAGAAAGAGTGGGGGACGGACACTTGTTCATGGTTAGTGCCAGTGGGAGGTGAACAACCTCCCCAACAATCTAGAGAGCGCAGAACACGTCTTTAAACCACGACCGCTCGTGTCATCAATCCAATGAAACAATACAAATGGTAGGCTGATCTTGTCCCCTTTCGAAACGCCTGCTGTTCTAGAAGAAGATCCACATCCACCCGAGTGCGAATCGTCACCAACCGTCCCTTGACCTTTGGTAAAATGATATCTCTGTGGAGATTATCACCACCGCTTTTGGCCGGACTTTAGGAAAATTGCGCCTTTTTAGTGGCAAGGCGGTGAGCATGCCTGGGATCACATTGTCCTAACCCTTTTGGCTTTCGGTAAAGTACAGGTGAGAAAACAATACAAAAACCGCGCACACCCCACGTACAAACATAAGTTTGTAATGTGATCATTGTTATAAGTTCATTCTCATGTTAAACGTACATGTTGTCGGAGATCGCATTGTTATCATTAAGATGAAGTATTGGGAAACTGTTAGGATTGGGCGCATAGACAAAAACTAAATAGAAAGCGAAGGCGAGAAAGAGAAGATAAAGATATAAGGTTTGCCCTAGTTCATCATTAAATCCTCGGACGGAGATTCAAGTTTTTATGCAAATGTTTTTGGTAAAGACTGTTGATGGTGATACAATATGGATGCATGACCAGCTCAAAGATCTTAAGAGACAAATTGTCAAGAGGGAATGCTTGCATGATCTCGGAGAGCATAGTGGGGCGTAGGTATGCAAGGAAGCCCTAAGACTTTGTAAGAACAAAATTGGTAAAAGAAATTCATTGTTTTCATGAATTGTTCGCATTCCCACTCAAAAGCAGTTATGTCCAAGACGTTCTACCTCTCTATTACACAATCAGTTACAAGAGAAAGATATTATATGTTCACTCAATAGCTATTCATGGGATCAAACCCGAAGTACCAATAAATTATAAGCTCAAACTATAAAAGTCTTCTGACATCCAAATAAAGCTGCCCTAGAGACCCCCGTCTACTCACTAGGGAGCGGGATCCCCGCATCTTGCTGTAAATGAAGAGTATTAACCACAACCCAACATAAATCGTTCCATATACTTTGGTAAATTAGAGCCGGAATCCTACTCATAATTCAATGGGGTACCTATCTGCGGACGTGATGGATAACTTAAATCGCGAGAGACATGAGCATGTGGTCTAAGACCAAATAGAAAGAATGTCACTTGCTTGGAAAAAATGGGCTTTCTATGTTGTTCCCGAATGGTCAAACTAGGTAGATAATTAATGTAGTGTATGGACAATAAACGTCCTTGTTTGAACTTTCTCCCCTTGCAATAAATTGGAGTGAGACTTACCTATGTCACCGCGCAAATATTTTTTTTCTTTTCGTAGGTTGTGATGTATAGTCTAATTTGACGAAAGCATCTCACCATCACACGCGGCTTGCGTGACATAAGCAGTGACCACATACGGTCGACTGCATGAACAAATACCAAAGAGGAAAAAGAGACCCCAACAATAGCCGTTAGAAAATATTTGTCCTGCACACATAGTACTAAATAGGATTTTTCAAGTCACGAGTCTCGTGGTATCTCGCGTACGAGAAACTTTAGAGGCCACAATCTGCCACGTCGTGAGCGGATTAGAAGTCTTACCTCTGGCTGAAATGAACGTGACAATCCGCACGCATCTATGAGGGTGAACCGAGCAGGAAGGCTCGGATACCTCGCGTCAAACCGAACGAGTATATACTTCTCCAAATCATGTGCCGACGAGGTTCGAAATCCTTCGAGCAAAATGAACTACCCCGTCGGCGCTTACATCTCATGTGACCAAAATTTAAGAAGCGTGGTGATCCAAGCCCGCGTCCCAGAGCAAGAAATAACCGAACACACTTACCATTTGGTCCCTAAAGTTGGAATTTGACTTTGATTTTCCAAGAGAGAACCTCTTTCCCCGTGAAGCAGTGGATATTTACTAAAGTTAGGTAAGTACGGCATCGGTACAACATGATTTTCTCCTTTCTTCAAGAAAAAAGAAAAGAAAGACTTCTCCCTCCGTACAATTATTTTCCGCATGCATTTCAAGAAAGTTCAATCTTTCTAAGCAAGTAGATTATTTACCAGAACATTAGGCGTGCCGACAAGCGAAAATTTTGCTGTAATTGCTGGAATTTTCCTTTGTTCATTAAGGGCGCGAATGATAACCATTCTGTTTTTATGCTTCTCTATTTTTCTGTTCCCGGGAACATGTTTGGAACAGAAATCCGTTTGGTAAAATAATTTCATTTTTTTTTTTTTCGGGACAAACTTTTAGCCCATAAATAGATTTGGAGCATGAATGAGAAGTGGAAATTTTGTACTTTTCTTTTTCCGGAACAGAAATAGAAATAAGAATCCTTCTTATCACACGCTCCCTCTTTCTCGTGTGCGGTCTCGCTCTCTTCATGCTCCCATCTCTCATGTTGCTATCACCGGCCGTTGATCTCCATTCGCCGATCGTGATGAGACCCCGCTACCGGCAATCATAAAAATTTCATAATGTTATCAAACGAATTTCCGTTCCGAAAACATAAATTTTGTGTCATTATCCAATGAATTTTTCCGCTAAGAAATTCATCTAAGGAGCAGAAATAACTTTCGGGAACAAATGGTTATCATCCGTGCCCCAAAACATAAGTCAACTTTATCGTATTTTGTGTAGCTCCACATACGACCAGTTGCGCTTGATAACGTCCTTGACATGGATTTTTGAGGATAAAATAGCGCAAAAACCTTGCTTTAAATGGGCTGATCTAACTCAGAATACGACATGAATCCAACTGCAATACGTCACCGATTGAAGAGTTAACCATGCCAAAAATTTTAAAAAAAAAATGCAATGTTAGGCTCTGTATCTCGTTATTCCGCCCACACAATTAAGGGAACGCCGAAACATCAAATTCGTCTTGTTGGGCACTTGGATCACGACACTACCCATTTACAATTCAGACGAGAACCGCGTCATTCTCGATATTTTTCTTTTTTTGATGGCCAAATGGATAGGCTTTCTTTTCACATCATCTTCTTCTCCAACTCTTTCCAAGAAAATTTGTCATTTTGACCCTTCCAAAATAGAAGTTAAACGGGGAAAAAGACAATACCTGTGGAGCCTCTCACGACAAAGATGGCAGTCACTGTCCAAACGAATCTGTTCATCTTACGCATCTTGGGTTTCTTTTTAACAATGTGAATCGAAAATACTATCATCAAGAGAAGAGAAGGGGGGAAAAAACAAGAAATATTCAAGTTGCAATAGTCATCCATCAATAAAAACGCTTTCAGACAAAAAGACAAGATAAAATAAAAACACTTGTTAAATGAGAAGATAAATTAGCTAAATTTGCCTGGTCCTATCTTCTAGAAGAGCCAGCAAAAGAGCATGCCTCAGAATCTCTCGATCCACCTCTTTCATGCATTATGTAACTTAACTTATTTATTATTATTTTTTTGTCCATCTAGAAAGCCTTCCTCCAACAATCCACCCACGAGCCAAACCTAAGATTGTCCTTTTTCATGTTGATGGAATAGGCTAAATCTATTTTATTGTCGTTCACTCACCAAATACAGGATAATTGTCCAATTTTAAATCTATTATAGGGTGTCCAATTCCTTCATAAACATTTCAATTGTGTCAATATAGTCTTAAATCTTTTGATGATTTGCAATTCGGTTCTAAACCTTTTAAATGTGTCGATTTAATCCTAAACATTTTGAAGTTTTGTCAATTTAATTTTAAAATTTAAAAAATTTAAAATTAAATTGGTATAATTAAAAGGGTTAATACTAAATTGGCGGTTTATGATATTTTGAACAATTTCCCCTACCAAAATAGTATATTTTTTGCACGGGGATTCAATCTATCTGTCTTGTCAATTCAAGAATAATTTTACCATTAACCCCACGGTCCCCACCAGCCGAGACATCTGTCCCTCAACCTAGACCAGTATATATGCACCTTGCCTCACACTTTTCGGAACAATGGAGATACCCAAACTCGCATGATCTCTTAGTCCCTGATCTTCGTTCTCTCTCTCTCTCTCTTCCCTTCACTTCTCACCACTTTCTCATTCCATTTGCTCAGCTTCTTGATCCTCATCAATGGCAGCCGAAGAATTTCACCAATACCCAGAAGCTTATTTTGGCCAGGAAGATGCAGAGGATTCGTTTGAAGCAGAAGAAACACTCTCTCTCTGCGATCTCCCTCTGCACAGTCATGAAGCTGCTCATTTGGATGACTCCAACAGCACAGAGAATCAAACCTCCTCCTCCTCCTCCTCCTCCTCTTCTTCTGACGATGATGATGGCCAAGAGGACTTGTTTGAGTTCACGAATCAAAACGTTGCCGTTCCGACTCAACCTGCGAGCAACATCATCTTCTGCGGAAAGGTCATTGCTTGCGAAGAACCATCGCCGCGAGTCCACGAAATTTCAAGGGAAGGGCAGGCTTCAAAGCACAGCAAACCAGGCTCCCCCTCCTCAAGATCAAGAACCGTCTCAGAGGGTCTAAAGGGTCAACAAAGCAAGACGGACGCAGTCCATTCCCCGAGCCCGCAAAGGGCGAGAGGTTCGAAAGTCACGCCATTGGAGAAATATGCTCATGCAAATAGGAAAATGTCGTCTGGTTACAAAGCAACGGCGATGGCCTACCCAGCTCCCAAGTCCAGAAGCTATTTGATAATGTACGGGCTGTCCAAGTTTCCTATGGAGACGGAGCTGAGAGAGGCCAAGAAGAAACGCGACGCGAGCCCTTCCAGATCGCATCCGTCCTTTAATGGCAGGGACTTCGTTAAGGTCGGCGATGGGAGAAAAGATCAGAAGGGGCTTTGGGGGGTGATGAGGGCAATAAGTTGCAAAAGTTACCATCCAAATTCCATGGTGAAAACCTCGATCGTCTCGGCACCGCGCTCGTGATATCACGGTGTTGCCTGCTACAGATGTATCGGACGACGTTCGCATAGAACTTTGACGATTGAGCACATATGCAAGTGGGTGGAGTATATGTTCAGAGGGAACCGATAGGGGAATTTTTTAGCTCGATTTTAGCTAGGATCGAGGCCGAAAAATCTTGTTTCTCATGTTGTTGGACATCACAACCCATGAGGTAAAACTCTTGATTTGTCTCCTTTTTCCTCTTCTTTCGACGAAGAACAATAGAATGCTATTCATCAAATATGTCCAAGCTTTTCCCAGTTAATTGGAAGAACCGTGTTAAATTTGACAAATTTGTTGAGAAAGACAAAAATAAAATAAAATGGAGGACCTTCGTGATTGAATAGCTCTTGTGAACGCGTACCCGCAGGTCAATCCAAATTAAATTTGGAAAAGTATGAGCTATGGAGAGACTTGTGGAAATTTTTTTCTTTTTGAGGTTCATGGCGTGATGTTTTTCCCCATCTTCATTCCCTATTTCCCTTGCCTTGGATTAATGAGAAAAAACAAATATGTGCTGATGGTTCGGATACACCGAGAAATCATTTTCCGCTCTCTTCTATCCGAGACATCCAACATTTGTTTGCTTCGAATGATCGCGATCGATCCTCAATTGATGGGAATCATGCGAGAGAAATTTGAAGATAGAGCCTAAATTTGTCTTCGGAGGAGAAAAATACATACGCTGACCAAGAACGACTTGCTGCGGTATCAATTGTGCTCGCAGAACATGTTTAGACATCACTGACTCGTCAAAATTCAGACGTGCGAAGTTATCCGGTGACTTGAATTATAACAAGCAAATAGGGTCTGGACATTTTGGACCACGTGATGTCCAGAGAAACAATTCAACAGATCTACGTCTTGTGTCTAGCCGGAAACCTCAAAACAGGGTTACTTGGGCAAATTCTCTGCAAGTACTTCAATGACTACTCCCAGCCAAGGATTCATAATCACAAGTTCTTAAACATTCAGCAAGAATCGAATCGAACCGAACTATTAGGATGTAAACTTCAATTGAACCGAATCTCGCCCAGAATTGAACCAAAAATCCAGTTCGATTCAATTTTCGATTTTTATTTTTATTTTTCCTTTTCTTTTTAGGGGAGGCCGGAGGTGTGGCCAGCCCCAGGCGAGGTCTGGCGACCCCCACCCAAGCCGATGAGGGCGTCGCGGCCCTTGATGCCAGATCTGGATTTTCGGTTTGTTGAGGGCATGACGCCGGATCTAGCGTCGGCGAGGGCATCGTGGCCCTCACCCAAGAGCCAGTGGCGGTCGCCAGCCCTCAGCAAAAAAAAGCAAGAAAGAAAGAAAAAGTATAAGTAAAAAATAAAAAAAAAGAACAGTTATTTTGGAGATTTTCAGTGCAATTTGATTAACCGAACCGAAATAACCAAACTGAAAAAAAAAGAAAAAGAATGGTTACTTTCAATTACCCGAACCAAAAACCGAACCGAACTGAAATGCATGAAATTGTCGGTTCAGTTCAATTTGGTTCAGTTTTCTAGTTCGGTTTTAACACCCCTACATTATGTGCATGTGCGATGATCAAGAGACATAACAATATGTTCTCCAAGAAATGAACAATCCCAACATCACTCCAGCATATTGACAAATAGATATGCAATTCTCGACACAAATATCACTTCCGCAAAGTATTTTACAATCTCCTAACCTCACTTTTCTTTTAACCATATGTCAAAATTTTACAATTCAGGAGCAACTGCAGTGGCAGACAGAAACTTTGATTAGAAATGGCAACCAAACTCAGGAGGGAGGGGGAGCATATAAATACTTTACATTAAACTTCATTAATTAGAATACAAATACTCAACAAAAACATACCGAGCACGGAGCACCAAGTGCCAGGCAGACGGCAGCCACTGCTAGTCCTCCTAGATCAATCATTGAGATAAAGTAGCACTCTTCAAAGTTTTTCTCTTCTTTCTTCTCTTCTTTCTTCTCTTCTCCATATTTTTTCTTACACCATTTTCTTGGCCATTGAGTCTTGCAACCTCCATATGGGTGACAAGCCGTCCCTTCTTCCTAGTTGATTTTTTATGCTCTTCCAAACTGCACGTACATAAATTCACCTATTACAGTTTAAAAAATGGGAATATAGGCATAAGAGGACAAAGCTTCTGTCAGATGTATCCAGTATGATGATTGAACAGATTAAGGTCGAAGAGAACACTTCAGAAGCTAGATAAAAGAGAGGACAGTGAATAAATGAAAGCACGTAGTAGGGCCCCAAATGCAAAAACCACAACATGCATTATGCTGCGTTCTTTTGATGGCACTAAAACCTCATCCCTGCTACGAAAAATACATGCTCATGCTATAAGAAACTCACTAGCACACATCAGGATTCGCAGCGATGATAATAATTAACTACATAAACAGATATGTAGATGGAACTTATTCACTTCAACTAATTTAGCAAACCAAGGGATACTGCCACCCGGTTGTCCCAGTACTTTTGCCCGTCCAATGACCGATTTTGCCAACATTGGTGACATGGAAATTTTGTGACCCAAAAAATTCTGAAAATGAACCTGCAAAATCCACGTCCAGATCCATTACAACCAAAATTCCACAATAATTAGGTCCCCAGCTATTTAGCAGTTGCGAGATTGGGTTTAGGTCCAAGGTTTCTAATTTCCCCATTCTTCACGCTAAATCCGAATCTTCTAAAGCTTTCCCCAGAAGCCATTCACAAATTTGTCGTTGCTCCTCACACAGGTATTTAGCCGTTCCCCCATGGAACATTTTAAAAAGCGTAGGGACGAAAAATTTTGATTTTCAGGTTAAATTACATGGATGACCAGACCAATACACCAAAAAATTAACGCTTCTTTTGGGGTGTCGGGGAAGGGGTTTTTTCAAAGAAGACAAATCCAATGGAAACAAAAGTAACTGTCCTACAGCAGATATCATTTTTCTTTTCTAGACATGAGGAGCGAAACAAAGCAATCAAAGGTCTTGAATCTAGTAAG
This sequence comes from Rhodamnia argentea, assembly GCF_020921035.1. Taxonomy (NCBI): domain Eukaryota; kingdom Viridiplantae; phylum Streptophyta; class Magnoliopsida; order Myrtales; family Myrtaceae; genus Rhodamnia; species Rhodamnia argentea. The sequence continues at coordinate 3,784,370 of NC_063154.1, read as the reverse complement.
GTGGACCACCAATAGGCCAGTGTTAAAACTCTTTGATAGTAACGTACTAATCTAGAATAACTCCACATGTATAATAACCAAACTCTAGGAAATGCTTTTAGAATCTCAAATAAATTTTTGCTTTTATCACTTGACTGATCCCAAGTTCACAATTTGTAGCTATTTCACCTCTCTAACTTTGCCAAAACCAATTTTTAGTTGCTGTACTTTTTTGCCCAATCAGCATCCATGATGAAATGCGAAAGTATTCCATGTAGTCTCAATCTACATAAGGCTACTTGAAATTACCGCTGAACCTGAGAGCAGGACGACCATGGATCTCCAATGTGAATACAACTGATACAAGTGATGTAAATAATTGGGAAGACAATCCAATATCTACTCATCTATTCAGGAGCATATTTGCCAAGCCAAGGAAAAATTATATGTTTAACTAGATAAAAGCTCTACTTGCAATACCCGGCAAATCCCAAGTCTAATCCACAATCTCACCTGAATTTAAATAGAAAACATACTTTTCCTTTTTAATAGAATAAAGTATGATAATGTTAGTACTTTGTTCATTCCATAAGGGGGGGAAAAGCTATAAAGAGAGAGAGAAAAATAGTCGGAGGAAAAAGTACCTAAACTTTTCACTGGTAAACAAGTTCTGTGAGACCGACTTTTGTATGATGCTTTCATAGTACTGTTTGAAAGAAGCATTTCCGCTGCTCTTCTCACACTGCAGTAAACTTGGCAGACTAAGTCACTAGGGAAATGCCTTCACTTAGAGACCACAAGTTTTAGTTTCAGGGAAGCAAACCTGAAGAAATGATTCAACAGACTGCTGATCTTTGGGTGAAAAAGCCACCTCATCTCTTTTCTTTCGCACAAAATCAACGTTCAGCTCCACCTGCAGGCCAATGCAGCAGGTGGCTTTATGCATTCATATATAGAAACAAGACTGATTTTGACCCTAATTTGGCCTTTTTATGGCACTACACTTGATTAATAGCAGCCAATAGAAAAGAACTTCAGTATCACCATAACCCCTTAAATCATTTGGACAACTACAATCACATGTCGGCTGCTCATAATTTGTCAGGGAGTTGTATCAGATGGGATCCGGAGAAGCCAACATCTGAACTGAGAGAGCTTGACAAAAACTCATACATGTAGCCAACATTATTCACACATTTTATAAAAATATACTCCTAGTAATAATAATTGGAATCCTAAATCAGATCTTGGCATTTGACTTAAAAAAATGATTCTAAAGTGCCATAGCTTCCAACTGAAATGAAAATTAAAACAAGTATATTTGTCTTCTACAGGAAAAGACATGCAGCATTGTCTTCTCACTTTTACCTGATCAATTAAACGTTTTACCAGACGCCGGAAAACCTCATTTGTTGTTGTCTCATAGAACTTCCTCAGACGGATGAGCGGTACGGTAGCCAGCTCAGGAAAGGATATGTGATAGCTCCAATGATCAAAGTGTGTGCAGAGCAACTCAATGGCCGAAGAAACACACTGTTCTTGGAAGTTTTGAGATTTTAACCAATGCTTTGGCAACTGCAGAGAAAAGAAGATAATGAATTGGTTACCGCTTCTTTATGCGCTCCAAAGATTCAGCATATACTGTGCACAACTATTTGCCATCTTGAGCCACAGAAACATATAATAAAGAACTACTACCACAAAACACAAATCTTTAATTTCCTTACTCTGACAGAAGTCGAAAAGTTGAAGTCCTTTCCAGGCTTTCCGCCCACCTTGCCAACCTTGTATTCCAAAATGTCCGTGGCAAATGATCCAACAGGAATGAAAATCCCACAACAACAAGAGAGATGATTCAACCACTGAATGCACTTAATTCTCAAGGGTAAATATCTTGGTCCAAGAAAAAGATGAGCCACCCCATTTACAATCTGTATGATCGTATAAAGCAGTGGCTGGAGGTCATAATCATGAATGTTTGATGATACAAATTCAACCCAGAGATCAATGCAATTAGCAAACTGCCAACTGCATATTTTCTTGACTGCTTCCTGCATATGGACATGAAAAATCAATCCTAGCATGAGAACACATCCTGATAAACATTCAGAAATTCCTAAGAATGTATCCAACATGAAGAACAGGATAAAGCACGAACTACACATCTAAAGCAACTATTAGTGAAGGACAAAGCATACTCCTTATGTACCTTGTTCTTTGTCTGTAGTGCCGACTGCAGTATTTTAGCAAGTTGCTGTAGAGAGACCAATGCTTTACTAGATGATTTCTGTAGGTCCATGGAGCATAATTCAACAATGCTATTCCTGAGGAATTTTATATGATTAAACATTCCTGGCTCCAGAAATTTGCAATGGCCTATGAAGGCTTTGTATGTTCTAATCAGACAGATGTCAAACCAATCATTCCCATACAGAAAAGCCACATCACGGACTACAAGAAAGGCATGTGACGACAGAGTCTCGTCGCCGGTTGCCCACAAGTGAATAGATATCTAAAAAAAAATACCAAAACATAAGAACTGAGAAGTACATAATGGGGCAAAATACAGCTCAAACAAATAGTACGCAACTGTAAGTACAAAAATTGCTCAGATAATATTAAGAAGCATGAAACTGAAAGTACAGTACGCCCGAGCGATAAAGAAAAGCAAAAGGCCCCTTGCTAGAAGAACAAGAAAAGATAATGAGATTAAGAGCAATCTCACATTAATAGCTGACTAACGGTCTTTATGCCATATGAAGTAGTTCCTTACATCAAGATCAGTGACACAATATAATGCACTTGACTATGCGAAAGAATGTACCTTGATCAGTCGATGCAGCAGAGAAGGAAAACCAGCAAAACATATAATCGAAGCCCTAAGTTGTGTTAAGGAGAAAACCAATATCTTAGAGTCTGTAACTTGATTCAGAAGGAACAGGGTGCTCCTCAGATATGATTTCATCAGAGGCTTCGTAGTTTTCCATTTTGATGTGTTCTTCATATCCAAAATAGTCTCCTTCTTGCAATTAGAGCATGATATCCCAAGTAAGTTCCGAAACATTTTGTCAGCTTCACAGAGCATGAAGGCCAATATAGTGGAATAAACTTCCTTATTCTGAATCTTGTAGACTGCGGTACCATCAGGAAACCCACTTGATTCACTTCCATAGTGACATGCAGCACGGTAACAATTTAAGAGGCTAGTCAAAGCAGACACATTCTGCAGCTCTGTAGCTTCTTGACACAAAACGTTGATGGTAGATGCAGTTATCAGTTTGAGCTTACTCGAGTTTAAGCTTTCTCCAACTGTTTGAGTGTCATTACCACTTGCCTCTTCATCATCAGAAAACTGTTCCAAAACACTAGAAAGCCATCAACAGAATGCTGCCGAGCAAGAACCATTTCCAAGACGGTAAAGAGAGGGAATGGTCTCCAATATAATTCAAGCAATGTTGAGAACTTCAAATATCAGTTTGCACATGTACCAGTAGAACACAGCATGCACAATTTCATAAAAACTATGAACTATAGAGGAGTTTTAGCTTTGCCTTCCGAAAGAGTTAATTTCTTGTTATTAGAGATAATTTCTTGTCATTAGAGAGAAGAGGAAACCTTAGAAAGATGATTAATAAATCAAGCATAGTGTATATATGTATTTCTTTTTAAGTAGAATGGGGAAGGAAAAGATGGAAATCAAACATGAGACCTCTTAGCTCTTAGAAAAGGTGGACCACCACAAGGTCAAGTTGTTTCTCTTAATTAAAATGATTACAGTTGAAACATGGACAGACATCATTTTTGTGGAAGAAAAACTCTGTAGCAGTCCTTATGATAAAAGAAAACAAAATAAAAATACCATTTCCCCTCATATTATGTCTAAATTGATTTACCCTAACGCATAGACTTGCCACAACCATCGAACTCCTAGATGCTGGAAAGAACATATCCATTTAGTTACTACATGTCAGCAAATAAATCATATCCCTAGACTCTCAGCTTAACTTCATATGGCGATTATTCAGCTGCAGCCATCCTAAAACAAAAATCCTTTGGCCGTAAGAAACTTAATAGTGATTGGATATCACATCGGCTCAGAATAGTCAATTAAACTCGATGTATTCTCAGCCATCTGAGCAAATTCTGAACGTATTCTGATAAGCCACCAATTCCGAATACAGATGTATGATAAGGAAAAACTAAACCATCATTACCAGCAAACACGTCTTGAATAACTCAGTAGAGTAACAAGGAAACTTACCATTTCTTCATCACTCAGTTGGTGGACACGCTCATCATTGTTCTCCAAAAATTTACAGAACCCTGGATCCTGAAGACAAATCAATTTACGATATTAAATTAGTTAAAAGAACATAATGGCACGTTCGCCAGATGGAAAAAGAATTCGAATAGAGGCATCTTAGAAAGGAAAAGGATGAAAGGGACCAAGTTTGAACTCAGGCACTTTAATGTCAAGGTGCCAGAATTTATGCCAACAATGGTTTTCAATCTACACCACACTAGAAGCAAACGAGAATCCTGAGATACATGGTTTTTATTCCTTTACATCATCAGGAACTACCTCCCAATCATATGAATCTGGCCCATTTAAAATATTATTAACAAAACAAACAAGAACAATGGCACAAAATCAATATACTTTACCTTTTCTTTTAACTTGTCCAACTTCTTTTTCTTTTCCACAAGCTCTGAATCAATGTCCTTGTTCTGCACAGATAAAGCAGTGACATCGCCATCTTCTGCATGTACATCATTGTGTACAAACAAAAGAGCAACGGTGAATATCTGAATTTCGATTAACTATTAAAGACCAAACAACAAGGTCGTTCACCTCCTAGGTAAGTCTTGTCATCCATATCAGCCTCGAAGGCATTTGTTGAAACCTAGCATAATATCATAAGAAAAATAAAAACAATTAAAAATTATCGAACTGGCAATATGAAAGAATTATAAGGGGACATGTTCAACACCTCAAGATAGCCATCGCTGTCGGAGTCATCTTCACCCAAATCGCTGCAGTCTCCACCTAATAATGCATCCAGTGAAATGTCCCCAATGTCTTGAACCTCCGGCTTCCTAAGAGCATATGCATAGGAAGCAGAACAAATTAATGGCAAATGCTTTACAAGTGCTTCGACTGTGAATCAAGAGAGCGATTTTTATGATTTTACATAGCAAAATGAGATCCATAAAACCAAGTCAACAATCTAACCTTCACCATATCACCTAAAGAAGGATGTAAGATATGCAAAACTTCCTGCGGCTCGACAATTGAGAAAGAAGCACCAATTTACTTTCTTACCTTTCACTCGAGAGATCTAATTTGTCACCCTCATGGTCTTCAACCGCATCCTGCTGCTTCCCTAAGGAAAAAAAAAATTCCGGTTAATGTGAGAGGCCACTCACAATTTCGTGAATCAGAAAGCAATTCCAAAAGGAAGAGGAGATAAGCTCTATCTCCTTAGCAAATACAAAAGACAAGCATCGAAACTGTAATTATCGTAGAGTCAGTCATTCCAGCAGAGGATCCGGTCGCAATAGAGAACGAACTACGCATTCAAGAGATTTGCGTCGCACTGAAAGCAATCCATGGGGTTCAGGTCGCATAACGCAAGGATACAACTGCCACTAGTTTCCCGACTTCCATTCTATACTGGAGAAATGCCATTAGAGTCATCAATTTCTATGCTTAGGAAGCCATACCGAACTAAACCTAGTCAAAATTCTCTGCTCAGGTGCATTTCGAATGCTGAGAATACTTGAAATAGTTCAAAAAAGAGAGAAGGAAGAGGGAGCTGAGTTCTTACTCTTAGAAGCTTTCTTCTTGAACATGGAGTTTGTCTTCCTCTTATGTCTGAGTACCGACTGCAGATTCTTCTTCGCAAACTTCCTCGCCTTCTTCCCCAACTTCGCCATCTTCTTGATGCTCTTTTTACCTCAGCGCCCGACGATTCTGGCCAATGCACAACAAACCCCGCATGAACAATCAACAGCATGAAGCGAGGGGAAAACTAAAGGAACACAAACACACGTTTCTCACAAACTCAAATCTCCTTGCAAACGCACAGCGATTCTCTTCTTCTTCTCCTTCTGCTAGAAGTTTTTTTTTTTTTGGCGGGCCTGTTTAGTTAGAGATGAATTATCGGGGGCCCATGTTGCAATTTCGGTACATTTGAGGGACCTTGGCGCGATTTTACCTTTTTATTAGTGCTGCCGCCACCACTGGGAAAGGCAATCTCATGACCTGGGCTCAGTCGGAGTCTGAAACTCTTTCTTTATCGCTCCACCCTCAGATCGGACTATGGACGGCTTAGATTAACTCTCTTCAAAACCCTAGGGCTTTTGCGTGCGGAGGTCGCTGCGTGAAAATCCGGATACTTCCAGGACATAACCGTCATAAGGAAATCGAATATGAACGCACTCGTACGGATATGGCGACGTGGCATGATCTGGACCCTCAGTCGGTCGGTGCGCTGTTGGATCCAACGCTGGCGAGAAACCCTAATTTCAGCTGAGGCTATATAGCTCTCGCGCTCAGCTCACGAGAGCTGACCGTCTTCAATTGCTCCTAGTCACTCTGTCTCTCTGCCCTTCTCCTTCTTGAGCTTCGTCGTTCGCGGTTTAGGTAAAGCTTCCATATCTCTAAGCTCTTTTTGGTTATGAGCTAGCATTTTTCGTGAGTCTTGATTCATCTATCCGGTCATTTGACGTGAGATTGGATTGTTCTGTGTGTTAGATCTCGTCGTGGTCTTCATCATTTCTGGTATTATTCGTTGTTTTTGCAGCTGAGGAGCTTGTGAAATTGAGATGTGCTGACTGTAATTGCTTCTATCGTTCTTCTGTCCTGTTTTGTTTACTCAGATCGTCAGTTGAATCGTAGTCGGTTGATCTGTTGATAGTTCTGCGAATGGATCTAGCTATTTAGATCTGAAATCCCGTATCGTGTGTTTGTGCATGCCCTGGCATGCGTTGGATCTGTATATCTTGATTATTTTAGATCTATCTCAAAACCATTTGCGAGTTTGTCTCTGATCTCTCTGCAATCTGAAGCAGGATGTGTGAATCGTTTTGAGCGATTTTGAATACTGCCGACATCTTTCTCACGTGGACTGTTTTAATGGAGATGTGGGGCCTATATGCTTTTCTTGAATTAAACTGATCTGGAGAGTGATGTAGGAGCTTTTGAATTTGTTAATACTATTTTGTTTGTGAACTGCGGATTTGAATTTTTAATCTATTTTGGATATACAAAATATTGTAATGGTGAATTGTTTGACTAGCATATTTACGGTTTGCTTTAAAACATGCCCCTATAGCTCAGCGGTAGAGCGTCAGCTTGTAAACTGAAGGTCTGTAGTTCGATCCTGCATGGGGGCAATATCTTTATAAGTTTTATCAAAACCACATTTGCTTTGTGAAACTCTATCAACCAGCAGATGTAATTGTTGTTTTTATTTTAGCTTTTATGATTCGTCTCTTATTCTTGGTTGCTTGGTTGGTGAATGATTTTATTTCTTTTCATGTTTGACTCTGTTCTCACTGAAAATCTCCAACATGCTTTTGTCCGCAGTGTAGTGGCCCTAGTGGGTAGAGATGTCTGACATGGTTTCCAGATTTTTTGCAACTTTGTGAATGTGCTCATCCCTCTTGATGCTTTGCCTGAATTTTATTGTATTTTGGACTCTTAGATTTGATGATTTTGTCGTGGCTGGAGTTTTATGGCTGTCTAATTGCATAATTTGTATTTTCATATTTGTCATCCGTCTCCTAGGTATCTCATAATGGGTAAGGAGAAGGTTCACATCAACATTGTGGTCATTGGCCATGTCGACTCTGGGAAATCGACCACAACTGGTCACTTGATCTACAAGCTTGGGGGTATTGACAAGCGTGTCATTGAGAGGTTCGAGAAGGAGGCAGCTGAGATGAACAAGAGGTCATTCAAGTATGCTTGGGTCCTTGACAAGCTCAAGGCGGAGCGTGAGCGTGGTATCACTATCGATATTGCCCTGTGGAAGTTCGAGACCACCAAGTATTACTGCACAGTCATTGATGCTCCTGGACATCGTGACTTTATCAAGAACATGATTACTGGAACTTCCCAGGCTGACTGTGCTGTCCTCATCATTGACTCCACCACTGGAGGTTTTGAAGCTGGTATCTCCAAGGATGGCCAGACCCGTGAGCATGCTCTTCTTGCCTTCACTCTTGGTGTGAAGCAGATGATTTGCTGCTGCAACAAGGTACATTTTAGTTATATGTTCTGTATCTAATCACACTGCTTTTCGGCATTTGTGTAGATATACTTACGTGATAAAATTGCCTTTGGGTAGATGGATGCCACCACACCCAAGTACTCCAAGGCCCGTTATGATGAAATCGTGAAGGAAGTCTCTTCATACTTGAAGAAGGTTGGCTACAACCCTGAGAAGATTCCTTTTGTCCCCATCTCCGGATTTGAGGGTGACAACATGATTGAGAGGTCCACCAACCTTGACTGGTACAAGGGTCCCACCCTCCTTGATGCTCTTGACCAGATCAATGAGCCAAAGAGGCCTTCGGACAAGCCTCTCCGTCTCCCACTTCAGGATGTGTACAAGATCGGTGGTATTGGAACTGTCCCTGTCGGTCGGGTTGAGACTGGTGTTGTGAAGCCTGGTATGGTTGTCACTTTTGGGCCCACTGGATTGACCACTGAAGTTAAGTCTGTGGAAATGCACCATGAGGCTCTCCTGGAGGCCCTTCCAGGTGACAATGTTGGGTTCAACGTCAAGAATGTCGCTGTGAAGGATCTCAAGCGTGGTTATGTTGCTTCCAACTCCAAGGATGATCCTGCCAAGGAGGCCGCTAACTTCACTTCCCAGGTCATCATCATGAACCACCCTGGGCAGATTGGCAATGGCTATGCCCCCGTCCTCGATTGTCACACCTCCCACATTGCTGTGAAGTTCGCCGAGTTGGTGACTAAGATTGACAGACGGTCTGGCAAGGAGCTTGAGAAGGAGCCCAAGTTCTTGAAGAATGGTGATGCTGGGATGGTGAAGATGATCCCGACCAAGCCTATGGTTGTTGAGACTTTCTCGGAGTACCCTCCTCTTGGGCGTTTTGCTGTCAGGGACATGCGTCAGACCGTGGCCGTTGGTGTCATTAAGAGTGTGGAGAAGAAGGACCCGACGGGCGCCAAGGTCACAAAGTCCGCTGCTAAGAAGAAGTGAGGCTGCTGTTGATTGCAGGATTTGGGGGCTTTTATCATTTTAAGTGTCTCATACATGTCTTCATTTGGAAGCCCTCGGTTTTTAGGTTTTGCCGAGATGTTTGGTTATTTGTTTTGATGTCATTTAGTCTTTAGTAACTCTGAGGGGGACATTTTAGTTTGCCTTAAAATTTTGCTTTTGCTAGACTCGTATGGATTCTGTTGGCGTTTATGTTTTTCCTTTTGCTTAGTGCACTGTCTTGTCAAATGATTCGGAGTTCATTCTATCTCACTCCGATTATTTTGCATTATGCTCAATGCTCTTGGCGTGTGCTTGGTCACAAAAAGAATTGCGTTGGCCGTGCTTAATATCTCTGACTGACATGTGATTTTCATGGTAACCGTCCTTGGTTCGTGTGATTGGATAGATGGCCAAGACCGAGGCGGGTTTTGGTCGAACTGCCGGCAGCGAAGGAATTTGCGTTGGTTAGCGTTTCGTGTCGTGACTGATATGAGACGATTACTGACAAACTTCTGGCTGACTGCTGAGGAGTTGAAATGCCGTCGAGCAATTTGCCATCGAGCGTGGAGTTGCTTGACGCAACTTACGAATTGGAGATGATGTGCCTAATCTGTTCTTCAGCAACGCAGGATGAACTCTGGGCGAATTTGGCGATAAATGAGTTATCATCGCTGCGATGCGGTGAAATTTGGGTGACGCGTGGCGACTCCCTTGTCTCCTCATAAAACCAGAGATAAATGACTCCGTGATTTAACCACAAATGCAAAAGGGAAATAAAACATAAAAGTAATCGTTACTGTTGCGCCCCTCGAACTGAAAATTAGTGGTTCCTAGGAACCGGACAAGCGCTCTTGATTTCCGCCCAAAACGGGCTGGTCGCTCGCCCCTACCATGAAGCAATCGCACGTTCAGAAGCTCCGAGGAACCGGGCAATTGTGAGATCTAAATCATTTCCGTTACCTCATTGGACTCTCCATTTTCCTTATATACATTTTGTCCAACTATTACTCTTTCAGTTTCATTTTCCCAATGTTTGACGCGGAGAAAAAATTGAGCCGCTGAAGTACTTCTAGTTCAATGGAAGGTGTGTGCTTAAAGCTAAATAGAATCCACAAAAATTGGGCTAAGCATCTATGTCATACTCCTTTATAAAGCAATGTTTCAAACAAAGCACAACTTCTAGTATAAATGGACGGTAAATCTAATAGTTTGAGTAACACCATCGACAAAAGGACCACACCAAGTATGTAGCATTGAATTACTCGATCTTCAAATTTGATAGATGCAACGATTCCAAACTAATTTTACCAAGCACTTTTCACGTTTCTTCTCTTTGGTAGCTCGTTTCAACTAAGATAAAATTTAATTATCATTTCGGTCAGCTAGATTTAATGAGACTATTCACTATTTAATGAAAGAGGTGATTTTGATTCACCGCTACGATAAAAAAATGCAACCACAGAGAATGACCAAAGCTGGAAGGCCAATTGCTGCCATTATCACCACCCACTAATTACCTGTCTAGCTTATCAACTCTCATTTTCTAAACCTATCACGAAGCTTATCATGCAAATCAGGGCACGCATGACAACAATTCAATTTCTCTATTTTTCTTTTTCTTTTTTTTTTGTTTCGGATAAACATATTTGGAATAGAAATTCGCCTGGTAACGCAATTTTGTTGTCCTATTCTCGAGACAAACTCTTGGCCCAGAAATATGTTTGGAATAGGGAAAAAAAAGTAGAAATTATACGTTTTATTTCTAGAACAAAACAGAAATAGAAATTTTTTTTTATTACTCACTCCCTCTCTCTCGCATCTCTTCCGATGGTTGCTTGTCGCCTCTCTCGTGCCCTTGCCGCCGACAGTAGTTCACCAGTCACCTTTCACTAGCTGCCGGTCTTGAGTCCCGGCTCCCATTCGCTGTTCGCCATCTATCGTCCGTCGGTCGCCGGCCAAGGCCCAATGGTCGGCAACCGTAGAAATTTTATACCGTTATCAAACAAAATTGTATTCCGGAAACATAAATTTTGTATCGTTATCAAACGCGTGTTTTTGCTTAGAAACTCCTCCATGGCATATAAAATAAAAAGATATCTTTCTTGCGAGAAATAGAGCCTGTAAAGAGAATAGTTACCATTGGTGCTCTTTTCTTCCATGAATCAGTTCTCTAAAATGAAAAAGTTTTCTCCAAAGCAATCTTGTTCTCTGATTGCGGGCTCGGCCTAAAAGGGCCCGGACCCAACTAACTTGAATCCATCCTGGCATTTTGTTGGGCTCAGTGAATCCAATCCCAATATGTTCGGGCTGGAACTGGATTTCAAAAGCCCACCCAACCGGCGGGCCCTGCTCGGTTTACTGTTGCTTGCTTCGCTACAGTGTTGGAGAAGACAGGATCTGCTACTCCCAGCAACCTTACTATTGCGTGACGTGTTGAGACGTGATTGGCGGAGACAGATATTCCTCGCTCTAGGTACCAAACTGAGACTGACTCTCTTTCTCCTCTCTCTCTCTCTCTCTCTCTCTCTCTCTCTTCCTCGCACTCACAAAGACGACCGAAGAAGCTGTCGAATGATACCCCGGAATTCCTCACCACAATGGTAAGACATTTCGCTAATTATCAACGTGAAGTTCTCTTTTTTTCTCTTCAATTATTTTCTTTGTTTCAATCGTTCATTCGCTTTTGCTGCTAATGGAGTGTAGACGAGCTCAATATACGAAGTGCGAAATCATAGGAAGATTTTTGGGGAGGGTCTTGATTTTTGCTGAGATGAATTCGATTTTCGCCGAAATAGAGCTGTTTCGAAGCCGCGTGCTGGTGGACGATGCGTGGGCTGAATTTCAACAAGCCTTGATTGTGAACCCTCCTGTTGTGAGATTATTGGGAGTCCCTCAAAATCTTGCCTTTCGATTTGTGCAGTATGTTGAATTGAACATTGGCCTAGTGAAATTCATATTTGATGTGTTTCTGCCGGCATTGGATGGTTCTGTTGGCTCATTAACCGATCGTTCTGAGGTGATTCAGCTTCTCACACCTGAAATTAGAGCTGAAATGGATAGTTTCGGCGGGTTCGTATCTTCTATAGCAGATTCACTAATTGCAGGTGATGGTGAGGCAGAAGCTGGATGTTCTCCTTCTTTTGTTGAAGATTTTGTATGCCTGCTTCGGAAAACGGATTACTCGTTGTCCTCCATTTGATATCAATTCTTGTAAAGGTTGAAATGAGAAGTTGTCACAACTTGCGAGTTCTCTTTCCAAAAAGTCTGTCTGGGTTAAGTGGGCTGCCGATATGTCTAGCATTTTAAAGTAGAATGAAAGCGCGTCATGCATTTACATCGATACGTCTAAATTCATAGTCGGTAAATGTCACTACTTATGAGTGCAACTCTGTGCTTGACCCCTCCTTATTTTGTCCAGTGACTAGTCCTTGCAACAGGTCAATGACAGACAGTGCTCTTATCTAGTGTTTGCTGAATGATTCTCATGCTTTATATTCTTTCCATAACGGTGATAAAAAGAGTATCCTTGGTTTGAATTAAGTTGATTTCCCTTTGGAGCACTTAGTTCTTCTGTTTTTGTTTTGACTCAATGACTTGGTCATTTCTTTTTACTGTGCTACGCATTCAGGCTACACCGTTACTGGCTGGCCTAGCAGTGGCTGCTGCCGCTCTTGCTGGTAGGTGTGGTATCCAGGCTTGGCAGTCGTTCAAGGCGAGGCCGCCTAGACCGCGTAGATTTTACGAAGGCGGTTTCCAACCCAAGATGACTAGAAGGGAAGCTGCCCTTATTCTCGGTATAAGGTAGAGAATCAGTTTCTTGCTCTTCTCGATCCGTTAGATTGGAAAAAAAGGCAGCTTTCTATACGATGGAGGTAATGGAAGTAAATGACACCAAGCTTCATGCGAAAGACCATTGGATGGACGTCACTGTTACATGCACATTAAGCGCCTTCGACTGATTTTGCTTGACAGGCGACCATAGTTTTGTTTTTCATTTGTTTATTGTCTCAGTCTCACGGTACTATTTAACTGCATATGATGCTTAACAATTGACTTAAGATGAGTTGGGAATAAACAGTTCGTTCCTAATAATATGGTTTGACAGGGAGAGCGCAACTCCAGATAAAGTCAAGGAAGCGCACAGAAAAGTAATGGTTGCGAATCACCCGGATGCTGGTGGCAGTCACTATCTCGCTTCTAAGATCAATGAAGCCAAGGATGTCATGCTGGGGAAGACGAAGGGCAGTGGATCTGCATTTTGACGCCGCGTATTTTGTTTTGCTCCTGGTCTAAGGGGAGGTTTGCTTTGTGCAAATGATCGCTTCCTTGGTTAATATTCGGACTGATTAGTTGCATCTCTCTAAATCATCTTTTGAAAAAGCTAACAAGTCGAAGCACTGCATGCATCGAACGGGTAGCTGGGTCGGACGAAATCTCTGGAGAAAACGGCATCACCACAGAACATCAGCCTCTGACTACTTGCCGAGGCTCATGAGGTCGTCGTGACTCAGGACTTTTGTCTTTCAGTAAATTATTCTGAGGTGAGGACTTGCGCATTTGGTGAACCCGTGATTCTTGTTTTTTGGGTAGCATAGCATTATCTGAATTCGTGATTTGTCAACCGCAAGTGGCCCGGAGGTGTCCGGGACAATAATGCAGATGAAACGAGACATTACATATACATCGGCCAAGATGAAGTTGGGCCCTTTTCGAAAAGTGAATTGTCCTTTTCTTCCTGGGCTCGTTTGCGGAGCTCGGGCTCCGACCTCGGCATCGTTCCGCTGCATCAGGCCATGTTAAGCCATGGGATGAGCTTATGTCATCGTCTCGGAGGTGATTGTTAACTCTGTTTTAAGTAACGAAACTCTTTTAAGTATCGAAAGAAGTTTAAAGCATGATCAGCGAGAATGATTCGGCGACGATGAAGGCAAAAATGAGAGCGGGAAAAAAATTGGAGGGTGGCCTAGGGGATGCATGCAAGAGATAAAATGCCACGTCTGGACGTTTCCGGGCGTTTGACACGTATTGACGCTCGGAGCGCCACGTGTTCATTTCCAATCCCTCGGTCCTAAGCCACTAGCTAGTCGTTTTTCGCTTGCTTCTATACAATGTGTGTGTGGTCTTGTGCGTTGGCCATTGTTGCCTCGGTTTCGTCAGCCTGTCCCTTAGTTATTTTTTCTAGAATTTCGTCGAAATCATTTAAGCTTTGACCCGCTGATCTGAAAAGGGTAAAGAAGAAGAGGAGGAGGAGGAGGAGGAGCCGGCCCACGAAGCACTTAGTGGAAGCACAAAGCAAATTATTAACAGTTTAGGAAGAGTTTGACATTAGTACGACAACCTAATCCTCGGGTCAAGTCAATGCGACAAATGGTATCAGCAGCAGTGCGGAATTGATTTTCTCGTACGATGGATTTGACCTCTATGAGTGATTTTCTTGGTGGAATGGAGTTAGGTGATTTTCATGTTCGTGAACATAATTGTTTGCCCTTGGTGTGCCCTAAGTTTCTAGGATCGTGTGTTTTATTCAATTGTATTGTTCGACATTGCTAAGTAAAGCAATTGACTAGATCGGAAATGTGTCGATCTAATCCGACCCAAATCTCTTGTTTTCATATCTTGGCAACTGGCTTATCACTCCTTTTCTTGCCTTTTTTTTTTTTTTTTTCTCCCGAATGGATATCCGATTTCTTTCCGCTAAATCATCGTCCCACGATACAATCAAATTCAACTGCCGGTAGAATTCGAATGAACCCATGAAATGAAGATCTTACCCTATCGACAATTTAACCCTTTCCAATTTCTCAATTGAACGTCTCAATGCATGCTTCTTCCAACACGTATTCATTCTTCAAATCAAATCGGTAGCTATCTCCACTGATTTTTCTCTGTTTATCTTTAATCATGCGCTAATCAACAAAACATAAGACATTTCGAAAGGCGCCGGCCGGGCATTGAGTTTCGCGATCGGGACCTCTAATAATTTAATTGCTAGTCAATAGGATCATTTAATCTTATGCATTTAATACACGCAATAACCTCAATTACATCCGAATCAAATCTGGATAGACATTAAGATTCCAATTGATTAAGTCCCAACTAACCCCTCCTCCTCCACAAAAAAAAAAAAAAAAAGTTGTACTCCCACAATGCCCACGTCAGCTTTTTATCCACTCCTCAATCGTTATCCACACCCAATAAACATTTAATAAAAAGATATCTCCGTTCTCCATTTTTCGCATTTATTCCCATTTTTTGTTTTTTTTTGCAATTGTCGATAAATTTAGCATCTTCTCAATTTTTATTTTTATTTTCTTTATCGATCTCTATTAATTGAAGGCCTCTTCTTCGTCTCTCTCCTGCTGCTGCCACAGGGAGGAACCCGTCGTCTTGGTCGAAGTGGCATTTCTCGGCGTTGCCCTCCCCTGTCCTCTCTATCTCGCAAAACGCCACTGGCCGCAGACCCTGCGTTATCCACTGCCGATCACATTCCCCGGAGCTCTCGAGTCTCGAACCGCCAATCTCCATCTTCTTCTCCCAGAGAAGAGAGATTGTTAGCGACGTCCGCACATCCTCATCCGAGTCTCGACTGTGGCTCCCCGATTCCATTGAGATGAACGCACGCCGTAACTGCGCGATTTCAGTCTCTCCGCAGTTAGGGTTTCTCTTTTCGTGGGGACGGTTTAGTTACGCGCCGTTTAATCGATTGTCGAAGGTCGCGGTCGCAATCTAGTGAATTCGAGGCTTCGATTCTTGTGAAACTTCCTACTTTAAGATTCGAGGCTTCGGCTCTCGCCTGGATTACGCTTGTTCTTTTCATTTGTGAGTTGGTGCGCGAGAATTTCTATGGTAATTTCTGGCCTTTGAGTAATGGTGTCGGCGAATGATCCGATTGAATCGTTTTTCAATACGATTCAAGCATTTAAAGGTGCTCTGTCGCCTTTGGAATCTGGCTTCAGGAGGGCTGCCAAGGACATTGAGTCCTGCTGGCCCAGTTCCAATTCGAAGAGGAAAGGTACTAACAGTATTGAATTCATTGCTCAATTCGATGGTTGTGAGAGGAACGGTCCGTTTCAGATCGGTGTGCTGAAAAAGAAGGGTGCTCAGGGTGTGGTTAGTGATGAGAAGAAGAAGGGCTTCTCCATCAAAGGCCCCATAAAGAACATAGTCGGAGTGTTTGCCCAAAATCTGGGGAACCGGGATGGGTTAGATGGCAAGAAGATGGGCAAGGAGAGGGATGTGGATAAAGAGAGAGATGGTAATGAGTCGTGTGCAAATTGCTTGCAGTTTGCGGTGCATTTCTCTTTGTTGGCGAATAGCTTCGTTCAGGCATTTCCTAGTCCGTTCAAAGGGAGCAAGAAACGGTTGCAGAAACAGATGGATGAAGAGAAGGGGGGTCGTGATGTAAAGTGTAAGGTCTCATTGTCGGAGTTGAGAGGGAGGGAGTTGAAGCGGCGGCACGTTAAAGCAACCGAGAAAGATGTTGGGGTCGATAAGGAAGACAAGCACGTGCCACTTGAATCGTTTGAGTGCTTTTTGGGATTTATTCTTGATCAGTTGGCACAGAATCTTCATATAGTCGATCAAGTGGTTCAGCAAGAGTTTGAGGATGATGGTCCAAAAGCGACCTCTGCAGTAGATCCTCCGGTACAATTTAGTCACCTGAGGGCTGTCGCTAGTATTTGGGAAGGTCGAAAAGCAGATGTAAATGATTTTTTTGGAAACTTGAGGTTCGCGAGAGTGGGAGGTGTTCCTCCAAGTATTGTCGGGGTTACTTCTTCGGTCAAAGAAGAAACTGGCGATGCAGTTGCAAATGGGGGTAGAGAGGAATCAAACAGCGCTACTTCAGCGCAGAAGTTGGCTGGTGGCATACTGAGCATTCCATTATCAAATGTGGAGCGTTTGAAATCTACTTTATCTACTGTTTCTCTGACAGAGCTTATTGAACTTGTACCCCAAATTGGTCGACCTTCTAAAGAGTATCCAGACAAAAAGAAGCTATTCTCTGTCCAGGACTTCTTTAAATATACGGAATCGGAAGGTATGCTAATACGCTTGAGCATATTTACTATGAGAATCTGGTGTAGATCCTTCTGCTTGATTCCTGCTTGGAATCAATGCTTCCCTTTTTCCTGGTTTGTTTTGTTATCTGAAAGATATTTTCCTCCTTCTTATACGTGCACTTTCAGGGAGAAGGTTCTTTGAGGAGCTGGATAGAGATGGTGATGGCCAGGTGACATTGGATGACCTAGAGATTGCTATGAGAAAGCGGAAATTGCCCCAGAGATATGCTCGTGAATTCATGCACCGTACGAGGAGCCACTTGTTCTCGAAGTCATTTGGTTGGAAGCAGTTTTTATCATTAATGGAACAGAGGGAGCCGACAATCCTTCGAGCTTATACTTCTCTCTGTTTGAGCAAGTCTGGGACACTCCAGAAGAGTGAAATTTTGGAATCACTAAAACATGCAGGACTTCCAGCAAATGCAGACAATGCTGATGCTATGATGCGATTTCTTGATGCTGACAAACAAGGATCCATAGCATATGGACATTTTAGGAACTTCATGCTTTTACTTCCATCCGATCGACTGCAAGATGATCCCAGGTGAGATTCTGTCCAGTCAAGCGATCATTTTGCAATACACTCACATTTCACATTTTAAGATGGCCAAAGCCGGCAGTAAAATTTCTAGTTCTTTGAGATTTTAGCTGATAGAGGATCTGTGTCAGTTTGAATCTACTGGCTTTGAGTTTTCATTGATTTATTCATCCATGTTATTTCCTCTTTGATATGATGTCTTGCTCTACTTGAGAAATAATATGAAGGGCAACTCAATCTATTGTTGCTGGTTTGGGGATGGGAATTATGGAAGTAATAAAGTGGTTATGAAGAATGTGAATTCAATGTAGAGCAGAAACTTCTGCTGCTGTTGCAGTTAATTTTACGCAAATTTTTTGGGATAGTGCTTGATATGGTCACTGTCAATGGTTGTGCAGAAATGTCTGGTTTGAAGCTGCTACTGTTGTTCCTGTTGCACCCCCCATGGAAATACCAGCTGGAAGCGTTCTTAAATCTGCATTGGCAGGAGGACTATCCTGTGCACTGTCCACCTCTTTGATGCACCCAGTCGATACAGTAAAGGTAAAAACTGTTTACATATGCTGAGATTACTAAACTGTGTTATACACAGATATTTTGGAATTGAATTTCATCAAGGATCTAAACTATTTTCCCCTTACTTGATGCAAATTTCTATTTCGCCCTTGAGAAGGAGTTAAATCCTTGAGTTAAACTTCGCTACGCATTTGAAATTGCTTATTGAGCTTAAATACAGAGCTAAGCTAAATTCAAAACTACATAGGCAGATACTCATGCTGTTTTTGGGGGGATGATAAATATTGCTTAGTTCTAGCAGAGGCATTCAAGCACTATGTTGTTTATGTTACCTTGCCAGAATGAGCCAGCCTAATCATATTTCACTTTGGGGCTTGCAGTGTGGATTATAATTACCTTTAAGTATTGTATAGGTGCTCTTTCTGTGAGTGCATACAGTTTTGTCTTTTCCAGCCTCACACGTTGAGGTAGCCATCATATGCTATGTAGTACGCTTACACGCGCTGGTGTACACAGTAGTGGACGTTGTGCATCTTGTAAAGGTCCTATCATGATAGTTTCTTGGTTTTATCAGACACGAGTGCAGGCTTCGACACTCTCTTTTCCAGATATCATTGCAAAGCTCCCACAAATTGGAGTGCGCGGAGTATACAGGGGTTCTATTCCTGCCATTCTTGGACAGTTTTCAAGGTCCTGGATGTTTAGTCATTTACTTTTGTCCTTGTTTGCAATATGCTTACTTTTTTTAACTGGTGGTTGACTCATTTTCTTTTTCGTTGCAGCCATGGCCTTAGAACGGGAATATTCGAAGCCAGCAAGCTCCTATTGATAAATGTGGCGCCAAATCTCCCTGATATCCAAGTAAGTTTCACCATTTCCACATTCATTTTATTTGTTTTCACGGGCTCTGTTAGTAACAGTATGCATAATCAATGAGATTAAAAGAAAACTACAATAGCTCTCAGGTTTTGAGATTTTCTATTAGCAAGTACTCTATTGCTTTCAGTATTTAGTAGTTTTTTTTCTTACCCTTTAATTCGTGACGATGCTCTGTTTGTCTTTGTATGAGCATGCTTATGGATGTGTTTGCATGCATATGCCTGTGGGGGATGTGTTTGTCCCATTGTGGTTGCGTCAGCTTCAACAATTTCCAGATAAGATGTATGGATTGTGCCTTTGAAAGGAGAGGCACTTTTTGATTAGTTCTAGAGTTAATACGAAGCTATAATAATTGTCAGGTTCAATCTCTAGCATCATTTTGTAGCACTTTTCTTGGGACAGCAGTGCGGATTCCTTGTGAGGTCCTAAAGCAGAGGTTGCAAGCCGGAATTTTCGATAATGTCGGGGAGGCTATTGTTGGTACCTGGCAGCAAGATGGTCCTAAAGGCTTTTTCCGGGGTACTGGTGCTACCCTTTGTCGGGAGATCCCTTTCTATGTTGCTGGCATGGGACTTTATGCCGAGTCAAAAAAGGTAAGGTTCCTTCGTATCTCTATGTCAATGCCAGTGGCTCAAGTTCTGCTAAGGATTTTGCATTGTCTGGGTGGAAATGCCTAAAATTTTGAATATTCCCTCGTCTCACCAGAATTTTAGATGTTTTTCCATTTTCCCCCGAACTTTCATCTTCCCACCACCTCCTGTGCCAAATAAAGCTAAGGTTTTGGACAGGTCTGAGTATGTTAAGAAATTTACGAATTTACATTCCTTAAGTAGTACTCCATTGTTGTTTAGAGAATGATATGAAATATAACCCATGATGATCATTGTTACGTGCTATGCACCTTGTTATTTGGCTATTCGTTTGCATGTGTATTTTAAAAAAAAAATGAACGTATCGAGGTATGCCGTAGATAATTTGTTAATTCCTGATATGTATCGTGAGCTGTGGTTGGTCAAAATACCACTTTTCAATGATGCACCGATTGGATGGATGGTTATACTTCTGTTGTTGGCGGGTGAATAGTAGACGTAGAATAACACAAGTAGGCATGCCGCCATGATTCAGTTTGTGAGGGGGTACCATCATGTAATTTTATGCATGCCTATGTAATAGAGCATCACTGGTTGCTACCTGCTGAAAAGTTGGCATTGCATAATGTGTGCAAATTGGACAATATGACAGGAGATCTATCTGCTCGATGTCACACGTACTGCTGTGACTGGATATACACCTGAAATATTTGTCTGTTTCGAGATGGAAAACGTCAATTTTCTCATTTGTTACTCCTGTATATTGGATTTAAAGCTGTAGTTGAGAGGTATTTAAAGGACGTGCCTTATTACCATGAATGCAGAATGGGATGGCACTAGTTATCCATTATCTGGGAGAATGGGAATAGTCTTTCGCAATTGTTTCAAGAATGCTTGGCGTTTGTGGCTAATCGAGAACGAAACCTCTAATGCATGTTTTAACTTAGTGATGGTTGAACTGTGAAACTTAGAAAGTACCTCTTTCCATTTACATGATAAATGTTACTGCCAAGTGATATCTGAGTATCTGATGAACGAAAATCATACTCTTAATTTTTGTCTTGCGCTGTTTTATAATTGATCGAGGTCCACTAACTTTCTTTACAGTTTGAATTTTTTAACTGTTCCCTGTGTTTCATGTAGTTCCTCTCCTATGTTCAAATGCTGGCTCCGTACTGTTTATCACTACTTTTTGTGGTTGGAGACAGTGTTGAAGTCTGATCAACAGATTCACTCTTTCTTTCTGTATGCTTTCATCAGCTTGTCCAGCATCTCGTGGGTCGGGAGTTGGAGCCTTGGGAAACAATTGTTGTTGGAGCTCTATCAGGCGGGCTAGCTGCTGTTACTACCACACCCTTTGATGTCATAAAAACAAGAATGATGACTGCTCCACAGGGTCGACCTGTATCGATGACAATGGTAGCTTTCTCAATACTACGTCGTGAGGGCCCTTTAGGCTTATTTAAAGGGGCAGTGCCCAGATTCTTTTGGATAGCTCCACTAGGAGCCATGAACTTTGCAGGCTATGAGCTTGCAAGGAAGGCCATGGACAAAAATGAGGAGGTAGCTGCTGCCAACCCTTTGTCTCAGAAGAAGCTAACCAATTCCGGGTGAGGTTTTCGACTGAAGATTTGACCACATATTCCAATCATATAGCATGTTAATGCTGCCGGGAAATTTTGAGTTTTCTTCTCCACACTTTTTAACAGTTTTTATCTGTCGACATCTCTGGATACAATTTTGTCAGTAACTGTGATTTAGTTCTCTGCGCTTGGTGACAGTGCAACTGTTCTGCTTTAAGTTTTGTAATGTCCTCAAAATTCTCTCTTTTGTACAATTTGTGCAGTTATTTCGATCAAGTTCGATTTACTTAGTCTTTGCACTTTCCTTCCTACATATACTGCGATCTCTGTTCTCCCCCTGTTGTGCAGGATGCCCTTCCCTTTACGGATGCCCTCCTTCAGTTCTGTACTTGATCCCATGGTATCTCAGACTCACAGGAAGCTATTTTCTGCTACGAGAGATGAGTATTCTGCGATGGAAACACTGATTTTACACGTAGTTGTGATCTTAAGCTGGAGTTTTCTCTACGGGGATCTCTGTCTACTCACCTTCACCTTCTGAGGACAGAAGATTTTGCTCATCATTTAACGGTCAAACCAATTACCAACGCAGATTAATACATGGATGTAGGTCACGCCTAACTCGTCTAGAGGCTCAGATAAAGCCTGCCTTCGTAATTTCAGTTGGATGAAGTACTAGAGCAATCTGCGCAATTTCAAACTCAACAGAGACCGGGAACTGTAAATAAGATTGCTTCAGGTGATGGTTGTTTTTTTTTTTTCCTCTCCTCCCTCCCTCTGCTTCTATTTCTCAAAGCGAAAAAGGAAGAAAAGCACGCCAGACGTTATCGGTTGATTTTTTTTTCTTTAAACGAGGCTGTTTGTCAACTCAACCGAATTGTGTTGACAAACCTGCCTAAGTCAAGATTGTTCAACCTTATACAAATGGCAATGGAATGGTATATTATCTACGATTCCAGTTAGAAAAGAAAAATTAAGTTGCCTCCGAAGGTTCAGTAGGCTTCGACCCATACAAAAAAAAGGTCCAATAGGCGACCCATACCAGTAGTCTTTGGAGGGGACTAGGAGAATTGTCTTCATTGAGGCTAGAAATGACTACACTCGGGAAGAGCCGTTCAAAGTCGAACTCCGCTGTCTGGTACGTGCTCCCTCTTGGTGATTGATCGAGCGGGAGCCAAACAATGGTCCATGGGGGTTTGATGTATGTATATAAGAATCTTGAAGGCGAAATTATGGGGTTTTCACAATTTAGGGATGTCTCAATCAAACGACTCACAACCAACATGACCGTCTCAGCGTGCCCCTATATTATGTTATGACATCATATCTGACCTTACCCATAATCAAATGATGCAGATCCAACATATTCTGCCGCCATCTCTGTCCATTATTGTAAGCGCACTACGGTTCTTCCCCGGCTTAATTATGATGACAGCATTCCGAGTAGTTGTTCACATTTATTCCTCAACCCATCACGTCATGCACTATTACCAGAACCGTTTCACCTCATGCGTCTGTTTTAATGGAGGTTCATAGGCAGATCCACCATGGCAAAAGCCCTCGGGTTGGCACATTCAAGTTGTACAAGAAGAATCGGGAGTGTCAAACTACGAATAAAACTACACACGCAAGCCATACTTTTAAGCTTAAGGCCCCATCGCGACTAATCGTGAATAGAAATAGTTTAAGGGATGGTACCACCTGTTATACTGCCATTTTTACAGCAAAAGTGTTGCTATTATTGGAAAAACGAACATCTATTGCTTCACATGAAAATTCAAGTTTCGGACATTGAAGTCAATGAGAGGTCACAATTCCCCAAGCCCAAAGCAAGAAGATACAGAAGAAAAGAGTTCTCTCAATTTTATTTTAAATCAAACGGGCAAAACACGATCTTCAATAACTCTGGCCAACCTGTAAGGAACCGGCACTTATCTGCTCATTTTTTCATCAATATCCCCAATAGTCATTGCGAATCTCATCATCAAACTTCTTCTTCAGTTCAGGATGCTTTTCAAAATATTCATCCGCAGTCATGGTGCTGATCCTTGCCTGTTGAATAACCACAGTTTGTGAAAGAGTGCTAAAAAATTGCAAGTGATATATCAACTTCTCTCACTAGGGGAGGGGAAACATAATAACAAAGGATGATCCGCTACCTTCAACTCTTGCACATCTGCGATTTCCTTTTCCAGTCGCTCGGACTCCTTTTGGGACTTCTCCTCTGCGTCTTTCAGTTCCACCAACTGTAACAAACACAGAGATTGCAGGTAACCGGTTTTTGATAAGTAATTAAAGAGTCAGGACCAGCTTTAACTCTCACCAGTGCATCAAACTTTGGCTTGTATTGAGGAGTGACTGTGTCCACATACTTGGGGATCTCTATGCCTGCAAATGAAATGCTATGAGACTATAAACTCTTAATAATGCCTCACCTTGCCTAATTTGCTCAGAGAATTCAAAAACAAACAGTGGAATGTTCCACCAAGCTATCAGTATTGCAGTTCAGAGCAAACATATGTCCAAGAGTAGAAGAAGACTCCGGCAGCAATCCACATAAATTGCACAGAAAAGTAACCAAAGGCTGTTTTTTCTCCAAATTTAGGTCAATCTTTAGGACACACGATACCACCATGTCCAGAAATTCTACTCACTATGTCCAATATTGACCTTATATTATATTTTCACCCTAGTAAAACCATTCCCATCATGCTCACCATGTAATCCAGGGAATGCTACTTAGCTGGCCACATACATGCAGACCAACTCTAACTCGATTCCTCAAAATAGTTCACTTAATCAAATCCACATGCCTAATTGCCATCATTTCAGATTATTCCTCTGGCAATGCATCAATGGTGATGCTCAGAGAAATTGCAACACAGAAATAAGTGAAATTGCACTTAGCACAAGAAAATACCTTAAAGTACAGGCAAATAATCAGATAATCGATCCAAAATTAGTGAGCTGAACATCTCTTTTCGTTTGTCCATCCTATGAAAATGCATTGCATTCGAGAGAACAAGTGCATTAATCAGTTCAGCAGGAGTCAGGGCAACTTACTGTCATAAGCTTCTTTGTACATATCCACCAAGCGAGGCCCGATTCCCTTTCTATAATATTCCCAGTCAATGGGTTCAGGTTCCTGCAAGCAAAAGAGTAGGTAAAAACGATAAAGGATCAGCCAAAAAGCAATAAGGCCAGGCACCATATGTACCACTACACTCATGCCTAATGCTATCCCTCCAATCACTATTGCTGCTACACTTCCCGCCAACAAATTCAAGGAAGCAAGACAGGAAATGCTGTTTGCCATACACTATGATGAGCAGAAACAATGAGTTTATCCTTACAATAACCACATTTCCACAAAAGAGGTAGCTCATATTGCCCATAATGGCGGAAATGTTCATAAAACCTCAAAGCACAACAATTGCCAAACAAAGAGCAGCGAATTAAACCAGAACATCAGCTCATGCCCGGCACTCCTAAAGCAGATAGATGTAATCAAATCCATATTTCGGCAGAAGCCTATTGAAATGATATGCCAGAAGAAGGTAAATCACAGTCCACCAGCTTGAGAAAACAGCATTCCCTTTCGAATCAGAGCGAATCGAACAGTGAATCGCAACCAATCAAAGGAAAGGAACAGTTTCCCCTAGTCGAAAACGCCAAAGATCTACTAATAGAAAAGATACGCAACACGCGCCCGATTGATCGGCAACATACGGAAGAAGGCAGTGGAAATTGGGAGATGCAAGTACCTGACTGAATTTGGTCTCGAGCTGGGAGTTAACCTCGTTGAATGCACGGCGGAGGTTGGCGAACTCCTTGCGAGCCTCGTCGGAGACGAGGAGCTTCGCCATGCCATCCCAGTCGATGTTCTTCGACGCCTTGAACGCCACATCCGTCACCTTCTTCGCCGGGCCGCTCATTTTCTCTCTCCTAGGGTTTCGCGGGCCGATGGAAAGATGGAGATTTTAGGGATTTTCTGTGTTGCAGGCTGTATAGCCTTCGTTCTCCTTTCCTCTTCGCTTGCTGGCCGTTCTCTCACTCTCCCCTGTTTTTATTATTTATTTATGTTTGGGTTGTTCTCCGCGAGGAAGTTATAATGGGCCCAAGCAGAAGTTTGGGCCATAAGGATAAAACATGGCCCGTTAGACTGACTGATGTTCGGGCTTCTCCGGGCCGTTAACGGCCCAATGGATAATACACACATCTCCAAAATCTTGCCCTTACTTTCCCTCTAGGAAAACGTTTGCGCATTTTGATGTGTTTGTTTCGCCAAAAATTCAAGATTTGAAAAATATTTTTCAAGAAATAATCGGTTCTTTTGCTTGGAAAAATTATTTAACGTAAAATAATTTCATCATCGACATCAATTTATGAAAAAACTATTTTCGTGGGTGTTGGAAATATTTCATCCATCCATTTTGTAAGCGATACATACAACCACTTTTTGAAAAATATTTTTTCAAATCTTTCGTTTTTCATGAAACAAATGCAACCCTGAATGTCGGAACGTTGTTCGCGACTCTTTTCCCTAACTTCAATTCGGCGCTCTCGGATCCAAAGCCACCAACGGCCTTGAAAGTTGAACTTCGGATCGCAGGCGCGCTCGGATCGCCGTCGCTTTGCATTATCATATGGCTTAAGATGTAGAGCAATGCTTAAAAGCTAATCACAGTTTCGCATTGTGTTTTCGATCTTACTCAGCTCAAAAGGCTAGCAACAGTTCGAATTCCTCTTGTGCTCTTCCTTCTTTCGAATTCTCTTTCTTTTCTTTTCCTCCCAATGTGCAACATAATTATTCGATAAGAGGTAAAGATTTTCCAAGCCGAGTATCTGTTGCATGAAACACATGCACGTACGTCCAAAAGCAAAGACGCGAGAATGAGACACGACTTTGGAGTATAGAGTAGCTAAAAGCAAATAAACAATTTTCTCCGTTGACTTTCTGGAAGTTTTGGACGTAAAGGAAGCATCGGGCTAGAATTTCTCCAATGAACTTTGGTATATACAGTCAATCATCTTGGGTGCCTGGTGAAGATGACCGAACCGAAGGTCAATCGATAACATCCTTGGAAACTTTGTAAGGCGCCTTTTGCAGTTCTTTTTACAGCCGAGAACGTACTTATCGACTCGTAACTAAGAACTGTTCTTGTCTTGACCCCCTTGTCACACGCTCTACTTCTCTATAGTCCATGCCCTAGCAAACATGCTTTCCAACTATACATTGTACCATTTTATAGTTACGGATGGGCGAGCAAACGGATCATTTTCACACTAATTTTTTAGCAAATAGAAAGGGTGGGGGGGCATTTCTTCTACAGAAAGAAGAATTGACTTGCTCATTGGGTTACAGATTCGAGGATTCCCCGAATCAACTCGTTAGTTTTACAAGCTGCGATCATATGTGAAATGTTGGTAATCAAATTCTTAGTCAAAGTCTCTTACACAGACAGCAATGTGGAAAAGAGGAAACATTCTTGATGTTGGACATTGACGAGAAAAACGTGAAGCAATTTGGCTAGGAAAAGACTTCTATGTAGAACAGCTGGAGATGAATCGAGGGTCGGTCATCACCGGAGCTTCCGCTCGTTGAAATGACACACATTTCGCAATCGAACTGCGTACCGATAACTGGCATCCCTTTGGTTTCACGGTCATTCCTCGATGGTCACCGATCGTCTGCATAGTATGCTTCAAATGGACCGCCAGCGTTAGGGACCAAGGAATGCACGTTCACGTCCATGTCGTATTTTGACAAACAATAAATGTCACATCAACGTATTACGGAAGTTTTGGGAGCGGTTTCGTCAGATTGTAAGAAAGATTTTTCACGGGTAAATCACTCTATCTGAAGTCAAGTTTGACCTAATTGAATGCATCGCAATGCGTACAGATTAAGAAATTAATTGCTTTACAAAAAAAAAAAAAATACCAAAAAATTTTCAAACATTTCAATTTGATCAATTTAGCCCTAAATCTTTTCACTCCGATATCAATTTAGTCTATCCGGCGAATTTTGGTTGGACATCGCCAAAGTGAACACCGATCGTCATACGTGACATGACCGACATTGACGTGGACATTTTTAAGTATTGTTAATATATTTTTATATATTATTTTTTTCCTTCCCTTTTTTGTTTGCCCATGGCTAGTGAGGCTGGCCTTGCCCGGGCGAGAGTCGGCCTCTTCGGTGCTCGCCCTCAACTAGGTGCGGCCCAAAGAGGCTCCTCGCCAACCACCGACAAATAGAAAAGGGGAAGAAAAAAAAGAAAATAAATAAATAAAAAGTATGTAAAATATATCAACGTTAGCATCAGCAATGCCACTAGGATTGCCGGCGTCCTCATCAACGATTTCCGGCCTAAATTGATTGGATTGGTATTAATGTAAAAATATTTAGGACTAAATTAGTCCAATTGAAAGGTTTAGAGCTGAATTAGTATCAATACAATAGGTCTTTTTGTACTTTTCCCTCCTTACCTAGTCATTTCTCATACGGTCCCTCACCTCGTCTCATTGTGAATTATGTTTATTGAAACAACAATTTCAATGTTTAGCCACGATACGTCCAGCTGAAAGTTCGTCGTGTGGTGCGTCGACAAATTCTAAGTTGATCTTCCCTGAGAGAAGGGGCATCATCTGCATGACTTTCAGTTGCAAATGACAGTTACATGCATTCTTCTACGTGATTCAATGCACATGCTCCTGGACAAAGACCTTAGAGGTGGAATTCTTATTCAAACATAAACGTATCTGCCGTCGACCTGATATCGCCTTTTCCGCTGAGCTAGCGGCTCGTACGCGCTCGTAAGACCTTGGAACAAGTCGTGTTTGTTGGTGGCTGGTTGAGCGCGACTTATCTATGAGCACCTAGACATGGGGTATCGTGGGAGATCAGAGATACATCCGATGCATCACATTCCCTCCATGACCCTAATGCCGCAAGAGGCATCAGTCAGGAAATGAGCAATCTGGGATCGGGAACCTGTCTGATGCGAGGTGGATAGGGAACGCATACAATACAGACGACGGACGAATTTGTTTAAGCTAATCATGGAAGATGCATCAGAATGCAGAAGAGAGACACGTGAAATTTATGTATATGCCAATGTGCGTCGTAATAAATACTATGCGGGTCTATTTAAATGCTTTATTAGATGGCTATTTAGGTTAATGAGATAAGAATAGTACCGATTATATTCAATCAGCAGAATGCTCAATCAAACGAGATATACGTACGATCCCAAGAGATTGGGAGAACCAAGGAAAACATCCTAATATGGCCGACCAGCAAAGCAACCGTCTCCATGGCTTGTAGAAGATGTTAGGGGAGGGTCTCTTTCTTGACCTTGCAAAACGTTGGTACAACGCATGAGGAACGCACAAAACGAGGTCCGGAGTCTCTCCAGCCATTGGGAAATGGCGGACATTGACGAGAAATGTGATTCTCATGCTCGAAATTAGGCCATGGTTAAATTCACGTAGCTTCCATGTAAAAAATTAATCACTCGGATTAACTGACGGCGTGCCATATGACGTCCTAATATAAATGCAAAAATGGGTACTGAAAAAAAAAAAAAAGGAACGTCGTGCCTTTTTGCCCTTTTAGGTGTCGCTAAATGTAAATGTGTCGTCGTTACAGATACTTCGGCTAGTTTTGCATTTCTAATTCACAAGTTCAACAATGGGTATGTACCCATTTTTCTGTTTTTCATGTACAATGTGAAAAACTAATGAGCTTGTTGCCTACCCAAGATCTCAAGGGAATAAGATTCATTTCACATTTGGAAGGCCAATTTCATGGCTCAAGCTCAAAAATGTGGGAGATGGGCACAAAAAAATTCGTCCAATCAGAGCAATTTCGTCACTGTAGATGCCCCTTTGTGACGGGTCAGTGGAGCTTACTTTGGTCCCGGGGGGGGGGTCCACCGATACGCGACCAGGAGCTTACGCTGCTCCCCCGCTATCCTTCGCGAATACGTAGACGGAGACCGCAGCAAAGACAGAACAGAAAGACAGTTTGGACTTTGAAGGATGCTTTCGACTTTTGTTTGGTGAACTGCGTCGTCTCGACTTTGTCTTAAGTTTCAACTTCCTGGTTAACCTGTCAGTCGCTTAAAGCTTTTTGCGTGGAATCATGGAAGAAGATGGAACTTAGGTGAAGACATAAACTACAAACCCAAGTCCTTTTTCGATATACCTTTAATTTAGGTGTCGGAGCCATAAATCTCGAGTTCTATTTCGAGTACTCTCTTTCTTTAACCGCTTGCAGGTTCCCATTTATTTATAATATGGGATTTTTCTACAATGTCTTGCATCCGTACACATTGAATTTCCCATACTCTTAACTCTACTGAATTTTTGTGCGGGAAGAACGGCGTTATGATCTATAAGGCGAAACCTACCGTCGTCTTGGGTTGCCGATACAAGCAAAGCTCTGGCTTCTTGGTTGGCTTTGGGTAAGTAGAGCATCTAAGTACATGTATAGATGTATATCTACCTATAAGCGCACTAGGGTTTTTTTGAAAGCACTGACACTTTAGGTTGCTTTCTCCTGGAAAATGGCAGGGGCGCACAATGTGTGCGTGATGGTGAGATATGCCACACGTCAAAGTACACCATGGGAGCGACCCTGGAAGCCGCAGGACATGTCACGTTCTCCTTTTCACACCCTAGCTAGATTCACACGAACCGCAGAACCAAATCCAGTTTTCGGAGAACAAGGGATTGTCATTATAGAAATGCAAATCGGTCTCGCATAAAAGCTTCGAGAACCGTAGAAACATCGGGTGCCAGCCTTCGCTGAGTGATTAGGACAGGAGGTCCTTGTCGGGCTATAAGTGGGAATGCTTGCAAGTTGAGTTGACCTTCATATTTGGAGGATTCGTCACGATGTACTGCTTTCTTGTTTGAGATTCTAAATAGTATGTTCACAATGCAAAGTGTCCGTAAATAACAACTTAAAAGAAGAACTCGCTAAAACCGACAACTAAAACTAAAAAAGAGCATTCAAATCGAATCGCACTAGTTCCGACACGATTCATTGATTCTAATCATATGTTGGGGGCCTACTATGGCTCTTATTGATTTCTCTATATGAAATATAAGACATTTCATTGCAGATATATAACATCGATAACTTGAGTTCGGATCGCTCAAAAATTACATCTTAATAGTATATGGATTATTGCATGGGTTTACAAGAAGTACCGTCATGAGCCGTTATTTGTTGTCTTTGATTGAACGTAGCAAAATGATGATCAATGGATAGCGGGGATTGTGCATATTTTCATTTTAGGACTTTTAAAGACTAATCACTAGTCTAAACATGTGGATAGACCTTGGCATGAGCTTAGCTAGTAGCTACTACTCCGGTTGAGACCATGCTTCCCATAAACAAACAATAGGAGATAAAAGATGGCTTATCTGCCAAATCCTCAAAAGTAAATATATGCTCGTGACAAGGTTTGACAACTGATCAGAGATAAATTAGATCAATATAGAACCATAGTATTTGATTTAAACAAGGTTGTCATAGTCCAGAGGAAAGTGAGTCTGTGGTCTCCCGCCATTTTTTTTCAGTCGTCTTCTTCTTTCCTTCTGAACACTTTCTGTAGCAGCAATTCAGAAAGATTCGCAAGCATCCCATCAACCTTTTTTTTTTCTGAATATGGACCGAAACCCTCAGTTTGACTAATCTAACACTAACTAATTTCTCTTTATTGACAATTCCCTTTCCCATCCTCTACTTGTGTCTGTCTTTTCTTCCTCGAAAACCCAGCATGGAGGTCGAACGCCATTGTAGCTTGCGTCCGTCTTCATGTCCAAAGCGGTTCCCAAGTAGAGATGAGGCTGGTTTCGTCCAGGAAGCAACTCGCGTCGACCGTGGGGCACTGCGGCTGGAAAACGGGCTGGTCTTGGATCTGAGCCATCTCCATGCAGATGAGGGCGAGCAGGTTGGCGTTCTGGCACTGCACGTTCGCGATCTCGGCTTGCGCCTTGGCAAGCTGCGCCTGGAGCTCCACCACTTGCTTCTGGAGCTGGGAGATCGCCCCCGTGCAGCCGTACACCGGGTCTCGGATCCGCGCGCTTGCCTCATAGACCATGCTGCTCACCGCGTCAGCTCTCCGGGGCTCGGGGAGTTCCTGATAAATTGCACGCCCCTTCGGGCTCGTTATCGAATATCGAGCGCAAGGATTCGACCAACTCCGACGTTTGACGAGAGATTAATGCAATGTGGCAAATGCGTACATGAATTGTGACTCAACCCGCTACACAAATGATATCTTATGGTCATATCACTTCTACTAAATTGCCTCTCGTGAACTTTAGATTAGAGCTGCATAATCTGAAACTTTGTCATCAATAGCCAAGCCGAGGTTGACAGAAACAATAAGATCGAGAGCACTTGATCTTAGCCCAAAAGGAAAAAAAATGTCAAGGAAAAGCCCGAGCCCATGGTCAACAACTGCTTAATAAATAGTGTATTGATGGGAAATCCAGTGGACCAATTAGGCGGGTACTTCCTTAATCTGGTAAATTACGGTCAAATTGCTTTGACAATCATTCATCAATCAATCACTACGCGCTCCAATATCAAATTAAACCCGAAAATTATCTAGGAGATCAATAAGACACAGTGAAATAAGATAAAGCATTCGAAATATGAATGCATTTATTTCACTGAAAATTTCGTAATAAATGAAAATCATTTTAAAGAAAAATGTAAGCTTTCATTTATTTAATGATTTAAGAAAAGTGTTTTCTTCTTGTCGGAAAAGGAAAACCGTTTCCCCTCAATCTAAACTTATTATTTTCAGTCCATGAAAAACGTTTTTTGTAAATCGATTAACTTTCCATCAGCTCATTCGAAAGTTTGAAAACAAATTTCTTTCAAACAAACGCGTGAATCATTGACTTATTTACCTGTGGAAGGGCTTTCTCTCTCTCTCTCTCTCTCTGGTAAGATACAAAGGGATTTTGAATAGAGAAAACGTTACCAACTTCGATGCATTAAACTTTGCTTGTGATGCATGACACTTTATGATCATGCGATCGAAAACTTTCTTGTTGGGCAGGCTCGATAAATGCATCTGAACAAGCTTTGAAACACTATTAATCTCTTTATAATCAAGTTAAGCGGCGACTTTGTTTAAAGCACGAGCTCAAGGAAAGATACTTGAAAAGAGAAAGTAAACAGCCTCAAAAGGAGCGCGAGCGAACCACCACCTCGCTCACGGGTTCACACTACGGGACTTCTCAATTTTCATCTTTTTGCCTGGGAATACCTGCAAGAACTTGATGATGTTGGCGGCTCCGAAGACCCGGTGGGCGATGGTGAACTTGTACGGCTCCGTCGGCGGGAAGTACGGGGCCAAGACGCACTTGTCGGCGCACCTCCGCCGGAGGATCTTGCAGGCGGCGCACGGGCTCAGGACCATCGCTGGAGGAGACGGCGGCGGCCCGTTGTTGTGAGGCGACGGCGGAGGAGGAGGAGTCGCCGGGCAGAACTGGGGCGGCAGCGGCGAAGACGGCGGATGCAAGTAGGTCGGCGAGTGAGGGAGGAAAGGAGAGGAAGGGACGGCGATGGGCGCAGGTAACAATGGGGATTTCGAAAACTCGTCGCTCTTCTCCATTTCCGAAGTGAGAGAGAAGGGGAGGATATTTCCGGTGGTGGAGTTACGTGGAAAAGAAGGGAGCGAATGTCTATATATAGAGAGACAGAGAGAGGGAAGGAGAAGAATTATGATGGGGGTCCTCCTCCTAATCCTATGCTGCCCGGTCTTTACGACTTACGAGAGCTAATAATACCTTAAAACATTCTCAACTTTAACTTCAACCTCAATTTTTTCCTAATTTTTTTTTTCTGTCTCATAAAAAATTCCCGACTTTGGTCCGGTCTCAATTCTACCGTGATTTTTTTTTCATCTTATAAAAATCCAGCAACTTTTACTTCGGTATCGTGTTGGCCTCCGTTAATGCTCTATCCACCATCGCTCTTAATGATGTGACATTTTCAAGCCGTTACCGTAGGTTTTTTCCCAAATTTTATATTCAAGAATACGCCCTTTATAGATGAATTTCCATGTAAGCTCAAGCTAGGTCTTTT
Source organism: Rhodamnia argentea (assembly GCF_020921035.1). Taxonomy (NCBI): domain Eukaryota; kingdom Viridiplantae; phylum Streptophyta; class Magnoliopsida; order Myrtales; family Myrtaceae; genus Rhodamnia; species Rhodamnia argentea. Next base: position 3,750,868 of record NC_063154.1, on the reverse strand, counting down.
TGGATTTGAAATTTGGGTAAAAACTGGAGCAATTATGTTGGTTTTCTTTAATTGCTCTTACTTTTCTGAGAGTCTCCTTTCATCTCACTCGGGGGTTTTCGATTTTGCACTCGGCTTTTAATCTCTCGTGTTTGGGAGTCTTCCATCTCTTGCGATCGGAGAGTTTGCGCTCGAGGACGTTTGAATAGCTCGCTCTCGAAAGTTTTCCATCTCTCGATTGTCAAGAGAAATTATGCGTCGCAGAAGCTACGACGAATCGCAAAATTTTCGTTGCAAAAGGTTGGCCCGTTAACGAGGAAATAAAGTTGAGTAAAATGAATGTTTATGCAAGTGAGAAATTTTCAAACATAGCAAGGTTTGTTTCTTCTGTGTGCGGTGTTGATTAAAGTGTCACTTTTCTTAATTGCGGTTTGTATACGTTCGGGTAGACTTTGGTCTTTTCTTTTCTTTTCTTTTTCTGTGGGCGAACATGATGCTTTCGTAAGTGCTACCAGCCAAGTGGACTTGGATTCCTCTTGGCGGGAAAAGTCGTAGCTTAAATTAGACATCACGTCTAGAAAAAGAAAAAAAATTAATTGATAAGGACATTACACAAAATCTGATGACGTTCTAACATGAATAACGGGTGACGAATTTTATGGAATTTCAGAAGTTGTTTCATTACGTGTCGGCTACGTACCATGCGTGTAAGGAAATATTTGTACATAACTTTGAGTATAGATAGAGCCTTAGAGGTGAGGAGCAACAGCTTGCATGTTTTCCATTTTAATTTTTATTATCCAAAGGTGTGAGCGCGGAGGCTCAACTAGTAGAAGACCTCGGAGCGCCCTGTGAGGTCCGTGAATCGATTAAGTGCGGCCACACGGCTGTGTATGCCCGAGTAGCTAAAGGCCACAGAACACCATGCAATATCCATGAACCGGTTAAGTCTGGGACCCGTGGTTGTGTCGAAGGCCTTGACTCGGAGCAACCTGCACGCTGATTGGAAAGGCTCGAACATGCGATGTCTTCTGATTCATAGAGCTCAAAGTTCCTTTAATGTCTTGACCGATTATTGTATTCGTTCTTTTCCAACTTTGCAAATTGGATTAGAAAGAGTGATGCCCTTATCATGTTCATAGACTCTCCCTTCAAAGACGCATATCCAATCCTCTTCTCCTTCTTCCTTATCTTAGCGTATGTGTGAATTGGAATTTGATTTAGCATGGAACATAGTTTTTCCAATTGGCCTTTTGCCCTCCATTTTTTTTTCTCCATTTCACATATCAAGTGACTCATTAAAAAAACTTTGTGTAAATGGAGGGTTGTCTCTTTCATTTGGAGTCAATAAGCACCATCACAAGACTCAAGTAGACCCCATCAAAAGAAAGTATGCACTTGACTCGTTATATTGCAACCTTCCACATGAACATAAAAGAATATTTAGGACACGTTGTCATGTGCAAGCCGGATTACAAGGAATTTCAACTATGCACATTCGTGGAAGGGATAACACTAATTCTGATACCATGTTCGAAAGTCCAACCCAAAAGTTTAAGCTGATAGATGGAGGGAGATCACATGAATATAAAAAATATTTAGAACCCGTTGTAAAGTAATTTGAGTCAACACTTCAACATTTCCAAATGAACCATAGACACTAGGACACAACCAATGTTGAATTTTGATTAATCTCTCACCAATTGAAGATTCGAAGCTTCTTATTGCACGGGAATATGACCTTTGATGGAGTCAAATGACAGGAATCCTAATTAATTGGAAAAGGAGGTTTCGAAAATTTGAAAACTTTTCGGCGACGAATCCAACTACAACTCCACGTGTTACTGAGGCATTGGCCTAAGATCCGCATGCATCCCATTGTCGTTTTGGTGTCAAAGGTAGATAAGGACACGAAGATTTGCATGCATCCCATTGTCGTTTTGGTTTCAAAGGTAGATAAGGACACGAAGATTTGCATGCATCCCATTGTCGTTTTGGTTTCGAAGGTAGATAAGGATACATCGTCCTGTGACAGATTCGCTTGGCACGTTCTTGGTGGGGATTATGAATATGTCAATCGCCCGCCATTATGATCCCATATTCAAAATAAAACTTCGAGGGTTTCGTATATTTCATGAAAGGTATATGATCTGGAAAACATTTTCCAAGAACCGATTGTTTGTATTGCTTGAAAAAATTAATCAATAAGAAATGTTTTCATTGTCGACCACAATTTATGCCTAAGTATTTTTCGTGTACGAGAAAAATTTTATTTCGTTCATCCATTTTTTGTGTAAGCGATGCAAGCAATTATTAATGGAACATGCAAGCTTGGCTTCAGCGACTGTACACTCATGATTGCGCTAATTAAGCCCCGCTTTTCTTTCTTAATCCGAGGGCTAGGCACAATTCACGTGAAGAGCTGGTTTCTCTCTGCCCCAAAACATGCTGCAAATCACCCGACACGAAAGTGCACAGCAAACTCTATTTGCACAATCGGACCATGTTTCACGTTTCAAGAGCGAAAAGTGGATGCCCCCTTTTGCATCGCAACAACATTGTTAGTCAAGGCTAGTTCGGATGCCAACTTCTCCTTGCCTGCAAAAATTAAAACTGATTCAAAAGAGGTTTCGAAAATTGTGTCAGCGTGCCGGCCCTTGCTTTGTCCATGATGCGCGCGCGAGGCGGGCGAATGTTGTTTTGAGCGATGGATGAGATAGATTGGAGTGTATGGGTAATGATATGCCGATGGATGATGCAAATGCAGGATGGAAAACAAACTATACCGAGGCGTAAAGATAACACTAGCCAACCATACAAAACGAATGATAGAATGATCACAACCAAGGCCGCCTAAATATAACACCAGCCAAGGATAGAGATTGTGATTCACGAAGCTCACCACCAAGGCATAAAGGCTATGCACCTACCGAGGACAAAGTGATTCGAGATAGAAAAGCTCACCACTAACGCCTAAAGACATCACTAGCGGAGAATAAAGGGCTTTTTGATTCACCACCGAGAAGTAATCCACGCTCCAAATATAAAGAAACCAAAGAGTTATCCAATTTCTAAAGATATTCACTCAAGCTAAGCAAACTCTCACAAGTTTTCATATTCATCAAATCATCGTCTACCTTACAATTGGGATTTTGCCCCTTTATATTGAGGAAATAGAAGATAGACTTAGGAATTAAAGACTCAAGACTCTCCCAACCTAACAATGACTTGGGATCTAGACAAAACATAAAGACTCGTAAGAACTACCAGACTATTAAAGACATAGGAACTAGAAAGCAATTAAACTCCAAGTAACTAGAAAATGCATTAAAAGACCGAGGACTATAAAGCAATAAATGACATGGAAACTTGTAGCCTTGACTCTTTGGCCTTATTATTCTCCATCCAAAATTCGTGCGCCAGATTGGACCAGCAAATAATCACCTTGGAATATCATCAAATAGTCGGGGAAATGACTTGGATTCCAAATAAATGATGTTGGTCCGCATCGAAATCAGCAATTACTATGGTGAGATGGCACATAATCAGCAAGGAAGAACTAGCAATTCCTTATTTGATATTTAAGCCAATAATCTTCCCGTTGATAATTTCCTTCTTGACCTGTCAAAACAAGTTCTAACTAAAATATGCCCTTCCTCGAATGAACATGGGTTTCGCTAGATAAGTCCAAAATAGCCTTTTATGCAAGGTGGTGGATTAGAAGACTTAGAATCCACAATAAACTTGCAAATCGATATCTTAGTAGCATATGAACAACTTGTCCATTCAATCGATTCATCCTTTGCTGGATCGACACCTTCAATCCACCTTGGCAAGTTATAACCAAAATCACATTGGCTTGAATGCACATCGACATCGCTGGATATGTCGATAGAACCAGGTCGAAACACAGGGAATATTTCGATGATTTGGATGCTCCTACATCATGAACCCACCGACACAAGTTATGGCCAAAAACTGCTTTAGCTTGAATAGAAACCGATGTTGCTTGACTGGCTGACGGAACTTTGTTGAAACTTGTCAATTGTGCCTTAGAATCGGCTTCTTGCGCATCTTCAAACTGAGCTGAACTTGCAAGCCGATGGATGGAGCCTGATCCTCCCACCTCAGTCCATCATCTTTGCGTGGTTTCAAACCAACAGAAAAGCTCCGAACCGAGTCACTTTCATTCCACGACCATCTATAGAAGTATCCATAATAATTAAGGGTATAATGATCTATTTGGCCTGTACCAAAGACGCGCTAGTTCCTTCATCGAGGACGCGTAGTCATGTCAAATAGGGACAAGAGGAACCAGTACTTTGCTGGATTCGTGCGCTCTGTTTTCAACAGATGCATTGAATTTGGTTCGGCGGGGAAAAAGCAAAGAAATTGAACGATGACAACGGTCCTGGACACCCTCGCCTTTTTACACTTAACGAAGTACTTTTTAGATAGACAAATGATTTAGGATAAGGACGATGGCATGGAGGGCATTACAAAAATGGGGTAGGTAGTCATGGGTCTTTGACTGAGCCTTCATCTGCCAAGAGTTTAGAGAGTGCTTTCATTCGGTTTCGACCACCTTCCCCCACTTATATTAGCTGTGCAGCTTCGAGCCTGTTTCACTCCGCAATTCTATTCTAATACGAGGTTACAGATGTTTCAACTACGAAACGATTATGTTAGTCGAGCTTCAATGATCTGTAAGTATCATAACCGGAAATGCTTTGTCGCGTTGCGGTCTCTTCTGACCAACCCGATGGCGAGTCATTCGATAATGACAACCCGGTTAATTTCGACATTAAGATTTATTCAAAGTTGAAAGTGAGTACTCATCGTATGCTTCCAGAGCACAGACAGTGTGACTCGAACAACTGGGTCAAGCAATCCTTTCTGGCTTAAGATTGTTTCCCGTGTGTGGACTTTTGAGGTGGTCGAATTGTTCAACAAAATTTAGGATAAACAATCGACCTTTCTAGAATGCGATGATTTCGAGCAAACGACCGTCTAAATGAGGTTGCGGATCTGCCACATCTGGTTTCAAAATCTGTACATATTAGCCTTGGAAACATTGATGAAATGTGTTTCGAGTCATGTCTATGCCACATTTTGGAATGCGACCACAAAGCAGAAACATTTAGTAACCGAAAGTACAAAATTACAATTGACCGAGGCGAAGAACCCTGATCCAGGTTTGAATCTCCGTTCACATTCACTGGCAACCTCCCGCTGCAAAAGCTAAGTGAAATGATAAGGCGAGGGTACACAGTATTGACACAAGAACAGGTGAGACGTACAATGGGGTGCTTGGATTATTATGCATTTACAATCAATCAATCTCATCGATGTACAGGCGAAAATTTCCCTTTCCCATTTTCAGGATTTCTATGGCTTTCAAGCTACTGCTGCTCACGAGTTCCTTCGACGCTACTCGCTCACTTATATCTCAATTGCGAGACTCAATAATCTTCACTCTTATGAAAGAATTTGCACCCGATTCTTGCTTCTTTATTTAGAACTGAATTAACCTGACTAGAAAATTCATGATTCTCAGCACGCCACTCGGGTCATTTGCCCAGTTCCAGAGCAAGTGTGATAATCATCATTGTCCTCTTTGGCTTCAAACAAAATAAGCCAACTGCAATTCCATCTCCAACTCTATTAAAGCTTTATGTATCCCTTCAATGGACCTGTTACACTTGACGGTCAAAGACAAATAAAAGTAACACCACAGTTTCTTGGCCAGCAAGGTAATGTCCCAATTTGATATTCTTCTGAGAAGAGATTTACTTCGACTTACCCGCACTGGAGAATAATGCTTTCAATTAGGCTTAAAAAGCGCCAGCATATTTCTCTTCAGCGCTGCCCTGAAATTAAAGTAAATAGAGAAAGTGTCAAAAAGGCATGGGAAGAGTTGCTTCAAATTAATTGTAATTGTAATGACTAATAACTCACCTAGGTATGTCAGCAACTCTTAAACTCTCACCAATTACCTACAAGTTGAGGCTTGCATTGCAGTTCAACCTCACATGGTACCACAAACATTTTCCTGGAACAGGAATAGAAGAGACTGAATCTCCAGTTATTCAAAAATCCCGGTGCAGCCTTAGAGGTGCTTTTCACCGATCAGAGACATCATAAAAGCCAAGTTCTTGCATATGGACCAAATACTGAAAAAATGTTACGTAAATTGTTTCCCATGAAAAAGTTTCCTAATACAAAAATTTTCCACCAGGAAGCAGTTTTATCAAAACTAATCAAAGCCTAGCTCCGAGTTATGAGCATCGCTGAGCACGAAAGTATTGATGTTGGAGCCCACGGAACAGGAGAGGAGGGAGAGGGTGACAATACCTCGAAGCAGGTTATCCTTTTGGTGCAAGGTCACAAAACACAGCATCAACGGCTTTGCCCCCATGTTGCCAATATTAATTTAACAACCTGAGAAAACATAATTACTGTCTTCCAACCCTAGAGACGCTCTTTCTTCTTTTAATGAGCCCAGCCATCAAACTGATGTAGGCCATTTTGCTTAGGACAACACCCTGCTGTTTTGAATCTTCAAAAACTAACATAGCATCCTTGTATTTACTTTGAGAACATAGCTGAATTATCTGTTCTGAATGGACAATAGAAAATGAATCAAGCTCCTCTGGAGGTTCATTAATCACAACGTTTTGTGCCTGCTCATTGTCTAAAGAGAAATCTGTTAATTTCCCTGCTTCAACCATCATAGAGATAAGCTCCTCCACTTTCTTCCTTCTACCAGCATCAGTGAGAGCACTGACAATGGCAGTATATGTATAAGAATCAGGACCCTTCGTCTTTACTTGCATTTCCGCAAGAAGATCAAACGCCTCCTCAAATCTACCTTCTTTACACAAGCATGATATCAGTGTGTTATAGGTAACCACATCTGTAACTTTTCCTTTGGAGTTCCACGTGCTGAAGAGTCTGAGAGCCTTCTCTAGCATCCCTTCCTTGCAAAGACCGCTAAGTAGAATATTGCATGTAAAGACGTCAGGCTTAAATGAATTTTCAACCATCCTGTTATGAAGTTGAAATGCTTTCTCAGAAAATCCTTCCCTGCAGTAACCACTCAAGATTGTGTTGTATGTGGTTTCATCTGGGACTACACCACTATGTAGAAGCTCAATCAGCTTCTTCATTGCTTCATCAGTTTTTCCGAACTGGCAGAGACCTGCTATGAGAGAATTATAGGTAATAATGCTGGGAGTGATCCCCTTCTCCTTCATCTCATCCCATAACTCCAAAGCTTTATCAATCTTTTCATCATCGAAATAACCTGTGATTAAGGTACCATAACTAACCTCATCGACAAAATAACCGCGCTTGCTGGCACTACAGAGCGTGTCATAGGCTTTGTCAAGCTTTTTCTCCCTGCAAAGAGCATGGAGAACAGTATTCAGAGTGAAGCTATCCATTTTCAAACCTTTATTTCCCATCTCATGCATCAGCCTCAGAGCGTCTTCCAAGTTGTTTGCTTTACAGTTTCCATCTATCAAAGTATTATAAGTGACACAATCTGGAGAGATTCCACTTTCTTCCATTTTCAGCAAGGCGTCGCTAGCTTCATCCATTTTCTTTTCCTTGCAATACAAATTAATGATTATATTATGCGTGACTGCATTGAGCTTCACACCTTTCTCCTGCATTTCCTCTATCAACTCAAATGCCTCGGAGCTGCTGCTCCATTTGAAGCACCCATCGATCAAAGTGTTATATGTCACCACATCTGGCAACAACTTAGAATTCTCCATATCATCCTTAACCCTAAATGCCTGATCAAGCTTACCCTCCTTGCAAAACCCGCTGATCAACTTATTATACGTCCAAACATCGGGAATCATGTTGTTCTGCATCATCGAGTCTATCACCTGAGCCGCCTCCTTCAACCACCCCAACCTGCAATACCCACAAACCAATATATTAAAGGTATTCCTGTCCGGCACCAGGCCCCTATCCTTCATATCCTGCAACAGATCCCTCACCTCTTTCAACCTGCCTCTCTTGCACAATACATCCAATATCGTATTATAAGTCACATTATCAGGTACACACCCAAACTCGTCGACCATTCCATTAACAAACTCCAATGCCTTGTCAATCTTATTCTCCAAACAATAACCGCAAATCATAATATTACAAGTCCTCGTGTTCGGCAATACTCCAATCCTCAAGACATCACTAAAAACCTCCCTAGCCAGCTGGACTGAATGCAGAGAAGGGTACTTCACCAAGGCATTTAGAAGGGTGTTGCAGGTGAGCAAGTTCGGCCGCATCCCCGACCGCTTCATCTTGTTAAAAATCTGCACGGCCAGGTGCGGATGACCGCATTGGACATACGCCCCGATCGAAGTGTCCAGAAGATCCTTGGACGGCCTTGGGACAGTCTGATCGGGGGAGAGGATCAATTTGTGGAGATCGTGCTTCCGGTCGGACGATATGAACGCGACGAGGAGACTCTTTGCGTCGGGGAACTTCCGGTACGAGAAGAGAGGCGGGAGGAGGGAGAGGAGGAGGGACGGGGACCGGGAGATGGAAGGGTTGTGGGATTGGCACCATTTGAAGAAGGAGAGGAGGGTGTTGGGGCGGCGGGCTAGGGTTTTGGAGGCGAAGATTGGGAGGAGGAGAGACGGCGTGAGGTGTGGGATGTGCGGGATTAGGGTCTCGAACTGGGATTTCTTGGAGGTGAGAGCGGTGGTGACGAGGTCGATGAGCTCAGGGGTCGACAACGGAGGCGTCGGGGACTGAACGGGGTTCATTTCCGAGCTGCTTCCCGGCTTAGTTCAGAGTTTCGCCATTGGAGAGACTAGGAAAGACCGAAGGAGTAGGGTTTTTCAGTGGCTTATCAAAGTGTGAGAGAAGAGACGAGAGAGACGGCATGTCGTCGAATGGCCAAAACGGACGTCATTTCTTTTCTTTTTTTTTTCATTAAAACCACTTAAAAAACAAAAAGGACACCATACATACGTGACAAATTTAACAAATTAAATTTTTAATCACCAAAAACACCCAAATTAATATATTTTTTGACAAATTTACCATTCATTAATTTTCTTTAAATTTGAATTAATACTATAAAAATCTCAAAATTGATATACATATGACAAATAGAGTGTAAAAATCACAAACTAATACGCCCGTCAATTTGCCATTTAATTCAGCAATTTAAAATTAAAATTTCACCAAAATTAAAAGAAGATAAATTTATCATAAATATAATAGTTTAGGATTTCTTTAGATAAAAAAAAATTAATTTAAAATAAATTTATCACATATGTATCAATTTATAATTTTTCGTAATATTAATCCTTAAAAAAAAACTAAATTAGAACATGATATTTTTTCCACGGAATTAGATTTAAGTTAGAAATGCCAAATTGAGAATTCTCGTGAGATAATAATCAATTTAGAATAAATCTTTCACAAATTACCGACCTAGATGCTTTTTTGCAAAAACAAAAATTGATTTGAAGTAAGTATGCCATACGATATCACATTAGAATTGCCAACGAATTTTACAGTAAAACGGGGATAAGAATAGTCCTAATTTAAAAAGATACTGGCAAAAGGAGAGAACAAGTGTTATCGAATTAACTCAATTTATTCTGCGATCAAGAAGTTCTTGGTGCAACCGCAGCTATAGCGCTTCCAGTTTCAAACCTTCAAAAGTATTTAATGTAGAGACTAAAGCCTCAGATAAAAGAGGAAGGAGCTCGGATTGCATTCCAATCAGCTGGGTTTCACAGCAACGCTACTGGCCATGATTCGATTTCATGCTATAAAGCCTAAAAAGGCATTGCTCTGTCCCTACCATCATCCTCGTTCCGGCCGGTGAACTAATTACCAGAACAAAGAGCAAAGATCTCCATTTTGTGAAGTTCCATCTGAATATTGCAATAACTTCCCATCAAATTTTTGCAGTCAATGTTAGTTCAACAACAATGTACAAAATTGCTAGCGAATCCTCTGCTTGGATGTGGTGTGTTTCATCAGAAAGTCCGCAAAGTTGCAAGCAGGTCTATTCACCTCCCATCATCTGAATATGAACAGAGGGATTCCAAGTGAGAAGCAAGATTTCACTAGGCGTCCACATTGGTTTATTGCTTGCATCGTATAGCACACAAATGTCACATTACTTTGATAAAGCCTCACCTTAAAGATATCTCCGAACATCCCTTGCAAGGGATTTCTGCGTTGAACACCATAGAACCTCTCCGCTATTAGATCTAGAAACTGAACCACAATGTTCAATGTCAGAAGCTCTGACTGAATATGGTTTAAAGCGAAAGCAAGCAAGAGTTGACGACAGTTGATGAGCAGTCAAAACCCATGTGAAATTAGAAAGTTCGCAAGTTTTGAGCCATTGGTGACTGGTGAGACATATCCTAACGGCAATTTAGACAGCATACCTCATGGAATGCTGGATCTCTATCTATACTTGGCTTGTAACTTGCTTTCAACATATTGAATAGAGGCAATGCATCTCTCTGTAATCTGCATTGCAAATCTCCCAATGGTCATTTAATAGTCATGGGAGGCTGTGCTCCTCAATGCATCAGTCTCAAGCTTAACATTTCTGGCTCTCAATCTAGAGAACAAAGAGGAAAACCCTATCCTGATAATAAGCTGGTGCAATCTGTGAGCAGTCAAGGCACACCTCAACCGCTGAGGATTTTTACAAAATCACACATACAAATGTTGAAATTTTTTGTTTGTAGAAAAACTTACACTTGTAAAAGATAGTTTATGAACTGCATCAAATCTGACTTGGGGAAGTCCTGCTGCTTCGATTCTAGCTGCTGCTTTATATCATCCAGCAGATAATTAGCATCTCTTAAATTACCTGAAGATAAGTACCTGCCAGGTGAAGAAAGAATCATAAGCACAAGCACTCAACAACATTATTTACGCAAAAGGAGAGGAAGTCCAAAATTGGCATATTGAACTGTCGAATACAATTAAATATCGTTGAACCGGTGCATTGTTCAAAATTGGAATTTCAAAGTTTCTATATTTGGTTTAAGTCAACCTAATTCATTCAACTAAGGGTAGATTCAATTCTTATTACACTAACCACCAGAAATATCGCCACGAGTGTGCAGAATGGAACGATTTCATGGTGAAGTAACAAAGGCAGAAAAGAAGGAGAAGACAAGAACTAGCAAAGAAACGCTACATAAAATAATAAAACTACTTGCCACAGCATCCAGGGCACATGCAGGTAAAGCCCAAATCATTCAGCTGATATCTGAATTTTGTTATCTACCACACTATGAGTAGACAGAGCTTGAAAGAGTTAATAGATGCTGAGGAAAGGAAGTTTATTCTTCCACACCTACCCTGCTTCAGACAAATAACTGGGAGTGGTAATTAAATTTTGATAAGCTTCTGCTGAGGTGCAAACGAAGAATACAGGTAACAGCAAAGGAGGAACCTCCATTTAACAAATGCACATAGACAACATTCAATGAGGTGATCTTTCCATATTATAATCTGAATTAGCTCATATAATGATGTAAATGAAGCATCAAGGCTCATGTATGCGACAATTATAAGGAAATGTGAGCCATGTAATGGGGGTCTAGCTACTAAATTAGAATCTTAGTGCTATTATTAATACAAATACAGTTCACTTCTTATTTCCATCGGCTTCAAATTGGCGATGTTCACATTCCAGACTACATGTCATCAATGCAGCAAAACCATAATCACAATACCATCAACTCTGCCAGCTTCTAAGAGAACTTACATTAATATTCCTCGTGCAATTGCCAGATCATCTTCACTGGGATAACACTGAATAGATAAAGAAGACTGTAAGTGTAAACGTTTAAAAATGAGTAAAAGGAAGATAAAAGAACTAGAAGAGGAATTTACGAGGAATCACTTTTTTCCTCTTCTAATCTGCAAGTCACTTGAGGCATTTATAGTCTAAGCCAAAAGCTCATAGTATGAAACCATGGATTGAAATAACCTATTATGCTTACCACATCGTATAAAACAGAAAAACGGAAAGGAAGTACATCGAGTAAACTGAAGCCAACCTTTCCCATAAAATTTACTAGAGTTGATGCAAACTTCTTTGGGTTGTTTCCTCTAACAAAATGAAAGGACACTTTAGCCATATCCTGAAAAGCAGCAGCTTGTTATATCATCTCTGGAACTTGAACATGGAATGACTGCATCGTATTAACTATCAGTTTTGGCATCATTGCAGTAGACATTGGTAACAAATCATAAAAGCAAACTTATAAGGCCTGTAGCATTCACAGCACTCTAGGTACTTTCTAGCTCGAAAACAAAGGACCAGAAAACCATATCACAAGGCAATGTTCCAAAATATAAAGTCCATCCTGATATTTTAGGGGCCAAAAGGAAAGTCATGTGTACAACTGTGCCATCTCACTCGATATGTTGTCTCAGCATAGACCACTGGTTCCAACACGAACATCAGGTCTTAAATGCAAAATTTGACGTGTCCCGAAGACTTGGACACATTAGAGGAATTAGCATTTTTGTGCCAAGAAGTCTAGCGGCACAGTATCATGCATCATGATCACACACCAATGCCAGCGAACCCTTGGAGTCTAAGCAACAAAAAGCCATCCTTACAAGACTATCCATATTCCTACATTCAACTAATAAGTATCGCATCCAGCCATAGTCTCAAAGTTTTTGTGTTGCAGTGCTGACGATAGAGCTGTAACAAATGAGAATAACGGAAAAACTACATGTTCTCCCCGGTACAACATTTTAGCCAAAAGATTTTTAACCTACCTGCTCACGAAAGAATATGTGAACCATAAGTTTTACTATGAAAATGCAACATGATGAAAAATATGCAGGTTAATGCTGTTGTAAAATCATTACCCATGCATTATTTGACTGATTTAGCAGACTATTCATGGAAAGAATAGTAAAATACCTATTGCTTACATAGTAAAGTGCTTCTAATTAACAACAACGGGCTTTTTTTTGGTACTTGACATGAAAAACTGTAAAGTCAAGAAACCAATATTAAGCATAACTATGAGGTAATGCAAATGATGTACTTGTTGCCAGACATACTACTTCAGGAGATTCAGAGTAAATGTATTCTGCTAGCATAGAATGCAGCTCCGGTGATCCAGCCCTATGAGGTCCGAACTGAGAAGACCATCTGCTAACAAGCAAAAGAAAAAAAAAAAGAGCAACGCCATTAGAACAACTCAAAGGATGACACGACCAAAATAAGCCATACTAATGTGGTTGAGGACAGAACAAGAGGTGATGCATCATAACTTCTGTAATCTCAAAGCAGAAACTGGGAGTGAAAGTCGTAACAGACAAGCAGAACCAATAAGCATACACTACATATGTTTCTAACGCTTGGTCCAATAAGTTGGAAACACTCCATAAAGAGAAGCTATTTAGAAAGAAATTTCCACCAGGGTCTTCTACAAAAACTGAAAATCATTGCACAATAACAGAAGCTCATAACTAAAGCATGGCAAAAGAATACCTATCACTCTGTTCAGGTGAAGAACTATTTTCATAGAGCTTTTCCCTCTATGTTAGACGGGGTACATGAATCTCACAAGATACACTAGTTCAAGATAAATAGGGAAGACCACATACGAAAAGGAAAAATGTTATTGCTGCATTTCCATCGCAGCATAGTTAAGTCAACAAAAATATCGGGAGGAGATACTCGAAGGAAATGATCACAAAACTTATGACCAGCAAATTGATAGCATAGTTACTTCTGTCCTGCCACTAGCATAGAAGGAAAAAGCACTTTCGTGCTATTGTATGCAAAAGCAATATAGCCCCGAAAAGACTGGGATCTCACTTTAGAGCAGCTTTCAAGAATGATGAGCAACATTCTACACGCGTTTTTGCTGCTCCAAGGGCTTCTGCAAGTTGCTGCACGTCATCGTCATCTCCCAAGTGTTCTGGTATTGTCATCTGAGGAAATTTCTTGTAGATATTGCTGACACGATCTAACAATAAGATTTTTGCAATAATTCGTCAGAACTCTTTTCGGGGAAAATTATAGATGAAGGCTCAGCAATGAGGAATGAAGAGGCCTTGACAAAGGCATCAAAGATCACAAAACCTATCAACGAAATACACTGACAACATTAAAGCAAGTTGGAACACTGTTTTCAGATCGTGCTTCAAAGCTCTCGATCCTAATAATTTAAGATGTATTCACTTCGCCGAACAATGCCTGCTTCATTACTAGAGGACCTCTAGAGTTACACAAGTTTCTTGCACTATATGTTGTATCCACCGTTTGAAATATTCCTAACAAATTGTGTGTATGTGGGCCTAACGATCGCGTGCTTGGTCTGTCCTCCATCTGTGAGTCTAGGGGTACATGAATATGAGTACTAATGTACGGTGGTGGTGCTGGTCGCGGCAGTGGAAGGGGAACAGGGGCCAGTTGCAGACTTACCAAGCGTTTGATCATCACAAGCATAGTTTCCTTTAACAAGTGCCTCCACAAATAATGCAGCAAGCTCAGCTCCACAAGTAATCTGCACTTCAGCATAACATCAGCAGACGACTTCAAGTTAGGCTCTGAAATTGTTTCCATTCAAAGAGGGAGGTGTCGCAAGAAATTCTCACATGCCTAGTCAACTTGACTAAATGTCTATTGAGAAGAGAAAATTATCAAGCATGAGCCTTTAGCTGGGACAATACCACAATATATATCAAATCAAACACATAGACACTTCACTTTTGTGCACAATCAGAAAAGATTCAAATGAAATCAGATTGAAGTGTACAGATCACCAACCTGACCGTTCTGCAGCTGTAGGCATGCACCTGACTCTAGGATATCTAAAGCTTCGGCATACCTCTCAGCAGCTATGTATCTGAAATACGAGCATACAATTACATCATTCGAGAGGGTATTCAAACCCTCAAAAAGAAGGTCAATGTAGCCAAGATTACCAGAAAAATCCGCCTTCATAAAATGAGAAGGGACGAACTTTTTCAGTTCACTGATATTAACTAATATTGCTTTAAACTTCTAAAAGAGTTCGATCATTTCCAGAAAAAAATTGCTTGCATAACATACAGAGTGGGAAGATTCATAAACACAAATAGTATCATCCTCTCCCACTGGTTAATATCTAAATAATCCGCTGCAGCTAAACAGGAGGCACATTCAAACATCATTCACTGCTTCCAAAGAATAAGCATCAATATCAATAAGATGTCGAAAGCTCCAACTTTCGCTGCAAAATACCAATCGAAAGAATGGAACCGAGCAAATTACTATGGCAAAAGAATCGATACCTAGCGCTGACAGTCTTGTACATCTGTTGAGCTCCATAAAAGTTTCCCTCGCTCACCACTTTCTCCAATTTCTCGATATTCTGCAATTGCGTCAAGCGGCAAATTCAGAACAAGGGAGCTGAATCTGATCACCCAAATCTCAAATCGGCAAGGGAACTTCTAACACAAGCCGTATTACTGCCATGGCAGGCAAATGAAACTGGTTCTCGGTCAGTTCGAAACACGGAACGGGACAATTAGATTCGCAGCGATATCTTCCCCTATCAAAATGATTAAATTCACGCATCCGCACGAAAGCACATAGAAGCGAGCACATGCACGGGCGCAACCAGACAGCGGAGGGGTATAGCGCGACACTGGAAGGACAGCGACATGAAGACATTGTTTCCGACCTCTTGAGCAGGAGGCAGGCTTGATCTTTTTGGTCTCTCTCTCGACATGTTCTCGCCGCAGATGCTCCGAGCTAAGCTTTCCTCCGACAGAGCAAAGATCCGATTAAAGCTCTCTCAATCTCTCTCTCTCTCTCTCTCTGCGAGATCAGCCTACATGCCTTTTAGAAGACACGTGAGAAATGCAAGAAGCGGAAGCATCGGGACTAGCTTGAATGAATCCCTCAATGCGTTGTGTCGTTTTTGCTGGGAGAAATTTTACGCGTCGCCCCCTTCTTTTTGGCCTTTTGTTCAGTTGGACCCCTGTGATTCCACTTTCTATTTCAATTTGGCCCAAAATCTAGGTTTCTATGTGAAACCATGCTTTCTATCGCTTTTACACTAGACATGTCCGGAACTCATTCGGGAACTTTTATTAGAGCAAGTCGAATTCTGGTCTAATGCCAACTCGACGGATTTATTGATCGCGTGAAAATCAAATAGAACACATTTTTTTTGGATTTGAGTGCATAGTAGTTAAACATGTTGGGCCATATCGGAAAAAATTGCTCGTTGTATTTTAATATCTCTAAACATATCGTGTAGATATGAAGTAGTATGCTCTAAAGTTAAGAAAATATTGTTCAGTACAAAAGTGACAAATGGACGAGCGGCGCCCCCTTGGCTTGTCCAAACCCAAGAGAGGTAAATAGACATAGGTTTGGACAAAAGCATTATACGAAAAAGCCCGACTAAGCTCAAGAACTTCTATACTGATTTTATGATATGGCGAATTTGGGTAACACCTTAGGTGTGTTGGAATAAAAAGTTCACTCCACAAACGACGTGTTTCATAATTTTTTTGCAATAACCAAGCACGATTGTGCTTTGATCTAAGCAAAGCTTGATTATGTGTCGTGTACTGGTTGAGCCCGACACATCATTTTGGGCGGGCCAAGCAAACTTGCTCGAGACTGGCTTGCCCGCTTCGGGCCGTTGAATCTCGGCGATTGCGACCGATTTTCCGATCGCGTACTCTGTTTGGGGGCTCGTTCTCTGCGACTCGTCACGAGATAACGCTCATCAGCTTCCCACTCTTACAAGAAAGGACTGGCGTTCCTTGAGCAGGTGCTCCCTCCATGTCTTCTTCTTCGCTGTTTATGTTTCTTGCCCCTGCTTCTGCTTGCTCCTCGTTGTCTCTCCTCAAGGTTTTTTCCCCCACGAGCGATCTTGTGGCATTTACATGTTCTGAGCCCCCACAAGGTGTGTGCTTGGGGTTGGGTGTCCTCGAGAATTGGCATGTACTGGCGAAAAGTTCCTTTTTTTTTATTCCCTCAATTTCCCAGTCGTTCCTTTTAGCTTTGGCTTGTTGATCAGTGGATGTTTGCACGGTAGCTGTTCGACGAAATGCTTAGTTGCGCACGACTTCCCTGTCTAAATTTTTTCGAAATTTAAGTCTTCATCCGCCCTGATTGTGGACATCTTTAATCAGTTTGATAATATCACGACATAAAGATGCATCGAACGCATTTTAGTGGCCAGGGGCGGTGGGCCAGCGGCCACCACCAGCCCCCTTGGGTGCTTGACCCGTTTGTATTATGTAGTTGCTCGTTATGTTTCCTGTTTTGGCACTGATGATAATACTTGGAACTTATTCGAGCGCGTGGCGTGCTTCCTGATGAATGTCTTCAAGCAGTTATTAGTACCGACCAAACATGGAATTGGTGGTGCTTTCAAGTATGGTGCGCGTGAATTCGTACTTCTAGTGGTAGCTGGGATTTTGAGACGCTGGTCTCTTCTGGTAGTCTTGCCCACTGCCACGAATTTTTCATGATTTCAAATTTGTGGTCGTGTGTTTTGTGTTTGGGAGAAGAAGAGAAGCTCGACCTAATTGATAGTTGCACTAACTGGCTCTTCTCAGATGATAGGTTGTTGACATAATCTTTCTTAGCTTGTAATGTGATTTTTGGTTGCGTAGCATCTTGTTTAATCTGTAAGAACAGGATATCACCACAATCAGCGCTCCTCCTTTTTGATAGTTCTCTAAGAAATCTAAATGTGTGACCTTGCATGTATGCTCATAACAGAAGCTTTTATCTCGGCAACGAGGAAGGATAAATTGCTTGGGCCTGTGATTCTATCCTTTTGCTTACTGCTCTTCCTTGTTACGTCGCTTTTTTATCCTCTGGCTGACACATGGGGACATTCTTTTTTAAAGTTTCTCGAGTTTCTGCCATGCTAATTTTGAATGTCGACTCGAGGTAGGCGGGGTTGTCGTCTCTGTTTTTCTTTCGCAGCTATCATTTTGCAATTAACAACTGATTGAATCGACTCTAACACCGGTTTATAAATTTGTCATGCAGAAAAAGAAAATTATATAGGAGGAACCAAAGTCGTGTGAAGATGGGTTCAGAAGCCTTGCAGGCAGCTAAGGTGTATCGCCATCTCCTCAAGGCTGTCAAAAAGCACATAGGCAAGGAAGAAACAAAGAAACATTTTGTAGAATATGTGACCGAAGAGTTTCGGAAGAATTGTGTTCTCTTGGACCCCTCATCTATCCAACAGAAAATTAAGCTTGCAAAAGATTATACATTCCTCCTCAACAGTGTGCACCATCACAAGGTATGGCAAAATCCATGTAATATTCTTTTTGTGCCTTACTTTTACCTGCGTTTTCTTGGATTATGGATGCTTTCTTGCTTGCACTATCCTTGTCTGGAGAATGGGGAAGGAAATTTGAAATTTCTACTCTCACAGTGAATACAACCTTTTTTCAGTCCATCAAACAATCGTTATTATTCTACATCAACATCATCAACGTCAACATCACCTTTATTCCAAACTAGTTGGAGTCGGCGGTCGATGAACCCAAAAATAAATAAAATAAAAGCAAGACCGATTGAGGGAAAAGAAATAATTATATAAAAATAAATATATAAATATAGGGAAAAAGGACTAAAAAGGACAGTCTGGAACATAGGAATTCTGCCCCTCCACAATGCTCATAAAAATCTATATAAACAATCGTTATTACTCTCTAACCAAAAAAACCATCATTATTCATTCTTTCTTTCATAATTTGTAGTTCCGCTAGCTGGGAAATTAACATGCTTTTTGATGGGTAGAGCAAATTTTTTTCGGTGTGCTGCTTCTATTGAAGATAAGTGGTTAGAGGAGTCTAAAAACGCTTAACTTGAGCATCCAGCAATGTCTTCTTATAATATGAACTCTGTTGAGATCTAACATCGGTTGTGTTGGTTGCTTTTCAGAGTCATGTCTATTTGGCGATCTTTTTTCTGCGTCAGTTTTCTGAGAATAATTGATAGGTTTGTCTCTGAGAGCGTCAAAGAAGGCTGAGAGAGAGAGAGCACCTCAAAAGAATTGTTTTCATCTACCTTCACTTAGATGTTTCCTCATTTTGGGAAAACACATGAAAGAAGATAAAATGTGATGTACATGTCGCCATGGATTTGTTGAGAAACAATGATTCAGCGGAAGAAAGTAATGTTCTTTTTGCTTTTAATCTTTACAGACCAAGCAGAGAGCCAAATTTTTTTTAGAATCATTGAGACATTGACGTAATCTACTAAGATTTACAGAAGATACTTGATGCCACTTCGGATCCGAAAGAGGTTTCTAGTTCAACCAAACCATGTGACAATGAAGTTCTTTGTAGAAACAGTTGGGCTCTAATATTTCACAATGGTAACATCTGTGCAGGACCTGCTGTTCTCCTATAACATTGCAGTGGATAGATCAGAAGAGATGAAAAGAATACTAGGAAAATCAGCTTCCAGTGTAGGCCTTAGGCTTCCTGAGGTTTATCAGGCCTAACGGTGGTGACCTCTGCTCGATCCTCAACTGTCCCATTCACCTCTCATGGAGTCGTTCCGATGTACTCCGGAGCTGTTCCCATGCGTTTCTGCTTAACTTTGGCGGATCAGTTATCATTCAGTTTGTTTAGTCACATGGGGTGGTACCATTTTTGTTGTCCTGTGATATCTGCTAGTTCTGGTGGATTTCTGATCCGTATATACACAATCGAAATATATTTGTTCGATCCGACTTTTGAGCCAGCCATTGGACAGTAAGGCTGAGAGCTTCGGTGCAAGTTGGGGCTCTTGTTCTCATTTCACATAACCGTTTAATAATTCCGCAAGCAAGCTTTCAGAAGGATCCGACCGAAGATTCACATTTTCTCATCTGCCCTGTTCTACTTACTACAATTAATGTGGCGCCTTTTTTTTTTTTTCAGGGCTGACTTCAGAGAGTACCGCTGATATTATTTAAGTATAATCCCGGCATCTTTTCCGTCATGCTTGTGGCTCCTCTTGCTACGGAGCCTATGTGCTGTTGGCTTTTCCCTGCTGATTAACATGTCCTTGAATATTCTCAGGTTCCGTTTGTCGACAAAAAAAATCAGCTGAGTAATTTTTTTTCGTTTCTCCAATAGGTTTGCAAAGTCCAACGGGGATTACTAGCGTGTTCGTGCTACCTGTGGAATCAACTGTATGTGTGGTTCTAATATAATTTATTTTCCTCCCATCAATCATACGATAGAAACAGTCGTAGGTCATCTGTTTGGCTGAATAAAATCTATTATGGTTTTCACTCATAAGAGAATCCGAGTACGGGAGAACTTGCTCACTTGGGACACGGAACAACCAGCCTGTGTCATTCTCCCTCACTCGATCTGCAAACGGCCTTGTTACGGTTGTTCTGTCGCTTTCATGCGTCCTTCAAACATCACTACCACTCCCTTATATGAATGGAAAACACTCGCCCAACAGAACAACAACGCTCTACTAGTAGCTTCCCCCAATCAAAGTTGTTCGCAAATTTCCAGTCACTTGTACTTTCTTGACAAGTGTGGCACCCCTCACCAACTACACACCCACGGCAGCACCTTCTTTCGCTTACTAGGTTTTTCCTGACCTCAACAGACCAATGAAAGTTTCCTCTTGATGGAACGTGGTTGCGGACCTATCTTGAGATTCGCCAAATTGATCAAGGAACGTTTCCTATTTCAATGAGCAATTTGGTTCCTTCCTATGCCCTCATTAACATCCTAGAAGCTTGATGAGAGCCGCACCTTGTCCAATCTCTTCTTAGCACCGGCGATCACTCTCCGCCCTCACAGAATCGAGAAGACCACAGGATTTCCCCGAATCACCCACCTACTAGAGGGACCCTACTCTAATACCATTTGTCATGGGTTGACAGATCTCTATTGCGGAATTAGCCCGTGTCGCATCCGGCAAGCCACACCAAGCTAGCCTTCCCCATATAGTTGTTCCATAGAGTACTTTAGCTTTCCCACATAGGATTATACTACGTCCAGCTTAGTTCGGGCATCCGTTACATCGAGTAAGACAAGTAGGACACTTTAGGCACAATAACGTTTCAGCCTACCATGGCTTCATCGGGAGAGCGGCATCGGCTCCCGACCAATTTATACACAAGAGGCCAATCCCGCCTTCAGAACTCCTAAATGTATGTTTTATTTAACCTAGAACTCCTAGTATAAACCCGTCTTGACACTACTCCCAAGGACCCATTGTCTCTTCCCCTCTACAATGCATACTCCCCATGATGATACCACAAGCTCCACTCACAAGGGGATCGGGAGAACTTGTCCACCTAGGACACGGAACAATTGGCCCGTGTCAACTAGCGTGTTCGTTGTACCTGTGGAATCAACTGTATGTGTGGTTCCAATATAATTTGTTTTCGTCTCATCAATCATACGATAGGAATAGCCGGAGGCCATCTGTTTGCCTAAATAAAACCTATTATGGTCTCTTCCTAACAGCCAAGACTCTTTAATGCATTCCCGACTGAATTATGTCGATACCCACGTTCTTCTTTGGAATGAACAGTGTGTGAAAATAAGAAACATGTATCCACAACATACTCAATAATAAGGCAAGACTCGGGCTTCACCGTCACCCAAACCCCATAGGCATCGTAAGATGCACCTGTAATAAAAGTGAAAGTCATCGTGGACACTGGACATGGATCAAAAGTGGTAGTGGGTTGGGTTGTTTCCGTTCTTGGGATTACGAGTCAGAAGGAGCATGCAGCTGACTTAACTTTGGGAAGCCCACGTGGCGAACAGAGACCCACACTTGGCACTCCAAGGTCCCTCTGCTGCTGCCACCTGTGTCTTCCCTCCTCCCCATTTACTGGTTTTGCGTCGGCGAGGAGGTTTTCCGCCTGGCATCGCGGCGAACTCTCACAAGCTCTGAAACTGAATTTCGTTCCCTCACATCGAGCAGGAAGAGCAGAAGGAAAGTAAGAATGGGTTCGGAGACGTTCGTGGAGATCCTCCTGGCGATCCTCTTGCCGCCCGTCGGAGTCTTCCTTCGTTATGGCTGTGGAGTAAATTTCCATACCCAGTTTTATTTTTTTTCCACAGTTTTTCATGGTTTTTTTTTTACTTAACATTTTGGATCGAATTTGCAGATTGAGTTCTGGATAGATTTGCTGCTGACGATATTGGGGTACATTCCGGGGATCATATATGCGATCTATGTCCTGGTTGGATAGCACGGCTAGATGATTTCTTTCTTTCTTTCTTCTTCTTCTTCTTCTTCTTCCTCTCCTCATGTTTTTTGAAGTTGAATAAAATTGATGTGTCGGTTCTGTACTTCGTCTCACTCCTTACTCCGGAATTCATCGCCGTGCTCATGCGCGGTTCCGCTTCGCACCGGTCCACTCGGTTCACGGCAATGCGTGTCTGGCTCCTTACTTGATGAGATAGGCCACGAGGGAGATGAATTTAGAACGAAAGCGAGCGGACAGGGCTTGCGGGCGACGATGCTTGCGGTGTGGGCAACTCTTGCTGGCTCTTGGGCAGCGGCATGGCCTCTTCCCACATCGCCACCTCCTTCTCTGAACCCTCGCCATCTCAACAAGCACATCTATTTTCCCTCGCACCTCTCGTAATGGCCTCTGGCCGGCAAGGTTGTGAACGCCCTTTACCCATGTCTGGGCAACGGCTACGACCCTCACCTCCCGGATTGATGGAGGAGGGCCTCCACCCATTCCCACTGGAAATGAACAGTGAGTATCGGTAAAAGCAGAAAAAAAAAAGGTACAAATCGTTGATGTCAACTCCGGTCATATGACATCAGATAGTCAATAGGCTCGTCAGATGATTTCCTGTCAATTTTGGCAAATGACTAAATTGATATTTACACATAAATTTATGACTTATTTAGAAATTATTCCATAGAAGCGAGTAAAGCAGCATTTCACAAAGCCACGACCTTTCTTAACAAATACTAAAAACAGGTCAGATGCAAGCACTCCGATCCAAAAGCAAGATGATAAATCAAGGGGATGAGATTGAGGGCGAAAAAAACGGAGGATGAGAAATTGAGGGTTGTTTTTTGTTTGGATTAGAAGGGAGGGGGGGAGACTAAATAATGTGGAACAACAACTCGAAACCTCTCCTTAAGGGAAACAAAGATTTCTTGAAAAGAAGGTTAAAATCACCACATTGTATTTGTTAAAGGATAATTAGGATAATATTCTAGATTAGAGTAACGTGGAATTGAAAAAGTATGGATTTATATATATATTTGATGTGTCATGATGAAGAGAGCACATCGGCCTATTTCGTGCTTTCCGCAGACAAAGAAAAATGTCCTCCGTAAGATAAAAATCTTTAGTCATTCACCGTACGAGGAGGAAGAGAGAGAGAGAGAGAGAGAGAGAGGAACATACATGTTCAAGTCTTCAAGAGCTTCGCTCGAGCTAAACCGTTCGGTTCAGTCCTGGGTTTCTCACTTTTCTCGGTCTTTTTACTGTTTTGTCCCGTTTCTTTAACGAATTACTCCCTCCCTCCCTCCCTCCATACCTGATCTTGGTCGTCACTGTTTTCGCTTTCTGGGGAGATATTTCGCGAGTCACAGGTAAAAGCAACTATTTTTCGAACTCCCCCCCTCTCTCTTTCCTATTTCCTCGATATATGATGTCGAAGTTTCGATTTTTGCTACGTTGAACAGTTGTAAATCTTGAATTTTGAGTGTATCTAACCCAGTTCTTGCGCTAGGGTTTATCAGTTCTTTGCTCATCTGTCGATTTTTTTTTTTTTCTGGTTTTCGGGTCTTCGTTGTTTCGAAAAGCTCAAGATTTGTTGTCTTGAACTCTACCCAGTTGTCATTCACCATGGATAAGCAAGAAGACAAGGAGATTTCGGTCCCCAGTGCGTCGGAGAGTGCGGTGTCGTCAGGCCAAGATGGGATTAGTGGTGGTGGGAAAGAAACCCTAGCTGGGGCTAGGGATTGTGGTGGTCAAGGTCAGAGGGAGGGGTCTCTTGCCGTGGAAACTGTTGCGGAGGAAGTTGCGTTTAGTAATGGAGACGATATAATGGTCGAGGTTATGGGTTCTGAAGTTTTTGTGGACGGCGTTTGCAGCCCCGGTGATGAAGAGAATCTGAAAGCTGAAGGTGGTCGTGATGCATCGGCCAGCGGCAGCAGGGGTTTGGAGAGAGATGCAAAGTCTTTGCGAGATGGGGTTTCGGGTGGTGAACCCTCTGGTTTTGGAGTCAAGGGTGGAGTTGGGGGTTCTCCGGGGACTGAGAGTAGGAAAGAGGGCGGTGAGAGATGCACAGAAGCTGTGGAAAGCAAGGTTGAAGATCCGGCTTCGGGCGAAGTTGGGACTTTTAACGATGAAGCTCGAGATGCGGGAATGGATCCTCGGATTGAGCATGCATCAGATATTGTTGGTGATGGAGACAGGGAAACACAAATGATTGAGGAGACGCAGATTATCGAGGAAATGGAATTTATCGGGCAAACTCAGATTATAGAGGGAGCTGCTGCTGTTTTGGAGGAAAGATTGGTGGAAAAGGGTGCGGACCAGCCCAGTGATGTTGTGCAGGACACTGTAACTGCTAACAAGACGGGAGATTCTGTGGACATTGTAGGTTCTATGCATGTGCAGGCCCCAATTGCTGGTGAAAAGGTGATTGGTTCGGATGCTGAGGTGCAAACAGAGGAAGGAGTGAAGAGTGGAGAGGGTGCTGCTGTTGAAGTCGCTTCAGCTCAGGATACACATGCCCAGGAAACTGTATGCCCCTCAGCAACTGTGAAAAGTTCAAGTTCGCCCACTTCTGTCCTGGAGGAGAAAGGCACTGCGATGATCGGGGGAGAGAAAGTGATTACCGAGGACAAAATGCCTCCAACTAGTGGATTGGAAGCAGTTACCTCAGTTTCAGAAGGGGAACACATTTTGGAAATGGAGACAGCCTGTGGAGGGAAAGTAGAAGTAAAAGAAAATCTGGCCAAGGTAAACGCTGAATGTGAGGACAAACAAACCACGGTTACAGTTGAAAGCGAAGATAAAGCGATTACTCAAGATTTATCGAATCTGGAAGTTGAAGGCACCGCACGTTACATTTCTGATGAGAATCTGGTTAATACAGATGGAGGACTGGTAGAGAATATTGAGGTGAAGGCCATAGAAGCTAATGCAGAAGAAAGCCACATGGTAGTTGAGGATCAGTTAGGAAGAGATGAAAATACGATGGCTGCTGCTGAAAGCATAGGTGCTTCTACAACTTTGGGCCTGCAAGATCAAGTCATCAGTGAAAGTAAGGCTGCAGGTGCAGAAAGCGAGGTCTTTCCACATATGATCCCAGAAAACTCCACCTCTGTTGGTATGGATACAACAGGGAATGATCAGAGCCTAGCAGTCAATGCAGTTCCCATGTTCACAGAGGGAGAAGCTCATGTGACCGAGAGTAGAGAAAACAAGTCTAAGGACAATGAATTGGCACTGGATCAGACTATGGATGTTATGGAGCTGGTCGAGGATAACCAACCTTGCTCTAATGAGGATGCAGCTCCTGATGTTACTCGTTCAAATGTAGAAGACACAGAAGTAGGAGAACAAGCTTCTAATGCTGATGCTACTGGTTTAACTAATATCAATGAAATGGAAATCGATAATCAGCCTACTGACAATGAAAAGCAAATGGAAGTTGAAGAGACGACTATTGAACATGGAGACTCAAAGCCAGCAAGCTTAGTGGGAGTGAACCAAGCTGTTTATAAGTTGCCATCAGAAAATGAAAATATATTGTCGGTGTCTGATTTGGTTTGGGGTAAAGTAAGAAGCCATCCGTGGTGGCCTGGACAGATCTTTGATCCTTCTGATGCATCTGAGAAGGCAATGAAATATCATAAGAAGGACTGCTTTCTGGTGGCATATTTTGGTGATAGGACATTTGCCTGGAATGAGGCTTCCTTGCTGAAGCCCTTCCAGGCTCACTTTTCTCAGATAGCAATGCAGAGCAATTCAGAGTCCTTTTTGCATGCTGTAAATTGTGCTTTGGATGAAGTCTCAAGACGGGTTGAGTTGGGGTTGGCTTGCTCTTGCATACCAAAGGATGTTTATGACAAGATAAAGGTCCAGACTGTTGAAAATACTGGAATTCGAGAAGAGTTAGGCTCCAGAGAAGGTGTGGATGAGTCCACGAGTGCCAGTTCTTTCGAACCAGATAAACTACTGGAGTATATGAAAACGTTGGCTCGGTGCTCATCTAGTGGAGGTGATCGGCTAGATCTTGTAATAGCTAAGGCACAGTTGTTGGCCTTCTACAGACAGAAAGGTTACGATGAGCTCCCTGAACTGCAATTTTGTGAAGGCTTGACAGAAAGTGATGCTGAAGCTCTAAATTCCGATGGCGATAATCATGTGGCCAATAACGTGGAATCTGGCACGCTGGTTTCTGAGGACACAATGGTCTTCTCTAGGCGGGATGGTTTGAAAGCCCTCAAAGGCTCGTCTCATAGGCGCAAACACAACTTGAAGGATATAGCTGATTATAAGAAGAAAGAGAGAAGTTTGGCTGAATTGATGGACGATTCTATGGATTATCCAGACGAAGAAACTGATCTTGATGGTAAAGCTTCTGGTATGCTGGTCTCACCATCTTCCGGCAAGAAGCGTAAAGCTCGGGATCCTAGTGCTGACTCAAATCTTTCAGATGGAAGGAAAAATATCTGTGTTGCAAAAGTTGTTAGTGCCGCTTCAATTCCCAAGCCATCCTTTAAGATTGGTGAATGCATTCGTAGGGTTGCCAGCCAGCTGACTGGTTCTCCCATTGTGAAGAGTGATAGGAACGGAGCTGGAGATGGATCCGAAACTGCTGACACTGAAAAGGGAAGAACAATCATACCGACTGAGTATTCTTCACTTGATGGGTTACTGTCTCAACTCTACTCGGCAGCTCTCGACCCCATGCAAGAATTCAGTTTCTTGAATGTGCTTATTTGCTTCTTCTCTGATTTTAGGAACTCTGTTGCTTCAGGCCCAGATCCAGCTTTGGGTAGATTATCTGCTAAAAGGAAAAAGTCTGAGACTTTTGAGTTTGAGGATATGAATGACTCTTACTGGACAGACAGAGTCATTGGAAATGGTTTTGAGGAGCAGCCATCCGATGCAGACTGGAAAGGAGATGATCAACTCGTTGCCGTGGAATCCCAAAAGGTGCGTAAAGTGGGTCGTCGATCATACACAAGGAGACGAGATTTGGATGAAAGCAACTTGCTGGTGGAGAAACCGCCAGGGTATGTGGACGAAAATGCTCCGGCAGAACTGGTGTTGATGTTTCCACTGTCGGCTTCCGCCCCTTCAGAATATAGCCTAAACAAGATGTTCAAGCGATTTGGGCCCTTAAAAGAATCTGAGACCGAACTTGATAGGGATACCAACCGTGCCAGATTAGTTTTCAAGAAGTGTTCTGATGCGGAAGTTGCTTTCAACAGTGCTCAAAAGTTTAACATCTTTGGGGCAATGCTTGTAAATTACCAGCTCAACTATTCTGTTTCTTCCCTAGTTAAAACTTCACCAATTCCCATGCTTGAACTCGAAGGCTTTGAGGCATGTTGACTTCCCCTTGGTGAAAGCATCAGGTATAGTTCTGAGACTTGAAGTACTTGTTCTATTGGCCGTGTCACCTGGATATGAATAATGTGATTTCTTCCCCTTCAATTGGTGGGCAATTTGGTTAGTTGTTGACTTGTAAGATGTATCTGAACAGACTCGTGGATGATTGGGTGGACAAACTCTAACTGTAATCTGTGGCTTTTGAGCGACTCATTCGGCTTCTGTGGAGTTGTCGAGGCGTTTATCATTACGGCAAATGTGCTTTGAAATTGATCCACATCATATGTGCAGCAGTGCTGTATGTGTTCTGTAGCAACAGTGAGCGGCGGATTCAAGATGATGCTATAACAGTAGCCATGGTTGAGCTTCTCTTGGATTAGAGGGATGGGAGATACTGTACCGATGGAGAGCACACTTTTAGTGATATCTATCATCTGTATTTTGGGTTAGAAAATGCCTTTACTTCTGCTTATTAGCTTAGATAAAAGTTTGTAAATTTAGAAAACCTGTCGTTAGGCTGATGGATGCCCGGATTTCTTGTTCCCAAGTTGATGATGAATTTCTTCTCTAGGACTGCAGAGGATGGCATGTTGACTGAAATCTAAGTGCGTGAAAATTCCGTGAACTTTCAATGGTTGAGCCAAAAGAATAGTTGAGATGAGATGTGCCTGGTACTTTATGTGAAAAATGCATGGGTGTAGGCTCTAATATAGTCTTTAGCTCTTGTAACGTGCCAGGCTGCTAGTATAGTGGAATCATAATGAGATAAGGCAAATTTTGAGTGTGTACAAAGTATTGCTATTGTTATGCTCTCAGAGAGTAAAACTGGGTGTTCGTCTTTCTTGTCTTGTAAGGTTGCTGAAGTCTGGGTTGAGCCTAGCGTTTCTCTGCTGGTGAAGTTTGAATATCTCTCATATAGTTGGGATACCTTGCGGAATCCGAATCTAATGTTTTTTGGTTCAGGAGACTTGACCCGAATCCTCTCATCTGGATTTCTGATGTTCTCTTGCGTCGCGGCTCTTGCCTTTTTTACCTTGAATTGGGGCGGTTTTTTCTTCTTTCCCGCCTCTTTATTGGAGCTCCTGCTTTCTTGTCTTTTTGGGTGAGGTGTGTCGATTACTTGACTGTGAAGATCACCGTCATTTAAATGTGTAAATTACCTTGCATAGTCCTGTGCAATGTGCCATTGCGTGGTATATGTTCCAAAACGATGTGGCGAAAGATTCATGTTCGTTGCCATGTTACTAGTCTGGCCCGCGTATATCAGTTTTGTCATCCGAAATGAGCCACGGGTTGTTGGCGTAGTGGTGTGAGATTCGCTCCAACCCCTATCGAGTGTCGCTGGGTATGCGGGGTGGGGATGGTTCGCGCCGGAAGCTTTTCGCCGGTGTGAAGTGGGCATTTTCCCCTGGTTGAAGATTGATATTGGGCCCTTTTATATGGGAGGGAGCATTTGGTCCATTTTTGCGCAAGTACGTACCCAGTAAGACCTTGCAGCCGCTACTACCAGTTGATGTGTAAGGATCGATTTTGTTCCTTTGGGTAATGGACTAGGATTGGCTGTCCCTCAGCTATTTTGTGAAGGGAAACGAGGGCATTGCTGTTAATGTGTTTCTCAAGCAAAGCCGAGAGAACGAAGATTTATCGGCCCTAAAATCAGTTTAGAGGCCTGTAGAGACAGAATTAATTCAAGCTAATCATTCAGAGGTTCCAAGCACCGTTTCTTTCTTGAGGAAAATGGCTGCAACACAAGCAACAAGCACGAGAAGAACTCGCGAATGAGCGAGAATGAGTCATATCACAGGAGTCCCGCGTTAATCCTATTCGCACTGCCGTATCAGCGATCCTCTGTGCTTCTTTCAAAGCGATTGAGCAGGTCTAAGATTACCATCCCTCAGGACAATCATGCTGCAAAAGATGAGTGAGGGATTGCTCTTGGTCTCTTTACAACCAGGAAGGAAAGCACGTGTAATAGCAGTTGTCTTTCCCCTGTCTGGTACAAGATCTTTGGGCCCCCATGAAAGCTTGTCCAATGACTGATACATTAGCATTGTACTTGTACCACATATGAAGTTGTTGCCTGCTTAAAACAGAGATCAAATCCCCACTTCCTCTCAACCTGTAAATGTCTTTGATTCATCGGAAACTGCTTTGGTACGACTTCTACTAGCGACTGTTAGCACCCAAATACGTGATAATAAATGCGTTGAATGTGACAAATCCTCGGATATCAGGCCTGCGGCTAGTATTATAATCCATGCACGGAGTGGACAGTCCATGAGCTCCGCGAGTTTTGCTAGTGAGAATCAAAGTTAAATTCAATCTAGAACTGGCTATCGAATGCATTTGTTTTTGAACCACCAAAAATGACCTAGGATACGAAATTAACCGACGCGCATAGAACCGGACCCTATTGATCAGATTGACTGAATTCATGTTTGGTCCTTTTCTCTTTGCAAAATCAATTTGAATGTTCTAATAAAGTGGGATATAATGGGAACTCGGAATGCTCTCGGCTGGGATTGTGCTGTCCGAAGCAAATCCTGATCCCACCCTTTCCTTGCTCATTGTTTCTGTTTGTTTGGTGAGAAAATTGAGCTTTCTTGTCTACAATTACATTAAGCAAACCCTGATCCTACTTTTGTTGGCTCAACCCAGAAGAACATGAAAGAATTTGAACTTTCTTTCCAACAGACCTGCTCATTAGAGGATCAGAAACCATATAAAAAAATTACTTTTTAGAGAGAGAGAGAGAGAGAGGGGTAATTATTTAAAGATTTGAGCTTTATGCAGAGAAAGTTCAATGAAGCCATCAGAGCAAGACCCATAAGATATGGGTGAACCCAATACACATGCTTCCTCTTACATAATCTTTTCTGCTATGTTTTTTTTTTTTTTTAATTGGTTCACAGCACATACGCATGTTAGCTAGAGAGAGAGAGAGAGAGAGAGAGAGAGAATAAAAGAATCTTATCAGACCCCCTAAAAAAAAATTGAAGAATCAACAAAAAGAGGAAAAAAACAAGAATTGGAAAAGGAGTAGCCACCCCAGATCAGATAATAATGTTGTTCTGAGCAGTCATCCTCCGTCCTCTTCCCTGTTTTCTGCTGGGTTAAATATTTATTTTTTGCCACCTATCCACCCTTTTTAAGGCCGTCACCACCAGCACCAACTGTACCTATTCCACAGCCAAGCACACTGCCCATATGTAAACATCAGTTTACAGCTAAGTTTCAAAACAAAAAAGAAAAAGGGAAAATCAATCGAAAAGAACCAAGGCCATTCACTCAGAACATGCTCTAAATCTGTTCAAGCGCAACACTTTTTGTTTCTGGCAAGATTCCCTGCTAATGATGTCCACCAATGCTAGGTACACATGCCTTTACTTAGGGTGCCATGTGATGCAAGGGCTATCCTATGGTTAAGTCCGCTTTCATGTGAACTCTTTTGGAGATTTCAATAATGGACACTAGTGTGTAGTGATTGATGACCTTGTGTTCCTTCTGTTAATCGAGAGAGGAATGGCTACACAGTGTCAAATTTTGCAAGCTGGCATCCATTCAGATGTGCCTTGCCTGCTAATTTAACACTTGACACCAAATTTGGGAGAGAGTGAGTGACAGTACCATAATTCTCACCTGCCAAAAATGGAAACAGGGAGGGAGAGAGAGAGAGAGAGAGAGAGAGAGAGAGAGAGAAAGGGAAACTCCTTGGAGAATTCAGTGCCAACTTTATCGTAAAGACGGCTACCAACTAACCACAGATCAATTTTCATTAATTGGGGCAATTGCTTTCTTGTATTGCAGAACATTTTCACAACTCAATTTTCCCTACCATCTACGAGTTTTACTCAATCAGAATAATGTCATCTAAGCAAATTACTTCTACGATTTTGCCAAGTAGCAGCATGACCACTTTTATGTTGATTATGACGACCGAATAACGTCCGATCATCTTTCACCTTAAGAGCAAACCACCCGCAACTCAGTTATTTATGCTTCTCTCTTAGCTATGAGTCTCGAGATCCGAACTCGGGACCCCTTCCTTCTACTATACAGAGGAAAAAGAGAGTGCTACTTGACTGCCCAAGGTTATACCCTTTAGAACCCACTGGCGCTGTGCATTCTGAATCACAAGCTCACGTGACAGAACAACTCGTGTAATCTCGTTTGAGACATTTGACTAGGTTGAGCATGTTACCATGTGAGACTCGAAAGTACCAGACAACATAATAGCACGGGAAAACAGCCTCGCAGACAGGAGCAAGCTGCTGAATTTTAATGCGATCAGAAAGTCTAACCTGTGTTGGGAGCAGCGATGGAGGCAGGCTTGGACATGCGGGCCGGGACTACGGCCATGGGCCCGGCCGACGCGGGCTGGAAGATGTGGGCCGGGAGGCCCATTGTGTGGGACTGGTGGTGATGCGGGTAGTGGGGATAGAGCGGGTACATAGGCATCATCGCCTGGCTAGGATACACTTGCGAGTAGTGCGCGTTCACGTAG
Organism: Rhodamnia argentea; assembly: GCF_020921035.1. Taxonomy (NCBI): domain Eukaryota; kingdom Viridiplantae; phylum Streptophyta; class Magnoliopsida; order Myrtales; family Myrtaceae; genus Rhodamnia; species Rhodamnia argentea. Next base: position 3,718,798 of record NC_063154.1, on the reverse strand, counting down.
GCCCCCCCGGTGTAGCTTACTTTCTGTGCACCGCCAATCGACCGACCAACATTAATAAATTAACGCGACAAGAAAAAATTCCATGCTTAGTTTCCTTAATTGCTCGCTTAACAAGTGTGCTCCGATTACGAATTTTCAAAACAAATTCAAGAAAAATAAAGTGCTCGAATTAGATCTATTAGTATCTAATCTTGGGAAACGTATAAAAATTTACTTATAAGACCAACTGGGGGTCGTGCGATCGAGAGTTCATGATTCGATATTACTTACGTGGTTATAGTTCATGTCGGTGGCGATGTAGGTTGGGGAGTACCTGAACCAAGAGAGAGGATTCGGTAATTATTACTATCAATGTCAGATCATCGAAAATGGAAAAGGCGATCCCAGAAATTCACCATCAAGAAACCGCAACAAATCGAAGCCAAATCAAAGAGGACGTTGATTATGACATACCCATAGAAAGGAACGGCCTGATGGTGCTGGTGATGGTACGGCAAAGCCGGTGTCCCCGGGGGATAATACCACTGCATCTGAGGATTCGGCGGCGTGGATGCCATTGTCCTTGGTCCAACAATGTTTGATCCTTAACCCCCACAAAAAGGAAAAAAAGAAAAAAGACAAATAATTCAGACAAAAGAAACAAAGGATTAGATCCAATGTGCAAGTACAACGATCGCATAAACACGCAAATCAAGATTCTAAGTTGCTTTGTTTTCTGTTTGGAAAGTAAGTCTAACTTTATCATAATTTTCCATCTCTAGCGTTATTCTCTAAGGGACGATGATCTTAGAGATTCCATTTTCATGCATTATACGTGTTTGGCGCAGCTTCCAGACAGCATATGTACCTTGTTGTGGGAGAGGAGGAGGAGGAGGAGGAGGAGTGGCGGCAGCAGCGGCGGACTTGGGGCGGCGAGCGCCGAGGGAAGCCAGGTTGCAGTTGGCGCGGCGGCCGTTGATGAACGGCGTCGCCTCCTCGCAAGCCTTCTTAGCAGCTACAGGATCCTTGAACGTCACCTACGCGCACCAAACGAAAAATGCCACCTTTAATTGTCTGTTTTCCCCACACGTCCAAATGCACAGATCCAAAACCATCATCCAAGCAAGCGACGTGAACAGGTTTGACCGATGCATATGATCGAGAGGCAGACCAAATGAATCACTAGCTGACAGTGCCAACTCGAAGAGAAAGGAGCGTGCTCTGACGCTCGCATTTACGCGACAAGCCAGAGCCCGACGCAAAATCAAGGACAGAGAAGAAAGAAACAAAGAGTTGCCAGCGAGCTTACGAAGCCGTAGCCCTTGGATCTGCCGGTGACCTTGTCGAGAATGATGACGGCCTCCAAGATCTCGCCGTACCTCTCGAAGTGCTCCCGCATGGCTTCCTTGGGAGTCTCCCACGCCAGCCCGCCCACGAACACCTTGGTCAGGGTCGTGTCCCCGAACTGGCCCGCGCTGTTGCTGCTCATCGTCATCTCGACAAACACCCGCCGTGCAAGGACCGGAAGCTCTCCCTAGTGAAGGACCCTCTCTCGTTTCTTTCCCGCCTGTCTGGACCGCTAAGACCGGGCAATGTCGGAGGGAATTCGAGAGGTTCTAGTGAGAGAGAGAGAGAGACAGACGCCAAGGGAGTTCAGGGAGGGAGGGCTGGTAATTATAAGGAAAAGAGAGAAGTGGAGCTTCGAGTGGGGTGGATAGTAGGAGAGAGGAAATAAAATATATAAGGAAAAAATATTAGAGAGAGAGAGAGAGAGAGAGAGAGAGTGACAGAGAGGCAGACAGGTAAGACTTTTGGTGAAGAGAGAGAGAGAGAGAGAGAGGGGAAAGCCACTGTCATATATAACAACATGATCTCGCGACCCTTGGAGTGTAGCAGTACGAAGATGTGTGAAATAGGTGGATCGGGTCAGGTCGGATTTGAATCAGATTGGACATGATTCAATTTACATTGATCCATTTAATCTGTTTTGATTCATTTTCATACTATATAAATCTAGCGATTCATACCCAACTTGATTTATATTGTCAAAATACTTTTAAATTAAAATCCAACTTTGAGAAAAAAATCATTTTTTATATATATTGCTAAATTTTTTCATAGTTTTCTTAGTTATCAAATTTATGACCTATTTAAAATCTATTTAGGACCTATTAAGTTTTTAAGTAACCCATTTATGATCCATTTTTAAAATGTAAAGAACTCATTTATGACCCACCACCATGAAATACGGGTTCTAGACCGATTTTGTCACCTCTAATAGTACACAAATTTCATGCATCTAGGGTGTAACAAATGAGGTAGGGGTAATGTACTTAGGTAGTTCAATAATAAAAGGGATTAGCCCCAATTTCTCGTGAGGCTATAATTCACAGCTGTGCCGAGAGCGAACTCGAACTGTGCATTTAACATATATTTGTTGACTCGAGGCTCCAGCTCGGCATGTGTGGTGTCGGATGGGCTACAACGGACTAGATAATCGTGGCTTCAACCGAACATCCCTCGTCAAATATGACGCTTTTATGGTAACACGCAGAGAGAATAACCACATCGGTTGCGTCCTTCCCCACCCTTTTGCCGGTGAGATGAGGGGTAGTCATAATTGGCTTTTATATCCTGGTGTGGAGTTCTCCTAGGTTTTGAGCTTACATTAAGAGTTTTGAGCCAATATCAAATGCTTAATTCAAATCACCGCCTTCGGTTTAAATTTGGCGAGCCAATTGTACCAATTGGCATGCTAACGTTCTGTCCGCCGAATGTTTCGAGCTTGGCCAGATGGAGCGTGTGGCCGACGCGCCCCATGGGGACGCGTGAGAGATCCTGAGGAAAGGGAAACCGAAACGACGCACTCCGGCTTGGACAGCGTGACAGCTGGAAGGCCGTACGAAGAGAACGGCGTGGTCCTCACATAATTAACGAATTTTAACGTACGCCCACGTGGAGAACCGAGGAAAGGCCGGTCGTTTTAGGACATAATCACGCAGTGATTGATCGACGAAAAGGACATATTAAAAGCCCCCCACATAATTACCACTAATTCACTTTCATTCATTTATTTAAATTTTTAATCATCCTCATCCACCGTCACCCACTTTTTTAATGCCTTCATCTAATGCTAAGTAGGGCCGCATCAAACACCCCAATTTAAATTTACTAGAGAAATTAATTTAATCGCACTGGCTACCTGCATAATTATTCTCCTGATCCTCTTCAACTCGGACAAAACCTGCATGAAAGTAATCGAGACAGGAGAATGACATCTTCGAGAAAAGCGCCACCCTTTTAAGGATATCCCCCTCTTATTAGATTAATATTTTGATTAATCCTAAGAAAGTACTTATGGCGTGACATCGAGAGATTTGAGAAATGACAGTGCAAGAGCATAATGGTGCAATTTCAACCGTAAATGCTATAAATTGCAAAAAAAATTATATATATGACAATCATGACGGGATCAATCTCCGATCGTATGCCTAATATTTCACCTTGTTACCGTCACATTGTTATGCTAGTGGCACCCGTCGTTTGGCATTTGGCAATGGCTCAACCAGGTTATGAATAGTTTCACGATCCGAACAAGCGTGCTTTCTTTTCTTTTTTTTCCATTATCATCTCAACAAATCACCACACACCGTAATAATTTTTTACAAAAAAAAAAAAGGAGAGTTTAACCGATTTACCGATATTTCATGAAATTTTTGGACCGCAAGAATCGCATGTAACTGAAAGGCTAGTGAGAAAATATTTATTGTCTAGGGTTTCTGTCGGGGGCCAGCAATGAGAGTTCCAAGATTCATTCTTGATTTGCTAATCTGATACAGATTTCCGGCTTCTCTATAATGGTCACGTACCACGAAACCATTGGCGACCATGTCCCGACAAACGGGGTTTAGACCCAGATTAATTAGTCCTTAAACACATCATCAACAACTTATATAAATCGATGGATTAGATTTCCTCCACGAAAAAGTTAAAACGCTTCATAAAACTAAATAAAATAAAAATTAAGAACATCGATTGACATCCGTGCCATAAAGTTCAAACCGAATGCACAATCGCGACCCAACTGGCCGTGCCAACAAACGTGCCCGAAACGCTCGTTCTGCATACGCAAACGAGACGGGTCTATTTTCTTTTCCTTCTCCTTTTTCCCTAATATTCCGGAATAGAATAAAAGGCCGCGAATGTGAATATATATACAAAGAGAGCTTGGAGAGCTGGACTGCACAATTTGGGGGGCACGTCCATATGTTGGCACCAAAAAGGGTTTTTCTCTCGCCGCCTATCACGATTTTGTCACGAGGCCCTACATCGCCGGCTTGATTATTCCGGTGACTTAGATTAATGCGGTCTCAAATTTCAGCAAGAGTTCACATTCCTTAACTTCCGTATCTAAGGGGAAAGCTACAATTATTTTCATCAAATCATGGCGCAATCATGAAATCAGATGACACGATCCTTCATTATCGTGCACTTTTTGCGGGACGATGCAGCATGTTGGGAGGATTTAGAAGTGAATAGTAATGATTAGACCAGTCAAAACTGGGTGGTTCGGATTAAAGAGCGGTTCGATCCAAATAGATTCACTTAATCCGTTTTTGATCAATTTTTATATAATGCAAATCCGAATGATCGATGTGACATGAAGAACTCATTTGAATATTGGAGGCAACCCCACTTATTTAAATGCTTATTTTCAATGCGGCACATCATGTAACTTTTGCACATCGGTAATATTACTACGCTCGAAATGTTTATTTTCAAAACAAAAGAAGAATTTGTATTTTTTTTTTTTTTTGGTGTTTGAGAAATGCCTCTTAGTAATCGAATGGAGAAGGTTTTTCAAGTTTTAATTCACTATTTCTCATATTTTGCGTAAATACTGCTTTGGAGATTTTTTTTTTTTTCTATGTGAGGTAATAACTTAACAAGCATTCCGAGAACTCGTGGACAAAATCTTAAAAAAAAAAAAAAAAACTCAGTAAATCGAGAGCGGGATTAAAAAAAAAAAATGGAGGGGGGGGAGCGCCAGCTGTGAGCAAGGGTGGAGGTCAAAGCATCCGCGTTGACCGTTCCAGATTCCCAGCTCGGACATAACTGCACGATCACAACAGATGGCGAAACGTCCGACCGAGATGAAGAAGGCGAGAGAGAGAAAAGAGCCACGGCAACGTGAACGTCAGCCACGTGACGGAAGGGCGAGAGGCTTGTACTGAAATGAATCCGTGTTTTTTTCTTCTTTGTTTCTTTGCTTTTTTAGCCTTCCTCGTTCTGTGTCAGGAGAGGGTAACATGGCCAGCTGTAGGGCAAAAGAGAGGGGAGGGGAGGGTGGCCATTTTCGGCAACGTACGAGGGAGAAAAACACCCGGCGCCCGCTGGTTTGACCGGGATTTACAGGAACGAGGTGGTGGTGGTGGTGGTGGTGGTGGGAAGGGAACTTGCAGAGCCCTCCCCAGAATAATCACACGACAGAAGAAGATGACTGATTGGGGGAAGGGGTAGGGTGAGCTGGATTACTCCTGAGGAGTGAGTTGGCCAATTATTCCAATTGCAATTAAAGGAGATTTTTAAGAGTTGGAAATTTATTCTTTCTTTCTTTTGGGTGGGGTTTGAGAAGGCGGGGGGACATTGGTTCTTCACCAGGGGAAAAAAGCTTTCGGTATCAAATATGGATGGATGCGAGATCGGATGCCGCGATCTTTGCTTTTATTTCTGATTAGTGATTTCAGAGAAGATGACGATACGATTATGCGGTCTAGCTAGGCGAGGCTAGAGATCTTCGTAGGTCCCCCCCAAGGTTAACGCATTGAGCTTGGGATTTTACCCATTTTGTTTCTTTTTGAGGGCGAAAAGCACCCGGTGGAGTCAGAGTTACACACCGTCCACCACGGCCTGACATGACCGGTCCAAGGGCCATTTCACAAGTTCTGTCTGTCCAGGCATATTACTTACTTCAAATGGTCAAGTTGGGCACGGTGGTAAGGGTGAGCTGGACGGATCGCGCAGGCCAGGAATGATGGTCACGTCGTGTCTGAGTGGACGCACTTTTGTCCCTCTTTCTTTATTTCACCCCACCCCACATCAAATCCCACGCTACACAGCTCGGGCCGTGACCTTTTCTTCTTCCCCAAATTACCCTTCAATAATAAAATAAAAATGGACAAAAACCAAAGAAAAACTATAAGGAAAGCGAAGGTCCCTGATCCTCACAAATGATGCCAACCACGCTCGCCAATATCATCACTTGTCACCTGCGTGCAACGTGTCGCCCTCCCGTTCACGTGCCCACTCCCTTGAATAGATGCTCGAGGCTAGTGTCGCCAAATCTCTAAATCCTGATTGCCATTTGCTCACTGGAAAATACAGATGATACAAACTCTCGAATTAATTGAACCGCTATACCCAGATGCCTTCCAGCGACTGCAAATTCAACCTTCACGAGCAGACGACGAACCCTTTCATCGCACTAACAAAATTGTCAAATTTCGACACAACATTCCGCGAGTTGCCAACCTGTTTCGACCACAAATGGGAAAGAGCTGCACCACTCCGAAATTGGGTGTCCGGCAAAAGAAGAAAACGAGCAATGAAAAGATAATTCAATACTCAAATGTCACGACAACTTGGAATTGTCAGTTTTAGACTGCACTAAAGGTAAAAATGCATGTGCTTTCAAATGATAATTCCGCATCAAGTACAGAATATGCAGATCAAATCCATATCGGATGGAATCTGTCACAGGTACGAAGAAACAGCTAAAGGTGACCGGGTCACTCCAGAGCAGCACTACGCACATGACAAGCATAACTTTTGCCATTCAAAACCATGACACTTACTTATCCACAGGATCGAGCCTGTAAGCCAACTCAAAACCATGTCTACAGCAGAGAACGATCTAGGGTCAATTAACCACCAGAGACGAGAACTGTGATCACCTTCACTGCAGTAACATAGTTACCATCAAATCCTTTCAAGGTGCAGGGTCGCTAATACCCCACAGTCAGCTAAACTATTGTTAATTGTGAGATATCAGCTCGAGCAGATGATACACCACCCCAAATCTAGAATTGAATGAAGAGGTACATATAATTCTGCCAGTAAAGTTAATTTGTTTAGCTACCGCATAACCATACACGGCAAGTCTGAACATCATATCCGCCAAACCAAGAGAAGCGCATTTGCAAATGCTTGAACCGGTTTCCGGAAACGTGATACAAAAGCATTTAATAGAGAAAAGAGGTTGTCACCCAACCCTTGAACATGTTCGAAACATGAATGCAGTCAAGAATTGCTCTGGTGAAGCATAGGTTTCTATAGGATGCATTACTTTAACTAAAGAAAACCAAACAATCAACTCACAAATGAGAGAGTATCTCTTAATCAGTAAATGAACAACTATCACATGGGAGTCCTCGGCCTCACATGATATAGAGTCGAGAGTGAGGTGCATCGGCTGAAATCTCGATATAAAAAGTCGATCAGGTGCTCAATGAGTGAACCAAATTTACAGAATCTCAGGCAACTGTAGCACTTTTCCTAATTAAGAAGCAAAAATATCCTAGACGTCAAACCCTCAATCCCTCACTATTCCAGACCTACAAGTACACCATATTGTGAACTAATATGACCACATTATAGATGCTTTTTCAATATTATTTGCCTATATCTACCTTGCCATTCACCATAATATCTATAGAAGAGGAGCTCCTCGCACCATGCTTCACCTCCCACCAAAAGAGCTTGCAAATGCTGCATCTGTGCCTGCCATGCTCAAAGAACTGCAATGAGAAATCACAGTAATGCTAGGACCAAAACCGCTCCTACATCCAACCAACTCCCAATTCCACCACTGTCCAAACATAAAAACAAAGAAGGGAATATTTTACCACTTTAGACAACAAGCGTCTTCTAATTACTTATCTAGAATACATGAAACAGAAACTAAGTGCTACCTGAATGTCAATCTCTTCCAACTTTAGCCTGAGTGTGGTTTGCCCCAACACAAGGACAGAAAAATGAAACATGTTTAATATGTGATTCGATGTTATAGGCTCCTTCAGACCACGGTTAAAATTTAAATACAATTACATGCTAAACTTAAAATACTACTTTTTGCCACACACACATATAGGCATAAGATTATAGCCTAACGGTATATCAAGGAGTAAAATAACTAATTCTATGTTGGATCATCACCAGAACGGATTTAGTACGCATTGCAAATATGTATAGAACAGAATGAGCAGTAAATTTGCAGGTTGGTTGGGAATGAACTATGATAGTGTCTCTTATCCACTTCATGTGTTTATCCAATGAGAGCTATATTTGCAACTCACACAATAAATTACATTTAACATAAAAACCCAAACCACTCCAGTTAACAAGTCCGACTGTATTAATAGTAACTTCTTCCAATGTCAATTCTTTCATTACAAGTTTGTCAATACTGCTCGTGATGTCACCTTCTCTTGATAAAAGATAGCAAAACACAAAAGCAGAGCACAAGCAATCCAGGCTAGTGCGCATGGGGCGTATACTAGAGAATGGGGGAGGCAAGGAAATATGGAGTAAAAACTTACCTGAAAAAGAACTAATGCAATTCATTGATGCGCATTGACGTAATTTACTGAGCCCTGTTGACCGAACTGCCATATTAACCAAAGAACAAAAAAAATTAGGACGTGTCTTGAAGTATCACTTTGCCTGTCAACAATGACAGCTTAGCTATAATCTAAGCGTAATGAAACCACTTAACAGCTCAGACACTATGCTCAACCACATTTGACTGTTCCAAAAAATTTGCCAGAAAATGTCAGTTATATCGGACGACACCTTTTGCATGGACCACAGAAGAAAACTGCAGCATTTCTTATTGGCCTTTTCGGTGCAGTATTTGTGGTTGGAGATCCCCATATTCATGGAGTTTTCACTCGGTTAAGGCAGAAAAACACACCAATCCCTTCTGTATTATTACATTATGGACCTGATGTTTCTGTTATATTACTTTAGGCTTGAAAGTCCAAAAGTTTCTGATCCAATGAGGGACTTCACATGATATCACCTCACTGATTGTAGGATATCACGATATCATGAGTTCATAGGTCACTCACAATTTTGGGAACAATGGGACAACATCTATAACTGGTTAGAACTTAGAACTATAGAGAGAGAGAGAGAGAGAGAGAGAGAGAGAGACCTGTGGATTCATATAGCCCACAGGTTGAGTTAATGAAGCCTGCTGAACATACTGCGATCCAACAAAAAAAGGAAAGTATAAGACACTATGAATCTATAGGTATTAGCTAAGAACTTCAAGACTTTCATTTTATAAATATGGCCCCAAAACGTTTATCATGTTTTAAAGAGAATAGACACTTCTGCGCACCTGGACATTCTGACCAGGCTGACCTCCTGAAACATCCTTTCTAGCCGATCCCTCTCCACCCCTTGCAGAACCTTTGGTATCACCCTAAAAAGAGATTAATATAAACTTAGTGGATAGAACTAAACCACTTAACCAGCAAAACTAGAAAACTGTTATACAATGAAATAACAGACCTCTAACTGTTGCATCCCAGCCATCAACATGATCATCCCCGATCGAGACATTAATCCAAAGAGGAAGCATGCGTCAGTAAAAAGCATACAAAAATGTGCAGAATTTAATGATGCAATAGTTAATGACTGGAGATATCAATGTTGTAAGCCAAGAAACAAAATCATTACCCTTTAACTTATTTATTAAGCCAACAAAACACCATTATATATCAGCATGTTTTCTTTGCACAACACATTTTAATTATCTGACTTGAAATAGCTCCAATAAAATGTTGAAAGCTATATATGCTACAGTACAACACAGAAGGATGCAACTGTCATTGTTAGAGATGTGAATTTCACAACATTCAATTAGTAATGACCGTTTGGAACTAGTGTACAATGGAAAAATTATGCAATTCACCATAAAACCAACAAAAGATAATTGTTTCTACAGCCCCGACATCAGAGTAGTGGCTGCTCCACAATCTTCAGCACCGTAAAGTACTCTAGAATCTCATTAGCTATCCTATAGTCAACTAACCCAAGGCTGTAACTAGCACCGTCCATGTAGCGTTCATGTAGAAAAAGTGAAATTTTTGCTAGACAATCTTCAGCACCGTAAAGTACTCTAGAATCTCATTAGCTATCCTATAGTCAACTAACCCAAGGCTGTAACTAGCACCATCCATGTAGCGTTCATGTAGAAAAAGTGAAATTTTTCCTAGACAACTTAAAGGTAGCGAAACTGCAGCTCTAGTTCTCAGAAAGTCAGATAATAAACTAAAACAGAGAAAGAGAAGACGAAGAAAAGGAAAAGGGGCAATAACTGAACCAAAAGAAACTTGGCAGACAGTTTTTCCAGCCACCAATGACATTGCACTGGAAACTAGACCGCGGCAAACATAAACTTAAAGGTTTATTTCCCTCAACCATCAAGTTTGATGGTCAGCCAAACAAGATTCGCATCAACTGAAGCATTCATGTAGGTAGAAAGACCAAACACATAGATAGGAAGCATAACTTACCTCTCTGTACCTAGCCAGGTATACCTTGAGTGGCTCAATATAGTCTTCAAACCCCAAGGTTGCCATTGCCCATAACAAGTCATCACCATTAATTGTCTTTCTCTTCTCCTTTTGGCACTTGTCACTTGCCCTAAACAGAACCCGTATCAAACAAAAGTACCGAGCAGGAATTTCTATGACAAAGAACCCGGCTTACAACACTCTATAGAAAGAAAATCACGAATAACCCTATCCCTGTCACTTTCTACACGCATTTTATCTTCGGTCTAGTTTCTCCAATAACTTTTGACCCAGGAAACCCATTCTGATGCGGAAATAAAGAGAGCAAAGTCAAAATTCTTTTTACAATATGAGCAATCCCAAAGAGAGAAGAAAACCCAGCCACCAAACAGCAAAACAAATTCGACTTCCAACGACAGGGATCAGAATAGCACAACCCAAAGACCCAATCCACATGTAAACCACACTTAAAGCAGGAAGCCTGACAGTGAACTGAAAGAACCAATGATAAGCTTAACCAATCCAAGTAAAACAAGATGCATTCCAAGCAAAACAAAATCTGTAGCACGTACTCGCTGGTTATGAAGCTAATAAACTCGGAGACGCACTCCTGGACAGTGTCCTTGGCATCCTTGGCAATCTTCCCATTGGCTGGCAGCGCCTTCTTCATGATGCGGCTGATGTTTGCAATCGGCAGGTACCTGTCCTGTTCCCTCACACCACCCGACTGTGGACTCTGCTCACCACCACTCTCGTGGCTCCCACCACCCATTGGACTTGCCGGTGCTTCCGCCATCTTATCAATACCCAGTCTGCTCCTAAAAAATTAGAAGAGCGAAACCCTATGTTTAGCTACGCTGACTACCGAAGGATAACTACAAATGCATACCTACAGAAATGGATGTAAAACCATAAACAAAAATGAGAGAGCGAGAGTCGCCCAGGACATAGAACACTAAAACTAACCAAAAAAAAAAAGATGAATCATCGGCATCCAGCAACTAAGAAATTCAAAAAAGGCAAAAAAAAACTCATCTATCGAAAATCGCCGTCGATCAATCAAGCACGCAGTGGATTATAGAACGACCGGCCAAACCGGAAATTGAACATCCACCATCGATTCGCCACACGCGCATCCACGATAACGCGACATATGCAAGCGAGAAACACAAGAGCAAAGCGAAATGAAAGAGGGAAAGGAAACCCTAAGAGGACCCCTAGAGAGAGAGAGAGAGAGAGAGGGAGAGAGGGAGAGGAAGAACGACGAACCTGAAAGAGAGGAGAAGAGAGGACGAATGAATTCGATTCGTATTTGGCGCGCGTCGCGTTTTTTTTTGTTTTTATATCAGAGGAGATCTGACGACGGAGAAGAAAGAGGGAAGAGCGAGAGAGAGAGAGAGAGAGAGAGAGAGAGAGAAACGAAGATGGATTTTGAAGGAATGAATGGGATTGGATGAACTTTGAAGCTTTCGTTTTGAAGAAGAACGTTTTTCCCCTCGCTCTTTTTTTTTTTTTTTTGGGGGGGGAGCTTGTTGTTTTGCCCTTTGGAGGTTGCCTCATGGGCCTAGCCGGGTTCGCACTACCGGGCCCGGCCCACCTACTTCGCGAATCGTACTTCAAATGGCTGCACCGTCGTTAATCACTTCCGTGTCGCCTTTTCAAGGTTAAACCACCTCCGTAATCCCCAATTAGTCTCTCAAAATCCTCGAAATCTGGCCTTGGTCGATAGAAAGAAGCGCAAAGGCAGTTTTTTTATCTCATAATTCAAGGACAAAGTAGAAACCCAGCTCGTGCGCGAATCTATGAGTAGTCGGCGCAAATGGGATGTCGACAGCTCATAGATTCGCGCAAATGGGATGTCGACGGCCCGAGCGGCATGCTCAATAAAGATTAGTGGCGTTCTAACAATCTCAAACCCCTACTGACAGAAAACAAAATCGGTGGTGCTGTCCGAACCTTAAAAGATAAACAATCCGGTGTGTCATTCATAATAACGAGACGATTGGGTTTCATCAATTTTCGGTCTGTCTCTCGATGGCAGTCTCATTCCAGGCTATGATACCCTGAGCGAGCGAGAGAGAGAGAGAGAGAGAGAGAGAGAGAGAGAGAGAAAAAAAGGAAGGTTAGCTACAAATCTATACAATCTTCAATTTGTAAGATAGGTTCTTCTTACACTAATTTTAGTAAAGCACACAAAGAAGAAGCGAGGCCACATTAGTTCGTTTCTTCCTCTCATCGCGATGGGCCGCAGCGCGTGTCCAACGACCCTGGCAAGGGACATCCTCGGATGATTGCTTGGCTCCCGAGAATGGCTCTAGTTCTCAGCATCCATCCAAAAGATGAAGAGAGTTCCCAGGAGATGACATTCGTTGATGATTGTCGAGTATCTCAAATCTCAATCATTGACTTCAAGTTGTTGCTTCAATCCTCCAATTTCTGCTAAGATGTCATGCTATTCCTCCGATCATCTGGAAAAATGGAAACTTTCCTGACGACAGACCAAGAATTGGTTACAACAAAATGTTCGAAATCCATTATGGTAACACAGATCATAAGGCAAAACAGATATCGTTGCAGTTGTATGCCGCTCTTCCACTTTCGGAATCAGTACATCCATCCCTCTGAGATCATTCTGCATGTCCCGATGCGAAATACAGTTTAACCAAAAGGTACCAGAAGCAGTCATGCAATTTTTTCTTAAAAGACAACAAAAAAGACTGAAGTTTTCCTTCATTACCATGCAGTGAACAAAGCTTCTCTATGATAGTACATGGGTAATTTTCCCGAGGATATGGCGGTAGCACCAAACATACATGCGGACATGTAAATAAAAACTGGCTGAAATGTCATAATAATGATTGATCTTACTCGAGTTCACAGATGCGGGACATTGGGAGGCATTCTTTTGGCTTAGGAACGGTCATGATGAATCCAATAAGTGCCTTCCAACATTGCTTTCTCCATGATCTCCTTCTGCTCAGCAAACAGAGAAGGCATCAGATCAGATGTTTTCACGTAACACATGAATGAAAGAAACATTAAGACAAATGGAATTTACCTGGATCATTCTTGTGACCATCCCTGGACCATCCTGGTTTCCAGCAGATAAAAGAGAAATGACTGATAACAATAATGACGAGCCAAATTTGTGCAACGAATCACGATGTCAAAAAATTCACAAACCTGAAACTGCTTCTCTTTCCAGGACACCTCTTTGTAGGTCCTTGATTCTAGTGACGCATGTTCGCTTGGAACTAGAATTGCGTCCACATGCTGCAGAAGCCTCAAACCATCTGTGGCCACCGAAAACCACACGGAAACTATTAACTATCGTCCCCCGACTACCGCTAGAAATAGTTCGAAGTTTGCATGTGATTAGACTGGTTTATGCTATAGTAAATATACCTCTCAACTAGGCAGCCATTTTCATCTAAATGGGTTATTATAACTACATGGCTCCAGAGAATATTTACACACTCTAACTAAGCAATTCAATTCAGAACACAAGCCATCAATCAATACAACCTTCAATAGAAGCTAAAATAATATCTCAGTATCTGACCAACCAAGCGCGCAAACTCACATATAAGTCATGGAAGAAATAAGGGTTTACTTCTAAATTCCTATAAGACCAACAGATTCATGGCGCAGAAATCTGCAGAAGATGGTGCAGGCATAATACTATAGCTGGTGGCAAAAGAGGGAGATTTTACTTGTGATAAAGGCCTCTTCCCAAAGCTCATGCATTGACCACGAAGGTGCCACTTCTCGAAATGGAATTCCCTTCCACAAGCATACTCTGCATGTCCCATCGATATGAACGATGATGCTAGAAGCATAAGAGAATCAAGCCTTTTCTTTGCATTAAAACTCATCATCCATAACAATGTCTCTAAATTGGAGAACTAGATAATCATCACAAGAGTCTGCACTAATTCAGCCTCCCTTAGTTTACAGTCAACCAAACTAGGACAATATGTCTTTTTATTTCTGGCGACACAGCAATCAGTTGTTTGATGTAGATCAATAACTGTGTATCCTCAGAACGGAGTTCCACATAAAGGGGGACTTACTCGATCACCAATTGCCGTAGAACACCAGGAAGGACGCCATCCGTTACAGGAGCTGTCTGCACTTCGAAAGAGGAATAAACATTCGTCCCTGGATGCATGCCTTTCCTGTTGTCTTCACCATTGTCCTGAAAAGAGCATTTAGTCAGGCACTTAAAGGTGAAAATTGACACATCACATGGCAAATTCCCAGCTACGCTGCTTTAACATTTCTTTCCAATAAGTGAGACAAAGAATGGAACTTTAAGATCACCATTTTTGCTGACTGTCATTGATCTGAAACAACTGAAACACCAGATGTGTCATCTCAAATTAGCAAATCATAACTTTCCGAGTTTTTAGTGACCATTTGCTGCAATAATAGCCGCTCAGAGACATGAGATGAGAGTAACTATCCACAAGCATTGAAGCTGTGACTAGTTACTATTATCAAGAATGACAACTTAATGACGCATGACCAAGAACCTTTAGGGCAATTGAATTTGGGTTAAAATGAATGCCTTCTTAGATGCTCACCTTGCAGCAGACGACGAAAAAGTTTGTTATAGTTCCTTCAAGGATATGATCACCATCATCTGACAGCAATAACTCAGTCACAGAAGGAGGCCTCAACCGCTCCAAAGGCTTCCTGAGCCTGTCAATAAAATGAACTGGCCTAAGATCCACAGGAACAAGAAAGGTTGTCTGAAACTAATACGAGGAACCCAGAGAATTGTAATAATACGTGCTGGCCTGGCAGTGTTAAATGTAGCTTATTAACAGGAGATTCTAAAACCACCATGTGAAGAGTACATCAAGAGTCGAACTAAACTTTCTGTTGATCTTAGAAGAGCATAGCGATTGAAAACGCATCAACCTCAACCGGTCATATGCACTAAAAGTTACACATTTACCTCTCCTATTTATTTGAAGAAAAACGTTCACTTTTTTTCCCACCAAGAACGTTCTATAAAACTCTTGGACCCCCGAATTTGGAGTATCCTACTTTCACGAATACCAAAGATCGTCGTAAATTTCTTATGTAGCTCGCGACCTAACCTTACCCAATCCGAATACTTGGCGGCAGCGACACTCCTCCCTCTTCCCACCAAAGCCAGCCGTGCACCGCTTTGCCGGGCACCAAACACAGGAGGAACATAAGCACTAACATGAACATGAACATCGAGAACACCATCGACCCTCTTTCGATCAACATGCACAGATTTCCTCGAACTCTCCAAATTCCCACCAAGTAAAACCGTGATGGCCAGCTCCTGTCCCATTTCTCTATTTCTCATCGCGCAAGGCAACACCTTCCTTGTCGAGTCATTGACCAAATCCGGAATGCCCAGTTCCCACACTGACAGGGCCATCGATGACGCTGACCATGCATCTGCGGGCCAGCTCGATCCGAACAGAAGCCGAGGATCCGAATTTAACAGGATCTTTGCAGAGCTGATCAGTCTGTTCAGATGCCTTCCCCAGAACAAGATGCAAGAACCATCGTTGTGAGTCCGAGTGGTTGTGTACGCCCCTGATACAATTTTCACAATGCACATAATAAGCAGATACCTCATGGCATAAGCGTGCAAATGCAGAGCCTATAGCTGATGAATCCAGTATGAATTTACAGTTTCTTCCGATTACAGCAGATAAGACTTCGGCTGAGGAACCGAGAACCTCAAGTTCTGAGAAACGGATCAACTGAAGCGTTTCGAAAAGCTCGATCGAAACTACAGACACGAAAATAGCGTGAAGACACCGGACTCGACTTCTACCCAGGAACAAAAGAGGTAAAAGGGTTGAGGCAAAACGGTACCTGGATGGGTTTCGAGAAAGGAAGTGACGGTGGGAGCATCGGAGGCCTGAGAAATGACGCCATTGCTGAGCAGAAACCTGCAAGTCGACATGGTTTCGACCTCCCTTCCCTCGGAGAAAAGGGCTGATGAACATATCAAACAGTCGGATCGAATCGGCGTTTGAAGAAGATGGGCCGTGGCCATCAACTTTGAGGCCCAGGCCCAAGAAGATTCACTACTTTCCAAAAGATAAAGAAACAGTTAAGATAAATGAGTAGGTAACTTGGTTTTTTTCCCGGAGAAAATATATATGAGTCGCCTTCGTGAATTTCTGTCATTGTAGCTTGCAACTGAGTAATCACTCTTACGACTATTTTCTTATGCTTCTCATTTAACTTATTGAAGAGATCAAATTCGAGGTGAAATTTCTGATTTAAGCCAGCGGAATAGTTAAATGTATGCGGAGTAGGAAAAAACGCAATAAATTCCGAACCTATAATTCAGTTATTGGCCGTTATTTGCTAACAACCGATATTTTCCGGGCAATGTATTGATTTGACGATCATTCATCAATGACAAACGTTCAGTTTTATCGGTAATTCGATTGCCGATTGTTAGCCGATACTCGACAGTCGTTAGTCGTTAATTACGGACATAACTAAACAACGCGAGTGGTTTTTTTTTTTTTTTCCCGGCAAGTACTTCTCTTTCCGTTATTTGTTTATTACACACATCACCAAGTTAATAATCAAATCTAGCTTCGATGGCAGCTCGACCGACCGATTTTCGTAATCCATCAAGAAGATTACATCAAACACATCCCGGCGGACCTCCGGATCGAATTCGCGAGTGCTTATTTACGACGCTCAATCAACGAAACCACGTCGAAAAATCATCCATGTTTTTCAGGGGAAGCCTCCTAATTTGGTAAAAAAAGTTAACCAGTTGACACATTTTCCCCCTCCTTTCCTCACAAGAGCTCAATCCGAAACAGGATCGAACCGGCCGTTCTTGGCATGAAGTGAAGCCTTAAAACCAGAATCCACCACTAAATGCAGCAATATCTCCATAAATGGCGAGAAAAATCCAGCATCATTTATTCTTTTTGGCCTTCGAGGACTACAGCAAGTTACCAAAGCAAACCATGGCGACCAGTAGGAAAATGCATGCATGGTTTCGTCTCGTGTTGCAGATCATTAATGGTCGAGACCATCTTATTAGGAAGTGAAAAAAAAGGAGAGTCAGCATCGGGCAAGCTGTGCCTCGATTTTCAGACAAGTTACCTTGTACAGATTGACCCAGATTACTCTTACCTTGTACGGATCGAGGCACCAACAGTCGCCAATGTGAAGAACACGAGATCGCACCCATTCAGCACCTATAAAAAAAACCCCACCTTTCTTCGCCAATCCAGAACAGCTCCTCAAGAAAAACCAAGATACGATCTTTTTTTCCTCTAACTTGCTGCAATGGCTGCCAGCCCTCTTCCTCCTCACTTGCGGGTGCTGCTTCGCGGGGTCTCCCTCGACGAGTTCTGCCGTTTCTACCGCGCCGACAGGCGGGTCTACTCCCGCCTGGTCGTCAACCTCAACCGGGACCTGAACCTGTCCGTGCACGTCATGGCGCTCTGGATGTGGCTGGAGACGGCGGGCCGTGACCGGACCCACATCGCGAACCTCGTGGGGTGGCCCGACAGTGTGCTCAACACGCTGGCCGACGAGGCCGTCGAGTGCCTCATCTGCATGCACAGGGACGAGTTCCGGTCCCCGCCGGGGTCCCGGGAGATGTGCTTCACGCAGAACCTGACGAACCGAGAAATCGGGCTCGAGTTCTTCCATAAGCATCGTGCCGTGATTCTCGAGGAAATGACGATCCTCATCGACGAGGTTTGCGTGGTAGCGTTCTACGACATAATGCAAAAGGTGGCGCTAAGTAAGGCTAGGGCTAGTTATGCAACTGCTAAGAGCAGCAAATTTGCGAAACCAAGTGAGCGACGCTACGGCTACGGTGATCAATCTGTATATCTGATATCACCGGTTCCATACCGAGGTACGGGGGTCGGATCACCGAACGTACCATCGTCGTTCGTCCCGGTCTTTAAAAAAGGAGGGTTCCTAGATCTGCTTTTCAGTGAGATTTTCGAACAAGAGGCGCAAATGTGGGACGACGATTACTTCCTCGGCACTGGCAAGACGGTCGATTCCCGGATCCAACACGACACCGAAGTGGCGCCCGATGAGCGGACCATATTCTTGACGTTCTCGAAGGGGTACCCTATTCCGGAGAAGGAAGTCCGAGAGTATTTCACTAGGTTCTCTCCATCTCGTTTACCTCGTTTCTATGACTAAACGGGGTCGCGTTTACTACAATTTACATTTCAATATTACCTTCAATCCGAATCGACTATTTTGATTATTAAGTAGAGCTTTGAAAAAACCCGGATCAGCCAACAAGGTGATCAGAACAGAAATTGAAAGACTAAAATTCTCTCCTCCCTTGACATAGGCGGTTCGGAAACTTCATAGAGGAGCTGCACCTGCAAGAGGTGCCCCCGGAGGAGCAAGCCTTGTACGCACGGCTCGTGGTCCGTCCTGCTTCGATCATAGGCTCGATACTCAACGGCAAGAGCAAGGCAAAATTCACCATCAACGGGAAGCATGTGTGGGCGCGCAGGTACGTGAGGAAGAACTTCAAGCCGCCGTCGATGACCACACACGAAGTCCCGTCGCCTCCAACACAACCATGAGTCATGCTCATGGTTACTCATTGTTGTTGTAGGGTTTGGATGTACATCTTGCAATTAATCGCCGTCATAGATGTGGCATTTCTTAACCTTGGTTGTTTGGATGTCATAGCCAATATGGAGGATCTTATATCAAATTTTTTCTTTTCTTTGCAAACGACTATGCCCATTCCTCCTCTACGAAAAAGCCAAAGCGTACAAACACGGTTTTGGTGAATCATGTTAATGACATACTAAGATCAAGTTAACAAGAGAGGGATAACATTGTATTCATGTCTTAATAACCTAGCAAAAACTAGACCCGTCAAATAAGTGGGTCAGATAGGATCATAGATAGTCCGACTCAAATGGACACATTCATTACAATGCAAATCTAGTGATCCACACCCGACTCAACCCATATTCCTAAACACATTCATATTTAATCAAATCTAGAAAAGTTCACACCCAAACTAAGTGAAAGTGCGAAGTTAGTGAGTGTAAAATCAAGTGAGACTAAAAAGAGTGGGTTGGGTCCGAATATATTGCAAATCCATTCACAACCCATTTATCACTCATATTACGTTTAAACTCATCTATAACTAATTTATTGAAGATAACTAACCCATACAATAACTCGCCTCTTGATACAAAAAATAAGTCTACCACCCGTTTTGACAATTCCAGTTATGACAAAGGGCAAACTGGCTCAATAAAACTCGTGAAGTTCGCAAGTAGCTCGAATCGCATCCTACGACGAACACGAGAACCGGATGCGCAACTTCTCCGTTTGTTCTCGAAATAGAAAACACCACATCTTATTATGAACCAAAAGATTAAAAAACCAGTCTTTCCGAGATGGAAGATATACAAAGCACCCAGTCGGTTCTCAAGAGCATACGCATATGTATATGCAGATCGTATGTCACATATACTACATGATGGGTCGCAGATATTTTTGTGCACTTGGTTTTATAGAAATCAAACAGACCGAATCCTATATAAATTGAGAATGCACTCTAAAAATGGTGTTGGTTGGTCTGTCCTCTCTTGCTTTTTCTTACCTAACTTCACAAGAGAAGAGCATAGCAACAAATCGGTGATGTGGCCTTCAGGAAGCTGGACATGATGCCTTGCTTAGCTTCTGTAACTGAAGTAAGCACGACTAGTTGTATTGCTGTAGACGCCATTTTTCTGGAGATTTAGTGGGAGCTGTGGAGGAGGGTGGGGAGGGGCTATGGATGAAGAGAATCCTGATGATGCTGCATTGGCGAACAATGGGGCTTGTTGAGACCCGCCGTTCACATTGTTGACGTTGCTGGGCACTGGCAATCCATAGCTCGAGAACCTCATCGCCGGAATCGCTTCGACCACCCTCTTCTCCGTCGCCTTTCCCTGCAGCATATGGTAGAGAAGAGTTCACTGGTAAGCAGAGCTCGTTGGCTAGATGGGAAACCAAGAGGCCTCGGCTCGTAGCTGGTCGTGTGTTGTGTAATCTCAAGTGGATAATATCTATCTTCACCCGATGTTCATGCTTTTAGAAGATGAGATTGCTTGCCACCATTGGCCTTGTGGCGTGTTTCAAATTTGCTTCCAGGGTAGAATAAAATGAAACATTGTGTATAGAATGACATGTGCAGTCCATCAAGATAAGCAGCAAACACTTGGAAAACAAAGCGGAGAGATCTGAAATTTTTTTTGCTGAACATCCAGGAAAAATTTCAGTACTTCAAACACAATAAAAGTGCTCAGAGTGGCACACATGGCATCGGCCATCTATCTGAGGCGAAACATTTGAGAAGATTATGCAGTTAAATCTGTCACTCAACAAAAATGCAGATGCGGAAAAACTAGAAACCAAAAATAATCATTTTGGTCATCGATCCATTGCAATGAATGTGCGAGATGAGCAAGGGATCAAGTCAGCCCTTCCCAGAATGCATTGCTACATAGTAAACTGCTTTCGTAACATGGTGGCAAATCGCATTTCCATAAGGTTTTGAAGACCCAACACTAGACAGTACTAGGCAAAATGTAACATGGTTTTTCATCAATAACAAGCCTGAAATTTCTGTTAATGAGGACGTATTTTGACTAGCCGATTGATGCCTCGAGATAAGTAAATCAAAGATTGTTTACAAGCAAACGGAATGGAAAGAACGACCAAGAACTAAGTACCTCAAAGATTGTTGCGTGTGCAGGATACATGGCTGCCCAAATGGGAGGACTCTTCGATGCCATTCCGATATTGGCAAGTTCTCCGCCCTTATGGGCAGAAGAAGAGCAACCGACCTGCAAATTACGAGTCAAGAAGAGTTATGAAGACACGATAAATCATCAGTTTCTCAAGAGAGACGCGAAAATCGTACGAAACACTAGCCAATTGCATGATTGACAGGAAAATTACCATCAAGATATTTGGTATCTCACAGTCGGCACGACGAAAGAGCGTATCCCCTCGAGTTCCACCTCCCATTGTACTACTTGATGGCAGAGACATTCCGAGGCTCAGATCAAGATTGTGGTCTCCGCCTGAAACCCCGTTAAACAAAAGAATTCTTGTGATTCATTGTCACAGTGCAGCAAGTTCCGATCTAGTCTTACAAGTACAATTAAGTAGTTAGAACATCAACTTTAAAGGACTTTAATTGAGCTGTACCGCCAGCTCCGGGATCTGGCATAGTCCGCCCTTCGTAAATGCTCGGCTCGAAGTTCTTTACTGCTTCCCTTCCATTACTTTTGATCGCCGCATTGTCATAAGCCCTGGATTTAGAAGGAAAACAAAGATGAAGCATCTCGTCTGATCAACGAAGTCCACCAACATGTAGCAGAATTATGCACCTAGTGCTCAGAGGGAGGTTAAAAAAAAAAAAAAAAAGGTTTTTAAGATCACAAGGACCTCGCAGCTTCGACTTCGCTGTCGAATGACCCGAGATAAATATACCCACCAACAAGCATAACGATTTTGAAGATAATAGGGGCTACCCCAATCATCTTTTTTCATTAGTTACATTCAAGAGAACTCATCTTAAGATCTGATTCCATTCTAAGGAACCATATAAATTTTAAGTTCTGAAGGTTTTAAGTTTCAGTATTTGCGGTAACCAGATTCAACGGTAAACTACAAATATCTGCAAATTCAAAGAACACGCAAACACTGAATACTTACTTCTTCCCAAGAAGCTGCTCCATTCTGGCTTCTAATCGGCCGGACTTGTGCAGGGTCATGCCCCTATATTTCGAGCTTCCTCTCGAGAATCCTGTGCTCTGGCGGCGAAGTATTTGCACGAATTCCTCTTTCGTTAAATTCGCCATCTGCAACTAATTAGACAACAATCACCAAACAAAGAACATCCACTTCCAGAAGATCACGGATACGCAATCTAGTCATCAATTAATAGAACCTGCTTCATGTCTTCGTCATAATCGCTGATATTGAAATTGATGTCCGCATCGACTCCCCTAAACTTGATCGCCGCCCGATCATACGCTCTGAATCAACGAGACCCACATTCGATCGAATAAGGAACAAGGCATCGATAATCCTCTACAATCGGCAAACAAATTCTCAAAAACAAAATTCGAATTCGAAACACAAATCAAGAACTCACCTAGCAGCAGCATATGCAGTGTCAAATCCACCTGACAAAGACCAGAAACAACACATAAGACATCCCAAAAAGAAACACCAACTTCATCGAATTAATCGAATTAAAAGAGAGATTGAGAGAGAACAGAAAAAAGAAATCCTTGTACCTAAATACACTTGCTTCCCACAATCCCTGCAACAAGATTTCCCAAAAGAAGAATTAACCTAAACACTCATTCTTAATCATAAAAGGAAAAAACATGTACACGAGAAAGGACAAGCCAGGACAAGCCAAGATCAACATCTTTCGATGTACTTCAGACCTCGATCGAACGCTATGCCAGATACAACAGAACAAGAACAAAACCCAAATTATGACCAAACCAAGGACAGCTACACACCATATGTGCGATTCCCATCTTCCGGTTCGCCGGTAAAACGTGACACCGCGGTACTGCGAGCTCCGGGACCGGGGCCCACGGCGGCTCTTCCGTTGCTGCTTCTGCTGCAGAATCCTGAACTCCGCCTGACCTCCGGCGGGCTCGCCAAAGGACAAGTTCAGCCATTGCGGCCTCGCAGGCGACCCCAACCCTAAGTCCGACACCTCATGGCCGTGCTCTATGGCTCCGGCAACCGGAAAAAGCTGCCGAGTGATCAGCCCCTGTGGCGAGGGCCGCGGGTCTCCGGCCTTGAAACCGTCCTTGCCCTCCTTCTCCTTCATAACATCGAATATGGATGAGGAGGAGGTGGTGTTGGAGGAGTTCTCGTCGCCGGCGTTGCCGGAAGCTTCCTCCGCGCTGGCGACAATGGTGGAGTTGGAGGTCCCGGAATCTTCCTCCATATCGCAGTTGCCGGAGGCCTCGTGAAGCTTGGCCGCTTCTTCCTCTTCAGGCTCTCCCAGGGCAATCTTGTTCTGGCCGCCGTCGCAGGACGAGTCGCTGGAGATCATCTCGAGATTGAGATCCAACATGGTATCACTTTTGACGGGCCTCCCTCGTCAGTGAATTCTTGAAACTGCAAGTGGGTCTTCGCCAAAAAAAAAAAACTCGAAACTTTACGAAGCTAGACAACCTTGTGAGATAAGCGACGCGAGGGAAGGACAGTCTCCAAGAAAAGCTGAACGAGCAGATGGATGAGTGAAGAGTACAAAGCTAAAAGAGAAAGAGGAAGCATTTTAAAGGAGAAGACAAGGAGAGACTTGATTCTTGTTTAAGGTGGTGAAGAGAAAGAGACGGTTTTTTTCTGTGGACAAATGGAGAAGGAGGCCCCCAAGAGAGAGAGAGAGAGAGAGATGACAGATGGAGATAAACAACAGATGATCGGAGACAGTAAAGCAGAAGTAACTGGCTCAGGGAAACTGGAGGCGAGTTGAGTTCATCCTATTAAAAAACCAAAACAAATTTGAAGAACGGATGAATTTTTTTTTTTTCCCTTAAAGAAGAGAGGAGGAGGAGGGTTGCGGACGTGTTGCAAGCAGAGGCAGAATTCTTACACTTGCCTGTTGGTATTGGGTGCCTCTTCCACCTTGCATTATTGAATCCTCATCCTTCTTCTCCAACATTACTTTCTTGAGATTTCCAAAAAGCTAAAAAAAAAATGATATTACAACATATGAGGCATTTATAAAGAAAGATTAGAAGGAAAAAAGAGCTAGGGTTAGGGAGAAATAGCGTTGCTTGTGCAAATTTTATCTTGCGTCGTTAGTAAATGTGTCGTATCACGTGATTAGTCGATTATGTATTGGTCTTGATGTGTCTAACATTGCTCCGTAGCTAGAACGCACTCTTTGTCATGCTCAACACTCAGTTATTGATATTGATGTTCGTTTGAGGACTATCTTTATGTACAATGTAGGTGGCATTGCTATTCTTTTTTATCCCATTCGTTTGGATCAATTTATGATTTTTGGCTTATGTTATGCGTTGAGATTAATGATTGATGAGGGGTGGTCATGGGTGGAACTAACCCTTCAACAAGAGGACAAGCATAAATGATTATATGGGTTCGATTTGATTGCAAAGTGACTTGCCACCTTGATTGATTTGAGGGATGGCTTTCCTTAACATTGATTAGAGAACCATTCTCGCAGCTAATTTGCAAAAACACCCTTCGCGATTTAGTTAGCCTTGTAGTTAATTAGGCAACATAAGGTAAATCAATGACGATATGATTATTCTAACATGTAAAATTTACTTTCAAATGTATGGAATTATGACTAGTACTGCAGAAAGTCGTAGCCCCTCCGTCACAGGGAAAAGTACTAAAAATGTCTTAAGCCTATTGCATTTGTGCTATTCCGATCATAAACACTTCAATTGAATCAATTTAATCGTAAACATTTTGCATTTGTGCATATTCAGTTCATCAATCAACTTTGATCGAAAATCATTAATACGGATGCTAGCCGTATTACGTGGCATGACCGACGATGATGACAACAAATTTGACAATTTTTAATTATTTTTTCTAAATTTTTCCTCATCTTTTCTTTTTTCTTTTTCCTTTTCATTTTTACTAGTGAGGGTTGTGCCCCTTGCCTAGGCCATCGCCGGTCCTGGGATAGGGCGATAAGAGACCCGCATTTTCTTAGGCAAAGTGATAGTTGTACGTTTAGTGAACACAAAGAGGATAGATAGAAACGAATGAAAAACTCATAGAGATCTAGACCGAGGGTGCTGGAGGTAAAAGAGATGATCAGAGACTGCGTTTTCTCGTGTCATTACTCGTGCATTATATGTTGCATTCACATGTTTTGGTGATGTAATCGGCTAACCATGCCCCGCCGGTGACTTTTTTCCGGTTTATCATCCTTGAAAAATCAATATCCTCTCATTCATTATCTCCAAAACATTATCAATCACAATCCTCTTTTTTTCTTTCTTTCTTTTTTTGAATTTTTTTATTATTATTTTCTACAATCAAAGATGCACGTAAATCTACATTAATCTATCGTACGGTGTAGAAAATCCGGCGTGCCATCTATTTTTCATTTTGCCAATGTGGTTTTTTTTTTTTTGGCGAGAGAGGGTTTCTTCATTGGAGGGGCAAAAGTGTGTGGAAAATGGTAGTTCATCGTATGTAAATCGTGACAGAGGCCATGCTTTTCTTCACCGCCTAAAACCTATGTTCATCGGTCAAAGTTCGACAGATTTGGTTGATTATATGAATCTTCTACCACGCGTAGCTTGAGTTGACTGAACTGTTCAACAATTTGCTTGGTCGGCAGCCACTTTTAAGGTTGCGAAGGAACTCGCCGAATTCGAGATCGTACTCTTTCAAATCATCTTCTTTTGTTTACACCAACAAAACAATAGAGTCAACTCTTTCGCACGTTAAATTTAGGGTTTCCTAAATAATAAGATCAAGACCTAAGGTACTTTTCGAGGAAAGGAAAAAAGGAAGAAATTCTTAAGGTCAAAGACTCGGGTTTCTGAAAATATACATAAAAAGAAAAAGAAAAGAAAAGACGTTTAAAAGTAATGGTAGAAAAAATAACTTCGTAATCGGGGATGGCTCCCTCCGAGTTTTGTGGTTACAAAGTGCCCAGAGATCGTTGAAATTTGAGGCTGATTTCGCATGTTTCCAAATGGCGCGAGCTGCAATTTCAAGAATTATTTATGGCCACTTCAAGGCCAACCCTCAAGGCCCCTCAATTCTACCGAACTATTTTTTCTTTCCCTGGAAGGAGGAAAATACTAAAAAGTCTTATGCAAGCTTCATACTTTTGAGAAAATTACCAAAAAAAATTCATAAATTTATTGTACTCATATCAATTTAGTCCTTAACTTTTTAACTGTGCCAATTCAGTCACAAACATTTTGACAACTTGCCAATTTAGTCTTAAACCTTTCAATTATGTCAATTAAATTATAAACTTTTTGAAATTTTTTCAATTTAATCCTAAATCTTTTGAAGTTTTGCCATTTTAGTCGTAAACCTATTATTTGAGTAATTTTTCAAAATGACTAAATTGGCAAATCATGAAAAATTTTAGGATCAAATTTGCATTAATAGAAAGGTCCAAGACCGAATTGGTAAGTTATCAAAAGGTTTAGAACCGAATCGGCACAAATGAAAAGCTTAGGATTAATATAGCACAAATACAATAAGTTTAGGACTTTTTTGGCAATTTTCCCTCGTACTTTTTTGTTTGCTTCAACAAATCATATTGGAGAAAGGAGAAATCTTAGATGTAAATCGGTCACAAAAAGGTTCGTGAAATTAGAAGAGGAAACCGGATATGGCGTCTGAGGTCCACGTGGCGAGATCCGAGTGGCCGAGAACCCCAACAAATGGACGGAGATATCTCACCCCAATCTCGAAATCTAGTTCGGACAACGTTGACTATGCCATAAATGGTCACTTTCTTTTTATTTATTTTTTTCTTTTTCCGCTCTATCCGTTTCCAAATTTTGCCGGTGCAGTAGTGACCACCCCCCGACCTGTCCTTCCGTTACCTAATTTAAACACGACGGGTCGCCACCGTCCATTGGATCTCCCACGGATCCGACGGCTGGAGGCCTATGCTCTCTAGGCGCGGGCCCACAAAAATAAAGCAACGTGACTTTTGATTTTTGATTTTTTTTAATCTTCTTGTGATAAGCCTTTAATTAATATTTTTGGCGGCATTTAATTTCAACAGTTTTGAGACCCCATCACCTTAAATGCCCCCCCACCCCCTCTTCTTTTCATGGTGAAAGGGCTTTCCGCGTGCCACATTTTCCTATTTTAATTTCCACCTTGTTGGGGCTTCTAGAATCCTAATCAACACAAATTTAATAAGATCTTTTCATCAACAAATAAATATAAAAAATAAAATACTTTCAATTTTCCCCGTAAATAATTAGCACTTTTCTTAAAATGTCTCGACAGTTTTCACAAATAAAAGACGTCATAGGACAAACACCGACTTTCATTGTGATATATGCACACTTCGAAAATCAGACCGTCTTAATCTGGATGATGTACATCAAATTTGAAATCGCAGGAACAGTCGTAGGTATTAGAAAATGTATTGAAAATCGAAACTTTCTGAACGAAAAAGCGATTTTATCGTATGGGCGAAGTTTCCTGTGAAATTCGGTTGGATATTGAAGTGGAGGAAAATGAAAGGGCAAGAGGCTAATAACAACAAATAAAAAGAAAACGACCAGGAAAGGAGACGAGGAACGGTTGCTATACGGGGTTTGTCTTTGTCCTTTCCTCGGCGCGGCGACTGACTTGTTCATTGCCTAATGCCGACTTTACCCCTCTACTTTCAAGGTCAAACCTCAATTTTGTGGGGGTGCGATTTTCGCTTTGTCTTGACTTTAATGTTTTCAAATTTTCCCATGAATAATTCCCCTTCCTTTATTTTTATTTATTTTTTCCTTTCGTTTTTGGGGCCGTCGAGGATTG
Organism: Rhodamnia argentea; assembly: GCF_020921035.1. Classification (NCBI taxonomy): domain Eukaryota; kingdom Viridiplantae; phylum Streptophyta; class Magnoliopsida; order Myrtales; family Myrtaceae; genus Rhodamnia; species Rhodamnia argentea. The sequence continues at coordinate 3,690,680 of NC_063154.1, read as the reverse complement.
GAGCACCTTGAAGATAGGTTTTGAATCGAAGACCGACTTCCGAAGCCACTTCACCGATCCGACGGGAAGTTTCCATCCGGAAGGGGGGAGCGGGGATACCAAATCGAAAACAAGCACTTTTAAACTCTATATCAATTACTTATTGCTATGAGAATGGTGATAAATAAATATTTATTCTCAGCAGCTCGTTAAAGAGATTAAAATTCTTACATCACTTCTAAATTCAGGCGATCGGAGTTTTTGGTTTTCTTGTGAAATCACTGCAAAAATAAGAACCGGAATGCCAAATTCGGCATCGAATTAGCTGGAAGAGATGTGATTGATTGGGGCAGAGGTTTGGACATGTATTTTGGCCGACTCTCGTTGTTGAATTGTAGCCCTAGGGCATGGGAAAATGTCAAAGTCAAAAGGGTGTCTATACGAAAAGAGAGCACACCTAATTTGCGTGCGAGCGACTAGACTTGGGAAATTCCCCCCTCAAATTTATTAAGGAAGAGAACTACGTGCATATTCGCCAATATTTATGGATCAACCATCAATATTTTCCAAGAGCTTATCTAGTCCCAACTCGTTGGACTGAATAACATAGGAAAGTCAACGGAAGTTAGAGGAAGGAGGGGAGTTGACTGCCTCTAGCATCTTCTCTTAGGCAAGGAAATATTTTACCGACTTGTTTTTGTGGTTCGGATCTCTCGTCAGACGTAAACCAAGCTTTTGCCAAAACCATTCGATGAGAAAGTCGCCGCTCTATCAATTTTATGATTTAACGCAACGTATGTTGATGTGAGAAAAATAATGTAAGTTTGAAAAGGACATCATGGTTACGTCTTTGAATCTTCAAAGAGATATTCATTAATTTTTTGTCGAGATATCTATCTCGTCTCTTCCGGTGACTTTTTTTCGTGACACAAACGATCCGTCCGCATCTCACGAAGCCGTCAAGTATTCTCAAACAAGAGCGTCGTGCAGCTTCGATGGATATTTTGTCGAATTCCCTTCTAGAACTCGACTCTAAATAAAATCGCGGATCAAGCCGAGCGATCGGATTTGCATTTCGCTCGAGGTTGAGGAAGCCGATTATTGGACACTTCTCCCAAAAATGAAATGAAAAAAAAAAAAGACAATAAAATATTAAGATTCCCAAAGATATTTTCGTTTTTTGTCGTTTTTTTTTTTTTTTAAGTCAAGAAAAGGGGGAGAAAATGAAAGGGAAAAAAAAATAAAAAAGGCCAACCACCATTTTAGTGGACGAGAAAAGGATGAGCCATGGGAGAGAGAAACCTTAATGGGAGACGAGGTGTCTCGTCTCGTCTCGTCTCGTCGGCCTGTCCCTTACTGCGGACAAAAGACGAAGAGCGGGACCCACCAAAGGGGCCCCCACAAATCCAATCAAATGTCTCGGCCCCACGCACCCACCAAAAATGGAAATGAGACGATGAAAAATCTGGGCCGTCCGTTTCGACCCAATCTGCGGGACACGCAGGGAAGTGACTGATCAAAAAGGGAAACGACAGGGGGAGAACAAGAATCCTGTCGTGGCCGTCCCACATCGGAACCTTTCCTCTTACGGTAATCCTTTATATTCTCATTAACCCCTCAATCGGGTTGCTTGACTGCGACCTTTACAGAGATTCCTTTTTATTTATTTATTTATTTACCTCTTTCTTTTGTAAACAAATTTGAGGTTCTAAAAAAAAATAAAAAACAATCTTTCAATCCCCCAATACTAATGAAAGGCCGCAGCGGTTAATAGCATTATTGCGATTTTTTTTTTCACTTCTGCTTAATTTAAAAAAATTTCACTTCTATTAAATTTAAAAATTAAACAGATCGGCTAGTCTTATTTTTCTGTAATTTTTTTTATATCCGGATTGATATTGTTACGAACGTGATATCATATCCAATAAAAAGAATTGCATAACTTTTTTTTTTCCTCATCCAACCTCTCTTGGATGCCAAATGCCAAGAGATCCTTGACCACTCCTTGATACTTCCCCAAACGGACGACACTGAATAATGAAATATCCGACATGAACATTGATAATTTCTAAGTGGAAAAATAAATTGGCAAAATAGTTAAGTTTATGCTGACATATGTATATATCTATATATACACACACACATGATATTCATGAAAAATAACTCGATCTCTTCTGTTCCGACGTTATTAGTACATGTGCATGACTATGTGGTAGTATAATAAATTCAAGTACGAATGGGATTTTTTTCTTTGGCCAAAGTACATCGCCTGAAACAAACTATATTTTTTAGTGTACTTTGGCAATCGGGCAAAGCTATCATCGATAAAGCTATATGTGGTTTGATAAGGACCGGTTTACAATCGGATAAGCTAAATACAATGGTTGTCGACCTTAGATTAGCAAGCACCTCTGATTGATCAATCGCCCCCCTTCAACGACAAAAAGGAAAATACTCATCCACTTTTTTAATGATGCTATCATTGACCAGAAAATCTACTTAAATAATCAAAGTAAAAACAAGATTTTCTATTTAAATTGACAACTGAGGCATTCTTGAATCGATAAGCTATACATGGATTGATATGGACTAATTAAAAATGAAATCCCACAATTTTTAAATGATTTTCAACTTTAGATTAACAAGTGTTTTTTTTTTTTTTTTTGCAAACAAAACATAAATACTTCATATTTTATAATGTGGGGAATCTAATTCGATCCAGATTAGCCCAATTATTGCAAGCCACGGCGCATTAGTAATAAGAAGATAAGGTCTCCGGTGGGCCACTGAGGCGAGAGCACCCTCCTCCCTTTTTGCTACGCAGAACCAAACTCCCACGCGCTTCTCGGCGCGTGCCGCCGCGACAGGAGGTTTGACCGGTACGTAGTGGTTCCGGTGCAAGAGCGCCATCCCACTGATGACGTCATGGGTGCCGTCACGCGCCTTATTATTTGGTATTACCTTAAACACGATTTGGCATTAAAATTAATCAGGATTGGCAGGAGGGTGACGTAGCACCTTACGTTTAACAACCCATTAAAACTCGTAATTTATTTATATAAATAAGGGAAAATAGCTGATTAATTATTATTATTTTTTTGCCGATACGTAATATTCGGGCATGTGTTATGCGTTCGTTTGAAATGGAAACCTGCGAAAGTAGAGTGCAGCCATATTAATAATTTTTAACATGGGCAGGCACCAAGGAAACACTTTTTCAATAATTTAATGCTACTTATAAAAAAAATCCTAAAAAAAATCTAAATAATTCAACTACGAAAAATCAAATCATTGCCGAGTCGCATCCGATCGTATTGGTATTCAGAAATGGCATGTGCAAGAAGTTTGGATTACTATTTGAAAGCTCGAGAGTTCAGCAGAACATGCATCATAAGATGAAAGTCTATATAATCACGGGATCTGATTTTTTATGCACAAAACCAACTGGGTTTCTCTCCATTTTATTTTTAATGGCAATGTGTGAAATTCTAAGTCGTGCTTGGCTCTAAATTTGGTTGGGTGGCATGGGTCCTTCCAAGTACAAACCTGACAAGACCTTCACAAAAACAAAGCAACTACCCAAAACTAGCAAAACCGCCATCAAAAGTCAAACATGCAAGGAAATGGTCGGAAATTCTTGCCCTAAATTGGAACCTTTCCATGTTTCCATGTTAAATCTGCAGGCTGAATTCCCTTTTGCTGGCTGAATTAGCTGAAATTATAAAACGTCAAAAGACTTTCTTTTTTTTTTCAGAAAAACACGTGCAAAATCTCCTCAGGCTTTTCTAATAGGAAATGGGGGTAAAAAAGTAAAAAAAAGAAGAGTTCAGGGGGCAAAAATAAGAAATTCACCAATTGGTCAGTCGCCACAAACCTTAAAAAGGATCAAAAGAAGAAAAATAAATAAACAAAGAAACTTTCCAAATTGGTCATTCCTTGTGGTTCAATCACTTGGGTCACTTTCCAACTTTCCTTGTGGGCTAAGGGAGGATGTGACCATGATTAATCATGAGATTTGCTTCCTTAATTACGCTATCTATATTGCAAGTGGAGGCGATATTTTCATCGGCAAACATTATTTTATTTGGGAAATAATTTATTTTATTGTGGGGACATTATAATATAGTTTTCTCCGAAAGTGGATAGGGAAACCATTGCAATTTGGTGTACTTGTCGGCAGGGGTACGAGGTTTTTGGACCCTGTGTCGACGTGGTCTCTTCCCCTCCTTTCGTACTACTCTCCCCTCATCTTTTCTCCCATTTTACCCCCGTCTTTCTCATTATTTACCAATTTGCCCCCCCTCCCCGTCTCTTCCCCCTCGGCCCCACCCCAGCAACGCTCCAAAATTGGTGCCTCGGATCGATTCCAACCGGCCAAATCCATCACATTGTGCACAAAAGGAAGAAGAAAAAACAATTGAATCCCATGAAACGTCTTTAGTTTGTCAAAAATAATAAAAAAAAACAAATCAAACCTTACGAGAAGAAAGTTATTTATTTCGTATTTCCAAGTAGGGCATCGGAAACTTGACGACCTTGATGGCGGTCGATGTACGCGATAGAAACCTACCCGTATCGTGTGGTAAAGCATTTCGGCATCGAAGTACATCTACATCGAGTTCTATAACATAGAATCGTCTTTGTCCTCTGGCCCGAGCAGTGTTTGGCAAAGTTACATGCGCCCAAAAAGTGGGTGGTTACGGTATGGAGTGGTCTCTGATGACATGAGAAGTCATTCATGAGAAAATTTTTAATCCCATGTCGTTCAAGAACTTTACAAGATGCAATCCTTGGATGGAGACTAGTCGTTGGTTTTTCCTTTTCAGTTCTCATGCCATGTAAATGTTTGGACAAGTGGGCTGATGGAGGCGTTTCTTTTGTCGGCCTTGGATGCCTCTCTCTCTCTCTCTCTCTCTCTCTCTCTCTCTAGATTAGGGTTTTTATCTTCGATGGGACAAAAGAAAATGGGGCGGTCCTCTTCATTGGAAAATGGGGATTATTCCCCATTTTGATGCCGTGCGTTGTTTAACCTAACTCCAGCGCTAAGTCATGTCGATGAGACCATTGACTAGCTAAAACATGGTCTATCTGATTCTTGATACAGTGTTCCGAGCTCGCGATATCGTTTTAACCTAGCCCCGGTTCCTCTGTCCGAGGTCGAATTTAGTATCCTCCCGGCCAAAAGACCCACGATCGATATCGACACGCCGGGAACTTTTCTTCATCGGATTTCCAGGGTTGTACCGCGGAAACAAGCTCAAACCAAGTTGGCCAAAATGTCGATTGGATTGGATCGGTCCATTGGATGCGTAAAGTGAAAAACCTCAGAAAAGGGTGGTGGACACCGGACACCTTTCTTTGGCCACGAAGAAGCGACGCATCATGCAACTAGGACCAAGAGCTTCTTACTTCATAGGCTTATAATAATGCAGGAAAATGATACAAAAGAAAAATGAGACGATAATGAGGATATCACGTCGAAGGAAAAAAATACTCGAGTTTTGCGTGGACGACATGAAGCCAAAAGGATCGGATAGTGATTGTAATTGTAATAAACAATTGAATAAATGTATAATAAACTAAAGAAAATGAAGCACTTAAGAGTGCCCTCCTTTTTAGAAAGGAAACATCTGGTCGACCCCGAGAGATACGACATGTCCGAGGTGATTGGCGGTATCATCGACTAAGGAAACAAAAGGTGAATTTGTCAAAGTGGGAGATGTCCCAATGGGGAATAACCCTTTTTTCCAAATTTTTTTATTTCATTTTTATTTTAGGTTTTTGTCATTTCTAGTAATATAGCTTTACGCTTAGGGTGGCGGCAGTGTGGACTATATAATTATATTATCTCTGAGCTATATATTATTCAAAGGAGTGGGGGCGTAACCCATTGGACAAGATACAAGTCAGAGAGCCTTTATAAGAATCTAGGGCTTGTTGCAGTACAAGTTGTAGGCGAGATAGGAATACGACAGTTTGAGGCCCAGCAGAAGAGGGGAGAAAATAAAAAAATGCTGATAAAAAGGTTTAGGGATCGCATTGTTCATGTTCATTGGTCAAAAAGAGAATGATGCAACAATTTCCCTGTATTCCTAGGGGAAGATGTGTGGTCCTGGCCGCAACATGCGTGCCTAGGACTTTGAAGCTTCCTCTTATTCTGGGGTTCAACATAAGGACATTGGTTCAGAGAGGGAGAGAGAGAGAGAGAGAGAGGCAGACTAAACAAAGGAGACGAGTCATTCCTCAAACAACATCATTCAGTGCCGCTGATCCGCGGATTTCGTCAACGGCATCTCTATCGACATCGCCCATGATACGTATGCCACAAGCACTTTCATGATCGGCACCTCATATAGCCAGAAAAGGCGAAACAGATGTCAACCCCAACTTGCACGCACTCGCCTTCAATCAGTCTCATGCCAGCGACGAGGATGACGCGCGTGCATAGTTTCGCGCAGAGAAAAGCTTACACACATATAGATTCAGAGACCAGTTTATATTCTGTTGGGCTATTGACCAGACATACTCTTTAAGCTCGAGAATTATACACAGATGTCAACCCTAACTTGCACAGACTCGCCTTCATTCAATCTCATGCCAGCAACGAGGATGACGCGCGTGCATAGTTTCGCACAGAGAAAAGCTTATACACATATAGATTCAGAGACCAGTTTATATTCTGTTGGGCTATTGACCAGACATGCTCTTAAGCTTGAGAATTATACAACAGCATAGAGCTTGCGCAACCATTTCCTCTTCTGATGCACATGTAAAACTAATTACAGGAGCACAACTTTGCATGCGTTTGTGTAATGCATAGACAGACGCCACCGGATAAAACCACACCAATTCACCGATGCGGATCTCATCTGCTTTCAGGATGTTTTCCATGTTGCGAATTTGGGGCACTAATCTTGGCAGTGGGTGATGAAGAGCTGCCCAAGAAAATGATCCACAGGATCGCGCGCCGCCACTTCCACTAGAAATGGAATATCTCATGCACTTTGCCAGCTGATTCAGTCCCATAGTGACCGATGGCAGTAACTTCCCCACGTCGGATGGACAAGTAGGGTCGAAGAAACGTCGTGCGAGAAAAATATTCATCTCTTCCTACTATAGTAACCCCCGCCGCCAGGATAATTTGGATGACGGTGACGGGTCCCGACTGCTCTCCCACTGCCAGGTTCCCAATTGTTACCCCGACTAATCACCCTGCCACTACCACTCTGAGACCAATTCAAAGCCTGGGTCCCTAGCCCATTAAGCTCCTCTTCTTCCCTGTCATTGTACTCCAAAACCAGCCTCTTAATGTCCTGCTTCTCTTCAAGTTCGGCTGCTTCCTTCTGTTTGGTGCTCTGCACTAGAGAAGAGTCCCGAGGAATGTACATCTGCCTAGTTTGTTGCTTGTTCCCTCGCTTCACAAGAACTTTGACTTGGATCTCCTTGCTACCTCCACCATCCTCATCCACTGCCTCATCACCGCTCTCTCCTCCAAGCCCTCTTCCATGATCTTTGGTGGACCCCTCAAATACGCTCATTGGTATCATCATGTTTATAGTGGGCCGACCTCGGAGTTCTAGTCGGCGTTGCTCCATGCTCTCCTGCACCCAATGTTCCGTTAATTAACAAAATCAGCAAATTTCAATAAATATACCACGTTTTCTGCATTTCTCAATTTCATACATACCCTTTTATGTTTTATAGATAAATCCTCATCTTTTGGACTCAAATCAAATCTATCCCATGATCAGATTCCCTCCAAAAACTACAGTGTAATTACCCTCTTGCCCTTTTTCTTACGTATATATAAGATTCCCATGAAGGCAATATTTTGTTTAAAGAAACCTTTATTTTTTAACTAGAAGAGTAATTCAAGACATATTATAGTATTGTAATATATATGTAAATTCACATAAATATTTTCCAAAGCGAAAGATAAAAATGAAAGAAAATGGATGGGGGAAAATTAGACAGAAAAATAAAGTCAAGGCAAAATTGGAATTTGGGGAAGAGTCTAATGGAATATTCCCTATCAGAGAAGGTGTTACAGGGCTCCAGATAGATATAAAAGAGATTTGAAACAAGGTTGAGACCCTATCAGAAATGGTGTTACTGGACTTGAGATAGATATAAAAGAGATTTGAAACAAGGTTGCGTGTTTTTCTCATAGGATTAGGAGGTCGGAATAAGATTGAAAACCCTTAAAAAGGTTTGGATTAATTTTACCATTTGACCTCATTATCAACTACAAGCTCTGAGTCATTCAATGTCTAACCCTCTAGTCTTTAAAGATAACATTGAAATGTTAGCTCATTCAAGGTCATGTAGAATATTTTTGTACTTATTCTGAGAAGTAAAACAATTTATTGCGCTCTGTTGAAAATAAAAAAATTACTTATTGCTTATGATAAGTCAAATCCTAAAGGGCTCTTGCTGTACCTGCATAACTGCCTTGAGTTCCTGCTCAAAATTGGCTTCTTCCAAGGGGTCCACCTCAGGTATCTTCTGTCTCACGTGGACTTCATCCTCATCAGAAGCTGATCCACGTGCATCATCATCCTCGTCTTCATCATCCTCACTATCGCATCCATCATCATCCAGCTCCTCTTCATCTCGTCTTGCATCTATAGAGCCGCTGCCTGAATCAGTGTCACTGTCAGCAATATCTTCATGCACCTCGCCATTTTCCTCCCCACCATTTTCACCATTTTGGCCATCGGCTGAGATTGTGTGTCTACTTTTCCCTGCCATCCTTTCTAGATCAGACTGCTTCTCACTGCTGCCTTTCTCACTGAAGGCAGTACGCTCATGCTCCTCAAGTTCTAACAGCGCCGTATTAACTTCTTCAATGGAGGAATATCGAGTCATGTTGGGACGCAAATCAGCAAACAAATCCTGTAACTCCAGATTGTAAAAAGACCACACACTTATATGAGGACATGATCAAACAACCAACAAATGTCATGAAAGCAGCATGATTTCAGCAGTTAAACCTCTAGAAAGAGGAAAGAAACTTAAAATTTCATGTTACAACCAAAATATCTGTCATTAAGGGTGTTCCAGAAAAAGTGCAATTTCAATTGGTCTATAAAATAGACTGTCATGTCGCACACTACTCCTCTATGTCCTATTCATTCATTTCAATCTAGGAAGCATTCACATGATGTAGAGCAACTACTGACCTGTAAGTCAAATTCAATATCCAATGGTAGTGCACCTTTGCCCAAAATGTACCTCTGGAAATGCATCAGGAATCGATCAAGTTTCCTCTTGGAAGAGCCACGGTCAAAGTAATGGCCACAGGTCTGAAGAAGTGTAATGACCAGCCTGATCCGAAAACAGTCTTCTGGTGGATCTAATACATCTTGCTGGTCAAGTAAACATTAAAACTACTCAGATTATTGTCCTCAAATGTCAAGCAACTAGCACATGTGAAACTCAGACGTGTAGCTTACGGTTTAGCCAACACTGACCAAGTCAAATCGCAGGGAGTAGATAGTAATCATGATACCGTGTTAAGGATATACAAAATACTAAAGCAATCAAACAAACAATTTGACCAACCAAAACTTGGATTAGCCACACATGGCAGCACTCAATATAAACTGATTATGACAAAATGAGGCCTGCAAGCACTTGTTGGGCCTTTTCTAACAAAAGGAACAGATGCAGAACAGCTGGCGGTGAGATTTCATATTTCCAAGAGTGAAACAAGATATGCAGTTCTCAGTTAGAAATATCTTATCCTTATATCTAATAATCACCATTTTCAAAGTTACATAACCATTCCAACAGATTTATGCAAAGTATTCTTTAGGATTACATTCGTATTTTAGATGATGAGGAGATTATCCTCAAACGCATAATGGCATTCTAGGAATGGATGAAAAGTCTCCCCAGTATGCGCAATCCACCTCTGCTGCATTCCCTAACCATTCAAGCAAGGTACCATAAAGATCTTCAAGCAAGGAAAGGAATGAATCCTTACCTCTGCTGTGCCATGGCCAAAAACAAGAATCAAATAAAGAGTCTCGAATATGACAGATGAATCTACATGTTCATAGTTGTAAAGCTCTCCTAAGAAGCGCATATGCGCAACCCGTCTCTGCTGCATTCCATAATCATTCAACTCAAGTCCAAGACGGATCTCTTCCAAAACCTGCAGTTAATAAGGAAAGGCCACACTTTTAACAGTTCTTCCAAACAAAATACAAAGGAAGATTAAATACAAAGAGAAGGCATGCAAATACATCCGATGCTCTTATTCAATATTTAAGTTATTCATTTCGCTCCAAGCTAGATCAAAAGTTGGAAGACTACGCCCACTATGTGCCTACTATTACATCCAATACTCATCCGCAAGCAAGCAATATTTCCCTAACCCTTCCCTCTTTCTGTGGACAGGGAACAGTAAAAACGTTCAAATACTCAACTGGAATGGACTGGATTAACCAATTAACACTAGCTTCATGATTAAACAGAAGCAAAGATATGTTAGTGAGTTGCTGGAAAATTAAATAGCCAATGACTCCCAAAAAAAAAAAAATTACTGAACACAATATCCAGTAAAAGGAAAATATTCTGAAAAAACAAACCTCATCAACAACGGCCACGGCAAATTCATCATGATAGCGGCTTAAACCAGCAGTCAGAGAAGCAATCAAGTGAATCTGACCGTATTTTCCTCTATGAACCTTCATAAAGCATTTTAAGAGGTATGCTTCACATTCACTCCATGGTAATTTACGAAGTTGTCTCAGCACATGCTCAATGGAAGATTTATCCAGGTCAGAGAAAAGCAATTTCCTGATGTACTGCCATAAATGAAAAGGAAAGCAACAAAAGAAAATTTGTAGCATGAAATAAAATTAAGGGATAACTGAAATCACGGCAGGTAGAATAAGAAAAGAAGTGATACCTGATGCAACGGTGGTCGAACTTTTGTTACTCGTGCAGACCTTTCAGGTGGTTTGCACAGGTAATAAGCATTTTCCACAAGGGTGCTATGTCGAGGATCCAGGTTCTTGACATTTTTCAAGCGCATTAAAATTTCCAACATGTTAGCCATGCGAACAGCAGTTTCAGGAGAACGATACAGAAAGCGACCACATGTCTCGAGGAGATTGCACGCAACGTCAATGTTATGGTGAGTGAAATCATCTAGACAGGCCTGGCAAGAAGAAAGCACAAATGAGAGCAAATACTTTGCTATCAACTGTTTTTCTCAACCCAAGTAATGTTGGTATCTGAATAGCCAACTCATACCTGAATTTGACAGGAAACAGCAAACAAATGCTTAGGAAACTAAAAATAAATGTGGAGACATGTGAAGCATTATGTTTGAAATTTCAGCAAATATTACATCAATTTTCTTTACCATATAAGCAACTTAGAAAACCTCTTATAGACATGTTTTTTTCCTTGATATCTAGAAGTGGAACTAGTGCAGTAGCATCTAAATAACTTAAAAGCTCCTCGAGGTGTGTCTATATAGGTCTCAGAAACTGAGTCAGACTAGTACCTTCACCACCTTGAATAGCTCTCTAGAAAATCCAATACATCCAGTTACTTGTGTCCTTGACTAAAGCTCTTTTACATGCAAAATCCCACAATACTTGCAAACTAATAAGCCAATCTCATCCACATCTTAGGACAGAAAATTTGTCACACAAATTAATCAACTCGCTTGTGGCATTCATGATGATACAGAAAATGCTATACTCTGATGCTCATTTTGCACATATACAGTTATCTAACCTTCCACTAGCATAAAATGATCCTCCTTGTGCTTAAAAAGCTAAAAGGATTCACTGCGGTGCAAACATATGCAAATCCACATAAAAGAAAAGATAAGATACCGCAGATTCTCAACTTAAGATCCAAGGCTCACAGAATGTCAATAGAAGGGAGATGCTTGGTTGCATGCAGTTTACCTTCAAACAACTGAAAACAAGGCCAGCAGGAGCAATCCTGAACTTGCAGAGTTCTCCAATAAATCTAATATTTCTGATTTTAGTTTCTATATTCATTTGGTCCTGCAAAAAATCGAATTTGACCGTCATTATAATATTGCCAAAAAAAGCACTCCAAAAACCAAAATCTGTGGATGTGGGACAACAAGCTAGTTAAGAGAAAAGCAAAAGCTCGTAAGCTCCAGAATCTGACCACACCTTTTTATTAATGAGGAAATTGAACTCCTCCTCCAACATTTGAAGCAGCATAGCGGATACATCCTTCATGCAAGTAGACAGTGTGGCAACCATCCGTGAGTAATAGGGAAGCAGTTCCAGAGAGGTCCTGGGGACATTAAAAAGTGCTCTCACAAGCCTTTTACGATTAGACTTTGAATTTACATAACAAAACTCCACCTGAACATGAAAAATAATTGAAGTTACCACATAAGTGTAAAAATAATGATAGGCGAAAGAAAAAACTGACATTACCGTTAATTGGTCAATAAGGTCCCGACTCACGCAACCAGGAAGCCTTTGTAATAGGGCATCCAAACTTGTACCTTCCAGCCCTTTGACTTTTTCCTTCTCATTTTCCATTTTTTTCTCCACATCTCTTTCTTTGCCTTTCTCTTTATCCATATCTTTTGTCTTTTCTTTATCATTTTCTTCTTTATCCTTCTCTTCCTTGTCCTTCCCTTTTTCGAAAACTTTACCCTCCTGTGAGGAGCCTGGTTCAACAGAAATCTCCACTCTTTCCTCAGCAATTACTTGACCTTGTTCAGGATCAGTTGCTGGTTCCTTCTCCAAATAAAAACCAAGTGAATATGAGAAAAGATAGCCTAGAAAGAATCACAGCATAAAATATGTACACTGGAAGAAGAAGCAACCTGCATGCCCATGATCTTATCCATAGAGAACAGTTATTAAAGTTCAAAAGCAAAATCCAGAGGAAAATAAATAAACCAGAGAGATTGGAAAGATATAGACGAATTTACAGAAAGCATACAAGTAAATGTATCTGGTTACTCTTCTTGTTGAAGATAAAAAGGGGAAGGGGGGAACCTATCATTCAGACAACGGAACAAAAAAGGAGTTAATTCAAAATAAGAAATCACTTTAACTTTCAAAGGAGGAAGATGGAAAGACTTGGCCAAAGAGAGATGAAACAAATTTCCATCACTCTAGGATAAAAAGGTTTTAAGGGTTATCAAATCATAGTTTTAACAATCAAATTCATCAAAACCACATTCTAGAGGGTTAGCCTCAATACAGACCATGTGCTTGCTTCTCAAGTACCCAGCATATCCAAATTGAGTTAATCTACTGCTATAGACTACTAATCTGACCTACCAGCAGTCATAATCTAGAGACTTATAATCGGTTTTGTAATGAAACCAATGCTGAACATGCAAGGCACCATCAATTCATTACAGAAGCAATAATACAGGGAAAGCAGAAACCAAATGTGCCACTAAAATAAATAGATGAGTCTCAATCCCGCCAGTCATTAAGTTACTGAAAACCTCAGCAAGATGCACCAATACAGCAAGAAGTGAATGGCATGGATGCACAAAATAACTCATGATCTTATCAGAATACATGCCTAACCCCAACATCAACAAAAGAACTTCCAAAAAGGCATGACAATTGACAAAAAATATCCTTATGATTTGTATTAAGCTATATTTGTCCTTCGCCTGTGACTTGAGATGAATTTATTAGAAAGGGATTCACTACCATCACTTAGTGATCCTCAAACTTCATGAAGAACTGCCCTCGGAAGTGGTGATTAAAATATTACAAAGAATGAGAACAGGGCAAGAAAATTAGTGCAGCATCCCAAGATAATCACATAAACATCAGTGAAAGGAAAAAGAAAGATTTCACTCAACTTGACTACAACTATTAGGGGAGGGGACGCAAGGACTTGAATCTCAAAAAACTAAATTTTTGAACTTCAATTTATATTGCAGCTTACTTACAGTTGGTTGATCTTGTGCCTTTGTAGATTGCTCATTCACTTTAGGCTCGACTTCCCCAAGTAATACTGCCGGAACGAATGCTCTAGGAACATTGAATCATTATGCAACTAATGAGTTTGGATGATTGAAATCAGGGAAGACTCCTTCACAAAGGACGTTAAGGAGTAGGTCAAAAACTAACAAGAGCATCCAGTATGACAAACCTAAGGTCGGGAAGACACTCGTAGAAAGCCCTTGTATCTTCATCATCCCACAATGCTTCTGCCGTAGAGGAATCTTTTGCAGCAGGAGAAGAAGCATCCTCTCCACTAGTCAACCTTGTTGTGTGGCCATCCTCAGGCATCACTGGAGGCTGCATATCGAGAGCTTCTGCCAAACTGTGAAATTGAGCGAATTGTAAGTCCGTAATGAGAAATATACCATCTGACATGAGCAAACGCAAGCATGTGACTGTGCTTTTGATCACGAGGCAATGCATAAACATGAGAATCCGATGGAGATGATGCACTAGAAATCTCAGCGACATTTTACCATTATCGATTTTTCCTGTAGTTGGGATAGCAAATACATTATGAGAAATGGCTCATATCAGAAAGACTCATCAACTTGTATTTGACAAACCTTGAAGTTTGAGATTAGTTTGAAAGGAATTTATTGACTAAGTTTCCCATAGCACTCTTTTAAATACAAAACTCATGGAGAGAGGGAGAGAGAGAGAGAGAATACTAGGATATTAAACTTCAATAACAAGGTATGCAAAAGAGTGTGAAACTGCCAAATCACAAACAGGAACATCCCTTAACACTACCATACTATCCAATAGTATGGGTTACTATTTCAGAACACCTCCACAAGGGCATAAATTATGATAAATTAGGCACGAAACACATGATAAATTAGCATGAAGATAATGGGAATATGACCTACGGCAGGCATTAGATATCAGATACAAGCATGTTTGCAACAGAAAACAAAAGTTGTCCACCTATAATAAGATTAATAACCACATTACTCTCCAATGGTGTATAAAATATGGAGAAGGAGTCACTTACGAGGATACGTTGCGATATAGATGGTCATGAGATTTCCGCAGCTTTTCATAGGAAGAAACATTCTCGTCACTAAGTTCTCCTTTCGCATTCAAGATCTTTGCATTTTCATGCTCCATATGCCGAAGTGCCTATCATACAACAAATGCAGGAAAAATTGTTAAATAAACCATAAATGACAAGATGAGGAATTAGAGGATGATGAAGACTATGCTCCAAGGAATCATCACATAACCAATACAGAGCAAAATATGCATGAAAAAGAATTAAATTTTGATGACTTATAACTGTTGTTTTCTTTGAAAACTAGTTATGAGCAAAGAAAATGTTAGAGAAAGAAAGCAACAGAGCAGAAACAATTTTCTCCTTTTTGTCTTTGGATGAGAGAAATAGAGAAAAGGAAAGTGTAGGACTAGACATTATTATAAGACGAATTAGTGATTTCCAAATTTCCTCTCTACTATATCCATCCAAGTTTCCTCTCACTTTCCATCTCTAACCACCAAAAAATAAAAAAGGTACAACCTCACCAAAGTACCAAGTAAAGAGATGTTCCTTACCGCATGCTCAGACTGAAGTAATTCAGCTGCAGAATCATAATATGCATGAACTGCCTTCCTGAAGATTTTCTTTTGCTCTGCTGTTATATTGAGGCCCTTATAGAACTGTATTGAAATGACAAGAAGATAAAAAAGCGCAAAATTGCAATAATCAAAAGTAGGCATTCACAGACAGTACACAGCCACAGACATATAAAATGAACGATGGCACACATTCTGAGCAACAAAATTCTTTTAAATGCTTTCTTACTTCTTCTCAAATTTAACCCAGTGACTTGAAGCAATTTGATTTGATTTGATTTGAGAGAGAGAGAGAGGTGTGCAAAATCTTGAAAGGTGATAAGACTGTCCATGCTAGGGCTCAAGAGAGACTCTGATCATTAACTTGTATAGAACTCTGCCAGAAAGCACGTGGACTAAGAAATGTACCAGAATATGCTCAGGAATGAGGAAGCAAACATGAACACCAGTGAGATAACTACCAAATACATCGAGGAAAGTCTATATTCTTATTATTCCTTCCATGTGGATAAGATGCTCAAAATCATCCTCTCTGTTTGAGAGATTTATGTCAGTTGCATCCAATAATTGCCCAGGTAGGCCAGTGGGTAACGCTGGAAATGACTCAACATTTTACCTCAACCAGCTAGAAAACTAGTCTCCTCTCTATGAAAAAGCTTGTCATGCAGGAAGTTGAATAGCAGACCCGGCTTATTGTCTGTGTGTGAGTGGGCACGCGTGCGCCCGCAGGAGGGGGGGGGGGTGTTGTGTGGTTTGAAGAGGAGGAGGAGTGGAGGGGGAGGAAGAGATGGTGGGGGATGGAGAATGGCTATCAAGAATGCTGACTAGTGGAAACATGAATATACAGGGTCAACCAATTGACCTTTCTAGATAGGAGTGAGTATTCCTTCATATATATTGTCTGTAGCAACAATAATCTGAACAAGATCCAAACAACCAGAGAAAAGATGTACCTCTTCATAAATTTCTTGTCCAGTAAGCGGAAGAACCAAAAAAATTCTCCCTTGCCGAGCAAAACTAGCAAGAAGAGCCAAATTCGACTGAGTAGTATCCCGATCCCTCAAGTGCTCTAAGCTTGTCAAATCCTTGATGATATTTATGAAGATCCCACCGTCTTCTATAACTCCAACAAAGTAAAGCTCCAAAAGCAACTTGAGAGTGCTGCGTTTTTTCATGGCCTTCGAGTTTCTATCTGCATCTGAGTCATCTGCAGATTTTCCAGGAAAGAATATTTTCAAGAGTCCTTGGATCAAGGTTGGAGAGAAGTCTTTGTATCTTTGGTGAAGCAACGAGCATATCTAGAAAGAACATTTGGCATCAGCCAGGAGGAAGTGTAGGCAAAAAAATTGAAAGCAATATGCAAAAATGATTCTGATGAATGGCAAACATTTCATGGATATCCATAATTTACAATAACTGAATATTTCTTGATAATACATGCTTTATCATGTGTTCAAAAAAATATGAGATGCTGTCAAAAGAACGTCGGCCAGAATCTGCAGACAACCTGAACTGCTGCTTGTATGTCAGAACTCCTGAGTTTGGCATCACATATGGCTGTCACTGCTTCGCTAACGAATTTACTAAGATTGACCCCCCGCAAGTCATCCATCAGCCCTTCTCGCTGCTCTTCGTTTATCTGTTTTAGCTTTTTTATCACGGCTGTATTACGCTTGATGCTAGAATCTAGTGTCCTCAGGAAGCTTGAGTCTGCAGGGAAGCACAGATGAGCTATGAAGCAGGAGATAGGTTGGCCATCTAAATATTATGCTCACTAAGGATTTTTCAGATTTATTTATAACATTCCAGAAAGTGATTATGTACAAACATGACAACACATTTCTCAACAGCAAATGAACCAGACAAAACCCCTTTTAAACTAGTCGAACCAAAGTCGTCACAAGTCACAAATGCATCGAAGTCCATCTAATAAGAGAATGTGACTGATTTTTTAATTCTAGTCGTCTCTCTGGATAGAAAGTTGCAACAAATCCCATTTAGACGAAGTAGGCCTCCAGCCTTTGAGCGAGCAGCAGTTTAACTACCTCGTAAGACGTTCTAATTCTTTGATTGTCAACCCAACCATGTTTATTGGGCATAAACACATTGAGCAACAAGGTACCAATTTGAAAAAAGCTCCAGACCATAAGAGAATTTAAAAACGTGTACCTAGGCCTATCCCTCCATAACAATGTTCAACTATATACAAAAAACTTTCAAACCAGCTACTGGAATGATAGAAGAGATCCTACGTTTTGAAGACGGGTTTCTCTGTTCAGTACCAGCTGAAAAATAATGCCAAGAGGAGCAGAAACAAAACATTTGCAGCAGAAAATTGAGATTGAGACCTCGTTAAGATCTCTCAATGCAATTTCTTTCACTTTCACCTGAGCTGCAAAATAACAGCTAGGAACCTTCGATACCTACCTTGTAAATTCTTATGTACCCTACCATGCTGCAACAAGTTAACAACCCACAACAAGCATGCAATGTTTTCACGGCACTGGACACAAATGAGAAATGTAAATTATAATATTATTAATGTCATTGCCGAGTCATCCATGTTTGATGTCATTCCATTATCTCTCCCTCAATCATCCACATCTCCACAGACAAATTACAAATCTCTTGGGAATAGCGACTACTGTTTCGCAAAGTTTGGGCAAGACAATGTAGGGATAGTAAACCTGCACAGCTTCAGGTCAAAACACCCCCCTCTCTGACATATACAACCTATACGTCATTGCAGCATTACCACAATTTATGGACACCGACAAAAGATAACTAGATGAATAGACAAAAAACATCTTCACCACAGTTCGGCGGTCATTTAAGAACCCATCATTCTAACTGCTAAGTTATTGGAGAAGCCAATTCAGTTTTGCAACTGTGTACCATGAAACCTGCATCATTTCTTACCAGGCCTTTCAGGATTCAGGTTACTCTGACGAAGAGCCATTTTGGCGTCGATTGACTTCTTAAGCTCCTCTTGACGAGCAACATTTTCCTGGAATAAGTAAATACAACAGCCGCTGCCGAATCAATTAGCTCATCAAGACATTAAAATAATACTTCACATTAGCTTGCAACTGAAACGGGGTAACGGGTCAAGGCAAGATCACAATTCTCGGTAGCAGACAGAGAACCCACCTCATCGTCCTGCTTGCCGTGTTGCTCACTGCCGGAACGACTTTCTCCTTCGTTGTTATCCATCTCGCTGACTTCCTTTTCCTTAAAGAACCCTGGGATGCATACTAACATTAGTTAACAGGATGCTGAAATGGAGATCGCAGGCCGCCAAGACATGAAAAAGCACATAAGAGTGGGCAATTCAGAATAGGAGCCCATTTAACTCCTGAAAGAAGTCCTAAGAAACCAGACGCACGACGGGGACAGTGATTGGGGCGAGGAAGATGGAAGGAACCGATTCGAACCGAAACCCTAGCTGGAGGAAGAGGAAAAGAGAAGGAGAGTCCCTCGTGTGCCTGGGCTCTTTTCCGTGAACGCAAATTGCTTTCCTGATCAGAATCGCAGAGGGCGTCGCCGGGGTGGGTCGGAGAAGTAGAAGGGCACGAACTGAGAAAGGCTCGCAGAAAGAGAAAGCCCGAGGGTCTGAAACAGGGTACCAGTAGAAGAGGATCGCTGTGCGTTTCGCTTCCGCGACTTGGACGTTCGACTGATACGACCCGTCGTGTAAGCAAAAATCACATCATAGAGGGAATAACTAAGACCCCCCAACAAAAAAAATTAAAAAACAGAAAGTCCTAAAAACTTGTTGAAAAAATGCAATTAAATATTAAAATTTTAAAAAACTGCAATCAAATCCCAAAATTTATCACGAAAGTACAATTGGGTCCTAAAATTTTTAAAATATATAATCAAGTCTTAAAACTTGTCACGAATGTCCAATTAAATTCTAAAACTTTCAAAAAGTGCAATTAACAAAAGGATTTGATTTTATCAATTGACAAATTTTAGAAATTGATTTCATTTTTAACAAATTTAGGACTCAATTGCACTTTTATGATAAGTTTTATGACTTGATTGCACTTTTTAAATGTTTTAAGACTGAATTTGTACTTTTGTGATAAGTTTTATGACTTAATTGCACTTTTTTTGAAAGTTTTAAGACTTATGACCAAAAAAAAAAAAAAAAAAAGTTTTAAGACTTGCAATCAAGTCCAAAAACTTGTTACAAAAGTGCAATCCAGTCC
This sequence comes from Rhodamnia argentea, assembly GCF_020921035.1. NCBI lineage: Eukaryota > Viridiplantae > Streptophyta > Magnoliopsida > Myrtales > Myrtaceae > Rhodamnia > Rhodamnia argentea. Next base: position 3,670,921 of record NC_063154.1, on the reverse strand, counting down.
TAAAACTTATAAAAAAAAGTGCAATCAATAACTAAAATTTTATCGTGAAAGTGCAATCGAACCATAAAACTTTCAAAAAATTGCAATCAATGGAAGAACTTAATTGAACTAATTTGTCCATTTTAAGACTTGATTACACTTTTCGAAAGTTTTATGGCTCAATTGCACTTTCTTGATAAATTTTAAGACCTAATTACATTTTTTGTAAGTTTTAGAACTAAATTGCATCTTAAGACTTCCAATGCATTTATCCTTATTTGTTATCATTAATTATGTTGCATGCCATAATGGATCTGGAGTTCATAGAAAATTTCTACCATCTTATATGTTTAAGTTTGCTAAATCAACGTTTATCGTAACAGCGTCCATATTCTTATTTGAGAGAATTTATGTATCCAATAACAACAAGCTAAATTTTTGCTCTTTATATTACTATACTTCACATAAATGGAGATTTTTTTAACATTTTTAATGTATCTCAGTGATCTAATAAATAGAAAATAAAGTTCGTGTATAAAGTTGTTGTTGATTTATTGACGGTCTACATAATATCGAGGTAGTTGCATGGAATAGGCACATATATAACTCGTTCTAAATAATTATCCACAATTTGCATCGATTTCTATCCATATATTTTATAAGAACGACATAATTACCATGGCGATTGTTATTTAGTTTCCTCGTCTATTAATATGTAGAACGAAATAGTAGCACCTTCATAATAGGTTCATTCATTCAAAAACTTTCATAACCCGTGATTAGCATAATATATACTCACAATATATATATATATTTGAAGTACATAACAAGAATCTCTCATAATAGAAAAAAAAAAGAATATGTCTACTAGAAATTCTAAAACTTGTTACCAAAGTGCGATTGAATCCGATAACTTTCAGAAAGTATAATTAAGTTATACAACTTATCGAATTGGTGCAATCGAGGCCTTTCGTTAATTCCGTCCAATTCGGTTAACGAAAAATGCTGACGTGGCATTTTGTTACTTTCACTCTCCTAAGTGGCGCCGACGTGGCTGAAACTAGAAAAATAAGTCCAAAACGATGTTGTTTTAGTCCAAATTTGACTTTACTATAAATGTTAATTAAATTAAGAAACAAACAAGAGAGAGAAGCAAGACTAACAAGGGCAGCAGGCAGCTTTTGCCTTTTTTTTTAAATAAAGAATTTAGTTTATTTTTAATTTAATTTAACTAACATTTATAGGCAAAAGGACTATAGAAGTACCAAAGTTTGTGCATGTCGTTTACTTTGGTGCCCTTTTTTTTTAGATAGCTCAAGTGTCAATTTTTTTTGAAAAAAGATTAGTTGAGTCCCAACTTCAGTGAGTTTTGTTGAAAATCTCATGTGACTCACCGGAGGATCCCGATCAATAATAAAACAAGCTAAAAGTAAAATAATTGAAAAATAAAAAATAAGGTAAAAATTATAAACTAAAAAAAAAAGAAAAAGAAAAGTAGAAGGGTTGCATAGCCCTCACTGCTGCAAGCAACCACCCTTTTCTTTTTTGCTTTTCTTGTTTAACTTTTTATTTTTATTTTTTCTTGTTTAGCTTATTTTTAATTTGAAGAATGAATTTTTTAAGGAAATTTGCCACATGAAATATTTTTTTTAAATTGCCACGTGGGTTGATTTGTAATTATAAATGATGTATTACTAAAATGATTTACTTATAAATGTCATATATATTTTTTTGCTGGAATCTCTCGCCATTGACACTTGAGTGTTCATTTTTTCTCCGATTTGGCGCTTAAGTGAGTCGGCAAAAAATTTTGACATTAAAGTGAGCGCTGTACACAAACTTTGTCACTTATAGTTTCGTTTTGCTAATATTTGTATAAAAAATCAAATTTTAACTAAAACGACGTCATTTCGAACCTATCTTTCTCGTTTCACGTTTCGGTTACGTCAATGCCACGTAGGAGAGAGAAAGTAATAAAAAATGTAACGTCAACATTTTTTGTTTGTCAAATTTGATGAGATTAACGGAGGCAATTGATTGCGCTAATGTGATAAATTTTAGGACTTGCTTGCACTTTATAAAATTTTTAAGACTCAATTGCACTTTGATGACAAGTTTTAGGACTTCTAGTGAACATATTCTTAAGACAAATCTTTTATCCACAAAAATAACTTCATATACCATATCCTCAAGGGTGTCAAAAAAGTCCGCGCCGGTCCGATCCGACCCGAAAATTCGCCCAACCCAGCTCGAAAATTCACCCTAATTTTCAGGCCTTTAGGGCTGGCTTGGTACTGTTAGGATCGGGCCAGCTTGGTTCCAGCTTTTTTTTTCACCCTCGTTTTCTTTTTAATTTATCTCATTTTTATTTTAATTTTTTATATTCTTTCATTCGACGGATATGTGAAGTGATTTTGATTAAAAAAAAAAACCGACCCAACCCTGTTCGGGCTGAGTTGGGCTTGGCACTGTTCGGTTTCGAGCCGGCTCGGGCCAGGCCGAGACCCGGTCCGACCCGGCCCGTTGACACCCCTGTATATCCTCTTCATCAAGAGCAAGCATTAATTGATTACTCAATTGCTAAATCGCTGTAACTGATCCTTCATATCTTCATTAATGGTGCTCTAAAAATCACAGTGGAAAATCCACCGTCGATTGAAGAATTCTTCTATGTATTATTTTTACTTTACCAAAACCGCTTTCCGATTAAATAATTAATTTCTCTTTTGTTTTTATTGGGTCAGAATTCTTTTTCAAAATTCTCATGGTCTCACAGTTACAAACGACACCGCCGCACAACCGACAACCCAACGGTGACCAAAAATATCCACACCAATGCCAAAAAAATAGGAAAACAAACCGACAGCGGTTAATATGGTTACAAGGTTGACGACACGCTGACGTCAAAACAACAGCAAATCCCAGATTGAAACTTCCTTTAATAGCCACGATCGACAATCAATCCCAGGTTTTGACCTCTTGGTTTCCCCTCGAAGCCTCTGTTTCAAGCCTCAACAGAGAAAACATCCTCAGACAAGGCCCAGCAAAACAGAAGATGGCGATTACTTCGTCCCAGAAAATCATCTCCACTTGGGCCGTCATCGCCATGCTGCTGGTCGGTCAGACCCTCGGCGCCGAGTCCTCGGAACCCACGGAGGTCCCCGTCGACGCACACGTCACGACGATGGCTGTCAACGCCACGGAGTTCAAAGTCGGGATGCCGCTCTACCGAGACCGGAAAAACCCTCAACTTCTAATCCCCGCTTTCAAGATTGACTCGCTCCTCACCACGCATCCAAAGAATGGAGTGTGAAGCACGGATTCCTCAGAAACATGGGTGCATTTGTTCAATGTCTTTGGTTAGAAATTAATCGTGTATGTTTGGATTTATTCGAGGGATGACGACTTACTGTTTTTGATGCCATTTCCGAAGTTTATATTCATGTACTCTTTTGTTTGTATTCCCACAACAAGGCAGGGATGACTTGAGGTGCTTCAATTAAAAAATAAAAAAGTAGCAGAAAATGTTTCGAATGGAAATTTTAAAATTTGGGGATTAAATGTGTCAGCTTGATGTTTCGAGCGAGTGCATACTAAATATTGTTAATTCAATAGTGCAAATTCAATAAGTGTTGGGAAATGTGAAATATTGTTCGTAAGAAAATGATCGGGGGCTTTTCTATAGGCAGCTTATCGTTAACTTCCTCGAATTTTCACGAATTTACGAAATCTTTGTAGCAACTTGCAAATCATCGGTTTCTATACATACAAAAATTACTGACCCTTTGAATTTATCAACTCTTATATTCAGCAAGAAAAACTCTAATACGAAATCACCTAAGAGATTTTTTATTTTTATTTTTTTGCTATGGATTTCAATATAGACAAATGGACCGTCGTCTTTGAAAGTCTGGCGGGAGACGGGGAGTGTGACACTGGCATTCGCGGGTGCTTCCTCGTTTAGGACGTTGACGTAGTTCTTTGTGCATGGATTTATGTTAGGTCTATCATTGGCCCGAAATTATCAACTGTGTATTTTTAAAGTATGTGAAAAAAAGAATCTTGGATCCCACCCCATAACATGTCAGCATTCATAAGGAAAGACTAAGATAATAAGACAAACTTTATGAGCGTACGAGGCTAAAATTCCAATACCTAATCCCAATGAATTTTCCTTTTTGGGGGGTCTTAAAATGTCGTGCGTCCCTGCAACGCGCGATATTTTTGGCGCGAAGCTCCCTTGAAGCTTCGTCTCATCTCCCACCCAGGTCCGATACAAAAAGCACACCGAGGAAAAAACCCTCATCTTTCTTCTCCTTGCTTCGAGCCCTAGGCCCAAGAATTCTCCTCCATTTCAGGTAATCACCAACTCCGTTCCATCACTCTCGTCCTTTTTTTTGTTTCCCTTTCTCTGCAACACGATGCGACACAGCTCTGACTCATGCTTCAGTTTCTCTTTTCCTTTCAAACTTGCAGAGAGAGAGAGAGAAAGAGAGAGGGTTGCGGAAAATGGCCATTGCGTGCGTGACGAAGAAGAGCTCGAATAAGAATCCGAAAGCGAGGCTGCCTCCGAAGAGAGGGCAGATCAAAGTTGGGATCTTCAGGTGGGTCGTCAAGAAGGTGGCTGACATAGCATCATCGACTGCGAGGCTCGGAAGGAAGAAAAGCCGCGCCACCCACAAGCTGGCCTTGGCAGCGGCGCTCGAGATTGGCGCTGTGCTCACTGGCCAAGCATGAGAAGTCCTTTTTTAAGTGCATGATTGAACTCTGCAATTGTCCTCTTTGATTAGGCAGAGAGAGACTATGAATAACTAGTGACTGTTTTTCTGCTCATGGATATGGTTAGCCTTCTCCTTCTGGTGTAGTACTTCGTGGGTTTAGATAAGAGAATGAAAAACGAACATAATCTTCCTTTGGAGCCAAAACCTACTTCTGGTTTGACATGGATGAAGAAGTTCTTGGGCTGTTTGGTCCCATCAGATAGAGAAAATGTCGTCTAGGTTTACTTCACTTACACATTTGTAGATTTTCTTGGGGGAATTTAGATGCCCAATTCCATTTTCGTGCGTAAATTATCGTTAGAATATTCAAATATTAAGTCGCCCTTTCTTCCACAAGCTTAAGATTCTAGAGCAATCGATTGTGATTTTACAAAAAGTCAAACGGTATCGGAATAGGGTTATGGGAAAAAAAAAGCGTTTTTCATTAATATCGCGAGAGTTTCGAGTCATGTATAATAATCGAAAGAAAAATGAGCATGTTTTCCATTCTATCGAAATTAATCAAGTCTTAACTCTAGATGTATCACTCACTCGCAAGTCTTAAAATCACAATTTCAGAAAAGGTTTCCGCTTGATTTCATTTGTTAACATAGCATGAGAGTGTCGGTGTTAATCTAGAGGAGAGTCCGGGTCTATCTAGTGCCCGAAGCTAATTCAAAGTTTCAAATTTTTTTTTCATTGTTTATATTCTATTATCGAGATATATTGTACAAATTAAATTACCAATGTGGAGATAAAGATGAAATAACAAAGACGTGGCATTCTTTCAACTTGGCAACTATTATGTACTTTCTTATATTATTAGTATTATTATTTGCAATTTTTCCTCTGCTCTGCCCCCACCACCTAGTCAATTCGTGTGTTAGAGAGAGAGGAACGCACATGCCGTATGATAAAATGCCCATGTGAAAAGCTTACTTCCTTTTTCCAAGTCATTTCCATGAACAAGGAGCAAAGATTAGCAACCGTAAACATGATCAAGTAGTAACTTTTTTTATTCATTACTAAAAGTTTCCTTCCTGTCGTTAGCTTTTTGAGAAAATTGCCAAGAAAAATCATAAAAATTGTCCACATTAACATCAGCCGTCCTCCTATGTAGTTTTGCCGGCATCCACCTCAATGAATTTTGATCAGAATTGATGAAAAATTTAAGATTGAATTAGCACGGAAGCAATATGTTTACCATTTTTTTTTATGATTTTTCTCAATTATTTTGAGAGTGAAAGTCATGGCGGCTCCGAGAGAAAATGATCTTTGGGACACATGGTCAAAAGGACGTAACTTTTTTTTTAGGGCATTCGGTTTTGTCGGTCGTACAAAGATTTACCGATCATCCATGGATCTAATGAAAATCCATCGACATGAGCTGAATCCAATCGGAATCCAGCCCACACGACAAGAATCCATTGCCCGATGACCATCAAGTCCACCATTTTTCAGTGAATCTATAAAAGCATTTTACCCTTCTTATAGTCGTGTAACTTCTTCTTTCAAGTCGAGGACCTTTTCAAATTCGAAAAAGTACCCAAAAAAAAAGAAAAAGTTATTAACCGATTGCACTTATATTATTCAGTTATAAACCTTTTCATTTGGCCAATTTAGTCTTGAACCTTTTTGACGTTTTGCCAATTCAATCATAAATCTTTCAATTGCAATAATTTAACCGTAAAAATTTTGAAGATTTGTTAATTTAGTCATTCGGACTAATTTTGGCTGAAAAAATTTATAAAAATTATCCACGTCAACGTCGGTGGTCCACATAAGACATCCGGCGTTGACTAGACGGCTATCTCATCGATTTTCAATCAAAATTGGTCGGAAGAACTTAATTCGTAAATCGTCAAAAGTTTTATGAGTGAATTGAGATGATTGAAAGGTTCATGACTGAATTCGCAAATCTTCAAAACGTTCATAACTAAATTGGCACGAAGGTAATAGATTTAGGACTATTTTTGGAATTCTCCCTCTCAAAATCTTTTAAACCAATAATCCACGAGTTATAAGGAGGGATTCATTAGAGACTTATTTTTTGAGAAAGTATTAGTTGCTTTCGAAACACTATATGCCCGTCTGCCCCGTTTTATTATGGGTCATCCCGTTACACGATCTTTCTTAGCTTTCCTTCAAAGAAGAATCGCTTCATATTTTTAGGATTTTTTTAGTAATTGGGTGAATAATCTGGTGATTGATGCTGCGGTGCTCTAATAATTTCTCCATTTTGCAAAGGGAAAAGCGTAACTGACGACTGTCACCCTTACTATTGCAAGTAACGGTGACATATACGTCACAAGATATAATTTGAAAAAGGCGCCTGTGGTCTGCATTCCACCAACGGTGTTATGCTAGAAGGCCAACTGGTGGCTCACATTCCACCGTTGCTAAACGGTGACCGTCAGATAAGCACGGTCCTTTTGTAAATGTTTGAGACGATGCTACTTAGTACTTACAGAAAGAACACATTCTCCAACGTATTTATACGGTCGTGTTACCAGTTTAGTTATCTTGTTTGAATTAGTTACTCCACGTTATTTAGGATTTATTACTCATTTTAGTTATTTTCTGGTCGAATTCTCACATCAATTGCTAATAAACATAGTCCGAGGCCATAGCTCAGTAAACGTTCTTCTTAACTCGAATCGGGGATTGAGTTTTACGTGGACCGACTTCTTTTGCTCTCCTTCCCATTTTTCTCTTTGGCTCCGTTCGTTTCGCGAAAAATGTGATGTTTTTGAATACTATTTTCCAGAAAGTACCGAAAAATGACAATATTTTTCAATTTTTCAGTATTTAGCTGAAACCCGAAAATGAAGTTGAAATTGTTTTCCTTGTTTAGTAAAGAAAATATTTTTCGTTGTTTGATTTTCTGCATTGTCTTTTGGTTGAAAATTGCTAACATGGACCCAACCATCCTACATGGCACGACTAGCGCTAAAATGATTTTTTTTTAATTTTGAAAAATAAATAAATAAATAAATTTTCTTGTTGATTTTTGTTAAAATTTATTTTGAATTATCTTATATTTTTCTTTTATTTCTTCCTTTGTCGGCCGCCGACTATGGTGAGCTCGAGCCTCGCCTTGCTGACCTCGAGCGAGGCCGAGCCAAGCCTCGCCAAATCCGATGAGAATCGAGCTCGTTGGCTAGGGGAGAGGCTGAGCCTTGCCTGTGGTAGCCAACAACTGGTGGAGGAAAAAAGTAAACATAAAAAAATTATTACAAAGAAGATGAGTGTGAAGTTGTCTATTGATGGAAAATGTTTTTCTTGACTAGTTTATTTTTTGTGAATTGAATGTCGAAAATTCCAAAAAATAATTTTCTGCAAAACAAACAGAGCCTTTGTTTCTTTATGTTTCCTTGCTAGGGTGACTTCTTTCCCGATTCTACAATCTCGAATCTCTAACCTAGCTTACATTATTCCGTTGGCCGATCCAAATCGTCTACCATTTTTGTTCTTGCTTTATGAAAAGAAAATTATAGAGAAGGATAGCAAGTTGCAAGCATCTCTTATTATCAATGGTATTATCCAATTTCCCCACGAAAAATGTTAAAAGAAATTATAAACATAATGTACGGTGATCAATTTAGTCATAAATATATATTTTTTTTGACGATTTGTTAATATAGCAATTTTGTTAATTTTGGCCAGAAATTACTAACGTGTACGGAGGCTGTCCTAGGTGGCATGGTCGGTACTGTCATGAATAATTTTTATAATTTTTTTTTAGTGTTCTTGAATTTTTCTTTTTTCTTTTCTTGTTATTCCAACTCTAGGCTGGTCAGGTCGTGGGCTGACCCTTACCTGTTGGCCGGTGGGGGGCTCACGGCCCTCCCCTGCTATTAATGGTATCTTAGCTTCTAGAATGACTCAAAATAATTAACCGTCGCCCAAGAATCGTTGGCTGTCATAATTGTTCGTCCGATAAAGATTGTCTATAATCTGTCATGGGAAAAAGACTCGAAAATGGAGGGATGTCTTTGGATCGGGACCGGCACATATCGAGGGGGCCTTTCTGTTATTGCAGTTAAGCTGTCTAGTTTTCAAAAAAAAAAAAAAAAAAATTGACTGCTTGAAGTTCGTGACGGCGCATGGTCTCCTCACTCAAGTGAGAGACTCAGCCGGCCATTGCAGGGTTCACACATGCGAATATGTTTGAACACGACATGTCGCGAGTACAGAGATCTCCACTTCACAAGCGACCACAACACTCGTCGTCGCGCCGTAGTCGCCTGCCTCAGTGCTCTTTCGCCATTTTCTACCTGTCAACAGATTGAATCGAGCGATTTTAAGACCAATTGCGACCTTGCACGCACAAACCACGACCAAAGCCAGCACACCGATCCAAATCTACCAATCTAAGGTTTTCCCAGCACCAACCGAAATCACGAACAATCTTCACCAGACGATGCTTGGAACTTCTAAAGGAAGAGACAAATAGAGGCTAGTTCAGAGAGGATCGAATGTTCCAACTTCCATGGAGGAGGCGCCGGATATTGAGGTCCGGTGGACGGTGAAGGAGAGGGTGCCGGAGGAGGTGGACCTTACTGGCGAAGGTATAGTCGTAGAGGGTCGGAGGGTAGGGGAGAACTGTTTAGTCTTTTAGCTAGGTCGTCAGTTTCCTTTTCCATTTATGCCTGGCGCTTCGGGTCGATTTTGGTATATGAGCCAAATCGAATCGAAATGTCAAAATACTTATTCCTTTTACTCATCACCTGAACTAGAACGAGGCCCGACCCGAAAATACCCAAAACTTTTGATTCCAATTGGTTTGGATCGGGCCGGTTCGGATATTTTTGTCGGCCTATTTGACGGCCTTACATATGCTTGTTCGTATCGTTAAAGGAAAATGGAATATTTCTCGGAACATACGTTTACTTTGATATCAATATTTTTTTTGAATCACTTAAGTGCAAATCGGAAAAAAGATCACTTTAGTACCAACAACGAGAAATTCGAGCAACCTCACCGGAGTTGACACTTAAATAGTCATTTAAAAAAAATTTTGGTGCTTAAGTGATCCAAAAAACGATCAATTTAGTGCCAGCGACAAGAAATTCCAACGGCCTCACCAGAATTGGCACTTAAATAATCGTTTTTCAAAAAAAAAAAAAAGCACTTAAGTAATCCAAAAAAAATATTGACACCAAAGTGAGCGTCGTCAAATTTAAAAGATTTGATGGAACCACATCCAATCGCTCTAAAAACTTAAGCTTATAGAAGAATGCGTGATTTAATATTTATATATTTCAACACTTTCCCTCATGCTTATTCTGATCTTTTTGCCTAGTATTAAGCGTGGAAATATTCATTGTGTAGGTAAATAGAGATCCGAAAAGATTTGAACTAAGAACCTGTCTTTTGCCTAGTACTAAGCGTGAAATATTCATTGGGGACTACTCTAAAAGCTTAAGCTTATATAAGAATGCGTGATTTAATATTTATATATTTCAACAGGATTCATGGACCCATTTAGCCGCCTCTACCGACGTCGTGCCGAACTTGAGTTCGACAAGACTTATGGTCAAAAAAATGTCGTCACGTATTGTTTCTAGGGCCGAGAATTCATAATATTGTGTTACAATCGTGCTTATAATTTGTCAATTTTTGTTGGTCTAAAGTATTTTGATTTTGATTTTGATTTTAGTTGTCAAGTGATTGAATTGCGATGAAAACGTGTTGATTCGGAGCGTGGATTTTTGTGACAATCGACATTTCCTGTATGATATGTTCACAAAGAAACGATTGGTTTTCTAACCGCACCATGATTGTACTTTTGTTTTCTTTAGGGCCAGAAGTCACATTACTTATGATTCCTGCTATCCCCGTTGGTCTGAAGTATCTTGATTTGAATTTATATTTTGATTACCACATAATTAAATTACAATGAAAAAGTGATAATTCGTGTCAACATAGAAAGGTGGGCGCAATGTATCGTGTCGTGTTTTACATAACGTCGTGGAAATGGGTCGTGTCCTTTTTTTTTTTTGTTTTATTTTTATTTTTCAGAGATCACGCGCGGATGTCACGGGATTGGCGAAACTTGGTTGTTTTTTTTTTTTTTTTGGGTCGAAGAAATTTAGTTTTTTGAATACGCATGAAATTGAGCACAGGCAGAAAATTCCGCCCACTAAAGTTTGGTCTCATGAAGATGTATTGTATGACGTGATGATTGCTGTCGTCGTCACTTTGCTTCCGCCATTATCTAATTCGAACCCACCGCCGCCGGCGCCAACACCTTCAGCTTCCCGCGGGAGTTAAATACGACCCAAACCACCACGTACGTCTCCGTCGAAACACAGGCGGAGACTCCTCCGCCTCCTCTGCTTGAGATCTCTCTTTTGCGGAGGGAGGACCACGGAAAATGTCCAGTTCGTGGGCAGCGGGGAAGGAGAGCTCGAGTAAGAACTCGAAGGCGAATCTGCCTCCTAAGAGAGGACATGTCAAAGTCGGGATCTTCAGGATGGCTGCGGAGAAAGTGGCCGGGATAGCATCGATGGCAGGGCTCGGGAGGAAGAGAAGCCGTGTGGCGGACAAGCCGGACTCGGCCCCGGCGCTCAAGATAGGGCCGTGCTCACTGGCCGAGCAAGAGTTGCCTACCTCTGTTTCTTCGTACCCATTTTTTTTTGGGGGGCCGAAATCTACGTCTGGATCGACAAGAACGGAGCATCGGAAAATGTCATTGGGGGGGGTTTCCTTCATTCATACACAGCAAATTAGGATTCGGAGGTTGAAAGTTGGAAGGAGGACGGAAAAAAAAATCACAATTTCTAAAAAAAAAGAAGAGTCATTTTTCATAACTGCTAACTATTATAACAGGAGTTTGTGGGGTCCACGATTCATGGGGAGGCTAATAAAAATCCTTTTTGGGGTTTTGCAATGTTATCGTGCAATATTCTCCGAAATTACCAATGTCAAGAAGATGATAACATACTAAATTAAACCATACGAAAATCGGATATGGGGGCAAAGGCCCCAAAAAAAGAGAGAGAAAGAGGTGTTACTCTAGCGAGTCTGTAATTTTTTTGAGTTCAAGCCTCCAATCATTTTCACGTTTTGCACAATAACATTGAAAGAAGCCTCTCCATGATTATGACTTGAGCTGGTGTTATTAATATTGTCAAACCCATTGTGACGAAAAAGTTAAAAAAAAACCTAAACTGCTCGTATCAATTCATTGAAACTTTTGTTGAGCCAATTAAGTTAAACATTTTCGTATCAATTCGTTCCAATCATCTTGACTTAAATTACCGACATTGGTACTTTCTAAATTGGCCGGATAGCTAAATTGGACCACGGGCAAACGTGAAAAGGGAATAAAAAATAAATAAAATTAAAAATTTTTAAAAAAATGACTAATCCAGCCATGCCAGTGAAAAGTTTAGGATCAGAATAATGGTTTTCACCAAGTAAAATTTTTTAATAAAAATTTTATAAAATTAAAATTTTAGCTAATTGGTAATAATGCAATAAATTTATGACTTTTTTTATACTTGTTCCCAAATTATAATCGTAAAGCTGTAAATTTTCATGGAATATCAATCACTTTCTTGGTTATTGTATCAATCTTCGTGAGCGCCGATATTCAATTAGAGGAGCATGTGACCTTGTCCCCAAAGCTATTGAAAAGTTCCTATTTATTTATTTTTTTGCAATTTTTCATTTTTGGGTTTATTAGTGATATATGCCCTGGGAAATACCAATGGGGAGGCGCCGGTGACATCAGATAAAAACTCATATGTTGCTACACAGTTTGTTGTACTGAGGTGGTCTTTCTGGTATTGCAGTTAAGTTGTCTGGTTTTCTTTGAAAAATATGAATACTTGAAGTTTGCGACGGTTCGACCAAAAATAAAATAGTTTGTGACGGCGCATGATGGTCTCTTCCCTCACGTGACACACTCAGCTCCGCCATTACAGGGTTCACAAAGAGAGGAACTTTGCATTTACCATCTCGGAATTATTTTAATTTGAAGTGCGTTTATTTCACGAAAAAACTCAATATTTTTCAAAAATGAGTAGTTATATCGTTTGGAAAAAATTATTCAACTGGAAAATTTTTCATTATTGACAATATTTTATGCCTAGCTATTACCGTGGATGATAAAATTAATTATCATTTATTCATTTTTATAAGCGATACAAGCAATCATTTTTTTGAAAAATAATTTTCTAATCTCAATTTTTTCATGAAATAAACAAACCAAATTATAAGTATATGGCCGATCTATGTTGGCTTAGAAAAACAAGGGTTAGTCGTATTACAAACCTAATTTTTGGATTCAAATCTTTACAAGCAAATGCCCTCGTTTGTATGCATGACCTAATATCAAAGGTTGAAATGTTTTTTTTAAATGGCGAAGTGTGATCGATTTTAATAAAACAGCAAGAAGAATTAACGGATGTTTATTCTTTTTCTCTCTCTTCTCGTCTTTTAGTTTTCTTTTCCAGAGATTTTGGACCAAATAAAGTGGTGGAATGTTCCTCAGCCGATGCCTAGGCATCTCAAACGCGTGGGTTAGATTATTTTTAAATGGGTCGAAAGTGGTTCGACCTAAATCAATCCATTTAATCCATATAAACCCATTTTCACGTAGTACAATCTTAGCGATCCATACCCATCCAAAATCCGAGCGAAGACCAACCTAACCCGAACTCCAATTCAAGATAATAAAGAATATATATAAAAAAAAAAAAAAAAAGAGATGTTTGGCCTTTTTTGTTTTTAACAACAAGTCGATGTATATCACGGCCAACTATGTAAATTCACCCGGAGCAAGAAAAATCAAACAATTTTTTATAAGGGAATTCAAACAAGAGATGCTAACCCAAAACTAATCGACTTAATCGGAGAAAGGTCGGTAAATCACCCAAGATAAAAGATTGATAGTTCTTCGTGATTGCAGTAAATTTAAGGCCTTGGGAATAAAAGGTACGTCCGTGAGAATCTCTCGTGGTCGTGGCAGCAACAAATGATAGGGAGGCGAAAGAGAGCTTTTGATGTGACTCCCGAAAGAGATGGCAAAGAAGCTTTAGCGTTGAGATCGGCATCGACGCCGGTGAACCCGCAAAGCCTTTTCGCAGAAGGAGGCTACGTCCCTATAAACGCGTCGCATTTTGGTTCTTTTTTGGAATTTGATTTTCTATGGCTACGATAAATCAACGGCCAAAAGATTTGATATTTCACGATGAAATTTGTTCTCATATTCTCGAGCCGGATGAAATTCCAATCCAAACATTTTGTTCGGCTGAAAAGATGTTGAATCTAATCTGTACGAATTATCTACCGTAACCTCGAAAACGGGTGCTTAATTAGCTTACATCTACACCAAAAGGAAGGCGTGTATAATGATTGACTTTGGCTCCGTTTGTTCCGAGAAAAAATAATTTTCAGAAAGACATTTTTCCTCATTTTTTGGACGTTTGGTTTACTTAGAAAGAATGAGTTAACAAAAAACCTATGATTTTTAAGAATAATAATTTCTCTCTTTAAAAAAAAGTTGGAAATAATTTTCTTAAATATTGACCAAATATCGGCGCTTGAACCTGGAGCTCTAAGCTTGGGCATGGAAAGCCTGACCCTGGTTCTCGATTCCCCGGCGTCTAAGAGTAGGTCTCTCTAGTGCCCGGGAGCAGATTCAGTGAAGCTGGGCCTAGGACCCTTGTATTGGTGTACGGTTCCCAGGTGCTTGCTCATAAGTCCATTGAGGTGGAGCTCGATTCCTTGGCACCTGGGTCCCTATCCACAAAGACCGTGCGTAAATCCCGATACTCGAGCTCGGATCCTAACATTTGTGCCCAAGTCTTCAAAGGCTGTGCCCGAATCCATCGATTTTGGGCTTGAGACCTCATTGTCTTTGCTTGGGTCCATCGAGAACCAAGTGATAGTGTGCCGATCCCTAGTGCTCGAGTCAAGATCCATCGAGGCCAAACCCGAGACTCTAATGCCCATACTCGGTTCCTTGGTTGTTTATGCTCAAGTTACTAGTGCCTGAATAGTATATGTCTATCGAGAAAAATCAATAATTTTGCCATATCAAACGACGAAAAAAAAATTTTTAGTTCATTTTCAGATTTCAAATAAAAAAAATATCGTCATTTAAAAGAATTGGGTTTCTGAATTTTTTTTAAATGTCATAATCTTTCGCAAAACGTAGCCCTAAATTCATGTTCCTTTCTTTAGTGGCGTAATTACATTCGGAAATAAATAAGTAAACAGACAAGTAGAAGTCACCCCAAGAACTTCCCCGCTTCTTCCTCCTCCTCTCATTGGGACCCCCATGCAAAACTTCCCTTCGTTTTTAAAACTCCCCCGCTACCTCCATATGTACATACAACCGAACCCACATATTGCCTCCACCGCGACACAGCAACACACTCCGCCGCTATCTTCACCTGTCTGTGCTTGCTCATCCCTAGTAACCCTTTCCTTTGCAGAGAGAGGATCGCAGAAAAATGCCCGACGACAGGTGCTCGACGACGAAGAATTGCTCGAAGAAGAATTCGAGAGTGCGGCTGCCTCCGAAGAGAGGACAGATCAAAGCTGGGATCTTCAGGACGGCTGAGAAGAAACTGGCCGATATGGCGTCGACGGAGGGGCTCGGAAGGAAGGGAAGCCGCGTCGCGAACGGGCCGGCCTCGGCTGACCCCGCTCGAGATCAGCGCATGCGCACTGGCCAAGCACAGGAGTAGTCCTCAGGTTTTTTTTTTTCTGTAAGGGCACGATTCGACTCTGCAGTTGTACCGCCGAGGATTCCTTTTCTTCTCAAGGGTGTGTTTTTGCTTCTCCTGTTGTAATGGCATGTAGAATTTTTTTTTTTTGGTAGCTTTGAAATGTCCATAAATGGAATTGAACCTCGTACGTTGTATGTTTCTTTCATTTGGTCGTGTGTTACGACCAAATTGTTTGTGCACCCATGCCTTACGGCAGGAAAAAAAGAAAAACGAACAGGTTCACTTTCCATTGCATCGCGGTCGATTAGGTCCTTTGCCCTCGGCAGATCGCTCACGCGCGGCTCTGGAAATCACAACTCCAGGGAAAAAAAAGAGAGGCTTCAACTCGTTTTCATTTGCCGATGTAATTCGGAAGCTGATCGAAATCCGAAGGCATCGATGAGATCGAATGAAGCTCACGTACATATACATTCTTGAAGGAAAAAGTATCAAAAAAATCCAAAACCTATCGTATTGATATCAATTCGGTCATAAACATTTCAAATTGGACCAATTTAGTCTTGGGCATTTTTGCATTAGTACTAATTCAATCCATCCGATCAATTTTGACGGGGAAATAATTAACATGGACGTCGATAGTTTTACGTGACACGATTGGTGTTGACGTGGATATTTACGATATTTTTTTTAAAAATATCTTTTTTGAAGAATTTTGTTGGCCATACGTACACGTGTTCAGATCTAGCCCCTAAGAAACGAAATCTCTCTCAAAACATGTCACGTGCAAAACAATTGATTTTCAATATGTGCTGATGCTGTTGCTTACGCCAGCACGATGATGTCAGCCACACTGCAACCACGTCCTCACTTCCGGCCGTGAAAAGCGGGGTCATTAGATTTGATAGAATAGAAGAAAATGCCAACAATTAAAGAATTGAAAGTGAAAAAAAATCGAAGGAAGTAACATCTGATTTTTCAAAAGACAAAGAAAAAATCGCCAAAAAAAACCTACACATTTTACCTCAAATTTTATTTTAAGACACAAAAAAAAAACTCAAATTTATATTAGTGTACTACATTTACGTCAAACTTTCTTACATGATATTAAAAACCTCAAACTTATATACATGTAACACGTGTGACCTATTCACTGGTGACTAAATGCTAAGTGTGCTCTTAAATAAATAACTTAAAAATAAGCTCATTAGCCTCACTCCCATCAACATCCAAAAATAGTACAATTATTCCCTCGAAATTTCAATTTTCTTATAATAATCGTCCAACAATCCCCGTCGTTGGAAGCAGGCGGGCATCAAGAGTTAATATCCTTTCGATTTTTATACACATGATGAATGATTAGTCCCTATTTCTTCAAAAAAAAAAAGAAAACATGGTGATTCGAATATTGATTTTCCCTCCGGCTCGTTAATTTTCATTCGTTTTTTCTTTCATAATTTGTTTACTGTTCATACTAACCAAAGTACTAAAATCATGCATACATTGGTAGTCCAACTATGCCTATTCCTTTTTCGGTCGTAATGAGGAAGAAAAAGATTGTGGGACTGCCATATTGACCGTTTCTTATTGCTAACGTGGTGCGGTAGTGAAAGGGAGTCCTCAAAATTTGACTAGTCTACATTTTTAATTCAATCAATTTGCATAATATTAAGGCTCCGCTTGTTTTGCGAAAAATATCTTCCGAAAAAATATTTTCTTTGTTTTTCGGCGTTTGGAGCATGAAAAATGAATGGTCAAAGAAAATATTTTTCAATCAACAGAAAATATCCTTTTAAAATTGGAAAAAATAATTTTCGTTTCTGGAAAAAGGAAATAATTTTCCCCTCCTTCTGAAGATTTCCCTCTCTAAAATCCCTTCACTCCCACCCTCTCTTTCCTCGATCCCCTCCCAAACCCGCTTCCGATTCTCAGCAGCTCCTCCGCAACCAGTCATCCTCGTCTCGCTCTCTCCGCTGCCCTCTAAGCCCTGGCTCTACGAGGAGTCGCCGAATCCCCGCCGATGTAGCCCGATGTCCGATCACTCAGCTCCCAAGGCGCCGCCGTGCTCGGATTCGCCCCAGCCGAAGCTGCAGAACCCCCTCGATCCCCCGTTCCCCTTCTCCTCATATCGTTCAAGATTGCTCCGGAGAACTAGAGGCATCATCTCCTAATGGCCTCGTCTCTAATCGTCAGGGCAACTGCTTCGGCTCACTTCCCTTCTCTGTGTTTGGAGACGGCAATGAACATAGTATTGAAGACGGTGCCAGATTTAGTTTTATTGAAGAAGGCCAAGGTGAGGCTGAACAATGCATATGAGCGACGGATTCTAAGGGCCTGCCGAATGGTGTTCGAGGCGGCCATTTCGATTTTCCACTAAGGGGTGCATGAAATCCATCCAGAAACAAAATTTCTGTTTCGAACCTATTTCTGGAACAGAAATCTGTTTGGTAACGCAATTCTATTTTTCTATTTCCGAAACAAAAAGTTGTTTCAGAAATAGATTTGAAGAAGAAATGAGAAACAAAAATTTTCTACTTTTCCAAGAAATAGAAATAGAAATCTCAATTTTTCTCAAATACTCGCCGGCCGCCGGTCTCCACAGCCACCTCCCGCGGTCAGCCGGCCGACACATCTTTCAAAAGTAGAAATTTTATGTCGTTATCAAACACTTTTTTTTGCTCAGAAACTCATCCAAAAACAGAAATAGAAAAAATTATTTCTAGCCAGAAATCTATTTCTGAAACAGAATGGTTATCATTCACCCCCTAAATGTTGAGGTTACTAATTCTGCTCAAAAAGTGTTTGACAAATTGTCCAAGAAAAGAGAACTAGAAATTCCAATTGAAGTTACTGAGACTCTTTTTTTTTTTTTTTTTAAAGAAAGATGTCATTCATATCATAATAATAGTTCAAAAGTTACAACTTTCAAGTTTAGCAAATTTCAATCAACTACTAAACAAAATAAAATTCATAAAGCAAATAACAAAGCACAATCTACAGTTAGAAGCACACTCTCAATCCTCTAGAATAAATAAAACTTCGACGGCCAATCATTAACAGTGATGACCACACGACTAGATCTCCCACTCCAAGGTTCGATGCCCTCATCACCATTGTCGTACGAAAACACCAATATCAATATGTTTAAAAAACACAAATCTAATATCCGTAGGGAACTCCCATATCTATACTCTCCCAAACTAGATTTATATATAGATCTGAAGAGAAGACTAGCCTAATCTCGAAGAGATTGTGGAGCCACGTCATGAACATTCTCCTCGGCGGCCGTTGACTGGACGGATGAGCGAACTAATCTCCACGTACACCCAAAATCAGCTATAGATGTATTGGATCATGTATTGGATTTATGAGTGCTGGGTCCGGAGTTTTGATGAATTTTGGTTTGGAATGTTTAAGTGTACGGAGGGAAAACAATGGAACAAGCCAAGGAAATAAAAAAAAAATATTTTCCTTTCCAAATTACAAAAAATATTTTTCTTTTCATTTTTAGATTTCAGCCAAATACCGAAAAATATGGTTATTTCCTAAGAAAATGACTTCCTTGATAATATTTTTCAAAAATGTCATATTTTCCACTAAACAAACGGAGCCTAAGTATTATACTTGGCTGAAAAAAATAGGGATAAGCGCTCCGATAGCCCAAAACTTGTCACAAGGGGAGGAAGTTTCCATTTATCATCTCTGGATTTATTTAATTTAGATTAGAAGTATATACCGGATCTACACTCTATCTTTGTTGTGAATAAATATTTTAGTCACGACTCAAAAAAACAAGGGTTAGTCGTATTACAAACCTAATTTTGCTACTCAAATCTTTACAAGGGAATGTCTCGATATGTATGCATGACCTAATATCTAAGGTTGAAGTTTTTTTTTTTTTAAAAAAAGGCAGCAAAGTTTGATTGATTTGATGAAAGAAAATTTTTTTTTTTGCTCCTCGTCTTTAGCTTTTTTTTTTTCCTAGAGATTTTGGACCAAACAAAACAGTGGAACTATCCTTAGCTCATGCTTAGGCTTGTCAAACGCATGGGTCGAATTATAATTGAATGTGTCAAAAGTGGTTCACCCTAAATTGATCCATTTAACCTATATGGACCCATTTTCAAGTAATAATGTCGTAGCAATTCAAACCCAACCAAAATCCCAACGGGACCCAACCTAACCCGAGCTCCAATTCAAGATAATTAAGAAGAAAGCCGCTAGTATGATAGTTTGATAGTATTGTCGGTTATTTCTAATAATACGATATCTTAATTAATGAGTGCTTTATGAACACATGGTGATGTTGTGTGGGTCTACAATTGAGATTATGACACATCTGTCAGGGAAACATTTCCCAATTAAGAATACCAAAAACAAAGGTAGCTTTGTGCTGGAGAAAGATTTTGGCCTTTTTTAACAACAAGTTGATGTATATCACCGCCAAATATTTAAATTCATCCGAAACAAGAAAAATCAAATAATTATTGATTAGGAGCTCAAACGAGAGATACTTAACCCAAAACTAATCGGAGAAATGTGGGCAAATCATCCAGATAAAGATTTGATAGTTCTTCATGATTGCAGCAAATTTAAGGCCTTTCGAGGATTGGCAGCTACGTTAAACTTTCGACTTAGACGTCTATCTTCACCTTTGAATCAAATCACGGGGAGTCAACGATGTCCCGTGAGAATCTCTCGTCTCAGCAAAATGATTTGGAGGCAAAAGAAACCTTTTGATGTTAATTCCCAAAAGAGATGGTTAAAAAGCTTTGTGTTGATAGTGAACATATAAGCTTTTCAGGACCCAAATAAGTCTTTAAACCACTTCATTCGAGGGATCTCGAGATGTAAAACACTTACGAGGTATCCCGCCCTCCCCCTATCCCCCCAAATCAAGGAAGAAAAGGGTATGATGGCAATAGGGAGGGAGGACGGCGGGGAGTATAGACTCAATGTCATTTTAGATTGGTTGCTGTTGGATAGGCTCGTATAGTAGCGACCCATGCCCATGATTGAGTTGTTAGAGCTTCGACTCCTGCGTTGTTAGTCTCGTATAGTGTTTGTTAACCCTCTTGGTGACGACATATCCCTGGTTAAGAAGCTTTTTTGACGTTGGCCCCACAGTGCCAGTGGGCTAGTGCACAAATCAATCACTAGAGAAGTGATATATTCACTAGGAAATTTACCGTACCTTATGTACATGCACCCTTCTTCTATTTTGTCTATCTATCTATCCTTTTATTTTCGAGACGGGTGATATTCCGATCGAAACGACGTCCGATCTGTTTTATACAAATTAGCCGCCGTAACTTCGAAAATGGGTGTTTTAATTGCATAACGATTGGCATCAAATTCACGTCCATTTCTTTGCTCGCGTGATTATACTCCGAGACAACTAAATAAACAGATAGATAGAAGATACCCAGTAGCTTCCCAACTCCTTCCCAGTAGGATAGTACCCCCTCGAGTTTTGGGGGACCACAAACCGGCAAACCAGACCACGCCACCGCCACCCCCCTGGTTTCTCTCAAACCCCTCGCTTCCTTCATATATATAGCAAGACACTCCTCCACTTCCTCTGCTATCTTCACCTCTCTCTCTCTCTCTCTCTCTCTCTCTCTCTGTGCTTGCTTATCTCCTATAAGCCCGTCTCTTTGCAGAGAGAAGAGAGAAGACCACAGCAAAAATGTCCGACGCTCGCTCGGCAAAGAGGAATTTGAGAGCGAGGATGCCTCCGAGGAGAGGACAGATCAAAGCTGGGATCTTCGGGATGGTTGCAAAGAAAGCGGCCGATATGGCGTCGATGGCGGGGCTCAGAAGGAAGAGAAGCCGCGTCGCGGACGAGCCGGCCTTGGCCGACACCGCTGGGCTGGCCAAGCACAAGGGCGGTGGGCCTCAGGTTTTTCCGTGAAGGCACGATTCAACTCTGGAGTTGTGCTGCCGAGGAATCTTTTTCTTCTTCTTCTTCCTTTTTTTTTTTGGTCAAAAGGAATCTTTTTCTTCTTAAAGATGTGTGTTTTCGCTTCTTGTGTTGTAATGCTATTTACAAATTTTTTTTTTTTTGGTAGTTTTCCTGCGTCCCATAGGTTGCAAATTTGATGGAGCTTCAATCATTTTCTTGATTATGACAAAAAAAAATTTATTTTCTTGATCATAGCTTCATAGGGGATTTTCTTTTTTTTGTCCATGAACGGAATTGGAAACCCATTTGTTCCCCTATCGCTTTTTGGTCAGGAAAAGACGCCTTTGCCATCAAGAGAGAGAGAGAGGGAGACCGCATCGTCGGATCTCGTACGTTGTATGTTTTTTTGTTCTTTTTTTTCATTTGTCGCATCACAGAAGAGTTGTAAGCGGGCCACTTATCAAGATTAGGTCCGCCGCATTACCCGCATATAAGAACAAAGAGCAAATCCTCGCTAAATCGAGAGCGGAACTATTCGACCAAAAAAAAAAAAAAAAAGAGAGAGAGCGGAACTGGAATCCATTCGTGTTACGGATCGGAACTAGAATTCGATAGGCTGAGAATTGAGAACCCAAAATCTGGGCATGATCAACTTGTTGGTGCAGTCATGCTTTACGACAGGAAGAAAAGACAAAAAAAAGGTTCACTAGCCGATACATCACGATCGATTACGATTAAGTCCTTTGCCTTGCGGGGAATTACTTACACTCAGGCTCTTGAAATCATAACCTTGGGGGTTTCATCTCGTTGTCGTTTGTCGGTATAATTCAGAAGCTAATAGAAATCCGGGTGTCCGATGAGACCGAATGAAGCTCGCGTACATATACGTTCTTGAACATCTACGACTGCAAGACGGTTTCATGAACATAGTACGAACAAATGTCTTTATTTCCGTGGTGGACATTCGTGAATCGGTCAATGAGCCCTCTTTTCACAGCGGGCCCCTATGCATTTTTATTCTTTTATTTTTTGATCTTATTGCAATCTCTCTCTCACTCTCTCTCTCTCTCTCTGCTGAAAATGATTGTCGCCGTCAAGAAACCGACTCCTACTCGCACATGTTAAACTGTGGCTCACTCGATTTGTGTGTCGGATATATAAATTCGATGCAAATGCCCATGTGAAGTACATTTTATCTTTTTGCAATCGTTTTTGTAAACAAAGGAGACAAGATTAGGGACCCATGATCCCTATGGTGACTTGGTTTATCCCTATGAATTTGAAGGTAAGATGGGCAAGAATGTCCTAAACCTATTGTATTCTTTGCAATTCAATCATAAACCTTTATTTTCGAGGGTTCATAATTAGAAATGTTACGATAAATCAAGAGTAGGAAGCATGATATTCCACGTCATTTATTTGTAAGGGTTAATCCGCCCTGTGAATATGTTCATTTTTGTTTGATCTGTTTATGTCTCTATATTTTTGCACTGGACTAAATTTCAGTCGAAATATCGTTCGACTAAAGTGGCCGATTATTTATTTATAGAAATATCCACAATGACTTCCATAATGGGCATTCTTTAATAAACCTCACATCAACACCAAAATGACAAGTTGAGAAGGCCCTTATCATCTATCACGACCTCAAAGTCTAACTTCCTTTCTTTGCTTGCGTGTTAGCATTCGGAAAATATGAAAGTAATAAAAGTCACCCAAACAGCTTCCCCCCACCCTTCCTCTCAATCACTTTCTCTTCGATCACTTTCTCTTCTAACAAATAGCTGATAATATGTCAGACTATCGGGCTAACAGATTCCTCTATTTACATATACAAACCACAACCCACATAGCAAAGCACGTGTCCACTTAGTCTGCTTTCTTTACCTCTCTTTCTCTTTGCTTGCCTATCTCTAAATAACCCTCTTGAGATTTCTGTGTCCTTTTCGTCCCAAAGAGAGGATAAGGGAAGATGTCCAATGCGTGCTTGACGAAGAAGAGCTCGGGAAAGAATTCAACGGGGAGGCTGCCTCCAGAGAGAGGACAAATCAAAGTCCGGGTCTTTAGGTGGGTCGCGAAGAAAGTGGCCGACATAGCATCAGCGGCAAGGCTTGGAAGGAAGAAAAACTCCGTCCCCGACGAGACGGCCTCAGCGACACCACCGCTCAAGACCAGCGCGTGCTCACCAGCAAAGCAAGAGTAGTTCCCACGTTTTTCTGACCCCATAAATGTATGATTCCACTCTCAACCGCCCTAAAACATTTGATGAGGCAGAGAGAGAGACTATGAATACAGATGATAGTTTTTCAGAAAAAGAGAGGAAAAAAAAATCGATGATCATGCACTGATAATTCATTATGAAGAAAGGGAACAAAATACGGTTTGACTTGATGACCTTTCTTGGGAGTGTCTATGTTTACGTAAGTTTGTGCATGTCAAACAATAGTGGCATGTATGAAGATTTTATAATATTTTGTCCCATCAGACAGAAAAGGTTAGAGACAATATGAAGCAGGTTTACTTCGTTTCTAAGTATGTTAACTAATGTATGACTAGCCTCTCTGCCAACCCAGGTTATAATGGAAAAGCGGTTATTGTCAATGTACTTCAATAGATTGTGACCGAAAGTTGCAAATTTGGTGGAATAGGAATCATTTTTCTGGGTCGTCGGCTCGAATAATAGAGATAAGAACGTTCATTTCCATTGTATCAAAATAGATTAGGTCTTTACCCCCAATAGACCACTTGCATGCAAGTCTTATAATCTCTATTCTAGACAAAAATACAAAAAGGGCTAACAACTTGTTTTCATTTTTTTAAACATAATTCTAGACAAAAAAGAAAAAGCAACAACCGTTTTCATTTTTTTAAAATTGGACGAGCATTAAATTATGCATGGGTCTACCTTGTTCCCAAAGCTAACCAAAAGTTCCTATTTTTTTCTTTGTTTTTGTTCTGTTATCGACATGTACTCTGGAAAATATTAGTGTGGAGGCACTGACGAGATCGAATAAAGCTCATGTGCACATGTTCTTGAACATTTAAGTGTTTGATGACCACAGAAAATTTCATGAGCATGTACATTCGACCAAATGTTTTTAACTTCATGACATTGGGCCAAGAGGCCCCATAAAAATATTCGTAAGTAGGAGGTTTTTCTTGGTGAGTACTGGGGAACCAATTGGCAAGGTTTTTTTTAACCATGGTTGCACGCTTTCTTTATTTCATGAACATTTACATAACAATGAACCTATTGTGTTGAGGACAATATTTTTCTTTTCAACTTGATTAATTTAATCTTAAACCTTTTAATGGTCTTTCAATATAGCTTTTCTGGCCAATCTTGGATGGAAATCGATGACGTGGACAATTTTTGTAATTTTTTAACTTTGCTATAATTTTTTTCTTTTTTTTTTTCCACTGTGGACCAGTGAGGGTTGTCGTGGCCTTGGCGATGACCAGCGTCCCTTGCCAACCGCAAGTGAGGGCCTACATGCCCTCATTGGCAACTAGGTGAGGGCTTCGTGGCTCGTGCTCATAGCTAGCAAGGGCTTAGTGGTCCTTGCCTATGGCCAGGGAGGTTTGTCGAGGCCCCAATAACTCCCACCAACAATCTTGGGATTTGAATAGTGGAAAAAAAGAATAAGAAATTATAAAAAACTTTATAAAATTTTTAAAATGTAATAATTGTTCATGTTAGCAATTTTTTGTCAAAATTGATCGGAATGACTATATTGGAAGATCCTAAAGACTCAAAATTGCTAAATTGATAAAATTAAAAAACTCAAAACTAAATTGCTAATTGTATAATAGATTTAGTACGTTTTGGATAATTATTCCAAACATCGGTCGTTCCTTCGTACCTCGTACCCCCCACATCACTTACTACCACAAGCGTCATCTAATAATTAATTCACACCCTGGCCGGGCGTCTCTCTCTTTCCAAGATTTCTTTTCACACCCAACGTGAAGTCCATTCTGACTCTATCTCCAAGATTTCTTTTCACACCCAACGTGAAGTCCATTCTGACTCTACATATACATAAACCAAAACCACATACGTCTCCACCGCAACACAGCAAAACGCAAACCCCCCACTTCCTCCGCTTTCTTTACCTCTCTCTGCTTGCTTATCTCTAATATCCCCCTTGAGATTTCTCCGTCCTTCTCCTTGCACAGAGAGAGAGAGAGAGAGAGAACATCACTAGAAATGTCCAACGTGGGCGCGACGAGGAAGAGCTTGAAGAAGGATTTGAAAGCAAAGCTGCCTCCGAAGAGAGGACAGATCAAAGTTGGGATCTTCAGGTGGGTTGCAAAGAAAGTGGCTGATATCGCATCGATGGCGGGGCTCGGAAGGAAGAGAAACTGTGTCCCCGGCGAGCCGGCCACGGCGGCACACGGCAGCTGCTAATAAAATGAAAGGCGATCATGTGCTAATCATTTTTTACGACAATATATCAGTGGGGGGTAGATTTTCAGTTTCTCCTTCTATACAAGCACAGAGAAAGGGAACAAGATGGAGGTTGGCGTCATGACATTTTCTTGAGCGTGTCTATCTGTATTTGTGTAGGTTTGTCAATTTCAAACAATAGCGTGTGGCTTACCTTTGTAGAGGAAGGCATTTTGAATTACCCTGCATTTTACTGTAGCTCTAGTTAGAGAATATGCCATTGTAGTTTTACTTCGTTTATAAGTATGCCTCTATATCCACCGAAAGTTGCAAACTTGATGGGAATGTACGAGCCATTACTCGTACGCGAACTTGCAAAACCAACATTTTTTCCCATATCCCTTCTTGCCGAGAACATACGCCAATCGTTGGCCATCACATGAAAGAGGGGAGGAATCACAAAATCGTTGACTCGTACGATGTGAATCGGCCTTTACTCTTATCAGTCGCACAACAGAAGAGTTTCTAAGTGGGTCACTTGTCAGTTGTCACTTCCACGCCACCTTCTTCTAGCAAAAACGCAATCCAGATGGGTTCTTTTCTGTACTTTCCGGCTTGCCTTTCTTGACCGACTTCCGAGGAGGGACAAACAGAGGAAAAGAAAAGGTTCGCCCTTTCACTCCTTAGAACGACAAGGACAAAATGTCCACCACAGTTCGGACATATACACACAGTTAGAGACGACCCTAGCTAAACGAGAGTGGGCGAATCATATTATGAACGAAAAGAAGAAATTGACAGGCTCAGAATTGCCCCACCACCCACCCAATTTGGGCATGCTCGTAAGGTTTGCAATGTTGCGTATAATGATGAAAAGAAAAACCATTCGCTTTCCCATTGTATCAAAAGAAAAGGAAATATTTCGCTGTCATAGACGGTACAATTTCAACCGTAAATCTATATATTATTATCGTGTGTTTTGCAAAAACACTAATTAATTGAGAGATCGATGTTATCTATAAGATATTGTAATTCGATTCTTTTGAAATTAATTAGAATTGTTAGGATAAATCAAGAGTCGAAAACACGATATTTAATGTTATTCATTTATGAATGTTAATCTTCTCTCTCTATATATATTCTTTTTTTTTGTTTATGTATTTATAATTTTGAGCTAGATTAAATTTCAATCGAAACATCGTTCGATTGAAGTGACACTCGATTTATTTATAAAAAATATGCGGATGACTTCCATAACAGGTATTTAATAAAAAAATCTTCCATCAACATCAAAATGACAAGCTGAAAAGGCCCGCATCATCCATCTATCATGACCTGAAAGTCAACTTCCTTTCTCCGCTCGTGTGTTTACATTCAAAAAAGACGAAAAGTGAAAGTTCCCCCAATGAGGCTTGCTTTACTTCGTTTACAAGCATGTCATCGATCAATGTATGAGTGGTCTATATCTGCCAACCCAGGCTCTAATGAAAGTTCCAAATTCGATGGAATATGAATCAATTCTTTTGACCCATGATCATTGATCTCGTACCATGTTTGTGGATGGGTTTTTCCTTTTTTCCTTTTATAGTCACATCGCAGAAGAAGTTTTCAGTGAGTCACTTGCCACTAATTCCTTGCAACTTCAAGATCGGCAAGTGGGAATTTCCTTTGGGTTTACCTTGTTTCCAAAGCTAATCGAAAGTTCCTATTCTTTTCTCACGTTTTTCGTGACCCCCTAGATGTATGATTCTACTCTACAATTGTCCTGGAGGATCTGATGAGGCAGAGAGAGAGAGAGAGAGAATGCATAACTAATGATAGTTTTTCTTCCCAAGGATATGTGTGCACAAGGGGGAATAATTATCCAAAAAATCATAAACATATTGTATGGTGACCAATTCAGTCCTAAACATTTTGATTGTACACATTTAGTCTTATACATTTTGATTATTTGTCAATTTAGTCCTAAACCTTTTAAACGCGCCCGTTTAGTCTTAGGCATTTTAATTATTATTTTTTTTGAGATACTGTCATATGTCGGCTGATGATAGATTTTCGGTGTCTCTCCGATACAATCACAGAGAAAAGGGAACAAAATGGAGATTGGCGTCATGACATTTTTTGGGTGTGTCTAATCTATTTTTGTGCATGTCAAACAATAGCGTGTGGCCTACTCTTACAAAGGAAGGCATTTGGTATTTCTCTGCATGTTATTGTAGCACTAGTTAGAGAAAATGCCATCCAGTTTTATTTCGTTTGCAAAATTTGATGGAATATGAATCGTTTTTCTCGTCACGTCCTTCCATGCCCACTTCTTCTTCCGGCAAAAACACAGTCCACTTTGAAGTCACCAAAAACGGCTTGATTCTACTCTGTCCATTCCCACTGCCTTTCTTGACCAACTTTCGAGGAAAAGAAAAAGGGAAATGACACGCGCCCTTTCTAAACGAGGGGGGCATATCATGCTACGGACCAAAGCAAGAAAAAGGTGTAGGGCTAAATTAATCAAATTAAAAAGTTTAGGATTAAATTGACCGCTGCACGATAGGTTTAGGACTTTTTGGATGATTCTCAACTATTTGACTGAGTTTTGGTAGACATCAATTTGACCGGTCATAATCTTGATTAAGGCTTGGCGGATTTCATGACATGAACTTTAGCTGATGATATTGTCTGGGTAAAAAAAGGAGGAATTAGCTGAGGTAGCTAGGCAAGAGGAGAAAAATGTTAACTAATGGATGGGAAAGAAGTTTGCTAGATCATGTGAAACATCCTATTTTATGCCCAAAAAAAAAAAAACAAATTCTAATTTATAGTTAGCTTTTAGCGAAAATCAATGGTTTCGTGGGTTAAATACTATGGCGGCCGTGAGAGAAAAATATGTTCTGATATGATATCACCTTGAAGGAAAAAACGAATTTGGTTTGGTTTATGCCAACATGAGTTTTTATTCGATCTATTTAGGAATAATTACACAAATAGTTCCTAAATTTTGGTTCAATGTGCAATATCGTCACAAAACTTTTAATTTGTTCAATCTTGGTGTATGTACTTTTGTTAAATGTTCAATATAATCCCCAAAATATGTGAAAATATACAATATTATTATTCCATTAAATCAAGTCAACGGAAATTGTTGATTTGGCTTCTATTTTGGTAATTTGAATAATGGACAAAAAAATAAAATCACACGTCAACCCAAATTAGGCTATAATGCATGAGTTATAAGTTGGGACCCATTGAGATTTACTTTTGGAGATTACACCAGTTTCGACAACCGTCTATCCAATCAATTATTGATCACACCATTATATGATCGTCCTTAAGCAAATGAATTATGGGCCACCTTGAATATATTAATTGTCCCAAACTACATCAATTCTCCGATTTAGGATTTCTCTAACACAACTCATGCGCGCGCCCTAGCACCTTTAAAGAAAATTCGGTTCATACTTTCAGGGGATTTTTAATCAATTGGGGGAAAAGCCATGTGATTGATGTTGTGGGGCACCTAATAGTTTCACCTTTTTATGAATGTTTGAGACGATACTACTAAACACATTCTCCATTATTTTATTTGATTATGTGACTTGATTAGTTCTCTTGCTTAAATTAGTCCCTCCACATTATTTACCCTAGTGTTCTTGTTAACTTGAATTAAGTAATGAATTCTACGTGGACCGACTTCTTTTGGTCTCATTTCTGTTTTTCTCTTTCTTTCTCTGTCTTTCTTGCTATCGTGATTCCTCTCTAAGACCCTGCAACATTGAATCCAATCTAGTTTATGTGATTCCGTTGGCCAATCCAAATCATCTGACTCAATTTCCTATGATGAAATCATTATCAATAATCCAACGTTATGGAAACGATCACAAAGGATGATAGCAAGTTGTGGCTGTCTCCAACTATAAAGGGAATTATGCAATAACATCCCGAATGTTTGAAAAATTAATAGTTGCCTAACAGTTGTCGACTTTGTTATTTTCCTGTCCAAAGTTAACAAAGGACCCTTACCCTCCTTTGTTGATTCACTCATCGATCGAACTTGAATGGTCTTTTACTATTTCGATGAAGTAAAGGGATACTCTCGTCAACTTCGTGGTGGAAGGAGTTCTGCGATTCCGGAAGTTGGTCCAGTCGAAGTGCGTAAAAATAAGTACGAATATCACCTTGATCCGCTATACGAAAAAGGAAAACAAAAAGATCTCATATTTCAGTCCATAAATTTCTAAGGTAAGGGCGGTGCGGTATTCCGATTCGATGAGTTTACCGATGTCTATCGGAGCGAAGACAAACAACCTCTGGGTTCGGTTCCTTCATAAAGGACAAATAAAAACCAAATAATAAAGTACAAAGGCTTTGCAAAGCGATCTGATCTATAAAACAATCGATAGAGTTTGATTATCCTTTCCTTATCATCTAAGTTAAAAAAAAAAAAAAAGCAAACACAATTGGAATGGCTCAAAAAACGCTGTGCTGTTCACATTACATTATTCGTAGTAATGTAACTAATGCATTGACCCACCTCTCCTATCTGTCTCTCACTCGCCTTCTCGTTCCATATCTTTGACCCACATTGAACTCACCAAATAAGCTAAATTGTGTTCATCGTGTCAATTCGTCAATCAATTCCAAAAACATTCCAAACATGAGAGATTAACAAAAGGACTAGATGCTCAAATGGCCCTGATTTTAATCGAGTGTAATCCGTTCAACTTTGATAAACACAAACCTTACACCCCAAGACAACGATACCCCGAAAATTGTCTTGCGAGGTTGTCACTAATCGGCTACCTAATTCTCCGTTAACTTCCGAAAACTTTGACCTCCATTTTGACTAACTCTTTCGATGTAAAACTGTGTTTTCGCGTGCTTACGAGAGGGGTAATATGAAATTCAAAGTCTTGGGAAATTTTTCCAAAAGTCCTAAATTCATTGTACTTTTATCAATCATTTCTAAAATCTTTTAATTTTTTCAACTGAGTCCTAAATCTTTTTGCATTTTTCCAATTAAGTCATTTTGCTAATTTTGGTCGAAAAACGCCGACATGTACGTCGATTGTCCTATGTGGCATGACCAACACTTACGTGAATAATTTCTAATGTTATTTTAATACTTTTTATCTTTTATTTTTCTTTTCTTAGTGGCTGGCAAGGGCCCAAATGAGCCTGAACCAACACCTCCTACTCCACCGTCACCAAAGAAGTCAATCACTTCTCCCTTTGACAGAGTCTGTGATAGACCAGATTTGAAGATGAAATGCTCTAAGGCGTCCAGATCTAGGCGAGGCCCTGGGGACCCTCGACACCTGCTTAGAAAAGAAAACAAAGAAAAGGAAAAAGAAAAGAAAAAGAAAGCAAGAATTAATTAAAAAAAATTTATAAAATATCATTAAAATTTATTCACGTGACGATCGATCAAATTTTTTTAATTAATCAAAAAAAGGTTTAGAACAAAAAAGATTGGACTGAATTGATAAAAGTACAGTAAATTTAATATTTTTCGAACAATTTTTCTCAATTTTACAGGCTATCATGTCGTGGAAATCGCTCCTCCTGTGGACGATTCAAGTCAACGAACGTCTTTGGTCGATCCAAGGCAACGGCTGTAGAAACTATCCACTGCTGAGTCATTCACGGTCGTGAAACAGCTGCATCCCAACATCTGGGGTCTCAGCTTAGAATTGGCCTACGAGCACACGGAATTCTCCGTCGTACTGCTACACCATGCTTCTAGAATTCTTTTTTTATTATTATTATAACATGCCGGTGAAGTAAATAAAAGTGAAGAATATTGTTTTTCTTGTGTTGTTTGAAAATTATAATAAGTAAAAATGAAGGAAACATGGCAAAGATTTACTTGTACATCTTTTAGGGTTAATACCAAGAAAAATCTCAAACTTGTACATTTATGATCAATTTACTCTAAACTATTTTTTTTTTATCAAGAAAAATCCAAAATCGGTACACTTGTGATAAATATATCCTAAATTATTTTTTGACCACGTAAAACCCCAAACCGATACACTAGTGAAAATTTACCCAAAAACTATTTTTTCGATCATCAAAAATCCTAAACTAATACACTTCCGACAAATTTACCATAAACTTGTACACAAATTTACCATAAATTGGTACATTTATGATAAATTTAACCTCCATTAGTTTCCGTTAAATTGATTTAATATCTCAAAAATTTCAAAATTGATACACCTATAACAAATAAAGAGTAAAAATCCCTAATGAATACACCAATCAACGACCACATATCATCTAACTCAACAATTTGAAAGTAAAATTTAGTGAAAACTAACGGAGGGTAAATTTATCGCAAGTGTACCGGTTTGGGGTGAATTGGTCTCATGTATACTAGTTTAGGATTTTTGGTGGTAAAAAAAAATTGAAGTAAATTTGTCGCAAATGTACTAGTTTGGAGTTTTTTATGGTTAAAAAAATAATTTAGAATAAATTTATCATAAGTGTATCGGTTTGAGTTTTTCGTGATAGTAACCCTATCTTTTATTCATAAATGTTGTCTTCAAGCGCTAGTCCGTCACCGATTTGGAGAAGAAAGTCAAAGAGTGAGCTGAGTGAAAATTCTGCTAAGTACTCGAGAGGTTTTGAAGCCCCCTTGTTAATTTGTAAATTGCTTGTCAAATCAATAAAATGAGTCTATATGTATACATATCTAATTAAAATGACTAGGTTGAACAATGTAATTAAAATGACTAGATACAATGTCCCACTCCTGCAGGGTTGGAAAAAAGAGAGAATCGTCTTGGCAAAACTTGGAGGGGCTTCAACTCCTGTCGATCTATTCATCCTTTATTTCCTTCGCCAGCCACTGCTCGGCAACCCTGGCTGGCCATCATCACCCTCGTTGGCCCTTCTCGGTGATGGTGGGATTGTGGCGGTGAGGGTTGTCGGTCACCGACTGCGGTTAACGGAAAAGATACAATAATAAAAAAAAAGCCATGTATCATGCGAGAAAAGCGATGGTGGTTTGTAACATCTATTTTTTTTTTTATAGAAAAAGATTTAGCTTATTTTTAAATTAATTTAGATAAAATCTATATTAAAAATCAAATTTAGATCAAAATGACGTCCTCTTAAGTCTTAACCACTTCATTGCCACGTAGGATAGAGAAATAATAAAAAGAGCCACATCGGTATTTTCCGTCAATCAATTTGGACAGAATTAATGGAAGAATTCAATTGCATCAATTTGGTAAGTTTTAGGTTTCGATTGCAAATTTTTCAAATTTTATAATTCAATTACACCTTCATAATAAGGTTTAAAATGATATATTTTGAGGGGCTTTGATTCAAGCACGGAGATTGTACGTTCATAACCCTAGCTCATTCCCATTTAATTTGGGCGGAACTCCACGGATGAATTGAAAAAGAAATTTTTATTGGTTCTACCTCCTCTTTTTTATGAAAAGAACGAATCTTTTTATCGAAGGAAGGGAACAAACTATAGGTTGATTTCATGACCTTTCTTGGGTATATCTTTCTAGTTTTATGTACGTTGTGCATGCCAAACGAAAGTGGCCTTTTTTTTTTCCCTGCTCGTCTCCACTTCGTTTTCCTTTCTATCGTAGCAACAGTTAAATTGTTGTGTCTTCATCTATTTGATTTAATGCCCTTCGACATTCCCTACTTCTGTTCTTTTTTAATACTTTTTTGGGGCCAAAACCCGCTTTATCTGCCGCTTATTTTGTTATGAAAAAAGGGAAAGATCTCAACGTACTTTCGACAAATTGCCATCGAAAGTTGCGCACTTTTTTCTAGTAAAACATAATCTATTCCGTACGGGTACATGGAACCAGACAAGACCAGACCGCACTGCACCGATATATTTATCTTTATGCAAAATTTTCTTTTGTTTTAAATAGTAAAGAAAAGAAAATTACCAAAAACTTAAACTGAACCTATCCAATCAGAATATCGGATCGAGAACGATCAGTCCAATCCGATCCGATCCGATCCTCAATTTTAAAGCGGAATCGGCCGAATCCCGTTGACACCTAATTTTAACGATCCCATATTATTATTATTATTATTATTATTATTATTCGTTAAATAAGAATACGTCTAATTTATTTTTGTCTTATTGCAAAATAGAACAAGTAAAAAATATATATATAAAATGAATTTTAAAAGAAAAGGAAGAAAGAAAAAAAAAAAAAGAAATAAAATCAGATCGGGCCGGTTGGATCCGAGCTCGCGCAGGCGAAACCCGAATAGTGCGGCCCAGTTGGGCAATTCTCCTTGTCAGTCCATTTTCTTCTCTTTGTGTACTGGCCCACATTTGATTCATTCGGCCCAAGTTTTTTTCTTTCCTCTCCTTCTTATTTCTTCTTGTGCTATTTGCCTTTCTCACGTGTGTTTCTTGCTCCAGCCCACTCTCACGTCACTCTCTTTCACTTTATTCACGTCACTTTCTCCTTCACTCATTTACAGCCACACAAATTCACGGTCACTTTTCACACACATCACTCATTGTCATCCGCACAAAAAAAAACTTGGGGAAGGAGGCAACGTGCATAAAAGGAAGGAGAGAGGGCAGGCCTTGGGTTGGCTCGTTCGGCTCCAGGAAGAAAGTTGGGTTCAGCGAAAAAAAATAGAGAGGAGATAGAGAAGAGTTGAGGGGGAAGGTGCGAGTTATACGGTTGAAGGAGAAAAACCCTTCTTCCAGTTGATCTCCCGAGCTCATCGGCGGCTTCGTTCATAAAGGTTGGCCTCCTCTCTCGAGTTTGGTTGCACCCTTTCGGCCACGACACTCGCCGGTCCGAGAGCTTCGATTTCTCGGATCGGCGGGTCTCGAACAGGTTCCTATGATATTTTGGCCATCATAGATCCTCCTTTTGAGTTGTTGATGCGCATTGATGCAACACCCATCCCGGCCGCTAGGTTGTGACGCCTTTTCTTGGTTTGTCGTTCGGTCGCGCTCGTTTGCCTTTTAGTTTATTGTCTTTGTTTGGTTCAACCGTGGGTGTTCTTTTTGAGCGATTAACCATTCGGTGGGCCTGCGCCCAGTGAGATGGCGCGAGTTGGTGGAGACTTGAGCCTCGATCGAGTTCGTCGTTGGTAGTTCGTTAGTTGAGACCGTCGCCGGTGATCGTCGGTCCTTCGGATGGTTGTGGGTCTCTTTGAGCATGACCCGGCAGTGGCGCGGACGAACAACTCCAGAAGGTGCGGCGCGGAGGTGAGCAAAGCCTGGTGGTCCCGAGAGTGCAGCGTTGCCATCGACGTGGGTTCGGGCCGGGGCGACGCGAGGATGAACAGAAGTGACTCGAGCTCGGGCTGCGGCGACGCAAACATCAACGCACGATGACACCAACTCGAGCAGAACCGGCAGGCATGACCTGGTAGTAGTGCGACGAGCGGATCCCGGCGATGCGACGAGCGAACCACGGCGTGGTCGTGGCAAGGCAAGTGAAGGCTAATGACGTCGGAGGAGTTACGCCACCGTCTAGGTCACAAAGAAGGGCGTCGGAAGTAGGAAGAGTCGGTTGGCTTCCAACAATCCCGAAGGGTATGTCCCGGTGGTGGTGCGATCGGCGGTTTCCGGTGTTGCGGTGGCAAGGTGAGCAAAAAGCTAATGTCGTCGTCGTCGGGATGTTGCAGAAAAAGGGACCAGAGGAAGAAGACGGTGAATAGTGGCACGGCCTCTTCACGTTTTTTCCCCTTTTGTTGGCTGTCATGGGCTTCTTGGAGGGCTGGCCCTAATGAAATGAAGGAGAGTGGAGTCGGTTCGTTGTGTGAAATTTTGTGGAAGAAAAAAGACATGCATTTGGGCCGGGTTATTTTGTTCAAGAAAGGAGCCGGTCGTGGGCTATGTGGGGTGTTCGAGCGGGCTGAACAAAAAGAAGAGAAGCTTCTGGGCCTGGTCTGTCTTGTTCAGGGGAGTGGTTGTTTTGGGCGTGAGGGAGCCATGGGCGGAAGTAGGGTGAAGCCCGGTTCGTTTAAGAATAAAAGAAAGTGGGCCCGAACTCCTTTGTATCAACAGGCCCGGTTCGGGTCCCCTCTCCCGGGCCCGATCAGGTCCGACGGCTCGATCTAGGCCCGGTTCTGAGAACTCGACCCGGATCCGGTCCATTTTAATTAAAAAAAATATTAAATATCAAATAAAAAAATAAATAAAAATTCAAAAAAGTAAATAAAAAAATTCAAAAAATCAGAAAATTTTCAGAAAATTAAAAAAATAATTTTTGTGACCTTTTTACCCATAATGTGAATTTTAAGCCCGAAATTGGTGTTGATTGAAGACCGATGTCCAATCCGGTCTGATAATCGTTGTAATTCGACTTTCGAGTCGAAATTGTT
Organism: Rhodamnia argentea; assembly: GCF_020921035.1. Classification (NCBI taxonomy): domain Eukaryota; kingdom Viridiplantae; phylum Streptophyta; class Magnoliopsida; order Myrtales; family Myrtaceae; genus Rhodamnia; species Rhodamnia argentea. Next base: position 3,634,870 of record NC_063154.1, on the reverse strand, counting down.
TGTTTAAATATTGCCATTATAGATTTGGTTTGCATGTGCTTATCCCGATCTTTATTTGGCATATTTATCCGATTGAGTGTTTACATACATTGTCTTTTGAAAAATTGCCTGTTAATCGCTTTCCCTATATGTTAGGTTAAGGATAAATAGGTAATTGCACGAAATGACAGAAAAACATTATGCATGATCATTTAGTACCTGGTTAGATACCTGATAAGTTTAAAATGATATGCAGAATGTGTGGTCACCTTAAGGAATACCAACCGGTTAGGTACCGAAAGGGCGTTAATTATCTAGTTAGCGTAAACAAGTTCCCGAACCTAGAAGCTCTGGTTGCGTATGAATCGAGATAACCCTCCCGTGTCTCGATTGGTTTCTAGCCGACCCCAATAGGCTAGTGGCGACTCTTAATAGCGTTTTAGCTTGCTATTCAGTAAACGAAATCCAAATGTCACGCGAGGTAGGACTTGGGAGAGTCCAAGCCATTGACCGATGGCAATACCTCTAAACCCCGCCGAACCTTCTGCGGGAGGCCGAAGGCGAGGTCGCGACAAATCCGAAAACCGATCACCCCCTGCCATTTTGTAGTCGCTATATCTATCGGTTCTCTTCTCTCCTTTACCACTTTCCTTTCTTTGACCAACTTATTGGCGATATTTGCGGGATATCGGTGGATTTGCGCTTTTCCTATTCAAAGGAAAGGAGAGATTGTAGGCAAATTGTTATAGGCAAATCTGTATATTGATAGTTTTCCTATTTTTCGAGTTTGCTTGTTTCCTTTGTTGTAGCAACCGTTGTGTACAAATTGCAGAGTAATGGCAGCTGATCTCTCATGAAAAAATAAGAGTTTTTTTTTGCCCGAGGACATAGGCACATCGCCGAACCTCGTAATTCTTGTGTTCTTCTTTGTGATTACTTTATCAAAATTCAACATGGTATCGGAGCGGGTTTCAGATCGGCAATTCCTGTGAGTACTGTACCGATTTTCTTTTTGGTCGTCTTTTGTCGTCTCTGCAATTCCTTTTTTGTCGGCTTTACATTATGGGTGATAAAGAGAAGGCTGTTGTAGGGACGGGGTCATCGAAGACCGTTGTGTAGGAGGCACACAATCAGCAACTCACATCCTTGTTGCTGAATGGGAGGAACTTTTTGCGGTGGTCCCGAGCCGTCACAATTACTCTTGGTGGATGATCTCGGTTGGGCCACATCACTGGTCGGACAAAAATTCCTCAAAGTCTGATCCCTCTTTTGAGGAATAGCAAGCCAATGACCACAATGTGATGTCTTGGATATTCAATTCCATGGAACCGAAGATCTACGAGATATTTGCATATTCAGAGTCAAGAAAGGCGTTGTGGGATTCGATATACGAGATGTATGGTCAAGCCAAAAATGCATCTCGGATCTTTGAGCTACAGCAAGGACATGCTTGTTCTAAGCAAGGTGCAACATAATCTTTCACAAAACACCTGGGAAAAATGAAGAAGCAATGGGATGAGCTTCGTTAGTATAGACTTGCGACCCAGAATGCGATAGATTATATCAATCGAGAAGAGCAAGATAAAATCTTTCAGTTGTTAGCAAGCATCAGATCCGAATTTGAGGACACCAAACGTCAAATTCTTATGAGTCCTCAATTGCCTACTTTCAATGAAGTTTGTGCCATAATCCAAAGTGAGGAAACAAGGAGACGTCTCATGCCTTCAGCCCCAATTGCATCGGGAGAGCTCGGTGAACAATCGGCCCACATTGCTATCAACATGAAGCAAGGAGATCCCACTGCTCGGTTTGCCAAACGAAAATTCAAGAAACCAGCACAATATCATTGTGACCATTGCAATCGTGATGGCCATTTCAAAAAGAGGTATTGGGTCCTTCATCCGCATGTGCATTTTTTCAAAGACAGGGGTGCGAAAGCTAAGGTGACAGTCCAAGACAATCTGAATATTTTTCAATCCAAGTTGGAGGCTTTGTCTCAACAAGTTCAACAATTACTTCAGATACATGGCAATGGAACAAACGCCTCCAGCATTGAAACTAGAAATTTGGCTATGACATCCGGTAATGTTCATGCCTACTCAACTTTATCCAAAACTCAATTTATTGTTGACTCTGGGGCTACATACCACATGTGTAGTTCTCCAAACTTGCTATCCAATATTACTTCAGGTGTGTCATATCCACCTATTACTATTGCTAATGGTGGGCGGGTTCCAACTAGAGGTGTTAGACAAATTGAATTCTTCTCACATAACTCTGAAGCTTTATTGGAACCCGAATTATCCTCAAATTTATTGTCAGTTAGCAAATGCACTAATCGGTGGAATTGCAATGCTATTTTTACCCCTCATAAGGCTTTCTTCCAAGATCAAACCACTAGGAGGATGATTGGTGAAGGGCGGTTGCGAAATGGGCAGTATATGGTGAACTTCAACAACAAAGTGTTGATGGCACAAAGGAAGACCGTTAACATATCCCGGTTGTGGCATTGGCGTTTTGGTCATCCCTCCGACTAGGTGTTACATGCTCTTGATATGACTTTAAGTTATTATTCCAATTGCTGTGATCCTTGTCATTATGCTAAGCCGCATAGGTTACCATTTCCACATAGCACACATAAATCGAAACGGTTATTTTATTTAGTTCACTTGGACGTTTGGGGGGCTTCTCCTATTGATTCTAAGGAGGGGTTCAAGTATTTTGTTATATTTATTGATGATAAATCCCGAGCCATGTGGCTTTATTTGCTTAAATTCAAAAGTGAAGTTCCGATCGTGTTTCAAGATTTTTGCAATATGGTGAAAAATCAATTTAACACTACAAGAAAGATTCTTTGTACAGACAATGGAACCGAATATACCAATCGGGCTTTTCAAGTGTTCTTGCGTGACCTAGGAATCATTCATCGGACCTCTTGTGTGGGAACTTCACGGCAGAATGGAGTTGCGTAAAAGAAAAATAGGCATCTACTTGAAGTTACCCGAGCGTTATTATTCTCAAGAAATTTACCCAAGACATGTTGGGCAGATGCGCTCCTTACTAGCTGCTACTTAATCAACTGTTTGCCTAAAAAGGTGTTGGAATATGAAGTTCCAATTGAAAGCCCGTATGGCCGAAAATTTGGTATCTCTCACCTAAGAATTTTCGGATGTGTGTGTTATGTGCATTTTCAATCCGGTGACAAGCTGGATTCGCGAGCTTGAAAGTGTGTGTTTTTAGGATACTCGAATGTCAAGAAGGGATATAAATGCTATGAACCAAGTACTAGACGCGTTTATATTTCTCATGATGTTGTCTTTGATGAGACTAACATGTTTTTTTACCAAGAATCAAATTCAGGGGGAGCAAGATGACTATTTTGAATTTTTGCTTCCTATCCTACCTATCGAACCTTCAATGTTCGATCAAGAGGAAATTCCAACAACGGCTGTTCAATGGAATCAATCTATGAATATAGAAAATGTCAACACTGCTCTTGTTCAAGTTGCAACCGATTTGGAAGTCGGGGCGGATTTGGAAGTTGGGGCCGACGATGCAACGGAGGGAGTTCCAGCAGATGCGGTACCTATTATCTCAGCCCCAATCAACAGATCTTCGCACATTCCAAGGCCTTCAACTCGACCCCATGATTTTTCCACATATTATACTGCTCAGCATCCTATTCAAGATTTTATTGGGTATGATAGAATTTCCCATAAGTATTTAAGTTTCTTGTCCGCTATTGAAAATCAACAGGAGCCCAATACCTTCTTGGAAGCATGTAAAAACGGTGTGTGGGTGAATGTAATGAAAGATGAGCTTCGGGCATTGGACCGTAATCGTACTTGGGAACTTGTTAAATTGCCAAATGGGAAGAAGATAGTTGGATGTCAATGGATTTATAAGATCAAATATAATAGTGATGGGTCGGTTGAGAGGTACAAAGCCCGGCTTGTCGCAAAAGGGTATACTCAAACCTATGGGATAGAGTACAAGGAAACATTTGCTCTTGTAGTGAAAATGAATACAGTTCGTGTCCTTCTATCCGTGGCAGTTAATTGTGGCTGGCCGTTGTTTCAGATAGATGTGCCAAAAGCCTTGGAAGAGGTCTATATGAATGTCCCTCCAACACATTTCTTAGAGAATGATAAGGGAATGGTTTGCAAATTAAAGAAGGCAATATATGGTCTCAAACAGTCACCTAGAGCATGGTATGGAAAACTAAATTCTGCACTCATTAGATTTGGTTTCAAAAGGCGCACAACCGATTCTTCAATGTTTAGTAAAGCGATCGGTGAAGGTATTGTTGTCATTCTCATTTATGTTGATGATCTTATTATTACCGGAAGTAACTTAACAGGTATTGCGGAACTTAAGCAATTGTTGAACAAGGAATTTGACATTAAAGACCTTGGAAAATTGAGGTATTTTTTGGGCATAGAGGTAGCAAGTTCTGACAAAGGTCTATTCTTGACTCAAAGGAAATATGTCCTAGATCTATTGAAGAAGATTGGTAAGTTGGGCGTTAAACTTGCTAGCACTCCTATGAATTACAAAAGTAAGACTGTGTCTAATGAAACACTATTAGAGGATATTGGGCAATTTCAATATATGGTAGGGAGATTGATTTACCTAACCATTACTAGGCCCGACATTGCTTGTTCTATCGGCTATGTAAGCCAATTTATGCATAAACCTACATAAGGGCATATGGAATTGATAAACCAGCTCCTTCGATATCTAAAAGCTTCCCTAGAAGAGGAATATTGTTGAAGAATAATGGTAATACAGAGATTGTAGGTTTTACCGATGTTGATTGAAATGGCAACCCTATGGATAGAAAATCTACCATAGGCTTTTGTACCTTTATTGGTGGAAATATTGTTACCTGGAAAAGTAAGAAGCAAACAGTTGTGGCTAAATCTAGTGCGGAAGCCGAGTACCGAGCCATGACTGCTGCCACTAGTGAGATCGTATGGCTCCGTCTATTACTTCAAGAACTGGGCTGCGATGTCATGTCCAAACCTACGAAGCTATTCCGTGATAATCAGGCAGCAACACATATTGCTTCAAATCTAATCTTTCATGAGAGGACCAAATAGATAGAGGTCGATTGTCACTTTGTAAGGGAAAAGGTTCAAGACAAGACAATAGAGATGTCATATATTCGTAGTAAGGATCGACTTGCTGATGTCTTCACCAAAACTTTATCCAAGGGAGTATTTCAGGATATGGTAAACAAGTTGACCTCTAACGATGTCTTCGCTCCAACTTGAGGGGGAGTATTGGCGATATTTGCGGGATATCGCTAGATTTGCGCTTTTGCTATTCAAAGGAAAGGAGAGATTGTAGGCAAATCTGTTATAGGCAAATCTGCATATTGATAGTTTTCCTATTTTTCGAGTTTGCTTGTTTCCTTTGTTGTAGCAACCCTTGTGTACAAATTGCAGAATAATGACAGCTGATCTCTCATGAAAAAATAAGAGAGTTTTTCGCCTGAGGACGTAGACACATCGCCGAACCTCATAATTCTTGTGTTCTTCTATGTGATTGCTTTATCAAAATTCAACACAACTTTCAAGGATGGACAGAAAGAGAGAAACAGAAAAGAATAGAACGTGCAATCCTTTTCACTTCTTTGAAGGACAAGACAGAGTCCCCTACATTTCCGACATATGTATCATGGACGAAAAACTGAGACCCCAATTTGGGCAATGATAATAAAAATGTTTGTGTAGCTGTGCATAATAATAGAAAGAAAAAAGTTCACTTTTCCATTGTATAGGAATAAATTAGGTCTTTAATACTTTACTTCCCTGTAAGTCTTAAAGATCAGAAATCCGGGGAAAAAAGTTTCAGGTCGTTTCCATTTATTAACATAATTCAAGAGTGCCGGTATTAAATTAGAAGAGCATGTGGTGCTAGCGTGAGCTGCAATTCTCTAATTTGTAGGGATTTTATTTTTCCTCCTGATTTGTAGAGGATTCTTTTTCTTAATTTATAGAGGCTTGACTTGCAGAAGAAGTCCGTATGATTGTATATCTATGAATCTGTACATACTTGATGGAATAACAAAGAAGAAAAGAAAAAAGAGAGAGAGGGTGAGGTGTTTGACCGAGGACGTAGGCATATTGCCAAAACTCGTTAAAATCGTGTGTTCTTTACGTTCTTTATCTGCTTTTCAACATGGTATTAGAGCCTAGGGCTTGCTTCCCGTGAGTACTGTACACAAATCCTCAATTACGGCGGTCTCACTGGACTCAATTAGCAAAATTTGAAAATTGTTAGGACTCAATTGACAAAAAAATGGTTTAAGACTAAATTGATATAATTGTAATAGATTTAGAATTTTTGTGATAATTTTCCGGGATAAAAATCCATTTTTTGAGGCCAAATAAAGATAACGCGTCTAATCTTTAATTTTTCATTTTGTTTGGTCTTTTTTTAGAGACTTTGGACCAACAAAGTGGCGAGCATAAAAATACTAAAAGTGCCAAAGTTTGTGTATAATGCTTACTTTGATGCCAAAATTTTTCGCCGGCTCACTTAAGTGCCAAATCAGAGAAAAAACGACCACTTAAATGCCAACGGCAAGAGATTCCGGCCAAAAAATATATGTGACATTTATTATTGAAATATTTTAATGACACGTCATTTATAAAAATCAGTTCACGTGATAATTTTTTTTTATTAGTCCAGGTGGTGAATTTTTTAAAAAATTCAATCTCAAACTTAAAAATAAGCTAAAAAATAAAAAAAAGTATTTATCAAATTTTTTAAATTTTTAAATTTTTAGCTTTTTTTTATTGCTAATTGGAATTCTCCGATGAGTCACATAAGATTAGGTTAAATTTTCATGTAAGATTTCCGACAAGGTTCAACGGAGTTAGCACACAAATAATCATTTAAAAAAAATAGGTACTTAAGTGATCCAAAAAAGAAATTTGCACCAAAGTGAGTGCCATGTACAAACTTTGGTACTTCGATGTCCTTCTACCAAAAGTGGTGAAGCTTCTTCACTGGACTTCAGTTTGATGCAATCTTTTGATCATGCAATCGAAGACCAGCACGAATCTTCAATGCGTCCTTTTTGTGTTTATAGTCCGTGTCAATTTTTGTCGCTTAAAAACATCTTGATTTTTATTGTAATTGTCGAATAGTTGGATCACGATAAAATTGACTTAATGTGTGTCAGCAAATAAAGTTAGGCATGCCGTGTCATGTTGCGTAATATTGAGATTTTTTTTTTGTAATATATGTTTTATTTGTGCCAAGCCAACAGATCTTGTCCAAATAAAAATTTCCTTCTTCTTGTTTAAACATAATGCCATTCGTGAAATTGGGTAAAACTCTTTTATTGGTCTTATATATTTCCTAGATTCATTTTTACCTCTTTTCACGTGCAATACTCGTACTTCTATATATTATCATATTTTTGAGCTAGATAAATTCAAATAAAAACACCATATGACTAAAGGTGCATTTGGTTGGGGGAAAAATCCATGATAAAGGAACTAGAAAGCATTTTCTAGAAAAATAGTTAGTTTTCCTGTGTTTGATGATCCGTGATCGAAAATACTAGTCGGTATTTAGACCTCATTCGAAAAATGTTTCAATTTCATAACTTTATCTGAGGGAAAAAATGTTTTTACATATATTCTTATATTTTACTTTTTACTTTTTTGTTTCTATTATTTTATTATGTTCTCTTTTTTTTTCCTTCTTTCTCAATCGATGGGCCTCGCCTATTGCCGGTCGAGAAAGAATAAAATTAAACAAAATAATAATTAATAATAATTAAAAATTAAAAAAGTGAAAATCTAAAATCTAAAAATATAAAAGTTATAAATACAAAACATAAAATGTCAAAAATAAAATTAAAAATTCGAGATGAACAATACCGGAAAGTGTTTTCACCTCTTAGATTTAGTAATTCACTTTTCCAATTTTATGTATGAATTTTTCGTTGATCAAAAAGTGAAAATCCGAAAAATCAATTTCAAAAGAACACCTCTCACTAAAACAAACGCACCATAATGCGATATTCGATCTAGGCAAAGTACCCCACTGTACCTCGAAAATGGGTGTTGAATTACCTTTACATCAAAACCAAAAAAAGAGAGGTAAAACTCCTTTCGACTGCGAAGATGGAAAATGACAAAGCTGAAGAGGCTTGTAAAATCTAAAATGGCACTAGCTTCAAATCCCTTTCAAAGCTTTTATGCGTGTACCTTCGAAAAATTAAGATAAAGTCCCTTCGTTTTGCCCCCACTCATTTCTCATTATCAAGAGTGCCCTTAAAAGATGCCAGCAAATTGCATGGAAACAACAGCTGTTCCTTCGTACCTCGTCCCTCCACATCAGTTGCTACCACGACGAATCATCTCTTTCACACTTTTCTGACTCTCGGTATATTTTTAACCAAGCCCGCATACGTCTCCACCTGTCCACCAAAACACAGCAGAATACACCTCGGCCCCCTCTTGCTTTCTTTACCTCTCTCTCTGCTTGCTTATCGCTAATAACCCTCTCGAAGTTCCCCTTTCCTCTTCCTTGCAGAGATAGGATCGCAGAAAATGTTCAATGTGCGCAACCCGAAGAAGGATTCGAAGGCAAGGCCGCTGCCTCCGAAGAGAGGACAGGTCAAGGTCGGGATCTTCAGGTGGGTGGCGAAGAAAGTGGCCGATATAGCATCCATGGCAAGGCTTGGAAGGAAGAGAAACTCTGTCCCCAACGAGCCACCCTCCCCGACACCACCGGTCAACTCCAGCGCACGCTCACTGGCCAAGCAAGACTAGCTCTCACGTTTTTCTGACCCCGTAAATGCATGATTCCGCTCTCAGCTGCCCTAAAAAATTTGATGAGGCACTCGAGAGACTATGAATATTGATGATAGTTTTTCTTTCCAAGGACTATGTTTTTTTTGTGCTTCTTCTGCTGTGTAGTGCTTCGTGGGTACGATGATTGTGTACTTAATAATTCATCATGACCAGGGATCAAAATCTAGGTTCAGTTCATGACAAACAATGGTGGCCGGCGAGAACTTACATTATTTATATTTTTTACGAAGGAAAGCATTTTGTTTTTATCGCTTTTTTTTCTTCGGCCTTTTCGCCTTTTTTTTTTTTTTTTTGACTTTTTTATTGGAGAATGTATGAGAGTGAAGGTCCTACGGACACGTGTGGCATGTGCATTGGCAAGATTTGGGTACGTGGCTTTTTTTTTTTTTGGCCTTTTTCCTTCCTTTTATGAGTCTCCTCGCATTATGGGAAGAGTTCCAAGTGGACCACTTGTCACCTCCATGCCACTTTCTTCTTATAAGCCAAAATCCATTTTGAAGTCCTCGCATCTATCGGGTTCCATTGTCCCCCATTCCTACTTGCTTTTTCTTGACCAATTTTCAAGGAGGGACCCGAAAAAAAAAAAAACGAAGAAAAGAAAAGAAAAAACTCTCTTTTTTGACGTCTTAGAAGAACAAGTCAAAGTCCACCCCATTTCCGACAGAGAGGCGTACAGTAATGTCGTGGAGCAAAACAAGAATTTGATAAGCTGGGAATTGACCCCCCAATTAGGACATGATCAATTGTATGTGTAGTTATGCATTAGTGTTACAAATAAAAACGTTCACTTTTCCATTATATCCAAATAAACGAGGTCTTTTTGACCAAAAATAAATAAATAAATAAATGAGGTCTTTGGCCCTCGATGGATCACTTACATGCAACTCTTAATATCAAATTTCCCGAAAAAATAAAATTTCAACTAGGTTTCGTTTATTAACATAGTTCGAGAGCGCCAATATTGTATTAGAGGAGCACGTGGGGCAACCTTGTCCCCAAGCTGACCAAAAGCTCCTCCGGTCCTTAGGAATCACCAATGTGGAGGCACTGATGAAATCAAGTAGAGCTCATACACATATATGTTTTTATTGACTGCAACAACTTAGAAAAGGATACAGGCCAACTTCAATTTTATAGGATAAAAACCCACTTGAGGCCAAATAAGAAAAATGCATCTTTTTTACCTTATTCTGAAGAGGAGATGGTTTGCTTGTTGTCTCCAAATGTAATGACAAGTGTGGTCAGATCGATATCAATTTGTATCCCACTTCATCAGCATCAATTTGACTAAGTTTTGTCTGACATCAATTTGACTGATTCCTAAGTTCAGATTGAGGCTTGGAAAATCTCATGACATCAACTTTAGCTGATCCAGCCAGACCAGAGGAGAAAATATATTAGCTAATGGATAGGAGAGGATCTTGCTAGATCCCGTGAGACGTCTTTCCTTATGCTAACAATTTTTTTGTTTTTGTTTTGTCGTTATCTTTTAGCAAAATTCGATTGTCTCATGAGTAAATACCGTGGTGGCTACGATGGAAAATAGTTCCCGGACATAAGGATAATGGCCCCATAAAAAAAAGTAAAAATTGGTCTTTGGGACCATTATCCTTATGTCAAGATGAACTTCTATCTGACTGCTTAGCTGAGAGTATTTGCTTAGTGCCTAACAAGTTCACGTGCAACTAAGCCGAGACCCATCGATACTTACTTTTTTGAGAAAAATAGTAGTTGTTTTCGAAACATTATATAACCATCTATCCAATCAATTCTCGATCGCCCTATTACACGACCTTCCTTAGCTTTTCTTTAGCGAAAATTGTTCCACTCTTTCAGGGTTTTTTTTATTTGAATAGCCAGGCGATCTATGAATCGGAGCACCTAATAGTTTTGCCATTTTCAAAATGACCGAAATGATGCTACTTACCGAAAGAACATACCTTCCATCACATTCATCTAATTACGTGACTTGATTAGTTCTTTCCCTTATATCGGTTACCCGCATGTTATATTCTAGTCCAATGCTTACTTAAAATTGCTCATAAACATAGTGCAAGGCCATACCTTAATAAGTGTGCTTTTTAGCTCGAGCTAAGTATCGAGTTTTACATGGACTGACTTCTTTGCTCTCACTCTTTCTCTCTCTTCATGCTATCGTGATTTTTCTGTGGATTTGTCGAATCAAATCTAGTTTACGTGATTCCGCTGGCCTACCCAAATCATCCGTCATTATACTCAAATCAACAGTCACTATCGTATGATCAAATCATCATGGACAATCCAGCTTTATGTAAGGAAAATCATGGAGAATTTCAGCCAGTTGTAGCTGTCCCCGGCCATGAATGGAACTTCACAACTTTCTGTCGAGATGAACTTCCAAAATCTTACTTCTTCGTCCTACGAAAAGTCATGCCTTTTGGACTCTTTTGTTTCACTATGCACATGCTATTCTTCAGTGTCGTAATCAAAGCGTGTTAATGGATTGTGGGAAGTCTGTTGGATAAGCCTTTCGAGTTCGGGAAAGAAGGACCAAGAATCAAGTTTAAGATCTCCAAAGAGGGCAAGCGATCTTGACTTTTTGCACGTAAAAAGCTTCTAACATGTGATTACTTTTGAGACCATGATTTTAAAAGACTCCCCACGCAGTTTAGGCAGACTTTGAGGATCGGTCTCATCATCGTCGTGGAGTGGCGGCTCCATGACATATGCCTTTATCTCCTCTCATGTGATCTGATTAACGTTCTAAAAATAGAACCTACATAATAGATAAATAAATAAAGCTTAAACTTAAACTGCATATAACGAAAAGAGCACTGCTAGCATGACCGTATAACAATGTAACGGTGAAATATTAGCTACAAAATCAGAGAAAGGCACACCTAACACTTTCATCTTTTCTTTTCTATCCATAATATTTGTGTTTGATGTATGACTGTTGCACTGTTGCACGGTTATGCAAGCATTCCTCTAATTTTAAAATTACCTTGGAATAAAATCCCCAAATGGGCCACGCTGAAATAGGGAAGTGCGTTGTTAAAGTCACCCGGAGAGGTGGATCAATCGAGGTGGCGAAAATTAGCCCATTATCGTATGTAGAAACATGCAAAATCTACGTTCTAAAATTGAACCTACACAACAGATAAATAATGAAAGACTAAACTCAAAACTCGCGTAAATCAAAAATTGCCTTGGAATAAAACCCCAAATGCGCCATGCCGAGGTAAGGAAGTGCGTTCTTAAAATCGCCTGAAGAGGTGGATCACTCGAGATCACGAGAATTGGCCCACTATTGTACGTGGAGACATACAAAATCTTGTGCTGTTCACATTGCATGCGAGTGCTAGCGATTGGTTCAATTGTCACATCCTTTTATGCTTCTTTTAGTCAATCACAGCCCATGAAAATGGTAAATATTAACATTGTAATAATGTTAGCTTGCATAGACCCACCTCTCCCCTATGTACTGTCACCCACTTGCCTTCTCTTTCTATCTCTTTGACCCACATTGAAACAAAGGAAATATGATTAATTGCAAGAATTTCGAGTAAATAAAAAGTATACACTTTTTTCTATTATACTTCGACTTCACATTCGTCAAGATTAACATAGATTGATGAGCAATAACAGGACAAAATGTTTGAGCGGCCCGGATTTTGATCGGGTTTGATAGACACCGACCTTATATCCCTAGAGAATGATACCCCGACTACGATTTTGCTACATAATTGCTGATCGGCTAGCTAATTCTCCATCAACTTGCAGCAAATTCGATCTCGAATTCGAACTTCTTGTAGACGTTCAATTGAGCTGAAATCGAAACCATCTATTGCTGAGTCATTGACAATCAAGAAACAGCTGCATCCCACATCTCTGGTCTCAGCTTAGAATTGACCTTTGTCGACAGAGAATGTACTCCTTTGGTCCTACGTTGTTGCCAGAAGATCTTTGTCTATATCGGTCAAGAAAATTATTTTTCTTGTGTCATTTGATAATAATATTACGTTTTTTTTTTTTCTTTTTGTGGAGCATGCCAGATTACCATTCCATCCTTTACGATTTTATGTATTGGTTTTACGATGAGGGTACATTTGGAACAAATGTGAAATTCTCAACTTTTCTCACTCCAATTTTTTATCAGGTAATCCTAATGATTGCTAACTGTGATCCCGAGGGGTTTCGTTTTCTCAAAATCAACACTCACATTCTCTTTACTTTTTCCCAACCAGAAAAATCCAAATTTCCTTTTTCTTAAAAGAAAAGTTTATAAAGATAGTATAAATGAATAGCCACAATAATTAACCATTCGTCTCTGAATGTATTCACTTTCTCCGATTAAATTTTTTGAGCATTTAATTTGTCTAATCAAATCTTAGAATTTGCATCAACTTTATAATTAGGTTTCTCACATATCAATCTGAGCAAATATGACCGTTGAACCATGCCAAAATATGGCCTGAGAAAATTTTTGTCTATATGGATAAGCGATTGTATAAGATTGTACAACTTTTCAGTTCACGTCGTTTCCCGCTGTGGCTTGTCTGCAGTACCATACTCCGACATTGTTTGATGAAATGTTGTGATAACAAGTTGATCAGAAAACTTAATGCACGTTAAAAGATCTTAGCATAATAATTTGAAATTCGAGGATTTACTCGAAAAAGTGGGAGTTCAAATGCGAGAAGTAGAGTCTTGTCGATGCGTGAATGAATGCTATATGGGAGAATTAATCATATTTCGCATCCTTTCTTTTAGTCATTAAATGTCACTTTATCTCACATTTTTTCAAGTGATTACACTTTACATTTTAAGGGTAATAGTGTGGCAATCTCTGCCATTATGATTTCTGAATGTACCATTGGACCCCAATATTTTATAAGAAATATTACCCTCAAACTGTGGTAATTATTGCAAAATATAAAATAATTGAAACAAGAGACAATTCTAAATAATGGCTTGAAGCATGGTCATTTTCTCAAAAAAGTATGGAAAGTGAACCTTATTTCAGTGATAGGGCTAGAGACCCCTAGGGCCAGGTCTCCCGAGGCTCGGTTTGGCTCCCTAATGCACAGACTCGGGCTCAAGTCCCTAGGGCCAAGCGCGGGACCTCAACACATGAGCCTAGGACCTCGTGTCCCTAATACTTTTAAGGTTTTTCAAGTAAGTCGCAGTGAACAGTTAAGTGATCGGTGATGCGGAACACCTAATATTTTCACCATTTTATAAATGTTCTAGATGATGCTACTAACAAAAAGAACATATTCTCCATTATATTCGTATGAATACGAGACTCGATTAGTTTCTTTTGCTTAAATAAGTTACTTCACATTATTTTCTAGTCGAATTCTCGCATAAACTGCTAAAAACATAGTCCTAGGCCATACCTTAACTAGGGTTTTTTTTGCCTTCTGTTAACATGGATCGGGCATTAAGTTCACGTGAAGCGACTTCTTCTGCTCTCTCTTTTCCATGCTATCGTGATTTCTCCCTCGAGTCTAGAGTCCCGAATCTAATCTACTTTACGTGATTCAGTTGGCCAACACCAAATCGTCTGTCATTATCGTATGATCAAATTCATCATCCTACAGTCCAGCTTTATGAACAGAAAATCATGGAGAGTTGTAGGGGTCCCCAACAATAAATGGAATTATCTTATTTACTGTCGAGATGAACTTGTAAAATCATACTTCTTCGTCCTAAGAAAAGTCATCTCTTTTTGGACCCTTTTATTCCACTCTGTACATGTCATTCTTCAGTGTCGCATTCAGAGCATGTTCTTTAAGGTTAGATTGTTTTGGATGTAACATTCGGGCATCGCCTCTTTCATTACAAGAAAAAAGGATAAATACATCGTGGAAGAGTCTGGTTGATAAGCCTTCCGAGTTCGGGAAAGGAGGACCAAGAATCAAGTTAAGATCACCAAAGAAGGCAAGTGATCATGTTTTTTTTTTGCACGCAAAAAATTCTATCATGTGATTACCTTTGAGACCATGATCGTAAAAGACTCTCCATTCAGTTTAGGCAGGACCTATCTCCTAAAACGAAGGCAACCTTTTTGGGGTTGGTCTCTCTCGTCCATTATGGGAACATGACTATCAAGAGCACAAGCTATTTAAACTGTGTTGATTAGGTGCGAGGATTGGCTACCATGGCGTACCGGGCTAGGTTATCAGTTGCTCGTCGGAGTCGGTGCACGATTTTGCGAACGCCATGGTCTTGCATATGTCCAAAGATATTATACGTGAGAGATCTCACAATTTCCGCCATGCATATTGAGAAGAGAGACTCCGAAACTAATCTGACATTTAGATGAACGCTAGAGGCACCCGAAAACTCTGATATGATTATAGAAAACTTTCACACAACTTGTGAAGTTAAATTTTGGCAGGATTGGGGCACTCTCATTTCGAAAATAATGTCTCGGTATTAAGACGAATCTAAATTATCCCACTAATTAAGGATGTAAACAAAACCACTGAATTGTTTCTAATTAATTGAGACATTTAGAGGCAAGGGACACTCTCCCCATCTTTGTGGCGACGATTTTATATCTATTTAATTTATATAATTGGATATGCACAACAACCGAAAAACCATGTGTTTAAACTCAAACCGTGTGTGTTGGCGTTATCCCACATCAGTTATGAAAGGAATTGGTGGTCGGTTTATAAGTGTGAGAGAAAGTCCTATCATTTGAGTTAACTTTTGGGATAAGAGAGGCTCAAAATCACCCAATAGTGGTATCAGAGCCCAGGTTGCCGACAAGGTCACATGGGAGAGATATAGGTTGTTGCCCTTCGACCCAGGGGCCCGATGTGTGAGGGGAAGGCCCGATGGTAGTTGGTTTATAAGTGTAAGGGAGACCCGTTGGAAACAATTCCGATTCATAAATTTCTATGTTAAGCTTTGGCATTACATTAGTCCAGATTAACAATACCCCGAAAATCATTTTGCTATGCAATCACTAATCGACTTGCCAATTCTTTACTTACTTCCAACAAATCCGATCTCCTTAAAAAAAAAAAAAAATCTTATGGACGTTCAAGTGAATTGAAACTTTGTCTATTGCCGAGTCATTGACAATCAAGAAACAGCTGCATCCCACATCCCTAGTCTCAGCTTGAAATCGACCTATGTGAACACAGAATGATCCTTGGTCCTACACTATGTTTTCAGAAGATGTTGTTCGATAATCATGGAAGGTAACAATGAAGGGTATATGGGTAATTATATTACCTTTTTCTCTCCATCTTTTATCTTCTAATCTAGATAATTGATTCGACCCACAAAAAAGAAAAAAAATTCTGGATGATTGAGAGTTGTGATCTCGATTTTTGTTTTCAGAGTCAACATTCCACGTTCTCTTTACTTATTATAGCAAAGAAATCTTGGATCTTACGGGTTTCTAAAAGAAATGCGTGAAAGATGATATAAATGATCAAAGGTATAAAATTCGACTTTTCATCTTTGCATTTACGCACTTTCTTCAATTAAATTGCTCGAGCTTTTAATTTGTCTGGTCAAATTTTTGCATTTCAATTAGTTTTATGTTCAAGAACCTCCCGTATAAATTTCAGTTAATTCGAGCTAACATGACCGTCTGAATCATGCCAAAGTATTTCGTGAGACAGATTTTATCTCATTGACAAGCCATTTTGAAAAGATGCCTCCATTAAATCGCATAAATTTTCTTTCGTTTTTTTATTTTATTTTGGTCGAAATAAAGATGTCATTCATATATCATAGTAATACTTAAGAGTTCCATCTTTTGAATCTAGCAAACCCCAAATAACTGCAGAACAAGGCAAAAGCTATAAAGCAAATAATAAAGTACAATCTGCAGCTTGAAGTATACTCCCATTCCTTAAGAACAAATCAGTGAACGTAAAACTTCAGCGGATGATTATCAGATTTAGTGCTGAGAACACGTTTAAATCTCCTACTCTATTTGCAATAGCTTGTGGTGCAAGTCTAGGTTTAACGTCCTCATCACCATCATCGTGCAAAGACAACAACATCAATACATTGAAAGAACACAGATCAAATACCTATGGAGAACTCTAAGATCAATATCTAGATATAGCTCGGGAGAGTAAAATTCCCAAATCTTGAGCTAAAACTAAATGGGGAGAGAAGAGCAGCATAATCTCAAAGAAGTTGTAGAGTCACGTCATGAACATCCTCCTAAGTGATTATGGATGGATGATTGAGCTTATCTCCATGTTCACCCAAGATCAACTGCAAAATTTTATTCCCGCACACAAAAGAAAAGTTTCAGTAAAGTGAGAAGGGAAACAGAAAGGGAGAGAGAGAGAGATTCTCTCCCTCGAGAAAAAATTCAGCAAGCTTTCTCAAGGAAAGGGAGGAAACCCTAGGCGGTGGGTTGAGAGGGAAAAGAGAGACTCCCGTTTAAATTTTCTTTTCTGTCAACGTCATTTCCTACAATGGCTTGTCCAAGGTATCTTACTTCAACATTTTTTAATGGGAAAAATTGTCCAATCAACCCTAAACCTATTATATGGATGTCAATTTAGTTCTAAAGTTTCAATTTTGCCAATTTATTCCTGAATCTTTGCGCGAAATTTCAATGTAGCCATTTTGGTCAATTTTCGCAAGACCTCACTAACACGACAGTGTGCCATGTAGGACGGCTAACAATGATTAGACTACACGGTATGCAGTTTCTAGCGAAAATTGACCGAAGAAATTGTTGGAATTGCGGGCAAAAAATTTAAGATCAAAATTGACAAAATCGAAAAGTATACTAAATTGGCAATCCATGCTATAGGTTTAGGACTGATCGGGTAATTTTCCCTATTTCGATAGTTACACTGCTTGAATTGATCAAAACTAATAGAAGAGGAACTTGATTAGAAAATTAATACAAGTTAAAGGATTTGATTAGAACAAAGAAAGGTTTAAGAGTTTACTTGGAAAAAAGTGTGAGTTCAAAGTGGAGGAGTAAAGTTTTTAACGAGCAAATGATTGATATTTTGGAGAATCATGTTTCGCATCTGTTTTTTTTTTTTTTTTTGTGGACATTTAATTATGATTTCTGAATGTATCATTGGACGCCGATAAAACGTATAAATATCACCCCCAAACTATGGTATGGTAACTTTGCAAAATATAAAGCATTGAAACAAAAGGACAACGCTGCCTATTCTTAATTTTTGCAGAATAATAAAATTTATAAATATCCCCGGAGCAGCTTGAGCCCAGGATCCCAACATTCGTGCCCGAGTCCCCAACGATTAGGTCAGGGACCTCGAGATCGGGCTCGGGTTTGAGTCCCCTAGGGCAGAGCCTAGGAACCTTCACATGAGCCAACTCGGGTCCTTGGTTGTAGACCCAAGCCCTAAAATTATATTCAAGATTTTTTCTAATGTGTATTTTTCTTAATTTTTTTCGTAACAAACATTAGTGATTAGACTATCACATTATTTTAAAATTTTAGCCAAACATAAGAAAATCATTTTCCTTGAGGTTAAGTTCGTTTGAAAATGATTTTGACCATTTTCCAAACAACCCGAGACTCAAACTCTAACTTTGCCATTACTTCCAAAGTTTAGTTTATGCGGATGCTTCCAAAATTTATTATGCGACTGTGTTTTCCATCTATCAATAAAGCATCATTAGGACTCACAAAAACGAGAAAAAGACAAAACAAGACAGCAAGCAACCTCAGTACTTTCAAGAATGCAACCTTAACCAGTCTTTCATATGGGAATAATTACATTATTCAGCTACACCGGGACGACTAAATCAAAACTCGTATCACCCCTAAACAAGAACAATTAATGACGCAGAAAACGGGTCCCAAGAAGACGGTTTAACCGGAACATCTAATCTCCTCTCAAGTAAATCTTGGGCAAGCTCCCAGAGCAACCTCTCTCCCACTTGATCTTTCAGGATGAAGTTTCAATTCCTGGCTCGCGGATTTGAATTGACGTTCTTGACAAACTAGCTTCAAGTTCATTTAATTCATCCATGTCCAGCTCATCCTCATCCTCGTCGAGCAGGACCTCTTCAGATTCAGCCAATGCACTTCTTGACGCGCTCGGTTCTCCCTCTGCTGATTTGTCTCTAGCCTGAAATTGAACAAATGCAAAGGTGAGGAGCAAAGGTATAGAACCGTAGAACCCAAAAGATTAACAAGCATGGGTCTCCTCGAGCCAGCCTCCACCCGTCAAACGTCGCTCCATTTAAAGGGATACTAAGAGGTGATGGGTATGCACTAGTTCATTCTTTGGACACAGCAATGCATATTTGACATGCTTAGCAAATTCGTCAATATGAGCAGTTAGTATGAATTACCACTTCAAGACCCGTATATAGTAATAGGGTCACTTGAATTAAACAGATGAAAGTTTTGCAAATTTAAGAGAGCATTTTGATACCAATGCTCTTTAGCCAAGCACAATCTGCAATTTACGGTCATACTCCAAAGCTATAAGCAATCTTTACATTCCTAGCTGCTAGGAGCCTAAAATACTATATAACGCCAAAAAGAAAGGTGAAGAGGGTTTACATTGTCTTTGGCATCTACTGGTTCTTCCTCTCTTTGGTACTTCTCATATGCCTCCGCATCATCCACAAATAAGCTAGCATCTGATAGAAACAACTCACGGCCGCTGGAGTGACGGCAAACCACGTTAGCATTGTATCCTCCCAACAAGTTTCTCCAAGTTCAGCAGGAAAAAAAATCATAATACCTCATGCGGTCATTCTTGGCCCTTTCTGCTCGCTGAGCAGCCAAACCAGCTTCCCTTTCTTCCATCTTTTTCTTCTTCCATTGCATGAACAAGTCGGGAGTCATTGGAGTTGAAGCAGTCAATTTCGATCGCTGAAGTAATCAAAGAACTTGATGGATAGTGATGGTACATATTAAGCAGATACTTATCAGGAAAAGACAATTTCTGGCTGCCTTTGAAAAAAATCGGAAGAAAAAAAAGTAAGTTTTCTTGTTATGACGGAAATATTATCAATGCTGATAACCTGGTCTTCAATCTCATCTTCAATGGGGGCCTTGTCAGCTTCTTCCTCAATAAGTGCCTTCATTTGCGACTTTAAAAGATATCCTGGTGGTAAAGCATGTCTGTAGTGGCAATCTTTTCCACCGTTTGGGCACACCCAGAACCAACCATATTGTTTCTTTTCAACTGCATCCAAAAAGTACTTGCAAACCTGTTTACACAAAACCATGATTATATGTTATTATAACAAGGAAAAAACACATCAAGGTTGTTCCATTAGAGCATAACAAAGAGTTATAGAACAATGTTGGACAGGTATTTCAATGCCAAAAAACATCTCCAGAAAATAAACATTAAAGTCAAGCATGGAGTGCTGTGAGGGTGCACGTTTGAAAAGATTTTTCCTCTAAAGTGAAATACACGTTATGTCTTCATTCACAAGACAATATGTAAGATTAAACTGATGAGCCAGTCCTTTGTCCATTTTTTTTTAGACCAGATCATTAGTTTTGTAATAAAATTACAGGAATAGGCAATCTTAACTATCTGAGGATAAGTTACAATTTCCAGATATTTTACATGGCATTCAGCGACAGAGAAAGAAAATTCACCTGACATTAAGCAATACAGAGCAGTTGAAAGCCTATAGCTTGTTGACATGCGAGCACGGGTTACTGTGTACATGGATGAGAGCGAGAGAGAGAGAGAGAGAGGAGAGGGACAGAGAGAGACAGAGAGACATACAATCTCAGTGGGCTTATTCTGATTATATTCATTCTTCTTTGACTCCACAACCTTCTCCAGTGTCTCTTGATCCCAATCCTCCATTGTTTCTTAAATACGAAGTAATCATTATTATCAGACTGTAGGGTAGCTCAAATATAGGATGCAAGACAACTAAAGGAAAGCATGTGGACGACAATCCACAGTGAAAGTCCAGTGAATTACCTTCGTCGCGTTTGTCGCTGTAAATGTCTATCTTCTCACCCTTCCTTTGGACATTCAAATCATGGGAAAATTTGCATTTAAACCCTTTAGTACATTGCCCCGCCTTGTAAAATTCGCATAATATAGATTTGGGATCAACACCTATCCACCAAAACACCATACTATATTGAAGAAAGTAAAATCTACAGATAAGTTACTTCCCGCTATGAATCACCAAAAACTATAAATACAATTCGTGGACGAGTCAACAATGACTATTGCTCCAGAGAGGCTAAAAGTACGAAGTAATCACAATACAAGTGCACATGACGTACCAACTGGCACTTTTGGCTGGCTGACAGCAATCTTGAATAGATCATTTAGCTCCTTCTCTCTGGCCTTCTCTTCCTCCTTCTTCTTCTGCTCACGACATGCGCTTTTTTAACAGGGGAAACAAAAAAACGGCAAATCTTGCCAATTCTCTACCATTATTATTCCATTTCACCCACAAAATTAAACACTTGTTATTCTCAGCATGAAATTACAGAGGGGGAGGAACCTACGAGCTAATCAGGACCCATTGCTCTATATGCCCAATTCGCGAGTTGGCGTTTTCGAATATAAGCAAAAGAGAAACGAATGACCTTGGCGGCGAGTTTCGATTGGTCGGGTTTTGGCTGGACCGATTGCTGGAGAGATTGGACGTACTTCTGGACGTTCTTGCTCTTGTTCT
This sequence comes from Rhodamnia argentea, assembly GCF_020921035.1. Classification (NCBI taxonomy): domain Eukaryota; kingdom Viridiplantae; phylum Streptophyta; class Magnoliopsida; order Myrtales; family Myrtaceae; genus Rhodamnia; species Rhodamnia argentea. Next base: position 3,613,418 of record NC_063154.1, on the reverse strand, counting down.
TGTTCTTGAGCCCGAACGTCTTGTCCTCCACAACCTTCTGCTTCTTCGCCACGTCCGCCTTGGATTGCTGCTTCGGAGGCATTGTCGCTCGCCCCCCGCTCGAATCAAAGGCTGGAAGATAGAACAGAAAACAATCGAATCGAGCAGGCGAATAGGATGGCGAACGAAGATCGGCCTGGTGAAAGGGGATTGGTTTTCGGTCGGGGGCTGGGCAGAGTTGGGATTAGGGTTGTTTGTCGGGGGAACAAAGCTTCAACTTTCGAGCTTTGGTCGGAGAGAGAGGGAGAAGGGAAAGGGCGACAGTGGCAAATCGGGAAATAAGTGGCGAAACTTGAAGGGCCGAGAGAGTGGGCTTGGGCCCACTCCTTTCCTTGCACCTGGCCCATTCCATTGCTACTCATTATTGATTTGTCAATTCGCCTTTTAACATTTTGGGCACTTGGTACTTTCAAATTTTAACATAGGAGCTTCAACTGCAAGTCCTATCCTAAGCCGACCGTTCGGGACTTATATCTAATAAATCTAGCCCCTTGTCTGAGTAGGCCCGACCCGCAGACAAGTCGTGTTTTTTTTTTCTTTTGTTAAGTAGTGGAAATGTTCTTTTTGCCCTCCCACTGCATGTATTCATCGATTATCCGATTATTCGATGTGCAGGTTACTATATATTATGTGTAAACTTTGCATGGTAGTAATGAACATTTTTTGAAGGCATTGCTACTCTTGACTCCTTCGTTAATCTTTTCGTAAGAAATATGAAAATGACCCATGCAGTATTTCTCACAGAACGTGAAGTAAACGACGACGTCCTCTACGCAATCATGCCAAGCGAAATGAATAAAGAGAAAAATTAAATACATGTCTGATTTTTCAGCCCGTCCTCTTTAGTTAGGCGAGTGGGAAAAAGGAAAAATCCGAGGTAGATTCCGTTGGCACCCACCAAAAGTCCGCCATTAACGATCACGTTTTCTTCGTTTGCTCGTGGAAGCATCTCTGAAAAGCGCCCCAACGTCACACGCGACGAAGAAGACGACAACGACGCCGACACGAAGGAGAAGAAGAACCCACGTCGCGTCACCCTTCCCGAATCCCTCACCTCCGAGGACACTCCATGGAACCATCAACCGCAACTCTTTCGAAACCTCCCTTTGTCTGAAACTCTCTCTCTCTCTCTCTCTCTCTCTCTCTCTCTCTCTCTCCTCTCTCTGTATTGGCTTCCAAAACCCTCGCCGACCCAATGGCCGTCTTGAAGGGACTCTTGCTCGCGAGAGCCTCGATGGTCGCGCGAGGTCTCTGCTCCTCCTCCTCGACCGTGAGCTCCGGGTTCGAGCTCAGATCGGCCCCGAGCTTTGCCTCCAAGCAGCTCCCGCTGCAGCGGAGTCCTACGGGGAGGAATTACCAGTGGGTCTTCCTCGGCTGCCCCGGCGTCGGCAAGGGAACCTACGCCTCGCGGCTGTCGAATCTCATCGGCGTCCCTCACATAGCCACAGGCGACCTCGTCCGAGACGAGCTCGCCTCCTCTGGTCCGCTGTCTTCGCAGGTTTGTGTTTCCGCTGCATTTGAATCTTGGAATTTGTTGCTGTTGTGGGCATGGAGCTTCCCTGAATTTGGTTTAGCTCTTGAGCTAAAACCGAACTGATGATTTTGTGGAAACTTTTGGGAGGGAAGGGAAGTATTGTGGTGAGAGTGGAGGCTTTTACATCGCTGCGGACATGACTGGTCGTTTTGATAGTCTTTCATTGATGTTTTGCAGCTTGCAGAGATCGTAAACCAAGGGAAATTGGTTTCAGATGAAATAATTATAGATTTATTGGCGAAACGTCTTGAAGCTGGAGAAGCGAAGGGTGAGACTGGATTCATACTTGATGGCTTCCCTCGGACTGTAAGACAGGCGGTGAGAATTTCTGCAGTTTGGCTTTGGGTACTGCTTAATTTGCTCCTACTGCTTAATTTGCTCCAGTAGCTTCACCGAAGTGACTGTTCTCTGTTGTTGAATGGCTGATTTTATGCGCAATTTGTCGGTTGAGTTGCTGAGTTAGCAGGAAAATTCAGGGGCTAATAGTGTCAAACATTTCTACGAATGTAAAAGCTGCAAATAATTCTGTCAAGTAATTCACCAATTAAATTTTCTACATCTTTTTATCTTATTTTAGTAAATGAGTAAGAAATTGTTGTTTGTGGATCCAGTTCTTCTGTACCTTCTGAGCAAGAAACTGTCTTTACGTCTAAATTCCAGGAGCAGTTTCTGTTGAATAGGAAAATTTCCCCAGGCTGTTACCAGAAAGAATCATAAGGCTGATCCAATACCATTTCAGCTCAACAGGCATGTTTGTTCGCTATTATGTATGCCATCTCGTGAGCTCCTCGTGGGCTATGTCCCCCATTGACTGCACATGCTGGGATTTGAGAGGCTTATATTCCATGTTCCACAATTCCAAAAGCTGATTAAAAGCCACCTAAACTTTTGGAATTTGGCATGCTTGCTCTTGTAAGCTCTCATTTGCTCTACATGTGCTACTTTTTCTCTTTGTTATTGAGGTAAAGTCAGTCTATGAGACTACACTCAGTGATTTTATAGTAAGGACACCACTGACAGGCACAATCATCACCTATATGTGGTAGTTTATCTAGTTGCAGCTCCTTTTAATTGTTGGGTTATATGGTGAAGTCATTTTTCTGCTCCAGACAATTTACTTCTAAATTTTTTATCACACTGATGAAAATTACATGCCCAGGGGAGGAGGATAGACCTTTGCAGTAATTAGGTAAAATGACACGGGCCATCCCTAGCATTTTTTTCCTTGCTGTCATTAAATCGATCACTATCTCAACCCTCTATCAAAAAGTAAAGGTAGATTGCAATATGAATTCAAATGGATGTGTTCTTAGCCCACCCTGCCTTTGTTGCACATGTGATCTTTATAGTAGGTACTAACCTGCCTTGTTTTTCAAAGTAGATCTGAGTCCATCCGTTGGGCATGCCCGGTAGGACAATAACCAACTTTTTGCCTGTAAGTCTTCCTTATAGTCCAGAATGTACGTGATTGAGATTGAGTTTTACACCTATGTTTGAATCAATCTACTTCTCTGAGTACGAAGGAATCCATGTAAAAGTTCATCTGATTGGTGTGTCATGTCGTGTGTGTGTGCATGGGATCATCCCTGGCTCTTGTTCCTGTGTGCTTCTCTGTGTGGCAAACTAGTATATTTCAAATGATTGTCCCTAGCTCAGCTTAGGATCGATGTGTGGTGAAGGACCCTGTTTTTTAAGATGCCTAGCATCCTGCTGTCTTTCTGCTGTCTTCCATAGCACTTTCTTGTTGAGAAAATTTTGTTTATCTATTTAGTGAGGAACTCGTCTTATTATGGTAATTTTCAGTGAAAACTGCTTTTAGCATGGTCATCGTAGTTTCTTTATGTTTACGATTTTTTGTTGGTGCAGTTTCTTTTACATCTTCAGTGATTTTCAGGAGATATTGGAAGGAGTAACTGACATCGACTTAGTGGTCAATTTAAAGCTCCGTGAAGAAGCTCTACTGGCAAAATGCCTTGGAAGGAGGATCTGCAGTCAATGTGGAGGAAATTACAACATTGCCAGTATTGACATCAAGGGTGAGAATGGGCAACCTGGAATGTATATGGCTCCCCTCCTTCCTCCTCCACAGTGTGCATCGAAGCTGATCACTCGGTCTGATGACACTGAAGAAGTTGTAAAGGAACGACTTCGCGTATACGATGAGCTGGTATGTCTCCATGATTCTAAAACTTCCGACCTTATTGTAAACTCGCCGTTGTCATTGTCATCTATGTCATCTACTTCTCAAAATACAATTATACTCATGATTCTCACAGTATCCCCCAAAGGAGGAGCATAACCCGAGCAAAGCTCAAGTATACATTCCTCTTCATGTTTCTAATCATCTCTGAAATAGTGATCAGATTCCGAGTTTGGTTTCTTCTTTTCAATCATGTATATCCTTTTATCTGTGAATATTTGATTTGGCAGACAAAACCTGTGGAAGAATTTTATAGACTGCGTGGCAAGTTATTAGAGTTTGATCTACCAGGAGGGATCCCAGAGTCATGGCCAAAGCTGCTTCAAGCTTTGAACCTTGGAGACAATGATGATAAAAGATCTGCAGCAGCATAATTTCTAACGTATTGTATCCAGAAGATGGGGAGTTAGTTCATTCTTTGTATGCCAAAGATGTCATTGCTATTTATTTCGAATGGTACCATTGGAATGTATACACGATAAGCATGAGTCTGCCGGAGCAATTTTGTGTAACCGGTTGCAGGCGAACATCTCTGGAATCATAATTGTATTTGGATGCTAAAGGATTAACTGTATAATTTATCTAATTGATTGATGATTCGTTCTCACTTGAGCATATTCCAGTTGAGAGCGAGGGGGAAATGGATTATTGGGAGTATTTCGCATGCCAACATGAAGTGTGAATACTTTAGTGAAAAAACATAAATTATGAACAAAATTGGACCGATGCCTCTACTACTTATTTCTCGTGCTTTTAGAATGCTACTGTACTGTTTTTGCCTTTGGTTGCAAAAAGTCCGGACAGTAGTTAGTTTTTTATTTTTTTGGGAGAACCGGCACAAATAGTCATTAAATTTTGGCCTAATGTGCAATATTATCCTGCATTTTTAATTTGTTCAATATAATTCTTGAACTTTAACTCAATGTTCTATGTGATCTCTGAATCTTCAATTTGTTCAATATAGTCCCTCAAATTTGGATACATGTTAAATTAATCTTTGAGTTATGTGAGAATGTCCAATGTTATCCCTCAATTTGAATTAATAGAAGGGTAACCTGAGGTATTTTCATGTAGTTTATGGATTAGATTGAACAATTTATCAAACGTTCAAGACCACATTAAACAAATTAAAAGTTTAGAGATCACATTGCGTATTGAGTTAAAGTTCATGAATCATATTGAAGAAATCAAAAGTTCAAGACGATATTGTACATTAGGTCAAAGTTCATAGACTATTTGTGTAATTATCCATTTTCTTGGGGGTCCTCGGTGTAAGTTGTGCAATTTTGCATCTGGTCTGAGAATTCCGGTTTATGCATATGAGTTGCTTTGCCTTGATCTTTCTAGTTAAGCCCCCCTTGGTAGGATAAGGCCAAATTGTTAGTAATTGTTGTTGGTCTTGCTTGATGGAAATGCTTCAGTTAGGATGTCCAATGAAAGTGTGGATGTGCAAGGAACTTGCTTATTACAGCAGTACTAGATTACTGTTTTTTCACCCCCACCCAATACTGGCATCCCATTGTTGTGCCTTCAATCTTTGTTTTGAGAATAATTCCTTTGATTGTCACTTTTAGTTGTAACTAATTAATGTCCGGTCAGTGAATTCTTTTATCAAACACATTAAATCATTCGCAATATTTGACCCCAAAAAAAAAAAAAAAAACTTATTCGCAATCGGTACAGCCACGTTGGGATTTTCCCATGAAACTTGGTGACATCCCAATCATAGTGCAGCAATTGCAAGTAATGTTCATTGCTAATCGGAAAACCGAAAATTAAAGTCCCCGGACCAAACATATTGCTCTAGAGAAGAGGGAATACCATTGCACCATCGTTTAGTTTGAGAAATTTTGAATTGCATGTGCCTATCAAGGGCAGTGTCTTCGACCCAGAATGTCGTGGAACATCAATTCCTCGATTTTGATCACATAGGTTGCAGTACCCCTGTCAAAGTTCCAAACTTCTTTTCGATGATGCGGTCACTTGTTTACGACGGATTTATTCTTCGCAAGAAAACTAAGAAAATTGAATAATATTATTGGTTCAAACTCGGAAGCTAAACAAAAGAAGTTATAGTAATGGTATTGATCTTTTAATTGAACAACAATTGAATAAGGAGTTGCTCATTTTGACCTCGAATTGCAAAAAAAAAAAAATTAAGAATTTGGCAAATACGTTTAATTTAAGCCACATTATAATAGAAGCGATTAAATGTGTCGTATGCGGTAATTCATTAAATAAGTAGTTAAATGTTCCGTATTGGAATCCAAATGTGCCTAACTCAATTCAAATATTTATATACGCGGTAGCAATGTCTCCTAATTAAAAGAAAATTATAAATAATAAATATAGGATGAGACAAAGCAAACTTAAATCAATCTGTTAAGGAGGATGTTGGCCTTTTGATGCATGCATTCACCAAGGCCACGACAACGAGAACCGAACAGAACACGTGAATGCACAGGGTGTCGGGAGGCAAGTTTTGCGGGTCAGCGAGAGCGGGTTAAAGTGTCTCGTGCACGTGGGAATCACGTGTTTTGGCAATCCCCCCACCGATGCCACGTGTTGCTCTTGAGTGGAATCACATGATTCAAAGATTTTGGGCGTCTCTATTGTCACACCCGGTGCACCTTATTGTATACTTCTCACCTCATAATATAGAGATCAACATTGGAATTCCCAAATGCCGGGAAAAGCATCAATTCAGCCTTAAACATATTGTACCGATGCCAATTTCGATATTAAAACTTTTCACTTGTGCCAATATGGTCCACGGCTTTTGTGCGTAATTTTGTAATGTAGTCCTTTCGACCGATTAACAGGAGGAAGACGCGATATGGCAATCCATATAGGTTAGGCGGCGATGACTCGATGCCGTGTGAGCAATTTCTTACAGTTTTTTAATAAGGATTATGTTGGAATTACGTGCAAAAAGTTGAGAACTGCATCGATAAAATCGAAAAATTTAAAACTGAATTAACATACGTATAATTAGTTTAAAACTAGTTTGGTAATTACCCCCCCCCAAATGCTACCAAGAAAGGTGCAAATAAAGAGTGAGAAAATGGAAAAAAAAACACTCTCTAACATATTTTGTATTGCGAAAAAAATGAGAATAATAGGCGGACGACCATCTTTATATATATATATGCACAAAATAATGATCTAAATTCATGTACTAAAATGATAATAATAGGCCGATTTATATATATAATAAAACATAAAATAATGATCTAAATTCACGAACTTCTCTCGCCCTTGTGATACGTGCCGTGTGGAGTCTTGGAGAGTTCAAGAATCAAGACATTGAAACCCCGTTCGTAAGGCTTCTCGGATAAAAGCAAAAGGCGTAATGCTCAAAGAATAAACTTTTGCCGTACTTATGCTCATTTTTATACGTCTCTTAGTTAGAACCACCGATGGAGAAAGAGAAATGAAATTCTCCTCGGGCACGCAAGCACCGTTCTCAAGAATAATTTCTGCCTTTTTCAGAAAGTTGCTTCGCATGTCGTTTTTTAGTGCTTGGAATGGCAAAGAACATGTTGATCATGTTCGTCGGAACAACATACTTACAAAAGCTCGAAATCAAATGGTAAATAGGTTTATTTTGGCTATAGCTTCTGGATTAACAAAATATATATATATATAGAAAACGTGGTAAACAAGAACCTTGGTTCGACCCTAGCTTATGCACGAGAGGCCAACCTCCCATCTTCTTTTTTTTTTTTTTTATCTGATCGTTTCCAAATTAGTAAAGTCAACCCATTAATAAAGTAAAGAAGAGAGAGCTTCTTAGATAAGAGAAATGATCCGACCAAAAAATAAAAATAAACAGAGAGAGAGAGAAACAAGAACTTCTCAAATACTTTTCTACAACACATATCTCATACGGCTATACCACGTCATCTCGAAAACAAATTCCATAACCTAAACTTAGTTTGCTACCGACGCGATGGGTTTGGCTAAGTCATAAACAGAAATCCACATCCTTCTTACTCGTTAAGTTCATATCGCAGGTCCGCACGATTTCGATCGATTGAATCTGCAACTGCATCATCAGATTCAGGCGAGTTTTCCCATCCGACATGAGCATAGAAAAGGAACCACAAACTGGCTTTTTCAGAAAGTCGAGCAACAACAAGTAGTTAGAGAAGCAGACCAGACAGAGATTCCTTGCAAAAGAAAAGAGGAGGAATCAAAGCCTTTTTTTCATTTGAACTTTTCGCCTCACTTTATTTCGGAATGCTCGATGATATATGAGTGGACGATGAACGAGGGCCGCAAAGAAGGCATGAGATTCAAAGCAAACCGCAGGGAAACTCATGGCCTCACATATGGCATTTTGAAGCAGAAGTCAAAATCAACTTCCAATGAGAAGCAGAGAAGACACCATAAAAGAAATATTATTGGGAGCTGGCCGCATAAATCTGGTACCTTCACCTAGAGAGATCCTCAAAGTGAAAGCTCAAATCCGATCCCATCAACATATCTAATCGAACTACATTCACTCAAAAAATCTTAAACTAATGAGTTATGAACAAACTATGATATATTAATTGCTTCATAATTCTTCGATGTGGAATTTTTCTAACCCAATTTACAGGTGCATCCCAACATATATGGAACCAATACATCAACAATTTTCTTTATGTGGCCAAAACCCTCTATTGATGGGGTGTGGTTCATACTCTCTATCAACATTAAGGTACGGGGGTCATGCTCTACTATTATATGTAATCTCTTTATCTTATAATTAAAATTTGTAACCGAGAGGTGAAACCCTCCATTGAATGTAGTCTTAGTTTAAGGGTGAATTGAGATAAATATTGTGTCTCAATTTCTATTTCTCGCCTTTTATTCTATATTTTCGTCGTGTTTGTGTCTCCAATCTTAACACCCCAAACTTGTACATGACAAAAATATCCTCTATCAACCACAATGCCCTAAACCAGCGACGATAAGCAAAGGTAGCAAAATGGGTCAGGAACTTATATTTGAGAGTGTGGATAATGAATGGATTTCTAAACAAACTTAAGTGGGTCATTATTTTGAATTCATTCATATCGGTAAAATCGACCGAACCATCCATACGATCAGCTAGTCCAATGTAGACCGGAGGAGTCATAAGAAGTAAGTCATTTGCACAAATAGAATACTGCTTTCGATATTGCACCAGAAAAAAGCAAAGTTTTCCATGTGATTTAAGTGAAAGCCATTATAAAAGGCATCTGTGCATTAAGCAATGAAAAGTGTCACTCAACAACTTAATAGGTCTTAAATGGGTTACATTGCCTAACTATCTTAAACGAGTCATAAAAAGGTTTTCTGATTTTTAAAATTTAAAATTTAAATTTTTATTCATTTTTTTCTTTCTTTTCCTTTACTTTTTGTCCCTGACAAGTCAAATGAGGGCTGCAAAACCCTCGCCAGATTTGGAAGGAAGAGAAAAAAGAAAAGGGAATAAAACAAGGAAAAGGAAAAAAATAACAATAAAAAAATTTAGTTTTTTATTTTTATTTTTAATTTTTAAAAAATCATAGAAATTATTCACGGTGTTTTAGTAATATAATTTTTAATAATTTATAAGTTTTGCTAAATTAGATTAAATATGGATGTGTTCTAATAATATGGGTCGGATCGAGTATGGGTTGAGTCGTGTATGGATCGTTATATTTATACTATATGAAAATGAATCAAAATAGGTTAATATGGATCGGGTTGAATATGGTCCGATCCACTCTTTTGACACATCTACCGTTGAGGCTAAAATAATTTTTACCATGTGGATACAAGTTGAAAGGTTTTTGTGACATAAAAAGAGTTTGGGGGTATCGGATGTCACACATACACAATTTTGAATTTTTGGTAATACGATAAGAAAGTTGAGTTATTAATGTCACGGAACATAACTTGAATTTGGTGGTATTAACCACAAAAAGAAAAAGTTTGTTTTTTCAGGAGCAGTACACAGCCAAAAACAAAAAAAATCACGCCCTAATCAACTTCGAGTTCATTCAGTAGACAGAAAAGTTCGAATACAAACTAGAAATTGATAATTGAGACTAACTTTTCTTTGGGCCTTTTTTTCAAAATATGGTAAAAAAATTTTACAAATTTGAGTAATTTTTAAAAAAATTTACCAGTTTAGGGCATGTGCGCCTCTTTGAGAAGTGCACAAAATCTTTTTTTTTTTCATTTGCTTTCATTTTTTTTTTGTCGAACCTTTTCACTCATTTAATAACTATGGAAAGTGTGCATAGTTGTTAGATCGACGGTCGATCTATTTGTAGGTATGGGAATTGTCGCAATTGTTTCACCATTCAATAGCAAATGATCCATGGTGTAAAAAGAAAGATCCGTTTGAGGTGTGATCATCAATTTGTGAACTTAAATTTCATTTCTTTATCAGAAAAAAAAATAAAACTCAAATTTCATTTTGCATTTTGTTTTTTTTTTTTCATACTTTACAAACACAAAACTTCAATTTCATATCAAACAATTACATTTTCATCCAACTAAAATTACATTTAATTAGCTAACACCGCATTTGGCCGAAAGAATATTTGAGATTAATAAGTTGCCGCCCACCTCGGGACCCTGGTCACGAAATTCGGCACATGTATGTGTAGATGGTGAGCACATGCCGTCTCCGTAGTTCGGCAGGTTTAATGATGTACCGAGGATAAGGATGAGGTTCCGGAATCTACACTTCTTACTCATCCGAAACCTTGTCCTCGTCCTCGGTACAACACTAGACATTCAAGACATTCTTAGAACCATTATGAACTCATTTTCCTCAAATAGAGCCTCGGAATTGGGGAATTTTCTCAAAAACAGTCTAGTTTAAATTTTGTCTCAAATATTCCCGAGGTGGGCGGCAACTTATTAATCTCAAATCTTCTTTTTGGCCAAATGCGGTATTAGCCGGTTAAATGTAATTTTAGTTGGGGGGACTGCTAAGTCAAACTAGTTAATTGTCGTCACAAACGGTATAGCGCCCAATTAGATACTTGCTGCATCAAGTTGCATCCTAAAATGGACCATGTCTACCCACGACCAACCGAGAAGTAATGTCTCAAGAATATAAACGATCGGTTTTAGAAAAATATTTTCAAATCGCTCATTGTTTGACTACGAAAATTTTTGTGAACAATAAAAATATTATTTATTTAATTTTTTTTATGTAATATAAACGATCATCTTTAAGAATTTATTTTTTTAATTATCTATTTTCAACTAAATAAATAAGAAATTTTCCCCTGTTATTAATGGGAAGCCGCTCATTTGTCTTCCCGAAAATTCAAACGTGGAATTATAGGATATTTGTCCCTGTTTTCAAGGGGGGGAGGGGGGGGGGGGCGGTGCCAACTCGCCAGACTCGAGCGCAGATATTTCCACGCCCGACCGAGGGCAGTACCGTAATTTGGGTCCCGCCCACCCTCCCAATCGCCGCTAGTGTCCAACCATGACGAACGTGGGACCGCCGTAGCGAGCGCGCAAAACGACACCGTCCGAAGCATCTTTAACTCGCCCAGTGACGCGCCACGTTTCCCGACTCGGATCTGAAAAGATCGCCCGAGATCTATCGGCAGCAACTCGCGCCCCGGCTTTTGATCCTTGTCCAGCTCACCGCGGGCCCTGTCCGACGTGGCGCTTGCCGAGGCCCTTCTTTGCTCTTTCCTCTTTTCGTTTCTTAACCAGTCAAAAAGCCCCCCAACCATTTTTTTAACCCCTCCTCGTCCTTCTTCTTCTATTCCAAAACTCCAACGTCCTTCCTTTTCTAATATCTCGCACAAACCCTAGCTTAATCAGAATGCCCTGAAGAACGCGCAAGAAAGAGAGAAATCTTGGAGAATTTGCGTTGCTCACAGCTCCGGTGTTCGGATTTCATCGCTGTTCTTGTTGACTCGTGCCGACAAAGTGAGTTTCCCCTCGAAAATGGTACAGTCCATGGATCAATTGAGCTTTAAAGCACCATTCTTTTGCTTCTTAATTGAAGAGTTACCGTAACACGAGCCTTTTGATGTCTGAATGTCTTTTTCCGAACAGTCGTTCTTGGTGGATGGAAGTATAGGAAACTAGGTGAAAACGAATTTGATTTTGGGTGCATAGTTTTTTTCGATTTTGCTGTCTGAGAGTTTTCACTCCACTAATTTGTTTCTTCGCCAGGAGGATGATTTTGCTTAGTAAGTTCATGAGTTATCAGTTTCGAAATCTTATTTAAGAGCTGTAGTAGTTCAGGAAAAGATATTTTAGTTTGTAGATCTGAAGTTCTGTTCTTCTTCTCTGATAAGCTTTCTTCCCAGGCCAGTGCCTTTTTCACTTCTTTCAAATTTTGGTGCAATATTTTGTCGTTATATGGCTGGATATCACTGATGTTTGACACATGAGGCTAATCTCTTTGGTTGACGAGAAAATAAAGAAGAGGAAGAGAATGAAATTTTTTCGGCGGTGATGCTACAGGCTCGTTGTTGTTTAAAGTTTCACAGGATCTACAACTTTTAAGTGCTTGCAAATGTTAAAAACTCAGCTAATACATAAGTCAATGCTTCTTTTTGTGAACCCTGTTATGTTGGACCTCTCCTTCCTTTATGTGCTGAATCCGGGTTCATTATCACATGGATGGCTCAAGAAACTTGTCCTTGTTGGTGGCTCAGTGATAGAAACAGAGGGTCCCTTTCTTTTCATTCTCAATCGGAGCTGGTTCCCTTCTTTTTGAGTTTCGCAGGAACTGAGAAATTAATGTTCTTGACCAAGTACCTCGTAATTCTTTTGATAATTGAAGCGAAGACGAGAGAGGACAAAGATGTAATTAGGCTTATTGAGTAATTAGCTCGTCATTCTGCTGGCTAGTAGATTAGTACTCATTTTTTGTTTACACACTAGAGAATTCTAAACTTAATTTTAACATTTTATGAGTAATCGAAGGAGAACTTATCACTATGGTTGCAGAGATGATTTAGAGTATCAATGTCTTGTGAAAATTCTGGACAATGGATTCAGCTCTGCACCTTTAGTTCATATTTTCAGTTCATGGTCAGTTCTGTTGCTAATAAAACTCTCTGGTCTCATTCAGTTTGATTGCGTTTCCCTTCTGTTACCAGCTGGATAATTTTGTCTGTATTTTCATCAATAATTGAATTCACCCAATTGAGCTCTTCTATTACTTTAATTGGCAATAGAACAGTCGTTCAAACTTCAGACAATATCTTAAATGGAATATTAGAAGTTCTTATCAATGTGGGATGTTTTCTCCTTTCATGTACGACTCTGATTACGGGTTTTAAGTTACATGTCCTATTTCTGGTTGATCTTCTAATGGCGGTTTGCTTTTTGGTGTTAGATTTTTTGAAGTCGCCTAAATTTCGAGCTCATCATATCGCCAAGAACGGGATGCGCATTCAGTTGACTGAACTCGAGGAAGTTTCTTTGCCTACTCGATCCAGAATTATTGTTGGACTTTTTGAAACTGGTTGATGCCGATTGTTCTGATGACCAACAATAGACCTGGGACTAAGGGGCTTGCAGAAGAAAATCACCATAAAAACGATGAAAACAAGTATAGAAGGGATGGAGTCACAGGCGATGGCCAGGAGCTGGCAGAGGAAGATGAGTTGCAGATCAATGAGGATGTGGAAGGTGCATTGAATAGAAAGGTTGAAGAAATCCAAACGCAGGATTTGGTGCATGGACATTCTGTTATTCCAAGGATGCAGCAGTCAGAAGAGTCGTTGGTTCACTGGGAAAGGTTTCTACCATTGAGGTCTCTGAAGGTACTGCTGGTGGAATATGATGATTCGACTAGACAAGTCGTCACTGCACTACTTCGAAATTGTGGCTACGAAGGTAAGTGCATAATACTCTCAGTCAGAGCGCTTACCTAATAGCCAAATTCTAGCATATGCAACATGAATATGTTTGTCAAGATAGATTGTTGCAGGCATAAAGATGGAAATGTATATGCTCTAAGTCCATTCAAAAATCATGGCAGAAATATTTGTGTGATTATGATAGAATATATACTACTTTAAGTGACATCTGCGACTTGAATGAGTGCCATTAAACCATGTCACATGGAGAAAATTACAATCAAATGCCATGTTGCCTGACAACTGAAATTCGTTGAAGTTGAGTATGTCACCTCAGGTTTCTATCAGTCCAAGTGATATTCTGGCTGTTGTTTGTCCCTGCTCTAAAAATGTCGGATTTAGAAATGACCATGATAAGGTGAGATAAAATACTCTGTAAATGACACAAATAATTGAATAGGATTGCAAAATCTGTTTAAATGACACAATCTGCAAATGATTATTGAAAAATTATCCAACTAAAACCTTCTATTAAAATGGGACATTCCTTATGCACATCAGCAGCCAGCACCTTTTCCCTCCATAATCAAACAAATATTTTTTATTTTTCTTTTTTTAATGGCTGGTGAGCGAGGGCTTTGGAAATGTGTCATGACATGAGTGCAAGAAGGCTCAGCATCCAGTGATGCTTCTATTATTTTAGTTGCAAGTTCTGCGCTGTCCATTTGGAAACGTGTTAAGTTGCGAGTCTCGGAAAAGCTTCTCCTTTGGTTGCTTCTATTAGGAGTTACACAAGAAGTAGGGTCATAGCTGTTTTCTTTAAGAGTTTTAGTTGTCCATGCCCAAACTTTTGACAGAAGCTTAGTAAAAATTAGGCAATTATAGGACTGTTCATCTTGAATGGTCATCTTAAATGGTAGCAAACAAATAAGTTTCTAGAACAGGTGATACTGGGCTAATACATTGATTCAAGTTATGTGCTCATGCACTTATTCCAGATAAATAGGCCAATTATTCCTTTTGCCATTCATTTTTTAGTCTATTCTAGATCTGTTTTCTGTACTTTCAAAACGCATTAAGTTATCATACTATGAAACGGTTTTGATCAAGTTATTAGTGACTAACCAATAGAAAGCAATGGAATGTCGAGGAGATGCGTCATATGGCGCACAAATAGAGTGTCACACAAGTCTCCATTAAGTGCCTCAGCTTTTTATGCAATTTTAAAGGTATGGATGACAATCTGTCTCGATTTAAACTACTTCAGAAGTGCAATGACCCAACTACAGTTTTGAAAAGTAGTCCAAGGATAGATGGCTTATTAACTTAACCTACGGTTATCTGTTTATAAACTCCATTCATATTATTTGTTTTTGTTGAATGCACAAGAAGCTGCTTTGAAAAGATTGATCGGAATGATCTATTGTTGGCAAGTGGCAAGATATGGCGGATTGGGCAGTTCTATCTATGTCGTGCATGATGCATCTAAGAGTCATTGGAAGTATCTAAGAGTCATTAGAAGTGTCCAAAACTAATTGTTGAGTCTCTGATTTTGAATTTCAAATGGTACTTGCCACCTTTTCCTAATGTACCAAAATGCTTAGGTTAACATGTTTAGAGTTGTTTTTCATTTACTAAGCTTGGCCAACTCTTCTAGCTAAAACAATTATAAAATGGAAATGTTCATGTTTACTATTAAGAATTTGGATTATGTTCCGTGTAGCTTATACCAACAGAAATCTTTGTACATGTATTATTGAAAAAGCAACTTATATTAGTTAACTGAAGCTCTTTTTAATAACAACATATTGAATTTATTAGACGCTGTCTCGTTCAATGTCAGATTATAACTGAGAAACAAATTTAAAAAATGGCTCTTTTAATTCGCATTCTTTTAAATCATCATAACATTGGAGCTTGTTTGTTTTGCTCCGATTTTAAATGCTTGAAGGAAATGTTTCATTTAGCATTTCTAGGTGCATTGACCTCATTCTTCTTAAATTCAAGAACAGCTATGTCAGGACCATATAGTTACTTGTGGAAATGCAATTAATTTCTTCTCTTTTCACAACTACTGTGTCTCTGCATGATTCTTCCATCTTCAAGTTTGTAGATATCTTGACCTTCCTTTTGATGGCTGTGATTTGGTGGCTAGTTGGTGAGGTTCACAACCACCATATCCTGATCCACATAGAATCTTTGCTACTCATCCTCTTCTCCTTTGTCCAAGATACAGATCTTCTGCATACATTTACTAGTGATTTTGTTCTTAGTAGAGAATCATCTTTACCTTTACAAATCACAGGTTTAGAGACATCCTTTATATATAAAACAGCAGATAACACTTGAAGGATTGTAGTGCATTCCTTCATGTCATTGTGACTTATAATGATGAAAATACAAAAGAGCATGTATTCATTGACAAACATGAAGATTTAACAGAAGCATAGATATTCAGTCCATTATTTAAAACCGTTTTTTTTTTCTGTTTTTCTTTTGTTTTGTTGTCTTCTTTGAAAATGTTGGTATGTTATGAAATTTTCTTCATTCCACTCTGTGAATTACTTATTTGCACTGAATTAACAATTTAACATAGAAATGTTCTTGCAGTTACAGCTGTAGCCAATGGTCTACAGGCATGGAAAGTCTTGGAAGATCGGTCCAATAACATAGACCTTGTTTTGGCTGAGGTTGCCATGCCTTCTTTTTCGGGCATTGGACTCCTATGCAAGATTATGAGTCACAAATCCTGGAAAAACATTCCTGTAATTAGTGAGTAAATTACTGAAAACTTCCTGATATTCATGCTAAATTATTCTCATTTTCTACCTATTATCTTATTGGTTAGATACTTTTAATTGCTACACCTGGTGAGTTTTGTGTGCAGTGATGTCATCTCACGATTCCATGAGTGTAGTCTTCAAATGTTTATCGAAGGGTGCAGTTGACTTCTTAGTGAAGCCAATAAGAAAGAATGAGCTTAAAAATCTCTGGCAGCATGTTTGGAGAAAATGCCACAGTGTGAGTCACTGAAATATTTCAGCTCCTTTTCATGACATTGCGTTATGGATTAGCTTTGACTTCTCATTGTATTATTCTATATGTGTATAAGTTATGACATTTAGTTTTGGCTACAAATGTCTGAACTCTTTGCTTTGAAAATACTAGGACCACAGTTGAACCATATTTAACTGTGAGATTTTGCTCTTTTACACTCATATTGTGAGAATATTACTGTGGCCCCTTTGTCTTCTGTTTTTTATTCGTTGCTCATACTCTTAGCAGTCTAGTGGTAGCGGAAGTGAAAGTGGTATAAGGACTCAAAAATCTACCAAGTCAAACGGTTGTGAGGACTCTGACAACAACACTGGCAGCAATGATGAGGATGATATTGAGAGCATCGGCGTTAGGGATGGAAGTGACAATGGAAGTGGCACTCAGGTAATGATTTCCTCCTTTTGCATAGTACAAGTAGAAGGCTGCTGCTTTTGATTTTCTCTTTATTTCATAATTCAATGCATTGTCTAAGCCCGTATATGATCAGTTTAATAATACATGTTCGGGGGATTGTTTTTCTCACGCATTGAAGTCGTGGTAGTTTTATTCATAGATCCAAATCGATGCACTTTTATGGTTAGTCACTTGAAATCTGTATACCCTGTTAAAATATTCACATTCTCACTTGTGTTATGTAGGATAAGTGCCTTGTGATGCCCTTTAGATGTCACGATTGATAATTTGTGGAGGGCATGGATACTCTTAGAGAGACAAAGGATATTTGGAACTGAACCATTAGGGTTTCTATGCCCCTTTTTCTATATTTATGGTACAAAGATGACAAAGATCCATTTCCACAAACATATGGAGTCTAACCTTATATTGTTGATTGCAAAGAGGTCTCTCAACACTCCCCCTCAAGTTGGAGCTTGGAGCTTGTATGTCGTATGTGCAATCTTGTTACGAAGATTAAGTTTTCCTTCCATAAAAAAATACAATCAATCTCAATTTGTTTAGTACTCATCCCCTGGCAACAAACATGCATGAACCATTTCCTGAAATCTGGAAGGCCCAAAGTCTCGATAGTTAGCTCTTGGTCTTCCGGTCGAAAAACTTCGATCCACAAAACATTGGGTTAGAAGTGTGCATTTCTATAAAGACCGACCGGATCCTTGTGGGCCAAGCAACCCCCAAAAAAAGTATCCATGATATGACCACTCTAGGTGACCATTTGGAGGCGAGTATAACTTATGAATCACTTCTTGAGTTATCTTCCATCGGATGTAGAACTTTGATTACAAATTCCTCCATCAGAGCACTATTGTACTCATTAGTATCTGTCTATATCGGCTTGCGGTGCTCTCCCTGTTCAATATGTAACTTGATCCATCCTTGCCCCCTAGCGATCCTAGGAAGTCTGCCAGTTATCACACCTTGTTTTCAAGCCCTCATCATTGCGATCACTCCCTGGCCTCGTCAGATTTGTTAAGGGCTAGCCTGTCCTTAAACGACAAACCTACTAGAGGGGATCCTGCTTTATGCCATCTACTATTGCTTGGCTTGGTTCGCGTGGCCAAGCCCCAAAAAGAGAAAGTCAAGATGTGACCATTCAAGGTAGTGGAGGGTGGGTCTTTCTTATTGATCATCTCACAGGGAATTTCCCACCCAAAGGGTTGGTCTTTCTTATTAATGATTTCATAGGGAATTTTGCACCCGATGTGGGACTTCATGTCTTACAACTTTGGCCTGAAGAAGTAATCACATGGCCTGTATCTACAAAATTCCCAAAGAGGCTATAGCTTTATATTTGCCTTTGCACTAGACCTAGCCACGACTGTTTGCTTCTTGTTCTTTTATGAGATAAAGAGTTCCTCCAATAAAAACAGAGTGTACTTAATTTGCTAGACAGCTTCTTTAATTTGAGTTGGCGTATGTCAAAATAAGATTATTCCCTAATCTGGGCATCAACTGCCTTTATTGTACCTAACAATATGAACCATTCATTCCAATGCCTCAGTGCAGTGAATCAAGAAGCTGACTAACAGTAAGGTAGTTCAATTTACTAATTGGTTGGTCAGTTAAGTTCGCACTTTGTTACCAGGATCAGCACTTTGGGCTGACAACCCTGTGTCGACACGACACGACACGGTTACGGACTTGGGATCCATGTTAGATTCGCCATCTGAACGGTGGACAGGGCTTGCCATGGCAGTTGAGTTATGGTTCTGTGTTTTTTGTCCTCTTTTCTTTTTTTTTTGGTTTAGAATATGAAGAAGAAAAAGGAGACCAAAAAAAAAAAAAAGAAGCCCAAGATGAAGAGAGAGAAAGAAAGTGCAGGCAGTCTCTCTCTGGAGGCATGCTCCTTTTTAATTTTTTTTTTTTGCTACAGGAATGCAGTGTCCTTGCTGTTTTGTGTTCACTTGTTAGGTTTAAGTGGTTCACTGGGCCACAAAAATAAGAGAAGAAGGCCTGAGAAAGGCACAGCAGTAATATAAGCTTTCTGACCCAAGTCATGCTTAATGGAATGTTGGAAAAAACAATTGTTTTTAAACAGAAAACAACCTAAAAACATGTCCGTGTCAAGAAAAAATTGAAAATTGAACTAAAATTTTTGCTCTTAAGCCTTTCTAAATATTGAGCACAAGTGTAGCTTAAATTATAGGTACCTCGGTACTCCTTTCCATTCCTTGGATCCTTCTTAGACGAGTCCCTGTGTCTAAGATTTTTTCAAGAGGCAAATCCAACATGTGGATTGGTACCCACACCGAGGTTCGAGTAGCGTCGAGTTCGCGCAATCCGCTACTGTTTACCCCTAGGAATAGCAGGAGTACCAATTGCCCTTGACTCAAGAATACCAATTGCCTCTAGAATGTCTGATGCAAATGTGCTACCTCACTTGGACATATGACAACTTGCCCTGTCCTTGGGTTGAAATCATTGATGGAATGTTGTTGTCGAGTAACAACACTTATGTGACCCCCCTTAATGATAAAACATTTAAGCATGATATAAAGGTTCAATAGAAAACTAAATGAATTGTAGCGTACCGATTCATTTCAAACTCCAGGTTTACTGTAAGTTTTCCAAACCATGTTCATGAAGATTTTTTCAAACCATACAAATCCTTATTTAGTTTACAGATCGTACCACCGTGCCTTCACAATCTGCATTTACTCTTCAAGTTCTAGAAGCTCCATGATAGACGTTGTACTCATTGGATCATGTTGTGGCTGAATTCCCTTTGCTTGTGTGATTAACAAATGGGCTTAATTGTTGAGGCTGGAGTTGGCTTATGAGTTAATTCATAGAATTTCCAAGTTATGATTCTCCCAACACCAGAAAGAGGAAACACGATCTCTAACTTTGAAAAACAAAGAAAAAAAATTATCAAAAGCTTAGAGAGAGGGAGAGAGCACCAAGAGGCGCATTGGTGAAGGGATCCATAGCTTAACACCGTCAATCTAGTTCCAAAACTTTCATTTTTGTGCATTTAAGTCCTAAAACTTGTTACAATCTCCGCTTCAGTCCTTCCGTCATCTCCATCAAGTTTAGTAGACGGAAACTTTATGGGGCACTTTTTATTAAGTGCCATATGTAATTGAAAAACTGTAAAAAGAACCACGTGACATTTTGCATTCATTTAAAACTGACAGAATTAACGGAAGGACTCAAGTGCATCGAAGTTGCAAGTTTTAAGATGAATGCGCAAAATGGAAGTTTTAGGACTCAAATCGCATTATTGCAACAAGTTCTAGAACATTCCTTGTAATTGTCTTAAAGGAAAACAACCACTTCAAAGACGGTTCAAACTGGTTCGAGCCTTGGAAATGGGTACCTACCCGGCAAGAGACTGTTTCCATGTCTCTAGAACCAGGAGTGAACTACTTCATAGGTTACAATCCAGAACTAAATTGACCAGGCTTGCTCCAACAGGTTACTGGGTTGAACTGCGCCGAACACTCACCACTACTGCTCTTTGTTCCCTTTTGGTTTGAAATGAACTGAATGCAACTTTTGGCACCACTAGATGCTTTGAAAAGCACTCTAATGTCCCTTTAAACCATAACCGCTTGGTATGATGTGGACATCTTAGAAGTTCACACTTGCTGTGGCCATTATCAGATTGGCCTCTGAGGTGTAGTAACAACTACCCTAGGTCATCTTGGTAGCAATTTAAAAACCTGAAGCACTTAAAGTGGAATTCACATCTTGACATCAGTGGCTTGTATGGTGCCATATGCTTTGTGAATGCATCTGTTCTATATTTGGCTTCACTTCTTGGCCCCATCTTGTTAGCTCGGTCATGAATTTTGGGTGTAAAAGTCTGTCTGTTCTTGATCCGTATGAACATAATTTCTAATATCTAAAGGGCATATAACAAAATTGAGTACAACTAAATTCGAGAGAAAAGCATACTCCACGTGTTATCTTATGGACAACTCTGATCTCAGGTTTGCTTGAGTACAACTAATCCTTAGAAATTAGAATATGTTGTTGCTGAAAATATCTGTTTGAGCGTGTAAGCATCACCATTGACTCGCTCTGTACATATCAGCATGCAGGTTCGAGTTTTGCATTGTTGTGTAGAATATTTTGACCTTGTTTAGAAAAATCAAGTGGCATATACTCTTCTTTGCAGAGCTCTTGGACGAAAAAGGCGGTGGAAATTGACAGTCCTCGGAAAGCGTCCTCTTGGGAGCAGTTGGCTGATCCTTTAGATAGCACCTGTGCACAGGTTATGCATACAAGGCCTGATACACTCAGCAGCAATTGGGTGCCTATGACTGCAATGAGGAATGCTAAGGGAAAATATGATGAACTTGGTGCGTACGGCTCTGTTTGCGGCACCTTTATTTGGATTTTTATATCCTCAAATGTCTAATGTTGTTTTCCATTCATATGTCTTTTCGTAATATTAGGCTTGGTTCCTTTTCAAGACAAAGATATGATGCGCAAGGACTTGGAGATAGGAGCACCTAATCTGCAGACTGAAGAACCAAGTAAAAATGATAAAATTACTACAGATCCTACCGCCAATGAAACCTCTGAGGTTGGCTACAGAAAGAATAACGAGCAATTGGAGAATAGGCAATTGGAGCTCAACAGTGAGAAACCAAATGCCAAAACTGGTGCTGTAACTAATGGTAGCAACCCTCCGATGCAGAGAGTCAATTTAAATATCGGCAACGGCTTATCCAAAGTGTCTGACGTGAATGATAAGGCCGCATATGATACCAAGGAGATGCCATCTCTTGAGCTCAGTTTGAAGAGGATGAAAGATGATGTTGAGAGCAATCCCCATGGCAAAAATATTCTAAGACATTCTGGCCTCTCAGCTTTCTCAAGGCAAGAAAATCCAATTAGACTGAACTCAAGGAAAAATGAAAACCATTACTTGTTGCTGTCTTAAGTACTATTATTCTTGTGCAGGTACAACTATTCTACTCCTAATCAAACTCCAACCGGAAATGTCGGTAGCTGTTCCTCAGCTGACAATTGCTCAGAAGTAGATAAAACAGAGTATCTGCAGAATTTCCGGTCCAATTCAAGCAGCCCTCCGCAGAATCAAGGTTCCAATGGAAGCAGTAACAATAATGACGTGGGTTCCACCACTAACAATGCTTTCACAAAGGTAGAAACTGTCACTGATAAACCACCGTCTAAATCTATGTTAAAATATCTCCATCAATCTTCTGCCTTCCAACCATTACAAAATAGCGGTACGTGTCCTCAGCCTGCAATAGAGGGTATAGCAGAACCAGCAATGGCTCACATGATCGTGGCACAAGCTAGGGGTATGAAACATCACGTTCAGGTGCAACACCACCACCACCATTACCACCTCCACCACCACCACCATGCGCAGAACGTAACTCATATGCAGGAGCCAGCTAAGGATCATGACATGGTGTCGGAAAGCACACCAACTGCTGCTCCACAGTGTGGGTCATCTGACGTCTTGAGTACACCATATGAAGGCATTGTTGCCAATAACAGCTGCAACAGGAGTGCCTCTGGCAGTAATCATGCAAGCAATGGGCAGAATGGGAGGAACCTCCCCACAAATGATCAAGAAACAAACATGGATGGAGATAATAAGGTAGCTGAAGAAAGTGGAGCCAACAGCGGGATTGGATATACAAACAGGAATGGAGTTGAACAAAGTCGGAATGCCCAAAGAGAAGCTGCTCTAAACAAATTTCGGCAAAAAAGAAAAGAAAGGTGTTTCGAGAAAAAGGTAATAAGAAAGCAGTCCTGTTAAATGTGCCCTAAGGTTGGTGGTCGAACCTTTCAAAGCTATAAAAAAATACATATTCGTTACAACGAAGATAAGTAATTTGTAGTAATCTCACACAGAACTATAATATCAACTTCATAATATAAGTGCACATTTATAGTAGCTTGTCCTGTCTCCCTACAGTACCTCTCAATAAAGATTTACAAACCTCTTCTGAGGCATGCATCAGTTCTGCATTCTGATTAGGTACGAGTTGTGCTGTCCTTTCAGAATCATGTAGGTAACATGATGTGCATAAAAAAAAATGTTAATGAAGTCAAGAAACCAAAATTTCTATGGGAGTATAATTACTTGTGATGAAGCAAAATGACATTGGAATGGTAGCATGGTCGTGTTCTCGGTGTCTTGATTTTGTTTCTTCTATTATAAGTGTGAAGGAAGAAGAATTGAACCCTTCAACTGACCTCTTTCTCAGGTTCGATACCACAGCAGGAAGAAACTGGCGGAACAGAGACCCCGCATTCGTGGACAATTTGTGCGGCAGGCTGTCAATGAGATCAAAGGGCAGGAGACAAGTTCCTGACCTTTTATCCTGATGAAGATGTGGGATTTTGTGGTCAATCTGATCTGCGCAAGCACACAACATTTATTATGTGATTGAAGACATTCAGAAGACACCATGGTACTATATATATATATATATAGCGTGAACTCATGTTGCTATTGCTATTGTACTACGAGATGGTATGCTGTGGACCTAATCTAGGTTATCTCTAAAGACGTTGTGTGCTGATTGTTTCCACAAGACATTCTGCACAAATAAATGCTAGAAGTCTGATTTTCACATGATGATCTTCTCTGTGATTGAATTTGGGGAGATTTAGGACCCAACCTGAGAATTGAAGCATCTTTTGCAGTCTTTGAGTCCTTGACCAGGTGCTGCTTTATAACATCATATACAAATGAAAGCATTCTATGCGAGAATCCAGTGATGCTAAAATCAACAATCGGGGAACCATGTCCACTATCATCCTAGACAACCGAATCACGTGTGATATTAACTCACACTGCTATTCATCATGTGTGGATATTGAGGAAACCGGTGACAAATACTGGCGATGCATGACTAAGCTGGTGTGAGAAGATTAAAGCACCTCCACCATGTCTTTCGTCTGAGTTTTCTTGAGAGAGAGAGAGAGAGAGAGAGAGTGATATCTAACCTTTTAATGAGATGGAACTCAATATGAATTCCCAGGTGCTCCTATGCAAGTTCTTTTAAACAATCCAAAATTGGAGAATTTGAAGCAGAGCATTTCCTCAACTCCACGTCCTTTCTGCCCAATGTGTGCTTGTGAGGTGATTTTTAGCCCTCGGCTATTCCAAGGCAATGCATACGGATCACACTTCTTGGTAACAACCACAAATCGCAGTGTTAGCAGCCACATGCAAGCAAATAGCAGAACTTTCAACATCGCTTTTCTAACAGCTACGGCTCCTGATGATTGGCAATGGCATTTCCTCGGCCAATGAGCTGCATGTGAAAATACATACTCGGAACTGTGGTCCTTTCCATCGTCCTACTAATTAGGCAGATGCTAACTACCAAATGGAACGTGTCCTCTTATTTGGGTGAGAATTTTTGTGGCGGCAAGAGCAACTGAATAACTGGTGAGAAATTGATAACTTCTCTCTTGAGACTGGAATAGTCAGCTGCCGTGCATTCAGATCCACCTATTGTAAGACATTTGCATTTCTTTCGCAGCACATCGCTAACTACAAGAAAAACCTTACTTGCATTTCTTAGAATGCCGGGTGGAAATTCTAATGAAAGAATTACGTACACTTGAATCTTTGGGAATTCTGAACAAAAAAATAAAAATTTTTGGGAATGATCTATTTCTTGAAATTCTTAGATCACTCCACCCGCCTTTCTATCATGAGACCCGTCATTAGATCATGCGAACCCCAGTATCCGAATCAAAGGGGATTCAAATGGATTTCAACTCAAATTGTCACCAATCACAAAATATGACAGAACCACCCCAGAAGCTGTCACAGAGAACAAATTAATGCACAGAACAGATGAGGGACCCCATCAAAGACCATCTTTCAAAAGGCGACTACTTTCCTGATCGCAAACTCAGCAAATTTAATTCTAATAGCCTAAAGGGCAGACCTTCAGAAACAAATAAGCTGTGTGCAACAAGAACAGATAAACCGTTCGGAACCATCGAACATCATGATTCATGAAAGCCATCTCAGCTAGCATTATTAATTCGCACTACCATTATCCTGGGGAAGATCAACAAGAACACCAAGTCATGCAGATGCAAACGAGGAATTACAGTTCCTTCATGAATTTAGAGTGGTCTATCAACAAAGACATTCTCAAAGGCAATCAGATTTCATGACAAGTCTGACTAGAACATGTGCCAAAGAAGGCCTCTCCACTCTCCATCAAGTCAGCTTATAGATCTAATTGCTATTATCCTGACTTTCCCATATGCTAGTAAATAACAGCTTTTGTCCATCACATAGGTAACAAGAGCACGTGCATTGAACAATTGCCAATTGCCCCCTTTGTGGTACATGTGAAAGGTAAAATATGTTCCCAATGTCCCACAGCTGCAGCTCTCATCAGCCACGGCCTCCGGGATAGAAAAAGTCCACACTATTTTCCTTGACCCTGAAATGGAAGTTATGTATCTTGCTGCCTGAAGTCCCCTGCCTGTCACGCTCGCCCTTATCGAAAACCATCAACTGCATATGAAACATGAACAATCATGACAAAATCACATAAAGGCTCATGCTTTAACATACACACACATTAAGATACAAAAAGAGGTCCAGGAATTCATCAACATTCTTCGCATATTCTTTGAACTGAGATATTTCATTACTTGACTTCACTTTCATCATAATGAAGCAAATTCTGTTCTACAAAATAGACCACCCAATATTCAATATTCTTCAGCCACAAAAGGAATCCCCCACTACAAGCAGGTAATGTTTTCAGCAACTACCTGTCCGTGCACGTCAACTACTGAACCAGTAGCCAAAGGTTCTGCTCTCACCAAAATATTAGATAGGTACTCCAGATTCAACATAAGCATAGGCTTTTCCATGCTCGAGTAGATATCCCCATGATTGAGAGCAACTACTGAACAATCCTGAAACATAAGTGAGAGCAAAATGATAACATAAGGAATACATGTATTTTGTGCAAGGAGAAAATGCATCATGATAGCAGCCCAGTGTCTTACGAATTCTGATGTTAAAGTGCGGCAGTAGTGCAGGAAGTCCAAGACACTATCTGAAGAACCATTAGCCACCACCTCCATAAGAGCAATATCATCTATCACGATGGTAATGCAGCTATTTTCTGCAGATAAGGCACAGACTGCGTTGTATATTTTCTCAAAGAGGGAAACAAGAACACTGCTTCCAATTTTCGCATCTTCTCTGTCTACAAAAAGAAAAGAAATATTGCATGCGTCAAAATTATGTCCCACCAAACACATATCCAGGGAAAAGCATGCAGGGTGTGCATACACACTCATACACCCGGATAGGAAAAATTAATACTGTTCAACATGATTTCTCAGAACAAATCAAGACTACATTTGTCAGAGCGGAATTTCATTGAAAGGACAAAGCCCATTCTGTCTTTTGGCTAAAGTCCTTAAACGATCAAGAATAGTCAAAGTTGAAAGGCTCTTGCCACTAGTGGAACCCCAAACTTAGGGCCTAAACCCATTACGCCTGTGTTAGAGATTTCAAGCCAACACATGAGATTCTGATGCAGACATGATTAATCCCAGTGAGGTTGATGAACATTTGAAAGGTTAACAATACATCACTATGGAGCTAAATTTTTACCTGAATTCCTCACCTGGGAAGCGGAGATTGAGCATGTCAAAGAACAAAAATCTGTTGTTATCCCTTTGGGCAACTAAATTGCAGCCCTGTAAACCAGAAAACAATCAATAAAGTTTTGGCTGAAACATCCATAGTCCAATGCCAGTAGCTTATCAAAGAAGACAAACTCAGTCCGAAACAAGCAAAGACCAGTACTTTCCACACTGAGACTATCACTAGCACCGACTCATTGCCGGTAGAGATAGAGAGAGAGGGGTTACCAGTTTTCGGAGGACGCGATCGTAGTGAGAGAGAGGCTGAGAGAAGGCGACCAAGATGAGGGAATTGTTAGAAAAAGCAGAGGACTGAGGAGAGAGAAAGCGCTTGATGATGTGGTGGATGACGAATGCTCCGCCCGTCTCCACGCAGTCTTCGACGAGAACCAGCTTGCCACGGAGGGGCCACCGGTCGCTGCGTCCGTCCAGTCCCAGCGCTCGGTCGAGCAGGTTGTCCATCTCTCTCTCTCTCTCTCTCTCTCTCTAGGGTTTTAAGCGAGTGCTCGCTGTGGAAGAAGACGACCGAGAAAAATAATAAAAAAAAAGACATACCATTTCCCGCGAAAGATGAAAAGGGAAAAATAAAACGAGTTCTTGACACGTGGCGATTAAACTTGAGAAAGCAAAATAGCAGGCTTTGGAGCTTAAAATCGCCCGAAGATCGATTCTCGTCCGCCGTCGAGCTCGCGCCGCCGCCAAAAACCGCCATGCCGAGCGTCAACCTAAAATTCTCGGCCTCGCTTCGCAGCTCCCACCCACACAAATTGATCCGGTTCCTCACGAGCAGTGCAGCCACCCCCACGATTCCGTCAACTCGGACCAATTTGTCGCTCCTCGCAAGACCTAGCTCGAACGCACAGAGATCGCCGGCGGCAGCATTGTCGCGCGCGTGGGTTGCGACGCCGTTGAACGTTCGCTGTCAAAATCTTCGTGGAAGAACCTCGAATGGCGTCGGATCGTACTTTATCAGGCGGGCGAGTGGCGGTTGTAAGTGTGTGGCTAGTTCTAGCTCCTCCGGCCTCGAGGGTGGCAAAAATGGTGGCTCGTTGAGTAATGATGACAGAAAGAGCAGTTCGCAATTGGAAAATGAGAATCAACGACCGCCATCGCCGACGGTACAGAATCAGGGAGAGAAGACTAATCAGCTGTTAACGTTGCCGACGATTTTAACGCTTGGTCGTGTCGCCGCCGTGCCCCTTCTTGTTAGTAGTAAGTTCCATTTTACTTGCAAAGTGAATTCTGTTTTTCTTCTTTTCATTTTCTTTGTTTTCCTCGTCGTCCTTGGCGAATGGTGATTTGCTTGGTGCTTTTATGTGGAGAGGAGAAGTTTTTGAATGGCTCTGTGTTGTCAGTTCAAACAATTTCAATCCTTTTTTTTCCTCGTTTTATGTTGGTTTCAGCCATATGAACCATTTCGTTCTATTGTTTGCTCTCCTCGTGGAATAGAATTTACATTGGAAGTTTTCGTGCTCTTTATCAGCAAGTAGTGCTACTGCTTGGATGTTAATTTTTCTATCGGGCTTCCAACCGCCACCACTGCCGCCAACAGTGGCTGATGCAAGATTTGAGGTTGTCAGATGCGAAGTGATTAGCTCACAGGGATGAGAAGAGAAATTCTTCTCTCTTTATGAGAACAGTAAAAAATCTTGTTTGTAGAGGGCCTTTGGTTCCTTGTGCAAAGATAATTTGATTGGTTTTCTGCAGAACTGGTGACACTTGCTTATTGGATATCCTGCAATCAAAGCACACATGCATGATGCATTAAACAGATGCGGGGTTTAATTGCCTCTGTACTTGACGCGTCATCTTTGTGCTAAAAGCCATGATCCAACTGGAGCATTAAGCTTAGAAATGGCTTTGTTCTGACTTTTTGTTTGAGAGAGAAAAGAAGAGAGAGGGTGCTTTGGTTTGGTTTGTTTTTTTTTTTTTTTTGGGGGGGGGTTTGAATTTCATGTGCCAGAACTTGGTGCGCATTTGCATCTTGTTTTAAGAAAATACAGCTTGGTTGCTCATTACTCCCTTTTAATCTTTGAGTGTGATTAGCCCCAGGACATTTGAAGTTTCTGCAGTGTATGGGTTCGTGTGCTGTGTTAAAAGGGCATTTCTTTTGCCGCTTGACATTTGTGATAGCCGTGGCAGAATTCTAATCTTGCTAGCATGCATTCCCCATGCAGTATCATTCATTTGAGTATTTGTTGTACTGTAAATTGTGGTAACTAAGGAGTTCTAACATCTCTTTTTATCTGTAGCCTTTTATCTGGATACAAGGTGGGGTACTACGGCTACAACAAGCATATTCATTGCAGCAGCAATTACAGATTGGCTCGATGGATACCTTGCTCGTAAGGTATAATTTTTCCTGGAATTATGAAATTGTAACAATTGTTTCCATGAAACTATATGTAAAAAAAAATTTCACCTTCATTTCAGATGGGTTCGGGCTCTGCATTTGGTGCTTTTCTGGACCCTGTAGCTGATAAGGTATGATTGAATGAGTTTTTTAACAATTGGGATGCTTATTGTCAGGTCAGCGTGCAAAACTTCTTGATTAATACTCATGCTCACTGATTGCAGCTTATGGTCGCAGCCGTATTGGTCCTGTTGTGTACCAGACCTTTGGAAATTTCTATGTTTGAACAGGTGCCATGGCTAATCTCTGCACCTGCTATTGCTATCATAGGTAGAGAGGTGAGTTCACAAACTCTGTATCTAAAATTAATCCCCACTTTGATTATGATCTAACTCTGAATGATCCGTTTGGTGACAATATTATCCATTACTATGTCTAATTAACAGTTCGATCCTTTTTTCTTTTTCCAATCGGACTGATCCGCACAGCCCACAATGCTTGTACTGAGATGTGATCTTTTGAAATATTCGATAGGTTTCCATAGCACAAATATCAGCATGTTCACTTTAGATATGGAGGTGAAGGATTATGATCGTTAGATCTGGGTGTTTCTGCTTTAATCAGGCTCAGTTATTATTATTTAGGGTTAATTCCACAAAAAGCCCCAAACCGGGACACCTATGACAAATTTACCAAAAACTATTTTTTTTTTACTACTAAAAATCCCAACCTAGTATACCCGTGATAAATTTACCTCAAACTATTTTTCCAACCACCAAAAATTTCAAACTGGTACATCTATAACAAATTTACCCTAAACTAATTATTTTGACCGCCAAAAACTCCAAATTTGTACATATGTTATCAATTTACCCTACATTAATTTTCATTAAATTGAATTAATACCACGAAAAATCCAAATTGATACACCTGTGATAAATAAAGGGTAAAAATCCCAAACATGTATCTTCGGCAATTGCCACGTGTCATCTAACTCAGCAATTTGACGATAAAGTTTAACGGAAACTAACGGAAGGTAAATTTGTCATAGGTGTACTAGTTTAGGGCAAATTTGTCATAGGTATACCAGTTTAG
This sequence comes from Rhodamnia argentea, assembly GCF_020921035.1. Lineage (NCBI taxonomy): Eukaryota > Viridiplantae > Streptophyta > Magnoliopsida > Myrtales > Myrtaceae > Rhodamnia > Rhodamnia argentea. The sequence continues at coordinate 3,583,242 of NC_063154.1, read as the reverse complement.
GGTTTTTGGTGATAAAAAAAATAGCTTGGGGTAAATTTGTCACAAGTATACCAATTTGGGATTTTTTGTAGTATTAACCCTATTATTTATCACTACTTAAAATATTTTTATGTAGTTCAAAAAAATTTATTAAAATTGATATTTTCAAATCTCTTCTTTTTCTTCCAGTGATCTTGTTTGATTTGGATAACCTGGTAAATTATTAGAACAAACATTTGTACTTGTTTCCAGATAACTATGTCCGCGGTGAGAGAATGGGCTGCTTCTCAAGATAGTAAGCTTCTAGAGGTAAATTCTACGTGTACTGCTGTAGTAAAATTGCTGTGAAGAATCAAAGCTGTTGTAAATTCTACCGTAAGAATGGCAAAAACATCTCAGGCTGTTGCTGTAAATAAATTGGGGAAGTGGAAAACTGCTACCCAGATGACAGCACTTACCCTTTTACTGGCTACTCGAGACAGCAGGTCAGCTTCTAGCTTCTTTTCATTCTTCTCTATGATGTATACTTTTAGCATGGGGTTGATCATCGAATATTTACAATCATAATTGTTTTTGTGCTTACTATGTTTCCACAGTCTTAGAGGAGCTGAATCCTTGGTGGCTTCTGGAGTTGTGTTGCTTTATACCTCAGCAGGGCTAGCATTATGGTCTTTAATAGTGTATATGAAGAAGATATGGAAAAGTGTTACTTAAACAGCACTCTTAGCCTTCAGATCGCATTTTTGACCAACCTTGCCTTGCCTTTTACTTGTTTGGTGCAAGTCCGCAGTTCAGGCTGCACGGTCCTCCTCTGATAAGGTTTTGAGTGGTGGTAAACTTGACTCATAACACCATTCCTTAGTACACTTATTTAGTGATTTTCTCTCTTTGGAATTTGTGCAAAGGTCAGTAGCCAATATTGTCGGTTTCTTTCCCCCTCTTGTAGATTCGGCGTTGTGTAGATTTCACCAGCATCCCTGTAACAAATCCTCGAAACTCTGCCTCTCAAGGAAGGTGTAAAGGGTCAACAATTCAATATCTTTATCTGGCAGAAGACCTCTCATAGAGACGCATATAGGGTATGGGGTTCTCCCTTGGATTTCTTTTCCCTTGATAGTAGTTTTTACTGTTGACAGAGTTGCTGGTGTCCAGGGTCACGTTTCATTAAGCATTAATTTGTTGGATTCACATTCTTGATTTAAGAAAGTGCAGAATGAGTTGTTATATTGGTGCACTTTTGTATCCCCTGAGGAGTATGTCAACTTTGCGAGCATTGCTAATCTTTTGCAGGTTTTGCCTGAGGTATATACTTATCCACTTTGCAGTCTGGATCAAATGTTTTTTGTTTGGTCAATTGCGGTTTGGACATAATTGCAAAAGGGTGAGGCTAGTCCTGACTGCCACCTCCTCGACAATGCCATGCCAGCCTTTCGCCGCCACCATTGCTCTGAGGGAGAGAGAGAGAGTCGTGGTCGGATGGTGGTGGTAGCTTTGACGGCTGGGCTTTGATGGGGGTGGTAGTCGCGGAGAGATAGGATGGTTGCAGTTTAAGTAGAGAGAGATAGTGGTGTCAGCCGTTAACCAGTGGTTGATGGAAGACGTGATGTGGGAGAGAGGTGAGCGGGAAAAACAGAAGATTAAAGTCGTGACGCCAAAAGAAAAAAACCAGTCAACTCATCGGAGGCAGCGGCGGCTGCATCTATTCTGCTGACCAGTCAGCAGCGTCGATGGTGCTGACCTTGCAGCAGTTGATGCTGCTTATCGGAAGGCTGAATTTTGCTGCTCATAGCTGCACCTCACCCCTTTTGAAAATCCTCCATTTTTGGATCCGCACAGCTACTACACCCGATCTATGTAATCCCCTTCAGATGAGATAGGCCTCACACATGACTTGAGCTAGGCTCATGTTATCCGGATTCAAGAATTAGAGGAAATTATCAAAAAGAATTGTAGATCTAGTGCACCTATGAAAATTTAGTCCTAAATATTTTAATTGTGTCAATTTAGAAATAAATGTTTTAATTATATCAATTTAGTCCTAAATCTTTTAATAATTTGTTAACATAGTCCTTCTGGTCATATTTGATTGAAAAAATGCTGACGTGATAATCCAGTCAGCATCATTTTATGTGGCGTAATCGGCGTTGACGTGGATATTTTTTAAAATTTATTCAATATTTTTTTTCTATTTCTCTTTTTTTTTTCCTTTCGCCAATGTTTGTCTGAGGTGAGTGCCGACGTCACTTGACGTTGGTTGTCCTCACCACATCTAGATGAGGTCCAGCTGCACTATAGAGAAAAGAAGAAAAGAAATAAGCATAGAAAATAATAAATTTAAAAAGAAACAGAAAATTTTTCAAAAAATTGTAAACATTACCTGTTTTCAGCCAAAATTATTGAAAGGTTTTTTCTAGAATTAGCATAAGTACAACAAATTTAGAACTTTTTCGATAATTATCCCCAAGAATTAATCTCTATGTTGGACGACCAAACTTTCGCCTACTCCTCATCCAAACTCGGCAAGGAAGCGTTAAAAGGAGGATGGAGTGCAACCTCTAGAAATTTGCCAGGCGAAAAGACTTCTGCCTAATGAGTGGATACTTTTGCTTTGTGTGTAATAAACTTCACTGATGCAATGTGCTGTCCAAATACAAAGAGCTGGCTTATGGCATCGTGGGAGGAAGATCAAGTGGCCTATACAACATTACAATATCAATTTTCGAATTTCCGAACTTTTAAACTATAGAAATCTTTCTCATACAAAAGAAGAAAAAAAAAATGCGATCTGAAAGGCTTAATTTGATGGATTCTGTGATCTCTTTGACTAGGTCTTCACATTTGCAGAGGGACCGCCACCTCCTCGGACTGAGAGCAGAGGCCCCCGCCAGGAGCTGCGACGGATCAATTGCGAATCCAGAAACAAAACTATGACGGTGATATCGTCATGAAAATGTCTCCTCACCCCGCGATCTATCTTCTTCAAGTCGGAGTACCGCATCTCTCTCTTCTTTGCCGCTTCACGGAGCGCGGTTTTGACAAGCTTCTTCGCAACACCCTGCAGAGACATGAAAACTCAGATAAGGATCTTGAAAGCATGGCATAAGATAGGAAAAAAAAAAAAGGCCGACTCCCACCAAAGACAACGAGAAGCAAATGCACCAATGTCCGACTCGATAATTGCAGAGGAATCACCTCAAGCAAATTTAGAAAAATTTTGTCGCTCGCAAATAACGGAATTCTAAAAATGTGGGGAATATCCTACATTGCGTGGACAGTTGTGGACAATGTCAACCGCCTCCTGATTGCTAAGATGCTCCCATAAGCCATCTGATGCAAATATGAGAAACTGGTCTTCAGGGTAAATCTGTTGAACTAGTATAGAAGGCTCAGCTTTGAGGATTGGTCGAGGAAACGGTTCCGGAAGCCTAAATTTTGGCAACAGAGGTTCCTTATTGAACTCCGCCTTCTTCAAATAAGCATCACCGATGGATCTTGAAACCTGCAATATAAAGAAAAAATAATTTCATTAAGCAACAAAATCGCTCACCATTCACAGACAGGTATTTTATAGGAACTTTGCTCATTATCTACCATCACAATGATTTATTAAAATATCAAATGGAAAATCATACTGCTTGTCTGAGAAGAAAATGAGGTCATGAATTGTCTTTTCTATATTTTCTGGAAAAAGCTTGAGGTCATGAACTCTACTCATCTTACAAAAGCTTGCAGGCATAGAACAAGAAGACACATGCCACCAACACTACCAAAACTCTCTTATGTATGTCGAGAGACAGACATGAGGACTTCTTACTTGACAAAATCTCACTTAAGCTGGAAGAACAATCCACAAGGAACCATATGTAGCTTTATTAAGATTCTATGGCTTCCCACAACTCCAAACAAGTATGGCAAAGTCAACATGTTGGCATGGAGAAGTTCTAGAATTAAAATGACAACTGCAGGATGTGGAGAATATGGCATTGCATTTATACCGAGTTAAGAATGATCCAGGACATTATGCTGTTAAAATTTATGGACTTCTGTCTGTCGAAGCCACATTCGAAACAATATGTAATGAAAATGCAACTTGTATATGCCACATGAACCTCCTCTCATAATGCAGTTTTATAAGGCAGCCCTTTGGTTTGCAAACTCATTGTTCGATCAATTAAATAGTGTGCCTGCCGCGTACAAATTGTTGGCAGAGAAGGTGCAAATCTTTTGCAATTATTTCATCAATAAAATAGAATTTATCATCAACAGAAAACATAACATTTCAGTCAAGTCAAAACCTAAACTACGGTGAACAAACTTCAGCTACGTAGTTCCAGCAGCTTCCCACATTCTTTTTTGAGGGACTGCGATAACAAGTGTCCTTAGAGCACCAATTAAGCCTACTTTGGCAACAAAAAGTAAAACACCGGTTAAGCATACTGCACTAAAAGGTTGAGATCCTTTCATAAGGGTCTTGTTAACAAGTGGCCCTAAGGCACTAATTAAGTAAAGTGAAAATGGAAGAAACACTTCGCAAGACATTTTGAAAATGAAAGAATTGCACATTTTAGTAAAGTTACTTGAAAAAGTGAATCCCAAAGCATTTTTGGTAAGGCCTAACAAGTGCCCAAGGTGCACTTTTTAACATTCTCCTATTCAAATTACTGGCCGCACAAATCACAATAAAAAAGCTTCTAAAAAATTGATTACTAAAGAAAATGCCCTAAGCACACTAAATCAACAAATACTTTTTTCAGTTGGCCTTAATTCTTAATTCATGAAGTAGAGTAAGGCTTTTAGATACCAAATCACAGCTGTCATATGAAAAAGAAATGATGAGCTAGAGTGAGATAACTGTAATTTTCTACCTTTAGGATCGGTTGGTAAAATTGAGAAGTAATTTCCCAATTGGGTCCTTTTTTTTTGTTTTTGGAGTACAACAGTCAGGCCACATGTGACCATCATCATACAACACACACTAATGGTGAAGACACAGTGCTATGAAAATTTTCAATTGGATACATCAACTAAACTTCAAGTCTGACAATTTTGGAGCATCTTGAAAACACTAACATACAAACTAGTTCAGGTGTATTTATTCATCATCTTTTTGGCCAACGGCCTTAGATGCATTTTAAAACCTGTGTTAAATTAACCTCCGTCTGGGATCTAAAACCGAGCTCCAGAGGTACCCACCATTCAGAGTTACAAATTAGGCCACTAATTAAGAGGAGAAATCACCAAGAGAGAACCACATCAAAAACCCTTAATTCCCCACAGAGGAATGGGAGGAGGGAAAAAGGAAGAGCAATTTGAAAAATGACAAAGAAGTTTTCTACTAAACATGCTTTTAAGTATTGCGTTGCTGCATATCATAAATTTGTCTGTGAGTTCCCCTAAATTGAATGGTAGCTGACATTCAAATTATAGCCAGCAAAATGTTGCAAGAAAAGATATAATGAAAAGAAAGATGCTACTTTTCTCACCGTAGAGAAGAGACTCAAGTTCAAAAACTTAAAATATGCCATCAGCAAGCACAATTACTGATTTCAAAGAAACTCAAGAAGGAGATGGAAAATGTTAAAAACCATGAACACAAACAGTATGGTAACTTAGAAACTACCAAAGGGAGGAAACCATTCATCCGACATGGAAAAGTCAAAAACTCGTTCATTCCCACAATGCGAGAGCAATGACATTAGAGTTGCATTTATTGCAAACTAAGTTTGCAAAAGACCAAAACACAAAAACAATTTATGCAATAAGATGTTCTATTCAGTAAAAGGTTACCTGAATAAGACCCTTCACACGCCAAACCTTGTGCTTTAAAACCACAATCTGTGGATCATCGGGATGCAATAGACGCAATTCCTCTCTCACAGATTCAAAACTGGCATTATGCTCGGATGACAACTGGATTGCTTTGACCTCCTTGACAGTCTTTTCCATTCGTCCTAACACGACCCTCGAGTCTCCAGCATTTGCAATGTATAGCTGGCCACCGCAAATGATGCCCACCAAACAACATGAGCCGACTGAAGCAATCTGTGGCTTAATATGCCACTGCTTTTTAACTATCGAGAGAAATTCCTCCTCCGTAGCTAGAAAAGCTTTCTTGATGACATCAGCGGACATTCCCCGGTTCTCTGAAGTGTATTCTGCAAATAAACAGCTGTTAATTGAGGAGAATATTGACACATATAAACATCCAGAGCAAAAAAAAAATAGGCAGATACAATATTACAGGAAGCTTTTGTGCTCGTTAACATGGATGAGTTGGTTTGCAGTTCCTGGACACCCTCTATTACTCCCGGTAAAGCACCCATCTTTCCTAAGACGATCTAACTGCAACTTGCCTCATAAATTTCTCAAATAGAAGCTCAGACGAGTTAAAAAAATTGCAGATATCCCAATGTTCAAATGAAGGATGATGCAAAGGTTATAATCCATCTGTAAATTCTAGTTTTCCAGCAATAATTCACAGATCTTCTCATAGTTTGCGTTATATACAGCAGGGATTAGAGCAGATATGGAGAAAGTGCTTGCTTCTGAATTTACTCTCAGTTTGATATAGTTGAAAATGTTAATACAATCAAACAGGAGTGAAGCATAGGTAAAAATGGCCCCAAACATCAAAATGATGGTGCACAGCCATTTACATAGTTATCCCATACTTCAGTCACGATTCCAAAACCCAACAGGTTTACTTACTAGACTGATAAGATATGACACTAACATACTGTCTAGCATTTTTCTTTTCCATGTGATATTTTCGATGGCTAAATTTCTGTGCCAGTGTGTAAAAGTCCAGATGCAGCAACTGCCAGAAAACATACTTTTAACATAGTCATAAAGCCGGTCATTGACAAACCGGGAGGTTTCAGGGCCTCCATGGCCATCGTAGACTCCAACAAATGTTCCTTGAGGACCAGATTCAAGAGAGCTCATCGGCCCTGATTCAACTTGACTCTGGTCTTCCAGTAGAGTATTTGCTTGAATTACCGCCATGGAAAATTCACCATTTACATGGTGTCCTGAATCTTTATACCATAACAAGCCATCGACACGACCGCTCGCATCTCCACTTTTTCCTGAGTCGTCGCCCTCGACCGAAGGTTTCCAACAAGGCGATACAATTCTCATCAATGATCCGGATACCATAACTTACATGTTCTCACCCAAAAGATCCAGCAATCAATGTATTCCCAAGGTAGTTATCTAAAATGATATCAAAGCCCAAGTTCTGCTCTAGTTTCTTTGCAATTCTCAAAGCCACGCCACTAGTCCCAGAAGTCAGATTTGCACTGATTATCGCAGACACCATTAATCTGCAAAATGTCAAGAACATAGGAAACATCAATTGCCTGGTATCTACAAAGATTGCATGAAGTTCACGGGACAATTGATGCGAAAGCATAGGATAATGCACAAGCGGGATTATACAAAAACTGCAAATCAAAACAAAAACAACATAGTAGGATCAAGCAAGAGGCCTGGTAAACCAAGGAAACAAGATCCCGGAAATAAATAGATGCCGAAAAAACAGAGGGAAAAAGAACATTTACAAAACTGAACATATCTCTGATTCGCATTTTCATCTATCCAGCATCCGATGGGTTGAAACATAACCCATGCGGAGGAAACATCAAATTCTAGAGAGACTCGAGAAATGCACGAATCCGTCAGATGCCAGTAAAGATCAAAACTTTCAGGCAACGATCAAGTGCCCAACGCATACCTTTGATCAATGCACCAAACTGTGCCTGAAAGACCCAACAAAACTCCGAATCACAGCCCTAGGTGAGCATAACCCATCTCGGGCAACAAGAAAGAAATTGAATTTCCAATCGGGTGGATTCAAACGAAACGGTGAGATTCGGCAGGAACGATCGAAAGAAATGCCCGATCGCCGGGATAAATAAATGGGGGCAGGACAAAATCGTGGGTATATTTTGTTTTTCCTTTTTACCTTTTTGAGTTGGTTTCAAAGACAGAGCTGATACAACAAAGCTTTGAAAGGAAGGGGGGCTTCTAGTCCATCACAGAGAGAGAGCTTTTCTTCTTCTTTCTCTTTCTCTGTGGACAGGGCAATGGGAAAGAATTCTTTTCAGCCTTTTTCGCTCATTTCTCTTTTTTCTGTTTTCCTCCGATTTATATACGGGCGGTTTTGAGGGGTTTTCTTCCCTTTGACCTTTCAACAGACCACCATTTTAGGCAATATTTGCTCTGTCTGTAGGCCGAGACGCGAAGGAGCCGAGAAACGAGACTCGGAAACTGAAAAAGATTCCTTTTTGATTTTCCCCCTTTTTCCGTTTTTTACTTCTATCGAGATTTGACTTTTGATTCTCTTTCATATTCGATTCCATCGAAAGTTCAAGTCATTTTAATGGATGGTTGTGCTTAAAAACATGATTTTTACCGAGGTAAAATGAAGGAAAGTTTTAATTTCTTATGCGGATGGGTTTGTGAAACGTGAGCGTTTTGATTCTAAAATATCAATATTTGACTTTTGATTCTCTTATATATTCGATTCCCTCGAAGGTTCAAGTCATTTTAATAGGTGATCATGCTTAAAAACGTAATTTTTATCGAGGTAAAAAGAAGGAAAGTTTTAATTTCTCATGCGGATAGATTTGTGAAACATGAGCGTTTTGATTTCGAAATATCGACATTTGATTTTTCATTCTCTTTTATATTTGATTCCCTCAAAGGTTTGAGTCATTTTAACGAGTGATCATGCTTAAAAACATGATTTTTATTGAGGTAAAAAGAACCAAAGTTTTAATTTTTCACGCCGATAGGCTTGTGGAATGTAAGCATTTTGATTCTTTTGAACTTTCGAATCAAAATAATAGGCAACACTAGACATTGAGACACATTTTATCCTCCGATTATGTGAGAATTTTACATAGTTAGAAATACGGTCTTGCACTTTTTGAATCAATCATCCCGTGTCAAAAATATTGCAAATTTTCAATTTTCTTTTTTCTCAAATAAATCGGGCTTAATATTTGGTAATTGATTTTGGCAGGACAGCACTTGAAAAATCCTTATCTTGTTGAAGGCTCTGTAGTTCAAATTGCACTACGATTCGTTTAGTGTACTATCAAACTATTAACATTCGAACTATTCTAACAATTGACGTTGAAACTATCCGATTTGAAGAAATCACCTTCCCCGTGACTTAATTTCTAAATGTGTATAACTCGAACGAAATTCAAAACTTTACATTCACTCGGATGAGAGGACTTATAGTTGTTTTTAAATGGGTCGGTTAAAGTGAATGTAATGCATTTTATAATTTTATATTTGCTACGCATATTTTGAGAATAGGGAGTTTCAAATACATCCGACTGCTAGCGCATAATGTTTTTCTTGAGGATCGAGATGGCACTTCTTACTACACATGAAGCTAAAACTCTTTCTACAAAAGATTGTTATATTATTAGAGAGGCAGAGAGTGACTATGCAATGAGAGGTGAAAAACAAAACCTCGTACATGCAAAACTATTGACTCTCCAACAAGTTCTAAAAACAAGGCTTACTGAAAAATGACATATTTGGAATGGTGTTGGTTATTTATCAGCAAAAGCAAATTGCAAGAAAAATGTCTTCGAGTTTTCTTTTTTTTTTTTAGTGGAGAGCGCAGGCAAATTAAACCTCTCTCTTTCCTCCCTCTCAGTAGCTTACCCTAGCTAAACGAATTTTTAAATAAAATTACTCAATGCTTATACTAACTCTCATGAATTACGAGTGTTAAATATCATCACACTTGGTATCCTAAATATTATGTCAAGTTTCGAAAGTTCGATTTTATTTTTAAATGAGATTACTCAATTTCAAACTTAAATGTTTAGACTGAAAAGGCCATAAGAAATATTTTTTTTTTTGTACTCGCCTTATGGATTTTGGGATTTAGAATTCCATAGTCGACTAATGTAAATATTTAAAATACATTTTTCAAAAAGATAATGGCTTAAATTACTTATTTTTGTCATTGAATGTTAATGACGTAATTAAGCCTAATCTTTAGGACTTTCTTTATACGTGAATCGTTATCAAATACTTCACAAAATGATGCAAATTGCAGCGGTTTTTTTTTTTTTATCATTATTATTCTCTCAAAATGCGACAACGTCAAGCCAAGAAAACAACGAAAAGAAGACGGACAAAGACAAAAATTTCCGGTGGCAGCTTGGGCATCTGCCCAGAAACAAACGATGCCACTTGGTCTCTGCTTCAATCCGGCGACCACTCTTCTTCTTCGACCAATTACATCGTGGACCCACCTCACCAGCTTCTCTCATCACCCTCGCTCCCGGTCCTCGATCTCACGCGCCACCACCGACTCAGCCATGGCCGTCAGCTCAGTCCGAGTCGCCGCCGCCCAGATGACCTCCATCAACGACCTCGCTGCCAATTTCGCCACTTGCTCTCGCCTCGTCCAAGTAACTCTCATGTTCTCGCTTTTCTTTCCCTCTTTTTTTGTTGCTGTGTTCTGGTTCCTAATCGTTTCATTGCACTCTTATTTACGCTTTATCGATCAGTAATCATACTGAAAGATTGTAAAAGTTCGTTTTTTAGCTTCCTCGTTCATCTAGCTATCAAAAGTTCCGGTTTTTCCATGGAGTACGTGAAATTAACTCGTGGCAATGAATTTTAGATGTACGCTTAGGTGTTTGATGATTATATCTGCTTATGAGCAATTTTTCTTCCCGATAGTGGTGAATCATAGGGAGCTTGACACTGCTATTTGCGGGGTTGACTCTGCTAACTTCCGTAAAAGCTGATCTTTGCAGACAGTTATTACGGTTTACACTGTTAATGTGGTGTGTGTGATTTGTTCTTACATTAATCGGGTTGGTGTTGGTAAAGGAAGCCGCTTCTGCGGGGGCTAAATTGCTTTGCTTTCCGGAAAGCTTCTCCTTCATCGGTGCCAATGATGGGGACAGTGTTAAAATTGCGGAACCGTTGGATGGACCGATCATGCAACAATACCAGTCTCTTGCAAGGTGATGGATGGTGTGGATGCTTTGTTGCTTGAATCTGTGGAATCTAGTGTCCATTGGCCACGAACCCCATCCTGTTGCTTTCGCTGGGTCACATTTCTTTTCCTATTGGGTCATGAAGTCACAGCTTTAATTTGCTCGTCAATTATGTTTGTTGTGTTCTAAAGCCGGTTCACTTGATTTCTCGACTGAAGGGAGTCGAAGATCTGGTTGTCACTTGGAGGATTCCAAGAAAAAGGGTCAGATGAGGCACATATCTGCAACACACATGTTGTGATCGATGATGCTGGTAAAATTAGGAGCTCTTATCGGAAGATACACTTGTATGGTTATCAACTTCAACACCCTTAGATATAATGTCATATGAGAAGTTTCCTTCAACTTATTTGCCTATTGTGTTGCATTAATGTAGTGTAGACTTCCACATCAGATTGTGTTTTACTTTCATCACTGGATTATAACTACACAGCTAATGCACATGCTCCTAGGAGGATGGATGTCTTCAGCAGTCTTTGCCTGCAATGCACTCTCACAATTTTGCTTTTTTAACCTACTTATAGAAAAGAAAAAGAAAAAAAGAACAGGCTATGGCAGGAGCATGTGCAAGCGCGCATAGAAATTCGACCCAAAAAAAAAACTACTGATAGAAAATGTAAACTTGCATCTCTCTCTATATTTATGTGTGTGTGCGTGCGCGCGTGTGCGCACATGTGCAAAATGCACAACTGTCACATTTTCCAGTCATCCATTGACAGGATGAACAGGCTATGGCAGGAGCATGCATGCGCGCGCGCGAGAGAGAGAGAGAGAGAGAGATGCAATTGTAGACAAGATAAATTCCTAATGCAAATGAATCTCTAATTGAACGATCTCTGTCTCAGTCTACTCGATTTGTGGCAGATGCCCGTTCAGAACCATGTCTCTAGATGCCAAAGTTATCTTGTCATTTGAATTGGGAAACAGCAGACCACTGTGAAGTATTTTATAAGGAAGAACAAGAGCTAGCTCAAGTTTAACTGATTTCTATTGAATTTTGCTTACACTTACAAGATCCTTTTGTTGGATATTTCTACATTTGTTATGGGAATGCGTCCTTTTAGTTGAGCTACAATTTGCCTGTTTCATTGGCATCGATCACAAAATAAACTGTGCTTTTCCTTTTGCCTAAGGTTTGATGTGGATGTTCCAGGCGGAAGGTCATACAAAGAGAGCAGCTTCACTGAACCAGGTATATTAGTTCCGCACGTTCAAGTTAAGGATCTACTGTTTATGTATGTTGCTTTGTAAATTGTCATCTTTGGCTGGTGATGTCATGTATCAGATATTCTGATGAGATCATCGAGTAATGTCACATTACAATAATGCTGCACATTTTTTACGCCTACTGTAAGCACCTTTATGCTGATTCAGAAAATCATCTATACTCTGTTCCAGTTATCATTTCTCAGCTCAGAGAAAAAGCCCCTTCGAATATTCAAATGTTATTTTTTGAGAACGGTTCAAGTTAAAAAATAGTCCTCAGTCTTTCTTTTCTGTTACATAGTGAGCGTTTTATTTAATTTCTCCCTCTTCTTTGGTGGTACGCAATTATAGGAGTGATTGATGTATAGTCTTTGTTGTTTCTCTATTTTGTAAATCATGCATATTATTTCTTAAAGACATGCCTGGATGCTATATTTCTTCACCAGTTCAATTTTCATTACTTACAGGAAAAGATATGGTTGCTCTGGACAGCCCTGTTGGACGTCTGGGGCTGACAGTTTGCTATGATTTGAGATTTGCAGAGCTTTACCAACAGCTAAGGTTCCAACATGAAGCACAGGTAGCAGCCAGATTTGTTGGATGTTCATATGCAAGTTCTTCTAAATCTGACTAGTTCGCTATGACCATCTGTAGGTTCTTTTGGTGCCTGCAGCTTTCACAAAGATAACGGGTCAGGCACACTGGGAAATTCTACTTCGTGCTCGTGCAATAGAGACTCAATGCTATGTATGTCACTGTTTTGCTCAACCTCTTGCAAGGCTACTGAAGCAGAAGCACTGTCTGAGTCCCTTTCATAAGGTTAATTTGTTTTGTTTTGTGAAACACTGCCTTGATGCATTATTAGGTCATAGCTGCTGCGCAAGCTGGACAGCATAACGACAAGAGAGAGAGCTATGGCAACACACTAATCATTGATCCGTGGGGCACCGTAGTTGGTCGTCTACCTGGTGAGGAAGAATTCCACTTTTTTTTTCCTCTGACCAATATCTGATTGGGACTTCTACGCAGGAAAACAGTGTGCTTAGCCTTATCTTGCTCGTTTTTATCGGCTATACAAACCCTTTTTACACCATTGCTCTCTTTTAATATCAACTTCCATACCGAGCAGAAGAATATATTTAGCGATGTTAGTCTGCATGGACTGGAGATGCTATTATACAAACTGATCTGCATGAATTTACGCTCCGGTGTAGCTTCAGAAATATTCTTCCTTCACTTTTGGGCAATTGCAACCCTGAATTTGTTGTAACGTCTTTGCTTTCTATCTCAGATCGTGTGTCAACAGGGATTGCGATAGCTGATATTGACCTATCGTTAGTCGATTCAGTGAGAACAAGGATGCCAATAGCCAAGGTGCTTTCTGCTCTATAGTTACCGTATTTACATGTATAAAAGTAGTGACGGCGCCTGAAAGCTCGATCTCTCGTTGTACTTTGAATTGGATGACTTTAACGCAAATTATCAACCGTATCGACTCTAAGCTTTAAGTCTTTTCTCGAGGTTGGGAGCTGGAGAAACCCAACTCTCTAAACAAGCTTGATTGCTGCTTATGGTTTTATTTCATGTTTAATTCTTGCGTCTGTTTGTGCCCATCTTCAGCATAGGAAGCCATTCGACTTCTGGAGACCCGCATCCGCGTGATTCCCTTTACCGTGCATGTCCAAGCTGAATAAAGTTGCCAGAGTCCATATGCTTCCTGTTGCCGAGAGCTTGATTACTTTTGCATCCGTTGGCTTCAGAGATAAGGCAATCCGACGTGCCCTAAGATCGGCGAAGTGATAGGAATTGGACGCAGACAGCATCGTTCTGTACTTATCATTTAGATTCGTGTACCTGGTTTTTCATCGCAGTTAATCTCCGGATCAGCATTGGTCATATGTGCATGAATGCTCCCTGTGCAGGCGTTTGGCCCTTCCAAACGTTTTTAGTCATTTTGAAGCGTTGAATCTACTGGTGTGATTCTGGGTTGAATTGGATTTGATACTGACATTGTGATTCTGTGAATTTGATACCCTGACCCGGGGACAATTTGGTCAAAGAGTTTTGAGACAACTGATAAATCCTCATAAAGCAAATCGAAGAAAGGCAATTAGGCAACTCCTTAGTTGGGTGATGGTGTCTGATTGGATCTGTAATCTTCCCAGCACATCATTCGCTGACGTCATATTTTTTGCGCATTTTATTTTCCCTCTCGCTCGGGGGGAAAAGAAAACCATGACTCGGCTAATATAACCAGTTTCTGAAAAATGTTTATGAGAAAATTACCAAGAATGTCTTAAACTTATTATATTTATATCAATGTAGTCTTAAGTCTTTTAATTTGGCCAACTTTTTATGATTTTTCAATATAATTTATTCGGCCAATTTAGGCCAATAATCATTTACGTTGATGGTGGGTAATTTACATGGCATACTCGGCGTTGGTGTTGACGTAAATAATTTTTAATAATCTTTTCTTTCCGTCAATGGCCATTGGTCGGTGAGGGTTGGCGCCAATGAAACCTTCCTTTCTAGATCCGATCGACCCTCGAGAGAAGATCGCATTAGCTAGATCTGGCAAGGAGAGCCCGAGCCCTCGCGTGGGGGGCATAGGCAAGGCTAGCAATCGCCCACAAGGGAAAAAATTTCAAAAATTTTAGAAATTAAGCAAGGAGGGCCTCACTAGTGCCAACCCTCGCCCACCATTGGCATGTAAATTTTTTTCAAAAAAGACCAAATTCAAAAAATTTTAAAAATTATCCACGTCAACGCGGTTTTGAGATGTAGGATAGAAAGTGTCCACGTGAGCGATTTTCGATCAAAATTGACTAAATATTTTACATTTATAAAACGTCAAAAGGTTTAGAACTAAACTATTTAAATGGAAGAATTTAAAACAGAGAATTAGCATAAATTCAATAGATTTTGAGCTCTTTCGGTAATATCCTGAGTTTCTGCAAAATGACTAATGATTAAAAAAAAAAACTAGGACGTCGTTAAACCGTTTCAAAAGTCGTAAGATGTTCGGGAATTACCGAGCGATACCAAATCATGAATCAGTTTATTAACTAATTCTTTTTCTTTTCTTTTTTTTTGGGTCGAAAAGTTTATGAACTTCAACCTGTCATCGTCTGATTGGCGACATGGCGCGGTGACCAGCTCCCACGTGTATCCTGTCCCTTCTCCAGCACTGCCACGTGCCAACTCCCACTCTTCTCCATTGCGCTACGTGTCTCCAGAACTCTCTCTCCTTCCCTCTGTGTCCGCTCTTTTATATTCATTCGAATCAACCCAAAGTCCATCAACAACTAGACCAACAGGCATCGCATCGCCGTATCATCGACTCCGTCGGATCAGACCTCCGGCTGCACAGTCCCAGCACGTCTGTCATGGCTTTCCGGTCACCGGTACGCCTCCGACAAACTCTTATAATGTTCTCTTTCCCACTCTTTTCTGACGGAGTCGAATAACGAGCTGTACTCGTTACATTTTTCATCTCGCAGGGCCACTTGTACTCGATGCTGCGCCGCGCGAGGGGCGTCAGTGCCGGCACGTCCTACGCTACTGCCACGGCGCCAAAGCTGAAGGCCTATGCCCCGTCGGCTGCGGGGGACATCGGGCGGGCCGAGCGGAGGGCAGGCAAGCCGTGGGGGGAGTACGTGCCGGTGTGCGTGGCGGTAGGGATGATACTGCTGTCGGTGACGCTGGGGCTGCACACGGCGAAGCAGCATATAATGTACTCCCCGATGGTGCGGGTGAATAAGTCGAGGCGGGAGACAGTGCCGGAGGTGGTGGAGCCGGAGCGGGTGGTGGAGGAGTCGGAGAACTTCCTGACCCGGTCCTTCTTCAGGAAATTGGCGCACGTGCAGGACATCGTCACAGGGGAGGCCGTCGACCCCGACCCGATCAGGAAGGACGCCTTTGCTCACCGCCCCAAGGCCGAGACGCTCCGGTCAGTCAGCGTCAAACCTGCGCCCAAGCACCCTTGAAACTTCCACAGAAAAACTCTATCCATCTCATTCCTGTTACTGTTTTGCCTGGTCTGTTTTGTAATGTACACAAGAGAGTAGGTTCTGTCTTCTATTTCAGGCAGTTCATTAGCTTGAAGTTGAGCAAAAGCGTGAATTTGTCGGTCAACGCGACCGACAAAGTCAAAGCGATTACAGGTCATTCCTCCTCATTTCTGGAATTGTGCAAGAGTTTTCACTTTGCAGACAGAACTTAGTACGAGCAAAAGAATCGCTTCATTCTTTTTGTTCACTTCCCAAAACCAACAGGCAAGAAAAGATGTACCGAACTTCTTTGGAATCAAAAACCAATCCCTAGTAAAAGAAGGTGCCACAATGTAAGCATATGTATTTACAGTATGAATCACGGGTCACGTCGCGATCGCGTCACTCCAGCAAGAACTCCCGAGCAAAGTCGGGGCTCGCGAGGAGGTCAAACGGCTTGTTGCCCAACGAGTCCTTCAAGATTGTGATCTGGCCTTCCTTCACCAGTATGTCCTCGTCGAGGACGTCGATCTTCTTCTTCAACATGGAGATTTCAGAGTTCAGGAGCATGTTCTTCTCGCTGTACTGCTTCACCTCATCCCACATCAGGTCTCGCTCCTGGGACACCTTCGGCAGTATACCCCTCAGGACGCCCATCTCCTTCCGAGCGTCTTGCAGGTCATTCTCGAGCTCGCTTATCCTCTCGTCCTTCTTCAGCATCTGTTCAGGATTCACATGGGGAAGTTTTTCGGGGGAGTAAATCAAATGCTTTAAGGAGTGATACAACAAATACGATTGCCTAACGAAACCCAGCGTGCTGATCATTCTCACAAGTTGTTGTCGTCAGAGTATGGAAATACCTGAAGTTCCAGGTCCTTGAACTTGTGGGTGACGCAGGAAAGATTGTCTAATGCGTTCTGAACTTCGTATTTGACGATATCAGCGCTTCTTACTGCTGTTGCAAGTTCGGCTTGGAGCTGCTCAACTTCCAGCTCTTTGCAGTAGAGCTTCTCTCTCAATAAGCTCGTCATCAAGCTCTCTGCTTTAAGCTCTGATATCAAAGTATCCTGCGGCAGGAACAGAAAAATTCATTAACTCCCTATGGGGAAGTTGTGGAGCAACAGTTTTGGGTGTAATGGAGAGTAAAATCCTTCAAATAAATGCGGCTACTGTGAAACTGGATGCTCAAGCTAAAGTCAGGAGCTTGAGGATATTACTATAAGCCATCATGCGTCGAGCATGAGCAGGCGAATAACATGCGTAAAATCCTTTGTAGACCACAACGGAAAGCAGTACGATGTGTCGGGAAGGGACAAATCAAAACAAACTAAATGGACGATGGAGAAGAAAGTATCTTGCTGCCGGAAAAGATAAGCAAACGTTTGGAAAAAAGGGCATGGACCTAAAATAATCAAGAACCACAACGGCGTTTACATGAATGTTGCTGTAAGAACCACAAGGGGATTTACATGAATGTTGCTGCGTACGACAACATTAAGCAGGACTATGTTCGCTTGAGAAAGGAAACGAATAACGAAGGATAAGATTACATAACGAGAAAAGTACGAATGCTAGCGTCCATGGAGAACAAGGCCACATAAACATACCAGGTCAACCTATTAATCAGTAACTACTGATTAGCAACTTACCTCGCATGTTTGATCATTTAGCTGCATTGAACCTGAGGCATCAGCACCCTGTGTATCTTTCGAAAATGGTTTTGACTTCTCACGAAGCAAGCCAGATATTGTTTGGAGACTCCTCATTAAGCTTTCAGTCCTACGCTTGATCCCATGCACTTTCATGTCTGATTCAACAATAAATTGCTCATCAAGACTATTTTTTATAGCTTCCGTACCTTGCTTGGTCACTTTAATGTGACTGAATTCCAACTTAATGAAGTCTAGTAACTTTGAACATAAATGGGAGCTGTCGTTTACTGTTGACAAAGCTTCATTTTGCAAGCAGCAAAGACGAGTGGAGATTTCCTGGTCTAGCTGAAACATCAGGTCACCAGAATCTTTTCCATTGCAGTTCAAGCGGCTTAACAAGCTGATATTCTCACGTCGAAGAGAATCCTTTTCTCGTCTAGTTGATTCCAACTCTCTTCTTAAAGCCAATTCAATTCCTGTCAGCCTGATTTGCTCCATCCTCAATTTCGCCAAGTGCTTGTCAGTCATTTCTGGAGATCGCGGCTTTCCAAATTCCTCACTGAATCCCTCTCGAAGCCCTTCGATTGTTTTTTCTTGGTCACTGCAGGTTCTCATTAATCTCGCTATTGATTTGTGCAACTCCTTACACTCCTTCTCCTTCTCGTGAAAACTTCTTTTAAGCAACTCTCCATTCTCCTTCGTTGCTACATATTTTTCCTGTAACTCAGAGATTGTTTGCTCAAATTCATGATTATTCATGCTAAGTTCCTCCAGCTTTTCCATTAGCTCCTTAACTTTCTGTTCTGAATATGTCATCGAGCTTCTGCACTCTGTTTCCTTTTCACTGACTAAACAGACCTCCCTCTGAAGCGAAACATTCTGCTCTGCTAGCTCTCTAACACGTTCACGGAGCCTCTGCTCTTCTATTTGGAATTTCTCAAGCTTGGATGACCAGTCACTTGACCTTCTGTCGAGTTCCTTCTCCAAACCCGACTGCAGCTCCTTCTTCTCCTTTTCCAGTCTCCGGGTTTTTGATTCAAGCTCCATCTTTGCCAGCCTAAGTTCTTCTTTGAGAGAAGCCCTGTCCGACATTCTGGATTGTAGAAGTTCTGAAACCTCGACAGCCAAGCTCATTCTGTCTTCTGAAAGGTTTCTAACTGTCTGGATGAGTGTTGGCACATCAAAGCTAATGCCAATAAGAAAGTGATCCTGCTCAACTTCCTGAGAAAGGAATGCAACCCTTTGCTGTGCTCCTTCAAGCCTCCTTTGCAGTTCAAAGTCCACGTCTTCTCCAATTACATCCTCGCACAAAGGCTCACACTTTTCCATATGGAAGACAAGTGGCATATGGAGACCAGAGGAATTCTCCCTATGGCACCTTTTGGTAGTTTCATCAGTTTCATACGAAGGAATGTCATCATGAATAACTACCTCCCCATGAGAGCATTTATTCAAGGATTCGCCATAGATATCTTCAATTGTTATAGGAATATCCTGGTCAAACTCCTTTGAACTTATTTTAGGGAAAACTGTAGTTTGGCTGAGTCTCTCAATCACATTCTTAGCAAGCCTTCTAGGGGATTCATGACCAAAACCACTCTCTACCCAATCTCCAGAGAAATAGTGAGGGCAAGCACTTTCAGCTTCTCTAAAGGACTGAGCCCTTGGTTTACATTTCACGCTATCAGTTGGTGAAGTGGGAGCTGTGTACTGGACACGTGGGGGACGATTCCCACCATCCTTACCAGTATGTATCTTTTGAAAGGTTTTCTTGGGCCTGCTCCTCTCCTGGTGCTGCTCACCATCAATATAGCGGTCTACGACCTTATTTGAAACTCTACTAGAGCAATTAGAAGAGAGTGATGCATCATCATAAGTGACAATGTAACCTGGCTTCTTGAACCCATGTCCATTTCTGTAAGCTGTCCCATCAAATTCTTTCAGCTTGGATCGCTTCTCCGGACTAATGGTTTGACGACTGGCAGAAACCCATTTAATTAGACTCTTGCGAAATATTAAAAAGAAAGAACACTGCACATAAGGATGTATAAATCATAACAAGTTCCTGAAATTAGCTACAAAGTTTCAATGAACCAAGTCTTACCAAGGTGAATATTCAGAATGCTGATGTCGAGCGGGAGATCTGCTCTGATCACTCAAAGAGGAAGATGAGTTCTTTTGCTCCAAAGCTTCTGCAAGGAAGTTAGCAGAAGACAAAGAACGGCTCTTCCTCAGTCCTGAACCTGAAAAAGTACTTGAGCTTTGACTGTCAGATGCTTGATTTCGAGATTTGGTGACCAAACCTCTGGGGCTTCGGAGATTATTCGAATACTTCTCTCCAACTTTATCGGTCGACCTGTTGTCAAACAGGGGATAACATGTCTTATCCGTTGACGATGGAGAATCCCCAACACTATTAGCACTGCCAGATGCAGATGAGCGGAAAGAGAAAAGCTTTTTCATCTGCAGATCTTTAATAGGATGCGTCAAGCTGGCTCATTAAGGATCTTGGCATATGATCATAACCTCGTTGTAAATGTTACAATGACCCAAGGCTCAGGGAACCTGGAACAAACCGTTATAAACCATTATACTGCTATTCATAAGATGGTAGGAGAAAGGAGGAGCTTGCATACAGCAAATAAAAGCTTAAGAGAGAAATAAATAAAACAAGGAACAAATATAACAATGTAGAGAAACATAGGAAGCACCTAGCATGGAGATAATCATGAGAGGCACCTGAGATATTTAAAATATGCAACAGAATTAAAAAGGATGAAAGGCCTCACTTATTAATCACGTCACTTACATGTATTAAATGTAGACGAATTCCAGGATCATAAATCTAAGTCGAGACCAAAAAAAACAAAAAGATTCCCATTATCAGTTAGAAGAATTGAACTTTATCGTTCACTTTTCAGAATGACAGAGGAATAACTTCATGCCGCATGTTGACTCTGACAATCAGCTCACTCTAATTATCCCACTGATAAACGAGCATGGAGTAAGGAACACCAAAAGGAAAGAATAAGGAGTTATATTAATGACCCCTCCTGCACTAGAAAGTTGGATTATCAAATGAATGTTAAAGAATCAAATGCTAAGTTGTATTTCAAAGGACAGACAATGTTGAAGAAGAAAATTTCAACAAAGGACCTGCTTTTAGACTTTATTTAGCCGTTAGGTGGTGTCTGAACCAACTTTCATGCACCTCAACTAATTCACCTCCCCAATCATCTTAATAAAGCACTCCCCACATCTTTTAAAGTTCAACAATAGCTATCTGATATGATAGAATGCCCACGCATTGCAACGACTAGTTTCGATTTAAATCATAGGGAAAGTAAAGCGGCAAGAAAGTCCCCGGATTAAAAATTAGAAAAAGCAGCAATTAAATAAGTCAAGAGGCAAATTGACTAAAAGATTTCAGTAACGGGAGTGTCAGTGCTTCCGATCTGCTCTTCCCAGGATCTAAGGAACAACATGGGTGTACCAGACAGAAGCAACCCTAATGACTCCTTAACAGTTTCTCTAAACCCTAGAACCCTAAGGCACGGACGCGCCGAACAGAGGGGATTAGTGAGGAAAACACATGAAACCTCGAATCAAATGCGTCTCTAGCCAAATCGACAGAATCGAAGCACGCAAAATCACTGTGAACCGAGCAAAACAATTCCAGAATCAACGCTGCATAAAGCTGGCTACAATTTGAATGAGAAAAATCAGAACGAACCAAATCAGGCAGGAGAAATGAGGAGAAAAGCAGAATCAGCGAAAAATCATCAGCTCCGGTGGCCGACAAAACCCAGCAGCAGCAGCAGCAGAAGAAGAAGAAGAAGAAGAAGACGAGAAATCCAACTGAAAAGAGAAAAGACAGAGAGCAAGAATCTCACCGAGCGCGACCCACGCGTTTCCCAACTCCGATCCTCTCCTCCAACGGTCAAAAAACGGGGCGGCTCGCCGATGTAAGTACCTCACGGTTCAACCGAACACTGCATTTGAAGAAAGAAAGTAAACACGAGAGCACGCAGGAGATAAAGAAATCTGGCCAAAGAAATAGACGTTACAGACTTACCATATGAGCAAAAACACCAAAACAACTCAGATAGACCCCCCCACCCCAAAAAAAAAAAAAAGATTCAGTGCGAGTCAGGCTCCGGAATTCTAGGGACGCCGAAAATCAACCGACGAAAGCCAGACACTGAGAAATTTAAAAAAAGAAAGAAAGAAAGAAAGATCGAGTTCATTTTCATTACCGAGTCTTCGAACCAGACCGTGTCAAAGGCCGGCAAAGAGCGAGGCGACGAAATGAACGCGAGTCGGCGATCGACTGAAGAGCAATGATTGTGCTTTTAACTAAGAGAGAGAGAGAGAATGTACGCTGTGGGTGTGGGATTGGCCTTTTCGGCTTGCAGAATTTAGTGAATGTAATGATGATGCAGAGAAGAGAGAGAGGAGGAGGAGGAAGGAGGAAGGAGGAGGGACCGGTCTCGCTTTGTGGTTTGGCGTGGGAACGGAGGGCAGTTTCGTCATAACGCGAACTTTTTTAAAATTTCGAGGACGCGGATGTTGCGGAGGGGAGGGGGGAAGGAGCGGGCTTTTGAGGGAAATGATCGGGAGAGGTAGAGCGCACGGAATCTTAGGATGTTCCCCTCCTTCTCCTTCTTCTTCCTTTGTTCTTTTCCAACGGGGGTTGACAAAAAGGGAAAACGGGAGTTGACAAGAGAAAAGCCGCATGCACGAAGAGATTGAAAAAGAAGATTAGGCTTTTAATTATTTTAGAATCATGTGTGAACATTTTGCTTTATACACGCTCCTTCAAAATTTTGTGTAAACTTGCAACGATTAAAAAGTTCGATATCAATCTGGCATGTGAAACGCTTGACATCTTTCGAAATATTCACATACCGACATGTAAACTTAGATATAATTTATTCTTGTATTATTTTTTTCAAAACTGAAACCTTTTTTTTTTCCCTTTCTCTTCGCTCTCGAATTTTTAGAAGAAATGAGGAACAAGTTTGTATTGAGATATCCCGTTCATTTTTTGTTTTGTTCAGTTGATCATTTCGGTTGGATTTATTTTACAAGTATTTTTTGCCGATACCCGGTAGTGTTTGGCAAAGATCCAAGTAAAGAAAACTCATCATTTTTCGAATCACTGTCGTTGTCGTGAACTCGTAATATGCAATCAATGTATTAAAATTGAAAAAAAAAGATCATTAATTGTGGCTAATCGGTGTCTCCAGACATTCGTTAACAAAATATCATTCACACTCATTTGACAAAATCATTTTTTGGCCAAGAAAAGCAAGATCATTTTTTGAAACACCGTTTTATCCGGTAATTATTGTTATATAGTATTATTTGTTGCATTATCTCTTTCAATAGCGTGCATGCAAAAACTTAATTACAAAACTTCGCTCTTCAACATGGGATATTCGTCCGACCAAAAAAAAAAATTTACGGGATGTACGAGTCTCGGAGTCTACTAATCCCGTAATCCCCACCAATTGGCGCACACCACTCACATTCACATGCATCGAGTAAAGCTCCACGTACAAAACGGCGAGCCTAGGCCTCGAGAGTTATTTTCAACAGGAGACATTATGATTCGAGGACGGAAGATGTTGCGGACCCGCATTTAGAAAACAACCATTTTGAACCCCTCAAAGCTGCTTTGCCTCCGATGATCCTGTACGAGAAAGCACGCGCTCTAGCTAAATAATCATAGTATGTGCCACGATCAGCATAGAGATCATTCTGTGTCGATTCTCTCGTGAATGTAGCTCTTAAACTTCTCATCGACGAGAAAGGCCAAAAAAAAAAGAAGAGAAAAAAATTGCCAACTCCATCACAAATGGTCATGCTTGAGTTTGTGCATTGTGACTATTAACCATTCTTGACGAGGCTCGAAAGCAGTAGCCGACGCAGAACTCTAGCTCACAGGTGCGAGATAAAACAGATTTCCGATACCTAGCTCGAGGAAGAGGCGCGACGATTTTACAAAACATTTGCACCTACTACAAAAGGGCGGGGAGGGCGGCCTCCAACTCTCATTGCTTGAATCTTTGTTTCTCCTGCTTTTAGCTAAAGGAAAGAACGGGGAGGGAGGCCTCCGCCTCTCATTGCTTGAATATTTGTTTCTCCTGCTTTTAGCTAAAGGAAACAACAACAATTATGACAAGCTCTTTATCATGTTTGCCGGCGTAGGTCCAGAATTTGGCACTAGCAAAGCTTAAGCTAACTTAGCTCGGTTGCAGATGCTGGGCAGTTCTAATAGCGAGAAACGGACGTCCCGAAAAGCTCAGAGAAATGGACAAATCTCCATCGACGATAAAAAGCAGGCTCGAGCATATACCTTTTTACGAGAAAGGGATCCATCCGTAAAACTAACTGCGCCTGCACCGGAGAAAAAGTATTTACACGACTGGACGCACGTTTGGCTGTTTCTAAGGAACCACTTCGATGGACTTACAAATGCGCATGCACAAAAGCGCGCTCATCAACAGCAACAAAGATAACCAGAGGATACTAGGGAAGAAGATCCATCCAAAACACAGGAGAAAACAAAACAGCATTACAAAATATTTCTAAGGTCCAAACCCAAATTATCTCTGATAAATACGACGACCCTTCCGGAAAGAAACACAAAAATATAAGAAAAAGCTTAAAGCAAATTATGAATGTTGGTGGTTAACTAAACAAGCGGCGAAACTCCCAAATCAAGTTCTATCCATACAAGACCAGGAAATTACTAGATGTCGCGCATCACACAGGCGATGCTCACTCACTGCCTCTTGGAGAATCGCGATTATCATCATCTCCAGCAAGGCCCTCTTCATCCCTAGGCATCGGGCTGGGGCTCCGACTGCGGCCATTTTCCTCGGCAGGGCTTCTGTAGTTTCTCGCACCATCAGCTTCAGCATCATTGACAGGGCTCCTGCTCTTCCTCCTGGGGCTGTTGCTATAATCCGACCCATTGGCATATTTCTTATCTTCAGGGGATTGGTCAGCTTTGTCTCTCAGGGGGCTTCTCTCGTCAGCAACTGGGCTGTAATCTCTTCCTCTAGATGGTGGGCTCCTTCCCCGCTTAGGGCTTCGACTACCAATAGGGCTCCTTGGCCTTCTTTCAACATCATCAAAACTCCGCTCCCTCTTTACCGGGGAGATTGACCTACTAAAGACAATTGTTACTAACCATATGGCCACAATATTTAACATAATCCACTTTCATCTTAACATGAGAAGCGCAAGTTCATCTTTCATCAACTACCTAGCTCAAGAAAAATGAATTTTTTAACGAGGTGTGCAGTCAAGCACACTGCATGTCCCATTTGCATGCAGACAAACCTTAATAGTTAGCCCGCAACTTTCATCTCAAAAGTCTCCGTTCAAATAGTAGAGGCTAAGTTTAAAGTATATTACGATTAGTGAAATTTCGAGGAAGGCAGTATCGTCATGTAAAACTAAACAGTAGTGAAGTCTGAGGCCAAGTAAATAGCCTGCAACCATGCTAACTAAACACAGGAAGAGACCTAGACTCAACATCCTGTGCCTGGGGCAGGGAGGGGCATGCAGCATGCAAACGACTATGATCAACCCCTTATTACAAATTAGGAGTCGACCTTAGCGAATCAAGATGTAATACAAATAAATTAGGATAGTCGGCCCAAGCAAATTAGGGTAAAATGATCAAAATATCATAATCTATATCACTATAGTCTACATCAGACTAGTACAGAAGTTTCTAAGAAAGGGGAATTTGAAATGACAGATAAAGAAGTCTATGAACATACCTGTAACTACGACTACGACTGTAACTCCGGCTCCTACTCCGACCACGTCGAGGACTAGGAGACCGAGAGTAATCCTCACGTCTAGATCAAAAAAGAGTTGTGTAAGCAAGTAAGCGAACAAGGTGATATTGCCTTCCACGCCCCTCCCAAGATATCATCAGCAACAAATGAAACAACATCAAGAGAATACCTTAATTTCCTTGGACTGTTCTGACAATTTCTTTCTATATGGCCCCTTTCCCCACATCGATAGCATTTATTCTTCCAGTCCCCAGCTTTGCAATCTCGAGCCCAATGGCCATCAATCCCGCAATTAAAACAGCGTCCAGAACCAGGAGGAGGACCCCTACCCATGTAATCACGAGATCCTCCAGGAGCACGTGGTGTCTGCACACAAAGATAAACAGTTGCTTTCCTTGAGAACATACTTATTCCACTCCCTCATTAAGGGTGCTTGATGTGCAGTAACATCATATATCAACAGACAATGCAAAACGTAAAGTAAACCCGGATCGTCAAGATGAAGCAGGCAAACAGGACACCCCCACCCCTACCCCCAAATCCAAAAAAGAACGACTCACTACTGCATTATACATAAAGTAGGAATTTTCAAAAAAGCAGAGTGACAGAACCTCAGCAAGTCCAACCGAGGGATGGGAGTGATTAATCTGAGAGAAAGGGCAAAGTGATGTCAATTTGGTAGTTTTTTCCTTTAACATGGCAAAGCACACCAAAAAAAGTTGCAGTGAGTTGATCCAGCATTTTAAAGTACAAGTGGCTCATCGAAGACGCCCCATGAATGAAAGTAATAAATGAGAGCGAAGCAACAAGTAGAGCAACACATAAAGAAGCCTAACAAATTGATCCAATTGCTTACCCCCTTCGAAAATTCCACGATAATACGGCTTCCTTTAAAATCTCTGCCATCCAAGCTATATCTTGCATCATCAGCGTCCCGAGGATCACTGAACTCCTGTAATTTATCATCAAAGGGAAGAAGCAAAACACAGACGCATTTCGCATTTTATCATTTTGTGAAGGCATGCATAAAAAATACTTCCCAAAAAGTAGTTCTGGCCTTTCTTCGAAATACCTAGAAGATGGTCATAACTTATAAGAATGGGTAAGAAAGAACGTACAACAAAGGCGTAGTCTCGCTTCATATCCACAGCACGAATTCTGCGCAAACGGTTTGCCACAAACAGTAAGGCCATCAAGATATCAGGAAGGATTGATACTTCGCCCCTCAAAGGTTAACAAAACACCACTTTGGAATCTTGCCATTTCCACTAATATATGCATAAATACTATAAACACTGGCCAGTCCACCAAGGGTGTCCTCTTACGACAGAAAGAAACCTTCAACAAGATCATCCAAGTTAACCACATGGACAGGCCGAGGCGTGGAACACTCTTGCAGAGAAAATAGAGTAAAAAATACAGGTCAAGCACATAAAAGGGATTGGCCAAAAGCTTTAAGATCCCAATGTACTTCCACCACATAGACCCTACTTGAAGTACCACTAATGATACACAAATAAATTCCACCATGTAAACTTACCAAGTTGAATGAACAAAACACGAGGAATTGTTCTTCAATAACACTAAAACTTCAGACTTTGTAAGCCCGATAGAAATGAATACAAATCTAGACATGAATTCTTTAGATTTGACAAAAGTCACGACTCTATACAGTCTAAGGATGATTACTAGATTGAACTTCGACTGGATACCTTCCATATCTAGCAAACAGATCCTCCAAGTCACGTGTCTTTGTTCGCGAAGACAGGTGACCAACATAAAGTCGCGTGTTGCTGCGACGGTCATCATAGCGAGGCATGTTTTCCTGCAATGTGGAAAAAGGATATATCACCATGTACTCCCTGCATCAACCGAACTAAAAGAGAATTTCTGCTGCACCAACATCAAAATCAACCAGTATTGAGACAATCAAGACAGAAAGGTTGCTAATTGAGCCTCTAGCCAAATCAAATTTATTAAACACAAAAGTCACCAACATGAGTCGTTCGTGCACACCAAGCGTTTAATAGGAAATCAAGATAGAAGTAAAGACACCCCAACCGATGTAAATGCTGAATCAAAAGGCACCAACTTCAGTCATTCGGGCACACCCAAGCGCTCATTAGAAAAAGAAGATCGCGGACAGGCCACTCCAGCCGACACAAAACCGAAATCCCATCACACCAACTTAACAATCAAAAGTTCGTCCACCATTCTCGAAATAAACAAGTCTGTTTCGCCAATCTTCAACAGCCTCCAGAAAAAATTGAGTTTACTTCGCCAACATGCTGCAGAAAACCTTCCAACCGGAAGGTACCAAGGAATTAAAAAAGGACTGGATAACTACCATCACAGTAAACTCGATCCTACATAGACAGCCTCGAGCAGTGCGGGACGCATCGAAACGATAGACAATGCATGGACATGAAATTTTTTCAGATCCACCGATATAATCGAACAATCCACAACTTAAAGGACCAAATAGAGCCCCAGATGCTTCGAATACGACCTAGATCGAGGATTTGAATGAAGATGACACAAACCTGCAGGACTCGGAACTCTGGCTAAGCGCGATTCAAAAACCCTAATTTTCGCCTTCGCTCTTGGAAAGAGGTGTCTATCCAACCTGTCTCGCCCGCTTTTATAGTGGCCAGCCAACGGCGTCGCATCGATGGGGCCAAATCGGGTCCTAAATGGCAAAAAATCTGCGCGCGCTTCCTGATATTACGAAACTGCCCCTCAATTGGCAATTCATCTGTTCTTTCGTCGGTTTAATTTAATGCCTGGCCTAGCGATGGCCACTGGGCCGTACCGGCCCAGGATCCTTTGAAAATGGGCCTAGCAAATTATTTTGGACTCGATCAGGCCCATAATTCTTTAGGCCAAGTCCGTTTATGTCTCTTCCGGGGCCCTTGTGGCACACCTTCACCGACCCAGGAAGACCAAAGAACTCCATACGTACCTGCTCCACCTAACCCGCAGGCAAAACAAGAAGGAATAAAGCAAAAATCCAAAATTGCCCAAAAAGCGGGTCCCGATATTAGCGGGACCAATTGGACCCGTTAATCAAATAATTAATTGATTTGGTCAAGTAGATATTGAGATAGATGCTAATTAGCACGCGATGTGTACAGCGCAAGACCCGTCGAATTGTTAACAGGGTTGATGAGGTGTCCACGGACACATCGTACCATTACAAAGGCACGGCCCCAGCAAGTTTCCTTAAAAACATAAATTCAGTAGTCCAAATAAGATGTCGAAATAAACAAGATATCCAAATAATAACATGCAGGCCCAAACCGATAAACTATCCGTACCAAATGGGTTATATCCATTGATAAGTTGTAAAAAGTTTACCCATAGATAATCTCTTAACGGAAGATATTTTCTTCATTTATATATCCAAGTTATCTTGCCTTTTCTCCAAATGGTATTTCTTTCCCGTATTTCAAATACTTCGTACAATACGTAATAAGTTATTGGGTGTTCTTTTAATGATTTCAATACCTACGGGAT
This sequence comes from Rhodamnia argentea, assembly GCF_020921035.1. Taxonomy (NCBI): domain Eukaryota; kingdom Viridiplantae; phylum Streptophyta; class Magnoliopsida; order Myrtales; family Myrtaceae; genus Rhodamnia; species Rhodamnia argentea. The sequence goes on along the minus strand of NC_063154.1, from coordinate 3,554,035 downwards.
TATTAACAGTACATTTTTTTGGAGAATGTTAATAATACATATCGTAATAATAATTGAATTTTCTTTAATAATTTGATATATAGAATCTATATCAAAGAAAAATTGAACTTTTGGAATCGGGGTATGCATTGTTATTTGATACATTGTGGTTAGTAACATTGGTAAATTAGTTTAAGGTACGGAAAGAGAGGGATTCGAACCCTCGGTAAACAAAAGCCTACATAGCGGTTCCAATGTTACGCCTTGAACCACTCAGCCACGTAATGAGAGGTAACTAACCAACTTCTAGGAGAAACATAATTGATTGCATTGATCTCGGTAGAGACACCACCCACGAAATTTAAAGAACCTAAAGCAGCATGAGTCATATATTATGCGGAACGCCGTTCTTGCCAAGGTTGTGGGTCTTTTTTCAACCTACTCAAGTCCAATCCATTTGGACCCCTTAGAGGTTCCAACCAGGGAACACGCAGATCCCAAAAACGCATAGTTTCCCCTTCAAAAATGACTAATGTAGTCCGGGAACGCATTTAGATATTTACCTAAACCATTATATCCTTGAGCGGATCCCACGTTATCCCCAAGATGTTGATCTCTAACTAGAAAAGTAAATGATTGAGCTTGAGAAGCGTCTAGCCCAAGAGGCCCGTAAAATTCAATAGGATAAGAAGTATTACCGAACCAAACAATAGATTTCCCATAGGAGGAGCTATCAATAACCCGCTTATGTCTTTGAATAAATTTATCAATAGTTTTATATTGGAGATCACTGCCATATAAAATTCATTTGGACCCCTCGGAGGTTCCAACCAGGGAGCATGCAGATCCTAAAAATGCATAGTTTCCCCTCCAAAAATGACTTCTCTAGTCGAGGAACGCATTAGATATTTACTTAAACCAGTAGGTCCTTGAGCGGATCCCACGTTAGCCCTAAGATGTTGGTCTCTAACTAGAAAAGTAAATGATTGAGCTTGAGAAGCTTCTAGCTCGGCGGGCCCGTAAAATTTCACTAGGATAAACGGTATTACTGAACCAAACAAGGCAACAATCAATGGTTTGGATAATAACAAGACCAATCAAATATTTACATGATTTGGTCAAAATTATAATCGAGATATATGCTAATTTGCACGTGATGCGCAGTACAAGACCCATCAAATTTTTGACGTGGCTGCTGAGGCGTCCATCGATACGTGGTACCAATGTCGATGGGTGGGTACATACTGACGACATTGTAGCAGAGGTACTTTCTTTCGCACCAGCAAAGACAAAATTGAACTGGAGCTACAACAACCCCGCACGAGGGCACGAAGAAGCACGACCTCCGCGTGCAAAACGCGACTCGCATGGCTGATTGTTCGGGTTGGAACTTCAACGAGGCCACTGCGACGATCGTTAAGATGACCATATTTATTGTAAAACGCAAGTAAGATGATGCCTTTACCAAAATAACTGTGAACATGTGCACTTGAGTTTTGACTCGCGTCACGCCCTAGTGGTAAAATTGAAGAGGATTGCTAATTACTTTTTGGCCATTGTCGTTGAGAACAACTCCTTCTGGGCCGATAAGATATCGTACTTTTTTTTTTTATGGGTCGAATATAAGATATCGTACTTGACTATTTGCAAGATCTACACTATATGAACGGCAATCGCAATGGATTTGACCAATCCAAAATGGACCGTATTATAATGAGAATACTTGCAATATATTCAGCGACCGTATAAGGTACATATATCAAATATATCTCTACTCGATAAAGTTCACTTTTTCTCTTCCACTCCAAGCTATCTCAACTAAAGTCTCCGTCTTCTCGACTTAAATTGAGATTTTCCCGATTTGATCCTGGAGCATTTTTTTTTTATTTATTGTTTTTGCTCACTAATAATGCTCTTCTCTGCATGCTTGCTGGGCGTACCTACTGCTTCCATAGTGAGGAATAAACTCGTTGCTTCAGATCCTCCAAACCAATAAGCCCAATTGGATTGAGAAGGAATATTACGAGTTTATATTGTGCTAGAAGCAATTATATGACTTTTCCAAGCTTTGTAAGCTCTTATCTTCCGATCTAGATTTTGATCCGTGAGTTCCTTATAGACGTTTCCGTGCTCGTTCCATTTCTCCCAATTTAGATCTAGATTTGGAAGCACGTTCAACCTATTTTTGGTGTCTCCGTGCAACGATGATCGTGAGGACGTTGAACCTAAGCGTACATCGCCCACCGGGCAAGCCATATTATTGGAAAATGAGATCATGATGCATGCTTATCACTTTATAATTATTTCGAAAAAAGATATATAAAATATTATCTCGAGATCTTGAGATATGAACGAAATATTTACATCCTACAAAAATAAAGACATGACAAACCACTTTTTTTCGTATCATATCCATTTTGAAGCACCGATCGACTTTTTTGAAAAGTAAATAAAATCTTCATATACACGTAGCATTTGATTGATCTAATCCTGTTAAATCCACTTGCTTCGCAAAAATACTTTTCTCATTTTTTGGTATATGGATGGGTTAGAAAAAAGGAGTTAATAAAAAAATATTTTCATAATCAGTGGAAAACATATACTTAATTTTGCCTTTGCTTGCATTCCCATCATCCGTACGAGTTTCTTTCTTCTTTTTTTTTTGGGAAAATGATTTACTCTACAAAAAATTGAAGATTATTTTCCAAAATATGACTAAATATCGGTGTTTGGATAAGAAATCCTATGCTCGAGCACGAGAACTCCAATACTTGTTCCTCAGCGCTTGGAAATGGGACGGGTCTAGGTAGAGGCCGAGTCCACATGTCCGTCTAAGGAGGGTCGGGACTCCACTTCTCGTGCTCAAAACTCGACGTGCGGGCCTCGGTTCCATCGAGTTCGAGCACGGGACTCCCGTGCTTGTACTCAATAATTACGTGTGCTCCTACCCGGTCTATTTAGTCCGGGCTTGGGTACATTAAGGCCGGGCTCGAGACTTTGGTGTTGGTGCCCTAGACTTCTGTGTCGGCGCTCGAATCCATTAAAGTCGGGCCGAAACTCCAACGCCCGGGCTCGGGCCCGTCGCGGTTTAGCCTAAGTCCATGAGGTTAGGCCTAGGACCTAGGCGTGGGGGTATTGAGCCCGATCTCGAGGAATGGGGATCCGGGCACGACTTCGATGTAACCGGGCGGGGGGATTTGCCTTGATGGACCCGAGTCCGGCTTTTGTGGACCCGAGTTGGGGGTGCTAGGGAGCCGAACACCGGCACCGGGTTCTCAAACTCGTTTGGTAGACTCGAGACTAATACCGGTGGTGCTCATGCCCGACACCTCGGCGTCCACTGCGTAAGTCACCAACATTCGAATAATGTAAGTTTATTTTGGAAAATCAAGTAAGATATTTCTTACAAAATTTATTTTTGGATTTTAGCCAATTGACAAACATTATCATTTGAAAAAAAAAATATAATATATATTTTGCGAACGAGACGGAACCTAGATAATTGAAAGAAATTGCCCCTTCGATTCACATGATCTAACGGCCAGAGATGCGTCTCCGTTGGCCCCATGTCGTGCGCCCATTGTTTCATTTCCCTGAGACCAATAATTACGGAAAGTATAATCGAAGGCAAAGGACGAAGGTGCGAAGGAAAGTATCAGCGAAAGCGACCATTTTTCCAACAAAGAAAAAGTTGTTCGGGCCCCACCCCCAACCAAAAAAAAAAAAAAGAGAGAGGAAAAAGCACAAAGAAGAAAAGGCAAAGCAAACCCCCAGCCACAAGGGAAAAAGCTCGGTGCGGGACACGGCACGAAAAAAAAATTAAAAAAAAAAGGAAAAATCGAAATTGCGAAAAAAGAATTGGGGAAGGAAAGGACAAAACACGCGTCGTCACGCGGTTGGTGGGCCGAGTCGGCTGAGGCTGACAAAGACTCCCGAGCACGGCGAGCACCAAAAAAGTCAAGCCTGGGAAGGATCGTATTCACCTCCCAAAAATCCCTTCTCTATTAAAACACTCCACCACACCTTCCTCTTCCCTTCTCCCAACGCCAAACCCTAATATAACCAGCACAACTAGACTTCCTCCTTACTCTCTTCCTCGAACTTTCTCTCTCCATCATCACTCTCTCTCTCTCTTCTCTCTCTCGGCAAAGAGGCTTCAGTCTCGCCTGGCCTCCTCCTCCTCCTCCTCGATCGGAATCGGGTTAGTCTCTCTCTGCGAGCGGTCGGGTCTGTGAATCCGTCGGTTGCTTTCTTTGACTTGCTTCTTCCGATCTGCGTCCTCTGCTTGCGTTGTCTGTCTTTTTGTGCGGTGGGATCCTGTGTTCTTTTTTCCCTTCATTTCCTCGATCGGGAGCTTCCCCCGATGGCGGTTTCTCCGTCGCTCCTCTTTTGATTCTGTTTCGGCGTGGTTTTCTTCTTCTTCTTCTTTTCTGTGGCAATCGGAGGTGTTTCCTGATTTTTGCGCGTTGATCTCGATTGTACAGTGCAGAGTCAACGCCTTGCCGATCTCGGTTTGGATCTGGCTCGTTCGTCTGGGTTTTGATTGGACGTCGTCTAGCTTTGATTTTTCTAGGGTTTGGTCGCGTCGCCTGGGTCCGTGTGGAAAGAGCGATTGACTTTTTCCTTTGGCGGGACTTGGGAGGAATACGTGGTTGTAGAGGTTTCTTGGAGATGAAGCACGATTTATCTAAGGGTTCCGGTAGAGTAGAAAAAGCTTCTTCTTTTTCTAGTCCTGCTTTCTTGTCATGGTCTGTACAGAGTTGATTCGGTCTTTCTTAGCTTTAGAGGTTTCTCATCTTTATTCTACTATCATCACCTACTACTGATTATGTCTCTGCATATCTTAGCCGCTTGTTATGGGTCCTTCTCCCTCTTAACTTTGTTTCACCATTTGAAGTTCACATCCTCTTTATTTGACGCCATTGTTAGACACTTCTGACCCACAACTTGATCTTTATTGTTTACCCCTTCCTTTCTTTGTGCAGGTGTTACGACTGCCCAGAGCAAGAGCATCCTGCAATTCTCGGAGTGGTAATTTCGAATAGCTAATACGATATATAGAGTGTTCCGTATATGCTTTCAGGAATCATTAAAGATTGAGCTTCTCATATGGTCACACAGACAGGACAGTAAGTTCCTAAAATATAGAGAAAGGCTATAAGGACCTTGAGCTATGCCCGTCTCAGAGAGCAAAGAGGTGTTGATTTCATTCATGAATCATTCTTTGGTAGTATCAATATTTGAAACATCCATTGATTTAGTCTTTGTTGGCAGACTGGGGTTAGATCAGCTGCCCCGCCCTCTATTAATTATGGTGCAGGAATCCCCATCAAGAAACGAAGGTTCCCATTTGTTCGTCCGCCATCTCCGCCGCCTAAGGAACCATCACTGCCGCCGCCACCTAAGGAGCCATCGCCGCCGCCGCCGCCGCCCCCTAAGGAGCCCTCACCGCCTCCACCACCCAAAGAGCCCTCACCGCCACCCAAAGAGCCCTCACCGCCACCTCATGAACCATCTCCACCACCTCATGAGCCATCTTTGCCAGAGAAAATTGATGAACAGCTGCCGATGGGACATGCTGCTTCATTTCAAGGCTCCGTGCCCTCAAGTTCTGGCGTTGTTGCGGCCCCGGGAAGCGAAAAGCAATATTCCAACATAATTGAAGCTAATGTGGGTGATATTAGTGTAGGGGAGCAGGATAGTCTTAAGGAGAAGAATGATTGCATGGACAAAGGAACTTTTGAGCTTTCTACAGCAGTTGTCCAAGAACCAATGTCGATGTTTGCTTCAGGTTCCTCATATGACAAGAATAGGACGGACAAGCCCATGAAGGATGAAAATCTTGTGAGACATGATCGGATGCTGGGAAGATCTGATTTGCCAATGGCTTTGAGCGAAAGTTGTCATTTAATAGTAGAAGGATCTTGTACCAAACACAAACTTGAAGTGGATGACAAATCAGGTAAATCAGTTGCTTCGTCAATGTTGGAGGCAGGTGTGGCTTGGCAAAAGAGTGAAGGGACTTGCCTGGATCAAGATAAATTTGAAAACATCTCTTTAGATTTGTCTCTGACCGATGAAAAAAGCAGTCCATCTACTGGCGATGGGAAAAGATCAAATAGCGATGCTCCTATTCTTTGTGCTAACAGGTCAAATTGGGATCTTAACACAACAATGGATGCATGGGAGGATTCTGTGAGCGATTCAGTCTGTGCCAGTGCTGATTCTGTTTATGGTGGGATGAATGCCACCGACGGCAACCATGACATGAAGCCCTCTACTCATCTGCCTGGAAAGTCATTAGAACACAAATCTATGGGGAGCGAATGTAAGGGGGGTGCTCTTTCCATGTCTTCCAGAGCAATTGGTGATAATTTCATGTCCGAAAATTCTCTTAATTTAGGCCTCCAACCGCCGTTCCTTCAATCAGATCTCTTTCAAGAGCCACTTTCGTCTGCTAGCATTCATGCAGGGGTGAAATATCCCCAGATGCTGGCATCTACTTGCAAGCTGAATGTTGTTGCTCCTGTGATTGTAAAATCAGAACCCGTTGTTGAGTCTGTTAAACAGTCGTTTGGTATTCTGAAGACAGCAGACAGCAGAACTGTCAAGTGCGAGTCCAGTGATGAGCAATTTCCGGAAGCCCATGGGAGTCCAGTCTGTGCTACCCTACAAACTGTTAATTCCAGATCGATAAAAGCTGAGCCAGGTTGTGAGGGCATGGAAGCATCCAGAACAAATGAGGGTGCATGTCTTAGATCTTGTGAACAGACGTCAAATGGTTCTGAGTTATGCTCACTGGTAAAACAAGCTGGAGACACGAATCACTTGTTGGAAACTGAATCTTGCCCTTCTGAATCAGCTGTAGATCGTGGCATGGTTGGCACTAGCGAACATCATGCAGAAGAGGTTCGTCATGATGAAGAATCATCTCAGGTTCGGGAAGCTTCTGAAAATGGTATAAAGATTGGTTCAAATACTATTACAACAAATATTGGTCCTGGTAGTAGCGAACTTCCTTCCAGCATGGAGAGTGCACCGGAAGCGGAGAACACTGAGATTGCACATTACCACGAGCGTGGTTTCAAAGCGACTGACAAGAGCCCTTCTAGTTTGAAGGAAAACGCTGAGGATGCTGCTAGTGATGGAGAGAAAATTGAAATATCTGCCTGTATGATGGAAGAGGATTGTTATGACTCTGAATATGATTCAGATGGAAACCTTGGTCCTTCAGTGGCTGTAGATGGAGAACATTTCCACCGAGATGACAATGAGTACGAGGATGGCGAGGTTCGGGAACAAGTCTTGCTCAGTACATCAGCAGGACACACTGGTAAGACAGAAGTCGAAAATGTCGGCAATTGTGTATCTGAGCATAATAGAATTGATTTTGGCAAGAGCTCCTGTTATGATTGTGCTGCTCAGCCCTCAGAGGGGGATGATGCTAGAGCCCAGGTCGATGGTCAAATGAGCGAGAACCTTATGACAGTATATTCTACAGCTAATGTGGACGACAATCAAAAAAGTGCTGATGAAGTTCCCCATTTGCAAGAATCATCTCCGATCGAAACGGTTGCTGTTAATTCTGAAATGACGAGTCTAGTGAATACAACTGGGAAGAACGTGCTTGATGATTCGGTGAGCCGAAGTCCATCAAAGGACCTGGGATCAGATCCATCATATAGTGAAGCCATTAAACTTCGCCCTGTAGTTGTCACCACCACTAATTCTGTTGATGAAGAGGCTGCAAAAACTGACAGTATTGTGTCTGCTGGTAATGGCGATGAGACTGATGCAGGTTTGCCCAAGGCAGAAGCATCGTTGAACAGTGAAATTGTATCAAAGGATGGAATATCTGAGGGCAATAAGCGGCGGATTATAAATTTGTCTCGATCTAATGTTTCATCTCCTGACAAAGCAAGATCTATACCCGACAGATCTACGCTATGTGCTGGCAGGAAAAGATTACCAGATATTGCCCTTGAGGGAGATAAGGCACTCAGAGGGAGGTGATTAACTTTATTTTGCAAGTTCTACTGTCTTATTTCTTTTCATTTTGCATGTGTTCATTATTGTAGGAGGTTTAATTTTCTTACCTGCTACCTGCACCAGGGACGGATATCGTGATGATGGTTTTAACAAATTTCCAAGAGAAAGGAATCAAGATATGTTTTCTCGGAACTCCAGATCAAACTTTGCGCGCGATAGGGGGAGAGTTTCGTATGACATCAGTGGCAATTGGGATTCTGAGCAGGAATTGGGTCCAAAAGTTTATAACGGTTTTTCAGAGTTTCGTCCTAGCAGATACAATTTTAGAAATTACAATGGTGCAACAGAGGATGGTGTTGGTGGTGCCAGGCGGGGAGGAAGGAGGCTTTTGACCGATGAGGGACCGAATTTCCGTCATCTGCCCTCGAGGAGGCGCTCCCCTGGAGGAAGAGATGGGCCTGCAGCTCGAGGCCAACCTATGGTTGGTGGAATACCAAGAAACATTAGCCCTGCGAGATGTATTGATGTTTCTGATTCTGAAATTGTCGGTTTGAGGCATGGAAACAAGTTCATGAGAGACTTCCAGGATGATAATATGGAACCAATTTTTGCTTGTCAATCTTCGTATGGGGAAACTGATGGTTTTATTCGGGGGGACAGGAATATTACATCCTTCAAGGGCAAAGTTTTTCCTCATGTTCGTTCCAAATCTCCTTTGAGATTAAGTAGGTCTCCTGTTGAATGGTCGCCCAGGAGAAGATCTCCAGAAGGATTTGGTGGCCATCCGCCATTGACTCATAGGAGATCTCCGGCATTGTACAGAAGGAACAGGATGAGATCACCTGAGCGCACTTGCTTCCATGGTGAGATGATGATTAGAAGGCGGAATTCTCCTCCTTATGCGACCCAACCGCTTGATGAGTTGAGAGAGATGAATTCTGGAAGGGACCACGGTTTTCCTCGGCCTATCATGTCCAACAGAAGCCCATCTGGGAGGATTTCACTGAGAAATCGAAGATACGATATTATTAATTCACGAGAAAGGACACATGGCGAGTACTTTGGGGTGCATATGCGCTCTAGCCGTTTCCATGAACTAGGTGGAGATGGAGACACTGATGAGAGGAGAAGGTTGGGTGAAAAGCATGGGCCTGTTCGCCATTTTAGGCCTTATGGTGCTAATGGGGAGAGTTTTATGTACAATGCGGATGAAGCATCTAGGTCATATAGGCTTTGTCCCGAAGATGATCCAGCATACCATAAAAGAGGCAGCTCAAGGGAACCGCAATTAGACAGGAGGAATAAGAATCGGGCTGGAGATGTGCATAAAGCAAGAACAGTTGACGAGCAGGAAGGCAATCACAGGCATGGAGGACTGTCTGATGAATTTGACGATGCTTCTCGGAGTAAAAGAAAAAGGTTTTGATGAGGTCCTAGTATGGATTTACATGAGGATGGCATGTCTTGCTGGGGATGACAACTAATGTACAGAAACATCTTTTGATAAATGGTATCCAAATTATTGATGCATGTGGTCCCAGCAGCAAGTTGAGGGGACATGATCTATCCAAGTGAGTACCGGAGGCACTGTTGGATCTGCATACTTTTGATAATGGAAATGGATGTCTCACTTCCTTCATTCAATCGGATTGTTATGCTTTTATGTTTGCTTCATTTGAACTAATCTTCTACAATTCCTATTTTGGCATTGCAGGTAATAATTCCGTTGTCAGATTCATCATGCAAATTTTTGAGCTGACTTGAATTTTGTGAATCGAGTAGGGGACATTTTGATGAATCAGACCTTGTATAAACTGGGAGGCCCCTTTCAGATGTTGATTTGTGCTTAATGAAGAAGATACTTAACAGCAAGCATTCCCTGCCTGATGTGGAATCATTAGTTCGTCCGTAACTACCTGCTAGTCATCGTCTCTACAAGGATGACATCCAATGAGTTTTTTAGCCGTCCTAGTACATGTGTAAGGCTGTTAAAAGAAATCCATTTTGATGAATTGTCTATCTCGCGTTAAAGCTTCTTTGGAGACTTCTCTGCATGGTCAACTTGGATAAACACTCAGTATATGATTCCTTGCTTGTGAAGATGCATGCTTCTTAGTCCAACTCATCTATGCTGGCACCGGGAGCTAATATTGCTTAGGGCCTTTAGATGTTTTGGATATCTGGCTTAAGAGTCGAGTTTCTCTTTCTTCTCTTGCTGCAACTCCTGCTTGGGGTTTAAAGAATTACTGCATTAGTCTCATTTTAATAGAGAAGCTGGTGGAGTGGATACTGATGAGTCTGCTTATGGAAGACTTCTTACCTTGAGGTTCTGGGGAGAAAATGCACTAGCATTTTGGTATCTTCAGCATGTTACCAATGTGAGGTACCATTGAGTCCAAGGCAATGTTTGGTTGGTGATTGCTTGGAGGTATTTTGTCACTGCAGAGTTCATGGCAGTAATCCTTTGAGGCAGGGTTTTTGGAGGCTATTGGTTTGCCCCTTGTTGATTCAAATATGGAGACGGTTGATTTGTTCATCAGCATTCACTGTCGCCAGGACATGTTTTTGTGTTCATCCGAAGAGGAGTCCTCTATTGACTTCAAATTTCGAAGTGCTCAAAGTAGTCTCTCTAAGCTGTTCTGACTTATTTTAGGAAGCCACCTACTCTGATCTTCTGGTCGACCTTTCAGTGGACATAGTTGTCTTTTTGCATAGTCATTGGAATTGGCCAAGAGCAGGCAACTCATTGGAATTGCCCCCTCCTCCAGTGAAGTCGCTGAACAGGTGATTGCCAGAGAATATTTTGTTTGACCATTGAGGACGAGGCTTCTGGACTCAAATCACCTCTGCTGCCTCAGTTGGCAAATGATGAGTCCATGAGACTGTATTTGGCTGGTCATGTGTGTGGGGTTTCAGAACTATGACCGCAAAAATGTGTAGGTTTCTGCTCTTATTTCTCTGGGCATGACATCACAAAGGGCAGTGATGTTCTGCTTCTGACGAAGGGTGTTGATGTTCCGTTTCTGGGTGGCTAACAAAGTTTAGTCATTCTTGCCAATTGCCATATGACTCTCTCAGTCCATTGCACTGTACCCGGATTGCTTTAGATATTCGATTCACCGATGATTTTCAAGGCTGTAGCTCGTTCCAGCCTTCTGGACTTAAATGATGGTAGGAATAGGAATTGAACTTTTAACCACATCACCTAATGACAACAGCAAGACCTAGAGCAAATGTGAAGATGGTTTTGTAGATCTTGAGATATCACTGTGACGATTACTATCACCCTAGAGAACACTCTACCCTGGGATGCAGCCACTGATGTGTAACCTCCACACTTCTGTTTCTTACAGTACTCTGACCATGCCAGACACAACTGAATTTCCATACCCAGAAAGGTGTGAGAAACAGTAAGCTTTCAAATATTGTCCTACTGGGGCAGAAATTAAGCAAGTAAAAAATGCCGCGTAAAAGTATGGATTGACCTCTGAACAAAGAAAGGAAAATGAATCCGGGTGAGCCGTGCAAATGTGATAGGTTAACTTGTGTATGTTCAGTTTTCTTTCCAAAATTCAGAGAGTGCGACTTTAGAGCAAGCGAGCGCGATGCCTTTGGTTTTGCTCTGCGCAAGTGACCATTGTGCCATATGCCTCTATACACACTTGCAATTGATCGGACAACGCTTTGAATGGTGAGTGAACTCGATGCGCTCGGATAACTCGCCGCCGTACAAATCCTCAACGTACCTTTCACTTGTCTTGAGCACGCAAATGGAATGGCCTCCTCTCAAAGGCTGTGCTACAATGGGCGGTTTGGGCGGAACAACGAGGATGTGACGCAGGATGGATAACCTAATGACGACTAAACTTTGATTAAGGTTTACTCCTCTGGCTTGTGTCGTTTTCCATTTGCGGAGCGATCGAGAATTCATACCCTCCAGCTTGGCGAGACCTTCCAAAATTTGACTTAAAACTGAGATGGGTCAACTTCGGTATTTGTCAATGATTAATTTTACTTTTTTTCCCCGTTCTCTTTGGCCCACGGTGACGCCAATCATTGCTAAGTCAATATCTTGGCCAATTAACGACCTCAATCAAGACGGGATATAACGATTGGTTTCCACGTTACAATCATTACAACTAAAATGTGAAAATTACCGAAAAGTCTTAAATATATTATAATTGTACCAATTCGATTCTTTTTTTTTTTTTTTTTGCAATTCAGTTATAAACCTTTTGTAATTGTGCCAATTTAGTCCATCCGGCGAATTTTGATTAGTCGGCACCGACGTGGACACCGGCCGATCGGCGACATGATATTTTAATATTTATTTTTTCTTCCTCTTCCTTGTTCTTCCTTTAGCCGGTTGCTTAGGTCCGGCGATCGACGAGAGGGACGGTTGGCCTTGCCGGCCCAGATCTGCTAAGGTTGAGCCCGCCCAGCCATGGCCGGGCTCGACCTTGCCTGCTGTTTCTCCGGCTGATCGTCGAGGTCCGGTAGACGGCTAGAGGAAGAAGAGGGAAGGGGAAGAGAAAAAAAAAACAAAATAAAAGGAAAAAGTAAATAAAAAATAATATTACAATATTATGTCGTCATACGGCCGACGTCCACATCAGCGTCGGCCGATCAAAATTTACCGGATGGACTCAATTGGCACGGTTACAAAAAAATTTAGAACCGAATCGAAAAAAAAAAAAAAATGAATTGGCATAACCGCAATAAATTTAATACTTTTTTTTTTTTTGTAATTTTCCCCAACTTATATCTCCATGGTTTTATTGTCCCTCTTCCGATTGAAACTAACTTGGGATATTCAATTACAAATTGGCACAGTACGTTCTCATGATTGACTTTGACTTGATGAGAACCAAAAAATACGAAATCTCTCACTTCGATTCTTATTTCGCTCCAATTTTTTACCAGCCCAGTTGAAGTGCGTTATGTAGGTTTAATGGGCCTTGGGAAGTTCACTGGTACTTCACGGATCCGGATCTCTTTTTCATTTGGTTTTTTTTTTTTTTTCCTTTGCTGGGAAATCCATATATTCATCTTTTTACCGCCGTGTTAAAGACCTGTTAGTAAAATTTGAAATTGTCAAACGTAATTGAAAAATTACCAGCACCTATAGAGATTTACTTGTCACCTCATTTTCGGGGTCGTTGGTTCGTAGAGTAGAGAAAATTATAGATGGAGCGAAGGAGCAAGAGGAAAGAGGCAAGGAATACGTAACTCTTTGATTAGCTTCTGTACAAAAAATAAATAAAATAAATAATCTTTAAGCATTTGCTAATTAAGTTCGTAAATTAATCTAGCGTCTAATTATGTTTACTTTTCAAGTGGAATTCCTCATTTTGATAGCTATGAGTCGGGGATAAAGGCATGTGTAGAGAGTACGAGTTCAGACATTCAAATGGTATTCAAATACAATCATAGCACCACAAAGTTCTACTTTGTGTGACGTTCGCAGCTTGGGAAATTATTCAAAAAGTTCTAAATTCATTGTTTAATAATCGATTTAGTCATAAAATATTTCAATTGTGTCAATTCAATCCGAAATCTTTTGACGATCAGTCAATATAATCATTTCAGCAAATTTTAATCGAAAATAACTGGTATGGATGTTGGGCTTCCTACATGGCATTACCGTCTCTGACATGAAAATTTTTTACCATGTTTTAATTCTCTTAATTTTCTATTTCCTTTTTTTTGTTACTGTTTGTAGTCAGTCGAGGGCACTAGCCCTTAACAGTAAAAAAAAAAATGGAAAAAAGGAAAACAAGACAAAAAATTAGAAAAATAATTCAAACAAATTGAAAGTTTTCGAAAAAAATTGTCTAAGCACCGATTATGCGACGTAAGACAAATGGCCGTAAAAAAGACGTGACAAATCGTCAAAAGGTTTAGGACTAAATTAGCATAATTGAAATATTTAGAACCGAATTGATTATCGTACTATATGTTCGGGACTTTTGGATAATTATTCCTTAATAACTTCACTTGGTATACCAAACGGAGATGGAATGAGTGCGAAATCATGATTTAACATTTTGGTCGGTGGTCAATTGAGGACAGTTAGAAGATACTATTTTGGTCAATTGAGGACTTAAGATTTTAAACAAATCCTAATTGTTTTTTTTTCCCCTTTTCCTTAAAGACCTAAATTCCTCGCTTGGCAAAAGTTAAGGTCTTAAATCCTCAATTGAACGAGGACCAAAATCTCGAGTCATATTTTCTCACTTGTCCTCAAATAAGATTTCATGTTGATTTTGGCCATTCTTAATGTCCGTCTAAAAATGAAGTACCGCCGCGAAGAAATCTTTTGTACTTTATAAAATATTAACGGGAAAATCACCAATAAAATCTTGAGCCTATTACAATCGTGCCAATTCAATCATGAACTTTTTTTTGTTTTATCGACCTAGTCTTAAATATTTTGTCGTTGTGCCAATTTAGTCCATCTAGTGAATTTTAGCCGGCTGACATTAACGTGAATGTCGGCCGGCCAGCGATATAATATTTTAATATTTTCGTTTTCCTTCCCCTTCCCTCTTGTTTCTCCAACTAGTTGGCCTCACCACACCTCGCCAAATCTGGGTAGGCGAGGCTCGGCCTCGTCAGCTGTCCCCATGGTTGGTCGCCAAGGTCTAGCGACCGACCGGAGGAAGAAGACGGAAGGAGAAGAAAAACAAAAGAAAAAAGAAAAATATATTAAAATATTACGTTGCTAGTAGCCAAAATTCGCTGAATAAACTAAATTGGTATAATTTCAAAAGGTTTATGACTATATCAGCAAAAAAAAAAAAAAAAAAACCATATTGGTACGATTGCAATAGGTTTATAACTTTTTTGGTGATTTTCCCAACTATTGACTAAAATTGAGTTTCCATCAAATTATGAATGATAGATACATACATGTATAAATTATTTATACTATCATCGACGATCGACTAATTATAGACTCACATTAGAAGCTAGATATGCGATTCACCAAACACGTGCTTAACAGGCAAGTCATCGAAGACTCGCATCGAATATTTAATGTGGATTCCATATTTCAGAAATTTATTCTTACGGTTCTTAATGAGCGACCTATCCTCCGACCAACAAAAAAAAAAAAAAAAGCAAGTAACCTATCCGGATATCGCATCACCCGGCGACTTCTTATTTAGGATGGTCTTTCGCGCCACTCTCAACAACCGGCTAATTACAGGAACGTATCGATAACATCGGAAGAGAAAACGACATTTCTGCTCGAAAAGAAAAGAAAGTCGGGAACTCCCTTTATATCGTCTTTCTTGAAAAAAATAAAAAGACGAGTGTAAAATAATAACAAGCCCAATTAAAAAAGGAGGGGAAGAAAAAGGGGAAAAAGGGAATAATGCTTTTGCCTCTTTTTCTTTTTTTTTTCCGGCAAATGAAAAATATGCTTTTTGAAAAAAACACCCATAAAAAATATGGATCTTCTTCCCGTGTCGCCTCGAACCTTAACCCGTGTACCACGGTCCAGGTCCGGAGACGACGCCGTCTTGATCTTCAACCCTCCCTCTCATTCTTTCAATCATATGTAAAAGTCATATACGCCCATCGCCATAATCACTCACGCACATACATAAGATCACCCGTGCCTGAGCTCGTTCTTCCTTCGTGCTCTGTTCAATCCGTTCTGCCGTTGAATTTGATCCTTCTCGACGAATCGATTGGATATGATTTCTTGTTTTTTCTAAGCAGTAAGAACGCGCGAACGATTTGGTGCTCCCGGGGTGATTTCATCTGATTCCTGTGTTTTCTGTCCTTTTTTTTTTTTTTCCGGGGTTCGTCTTTGTTTGAATTTGCGTTGGGATCTCTTGAATCGGGCACGGCGAGGTTATAGCGATTCGCGAACTCGGTTGCTGGGCGTTTATCCGCAGGTACGGAGTCTGATGATCCGGTTAGGGTTTCTCGTGTTCCGTTTAGCTGCCGCATTGCTTTTTTTTTTTGTTGCGGCTGCTGTTTTTCTGATTTAGTTCTGCCACGGCTGTTTATGCTGACCGTGTGGACCAGTATGCTTAGGAAATGATGAATCAAGGAGGAATTACGGAGACGTTGGCTCCACCCGGGACGAATTCGCTGGAGGTAATTTTACTTTTTGATCTTCTTTCTGTGGGTGGAACTGTTTTTGAGTTGGAGAAATGCTTGAAATTACTTCAACTAGAAAGTGGGGTTTATCCGGTAATATCAGTGGTGATGTGCTTGTAAAGCCTTGAAGCTTATGAGCCTGCTCGAATTATCTCGAGTCTCGTCGGTTTTTCTCCCCCTTTTTGCCATGTATTTCGGGTCGATATATCATCATTTTTGGTAGGTAGTTTCGAGTTATATGTCTACGTTTTGCATTTCGGTGTTTCTTTCGGCATGTTTGTTCTCCGATTGTTTGTTTGTGTCATTGATGCGTCAACTTCTACCCTGGCCTTGGTGTTGCGGCTGCATTTTATACTTTATTGGGTTTGGTTACACGATCCTTTTGATTTAATGCATCCAATTTAGGCCTCCATCTTCTAATGCTCGCTAGAACCAAAAGTTGACTTGCCACGTTTTCTCAGGTCTTCCCCATTCCTATGGTGATGGTATTAAGTCATTGCAATAATTACTAGAGCATCTTGAGTTCATCATTCCACTGAAGTATGTTAGATTCCAACCTCGCATATGAGCTTTGCAAACAATTTCTTGGTTTCATCACTCTGCAAATCTTTTGCATACGGTGCGTGTCCAGTGAATTTTGAGATTTTGGTGCTGGTTTTGAAATGTGGAAGACTTCTGGTTCGTTGGTGTCATAGATGTTTTTTTCTTTTACAATAACGAAAATATTCAAATCAGGCCTATTACATGGAAGCGGGTCAGAGCTTATTGTGATCTCGAAAACTCGAGTCACCTAACATGCCTTGGTCCATGACACGTCTTCTGTAGATCGTATGACGCAACTTCCACCCCCATTTTGTTGGAAGAACTTCCTCTAGGATCCGTGTATCTATGAAGCATAGAATATCCTACTTGTCTATCACTCACTTTTTATGTCTGATATCTGACTCACAGTACATGGAAGACAGAATCATTCTTTAGAACACATTTAATGAATCAAATTTAGAACTACACATCTTTTCGTGTTAGTTTTCTCTTGATTCCCTTCTCCTATTTCGTAAGACGCGATAATGTCTATTGTGACTTCTGCTGGAAAAAAGAAAATTGGATGAGACTGTGAACAAAATATGTTGTCATATCCCCTTTTCTGTTGTTAAGGTAGTCTGGACTTGCTTCAATTTGATGCATTTGGTGGATTGCAAGTTTTTAATTCTTTTGGGGGGTTATTTCCTCCTATTGCCAACTTATTTGTAACTTTCGTCTACAGCCGGCTAAATTATGTGATTTCTTCCCCTGAAGATTTGGTGTTAATTTGTATTGCTTATGTTGTTTAGGATCGACATGTAGTAGATGCAAGGCATGGGCAACCGAGTTCATATTCTTCCTCTACTGTTGGGTCTGAAGCATCATCTTGGACCCCACACAGTGTAAATAATAGCTTCACAGGAAATGGGTATTCTGCTGGTTCAACATATGGTTTTGAGCAGCAAGCACAACCACCTCGGAGAGATGACATGAATAGTGCAACTGAGGCAAGTTCATTGAGTTTAGGTTCAACGAGTGTACCGCAAGATTACAATGGTTATGTGACATACCAGAACCCCACTAATTCGTATGGGTATGGAACTACCGGATACACAGGTTACTATAGTGGTTATCAGCAACAAAGTAATCATTCTTACTCACAGCCAGCGGGAGCATATCAAAGCACGGGCTCCCCTTATCAGCCACTTTCTTCGTTTCAGAATACCGGGTCTTATGCTGCCCCACCAAGTTATTCAAACACATATTACAGTCCTGGTGATTACCAGACAGCTGGAACATATCCAAATAGTAGTTATGGTTCTCAGACGTGGAATGATGGAAATTATGCAAATTTCAGCACTTACCAGTATCCAAACTATCCTTCAACTTCCAGTGCTTATGGTTCTGGTAATTCTGCTGCTGCTTCAGTGCAGTATCAGCCACAATATAAGCAATGGACAGATTATTATGCTCAATCAGAAGTTAACTGTGCTCCTGGGATGGAAAATCTGTCTGTTGCTAGTTCATCTAATCCCCAATGTCCAACTCCTGGAGTTCCAGATGGGACTCAAGCTTCAAATAGCCAGCCACCACCAACTGCAGTCCCATCTTGGAGGCCAGAACCGGTATCTTCTGGATTGCCTTCCCAGCAGGTTTGTAATTCACTTGTGTTACAATGATGAAAATTTTACTCCCCTGAAACTTTTTACTTTACTTCTGATTGGGTGCTTTATGGTTGTGTGCTAATGTTCAAGTCGCTGTTCACCAGAGTAGAGCAGCACAAAATGTATGACTGTGTGCTAAGTTTTTCTTTCAAATTTTCCCTGCGAAAGATTTCAGAATGCATTCCTTACCCTATTATTGAGATAAGATGGTTATAGCTTGGTTGTCCATATCGATTCTGGCAATTGGTTCTTTGAATGCTGTACACAAAATTTTTAACATACTTCTATGACTTTGCTTGATGTTCAGCCTAGTGTCGTTGCCAGTGCTGGTCACGACAGTTATTGGAAACAACATGCTGCTCCAGGATTCCAAAACTACAACAGTGCTGCTGGACATTCAGCATTTTATCAGCCTTTGGATTCAAAAAATGCCTATGGGAGCTATTCGGATGAACAAAACAGTACCTCTAATCAAGGGCCCAACTTGCAATATCCTGTTGTTCATCAGGTTCCTCAGATTCATCAAGCATCCCAACAAATTTCCCCGACTTTAGATCCTCGAAGAGGAAGTAAAGTGCAGATTCAGACAAATCCTAGAATAGTTTCAAACTTGGCTTTGGGATTAACGAAAACCGATAAGGCTGGCTCAGGGACCACGGCAGTGGCAAAGCCTGCATATATAGGTGTTTCACTAACAAAGCCAAACGACAAAGGATTGTCTAGTGATGCTTCTGATCCTGCACTTAAGGTGAACCCTTTGCTCCTCGTGCATATCCTTTTGTTGTGAAGTCTTTCGAGCTGCAGCCTGATTGCACTGTCACTTTTGTCTGTTCCTGGCACTGGTTGATTTTGATGCTGGTGATGCCTCAGTTTTGATGCTGTTGTTGTTACTGGGCTTATTATGATTCACTCATCACATCTTGAAATGGCATTTTATCTGAAATAATAGGCTTTCCTTCTTAAACAGATTTTGCAATTTTCCGTCTTAGTACAGGTCATTTAATGAGCAATCAAAAGCGGCATATGTCAAATTATCTGAGGGTTCTGTATATTGGACTTTTTACTGTTCTTGTGGAGTTTTGTGATGATTTATGCTGAAGTTGATTTTCTCTTTTGCAGCCTGCCACTTTCCCTAAGTCGTTACGTGGTTATGTGGAGAGGGTTCTAGCTCGCTGTAAAGATGAAGAACAAATTGCTGCTTCTCAAGCAGTCTTAAAGGAGGTTAGTCTGATAGAAATGCCCTCTTCTTAAAAGTAATTGCTTGTTCTTAATGGAATTTTACTCCGTGAAAACTGGAAATTAAAACTCATCGTTGATGGTTAAAAGTATCTGCTTAGAACTGGATCAGAGAAACTTACCTCCCATCCCATGCGATTTCATGTGATGTCGGAATAATCAAGACCACCAGAAATGCATATGACTATTTTACTTCCACATCTGATTTACCAGTTATGGGGTCTCTGCATTGATCATCCCTCTTGTACCCAAGGGAAAATTTCTTTTAACTCATTGAATGGGTTTTTCTTGCTTGGTCATTGTTGTTCCATACTCAATGGGTTTTTAAAGCCTTCTGCGCCAGTTGACTTTCTTATACCCTTATTGATTAATTGAGCGGCCGATAAATCAAGACCAAGTGACATTTTTGCTGAAATCAACTGGGCCTTTCTCACAAACTGCTACTCTCTTTATTGGTATAAGATGAACTCCAGCTCAAACGCATCCAAGTTGGCGAATGTCTTCCTGCATCACTGTAGAGCACACCAGCTTTGCTTTTGTGGACCCTGGTTAATAGATAGGTTTAACCCTTTTTAAGGCAATAATTGAGAAAAGGAAGCTTGTGCAGAAGTAGAAAAATCTGCAGAAGCTTCACTTCAGAACTTGGTGTTAGGAAATTGAGATACGTGGTTGTTGCAAAGACGATGTGAATTTATATGCTCTGTTGCACATTCTGGC
Source organism: Rhodamnia argentea (assembly GCF_020921035.1). Lineage (NCBI taxonomy): Eukaryota > Viridiplantae > Streptophyta > Magnoliopsida > Myrtales > Myrtaceae > Rhodamnia > Rhodamnia argentea. The sequence continues at coordinate 3,533,813 of NC_063154.1, read as the reverse complement.
TTCATAAATACTCTTTTTTTATTTATTTTTTTGTTTTTAAATAATCTGCAACTTTTGTATGTGCACTCTGTTTGTCAGTTAATTACTAGCGCAACTGCCGATGGGACTCTTTATACACAAGATTGGGATGCTAAGCCTCTTTTCCCTCTACCGGACATGGATGGACTCAGTAACACGTATGATCACACTGCTTATCTATGCATTGTCATTACGTGTTGCATTATTATGCCGTCATATTCTCTGTGGTTACTACTTCGTTTAGAGTACCATCATAGAATGTACTGTCATATCATTTGAAAATGCTAAATAAAAGTTTTGGAAATTGTAATAATTAGTCTCTTAAAGTGTGATTTATATGCATATAAGCCATGCTCCTACTATGCACAATTTTTTATGATCGAGGATATTATTGCTGTACTCTCCCCAGCACATTGCTTCTTGACTTTGCTCGAGTAGGCATAGGATGAGTTTCTATTCATATTATAAAGCTACATCATTTCTTCTGTCCTATTCGTAAATAAGATTGGATTAACACATTTAATTCTCGCGCTTTCCCTTTGTTTCTGTTAAGGTGCACTTGTTGGCCTTACATTCCTATTCGTTGTCGTGTGTCATGATAATTTTCTTCTAATGCAGCTTCCAATCTCCTTCGCCATTACCAACATTGCGAAGAAGTCCAGGTAGAAGAACCAAAAGTAGGTGGGAGCCTTTACCAGAGGAAAAGTTAGTCAATAAAACGCCGCCGCTTACGGCTGAACCACTAAAATACGGTGGATATATGAACGATAGGAACAGAAAGGTACTATTTATCTAGCTTGCCAATTTGGCCTTTGGGTAATCTGTTTTCAGTTATTGGATGCTTCTTCAGGGGTTATCTTTTTCATTTTTCTCCTACATTTCCAAATCTCGCTTGTTTGTGCTGGTTAATTGTGACTACAAGTTGTTGCATGTTTCCCAATTCTCGAGTCTGGAGGGATTTCATTGGTCGTTTGATGTGCGAAGCAGGTTTTAGTGTATGTATGATCATCCTGGTATATATATTGCAGCCATTTGTTGGCAATTTGGAGAGCAAGGATGGGTTGAACACCACAAGCTTCTTGGCAGTGGAGCAGAAAACTGCTAGTTTTCAAAAGCCATTCAAGAGACAGCGTCTGTCCAACAGCCTGACAACTGCTGATAATGGCGATGCATCAAGTGATAGTGACAAGGAATCGAGCTTGACAGCCTTTTATTCTGGTGTGATGGGTTTTTCCAATACACCGGAGGAAAGGAAGAAACGTGAGAGCCGCTCTAAGCGTTTTGAAAAAGGGCACGGAAATCGTGTAGAAATCAGCCATTTTAAACCAAAATCTGCAGGATCTGCAAATCTGTACACTAGAAGGGCGACTGCCATTGTGCTAAGCAAAACCTTTGAAGAAAGTGGCAGCAAAGCTGTTGAAGATATTGACTGGGATGCCTTAACTGTCAGGGGGACCTGTCAGGAAATTGAAAAACGTTATTTGCGTCTCACCTCTGCACCTGATCCCGCCACTGTGAGTTTGGCATCTTATTTGTAGCACTGTGTAATTTGTATAGGAACGACCATCTTTAGGGAGTACAATTAATTGCGGAATTACCTGATTTCATACAGGTAAGACCAGAAGATGTTCTGGAGAAGGCTCTCACTATGGTTCAGAACTCACAGAAGAACTACCTCTATAAATGTGATCAGTTGAAGTCCATTCGTCAAGACTTAACTGTTCAACGGATTCGCAATAAGCTTACGGTCAAGGTACTAATACTTCGTTTTGCTGCATACGAGCATAATCATTTGTGATTATGTTCAAATTTTGTCATTTGCCCTACCTTGAAAGACAATTTCATGTGGAAAATTTAGACGACCCTTCTTTTTTGTGGCCATTCCTCCTAAACAAAATGCATTCTCATGGTAATCTCGCTTGGATGTGAATGTCACCCAATATTCGTGTTAATTTGCAGGTCTATGAAACTCATGCTCGCTTAGCTCTTGAAGTCGGTGATCTGCCAGAGTATAACCAGGTTATTGTTTGATACGATGAAATTAGCTTAATATATGCTATAGAGCTATTTCATTAACTCATAAGAAGAGGTTACGAAGGGACTAAGATTAATTTACAAAATGCCTTATAGTTTGAGAAATGTATTCGCAATGTCTGTAACAATTTAGTGGTCGACCTTTGAGGTGTATGAAGCAGGGAATGGACAAAGAAAGCATACTACTCTGTATACGGTCATCATGTAGAGGATGTTAGAGATATCTGATGTATTATCTAGTCCCTATCTGTAAGTCATCTATCAGTCTTTTAGGATGTTATTGATGTCCTTTGTATTTACAGTGCCAATCACAGCTGAAGACTCTTTATGCAGAAGGGATTGAAGGTTGTCATATGGAGTTTTCTGCTTACGGCTTGCTTTGTGTCATCTTGCATTCGAACAACTACAGAGATCTCTCATCTTTGATGTCAAGGTCGGTAATCTATGATAACCATAAAGTGTGTCAGGAGGAAGGTCCATAATGTTGTTGCTTGTTTTTATGACGTGGATTGCTTGTGCTCTCCTCTGATTGCCTTGAAACCTAAGATATAGTTTTCCTGTATTATCAGATTGTCGAATGATGCAAAGAATGACGAAGCTGTAAAGCATGCTCTTGCAGTCCGCAGAGCTGTGACATCAGGGAACTACGTCATGTTCTTTGGACTGTACAGAACAGCGCCTAATTTGAACTCGTGCCTTATGGGTAGGTGAAACGTATGTTTGTTTTAATGAATTATCTATATGAAATGCTATGGGCTTAACAACAATGTACCTGCAGATTTATTTGTTGACAAGATGCGGTATAAGGCTGTAAATTGCATGTGCCGGTCATATCGACCAACAGTTCCTGTTTCTTATGTTGCAAAGGTTCTAGGCTTTGCGTATGCTTCATCTGTGAGTGGAGGAAGTGACGAGAAGGATTCGGATGGATTAGAGGAGTGTGTGGATTGGTTAAAAGCTCATGGTGCATGCCTAGTTGCAGATAACAATGGAGAGATGCAGCTTGATACAAAGGTACTGAAACTGTTACCAACTCTCTGTAATGAATCTGGACTAACCCTAGTGAGATCCAAAAAAAGGTTCTACCTGAGGCCTTTGGTTTGGCTTTGTAAAAAGGATCCTTCGCGGTGTTAATCAACCAGCCTTTCCTAGCCAAAGCCAGTTCTATCTCAGTTCAGCACGCGTGGCTCGTGCCTATCTGCTTAGCTTAGTTTACTGTTTTTTGAATGCAGGCTTCTTGTTCCAGTCTCTACATTCCAGAACCTGGGGATGCAGTGGCTCATGGAGATTCTAGTCTTGCCGTCAATGATTTTCTGGCACGGGCGTCCTCATAGAGAAGTTGACTGCAATGCATTGCAACTGTTGCAGCCAATGGGAAGAAATGGCGTGGAAAACCGTGCCATTCTTGACCCCCTTTATGTATAACAGGTAGTGCATGTTTTTTTTCTTCTTCTTTTGAAGCAGCTCAGAGATTGTAACGAGCCAGGGCTGGCGAGACATCACCTGTATCTGTGGAGAGATGGAGCGATGGGAAGAGAATTGAAGAAGGGGGGCTACAATTCTTGTTGTGCAATGGGATTTCGTTGGTGGAAAAGAAAAATGTAAATTCCTCATAAAAGGTGCTCCGCCATGGATCGAACGGACAAGCACTCGACATTATTAGGGGTTTTAGCATCCGAGCCGAGGGGAGTTCCTGCGATGTAACATATGAATTCATTCTTTTCATAACAGATATTGGGGTAGAAGATGGAGGAATTATCTATCGCAAGGATACATGTTGTACATTCGCTTTCAAGATGAGAATTTTACTTCCTTTTTCCCAGCTTTATTCGGTTCTGTGGATGGCATTGTTCGGTCCATCTCGCAAGGCGAACAAACTGAATTCGTGAAAAAGAATGTGATTTAGGATTGATTGTCTATCATTGGGTAGAAAGACCTAAAGGATCTTATTTCTGTTATTGATTTTGATGTCCTCTTGATATCTTCCTTTGGCTATGGTAGTCAAGTATGAACTCTCTGAATGTGAGCATTATATGCACGACAATCAGCCTTTGCTTTCTTGATGTCTTCTCAAGGGGATCGCCTTTGAATTCTTGGAAAACTATGATTTCTTACAAGCATCAACTTCAATGTTGGTTTTCATAATCATTCGTAATCGTCTTCTTTATTGGTCATTGCCCTTCGCCTTTGTCTGAACGTGGCAACAGCAGCTCACGAAAGAACGATAAGCCAAACTCCAAATCTAAAGAGAAGCTGCTGAGCGTAAAAAGCAAACGTGTAGTTGTTATACACAGGAGAAACGAAAAAACAATCGCCGCCCCTCGCCGCCCCTCGCAGTCGCCTGTCATTTATCGGGAGATTGGGGCCAGACGCTCCCTCTCTCCTTCTCGTACTTCGCGTACAGCGCCGCCACCGCCGCCACGAAGTACACCTGGATCAGCAAGATCGCCGGCGTGTGGTAGCGGATCACGCTCTTCCCCGTCGCCAGCTCCACCAGCAGCAGCGCGGTCAGTCCCAGGATCGCTATCCTCCCGTTCATCCTCTCGCTGTAGGGGGTGAACCCGAACTCCACCTTCAGCCCCTCCGACACCGGCTCCTTCAGGGCCACGGGGGGCAGGTACATTCCGCCGGTGCCGGACGGAGACGATCCTCTCTTGGACTTCTTCACCTTGCGGACCTCCGCCTTCTTCCCGGTCCCGCTCCGGTACCGGAGCCGGACCCGCGAGAGCCGGCTCTCGAACGGGTCGCCTTGGGGCTCGGATCCGGAATCGGTTGCGGTGGAGGCCGCCTCGGAGGGGGGCTCGTCGGAGTCGGTGGCTCGGGCGGGGAAGGGGAGGTAGGGCTTGGGCGCGTGGGGCTTACGCGGGGAGGTCGATGAGAAGGGCGTGGAGATTTGGAGGGAGGAGGATGGTATGGCGGTAGCCATGGCTGGTGGCTGGAGGTTGCCGATTCTGTCCCTTATCTCTGTGAGTGTCTCGTTTCGTTTCTAATGGATAAAAAAATTGTCTTTTTATTTATTTATTTTGTATTTTGGCTGCGACAAAGTCTTGTGAGGCTTGGCAATCGTCCACGTTATTTAAAGGAATTTGGTGAGATCGCCTTTTGTTTTGAGCGCTCCCACGGCCATAGTCGCCCCATGTCTGAGCTCTTTTGACCATGGCGGCCACGGTCAGCGTCACTCCGGTTTCGTGTTCGTGTTCGTGGCGGCGGCCGCCCTCTCTCTTCTCACTCGCTACCATGACTTGACTGCCAGATCTCCGAGCTCCAAGCTTCGGTTCGTCCAGTTTCGACCTCTTGGCTATGGCCGCTCCTCCTCACTCGTTCCCCTTTAGCCGCCCACTCTCACCCGAGGCCGTGAGCCGAGCCCCAACACATCGGCCATGGAGGTGGCAGACCTCGCGCAACCACATACCTATCGTTGTGCGGGGGCTACCGACCTCCGTTAAAGAGTGAATCGACGAAGGTCGCGACTTCCATAGACATAGGTTTGTGAGCTCCGAGCCCATAGGAAAAGAGATGGAAGGCTTAACAGATGACCCGAACGGTGCTCTCTGTTTGCTCCTCGCCCGTCCGTCTCCTCAAAATAGGGAAAAAGCCGTCTAAGCAGTCGATTCAGCTTGAAGATTTGGCCGTGAGATGTCGAAGAAGAAGGGAGGTGGCGCAGGCTTGGTAAGCGGGAACAAGGGAGGAAAACAAGGGAAAATCACTAGAAAAATTCTAAACCTATTATAATCAATTGTATCAATTCAATCTTAAACTTTTTTTATTTATTGATTCGGTTTTAAATATTTTACAATCATGTCAATTCAGTCCATTGAACCGACGATATAATATTTTAACATTAAATTTCCTTTTCTTTTTCTTTTTTATTCCTTCCTCCCCTCTTTCTCCTCCAGCCGATTGACCAGAGGGATGGCAAGGGACCTTAGCGATTGGCTAGAGGGATGGCAAGGTGAGTGCCAAAATTGTGCGAGGTTAAGCCTCGCCGGCCATCCCCCTGGCCGATCGTCGAGGTCCGGCGATCGGCGAGAGAAAAAAGATGGAAGAGAAAGAATGAAAAGGAAAAGAAAAGAAAAAATTTAAAAATTAGAAAATAAAATTTATGTCGCCGGCCGGCCAAAATTGGCCGGTGGGCTAAATCGGCATAATTGCAAAATTTTTATCACTGAATCAGTAAAAAAGAAGAAGATTAAGACTAAATTGGCACAATTGTAATGGGTTTGAGACTTTTTGGATAATTTTTCTGAAGAAACAAGAAGGGAAAAAATAATAATAATAAAAAAGGAAAAAAAATGATATGCTTCAGACATGACATGACATAGAAAGAGGCAAGTGCTCACCGAACGACAAAGATGTCTATTTCAAAAACTTCTTTTTGGGTCAATTTTCACGCTGGGGACTATTGAGAAAACAATCTCGCTCAACTGCTCTATTTGAAAATTTCTATAATTAGTTTTTATTTTATTTTATGTGAATGAGGTTCATTACCTGTGACCCACTATTCAAAAGGATAAGAAAAAGAAGAACACATGGCCCGTGAAAAGATCTGTGCTAACCTCCCCTATTAAGTTCTCGCACAATTAACCTTTTGTTTTAATGCTTGCTGGTGAGGTTGGATGAGAAACGGATGAACGCACCGGAGCCCGCAATCAATTTGGCTTCGTGTTGACCGGAGGAGTCCGCGGCATGCGCCGGGACCGAGTCGGGACGACGACGTGTGGGTATGAACAAGCGGCGCCGGATACTTCACTCTCGCCTTGTGATGAGTCGGGGAATATATATAGCACTATGACTAAGACACGCAAACCCTAGCACAAGTCAAAAAAACGGGGGACATAAATCGGATGCAAAACGGGTCACCCTAGCTGGTCTGCATGGAGACGTGATGCCCTTATATCCATTTAACATATGTGCTTTAGGAGGAAGGATAGCGATAGGTTTAGGTGCATTTAGTTTTCTTTGCGAGGTGTGAATTTTACGATGATTTCTTCACATCGTAGACATGTCGTAGGTGACTACCATGTGGTCCTCGGTCGAATTTCCAAGATTTGAGATTCACAAGTTATTAACATATCATTAGCTGTTGTGCATGTATGGTCACGTGGATGGGGTATAGCAGGTAGGGCTGCCAAAAACACCCGACCCGGGAAAATTTCCGTGCTTTCGAATCGGGTGTCAATATTATTCAGAGAAATGGTCATAAATTGGATATTTTATTTGATTCGTTTCGGTTTTCGGTCATGAACGCCGAACCCTTGGTGAATTTTAATTGTTTCGGTTCGGTTTTCGGTCATGAACACCAAATCCTACGCCGACTCTTCGACTGGCTCATATAATTTGTGTGACTGTCTATTCTACGATCTCAAATCGTGAAACTGCCAACTTTCTAATTTGAATCTTATTTACTCCAAAGCACGACAGCATAGCCCGACCACATAACATATGTAATCCATGGCGGACTGATGTTGGGATTTTTTGTGTAATGGAACGACATTAGGATATATGCAACAGTTTCCACCGTCCATACCCTCTCTACAAATTCGAGCCCGACTTCATTTTATAACAACAAAAAACCCAACGCAAAAAAAAAAAAAAAAGAACAAAAATAGAAAAACGAGGGTGCTTCCCGCCAAATTTGAATCTTGGCAATCGAAGAAGAAGAGGAAGAAGAGGAGGAGGAGAAAAGTCCACCCAGATCCTTTTACCTCCTCTTGTTCTTGCTTCCCAGCAGCAGGGAGATGTAGAACAAGATGCGGAACAAGAAGCCCCACGCCACCGTCACCCACAGGCAGCTCCACTTGCTCAGATCCGTCACCCCCTGCTGCTGCAGGATGTCGGTCCCCGTCGTCAGGCACGTCGACGCCGTGATGTTCATCCCCAGCGTGCTGCTGATCGACTGCAGCAGCCTCAGCTTCACCGTCTCCGGCACCGCCCCGAGCGGCGTGTTGTCGAAGATCTGGACCCCCTTCACGAAGCACTTGGCCGGGTCCTGGAACTCGTTCTGCAAAACCCCCTCGTATGGGTACTTCACCAGGGACAGGTAGTGGAACCAGATCCAGTAGGGCGGGATGCGGTCCCGGTTGATGAAGAAGCCGCTGAAGAGGAGGAAGTAGGCGAGGATCGCCACGACGATGGTGTACCCGAGCATCACGTGCGGGACCACCCCCGACAGGAAGGTCACGAAGGAGCTGCCTGCCCAGAAGGAGGCCAAGATGATGAAGAAGTAGAAGAGGAAGCCCGAGAGCCCCCCGTCGAGCCCTACCGCGAAGAAGGTCGTGGCCGAGAAGGCGAGCGAGAGGAACACCAGCGAGGGCAGCGCGGTGAGCGAGTGCGAAAGCACGTAGGATGACCGCCGGTACGCATTGTATGCCGTCTCCCTCATGAAGATGTACCGCTCCTGGAGGAACACGGGGAGCGCGTCGGCGCAGGTGTAGAAGGTCGTGGACATGGCGAAGGCGAAGAAGCCGAGCCGCTCCTGGACGCCCTTGGGGGAGTTGTCTAGCTGCCAGAACATGGTGGCGAGGATGAACCCCGTGATGAGGACGGCGCCAAGCCGGATACCAAAAAGCTCCGGCATACGCCGCGAGTTGGTCACGGACCGCTTGGACAGGACCGCCATCTCGATCCAGAAAGGGTTGGCGAAGGTGGGGACCATGGAGGTCGGGCTCACGTCGTTCGTTGCGCCGGAGACCAGCTTCCCACGTGAGATGCTGGCGCTGATCGCCTCCTTCAGGGACAGCCCGTTGCGGTCGGGCTCCGAGTTTCCGGTAGCTTGCTTCATGCTCTGCCATGACTTGTTGAACTCGACGAGGCTCTTGGTGCCGCCAGGGGACCCCTCGAGCTCCCGGATCAGGTCGAGCGCGAACTCAGTCCGGTTCTCGTTTTCTGGGATTGGGTGGCCGAACTCCGAAAAGAAGAGTGGAAGGCTTGAGGGGGAGCCGCTGTACACGGTCTGGCCGCGGGAGAGAAAGAGCAGGCGGTCAAGGAGGCCAAGGATGCGGTAGCTGGGCTGGTGCACCGTCATGACCACGATGCTCCCGCTCTGGGCGATCCGCTGCAGCACCTTTACCACCATGTAGGCGCTAGTCGAGTCGAGTCCCGAGGTCGGCTCGTCGAGGAAGAGGATGATCGGGTCATGGATGATGTCAGTCCCAATGGAGACACGCCGCCGCTCCCCGCCGGAGACTCCTCGGTGGCCCTCGTCGCCGATCACCGTCTTCGCCGCGTTCCGCAGGCCCAGTTGGTCGATCAGGGCCTGGACCCGCATCCGCTTCTTCGACTTGGACAGCGTCCGGGGGAGGCGGAACTCGGCTGCGAACATCAGCGTCTCCTCCACCGTGAGCATCGGGAAGAGGAGGTCATCCTGCATCACGTACGCCGATATCACTTTCAACAGCCTCGACTCGAGCGCCTCCCCATTCAGGGTCACGCTCCCCTTCAGGCTTCCCTTCGCGATCCGGTTCGCGAGCGCGTCAACAAGCGTCGACTTCCCGGAGCCGCTGGCCCCAAGGACGGCGAGGATCTCGCCGTCGCGGGCCTCGCCTGAGATGTCGTTGAGCAGGACCTTGCTCCGGGTGAAGAGGCTCTCCCCGGCGACAGGGTCCTCGACGGCGGCGGAGCCGAGGCGGCTACGGCTCCGGGGGAGGAGGGAGGAGAGGGTGACCTTGCGGCGAACCTTCACGCTGTAGGTGAGGTTGTTGAACTGGAGGACGAAGGGGAGGGAGCGCGGCTCGAGGCTGGCATCGCTGGGGTCGACGTCGAGGGCGCTGTGGTGGACGGGCGTCTCGCCGCCGTCGCCAGTGGCCTCCTTGCGGGCGTCGCCGACGCGCTTGAGGAGCTGAGCGAGGGTCGGCGAGGGGGCGGGGGCGGCGCGGGGGAGGTCGTGGAGCTCCATGGCGTTGGAGAAGAAGAGGCGGGAGGGTCTGGCGGGCGGGAGACTCGGAACGACAATGCGAGACATGGAACGGGATGGACGGACCCCTCGTTTTTATATCCAAGCACGCATCCAGAAGGGCGATGGAGAGGGAAGGAGTGTGATGAAGAAGAACACCGACCGTCGCCGCGAGAGCGAGAGGGACGGCTGCGGGGTTAACGGCGTGATGGGCGAGGGCTCATGGAGTGACGGCGTTAGAGAGAGAGAGAGAGAGACTGTGTGTGGGCGCGCTTTTTTTGGGGGTGAAAATAGGAGAGAGAGCATATATATACAACAAGACATTCACATGGGGGGAAGTGCATGGGGGTGTGATTGCACAGTGTTTCTGGGGGTGGGGGGAGGTGAGAGAAAGGTCACCTACATCCTCCTAATCTCATGTCCATACGTCTTTCTTTTCTCCCATACGCCACCTGGCCTCTTCCCATTGGCCAACCCTGACCCCGCGACACGTGGCGTAATGGGTGTTGGGAAGACTCTCGGGTCGATTACTTACAGCTCTCTCTCTCTCTCTTTTTTTTTTTTTTTTTTGCCCTTTGTCTTTTTTGGTCTTTTGGTGTGTGTGGAAAAAAGTTGGTAGGGTGTAGATCAACTGTGGGGGGGTCGTAACTCGCAATCTAAATAAACCTCTAGTAATGGGAAGGAGGCAAGCCATGCAATCGCAATCGCAATCACAGGTTGCCGAAAGTTTCTTCTTGCGGTTCAACATCATTTTGTTGTGGTTCTAATAATTTTCTGCAATTATGGTGTTTTTCTTTCGTAACAAAGAGTCGACATACGACATGATGTGTGGCCTCACGTAGTTTTTCGCATATTGATTATTACAAGCATTGCCTGCTTCTGAAAATTACAGCTCGGTAGAGATTAGCTAAAGTCAGACAACATAATCCAAAAAAAAGATAGACATCTCACTAAGATAAGCGGAGGCGGAGCGCTTTCTCTCCTTCCTTGTTTTCGGCCCTTTTTCCTCTGTTGGGGGTGGCCAAAGAAGCATGATGATTTGTTCATGGGATATGAGGGCATATTTAATGACGGATCAGAGCACACGACACCACGACTAAAGATACAACATATACAGAAAGCGCTAATTGTAAATGCGAAGTGCAAGTGAAGCCTTTTTCTTTGTGTTTGGCTTTTTTATTTGATACAAGGCGATGTGAAAGAATGGCTCGGCCGGCGATGATCGAATCCTAATGAATGTGAGGGTTGTGCTTTTGGTGAGTACATCGATGTCGTTGATAGACGAAGCTTTCTTTGGATAAAAATTGGGTAAGAATCGTGTCACATTGGCAGGGTAACTTCTTTCGATACCCCCTTACACCTTTTCCTTAGTTGAACATGTTCTTTTTGTCGCCCTTAGTTGAACTAGTTTAACGGCTAGGAAGACCCATTGGCCATCTATTTCTCTTTTCCTTTGGCGACAAGTCTCTACTTTCGATGATATAACTCCGAACATTTTGTCTCGTCCCGTCCGTTCCCTCTCTCTCAACTAAAGTCGTTCACTTATCTATGTAGTTAATCCTTGATGTATGCAAACGAATGCAAAAGGGGCTGGCTTAAAAAACAGAAAAGTCACGGAAAACAGAGGCACGATTCAATCATATCATAATGAGACCAACTTTTTAATCCATGATATAGACCTTTGTAACCTAAAAACTAAAAGGGAGTGAGTGGTTGATATAATTCTAAGTGTTGCATGGGATCGAGGTAACTCAAAGATCCAAAGGAATGCTAACCGCCCTTACTCGGGGATTAGGTCGTTTCTTTTGAGATAAAGACGGCAAATCGATCTCAAATAGGTTTGGCTTGCCGTCTGATAAGGGGAAGTCAAGAGTGGAACAAAGAGAAGAGTGGAACTGAGAAGATGGAAATGGAAAGTCATGGGCGTGTGCATTTGTTAGTTGATGCAGATGGGCCACTCCTTACCCAACCGCAAGCTAACTTTGTCACCTCTATAAATACAGAATCCAAAGTCAAAACTAACTCATAGGATCCTACATGTGCGCGCATGATGCACCACCTTCTTTTCGTCTCTAGGCCCTTTTCAGTCAAGCCTAGCCTTGATATCACTCCTTCCAGAAAACCACCTCTGCTTTTGCTTATTCACATGCACAGATATTTTTGGGAAGACGATGTTACCCATCAGTGTCATTGTTACGCACCTCTCTCTCTCTCTCTCTCTCTCTCTCTCAGATGATTATGGAGGTAAGCATGCATTCTAATGACCTCACCGAGGTTCTTCAGCACATGCCATGAACTAGCTCTGAGTGACTCTCAAACATCATCCACAAACAGGAGTAAATTATTCTACTTCCCTTGAAAACTCTCCTCTCCAGATGATTGTCGGGGTAAGCATAATGTTTCCACCCATTTCTCCTCAAGACAATGGCAAGATCGTACCCTCCCACCACCTGAGTTTTATCAGGTACATAATGTTTCCCCAGAACAAGCTAAAGCCGGCACCAGGGACATGATCCACACTTGAACCGAGGATTGCCCATCAATGTAGAATCATTGTTTCAAGAAAGAATAAGATTGACACAGGCAAAGGGTGTTTACCATTGGAATCCGATATTCATAGATCAAGCTCTCTCGACTAAAAACTATCAGGATGTCATAAAAGTTAGTTCCTCAGCCACTTCATCGATAAAGGAGGCCTAATATTTCTGTAAACCGTTGATGAAAAAGTCAAAAAAGAACAAAAAGAAAAGGACAAAAGAAAGAGGATGTGAAAGGTAAAAGGAATTCAGGAGGGGAAATAGAGCAAAAATATATCACATAGATTGACAACAGTCAAATATACTCCAGAAGAAAGAACCACAAGGCAGAACACAAATATCCATGAAGAGTATCTAGCTGAGCTCATCCTGAATTACGCAAGTTTATACCAGAAGCCCTTTGAGTAGAAGGTTCTTATTCATGGACATGAAAAAGATAAGCATCATAGAAAGGAGATCCATCTCATAATGAAGAGTACAAAATCAAATCAGTTATGACCTGCTCAGACGAAGACTAGCAAACCAGCTCATCATGAAGCACATCCCCCAATGGAAATACCTGCACGATTGATGTCTTCAATTTACATCTGATCGTCCGAAAAGTTGACAGCAAGATCCCAGTAATGACCCACACCGGCATCAGAGAAGACCTTTCTGGCAGCAGCTTCAGTGATGCACTCGTGAACGGTGAACCTATTGAAGCTTGCTTTTGCAACACTTCCTTGCCACACTAATACACACTTATTCACTGGTTTCTCCTCACTGTCATCTTCCTCTTCATCCTCCTCATTCACAGCAGCAGCCCAATTTATTCGCCGCAGCATTAGTTTGCCATATCTCTTGATAGACTTGCTTCCACCTTCAACAACGACAACACTTATCCCATCGGATATCACTGCACATCCCGTCAACCGGTTCTCTTGAGCATTGACATCGATTTTGAATCGGGTCTGCTTGTGTGAGAGATCATTAACCCTGTAGACAGAGACAATAGTTTCCAGTGTGCTGGGGTCATCAAAGAGCTTTTTCTCTTTCTTCTCCCTCCGCTCAGCAGGAGTTAGCTTACGAGCAATGTTCCTGTCCACATGAGCTTGTTCACGCTCAGCAGCTGCAGCACGAATTTCCCTTTCAAGCCGAGTGGGATCTTGAGTGGCTTCAGAACCAAGAACTTTCATTAAATTGCTCATCTTGACTTTCGGTTTCGGTGGTTCTATCAGGCCCTGTCTAATCATCTCTTGCCTATCCTTTTCCCTGGCTAACCGACGTTGTGTACGAAGTTTTTTCTGTTCCTTCTTGGTCAACTTTAACGGTTGAGGTGGTGGAGGGGCAGGCTCTGCTGGGGGCTCAATAGGACGAGGGTGTTCCACATATATAGTGATCTTGTCCATCTTCAGTTTATCATCAGCAATGATGCCATCAATTACTTCACCATAGTTACCAGCTTGCAGGAGAGGCAAATCCCTACATAGACACAAAAAGCTTGTAATGGAACTTCAAATAACATCAACCAGGACAATAATTTTCCAAAGGCTCGTTTGAGATTATAACGGAACCAGCCTTCCATACAAAGAGGTTGCACAAAGGACTTTAACAAACAAATCATTATTTTAGCCTATAGATCCACCATAAACAGTGAAATCTATTCTTGTGATTTGCGTTACAGGAGCCCAAGTGCTTTGGTGACATAAAATTATCCAGGTCCATCTTTCTAACTATTAGATTAGACCTTTTGGGACTAATAGTTTTCTGAAATCTTTGACCTATTTTTATTCTATTAAAATGGAAGGCCAAACTTAACCAGTAATTTGATGAAAGCTTTTTTCATAAAAACTTAACAATCAAGAAACTTGTAACTTTCATTTCGGTATCAAGTTTTGTGCTTAAGTCATCGACAGTCTCATCACAACAAAAGGGAGCACTATGATACTAGCAAAACATTCCAACAAAATTCCCCCCAAGAAAAGCAATGTCCTAAAAAGTTAGATCTGCAATATATGCATTAGATCGAGAGTTAAAGCAATTTCTTTTGGCATCATATTTGATTGGAATGAATACATTCAGCAAAAACGTAATAAAAATCTGACCCGATGGGCACATATAAAACAAATGGCACTAATACCATAACTCTGCACACATCAAGAAGAGTGATTGAGGTACAACAGGTTGCTTAAGAAACATTAATTGTCACAACATAGAATGCTCACTTACCACCACTCAATTTCAGGAATCATGTCTTTTGGTTTTTCCTTGGTAACGACTCTTTCTGACACCTCAATCAAATTAGGATTAATATCAGGTGCTGACTTTGCCTTTGCCAATTGGGCTTGCTTAGCTTTCTGTTCCTTTGCCCGAGCTTCTCCAAATTGACTCTAATCATAGGAAGAACTATGATGTTAAAATCTTTAAGAAGTGGCACAGGGATCAGAAAGATGAAACAAATAAGCACCTTTAACTTCATGATCTCCGCTTCTTTTGACCATTTGCCTTCTTCAACAAATAGAAAACTCATTCTCTTCGGTCTGAGAAGTTTGGTTTTATTGATACCCATCCTTTCATCAAAATGAGGATTCGATTCAGGATCAATATCCAGATCTGGTTTTAGAATTTGGAAGGCATCCTTCTTTTGTTTGTTGATGTTAACCTGAGAAAAATCATGGTAGTGAAGATAAGAGCACCAAAGATAGAAATCCAGATAGTAATAGCTAGAGATATAAGCGAAAAGCACCAGTCTACCTTCAGTGTGCTGAGGTTGCTTGGTTTTGAAATATTCACTAGATTTCCATGTTCATCTATCTCTCTGCCAAGTGCATCCAGACGTAAGACTGGGGCCTTGGTAGGCTTTTGGGGCAGAGATAGATCAGCTGCCACTTGCCCTGGAAATAAATTGATGAGAGGAGCAAACTGTGGATCCTGGCGAAATCCCATCTTTGCTGCAAGCTCCTGCGCTCGTTTTACAGCTTCATAGTTGGGTACACTTAACAAACCAGAAGCAGTTGGAACACCACTGGTAGGAGGGTTCACAGAGGATGCAGCATCAGCAGTAGGGAAGGACGATGAACTGGACGTGAAACCAGTTGATAAAGGCTTAGCAGAAGCCAAAGGAGAGGCATCCGTCCCCTCCTTTGGCACCTGGGTACCATCTGATACTGAATTTGCGCTTTTGTTTAGCTGCAGAAGACATTCACAATTCACAAGCACAAAACCATAGAATAAATAAAGGAGCTTAACTACAAAACCAGAAGAAAACTCAAAGCTATCTCTACAGGAGAACCTACCAAAGGAATTTTCTTCAGCTTTTCTGACAATTCCTTCTGCATTTGTAAAGCTTTCTTAGCTTTTGCTAAAGCATCAAGGGATAAACTTCCACTTTTTCCAGCTGCTGAAGATGTCCCATCTGTACTAGTTTTTCCAGGAACCTCATGAGATCCGGTAATACTAACTCCCTTATTTTCAGTTGTGGTAGAAATTGAAGATACCTTGGTAGGGAAGGGATGAGTAGAGGTTAGAGTGGAGCTAGGCAAAGTCCTTGATGTCATGGTGGGTGATTCAGGAGCCGCACCCTGATTTCGAAAACAAGTCAGGTCAATAGAGAAGACCAGCACAGTTTCCTCTTGCAAAAGGGTGAAAAATAAACGAACATGCAGCAAAGAAAGAAGGAACATGCAAAGAAGATTACTATACAAGCACTGTAAGAAGCCTGTCTTACAAGAAAATATACCATGGATAACCAGAATCTTCAATGACATAAACAATATAGTATACTGAAATAAGTCGAGCCATACAAGTTACTAATCATCCGACTTCGTGCGAGGACGTGCCAAACACGTGTCTGTGGCTATGATAAAAAGGGAACAACTAGGATAACAAGTAAAAGTCAAATTGCAAAGAAGTCTTGCATCGGCATCATTGCTGGTAGGCATTGGTGCCAGTCCCTCAAACCAGCAAATCAATTTAATAGCAGACACAGTTATCAGTCTCTAAATTTTTTAAAGAATGCACTCCATAACATCGAAAACCTAGATCTCATCCTCAGAATCACGCCTAAAGCACTTAATTAGTGAGAATTCTAGTAAATGAAATCCGAAATGAAAGAGCAACAAAACACCTCATTTGAATCTGCATGGTAAAAGCAGCGACCTAAGAGAACAAGAGGATACTTACATTTGCAGTGAATACACCGCCATTGGCAGTGCCGTCACCCCGACCATTACCGACTTCCTTCACCTTAACCTCATTCACATTAACAGTAACATTTGAACTCACATTCAGGCGGTTTCCGTCCTCTAAACCCTCCTGATTCACCTTATCCCCGAACTTCCTCCGCTCTCTCCTCTCCTCCCTCCGATCACCATTCGCATCCTCGAACCGTCTCCTCTGCTTTTTCTCCGTCTCGGAAACCCTATCTACCGTATCCTCTCCATCAATCCCGCCGTCCTCACTCCTCTCTCGCTCTTTCCTCTTGTGCCTCCTCTCCACCGACCCCTCCCTCGCGCGCGAATACTCATCGTGCCTCTCGCGCCTCGCTTCCCCGTACTTGGCCCTATCCCGGCTGCCTTCTCTCTCTCTCCTCGACTCGTAATCCCTCTCCCGCTTGCTCTCCCTGTCCCTGCTGCCTTCCCTCTCGTCCCCCAAGTCGCGCGACCTCTCGCGACGGAAGTCGCCGTCGCGATCGTGGTCGCCGCCGCCGCCGCCGCGGGAGTCGTGGGACCTCTCGCGGTCGTGAGAGCTCTCCCGATCTCCGCGCTTGGACTTGCGGTGGAGGTGCTGGTGGTGGTGGTGATCGGAGTCGCGGTGCTTGTCGTCGCGCGAGGAGCGCTTCTCATCGGATTCACGGCTCCGGTGCTTGTGGTCCCTCTCTTCCCTGGCGCGATGGCTCGATCTCTCCATTCTAGGGTTTCGCGAGAGTGGCTTTCCTCCCTTCGCACCCTCCCCTAGTCCCGTGTGCTCTACCGGGGTTCACTTCGGATTTGTGATGGATATGGAGGGGATCTCGGATGGGGATGGACCCTTACATGGACAAATTGGCCCAGCGCTCTCGAAATGGGTTTTAAAATGGACAGGCGATGGAGTTGTATTGCCGTTTGGGTGCGAGTTAGGGAAAAGGAGAATGCATTATGATAAAAATACAATTTTTCCTTAATTATAAGTAGATATCGAATAAGAGTGCAAGTTAGGAAAAAAAACAAATCATAAGTTAGGGGTAAAAATGTCAATTTATTCTTTTTTTAATTTTGTACCCAGGACGCTCCATCCTGACTTCTCAGCTTCTTCCTCCTCTTCTTATTCCTGTCCAAACCAATCTCTTTCTCTATTTTGTGCTATTTGCTTAATTTGACTCGTCATCTGCATTCACTCCCTCACTTGCACTCGTTATTGTACTCTTTCTATCTTCTGTTTAGTTTCCGTGTTTAACGTTTGACATTCTAGGTAGCACCGACACTCTTCGAGAGTCTTTATGTCGTATCCGACACTTTTCGACTTACAATCGACACATGGTCAGCACTCCAAACATGCCCACGATAAGTCTAGCATCCCAACACACTATTTTGACATGCATGAGATCATTTTTAAACATTTTCAAAAAGTTAGGGATAAAAAGGTCAATTTATCAAAAAATATATATATATACTTAAGTCATATATCCAACCATCCCAAAATTAATATACTAGCCAGCAAAAAGAAAAATCTAATTGTAAATCCCTAACATCAAAAGAGAATAAGAAACTCATTACTAATATTTTTATCTATATATTTTGTTTTGGTTGAACATTTTTTATATATATTTATCACGTATATACGTTTAATATACAATGTATCACAAAGTGTTGAAATTCTCTATTTTTTTTTTTATAAATGATGTCTCAACGCGTTGTGTTGTATTGCTTGTCGATACTACATAGTTGACACTCTCCTTTTCTTTCATACTTAGCCTCACAATTAAGAATTAACTTACTGTTGTCCCCGGTAAACAGAGATTAATTCCCCAAACACGCTCGGGATTTTTCCAGATCGACAAATGAGACGAAAATTTGCACTCTTACAAACAAACCACTTGGGATCTTTCAAAACAAGCCGGATGAGTTCGACAAGGAAATTCGGGTAAAAAAAAATCAAAGACGATAAGATTATTTAGAGATAAAAAAAAAAAAAAGGGTCTGCTCGACGAAGACAAAAAATGTTCTCGAACAAGTCACAAAGATGAAGACGAAGATGAAGGTGAACCGTGAATCATGCTGGACATAAACTCATTATTGTTTATTTTAATGAGAAAACATAAACGGACATAAAAAATTCCGAGAAAGATGTAGTAATTTTAATAATAACCAAATCAATAAGTAGATATATCGATATTGAATATCTCTTCTTATTGAGTACTGAAGACACAATTACAAATCAATACAATTATAACACAATTAAATAGGATGTGAGGTACTGAATCTCCTCAAGGCTATTAGTTCCGCTTACAGTGTTTTGCAGATTTGCGAATTTGCCCTCCAAAGTGCAACGCTGCGAACCTATTTATATTAGCCCTATACGAACAAGACGTGGTCGAACATTTCTCGAAACCGGCACACTAGGATATTGAAACAATTTCCGTAAACTAAAGACGATGTCTATTCCTCCTCTCTTTGTTCTAGTACAACACTCTGAGCCTGTTTATATTAGGGATGAGCGGTTCCCGATCCGGTCCGATTTCCATAAAAAATGGAGAACCAAACCGATGGTCTCGGTTCCCATTTTTCGAAATCGATGGTCCGATCGGGTTCCCGTGTGATTTAAAGGAATCTATGTTCGTGAAAAAATTATGCACCTATAACGTTAAAATCTCAACAACAATTTAATAACATTTCACGATATCCGATGGGGATAGACGCATTACGGTTAATGCATTAGACAATAACATTGGAAGCTCAAAAAGCAAAAGTGTGGGCTCACTACCCACAATCCAAGCTCAAAATGTACTGGACGCATTACCGAACAAAGTATGGAGCTGGTAAGAACACTACATTGCGTATGTAATAAAATAGGCCATCGAGACATACAAAGCTTTGTTTTTGGCCCCAAAGCACTAAATTCCAGAAACAACGAAGTATGGAACCGGTAAGTCAATACAAAACTAGTAAGGGCCAAGAAAAGAGAGCATTGAGCATTTACCTTGACAAGACGCGATTGTGGCCACGATTGACTAAAACAGAGCGAAAGAGGGAGGCGAGGGTCTAGACTCGAGCCGAGATCTTGAGCAAGAAATGTCGAGCAAGAGGAATGCGACGCGGGGCAAGTGAGATTGAGCGAGCCCAAAGATGTTGGAGGCGTTGAGCGCAGGCGCACGCACGCGTGAAAGGCGAAGGCTAAGCAATCGAGCTCCTAGGGTGAGGCATAGAGGCATGATCAACTACTGGGACTTGTGAGTCGCGAGAGAAGTGGAGATTGGAGGGCAAGAAAAGAGGTCTACGCATGAAATGAAGCAAAGCAAACCCTAAACCTAACAAGTAAACATTAAGTTTACTTTTAAAAAATTTAAAAAAGACCGGTTCCGTCCGATTCGGTCCTAGATCTTGGAATCGAGAACCGGACCGCCTAATCACTAGTTCCAATTTTAGGAATCGGGGACCGGACTAGATCCCTCTAAAATTGGGAACCGGACCATCGATCTCGATATGGTCCGAACGATTTTTTTTGCTCACCCCTTGTTTATATTAACACTATACGAACAAGATGTAGTTGAACACTTCTCGAAACCGGGATACTTGGAGATTGAAACAAGTCCGTAAACTAAAGAACGCCGTTTGTCCTTCCTCTCTTTCTTCTTTCCAAAGAAGATACTCGATTTCAATTTACAGTGTTATAAAATGAAAAGCCACGAATGAAAGGCCATGAACGAACATGTCCATTAAAAACAAATAAATCTGCCGCAGAAAACTAAAAGGGCACGATATGAAAAGACGTGTAACTGAAGAGACGCTCACTCATCCTAAAA
Organism: Rhodamnia argentea; assembly: GCF_020921035.1. Taxonomy (NCBI): domain Eukaryota; kingdom Viridiplantae; phylum Streptophyta; class Magnoliopsida; order Myrtales; family Myrtaceae; genus Rhodamnia; species Rhodamnia argentea. Next base: position 3,513,355 of record NC_063154.1, on the reverse strand, counting down.
AGGTATCCCACATATATTTGCAATGAAAAATATCTTGTCTTTTTCGCTTTCAAACTGTTTAGAGATTTTTTTTTTTTGGTCTAAAGACTGTTTAAAGATTAAAAGTTGAAAATTTATGCATAGATTAGATTGGACCGATGTGTTCTAAAATTGAATAAAATTGATCCTTATTGGTCCGATTCTCAATTCCAAAATTTTGGAACCCTAAGCCATAGGATCGGTTCGCATTTCTAGCTGAGGACTGGCCCATCTAAGAATCAAACACCAGCTGAGATCCGACCCATCTAAGATTTTTCTATTTTTTTGGTCAGACATCCAAGAATCGAACACCCCTAATATGTGGCACGGAGGGCTCGAGCGGACAATTGCGCCCCTAAAGAAAGGTCACGTGGGTCACGTGCCCGGTGCTCATCTTGGCAAAAGTCAACGTCTGGGGACATTGAAATCGATTGGGCGAGTTCACGGTGAAGATCGATAAATTTGAGAAATCAAGGGGTATTTCGCAATAAGTACCGAAAACTGGGCGGGCGAATGCAATTTGATCAGAAATGATGGCTACCTTAACGCGGTGGCGAGTCCAGTGACGAGAGTGACGACTGAGAAGAGACTAGTTGGTGGTGCAGATTAAGAAAGAAAGCTTTCCCTTCGAAACGACGTAGTTTCTCTCCTCGAGCTCCGTCTCGATCCTGGCTTGACTGCTTCGTCGTCTTCTTCTTCGTCTTCCCCAAGACCTGCTCTACATTTTCCCCTTTCTCATATCTCATCGTATCACACTGATCGACCTACTCCTTTGAGCCGAAACCTCTCTTCAGTCTCCTCGCATTCGCTCTCATCTCGCGCCAATATCCACCGCCCTCGAAGAAAAGAGGAAAAAAGTGAAAAAAAAGCCGACGATGTCGTGGTTTAGGTCAGCCGTGAGCAAAGCGGTGGAGGTCGGCAACAAGAACAACATCACTCGCGCCGTCAGGAACTACGCCGACTCCGTGGTCCACCACGCCGGTCAGGCCGTCTCTGAAGGAGCCAAGATCCTGCAAGATCGCATGGTATCGTATTGTTCTCGAGCTATTGCGTAAGCGTGCTTGTTTTGGAAATTCAATTTGATCAGATTTCGTCGGACAAGCTAAATTTTAGCTGCCGTTTCCTTCCGTTCAGTTAGTTACTACCGCGCAGTCGCGTGCGCGCTTTAAGTTTCCGGTCTTGCGATTATTGTGTTCGAGGAAATCTTTTGGCGCATATCATTGTGCTTGTCTTCTCGACGTCTATAGCAGGTTTTTGCTTAATTTGAAGAGGTTCTGGTTTTACTGCTCTCCTATTTTAGCAATGCTATATGTAATTGATGCTACCGCCAGTATGATTGTTTAGCTGCAAGTTTTGCTTTATCCAAGCGTGGGACCCTTAAAGCAAGTACATTAGAAGTTGCTACACCTCCTAGAAAGACAATCTCGTTAAGTAGATATTATTACTGTTGCTGTCGTTTATGTAGCACAACAATTGTTTCACTTTAAGATTTCAGCAGTAATTGATATCCTGAACTAGTTTGGTATCTCTTTTGTGGGAAAATTAGGAGGGGCCTATTTGCAATTTAACTTATTCAAGTTGCATTGAACAATTAGGGGCCTCGAAATTTTAAAAGTGTGAAGAATACAGTGAAAAGATTGGAAGATGCTGCTGTTTCATACAGAGGTCCTGAAAGAGTTCAGTTACTTAAAAGATGGGTGGCTGTGCTCAAGGATGTTGAAAAATCATATGGAGGTACTGCTGAAGAGAAAGAAAAGAACCTCGAGCAGAATCTTGCTCCTGATGAAGCGCAGGATAGTCCAAAAAGTCTGTCAATGGTAAGCAAGCAGTGTGTTATACAGCATATGTCCTCCTCTTTCTGTCTCTCTTAATTTTAGCCTGAGTGTGTTGCTAGTTGTTTTCTACTCTGCTTCCACTGGAAAAAAACATGCTTCCTGTGCTCACGGTGCTTCTAAGGACCGAGCATTCTGTAGCTTGATATTCTAAGTTCATATGACTATGAGTGTTAAGGAAGCAGGATTTTGATGGTGTGGTGTGACTACGTATTCTGGGATGGTTCCATGACTGAACAGAGTATTGCTGAAACTAATTAAGTCCCATGTCTTGCAACGGAGGGAGTGGGGAGTGGTTTATCTTTTTCTGCCATGTTATTCTATAAGGAAGCACAAGTTTCAAAGGTTTGGATTAAATCCTTTAATTTATTCTCAGTCAAGTGAGTTTCCCACATCCTTCTTTTACATGCTTCTGCTCCAAATGAAATCATAGAGATGATACTGCCAGTGGACATATGTCTTTAGTACTTTTGAGCTGAAATTCAATAAAGATGGATGACATTAATTGGATGAACTATTGATAGTATTTAGTTTATCTTGTCTTATTTACTTGCCTGTGACCTTTCCTTACCATCATAGGTTCTCTATTATGATCCTGATGTTGGGGGCAAACCGATGAATTTTCGTGATGTTTTTCTTCAGAGTCAGGCTTTGGAGGGCATTATTTTATCCATGGTACGTTTTCTATTTATATACTATTTGTTCGTGTAGCATAAGTGGCGTGATGTGAAGAATGGTCTTTCGAACATAAGATGCCATGTTACAATCATTTAGTAAATAAGCAAAGACAATACTTTGATGAAGCTTTAGGTAAGTCATTAGAATATCAAAGCAAATGAAGCAACAATGGGACATTGGTTTAAGTAAACTTTTGTTTTAAATTTGATTTGGGGTTGGCTTTACTGTTTTGAGGTTTCAAGTGCTTTTCCAATTATTACTAGAGTTTACTGTCAACCGGTTGTGTTTGTTCAGATTCTTGAAGCTCCAAATGAGGAAGAGGTTGCTTTGCTCCTTGACATGTTTGGGTGAGTATATGCACCATGCCAACTGGCACAATATCTCAATATCTTGTTCTGAGTTATGCACTTCCCCATCATAGGAGCTTCAACTTTCTGGTTCTTGGTATCATAATGTGCTATTGTTTAAAACTCATTGAGATACTGGTTTTTGTGTTGTTGAGTTATCTGTAACTTGAGCCGATGATTCTCCTTTTAAGTTATGTACAAACGAGTAACTCTGGATCTTTTAGCATAGGTTTATTTCCGAAGTACTTTAAGGTTTTCTTTGTGATGCAGGCTGTGTCTTACTGGAGGAAAGGAAGTTCATAACGCTATTGTGAGCAGTATACAGGATTTGGCACAAGCTTTCTCGGGTTATCGAGATGAAGTGTTGGTAATTTTTCCTGTAAACAAATCTTGTAGCCTCTAGAAATTATCTGCCAACGGGATGTGCAATGGCTCTGGTCCTCTGGTTTAACTTTCACAATTTTATCTGTTTTGGGGTGATTATGTTAACCCTATCCCACAAATACTTGCTTTGCTTTAGCTCTTAGGATGACTATTTAACTGATTTAATCTTTGTGACAATCAGATTTTTTTTTTTACCAACCTAAAACAGCCTCCTTAGTCCCTCCATTCTCTGTCCTTCTGCCTTTTGACCCGTGTGCAGGGTTGTAATTGAACAGAGTTTCACAAGAAAATAACTTTGGCAATCGAAGTTGGGACAACCTTAAAGTAAATGAGTTTTCAATCTCTAGTTAAATGTAACGAAGAGAGACTGATGTTGCATTTTGTACAGCAGAATGTAATGGGATCAGAGAAGTGAATGGAATGGAATTGAATGATGATTTTAATATCTTTGTTTTGTTAATTGTGGGAATTTGTGTGATGAGGATTCTTGTGTTTGGCTGTAAGAAAAAAAAATTTGTCAGAATTAATTGAATGAGAATTTTTGAATAAATTTAAGTTATATTGTACTTGCATTGGTACAACAATTGAAATTTCTTAAGAACATTAATTGTTTCAGTAATCAAATTATCCTTATTGTACTTTATAATATAATATAGAAAAAGTAATTGAAGCATTTTACCCATTGTATATGACTACACCAATTAGTAATAAATAATTTCGCATGACATAAGTTTCAGTTATACATTTTTTTGGTTAAAAAAGGAAAGGAATGGTGATTTGGAGCCTCTCTTTGTTCAAGTGGTGGAGTGGGCATTTCGTGTGTAATGCCCATACTATTGCACCAGGGCAAACCAAACACAACATAATTAGTTATTAGGGTGGTACGAACTTAAGTTTCTGGTGTGTGCTGAAATTCAAAACTGATACCACACGGTTGGTTTATAATATTAGCATCCGACTTGCTTTGTCCTTGTGATGTTCATGAGTCATCCCTGTTTGCTCCTATATATTTGGTGTGTGATTGCTTTTTGTTATAATTTGTTTGTCCAGGTGAAGCGAGAGGAACTGCTTCAGTTTGCACAGAGTGCCATTTCAGGCTTAAAAGTAAATTCTGATCTTGGAAGGTATGCTAATGAGGAGGCTGACAACCTTCTTATATACTCTTGAGGGGCTTCACATTGAGATGTCTAGTCAACTAATGGTTGGTCTATGTATATCAATACTATAGAACTTATTAGGGGTCGTGCGGTTTTGCTCACATCCCATGTACTTTCTTCCTATGGCGACCAACTTTAATGTACTTGTTCACCCAATTTGAGCTGGTCATCTCTCTTTAGACAAAGTTTTGTTAACTGTTTGGTTTCCAAAACCATATAGCCATACTTCCTTTTGGGAACTCAAACCAGTTAAAGTTTCTTCCCTGACCTACTAACTTGGTTACATGGACAGAATGGAAGTACTAGTCTCTGTGGCTTTTTTTTAGGGCCAAGATTGATGTTATTGAAATCTCTAATTGTAAAGTTTAACATGGCTTTGGGGGCTTTGAGGTCTCATCAGTATACTCATTGCTCTCCTACTTGAGTAAGGCATTAAATTTGGCGTCCATGTGATACTATGAGATGTTCAAGGCCTCAATTTTTAGTGTTGGAAAGCCTTTATTTGATTGTCATGAAGTTTTCCAAACCTGATGGCTGGCTTCTAGATGACTTAGGGATAATTTTTATTCTTGTATGGTGGTTTCGTTAGTCACATCTAAATTGCGAGTCTACTGCCGTGGGCACCTTCCTCGTAAGTTTGAGTTGACTTTCCATCTGAAAAAATATCCCTAAATGCCCCTCTCTGCTTTCTGATATTCATTTACTCTACCTCAAGATTAATAACATATTAGCGTTATTTATCAGCTTGTGAGACTGTGTTTAGGAGTTTTTACCGTGCTTTCACCTGGTTTTTGGTTACAGAATAGATGCTGAAACCTCTAGACTAAAGAAAAAACTTGACGAACTGAGTGTTTCCCAGAAGGCTTCCAGTGCAGACAGTGATGGAGCACCTGGAGAGGCAACTTTAACCACCATAGTGGTAAGTTGCTTTGTCCTATGGAACTTTCTCCTGTTGACGACTAGGCTTTCTTAATCAATCTGCACAAAACTATTGTGGGGTTAATTGGACTCGTTTGGTTTTAAATTTGGTTCTTGTTTTGTGCCATAACATTTGCTTTGCACATCTTGGATAAGACGGTGTCTTTGATGATGTTGTAAACCTTACTGATAGACAGAGAAATGAGTTACTAACTCTTATGTTTATTTTCCTGTAGGAGTTGAAAGAAGCTCTTGCAAAAATCCGAGTCTGTTCAAGGATGGAAGGGCTTCTGCTAAAGAAAAAGAATTTAAATAATGGAGATTCTTCGGAGATTCATGCCCAAAAGGTCTGGATCAATGTGCATTGTCAACTATGTGCGATGAAAGTCTTATAATCGAAGCCCGATGCTCATATAATTTCTAAATTAGTCCCCTTCTAGTTGTGTGGTGTTGATGATTTGATGCACAATGTAGGATTATTGTCATAGACACAGGAAGTGTATGTTGTCATGAAAATTTCACGACGGTGTTGGTGTTTCATGTTCTGGTATGCCTAAATGAAAAATGAACTAGTCAATCCCTTGTGACATAAGGTTGCAACTGAGTGAATTATTGGCCCTTTCACTAAACAAAAACTATGATTGTGATGGCAACAAACAAAGAATACAGTCTCTTCCCAATAGATGGAGTTGGCAGTGGGGTTTTAACCGACTTCCTAACCATTGTCCTTGTTGGGGAAGCTCCGCAGGAAGTTTATGCCTTCATGATGGGGAGATTTAAGAGGAAGCCCATAAGTTCAGCCAATTTACAACCTAGGTGGACCCATTTGCATTCAAAAGCTTAAGCCATTAAGTTATGGGCAACTAGGTATTATCAATTGCTTCTTTTGGTCCAATGGGGGACTTCTTTCTTACTTCACTCGCATGCTCAACAGTCCTTTCTTGAGCATCAAATCTTCGGAAAAATCCAAGTACTTGAGTTCTTTCTTTAAAGTTTTCGTCTATTTCTATTTGGGGCTGTTCCTACGTAATTTAATTTGCACCTCAATAATGAAGTTGCATCTTCACCCTGGATAATTTTTAAGGTTGTTTTGCTTGTCTAAACTACCTAAGATGGGCTTCCCTTCTTATATCATTTTCAATTAACACAATTGTGTTCCTGGGGTAGACTTAGGTTTAAACATTCGTTTTTGCCCAAGCATCCAGTGAAGCCTTTTGCTCATTCTTCTGCTGTTTGGATTATGGCATTACTGTTAAGCTACCTTCTTTGGCTCTGGTAATACCATGTCCTTTTCTGCCTATGCCTTCGCCACTTCACCATGTTACTATTGCTCCTTCGGTTTCCACCCCAACCACAGGATCATTGCTGGCTTTTTTCATCACTATCCCCCCAACCATCAAGGAGTAACCATAGACAATATGAGTTTACCTACAATATCATATTGCTTCAAGTACCCATTTGACCATGACATCACTTCCAGCTAGCGGCACCTCATGATAAGAGAGTTTTAAATTGAAGGGTGACATCAGGCGAGGAAAGGTTTAGAGCAATTACCAACCCTCTTCATTGTCTGTTTACCCCTTTCCAATGCTTCCTTGTGTGTTGATGCATACTTTGGGTTATAAGTTTTCCGTTTTTCTTTAAACACAGCGAAGTACTGTGCACTGTTTTTTTTTGGCCCGGGCTTTCTGATTTTGCCACAATTTTCTGGAACATATGAGCAGGTTGATAAGTTGAAGGTCTTGTCAGAGTCTCTTGCCAGCTCAGTGACAAAAGCTGAAAAGCGCATTTCAGACCACAGGCAAGAGATTTAGTCTTATCATACACGTGCCTTTTCCTAATTTGTAGTTTGACATCATTTGTGTTAGTGCTTGATGTGGTTTGCTCATGGGTCCATGCTAAGTATAATTCTTGAAAATGAAGTCAAAAGGCAAAATTTACGGGACTAACATTATTTCAAGGTGCTCAGCTGATGAAGTAAGGGAAATCAAGAAAACGGCGTTTTTGTAGATTTCTTTGTCAATATAAACAAGAGGAAACTGTATAACATGAGCATATAATTTATTATTGACGTACTGTGAAGTACTTTGGATTATGTAAAGGGTTCCACACTTTTAATTGGTCAGTTCTGACATGCTCTCCTCACTCATGACAGAAGCTCCTTCTAATGGTTTAAATTTCATTTGTGAGCATATTATGTGATTTAGATCTCACACAATTTCTTTTTTTTTTTTTTTGGGGGGGGGGTGGGGGCAATCTTTTGGTAGGCCCAACCCCTGTGATTAGTTATCTTGCTAGTTTGTTGTTCTACCCTTTGCAGTTTCTTTGCCTTTTTGAAATTCATCCATCAATCATGAGTTCTGTTGGGAGCAATTTTTTATTTAAGCAACCTAGCTCTTATCCCTATAGAATTAAAAGACCAATTCTTTGACAACATTTCTCTTCAATTTCTCATTTGATACTTTGGTCATGCCAACCACAATACGTTATCTATTTTTAAATAGTGAAATCTTGTTCATAAATTCGCATAAACAACCTTTGCCTTTAGTCTTTCTGTGGCCTATTCTAAGTTGGAGTAATGTTTTGGGAAAGTATGGTCTTGTGTGTTTGTTGTTTTGCTTAATATTCTAGATGGAGAAGAAGAAAGTAGTCCTTTCTACCACTATCCCCCAAGATTTCTAAAGGACGCATGTGGTTGGGCCTGGTCCTCCCTTTTATCTTTCTGCACTGGGCTTGGGCGTGTTTTTATTATAATTGGCCAGGCCAGCTTTAAGCAGGCATTAAAGTCTACACAACGGGTGTACTCTGCAACTGCTCTAGTGCTTTTGAGTATGAATTGGTATTCTCTGTTAGGTTTTTCATTTTTCTTTGGTTTATCGAACCTGATAATGTCCTCAAATTTTCAGTGTTATAAGGAATTTGTTTTTTAATTTTTGTTCAGCCTCTTTTCAGCCTCAGTTCAAAAGATGCAAGAAACCCGCTTTGATTTAAAATAAGCATTTTGTCATCTCATGTATGCGAGCTTAATAAGTCAAACAGCTTTTCTCTTCAATTGCATGTAGAAATATATAGTCTTCCTTAGTACCCATATAAAATCTGGCATGTGTGTAGATTTGTTGGATAGGGAGCTAAATTTCTTGCTCTATCAATAGGCCATCAAGTATCATACTCCCACCATATCAAAGATCTCCGGTAATCAGGGATAGTATGAATTTTTATCTTGTGATGTTTATCTGGAAAGCTTTAGGATATGAGAAGCTAGAATGTAGAGACTATAAGTTCTAGTTGCTGCCTTTCCTGTAATTTGTTGTTGATGACACTAAGAGTGTAGGATACTTAAATATATACTGGAATGTCATTGCGGGCTGATTTATGGTTAGTTGTTAGTGAATGTTAATTACATCATATGCCTTTTTATCAGATCACAGAAAGATGAAGCATTACAAGTTCGTGCGGCTAAGGCTAGTGAAGTCGGTGAGAAAGAGAAGGTGATCTGGTTCTAGAGCACATTTCTATTGTCTAAATTTCTAATACAAACACACAACAAGAAGCTGGTGTCCTAGTCTCTATCTGGGACCATAATGAGTATTTCCAATTGTAGTATTCTTGTTGTGAAATTTAGTTTGTGAACTTTTTCCTACTTGATGTTTATTTTACCAGTTTAGTGTCCGCTTGTTGTTGCTTTAGAAAAATGAGTTTTTGAATGGTGCATCTGTGTAGCATCTGTTTATAGTCTTTTTGCTCTTATTATCAGTATGCGAGAGAATCTCTTCAGTTGAATGTTTTACTGAATTATATGCTTCGTATCTCTTAGAGGGGCAGAACCAAGATAGAGTTAGTGATCTGTAAGCTTTATATGCTTCCTTTTCTAATTTTGGACTTCTATTCTATAAGTACCAGTAATCTATCTGCCGAGTTGACCATCCTTTTGTCCGAGTCTTGTCTCTTTTATACAGCTATGAAAAGTTCCTATGTTTTACCCTCAGGAAATTGCATCTGAGATTTCTGGACTTGAGAAACAAAGAGATCAGCTTGAGGCTGAATTGAAAAAGGTTCTCTCTCTCTCTCTCTCTCTCTCTCAAATGTATATTTAGACAAAGATTTCAGAGAATAGACTATTATCGCCTCTTTTTGCTCATTGAATTTTGATCGACTTGCTATTGATGTGGTGCCATATGATGAGTCTTCCTGAACGATTATACCATACATTTATAGTCCTTTATGAGGCCTTCTTATATATTTCACTCTGGCTATTCAAAAGTTGTCCCTGGTTATTGCATATCAAATTAGTTTGGATTTTGAAGTTCTATTTGGGTAATCTGTGATCATCTTGCACAATATATTGATGTCTTCAATTTGACTGGACAAGGACGAACTTGCCTTCATTGTAGGTTTGCAATATGAGTAGGGTTGATGGGTATATGATATCTCATGGTGCCTATTCACAAAAAGTCGCATCAATGCAGTCCAAGACACAACCATGTCTGTTGATAATGGTTTTGCTTGCATAATGAGCTGTGTGGATGTAATTTCTACTTATGATTGCACACCTATTTCTACTAAAGATGCCCTTATGATTTGGTGCGTGAGTACTTTTTGACAATCTAATCAGCATAAGCTCTAGGGGGGATAAATGGACTTTGCTTGATAAATGATCCCTTTGTGTGACTAAAAAGTAGATCTTTGGTTTGTTCCTAGGTTTATTCTACTTTCAGAGAAAAGATGTGGAAAATGGCAACTGTTGTTTTCGAACTTGATTAATGGAAGGCTGAAAATTGACTTACTTTAGATTCTGGTCAACTCCATCTAATCAGTCTGTGTATGTGTTTGTTCTCTTGTAAATCTGTAATTACCGTGCTTTCCTTTTTCATTTAATGGAAACTTTGATGACTGGCACATTTGTAGGTTAATATCTCCTTGGCTGCTGCTCAAGCTCGCCTTCGTAATATTATGGAAGAGAGAGACCAATTTGATGAAGCAAACAATCAAATTGTTGTGCACTTGAAAACTAAGGTTTTGGCTATGTTGTTTGATTTGATTTTAGAGTTTCCTTTATTATTATTGAACTACCTTTTGACTTTCTGTTGATTGTACTTTAGGAAGATGAGCTGTCAAAAACCATCACATCATGTAAGGTTGAAGCTGAGGTTCTCAGTACATGGATTAATTTTCTGGAAGATACTTGGGTTCTCCAATGCTCATATGCAGAAGTGAGGGAGAAGCTGGTCAAGTATGGACTTCAGATTCTCTCTCTCTCTCGTCATTTAGGTTCTCTTTGTGCTTTTGTTTCCAACTTGAGGGTTTTTTGGCATAATTAAAAAGTGCAGTATTGCTATCTTATCACCTATATCCATCTTTACACGAGATATTTTTGGTTTTCAACTGGTACTCATAGCGATGAATTGGAGAGACATGAGGACTATTTTGTGAACTTGGCTGTTCAGCTCCTCTCCACTTACAAGGTACTTTATATGTTCTGATTTTCTAAGTGCCGTTATCCAAGCAGAATCTTGTAGGAGCTTTCGTTTTCTTTTCTTCTTGAAGGAGCTTAATCTATCCGCACATTCTCTTCTTCTCATCCACAACCTTGCAATCATCCTTTCTGAAAAATTTGTTATGATTTGCAGAAAGAGCTGGGACCTGCTATAATTCGTATTGAAAAATTTGTGGAGAATTTAAAGAACTTGAGTGAAGGGTAATTCAATTAACATAACAAGTTGTTTATGATACATTTTGACTTGTCAAGTATGTAATCTGCCTTGGATACTTTACAGTTCTGATGTCATTTCTAGTGCGGGAAATGAGGAGTCTAAAACAGTTCACCCCAGGAAACATCTTGAGGAGGAGTATTTAGATTATGAAGCCAAGGTACAATTCTGTTTGGCATTCTAACCTTTCTTGGTTGGGTAGTAGATCATGCTTTACTGTAGAAACTGTGCAAATGTCGGTACTTGCGCTGTCATCTTGTAGCTTTGGTCTTGCCCTAACTTTTCTTTTTTGCCCATTCTTGCCTAAGTTAAATGAGCAATTCGTGCTGCAAATATGATAATCTACATTTTTTGCCTGTCCGGTTGGTGCTATTGTCTGTTTATCTAATTTACGTGAAGTGATATATTTGCTGATAGGTCTGTATCAAATTTAGACTTAACTCGGTGTCATGTGTATGTTAATGACCCCTTGAGCAACATGCATACTTTTTTCTTGAAATAGCTTTATTCAGTTTTATCCTTTATGTCTTATAGTCTCTCCTCGATTTTATTGCCTTCAAGGTGCTATTTTGAATCTTCTATGAATCAGCCAATATGGTCATCCTACTCATATTTTCGGTGTACACCCTGTTCTAAACCAAAAATCCGTTAAAAGAGATCATTACATCTCCATCTGTCATTTCAGATCGTAACGACATTCAGTGTAGTGGATAATATGAAGGAGCAATTCTATACTCAACGAAGTGAAATATCAAGGTTAATAATTCTGCCGCTGTCTTTCATAACTGGATTCTTTCTGTCCTGTTGTTTGAATTCCTCATCTCACAGAAACAGGAACTTCTGCAACTTTCTGATTCAGGAAAGACGACCAGAAAGTGAAGGAGTTATTTGATGACATTGAAAAGTTGAGAGCAGAATTCGAATCTATTGAGAGACCCAATCTGGAAATGGAGACCCCAACCCCCAAGGAAGAAACTCCTCGAGAGACGCAATCTGCAGTACTGCCAGATTCTGTGACACAGAGTGACGAGACTCCAAAAACCAACGTAATTAAGCATCGTGAGTCTCCTGTGTCAAATGCAGAGCCAGTGCTAGACACTGAAGCAGAATTAGCCAAGTTGGAGTCCGAGTTTGGGAAGGTGAGTAAGGACTATTCAACAGAGGAGATTGGTGGCTGGGAGTTTGACGAGCTTGAAAGAGAGCTGAGATCTGGCGATTGAGCGACCAGTAACTACAAGTCTAAAGCTATCATCTATGTGAAAAGTGGTTTTTCCTAAGGAAATCCTAATGAAAATGCTTCATACTGTACAACTATGGATCTCGTCTCTCGAAAGCTGCAGGAGCAGCCTTACAAACTTTAAATTTATTCATTCTTCTGTAAATTCCTGGAATGTAAGATGTAACCTAGTACTCGTTGGAGATCCCCGTATGGAAGTACTATATTGTTTAGGTTAAAGAAACACGAATCCTTTGCCAGATCCTTGGATGATCCTCCTTGTTTCTATGAAGCAACGATCTAGTGCTGGTCGAGCTACAGACGTCGACGTGATACCACATTGCATCTTGCACCGCTCATGGCTTTCGATTTTGGTCAAAGTTGTGGTCTAAACTGCTTGGCTGCTCCAAAGTGGGGTTGGATTTTATCTCTGAAGTTGCCCGGTGTGGACCTCCCGTGCCTGCCGCCCTCTCTCTTTACAAGAGGGAAGTAGAAAATCACGAAACGTGGGGCACCGAGATTGTTGTTTTGATATTTTATGGCAAAAGGTCCTCCCGATATGGAAGTTGGAGCTTGTATCATCTTTCGCGGAGCGTCATCATTGCGCAGGGGCCTTGCTTGCTCAGGAAATGAGGGTACAAAAGGAAGTGGATTTACTGGAAAATCTCTTTGACAAAAAGCCAAAGCCCTAAAGTTGACCCCCCCGGGAAAAAGGTTGGATTGGAGCTGCTTGAGCCCTATTCAATGCTGCAATTGTCATGCTTTTTGTTCCTGCTGGGGGGATACCCGGCAATGGAGACCCCCTTCAATCGAGATGGAGAGGGTCCGCCTTGTCAATCCTTGGGTCTGCTCGAACCATAGTAGGTGTCCAGATATTCTGGTGGTGGTGGGTCATTCCAATGGAACAAGTTGTGGCTTCCATTTACCCGTCTCCTCATTTGCGTTTTGCCCCCAAAGTAAAGATTTGGTAAATTCTTGGTTCTCTTTCCAAATGAAGAAAACTGCCCTCCCAAAGAAGCCAAAAAAAAAAAAGAGAGAGGAAAAAGTAGAAGGAAAACTGTAGACTGGACTGGAGATTCATGAGCACAATGAAGTACCACAAGATTTATTTACCGAGGCTCCTTCCACTGGACAGGAAGCAACTTTTGCCCTTTGGACCGTTTCGTGCAGAAAGCAACTCGGTCTGGGAACGGGACATTTTCAAGTTAAAAAAATAAAGGAGCAAAAGTCGCTTGCCCAGAATGGTGAATCCAAGCTATTTTTACAGGAGTAGTCCCTCTGCGATTATTGGGTGAAAAGACAGATGTTGCAAGTACGTACCCGCCCTGACTTTCTTTTTTAGGCAACAAGTACCCTGTAACTTTGAACTGAAGAACATCATCAATTCAATGGGGGGCGACAAAAGCAAAAGAAAGGATTGATCGACGAAAGGAACAGAAGAGAGAATTCTTGGTCGAACGTGCGGACTGTATTAAAAGGGTAGACGGGGACCAAGACGGTCTCGAGCTTAGCAGGCAGTGCATCCATAAATTTCTTAGCTCCACTATCCAATGTCGCCTCTTTGTGCTTGTCTTTGTCCTCACCAGGTCAACATATCTCTCTCTCTCTCTCTCTCTCTCTCTCCATACCATGGGACTCCATCAACAAATGAACACAACCCTAAAGATTTCGATACTATGGGACCCCACTGAATCATGGTTTTAAGGGTTAGAAAACCGTTTGTAATTCGCCCTTGTTAGGTTTTGTATGAATGTTACCAAGTACGTGGTTTGTATTCAGCAGTAGATATGCCCATGAGACTCTCCTATAGAATACACAATTCAAAAGACTGGAACAAGAACCATACACAGAGAATCCAGCGAATGCGATCAAACCTAGAAAAAGGTGGCGGTAAAGTTATTTTCAGGCTCTTAGGGTTTCTTTTCCTTCTCAGTTAAGGGTTTCTTTAGATGAAGTAAAAGCCACATGCAATGGCTAGAGGGTTAACCCCAGTTTTTATTTATTCAGTGGTGGTGCATGCGAACATCGGCTTTCATAGTGTATTATATCTGGCAACATCTCGTGCGTCCTCCTAGCTTGAAAAGAACTCGCTTTCAAGAAGTAAGGCGTTTTGTTAGCAATCCTTCTATCCCCAAGAACATGCCTTTGTCTTCCTCCTGCATTTTCAAATCTTTGGAAGGAGTGAATTGCACGCGAGTTTTTAAACAGAAGAAAAATGGCAAGACTTTATAAGACTTCGTTTGTTTCACGATAAAAATGAACAACGTGAAAATATTTTTCTAAAAACGATCATTTGTATCTCTTACAAAAAAAAAAAATTGAACAAAAATATTTTCATCCTTCATGAAAATATTTAGACATAAGTTATTGTTGACAATAAAAATATTTTGGGATAAGTGTACTTGGAAGTTTTAAAACTTGTCGGGAAGAGCAATTGATTCTTAAAACTTGCAAATAGTGCAATTAAATCCTAAAATTTGTTGAATTGGTTCCACCAAGTTCTTCCATTAATTCATTCTGACTTGGTTGATGAAACATGCTGACATGACTTTTATAATTATTTTTTCTATCCTACGTGACGATGACATGGCTAAAACGACCTAATTTTGATCCAAATATGTTTTTTTGCACAAATTATATTTAAATTAAATTAAAATAGGATACATTAAGAAAAAAGAACCAAAAAAAAGGTTGGAAAGCAGGCGGAGAGGGCCTGCACACCCCCGCCAAGATCTAGGAGAGTTTCGCAGCCCTCCCCGCATTAAAACCCCCGTCAACCATTTCCGATCTAATAGAAGGATTCCATTGCACCAATTTGACAAGTTTTAGGACTTGATTATAATTTTTGCAAGTTTTTTGACTTAATTACATATTTGTGACAAGTTTTAAGACTTCCAGCGCGCATATGCCAAATATTTTTAATTGATTAATTATTTTAAACAATATAAGCAATTATTTTTGGGAAAATTCTTTCCAAATGATTTGTTTTCTCTCGAAACAGACGGAGCCTAAATTAAGCTTGTGGGCAAAGCAAAGTGGGGGTCCCTCCTCCAATATCGTACCCTAATACAAAATCATTTCTCTTTTTCCCAGCTACTCGACTTAGTTAAATCAAGCAATGCTGATTATGAGAAGTGCCCACCTTTTCACATCCCCTTATCTTTTGTGATTAGTGATTACATTACTTCTAATCACTTCATAGGTCTTGCGGTCCCAACGACAAATATGCTCTTGATGAAGTCACCTATGACCTGAGACTGCTTTGCTCCAGCCACCCTGAACTTAGGAAATTTCTAAGATATGCTAATTTGTCATATCATCCTTTTTAAACAATGAAAGTTGATTAAGACGAACTTTCATAATGTCGCAAGACAATTTTACGATATGTTACAATTCTTTTCTAATTTAGTTATGGCAAAACGTTCATAAGATGATACAGTAATTCGAAGTACCATGGAAGTGTTCCATGAATTTATGGTAATAAACGATTCCCAGATTGGCCTTGTGTTTCATCAGGCATCTCTATAAAAGGATGCCTGTGCACGAATTCTCCACTTGAACAACCTCAGTAGCAACCCTAGAGAGAGAGAGAGAGAGAGAGAGAGAGAGAGAATCTCTACATACTATGGCCAGAAGTCTTCCGCCACATGACGAGCATCTAGAGGAAGAGTACATAGACATGGAAGTGAGTTCATACTCCATCTTCCATGGCCACTCCATCATTCCTAGTCCTGCTCAAACCCACAGAGAATTCGAGTTCCAGATGTCCTCAACCTCGTTAGATCGCAAAGAAGCCTCAACCTCACCAGCTGATGAGCTGTTCTACAAAGGCAAGCTCCTCCCTCTCCACCTCCCTCCTCGCCTAGAGATGGTCGAAAAGCTCCTCGAGCTCGATGGCGACGACAAATACTACGACGAGTTCTACAGCACTCCTCTAGTGTCGACCGCCCCTACTCCGACGGCGATGAGCACGCTGTTCGACTCGTGCAACGTGTCGCCCTCCGAGTCCTTCAGGATCAGCAGAGAGCTCAACTTGGATGAGTATCTCGCTGGCATGTCGGCGGCGGCAACGAGCAACTTTGAGAAGGAAAGCGCGAAGATCAAGTCATGGACAGGGAGAATCAAGATGATCAAGCAGTCTTTGTCTAAGCTCAAGGCTTCCCGGGCCTACGTCAATGCCTTGTTTGGCAAATCCAGCTGCTCAAACGAGTCCTGCACAGAAGCAGCCCGAAACCATGCTTTGAAAACGAGCGAGTCCCGCGAACGGAGTGACGATTCGACGAGGAAAAATAAGTTCGGCAGAGTTCCCAGCGCAGTTAGAAGCTTTAATGAAGAAAAGGCCTTTGAGAATGGTGGCGGATCTCAGCACATGAGGACGTCTACCGTATCAAACAAGCGGCATTCATCGATCAAGATCTCGACGTCCTCCTCCTTGTCATCGTCGTCTTCCAACTCTTCCTCGTCTTCATGTTCAAACGACGCCAACAGGTTCGGCAAATTTCAGCTTCTGAGCAGAAGCAGCAAAGGGTATATGCAAGTAGAGTCCCCAATTCAGGGAGCAATTGCCTATTGCAAGCAGTGTCAAAACATGTTGTAATTTAGTGGGAGTAAGTTTTTTTTTTTTTTTTTGCATCATAGTGGGAGTAAGTTAAACGGGCCACAAAAAGGACTGTCAGTGCAACTTCTTGTACTTCTCTTCCATCCATTAACTAACGGTTTTGAAAATGACTAGGAAGAAAATTCCGATGGTACGGTCTGACGTTCCTGTCCTATTTAGGTTAGACCAGAGGCTCTTTTGGATGTATCAAATTGCACTTTGGACCCAAAAAAAAAAAAAATTTGTATCAAATTGTACTTCCTCATAGTCAATAAAAGTGCCAGTCAGCATGCCATGGATCCTCAGTGTTCAAGAAACACCCCCAAAGTTACTCATTTACTTTTAACTTTTTTTCTCAAATCTTCTTTTCTTTCCCTTCAAATGAGGAGAGAGATACAAATTCCCGAAGCGCGTTCATGTATCGAATGAAGTTCAATTCGAAACTGTGTAGTATAAGACAGAATGCGCATGCGGCAGCGTTGTCCTCATTCATCGACTGATGACAAAGACAGCAAATTTGATCCCTGCTCCTGAGCATCTTATTTCCCCCGTTTTACTGTGAAGAGTTCCGAACAAAATGGCGCCGTCAGAAGCATCCTTTCACCGAGTCAGATGGATTTGTCTGTCAACGACATCCTATCAGATAGATAGACAGCAATCTTTGCCGCCGGAAGTTTAACTCGCAGAAAAGTTCTGAAGTGGCGTAAAGAATCTGCATTACCATCATCCTATGTTATATATGTCAAGGCAATGTAATGGTTGCTGTAAACTGTGCGTGGCCTTTTCTTGCCATTAGATACTCGAACTGTAAACTGCTATCATTTAGAGTTGGAGAGAGAGAGAGAGAGAGAGAGAGAGTACCGAAGACACGATCATGTCGAAGACCTATATATTTGCAAATCCTACATGGTTATCGAACGTAGGTTAGACACTCGGCTTCCAGGTACGTAAAATGGTTCCCTTACAGCAAGGCCTAGTTAGATCAGCTTTTAATTCGGCATTAGATCACTTGGAGACGCAGCCATCGGCTTCTGCGAATTCAGCTGATCCAACTGCTAAACCATGTAGGACATTTGGGTTCGGCGCTGCACTTCAGTTGGTCTATGTAGCTTGAGCCGGGCCGAGTCGAGGTTTTCCGGGTAGAAAGACGGTCCTGGATAAGAAGAGCGACGAAGTTTGGGTCAAGATGAGAGGGAGGGAGTGTGCATAGTTGGAGTAGGAAGACGAGTCGAGTGCTCCAAGATGGCCGTGAGGGTTGGGTGAATTAAGGGGGAAGGGGAGGAGTCGTTTTCCTCTTTCGTTTGCTCATCTTCTGAATGGGTGTCCGAGAATCATAAATTGAGGCAACATGTCAGCCGAATGTATGATTATGTTTTGAGCACTGAGCATCCTAAAAGAGCACTGAGCATCCTAAAAAGCAGGTTTCACTTCACAGTAGAGAGAGAGAGAGAGAGAGAGGGACCTCACGTATTCAGACTTGTACGGACTGCGGGCGATGCTGTACATTTGTTTACTCTCGAATTTCATTCTCGTGCCAGATTTTCTCACGGTATTCAAACGGGTGTGCGACTCTGCTTCACCCAACAAGAAAAGAACTCTCAAGGCTGCCAAAGTAATTTTTTTTTTTGGGATGGCAAGGCTGCCAAATTTCTCCTGGCAAGAGCCTCTGCTGCTGGAAACTGGTTTTTCACAGAGAAAATGAAGAAGCCCCGTTCCTCTTAATTTGAACTACGACTCAACATGGTTTCAGGGTATAATCAAAAACATCAAATCAGATTAGTGAAAACTTGCCTGATTTCAGGTTCCAAGATTTAAAGGGTATGTTTCAGCTTTTAAGTTTTTGTGTTTTTCTTGAGCCTAATATCATTTTTTTTTTCCAATTTTAGCATCGGTTCCAATTATATCCAAAAATTTTTATAAAAAAATCATCAACTTTTACTTTGTCTCATAGCCAAAAAAAAAAAAAAAAAAAAAACTCTACCAGCCTAATAGCCAAAAAAGCCTAAACTTAACATATGTCCCAATTATATTCAAAACTTTTTCTCTTCATAAAAAACCCTCAACTTTTACTTTTGTTTCAATTTACCACCATAAGCTTTCCGTCCATAATTACCTTTAATTAATCTTACGTGATTCGAATTTTCTTACCAAACTTACCAATGAATCTTTGAAATTCGGAAACAATATGTTTTAGGGATGACGAGATTTGAGATCATTCGTTCAACTAATCATATCTCCACGTCTAGTTGTTCTTTGGGTTATTAAGTGCCGAGATAATCCGAAACGTGCCGCCTTGAGTGGTTCTGTATCTTTCGGCAATGTGTAGGGGAAGTAGACAGCAGAAAACAAGCTGAGGGATTTTTTTGTGTCAACTTTTCTAAGGTGTAGTTCATTAACGACATGAAAATGCCACATAGATTAACTAATGGTGATTATGGATGGAAGGCTAACGGTGGTAGAATTGAGACAAAAATAAAAGTTGGAGATTTTTTATGAGACAAGAAAAGTTTTGGATATAATTGAGACAAACGTTAAAGTTGAGGATTTTTTGGGTATCAAGCCGGTAGAATTGGGACAAAAGTAAAAGTTGGGGGTTTTTATGAGATAAAAAAAGTTTTGGATATAATTAGGACAAATGCTAAGTTGAGATTTTTTTTGGATATTGAGCCATTTTTCTTGGTATATGTCTTCGCATGATCCTTAGCATTCGTTGATGAATGTGTAATGAGGAACTATTAGTCTAGATTTTCATTTTCGGTGATATTTATGACCGAATCTTTTATTTTATTAATATTTCATGTTTTGTGTCTAAACATAATTTGAAGTTAGTGGATTATAATAGTAAGTTGTAGTTATTAAAGGTGATAATTCACTCCAATCATTCAATTAAAAATACATGTGAAACTTTGATAGATCTTGGAACCGACCTTAGAACTTATGATAGGGTAAGTTTCAAGCTTCTAAAAAATGAATGACTCGTTCAAATGGGTAGGTTTCATGTTCTATGTGAAATCTATATGGAATTGCTCACCTCTAATTTGAACCCACCACTTTTCCTAATGCTCCTACACTTTAGATCTGATTGCACCCACCTCAATCGGTCCTAATTTCAATTAGGTTCATGTGAGCATTTTTTGTGTTTAAGATAGCCATTTTTCGGGCAAAAGGAAACTTTTGATGCCAAAAGTTGTGTTCGGAGATTACTTTGGTGCCAAAAGTTTCAAACGGATCACTTTAGTACTCAATTTTTTGAAAAAGGATTACTTAAGTGCCAACTCCGATATTTTTCGCTGGAAATCTAACGTGGCACTTTTTTTTATTAATATATGACAATGTCGTGGTTCACCGCAGCTACATCGTGGCATTTTCTTTTTAAATTTAAATTTTTTATTTAAAATAATTTGAAAAATAAGCTAAATAAAAAAAAAATTAAAAAAAAGGGAACCATCGGTTGGCGAGGGCTATAGCCTTGCCACCGCCGCCCCACCATCGTCGGCAATGGCTAGCCATGGCCGGGGCTTGGCAACCCTGCTGGCCCTAGGCGAGGGCCGGGCGGCGAGGGTTGCTATAACCCTCGCCACCTAATTTGCTTCTTTTTTTAGTTTTTTCTTAATTTTTTAGCTTATTTCAATTTATTTTAAATAATTTTTTTATTTTAAATTTTTTCTATTATTTTTTTTTTTTCTGAATCTTGAAGTTCACGTGGACTTCATTAGTTTTCTAAAATACCAATTAAAATTTAAAAACTAATTAAAAATGCCACGTATTTTTTTCATCAGAAATTCTCGTCGGAGGCACCAAAGTGATTTTTTTGTCTCCGATTTGGCACTAAAGTGATCCTTTTGAAACTTTTGGCACCGAAGTGTATCTTCGTACACAACTTTTGGCACTAAAATTGTCCTTTTGCCCCATTTTACATATTGAAAGTTTTTGTTAATGAGTATCCTTACATCGCGATGAAACAATACTAATTCTAGAAATATTGGGTCTCGAGCCATATGGTTTGAATTAAATAGAGTTTCTTTGTTGCCAATCGCAATTTCACTCGTTGCAAAGCTCTTGAATTGCGTAATTCTCTTTAGTTAAAACAGTTTTGAAGAAGCATGTCAAATGTAGTTAATAATGATTTTAGGATCCTTTGCCGTAACGAATTTCCATTGTCGTTAAAGATTTGATTTTTACGTGAATGTCGTAAAAGAAATTCATTGCCCATTTGAGACAGACGCTTATTTTCCCGGGAAAATTTTCAGGAACCAACCGAAACAGAAAGAAAGCAGCCGACGACGACCCATCGTCGGCAAAGTTTATTCTATTCACATCCTCCACCGTCGCACAAGAGGAAGGAAGAAACAAGTCGATCCATTTCAAATCAACGTAGCAAACACCCTCGAGACCGCCACGACAGCGACTGCGACGAACCCCTCGAAACCGCCTTCCCGTGGAACAAGTCCGACAAGTAGTTCCCCAGATCATCCGCCCCGAAACTCGCGAGCTTCCTCTCCGCCTCTCCGTCGCCGCTCGCAATCCCTAGGCAGGCCTCGCAGAACTGCCCGTATGCCGGCACGAGCTTCCTCGAGATGGACACCTTGATCTCGTCCCTCAGCTTCCCGTCCGGCACGGTCCATGACGTCTGCTTCCGGTACTCCTCCTCGAACGCGGCGCCGAACCTCTGGAGACACGCCCTCACCGCATCCGGCGACATCGCCGGGGATCCTTCCTTGGCCGCTGCCTCTGGCAGTGACGAGAGGACCTTGCTCCACGCTGCCGCCTCGTAGCTCGCCGCGTACTGCGTCACCTTCTCCGCGTGCGTCGCCACCCACTCGTCCCCAAGCAGGTACTTGAGATTGGTCGATCTCACCTTTTCCACTATGTAGTTCAGATTATTGGCGAGGAATAGGTAGGAGAGTGAGACGTCCTTGTAGAGCTCGGCCTTGGCGTCGAGCTTGCATTGCAGGACAAGGATTAGCAACGCTAATCGGACCAAGACCGGCGACGTCGGGAGATCGCCGGAGCTGGGGCCATCGAAGTACGACGCAGGCAGATTCAGATTTCCAGCTCGTGGATGGTCCGTCAAGATGTCGGAGAGAGTCGCGCTGTAATTGGTGAGGGAAGTCGTGAATTCCATCACCGACTGAGTGAGCGTGTGGATTCCGCCGCCTTCGGGGAGAATTTTGGAGGAGTCCTTCTGAATTGTGGCTTCGTAGTTCGATAGGATCACTTGGACCATGTTTCCAAGCTTCACCAGCGTAGAGAGGGCTTGTAATTTGACAGCCAACATCGAATCGAACTTGAATATGGACTCGATATCGGGCCAAAGTTCGTAAGTTGCTTCGTAGAGCTCGATCAATTTAAAAATTCTATGCGGCGATCCTTTGATTCTTGCCATGATTTCCGGCAGTCGGAACAGGTTGATCGCTGCCTCTTTGGTAATCTCGGCAAAGCAGGATTCCCTGATTTTGCTGGATGCAGAGAAAACGTGGTCACAGAGGATCCTCTCTCCCTTGAAGAGCGTCTGCACCGCGACTTTCACTGCGTTCAGCCAGTTCTTGATCAGATGCTCGCGCGAACTCCAGGTTAGCTTCTGGATTTGAGAAGACTTGATCCGTTCGATCCCGAGCCGGTATATGCCTTCGTCGACCGCCGACTTCCTCATGAGCTTGTAGATCTTTATGCACTCTGTGCCATACCCTGCGCTGATCATGCAATCGACCACGGATTTCACGTCCTCCATGGTGGACTCGGAGACTTTCACCATCTCGTCATCGGAAACGATCCCGTTCTCGTTTTCGGAATTGTCAGAATGGCGGGAAGATTTCCGGGATACGGACTCGGGATCGAGGTGTTCTCTGTTCGTGGAGAGGATGTGGTAGAGCTCCTTCTCGAGCCTTTTCATGGCAATCTGCGTGAGGCTCTGCGCGAGAACTAGCTTGTCGGAGCTCGAATGGTTAGTGACGAGGAAATGCATGGCCTCGCGGAGGTCATTGGCGGATTTGAGGAAGCTCTTGGCTTCTTCCCTGTCGTGGACGAAGAGAGAGGCGACCTGGGTGTAGGGGGTTTTCGAGTTCAAGTCCCATTTCTTGATCACGGATTCGGCATTCCGGAGAGTTTCCTCCACAGCCGGACCGGAGAAGTCGGAAATGGGGGCGAGCTTCCAGTTGCCAGAAGCTCGAGATGAGAGAGAGGACGAAAGCGTTTTGGAAGAGGAGATGGAGGTCGACATGGCTTGTCTCGGCGTGAAGGCATTATCTTCTGAAATCTCCGGCATTCTCATCAACCCCATCTCTGGATTGTCCGTGTTGAATGTGTCTTACGGGGAGGGGTAGAGAGAGAAGAGAAGAGAGAGAGAGAGAGCAGGAGGGTTGGGTTGATGGCTTCTGGTTCGAAGGGGGGTAATATAGAGGAAGAAGAAGCCATGGATTCCTCGGGGTCGTCCGCTCTGGGGATGTTGGCGGTTTACTTGGATTTGTCATTTCAAACCAAGAAGCATTGACTGACCGAGTTTTGAAGGGTCCCCGGTCAAACCGGAAGGAACCGAGAAATTCCCTTGCTTGTGCTAAGACATTTGCCATGTCAAGCAGACTTTTCGAGACAGGATCACAAACACATTTCTTAACCGAGTTAAGCTGTTATATGGATCGATTATACTCAATGAATGGGTCATAGATGGATTTATAACTTTTAAACCCAATCAATCTCTCCGACTCTCTTTCCATTCTCACTCGCTTGCCCTCGATCTCAAGCTTTCTCATCTCGCACTCTCACCTTAGTTTGGGCATGAGTTTTTCATAGACTGAATTAAATATGAAAGTATTTTAGGAATGTGGATTGTGCACGGATCATAAAACCGGTTATTTAAGTCGGACCATTTACGACCCAACTCAGACTGTTTTGTTGGAGTTGGCGAATGCTTCGGAGACCCTTGTTTCTCACACCGGGATCAGTGAGAGGAAACTAAAGTGTTATCCAACATTTGACCAGGGTCGAGGCGCCCAGGCCGACTTAGACCGTTTCGGGGCATGTATATTTTTTAACCGAGTTAAGCTGGCCCGTATGGTTGAAATTAAGAAGTTTTAGATTTTTTAGCTCGTTTTTTGGCAATATATATTTTGCTCGGTTTTATCATTGTAAGTGTTGAATTGGGGGCATATAGTGCGTACCTAATCTTGGGATGAACTGGTAATCTCTTTTTTTTTTTTCTTCTGTGTGATTTTCATTTCTGATAAACCCCTTCACGTTTGACAGGTATGATGTGAAGGCAAGTCTTTAGATTGGAGGGGGCATTAAGGGTTATTAGCTTGTCTGAAACCACCAGCATGAATGTGCACTTTTGTGCCTAGGTCATGCGTGAGGGCTTCTAGATGGGTTGCAACGTTGCCGGAGAGCTTTTGCTGGACAAAACCTCAGCGTTCCCAGCAGCAATAGTTGATCTGGTCTGGAAAAGACTTTGGTTTCCTAGGCAACAACTATTTTCTACGCCTCTGGTCTTCTTTTTCGGATTGAGAAATCTTGTCCCCCGGGGTCTTTCCCTTGGGCAAAATGTGCTCAAATTCAATTACGCATACGGCCATATGCGTGTTGAACGTATTGTGGAGGTGGCTGCAGAAACCGAATTGGCAAAGAGAGAAAGGGAAAGAGAGAGGATGGCTAAGGTCGCATGGAAACATGGCAAATAATTTCTATCGTTAAAATCAACTTCTAACAAGAAGTTGGTTTTTCTAAGTTGATTTCTAATTAGAGAAACTCGTTTGATTGAAAATTTCTACTTTTGAGATCATCCATGAAAAATTATTGTCGGCTACAGAAAAATTTCTAAAACTTCAATTTAAAACTTTTTAAATTTCTTAAAAAATAATTCTTAAAAATAAAACATTATTATTTAGATTTTACTCCGGAGGCCGGAGACGGCGACTTGGCGGCGGTGGTCACAGTGGTGGTTGGCGGTGGCAAATTAATAATTTGGATAATATTTTGCTAAATATGATCGCTTGAGACGGTTAATCAATAAAAATGCTTTCATTATTTATAAAAATATATGTTTTAATCATTTTTGTGGATCATGAAAATATTTTTCATTCATTCATCTTTTGTAAATGATACAAAATATCATTTTAATGAAGATATCTTCCATATCATTTTTTCCACGACTTAATGTTCACTTTTCTCTATTTTTTTACCCTTTTTTTAGGTGTTCCACCTCATTCGGCAATCGATTAGACTTTTATCAAGTGTGATAATCCCCACGTTTGGTCTTGCTAGGTGATTATTGATATGTGGCCATTTGAAATGAACTTGTGCTAAGGGATCAAACAGGAGACCTATCCCCTTTGCGGCGCAATTCTCTTCACAATGCCCGATCGGGTCTCGTTCATCGATGGGTTATGACTTACGTGTCAATGCCAATGGAAGTGTATTATCTTTCTCGATTGTTCGTCGGCCTATTTGTCAACGATTCCGATTAAAATCATATTTTCTAATTTTATTCCCTAGATGATTTTTAGATAATCGAAACACGTTTGGTAATTGTACAAAATTTTTATTTTCGAAACAGAAACACGTTTGGTAATTGCTCAAAATTTCTATTCTCGAGACAATCGGATGGTGAATTTTTTTTTTTAAATCTTCATCTTTTTTTTAATTTTTTTTAAAAAATGCTTTTTAATTTGTTTTAATTTTTTAAATTTTTTAAAAATTTTCATAGTGTTTTGAATATTTTAAATTTCCCCCAATTTTAAAATTTTTATTTTATTTTAATTTTTTAAAATTCCTCCCTATTAAAATTTTAAGTTTTTTTTGGTTAAATTTTAAAGTTTATTTTTAAATTTAATTTTAAAAAATGTATTTAAAAAATCAGTTGTTAGTAAATTTTCAATTCTAATTTTAATTATTTTTACATTTAGAAGTCTACATGAAAGCCCGTGTGGACTTAATATTTTAAAAAGAACTGAGATTTTTTTTTATTCTCAAAAGTGATTTTTTTTTAGAATAATTTTTTATTCTTATTTTTGCTTCAAAACTATTCTCGAGAATAGAATTAGAATCGAAATCATTTACATTACCAAACTATTTCTCGTCTTTTTTGCTCGGAGGAACAGAATCGGAGAATCGAAATGGTCACCAAACGTGCCCTCGCCCTTGCTTTGAACAAACGGCTAAGTGCCTCCGAAGCCAAACTCCGGCCTCATCTTTTCGGATTTCCATTTCAGGAAGAGAGAGAGAGAGAGAGAGTCCTGTTCATTGGAAGATGCCAAGTTTCGCTGACCTAATCCATCTGGGTTTTGTGCTTGGTCTTCCTGATATCGTTATCATCGTTCATCCCTTCCCCGTTCTTCTCTCCACGAACGGCGGGCTGGTCAACAGTCAACACCCACTAAAAGACATTCAAAGCTCGCCCGGGCCATTTGAATAATCGGTCGGTCAACACCCCCCCGTCATGGGACCGATCTCGCCCCGATTGCGTACACGGACCGCACGCAATCTTGCCGCTGCATTCTCCACACGACAAGGGCGGGAGTTTTCCGGTGCAAACCAATCGTTTAACCACACTTCTAACTACACAAGATTACGACGAAATGACAGTAGACATTATTAGTTATCGATAATTAAAATAATTTTAATTAGTTAATTATTTCGAACGATATTAGCGATTTTTGGGAAAAAATATTTTTCAAATGGTTCCATTTTCGTGAAAAGAGGATTTTTTTTATGACGAGGTTCCCGGCCGGGCGAGCTCGCTCAAAAATATTTTGGCACGACTAGTCCTCGGGAGGGGCTAGCGCAGGAACCCACCACCACGACCTCCACTTAAACACGGTCCGAAGAGTTTTTGAAACCTAGATGGACTTTTAATACTTGTCATAACAAGAAAGGACTTTTAATATTTGTCATAACAAGAAAGCTCGAACAGTGGGGCTATCGCTCTTCTGGATAAGAAAAAATGTGGATAAATAATATTAAGATAATTAAAAGATTGATCTGAACCGGTCATCGCCTCCATGGTCTGCGCTCGATAACAATTATTGCGATTACCGGTTCATATAATTTAGTCGTCTAGACCATAAAATATGGACTGCGTCAGTATTGATCCGTTTATTTAATATTCTCTCATTTGAGACTAACGTTAACGTTGACATTGTCAAATCATAACATGAAGAATTTTTCGGTCAATGATGATGCCGATGGATTAAGCGACATGTTTTAAGCGACATGTAGTCAAAATCCCAAGCTGAGAAAAGTTTCACAGAGGAGGTTTAATTTTAATGGGTCAATTACGTTAACCAAAAAGGCGCAGCACGTCCTTCTTCATGCCTCTGGATTGTAAAAATTGATAATCAAATGAGTTTAACGAAACAGCTCCTTATTTGACTTTTTAAAAATTTTATAGGCTTTTTCTTCTTCCTCTTCTTTTTGCTGGCGAGTTGATTTTTCTCTTCAATTGCCATTGCTTCAACGGAACAATTACTAAAAAAGTTCTAAATTTATTGTAATTATGACAATTCAATTCTACACTCTTTTTTTTTTATCAATTCAGTCCTAAACCTTTTGCACTTGGTACTTTCAGCCAATTTTGACTGTGCCGGCATTGACGTGAAAATTTCTAAGAATTTTTGGTATTTTTTTGAATGGTTATTTTTTCTTTTTGTTTTCTTCTCCTTCTTCCACTAGTCAGCCGCTGGACGTCGACATCACCACGTGAGTACTTGTCGGAATGATTGAATTGACACAATAACAATATTTTTATGGCTTTTTTGGTAATTTACCCTCGTTTTGATCGATAATTAACTAGATCTCATGACTTCCCGGCACGTGTTGTGCTCTTTCCTTATCGGACGCTCAATCTTTTCGTGCACATGCCTCACCTGCAGGCGTACGAAATCGACAAGCTCAAGGATTATACTAAAAGCTTTGCTTTCTCTGTCGAGCAAAGGCGAGAGAGATTTCAAAGTGCTCCTGAAATATGACATGTAGGTTAATGACTCGGCGTAGAGAGTTTCGCATGTCATTACGGGCGTGATATTCTCATGGTAATACCCATAGGAAGTGGCAACACCGGTCGCACCTCCTCACCACTTTTTTCCAAAGTGATCTATATGCAATTATGCATACGATAGACCGTGGATTTTCAAATCGAATGATAATAGCGATTCTCTTGTTGAATTCGAAGACGGAATCAACCCATCTAAGCGCTATTAAAATAAAAAGAACATAATTTGGTACGTGGAAAGAAAGACAAGAATGTGGAGATCTTAAGAGATTGTGATCCACCTCTATACATATCGTATGAACTAAGGCTAGACAGAGATTTTCAAGAAAACGGCTTTGTCTTGACTCTGGAGAAAGCCGCCCGAATGTTCCGAACGACGAGGAGATAAAATGACTTTGACTTCGTGTACAAGCGAATTTACTTCCGTTAACATCGCCACAAAGTCAATATACGACGTGAAATGATGCGATGTTCAATGTTTCCACCCCAATCACGCAGTAAAATCAGTTTTAGATTGACTACGATATCTAAACTCAACACTAATAGACATGCCGATCAAAATCTTGACATCGTATCGCACGACTTTGTTCTAGTTGGGGTCGGTTACTTTAGATTTTCCGATGAAATATGAGGAGCAAATGCTGTGTTGGAGAAACGCAAGTGTCTTTCAGGCATAACTTTGAGCGTCTTTGGAAATTCGCTAGGAAGCAGTCCACGAACAGGTTGCTTCCTGAATCACATCCCACCGTTACTTGATCCAGATGCCATGGTTGAGGGAAAATGAGGCCATTTCTTGTTTTCTAGGAAGAACGTGCTTAATGCGCCAGGACTTTGGAGCATGTGCACATGATCTGGTCTTTAATGCGTCACGACTTTGGAACATGCGCAGATGATCTGGCTTTCAGGTCTTCCCCTTTGAATTGGCCATTACAGGAGATATTACATCATTAATTAGTCCTGTCGGTCTTATTGCGAGACAATATACTTTGCGTGCGTCATTGAGAAAACCATATGGTTTTACTTTAAAAGAAAAACCTATAACTTACGGGAAAAAAGAAACAAAAAAATATAGGCAGGAGGGCAACCCCTCTGCTTGTGGGGGGTCGGCCATGACCCCAGACTCGTATCGGCCATGACCAGAGGTGAGAGCCAGCAAGCCCTCCAAAAAAGGGGAGAGGGTCTCCCATATCTTGCCATGACCCTCTCTCCCGATTACGACAAGGGAAGGCGCCGGCAACCCCACCAGCAATGAGGCAAGGACCACAAGCAATCCTCCCACATGTATTTTTTTTTTTTTTTTGGAAAACTTTTAGTTTTTCTATTTGTAGCTCAAACCATCTTTGGACAAAAATGTCCTTGAGCAACCAAAATATATAGCTGACCGATGAAGTCAGATTCTTATTCGAAACAATCATGATCACTTAAGGTCCTTATTTAAAAAAAATAATAATACTCCAAACCCTTATTTGAAACAAAAGCCAATTCAAGCCCTTATTTAAAATAAAATCCACTTTTAGTATTTGAGGAAAAATTAACAACTTGGGTCCTCAACTGAAAATTTCCAACATTTTAAAAACGAAAAAGAAAATCACGCTTATAATCCGGAGGAAGGTTGAAGCTTTTGGAAATATACACACGTGGACATGCATAATTACAGATGGTTCAAAACTACAGAGTCCTAAGCCAGGCTTGCAAACGCAACATAAGGAAAAGGAAAGCTTAGATCGCGCCTTGATTTGCACTCGAATTACTCTGATCTAGTTGTTGAAGTGGGATTTGAGTGATTGTTGGCACAAGTCCCCCAAGTCAGTCGGTCTAACCTCTTGCTAGGAGCTATTCCGGTCTAACCTCGTGCTAGAGCTATTTCGGTTCGAGCGGAATGAGGTCAAGACTCGCAAACCTAATGACCACGAGTTGCAAGACAAATTAACCAGCAGTCGTATCAAATAAAGCATCTCATGGTCTCCTCCCTCCTTCCACAAGACCGCAAGGTTTTTAGCAAAGTTTCAATTTGGCTGCAGCGTTGCCTAGGCACTTACCTTCGATGCCGATGTCGAGACCCTTACCCTTACGCGATCATCCCTATGAGACGATAAGGCGATGAAAACTGAAATTCAATAACTTCTCTTTCTATCACAGCAACCTGTCGTCCCTCGCCACCACTGCCCTACACTTGACCACCTAGTAAGGCATGGCTTTAGACTTAATAACACTACCTAGTATTCTAGTTTTAGGTGAGGCAGTAACGAGTCCAAAGGCAAACAAAATCACTCTGCTAGCTGGATATCGGTCAAATAAGAAGAAACTAAGAGTGAGACAGAAGCTGAAAATTACTCTATTGGAGGATATAGAATGGAAAAATTGCATGGTGAGTGCCGCCTAGGCCTTGATAGCATATTTCCTCACGGGGAAGTACATTTCTCTCTTCTTCTCCCGTTCTGTCTTCAAAGACGCCTGTTGGTCCGTAAAAATAAATCAAAAGACGAAGATAGGCTCTAAATAAAATATAGAAACATCACAAAAGAAAGAGAAGCTACGTAGTCCTCGTGGAAGGCGAACATGATGAACTTATTTACTCTGGGTAATCTAAGTTAGAGGACAGCGGAAAACAACAAAGCAATGGTGAATGGAAACAGTAATTTACTTCTCCTATATGAGTGTGAATAGAAGGGAAATCATCTGGATGGTAATAAATTCATTGAACTATGTAGACTATATGCTATTCACAACTAAGTTTAGCCAATGGTATGAAGTGATTGCAACTTCTATTTTTTTTCCTTTTCCTTCCACTCCCTTTCTCTTCTTATCTTTTATCGCATTCCTCCCAACTTTCGATACCCAACATATTTGAGTGTCACTATTTCGCAACTCACGTCAACTCCTTCCACTTCCTTAATCCAAACACAATGAAGATCTTGTCAGTCCCATCAGGACAAATTCGCTCACTTGGCATTTTGCAAAACCAATTCCAAAGTGTTTTTCATATGAAGGTAGAAAGTAGAAACAGTGCATCACCTGGTGCTTGGTAAGCCTTCTTCGGATGGCTCTAGTCTTTTTTGGACGCAGATCAAGCGGCAAGTACTTCTTCTTCTTGTAGGCCTCCCTCAATGCAGCCTTCTGCTTCTGTGAGATCACAGTCAATACCTGCGCAATCGACAACCTTGCCACCTTTCTGCACCATGAAACCCAAAACTCATATCAAGCCACAAGGACAGAGCAAGAACCCTAGGTAACCGTCAGATCAAACAAAAGCTTTAAAGACGCTCAAGGCCCGCATCATTTAACTAAATGAGAGAATTACCCCCTCTACAGAAACACAATCAAAAGGAGAGACACCCATTTCCTGGCATTGATATCAGATTCATCCCACCTCCTAATAACACCATCCAACCAAGAGACACATCCAAAGGATGCAAATAGCACATATCCTAGGGTACCCGGTCAA
Source organism: Rhodamnia argentea (assembly GCF_020921035.1). Lineage (NCBI taxonomy): Eukaryota > Viridiplantae > Streptophyta > Magnoliopsida > Myrtales > Myrtaceae > Rhodamnia > Rhodamnia argentea. The sequence continues at coordinate 3,482,074 of NC_063154.1, read as the reverse complement.
CCACGTTGAACTCAGAAAGAAACAATGTTCACTAAAACATTCACAATGAAAATGTTGCGGAGAGCGCTGATTCATCTCCAGCGTCGTACTCAAATTCAATCAAGTAACCCTCATCTCACAAATCAAATCCCGAAAGCAAATTTATACCATCTATGGACACAATGTCCTAGAACCGCCTACCCGTTGCAGACCTGCGAATAACTCAAACTACCGATCGTTTCACCGGTACAATCACATTCTCGAACAAAGCAATACAGCACACGATCGCACATAAGCACGTGACGAAGGACTGCAGACTTACATCTTGGAGAGCTTGTTCGGCGCACCTCCGGTGACCTTGGCGACGCGAAGGAGAGCGAGCTCGGCCTTGAGGTCCTTCTGATGGCTCAGCAGATCCGCCTTCGGCTTCTGTCGCAGCTCGTGAACCTTAATCCTCGCTTCACATTGAAATAAAGAACAGTCAGAAAAAAAGCAAGAAATCAGAGGGTCTATCTCCAAACGACGAAAGCGAGGATGAGAGGAAATCGTTACCCATTGCTATTGCTTTTGCTTCGTCTGAGCTTCAATGGCCGCCTCTCTGCGACGGTGGGTGAAATTGAGTGGGAGGGTCTTGCAATCGCTAGGGTTTGCCAATATATACGATGAGCTGTATTGGGCCTCAGGAACGCAATCGAAGTCGTCATGGCATTTTGGGCTAAGTAAAGCTCATTGGGCCTCCAAACCAAAAAAACGAAGATTGGGCCTGATAAATTATATCTCATTGGGCTTAAGACCCGTTTCTTTTTATTATTATTGTTTTTGCCACTGTTAGAAAAAGATTGTGATTTAAAAAAATATTAATTATAATAATGGTCTTACGAGTATTAAATTTACGAGAAGATTAATCTAATTAGAGATAAGGTGGGTAGATTAGAATTATTGTTCATACAAACGAGGGGCATTTAATGAAGCGCTTGCAATGTTGGCACTAAAGTATATATAGTTTCATTAGTAATTATTGATTAGCACAAAATTTCCAAATAAAGTAATTTATCAGCATATATCCTTAGACAAAAGAAGCGGATTCGATCATACAAATTAAGAAGTGATGCGCATCACACCATAGATCCAACAAGAAGGGGACATGGTCCATGGGATTCGCTCGTTCTAATTGGTTGAATTGTCACGTTGATCATGAGCCAATTCTAAATTCATCATGAGCCTACCTTTAATTAAAATTTAAAGCATGTCCACCATTGAATAATAACGATATTAATAATAACAATAACAAACTGGGCCAATGGATAATAAGAACAAGTGCGTTAGGAGTCTCGCAACTCATCATGAAAATGCAATTGAGTCCTAAAATATTTAAAAAATGCAATCAAGCCCTCAAACTTGTCAAATTGATAAAATCAAACCCTTCCGTTGATTGCATTTTTGAAAGTTTCAGGACTTGGATTTGATTGAACATTTTAAGAGTTTTAGGATTCGATTGCACTTTCGTAATAAGTTTTAGGACTAGATTGCACTTTTTTCAAAGCCTTAGGACTCGATCGCACTTTCGTGGCAAGTTTAGGACTTCCAACGCACTTGTCTATAGGTAATAATAAAAAAAAAAAAAAAAGCACTTAGCTACCAACTGTGTTTGGTTTGCCTCCCCGTGAGCTCTCTCACTCACCCGTTGCTTTGTACGCGTCGAGAAGTCGCAATCTCATCGACTAACCGACTCTTGGCAGCTGAAAAGTCAGTTGTACTGAAAATGATGCCTCAGAGAAGAATTTGGTAAAGAAAGCGACCATTTTTCTTAATTAGCGTTTTTTCTTTTTATGTTACGCAAAAAGAACTAATAACAACTATTAATTTCAAGAAAGAAAAGAAAGAAAAAAAAAGAACACTTCTCTTTCGGGATTGGGATCGCTTAGAAGGGAAAATATTTTCGATAGCAGTTCATTTCTAAATATTTTTGTAGACGATAAGAATATTTTTCGTTTAATCAATTTTTATAAGCGATACAAATGATTATTTAAAAAATATATATATTTTGCAAACCATTTACTATTCGCGAAATAATCGGAGCCTAAATTAGAAAATTATAATCAATTAGAGCCTACTATAACCTATTCGTGATTAGCAAATCGATTGCGAATCCTTTCATCGTGTCCCAAAAAGCATGATCTCGAATTATAAAAGTTTTTCTTCTTCCAATTTTTTTTTCCAGCGGGGTAGGTTAATAAAGTACCATAAATGGGCATACATAACCTGTCCATATGCGTGAAAGCGCATATTCATTGTTGTAAGAAAAAGCTATGTCAGCATCAGCATTATTGATTAAACTGGGTAAAGTAAACGGAAGTACTCGATTGTACTAATTGGATAAGTTTTATGATTTGATAGCGCTTTTTATGAAAATTTTAAGACTCGATTCCATTCTCGCTATAAGTTTTAGAACTTCCAACGCTCCGCGTATAAATTTTGCAAATTCTTTGTAGTTGTTAAGCATGTAAAGTAATATCGGTGAATCTAAGTTTCTTTATCTATATTTTGCTGAGCATGTCACTTTCTAATCATTCAACTTGTTGACTGCCCAATGAGAAGAGTTTTCAAACCGTTGACCGATCACTAATTAATAATATCTCTCTCTCTCTTTATTTTCTTTTTGGGCCGTCCAGAATGAGGAGTTGTAAGCTTGTAAGCGACGACGTCTTGAAAGCGATCTAAATAATTGAATACATTTGACATAGGGGTGTGCATGGTCCGGGCCGATCCAGTCTCGATATGAAACCGGAGACCGGATCAGTAGTCCCGACTCCCAAATTTTGGGGACTAGGACCGAATCGGCCCAAGACCGGCGGTCCGGTCCGGTCCCAATGGACCATCCATGTGATAACCATAAAGGACATTGCTCCGAGGCACACCTTGTACATGTAATGTTAGTAGTTTGAAATTGTTTAGGATGGATAAAATGGAAAAAGCCTAATAGGTTATTGTTTACGTAGCAAAACCCGAAAACTCATGCTCGTAAATTATATGATATATGAACACAACATTAATTCACGCAAGAAACAAAAATTATTGCAAAGTTCATAGTTGTGCAAATACCCCCTCCGTTCATCTTCAATTAGAAACCCCAAAGGAAGATGATGCAACGTAGTCAAAGATAACCACATGATAGTTCCATTACAAAATCTTGACATGTGCAAATGAATTTGGATACAAATACGAATGACACAGGAACTAAATTTCCAAAAGGGATGTTATATAAGTATGACAATACCGTGTGTGTGTGTGTGTGTGTGTTTTATATATTTTGGGCGGTCCGATCCGAGCCGTCCGGTCTAATCCCATCCACATGGAACAGAGGACCGGAGCGCCCGGTCGCGGTCCCATTTATTGGGACCGGGGACCGAGCGGCCCCCCTCAAGGATTGGACTAACCCGGCCGGTTTGGGCCGGTCTCGGTCTAGTCAAGGCCGGTCCTATCCGGTTTGTTTACCCCTACATTTGACAATTGACTCACTCATTCGTTATGTAGAGGTCCTAATGCGCAATATAAATTCAAAAGAATACTTATTAAAAGAAGATACCCAAGAATTAATTATTCTGCTCACGTCATATATACTGACAATCGACGCATTTGAACTGAGAAACCCTAGAAAATGACATAATACTTATCAGCAAGCAAACGAAGCTTCAAACTGAAAAAAAAAAAGAAGCTTCAAGGAAAGATGCGATAGCAAATGAAGCAAATAGGATCAGCCATCGTTCAAGCACCGCAGATTACTCGAAAAAGGATTCGGAGAATTTAAGGATTCTTAACCTTGTGCTAGAACTGCCTCTTTTGAATTGTTTCTTCCCGAAATTAAATATTGATTTTGGCCTCATCTCATCGTTTTCTGGGTGTCTTTGAAAGGGACAAAGGGCAAGTTGGAACGATTTAGACTCTTTGCTATTTAATGAACTTATAAGTTTTTTTTGGCACTGCTTCAACAAAATAAATAGCTGAAAAAGAAGAAGCTATGCTCATTTTCATGTCCCTTAGCCAATCGGACAGGGGTATCGGCATGCGATAAGTGCAACTTTAAAGAGATAGATATCCCCAATGAGCTAATCATCTCTATTAGGGTAATTCTTTGGATAGGATCAACCATCATTCAAGCGCAGCAGATTACTCAAAAAGTATTTGGAGACTTTAATGATTCTTAACCTTATGCTTAAGCTGCCCCGTTGAACTGTTCATTCACGAAATTAAATATCCATTTTGGCCTCATCTCAGCATGTTCTGGGTGTCTATGAAAAGGGACAAAGGGCAAGTTGGAACAATTTAGATTCTTTGCAATTCAATGAACATATAAGTGTTTTTTTGGCATTGTTTCAACAAAATAAATAGCTGAAAAATAAGAAGCTACGCTCATTTTCATCACCCTTCGTCATCGAACAGTGGGTATCGGCATGTGATAATTACGAGTTTAAAAAGATAGACACTTCCAATGAACCAATCATCTCTATCGGGGTAATTCTTTGGGTAAGATCGGCCATCATTCAAATATTGCAGATTACTCAAAAAGGATCCGGAGACTTTAATGATTCTTAACCTTATGGTAGAACTGCCCCTTTGAAATGTTTCTTCACAAACTTAAATATCAATTTTGGCCTCATCTCATCGTTTTCTCAGCGTCTACGAAAGGGATAAAGGGCAAGTCGTATCGATTTAGATTCTTTCCAATTTAATGAACATATAATTTCTCTCGCACTGGTTTCAACAAAATAAATAGCCGAAAGATAAGAAACTACGCCCATTCTCATCTCCCTTCGTCATCAAATAGGGTATTGGTGTGGGATAATTACGACTTTCAAAAGATAGATATCCCCCAACGGATGAATCAATCTCTATTAGGGTAATTTTTGAAATCTGATTCTGAACATTAATGGACATTTTTTCCTTGGATAATCATAGTGGAAGGAATGAATAAGGGCCAGAATAATCATGTGGAGGTGGTTGCTGCTTGAAGAATAGGGTGAATCCAGAGCCTCACTATGTACAGAAAAAAATTGGACCAAAATAAAAGGAAGGTCATATCACAAAACCCTTAACCCAAAAGGCAGGTAATTAATTATTCTTAATTAGCAGAAAGGCAGTGGCGAAGTTTCCAGCTACAAACAAAATGAAGGAGACAGATACACAAATGCAATATATCAATTCGTATTCTTAGCCTTATTCTTCTCCTTATATTGCAGAAAGTCCATGCAAAAAAGCAGCAGCCTTATCTCCTTCCCTTCCACAGTTTCCCTCTTCCCTTTTCTGTGTTCACCGAGACATCATCTTCAGATTTTGGTCGCATGGTGTGTTCTTGTCTGAACATCCTCTTCTCTTTTCTCTGAATTTTTTTTTTTTTGAGGGGGTTTTTGACTTGTTTGATGTCTTTCTGCAGGAGCCTGAAGCTGAAAACATCAACTATGAGGAGGTTTCTCTCTCTCTCTCTCTCTCAAAGAAAACTTTCGTTGGTTCTTCTGGTTTTCTTTACGATGAACATCTGGTATTTTCCCTTTATTATTTAGCTGCTTTTTTTTTTTTTCCGTTGTTGATGTTGCAGGATTACATAACGAATTCCAGAGGGCTGAAGCTCTTCACATGCAGTTGGCTTCCTCGGGGCCGAGAGCCGAAAGCTCTGATCTTTATGTGCCATGGATATGGCATGGAGTGCAGCATCACCATGAGGAGTTAGTCCCCTTTGCTTTCTTTCTGACCATCCTTTGCAATTCTCTTCAAAGACCCTTGATCTCAACCTTGGGTCCTATTTTCAATTCGTTTGATCAGGCACCGCCGTCCGGTTGGTGAACGCGGGTTACGCTGTTTACGGGATCGACTACGAAGGGCACGGGAAATCGGACGGATTGATGGCCTTCATCAACAACTTTGATGATCTTGTGGATGACTGCTCAACTTATTTTACCAGCATCTCTGGTAATCAAAGCCTCAATCTTGTTTCCCTCTCTTGCTGATATAACACACATTAATGGCCAATTTACATTACAACTTCCAGACTCCCAACTTTTGTTCCTGCTTATGTTTTTTTTTTTTTCCTTCCTTCCTTCCCTTTTTTTATTTGGTTATTTAATTTCCATTTTGTTTGTGCTGATGTACAGAAAGAAGAGAGAACAAGAAGATGATGAGGTACTTGATGGGAGAGTCCATGGGAGGAGCAGTTGCCCTTCTTTTACACAGAAAGAAGCCAGAATTCTGGGATGGAGCTGTCCTGGTCGCTCCCATGTGTAAGGTGAGCTTGCACACGTGTCTTCGCCTTACTCGCTTACACGCACGTTGAATTTGACATCTAAACCGATCTCGCGTCCCTTATTTCCAAAAACTTATTAAAACAATAAGAGATGTACGGATTCTCGATAAGAAATCATCACTATTCGACTCTCTTTTCAACCCTCATATATCTTTTCCTATCTTTCCCACTCTCTTGAAGATCAAAATTATTGACCTCCACATAATTTTTTTTCCCACTTTTCCTTTTTTCTTTCGAGACGAAAGAAAATTTTTTGTTTGGCATTTGGCCAGCTCAAAATTCCGCTTGTGTCGCCCTCAACAGGTCGGTTTAATAAACATAAAATTATGGATTCCTCTAGCTTTAGATGAAATGTTTTATTCTATTATTGCAACTTCAGAGAGATAGGAAAGATCCTGAAAGACTTTTCATATGATTGGAAGTCCACAAAGTGATCATAGTGCTGTTAGGTATGCCTGCACCAGCACCAACCAGCTAAAGTCAACTCTGAATGATGTGTTACTGCAACTATAACTTTTGGTAAATGGATTTGACAAGTGCAGTTCATAAATGAAAATTTGACTAGTTTTTTTTAGGCAGTGAGTAGGTTTTGAATTTTAATAACAGCGGGTAGTTTTCTGTTTTTGAAGGTCTTACAATTCTAGACTTTGAGAGAGTTTTTTTTTATAAAAAAGAAATTAAAGTGCTTGCACAGATGTGTGCATTCAAGTTCTTTTTAAAAAATGTATGCTGTTTTTGAGCTGCAATTGCTGTTTCAGATCGCCGACGATGCGAAGCCGCCGACCTTGGTGATCAACATACTCACTAAACTGATCAATGTCATCCCGACCTGGAAGATTGTCCCGACTCCGAGCATCATCGATCTCGCTTTCAAAGTTCCTGAAGTAAGAGAGCAGGTACATTCCTATCACAAGCAGGCATTGAGTGCCCACTCACTGTGAAGTAATCATCGATGATCAATTTGTCAATGTTGATTCTGTATGCTTTCGACATTGAACTAGTTATCATGATCAGCAAGCTCTCGTTTTATAATTGTGCAAGTTCTGTGAGAAGTGAAGGTCGGTGGTGGGCTACCGAACATGAGTCGGATGACAGATCTTTATAGATGGTGACTGACTCTGCAACTTTTTTGCAACAGGTAAGAGCAAACAAATATTGTTACAAAGGACGGCCTCGGCTGAAAACGGGCTACGAATGTCTGAGGATCAGCTTGGAATTAGAGAAGAGGCTTAACGAGGTTCTGCAGCATCGTTCCCTCCTGTCTATCATTCTATTCTCTCAAGAAATCGATCGGCTCCTTTTGGCTGTCAACCACAAAATACTTGGTTAAACAATCTCTTGATTCCAATGCTACACAATGTTTGTTCCCCTGCTCCCTGAAAACATCTCATTTTCACTTAATAGGTCTCCTTGCCATTCATAGTTCTCCATGGGGAAGAAGACAAAGTGACGGATAAATCCGAGAGCAAGCAACTCTATGACTCCGCTTTGAGCTCGGACAAGACATTCAAATTGTATCCAGGCATGTGGCACGGTTTGCTGTACGGAGAGCCACTGGAGAATATCGAAATCGTCTTCAACGACATCTTGGGATGGTTGGATAAGAAAACTTCACTAGGGAATTCAAGGCTGGAGAGAGAACTGAAAGAACAGAATGACCTGCAACCAAAAGATATGTAGAACTCAGAGAGGCCGAGCGGTACAGAGATTAGATAGCTCTCCGTGTGATAATTTCATTGTGAAATGCGACTTTAAGAGGGTTCTCATCGGGTGAGTGATTAAGTTTCGCTTGCCTTGTTAGGGGCAATCAACTTAGGACTGGTGTGCTTTGTCAGGGAAGAGGACATGTCGCCGAAGAAGCGAGCTAGAAAGCTCGTAATAGTGCTGCTGCAGCTGCAGCTTATTCATACCATCAAGAGCAAACTAATGCGCGAGTTTCTTAACTAGTGCACCGCCTGCCATGGTAGATTCTATGTCAAAGAGATCATTCTTTGTGATTGCCCACAAGTCATGCCTAAACTAAGAGTTTCCGTTTTCTCCAGAACAATATCATCTTTTCTGTAATCATTAGCCTGTTCCTAAGCATCGAAACTTAGCATCCGAACGATTTTCCTGTACTTGCGTTGGCGATTCTGCATTGATCTCCGATGCTTTGGGAGAAGAAATACCCATAATACAACCTAGGTGACCATGAGGAATTCAAAACATGAAAGACGCAATAACCATGCCTTAAGTTCCAAGCAAATCAATGGCCAAAAAGGGTTTTCATAAGAAAGCAGGATAGCGCCCTGACAGTGGCTTGATCTATATCAGCAACATGCCCGAGTTCGACAATTTGCAACTAGAACCGACCGGCGAGATTTCTCTGAGTTGTTAAAATTCCTTGAAAATTTGCTTCTTCTTCACGGTTCAAAGAGGACAAAAGATGACCACCTACTGCCATCTCAATGACAAAACAACTCCAACACAACCAAACCAAAACCCAACATCTGCTTCCCCCCTTATAAGAATCTCATAAGTAGCAGACACGATTAAAATCCTGTTTATTCTTCCTCAATGGGCAATGCTAAGAACACCGGCAACCTAGCATCGACACTGCTGGTCATCATCATCTTTACCTTCATAGACCAGTCATCGTTGGCCCGAACCCTGGGCAATCCCGCCCCAAATCCCCACCAAAGCCATCACACTGTCACATTCCTAATGAGAAATGTCCTGAGCAACATTTCTTACTCGAGACCGGCCACAGGTAAATTCCCCAACAATCAACTCCCCTTCCCAAAGCCGCTAGGCCTTTTCCCTCCCAGCAAGGGCATTCCATTAACCCAGCCTAACAACCCTCTGGGCCCGGTGGTCGCCGGTTCGTCCACTGGAACACTTGACCTGGCTGGCACAGGCTTTTCATTTCCGGCCATCGCCACCCTTCAAGAATTGCAACTCAGCAGCATAACAGAGATTAGTGAGTACTTATTTGAAGGCTTGGTTTTCAGTTCCCGGGTGATTGGAAAAGCACAAGGAGTGTATGTTGCCAGCTCCGAGGATGGAACCAGCCACATGATGGCAATGACCGCACATTTCGCAGGCAACGAGCTGAAAGATGGACTGAGGTTCTTCGGGGTTCATCGGACAGATGTCTCAGAGTCTCATATCGCAGTCATTGGCGGTACAGGATTGTATGATGGTGCAAATGGCTATGCTAGTATCAAGTTCATTGATGGTGGATATAACCTTAGTGGGGAAGATACAAGAGAAAGCATGTACCTTCTGTTCACAGTTTACCTTAGCTAGTGAAACATCGTTAACACATACATATGCATGCATCCAAATTCCATCCTCTTCATCTGGAAGCACAATCTTTACATGCACCCCTGTAATCCATTAGGGTTGGACCTTGCAGGAGATATTTCTTATTCAAATCTTAGGATGGCAGGCTGTTGTTTCGCGAGCTACATTCGAGTCTACGAGTTCATCAACCATCAAAGTTGTCTCTTTTAAGCTGGATGTCTTCCATTCCTTCTCTCTATCCTCTTTACCGAATGTCTCTGTGATCAGAGACAGTGATCATTCAAACTGAGGAAACCGGGTACTGCAAATGCCCACTGCAACTACACATGTATCAGTTGAAAAAAACAGCAAAAGGATTCTCAGCCTTACTTCCGCATTTTAGTATGTTGGACCAGTGCCTCAAGGAACACCTGCAAGCTGACATCTCATATGATTCAAAAGTGGCAAACCAGATATTCGGCTGGACCTTCTGCTGAGCTGGTTTGAACTTAACTTTTGTCGATCATTGTCCGAGTTCTAAGGACTCAGTACAGTATAAATGGAGATTTGAAGGACCCAACATCGTGATGGTAATAATGCAGCAGCCATTAACAATGCTAAAGCGAACCGATGAAACTTTGCCACAAGACATTCAGAATTTTCGGACTAATCCTCCACAGCTGTCTGCCTTTTCCATGAAAAACTGCTAGTGGTAGACAAAAAAAAAAAAAAATGTGGCTCGTGAAGTATAGAGTTGTTCTGATAAATTAATACGAAGTTTGAGAGATTGAAATCGAATCAGCTAAGATCATCACTTGTTTGAGTGTAACAGGACATCCGATTTCTTAATTTGAGGCTAAATGATCGAGCTTATGAGCTGAATTTCCGGACTAATCTCCATTCGAACAAGGGAAAATAATCAACTACTTCAACTCAACAGCTCCACTTTTTTCACCAAGAGACTAGCTCATCAAGCTATATACACACCTTTCACTTGCAACGTACCAGTCCAACAGGTCACCAGAGTACAACCCCCTTCCACAATTCACAAGTCACCTCCCACAATGGCCAAAGTTCAACTTGTAGCCGTTGCTGATGCGTCGACACAATCTGCCCCAGCTGGTACATTGCCCGAGTGGCCAACTCCTAGATGCCACTGAAGCAGACTTACCACTACCCGACACCTCACCTCCGATGCCACAGTGGCACCAGTGGCCGTGGCCCGCTGCTGATGTAGCTGAGGACCCGCCCGTCCCAGACACGCATTTGGGCTTCAATGCAATTTGTGTTTTCAATTCTTTTTTTTTTTTTTTTTGGTGGAGTTGTTGAGGAGAATATTTAATACGACCTTTTTTTTTTTTTTCGTGGAGAGGTTGAGGAGAAAATGATTGAACATTCCTCAATCTCACTTTCAATTGTCATTCGATGTTCCCTATATGCCACCTGCTTTTCTCCGTTGACCGTTGGCCAGCAAGTCAACACGAACCCTTGTACGTATGAATGGCCAGTAGAGCCAAAAGAAAAACGGTAAAAAAAACATAATACGGACCCAAAATTTTTAAAAAAAAATGGAAAAAATGTTGGTGCCAAATTAAAACGTGCGAATTCTGCGGCAAAAGATGAATGTTTAATGTAGGAACATGTGTGGTGTAATTTTAAGAAACGTGGAGGAAAAGGAGTGGTTCTATTGGAAAAGTTGACAAATGACATAAAGTCAAGCACTCCCTGGGGACCCTTATGCTCTTTTTCAAAGTCTTGTGACTTCATGTTGGTCTCATTGAGACCACGCAAAATGGAATTTATGTGCAAGAGAGGTGGTTTTTCTTATATTTTTGTGATTAATGGACTGTTTTTCTTAGGAACTACGACATTACTTGAGAGGTGTTCATTTAAGATCCATAACTTTATTCCAACTGCTTGAATGCCACATTATTTAAAGATTGTTTACTTAAATGCCATTAGTGATTTGTGTGGTCGAACAAATCGATGTGACGTTAATTTTCTATGAACTTCGTGTGATGGCTCATCGATGAGTTCAAGTCAGCGAAAGCATGCAAAACGATGTCCCACGCCGGCGGTATCGTCTCGTCTTGCCACCTCGTCCCCCTTCTTACCCTTGCCTGCCAAATCCAACATCGGACCCCCTATCTCTATCACCCTTGCCACCACTCCCACCGCCACCCACCCTCCCTCCCTCCCTCCCTCCCTCCCTTCGATAGCCTTGCTCTATCATGTCCCATACTGTTGAGGACGCCGAAATTCGACTCTATGACCTTTCATTTCGTAACTCCAACCATGGCTTGTCCCCGACATTGATAAAGTCTTTTCGGAGGCACTCAAATGAACACTTTTTAAAACATTATGACATTTATGTAATCCAAAGAAAATTATGAGTGGAAAAGTAATAACATTCATGGTGTCTTTTTTTCCTTGTTCTTTTCATTACGAGAGATGAGAACTTTTATGTTGTTTAGTTTGATTTCGGAACAAATGTGGCGAAATAAAAGGTGCCTAGCAACTAGTGGCCGAAAATAACGTGCTTGTCAACTTAAACTTTGCGTGGTAATTACGTGGAGCTAAGGTGGCCAAATAGAGATTACACCATTGCAATAACAACAGGCGAAAGACCAATCGTGAACGTGGACGACATTATAGCTACAATCCATATCCATGTCGTACTATTGATCAATCGTGAAAAGGATGGATTTTTTATTTTTATTTGCTTCATAATGTCAATCTTTATTCTATTTGTCAATAACAAATATGTGAGCTCCCTTTTCTTTTTTATTGAATAAAACGAAAAGGGATCAAATTGAATAAGAATTTCGCATGCGTGCCCTTCTTAGTTAATAACAAAAAAAAAAAAAAACAAACGATCGAACATGATTAATTAGTATTACCATATCTGGTTAAGATGGGAAAACATCGTGTATGATTTTTTTTTTTTGTATGGTAGTTCTATATTTGCAAAGACAATTTAAAGATTTAGGATTATGTAAGAGCATGCATCATACATGTCGGTTGAAGATAGGGAACTTTCGAGGGATTCCACCTAACTTTCCCGAGTCACATATAAAATTCGAAACCGACGGCCACAAGTTACAGCTCGCGAGCACATTCCACGCTATATTGACCCACAAGTTGACATAAACCCCGGAAGAAGAACCACCCCGCTCGTTGGAAACCCCTGCCGCTTCTTCTGCATCATCAACGCCCTGATAGGAAGAGGCAAAAAGAAAACTTTCCCCATTCACTCCTGAAAAGAAGAAAATCCCACCAAAATGGCTTTGGAGATCTGCGTCAAGTCTGCTACTGGAGCACCCGATGTTCTTGGAGACTGTAATTTTCGACTCTGTTTGGTGTTTTCGTCATGTGGGGTGTGGGGATTTTGGTTGTGTTCTTTGCTGATCGGGCTTTTGTGATAATCCGTGTTTTCTTTTAGGCCCATTTTGTCAACGGGTGATGCTAACTTTGGAGGAGAAGAAAGTCCCGTACAAGAGCCGCCTCGTCGATCTCAGTAATAAACCCCAATGGTAAATCTTTCTCTCATGAAGCAGTTTTCCGAGGAATGTCATGCTTTTCGTGTTTGTCTCTTGGGATTGTAGAGGTTCTGGTCTTGATGATCTTTTTTGTGATGGATGTTTCACTGTAGGTTCTTGGAAATAAATCCAGAAGGGAAGGTGCCACTGATTAAGATCCATGATAAGTGGATCGCCGACTCTGATGTGATTGTTGGCATTCTTGAGGAGAAATACCCTGAACCTTCGCTCACTCCTCCCCCTGAGTTTGCATCTGTGTAACTCTCTCTCTCTCTCTCTCTCTCTCTCTCTCTCTGTATGTGGGTCTGTTTTCCTGTCATATTTTCACCGTTCTGGTTTATTTCCGTCTGTTCTTTGTTTGAAATTTCTTGCTCTCAGTTTTCTTCAGCAGTTTCGTGGAAGGTTTCCTCTTGATTTAAGAGACATTGATGGGTACTCCTGCTATGTGCTTAATAATAGGGGTCTTAGCGTTCTCTTTTACTTCGTTTTAAGGCTAGGTATATGTATGGATTAGTAAGATGTGTATTGTCAAAATGTCTTGAAAAGCTTGTTTTCTTTTCTTGTGTTAGATGGATCAGATTCTGTTTTCTTGAGTTTTGAATTTCAACCAGTGCCACGCCTCCTTCTCAAATTGCAGGGGCTCGAAAATTTTCATCTCCTTCGTGAAGTTTGTGAAGAGCAAGGACCCAAGTGACGGCACTGAGCAGGCCTTGCTTGATGAACTGAAAGCCCTGGATGGTCATCTCAAGGCTCATGTAAAATACATGTTCACAGCCAACTGCACATAGAAGTTGCTTGAAAATTTTGCAGTTTCTTCTGTAGGTTTACTGGTGTGTATAATTGTGGGTGCAGGGTCCATACATTGCTGGAGTAAAGATAACAGCGGTTGACTTGAATTTGGCCCCGAAATTGTTCCATCTCGAGGTTGCTCTTGGCCACTTCAAGAAATGGACAATCCCAGAAAGCTTGACTCATGTCCACAGCTACACCAAGGTAAAAGAGCCTTTTATGTTTCTGCAAATTGTTTTATGTTGGTAAGTGTTAAGTTTTTGTAGAATAAGGTTCCATTGTGCTAGCTATTAGTTTTGTCCGTCGGTAAGTAAAGTTTTGAAGGTGTCTGTGAAAGGTTGATAAACGGACAGAAATTAACAGCCATCATGTGTGCTGCATACATGTAATTTGTTGATAGTTGATGCGCTCCCTCTTTCATCCATTTACAACATGATTTTATTGCTACTAGCGCCTGTGCCGGTATTGTTGCCAAATTTGCTGGGGAGGCCCTCCTTTTCCAATATGTGATCACACTTCTTTTGTGTTGAAACCTTTGGTGCATGTCGAAGTGTTGTGAAAGGTGAGAAAGAGGACAAGAGGCTGCGTCCTGTCATAGAAATCTAGTTGCCAAGGCATTTGTCTGGTGTATTGATATTTGCTGACATAAACCGTGGATTTCCGTTTGTTTCAGGGACGTTAAACTTAAAACCAGGAACTCACATCCACAGATCCTTGTACCATTCCAAATATCGAATATTTGTTTCTTTGCATAAGAAACAGGTGGTCGATATATGGCATTGCCTTGGTGATTACTTGACCACCTTAGATATATCGTCTCCGATAGGACGCTCATCATCGCTTTTCTTGATGTAGGAGGGGCATTGTTTAAGTCTTAGCTGTTTTAAGTGGACTAGGCTAATCCTTGAAAACCTTTCGCGTCGTTTCTTTCTCGATCGTTGTCCAGGTCTTGTCATTTGCTTCTCTAGCATCTTATGCAGCTCCTTAAGAGTGGAAAATAGACAGGTTCACGTGGACACTCTTTAGGTAACAATTGATGTTTCATTCGTTTTTGCAGCTGCTGTTTTCTCGGGAGTCCTTCGTGAAGACCAAGCCGGCGAAGGAGCATGTGGTCACCGGATGGGCGCTGAAGGTCAATGCAGCATGAATCTCTGCTTCTGCGTTGTGAGTGTTGGTTGAACTTTTGTTATGAAAGTGTGGTTGAGGCTTGAGAGCTATGCATGTTAGTTAAGCCAATAAATGTGTACTCAATCTCACCCTTGTTGGGCTTTCGGTATATATAACTATACTGGTGTGGCCTGAGTGTGGTTTGAATGGAGGTTTGCAAATCTTGGCTTAAGCCCTTCTCGTGGTACCCATGAATGGTTCTTCCTTGGAGTATCAAATCCCAGAGCTCATCAATCAATTCTCTAAAGGAGTCGCCTTTATCGCTGGTCGGTTCGGATGATTAGTGAATTCTTCTCGGGAATATACACTATTCGAGACTATAATAGCTATTCGAGTAAGCGGAGATTTGTTTTGGTAGTCACAAACCATGTTGATGAAATAAATGGTTCATGAATTTTGACCCAATGTGCAATCTAATCCCTAAACTTTTAATTTGTTCAATGTGATTCTTAAACTTTAGCTAAATGTGCAATATCGTTCTTGAACTTTTAAATTTATTCAGTATAGTCCTTCGACTTTTCGTACATGTTCGATTTAATTTCCGGTTTACGTAAAAATGTTCAACGCTGTCCCTAAATTTGAATCAATTGAAATATAAGTTTTGTACATTTTCATATAATTCAATGATTAAATTGTACACGTATCAAAAGTTTAGAAATCATAGTGAACATTCTGTTCAGAAATCAAGTTGAACGTTGTCTGAACTCGGAAGTGAACGGCATTAACGCTGGCAATCGAGGGAAAGAAGGAAGATTGCCGATACCTTACCAACTTTCGGGCCCAATTGAATCCGACTACAGCACCCGACAACAAAGACAAGCAAGTACTTTTCGGCCCAAGTTCTCAAAACCGCATCTGGGTTTGGGCTCAACTGGAGAGATACATCCTTCTGGGTTGGGGCACACACGTATTAAAATCAAGTGCACATATTAAAACAGGATGTTGCTTCCTTTGCTGCTTACGTAGAATTATACTAAGAAAATTCGATTTAGTTATGGTAAGTTTTGAAAGGTCGTGTATTTTTTTTTTGGGTATATTTGAAAATTGGGTAAAATTGGTCACAATGGTAAACATTTTTGTTTTTCAACAAAAAGTTGGAATAATACCAGTAACAGAAAAGATAAAAAAACATAGATTGAAATGATTTGGACATGTTTTTCAAAAATTTCTAGATGCTCCGATAAGAACAAAAGTTTGTTATCGAGAGCATGACATGAAAAAATGAAGAGGTCGTAGAAACTTATCTGAAGGAAAGTAGTCAAACGAGATTTAATGAAGTTGGAAATAGATTGGCGTACGGTTTATCTTAGGATGGAGTGGAGGAAAGCTATTAGCATTGTGGAGGGACAGAATTTTTATGTTCCGGACTATTCTTTTTAGTCCTTTTTTCCTATATATATTTATTTTTTATTTTTTATTTTTATATAATTATTTTTTTTTCTCAATCGGTCTTACTTTTATGTCATTTATTTTTGGGTTCATCGACCGCCGATCCCAACTAATTTGAGATAAAGTTGATGTTGATGTTGATAAACATCTTTGTTTTTGCTTCTTTTTCATTTTTTCGATTTTTGCCTTAGTTTACACATGCAAAATGATCAACGAGATGTTCCAACACGAATCTAGTAGGTCCGGAAGTCGTTAGTTGTGCATTCTCATCCGAAGCGTGTCGCTTTCTCTTCATTCCAATTTTTAAGAGGTGTCATCATGCGATTTTACTAATCTATAAGATACTCTTTTAACTATAGTCATTAATACGATTCATACCAAAAAAAAATTAAAAAATATATATAAGATCATTGCCCTCCCTAAAGTTTGTGAGTTAAATCGGACTGAACTTGTTACGCAAATGATTGGGAAATACTGTTGAAGCCTACGGGGGACCACGGGCTGCTACATAGACCGTCGGCATCGCCCTCAAAAGGGTGAGTTGATTGAAAACGACGTCTCGTTTTTGCCATGCCCCCGGTGACCCCACATTATTCGCTTCATTTATTAAGCATTCCTCCACTAACGATAACGTCGCACGCGACCTCGATCCCGGCGGCCCTGCAAAAACGACAGACCCCGCACCACCGTTTTGGCGACGACAACAAATGACGGGTGCAGATTCCAGGTGTCGTTTCGTGGGAAAGCGAGGCACCCACCTGCATAATGCAACGACCACGTACGACCGCCCCTCCTTTCCTTTCCTTTCCTTTCCTTTCCTTTCACACACTGCGTGCGCAAATCGCGGAGGCCAATGGGGCGCCGCCACGTCACTACGTGGAGATCGCTTAATGGTGAAGTGGAGAGAGGATTCCATCGTCCGGTGAGTTTGGTGTCGCGTATTTCTATGAGTAGATGGATTTTTTTTAATCGGAAATTTCCCTGCATAAATTAAGACTGTATATGGTAACGTTTTTATTCCCGAAAGCATATTTGAAATAAAAATATTTTTTTATATTTATGTTCTCAACTACGATTTTCGAGAATAGAAACGCATTCGGCAAGTATTAAAAAAAAAATTTTTTCACCAAAAGGAAGGATTTGCAACCGGCGATCGGCGGGAGTGGAGGCCGATGGGGGCTGTGGCGGCGGCGGGCGACCTGCGGCTGCTAGCGGCGTTCGCTTGAACTCCTCGCCGACGATGGTGGGCGGTAGTGGCTTGCACAAGCTCGTGCTCGAGTTGTTTCTAAAATGTGTTCCAAAACACGTAAATAAGTTTTTTTTGTTTCTCATTTTTGCTCCAAAAGTATTTTTGTTTCTCAAAAGTGTTCTCGGAATACTTTTGAAATAATTTTTTACCATACACATTTCCGGAGTGTTACCATACGGTCCCTAAATGTCCGTTTGTTCAAAAGAAAATCGATTTTGAAGAATTATTTTTACGCTTTTCGGTGTTTGAATAACTGAAAACGAATCTTGATCTACGGAAAACGTTCATTGTGGACTAAAAACAACAAACTAACCATTTTCTTTTAATTTTTTTCATGGAAACTATTTTTCTTTATCATGAAACTTTGAGTGAAACAAACACAACCTGATATTAGGAAGTGGTTCATACTTCCCTTCGATAGGAAGGCACGGGTCTTGCTATGGATACTATGAGTTTAAATTTTATTGATAGTTTTGGTTTGGGCCCAATAAATAACAACCGAGGGCGCGCATGACAACGTTTTACGTTCTAGAAATCAATCTCTGATCAGAAGTTGATTTTTCTACTTCTAAAAGGAATTAAAATTTTCTTTTTACTTCTTCTAGTGGCTTCAAAACTACTTACGGAGTAAAAAAAAAAGGCCAAAAGTGAAAAAAAAAAAAAAAAGTTGAGCAACCAAACGGATTTTGGCTCTAGAATTATTATCATGCGCGCCTTGAGTGGCCAAGGACTTTCTCGGCTTCTAAGATTTTCTTGTGCCTTCTAATATAATCTCTTTCTCATATACTTGAGAGTTATAATAAAGATGTGAGAGATGCTAAATATAATGAAAGTCTCTGCTGGATATATCATTAATTTAAGGGTAAACCATGATGAATCCCGTGTCTCGACTCCTCTTTCTCGCATTTACTCTCGATTTCGTTGTATTTGTGTGCTCACTCCTAACACCTAAAACTATACTCATTATCAAAAGGAATTTACGTACCGAGATTTTTTAGGAACATGTACGTTTGTACGTATTTGAGAGATTTCGACCAAAATAAGATCTATTCAAAATTATTTAACCTATGAATAGGATTCGAGTGGGCACACACAGTGAATGCATTTATATCCCTAATAATTCATCTGAATCAAATCAAATTATCGTTGTTAAAGTCAATAATCCCACGAATTTGTTCTTATCATTGAAGTTTTCAGGGAGAGCCTTAAGCGTGCAAATGATACGCGTGACCGAAAATATTATTGCAGCATATAACAAACAAAGAAGAAAATTTTATACGGTGCAAATACGAGGTGAAGCGAAGAGTTGACGTTCATCACGAGCCATGACTCCGATGTCATGCTAAAGTTATGTCAAGGGAAACTCAGTTGGCTATACATTGAGGGCAATCACTCAAAAGTAAATGAACGCAACACTTTTATAATTATAAGGTTCTGGCCGGACTTTTCAAATTCCGATGGGTGCGTTTGGGTCATGCGTGTTTTTTTTTTTATAGCCATACATGATAGGGGTGAGCGGTTCCAGATTCCGTACTGATTTCACTTTTTTTTTATTATCAATAATACGGGTTCCACTTGAAATCAGTAGCCTACCCGTCAGAACAAGTTCCTCCTTTTTAAAACCCGATGCCTACCATGCCTACTCTGAAATCTACCATGTCACAAGTTCCAGAGAGTCTACCCAAGTTCTACATGTATTCGTAATTAAACGATTGAAGTGAATTATCACAGTTAATAACTATCATTTACTGTTACAATCCGCTCATCACCACTCATATTTAGACATTATAAAACATTAACAAAGTAAAAGTCTCCATTATAAATATCGTTGGAAATAAAAGCTCGGATTAGTTTTAGATTACACACCCATCATCGTACGATATAATACCGCGGGATCGTGAGAAGACATAAACCAAGAAAAAAAAACAAAAACTTGTTCCTGGAGCCTGGAACCTTCCCATCGAAACAAGTTTTTCGATTTTTAAAATATGAAACCTACCTTGCATACTCTGAAACCTAAAATCGGACCAATAGGAAGTGGTTCTGTTCCAGGTGCTCACCCCTAATACATGAAAATAAGTAAAAATATTCTCATTATGTATATATTTATACGATCTGTCAAAAAGTCAATAGCACACTCATCAAACCATTTATGAAAGTTTTAATAACTAATATAAAATTTCATAATTGGCTGCTTATACGATCCCATTAACAACTGCATATATACAAATGACTTACACTTTCATTCACTTAAATCTATTTACACACCAAGTTTTGCAGCACCAGTTCAATCATTGAAGCAGATGCATCATATTAGCTAGGGACAATTGCAGCTTCAGTGCTCTTCCGTATATGCAGATGATATATGGCGATCATCTTCACATTGTATGGACTACCGCTGAGAGAGAGAGACAGAGAGAGAGAGAGAGCGTTGGGGTGTGTGTGGTTTTGGCATATTGAGACAACTAAAGACATATATACCAAGGCGAAATCGCTTTCGGGGTAGCTACTATTATAAGAGAGAATATGTTAAACGTCTGGGTTTGAATGGTCGTCGGCGACGTCGGCATCATGTTGTGAATCTTTGGAGGCAGAATCAGAGGAGGAGATGATCTTCTGAATCATCCGGCTCGTCTCTTCCTCCGA
The DNA here is from genome assembly GCF_020921035.1 of Rhodamnia argentea. NCBI lineage: Eukaryota > Viridiplantae > Streptophyta > Magnoliopsida > Myrtales > Myrtaceae > Rhodamnia > Rhodamnia argentea. The sequence continues at coordinate 3,461,757 of NC_063154.1, read as the reverse complement.
CATTCGGTCGTCTTTGCCTCGAGACTGTGCATATTCCTCGAAGAACTCCTTGTTCTCTTTCTCCAGTTCATTCCACACTGCATCCATTTGCATTTCATGTGACACTCGAATCCATCGCATTAGATCTAGGAATACTTATTAGGCAAGCTGTGCGATAGAAAGTTCAAGCTACAAATAATCGATTATTTCCTTACAAGAAGAGTTAAAACTTTGAAAAATCGAGATTTTCCCTTATGCTTGCTTTCGGGATTAGCAAAATCATGTGTTTAGGAAGCTTCCTTCTGCTCAACATGTCTGACTATTGACGTATAACTCAAGAACTTGGTGTTTGTATATTATGCAAGAATGTTTTGGAGTTGAGCAAGAACTTGTTCATGCGATAGAGACCATGATGGCCGTGCTCTTAGCTATGGAGGTTAGTGAAGATTATTTCCCAAGAAACCCTAGGAGCTGAAGATACAAGACGTTTCTTTGAACAAGATCCAGATACTCAACAAATATGGGTTCGAAGTATATAAGCGGTAGATTTCATGACAAGGATTCTGTTCTGATGAATCCTTTCAATAGGGTTTACTTTGTTGGATTCTTTTCAACTAGTGTTGTTCCAAATTGCCGATGTTCTTATCGGCAAGCTCACTGATGATGAATTAGGATTCAATTACCTGCACGCACGTAAATAGCTACGCCAATATATATATGCGTCTAGAGAGGCAGAAGAAGAAAAGATCAAGATGATTTCTGATATAACACAAGAAGAAGAAGGAGAAGTACGAAGCTGACCGGTGGAGGTTATGACAGGTGTGATATCTGCATGCTTGGAGAGGGCTTCCATGCACTCTTCTTTACTCATCCGAAAGATCAAACACTTCTCTATCAGGTGATGCACCTATCATTCGCATATGCAACTCGGCGTCAAAAAGCAAACAGAGCACATAAAGATAGGCAAAAAAAAAAAAAAAACGAAGCGATCGATGATCTCATGCACGAAGATCCAGCAAAACTAGAAAGGAAAGGAAGAAGGGATTGACAGGACAGAACAAGATCAAAAGAGAGAGAGAGCCAATGAACAAAACAGCATGTTCTACAGAGACACAACACGAATATCAGAAGCACATGGAGATTGAGGCAAAGGCATAAAGATCAAGATCAAAGAGAAGAGAGTTAATCAGCAGATCTTTCCGTCCTCTCTTTGCCGGAACTTACTCGCGGACTTACCATGCGAATATACGAAGCAGACGACGAATCCGCCATGGAAGTACGGTTAGCTAATCTTTCAAACTCGCTTAACTCGAGGGCTGAGATCAAAGAGGAAGTGAAAAAGCCACGATCAAAAGGAACGTTGAGGAGACCCAAGTGACGAGACCTGGTGCAATATGATAAAGATATGGCTTATATATAAAGAGGGGGAAGATGCCAATGGGACCCGAGAAAAAATAAATATTAGAAAAAATTGGAAATTAAGGAAAAAAATAATTAAAAAGAAAATGGTGGGGACAAGAGTCCCACGTGGGAGATAAATGATAATTGGTGGAGAGGGGATTAGAAGAGATTTTGCAAATGACCAATCGTTTTGTCTTTATAGGGCTCTCTTTTTTTTTTTTTTTTGGGGCGGTTTGATTTGTCACCAATTAGCTACAGAAGAGCCCCCTCGATCCACGTGATGTGTGGGCCCCCTTCCCCCCTCTTCTTTTCTTGGAGAAATCCTCGGTACAAGACAAAAGAAAACCCTAGGTAGCATCCCTCCGCTAATTTTTGTTTACCAATTCCAACTCTCACCACAAAAGACGAAATTTAGGACAAATTTTACCGTTAGCCATTCGCACCACTTGTGTTAGTTTGTATGTAGATCATTCCACTTGCGTGGTTAGATATTTCTACTTATTTTTACCAAGATATAAAATTACAAATTTTGAATGGGACTGACAACTGGGTGATTCACCTCGATGATTGTTATCCTAAAAGTTCTGCTTTTGAATTTTCGTGTTCTCTTATTTCACGTGTGATGTGATAGGGATTGAAAGTTGTCATGTCGATTCGCACGTTTAAAATCTTCCTCCTAGCTACTGCCTTCTAGTGAGAGGGAATATTAAGATATCGCATAAGACGCGACATCTATGATAGTTTAAACTTTTTGGAACAGATATTGCATACTCGGTTTTTAGCAATTTCAGCGTTTTACGTCGCAGGTTCTTCGATCACTCGGTCAAAACCTTTGTCTATATAATCATGCGGAAGACAAGTACTGGTTTATTGTTTTATTTCGAAATGAATATATGATTGTTGATGTATGTTGAAGCTTCAATTGATAGTAAGCTCCAAAATTTGTGTCTGTGCACTCTCCTATGACAAATAGAATTATATTCGGATACACCTAGCTAGATGATGTTATCAATGTAGTTCTTCGAGAAAAATAGATGTCAGATCAATTGTTGTCATCAACATGCTGGATTAGATAGTAGATACATACTAGTATTTCTTTTATACTTGGAACACTATACTTTTCATCTACTAGCTAATAGGATAGTACACGTTTCATGTAATCTACATCAACTTTAATTAGTCGTCTTTTTTTAGTATTTGTGCCATTGTGAACAGAAGAACACAATTTCACAGAATCTCATCAAGCACGACCTCTCTCTCTCTCTCTCTCTCTCTCTCTCTCTCTCTCTCTCTCTCCAATCCCTGTACCACTCAGTCCATCGTAGTCAAATGAGCTACTCAGGCACGGCCACCGGCTCGTCACCAGCATAAACGTTGTCCTCCATAGCATCAGGGCCATTGAGGTTGCGGCTAACCTGCGGATCTGGAGGCCCAACCCGTCCACTACAGATCTGGAGGCATCAAGATCTAGAATTGTTGCCATCGATGAGAAACTTGTTGACGCCGACGAGGGAGGGGCTCGACGCAGCCGTGGGCGGCGAAGTTGACCCCGCTGAGCTCACCTTGAGAGAGAGAGGGAGAGAGGGGGGGGGGGGACCAGAGAATGGAGAGTGAGATATACACGTCGTCATCATCGGTTGGCGGTGGCTTGGTGGTGATACTCGCGGTCGTCGTCATCGTCGGTGTGGTAGGGACGTGGCCGTCCATGGGGTTGTGCTAACAGAAGGAGAGGGGGATGGGAATGAGTTGGATTTTAGAAAAATAAATTGGTGTGACAAGGATTAGGGCTGCCTTTGGTTCGGCTTTAGAAATGAGTCTGTGGAAAATGCAAAAGCCCTTAGTCTAAAGGCCTTTGGAGAAATATAAGTTGCGTTTGGCAAAAAATTCATCGTAAAGCAACTTTTAGTAAAGTAGTGTTTGGCAAAAAATAAAAAATTGCAAAGGACTTTATGCTGTAATTTTTCTTTTTTTATTAAAAAAATCAAACCCTCTAGCGAAAAGCTCAGGCCATTAGCGAGCAAGATTTGGGACTAGCGACCATCGACCAAGGGTTGTGCGATCTCACAGGCGGCGTGTGACCACCCTCACTCAAGAAGATGAACAATAGATCTAGGGTTTCACTTTTTAAAAGTAGTAACATTGAATTTTTAGAAATTTTTTTGTTAGGATTGGCGCACAATTGCAGCAAACGAGTGAGAAAGAGAAAATTGAGACATAAGATTTTATCCCGGTTCACCCTTAAACTAGGGCTATGTCCAACGAGGGATTTCACTATATCAACACCTCGCACCTCTCGTTATATCACTCAATTACAATAAAAAAAGAGTATACATAACGAGAACTATTCATAACCATAAGCTCAAACTACTAATGAAAAATTACGGGGCTTAAATCGTAAAAGCCCTCTGGTGTTTAGAGGGCGGTGCCCCCTTAAGACCCCCGCCAGAGCGGGACCCACATGCTTTCTTGTCGCAGGGGATTATGTACCATACCCCAACATTCTCCCACTTGGTGAATACTTCACAAGCTTCTTTAGACCCAACACAGTTGTACACCATTCAAACTTTTCTGCACTCACTGCTTTAGTAAAAAAATCTGTACTATTCACCTTTGTGTCAGCTTTTCCAAGACTACAACTTTCTGTTCTACTTTCTCTCGGATGAAGTGATATTGTATGTCGATGTGCTTTGTTCTTGCATGAAATGAAGGATTCTTAGTCAAGAATATAGCACTCTGGCTATCACACCCAATATTCACTTCTCATTGTGTAAAACCAAGCTCTTTATACAATCCGCACATCCAAATCACTTCCTTAACAGTATGAGTAAGAGCCATGTATTCTACATCAATAGTAGATAAAGCAACTATGCTCTGTCTCTTGCTCATCCAAACCACAGCTCCACCAAATAAGGAAATAACATAACTGCTAGTCGACCTCCCGCTATCAATATCACCTCCCCTATCAACATCAACAAAACACTTCAATTCTAACGCTTGCTATCCCTTTGAGCTTTTCATGCCTTCATAACATAACTCAAAGTCGGACGTGCCACGAAGATAACGAAGCACCCTCTTTGCGGTTATCCAATGCTCTTTACATGAATTGGACATATATATGTTCTTTACTCCCATTGCTTGAGCAATATCCGGACAAGTACATACCATGACATACATCAAGCGCCCAATTGCATTTACATATGGAATTGTTGCCATCTCTTCAGATTCCTCTTCGGTCTTGGGACACTAGAGTGTTGATAACTTGGAACTTGTGGACATAGAGGGATTCACGTGCTTTCCTATCGTAGGAGAATATAAACCATACCTCAACAGTTTTTAAGGACAAAATAGATAACCGATATATTTTCATTAAATGGGGCCTTAGCATTATGAAAATGCTAAAAACTCAATGTCGGTCCCTATTAGTATTAAACTTTCAACCTTCTCAATGCCAACTTCATCCCAAAACCCTTGGTTGCCAAAAATCCCAAATTTTCCGACCTCGAGGAGCTTTTAAAATGCTGAATTAAATGCACCCTAAAACAAAACTAGTCACGTGATAGAATCTAGCCATGGGGATAAAATACACGTAAAATTGGCAGTGATATTTCTGTATTTCAATTGGGTTTTTAAAGTTTGGTGAAATCAGGAAATAACATTGGGTTATGAGTGGCTTGCTATTCACTCTGGTCTCTGCTTAATTTGGGATTCGCAAGCGTACAAGTCTACAAGAATTGCCCATGCCAATCTAGGAGTGTCGTGCGATGATTGGTCCATTGCTCCAAAAAATTGAAACCGACATTTTGCCCTAAGATCAAATCAAACCCTCTCTAAAATCGTGCTATTCATTTGTGAAGTGAGAAGCGTCCTTTCCGCTAAAAGCTTTCGCATGCAGTCAGCTCAATCAATGTCTTCTCTTGTCTTGCTTTTGCTCTCTTTCGTGGGGGAAGGGTCCACCCCCTTACGATGACAACAGCGAGTTCAGGATCGTTGGCTCTGCCGCCTTTTTCTTGATAATGTCACCAATCATATCCCCTTTTAATAACCACAAAATACTTGTACAAATGAAGGAAATTACAGGAATATTATTCTACCATTGACGTGACAATTTCCTTCCATTATGCATGAGATATTGGCAGATTATAACTACGAATTTCACCTGCTTTTAATTTTAGTGGAATTTGTGTCCGGACGGTAGCATAATTTGTAATTCACCAATTAGAGGTATGATTGGTGGAAATTTCTTCGGGCAAAGAATGATGGAAAATATAGCCCATATGAGACCACTTGCTCTCGTAGCTCCATCCTAGGAAGTACCGACACTCTTTGGTGGGCCTTCATGTCATGTCCGACACTATCCGGGCATGTAGTCGGTGCTTTGGACACGCCAATGACACGCAAGTCAAGCATCCCGACACGCGAGACGTATGGGATCAATTTTAATCATTTTCAATTAATTAGAATATAGATTTGTCAAAAATATATATAATTAACTCATATACCCAGCTTCCCCCAAAATTAACATACTCTAGCAATTCAAAAAAAAATAATAATCGTAAATCCCTAACGTAATAAGAATAAGAAGCTCATCGTCGATATTTTTATATATACATAATAATTTATTATGTATATATAAAAATATACATTTAATACATTACGTGTCCCAATGTGTTAGAATTATCTATTTTTGAGAAATGATATTTGTGTGTCGTGTCACATGTCGGTGTCGGTTCCACTAATGCTCTATCTCTGCCCCTCTTCAACACATTTTGAAGCAAACGCGTTTCACCCAATACATGCGAAAACATGCTATCAAACCACAAATTTTCGTCCTTTATGTGTGCATGTGCATGTGTTACAAACACTGCTAGCGTTGGAGGTAAAGCGTTGTCAGTACTTACCTCCAACGCTACCGGCGCATGCTGTGACCACATTTTCTATCTCCTCAGAGTTGTCTCCATTACCGTTCCCCCTTCCTCTCAACCTCCTCTCGTGTTGGCGTCCGAATCCTGATCAGAAAATGTCCGACCTTATATCCGGATCTAAAAACCTTGATCTATGGTCAATTAGGGTTTAGGTCGCATCAACCTGAAGTCAGGCCGATCATAAGTAGATTGACCTCGACCAAAAATTATCAATCGTCAATGATGACCGTTGATACCGTACCAGAGAGAGAGAGAGAGAGAGAAATTATCATTCTGAGAAGAGCCTCTTAAATAAACAATGATACCATCGTAAATTTCAGTTACGTCACAATTCACAAAGCATAGTTTATAACAGTAGTAAGGTTACTTAGCAAAGAAAATAACAGTTGCAAAGTTGTTGCATGAACAGACATCAACTAAAAGAGTTTACGAGACATAATCCAAAAGGACCACTGGCTTTACTTCATGTCTTAAAAAATTTAAAATCTCCAAAATAAACCATCCACCCACGAGGAAACCAAACTTCTTTGGGCCAAAAGGAGGAGAAGGGCACGATGAGCAGCCATCCCTGTTCGAGAATCTCGACACGTTCTGTCGTCTTTCGTTCTTGCGAATCCGTGAACTATATAGCTCAGCCAGCGAGAATTCCACGTATCGAGCGAGCACTGTTCTTTTCCCCTTCCCTTGTGCAGGTGTTGTGACATAATAATAGACCGCAGGGAGTAGAAGTTTGTTTGTTTCCCTTGGAGATTTTTTCTCGTGACGAGTCTAGCTATCGCGTTCTTGAGTTGACGCTCACCAACGCGCGAGAGATCACCACATACGGAAGAGGATAGAAGAAAGACAGACGAACAGTTAGCTGTCCGCTCCATTGTTTACTCGACGATCAAAGGTAAATTAACTTTTTAAGTTAATAAGTTCAGTTCGATTAGGTCCGATGATGTAACCCCCCCACCCCCTCTTTTTTGGCTGACCTCGGAATGCGTAGTGTAATCTGTCGGGATTACATTGAACAGCAACCTAAAGCGAATGGCAATGTCTGCTGTCAACTATTCATGAGAATTGCTTCCAAAACGGACAACATAGGCATAAATTGATAACTCCCAAAGAAGTTCTCGTGAGTAGTCACAGTAGCGAGAAAAGGAAACAGAAACATGAATGGGTTCTATCTTTTTTGGTTGTTGGAAAGTACGGATACTTTGACCTAATCAAAATCAAATGAGCACATGTACCCGCACGATAACCCATTACCATGGCCGCCCGCTTAATTCTGAGTTATCCTGGGCAGGAGTCGAATCCACAATCCTTGGTTCTTGAGCCAAAACTATGAGAACGCCCCGACCACCGGGTCAATCCTGTAGTTTGTGTAACCTCTAAATACATCGACATAGCAGCAAAACATCCCCACTCAAGTCGATTCAATAAACCCTATCCGGATCCGAGAGCTAGAAACCAGGAGTCCCATGTCGAATTCGAGGTTTCACAGACCTCGAACTGGTTTCCAGCCAGTTCTGCCACGTCAACACCTAGCTGATATGATTTGACATCGAGGCTGGTGATGTGTCACGTCCCAATTGGCGTGATTGCTGTGCGAGTGAGGGGCGTATGGTCTGCTCAAAAGAAGTCAAATCTTCCCCGCTTTGGTTCTTAGCAGAATCACGTTCACTCAAATACGAATCGCCATGACGTGGACGGGGTCGGGTATTTGTGTGCGCACTTGGTATCGGACACGATAACCACGTACATGCTGAGAGAAAAACATGAACATTTCTCGGTAGACATCGACCAGAAGACGACGTGCATACGAACATTTATGGTCGTGTGAAAACCCTAGTTGGTACTACTTTAACAGAACAAACGACAACAAGAGACTACCCGCTATTTCTTTTCTCGTGGTGTCTTTTTCACTCCTCTAAGCAAATCAAGGAGTAGGAGGAGGAGGAAGAGGAAGAAGAAGAAAGGTTCTAAGAGAGGTAGAGAAGGGAAATGCTGAGTTAAAGATTATGAATTGGGGGGGATCAACTGCTCAAGATGGAGAAGAAGGGATGGTGACTGATTAGTCTATTCGTACAATAATATCAAATTCGAAACGACATATGTAGTTTGAGTTATTGCAAATTTTTATCGCAAATTTTGTCTAGTCCGATAAGATAATTTCATGACAGACACTCGAAACATGTCACTTGGTATCAATTCCAAATTAATCATGCTGCTGTGAGTGGCAAATGTAGAGCATTAAGTAAAGAGGCAATTGAACAAAAAGTTCATGAAATCTTAGCTTTAGAGGAACGAGAGATTAAAGTGACTTGACTTTAATTTTCAGAGGGCATAGAGTACAACGAACAACTCTTAAATTGAGCAACTAGCAAATCGCCGTTGATTGTTGTTCTTAGATGAATCGATTTTTTTCAAAAGTTTAAACTATTAGGCAATGAAGCAATAATATATTCATTATAATCATATACATGTATAATATGTATACTATTCTAAAATGCTTGAACGATCGGGAGACGGGCCAACAATATAAGTATACCATATCGTTCTAACAAGTGCCATGCCATACACGATCTTAAATTTCGTGAGAAAAAAAATGATGTATATTAGGAGCTCAACCTAACCTCTTAGGAGTGATCAAGTGTTCAAGAGCAATAAACTCCTCTCGAATCTCTTAACCAAGATTTGGATGACGTACTTTTCACAAAAACATTTCGAAGAGGTGAACTTATATGGCAAAATCTCCCCTAAATACAATATGATAATGACCAAAGAAAAGAAAACCAAATGCAATTTTTTTGCTTTCTCTGTCAATGCTCATCGAAAATATATGGACGAAAAATATTCAAAAGCGGAAATCCTAGCTTCGAATTTGTCATATGATTTCCTATCCTAGCTTTCTCCAAAGGAAAGAAAAATCATCTCGATCCCTGCTTCTTGATGGACTCTTTCAGATGTGAATGATTGTACAGATATTGCAATGAAGGCCGTACACACCGGTGATCAAACAAAAAACAAAGAGAATAGAAGAGGCTAGAAATCTTATCTTCTTCGCAATCCTATCTGGGTTTCTTGAAATCACACATTCTCATGATAGAGGATAAAACCCGTGGAAAAAGGAACATACGATCCCAGTTTCATAGCTGGAGAATCTGCTTATCCTGTTCCCTGTAGCTGGAAGCCCTGATGAATCACTTCACCTCCTCATCACCACAAAGTGATCTCTTCTCTCTACCTCAACTTTCTTTTCCTTCTTTTTCACTTGTTTTCTCTTTTGCTTTTCTGTTCTTTTTCCAACTTTTGACCATATGCTGTGTATCTCTCACATGATTAAGTGGGTGTAGCTGCAATAATTTCCAAAACCATATCCAAAGAACATTGGTTTGCTATACTTATTCTGCTTATTCTTCTTTTGTCTCCTTTTTTTTGCACCATGCAAAATGGCTGAACCTGAAGTTGCCTACCCAATAATGGCATTAGAAATATCAGAAATAAAGAAATTATTTCCTCGGGAAATGATTCTCTAACAAGATTGTCAAGGACGATACAATCTCAAACGTAGATTCACATATTATTACCGCGTGTTTTGCATAAAACACTCATTGATTGGGAGATTGTCACCGACGGTACTATCGACCTGTCGGGCTAGCAACTTCCTATTTTCTTTTACAAATCAGGGACGCGACCATACATAGGTGGCTATTTAGAAGAGCTCGCATGTCGGCTAACCAGCATCGTCACGGTCGTGCCTCCCTAGTGAAATAATTTCCCAAGACAATCTACGAACTCGCAATCAAATGTGCCCAAGCCGAAAGCATGAGAACGCACTTATCCCTGAATCGACCACGGAATTGTTAATGAGAAAAAAGGAAAGAACTGTGGAGCTATCAAAATTTTTTAAGTTCATGCAAAGAAAATGGCGACCCCCTTTGGTTTTTTGTTCGTTTTCTCTTCCATTATTACTCAACTTGAATCCCACATTTCGCAGCATCCCAAAGCCTGTCTTTGGATCAACATACAACAATACAAGACTAGTCCCTGCAATTTTCCGCTGACCTACGATGAAAACCAAAAAATCTCTAGGCCTTCAAGCGATAAAATGATGGTGTAGTCTTGAGTCCGAGAGTTGTCCATCCATTATTCACTGGGAAAAGAGAAGGAAAACTGCGAAATGGAGATAAAGAAGTAGTATATTCAATTCAATGACTCTAGGACAAGAAGGGTGTTGGAATTGCTGGACTTAGCCACACACACAAAAAAAAAAGGCACAGGAAATACTGAGAAAGAGCAAAAACTAGGAATGTTGACCAGAGTCCGTTGACCATGTTACAGTGCAGAACAAAATGTTCGAAGAATAGCAGTTCGTTCTATAATTACGTGATGCGAGGAACGTCTATAGGAGGGATGCATATCGTACCGCGTGCTAAATGATGGACAAAAGGCTAGTCGACATGTGGCCCTATTGGTAAAGAAATTTGAAAGTGAGGACGCTAGTATCATAGGTGTGGAGTTCGACTGCCACTCTCTATAAAGAGGTAGAGCAAAAGTTAAAGATAGGACGGACAAAAAAAAAAAACTGACGGACAAAGGAGGAGCAAAACCGTCGCCACCCATCACCGTGGACGGGGGCAACCCTGTGCTAAATAGCCATTCCAGGATTTTCCCCCCACTCATTTGTTTCAATTGGGGGGGCTGGTGGCTGGGGGCGTACCTAAAGCAGAAAATTAGAGATTGGGCGAGAGCCGTCCACCAAAGTGTCAACTAGGGATGTAATCTAGTCGACCCAAGTCGATACAGTGTCAAGTTCGAGTCCGACTCAACTCAAGCTCGGTAGAGAATCAAAAGTTAGGCTCGAGTGTAATGTGAATAGCAATTCCAAATACTACATAACTCAAGTTGAGCTTAATAACCTCGACTATTTTCACTGCATTGGTATATATTGTTAGATGTATGCCTTAAATCAACTATGTAACAGTAACATATTAGGGATTTCGGTTGTATTTTTAATTTTTTATTTAATTAATGGCAAAGACTTATTTACTCATTTGTCCAATTAATTATACATATAAATCAATTTCATAATATCAATTGCGATGACTGGACCTATTCTTGAGATGTTGAGAATATGTGTGACGGGTTCACAATTAGACTAAATCTTTAAAATGTTCCTAGTTGATGGATTATTGAGCGGATATTAATGAATCTTTTAAGACCGGTGTGTTCTTACATTCGCCATTATGTATTGGATACTTGAGGGAATGATGAGTCACAAGCTATTGGGTATTGTGATGCCCGAGTTAAAACACCTGTGCTTGTACCAAACAAGTTCACTGGAAACTTTAAGCGTGGTTAATGTCTAATTGTTCATACTTTGGTATTGTGTAAATAATCCTTAGACCTGGAGGTTGATCATGCATATGTGCGGTCGCACATAACTGTGAGATAGAGTTTTAGTGTGTGCTAATTTTGAGAGTGGAGGAGAGACAAAAATGTTATTTTGTCTCAAGTGTGTGCTTTGGTGAGTCAGAGAGCAGAAAATTGTTTTCTTCGTTCCTGCTCTTGTGACCAAAAGATTAAGAGTGCGGACAATTATCTTCACGAGATTGCTTGCATAAGTGAGTGTGATGATTATCCGTGAGTTCGTTTTTCCGTTCGACGAACGATTAATGATGTGTCCGAACAAAAAGTCCGACACTTGTGAGGCTCAAACTGAAGAACATCTCAACCAACTCATTTCAAGCATGCTACAAGAGGTAATCCATTAACCTCTCTCGTTTAATTGGATTTTTATTAAAACGCATTAACAACGCCTCTGAGATACATGTATGGGTTTTTATTTTTGCTGCGTTTATGATTTATTTTGTCGATGTCACGTGATTCCCAACATATACGTGGGTACGACACCTAATTTTATGGAGTTCTTTGTCATTTTGTACTTTATATAACATTTTTTTTGTGAAAAAGTGGAAGTTCGATTAGGCCTGCTAGTCAATCGAGTTTAGCATCAGCGAGCCCAAGCTTGACTCGAGCTTAACTCTGGAGGAAGCTACAAGCGACATGAAGAAATCAACCATTCAAAGCATCGAACAGAAGAAATCCCGACAAGCTAGTGTCACAGGTCAAAAGCTTCCTGGCTGCGCACGAGCCTGTGCAGCACGTGGTGAATCAGAATACCGAGTCAGTCTTCCCTCGATATATTCTTTTCAAAGACACTATGATGAACCGAATCTTCATATCGTGCCATACCCAATTCAATTCGAGCTTCCAGTATCTCGAGCGAGCATACAAATCATTTCAGAACAACAACTGATTTTGGCCAGTCATAATCATCGTTAAGAGAATGATATTAACTTTCGACCAATCTACCACACACTTAGAGATCATTTCAGATGATAGTCATCCTATCCCTGGATTTCTAGAATAAAACCCTGACATCATGTGATATCCCACTTTTCTTAGATTCTAAACGGTCCAAGAAGGTCGAAATGGGTTTAAAAGCTGACTTAAGGCAAGGAAGTTCACACGGCCGACATGCGCTTGAAGGATTACAGAGTAAGATAGGTAACCTATGCTAATCAAGTCAAGGACCGTCGAGGGCATTGGGGACATGCGAGAGCCTCAATGTCACACATTGAGGAGGTGGACGCGGGGGCAACATAACTATTCTGGTCAGCCCATTGGGCAACTAGAAGAGTTGGTTACAGTCTTGAAATGTTAGTTGAAGATGAGGTACGGTTGTGACGGATCTGTAGCCATAGCTGATCTAAACTCTGGATGAATTGACAACATAAACCCTATCACTAAGCCCACGATGAACAAATTTAAGCAAGAGGAGGGCCTTAACCCATTATTCGACCCTAGAGCTTTACGGAGAAGACCTCAAATATGAGGTGTCAAGAGGTGCTTGAATGTGAGACAAGTGTAACTAGGAAAGACTAGTAGCTAAAGTTTGTGCCAAATGGCATTTTCAGTTTGCCAAATGGCATCTCACGATGACCAAGTGTCATTGCCCTCCCTTCCATCATCCAAGGACATGCAAAGTTACTCAAATTGGCCTCGATTGGATTTGTTTTACGCTTGGTTGGAGGGGGAGAACAAAAAGCTATCTGTTCGGATTAGAGGCTGAAGAAGACGATCAAAGGAGCCATCAAGCGGCCGCCAAGCTCTCACCACGAACATCAGGCAAGGAATTTGTCCAAGTCTGTTGTGTAGTTTTGCTAGGATATCCTGGTAAAATAGAATAGCTGGTCCAGTTCAGTTTATATGCTGATTTGTTTAGTTAGAGGGGTATTTCAACGAGTCGGATTAGGGGGAATGGACGGGGAAATCGTGGAGCTTGAGCTGCGAGGCATACCCTTTGTGAAATGGTTCGGTCTAATAATGTAGATTCGTTCATTGCTTTGCATATTATGATAAATGAGCCGGCTGTTGTTGTTTCTGATAGTAGGATTAGTGGGATGTATAATTGGATTCTGGAGATTTATAGGTGAGTAGCTGAAATCACGCCAAAGATTAAAGAGAGCCGAATGGGATTAGCTTCGGTTTGGACCTAGGTTTGTTGGGGAACCTTGAGGATCGGTCTGGTGATACAATTGAGATCGTTAAGGACTGAACTGGTTAAATTTACGGACTGAACAGCATGGTAGTCGGTCTTGTTTAACTGGTACCACGGGCTTAGGTGTTGACAAAATGAATAAACGAAGAGCTTAACAAGCGTATGCTAGTCGTTAGGTATTTGAGTTAAGATGGAGCAATGTGATTGGTCGGTTTGTTTGCTTGCTATCCTAATACCTAAGTCTGATTTCAGGGCCTTTATTTGTTTGTAAGGAGCCTTAACCGAATGCTGGATGGCCCTATTGAAAGCAAGACTGTCTTAAGGATATGCTAAATGAAGTATTTGTTAACTTTTAATCATGAAACCTTTGGTTTTCATATATTAAAAAGGGTTGATTTATATGTTAAGCCTTGCATTCATGACATTCCACACATCCTGGCACACATATGTTGAGCAATTCGTTCCTTGAGAGGGAATGTAATACCCTGAGCTGTGGGTGGAGAATGCACCGTGAAGTTGAGATGTCCCTAAGCTGTGCGCGAGGATAAAATGTCGAAACACTCCTGAGCTGTGTGTGGGAGATAATCCTGAGCTTTGTCCGGGAGATATTGAAATACCAGGGCCTTGTGATCACGGTATTTTGGAAGTATGCTATCATATGTCCAAGTCGACTTCCAGCTGACGGTCGCCGATTGTGTTGGAATCCGCAAGCGCTATTCTTGCATTGTATACATTCTGACATGTGTACATGTATGTGGTCTTATTCATGAAATGAGAGATCGCATTGAACCTTCGATAGGCATTAGTCGTTATGCGTTGTTTAGCAGGTTAACTTGAGACTAAGGCCCAAAGGTCTAGGAAGACAGAGCTGGATGTATTCCTTGCTGGGCTAGTGAGCTCACCCTTGCTTTGTTTATCTTTTTTTTCAGATTAGTAGATTTAGCAGCTTGGCCTTGGGTCGGTGTCGGAGCAGGAACATCGAAGGTTCGGATCGTGTATCACGAACTAGTTGTATCAACCATTTCGCATCTCTCACTCTTCACCCGATGCTTCAAAGCCCCACTTCTCAATCCAAGTGGATATAGCAGAAATCAGACTGTGACATTAGGGTGATTAAAAAACAATGGCAAAAATACTCACCATCTCGTAGACACCTGCCTGCTTCAGTTCCCACGATTCGGAGCTTGTTAGTTGATTCTTCTAAGGACCTCAAGTTGAAGACTATCCCTGTGTTTTTCATGTCTTCACACGAGATTAGATTTGTTAAAATGGATCTTAAACCCATTTCTTGGCCCGTATATAATGGGTTAAGTTGTTATATGTATTAGTTATATCTAGTAAATGGGTTATATTTGGGTTTAAAGTGCAAAAAAAAAAAAAAAACATAGGATATGAGTGCTAAATTAGTTCATAGTTTACACTAGATTGGTGGAACGCTTGGTCAGAACCGGCCGGAAAATGGCGGCGTTCAACCGGAACCGGCGGTTCCGGGCCGGTTCGGTTCGAACCGCGGTTCATTTCGATTCATTTTTAATAATAATTTTTAAAATAATAAATAATAAAATAAATATAATAAATTATAAATTATAAAATACAATTAAATTGTACATTGTAATAAAATATGGAAAAAAAAAAGAAGGAATGGGCTGAACTTAATGAATTATCATTAAGCGACCTACATATCTTCTTGGGGATAGAAGAATCAAAGCCCATGTAGTTCTTTTTACCTTGAGAACCCCAACTTACCTCATCGCAATCGCGCTACCCGTTGGGTACCCGTGGCGGTGGTATCTCCAACATCATCGCTAAAAATTCGTGTTCACGATCTAACTCTGGTGTCGATATTTCGCCCGTCCAATCGCCACACAAGCTTGAGCTCCACAGTCCGGGCTAATCTTGAACGGCGAGAGTCCAAAATTAATCCTCCGTAAATCTTGTTCAACCCAACCGTTGAAGAAGGGTTGCTAATATTTGACAGCGATGAGGGCAGAACCGGATACTGATTTGGTGACTCTTCCACCACTTGATTTCAAACGTACTATGTTCCGCATCACGAAACTTAAATTGAGTGGTTAAATATTTTCTAATTCAGAAATATTACCTTGCCCCTTTTTGTTTTTTTGCCTACTCTTAAGCATATTATACCCTCACTAAGTGAACTACCACTTCGCTACGTGAGGAAAAAATTGAAAGATCCGAATCACTTAAACCATATCTACTACAAAATTCTCCATATAATGCTACTATAGATTCTTTAACATGTCCTAATATATTTAAAATATCTATTGAATCATCCAAATGTAAACAATCATGATAATACACATTCAAATAATCTTGTAAACCGTCTAATTTAATACGTGATCAAAAACAATACCAACTAAATAGACAAGAGGAATTTGCAAAAATAATGCAACCATTTTCTCGCATTACTAAAATAGTTTGACCTAATTCGGTATCTTTTCATATTCACTAAAAACACTACTAATATTAACACACTCTATTAAAAATAAATGCGTTGTAGGATAATAAATACCAAAAAGTCTTAGTAGCATCATTAAAATTTTCAAAATATCTAAAATTTTCTTGCAAACGTCCCAATGTTGAGAAGTAAAGTAATTTCGGAATATTTTGTGAAATAAACATACATAATAAATCTTTATATTCAAAAGTTTGCAGCAACTCGTACGTAGAATTCCAACGAGTCGGAATATCTTTGGAAATCTTCTGGCCTTCTCCCATTTTGTTTACAAAATTTTCCCCATGATTTCATACATTGGGGACGACTCCATAAAAATTTAATTGCACTTTTATTGGGGCAGAGAAGTGTCAAGAGTTCGAAACCATTTTGTACACATAAATTTAAAACATGACAAGCACATCTAATGTGAAAAATTGTCCAAAAGTGGGTTTGCAAATATTTTCTAATTCGGGAATAGAAGCGTATTTGCGACGGCATTATCAAAACCAATTGAAAATACTTTATTTATTAAATTATATTCTTCTAAAACTTGCCTAATTATTCTATAAATATTATGAGCCGAATGGCTTTCATCAAAAACCGGAATGCAATAAGTCTTTTTGAATCATCCAATTGTCATCTATCCAATGACACGTGACACCCATATAACAATGAATTTGCCAAGGATCACTCCAAATATCGCTACCTATATGCACACGTCCATTGAATTCCAAAAAATTTTGCTAAAGATTTTTTCCTTTTTATAAAGATGAAAAACTTCGCGTTTAAGAGTATTTTTGGAATAGTTGGCCTCGAACCAACGCATATTTATCAAATATTTCATATTAAAATTTTCACCGTATTAAACGGAGCATGATCAAGGGCAACATATTCACCTAATGTTTGTTTATAAAGTGCTTCAATGAAACGAAATAAAGGATGAGGCTTAGAAGTGGCGTACCCGGAAATTTGTTGTTGCGTATTGTCGATCCCCGCTTGCGTTGGATGTTTTTTCAAATGCCGACGGAATGTTCCGTAACCGTCTCCTTTCGTGAATTTATAAGTTTGCGAACAATATTTACATTTTACATTATACTTACCTTCGACTTCATCACGTACCTTGTCGAAGTGTAGCCACAAGTCCGATGTATTATCTCGGCCCTTCCGTCTTACTTGTTGACGCTTTCTTCACACGGGGAGGATGAAGACTTTCTTGTGTTGGGATGTGCTCGACGTTCGAAATCGGGACATAGTTGATATTATCGCCGCCGTCTTCCCAACTTGCATACTCACGAGATCGTATTCACGAAAGGGATAGTCGGAATCTCCCATAGCCATCTTGCCCATTACCATTTTTTGAGAGAATTGATCGGGATTGAGAGAATTGGGAGAATTTGAGCGATTTGAGAGGATTTCAGAGAGAATTCGAGAGATTGTTCAAGACAAAAAGAAAGGAAGCATATGTATTTATAGGCAAGAATCATTTTTTTTTTTTTTTTTTTTTTAAAATAAAAGCAACGGCCAAATTGGCCGTTGCACGTTAGCAACGGCCCAAAGCGGGCCGGGGGAGGGGGCAACCCAACGCTCTCCTCCGCCCGGCCCACCATCTTTTTTTTTTTTTTTTTTTTTTTGCGATCGAACGTTCGGTTGGAACGCCGGTCAACGGGCCGGTTCCGGGCCCACGGGCCCAAATGGCACTCACTAGTTTACACGGCCCAACCCACCTTTGAAGTGTTTCTCTCCTTAATTCGTCTGCTCCTCCTCCTCTTCTACTTCTGCTACTTCGCCCTCCACTTCCATAGTGGCATCACTTCCCCCGTGGCCACCCCCTTCCCCTCCGACCGTAGCCGCCGGCCGCCGTCGAGATGCCTCTCCCTCTGCCAGCAGCACCACCCTCCGTTTTCGTCCTTTTCTACCCCCTCTTCAGCTAACTCTGAATTGATCTAGTAGAACACATCTGCAATTTTTTGCTAAACATAGAAAAATTAGGGGTTCAATGTGCGTGAACTAAGTGGTAGATACAATTTTAGTTTGGATGTTTTGAACTAGCTGTTACGGTTACACCGTACAAGCTATTAGGCCCGTAAGTTGTTGTTGATGGTGTTTCTATTGCTTAGCAATTGCTTGTGATTGAGGTTTAATTCTACATTGATCTTAATTTGTTTGCACTTCATAGACTGAAGATTGATTTTCTTAAATAGAACTCTTCTTCCTATGTATTGGTTTGCTTTTGTCAATTGAGATTATTTCGCGGCTGACAATAAGTTTATACTGTCACAAAGCCAAGACCCAAACCTATTTCGTGATTTATGGATGGTCCCAGCCAAGCTTTCACCACCTTTCCACATCCCCGTTCATAACTTGACCCCAGAGCTCCCTCACAAACTCGATGAGTTGGTCCATGGAGCTGCCATTTTTTCAAAATGGATTAAATACGTCAATTCAAGTCTGAACCATTTTTTACCCGACCACCCTTTTGACAGGCCGCCTACTCTAGATTAGAAGAGAATGTGGAGGCTTGAATGACCATGGGTTTTTAGGAGGGATGATTACCAAAAATTCTTAAACCTATTATCCGAATATCAATTTAGTCCTAAACTTTTTTATTTAACCAATTTAATCCTAAACCTTTTGACAATTTGCCAATGTAGTCATTTCGGTTAATTTTGGTGGGAAAATGCTAACGTTGCCTTTTTTTGGAATTTTTTAATAAATTTTCTGAGTTTGTTTTTTTTTTTTAATTGCGGGTTGATGAGTGCCACCAGCCGACCCTTGCCGGCACTGGGTGAGGGTGTCGCGACCGTCACTATGGCATACGAGGGAGCAGGCCCTCGCCTGCGACCCTCGTAGGCCACCATCGAGGCTATGGATCGATGGAAGAAGTAAGAAACTAAGAAAAAGGAAAAAAATTCAAAGATTGTCTATGTCAGCACCGGCCTTCGCCGATCATATTATATAGGACAGCCGGTGTACACATCAACGATTATGGGCCAAAATTGGCCGGAAGAGCTACACCAATCGTCACAAAGCATATGACTAAATTAGCCAAATTGAAAGGTTTAAGATAAAATTAACATCCATATAATAGAATTTTTTTTGTTTGTAATTTTTTCATTTTTTGTGCGGGCCTCCTAAAGCACGAATTTGTGAATATGGGTCCTGACCCAAATTGTCGCTCGTGATTACTCTGTCTATCGCCTAATTTCAATGCTTCAAAATTTGTACTTTTTAGATAATTGAACAATTTATTTCATTCAAGGCTTTAAGCACTCACTCTACAGGCTAAAACAAGTTTTTCCTACTTCACGACACAGTACCACCGACTGAGACAAAGCTAGAAGCAACAGTAGATATGCCAAAAACCCATCACGCAATTGATCTGCTCAGTAATCTCTATGTCGAGCTTTGGGGAGCGCCCCGTGACTCGTTGTAAGAAAGTATACAAAGATAGTTGTCCTGGTATCTCGTGGTCAGACACTTCCTCTCAGAAAAAGGTATTAATAAGCGACAAGTAGAGGAACGATAGTGGCAAAGAAATCAATCGGAAAGGGAGGGAAACGGAATCACATTGATAAGGTCATAGAATGCACCTATTTAAGACTTAATTATTGGTGAATATACTTCACTGACATATGCTAATCCTCTTGTACAAGATTATCTACTTTTACTCACAGAAAAGAGAAACAAAAAATCCCTTCGTTACAGTGGGAAAAAATGGATTAATAGATCATACAACTGAGCACGGCCACATACCAATGATTTCTAGCCAGCTCATCCATCGCGGTGGTTAAGAAACATTCAAGGCTTCCGGGGCAAGAGAGGTTCCAATTGAGGATTGGTATCTGTAGAAGCTGGAGGCCTCTGATTTCCGGACTCCAACTCGGGGATCGAAAGATCCTCTCCGGTTTGCCTGAGTAATCTCTGCAAGAGACTGGGTCTCTCCTCAGGTGGAGGATCCGGCGTTGTGGGCATTTCTTTGATGCTTTGGACACGTTGGAGGCAGACTTGGACGGCATCATGGACTCGAACAAAAAACCATTCCTTACCAATCATGTCAACTACTCCGGACTTTGATAAGGTAAGGAGGATGTCCCGGTTTGGGTTGGAAATAGCTATCTGCCACAGCAATGAATGTCTCAGATACTCGTGGAGATGGGCAAAGGAATTTCCAGTGAGACTGACAAGAAAATGAACAAATAGTTCTCGGTAGAGATAAACAAACCTGAATGTCCCGTGAGTTGTACTCTTGGTACAAGTCCTTTAAAGCTTGAACAGCACTGGAATCAACATATGTGACAGCTGCAACAAGAAATGAAGATGTGATTCTAAGATGTGGCAGCACAAGAACCTCAGTGCGGTGAAGCCAAGGACTATATCAGCATGAGTAAACAATAAATGAGATTATAAATCTGTTTCCATGAACTTTTAAGCCGAGAATGATAGAGATCCTATATTTAGTCTTGCATTGTTTCAAGGTGAGGCTTGTTTGGCCAAATTCTTCTGTATCCACCTACAAATAAATCAAATTACGAGGCCTGTTGCAACACTAAACCGTGTTTGGCCTGAGGATTTGGAGCAGAGTTTATAAAGAACAAAACAGATACAGCATTAAAATTTAGCCAACAATTATAAAGCAATCAAATTATTTGCTAAACATCAACTCAACTATATTCTGTTAAATTGACATAGATATAGAATACTCAGTTCATGGTTCATGGAACTACTACTTCATAACAACTTTTTCCTAAATAAGGCTATGTTTTTGTCCAAAGAAGGCTACAGCTACCCCACCTATTGTGAGGCCTGTAAAGCCTATCAACAGCAAATATTTGCATGAGAAATTACATCGGCACCTGGAATCGATTTTCCTAAGCCAGCTCAAATAAGTTTTTAAGAGACAGGAGAGATACAATGCAAAGCCAGCTCAAATAACTCTCTTATGTAGTTTCACTTCCGTATCAATTTTCAACATGATGAAGACTCTAATGAAGAATCATTTCTATATTGTTTTCTGTACAGATAACCCCACGGTTCGCTTAATTGACAACTTACGTGCCATCTCTAGAATCACAAAGTAAACTCTATCAACTTCTGGGCCCCTTCTTGTGGATTTATCAACCTCAATTTCATATTCCCGTAGCCTGAAAAGAAATTTTAGGATACTTAGTGCTTCATTTCGTAGACATACGTGAATGACTAACAGCTTCAGAATGAAAATGAACCAGCTAGGGAGGGCAAAGCCGTACAATTACCGATCTTTTATGTGACTAATATTGGCAAAATATATTGGAGCATCAATCCGAACAATAACAATTCCGTTGTAGGTATACGCTTCTGGGTACTGTTCTACATTTCTATAGACAGTGGTGCCAGGGAGGCGCCCCAAGACAGCTGCAAAACAGATAACAAGCTGTGAAGTCTCAAGGAAGAGTTATCATGAGGCTGAGGAATACATTGACACGCAACAATATGAGAGAGAAAGAGAGAGAGTAGACATTTGGAAAAGCAAATTAAGCATCTTTCACACTTAAAAGAGAATAATGACAAAAAAAAAATACAAGGACGTACGGCAATGGCATTGTTAACCAGATAAGCAGCAGTGAAGACTGAAAACATTGAGCAGCTTATAAGAAAATCAACTTACCGATATGTGGATTTGCTGATTCGTGAATGACAAAAGCAAGAGAAGCACCAACCTATAGCATCAAAAACATGTGAAATTGGATTATACGTTACAAGCTGCTCCAAGGGTTCCTATGATAATAATGTTGCTTCATGTTGGGATTATTACGAATCAATAGCGACCTTATCAAAGCAATTTCTATCCTACAGTCTAAGTACATCAAAGTAGCTCATGCTCTTTAATCTAAAAGATTTAGCATCATCTGACAAAATCTGATTAATCTTTTTTATGCTCATAATGTCTACCACTATGCCTGCATGAATATCTACATTCAGTAGCTCAAATGCCACTGCTCCAGGTACTTACCCCAACAAGGACGCCTATTTCAATACCAAGGAACAATGTTGTTGTGCTAGTAATTGTCCAAAGAAGAAAATCTTTCTTATCCACACGCCAAAGAAATATAGCTTCCTCATAATCCACCTGAAATAGTATCACAAAAAAGCAATAGCTTGAATTTCCATTTCATTAGTAAATAAACTAATAGCAGTTCACGCTCCTTTTCCGTAATTTAAGATTATGGCTAGTGTAGTTTCTCTGTAAAAGATCTGCTCTCAAAATTCTGCACTAAGAAAGTAAATAACACGGATATCAATCATCTATTTAGAATGAACATGAAACCAATCTTGACAACAATTTCTGTCATAAGATGGAAGATTGTTACGGAAAATCATAATTTGCTAACACTTGAAAATTCATGGCAAGTGCAAATACAGGACTAGTTTACTTGTGTGAAATCTATTATATAGTTCATTATCACATAAAAATTAGCATATATTGATTAATAACTGAGAGTTTAGCTGGAGGAAGATCCAGGCCTCTGAGGCCTATTAGAACTTTGTATATGGATAATGTGGAGACTTATCACTCAGATAACAAGTAAACCAGATGACAGAAATGCAGATGAAAGACAAACAAGACTGGACCTTCTTTAGTACAACACAAACAATAGAATAAGGTTGATGGCATTAGTGAGACTAGAAGGCAGCAAATGATAAAACAAAAGAGTTAATATTAGATATCTTCAAGCTAAATACGTAAACTGCAAGGTTGAAGCCTCACATAGGACTATACTATACACAACACTTAATATTTTTTCATTACAAAACATAACAATATGTTTCACTAACCAACAACTTAAAGCTCAGCCTCAACACCTTTGACATGATGTTTTCACATTGGAAAAAATGCACTTCAAGTTGATCTGACTATGCACTACTATTGGTATGTTTACCTAACTTTTGGCGAACAACTCTCCCAAAGAAAAACAGTGCTTGCCTAATACGTCTTTCAGTATCTTTAGGCAATTACTTTTACTCCACCATCCTATTTCTGAATTTAATAGGATAACTTATATCCTCTCATCATCTTAAGCCATCATCAGAAATATTTGCGCACTCAGGCAAGAAAGTAGTCATGTTCTGTCCGGAAATAGATAGTCATCAATGATTTAACCAAAAAAAAAAAAAAGAGGCAAGGAGGGAGGGGGGGAGTAAACATGCTTCAGCAGATCATGTGTTCTCTGTTAATTCATTCAGGACAAGCCCTAGTTATTTTACAGATAGACATGCTCTTGCATAAAGAACTATCATCTGGCAGCAGTTCCAAAATGACAGCAGGTTGAAAAAGTTAGTTACTCAAAATCAGAAAAATGAGCTAACTAGAATTTAATCAGCTACGCTAAAATGATGGAACAGAAGTCTTCTAATAGTTCCTTACTTCTGGGTTTTTCATATCTAATTTAACACGATCAGTAAACAGGATTACTTACCAGGCCCATAACAGCAGATATTACAATGGCAGCCAGTGTACACTGCAGATAACAAATTGAGCCAATAGTTAGTACTTCAAACTAAGAGGAGACCATAGAACTTAGATAATAATAGAGTACACGATAAACATTCTCAGATCTTCACTTGAGTCATTGGTTACAAAATAAAGCACCGTTTAATCAGCACATGTGTGCTCCTAAACTAGGAGAAAGAGACAGTAATCCCATCAAAGATTAACATCCCTGACATACACGCAGATCTATAAGAACAATGATTGCTGACACAGATTCATACCTGAGGTATATATTCAAACAAGGGAGTTAAGAATAAAAGGGCACAGCCCATTATGATTCCTGTAACAATTCCAGATACACCTGTCTTTGCACCACTTTCATGGTTTACAGCTGATCGGGAAAAGGAGCCTGAGAGCAACATAGTATACGTGATTTCATCAGCAAATTAACATAAAATGCTTATCAAAATCCTCAAATAGATTAGCAAACTTTCAAACATTGTTTTAACATGAGCATAAAATTAGTCATCTAAACTGCTCTTAAGAACTCCAATTCTCACCTGTAGTAGGGTATGCTGAAAAAAAGGAACCAAGTATATTGGACACACCAAGACCAAAAAGCTGTTCAAAAGTGAAGACATGATCCATGAGGAGTGGTCATGAAACGAAAAACCTCAAGCTTATGTACATGCTATACTCATATTGGCACAAAGTACTCTCGGTGATATTCCAGAACGCAAATTCTTCTGAATCATTCTTCTTCTTTGAAAGGAAGCTGAGAACATTGGGAAGCAATAAAGGAAGCAATAAAGGGCCCAAAATGCTTGTATATTTTGCCAAGACAAAGAAGGACATGACTTGACCTTCCAAGAAAGTTTCAAAATTATTACATATAGAGATTCAGCCATGGATATCATCTTCAGTATCTTCTCTACATCCTACTAAAATGGCATGAAAAAGAATCGTGGCACCATATAATAAGCTTCAGCTTGAGTTGTTCATGGACTTAAGTGGTAGAATGTCAAGGATGACGAATCAAGTTATAAGGCCTACCAAATCCATCTCCAAGACCTACTTACAAAAACATCAGATGACACGAAAGTGGCAATGCGTCCTGAAAAGAGACTGCAAGATCTGTATTTTATGAACATCGTATCTATAAACCGACACAGTGAAGCAATCCTAGAGCCATCACTGTTTTACGACTCTTTCACAAAGTAAAACCAGTGTTCCCAATCTCAAACATATATAAAGCTTGTGGCAAGAATGAGATGAAAATGCGGTAAACTAATTCCTACTCCTCAACATTACTAGTAATTAACACATTATTCTCTGCACCGACAAGTATGCAAATTCTAGTGGCCACCGGTTGGGTCCACCCCTTTATCTCCTATCCAAGTCTCTAATGTCCACAGTTCAATGATTGAAGAGCGCACCTCTTGATTGGAGTCCAACTCGTATCCATTCTTTGCTGCCAATGCTTTGGCAATTCCCACAGATTCCTGAAATGCCAACAGGGAAAAAAGAAAATTTATTCAGCTGTAGTACTGCTTGGCATCAGACTACAAACAACTTTAGCAGATAAATAACCTCACCAATATAGCCACACCAGTGATGAGAAGTGCAGTTGGAATTAAAGATGTTATATACCCAAAGTCCTTCGGAACAGAAAAGCTTGGGAGGCCCTCTGGTATCTCACCTACCTTAAACAATAGAAAGCATCCTTCATGAGCTCGTTGTCATTTCCCCTTGACTCAGTTATACTTCCTTAAAAAGAAAATTTTTGCAGAGAAATCCCAGGTAAGGAATGGTATGTTTCAACCATTGTCATTATAACGACATTTCACTTCACAACTCTCAATCACAGGAAATATGAGACACTAAAGTGTGTTCATTTTACTAGACAGCCAGTTCTTTTGAAATTTTAGGTTGAAATTCCTCGGTGTTATTGCCCAAGATGTCCCCGCTCTTCTGATCCATAATTTTAGCACACATTTTAGCTAGTAGCTAGTCCAATGACCATGAGGGCGCTCCTTGAGAAACTGCCCCACACAAACTCTCAAACTCTTTTTTTTTGGTCAAACACAAACTCTCAAATTCACCAGTAGAGAAATGGGAAAAACAAATAATCTACCGAAAGCTACTTATATGAAGGGACAAAAAAAAAATGAAAATGAGAGAATATATATGTGTGTGTAGCACAATTAACCTTATCCTATATTGAACACAGAAATTTCAAGTTACAATGACCCAGATTTTTGTAGGTCGACTAGACTTTTGAGATGCCAACCATCTCAAGATTATGCAGTTTGATCCTTCAGTTATATATCGCAAGAAATAATCAGCACAATACCATAGCAACTAAAATGTCATATCTATCTTGCTCTTACCAAAGAAATCGAAGATGGATTAAAAATTTTCACAAAAGCTGTGCCCAAGACCACTGCCGTAAGGGGCCCCGCTGCTCGCAGAAATCGCAGGTACTTCCTCGATTTTCCCTAACCATAAAGTAGTAGTCAAGCGCATATGCATAAAATCAGTTCTACACCACATGAGAGTGAATGAGCTTATACCAGGTGCTTCATAACCAGAAGAATCGCAAGAATAACACATCCCATAACAAATGGTGGCCAAGAAAACTACAAAAGGAAAAGATGACCTGTGGTTAAAAAGGAACTTAATAAGTCCAGATATGAGGCAGAATGTAATAAAGAGGAAACAAACAAAAAATGCATGGTAGAGGAACTCCTGACTTCAAATTAAGGACGAAATGATGAAAATAGCAAAACCCGTCCACAAGAAAAATGTACCATTATCCAAGAGAAAAACAAAATCAACATCCGCAGATGGGCCAGGTAACCACTCTGATGCATAATGACGACAGTGGTCAGCCATACAATGCCCATAGTTTTAGTTACTTGTATCAGGTGTCAGAATATGAGCTTCAAGTTGTGTCATTTACATAGACAGAAAGAATTATATTAGTATGTGAACAGATGATAGATGTACCCCCTGGGCATGCAGGGCCTACCCCATCTGCTCCAGCTATTATGCTTTTGATCAGGGGCACGATCTTGCTACTTCGAACAATGTCATATCCCAAGAAGTATTTTGCTTGAGATAATCCAATGACAATGGCAGAAGCGGTTGTGAAGCCAGATATTACAGAGTGGCTGATGAAACGAATCAACCATCCAAGTCTGTAAAAAATAAAAGTGAAACGCTTAATTGAATTAGAAACGAACCGAGGAAGCCACGCAATAAAGAGGACCATGCATCATATTAGTCAACAAAGATGTTCTTGGGAGAGAGAACTTCTAAACGGAGATCAACAATCAAGGTACAAATACGATTCAAATTCCTTTCCCCATGAGATCATTAATATCGTGAATAAAGCAGGGAGACTACGCCTGCTGCAAGTTTTCATTTGCAGAAAGAAACAACTTAAAAGGACAAATGCCCAGGGATAACATATTCACGCTGTAACAGAAATTTTTTCTTGAACCCCATACAGAATATCAATAATTCCTTTTCAACTTAAAAGCAAAAACAAATGCTGAATCTGCTGTTTAAAGGTAATAATTGATTTGGTATTTTCTAGCAATATGTGACTTGCCAAGGTAAAATCTTATTGTGGATCTTTCTTCAAGTGATAATAATACCCATCAACACAACATTGGTCATCGAAAGAATCTCATAATATAAGATTCACAGGGATAAATAAATAGCTCACCAACAAAGCACTACCGAATTCATATCATACGACATTTGTTACAGTTAGTGACGGCAGAATGATATCTCAAGATCCTCACAAACCAAAGGCGTGAATTGCTGGGATAGATAAGTCGCAGATTCATATTGACAGTCATCATTACCTCTTTCACACACGTGACTAAATTTAAGAGAACAAGTAGCAGTAAGTACCTCAAGAGCCCCATGATGCATTCTAATACCCCTACCATAAAAGCCAGCAGTATTGCAAGTTCTGTGTATAGCTCATCAGAAGAATCAACAATTGCACCCAGTACATTAGAGACAAGGAGAGACACCAATGCTACTGGCCCTACTGCAAGTTGACGAGACGATCCGAATATGGCATAGACAAATACAGGCACAAAACCAGAGTCTGTCTCACAAAACACAATAAAGAACGTTAGATACAAGTGACTATTCTAGAATCTTTAACTAGGTATTTTGAAAATAAAAGGGAAAAGAAGAGTTCCATCATTATGTCTTTGGTATCATTGAGTATGGATTGATTTAACAATTTAGGAACATTTTAATTTTTTCAAAGAAGTCAATGATACAAAAGGAAATCTCCGTCAAAAAAATAACACCAACAGTACAACACGATTGTTCAGTAGCAGGAGACTTTAAATTTCGGACATTTAATACATTATTAGTATCATGCAGAAAAGTGCTTGATGTAAAGGGCAGTGTGATTCTATATTGCCAGTTACGATAGTGAATGTAACTCCCCACAGCATCGCTGCAGTCAATTTTAGGACAGAAGTTCAGAAGCTTCCATAAGAAGAAAAGAAGTGTTAACGCAATGAACTTACAGAGGCCATAGATTGGTTCCAACCCAGCTAGTTTTGCGTAAGACATTGCCTGGCCAGTCACAACAAACGGTCAATTCCATATACTAATTATATTCGTCCAATACACAACATTAAGTCATCAGGTACAGTCAAAGTGGGATCAATCTTCTGAAGAAAAGGGGAAAAGGTTCCTTTCTTAAGAAACTCAACGGCAGAACAGAGCAGTCAGATTTTTATGAAATTACGACCAAACCCAAAAGAGGAAGGCCATTATTCATTTTAAAGGTTCTCACGTGATCGATGCTGCCACGTTTACGGAGAAGGTAAAAATGAACAAGAACAGTGGCAGAAAGTACTAAATAGGTCAACATATAAAAAAGTATTGGTCGGTGAACGAAAGGTGACACATGTAAACACGAAATGCCCGATCACTCCTGCCAGATTGGCCGCGAGAATTGGGCAAGGCTTTGAAAATTAATACGAGATTTGGCAATTCACTAAAGCTCCAAATCGCTCCGCCGAGTGACTGACTCAAAGCTTTACTAATCAGATCGAAGCTACTGTTTAAGGCAATTGACAAGAGGATCACAATGAGGGGAAGATGAAAATCTACCCAATCATCGTCAGCCGACTACTTTATTCAACAAGGAAAAGTCAACTTGGAGATGGTACGGAGCGTAGTTAACAATCGCATGCACATGAAAAAGGACGACACGGAGAACAGTGCCTTCCTCTGTTAGGCAAGAATTGAAGAAGATGCATTATGAACAAGAAGCGCAAAGACGGAATGAAAAGAACCAGAAAACGATTCGTTAAAAAAAAAAAACGCAAGAGTTTAACAAAGTCTGCAAAATGACATTGCAAAGAACTTCTTCGAAGCCAAGCTTCGAGCGGGATGCAAACAAAAAACCCTCTCCGTTGCCCAGAAGTAGTTGAATTCAACGAGAAATGTTCAAAATCCGAAATTGCAAAGACACGAAATCAACTCGAAATTCGATAGCATCACCACTGAACTCTGATGATTTCACACTTTCAACTCTCAAAAACACTGAAAAAGAAAGAACTTAAACAGCACATTGAAAATCCAATTTCGCGAGAAGTAATCGCAATCTCACAAGCTCAAACCAAGAAAAACGGAAGAAGGCGGGAAAATCAGATCGTTGCACCCGTCGCCCGACGAGAGGCATTAACGAAATCACCTGAGGCACGAGCATGACGCCGACCGTAATCCCGGCCATAAGATCGATCTGGAAGTATTCGCGCCACTTGTACGTCCTGATCCACCGGACGCAGGGCAGGAAAACCTCGATCCACTGAGCGCACGTCATCCGCTTCACCTTCGACCTCCACCGCAACCACAGCGAGTTGCCCGCCGCCGCCGCCGACGACGACGACGACGGCGCGGTCGGGTGCTGCAGGGGGATGACCTTGACAGGGCGGGAGTGAGGCATGGCGGAGGAAGAGGACGGGCTGACGGGGCGCTCGGCGGTGGTGACGTCGCGAGAGCTCGTGGAGGCGTACGTTATCTCCATGAGGACCGCCGATGGCGCATTTCTATGTGGGAGGCGCAACCACCAACAAGGCCCACAGCCGAAGGGGGGGCCTGCTCCGTACAGCCTTTTTCTCTTACCGGTTTCTCGCTCGCCCGGCTCCTATTTCTCTCTCTTTCCCGTGGGAAAATTTGGAATTTTTCCCGGGAAAATTCCGGTCACCAGCCGGAAATGGAATGCGTGGTGACTTTATGGGGGGGTTAGTTGGTTGGTTGGTTCAGTCTGTGTTGCCCCGCTTCAAGACGCCATTATATGATTAGAGCGCGGGACTGCGTGGTGAATTTTTCCTCTCTTTTTTCCATTTTTTTCTTTGGATCGGATTTAAATGATTAGGGATGAGTTCTGTTGCGATTGGATGAACCTGGACATTTGCGATTTTTTTCCTTTGTTTTTATAAATAAATTGAGAAAATTGTTGATGTTTCAAAAATGCACGTGGTCTTTCAAATCCACAAAAAAAAAAAAAATTAAAGAAAACGCATGGCCGTTTCGTTTTACAGAGGAGCCGAAAACGACATGGGACCGTGGATTGGACGACGACACAGCCCGCCCGGCCCACGCGTCTTGGCGGTTCCTTCAAATTGCCTCCTTCTCCCGCCAATGGATGGGGAGGTGATCCCGTCCGCCCCGGATCACGATCGATTCCGTCACGCGATCGACCAGTCAACCCACGTCTCTTGCTCGCGACTCGAGAGCGACACGCCAAATTTTTTCAACTCTAATCAGTACAAGCCCAGTCACGTGTTTACCCGTTTGCGGTGTCCGAATCATCATGGAAAGTGACGCCTTAGTGTCTTGAACAGCCCAACTACGGATCACGCTAATATCAGGCATTCCAAAATCGATCCCCAGTATTCATAAATCCCCGCATAATTACCCAATTAAGGACTGATTTTCGAACATTTGGAAGAACCTGAAACTTGAACACGCACCAATTTCTGTCCCCCTTTTAAGTAACGCAGATGAGCCGAAGCTTAAAACTGACTTGCACGGACAAGTTAATGACCATTCTGGAAAACCACCAGATTTTGACATGGTTAAAATCGACCCTACTCAACCCTATGCCCCCATTACTTAGCCCGAAAGAAATATGTAGCAATGAAATAGGAATTAAGTGGAACAAAATTCGTAAAAACGCATCTTTCTTCCCAATTTGGACCCTTTAACTCCACGGGATAATATGCTACTACCAAAACATGCAAAAGAATCGATATCATAGATCCAAATACTTAGTATAAATGGCATGAACTGCCTAAACAAGAATTTCTAATGACTGCATATATTTCCATTAAGAAAGGCAAATACATTGAAAAATCAAAACTACACATGTCGGACGATATAACGTCGCCATCTGCTCCAACAACGAATCATTGGTTTCAAGTTTCAGAATAACATAAAGTGAGATAGATTTTTTCCTTTACATTTCGAATCAATGGATCATCTCCATTGAAGGATCCCAAAATGGATAATACAATATAGAATTCACTAAACCAAATTCTAATTGTTTCAATCCAAAATACGTAGCAATATGTAAGAGCTACATACCTTTTCCTGTATATCCCCCATTATACACTCATAAGGGGAAACCCTGCATTCAGTCATTTGGGAAATGCAGCAGGCACGATTTGAAGCATTTCCACACTTTGAAGCTACAAAAGCTGTAGCCACATATCACATTTAAATTTCCGTACAACTATATAATACACAGTCGCTTGTGTAGTGGGCTCGGAAACATAATATAAGCAGTACCGCTAAGAATGCCTTTGAGCATGCTCTGGCTTGTGAGAATACTCGTAGTCAAGATGAACAAAGGCGCGCTCGATTTCTGGCAGTTGCTCTAGCTTCTCCTGCAAGGACTCACCGATGTCATGTGCCTCTTGCAGAGGCATATCAGCCGGCAGGACGATGTCCACCTCGACAAAGTAGTGGGATCCAAAGGTGTAAGCCCGGACAGTGTCGATGTGTCCTATCGCCTTGTGATGATTCCAACAGAGGTACGTAAGTTTCTGAAGGTATTCAGGAGCTGCAGATCTCCCTACAAGGGAGTTCACGTTTTCCAAGACTGTCATTGACCATGTCCGGATGGTATAGAGCGCAAGCTACAAGACAAGCAAACTTTCATGAGTACAAAAAGAGAAGCAAAGAACATGAGAGAGGGAGTGGGCAGATTCACTTACAATAATAGCTCCGGCAGGATCCATCCAACCAGCAACATAATTAGCCAAGAGTGCAGCAATGAGACCAATGACATTGGTTATGACATCAAAAAAGTGATCCTGGGCATATGCTTTGACGATCTCATTTGTGAATGACCGGCAATAAAGGACTAGGAGGAATTTGACCAGAGTCACAGAGAGCATGATACCCACGAGCCATTGTTCTTCCTCTCTTGCTAAATTAAATTCAGCCTCCTGGGAACAACAGGCACTCAAATGGTTAAAATGTACATCATTGTTTGAAGAAATAGGTCCCAACTACATGCCTTAAAGTAAATGAAATACATACATCAGATACCAATTGCTGCACGGACTCCAAGATGATCTGCAGTCCAAGAGTGGCCATCACAGAGGCAAAAACAAGGATTCCCTGCATGCCGTTTAAATGTTAAAGCCAAGAATCAAAAAACAAAATAACAGATGCAATCATAAGAGCTGTATTTTCAAGTATTCTACCAATTATCCCTATGAACTAAATAGATTACCCGCTCACATTTCATCATGTTCACAACATAAGTGGGAAAAATCAGATGATCATATCAGTGGAAAGAGGCCAAGAGGTCGGAGTAAGAAGGAAGGTCTGGAGAGACACAAGAACAATAATTAAGGAAAAACACACAGAATTTATGGCGAATCCTTAAATCGGTGTTAGGAAATCAATTTTGCCTCTCATTCAATTGATTTGGGACTGAATTTTGATATTTTGAATGGTCATTGAAAGATTTTCAAGGAAAAGTAAGATGAAAACATCTATTCAAAATACAAAGAGTAATAACTAATTTTTCTTCCCAAATTACTCTTCTTTGTCATGTAATCAAGGAGGCAGCCATTTATTACTGTAAAGAACGAGCATTATGTATATCATCCAAGGCCAAATCAATCATCCAAGTGGCCAAATCATAAAATTGAAAAGGGAACCAAAAAAAAAAAAAATCAGGTATAGCTGGACATACGAAAGTGTAGACATCATAAAGAAAGGCTCAAGAAGGCAACGAGAAGAATTTTCACCCTTAAAACAAAACAGCTTGCTTAAAGATGGTCGAACAAGTGGAATACTAAACCAAGAATTCCACGTCATCAACCAAGGACTTACTAAACTATGACAGCAATCTCAAACAAATGGGGGGCTATGAAATATTAACGAATTCAGGATGAAAGCATATTGGCCTTTTAGTTCTATGAACCTGTATATGAGAAAAGAAAAGGAGAAACTTCTTAAAAACCCAGAACATTGCAAGAAGCACTCGGTGCTGATGTGAGAAAATTAGGTAACACAACTCTTATGAGCAATAACTTATGGTGGACATACCAATGGTTGCATCCGTTTCTTTCCTATAGGATACTGATAGGGATTTGGCGTTTGCATAGAGAATGCAGTAAACCACAGGATGAAGCCTGACAACAGATCGAGAAGGGAGTCCAATGTCGAGGCTATGATGGCTAACGATCCACTTCTAATGGAAGCATATACTTTCGCTGCAAAAAGAGCCATGTTTGCAATATTTGATATCCTTATGGCAAATGTTTCATTTCTAGCCAACTTCTCCTGTTCTTCCTGCAAAGAAAACACCAGTCATTCCAAATGGAATTGTCAGCCAGGCAATTAAACGTTTATTATATCAGATTGAGGTCCCAACTTTATTAATTTTTGGTCTGTATGTACCAAATTAATTTAGTAGACAGTACAGAGCATAAAAATTCAAGAATCACCTTTGACATTCCAGGAATAAAACCACGTTCGGTTAAAGCATCCATTTCGTTGAAGCCCTCAAGCATTTCCACTTGTTGCTGATAGTACTCAGCGACATTATCCTCAGGACCTAAGTCATAAAAAGCAAATGAATCTCAAAAATCCAATGTCTTGTGCATTTAAACAGCAAAAGAGGGAGGGAGTTTAGATTTCTTGAGCTCAAAAACATGTAGAACGAACTCGATATCCATATCCCAGTAAGCACCAGTCCCTTGTCGTTAAAAATCACCGACCGTCAACCCTTATCGCTTATTGAATAACTAATGCTTTCTAATAAGCTGAGTCTCAATTTCAGGCTCACGACACAATCACAACCTTTAATTCCAGCGAACAATTTTTGCAGGCCTTCCATGGCTCCCAAGTTTTATCCATCTCCAACATTCATACTGCTAGGCCTTCAATCAACTTCAGATGAGTTTCTTAGCAACTATCTTTTCTGAAGAGTTAAACAACTAATTGCCAACTCCATGCCAACGATGTAATCCCATGTGCTTATAGCGTCGCCAGATATATCAAGGAAGGCAGTCAAGCAACTGCCCTGCTATGATGTCCACCCAAGTTCGATGCATAAAAACTTTTTTAAACAAAAGAGTAAGGCACAGGGAGATTGGACAGCACCGTCTCTCTCATGCTCAAAACTGTAACCAAGAAAAGAGAGGGGGAGGGAGGGAGGGGGGAAGAGGAAAGGAGTCGCGAAGAAGTAAAAATCGCCAGTAAATCAGAACATTTCTACTTACGCGAACAACAAAGCAAGAAAACAACGAAGCAACTACAGGGAACGCAGACGTGTATCCGTGTAGCCGGAAACTTGTCGAGAAAAGAAAGGGAGAAAAGGCCCGGGCAGAGGGAGAACCTAGAACACCCAGACAGCAATCGTGGAGCCCGCGAGGTTGCTTCTTCTGCGTGCGCTCCGGCGAGAATTTGAACCCGTCGAAGTTCAGCCGCCACGACCGGTCTCCGTTGCTGGCCTCCGGCAACAGCAACTGCTCCTCGTCCTGCTCCGCCGCCACCGGCTCCGCCATTTCCCAGGTAAGGCGAAACAGACTGCGCGAACACCCCGATCCTCGCGAAAGGAATGAAGAAGAGAGCACACAGCGCGTAGGGGGGAGATGACAGGGCCTTTATGGGGAATTCACGGGAGGTGGCGGTGGTGGTAGTTGTGGACCTTGGGGTCACTCTGTCTCTCTCTCTCTCTCTTAGTCTTCTCAGTCCGCTTATTTGAACCATGAGGCGGCAATCGGGAAGATCCGACGACGAATTACCGAAAACGGGGCGCGTATCGCGCACGCGCCAACTTTTCGTCACCTCTGATGCGTGACGTGGAATCCAAGGATTGGTCGGTGTAAGTCGTTCTTTCGGCAGCTGCACGATCATCGGAAGGGGACAATGACATTTGCTAGCGTTACGTGTTTGGATCTCATCTGTCACGTGTACGGCGGGGACGTGTTCATTTTTATCGTTCGCCCCTGGCGAGTTTGACAAAGATTTACCTTTCGGTACTTTGCATTTGGACAAAATGCGTTCAACGTGTTTTCAACCGCTGTAATTTTCAAAATGGGAATCCGGAAATATATTTAGTTGATAGGGCTAAAATGGGAAAAATAAAACAGTCATTGAGAGTTTGTTTAATATACAATAAAAATAAATTACTTGAAAAACATTTTCTAAAAATGATCGATGCTTAACAAAATGAATGAACATAAAAGATTAGGAATAGACACAATTTGATCCTTAGGATTTTGACACGCGGAAGCCGATCATAATTTGGCCGGACTCGATATTTCCTTTTATTCTTCTTTTCCGTAAATTAGGCAAACACATTGATGTGAGTAGGGGCGAGCATCAGATCGATTCAATCTAGGTATCGACCGAACCAGCCTTATTCAAAAGAAAATCCTAACTCTAAAATCCCTTCCCCTTTCCTCATTTTCCTCTCTCTCCCCCACTCAACCACCTTGCATGTTTTGACCAAAAAAAAAAACCACCTTGCATGTGCTCTCTCGAGTCATCATCTCCGATGGCTCATCCTCGCACTACACCCTTCGCCCCCATTGTTTACCTCGTCCCAACTCTTTTCTCTTCTCCTCAAGATTGGCCCCCTTGTTTGCGCCCGTCGCACACCTCAAATCGAAGGTCGACGACCCCAACCTCAATCTGGGGGCGAGCTCGACGGCACAGCCATGGCTATCTTGCCGAGCTCTAAAAAGGGTTGAGCCCAAGCTCTATGGCCGCCGTGGTTGTTCTTTTCAATTAGATGGTTGGTAATTTTCCAATTACGTTAGTCACAGAAGCTTTCAGCAAGGTCAAATCTTTCGTGCGGATGACAAAATTATGGATTGACACCATGTAACCCCACTCGGAAACCGATGACACCCTGTCACCCACCACACATAAAAATACGGAACAAAAGACCGCTACTTTTCACGCGAATAAGACGCATTTATCCCGCGATGATAATCCGGGAATAGATCTTCGGTCGGACAAGTTACATGTCATCATGACTAATGGCAGAAAAGTACAAAAAAAAAACATAAATTTTTTGTTTTGATACTAATTGAGTTTTAAATTTTTCAATTGAACCAATTTCATCCTAAATTTTTTTCGCATTGGTAACTTCCATCAGGCCAGTTTAGATAAAAAATTTGCTAACATGGAGGCCGAATGTTTTATGTGGCATGACTAGCGTTAACGTATATAATTTTTTTAATAGTTTTGTAATAATTTTTTTGATTTTTTTTTCCCACGACCTTTGCGGGCAGCCACGATTGATGCTTTGAAAGAAGATGCGAAACAGCAACTTCTGATGCGATTCTCGAAATTGTTAGGGCATGCATGATAACACTTCTATTTTAGAAATAAACTTCTTATTAGAAGTTGATTTTTCTGCTTTTACTTAGAAACAGAAGTTGATTTTCTTACTTTTGATCCAGAAGTTGATTTCTGATTATAAAAAGTCATTTGGTAACGATTGAAAATTTCTACTTCTAAAACATTATTAACAAAAAATCTCCTATGAAGAATTACTATTGGCGGTCGAAAAATTTTTGCTTCATTTTTAAAATTTTAAAATTTATTTAAAAATAAATTTTATTATTAAAAAAATATTATTGACTTTTAAAAATAAAGAAATTAATTTTTTTTACTCCGACCACTTAGCGGCGACGGTGGTGGTCGACGATCACGGCCGGCGACGAGCGGTGGGGAGAGGTAAGCAATGGTCGGTGATTACGACCGGCGATGGGCGGCGGTCACAGCCGGTGGTAAGTGGTGGTCAAGGACGGCGGGCGGCAATGGGAAGCGGCAAGCGATGGTCGGTGATTGGCGGTGGTTGCGGGTGGCAATGGGCTGTGGCCAATGATGGTTTGCAACGGCGATGGTCGGCAGTTGTCGGGCGGCGATGGGTGTCGTTGGTCGGCGGTGGGCGACGGTAGAAGTCGGCGGAGGCAAACCTAATCAAAGAGAGGATAATGGTGTAATAAAAAGAAGGTAATATGAGAAGTATTTTGTGAGGTTTTTTCTTTTTTAGAAGTACTTCTTGAGTTTTTTTTTTTTTGTCAGAAAAATACTTTTTGAGTTGAAAAGCTACTTTTTTTTAACTTTTCAAATTGAGGGAAAAACAACTTCAGAAATAGAAATGTTTTTCAGAAGTAAAAATTTTTACTAAACATATTTCTACTCCGGAAACACATCTAGAGCAGAAATCTATTTTCAAAAGTCTTATCATGGGCACCCTTACTTCTGCGACTTTTCTTGCCTTTTGCTTTCAAAGCGTCGATTCAAAACATTAATGCACATGTCAATTCAACCTTATCTAATCTCTTTTAACGACCTGCTTTGATGCCAACATCCTTTTAACAAGAATCAACGAAAGATTTCTATTTATCTTATTCTTCATTTCCCTGATAAATTAAAACCTTCCAATATTCAAATTAGCAACGGAAGGGGAAAACGAAAAAGGGAAGAAAAAAGCCGCCCCGGAGACAAAAGGCCCCCAAAGATACTATTGTTTTCCGGTTTTTATGCTTGGTTTTTTAATCATCACGAAATTCGCAAACGTTCCGATAAGATTTCGTGAATCCCTCGTCAACTATTCGAAAAAGTTAAACTTATATATGTACTTAAGATCTTCCGTCATGATACTTATGTAAAATTATGTAAAATTGTGGTCAATCGTTTTAAAAGTTTAAACGGTTATATAAATTGAAATAATTTCGGCCTTCTTTTATTTCCTTTTTTTTTTACGTGAAAAATCCGTTTTTTTGCTTTTTGTTGCTGAAGAAGTGCCGCTAATGCTGTCTGTTTTTCTTGAGGCCTGCGAGCGTGATTATCAAGAAGACGT
Organism: Rhodamnia argentea; assembly: GCF_020921035.1. NCBI lineage: Eukaryota > Viridiplantae > Streptophyta > Magnoliopsida > Myrtales > Myrtaceae > Rhodamnia > Rhodamnia argentea. The sequence goes on along the minus strand of NC_063154.1, from coordinate 3,423,585 downwards.
ATACGGATTCCTCATTAGTTTTACTTTTTCATTTTCGGTGACTCGAGCTGCATTTTATACAAATACACCAAACAAATCATTTGGAATGTATAGAGAATACCATGGGTGTCAAAATCGAACTGAATTGCTAATCGAACCGAGCCGAATTGAAAATTTTATGCATTTTGGTTCGGTTTGATTTTTATTTGGGTAATTGAAAAATGACCATTCTTGTTTTCCAATTCAATTATTTCGATTTGATTTAGTTCGACTAACTAAATTGCAATAAAAATCTTCAAAATAATCATTTTTTATATTTTATATATTTTTTTTCTTTTCTTTCTTTTTTTTTTTGGGGCAAAGACCCGACCTTGGGCGAGGGCCGCGAATCCCATGGGCTGGCTTGACAACGCCGGATCTGGTGAGGCGATGGCCGCAACCCCTCACCCACGACTAGCAAGGGCTTTGCGGCCCTCGGTCGGGGCCGGCAACTCTCATGCCAGCCCTCGGCCAATTGCCGGCGATTTTGCTAGCTTTGAACCAAAAAAAGAAAAATGAAAAGAAAATAAAAGAAAGAAAGAAAGAAAATCGAAAATCGAACCAAATTGGATTTTTGGTTCGGTTCATATTCAGTTCATGGCGATATTTAATTTGGTTCAAGCTCACATCCTAATGGTTAAATTGAACTATCGACACCCCTAAATAATATGAGTCATAAATTCGGATAAAAGAGTTTTTTTTTTTGTTTAAATTCAGTTTAACAAAAACAAAAGGTAATCCAGCTTTTCCTATTATAATGTTTGGAAGCTTTTTTGCGGGTTCACCAAAGTATTGAAAACTTAGATTGATCATATCTTCGTACTCCAACCCAACAGTCCAACGTGATCTGCGGACGCCACGTGTAGCTCGCGAAGGGAGACGTTAATCAATTGAATTATGGGCTCGGCCCAAATGATAGATCTAGCTTGGGCATGGGCTTTTTAATGTCAACTCTTCGAAAAATATTGGGAAAAGCCCAAAAATGATAATCATGTTAACCATTTTGGCAACAACACTGCAAGTTCAATAGTAGAAGAATCTAAAATACGAATTCGGCAATGAATTTAAAAGAACAACGCACCGATTAAAAGCAAATGGCAAAACGGACCATGGTGACACAAATTACAAAAAAGCGGGAACAAAGTTCTTGGGAGAAGATATCAATTGGGGTGCGCCGAACGAAATTGGTCCATGGCACTTTCTAACGTTGACGAAACAAGTCAGCTCTATAAAAGGAATGGAACATGTTCGCGAATAGGACGCGCAACATAAATTCAATCCTTCGTTTGTGAATAATTTCATGTTTGGGCCAACTATTCGAATTTTGGCAGGCATGGACGGGGTATTTCATGACCCGGAGATCCAGTTAACGAATGTCTACCTGCTTGAATTTTCTAGACAGGAAGTAGTTCTCTTCTCTTTCTTACATTCACGTAGTTTTTCTTTCTTCAATCTTTATGAAGGGAAAGTTTTGAGCTAGCTCTCTCCCTCCCCGTCTTCTTAAGTTGTTTTGATTCTTTATTTTCTTTTCTTATTTTCCTCATATTTGGGAGCTTTTCTCTTCCGATTTAGTCTAAATTTGAAAGCTCCTCTCTCCTGCTTTGAGGAAATTTCTATCCCGATCTAATCTAGATTTGAGATTTTTTGCGTGAATATTTTTGGAATTTCGCTTTTCTCGAATTTTGTTGGTGTACACATCTAGTTTTAAAGGAGATTAAAAGAGCTTCGTGAAGGTTTTGCTTTCACAAGTGTTAGATATATGCTCGTTCAACCATTTTATTTTCTTCGATGATGGTATTGGAGGTTCCAAATATAGGCACACATGTCGAAAAGCAAAGTCGTGGAGAGATGGAGATCTCGACGTGCGCTCATTATTGAAGACAGATTCAATGATCGACCGGTAATTTTAGTGTGAAGAATTCATAGGTGTACCATTTAAGCGTATGACCCATAATCTTATTTCGATGATTTCTCTTGTGATATATAGAGTATTTTCTCTTGAAGTTGTCCAGGATTTATCTTGGTTTGAAGTTGTGCTTTTTGAACCGCAATGTTTCTCTCTTGTATTTCAAGAATGTGAATAAAATGTTATTTAAAAAAAACAAACAAACAAACAAATACCTATTGTATGCAATTAGTGTTTTTAAGTGATTCAAACATAAATGGAACATTAAAGAACAACTTTTTTGGCAAGCGAAATGGCTTTTCTAGGGCATGGAACTCCTCATTGCTAGGCTCATTAAGCGAGGTCGATTGGGTTGGATTTGAGTTGAGTTATAAATGCTCCGGCCTGAATTGATTCATTTATTCGAAATGGAAATTTCTCGACTCATATTCGACCCATACTCGACCCGTCACTTTTAAGATTTTTTTTTCCTCCTTATATTTATTGCATTTGATGAATGGATGGCTCTACAGACCAGAGCTCGGTGGGAAGGGACGTGAATATGGTGAAAGCCCGGCCCGAGCCATTTAGAAATTGTGAAACGGGTTCGATCTTTGATCTTGGGTTAAAATAATCGAGATCTTAATCTATTGATTGAGCACGAGGCATCCAACATCGGATCAGTTATCTTCCTTCCACTTCTCGGTTCATGCTCCCGTCCCCAACAGCTAAAATCAAATCACAATTCACCAACCGTCCAACTCCAAACAAACAAATTTCCACCAACATAAGTCACTAAATATGTTTTCTGTTCTCAAATAACCAAAATTGAACAGCAATCCCTGCATAACAATAGCAGTATTTTGCACTATCATCGACTAAAATAATATGGACTAACATCGCCTAGTCAAGGCACTTTGCCTCCGCAATTAGATTAGTCACGGTGCCAAAGTACATCCGCGACTAAATTATTATGGACTAACATCGCGCCTTAAGTTGGCGATGGAACTAGCGGACTAAAATATTATGGAACATCTTGTCGCTAGGCGATAGAGCAGTGCCAAATAACATCCACGACTACAATATTGCGGACAAACATCGCGCCTTAAGTTGGCGACAAAACTAACGGACTAAAATATTATGGACTAACATCCCGTCACCAGGCGATGGGGTGCCAAAGTACATCCGCGACTAAATTATTAGGATCCGGATCCCCTACCACAAAGGTAGGGATGAGATTGAGGGATCCGGGCAATCCATTTCAAAATGAATGGCCCGGATTCATCCACATCACATTTTAAAAGGGGGAAAAAAAAATTGGTGGGAAATTTCAAAATTTAAAAAAAAAAGTGATGTGGATCAATCCAGGCCGTCCATTTTTTATTTGGATGACCCGGATCGATCATGTCACTCCTAACATCGCGGGGGTCCATTTCCAAATTATTATGGACTAACATCGCGCCTCAAGTTGGCAATGGAACTAACAGACTAAAATATTATGGAACATCTTGTCGCTAGGCAATGGAGCAGTGCCTAACAACATCTGCGACTAAAATATTGCGGACTAACATCGCGCCTTAAGTTGGTGACGCAACTAACGGACTAAAATATTATGGACTAACATCCCGTCACCAGGCGACCGGGTGCCAAAAAACATCTGCGACTAAAATGTTGGGGACTAACATCGCGCCTTGACTTGGCGACGGTACTTTTTTTTGGGTCGGAGGCGACGGTACTTTGCCGTGCGTATATATTATATTCCTGCATCGGTCGTCTTTTCATATTTTTCAGTATTCCACGTCATGCATTTTCAGACAGTATAAAAAGGAACGGGAATACGAGGGGAGGGAAGTAGTATTTGCCCGAACGAGAAATGTCCGCTCATCGGACTTCGGCGACTCGTTCATGGCTCATCTCATTCTTCCTCAACCTCGCTTCCCATATTCCATCGCTTGCATCATCCATCATGTAACAGCCACATCCCGAACGGCTTCACCGCCTCCGCTTCACACGATGGCGCTAGCCCAACACGCTGCCCAGTGATGGACGATTCCATCTACGTCGTAGTAGGCGTCTCACTGCCAATCGATGATGGAACCATACGCACATCGAATGAGCATGGAACCAGAAGCGCAACGATAGCTGGAAGCTCTCAGGCCAGAAAGTTCAACTTGTCCCGGCCCAAACCTGTTTACCCAGTAGCGTCCCTGTTCCATGGACAAGGGTGCTGGGGTTCGCCGTTCCCATGACCACGGGGGGGCTCCTCTTAAACCAGTACCAAGGGTTGCCCTTCCTCTTGTGCCTTGTTCCTCCGGCGGTGGCTGAGGAAGAGAGTAGCGTGGAACGGCTTTATGAAGGTATTGTTTAGCATGAACATGTTCATGTCGTATTCAACAGTTCACCTGGATATCTGGAGCAGGCACTCGGTCCGCCTTGCATAGCGGCGGCTACAATAACTCTTCCTCCCAGTAGCATCTCCTCTCGTCAGTGCTCGTAGAGAACAGATCAGAAAAGTGACCAATAAAGTCGTGCATGCATAATTAGACTTACACCCCAAGCCATGTTGCCCCATTTTATCCAAAACTTCAAATGGATCACTTTAGTGTTAAGTTTTTGTAACTTCGATCATATCAATGCCAAAACTTTAAAACGATCACTTAAGTGCCAATTTTTTTTTTTAAACGATCATTTAAGTGCCAATATTTAAAAACAAACGATCATTTTAATGTCAAATTCACCGACACTCAAATATTAATAAAAAATAGCACGGTCAATTTTCGAAGCCACCCCGGCACTAAAGATGTTTTTAAAAGTTGGCACTTAAGTACGAGTTAAAAACTTAGCACTAAAGTGATCGATTTGGAATTTACACTAAAGTAAGCGCCGTACACAATTTATGGCACTTGTGGTGCACTTAAGCCTGCATAATTACGTCCTTTTCGAAGCAATGTTCGACGTGTATGGTAATTTCCATTTTGAAAATTTATTGCATTGTGTTTTACTAAGGAAAGTACTTCCAGGCATCAACAAAGGAGTATTGTTTAAGTGTATCATATTGTTTTATCTGTTCCTAGTAAAAGGAATACTAAAAATATTACGTTAAGGTTCATTTACGTAATTAATATAGTAAGTGATGTAGCGTATTATAGTTAGAAATATGCTTAGGGACAGTTTTTTATCTACTGAGAGATTGAGCCACAAAAAATAGATAAAGAATAATTAATAACTATTATGCTAGCAAAGGCCTTATAATTTAAGTGTTTTATATGTCCCGCTTAAATAAAGGCCCGCTTATGACCAAAAAAAAATAAAAATTACAGGCCCACTTACAGTTTCTCAAAATAATTAGCATACCAATTTTGAAGCCCAATTTGGGTACTATTACTAAAAAGTGGAGAAAATTACCAAAAAATTTCTAAACTTATTACAGTTGTGCTAATTTAGTCATAATTTTTTTTTCAATTGAGTCCTAAAATTTTTGAATTTATGCTAATTCACTCATAAATTGTTTTTTTTACCAATTGAGTCATAGACCTTTTGCATTTATACCAATTTAGTCTTTCCGGCGAAAATTGATGACATAAATGCCGGCCAATAGACTAACCGTTCCATGTGGCACTACCGGCTTTGAATGTGAAATATTTTAATTTTTTATATCTTCTTTTTTCTCTTTTCTATTTTTGTTTTGTTAATGGCCGGCAGGAGGCTGCTGTCCTCCGGCGAGGGCTCCAAGCCCTCTCCCAATGGCCGTTGGAGGTTGCCGAGCCTCGGCCGATAACCGTGGGCCTCATGCCGACCATTAAAAAAACAGTAAAGAAAAAAGACGGAAAAATTCAAAAAAATTAAATTTTTTTAAACAAATCCACATCGGCGTTGGCAATGCCATGTAAGATGGTTGGCGTCCATGCTACCAATTTTTGGCCAAAATGACTAAATTCGAACAAATGCAAAAGGTTTAGGATTCAATTGGCAAAAAAAAAAAAAAATTATAACTAGATTAGCATAATTGCAATATATTTAGGAGTTTTTTGGTAATTTTTTCTTAAAAAATGTCTTCCATAACAAGACCACTTGATCAACACGTTATCTTAGAATGAGGGAAATGCTTCCTTTTTTTTTTTGTTGCAAAATTTAGCCGTAAACCTAAACCTAAACTTAAATCTTGTACATTGTATAATTCCATGAAGCACATAGGCAACTTGTGCCACCACGGAGGTTTTGCGACCACTGTGAATAGCCTGGCCATAGTTGACCCCAAATTTATGGTCGCCTGAGGCTAGCGAAATGAGAGAGAGAGAGAGAAGCCACTGCCAGGCAATTTTTTTACCTCGCAGTGTTAGCTTCGATCCAAGTCATTTGCCGATATCGTTTAGCAAGTCTGTTTTCTTCCTAAATATGGGATGGGTTTGGTTTAGCTTTCCCAAAGCTCCTTGAGAAAAATGCAAAGCATTTGACAACCATTCTCAAGGGGCTTTGGGATAAGCGTTGGCCTTGAAAATTGCTGAGCTAGGGTTTTTTCTTCCAATAATGTGCTCACTTTTTCATTTAAATTCCAAATTTGTCCCTTATTTTTTACTTAAAAAGAAAGAAATGAAATCTTAGGTGATCGGCGATCCATGAAATCCTAGGTGATCGATGAGCCGAGGCTCGCCAAAGGGCGGAGATCGGGCCGCGCGACCCCTCGGCAACCGTTGCCTAGGCCGTGCGAGCCCAGGCGAGAGCCGTCGGGGGTCGTACGACCCAAACGACCCTAGCCGAGGGTTGCCCAACCCCAGTGCGTTGTCGCATGGCCCGTGCGACCTTAATGATGGCCGCTTGGGATCGCCCGGCCCAAGAGAGGACCGCCTAGGTCACGTGACCTCGAGCCTTATTGCGGGGGTCGTGTGACCCTAGCGACGATTGCCTGGGGTCGTGCGGCCTAGCAACCGTCGTTGTCGGTTGCCCAAATCCCGGCGGCCTTGGTCAATCGTCGCCGCCGGCCTCCTTAGGTTTGATTTTCCTTTTTTTATTTTTAATTATAACTAGTATACCTATGATAAATTTACCCTCTATTTTTTCGTTAAATTTTACCGTCAAATTATCGAGCTAGGTGATACGTGGCGCTTGATGGGAGCATCGGTTTGTAAATTTTATAATTTGTTTATCACACTTGTACCGGTTTAAAAATTTTTGGGATATTAACCTAATTTAACGAAAAATAATGTAGAGTAAATTTGTTACGGGAGTATCGGTTTGAGGTTTTTGATGATAAAAAAATTAGTTTGAGGTAAATTTATCATAAGCGTACTAGTTTGGCATTTTTTTATTGTGTTAATCCAATAATATATCCAAGAAAGATGTTCTTATGAAGAGATCAATGTAAGTTAATTTTTTTGGTGTTGATATGAATGTGTTTTTAGTAATATAAGTTGGGTCGGGTCGGATCAAATCGCTAAAATTCTATTACACAAAAAAAAAAAAATTCGGGTCGGATCATTTTTTTTTACCCGATCCACCCCATCCATTTAACGGGCCTACCGTGACTACATTACTGCGAGTTCGAATGCCGTCCTGGAGACGACAAGTTTGTTTTCTTCCTAAATATAATTCCATTTCTAAATCTCTGTCCCTTCCTGTGGGAATAACACCGCTTCCCACTCGTGCAATCTAACAAAAATTCTCTACGGTCAACAGGATGGTCAACATGATGGGCAAAGGAGTGGATTTTATTTTGCAAAGGTTGGTCAACAGGATGGGCAACGCAGTGTCACGTATGCACGACTGGCCGTGATCCCATCTCTCATTCCGCTCCTGCTCCTCTCTCTTCTCTCGCTTTAATTTCTTCTTCCTCCTCCGGCGAGCCAGCAACATCCTCGAGCGCCTTCCAGCTGACTCGCAACTGAGTTTTTGTTGGCGGGTGAAGCCTAATATTTTATTAAGATTCTTTTTTTTTTTGTCTTTTCACTTTAGTTCACTTTAATATTTAACGTAGAGTAGCAGCATAATATTTAGCGCATATATGCAGTAATATTTAGCGTAGGGTCACAACAGATTTAGAGAGAAAAAAGAAGAAGAGGAGAATCGGCATTCGGAATGTTCTCAATTTATTTATGCCTCGATCTTGTGATAAGTTCATCAATTGTATCCCTGCTTTCTCGAAGACCAATGGATTCGCAGGGTGTCTCTGCGGGGAGATGTAGCCCAAATTTAGGTGAACTTCGATAACAAATTTTTTGATGTGTTTTTTATTATTAGAATCTGTCTTGTGGATTGTTCCGCTTGGGTTATTTTCTGGTATTGGTGCGCGATTCCTAACAGGTCTCCATTTTCTTCGCCATCAACCCTCGATGCTCCCCGTCTCCGCCAACACATGTGGATTGTTTGCTTGGATTATTTTCTGGTATTGGTGCGCGATTCTTAACAGGTCTCCATCCTTTCCGCCATCAACCCCTCGATGCTCCCCGTCTCCACCACCTTCATCCCCGCCAACACCAACCCTGCCGTCCCTGCACCACCCCCCCTAAAGAACCCTCTCTCTCTCTCTCTCCCCTCTACAACATGGTCCCTTGACAACCTCACATTCTGACAACTCGAGCTCTTCAACACAGGCTCTCGCCTGCCAACTCTCTCGCCCACAACTCCATCCTCATCGAGTCCTAAAACTTGTTAAGTTGGTAAAATCAAGCCATTTCGTTAACATGATCGGTTTGATTAATAGAAAATGTTGACGTGGTAATTTTTAAATTAATTTCTCTCTCCTATGCGACATTAATTATTATTATTTATTCAGAACTCTTCTAAGATATATTTAAAAACCGAAAGAGAAAAAGTTAGCAATTATAAAAAGAAACAAAACTGAAAAAAAAAAAAAAGAAAAAGGCAGTGCCTAGGTTTCTACTACTTGCCGACCACGGGCCCCAAGCAAGGGCCGGGGACCCTCGCTAGGCTCGAGCGAGGGCACCCCAATCTGGACGAGCCTCTCCCGATCCTAGTGAGGGTCACCGGCCCCACACGAGGGCCGGCGCCGTTCAGATCTGGGCACCCTTGCCCGATGTGGAATGGAAACTCAATATGTATTTTTTTTTTTCGGTTTTTTGAGTTTTGTCTCTAAGTTTGTGGCGATTTTTCCATGATATTTTAGAAAGAAAGAATGGACTCGCCTAGCGTAACGGCACCATAACAAGCAAATCGTAACGGTGCAAGCTGGACCGCATGATTTTATCTCACAAAGGATGGTCAACGGAGTGGAGAGGAAAATAGTGGATTGCACTCGTGGGAGGCGAGTCCATTTTCCTGAATCGGCAACTGATTACTCGCCGTTCCCGTGATCACCACCACGTTGAGATTCCGTTCTTTCCTCCTAAAGTAACATGGAAAAATCGCCAGAAACCAACAGACTAAGCTACAAAAAAAAAAAAAATAAATAAAAGGGTATAAAAATAAAAAAAATAAAAAATGGAAGAGGGAGACGTTGGTGGACGGGCAGAGAGATTCCAAACATTATCTCCTCATTTTCAACACTCCCTTTTAACGCCCAACATGTGATCTCCAACTCCAACTCCATCTCCAACTCTCCAAACCTCCTCCTCCTCCTCCTTCGATCCATCCGCCAACCGTAGCCATGCCCCCGCCCGATTCGCCTCCCAGGCAGGTCCTCTGCCTCGTCGTCCTCGCTCTCCTCCTCCTCCTCCTCCGGCTGAGCCTCGCGTCGGGAGGTGGCGGCGAGCTCACGTACCTCTGGCCGCTCCCAGCGGAGTTCACCACCGGCGGGGACACCCTCTCCGTCGATCCCGCCCTCGCGCTCGTCGTCGGCGGCGAGGGCGGGGGCTCCAGGATCGTGAAGGACGCGTTCGACCGGTACAAGAGCATCATCTTCCAGCACAGCGGCGTCTTCTCCATCTTCAACACGCTCAGGAAGAGGGCGTCGGGGTACGACATCGGGAGGCTGAGGATCGTGGTTCGCTCGGGGAATGAAGAGGTTCGTGCGGTTTGCGATGTGGATACATTTACAATTTTTCCACTTACTTGAATGAGTTGGCGGAAATTGGCGCGCGCGCCATGTGAAATTTTTGAGTTGTTGGTTAGCGTGCGTCTTTCTTTTGCAGCTTCAACTTGGGGTGGATGAGAGCTATACTTTGCTTGTGACGGAGAGTGATGGGAAGTCGATCAACGGAGAGGCGACAATTGAGGTAAAGTGACCGACTTTTGCGATTGGATTGTGGAGTTTGATGAATTGATAAGAAACAAATATTTCAGCCAAAACATCTTCACGAGTCCAATTCCATCCCAAGAGAATCATATTGGATGAAAGCTCGGATCAAACAACTCTAGCTTGTAGATGTCGCGACCCGATCTTGTCGGCGGGAGATCGAGGGGTAATGGGTCGCCCTTCCGGCCCAGTTGCCTGTGGACCTTCGGACGCGGGCCTCTCCCAAGGCCCATTACCCAAATCGCAACGGATGATATCGTAGTCGACCTTCGGTGTGGTCTAGTGGCATGTGCTACGTGTGCATGCCTTGGAGTCGCCACCAATCGTTTCGTGGAAGGTACGATTGGAAACATTATCGAATAGTTGGGAGCTTCTATTCGATTCTGCGAGAACCAGAAAAGTGGGATCATGGACTTAGTTACGCCAACTATCGTAGTTGACGCCCTTTCGGTACCTAAGTTGACTGAATTTTCTAACCTCGGATTTCATGCAGATGAGTGGGGTACGAATCCTAAATCTAGGAATTCATGCGGATGAGAATGACTATCTTAGCAATCACAATTAATTAAAGTAAATGCGCAAATCAAGGAATCCATAATATGCGAATAAATCACATCAAATTGGCATGACATTCATAATATAGCCCTATTGGCTTAGAGAAAGGGTATTCAAAGTATAAGAGAGGGTCGGGAGTGATTTGGAAATGATTCACCCATGAGGGGCAAAATCGTAATTTTAAGAAAATCTGGGGACGATTTGCCAAAAAGGGCAAAATAGTCATTTCGGAAAAGATTTAGGGTGAGAAATGTTGAAAAATAGGATTGGCTATTTAAACTGACCCACTTCCTAATTTTCGACATTTTTTGAAATTTTTGAGAATTTTTGGAGACAAATTATCCCCTTAAAGGTAAAATTGTCATTTTTGGAAAGATTGGGAAAAGAAATCTCAAAAATAGGATTGGCCAGTTGATTGTGGTCATTCCTCAATTTTTGGGAATTTTTGGAATTTTTAGGAATTTTCTACAATTTTTCCTAATTTTTTTTGAATTTTTTTTTTTATGATTTTTCGAATTTTTTATTTTTTATTATTTTATTTATTTTTTTTGGACCGGGTCAACGCAGTCAACGAACCGGTCAACCCGGTCCACAGACCAGTCAACCCGGTCCGAATCCGCGCCCGGACCGACCTCTCTCCAAAACGACGTCGCCCGAACATTTGCGCTCGAATTTTTGAAAATTCCCACCTAAAATGAAATGTGCGTCTCAGATTGTGCCACGTGGCGCTCTCTGGACCCTCCGATCGGAAGTCAAAATTTATGGCTCAGGATTCGCCACGTGGCGAAATCACAACTCTCTAATCTAAGAATGAGTCTACGGTCAGGATAAAGACACGTGGCTAGTCCACGACCGTCAGATCAAAAGTATTATTTTTTATTCGGAAAATGATTTTTTTATTAATATTTATTATCCGAAATTCAAAAATTGATCCAACGATCGGAATAGTGACACGCGGCCAAACCTGGGCCGCGCGATCACAAAAATCGGATTTTTTTATTTTTCAAAAAATGAATAATTTCGAAAATCATTTTATTTTCGAAAAAGCCAGGATCTCGACACGTGGCAGACCTTGGACTGTCGGATTAAATTTTTTTTTATTTTTGTTATTTGTTATAACTATTTGCCGACGTGTGCGTCACGTGTACGCCACGTCGGCGACACGTAAGCGTTGACTCGGTCAACTCGCGTTGACCGGTCAACGCTTCGCCGTGGAAGATGACCGGCGCCGTCACGGGCGCCTCGCCGGAAGTCGCATTTCGGCGTCAAAACCGATTCGGAAATACAATATCTTCGCACCAAACGACTTCCTGTCGATTTCTTGTTTATATATACCAGATTCAATCTAAGAATCCACTTGAACTAACCTAAAGTCGACCCTGTACAGGATCGGCCACCGAGTGACGTCCGACGAAAACGCCGGAATGTCGCCGAAAACACCGAGACAGATTCTAAACTACACAAAAATGCTTCGGTTTGACAGCAAACTGAATCAACTCAACCTCAGAACCAACATATTAAAGATTCAGAAGAAAAAGATGGTCTGCAACTGACTTATATGAACACGAGCAGTAGCAGACATTCACCTGACCCGATCTCCTGATATTCACAATTGAGGCCCAAACTAAATAACCAAACATCATCCATGGAGGTCGGGTTCACTTACCTGGAGAGCCAATGGTTTTGATTTTGTTTGAAACGAGCGATTTAGGTCGCATCCAGTCCGGAAGAGTTGAGGGATGGACTCGGGAGTTTTAAGCCAAATCAATGCAAAGCAAACGCATAGGCGAGTTCAGTGTATGGTCGAGAACGATTATAAACTAAAGAAATCAAAGAAAATACATCGAAGCTACGAATCCGCCATTAATGAAGTTCTACGAAGCTCGAGTGCGACTTTTACCTTTTTTCGTGAATGAAGTTTCAACTTCGAGAGGTTCGGCTATCTTTCGAGGTCGCAGAAAACTTCACCCGATGATCTCCCCAGCTTGCAATCGTTTGGGGAATGGAGTATCCCGCTCTGAAGTTCGTCGTCGAGGTTCAACAATGGCCATCCTTCCCCTTTGCGATTACTCCTCTCTCTCTCTCTCTATTCCGCCCCAATCTCTCCTTCTGTTTTTTTCCCCTCCACTTTGCGAGTACTTTTTCCTTTTTGTTCACCTCCCCTAACTGATTCTTTCTTCTGGAAGCTTCCTCCCTTTTTGTTGAGGAAAAGCCGTTTGAGAAACTGACCTGCTCTCTCTATCTTGCGCACGTGGGATTTTGGGGAAGATGATGAACAGTTCCGGGTTACCGGGTCGGATCCGCCCGACCCGGAAAACCCGGTTCGCCAGAAAAGTATCATAATTGACCTTGCAGACATCATTTTTTCGCGAAATTGGTGTCAAAAATCACTTTCCCATCCTGGATTCCTTCTGGAAATGTGGTTTTTTGTGAAAAATACTCTAGGAATTGAGTGAAAATCCCAAATGTTGGGTAGGATCCGAAAGTGATTTTTGTAAAATTGGAGTCCTTAATGAAAGAATTATCATCAATTGAGCCCGTCATTAGATTCAGAAGGTCAAAAAATATAGGATAGAAGTCTTGGGGTTCCGTGGGTATTTTTTAGAAAGATGTAATTTCGAATTTGGCATTTTAGGGACTAAAGTGAAAGGATTTTTTATGCAATTAAGTCCCTAGTGCCGAAATTGAGCAAATTAAAGTGCAATTGGATCAGAATGTGAAATGGAATACAAGAGAATCATGTCACAACCCTCAATAGTGACGAAAGAAAAATAAAATGACCCCAAATGGTATTTTTATGTCTAATTTGCAGGGTGCATTTGTGAAGGAACACACAAATCTGAATTGAAATTTTCAAATTTTAAGAGGTCAAAATGAAAAGGGAATTAAAATAAAAATACTGACTATTTTTCTGTATTTTTGTGACCTCGACTGGTATTTTTTTTTTTTTGGAATTTTCCTATTTTTTGAAAAAATATCAAAAAATGTGAAAAATATGAAAAATTATTTTTTGATCAAAAATGGTTCCTTGAGCTTGGCCAAGGCTACCAAAGTTGATTTTTCAATTTTTCAATTTTTTATGAATTTCTATGGATTTTCCAAAAATAAACCGGAAAGAGGTTGATTAAAAAAATCAGGTGCCAATAGTAGAGTATGGTATAACTTTAACAACCATAACATGATGACATGGCCTTGAGCACACAGACATGTATTTGCACGAATGCATGAACAATCATGTCGAAATAAGCGTGTTTCTGTTTGCTGCAGGCAAATACTGTTTATGGTGCATTACGAGGGTTGGAGGTATGTACAAATGTCTTTAAACTCTCTTCATGTATTGAAAAATTTCAAAAGTGGTATCGTGTTGCTATTATCGTTGACTTTGGAAAGCTAAGGGTGGTAAGATGCTGCCGGAACGTTTCCTTTTCTTTCCCCCCTTTCCCTTCTCGAGCTAGATATGTTCATTGGGATAGCGGTTGTACTACTGAGAAAACTATATTAACAGTCATTTTATAATTGTCAAACAGTTAGGAGCATTAACTTTGTGATGGGCAGCTTCCTCATGCTACTTCATTTGTAAATTATGGAAGTCTCGTGTTTGGCAGAAGTAGATGGTTTACTGAAAACAGAATGTACTCATCAAGCCAAATGTAAGCTTGGGTATAACAACCTATGCTGCAAACTCACAGTTCTCATCCATGATCACCCAATTCTGAGTTAGAGGTGTTTAAAGAACATTATCTTATTTGTTATTTATCATTCAGTAGTATGTCGGTTATATTTCCAAGGTGTGATCTCTGTGTTAAGTTGATCCTCCCGCTGCAGTTTGTTGGAGATATGACTCTTTCTCAAGCGATCTTTTACATTGTTTCAGACATTCAGCCAATTATGTACTTTTGATTATAGCACAAAATCAGTGCTTGTACGCCAGGCTCCATGGTATATCCATGATGAACCGAGGTTTGCATATCGTGGACTACTACTTGGTAAGAGCAATGATTTTATTGATTAAAATGTTGAACGGCAAACATCTATTGACATTATGTTATTTTTATTGGTGCCATGCATCTTCTTTAACAGATACATCGAGGCACTACTACCCTGTCGACGTAATTAAGCACATACTGGATTCCATGTCATTTGCTAAACTTGTAAGATACGATAACTTGCAATTCCTTCTTGCTGCTATTCTCAGTGCACTTTTCCTGACACACTCTACTGATCACTATTCTATATTTTGATCGTTTAATTCCCACAAATGCGATCCTCCCATGGGAATTACAATCATTAGAATGTCCTGCATTGGCACATGGTGGACAGTCAGTCATTTCCTCTAGAAGTGCCTACCTATCCTAAGTTGTGGCAAGGGGCATATACAAAATGGGAGCGATATACAGTTGAGGATGCGTATGAAATAGTGAAGTAAGATATCAATTGCTTGTCCCATGATGGGCAAATTCTTCTCCTTCATGCGATTGGATTATATACTACTGTAGGCGGTTCTTGATAATGTTTTGGATATATCAGTTGGGTTTACATTGGTCAATATGAGATATTAGCATGAATACGTGAAATCATCTCTTGAATAAGTCGATTCTCTTTGATAACTGTTTCTTTCTCTTTCAGTATGTTAACTTTCTGATCGAGTCCCATTTTTTGTTCCCAAGATATAGCACGCCAGAGATTGACTGAGAGAATGGTTTAGAGACTCTTACGGATGGAGAATTCTTTGTATATAGGGAAACTATAGCAATGCTTTTTACTAGTCAGATCCTATGTAGAGGAACTTCATTGCTAGAGGTAATCTGACATGAAGTGCATATGCAATTATAGACTGCCTAACTTATACAACAAATAACATGTTTTCCCCTCCATGCTGCCGCTAAATTTATGTTGATGGTTTATGTCATCACATATATTGACTTCATGGATCTGGCACCTGGCAATGTACTAACTTTGTCTTTTTGTTGTCATGCTGGCTTTCACCATATGAAGCTTTGCCAAAAGTAGAGGTATGTTCTCTCATTCGTTTCTTTGCTGCGCTTGATGAATGTATTCTCACGTATTTCATTGCAATTGTGGTTTCATAAATTTGATATAAGTTTTTTGAACTTGTTTGCTTGTGTCGCTACAAAGAACTTGCATAAATCTGGTACCTTAGAACTGCTGCACTATATGAGTGTATTATATAATTATGACTAAGTTACTATCACTGCTAGTACAATTGTGGTGTTTGCTGATCATCTTTCTTAACTGATTTTAGGAATCCATGTGATGGCTGAAGTAGATGTCCCTGGTCATGCAGAATCATGGTGAGACACTTCTTTTTTGGATATTTTGCAGCCTGTGATGAGATTATGTGGACGTTTTTAGGTTGTGTATCTTAAGTAAGCTACCATAAATTTCTGATCTTCTTTAATGCAGGGGAAAAGGGTATCCTGAATTATGGCCTTCTTCATCCTGTAAAGAGCCACTTGATGTTTCAAAAAATTCTACCTTTGACTTAATTTCTGGCCTCTTATCAGGTTAGGCATTTAGTATCCTTATCTACAGTGCTAAATCTTCCATTTTGCCTTCTTGTTGCTGCTTTTGATGTATGAATTATCTATACATCTACTGTAACATCGACGTTTATGTTTCATGAGTTCCTGAAGGAAGAAAGCCATGTTGACTCGAGTAATAACATGTGGAACTTTTGCAGTGTAAAGCTTTTCCCTTAAAAAATCTCTGCATGGGCAAGGCGCCTACTTGAGTAGGAAAGGATTTTTTGTCATTTAAGAAATGCCTGGCATACTAGATTCCTCTCATTCATTTGGGGTGGGAAGAGGGCTTGTTTGACGAGTCTTTGATACCTGATGACTTAGGGTGCTAGTAACGTTTCCATATTTTGAACAAAACCCTTTTTCTATTTTTGTCCCGCACTTTTGGGAACAAAACGCGTTGTAACTAAAAATTTAAAAATTTATAAAAATTCATCTTTGAGAGTGTGAAGGAGTAGTCAGAACATAGGGTTCAAAAAGTGTCCTCTTTTATTATAAAATATTTTCAAAAGCTTTGATAAAAGTGTTCCGAACAAAGAAACAAGTATTTTTTGTTTCGTTTCTGCCCAAAAGTGTTCCTGATACTAAAATTTTTAAAAAAATTTTTTTAGGAGCTTTCCTACACACCCTTAATTAGCCATTGGCTTCTTCTTAATATTTCAAATGTTAAATTACGGAAGTTCATGCTTTACTCCGAGAGCTAGAACGCATGAAGTAAGAGTGCATTTTTCCTATTGATTTGGTAATCTCTTGATAATTATAGTATCCTAGGCACCTCTTAGATCTAACAAATCCTATCGTTGCAGATATGAGAAAAATCTTTCCCTTTGAGCTATTTCACTTGGGTGGTGATGAGGTTAACACAGGTTAGTGCAGGTGACTTTAGCATCTCTCTTTTCCTTTGGCAGTCATTTGTTCTTTAAAACCTAAATGATCGGTAGACCTTTTCTATTTCACGACTTTAGAAGTACTTTGCAAAAGTTGACTAAGGAATGTAACAGGGGCTCTTATTCTGGGTAAAATGAGGGAAGTAGCCTCATTTCCATCCTATGTCATAGGCTTTAGCACTAGAGAAAAAAAATTATGAAAATTTCAGGCTTTAAAAAGGATACTGTCAGCTACTTTTTTTTTTTTGGTAAGGGATACTGTCAGCTACTTAGTATCTGCTTAGACCCATAAAACTGAAAATCTGAATTTCAGACTAGAATATCCCTTTTTTAACCATCAAAATCTTCTCCTATTTCTTGGAACGATAAATTTCAGAAAATTCATGAATCAGGAGCTTAGAGACCCTTTTTAATCCCCGCAATGTTCGAACTATGTGGATCCTTTGCTGATTAGCTGCACATACAAGAACATTGAGCCCAGATGTCAGAGAACTGAGCTTTCTACTTCTGCAAGGACCAAGCATTTGTAAAACATAGTAATAATACCAACTGGTCATCCTCTGTATACTGTTAAAGGATCATATAGACGTTATCGGACTTGTATATATATGATGGCCATGGTATTACCAAATATGAAGAGTCTAATAACATTATCGCAAAATGCCACCTAATTTTATAGTGAGATCAGTTGCAGCAATAAGCAGTTGTAATGTCAAATGATATCTAGTGGGTGAGTATATCTACTTGTGAAATGACAGCATTCTGGAATTTGAGACAGTAGGTTTTCCTGTTTCTCTGGTTTTAAGTTTTATGATCACAATCCATTTAAGTCATTATTGTTGTCTGTATTTCGTTTGCAGATTGTTGGACATCCACTACACATGTGAAGCAGTGGTAAATGAATCAACCACTTTACTTGATATTTATCCTACTTTCCAGAAGTTTGTCCTGGGAACTTGCAATTATTTTGAATGTTATCATAAACTATGCCGTCTTTTCAACCAACTCGTCAACGTTACTATGGTCTTAGATCTTTTGCCAAAGCTATTGCAGCAGATTTATTCATTTTATTAAGTTATGATTACAGGAAAGCCTTTCTGTTTATCATCGGTGTGAATGAGCATGCAACGCATTCCCGTTGAAATGTTGTACTTTGTTTTCATTGATGTAGACTGGGTTAGTACCTTGACTAAAATATCTTCTAGCTTACCTAGAAAACCATGTCAAAGTTCCGAATGTGCTTTAGAAATTAGATTTTAAAAGATTTGGATAGAGTCAACAAGTCTTTCCATTATTAGGATCCTCAAGAAGAGAGAGGAATAGTGGGGCAGCAACTATGTGACATTTTCAATTAGATCTCTTCAGATAACTGCTGAAGTCTGGAAGCAATTTTCACTGTTTAATCTTTTTTGGTATTGGATCAAACCATTCCTTGAAATTGTGTGGATTTAGCACTAGCTTGTTTCTCTGTGGCGATACCTTTCCCTGTATGCCTCCCACCTGATGCCCCCTCTCTCCCCTCCTCTTAATGCAGTCTACCAATTCTTGCTTCCAACAACCCATTTCAGATGCTGAACATGAGGGTCATTTTAAATGCAGGCTCCAAAGTCACAACATGACTGGTAAAGACGCGTACAAGTATTTTGTAATCAGAGCTCAAGAAATTGCCATTTCAAAAAATTTGACCCCTGTCAACTGGTATGTACATGTCCTACCACCCGCTGGTAGCAGTTTGGTTCTCACATTGTTATTCTCCTTCTCTTGGCCAATTTTCCTAGTTTACATCGAGTCTCTGCACCAATATGACAGAACATTTGTTGAAGAGGCGGATCTCAACATTGTTGCATCATTTAGAGACAGATTTTAATGGAATTGTCCTCTTGTTGAGATGATATGTTGTTTAATGTTAAGGAATATCACTTCTGATGTTTAGCATATTCACTTTGTCGTGCTGTAGAGTTAAAAAGAAAGAACTTTATGATCAGGAACTTCGGGTAATGTCAGCATATGGGCACTTGTACTGTAGTGTTCTTTATAGTGCTGCGTGGAAGAGTGGTCTTTTCAGACTTTTGTAACTAGAGGTTATGTCATTAATATCATTGTCTTTGCTTATCAAATAGGACTTTCATAACATGTGCTTAAATTTGGGCCTATCATTTTGAAAGATTTTGGTGGATTCGCTGCTAAAATGATGTGGGAACTAGATTACAGTTATAGACGGGTTATGGCCTGGAGATCCGGTTGACTGACATCTACCTTCTCGATTTTTCAAGATAGTAAGTGGTTATTATCAGGCTTCTGGCACTTGGTTTCAGAGGAGAGAAGGTTTTTGGAAAATAATTATGAGAAAGAGCACGTATGAAGGACTCCTAGGCGGGTAGAAAATGAAACGGTGTGCTAATAGAGATTATGTTTGTCACAATCAGTATTCATGACAGTGCATGTGCTGGTCATCCTAATTTTTTATTCTGCATTATATTTTGTAACATTTATATGTGGAGAATATGACATTAATTTGATACTGCTTCAGGGAGGAAACATTCAATGCATTTCCCCAAAGTCTTAATCCGAAGACGATAGTACATAACTGGTAAGTTTTTTTTATCAGTATTTAATTCATGTTGATTTCAAGCTAATTAACTTTTGTCACTGTAGGCTGGGAGCTGGTGTATGTCCAAAGGCTGTCGCAAAGGGCTTTAAATGCATTTTCAGCAATCAAGGTGTTTGGTATCTACATTATTTGGATGTGCCATGGGAAAAAGTCTACACTGCAGAGCCCCTCGAAGGAATAAGCGATGCTTCCAAACAAAAACTTGTGATTGGCGGTGAAGTTTGCATGTGGGGAGAGACAGCCGACACTTCTAATGTCCAGCAAACGATATGGCCTAGAGCTGCTGCTGCTGCAGGTAAGCCAGTCTCTAAGCATCATTCTATGCTGAAGCATTGAGTCTTTTTCTTCTCGGCACTCATCCTTCTTTGTCCATTTAGAGTTTCATTTGTTTTTTTTTTTTATTTAAATAGCAGGGAAATCCCTTTAGTGAATGTGAAGTTATATCTTCATCCCTTCGCTCATAAAACTTATTATTATTGTCTACTAATCGGTGAAGCGGTTTTTCTACTAAATGAAATTTTTTGTTGTACAAAAAGGGGAGCAATTCGGGGGTGGT
Source organism: Rhodamnia argentea (assembly GCF_020921035.1). Lineage (NCBI taxonomy): Eukaryota > Viridiplantae > Streptophyta > Magnoliopsida > Myrtales > Myrtaceae > Rhodamnia > Rhodamnia argentea. The sequence continues at coordinate 3,403,345 of NC_063154.1, read as the reverse complement.
TGGTTTATCACCATTTACATTGAAGCCTTTTCAGACTTTGTTTGTTTCGCGGAAAATAAATGATTTTGAAGACATTTGCCTAAAAAGATCCCCTATACAGTCAATGGAAAATGTTTTTGTTGACAGTAACAATTCATGTTTAAATATTTTCGTGACCGATGAAAATAGTTTCCCATTCATTCATTTTTATAAGCAATACAATGAATCATTTTTATGAAAATGATTTCTAAATAGTTCGTTTTCCATGACATGAACGGAGCCATGATTTTTTGTTTCATGCTGCGGGCTTCTTCCAATACTATGGGAAGTGATAGAAAAAGAGATGGGACATGAAAACACCATGTGAAATGGCTCTTCTAGGGCATGGAAGTCCTCATTGCCTTTGATCTCCACAAAACTCAATTTGCCAGTTCATGCCATTTTCCTCCTTTTCCATTGATGGATCATGTATGTGCAAGCCCTCCTAAGAGATCATAGTAGCCCCATAACGGTAGTTTTTTCTTGTCTAAGCTTTCTTTTCTTGCCATCGTTAGGAGGGCTTGAGTGCTTCGTACTGCTTGTTATAGACACACCACTTGAGGCTAGTACAAAATTGTAAAAACGCAATGAGCCCAGGTGTACTTAAAGCTGTGCATTCCTTCTTGATGACAGATTAGAAAATTGTTATTGCTGGTGTAATCATAATCTTTTTGCATTGATCTGTATTTATTCGTTTGTCTATTTTGCAGAGCGATTGTGGAGCAGGAGAGATGCCACATCCGCCGGAGATGTAAATACAACGGCATTACCACGACTACATTACTTCAGATGCCTCCTGAATGGGCGGGGGGTTCAAGCTGCTCCTGTCACAAACCAATACGCACGGAGTCCGCCGAAGGGTCCCGGTTCATGCTATGACCAATGATTCTTCGAACGCCGCTATTCGTTTTAAATCTGTAAAATGCTGCTATGTACTTGGCCAGGACATAAGTTCATGAGATATTAAGAAGTGTATCCTTTCCAAACTTCGCTTGCTAATCTAGAAGTGTCTTTCTCTGGGTATAGAACATGGATGATCTAATCAAATGAGCTTTGTAAATGCATGCAGGGCAATTTCGGGCTCTCGCAGGCTTTAATAATAAATTATAAAAATCATTTGAATTAAAAGATACTTATGCAATTAAAATATGCCATTGACAAGATGAATAAGCTCACAAAAAAATATTAATACATGGGGATATAAGCCATTATTACGTTGAAAATTCACAACCAAATGTATGAATTATAGATAGGTAAAAATGTTTCCAAATTAAAGTTATTATTACCGTGCAACTTTTCTTTTTAAAAATAAATTAAATAGCCATTGTTCACTCCGCTTGAGGTTGGGCAGCCATTTCCATTTGCGTTGGTGGCACCCTCTGTAGGCTGCAAGATCGCGACCACCACAAGCTCCTTATTGGCTTCGTGGGCTTATATATGTTTTAAGTTTTGGTTTAAGTTTTTGGGTAAGTTTTGCAAAAAGAAAGTAGAGGCCGGAAGAAGTCTGATCCGAGACGAACCAAAACATGAACATTAACCTCAACATCACCGATACAGACCCAAAAAAAAAAAAAAAAAAAACAACAACAACAACAACAGAAAAATACGAATGTTGATGCCGGGAAAAAGGCTGATCCGAGACGAGAGGCTCAATTGGGAGGGGACAGGAGACACGAGTGACTGCGCTAGCAATCCAGGTGATGCGGCGTGCATTCGTTCATGCTAAACGTTGCCTTGAGGCAGCCGGTTCGCGCTGCTTGCTTCCTCAACCGCCGTCGGAAGAACAAGGTACAGGAGGAAGGGCAGGCACGACAAGCCGCAACACAGCCAACACGCCCACGCGAGGAAGGGGGGAAGAAAACAGCTCACCAGCCCGAAGAGGCCGACGAAGATGGTCAACACTCCGAAGTACTCCAAGGCGCTCGTAGCCCGCGGCCAGATGCCATTCAGCAGCGTGCCGATCCATGTGGCGGCGAACCCGACGGAGAATGCGATTGCAAAGGTGCTGGCTTGCAGGTGCGTCAGCCCGTGGTACTGGTTTAAGAAGAGCTCTGTGGTCATGGGAAGGGCGAGCTCCAACACTGTCTTCCCCAGCTGCAGTCTCTGAAACAGGGCCGCTAGCGGGTGAACAGGGCCGGGCTGAGAGCTTCCGGTAGTTGTTGGGCTAGCGCCACCGTGTGAAGAGGAAGTGGTGTTGCGGCTTGGGATCCGGTTGTTGCAAGAGAGGTTGTGGAAGAGTGTGAGGAAGAAAGACCGGACGGCGAAAGTGCAGGGAGGGGCCATTTCTCGTCGGGACAGGTACCTCTGCAGGATGATAGGAACAGGATAAATCTTTCAAGAGGCTCAACAAGAACGAGAGAGAGAGAGTGTGTGTGTGCGTGTTTGAGACTTGAGATTGTATTTGAAACTTGTGAGTTGTGCAGGAAATATTGGCAAATCGGAAAAAGTGTCACCTTATCACAAAGTTTTGTGATAAGGTGACACTTTTTGCGATTTGCCAATATTTCCTCGGCAGAAAAACCTTCTATAAACTTTTACTCTCCTGAGAAAATATTGGCAGTCAAGTAACTTTACTTTTGCATTGCATACGTCATTTTTGCATTGCAAAAGTAGAGAGTTTTTGGGCCTTCCTGGGAATTTCGTCCCTGCCCTTACTCTTCCACCGTATTTGTCTCGTCAATGCTGTCCTTATCATTACCTGTTAATTTTGCCCGGATTGTTCCATCTTCGTGGGAAGAAAAAAGTCCTGTTAACTTGTGATGCAATAAAAATCGTAAATGGACACACCCGTATCCCATTTAGGGGGCATTTGATTAGGTGAGAATTCTATGATAACGAAAAATGCTTTTTAGACAATTATTATCTAAAAAAATGGTTAATTTTTTTTATGTTTGGTGATATGTGATCAAAAAAGATTTTCAATGTTTGGAAAAATAACTTCAATTGACACAATTAAAGAAAATCTAAGACTAAATTGATATCAATAAAATAGGCTTAGGACTTTTCTGGCACTTTTATGAACTTTTGGGTTTGATTTTCCAAGGTGATGTTGGAATCAGGCTTCCGCATTGATCCTTCATGCCCTAGGTTTATTTCGCATGTATGTGGCTACCAATTCTTCAATTCAAGGGTCTTCATTCGTCGGTTTTAGACCGTTTACACACGAGTGTGTGTTAACTTATTATTCCACGTCACTTTACTATTCCACATGCATTTCTTCCATTCAGTTTTAGATTTGTTTACACATGAGAGTTACGTTAAAAGAAAATTATACTGCTATACTACATCACTTGAGAGTCAAAGCGGGATACATTTGTGATGATTAGCTTCATCTCAAACTCGTCCCAATTGACGCTTATGTGTTCTCCAAACCTGTCCCAGTTCAGCCACTAGCATGAAACTCCAAAGCAAAATCGATAGAATAGTCGGATACTCGCGCAAACTATGTTATAAATCAGAACCATATATCCAAATGGTTTTAGATCTCTAACATAACATTGTAAAATTTTAATATCAAACAGTCATAAAAATTTAAGATCTAGACTGAGGGAATGTAGGCTCGAAATGACGTTTGCTTGCCTCTTTGCAAAATAAATAAATAAATAAATCAATGACATACTTGACGAGGCCGACCTCGTCGTCGCCGGGTGAGGCTCCGTCAACCTCGCCGCTTGTCGCCTCCGGCCAATCGCCGAGGTCTAGCAACCGGCTAGAGGAAGAAGAGGGAAGAAAAAAAAAGAAAAAATGAAAATAAAATTAAGAAAATGGAAAAAGAGGAAAAGAGGCAAGAATGTTTTATATATATATATATATACACACACATGACTGATTATCATTTTCATGATTATTTTAATTAAATTAATTTTATTTAAACCCATAAATAAATAAATAATAAAAAGAGGCAAGAATGAATTTACACATCAGTGCTAGTCGGCCAAAACTGATTGAGGCTCCGTCAACCTCGCCGGTTGTCGCCTCTGGCCAATCGCCGAGGTCTAGCAACCGGCTAGAGGAAGAAGAGGGAAGAAAAAAAAAAGAAAAAATGAAAATAAAATTAAGAAAATGGAAAAAGAGGAAAAGAGGCAAGAATGTTTTATATATATATATACACACACACATGACTGATTATCATTTTCATGATTATTTTAATTAAATTAATTTTATTTAAACCCATAAATAAATAAATAATAAAAAGAGGCAAGAATGAATTTACACATCGGTGCTAGTCGGCCAAACCTGATTGGATGGTCTGAATTAACACAATTACAAAAGATTTAGGACTGACCAGCAAAAAAAATTTTGACCGAGTTGGCACAATTATAGTAGGTTTAGGAATTTTTTAGTAATTTTTTCGGTATATCCTATGTGGCATGGAATTCTATGAGTTTTATGAGTACCAAGTAGGATTCAATCTGATGGAGACGTCCGATTACTTCTTGGCTTTACCGTGATATGCAATTTTTCCTCAAGAAAGACGTTTCACAGTCTGCTGCGCATGGCGAAGCTTCCCCGCTCTCTCTTGAGGAAAAGTGCTTTGCGAATCGCAAGTCTAGAAGAGAGACTTTGATTTGGAATGGAGAAGGTGTTAAAAAAGCCATAAACCAATAGTATTAGTGTCAATTTAATTTTAAACCTTTTATTGGTGTCATAAACTTTTTGTATTTGTGCCAATTGAGTTTAAACCGATCAATTTTAAGCCGAGAATTGTCGACGTGATGCCGATCATCTTACGTGGCATGACTGGCGCTAGCATGGATTTTTTTAAATATATTTTTGAATTTTTATTTTATTTTTTTCTCTTTCTTTTTTGTACACTTTTTTATGTTATTGAGGGCTGGTGACCCTCAATAAAAAAAAAGTGTACATAACGGAAAAATAAGAAAAAAAACAAATAAATTATTGAAATTATAAAAGAACATTAAAAAAAATATCCACATCGGTCCCAACCGTATCACGTAAGATAATTGGCGTCCATGTTAGAGATTTTCAGCCAAAATTAGCCGAATCAATCGAATTAGCATAAATGCAAAATATTTAAGACCGAATAGGTACCAATGCGACAGGTTCAAGATTTTTTTGGCACTTTTCCCGATTTGGATGATACTCGGATACGAGTTGTATTGGGTTGAAGAGATGTAGATGCCTATGTAGCACCAACATCAACATCGACATGCGACACGATACAATACGCCGACACGTGATTTCTGAAAAAATAGAAAATTCTGATACATTGAGACACTTTGTATATCAAATGTTTATTTATATATATATGACTTATTATCATTTTCATGATTATTTTAATTAAATTAATTTTATTTAAATCCATAAATAAATAAATAATAAAAAGAGGCAAGAATGAATTTACACGAAAAACAGTGGTCCACCATTTGTTAATAGCATTCAGGGGCGAGAAATTATTCAGTGGTTAGATACCGCCACATCATCTGCAGACATGGCATGCATGTTTTAGTCACAGCCACTCATGGTTTGACATATGTTTATTGACGTGGCATTAAAAAAAAAAGAAATCGCCAAAAGTCTATTCAGCCTCAGCCATGGATGAACCCCGTTCGAGTTGCAGCACCTCCCCTCGCCTTGGCCACCAACGGAGTCGCTGGCACCGCTCCTTCGCGTCTAAGCCGAGCTGCCCACTCCGGCGCCGCTTGACGCCGAGATGGCCATGGACTTGCGACGTGATGGCTGCACGCCTTCCGCCATGGAAGACCAGATCTTAGATCTGGGAGAACGACGCCAGCAAAGCTACGATGGCCATGGGCGAGCAACGCTATACCCTAACACGATTCCAGATCTGGAGGTGATTGGAGAAGTACAGAAAGAAAAAAGACGGAGCCAGAGGTAGCTCTGGCCGACCGTTAGCGACGGAAAGGGTCCTCCACCATCCATGGCTAAGGTGGGTTTTTAGCCCCTCTTTTTTGGCGTCAAGATCTGGTGTTTCAGCGACGGAAGGGGTCCTTCCCTGAACGCTTTCCGCCATGACAAAAGTGGGTCTCTTGGCTTGTCCTCAGCCAAAGGCTTTGGGGCCTTAGAAGACATGGCCACAAGTTTCCAGTCTTGAGTTTTCTGTCTTCCTCCTCCTTCATCATCCATGGCCGCAAGCTTTGCTTGTCCATGGCTCGCGAGGGCTCAGCTTGGACGCGGCGCCGACGATTCTGCTGGTGGCGACGGCGAGCGGAGGTTCTGCAACACCAACGAAGCAAAAAAGCTTCAGTCGTCGGCGTGCTAAACTGGATAGCGAAGAAGGAAAGAGAAAATAAAAAAAGTTTACATTTTTATTTATCTCCATGTCAGCTATGAAGTGGCAACATGAACACGTGTCAAATTGTGAGTGGTTAGAAGTTAAAAACATACATGCCATATCAACTGCTCACGTGCCGATCTCTAACCACTGAATAATTTCTCAAGGGGAGAGGGAGAGACTGTGAGAGCGAGCTGTGCGAGAGAGCTGAGAGGATGAGGGGATGCAATTAGGGTTTGGGCAGAGTGGCGATTAGGTGAAGGTTTTTTTCTTCAGAATAGTAAGTTTTCATTAATTTACATTTTTATGCCTAAAAAATCACAAATTCCAATATTAATCCAATGTGTCAGAAGCCAAACACTAGTGTTGGTGGCGTGTCCGGCCTGTTGACCGTGTGTTCAAGCGTATTCAATATGGACATGGACATGGACATGGAAACTTCCGGAAGGTGTCGGTGCTAGTTAGGTAGATGCTAAAGCCATAAGCTTGTTGCCATTATAGTAAGATCCATTTATGTAAAGTCAAGAGCTTCCTCCATCTCAAGCCACGAAAATCGTCGAAAATATATGTTAAATTTGAGCCCGTGAAGGAAACTTGATCCAAATAGTTTCCTAATCCTTAATGTCTTATAAAATACTACATTTCATGCCGACGGCTTCTCCCCAATATAACGGGCTAACATTGCGGTGTCAATGCATGAGGGGTCGCATCCCGTGAACACAAATGAATTTGAACTCTTGGCCCGATTTCGTCAAAACAACCGATTTTGGTCGGATCATTAAAATGCTTACTAAATCTGGTGAAAATTTAATTACATACAAATAATTAGTTATATCGAAAGTCATTTAAATGTATATAAAAACAAACTTGTTACACAAAAAAAATTTGTTGCGGTTACGAATTGAAAATTATTAATACACGGGGATATAAGCGGTAGAATCGCTCACACATGCCATTGTTAAGTTGAAAATTGCTACCGACCGAGAATTTTCTAATTATGGACAGGTCAAAAATATTTCCCTTAATTCAAAGTTATTAGTACTCACGAAAATAACTAGTTACTGATAATCCCGTGCTTTTTCCTATGTAAAAGATAAATTAACTATAGATAGGTTAAAAAAAAAAAATCGACTGGCTTCTCTGTAGTCCCATTGTCACTGTGCAATGCCACCGTTCACACCAATTTAAGACACCTTTGTAAACACATTGCAAGAAATTGCCCGAATGGAAATTACGATATAGACCCCCGATCTTTGCTTCAACGCGGACAGGAAAATGCATGCATGAATAATTTGCTCACCACAAAAAATTCGTCGCTGTTCTGAATTGAAAGTTATTAATTAGATGGGAACAAAAGAGAATTCACTAGCTCTAGGCAAGCAAAAGAATATTCTTCCTTATTTTTTTTTTGGGTCCAATATTTCTCCTAATTGACAGGGATTAATTACATGTTTTATTTTTTTTTTCCATGAGAAAGATGAATTGACCACAGTGAAAAGTATGTATTAAATAGCGTACGCTTGATAAGTTATTAATCCCTTGTTAGAGGTGATCATGGGTTTGACGATTCACAATGCACGCTTAAACTTGTCCAACCCGAAAGCTAACACAAACAAATTTGGACAAACAATTCCCTTCTTAAGCTCGAAATGCCCACGTCGGCTCCCTCAAGCCGGGTCGTGTTTTATATAGAGGGTTTAATGACTTTTTAATCACAAGCAGCCGCGCAAAAACTTTTAGATCCGGTGCTAGGCCTTAACCTTTCATTTGGTCATGTCTGCCACTTACACATTGAAAGGCACATAGTTTTAACGAAAACCTCAAGCTGTTACTAATCTATTAAAGACTTACTCCTTAAATATTGAGGGTACTCATTCCTTCTTCTTTTTGTTGTTGTTGTTGTTGTTGCAATTGCATCAAGCATTATGAACGCTGGAAACTTGGGAAGGAATATTCCAAGAACGTCCTTGTTCATCTTGGGCCGACAAAAATCATGGCTGGTGGATTACTTGGGCCTAAGTGCTTGGGAACCATGGCGCAAAGAAAGCCCGGCTACGAGGTCATAGTTGTCAATCTGCGCCATTTCCAATGAGATCTCTTCGGATAACTGCTGAAGTCGGGAGGCAACTTTCAGTGTTCTATCCTTTTTTGGTATTGAATCAAACCACTGTTTACGTAAATGATTTTCCTTAAAATTGTGTGGATTTCGCACCAGCTTGTTTCTCTGTGGTGATACCTTTCCCCGTACCCTTCCTCCTTATGGAGTCTACCAATTCTTGTTGCTAGCTACATGTGTCGGATGCTGAACACGAGGGTCATTTTAAATGCCGGCTCCAAAGTCCTAGCATAATCGGTAAAGACGCGTGCAAGTTTTTTGTAATCAAAGCCGAGGAAATCGCCCTTTCAAAAAATTGGACCCTTGTCAACTGGCATATATGTATACTATCATCCGCTGGTGGTAGTTAGTTCTCACATTGTTTTTGATTTATGATAATTGAACATGTTATTCTCCTTCTCTTTGCCAATTTACCTTGTTTACATCGAGTCTTTGCACCAATATGATAGAACATTCGTTGAAGAGGCACATCTCAACACTGGTTTCCGCATCTGTTTGAGACAGATTTCAATGGAATTGCCCTCTTGATGTAATGACATGTTGCGTAATGTTGAGGAATATCGCTTCTGATGTTTAGCATATTCATTTTCTCCTTCTGTAGAATTAAAAAGACAGATCTTTATGATCAAGAACTTCTGGTAATGTCGGCACACGGGCACTTGTACCGTAGTGTTTTCATAGTGCTGCATGGAAGAGTGCTTTTCAAACCGTAGCTAGAGGTTATGTCATTAATATCATTGTCTTTGCTTATCAAGTAGGACTTTCATAACATGTCCTTAAATTTGGGCCCATCATTTTGAAAGATTTCAGTGGATTCACTGCTAAAATAATGTGGGAACTAGATTATAGTTATAGACGGGCTGTGGCCGGGAGATCCGATTGACTAACTTCTACCTGCTCGAGTTTTCAAGTTGGTAAAGTGGTTAATATCAGGCTTCTGGCCTTTGGTTTTAGAGGTAGAGAAGGTTTATGGAAAATAATAATGAGAAAGTGCACGTATGAAGGACTCCTAGGTAGGTAGAAAATGAAACAGTGTGCTAATGGAGGTTATGTTTGTTGCAATCAGTATTCAAGACGGTGCATGTGAAAGTCATCCTAATTTTTTATTCTTCATTACATGCTTCTTTCTTATAACATTTTTATGTGGAGAGTACGACCTTAATTTGCAATTGCTTCAGGGAGGAAACATTCAATGCATTTCCCCAAAGTCTTAATCCGAAGACGTAGTACAGAACTGGTAAGTTTTGATCAGTATTTAATTCATGTTGATTTCAAGCTGATTAACTTTTGTCACCGTAGGCTGGGAGCTGGTGTACGTCCAAAGGCTGTCGCAAAGGGCTTTAAATGCATTTTCAGCAGTCAAGGTGTTTGGTATCTAGATCATTTGGATTTGGATGTGCCATGGGATCAAGTCTACACTGCAGAGCCCCTCTACGACGTCCTGAAATTTCGACGTCCGTAAGAAAATTATAAATTTCAACGTGAAAAATAAAGTATGATCTTGAAGATTGAAGAGACGATAATTGACTATTGCAGAATGTTTATCAGAAAAAGTCAATTTTGAATAGTCAAATGTTGACTCATAATACCGAGACTAGTCGTGCGCGAATTCGATCTTGTCCTAATCTTAAATATGAAATGACCATCTTGCCCTCGATTTTCTTTTATTCTAGCAGAGCAACCCTCGGGTCGCCGACATCGGTTAAACGTCAACCACCAGCGGGAGGGGCGAGAAAATATTGCATACAGACCTGGTAAGTCTGACGTGGTCCAACTCACCATTCATTGCTTGACCGTGGCGATTGGGCCCCACTTGCCAAAAATTTTTAAAATGCGCGCAATATCTCTCTGCTGGAAAAGACAAGACGAAGATCCTCTCTCTCTCCTATCTCGACCCTCCCTCTCCTTCTCCCCAGATTTCTCCAAGATGGCTCTCCCTCCCAAATCGATGACGCGTTAGCGGGTCCGACGAATGCCTTCGCCTCCGTCTCCGCCATCTCCTCATCCCTCCTACGACACGCCGGTCTCTCCGACGCCCTAGCGCCAAGGTCCGGGAACATCTCCAATGAACGCCTCTACCTCCACGGTTGCGTCATCCTTCATACGACGCTGCGGGTCTCTCATTCCCAAGTCGACGACGCACATAATAGACAGCTCTCGTACGCCCTCGGCCTCTGCGGTCACCTCATCCCTCCTTCTCCCTCTCTCTCCGAAACCTTCTCCAAGTTTCCGCTGCCCCAAACGGGGTCTTTGTTTCTTTGCTAGAAGAGAGCTCGGAAGGTAAGTTTCTTCAATTTACTCCAAAATGTGTCCAGTCTTTGCAGAAATTGGTTCATTTATAAATTTGGGGATATTTTATGTTTGTTATTTTTCGTTTATGAGGATGTGTTATCGTCTGCTTTTGTTTCTGATACGTCTCAAATTTGGGGATATATTTTTTTTGTGTAGTTGTTAGAGGTGCGTTATCTTGTAGTAGTCCGTAGTGTCCGTGTTCAAATAGGTATAAAGGTACTTAGTTTCTCCTTTTCCTGCGGAGCTTCATCTTTGCTTTAGGGCACCGATTACGTGATTAACGGAGAAGGGAGAGAGAGAGTACAGTGAAGAAAGAGGGAGTCTGGTTCTTTTTTTGTTTTACTATTCGCATGGTTCTTTTGGAGCTTTGTTCACACTTGTAAGCCAAGTTGGCTATGGAATATGGAAAACCGATCACAAGTCTATTGTCAGCCCATGCTCTATCGGGGAACTGTTGTGGCCGGCCTTCGGCTCTTTGCTGTTGAGTGATTGATTTTTGTTTGTGCAACCGAGTTGAGCTACCTAGTTTGTTTCTGCTTGCACCTAGAGGGCTTGCTTAAATCTGGAAAAAAAAATTGCTTATATTGTAGGGGTTCAATCGGAACGTATTGCAAAGCCAATTTTGTCGAGATTATTTTTGTTTCTCTACATCAAAGATATCGCATGGTTGAATCGGAGGTAATTCCTTATTCAATTTGTGATGCGAAATAGTAATTGATGTTATTTTGCTTGTAAAAATATTACATTAATTACTTTTTGTTCTTTTACTTGCAGCATGAAATTTCTCATCTTGCACATGCAATGCGTGATATGGAAAAAGATTTTGATTTTACAATAAGGATGATTTTTTCAAATGAAGTTGAAACATATCATAAGTATGTGGCCTATGCTATCGGCAAAGGATTTGGAGTGAGGAAGGAAAATTTGTCTAGAAATAGGAAAGGAGAAATTACCCGACGTACTTTTGTGTGTAATTGTGAGGGGCATTATATCGGCTCATCCGATCAAGAAAAGAAATTTGACAGATATGAAGTTAGATGTGGTTGTCTTGCTCGTATCAAATTTAAGGTTGACAATGGTGTGTATGAAGTCATGGAGTATGTTTCCGACCATAACCATGCATTTGTTCCGGATGATCAAAAGCATTTGATTAGATGTGGAAGAATGATATTTGATCCTTACAAAGGTGCTTTAGTCAACATGATTACGGATGGTGTTGGGGGAACTACGGCATATAAGGTTTTAGCAAATAGAGCTGGAGGAAGCAAAAGCTTAGGTTTTATCTTGCGTGAGAGTCAAAATATGATACAAACGGAAAGATCTAATGTCATAAGTGGGGGAGATTGTCAAAGTCTTCTAAATCATTTTCATAGCACACGAAAGCAAAACCCAATGTTTTCTTATGCTGTTCAAGTAGATCAAGATGGTAGATTAACAAATTTATTTTGGAGAGATAGCTTGTCCAGGTTTGATTATGATTGTTTTGGTGATGTGCTGGTGTTTGATACCACGTATCGTACCAACTAATATAACATGATATGTGCACCTTTTGGTGGGGTGAATCACCATTGGAAGAATATTCTATTTGGTTATGCATTTTTATTGGATGAGACTACACAATCATTCATTTGGTTGTTTGAGGCGTTTTTGAAGTCTATGGGAAATAAGGCTTCGAAAACAATATTCACCGATCAAAACCAAGCCATGGCAAAAGCCATTAGAATTGTGTTTCCAAATACACAACAATGTTTATGCACTTGGCACATTATGAAAAATGCCAATCAAAACATTCCAAATCTTTACCACAAGTCAGATTTTAAGGATAAATATTTCTTAGCGCTTATGTATAGATGTAGATCGGAGGATGAATTTGAATTTACTTGGAGGAAAATGGAAGAGGAGTGGGGTACTGAGAATAATAGTTGCCTTAAGAGATTATATGGTCTTAGACATAAATGGAGTTTAGCCTTTGGTCATGATACTTTTTCATGTGATATAAGATTAAGCTAAAGGAGTGAGAGCACCAATAATGTCTTTCAACGTATGTCGACCAAGACATTGACCCTTGTCGAGTTTGTCCACCACTATGAAGAACAAGTGAAATACATGAGAGAAATAGAAAGTCAAGATGATTACGGTTCTCGTGGGAAGGCCAAATTGCAAGTTCCGAATAGTGCGATCTTGATACATGCTGCTTCATTGTATACTCACACCATTTTTAAAAGGTTCATTGAAGAATACTTGCAAAGTCTCTCCGAATTTATTTCAAGTACTATGTTTGATGGATCGGTTCATTTGTATACTCTCGGGTGGTTGGGGATTCAACGTGAACATGTTGTCAGATTTGACCCTACAGACTTGTCAGTTTCTTGTGAATGTAAATTGTTTAAATCAAAAGGGTGGTTGTGTCGCCATGCCTTGAAGGTGTTGGGTGGGAATATCTCGATTATGAGTATTTCATCTTCTTATATTTTGAAAAGATGGACTAAGGGTGCCAAACAAGGGATTGTGGATGATGAGTCTCATCAAATGTCACCAGGTGCATCTAAGGTTAATCGATTTTCCATGTTAATGCAACAATCTTTGGAATTGATAAGTTTGGGAGCTGAAGATGCAAATACTATGAAAATATTGACGAAGAACATGGAAAAAGCAAAGGCTGAAATTTCATCATATAAATCAAGTGTGGTTGTTACCGATGAGGCTAGTGATGATGACGAGGCTTCTTTGTGCAAGATTTCGGTATTGGACCCCCTTCGAAGGAAAGGAAAGGGAAGGGGTTATGGAAAGCTTAAAAGCTCAAGTGAGAAAAAGAAAAAAAAATCTAAGAAAGGAACACCCTCAACGCGAATAGAAAGTCCAAGCGAGTGACATGCTACTCTAGTTAATATAATTCGTTAAATTTTTCGCTTATGCTGTTGACGCATAAATTTTGACTAATCTATTTTTTGCATAAAAATTAATAAAAATCATCTCACATATTTATTTTTAGCGTACATTGCATTGGCATATAATTGAGCAAGCAGAACACTTAATTTAGCATGCGTCTAGACTTGGCACGGGATGGAAAAATACACCAAGAAGATTTGAAACTTCAGGGACTGTATTGCAAATACTTAAAATTTCGGGGACCGTATTGCAAATACTTGGAACTTCAGGGACTGCATTGCAAATACCAAAAGAAGATGGAGAAAGGAAGATGGTGAAGAGAAGATAATGAAAGGAAGATTGTGAAGAGAAGATAAAGAAGAGAAGATAATGAAAGGAAGATGGTGAAGGGAAGATGAAGAAGAGAAGATGAATATGAAGAAGGGAAGATGAAAATGGAAGGTGAAGAAATGAAGATGAAGAAGAGAAGATGAAAATGGAAGGTGAAGAAGTGAAGATGAAGAATGAAGGATGGAGAACTTTGCCTATAAAAGAGGAGGAGAATTGAGAGAGTTTGGAGGAGGGGAGTGGAAGAGAATTGAGAGAGTTTTGAGAGAGTTTTTGAGAGGAATTCTTAGAGAGAAAAAAGAGAGTTCTTGAGAAAAATCAGAAGAGAAAATTCGAGAGTGAAGAAAAGAGCTTTAGTCGAGCATCATCTTCGACGAGTCCCAACACATATTTCGCCTCTCGCCACCCAACAACGCCACTGCTGCCATTTTCGACGACAGCCGCGTTCTTCCAGCTCCGAGATCTTGAAGGGAACTATAACGTGTATGTGAGTAAGATTTTGTGTAATAGAAGGTAATCATTTCCATCTCGATCTACAAAAATGTAATCGTTTGGAGTGAACATTTGTTTGTTTATTTTAGACATGCCACGTGTTCCAAAATTTAGCATTATTACATGTTAATTTATTTTTATAAATACTCGTGCTTGGCTGCGTTTTCTTTCTTTCTAAATCATCCATGGTGTATATCGCACAAAGTTCAATGTTTACATTCTCATAAAAAAGAAGATAAAAAATCAAAAAAATTGCATCTTTGAATTTCAAGTAAAATCCATCAAAATTGCCAAATCAAATATTTTTCATGAAAATGGTACCGAAAGGGCGTTAGAGAAATCTAGCGTAACCAAATCCCCGAATTCAAAATCTCTGGTTTGCGGAAATAAGATAGTTTTCTCCCGCTATTTTATTTAGGTTTCTAATCAACCTACCGAAAATGATTAGTGGCGACTCCAAATTCAAAACACGTTGCATGTTAATTATTTGAACCTTAAGTTGCGATTTGGTATGGACTTGGGAGAGTCCGAGTTAGGTTAGTTAATTAATTAACCTGATAATCCATTAGCCCGAAAATTAACCCTTGTTTATTTTTTTGAGGTCGCGACAGCTTAGCGACTCATTGGGGATCCAAAGAGGACTTAGGCCAGATAATTTCATGAAAAAGAAATCACTTGATTTGGTAAACTTTGGTTGAATTCTCATTCTTAGGTGTTAAATGTTTTTGCAGATTGGGAGTTATAAGGGGATGAGTGATCGGCTAACCCTTTGTTTTGCAGGCTTGGTGAATTGGAATTGTGATTTAACTTTTGAATCATTGAAGCGGTGTTTGCCTTTAATTGTTGTGCATGATTTATCGTATTTGCACTACACCGCACAAAACCCGTGACCGGACCTGGGTCACACTAATAGTTTTAAGATGGTATTTAGATGGTTCTTTAACCTTGGTGGTAAGGTTTCGCTAAAGGTTATCCCATCCGAATCCCGAAATTTTTTTCAAAAAATGGCTCAAGGGTTGTTCTCATATACGTGAGGCTACGATGCATGATAATTGCCCTTGTCGACCGAACCAAGCCGAAGTGATTGGACCCGACTAGTCATGACTATTGTACGCGAGGTTGCGACTAGTCATGATGACTGCGCGCGAGGCTGCGACATATCGTTTCGTTCATCATTTCACTTTGCAAAAGCCTTTTGGATAGATAGAATAAGATTTAAACTCACAATTCATGCGCATGTCTTTGTGATTGACATTTTCTTCGTATGAGAGGTAATTTCTTGTCTCTTGTACCATGTTATCTCATTTTTATTTTGGGCCGGTCCATGGTTTAGGTTGATTGTTTAGAAGTTTCATTGTCTTATTTCCAATTTCGCACTTTGCTTCCGCAACTTTTACAATTTCATCAGTTGTCCTCAATTCTGATTAGGCTTATTCCTGTTGTGCGATTTTTACTAAATTCTACGATCGAGCTTTGAGTAAGTGCCAAACATGAAAGTTGTAGACCTATGTTTCAACTAATATCTTACAAAATTTCAGAATTAAATTCATAATTTAAAATGGCCCTTCGTTTTTTCAACAGCATGCGGTTATAATAGTTTTCTGAACATGATTTTTTTGGAAAGACACATTAAACTGATTTGATCCGCGCATTTCTAGTCCGATTGGCCAACATAAAAGTTGTTCATCATCTTCTCAACTACAAGCTCGTAAAATTTGGACATGTTTTGATCAACGTACGAATTAATACGAATTTTTTCGTAAAAGCGGACAAACTGAAAATTACATGTTTCAATCCTTTGGTCATAATCACTTTATTCATTTGAGTCTAGAGGGATGTCATGGGCCGGCTCGCTATTCTTGCTCCCCGTACTCATTTTGAGGTTGTTACTGCATACGGGTAATTTATCACGGATCCTCCACATATTACTCTATCGGTCGCAAAGAGGATGGCCGACATTAACGCCGCCATTAGTGCTGCCCTAGACGAGAAACTTGGCTCCTTGACTGAGCGCTTTGAAGGGATGATGTCCCGAAAGATGGAAGAAATGATGGTCGCCTTCACCGCCAAACTTCAATCATCCGCCGTCAGCCCGCCGCTTCCTACTCTAGTTCCTCCTACGGACAACTCCGGTAAAGCCCCGGAAGCTACTCCCTATCCGATAATGCCACTAGATGATGTGATCATCACGGGTGTGAGCTCGAGCACGCCGCCCGTAGTCCCAATCCCTCAAGCCAGCCCCGTGGCCCCCGGATTGAATGGTGATGCGGCCAAGCTGTTGGCCCAAATGGAACAGAGGATCCGAGAGGTTGAGGGGACTCACAACATACCCCGGATTGACCTATATATCTTTTCAAAGGTCACGAGTGTCAGAGAAGTTCAAGATGCCCGACTTCGAGAAGTATGATGGGACTTCCAACCCGGTTCAGCATGTCCGGAGTTGTCACAAATGTCATATTCATGGTGACAAGATTAATGTCCCTTCGAACGAGTTGCATCGATTATCCGAACCATGGCCGTTTTCTATGTGGGGCATTGATGTTATCGGCCCTATCAATCCTAAAGCATCCAATGGGCATCGATTCATCTTGGTAGCAATTGACTATTTCTCTAAATGGATCGAAGCCGCATCTTATTTAGCGGTCACAGCACGAAATATCGTGAAATTTATCCGTCGAGATATCATCGCTCGATATGGTTCACCCGAAGCCATAATCACTGACAATGGCTCAAACTTGAACAACAAGCTAATGGACGAATTGTTCAAGGAATTCAAGATCAAGCATCCGAACTCTTCCCCATATCGTCCTCGAGATGAATGGAGCAAGAGAAGCCGCCAATAAGAATATTAAGAAAATCTTAGCGAAGACGGCTGAAAATTATCGCGATTGGCATGAGAGGTTGCCATTTGCACTTATGGCGTATCGGACCTCGATCCGGACATCTACTAGGGCAACCCCGTATTCTCTAGTATATGGAATGGAGGCTGTTCTACCAATTGAAGTGGAAATTTCTTCCTTACGTGTCTTGTCTCAAGCTAAGTTGACGGAAGCCGAATGGATCCAGCGAAGGACGGCCCAATTGAATCTGATCGACGAAAAAAGACTTAAGGCTATATGTCATGGCCAGTGTTATCAGCAGAGGATTGCTAAATCATTCAACAAAAAAGTTCGGCCTCGATATTTTCAGATCAATGACCTGGTCTTGCGAAAATTGTTGCCAATAGTCCCACTCCCGGAAGGGAAGTTTGCTCCAAACTATGGTGGTCCATATATAGTAAAGAAGGTGCTCCCTGGTGGTGCTTTGATTTTGGCCGAGATGGATGGTCGTGTCTTTACCAATCCAGTCAATTCTGATCTTGTAAAAAAATATTATACTTGATTTACTCTCATGTTTTCATAATCGAGTTATAATATTAAGACAGATTCACGAGTTGTTCACATTCGGGCATTCGTTTGTTTCCTCACTACTAATCTTTGCTGAGAGATTGTTTCAAATGGGGGGTCTCTCCGGCCCAATTGAATTGACCATCAAGAGCGTGAGATTTACATATCCACAAAGTAAAGGGGTTATCTTGCAAAAAAATATGACGACCAAGATAAAATCTGTCAAGATATAGAAGATGGAATAATGCGAAAGCAAAATGCGAATGAGCAAAAACTTGCATCCATTTCATTCAGCGGAAAACCTTACAAACAGATCATCGGGGTGGAAACGTAAAGCCAAACCGAGCCCTAATGAGCATCACAAAGGAGTTCAACCGACTCTCCATACGGTTGATACTCCGCCTACACCGATCGCTCCGAGAATCAAGATCCGCCGACTTAAAGAGGAGGAGCTCACATTTCTCTTTAAGCTTGGCCACCTTGTCCTCGTGATACTCGGCAGCAGATTCCAAGTCATGGATCGGCATTCTCCCGCGAGCTATATCCAGGGTCAGATCGTCCAGCCTTTCTTCCAGCCATGTGCATTGGAATTTCAAAACAATATTGAACGGATCGCGCTCAAAGATGGTCCGGGACATGGCCAAACGTTCCACCAAGTTCCCCCTCTCACGAATCAGCGGTGAGACTTGATCATTACCGTAGTTAAGGGCCTTCTTATGATTGTCGGCTACAAGACCGGCCAACATCAAGTTGTCCGACCGATCCTCGTAGCGAGCTCTCACAAGATGAGCCAAAGTAACATCTTGATGAGCATGATTGTAAGCCTCCGGGAAGTTAGTGAAGAGAGTAGGAAAGATCCTGTATTCCTCTTCTAACTTGGTGCTTTCAATAGAAGCGGTGTCCATATCCGTAAACATAAGACGGATTTCAGCTTCGGTCTCCGGGTGGTTGGCTATATAAGAGTAGCCCTGGCCTAGGAGATTGTAAAGTTTCTCCCATTTGGCCAAAACTTCGGCCGAGAAGACGTGTGCAGGGAGGGAGGCCATTGTTGTTGAAGCAACCGAAAAAGAATGGATGCGAAAGAGTGCTTAGAAGGTTGGAGATGAAGATATGAAAGCGATGATCGTCTCGGCGTTAAATCCTAATTTAAAGGGCAGAAAAAGTCATAGCAATAATTGCAGTGGGGGCCGAGTTAATTATCGGGGTAAAGCTACGGACGTTTCGTCCGTGAATCACGGATTTACCATCTCAAGCCTCACAAATCCGGAAAAGTTGCGAAACGACTTAAAGGTCCCGCCATAATTGAAAAATTAAGAGAGAGACAAGTCTACACCTGCAGAAAAGATTTGAGGGTCCCACCATGTCAAAAGGAAAGGAAGAGGACAGAGCGGGAAACACGAAATCTTGGGAGAAGCGCCGGCTTGGTGGTTTTCATCCACGTTAAAAGGGAGGCTTTAGAACATACCCGATTACTCACAAGAAAAAAGAAGAGTAGAAGGTAGTAAGAGGTATTCCAATCCAACATGTTTAGAGGCAACCAGCACTTATTGGAGGCAACCAACCTGGATGTCCCGGAGAGCGAACTGGCGAGAGGCATTGAAAATTTCGAGGTCGAACCCAGTGCTGAAGCCATAAAATCCAACTCCTCGGCGATGAAGTTCAAGATCTCGATAACAAAGAACAACAATACCAGCGAAGAAATCGTAGTCAACCCCGAAAACATCAAATCAAAGTGCTCGAAGATGCCTTCAAGGAGTGCCCTTACGTGAACGGGAAACGAAAAAATGAATTGAGCCGGAAGCTAGGAATGGAGCCCTTGAAGGTCAAGTTTTGGTTTCAAAACAAGCGGGCCCGATTGAAGGTTAAAAGTGAAAGTCATGAACTTGCGTTTCTGAGGGATGAAAATGAAAAGCTTCGAGCAGAGAACAAGAGGCATAGGGATGCTCTTAACACCGCATTTTGCCATGTTTGTAGCAACCTCATCACCTTTGGTGACATGTTCCTTGATCGGCCACATCCGAGCATTGAAAATGCTCATTTATCGGTTCATCCCCCAGAGCAAGTTCTCGCACAATCGGATTTCGTTGGGGATACATCCCAGAAAGTCGGTCTTCCGGAGGCGTAACCGGCGCCCTTCAAGGGAAGAGACATGCATCACTACAATTGGAGTTTCCCCGGTGTCATAGTCAGCCAATTCAACGCCGATTGAACTCTGAGTCCGTAGCCTACATGAAGTTTGAGTTTTTATTATGGGCTCTCAAAATATCGCTCTTTTGAGCATTACTAGCCAGCCCTTACGAATCCTCAAGAAAAGTAGGGACATGCATGAATGAATGTACTGTTTGTTACAAAGTCCCCATGTGAGACATTCTTCTTCTTACGCCTAGAGTTAATCCGGGGGGCAAAGAATATCATCATGCTTAAATGCGTGAATTCCTTGTCAGATTTGACTCAACGCCGAAAAGAAAAACATTGAAAACCTTCACATAGGTAAATGCGAAAAAGATTTGAGGAGGGAAATGACTGCCTCGTTTGTAGAGAAAGCGAAAAGATTTGAGGGCTCCTCCATATCAGAAAAGAAAAAAGATGACAGATTGAGTGAGAGATAAGAGTTATTACGAAGTGGATCCAAGGCACTAAGACCGGAAAGGAGAGAAAAAGCTGTCATCTTTCGTAGAAAAAGCGAGAACCTATATGCGAGACTAACGGATCGTAAAAGTTTATAAAGTCTCCATGCACCTAATGACCACCAGAACTCGTCACGAAAGACCACCATCACTTTGTGATTTTCGGGCAAATTGTTTTGCAAGTCCGAGAACATCTAAAGCTCGGTTTCTAGTCGAAACAGCCATTTTCGGTCTACATATGGAAGGTTTTAAAAGAAAAACACGTTCATTCCAAGCGGAAGTATGGGAACCTTCCTATCCCGAGGATCTCATGAGTCATGGCCATTGATGGCAACCCGTTTCCCTCTCAATCCTCGTTGCTATCTTGAGAAGTTGCATGTACGGGGTTTTTGCTTATGCGAAGGCAACGGATGCCTTAGAAGTGCTGAGGCAATACAAAGAGGAGTTTGACATCGTCGTCACGGCCGTGGTAGGGATCGATATGGACGGCTTCAGTCTCTTAAAGATCATTGATTCCGAGTTAGACATACGGGTCATCGTAGTATCGCAAGTAATGATCAGCCAGTTCATCACGAGGGCCACATTGCATGGTGCTCGAGACGTCCTATAGAAGCCGATCGCGTTCAAGTGCTCCAAAACATTTGGCAGCATGCTGTAAGGAAGCAATTACTCGAACAAAAAGACTACGACCAAGGCGACGACAACGATTTTGTCCAAAAGAAAAGGCCCCTTTGGTCCGCCAAGCTTCATTCTATATTCATTGAAGCAGTTCGACGACTAGGAATCAACTCGGCACGACCAATGGCTGTACACAGAATAATGAATATAGACGGACTCACCATGCAAAGTGTCACGAATCACCTTCAAAGGGTTAGAGATAAGGCGAGGAAGCACGATGCGAGTTGGGACCAAGGCGACCGAACCAAAGTTGATTGGAAGATCAATACCGGGAAAACCTACCGAGCAAAAGGTACTCGGCCACTTCCCAATCAAGAATACAGGCCATACCAACCTTCCGCTGGTGGTTCTAGCAGCAGACCAGTTAATCATCCCTACAAGTTCCCGAGCAACGGCGGAAGCTCAAGCTCAAAGAGTCAGATCGCTCACGGTGAAAACAAAGTGGGAAATCCGTCGCTAGTGTTAGCAAGTAACACTACCCAATTCGAGTGTCAATCAGAAGATTACTTTGATGATGAGCTCACCACCTTGATCAGCCGGTTCGGAGCTGAAGGACCTCCCGAGTTGTGATCCGAAGCAAGTGATTATGGATCCTTGAACAACGATCGTTGGTGTATGATCCAAGACAAAATCGATCGATCATTGGAATGGCCAGCAAGAGAGGTGGAACCAATCTCGCATGAATACTTCTTTAATTCCATGTATAGTTCTCCTGCGTGGGATATTTTTTACTTTCTAGCTGTCTAGAATTTGCCTAGAGTTAAAGGGCGAATTTTCTCCTCCCTTATCAAATGCGTGAGTTCCTTGTTAAGCTAGGCCTGTAGCAAATCAATTTGTGGACGACGCCTCTGAACGCCCGTAAAGAGAGATTCCGAATAGCCTTACTTGGGAGAATACGAGTAAAAGGCCAAGCGGGCTCAAAGATGGGTAACTCCGTATCGTCCTAATTGGCTCTCAGTCATTTCAAACTCTAAATTATGCTTATTTTATTCTCGACGTGGGGATTGCCAACTGTTTTGAGAACAATATAGCAAAAAGCGAACCAACCGTGGACGCCAACATCACCACAGCCTAGTGGTTGGGGGAATGACAGTGGTCCGAGGCGTTCCGGGTTCGATCCCGGGATTTGGCATCAATGTACAAAGACTAATAAAAAAACTTTTTTTTTTTTGCTTGGCGATCAAGTATCGGTTGAAGTTTTGGCCCGGATGGTTACAGAACCCGGAGAAATAACATCCCGGACATACAATCCGATCCGGATGAGTTGATCTTTTCAATTCAAAGTTCACAAGAAATTCGTACAAGGGTAAAGCGGTATCGTTTCAACTCATTTAGAACATGAGAACGTACATTGATGCTTTCCCTTTTGATTTTTACGGGGGTCACTGCCTTTCCAGATAGGGAAGTATCCATTCTCCCTGAAAAATTAATGAAATAAGAAATTCCTGGAGCCTTTGACAATCTCATGTCTCGAACCAGATAATGAAGTTTTGCAACTCATTTGCATGAGCGAGGGCAACTCCCAATCCACGCCCCTAAGAAGTTTCTTATGTGCTTGCGAATTCTGTCCACCAAGATAAAAAGTTGTTGCATTTTATATGCTCAAAAACACTCATACATTGCATAGTTTGCGCATGACTGTTCCTCATGTTTAATTTACCAACTCTGAATAAGGAACATGAACTACATAAGATACATCGAATGTATGGAATGGGGCAGGGCGGGATGATGAAAGGCAATCCTTTCCCAAACACGTCCCATTTTTTCGGGAGAGTTGAACGGTGGCTAAGTTCCGCATTTCACAAGGTAAAAGGTTTTCTCGCAAAAGGTACGATAGCCGAAATGACAGAGGCATTCAGTTCTCTATCCCAAACACTACGGGTGATCCATTGATTACCCCTTTTGAGCGGTGGTTTCATTTCTTTACCCCTGTCAAGAACCACCCCACATCGGGGTCCAGACGAGTTAATTCCAGCGAAGAACACGAGGTAAATGGTTAGAAATTTTCTTGCTCGGACTAACATTAATCTTCGGGTGTTTC
Organism: Rhodamnia argentea; assembly: GCF_020921035.1. Lineage (NCBI taxonomy): Eukaryota > Viridiplantae > Streptophyta > Magnoliopsida > Myrtales > Myrtaceae > Rhodamnia > Rhodamnia argentea. Next base: position 3,380,223 of record NC_063154.1, on the reverse strand, counting down.
TTTGCATTTATACTCGAATTTTAATTCAAGTGCCTTAGGATGATGAAGAGCATTCACTTCTCTATCCTATGCACTTCATTCTTTGCATAGCCCACTTGAGCCCGCAAATTCATTTCTTAAACCCCGTTGGTGATCATTTGCTCATTCCAAAGACGAAGATAGCATTTTCCCAAGGATTAGAATTGGAGATGGTCGGGTCAACAGAGAATTCCCGAATGGACTCATTTCTTGTATGCTAGATTTTTTATGTTTACATAATTTTTCTTTGTAAATGTTTATGTTTGTTGTAATTCCCGGTTCAAAATCATGGGATTGTAAAAAAAAAAAAAAAAGGAGAGGCAAACTCAGCTTAAAGGAGAAGGGCCCGCTCTCGAAAAAAAAAAAAATAAAGAGAGTGAAGAGCCAAAGAAAAGGAAAAGAAATCTCTTCTCGAAAAAAAAGAAAAAAAAAGAAAAATGAGAGTCGGGAGTAAGAAAAGCAAAGGCTGATCTCATATGAAAATTTCAAGCATAGGAAAAGCAAAGTGTCTACCAAAAGTAAGGCCAATGCACATTCATTTGTAAAGTACTTCTGAATTTTGAATGTACATTTTTGCATGTTAAGTTGTAAATTCCATGTACATGTTTGCATTGTGTCTCTTGCAAATCCTTGACAGACACTTGTTGTGAAGAAGACTCCCCAAGAAATCGGTTTGCAAAGTGCAATTTTCAGTAGAAAACTACCATCCTTCATTCAATGATGGTATTCTTTCTCAAGACATTTCCGGAAGACCAAGATCGGTGACTAATCGATGATGATCACCAACGTCAAGCCCCTTCTCATTTAATTTCTGAGCCAAAACGAGCATTTTCGTTCCTCGGTCCCCAATCCTAGCCTACGTTATAACCCTCCAAAGTCTCTTCCGATTAGGACACTTGAGTTAACGTAGAGTTAAATGATTTTAAGCATCACTCGAAGAAGTTCGAGCAATATTATTTCTCTCTCATTTTTGCAGGATTCTTGACTTGTAAATCCGGAGCAGATGATGAAGAAATTCATTTCAGCAACCTTGACTCAATTAGAGTCCCCTTTGTAAACCTTTGACCTAACCCTCATTACGGTCCTAATCAAGACCTCCAGATCGGATCGGTCGTATCAATTGCGAGATTACTTGGATCCTTATCGAATGCGATGATGGAAAGATTGAGTGATTTCTCTTGAATTCTGCAGACAGGATAAATAGCTTTTCTCGAGAGTGAGAGAAAGCCCTTTCGGACCGAAGTCCCCCATTCAGCTCACATTCGAGGTATTCGTAATGTGAGAACCTCCCTGGACAAAATTGGTAATGCAAACTTGACAGAATGGTTATGCATGAACCATAGTATGAGTAATTGCATTATACTCATTGTTGAATATGTTTGTGTGTGTTACCTCGACATTCTATGATAGGTAATACATTCCCGATGTTCGAGTTCCCTCCCAAGGTCTCGAAATTCATCCAAGGATTATTGAATGAGCAAGTTTTGCTGGCAAATGTCCCCGGGTAATCTTTCAACGGTACGATATCTTCAGCAACTGCTTTCCATGGATTCCTTGATTAATCGTTTGGAGAACCCGGTAAGTTTTCATTCGAACCCCTTTTCAAATTAACAACTCTTCCATGATGATAGTTGTTATGATTCAATTCGAGCAATATGCCCCTTTTGTACTTATCGATTCCATTCGATGGTGCTCCTATCAAATATTGTTCAATTCGGGCAATATGCTTCTTCTATCGGGACGTGAAGACATATGCACCGGCGATCTTGATATCTTATCAAATCATAACGACGTAGCTCTTATGATTTCGGTCTCAGATCACGAAGACGTATGCACTGGTGACATTGACCTTTAGTCGGCTCATAATGACATAGCTCTTATGATTTTCGGCTCCTTTATCAAATCATGAAGACATAAGCACCCATGGTTTTGATCCAAACCAAATCATAATGACGTAGCTCTTATGATTTTGGTTCCCCTTTATCGAATCGTGAAGACATATGCACTAGCGATTTCGACATTTAATCAACTCACAACGACGTAGCTCTTGTGAACTTGATCTCTTTCCTTTTGACTCACAACGACGTAGCTCTTGTGTTCTCAAAGGACACACATATCTTGCGTTGTCTCACATTAGGGAGAAGTCTCCGATAACGGATAGGCCAAATACCTTAAAATCCTTGCATCTGCAAAAAGAAGCTTGGAAATTAAGAGAACCATTAGCTTACGAGAAATTTGGTAAAACAGGTATTCTTGTATGCGATCCATGTGCAAGTTTCTCTAACATGAAAAACGGAAATTATGACACATGTTATTTACAGTCTTGCATATCATGCATCACTTCATTACATAAAAAATGGGATTAAAACTCCCGCCAAAAAGTTCATCCATAATTTGCACCGTCAAAATTTAGGATTCAATTTTGTCTTTGAGCGGAACCTCTACGAGCCTCCACTCAAAGAGGGGCAGCTGTTGACGCCTAAATTTTGACTAATCTATTTTTTACATAAAAATTAATAAAAATCATCTCACATATTTATTTTTAGCGTACATTGCATTGGCATATAATTGAGCAAGCAGAACACTTAATTTAGCATGCGTCTAGACTTGGCACGGGATGGAAAAATACACCAAGAAGATTTGAAACTTCGGGGACTGTATTGCAAATACTTAAAATTTCGGGGGCCGTATTGCAAATACTTGGAACTTCAGGGACTGCATTGCAAATACCAAAAGAAGATGGAGAAAGGAAGATGGTGAAGAGAAGATAATGAAAGGAAGATGGTGAAGAGAAGATAATGAAAGGAAGATGGTGAAGGGAAGATGAAGAAGAGAAGATGAATATGAAGAAGGGAAGATGAAAATGGAAGGTGAAGAAATGAAGATGAAGAAGAGAAGATGAAAATGGAAGGTGAAGAAGTGAAGATGAAGAATGAAGGATGGAGAACTTTGCCTATAAAAGAGGAGGAGAATTGAGAGAGTTTGGAGGGGGGGAGTGGAAGAGAATTGAGAGAGTTTTGAGAGAGTTTTTGAGAGGAATTCTTAGAGAGAAAAAAGAGAGTTCTTGAGAAAAATCAGAAGAGAAAATTCGAGAGTGAAGAAAAGAGCTTTAGTCGAGCATCATCTTCGACGAGTCCCGACACATATTTCGCCTCTCGCCACCCAACAACGCCACTGCTGCCATTTTCGACGACAGCCGCGTTCTTCCAGCTCCGAGATCTTGAAGGGAACTATAACGTGTATGTGAGTAAGATTTTGTGTAATAGAAGGTAATCCTTTCCATCTCGATCTACAAAAATGTAATCGTTTGGAGTGAACATTTGTTTGTTTATTTTAGACATGCCACGTGTTCCAAAATTTAGCATTATTACATGTTAATTTATTTTTGTAAATACTCGTGCTTGGCTGCGTTTTCTTTCTTTCTAAATCATCCATGGTGTATATCGCACAAAGTTCAATGTTTACATTCTCATAAAAAAGAAGATAAAAAATCAAAAAAATTGCATCTTTGAATTTCAAGTAAAATCCATCAAAATTGCCAAATCAAATATTTTTCATGAAAATGGTACCGAAAGGGCGTTAGAGAAATCTGACGTAACCAAATCCCCGAATTCAAAATCTCCGGTTTGCGGAAATAAGATAGTTTTCTCCCGCTATTTTATTTAGGTTTCTAATCAACCTACCGAAAATGATTAGTGGCGACTCCAAATTCAAAACACATTGCATGTTAATTATTTGAACCTTAAGTTGCGATTTGGTATGGACTTGGGAGAGTCCGAGTTAGGTTAGTTAATTAATTAACCTGATAATCCATTAGCCCGAAAATTAACCTGTTTATTTTTTTAGGTCGCGACACTTATGTTATGTTACATGATTTTAATTAACATACTTATTACTTTGTAATGTAGAGTTGGTTGTCCAAGCAACGCACGACGAAGCTCATTTCCCATAACCCCATCAAGCTATGCGGCTCTAGAGGGCATCTTGTACAGCAAACACTACTTTTTTCCAGTTTTTTAAGGAGAAAGGGAGCTATGACCATCTCATCAAGTCTGTATCAATGAAACAGGCTGCAGCGTCAATTCCAGAAGATTAAAATGACTTTTATTGTGTTGTTTCTTGGTTATTTGATCGGTGTTTATGTGCGCCTTTTGTTTGCCTAATTTGATAATCTTGTGGGGGGAGCTAGTGAACTTGCTTCCGCTGTTTTTGCTTTCCACATCCTGTGACAAGCCCTTTATTATTTTGTGATGGATAAATGCAATTCGTAGTCCGAGATTGTGAATTTTGAAATTTGTATTCTACTGCAGATATGAATTTCAAACAATCTTGTGCTTGTGCTTGTGCTACTGATTGTGGTTTGCTTTTGGTTTGCAAGCTTATGCTACTGATAACCCCAAAGAGTGGGGCATCGGGTGAAATTTTGAAGATTCTATTTGGGGAACAATTTAAGAGTAATTTAAGGGGGTGAATGATAACCATTCTGTTTCAGAAATAGATTTACGGCTAAAAATAGTTTTTTCTATTTCTGTTTCTAGATGAGTTTCTGAGCAAAAAAATGTGTTTGATAACGACATAAAATTTCTACTTCTGAAAAATATGTTGGCCGGTTGACGGCGGGAGATGGCTGTGGAGACCGACGGCGGCAGCGACCGGCGGCGGCGGCGACCGGTGGCGGCCGAGTGGTGGTCGGCGGTGGTGGGTATTTGAGAAAAAATAAGATTTCTATTTCTGTTTCTCGAAAAAGTAGAAAATTTTTATTTCTCATTTTTTCTTCAAATCTATTTCCGAAACAACCTTTTATTTCAGAAATAGAAAAATAGAATTACGTTACCAAATGAGTTTCTGTTCCAGAAATAAGTTTGGAACAGAAATTTTGTTTACGGATGGATTTCATGCACCCCTTAAGACCTTTCAACGTTTTCACTTGTGCTCCGAACGTAAGTAATCGTGCCAAAGACCTTTCAACGTTTTCACTTATGCTCCGTACGTAAATAACTATGCTGCAAAATTTCCACTAGACCACAATCTTTGTCCCAAAAAAATGAGGAATTCAAAGCATAAATGAGAAGATGAATCAAAATCAAAGATCCTTTAATTAATTAATCACGGTAAGAAACGTCAATAATAGATTGGCTGTGTTGACACTCAATTCTACAACCACTACAAAAGAATATAAAAGAAAATGATGTATCCCCACAATCCCAAAAACCGAAAATATAAGAGACAAATCATTCACTTATTGAATTTTCTATTTGGAACTAATCTTGTCTAATTGTTGGTAACATAGTGGAAACAATCTCCAGGCTTCCGGGGGAGGAGGGTGGAATAGAATGATAGGCGACACCTTCACCAGTGGCTAGCACAAACCCAACTTGCCTCCACTAAAATATAAGTCTGTTAATTCTTCCTTGATAATTATGATTTGCTCCTCTTTTTGGCTTCACTATAGAGTACAACTCGAAGGACGGTTAACGAGTAGCCAAGCATTATTGTGATGGACACAGGATTCCCGAAAATCAAGATTGACACCACCGTTGCTATAGCGCCTTTTGCATTTCCCAGCACCTGAAAGAACAACCAATTCTTAGAAATTCTTCCGTTTAATCCTTTTGGTCATTCTTTGACCAAAAAAAAAAATTTTTTGGTCATTCCAAGTCCAATCAACATCACTTACAGAATAAATAAACGTCACTAACCCAAACCTGATCGACTTAGTTAAACGACATTCAATATATAACGAAACAACTTGTTCAAAGGAAAAAACACCAATAAGTCGACACAACTCCCCCGCCATTCCTTCCTCCGCTAATAAAAAACAGAAGAGAAAAGGAACACATCACAAAATCACAGAGTATGATAGAAAAGGAAAAAATCCCCTCCACCAAATAGCTAAAAACAGCATATTGCCTCGTCCATTTGATATGATTTGAATATGTACCTCATGTGAACAGACATCTATATACTCTTACAATAAAAGGAAAAAACTAGAAACACCATTTACAGTTTTTTCAAATGAAGATTGCACGAGTAATAAAGGCCACAAGCATTTCAAGATTAGTTTTCATTGGAACAATGTGTTCCCGTGAACTAGGTAAAGGCAATCCGAGAATGTCATCACGAAATGGAACACAAATCTTTCACGTTAGCAAAAAGCTCCTCATAAGCATATGCCATTGCTTGTGGAAAATAGGCCTTTGTCAATAGCATCAAACAACATCACACGACTTTATGCGGGGACCATACTCTGTTGCTATCACTAGTCATTCAACTGATCAAAATTTTAGTGGTTGGGACGCATGAAAAGACATAAATATTGAGTGCATTCTGCATCCATCAAATCTCCCTATCGAACAACGACTTAGCACTCTAATGGTAGCAAAAACTTAGCCCATGTTTCCTCATATGACAATTTGCATTTTGGCATACAGGCAAAGAGAAATGTATAAACATGAATCACCAATAAATCTATCTATCTCTTCCCTACTCTTCTATTTGCCAAGTAAACTAAAAGAAGGAACAATAGAGAGACATCTCTATAAATAGGTGAATGTCTTCACATCTAGGACTGTAAGTTAAGAGAAAAACTGTGCATGTAATTTTGATTAGAAACCGTAACCTATCTGTTTTTTCAGCCTAAGCAAGATTTAAAGTGAAAAGTCAATCTAGTTGGCACACTAACCGATCCCTCCCTAACCCCCTACCGAAGTAAAGATTTACTATTTCACATAGTATGAGTGAGCGATTACCTCTAATTCAGCCATCCAATGTCTTTAAAGCAAAGAAACAATAATAATCTCAGCAAAATTGGCTTTGCAATACGTTCTGATCAAACCCCTACAATATAAGAAAATTTATTTAGATTTCAGCAAGTCCGCTAGGTGCAAGCACAGACAATATACCGAGAAAAGATATATTTTGAAACAAACTAAGTACCACAACTCAATCGGACAAACAAAAAACAACAAAAGGAGGAAGTAGCTTTATATCTATTTCAAGGCGTAAACCCATACACAAGTACCTCTAACAACTACAAAGAAAAACCATAAATCATTAGCAGAAACAATAATAACTTTCGATCCAACGCAACCTTCCTTGCACCAGAAACTTCCATTGTGCTATTTATCCCACCTCTAACAATCATAAATTCAACCTGTTTCGAGACAGAAACCCCGGACTACACCAAAGAACAGGGTGATCTGCAAAACCAAATTTGAGACATACGAGAAACAAAAACAATAAAAGGAGACAAAGAATACTCATTTTACAAAATATATCTCCAAATTTGTGAACGAACCAATTCTACAAAAACTACGCACATTTTGGAGTGAATTGGAGACAATTACATTTTGAAAATCCTGAGTTGGGCAACGGAAACTCGAAGAACGTTTTAGAGACAGAGAAAAGGAGGAATGGGGCGGCGGCGGCGGAGGCAAAGGACGACGCGGAGGCGGACGAAAGCTCTCTTCTAGGGTGTGGGCGTAATCAATTTGGGAAGGAGAGACCAGCGGGGGAGGGATGAGGCGACGACGGAGACGCTCGTCGGACCTCTTTGCAAGGGCGTCGGAGAGACGGGCAGTCGTCGTAGGAAGGATGACGTGACGGCGGAGGAGGCATCCGTCGGACCTGCTGGGGCGTGTCGATTTGGGAGGGAGAGACCGAAGGCGTCGTGAGATATAAGAGAGAGAGAGGGTCGAGATAGGGGGGAGAGATAGAGAGACAGGGTCAAAAGCATTTTCTCTCGAGAGATAAGAGAGAGAGAGAGAGAGAGAGAGAGAGAGAGAGAGAGAGAGAGAGAGAGAGAGAAATCGCGCGCGCATTTTGAAAATTTTTGGCAAGTGGGGCCCAATCGACACGTGTCGCGCAATGAATGGTGAGATCTGTATGCAATATTTTCCCGTCATTGCGTGAATAGTAAGCTGGACCACGTCAGACTTACCCGGTCTGTATGCAATATTTTCTCCAAGTTTCTGCTTTTGCCTTTTTTTCTTATTTTATTTTCTCTCTCTCCCCTTTTTTTTTTCCCCCTCTCAGAACCCCCAAAGGACGTGACCCCACCTCCTTTTTCATCTCTTCCTTCTGTCTTCGTCTTCTTCATATTCAACCTTCATCTTCTTTCCCTTTTTTTTTTTCCTTGCTGCTACTCGCGCGACCGCCACTCCGCTTCCGCCTGTCGTTGCGCCGTCCGAGCGTCACCTGGTTTCAGCCGTTGGTTCATGCCGCGTCGGCCACCGCGAACCCCGACATCGGACCAGTGAGATCCCGGAGCCATGAGCCGCTCGAGACCAGCCGAGAAACCGCGACTCCAAACGGCCGAGAGACCCACTGCAGCCGTCCAGGTCGCTCGTCGCCAGCCACTTCATCCCAATGCCGTCGCGCCCTTCGCGGTTAGCCACGACCCGAGCCCCGACGTCTCCATCTCCTCCTCCGTCACTCGACCGCCGTTGTGCAGCCGCGCCCGCGACCCATTGTCGTGTCGTCAGCCGAGTCGGACTCGCGAGCCTGCAGTCCCGAGCCCTGCCAAACACCCCCGACGCCCATCCGAACCAACCCAGCTAGCTCAACGGCCGCCCTTCGCGACCCACGAACCAAACCGTCGGTCCCGCAACCACCTCAGATCCGAACCCACAGCCCCTCCTCCGTTCCCTCGTCTTGCCATCGTCCAGGCAAGCTCCGGTCCGTGACACCGTTTTTCCTTCGGCCTCCTGCACCCAAAGCCATGTCTCGCCTAACCGAGCCTCCAGCCGCTGCCCATGAGCTGTGAGCTCCGTACGAGGTCCGAAATCCTGACCCGTAATGCCTAAACTTGACCTTGAACCCCAACCCGCGAGCCGCCAACTCAATCCGGCCCGAGAACGTGTCGATCCGATGCTCGAATCGTTAAAGCCGCGCCGATTCAAGAACCCGACGTACGAATACCGTTGGTTATTGCAGGCTTGGACTTGACCTTGAATGTAGATTTGAATCTGAATTTGCGTCACGGTCGTGCCCGACTCGATACCGACTGCCAAAGTTTGTGAGTTAATCCTAAACTCTGAATAGGGCGTTAATTACATTTGAGGATTAGATTTATTATTTATTTGAAGTCGGGTGGAGACTATTAATTGTAATTTAGATTGTTTAACTGAGACGGGTTAATTAATTGTGATTGAGATAATTAATTAATTAATTATTACTGGATGGGTATTATTATTGGATGATTATTTTTGGGTAATTGTCTAGTGTTTGCTACATATTTTGATTGTTTATGTGGAGGTGATATTAGATGACCATGTTTATAGATGCAAATTGTGATGAATGTTTTGGTCATGTGCCTTGGTTGTATGTAACTGATTGCATGTTATATATAAACTGATAAATGTGTGGATCAAGACAGGATTTAGAAAGGATATTATCAGCTACTTAGTATCTGTTATAGGTGTTAGCACTAGAGTAAAAAAATGACGAAATTGTCAGGCTTTAAAAAGGATATTATCAGCTACTTAGTATCTGCTTAGACCCATACTTAAAAGGACTGAAAATCTGAATTTCAGACCAGAATATCCATTTTTTAACCAACAAAAGCTTCTCCTGTTTCTTGGAACGATAAATTTCAGCAAGTTCATGAATCGGGAGCTTAGAGAACATTTTAATCCCCACAACGTTCAAACTATGTAGATCCTTCGCTGATTGGCTGCACATACAAGAACATTGAGTGCAGATATCAGATAACTGAACTTTCTACTTCTGTAAGGACCAACCATTTGTAAAACATAGAAATAATACCCAAGCTCTCGCATCTCTTGCCCATAAACGGATTCGAACTCTTAGCCCAGTTTATTCAAAACAGCTGATTTTCGTTGGATTATTAGAATGCTTACTGAATCCGGTAAAAAGTTCTTTGCATATAAATAATCAGTTAGATTGAAAGTCATTTGAATGTATAAAGTTACTTTAAGTCAACGATTGTGTATGAAATTATGCGCATTGAGCAAGATGAATAAGCTGCGTGCCACACAAAATTTTTGTTGCAGTTCTGAATTGAAAAATTATTAAGTACGTGGGGATATAAGTTATTCCCATTATTATGTTGAAAATTGCTATCAACTGAGAATGTATGAATTATAGATAGGTAAAAAAAAATGTTTCCACTAATTTAAAGTTATTATTACTTACGAAATATAAGTAGTTATTGATAATCACGCGTCTTTTTCTATGTAAAAGATAAATTAACTATAGATAGGTCAAAAATTGATTGGCTTCTCGGTAGCCGCATCGTCACTGTGCCACGCCATTTGTTTACTCCGCTTGAGGTTGGGCAGCCATTTCCATCTGCGTTGGTCGCACCCTCTGTGGTTGCAAGATCGCGACCACCACAAGCTCCTTATTGGCTTCGTGGGGTTATATATGTTTTAAGTTTAGGTTTAAGCTTTTGGGTAAGTTCTGCAAAAAGAAAGTAGAGGCCGGAAGAAGTCTGATCCGAGACGAACCAAAACATGAACATTAACCTCAACATCACCGGGACGAACCAAAACACACACAAACACACACAAAAAAAAAAAAAAAAAAATACTTATGTTGATGCCGGGAAAAATGATGATCCGACACGAGAGACTCGACTGGGAGGGAGACCGGAGACTGAGTGACTGCGCTAGAAATCCAGGTGATGTGCCGTATCCGGCGTGCATTCGTTCATGCTAAACGATGTCTGGACCCAGCAGGTCCGTGCTGCTTGCTTCCTCAACCGCCGTCGGAAGAACAAGGCACAGGAGGAAGGGCAGGCACGACAAGCCACAACACAGCCAACACGCCCACGCGAGGCAGGGGGGAAGAAAAGAGCTCAGCAGCCCGAAGAAGGCGACGAAGATGGTCAACACTCCGAAATACTCCAAGGCGCTCGCAGCCCGCGGGCAGATGCCATGCAGCATCATGCCGTTCCACGTGGCGGCGAACCCGAAGGAGAGCGCGATCGCGAAGGCGCTGGCTTGCAGGTGGGTCAACCCGTGGTACTGGTTTAAGAAGAGCCCTGTGGTCATGGGAACGGCGAACCCCAACACCGTCTTCCCCAGCTTCAGTCTCTGAAACGGGGCCGCTGGCGGGTGAACAGGGCCGGGCTGGGACAAGTTGAAAGTTGTGACCCGAGAGCTTCCGGTATTTGTTGGGCTCCTGGTTCCGTACGCGTTTGACGTGGGTGTGGCTCCGTCAGTGATTGGCAGCGAGACGTCTCCTTCAATGGAGATTGAATAGTCCGCCACCTGCCGGCGTGTTGGGCTAGCGCCATCGTGTGAAGAGGAAGTGGTGGTGCGGCTTGGGATCCGGCTGTTGCAAGACAATGAAAGCGATGGAATGTGGGAAGTGAGGCTGCGGAAGAATGTGAGGAGGCATGACCAGGTGCCCAAAGTCCAGGGAGGGGCCATTTCTCGTTGGAACAGGTACCTCTGCAGGATGATGGGAACAGAGTAAATCTTTCAAGAGGCTCAACAAGAACGAGAGAGAGAGAGAGAGAGAGTGTGTGCGTGTTTGGAAGATGTTGGTTTGAGACTTGAGATTGTAGTGGAATCCTGTGCTAGTATTTATAACGAAGGTGAACCGAGCCGAGCCGACCCCCTTAAGCTAATGTTTGGATTAGCTAATGCATGAATGGGAGCACGACAAAATCGGACCAAAAGTGCTACAGGGCGGAGAGCAAGAGGAGGGACGAAATTGCTTTTCAATTGTGTATGCGCAAATAAGAGTTCAATTGTGTCCTTCATATGTTTCTTGGAAGTCGCGACCATGAAAGTGATGCTAGGTTGCATGGGAATTCATTTACCGCGATCGTGGAAGTGATGCTAAAAGTCGCGACCATCACAGTGTTGCTAGGTTGCCTGGGAATTCATTTTTCGGAGTCACAACCATAAAACTGATGCTAAAAGTCGCGACCATGAAAGTGACGCTAGGTTCACTTTCATGGTCGATTCCAAAAGAGCCTCTTTTGGAATCGACCATGAAAGTGAACCTAGCGTCACTTTCATGGTCGCCAAAGACTCGCCAAAGATTTCTCAGGCTTAGCTCTTTTGGAATCGACCACGAAAGTGAACCTAGCGTCACTTTCATGGTCGCCAAAGACTCGCCAAAGATTTCTCAGGCTTAGCATCACTTTCATGGTCGCGACTTCCAAGAAACACATAAAGGACACAATTGAACTCTTATTCGATGCCTGGGAATCCATTTTCCTGGAATTTTATCTGGGAATTCATTTTCGTGGGAAGAAACAATCCTGTAAAAAAAAAAAAACTTGTGATCCAATAAAAATCGTAAATGGACACACCTGTATCACATCTAGGGTGCATTTGGTCAGGTGAAAATTCTATAACAAACGAAAATGCTTTCCGAAGAATCATTATCTAGAAAAATGTTTAGTTTTTCTATATTTGGTGATATGTGATAAAAAAAAAGTATTTCAAAGTTTGGGAAAATGATTTTAATTAAGGCTTCGTTTGTTTCACGACAAATGAGCGATTTGAAAAATATTTTTCAAAAAGTAATCACTTATGTAGCTTCAAAAAATGAATAAATGGAATTTTTTCATCACCTACAAAAAAAAAATAGTATTTTTATATAATTTTTTATTTTGTTTATTTTTTTCATTTTCTTATCCTTCTTTCTAGGTGAGACTTGTCGGAATCTGGCGAGGTCGACCTCGCCCAAGCGATGGCTGGCATGTCGGTGTTCGCCCTCACCTAGGCAATGGCTCGCCTCGTCGACGTTCGCCCTTGTCGGCCATTGAAGGAAAGAGCGAAAAAAGACAGAAAAAAGATAAAAATGACTTTTGAAAATTATTAAAATAATATTAAAATAATATCAACGTCAATGCCGGCCGTGCCACGCAGGCCATCCGATGTCCACGTCAACAATATCCGATCAAAATTAGCCGGAAGGACCGAATCGGCTCTAGGTCAATGGTTTAGGATTAAACTGACACAATTGAAAGATTTAAGACTAAATTGATATCAATATAATAGGTTTAAGACTTTTTCGACGCTTCTCCCAACTTTTGGATTTGATATTCTAACGTGATGTTGGAATCAGGGTTCCGCATTGATCCTTCATGCCCTAAGTCTATTTCGCATGCATGTGGCTCCCAATTCTTCAATTTCACGGGCATTTATTCGTCGGTTTTAGACCATCTACACACGAATATCTGTTTTTGTGTCAATCTCCTGCCCCTCTCGTTCGACCTAATCTGCCATTCCAATCTAAGCCAACGACTTTCCCTTCTTCTCCCTGTCTGCCTTTACCACGCGAATAGCTTGCGGTACACCTAGGGTTTCAAGCTCCAACACCGAGTTGCTCTTCCCTCCTCCGGGAAGCCGGCAACAATGACTCCTCTATCATCCCTGCAAATCCCAGTCACGAGTGTGTGTTAGCTTATTATTCCACGTCACTTTACTATTCCATATGCACTTCTTCCATACAGCTTTAGATTTGTTTACACGTGAGAGTATTCGTTAAAAGAAAATTATACTGCATCACCTGGGAGCCGAAGTGGATATATTCGTGATGATTGGCTTCATCTCAAACTCGTCTCAATTTGGACCCCCCCAAAAAAAAATTTGTCTCAATTGACGCTTAATTATTCTCCAAACCCGTCCCGGATCGGTCACTAGCATGAAACTCCAAAGCAAAATCAATAGAATAGTCGGATATCCACGATTCGGATGAAACCTCTCGTAATCAAGACATGCGGTATTATTCAAATAACGAGTTATCTCGCACAAACTATGTTATAAATCACAACCATATATCCATATGGTTGCGGATCTCTAGCATAACATTGTAATATTTTAATATCAAACAGTCATAAAAATTTAAGATCTAGATTGAGAGAATTAGGCTCGAAATGATGTTTAGCTTTCCTCTTTGCAAAGTAAATAAATAAATAAACCAACTACATACTTGACGAGGCTAACCTCGCTGCCGCTAGGCGAGGCTCGGTCAACCTCATCGGCCGTCGCCTCGGCTAGTCGCCGAGGTTCACTGACCAGCTAGAGGAAGAAAAGGGAAGGAACAATAAAATAAAAAATAAAATTCAAAAAAATAAAATATTATATCGCTAGACGGCTGGCGTCCACGACAATGCTGGTCAGCCAAAACTGTTCGGACGGACTGAACTGGTACGATTGCAAAAGGTTTAGTACTAAAGCGGTTAAAAAAAAATTTATGACTGAATTGACATAATTATAATAGGTCAATGACTTTTTTAATTATTTTTTCCATATCGTACGTGGCATGGGATTCTATGAGTTTTGTGAGTATTGAGTAGGATTCGATCTTATGGAGACGCCCGAGTACTTCTTGGCTTTACCGTGATGTGCAATCTTTCCTCAAGAGAGGGCTTATGGAGAGACATTTCAAAGTCTGCTTCTGCCGGTTCTTCATGGCGAAGCTTCCCCGCTCTCTCTTGAGGAAAAATGCTTCGCCATGGCAATAGTGAAAATTAAAGTTTTGAAATTAGTTCATGACATGATTTAAAAACCCTCATCGTAGTTTTTATCGGATTGTTCGTTAATACACGTTGCAAGTCGCAAGTCTAGAAGATAGAATTTGGTTTGGATTGGAAAACGTGTCAAAAAAGTCCTAAATCAATAGCATTAGTGCCAATTCTGTCCTAAACATTTTATTGGTATCAATTCAGTCATACACTTTTTGCGTTTGTGCCAATTGAGTCTATCCGATCAATTATAAGTCGAAAATTACCGACGCGGACACCGGTCATCTTACGTGGCATGACCGGCGCTAACCTGAACTTTTTTTTTTAAATATTTTCTATATATTTTTGAATTATTTTTTAATATTTTTTCTCTTTCTTTTCTGTACACTTTTTTTAGGGTAAAAAAAGTGTATATAACAGAAAAATATAAGAAAAAAGAAAAATACAAACAAATTATTAAAAATATAAAAGAATATTTTAAAAAAATACACGTCGGTGCCAACCGTGTCACGTAAGATAATCGGTGCCCACGTCAGCAATTTTAGGCTAAAATTAGCCAAATCGATTGAATTAGCATAAATACAAAATATTTAGGATTGAATTGGTACCAATGCAATAGGTTTAGGACTTTTTTGGCACTTTTCCCGGTATGGATGATACTTAGATACGAGTTGTCTTGGGTTGAAGAGATGTAGATGCCTATGTAGCACCGACATCGACATCGACATGCGACACGATATGATACGCTGACACGTAATTTCTAAAAAAATAGAGAATTCCGACACATTGAGATATGTTGCATATTAAATGTATATTTTCACATTTATACATAACCGATTATCATTTTCATGATTATTTTAATTAAATTAATTTTATTTAAATCCATAAATAAATAAATAAATAAATAATAAAAAGAGGCTGGAATGAATTTACACGAAAAACAGTAATCCACCATTTGTTAATAGCATTCATTGAGCGAGCCGTACGAGAGCGAGCTGAGAGGGAGAGATCGCCAGAGCGAGCTGTCCGAGAGAGCTGAAAGGATGAGGGGATGCCATTAGGGTTTGGGTAGAGTGGCGATTAGGTGAAGGTTTTTTTCTTCAGAATAGTAAGTTTTCATTAATTTACATTTTTACGTCTAAAAAATCACAATTTCCAAAATTGATCCAATGTGTCGGAAGCTAGACACTCGTGTTGGTGGCGTGTCCAGCCCGTTGACCGTGTGTTCAAGTATGTTCGACATGGACATGGAAACTTCCGGAAGTTGTCGGTGCTAAATAGATAGATACTA
The DNA here is from genome assembly GCF_020921035.1 of Rhodamnia argentea. Classification (NCBI taxonomy): domain Eukaryota; kingdom Viridiplantae; phylum Streptophyta; class Magnoliopsida; order Myrtales; family Myrtaceae; genus Rhodamnia; species Rhodamnia argentea. The sequence goes on along the minus strand of NC_063154.1, from coordinate 3,364,462 downwards.
AAGCCATAAGCTTGTTGCCATTACGATTAGTAAGATCCATTACTGTAAAGTCAAGAGCTTCATTAATCTCAAGCAACGAAAATTGCCGAAAATATGCGTTGAGTTTGAGCCCGTGAAGAACACTCAATTCCAACATGTCTCCTAATCCCTAATGCCTTCTGGAATAACTATATTTCATGCCGAGGGCTTCTCCCCCAGTATAACGGGCAAACATTGCGGTGTAATGCACGAGGGGCGTTTCAAGGCTCTCGCATCCCCTGCCCACAAATGAATTTGAACTATTAGCCCGATTTCTTCAAAACTACTAATTTTAGTTGGAGCACTAAAATGCTAAATAAATCTGGTGAAAAGATAATTACATAAAAATAATTAGTTATATCGAAAGTCATTTAAATGTATATAAAAATAAAATTGTTATCCAAAAAATTTGTTGCGATTCCGAATTGAAACAGTAGAATTGGTCATACATGCCATTGTTACGTTGAAAATTGCTATCGACTGAGAATTTTCTAATTGTAGATAGGTAAAAATTATTTCTCCTAATTCAAAGTTATTGTTACTCACGAAAATAACTAGTTATTTGATAATCATGTGCTTTTTCCTATGTCAGAGATAAATTAAATATAGGCAGTTAAAAAAAATTGATTGGCTTCTCTGTAGCCCCATCGTCCCTGTGCAACGCCACCGTTCACACCACTTGAAGGCACCTTTTCGGGTAAGTTTTGCAACAACCAGAAATAAAGTCGAGGCAAGTTTGATCAAATGGTCATATTGCGATATACACTTTTTAGCAATAATGCATGTAAGTGGGTGGGGGAATTGCCAAAAAAAAAAATCTTAAACCTATTACATTTGTGCCAATTTAGTTATAAACATTTCAATTTGATCGATTTAGTCTTACCTTTTTACAATGTGTCGATCGAGTACTTTCGGCCAATTTAGTCTCGTCGGCCGGGGGTGAGGCACGAAGGCTCTCGCCGGATCCGGGCGAGGCCTTTGCAGCCGGCCCTCGTCTGCACAATGAAAAAAAAAAGTAAAGAAAAAAATCAAATGAAAAAAAATCAAAATTGAAGGTAATAAGTAATCTATTTTTTTTATTTAAAAATTACATAAAATTATCCGCCTCTCCGTCGCCCGTCAAAAAATTGTCCACTTCAACAATTTTCCGATCAAACCAGAATGGTTCAATTGGCAAGTTGTCAAAATATTTACGACTAAATTGATTAAATTGAAAGGTTTAGAGCTAAATTGGCATGGATGCAATATATTTATAACATTTTTAGTTATTTTCCCAGCAGTTAGTCTTTGAATAAGTGAACTGTATACAACATCCAACTATAATTTGACACATCATTTGATCTAACGTTTTCATTAACCAATCGTTGTATTATTTACTATTTCTCTACTTGATCAAACTTAGAACGGAACATGCGAAAATGAATTACTTGGACAACGGTGATTTGTTGATGCCGGAAAGTACTCTACTCTCCTTAGTAAACACATGCAAGAAATTGTCGGAATGGAAATTACGGTAGACCCCCGATCTTTGCTTCGACGCGGACAGGAACATGCATGCATGAATAATTTGCTCACCACAAAAAATTCGTCGCAGTTCTAAATTGAAAGTTATTAATTAGATGGGAACAAATGAGAATTCACTAGTTCTAGACAGGTAAAAGAATATTCTTCCTAATTTTTCTTATGGATCTAATATTTCTCCTAATTGAAAGGTATTAATTACATGTTTTTTTTCCATGAGAAAGATGAATTGACCACAATCAAAAGTTTGTATTAAATAGCGTACACTTGATAAGTTATTTAATCTCTCGTCAAAGGTAATCATGAGTTTGACGATCCACTATGCTTGCTTAAACCTATCCAACCCGAAAACTAACATGGACAAATTTGGACAAGTAATTCCCTTCTTAAGCGCGAAATGCCCACGTCGCCTCTCTCAGGCTGGATCGTGTTTTACATAGAGGGTTTAGTGACTTTTCAATCACGAGCGGCCGTGAAAAAACTTTTAGATCCGGTGCTAGGCCTTAACCTTTCATTTGGTCATGTCTGTCACTTACACATTGAAAGGCACATAGTTTTAACGAAAACCTCGAGCTTTTACTAATCGATTAAAGACTTACTCCTTAAATATTGAGGGTATTCATTCCTTCTTTTTTTTTTTTTTGTTTTGTTGCAGCAATTGCATCAAGCATTATGAATGCTGGAAACTTAGGAAGGAATATTTCAAGAACGTCCTTCTTCATCTTGGGCCGACACAAATCATGGCCAGTGGATTACTTGGGCCTAAGTGCTTGGGAGCCACGGCCCAAATAAAGCCCAGCTACAAGGTCAAAGTTGTCAATCTGCGCCATTTCCAATGAGATCTCTTCGGATAACTCATGAAGTCGGGAGGCAACTTTCACTGCTCTATTCTTTTTTGGTATTGAATCAAACCAATGTTTTTGTAAATGATTTTCCTTGAAATTGTGTGGATTTCGCACTAGCTTGTTTCTCTGTGGTGATACCTTTCCCCGTACCCCTCCTCCTAATGGAGTCCACCAATTCTTGTTGCCAGCAACCCATGTCAGATGCTAAGCATGAGGGTCATTTTAAATGCAGGCTCCAAAGTCATAGCATGACTGGTAAAGACGCACGCAAGTTTTTTGTAATCAGAGCTCAAAAAATCGCCGTTTCAAAAAATTGGACCCCCGTCAACCGGCATATACGTGTACTACCACCCGCTGGTGGCAGTTGGTTCTCACATTGTTTTTGATTTATGATAATTGAACATGTTATTCCCCTTCTCTTTGCCAATTTACCTTGTTTACATCGAGTCTTTGCACCAATATGACAGAACATTCATTGAAGAGGCACATCTCAACACTGGTTTCCGCATCTCTTTGAGACATATTTCAATGGAATTGCCCTCTTGATGTAATGACATGTTGCATAATGTTGAGGAATAACACTTCGATGTTTATTCTCCTGTCTGTAGAATTAAAAAGACAGAACTTTATGATCAAGAACTTCTGGTAATGTCAAAACCTGGGCACTCGAACCGTAGTGTTTTTATAGTGCTGCGTGGAAGAGTGCTTTTCAAACCATAACTAGAGGTTATGTCATTAATATCATTGTCTTTGCTTATCAAGTCGGACTTTCATAACATGTCCTTAAATTTGGGCCCATCATTTTGAAAGATTTTGGTGGATTTGCTACTAAAATAATGTGGGAACTAGATTACGATTATAGACGGGTTGTGGCCTGGAGATCCGGTTGATTAACTTCTGCTTGCTCGAGTTTTCAAGATAGTAAGTGGTTAATATCAGGCTTCTAGCCTTTGGTTTCAGAGGTGGAGAAGGTTTTTGGACAAAGATACTATCGTTCTCCGATTTTTATGCTTGGTTTTTTAATCATCACGAAATTCACAAACGTTTCGGTAAGATTTCGTAGATCCCTCATCAACCGTTCGAAAAAGTTAAACTTATATATGCACTTAAGATATTCTGTCATGATACTTATGTAAAATTATGTGAAACTACGGTCAATCGTTTTAAAAGTCTAAACGGTTAGATAAATTGAAATAACTTCAGCCTTCTTTTATTTCCTTTTTTATAGTGAAAAATCCGTTTTTTTTTTTTTTTTTTTGCTTTTTGTTGCTGAATAAGTGCCGCTAATGCTGTCTCTCTTCTCGAGGCCTGTGAACGTGATTATCAAGAAGACATATACGGATTCCTCATTAGTTTTACTTTTTCATCTCCGGTGACTCGAGCTGCATTTTATACAAATACACCAAACAAATCATTTGGAATGCATAGAGAATATCACGGGTGCCAAAATCGAACCGAATTGCTAATTGAACTGAGCTGAATAAAAAATGTTATGCATTTTGGTTTGGTTCGGTTCGATTTTTATTTGGGTAATTGAAAAATGACAATTCTTGTTTTCCAGTTCAGTTATTTCTATTCGATTTAGTTCGACTAACTAAATTGCAATAAAAATCTTCAAAATAATAATTTTTTATATTTTCTAATTTTCTTTTCTTTTCTTTTTTTCTTGTTTGGGGCAAAGACTTGGCCCTGGGCGAGGGCCACGAATCCCATGGGTTGGCTCGACAACACCCGATATGGTGAGGCGATGGCCGCGACCCCTCACCCACAACTAGCAAGGGCTTTGCGGCCCTCGGTTAGGGGCCGGCAACCCCATGCCAGCCCTTAGCCGCTTGTCGGCGGTTTTGCCGGCTTTGAACCAAAAAAAGAAAAATGAAAAGAAAAGAAAAGAAAGAAAAAAGGAAAATCGAAAATCGAACCGAATTGGATTTTTGGTTCAATTCATATTTAGTTCAAGGCGATATTTAATTCGGTTCAATCTCACATCATAATGGTTAAATTGAACTATTGACACCCCTAGATAATATGAGTCGTAAATTCGGATAAAAGAGTTTTTTTTTTTGTTTAAATTCAGTTTAACAAAAACAAAATGTAATCCAGCTTTTCCTATTATAATGTTTGGAAACTTTTTTGCGGGTTCGCCAAAGTATTGCAAACTTAGATTAATTATTTAATTAATTAAAGCTCATCTTAGATTGATCATATCTTCGTACTCCAACCCAACAGTCCAACGTGATCTGCCGACGCCACGTGTAGCTTGCAAAGGGAGACGTTAATCAATTGAATTATGGGCTCGGCCCAGATGATAGATCTAGCTTGGGCATGGGCTTTTTTAATGTCAACTCTTCGAACGATATTGGGAAAAGCCCAAAAATGATAATCATGTTAACCATTTTGGCAATAACACTGCAAGTTCAATAGTAGAAGAATCTAAAATACGAATTCGGCGCTAATAAATTTAGAAAGGAGCAACGCACGCGATTAAAAGCAAAGTGGCAACGACGGACCATAGTGACACAAATTAGCAAAAATGAAGCGGTGAACAGAAGTTCCTTGGGAGAAGATATCGATTGGGAGTGCGCTCGAACGAAATTGGTCCATGGCACTTTCTAACGTTGACGAAACAAGCCGGCTCTATAAAAGGAACGGAACGGATTCGCGAATTGGACGTGCAATATAAATTCAATCCTTCGTTTGTAAATAATTTCATGTTTGGGCCAACTATTCGAATTTGGGCAAGCATGGACGGGATATTTCTTGACCCGGAGATCCAGTTAACGAATTTCTACTTGCTTGAATTTTCTAGATAGGAAGTAGTTCTCTCCTCTCTCTTACATTCACACGGTTTTTCTTTCTTCAATCTACATCAAGGGGAAGTTTTGAGCTAGATCTCTCCCTCCCCTTCTTCTTAAGTTGTTTTGATTCTTTATTTTATTTTCTTATTTACCTCAAATTTGGGAGCTTTTCTCTTCCAATTAAATCTACATCTTAAAGCTTTTCTCTCCCATTTCGAGAAAATTTCTATCTCGATCTAGTCTAGATTTGAGTTTTTTGTGTGAATATTTTTGGAATTTCGGTTTTCTCAAATTTCGTTGGTGTGTAAGTCCAGTTTTAAAGGAGATTAAAAGAGTTTCGTGAAGGTTTCACTTTCACAAGTGTTAGATCTATGCTCATTTAACCTTTTTACTTTGTTCGATGATGGTATCGGGGATTCCAAATATAGGCACACACCGTCGAAAGGCAAAGCTGCAGCAACAGAGATGGAGATCTCGGTGTGTGCTCATTATTGAAGACGGATTCAATGATCGGCCGCTAATTTTGGTGTGAAGAATTCATAGGTGTTCTATTTGAGCGTATGACCTATAATCTTATTTCGATGATTTCTCTTGTTATCTATATAGTATTTTCTTTTGAAGTTGTCTAGGATTTATCTTGGGTTGAAGTTGCGCTTTTTGAACTGCAATGTTTCTCTTTTGTATTTCGAGAATGTGAATAAAATCTTATTAAAAAAAAAAAAGAAATACCTATTACATGCAATCAGTGTTTTTAAGTGATTCCAGCTAACTGGTTGGTTAAAACCCCCCAACCCCTTTGGGATTTACTTTGTTGCGATTTTCAAAACGCTAGTTCATGTAATTCTGTTTCTCATTGAATGAAAGGAGTACCGCAGTTTGGACCAAAAAAAAAAAGATAAATGGAATATAAAAAAACAACTTTTGGCAAGTGAAATGGCTTTTCTAGGGCATGGAGCTCCTCATTGCTAGGCTCATTAAACTGGTCGATTGGATTGGATTTGAGTCGAGTCGTTAATGCTCCGGCCTAAATTGATTCATTTATTGGAAATGGAAATTTCCCGACTCATATCCGACCCATACTCGACCCGTCACTTTTAAGATTTTTTTTTTCCTCCTTACATTTATTGCATTTGATGAATGGATGGCTCTACGCACCGGAGCTCGGTGGACGGGGACGTGAATATGGTGAAAGTCTAGCCCGAGCCATTTACAAATTGTGAAACGGGTTCGATCTTTGATCTCGGGTTAAAATAATCGAGATCTTAATCTATTGATTGAGCACGAGGCATCCAACATCGGATCGCTTATCTTCCTTCCACTTCCCAGTTCATGCTCTCCCGTCCCCAACAGCTGAAATCAAATCACAATTCACCAACCGTCCAACTCCAAACAAACAAATTTCCACCATCATAACTCACTAAATTTGTTTTCTGTCACGACCTAGAAAAAAATAAACAAGTTATGTTTCGGGCTAATGGATTATCAGGTTAATTAATTAACTAACCTAACTCGGACTCTCCCAAGTCCATACCAAATCGCAACTTAAGGTTCAAATAATTAACATGCAATGTGATTTGAATTTGGAGTCGCCACTAATCATTTTCGGTAGGTTGATTAGAAACCTAAATAAAATAGCGGGAGAAAACTATCTTATTTCCGCGAACCAGAGATTTTGAATTCGGGGATTTGGTTACGTCAGATTTCTCTAACGCCCTTTCGGTACCATTTTCATGAAAAATATTTGATTTGGCAATTTTGATGGATTTTACTTGAAATTCAAAGATGCAATTTTTTTGATTTTTTTTTTCTTCTTTTTTATGAGAATGTAAAACAATGAACTTTGTGCAATATACACCATGGATGATTTAGAAAGAAAGAAAACGCAGCCAATCACGAGTATTTATAAAAATAAATTAACATGTAATAATGCTAAAATTTGGAACACGTGGCATGTCTAAAATAAACAAACAAATGTTCAAACCAAACGATTACATTTTTGTAGATTGAGATGGAAATGATTACCTTCTATTACACAAAATCTTACTCACATACACGTTATAGTTCCCTTCAAGATCTCGAGTGGAAAGAACGTGGGCTGTCGTCGAAAATGGCAAGCAAGTGGCGTTGTTGGGTGGCGAGAGGCGAAGTATGTGTCGGGACTCGTCGAAGATGATGCTCGACTAAAACTCTTTTCTTCACTCTCGAATTTTCTCTTCTGATTTTTCTCAAGAACTCTCTTTTTCTTCTCTAAAAATTCCTCTCAAAAACTCTCTCAATTCTCTTCCACTCTCATCTTCCTAAAACTCTTCTCAAGAGCTCTCTACATTCTCTATCACCAAAATTCTCCTCCTCAATTCTCAAGAACTCTCCCCCTTTTATAGCCAAATTTCTCCACCCTTCATTTCTTCACCTTCCATTTTCATCTTCCCTTCTTCATCTTCATTTCTTCACCTTCCATTTTCATCTTCCCTTCTTCATCTTCATTTCTTCACCTTCCATTTTCATCTTCCCTTCATCATCTTCCCTTCTTCATCTTCTTTTGGTATTTGCAATAGAGTCCCCGAAGTTTCAAGTATTTACAATGCGGTCCTTGAAATTTTAAGTATTTGCAATCTGATCCCTGAAGTTTCAAATCTTCTCGGTGTATTTTTCCATCCCGTGCCTAGTCTAGACGCATGCTAAATTAAGTGTTCTGCTTGCCCAATTATATGCCAATGCAATGTACGCTAAAAATAAATATGTGAGATGATTTTTATTTAGAACTAAAATTAGTTCTAATTTTTATGCAAAAAATAGATTAGTCAAAATTTAGGCGTCAACAGCTGCCCCTCTTTGAGTGGAGGCTCGTAGAGGTTCCGCTCAAAGACAAAATTAAACCCTAAATTTTGACAGTGCAAATGATGAATGAACTTTTTGGCGGGAGTTTTAATCCCATTTTTATGAAGTGATGTATGATATGCAAGACCGTAAATAACATGTGCTAAAACTTCTCCTCCTCTTTTTTTTGTTAAAGAAACTCGCACATGGATCGCATACGAGAATACATGTTTTATCAAATACCTCGTAAGCTGACGGTTCTCTTAATTTCCAAGCTTCTTTTTGCATATACAAGGATTTTAAGGTATTTGGCCTATCTGTTATCGGAGACTTCTCCCTAATTCAAGACAGCGCAAGATATGTGTGTCGTTTGAGATCACAAGAGCTACGTCGTTGTGAGTCGAAAGAAGTGAAATCAAGTTCACAAGAGCTACGTCGTTGTGAGTTGATTAAATGTCGAAATCGCCGGTGCATATGTCTTCACGATTCGACAAAGGGGAAACAAAATCATAAGAGCTACGTCATTATGATTTGGTTTGGATCAAAACCATGGGTGCTTATGTCTTCATGATTTGATAAAGGAGCCGAAAATCATAAGAGCTATGTCATTATGAGCCGACTAAAGGTCAAGATCACCGGTGTATACGTCTTCGTGATTCGAGATCGAAATCATAAGAACTACGTCGTTATGATTTGATAAGATGTCAAGATCGCCAGTGCATATGTCTACACGACCTGACAGGAGAGGCATATTGCCCGATTTGAACAATATTTGAGAGGAGTACCACCGAATGGAATCGATAAGTACAAAAGGGGCATATTGCTCGAATTGAATCATAACAACTATCATCAGAGAAGAGTTGTTAATTTGAAAAGGGGTTCGAAAACTTACCCGGAGTCTCCAACGATTAATCAAGGAACGAAACAGATTGCTCGTATCGTACCTGGTAGGCATTTGCCAAAGAAACTTGCTCATTCAATAATCCTTGGATGAATTTCGAGACCTCGGGAGGGAACTCGAACATCGGAAATGTATTACCTATCATAGAATGTCGGAGGTAACACACACAAACATATTCAACAATGAGTATAATGCAATCACTCATACTATGGTTCATGCATAACCATTCTGTCAAGTTTGCATTACCAATTTTGTCCAGGGGAGGTTCTCACATTACGAATACCTCGAATGTGAGCTGAATGGGGGACTTCAGTCCGAAAGGGTTTTCTCTCACTCTCGAGAAAAGCTATTTATCATGTCTCACGGGATTCAAGAGAAATCACTCAATCTTTCCATCATCGCATTCGATAAGGATCCAAGTAATCTCGCAATTGATACGACCGAGCCGATCCGGGAGGTCTTGATTAGGACCGTAATGAGAGCTAGGTCAAAGGTTTACAAATGGGACTCTAATTGAGTCAAGGCTGCTGAAATGAATTTCTTCATCATCCGCTCCAGATTTACAAGTCAAGAGCCCCGCAAAAATGAGAGAGAAATAATATTGCTCGAACTTCTTCGAGCAATGCTTAAAATCATTTAACTCTACGTTAACTCAAGTGCCCTAATCGGAAGAGACTTTGGAGGGTTATAACGTAGGCTAGGATTGGGGACCGAGGAACGAAAATGCTCGTTTTGGCTCAGAAATTAAATGAGAAGGGGCTTGACGTTGGTGATCATCGTCGACTAGTCACCGATCTTGGTCTTCTAGAAATGTCTTGAGAAAGAATACCATCATTGAATGAGGGATGGTAGTTTTCTACTGAAAATTGCACTTTGCAAACCGATTTCTTGGGGAGTCTTCTTCACAACAAGTGTCTCTCAAGGATTTGCAAGAGACACAATGCAAACATGTACATGGAATTTACAACTTAACATGCAAAATGTACATTCAAAATTCAAAAGTACTTTACAAATGAATGTGCATTAGCCTTACTTTTGGTAGGCACTTTGCTTTTCCTATGCTTGAAATTTTCATATGAGATCGGCCTTTGTTTTTCTTATTCCCGACTCTCATTTTTCTTTTTTTCTTCTTTTTTTCGAGAAGAGATTTCTTTTCCTTTTTCTTTGAGAGCTCTTCGACATCTCTTTATTTTGCTTTTTTTTTTTTTCGAGAGCGGGCCCTTCTCCTTTAAGCTGAGTTTGCCTCTCCTTTTTTTTTTACAATCCCATGATTTTGAACAAGGAATTACAACAAACATAAACATTTACAAAGAAAAATTATGTAAACATAAAAAATCTAGCATACAAGAAATGAGTCCATTCGGGAATTCTCTATTGACCCGACCATCTCCAATTCTAATCCTTGGGAAAATGCTATCTTCGTCTTTGGAATGAGCAAATGATCACCAACAGGGGTTTAAAAAATGAATTTGCGGGTTCAAGTGGGCTATGCAAAGAATGAAGTGTATAGGATAGAGAAGTGAATGCTCTTCATCATCCTAAGGCACTTGAATTAAAATTCGAGTATAAATGCAAAGAAACACCCGAAGATTAATGTTAGTCCAAGCAAGAAAATTTCTAACCATTTACCTCGTGTTCTTTCTGGAATTAACTCGTCCTGGACCCCGATGTGGGGTGGTTCTTGACAGGGGTAAAGAAATGAAACCACCGCTCAAAAGGGGTAATCAATGGATCACCTGTAGTGTTTGGGATAGAGAACTGAATGCTTCCGTCACTTCGGCTATCGTACCTTTTGCGAGAAAACCTTTTACCTTGTGAAATGCGGAACTTAGCCACCGTTCAACTCTCCCGAAAAAATGGGACGTGTTTGGGAAGGGATTGCCTTTCATCATCCTGCCCCCGCCCATTCCATACATTCGATGTATCTTATGTAGTTCATGTTCCTTATTCAGAGTTGGTAAATTAAACATGAGGAACAATCATGCGCAAACCGTGCAATGTATGAGTGTTTTTGAGCATATAAAATGCAGCAACTTTTTATCTTGGTGGACAGAATTTGCAAGCACATAAGAAACTTCTTAGGGGCGTGGATTGGGAGTTGCCCCTGCTCATGCAAATGAGTTGCAAAACTTCATTATCCGGTTCGAGACATGAGATTGTCAAAGGCTCCAGGAATTTCTTATTTCATTAATTTTTCGGGGAGAATGGATACTTCCCTATCTGGAAAGGCAGTAATCCCCGTAAAAATCAAAAGGGAAAGCGTCAATGTCCGTTCTCATGTTCTAAAAGAGTTGAAACGATACCGCTTTACCCTTGTATGTATTCCTTGCGAACTTTGAATTGAAAGGATCAACTCATTTTGATCGGATTGTATGTCCGGGATGTTATCTCTCCGGTTTTGTAACCATCTGGGCTGAGCTTCAATTGGCATTGAATCGCGAAGCAAAAAATGTTTTTATTAATCTTTGTACATTGATGCCAAATCCCGGGATCGAACCTGGGACGCCTCGGACCACTTTCATTCCCCCAACCACCAGGGCGTGGTGATGTTGGCGTCCACGGTTGGTTCGTTTTTTGCTATATTGTTCTCAAAACAGTTGGCAATCCCACGTCGAGAATAAAATAAGCATAATTTAGAGTTTGAAATGACCGAGAGCCAATTGGGACGTTACGGAGTTACCCATCTTTGAGCTCGCTTGGTCTTTTACTTGTATTTTTCCAAGTAAGGCTATTCAGAATCGGGAGTTTAGGGGCATCGTCCACAAATTGATTTGCTATAGGCCTCTTTTGCTGGCCATTCCAATGATCGATCGATTTTGTCTTGGATCATACACCAACGATCGTTGTTTGAGGATCCATAATCACTTGCTTCGGATCACAACTCGGGAGGTCATTCAGCTCCGAACCGGGCGATCAAGGTGGTGAGCTCATCATCAAAGTAATCTTCTGATTTTTCGAGCAATTGATACTCGAATTGGGCATTGTTACTTGCTAACACCGGCGACAGATTTCCCACTTTGTTTTCTCCGTGAGCAGATCGACTCCTTGAGCTTGAGCTTCCGCCGTTGCTCGGGAACTTGTAGGGATGATCAACCGGTCTCTTTGCTAGAACCACCGGCGGAAGGTTGGTATGGCCTGTATTCTTGATTGGAAAGTGGCCGGGTGTCTTTTGCTCGGTAGGTTTTCCCGGTATTGATCTTCCAATCAACTTTGGTCCGGTCGCCTTGATTCCAAGCCGCATCGTGCTTCCTCGCCTTGCTTCCAAACCTTTGAAGGTGATTCGTGACACTTTGCATGGTGAGTCCGTCTATATTCATTATTTTGAGTACAGCCATTGGCCGTCTTGAATTGATTCCCAACCGTCGAACCGCCTCAATGAATATAGAATGAAGCTCGGTGGACCAAAGGGGCCTTTTCTTTTCGACAAAATCGCCGTCGTCGGCTTGGCCATAGTTTTTTTGTTCGAGTAATTGCTTCCTTACAGCATGCTGCCAAATGTTCTCGAGCACTCGAACGCAGGTCGGCTTTTCTAGGATGTATCGAGCACCATGCGATATGGCCCTCGTTATGAACTGCTGATCATCACTTGCTGATGCTACGATGACCTGTATATTCAACTCAGAATCAATGATTTTTAAGAGACCGAGACCGTCCATGTCGGCTAGAATCAAAGCACCACCAAGGAGCACCTTCTTTATTATATATGGACCACCATAGTTTGGAGCAAACTTCCTTTACGGGAGTGGGACTATTGGCAACAATTTTCGCAAGACCAGGTCATTGATCCGAAAATATCGAGGCCGAACTTTTTTGTTGAATGAATTAGCAACCCTCTGCTGATAACACTGGCCATGACATATAACCTTAAGTCTCTTTTCATCGATCAGATTCAATTGGCTCGCCCTCTGCTGGATCCATTCGGCTTCCGTCAACATAGCTTGAGACAAGATATACGTAAGGAAGGAATTTCCACTTCAACCGGTAGAACAGCCTCCATTCCATATACAAGAGAATACGGGGTTGCCCCCGTAGATGTCCGGATCGAGGTCCGATACGCCATAAGTGCAAATGGCAACCTCTCATGCCAATCGCGATAATTTTCAGCCGTCTTTGCTAAGATTTTCTTAATGTTCTTATTGGCGGCTTCTATTGCTCCATTCATCCGAGGACGATATGGGGAAGAGTTCGGATGCTTGATCTTGAATTCCTTGAACAATTCGTCCATTAGCTTGTTGTTCAAGTTTGAGCCATTGTCGGTGATTATGGCTTCAGGGGAACCGTATCGAGCAATGATATCCCGGCGGATAAAATTCACGATATTTCGTGCCGTGACCGCTAAATAGGATGCGGCTTCGATCCATTTGGAGAAATAGTCAATCGCCACCAAGATGAATCGATGGCCATTGGATGCTTTAGGGTTGATAGGGCCGATAACATCAATGGCCCACATAGAAAACGGCCATGGTTCGGATAATCGATGCAACTTGTTCGGAGGGACATTAATCTTGTCACCATGAATCTGACATTTGTGACAGCTTCGAACATGCTGAATACAATCTCTTTCGAGCGTGAGCCAATAATAACCCAATCTCATAATCTTCTTAGCTAACAAGTGGCCATTCATGTGTGGACCACGGATCCCTTCATGTACTTCCATCATCAGACGAACCGCCTCGGTTGAGTTAACGCATCTTAGCGGGACAAAATCGAATGACCGCTTGTACAAATTTTTTCCTTTCAAGAAGAACTTCGAGGCCATCTCCCTTATGTACTTTTGGTCAGATACGGTACTTTTTGAGGGAACTCCCGCTTCTGAGTATTGATTTCATGGTACCACGGCTTACCATCGGGTTCATCGATTACGGCCATATAATATGCCGTCTTTTTTAATACCTCGATCTTCGATGGGTCAACCTCAAGTCCATTGGCGACTTGTAACATTGAAGACAAGGTAGCCAATGCATTAGCGAATCGATTATGAGTCCCGGATAGATACTCAAATGAGATATCCTCAAATTCCTCCACCAGTTCATCCAGATACTTATGGTAGGACAGCAATTTATCATCTCTCGTCTTCCACTTTCCTTACCGCAAACCTCTTAGTCGTCGTGGCGACATTACCGTACCAACCTTTCTTCATACCGTTCTCGATTTCTTCAGCCATTGCGATGAGATGGCTGAATGACGTGGCAACGGATCCCAAAATTCGAGTTCTCATAACCGGTGGCGGGGTGGAAACAAACAATTTCATGAGTTCCCTTTTAGGAGGGACTGGTTTTCTTCTGAGATGCCACGTTCCTCCACCTGGTGGCATACTGCTTGATTGTTTCTCCCTTCTTCATCTCAAGCTGTTCAAGGTCTTCTCTAGTGGTGAGCACGTCCAAGTTAAAGCTAAAATGTTTGATGAAAGCATTAGCTGCCTTTTCCCAATCATCCATCCGGTAGATCTCGTAGTCCGTATACCATCTCATGGCAACTTCTTTTAAACTAACCTGGAAAGTCCGAACCATTAGAGGGCCGTTGGTCACATGCTTATTCATTCTTGCCTGGTACATCCGGACGTGCTGAACCGGGTTGGAAGTCCCATCATACTTCTCGAAGTCGGGCATCTTGAACTTTTCCCGCACCGTGACCTTTGAAAAGACAAGCAGGTCAATCTGGGGTATGTTGTGAGTCCCCTCGACCTCTCGGATCCTCTGTTCCATTTGGGCCAACCGCTGGCAGCCGTATCACCATTCAACCCGGGGCCACAGGCTGGCTTGGGGGATTGGGACTACGGGCGGCGTGCCCGAGCTCACACCCGTGAAGATCACATCTTCTAGCGGCATTGTCCGATAGGGAGCGGTTTCCGGGGCTTTACCAGAGTTGTCCATAGGAAGAATTAGAGCAGGAATGGTTAGCGGCGGGCTGGCGGTGGATGATCGAAGTTTGGCGGCGAAGGCAGCCATCATTTCTTCCATCTTTCGGGACATCATCCCTTCGAAGCGCTCGGTCAAGGAGCCAAGTTTCTCGTCTAGGGCAAGACCGACGGTGGCGTTGATGTCGGCCATCTTCCTCGCGACCGATCGAGTAATATGTGGAGGATCCGTGATAAATTACCCGTACGCAAGAACAAGCGCAAAATGAGTACAGGGAGTAAGAACAGTGAGCCGGTCCATGGCATCCCTCTAGACTCAAACGAACAAAGTGATTATAACCAAAGGATTGAAACATGTAATTTTCAGTTTGTCCGCTTTTACGAAAAAATCCGTATCAATTTGCACATTGATCAAAACATGTCCAAATTTTACGAGCTTGTAGTTGAGAAGATGATGAACAACTTTTATGTTGGCCAATCGGACTAGAAATGCGCGGATCAAATCAGTTTAATGTGTCTTTCCAAAAAAAATCATGTTCAGAAAACTGTTATAACCGCATGTTGTTGAAAAAACGAAGGGCCATCTTAAATTATGAATTTAATTCTGAAATTTTGCAAGATATTAGTTGAAACATAGGTCTACAACTTTCGTGTTTGGCACTTACTCAAAGCTCGATCGTAGAATTTAGTAAAAATCGCACAACAGGAATAAGCCAAATCAGAATTGAGGACAACCGATGAAATTGTAAAAGCTGCAAAAGCAAAGTGCGAAATTGGAAATAAGACAATGAAACTTCTAAACAATCAACCTAAACCATGGACCGACCCAAAATAAAAATGAGATAACAGGGTACAAGAGACAAGAAATTACCTCTCATACGAAGAAAATGCCAATCACAAAGACATGCGCATGAATTGTGAGTTTAAATCTTATTCTATCTATCCAAAAGGCTTTTGCAAAGTGAAATGATGAACGAAACGACATGTCGCAGCCTCACGCACAGTCATCATGACTAATCGCAACCTCGCGTACAATAGTCATGACTAGTCGGATCCAATCACTTCGGCTTGGTTCGGTCGACAAGGGCAATTCTCATGCATCGTAGCCTCACGTGTATGAGAACGACCCTTGAGCCATTTTTTGGAAAAATTTTCGGGATCCGGATGGGATAACCTTTAGCGAAACCTTACCACCAAGGTTAAAGAACCATCTAAATACCATCTTAAAACTATTAGTGTGACCCAGGTCCGGTCACGGGTTGTGTGCGGTGTAATGCAAATACGATAAATCATGCACAACAATTAAAGGCAAACACCGCTTCAATGATTCAAAAGTTAAATCACAATTCCAATTCACCAAGCCTGCAAAATAAAGGGTTAGCCGATCACTCCTCCCCTTATAACTCCCAATCTGCAAAAATATTTAACACCTAAGAATGAGAATTCAACCAAAGTTTACCAAATCAAGTGATTTCTTTTTCATGAAATTATCTGGCCTAAGTCCTCTTCAAGTCCCCAAATAAGTCGCTAAGTTGTCGCGACCTAGAAAAAAATAAACAAGTTATGTTTCGGGCTAATGGATTATCGGGTTAATTAATTAACTAACCTAACTCGGACTCTCCCAAGTCCATACCAAATCGCAACTTAAGGTTCAAATAATTAACATGCAATGTGATTTGAATTTGGAGTCGCCACTAATCATTTTCGGTAGGTTGATTAGAAACCTAAATAAAATAGCGGGAGAAAACTATCTTATTTCCGCGAACCGTAGATTTTGAATTCGGGGATTTGGTTACGTCAGATTTCTCTAACGCCCTTTCGGTACCATTTTCATGAAAAATATTTGATTTGGCAATTTTGATGGATTTTACTTGAAATTCAAAGATGCAATTTTTTTGATTTTTTTTTCTTCTTTTTTATGAGAATGTAAAACAATGAACTTTGTGCAATATACACCATGGATGATTTAGAAAGAAAGAAAACGCAGCCGATCACGAGTATTTATAAAAATAAATTAACATGTAATAATGCTAAAATTTGGAACACGTGGCATGTCTAAAATAAACAAACAAATGTTCAAACCAAACGATTACATTTTTGTAGATTGAGATGGAAATGATTACCTTCTATTACACAAAATCTTACTCACATACACGTTATAGTTCCCTTCAAGATCTCGGAGCTGGAAGAACGTGGCTGTCGTCGAAAATGGCAAGCAGTGGCGTTGTTGGGTGGCGAGAGGCGAAGTATGTGTCGGGACTCGTCGAAGATGATGCTCGACTAAAACTCTTTTCTTCACTCTCGAATTTTCTCTTCTGATTTTTCTCAAGAACTCTCTTTTTCTTCTCTAAAAATTCCTCTCAAAAACTCTCTCAATTCTCTTCCACTCTCCTCTTCCTAAAACTCTTCTCAAGAGCTCTCTACATTCTCTATCACCAAAATTCTCCTCCTCAATTCTCAAGAACTCTCCCCCTTTTATAGCCAAATTTCTCCACCCTTCATTCTTCATCTTCATTTCTTCACCTTCCATTTTCATCTTCCCTTCATCATCTTCCCTTCTTCATCTTCTTTTGGTATTTGCAATAGAGTCCCTGAAGTTTCAAGTATTTGCAATGCGATCCTTGAAATTTTAAGTATTTGCAATACTGTCCCCGAAGTTTCAAATCTTCTCGGTGTATTTTTCCATCCCGTGCCTAGTCTAGACGCATGCTAAATTAAGTGTTCTGCTTGCCCAATTATATGCCAATGCAATGTACGCTAAAAATAAATATGTGAGATGATTTTTATTTAGAACTAAAATTAGTTCTAATTTTTATGCAAAAAATAGATTAGTCAAAATTTAGGCGTCAACAACTGCCCCTCTTTGAGTGGAGGCTCGTAGAGGTTCCGCTCAAAGACAAAATTAAACCCTAAATTTTGACAGTGCAAATGATGAATGAACTTTTTGGCGGGAGTTTTAATCCCATTTTTATGAAGTGATGTATGATATGCAAGACTGTAAATAACATGTGCTAAAACTTCTCCTCCTCTTTTTTTTGTTAAAGAAACCTGCACATGGATCGCATACGAGAATACATGTTTTATCAAATACCTCGTAAGGTGACGGTTCTCTTAATTTCCAAGCTTCTTTTTGCATATACAAGGATTTTAAGGTATTTGGCCTATCTGTTATCAGAGACTTCTCCCTAATTCAAGACAGCGCAAGATATGTGTGTCGTTTGAGATCACAAGAGCTACGTCATTGTGAGTCGAAAGAAGTGAAATCAAGTTCACAAGAGCTACGTCGTTGTGAGTTGATTAAATGTCGAAATCGCCAGTGCATATGTCTTCACGATTCGACAAAGGGGAAACAAAATCATAAGAGCTACGTCATTATGATTTGGTTTGGATCAAAACCATGGGTGCTTATGTCTTCATGATTTGATAAAGGAGCCGAAAATCATAAGAGCTATGTCATTATGAGCCGACTAAAGGTCAAGATCACCAGTGCATACGTCTTCGTGATCCGAGATCGAAATCATAAGAGCTACGTCGTTATGATTTGATAAGATGTCAAGATCGCCGGTGCATATGTCTACACGACCTGACAGGAGAGGCATATTGCCCGATTTGAACAATATTTGAGAGGAGTACCACCGAATGGAATCGATAAGTACAAAAGGGGCATATTGCTCGAATTGAATCATAACAACTATCATCGGAGAAGAGTTGTTAATTTGAAAAGGGGTTTAGAAAACTTACCTGGAGTCTCCAAACGATTAATCAAGGAACGAAACAGTTGCTCGTATCGTCGACCGGTAGGCATTTGCCAAGCAAAACTTGCTCATTCAATAATCCTTGGATGAATTTCGAGACCTCGGGAGGGAACTCGAACATCGGGAATGTATTACCTATCATAGAATGTCAGAGGTAACACACACAAACATATTCAACAATGAGTATAATGCAATCACTCATACTATGGTTCATGCATAACCATTCTGTCAAGTTTGCATTACCAATTTTGTCCAGGGAGGTTCTCACATTACGAATACCTCGAATGTGAGCTGAATGGGGGGACTTCGGTCCGAAAGGGTTTTCTCTCACTCTCGAGAAAAGCTATTTATCATGTCTGTAGGATTCAAGAGAAATCACTCAATCTTTCCATCATCGCATTCGATAAGGATCCAAGTAATCTCGCAATTGATACGACCGAGCCGATCCGGAGGTCTTGATTAGGACCGTAATGAGAGCTATGTCAAAGGTTTACAAATGGGACTCTAATTGAGTCAAGGCTGCTGAAATGAATTTCTTCATCATCTACTCCAGATTTACAAGTCAAGAGCCCCGCAAAAATGAGAGAGAAATAATATTGTCACGACCTAAAAAATAAACAAGTTAATTTTCGGGCTAATGGATTATCAGGTTAATTAATTAACTAACCTAACTCGGACTCTCTCAAGTCCATACCAAATCGCAACTTAAGGTTCAAATAATTAACATACAACGTGTTTTGAATTTGGAGTCGCCACTAATCATTTTCGGTAGGTTGATTAGAAACCTAAATAAAATAGCGGGAGAAAACTATCTTATTTCCGCGAACCGGAGATTTTGAATTCGGGGATTTGGTTACGCTAGATTACTCTAACGCCCTTTCGGTACCATTTTCATGAAAAATATTTGATTTGGCAATTTTGATGGATTTTACTTGAAATTCAAAGATGCAATTTTTTTGATTTTTTTTTCTTCTTTTTATGAGAATGTAAAACAATGAACTTTGTGCAATATACACCATGGGTGATTTAGAAAGAAAGAAAACGCAGCCAATCACGAGTATTTACAAAAATAAATTAACATGTAATAATGCTAAATTTTGGGACACGTGACATGTCTAAAATAAACAAACAAATGTTCACACCAAACGATTACATTTTTGTAGATCGAGATGGAAAGGGTTACCTTCTATTACACAAAATCTTACTCAAGTACACGTTATGGCTTCCTTCAAGATCTCGGAGTTGGAAGAACGTGGCTATCGTCGAAAAAAGGCAAGCAGTGGCGTTGTTGGATGGCGAGAGGCAAAGTACGTGCCGGGACTCGTCGAAGATGATGCTCGACTAAAACTCTTTTCTTCACTCTCAAATTTTCTCTTACGATTTTTCTCAAGAACTCTCTTTTTCCTCTCTAAAGAATTTCTCTCACAAATTCTCTCAATTCTCTTCCACTCTAAAACTCTCTCAATTCTCTTTCCCTCTTCCCCTCAAACTCTCTCAATTCTCCTCCTCTTTTATAGGCAAAGTTCTCCATCCTTCATTCTTCATCTTCACTTCTTCACCTTCCATTTTCATCTTCTCTTCTTCATCTTCATTTCTTCACCTTCCATTTTCATCTTCCCTTCTTCATATTCATCTTCTCTTCTTCATCTTCCCTTCACCATCTTCCTTTCATTATCTTCTCTTCTTTATCTTCTCTTCATCACCTTCCCTTCATCATCTTCCCTTCTTCATCTTCTCTTGGTATTTGCAATGCGATCCCTGAAGTTTCAAGTATTTGCAATGCGGTCCTTGAAATTTTAAGTATTTGCAATACAGTCCCCGAAGTTTCAAATCTTCTCGGTGTATTTTTCCATCCCGTGCCTAGTCTAGACGCATGCTAAATTAAGTGTTCTGCTTGCCCAATTATATGCCAATGCAATGTACGCTAAAAATAAATATGTGAGATGATTTTTATTTAGAACTAAAATTAGTTCTAATTTTTATGCAAAAAATAGATTAGTCAAAATTTAGGCGTCAACATTTTCTGTTCTCAAAAAACCAAAATTGAACAGCAATCCCTGCATAACAATAGCAGTATTTTGCACTATCATTGACTAAAATAATACGGACTAACGTCGCCTAGTCAAGGCACTTTGCCTCCGCAATTAGATTAGTCATAATGCCAAAGTACATCCGCGACTAAATTATTATTGTGACATCCCTTGTTCCACATGACCTAGGGAGTAGACTTTAGGTTGCCTTATAAGGCCTTGGTTCCCCCTTGAACTTGCAAGATGCGTTTTCGGGGATTATATGGGCGGCTCTCGGAGGAACAAGACTGTGAGGACTGTGTGTCCAAAGCAGATAATATCTTACAAGTGCCTATACAACCTCCGAAAAACGCGTCTAGCAAGTTCAAGAGGGATCAAGGCCTCGTAAGGCAACTTAAGGTCTACTCCCTAGGTCATATGGGACAAAAGATGTCACAATTATGAGCAAACATCGCGCTTTAAGTTGGCTACGGAAATAACGGACTAAAATATTATGGAACATCTTGTCACTAGGCGACATAGCGGTGCCCAACAACATTTGCGACAAAAATATTGCGGACTAAAATCGCGCCTTAAGTTGGCGACCAAACTAACGGACTAAAATATTATGGACTAACATCCCGTCACCAGGCGACGGGGTGCCAAAGAACATCTGCGACTAAAATATTGGGGACTAACATCGCGCCTTGACTTGGCGACGGTACTTTTTTTCTGGTCGGAGGCGACGGTACTTTGGCCTGCGTATATACTATATTCCTGCATCGGTCGTCTTTTCATATTTTTCAGTATTCCACGTCATACATTTTCAGACAGTATAAACGGGAACGGAAATACGAGGGGAGGGAAGTAGTATTTGCCCGAACGAGAAATGTCTGCTCATCGGACTTCGGCGACTCGTTCATGGCTCATCTCAGTCTTCCTCAACCTCGCTTCCCATATTCCATCGCTTGCATCATCCACCATGTAACAACCACATCCCGAACCGCTTCACCGCCTCCGCTTCACACAATGGCGCTAGCCCAACACGCTGCCCAGTGATGGACGATTCCACCTCCGTCGTAGTAGGCGTCTCACTGCCAATCGATGACGGAACCATACGCACTTCGAATGAGCATGGAACCAGAAGCACAACGACAGCCGGAAGCTCTCAGGCCAGAAAGTTCGACTTGTCCCGGCCCAAACCTGTTTACCCAGTAGCGTCCTTGTTCCATGGACAAGGGTGCTGGGGTTCGCCGTTCCCATGGCCACGGGGCTCCTGTTAAACCAGTACCAAGGGTTGCCCTTCCTCTTGTGCCTTGTTCCTCCGGCGGTGGCTGAGGAAGAGAGCAGCGCGGAACGGCTTGATGAAGGCATTGTTTAGCATGAACATGTTCATGTCGTATTCAACAGTTCACCTGGATATCTGGAGCAGGCACTCGGTCCGCCTTGCATAGCGGCGACGTACAATAACTCTTCCTCCCAGTAGCATCTCCTCTCGTCGGTGCTCGTAGAGAGCAGATCAGAAAAGTGACCAATAAAGTCGTGCATGCATAATTACGTCCTTTTCAAAGCAATGTTCGACGTGTATGGTAATTTCCATTTTGAAAATTTCTTGCATTGTGTTTTACTAAGGAAAGTAGTATTGTTTAAGTGTATCATACTGTTTTATCTGTTCCTAGTAAAAGGAATACTAAAGATATTACGTTAAGGTTGATTTACGTAATTAATATAGTAAGTGATGTCGCATATTATAGTTAGAAATATGCTTAGGTGACAGTTTTTTATCTACTGAGAGATTGAGCCACAAAAATATATAACGAATAATTAATAACTATTATGCTAGCAAAGTCCTTATAAGTTAGGTGACAGTTTTATATGTCCTGCTTAAATAAAAGCCCACTTATGACCAAAAAAAATAAATTTAAAGGCCCACTTACAGTTTCTCAAAATAATTAGCATACCAATTTCGAAGCCCAATTTGGATACTATTACTAAAAAGTGGAGAAAATTACCAAAAAAGTTCTAAACTTATTACAGTTGTACCAATTCAGTCATAAACCTTTTTTTTTTTACTAATTGAGTCCTAAACTTTTTGAATTTGTGTTAATTCAGTCATAAACCTTTTTTTTTTACCAATTGAGTCCTAGACCTTTTGCATTTGTACCAATTCAGTCTTTTCGGCGAAAATTGATGAAATAAATGCTGGCCAATAGGCTAGCCATTCCACATGGCACTATCGGCTTTGACGTGAAATCTTTTAATTTTTTATATCTTCTTTTTTCTCTTTTCTATTTTTGTTTTGTTAATGGTCGGCAAGAGGTTGCTGTCTGCTGGCGAGGGCTCCAAGCCCTCTCCCAATGGCCGGTGGAGGTTGCCGAGCCTCAAATGGTAACCGTGGGCCTCATGCCGACCATTAAAAAAAAAAGCAAAGAAAAAAAATGAAAAAATTTAAAAAATTTTAATTTTTTTTAAAAAAATCCACATCGGCGTTGGCGGTGCCATGTAGAATGGTCGGCGTTCATGCCACCAATTTTTGGCCAAAATTACTAAATTCGAACAAATCCAAAAGGTTTAGGATTCAATTGGCAAAAAAAAAAAATATTATGACTGAATTAGCACGATTGCAATATGTTTAGGAGTTTTTTGGTAATTTTTTCTTAAAAAATGTCTTCCATAACAGGACCGCTTGATCAACACGTTATCTTAGAATGAGGGAAATGCTTCTTTTTTTTTTTTGTTGCAAAATTTACCCGTAAACCTAAACCTAAACTTAAATCTTGTACATTGTATAATTCCACGAAGCACATAGGCAACTTGTGCCACCACGGAGGTTTTGCCACCACTGTGAATAGCCCGGCCATAGTTGACCCCAAATTTGTGGTCGCCCGAGGCTAGCGAAATGAGAGAGAGAGAGAGAGAAGCCACTGCCCGGCAATTTTTTTACCTCGCAGTGTTAGCTTCGATCCAAGTCATTTGCCGATATCGTTTAGCAAGTCTGTTTTCTTCCTAAATATAGGATGGGTTTGGTTCAGCTTTTCCAAAGCTCCTTGAGAAAAATGCAGAGCATTTGACAACCATTCTCAAGGGTCTTTGGGATAAGAGTTGGCCTTGAAAATGTTGAGCTAGGGTTTTTTCTTCCAATAATGTGCTCACTTTTTCATTCAAATTCCAAATTTGTCCCTTCTTTTTTATTTAAAAAAAGAAATGAAATCCTAGGTGATCGGCGAGCCAGAGGTAGATCAGGGCCATACGACCCTCGACAACCGTAGCTTGGGTTGTGCGAGCCCGGGCGACAGCCGTCGGGGGTCGTACGACCCAAACGACCCCAAATGGGGGTTGCCCAACCCCAGGTTGTTGTCGCCCGGCCTGTGCGACCTTGAAGATGGCCACTTGGGGTCACCCGACCCAGGAAAGGACCGCCTAGGTCGCATGACCTCGAGCCTTGTTGTGGGGGTCGCGTGATCCTAGCGACGATTGCCTGGGGTCGTGCGGCCACGGCGACCGTCGCCGGAGGTTGCCCAAATCCCGGCGGCCTTGGTCAACCGTCGCCGCCGGCCGCCTTAGGTTTGATTTTCCTTTTTTATTTTTAATTATAATCGGTACACCTATGATAAATTTACCCTCTATTTTTCGTTAAATTTTACCGTCAAATTATCGAGTTAGCTAATGCGTGGCAGTTGATGGGTGTACCGGTTTGGAACTTTTACAATCTGTTTATCATAGTTGTACCGGTTTAAAAATTTTTGCGATATTAACCTAATTTAACGAAAAATAATGTATGGTAAATTTGTTACATGAGTATCGGTTTGAGGTTTTTGATGATAAAAAAATTAGTTTGAAATAAATTTATCACAATTGTACCGGTTTGAAATTTTTTACGGTAAAAAAAATTAGTTTGAGGTAAATTTATCATAAGCGTACCCGTTTGACATTTTTTTGTTGTGTTAATCCAATAATATATCCAAGTAAGAAGTTCTTATGAAGAGATCAATGTAAGTTAATTTTTTTGGTGTTGATATGAATGCGTTTTTAGCAATATAAGTCGGGTCGGGTCGGGTCGGATCGGATCGAATCGCTAAAATTCTATTACACAAAAAATAAAAATTCGGGTCTGATCATTTTTTTTTACCCGATCCACCCCATCCATTTAACGGGCCTACCGTGCCAACATTACTTCGAGTTCGAATGCCGTCCTGGAGACAAAAAGTCTGTTTTCTTCCTGAATATAATTCCATTTCTTAATCTCTGTCCCTTCTTGTGGGAATAACACCGCCTCCCACGCGTGCAATCTAACAAAAATTCTCTACGGTCAGCAGGATGGGCGACATGATGGGCAAAGGAGTGGATTTTATCTTTGCAAAGGATGGTCAACAGGATGGGCAACGAAGTGTCACGTATGCACGACTGGCCGTGATCCCATCTCTCATTCCGCTCCCGCTCCTCTCTCTCCTCTCGCTTTAATTTCTTCTTCCTCCTCCGGCGAGCCAGCAACATCCTCGAGCGCCTCCAGCTGACTCGCAGCTGAGTTTTTGTTGGCGGGTGAAGCCTAACATTTCATTAAGATTTTTTTTTGACTTTTCACTTTAGTTCACTTTCCTATTTAACGCAGAGTAGAAGCATAATATTTAGGGCATATATGCAGTAATATTTAGCGTAGAGTCACAACAGATTTAGGGAGAAAAAAGAAGAAGAGAATCGGTATTATGAATGTTCTCAATTTATTTATGCCTCGATCTTGTGATAAGTTCATCAATTGTATCCTTGCTTTCTCAAAGACCAATGGATTCGCAGAGTGTCTCTACGCGAAGGCGCAGCCCAAATTTAGATGAACTTCGATAACAAATTCTTTGATGTGTTTTTAATTGTTAGAATTTGTCGTGTGGATTGTTCGCTTGGGTTATTTTTTGGTATTGGTGTGCGATTCCTAACAGGTCTCCATCTTCTTCGCCATCAACCCTCGATGCTCCCCGTCTCCGCCAACTTCATTCCCGCCAACACGTGTGGATTATTTGCTTGGATTATTTTCTGGTATTGGTGCGCGATTCTTAACAGGTCTCCATCCCTTCCGCCATCAACCGCTTGATGCTCCCTGTCTCCGCCACCTTCATCCCCACCAACACCAACCCTGCCGTCCCTGCACCCACCCCCTTCCCCCCTAAAGAACCCTCTCCATCTCTCCTCTACAAAGTGGTCCCTCAACAACCTTGCATTCTCGCACCTCGAGCTCTTCAACACAGGCTCTCGCCTGCCAACTCTCCTGCCCACAACTCTATCCTTATCAAGTCCTAAAACTTGTTAAGTTGGTAAAATCAAGTAATTTTGTTAACGTGATTAATTTGATTAATACAAAATGTTGACGTGATAGTTTTTTAATTAATTTCTCTCTCCTATGCGACATTAATTATTATTATTTATTCAGAACTCTTTTAAGATATATTTAAAAACCGAAAGAGAAAAAGTTAACAATTATAAAAAGGAACAAAACTGAAAAAAAAAAAAAAAGGCAGAGCCTGGGTTTCTACTGCTTGCCGACCACGGGCCCCAAGCAAGGGCCAGCGACCCTCGCTAGGCTCGAGCGAGGGCACCCTAATCTGGACGAGCCTCTCCCGATCCTAGTGAGGGTCACCGGCCCCACGCGAGGGCCGGCGCGGTCCAGATCTGGGCACCCTTGCCCGATGTGGAATGGAAACTCAATGTGTATTTTTTTTTTTTTCCTTTTTTGAGTGTTGTCTCTAAGTTTGTGGCGATTTTTCCATGATTTTTTTAGAAAGAAAGAATGGACTCGCCTAGCGTAACGGCACCATAACAAGCAAATCGTAACGGTGCAAGCTGGACCGCATGATTTTATCTCACAAACGATGGTCAACGGGATGGGCAACGGAGTGGAGAGGAAAATAGTGGATTGCACTCGTGGGAGGCGAGTCCATTTTCCTGAATCGGCAACTGATTACTTGCCGTTCCCGTGATCACCACCACGTTGAGATTCCGTTCTTTCCTCCTAAAGTAACATGGAAAAACCGCCAGAAACCAACAGACTTAGGTGGACTTAGGTGGGCGGGCAGGTCCAGCCCCAACTGTTCCCATTCAGACACGCTCGATCGTCTTCGAATCCATCACCCCGTACAGAGAGATTCCAAACATTATCTCCTCATTTTCAACACTCCCTTTTGACGCCCAACATGTGATCTCCAACTCCATCTCCAACTCTCCAAACCTCCTCCTCCTCCTTCGATCCATCCGCCAACCGTAGCCATGCCCCCGCCCGATTCGCCTCCCAGGCAGGTCCTCTGCCTCGTCGTCCCCGCTCTCCTCCTCCTCCTCCTCCGGCCGACCCTCGCGTCGGGAGGAGGAGGCGGCGGCGAGCTCGCGTACCTCTGGCCGCTCCCGGCGGAGTTCACCACCGGCGGGGACACCCTCTCCGTCGATCCCGCCCTCGCGCTCGTCGTCGGCGGCGACGGCGGGGGCTCCAGGATCGTGAAGGACGCGTTCGACCGGTACAAGAGCATCATCTTCCAGCACAGCGGCGTCTTCTCCATCTTCAACGCGCTCAGGAAGAGGGCGTCGGGGTACGACATCGGGAGGCTGAGGATCGTGGTTCGCTCGGGGAATGAAGAGGTTCGTGCGGTTTGCGATGTGGATGCATTTACTTGTCTCCACTCACTTGACTGAGTCCGCGGAAATTGGCGCCCGCGCGCCCCCTGTGAAATTTTTGAGTTGTTGGTGAGCGTGCGTGTTTTTTTTTTTTTGCAGCTTCAACTTGGGGTGGATGAGAGCTATACTTTGCTGGTGACGAAGAGTGATGGGAAGTCGATCATCGGAGAGGCGACAATTGAGGTAAAATGACCGACTTTTGCGATTGGATTGTGGAGTTTGATGAATTGATAAGAAGCAAATATTTCAGCCAAAAAATCATCACGAGTCCAATTCCATCCCAAGAGAATCATATTGGATGAAAGCTTGGATCAGACAACTCTAGCTTGTAGAGTATAGTATAACTTTAACAACCATAACATGATGACACGGCCTTGAGCACACAGACATGTATTTGCACGAATGTATGAACAATCATGTCGAAATAAGCGTGTTTCTGTTTGCTGCAGGCCAATACTGTTTATGGTGCATTACGAGGGTTGGAGGTATGTACAAATGTCTTTAAACTCTCTTTGTGTATTGAAAAATTTCAAAAGTGGTATCATGTTGCTATTATCGTTGATTTTGGAAAGCTAAGGGTGGTAAGATGCTGCCGGAACGTTTCCTTTTCTTTCCCCCTTTCCTTTCTCGAGCTAGATATGTTCATTGCGATAGCAGTTGTAGTGCTGAGAAAACTATTTTAACAGTCATTTTATAATTTTCAAACAGTTAGGAGCATTAACTTTGTGATGGGCAGCTTCCTCATGCTACTTCATTTGTAAATTATGGAAGTCTCGTGTTTGGCAGAAGTTCATGGTTTACTGAAAACAGAATGTACTCATCAAGCCAAATGTAAGCTTGGGTATAACAATCTATGCTGCAAACTCACAGTTCTCATCCATGATCACCCAATTCTGAGTCAGAGGTGTTTAAAGAACATTATCTTATTTGTTATTTATCATTCAGTAGTATGTCGGTTATATTTCCAAGGTGTGATCTCTGTGTTAAGTTGATCCTCCCGCTGCAGTTTGTTGGATATATGACTCTTTCTCAAGCGATCTTTTACATTGTTTCAGACATTCAGCCAATTATGTACTTTTGAATATAGCACAAAATCAGTGCTTGTACGCCAGGCTCCATGGTATATCCATGATGAACCGAGGTTTGCATATCGTGGACTACTACTTGGTGAGAGCAATGATTTTATTGATTAAAATGTTGAACGGCAAACATCCATTGACATTATGTTATTTTTATCGGTGCCATGCATCTTCTTTAACAGATACATCGAGGCACTACTACCCTGTCGACGTAATTAAGCACATACTGGATTCCATGTCATTTGCTAAACTTGTAAGAGACGATAACTTGCGATTCCTTCTTGCTGTTATTCTCGGTGCACTTTTCCTGACACACTCTACTGATCACTATTTTATGTTTTGATCATTTAATTCCCACAAATGTGATCCTCCCATGGGAATTACAATCATTAGAATGTCCTGCATTGGCACATGGTGGACAGTCAGTCATTTCCTCTAGAAGTGCCTACCTATCCTAAGTTGTGGCAAGGGGCATATACAAAATGGGAGCGATATACAGTTGAGGATGCATATGAAATAGTGAAGTAAGATATCAATTGCTTGTCCCATGATGGGCAAATTCTTCTCCTTCATGCGATTGGATTATATACTACTGTAGGCGGTTCTTGATAATGTTTTGGATATATCAGTTGGGTTTACATTGGTCAATATGAGATATTAGCATGAATACGTGAAATCATCTCTTGAATAAGTCGATTCTCTTTGATAACTGTTTCTTTCTCTTTCAGTATGTTAACTTTCTGATCGAGTCCCATTTTTTGTTCCCAAGATGTAGCACGCCAGAGATTGACTGAGAGAATGGTTTAGAGACTCTTACGGATGGAGAATTCTTTGTATATAGGGAAACTATAGCAATGCTTTTTACTAGTCAGATCCTATGTAGAGGAACTTCATTGCTAGAGGTAATCTGACATGAAGTGCATATGCAATTATAGACTGCCTAACTTATACAACAAATAACATGTTTTCCCCTCCATGCTGCCGCTAAATTTATGTTGATGGTTTATGTCATCACATATATTGACTTCATGGATCTGGCACCGGGCAATGTACTAACTTTGTCTTTTTGTTGTCATGCTGGCTTTCACCATATGAAGCTTCGCCAAAAGTAGAGGTATGTTCTCTCATTCGTTTCTTTGTTGTGCTTGATGAATGTATTCTCATGTATTTCATTGCAATTGTGGTTTCATAAATTTGATTTAAGTTTTTTGAACTTGTTTGCTTGTGTCGCTACAAAGAACTTGCATAAATCTGGTACCTTAGAACTGCTGCACTATATGAGTGTATTGTATTATTATGACTAAGTTACTATCACTGCTAGTACAATTGTAGTGTTTGCTGATCATCTTTCTTAACTGATTTTAGGAATCCATGTGATGGCTGAAGTAGATGTCCCGGGTCATGCAGAATCATGGTGAGACACTTCTTTTTTGGATATTTTGCAGCCTGTGATGAGATTATGTGGACGTTTTTAGGTTGTGTATCTTAAATAAGCTACCAGAAATTTCTGATCTTCTTTAATGCAGGGGAAAAGGGTATCCTGAATTATGGCCTTCTTCATCCTGTAAAGAGCCACTTGATGTTTCAAAAAATTCTACCTTTGACTTAATTTCTGGCCTTTTATCAGGTTAGGCATTTAGTATCCTTATCTACAGTGCTAAATCTTCCATTTTGCCTTCTTGTTGCTGCTTTTGATGTATGAATTATCTATACATCTACTGTAACATCGACGTTTATGTTTCATGAGTTCCTGAAGGAAGAAAGCCATGTTGACTTGAGTAATAACATGTGGAACTTTTGCAGTATAAAGCTTTTCTCTTAAAAAATCTCTGCATGGGCAAGGCGCCTACTCGAGTAGGAAAGGAGTTGTTGTCATTTAAGAAATGCCTGGCACACTAGATTCCTCTCATTCATTTGGGTTGGGAAGAGGGCTTGTTTGATGAATCTTTGATACCTGATGACTTAATTAGCCATTGGCTTCTTCTTAATATTTCAAATGTTAAATTACGGAAGTTCATGCTTTACTCCGAGAGCTAGAACGCATGAAGTAAGAGTGCATTTTTCCTATTGATTTGGTAATCTCTTGATAATTATAGTATCCTAGGCACCTCTTAGATCTAACAAATCCTATCGTTGCAGATATGAGAAAAATCTTTCCCTTTGAGCTATTTCACTTGGGTGGTGATGAGGTTAACACAGGTTAGTGCAGGTGACTTTAGCATCTCTCTTTTCCTTTGGCAGTCATTTGTTCTTTAAAACCTAAATGATCGGTAGACCTTTTCTATCTCACGACTTTAGAAGTACTTTGCAAATGTTGACTAAGGAATGTAACAAGGGCTCTTGTTTCTGTAACTGTCTCTGCTCTCTGCATAAGTGTTTTCCTACAATTTCTTAGAGGGGTAACTTATTCTGGGTAAAATGTGGGAAGTAGCCTCATTTCCATCCTATGTCATAGGCGTTAGCGCTAGAGAAAAAAAATTATGAAAATTTCAGGCTTTAAAAAGGATACTGTCAGCTACTTAGTATCTGGTTAGACCCATAAAACTGAAAATCTGAATTTCAGACTAGAATATCCCTTGTCTAACCATCAAAATCTTCTCCTATTTCTTGGAACAATAAATTTCAGAAAATTCATGAATCAGGAGCTTAGAGACCCTTTTTAATCCCCGCAATGTTCGAACTATGTGGATCCTTTGCTGATTAGCTGCACATTCAAGAACATTGAGCTCAGATGTCAGAGAACTGAACTTTCTACTTCTGCAAGGACCAAGCATTTGTAAAACATAGTAATAATACCAACTGGTCATCCTCTGTATACTGTTAAAGGATCATATAGACGTTATCGGACTTGTATATATATGATGGCCATGGTATTACCAAATATGAAGAGTCTTATAGCATTATCGCAAAATGCCACCTAATTTTATAGTGAGATCAGTTGCAGCAATAAGCAGTTGTAATGTCAAATGATATCTAGTGGGTGAGTGTATCTACTTGTGAAATGACAGCATTCTGGAATTTGAGACGGTAGGTTTTCCTGTTTCTCTGGTTTTAAGTTTTATGATCACAATCCATTTAAGTCATTATTGTTATCTGTATTTCGTTTGCAGATTGTTGGACATCCACTACACATGTGAAGCAGTGGTAAATGAATCAACCACTTTACTTGATATTTATCCTACTTTCCAGAAGTTTGTCCTGGGAAATTGCAATTATTTTCTATGTTATCATAAGCTATGCCGTCTTTTCAACCAACTCGTCAACATTACTATGGTCTTAGATCTTTTGCCAAAGCTATTGCAGCAGATTTATTCATTTTATTAAGTTACGATTGCAGGAAAGCCTTTCTGTTTATCATCGGTGTGAATGAGCATGCAACGCATTACAGTTGAAATGTTGTACTTTGTTTTCATTGATGTAGACTGGGTTAGTACCTTGACTAAAATATCTTCTAGCTTACCTAGAAAACCATGTCAAAGTTCCGAATATTCTTTAGAAATTAGATTTTAAAAGATTTGGATAGAGTCAACAAGTCTTTCCATTATTAGGATCCTCAAGAAGAGAGAGGAATAGTGGGGCAGCAACAATGTGACATTTTCAATTAGATCTCTTCAGATAACTGCAGAAGTCTGGAAGCAATTTTCACTGTTTAATCTTTTTTGGTATTGGATCAAACCATTCCTTGAAATTGTGTGGATTTAGCACTAGCTTGTTTCTCTGTGGCGATACCTTTCCCTGTATGCCTCCCACCTGGTGCCCCCTCTCTCCCCTCCTCTTAATGCAGTCTACCAATTCTTGCTTTCAACAACCCATTTCAGATGCTGAACATGAGGGTCATTTTAAATGCAGGCTCCAAAGTCACAACATGACTGGTAAAGATGCATACAAGTATTTTGTAATCAGAGCTCAAGAAATTGCCATTTCAAAAAATTGGACCCCTGTCAACTGGTATGTACATGTACTACCACCCGCTGGTGGCAATTGGTTCTCACATTGTTTTTGATTTATGATAGTTGAACATGTTATTTTCCTTCTCTTTGCCAATTTACCTAGTTTACATCGAGTCTTTGCACCAATATGACAGAACCTTTGTTGAAGATGCACATCTCAACACTGGTTTCTGCATCTTTTTGAGACAGATTTGAATGGAATTGCCCTCTTGATGAAATGACATGTTGTGTAATGTTAAGGAATATCACTTCTGATGTTTAGCATATTCATTTTCTTGTGCTGTAGAATTAAAAAGACAAAAATTTATGATCAAGAACTTCTGGTAATGTCAGCACCTGGGCACTTGTACTGTAGTGTTTTTATGGTGCTGCGTGGAAGAGTGCTTTTCAAACTGTAACTAGAGGTTATGTCATTAATATCATTGTCTTTGCTTATCAAGTAGGACTTTCTTAACATGTCCTTAAATTTGGGCCCATCATTTTGAAAGATTTTGGTGGATTCACTGCTAAAATAATGTGGGAACTAGATTACAGTTATAGACGGGTTGTGGCCTGGAGATCCAGTTGACTAACTTCTACCTGCGAATTTTCAAGATAGTAGTAAGTGGTTAATATCAGGCTTCTGGCCTTTGGTTTCAGAGGTAGAGAAGGTTTTTGGAAAATAATAATGAGAAAGAGCACGTATGAGGGACTCCTAGGTAGGTAGAAAATGAAACAGTGTGCTAATAAGGTTATGTTTGTTGCAATCAGTATTCAAGACAGTGCATGT
Organism: Rhodamnia argentea; assembly: GCF_020921035.1. Taxonomy (NCBI): domain Eukaryota; kingdom Viridiplantae; phylum Streptophyta; class Magnoliopsida; order Myrtales; family Myrtaceae; genus Rhodamnia; species Rhodamnia argentea. The sequence continues at coordinate 3,331,495 of NC_063154.1, read as the reverse complement.
GAAAGTCATCCTAATTTTTCATTCTTCATTGCATACTTCTGTCTTATAACATTTATATGTGGAGTGTATGACATTAATTTGCAATTGCTTCAGGGAGGAAACATTCAATGCATTTCCCCAAAGTCTTAGTCCAAAGACAGTAGTACACAACTGGTAAGTTTTGATCAGTATTTAATTCATGTTGATTGCAACTTAATTAATTTTTTTCTCTGTAGGCTGGGGGCTGGTGTATGTCCAAAGGCTGTCGCAAAGGGCTTTAAATGCATTTTCAGCAATCAAGGTTTTTGGTATCTAGATCATTTGGATGTGCCATGGGATCAAGTGTACACTGCAGAGCCCCTCGAAGGAATAAGCGATGCTTCCCAACAAAAACTTGTGATTGGCGGTGAAGTTTGCATGTGGGGAGAAACAGCCGACACTTCTAATGTCCAGCAAACAATATGGCCTAGAGCTGCTGCTGCTGCAGGTAAGCCAATCTCTAAGCATCATTCTATGCTGAAGCATTGAGTCTTTTTCTTCTCGGCACTCATCTTTCTTCGTCCATTTAGAGTTTCATTTGTTTTTTTTTTTTTTTGGTTTAACATCAGCATCACCTTTATCCCAAAGTAGTTGGGGTCGGCGGTCGATGAACTCAAAAATAAATAAAATAAAAGCAAGACCGATTCAGAGAAAAGAAATAATTACATAAAAATATAAATATAAATATGTATAGGGAAAAAGGACTAAAAAGAACTTTAGTGACTGTGAAGTTATATCTGCATGCCTTCGCACATGAAACCTATTATTATTGTCTGCTAATCGGTGAAGCAATTTTTCTACGAAATGAAATTTTTTGTTTCACAAAAAGGGGCCAATTTTTTTTTTTTGGTGGGGGGTGGGGGTGTGGGGTGGTTGGTTTATCACCGTTTACATTAAAGCCTTTTCCGACTTTGTTTCGAGAAAAATAAATGATTTTGAAGACATTTGCCTAAAAAGATCACCTACATTGCTAATGGAAAATGTTTTTGTTGACGGTGACAATTCATGTCTAATATTTTCGTGAACGATGAAAATAGTTTTCCATTCATTCATTTTTATATGCAATACAAGAAATCTTTTTTAAGAAAATGATTTCTAAATAGTTCATTTTCCGTGACACAAACGGAGCCATGATATTTTTGTTTCATGCTGCGGGCTTCTTCCAGTACTACGGGAAGTGATAGACAGAGATGGAACATGAAAACACCTTTTGGCATGTGAAATGGCTCTTCTAGGGATGTGAAATGGCTCTTCTAGGGCGTGGAAGTCCTCATTGCCTTTGATCTCCGCAAACCTCAATTTGCCAGTTCATGCCATTTTCCTCCTTTTCCATTGATGGATCATGTATGTGCAAGTCCTCCTAAGAGATCATAGTAGCCCCATAACGGTAGTTTTTCCTTGTCTAAGCTTTCTTTTCTTGGCATGGTTAGGAGGGCTTGAGTGCTTCGTACTAGTTGTTATAGACACACCGCTTGAGGCTAATACAAAATTGTAATAACGCAATGAGCCCAGGTGTACTAAAAGCTGCGCATTCCTTCTTGATGACAGATTAGAAAATTGAGATTGCTGGTGTAATCATAATCTTTTTGCATTGATCCGTATTTATTCGCTTGTTTCTATTTTGCAGAGCGATTGTGGAGCAGGAGAGATGCCACATCTGCTGGAGATGTAAATACAACGGCATTACCACGACTACATTACTTCAGATGCCTCCTGAATGGGCGGGGGGTTCAAGCTGCTCCTGTCACAAACCAATACGCACGGAGTCCGCCAAAGGGTCCCGGTTCATGCTATGACCAATGATTCTTCGAACACGGCTATTCGTTTTAAATCTGTAAAATGCTGCTATGTACTTGGCCAGGAAATAAGTTCATGAGATATTAAGAAGTGTATCCTTTCCAAACTTCGCTTGCTAATCTAGGAGTGTGCGTCTCTGGGTATAGAACATGGATGACCTAATCAAATGAGCTTTGTAAATGCATGCACGGCAATTCCAAGCTCTCGCATCTCGTGCCCATACTCTTAGCCCAGTTTATTCAAAACAGCTGATTTTTGTTGGATTATCAGAATGCTTACTAAATCTGGTAGAACGTTCTTTGCATATAAATAATCAGTTAGATTGAAAGTCATTTGAATGTATAAAGTTACTTTAAGTCAATGATTATGTATGAAATTATGTGCATTGGGCAAGATGAATAAGCTACACACCAAACAAAATTTTTGTTGTAGTTTTGAATTGAAAATTATTAAGTACGAGGGGATATAAGTCATCCCCATTATTACGTTGAAAATTGCTATCAACTGAGAATGTACGAATTATAGATAGGTAAAAAAAATGTTTCCACTAGTTTAAAGTTATTATTACATACGAAATATAAGTAGTTATTGATAATCACGTGTCTTTTTCTATGTAAAAGATAAATTAATTATAGATAGGTCAAAAATCGATTGGCTTCTCGGTAGCCGCATCGTCAATGTGCAACGCGTTTGTTCACTCCGCTTGAGGTTGGGCAGCCATTTCCATTTGCGTTGGTCGCACGCTCTGTGGCTGCAAGATCGCGACGACCACAAGCTCCTTTTTGGCTTCATGGGGTTATATATGTTTTAAGTTTTGGTTTAGGTTTTTGGGTAAGTTTTGCAAAAAGAAAGTAGAGGCCGGAAGAAGTCTGATCCGAGACGAACCAAAACATGAACATTAACCTCAACATCACCGGGACGAACCAAAAGAAGAAGAAGAAGAAGAAGAAGAAGAAGAAGAAGAACAGAAAAATACTTATGTTGATGCCGGGAAAAATGCTGATCCGCGACGAGAGGCTCTGCTGGGAGGGAGACCGGAGACCGAGTGACTGCGCTAGAAATCCAGGTGATGTGTCGTATCCGGCGTGCATTCGTTCATGCTAAACGATGTCTGCATCCAGCCGGTCTGCGCTGCTTGCTTTCGCAACCGGCGTCGGAAGAACAAGGCACAGGAGGAAGGGCAGGCACGACAAGCCGCAACACAGCCAACACGTCCACGCGAGGAAGGGGGGAAGAAAACAGCTCACCAGCCCGAAGAAGGCGACGAAGATGGTTAACACTCCGAAGTACTCCAAGGCGCTCGCAGCCCGAGGGCAGATGCCATTGAGCAGCATGCCGTTCCATGTGGCGGCGAACCCGACGGAGAACGCGATCGCGAAGGCGCTGGCTTGCAGGTGGGTCAATCCGTGGTACTGGTTTAAGAAGAGCCCTGTGGTCATGGGAACGGCTAACTCCAACAGCGTCTTCCCCAGCTTCAGCCTCTGAAACAGGGCCGCTGGCGGGTGAACAGGGCCGGGCTGGGACAAGTTGAAAGTTGTGACCCGAGAGCTTCGGGTATTTGTTGGGCTCGTGGTTCCGTACGCGTTTGACGCGCGCGTGGCTCCATCAGTGATTGGCAGCGAGCCATCTAATTCAATGGAGATTGAATGGTCAACCACCTGCCGGGGTGTTGGGCCAACGCCATCGTGTGAAGAGGAAGCGGTGGTGTGGCTTGGGATCGGGTTGTTGCAGGACAATGCAAGCCATGGAATGTGGGAAGTGAAGTTGCGGAAGAATGTGATGAGGCATGAACAGGTGGCCCAAGTCCAGGGACGGCCCATTTCTCGTTGGGACCACTACCTCTGCAGGATGATGGGAATGGGATGATTTCACAAGATGATTTTGCCCAAATCCATCAAGAGGCTGGACGCGAGAGAGAGAGAGAGAGAGAATGTTTGGAAGACGTTGTTTTGAGACATGGGGTGCAGGAAAGTCCTATGAGTATTTATAGCAAGGTGCCATTGGGCAAAAAAAAAAAAAAATCGCGACCATTTCAGTCAATGTACTTGCCAAACGAATAGTGTCGCTGAGCTTGAAAGCGTTCGATCTTATAGATAACTATCAAAATTTTGCTTGGGGAAGCTTCCCCGTTCACCAAGCTTGCGTCACGGTGGAACTAATGTCGCTTTCATGGTCGCAAAAGATTTCTGAGACTTCCCAGGTTAGCGTTGCCTTCACGGTCGCAAAAGATTTCCCAGGCTTAGCATCACTTTCATGGTCGCGGGCCTAAAAGTCGTGACCATGAGAGTGCCGCTAGGTTGCCTGGAATTCATTTTCCTGGAATTTTGTCTGGGAATTCATTTTCGTGGGAAGAAAAAATCCTGTAAAAAAAAAAAACTTGTGATCCAATAAAAATCATAAATGGACACACCCGTATCACATTTAGGGTGCATTTGATCAGGTAAAAATTCTATAACAAACGAAAATACTTTCTGGTGAATCATTATCTAGAAAAATGTTTAGTTTTTCTATGTTTGGTGATATGTGATAAAAAAAAAAGTATTTCAATGTTTGGGAAAATGATTTTAATTAAGGCTTCGTTTGTTTCAAGAAAAATGAGCAATTTGAAAAATATTTTTCAAAACATAATCACTTATGTCGCTTAAAAAAATGAATAAATGGAATTTTTTCATCACCTACAAAAAAAAAAAATAGTATTTTTATATAATTTTTTATATTGTTTATTTTTGTCATTTTATTTTCCTTCTTTCTAGGTGCGACTTGTTGGAATCCGGCGAGGTTGACCTCGCGCCGGCGATGGCTGGCAATGTCGGTGTTCGCCCTTGCCTAGGCAACGGCTCGCCTCGCCGACTTTCGCCCTCGTCGGCCATTGGAGGAAGGAGGGAAAAAGACAGAAAAAAAGTAAAAAAGATAAAAATAACTTTTGGAAAATATTAAAATAATATCAAAAAATGTCAACGTCGATACCGGCCGTGCCGCGTATGCCATCCGATATCCACGTCAACAATATCCTACCAAAATTATCCGAAAGGACTAAATTGATACAATTAAAAAAATTCAGACTAAATTGACATCAATATAATAGGTTTAATACTTTTCTGACACTTCTCCCAACTTTTGGATTTGATAGTCTACCGTGATGTTGGAATCAGGCTTCCACATTGATCCTTCATGCCCTAAGTCTATTTCGCATGCGTGTGGCTCCCAATTCTGCAATTTCACAGGCCTTTATTCGTCGGTTTTAGACCATTTACACACAAACATCTGTGCCCGCGCGCGCGCACATTTCTTTTTTTATTTTGGTCAAAACAAAGTTTCACCTTTCATTCGTACCGAAAGAAATTCGTAGTGTCACAACATCTTAAATCCCAAAGGGGTTGGGGGTTGTTTAATCATCCAATTAGAAGGAAGCAGATTTCTCCTGTGGCCTTTTGCGATCCAGTCAGTAGCACCATTGGCCTCCCGTGGAATATGGATCAGTCTAATTTCTTCTTTGCCGAAGTGGGCTGGAATCGCCTTGCATTCCACGAAGAAAGCTCTGAAGGCCCATGGACTCTCCTCAGGATCCTCTGGCAGATGTAGGATAGATACATCGTCAGTTAGGACATCTATCTCCTGCCCCTCTCGTTCGACCTCATCTGCCATTCCGATCTAAGCCAACGACTTTTCCTTCTTCTCCCTGTCTGCCTTCACCACGCGAATAGCTTGCGGTACACCTAGGGTTTCAAGCTCCAACACCGAGTTTGCTCTTCCCTCCTCCGAGAAGCCGGCGACGATGACTCATCTGTCATCCCTGCAAATCCCAGACACAAGTGTGTGTTAGCTTATTATTCCACGTCACTTTACTATTCCATATGCACTTCTTCCATACAGCTTTAGATTTATTTACACGTGAGAGTATTCTTTAAAAGAAAATTATAATGCATCACCTAAGAGCCGAAGCGGATATATCCGTGATGATTGGGTTCATCTCAAACTCGTCTCAATTTGGACACCCCAAAAAAAAAAAAAAAAAACTCGTCTCAATTGACGCTTAATTATTCTCCAAACCCGTCTCAAATCAGCCACTAGCATGAAACTCCAAAGCAAAATCGATAGAATAGTTAGATATCCACGTACGATTCGGATGAAACCTTTGGTAATCAAGACATGTGGTATTATTCAAATAACGAGTTATCTCGTGCAAACTATGTTATAAATCACAACCATATATCCATATGGTTGTAGATCTCTAGCATAACATTGTAATATTTCAATATCAAACAGTCATAAAAATTTAAGATCTAGATCGAGAAAATTAGGCTCGAGATGATGTTTAGCTTTCCTCTTTGCAAAGTAAATAAATAAATAAACCAACTACATAATTGACAAGGCCGACCTCGCTGTCGCTGGGCAAGGCTTGGTCAACCTCATCGGTTGTCGCCTCTGGCCGGTCGCCGAGGTTCACCGACTAGCTAGAGGAAGAAAAGAGAAGGAAAAAAAGAGAGGAAAAAAATAAAAAAAATTCAAAAAAACAAACTATTATATCGCTAGACGGCCGGCGTTCATGACAATGATGGTCAGCCAAAACTGTTCGGACAAACTGAAGTGGTACAATTGCAAAAGGTTTAGTCTTGAATCGGTTAAAAAAAATTTATAACTGAATTGACATAATTATAATAGGTCTATGAATTTTTTAATTATTTTTTCCATATCGTACGTGGCATGGGATTCTATGAGTTTTGTGAGTACTGAGTAGGATTCGATCTTATGGAGACGTCCGGGTACTTCTTGGCTTTACCGTGATATGCAATTTTTCCTCAAGAGAGAGCTTATGGAATATGGAGAGACCTTTCAAAGCCTGCTTCTGCTGGTTCTTCATGGCGAAGCTTCCCCGCTCTCTCTTGAGGAAAAATGCTTCGCCATGGCAATAGTGAAAAGTAAAATTTTGAATTTAGTTCATGACATGATTTAAAAACCCTCATCGTAGTTTTTATCGGATTGTTCGTTAATACACTTCGCAAGTCGCAAGTCTAGAAGAGAGAATTTGGTTTGGATTGGGAAATGTGTCAAAAAAGTCCTAAATCAATAGCATTAGTGTCAATTCAGTTCTAAACATTTTATTCATATCAATTCAGTCATAAACTTTTTGTATTTGTGCCAATTGAGTCTATCTGATCAATTTTGAACCAAAAATTACTGATGAGGACATCGGTCATTTTACGTGGCATGATCGGTGCTAACGTGGACTTTTTTTTAAAAATATTTTCCATATATTTTTGAAATTTTTTTTTATTTTTTTCTCTTTCTTTTATGTACACTTTTTTTAGGGTAAAAAAAGTGTATATAACAGAAAAATAAGAAAAAGAAAAATACAAACAAATGATTAAAAATATAAAAGAATATTTTAAAAAAATTCACGTCGGCGCCAACCGTGTCACATAAGATAACCGGTGCCCACGTCAGCAATTTTAGGCTAAAATTAGCCGGATCGATTGAATTAGCATAAATGCAAAAATGTTTAGGATCGAATTGGTACTAATGCAATAGGTTCGGGATTTTTTTGGCACTTTTTCCTGTTTGGATGATACTTAGATACGAGTTGTCTTGGGTTGAAGAGATGTAGATACCTATATAGCACCGACATCGACATGCGACACGATACGACTCGCTGAGATGTAATTTCTAAAAAAAATAGAGAATTTCGACACATTGAGATATGTTGCATATTAAATGTATATTTTTATATTTATACATCACCGATTATCATTTTCATGATTATTTTAATTAAATTAATTTTATTTAAATCCATAAATAAATAATAAAAAGAGGCTGGAATGAATTTACACGAAAAACAGTAATCCACCATTTGTTAATAGCATTCATTGAGCGAGCCGTGCGAGAGCGAGCTGTCCGAGAGAGCTGAGAGGATGAGGGGATGCCATTAGGGTTTGGGTAGAGTGGCGATTAGGTGAAGGTTTTTTTCTTCAGAATAGTAAGTTTTCATTAATTTACATTTTTACGTCTAAAAAATCACAATTTCCAAAATTGATCCAATGTGTCGGAAGCCAGACACTCGTGTTGGTGGCGTGTCCGGCCTATTGACCGCATGTTCAAGTATGTTCGACATGGACATGGAAACTTCCAGAAGTTGTCTGTGCTCAATAGGTAGATACTAAAGCCATAAGCTTGTTGCCATTACGATTAGTAAGATCCATTACTGTAAAGTCAAGAGCTTCATTAATCTCAAGCAACAAAAATTGTCGAAAATATGCGTCGAGTTTGAGCCCACGAAGAACACTCAATTCCAACATGTCTCCTAATCCTTAATGCCTTCTGGAATAACTATATTTCATGCCGAGGGCTTCTCCCCAGTATAACGGGCAAACATTGCGGTGTAGTGCATGAGGGGCGATTCAAGGCTCCCACATCCTGTGCCCACAAATGAATTTGAACACTTAGCCCAATTTATTCAAAACAGCTGATTTTAGTCGGATCATTAAAATGCTAAATAAATCTGGCGAAAAGCTAATTACATACAAATAATTAGTTATATCGAAAGTCATTTAAATGTATATAAAAATAAACTTGTTACCCAAAAAATTTGTTGCGGTTCTGAATTGAAAATTATTAAGTACATGGGGATATAAGCAGTAGAATTGGTCACACATGTCATTGTTAAGTTGAAAATTGCTCTCGACTGAGAATTTTCTAATTATAGATAGGTAAAAATTATTTCTCCTAATTCGAAGTTATTGTCACTCACGAAAATAACTAGTTATTTGATAATCATGTGCTTTTTCCTATGTAAGAGATAAATTAAATATAGGCAGTTAAAAAAAATTGATTGGCTTCTCTGTAGCCCTATCGTCACTGCGAAACGCCACCGTTCACACCCTTTGAAGACACCTTTTTGGGTAAGTTTTGCAACAACCAGAAATAAAGTAGAGGCGAGTTTGATCAAGTGGTCATATTACGATATACACTTTTTAGCAATAATGCATGTAAGTGGGTGGGGGAATTGCCAAAAAAAAAAATCTTAAACCTATTCCATTTATGCCAATTTAATTATAAACATTTCAATTTGATCAATTTAGTCCTACCTTTTTACAATGTGTCAATCGAGTACTTTCGGCCAATTTAGTCTCGTCGGCCGGGAGTGAGACACGAAGGCTCTCGCCGGATCTGGGCGAGGCCTTTGCGGCCGGCCCTCTTTTGCACAATGAAAATAAAAGTAAAGAAAAAAATAAAATGAAAAAAAAATCAAAATTGAAGATAATAAGTAATCTATTTTTTTATTTAAAAATTACAGAAAATTATCCGCATTACCGTCGCCCGCCAAAAAATTGTCCACGTCAACAATTTTCCGATCAAACCAGAATGGTTCAATTGGCAAGTTGTCAAAATATTTACAACTAAATTGATTAAATTGAAAGGTTTAGAGCTAAATTGGCACGGATGCAATATATTTATAACATTTTTAGTTGTTTTCCCAGTAGTTAATCTTTGAATAAGTGAACCGTATACAACATCCAACTATAATTTGACACATCATTTAATCTAACGTTTTCATTAATCAATCGTTGCATTATTTACTATTTCTCTACTTGATCAAACTAAGAACAGAACATTCGAAAATGAATTACTTGGACAATTAATGGTGATTTGTTGATGCCGGAAAGTACTCTACTCTCCTTAGTAAACACATGCAAGAAATTGTCGGAATGGAAATTACGATAGACCCCCGATCTTTGCTTCAACGCGGACAGGAACATGCATGCATCAATAATTTGCTCATCACAAAAAATTCGTCGCTGTTCTAAATTGAAAGTTATTAATTAGATGGGAACAAATGAGAATTCACTAGTTCTAGACAGGTAAAAGAATATTCTTCCTAATTTTTCTTATGGGTCCATTATTTCTCCTAATTGAAAGGTTTTAATTACATGTTTTTTTTTCCATGAGAAAGATGAATTGACCACAATCAAAAATTTGTATTAAATAGCATACACTTGATAAGTTATTTAATCTCTCGTTAAAGGTAATCATGAGTTTGACGATCCACTATGATGGCTTAAACCTATCCAACCCGAAAACTAACACAGACAAATTTGGACAAGTAATTCCCTTCTTAAGCGCGAAATGCCCACGTCGCCTCTCTCAAGCTGGATCGTGTTTTATATAGAGGGTTTAATGACTTTGCAATCACGAGCGGCCACGCAAAAACTTTTAGATCCGGTGCTAAGCCTTAACCTTTCATTTGGTCATGTCTGTCACTTACACATTGAAAGGCACATAGTTTCAACGAAAACCTCAATTACTAATCTATTAAAGACTTACTCCTTAAATATTGAGAGTACTCATTCCTTTTTTTTTTTTTTTTTTTTGTTGTTGTTGTTGCAGCAATTGCATCAAGCATTATGAATGCTGGAAACTTAGGAAGGAATATTCCAAGAACGTCCTTCTTCATCTTGGGCCGACACAAATCATGGCCAGTGGATTACTTAGGCCTAAGTGCTTGGGAGCCACAGCCCAAATATAGCCCAGCTACGAGGTCAAAGTTGTCAATCTGCGCCATTTCCGGTGAGATCTCTTCGGATAACTGCTGAAGTCGGGAGGCAACTTTCACTGCTCTATCCTTTTTTGGTATTGAATCAAACCAATGTTTCTGTAAATGATTTTCCTTGAAATTGTGTGGATTTCACACTAGCTTGTTTCTCTGTGGTGATACCTTTCCCTGCACCCCTCCTCCCAATGGAGTCTACCAATTCTTGTTGCCAGCAACCCATGTCAGATGCTGAACATGAGGGTCATTTTAAATGCAGGCTCCAAAGTCATAGCATGACCGGTAAAGACGCGTGCAAGTTTTTTGTAATCAGAGCTCAAGAAATCGCCCTTTCAAAAAATTGGACCTCCGTCAACCGGCATATACGTGTCTTGCCACCCGCCGGTGGCAATTGGTTCTCACATTGTTTTTGATTTATGATAATTGAACATGTTATTTCCCTTCTCTTTGCCAATTTACCTTGTTTACATCAAGTCTTTGCACCAATATGACAGAACATTCGTTGAAGAGGCACATCTCAACACCGATTTTGGCATCTCTTTGAGACAGATTTCAATGGAATTGCCCTCTTGATGTAATGACATGTTGTGTAATGTTAAGGAATATCGCTTCTGATGTTTAGCATATTCATTTTCTCCTTCTGTAGAATTAAAAAGACAGAACTTTATGATCAAGAACTTCTGGTAATGTCGGCACCTGGGCACTTGTACTGTAGTGTTTTCATAGTGCTGCGTGGACGAGTGCTTTTCAAACCGTAACTAGAGGTTATGTCATTAATATCATCGTCTTTGCTTATCAAGTAGGACTTTCATAACATGTGCTTAAATTTGGGCCCATCATTTTGAAAGATTTCGGTGGATTCACTGCTAAAATAATGTGGGAACTAGATTACGATTATAGACCGGTTGTGGTCGGGAGATCCGATTGACTAACTTCTACCTGCTCGAGTTTTCAAGATGGTAAAGTGGTTAATATCGGGCTTCGGCCTTTGGTTTCGAGAGGTAGAGAAGGTTTTTGGAAAATAATAATGAGAAAGAACACGTATGAAGGTAGAAAATGAAACGGTGTGCTAATGGAGGTTATGTTTGTTGCAATCAGTATTCAAGACGGTGCATGTGAAAGTCATCCTAATTTTTTATTCTTCATTACATGCTTCTTTCTTATAACATTTATATGTGGAGAGTACGACGTTAATTTGCAATTGCTTCAGGGTGGAAACATTCAATGCATTTCCCCAAAGTCTTAATCCGACGACGACAGTACATAACTGGTAAGTTTTGATCAGTATTTAATTCATGTTGATTTCAAGCTGATTAACTTTTGTCACCGTAGGCTGGGAGCTGGTGTATGCCCAAAGGCTCTTGCAAAGGGGCTTTAAATGCATTTTCGGCAATCAAGGTGTTTGGTATCTAGATCATTTGGATGTGCCATGAGATCAAGTCTACACTACAGAGCCCCTCTATGACGTCCTGAAGTTTCGACGTTTGTAAGAAAATTATAAATTTTAGCGTGAAAAATAAAGTATGATCTTGAAGATTTAAGAGATGATGATAGGCTATTCCAGAATGTTTGTAAAAAAAAGTCACGTTTGAATAATGAAATGTTGACTCGTAAAATCGAGACTAGTTGTGTGCAAATTTAGTCTTGTCCTGACCTTAAATATGAAATTACCATCTTGCCCTTGATTTTGTTTAATTCTAGCAGAGCAACCCCTAGGTCGCCGACATCAGTTCCACGTCAGCCACCAGCAGCTTGCCAGCTACCCCTCCTCCAAGTTTCTGCTTTTCCCTTGTTTCTTATTTTATTTTCTCTCTCTCCCTTTTTTTTTTTTTTGCCCTTTCTCTCTCAGAAGCCCCCAAGGACGTGACCCCACCCCCTTTTCATCTCTTCCTTCTGTCTTCGTCTTCTTCGTATTCAACCTTCATCTTCTTTCGTTTTTTTTTCCCTTGCTGCTACTCGCGCGACCGCCCCCCTGCTCACCACCGACCGCCACTCCGCCTCCGCCTGTCGTCGCGCCGTCCGAGCGTCACCTGGTTTCAGCCGCTGGTTCACGCCGCGTCGGCCAGCGCGAACCCCGAGATCTGACCAGGGAGATCCCGGAGCCGTGAGCCGCTCGAGACCAGCCGAGAACCCGCGACTCCAAACGGCCGAGATACCCACTGCAGCCGTCCAGCTCGCTCGTCGCCAGCCACTTCATCCCGACGCCGTCGCGCCCTTCGCGGTTAGCCACGACCCGAGCCCCGACGTCTCCATCTCCTCCTCCGTCACTCGACCGCGCCCGCGGCCCATTGTCGCGTCGTCAGCCTAGTCGGACTCGCAATCCTGCAGTCCCGAGCCCTGCCGAACACCCCCGACGCCCATCCGAACTAACCCAGCTAGCTCAACGGCCGCCCTTCGGGACCCACGAACCAAACCGTCGGTCCCGCAACCACCTCAGATCCGAACCCACAGCCCCTCCTCCGTTCCCTCGTCTTGCCATCGTCCAGGAAAGCTCCGGTCCGTGACACCGTTTTTCCTTCGGCCTCCTGCACCCGAAGCCATGTCTCGCCTAATCGAGCCTCCAGCCACTGCCCATGAGCTGTGAGCTCCGTACGAGGTCCGAAATCCCAACCCGTAATCCCTAAACTTGACCTTGAACCCCAACCCGCGAGCCGTCAACTCGATCCGGCCTGAGAACGTGTCGATCCGATGCTCGAATCGTTAACGCCGCGCCGATTCAAGAGCCCGACGTACGAATACCGTTGGTTACTGCAGGCTTGGACTTGGCCTTGAATGTGGATTTGAATCCAAATTCAGGTCACGGTGTGCCCAACTCGATACCGACTGCCAAAGTTTGTGAGTTAATCTGAACTCTGAATGGGGCGTTAAGTGCGTTTGAAGATTAGATTTATTATTTATTTGAAGTCGGGTCAGTTGAATATTGTGGAGACTATTAATCGTAATTTAGATTGTTTGAGACGGGTTAATTAATTAAGTTTGGGTTAATTAATTGTGGTTGGAATAATTCATTAATTAATTATTACTGGATGGGTATATTATTGGATGATTATTTTTGGGTAATTGTCTAGTGTTTGCTACATATTTTGATTGTTTATGTGGAGGTGATATTAGATGATCATGTTTATAGATGTAAATTGTGATGAGTGTTTTGGTCACGTGCCTCGGTTATATGCAACTTATTACACGTTGTATATAAACTGATAAATGTGTGGATCAAGACAGGATTTAAAAAGGATATTATCAGCTACTTAGTATCTGTTATAGGTGTTAGCACTAGAGTAAAAAAATGATGAAATTGTCAGGCTTTAAAAAGGATATTATCAGCTACTTAGTATCTGCTTAGACCCATACTTAAAAGGACTGAAAATCTGAATTTCAGACCAGAATATCCATTTTTTAACCATCAAAAGCTTCTCCTGTTTCTTGGAACGATAAATTTCAGCAAGTTCATGAATCGGGAGCTTAGAGAACATTTTAATCCCCACAATGTTCAAACTATGTAGATCCTTCGCTGATTGGCTGTACATACAAGAACATTGAGTGCAGATATCAGAGAACTCAACTTTCTACTTCTGCAAGGACCAGGCATTTGTAAAACATAGAAATAATACCCAAGCTCTCGCATCTTTTGCCCATAAACAGATTCGAACTCTTAGCCCAGTTTATTCAAAACAGCTGATTTTCATTGGATTATTAGAATGCTTACTGAATCTAGTAAAAAGTTCTTTGTATATAAATAATCAGTTAGATTGAAAGTCATTTGAATGTATAAAGTTACTTTAAGTTAACGATTGTGTATGAAATTATGCGCATTGAGCAAGACGAATAAGCTACACACCAAATATAATTTTTGTTGCAGTTCTGAATTGAAAATTATTAAGCACGAGGGGATATAAGTCATCCCTATTTTTACGTTGAAAATTGCTATCAATTGAGAATGCATGAATTATAGATAGGTAAAAAAAATGTTTCCACTAGTTTAAAGTTATTATTACATACGAAATATAAGTAGTTATTGATAATCACGTGCCTTTTTCTATGTAAAAGACAAATTAACTATAGGTAGGTCAAAAATTGATTGGTTCTCGGTAGCCGCATCGTCAGTGGGCAACGCGTTTGTTCACTTCGCTTGAGGTTGGGCAGCCATTTCCATTTGCGTTGGTCGCACCCTCCGTGGCTGCAAGATCGCGACCACCACAAGCTCCTTATTGGCTTCGTGGGGTTACATATGTTTTAAGTTTTGGTTTAAGTTTTTGGGTAAGTTTTGCAAAAAGAAAGTAGAGGCCGGAAGAAGTCTGATCCGAGACGAACCAAAACATGAACATTAACCTCAACATCACCGATACAGACCAAAAAAAAAAAAAAAAACAACAACAACAACAAGAACAGAAAAATACGAATGTTGATGCCGGGAAAAAGGCTGATCCGAGACGACAGGCTCGATTGGGAGGGAGACAGGAGACCGAGTGACTGCGCTAGAAATCCAGGTGATGTGTCGTATCTGGCGTGCATTTGTTGATGCTAAACGTTGTTTGGATCCGGCCGGTCCGCCCTGCTTGCTTCCTCAACCGCCGTCGGAAGAACAAGGTACAGGAGGAAGGGCAGGCACGACAAGCCGCAACACAGCCAACACGCCCACGCGAGGAAGGGGGGAAGAAAACAGCTCACCAGCCCGAAGAAGGCGACAAAGATGGTCAACACTCCGAAATACTCCAAGGCGCTCGCAGCCCGCGGCCAGATGCCATTCAGCATCATGCCGTTCCATGTGGCGGCGAACCCGACAGAGAGCGCGATGGCGAAGGTGCTGGCTTGCAGGTGGGTTAGCCCGTGGTACTGGTTTAAGAAGAGCCCTGTGATCATGGGAACGGCGAGCCCCAACACTGTCTTCCCCAGCTGCAGTGTCTGAAACAGGGCCGCTAGCGGGTGAACAGGGCCGGGCTGGGACAAGTTGAAAGTTGGGACCCGAGAGCTTCCGGTAGTTGTTGGGCTCCTGGTTCCGTACACGTTTGACGTGGGTGTGGCTTCATCAGTGATTGACGGCGAGACGTCACCTTCAATGGAGATTGAATGCTCTTCCACCTGCCGGAGTGTTGGGCTAGCGTCACCGTGTAAGAGGTAGCGGTGTTGCGGCTCGGGATCCGGTTGTTGCAAGACAATGACAGCGATGGAATGTGGGAAGAGAGGTTGTGGAACAATGTGAGGAAGCATGAAACGATGGCGCAAGTCCAGGGAGGGGCCACTACTCGTTGGGACAGGTACCTCTGTAGGATACCAATGCAGCATGATGGGAACAGAATAAATCTTTCAAGAGGCTCGACGAGAGAGAGAGAGAGAGAGAGAGAGAGAGAGAGAGAGAGAGAGAGAGAGAGAGAGAGAGAGAGTATGTGTGCGTGTTTGAGACTCGAGATTGTATTTGAAACTTGTGAGTTGTGCAGTATTTATAAAAAAGGTTTTGGAGGATGGGAACCACCAGGAAGACCTCTTTCAGCGTGGGGTCTTTTGTGCATTCTTTCACAAAAGAGCCCTCGCTGAAAGACCGTCATTTTCAGTGGGGCCTTTTGTGCATTCTTTCACAAAAGAGCCCTCGCTGAAAGACCGTCATTTTCAGTGGGGCCTTTTGTGCATTCTTTCACAAAAGAGCCCTCGCTGAAAGACCGTCATTTTCAGTGGGGCCTTTTGTGCATGGATGCACAAAAGAGCCCTCGCTGAAAGACTGGGGTCCCATGTTTATAAACACAAAAAGACCACACTGAAAGAGACTCTTTTTTGTGTTTATAAACACGAAAGTTTTGTGATAAGGTGACACTTTTTCCGATTTGCCAATATTTCCTCGGCAGAAAAACCTTCTATAAACTTTTACTCTCCTGAGAAAATATTGGCTGGATTAGATAGCGCAGCAAACCATGAACTCTCTCTCTCTCTCTCCAAGTGAGGTCGACGAACACTCTCACTCCCCAAGTTCACTCTCTCGGTCTTCTTCGACCAGATCTCGACTCGATCAAGACACCAGGCCGGTCCCTCGACCAAAACCACGCCACAGCCATAGCCGCCGCCGCTGCCGCTGCCGCCTCTTCCACCTCCGCCGTCCCGGAGCCCCTCTGTGTCGCCTCCTCTCTCTCTCTCTCTCTGTGAGTCCACGGCTTGCTCTGCTCTCTCCAAGTTCACTCTCTCTCCCTCGACCAAAACCACGCCGCCCCTGCGTCGTCGCCTTCCCGACCCCCATGGGCGGCTCCCATTTGTCCTTTGCGTCCGACGATCTCAGGTAAGGGTTTTCAACCCAAAAACTGAACTCCTCTTTGCAGTCCATCGACCAAAACCACGCCTCTACCGTCGTCGCCGCCGTTTCCACCTCTGCCGTCCCGAAGCCCCTCTGTGTCGCCTCCTCTCTCTCTCTCTGAGTCCATGGCTTGCTCTGTTCTCTCCAGGTTCACTTTCTCTCCCTCGACCAAAACCACGCCGTCCCTGTGCCGTCGCCTCCCCGACCCCCATTGGTGGCTCGGATTTGTCCTTTGCGTCCGACGGCCTCAGGTTAGTGTTTCCCCTCTTTGAAATCCAAAAGCTAAAGCTTTGCTTTGATCGAGGGTTTTGCTGAGTGTGGTAATTTGAACAATGCTAAACTGTTGTATAGTGAAATAGGATAGAGTAATTTCAAGCTGTGCGAACAGATTATCAATATCCGTTGGTTCGTCGATTAGGCATTGCAGCTTGTTGTTGATAGGCTGGTGAAGGAGTGAAGGATTGACGAAGTGGAGTAGCTTGGTGAGCTTAGGAAGGTAAATAACATCGTTTTTTCCCTTCACTTTAATTTGAAAGAAAATGATGAGATTGTAGAGCATACTTTCATTTTTTATTTTCCCTCACTTTGAGGATCATCTCTCATTTTCTGGATTTGGTCCCGTACCTCTATCTCATTTTGTATTATAACATCATAGTCTTGCTCGGCTTCATCCTCAAGCTCTCCGCTCTCTTCTTGGTCCCGTACCTCTATCTGATCACACGCCATTTCGACATTGATGGAAAGCTCAAGAGGTCGATCCTCATCAACGCCGGCCTTGGCCTCAGCCTCGTGGGGTTCTTCGCCACGGTGAAGTTGATCCCGGTCGCCTCCACATACGTTCTGAGGCGTAACCTGTTCGGATACGACATCAACAAGAAGGGGACTCCTCAGGGGACGTAAAAGTGTGAGTATTTTCCACGAACTGTATGATTTTAGCTGCAAATTTTGATATTCGTTGAGTTTGTAAATAGAATTAGCTGGTTTTGTACCGCGTTTGGATGCTTGTACTAGAATTTGCTCAACAGTCGCGTTGTATATGTTACATTGAGCTGGATAGGAGTGGAATTCTTTTTCCTCCAATTGGCTTCATGAGACGAAGTCGCTTATAGTTAGTTTGGGACCTATTGCATTTATGATGTAGTTATCCGGGGTTTTCAAGAACGTGATTTGCATTCTTATTTTCATTTCTCACATTCTAGAATGAAGTATTAGGACATCTCTACAGCTCCAGTGGCTTGAATTAGTAGCTGCGGTTTGGAATTGGGACACTACAGCTGCAAATGATGTGGTCTTTCTCATTAGGCTGTAGATTTAAGTTATGTCCTAGACAGTAGGTAATGGAATTTTGTGTTTGCTTGTGATATAGGCGAGTTGTTCGTTGCTTATTTCGGATCACTGGATTCATAAATTGTTCACCTGGCATGTGATTATGGAAAGCATAAACTCAGGTTTCCTTATGTAGTTGGGTCAGCCAGTAAATTTGATGTCTTCTAATTATGCAGACCTGAGTCGCTGGGTATTGTTGTTGGGATTGTATACTTGGTCTTGGCAATTGTGTTCCGGTATTTCAATTTTACAGCAGATTCAAATGTAAGTTCTCAACAGAGGCTTCCTATCGATTTGAACCTTATATTGATGTTGCCCAAAAAATAAACTGGTGTCGGTTAGCGACGACTTTTTCCACAACAGGATTCGCAGTAAATTAGTGATGAATTTTGAATTTTCGTCGCTAAATTTTTGGACTCCGACTTGGCGACGAAAATGTTTTCGTTGCTGTTTTCGTGGCAAATATCATAATTAACGACGAAATTGGCCACGAAATTATTTCATCGCAAATTAGCTTGCAACTTCCGGCCACTAAGCATATACTGGATTCCATGTCATTTGCTAAACTTGTAAGATAAGACAACTTGCAATTCCTTCTTGCTGTTATTCTCAGTTCACTTTTCCTGAAACACTCTACTGATCACTATTCTATATTTTGCTCCTTTAATTCCCATGAATGTGGTCCTCCCATGGGAATTACATTCAGTAGAATGTCCTGCATTGGCACATGGTTGACAGTGAGTCATTTCCTCTAGAATTGCCTACCTATCCTATGTTGTGGCAAGGGGCATATACAAAATGGGAGCGATATACAGTTGAGGATGCTTATGAAATAGTGAAGTAAGATATCCATTGCTTGTCCCATGATGGGCAAGCTTTTCTTCTTTTTGTGATTTAATTATATACTTTTGTATGCTGTTCTTGATAGTTTTTTGGATATCTCAATTGGGTTTACATTGGTGAAAATGTGATATTGCATGGATACATGAAATCATCCCTTGAATAAGTCGATTCTCTTCGCTAACTGTTTCTTTCTCTCTCAGTATGGTAACTTTCTCATTGAGTCCCACTTTTTTGTTCCCAAGATAGAGCACACCTGAGATTGACTGAGAATGGTTTAGAGACTCTTATGGATGCAGAATTCTTTGTACATAGTCAATCTATAGCAATGCTTTTACTAGTCAGATCCTATGTGAAAGAACTTCATTACTAGAGGTAATCTGACATGAAGTGCATATGCAATTATAGACTGCCTAGCGGATCAACAAATAACATGTTTTCCCTTCCATGCTGCCGCTAAATTGATATTTATGGTTTATGTCATCACATATTTTGACTTCATGGATCTGGCACCTGGCAATGTACTAACTTTCTCTTTTTGTTGTCATGCTGGCTTTCCCTATATGAAGCTTTGCCAAAAATAGAGGTTTGTTCTCACATTCATTTCTTTGTGGAGGTTTCGATGGATGCATTCTCACCTATTTCATTGCAATTGTAGTTTTATAAATTTGATGCAAGTCTTTTGAACTTGTTTGCTTGTGTCAATTGCTGCAAACAACTTGCATAAATCTGGCATCTTAGAACTGCTTCGCTATATGAGTTTACTATATAATTATGACTATGTTACTTTTATTAGCACTGTGAGTACAATTGTAGTGTTTGCTGATCACCTTTTTTAACTGATTTTAGGAATCCATGTGATGGCCGAAGTAGACGTCCCTGGTCATGCAGAATCATGGTAATCCACTTCTTTTTTGGAGATTTTGCAGCCTGTGATGAGATTATGTGGACATTTTTAAGTTGTATATCTTAAATAAGCTACCATATATTTCTGATGGTCTTTAATGCAGGGGAAAGGGTATCCTGAATTATGGCCTTCTTCATCCTGTAGAGAACCACTTGATGTTTCCAAAAGTTCTACCTTTGACTTAATTTCTGGCCTCTTATCAGGTTAGACATTTAGTATCCTTATCTACAGTGCTAAATCTTCCATTTTGCCTTCTTGTTGCTGCTTTTGATGTGTGAATTACCTATACATCTACTGTGACATGGACGTTTATGCTTCATGAGTTCCTGAAGGAAGAAAGCCACGTTGACTTGAGTAATAACATGTGTGAAACTTTCGTTGGATTATTAGAATGTTTACTAAATCTGGTAAAAAAAATTTTGCATATAAATAATCAGTTAGATTGAAAGTCATTTGAATGTATAAAGTTACTTTAAGTCAACGATTGTGTATGAAATTATGCGCATTGAGCAAGATGAATAAGCTACACGTCACACAAAATTTTTGTTGCAGTTTTGAATTGAAAAGTTATTAAGTACATGGGGATATAAGCCATTATTACGATGAAAATTGCTATCAATTGAGAGTGAAAAAAATATTTCCACTAATTTAAAGTTGCTATTACTTACGAAATATAAGTAGTTATTGATAATCACGTGCCTTTTTCTATGTAAAAGATAAATTAACTATAGATAGGTCAAAAATTGATTGGCTTCTCGATAGCCGGAACGTCACTGTGCAATGCCATTGTTCACTCCGCTTTAAGGCCTCTCCCTCTCTCCCCATCCGCGACGTTGCACGACAATAGATTTGAGGTCGCCTTGAGGTTGGGCAGCCATTTCCATTTGCGTTGGCCGCAGCCTCTGTGGCTGCAAGATCGTGACCACCACAAGCTCCTTATTGGCTTCGTGGGGTTACATATGTTTTAAGTTTAGGTTTAGGTTTTTGGGTAAGTTTTACAAAGAGAAAGTAGAGGCCGGAAGAAGTCTGATACGAGACGAGCCAAAACATCAACATGAACGTCAACATCACCGGGACGGACCCCAAAAAAAAAAAGATCAGAAAAATACGGATTTGTTGATGCCGGGAAGAAGTCTGATCAGAGACAAGAGAGGGGAAAAAAAAAAACAAGAACAGAAAAATACGGATGTTGATGCCGGGAAAAAGGTTGATCCGAGACGCGAGGTTCTGCTGGGAGGGAGACCGGAGACCGAGTGACTGCTCCAGAAATCCAGATGAAGTGCCGTATCCGGCGTGCATTCGTTCATGCTAAACGATGCCTGGATCCAGCCGGTCCGAGCTGCTTGTTTCCTCGAGGCACAGGAGGAGGAAGGGCAGGCAAGACAAGCCGCAACACAGGCAACACGCCCCGCGAGGCAGAGGGGAAGAAAAGAGCTCACCAGCCCAAAGAACGCGACTAAGATGGTCAACACTCCAAAGTACTCCAAGGCGCTCGCAGCCCGCGGGCGGATGCCATGCAGCAGCAATGCCATTCCACACAGCGGCGAACCCGACGGAGAGCGCGCGATCGCAAAGGCGCTGGCTTGCAGGTGGGTCAACCCGTGGTACTGGTTTAAGAAGAGCCCTGTGGTCATGGGAACGGCGAGTCCCAACACTGTCTTCCCCAGCTCCAGTCTCTGAAACAGGGCCGCTAGCGGGTGAACAGAGCCGGGCCCCAAAAAAGTTTTTGCATGGCACATGCAAGCATTGCTGTGCAAAAAAGTTTTTGGGGCTTATCATTACCTGGGAATTTCGTCCCTGCCCTTATTCTTCCACCGTATTTGTCTTGTCGTCCCCCTTATTCTTCCACCGTATTTATACGGTCTTGTCGTCCCCCTTATTCTTCCACCGTATTTGTCTTGTCGTCAATGCTGTCCTTATCAAAACCTGTCAATTTTGCCCGGATTGTTCCATTTTCGTGGGAAGAAAAAAGTCCTGTTAACTCGTGATCCAATAAAAATCGTAAATGGACACACCCATATCACATTTAGGGTGCATTTGATTAGGTGAGAATTCTATGATAACGAAAAATGCTTTTCGGACAATTATTATCTAAAAAAATGGTTAATTTTTTTTATGTTTGGTGATATGTGATAAAAAAAGATTTTCAATGTTTGGAAAAATAACTTCAATTGACACAATTAAAAAAAAATCTAAGACTAAATTGATATCAATAAAATAGGCTTAGGACTTTTCTGACATTTTTCTCAACTTTTGGGTTTGATTTTCCAAAGTGATGTTGGAATCAAGCTTCCGCATTGATCCTTCAAGCCCTAGGTTTATTTCGCATGTATGTGGCTGCAAATTCTTCAATTCATGGGTCTTCATTCGTCGGTTTTAGACCGTTTACACATGAGTGTGTGTTAACTTATTATTCCACGTCACTTTACTATTCCATACGCATTTCTTCCATACAATTTTAGATTTGTTTACACATGAGAGTAAAAAGAAAATTATACTACTATGCTGCATCACCTGAGAGCCAAAGCGGGATACATTCGTGATGATTAGCCTCATCTCAAACTCGTCTCAATTGACGCTTATGTGTTCTCTAGACTTGTCCCGGATCAACCACTAGCATGAAACTCCAAAGCAAAATCGATAGAATAGTCGGATACCCGCGCAAACCGTGTCATAAATCAAAACCATATATCCAAATGGTTTTAGATCTCTAACATAACATTGTGAAATTTTAATATGAAACATTCATAAAACTTTAAGATCTAGACTGAGGGAATGTAGGCTCGAAATGATGTTTGCTTGCCTCTTTGCAAAATAAACAAATAAATAAACCAACGACATATTTGACGAGGCCGACCTCTCCGTCGCTGGGTGAGGCTCCATCAACCTTGCCAATTGTCGCCTCTGGCCAATTGCTGAGGTCCAGAATCTGGCTAGAGGAAGAAGAGGGAAGAAAAAAAAAAGAAAATAAGAAAATTAAAATTAAGAAAATTAACAAAAGTTAAAATATTATATCATTGGACGATCGACGTCCACATTAGTGCTAGTCGGCTAAAACTAATCGGATGGTATGAATTAGCACAATTACAAAAAATTTAGGACTGAACCGGCAAAAAAAAAAATTTGACTGAATTGACACAATTATAGTAGATTTAGGAATTTTTTAGTAATTTTTTCAGTATATCCTATGTGGCATGGAATTCTATGAGTTTTATGAGTACCAAGTGGGATTCAATCTTATGGAGACGTCCGATTACTTCTTGGCTTTACCGTGATATGCAATTTTTCCTCAAGAGAGACCTTTCAAAGTCTGCTGCTCATGGCGACGCTTCCCCGCTCTCTCTTGAGGAAAAGTGCTTCGCCATGGCAATAGTGAAAATTAAAAATTTGAATTTAGTTCATGATATGATTGAAAGATCCTCATCGTCGTTTTTATCGGATTGTTCATTAATACACTTTGCGAATCGCAAGTCTAGAAGAGAGACTTTGATTTGGAATGGGAAAGGTGTTAAAAAGCCATAAACCAATAGCATTAGTGCCAATTTAATCCTAAACATTTTATTGGTGTCATAAACTTTTTGTATTTGTGTCAATTGAGTTTAACCGATCAATTTAAGCCGAGAATCGTTGACGTGATGCCGATCATCTTACGTGGCATGATTGGCACTAGCATGGATTTTTTTTTTAATTTTTTAAATATATTTTTAAATTTTTTATTTTTTTTCTCTTTCTTTTTTGTACACTTTTTTTATGTTATTGAGGGCTGGTGGCCCTCAATAAAAAAAAAAGTGTACATAACAGAAAAATAAGAAAAAAAAACAAATTATTGAAAATATAAAAGAACATTAAAAAAATGCCCACATCGGTCCCCAACCGTATCCCATAAGATAATCAGCGTCCATGTCGGGGATTTTCAGCCAAAATTAGCCGGATCGATCGAATTAGCATAAATGCAAAATATTTAGGACGTAATTGGTATTAATGCGATAGGTTCAAGATTTTTTTGGCACTTTTCCCGGTTTGGATGATACTCAGATACGAGTTGTGTTGGGTTGAAGAGATGTAGATCCCTATGTAGCACCAACATCGACATCGACATGCGACACAATACGATACGCCGACACGTGATTTCTAAAAAAATAGAGAATTTCGACACATTAAGACACGTTGTGTGTGTGTGCATATATATATATATATATATATATATATATATATATACACATGACTGACTATCATTTTCTTGATTTTTTTAATTAAATTAATTTTATTTAAATTCATAAATAAATAAATAATAAAAAGAGGCAAGAATGAATTTACACGAAAAACAGTGGTCCACCATTTGTTAATAGCATTCATTGAGCGAGCCGTGCGAGAGCGAGCTGAGAGGGAGAGACCGTGAGAGCGAGCCGTGCGAGAGAGCTGAGAGGATGAGGGGATGCAATTAGGGTTTGGGCAGAGTGGCGATTAGGTGAAGGTTTTTTTTCTTCAGAATAGTAAGTTTTCATTAATTTACAATTTTACGCCTAAAAAATCACAATTTCCAATATTAATCCAATGTGTCGGAAGCCAAACACCAGTGTTGGTGGCGTGGCCGGCCCGTTGACCGCGTGTTCAAGCGTATTCAATATGGACATGGACATGGAAACTTCCGGACGGTGTCGGTGCTAGATAGGTAGACGCTAAAGCCATAAACTTGTTGCCATTACGATTAGTAAGATCCATTACTGTAAAGTCAAGAGCGTCCTCCATCTCAAGCCACGAAAATCGTCGAAAATATGTGTTAAGTTTGAGCCCGTGAAGAAAACTCCATCTAAACAGTTTCCTAATCCTTAATTCCTTCTGAAATACTACATTTCATGCTGACGGCTTCTCCCCAATATAACGGGCTAACATTGCAGTGTAAATGCATGAGGGGTCGCATCCCGTGAACACAAATGAATTTGAACTCTTAGCCCGATTTCTTCAAAACAGCTGATTTTAGTCGGATCATTAGAATGCTTACTAAATCTGGTGAAAAGTTAATTACATACAAATAATTAGTTATATCGAAAGTCATTTAAATGTATATAAAGATAAACTTGTTACACAAAAAAAAAATTGGTGCAGTTCTGAATTGAACATTGTTAATACACGGGGATATAAGCAGTAGAATCGCGCACACATGCCATTGTTAAGTTGAAAATTGCTACCGACCGAGAATTTTCTAATTATGGATAGGTAAAAAATATTTCTCTTAATTCAAAGTTATTAGCACTCACGAAAATAACTAGTTACTGATAATCCCGTGCTTTTTCCTATGTAAAAGATAAATTAACTCTAGATAGGTTAAAAAAAAATTAACTGGCTTCTCTGTAGTCCCATCGTCACTGTGCAACGCCACCATTCACACCAATTCAAGACACCTTTGTAAACACATTGCAAGAAATTGTCTGAATGGAAATTACGATAGAACCCCGATCTTTGCTTCAACGCGGACAGGAAAATGCATGCATGAATAATTTGCTCACCACAAAAAATTCGTCGCTGTTCTGAATTGAAAGTTATTAATTAGATGGGAACAAAATAGAATTCACTAGCTCTAGACAAGCAAAAGAATATTCTTCCTAATTTTTTTTTTGGGTCCAATACTTCCTCTAATTGACAGGGATTAATTACATGTTTTATTTTTTTTCCGTGAGAAAGATGAATTGACCACAATGAAAAGTACGTATTAAATAGCGTATACTTGATAAGTTATTAATCCCTCGTTAGACGTGATCATGGGTTTGACGATCCATAATGTCTGCTTAAACTTGTCCAACCCGAAAGCTAACACGAACAAGTTTGGACAAGCAATTCCCTTCTTAGGCTCAAAATGCCCACGTCAACTCTCTCAAGCTCGGTCGTGTTTTATATAGAGGGTTTAATGACTTTTTAATCACAAGCAGCCACGCAAAAACTTTTAGATCAGTTCCTAGGCCTTAACCTTTCATTTGGTCATGTCTGTCACTTACACATTGAAAGGCACATAGTTTTAACGAAAACCTCAAGTTGTTACTAATCTATTAAAGACTTACTCCTTAAATATTGAGGGCAATCGTTCCTTCTTCTTTTTGTTGTTGTTGTTGTTGTTGTTGTTGTTGTTGCAATTGCATCAAGCATTATGAATGATGGAAACTTAGGAAGGAATATTCCAAGAACGTCCTTCTTCATCTTGGGCCGACAAAAATCATGGCCAGTGGATTACTTGGGCCTAAGTGCTTGGGAACCACGGCCCAAAAAAAGCCCGGCTACGAGGTCAAAGTTGTCAATCTGCGCCATTTCCAATGAGATCTCTTCGGATATCCGGTGAAGTCGGGAGGCAACTTTCACTGTTCTATCCTTTTTTGGTATTGAATCAAACCAATGTTTCTGTAAACGATTTTCCTTGAAATTGTGTGGATTTCGCACTAGGTTGTTTCTCCGTGGTTCTTGGTGATACCTTTCCTTGTACCCCTCCTCCTAATGTAGTCTACCAATTCTTGTTTCTAGCAACCCATGTCAGATGCTGAAACATGAGGGTCCTTTTAAATGCCGGCTCCAAAGTCATAACATGACCGGTAAAGACGCGTGCAAGTTTTTTGTAATCAAAGCTCAAGAAATCGCCCTTTCAAAAAATTGGACCCCCGTCAACTTGCATATACATGTACTACCATATGCTGGTGGCGGTTGGTTCTCACATTTTTTTTTATTTATGATAATTGAACATGTTATTCACCTTCTCTTTGCCAATTTACCTTGTTTACATCGAGTCTTTGCACCAATATGATAGAACATTCGTTGAAGAGGCACATCTCAACACCGGTTTCCACATCTCTTTGAGACAGATTTCAATGGAATTGCCCTCTTGATGTAATGACATGTTGCGTAATGTTGAGGAATAACACTTCTGATGTTTAGCATATTCATTTTCTCATTCTGTAGAATTAAAAAGACAGAACTTTATGATCAAGAACTTCTGGTAATATCGGCACCTGGGCACTCGTCTTGTAGTGTTTTCATAGTGCTGCGTGGAAGAGTGCTTTTCAAACCGTAACTAGAGGTTGTGTCATTAATATCATTGTCTTTGCTTATCAAGTAGGACTTTCATAACATGTCCTTAAATTTGGGCCCATCATTTTGAAAAATTTTGGTGGATTTGCTGTTAAAATAATGTGGGAACTAGATTACGATTATAGACTGATTGTGGCCTAGAGATCCGGTTGATTAACTTCTACCCGCTTGAGTTTTCAAGATAGTAAGTGGTTAATATCAAGCTTCCGGCCTTCCCGCGAACGTGATTATCAAGAAGACATATACGGGTTCCTCATTAGTTTTACTTTTTCATCTTCGGTGACTCGAGCTGCATTTTATACAAATACACCAAACAAATCATTTGGAATGCATAGAGAATATCACGGGTGTCAAAATCGAACCGAATTGCTAATTGAACCGAGATGAATCAAAAAATTTTTGCATTTTGGTTTGGTTCGGTTCGATTTTTATTTGGGTAATTGAAAAATGACAATTCTTGTTTTCCAGTTCAGTTATTTCTATTCGATTTAGTTCGACTAACTAAATTGCAATAAAAATCTTCAAAATAATAATTTTTTATATTTTATATTTTTCTTTTCTTTTCTTTTCTTTTTTTCTTGTTTGGGGCAAAGACTTGGCCCCGGGCGAGGGCCGCAAATCCCATGGGTTGGCTCGACAACACCAGATCCGGTGAGGCGATGGCCGCGACCCCTCACCCACAACTAGCAAGGGCTTTGCAGCCCTCGGTTAGGGGCCGGCAACCCCACGCCAACCTTTAGCCGATTGCTGGCGGTTTTGCCGGCTTTGAACCAAAAAAAGAAAAATGAAAAGAAAAGAAAGAAAGAAAGAAAATCGAAAATTGAACCGAATTGGATTTTTGGTTCAATTCATATTTAGTTCAAGGCGATATTTAATTCGGTTCAATCTCACATCATAATGGTTAAATTGAACTATTGACACCCCTAGATAATATGAGTCGTAAATTCGGATAAAAGAGTTTTTTTTTTTTTTGTTTAAATTCAGTTTAACAAAAACAAAATGTAATCCAGCTTTTCCTATTATAATATTTGGAAACTTTTTTGCGGGTTCGCCAAAGTATTGCAAACTTAGATTGATCATATCTTCATACTCCAACCCAACAGTCCAACGTGATCTGCCGACGCCACGTGTAGCTCGCGAAGGGAGACGTTAATCAATTGAATTATGGGCTCTGCCCAGATGATAGATCTGGCTCGGGCATGGGCTTTTTAATGTCAGCTCTTTGAACAATATTGGGAAAAGCCCAAAAATGATAATGATGTTAACCATTTTGGCAACAATACTGCAACTTCAATAGTAGAAGAATCTAAAATACGAATTCGGCGCTAATAAATTTAGAAAGAAACAACGCACGCGATTGAAAGCAAAGTGGCAAAGACGGACCATAGTGACACAAATTAGCAAAAATGAAGCGGTGAACAGAAGTTCTTGGGAGAAGATATCGATTGGGAGTGCGCTCGAACGAAATTGGTCCATGGCACTTTCTAACGTTGACGAAACAAGCCGGCCTACAAAAGGAACGGAACAGATTCGCGAATTGGACGCGCAACATATATTCAATCCTTCGTTTGTAAATAATTTCATGTTTGGGCCCACTATTCGAATATTGGCAAGCATGGGCGGGATATTTCATGACTCGGAGATCCAGTTAACGAATTTCAACTTGCTTGAATTTTTAGGTAGGGAGTAGTTCTCTCCTCTCTCTTACATTCACACAGTTTTTCTTTCTTCAATCTTCATGAAGGGGAAGTTTAGAGCTAGATCTTTCCCTCCCCTTCTTCTTAAGTTGTTTTGATTCTTTATTTTCTTTTCTTGATTTCTTCATATTTGGGAGCTTTTCTCTTTCGATTTAGTCTAGATTTGAAAGCTTATATCTCCCGTTTTGAGAAAATTTCTATCCTAATCTAGTTTAGATTTGAGATTTTTTGAGTGAATATTTTTGGAATTTCGCTTTTCTAGAATTTCGTTGGTGTACAAATCCAGTTTTGAAGAAGATTAAAAGAGCTTCGTGAATGTTTCTCTTTTACAAATGTTAGATCTATGCTCGTTCAAACTTTTTACTCTGCTTGGTGATGGTGTTGAGAGTTCCAAATATAGGCACACATTGTCGAAAGGCAAAGTCGTAGCAACAGAGATGAAGATCTCGGCGTATACTCATTATTGAAGATGGATTCAATTATCGGTACTTTGGCCTGCGTATATATTATATTCCAGCATCGGTCGTCTTTTCATATTTTTTAGTATTCCACGTCATGCATTTTCAGATAGTATAAAAAGGAACGGGAATACGAGGGGGAGGGAAGTAGTATTTGCCCGAACGAGAAATGGCCGCTCATCGGACTACGGCGACTCGTTCATGGCTCATCTCATTCTTCCTCAACCTCGCTTCCCATATTCCATCGCTTGCATCATCCATCATGTAACAACCACATCCCGAACCGCTTCACTGCCTCCGCTTCACACGATGGCGTTAGCCCAACATGCTGCCCAGTGATGGACGATTCCACCTCCGTCGTAGTAGGCGTCTCACTGCCGATCGATGAGGGAACCATACGCACGTCGAATGAGCATGGAACCAGAAGCACAACAACAGCCGGAAGCTCTCAGGCCAGAAAGTTCGACTCGTCCCGGCCCAAACCTGTTCACCCAGTAGTGTCCCTGTTCCATGGACAAGAGCTGGGGAAGACGGTGCTGGGGTTCGCCGTTCCCATGACCATGGGGCTCCTCTTAAACCAGTACCAAGGGTTGCCCGTCCTCTTGTGCCTTGTTCCTCCGGCGGTGGCTGAGGAAGAGAGTAGCGCGGAACGGCTTGATGAATGTATTGTTTAGCATGAAAATGTTCATGTCGTATTCAACAGTTCACCTGGATATCGGGAGCAGGCACTCGGTCCACCTTGCAGAGCGGTGGCGTACAATAACTCTCCCTCCCAGTAGCCTCTCCCCTCGTCGGTGCTCGTGGAGAACAGATCAGAGAAGAGACCAATAAAGTCGTGCATGCATACTTACGTCCTTTTCGAAGCAATGTTCGCCGTGTATCATAATTTCCATTTTGAAAATTTATTGCATTGTGCTTTACTAAGGAAAGTACTTCCCGGCATCAACAAAGGAGTATTGTTTAAGTGTATCATGTTGTTTTGTTCTGTTCCTAGTTTGATAAAGTAGAGGAAAAGGAATACTAAGAATATTACGTTAAGGTTGATTTACGTAATTAATATAGTAAGAGACATAGCATATTATAATTAGGAATATGCTTAGATGGCAGTTTTTTATCTACCGTAAAATTGAGCTACAAAAAATAGATAACGAATAATTAATAATTATCGTGGGGTCCGTTCCTTCAAGAATTTATGGTTCACGTAACATATTATTATTCTCATAATCACTCAAAGACTATTATACTAGCAAAGTCCATATCGCTAATGTGTTTTCTATGTCCCGCTTAATTAAAGGCCCACTTATGCCCACAAAAAAAAAAAAAAAATTTAAGGCCCACTCACAGTTTCTCAAAATAATTAGCATACCAATTTTGCAGCCCAATCTAGATACTATTACTAAAAAGCGGAGAAAATTAAAAAAGAAGTTCTAAATTTATTGCAACCGTATTAATTAAACCATAAATCTTTTTTTTTACCTATTGAGTCATAGACTTTTTGCATTTTTGGCAATTCAGTCCTTTTAGCGAAAATTGATGACATAGATGATGGCCATCTATTGGTCGTTCCCACGGGCTTTGACATGAAAATTTTTAAATTTTTTGTGTCTTCTTTTTCTCTTTTCCTTTTTTTGTTTTGTTAATGGCCGGCGGGAGGCGACCGTTTGCTGGTGAGGACTCGCAAGCCCTCTCCCAATGGCCAATGGAGGTTGCCGGGCCTCGGCCGGTGACCGTGGGCCTCATTCCGGCCATTAAAAAAATGAAAGAAAAAAAGATAGAAAAAATTAAAAAAATTTAGAAAAATTTCACATCAATCTTGGCAATGCTACATAGGATGGTCAACGTCCATGCCATCAATTTTCGGCCAAAATTGGCCAGAATGATTGAATTCGAATATATCCAAAAGGTTTAGGATTTAACTAGAAAAAAAAATGTTTAGGATTGAATTGGCACAATCGAAATAGATTTAGGAGTTTTTTGGTAATTTTTTTTTTAAAAAGTGTATTCCATAACAAGGCCACTTGATCAACACGTTATCTTAGAACGAGGGAAATGCTTCTCCTTTTTTGTTGCAAATTTTACCCCGTAGACCTAAACCTAAACTTAAATCTTGTACATTGTATGAGATTTCACGAAGCACATAGGCAGCTTGTGCCACCACGGAGGTTTTGCGACCACCGTGAATAGCCCGACCATAGTTGACCCCAAATTTATGGTCGCCTGAGGCTAGCGACACGAGAGAGAGAGAGAGAAGCCGCTGCCAGGCAATCTTTTTACCTCGCAGTGTTAGCTTCGATCCAAGTCGTTTGCCGATCTTTGTTCAGCAAGTCTTTTTTTCTTCCCGAGGGTAATTGGATTTAAGTTACATCTTTGTCCCTTCTTGGGGGAACAACGCCGCTTCCCACGAGTGCAACGTCTTGCGCCTCCACATAAGCGTCATTGGTTTTTAGGAAAGAAGAACGAAATATTTTTTCATCGGACTAATCTTTCGATCCCCGGAAATCAGTTTGGGACAAATGTGACGCGAGTATATTTCTCACCACACGAAAATTAGTTTACGACGGATGCGGCACGTTGTATCGATTTGAGGTTTTTTTGGTGGCATTAATCCCTAACTTTTTTTAATTCGATTGATCATTTTAGGTTGTTTTTTAAGGGGTTAATATCATGAAAAACCTCAAACTAGTACACTGTGACAAATTTATCAAAAAAATATTTTTTTCGACCACAAAAAATCCCAAACATGGTGCACCCGTGATAAATACACCATGAACTGGAACACTCGAGATAAATTTACTCTCTGTTAATTTTTGATTAAATTGTATCATCAAATTATTGAGTTAGATGACAAGTGCTCGTTGACGGTTATACTAGTTTGGGATATTTACCATCTAGTTGTCATAGATGTGTTAGTTTGAAATTCTTCATGGTATTAACTCGATTTAATGAAAACTAATAAAATGTAAATTTGTCACATGTACACCAATTTGGAGATTATTGTGATAAAATAATAATTTGAAGTAAATATATCATAGACATACTAATTTGAGATTTTTTAAGATAAAAAAATAATTAATAATAAAATTATTACGATACATCAATTTGAGATTTTTCGTGATATTAATTTTTTTTTTATAGATGCCATGAGTTTTAGATTGGAATAAAGGATTTTTTTAAAAAAAATTATCTAAAGTAAAAGTCAATCTAAAATATTGCCTTTTCTGAGCCGGAAAAGAAAAACTCTAAAGTACGAATACAAACACAAGAAGCACAGCTCGCCATAAAAAAGCAAAGTTGTAAAGACACGCAACAGGCAACACAAAGAAGCAAAATCAAGCGATGAGCATAAATTCTTAGGAGAAAGTACATACCGGAGGCGGAGGTACACTCGAACAGAATCGATTCCTCGCTTTCTGGAAAACTTCGATGGAACAAGTCAAGACTGATGGAATAAAACATAATTCGCTCGTAAATGACTCCTTGTCTCGAGCCGCCTCCTCAAATTTTGGCACGGACAGGATATTTCACGAATTTCGGGTACATATCGGAAAAATGGGGTTTCCAATGTTATAAAATAAGGTAATTGCATGAACCTTTTTTTAAAACTAATAAAAAGAAGTTGATAGACTGTATGGGATTCATAAGTCGGCAATTGATAACTTGCCGTTCCTGTGATCACCACCTTGAGATTCCATTCTTTCCTTCTAAAAAACATGGAAAAATGGCCAGAAACCAACAGACAAAACTCAAAAAACTTAAAAAAGGAAGAATGGGGAGACATAGGTGCGGACTCGAGTAAAATCCCTAAACTAATTTGTCTGAATTTTGGGACGTAAAATTCGGGAATATTTCTGGAATGAAGAGAAGAAAAATATTTCCTTTCAACTTAGGATGATGACGATAGAGAAGCTAAACTCCACGTGATTTTCGGCTGACTGCCCCCGGATAGGGTGGTATAGTAGGATCCCGCACTTAGAGTGAATCATTGGAACTTAAGCTCCTGCGTCTTTAAACCAACATGTTGGCGATGTACTTCTAATTTAAAGATATTGTGCGAATAAAAATAAAAATAAAAAGGAAGAAGTGGGAGTCGTAGGTGGACGGGCCGGTCCAGCCCCAACTGTTTTCCATTCAGACAAGCTCCTCCGTCATCGTCTCCAACACCCGTACAGGGAGATTCCAAACGCTATCTTCTCAGTTTCAACACTCCCTTTTGACGCCCAACATGTGATCTCCAACTCCAACTCCATCCAACTCTCCAAATCTCCTCCTCCTCCTTCGATCCATCCGCCAACCGCAGCCATGCCCCCGCCCGATTCGCCTCCCAGGCAGGTCCTCTGCCTCCTCGTCCTCGCTCTCCTCCTCCGGCCGAGCCTCGCGTCGGGAGGAGGAGGCGGCGGCGGCGGCGGCGGCGAGCTCGCGTACCTCTGGCCCCTCCCGGCGGAGTTCACCGCCGGCGGGGACACCCTCTCCGTCGATCCCGCCCTCGCGCTCGTCGTCGGCGGCAACGGCGGGGGCTCCAGGATCGTGAAGGACGCGTTCGACCGGTACAAGAGCATCATCTTCCAGCACAGTGGCGTCTTCTCCATCTTCAACGCGCTCAGGAAGAGGGCGTCGGGGTACGACATCGGGAGGCTGAGGATCGTGGTTCGCTCGGGGAATGAAGAGGTTCGTGCGGTTTGCGATGTGGATACATTTACTTTTTTTCCACTTACTTGAATCAGTTGGCGGAAATTTGCGCGCGCGCCATGTGAAATTTTTGAGTCGTCGGTTAGGGTGCGTCTTTCTTTTGCAGCTTCAACTTGGAGTGGATGAGAGCTATACTTTACTCGTGACGAAGAGTGATGGGAAGTCGATCATCGGAGAGGCGACAATTGAGGTAAACTGACCGGCTTTTGCAATTGAATTGTGGAGTTAAGAGAAATTGAAAAGAAACAAAGATTTCAGCCAAAACATCTTCACGAGTCCAATTCCATCCCAAGAGAATCACATTGGATAGAAAGCCTGGATCAGACAACTCTAGCTTATAGAGTCTAGTATACTCTAACAATCATAACACGGCCACGAGCACAGAGACATGTATTTGCATGAAAGCATGACACAATCACGTCGTAATATGCGTTTTTCTGTTTGCTGCAGGCAAATACTGTTTATGGTGCATTACGAGGGTTGGAGGTATGTGCAAATGTTTTTAAACTCTCTTCATGTATTGACAATTATTGCATTGCTGTTGTCATTGACTTTGGATTGCTATTGGTGGTAAGATGCTAGAGGAACTTTTTTTTTTTCATTCCCCCCTTTCCTTTCTCGATCTAGATATGTGCATTTTGATAGCGGTGGTTGTACTGAGAAAACTATACTAACACGTCGTTTCATAATTGTCAAACAGTTAGGAGCATTAACTTTGTGATGGGCAGCTTCCTAATGCTACTTCATTTGAAAATTATGGGAATCTCGCGTTTGACAGAAGTTTATGGTTTACGAATGTACTCATCAAGCAAGATGTAAGCTTGGGTGTAACAATCTATTGTGCAAACTCACAGTTCTTATCCATGATCACCAATTCTGAGTCAGAGACGTTTAAAGAACATATCTTATTTGTTATTTATCATTCAGTAATATGTCGGTTATGTTTCCAAGGTGTGATCTCTGTGTTAAGTTGATCCTCAAGCTGCATTTTGTTGGATATATGAGACTCTTTCTCAAACATTCTTTTACATTGTTTCAGACATTCAGCCAATTATGCACTTTTGATTATAGCACAAAGTCGGTGCTTGTACGCCAGGCTCCATGGTATATCCGTGATGAACCAAGGTTTGCATATCGTGGACTACTACTTGGTAAGAGCAATGATTTTATTGATTAAACTGTTGAACGGCGGACATCCTATAACATTATGTGATTTTTATTGGTGCCATTGCATCTTCTTTAACAGATACATCAAGGCACTACTACCCTGTTGACGTAATTAAGCATATACTGGATTCCATGTCATTTGCTAAACTTGTAAGATAAGACAACTTGCGATTCCTTCTTGCTGTTATTCTCAGTGCACTTTTCCTGAAACACTCTACTGATCACTATTCTATATTTTGCTCGTTTAATTCCCATGAATGTGATCCTCCCATGGGAATTACATTCAGTAGAATGTCCTGCATTGGCACATGGTTGACAGTCAGTCATTTCCTCTAGAAGTGCCTACCTATCCTAAGTTGTGGCAAGGGGCATATACAAAATGGGAGCGATATACAGTTGAGGATGCTTATGAAATAGTGAAGTAAGATATCCATTGCTTGTCCCATGATGGGCAAGTTTTTTCTTCTTTTTGCGATTTAATTATATACTTTTGTATGCTGTTCTTGATAATATTTTTGGATATCTCAATTGGGTTTACATTGGTCAGAATGTGATATTGCATGGATACATGAAATTATCCCTTGAACAAGTCGATTCTCTTTGATAACTGTTTCTTTCTCTCTCAGTATGGTAACTTTCTCATTGAGTCCCATTTTTTTTTCCCCAAGATAGAGCACACCAGAGATTGACTGAGAATGGTTTAGAGACTCTTATGGATGCAAAATTCTTTGTACATAGTCAATCTATAGCAATGCTTTTACTAGTCAGATCCTATGTGAAAGAACTTCATTACTAGAGGTAATCTGACATGAAGTGCATATGCAATTATAGACTGCCTAACGGATCAACAAATAACATGTTTTCCCTTCCATGGTGCCGCTAAATTGATATTTATGGTTTATGTCATCACATATTTTGACTTTATGTATCTGGCACCTGGCAATGTACTAACTTTCTCTTTTTGTTGTCATACTGGCTTTCCCGATATGAAGCTTTGCCAAAAATAGAGGTATGCTCTCACATTCATCTCTTTGTGGAGGTTTTGATGAATGCATTCTCACCTATTTCATTGCAAGTGTAGTTTTATAAATTTGATGCAATTCTTTTGAACTTGTTTGCTTGTGTCAATTGCTGCAAACAACTTGCATAAATCTCGTATCTTGGAACTGCTTCGCTATATGAGTTTACTATATAATTATGACTATGTTACTTTTATTAGCACTGTTAGTACAATTGTAGTGTTTGCTGATCACCTTTCTTAACTGATTTTAGGAATCCATGTGATGGCCGAAGTAGATGTCCCTGGTCATGCAGAATCATGGTAATCCACTTCTTTTTTGGAGATTTTGCAGCCTTTGATGAGATTATGTGGACATTTTTAAGTTGTATATCTTAAATAAGCTACCATATACTTCTGATGGTCTTTAATGCAGGGGAAAAGGATATCCTGAATTATGGCCTTCTTCATCCTGTAGAGAGCCACTTGATGTTTCCAAAAGTTCTACCTTTGACTTAATTTCTGGCCTCTTATCAGGTTAGACATTTAGCATCCTTATCTACAGTGCTGAATCTTCCAGTTTGCCTTCTTGTTGCTGCTTTTGATGTGTGAATTACCTATACATCTACTGTGACATAGACGTTTATACTTCATGAGTCCCTGAAGGAAGAAAGCCATGTTGACTTGAGTAATAAAATGTGTGAAACTTTGGTAGTATAAAGCTTTTCTCTTGAAAAACCTCTGCATGGGCAAGGCCCCTACTTGAGTTAGCAAAGGATTTGTTGTCACTTGTCATTTAAGGAATGCCTGAGAAACTAGATTCCTCTCATTAATTTGGGGTGGGAAGAGGGCCTTTTTTTTCTTTTTTTTGTGGACGAAAGGGAAGAGGGCTTGTTTGACGAGTCTTTGATATCTGACAACTTAATTAGCCATTGGCTTCTTCTTAATATTTCAAATGTTAAATTATGAAAGTTCATGCTCTACTCTGAGAGCTAGAATGCATGAAGTAAGAGTGCATTTTTCCTATTGATTTGGTAATATCTTGATGATGATAGTATCCTAGGCGCCTCTCAGATCTAACGCAAATCCTATTGTTGCAGATATAAGAAAAATCTTTCCCTTTGAGCTATTTCACTTGGGTGGTGATGAGGTTAACACAGGTTAGTGCAGGCGACTTTAGCATCTCTCTTTTTCTTTGGCAGTCATTTGTTCTTTTAGCAACTAAATGATCGGAGACCTTTTCTACCTCACGACTTTAGAAGTACTTTGCAAAAGTTGACTAAGGAATGTAACAGGGGCTCTTGTTTCTGTAACTGTTTCTACTCTGTGCATATGGGTTTTCCTAGAGTTTCGTTAGAGTGGTAACTTATCCACGGTAAAATGTGGGAAATAGCCTCATTTCCATCCCCTGTTATAGGTGTTAGCACTAGAGTAAAAAATGATGAAATTGTTAGGCTTTAAGAAGGATATTATCAGCTACTTAGTATCTGCTTAGACCTATACTTAAAAGAACTGAAAATCTGAATTTCAGACCAGAATATCGATTTTTTAACCATCAAAAGCTTCTCCTGTTTCTTGGAATGATAAATTTCAGCAAGTTCATGAATCGGGAGCTCAGAGAACATTTTAATCCCCACAATGTTCAAACTATGTAGATCCTTCACTGATTGGCTGCACATACAAGAACATTGAGTGCAGATATCAGAGAACTGAACTTTCTACTTCTGTAAGGACCAAGTATTTGTAAAACATAGAAATAATACCCACTGGTCATCCTCCGTATACTGTTAAAGGATGATATAGACATTATTGGAGTTGCATACATATGATGGCCATTGTATTACCAAATATGAAGAAGCTAACAATATTATCGCAAAATGCCACTTAATTTTATAGTGAGGTCAGTTGCAGCAATTAAGCAGTTGTAATTTCAAATGGTATCTAATGGGCGAGTACATCTACTTGTGAAATGACAGCATTCTGGAATTTGAGACAGTAGGTTTTCCTGTTTCTCTGGTTTTAAGTTTTATGATCACAATCCATTTAAGTTATTATCGTTATCTGTATATCTTTTGCAGATTGTTGGACATCTACTACACATGTGAAGCAGTGGTAATGAATCAACCACTTTACTTGAGATTTATCCTACTTTCCAGAAGTTTGTCCAGGAAATTGTAATTATTTTCTATGTCATCATAAACTAAACCGTCTCTTCAACCAACTCAATAATGCTACTATGGTCTTAGATCTTCTGCCAAAGCTATTGCAACAGACTTATTTATTTTATTAAGTTATGATTACTGGAAAGCCTTTCTGTTTATGATTGTGTTAATGAGTATGCAATGCATTCCCGTTGAAATGTTGTACTTTGTTTTCATTGATGTAGACTGGGGTCAGTACCTTGATTAAAGTATCTTCTAGCTTACCTTGAAAACCATGTCAAAGTTACAAATGTGCCTTAGAAATTAGATTTTAAAAGATTTGGATGGAGTCAACAAGTCTTTTCATCATTAGGATCCTCAAGAAGAGAGAGGGATAGTGGGGCCGAAACAACGTGACCTTTTCAATTAGATCTCTTCAGATAACTGCTGAAGTCTGGAAGCAATTTTCACAGTTCTATCTTTTTTGGTGTTGACTCAAACCATCTATTTTCAGAAATGTAATGTTTCTGTTAAGGGTTTTCCTTGAAATTGTGTGGATTTAGCACTAACTTGTTTCTGTTGTGATACCTTTCCTTGTATACCCCCCACCCGGTGCCCCCTCTCTTCCCTCCTCTTAATGCAGTCTACCAGTTCTTGCTTCTAGCAACTCATGTCAGATGCTGAACATGAGGGTCATTTTAAATGCAGGCTCCAAAATCATAACATGACTGGTAAAGACGCGTACAAGTATTTTGTAATCAGAGCTCAAGAAATTGCCATTTCCAAAAATTGGACCCCTGTCAACTGGTATGTACATGTACTACCACCCGCTGGTGGCAGTTTGGTTCTCTCATTGTTTTTGATTTAATCGAACATGTTATTCTCCTTCTCTTTGCCAATTTCCCTAGTTTACATCGAGTCTCTGCACCAATATGACAGAACATTTGTTGAAGAGGTGCATCTCAACATTGTTGCATCATTTAGAGACAGATTTTGATGGAACTGTCCTCTTGATGAGATGATATGTTGTTTAATGTTAAGGAATATCACTTCTGATGTTTAGCATATTCACTTTGTCATGCTGTAGAGTTAAAAAGAAAGAACTTTATTAGCAGGAACTTCGGGTAAAGTCAGCACATGGGCACTTATACTGTAGTGTTCTTTATGGTGCTGCGTGGAAGAGTGCTCTTTTCAGACTTGTGTAACTAGAGGTTATGTCATTAATATCATTGTCTTTGCTTATCAAATAGGACTTTCATAACATGTGCTTAAATTTGGGCCCATCATTTTGAAAAATTTTGGTGGATTCGCTGCTAAAATGATGTGGGAACTAGATTACAGTTATAGACGGGTTGTGGCCTGGAGATCCGGTTGACTGACTTCTACCTGCTCGATTTTTCAAGATAGTAAGTGGTTATTGTCAGGCTTCTGGCACTTGGTTTCAGAGGAGAGAAGGTTTTTGGAAAATAATAATGAGAAAGAGAACGTATGAAGGACTCCTAGGTAGGTAGAAAATGAAACTAATAGAGATTATGTTTGTCACAATCAGTATTCATGACAGTGCATGTGATAGTCATCCTAATTTTTTATTCTGCATTATATTTTGTAACATTTATATGTAGAGAATATAACATTAATTTGATGTTGCTTCAGGGAGGAAACATTCAATGCATTTCCCCAAAGTCTTAATCCGAAGACGATAGTACATAACTGGTAAGTTTTGATCAGTATTTAATTCATGTTGATTTCAAGCTAATTAACTTTTGTCACTGTAGGCTGGGAGCTGGCGTATGTCCAAAGGCTGTCGCAAAGGGCTTTAAATGCATTTTCAGCAATCAAGGTGTTTGGTATCTAGATCATTTGGATGTGCCATGGGATCAAGTCTACACTGCAGAGCCCCTCGAAGGAATAAGCGATGCTTCCAAACAAAAACTTGTGATTGGCGGTGAAGTTTGCATGTGGGGAGAGACAGCCGACACTTCTAATGTCCAGCAAACAATTTGGCCTAGAGCTGCTGCTGCTGCAGGTAAGCCAGTCTCTAAGCATCATTCTATACTGAAGCATTGAGTCTTTTTCTTCTCGGCACTCATCCTTCTTTGTCCATTTAGAGTTTCATTTGTTTTTTTCTTTTTGTTTAAATAGCAGGGAAATCCCTTTAGTGAATGTGAAGTTATATCTTCATCCCTTCACTCATTAAACCTATTATTATTGTCTACTAATCGGTGAAGCAGTTTTTCTACTTAATGAAATTTTTTGTTGTACAAAAGGGGAGCAATTCGTGGGGTGGTTGGTTTATCACCATTTACATTGAAGCCTTTTCAAACTTTGTTTGTTTCGTGGAAAATAAATAATTTTGAAGACATTTGCCTAAAAAGATCGCCTGTACTGTCAATGGAAAATGTTTTTGTTGACGGTAACAATTCATGTTTAAATATTTTCGTGAGCGATGAAAATAGTTTTCCATTCATTCATTTTTATAAGCAATACAATGAATCATTTTTATGAAAATGATTTCCAAATAGTTCGTTTTCCGTTACACGAACGGAGCCATGATTTTTTATTTCATGCTGCGGGCTTCTTCCAATACTATGGGAAGTCATAGAAAAAGAGATGGGACATGAAAGCACCGTGTGAAATGGCTCTTCTAGGGCATGGAAGTCCTCATTGCCTTTGATCTCCGCAAAACTCAATTTGCCAGTTCATGCCATTTTCCTCCTTTTCCACTGATGGATCATGTATGTGCAAGCCCTCCTAAGAGATCATTGTAGCCCCATAACGGTAGTTTTTTTCTTGTCTGAGCTTTCTTTTCTTGCCATCGTTAGGAGGGCTAGAGTGCTTCGTACTGCTTGTTATAGACACACCGCTTGAGGCTAGTACAAAATTGTAATAACACCATGAGCCCAGGTGTACTTAAAGCTGTGCATTCCTTCTTGATGACAGATTAGAAAATTGTTATTGCTGGTGTAATCATAATCTTTTTGCATTTATCCGTATTTATTGGTTTGTGTCTATTTTGCAGAGCGATTGTGGAGCAGGAGAGATGCGACATCCGCCGGAGATGTAAATACAACGGCATTACCACGACTACATTACTTCAGATGCCTCCTGAATGGGCGGGGGGTTCAAGCTGCTCCTGTCACAAACCAATACGCACGGAGTCCGCCGAAGGGTCCAGGTTCATGCTATGACCAGTGATTCTTTGAACGCCGCTATTCGTTTTAAATCTGTCAAATGCTGCTATGGCCAGGAAATAAGTTCATGAGATATTAAGAAGTGTATCCTTTCCAAACTTCGCTTGCGAATCTAGAAGTGTGTGTCTCTGGGTATAGAACATGGATGATCTAATCAAATGAGCTTTGCAAATGCATGCAGGGCAATTCCAAGCTCTCGCATCTCGTGCCCATAATCGGATTCGAACTCTTAGCCCAATTTATTCAAAACAGCTGACTTTCGTTGGATTATTAGAATGCTTACTGAATCTTGTAAAACGTTCTTTGCATATAAATAATCAGTTAGATTGAAAGTAATTCGAATGTATAAAGTTACTATAAGTCAACAATTGTGTATGAAATTATGCACATTGAGCAAGATGAATAAGCTACACACCAAACAAAATTTTTGTTGCAGTTCCGAATTGAAAATTATTAAGTACGTGGGGATATAAGCCATTATTACTTTGAAAATTGTTATCAA
Organism: Rhodamnia argentea; assembly: GCF_020921035.1. NCBI lineage: Eukaryota > Viridiplantae > Streptophyta > Magnoliopsida > Myrtales > Myrtaceae > Rhodamnia > Rhodamnia argentea. The sequence goes on along the minus strand of NC_063154.1, from coordinate 3,289,875 downwards.
TTGAGAATGTACGAATTATAGATAGGTAAAAAAATATGTCTCCACTAATTTAAAGTTATTATTACTTACGAAATATAAGTAGTTATTGATAATTACGTGCCTTTTTCTATGTAAAAGATAAATTAACTATAGATTGGTCAAAAATTGATTGGCTTCTCGGTAGCCGCATCGTCACTGTGCAACGCCATTTATTCACTCCGCTTGAGGTTGGGCAGCCATTTCCATTTGCGTTGGTGGCACCCTCTGTGGTTGCAAGATCGCGACCACCACAAGCTCCTTATTGGCTGCGTGGGGTTATATATGTTTTAAGTTTGGGTTTAAGTTTTTGGGTAAGTTCTGCAAAAAGAAAGTAGAGGCCGGAAGAAGTCTGATCCGAGACGAACCAAAACATGAACATTAACCTCAACATCACCGGGACGAACCAAAACACACACAAACACACAAAAAAAAAAAAAAACAAGAACAAAAAAATACTTATGTTGATGCCGGGAAAAATGATGATCCGACACGAGAGACTCGACTGGGAGGGAGACCGGAGACTGAGTGACTGTGCTAGAAATCCAGGTGATGTGTCATATCCGGCGTGCATTCGTTCATGCTAAACGATGTCTGGACCCAGCCGGTCCGTGCCGCTTGCTTCCTCAACCGCCGTCGGAAGAACAAGGCACAGGAGGAAGGGCAGGCACGACAAGCCACAACACAGCCAACACGCCCACGCGAGGCAGGGGGGAAGAAAAGAGCTCACCAGCCCGAAGAAGGCGACGAAGATGGTCAATACTCCGAAATACTCCAAGGCGCTCGCAGCCCGCGGGCAGATGCCATGCAGCATCATGCCGTTCCACGTGGCGGTGAACCCAAAGGAGAGCGCGATCGCGAAGGCGCTGGCTTGCAGGTGGGTCAACCCGTGGTACTGGTTTAAGAAGAGCCCTGTGGTCATGGGAACGGCGAACCCCAACACCGTCTTCCCCAGCTTCAGTCTCTGAAACGGGGCCGCTGGCGGGTGAACAGGGCCGGGCTGGGACAAGTTGAAAGTTGTGACCCGAGAGCTTCCGGTATTTGTTGGGCTCCTGGTTCCGTACGCGTTTGACGTGGGTGTGGCTCCGTCAGTGATTGGCAGCGAGACGTCTCCTTCAATGGAGATTGAATAGTCCGCCACCTGCCGGCGTGTTGGGCTAGCGCCATCGTGTGAAGAGGAAGCGGTGGTGCGGCTTGGGATCCGGCTGTTGCAAGACAATGAAAGCGATGGAATGTGGGAAGTGAGGCTGCGGAAGAATGTGAGGAGGCATGACCAGGTGCCCAAAGTCCAGGGAGGGGCCATTTCTCGTTGGAACAGGTACCTCTGCAGGATGATGGGAACAGGGTAAATCTTTCAAGAGGCTCAACAAGAACGAGAGAGAGAGAGAGTGTGTGTGTTTGGAAGATGGTTTGAGACTTGAGATTGTAGTGGAATCTTGTGCAGTATTTATAGTGCTGAGGGAAAACTACTGTTTTATAAGGGCGGGGACTTTCAGGCCATGGCCACGCAACTCACTTTTGCAAAAACTTCGATTTGACTGTTTTGCGTGGCCATGGCCTGAAACTTTTTGGGCTTATCATTACCGGGGAATTTCGTCCCTGCCCTTATTGTTCCACCGTATTTGTCTCGTCAATGCTGTCCTTATCATTACCTATTAATTTTGTCCGGATTTTTCCATTTTCGTGGGAAGAAAAAAGTCCTGTTAACTTGTGATCCAATAAAAATCGTAAATGGACACGCCCGTATCACATTTAGGGTGCATTTGATTAGGTGAGAATTCTATGATAACGAAAAATGCTTTTCGGACAATTATTATCTAAAAAAATGGTTAATTTTTTTTTATGTTTGGTGATATGTGATCAAAAAAGATTTTCAATGTTTGGAAAAATAACTTCAATTGACACAATTAAAAAAAAATCTAAGACTAAATTGATATCAATAAAATAGGCTTAGGACTTTTCCGACACTTTTCTCAACTTTTGGGTTTGATTTTCCAACGTGATGTTGGAATCAGGCTTCCGAATTGATCCTTCATGCCCTAGGTTTATTTCGCATGTATGTGGCTGCCAATTCTTCAATTCACGGGTCTTCATTGGTCGGTTTTAGATCGTTTACACACAAGTGTGTGTTAACTTATTATTCCACATCACTTTACTATTCCATATGCATTTCTTCCATACAGTTTTAGATTTGTTTACACATGAGAGTATGCGTTAAAAGAAAATTATATTGCTATGCTGCATCACCTGACAGCCAAAGTGGGATACATTCGTGATGATTAGCTTCATCTCAAACTCGTCTCAATTGACGCTTAGGGCCTGCATGGTATACACGGCCGGTTCGGTGGAACCGGCGGTTCCGGTTCCACGAAAAGGTGGAATCGGAATCGGCCGTTGTAAATTCCGGTTCCGGTTCCGAACCGGAACCGGTGGTTCGGGGCCGGTTCCCGGGCCGGTTCGGAACCAGCGGTTCATACCGGTTCCTTTTTTAATATTAATTTTTAAAATAATAAATAATAAAATAAACATAATAAATTATAAATTATAAAAATAATTAAATTGTACATTGTAATAAAATATGGAGGAAAAAAAAAAAGAGAGGAGGAATGGGCTTGAACTTAATGAATTATCATTAAGCGCCTACATATCTTCTTGGGGATAGAAGAATCAAAGCCCATGTAGTTCTTTTACCTTTGAGAACCCCAACTTACCTCATCGTTAATCGTCGCTACCCGTTATGGTACCCGTGGCGGTGGTATCTCCAATATCATCGCTAAAAAATTCGTGTTCACGATCTAACTCTTGGTGTCGATATTTCGCCCTCGTCCAATCGCCGACACAAGCTTGAGCTTCCACAGAGTCCGAGGTTAATCTTGAACGGCGAGAGTCCAAAATTAATCCTCCGGCACTAAATGCTTGTTCAACTACAACCGTTGAAGAAGGGGTTGCTAATATCTGACGAGCGATGAGGGCGAGAACCGGATAATCGATTTGATGACTTTTCTACCACTTCAGGATTTCAAAATCTGTACTATGTTCCGCATCACGAAACTCAAATTGAGTGGTTAAATATTTTTCTAATTCAGAAATACTACCTGTTGCCCCTTTTTTTTTTTTTTTTTTTGCCTACTCTTAAGCATATTATACCCTCTACTAAGTGAACTACCACATTCGCTACCCGAGGCAGTAGATTGTAAAGATCCAGAATCACTTAAACCATATCTACTACAAAATTCTCCATATAATGCTACTATAGATTCTTTAACATCTCCTAGTATATTTGAAATATCTATTGAATCTTCCAAATGTAAACAATCATGATAATACACATTCAAATAATCTTGTAAACCGTCTAATTTAATACGTGGATAAAAAACAATACCAACTAAATAGACAAGAGGAATTTGCAAATAATAATGCAACCATTTTTCTCGCATTACTAAAATAGTTCGACCTAATTCGATATCATTTTCATATTCACTAAAAACACTACCAATATTAATACACTCTATTAAAAATAAATACGTGGTAGGATAATAAATACCAGATAAAGTCTTAGTAGCATCATTAAAAATTTTCAAAAAATCTCAAATTTTCTTGCAAACGTCCCAATGTTGAGGAAGTAAAGTAATTTCGGGAATATTTTGTGAAATAAACATACATAATAAATCTTTATAATCAAAAGTTTGCCGAAGCAACTCGTACGTAGAATTCCAACGAGTCGGAATATCTTTTGGAAATCTTCTTGCCCTTCTCCCATTTTGTTTACAAAATTTTCCCCATGATTTCATAAAATGGGGACGACTCCATAAAAATTTAATTGCATTCTTTATTGGGGCGAGAGAAGTGTCAAGAGTTCGTAAACCATCTTATACACATAAATTTAAAACATGACAAGCACATCTAATGTGAAAAAATTATCCGCCAAAAATGGGTTTGCAAATATTTTCTAATTCGGGAATAGAAGCGGTATTTGCGGCGGCATTATCAAAACCAATTAAAAATACTTTATTTATTAAATTATATTCTTCTAAAATTTGCCTAATTATTCTATAAATATTATGAGCCGAATGTTTTTCATCAAAAACTCGGAATGCAATAAGTCTTTTTTGAATCATCCAATCATCACCTATCCAATGACACGTGACACCCATATAAAAATGAATTTGCCAAGGATCACTCCAAATATCGCTACCTATATGCACACGTCCATTGAATTCCATAAAAAATTTTGCTAAAGATTTTTTTTCCTTTTTTATAAAGATGAAAAACTTCGCGTTTAGGAGTATTTTTTGGAATAGTTGGCGCTTGCGGAACCAACGCAGTATTTATCAAATATTTCGTATTAAAATTTTCACTAGTATTAAACGGAGCATGATCAAGGGCAACATATTCAGCTAATGTTTATTTATAAAGTGCATCGGTGTAACGAAATATAGGATGAGGATTAGAAGTGGCGTACCCGGAAATTTGTTGTTGTGTATTGTCGATCCCCGCTTGCGTTGGATGTTTTTTCGTCAAATGCCGACGGAATGTTTCGTAGCCGTCTCCTTTCGTAAATTTATATGTTTGCGAACAATATTTACATTTTATATTATACTTACCTTCGCCTTCATCACGTACCTTGTCGAAGTGTAGCCACAAGTCGGATGTATTATCTCGGCCCTTCCATTCCGGCTCATTTGCCGTTGACGTTTCTTCGACACCGGTGGGAGGATGAAGACTTTCTTGTGTTGGGATGTGCTCGACGTTCGGAATCGGGACATAGTTGATATTATCATCGTCGTCTTCCCAACATGCATACTCACGAGGATCATATTCAAGAATGGGATACTCGAAATCTCCCATAGTCATCTTGCCCTTGTCAGCATTTCCGCTTCCACTTGCCATTTTTGAGAGAATTGATCGGAAATCCGATTGAGAGAATTGAGTTGGGATTGAGAGAATTGGGAGACTTTGAGCGATTTGAGAGGATTTGAGAGAATTCGAGAGATTGTTCAGAGAATTTGTGACAAAAATGAAAGAGGGAGCATATGTATTTATAGGCAAGAATTATTTTTAATTCTTTTTTTTTCCTAACGGCCCAAAGCCGTTTTTCGCGAGGGAGTGGCGGGGCCCGGGGCGAGAACCCAACGGTTCTCCGCCCCACGGGCCCCCCCTTTTTTTTTCCGTCTCATGGTTCGGAACCGGCGGTTCCGGGCCGGTTCCGGTTCGGGGTTGGAACCGTGGACCCGGTCAACGGGCCGGTTCCGGGCCCACGGGCCCAAATGGCACCCTCTATCGCATGGTAACCATTCTCATTCTCCGGTTCTGATTCTGGGAACAAAAAAAAGACGAGAATCACGTTTGGTAATGCAAATAAATGTAATTCTGATTCTGTTCCCCGAATCAATTTTTGATAATCATAATTAGTTTTAGAGCAAAATCCAGAACAAAAAAAAATTGGTTATGGAAAAAAGAATCAATTTTAAGAATTACAAAACAAAATGAAATCTCATATCTCTCACTTTTCTCTTTCAGTTTTCTCATCACTTTTCCTTCGACCTAATAAAAATAAAATAAAATAAAATATTAAAAAAATGAAAATTTTTAAAAAAATCACAAAAAAATTTAGAAAATTCCTAAAAATAGAATAAGCTTATATTAGGCTAGTTTGACCTCATTTTCATCAATTTGGGCCTAAATTTCCTAGATTTCATAGATTTCACTCTTCCGCAAAAAATGTCACGTAAGATGATAGCATCCAACATGTGGATAATAATATATATATTCGTAGCCGTGCGTCACAAAATGTAGACATCTGCAAGTGGAGCTGAAGCTAACACCCACTTGAATTTAGGACTGAAGTTGCAAAATGGTAGTGAAGGACTTGTACTTCATATCAAGGAGGATAATTTATTTATTTTTGTCAATGGATAATTTGATTATTCGGCTACCATATTTGTATGTATTTTGAACAACGCAATATTTAAAGAAAAAAATGAGTTCTTAATATAGGAACTGTCCTATGCTTCAATTGAACTTCAAACACAATGTATTAAAATTTGTGTTTCATTTATGACATGCTAAAAAAAATAATGTAATTTAAATTATTTTAGTGTGCATTGAAAATTAGTCTTCAATTTAGGATGAAATTTTATAAAGTAACTACATAGTTATTTGACTTAAATAAAAAAAATTAGGAAAAGAAACAGTTTTTTGAAACTGAAATTTTATGCGATTATCAAATGCATTCCGATTCTCTAAAACTCATCCAAGAACAGAATCGAAAAAAGTTATTTTAATCAGAACCAGTTTTTCGGAACAGAATGATTACCATGCGCAGCCTTTTGTGTTCTCTAAACCTGTCCCGGATCAGCCACTAGCATGAAACTCCAAAGCAAAATCGATAGAATAGTCAGATACCAGCACAAACTATGTTATAAATCAGAACCATATATCCAAATGGTTGTAGATCTATAACATAACATTGTAAAATTTTAATATCAAACAATCATAAAAATTTAAGATCTAGACCGAGGGAATGTAGGCTCGAAACGATGTTTGCTTGCGTCTTTGCAAAATAAATAAATAAATAAACCAACGACATACTTGACGAGGCCGACCTCCCCGTCGTTGGGTGAGGCTCCGTCCACCTCGCCGGCTGTCGCCTCCGGCCAATCGCCGAGGTCCAAGAACCGGCTAGAGGAAGAAGAGGGAAGAAAAAAAAATTAAAAAAAAAAAAAAATTAAACTATTATATCTCTAGACGGCCGGCGTCCGCATCAGTACTAGTCGGTCAAAATTAATCGGATGGTCTGAATTAGCATAATTACAAAAGATTTAGGATTGAACCGGCAAAAAAAAATTTGACTGAATTGGCACAATTGTAGAAGGTTTAGGAATTTTTTAGTAGTTTTTTCAGTATATCCTATGTGGCATGGAATTCTATGAGTTTTATGAGTACCAAGTAGGATTCAATCTTATGGAGACGTCCGATTACGTCTTGGCTTTACCGCGATATGCAATTTTTCCTCAAGAGAGACCTTTCAAAGTCTGCTGCTGCTGGCTCTTCTTGGCGAAGCTTCCCCGCTCTCTCTTGAAAAAAAGTGCTTCGCCATGGCAATAGTGAAAATTAAAAATTTGAATTTAGTTCATGATATGATTGAAAGACCCTCATCGTCGTTTTTATCGGATTGTTCATTAATACACTTTGCGAATCGCAAGTCTAGAAGAGAGACTTTGATTTGGAATGGGAAAGGTGTTAAAAAAGCCATAAACCAATAGCATTAGTGCTAATTTAATCCTAAACCTTTTATTGATGTCATAAACTTTTTGTATTTGTGTCAATTGAGTTTAACCGATCAATTTTAAGCTGAGAATCGTTGACGTGATGCCGATCATCTTACTTGGCATGACTAGCGCTAGCATGGATTTTTTTATAAAATTTTTTTAAATATATTTTTGAATTTTTATTTTATTTTTTTCTCTTTCTTTTTTGTACACTTTTTTATGTTATTGAGGGCTGGTGACCCTCAATTAAAAAAAGTGTACATAACATAAGAATAAGAAAAAAAAAGAAACAAATTATTGAAAATATAAAAGAACATTAAAAAAAAATGTCCACATCAATCCTAACCGTATCACGTAAGATAATCGACGTCCATGTCAGCGATTTTCGGCCAAAATTGGCCGGATCGACCGAATTAGCATAAATGCAAAATATATAAGACTGAATTGGTACCAATGCGATAGGTTCAAGATTTTTTGGGCACTTTTGCCGGATTGGATGATACTCGGATACGAGTTGTATTGGGTTGAAGAGATGTAGATGCCTATGTAGCACCAACATCGACATCGACATGCGACACGATACGATACGCCGACACATGATTTCTGAAAAAATAAAGAATTCCGACACATTGGGACACGTTATATATCAAATGTTTATATATATATATATATATATATATATATATATATACACACACACGACTGATTATCATTTTCATGATTATTTTAATTAAATTAATTTTATTTAAATCCATAAATAAATAAATAAATAATAAAAAGAGGTAAGAACGAATTTACACGAAAAATAGTGGTCCACCATTTGTTAATCGTGCGAGAGCGAGCTGAGAGGATGAGGGCATGCAATTAGGGCTCGAGCAGAGTGGCGATTAGGTGAAGGTTTTTTTCTTCAGAATAGTAATTTTTCATTAATTTACATTTTTACGCCTAAAAAATCACAATTTCCAATATTAATCCAACATGTCGGAAGCCAAACACCAATGTTGGTGGCGTGTCCAGCCCGTTGACCGCGTGTTCAAGCGTATTCAACATGGACATGGACGTGGACATGGACATGGAAACTTTCGGAGGGTGTCGGTGCTAGATAGGTGGACGCTAAAGCCATAAGTTTGTTGCCATTACGATTAGTAAGATCCATTACTGTAAAGTCAAGAGTTTCCTCCATCTCAAGCCACGAAAATCGTCGAAAATATGTGTTAAGTTTGAGCCTGTGAAGAAAACTCGATCCAAACAGTTTCCTAATCCTTAATGCCTTCTGAAATACTACATTTCATGCCGACGGCTTCTCCCCAATATAACGCGCTAACATTGCGGTGTAAATGCATGAGGGGTCGCATCCCGTGAACGCAAATGAATTTGAACTCTTAGCCCGATTTCTTCAAAACAACTCATTTTAGTCGGATCATTAGAATGCTTACTAAATCTGGTGAAAAGTTAATTACATACAAATAATTAGTTATATCGAAAGTCATTTAAATGTATATAAAAATAAACTTGTTACACAAAAAAATCTGTTGCAGTTTTGAATTGAAAATTGTTAATACACGGGAATATAAGCAGTAGAATCGCCCACACATGCCATTGTTAAGTTGAAAATTGCTACCAACCGAGAATTTTCTAATTATGGGCAGGTCAAAAATATTTCTCTTAATTCAAAGTTATTAGTACTCACGAAAATAACTAGTTACTGATAATCCCGTGCTTTTTCCTATGTAAAAGATAAATTAACTATAGATAGGTTTAAAAAAAAATTGAATGGCTTCTCTGTATTCCCATCGTCACCGTGCAACGCCACCGTTCACACTAATTTAAGACACCTTTGTAAACACAGTGCAAGAAATTGTCCAAATGGAAATTACGACATAGACCCCCGATCTTTGCTTCAACGTGGACAGGAAAATGCATGCATGAATAATTTGCTCACCACAAAAAATTCATCGCTGTTCTGAATTGAAAGTTATTAATTAGATGGGAACAAAAGAGAATTCACTAGCTCTAGACTAGCAAAAGAATATTCTTCCTAATTTTTTTTTTGTGGTCCAATATTTCTCCTAATTGACAGGGATTAATTACATGTTTTATTTATTTTTCCATGAGAAAGATGAATTGACCACAGTGAAAAGTATGTATTAAATAGCGTACACTTGATAAGTTATTAATGCCTCGTTAGAGGTGATCATGGGTTTGGCGATCCACAATGCCTGGTTAAACTTGTCCAACCCGAAAGCTAACACGAACAAATTTGGACAAGCAATTCCCTTCTTAAGCTCAAAATGCCCGCGTCGGCTCTTTTAGGCTGGGTCGTGTTTTATATAGAGGGTTTAATGACTTTTTAATCACAAGCGGCCACGCAAAAACTTTTAGATCCGGTGCTAGGCCTTAACCTTTCATTTGGTCATGTCTGTCACTTACACATTGAAAGGCACATAGTTTTAACGAAAACCTCATGCTGTTACTAATCTATTAAAGACTCACTCCTTAAATATTGAGGGTATTCATACCTTCTTCTTCTTCTTCTTCTTCTTCTTCTTCTTCTTCTTCTTCTTCTTTTTTGTTGTTGTTGCAATTGCACCAAGCATTATGAACGCTGGAAACTTAGGAAGGAATATTCCAAGAACGTCCTTCTTCATCTTGGGCCGACAAAAATCATGGCCGGTGGATTACTTGGGCCTAAGTGCTCGGGAACCACGGCCCAAATAAAGCCCGGCTACGAGGTCAAAGTTGTCAATCTGCGCCATTTTCAATCGGTTCTCTTCAGGTAACTGCTGAAGTCCGGAAGCAACTCTCACTGTTCTATCTTTATTGGTATTGAATCAAACCACCAATTTTCGCAAACGCAATGTTTCTGTAAATGATTTTCCTTGAAATTGTGGGGATTGCACACTAGCTTGTTTCTCTGTGGTGATCCCTTTCCCCGAACCCCTCCTCTTAATGTTGTCTACCAATTCTTGCTTCTAACAACCCACGTCAGATGCTGAGCATGAGGGTTCATTGTAAATGCAGGCTCCGAAGTCATAACATGACTGATAAAGACGCGTATAAGTACTTTGTAATCAAATCTCAAGAAATTGTCATTTCAAAAAATTGGACCCCTGTCAACTGGTATGTATATGGACTACCACCCGCTGGTGGCAATTTAGTTCTCACATTGTCTTTGATTTAATTGAACATGTTATTCTTCTTCTCTTTGCCAATTTCCCTAGTTTACGTCGAGTCTCTGCACCGATATGACAGAACATTTGTTGAAGAGGCGCATCTCAACATTGGTGCATCATTTAGAGACAGATCTTAATGGAATTGTCCTCTTGATGAGATGACATGTCGTTTAATGTTAAGGAATATCACTTCTGATGTTTAGCATATTTACTTTGTCGTGCTGTAGTGTTAAAAAGACACAACTTTACGATCAAGAACTTCTAGTAATGTCAGCACATGGGCACTTGTACTGTAGTTAGTGTTCTTTATAGTGCTGCGTGGAAGAGTCCTTTTCAGACTTCTGTAACTAGAGTTTATGCCATTAATATCATTTTCTTTGCTTATCAAATAGGGCTTTCGTAACATGTCCTTAAATCTGGGCCCATCATTTTGAAAGATTTTGGTGGATTCACTGCTAAAAAATGATGTGGGAACTAGATTACAGTTATAAACGGGTTGTGGCCTGGAGATCCAGTTAACTGGCTTCAACCTGCTCGAATTTTCAAGATAGTAAGTGTTTAATATCAGGCTTCTGGAAAATAATAATGAGAGAGCGCGTATGGAGGACTCCTAGGTAGGTAGAAAAATGAAACGGTGTGCTAATAGAGATTATGTTGTCGCAATCAGTAGTCAAGACGGTGCATGTGATAGTATATACTTCTTCTTTTTTATGACATTTTTATGTAGAGAGTACGACGTTAATTTGCAATTGCTTCAGGGAGGAAACATTCAATGCATTTCCCCAATGTCTTAATCCGAAGACGATAGTACATAACTGGTTAAGTTTTGATCAGTCTTTAATTCACGTTGCAATCACCGTAGGCTGGGAGATGGTGTATATCCAAAGGCAGTCAGCGAAGGGCTTTGGATGCATTTTTTGCAGCAATCAAGTTTTTTGGTATCTAGATCATTTGGATGTGCCGTGGGATCAGGTTACGTGTGCATCCCTTCCCTCACGAAACCTATTATTATCACCTAGTAATCGGTGAAGTAGTTTTTCTACTAAATGAAATTTTGTCACACAAAGTAAGGGCCAATCCGGGGGGTTGTTTGGTTTACCACCGTTTATTCTAAAGCCTTTTTAGGCTCCGTTTACTTCTCGGAAAATAAATGATTCTGAAAATATCTGCCTAAAAAGATCGCCTATATTGTTAATGGTAAACGTTTTTGTGGATGGTAATAATTTATGTCTAAATATTTTTGTGGACGATTTTATAAGCGATGCAAGGGACCATTGAAAGAAAAATGATTTTCAAGTCGTTCACTCTAAACTTTGTGGAGCCTAGATGATGTTTTTGTTTCACGCTGCAGGCATCTTCCCAATACCACGGGAAGTGGATTCATTGCCTCACAGACCGCACGGAGGAACAAGAAATGGAACATGAAAACACCTTTTGGCATGTGAAATGGCTCCTCTGGGGCATGGAAGTCCTCATTGCCTTTGATCTCCGCAAACCTCAGTTTGCCAGTTCATGCCATTTTCCTTCCTTTTCCATTGATGGATCATGTATGTGCAGGTCCTCCAAAGAGATCATAGTAGCCCCATAACGGTAGTTTAGTTTTTTCTTGTCTAAGCTTTCTTTTCTTGCCATGGTTAGGAGGGCTTGAGTGCTTCGTACTAGTTGACATAGACACACCGATTGAGGCTAATACAAAATTGTAATAACGCAATGAGCCCAGGTGTCCTAAAAGCTGCGCATTCCTTCTTGATGACAGATTAGAAAATTGATATTGCTGGTGCAATCATAATCTTTTTGCATTGATCTGTATTCATTCGCTTGCTTCTATTTTGCAGAGCGATTGTGGAGCAGGAGAGATGCCACATCCGCCGGAGATGTAAACACAACGGCATTGCCACGACTAAATCACTTCAGATGCCTCCTGAATGGGCGGGGGGTTCAAGCCGCTCCTGTCACAAACCAATACCCACGGAGTCCGTCAAGGGGTCCTGGTTCATGCTATGGCCAATGATTCTTCGAACGCCGCTATTCGTTTCAAATATGTAAAATGCTGCTATGTACTTTCGCCTGGAAATAAGTTCATGAGATATTAAGAAGTGCTTCCTTTCCAAACTTCGCTTGCTAATCTAGAATTGTGTGTCTCTGGGTGCAGAACATGTGTGATCTGATCACATGAGCTTTGTAAATGCGTGAAGGGCAATTCCAGGCTCTCGCATCTCGTGCCCATAAACGGATTTGATTTCTTAGCCAAATTTATTCAAAACAGTTGATTTTCGTGGGATTATTAGAATGCTTACTGAATCTGGTGAGAAGTTATTTACAAATAAATAACCAGTTAGATTGAAAGTCATTTGAATGTATAAAGTTGATTTAAGGGATCGATCGTATATCAAATTATGAGCACGATGAAGCTACTCACCAAAAAATTTTGTTGCGGCTCTGAATTGAAATTTATTAAGCACACATGGATTTAAGCAGTAGAATTGGTCACACATGCTATTCTATTACGTTGAAAATCGCCATCAACTCAGAATTTACGAATTACAGATAGGTAAAAAAAATTTCATAACTAGTTATGATTCATGAAGGTAGCTTTCAAACAAACTCGTAGTTAGAAATCATGTAGACTCTTAGAAATCGTATGCTGCCTCAACTAACTAGCAGCTAAGGAGACTCTTAGAAATCGTAGCAGCTAAGAAAGAAGGATATTCTTGCCTCGTTTGATTCCTTTACCATAAAATAAAAAAAAAAAGAAGGTTTGTGTGTAGACATCGTTGTCTGTCGTACCGTTTGACTCTATCTATTCATTGACTTGATCATTTTCACGGTAATTCCACTGTCCATTCAAGAGAAGTATCAATTCACATCTTTTGGAAAGAGCCACAAAAGCTCTCCCATCTCACGATTTTCACCGTAATCACGTGCCTTTTTTATGCAAAAGATAAATTAACTATAGATAGGTAAGTATTGACTGGCTTCTTGTTAGGCCCATTGTCACTGGGCAACGCCATCGTTCACTCCACTTATGGGCTGCGTGGCAAAATTTTCTAAAAAATCTTAATTATAAATATAATTCATGGTACTAATTCAATCATAAACATCTTAATTAGATCAATTTAGTCCTACATTTATATCAATTCAATTCATCTGGAGAGGCTCGCCCTCACCGGTGCTTCCCCTCGGCCCGGCGAGGCCTGTAGTCCCGACGTGCGGCTTGCGGCCAGGCGATGGCCGGTCTGCAACGCAGAAGATGAGAGGAAAAAGGAACGAAGAAGAAAGGTAAAAAAGAAAATAATTACTCACTCGTGCATGCGTGACTTTATCTGGTCATTTCTCTGTTGAATCTGGCGTGCATGCTGATGCTAAACGATGCCTGGATCAAGCCGTTCTGCGCTGCTCTCTTCCTTGACCGCCGCCGGAAGAACAAGCCACAAGAGGATGGGCAAGCAGGACAAGCCACAACACAGCCACACTAGGCAGGGCGGAAGAAAAGAGCTCACCAGCCCGAAGAAGGCGACCAAGATGGTCACCGCCCCGAAATGCTCCAACGCGCTCGCAACCCGAGGCCAGATCCCATGCAGCAGCATGCCGTTCCACGTGGTGGCGAACCCGACGGAGAGCGCGATCGCGATCGCGCCGGCTTGCAGGTGGGTCAACCCCTGGTTCTGGTACTGGTTGAAGAGGAGCCCCGTGGTCGTGGGAACGGTGAAGCCCAGCACCACCTTCCCCAGCTCCTGCCTCTGAAACAAGACCACTATCGGATGAACTGGGCTGGGCTGGGACGAGTTGAAAGTTCTGATCTGAGAGCTTCCGGCTCCATCAGTGAGTGGCTCCTGGACGTCTACGACCACCACGGATATGGAATCGTCCTCCACCGGCTGTTGTGTCGGGCTAGTGCCCCCGTGCGAAGCGGAAGCTGTGGCTTGGTCTGGTATCAGGTCGTTGCGAGATGATGCAAGCGATGGGAAATGGGAAGTGAGTCTGAGGAAGAATGACACGAGCCAAGGAGGAGTGGCCGAAGTCCGGCGAGCGGCCATTTCTCGTCCGGACAAGTGAGGTTCTCGTTGGGAAGAGCGAGACCCTCTCAAGGCTCAGCCTCGGATTTTATTGGCCGAGGACAGCATTCGGAAAATTCCGTTCCATCGCTATCGCTATCGCTATCGCAGTACTTTTCCACGGTTTTGGACGGGCTATGCCTTTGCTCCTCCGGTTATCTAGAAACAGTAGCATGAAATTGGTCCATTTGGTGTGGATGACATCAGTAGCCCACTAATTTTCCTTTTAACACTGAAAATCTCATATAAAAAAAATTCCAAATTAGCATATCGGTAACAAAATACCAAAATCTCGGGGTAAATTTGGGAATATTAGGGGTTTTAGCAATTTTTGGAAATGCGAGGAGGTTGTTAGGATAAAAAAAGTGGTAAATTCTCGCATGTTGGGTTGAAAATACCAGGAAGAGAACAAGAGCAGAAGAAGGAAGGCGCTAGCAGTGGAACGGTACGCATAAAGGAAGATAATGACCGAAGGAAAGGGACTCAAAAGCTCCTTACTTCTCTCGGCCTAACGAGTCTTGTTAGACAGATGCGGCCCAAGGACTGGTGCTTTTCGGAAAACAGAAGGAAAATGAATTGGATCTCCTATGATGTGAAAAGAAGGAAAAACAAAAAAACAAAAGACAAGCGCTTGCCAACCGTTCTAGATGGCACAACGAACGAAAGTAGAATCATCACCTTAACAAAGGCGGTCGTGGTTGTCTGGTATTGTGCGTAAAGTCAAATTTCCTCTAGGGGAAAAGATCGTATCCAGGCAAATTGGAGCCGAGAAAGGGTTTGACTTATCTAGACTCGCCCGTTTTAGGCTTTGGTTCGGGTGGGGTCGGAGCTCAATGACCAGACAAAAAGAACTTTTGCAGGTGATTTGTCCTTTCTTCTAAGAGTCCAAATGATCGGGCGGGTCCTCCCAAGAAGAAAACATGAAAGGCTTGAAAGTAGTTCGGCCTGGTCCAATCTGGCGTGCTTCGAACTCTGAATAAAACTGGAAAGAGCAACAAGCAATCCAATGATCGATGCATTGCATCGGATTTTTCCCTCAAGTAGATCTCCTACATATGCAGAAATGCGGGCCAACGACTCCCTCTCGGCTTATTCCGGGTCAATTCATTTTTTTCTTCTTCTTTTTTCATATCTGATTTCCACAAAATGGCATCATTCGGGAGACCTATTTATGTTGAATTTCCACCGCCAATTATCCGAGTTGCTTGCCACATGTGTTACCCGTCGGCAACTTAACAGGATACTGGTCGTTCTCCTCCCGAAACCCTAGCCGCTCAAAACTTCTTCTCTCCCTCTCGTCTTCCTTCTTCTACCTCTAGGGCGGGGATGGTTTGAGCTAGATCTCTCCCTTCCCTTCCCTATTCGTTAACGGATTTAGTTTTTATTATTCCATTTTCTTGCTATCCTCCCATTTGTGGAGCTGTTTTCTTCCAATGTAGTCTCGATCTGGAAGCTTCTCTCTCCCGTTTCAAGGAGTTTTCTAAATGTATGTTTTCGAGGTTTCTCTTCTCTCGGATTTCCTTAGCATATAAGTCCAGTTTTAGAGGAAATCGAATGAGCTTCGTGAAGGTTTCACTCTCACTATTAGATCTATGCTCATTTAGTCTTTTTATTCTGCATGGCAATGGCGTTAGGGACGTTCAACCTAGGCGTGGAATGCCGAAAGGCAAAGTCATAGCAAAAGATGAAGATCTCGATGGGTACTCATTACTGAAAGGGATTTAGTGATCGAGCTGCCGATTTTGGTTTGAAGCAGCCATAAATTTATTTTTTGAGCGCGTGAGCCATACCTTTGTTCAGATGATTCATTTTGTTATTTGGAGTTTGTTTTGTGTTGAAGTTATAGCAGTTTGACAGCAACGTTTCACTCGGTTTCTTTGCGGATATGAATGAATTATTATTTGGACAAAAAAAAATTAATGGTATAATGGATGGAAGTTAACGGATGGTAGATCTATAACGGGGGTATTGGTTTGGAATTTTTTGTGAAATGAAAATTAGCTTGCGGCAAATGTAGCAACGTTGTATTTATTTGAGATCTTTTGCGTGATAAAAATTAATTTGAGATGAATATGCTACCAGTGTATTAATTTGATTATTTTCAACGGTATCAGCCCTAAAACATTTCGCATGGTAAAAATTATCAAGTGCCCAAGTTCGGATTCAAATTCTTAGCCCGATTTCTTCAAAACAGCTGATTATAGTTGGATTATTATTATTATAATGCTTACTGAAATCTGGTGAAAAGTCAATTACACGCGAATAATTAATTATATCAAAAGTCATTTTAAAAATTACTTTAAGTTAACGGTTGTGGATGCAATAATGAGCAAGATGAATAAGACCGGGTATGGTAACGTTTCGGTTCCCGGAACAACTTTTAGAACAGAAACATTTTTTTCTGTTTCCATTCCCAGAAACGATTTTTGGGAATAAAAATGCGTTTGGTAACTGGAAAAAAAATCTATTCCCGAAATAAAAAAGAAACAGAACCACGTTTGGTAACTGCATAAAATTTCTGTTCTTGAACAAAAAAGAAGAAGAAAAGAAATGCGTTTGGTAACTGTAAAAAAATTATTCCTAATTTTTTTCATTTTATTAAGGGGACTATATATATTAAAATTAAAATGTATTTATCTTTTTAACTTACTAAATCAAATTAAATCGCATTTGTTCAATTTTCTAAATCAAATTGGACCAATATATGTATAAGTAATTTATGCACAATTTATCAAATGATGATATGGACGAGATCAACTATAAAAAAAAAAAATGAAAGAGAAGACGGATTGTAATTAGACAACGAGAACATCAAATATGTTTTCTATAGATAGGAAAAATTACAATTATGAGTTATACGTAAATGTTCCCAAGTAGTTAAAAATATGATTACCTTTAAACGAGGATCTTCGAAAAATATTAATTGCACTTTGAGTGCAATTGGGGACTAAAATGAAAAATATTTGTGCATTTGGGTCCTTTTAGTCCAATTGTGCAATTTTTCCAAACATGAGGATTGAAATGAGATGCAAAGTATCAAAATATCATGTCATAACTCTAAAAGTAAAAATTTTGGCTAAAATGATTTAAAATGAAATTTTTTAGTCAATTTAGGATTGTGTTCAATGAAGAGGCATGTGGTCCCAAACTGAATTTTTTTAAATTTAAGAGACCAAAATGAAAAGGGAATTAAAATAAGAATATGGACTATTTTTTCACATTTTTTTTACCACAAATACTATTTTCTCTTATTTTTGGCTATTTTTATAATTAAAATAAATCTGCGAAATGTCAAATATTACAAAAAATATTTTTTGTTCAAAATTGGTTGCTAAGGCTAGGCCAAAGCTTCTGAGGTTGATTTTGTAATTTTATGAATTTTTTCATATTTGTAATTGATTTTTTAAAATAAAATGATCAAAAATCAAGTGTCAACATCATGCAAGAACAAAAAAGAAAAAAGTGTGTTAAAAAATAAAATTGTTCCCAACTGTTTTTAAAAAATATTTCAAATGTGTTTCTAAAAAGTGTTCCAGGAACACGAAAGCAAGTTTTTCTTGTTTCTTGTTTCCGCTCCGAAAGTATTTTTGTTTCTCAAAAGTGTTCCCATTTTACTTTGGGAACACTTTTTTAACATACGCATTTCCGGTCCCAAAGTGTTCCAAGAACACTTTGGGAACAGAAACACTTTTACCGGCTGGTTACCATACAGACCCTAAGCCACTCGCCACAAAAAATTTATTGCAGTTTTGAATTGAAAATTATTAAGTACACGGCGATATAAGCGGTAGAATTGGTCACACATACCATTATTACCTTGAAAATTGCTATTGATTGAGAATTTTCTAGTTATAGATAGGTAAAAAATATTTCTCCTAATTCAAAGTTATTATTACTCACGAAAATAACTAGTTATTGATAATCATGTCCTTTTTTCTATGTAAAAGATTTAACAATATATTTGGGAAATTGATAAAAAAAAATTGAAATTTATTACACTTGTGTAATTCAATCATAAACCTTTTTAATTTGATCAATTTAGTCCCCAGTTTTTTTGTAATGTGTCAATCTAGTACTTTCGGCTAATTTAGTCTGTGGGACGGGGGTGATGGCACGAAGGCCCTCGCCGGACCTAGGGGAGGCCTTTGCGGCCGGCCCTCGTTGAAACAACGAGAAAAAAAAAAAAAAAAAAAAAATTAAAATAATAAATAATAAATAATCTAGTTTTAAAAAGTACATACAATTTTTCATGTCTCCACTAGCTTTGGGATGGTCAACGTCCATGTCAGCAATTTTCCCGCCACTATTGGGAATGGTTCAATTGTCAAATTGTCAAAAAGTTTATGACTAAATCGATTAAATTGAAATATTTAAAACAGAATTTTCACCCGGGCAATGGGTTTATAACGTTTTCAGTAATTTTTCATAAGTTAGTCTTTGAATAAGTGAACCGTATACAACATCTAACTGCAATATTTAATATATCGCTTTCATTCATTAATCTTAGTATCGTATATTTGCTTTTTCTCTACTTGATCAAACTAAGAACAGAACATAATAAAGTAAATTACTTAAAAAAAATTTGATTTGTCGGTGCATGAATAATTTGCTCACCACAAAAAAAATTCTCCTCAGTTCTGAAATCAAGATTTTTAATTAGGTGGGGAACAAACGAGAATCCACTAGCTCTAGACGGGAAAAAGAATCTTTCTCCTAATTAAATCTGCCCAACCTAATGGCTTACATAAGCAAATTTGGACAAGCAATTCCCTTCTTAAGCCCAAAATGCCCACGTTTGTTGCGACCTAAAAATTAGGTTAATGGATTATCAGGCTAATTAAATGATTAATCTAATATGGATTAGTTCGCAACTTTAGTTTTATTTAAATGATTTAAGATTTGGAGTCGCCACTAATCATTTTTAGTTGATTGATTAGAAATCTGAATAAAATATCGGGAGAAATACTGTATTTCTATGAACCAGCGATTATGAGTTCAGGAATTTGGTTATATTAATTAGTTAAAATTGATGCTCTTTCGGTACCTTAAATTCCATGAAAGATCCTAAGTTTGGCAATTGAACTTGAATTGTTTTCACTTCATGTTCAAAAGGAAAGGAGTGATTTTGGATTTCCACTTGTTTAAATGCATGCAATGAATGTATGAATGCAATGACAAATGAATTCTACCTAAATGACGGGATGCAATGCCAAAAAATGCAGAATTAAGTCATCTTTTCCTATATGCAAAATTTGACTAACCAATTTAATGCATGCGAGATGACACGGCATACAAAACATGATGTAAAGAGCAAAACAATCTACTCTAGTTACATGCAAAAATAATTGATGACATGAATAACATTCAAACAATTTTGCAACCAATTGAGCTAACATGCGAAAATTATATCTAACCTAAGTAACATGCGATTTTAAACTAAATGGCCCTATCATGCAGATTAATTAACCCAGGATGAATGAACCTAGACATGATGTCTACATGACGTGCGAATGACATGACATAATGATAAAGCGAATATGACATGTTGACGTCGCAAGCTGTGATATGTAATTATGCAAAAGTGTGGTATGCGAAAATTTGAGGTGGGATATGGCAAGATATGCATGAAATATTCGAAATACGCATAGGATATGGAAGAGAAAATTTTCTGATTTTTCTTTTGAAGTTTCGGCAATGTAGGATATGCAAGACCAAATTTTCTGATTTTTCTTTTGAAGTTTCGGCAATATAGGATATGCATGATATGACATGAGATATGCAAGATATAGCCGAATTTTTTAGTATCTTATTGAGAATTTTTGGCGATTAGATGTGCATTGAAGATTTTATTATCCTAATTTATATTCCAAAATTTCAATGCGATAGGATTTCTAATAAACCACATCTTACTAAAATTTCTAGGGAATTTTCAATATATGGCAAACCAAACCAAGATGATATCCATCATCATCAAATCCAATATTCCAAAGTAAGATAGCAATCAATATGATCACAACATGAATATCCACTCTTTGAAATTTTCGAAAATCATGATATCAAAAATCAAAAATCGACTTATGAAGATAGCGAATAGGATCTAATGGCAAAAGATCAAATTGGCTAACTTCTCGTTTTTACAAATCCGAAGATGGCGACGGGTAGGATATGTCCAACTTAATATGAGCGATGCCTATCAGGAAAGCAACTTTCCTAATTTAGATTGGGTTTTTTAATTCAGAAAGATATGCCCAAAAAATTCTTAATTTTTCAATCAAAAGATTCACATCTTGCAATTGACAGGAGAACAATCAAAATAGGCAAGATATTGATAAATAAATAAAAAAAATCAATCAAGGATTAGAAATTACCTTATCCGAAGATACGCTTTCCAAACTCGAAACGATACCGAATCGGCTGAGGATCACGGATGCCGGGAGGCTTGTGGATGGACCGGCGGAGAAAGCTCGTTTTACTGGGTGAAGACTCGTCGACTCGGTGACATTTCAGTCTTGACTTTGACGTCTTGGACAGACCTATTGCAGGTGCTTCTTGGCGATGACCGTGAGCGGAGCTGGGACAATATGATCCTTGGTGAGGAGTACATCAATACAAACCTGCAAAAGGAAATTGACCAAAATAAACCTGCACGTCAAGATACTATCAAACGTTTTGACTTCTTGGTGGGATCCAAACGAAGCAATTGGACTGAGATCGGTCAAACTCGAGGCAAGGGCACATTCGAACACCACGTGGGACGATTAGAACCGCTGGAAGTCGTGCATTCTCAGCCCATCAAACGAAACCGGTGGTTTCTTAATCACAATCAGCTAAAGCTAAAATTCCATTAAAGAGCGTTTTCACGGGGTAGAACTTTCTCAGGGAATATAAGGTTTTCATGAGACTGATCTTGAGCCACCATGAGAAAGCTAGAGCAACCGCTCATTCGGGATGCCTCGTCGGGATCGCACAAGAACTCAACTTCATCTCGATGAAGGCTCGGCAAGGGGCAGCGGCTAGAATTTGCAGTTTTTTTGGAGGTTCAACGATGGACCTGCAAAGTAGAAATTATAAACCGACGAAGACATGAACAAGCCCACAAGTCGGTGGTTGGTGGTCGTCAAATTGAAGTTGGACGACTCTCCCTCAACGTTCGATGGATTCAGTCGAAGAAGACTTCTGACTCATCTTGGTGTTGCTCATTCTTCTTTTTGGCCTTCTCCTCCTGGCTTGGACTCCTATTCTTCTTTTTGGCCGTATATGCCTTGAGTGGCCTCCTATTAATTGTGAACGGAGGTCCCCATTTATAGAACAAATTAGGATTTTGCGACTTTCATTTAATTATGAAATAGTCCCTCAACTTTGGATAATCGCAATTTGATTCGGAGACAAAAATATTCTATTTCATAAAGCCTTTTTCTTAATTAATGAGCATCTTTAATTAAAAGGCTTTTTTTCCCAAATTAAACATTAAATGGGCTGATTTAGGCGCAAATTAAGCCTTGAGACCTTGTAATTTTCAGATCACTTGCTCTAGCTAGAATTTCCCATGGGTGTTGGCCCATTCACGCATCAATTTCGGGTCCGAGCCGCCGGTCCAATGCAAAATGTAATGCATGAATGCATAAAATAAACTATCTTATATGACAAATGATTTAGTTATTTTTGGTAGGAACTAATCTTAGTTCCTAATTTTTTTAAATTTATTTATGCAAAATAAATGACTGAAAAAGGAAAAATCAAAATTTTGGTGTCAACAATGTTGGCTCTCTTAGGCTTGGTCATGTTTTACATAGAGAGTTTAATGACTTTTTTAATCATGAGTGGCCGCGCAAATACTTTTAGATCCGATGTTGGGCCTTAACCTTTCGTTGATCATGTCTATCACTTATACGCTGAAAGGCACATAGTTTGAACGAAAACCTCAAGCTGTCACTAATAATCTATGAAAGACTTTATCCTTAAATATTGAGGGAACTCTTTCACTTTGTTTTCTTTTTTTTAATTTTGCAAATGAATCAAACATTATGAATGCTCGAAACTTAGGAAGGAGACCTAAACACACATCGATATTCCAAAAACGTCGTCCTTCATCTTGGGCCGACATGAATCGTGGCCAGTGGATTACTTGGGCTTAAGTGCTTGGGTACCCCGGCCCAAAAAAAGCCCAGCTACGAGGTCAAAGTTGTCAATCCCCGCGCCCTATATAAAGGAAGGTTTTATCGTCTCCGCAGAGAAACCCTAGGGACACTGGAAGCCGCGGTGGTGTCTGAGCTAAACTCTCCAGCAGGTCCGTCTCTTTCGCATCCCTATCGTTCTTCGTTCTGTTCGATTCTTTCCTCGTGGATTGATTCTTTGTGCGTACTTTTTTACCACCGATGCGAAAATAGTTTGGGGAAGTTTGAGTTCTTGGCGTGGCAAATTGATTTGTTGCTGTAAATGCCTGAAATGATTTCATAGAAGATCTTGCTGCATGCTTATTCACTTTGTTGCTTGGTGGTTGCTCATCTGTTTAATCGCTTGAATTACAGCTAGTTTATTGGGGTCGAGGCTTACGGTGCTTGTTTTCATGTGCGGATTCTCCAGGTTTTAGCTTTGCTTAGGTAGGATTTCGTCGACCGGAAATGGCTCCAGCTAAAGGTGAGATTTCGCTTCTGTTGGCACTTTGTCGTTTGAAATTGGTGTTAGTATGCTTATCTGGGGAGATGTATTGTGCTCCTAATGCCTGATGTACAGTAAGGGTTCGTCTTGATAAGGCGGGTGCTGATATCATTTCTGGGAACTTTTTAGTGTGTTGGCATTGGTAGTAGTGAAGAAGAAAATAGCTGTAAACTTTCCAGTCCTTGAGAATTAATGTTCCATCGCATTGCTATATAGATACCTGGAGGAGTTGAGGTAGGACTACGATCAGATCAGATGCTTATGAGCATTTCACTCTTGTTCGATTTTGTTCTAATTACGATTTGTCGGCCTATCTTAATCTGAGTGTTTCATGGTCGAATAAGAAGAAGCTCTGCCATTATGTTGTCCTGAAATTAACGATGTCTGATGCTCTATTTATGCATGTCTTGTGATATACTTATGAAGGGAACCTAGATTAGCAGGATTGCCCCTTTTTTTAATGTGAAGTCGTGTATCAATCTTCATTGGCAGGCTGTATTTAACCGTGAAAGTGATGTTTTCTAATTGGTAATTTATGCATGATATTTGGTTGGCAATCGGTTTACAGAGGAAATACTATGTTCCTGCTTATGGGAACTTTCTGTGTCTGTGCTTCGTCTGAATCCCCTTTACTAACTCTTATTTTTACTCTGAATCCAGCTGACACTACGAAAAAGGCCGACCCTAAGGCCCAGGCATTGAAGGCCGCCAAGGCTGTCAAATCAGGTGCAGCAACCTTCAAAAAGAAGGTTAAGAAGATCAGGACATCCGTCACATTTCATCGCCCAAGGACATTGAAGAAGGAAAGAAATCCAAAGTATCCAAGAATCAGTGCACCCCCAAGGAATAAGTTGGATCATTATCAAATTCTGAAGTATCCACTTACTACTGAATCTGCAATGAAGAAGATTGAGGACAACAACACGCTAGTCTTCATTGTTGACATTCGTGCTGACAAGAAAAAGATCAAAGATGCCGTCAAGAAGATGTATGACATTCAGACCAAGAAAGTCAACACTTTGATCAGGTAATTTTCATCATCTTGAACTCTCTGTGGCAGCTCACTGAGTAGTTTGCATGGTTGGGTCCTGGCAAATAGAAGATCATATAAAGTGCTGTTTGTTCTATTGACAATTGTTCCTCTGATAAGACAGAAGCTAAGTTTCTTATTCAGGATGAATGTGGTTGAGTTTTGTATTGAACAGTTCAAGACAATCAGCTGAATGCTGTGTAATTGGTGATCTGATGATAAATCAAGCTGGATGAGTATGTTAATATTTCTTTTTCAATTGTCTAATACTGAAAAAATGGTTGGTATACTGGGAGTTCTAGTCTAGCCGTCTGCTGGTTAACTATTAACTGCCTCGACTTTAATGGATCGAGTCTGAGTGACTTTGCTTTGCTTTATGCAGGCCTGATGGGACTAAGAAGGCATATGTTAGGTTGACACCGGATTACGATGCTTTGGATGTTGCAAACAAGATTGGAATTATCTAAGCTAGAAAATGCCAGATGTTTTGTCAGAGTGGAATATTTCAGTCTGTAGCTTCCATAGATTTGTTGGGAGTTTTGAGTTGGATTGCAGTATACTCCTTGCTAATTTTCCCTCCAATAGATGTGCACTTTGAATTGAGTTGTTTCAATTTCTATCCTCCATCTGATGCTTACTATGAATGGTCAGAAGAGGTTTTGGTACTTTTGCAGTTATTCTCTGGTTGCGCTCCATCGAGTCTGACAGTCCCACCCTTTTAAGGACTGGAGGAGTGGTTTATGCATTTGGTGCCCTCTAGGAGTGGTATCAAAATTAGTTGAACTGGAAAAAACCCAGCCAGTAGACCTTTACTGGAATCCAGCCCTCTTGCATTTATTAGGTCCGGGTGTGGTTTCCAAAATAATGCCCTCTAGTTGCTTTACATTGTCAAAGGCACATATGAGTACAATATCCATGCGGTTTAATAACTTTTATTAGGTCTGCTTCAGGTGCAAATGCCAAATTATATCTATAACATTTGTCTAAGTTGCTTGTAAGTTTAGTCTTTGCCTCGTCAATAACCAAAATGGTAGTTTCGATTCTGATATCTAGTGGGTTGAAGTAAGTCTTGCTGTAACTATGCTTTACGATCCTCAGTGTTGGCTTTGCCTCCAGCTAAATGTTGGAGCTGAGATTTTAAGCCAAATTGAGACGGTAAAATTTTCGTCCTTGTGATTTTTCCGAGATACTCGTACAACTCCTATTTGGTGAAAGAAATTCATGTTTATATCATGTCTGTACAGAAAAGCTAAATTCTTATTTTCAACTTCATGACACGATCCTTGAATCATCTCATAATGGATTCACGTATTGAAAAATACATCCAGTGTACACAAGTCCAGTTCTTTAATTCAAGATGTAACGCTAGAAACAGACAAAACTCTCTCCGGTTTTCTTGTGGTGTATGCAATAGGCATTTCTATGGTGGTGGCATTGCCATATCTAAAATGACAACAGCCCAAATGAATACCGAAGTTGTCATAATCACAGACTGGCGAATCCCACAGATATCTCTGTAATTGTTGAGTTTAGTGTAAATTGCATTTTAAGCTGCTCTTCTGTCCTGGAGGGCAGTAATACAGCATCTTCTCTCAACTCTCTCTCTCTAACGGGTTTGCAAAAGCAGAATTTATCGACGTGAGCAGTGAATTGTGAGTCCCTGTTAAGTGAAGGTGGCTGCATTTACTTTACTCTTATGTCTTATCTAAAGATGGATAGGCAAATAGCCTCTTCATATGAAGAATCTTTTATACAGAGATTTAAGCAGCATCATTACCAACTGGCTCTTTTAATGAAATTATCTTTTTTACAGATATCTCAAATTCTTAAAAACACAATGAAGTTTTTCCTCTTACAAAAAAATGATTCAGTCCGATAGCAGTGACGGCAGTCATTGATCTTGTACAACTCAAGAACAGGACAATTGTGCTTGTTGATCAGAAACTGGTTTGCTTACCCTTAATGGTTATCCGAAAACTAGGCAGCTCCATCATATACAGTGAGAATTTTGAAGGAATCAACTACCGTTTCTAATTTATCTTTCATCTTCTCCCACCTCCTTTCGTTTGCCCCTGTTGTCAAAGTATAGAACTTACCTGCCATATGATGGAACTAACTCTCAAAAAATTTGAGCATCCATTCGTATGAAAAGAAACTGAAGCTCACATCTTTCGTGGGAATATGTAAGAGAGGCAAATCAGTGTTATACCATTGCCAATAGAGATGGTGCCAAGAGCATGGCGGATATAGTTTGGAGCTTTAGCAACGAACTCGAAAGTGTAGTATGCTTTCCCATCAACATCATGCTGTTATATGAACATAAGAGAAAACTGATCAGATCTGTCATGCAGCAATAGTAGCAGCATCTGCCATTCTATCAATACAGGATAGATTAGACACACAATGCACCGATGTAGG
This sequence comes from Rhodamnia argentea, assembly GCF_020921035.1. Classification (NCBI taxonomy): domain Eukaryota; kingdom Viridiplantae; phylum Streptophyta; class Magnoliopsida; order Myrtales; family Myrtaceae; genus Rhodamnia; species Rhodamnia argentea. The sequence goes on along the minus strand of NC_063154.1, from coordinate 3,263,255 downwards.
TAATGGCATCATCTATTTTCCTGCCATAACTTCAGCTCTAAAAGCTTAGAATCTTGGAAAAGTAACACGTACAAGAGGGTATATTTTCTATAAAATTGTTTTTATGTGCTAAATAGCTTTATGCCAGTATTCGAGCTAATTATGGAACTTTCACTGCGTGAGGTAACATTTACATGTTGAAAAGCCATGGAATCTTGATGAGGTCTCTAATTGTTTAGTTTGTCTTGGTAAGCATGCTTGCATCCTCAGTCAAATGTACAGTGATCTATCGTCTAACATTTTTGGAGGCGTCACGGCATGTGTTTAAGGCTTTCCAGAAAGGCAGCTTACTTGGTATCTTGAAATTCCAGATACCTTATCAACGTTAGCCCCTTTAATGAGAATTACCATTATTGAAGCTGCAAGATCCACCTTTATTTATCTATATTTTGGAAATGGTGATCTGATATGTCTAAAAGTGAGAAGAAGGCAGAAATCAGAAACTGCGGTTGTAAACAAATAGAAGAGCGAATGCTTTTCACTAGATAAGTGGCAACACTACACTAATGCCAGCAAAAGCGAAATAAGAAAAGGATTTTCATACATCCACTTTTCTCGAAAGCAGAGCAGGTATCACTCAATCTGTTGGATGTGTGTATAGAAGTATGATTACATGAGAAAGAACTGATAAAATCTACCTCCTTTGCAGCGATGAGTTTTGTCTTTTGAGAAGGAGGGGCCAAAACCTTTTTTATGAGAGTTTCTGCAACCTGTGACAGTTAAACATAAGGTATTGCAGTCTCTAACAACTAACTAATAAACAGACAAATCTTGCAAGAGCCAGGAACCCAACAGTGTTGAACAACAGCATAGTCCCAATGGAAATGTCAAGGATGGCAACATAAACATAGAACAGCTATTCACCTGTTCAGGTGGTCCTAAGTCTCGTATATCCTCTTTGTTCGTGGGGATCATATTGACACTAACACTTTCCAGGGGCTCGATGACATCTTTAAACACCTTATCTTGACCTTGAATTACCACTTCCTGTGGTGCAAAACTAAATCAATCAAAATAACTTGAGATGAAACAAGAAACCGAGAAGCCTTGCATTACTGTCCTATGGAAAAAGAGGAGCGATTCAGGCATACCTCCCATCCAAATGGATAGACAAATGAGTAACCGTCCTTTTTGTCCGTTACTGACAGAAACCCCTTTTTAGTTTCTGCAGCAACTGAACCATATTAGGTATCAGCCATTAGTACTAAGAAGGTACTGCCTGTATAAAAGCAGGTGCCACTCTTAAAGCTTCTTAAAATTTTCAGATTTCAAATAACCCCTCATGAATTGTTTGTGGAAAATTAAACTATACTGTACGGAATTTCGTTCTTACACGAGATAGAATCTTGGTTAACCACTGCAATGCCTGGAACGGTGACTCCGAGGGCCAGCAGTTGACGCCTTCCTGTTTGGTATGTAAAAAAAGTACAGGAGAACATGAATATAACCAACATGAAAAACTACTTGCAGTCAATCAAGCCACATTGATCATAGGAATCCAAGAATAAGCAAAGAAAAGTGGCAAGCTGTCAAATGCCTCATGCCACGTCAACAGTAACTTTCGCCGGTTTCGATGAGCAAAAAAGGCGTCAAATGGCACTATGCCCCTGAATTATAAACCCACCATGATCTCACAATCCCTATCAGGTACTCATAAGCCAAACCTGTTCCCTATCACAATCTACAGAACATCAACTTGTTTAGAGAAAACACCATGAGCTGGTGTCCATTGCCTGGAAAATGCATCCATGTAAGGTATGGACTACTAAGAGAGTCACATTGTTGCGGTTTCCAGAGTCGCAACATTAGCTAATACACGACGCTTTAAGATGCTCGACTCTTCAATCTGCGCGAGCTTGGCGTCTATACGTGTTACTTTTCTCGATACAGTTCGTACACGAAGCCGGACATGTCCGTCAAATCACAATGTACATAAGGAGAGCGCAACAAACACGACCAGCGACAGCGACAATTCGAGGAATCAAACAATGCAGGCGGAAAACCAACACGAGAGCAACAACTCAAACCTTACCGAGACAATGCGAAGTCGAAGCTGAAGAAGCTACTTGCTCAGCTCTGACAACGCACGGCGGCGCGCTTGCGCTTCTTCTACAGCTAGGCAGGGTACCGTGCCTCTGCGACGCCAACTGACAACAACACACAGAATCCACTCGATTATCCCAACCAAAAGACCAAGAGAGAGAGAGAGAGAGAGAGAGAGAGAGAGAGAGAGAGAGAGAACCTGAGGAAGAGAGTTAGGAGGAAAAGAGCGGTGAATCGACGGATAATTCTGCAATGACGCCATTTTTGGTGAAGAAGAAGAAGATCGCTCTGGTTCAGTCGGTATCAGTTTTGTGGCGGAGGACCTTATCCTTTCTTTTTCCCTCTCCTCGTCCGCTTCACAAGACTTGCGCGCTTGTTCGTCTGCTGACGTCATGGGCTCCCATCGTATTCAGTTGAGAAGCAGTTATTACCTGTAAGCCATGCAGGTGCGCTGGACTTAGATGAGCCGTCGGATCTCTCATCCGACAGTTCACGTAAATTATGGTCCACGTAACCGCGTTCATTTTAAAAAAAATTAATAGTTTACGGCAAGTTTAGCCGTACAAGCAGTCCTTTTTAGTTTGGGATAATAACACTAAATTGTGATAAATTTACCTTAAATATTCGATTTTATTGACCATAAAAATAACGTTTTACAACACAAAAAAATTGAAAATATACACACTTTATTAGATTTTCAAACCTCTTCAAAAAATAAAATAAAATAAAATAGAAACAAATGAGAAAAAATGTCATCATTCTAAAAGTTAGCTTTTATATAACGGATAAAAAATCCTATCCGACCTATCTACCCTCTCCCCTGGTTTTTTATCCGGTTATATCCCCTCTATATCCGACATTATACTATTGACACCTACCAAACACCGGATATGATAAAATATATCATATCCCGAGTTTTATACGGACGATCAAACGCAGCCGTTTACGGCAAGAATTAGCCCACAGCCCCTTTAGTTTGGAATAATACCACTAAAAATTCCAAACCGATACACCTATAATGAATTTATCTTAAATTATTTTTTTAACCACCAAAGACCCTAAATTACAATTCGTTAGTTTTTGTTAAATTTTACCGTCGAATTACTGAGTTAAATGACACGTGAAAATTATCGAGTATATACGTTATCATCTATTTGTTATAGGTATATCAATTTGAGATTTTTCGTAGTATTAACTCAATTGAACAAAAATTAACGGGAGATAAATTTATCACACGTGTACCGGTTTGAAATTTGTTATGGTAAAAAAAATTAATTTGAAGTAAATTTGTCACGCTTATATTAGTTTGGAATTTTTTGTGGTCAAAAAATAGTTTGGGATAAATTTATAACAAATATACCAATTTTGAATTTTTTATAGGCTAAAAAAATAATTTATGGAATAAATTTTATTACAACCGTATCAGTTTGAGATTTTTTTTATAATATTAACCTTTTTAGTTTTTGTGCCCCTCCTACTTTTACGATTTTGCCACCTTTCTCTCGGTGCCACGAACAGGGCCTCCACCTAGACTTGTGTTTTTAAACTCAGCCAGGCCAAAGAATCATCGGTCCGACCTACAGGTAGCGGGTCAACGGTTCAACCAATTGAACTGGCCGGTTGATAAGTTTCATAATTTACAGCTAAACATTGGATCCATTACTCCTAAATAGCAAATGAGCACCTAACTTACTTGGTTTGGGAGGTAGTAGCTTACATCCCGAGAACTCAGGGTTAAACCAATCAACGCGATTCGAGAGGACGGGGAGAAGAATTAGGGTTTTCGGGTGCTTCCTACGACCTCATAGTTTGTGTGTGATTGAGTGAACAAGTGTCTAGTAGGAAGCACCAATAAATGGCAACACTCTATTGATTGAATATTGCGCAATTACTTTTGAATTATAAGCCCATTAATTCACTCCTAAACATAAATCATTCGGATTGGGACTGGTCATACCCATCAAATACGAGCGATTGGAGTAACGGAGATTGTCACCATTCTTCGTGGACTCAATTTAACCTGTCCGAGTCGTAAAAGATCGTTGGCGAGCCTAACATAATACTGACGTCTAATTGATATAATGCCCATTCGCAGACTCATCCAAATTGATCGTCGGGCCCCTTTGACTCGGGTGGGTTCGGATCACCGGCTCAACCTCTATTCTATTTCTCGTGTCCTTCGTCAATCGCGAGAGAACGGCATCGTTTTGGAAATTTGTAGCATCCGACGCGGGGAATTAACGTTTGGTTTTCCTCAGTTTTATTCCCGTTTTAACCTGGTTTTCTTAGCTGGCCCTTTTGTGTGTTTTACAGATATCACCGTCATTATTAAAAATGGAGCAAAGATCAAAGGGATGCCAGCAGGGCCACCAGAGCGCACGAGTCGCACAGAGCAGATGCTCTGGCAAGAACGAGCAGAAAGGAGTCCACCACGCCCAATCATGCCTCTACTTTGGCCCCCAACAATGACCATCAAAAAAAGGGGAAGGCTGTACGGTCACGAGTCATCTTTTAAGTAGTGCATTAGAACAACCGATAATATGGCCATGTCAAGCTGTTCGAGATCGGCCTGCAAAGTCGAAAAGCCGCCGCCAGCTCGATTCCTCAATTCATTCTCGGTTCGTTTCCGAATGAAAATCCTCGGATCCCGTGCCCTAGAGATAGCTTTTTAGATAGATTATCATATCATTCAATGTGATCGAGACGAGGAGTATGGGGTTTGTTAGTCGATCATGATTACGTTTTCCTACCGTATTAACATAGCTTCTAAAGTTTTTCAAATGTCTCGCAACAAATGTCTGGTCAACTTCACATATGACTGTATAAGATTAATGGAAACATAGTATCGTCGTACCACCTAAATCGTCTGTCTTCATTGACTTTTTCTGTTAGAGGGTAGACTAGTTAACCATTAAAACGAGTGATAAAAGAAAAAACCATTCATCCTGAAGAAATTGCTGGTAATGTCACATGCAACCCATTAAAAAGAAGGTAGTTAAGATGGTCCATCTCATCATTCAATAATCTTAAACTACTCAATTAATTTACTGGTGAACAAACATAACTATCCCCCTTGAATTCCCAAATTGCCCTCCTTCTCAAACCATAATAACAGAAAGAGCCCCCACATTGAAAAGGAGAAGAAAGGAAAACGCCTTTCTCACCGTAACAGAAAAGACTCCTCCTTCATTAAGGGGGGGAAAAGAAAAATTGGCCATTGCCGGCATTTGACCGTTAAGGGAACTCTCTCCGCGTCGAACGCCCGCGAATCGACGCCACCGTCCTCGCTGACCAGGCCGTGGACTCGCAGAGTCAACTCGCGAGTCGGAATTTCGTTTTGCTTTGGCGCTCCGATAGCGAAAGCACGGGAGGGCGAAGAGACGCCGGAGCTCCGTCTTTTCACTTCACGGATCGACGCGGAGCTGGAGCCGTCAGCGTTAGAAGGTTTTGGTACTCTTCTTTTTGGATAGGGCGGCGGAGTCGGAGGGTTTTGACAAGATGATGATATCGCGAGGTTTGTTCGGGTGGTCGCCGCCGCACATACAGCCGTTGACGCCGGTCTCGGAGGTGTCGGAGCCGCCGGAGTCTCCGTCTCCGTACATCGACACCAGCGCGGAGATGTCCGGGGCCGCCCCCGATCCGCCGGCGGACGACGGCGAGGAGATGGAGGAGGGGGAGGAGATTGAGCCGCCGCCTGCGGCGGTGCCGTTCTCTCGCCTCTTCGCCTGCGCGGACCGTCTCGATTGGGCGCTCATGATCACGGGGTCGCTCGGTGCCGCCGCTCATGGAGCAGCTCTGGTGGTCTACTTGCATTACTTTGCGAAGATTGTGCATGTGTTGCACTCGGGGCCTAAGGCAGACCCCAACGAGACATTTCACCGATTCAAGGAGGTAATTCGATGGTTTATTTAAAAATAATTGGCTGCAGAGAGCTTAAGATGGTAGTATGCATTTGGGATTTTTCTTCTGCCTTTGATCGGTGGATTTTCTTTTTCTTTTTTCGCTGAAGGCAAAAGTTACAACAAACTGGATAGGATAGGTTAAATGTTGAGGGCGTCCGATGTTTGGGTAAAGGAAGTTTGGCAATTGGCTGAGCCTTTTTCCGTGCATCTTTTGTGGACTCCTTCGTCGTTTAGGTTTAATCTACTCAATTTGGAGGATCGGCAGTTTGCTTCCATCGTATTGGTTTAGTTTGTAGAAATGTTTGAGATGGTTCACTAGTTTCTGTTTCACTCAATTTGAAGAAGATAGTGGTCTTAAATGGGGAAGATATATGGCATATGCAACCAACTTCAGGTAGTGCTAAATTTAGTTAAATGGTTAAAAGACTATTTCAGTCATCAATCATACTTTCTTTCTTCTTGAAGATTAGACAGGGGAGCACAGTCATGTAATCCACAAATCAGTTCATGATCAACCTGGATTTCTCATAATGGTGGGGCTAAATCATTTACAGAGATGCTGAACACAGAAGAAAGTCTCAAACTTGTTCCTGTTGTCAAATGTTTTGCTCCTTACTGTGGCATGAAGAGATGATATTAAGTTTGGTTTTTGTATACTTTATTGATGGTACTTTGCAAAACTTGTAAGCTGACTGTCATTGCTCGGACGTTTCAGTGAGCTTTATGTGAGGATTAGAATTTGTGGATATTGAATTAGCCAATTCAATTAAAAGTCATATTTTCTCTCTGCAGCTTGCTTTATATCTGGTCTACATTGCCGTGGGTGTTTTTTTCGCAGGTTGGATAGGTAAGGCCCAGAAAACTCAAAACTTATTTTTGCAAAACCAACCCACTTGTAACCCTTTATATCCGAGTTGGCTGACTTGGTCTTTGTAATAGAGGTTTCTAGCTGGATCCTGACGGGAGAACGACAAACCGCTGTCATTAGGTCAAAGTATGTTCAAGTCCTACTTAACCAGGAAATGAGTTTTTTTCACACATATGGAGAAAATGGAGATATTGTGAGTCAGGTATTAAGTGATGTATTGCTCATTCAATCTGCAATCAGTGAAAAGGTTAGTTCAGACAAATACATTAAATTTGCAGTTTCTTGGCTACTACAATGAGAAGTTTGAGCAGATATCTGATATTGAATGGCATTGTTGCCGATACAGGTTGGCAATTATATTCATAATATGGCTACTTTTGCCTGTGGGCTGGTTATTGGATTTGTGAACTGTTGGCAGATTGCTCTTATAACTTTAGCAACCGGCCCTTTCATTGTAGCTGCTGGAGGAGTATCGAACATATTTCTTCATAGGCTTGCTGAAAATATTCAAGATGCTTATGCTGAAGCAGCTAGCATTGCTGAACAGGTATTTTTTTTTTTTCCTCCCCAATCACTTCTCCTCCACCTGAAAAGGATATAGGAAAGCTGAATAAAATGAGGGTTATTCTAGCTGGAAAGGCAAAGAATCAAGGGTTCTTTCGGCTAGGGATCGCTATACATTTTATTTGGCCTTTGTTCTTTTTCTTATTTTTCTGGTGGAGGGGCAGGGCGATCAATATGAGGCTGTGATTGCCAAATGGATATCTTGCATGTACATGCACTCTTCTGTAAGAAAGTCATCTCGACAATATTATGTACATGCACTCTTCTGTAAGAAAGTCATCTCGACAATATTATGTACATGCACTCTTCTGTAAGAAAGTCATTTCGACAATATTTTCTGTGCTACAGTTTATTTGGGCACTAGTTTAACTTTTTTTGTTGGAACAAATTCATTTATACTATTTGTCTAGCTCCAGCAGGGAAATACTCGATTCAATCATATTCAGAAGGAATGAATAGTTTAAGTCTCGGTTTAGTCATGGGTTTATAGCATTTAGGGACTGATGATCTACGGCTAGGAATGACTCCTTTGTTTGCTTTTCTTATAGATCTGTGAATAAAAAAGCATCATTTTTAGAACTCACGTGCTGTTCCCTCAAGGGAAATTTCTTCATTAATATCTAGAACTCATATCTATAGCATCAACAACTGGTGAATCTGCATTAATATATGACACCACTGTGTGCACTACTATCAGAAATCCCATCAAAATTACTTATAACTATGGATGCTGTCTTGAAGTTGCCATCCTTCCTTTTAAACATTGGTGGCAGTTCTCATTCTAAGCTGCCCATTTTGAAACTTTGGCAGGCAGTTTCTTGCAGTAGGACCTTGTATGCATTCACCAATGAAACTCTCGCCAAATATTCTTATGCTACATCATTGCAAGCGACCCTAAGATATGGAATCATGATAAGCCTTGTGCAAGGACTTGGACTTGGATTCACGTATGGCCTTGCTATATGTTCTTGTGCTTTACAACTTTGGGTTGGACGATTTCTGGTTACCCATGGAAAAGCTCATGGTGGCGAAATTATAGCAGCATTATTTGCTATTATCTTGAGTGGCCTGTAAGAACCTTATTCCCCTTTTTATTCTGTATTACATTACTTTGCTCTTAAGGTTGCATCCCATGTTTGTACAGTGGACTGAATCAAGCTGCAACCAATTTCTACTCCTTTGACCAAGGGCGATATGCTGCTTATAGACTTTTTGAGATGATAAGTCGGTCATCCTCTGTTGGTAATAATGATGGAAATTCCCTAGTATCTGTTCACGGAAACATCGAGTTTCGCAATGTATATTTCAGCTATCTGTCACGTCCTGAAATCCCTATTCTAAGTGGATTTTATCTCAGTGTGCCTGCTAAGAAAGCTGTGGCACTTGTCGGTAGAAATGGATCTGGGAAAAGCAGCATCATTCCACTGATGGAGCGGTTTTATGATCCTACTTTAGGTATGACAGCACCTTCTAATTTGTGGTATTCCTCCAAATGTTTCCATCAGATTTCCGTAACAACTTTAGCAACTATTTCTGCTTGCAGATTCCAATTGTTTTCACAATTTTTGTTGCAGGAGAAGTTCTTCTGGACGGTGTGAATATTAAAAACCTGAAACTAGAATGGTTGAGAAGTCAAATAGGTCTAGTCACGCAGGAACCTGCTTTGCTAAGTCTTAGTATAAGAGATAACATAGCTTATGGACGCAATGCTTCATCAGATGAGATTGAAGAAGCTGCTAAAGTCGCTCATGCACATGCCTTTATTAGCTCGCTTGAGAAAGGATACGAAACACAGGTAAAAACTTGATGCACATTCATTATTGTAGTAGCTTTATTAACTTCATTTCTAGGCTTGTGATCTTCACGTAGTTAGTTATTTTGATAGCCTAAAAAGAGCTTTTGGCTGTCTCAGGTAGGTAGAGCTGGGTTAGAATTGGCAGAAGAGCAGAAAGTTAGGCTTGCTATTGCCAGAGCAGTGCTTCTAAATCCATCAATCCTTCTGCTGGATGAGGTTACCGGCGGACTGGATTTTGAGGCTGAAAAAGCTGTCCAAGAAGTTCTCGATCTTCTCATGTTAGGACGTTCGACTATAATTATTGCTCGACGCCTTAGACTTATAAGAAATGTTGATTATATTGCTGTGATGGAGGAGGGTCAACTTGTTGAAATGGGGACACATGATGAGTTAGTCACTTTGGATGGACTTTATGCGGAACTTCTAAAATGTGAAGAAGTGGCAAAACTTCCCAGGAGGTATAATACGATTTTCACGAGTCTTTCTTAATTAGTGTAGTTGATATGAAGTGTGCTGATCGCTCATGAATATATCCAGGATGCCCTTAAGAAATTACAAAGAAACTGCGGTTTTCCAAATTGAAAAAGATTCTTCAGCAAGTAACAGTTTCCAGGAAGCTTCATCTCCCAAAATGATGAAATCACCGTCTCTTCAGAGAGTCCCTGGCATTCATGGAGTCCAGACCCAAGATGTTATAGACAACTTTCAAGAATCACCAAAAACCAGGAGTCCTCCGCTGGATCAAACATCTGAAAATGGGATTTCTTTGGATGAGGCAGATAAGGAACCAATATTCAACAGGCAGGATAGTTTAGAAATGAGACTCCCGGAGTTACCGAAGATTGAGGTTCAGCCTGCACAACAACAAAAATCCAATGGTTCAGACCCTGAGTCCCCTGTTTCGCCCTTTTTGACATCTGACCCAAAAAATGAACGCTCTCACTCTCAAACTTTTAGTAGATCCCTTAGTGAGTCTGATGATGTTTCAATAAAAGATAAGGATGCCAAGGACAAGCCGATTCAGGAAGAACCATCCTTTTGGAGATTGGCAGAGCTGAGTTTCCCAGAATGGCTTTATGCTGTTTTAGGCAGCACAGGTGCTGCTATTTTTGGTTCTTTTAATCCTCTGCTTGCTTATGTCATTGCTTTGATAGTGGAAGCGTACTATAGGCCTAGTGAGGGCCGTCGTCACCTGCGGCAAGAGGTTGACAAATGGTGCTTGGTTATCACCTGCATGGGTATAGTGACTGTGGTTGCCAATTGTCTGCAGCATTTCTATTTTGGTATCATGGGAGAGAAAATGACTGAGCGTGTCCGTAGAATGATGTTCTCAGGTGAGTTCTATGTATTTTTTTTTTCTTTTTCTACTGGAGTACTTTGTGTCAATTCTACTTGTGCATCTAGTTTTGGACTTTTACGGGCTTTTACTAGTGACCAGCTATTTCAGCACCTCTGAAAAGACTTGTTTATTTATCTACCTACCAGCAATGCTGCGCAATGAAGTTGGGTGGTTTGATGAAGAGGAGAACAGTGCCGACACTCTATCAATGCGCTTGGCAAACGATGCTACATTTGTAAGAGCTGCTTTTAGCAACCGCCTCTCAATATTTATACAGGACACTGCTGCTGTGATTGTGGCTGTCCTCATTGGAATGCTTCTCCAATGGCGATTGGCACTTGTGGCTTTAGCAACCCTGCCTGTTCTTATGATCTCTGCTCTAGCCCAGGTTAGCTTTTATCCTTTATCTACCTCTTACCCTCAGCGACTCTTTGTATGTTCTGCCTAAATGTCTCTAACAGCGTAAAACGTGCTCAAGGCGCATTTTAGAGAATGGACTTGTATCTTTCTGCATCTCAGTTTTGTTGTAAATGGAAAAGGTTACAGTAGTCGTAATACCTCCAGATTTCTGTTGCTCTCTCTCCTTTCTGTACTCCTTCATAGGACATATAAGATCACACCGTTCATTGTTGCAACCGCAAGGTGTTATTGATTGCAACTGCAGTGCGATGATTTTTGCCAAGGGGTATTTTTTATGAACCTTAAAACTATTAAGTGATTCTAAGCTGTTTCAAGGAAACTTTTCATTTTTGAGGATTCCGTGTACTTTTCTGTCTATGTTTTTCATTTATGGCAAATTATCTGTTGTAGAAACTGTGGCTTGCTGGTTTCTCAAGGGGCATCCAGGAGATGCACAGGAAGGCCTCTTTGGTTCTTGAGGATGCAGTTAGAAACATCTATACAGTTGTTGCCTTTTGTGCTGGAAACAAGGTAATGGAGCTATACAAAATACAACTACAGAAGATATTCAGGCAGAGTTTTCTCCAAGGAACCACAATTGGTTTTGCATTTGGTTTCTCACAGTTTCTCCTCTTTGCCTGCAATGCTCTTCTACTCTGGTTCACCGCCTTATCTGTCAAGAATGGTTATATGGATTTGCCGACAGCTGTCAAAGAGTATATGGTATTCTCTTTCGCGACATTTGCGTTGGTTGAACCTTTTGGATTGGCTCCATACATACTCAAACGGCGGAAATCTCTTGCCTCTGTGTTTAAAATAATAGATCGAGTGCCTCAAATTGACCCGGATGATAGTTCTGCGTTGAAACCTCCCAATGTTTATGGAACCATTGAGCTGAAAAATGTGGACTTCTGTTATCCGACTCATCCAGAACTGTTGGTACTTAGCAATTTTAGCCTCAAGGTTAATGGAGGACAAACTGTAGCAGTGGTGGGAGTTTCAGGGTCCGGTAAGAGCACTATAATATCTTTGATAGAAAGATTCTATGATCCAGTTGCAGGGCAGGTCCTACTGGATGGACGAGATCTTAAATTGTACAACTTGAGATGGCTGAGGAGCCATCTGGGTCTAGTTCAGCAGGAACCGGTCATCTTCTCAACAACCATAAGGGAAAACATCATTTATGCACGCCACAATGCAAGTGAAGCTGAGATGAAGGAGGCAGCTAGGATAGCCAATGCCCATCATTTCATAAGCAGCTTGCCTCATGGTTATGACACGCATGTGGGGATGAGAGGTGTGGATCTGACCCCAGGCCAGAAACAGCGAATTGCCATTGCTCGTGTTATCTTGAAAAATGCACCTATATTGCTGTTGGATGAAGCTAGTTCATCAATCGAGTCTGAGTCGAGCCGAGTGGTCCAGGAGGCACTCGACACCTTGGTGATGGGTAACAAAACTACCATTCTGATAGCGCACAGAGCCGCGACAATGAGGCATGTTGACAACATTGTAGTTCTTAATGGCGGACAGATTGTGGAAGAGGGGACCCACGACACTTTGATGGCCAAAAACGGCTTGTATGTAAGCTTGACGCAGCCGCGCCTCGGAAAGGGTTTGCGGCAGCATCGACCTGTCTAGATCCAAATTCAGATGAGTCTCGACTTAGTTTCATTTGTATATTTGAGAGTTCCTCCAGAAAGCTAAATTATCTGGGGATTCCCCAAGCAATTATGAAAGAAATGTCGACACGCACCGAGCTGGAGTGACAGATAGCGTGAGGGCAAAAAGAAGTGAATGACAATGCTTACTTAGATGACCGTTCATAGAAATCTGTAAATTAGGATAGGTATTTACCGTAGTTTTTCCCGTTGTTGTTTGGTAATCAGTACAGGGTATTAGATATAGGAGTTTCAGAGTGTGGAGTGATCTTTGAGGACATGCTTTTGTCGAATATAGACGCATATTCCTTTGGATCTTTTGATTGGTTTGTGTACATGAGAGGAAAAAACTTTCAGTTTAATCCTGCTCTGATCTTCATTTTCTTCCCAATTAAAACACTGGTGTTAGGAACAAAGCGAAAGTATTGCTTTACCAAGAAATAATGCGTATTGTTTTCAGAGGTTATCGATGACAGAATTCAGCTCTTTGTTACGAGCGGGATGAAAGAATTTGAATCAAAACATGGACAACGATCTCGACCTCATCACATCTATAAACAAGGTAAAAATACATGGCAACTCTCGGATGGTGCTCGGAATGCGTACTCTTGTGCACAAACGACTCAGATGTCGAGCACTTTAAAAGAGTCCGCGACTACTTTAAGCTTGTTCCTTACTCTTCTCCACCTTCTCTCATTCGCTGCGACGGTCAGAGTGTAAAACCTCCCTGCTCGGAAATGAGCGATGTAATTCAGAAGAATTTTCCATTGGCTTCCCCGATTACATGTTTCAGTGGAAAGCTTACCGTTTGCAACTGCAATGGTTGCAAAAGAGCAACTGGCGAAATTTGAAGATCTGAGCTCATACTCAAATGTGTAATAGTCCTTCCCATCCACAGTTCTCTGCAATTACTCGATCAATGAGAGACTAATGAATCGGTCTGATTCGCAGTAAAGAATGTCTGAATGAATTATAAGTAGGTGTTCAGATTTCATGAAGAATAGAGCAATATAGAGGAGAGCATTGACAGTTGCAAATTACCTCCTGCATGTAAAAAATGTTAGCTATCTGATTAGGTGCAGCGTAAATATTCTTCACCAAGTTAGAGACAACCTGCCACAGCCAAGGATAGAGTAAATAAACAGATCGTGAAGATTCGATGAGATAAAAAATAAACTCGAAGTAAGAGTTGCGAAAATCGTGCCTCATCCATCGGACCCATATCATGGATGTCTTGCTTATCAGTCGGTATGAATCTGACTCTCACATTCTGCAGCTGCAGATACCGATCCTTGAATGCCGAATCATGCCCCCGGAAATCAAATTCCTAATTTGGAACACCAAAAGGAAGTCTCACTCTTTTGAATCATCTCAAATATTATATCAAGCAGAACCTACAAAATGAACAACATTAGAGTGTTTCTTGTGCTTGCAATCTAACTTGAGATCTTGTAACATACCCTCCAATCCGAGGGGTAATAATACGAATACCCGTCCGAAAGGTCGACGAAAGCTTGATAATTTGCCGGCATTTCTGCACCAGAGTGAAGAAAAGGAATGCTAACACGCTCCTTTTTCCAGCATAACATAATTTTCGTCTTCTGAAAAAGCTTAGAACTTTAGAACTAAGAGACTGAGTACCGCCCATTATCCCACCTTGAGCTAGAAGAGAACTGGCAGGCAATAAACTCGCAGTTAACGACCCAATAGCGCCCAAGAGCAGAGGCCTCCTCTTGCAGTTGCCTGAAACTTAGCCGAATTTTCCATCCCTTAATGTCGCAAGAATCCATCTCAGGATGCTATATGCATTCGTGGGATTAATGACTCACTTTCTTCATCGAAGGCTGCAGCAGTGTGATCGCCCAAGCATGTGATGGCGTGATGAAGAGGAAGCTCGCCGCTTGGAGGCGACTCGCTCCATCGAGGCTCGTTCAGCTGTGAAAGAATTGTGGACACAAACAGCCGGTCATATTCAGAAATCAAGAACAGAGAACAACAGAGAACAGAGAATGATGACAGACCTTTTCTTTGAAGGTTCTTGGAACCCAGCTCAGGGAGAGTGAAGAAACGGCCATGAACGTAGCAGCAGCTCTGGCTTAGATGCTGGTTGATTGTGCAAAGTCTACTTTCGGATAATGTACGTTTTGGGAACTTGTGGTCGGGTGAAAACTTCTTTATGGTTTTTTCCTTCCTTTTTTTTCTTTCCTGTGAAATGGATAATTCTGTTGTTATTCAAGGATTGATGGAAGGGAAATCATGAGAGCTCCTGCACGTGAGTCGCATGTGCTGTGAGCTAGCAGAAGCATGTAATGACTAAGGGCTTGCATGTGAACCATTCTGATTCTATTTTTCGAAACAAATAAAGATGAGAATCATGTTTGGTAACGTAAATGATTCTCATTCTGATTTTGTTCCGTAAAACAATTTTAGAGCAAAAAAAAAAATAAAAAAAAATTATTCTGAAAAAAGAATCACTTTTGAAAATCATAAAACAGAATAAAGTCCCACATCTCTCATTTTTTCTTTTCAGTTCTCTTAATTTTTCCTTGATCTAAAAAAAAAAGAGGTCTCATTTCAAATAAAAATATATATGATAATAAAATCTTACATAAAAAATTAAAAATTTAAAAAATTTAAAAATTAAAAAAAATAAGAAAAATTTGAGAAAATCCCTAAAAATAGAAAAAAAAAATTAGATTAGACTAGTTTGACCTTATTTTTAAAAATTTGAGCCTAGATTTTCTATATTTCATAGATTTTTTTTTTTTTTTTAGAAAAATGATAAACATCTTTGCAATTAAATTCGAACAACATTTCTCTAAGCCCTTAGGGCTTCATTAGGATTTTATGATGTGATTTGTCAATTTCATGATTCTTTGATTGTACACACTTGATTTCATTGGTTGTGATTTGCCTAGGTTCATGTACTTTAGGCTTAGTCTAGTTTTAAAAATTTTGGAAAAAGACGAAAAAGACAAAAATAGCCATCATGAACACTTAACAAGCATTGACAAAAAAAAAAAGGAACACTTAGCAAGCTCTCGTTCTTAAATTTATTTATGAATTAAGATTGAGATTTGATTTTCTAGAACAAAAAACACACAATGCGGGACAATGCAATGCATTTTTCTTGTAGAAATGAATGAGTCGTTCGTGTCAATTTTCCACTCGCTCAAAATAGTTTGATGAAATACCATAATAAATGGCAAAAATGACTCGTGACAATTCTTGATATTTATTTTTACATTTCAATATGCAATATGTTATATAAGAGAATCAATATGAATTAATCTTTGATTAATTCGAAATGTATGATGAAATTTCTCAAAGTAACTACTTAATTATTTGACTTAAATGAAAAAAATTGGGAAGATCAATGATTTCCGGGAACAAAAATTTTGTGCAATTATTAAACACGTTTCTATTTTAAGAGCATAAATTTTGAACGCTTATCAAACTCATTTTGATTCTCTAAAACTCATCCAGGGAACAAAATTAGAAAAAGTCATTTTAATCATAATCACTTTTTTGAGATCGAATGATTATCATGCAAGCCTTAATGGGCCGAGGAGGCTCTATTTATTTCCAAATGATCAATTATATTTTCGTATCTATGACCAAAAGACAAAAAAATTAAATTAAATTTTTGTAGGGCCATTTGTTTTGGTCTTTTAGAAAATTACTTAGTCAAAGCTTAAAATGCTACAGACTCCATTTATTTCATTATAAATGATAAATGATTGGCTGAATTGTTTATAAAATAAATGAACGAATTTTTTTTTATCATTGATAAAAAAATATTTTTGACTGAGCAATAGTTTTCAACGATACATGTCATTATTTTAAAAAATTGAAAAAGCTGTGATTGCTTTTGTTTCAAAAGTTTCATATTTTATGAATTATTTATTTTTAAACTCAATTTTAACTAAAAGTTTGAAAAAAATTTGTACATATTTATTTTGAAATATTTCAATTGTTTCACGTCAACTAAAAGGTCAAATTGGGCTAATAAGATCTAAAATGTCACCATCGTCAACCCGAAACGCCTTGCCGTTTCTCTCCCCAAAACCCCTTGTCCATCTGCTGGAACCCCTCTTGCGTCGTTCACTCACGCCATCGTCGTCTGCAGTTCTTTTTTTCACAGTGGGCGAAAATGGTGCTCTCCAACAAGAAGCTGAAGCAGAAGCTAAAGGCGGCTTTAGCCGAATCCCTAGCGAAAAACGAATCGAACTCCGACCTTAATCACGCAAAACCCACCAATCCCGATCAAGATTCGCAGCCACAGTCTCTGAAACAGCTCCTGGGCTCGGCTATTCGGAGACCCAGATTGTCCAAGCGAGAGAAACGCAGGAAATCTCGGTCTTTGGGAGGTGGGGTCGATAGTGGCGAGAAAGAAGATGAGGGTGTTGAAGAGAGGAGGGAGAAGAGCTCATTATTTGAGGAAGTGGGCAATGGTGGCGATGAGAGGAAGGAGGAGAAGAGAAAAAAGAAGAGGAAGAAAGATTGGGGGACTGAGAATGGAAGCTTAAGTGCTGAGCAGGGTGGTGCTGGCGTGAGCGTGAAAGAGGCGAAGAAGAAGAAGAAGGAAAAGAAGAGAGATGAGGGGACTGAGAATGGAAGCTTGGGTGCTGAGAAGGGTGGTGGTGAATTGCCTGTGAAAGAGGCCAAGAAGAAGATGGAAAAGAAGATAGATGAGTGGACTGACAATGGAAGCTTGGGTGCTGAGGAGGGTGGTGGTGATGTAAGTGTGAAAGAGGCCAAGAAGAAGAAGAAGGAAAAGAAGAGAGATGAGGGGACTGAGAATGGAAGCTTGGGTGCTGAGGAGGGTGGTGATGTGAGTGTTGAAGAGGTGAAGAAGAAGAAGGAAAAGAAGAAGAAGAAGAAGAAGAAGAAGAGTAAAGGGGCTAAGAAGAAGGAGAAGGGTGAGGACAAGATTGAAGAGGACAAGGCTGTGGTTGAACATGTCAGGGCAGAGGCCAATAGGTGCATATTATGGCAACGTGTTTTTTTTATTTGCTCTGAAAGTCTGAATGAATTCTTCTACTCAAATTGTATCACCCTATCTTGGTTGTTGAGAAGCAGGAAACACGATCAAGATGATTGCCGATTGGTTTATAGTTTATAATCTTCTGCAAACTTTCTTGGACATATGATTATTTACCATTCCATGGTCGAGTGTATATCGCTTAGAGTGTCCTTCACCAATAGTACCATCATAGCCAGCATTTAGCATTTTGGAAGTACTGCAATGAGGCATGGAACTCAGGGTCGATGCTTGATGAGCAACGAGATTGTGAATGGGTCCTGATCATTGTCTAAATATCAATGATGCTTTCAAGTCGGAATATATGTATGCTATCTGTGGTCCTGAAAATCAGGGTTTTCCAATAGTAATCTTGTAAACTCTTCATTAGCATTGAGATTATCTCAGAATTTGTGTTGTCGGAAAGATACAAAGTTGTCGTTCAGAATGAATTACCATTAGCTCACTTTTGGCCGATCTTTAATTTGCTCTACTTGGTCAGTTCAAAATTTTTGTTGTCTTAAAAACTTCTAGTTTCCTCGTTTCATTGTCAAGAATATGAAACTCTGATCTATTCATTCCCATGTCTCTTTTGTGGGCCAATGTCTGGTGCTTTTCTGTGCTTGTTTTTGCCTTTGGCTAATAGTGGCTCAGTGTTGGAGAGCGCTGATCATTATGCTTCTGGCATTTAATTTCTGGTTTTGGACACAAGGTACCTGCCAAATTTTCCATCCATTTTAACTCAAGCTCTCCATTTCTTTTGCACATTTGCAGTCAAGAGAGTGGAGATGTTGCTCGGAAAGTTTATGTTGGAGGTATCCCCTACTACTCCTCAGAAGATGATATAAGAAGCTACTTTGAAAGTTGTGGCACCATAACAGAAATTGATTGTATGACTTTTCCTGAGAGTGGGAAGTTTAGAGGAATCGCTATTATTGGTTTCAAGGTTAGTCATTAGATTACCTTTCATGGTGTTAAATTTTGAGGTATTTGTGCCTTTATCTCCTTTAATTGTTTTATCACGTTAATTCGGGTAGCTTCTTCAGATGTTTTGGTCAAAACTGTTGCTTCAGAGTCCTGTTTTTGGAATTAATCAGTGTGGGGTGGTTTTAGCGACCTGATCATATAGAAGGATCCGTGAAGCTAATGCTATGCAGTGAAAAAAGGCTCATACTTGATATTACCATTGACATCAAAGTTTTAGTTATGTGTACTTCAAGTGCTACAAGCTTCCTTCTCCTTTCCCAGTGTGTTTCCTCTTTTCGATTATATCATAGAGCACAGGAACTTGATGAGGAGACGCTGGTATTTTCTTGACATTTTAAGGAATAGAAGAGGAAAAGTATATTTTCAGACATTTGATTGGTTAGATTTTCTTTGTACATTTCCTTTGGAGTCCAGAGGAATCAGACTTTAACCTCCCAATGGGAATGCCAAAGGTTTGTATTGTTGGGTAGTCTTAGGGAATTTTAAGCTTGAATCTTGTTACGGAAGTGAGCTGTGATAGTGGGATACTATTTTACTATCTGTCATGAGTTGCAAACATACTGATTTAGTGTCAAAAAGAGCTTTCTTCAGAAGGTTGTCATCTTCTGAAAGGGGTCCAATAAGTTGTAATTATCCCAGTTGGCAGCTATCATGATTATGTGACTTTGGCTCACAAGATTTATACCCTAAATTGTTTACTTAGTTTCACTCCAATGCCCAAGTTATTTGTCTAACAGAAGACTAGGAATCACTGAAACTGAAACATATTATCAAGTCTTTAGCGTTTTCTATGATGTTATATCCAAAAACAATGGATCTGGTGTAACAACTAATTTGAATTGTTTATTAATTTGTTTTGCAGACAGAGGCTGCAGCTAAGCGAGCTTTGGCACTTGATGGTTCCGACATGTGAGTGTATCAGGAAGAAGCATTATCTACTTTCTCAAGTATAATGTCCAATCAAATGCATTGTGCTCATTAAACCCTTTCTTTTTATTTGTCAGGGGAGGACTCTTTCTCAAAATCCAGCCCTACAAGGCAAATCGAGCCACTAAAACATCCGAGTTCACCCCACCGATTGTCGAAGGCTACAACAGGATCTACATTGGGAATTTGTCATGGGATATAACGGAGGACGACGTGAGGAAATTCTTCTCAGATTGCAGCATATCGTCCATTCGTTTCGGTATGGACAAGGAAACGGGAGAGTTCCGGGGCTACGCCCATGTGGATTTTTCCGACAGCCTTTCAATGGCGATGGCCATTAAGTTGAATCAGCAGGTTTTGTGTGGTAGGCCTGTTAAAATAATGAGTGCAATCCCTAAGGAAGGTGTCAAAAGCAGTGCAAGAACCGTGGCTGCAAATACCATGGTTGATAACACTAGTACCATAGTTGATAACACTGCTGCTGAATCGACCGTCAGCAGTGGCAAGATGAAGAGAAGAACCTGCTATTTATGTGGCGAGAAGGGCCACATTTCTTCTGCTTGTTCTAAGAAGCCAGCTGATGCTTCGACAAATCCAGATGCAACTTAATGAGCTTCCGATCAAGAGGTTACAAAATCTTTGCTCACTTGTTCTTTAGTCTCCTTTAGATACTAGAAACAGTTCATCCTCCGAGACAGCCGTTTGAAATGGTCTGTGAACTGCCGTGTGGAAATTGACTGCTAAGAGGAATGCTGTCGTGCATGTGCATGTCAAGTTGGTGTTTCGGGTCAAGCAAGTAGTGTAAACTTAGACCTGATGGAGATAGTATCATATCTTTTTCTCTATTCTGGTGATATGTCTCAGTGGATAAGGAGCTATATTGGATAGACTATGTGATGCTGTTTCATTGAGACATTCTGGCCTCCGACGAACATGATGTTTTGGTTTTGGCCAGTGGTCTGGAAGCTACTGCTGCGATGTGGTGCTTGGAGAAATATGTTCAACTTCTGTCTTCCTTCACCGTGTAATGAAGTTTTGGCCTTTTTCCATCTTGACACTAACATTGTAACGTCACTGGCTCATAGAAAGATTTTCAACTACTTCCTGGTGGGGACAGTAAATTCCATCTCTCTTGCAATGAATCCCAGTAAAAGAAAAAATTTCGGGGTAGGTCAAAAACATTGAAATCTGACCCAAGGACGAAGTCGCATCGCCAAAACTTGAAGTATTTGATGAAGTAGGAGGTAAGGGTAGGCCAAACATTTGTACGATGTGAACTTGATGTGATCACTTGGAAGCAAGCAAGAACTCCACTCCAAAAATCTGGTTGGACATAATTGGTCATCTTAAATTTGTCTTTGCTTGCAAAATAAACATTCACGACATAATTTGTTATCTTAAATTTGTTTCTTCCAATTGTTTTGGTGGGGTTTGCTTCTTGGTGCAACAGTCTGGAGATCATTCACCGAAATGTCGGTACAGCAACCTGCAACTCTCGTACCTTTCTGCCCAAAATATTAGTATTTATGTGCTGCAGCTGCTTATTTTAAGTTGCACGAGCAAGCTTGGGGTGTGGGTTCAAGAATGCGAGCCTCCATATTCTAATTGCACGATCGGATGCATGTAGCCATTTAGGATTCTCCATACTTTCCTTGGCTTGAATTTTTTTTTTTTAATGCTCTTGGATTTTGGGAAACCATCAAGGCAGCTTCCCTGATTCCGAGTGTCATTGTTTCACGAGACTGCACTTTTTGGGAGATTGGCATTCCTGTCCACAGTCTGATCGAGTTGGTCTCGTGAACTCGCAGTTGTATAAACTCTCTGTCAAAATGTTTGCATTTAGACCCTCGTAAGAATCGTTTTGCATGTATTTTGCTTTGCCCTTTTTTTAACGGCAATGGATATTGAATGAAGAGCTGACAAAAAAGCTTTGGTCGCACAAGGTTGGCATATGCAGGTTTAGCTATCATTGCAGCCAAATCCCACCATTTTTTTTTCTAGAAACAGCTGGGCGATTCGACATTGGCTATACTCGGGCGGCGATCGATTTGTTAATGTTCTTCGAACACTGTGAACGAAGCAAAACAACTTTTTTGGTGCATAGCTCTGGTTGTTGTCCGGATGGGAACGATCGCATTGGCAGCACCTCCGTAGATCGTTTAGCTTTACAAACGCTTGAAAATGAAAATTTGAGCGATCTCTGCGAATAAATTTCGCTAATGACATTTCTACTAAAAGCTGTGGGACCTGAAATCCTACATTGGAAGAAGCTTGTGTGTTATTAAAAGCCACTGTTGTGGGTACATAAAATATTAAAAGCTCTCGCGTACGCATTGTTTACACTCTGCGGTTGAGCTAACCTTTGTCTGGTTTAAAGCCTATTATTGGCAACTATGAAAAAACCTGCAACATGACATTGAACGCTCAGCTGTTGCAGATGCATCTACACCATTAATGGAGAAAAACAAACCCAGGATGATTTGTACACGCTACACTGCTTAAGTCAACCATGTCAAATTGGGTAGAATTTTCGGTTCACATTCTTCAATTCTGCCCGTGAATCATATCTAGTAATAGGCCTTTCATCCCGAGACCTAGCTATAGAGTAACCGTATATAATTATGAAGAATTGGCTGGGTAGCTGACTCTCTTCGTCCGTTTTTTTGCAAGCATATAGATATAAGATTTCAGCTTTGAAAATAGAATTTCTCCTACTGATAAAGACTATTTCTGGTTAGCCACAAGTTTAGATGAAACAAATTCACCTGCCAAGAGCAGACCTCTGAAGTCACGTTCCCCAAGCATTTG
The DNA here is from genome assembly GCF_020921035.1 of Rhodamnia argentea. NCBI lineage: Eukaryota > Viridiplantae > Streptophyta > Magnoliopsida > Myrtales > Myrtaceae > Rhodamnia > Rhodamnia argentea. Next base: position 3,240,900 of record NC_063154.1, on the reverse strand, counting down.
TCCCCCTCTATATATATGTACAGAGCCGCTCTCTTGCTTCTCTACTGTTTCCTCTCTTTCTTCTTCCTCCAAGAAAGTTCCAGCCCTTTTGTGATTTCTATGTCTACCAGCCCTTCTCTTTCCTTTTAATCAACCCTTTTCGTATCTCTTTGTCAAGAGCTTTCTTTGATGGGCCTCTGATCACTTCGAGGCATCCTTGGAGTTGCTTTTCCTTGGTCGCCAGAAGAGGAAAAGTAAAAAAAAAAAAAAAACAGGAGATGTCTGTCGGTTCAAGGTACAACAAAGCAGATGTGTGGGTGCCCAGGAAGTTTCAAGACACAGGCACAAGCCCTGAGAGCACAAAGAAATGGATTGAGCCCCGGATGAAGATGGAAAGCAAGGTCCCGGTTGTCTACTACCTATCGAGAAATGGCCATCTTGAGCATCCCCATTTCATGGAAGTCCGACTTTCTTCACCTGGTGGGCTCTTTCTCAGAGGTAAACGAAATTTCATGGTTTAGTTTTCCAGAAATTCTCCTTCCTCTGTTCTGTTCTGCTTTTTACTCTCTGTCTGATATATGTTGATGATTTTGGTCAAGATGGTTTCCGAGTGACTGATGATCTTCTGCTGCAATTTCCAGATGTGACCAACAGATTGAATTGTCTGCGAGGTCAAGGCATGGCCAACATGTACTCTTGGTCTTCAAAAAGGCATGTGACTACTCGCAAACAAGCGCTCTCCGTCCCCTCCAGTTCGGTCTCTTTTTGTTTTCTGGATGTCGTATAGCTCTGCGACTTTAGGGAAAAGTCTACTTTCATGATTTTGCTTATTTTTCCATCTGAAAGTGAGAAAAGGCAAGAGGGATGGAAATTGGAATAGACAAGAGAGAAATGCTCTGCCATACCAAAAAAAAAAAAAATCTGTTTTTCTTGGTTCTTCTGAGTTCAACCTTGGTAGAAATGATGGTTCAACAGTTTTCTTGTAAAAATTGGTTTCATATCATGATTTGGTCTTTGCCTCTATTGAATTTAGGACCTACAGAAGTGGGTATGTGTGGCAAGACTTGACAGAGGATGACCTGATACACCCTTGCAATGGCCGTGAATACATTCTCAAGGGATCGGAACTCCTCCAAGTGCCATCTCCGAGCCTCCGATCCTCTGCCGCGATCTCGTCGCCTACAGCGAAGAACGGCTCCTCAGAAGCGAACAACCCAGCCGAGGTCCCGAAGCTCTCCGACATCATCAAGATCGAGCACAAGAACCAATTGTACCCCACATCACTCTCACTAGACGACGTTCGCCAATACATAGTCTACAAGGCCAAGACTTCAGAAAAGGCCAATAAAGCGGCGAACGCGTCGACGCAGACCGATGACAAGAGAACTAGGCTGACGAAGAGGGGCGACCGTGACGAGGACTGGAGCAACGAGGAGATTCGGGTCTTGTCCTCCCCGCCGCCTTCGAACTCTAGCACTGAGGGGAGGGAGAGCTTGGATGGCTCAAGCTCCACAAGGAGAGACCCAACTTACAAATTGTCAGATATCAGGAATCAGGCGCTTGAGAACGAGAGGCCCAGCGGGAGGATGAAGGCATCGGCAGCAGTTCTGAGGCAGCTGATCATGTGCGGCGCAAAGGGCGTTGATGATGTCCAGTCAATCACGCCCAGGTAGAGGCCGAAGAGGATGTTCAGTGGATCAATTGTGCCTGAGCGCGACGAAAAGCTGTACAAAAATTTTGAATTCAACATAAACATCCACATTATGCATTTCACGATCTCTCGTCCCCGGCAAACGCGAGCATAGTAAGGCGACACCGCAGGAAATATGATTTCCAGAAATGCGGCGAGCGTCCGATTCGATTCTCGTAACCGGGTTCTTGCATCTGTGAATTACAATTCCACAATTGTAGGACTCATATACAACCTTGGTGAGTTATTGCATTTCCAGCCTGCTTCTCAAAGGACCCAATCCATCAAGAACGGGCATTGCGTTCTTTCTTTTAATTGTAAAATTTTTCTTCTCGAGAACCAAAAACGATGTGTTGTGATTGATCACCGGCGTCAAAGTTGAGTTCTTTTCTGCTGAAAAACGAGTTGATAGAGGCCGTTTTCAAGGATCTAGGAGTCCAAACTCTGTCGTAAAATAGATATGTTGGAAAAGTACATGGCCGACATGTGACGAGGAAATCCGCTTTTGACTTTTAATCCGCAGTTTCCTCTTCTCTTTCGCACGTGTTCCGGAACACGTGTGTCTGCATTCCTTTAAGTTGTTTTTTTTTTTTTTTTTGCTAAACGATATGTTAATACCTGGTTTAATTTACTCTAATACCACGTGGAAAATACATCATAACCACCCCCCATATTTTTTACAACGATAGACCACGATCTCACCTCTCGAAACGCTAGATCTGAACAAGTTCGCCGTCCTAAATTGAGGATATCACAATCAACTGTAGCACGACCTGTCTATGATACTAGCTTTTGTCCATCAAGAATATATATTTTTTTTTAAAAAAAGCTTTTCCCGGAAAAAATTTTTATTTTTTTTTTTTGGTCATACGGAAAATATTGTTAAGAGCTTGAAAAATATATAGTTGAACTTTCGAACGAGTTAAGAGAAAAGTTAAGGGTTAACGTTGCTCGTTAGGCCCAAGCCCAATTCGAGAGGTCCACCTTTCAAGAAGTGGGCTTGGACTTTATGCTTATGACGTGTCACGAATTGAAATTGACCCATGGCGTTATGGGCTTCAGTTTTGCGTCTCGAGTAAACGTGGGCCCACTTTGTCCGTTTAGCTATACATTAGTCTCACGGTCTCCGGTGGATTTGGCACGGGCTTAAGGCAGAATGTAACTTACGATTCCCTATTGACGATGTACGATGATTCGTTTAAAGATTTTTATTTTTTAAGTGTGTTAGAAAGTCCAATCAGATTAGAAATGATGCATGAAATTTGATAAATATTTTAACTGTAATATTACGTTAAAAAGCCTAACTCAAAAGTTTAAACCGATCGATGGAGAGAGGCTATGTCCATAAACAAGGGATGCGGGATACTTTAAGCAATTCCGTCTGTCCAAAATCATCACCGCTTCGATATTATTTTGAATTTCTCATTTCTGTTCAAATCAACTTAGTTGATTGAATGGATGTGAGCATCGAATAATACACCTCAAAAGACTCCGAAAGATTTTGTTTTTGATTGCTACCCACTTTGCGTTTTTCATCCACATTTTATCGGGAAGATAAAAAGGAGAATAGATATGTACCAAGCATCTAAATAATTATTTTCTCGAAGATGGTAATTTTCTTTTTTCACGAAGATATAGTTTACTCGATAAGGGCACGCCGGTATGACCAATTCATCAACGTTGTATGATAAATCTGCCCATTCATTCTATAACCCGAAGAATTGTCTCAAACCGTGAAGAAATAGAAATCTGGCCGTGTCCAAAACTGCCTTCTTTTTCGCCTTTGATTCTCTGCACTGTCTCTCCCACTTTGCTGTTACTGCAATGCAAAAATTTGTCATTCTCAGCCAAAAAGGAAAAAAAAAGGAAAGAGCCCCACGTCACTCGAAACCTCTCTCACCGTCGCGTTTTTTGATCGACCATGTTAGACATTCCTCAACTTTATCATTGCATGCTTTGAATTCAACACATGATGAAACACACTGCTCTTTCAATTCTATTATACCCTCGTTTGCAACACCCTCCATCTCCCACCCATTGCCGTCAAATTTTCGGTTGTTCCGTTCAAAGCCTCTCCTTTCCCGACCCTCTCTGCGAATTCTTTCGTTCTTCGTTCGTGGGTCTTCTTGGCCTTGACTTGGGTATCGTTCTTTTCTTCCTGAGCTCTTCGGATGGGACCCATCAGAGGAGGGGTGAAGAAGAAGAGGAGGAGGAAAGCAGAGAATAACAAGAACAAGGTTGACTCCGACGCTTCGCTCGCTTCCTTGCCAGTTCAGCCCCAGTCTTTGGATTGGTGGGATGATTTCTCCAAGAGGATTTCAGGTAAACGTTCTCTCCGGTAAGTTCTGTAGCTGTTTTGATGCTGTTGTCCTTTTGGAGTGTGCTTTGATTGGTTTGCTTGCTTGAGGTCGTGTCGATCCCGCGCATTGCTCTCGCTCCCGTCGGGTCTTGTGATTCTCTGTCCTATCCCGTCTTGAAGAGAAACTGTAAATCTGTTGGCGTGTTTTCCGCACAAGGATGATTCGATTATGTCGCCGTGACTGGCTTCTGGTTGCGATTTCTGGGATTCATTTCGTGTAATCATGTGGTGCTCGGTTGTTTTACTTGCTTTTGTTGCTTGATTCGTGTTTTCTTGAGCTTCTTTGGTGCGCTGTTGTTGCGTTTTAACGTGCTAGATCTTCAAGCAGCGGTTGGACCTTAAATTTGAGCTCTTTCGATTGTTGGAAATCTAAACATAACAGGTCAAAACTTAACTGCGAGGTTGGTGATTTTCACTCTATTAAGTTCATCGCACGACAAACTACAGAGGCAGCGGCACCTGCATTGGCTCCCCGCAGCAGGAAAAAGTCGTGGACTTCATAGTTCATATATTTTTCCAGCTCCATTCTGCTAATGCATAATTTATGTAACGAGTTTGCTAGATACTTTTTCTCTATGGCTGATGAACTGTAGAAATAATATAGTCGGTTTTCAGGTGGAGCTCTTTCTTTCTTCCTCTTTCATTGTGTTGCTCAGTTTTGCTTAAAAGGGCATCAATTTCACTTTCAGCTGGTGTCCTGATATTGCCGCTCATGGCACACTTATGCAATCTCTTTTTTGTCGGGTTTTCTGGAGATGTAGAGGTCTGTTGTACAGTGTGTTCAGATAGATCATGTCTAGGTAAAACTTTCTCATCTGCCATGGTGACTTCTTTTATGGGGATCAACAATTGGGGGATCTCGATAGGTCAGTCTAATAGTGTTTTTAGCTTCTCCCTTTTCTAACCAAGGAAAGACTTGTTAGAAACTAAAATGTTTGCTTTTCTGTTGTTGAGATCTAGATATATATATCAGCATAGCAGCTGCCTAAGGATACATCATCTGTCAAATAATTACTGTTGCCTTGTTAATTGAAGGGCTTCACTCAAAATGTTTCCTTAAATGGTGATGAACAGTTATATGCTTCAGCTGCAAAAGACATTGGCCTGTATGAGCATCTTGTAGTGTCATTTTTTCTTTTCCTCACTATTAGATAAGAGTCATAATGAGGAGTAGGAAGGCACAGAAGCTAGGTAACACCAAAACCAAGCAATACAATGAATTAATGTACTATAGGGCCTGCAGTTTGGCAGAGATGGTTTTATCATGATGAATAAAACTCAGAGTCCTATCGTATCTCAATGTTTCTTCATCTTGAAATGGTATATACACCAAATTACCTCATTCAGCTGCTGTCAAATCTTATACAAAGTGGGCACTTGCTGTTATTTAACAGAAATGACCAGGTTTGGCCAAAAAAGAACAGAGATGATCGGGAAAGAGCTTCACTAACAGGTCTTCATAATAGGGGAAGTAGATTTTATAAGTGTAGATTTCATTTCAATCAGAGAAAATGATGGAAGGGGGAGATGTCAAAAGCGTACCTCCCACTGAGCTATGTGCATTAGAATTGGAGATTCGTCTGCATGGATATTGGATGCTCATTGTCAGACTTGAACCTTCTGAATGTCAAACATAAGATTACTCAAAACAAGTCAAGGTTAAATACTGTGTGCGGTGGGAGAACAGAACCTTGCATAAGTCTGCTTCATCAGGATAGTTTGCTCTTCTTTCTACCTCTAGAAAGATTAGTAAACAAGTCTGGAGAGGAAAGTCGTACTGGAGAGCAGAGATAGATGAATTGATCTGGTAACACTGGAGCTCACTACCATGGACTGGCTTTTCTAATCCATCCTTCATCTTCAAGTTTGCTTCTGTTTTGGTTGATATCTTCATTTTGCTTATGTCACAAGTCAGTTTCTTCTTTCTCTAGTGTTCAATTATAGCTTTCAATTGGTACATTTCTGCAGTAAAAAGCAATGGATGTTTTTCTAGTCTTCAGGTCAAAACACTTTCTTTTATGCACATGATTTTGAATATGTATTGATGTGCATATATTGCTTTTGGAGGACGAACTTCCCTTGGAGGACTTGAATTTATTCTGATAACCATAAAAAATCAAATCTTTCTTGAATGCCTTCTCTGCCTAATAGATACTAATCTTTCTAGGCGATACTCAACTCCACATGACCATATATGCTTTGTATCATTTGATGGCTCATTGCTATTGTGAGAGTTTGACTCATAATTGGAGAGAGAGGAAATAATATGCTATAAACTATTCTTTTGAAGTCTGACACAAAGAGTGAGCAATTGTCTTTGAACATGTATATAGGTCCATCGCAACCAAAGAAATCAAAGGAATTCGAGTCATTTTTCAGAATATCGAGAAAAACATTCGACTATGTCTGTTCAATGGTGAAGGAAGAAATGATGAATAAACCCTCAAGCTTCACCGATCTCAGTGGAAATCCTCTGTCCTTAAATGATCTAGTAGCTGTTGCTCTTAGGAGGCTTAGTTCAGGAAAATCATTATCAAGCATTGGTGAATCGTTCGGAATGAACCAATCGACGGTTTCCCAAATAACTTGGCGATTCGTGGAGGCAATGGAAGAGAAGGCACTGCCTCATCTCCATTGGCCTTCGGATGAATCAGAGATGGAACAGATAAAGTCAAAGTTTGAGAAAATTCGAGGCCTTCCGAATTGTTGTGGAGCCATTGACACCACCCACGTCCTCATGAACTTGCCAATGGTGGACCCTTCTAACAATGTCTGGTTTGATCTGGAGAAAAAGTGCAGCATGATTTTGCAGGCAGTAGTGGATGCTGATTTGAGATTCCGGGATGTGATTACTGGTTGGCCTGGAAAATTGAGCGATGCCACTGTTCTCGGTAGCTCAGGTTTCTTTAGGGCTCTCTGATGATGGAAAGAGGCTCAATGGGAAGAAAATGCCGCTGCCGGAAGGAACGGAAATAAGAGAATACATTGTCGGGGATGCGGGTTTCCCACTTTTGCCTTGGCTTCTGACTCCTTATAAAGGAAAAGGCCTTGTGGATTATCAGCTTGGGTTTAACAAACGGCATCACGCCACGAGATTAGTGGCTCGGAGGGCATTGGTGCGGTTAAAGGACATGTGGAAGATAATCGAAGGGGTTCTGTGGATGCCCGACCGGAACAAGTTACCGAGGATCATATTTGTTTGCTGTTTGCTGCACAACATCATTATAGATATGGAAGACGAGGTTCAAGATGAGATGCCTTTGTCCCATGATCACGATCCGGGTTACCGACAACAGATGTGTGAGGCTGTCAACACCGAGGGCTCCTTGATTAGGGAGAAGCTCTCTTTGTACTTGGCTGGAAAGCTGCCACCCTGAAAATCTTCGGTCCCCCTCGAGAATTCCCTTTTTGTTCTTCTATATTGATGCATTGATTGATAGAACCGAGAAATGATGGGCGTCGCTATATTTTGAGGAGACAGCAATTGTTAATGCTAAATACAAATTCTTGTTCTCCTTTCTGGTACGACAGGTCGAGGTACAGTTTTTTCCTCTTCTTTTGCATCTTGCTTGCAGTTGCATTTTACAGTTTCTGCAGCGATAACATTACTTCATTTGAACTTTTGCTGCATGCGCTCTTTCTAGGACAGTCGAGGTTGTTGACCTCTTGAAAATCAAGATTGTGTGTGTCACTGTCCCATGGCTTGACCCGTCCCTGGCATACATGTTGGCATGTTGCTGCTCTTACATGTTACGTTGAATAATTTTTTAAAAAATTTTTTTTTAAAAAAAAAAGGCAAATCTTTTTTTTTTTTGTTATTTGGGGGGGGGGTTTTTTTTCTCCCTTTGGGGGGGGGGTTTTTATTTTTTCCCCTTTGGGTTTTTTTTGGGGGTTAGGTTTGGTGAGAATGATTTGTGAGCTGCGAGTAGAATTGTAATGCCAAAGTTGGTTGACTTTTCATACATAGTCTCTGCAATCTCTGCACGCCCGACGACCCTCTGACTCACCGTGAGAGGGAACCATCACCATGGGATGTGCCCAAGAATTGCATCTGAAAACGTTTGCAGGGAGAACGACACAAATAATGTCTGAATATTGGCTCAATATATAATATGGTCTATAAATTTTAGTTTAATATGCAATATCAGATCTTAACTTAAAATTATTCAATGTGGTCTCTGAACTTTTGGTACATGTTCAATTTAGTCCTTAGATTGCATGAAATTTTTTGATATTATCCCTGAATTTGAATTAACGAAATAACAACATTGAACATTTTCTTATAATTCAAAGACTAAACTAAACGTGTATAAAAAAAATGTAAAAATTAAAAAATTATGTCGTCGATCGATCATCATCCACATTGGCGTTGGCAGATCAAAATCACCAGATTGATTGAATTTGCACAATTGTAATAGGTTTAAAATATTTTTTATAATTATCTCTAAAGTGGTGCACATACATTTCGCTAATTTTGAGGCGAGAGCATCAAAAATACTTTCTTGCGACGAGGAGAGTTCAATTCTAGCAATATGTGGGACATTTAGAAATAACACTTGGAGAATGCTTTGTTATAAGGGTTAATACCATAAAAAACCTCAAACCGATACACATGTGATAAATTTATCTCAAACTAATTTTTTGACCACAAAAAAATTTCAAATTGGTATACTTGTGACAAATTTACCTTAAACTAGTACCCATGTGATAAATTTACCCTCCGTTAATTTTTCTTAAATTTAAGCCTCAAATTATTGAGTTAGATGGCACGTAACGGTTCACGAGTGTACCATTTTGGGATTTTTACCATCTATTTGTCACATGTATATCAATTTTGAATTTTTCGTGGTATTAAACAAATTTAATGGAGGGTAAATTTGTCACGGATCTATTATTTAAGGTTTTTTGTGGTAAAAAAATTTAGTTTAGAGCAAAATTTATTATAGATAGTTTGGGATTTTTGGTGGATCAAAAAAATAGTTTTGGAGGTAAATTTGTCATGGGTTTATCAGTTTGGGGTTTTTCATAATATTAATCCTTGTTATAATATAGTTATATCGAAAAGTGTTTATTTATAAATAACGCTAGTAATCTCTATAAAAAAATCGTCCTTATTTTCGTATCTAGCAATAAATATATGCGTAAGATGCAGAAATCTTTTCTTGGCAATCCATAGTCCCAATTCTAGCAAAGGTTTTCTTTCTTTTTATAATTAGACGTAGGAAAGCGTTATCTTTAGAAAAATTTAGCCTTATTTCTGCATAGATATTTGAAAATAGACAATATACAATTAGTTTAAAATATTTATTAGCAATATATGTGTGATCATGAAATATTTTATTACGGATCACATATATACACACACATATATATATATATTCCATAAGAAGCCTATATAAACATATGCACATGTAAGAAATCTTGAACATGGAAAAATCTGGAAAATCATCCAAAAAAGTCTTAAATCTAATATACAATGGCCAATTTTTAATTTGGTCAATTTAATAATAAATCTTTTAACTATTTTCCTAAAATCATTTCGACCAATTTTGGTTGAAAATCACTAGTGCTGCCAATCCAGTCGGCGTCACGCGGCCTACATGGAATGGCCAACGTTGACGTGCACGAGTTTAGCATTTTTTTTTTTTTGAAATTTTCTGAATTTTCTTCTCTTTTCTTTTCTATTTCTTCTTTTCTTATTTCCCTTCGCCGGTCCTAAGACCGGCAATATATCAACGCTCCCCATATCTCGTAGGATGATGGATAGCTTCCAAAATTGACCAGAAATGCTACGTTAAAATGTCATCAAAATATTTAAAAATAAATTAATCAAATTAAAAGATTTACGATTGGATTAATTGTCATAAAATAGGATTACGATTTTTTTAGAATAATCCCAGGGAATATCACATTGAAGAACACTGAGATCGAATCCCAGGACTCTCCCTCCACGTCTCTTTTCCAACCTATTGGTGTCGAAATCCCAGCCCAAGCCGACCCAGTTAGCTTCTCAAATCTTTTCTTTTGGCCTTAAAATATTTCAGTACTTGAGGTTGAGGAAGTGAGAAAGGAAGAGAAGTTTCGACCAGCACACAATCGAATCGGTTTTAGGGTTTCGAAGGATCGAGAAAAATGGAAGTGAAGCAGCTCCTAAAGGACAAGAAATTCTGGTTCGCCTCCTTCCTCATTGGATGGGCTGCTGCTCTCCAGGTTTCTCTTCTTCCCTTTCGTTACTCTGAACAAACTCTTTTATGAAATTGCCCAACTTTGGAAGCTGAATTGCACGAACGCGTTGTCTGCAGTCCGCGTCATCGACTGGATCGTTGAGTGTTTGAATTGCGATTGAAAGCATCGTGGCTAGAAGTGTCCGGTTTGAATTTGAATTTGAATTTGAACTTGAACTTGAATTTGGATTTGGTTTTGGGTTTTGCTTTCGCAGGGGCATATGATGTGGGTGCAGAAGCAGGATTCCTTCAAGCAAAAATTTGGGAACACTGAGGGGAGCGATAGCGATGCAGGGAACTGAATCTCATGATTCGATCGAAGGCAGAACTTGAACGTGTGCTTGTGAATGTGAATGTGAATGTGAAGTGGAACAGCAATGCCATAACGGTTATCCCAGGGACATTCTTCTCCGCCGAACCCTCGATAGTCTTCCTCATTTTCCTCTTCTTTCTCTCTCCCTTTATTTTTTTCATCTTTAGCTTTTGCAAAGGGGAGGGAAGGGAAGGAAGAGAAGGTGAGGGATTTGGATAGTGGTGTAGTGAAGGTTGGAGGCTCTGGAAGAAGGAATTGAGGGATTTGGAAAGTAGAGGAATGAAGGTTGGAGGTCGAGGAGAGCAAGCGAGGGAGTTGGAAAGTAGTAAGAATTCTGGGTCCCTAGATTGTGTTGATTGTTGGGCCATGCGGAAGGAGGAAAGGAGAGAATGAAGGACTTTCACGCCAAGGGCCTTACCAGCACCACCATACATGCTATTACACTTTGCGTAATCAGCTACTCACTCTCCTTTCCTTGAGTTGCAAATTAAATCAAGCGCCCAAAATAAAATGCTTAGCTGTGTTAATAGAGAAAGTTCAGAAAGCAAAGGCACACTAGTGGCAAAACAAGTTGCACAAGAAATAAGCAAGAAATACAAGAAATTTCTCAGCAGAAGCCGCGATGACCCTATCAGTGAACCGTGACCAATTTGCCAGCTGAGTCTCGGCAAATACTGTTGCGAGCTAGCCATAGTTTTTTCACAGTACCCTGGCAAGTAGCTCTGCTAATGGTAAGCTGGTTCTTTGTAGCATAACGTCCAAGACCCTACTATCCATTCTCGTAGTTAACTCGTTCACTATTGTTGTTTCTTTTTTGTTTCTTGTTTCAGCTGATGCGAGTGAGAATCCACAACTGCACAATCTAACCCCGGTTCGACACCCATTTCTCCAAGAAGAAGAAACGGCTTCCATCTTTTTCCAGTAAGTTGCTCGGTCCGCACAAATCTCAGTTGCGGATTGCCACCATCCCGGCTTCACCACATCTCTGAACATACGTGCTACTTCATTCCTCCTCTTTTTTTTTTTTAGGTCGAACTCCTCCTTGTTGAATGTGTGGGTGTTTAGGCGGTCGCTGAGTGTATGTCTGAGTTGGTGTGAAAAATGGTATGGTCATCAGTGGTGTTTTGGCTTTGATGGTTGTTTGGCGATTAGTTGCCTTGATGATCTCTCTCTCCTCTCTCTCTGCCATCTAAGATTCATCGCCTTCGCCTTCGCTGGTTGCGAGTCTTAGTCACTAGGTCTCGAGGAGGGTTCAAAACTATCCCTGTTCTGTTCTGTTCTTTTCTGTTTTGTGTCAGGAAACTTTGAAGAGGCCAATTGCAATATCGTGCTCGATTTTTTATTGTTGTTCAGAGTTGGAATTGCACTAGCTGTTTAGTTAACATAACTCTTGGCAGTTCGTGTTTCCTGGTTGGTTCCCGGTTTCACAAGGTTGGATCCCGGTTCCAAAGCAGGATAGGTTCGGGGGCCTGGGAACCGATGAGGCCTAGTCATTTGGCTATAGTCATTCTAGTCATTTGCTATTGAGAATGAAGCTGAGTTTGATCAGGAGGTGAACTGAGTGGTATGTATAGATTTTGAGCGTTGAATTTCTTGTATTTCTTGCTCACACGGCTTGTGCAACTTGTTTTGCTAGTAGTGTGCCTTTGCTTTCTGAACTTCCTCTATTAACACAACTACTTCGCTATGGGTCACCCGGGAGTATTTAACATTTTATTTTGGGCGCTTGATTTTAACTTTATGATTTGATCTTTCTATTTCACAGGACAGTTTAAGGAAAGTAGAGTGAGTAGCTGATTACGCAAAGCCTTATGAGGCAACTCTGGTGGTGCTGGTGAGCTGGCCCGATTGGCACGCTATGCGCGATCCGCGGTTGATGCAATAAAAGCTGTTGGCCCAACCTCGAGGCCCTTATCTCAATTTTAATTTAGCAACCCACATAATGTAGGGAGCCAGAATGCTTACTACTTTCCAACTCCTTGCTTCCTCCTCTCCCAGCCTCCTACCTTCATTTCTCTACTTTCCAAATCCCTCAATTCCTCCCCCTTGGCCTCCAACCTTCACTACACCACTATCCAAATCCCTCACCTCCTCTTCCTCCCCTTGCTCTTGCTCTTGCTCTGGTCCATCTAACTCCCAGCAAAGACAAATCGAGAGAGAAAGGAAATGCAAAAGCTAAAGATGAAGAAGATCAAAGCGGCAATAGCTGAGCAGAGGATTAGAACCGGGATAATAGATCCCAAGGTAATGGAAAAATAAAGGAAAAGAGAAAGAAAAGGAAAATGAGGAAGAAGAGGAAGACTATTGAGGCTTTGGTGGAGAAGAATGTCCCTGGCATTGGTTAGTAACCAATGCCTTTGCTGATGTAAGCTCTGTGTTACTGCTGCTGTTGTTTCATTCTGCTTGTACTTTAAGGCTTTGTTGGGAGATTCCATTCACATTTACAGTCGAAGGTCTATAAATTTTAGTCCAATTCTTGACGGGCGCGGTTTTTTTTTCTCTGGATTTGAGCATTTGGGTTGGTCATCTGCATGGCAGCACCGGCTGAAATCTTCATCCCTTGTTGTTGGTTGGTGCAGCAAAATTGTTGGTTTGTATTGGTAATCTCAAAGGCCTAACATAAATGAACTAGGGGAAATCTGGTGACTACTCATGGTTTAGTGATTCATATGAATTTGTGAATTCTAGATTAGTTGAATGCTTAGCATAAATGAAACTGAGTGGGAAATACTATCCGATCTGTTAGGAGCCTCCACGCACCGAGCGTCACATGGATCGTGAATTTTTGTTTTTCTTTTTTCTGTGAATTTGTGATGATTTATAGCATGCAATTGTTGTGCCTGTTCCAACCGAAAAAAAAAAAACAATGCTGTGCCTGTGGCTATTCTTTGACATGATTGGATGCGATGATACTTGCTCTAGCGGCGAATTCAGCTTCTTCTTTTTTGCGTAAGCACGTGCATAGAGGTTTTTCATATGTTTCTTCTAGTTCATTCGATCAGAAAACAGGAAGATTGTTAGCTAGTTTCTCGTGCTTGTCGTTCATGTCAGAGTTGGACAACAGATGCCTTCACCAGAATTCATGCTTTCACTTTTTGATAAGGTCTTGTCTTGAGGAATCAAAAGCACGAGAAGAGACATTCCCCCTAGTTTAGCTATTTGAGTTGTCTGAAGACTTGGCTAGACTCTTCGGAATGATTTGGTTTATGAAGTGTTCAAAGAGGAGAGAATGAACTCGATCTCGTGATCGGCCCTTTTGTAGCCCGGTGCTCATTGAAGAAAAAAGAGTATACCCCAATTTCCTCCGTCTTTAAGAGGGGGAATTGGTCTCTTGATGGGTCTATGGAGAGACTAAGCTCTATTTCAGAGTATACTCCAATTTTCCTCAGTCTTTAAAGAAGGGATGGTCTACGATTTCTTCTCTTGATTGGCGACTCTTTTGGGCACTGTACGAGGATTGATTTGCCGGTTCCTAGCTGTTCTATGTTTCGTTGTCATAGTCTCCTTTGCCGACTAAGGAGCATTCAATTCAGTCTTTATTGTTTCTGGTCTCTTTGATTGAATCTACTTCCTCGGAAATAGTCAGAAAGAATTCGCATCATGTCTGGACGAACGCGTGCCGAGCAAAACTGAGGGGCAACGGATCGATCCGGCACACCTCAGCACTTAGATTGAGTGGACCCCAACTGAAATCTTGGGTCGGCGATGCGTTTAAAACGGGCGGCGCCTAGCGATTTTCCATTTTGCGAGTTTCGGGTAAAAAGCAAGAGCAAGATCGGTGGTTAAGAAGCTGAACTGTGAAGCTTAATCGCAGAAGATTTCCAGACCATGACGACGAAACATACGGGGAAATCATCTTATTAATCAGTTGATTAATCAATTAATTAGTATCTCCCCGCCGGAACGAACGTGAAGGTCCACCGAAACCCCCCATGCTCTTGGTAACTGGAAAACAGACGCACCACTTAAACTTAAAAATATCTCTATTCTTGGCAACCAAAAAAAAAAAATTTAATAACAAATGGAGTCAAATTCGATTGCGAGAACACAAGCGGGGCATCGAACCAATAAGGTTCTCGTTAGTCAACACGAGACTACAGGCTTAGTCAACGTGGACTCGTGCAGTTGCTAGTTTTCTAGTTTGTCAAAAGAGGGCGAAAATAAACAAAGAGGAAAGGCAAAAGATGACCCCAAACATAGAGCTTCTAGAATCGCGATCGATCGTGGCATTTACGACGAGGCAATCCTCATGCCAAAACTATTTTTTTCTTTCCTTTTTTTCCCCCTTTCTTCTTCCTTTTGCTGGTAGCCGGCCGCCGGACATGGCCAAATGTGCTAGCCTCACCCAGGTGAGGTCTGGCCTCACCCAATCTGGCGAGAAGAGCCCTCACCTAGGTGAGGCCAGCCCGCCCGGCCACCGGCAAAAAGAAGAAGAAAGGAAAAAAAGAAAAATCACAAATATATTAAAGTATTATTAAAATTGCCTACGTCGGCGTCGGTCGTGCCATGCAAGACGATTGACATTTATATCAACGTATTTCGACCAAAATTGACTGTATGGACTTAACTTGTAAAATGTGAAAATATTTAGAATTCAATTGATAAAATTGTAAGATTTAGAACTAAATTAACAAAAGTATAATTGGTTTAGGACTCTTTTCGATAATTCTTCCTACAATAATAAATAGTGAGCAAATTATATGCGGTCAAACATGGATTAGACATTGTTAAGATGCAATTTATTAATCTAGGCCTTAGACATCGTTCCTTCTTACAATCCACCCAACGAACATAACCGCCGTGTGAACGAAACAAACGTAGGGCTCGACAAGAATGTGAATTGGATCACGTGGCGCTTACCGCGGCGGCTAGTGCGGCTGCATGAATCGCATAACTATGTGAGACTCTATAATATATATATTACTGCAATTCGATTGACTAACTAACTAATTAATTAATTAATTAGCTTGCAATATTTGGCCACCTAAACCAACAGAGAAAAAAAATTTTTTTTTCTTCGCTCGGACGTCACGGCTTACCTTATACCTCCTTACCTACGCATTATCTCCTAACCTCGGTGGTTAACGATGCGTTCTCCATTTGATTGACACGTGTTACGTTGGTGGTTGAGACCTACGTGTTCTGTTAGATGTATCTAATGGAATTATCACTTTAGGAATACGCACGCTGTTCTACGGATACATATTTTTCGAAACTCATTTCACTCGAGGGAATAAGAAGAAAGTGATTTGATTGCGTACCTAACCCTTTAATGTGCACATTGAAGGCAATTTGTATTTTTGGCCACGCGAAGAAACTGCTGGCGCCGGAAATTCCGGCCCGTAGGATGTCCCTCACGAATTGCAAATTTTATGCAACCTAAATAAGGGTTTCGATTAAATGTTTTGAGTATAGGACTAGTACAGAAAAGTGATGGGTCTGGAAGTTTATGTGTGGATAATGTATATTGCCAAATTTATACGTAAATCTAACATGGACGTCACTTAATTTCCAAGCTATCAATATCGTCGTTAAACTAGTAATACATATTTTGTTAGGAAAATTGTCCAAAAAATCTTAAACCTATTATATGACGGTCAATTCAGTTTTAAACCTTTCAATTGTGTCAATTTAATCCTAAATTTTTTTATCGATTTACTAATTTAGTCATAAACCGTATGACAATTTGTCAACATAGTAATTTCATTCAACTATGTAAATAATGAATTTAAGACTAAATTGATAAAATTTCAAATAGTTTATGATTAAATTGACACAATTAAATTTTTGGACAATTACCTTGATTTTCTTTCCGGAACGAGGAGGCCCAACCTTACTAGATAAATCTAGAGATTGTGAAATACGAAGCTAGGTAAAATCCGAGTTCAAATTCGAGTTGTGATCGGGGTTGGTATCTGTCCTCTTCACATCACATCGTGTATGTACTGTTAACACTTCAATTGAAGGGCAGACACAAATCCTGGTTTCACTGATTTTTGCTTACGTACATAGATGTCGTGTCCAGTTGATTGACTTTAGCTCTTTGCATCAACCACATGATTTGTGCTTCCACGCTATTTTGTGATAGACTTTTGGGTTGTCTCTTCCCAAAAGTGAGTTTAACATCGGTTTGAAATACGTACTCATTGCTCTTGAGCATTTTTCTTCTACTTCTTTTTTTTTTTTTTGCATTTAATTCGTTCATAATGACAAACGTTGTATTCACTCCGAAGCGAAATCAATTTCACTATTAGTTTAAAGTGAAAAAGTTACCATGTATACCACACAATTTATTGTTCTTTCAGAAATGATAAATAACACAAATGATTTATGAACTTTGATTCAATATGTAATGTGGTCCATGAACTTTAAATTTGTTCAATTTGGCCTATGAACTTTAGCTCAATGTACTAGAACAATAGTAAACATTATTATATAGTCCAATGATTAAATTGAACAAGTACCAAAAGTCTAGGGATCGTATTGATAAAATAAAAAGATCAATAACGATATTGCACATTGAGCTAAAGTTCATAGGCCATATTGCACAAATTTGAAGTTCAAGGAGTGTATACTGCACATCAAGCCAAAATTCGAAGACCCGTTAGTGCCATTATCCCTTTTAAAAACTTATGGGGGAAAGTTTTGTATTGTGTTTTACATTTCAAATTGCTTTCGCACACCACCACGGGTCCGCCTCCTGGGACCATCTTAAGGTTGTTCTCCACATATGGGCATGTTGCATTCGGCGATTCTACTCCCAAAGTGCTTCCAGCAAGGTTTGAACTCAAAACCGCAAGGAGGGAGAAGGGCAATCTCCCTTGCGGGTTCCGTTGAAAAGCCAAAAATTATCTAGAAATGGAGAAGAGGTGCGCAGGTGGGACAACCAAACCCCACATGCATTCAAACCGAGTCGAAAACAATAGAATAGACGCTCTTATATGCACCACAATTTCTTTCCATTCTCATGTATAATGGCTAGACTCATGCTCAAACTGTCATTATCCCTACTTCTTTTTCCTGCTCCTTTCATCTTTCAGGAGTCACTTTTCTTGCTCACCAAGTCGAACGACCCATCGAAAATGCACATAAGAAAAGAACTTGCGCACAAAGTCTAGAGAACGGCATTAAAGATTTCTGCGTCTGCTGAGGACAGGGATGACGCTTAAGCGAAGTCAGAGAACTCCTTCCCCAAACGAAATTCGACCTTGCCAATATTTCTTATCAGCCAAGTAAACTTGACTTAGCTTAGCTAAACCAAACCGTGATCTTAATCGGCTTAATCATGCGTGTTTCCTCCCACGTTAGGCTCTCGGACAGGGAGTATAAAGTCAGCAAGTTGCCAACTTGGTATGTTAGATAAACATCGAGGATGTATATATTCAATTATAAGGAACAGAACTACTTCTGCACGCCTTATCTTGTGTTTGATTTCTACTCCTACAAGCAAAGGATGTCACCTTCATACAAGCCCGGGGCAACTGCTGAGAGACAATATTCTTTGGTTTATATATTAGTTGGCACGATGCGGATTATATAATATAGTCCGTTGAAATTATTTGGTGTAGCTTAACCGAAATCTAATGTATTTTGTCAAGTTTGGTTGGTACCGTGCTGCATCTATAGTGTTTTAGTTGCGCAAGCTATTATTTAATATAGGAGAATGAGAAATGGAGCATATGTAATCCAACCAAATCGACCAATTTCGATGGTTCTCTTTTCCAGTAATTTTAGGTTATTCGCCAATTGACTAAATCGAAACGTGCTAAGTTATATAGAGGAGCGGTTCAATTATCATCACTTGAACTTTTGTTCAGAGAAAAAAAAAAAAAAAGCGAAAACCTTGTTGTTCATGCTCTAGGCTCAAGAAGGTACATCTGCAATTGAACTCACGCATCGCACTCAACGTAGAGTCATTACGAAAGATTAGAATTTCTCGATTCCTATGTCGCTGTTCAAATTAAGCGCGTTTATGTGCTAAGTCGGTCTCGTCCATTGAACAAGAAGAGTGCACATTCAGGGAAACAAGTTGAATCCGAGACTTAATCGCCGTCCTCATCGATGGCTCTTCGTCAAACATGATAGAATAGTCGGCGAGATTTGATCATCCAAGATGTGGCAATCCTAACGGTGTGATCTAATCGATCAAGAGTCAACACTAGATGGATCCAACTCCACCAAGCTATCAACTAAACGGTTTGGGAGGCGGTCAGGTTCTTGGAAAAAAAATGCCCTAATAAAAGTTCGAAAGGACTTTGACAAAGACAGTACCACGCTACAGCAAAATGCTTAATTAGCTGTAGAATCGGAACGCTATCTTGCGAGAATTAAAATACGAATTGAATTGCACGCCACTGACTGTTTGAAGAACCTGGGCCACCGGTTCGTCTTCTAGAACGCGGTCTTTTAAATGGGAGTGAGAATTTCATGGTGAATAGTATTTAGAAACCCTAGTCGTGATCCCACTACTAGAAGCTAGCTATTCAACACATGACATCATCCATCCTTCTTTTTTTTTTTTTTTGTTGGGGATTTTAGTTTGTGGCAGGGTGATAGGGTTTTGGCTAAAAAAAGATTGGTAGGGTGATTGTTAATAGAAAAATATGCAGTTTCTTAATCACTGAATTAGTAAACGGAATCCTATTACGGACGATGTTGACTAAACAATCGGTAAGAATATGGCAACCCTTGTCCCTTGGATCCGACCAAATGAGGGCCATGCACTTCGAAGGGATCGATTCTCACAAATTACTTGTATGGTTTGCCTACAAGATGTTGCACCGCATGCGAAATCGAACTTGAAATCTCGTGCTTGTCGAGCCTTCCTCGATAGCCTTGTCGATACGATCGAACCTTTTCGGTGAAAAGTGAATCTCTCTCATTCTCCCTATCTCTCGAAATCAATTATACGTGTGGATTCGTTCCTTAGAGACTTTTCTCATGAAATTTCGTTACAAAAGAGATCCTTGAAGTTTTATCCTTTGTCCGCTCTGAAATTAGCAACGTACTTCCTTCATATGGAAAGCGATGGTTGGTTGTGAACAAGTCTGAAGACTTCTAATCAATACGTTCTCGCATCTATCGTACTACCACCACAAGACCGGCAATAATATCGTGGGAGAAATTAGCTGACTAGCTCCAATCCAATGTCATAGTTACAAAAATAGTTGATACAACGTGACTCGATATTACGTGTTGTTCCTCGTCGCCATGTATGCAATAAATCGAAGCTAGTGAGTTCTAAATGCTTCATGCCGCTTGCATAACTCAATTGGACGTTTAATTACAGTGAAATTTGGCCCAATTGTACACATAACAGCGGGACTTGTAATAGTATACTGTCATTATCAAAATATTTAACAATTAAACTACTCTTTTATCCAGCAGCTTAAACTTTTTGAATGGTTGACAGTGATCCAATAAAATATTGCAATCACAACTTATACACACTATGTAAACAAGGTTAGCTTTTGCTAAACCCGTGCATTCATCTGAACCATTCATATATAAACGCTTCATATCTCATTCTAAAGTCGTTAAGAGATTCAAACCATGGCACCGAAGAAGCGTGATTGATATTCTCTTTTTCATTCGGAGGTCCGCAAGCGTGATTAACCAGTTAAAGAGTGAACGCTAATCTATGCTTGTTTTGGCTAACTTCTCTAGCTTCTTGGTGATTTGTTTTTTTTTTTTTTGGGGGTTGTTGGAGAGAGAGAGGGGGGGGCAGAGCTTCTTGGCGATTTAATGCTCTGTGATCTGGAACATTTCTTTCTCCTATTTCGTTGAAACGGCATGCCAAACGAACAATACCAATAAAGAACAATGCCGTGAGCGTAAGAATTAGTTCCACTAGTCCTCCATTAAATTGTTGAGATCTTTCCATGAAAGGGAAGAAAGTAGCCATCTTAGGGTTCTTCTTTGCGTGTTGAAAAATAGCCCCGAAAGAGGAAACTTCTTTAGGAATCAGCATTAGGGTTGCATGTTGTAGATAAGAAGCGGCAGTTTTGTCACGCACAAGAAGCATTTCCTTTCGGAAGTCAATGTTTCGTTCTTATCGTAATACACATGAAAGCGAAGAAAGACAGCGAAACAAGTTATGTCGATGAATATTTACCTAGAGAAACAAATATTCAGATAGAGACTATATTTCTTGATTGGCAACGCGATAAACGAGGATCGATCAATTATAGCGCGTGAAATTTTAGAAAACATGTGTAAGTTTCGTCTTCCTTACAGTTTTGAGTATGAGTTAAGCCTGCTAAAATGAGTACATAACAATATTGTGAGTTTCACTAATCGCTTGTAGATTGTCATGCGAGACTTTAAAACATCGTCGTATCTTCGTCTTAATCCAAGCGAGTTTAGAAAAATGATTATGCGGTAGCTTTCAATAGGGTTTGTGCTTTAACCATACATAGTCAGTCAAAAGAACAATCTGATTTTTTATTTTTATTATTATTATTATTTGGCCAACTAGTTGAACACCAATGGTTGACTGGCAAAACCTTGTTGGGAAATTGATAAACTCCTTCACGCCCACAACGCAAGCCAACCCTCTCGGGACAAACAAGTTGCGGTGTTCAAATCAGAAAAAACCTTTCCCGTGGAGCTTTTTCCAGCCCAACAGAATGGAAAAATTATGTGAATCGTGTCCCATGAATTATCTGAAAAACCCTAGAACCCCGTTGATGGAGTGGTTACTCTAGAGGTAAACCCTGGGAAGGTGGGGTCCACGCTTCGACACGTCACGCATGAGAAAGCAAAGCACGTATGTGAGGTCGAATGAAGTTGTCCTGACTAAATTCCCTTTGACTTGAGATCGTGTTTGGGGCGATTGATGTCATGGCCCACGGTCTGATCTTTTCGGTGCGTGTGAAAGTGAAACCTCGCGTAAGGATACAAGCAAAAGGGAAAAGAAAGAGAAAAACCCACGTAAAGGCGAGGAGCAAAGTCTTTTCTTTCCGCTGCTTTTACGAGTGTTT
This sequence comes from Rhodamnia argentea, assembly GCF_020921035.1. NCBI lineage: Eukaryota > Viridiplantae > Streptophyta > Magnoliopsida > Myrtales > Myrtaceae > Rhodamnia > Rhodamnia argentea. Next base: position 3,219,353 of record NC_063154.1, on the reverse strand, counting down.
TCAGGTACATTCGAATTAGGGTTTTGGTGGGTTACTTTCTGCTCGAAAAATTATCCAAAAAACCCTAAATGTATTTTATAATAATTAATTCAGTCATAAACCTTTCAATTGTGTCAATTTCATGTTAAATATTTCGACGATCTGCTAATTTAATCATAAATATTTCAATCGTGTCAATTTAATCCAAAATATTTTAAAGTTTTTTCAATTTAGACCTCCCATATTATTTGAATAATTGACAAAAATGATTACATTTGACCAATTATCAAAAAGTTTAGGACTTACTTGATAAATCGTTTAAAGGTTTATGATCAAATTGACATAATTAAAAAATTTATGATTAAATGGACAGTCGTGCAATAGATTTAGGACTTTGTTTTGGACAATTATCCTCTTCTCGAAGTCTTCATCCACCGAGCATATATGTTATCGATGACATCTTCCGACACGGCACTAGTTTCGATTTAGTTTGTGGTCTTAAAGTAGTGAACTTGTGATCCACGTATGAATCAACTTCTCGACTGTCGCATGCAGACCCCGTGTTTGGATTAGGGAAAGAGAATACACGCGCTGGGGGAAAGAAAGCTGTTCGCCCGTCCATAAATCACGACGTGAAAGAAGGGGACTCGCTTGTGCCTTTATTGTTGGCACCGTTGAGCAAGTTAAAATAAATATGCACCTACTTAGAAATTTCTATACATTAACGATAGCCATGGACGCGCTCTTTCTACGTCATGATTCGACAAGAAAGAGAAGATTGAGACCAAGAATTTTCCACGTGTCTTCGTGAGGTTGAGTGAATTTTCTCCAAGAATCTCATCAGGCCACCTTCGATACATTTTCGAATAATAGGTGGAATAAAAAGATATTAAACAATTAGATATTGATAGAAATATTTAAGGGCAATAATTAGGGTCTTGTATTAACTATTAATGGAACGAGAAAGTATTCGATTTGCGAAGTATTGGTAGTATACATCGTGAGTAGTAGATTCAATGCATGTAAAGTTTCCTTAGTTGATTACTTAGCAGTGCCATTAGAGCACTTTTAACAAAAATTTTGAAATGGTGATTGGCGCAAAATATGTTGAACATATGCATTTATCCTTCGACTAATATGTGCATTGTCGGCTCGTGTTAAAAGAAACTATCGGTGTTTTACTCCGAACAGTGTACTGTATCACTTCGATTACATTGGTTGCGTGCACGGATCATGCGATTACATTCTATAGCGCCCATCTGCAGATATATATATAAGTCTATAATTTCTCGACGTATCTTTTCACTGAAAGTGTGCTTTTGTTAACGCGATTCGCCGCTACTCGGGCATTTCCACGTGGTTTGGTGTCCAAATCATGTTCTCTACCAAGAATTGGCAAAGTCGTGCCCACATTTTTCCTTTTGCTGACTCGAAGGCCCCGGCCCCCATCTCTTTCACACTCGCGTAATATTCGTACCACTACTCCTCCTGCAGACAACCAGGACGAAGAACCGCTAGATTCTTCCAGAAGAGGGAGGGGCTGAAGATTCAAACGGCCCGACTCACTCGCTGCTCGCCACTCACGACTCGTTCCCCACTTTTCACCCGTGTTGACTCGGCCACGCGGGTCGTGCTTACGTGGAACGGAACCGCACTTGGTCTTCTTTGACACTTGGCCACAGCCACGTCACCCCACTTCATGTCCCTAGAATGAAAAGGCCACTTTGCTACATGTGACCCTCGCATCCCCGTAATTTTTGTATATCCACCCCTCCTGATTTGATGATTCGAATACACGTAGGGCTCATAATAATTAGGATTAATATCACTAAAAGCTTCAAACCGATACACATATAATAAATTTATCTTCAAACTATTTTTTTAACCACAAAAAATTCTAAATCGGTACACCTTTGACAAATTTGTCCTAAACTGATAGGCCTATGACAAATTTACCCTCTATTAGTTTTCGTTAAATTTTATCATCAAATTGTTGATTTGGTTGACACGCGACAATTGTTGAATGTACACATTTAGGATTTTTACCATATATTTGTCACATGTGTATTAATTTGGAGTTTTTTAAGGTATTAATCCAATTTAACAAAATTTAACGGAGAGTAAATTTGTCACATGTGACCAGTTTGAGATTTTTTAGTGGTCGAAATAATTAGTTTAGGGTAAATTTATCACATATGTATCGGTTTGAGATTTTTAGTAGTCGAAAAAATAGTTTAAGAAAAACTTGTCACGAGTGTACCGGTTTATGATTTTTTGTAGTCAAAAAAATAGTTTTGAGGATAAATTTGTCACAAATGTATCAATTCGAGATTTTTCGTGATATTAACCTTAATAATTATCGCCGTAATCGAGAAATTATTATAAAGTACACTTACGCACCATCCGAACCATTCGTTCGGACACGATCAGCCTACTCAACTCATAAATACCGAAAATTCGGTCAATATTTTTTCCCATATGAATTCGCGAGTGATTAAAATTACTAAGTTCATCCACTTGGCTGCATGATAATATCTTATTGGTTGTTCAGCGCCGGTCACTCATTTAATGCCCAATACTTCAAATATATATATCTTATTAATCACATTAATTATATTGATGATTCATTATCATATTATTAGTTTTTTTTTAACTTTGGGGCTAGGATCGGGATACAGTCATTGCTTACTCTACAAGCAACGAGGGCATATATGTCATTCTTGAAGGTCAACACGAAAAGCTAACTTCAACCAGTCTCTCAAGTCGCCTCCCACTCAACCCAGTAACCCGAATGTAAAGTCTATAAATACGTGTAGATCACACGCCTTCTCTTTCCCATAAATTCTTTTGCTGTTCGCCTTTCCTCGTTTCGCCTCTCCACGATCTCGAAAAAGCTTAGGGTTTCGTTTTCGCGTCGCTCCGGATCGTGTTCGGATACTCGCTGTGGCGATGAAGAGAAGCATAGGGGAGAGAGGGTTCGACAGCTTATCCATGGCGAACTGCCTGATGCTGCTCTCGCGCGGAGTCGAGTTCGAGTCCGTCGTCGACAGCTCGCTGCCCCACCGAGTCTTCGAGTGCAAGACATGCAACCGGCAGTTCTCGTCGTTCCAGGCCCTCGGCGGGCACAGGGCGAGCCACAAGAAGCCGAGGCTGGCGTCCGGTGACGAGGCGGCGCAGTCGCAGGGGTCGTCGTCATCGCCGGCAAAGCCGAAGACGCACGAGTGCTCGATCTGCGGCCTGGAGTTCGCGATCGGGCAGGCCCTGGGGGGCCACATGAGGAGGCACCGAGCCGCGACCAGCGAGGGGGCGGCAGCCCGGACGGCGGCAGCGGGGGCTCCTCCTTTGTCGCAGATCTCCGTGGTGTCGCCGGCGCAGGTGCCGGTGGTGAAGAAGTCGAACAGCCAGAGGGTCTTGTGGCTGGACCTGAACTTGACGCCGATGGAGAACGAGAGCGACCTGGAGTTTCGGTTAGGGACGAAGACGGCGGCTCCTGCCGCCATCGATTGTTACGTCCTATAGATGATTTACCTTTCATAGATCGCACATACAAACATATATACGTAGACAGCACGTCTGGACATACGCCCTGGAGCCTTTTTGCTCGGATATTTTTTTTTTGGCGATGTTCTCTTTTGTGAATATTTCAGTTCATTTATTCAATATTTATAGTGATATATCATTCAATAAAAAAGATGATTGCGCCATATTTTTACCTGCTAGACGAACATCTCGATATGATATCATTCGATATGAACGATGCACTGGTATGAAAAAAAATATTTAAAAAAATCATTCGATACGAACGATGCAGTGGTATGAAAAAAAATAAAAAAAAGAGAGAGAGAGAGAGTAGGATATAAGTTGATTTTACTGATTATAATATGGCGTATTATGAGGTTCATCTTTGAAGATATGTAATTTAGAAACGTAATGGGCAAAGTCTGCAAAATTGCTCGTCTTCAAATTCAATATCAACGGGCGTGGGAGACGGTTTTTTTGGGGCTAACATTTTTCTTTTATTGAGTCACGGTGAGATGATGATGACGTCATAATTGCATGCCTTTTTCCGACCTTGATGACATAACGCCTTACGTATTGAACATCGAGACGAGGCTGCATGTGGTGTGTACAGTGCGTATGTACACATGGTGATGAGCTTGTAGCGTAGAAAGTAGACTCGTGGGGCGGCATTCGTCCCTAGTTTTGATCTAAAAAGAATAAAAATTAGAACGATCCATAACTACAGTTGTCAATTGATGGGAGAGTTGACTTTTCTTTTCTTTTTTTGGGCTATGCTGTCCGTATGACCGAACTCGCAGCGGGCCATGATCGATCGCTTAACGTGGAGAGAAAAAATGCTACCAAAAATTAGCAACATATAACTCTAATTTATTACTCTGGGATTCGCGATTAGACTTTTGCGGTGAACGATTTCTATTATTGGTCCTCAAATTATGAAAATTATACACGCTATATCTTCCGTGAGGAAGTCCGTCTCAAGATAGGTAAATTCCGAGCCCTAAAATGCTTTCCTTGTCTTATTATTCGGACGCTGAAGACCGCATGGACGGCCCCACCCGCGTGATTTTAGTAAAAAAAAAATGTAAATAAAGATACAGGCTGATGTTTGGGCAACAGGAAATTGCTCGAGGGAGGCAAGGTAAGTGAATTTGGCGAAGTTATTAGGTGAGTAATAATGCATTGGAACTTGTTTAGCACAATGCGTCAATGAATTGTATTCACGAGTTTAGGGCGTGTTTCTTTGCGTTTGAACAAGAAGTAAATGGCTCTTTGCTATTATGCCTCAATTTAAAAAAAATGTTATCCGACTTTTACAAAATTACGGAGAAAAATGTATCCGGATCTACACGTGAACGCTCGAGTGCTGGGAAACTTCTATGATTTTCGATTTAAAAATAAATAAATAAAACGCGCTAGATGTAAGATTTAAATGGATGAGAAATTAAAAGTAAAATGTAAAAGCCAACTGAGAAAAAAATAGTTAATAACATAGGGGCCAATGTGATAAAAATAGTGAATTGTACGTTTTAAGAAGAAAAGGGTACTTCGCTTCGGACTCCTTTTCCATTTGCTTCCAATAGTTCGACGTTGAATCCATGGGAATGCAGAGCTGATCTTTCGGACCTTTCAATTTATAGACGCGGATCTCGGACCTATGAATGGGAGGTACGGTCCATAGTAGGGGTCCAGCCCTTGATCCGTATAACGCATCTCGCCACGGTAATTTTTCTTTTTGGTCCAACGCTATCCTACTTTCCACAATTGAGAATTTTTTTTTTTTTTTAATCATTCGTGCCCCTAAAGTTCAATTTTAAGCCCACCTATCACTTAAAAGAAAATGGGGGAAAAAAAGAGCGAAAACCCATTGAAGTTTGATCATCGTCCAATCAAAATTCTATACATTTGTACGTTAAATTATTAATAGGAAGTTCTTATCAATAGGAGCGATCTTTCTTTCTTTTCTTTTCTTTTTTTGGTATTTCTGAAAAAATTAAAAGAAAGCATATCAGTGACGTGGGTATCAAAATTGATGGGCCTGTGCATTTTATTTGATATAAGTCCCTAGCATGGATGTGGCCCGAACGACAAAACCTCGTAATTTTCATTTCGGCAAGTCTGTGTTCGATGAGGCTCATTGAAGATATCCCATGTTGTTTTAATGGGTTCTATACACTCTTTATATATATTCGATCTCCCTCACCTCCACCTATTGGTTTAAGATTATGGTTTACAATTTTTAATAAGGCCGGATGGGTCTATTCCATTTGGGTACGTATGGTAGTCTGGATTTTTAATAGAATAAAACCGGACATGACATGATATGAAATCCAGATATTTTACTCTATCTTATCCACTATTTCGTGTATCGCAGTAATAAAATCGGATATTTTCACATTTTATCATATTTGTTGTTTGGCATACCAATGTATATGAATCTAAAAACTGCACAAATGGAGATGGTAAGAATATTTCACGGCACTCTTGCCTTCCATTTTTATTTGCTTGTTTTATTTGTTCTTCCTCTCTCTTTTTAATTCTTTTTTTATTTCCTTTTCCCCCTTCTATCATTCTCCACTAAAATTTTATTAAGTAGTAAATTATCCCAATACCTAAAATTCCTAAATATGCATATATTTACGTATTGGATTTATGTTATAAGATATAAAGAAATAAAAATATAGCAATAGGAATAAATAAGAATGAAATTTTTGTTATAGTTTCTATATGATGAATTTTTAATATTAACATTCAAAAGTTATTTATGCTCAAGTATTAGTTCAATTTTATTACATTAAAATTTTGTTATTCGAGAAAAATAATTGTAATGTTATCTATTCGCCTTTATCCAACCTTTCTCATAGGACAATTTTATCCGGGATTATATCCGACTTTATCCTATCTTGAGCAGGCACAAAACACAAGAAATGATAAATTTTACATTATCATGAATTTTATCCTGATTACCAAACGTAGCAATTATAAACTTCTAGTGATAGATTTTGATTAGTGTAGGCTCTTTTTGGGCGACAAATATTTACTCGGGTTTAGCAACAAATCTAGACTTGTCACGATCAATTCTTTGTCATAAGAGACCACGTTTTTTGTCCTTGCAGCAGACAATCGTCATCGTGACATAATTGCTTTTGATTTGCTTCTCTTATGAGAAACTATAATCCGTTGTGCTTTTGGTCCGTCGTTAATCGAGTAATTTTATGTAAGTTGATCTACGCCATCAATTTTGAGATGTACTATGTCCACTAATTAATGGGATTCTTACATCACTGAATTTTGACATTCACACGACTAGTATGGATCCAAGCTTCACAATGTCTAGGGAAAAGTGTTAACAAGGTCATAAACCTTTTACATTGATGTCAATTCAGTCCTAAATATTTTGCATTTGTGTCAATTCAGTCCTAAACATTTTACATTTCTGTTAATTGAGTCAATCTAGCCAATTTTGACTGGAAATTCACTAACATGGACATCGGTTGTCCTACATGACACACTTGACGTTGACTTGGATATTTTTTTAAATATTTTTTAATAATTTAAATAATTTAAATAATTTTTTAATGATTGAGAAAAGAAAAAAGAAGAAAAAATATATATTAAAAAATTATTAAAATTATTTGAAAATATTTTAAAAAAATATTTATGTTAGCGCTAACCATGCTACGTATGATAATCAACGTCTACATTAGCGAATTTTCGGCCAAAATTGGCCATATTGACTCAATTAATAGAAATGTAAAAAAGTTTAGGACTGAATTGATACCGATGCAAAATGCTTAAGATTGAATTAGCACCAATATAAAATATTTATGACTCAATTAGCACCAATACAAAAGGTTTATGACTGAATTTGCACCAATGAACGATTTAGGATTGAATTTACACAAATACAATAGGTTTAAGACTTTTTTAACACTTTTCCCCAATGTCTATGCGGTCCTTATTGATGCCATATGCATGCATGAAATTCAAGTAGAATAGCAATTTTTCATTCTTTGGCAGCAATAATGGGCTCTGATTGATGGGTTATTAATCTAGATCTGTTGATTTAAATAATAAGTATCTCTGCCATTAGAACTCTACCTTTAGAGAAAAAAAAAAATACAAGTGTAAAGCGTACTACTTTAAATTAACAACCTTTTTCGTTATGTTGTTTTGCACGTCGGACTATGAATCACACTCGCCATTGGCCGCCACTGCCGCCCCATCGTCTTACTACATTCCTAAGAAAAAGAAGTCAAATAATAAAGGCTGCATCTAAGATATTTACTAATTCCGGAGAACCAGGGAATTACCTTTAATTCGGGCATCATGATGACGTGCAAGATGATGGTGTGGATGAATATATTAAGGGCGAGTTCGGATTTTGATTTTTTAATTCTATTCTCCGGAACAAAAAAAGATGAAAAACTTATTTGATGATGTGAATGATTTGGATTCTCAATTCTCTAATTCTATTCCCCGAAACAGATTTGGAGCAAAAACAAGAAATAAAAAAAAGTTGATTCTTTATTCTATAATCACTTTTGTGAAACAAGTGGAGAATTACAGAAAAAAGTCCTACACCTATTATAACTGTGCCAATTCAGTAATAAGTTTTTTTTATCAATTAAGTTTTAAAAATTTTCAATTGTGTCAATTTAGTCAATTTAGCTAGCATGTGCTGACGTGGCAAAATTTTAATAGTATTTTTTTTAAATTTTTAGATATTTTTTATTTTCTAATTAAAATTTTTTTTCTTGTGCCAATTCAATCTATTTGGGCGGCCGATGTTGACGTGGCAATTTTATAGTGATATCTTAATATTTTATGATTTTTAATGATTTTTTAATAATATTTTATCTTGTGCCAATTTAGCCCATTTGACATGCCGGTGCAAACATGGCGTCACCGGGACTTGCATGGAAAATTTTTAATAATAATTTGATTTTTTCAATTTTTTAGTTATTGTTTTTTATTTTTAATAATTTTTTTCTATCTATTTTTTTCTTTTCTTTTATTTTTGGTTTGGGCCGACAGTCTTGTTGCAATCTCTGTTGTCCCTTGGGTGAGGGTTGCGAGCCTTCACCCTCTTTTCTTTTTCTTCTTTTGGTTTGGGCCGGCAAGGCTGCAGTCCCAAATAAAAAAGAAAAGATAAAAAAGATAAAAAAAATATTAAAAAATAAAAACATATTAACAAATATTTACTACGATAGCGCCGGCTAGCCAAATGAACTAATTGGCATCATTATAAAAATTTTAGGACTTAATTGGAAAAAAAAATTATGATTAAATTGCCACAATTTCAATAGGCTTAAAACTTTTTTGGTAATTTTTTGGAGAAACAAGATGAAAATCTAAGTGCAAGTTCCCTATTGAGCTTATGTTCTTTCTTAAGAATCTTGCATATATCTTCATACTCCACAAAATAAATAGACTAATTATGAATTATGCATGGTGTGTATTCATTTTATTAATAATAGTATATGGGTTGACTTTGTAGTGATAAGATGTATTAGTTGACTTAAATGAAAAAAATTAGGAAGAGAAATTGTTCTCGAAAATAAAAATTGTGTGTAGTTATTAAACGAATTTTTGATTCAGGAATAGAAATTTTGTGAAGTTACCAAGCGCATTCCTGTTTCCGGAGAAATTTTGTGTAGTTACCAAATGCATTCTGACTCTCTAAAATTCATCTAGAGAATAAAATCAGAAAAATCAAAATCGTTGGCAAACGCACCATAAAGAACTCTCTAATAAGAAACAAGGGTGGAATGAGCAACCAACACATTTACCTTAAAAGTTGTGCATCTGTCACGGAATATGTGATCTAAGGCTATAATTACCAAATATATCCATAATTGTGCGACATTATCCCTACAACTCAACTGACGGACCAAAAACTAAAAAACCTTTCCACGTAATGTAACAAGTGTTTAAGGTATAAGCCGTTTGAATGTTGGCTCCCCATAAGCTCGTTATAGTAACATTTTTTTTTGTCGAAAGAAATATGCTATACGTGTATTAGAATAATCGGGGGATATATCGAAGGCTTTCAAGTCTAGCAAATCCCAAATAATTGCGAAACAAAGCAAAGATTTAAAAGAATATAACAAAACACGGTTTGTAGCTGGAACCATACTCTTATCTTACAATAACAGATCTGCTACAGTAAACATTCGCTCACCATAAGCTCGTTATTGTGACCTTATGAAGGATAACTCGAGCCATTCACCATCAGGTTACCATGTCGGGAGGTGAATATATGAAAATATTTAGTTGCATATTTATTTCAACAATACCATTCATCCAAAAGTTAAACAGTTTCAATTCCTTTTGCACCTCGATAGACCTCTATTTTAACTTGAGATCCACATCATCAATTATGAGGTGTACTCTGTCCACTAGTTAATGGGATCCTCACATCATTGGATTTTGAAATTCATACGACTAGTATGGACCAAAGCTTATACAATGTCTATGCTCTTCTTTTTATGAGAAATTCATAATTTCTTTTCATTTGCTTCTTTTATGAAAAATTGGAATCTGATATGCTTTTGATTAGTCGTATATCAAGTAATTTAATGTGAGATCTACGTCATCAATTATGAGATCACTACTCACCGATTAATGGGATCCTCACATCATTGAATTTTGAAATTCACATGACCAGTATGGATCCAAGCTTACACAATATCTATGCCGTTCTTTTTATGAGAAATTCGTAATTTCTTTTGATTTGCTTCTTTTATGAGAAATTGGAATTCGATATACTTTTGGTTAGTCGTATACCGAATAGTTTAACGTGAGATCTACGTCATTAATTATGAGATGTACTATGTACACTAATTAATGGAATTCATACTAGTCATGTGAATTTTGAAATTCACATGACTAGTATGGATCCAAGCTTACACAATGTGTACGCCCTTCTTTTTTGAGAAATTCATAATTTCTTTTGATTTGCTTCTTTTATGAGAAATTGGAATACGATATGCTTTTCGTCGGTCATATATTTAGTAATTTAATGTGGAATCTACGTTATCAATTACGAGATGTACTCTGTCTACTAATTAATGGGATCTTTACATCATTCAATTTTGAAATTCATATGACTAGTATGGATCCAAGCTTGCACAATGTCTATGCCCTTCCTTTTATGAAAAATTCATAATTTCTTTTGATTTGTTTCGTTTATATGAAATTGGAATTCGATATGCTTTTGGTCAGTCGTATATTGAGTAATTTCAAGTGAGATCTATGTCATCAATCGTGAGATGTACTTTGTCCAGTAATTAATGAAATTCTTACATCGTTGAATTTTGAAATTCGTATGACTAGTATGGATCCAAGCTTACCCAATGTCTGTGCCCTTCTTACTGATGCCACATGCATGCATGAAATTCAAATAAAACGACCATTCCGCTCTTTGGCAGCAATAGCGGGCTCTGATTAATGGGTTATTAATCTAGATCTACTGATTTAAATAATGACCCTCTACGACATTAAAACTCTACATTCAGAAAAAAAATAAAATAAACGTGTACAATGTACCACTTTAAATTAATGACCTTTTTCACTCTCACGTTGTTTTGCACATCAGACTACGAACCACCCTTATCGTTTGTCGCAACCGTCACCGTCACCATCACTGCCCCACCATCTTACTATATTCATAAGGAAAAGAGGTCAAATAATAATGGCCGCGTTTAAGATATTTACTAATTCCGTAGGAGCAGAGAATCGCCCTTAATTCGGGTATGAGGATGACGTGTATGATGACGGTGTAGAAGAGAAACGTTAAAAAAAAATTTCTAATAAGAAACAAGGGTGGAATGGACGACCAATGCATTTATCTTAAAAGTTGTACATCGATTACGGAATACACGATCCACGTTATAACTATCGAATCTATCCATACCAATACGAGCTTATCCCTACAGCTCAGCTGATATGTTAAAAGCTATAAAATTTGTTTACATAAGGTAACCAATATTTAAGGGATAAGGCGATCGGATGTTGGGCTCCCCATGAGGCTCGTCATTGTGACCTTATGAAAAGAAACATATATGTATCGCATATGTAAAAATATGGATATTTTGGTTTTCTTTTTCAATTTTTTAACCATAGTTTGGTTTCCGACCAAAAAAAAAAAAATAGTTTGGTCGGATGGCCATTAGTCAAATTGGTTTCGAAAGGCTTCCCGCATTGAACCCCGCGAACAATACATGGCCCAAAACACAAAAGACCGCGAAAAGCTGTGACACCGTGGCCCGTTTAAAATCGGAGAAACACGTGTACGGTCGATTCGTCGGAGACCTAAAAGGTTTATGGTGGGCCGTGCCACACCGTAGAACAATGCCAGGCTAAAACCCCAGAGCTTCTCAGTGTCTCTTCCATCTACAGCAACTCTCGTAGAAAGCCCTCTTCTCCTCGCAAATTTCCCAATTTAAAAGAACCGATTTTTTTGTGCCCGGTGTGCAGAGTCTCGCCGGAGGTCAGTTTCATCCGCATGAGAAGGTACCTCCGGTGGCGAGATATTTAGTATTGTTTGAGTTTCTAGGGTTTGATCTTCCAGTTCACGACCTGTGGCGTTTCCCAGTGCATGCGCGTAAAATAAGTGTTCTCTCGATGAATTTTAGTTCTGATCGCTGGAGATTTTGATGTTCTCGATCGGCATTTCTTGCTTCCGGTTGTGTGTTTTGTGTGCGATGTTTGATCGGGCGGATTGTTTGTGCACATTGCACATTTTAGGTTCGTGGTTTTGCGCTGTCTAATTTTGTTAGGATCAAGTCTCCTTTTTTTAGGGTGATCGACAAGTGAATCGCTTCTACTTCGAGTTGTACTGAAGGAGGTATTTGTTTCGACAGGGTTGCTTCGACAGAGGATGGACTCGGTTGGTCGTTTCTAGTTCACTGCGCCAGTTGTGGCATTTGCCTTCGGAGTGGGAAAAAATGGTAACTTGTGGAACCCTCTTTCGAGTTTTTTGTGCAAATGGCTTGTTCACATTGAGTGAAACCGTGGGTGCTTGTGTGGCCATTTGTAAATGTTCTAATTTCTTTATCCTATGGCTTTGCTAAGATTATGGTGTTGTCAAGTGACGTGCCTTTTGCTTTTGGGTTCGATTGTTTTTCTAATGTGAAGAGCTGTTTTTGTTTGGCATCATTGAATCTTCCGAGTTTTATGTGATACTTGATGTCCAAACTGTTGCCTCTTTAGGGGTATATGTAGCCACACACTTTCAAATTCCTTTTTTCCCCAACCTCCTTGGCAAGTTCCTGCCTGCCTGCATGAAATGCAAAGTTCATGTGAATAGTCTGATCTTGTAGGTCATTCCTTTTAGGTTCTCAATGGTAGTTTTGGATAGACATGAAAAGCATACTCTTGTTTCTTTTATCATGCGTTACTCTTGTATAATGCCTTGCCATGTTTCACGCCTTCATTCACTTTTCTTCTGCGAATTAATGTGACTATGATTTCAGATGTTTCTGGAATCTAGTGTCTTCTCATTCATGTGCTTTTGCTGCTCTCGTTTTCTTTTTCTTACTTTACTCATTCCAAGCTCTAGATCTTGTCACTTGGCTATATGCCTCTGTCTAAGCAAATGGTTTTGGCAGTCTTTCCAACCTAAGGACTTTTGGATGCCGAGAGATGGAAGAGCTGTCACTAATGGGGAGATCAACTATGACAATTCTTCCAAAATAGAACCTAAACGTAGTCATCAATGGTTTATGGATGCATCCGGGTCAGAACCATTCAGCAACAAAAGACAAGCGATAGAAGCTGCGACGAGCAGGCCACTATCTGGAATCTCATCCCTGAACGTTTCTCCTTGGGACAATAATCCTGCTTTTAATGCTATTCCAGAGCAATCCACTGATCGGCTCTTTGGTTCTGAGCCCATGCAGTCTGTTAACTTAGTTGATAGGAATATTTCTCCCTTCAATGCTGGTGATATAAGTATGGTAAGAAAGAGCTTCGAACGTCAATACGGAAATGAGTCGTCAGTAAGTTTGTCTATGTCTCATGGCACTGAAGATCCCTCAGCATTTCTGAATTTTGGAGGAATCAGAAAAGTCAAAGTTAATCAAGTTACGGAACCTGACAACAGCATTTCGGTGACAATGGGTACTTCCTACAGAAGTGGCAATGGCAGCGCAATTACTACTGATACTGGTTATCGCAAGGGCCACAATAGCACCATATCTTTAGGCTCGGGTTATCAGCATAGGAACGAGAATAATATCTCGGTGGCACCTGGCTACAACAAAGGGGAAGAAAGTTTCATGCCAATGAGTCACACTTTCACTAAGGAAGATGGAAACTTCATATCAATGGGTCACAATTATGAGAGACGGGGTGAGAATATTTTATCCATGGGTCAGCCCTTTGCCAGAACAGATGGGAATTTCATCGCAATGGGTCCATCATATACGAAGGGAGAAGGGGATGGTCTATCCATGGGTTCCTCCCACAACAAAGAGCATGTAAATTTTATTCCCGTGGGCCAGAATTTTGGTAAAGTAAGCGATAGTTTTATCTCAATGGCTTCCTCCTATAACAGAACTGATGGCGATATGACACCAATTAGTCGCCCCTTTGACAAGGCTGATCCGAATGTTGTTGCGGTGGGTCACACTTCAACCTATGAGAAAGGAGATTCTGGCATTCTATCCATGGGTCAGAACTACAAGGGTGAGAGCAATACCATTTCTTTTGGAGGATTTGCAGATGAACATGGGACACATACCTCAGTTGGGATCATTGGCAACTACGAATTAGTAATGGACAACGAGTCTTTGCCTCAGGCTTCAGTAGATCCAGGCCAGAAGGATGTTGGTTCTGGTGCCGATCCAATTGTAAATAGCTCTTCTGCATTGAAAGCGAATTCTAAAGCTGAGAACATCCCCAAAAATAAAGAGCCAAAGACGGCTAAGAAGGTGCCTCCAAACAATTTCCCATCAAATGTCAAAAGTCTGTTATCTACTGGCATGCTTGATGGAGTACCTGTCAAATACGTTTCCTGGTCGCGTGAAGTAAGTCTTTCATATTAACCTGTCTGTGAGCTTATGTTCTTCCGTACGAATCAGTTTTCATTACTTACAAAACATTGGTTTGGCAGAAAAATCTCCGTGGGATAGTAAAAGGGACTGGCTATCTTTGTGGATGCGAAAATTGCAACCACTCAAAGGTAAGAGTGTTGTTTTACTTTGGAGAAAGTGAATTGAGTAATTGCAGTTCGATGTTCTTGAGCTTATTCTTTTATTGAATTGGATATACAGTCTCTCAATGCCTATGAGTTCGAGCGTCATGCTGGTTGCAAGACTAAGCATCCCAATAATCATATTTACTTCGACAATGGTAAGACCATTTACGCAGTTGTTCAGGAGCTGAAGAACACTCCGCAGGAAAGGCTCTTCGATACAATTCAGAATGTCACGGGGTCTCCCATTAATCAAAAGAACTTCCGTATCTGGAAAGGTGAGCTCATTCTTTCCTCCCTGGACCTCCTATGCTAGAATAACCTGCATATTCCCGCTGAACATTTACTAGCACATCGATGTTTTTAAATTGAATTTCATTGTTCATGGTCTCATGGAATTCTTGATTCCTCTTCTCAGCATCATATCAAGCTGCCACCCGTGAACTTCAACGAATATATGGAAAGGACGAAGTTACGATTCCTTCTTGACAAATGGCACATGCACTTTCAGGTTCTCATGGTAGGTTGGTCTCGTGATCAGTGAATACCTCCTGTAGTACCTTGTAGATGAAGATGGGAATTCTAGAAATGGCTTATGATCATGCTTGCGCATATAATCTTCTGGGTGTAGATGGTAAAGTTGCACTGGATTTTGGGATCAACTCTGTTCGAATTGACCAAGAAGTTTAATTTTCTTTCAGTAGTATAAGCAATAGGATTGCTTCTCCCATCGTGCTCGGCACAACTCTTACCGTGTCGAATAGGTGGCCCACACAATTTTCTTTGGGGGTAAGCGGAGCTATTTATGTGGTGGACTTTCTCTTATAAGTTGCTGTGTTGTATGAATCAGACATGCCCATTTTAACTTATGTAAATATGTTCGATGAACTTTTTATCTTATGGAAAATAGTGGATGCATGTTCTATTCCTGAAAATTTGAGTATGGACCTTATAAAGTTCTGCAGCATGTCAGCTTCCTTGTGGCTGCCTGGTTAGGTTTCTGTGTTCCTGCAAATTTGAGCTTATTTGTTCTGAAGTGCCTATAATTATCAATAGTCGCTAGCCTTTCTTTCTTAACATTAAATAACTACGAGTGAATTGGACCGAGAAAGGTAGGCCAGATGGAGGATGGGCTCTGCACTTACTCTTTGTACCTCATTAGTCATGCTAATTAGTCTACGATGCAAGAATTCCCTGGCTACACCAGAATTTTCCTTTTTCACTATTGTATGCAAAATGGTGGCTTTGGCTTTATTGAGTGAAAATGGTAAAAGCGTATGTAAGCGCTGAACATCTACTTCACAGAAAACGCAACAAACATGACAAAACAGCAGAACATTGAAGTCAGATATCCTTTTTGAAGAACCTCAAGTTCCTGAATTGCTGTTACTTTTAGAGCTTGTTAGTCCCCTTCAAACGGCTTCGTCGGTTGGCCTCACTTTGGTGACGGCCACAACATACGGGGAAGAAGCAGTCTCTGCACTCTCATCTCCAAGACTTGTGTTGGCTAGTTGTAGATTAGATGTTTCTTGCTTTTCACTGCCTCCTGTTGGAGGCTCATCTTTGCTCTTGCCCCACAGGACAAGATACAGGCCAAGAACAATCACAAGTGCTCCAATAACCCTAGGAAAACAGACTTCAAACTTTGTAAGGATCTGTACTTGATAATACCATGGACAAGAACAATGCTTGATGATTCTTTAAAAGTCAACAAGTTACTACGGTTGAACCATTTTGGGAAAATTGAGAAGATACCTTCCAAGGTATAAGATCTCATGTAAAATGAAGGATCCCAGGATTGCAACCAGGACCATGTGCAGAGGATTGAAGGCAGTCACAAAAACTGGCCCCTTTATCTGCATCACCACCCCTTGAATGTAGAAACCCGCCCCAGAACATATGATCCCCTGCATTCGATGGATCCATCAGTTATAAACTTCACAATAAAGAGAAGGAGAGAGACCCTTTTCGACTCATGACTATAGTGCAGGAACACTGCATATTTCTCACGCTACGGGTTGTGTATCGAACGACGCTGGACATGGAAAGCCTGATCATACCAACACCAAAGGACTTGGACATGGACCTCCTGAACTCATGCAGAAGTTGCAGTAATTTGTAGCTTTCGACGGAAACGACTTACGCTGTAGACAACTGCCAAGAGCCTGACGTCAAAATTGAGAGACCAAGCAGCCAAGTTGCTTCTTTCCATCGCAAAAGCAAAAACCGCTCCTTGGAACGACCCCGCTATACATATCAGAGCCGTCAATGTGAGCTCTGCTGGGTATGATTTCAGCGTGATCGCCTGCGCGTATTTTTGCTCTCTTGTTTAGAACGAAGTGCTTTATCTCTCGAGTTTTATTGACTAGTAATAGACGGCGGGAAATTACTTGGAGAATGACGAAAGAAGCCCAACAGAAGCAACCTGCGGTGATCATAACAGCACCCTTGATTGGTTTTTGCACAACACCATTGGAATCAACGTGTGTTGACGCTGATTTTGTCCATGGAAGATCAAGAACAGGACCTTTCACTAGAGTCATGAGCATCGCTCCTCCTATGGTGACCAGGGTTCCCACTATCTTGGCTTGGCTGTGCTTGCTTCTTATGCTCAATCTCTCGAGCCTATCGTTCGAATTCCACATCGGAAGGAGGTGAGGTAGCCAAAGAACGATACGTAAATACTCTGTTAATTCAAGTTTAATCCAAAGTTTTTGCCGAATACATGAAATTTAAAGAGGTGCTAGGAAATTGAGTAGGCGTATATTAATTACCTGAGAAACCAGGCCATGAGGAACGCGAAAGCAGGAAGCATATTGGACATGGCGGCCGTGAAAGACGCAGTTGTGTACTTCATTCCCGTGTAATACAGATTCTGATCCATCACCGGCCTGCGTTTGTTGCATTTTGGAGAAGGAAAGAGGGATAAATTCTTGTTGTTTGAGTCATTTTAGACACGAAAGAGAGAAGAAGTAAACACTTACTCTAGTAAGCCTAGCAACAAGATCTTCAGAAAGATGGACCTCGTCATTTTTGGCCTTGTCTTCCTGTAATTATTGCAATATGTTTCCATAACATTAGCGCTTTCATTTACTAGACGCTATCCAGATCGTGATCGAGAGAGAGAGAGACCTCTCAAAGAGGATGGCGAATGGAGCAATGGCCACGGTGGCGAGCACGTGGCGATAGACGACGAACACGTGCTGGCTCATCCCTCGGTTCAAGGATAACTTGGCAACTATCGCCATCCCCGCGAACCCGAACTGCAGGAGCACCACCGCCAAGTATGGCTTGACCCGGTTCATGGCCCGAACCACACTTTCCCTATCCTCACTCATCCTTCAAACTCAAACCCTTTTCTCTAATTCGTGTTAATCTGTTCTGGTGCTTTCATGCAGATGACTCGGGTTATAAACACCATCTGCATGGGGACAAAGGGAATCAATCCCAGCAGGTATCCCTTTCGAAGTCTAGGGACTCCACTACATGCGAACCGTATACAGATTTGCGAAGGAATTACTGTCGCGAAAAGATTCAAAGAAACACTTCATCTCCACCGGGCATAAAATAGCAATTCACTCCATTAAAAGCTAAAGTAGAGCACTAGCCGATGAGCAAATCCTGTCCACAAAGTGGAGGCCCCTAAAGTTTTGCTTCATTCCAATCAAACCAGGGAGTCGGATTTTCATTGCATATGCAAATCTCATTTTAATATTGAATCATTGTACTCCTCCGTGTGGTGTCGACTTCGATTTTCACCTTGGATGCAATTTCTCGAAGCCATGTCGTGAAAAAGTAATTCCTTGCGAATCTCTTGAGCCTAATCATACGGATGAATGTTCTTTTGATTTTAATAAAGTAAGGTAAATTGCATAAGAAGTGTAAAAAAGAGTGCATTTTAAATGAATGATGGTCGCCACATATTACATGTGTGGAGTGATCTAGGATTCTTCGTACCATCTGGGGTTTGCCCTAGTGGATATTCTTCTCACTTGGGAAGGGGAATGTGGGTTTTCGAACCCCATCTTCGAGGGGAGTTGGGATGGGGACGCGTGAGGAAGGAGCGGGGTTTCGCAACCTACGCACACACATAACATATACGATGGCTTGTAAAATATAATAGAATAGGACCAAACAAAAAAAAATATACGGAGAATCGCCTAACTTCGTTTCGTGAGGACTCAACTGACCATTTGGGTGTTGTTACATCAAACTAAATAAAGTAGGATCAAGGAAACATTGATGAGGAATATGCTATATAGCTCCTCAAACGGCCCAATGCTTTTTGCAGGATTTATGTGATTTACAACTCACTGAGCACTCAAATGAAAAACCAAGAAGAGGGAAGATTTTAACCACTTGACTGGGAGGTGGATTTCGCTGTAGTGATTGAATTCCACATGGTCCAAAGAGCTATACTAGGCATTTTTCTTTGGAAAAATTATTGAAAAAGTCCTAAACATATTGCACTTATACCTATACAGTCCTAACTTTTTGCTTTGATTAATTTAGTCATCAACCTTTTGAAAATTTGCCAATGTCCATCCGATCAATTTTAGCCAGAAATTACTAACATGGATGCTATACGTCCTACGTTGCAACGATGACATTGACATAGACAAAATGCAATTTCTAAACGAATGTGAGTTATTTTAAAATTAAATTATTCTTGTCTTTTCTTTTCTTTTCTTTCTTTCTTTGCCTCCTCAGCCACTAGGCGAGGCCAGCCCTTGCAGGCCGCTAGTAAGGGTTGCAGCCCTAGCCCAAACCCAAACCCTTGCCTGCGGGCGAGGGCCGCCTCTCATGTGGCTAGCGACGGAGGCTCGCGGTCATTCATCTCCAAGCATTGCCAGTGGCTAGCCATGGCCTGAGACTAGCCATCAACTAAAAGGAAAGAAAAAAAAAGAAAAATATTCAAAAAATTCAAAATATTGTCCACATCAACGGCGATACACCACATAGGACTACTGACACATCGGAGAGACAGAGAAATTCTTTACCTTCCTGAGGAGGCAATTTGAATAATAGTACCATGTCAACTTCCACATTCGTAGTTTGGTCGTTTGGATTTATAGAGATATGAAATCAAGAGATTTTACTATATTTTATCCACTTTTTGGTGAATCATAGTAATAAATTGGGATATTTTCACATTTTATCACGTTCATTATTTGGTATGAGCAACATATCAGTATAAATGAATCTAAAAACCGCACAAATTTAGATGGCAAGAATCTATCACGACACTCATTTTTTTATTGAATAAACCCATTTACAACCTATTTAGCTTATCAAGGTTATTATTTAATCAATGAGATGTTTTTAAACACATTTACAACTCTTTAACAGTTTTTACAATTTTTTATTTGTTTTCCTTTCTTTATTTTACTTTTTTTTTTCTCATGAAGCCAATGAGGGCTGTGAAGCCCTTATCGGTAGCGGGTGAGGGTCGCGGTTCTTGTCGGCTTTGAACGAGGGCCCCGACCATCGCTTGTGGTTGGCGATGGTCCTTGCTTGTGACTGGTGAGGGTTAGTTGGTGGCAAGGAAAAAAAAGGAAAAAAAGGAAAAAAAAAAGGAAAAGAAAAGAGAAAAGGAAAAAAGAAAAAGGAAAAAGGAAAAAGGAAAATGAAAACAAAAATAACAAAGTAAAAATAACAAAATTAAATTTTTTAAAAATTTATAAAAAATGTCCACCATTTTTTTAGCAATTTTTTTTTTAATAAAGTCATAAGAAACAAGTTTTCCTAAATTGTATCAAATATGAAAAATACTTTAGCCATATGGGTTGGACATAAGTTGGGTCATGTATGAATCCACTTCAGGCTCTTATTTGAAAATTTTTCTAAATAAAATAGGAATAAATAAAAATAAATTGTTGTTTTTTATTTGAGAATTCAATTATCATTTATATTCAAATATTGTTTCAATTTTATTAATTTTATAAATTTGTTTTTCGAGAAAAATAACTTTTATGTTATAAGCACTATAAATTTTATCCACCTTTATCCCACATCTCCCATGAGATAATTTTATCTGGGCTACATACTTCTTATATCCAACTTTATCTTGTGTTTGGTAACAACCAAATACACGATATGATAAATATTATCATATTCTCTATTTTATCACGACTAGCCTTAGAGAATGATAAACAGACAAACATTCAGACTATTGTGCGATTTTTTGGCGGTCATAAAGGTCAGGATGTTAAGAAAAGAAGACGCCTCGCTTCTTCCACCCCAATTTTTATCTCCATGGTTGAACTTTTCGTGGCTGCTAATGAAAGGCTTAAAACAAAGATTGTCTATTTCAATTTGCTCTTGCTAACCAAAATGCCATCCATCTCACGAACATGTGAATGTGGTCGTGTAAAAGCATTCATTAGGCGCAGTCCCAATTGTCATTAGAGGCTAATCATATCGTCGCCCACGCTAACGGAGTCGACAATCCCTAGCTTCTTGCCCATTGGTAGCACAATTAGGAGTTTCATTCTCGAATGGAACTACTTTAATTAACTTGATTTTCCTTTTCACCAGCTCTCTTCATGTCGCTCTAACAAGCTCCATGTCTTGTCGTCATCCTGATCGTTTCCGCGCCGAATTCATCGAATAAACTACTGTCTGAGTTAAGACTAATTACTGTCCGATTATCGAAGTTAAAAGAAGTATATGATAACTGACCAAGAATCTCAAAGCCCACAATTTTTTTTTTTTTTTACAATTTAGCGTGATGGTAGAATGCGTAATGGGTTATTAGTGAAATCCTTTTAACCAACATGCGTAAGAAACACTGATCACGGAAAACTGCAGGTCAAGAAGCAATTCAGGGGTTGCAAGGAAGGTCGTGCGGAATGACCTGAGCACCACAATTGTCTTTAATTTAATTGAAAAAGCCGCCACTGGAAGAGCAGCAGCACGCATTCTTTTCCTTTTAGAAAAGCCGGAAATAAAGGTGAAATGGGCAATGGAGTTGGAAGATTTGGAGAGAGAGAGAGAGAGAGAGAGAGAGAGAGAGAGAGAGAGAGAGAGATGATGGTTATCATGATCTATAAGGAATGACGTGGTTGTCACTTGTTAGTGTCCAGTATTAACCTTGCATTCTGAGCAAAGCATGAATTCTGCAACCGCAAGCATAACCCAGATTACCATCATAGACTAAGTGCTGTTCCTGCAAAAATGGGCATCGTTCCACCCAATTCAAAAGAGAGGGTCGTGCTCCTCGTCCGAAACCACCATTCACCGTTAACGATGTGCCTCTCCTCATTGTATACGAGGAGCCTTATTGTTGGTACAGGTTGATTGATTTTATGTAGTGAATGTCCACGATATCTTCTCGTCATTCATTACATCGTGAGAGACTAATGTTTCGTCCTCTGCTCGATTGGCTTGCGGAGCGATGCATCAATTCCCGACGAATGAGCAATACATACACAAACAGGCTGCGAACTACTCCCACCGTTTTTCAATCAAAAGATTCTACTCAAGGAGACTCCACGGCAATGCAATGCCAAAAACGGAATTCTGGCAAAAGATCACGTCACATACTCCCGACTCTCACAAGATGTAACCAGTTGATAGAAAACACTATTCAGATTAAATTTTTCCCCTTCCGGAAGAGAAAAAGGCTAATTCCAGAATCTTCTATATCAAAATAAGCACACTAGTGAGAAGGGACAAAGAAATGGATGAACCACCAGGACATTTGAAGTTGCGACGACAGAAAAGACAGTCTAACATAAGTATCCCCGAAAAAGGATCTATCATAAAAATAACAATAGGCAGACTACATATGTGAAGCCAAGCCACCGCCAAGTTGGCATCCTAATAAGCCATTCATAAAAAATTAAAGATACCACTCGCACAATCTCCTTGTATTTCCTCTGTCCTGTTTTGTTTCTTCACGAACCACAGCAAGAGGATCTTTGCGGAGCTTGGCCAGCATCAGCTGTCTTGTCTGGTTGACTTATCCTGATTGTCTGAGGCTGAAAGCAAACGGCAACAGTATCAAATGTTCACTCGATCCCCTCTCTGCTTACGCTTGATTTTCTAATTGGATTATTAGGCCTCATACAACAAGCATTCATCGTGTCATCCTTTTCTCCTTTCCACCCACACCCCTCTCATATCGCAACTTTACATCTACGAAACTTCTGCAAACGGGGGAAAGCCCAGTGCAGTAGACATGATAGAATCTCAACTCCACCATACTCTTTTGTGTTAAAACTTGGAAATATGCCGTCCACTAATGCACTAGGCCACTAAAACTGACATTTTCGTGTTGAACATCCTTATGTCTGTTAATTTGCAAAGACCGACATACTCGTGGAAGGTGGTTCATAAAAATAACCGACTGCAAAAATAGGAATTGATATTATACACATCTCAACAGCTATCTTTCCAGTGAATTGCCACATAAATGATTTAGCAGTGTTTTTTCAGCACATTTCAATTCTATAAGTTTGTACCCTAATGTTGGTCCATTCTCACGATAACATGAAACGGATTCTTAGGCTCTGCTGCAGCAGAATATTTTTCGCTAGTTTAGGAGTACTGAGTGCAGGTACAAGTGTAATGGAGCAAGTCTACAATTCTTAAGGAATTGAAAAGGAAACTGATAAACAAGAAGACTAATTTTACCTCGGCCTTCGTATCACTTTCTGCAAGCCTTTGCTTAATATCCTTCGCAATTGAAAAAAACACCTCCTCGACATTCATATTGGTCTTTGCACTCTGCATCATTGACTTTCTAATATTAACAGAGCAGAAAGCATCATTCCAACTGCAAATTTACTTCTAGCATTAACTCGCAACTTACCGTTTCAAAGAACTTGATACCATATTCATCAGCAAGAGCTTGACCTCTGGAAGTAGGTACAGCCTATGCCAAAGAAAAGTACGTTCTAGTCATCAGTAGACACTTCTGGGTACAAGCTCTTTTTGTACATGTGTTGGCGCCCCCTTGGTGCATCATAGTGAATTTCTCTTTTAACTAACCCAACCCCCCCCCAAAAAAAAGAATAAAAAAACTGCAAGAACAGTACACAGTGCACGCCTCTCTCCAAAAACAAGCATTCATACCCATCATAACACAATGACAGTGTGTGCAGAGCGAGAGAGAGAGAGAGAGCCATAGAAAGGATTTCAGCGGGTGTGGGGGGATGAAGGTGCTTGCAAAGAAAGTGCAGATCATAACAGCCAAAAAGGCAAGTCATTTACCCTTTTGCTTTCATCCATGTCAGCTTTGTTTCCCACCAATATTTTGTTTACATTGTCAGAAGCATGCTGTTCAATGTTGCGAATCCAGTTTCTGATATCTGAAATATAACAAGGAAAATACTCCATGAAAATTCAAGTTAATGCTCATAGAGATTTTTTTAAGAACAATCAACAGACAATACACAAACTAGCTCCATCATTAGATACACTATGATCGAGTATAAAGAATCGCCAATTAAGTATCAGCATGATGCCCTCAGCATTTCAATATGCAACTTACTCAAAAGCAGGCTACCAAAAATCTCAAAATATGGAGAACTTACTGTTGAAAGATGACTCATCAGTGACATCATACACAAGCAAAATGCCCATAGCTCCACGATAGTAAGCTGCAAAACCAGAAAAAACATGAATATATCTGTAGCTATTAGAACTTGAATAGGCAAAAACAGAACTATTAAACATGCGCAAGATGCAACCCCAAGAAGGACAATGAGGATTTAGAAAAGAAGAAGCTATATGGGCTATATACTCGAAACTCATTCAGGTGTTATAGAGCAAAGGCGTTTACTATTCCATAATCAGTGCTCCTTTGGCTGAGCTTTATGTCATCAGCCTACCAGTGTGGTTTCCACAGGATTTCACATCTCTCAGTCTATCAAGTTTTTAAGTCTAGTTCATGTGTCAAAAGAATCAGCTCTTTTATATAAGAATATCTCAAAGCTGGAAACAACTCACTCTTCTGATCAAACATTTGAGCTCTACATAGCCTCAAAATGCCAAATACATCACAATCAATCTAATCCAGTAGAAATGCAGATAGCTTCGGGTATTACTATAGAGTCAATAAATAAAGCTTTAAGGCAAACGTGGCTTACAATGCATCTCTCGCACAAAAATCCCAACACAAAATGTCATTATTAAAGAACAGAGGCTATTTTCAGCTCAATCAAACCTGTTGTGATGGTTCGAAATCGCTCTTGCCCGGCAGTATCCCAGATTTGCAATTTAATTCGCTTTCCATCAAGCTCGATGGTCCTGATCTTAAAGTCAATGCTGTTAAGAGGGAAAAGAACAACAAATGAGAGAATTTCCAATATTGCAGAGTTAAGTTCATAAGGAGCATCCAAATTTCCTCTCTTCCTGTACATCCCCCGATCTGATATCGATTGATCAAAGCCAAACGAAAAAACTAAAGAGCTGCACGCAAAGAGCATGAATATGTAAATTTCAAGCATGTCTATAATTTATGTCAAGCATTATAATTGATATCTGAACTGTCATGCAATCCTCAAAGAACTCAGAATATCATGATCTTCCCACCCATTACGCCTCTGAACTCTGAATTGCAAAGGCATGGCTAGAATAGCATATACAGAAAACAATATAGTCATCCTCATGATACAAACCCTATAGTGGTGATGAAACTAGTTGTGAAGGAACCATCAGAAAATCTCAAGAGCAGACAACTCTTCCCGACACCTGAAACGTTTTGGAACACAACACTGTCAGATCGGCACACAGCAAAACTCTCTTACTTTTGCTATAGATGTACTGAAACTCATATACCACAAGAGACCAGCATAACACAACACTCAAGTAATTAACTGTAGAGGTTTTTTAGCTGGAAGTCATCAAATGAAGATTTAGGCCATCAAAACCAAATACGTAGACTCTAAAAAACTGGAGAATTTAAATAGTCAACAATTAACTTGAGAAGCACATTTAGCTAATCTGAAAGGATTAAACTACTTAATTTCGTTCTTTCAGACAGAACGGGTCACTCTTGGAAAACAAAGGACAATAACAGGAAATTTCCTTATTAAGCTTGGATCATGTGCGCTCATCATGGGACAGGGACTAGAGATTTCAAACTGGTTCCAAAGGTTAGCATCACCACGCCGAATCATTCAATTTTAGTTTGGAAAGAGTTAGTTCATAAAACAAACCAGAAAAGCGAAATGCCCTCCTCCAGCACAATGTTCATTTAACCACATGTCAAATAAGTGTACATGCCTTATCTCAATCTAAATGGACTACATACGAGTTCCCAGGTCCAGAGGCTGATTTGTCAGAAGCAACAGCAACAACAGATGGTGATGTATGCCAGACAGAGTGGTAAGTTGGGGAAGATTGCGTGATTTGCACACACTTGGCCAGCAGACGCAAGTGTAGAGAGATAACATTGTCATGTGCATAATTGCCTCACTGGTAAAACTAACGAGTCTCAGATTCATAATCGTTGTAGCTTCAACTTCGATATAGTCTAGAAGAAAGATATACTAATGATGAGCTCTAGTCTCTCTGGTCCATCATTACATCAATACCATGTCTCGATCTCATCTAACTTTCATTTATCTCCGAGCGAATCCTCTCACTTTTCAGGTAGAAGGTCAATGGCTTTTGAGTTGTTCAAAGACTCCAAGAATGAATCCCAGAAGCAAGCACACACATGTAAGGCCGCACCAATTCATACCAAATGCATCAGACAAACTACAAAAAACCCTTTAGATTGCTCGATCACTTCCTATTCCAGAACCTCGCCATCATCTCCAATCGACGAAACAAAGCACAAACCACGCGCCTGAAATCTTCAAACCAAACCAGGAAAACAGTACACACAGCTTCAAACTCAAACTCCCACCGATTCCCTCCCTCATTGACTCAGGAAACCAAACACACAAACACAAAAGGCCAAAAAAAAAAAAACCAAAGAGCAAGGAACGGGAGAAACTAACCGCTGTCGCCAATCAGGAGGAGCTTAATCAGGTAATCATAATCGGCTCGGGCTCTCGCCGGTGGTGCAGCCATTGAATCTCACCTCCAGAAAGAAGAAAAGCGAAATCCCTCCCTGCAAAAAACAGAGAATGCCTTCCGAAGTTCAAAATCGCGAATCGATGTCTGCGCATCGAGCAAAGTACGAACGCATCCGAAACAACACGATGCGAATCAAAGACGAGAAAGGGAGACCTGCGGTTGAAAGAAGAAAGTTCAACAAGCGAGGGAAGACATGGAAGAGAGAGACCAGAAGGAAGAAGAAAAGGAAATTTATGGCAATGATTTTCCTTTGTTATTATTATTATTATTATTTAAATTTGAAAAATTGTTTTTCGGGCGAAGTCTCACTCACCGCATACGTACGAAGGGCAAGCGTGAATATACAGTTGTATCCTGCTATGCGGAGTGGACGACGTCGGTGGACGTAGCGTGGACTCGGCCGCACCGAATCTTCGCCTTGGACAGTGAATTTTGTGGAGCCTCTCGGGCGACTGGATGGATCGGCTCCCATTTAACGTATGCATGATAATTTTCAAATTTTAAAAATTGAGAAATCGATTTCGTTGGATCTTAAAAGAAACGAACTTTTGTATTTTTTCTATTCTACATTTTTGCGCAATCCTATGATATTCTATTACATCCGATAATGAGTGTATAACATGTAGCCGCTATTCTTGTTTTTTTTTTTTAAAGTCAAACGTTTCCATGAAATTCATGACTTAGACTTTTACTTTATAAATGTCATATTTTTTTTTTGTGTCTAAATATGAATTATGGTTAGTGAATTGTCGCTGTAAATAATGATCATTAGATATGATGATTTGCTACAATCATTGGATTAAGAATACAAATAAAACCTTAGTTAACCTTGGTATGCATGGTATGTTCTAAGTTTCAAGATATGCATGATATATTTCAAGCTCTAAAAATTGAATAACCGATTCAAATGGGTAAGTTCTAAGTCCAGGTTACCGACCCTGAAATTACTTACCCCTACTTAGAAAGGCTTTGAGTAACTCGGTCGACATATGTCGATTTGAGTCTTAGTCAAGAAACTCCCCCGATGGATGACTTGGTGCCGATATAAACCAAGGGATGAGTCTTAAATCATAATGGACAGAATCGAGTATCAGGCTCTGAAGTCCTTGCATCAGGACCATTCATCATTTACATAAAAATTAAAAAGATTTAACATTTCAGATAAATCAATATCCTCTCCACTGGGTCCACCTACGAATGGATATGGGCCCAGACAATCATTAATAGGGCACATTGTGTGGACAATCATTTCTAACCGACGTAACACGTTATGACACGACACGCCGACACGCAATTTTTAAAAAAATAGAAAATTCTGACACGTTGGAAGACATTATATATTAAATGTACATTTTTATATATACTTGACAAATTATCATTAATATTAGAAGTCGATTTTTTCTTTTTCTATTAGGGATTCATGATTAGATTTTTTTTTTTTTAAAGATGGCTGGGTATTTTAATTTTGGGGTGGCTGGATTTATAACTTAAATATATATATTTTTGATAGATTTACATTTTGACTCCTAACTTGTTGAAAATACTTAAAATTGATTCCATGCATGTAGAAATGACTTGTCGGGATGCTGAACTCGTGGGTTGCTAGCGTGCCCGGAGCGCCGACGTCTCATGTCGAAGAGTGTCAGAGAGTGTCCGACACGACATGACACAAAAGCTCCCGGAGAGTGTCTGTGCTACATAGAGGGAGAGCATCCAGTCCTGTCAATTTTCGGACTGAACCGGTTTTGAAACCTCTTCTAATTTTCTTTTGTGCACCCTCCAAGATTTGAATCAGGGTTTGCACTATGGCCAAATAAACACATTAGAAGGTTCCTGTTTTGAGATCGGGCACCAATGACCCTTTTTTTGTGAGTTATTTTTAGAATAACGCCAGCTAGTCATCCCGATTTGAACAATGAATATACCAAATTGATACGACATATGTTTTATGATTCTTGAATATGGCTCACTTGCACTTAGTCAGATCACTTGGTTGGCCATTTTTGTACCGTAGTTGTAGTATAACCGGTGTTAATCTTGTGGGAGCCATAATATGCCTAGTGTTACTCTTTTTAACTGAGGGCTAAGACTTCATTGACTCAACTAGATGCTTAGATTTCCGATTTTCCTTTTGGATATTGCTAGCATTACGATACAACAGTATGATGGTAAAATGCTAGTCATAAAATCAGAGATAGGTCCCGCCATGATTGCTATATATTTTTTACCATTCACAATATTCGTGATTGAGATTGCACCGTTATACTGTTACACTATCGGTTTATCAAATTTCTTTCCTTTCTTTCATAAGCAAATCAAATGGAAAGGGATGACCGACAAAGCTATCCTTTTTGGACATTAGGAGACTCAGAGATCGACTACTTCATATTCGATTTGAGTCATTATAACTCGGTCCACTCGTAGATTTTACTCGCTCATAACAATTGTTTATTAACACGTCAGAAAGCCCATAGTCTTTTCACATAAGTTTGTAGATGTCCATGGCACGAGTTAGCAAAGGTTTAATCCCGACATCGGTCGAACTTATGACCTTACGATAGACTGTGCGATACCATTCAGCTATCACTTTCGGGGATAGCTTTATGAAATCAGCCATTTGCTTTCAATATAACTATCCTTTTTCACGTTGTGACTGATTGGTCTGAACACAACACAGAGACGTTGTCTAGAAATCATATTAAATCTTTTGAGTGTTCTCGCCATGTTAGAACAGAGGAACATTGGGAACCCATGTCTAACACAAAAAAAAAAAGTGGAGCAAGGCTTTAGATTTGGATCACTACTCATGCATCATGGCAAGAATAATCGTGAAAGAAATTATAATCCCTCATAAAACCGTTGATCGATCGGGTCAATGTATGTAAAGGAAATTCAGCATAACAAGCACATTTCGCGTAATTAATAATTTCAAGAATATGAAATTTCACTATAGTTTCTTTGATTTCCATCGGTTCAAAATGTAGATGTCAGATAATATCATAGTTTTTCGAATAATCTGAATAATATTTGAACGTATTTATAGATGCAAGAAATATCGATGGATTTTATTTCGTGATTAGTATCTGTCCTTTCTTTATGATGCACTTAGCGTTTAGCTAACAGTTAACTAACCCTAAAAATCGGACTACTTTTGCCGTTCCAATAAATATCTCTCAACATGCAAATATGGTGGTGCATAAAAGAAGATTAAATCATACGATAAAACGTTAGACATATGCTTCTACGTAAATAAACAGATGAAATTTAACTCCAAAACCAAAAAATTAACTTGGGTCATGCGGTAAAAACTCAGTCGGCAACATCAATCAAGAATCCAGGAAAGGAAGAAGAGACGCTTAAAAACCGAAGGCAGACCTTATGATCAATGCCAAATTTTTACAGAATTATATCTAGAGAGGTTGACGTAAAAATTGTTCTTGATGCCCTAGCCAATTGCAGCCTCGCTCTTGGAGCGATTCTCAGCCTCTTCGCAGTAGTCCTGCGACATTTCCTCGAGCGATTTTCCTTTGGATTCAGGCACGAGGAGAGTCAAGAGCAAGCCCAGCAGATTGACAACCGCGAGCACGATCAATGAGTTCCTTACCCCAATCCCGGCGGGGAACCCCGGGTCGGTCTTGGCCTTGTCCTGGCTCTGCGCCGCGTACAAGAACCCGAACGCGCCCACGATGGCCCCGGCCTTCCCCGAGGCTGCTGAGATCCCGTGGCAGGTGGCCCTGAGCCGGGCTGGGAAGATCTCAGCGGGGACCACGAACGTCGTGCTGTTGGGCCCGAAGTTGGCGAAGAAGAAGGTCAACCCGTACATGACCACGAACGGGATGTGGTTCTCCTTGAGGGTCCAGTGGTGGTAGGGTATGGCTAGGGCGAACATGAACACGGACATGAAGGCGAAACCGATGGACTGGATGGTGAACCGGCCGATGCGGTCGATGAGGAAGACTGTGAACCAGTAGCCCGGGACGGTGCCGCAGAGTGCGATTAGGGTTTGGGCGCGAGCGATCATGTAGAGCTCGCCAAGGGCGCTCATGGATTTTGCCGCGGGGAGCCATCCGACGGCGCTGAATATGTCCTTTTGGAAGAGGTTTTGGCTGTAGTAGGCAATGTCAAGCAAGAACCAAGTGCTTGTTGTGCCCAGCAAGTGCAAGCCGTGCCTACGGAGGAACTCTTTCGAAAAGAGCCCGAAACTGGCGGTTTCAACCCGGTCTTGGCTCTCGAGGTCTTGCTTCTCAACCTGGATATCCACTTGCAAGACCTTCGACATGTCTGCGCACGTCTTCTCGGCGTTCTTCGCCACCAAGGCGGTGTAGCGCGGAGTCTCCGGCATCTTCATCCGCCAGTAGTAGGTGAGGGCGGCTGGTAGTGCACCGAACATCAGGATTATCCTCCACACGTAGTCTGCCTGGGGGACGGTGGATCCCACGGGATCGTGGGCGAATGGCGGCGCGTGGTACAAAGCGCCGAAGATGGAGGAAACGACGATGGCCACCGTCCCACCCGCAAGGATCCCGAACCCTTGCATCGCGAACACTGCCGCAATGAAACTGCCGCGGGTCTTCTTGTTGGAGTACTCTGCCATGATCGTCGCAGACAAAGGATAATCCCCTCCGATGCCGAAACCTAGCCAATTGGCACAACGGTGAACATCAGCATAATGTATCGAATTAAAAGTTTTTTTTTCGGTCAAAATCTACTTTCAATCAAGCATATAATTGTGCACCAACATTATCGGGAAACTCACCTAGCCAGAATCTGAAGAAGCAAAGGGTCGCCATGACAGCCCTCGGCGAGCTCCCAAAGGAGAGACCGGAGGCGACGGAACACCCCACCATGAGCATGAGGGTGATGCCGTAGACGCGCTTGCGGCCCAACTTATCCCCGAGCCACCCGAAGAAGAGCTGCCCAGCCAGAGTCCCGCACAGGGCGACCCCGTTCACGGCGGCTGCTGCGTTCGGGGGCAGACTGCCGGGCTTGGACGATCCGGGCACGTAGTAATAGATCCGGCCGAGGAGCTTGGTGACCAGGGATATGCAGAAGAGGTCGTACGCGTCGGTGAAGAAGCCCATCCCGGCGATCACCACCGCGGTGAAGTGGTAGAGCTGAGTCTTGGCTTGGTCCAGGACATTGAGCACCTCCAGCTGATCCTTCGCCATGGCGGGTCGCGCCTCTGTCTCTGTCTCTCTCCGATTTACTCCTGAACGATGAAGCTATCAAGCGTTTGTGCGTGTGCGCGCTTTGAAGGGTGTGATCACAATGTGTTCGATATAAATACGGTTTGATTTTGGGATTTGTTGGGGAATATGCTGTTCACAGTATTGGTTCCTCAACAAGATGGGAAATACTTGTACGAGTCGTAGTAGGAGGAGAAAGATTATCTGTTGCGTTTGAGATGCTGGTTGTTATCATAATGAATTTAACTCCAAGTAGTTTCGATTTTTTTTGAAATTTTTTTTTATCTAATTGAAAGAAAGAAATAAGAAATAAGAAATAAGGAATATGTGTAACAGCTTGACAGAATTTTTGCACGGATATAGGATTAGTTTTAGGGTGATGAAATCTTGATCGTTAGCTATCGGAGGATTCGAAGGGAGTTGACTATGACTAAGTGCTCAAATTCTGACTTTGCACATCACGAGATATTTGTGGCATGATTCACCTCGTTCATCAGATCATCTCGATTACATTTGAGAACCGTAAGTAATTCGGAATTCGTGGTATCCTATTTTGAAAAAGATTGTTGGGTTGGCAAAATACGCTTTTGAAGCATTGTCCTCCATTCCCGATTTTCCTCCTCTTTTGAAATTCTTTACATATTTGACCATCCAACTCTCGTTATTTTTGCGGGGAGATACTTATCAAGAGAGTACTAAATCTATTATAATTATGTCAAATCAGTTCTAAATTTTTTTTTAATTAATTGAGTTCTAAATTTTTTGCATTTATATCATTTTAGTTCATTTGGCCACCTGGCGTTGACTTTGGCCAATTTTTAATATAATTTTATTTTTCAATTTAATTTTTTTGAGATTTTTGTTATTTTGTTTTTTTTTTCCTTCCTTCCTTTGATTTCCGTTTGTGGCCGACAAGGATCGCTGAAGCTCGTTGGCCATTAGGCGAGAGTAGACTTGATATGGCCTCACCGGCCGCCAGCAAAGGCCGCCTCGATCGCGGTTGGCAAGACCATGGCTGCCTTCAACCATGGTCGGTAAGGCAATGGCGTGGTTGTCCTCGCCCGGATCCGGGCAAGGTCGGTCGAGGGTCGAGACCCTCGTTGGCCACAAACAGAAAGCAAAGGAAGGAAGCGAAAAAAATAAAGACCAATAAAAATTTAATTTAAAATTTTAAAAATTCAAAAATTTAAAATATTATTAAAATTTGGTCATGTCGGTGCCACGTCAACCACAATCAGTCAAATGGACTAAATTGGCATAGAAGCAAAAGGTTTGGGACTCAATTAGTAAAAAAAAAATAATAACCGAATTGATACAATTGTAATAAACTTAGGACTGTTTTGGTAATTTTTCCTTTTTTGTGATTTGTTGTTTGCAAGATGGAGATTCGAACTCTCTTAATCTGTGCAATCAAATCACTCCATCATAATTATTGCCACCGTTATTATTTTTTCCCTTATATCATGAATGTAGGGAAAATTGTCTATGAAGTACTAAAGCTATTGAATTTTGGCCAATTCAATCCTCAACCTTTTAATTATACTAATTAGGTCTAAAATTTTTTGATAATTTGTCAATTTAGCCATTTGATCAATTTTTACCAGAAATTACTAATATGACAATGGCAATTCTATGTGGCACGATCTATGTTGACGTAAAAATTTTTAATTTTTGATTAGGTTTTGTGTTAAGGGCCGGTTGGGGTTCATAGGCCAGGACAAGGGTTCGCTGTCCTTGCCCAACTGTGAGTGAGGGCCTTGAGCCCTCGCCCAACTACCGGTGCTTAATAATAATAAAAAAAGATAAGAGAAAATTAATAATAAATATTTAAAAAAACTCAAAAAAAATTTCACTTCGGCGTAAATCTTATCACATAGGATGGTCGGCGTTCATGTTAATAGTTTTCAGCGAAAATTTGTTGAATGATTAAATTGATAAATTATCAAAAAGTTTAGGACTCAATTGGTATAATTAAAAGATTAGGGCTAAATTAATGGGAAGGGGAAAAAGAAGGAAGGTGGTGGAAACAAGAAACGGAAAGACGACCCGCCAACGTAAGAAAGAGGCACATCGACGCGTCCATTAATTCAGTGCGAGTGGACAACAAAAAAGTTGGGGTACCTCCACGAGTATATGCTCCGAAGATCCTCTCTTCCTCGCCAGGAAGACATCGCCTACATATAATACCCGCTAGCTCCAACCTATTCGTCACCTTCTCATTCAGGATTTGGAAGAAGAACATCCCTTGAGGAATCGGTGATGGGTTCTTCGGAAGCCATTGATGGAGGTCGGCGACAGGTCCTCGAAGATGCGTACGAGGAAAAGGGAGGGTGAAGAACTCGGCGCGCACAGGCGGAGCGTGGAAACGGGGACCGTTTCTTTTGGGCAACTGTTATCTTTGGCATTTTCCATCGAGCTCGGGAGCGAGTTGAGATGAGACGATTCTTGGAGGGGAAGAAGGAAAGTTAGGACTCGGTTAGGATTGTTTCCTGTTGTTGCTACTGTAATTCGCTATATAGTGATGCCGATCCTTACTCATCAAGTTCCTTGAGCAGAATTTTGTGTGGGTTCGAACCATTTGAACGAAGAGTATCCGTTTACTTTTACTGTTCTTGCTGTTTTGCTGATCCGCGGGATAAGTTATGCCTTCAATCCCTACAAGAGACTAAGCTTGTATCCAATGATGGATCGAACAATACCGTTGCCGCGCAAATATTTTCGAACAACATGAGAGTGCTAGAGTAGATTTTGATTGAGGACAACATGAATGCTAGAAGTCCTTTTTCTCTCTCTATGGCCAACAATTTGCACCGTTTTAATCACAGTAATTTGCCAGAGAAGCCGAACGATCCGCTCCGTTAAGAAGAATGAAAGGGTCGCGGAGAAAGTCCATACTGCAAAATCGCTAAGAATAGCGTAGGACGTTCTTTCATTAGGTAATTAGGAAACTGAAAGCGACCCCTTTCAGTCCGCTCCAGTGAAATTCAACTTCGGCTAGAAGCTCACCGCCAAAAAAAATTTAGGACAAGTTTAATGAAGCAAGATGTCATGCAAGGGAGGCACTGTTTTTCCCTTATCAATCACCAATATCTAACTGTCCTTCCCATCACTTCAGCTAAAGAGATGGTAAAAAAGGCAGCAACCCACATGACAAGCCAGTGCACCGCCAACATCAAACGCTCATCTCCATACCCCCAAAGAAGTAGACACAAGTAACCAATCACCAAAACCATCATCACATACTTGAACCATATCCCCTGTCCAAATGACCACAGACGATTTTGCTCTGCACTTCAATGAGCAGTTTGTCAATCGGCTGAAATTCGAAGAACTACACGAGAAAGCATCAAGTCACAGGTGCTCCAGACAGTTAAAACTACTCCAAAATAAGAGAGGGGATTGGAGATTCCATGGGTAACACATCATGCATACGACCAATGATCCCGCCCTTAAGCGAACTCCAACAACCACCGTGTCATTAGACAATCGCAGGAACATCCATAATTAAAAGGCAAACTGTATATCTTGTCAACTGCATATATTGCAGTAGAGGACAGAGGCGGAAAGAAATATCAAAAGCTCCATTAGACGAAAAGTGAAAACCCAATAAGGTGAAACGTATGGAAAACCAGTTCAAAATTACATGACAAAATCCCTCACAAAATAGAAATCTCAGGGATCCATCGGCAAAACTAACTCCGCCTAGTAAAAGAAACCAAGTACTTTTCCACCGACGTTCTTCCTCCTAGCCTCTTCATGATCCATAATGCCAGCTGAAGTTGTTAACACAATGTAACCAAACTGCAAGTTTCAGAGAGGAACTTAGTTTAGATTAAGAGGTAAACGGTGGGCTAGCAAAAGTTTTAGTCATGCTAAGCTATAAAGGCATCAGATTTATGACTGCAAGTCTAAGCTCAGAATGCCATCTGAGAAATGTGATAAACCTACCAAGGCGAACACCAGGTAAAAGACAGCTTCGAAGTCAAATAACTTATTATTGAAGATAGTGAGTGGTAAGGAGAAGCTTTCGGAACAAACCTGTCTTGAGGGAAGCAACCTTGCAGTCCAGCCTTCGATCTCCTTGACACCAATATCAAAACGGGGACTGATGACTCCGCACTTGTTTAGCCTTCCATTGAGTTCAACCACAATTTTGCCAGCCCTGTGGTCGTCGACGTACTCAAACTCTCCAATGTAACCTAGCGATGGCCCCAAGGATAGTACGACAATAAGTGCAAACCATACAAGTATCAAGTCTCAAAAGGCGATTGATAAGAGCATACCATGCTTCTGCATCACCAGAAGAAACTTGATGATCACTTTGGACGAGGGTCTGATCATGACCTGCCTCTTTCCCCTCTTCTCGGCGTTATACATGCTCTTAAGAGCATCATTCAAAACACTCACCCTCACCATCGTAAACAATCAACAAACTGCAACCTGCAACACAGAGAAACTCACCGTCATCAGCATAAACGGGGGCAGACATTCTCAAGGCAATCTCGCAAAGGGGGAAAAAAAAACTGCAAAACTAAGCAACTTGACATCACAGGTCATTTCTATCGAGTCACCTGACACGGAGACTAAAGACAGATCCAGAGATCAAAATCATGGGTTAGCAAAGCTGCCCCATACAACGCAGGGCTCTCTGTAATCATCTTGGTATGCCCAAAACGCTCTAACAAGATCACAGCATGAAAATAAACACGGTATACGAATTCGTTTTCCCTTCATCCACACAAATACCCTCAAAAGTATCGAGGTTTGAATCCAGCACTTGAAGCAGTGCTCAAGCAAACACCATGAAAAGAAACAAAGATCTAAAACATCAGCAGGGCTTAAACAGCACTAACGAGGACACAAACGAAGCATTCAGCAACAAGATCATTAAAAAACGTAGGCAAATTGCAAATGAGGCAAAGCTGTCTGCTAAACTAATCGAAACCTAGTTTGCTCGACTCATCAGAAACTAACAGACAAGATGCGATTGCTGGAGGAACAAGGACTCGGAGAAACATGTAGGAATTTTAACTTTTTGTACAGAGTCGCACCTGAGATCGAGACGGCGCAGACGCAAGAGGGCGCGCGCCGCGGAGGAAGCGACCGAGAGAGGGTGAAGGTTTTCCGAGGGAGAAGGACGAGAAGGGCGAAACCCTATTGGGTTTTATACATCGCCCTCCATTGCGGAACCTTGGGACTTGGGCTCCGCCCGTAGAAAGCCCGCTTGCGAGATCGTGGCCCATTCAGGAAGCCCAAATCCATAATAAGAGAAAGAATGAAAAGACGACCCAACAACGCAGGAGAAACTAGAAAGGCAGACGGACACGTCCATTGATACAGAGGCTCCACAGACAACAGAAGGTTCGTACTTTCCTAAGGGGGGAAAAATGTGAGAAAAATCCTAAACCAACTGCATAGATGTCAATTTAAAATTATGCTAATTTACTCATAATTATTTTGATCTAGAGCCAATTCAGTCGGTTAGTTTTGGCCAGATATTGTTGATGTGGACATTTTTTTAATAATATTTTAATACCTTTTGAATTTTTTATTTTTTATTATTTTTTTCCTATCTTTTTTCTTCTATTTCCTCCGGTGGCCGGCACAACCATGACTGGCAAGGGCTGGCCTCGCATTCAAAACTAACCAGGAGGACTGAATGCCCTCTAGGTCAAAAGGTTTAGGAATATTGATCGAAAAAGAAGTTTGGGACTAAATTGGCACGATTAAAATACTTAAAATTAAATTGGCACTAATACAACGGGTTTATGACATTTCTAACAATTTCCCCATTCCCTAAGCTTATGACTAGAAGATCCTACCACACTCACTAGTCACTATAAGAAAAATTCGCCTATATATACCCATTATTTCTAACATTTTTTGGAGTTTCTTTTGTTTTTTCACACCCCCAATAGTCCTAGTCCTCCCTTACTCCATTTGGGTCTGAATTTCTTCTCTCTCCATTGAAGAATAGTGGAGGGTTGTTCTGAAGCCATCAATGGAGTTCGAGAGTGGGTTCCTGGAGACGACTTTGAGGAAAAAGGCAGGGTGGTGAAGAGTTTCTGCGCAGCTGAAAGGAGATCCATTGCTCTTTTGGGGGCAACTGCTGTCTTTGACATATCATGGAGCTCGAAGGCGAACTGAGATATAGAAGAGGACAATTACAATTATCTCCTACTGTTGCTATTGTTATTACTCTTAAAAATGACGTTGATCCTTGCTCATCAATGTTACTTATCCAGTATTTGTGTTGCTATCGCTTATAAACAAAGACCGATGACGTCAACCTAGTCGGCTTCATTCGAGAAATCACTAATATCTTTAGTTCCTGCATAACTTGCTCCGATCAAAGGGTAAATGACGCAAATGGTCCCTGAACTTTGACCCAACGTGTAACGTGGGCGCTAAACATTAGATTTATCTAACGTGGTCTTTGAATTTTAGCCGAATGTATAATGTCGTCCATGAATTTTTATGTTCGTTTAATGTGATCCATGGCCTTTTGTTATATATACAATTTAATCTATGGACCGCATGAAAATATTCAATATTATTGTGTCAAAAAGGTGGATCATGTCGGGTTTGGGTTAGGTCGAATATGGCTCGACCTATTTAACCCGTTTTGACCTATTTTCATGCAGTACAAATTTGACGACCTACACTCAACTTGACCCATATTACTCAAATGCTTATATATTTAATCAAATCTTGGAATATTTATTTCTTATAATTTTTTAAGAAAAATAATATTGCTAAAACACTTTCATGCAATTGAATTTTTTTAAAAAATTTTGTAAACTTTTTCTAATATTTTAATATTTTAATATTTTAATATTTTAAAATAAGCTTTTCTTATTAAAAATTATTATTTGATTTTTAAAAAATCAATTTAAAAAAAAGTATTTTATTAGTTTATTTTGGTTTTCTTTTCTTTTTTCTCCGACGGCCGGAGACGGCGACCGGACGACGGCGGTGTTCCAAAATAGTTTTTACATTTTTTAATTTAATTTTTTTTCTTTCTTTTACTTATAAAAAATAATAAAATGTAAAATGTAAACTAATACACTTGAGGCCTATTTACAAGTGGTGCTTGAGAAGCTACAGGCCACAGTCCGAAAATGGGTTGAGTTAAGATAAGCATTTGGGATACATATGTTACACGGGTACAAGTTTGATATTTTTGATGTCACAATTTTTTTTTTTTTGAATAAATATGTCATAGTGGGTATAATTTGAAGTTTTTAATGGCTTTCACTCGTTTTATATCATCATATTTTGCTTGATTATCGCGTTGTTCGAATTCTACTGTTTGTGCCCCCTTGCATGGCAAATTTAGATTTTTTTTTTTCTGTTTTAGAAACTATAAAAAAATAAAAATTGCGAAAGATCGCATGAAGCGTTTCTCCATAAAGAGAAATGGTATCAAATTGGCCGTTAGATAGACATTAGCATCAAGTCCACGGACTCGAATGCTCAGTTCGTGGATGTAAAACGACCTCCCGTGTTTTACTCGGTCTCTAATCGGCTCGGCTTTCAATTGGTAAGCGGAGGCCATTAAGGTAAAAAGAACTTTTCATAATTAAATTTGCCATGCAAATTCAATAATCGCCCATGTTTATTTGGTAATCCGTTAACTCGCCTCGAGAAAATATGTGTAATGTTTCTCCTCGAGAGGGTTGCAACAAAATTGAACATTGAATTAAAGTTACAGGACCATTGCAAGAAAATAAGGTTATGGTAACGAAATTTTAGCGATTGAAATTAATTTTTTTTATGGCTTGTTTTTTCATGACGAAATTATGTTTGGTCGCAAATTATTAAACGTATAGAGATGAAAGTACTTGTAGTGGCGCTTGAGAAGATGCAGGCCACTATTTGAATAGACTTTATAAGTCTAAACTCATATTTGACCCATTTTTTTAAAATTTGATGAACCCATATATAACCTAAGTGAATAAAAGTGGGTTAAAGACTTACATTGACACCTCTAGCTATCATTAAACCTGAATTAATGAAATAACAATATTGAACATTTTTCATGCAATCTAGGGACCAAATTGAACATCTACCAAATGTCCACGGGCAACATTGAGCAAATTAAAAGTCCGGGGATGACATTGCATATTGTGCTAAAAGTCAAGGACCACATTGCATATTAGACTAGAGTTTAAGGATCATTTTTGTCATGATCCTCTCATCAAATGACAAGTGAGCTATATTTGAGTTTAACTTGGAGATGGAAGTTCTCTTTCTTTTCTGGACAATAAAATAAGACCAAACTCATGAGCTTATTATTCTAGGTCGGAACAAGTTGATAGAATCTCATTTTTGACGTCCCCATGCCCCTCCCGCATGGCGACATGAGGGCAAAAAAGGGAAAGAGGGGGATGGGGTTTCTCTCGCTTTTGATATAGCGAGCCCGGACGGAAGGCCCGCACGACGGGCTATTAGCTCAGTGGTAGAGCGCGCTCCTAATAATTGTGTCGGGGCATCGCCTTCGGAATGTGCTGCGTGTATCATTAAGTGTCAAGGCGACAGCAAAATGATGAAGATGATATCGTGCAGAAGCCGTGACTGTTTGTTTGACGTTGGACAAAGTTGGCCCAGCCCAATTCTTCTCAAGCAAGCCCATGTTACCGGGCCTTTTGAACGGTCTCAAAATGCATACGCGAATCAAGGCCCATAAAGGAGCTCCGGATAAACCGAGAGGCCTTGGAATAGGATAGCCGGAGACCGGTGTCCTCCGGTCTCCGGCTAGTCTTTTGTGCACATCAGGACACGGAATTGTTACCCGCGGTTATTTGCAAAAGAGAATGACACAAAACACAAGTCATGCCGAGACTCGACATTTTCCGGATCAATCGATGGTTAAGTTGGTAACTCCCAAATCAAAGAGGAGAACGAGACCAATGGAAAATGATGGGATAAGAGGAAGTGCAGCACTTCTTTACAAAGGAAATCATTCCATTTGTGTCAATCTCTTAGCATGGTTCTCCACCTTTAGACATTCAAAATGGTCACGAACGTATAAACTGGTCTAGTAGAATTCGAAGATTGGCCAAATACAAGCTCGGCCTGCACATGACATGGGGAATCAATATTTTAACATGAGAAGACATCGTCTAAATCGGTCGATTTTATATCGAATTGCGTAGATTGTTTCGAGGGAATCAGCAACAGCCCAAGTCAAATTTGATAGCAACAACACCATTTGGTTTTACAATATCCACTTGTGTTATGATAAGAAATCTGCTGCGTGGACTTTTGAGCAGCTACAACAATAAGAGGGGTCCAAGCTGTTGATGCAAAGTACAACATCTAAGAGACAAGAATGTCCTTTGACTTATAAAGTTTTCTTTTCAATGTCAGTCAAACTTCAATCCACATAGAAACTATCATAATTACAAGCTGAACCCCTGCACTTTGGTGCTATTATATTGACACCCCTAAATTATTAAAAAAGAAGAAGAAAACTTTCAGTAATTATCCTTCTCAGAAGCAGTAGCATACCATGTCATTCCAATGATGTCCAAAATAAATGTCCCTACAATTTTCCCATGAGAGTTACGTTGGTATTAGCATAATATCAGACAATATATGTTGACATTGGGGTGCTACCGAAATAATGCAAAAAAAAAAAAACATTCTAAGTAGTCTTTTAAAAAGATCAAGGCATAGTGACACCATTGGTATTTGAATTTTGCCCTTTCACAATCGAGTACCTAAACTTTTTTCTTGTGTAATCAAGTACCTCGACTTTTTGAATTTGGCTCAACAAGAGACCTTCGTTAAAATCATGGACAAAAAATGCCAACATAGGCACTAACTCCATTAAATAGCTGTTAATTGCCAACATCGACATCGGACATGGCCTCTTGAGACGCTGTTATGTCACCGGAGACAGTGGATAGCTTAGCTCGTCTCGACCAACTCTCTCTCCTTCCTGGTTGCTCAACACCTAAATAGAGATGGCATAAACTTCTTTCATGTAAGCGAGTCGTGTTAGTAATTGTGCTTCTAACTGCCGCTGAGTAAACAAGTCATGTTGGCGAGAACGCATCACCCCACAATTTATCTAATGGAGGCCTCACATTGAGCTAAATTGAAAAGTTGAGATACTTGATTGAACCTTACTTTGATTGAAACACAGACTAAAGCTTAGGTACTCGCGGTGTTATTACCCCCAAAGATTAAAGAGGAACAAGTACTCCCATCACGAGGAGCTTATCTTTATGTGATGGACTGACCATACCACGGGCTTAACGGATAGAAGTCATTATAATTTGATTTTTCCTAGAAGAGGTCCTAGGTTCTTTTGGGGTCATAATAGGATAAGAATAGAGGGCAATAACCTGCCGATCAATTTAAAAATTATCGTTATTGTCATCTGACAAGGCCTCAAGGGTAAGTGGTCAACCCTTTAAAAATAATAAAATCCACATCCTTAGTTAATTTCGCACCACGTGTGATAAAACCCCTGCAATCTCCCAAACCCGATAACTCCACCACTCGAAATCTAACAAAATCCATAATGTAAATTGTCTCTTTTCCAGGTAATTGGAAGGGTTCTAGAACAAGGCAACTCCTGTAGCATCAACAAAAAATAGTTTCACCAATAATTTTTTAATTAGCAAGCTAATTAAATGATTAATCTGGGAGCTTGTCATCGTTACACATGTTGGCAGTCGGTATTTTCTTGCATAAAGAATGCAAGGGTGACGATCGGGTGAAGATTCAGAATGTCTACAGGACAAGGAGATAGCTTTCATGACGTTCCTTTCGGTCTCACAAGCTTGGCCAACGCTTTTTCCGAGATCGAGAGATCTAAAGATTCGAACTGCCAATCGAATTATCAACCTGTGAATCATCGGTTAATCTTAACTAATTAATCTCTAAGACGGTCGGAATCAGACACTTGGGACCATGTGGTTCATAAATTACGAATAATAAATACAGATTTTATGTTTCATGAGTTTTGTTTTGTTTTTGTGTTTGGTTGTGCACGGTTTTGAGAAGTTAAGTCTGTCGCCAGTTGTTTCGACGGTTGCATGCCATGATGGAACTAAAAAACGTGATGGTATAAGACTTTCATTGCTGAGATGAGGAAAAATTACGTTGTATGTATGATGCTCTTCCGTTAAGTTTCATATGTAGAATAGAAATATAAAGGAGCTAACCCATTTTCCATCACCGTATCTAATTTGGATTAAGTAGGGAAAAAAGAATCATCCATGTGAATTATAGATCGACCCATTTTGCCTTCATTTTTAATCGATTTACACAAATGTTAGATTTAGGTTTTGTTTGTTTTGCGAATAATGAATGATTTGAAAAACATCTTCCTAAAATCGATCGTATACATCACTCAAAAAAATAAATGAAGGAAAAATATTTTCACCGTCCACGATAACGTTCATATATAAATTGTTGTCCATAATAAAAACAATGTTTATCGACTAATTATTTAATGCGATATAAGCAATTATTTTTAAGAAAAATATTTCTCAAATTATTTATTTTTCACGAAATAAATGCACCCTTAGTTTAATTCATATGTGCTAGCATGCTCTTTGTTACGAGGGTTCGGATATTCTACAATGCTTTATTTGTATAAGAATCTAATAAATTCAAGGTGTGATAACTGATAAGAAAGATGCAGAAAAGCGAGTAAGTAATAAAAAAAGAATGCTTGGTGATTCGAAAACAAACTAGAAAAAGTTTGTACTTTTATAAAAGTGCAGGTAAGCTATTTAGAAATCAGGTGATCGGGAACCGTTCTCACCGACAATTTTTTAACATTGACAAAGTTACGAACTTTTTGAAAAATCTGTCGACGCTGAAAAAATTCATGTTTTTCCGACAAAACAGTAGGATCATCCCTTGAAGTTTTTATGCTCCACCTACTTCAAAAACTTGACGTGTTTTGGACCGACTTTTACCTTTTTACTCAATGACTCGTTTGATTGCACATCTTTGAGTTCTAAATGTATCGAGAATGAAATTGCCAACAAAAGTGAGAATGCATTGCATATGAATTCATATGTGTATTTTGGGTTCTGATCGCATCTTCTTCTTTTTTTTTTTTTTAATTCGAGACATCTGAAACCTTCGTATGGATAAACGTCGACACGCAAATCAACATATAGACAATATTTTGAATTTCGAAGGAAGCATTTTTCACTTTCACTTAATTCCAAACGAACGATCCTCACGTATGACAACTCAGGATAAACCAAGGCTAATACATCGAGATTCCCCACCTGAAAAAGAAGTTTCGAATGCAACAAGGAATCGGCAAACGTCCGAGGACTGCGTCCAAGACTCGTCCGAGAGCCGAGACAACGCAATGACAAGCAAAAGAAAAAAGAAACTAAGCCCGCGACCGACCCCTAGGCAGCAAAAAAGAAGACAGAGACGTGCGCTTACGAGAGTGTTTTAGGGGTCGCTGTCCGTCGATTTCACAGCAGAGATTCAATCAAAGTCAACCATGGACATACGTAGGCCCAAATGCTGTCGTGTTCATCCCCACTTAAACATGTATTTTCATGCAGCTCCTCGGCCGACCCACGTCAAATGAACTCCGCCCGAGGTTAGGTTTAGATTTAGGTATGACTTTGCAACTAATTTCGAGGACTGCCCTAGATTATAAAGCAAAATACGCGTGGATATACACATGGATACGCATCATGGATAATCAGCACCGACGATTTCCCTGGCTTTTCTCATCATCTGCAACAAAATTTTCAGTTGCTTGCAGGAGAGTTGTTCTTCTCTTTGAACTTTTCGGGTGCGTTTGATTTGGACAAGAAACGGGGAAACAATGATCGAGAGGAAAGAGACCACAAGTTATGTCTTGATTAGTTCATTTGACTGTACCTTTGTTTCATTGCGTGACTTTTGAAATAGCTACGTGATTCGACGAAGATCTGTATAG
This sequence comes from Rhodamnia argentea, assembly GCF_020921035.1. Taxonomy (NCBI): domain Eukaryota; kingdom Viridiplantae; phylum Streptophyta; class Magnoliopsida; order Myrtales; family Myrtaceae; genus Rhodamnia; species Rhodamnia argentea. Next base: position 3,174,499 of record NC_063154.1, on the reverse strand, counting down.
ACAATTCATGTTAGTTTTGAAAAGGTCGAGTTGTCAACTTCGCTTGTATGGAACATTAGAAATCTAATCTTTGTTGACATGATGAATTAACATGGAAAACTCCGAAAATTTAATGGAAAATACTAAACGGTAATTATTGATGTAACCAAGGGTCTCCTTGAATTTCATGGTTATTTGTCACTATGTCATAACTACGTTGAAATGACAACCCGGATAAATTTGTTTGCTAGGATTAGGAAATGCAACGCAAATGTTAAAAATTTATGACGTCCCTTCCTCGTAACTCATGACCTAATCACCTTTTCATTCGCGTAAGAAGTAACTTGAGTATCTTTTTATCCTTCTTCTTCTTCTTTTGTCATCGTGTTCATAAAAGCATCATGCTTTATATACCATACAATATGTAAAGGGCAAATAAATAGTCAAACTGAACAACGCAACATCCCCTATATTGGAAAAAAATAAATTGTATTCCTTCCAGTACCCAAAAATAACCCTAATGAGGTCTGGATGTATTTTGATTTCGTATGTTGATGCATGCGAAAGCGCTTTTCTTGAGAGTCTTTTTGCGCACATCGTGATTAGTCGGGTGCCCGGTTTGATTAACGAGTCGATAACATTGAATAAGAAAGGCCGGGTTAATTACATTGTCATTAGTATAAGTTACATAAACCGACAGTAAGCAAGCTGTCCTTAAGGCTAGCACTGAATAATGAGTATAATGAATTCGACACAAAGCGAATGTGTATACTAAAATCAAGAGAGAACCTGAAATGCAGGATTAGAAAACTGATCGACGGATACGGATGTGCTACTGACCGAATACATTAAGACCCCACAACTCAACTGGTCTGATATATTTTGTTTTAGGGTTTGACTATGATCAGCATGGCCATAAATACTGATCACTATATGGCAATTTTAGGACCTATGCGTTCATCATTTTCTGCTGCTAAATATAGAACGGAAGTCAAATGAAGCGAAAGCGACGTCGAACTGATATGATTTGCCAGAAGTAGAGAGCTTAGGCCCACCTTCCTGAGGATGTACAGTGATGCTAATGTTATTAATTTGGTGAATTGCATGTAATGATAAAATAACGTTGTTCAATGTTTGATTTATGTGTCCGAGTCATTTGGACGTTTCGGATCTCCACTTATGTAAATGAAACAGAGCTTTGAGTTCACAAGCCTGCAAAGCCATGGCGGGAGTCTCTCTCTAAAAACGGAAACAACCGTTTGCTGATACTCCAAGCAAAGCCCTAGCTCTCTACAGCCATAGCTCCTCTCTTCATCTTCCCTCTCCGTCTCTATGGACTCACTTTTGTCCAACCTCCACAAGCAAAAGCCCAATCTTTCTTGCTTTTTATGAACTTTTTATTGTGGGTTCTGTTTCGAAAAGAAGATCAGCTCACTATATAATCCCAACAAAGAAGGAGAAGAAGAAGAAGAAGAAGAAGAAGAAGAGATCTTCAAACAGTGAGTTTTGTACTACTCCTTCTGATCGACCATTTTGTGCATTGGTTTTAGTCCCATGTTCTTGCTCTCATATTTGCTTAAGCATTCTCTGCAACTTTTTCTTTTCTGCTGAATGCGTCTGGAAATGAAAGAATTAGATGGTCTTTGAGAAATTTGGAAGCCTTTGGAGTCGCCAACCTGCACGGTATAATCCAATGCAGGGTCTCTGATGTACCCACATTTTAATTTGATTTCTGAATGTGCTCTTATTGAGTTTTGGTTAAGTCTTAACGCAAAGAAATTGGTGAAGATCATTAAAGATGGGTATACTCATGAAACATTCAATATCTGGTGGATTTTCTGCTTGTGCGCAGGCCATTCCAAGTTGCATTGAAGACCATATTTAGCTGTGACAATGAGCAACTCCTTTCTTCCATCTTTACAATCTGAGCTTTTCACCGTTGGTAAAGAAGAATTCTTTGATTCATACTACTGTAGTTGATCTATATGCATCACAAAGTTTGCTCCTTTATTTGATTGAGACCAATGAAGGATCAAGACTTTGTGGCCAGTCCGGTTGAAATTTTTTGTTTTGATTAGTTTTTTCAGGTTATAAATTGTTTGCAGTGCTTGTTTGTTGATCTTCAGGAAACGAGTTTCGGATGCCGAATCTGGAAGTTTCTACGCTGGTGGACAGCAAAATGTATTTGTCTTTTTTTTGTCGTTTACCTGGAAAAAAGAAGAAGAGGAAAATTGACTACATACTTTAGTTTTTTTTTTCCCTTATGATATAGTTTTGATGACAGGAACATGCACAGCAATGGTGGATTCTATTTGCAGTCCAAAGCATTCAATGATGACTACTGGTTTAGAGGTGAAGATAATGGGGCTATTCCTGCTCAGCCCCTTAATGATCTTCAAGCAGGTTTGATTTATTATTTTTGATAAACTATCTTTGTTCTAAATTAAGGATAAATCACGCGATATAATATCGATCTACACACGCCTCAAAATTCATTTTTTGTTTCAATGACTGCATTGTGCATCTAAGACGGGATTAATGAATTTACCTTTTCAATTTGACAGGTTATGAGTACATCACATCTAGCTATGATACAATCTATGAGCAGCCAAGAAAGAAGCTTTTGGTTTCACAAACTCCAAGTGTATGCTCTTTATCTCTTTGGTTATGTATCACAATTATAGCTCAGGATTTCGGAAGGTTAATGTAGTATCAGTTGATTTTGGCATTGAATATATGTTCGAGACAGAGCCGGTTCAGTCTTTTGGCTTGTGATCTGTCTCCAGGACTTGCAGGACAATCAAAATGCAAGGAAGCACCAGTCAAAGGGAAAGGGTTTTGTACCTGGAGAGGGCTTTAGCGTGTCGCCGCTCCTGAGCATGCCTTTGAACCAGTGGAATAAGAACAAGAGGAAAAGAACCTTGTCTAATGAAGAAAACCATGAAGTCAAAAATGGCTCGGTTGAGGCTCAACAGTGCAGGGTATTTTCTTTTCCTTATAGAAAAAGGCTCATCAAACATAAGAAAATAGTATGGCTGTACCAACCAATTAGCATAGTTCACCAGAGAAACACCGGTTGTTAACTTAACTAGTCGTTTCTCGGGCATCGAGTGATTTATCAGTTAAAATTTGCAGATGCAAGTTCCAGTAAAGAGAAGTCAAAAGATAGGTGACAAAATCACAGCTCTACAAAAGCTGGTGTCTCCATATGGCAAGGTCAGTTTGCATCTCATTGAGATAAATAGCAACTTCTAAAAGATGCACAATATCTTTGAATATTACCTCCCAAATTTTAATTGCTTTCCCTCATGTTAACAAAAACATTTCAGACTGACACTGCTTCAGTACTCCAAGAAGCTTGCCTATATATCAAGCTCCTTCAAGAACAAATTCAGGTAATGGATGATCTTCATCTACGTTGTCCAAGCAATAAATGATCCAAAGACTCAAACATCAGAGAACGGAAAAGAGACCGTCCCTTTTTATCTTGTTTTGATCCCCCGTTTATCTAGTCCTGTTTCAGATTATGCATGCCAATGAACTTCCGGCGAAAGCTGAATTTACCATAAAAATCACTGATGATACTTACCTCATTTCTGTCGTGTCACCTACAGAATCTTCTCCAGATGCTAAGCAGCTCATATAGTAGCATCAGAGCACTCCAACCACAGGTACTCAATCACTAGCATTCACTAATTTTTCTGTAATATATTATAGAACTTTAATCTCATCTGCCAGTTTCACAAATGTTAATTATGCACAACATTTTTTCCAGTTTCAGCAAGGAGAGTAATTTCAGAAAAACTTTGGAGCGCCCGAGAGATTTTTCTTCTACAGTTCTCTTTAATCTGATTATGTCGTGCTTTTCTCGCAGCCGTGCATTTATGTAGAGGAAAACGGGGAAAGGAAACCTGATTTGCAAAGCAGAGGACTCTGTTTGGTTCCGGTATCATTGATTCAGGAATGGTCGAGAAAGAACCGCGCTGAAGCTCACAGTCATCTGGTTCATCAAGGAAGTTGGTGAAATTGTTATGACGGGACTTGTCATCCAAACTTGTTTGAGAGCTGATTAAGCATCACCCGCGGGAGATACAGTTCAGAGAGAAAAATGGTAACAGGTTTCTGATTGGTCGAAGAACCTTTTATTAACTCTAGGAAGAGAGGATCAGAACTAGTTGAAGAGAGGTCTCTAGGTGCCTTGTTAACTCATTGAGGCTTAGAGATATATGTACAAGGGCAGATTGATGCATCTTTATTGGGCGATTCATTAAGTTTTCTTGTTCTCTCTCTCTCTCTCTCTCTCAAAGAAGAAACAATGAAACTATGAATGAATAACATCTGAATCTCGGATCAACATCTGAATACATCTTATGTCAAAGTAGGGTAACAAACAGCAAAAGAGACGGCATGTAGATTAAGCATTCCAATGTCCGACATGAGATGAAACTACAGACGAAGCTATATCAATCTTCTTCATGGGGGGGAAAACATCTCTTGTCACCGACCACGATTCAGAGTCCGTCCTTCTTCCTATCTGGCCGCTGTGAGTATTTCTCACGTATTCTCAGAGGGCGTGCCGTCTTGTGGTGGCCGACTTCGGAACTAATGTTCAGAGACTCTGAATGAGGCAATATCCACTTCAAGCTCTCCATCAATGCACGACCAGTATCCTACTTCAGGAACCTTATTCAAGAGGTGAAGTCTCGAATGCTCGACATTGCGCAGCAGGGGAAGCATTTCGCCTTGGATTCCTTTGGGAAGAACCAATGCTAACATAAAAAGAAGGAAAAGGGTAAAGACCATGTGAGTATCATTGCAGGATTTAATCCAGTTCGAAATTAGAGTAACATATCTCAATTTGGTTCGAGCATCATTAAAAGATTGGAAAGCTGATAAGTTTGAACCAATGCTAACATAAAAAGAAGGAAAAGGGTAAAGACCATGTGAGTATCATTGCAGGATTTAATCCAGTTCGAAATTAGAGTAACATATCTCAATTTGGTTCGAGCATCATTAAAAGATTGGAAAGCTGATAAGTTTGAACAGAAGCCTTATTATAACCTCAATTTGGTTACATTACAAACTAGTGTAAGTCAGAGCAGCCAAAGTATGTCAAGAACCGGATTGACTTCAGATAGCCCCACTTGGTCAGAGCGCTGAAATCCACCTCTAGTCTCGCCTTGACCGATCTTTTCGAGTCACGTGGGACCCGATGACCGGAATCTTGCGACTGTTGGTCCTGATCGAGGCGTTTCTCAGGGAGGCGAATCGGGTCAAGTTATTCGATTGCACTTGACGGACTGACGACCAATAAGCCCTATAAGGTCTCTAGCAGGAGTCAAGAAACGACTTTCCTCACCTTCCTGACTTCGACTATGCACAAGTCCAATGTGATCTCCCTCAGAATCCTGGCCCCGTCAACTTGTTACGAGGATCACTCTCCCCGTGGTAATCCTCCAGCCATCGCCGATGTATAGCTGAAGGACACGAAGCTCGGAGCCAAAGAACGCAAAGCTAGTACCGTGAAGAACGTCCGAAGCCTCGAAAGTCTCTAGCCTCAGATGAGGAGGTCTCTAAAGCCAGAGCATCTGATCAACTTCGCATGCCGAAGTGTGAGGCAAGCCAACATCAACTATCATAAGGTGGTTGATATTCTAAATTACACAAGATCCAGAATTTATCAGAAGGAATGCTAGCAAGGACAGGTATTAGAAATTAGCAGGGCTATGCTCCGTGCACCTTCAACTACGTTATAATGAATTGGTAGTATGGCTCTACGGGAAAAAGAAAATTGTTACGTGAACTCGGTACAAAATTTTGCATGTTGTGTGCGTCATTGCGAAATAGATTGTAAACAGAACTAGAGACTTAGGTGTAGATACTAATAATATGCCTTTGATCAGATCGACTGAACTTTGACCAGGAAAATTATCAAAAAATTTCTAAGCTTATTGTGCTTTTATTAATTTAGTCCTAAACCTTTTAATTTTTTCATTCACTCCTAAACTTTTTAACATTTGGCCAGTTGAGTCCATCCGGCTAATTTTTACCAGAAACCACCGACGTGGGCACCGACTATCTTACATGGCACGGCCGGCGCCGATGTTGATGATTTTTCACAACATTTTAATATTTTTTTCTATTTTTAATTGTTTTTATTGATTTTTTTTTTTTTTTGCCTTTTCTTCTTCCCTTTGCCGGAGGGCGATGCCCAACAATGTTGCCTTTGGCCTGGGCGAGGGCCGGCCTCACTCCATTTGGCGAGGCACGGTGAGGTTTGGCCTTGCCAAGGCCGGATTAGGCGAGGGGAGCCCTCGCTGGAGCTCACCCTCGCCAGGGCTCGCCCTTGCCTATCCAGGCCTTGCTTATGGTAGGCAACGGTGACCCTTGTATGCCATGGTCAATGGCAGGCCACTGGCAAAGGGAAGAACAAAGGAAAAAAGAATTAAGAAAAAATCAGAAAAATTAATTTAAAATATTAGAATATTATTAAAAACTATTTACTTGAGCGCTGGCTGTGCCATGTAGGTCAGCTAGCATTCATATTAGCAATTTCATATAAAAATTGATCGAATGAACTCAATTAGCCAAAAATTAAAAGATTTAGAAGTGAATTAGCAAAACCGTAATAGATTTAGAACTTTTTTTAACAATTTTCCCGAACTTCACTTATGTGGTGACTAATAGAGGTTTTCGTTCTACATAATTGGTTTGCATTTATTTGCTTTTTATGTCCATTGGTACTTGCTTTTCTTCGTATTTTTACGTTTTCCGTTTTTCAAGACTTTGAACGACAATTATGGTTTGGACCACATGGGCAGGCCTTGATCGCACACTCTTTTTGATGGGCGAAGTCTGGAAGCTTGACCAGCCCATGGAAATGGGCATGTGTGGGCTTGAGCAAGGCCATACAAAGAAGCCCACATAAGCCCGAACAGATCACAACCAGGCCCATCGAGTGAGTAGGTTCTGAAATTCTGATTGATTGATTACAAGCTATCGGCATTTTTGCATATATTTGGTACTTCTACACCAACGATAAAAAGTAGTCCAAAAACAAATGCTTGTAGCTAATAACCGTGCTCCTTGGATTTGATCGAGCCACAACATGGCAGTTCAACACCAAATGTATGTGTGTTCCGATTACCCCTTAAAAAAGGCCAATGGGCTGATTTGTTTGTGAGAGAATCTTTTCTATGATCCACAGCACTTTGGCTACAAATGCCCATAAACAAAGCATAGAGGGTTGGATAGATCAAATATAAATGCGGAAAGACACTCAATTTGCATTTTCAAGTAACTTCACAAGCGCAAAAATGTAAATGTTGATCTAACAAAACATCAATTGATTACTGTACTAGCAAGGGAGCCCAAAAGGTCTTAACACCATCTATAAGAACGAATGAGATAACCTTTTGCGTGAGTAAAGCCTCTTCGTGGGGCACAAAAGATAAAGCCTGACCCCAAAGTCACAGACTTTCTATCCTAAGCTAACTTTCATCGACCAAAACTTCGCATATGTAGTAACTGTGAGAAAACGTAATGGCTACTTACATCTATCTAGTCCTGTGCATGTCATCTATACTCAGTGTGCTTCCTATGTCTTATGTCAGCATATCCACCCGCAGCATGAATGCATCTTGAAGCCTGTTCCAAGGGTTGCCAATGCACCAGTCAACGCAAATTGGAGTGCGACCTTCAACAGAAACAAAAGTTGCTACATTTCATCAACCTGTAACCTCATAATGGTCAAGAGAAACTCTGGATCGGCTTCAATGCCCTTCTCTTCAGCTGCTCTGAGGACAGAGCTTGCATCCTTTTCACTCTTCATCGAAATAAGAAAGGAGTTCCACAGTTTAACAGAGAATGGATACACAGATAAAGCTCTCTTATAGAACCCATCCAAAATGGCGTCGATACCCGAAATATTTACCAGAACAGCAGCTGCTTCTACCCATGCATACTCCGGTGCTACTGGAACTGCGTGAGAAATTGTGCTTAACAAGACAGAACTTGCCCAGAACAAGAGACTGGCAGAGGTAACAGCTGAGGACTTTAAGTCTCTCTTGATTAGCTTACAAACTGAAACAGCCAGAGGATAATTTGATGGGGAAATTTCCAACATGGCTTCGACAAAGTCCACTAGATGATCGGGCTTATCAAACTCTTGAGGTAAAAGAGACGGACCGCACCATGCCTCAAGGACCAGGTTCACAAGTGAAAAATTAGATGAAACAGGACATAAGATATTCTTAATCAGCTGCTGAACCCTGATTCTTTTTATATCTCCTATGAACTTTCGAGGCAACGTCTCAGTGATAGGAAAAGCTCGAGGATCATTTATATAAACACTCATATAGTCCAGTATCCCACTGATTTGAGCACCCTCCTTCGCTACCGTCCCATCCATTAGCAGAAACTTGGCATGCTCTCTTACACAAAGCTTGTAGTTCTCAGAAGTTGCAACATGTAGCGCCTTGTCAATTGCTACGCGAGCCTCTGCAAGTTGGTTCTGCAACAACTTAAGCAGAGAAAGATTAAGGAATCCAAAAATCTCATCCATCCGACTATAACTAGATGCTGCAGCATGACTATCCGCTTGAGAAGCAACAATTGGAGAGGAACATGAATTATCTTGATCCATCTCAGCCACACCTTCATCATGGGGATATCTGACTTGCCAAGCAGAGAGAAACCAACGATCCATGATGTCTTTTGCAAGGTCATGTCTTCCATTCTGCAAAGCATATTCAGCAAACTGATTCCAGATGCAATGAAAGCCTGGAGCTTCTCTTGGCCACTTATTAAGTGCATTCTCAAAACCTGAACTAAAATCCTCAAAATCACACTCCCCTGCCCGTGCAGAAAGGAGTAGTAGTTCTAAGCTGGTTGGATACATTGTCTCAAATCTCTGCAACAAATACCTATCGCAGTTTAAGCCATTGAGTACCACTGCACATCTAAAATGGTTCACAGCGAAATGCTGAGCCAATCTGATATTAGCGTCATCTGCAAGTGATGCCTCGGTGATGTCACAACGTATTGCAAAATCCACAAGGTCAAAAGCTCTCTGCCGGTCATCCTCTCCCAGATGAGCAGAGGGCCAATCAATTAAGTGGAGCTCTTTCTCACATTCAAACTGCTGTACTATAGCATCAGGAAGTTTCCTGTAAATAACTAAGTACACACAACAAATCCAGAAGATGCATTTGTCAGCAATTGTTAAGCGTGAGAGGATATTAGAAAGCAACAAAGTTAACCGTTCATCAGAGTTTTCTGCACTCGGCAGGGTTTCGCAGATCATCTCTATCGCCTTGTCCACCCTTCCACACAAGCAAAAGCAGTTCACCATCTGCAGGAATAAATCCAAGATGCGCGTACTGGCATGACCATTAGAAGCAGATGAATGGTGACAAAGTGCCAGTAAAGCATCCTCATATGCATGAAGTCGATCCTCGAGCTTGCTACGACTATTGATGTACATCAGCCAGAGTTCGTACGATCCTTGGTTATGCTTGACCTGAAAGAAAACAGATGAGTACGTCTCTAGGAAATATCATCATATTTGCTCCTGATACTTAGGAGGATTAGAGAAGTGGCGTAACTACACGAGAATGATATGATGGATTATAAAAAGTTGGGGAGGAAAATGGTGAGAAGACGGACAATCCATAGTAAATAATAACTATTTAAGCCCATAAACCCAAACAAAGTATACTTCCATTCTCTAATCCTTCCACCAGAGGAAAGAGATTAGTCTTCACACAAGAACATTAGCATGACACATGAAGTTCCCGAAATTATAGTACTCCCGGTCAAATAAGTGGGAGGAAAAATGGACGGTTGATCTGTGGTGAGTGTCTACATAAGTTCTAAACAAGAGAGTTGGGAAATATAAAAGGCGGAAAGGTGAGAAGTTAAGATCCAATAACTTCAACGTTTAGATTACGGAAATATACTATGATGCATGCACAGTTCAATGTAAACAGTCTTAATAGAAAAGGAACCGTTGGAATGTTACAGCAAGTGTTGCTGGTACCAACTTATTGTCAGGAGCAAGAAGTTCATAATATGCACAGACATGTCCTCAGTTCATTCTCGATACCTATAGAGGCAGTATTCAGATTAGATAATGTTGTCTCCTCATAAATTAATCAGGAAGCTGCCAAACATACCGCAATGTAATACATGTCATCCTTTCCAGCTGTCTTCATCTCGCTATAGTAAATAACAAGATACACACTCCAAAGAACCACAGAAGCTGGATCAGCCTCGAGTGCACGTGACAACACAGCAAGAGCCTGGGATATGCCAACCTTTAAAGACGAGAAGATAAATTATTTCGGCCAAAAACACAATTCCTATTAAGAGTGCAAAGAATCTGGCATGATCTAGCTCTCTTTCGAACTTATTTTTTAGCTGTCCAGAAGAGAAAGGGTGGAGAAAAGGGATGCAAGCAAGTTGAAGAATGTTGCCGATACTCCGCACTGAAGAAGCAGAAGTACCTTTTTCTTTCTCTCTAGTTTATTACCATCCTGATTCAAAATAAGAAGAGCCATTTCCAGGGCTTGACCATCAATTGAACCTTGGTTTATCTGATTCTAAGATATGTCATAAAGGGAGGAAACAAAAACGAAAATGAGTAATAAAGCTGAGATATTCATATGGAAAATGAAACAATCAAGAAATTCAAAATTCTATGAATGTGGTTCCATCACATACACAAGGTCAAATAAGATTGAAACAGAAAAAAAAAATTAGTAAGTGATGGAACAATGAAAAAGAAAGAACGAAATTGAGCAAATTTAAGCATTTATAGCTAACAATTTGACAAAATATACTGAAACCAGGAGAACTGAAATATCATATCAAACTGTCCAACGTTACCCTTTAAAAAATGGCACCCTACAGACAAGCAAAACTCGTAACTGCTACAACAAAATTCCCTTCAGGAAGGTAACTCAATGAATCTTGAAAAATAATGAGCTTCATTGCACTTAGTTGATCAATCAAAATAACTAACCACCCACTAACACCTCCCCCGTCAGTATTTGGAAACTAATTTTTTAAAAACCACAAAACAGGAAAAGTCATAACAGGGCAAGCATCAGGCAAAGCTGTAAGTCAATCTAATAAAAGAACACACAAGACAAACCAAGCTGCCATTTCTATTCCGGAAGAATGAGGATTGTCTGCTCTGGCATCCACTGATTTCGATACGCCCATCACTATTTTGCAGAACTGAGTCATCCATAGGCCGTACTTGTTTAGGGACACTCGATATAACTAAGGAGATACTAAAACATTTTTGCCAGCATTGACCAATATTCTGGGTAACAACTGCTTCATATGAACGTGAATCAGCCTTCAGAATATCTAATCCAACTACATAAGTTGGAGAGCACTTTGAAAAACTTGGCAGAACAGCCCATCTTTTTGCACTTGACGTTGATTCAATGTGGCAATCTGCAATTTTCGAGAAATTTTAGAATATCTGCAACTTCTGTATCAGCAAAATAAAGCAAGCCATCAACAAAATTTTTTTGAAAAACATCGTGAGAAGTACCATGCCATTACCATTAGCATCACTATACAGGTTCTGACGCATTTTTCCATCTGAACACTTCTTAATATGTTGCCATGGACATTCGTCATTGTTGCACTTTCCTCGAAGCTCATACATGCAGAGTGGCCAAAGTGGGTCCACAGCAACATTGCAGGAATAGGAGGCAGTGTCTTCTGAAAGAAGACCCCCATCAGTCTCCTTGGATGAGCTTGTTGATGAATATATGGAAACTCCCTCATCATTACGCGCATCATACATGAGCCTTTTCTGCTGAGGTCTGCTTAATTTGAATGAAGATACGTCTTTCACATGACAAAATGCACTTCTTATTATAGAAGCCGAATTGTCCAGAGACATTCTGCTTTCACCTTCTTCCACGACATCATGTGGGTGTCCCTCTAGCTTGTTAGTGCCTACATTATCAGGGCGGCATAAAAAATGATATCGCAACAGAAATTTTTAATCATCCATGTGTGAATATATACAATAAACAAGAAATTTCTAAGGGTAAAGCTCATAAACCCATAAATTTCTGCTGTCTCCTTGTCTCCAAAAGAAGTAGAGCATATGTCAATTCAAACAACCAAACTAAGCCAAGAAAAAGATTGGATCAATTCTTATTCTATATATCAGATACAGCATCTAGATGCTTCAACCAAATTCTAGCATAGAGATCCTGGACAAAGAGGCAACATTATCTCAACTTCTCGCCTCTTTCTATCATTTATTGAATATCAATAGTGATGGAGATAATCATAAAGTATGGCCCAAAATAAAAATAATGAAGCAAGCACACGAATAATTATACATAAGCACTCAAATATTCTGCTAAAAATAGGAAAAGAAAAAAGTTGAAACATTTCTCGCTGAGAACACTAACCTTCAAAATCTGCATGCCTAACTCTCTCCGCATCAGAGTTTGGTGCACTCCAGTTACTCATATGGGTTTTCTCACTTCCAGGATCACTTTGAGACCTTTGTTCAATGACAGCCTCCATGCTACACGAACCTTTTGGATACTGTGAACTTTTGGTCCCCAACCGTGCAACTAGCTCTGATCTTAAAGTTGCTTCACGAAGTAGAAAATCATGAGAGTTTTCATCGGAGATCTTTGTACTAACCTCGCTGGTCATGCTCTCATGCCTTTCCCCATCTTTTTGGGCCTCTCTCTGGGATCCTTGTTTGGATTGAGCAAAATTATGGTCAGGCGGAATATCCACATCTTCATCGACTGACCTATTTGGGCCAATTAAGGGAGAAAATTCCTCATTAGCAACTCTCGGGCCCTTGTGAGACAATGGCTCTGATGTGCTAGCATCTGGTTCACTGCATTGCTCTGAGCTGTTCACAGGAAGATGAGAGGAATCACCGGGAACACCATCCAGGCATCGGATATTAGATGCGTAACCTGGTTGATTAGATTGATCATATTCATTCTGCATATTATGGCTGGATGAGGGCAGTGAATCCACATTCTGATTCAGATTATCAGAGGATTTCACCTGAACTCCCAAATGTTTGTTATGCAAGGAGGACCAAAATAAGCTTGTATCATGCATAATAAAGGATCGCAATCGTGATGAATACAATTCTCTTTGATGATAGAGCTGAGAACACTTGGCATTAGCCTCAATCAAAGCCCTTTGCGCTTTACGATAAGCTTTAAGAGCATTTCTTTCTTCAATCTCGCATCTCCGCCTCTGCTCTTGAGCTTCGTCAAGTTTCTTGTCTAAAGATTCCTCTATCTCGATGAGGGACTGCATTTCCTTGGTTCCATGTTCCGCCCCACTTGCATTGTCCAAATCACTCAACACGGTCATATTCTTCAGAGATCCCTAAAGAAAAATTAAGAATAATGGAAAGGAAAAATCAGTCATATGTTAAGCTGCAAACATGCCTCAACTGGTGATCTAGAATCCCACAATCTACCTCTACTGAGTTTTTTTCAGAGACTTCAGCTGCATGATCCAAAGTCAAAACTTCATCGTCTTTGCTGCTCCTCATTAATTCGTGTTCCCTTCTAATTTGATTTGGGTCAGAACCCAGTACATTTCTTCCATCACTTATCATTAGCTGGTTTGTCTCCATTCCAGTCTGCAAAGCCAATATTAAAAACATTAGAGAAAAGGTGATACTAATTCATTATTTAGGGTAGATTAGTATAAGAAGTTAAGAATCAAAGACTGCACCAAAACATTCACGAAACATATATAACTAAGCAGCAAATTGTGAAATTCATCAAGAATAATATCATTTCCTATTAGAGTGAGGAGCCTCCTTAAAACGTAGGAAGATTTCTACTTTTCACTCTTTTACTTTCAGTAGTTTTCTAATCAGGTCTCTTTCTTTCAATTTTCTAATCAAGTCCTACTTAATTTAAAATGTCTAATCAAGTCCCTCCGATACAATATCCAACCAAATCCAGCTGACGTGGCTGTCACTGTCAGAAGACCCCAGATTGTGACATGGATTAGATATTGCCTACATAGATACCCACGATGAATAGTGGTGGGAGCCAAAAAAAAAAAAAAAACTAAAAAAATTAAATCGCTATCTACAGCCCACAGCAGGTGTCCATGTAGGCAATATTTGATTCGCATTACAATCCAGCTTCCTTCGATAGCCGCCTCAATTGGATTTGAATATAATTTGTGGCGGAGGTACTTGATTAGACAGGTGTAAGTCGAGGAGTTGATTAGAAAAATTGAAAGTAAGGGACTTCAATACAAAGTAGTGAAAGTAAAAAGACGAAAAGTAGAATTGGGAGATTTCCATAAGCAAGAGTTCTTCAAAAGAAATCTAAAAAAAGCATTTACCTATGACAGAAAGAGCGCATAGCGACATTCAAATTAAAATTGCAATGAGCATTATGAGGGGGCAAAGATGAAAAGGACAGAGTAGTGATGTGATACTTCAAGGACCTTCTAGCCGTTGACTGGCTCTGGGTTCTGAACTTAAGCAGAATCATAAACTTACACCCGTATTCTTTGTGGAAGTATTCTGAATCATCCTAATCAGAGGCGGATCTTGTTTTGAAAGAGAACATGCGTTCACCATTCTGCTTGTCCTCTCAGGATGATCAGCATCAGCAATACCTGGATGACAAGCGACGTAATTGGAGTGTTAGTAGATCTGATATAAGCTTATTGTACAATTTTAAAAAAAAAAAAAATTCATCACACCATGTAGGTTAGCTGAGGCCATCACCACCCTTTCACTATCTCGCATTTCACATCTAGTGACACTCAGTTCAGTCATATTCATGGAATTTGGTTTTGGACCATGGTCAGCCTTGTCCATCTTGCCGGTTTCTAACAACAGATCCTTTGGAGGTGGGCACAATTTAGCAGCAGTTGTCGATTGCTCGACACATCGCTGGGCATAAGAAGATACACCAACCTTCAACCTTTTACGAGGGGGCTCTTTTGCATCTAGTTGTGGGAAGTCTAAAGAACGTGGGAGGTGTGGAGAGGCCGTGACGCTTATACCACCTGGATTCCTGTTTAGGTTAAGACTATAACTGTTTCTCAAAGAACCAAAAACTGACTGCTTGTTTTGATGAGCTAACTTAAGCTTCAGCTCAGTTTCCCGTAGAGCAATCTGCTGCCGCAAGTCCTGAAGTTCAAGATTTCTTGAACCTACAACATGATCAGATCCATGCTCCTGGCATTCCAATTTCTGGTTAAGCATACTCAAACTCCTACTTGTACTTCCTTGCCCAATTGAAGGTGCAGAACCAATCCCGTTGTTTGCTCCCTGATTCTTAGTCTTTGGATGTATAAATGTACGACTAGAAGGATTTTTCTTGGACATCATTTGTTTTGAGTCTCGAGTAGGGTATCCCAACTTCTTCGATGTTTTCCGTGCCAGAGTAGGTGGCTTCTGATTTCCATTCATCCTAACTGTTTTAGCTATATCTTCAGAACTCTTATCCTGTCTGCCCTCATCGGAATCACTGCTGCTCTCATCATCAGAGAAGCTTATAACAAGATTGCTATTGGGCCCTGAGGAACCACCAGTTCCAGATCTACCAGGCTTATGTCCAACTTGATTCATTCCAAGACTCTTCTCATGTTTGGTTTGTATAGATGGTCTGGTTGGATACTCAATTGAGATTGCAGTAGGACCACCAGCATCAACCTTCACTGTTACGTAATCAATGATTAACAGAATAACTTCATGAAAGAAAAAAAAAATCTAGTAAAAGTTCAGAGAAAATGCCAGAGTCGGAAGAGCATAAGTATTAAGCATCTCCAGGAAATGTGCAAGTACACACTTATTTTGAAAGACATTGACGCCAGACACCAACCCTGAGATATTCTATTCCAAATAAAACAAGGGGAACTCAGAAAAATAAGAAGCCGTCTTGGTTTTAATGCAATAAAAGTCTATTTAAGAAGACACATTCAAGTTATGCTGCCGAATCAAAGGACCTGTAAGTTTATGGAGGATGAGTAGAGGCTTTAAGTTGCTGCACCAGGTCCAATGCATTTATCGGCTAATAACAATTGCATTTCCCAAAAAAAAAAACACTAAATCAACTGGTGGAAAATTCAAAGATCACAGTATGCAGCACAGATTTAAATTCCCTGATTCATATCCAAGTCAAACATGGAACCAAAAAAATCCCATACATCATACTTCAACCAGCAAATGAGTCATTGTACAACAACACATCCCTCTATCACATATACCAACACTTACCATGGTTGCCTTGAGAAATTTCACTTGCAGAGAGAGCCTGATGGCTCCTACCAGAAAGAACAGCTCCGGTATCCAACTGCGCGGCAGTATAATCGGCAGGTTCCTGAGCAACATGTGTAACGGATCTCAAAAAGCTGCTAAAAGAACAAGCAGCGCATCTTCTCAAGAAGGGAAACCAGGGAATAAAAGCCATGCTCTCAGTCATCAATCTGTTTTTTAATCCAAAAGGGACATCAACTTGCTTTTCTCTTTAAAAGAAAAAGGAGGCTCTCATACATTAGCAAGGGACCTTAGAGATTTCATATGCTTGAGACCACGTGGATCAAGCGACAGTCAATTTCAGATACGTGCGATAGTTTATGCACCAGAGTTTGAGGCCTTATGTCCTTTTTTGGGGATATCATCCTAACTCAAGTAAGTTTCCTAGGGTTGATTGCTTAGCCATTGTGCTACGTGGTTTTACCCATGGGAGACTTCTAGAAAGACTCATCTAACTCTTCCCACACTCACAAAGCCAAGACGATGAGTGAGAGCTCCTCCATTTCGATTCGACTACATCCAGTGACTTGGCTATTCACTGAAAACCCAATAACGTTTTCACCTTCAATTCGCTTTTACTAAGTTTCCTTTTCAATGAATTTTGCCTCGCAATATGCGCATCCCAAAACACAAACCCTAAAGCAGAGGCGTACGTAAGAGCAGTACAAGCCATGACTTACTCGATCAATTCATCAGTTGGAGGGAACGAGACGTAAGCAGGACGATTCATTTTCATCGAGCTACCTATATGCCAACCGACAACCACAAACATACTCCAGATGAGCAGTAACTGCGACTCGCGATCCTCTCAACACCACGAAGCACTAAACTGCGTCCAGTGTAGAACGTCTAACCGCGTAACAAGAAAATGAACCGAAGCACTCGAAAAAATGCAAAATGCTAACAGAGGAGACAAGAATCGGATAAGGTTTGAAAAAGAGGAAGAAGTTAGATACATCGTCGTCGTCGGATGAGGAGAGCTCGCCTTCTTCTTTGGCTTTGGGAGGTTTGGGATTGAATTGGGAGCTCGGTGCAATCGGAGGAGCGGATTGCGTCGTCCTCGTCCTCGTCGGCGCCGGCACCGGCGCCTTGGAGCTTGGTTCCTCCATTCTCTCTCTCTCACTCCGGCGACTGGGAAATGAATGACGAGAGAAATTGCGTAATTAAGAACAAGAGGAGCCGGAGATGACGCGAGAGCAATTTCCAAAAATGACCTCAGCTTGGTGCTTGTTTTACAGTATGCACGAGAGAAGCGGACATAAGCAAATTCCGCAAATTCCTTAGAATTTATCAATTTGTACCACGTCGTGTAGTTATTATATGTATATATTTTGTATTACTTGTTGAACGAGAGACTAGTGAATTTTGAACCCAAAAAAAAAAAAAGGAGTATTGAATAGTTTTAACGTGTGCCGGAAGATTTGGATTTTATAAAAAGGAAAAGTGTCCAGACACGGTAATAACCATTAAAAGATGAGGGCAATAGTGGAACAATAAGTTGTACCTTTTTCTGATATTTACATTTTCTGGCTGAACGCACGCAAAATCAAAACGGCGGCAAAAAGGAGCGCGCCGAAGCGCGTGAGGGGCCGAACGCATGACTGTACACGTGTCGGGCCTTCAGTGGCTGATGGCCCTTGAATGACATTCTCGACTCGGCGCGTCAGGAATTAAAACGGAACAGACCCCGCCCCGCCTCCCCATCTTCCTCCTCCTCCTCCTCCTTGATCACTGCACCGAGCTCACCCTCTCATGCTTTTCGCATCCGCAACGCGGAAGAGCAAAAGCCGAACAGAAACCCTCCCACATTCTCCCGTCCGATCGACGGAGCGAAGATGTCCGCTTCCCTGGACATGAGCCTCGACGAGATCATCCGGCGCAAGCAGCGGTCCGAAGCCCGCCGCCGGGGCGCCCCCGGCCCTGGGCCGCTCCGTCGCCCGCCGAACCGACGCCCGCCCCGATCAGCGCCGTATTCTCCCCCGATTCTTGGCCTGAGTTCTTCAGCGGTGCGTTTCACTGACCGCAGCGTCTCTTTTTTGTACCTCCTTTTTTTTTTTACCTGTTTTCCGTCGAGCGCCGAGGTGTTGAATGTTTTTGAGTTTTCGTCGTGCTGGTTGGAGTTTTGGTTTAGTAGTAGGTCAGGCCATCGAGAGGACGGGCGGTTTTTAGCTTTTCACTGAATGCTATAGTTGCGAGGCGTAGAGAGCTCGATTCTCACTGCCGCGTCGCGCTGTCTTTTCTGCGTTCTTAACTCTGTACGTCATGCAAAGCGGTTCTTCCATGGTCGATGAGTTATCGTCCTCGTTTGTCGGCTTTAACTTTGTTTTAACGAGCTTATGATTTTGTAAATTAAACCCCTGTAGTCTGAAAATGAAATGAGATCTCAGTGGTTTCTTGTTTTCCTTTCGGATGGTGAACGAATGCAGCCAATGGCACCGATTTGGCAGCAAGAGGGTCTGGTCAGTGGAACATCCCAGCCCGAGGCAGGCACAAAGCTGTATATATCGAACTTAGATTACGAAGTCTCCAATGAGGATATAATGGTAATGATTTGTACGGCTGTATGTGTGTATTTTGCAGAAATTATTCTCCACTACGTTTTATTCACTTGAGTCGGTAGACATCTGGAAACATAAGGCGGCATGGAGGGTAACTCATACTTTGATCTCTGTAGTTACTGTTTTCAGCTGTTGGGGTTATGGAAAGATGCGGAATCCACTATGATCGAAGTGGGAGATCCAAGGTATTATTCTTTCGAAATGCTCAGATGAACTGCTAAATATTGTGAGAGTGATCCTCATTCACCAACATTGCTGTTCTGCCTCATCTTACTATCTCAAAACCAAAGACTTTCTGTTGAATTGCTGTTTGGGTAAGTCTTTTCAAACAAAGGGCTGCCATGACACTCTTCAAGTTTGGAATTTGGATTTAGTTGGTTTAAGTAATGGAATCATGAATCATCAGTCATAGGGTGAAGATGAGGCTTAGGCAAAACTTAAGTGGAGGTCCAAACATCGATTTTGTCATGTCTTTTAACTGGAGATTGTTATTGTAGGGAACTGCGGAAGTTGTTTTCTCACGCCATTCAGATGCTTTAGCAGCTATCAAGAGGTACAACAATGTCCGACTTGATGGGAAGCCGATGAAAATTGAGATTGTTGGACTGGGTCTCTTTCCTCCTGCTCCTCTGCTTCCCCTTCCCCCTCCTCTTCCAAAGAGCAGTGTTGGAAGATTTCGGGGTGCCTTTGCAAGGTGCTTAACTTTCCATTGTCTTCAAAAGCTTTGACAGAAACATTAGCAGGGACATGTTGCCCATCCGTTTTAGAATCTACAATCTCCTGGCTGCATGTACGGCCCAGCCATTTTGAAATCCTAAATATCCTGACATCATGCCGTTTTTGATCTGATTGTAATTGATGGAATTTATTCGCTGTGTGGGTAGAGAGAAGGAAAAGGGATTGGAAGCTTGATCAATCTGATCTGAGCCTTAAGACAGGAAATTAGAGTATTGATGCTTGCTTTTGGACAACAGATTGTGAATCTGAATGAATCTGCTGTTGGAAACTATGCCTCTTTCATTAGCTTGAAGTTAGCTTCCCAGATCATCAATCTGCTGGATGTAGAAAAGGAGGATGTTACATGGATATAATTTTGGTGGAATGTAGTTTGAGAATCTCAATGACAGCCTCAATTGCTCACATATCATCTTGCCACGGAGACAGCTTGTTTGGCAATTGAATGTGCATTTAGTTGTAACTTTTGCACCTGAAACTTGCCCGCAACCCCAGTTTAATGTGCTTTCTGATGCTAATGTTTTACAGTGGACAAGGTTCTGGTGCTGAGATTCTGTATCAGGGTGGCAGTAGCCAGGGACCTCCAAGAGTCGGTGGACCAGGAAAAGCTCATTTGCAAATGCCATCCGCAAAAGACCTCGATGCCGATTTGGACAGATACCGTTTAGAAGCCATGCAGTCTTCATAAGCAGAACAAATTACCTTTTAGAATACTCATCATGTGGTCTTCACTTTTTTGAGACAAAACTAAGCATGGTAGTATATCGTCCACTGTACCTGGAGTGGCGTGCCGTTCTTTTTCGGATGCTCCACCTTTAAACCATAATGAATTTGTGGCCCAAATTGTACGTATCGGAGCATCTTTTAGCAGCTAACCTCGTTTGTCATTTTGAAATAGCTAAAGCACTGTTAGCCAAGAATCGCCAATTGAATTGAAGCTGGTATATATCAGATTCCACGTTACCCTACTATTCAGATGCATATGGCTAGCATCATCCCTTGAGGCCATTGCTTTTGCTGGATGTACTGTCACTGCGTGCTGCATGGTAACTACGAGTATGCATTGTAACTTCACCTCACCGTTCGACGTTAATTGTGTCGAATGATTAGACCTAAGGTTCTTGCAGTATAATGATAGTCTTGTTTCCTCGCTGACTTTTGGTCTCGTCGTCAGGGGAAAGCAGCACTATTATTATTGATCGTTACAATGTTGTGTTACGGACTCTGCATGCCAATTTTGTACATGAAAATTAAAGCTTTGCAAATCTAGACACTTGATGAGAGTCCAATTTGCTAGGTGTGATTTTCCTGGTTCAATTTATATTATGATGGTATACGAAAAGAAGCGACGGAAACATTCTCGCTCTCATTACTTCAAAATTTCATTCATACATGAACAAACTCTCTCAACCAATTGATTATACAACAACCGCAAATTAGTTGAAGCAGCCAAAACAGGGGAAAGAGGTCATGACCACATAAAAGCAAACAACAAATATATACAACAGCTAGAAATAATTAATGAACAGATCAAGAACCAGACTGGGCAGACATTGAAGATGCCCCTAATACTTAGCATCCTCAATGGTGCCTCTTCAGAGCACTTGTACCGCAAATCAAGTATTTGCAGGTCCTACACATACAGAAGGTACAAAATCACGGCCCTCTTCATCGACGAGACCTCGCATCGACTTCTCAAGTAAATTTGAGAACTTGAGAAACTATTATTGCTCCTGTAGATGGTCATCATCGTATCCTCATTGCTGAGACGCTATAGAGGCTGCCAGATCTGAACAAGGAAACAAAAAGATTTCTTCCAAAGGTCCATCAGACTTTTCATGCATATACAATGGATGCCCAAACTGCTTCAAAATATTAAAAAAAAAAAAAAAAACACGTAGAAAAAGCTATCTCAGAGCCAAAAATGTGAAAAAAGAAAAAATAATGATGCAAGCTATTATACACTCTTGAAGTGAACACAAACTCTCCCATATGCTGAGGGGGCCTCTCATATATGAGCCTGACTATCGTTAGGAGGACCCGTCCCACTGAGAATGTGTCTCGACGATGGCAAAGTGATATACTGAATTTCCTGGTAACTTGACGCACCAAGAACAAGACAATTACAGAGGAGAACCCATTTCACTTTGGACCCTAATTCACTCTAACAAAGCCAGGATATATCTTCCTAAAACAGTGAAGGAAACTAGTCTTCCTAGCATAACATATAAATATAGGAATTTGATTAGCTTAACGGGGTCACGGCCAAGCACACTCAGAAGCTACAAGAGAAATGAATAGAGAAACGAAAAAATGGCCAAGATGAGTACCTGAGGGTATGTTCCATGCCATGAACTTCAGCAGGTGAACATGATGTGATAAGAGTCAGCATACTAATAGCATCCTCCAGGGACAGCTCAGTGCAATGACCTAGAAAACCTCAAGTCCAGAGCTGTCAGCTATACATCACAGATTTCCCGGTTTTTCCATTGATAGCTAGCCCTACACATGTACAACCAGGAGGAGTAATGTTTCGTAAGCATGCACTCCATCACTCCACTTCTGCATCCGGAAAAACATCAACGATGACAATTGCTCATGCCAGAGAATGTATCATACTTCAGTGAATTTTCTAACTCCATCCCATACCATAGCTCCAAAGTCAACTTTAAAACATATCCCTTTCTGCGGAAGGCTCAAACTTATTCTGATCCACAATGTTCGTGGGAGAAGATCCTCATTCCGTTTCCAGATCATTTTGAGGAAACTTAAGCTTTGCTTATCAGGATGTGAACAGTATGGGCATTAGGGTCTTAACTTGTCTCTCATAATCACTACTTGATGTCACAACTCAATACCCAGATCGTTTGCCAACTGAAGTATGCCACGCATCTGAAGATATGGATTCTCCAACAACTTCTCATTGTTGCTCTGCAAAGCAGTAATAAAACCGCAATAAGTGAGAAGCAAATTCTCCATACAAAATAGGTCAAGTATACTCCTTCAAAATTCCAATAAGAAATGGAAGGATAAGTGGTGCCCTGTCTTCTAAACCAACATCAGGTTTATAGGATTTTGGTTTTACATAATAAATCCTCAAATGTAACTAGTTAACGCCTATTCGGAACAAAAACTATCCAAAGTACTGAGGAAATCATCAAAATGGCATGTTAAAACCATCCGTGAGTTTAGTTAGCTTTGTTACCAACCCTTCTCTAGATCTGCTAATAGGATGACTGTCCAACTTCCTCTAAACTGTCTACAGGATAAGTGGTGTTGTCATAAACATTTATTAGCTTAATCACTGCGAGTCTGAATAATACTAACATGCAAACACACCATCACTGCATGCCTCACCTGCTGAGCTTTGAAAACAAGATTCTGAAGCATGTGTTGATACTTCTCAGGTTTCTCTGTCATCATCCTCTGCAGATGTCATATCGTATAAGTCAGCAGATTAAAAACAAGAGTACTAATAGATGGAAAATAGAGATGCTTCCTTGCCTTCAAAAGAAAAGCTGAAGAATAATAAGCTACCCTTGAGTCTGTGTCATCTAAAAGTTCTCTGCAAGTTGACAAAACCAGTGCTTAGATTCTTCACATACTCCAAAATCTAAGATATGATTAAAAAAAAAAGAAAAATCTCACAGGGATGAGAGGTAAATGCAATCACCTGAAGAACTCTTCTCCACCGACTTCTTCAAAAGCAGGGGGATCCACCGTGCATTTACCAATTAGAAGCAACAAAAGGGTAGACCGGATGTCTGATCCTGCCCCAGGCAGGTTGCCCCTTCCTTTGCTTCCAACAGCAACACCTAATGCGATGTTGTCCGTCGCAGCACTAGCGAGTTGAATCAATGGCCAATAGAATAAAGCAGCAGGAACACGGGCAACTAATTGCATGGGAACAACAGCACGTCCTTGCAGAAGCAACGCAGCCATTGAAGCTGTCCCATGATAGAAGTTACCATTACTGTTGGCTCTGCCGTGAGCTTCTTCCATAGATTCCCCTCTGAGGCAGTTCTCTTGTGGAGGAGCTGGATCACCAATATCTTTTTTCTTATTCTCACTGGCGACACGCACTCCCTCTCCAATTTGAGTGGCACTTGCCGGCGGAACTTTGAGACACACTTGAGAGAAAAGAATATCGCACATCTGTGTATTAACAGAGGAAAAAAATGCAGTTAGGATAATAAAATTCCTATTAATTCTGTCAAAAGAAATTGCAGAAGTAGCTTTCGTAGAACATGTTAACAACTTAAAGCATCCGATTTAAGTTAATCACTTGGTGCTACTCAAACAACAAAAGCCAAACAGTATCTCTAACCAGAACTTTGATAAGTTCTAATGACTTGATGCGGGCACAGCAAGAATCAGTCTTACCATGCCAACATCCTTTTCTTACTAACTAATCAGAAGCTTTGCGATTGACTATATAAATAAATGCTTGAAGATATGACATATTTCAAAACACATTTTTCTTTAAGGAGCTTTCACTTGAAGTTTCGTATATGATTTAGGCCAAAAAAAGAAATTTCTCTACATCAACTAAGAGCTGCCTTCTTCATTGTGCATGCTGCTCTGCCTTCTTATAGTTCTTACAAGCTTATCTAGTGAGGAATAGAATAGATATTATGTTTTGGCTAAGGAATACGCAATATCTAGCTTTGCATGACAGGTAAAATAGATACAGAACATATCAAATTTTCCACATTTTAATCATTAACATCACTAGTCAAACAACAAACTACCAATCACGTCAATAATATAACAGCAAATGCAACAGGTCAAGCTATCCGATAGCTGGGTTATCATTGTTTGTCCCATCGTAGGTGGCAGTTCTTATTCCAGCCACATATTATTAGATCCCTCGGCATTCTAATCACATGTATCACCCAAGCGCAAATCGCAAATCAGAACATTAATAGCACTTGGAAGGCCCATTGAAGCATGAGAATAATGATCTTTGAGTAATGTATGGAAGTATGTTCTTGACCAGTTCATGTAGAGTTATGTTTTCCCTTGCATGTATCACATTTCCAAGGTTCAGAAACCAGACAACTAGGATGGGTTCTGCAAGCAACATACCTTTAGAATATTCATGCGATCAGTTTCATTTATCTGGAAAACCAGTAATAAAGCACTGCTCATGATGTCAATTACTGCATTTGCCTTCTTAAGACGGCTGTCATCAAAAGTGTGATCAGGACCACTGCTGTTAAACCGCTGCATTTCCTTCTCGTCCAGTAAAAATTTGCAACGCATAAGAAGCCTCTCCAGAACAAACAGGAAACCCCATCTAATGCTGTTGTGCTTTGATTTCAAAAGCCCACACAAAAGCCATACAGACAAGGGGATATCTGAAGCAACAGAATAATCAGAAGCTCCTGCATCAGAAATTCTCTTCTGCAACGTTTTTATATTTGACCATATACTAGCATCCTTTTCCTCATTAATTTCTGAAATAAGCAAATCTCCTAACCATATGTACCCATTTCGACGGCATGAAGTACTTTCCGAATGAAGGAGAGAATGTAACGTGGACCAATGGAGATTCACGTCTTTGCCAATACCATTTCGTAAGGATGTTTCTCCAATTTTCCCAAGAACATTGAAGGACTTTGTGATCGGTACCATATGAGAGAACTCCTTGTCCAAGTGACTAAATGAACTCACTAACACATCAAATCTCTCAGTTATGTTTTCCAAGAGCTGCAAAATAATGCAATATCCCAAATTCAGAGAAAAGAGTAAGTAACATCATCGTTAGCAGCCAAACTTGTGAGCAAAAGCTAAGTGTCATCCAAGGGATGCAAGACTTCACATGTATAAATTAGGAGGAACCATTTTGAAAGATGGAGAAAAAGAAACTGGAACAAAATAAACACTGGTCCTCCTCAAGCAAGAGGCAAAGGAGGATGAATCTCCTCTAACTTTTGAGAGAAACAGAACAAAAAAAATGGGAAAAATGAGGCAGCTGCATTACACATCAATACCCTCATGTCAAAGGAACATGTAAAACTCTTAAGAACAGCAATCCAGGTACATATGTATGCCCACATGCACAGGTGTTCACACAAAATAAAATTAAAAGAATATAACATTTAGATCTTGCAGATATACCAACATATTTTCCTTGAAATTCAAAACAAGACAATGCAACAGAAGGTCAAACAGAGATCCAGTGAAAGTAGAAGTACCATATTTAGTCGTTCACTGTTTGGGTATCTGTCCAATGCATCAGATATTGACCTTCTCAAGATCTCACCAATTCCCTGTACTCCCAGTTTAACAGAAATATAGAAAGCTTCAGGTGCATCTGCCAGAGTGAGCAAGGTTGCAAGAGGTTGAATCTCATCGTCAGTGAATTCAGAGACTCCAGTAGCTGAACATGCTTCATTGATTTGATTTAACACATAGTCAAAAAGCACCAGATACAAATTTCTCCTTTCTTCCCTTGAGTTCACAAGCGAATACTGCAAAGCAACACACAGATGTGGGGAAAATCAATCAGGAATCAGGATGATTTTGGAGAAGAATGCTGTATATTTTTTATTACATATATAAACAAGCAACTAAAAACCAACCAATAAATCAGAGTAACGCAACCAATCTCAGGTCATCAGAACAAATTCCGTTGCAAAAGTATATTTGTGCACGCAGATATAATTTTGTGCTCCCATTTTCATCCGGAGACATGGCTAGACAAGAAGTTTATATATTTGACAACTGTGTTTGCTACATTATTGAATCCGTAGAGACTTCAATGACCCCTCACGAAATTTAGTAATTGTTTATCACAAGGTAGATAAACAACTAGTTCCTTCAGTAGAATTTCTGCAAGTAAAAAGAAAAAATTAGATGAGAAAGGTTAACCGGGTAACAACCCATTTACAACTAACTTCAGAGCAGTTCCTCCAGAACAATATCCAAAAGAATAACTACATTTGAAGGACTGGAACTTTTATCTGCCCATTAGTTAATGTGTTGAAGTGTCAATCTTTATGCATAACTGTCTCTGAAAGAAATAAGTCACAGGCTGCTCATAAGGAATAAACCTAAGAAAGAATCAATCAACTAATCCCTGAAACAGAACAAACTTTATCTAACACTTGAGATTTTGTTAAAGCAAAGAAAAAAAATCACAGTTAATTTAATTTATAGTCCCCATACCATTGTAATTAATATATTGTTTCTTCAAAGTGCCATGAAAAAGAGGAAAGTTAAAAGTGGGAAAACAAAAAGATCTTAAGGAAAATTATAAACCACTACACAAAGAAGGCAATTTAATCCCAGTAGGGGCAATACACCCATCTTTCAACCACAGACAAAATCAAATAGCATATTAAAAGTTTGCATACCTCAAGTAAAATAAACTCAATCCCTCCAATAAGATCAACCTGGTAAAAGACAAAAAGCGGGGTACTTGAAACAGAGTCAGTGGATTCATCAGGAAGTTGATAAAACATGTTAGTTAGCATAGAAATAAGCTTGTTGTGAACAATTTCTGCCCAAGAATTCTTCCTGCTGATCTCTAATAGTGATTTGACAACCTGAAAATTATTAAAAAAAATCTCAAATCAGACATTGCACTCAGATTATATAGATAATACATAAAAAAAACAAGACAATATAACAGTACATTTGTCCATCATCACGAGCAAAAGAACATCAATGAACACAGTTAGAAGCTACGCTCGCCCCAGGTCACTGATAACCTAGCCCACAAAAATATGGACCATGATGACTATCAAAACAAGAGAAAACCAGATCACTTTTAGTCCAGGGCAACTCAAACCATAGACTAAAACATGACACAACTTCTGATATAGGAAGGAAGATGAGAGAAGTTTGACTCCATGTTTCCCTTTTCTTACTAAAATCCGTAGTTTCAGTTCACATCTAGTTAAAGATACCAGAACACCTCATGTATTTTCATTGTTCACTTGTTTTGAAGTCTATATCTCAATAACCTAAACAGTAATTAGATATCTATACACGATGCTGACAATGATATAAGTGAGGCTGATGATAACATCTTCTCTACTACCTGGAGCAGAGAGGAGACAAATGATGCTTCCAAGGACATATAACATAGACATGGAAGAAGGTCGCTCACCCTTATGTCCAGACCTTGCAGCCTCTTCCTCCAAATTTTTCCCCTATCACACACAAAATAGAGCAAACAGCTAAGTGCAGAGGCCCAGACAGATTCTTCCGTCTCTTCCATCTGTTGAATAAGCAGAAGTAACCCTTGAGAAGATTATGTTGAAATAATCTAAGAGGAAGAACACAACATAAATTGATACTGCGTACACAAATTCTATGTTTTGGCTGACGGAACATCTTACTATTTTGATATTTCATTTAGGTCTGAGTTACCAAGCCACCTCTTCACTCACGTTGTTCAAGTTCAACCGTGAAGTGAAAAATCTCATACAAAATCTTTGAGAGATTCCACTAAAAAAAGAAAACATATGCAAAATAAGGAACACAAATTAAGATTTTAAATGATTATTTTGCTTTCTTCAAGTTATGCAAACCATATCATTCAGAGACCGGAGCCTTCTAAGATAATTATCAAGAAGTCCCAGATTCCAATAGCAAAGCTCCCAATTTCAAATATATTCGACCTTAATTTGAAGGGAGAGTTTGAAGGCATTGTCAACAATGCAAATCTTTTAAAGAATTCAAAATTTCAAAGAGTTCGTTCATGCACACCAATGCCATGCAGATTCTTCATGATTTGGATAAGTCAACACATAACAATATGCTTACTCAAACCAACTAAAAATGCAAGAGACATTGCCTCAAAGTTTTAGGTTTTGGTTAATCATAATTTACCTGAACGAGAAAGAGAAGAATTTCATATAGAATGTTCAGGATCCAAGACTCCAAATCATCGATAGCTGTGGAAGATTCCATTCTTTTGAAAGAACTTTTTACCAGCCCAGGTATTCCAACTTGAGTTTCACCATCAAGATATGTCTCTTGACAATATTCTTCTTCAATGGTGGAAGGAATGTCTGTCAGCACAGGCTCCAATAGATGAGCATGGACTCCAAGGTTCAGAATTAAATCAAAAGCACGTGCCTTGCACTCTGTTCTAGTAGAACTTAGCATTTCCTGGAAGAGCATTACAAGTAAATTAGAATCCTTGAGCACAAATTTTCATTGAACTTATATATCCATTTGATACAGCACCTGAAGCATAGACAGGGTGAGAGGAGCAGCAGGCCCAGGGTCCAAAACATACCTACAAGCAGAATCCCCAGTTCACTTTGTTCTTTACATCCAACTCAAAAATTAAGAAACAATCTAAAAAACAATCACCAAATGCACCATGGTAAGAAATTCATCTTGAAAATTATGAAGATCCAATCAAAAAGATCTAACATGTGCCAATATTCTCTCTCAAACCCATGAGCTCAAGTCACAATACCATATCATGCAGAGAGCACTTAGCCATATGGTTAGTTGGGAGAATAACTTAGGCATACATATTAACATGAAGCAACCCCCCAAAATATAGAAGTTGGTAATGCCGTGATTCAATGCTGTGAAAGATATGCAGGTGACTTATGCAAGTAGTAATGTATGTCTCAATGCGAACTGAACATGCAAGTACAGCATATATGGCAGATCATATTGACCTCTGTGATCAAAACACCAATTAACAATGAAGTTTTAAGCACAATCATCATAGGGTCACACATCAAGAAAGTGCATTAAGTTAAGGTGCATAGGCACAGATTGGATGAAAAAGGTAATTGGAATGTACATGTCTATAACAAGTTTAACGAGAACACTGATGGCAACATCCATCGTTGGCTTTCCAGCATTATTTAATCTTGATACAGTCATGACGTTCGCATTTGCAGAAGATGTCTCCAAGCAGACTGAAGCAATCACCTCCCGAACCTCGGCAGGATTAAGCCGCAGAGGTTGTTGCTCACTGAATGATAGAAACAATTAACATCAGGGGAGAGAGACAGATTGATGAATCAGCCTGGAAAGAACATATATGCAAGAATTGTTTGCATTGGAACATGGAACTACTGCGCGATCTAAAAGCCTCTATAAGACATGCATCTCAAATAAAAACATCCAGATTAGAGGACAAAGAAGAGTTGTTTTCATGCTTTGATTTGATTATTGGCTATAGGAACTAAGTACAGACATTGCTGAGCTAGGGTAATAAAGCCACAAGAGGAGGAACAGAATAAATTTTGAGGAAGATTCATTGCACTGGAAGTGTGAAGTATCCAGTGACAGCCATAACCTAAAGCCATATTCGATGAAGCTGAGCATTTCTTTGGTCAAATTGGTCGAAAATCCACGAGACACAAATTCTGGTAAATTTTCGACATTAACTAAATATAGGATGGTTTGTGTAAATTCGCTTAAGGGAATGAAAATCATGTACAATTGCCCATGCAAGATGCAGCACAAATACATGACTACATGAACAATGAGCATGAGACATGAGAATCAGTATGATTTGTCCAAAGAGTGCAAAAAGATACATGTAGCACCAAATTTGGAACAAAACTATTCGAATCACACTTCCAAGCTTCAGCTGTTAGATCAGTCTTTTTAACATAACCCAATACATAGCTAGAGGGGAATATCCAATTTCCCAATTCCCACAGTTCATCACATGTTAATCCATTTAAAACAAAAGACAAGCTTCGGATCTGCATGTTCATGGGTTTGGGGCACATTTGCACAGGTTGGGTAAATGAAATTAAGCTTCCACTCTTAAATGTATGGCTTGAAGTCTGAACACTCTCAATTACTTTAACGGACTTTACTCAAAAAGATGAACCTCAACAGTTACTTCCACATGAACCTCACATTAACATTCCACATGAACCTCACATCAACCATTATCCGGACCAATTCTCAACACTTGGAAAAATAACTACACATCTGCATGAGACAATGCTATGTATGAGAATTAGAAGTTAATTATGCCATACCTGTAATGACGGTATTGGAATAGTCGTCGAGCACGAGGTCGGAATGTGCTTGTAGGAGATTCCTCCCTGAAAAATGAGTCGCATGTTCAACTGATAATACCGAAATGAAGCTTTTGATCTTAGACATGGGTGATATAAACAAGAACAATAGACAAATTCTGTTCTTAGACTCTTCAGTTTCCCAGCATTCCTCATATCTAGTTAAGGACCATCATTTTTTAACCAGAGGAAGCAAATATAAGACTCATACTGCAATATATGCAGCCCATATTAAGAAAACTTATTAAACTGTATAAAGCAGGATGTCTTGCTATCAGAAAAAAGATTTTCAAGGCCAAAAAGTATCAGAAAAAAGATTCATTGTAATATAGAAGCGTCCCATAAGATGCGGATGTCTTGCTATCCATCCTACTGTAAGCAGAAGAAAGCAGGACAAATAGCCCCCGCAAACAATCAAATGTACTTAAGAGCAAGCATCTCATGAGAGAGCATTATCACACTACAAAAGGTCCTTCAACGTAAGATTTAAGGCCAGCAGCAAACCAATGCCAATTTAAACAAGAACCAACCAAAAAGGACATATACCTTCCTGGAATATCCAACCAGAACACAGTCAGCCAAATTGTTTAGAAATAGCGCCACATAAGGAGTGAGGGAGTGAGGGAAGATCCAACTTAAAATAAGTCATGACCAAATCAAATCTTGCATTCTACGGACATCTGAGAGAGAGTTCCAAATTTGTCTGCAGCTTTTCTTTTCTTTTTTGGCAAAAAAATTGTCTATAGCTGCCTGTTGACTTACTTCCAAGTTTCAGTTCACTTACTCAACAAGTACTAGTTAAAAGGTTTCAGTTCGTTTACTCAGGTATTTGGTTAAAAGGAGTCAACACACTGCATTTCACAGATAAGGACGGTGCCTCTTACACACGAAAAAGCAATTGTGAAATGAATGCATACCAAATTTGATGAGGGCCTGGCTTAGACCGTTTAGAAGCTGTTATAGCTCTTAGATGAGGACGGGCAGAGGCAGAGCTGGTGATTGTCGTGACAGGAGAAGGTTGCAACAGTTGATCAAGATAAGGCATATCAGCACTGCCAAAATACTTCCAAGCCTGGCCTTTCATCTTAGATTCCATATCGCCCACAAGGAGTGCAGCTGCACCTACTTCTAGGAAGTTATGTGCATTCATGTCTTGGGAGCTCACAATTCGGTCACTGTGTCATAGCCCACGTCAATTACACACTTAAGCTAAATCGCAAGTAGGCATAAGGTTCCTATGAAACGCCTGTATGTGCAGTTGAGAATGAATTACCTTTCAGGTGATGCAAATGATGACTGATGCTCCCCTAAAAGACGCCACTTGAGGACATCGGGAGCTATATAATCAAGATCCTCAACATAGTCAATACTTTTAGGATTGAGTTTGTTCTGAGAAGATATACTTGAATCGTCCTTGCTTTCAAGAGATTCCCCGCCATTTGGGGGGCTTAACTGAGAATTGAAAGATCTTTTTAACAAGGATGATAATGATGGGAGCAAATTTTTGGAAGCCGAAGCAGCTCCAACAAAAGCTGCTGGTTGGAATGACCGCCTTGGAATATGTTGAGCCACGAGAGAACGAATATAATGCAGTGACTTAATGAGAGCTCCAGAAGCAAAACTGGACACAGGCAAAGGAGGCGCTGAAGATGGTGCAGCCTGACTTGGAACTACTCTGCTATTTGGGTTAGCATCACATTCAGCAATTGTGTTAATACAAAACCGATCAATGTGCTGTAGCGTCTCCTCACTGGGTCTATATCTGTGAAAGTAGAAGGAACTGTAAACTCCTGAACCACAGAAAAACCATAGGAGAAAGTTCCTCAAAAGCTCTATGACGATATGTACTCAGAAGGATGAGGCGCGCACCAAGCACTAAAAACATTCAATGGAAAGAACCTATTTTGGTGCTTGCATAAGAAGTACATCACTAAGGATACTCAAAACCTATTACTTTACAATTCGCAGAAGCCAGAAAACTGAAGCTCGATAAAACCATCTCAAACATCTTCACTTTTGAAGAGGCGATTAATAGAAGACCAAGTATCTTAATCAATCAACAGGCGAAAGGACCTCAACCACAAAAATTAAAACAACCATCCATCTACAATCTATTAGCAATCAAATAGTCTGGATACTTGAGGCACGTACCTTAGTAGGTATCTTTTCAGAAGAGACACGCATCTAGCCACTACAGCCGGGCTGCCAATTTAGAAGTAAAACCGCAAATTAATCACCGCAAATTAACCAAACTAATTAAACACATCACAAAAACATCCAACTAAAAATCAAAAGCATAATCAAACGATTTTTTTCTAGCTATGGTCTGGGGCTTCAAAAAGAGAACTATTGAAAATGTCATCTTGAGGTCAAAGAATCGAAAATGATGTGTGAAACCAGAGAGCAATCTAACAGCTGGAAGTGTTCTTCATCCTTTCCCTTTGTTAATAACCTTGTAGAGCTAGTTCGCAGGAGGAGGAAGAGAAGAGTGGGCTCGTATAACAGAAGTTGGTGCCAGAAGCATTCAAATGACTGAGAACTCAACAGTTGCAAGCCCAGCACCTTTCCCCAGGTTATCTAAGGGAAAATGAAAGAGCAGATTGCATACCACATACCAAAGTAAATTACTTGTACACCGCAATAGATAGATAAGGAAGAATGTGTTAACGCATGGTCTGGCCATGTCAGTTTCGAATTACTTGTATTAATGTAGTGTGAGTTTTGGGTTTGCCTCAATAAATTGCTCTCGGTTGCATCATCCTCAAATCATGTTATCGCTTCAACTCAGAAGTTGCCACTCCTATATATAACAGTTGAAAGCCTAACAGCGGTGGTTGTCAAAAGATTCAAAGATACAAACATACCTGCGGTCTCTCTCTGAAATAGTGTGCTCTATCATAAAACTGTAAGCCAGGTCAATTGTTGCAGGCTTAGCCAGATAGTCCTGCCATTGACAACTTGTCAGAATCTAACCTTTAACTCATAAGTTCTAACATATACATGTAAAAAGTTCTTTTAAACAGTTTCTCCAAAAAGTACCACCACATCATTTATCTGTACCTTGACAACTGCCAGCAATAATGCCGCATTTACAGAAACATGGTCTTAGATAAAGGATCGAGCTTCAATTTTCAGGAAAGTTCCGTGATTTCAGATATAAACTTATCAGGGAAGCACATTTTATTATTCTTAAGACTACAATTTGAAGATTCGCAAAGAAAGATGAAAGCCCGCTGCAAACCAATTGTAAACGTTTTCTGCCAAGCAATTAAAAAACACTTGCATGGACTTGTGGTGGCAACAGTTTCTTCCCAACTAGACTCAAGTCAACAATAACTTGTTGCCAAAATTGGACATCCCGTTGAAGCATAAACTGTGAACTTTATCCTAGCTTTTGAGAAGGGTATTGTCTTGCAAAGATTATCATAAGACTGCCTTCCTTAGAAGCTTGCAGTAATTAACTGAACCATTCAGAATGGTCAACTGGCTAGTGCAGCGGCAATGTGCTTCAAGGGTGGGCCCCCCTTTTCGCCATAATGCTGACAAATGAGCACATGTTCCTTATGAACATCAAACTATATCCAGCCTGAACTCTCTAAATGATATAGCAGACTAGCGACATTTTTCCATAAATCAATTCGTTCATCTATGACAGCTGGGAAGATAGATTCCACGTGCAAATTGGCCCCACTTCAGCTGAATGATCCACCTTTCAATTCAGCATCAATTCCAAGCAACCAAACTGAGCATTGAATACCACTTACTCCGCAATCAAACCAAACTAATACCAAATCACGTCCACCACTGCGAAACCCAGACTCCAAACACCGCCATCCAGGACCAAAATCAAAACTTTGCAAGATCTAACCAAGACGGCAAGACCCAACAAAATCAAGAATCTAGAAAACAAATAGGAAAGGATCGAAATTCAAGCGCACCCGAAGAGTTCTGGAAGCTTCAAAGGCAACAGTGGAGGATGGGGCCCCACTGTGAGCCGAGCTAGAGGAGAGGCAATCGGCGACGGCTCGCCTCAACGGCTCGGGCCGCTTCCTCGCTGAGGAAGATCTCAACCTCGAAACGCCCAAAACGACGGGGCTGTTAACCCCGCCACCGAATTGGTGGTGCCTCGAGCTGCTCGGGCTGCTTCTCGAGGGGCTGAAGATGGAGGACATGGATGCTGCGCCGTGCGGGAATCCTACTCTTCCCCGCAAGGAGCTTGAAGGCCTTCGATGGTGGGATTGGAGTGAAGTCACAACGCAAAGCGAGAGTGACTGAGTGTGGAGTTTGTTCGTTGCCTCTACATTTGAACATCAAAGAGAACTACAGTTGGTTGTGTGAAAGAGAGAATTTTGGGTTGAGATTTCGAACGAGGATGGAGGTTTTTCATGTTTCTCTTTCCTGGGTTTCTTGAATTTCGGGGATGCGCATATTAGCTGTACGAATTGGCGCAGATTTATGATGTTTCATTAGCTGTCAGAGAGAGAGAGATTTGGGTGTTTGTGGAGTTTTAAGTGGGAAGATTAGATTTAAGGGGTAAGCTCTGAGATGGAATCTGGTTTTCCTAGGGCAAAAGGAAAAGAGGACATGAGTGGGCGATTATCAGATTTCTTAAATGGGATTTACCAAAATTATGTTAACTAAATGACCAAAGTACCCTCTCTTGCTTATTATGCTTAGTTTCTTTTTCTTTTTGGAATAATATTTCAAATGGCCCTTAAACTTTGGTCTAACGTGCAACGCAGTCCCTAAACTTTTATTTTATCAACGTGATCCCTAAAATTTTAGTTTTATGTCCAATTTAATTACTAAACTTCATGAAAATGTTCAACATTATCCTAAATTTGAATTAACGAAAGAATTATATATTTTGGGACTAAATTAAATATATAACAAAAATTTAGAGTCTACATTGAACAAATTTAAAGTTCACGTACGATATTGCACATTGAGCTAAAGTTCAAGGACCACGTTAAACAAATTAAAAGTTTAAGAACCACATTGCATATTGAGCAAAAATTCAAAAGCCATTTGTGTTATTTTTCATTTTTTTTTGCCGGAACTTGTTATGTGCTTAGTTCAGAGATTTAATTGCCAATATGGTTTTTCTTCTTCTTGTCAGTTATTACACAAAAACACGAGTGAATGAGTAAAACAACAGCAAGCCCAACATAGACACCGTTGCACTGAATTTAAAGCAGTGTTAACTTTTTGATTTTTTGAAAAGAAGTTTTTCATAACATCATGATGCATTTTATCATGTGGGATTCTTACTTGGCCAAGAAGAGATTTTCCAGTCGTGTAAGATAAGAAAAGGTTACCGCCTTTCTTTTAATTATGAAGCTGTCATTACAATAATGGGATTTCAACTGAAAGGATGTCATTACCATAACAGTATTTCAATCAAAGCAAGAAACTACATTAAAGAACCGAAAAAATCACTGAGAATTGCAAGCATTTTCAAAAGAACCCTTCATCCATTGTTGGTCTGAAAGAGGCACATACAATACTAATCACCACTGTCCCAATCTGATCGTTTGTGTGGCAGGAGAATCCACATGCTGATGGAAAAGGGGAACAGAGAAAGGAGTTGGACGAGGACAGAATGGGATTGAAGTAGAAGCTCAGCGTTCACAACCGAGGAGATAAGCTCGGCTCACTGACGAAACAAGGGAAGAGAAGATGATAATTTCAATCTCGAATACGAGAATGCTGTATGCTGTGGGGGTATGATTGTTCAACACTTTCGGGGTCTCTCGAGCCTCGTTCGGAAATCGTTCTCCATGAGCGGCAGGCCATCGCGCAGCTTCACCTTTGGCTCCCAACCGAGCAGCTCCTTGGCTTTGGAGATATCTGGCTTCCTCTGCCGGGGATCGTCCGGCGTGTTCTCCACCATGGCAATCTTCACCTTAGGATTGATAAGCTGCGGTGTCGCATAATTGTATGTAAATGGAAAGTTGACATCAAGACCATTAAGAATGATGTATTCTTGAAATCATTATGGTGCAGTGAGTCATCGGACCGTGGATGAGACTCAGGTAATGTATCACAGATCAACAATGGATTGATAAAGAAAAAGAAAGGCACACCTCCTTAACATTCTCGGCGAGCTCAAGCATAGTGAATTCACCTGAAATGCCAAATGAAAGTAAGAAGCAAAATAATTTCACTACACACTAAATCATTGTGTCATTGAAAAGGTGCAGCATCGTGACCTGGATTCCCAATGTTGATCGGTCCAGTATGATCTCCCTCCATCAGTCGTATAAGGCCATCAACCTTCAAATATTCCATGGATAGAGTTAAGGCTCTGGTACTGTTGATGCCCAGTGCCTCATTAGAACAATATGACAAAGGATGTATAACTCTCTAATACCATATCAGAAACATAGCAGAAACTTCGAGTTTGAGTTCCAGGCGCCTGAACAGTCAAGGGCTCGTCCCTGCACATAAAGCGGCGTTTTTTCGGTGATGATGATGCGATTGGTTGTAAGCCTAAATCCAGGAGTCCAAACGTGGCAAAAATGTTGGGACAGTTGATGAAAAATCTTGAGTTGCAAGAAACAGCAGGCCTACCGAATTGCCTGAGCAATGAAGTTGCTAACAACACGGCCATCATCAATATTCATCCGGGGACCGTAGGTGTTGAAAATTCTAGCAATCCTTATCTCTGCCAAGGTTAATAAGGCATGTAAGATTGGAAAGATGTTTAGACTCGAGATATAGACAAGACCTACACACCACACTTGCAGTTCTCATCAACAGGACCTACACACCACACTTGCAGTTCTCATCAACAGGTAAAGTGGCATAAGGAATCGTGGCATTCTACCTATCCCATGCTGCCTGTGATAATCAAACATTAAAGTCTCAGCGACACGCTTCCCCTCATCATAGCAGCTTCTAACTCCTGCAGAATTTCGACAACCACTTTACTAATCAATTCAGAAGTTCTTCCGAAAGAACTCGTCAGAGCATTTCTGCCAACACTGCCACAATACCACAAAAGTAATGCCCCTCTGGCTACCAAGAGAGTTAAGATAGATAGTGAAAATTACCCTATTGTCACTAGGAATAGAATCCTTATTCAAATTAGACAACTTAAACATGATGCAAAGAACTCAACCTCCTATGACCACAATGCACCAAGCTTTTCACCTAAGTCCTGACTAAGTATACATACCGATTGGGTTCACATTTCCCCAGTAGCTTTCGTTCTGAGGATGCACAAGAGGATCGCCATAAACCTCCGAAGTAGACGTCAGCAAAATCCTGTAATATGACCATGTGCATTAATGAGAGACTAAAGACAGATTCACTGTCAAGGCGCCAACAGGGATAGTAACCCTAACCTTGCTCCCACCCGCTTGGCAAGACCCAGCATGTTCAAAGTACCCATGACGTTGGTTTTTATGGTCTGTTCAGCATCAAATATTTTGAGTCAGATCTTCAATAAAATGCACAAGGAGTGTTGGGTATGAAGGTTGAGGCTCAACTAGCTGGTCCACAGAGAGAGAGAGAGAGAGAAGCACCTTGACAGGATTGTATTTGTAGAAGATCGGAGACGCTGGGCAAGCAAGATGGTAAATTCGATCAACTTCCACTAGCAATGGCTCCGTGACATCTGCATAATGTACGGACATCATATCCCAACTTCAGCTGCTTTTAGGGTGTGATGATACAGTCATCGAAGTGGAAGAGAAAGGTGAGGATTAACAGCAGTAAACTTCAGATTCCGAGACCAATTAGAACTTTATAATAGCATACAAGACAGGAGTTATCATGAAGTATATACACTCTGATGCTTCCTCAACATGCTGTTTTCAATACTTCATCATGAACAAGATTTTGAAAACTGGGTCAATAATCTTGCTTCTCCATCTACATTTCGGATTTCAAAGTCGCACCCCAGGTATGAATGCTCTCGGCCACACTAAAAGTAAAATTGAGTCAGGTGTCAAGTGAAAATCCTTTTATTGTTTTTGAATTGTGAGCGAGCATTGGCAGTGGAAAGATGGTGATTGAATCCAATATCTCGAGGGTGGATTACAACCGGACAGGCATTTTCAACGGTCTGTGATTGCTCTGCTAGATACGTAACCAGCTCAAGAAGAGATACCGTGGCGAATTAGCTCGAATCTTGGATGGCCAATCCATTTCTTCAGATTAACCTTGGATCCAGTGAAATAGTTATCTGCGACAATCACCTATAACAGAATAATTCGCAGAATAAATGACGATATCCATACTATTGATGAAACATAACTGTTACTGAAGTGTTTTAGCCATGAAAAAGGACAGTGTTGGATACTGTTCAATAAATGAAAACCTTCAGGATCAAAATTTATCTTATTCCCACCAAAGAGGAAAACCTGTCAAAAGGCTATAAATTGGTCCGCTATGAGAACTAACCTCGTTCTTCTCATTTTCCATCAACTTGTCCACCAGGTGAGAGCCAATAAATCCAGCCCCTCCAGTAACCAAAATCCTCATGTTGGACTGCCATGAGAGAACTTATTTATATTACGATTTTCATAGTATGAACATGAATATTAAGTGAAAGGAAATCTGGATTTGCTTTAACACCAAAATGAACACGTGTTTGCATCGAAAAGGAAGATCCGAGGCGAACCTGAGCACAAAAGACAGTACTTGAGCTTGCCAAAACGATGAGCAATCAGACACAAAACATTTCCTACCCTCTATAATGAGATTTGATTCAGAACATAAAACAGTCAGACAGGCAGGTTGGAGTCCATGACAGAAAACAAAAGCTCTCATGCACAAAGCTTTTACACCTGCTGCCAATGAAAAGAAACCGATCACCAAACGTTGATCCGATTATTGTGCATTTACCTGGAAAAATTTCGAGAATCTCAAAGGAGAGGGGATTGGGGGCGGTTTCGGAGAAGTGTGGTTTTCTCCATTCGCGACTTCTCTCGCCATTGCTCGAACAAAAATCTACTCTGCTGAGCACAGAAAAGAAAAGACGGGTCAGTCTTGTCCCCCGCACCAGGAGGAAACAAATCCCCAAATTCAACTGTCCTGATTCCGGACCAGTTAGCCGCACAGACGTATACAGAATTCCCCAAAGAATGCTTGTGGAGGAAACAAAAGCACCAAATCAAAACTACAGAACAAAATTACAAAAAATTGATACTTGGAATGTCGTCTGAACGAAACAGCAAAAGGGGTTAAGATGAAATGAACCAGCAGAATCTGAGACCCTGGGTTTGTTTTGCCCGTTTCTTGATGAACGGGCTTAGTTGATGACTATATATGGCGTTGCTAATCCCAAATCAGATGGGGCGCTACCAAACTGCTCCAACCAGAGAGAGAGAGAGAGGGTAGTTAAATGACAGCGAAATCTTTGCAAGCAAGAAAAGGCAAAAATACCAAGCAAAGCTTCGCAACGACAAGAGAAGTGTTAAATATGTCTCGAGTTTAAAATTGTTATTGGCACCACAAGACAAAATATGGGGACCACGTTTGATCATTCTTCAAGATTTTGGTTCGACACTTCTCTCTTGAGTAATGATAGATCAAGAGAAGAATGATAGATCAAGAGAGTAATGGTAGATCAAGAGAGGGGCTTAAATAATATATTTTGTTGTGGAGCCCATGGAGTAAAAGAAAGAGGGTTTTCTTTCTTTTAATCTATCCCTAGCAGAAGCCTTCGTAAGATGAGGAGGAAGAGAAGGAAGGAAGGGGTTTTCTCATATATAATAATGAGCACCCAAAAGGAGTGATGGAGTGAGCCGCACAAAGAAGAGAAGACCAAGTAGAGAAAAGCCGCGCGAGAAAGAAAGCAAGAGACGTTCTAGTTTCTTGGCCGTGCGCGAGCCGTTGCTTGGGCTTGAACACGCGGACGGATTTGTGCTTCGTGAGCTTTATTTATTTTGTTATATCCAAGTAAGTTGTTTATTAGTAAACACTTTGGGTTTGGGTATAATCTAGGTGCGGGAAACACGAGCGTATTGAGCGATTGTAATTCCGATTCTCCGATTATAGTGGATTGTTCTTCTTTGGCTCTCCCGTGGATGTAGGTACCGATATTCGGACCGAACCACGTAATTTCCGGTGTCCTTTATTGTTCATCGTTATTTCTCGTGGCTTTTCGCATTGACTTATTTGCAAGATCCGGGTTAGCTTCCGCACGTTATATTTACAACAATTGGTATCAGAGCACCAGGTTCGGATATTCTAGATTGTGATTTGGGGCTTTTGCTTGTCCGATTATTATCTGGATATCCTGTTATTGCAATTATGTCTGGAGTGAAAGCTGAAATTGAGAAGTTTAACGGGAGGAACAACTTTGGGTTATGGAGTCTCAAGATGGAGGCGATATTGACAACTCAAGGTTTAGCAGAAGCATTGGAGGGCAAGGCCGAGTTGCCCAAAACGATGACAGATCTTTGAAAAGGATGTGGTAATGAGGAAAGCTAGAAGTTTAATCTCGTTGAATTTATCGGATGAAGTGTTAATAGAGGTTGGTGAGGAGAAGGATACCGCAAGCATTGTGGACAAAACTCGGGCGCTCTATGTAACGAAGGGTTTGAACAATCGCTTATACATGTTGAAGAGGATGTTCCAATTCGGATATACTGAAGGTACGTCTATCAGAACCCATCTAGATGAATTTAATAAACTCATGATGGATTTGAAGAACGTCGGTAAGACACTTGATGATGAAGAGAGGGGCATGATGTTGTTAGCTTCCCTACCGAGTCATGGGAGCACTTTGCGATTCAGCATTGCGGGGGCGTACTACGATTACCTCGGAAGAGGTAAAGTCCGCCTTATTTTCTAAAGAGTGGCGGAGAAAGTTGCGAGATGACGATCTAGCGCAGGATGTAGCGCGAGGACTAGTGATTCGGGGTAGAGAGCAACAACGAGGGTCCAATGGCGGCGAGGTAAAAGCGGATCTAAGTCACGCTATAGAAAGTCCAAGGGACGCGTGAAGTGCTTTGAGTGTCACGAGGAAGGGCACATCGGGAGAGATTGTCCTAAGTTGAGAAACAGAGGTGATAAGCGAAAGCCACAACCAAGTGTGGCGAACGTTCTTGAAGAGAGCACTAGTGATGCGAGGGACTGTCTTGTGTGTGGCTGCGGGTTCATCGGGAGATGAATGGGTGCTAGATTCGGGGTGTTCTTATCATATGACGCCTCATAAGAACCGGTTTACTACTTACCGGCTGCGAGATGGTGGTAGAGTTACTGTTGGGGAATAACGCAGCCTGCAAGGTTGTGGGGATAGGGACGATTCGGATTCGGATGCACGATGGCGTGGTGCGCACATTGACGGACGTAAGGCATGTACCGGAGCTCAAGAAGAACCTTATTTCTCCGGGGACACTCGATGATATCGGGTGTAAGTACACCGAAGGTGGAGTCTTGAAGATCTCTCGAGGTGCTATGACAGGTGATGAAAGGGAAGAAAGTGAGTTCTCTCTATCATCTACTTGGGAGAGACCGTGACGGAGAGCTGCCGCAGGTTTCATCGGGTGAGTCGATTCGATCTAACTCGTTTATGGCATATGCGTCTAGGGCACATGAGTGAGGCGGGTATGACGATCTTTGAGTGATAGAGGGTTGTTAAAGGGTCGAAGACAAGTAAGTTAGACTTATGTGAGCACTTGCATCTTTGGGAAGCAGCAGCAGGATTAAGTTTGCTACGGTATTCATTCGACCAAGCAACCGGTAGAATATATTCATTCGGATGTCCGGGGCCCGTCTCCTGTTCCTTCGAAAGGAGGTGCTCGTTATATGCTTGACATTTATCGACGATTATTCCAGGAAGGTATGGGTATACTTTACGAAGCACAAATCGATGTGTTTGATCGGTTCAAGAAATTTAAGGCATTGATTGAGAAGCGATCGGATAAACGGATCAAGTGCCCGAGAACCGATAACGGCATGGAGTTACGTGGTAAAGATTTTACCGAGTTCTCGAGAGAGAAGGGATTGTGAGACACCGCACAAACTGGGACACCACAAAGAATGGCGTGGCGTAACGGAAGAAACGAGAACTTTACTTGAGCGGGCTCGGAGCATGCTTTCGCATCTTTGGAATAGGCAAGGAATTTTGGGCCGAAGCAAAGGTGAACATGGCATGTTACCCGATTAATCGATCTCCATCATCCGCTATCGAGTGGAAGACTCCGGAGGAAGTATGGTCGAGGAAACCCGTTGATTACTCCGGATTGCGAATATTCGGATGTCCCGCGTATGCTCATGCGAGTGATGGTAAGCTTGAGCCGAGGTCGAAGAAGTGCATATTTCCGGGTTATGCACATGGGGTGAAAGGCTACCGGCTGTGGTGCACCGATCCCGGATCACCCGGTTTTCTAATCAGCAGAGATGTGATTTTCGACGAGACCGAAATGCTTCGACGGAGGAGTTACGAGACACAACCAGCAGAGCGGACGGATCATGGTGTTAGTAGTGAGGTGGAGCTTCGGTGGAGACTCCGGAGACCTCGGAGGTAACAGATGTTGAGACTATGAGATGAGGCCGCAATTCCCGAAATCGGTGATAATGAACAACCATGCATACTGCAGCATAGTATAGCCGCAGCATGACGAGAGAAGGCAAATTAAACCACCGGTACGTTATGCTTATACAGATTTTGCTTATGCTTTGACCGTAGGTGATGAGGTGGAGACAGATGAGCCTTCGTCTTACTCTGAGGCGATGGCTAGTTCCGAGTCGTCGCAGTGGCTAGGGGCTATGAGTGAAGAGATGGAATCACTCCATCGAAATCAGACATGGGAGTTAGTTAAAGTACCCAAGAGCCAGAAGATTGTCGGAAGTAAATGGGTCTACAAACGGAAAGAGGGCATCCCTAGTGTCGAGGCGGCGAGATATAAGGCGAGACTTGTTGCGAAGGGGTATACCCAGCGGGAAGGCATTGACTACAGTGAGGTGTTTTCTCCCGTGGTAAGGCATACTTCTATTCGTGTTTTACTTGCCTTAGTTGCTTTGCACGGGATCTCGAGTTGGAGCAAACTTGATGTGAAAACAGCGTTTCTTCACGGTGAGTTGGAGGAGCAGATTTACATGAGGCAACCGAGAGGGATTTGCTATTCCGGTAAGGAAGATCATGTTTGCTTATTAAAGAAATCTTTATATGGGCTGAAACAATCTCCTAGACAGTAGGTACAAGCGGTTTGACGCTTTCATGGCTAGTCGGGACTATTCAAAGAGTCGATGGATAGCCGTGTTTATTTCAGGGAGATTGGAGGACGGGTCTTTGATATATCTCGCTATTATATGTTGATGATATGTTGATAGCGGCCGAAAAATATGTCCGATATTGATGTGTTCAAGAGGCGGTTGAGTGCTGAGTTTGAGATGAAAGATTTAGGTGTCATGAAGAAAATATTGGGTATGGAGATTTTGCGTGACAGACTGCAGGATTATTACGTCTGTCTCAAAAGAAGTATATTGAGAAAATTGTTGCACGTTTTAATATGCAATCAAATAAGTCTCAGTGAGTACACCATTAGCGAAGCACTTTAAACTTTCGCTTAAGTTATCGCCGCAGACCGAGGAGGAAGAGGAACATATGTCTCGTGTTCCTTATTC
This sequence comes from Rhodamnia argentea, assembly GCF_020921035.1. Taxonomy (NCBI): domain Eukaryota; kingdom Viridiplantae; phylum Streptophyta; class Magnoliopsida; order Myrtales; family Myrtaceae; genus Rhodamnia; species Rhodamnia argentea. The sequence goes on along the minus strand of NC_063154.1, from coordinate 3,130,313 downwards.
TAGTGCAATGGGTAGTATTATGTATGCTATGGTATGCACTAGGCCCGATATTTCACAAGCATCGGTGTAGTTAGTCGTTATATGAAACGTCCGGGTAAAACTCATTGGGAAGGCGTGAAATGGATCCTCGAATATTTGAAGGGGACATCGGACGTTGGTATAGTATACCGGAGGGACAATAATGGTAGTGAGACCACTGGTTTTGTGGATTCCGATCATGCGGGTGACTTGGATGAGTGCGGGTCTTTAGCCGGGTACGTGTTTACGCTTGCAGGTGGTGCGGTTAGTTGGAAGGCGTCATTACGGGATCACGTGGCCTTGTCGTCAACCGAGGCAGAGTACATGGCACCGACCTTTGTAGCGAAAGAGGCAATATGGTTGCAAGGTTTGCTCATGGACTTTGGGTTAGAACAGAAAAGTGTTGATATACACCGTGATAACCAAGGTGCGATTTATCCGGCATATAATCCGGTTTATCACGAGCGAACGAAACATATCAATATCAGGTACCACTTCATCCGAGATGTCTTAGCGAAGGGTAAGATTGTTGTGAAAAAGATTGCTACAACAGAGAACCCCGCGGACATGATGACTAAGCCTGTTCCTTTGGCGAAGCTCAAGCTTTGCTTGAGCACTATTAGGCGTCTGTAGAGAGTGAACGCCCGTGGGGCGTTGGGAGAGCAAGCATGGATGATGAGCATTATTAACTTGGCTTCAAACATCGAGCCAAGGTGGAGAATTGTTAAATATGTCTCGAGTTTAAAATTGTTATTGGCACCACAAGACAAAATATGGGGACCACGTTTGATCATTGCTCAAGATTTTGGTCTGACACTTCTCTCTTGAGTAATGATAGATCAAGAGAGTAATGATAGATCAAGAGAGTAATGGTAGATCAAGAGAGGGGCTTAAATAATATATTTTGTTGTGGAGCCCATGGAGTAAAAGAAAGAGGGTTTTCTTTCTTTTAATCTATCCCTAGCAGAAGCCTTCGTAAGATGAGGAGGAAGAGAAGGAAGGAAGGGGTTTTCTCATATATAATAATGAGCACCCAAAAGGAGTGATGGAGTGAGCCGCACAAAGAAGAGAAGACCAAGTAGAGAAAAGCCGCGCGAGAAAGAAAGCAAGAGACGTTCTAGTTTCTTGGCCGTGCGCGAGCCGTTGCTTGGGCTTGAACACGCGGACGGATTTGTGCTTCGTGAGCTTTATTTATTTTGTTATATCCAAGTAAGTTGTTTATTAGTAAACACTTTGGGTTTGGGTATAATCTAGGTGCGGGAAACACGAGCGTATTGAGCGATTGTAATTCCGATTCTCCGATTATAGTGGATTGTTCTTGCTGGCTCTCCCGTGGATGTAGGTACCGATATTCGGACCGAACCACGTAATTTCTGGTGTCCTTTATTGTTCATCGTTATTTCTCGTGGCTTTTCGCATTGACTTATTTGCAAGATCTGGGTTAGCTTCCGCGTTATATTACAACAAGAAGAGCCCGCACCTAAACGCATAAGCAATCAACAGGCACAACCCACAAATGGAAATCAACAATTGATGATAACGCTGATACCAAATTGATCGAAAATCATGACTGCACAAAGAGAGAGACAGAGAGACAGAGAGATACATACACCCACAAAACAAGATTTAAGGATTTTTTTGCAGGATTACTCCAGAGAAACAGAGGGAAAGATCTGGCAGTGTTCTGCTCCAACTGGCGTGTCTCCTGTGAAAATGGCCGAGAGAACTTCGTTCGACGGTCCAGAGAGTGCAATGCGATTGGCAGATCTCGCGCGCAACGCCATGACGTGCCGTCTTTCACTTCCTCGTTCTCATGCATTTCATGCAAATGCCGTATCGAGATGAGGTGAGGTGCGTCCGATCGACCTTTTCTTTTCTTTTCGACGTTTTAAAAGAACAACCTTCCCATATTCGAAGATCAAATATTTTTTGCATTCTTAAAGCCAATGGAAGACCCAGCAAAAGAATTAACCTTCATCTTCAATTGTGTCAATTAAAAGGTTAACCTACCAAGCGAATTCAAAGAATCACGCTAATTAGAAAGTTTATGGAGACCTTGTTGGCATCATGTCATCAAATTCAAATTTGTCAAGAGACGATAAGTCAATCATGTCAAAGTTCATTGTGTGCTTATCCACCACGTTGGATCCAACGCCTCACTCATGACTTCGCTATCAATATGGAAACTCGATTGTTCTTCAATCTCGTCACTCAAATATGAAAATATCGTATTTCTTGACGTGACTTGGCGACTTTGAATCGATATGACTAGATTATTCAGTCCGACATCGTAAAAAAATCGATATTTTTTCATCACGGATAAATCAATTGAAAAGCACGTTTGCTTGAATCAATACAAGTTTTTGAGGGACCCTGCTCAGGATCATCTCAATTGTCTCAACTCATGATCAAACATCATTTTACGTTCACGTTTAGTTTGTCCAACGACCATAACCAGCTATCCATCGCGCAGTTTGAATGACCTCTTCGTAACGATTATTCATTCACCATCGTCTATGCCCATGCAATGTAATAACTATAATCTAATTTTTTACATTATATAAATAATTTTTCGACTGCTTGTCATCTAGTGGCTGTAGTTTAGTGGTAAGAATTCCACGTTGTGGCCGTGGAGACCTGGGCTCGAATCCCAGCAGCCACAACATTTATAGCTTTTTACTCCCCATTTTTTTTTATTTCTTTCATTTATAATACTGGGAGATTTGTTTAATTCCTCGTAATTCCGTATACAACCCCGCCATCATTGCTAAAATTATTAGCCTAATTCTGTTTATGTAAAATGTATCGTATTAATTGGTATTTTGGATACTTGTGAAACATTCAATTTATAATCGATTTAATTTTCAAATGCATAATATTTTTTGCATTGACAATTACAAAAACTTTTCCGAAATGATCGTTTGGTCAAAGTTTTCGGGACTCTCATTCACTAAATATTTTCCTATGATGAGTATATTGAATTCTAAATTGTATAAAGAATCGTGGAGGCCTATGAACTATTCCTCCTTCCTTTTCTTAAAGCGTTTAGGAAGTCCAGATAGAAGAAAACAATACCAATACCCTTTAAATAGATAATTAATTAATTAGTAAATACAATGGTATTTATGAAATGACGAATCCAACCCTGTTTTGAATGAATCAAGGCAAATAAGAGTTCTAATTCTCATAAACAAAAAATAAATATTTTTAAAAATGATTATTTATATTGTTTATAAAAATTAATGGACCGAAAAATTTATTCATCATTCATGATAATAAAATTATTTTCATTTAATAATTATTTTAATCGGTATAAATGATTATTTTTATGAAAATATTTTTTAAAGTATTTATTTTTCACGGAACAAAGGAAGTGGGTATCAATATCTTCCTAATATCTTAAAAAAAAAAACCACAAGAAAGATAAAAATGCGGAGATAATTTGGGCCTGTGGTCTTGAAAGAGGCCCAATCCAGAATCCACAATCCTTTCGCGGGTGTGTTAGGGGGCGGCGGCGATCGTCGCAACGAACCTTCAAAAAGTCGCCGACGAGAAGAACACAGCGACAAAAGCGGTTCGTCCTCTTTGTCTTCACTATTCAGATTCAGATCTGATCATGGTCCCTCCTCCTTCGGCGTTTTCTCTCATCATTGGAGCTTCGGTACCTGTCTCTCTCTCTCTCTCTCTCTAAGCGTTACGGTCAATTAGCGTGCCGATTGAGTGATTATTGTCATCGCGACAGCGTATCTCCGATCCGATTCATGGTCAATCGCGTTTTAGGTTTCTGTCCATCCCGATCGCATTGTGATGTGCTTGCTGAGAATGCTAATGATGTCTCAAAAGCGAGCGGTGCTCCTGAGGGACGAAGCGTTTTTGCCTCGCCGCTCCGAGCGAGGTTTTTGGTGTTTTCAATTGTAGATTTGGTTTAGAGAGTGACAATGGCGTGATCGCATAGCGGAGTGGATATCGCGTTAGACTCCGGATCTAAAGGTCGTGGGTTCGAATCCCACTGCGATCGCCTCTGCTTTTGTTGTCGCCTTTCGTTATTTATTTCTGTCATTTTCTTCCTCGGGATCCCCTTAACTTGAGGTCATTTTGTGGCTTTTGATTGTGTGAACGAGAAATTTTCCGAGGAAAATGCTGCAAATGCAGCTCATGAGCGGCTCTACTCGAGTTTGCGTGTTCTCTGGACAGTGTCTTATCAGTCATCCCATAGAGAATGTTTCAGAGTCTCATTTGTTAATATCCTCATGCTCTTCTCTAGTTTCGTTGATTTGGTCACTAAGCTTTGGCACGAGTTGACCAGTAAGTTGCTTCAGTGAATGAAGAAAAGAATTTACGGCTCGTGGGCAGGATCTCAGAAAACCGAGTTGCCATCAGGCCGATATACTCTTCTGCCCCTACAAAATTGTTTTAGTGAAAGGAAGGTATTAAACCTGCAGGGGGAAGAAAACATAGGCTTTACTATAATCATGAATGCCGAGGTCCCATTGCTCGAACAAATGCTTTTATGATGCATGACATTTTCATGCCTCGACCGTTCTTCCACCTTTCATGCGAACAAACCTCGTGACTGGCATGGTTCTCTGAATCGGGCAATATGTTCACTTCCAGTTACATGTCTTCGTGCATTTTGTTTTTCTTCAGCTACTGTGGGCAGGGGGCAGGACACAAATTGGAAAAACTGTTTTGGGGCTGGGTATTTGCTTTTCGCTATCTGGGATTACTTTCAAGCTATTGCTATCTCTCTTTAATGATTTCGCTCGACTAATTTAAAAGTTGTTATGATAGTCTCCTCTTTCACGCGTCCTATGCTTCCCCTAGTGGCTAGGACCATTGTCCTTGACCTGAGCCGCAGCCTTAAAGCAGTTGATGGACACTGTCTGGAGGGACCAAGAGAGTAAGTGAAAACTGATTATCCTCCTTGCACCATCACCTTTATCGTGTAGCTTGGAGCAAATTTTCTAGTTTAAGTAAGGCTTATGCTCGCTTGATTGCTAATGCTGTGAGTTGAAAATTATCGCATGCTCTATGCTCCGTCGCTCGACTTTTCTTGTCCACTTTCATCTTCATGATGTAGCCGTGAAATACTTCTCCGTTCTTCTGATTGTTTGCCTGTCTTCTGCAGAATCGTAAGATCCAAAGAAGAGAGCCGAGCTGCACAAATTAGAAGCCTGTTCTGTATGCTTCGTGCCGCGTGATGTGTTAAAATAGATCCTATTTTGCCCGGCAATCCACACACTGGTTAGACTCTGTATGAACGGATCAGCCAGAACTCATTTCATCTACCTCGGGATCATTTCGCATTTTCAGCTGCAGCCACACCACGCAAGAAGGAAATGGTTCTGTGACGGTTCTGTCGAGTAGCTGTAAAACTGCTCTTGCCGCGCCCCGATCTCTGCCTCAATTGAATGAAAAGGCAGAGCAAAAGAAACAAACACATATCTTGGAGATGATGGCAAGGTTGGTCGCACATAGAACACGAGGATTTCAATGATTCTGTAACGAGAAAAGAGACCAGATTTGTTTGTGCAAATTGATGTGACATACGCTATATACAGTGTTAATTCGTCGCATTTCGTCACGGAACATGCAATGATTCTTATAATGACCAATCTCCCACGTTATGCCCGCTCACCTCATGGACATGAATCTCTAGGACATATTCCTCCTTGATTTAGGAGAAGAAGATTATGGTACGAACACTTCATATGCTTCGTTAAGATCGCAAGACAAAAAATAAGATGATAAATGACGATTTCTTTTGTCCTGATTATGTGATTGGGAATTATATTGTATTGTACTATGATCTACGCTTGGAAGACGCTACAATTCTTGCAATTCCCGTCATGACTATGTAGAACCCCCCCTTAAACAAAACCTATAAGCCTTGGTTACAATCTGTGCTTTAATGGGGAATCCGGATAGCTCTTTCGGAGACACCAAATTGATCGTCCTCCTAATCGGGGTGGCGTCGGCCGCACTCGTCATGACGATCTACCATTGCATATCCGTCGGCTGGTGCCGTCAACGCCCTGGCAACAACCGGCCTCAGCGGCTACGGGAGGCCTTCGAGACACCGAGCAGCATCGAGAACTTGACCATTCACCTGGTTCCGGCCCACAAGTATCAGAAAGGTGACGAGGTAGTGGGCGAGGATGAGTTGTGCGCGATATGCTTGAGCGAATTCGAAGAGGGAGAGGAGCTGCGCACCTTGCCGGAGTGCCTGCACTCGTTCCACGCGCCGTGCATCGACATGTGGCTGTACTCGCACACGAGCTGCCCGATGTGCCGCTCCGACGCCACCCCGTCACCGCAAATAATCCCAATGAGGAGGCTCGGCTCGGCCGGCAGCGAGGAGGTGGATGAAGAGGTCGCTGTTACATTGGAAGGCATCGTCGTACAATCTCATCAAGTATTGTGAAATTGCCTCTACTGCTTTCTTTGTTTTACTCGAAGAGAACTACAATTTCATTGCATGAAATGGAGTAGAGAAAAGAAGCAAGAAGCACCAATTTTCTAAACAAGCGCAATCCATATCTTAACTGCACGCAAGATGTGTATATTCAACTAAGAATTGCGGTCGGATCGAAGTGGGTGTCCTCAAATTTGGCTGAAAATGCCGTAACTTGAGCTGATTTTTGTTGGTTAATCCGGATTGGTTGAACATTGAAAAGCAAACTGGATCACGATGACTAAAGAACAAAATCTATCTCTGGTCCCAAATCAGATTTTTATTGATCGTATCTATAAGCATATCTTGTCTCACTTTTATGAACCCTAAACCATCATGGGACCAACAATCAAATCATCTAAACCAACCGAAAAAAATAATTAAAAAAAAAACGAAGACGACCTTCGTAGGACCAAGAGGGACCCAGCGACTCATGAATTTTCATTCATTGTCTCGACAATGTACCGAATATGGGGAAAAGTGTAAAAAAAAATCCTAAATCTATTACATTGATGTCAATTCAATCATAAACTTTTTTTTTATGCCAATTAAGTCTTAAACCTTTTGCATTAATGCCAATAAGTCCTAAATCTTTTATTAGTACCAATTCAGTCCTAAACCTTTTACATTAGTGCCAATTTAGTCCTAAATATTTTTCATTTATGCCAATTGAGTCAATTCTGATCGGAAATCACCGGCGTTGACGTCAATTATCCTACGTGACACGGTTGGTGCTAACGTGAATTTTTTTTAATATTTTTTTAATACTTTAAATATTTTTTATTTTTTTAAAAAACCAAAAAATGCTTAAAAATATTTAAAATATTAGAATAATATTAAAAAAATATCTAAGTTAGCGCTAACCGTGCTAGTAGGACAATTGATGTCTACGTCAACGATCATCTGTCAAAATTGGCCGGATTAACTCAATTGACATAAATATAAAAGATTTAGCACTGAATTAGCATCAATAAAATGTTTAAGACTTAATTGGCATCAATGCAAAACGTTCAGGACTGAATATAATAGGCTTAGGATTTTTTTGACACTTCTCCCACCGAATATGGATTGATATGCGTCACGCTCGGACCAGGGGACCATCCATTCTTTCTCCCAAAAAGTTTTGGAACCCTGTTACTAAACTATGGTCGCACGAATCGTCAATGGTGGACCTTGGTCGATCCTTAGGTTTACTGTATTGTTGCTCGGTCCCATTATCGAGGGACTGTCTTTGTGTGCATTGATTAGTGACACTAACATAGGCTCTACTTGTTTTGCAAAAAAAAAAAAAGAATAATTTGAAAATTATTTTCTTAAATGTAATCGTCCATAACGCTTGAAATAATTAGTCAATAGAAAATATTTTCATCGTCGTCAACAACACTTTATGTCTGAATATTTTTGTGGCGAGCGATACAAGTCATCATTTTTAGGAAAATATTTTGCAAATCATGTATTTCTCGCGAAACGAACAGAGCCATAGCATTTGGAAGAGAATGAAAACTTCGAAAAGGAGTAACTGTCGAAAAGGTTTGATCGGGTAAAATTTCGATCTTAAAATCACGCTCCGCACGATGACTACTCTATTAACAGTTCTTCGAAGGAAGTTCATGAGATTCTGCGTAGCGACGGTGCGTGTAAGGAGCCACATCTCTTGTAGTGATCCTAATAGGAAGTCCTTTCCAATGTACAACTGTTGGATTTACCAGAAATGAACCTGGGAGCAATAGATAAAGCTTGTTACAGTTTAATTGTTATCGAGATTAATAGTTGTGTTTAGTAAATCTTGTAATCTAAAAATGCATTGGGAAACAACTTTGGTTTAAATAGTATTTTGAAAAAATCACATTTTGTAAATGATTTGCTATTCTTTTTTCTTAAAATAAAATAAAAAAAAAACTCAAAACTAGCCTAGTGGGCTATCGAAGAGGGTTCCCCTAGGTGATGGTCACCTCAATTTGTGTGACCCTGGTGACCCTCGCCTGAGGTCGTGTGACCTCGGACAAGGCTACCGCATGCTAGATCTGGCCTCACCCGCAACCCGCTGGCAATGTCGCACAAGGTGACATTTCTGACATTATGAAAAGGGGAGGGCAAAGTTGGAAGAAAAAATATATATTACCATTCCTAAAATGCTCAAAACCCACACCAAATTGAATGTAATCCACGTCATTATCGAATTTGACAAATATTGAAGAACATGATGAAGAAGACGACACTTCTTTCTCGTAAGAGCTTTGATAGAACCGTGTAAAAACCCAACTTGAATTGTGGCAAGCTAAATTGCATCACCCCCACAATGCTCAACTTTAATTATTCGATGAAGGTGTGCTCGATCCCGACGTTTAAAGCTGCCCGGACACTTGGCGGCAACCTCGCTCGTCGATGACGCTCGCAATTGAAAGAAAGTCCCACAACGACATGTTGATGGAGATGGAGATCGCGGGCCATGGGAAGGGAATATAGAAGCCGATGGTTGCAATTGAGACTAGTGGCGAGAAGAAAGAAAGAGCTAGTTGATTTGGGTGCTTCTCTCTTTGGTAAAATATTTTAGTTCAAGATAAAGGGAAGAGAGATTCAATAAAGACAACATCTTTACTCAATTGACTTTTCATCACATTTTATTTGTTTGAGATAGGTATTCGTACCCGAACAATAAATTAACTATCTTAAAAAATAACAAAGTATCAAACAACATACCTAACATGCAATAATATCTCCAACAGTGCTATCTAACAGGCAATTCTCTAATATCCGTTACTACATACTTGGAAAATGCTAAATTGCACATGCAATTCAAGTTCAAGATCTCATATCTCGAAAAATAGATAATTAAATGCCTCAATCAAATCACGCAGTGACGGACCATGCATCTGTTCATTAATGGTGACAAATGTGTCCAGCACTTTTTGAGACCCACATTTTTTGCCACTTTGATTGTGTTTGAGTACCGAATGACTTTCCCTCATTGAATGCAGGGAAAACATCTGTGCAAAAATTCTGGCACTCCATCTCAAGTGTCCATCAATGCCTAGACAATTTGGACCCATCACCCACCAGAAGAAGCAGATGGCTGCTCATCTACCGGAAAGCCAAATTCTAGACCAGATCCAATAATTTAGACAAATTGAAGATAAGATATACAGTTAATCAGGGAGGAGCGAAGGTAGCTCATCTGCTCCCTAAAGTTCAAAGGGCCTTCAACAGTTATTTGGACCTTCTATGCTTGAAGCTGCCGCCTTGAACTTAGATAATGTTCGTGCCTAACAACTCGCCCCGACCATTGGCAATATTGTTTAATTTGCGTCCGATTCGAGCCTGCTATTGCTCGACTCAGGTAAGTCACGATTAAACAAGCGAATGGTCTGATTCCAACAGTTGAGTTTTGTCTCATCGACGTCGAGCGTAGAGGCAGGGAGGAGTCCGGTTTGAGCGTGAGAAATGGAACTGACACAGACCCATTACAGAGATTCAAATTCAGCTGTAATTAAGCTTTGAGTAGTTAATTTTCTGGAGTGACTTGATGATGACTTCCAACTAGAGCATACGAAAAAAGTTCAAAACATGAACCTTTTTGCAACTCATTTTTCTATAGGGGCATTAATTAAGGATTTGAACTAAAAGATGCCACCCTTTAAAGCACTTGGGGAGTTGAGACAATAAGCAAAACCCAAGCCAATCACATGGTCATAACTCAATATCAACCTTTGAAATTAGCTGGGGGAATTTCATGTCAAAGTTGACACAGGTTCTGAAGCCTTTCCTCAGGGCTTTGCATGTACAAAATTGCCCTCCCCAGCCAGGAACACCTCACGAGAGCTCTGCGGTGGAAAACGACATGCACAGGAGGGGCAAGTCTGTAGATGCACTTGATAATTCCCACTGCTTAATGATTTGAAAAGAGATCCTTGTCCTTCTACTTGTGATCCCATGTGAGCATGCCTCGAGCGATGTGATTTTCTGACCATATAAAAAGAAGACAACCAGTAAAAGTGTGTTGCCGACTCTCTGTGCCTCTTCCCTCGTTGCTGTTATCATCTCCCTCTTCACTAAACATAGTATCCACATGCTTTACTCCCATAAAAAAAAAAACAGAAAGGGGGGAATTCTTTTTTGTTTGCTGGTGTCTGGTGAAATCTAGATATAGGGAGGTGCGTCAGGAGTCTCAGGACAGTCACATGGCAACAGTGAAATTTATCCAAGAGTTATCTGATGCTCTTGCGTTGGAAGAAGAAAGGAAGAGTTGAAGCTTTCTTCTTCATCGTCACTTATGATGATTCATCGATGGTGATGTTTGAGGAACGAAAGCATCTCTGGGTTTGTTTTCGACAGCTGGGTGATGTGAGTTTATTCTCAGCTGATAAAGTGGGCATTTTTTCACCACCAGCTTCTTTTATGTTGATGAAGCAGCAAGAGATTCGGCGTTCACGACTGAGCTCAATCAAGTGGAGTTCTTCTTGAAGGGTTAACTTTTCGTTAGTCGTGAGTAGAGAAAAGATTGAAGCTGCTCTCAGAAGTTCAGTGCAAGGTTCTTCTTCTTTGGCAGTTTTGCAATGTGCTCTGCAGAGTGGTTTGCTCTAACATGCATTTGGGCTTTGGGTTATTTCAGATAGAGAGTTTTCTAATTTATCTATTTAGTGCGTATTCGTAATTAGGCAAAGTAGCTTCTCTTCCCTTGATTGATTTACAAGAAAGACTGCACGAAAGGGTGGGAACAAGATGAAATCTTTGAGTGGAATTGGACTGGGGTTGAGTGTGGTCTTTGGTTGCCTCCTTCTAGCCCTGTTTGCAGAATTCTACTACTTGCTCTGTTGGAAAAAGAGGATCACAAACAGAACAATTGAAGAAGGCTACAACAACACTCCAACTAAAGAGCTCCTGCACATTTTCTGCTGTAAAAAGGCATCTTCTTTGAGCCAAACAGCTTTGAATCCCCAAGGATTCGCTTCCTCAGGACTAATCTGTGATACCCAGTTGAATGATTCACAGAATCAGCCACAACAACTACAAGTCCACCCAAACAAGGATATTCTGGTAAAACCATGTGAAGAGGAGAGCGTGGAGACAGAGCTCATGAGGCTGCACAAGATTGGAGGGCCTCCCAGATTTCTCTTCACCATTGTCGAAGAGACAAAGGAAGACTTGGAGTCGGAAGATGGCAGGTCCAGAGGCGAAAAGGGCTCAAGAGGAAGGAGCTTGAGTGACTTGCTTTTCACAGTGGAGACCCCATTTCTCACTCCTCTTGCCTCTCCATCTCTCTTCACACCCCCTCGCACTTCCCCTGCGGACGCATACCATAACCCGCACGGATTCAACCCTCTCTTTGAGTCCTCAACTGATGCAGAGTTCAGCAGGATCAGGGTATCACCACCACCAAAGTTCAAGTTCTTGCGGGATGCAGAAGAGAAGCTGAGAAAGAAAATCAGGGAGGACTCTGAGAGGAATGTTGTCAGCAATGGTGGTCGCATTCATCATGATAGTCAGAGTCAGAGAGTTACTGATTCAAAGTGTACGAGAGATATTGAGGAAGATGGGTCATTCTTCACCATCCTTACTGATAAAAACAGGAGAGAGAAGTGAGTCACCAACATCATCTCTCCCCTACCCCAACTAAAGAACTTGACAGGTATGCCTGCTCTATCTATTCTAGTCTTATTCTTCCATTACCATCCCCCAGATTGATTCCACCATCGAAAAAAGTGCGTCCAGCATTAGCAAACGGCAATTAAATTTAGTTCTTACATTTTTTTCTTTTCTTTACCCATTTCCTGTCATGAGATGTTTAGACCAATTTTCTTCAAGAGTTATGGGTAAACATGTTTCTTAATGAACTTTTATGGGTTTCAAAATTCATGCAGTTGCTTAGTTAATCCAATCCACAACAACCCTTGTACAATGAACCGCGAATCAGTGAATTTTCAAGAGAAGAGAGAAGAAGACTGGATCCTGCAAAAAGACATAGAAATGAAAAGGTGGGGTCTCAAGGCAAGTGGAGGACCTGTGGGGTTACTTGTTTTATCCAACTCCAGGTCTCCTGAATTTTTTACCTGTGTAATCATTCTTGTTTCTGAAGGTACTGCTGAATACTGATGCTTCAGTCAAAAGCACTGCGATTCTTGTTTCTTTCTTTTATTTCAACGATGTCGTTGTTCTTTCGGGTCTGTAAAATCTTGTCAGCTTTTTTTGTGATTCTTTTGTCAAATTTCTAGATTCACATACAGAGATGGGGGACCAACTTATCGCTGGTTCGATGTCCTGATACACGAAGATATTGCCATTGTCATGTCATCGCTGGTCTAGAATATATAACCACACATTAAGATCAACGTCTGTGTGAACATGGGGTTATGCATCACATCATTGAAGTTTTTGTTACTCTGCTGTTCTTTGGAACATGCCATTAGTTCACTAAATTGAGATGGTAAAGGGGGGCAAAAAGCAAAAAGCAAAGAAGGGATTTTTATGAGGTGGACCAGGAAGATGATGAACTTGTAGCTGTCTGTGCATTCAAAAAGAACCAAAAAAAAAAAAAAAAAACATTCTGCAGATTGAACAAAGGGACGAGGTTTGGGGAAAGAGAAAGTTGCAAGAGTGACTTGTGAGATTGGCCTTTTGGGCTTTTTCACAAACCACCAAAGGATGCAATTTGACCCGTGACCTAATTGTCTTTGCGTTAGTGGGAATTGTCGGGAAGCGAAGTCCAGGTCTTTGCCCACTTGAAGAATTATTGTTGGAATTTACTTCATTCTCCTTCTAGTTTTTGCTCATCGGACTATGGTTGATCCATTTTTTTTTATAAATTCATATATGGAGCTACTGTTTGAAAATGCAAAACTAGTGTACGGATGAATCAAGAATCGAAGTGCAAGCTTGAGAAACAGCATTTATCGGTAGGTGCTTCCATTTCCAACCACTTGATATGGCTGAGCTTATGAGCTAAGACAAAAAAAAAAAAAAAAATGCATTCGCGTTACTATGAGGGTTGAACATGGGACAACAAATGTATGCGGATCGATGAATTTTCTCATTATTTGCGAGTAAGATCGAGGACGGAAAAATCCCAGTAAGAAGAGCAAAGCGCGCGGTTAGTTCCTTTCTCTCTTTTCTTCGCATGATTCGCCAAATGAAGTACAGAAAATATAGATCGATTCGAATGTTGCTTAGGCCGACAAAAGCTTGAATATTCAAAGTGATAAGGCCTTCCTAGTATAGTTTGCTTCTGTTCATGTCTGTCCAGTCAATCTGCGTAAGAGAGACGTTGTGGAGTCATTCTCGTCGTCAACCCTCATCACGCAGATTGACCCCAAAAGTCAACGATGGGCATGTACAGATCACTGTATCCTGTGGCGTGGAGTGTTAGGTTTGGAGGATGGTACAAAATAAAGAGCTAGCAAAGCATTAGAAGGCAGATGGAAGAAGCTTTGTAAGATCGATCGGAGGTGAAAATAAGGGGCGGCACCAACCACCTTTGATGGCTTCAAGAGCTTTCATCCTCGCGTTGAGACTCCTTACGCTGGTTTTCCTCGTCATATCAGTGGCGGTCCTGACGGCGGACACGGCGAACTTGCAATTAGACCTCACAACGGAAGTCAAAGTCCGGTTTTGGGATGTCTACACGTACCGGTGAGTTGTGCTGCGGGATCTTGCTTGATCAACTTTCTGCATCTTCTTCATGTCTAGGAACTCTGTTCAGGTACATGCTAGGAACAATAGTGGTTGGAGCTGCATACACTCTCATCCAAATTGCGCGAACACTTTGCCGCATAAGCAAGGGGAACCAACCGATAACCAGCGACGCCAGCGCTCTCTTTGATTTCTTCGCTGACAAGGTATGTAGATCTTAAAGTTAAGCGATATGTACGGGTTGATGCATAGTAGCTTGTGTATGAATCAGATCCGACTATCGACACATAAGGGTGAATCAATTATATCTCAAAGAAGAACCTCAGCCACAACCTAGAGTTTTGTGTTGATGTTTTGCAGATCGCTTCGTACGTACTGGCGACCGGATCGGCTGCGGGATTCGGGGCGACCAAGGACCTGAAGTTGTTCTTCGAAGGCACGGTATTGGCCTTCGACAAATTCTTCGACAAGGGTTATGCGGCCGCGAGCCTCCTCCTCCTCGCCTTCGTCTGCGCTGCACTTCTCTCGATTGTCTCTTCATTTGCCCTCCCTAAGAAAGTTTGATGATTCTATTTTCTTCGCCGTTTTCGGGATTGTTATGTAATATGTGTTTTGCCTGCACTAAGGCATTTTCTATGCTCACTCAAATTTAAGGTAAGGATGAGTAGCGTGTCAATGTAACGTATACAATGAACTCTTTGTTCTTCATGTCCACACCCTGGTTTTCACTTCTAAGGCCCAATTACATATGCATATGGAAATGAGAGTTGAGTAATATGCGTACTTGTCGTTTGCCATTTTCTGTCGTTTAAACTTTGAGAGGAATGATTTTGCATTATATCCAAATGAAAGTGATCAAGGAGGGAGAGAGAGCGCGAGCAAGCTCGCGGTCAACGGATCAGGCGACCCAACTCAGTCGCCAGGTCGTCGCGATTCTGGATATGGTACCTCAAGGTTGCGCTGCCTCGAGCCTCAACTGAGGTCATGTGACATTGATGCCGAGTTTGCGCAACCGGCATCTAGTCTGGTTCGCCGACGATCAGATCTGTCCTCACCATGGACATCGTCCCGTGTTGGCGAGATCTGCATAGGAAAGCTGGTGAAGGTAAAATTGGGATTTAGATAAATTAATAAGGGCAAAGTTGGAAGAGAAAGAGATCGTTTGACCCCTGAAGTAGTATTTGGAAAATGAGCAAAGCCAATAATACTTGGTGGAATTCGAGTCCTTCACGTTAGCCCCTTGACGGGGTCGTGGCCCCTCTCTATTGTCGATTCACCGTTGACTTGGAAAGTCGACCACCGGAACGACCTTTCAATGTCTCAAAACACATTAGCAAAGAACAAAGAGACATGGGTAAGGAGTGTTAGCTGAATCCACAACTGAGCCGGAGACGAAGGCATTGTCGATCGGCACGCCACCCTCTTTGATGGCTTCGAGGGATCGGAACCTTGTATCGAGACAGTCGGTCATGACTTCCCTCACTATATCCCGCTACAGTTCTGAAGACGAACGCCCATCTCACTACTTTGGGAATCCCATCTTACTACTCAAGTCGAAGTCGAAGTCTAATTCGAGGATATTCACATCTATAGGCGAGTTTCCCAAAATCTTATGCCCCTCATCATATCGTATGCTACTTAGGGTCCGTTTGTTTCGCGAAAAAAAAAAAAGATTTGAAATTTTTTTTTCTAGAAATGATTGCTTTTATCGTTTACTAGGAGGAAAGCATGTTGCAGGGAGACTTGAGCTACATAAACCATACTTGTGTAAGTAGATTCTAATAGAATCAATCTTATGATGTTGTGTTATCACGTTCGGACAAGAACCTTAGAAAGCACACGGTCGACTTTAATTAGGAGTAATCATTTCGGGAGAGCATTTGGCACTTCATGCATGTACAGTGATCTATACTGAATAGTAATAGTAATTTCCTTGAATGACCCATTATTGTCGCAACCTTTCCAGAAGGGAACCACCCAAGGGAAAGCTAATGGACTACTAAATAGGAACAAAGGTTCTTCTCACGAGGCAACTGCTCGTGCTTAGCACGAACTCTCCCAAGCTTTATTAATCGCAACTTGGTACTTGACACATGCGATTTTTTTACCTTTTGGGGTCATCGTTGACCAGTTATTGGTACATTGATAAGAAACTCAAGTAAAATGTGGGAGAGCACTTTACTTATGTGAATCGGAAATTTATAGATACGGAGACTTGATTACGCCCTTTCGATACATTTTCCTTTTATTTAAAAAATACTTTGTATTTAGTCTTGGTCAATTTTAATTTAAGCCAGTAACATGAGAGAGCCGATCATGCGGGTGTGCAAGCAGTTTATATAACGCTCAATAACCAAAGCATGTAAATAAATTGCTAAAAATAGGGCTATCCTCGATGCAAAGCAAAGCAAAGCATAACCTTATCACAGTTAATTTCTCAAATATACACAAAGCAAAGTCATTAGAAATCATGCAGGTCCGGCCTAAACATGATTTCTAATGACTATGTAATTCTAACTACTTTTTTTTTTGTGGGTTTTTCTTATTTATGAACGCTAAACTATATGCAATTTTAACCTTAGTTAAACATGAATAAATTATTAAACAAAAGACATCTGACATGACTTAATTTTAATGATGGGTTAAAATCATGAATTAATCTAACATAATGTGCAATCTAATCTATACAAGCCTAAACATGTAATCAATAAATGACATTTACATGATGAGATGGACATCACGACATGGCAATATGATGGCGTAGCACCCATGACACGTCGATTATGACATGGCAATGATGCAACTATGCAAGTTATTATTAATTTGTAATTTCCTTCTAAATTGAAATAGGTAACTGTCCAACCCCCCCCCCCCCGCCCAAAAAAAAAAGGTAACTGATTAAAGTATGTTAGTACCTAATTTAAACTAGGAGATAATAATGAATTCTTGATTATATGCACGATTTAATAAAGGAAATTTCCTATCTGAGGATCATCTAAGAAACAATAACGAATTTTCAATTTGAGAGTAACTCAAGGGGTTACCTAAATCGGACTTTCGGTTCCAACGACCACCGGCAGCGAAGAGTTCACGGCAACGGCAGGCAACGTTATTTTCCCTTCTCGGTGTACTTGTCACGGCAAAGGGCATTGACTACAGCAGCAACGACTAAATTTTTTGGTGGTTGAACGAGCGCAGGGCCGCAGGCCGATAATGAGGGCAGGAGATTAGAAGGATCGAGAAGACGTCTCAGCACGTCAAAAACCTGGAAAAAGAAGTAACTCGCCGAGACAATAGGAATGGACCCCCGAGACTGCTGGTGGTCCTAAAATGACGCCGGAATTGCAACAGGGGCCGGGCACAAAGGCACACTTGGGCCGGTTGTTATGACCCTCTGATTACCATGGATGGTGAAAGAACGTGGTGATTCGCACACAGTTATTGAGCACGGGGACGCCCTGGCCTATCGCCGGCAAAGTCGGCCGGTGGCCCTTGCCGGACCTCAGCCCAAAAAAGAAGGAAAGACCATAAAAGAAAAGAATAAAGAAAAGAACCGTAAAAATTATAACAGATTCAGAAAATCCTTAAACTATTGTTAAAAATAAAATGTTCACGTCGGCGCCGGGCTTGCCACATAAGACGGTTGGCGACCACATCGGGGTTATCCAGCTAAAATTAGCCGGATAGACTCAATTGATGCAAATGTAATATGTTTATGACTAAATTGATCCGATTAAAAAGTTTATAATTGAATTGATACCAATGCAATATGTTTTGGGCTTTTTTTTTATACTTTTCTCAAAAAATTATCCTAGATGAAATTGAAAATGTCGTCGATGAATTCCGTTGCCGGATGCTTGGACACAGTTGTAATATTCAATCTTATGAGACTTTTCGGTAGATTGCCAAAAATGAAGGATGGTTTCCGATTTATCATTTGTAAGGATTTAGAGTAGACTTTTTTTTTTTTTTGGTCGAAATATAGAGTAGACTTAAACAATTACTAAATATATGTACAATTAATTACAACAATTTGAGGTATTTTACCATGCTATTGGTTGTTTAACGAGTGTTAGCAATTTAATGTTACGAACCCTACAGTCAATATTTACCATGTATAAAGAAAAACAATCATTACAAGTAGGTTACGGCCTATAATAATGTTAAATTAAGGCCCCCAATCAGAATCATATCGCTCGGTTTTCTCTCTGCAAATAGACTTGATTCCCTTACTTGCCTCAAAACTAGCGGGGACATTTGCAGCTAAGTGGGAGCAAAACAACGTTGAAACACAGCAGGATGATGATAAAACAGCTCATGGAGAAGTCGTCCTGTTGCCGATAATCGCGTGTGGAAATTTCTATTTACATATATCACAGGCGTCACATGTATACATTCTGCTGTATATTTGATTTATCTACGTTTATTTTACAGGTTGCTCTTCTCGATATCTCGATGAACTTCAACCATGTCTCATGAAAAGTACCATTTGAGGGTTGAGATTTAGCATCACATGGAGAAAAGTAATGTATGCTAATCGGAGATCAATTGACAAAGCACTATGAAGATGTCTGCGATGTTCGGGAACCCGAAGAGGGCTTTGATGATGAGCCGAATAGCCGCTGCTGCTAGTTCCTGAATCGGTGGGATCTGTATTTCCACATGGATAATAATTCGACTCTTGTTTCCTCCATTTTCTGAAGCTTCTTCGTCCGGCTGCCAACTCCGGATGATCTTGTTCTTCACACATCCGACATGGTAAGAGCAGTTCCCGCAGGTACTGTTGTAAGCCCAGCCCTTAGCCTTGCCCTTGCATATGGGGCACTGTCCTTGGATCCTTTCCTCGAGCTTCAGCACGACTGGTTCACCGGGAGCTTGGATCTGCTGAGGGAGCGTCGCGCAGAGCGGATGGAAGGCACGGTAGTTTAGGTGCTGGTAGAGGCGCCAGTAAGGATTGGACGATCCGTGTGCCTTCTCGTGCCAGACTTTGTACCTGAGCCCCCGGACTTGGTCGCCGCACGCGATGCAGTACCGCACTTTGCTCGGTGCCCTCTCCTCGTGAATATAACGCCCGACCGGGTAGGGATGGTGGTTGCTGATGGGAGGTGGGTCAAGCCTTAGAATGTCGCCGCAGCGCTTGTGATAATGGAGATTGCAGCAGTCGCTGATGTGCTTGTAATAGGGCCCGAACACGGGCTGCTGGCACCCATCGCACTTATACCTGCTGCCCCTTCTTTCCTGCTCATGATAAGAGAAGCCACGGCCGGCAATGACTATCGGCTGGATCCGGTCGGAATCCTTCTTCTTGCTGAAAGAAAGACAGTTCCTGAAGCAAGAAAACATCTTCATGCTGATGAAAAGTGGAGATGGAGCGGGCGTTTCCGACGTTGTTGATTCCTTCTTGCCAAGGAAGGGGGGTTTGAGCTTGAAATTGCAGGAACACCTTAATCTCTGTCAAACTCCAAACTCCTGCGCATCAATCAAATTATGTACTATGCAACGCAGACGTTTTCGCAGGTTAGAACTAGAAGCGATGATAAGAAAAAAGAAAAGGCCAAACCTAGAAGGAAAGCTTGTTCCAGGGAGACTCAGACTAGGCCAGACCAGATAGCTTCTTCTCCTCTCGTTCCCTCCTTTATCAATCCTGCAATATCCTCGTGCTCACCAGAAATCATACTCATTACAGGAATGAAAGCATGTCCTATAAAAACCCCGATCACCGCCTTTGCTTCGCCTTTTCTTTTATAATACGTAATTTTCCTTAAAAGCTCGACCGCTCGATTTGCGCCTTTGTCATGTTGATGTTAGCCATCGGACGTGGGTAGGAACATGAACCATCATGGCGTCATGGCGTCTCAGTCCAAGTCAAGGAAGCTTCTATTTGAAAATTTCAAAGATCGCTCATACTAGGATTAACGGAAATCAGCTATCCGTCTGCTTGCTAGTTGTTATGCTCATCTGGTTAGAATGGTTTGTTGGAGAAATCATTTAATGTACTAGAACGTAAAGAAATATTGAATGTTCATCGATTGTTATCTTTCTAAAATCATCCGAATGTCCAATTTTGTATTCGCTCTTAATCTAATGGCTCAGATTATACCAAATTGTATAGAATTTTCCTTATTGCTCTCGTTAGATCGACGTAAGCCCTCCACCCCTCCTAAAAGAAAAATGGTCGAATGGACTACATTGACAAAATTTCAAAAGATTTAAGATTAAATTGATCAAATTGAAATGTTTAGCATTGAATTGACACAAATACATTCAATTTAAAAAAAAATTGATAATTTTACCATGGGCATTCCATCATAGGGAGGCAACCATCTCAGTTGTTGATTCCCATTGACTTGGAAAGTGCATCGCAGGCATGACCTTTGACGTCTCAACAAACTGGCAAAAGGACGAATAGACATACGGGTAAGGAGGAGGGCAGCTGAATCCAAAATCGAGCCGGAGATGGAGACATCATCAATGGACGAGCCATTTGAGGGTTCAGAACCCTGTTGACGCTACTAGTCATGGGTCCGACAGCCGTGTCTCGCCATGGTTCTGATGATGAACGCCCGCCTGGCTACTTGGAAGTCGATCTTGCCGCTGAAGTCAAAGTCCGGTTCGAGGATGTTTACAACTTCAGGTGAGTTTTTCCAAAAAATTGATGCCCTCCTCGTGCGATGCTAAGATCTGTGACAGTTGCTAAGGGACGTAGTCGTTCATGCGTGAAATGCAGTTTAGGCCGCCTCTAGCCTCCTCCTCTTTGCCTGAGCACTAGCTGCAATTCTATCAATTTCCCCCTCATTTGCCCACCATTAAAAAAAAAAATGAAAAAGTTCGATTTTAATTTTTCAAATGGAAAAGCTCGATTTTTCGGCCTCGTTATTAATCATGAACCAGCCTTCTCAAATCTAACATCACTAGGTTTTACTTTATTCTTTTTGCCTTTAACCCTTTCAGGGGGGCTGACATAATTTTTTCAACGCAGGCCAACTCCCTTTCAAAGTTCAATTAAGTAGAAATGAACTAGATAATGTTAGTCGAAAAGTAAGGATGACAACCCTTTTTATTTACAGCAAATTGACATTTTCGCGGTTCCTTGTGAGACCCCTGGAATAGGAGGGCGCCCGTACGAACTTGCATGCTAATGCTACAACGGTCCATGAATGTTCATATAGTGATTCGAAGGGAAAAGCACCAAAAGGTCATGAAATTTTCAAAAGGTTTAAGACTCAATTGATGCAATTGAAAGATTTAGGACTAAATTAACACAAAGGGTTTACAACTCAATTTGTCCAATTAAAAAGTTTAAGACTGAATTGATATAAATGCAATGGTTTATGACTTTTTTTATACTTTTCTTGTGATTCAAATGACGGCTAAGGGTACACATGATAGCACATTTGGAAGTGAATTTCTGCTACAAAAGTGCTTCCGGAGCAAAAATCCATTTGGTAATGTAACTTCTGAAGTAGAAATCCGTTTGGTAAAAATTTTCACTTTTGAAAGAAATTTTCACTTTTGAAATTATTTTTCTCCCAATTTGAGAAGTTAAAAAAAAAATAGCTTCTCCAACACAAGAAGTACTTCTCTCCTCACCCTCTTTTTATTACGCCCTCATCCTCTTTTTTATTATACCCATATCCGCCAACCTCCGCCGCCGCCCATCGCCGACCTCCACCAGCCGCCACTCTCGACCACCGCCAACCGCGACCATCGCCCGCTCCTGCCCACCGCGGACCTCCTCCGGCCGCCACCCACCGATCGTCCCCGGTAGCCAACCACCACCGACCTTTGTCGATCGTCACCCATCGCCGCTCGCGATCGCCGACCACCGCCGCCATCAACCGCCGACCACCGCCAACCTTCGCCGGCCGCAATTGTCACTAATCACCAATCTTCGCTGGCCGCGACCACCGCCAACCATAGACCACCACACCGGCCGTCACTGCCAAGTCGCCGTCTCTGGCCGCCGAAGTAAAAAATAAATAATAAATTTTTATTTTTAAAAATATTTTAATAATAAAAAAATATTTTTAAAGAAATTTAAAATGTTCAAAAATGAAGTAGAAATTTTTCGGTCGTCGATAATAATTTTTTTATAGAATATTTTGTGTTAATAATATTTCAGAAGTAGAAATTTGCAACCATTACCGAACGAATTTCTCCGATCAGAAATAACTTTTGGAGTAGAATTAGAAAAATCAACTTTTACTTCTGAGGAGAAGTAAAAAAATCAACTTCCGGCCGGAAGTTGATTTCTGAAGCAAAAGTGTTATCATGCGCGCCCTAAAACAACAATATCTTAACTGATTTAGAAAATATGTTTATAAGTGACTGTGATGTGGCGGGTGTTTTTAGGTGTTGAATGCCGAAAAAAAAAACTTTAATAGATCAATTTTGTATACCCATCTTATAAAATAATCAAAGATTGCTTAAAAAAAAACTTCATTTCCTTTACATAATAGTAAAATCGGATAATCGATCCTTAAAGAAATCGAAAACATTGTTGATGAACTATGTTATTTGGCTTGGATTGAGATAGCTATGTTGTTCAACCTACGAAAGACTATGAGGTAAATTACTACATGGTAAAGATGGTTGTCTGTCGTGATTTTAGGGGAGAACTAATTCACGGGTTTGTGAGGAAAGTAAGAGGTGTATTCAGCACCACAAGTTGAGGCCAAGACGCGGCTAAGGTGTATTTAAAAAAGCTCCACAAGCTCCAAGGCCTCTACGATGATGGCTTCCCAAGTTGCCGACAGAAAAAAGACTACGATGACCGATTTTCCTATTGTTAGAATCGGTGGCAACACTTTTTTTCAAGATGACACCCACTTTTTCCCAGTCAATATCCACTTTTCTCTTCTTCCCTCTATTTTATGAAGCTTCTTCCTCTTGCCAACTCTGTATGATCTTCTTCCTCCTACACCCGATGTGGTAAGAGTAGTTCCCGCATGTACTATTGTAAGCCCATCCCTTGGCCTTGCCCATGCATATCGAGCACTTTCCTCGGATCCTTTCCTTCGGCTCCAGCACAACGGGCGGTTCGCAAGTCTCTTGGGTCTCTACAACGACACACGGGGCAGGTGGACGGAACTATTGTAAGCCCATCCCTTGCCCTTGCATATAGAGCTCTCGCCTCAGATAGTTTCCTTCAACTCTAGCTCCAGCTCAATGGGCGGTTCGCCGGTCTCTTGGATCTCTATGGGGAGCGACGCACAAAGCTAGTGGAAGGCATGGTGGGGCGCCGAAAGAGGTGGCAGAAAGGATTGCACGAGCAGTGCCACCTCTCATCACATACTTTGTACCCGATCCCCCAGACTTGGTCATCGCACGCAACACAATGCCGCACTTCACATAACGCCGTCTCCTTGAACACGAGACCGGTTAGGTAGGGATCGTGGTTGGCAATGGGAGCTGCGGCGGTAGAGGAGGATGAGGAGGAGTCGGGCCTTAAAAGGTCGCCGCAGAGCTTGTGATAATGGACATCGCAACTCTTTATGGTACACTTGTATTAGGGTTCGATCTTGGGCTTGTTTGTGTAAGAGTTTTCTTGATGTGGGCTACATTAATTGAAATTGTAATTACCGTTTTACGGGTTTGGTCTAATAAAGGATGGATATAAAGATTCTTAATGGACCGAATATGGACCCGACTAATGTAGGCCGAGTTGAGCCCATTTCGTGATGAGAGGGCTTGACTAAAACTCTATAAATAGCGCTAGGGCGCCCCCTCTCTAACCCTCATATAACTTCATACGCCGTTTTCGTCTTCTCATAAGGGGAGGGAGAGAGAGAGAGAGGCGATCTCATCAATGCCAGGCATCCGGAGGGCGATAGGGGGGAAGAGCTTGAGCTTTAGATCGTCAGAATTCCACTTAAAGATTGATGGACTCCAAATCGGGTGCGCAAATCGTTTTCCTCTATTGTTTCGTTTCTAGTTTTCGATTACGGTGATCCTTAGGAGTCGTTTACGACGAGGGGCGGCCATTTTCGAAGGCCAATAGTTGGTATCAGAGCCACCGTAGTTTAGAGCTAGAACTTTCAATTTATGCCTATCTTTGGAAATTTCGTCCGATGAAACTTGAATTTTATTGAATATTTGCCTTCTCTTCGTCGAGGCGAGTCAAACGAGTGGTCGTGGGCTTCCGGCGGATGCCAGAAGCACTTCCACAAGCGGTCATGAGCCGTCGCGGAGTCGGCGCGACGAGCCCACAAGCGGCTGCCCACGCGCACTGCCTTCAAACGCATAAGAGTTACGCGTGAGACCGACGTTAGTCCACCACCTCTCGAGCCAATGATGTCGGCGAAAATCGGGTAAATTCGATCCTGTTTTAACTTGGATCCGACTGTCACCTGATTGACCGAACCGGTCAACAGTTGGATCAGATCGGACCGTTGACCGTTGGTCGGACCGGTCGAACCGGCCATTCCGACAAGTTTAGTGCAGCTGCGAGTGCGCTTCATGCGCCACGTATTTCGGAGGAGCGTGAGAACGTGTTTCGACTCCGTTTGGGACGTTCTTGGTACTAGCATGCTCGTATTGAGATGTTCTATAATTTGGTATATTTATATTACATATTTGATGCTATTAAGGATGTGAAAATACGTATAGAATGCAATGCACGTGTGATTTTTGGGGAATTTTCGCATATTTCGTGTATTTCTCTATGGTTTTGCAAATACATATGCTGACTTGCATGTATATTACCACATATGGAGTGTGTATAGCGTAAATGCGTTAATTGCATGTATAAGGTTCCACATGTATTGATCAATAGAACAATGTGATTAGCATGACATGTGATTTTAGTGACAAATTGCCCATTGTCTTCAAGTATATAATTACATGCATATTGTATATGTGAGGCATGAGGTTTATATCCCTGGTGTGAGAGAGTTTCAAGGATTCAATTGGGTTGCGATTGCCAAAGTGGTACACCTGATTGCGTTTGAGAAATATCGATCTCATATTGTAGTAGGATGTCTCCTGTTCTTATACTTGGTCATACTCCCAAAGGATGTGATCATGTAATGGTTTATGGAAGATCACATGCATAACATATGGTTGAGAATTGATCGATCATAGTGGTTCATACACCCAAAGGTAGTGAATTCATGAAGGTTGGAATACATTCTCATGACCGCTGCCATGTAGAGAGTGTACAATTGCATGCCATGTATTTTGCCCAAAGGTGATTGCATGATGATATATGTAACTCTCAACCGTATACTTATAAGGTTTTAAGTTACACAGTTCTCACATAATGCTAATCGTACACATTGTTCGTTTTATCAGTCATGTTATCTATGAATGACAACTCCATTGTGATTGAGGTTCTTAATGGTTCAATCTTTAAGAAATGGAAAGAGGATTTTCTATTTGCGATGGAGCTGAATTGCTCTAAGTGAGGATAAACCGGGGGATCTCACTGCTGACGGATCGGAATTCGAGAAAATACTCCATGCTGCTTGGGAAAAGAGTAATAGGATTTGCCTATTATCTATGAGGCAATCCATCCAGGAGCACTTGAAGAGTGGATCGCCAACCGACCGCACTGCTAAGCTAATGTTGGATGCCTTGGAAGAAAGGTATCACGTCTCAACTAATGTTGAAGCTGGGGCACTTGTGCGGAAGCTGTTTGGTATGAGGTATAGTGGAGTTAGAGATTACGTCCTAAGAATGGTAGACATGCAGATGAAACTTAAGGCACTTAATGTTTTTATTCCCGATGCTCTGTCAGTGCATCAAACCCCGAACACCCTTCCACCTGATTTTTGGAGTATTAAGACTAATTATAATTTTCAAAGTGAGGTTTGGTCGTTTAATGACCTTATAGCGTGGGTGGTGGCGGAGGAAGAGAAACTGAAAAAGACAGAGGGTATCTTACCCCGTATGCCTCAAGTTCCAACAATAAGAGAAGTAAGAAGTTCAAAAATCATACTCATAAATGTGTTCATTGCTTCTTTTATAAGAAGAATGGTTACGTAAAGAAGGATTGCAATAAATTTAAAGCTTGGCTATCGAATCGGGAGCATGAAGGTAGTGATTCTTTGGTATTGATTTGTGAATCCAATCTATCAGAAGCCTTATCTAGTTCTTGGTGACTCGATAGTGGTGCAACTAATCATATTGCATTTACTATACATGAATTTATAAATCGGAGGAAGCCAAATCAAAATGAATCAAAGGTCACCGTGGGAAACAATAACAAAGTCAACGTGGAGTTCGTGGGATATGTCATTTTGATTCTAGATTCCGATTTCAATTTGATGTTAAGAAACACTTTCTACCTACTTTCCTTTAAACAGAATTTAGTTTCTGTATCATGTCCGGACATATGTGGTTACTCTTTTGAATTAAAAAATAACGTTGTTTCTATATTTTATAATTAAAACAAGGTTGGGTGCTATAATATGTCTAATGGATTGTATAGAATGTGTTTAGCTCCCAATAATATCTACGTCGCCTACACAAATGAAAAGGTTATTTTTAAGAGACCTCTATCTAAAGAACAGTCTTACGCATTGTGGTATACAAGACCCGGTCACATCTCTAGGAAAATGGTTGAAAGGTTGCTAAAGTCCGACATCCCGCCTGCTCTTAAAGGTGACCCGGAGATTTGCATAGACCGTTGTAGAGGTAAGATGACCAAGGTAAAGAAGAAAACAACAATTTGTAGTTCTAACCTGTTGGAGATCATTCATGACATTAGTGGACCCTATACGTAACCTTGTGCAGAAATTTCTATTTCATTACATTCATTGATGACTATTCCCGATATGGTTATCCGTACTTGATTAAGGAAAAGTCTGAATCTCTTGAAAAGTTTAAGATTTTTTGGACCGAGGTCGAGAAATAGTTGGGAAAAGTCATAAAGGTTGTCGGATCTGATCGAGGTGGTAAGTATTTTGGCAAACATGGCGATGCTAAACAACTTAAAGGGTCATTTGCCAAATACTTGGAGGATTCCGAGATAGTGGCTCGGTTTACTATGCCCGAAAGTCTCGAACAAAATGGTGCTGCCGAAAGGCGCAATCGCACCATTATAGATATTGTGAGAAGTATGACTAGTAGAACTAACTTGTCTGGTTTTTTGTGGGGCAAAAATTTAAAAACAACACTCTACATACTAAACCGGGTGCCTACCAAAGTTGTTCCATTGACTCCCTTTTGAGTTATGGACTAAACATAAACCTAACTTGAACCATCTTAAGGTTTGGGGATGTCCTGCAAAAGTGAGATTATATAATCCAACATTAAGTAAGTTGGACTCAAGAACCACTCGGTGTTACTTCATGTCTTACTCGGATCATTCGAAGGGATATCGATTTTATAATCCCAATGGAAGTGTAAGAATTATGGAATCATAAACATCAAAGTTTTTGAAATTTGATGTAACCGAAAAGAGTAGTTACTCACGGACTATTGAGGAAAACGGTCTAGTGCTGAATGTCGTATCAATTTCTCTCCCTATACGTACAGTTGTGGAATCTCCCACACCACTTCTCATTTGCTCTCCCTCAATTTTTCGTGGACAACCAGCCCCTTGTCTCCCTCTACTTCATCTTCTTCTCTTCTTCTTTGGTTGCTTCGCCCGAACGCCCTAGCCCCGACGCCACCGCTCCTAGCACGAGCTCAAGCCCGGCGACAACCCCATCCTCACCCTCCGTTCACCCTCGATAGGCTCAACCCACCATCCGCTCACCGCTCCCTCTAGAACCCACACGACACCGAAGAGGAAACGAGGAAGACCCGGCCCGTTTTTGTGGCGATTCGAGCTCCGTTTTCTTCATGAGAGAACCCAAGGCAAGTAGAATCCTTACCACTATATCGGCTATTGTTCTTAGATTTGGGTGAGATTGCTCAATTAGACTATGAGAATGCTGATTTTGTAGTTGTTTACTTAACCTAAAGAACGTCGATGCATGTGAGATTTGTCGCAATTACTAGTGCCTATGGGTCATGGGCAATGTGAACCTACGTGGGGAGAGAGAGAGAGTGTGTGTGTGGTTTTTTTATAAGGGGGGAACTTAGGTTGGTGGGAGTCTTCCTGAAGTAAGTTTTGTGAATAACGTTCTATTGAGGCCGAGACAATTATCAACTGCCCATAATCTTATCGTCCCAAGCCTATCTCATGTAATCCACCGTATCACAAATAATTACTCCCCAAATCTCCTTACTTTAAATCCAAGTCCGATAAAACTCTATCCGCTTAATAATCCAGAGTATGAAAATTTAGGTCGTCATATCATTGCCATCTATTTTAAAAATTTAAGTTATTAGATGAAAGTGTGATTTATTATTTTATTATTCTATTACTTCCCATCACGTTTAGTCTGGTCTCTTTACCTAATACTAGGTTTTAACATATTTCATTGGGGAGGCAAATGGGGCCTGAAAATATTTGAATTCGGGACCTCATACTACGATACTATGTGAGATTTGATTGGACCACTACCAACTGTTCTAAAAACTTAAACTGTTAGATTAAGATGTGATTTATTATATTAATATTCTGCCACTTTCCTCCACACCTTCGAAGCGCTAGTGAACAACAAAAGATCAATTCCTCTAGTTATGTGAACATATGACAACGCACACATACGTTCATAGGGAATGAGAAAAATCGTGCTTGCGATGTACCGGTGAGGATTTGCATTCAAGACATCCAACAAATTTGGGCCGAGGGGGGAGGGGCCTTACTTGTGGTCAGTCGAGAACGTATAGTGGCCGACAACAGTGTAGTCGAGGAAGAAGATGAGTAGTGCTGTTGAAAAGACAAGGAAATAATAATAATAAAAAAGAAACAAAGAAAAAATATCATATAAATGAAAAACAAGATTGCAACATAATGTTCTGATTTATTTCTTCCATGTCAATCACTAAACCGTGCCACATAGGACGGCCGGCGTTAGCAATATCTGATCTAACTTAGCCTAATGAAAATAGTCAAAAGGATTATTGGTCAAATTGAAAAGTTAGTGATCACATATATGCGTGGGACTTTTTGGAAAGTTTAGACTAATGGTGCGTTTGTTTCCCAGAAAATGAACGATTTGGAAAATAATTTTCTAATCGCTTGTATTGCTTAAAAAAAATAAAATAACAAAAAAAAAATCATCATCTACAACAATGTTTAGACAAAAATTGGTATCTATAATGAAGAATTTTTTATTGATTACTTATTTCAAGCGATACAAGCAAATATTTTTAGAAAAATATTTTTTAAATCATTCGATTTTCGCGAAACAAACAAAACCTAAATTGACAAACTCATGTTTGTTCTATAAAAGAGCTGTAGCAAGTAAAATTCCAATGTCAAAATTTGTCAAAACATCGATTCAAAGTAATCATCCAAATGACAAAGAATTGGAAATCACTGCCCTCAATATTCTATTATCAACGCACTTACAAAAAAAAAAAAAAAAAGCAGAAATCACTGCTCTGAATATTGTCCGGTTTTATGTTTTTTTTTTTTCATTAAAACGAACATCTCTTAAACGAAATCTCATCCTTGCCAATTATCGACCTCAATAATCACGCAAAATTATAGGAATTTCATTTGTCCTTCTATTTTTCTCACTAAAACAAGTATGAAATCTGAATATATGTGGTTTTACTTTCGAATTAATCACCAAAAGCTCTCAACCCCCAAGAATTCTCACTGGTATTTCTTCCAAACTTCATGCTCAATCACGGTGAAGCCCTTGAGCATAATCATTCTGTTCTCCATTTTTCTTTTTTCCTAAAATCGGCATCTACTCACCTAAAATAAACACTCTTCAAATCTGCCACAATTCAACCTCAAATAATCACCCTCCTATTTATAAAGATCGTTCCCGTATCAGCTACAATAATCCAAAAAACCTATGGGAATCGGCACTCTTGATGTCTCTCAAAAGCCCCCAAAATGTTTTTAGAAGCAAAATGGAACTTCCCAACGCGGCTTAAAGACGTGCCCAGTTTGTTTTAAATCATCCGGCATTAAAATTGCAAAACACCCCCGATTTTCGAACAACAAGAAGTCCGACATTTCAGAAAAGAAAAATGCCAGACTTTGGCAAATGATACTATGCAAAAAGCCTTCGGAAAATAGTATAATAAGTTAACAAGATAAGAAATTACTTTCCCGTAAAACTTTACAACGGAACTTCGTATTAAAAAATGACATTCCAAAAAAGAAAAAAGAAAGATCAGCAGCATTCTAATAATTTTCCTATCCTTGAGAAAAGAGAGATTCTGAAATCCCAAATAGGTTGAACAAATTCGTGGAATAATGCACATGATATGCAATGATGTTCTTTAGACGCACATTTAGGTGTCAAAGATGTTTATATGTGCTAAATGTCCACGTAAGGAAGAAAAGATCCATCATTTGCAAAATTCGAAATCAACTTGAAAATAAAAGAAGGCGTCATAATACTTGGTTTTCAAAATTCAGTGGAAAAATCTGAACCCAAATGTTCTTTTCGAAGCAAAGTGGAACTTCCCAACACTATTGCCAAAAGAGTTTAAATCATCGAAGTGTTCGAAGAATGCAACATCCCGATTTTCGAACGAGTCAAACATTTTGAAAAGCATTTATTTTTGGAAAGAACAAAAAAAGTTAGACAGTGGATATTTTGCAAAAAGCCTTCGGAAAATAGTATAGATAAGAAAAGATACTTTCCCTAAAAACATTAAAACAGAACTTAATAGTCGAAAAGATAGATTCTAAAAGGTTGAACGCGTTCTTGGGATAATGCATGTGACATGTACGACGTTCATCAGAAGCAAATTTAGGTCCTCAA
The DNA here is from genome assembly GCF_020921035.1 of Rhodamnia argentea. NCBI lineage: Eukaryota > Viridiplantae > Streptophyta > Magnoliopsida > Myrtales > Myrtaceae > Rhodamnia > Rhodamnia argentea. The sequence goes on along the minus strand of NC_063154.1, from coordinate 3,099,431 downwards.
AAATGTTTGAATCTGATAAGTATGGTGAAAGATAAGATTAATAATTTGCAAAATTCGGGGTCGCCATGATACTTACTTTCGAAATTCAGTAGGAAAATCCGACAAATTGTTGTTTTAAGATGCCAAATGGGACTTCCTAATAAAAAGTTTATGATCTTCAAAACCCCCTAGGCAAGGATGAAATGCCCATGCACTACTAGTAAAAGGCAAGGATGAACATGATGTAGCAAATTTCAAATACAATAATTTGAGAATTAATACGAAAATAAAAAAGGTTGCAACTGCAGAACACCCGACAAAACCAGGACAGGAGACAGACAAACGGTTTCAAGAACAAGTCGTCATCGGTCGACGAAAACAAGAAGCATCCAGGGGAGACTGAATTTCCAGATTCTCACAGATTGAAGCGCGCCTCGACATCCATCTAGCAATACCCTCGAATCTTTCCCACCCGTAAGCCATCGCTCAGCCGCGCCTTTGAGCACGTACGTAGAGCCAAATCTGACTCCGTGGCCAAACGTATCGGAATTCTCTCTTTGGGGGGGGATAAGATGAAAGAGATGAGAGGAGGAGGTGGCCTGAGACTGAGAGAGATGAAGTGACATGAGGATTCAAAAGCTCTTCTTTTGTGACCGTTGGGTGAGGAGAGAGATGAATGTAACCGTTGAGAGAGGGAGAGAGGAGGGTTAAGAAGGTAACTTCATGCGAACGCCACCTCAATTATATTAAGTAATTAATGTATCGATTAATTTCGTAAAAAATTGCACTTCAATTTTACGCAACTAACTTAGACCACCACTGTATTAATAAAATTCTGTCTATCAAAAGATTGAAAAAAAAAAAAACATTGAAGTGGTCTATAGAGATAATAGCATTTCTCATCTCTTCGCAATTTTAATCCGTGCATTGAATATTTGTTGTCCTAACTTTCGAATGAATCTATGTCCTTAATTTTTGAAAGTATGGTGCATTGTCCCTGTCCATTCTATGGTTGCTTTCGACCATGTAATGGCGAAAAAAAGAAGATTATGTTAAATTTTTTTATATCTTCATCCAATTAAATCATATTATTTTCTCTATGACATTGCAAAAGAAATGAATAATAATAATAATTGCACGCATGCGCAGCCCATGCATGAAATTAGTTTCTCTTTCACGACCCTTCTGTGGGCGTTTTGCTTTTTGCTTGCATGTGATTTGACCGCTTAAAATTCTAGTCAATTCATAGCTCTTAGAATATTCTCCGCCTTTATATGATTCACATGGTCAACCGAAAAATTTTATTTTCACGGAAACCGGTTGTGAAATGAAAATTCCGACATATTTATAGAATAAACCTGCGTGCTAAACATAAAAAGAGTATCGTTTGTCTAAGACCTGCTCCCGTGAAGAAATTTCTACATCGCAAGTGAACAAAATGTCTTGTTCATCTTCAATCCATGCGGAAACTTGTGCAAAGCTCCAATCAGTTTTGCTTGGGAAAAATTTTTCTGAGTGGAAAACAATTAAGAATTAGGTCAACTGTTGTGGTGGGCCTTGTGGCCCCATAACCATGAAATCTACCTACTTCTCCATAAAAATATATTTCGTAAATATCCATAAAATAGAGTTCGTAAATATACTAAGACTCCATCTATTTTGTAGATAACAAATAATTTATAAATTAATTTTTTTTAAAAAATGATAATTTATATTGCTATTAAAAATAAATGAATGATAATTTTTTTAAATATAAATTATTTTAAGGGGAATTTTCAATTAAGGGCCCGATAAGAGCGTACGTGTGTATTTTTTTTTTTTAGTTTTTTTTCTAAATTTTTAGAAAACTAAAATGGGAATGAACAAAGAAAAACAAAAAAAATCAATAAAATGACGAAAATACCCATAATCAACTGGTGAGAGACCTTTTTTGAAGATTGATATGGCAACTTCGTGTCCTTATTTGAAACAATGATGGCACTTCAGGCATCTATTTGAAATAAGGTCCACTTCATGTCATTATTTAAGAAAATGTTAACATTTCGGGCCATTAATTGAAATTTTTTTTCGTATTAATAGTAACAAAAATTTATTGAGTAATTATTTGTGAAAGTTTTAAATTATTTATTTTTCGAAAATGGAGCGCAAATGCAAAATCTTACGTGATTGATATCCGTACATGAATTTCATGAATTGATTAGACGTTTTACTCAAGAACGGATCTCGAGATCCACATGTCCGGGGGAAGTCGTTTCTCTCGTCATGCACGTAAGAAAAATATAAATTTAATAAATAAATAAATAAGAGTAAAGAAAATAAGCGAGTAATAATGGCGTGTGGTTCATCAGCTAGAGAGGAGGCGAGGCCGGTGCCAGTTGGGAGGAGTTAGCTCTCCCACCTCCCCAACCGTACGCCTTCATTGTTATTGTTCTCATCGCCCCAATCGCCCCAGCTCTCCGCTTCCTGCCCGTATAAAATCACATCCTCGCCTTGCCCTCTCTTCCTGCTACGAGCCCATAGCCGAAACCCCTACCCGTTTCTCGCCGTTCTCCGCCTCGGACTCTCTAGCTTGTCGGCGGATCTGGAGCGAATTCGCCGAGGGGATCAAAAGGGTCGTCGTTTTCCTTCATTTGGTGAAGTGGGTCGGTCTCCAACATGAAGGTCTCCGTCGTTTCGCGCAGTGGCCGGGAATTGATTAAGGGCGGCCTCGAACTCAGTGATTCGGTACCCGCCCACCCTCTCTCTCTCTCTCAGTGATTCGCTAGATTCAGTTTCGCTTGCAAGTTGTAGTAGTGTCATTCATTCTGATTGGCCTATTCGAATGATTTTCAAATGTTCGCTGTTGTAATATTGGATTTGTCGTGCTTTCGATTTTGCGGTGCAGGCCACTGTGGCTGATCTGCAGGAGGAGATTCATCGCAGGAGTAAGCTCTCTCGTGGTCTTCTCTCGCTAAGCATCCGAAATACGTTTTCCGTTTAAGCTGCCTTTATTTGCTCCACTGGTTGATGAATTATGTGCACAAGTGCACATGATTTTAGCTTGCGGTTTGGGTTAGAAGGACTGGCGTTCTTAGTGTAAGGCTAGGCAGCTTTACGTGGTTGCTATAGGAATACCTTAGATAAGAAAACTTCCCCACTCTGGACTTGTGAAATCTGGGTTATATTCATTTTTCTTGGTATGTTAACTCTGTTATGCGATAGTCTTCGTCCTGTGGGATTCGTTTGTGTAGAAAGTTAATCGCGGTATTCTGAATTAGCTAAATTATCTATGTCCAAATAAGAAATGCATTAGATGATTGCCAGAAACTGCAATTATCTACATTCCTTTAATTTGTGCGCATATGATGTTTATGCCAGCAAGACCGCTTGTGACATGGAGATCTGCATGTTTAGAATGAGTAGAGGATGAAATCTTTTGCTTAAGGAAACTCATTTTACTATTCTGCACCTTCTCTAATTGTTTTGTCTAAGGCGAATAGTACTTGAGTCTCTTTGAAGACAATAAATAGTAGCTTTTTAGTGAGACATAACAGGACTTATGAAAGTTTTTTCTACTCGTTTCAATTTTCAGCCAGCCTCCTTTTGGAGTTATCATTCCCTATAAAGATCTTCTGCATGACCCCAAGTTGAAAAATCATGATTTCTGGTGCTTTGATCATTGCAGACCTCCTTTAGTGATTACTCAAATTAGGGCTGCTAACTGTGATCACAAACCTTTGATTTCCCAATGTGTATTAGTGTATATAATGAACCTTTTACTCTTTGATATATATATATATATTCACATTTGGATAATGAACTTTTATTCTCTCATATGTACACTGGCTTCACATTTGGGTGGAAACCGGTTAGCCTGGACCCTCATGTTCACTTGCCTATGATTTTTTTGGAATTGAGGTTACTATACTAACATGCTCCTGTGCCTTGCATCAACAGCCAAGAAATTCCATCCTTCAAGACAGCGGCTAACACTCCCTCTCCAGCCTGGATCAAAGGAGAAGCCTATCATTCTTAACTACAAAAAAAGCCTTAAAGATTACACTGAAGGAAACACATCCAATTTTACTGTTGTATTCAAGGACCTTGGAACACAGGTTTCTTACCGTACTCTTTTCTTCTGGGAGTACCTTGGTCCCTTGATCCTCTATCCCATCTTTTACTTCTTTCCTGTGTACCGTTACTTTGGCTACCAAGGGGAGCGCATCATCCACCCAGTACAGACTTATGCTCTGTACTACTGGTGTTTCCACTACTTCAAACGAATTATGGAAACATTTTTCGTGCACCGTTTCAGCCATGCAACCTCACCCCTTTCTAATGTTTTCCGGAACTGTGCCTATTATTGGAGTTTTGGGTCATACATTGCTTATTATGTCAACCATCCACTTTACACCCCCCCTGTTAGTGACCTCCAAATGAAGATTGGCTTTGCCTTTGGGTTGCTTTGTCAAGTTGCAAACTTCTATTGTCATATCTTGCTGAGGAATCTTCGGAGCCCAGCTGGGAATGGAGGATATCAAATTCCTCGTGGCTTCTTGTTCAACATTGTTACTTGTGCAAACTACACTACAGAGATTTATCAGTGGTTGGGTTTCAACATTGCGACACAAACCGTTGCTGGATATGTCTTCCTTGTGGTCGCTACTTTTATCATGACCAATTGGGCCCTTGCGAAGCATCGCCGCTTGAAGAAGGTAATTTTTTCTTACACTCTTGAGTCATGTCTACATGTTTGCCAGAGCCATCATGACTAACAGAAATGTTAGACGTTAATTTTCTGCTCAGGCTCCTCAATTCTCATTAGGTCGGCCATTTTTTGTTCATTTGGCATGAATTGCTTGAGCTCAACTCATAGAGTCCAAGCGTGATGTATCAGTAAAGTGTGCTCTGAGTGTTCTAATGAAATCATGCTGGGATATAGAGCTGCTGGGCACATATCAAGAAGAATCACTTATTGAAGGACAAACTAAATCACCTTAACATAGAGACCTAGTGCTTTGTCCAAGTGCTGAGCACGGCCTGAATTTGTTCATGCTAAGCTTGCTCTAAGTTGCCATGAATGTTGTTATATCTATGCATAAGCATCCTATGTGACATCAGTATATGCTGACAGGTATGTTGAACCTAGGAATATCACTAACTGATGATGTCTAGGTTTTTGCACTTCTGGCATTGCATTTGACAAATTTCCTGTTGAACAGCTGTTCGATGGAAAGGAAGGAAGACCGCGATATCCACGGCGTTGGGTGATCCTACCTCCCTTCCTGTAAGGATACCAACAATATGTCAGCACCTGCATTTAGTTGTGGTTTGATTCCGGATCAGTTCATTATTTAGTCAGCAGTGCTAGACAATCTTTGTAATCCAACCGAATTAGTTTTGTCTAGCTATTGCTCTTCTTCTCCTTTCATTAGATTACATGGATAATGGCATAAACCTTATGGGTTCAATATCCCATGGGCAAGGTTCTCGATTGATCTTCATATGTTATCGCCTGTTCCTATCTTTTTGTATCTATCATGCCCACAGAATGATGCCTCTTAGGTTTGAACTTGCATTATTAACCATTTGTAGCTTCAACCGTGCTACCGGCCATGATTTGTTAGATATTGGCCATGATCATCGCTGGATTGCTTGATAAGCTGATAAATGGTTGACTCCTGTTCATAGGTATGTTTTAGATAAGGTAAAGTTTTTCTGAACTAACAAAATCGTTGACAGGATATAGAAAAGACTTGATCAACTAAACTAACTCGTGCTTCCACATCTTTTCGTTAGATCCCAGCCAAGTCTCTGTCTTTAGGATTTGCACATGTTCAGGAAGCTGTTCCCTGAAAAATTTGAGCCACATGCTCAATTCACACTTTGTACTCAGTAATCATTTCAACTTGTCTGCTGAGTCATGTCCATCACATTCCAAAAGGTGAAGATGGACAAACACTAGGGAGTAATGAGGTTCGGTACTGCTGGCAATGCCAGATCCAAGATCACCTTTTGAAGCCACCATATTCATTCATCATCATTGAATCACATTCCCAGATCAAAAAGCCATCCTTCTTTTCCCCTTTTTCCAAACAACAACCATGGAAAAAAATAAAGCATCACGATAGCTCACCACACGTGCATGACGCAACTGTGATCGTTATCTGTTAAAACCCACATTCGGACAGGTCATACAAACATGTCGATGGTCGACACATGGTGCTCTTCTTCTGTCTTAAAGGCTTAAAGTGCTGAAGCCTATATTTGTTTATCTTCCTAGCTGTCATAACGTACGTGTTTGACACATCATTATGACCAACTTACGAATACTCTATACATTGCCTCTGATTATTGTCGGTGTAATTACCATTTTGGGGCCAACTGATCATCGTACAAGCTGTGTACTTAGAAAATCGATTTAGAGAGTTGTTACTTGCTGCTCCAGCCTATTGTCTTCATTGACAGTTATTATGATATTAGGGTAATTCAGTTCCCTGTCTTGTGATTATGAAGACAACGACTGGTAACAAAAATCGTTAGCGAGATGCATGAAATGTTCGACCAAAAAAAAAAAAAAAAAAGATGCATGGGATGAAGTGGGCGTGTGCGGAGCCCCTTTTTGTGCTTGTGACTTAGACGTAATGTCGAAACCGAAGTGATTAGTCTCTTGTGTCGAGATTGAAGGAAGAAAGAAGGGTAATGCCAAATATTTTCAAGAACCAAATTGGCACTTCCCATTATATTTGGCAAAGGGAAGAGCGTCGCTATCTTTAAGAGCAAGCTTAGCATAAGATAGAACGGTGTTGAAACCACAATCCTATTTTAAGGTTTTTTGCCTTATCACGATATCACGAGAGAATCCTAGTAATCTATCTTAAGAATGAGGGAAAAAAAACGGGGGAGAGGGGGTGGTTAGAAATGTTAAAGGAGGTGTGATGCATGTCGTCATTTAAGCTCCTCAAAAAAAAAACGATCACGACAGCCATACCTATTTGAAATTTAAAAATCAATCTGTTGGGAATCTCGAATTCAAGTTACCTAAATGAATAATCTTATTAATATGTCGAGTCGCGTTATTGAGAATAAAGACAACAAAAAAGAAAAAAAATAGGAGGATGCCATGCCTTGTCTAAAATGGTCAAGACATCCCAAAAATAGGGAAAGAAATTGGGAGAAGTGATTCCAGATTTAAACGAAAAGAGAGAAAGAGGGAGGGGTGGAGAAGTAAAGGAAAATAGGAAGAGGGTGGTGGGCAGCCACTCATTCACGAGCCGCGTGGGGCGGAATTGGCTTGGCGTAAGTCCAGGCTGTACAATCCGACGGCCCTCCTTCATTCTCTCGACCCCCGTATATATAACGGGCGAACCCCTCCGTCCCATTGCCCCTCCCCCACTCTGCTCTCCTCAAACACTCACCTGGTCGTCCTCCCTCCTCGCCGGTCGCTCCCTCTCTAGCTCGCCTTCAATCTTCGCATCTCTCCGCAGGTTCAATCTTTCTCCCTCTCTCTCATCTCTCTCCGGTGGATCTGCTTTCGATTGCTTAGATCTGTGCTTTCCGGGGTCCGGTGACATGCGATGCGCGCGGCTATCGCGAGATGTTGTGGTCGTCGCTTTTGGATTCTTCTTGTCTGATTACGATGCTTAGTCGCTTGGGGGATCCTGAGTGCGTGGAGGATCTGTTTGATTGGATGAGCTTTCTCGGATTGATTGTTTCTCTTTCGCGTGGTGGCGTTTTCTGAGCGTGTTTTTTTTTGGCCCGGGTTAGTAGCCTGAGCTGGTGGATCTGGATAAGGATTGCGTTAGGCTGCTGCGTTCGGTTATTTTCGTTTTCTTTTTCGTTGCATTGTGATGTTTGAGCTGATCTCCGACTCTTGAGTGTCATTTCGACTAAGAGGTTGATGCTTTGAGGGGAAATGCGGTGGATCTGTCCCAATTGTATTTGAGGAGGGGCAGTTAATGGATTGGTTAATTGTCGATTGTGGTCGTATTTTTAGGACCTTTGAGATTGCTTTTGTTGCTGCTTTTGGTAATTGTTTTTATGGGATGTGGAAAATTTGCAGTCAATCGTCTTGTCTTTGTTACTTTTTTTTTTCCCTCAAATTGGCAATTTTAAGGAACACTTGAGTTTTCTAGTTTTCAATCAACTTTTGGCTGTAGCTTTTCTCGGGGATGATTTTTCTAATATTCAGCTCACTTGGTTGTGTCATTGCCTTATGCTACTGTGGCGGAGAAGTGTGTGCCAAAAATGTTCTTACGTGCATCGTCACATATGCGTGATTTTGTTGATTGTATGTTTGATCATTGAACCATTGGAAATATTTCTTGTGGTGTCAATGGCTGCATGAAGCTTCCGTTTTGTTTGGGGAGAAAGCAATGTCATGCTGTTTCATTCATGATAATTAATTATAGCTGATGATGTTTCGGTTTGCTAATAATCCGCTCATAGAAGGTATCTATTTGACCTTTCTGAATGTTTTGAGTAGATATGCATTGATGTGCACTGACGTCTAGCTTCACGTTAGCGTTTGCCCTTGTAGCTCGATAAAATGGGTCTTTATCTTTTGAAGCGCAGTTGAACACTTATCTTTCTGCTGAAAAAAAATAATTACTGTTTACTCATCAGGTAGAAGAATATGGCAGAAGCAGAGGATATCCAGCCACTCGTCTGTGACAATGGGACCGGCATGGTTAAGGTAGATATGAATATTGTTTTGGAGCAAGCATAATTGAATATGGAGAACTTGCGTGCATGCAATTGTTTTCAAAGATGAGATTGTAGTGATTGATCCTCATCTTCTTTTTAGGCTGGTTTTGCTGGGGATGATGCTCCACGTGCTGTGTTTCCCAGTATTGTGGGTCGCCCTCGTCACACTGGTGTGATGGTTGGCATGGGCCAGAAAGATGCATATGTTGGTGATGAAGCTCAATCCAAGAGAGGTATCTTAACATTGAAATACCCGATTGAGCATGGTATTGTCAGCAACTGGGATGATATGGAGAAGATATGGCATCATACTTTCTACAATGAGCTTCGCGTAGCCCCAGAAGAGCACCCCGTTCTCTTAACAGAAGCCCCTTTGAATCCCAAAGCCAATCGTGAGAAGATGACCCAAATTATGTTTGAGACCTTCAACACACCTGCAATGTATGTTGCCATCCAGGCTGTCCTTTCCTTGTATGCAAGTGGTCGTACCACAGGTAAGCAATTTTTGCTACTTAAGACAGACTGACTACTATATATTGATTTAACGTGGGTCTCATTAAAATTTCTTTATCAGTAAATTTAACTGCCAAAAGGTGCCTGGAACAGTGTTGTGCAACTATAAGTTGCTCTCATACTTGAACATTAGACAAAACACCCCATACCTCCTCTATTACAGTCAAGCCAATGCACTCCCCCACCCCCCCCAAAAAAAAAAAAAAAAAAAACCCAACAACCGAAAAAAAGAAAAAACCCTCCCTCCTCTCTTTCTCTTTCGAAAGTAGGATTGGAGGGGATTCTGATTCTGAGTTGTAAGTTGTTTGAATCTTTTGTGAAGCAAGTGCTTGCTGATCTTCAGTAATTAGTTTACTGCCTTCTGTCCTAATTTTGCTGTATGGGAGTTCTTTTCCTTCTTTCCTTCTCTTTAATAAAAGGAACTGATTCTTGGATATGGCTCTTTTGCACAGGTATTGTGTTGGATTCTGGTGATGGTGTGAGTCACACTGTGCCCATATACGAGGGCTATGCTCTCCCTCATGCTATTCTTCGTCTTGACTTGGCTGGACGTGACCTCACCGATCATTTGATGAAGATCCTCACTGAGCGCGGTTACTCGTTTACCACCACAGCTGAGCGTGAAATTGTGAGGGACATGAAGGAAAAGCTGGCTTACATTGCCCTTGACTATGAGCAGGAACTGGAGACATCCAAGTCTAGCTCTTCAGTCGAGAAGACCTATGAGCTGCCAGATGGACAGGTGATTACAATCGGTGCCGAGCGTTTCCGGTGCCCAGAGGTCCTGTTCCAACCATCCATGATTGGAATGGAAGCTGCAGGCATTCACGAGACCACATATAACTCCATCATGAAGTGTGATGTGGATATCAGGAAGGATCTGTACGGCAACATTGTCCTCAGTGGTGGTTCTACCATGTTCCCTGGAATTGCTGATAGGATGAGCAAGGAAATTTCTGCGCTAGCACCAAGCAGCATGAAGATCAAGGTGGTTGCTCCTCCTGAGAGGAAGTATAGTGTCTGGATTGGTGGTTCCATCTTGGCATCTCTCAGCACTTTCCAGCAGGTTTGTTACTTTTCATGCCTTGGGTCTTTTACATGGATACTTTTTAATATGTCAGGATAGATAGTAACGGGGATTTTGCTCTGTCTTTGAATGCAGATGTGGATTGCGAAGGCAGAGTATGATGAATCCGGTCCATCAATAGTGCACAGAAAATGCTTCTAAATATTTTGAGAGGATAGGGTTGTGGATCAAAGAAGTATCACTTTAGGAAGAACTGCGACTTGCATTTCTTTCTTTCTAGCTTTCATTTATGCTTCTTTCTTGTTGTTCTCATGCTGGAGTGATGACTTTTGAGGAGGTGAGGACTTTGATTGCCAGGATGGTCGAATTCTTTGATTATTAATATTTTGGGATCTCTCTATATTGCTGTCCAAGGCTCTGTGAGCCCAATAACCCTTTTCCCTCTTGGTATATGCTTTCGAATGATGAAATGGGTCATGTACTTGGAACAAAAAAAAGGGGGTCATCTAATGTTGGACCGAAAGGTGCTTAGACATTATGTCTCTGTTTACGGAGGGATTCAATTCACCTAAGATTTACCTGTTCGTAATGGATGGACATTTTGGTGTCTTTCCTTATCCGGATTTGACTGAACTGATTGCCCTCTTCCAGTAAGCTCATCAAATTGAATTTTAAATTTGAAAAAACTTTCAAAGATTTGGACTCTGAGCTGAAAGGTTTTGACGAATAAGGAAACAGTGGAGGGAATTACGTCCTCGTTCACTTGAAAAAGAATTGATTGGGGACACATCAAAGTCAATACTTTGAGGTCCGAACGAACAAGTTAAGCGATTAATAAGCTTTCGCATCCGTGGAAGTTTTGAGATATTTTGAAGCCAAGTCCAATATCTTACCTTTAAGGAGTTTCTTTGACACAACATTGCACTAGGGCATGTGACCCCTGATCAGACATCATGCACTCATGATGGCAATCGTACAAATCCTGCTTTTCCTAGAAGCATCGTACAAATCCTGTTCCTGCGGTTTCTGCTGGCACTCGAGATATTGAATTAACCTCAAACAGGTGCAAAATAGAAAAGTCGTATCCATTCTAGAGATCAAAAGGAATTTCTCGTAGGAGACATACATAGAGTCTCTGAGGAAAGTAAAGTATTCACTCTCTAAGATGGTAAAGGTTCCAGTTTCCTGCAAAAGGGTAAATAGTCTTTGAAAAAAAGAAGCCACCGCCCCCAGTCATTTTGATGAACTTGAACCATTAGTGTTAGCCTATTGGATTGGATGTATCGAAAGAGCTCAAAATAGAGTAGCATCTTTTCAAGTTCAGATGCATCTTTCCAAGGCGTGTAACGTTGAAAATGGCTCTTTAAGGTTCTCCACAGCCTTTGCAACGACCTGCTTGAGTGATTTGCTGCGAGAGCGAAGGTTGGTCAACAAAAGAATGGCTCAACAATGGATTTTCCACATTCTGGTCCTATATCCCACTGACATGAGCGCAAGCTCCCAAAGCATGTTTGGAATGCTTAACATGTTCACCTTTGACCCAGGAATTTCAGACCAATTGACAGATATCTCTACCATCGGAATGCCAAACCATTTGCACAGGAAAACCAACTCCACATCGAAGCACCACCTGCATAAATCCCACCCAAAGTTATTCCTTTTTCAGCTTCTCTTTCAGAGTGGTCACTTGCAAGGTGAAGGGCGCGTGATTAATCAAAGAACTAACAGCTGTCAACAGGCATTATACACAGAATGGCTGGATGCTTTGTTCGTGGATGTAATCTAAGAGTTATGGAAAGAAGCCTCAAAACAATAAAAGCAAAAAGGTAGAACATAAAAAATCTTATGCTATTTAATAATAATTTCACAGGGGAATTGAGGAACCAAATCAATGCAATGTTGAATTTCTCATCAAGACCTGCAGGTGCCATGTCTTGTACCCTACTGTTGCTATTTGTTCAGACCTAGAATCAAAATTTTGATTATGCAAGCCCTTATGACACATCATCTGCATATGACAATGCCATTTCGATCTCACGGGTCAAACCACTCTATTGTGATGATATTTGCCTATTATAACATGGTATTAAACTTCCAAATAGCACTTAAGATATTTGTAGGGAAGTCTGACTAAATTCAGTTATGATTGATAGCCTAAGACTTGCAAAAGAGTCTTGACCTCTATTAGGTAGAGGAATCAAATGAATGTACTTTCGAATTGGCTAAAGCAGTAAAGAGTATTGATGTTATAGATTTCACCACCCTGTAAGAGTTTGGCCAAGGAACTGGCTTGAAACACAAAGAGATGAGAACTTAAAGGGAAACGTACCGTTTCAAACGGACGTTAGTGAAAAGCTTCCGTGCCGCAGCCCTTGTGAACATCTTGAAACCACACTGTGACAAGTAAAATTTCACGTAGTGATGAGGTATTGGCCATTCAGAAAAAATGCGTCAGACACAACCTAATCCACTAATTAGTCTATTTCATCCACCCCATAAAGAGTTTAACAATAAAGGCATTGCCAGTGAGACAAACTGAAAGGAGAGGAGAGAACTTTTATCATGAACTAGTACCTGTGTGTCACGAATTCCAGAACCGGCAGTTAATAATACCACAAGATGAAAACCCTTCATTAAAAAGTTGCGGTACCACTTCCTCTGAAACATTATCGAAATCCTTAAAATTAACCACAAACTCTGAAAAAAAGTCTGAAAGAGGAGGAAGAAAACTCGAGACTGACTTAACTGTAGCCAAAGCCTTCTCCTCCAGATGTGCACGAGAACCAAATGCAGCAATAGGAATATCAGATATTCTGAAACTTGAATCATTGCTTGCCGAATCTCCATAATGGAAGTCCTGTCTGGCAACTACATGAATCTGACAGGCAAGAGAAGCACAATCTCTAAATAATTTTGGTTATCTTTCACAAAATACTTAGAAATATCTCAGTCTGGTTACTCGTAGCTTATACAAACCTGATTTTCTAGTTTCTCAAGGTCATTAACTTTGGTTGCCCCATCAGCATCTAGCATTAAAAGCAATTCACCACGGGCATGAAGCATTCCCTGTTTTACAATGCTTTCACAGATGTAAAGAACTTCAATCAATTACGGTTACAAACAGATTAGTAACCTGATGATGCCTCGACTTATATTAGCCATGTAAGTGCATGTGATAGATATAACTCACTTTTCTAATTGCCTCTCCCTTTCCATGATTTCTACCAAGGAGGATGACTCTGACATTGTCCACTGTATGCTTTTTCACAAAGTTGAATGCCACTCTTGCTGTTTCATCTTTACTCCCGTCATCAACAATTATGACCTATTCGGAGATGGAGTAAAACTGATGTAACACAAGGTCCTTTTTTCCCAAACGACTGGATATTAAATATGCAGCACAAAATGGTTCAAAAGTTTATCCAAGACATGTTAATTACTCATCCAACTAATCTACACTGTGGTTGATTATCAAGACTGCTCATATATAACAAAAGCATCATACTGAAAACAATGGTGTGCCACTAGAGTAGGCAATTTCTGCTTGATATTGGGCCAAGAATAACTGATTGATGTTACATTATAGAAGGTTAACCTACACGGGGGAAATACCTCGTAAGAAAAAGACTTGTCCTTTGCCGCACGTTGCTGAAGATAACTGAATACAGAAGAAGGTAAGAATTATATAGCTTGACTGAGCCCATAGACAATATGAGCAGTCCTACTAGAAAATTCATAAAGTGTAAAGCAAATATTGAGATGTGGCACCCCAAAACAATTATGATTACAAAGAGGAAAAGAGAAGACGTAGGGGGAAAGGATTTGAAAGGAGTTGAAATTTTCTGTAATACCCTTCCGCTGATCTAAATATGGGGCATTTGCCCGAACAAAGACTAGAACACCTACTTGGATATTAGAAAACAATCACTAACCAATTTGAAGAAATGTCCATGTACGATAATGCGCTATCAGCTTCCAAACCAAATAGAGATTCATAATTGAGAGCTTCAGAGGAAAAAGAACAATGTGTAGGGAACAAATAGCACATACTTTTGGTTTTCCATCAACATTAGCATAATTCCCTTCTTACAGTTGAATTTTACTGTAGCGTCTCGCAATCATACACCATGAACCCCAATTACACACATTCAGATCCCTTTGCTACACTGAAAAGGATCTTACTATCCTCCACAGTCAAAGGATCCTTTTCCATTATGAGGCAAATTCATGATGCGCTATAAAAACTTAAAAGATCAGAACCGCAAAATGTTTCATATATTTAGCAAATGTAGGAAACGGTTCCCCACCTTGCATCTACTATCATAAGCAAGAAGATAAGCATAGAGTAGTTGGTTTGTTGGTTTAACTTACTTCATGGTCTCATCAATAGCTCCAGGGAGTCGATGTTCTTCGTTGTACGCAGGAACTATTAGAGAGATATATTTTTCTGCAGGATCGTGTATAGAGGGACATTGAACCTGGAAAAGCATTTTAAGTGAAGTCAGCATCTGCCAAAAATTCACAGGCCAATCATTTAACTTTATCTTGGCCGTCGATTCACTGACTACTTCCCAAAATTTAATTTCATAGAGGATAATATTCATGTTTCAGACTTTTCCTTTTCATCACGGCTTATAACTGGTAGTTATCATGTTCTGACACCAAACACTAGAATGGTTATAAAGTTGTTCCAGTGTGGCTGCAAATTAACCACAAGGTGAAGCTTCCTTTGCAGAACATGGAATACCATAATCAAGGCAACAAGCACTGATCAGTGATAAAATCAGGGAGCCTGAACAAAGGTTACTACCTCAGGTATTCTAATGTGATCTGAATTACATGTCAGAATTTGCAACAAAATCCTAATTCCAAGGAAGGCTTTATGAATTGCCTGCTAAAGGTAGTAAAAACCCTCAACTTAAGCCCCCGAAAATCAGCCAAGATCCCAAAGTAAGCAGGCATTCTCAATTCTATTAAACAGATGATTGCAGCAGCAAAAATCTCAGAAAGGACTTTGGAATTTCGAAGCTCTTATCGGTTCTATGCAGTTCGAAAGAAATTTTCAATGGAAACTGACAGGTGACCAGGCGCTACTAAAGCAAATGGCACAGCCCAAATATGAGAACATTTCATTCACCATTCGGCCCGCTTGCACCAATCAGTTGACCTATCGAAATCTCTTTGATTTCTCCTAAGGCTGACTCATCCACAAACACGAAACAACCTCGGCACGCACTACCCACAAGTAAACCATTGCCTAAGCATCAATCTTTTTATGCAAGGAGAAATCAATCCCCATGTATGATGAACACATCTAAAAATCTGAACTATACCTTCTTCAACGAATTTGGATCCTCGAATACCGGCGGAGCTTCCAGATGTCTAAACAAAAGCAGAACAGATTCATCAGAAAAAACAAGCGGCGACTCCCTATCAAATCAAGAACCGTATCAGAAACTTGGAGAATTAATCGAAAGCGTGGGCTTTCTGAGACCGGGCGTACGCGTGATTGTGTCGCCTCCGGTAAGCTTCGAGGACGATCGCCGAAAGCACCCCGAGAAGCACAATGCAGAGCAACGAGATCAGGACTTCAGCTACCGTGAACAAAAGTCCCATCTTTCGTTGGTACACTTTGAGCTCCGGTATGATGGTTGACGACGGACGACGATTCAATGCAGTTCGGTCAGAGTTTTGGTGAATGCCTACCCCTTTTGTTTTCCGAATACGG
This sequence comes from Rhodamnia argentea, assembly GCF_020921035.1. Taxonomy (NCBI): domain Eukaryota; kingdom Viridiplantae; phylum Streptophyta; class Magnoliopsida; order Myrtales; family Myrtaceae; genus Rhodamnia; species Rhodamnia argentea. The sequence goes on along the minus strand of NC_063154.1, from coordinate 3,083,499 downwards.
CTCTGTTTTCAACGTTACTACCTATTTATATGAAAAACTAACAGCAAGTTAGCAACAAGCCCGTCTAGCTCAGTCGGTAGAGCGCAAGGCTCTTAACCTTGTGGTCGTGGGTTCGAGCCCCACGGTGGGCGTTTCATTTTTAGCTTTACCTTTTCGTTTTATGTTATGGCTTCTACCTTATTTTTACTTTTTACTGATAAATTTAGACGGATCATTTTATTTCCAGAGGAACAATATATATTATTTCATTTTTGTCAGTTTTCTGGTGAGAAATTCGATCTCAACGTTTGGACAATTTGTGTCTTAGACACATCAATTCATTAGTGAGATTTATGACCATATCTCATTGGTCTTATCCATTTTCCCTATTCTCTTTTTTCGCTCAGTGTTTTCACATGCGTATGTTTCGTGAAATAGATCACATCTCTATTACTAACGTTCAGAATTTGAGTAATTATAGGACTCGCCCATGTCCTTAAGAGAAGATTTTACTTTTAAAAGGCAGTGTGGTTCATATGCATAAATAATTATGGAGCGCAAAAAAAGTGTTACCATTGTCAATTTTTAGGGGAAGACAATTGAAATGAGGGTAATCGTGCTCTGTCTTGATTGGGAATAGGTGACGATGGTCCTCCCGAATCACCCGAAAACTCTTTTTTGCACTGTAACATGTAAATCTTTATCCGTAACATGTTTTCGGAAATCCGGTAGGATCGTCGGTTGCGATGAAAGAACAGTGTGTTCATGTCCCAAACCTAAATGGATTTAGCACGTAGCATGTTGAATCCAAAGGGCTTGATCTAGCCCAAAAGGCCATCGGGCCCATCATCGGCTCCAACACAAAGGCCTTTCTCATTCAACGGAAAATCCAAAGGCCTTCTTCCCCGGGCCTCTAGGATGAAAAGAGACGGCGATCCATAAAATAGCTCTATTACGTGTCTTGTCAAAAAAAAAAAAAGAACAAGAAAAAATGACTAATCTAAACACGACACTTTCGATAATCGTGGCGAGCTGCCTCGTCACGAACACGACACACCGATATGATTGATCAAATGTATCGTCACGTCAAGTGTCGACACGACGTATTGGCTGCATTTTGTTCGGCTTTTAAAATGGGCTTTGGAGAAATGCAAATGCCTTCAATTTAAAGGGATTTAGAAAAATGATAATTGTATTTGGTAAAAACTCATTTATAAATGATTTTTAGGTTAAATGGTATTTGGTAAAAATAACTTTACAAAGGTGTTTTGGATGCAATTTTTTTATTTTTTTATTAAAAAACTTAAACCCTTTGCTGGACCCATGGCCATCGTCTGCATTTAGTTTGGCATTGGTCTCAGGCAAGAGATGAGCCAAATGTGGCATCGGCGGCCGCCGTTTGAGGTCGATCGACCTCGAGCGGCCCCCAGCGAGGGTAGCACGAACCCAACCGGTCGGCCCTTGCCTAGGTGACCAACCCCTTGTTGGTTAGATCTGGCCTCCACAACTCTAAAGAAGATGAACAATAACAAAGAGGGGCAAAGTCGAAAAATTAGAGAATTGGCGAGGGTAGTTTTGAAAGAACAAAAAAAAATCTTTTAGCATTTGGCTATGCTGAAAGCCCAATGCTGGCATTGAGATTTCAGCTTTTCCCAAGGCTAACATATGGGCAAATGCCGACCTAAAGCTGAACCAAAAGCTTCAAAACTATCTCAAGGAGCTTTAGAGGCTCAAAGCCCTTTAGGAAAACTGAACCAAATGCATCCCCATCGACAGTTATACTTTGTGCCGCACACTCTATAAGCTACGCACAACTAGGAAATTGGCATCCAAACTATGTCCCTGTATAGTTTACATGTGCCTGATCTGTCCTAGAACTCTCATATATCCACATTCCCTCCCTTAGTCCTTCCCACTCATTATCCCACGCCGGTAATGGCAAAAACTCTTGTTTAACTGGGTAAAGCCTATACACACACACATATACATATATCTTTATATATTTATATGTATAATTGCCTCTCTGTACTAATGACAGAGAGAGAGAGAGAGAAGGAGGGAGTGATGATTCATGGGAAACAAGTTGGTCGGAATGGGACCGAGTCATGGAATGATTAAAGCAACCTTACCAAAGGCTGGAATCAGGAAAAGGTGGTTGTTTCAATTTCTCTCCTCGCTTTTACTTTTTCTTGTAGACCTCAGAAGGTAAAGAAGTTGGCCCCTCTCCAACCACAACCCCAACTCTCCCCCCCCACAAAATAAAAAATAAAAAAATTATGCTTTATTATCCTCCCATCTGTTCATCGTCATCATAATGCCACCATCGGTTCATCGATGCAGCCTCATGAATCCCATGATCAGATCATGGAGAAAGCTTACATCTTAACTTAGTTTCTGTAGACTGAAACATGTATGACATCTTTCCCATTTAATCCCTACAACCCAGTTGCGGGCGAGAATAAATAATGTATCGAATCGATCTCTTTTCGATGGTGACTGATCTATAGTACGAAATTCGCTGCGATTGAGATGCCCGAACAATGGCTCTTGACTCTCATGAGCATATATTCCCTAACCGAGAAAAAAAAAAGAATCTTTTGTTGAACTGTTGATCATAGGCCTAATAAAAAAGCCTCAGGAAAAAAACAATCCTTTTGGCTCTGTCCAAGAGATTGATGCCATATTCAATTCGGTGCACAGGGACTTAACTGTTGCACAAAGAAAACAATTCCCAGTGAAAACAGACTCTGCAGAGAAACTTGCAGTTCCTCTTCAAACACCAAGTTTCTGAATTTTGCAGTAAGGTGGAGTTAAATCTAATTAATTGCTGGGAAAAGTTGGCAGGTTGTTTATTCACAGCTTGTGAAACTTCGGGTTCACGGGTTAGATAGATCTGAGGGGCACAAATCACAAGAAAACAGTGTTGGAGCACCAAATTTTACCGTTCTTTTACATGGAAAAACAGGGGAAACGTTGGAAAATCTTATGTCAAACATCAGAAGATGTTCACCTGTGCTTTTCACTTGATGGGGGAAAACCAATGGGGAATGTTTTACCAGCTGGTGATTCAACGACAGACAACAAACGATAATGTCGCTTAGGGCAGGAGGGTTAGTAGTAATCACAATTATGACAATAATTACAAGAACAGTGATGGTAATCAGATAAGCAGTTCTCTTCATGCTCCATGCTGATAATGATTGAGGAAGCAGCCCACCTTACAGTTCATTTATAAAGCCGAAAAAGCTGTGAGGAAGCTTAAAGTCTAAAAAGTTTTGTAACGGTACTGTTTTATCAAAGACTAAGGTAAGCTAAGCATAGATTCCGCAAAAAAGTTCAGAAATTTGTGTAATCACCTCTTTTATCCGAAAAAATATAGGAAAATATGTATCAGAAGACTTGCTCTTTCTTCAGCTGAGAAGAATCTTTCAACTCCCTCAAGAATTTTCCAGAAACATATGATGTGCCAAAAAGGATGCTGAAAATCTAGAGAAGGGTCAGAAATCAGTATGCTCAAGCAGCAAACAAAATCTTGATATTACATTCACAACTATGTGACGTCTAGAAGAACAGAACAAAAAGCAGGCATGATGTCCAAACGAATAAACCAATTCCCCCAAAAATTACAGAGACGCTATCCTGAGAAAAATAGTCAGCTCAAACATTCTAGGGAACAATAACAGATTGATCACCCGAAACGACGGAGATATTGATAACGGCAACAGCGATCGCAGTTTTTGGTCGCGGATGAGCAAGAGCCGCTAGTGAGCCATGGCGACGGGAGGGCAAAAGCTGATGCTCCTTTGATTAGGCATGGCCAACATAGCAGTGTGATCCAAGAAGTCCTTAAGCTCGACCACGGACTGCAAAATTATCCTTAGATCATTGGCGCAACCAAACCCGACGCTTCCCACACGACGAACCGCATACACATAGAAGGTAATGCACCCTTTTCTGAACTTGAACCGGGCCATCTCGCACCTGTTTAGGCCCCGGATGAGCTTCTTGTTCACTTCCCCTAGAGGTATCTCTGGCGGCCACATCCGGTCCACGGCAGACTTCAAGCTCTCAGATTCGAACACGAATACCAGCACCTTCGACTTTTTTGTGCCGAGGCCGAGTGTCAGCGTGTGCCACGCGTGGTGCGCAAGTATTGTGAAATTCGTAGGCAAATAGGCTGTTGTTGAAGGGAAAGGCAATTTGCTGTCGTCGGCCTTATCGGTTGGTGGAAAGGACAGGACTTTCAGGAGCTCAAGAGGCCTTGCTCTTCGGATTGTGAACGACTTCACAATGAATTGGCTGCCGAACCGGAGACCCTTTACTTCGGAACTGGGCTTGAATGAGAAATCTGATGCTGGTTTTGCCGGTGTGGACTGAGTTTGGTCATTGGGGTGTTGGTGCTTCTGCTTCTTGTGCTTCTTGTTCTTCTCCTTCTCTCTCTCTCCCATGGCGTCTTGTAGTTGTTCTTGGACCTTCTGGTGTTTGAGCGAATTGGTAAATGATTGTCCTGGAGTTCTTGTGGGGGCTATAAACGGAGGATTTTCAGGAGTCCTGGCGAGGTTTGTGCATGTTCAAGCTTTCAGAAGCCTCCTCTGCATCAGAAATAAACAGTCAAGAAAGGAAAAAGATAACATAGAAGGCAAGTTCTTCAACGTGAATATATCCCCGTTCACCGTCAGTATATGGTATGAAATTAAATGTCAGATTGTTAAGTGATCTACATCATTCCACGATATAAAGTAGGCTGGTCAGATGCAGGTACTGGTTCCTTGATACCCTCATTCTTGATGAGATATTACAACAATGCCACTTCTATTCGATCTGCCAATACCACAAACTTCAGCCCTTAATCGAGGGTCATCCATCCATCCTGGCCCACAAGAAAGGAACTGAGAAACTGATTGATTGGATGAGCAAAATACCAAAGTCAAAGATCTTTCACTAGCCCTTGATCCCATATGGATCAGAGGCATGACATGTGCCAAGGCATGACCTTGGGCATGGAAGTGATAATTACAGCTCCAAATTTAGCTTGCATTCGCATCAACAGAGGACCGGGACCACACATTGGTGGTGAACTGATTCGGGAAAAATTGTGCTGACCAAGACACTGAATTTGTATTCCGTGCCCATGCGTTGAAACAAAACCCATTTACCAATCTCTTCTGGTATAAAAGACTGATCTAAACTATTCATTGAAACCAAGTTTGACCAGACCATTACGTGATTAGATTGCTATAGTCTTATCAAATGGACATGTCTTGAGGTCATTGTTTGTCACTAGCAAACTTGGGTTTCTGCAGTTCTTCTTCCAGAGCAATTTCTGCAAAAGAACAAGAAAAGAAAGTGACAAGAATGTGAAAAAATTCATGGCTCGCCGACACTCGGAAAGGATCAAATACAGTGGGAGGGAAGTATAGATGAGTGGGTTGACACAGGCAATGAAATGGTTCGTCAGTCATCACAGACCCCACCATTCAGAGCTTGGTGGAATTTGCAGGTCAGAGAGAGAGAAGGAAAAAAAAAAGAGAGAAGCTTTCAATAATTTACAAGTGATTTTTTTCTGCTTCTTTATTGAAATATTTGATTGCATGAGCTTGGGAGAGAGATAGGGTAGGTCTCACCTCAATTGACAACCCAAGTAGTCCTCTCCACAAGCTGTCTTCCTCCAACTCATGGGATCCAAAAGACAGAGTGAGACAGAGAGAGGAGAAGAACTCCACAAGGTCCTTTGTCTCGTGGCCAAATTCCCTGCAGTAATTTGCTCTGAGAATTGACCATCGCGACGAACTGCGAAACATTTCGAACTGTGTTTGTTTTCGTATCAAATTCGTCTTTTCAATTGCCGTGTCATTTTCGAACTTACCAGCCCTTCATCCGGATTGAGGACTTTGGAGGTATAAGCCAAAAGAGATCCGGACGTAGAAGGTGGAATCAGTACATTTTTTGGGAGTATGTTAAAAGAGTTTCTTGAAGATCCACGCGATGTTTGAATTGGAGGAAACAAGAGAGAGAAGGGAAAGGACAAAAAACAAAAATACGAAAAATCAATTGGGGTGTTTAAGAATAAAATTGTACTTTTTTTTTCAGAGATGCACTGAGAAATTTGTCCTAATGTTAATGTAATTGTCGGGAAACATTATGGTTGAGTTTCATCGTACCAATGTTCCGACTAAATTGATGGACTGGACATCTTCCTGTTATTTTAGATAATCTGTTTCAACTAATTTGTAATTTTTGTTGTTGTTGGTTGCAGTCGTTGTACTTTCCGACAAGCAAAGGCAAGAAGATGCTATTTAGCAGTTGCAATTGGAGCTGAATACCACATCACATTTGGACAAGGTTTCGTACAACATACAAATAATAAAAACAAAGAACTGCAAGGAGAATCAACCAAAATGTCTGTGCCGTTAGTCGTGATTGATTTCGATTATATTAAGGCTTCATTTATTTCGTAAAAAATGAGTGATTTTGAAATAATTTTTCAAACGCCGATCCTTTGTATCGCTCCAAATATTTTCTAGCGAAACAAATGAAGCATAAAGTGCGTTTATTTCGTGAAAAATGAACGATTTATAAAACTTCTATCACTTACATAAATGAACGAACGAAAAAAATATATATTTCATCATCCAAGAAAAAATAGTTAGATATAAATTATTGTCCATAGTAAAACATTTTTAATTGAATAATTATTTCAAGATTATAAGCGATTATTTTTAGAAAAATATTTTTCAAATCATATATTTTTCTTTTCTAAGTTGAGAGAATCCGTTTTTTAAGCCCGTGGAAAGATGGGTCGGGATCAATTCCAATAAAACAAATGTCGGATCATAGAGATGCGCTTTTATTTAATCAGAAGAAGTCCCAAAATACACTCCACGAGTTTCGAAACGTAGCAAATCCAAAAGACTCGGGAGGGGATAAAGAACCCGGTTACTCGATAGGTTATTTCTCCTTTGGACTTTAGCAACTCAATCAGCCACCCTATTTGCTTCTATACTAATACGGGTCATATTTAGCTTCGAGTTGGGCCTACAAAGTTGATGGGCTTCGCTGACATGAGTTTTCACTGATTTTGATGGGCGATCTTGGGCCAAGATTTACGGCCCAATCCATGGCCCGTGGTTTGTAATCGAGCCCGGCCTTGGAACACCAGATTTCTTAGAAATTCTCGGATCATGCTTTCGTATCTCGTGTGATGTTATTCAGTTTTGCTAGTTGAATTGTTCATATGAATCCAGGCAGATTAGGTTTTATCTTTTTATTCAGTTTATTAGTTTAAACTTTTCACTAGCCCGGGTTGAATGCATATAGATATATGTCCCTTTTTTCATGCATATGTTTATACGCGTGAAACCCTAAAATAGTCGCGTCTTAAAACTAGGAAAGAGAATGAGAAAAAAAATAATCTTTGATCTTACTAAATAAGATGTCGAGATATCATCAATAATTCTTAAAATACCGAAACTATATACGGGAAAATAAACCTAACCACGATCGAGAATAGTGTCGCGCCAAGAAATTGGGGCATCAAAGTACCCAAATATGTCCTCTGGGGCAAGTCTAGAGGTGATTTTCTGGTTTTCCATTTCTGATATGTTCTACTTATCATTTGGGTGCAGTTTTATTATGATCCAACCGGATCCCGTCTACACCAGTAAGAAGGAGGTTCTGCTTGCATGGAAGGAGGTGGGATACATAGTCATCGATGAATAACTTAAAAAGAACAACTTTCAAAAAAAAAATTCGAATTTCTTGGAGTTCATTTTACAAAAAATAACGAGGAAAACATTCTCCGTCAATAGAAAAAACACATTCAAAGGCGAGAAAAATCCTCTTTTTGAAAACAGAATCATTTTTCCCTCCTCTTTCTTTCACTCAAATCAAGCACATTCTCTTATGCGTACTCATTTGAATTATTTACTTTCTCTGTCGCTGTGGTCGGTGACCAGCCAAAGAAGAAGGGAAAAGAAAAATAAAAAGGTAGAAAAATAATCAAATATTCAAAATTTAAGATAAGAAATAAATAAAATAAAATAAATAAAATTTTATTTAAAGAAGTGCACGGAGGAAAATCCCATACCAAACGACAAAAAATATTTTCCAGTTCAATCAAACACCAAAATAATATTGTCTTTTTCCTGGAAAAATTATTTTTCCACAAACATCACATATTGTCTCTCTCGAATCTTGACATTAGCTCAAGGAAAATTGGATCATATATCGTTAGAATATGTTGTTTACTTTTGATGTTATGGTTGTTAACTATCAATTTCCGTCGTGCCGCCAATTGTTATTCGCATTTTTGTTGGACAATTGGCAAGTAAGGCTCCGTTGGTTTCGCAAAAAATGAATGGTTTTGGAAAATATTTTCCTAAAGATAGATCGTTTATATTGTTTAAACGGTCAAATAGCCGTGGGATCTTTGAACTTTAAATTGAAGAGATGCAACTTATGAGAGGCATTGTATCTTAAAAATAATTACTATCTTTCTCTGGTTTCTTCTTTTTATTTGATTTACTCCATTCTTCAATTTTTGAAACTTAAGTTCTTTTGAATTTGTAGCCTTTGTTCCACAAACCCTTCTCTAAGACCAGACAATTTAGCCCAAAGTCAATCAATAGAGTAGAGATGAAACTACAAAATTCTCGGTCGCAGGACCTAAGAACTAAAAGTTCCTTGTTATATTAATGGGACGTCCGAAGTACAAATTTGACGTCGCGGTCCCCTCGTCCCACACACATCGGGCAATTAATGGAGAACGAGCGGAAGTGTGGTAATTCAAGCAATTCTCGACACTGGCTTACAATTGAAATTCGGAATTCTCGGTCAAGTGAATGTGAAATGATTTTGTTTAATGTTGTAGACTGCTTTTGTTTCGCGGAAATGAATGATTTGACAAATATTTTCTTAAAAATGATCGCTTATATTATTTGTAAAAATGAATGAACAAGAAATATTCTCATCCTCCATAAAATATTTAGTTATAAATTGGTTTCGGCAATGAAAGCATTTTTTATTAACTGGTTATCTCAAGCGATTAATATTAGGAGATTTTTTTTTTAAATTATTCATTTTTTACGAAATAAACAGAGCGAAAGCCACGATAATTAAAATACGGTTGCTTCCGTTGCAAACGCTTGAAGCCTTTTAGAAGCATACAATATGGACAGTGAACTTCTTTTTCTTGTTTTCCAAATTTGGGAGGTAAAGCACCTATTACTTTTTTTTTTTTTTTTGCAGTGGAAATAGACCAACCTTGAGACTTGTAAGTACATGCAACCATAAGAAAGACTCGTTCTGCTTGCTATCTAAACTTCAATGTTTTGCAAAACACGTGTGTCAACTTTTGTTGGAAAAATTATAAAAAAAGTCATAAATTTATTATATTGACACCAATTTAGTGGTCTGGCCAATTAGGCCATAAATCATTACCGTGAACGCCGACCGGCAAAAAGGAAAGGAAAAGAAAAAGAAAAGAAAAAAAAGTATTAAAAATGTCCATGTCAAGACCAACCGTGCTACATAGGATTGCCGGCGTCCATGTTAGCGATTTTCTCTCTAAATTGGCAGGATTGACTGAATTAATATTGATGTGAAAAGATTTAGGGCTAAATTAGCCCAATTGAAAGGTTTTGGACCGAATTCATATCAATGCAATAAGTCTAAGACTTTTTTGGTATTTTTTCCACCTTTGTAAGCACGATAAATGGCAATAAGGGTGCTTACAATAACCAAATACATGTGAAGTGTAGTAGGGAAAAGTACCAAAAAAGTCCTAAATTTATTGTAATTATGCCAATTCAATCTTTTTTTTTTTTTTGCCTATTCAGTCCTAAACATTTTGCAATTGTACCAATTCAATCCATTCGGTCAAATTTAGCATACCTTTCGGTGACATATTTATTTTAATATATATTAATTTTTTTAATTTATTTTATTCTTTTATTCTTTTCTTTTTCTTTCCCTCTTCATCTTCTTCCTTTGGCCATTTGTCTTCTTCCTTTAGCCAGCGACTAGCTTCAGACGAAGCTTGCCCTATCGACCACCGGCAAGGGTAAGCCTCGCCATGGCTAGGCGAGGCTCACCTCGCCGGGGCCGTGCGAGGCCAAGCATCATTAGCTCAGATCTGTCGAGGTTGAGCCTCACCATGGCTGGGCGAGATAGGCCGAGACCTTTCCGGATTTGGGCAGGCGAGGTGGATTTCACATTCATTGTTAGGACATTGGTATTTTTCCAAGCCACTCTTGGTGGACATTGTAGGACAAGATTAAGTTGCAAAGTTCCAAAGCCGCTAGCTGGAGAGGAAGAAGATGAAGAGGAAAGAAAGAAAAAAATTTGAAAAAGAAAATTTAAAATTTAAAAAATATTAATATATTATGTCACCGGATGATGGCGGCGGACGGCCCCCATGCCATCTTCGGCTAGCCAAATTTGGCCAGATAAACTGAATTGACACAATTGTAAAAGGTTCGGGATTAAATCGAGAAAAAAATGTTTAGGATTGAATTTGCATAATTACAATAGGTTTAGGAATTTTTTGCTAATTTTCCCATTAGAGTAAGCTATTACATTCCGGCTATTCGAAAGGAGGATTTTTCATATAAAGACTCATACAATTAATCGGCCAGCACAAGGTGATCGCGACCAATGTTTGTCCGATCTCGAGCAACTTAATAAGTTGAAAGCGAGTTCAATTTTGCATTCCTTTTCTATTCGGAGAGTCGAATCTACGTTTGAGAATCAAGCGAAACCGATTTTAGGTAATGATATAATATAACCTTTTCAAGCCTAGGCATTTAGAGGAAATACTCACGTAGAAATAAGAAAAATGCAAAGAGAAAATAACATAAATGATCCTTAAATTTTGACTTAATGTGCAATGTGGTACTTAATTTTTTTATTATGTTCAATATTGCGGTTGAACTGTATGAAAATGTTCAATGTTGTCCCTAAACTTGAACTAATAAAAGGATAACATCGAAATTTTTTATATAGTTTAAGATTAAATTGAATATATATATGAAAATATTCAGTGTTATCCCCGAAAATTTTGATTTAATGTATAATGCGATCCTTAAATTCTTTTATTATGTTCAATCTAGCCCTCGAACTACGTGAAACTGCTCAACGTTGTCATTGAACTTGAATTAATGGAAAGATAACATCGAACATTTTTATATAATTTAGGAATTAAATTGAATATATATCAAAATGTTCGATATTATCTCTGAAATTTTTTATTTAATGTGCAATGTGGTCCTTAAACTCTTTTATTATGTTCAATATAGTCCTTAAACTAGGTGAAATTGCTCAACGTTGTCCCCGAACAATGATAATATTGAATATTTTCATATAATTTATGGATTAAATTAAACATATATCAAAATATTTGACGTTGTTCACTAAAAATTTAGCTTAATGTGCAATGTGGTCTCTAAATGTTTTTATTGTGTTCAATCTAATCCTTGAACTATATGAAAATACTTAATGTTGTCCCTAAACTTGAATTAATGGAACGGCAACATCGAACATTTTCATATAATCTAGAGACTAAATCGAACATATATAAAAAGTTTAGGATTACATTAAACGAATTTAAACCTGAGCGACGGCATTATACATTGAACTAAAGTTTCGAAACTCATTAAAAACGTTGCATATCATGTCAAAGTTCAAGACCGCGATTTTTCCTCGCGCAAAACGTTAGAACACGGTGTCTCCCGAGCGAGGAAAACCTTGGACATCGTACGCAACTGGGGATAGAAAAGTCAGTCTCCTTCTAGACGGGCGCAACTTTCAACCAATGCACCTAACAAAAAGATACGAAATGAGTAAAAGTGTGGTCACCAAAAATATCAGAATATATATTAAAAAAATATATTAAAAAAAATAAAAAATATCAGAATGAATTTTAAAAAATAATAATAATTGATGGAGAAATAACGACCCTCGAGCATAATTAAATCTTCAAAAGTCAAACCTAATTGCATGCACCGAAAAGTCCGAGTTTCATCTAGACCTTCTTGCCTGTTTCCCACCAGCTTTATCTTTTTCTTTTTCATTTTTTTTTAGGGGGGTCCGTTTACACCTAAGTGACGACGTCACCAACTTCTTACGCCTATATGACGACGTCGTGACGTGATCATTTTATTGCTTACTTGAAGTGATTCGAGCGCTTTGCTTCTCCACATTCCAATTTCGAATTTATTGCATGAGGTGATCAATTATTGGGGGAAAAATCTCAAATGATGATTTCAAATGCCCTCTCTTTCTCAAAAGGGCTTTTCTTACACCTTCACTTGTGGCCGTCGAGGGCGGCATCGCCTGTGGCCGGCGAGGTCAACCCTCACCTAGCTCTCTTTGGCTATCGCCCGAGAATAGTCATCGGCGAAAAGTAAACTGAAAAATAGAAAAAGGAAAAAAATAAAAAATAAAGAAATATAAAAAAATAAAGGACGAAAATGCCCTTGACCAATCTGAAGATTTGGCTCGTCGGTGAGGTTAGACACTTTTTTTATACTAATATGACTATTTCATGGTTTTATGTGAAATAATATTCAATTTATACTCTCTTTTGAGAAAAAAAGGACAATTCATGTCTTTATTTGAAATTTTTTCTAAACTATTAAAGTCAACAATTTATGAAAATCTCAACACAATCATTATCTGCCCGGCCAAGCCCTTCCATTGTGAAGCAATTCAACGTCTATTGTTTCTCTAACCAAAACAAAAAAAAAGATTTTTTCTTGACATTAACACTCTCAAACATTCAACTAGTTAATTTGAACGCGGCACATAATCTATTGATAACATCCGGAAGAAATGCCGAGGCTTACACGAGTTAATGCGGTGTGTCGACCGAATATCTCTTGCGTGCATTCTCCTTACAGCTATGCAAATTATAAAATCGACTATGAAGTGAGCTCGTTCGTAATCGGACGCCGAATTTGATGGTAATTTTGTCTTCCAAGTGCAGGTGCTCCTAAGATCGTAGACACAGAAAATTTCAATACCTGAAAGCGAAGACCAAGTCAACGCCTTTCCCGTTATTGGTGGTCATCTTCTTTTCGATTAGAACTTTCGAAGCACCCAGAAGAGGACAAACCAACTCTCTCATCTACCGTTGTCTGTTGTCGATTTCTTTATCAATCCGTGTAATAATTCCACGGAAAGACCTTTGCGTTTTCTTGGACGACGGCTAATTTCTTCGAGTGAGAATGGCTTGCTTTCACACCCGAGCGCCTCCCCTTTCCTCCCCCTTTGCTCGGGTCTAGTTTTCACACTCTCCATCATTTTCCTCCGTTGAAGCTTCAACTGCTGCCTCTCTCTCTCTCTCTCTCTCTCTCTCTCGCTCTCTCCCTGGAAGCTGGGTTGGTTCTCTAGGAGGAGAGGGGAGAGGTGAGAGTTTTGATCTTTTCTTAGCTTCTCGTATATGGGGTGTTGCTTGAGCGCAAGAATCAACTATCTGTTTCACACAGGTATGAACCGGTCCTAACTCGTTTTCAGATGAAAGTTTGAGCTATGCTTCTTGCCCCAACTCGTGTACGAGGATTGCATTGGGTGTTATTGCCTGAATTAAGGACATGTGATGGATAAATGAGCTAGCTGTGTTGGCTATTGACCCTCCATTTGTTTTAGCAAGTTTCATTTTCTTTGATCAGGGGAAAGCTTTATTAATATTGATGAGTTGTCTTTTTGGCTGATCCGTTTGTTGTTGGGTTATTCCGGATAAAAGTTTGTACTCAAGCTTCTCTTGAGTACCAGAATCTTTATTCATGTCTAAAGCTGCTCTTGTTGTCTGGATCTTGAATGCTTGGTTTTGAGTATTTTCAGTCCTGTTTTTTTTTGTAGGGTCTAAGATCACTACAAAAGGTTCTCACTATTATATGTTTTGGCTGCAAATAATTACATCAAACAATGCAGAAAATGTTGATATAGAATGTTGAGACAGGTTGGAGTAGCTGAAACCGATGATCGGATGTAACCTATGAAGAATTACTATTCTTTCATATGTGATGAGATAAATGGCTCTTTCACTTTTGTGTAGGGGGGAAGCAAGGGAATGTCTCAGGTGGTTTGAGCTGCAAGGTCTCATCCTATTCGGGGCCTCAAACTCCTCGGACAGAGGATGAGATATTGCAGCTATCCAATTTGAAGAGCTTCAGCTATAATGAACTCAGGGTGGCGACCAGGAACTTCCGGCCCGACAGTGTGTTGGGTGAAGGAGGTTTCGGGAGTGTTTACAAGGGATGGGTCGATGAACGGACCTTCGCTGCAACCAAGCCTGGAACTGGCATTGTCATTGCTGTCAAGCGGCTTAACCAGGAAGGTTTCCAAGGTCACAAGGAGTGGTTGGTGAGTGTCATCTTCAGTACTATGTATCTCTAAATAGTTTAGACATTCACAGCTTCTCTCGCATATGTTTGCCTTTGAATGTAAAAAAGCGGACAATGTCTATTAGGCATGTGGCATGCAAATTATTGCTGGCCATGTTCTTAAAGAATTTGATTTTAGCCACGCATGTCAGTTTTGTTCTCTCTTTAACATTAATTTCAAAATGCAGACCGAAATAAATTACTTGGGGCAGCTGTACCATCCCAATCTAGTGAAACTGATTGGTTTTTGCTTGGAAGATGAGCACCGGCTTCTGGTGTATGAATTCATGCCTCGAGGCAGCTTGGAAAATCATCTCTTCAGGAGTGAGTAGCTTCCTGTACTAAGCGTGCTCTTCTCTTCTTTTCTTGAAATTTTTTTCTTGTAAACTTGTAACTTAAAAGTCCAATCTTCATAAACAGGGAATTCCTACTATCAACCACTTTCCTGGAAACTCCGCATAAAGATTGCGCTTGGTGCTGCCAAAGGTGTCGCATTCCTTCATAGTGATGAGGCCAAAGTGATATATCGAGACTTTAAGCCATCCAACATTTTGCTGGATTCGGTATGTAAATGGAAAAGTTCTGTAGTGATATATAGCAGAAAGGACTCAGAAGTTTTTGTCTCGCACTTCGCACTCTTGAATTTTGCATTATGTGTATAGGATTACGATGCAAAACTTTCCGATTTTGGATTGGCCAAGGATGGGCCGACAGGCGACAAAAGCCATGTCTCTACAAGAATAATGGGTACCTTTGGATATGCTGCTCCAGAATATATGGCCACAGGTATCTGTCAATTGTACAGTTCATTTTTACATTCTGATATCCTGATTTTTAAGCAAATGTTACTGCCCGCAATTTCATCCATGTTGTCCCGAAATTATCCTGTACTAGGCGGAAAAGCCTACTACTTGATGCAGCATTTTCTAAGTTAGTACTCGACTCAGGTGAATTTGTGAGGACTGAGTCAGATCTGTTATGGAAAGACATCATGAACTGGTCATGTGCTCATGTTTGTTCATTTCGGCTTGCATACGAAGATTTCATCTGATCGACCAACAAGCTGTGGAGCTAATTTTTTAACGAAATCCTTAAAGACAATCAACTGGCATATCCAAGCATCATGATGGTCATGATCCATAAAAGTCGCCCGGCCTAGATTCCAACATTTAACTCTTTCTCTTGTGCAGGGCATCTCACTCAAAAGAGTGACGTCTACAGCTTTGGTGTTGTCCTCGTCGAAATGCTATGTGGCCGGCGAGCTGTGGACAAAAACAGGCCGGCGGGAGAGCACAACTTAGTCGAATGGGCCAAACCTTACCTCACGAGCAAACGGAAGATTCTCCAAGTGATGGATCCTCGTATTCAAGGGCAGTACTCGTTGGGTGGGGCCCTGAAATTAGCGAAGCTCGCAATCTGCTGCCTCTCAACCGAACCTAAGAACAGGCCGAATATGAACGAGCTGGTCCGAGCGTTGGAGCAACTTCAGGCTTCCGAAGAGGCGAAGGCTAACGAAACTTTGTCAGAAGGGCAACACCCTTCAAGTTCGAGCGATGATTCCAAACATCCCAGGAGCACCAACGACAATCATAACAGACACAACGCATTTCAATGAATGGCATGGTCTGTAGAGCTATGCCACAATTGGGAGGCGGGTTTTGAACTCGCTGTAGCTACACTCGCCGAACGAATCTTCGGTTTTCAACCTGAAAACCGTAGGGAATTACGATCCCCGGACCATTGTCAGTCCCAATGTTTTCAGCACCTCAGCTGCCGAATCCTGAAGAGAGAATACTGTATCTGGGTTGTATGTTATTCCTGCATAGCCGATAATATCATCCACTTGCTGTGTATACAGGTTGTTTATTGTAATGAATACCGACTTTTGCCTTGCTGATGGAAAGATCGAGCTGAATCGGCACATCGATAGAGGCTTTGGATACCTATTTACGCACTCCGCATCCCGTTCTTTCCTTTCCTTTCCTTTCCCTTCACTTTATCCTTGAAAAAAAAAAGAAAAAAAGGGAAGCTTTGAGCAGCAATCCAAAGGGCTTATAAAGCAAAGCATCCTTAGCTTTGTGTGCGCTATGGAGAAGCGGTCTGATAGCTTTTTCTGGGAATATATGCCATTCCTGTAAAAGAGAGTAAACATTCTCAAATTGTGACCATATGCAAGATGAGGAGCTGGCCATGGATTAAGATCACCATGTGACTGGAATGTAGGGCAGAGAAAGATAATCTTTGTTCACAAAATTGCGGCGCTTTTCCGGCGAGGCACGAGAACGGTGCATCTTTGTGAGTGACATACTCGTGTGTCCGTCTGCATTTCAATCTTTCTACGCTAACAAAACGACGTACTCGTCTGCAACGGGTTTAAATTCAGAGAAGCTCGTTTTGGTTAATCCTTCGTAGATTCATTTGGGAAAGGTCGGAGGTAATCATAAAATTTACATATATAAATGTAGAATTAGGAGCATGCGACCAAAGCCGTCTTAGCTCAGCCGGTAGAGCGCATGGCTTTTAACCATGTGGTCGTGGGTTCGATTCCCACAGACGGCGAACTTTAATTTTTTTTTTTTCGCCCCTGAGGAAGGTCGACATGTGACGAAAGTAAAAACTGTTCATGGGGTTCCCGTCAATGCCTGCCCAATTTGCCAAATGTAGTATTAAATTCAAATGTGTTTTTGGTTGACCTCCAAGACCAAGATTCATGTGATCACCATGCACTCCACTAATGCCCATTGCCGCCACCACCGCCACCCTCCGAACCAGATTCTTCTCCCACCGCCATTTTCTCCTGCACTCGCACACACTTTTGTAACTCCTCTCTCTCCTTTTGCCCTTTCTTATTCCCTATGCATCTCCTCCTCTTCTTCTTCTTCACATCCCTTGGTTCTCTTCTTCATCTGAACCTGGCTTTTCTTTTCCTTCTTCTTTCAAGGTTTCTAATAATGAAATTCGAGGACTTGCTGATGCAGAGAACCGAGGAGAAGCAGAAAAGACAGGACCTTGAGGAGGAGGTCTCTCTCTCCCTCCCTCCCTCCCTCCCTCTCTCTCTCTCTAGCAAATTGGTTCTTTTATGACAAGATAAAGAAAAACATTGACAGGTGACCAAGTTGCAAGCAGAATTGGATGGGCAGCAAGTGCTCAACAGGGTCTTGCACTGTGCACTCGACTGCCCTGCTTCTTCCCACCCGGGTCTTTCCTCTCTGATTCCACCTCAGGTGATGAGCTCCACCATCTAGGCAACCGTTGATACACGATGTTTGCGATTGTATTCGCAGTTGCATTGCATTTGATTCAGTGTTCTTGTATTTGTGTCATGACCTTGTGCCGTGTCATCTGTTGTCTTGGTTATCTTAATGTCATCGAAAAAGTAATGTATGCCGACTCGATTTTATTAGGGCCGAGCCAGATAGATTATAATGATGGGTCTAGATGAAGGTGCAGCACCCTTTTGGCTTAAGAGATTTCATGATGCTCCCTAGGACTTGTCGACCTCACGTTGACGCCCCAGAAGCTTGAGTAATTTGAGCAAAAGTATGAGACCAGCCATGTCAATATGACATGGGTGGTGCATGTGCTGTAGAGCTGGGAAGTCTCTTTGCTTCTCTTACCTAATTGATAAGGCTTTTGACTATGATTTCCCAACGCTGTTCCCATGTACAGGTTCAGGCGCTTCTGTCTGAATTAGCTATGGTGGAGGAAGAGATCGTTTGGCTAGAGGGGAAAATCAAAGATATGAAATTGAGGCTGTACCAAGAAAAGAAATACACCCACGAATGGCAGATGCTGCAGCAGCCCCGGCGACGGCGGCAACCGGATCGTTGTATCGAATACCAAGCGGAGCTGAGAGAACACGAACAGCCTTCGAAAATGCACTATTTAGAAGAATCGAGGAAGCAGAAAAGAATCGGTCAAAGAAGAGCTTCGGTTGGTTCTGCTTCAGACATGCTAAGCATCAGTTCCACGAGGTCCAGTGGTATGTGATCATTATTAGCACATATTTGTTGCCAACTAATGAAATAATCTCTAGATATTTCTTAATGACTTTCGATTTCGTACCTAAATATGAACTTTTGATCCGTGTTCACGAATTTCTTTTGCTGTACGGAATGTGATCGAGCAGAAGAAACTATCGACAAATCAATCAACCATGTCTGGAGCAGTAGATACCACGATGGTATGGGCCGAGAAAATGGATACGTTACAGAGAAGCCTAATGAGCTCTCTGAAAAGCTGATCAAGTGCCTCATAAGCATATTCCTTGAATCGAACCGCATGTCGCAGGATAGAGAAGGACCTAATCATGTTCCGAAGCTCGCCCTAGCTTGCAAGAATTCCCAGTCCTCTGCAAAGAGCTCGTTTGGCTGCAAAATCTCTTCGACTTTTATCGATGGTTACATCTCCAGTCTCGACCCTTACGGCGTGTTGCTAGATGTGAATGGTACTTTCAGAGATATTGGTCGGTACAAAAGCTTTATCCCAATCACCAGAAGCTCATTAGACATTGTGCATCTTCAGGAGTGTTTGCCTGCAATTGGGAAATTAAGGTGAGTCCCACAATCATTGAGAGAACCAACAGTCGGTTGGACAGAAAATCTCTTCGAGAGAAAACTTATGCAACTCCGCCGATTCTTTTCAGGGTCTTGGTGCACAAATTGAGCAGTGTAGACCTGAGCTTCTTGACATATAAGCAGAAGTTAGCCTTCTGGATCAACATCTACAATGCCTGTATAATGCATGTACTGTTAAGACATCTCAAACGTACATGAACAACATCTGAAATCGGTCACTGTCTGACACATAATCTCATTTCTGCCAAACTTTCCGATCCAGGCTTTTCTGGAACACGGTCTGCCCTCCTCTCAGGAGAAGCTTCTGGCGCTAATGAACAAGGTATGCCGATACTTCCTGAACTGATAAGCAAGCATTGCGCGAACGTGGTTTTATTTACATGAAGTAAGATTTCATCTTTAGTACAACGGGAACTCGATTTCGATTGACTATGATGAGACTTTGAGGCAGGCTGCATTGAACGTGGGCGGCATAGTACTAAACGCTCTGGCAATCGAACATTTCATTCTCAGACATCCATGTGAAAGCAAACATGTAAGTGCAAAGAGGACAGGATATTTTAGTCAGGCTCTTGAAACATATTCATCAACGGTTCTCTTGCTCGTTCATGTTAGTTCATCTTCTGGACAGATTGATGGTTATTATACTCTAGTTGACTTGGCACCAGTTTTTTGTATAATCATCTCCGAAGATTCGTCTAACACCACGAACTTGTCTGTGCAAAAGGGTTCAATGGACGAGAAAGAAATGCTGCTTCGTCATGCCTACGGCCTCGGCTATCCCGAGCCAAATGTAACCTTTGCCCTTTGCCGGGGCAGCTGGTCTTCCCCTGCAGTAAGTTTAGTTAGTCTCCTAACTGTCACTTCTCATTGATTCAACCAAAACTCTTAGTCGTCTGCTCTTGCTATTTTTTGCTAATTCTGTTGATTCACAGTTGAGGGTCTATACACCAGAAGACGTGGTGAACGAGTTAGGGAGAGCAAAGGTCGAGTATTTGGAAGCGTCGGTCGGGGTCACGAGCAAGAGAAAGATCGCCGTGCCAAAGCTTTTGCAGTGGCACATGAGCGATTTCGCAGATGACATGGAGTCGCTCCTCGAGTGGATCTACAGCCAGCTGCCGCGTTCCGGGACTCTCAAGAGATCGATGATGGAGTGCTTGAACTACGACGCCAAGTCCCGGGCCTCCAAGATGGTCGAAATCCAGCCTTACCAATCCGAGTTCCGGTACTTGCTGGCCCTGTAACCGAAACAAGCAGAGACATGTCCCAATCAATGGGAAGAATGCACCAGAAATCCGACAGATTCCGCTCGTCAGGAGGCGAAAACAATGGCCAGGCAGCGTTAAGCCATGGTCTAGGCCACGCTACGACGCAGCGTGATTTGTGCTCGTTTTTCGGTCCGATTCGAGATTCAAGAGTGCGAAAAACAGATTATCTCGGCTGATCGAGCAATTATTTGGATTTTGGGCAATCAGCATTCTTTCTGTGTAAATGGATCAGATCCCACCTTTTGACTCTATAACATGAATTCAGTGATTTCGCATCTTCTTGTTGAAGAATGTGGTTGCTATGTACTTATGTAAATGGGAAAAAGATATTAACGACGGACAATAAATGTGGAATAATTATGTTTTAAATTAATATATGCTCCAATGAAATATCGAGGCATCATTAATGCTTTGGATTGGACGAGCATAGCCATTTACAGCGTAACAATGTCGAAGATACTCAAATTGAATGTCCATTTAAAGTGGGATGCACCCCCTTTCATATGTTACACTATTGAACAAAAATAGTTATAAAATTGAGATAATACCATGAAAAATTTCAAATTAGTACACTTATGAAAAATTTACACCAAATTATTTTTTTGACCATAAAAAATCTTAAACCGGTACTTTTGTGACAAATTTACACTAAAGTAGTTTTTTTTACCAAGAAAAATCCCAAGTTAGTACATCCGTGATAAATTTACTTTCTATTAAATTGGATTAATATCACGAAAAATATTAAATTGATAAACTTGTGATAAATAGAGAGTAAAAATCACAAACCGATAAATCCGTGAACTGTTATATGTCATCCAACTTAGCAATTTGACGGTTAAATTTAACGAAAACAAACAATGAGTAAATTTATCATAGGTGTATCAATTTGGGATAAATTTGTTACAAGTATTGGGGTTTTTAATGATAAAAAAATAATTTAAGATGAATTTATTATAAGTGTATTAATTTAGAGTTTTTCGTGACTTTGATGAAATGGTAAAGAGTTAGGTGAAGAAATAAAATCCTCGGTGGGCCTCGGCTATCATTTCGTCGCCTCGGCCTGCAGCTGCGCATAACCATGCTGCACACGTGGACGGTCGCGATCTCAGATTCGCCTAAGTAGAGGCTCTCCACTGCCTCCACGCGTCATTCGGTTGACCGAGTCCCGTCCTCCACCTCTGTCCGCTCAGCTGTCACCTGATTGGTCGACAGCACCGGGAAGGAAAAGGTTCCTGGTTTTTTCCTATCAGCGTTGATAAAAGGTTCCTGCTTTGCTTCATCGGTTTTAGAACCCACTTGTCAAATTTCTTGTTTATGTCTTTCCCTCTTGTTTTCTTCGCCTTTTCTTGAGAATCTCTGCACGACAAAATTTGTGCGCAGATCCAAGTTCACGCACCTCTGCGCGCCTGCTGTCTTCTCTATCTATCTCTCTCTCTCTCTCTCTCTCTCCGCCACTGACGCCACTGTGGACTGTGGAGTAAGGGCAGCACCCGTTCGTCTTTGTCGTGTGATGGAATTATTAATGCCCTTTTGACAGTCCCAGTCGTTGCGCTGGTTCTTGACGAAACCCCCCGCGAAAACCCTCGACTCCGGTGTTGAAGAGTCGCATCCCACAATCTCCAGAGACTCTAATCTCTTCGAGGTAATGCGCATTCTTGACCGAATTCGATTTCCCGAGTTGAATTTCGTGTTCTCGGTCTGTCGGCGTCTCCGTGCATGCATGCCTGGTTTTGGGTTTTGTTTCGAATTTTGGGATTTCGCCATTTTCTTATTTTTGTGTATTGAGGTTCAGAACGGGTATGAATTTGTCGAATTTGAGTTTTTGGTGGTCTTCGTGCTTATTCTACGGTTGATCTGATGAAACTGAAGCTCTGTCTTGTTCTCACTTTCACTCCCACTCTTGTAGTGGCGATTAAGCTGCATGATCGTTGTATTGTTAGGAATGGGGTGGGGCTGGTTCCAATTGGTTTCGCATTGTCAGATTCATTGTGCCGGACTTTCTGTTGAATTTTGTTGCAATTCTCTGGAATTTGTGGGTACAACTTTTCGGTTTTCCAGCTTTATTTGCTTTTGAAACTACAGGAAACTTGTTTGTTCTGTTTTGAAAGTGTTATTATCTGAAAACAAGGAAATATAGTTTTCAAATTCAAGCTGGAGGGGGAAAACAGTGGTTTAGTTGTTTTTAGTTTGACTGAAAACACGGGCATTGGTAGATGTGCTATCACAGCAGAGATTAGACCTACTCTTACCTAGTGTTGAGCACCCCAACCACCCTTTCTTCATGACTGTTATCGATGGAGACCCAGAGAGGGAAGCAGATTGAAGAATGCTTGACATGGACTAAGCTTGAAGAAATGGCCTTTCCAGTGTCAGGCTTTTGGAGGAGAAGTTTCAAGGCAGTTCCCAAATATCTTACATAATAAAGATTAAGTAAAACATGATTTACTTTCACATTCACTTCCTGCATATATCGAGTAATCCATGGATGTGGAGATCGTTAGATCCATGGTTTCTTTTTTTTTCTTTTTTCCTTTTTTTTCATTCTGTGAATATCATGAATATTTGCAACAACTAAAAAGTTTAGTTTTATGTGGCAAGTATGTGGTGAAATGATTTAATTAAATTAGCTTGACATAAGTTATTTGTACACTGTATATACCAAACAACGCTACGTTTATTAAGTGCTATTCTTCATCTATCCAGGTTCTGACTTTTTGGGTATCAAAAAAATGGGAAGCTTATCTGATCACCAATCCGATGGGGATACAGACATTAGTGATTCCGACATGGATGATTATGAAGATAAATCATATGAAGAGCTGAAGAGTGGGAATCACCAGGTCAAAGTTTCAGATGAGGCATTTGCATGCCCCTACTGTCCCAAAAAGAGAAAGAGAGATTACCAATATAATGAACTGCTACAGCATGCTTCCGGGGTGGGCAAGAGTTCCTCGGAAAAGAGAAGTACAAAAGAGAAGGCCAATCACCTAGCTTTGGCAAAGTACCTGGAAAAAGATCTATCGGGCGTGGCCGGTCCTTCAAAACTTGTTGATGAGGGTAAAGCTCCAATTGGCTGTAGCCATGACGATATGTTTGTCTGGCCATGGAAAGGAGTAGTCATGAACATTCCTACTCGACGAGGGGAAGATGGGCGTTACGTCGGCGAGAGTGGGTCCAAGTTGCGGGATGAGCTGACGAGAAGAGGCTTCAATCCTACGAGGGTTCACCCGCTTTGGAATTACCGGGGTCACTCTGGAAGTGCAGTGGTGGAATTCAACAAAGGTTGGCCAGGCTTGCACAATGCCATGTCATTCGAGAAGGCTTATGAAGCAGACCATCATGGCCGCAACGATTGGTATGCTGAGGGTACCCCACAAGTCGGGCTTTATGCATGGGTTGCCCGTGCCGACGACTATAATTCAAATAGTATTGTTGGGGAGCACTTACGCAAGATTGGTGACCTGAAAACCATTCCGGAGATTATGGAGGAAGAGGCTCGAAAGCAGGATATGCTTGTCTCTGATTTGACAAACATAATAGAGGTGAAGAATAAGTACATGCAGGAGATTGAAGAAAGGTGTAATGAGACATCAAAGTCTCTGAATGTCATAATGACAGAGAAGGATAAGCTTCATCAATCTTATGATGAAGGTCGCTTACATGTTTCTGCTTGAAGCTTAGGATTATTTTCTTAAGAATCTGAGCTTAAAATATTCAATCCCCACGTTTTGAGTAATATTATACTCTAAAGCTTAAGATCAATCTTTTGATCCTTTTTTTCAAACTTTCAAACAATTAAGGAAATGACACTATGATCTTTCCTAAATCTCTTTATCAGAAGAGGAACAGCCTTGAATTTTTAATTTACATCTCAATTCAGCATTTTTTTTATGTAGCTTATACGCTTGAGAGACCTCAAACATCACATTTTCTTTTTATGGAGCATTTGCAGAATTGAGAAAAATACAGACAAGTGCACACGATCACTATCGGAGAATTTTTAGTGATCATGAGAAGCTTAAGTTCCAACTAGAATCCCTCAAAAAGGACCTAGAAGTGCGTGGACAGGAGTTGGAGAAGCGTGATGCACACAATGAGATTGAGAGAAAGAAGCTATTGGAAGAGATTGCAGAGGTATTTTGTGCTTCATTACTGCGTATTTAATATAAAATATCCTCGTCGATGTGCTAGTATTACGCATTTACCATTTTTGATTTGGACTATCACTAAACCTGGTGGAAATGGAAAGATCAAATTTTCTTTATGCGAGCGAATTGAATGCTGCATTTATGATTAGGAGAGTGGAATTGTTAATTCTGGGACTATATTATTGGAGACAACCCAATTGATTTTCTATTAAGTATTTAGAGTAGGATCTTTTTATGGCAGATAATACATGACTTTCTTGAATGCATTGCTTGCTGTCTGAAATTAGTGGGACCGATGAAGATACCATGAGATGCATCATGCATGCATGAAAAAACACGTTTATAATTATAGAATTATCATTTTAAGAAAACAATGTTCTACTTGGGTGATACGCTCGTCCATCTTCATGAGTGAAACACGATATTGGATTCATACGCATCCTATGAGAACTAAAGACAGAATTACGAAATACATACTCTAGTTTTTCCAAAGAGAAAAGAGTCCGAAGAAACAAAGTTAGCCTTGAGGAAATATGACTCCAGATGGGCAGTGTTGGTTATATAACTAGACTCATGGAAGAAATATATGACAGCCTCGGTGTTGACTGTATAATTGGACTTGTTAACTTTTCAAGAGTAACTAATTTCAGAAACGTTACTATAGAAATAATATACGACAAAGGATTCTTGTAACGGATGGGACTTAATTGTCTAGCTTTGTGCTGCCTGGCTCTACTTTTGTCAATTACACCGCGGCTACTTTTTCTTTTCGCTAGATCATGTAGGGGCCAGCCTTTTGAAAGTTGCACTGTGGGGAGTTTTTAGAAAATATGCCAAGTAGGCTTGATGGTCTCATATATAGGAAATTGCTTTATCAGAATTTCTGGCCCTTGTTTCACTCTTACGCAAATGTTTTCTCCAAGAATTCACAAATATGTAAACCTCCATTTTTTTTCACTTCCATTTTAGTCTAGTTTTCATTTTTTGGAGCATCTACCTTTGCTCATCATTTTTGTACAAATAGATTTATGGTATAGATGTTGTAATATGTTCATATGTACATGTATGTGTGACACAAACTAACAATGCAACATTGATATCTCCTAATTCATTAAACTGCTCGCGAATTGACACCTACTGATAGACTCTATTTGCCTTTACCAATTAATTTTCGGTGTTACATCATCCTTTGTGCATGCTTTTGAGAGTACAATCATTTGGTGAGGCTAACTTCTTTCTTTTACATCAGAATTCCCAGAAAAACAGTTCGCTTGAATTGGCTGCTTTGGAGCAACAGAAAGTTGATGAGAAAGTCATGAAACTGAATGAAGATCAGAAGGTGTTCTCATCATATTTTTTTCTCATGTCAAGAGAACACACATCTTTTCATATTCTTCCTTTTGAGACTTACAATGATAACTAATAAATTTCCAGAGGCAAAAAGAGCAACTTCATAATCGAATAATTCAACTGCAAAAGCAGCTTGATGCAAAACAAGCCTTGGAATTGGAAATTGAAACACTGAAAGGGTCATTAAAAGTCATGAAGCACATGGAAGACGAGGATGATGCTGAAATTTTGAAAAAAGTAGACGTTTTGCTGTCGGATCTGAGGGAAAAGGAGGCGAATCTTGAGGATGTAGAAGCACTGAACCAAACTCTCATAGTGAAGGAACGTAACAGCAATGATGAGCTTCAAGAGGCTCGCAAAGAATTGATCACTGCAAGTTTGCTTTTCCCTTCCTCTTTTATAGCAAGATTTAAATTTTAGCTAGTTATTGTGTTCTCTTGTAACATTTGTCATGTTTTTTCTTTTTTGGTCCTTTTTCTTCAGTTATCTCACTCAACACAAGTTGCTCTTGCAGCTGTATGATGCTGATTTGACTTACATAAGGTGCCGATCGAATTTACTTTGCAGGTACTAAAAGACATTGGTTCTAGCAAAGCACACATTGGTGTGAAGAGAATGGGAGAACTTGACAGTGAACCATTCCTTGAAGCGATGAAGTTGATTTATAATGAAGAAGAAGCAGAGGAAAAAACGTTAGAGCTCTGCTGTCTGTGGGAGGAATATTTGAAAGATCCAGACTGGCATCCCTTCAGAGTTATTGAGGTTGAGGGGAAGCATCAGGTATGACTTTTGTAGATTTCTCCTATTTGCCTTTAACCAGGTCTGCAAGCAGCTTTTGTTTTCATCGAGTCAATAGATCCCATATAACTTTGGGTAGCGTACACTATCTCACGATGCTATATGTTCCTGTGGCTTTTCATGCCTCTGATATTTTGCAATTCTTCCTTCGTTGCTTTTTCTTAGCATGTGAGAGACAGTTTCTTTTCGGAATATACATTTTTGCAGGAAATAATTGATGATCAAGATGAGAAGTTGAATACTCTGAAGAGAGAAATGGGTGATAAAGTGTACCGGGCAGTCACGGCAGCACTCAAGGAGGTAAATGAGTACAATCCAAGCGGAAGATACATAATTTCGGAGCTATGGAACTATAAAGAGCGGAGAAAAGCTTCGCTCAGAGAAGGAATTGATTTCCTTCTGACGCAATTGAACACACCTAAACCCAGGAGGGGAATGTCTTGAAGGTTAGTTTTCATGTGTGAATTGTGTCTTTGCCTGTTATATACAAAAAAGAGGTGATAGACTAGCGAGGATAGCATGCTGAGTTAATTTGGATAGTCAGACAGGGCTTCCGGTTACGCAACTCTCTGTCGATAACGTTCTTTGTCGGGCCAGAAAAACTAGTGTTTCTCTGTACTAGTAATGCTGATGCCAGGACAAAAAAAATTCATTACTAGTACTAAAAACTTCATTTCTCTTTCTGGTACTTCTCTGGATCTTGCCTGTCTGATGGCCTCTCTTAAACTGTGCGTTCATTCATGATAGTCCAGAAACTACGTAACCTGCATTTTCTCACATACAATTTTAACTACAGGACTGCAAAATACGAGGGGGGCGGAACGCGGCAATTCCTGTGAAGCTCTAGCAATGTCTCGCCAGAAGATTGATATTTCCATAACTGGTGACCGGCAATGCCCATTCCGAATAAAGCAATTATCTGTGAGTCATGGCATGGTTTATATTGTAGGTCATTCTGTGCCCAATAGCACAGAAACTTTCCGGTTTTCCATGTAATTAATTTGTACGGGGAGGCTTAACTGACTGCGTACGAGGATTGAATCTTAAACTTAAATTGTCTACTGATCTGCTGTCATGAGCTCTCGTACTGATGGATTCTGGTTACATCACAAGTAACACAGGTATACATGAAATACCTCGTTAATCTCATCGGTGGAGAGCGGTGACCGGACCCCGTGGCTATCCTTGTCGGCATCACCGTAAAAGGTGTCACATTTGTCATGGAATGTTCATTTCGAGTAATAGCCCATAGCTTTGCCGGCACACGCCCACGCACTAATTAAGTACATCAAAAAAGAAAAAAGGGAATACTTTTGGAAATCGTAGAGGTGCAGACTGGTTACTCCAAATTGATAATCTTCTGATTTTAATCGACATTAAGCGAAGCTTAACAAGTACTTGAGGGGCATTGTTTTGGCGACTTTTTAACGTTTTCCTTTGCGCAAAAGTAATGAATGGGGAGTGTTTTCCACATTTGTTGGTTTGCAAAGCTGTCAATTTGAAAGAAAATTTCCTAATCTGTTCCTCTCCCCGGGGCCCGGCCCACCCAGTCATACAATTATTTATATTCCTTTCTCCTGTGTGTTTCATGGTGAAGACCCCAAAAACCCTAACCGTAAACCCTAGAAATCGAACAGTGCGATGGGAGGGGATCTGCTCTGCTCTGCTCTGCTCTGCTCATGGTCCTCTCTTCTCTCTCGATCGAGAAATTATTGCACCGAGTGATGGTGTAGAATGCGTGGACCATTCGCGATTAGGGCGGTGATTAGAAAGAGAGAGGCTAGAGTGGGCGCGTTTCTAATCGACGAAGACGTGGGCGCGAGGTCGGTGGATCAGGTGCCGCCTCTCGTGGGGTGGGGCTCTGGTATCTGCGAGATCCGCCGTGCCCTCGTCGCCTTCGGAATCGATTAGGGTTTTGTTCTCTGCCCCACGATGACGGACTTCTTCAATCTTTACACTTGATATGAGCCCGGAGTCAAGAATCTGTTCGCTTCTGTTTCTGTCATTTCGAATCGCATTTGTTTTGTGTTTAGCCGAGAAAAATTTCTTCTTTGTTTGTTTTTGTGTGTGTGTGTGTGTTTTTTTTTTCCTCGATGAAACATCATATGCGTACAGAGAAAGCTCCGATCTAGAGCGGTTGGGCATCGGCCAGACAACCGCAGGGATGAGGCATCCACAGACGAGGGGATTCTTGGTCTCGTTCTTGTCTACTGAGTCCATCTCACATCCTGTTCTTTTCAAAGTTTTCATTTTTCTTTGGTATTTCTTCTTTGCTAAAGGAAAATGGGGTAATTTCAGCCGCATCTTTCTTGCGATTCTCTGTTTTTTAGGTTTTTCTATCCGGCAGAGAGTTTTGTCATTTCGCTGTAGTAATAATGTAACAACTGTGATTGTAACGTGAGAGGCCACGAAAAATGTTCTGTTATGATGTTTCCATTTAGCTGAGAAAGGAACCGACAGTGCAGAATTTACCCGTTCCCTTCATCTGTTAAGCTGGTACATTGCAAAGTGAGCTCTGCCTTCTTCCTAAGCTAGAGAAGGAACAGAGCAATCTAGAAAGTTGGAAAGTGGAGGACAGACGGTAATTTCTCAACGTCCCATCACTGATCTACATTTATCGGAAGGAGGGGGGGCAAAAGAGCAAGAACAAAATAAAGCAAAAGCAGAGGTTGTAAGAGAAGAACAGAGTGAGAACTGAGGACGCAAAGTATGATTATCACATAGATATATATTAATGAAATGTGAGCTTCCATTAAGGTAAGCAAAAGCTGCGGGCTATTATACGAGCTTTGAAGCCACTTCAGCTCCGACATCAAACGCTTTTCTTTTTTTTCTTGGTGTCTAGGATTCCCTCCTCCCTCCTCCTATCCCCAAGAGTCAAAAAAGTGTTTCTCCACCACCCAGACGCAAAACACGGGCACACAAATTATACCCCCTAACTTTCTCTCATATTCTCACACTTTTCTCTCTCTCATCCACTTTCCAAGAAAATCAAAAGAAAGTCATTAAAAAAAAAAAGAAAGAGAGACAAAAGTATAATCAAGTTGGTAACTTTAAAGATGACCCAGGAAGCGGGAAGCTTTTTTACGCAGTGGACTAGACCCTGAAGTTCTTGCCGGTGAAGGTCTGGCCGAACTGCCAATGGGCAGGGACGACGTTCCAGGAGGTGGAGGTGCGGCGGTCGCTGGCGGTGACCCGGAAGGAGAGGGACTGGCCGACGAGGACGGAGTTGGACTGCCAGTTCTGGCCCCAGTTGCGGCTCATGCTCATCCACCCGGTCTTCGACCCTTTCACCCACACCTTGTTGATGTCCCCCGCGCCGGCCACGTTGCTGATCAGCACCAGGTTGAAGTAACTGAACCCGTTGATCGTGAACCTGATCCCTCCTTGCTTGCGGCACGGCACACTGCCAACAGATCCAATCGGACACTCAGTTATATGTTTGTTCGGGGAATTACATGAGACCCATGAGGTCTCATTTCAAGAAAATCGACCTAAAAATTATTTGTTGGTCATGCGGTCGCACATGGACCGAAAATCTCGAAGAATCCAAAGTTCAAGAAAAGTCCATGAAGAATTCAAGGCCCATGTACAGTTTTAACCCAGAAATGCGTGAAACCGAATCGCTTGGTCACTGACTCACCGGCGGTAAGACACGGGGACGATCCCAGCGCGGTACTCGGCGATTTTTAGGAACATGGGCATGGCGAGATCGAAGTGTGTCCGCGGAGGGTTGCACCACCCTCCGTTGTCGTTGGGCAGGGCGTAGTTCGGCGGGCAAAAGTTGGTCGCCGTCACGAAGATGGACGGGCTCCCCGAGTGGCACCACTGGGGTTCGTTCGCGCACTTGATCTCGAAGCACGCGCCGCAGCTGAACCCGTTGTTGAACAGCGCCGTGCTCAGCGCGGCGGTGTTGACGCCGTATCCCTGGCTGTACAGGTTGCCGTACCCGCACGCGCCACCTGCGAGGAAGTTGGGAAAAGGCAGGTGAGTGGCTGTTTTGAAACATTTGTCTGTTGTCCACGAATGTTTGATGAAATGCGTGTGAGAGCAAGTGTTAAAATGGACAAGCCAGGTTCTTGATGCAGATGCTCTTTGATGCTTCCTGGAGTAAAGTGAAACCACATTTGGTCCGAAACAGGATAATGTGGTTGATTTCAAATTTGGGTCTGCCATCTGAATAGCGGATCACCAAGAACATAATGCTTGCTAGGTGTTTGCGAAAATTGGATGGACGTCCAAGTGGTAAAGTCGGCTTCTTGGTAAAGAGCACTATGTCAAAGCAGTTTCGAGAAATGTAGCTTGAAATTGCAGGGTTGTGATCCTAACTTTCCTAGGAAATGCAGCTTGAGAGATCATGGATTCACTATGGTTAAGCTGCAGACGAGAGACAGCATTCTGAAAACTCTCTCAGGTCAACCAGAGAGTTTGCGAATAGTATGGAAAGCAAAGAAACTCATGGGAACCGTGATTGAAGACCACAAGATTTGGAAGGTACCCATTGTCCCAGATGCGTCACTGCCGCCATAAAATGTGGCATGGGCGCTCTGCCACGCACCGCCGGAGTAGACACCAGGGATTCTGGCCTCGGCCAGGGTCGAAAACAGTATTAGAGAGACAAGGCCAACCACACTGGAGACGCTAGCCATGGCCTTGACTTCTCCTATAGTCAGTGTTAGAGACGGAAAGGAAGTGAAGGGCTGTTAGAGAAGACTTGTGAGGAGAAGAAGATGGAGAGCCTCCTATTTATGGAGAGAGGGAAGCAGAGCAAGCCACATTGTCAATAAAGCGATTGTTTTTTG
The DNA here is from genome assembly GCF_020921035.1 of Rhodamnia argentea. Lineage (NCBI taxonomy): Eukaryota > Viridiplantae > Streptophyta > Magnoliopsida > Myrtales > Myrtaceae > Rhodamnia > Rhodamnia argentea. Next base: position 3,052,196 of record NC_063154.1, on the reverse strand, counting down.
CGACGACATTACTTCCCTTGATTAATGGTGGTCTTGTCTCTCATGATTAATCGAAAATCAACTTTATAAACAACATCTCATGCTCCCTTGTTGGCGCCAACCCATTTCAACCACCCCTAAAGAATTCGCTTGTTTCAATGTTATTTCTATGACCCGGGTTTGCAGAAATGCCCCTGAGGTTTAACCCACACTATGAAGAGATTCGGGATTTTTGCTGTGGAATGAGTGCTGCGAGGGGGGGGCATAAAGGGGAGATGATGGCCGCAAGTATTGACATGAAGGCACTTTGCTTCAGTGGCAAGTTGTGCCATCAACTACAGCTCTTCTTTCTCAAATTCTATTCTCTTGCAAGCTCTTTCTCTGTATCTACTTTACCTGTTTCTGTCTGACTTTTGAACTTTTTGGACCCAAATTGAGGGCAAGTGGATAAGGGATTAAAACTCAAATGATTCTTAAGGGCACAATTACAATAAGCGATCGCAGAAGAATTAGCATCGACAGTTCCGATTAACCGTGAAACACCCAAAAAAAAAAATTTCTTACAAAGATTGTATTTGTAAATTAAAAAAAAAAAAAACCATTTCAGTGTAAGCAACACTTGTTAAACATGTTGCCATGCCAAGAGCAAGGGAGGAGTAGGTGGGTTTACAGCTAAAATTTGGGTCGTTCCCCACGTTCCAATTAGTTGAAAAGGGGAGAGTCCAATTGCCGCCAAATTGATGGAACTCACCGAAAAGGGCGAGGTCGAGTTGGGGTCCCACGGATCCGCATTCATCGGTCCACGTATTGCGCCGTGCATTAGCCGTACGATTTCTCCCACGATGAGACTTTTGAGGAATGCCTTCGTGTCCCAGGCCCAGTCCCAGGTTCGGCTCGTGGTCTTCACGGTCACGTTCTTTGACCCCCTTTAAGTCAAAGTCTCCCTTTTCTGGTTCTTTTGTTTTTTTTTTTTTTCAAGTGTCTGTTCTTTTACTCGAGCTATAGATGTTTCCTTTTTGGAATAATAACAAATTTGAAAATTTGAAAAGTGAGGGGTTGGGGATTTTCCATGCTCAAGCATGATAATCCAATCGAAACAGCCCGTTTAGTGATTTGGGTTATGGCGCAACAAATCTTCTAGAGGGCTTACGAGAGCATAATCGGTTTCGGGGTATGACTTTTCCCTAGTTCATTATGTCGTCTTCGCGAATCAAACTTTCTCGAAATGAATTTCGCTAATCGACCAACGAAACTTTCAGGAGTGCCCCCTCTCCCTCGACAAGCATAAAGAGAAACTGTCTTCGCGCTTGTGCCAACCATATTATTATAAAGAAGTGTCCGGTGCAATTTATACCCAAAAACCCTTGATGAGAATAAAGAGAAACCCCGTCTTCGGACTTCTCGCTCGATAAGTCTCCTTGGTTCAATAATGTAGCTGCTCAAATAATAATACGATGCCCATCTTTTTCAACGGGACAAGAAGAGAATGACAAGAAGCTCTCGTCTTCTCGATAGCAGCTTATTACAATATAGGGGGACTAGCATGATGGTCAACTCCAATTAACTAACGCATAACAATCATCTCTCGGCAATTGCCATCTTTGGAGACGGAACTTGAGGCCAAAGCAACCTAACTCATTGCTTCTAAAGCAATTCTAGTCGTTTTTCTCCGTTCTAAACCTAATCTTGCCCCATACATCTCGAACTAAGCCGATGAATAATTGCGAATTGAGCTACCAAATCCGACCTAGGAAGATAAGGGATTTGACCGACGAGAAAGGCTAGGAGAGCTTTAGGGGCCGGGGTGGTGGTGGTGGTAGTGGTGGTGGTGGTGCGGTGTTCATTGTTCCACTGCCTTTTCCATGAAGAGTATAAATTGTGCAGCCCGAAAGAAGGATCCAACCCCATCAACCAAATCGAAGAAATCCGCCACGTCGCCCCCCAAAATAATTGAAGGGCGTGTAGTTCAACAACACCACACTAACCCTAATTCACACACACGTCGACAGTAAACCCTTTTGCATTGCATGTGAACATGCCACCAAGAAGATTTCTCTCCCAACCCATCTTGCCACTTTTGAACTCCAATCCCTCTCCCTCATTTATGTGTTTGAAACTAATTCCCACCTTTTGACTTTTTTATTTCTTTGGGATTTCCCAGGAATTTCTTCTTCTTCTTCTTCTTCTTTTTGTGTGTGCTTCTTTGAGATGTGCAGTGCCTTTTTCTTCCTTTAGAAACCCCGGAAATGTGACACTCATGTCTCACCATTGTTGGACTTTAGATGGCTTATGGGGTGGTGGTGGTGGTATTGTGATTTAAAAACCGACAGCCATACTAGAGGCAACAATGTAGAGTAGTAGTTCTCAGTTTGAGCTGGCCAGGACCCGATGCTCACGCTTTAAAATTGTTACCCTAATATGCATATCTAGAAAGTTTATTGCATTATTCTTCGGATTGGATCGGATTGGATTGAACTTGGCGGGTCCAACCTGGCCAGGTCGGGATTTCTAACTAAATCGCCTAGCCCAGGCTTACCCAACATTGCCTATCCGGCTCGGGTAGTATCGAGCCCACTCGCAGATGGCTACGACAATGGCTAGACATAGTGCTAAGGAAGTGGACAAGTTGTCACCAAAATTGGTCCAAATATCATCAAAATCAACTTGTGCGAGCACAACTGACTATTTCCAATTATCTATTTTCAGGCTAGGAATTGCCAGGAGAAAAGTCGTGGAATTACATTGAATGGTTCACATAGGCTTCTACGAGATGTATATTAAGGAAAGCCAATGGTGTGTGGATCTCCATAAGAGTATTGAGATCACACAATAAAATGTTTTCTTGAGCACCCATGAAGAAGCATCGCTCGGTTTGATTGGATGGAAAGTGATTCAAACGGTGGAAGGTAATTCAGTTGGCAGCACAAAGTCGCTGATGCTCGATAAAGGAAAGCAAAAAAAAAAAGCATATCAAATTGGATTCCTCGGATCCTTTTTTGTGATTTAGAAGCCAGAGGAAATCTTTCCTAACTTTAAGTGATGATGAAGCTTCTCATCCATGACATGGAGAGATTTCGAGATGTCTGCTTGGCTTATCATATCTTCCACGAATCTACCGGACAAGAAGGCGGTAGCACAAACATGATTATTAAGTTGATATATAATTGGGAATTGAAATTCCTAACTTTAAACTTGTGAAATGAATCAAATCGTAAAGTTCGGTTAAATACCTAATAATAATGCTTTTTTTTTCCTGATATGGGTATATAAGCCGAAAAAAATAAATTGCAAATTACGAATTTTGAGGTGAGAGCCATAATAACAAGTTTTATTGACTAGTGTCTCATCAAAAGCCAAAATGTTTATAGCCATCTGATTGCAATTGGCTTTAAAATATCAAGTTTTAGTTTATATATAGTTGTATAACTATCTTGATGTGATCCAAAGTTATTTTTTTCTGCGTTTTTATGATGGATCACATCAAGATAGTTTTTTTTTTTTTCCTTACCAAAAAAACTATCTTGATGTGATCCATCGTAAAAACGCAGAAAAAAATAACTTCATTAGATTGGTAAATATCGACAGCTAATATATGAATTCAAATATCCGTGTGGACTCGGTAGGTGAATCGATAAATTATCTGATGATGTACTATTTTCTCGACTCAACTAATATATGCACATCATTGAATCCTTAATGGGGACCAACAAATATCGACAACTATGTATACTTCCACACTTACATATTTTTTGCTCAATAAGCATATTTTGCCGAATTAAGTAGTAGACAATAACAAACGAATTCATCATCGAACCTGAATAATCTCCTTTCCGACGACACGGTAACCCCACTAACGAGACAGTTCAAAGGTAAAACCGCGCCATAATTAGACGTGATTAGATAGCTGCGATTAGTAGCATGTAATGATCATAACTTCATGTTCAGAAACCCAATAATCATATAAGGGGAAAAAAAAAAAAAAAAGGTTGCCATGCCGACGAAAATCCTCATGCATGCTTGAATCCAAAACTTGCCTGATCTTTACCAGACCACCCAATTTGGACCTAGGGACCATTACCACGTGATGCTCCCACTTTATATGAAAATAAAAGTAAAAATAAGAAGACAAAACATGATGCCTATGCGTTTTTGTCTCCATAGACTCCATTCAACTTTACGCAAACCCCAAGAGAGAGACAAAAATAAAAAAGTTCCAATTTTATCGAGCAAGCAAACGCAGAATCATATACACAATAATACAATATTTTTACACTATCCCCATAATTATTGCTATATATATATATAGAGATTGCTCTTATGATATGATCCTTTCCTTTTAGACCCATTTTAAGATGGAAGCCGCTAACCCGATAGTCCGACAAGATTGTTATTATTTATGACCCCATAATATTTCAATTAATGAATGTTTTATGCAAAACACGCGATGATGATGCGTGTATCTATGATAAAAAATAAGTAACAATACTTGTCGACTGTTAAGAAAACATTTTTCTATTGAGATTGTGATGTCCAAGCTTCTTCTTTTTCCATAATTGTAGGGAGGGTCCTGTCTGCAAATTTATTAATTGCCTTTAAGGTTAAAGTGGACTGTACATGTTTCAAGTCCGAATCTGATTTTTTTTTTTACTCGGAGCAATTAATTTTTTTGTGTCGGAATGTGGAGAGGGCCCCCAATTGATGCACCGTGCATCGTTTAATCAATGCTGCGTAATTATTATAAGTCCTTTGAATACCCAAAAGAATGGAGACAAACGAAAAACTGCGAATCAATGCTCATCATTTAATGAGTCTTGATAACACTTCGCTCGGCAGGATTTCATTGTTCCGTGTGCAAAAATAAGGCCTCTTTTTTTTTTTGGTAATCAGTAAATCTCAATAAGGCTTCGTTTGTTTTGCGAAGGATGTGAGGTTTTGAAATATATTTTTCGGAAAGTTATTTTTTAGGAAATGACAATGTCTTTTCGGTGTTTGGCTAAATTATGAAAAAAATCGAAAAAATATTTTCCCTCGTTTGGTAAGAAAATTCGGATTTGATTTTCTTCCATGGACTCCTTTTTAATGATCTTTTTTTTTTTCTGCTTTTTTTTTCTTTTCATTGTTTTAGCCAAAAAGTTGATGATTTCGATAAAAATGGTGTTAAAAAAATTGTTGGTTAAAGAAAAGCTTTCCTTTTCAGGTAAATTGTCAGTAGTTTAACAGCATTTTTATCGAAATCATCAACTTTTTACTATAGTTTACAAATTAAGGATTTCTGTTCTAATTACCTACGTTTATTTGCATAATTTACCAATGATTTACTGAATTTTATGTGAAATTACTAACCTAAATTAGAGTCATATGCAAACTTTTGTCAGATTAAATTGCCAACTAATTTTAGATTATCAATTTTCATTTTAGTTACTTATCAACATTTAGTTTTTATTTTGTGTACAAAATTTTCTATTGAGGTACCGATTAGTAACCTTGTAAATTTATTTACTCTTTCTAAAAATCACCAACTTGAATTACTATGACATATCAAGTTCTCTCGAAAAAATTGTTCAAAAAGTCCTAAATCTATCGTACGTCGCCCAATATAGTTCTAAACTTTTCAACTTTACCAATTTAGTCCTAAATCTATTATATTGTGGCCAATTTAGTCATAATTTTTTTAACTGTGCTAATTTAGTCCTAAACCTTTTCACGAATTGTCATTGTAGTCCTTTAGGCTAATTTTGACAGGATATCACCGACGTGGCGTTTCATCCAACGCTAACTGTTCTACGTGGTGAAGCTTGTCCTAGCATGAATATTTTCTTACTTTTAAATTTTTTATAAAATTATTATTTGTTTATTGATTTTTCATTTGTTCTTTTCTTCTTGATTGTGCCAGTGGGGCCGACGTCCTTTGCTAAGGGCTGGGTGAGGGTCGCAGGCCTCGCCTGCCCTTGGTGTGGCCAGTGAGGGCTTTGTGGTGCCGCATGCACATTGAAGAAAAAAATAAAATAAAGATTCATAATTTTTTAAAATAAAAAAAAAATTATCCACGTCAGCATGTGTCACACCACGTGGGGCGGCGAGCGCTGACTGCATTGCCATATTTGCGATTACGGGTCAAAATTATTTAGAAGGACTACGTTGAAAATTCGTTAAAAGGTTTATGACTAACTTGACAAAACTTTAAAAAGTTTAGAATTAAATCTTTTTGTGATATGAAGTTTAGGACTAAATCGACACAATAAAAAAATTTAAGACTAAATTAGCGAATTGTGAAAAGATTTATAACTAAATTGGCACAATTGAATAGTTTACGACCGAATTGACCGTCTTGCAATAGATTTATGACTTTTTGGATAATTTTCCAAAATTTTCTCATATTAAATGACCACCCAGTATTGGGTTACCAACTCTCATTTCCAACATCGCGGGGGTCGGATAGAAGCTGAACTTTCTCCCCCCTCTCTCTAAACTCACTTTAGTTGTCATCTCCCCGGGTCAGCATCCTTTGCTCGATGCCGACTCTACACTTGCTCTCCACCACCGTCGGACAGTCACGGCCACTCTCGGCTCGAGTCGCGGCCTTCTTCCTCTGCTCTGGACGCGTCGACCTGGGCTTGCGTCCTCCGCGGGTATTTTCTGTTTCTTCTTCGGGCATGCGCGCACAAGGCACCACCAGTCACAGCCCCAGGTTTCCCTGTTTGCACAAAATTGCTCCAACATTTCAAGTTGGGCCAAACATTAAAGTCCACTCTTCGCCGCTCGAGAAGCCCTAGAGTTGTAAGAACGGGATCAAGGCCCACCATTCCAAGCTCATCTCGCCACGTGCGAATTTCTTCACGTGCGAGTGACGGCAGCCTCGCATGCCTGGCGCCGCCACTGGAAAGTTGTCTAGATTGACCCAAGCATGGAGGTTAGCTCTCTTCTTCCCCACTATTCACACAGCCCAGTCATGTTTTCACATGCGCGGGCGGCGCATTGCGTGCGCGCGCGTCACGAAAGCCTATCGAGTTACTCACAATTTAGCTCTATATAACAAGGCTAGAATGGACTAGTTAGTGCTTTGCATCTCCATGTGCTATCATCGGCTGACTTTCAAATGATCCAAAGTATGTCGAACGGATCCCAATCTTTTCGGGTGCATAAAAATAACGACTTTGCTCTTTTAAGTTTCGTGATCGGATAGTATGCGTGTCGATTTTCTGTGTATCCCGACAAGTCCAAACATTTCTAGGCGATTCCCGATGGGATTCGAATCCAACAAAAAAAAAAAAAACAAACATAAAGAGAGGATGAAACTCCGTGATTATCTAGACCAATATCTTGTTGGTGGTAACTATTAGGATTCGGCGCACAATCACAAAGAAGTAAAGCGTAACGAAAAAGAGAAAATCAAGACACAAGGTTTTTATCTCGGTTCATTCTTAAATTAAAGCTACTTCCAAGAGATAATTTTACTATAATTAGCATCTCGCGCCTCTCGTTATATCGCTCAATTACAAGAGAAGAGAATATATATAACAAGAACGATTCATGGGCACAAACTCAAACTATAAATGAAAATTATATGCTCAAACTATGAAAATTATAACCTGGACTACGTGCTTTTTTTTATTGGGCGGTATGAATCACACTCCCATCATGTATGAACGCTCTTGTTGACCGAATATAAAATTGTGGACACGTAACAACAACAACAACAAAGAAGCATCACAGGACGTTCGTGAACATGGTGGCGGCTAATGAGCTCGCCATCAATCGCCAGTTTTCCTTGGACCTCCATGCCATGCTCTCTGGTCAAATCATCTTCAAGCTAGAACCATCGAACTCGTTGTCCGGTCAATTGCTCTTCCATTACACCTGGCTTTGACCGGTGAGTCTATGTCGCATCCCAATAGCTATGGAAACACGTCATCGTCGGCGGCGATTAATAGGTTAAACAAAGGAGGTTTGGTTCATGTTCACGAGTCTGGACTTTACAGAGTCGGACCAGATCACCCGTGCGCTGAAACAGTGCACGTACGGTCAAATCGATGGAACTTGTTGAATCCAACTGTGAAAGAAATCTAGTAACCCTAGTTAGGGTTTCTTTTTTTCTTTTTCCCACGGGCACATCAGCAAATGATTAACCGTGCGGTTAAGCGACGATTCAAAGCACGGGAACAACCCGTTTTCATGCGCGAGGAAGGCCGCCTGCAAGTCGGGTAGTCACTTTCCACGAAATGTCTCGAGTGAAAACGCGGGCTGGACATTCCTTTCTTGGACCAGACACATAGGATGCAAGTTTGAGCCTAGGGTTTCCCACCATGAGGTCAGAATCTTGTCATATGGTGAACAAGAACATCGGATCACATCGAATGTGATCTAGAGAAGGAATTCGCGGGCGTGACAATTGGGTCGACGGAAGAGAAACTGTTGACTGATGTTGATGACTTCCCCCCAGATCCACTCAAAAGTTTTGTTGGTGCGTCGTGACTCATCAGAAAAGGCTGGTCCCGTTTGGATTGTCGCCTTCGCTTCCATTTGGCGACAAAAACAGAATAAATTAGAAGCAGCCAAGCATATGTGGCTGGAACAAAATTGTCAAAAAAAAAAAAAACCTTAATCTTTTGTCCACGACTAATTTAGTCCTATATTTTTTTGATGAATTTTCAATACAGTTCATTCCGTCAATTTAGGTCAGAAATTGCTAACATGACGATCCGGTCAGTGTCATCTATCCTCCCTGTTAGCGTCATCCATCTTAAATGGCGTTCCCGGCATCGGCGTTAGCGTGACTGGAGAAGGAAGAAGATGAACAGTAAAATAGGCAAAAGAAAGAAAAGAAAAGAAAAATAAAGAAAATTCAGAATTTTTTATTAAAAAAATGATTACGAAAATCATATATGTCAACGATTTAAAGCCAAAATTGGTTAGTTACACTACATTGAAATTTTGTCACCGGATTGTCCATATTGAAAAGTTTAGGAGGAAATTAACCGTCGTACAATAGATTTGGAACTTTTTTAACAATTCCCCCTGTATGATTGAGATATATTTTAGCTAGGCATGCACATAATAAAACTTTTTGATTTGGATAAAACATAAGTTAGAAATTAAAACATTGTTCGTGAGTAACGAAGTTAACATGGGTTAGAATAAAAACACATAATACGCAGCGATGTGACGAAGTTAAATCTCACATGTACTTGCTAAACATAACAAGATTATGTTTAATTTTCTGTACTTAGCATTTAGCTACATAGCTAGCAGATGAACGAACCTTTTTCACGTGTCTATGCTGCTTTTGCCTAGAGAGAACTTCTGCTCTCGCTGATTGGAATTTGGATATACATAGTTGTACCCAATCCTGGACCACGACGATCGCCATCTTATCAACTATACCAACTTAGGCGGATGCTGTGGGAATATTCTCTCCACAATGATTGACCCAACCATAGTAAATGGAAAAAAAAAAAGCAATTAAATGTTCTGACGTAGACATTTGCAGTATATTATATTCTTGTCCTTGTAACTTTTGTGCACGAAGTACCATTTACTGAATGTCTTCTTGAAAAAAGCTTGTGTTTTTTTCTCCATCCTGTAAATGGAAGAGACAGAGAATAGAAACCTCAAAGTGGCATGTTGGATGTTATTGATATTGAAAACGATGTTCATTTCTTACCTTAAAGCATGCACAATGCGAGGGTCGTGTCTATATTATATGGGATAATGACACAGATTGTCTACAAATTTTGACTAAGTATGCAATATTGTTTCTGAACTTTTAGTTTGCTCAATATGAACTCTAATTTTTAGCCTAATTTGCAATTTCGTCCCCAAACTTTTAAATTATTTAGAATCCCTACATCTAATCTAAAAAGAACTCCAGCTCAATGGGATTGATCGAATCACCAAGTCAAGCAGACATTACAAACTTCTTCTTGGTAATACTAGGTTGTATATGATCATAATCGGTGATCAGTATATTTTCATATACCGAAGTGTGCTTCAAATGGAGTTCAATCATTGAAGCATGAAATGAAAACATTGAATGAGAGGTTCAACGTGATCCCCGAACTTTTAGTGTATGTTCATATATATATATATATATATATATATATATCCAATGTCATGCTTCCATTAATTTAAGTTCATAGACAATATGAAAAATTCTCACATTGTCTAAGGACTAGTTTGGACATATACCAAAAGTTTAGGGATTACATTGAACAAATTAAAAATTCAAGGACGATATTGCACATTGAGCTAAAGTTCAGAGATTACATTGAAAAAAAATTAAATGTTATGGACCACATTACATATTTGGTCAAAGTTCAAGGATTATACTCGTTTGAGGAGTACATTTAAGAGGGTGAGATCTAAAGATGGATTACGAGACACAATATGTAGAAACGGGAGAATCGAGCCGCTTGATTACGACATGTGATGTTGCATATTTATTCGAAGTGAGTGGAACATAAATGAAGCCGGAACGGTCAAGTATGTATGAATTCCACAACACGAGTCTCAAAGAGCCAAGTTTCTCTTTCTCCATACTTTTCAAGATCCAACGTGTGAATTCTACGCTGATATTTTCGAGACCGGAAAATATCATTTGTTTGTACGCTGATGTTCGAAATGAGGGCATTCATTAAATTACCTTACGGTAATCAACACAAATGAAGAGATACCGTGATCGATATTTCCGTTATTGAAATAGCCAGGAAGGAAATAGTGAAATTCAATTTCCCTTTTATGTTTGGGTTGAAATTCAAATTTTCTTTTAGGCCAAACATGAATCCATTTCCACCGGATATGTGCGGTTGAGATCGGGCGAGCTCTCGTCCGCCCTCATCGTCACTTGCTTATACCGGGACTTTTCATCTTCCTCCCGTGTTTCATGAGCGAAAATCTCAACTTCTCCCTCTCTCTCCCGCTGCTGGTTCGTCACCCAGGTACCCGTGGGCTTCTTTCTGTTCTTCGTTTTCATTCGAAGCTCTTAATTTGAAACCAGGAATTCCAGTTAAGGTTTTGGGCTTGGTCTTGAAAGCTCCTTGTTACATCTCCTGGGCTAGCGATGCTCTTAGGAGTTTGCCGCGTACCCTGTTCATCATCGTTTGTTGTCGTGTTGATTTCCGTTTCTGGGTTGTCAAAAGTAAGCGCGCGCGGCATTTATTGCTTGCCTAAGTATCTCTTTCTCTGTTTGTTTGTTCAGGGGAAGTGATAGGAGGGTGACTTACGTTTCGCCAAGTTCAGGGTTTATGTGTATCTGGGTTTTTGTGAATCTAGACGAAGTCACTGGGTAAGAAAGGAAGCTTTGTAGGCAGAGATTTATTAGCTTGTTCTGAGCAGCAATATAGCGTAGATGGTTTGCCGCTATGCTCCAATGGAGGGAAGAGTCGGTGGTGTTTGTGGTTCTGCCAATGGGAGTACGCGCAGTGATGAGGCGATCGCGGTCTCGCTGGATTGTAATCTTGTGAACAGGCTCAAAATTGATGATGGGGACGATGGGGACGATGGGCAGAATTTCACGGGTGCTATGCTGTCGTCGTCTGATCTGAATCTAGCTAGAGTAGCTCCGTCTTTGAGAGTGGTCAGCTTGGAAAAGGAGCCAGTTGAGGACTGCGATTTCAGCGACGTGGTTCTCAAGTACATCAGTGAGATTCTTATGGAAGAAGATGTGGAAGAGAAGACTTGCATGTTCCAAGAATCCGCAGCTCTTCAGGCTGCCGAGAAGTCCTTCTACGAGGTCATCGGTGAAAAGTATCCCCCTTCACTGGATAGCCACCTGATATCTTGTACTGATATGAATCATGATAGTCCTGCCAATCTTTCTACCGTCAATTCTGGCGACCAACGCAATTCGTATGGGTACTTGGTAGAGCCAGGATGGAGCCGTGACTTGGGTGAGCCCAGGGTCTCTATTACTTCTTCTGTTTCGAGTTCCTATACTTCAGTTAGCTCCCCATATAGTAGCAATAGTACTATTACGGATGGGTTTGCTGATTCTCCTGTGAGTATCCTTAGGTTGCCCGAAGTTCTAAGTGAAAAAGAATCAGCATTTCATTTCAAGAAAGGCGTTGAGGAGGCTAGTAAGTTTCTTCCAGACAGCAGTTTTCTGTTTGCCGATTTCGAGAAAAATAGCTTGTCTTTTAAGATACCAGAGAAGGATGCCATGAGTACTGTCCCAAAGGTGGAGAAGACTATGGGGAACGGACACTCGGATAAATCTAGGGGAAAGAAGAATCCTCACTCTGAGGATGTATGGTTGGAGGAATCAAGAAGTCACAAGCATTCATCCCTTTCTACTGAATCAACTGTGAGTTCCGATATGTTTGACGTGGTATTGCTTAGCTGTGGAAAAGATGATCCACTTCGTCAAGAGTTGCAAAGTGTGCAGCAGAGCGGACCAACAAAAGGGTCGAACGGGAAAAAGGGCCGAGTTAAGAAGCAGGGACGGAAAAAAGACATGGTTGATCTGAGAACGCTCCTGACTCTCTGTGCGCAGTCTGTCGCAGTAGATGACAATAGAAGTGCAAACGAGATGCTCAAACAGATAAGACAGCACTCATCTCCTACTGGTGATGGAATGCAAAGGATGGCACACTACTTTGCTAATGGTCTGGAGGCACGCTTAGCTGGTTCCGGAACTCGGATTTACACTGGCCTCATGTCTAAACCGACATCAGCTGCCTCTGTCTTGAAAGCTTATCACCTATACCTTGCTGCATGTCCATTCAGGAAGATCTCAAACTTCTTCTCAAACAAGACGATAATGAATGTAGCCGATAATGCAACCAGTCTGCACATTATTGATTTTGGCATCCTCTACGGTTTCCAATGGCCTTGCCTCATAAAACGTCTCTCATCACGACCTGGTGGACCTCCTAAGATTCGGATAACTGGGATTGATCTTCCGCAGCCGGGATTCAAGCCAGCTGAAAGGGTGGAGGAGACAGGGCGCCGCCTGAAGAACTATGCGAAGACTTTTGGCGTGCCATTTGAGTTCAATGCTATAGCACAGAGGTGGGACACCATCCAACTGGAGGATCTTAGGATTGATAAGGATGAGGTTCTTGTGGTGAACTGTATGTACAGATTAAGGAACCTACTCGATGAGACGGTGGTGACTGAGAGTCCTAGAGATATTGTTTTGAATCTAATGAGGAGGATGAATCCGGCGGTCTTTATTCTTGGTGTTATGAATGGGGCCTATAGTGCCCCCTTCTTTATCTCCCGGTTTCGAGAGGCTCTCTTTCACTACTCTACTATCTTTGATGCTCTTGAGACGACTGTTCCCCGTGACATTCCAGAGAGGATGCTGATTGAGAAAGAGATATTTGGATGGGAAGCCATGAATGTCATTGCATGCGAAGGCTCAGAGAGGATTGAAAGGCCAGAGACCTACAAACAGTGGCAGGTGCGGATCATGAGGGCAGGGTTTACACCGCTTCCATTAAATGAGGAGATCACAGAGATGGCAAAGGACAGAGTCAAATCTTACTACCATAAGGACTTTGACATCGATGAAGATGGTCAGTGGCTTCCGGTTGGATGGAAGGGGCGAATTGTTCATGCACTCTCAACTTGGGTACCTTCCACCAAAACGTATTCACCCAAGGCATGAAGATGATAGAACAAGTTTTTCTCGTGGTAGGTCTGGTCTTTATGCTATATAATTTGGGATTTAGAGTTATCTAAGTTATTGCCTGTTGTTATCATCTGAAATCTCTTCGTCGTGCTGAATTTGTGCATTTTCCATTTGCATCCTACTGCATACGTATATATGTGTTTGAAATTGTAACAGAAAGATTTATGCGTTTAATTCTATTCTTCTGAATCAGGTGGGCAGAAACATGTTCAGACAGCGCTAGGTAACGCGGCGACTTGCTTATCATCAGATAAAGAACAGAAATAGGTGAATAATGGAGTGTACTGTTTATATGTTCTTCGTTAGGAGGGACCCTCATAGGTTACTGGACATACGCTGGAAGATACCTGGGCTGCACTTGCATCAGCAGATTTATGGCTGTGATTTTTAGATAGTTCTCTTTATGTTATATATTGATTCCAATAAGTTGTGAAGATGTGCTAATTGTTAAGAGTGCAGACCATTCATTGAACGATTAAATATGCATTCTTTGATTAAATTTCATTCCTTCTTTACATCATCGGCCTTTGGTCTTCTTTGTTCCTTGCTCATTCTTGAGCTTCACTTGATAAGGTTGAATGTTTGTGAGATCCATATTTGCCGAGATGGGTGGCAATAATCCAAAGTCTGAATTAGGATTAATATCTGAATGCTGGAAACGCCATAAGTACGCCTTTACCCCGATCTATGTATGGTTAGAAAGAGGAACTGATTAAAATGCAGAGTTCTTGACTCCTCCCTCGTCCCTTTCTGTCTACGAAGTACATGTACAATGACACTACAATCTCGAGGTTCTGCAACTTGTTCTATTACATTGTCGTATAGACAAAGTCGTCTTCAACTTTCTCAAGATGATTTCGACGACACAAGCTAGGCGTCCCCCGTCGTTATGACAACAGAGATGATTCATCTTGGGTAGTTTCCTTTTCTGCTGAATGGTTGGTTGCACTCCCGCTTGCAGTCGTACTTAGCACTGGGCCACTGGCGATTAGAAATGCAGAAATTCAACAGCTTTATTATAATATAAGGTGCATCCTGTGCCGAGATGTGATCCTGTTGATTAGAACTCGAGCTACCCTTTTGACCTTTTCTTTTGGAGTTGATTGTGAGGGAAGCAAATTGAGGCAATATGGAGAAATCGGATGAGAAGAGAAAGGGCAACGTCTCGGCGAATAAAGAAAGTTGCTGAAATGTGGCTGGGATACATCATGAAAGCTCTATGTACACCCATTAGGTAAAGACCTATCCACATTTCTCTGGTCAGATGATATAAGCTTAAAAAATGACACCAAAATCAAATTCCCAAGTTTGACTTAGCATCTTGTTGAGGGGTCCATCATCCATTCATAGATTACTACTTATCATTAGACCCGTCAAACGGATGGGTTAAGTCGGAAATTGTCCAACCTAAATAGGCTAATTCAACCTATTTTGACCAATTTCCATGCAATGCAAATGTAATGATTTATACTCGATCCAATGCATACCCACCACATACCGAACTGACCCACATTCCTAAAACACTGTTATATTATCTTAATTAGGAAAACTCATATCAAAATTGAAATGAGAATGCGAAATGAGTATGCATAGGATCGAGTGAGGGAGAGAGAAAATGAAGAGAGAGCGAGAGAGATAAATTAGGTCTAAGTAAGTAAATTATAAATCAATTTATGACGCCCTTAACACACATATTATGTTTAAAACCATTTATTAAATACAGCTAATCCATTTGCCAGCTAGCACCATAATATATAGGTTTATGACAAATTTTGACAGATCTACTTACGATATCAATTTCTCATAAATTAATATGCAATGCCGATGTCCCAAAGATCTTGTGATGTTGGAACATGCACATAATGTGACGAAGATTACACTTAAATGAATGAGAGAAACTAAACGAAGACTAAGTTCTTCATGTGTTCAGCGGTAATCAACTGATAAATAATTCTTGGTTTGTTAATATAATTAGCTAGTTATCGACGTGTGTCGTGCACGTACACGTTGCATTAGCTTTTCCGATACAAATATAAGTATATAACACAGGCTACAAAGACTTTGTAGAGGCTTTTTTTTAAACTGATGCGACTCAAAATACGTCATCTGAATCAAACTCTGAGCAATGACATTGATTTTAGCTTGAGACTGCGAATATTTTGTGAGTACAAGATTTTGATTTTTCATTGGTAAACAAACCATAATCTGGTTGGCGGCTACGATAATCCCGTTGAGGATTGGGCAGAGCCGTTTAAGGAAAAGCCCAGCTCGGCCCGGACCGGCTCGAGAGTTCCATCCATCAAAACAAATCTAATTGGGTGTTCCCGGGAGAAGAATTGGACCCAACGAAAGGACCCGGTCCGACCCTGGCCCTCCAATTATTGAAAATGTCGGGCCGGATAGGGCAGTTCTGGCCCGGCCCATAATTCTACGAGCCACTCTGGGCCACCGGGGTTGTGGGCGCCGACCCGACTGCTTGAGGCAACGCCGACTCTGCATCAGCTCGCAGGCTTTGTCGCACGCCTTGGCTGGCCGGCCTGAGACTGAGATTGAGCAAAGCGGGCAATGAGCGGAGCCGGAGCACCGGATTTCTTCTACAGAGAAGCTCAACGCCTCGGCTATGTCGCTCGCTCTGCCTTCAAGGTCCTCCTCTGTTCTTTTCTTCTCGTTTGGTCTGATTCGAATATGGGTTTCTTCTTCGAAACCATGTAAAAATTTCTCACCTTTGCTTTTCGGTTTCGCGCTCCGAACAGCTGCTACAGATGCAAAATAAGTACAAGCTGATAACTGCTGGGTCCTCTGTTCTCGACCTCGGCTGTGCTCCTGGCGCTTGGCTTCAGGTTCTCTCTAGTCAGCGACCATTCGACGGCTTTCTTGAAAGCTCGCCGTGAATTTATGGAATCTAACTGATGCATTTCTGTGTCCAGGTTGCTTGTCAGAGTTTGGGTCCTCTGAAAAATGGTGGGTCTGTCGTTGGGATTGATCTCAAGGTATGTTGCTCTCTCACCGTGCCGGTTGTGTATGGCTCTGTTAGTTTCTGATCAAATGGAGTGGATTCGGTTCAGAGTAGTCATCTCTGAAATAAGTTTTCTGTTCTTTGAGGGAGTGTTTTTTCTGGATGGTTTCACCTGAGAATTGGGGATTTGCAGAACAGAAGGTCAAGGTTCCTACAATGCACTGCGATGCTAGAGTTCAGACAGTTTGTGCCGATGTTAGGAACTTCCCGAAGCACCAAATTAAGGCTCTTTCTCCTCAGGTAACTCATTGTAACTCATTAACAAAGTACTCTCGCAGACTTCTCCTTTTGTGAATGGGGTTGAACACAAGTTCTAGATGTTTTGTAAATCCTTGTTTAGTTCCTTACTTTCTGCTTCCTCCTGAACCGAGGATAGTGTTTTGCCACTGGAGAATCATCCAATGTCATGGGTACCAAGGATTAGCATGTAAAGCCACGATTTAGCAAATTGTCACGGGATATCCTCCGAAAAATTGGAAGCACGGTTCTCGTTCGTTTTGTCTTAATGCCAACGAACTCCACCTTGGGTGTCTAAGGGTGGGTTTGATTCAGTTTTGGAAAAA
Source organism: Rhodamnia argentea (assembly GCF_020921035.1). NCBI lineage: Eukaryota > Viridiplantae > Streptophyta > Magnoliopsida > Myrtales > Myrtaceae > Rhodamnia > Rhodamnia argentea. The sequence continues at coordinate 3,035,008 of NC_063154.1, read as the reverse complement.
TGCAAATGCCTTCGACCTAAAGGGGTTTAGGAAAATGCTAATTGTATTTTGTAAAATCTCATTTGAAAATGAGCTTTGGGTTGAATGGTGTTTGGTAAAAACAACATTCTAACGGGGCTTTGAATGCAATTTTTTAATTTTTAATTAAAAAAATTACCCATTGCCGGACCGACGAAGAAGATAAACAGTAAAATGGGGGGCAAAATAAAAAATATAAAGAAATGATGAGGTTAGTTTTGGAAGGAAAAAATCTCTTAGCATTTGGCTAAATGCTGAAAGCTCAGTGCTGGTCCCTACCAGCATTGGGCTTTCAGCTTTCCCAAATGCTGGCTTAAAGTTGAACCAAATACTTCAGTATTCTCACAATGGGTTTTGGGGGCTAAAAGTCCCTTGAAAATGCTGAACCAAACCCACCTTAAATCCTGGCTCATGAATACTTTATTAACCTCCTAAACAAGATAAGAGACTACCTGAAGCCTGATTTAGTACTCTCCACACAAAACTAGTTGGACTTGCATTGGAATGTGTCTAAGTCACTAGTCCATTTCCCTAATCACAATTCCATCCTGTGCGTTGAAGCAAAATTCGTTATGCATACTTCAATATTTTGAGAGATGGAACATCTAATGGTACCCATGGGAGACTATTGATTATTTATTTATTCATGCTGCCTTCAAGCCTCACAAATTACTAATTAGGAATTATAACTGGTCAAGGTAGGACACCCTTTCTACACTCTGCAGTGTGTGTATATATGCAATTACTGCAAAGTACTTGTATTGTTTACTCAAGATCATTTCTTTGGAAGTTTATACCTACTGAATACAGCTTCTTGCTCCATAAGAACATGCTTCGTTTGCATCAGGTAGCTAACCTCCCTCAACAAGGAGGGTTTTTTGCATGTGTTTTGATGCTAGTCTTGACATATTCATAGACAGTTTTCTTTAGCCAATATTCTCTGCTCTGTAGCACTTGATTAAATGCAGCATTGCTTCTGAATTAATGAACATCTGAGATTTGCCTGCCTCTTCTCAGCAAAGAGGGTTTTCCGTCGTACTCTCCGACATGTGTCCCTTAGTTTCTGGGATTGCAACTACAGATTCGGCTTTATCCACTGAATTAGGGATGCGAGCGCTTGAGGTAGCTGTTGGCAGGTCTGCCTTTGGTCACATGAATGGCGGTATCCAAATGGATGGACAGTCAAACCCATCTGCTTCTGCTCCTGATGACAAGGGTGTGTTGCGACCAGGGGGACACCTAGTCATTAAGCTTCTCGAAAGTGAGGATGCACAAGGTAGATTTTCAGTCACACAGACACATTGTGGCTTCTCTAATGTGTGTTGTTAGGAGAGATTTGTGATCATGTACTCACATTTTTGCTTATCGAGTCTACAGAATTCCGCCGGATTTGCGGTCCACTTTTCAGTAAGACATCATGGTTGAGGCCCAAAGCTACGAGGCCTTCATCAAGAGAGATCTTTTATATCTGTCAAAGTTTGCTCTCCTGAAAATGCCGTTGCTTCAATTGTTTGAGAATATTCCTGGAAGCTAAGCTTTCTTGGGCGATCCGGTTGGCTGGCGCAAACCTAATCGTCGGCGGACTTTCTTTTCTCTAACTTACAGATTGGCTGTCCTTTATCGTAATAATGGTAGTTCACAATATGGAAGTTATTAATGTACTAGTCCTAACCATGTATTATTTGACTGGTATTCTTTTCCCCCATCCACTACACAAACCTAATTGTCGGCGGACTTTCTTTTCTCTAACTTACAGATTGGCTGTCCTTTATCGTAATAATGGTAGTTCACAATATGGAAGTTATTAATGTACTAGTCCTAGCCTTCAATGGCACAACTACTATGAGGAATTGTTGCTTTTGAGGTATCCAATTCACTGTTATACTTTCACCTTTCCAGATAGTTTGCATGAGGTTTCCGCAGCAGATGGGAAGCTCCTTGATTGAGCACAATCTCTCCAATTTGTTCCTATGGAAGAAATGTTTCAGCATATGCTTGTTTCAGCATACTTTCACCTTTCCAGAAATGTTTCTCCAATTACACATAATAATACCAGTGGCTAATCATCAAATCATTCACAACTCTTACTATACCACAAATTTAGTATTGTACAAAAATTTCTTCTGTGCCATTCAAATTCACGAAATAGTGTAATTTCAGTCTACCGTGCAAGATCTTTTTACATTTAAATGTATTCCGACAATTTTTCTGTAAGAGAGACACCCTAGAGCTTGAACAAAGCATACGCAGCTTTATCTGATATGGGTTCGCCCCAAAGACCAGAGACCTGTGTCCTTGACCGGTGCCTGCAAAACGCGAGACAGGAAAATTTGTGAGGAAAACAACCAAGAAAGCAAGCTTAGTCAGAGCAAAGCGGCATCGTTCACGAGTTACTCACCGGTGTCCTCGCTGATGGGAAGACATTCCAAAACCGCAAGGTCTCGTCACCAGCTCCTGTCACTATCGTCTGCAAGCAACAACAGAATTGAGACTGACGATTTTGGCAAATGCAACAACTGCATTTGGAATGTCCATCCGGAGACATGGCAAGCAATTGCATTACCTGGCCATCCGGAGACATGGCAAGATATAGTACTCGAAGACTATGGCCAGTCAGAGTTGCAACCTGTTTATGTCGCTCCTTGATTAGTCTAGCCTTCGACAGCTGTGATAATGAAACGATGGAGACTCTAAAACTCACTCAAAGGCTTTCTTACCTTAGCCATGGATGGATACTTCCAGACCATTATTTGATTCTGTGAATACCCATGAGTGCTCACCAGCTCATTCACATTCTTACTCCAAGCCAGATTACATACCTGCAAGCAAATATGTGATGATATGGACTTTCTTTATGATTTTCTTCTGAGTTCTGTCCATATGTGGGAAGGAATTGGCACTGCCATATGTGCACTCGAGAAGTATTTACCATATGGAGTAGTTACGCACTCAAGTATTAGTAGTTAATCGATTCACTACCTGACTCCCGGTGTCAACACTGCTCGACTGATGGCCGCTGCTGGTGTTCCAGAAGCGTATGCATCGATCAGCAGTTCCTCCTCCCGAAGCAAGTAGCCCGTTCTGATGTGGAGACCATGCTATGGCTTTTACTGCTGCAGTATGCTCGGTAAGCTTCAGAACTGGTTGCTGAGAATGTTGATTCCACACCAGTAGCTGATCAACCAAGTAACAGCATGTTTCTAACTCCATGCTCAGTTTAATATGGAAGATAAATGACTTATCAGAAAACGAGAATTACCTGATTGTCGTTCCCACCTGAGGCAAGTTCTCTGTCATCATGGGACCATTTCAATCCACATACCTGAGTAATATTAAAAGAAAAGGGGTGACTGAGGTAGCTCAAGATTCAATTTAGCCCTCTGGACCAAAACTTGTAGACTGCAAAAAAAAAAAAAAATCTTGCTCTAGTGTTACCTCAGATTTGTGGCCGACAAGCTTGCCTACGAAGTCACTTGGAACGCGGAGATCATGCTGAAGTATGACCCGGTCCCTGCTACCAGAAGATAATACGCGCGAATTCCATGCCAGGACCCCTGTTCTGGTCTGATGACCGCCCATTGTCCGAACTCTCTTACACTGAGTTCCATCCCATATCTGTTGCACAAATAAACATCTCATTCGGTGATGTCTCCAATGGTATGAGCCCTATGATGTGCAAATGTGTGAGGATTTAGATTCGGTTACCTGAACTTTACCAAGGCTGGTGCCAATTGAAATGTATGAACCCTCTCGAGTCCACTGTATTGCACAGATACCATCATTAGGTCCCAGATCACACAGCTTTGTCACCTGAAAACAATATGATAAGCATTGTAACACCATTTTGACATTGCTCATTGTTGATTTTACATCAAACTCAAGGTAAGACATTGAGAACCAAAATCTGGTAGAGATCAATTAAGACTGGATATGCAGCTTACTTTGCTGTTTGATGCACTCCATAGGTAAACACAAGTGCCCAACCCAACCGCAAGCACATTCTGAGACGACCAGTCAACAAGATTCAAATAGAAATCGTCTTGCAGCGATGGGGCATCCAGAACCTGCATAGTAAACAATTATTCTTCTGCTCCCATTCTTTAGTGCTTCATTACCAACTACAGCCATCAATTAAGCTCACTACATTTTGTCTAATTTCTTCCTACCCGCTACGGAATGTGTTCTCTGCTAATTCATAGCTATTCTGCATTCATTAGTTAGTCTGACTACAAAGTGAGCTAGCTATTACCCTATTCTTGGTTCCCACTCCTTTGGGCCCTTTTAGTCAGCATTCCAATCAAGCCGGACAACATTGCAAATTTTGATATATTATTCCAATTAGGAATTTGGAGTTAGCTTACTTCAGCTAAACTATTTTACTGTTTGACTAAATAAGATTTGCTCATGAGAAAAAGCATGCTGTTCAGATCCATCAATTTTCCTCACTAATCGCAGCAATCAGGGTAGTTCACCAACTCATTCTTAAACAATGGATACCAAAGCTTAAATTGATAGGTAAGGGACACCACCGGCATATAAACTTGTTAAATTGATAGAGTCTGATATCTTGTTAAAACGTCCAAATAAAAATTTAAGTTAATAGATGGAGAGAGATTACGTATATATAAAGAACATGTAAATCTCGTCGACTAACATGGATACTTTTAACGCTCAACTTTGACATAATTTCTCATTAGAAAGAGATCAAAAGAGTCTAAATAACTCTCAACAACACCACATTAAAGCAGCTGAAAATCTTCACCTTATGCGGCGTCTTGGGAACCTTCCTTGGTGGCTTAGGAGGTGTCGAAGCTTCGCTGGAGAAACCGCTGTCCTGCCATAGGATTGACGGCGAATAGGGAGAGTTCGGGCCCGAACTCTCTGTCTTGAACCGCAACATGTTCTTGCTGGGGCTCATGGGCGACCCTTGACCTGCAGGAGAGAGAGACACAAAATCAGACCCAAAGAGCTCAGCCTTCAACAACCTCGAGTACGCCTCGTTCCCTCCTTCCTTAACCGGCGACCCATTTTCAATAAGCCCGAAAGCGTGGAGCCTGGAAGAAGATCTGCAAGGGATGAATCTGTCGCTGACAGCAGAGGACTTGGATGGGGATGTCAGGTTGGAGATAGCCCGAAAGGATGAACCCGAAAACGCATCGAGCCGAAGCGAAGTTTCGGACATCCCAGACGGGAGATTGATGCCGCTTTTCCTCCTCTGAGCTGAATCCATCTTCTGGGTGTTGCTTATCTCTATCTCTCTCTATCTGGGTGTTCTGTGATTTTCGATCTCGGGCAAGACAGAACAGAAAAGCCCTCTTCCTTGGCTCGCAGAGAGAGGGCTTTTCTTGCGTCGCTGCGCGAAGAGAAAGACTTGCAACGGTCGAATGACCGCGTGGTTAGGGTATATAGGAGCGGGTTGATTGAATTCCTGGTGAAAGGAAAGAGAGATTCGCAGTGTTTTGGGGTTTTATACGGAGAGACATGCACATGAACATCGTAACGGTCGAATTCATGTACAGTGATCGAGCTCAATTTAGCTGTAATAAATCTGCTGCTTTTGCTTGCCAAACTAGCGACTAGCCGTTGCTTTTTGGGTGCCGCCTACTGGCGTTCATTAATTACTTAAGTGCCCCTGTCTCCGGCCTTCTTGTTCCTTAATTTCTTGGCTTGCATATTAATCGCCGCTTGGCCAATCTAAGTCATAGTAATTAAGTTGCCTAATGAAGTAGAATTGAACTTATAGCCGTGTAAAAATTGACGACAATTAGGGAATATTGAAAATGTGAAATGATTGATGATGGTCGGCATATGAGCCGTCCTCGCCTAGTGCTATTTGATCCTTACTACGCGTAATCTTTTTTTCTTGCGGTGCATTTACGAGTATTAACAATCTCCTAACATGTAATTGTTTGAATTCTTAGGAAGTTTATCCACAAAAGAGAAAGAGTGAAGCATTGTATATATCCTTACTATCGAAAGTTCTTGCACATTGAATCATCTCCAATATTACCGATCTCCGGACTTATATAATTGATTCATTCTGTTAAGTCAACTATAAGCCAACGCGTTGTTGACCTCTTTTAGCGTTCAAAAAACATTCTGTCAAGTCAACACGCTATTGAATTGTTTTAGGGTTTAAAAAAAATAATCGTTACCGATAAAAATCCTAGATGGACATATATTACTTCTCTAATGTGTGATATGATTTAGGTAGTTTCTTCAATAAGGATGCGCTTGTTTCATGAAAAATAAGTGATTTTGAAAAATGATCGCTTATATATTTTAGAAAAGTAAATAAATGAAATATTTTTATCGTCCACGAAAATAGTTAAGGCATAGATTGTTATCAATGTAGCAAATATTTTTTGGTTGACTAATTTTTCTAAACGATTTAAGCAATCATTTTTAAAAAAATATTATTCAAATCACTCACTTTTTATGAAACAAACGCATCAAAAGTATAATCTTCCCTTATAGGTATCATATGATCGTTGTTGATTGTCTTTTGTGGTTTGAGAATATTACTATTCAAGTCTTCTTTCTATGAGCACTGTAGACTTGAGTCTTTGACTACCTTTTGGGCCTAATACTATTGCTTTGTCCAGGCTTTCATCTTCCTCTGATGACCGGGTCGGGTCTCGACTTGGCCCGCGATTGTGGAACTGTGGTATCAAAGTACGAAATCACAATGTTACTACAGTCATAGATTCGAGCTCACCGGTGAAATGGCAACCGCCAGAGAAGAATGTGCTGAGAATTAATGTCGATGGGTCAATCGAGGAAGGTGAATCGGAGGGCAGCGTATCGTCCATCTGCAGAGACTACTCCGGGAGACTTGGTCGATGGCTTTGCGAAGAAGGTGAGGGCAACAACCGCTGAGCAAACAGAAACCCTAGTGTGCTTAGAAGCCTTGAAGTTCCTTCGGTCAATCACCCCCAGTTGTGCCCCTCGTGTGGTGTTGGAGACAGACAGCTTGACTTGGATAAGAGCAGTAACAGATAGTGATCTGCCTTCGTGGGAAGTGGAACCACTTATCAAGGCCTGCAAGAACGAGTTAGCCCATTTTGATAATTTGGGATTAGCCCATTGCCATAGGGATACAAACCAAATTGCGGACTGGGTTGCAAAAGCCCATAGACATCACTCTCTTCGTAAGAACTGGCTTTCCAATCCGCCTCGTGTTCTTTGGGAACTTATATGTTCGGAAGCCCGCATAATTTGGAATGATCAACCTACTTGAGGAAATAAAAGGAAATCTTTATCTAACCAGAAAAAAAAAAATACGGTCATAGATTATTGTGAGAGCTTTAATTTTTTTTAGCGTAGGGCAGTATTTTCCTCTATCCGTCTGTAAGGGTGCGTATGGTAACGCTCCGGAAAAAGTGTTTTTGTTCCCAAAGTGTTCCTAGAACACTTTGGGAACAGAAACGCGTATGGTAAAAAAAAGTTCCCAAAGTGTTCTGGGAACACTTTTTAGAAACGGGAACACTTTTGGAGCAGAAACGAGAAACAAAAAATACTTGTTTCTTTGTTCTCGGAACACTTTTTATCAAAGCTTTTGAACACATTTTATAACACAAGAGGAACACTTTTTGCAACCCTCTGTTCCTGGACTACTCTTCACACTCTCAAAGACGACGACTTTTTATCAAAGCTTTTGAACATATATATATATTTTTTTTTTGTAGTTACCAAACGCGTTTCTGTTCCCAAAAATCGTAACCGGGAACAGAAATAGAAAAAAATGTTTCTGTTCCAAAAATTGTTCCGGGAACGTAAACGTTACCATACGCACCCTAATTGACTAGTTATAAGTTATAAAGATAACGTACACTCAAGTTTATCTAAGCATAGATGTGGGTTTTCTCCGTAACTTGTAACCTGTCAATTTGAATGTTGGTTGGAAGAAAGCATGTCCTGAAAATATACGCGGCTTTGTACCACGAGTCTACTTTACCTTCAAATATTTTTTATGTAAGAAATTCATTTGGAATAAGTGTCAAGCCTTTCATTAAAATAAAAATATCGTGTGTCTGGGGAAGTCGTTGATTTACCATGAAAAAGTTATAATCCAATAAGCAAAAGTTTAAATAAAGAACTCAGATTTATATATGATAGATACGTAAACAATAATAGCAGCTTAATAGCGAATTATACAAATCCTTAAAGTGCGATACGACGTAATAACACGGCATGCGTACCGTCGAGATTCGTGGAATGAACATAATTGGATTGTACCTTCCCATATAGAAATCAAAGTTGGAGTGACATTACTTTTGTACCTAATGACAACTAGAGGTGTGCAACCAAATCGGGTTTACCAGGAACCCGGATTGGCCCACCCAAAAAATAAGGTCAAGAAACGGTTCCTGCTCAAACCGGGCCGGGAACCGGTTTCAAATTTTGAGAACCGGTTGAAACCGATTCAGTTCCCGATTCTAGGTGAAGACTCACCCAAATCAGTTTTAGAAGCGGTTTTTAGTTACTTACAAAAAAACACCTAGTGCCCGATCTAGCGTCGCTTGCCCTTTTGTTGCCTCAAGGCCCTCACCTCTTCTCAATCCTCTGTTTCTTCCCATCTCATCTACCCTCTCTCTCGTTGTCTCCGACTCGTCACCATTGGCTCGCCTCTCGTTGTCCCCATCATTGGCGCCGCAAAGACGCAACACGGCTCGCCGTCGCCTCTCTTTTGCATCTCACCGACACCGATGTAGCTATCCGGAGCGAGGTAAGTTCAATTTCATTTGTCTCTTTGTACATCTTAAGCCGTTGTGGGTGATTGACATATTCCTCAGGCTTATATGTGCCAAGTTTGCTTTAGCTTATGCTCCCGAGTCTCGAGTTCATAATGTTAGCATTCGGATGCCCATTTCTGTTAGCATATTATTTTGATTGGAAAAAGAATGAAAACAAGTTCTCGGGTAGATTCTGGAACCGAATCGAAAAATAGAGTTGGTTCCAAAACAGATCCAAGACAAACAAGGTTGATTCTCGGTTCTAAAAACTGGAAATCGGTTATAACATGGCCGGTTCAAGGTCCGGGTCCTGGACTCGGCCCACCCAACCATGCTCACCCCTAATTACAACTTCCGGTGGGTATCTAGAAATGCACCTCTATTTTCCGTTAATCCAGTCCTAAACTTTTTAATTTGTCATATTAGTCATCGACTTTTGGACAATTTTTCAATGTAGTCCTTCCGGTCAATTTTGATCGGAAAATGATAACATGGATGTTGGTCGTCCTACGAGACATAGCCGCTGCTGATGTAATTTTTTTAGTTTTTATTACTTTTTTTTATTTCCTTTGTTGTTATTGTTAAAGGCTAGCAAGGGATCACCGGCCATTGGCCTCGATGACCCCCACCGGCCACTAGGCGAGCGCCTGCAAGCCTTCGAACATGACTAGCGAGGGCCATAAGTTGTAACCAATCGATTTGAATGTTGGTTGGAGGAAAGCATGCTCTAAAAATGTACGAGAGTTTGTAGCACGAGTCTACTTTACCTTCAAATATTTTTTATGTAAGAAATTCATTTGGAATAAGAGTCGAGTCTTTCGTTAAAAAAAATATATCTTGTGTCAAGAGAAGTTATTGATTTACCACGAGAAAGTTATAATCCAATTAACAAAAGTTTCAAAAAAAGAACTCAATTTTCCGTACAATAGAAACAGATACGATAATAGCAGCTTAATAGCGAAAATATACAAATTCTTAAAGTTTGATACGACATAATAACACGATATGCGGATTGTCGAGATTCATGGAATGAACATAGTTGGATTGTACCTTACCAAAAAAAACATAGTTGGATTGTACCTTCCCATATAAAAATCAAAGTTGAAGCGACATCACTTTTGTACCAAATTACAACTTCTAGTGGGTATCTAAAAATCCGCTTCTATTTTATGTCAATTAAGTCTTAAATTTTTTAATTTGTCAAATTAGTCGTAAACCTTTGGACAATTTTTCATTGTAATCCTTCCGGTCAATTTTCGTTGAAAAATGATGACGTGGATGCTGATCGTCCTATATGGTATAGCCATTGCTGACGTAATTTTTTTTTTCGAATTTTTAAATTTTCTATTTCTTTTTATTTTTCTTTGTTGTTATTGTTAAAGGTTGGCAAGGGATTGTCGGCCACCGGCCAAGACCCAACGACCCCGCCAGCCACTAGGCAAGGGCCTGCAAGCCTTCAAACATTCCTCGCTGGCCACAAGGCAAGGTCTGCAACTTGGGCTCGCGGCCCTCGCGCAATGGCCGCGATGGGCATCGGGCCTCGGCCGATGCCATCGGCCCTTAACAATAAAAAGCGAAAAAGAAAGAAAAATTTCAACGATAGCGTTCCGACGTCCTCGATCAATTTTTTAGCCAAAAATTAGCCGAATGGATTACATTGACAAATTATCAAAGATTTAGGATTAAATTAGTTAAATTAAAAAATTTAGGACTGAATTAATATAAGTGGTAATATATTTAGGGTTTTCTTGACACTTCTTTTAAAAGTTGACTTTTTAAATCGCCATACAAGATGTCATCGCATGATGTTGAAACAAACGACAGCGATTGACGAATTAATCGTGTCCCAAAACGATGGTTTTTCTGACGCACAATGCACGGTCCCGCGTAATTAATGGGAGCGGTACGATATGAACGAACGATGGAGACCCATATCTGAAAGTTGTAAAATTGAGATCAATGACGATTTTGATTATTTCAGAAAAGTAATTGACCAGAGGCGGGTCATCCATCCGCTGCGACGCATCGAACTGTTAAAGATCTTAATCGCAATCGATGGATTCGCAAGTGGATTATCATAATCCGATTTGATTTAAAAACACATACGATGCATCAATTAGATGAATTTAGAAAGTTTTGGCGTCGAATCTACCGATTCTATAGGAACTTCTTAGTACTATTGATTCATGGTTTATGCACGTTTTATCTAACTAATCAATTGTTTATGATAGCATTTCGCGATGTGTAAAGAAATCGAGACATGATATTTATCCCGGTTAGCCCTCAAACTCAAACTATGGATGTATCTAAAAGAGATTTTTAGTTCGGTTTGTTAACCGAATCAAACCGAAATAAACTGAACAAAAAAAAATGATTTATTTTCAATTAACTGAACCAAAATACACAAATTTTTTGTCCGGTCAGTGGTTTAGTTCAGTTTTGACACCCTACCATATCAGTAGGTATTCATGGACTCAAATCATATTTTTTTTCTTACTATGCAGAAAACTCTACATTAGTGTTTTGGCACATGCTCGGTGATTATCTCAGCGAAGAAACTTAGTGTGATTGTCTAGGGAAGTGGAGAAAGGTAGTCCTAAATCTTTTGTCAATTTGCTAATTTAGTTAATCCGGCCAATTTTGGTTGGAAATTGGTGACTAGGACGCCGGCCATTGCCATGTACAATTTTCATAATTTTTTAAAATTTTACGGATTTTTTGTTTCTTTTATTTTTTTACTCTCTTTTTTTGTTTTTATTTTCTATTTTTTTCATTGTGGCGGGCAAGGCCGTGCTACGTCTAGCCACTAGGCGAGCGTTAGGCCCTCGCGGCCTCGCCTAGCAACAGGGATGTTGAGCCATTGTTCGGCCAGCGAGCGGCCACTAGAGGTGATAAAATCGGCCTAGAACCCATATTCAATGGTGTGAGTCATAAATGGGTTACCTTGAGTTTTAAAAATAAACTTAAGTGGGTCATAAATGGATTCCTTAACAATTTAATGGGTATTACATGGATTTTAAATAAGTCATAAATGGGTTAACTGACTATAGTGAGTCGTAAACATGTCGTTTTTTTAATTTTTTAATTTTTAATTTTTCCTTCCTTTTTCTATTTTTCTACAAAATCCAACGAGGGCTTCGTGGCCCTCGGTGCACTTAGAAGGAAAAAACAAGAGGGAAGGAAAAGATAAATAAAAAATAAAAAATTGATTTTTTTTAAAAAAATATATAGTTTTTATTTGGTCGGAAAAATATAAAAATTATAGATAGTATTTTGGCAATATAATTTTTATAAGAATTTTTTTCTATGATTGGGTTAAACGTGAATGTGTTTTAGCAATATGGGTTGGGTCATTATAGATCGGGTATGGGTCGAAAAATTTGCCTTGTGTTGAATGGGTATAACCCGATCTACTCTTTTGACAAGTCTAGCGGTCACTATTAAAAAATACAAAATAAAAAGGATAAAAATAAATAAAAATAAAAGTTCATAAAATCTTTAAAAATTATAAAATTATAATGTTAGTGCCGGTGATGCCACGTAGAAGAGCCAACTTTGTTTTTTTTTTTTTGTGGTCGAAACGTAGAAGGGACAGTTTCCACTTTAGTAATTTCCGGCTAAAATTGATCGGATAGATGAATTGGCAAATTGTCAAAAGGTTTATGACTAAATTGGCCAAATTAAAAAATTTAGAATTGAATTTGACATATTTACAATAAGTTAAGGATTTTTTTTTATAATTTTTCTCCTAAAATTTATGAGACAAAGTTATGCAGGAACCCTCACAAATTAAGAGGCAAAAGGAAAAAAAGAAATGGCTTAGTTCCTATAAGGGCACCTCGGTATTTGGAGCATTAGCTAAACATGCGGAGGTAAACCGTCCTACGTTGAGACTTACCATGACGATATTTGTTTGAAAATTTCGAAATTTGAATACTTTAGATGCGAGCGGAAACCATCTTGAGCACGGTATTTTATCGTTTCCGGTGTATACTATGCTCTTGTACACTTACTTGTAACTGAAAAGCATTTATACTCGTGGGTGCGTCACAACCTAAAACCCCTTAATGCCAATAAATTTGATCTTTGAATGTCCCGTGAAATCTACACCAAGTAATTATCCAAAAGAATCAAATCTAACATGCATCATACTTCAACCATTTCTATCATCCCTCTCCTTTTTCTTTATCAAGAAGAAAAAAAAAGAAGAAAGAAATCAAAGGAACCCCAAGGAAAATAAAGCAAGAAAAGAAAAGAAAGAAAGAGCCTGTAACGTGAAGAGGGGGAGTTAAGATTTGATTTAGCCGCGCAGCAAAACATCAGCTCGAGGTGATGAGATGTGGAGATATGAATCAGACACTGCAATCTTGAAAGCTTACCACAAAAGGGAAAGAGCTCGCAGGATCCAGCTCAGGGTCGAGACACCACAGCCCCAGAGAACGACACCGGAAGGGGAATTCAAAACCTAGTACACGCAATCGATGTGGGACTCCCCGTGATATTAGGGGGAAAGGTCAGATCACATCGCTGCCCCCATATTCTTTCTCGTGCCCCCCCGTTGCCATATTTGGGAAAATTCTTGTGCAGGAAGCAAAGAGTTTCTGTGTTAAAAAACACGTTTTTACTGGGGCTGTTTGTATTTTTGCCATTTCTAGGGTGCGTTTCGTTGTCTTTTGACTTCTGTGGCGCGAGGCTCTGGTTCAGAACAGGCCTATCTTTCTGGGCAAAGATTTTGGTGCCATCCAGATTCCTACGGGTGCTCCGGGACCGTCGTGCTGTCGCTCACCTAATGAATACCGTTCGACGACTTGTCCCGTGCTGGTCAAGAGAGACCCGGATGTTATTTATTTGTAATGACTCTGCTTCGTGTAGATCGGATACGAGTTATGTAAAGTTGACTGAAAGAAGCGGTTGTGTCGAGTGAGCCTTGTTTTCTTTTATTATGTGCGCTTTCCACTTTCTTCGCTAGTAACCTACTTGATGTCTAGACAAATCTATCGTTCTACTATCTAGTGGTGATCAATTCTCAGTCCGGTCCGATTTGGTCCTACAGGAACCGGGAACTGGACCAGAAGGGCCAATTCCAAGTTTTTGAGATAGGGAACCGATGGATTATCAGTACGGGTGAGCAATACAGACTTTATTTTATTATATTAATGGAAATTAGGTTTACATTTAAAGAATAAAAATAATAATAAGTAGATTATTAAGTTCACATTTAATAAATAAAAAAATAAGTGCGAGCAGTCTAATTCACCCCCGAACCCGAAATCGGACAAAAAAAATCATTGGTTCCACTTTTATGAAATCGGAATCGGATCGAATCGCCAATTCGATCGGTCTGTCTTACTCACCCCTAGTTCTATCATAGTCTACAATATATTAATCTCGACGGAGTTTCGCAATCATAAAAGCCCTGGCATCGCTCGATCCGATACACATAAAATACATGTTGCATGAGTACCGAGGGAGAAATGAATAAAACCGATTAATCGAAGTTTATAAAAGATATATTTGCCTTTAAACCCTAGTGCAGCGTTCACATGTTTTCTAAGTAGTGAAAAACTCATGCTTTTGCTTATTACGGGCTTGTGTCTGTGTGTATGAAAGCGAAACAATTACCTCCTTTTGCATTTGTAGGATATTAACTCCTGCTTTTGCTTTTTCCTTTTGGTTCATCATATCGAATTTTGTACAAGTGTTTTGCGTTGTCCTGCTCTATCTAATTCCTAGGCTCAAGTAATCTTAATGGAACTGACCAAACCAAATAGCATATTCAAGAAAATGTATAAACTCCTGTTTACCATAGTTGGTATTAGAGCACAATGCATTCGTAAGATATATCTCCACCTACAAATGAAAGAAGCTATTCTTTCAATCTTGAAATTCTATTGACAATTACATTTATTCTCATGTCCAATTATAATCTCCGATAATAAGAAAATAGGCAAGATCAAAATTCTTATTAATTTTACAAATGTGTATTCAAGATTTGAATTAAAATCTCCTCCATCCTGTGACTTTGAAAACAAAAATGATTATGTGACGGTTCTTATTCTACCGTAAGAATAACAGCCTGTTGCGGGTCACAAAACGATAAATAACAAAAAAATGTTACGCTCACAATCACCCGAACACCATTATGCTTATAAAGCCCTTTTGGAAATCTCTTCTTCGTTTCTTGAAATGATCTTATGTCAAATGTTTTCTGTTTAGTGAAATTTATTCCCCTTTTACTTTGTCTTTCCAATGTGCATACAATACATGCATGAACACCTTTTCAAAATATTCTTTTATTATTTTCAGCATTGATCAGTTAATGGAGACAAGGCTCCATCGGACTCTATATTAAGAAGAGGCTAAACACTCTCATATCTCCACTCTCAAAACGCGCACACACATTCTCCCTCTCCCTCTCCCTCTCTCCTCTCTCTCTCTCTCTCTCTCTCTCTCTCTCTCTCTCTCTGGCCTGTTTCTTGATCTTCCACTTTGTTGTTTTTAGGCTCCTTTCAATCTTTTCCACTGTGCAATTTTCCACTTGTGTGTTCCTGATCTCTCCCTTTTCCTTAGTGGTTGACATGGGATTTCAACACAGAAAACACACAGTAGCTCTCTCTCTCTCTCAAGACAAGGGTTTCGAACCTTTTTGCCAATGCCCATTGATTTGCTTTTGTTTCTTCGCTTTACCTTTTCCTTTACCTCCATGGGATGCTAAAAGTTGGGTGACTATAGATGCTAGGGTTAGGGTTTTTCATCTCATCTGCATGTGGATTGGCCCCTATACGGAGAAGCCCCGAGTCGTTGTTTGCCATTGCAGCATCATGAAGATTCACACAGAAAACTTTCTTTTTGAAGAGAGCGTCTTTTTTAAATAATCAAATGGTGGGTTTTAGTTTATGTGGTCCCTAATTCCACCCAAAAAGCGTCTCTCTTCAATATGATTTTTTTTATGGGAATCTTGATGATGCTGCAGTGGCAATGAACGGCTATTCACTCTCAAAAGCCAGAAGTCCCGAGATCAAACTTATGAGGACGAAGGTAACTTTAACAGTGACATCTTTCTTATCAGTATGTTTCATCAGTTAATACAAAGCAAACCCTAATTTCTCAAGAACTCTCCAAAGAAACTAGGTATTCAAAAGATTGATGCTTGCTGTCTTTGTTGGTGGGTTTTGAGGTTCTTGGTTTCTGCGAACCCAACGTGGAACAGAGTTTAAGTTCGAGAAAAGAAGACGACTTTACCTTGGTGTATACTGGGTTGCTGATCATCATATGTTTCTGCTTTTTCGGTGATGTTAATATTTGTAAGGATGGGACCGAGTGATGCATCTGAATTTTTCTTTTTCCGTACAGCAACGCGCCTCCTGATCTTTCGCTAGCTGTGTCTGTACTTGTGTCCAAGTGTAGAACTTGGATAACTCGAGAGCATGATGTGATTGAAAGCTGTTTCTGCTTCATGTGTCTTGTTATTATGTCGTCACTGCAGGTATGTGTTCTTTTGAAGGAGTTCTTTTCTGAGTCTCATTTGGCCATTTACTGTCTTTGCTTGGTTCCCATAAGATTAGCAAGTTTGCTTGACTGACTCGCTTCTTTGAGACATATTTGTCATTTGGTTCTTATTAAGGCATTCTCTGGTTTAATCTATGGTTTCTATGCGGGTTTCCCTAGGCATGTCTTTTTTTCTCTGGTTCCCCTCATATCAGCTTTATTCAGGTATTAGCATCACTAAATGTCATCTTTCTGAAGAGTGGAGCCCGATCCGTCGAGTTATTTTCCTTGTGTCACCTGACTAGCCTCCCTGCTCGTACTCATTGATCACACCTTAACACAGAAGGACAACATTTGGCCAAGAAGAGGTACAGCAACAGATTTCGGGGAAGTTTTTTTATTCTAAACACCTGGAAAAATGCCCATCTTCCTTTCCGTACTTGTATAGGGGAAAGATGATTCCTCTAAATTTATTGAGATGATCATTATCCTAAGTAAGGAATTCATCTGCTGCTCTGTCTTCCTCGGTAACGTAGGATTTGCAAGATGCGCGAGTCAAATACAAGGAAGGACCGCGTGTTCCCATCACAGCTATTCTTCCTTCCCAAGTTTCCTCTTATTTTTGGAGACCTAAGTATCTGGGTTTGTAGAGATAACATGGAGGATCGTATAGCTAGCCTTTGTTTGTGTAAAGTGGATCTTCTTCATTCGCATCTCCTTAATCAACCCTTGAAGACCCTTTTCGTGACTTTTGTTTTGTGATTTTCTTTTGATCTGGCCCCTTATATCCAGTGAGGCTAGGCTTGTGAATGCTGACTAATCTGTGACTATGAGCGGGAGCAAAACGAGTAATCTGTCTTGTCTAAAGAGAACTTGCATTGTAATCTATCAAGAAAGACTTTTGTAGCAAGCTTTCGCCACTTCACCTATCCCTACAATTACTCAGGAGATTGTCCAAGTTGCATAGTCTACCTTGTCCATTTGGAATCTCATCAAGATTCGCAAATGGAGGACCGTCCAACTTTAGGAAGGTCCCATGCCACCTACCGAGACCGGGTGTAGTTATTCACCGGCACCTATTAACATGACTACTCTTTACTATGTAAAAGTTGCTGCATACCTTACAACCATAAAGAGACTTACCAATACGCCCATGACCAACTATGCAAATGTGCATAGCTTTTTCAAGGGCTTTCTCAAGAGGTGGTGGTGGGGTGGTGATGATGACTGCACTTGCTATCCTGATTATAATGCGGCGATTCCGTTGCTGGAGATTACTCCGATTAACATTAATTACGAAAACCCGAAAATGAGCGAAGATTTTCTGGAAGAACATTGATCCCCATTAGCCATCTGCACATCCCTTTTACCAGCTTCAAGTTTGAACAATGCCTCCCTAATTGAAATGCGATTCTCTCCCTAGCTCTCTCTCTCTCTCCCCAAAAACATGTGGCTAGACTTTCTATGTGGAATCCGTTTGGTTCTGTCTTTTTGTAGATGTGTACACTACCTACAGTTCTTTCAAATGGAAAGTCTGCGTTATAGTATGATAGAGTTTGCAACAGTGGGGGAAGATGATTGGATTCTCTAAATCTGAGGGTGACAGAGGTTTCATGGTTTCGTACCGGTGAAACCCCACCTGTATCATCAGTGTATGTCTGTACTAGGGTTATAATGTGTACCTTCAGATGTCATGCCTGATATGAGAGAGAGAGAGAGAGAGAGAGAGAGGCTTTTTTGCTTCGTGGGATTTTCCACATAACGCTTTTTCATGCATTTTGCACTCCAAATATTAACTAAAGACCTATCATCGCATATTTTATATAAAATATTTATTAATTAAGAGATTATGTGATTAGAAATAATAAACAATACTATCAGATTATCGAGCTAGTAGCTTTCGAGACATATATATGTTGATTATCTACATTTATATAACTTAGACTTATTTGATACCATATATAAAGAAATAGGATTTTACTCAAAGCAGGTTGTGGGGGATACTACACAGTATGACACATGTGGATTCATGCTTTCTCTTTTTGAACAAAGATGGAATGAAGAATTATTCATGGAATGACATGATGGAATAATTCATTGGGCAATGTGTTCTTTTTCCGACAACTGGGTGTATGCGGTATAGGAGTGCAATTATGACGACCTGGAATAATCCGATACGTAAAAATCGACACGCACAATGTTCGATCCGATCTTAATACAGTAAACCGGATTTCTGTACACTCGTTGCTGATGTACATACTCGCCATCATGATTGTCCTTGCTCTCTCAATTGGCAAGTGCGCATGTTACTTGGTAGTTCCATTCGACAATCTCCTCGAACCAAGTATAATTTCGCGAAACATGCCGGCTTTGTCCGATTTAAATAATCTCTAGAAAGAAAGACAACACGTTTCGCAAAAACCTTGGGCTTTAAGTTGATAGACGAGTGCGTGATTTATCATTTGATTGTTCTCCTTTGAGTGACGAGTTCTTTGGATTGAATAACAACGGCTGGATAGATCGTGGGCTTTTGGTAGTGCCACTGGACCAAGTGCTTCCATACAGGGAAGGGAAGATAACGAGGGCTAAGTCCGATTTTAGATTTCTAAGTTTTCAAACTTTGCGTGATTTTGTCCTCTAACTTTTATTTTTTGTAATCCTCGCGAGGTAAGTACCTTGCGCCATATTAAATAGCCCACGTTTTCAATTAATTTTGACATTTTTTGAGAGCGGTCGCGAAGGCATTCGATTGCACGGATCCAGAAAGTTAGAGGATTTTTTTATTTATCGAAAGTAAAATTTGGAGGAACCAAATAGCACGGATTAAAAAAAAAAACTAAAGAGGACTAAGTTGCACGAATGCTAAAACTTAAAGAGGAGATTAAAAAAAAAAAACCGCACATTTACATAGGATGAGCAAAATAGTCGGTGGTACAGGCACACGTGCAGAGGCTGATGAATTTGCGGTTGATCCCAGAGCCTTCCCGCCCCGACGGTGCCGCCACCGGCACACGTGTGCCCTTCACGGCGGCTTCGCACGTGCGTTGCGCCATCAGACTAATCCTGTATAAACTTGGGATGATATGGTGGGGGAGGATAAATGTCAAGAAGTTCATGTGGTGTAATCGTATTCCCGAGATAGCAAAAAAGAAACCCCAAGAAACAAGGAAATTCTATCCCTTTTTATTTTTCCAAATTCCAATATTAAATTTCGACCAAAAAAAAAAATTCCAATATTAAATCAGGCTGTTATCTGATAATTTTAATTACAATACGGCGGTTTACGAAGTAATTCTAAAAAAAAAAAATCAAATTAGAATTGGGGATAATAATATAGATTAGTTCAATTTTCTCTCTACACTTTAGTCCAGAACTTTTAATTTGTTTAATGCGGTCCCTGAACTTTTGATACATTCTCGATCTAGTCCATAGACCATATGAAAACGTTCAATGTTATCATTCCTCAATTCAAGTTGATTGACAACAAACATTGAATATTTTCATTCAATTCATGTACTAAATTAAGTATGTGCCAATAACCACATCGAACAAATTTAAAGTTCGGGGATGTTATTGTATATTGTATCAAAGTTCATTGACTACATTAAATAAATTTAACGTTAGATCACATTGCACATTTGATCAGAATTAAGATATCATTTATGTTATTTATCCATAGCATTAAGATCCGATTTGGAAACGCGATGCACGGAGCGTAATTAAATTGGGATGGTCGGTGCAAAAACCCGGGGGGCTTTGGTGCATGGAAGACAAGTGCTTTAATCGCTTTCTCGATATCGGCGAAAACATCCTTGGAAAACACTCTTCCGACGCAATGCGCTAATCTCAGCGCCGGCACCTATTCCGCCTACGTAAAATCTTTTGGTTCGCCATTCCATCTATCGAAACCGGTCGGTGTAAGATTAATTCGCAGCTTCTCGATCGAGGATGGATGATGAAACGTGTGCGCAAGCGTAATTGATTGTCATCCATCGGCGTGCCAGAAAGAAGCAGAGCTAATTACATCCGCATTGCTTAAAAATCAAGAAACGCAAGCTACGATTGGAGGGTTCGCCAAATATAGAGAGAGAGAGAGAGAGAGAGAGAGAGAGCCCAATTTCAGACACATATTTCTATAAAATCTAGCATTTACTCGGAAGCACGAGCCGACCGGATACATGTAGAGTTCTCCACAGTGAGAGCCTAGATCGATTATCTATTGTGAATAAATGACAAAATCGAGGCCGAAGAGTAATCACTAGAGCATAAGGGTCTTGACAAGGATCAGCTCATGACAGACTTTTAAGATGGCGAATGGGACATAAACGGAACTGTGCACCAAACATGAGATCCGGAATATATATGTGAAAGTTGAAATTAAGTCACATATGAGTCTTTTGAGATAACGACAATGCTTAGCTTTGGAATTGAGGGTGTTCGCGGTGTTTGCACTTTCTTGACGGGTGACCTTCTAAAAAAGTGAGACTCGGAATGAGACGGGCCGAAACAGACAATACCTCGAACGAGTTAAATTCAAAGTTTCACATGATGATCTTGGATACTCTATGTATAAAGCGTCAACATTCGTATGTGCTGTAACTTTTCTCTTAGGTAACGACATATTATTTGTTAGGATGCATGTGTGAGCTATGTTAGAGAAATCCTACATCGGAAAATTGATATGGAGTTAAGCGGTTAATATATTCTAGTTGATCCATAACTTATTGATTTAAGTTTTTGAGAGAATGTGGGTCAAATTAAATATGTTGACGGGCTCGGACTTGAGCTCCCTCTTGGTGATCCAAAAACGTAGAGACCAATACTATAATTATGAAACCATAAGTTAAGCTAGGAATTAAGGATGAGTAAGAATAAATGGAGACAAACATTGCTAGATCAATACTTACCAAAAAAATTTTTTTTTTGCTAGATCAATCATATGAGTCTGATCTTAAGCAAAGGAGAGAACGAAGTCAACTTGACGTATGTATATAGTAACACCCATTAAGTTAGTCAATCGAATAATCTTGTCATTCTACATAAACATGATTATCTCTTCATTTAATTTTAGGTGGCGAGTAATGTCACCCTTACGTGTATATAGGTACCCAGACACATATATAAATACGTGATATGTGAAAACACAAAATGTCATCGTGTGATTAGCGTTTTCCTAATCGGCCGATAATAACACCTTCATTTGTTAATCCTAGCTTAGGCTAGATACTTAATCCCACTTAGTCACGGAATCAGTAGGACGGACTTAATTAAAACACGACACGTAAGGGTGTGAGCAAGCTGGGCCCGTTTGTATTGACTTTCCCGCTAATACAACCTTACGTAATGTCTCAATTGTCTATTTTAATCCTAAGTAGCCCACCTATTTTTGGAATAGACATATCCATCTGAGCATCAAGCTTCGTCCTTTGGTGGGCTTCTATTCGCGTACTACGTTGTGGTCGAGTTTTTTGGTTTCTTGTTTCATTCCCAAATCCAAGACAAGATAGGAATTGCCTGTTGCCCTAGCCAATTTCCAACAATGTTTGGCCGGCAAACTTATTATAAAAAAGATTTTGTTATCATAATAATTTTTTGATGACCGTGAGAATAATAACATATGTTGTGGATAACAAATTATTAAATGCGTGAACCTCATAACAATTTAAGGTCCAGAAGAAGCTGTTAATCTCACAACGGATCAAAAATAGTTATATAATTATTTCTCTATATCAAAATAAGCGATTTGACTTGAGACAAGTTTTTAATCGAAAACCTCCAAATGATCGATTCCTTCGGGTGCTCTTCCTTTGATCAAATGTATGATCTTCCCTTAGCTTTACAAAATTAGCTTCACAACAAAATTTTCGAAAGGAAAAGTTAATTGCACATCCAAAGTCCATAGAAGAACGGTTATCGTATGATATGAACATGATCGTATGGTTGTCCATAAATGAAGGTATGAACAATAATATGTCACAACCTTACCCAAAAAATAATAATATGTCACAACCAGATCACAATAAATTGTTTGAGTAAGGGCACACTTTCATTTTTTTTTTCTATTGGGAAAAGTGCCGAAAAAGTCATAAACCTATTGCATTAGATCAATTCAGTACTAAACCTTTTGCATGTGTAACAATTTAATCCTAAATCTTTTTCATTTGCGCCAATTCAGTACTAAACCTTTTATATTCCTAATTGGCTAGATTGACTCAATCGGCATAAATATAAAAGGTTAATGATGGAATTGGCACAGATACAAAAGATTTAAGACTAAATCAACACTAACACAAAAGGTTTAGAACTGAATTGGTATAAAAAAAATGTTTAGAAATGAATTGGCATCAATACAATAAATTTAAGACTTTTTTGACACTTATCCTTTTTTCTATAATAACACGACTTGTCGAAGAGGGGTTCTAATTCACCTATTGTACTGTAACATCCATTTCCCAATCTATGCGAGGCTCGGCATATCAGTAAGTTTCCCTATTCATAGTACCGATGTCCTAAGTTGGTGTAAACGAAAATAAATATATAAACAAAAACAAATCTTTTTGTTTTGTTTTTTTCGTAATTTTGATTTTTATTTATATTAGAAATCAAAAGTTAATTATAACCAAATACTATTTTAATTTTATTAATTCAAAATTTTTTTATTTCAAAAAATAACTTTTATATTCCCTATATTAAAAATCATATCTAGTTATCCAACTTTCTCCCACATTCCCTATGGATAATTTTATCCTAGCAATACCCCTTTTATATTCGACTTTATCCTGTCTTGAGCAGGCACCAAACACAGTATTAAGATAAATTTAATCATATCCAAAGTTTTATCTTGATTACCAAATGCGCCTCGAGAAACATTTCTTAATTTTACACACATGTCACGTACAACTTGCAAAATTCTCGCCATTTCAACGGGCTACAATGTGTTGCATGAATCTTTAGAAAAGAAGAAAAAACCGAAACATGTCCTCCGACTCTAACGCCAAAAAAAAAAAAAAAAGAACGTAAGAAAATTCAAGTAATTATACTATGCAATTTAATCTTTTCTTACCGCTTAACATGTAATAGATATCGGGGTTCAACGTCAACTTATCGAGGACAACATGTCCTTCTTCCATCTTCTCTCTCTTTTCTTGGCTTCGCAAGTTTCCCATTTTTCCTTCCTTGAAACAATTATCCGACCATCCGACACGTAACGCTTGAAGTCGCGATTCATTGCCACATTAAAGAAATAACAATATATCTTTTCATTCGATGAACCAAGTAATGTCCTGCGATGCCGCATCTTTACATCAGAATAGAATATTTTTATAATATCCCGCCAAAAATTAAATCACGACACTTAGCGTACTGTCCGAGCACTTGTTAGGCACAATTAATGAGGAATGTTTCAATTTAATCAAAGAATTAATTACAAATAACAAAAGTACAATGCATTGGAGAAATTACAGAGACATCCTATTTGATTTTTCGATTGAGCGTCGAAAACTCATTTGTAAGAAAATCGACTTTTTTTTTTCATGTTATTTAATAGTCGCAGCTTGGGAAATTCATGCGTGATTTTTAAAAAATGAATATAGGTGGGGCCCAAGCCAAGGAGGGCCCCGTACGACGATCTCACGAAATATTTCCCCACCCCCACGGGCCCCACCTCTCTATTTCGTCGTCTTCCTCCTCCATCACTTCACTTCATAAATGCTCTCCTTCTCTCTCTTTCAGTCACATCATCTTCTTCCCTGAGTTGCAATCTCTCTCTCCCTTTCTTTCTCTCCGTGGGCGTCTGTGGTGTGACCCACCACGGCAGCGGGAAAGAAGGAAAGAGACAACTTCATTCAACCAACCCATAAAGAGCAGACTTTAATTTCCCACTCCCCTTGGAGAAAAAATAAGATCTTCACATGGCTAGCGATCACGCGCCGGCGGTTTACTTCGACGACAAGTGGAAGCTGTCGAGGAAGGAGGCGCCGTCGCCGTCGCCGTCGCAGAGGAGGTGCGCTTTCGCCAGGAGGTGCGCGAGGCTGGTGAGCGAGCAGAGAGCGAGGTTCTACATCATGAGGCGCTGCGTCACCACACTCCTCTGCTGGCGCGACTACGGCGACTGATGGATTCGATTCCTGCCCTCTGGTCCGTCGCGTCGTCGAGTGCCTCCGCGGGCGACGACTCCCGATGACGATTCATACCTGGGTCCGTGAAATCTGCCGGCCCTGATCGTCGGTCTAACAAAAGGAAGGATCTTTTTCTTCTTCGTCGTCTTCTCTCTCTTTTTTTCCGCAAGATCTCCCGCCTCTTGTCTTTTTGTGCGATGGTTCTTGATTGGGTTTTGATCTGAGAACAAGAAAAACCCAAACCCAGTATAGGGTTTTCGGTTTCCGTTTTCCTTAGTGGCGTCCGAGGAAGATAAGAGGAAGATTTTGCGAAATGTGTGTAGAGATTTTCGCTCTCCCCCCCTGTTTTCAATTTTTCTCCTCTCTGCTAATCCAGTTCAAATCTGGAATTGGTGTGTTGGGCCTCTCTGTTCGCTGCTATGTAACTGGGAAATAAACGGATTTAATCCTGGGCAACGAGGCTTCTTTCTTGCTTCCTCCATTGATGTTCTCGAGTTCAGTTCTTCTCCACAATTAGCTCTCTCTCTCTGAGGTCTGACTCTGAACCTGAGCTTTTGCTCGGATCTGGTGCGCAGGAGTGACAAATACAATGGAGCGAACGGCGGGCGGGTACTATACTAGTGGCTAGGAATTCAATGAAACAAATGTAAAATGTTGCATTAGAACAGGGAGAACGATATCTCCAATGGCTGAGGGTCGTGAGCGCAGATCATGGACCTCGACTCGATTGATTGTGATGGGGGGAGAAAAATAAATAAAAAAATTCACGAATTGGAGCAAGAAAGAAAGAAGGGCGCATCGTGGAGGACGCCCACTTTCTATCGATGGGGCCTTGTAACTTAATGCGCTTGTTCATTCAATAAAAGAAGAAATCTCCCCCGGGAGTGGTTGGGTGGGTTGGGGGGTTACAAGAAAACAAAAAAAGCCAAAATTGGAAAGACCCTTTGGTCCGGCAAACTCATCTTCAATTTCAAGCATTAAAGTGCCTGCGTCCTTTCCGGTTTGACCGTTCCTGGACCACCTCCATTTCAATTCTCGTGTCGTTGGCCAAACAAATTGAAAAGAAAGAAATAAAGGCATGAGGCTGCGTTTGGTTCAACTTTTCTAACGGGTGTCGGATTTTGAGTTAAATTCGGGACGTAGGGCAGGTTTCTTTGAGATTTCTTTGGCCAAATGTTGCCCTCGGCAAAGAACTCAAGCCAAATTCTTTCAGCATATTCATAATGCTACTTCCATAACTTAATAGATCAAAAGGAGAGATGTAATTTTCATCGCTTTAGGCGTGGTCACAGCCCAAAAAAAAAAAAGAGAGAGAAAAGAAGTTGGCTTTCCTTGTCATTTTATCTTCTTTTCATGCACATTCTCGGCAGCCTAACAAGGTTTATAAGCTAATCGTTGTTTTCCTATTAACCTACGAGATTAAGGACAAAGTAGGAGAGTCCTAAGGCTTAGGGCCCCGCGAAATCGGGAAAATGATTCGTCTAATGATTGTTAGTCGACCGATCAATTGGTGGATACATGGATCACTTGAAGATTTGTGCCCACAGATTACAGAATAATGATTGCCCTTGCACCACTTTTTGCTAGTGATTATTAGGCTCAATACCACCCCAAAAAAAAAAAAAATAGCTTATGTCCCAATTATAACAAAAAAAAAATTGCCTCATAAAAAATCTTGGGAAAATGCCAAAAAAGGGCCCCAAGTGTACTTGTTTTCTCAATTAAGGGCCTGAAGTGCAACTTGTGTCAAAGAAGGGCCTCAAGTGCCATTTTTTATTCAAACGAGGGCCCGAATGGGGACATTTTTGTCTTTTTACATTTTGTGATTATTTTCCTTTTTTTTCTTCTATTTTTTTTCCTTTTCTTGCAAAAAAACCAGGACGTTATTGGTCCCGCAAGGTCGATGATTAGTCCGGATTAGGAAACGAATTAACGATAAAAAAATCTGTGGTCATCCGATAATCACCCTCCCCATTTTCAAGATTTCTCCCATGAAAATTAATCAACATAGAAAAGAAACAAAGATTAGAAACCGATTTTGCTGGAACTTGGTTGATTACCCAGCACCTTGTTTTTTGGTCTCGTCTCGTCAAATTTGAATAGACTTCAAAAAATCAAGAACAATGAAGGATATGGGAGATGAAGGCGGGGATGGTGGAGGCGAAGGCGGAGGTGGAGGAGGCGGCGGCGATGTGTCGTCGCCGACCAACAAGGTCAAGTTTTTGTGCGACCACGGCGGGAAGATTCTGCCAAGACCCGGCGACGGACATCTCAAGTACGTGGGCGGCGAGACCAGCGTCATCTCCATCTCTCACGACGCTACCTTCTCCGGTGCCTTTTTCGCTTTTCTCTGTGACAATTTAACGTTGGATTTGTTCGTGTCATATGGAACTCTGAGCATGTTTTGCTGTTTTGTCGGAGCAGATTTAATGAAGAAGCTGATTACTACCCGGATCGATGCAACCTTGCACCCGTCTGCAGCCGGCGATGAGAGATCCGCGGCCTGAACGGCCGAGATCGCGGGCGGTGAGGACGCGGGGCAGAGAGACCGAGGCGGGGGTCCTCGCGTCGCTCATCGCCGCCGAAGCGACCTTGCCCTCGTCTGCAGCCGGCGAGGAGAGATCCGCGGGCTGAGCGGCCGAGATCACGGGCGGCAAGGACGCGGCGCAACTGACACACGATTTTTAATCAATTTTTCTTTAGAAAAATTTTCAAAAATCCATAAAAATTCATAAAATTGAAAAATCAATTTTGGAAGCCTTGGCCAAGCTTAAGGATCCATTTTTGAACAAAAAATATTTTTTGGTATTTTTCACAATTTTTGATATTTTTGGTATATTAGAAAAATACCCAAAAAGTTACAAAAAATAGTATTTTTGGCCTAAAAAATATGGGAAAACATCCAATATTTTTATTTTAATTCCCTCTTCATTTTGGCCATTTAAAAATTGGAAAATTCAACTTGGGGTCACATGAGTCTTCACAAATGTGGACCTAAATTGAGCCAAAAAAATCATTTGAGGTCTTTCTTTTATTTTTTTTACTTTGAGTCAGTTATGACATTTGATTCTTACACCTTTAATTGCATTTTAGTCCAATCAATTTCAATTTTTGAGCAGATTGCAAAATGTGCTTCTTTGCATTTCCAATTTAGTCCTCGATTTTCAATTAGGGTCAAATTGGTCATTTTAAAGGCGAACCCATGCGGAAATGAATGTTGACCCACAAGTTTTTTGGAGTTCTAAACACACTGGTGAGGTCAAATTAGCACAGGTTAGTCGTTAAGAGCACTAATTGGACAAATTTTACTTCCGAGTCGCTCGCTAAATTTGGGGGTTTATGTATAATTGGATCCACTGGACCGAGTGTTACCATTCTTAGGTTTTAGACATGTTGTGGAGTTCAATGTTGAGCTTAAAAGTGCAAAAGGGGTCACATTAATGCTGAATTAGGCACACAAAAAATAAAAAATGGAGCAAGTCAAATAGTTGACTAAGCCAACCCAAAGAAAAGTGCACGCACAGAACCTTATTCTTCCCATGCACACCCATAAAAAGCTTCAGCAGTAGGGACGCCCAAAAGAAGAGGCAAATGAGGCGCCAATCCGCAAGACCCAGTGGATGATCCAACTTTGATTGACGACCCGCACCAACCCGGCGACGTCCGGTCGGGCAAAACGTGTGCCGCACGTGAGAATCCAGGCAGAAATACCCATAACAGACTTGAAGACAGCCAGGCAAGGGAGGGAGGAGGATTCCTTTTGGAGCCCAGTTTTCTCTCGCGCGCACGAAAACCTCGAGGAAGTTTTGGATAAAAAGGATTTCGGTTGCAACAGAG
Source organism: Rhodamnia argentea (assembly GCF_020921035.1). NCBI lineage: Eukaryota > Viridiplantae > Streptophyta > Magnoliopsida > Myrtales > Myrtaceae > Rhodamnia > Rhodamnia argentea. The sequence continues at coordinate 3,006,813 of NC_063154.1, read as the reverse complement.
AGGGGGAAACAAAAAAACAGACTGAGGAAGGAAAGAGAGAGATTAGAGAGAGAAAAAGAAAAAGAAGGGAGATTAGAAAGGGAGAGAGAGGTGCTCGCACAGGGAGAGGGGTGATGGAGGCTCTGCAGAAAAAGGGAGAAAAAGAAGGAAGCCATTGAAGCTCGAGGGGGCAGAAGCTTCGAGCTCGTTTTCCTACTTGATTCAAACGGCATCAAGCAAGGTCATCACTACTACCAGCTACGTCACGATCGAGGGAGTACTTCAAGCCCGATCTGCTACTCTGAAGCATCTGAAACAGGTGGATTCCGTCACACGTCTCAAACTCATTTTCTTGTAGCGTAGCTTGGATCAATCGCGATTTCGTCAACGTTTCAAGTCTGGATTACTCCCGATCTCTCTTTATTCATGTTTGCTGGTTCTTTTTTACTGCATGAAACCTTCGCGTCGACCTCTAAATCCCCTTGGCTCACCTTGAGTTCGTGAGCTCATCCTAACTGAAACCGAAGCAATAGGAGCACCAGGTAAGCCTCTTGATCCTTTCCCGATGCTGTTTGATAGGAAATGGGTAAGATTTAACGTAGGAATCGTTCTATTACCTTTTTCATAAGAGAGTAGCTCTAGATCAAGTTTAGTTGATGCAGTTCAGGCTCGGTTCGTGCTTTGTCTTGAACGAATGACGATTTTAGTTGAAATGAGGAGACGATTTATAGAAGAATCTTGAAGAGACAAGCAGGTTTCTGCATTGGTACCAAGCTCGCCGGAAAAGTGCATTCTGGCCGCACCTGTTTGGCCTCTTTTAGGATAGTTCCCACCGTTAGATCGCGCTGATTTTCGGATATGTTATAGATGACGTCGAGACGATTCCGTCGATACCTAGATCGTCCAAATCGGCCGAGATTTCACCGTTGGATCGCGCCGGGAAGCCGTCGGCCGTCCATCCCGTCGGAGTCTAGAGGTAGGAGATGAAGTTGACGTGGCGGTCAGCGGGTCAATGCGCTGACGTGGCGCTGACGTGGCGATGATGTGGCGCTGACGTGGTGGCCACGTCAGCGCGGGCGGTTATAACTGAATAACAAAAAAAATAAAATCGATCCGACGGGTGAAATAATGCCACGTGTCGCGATCGGGATTTTTCGGAAAATAAAAAATGAATTGTCAAAATATTCAGATTTCCTGAAAATAAAAAAATCGATTTTGTGATCACACGGCCCAGGTTTGGCCGTGTGTCACATTTCCGATCGTTGGATCAATGATTTTCAAAATTCAGATAATAAAGAAAAATCATTTTCGGAATTAAAAAATAATCCTCGATCGGACGGTTGTGGATTAGCCACGTCGTTCGATCTTGACCGTAGATCTGATCAAGAGATCAAGTGGCTGTGGATTAGCCACATGGTCAGATCCTGACCATAGATAGGTTCATAGATCGGAGCGTCGAGAGCGTGACACTTGGCGCGCTCTAAACCATAGATCCCAATTCTAGATCGGAGGGCCATAGACTAACCACGTGGCCTGATCTTGTCCGTAGATTTTAACTTCCGATCGGAGCGTCCAGAGTGTGCCACGTGGCGCAATCTGAGACACACATCAATTTTTGGGCGGGATTTCTTTTAAATAGAATAAAAAAATACGAATTTTTTGAAAATTCAAATGGAAATGTTGATGCGACGTCGTTTCGATGCCGCGCGGGTCCGAGCGTGGGTTTGGACCGGGTTGACTGGTCCGTTGACCGGGTTGACCCGGTCCGATTAATAATAAATAAAAAAATAAAAAAATTGAAAAAATCATAGAAAAATCCAAAAAAATTAGGAAAAATTGTAGAAAATTCCCAAAAATTCCAAAAAATTCTCAAAAATTGAGGAATGGCCACAATCAACTGGCCAATCCTATTTTTGAGATTTCTTTTCCTCATCTTTCGAAAAATGACAATTTTACCCCTCAAGGGCAAATTGTCCCTAAAAATTTCATAAAAAAATTCCAGAAAATTCCAAAAAATGTCGGAAATTAGGAAATGGGTCGGTTTAAGTGGCCAATCCTATTTTCAACATTTCTCACTCTGAATCTCTTCCGAAATGACGGTTTTACCCTTTTTGGCAAATCGTCCTCAAATTTTTACAAAATTATGATTTTGCCCTTCTTGGGCGGATCACTTCCAAATCATTCCCGATCTTCTCTTATGCTTTGAATACCTTTCTCTAAGCCAATAGGGCTATACTATGAATGCCACGCTGATTTGATGTGATTTATCCGCACGTTATGGATTCCTTGATTTGAGCATTTACTTTGATTGATTGTGATTGCTAGGATAGTCACTCCCATCCGCATGAACTCCTAGATTAGGATTCGTACCTCACTCATCTGCATGAAATCCGAGATTAGAAAATTCAATCAACTTAGGTACCGAAAGGGCGTCAACTCTGATAGTTGGCGTAACTAAGTCCCCGATCCCATTTCTCTGGTTCTCGCAGAATCGAATAGAAACTCCCGACTATTCGATAGGGTTTCCAATCGTACCTTCCACGAAACGATTGGTGGCGACTCCGAGGCATGCACACGTAACACATGTCACTAGACCACACTGAAGGTCGACTACGTTATTTTATGTTGCGATTTGGGTAATGGGCCTTGGGAGAGGCCCGCGTCCGAAGGTTCACACGCAACTGGACCCGAAGGGCGACCCATTAGCCCTCTGCTCCGAGAGAGGGTCGCGACAGGGGCGGAGAGATCGAGGCGGGGGTCCTCGCGTCGCTCATCGCGGCTGAAGCGATCTTGCACCCGTCTGCGTCCGGCGATGAGAGAGTCGCGGGCCGAGCGGCCGAGATCGCGGGCGGCGAGGACGCGGGGCGGAGAAGCCGAGGCGGAGGTCCTCGCGCTCGTTTGCGGCTCACGCCTGCTGGTGCAAGGGGAAGAAGAAAGAAGAAAAGGAAAAAAACAGAAGAAAAAAAAGGAAAATAATCACAAAATGTAAAAAGACAAAAATGTCCCCGTTCGGGCCCTCGTTTGAATAAAAAATGGCACTTGAGACCCTTCTTTGACACAAGTTGAACTTCGGGCCCTTAATTGAGAAAACAAGTACACTTGGGGCCCTTTTTTGGCATTTTCCCAAAAATCTTCAACTTTTACTTTTGTCCTAATTCTACCGGCCTAATATCCAAAAAAATCTTAACTTCTAGATCTGTCCCAATTATATCTAAAATTACTTTTTGTCTCATAAAAAACCCATAGCTCTTACTTTTGTCTCAATTTTATCACCATTAACCTTCCGCTCATAATCATCATTAGCTAATCCTACGTGGCATTTTCACATTGTTAATAAATTACACCTAAACAAAGCAGACATGAAAAAAAATCCCTAATTTCTTTTTTGTCATTTGCTTTCATTATAAATTACTAGGAGATATAGAATCACTCAAGACGGCGCGTTTCAAATTGTCCCCGACACTCAAAAGCCCAAAGAACGGCTAAATGTGGAGATTTGATTATTTGGACGAACGATCCCAAATCTCGTCGTCCGTAAAACCTGCTGTTTTTGAATTTCGAAAATTCATGGGTAAGTTCAACAAGAAAATTCGAGCCACTTAGAATTGATTAACAATGATTACGAACAGAAGACCGACGATGATAAAATTAGAGCAAAAGTAAAAGTTGGGAGTTTTTTATGAGACAAAAAAAAAAATGGATATAATTGGGACATATGCTAAAATTTAGATTTTTTTTTTTGTATTAGGCAGTAGAATTGGAACAAAAGTAAATTTTTTGGGTTTTTTATGAGATAGAAAAAAGTTTTGAATATAATTGAAATAAAAACTAAATTTGGGGATTTTTTTTTTTTGGGTATCAGGCCGTGATTATTAAGCATTGCTTAGTAGAATTAACTATTTTGCCAAACTCTAAAGAGGTTTGTCTATTGTGTTGGGCTGTCTGGTCATTCGGAGCGAATGTATAGAGCTATCACACTCTACAATACATTCTTTTTGTTAAATTTTAGAAAACAAGCATAACAATTGATGTAAAAGGTGGAGCTATTTTCGCATCCCATACGATTAAATCAAAATACTCGGACAACTCCAAAGACGAAACTTAACGATAATTTAGACTGCTAATTCATGTCTTGATTTAGGTTAGACCTGTTAAAATCATTTTCTCAACTGGTATATGAGTTAGCTATGCTTAGTAAGTGGATTATAAATGAGTTTAGAGTGGTAAAAACCGAAATAATATGTGTATTAAATACGTTTACAACACTCATTTCATTTTAAAATACGAGTTGAGTGTTTTAGCAATAGGGATCGAATTGAGTACATGATTGGTATGGGCCGGGTTGGGCCTGACTTGTGAGTCAAAACGGGGCTAAATGGGCCTGATTGGATCAAAACATTATTGACACAACTCAAACCCAATCCGATTCGCCCAATTTGGGCCGAAGAAATGTCAGACATCCTCGGACCCAGCCGGCCTTTGCGGGCCCACGTGGCATTACCGGAAAGGAGCCCGTTTAATCTACAATCTGCAGTGAAAAGCAGAGGGGAAAGAGGAGAGAAGCCGCGGAGAAGCAGCTTTTATGGCCACCGGTCGCCGATCTCTGACGCAGCTCGATCAACTCCTTCACTCCCTCATCTTCTTCGTCTTCGCCGATCGTTGGGGCTGATCTTGTTGCTCCGGTCAGCTTCAAGCTCTTCCTTTTTTCTCTTCATGTTATCATCTTTCTCGGTTCTCGTCAGTGTTAAATACTTGCATCAGTTGTCTCCTTTTCTTGCGCTCTTTTAGTGGATGGTATAGATGCAGTGCGATGTTCAGCTGCTGGAATAGCTCTGTGCATTAGAATTTCGGCGCTTGATTGTGCTTTAAGCCCTCCGGGGATGCTGTGATGAGTTGGTAACACGTCGTGTGAGGATGAGATTATTGCTTGTCCTTGGCTTTAATTATAATTGGACTTGTTTATCAGCTTTATGTAGTCACTATTAGAGCACAGACTTAGTTGAATCAGCGTTCTCTTGTTCGGGAAGAGTACGAATTTTGTGGAATGGAGTGATGAAGCTTTCAATTAGCTTAACCTAAATCCTAGACTTATTGAAAAGAGCGCAATTAAGCTGTCCCGATTGTCATGTCTCTCGTTTCTACTATATGGGACATAGGCAATTTCCAACTACTACACAGATGATATCCTAGGATTTGATTGCACTTTTTTAAAAGGTCCAATACTTGAATGCATGAATTGAAAAGTTTAGCACTTGGGTATCACTCCTGTGCAAGGGTTGCAATTCTAGACTTATTGAATTTTGTGGAATGGAGTGATGAAGCTTTCAATTAGCTTAACCTAAATCCTAGACTTATTGAAAAGAGTGCAATTAAGCTGTCCCGATTGTCACGTCTCTCGTTTCCACTATATGGAACATAGGCAATTTCCAACTACTACACAGATGATACCGCAGGATTTGATTGCACTTTTTTAAAAGGTTCAATACTTGAATGCATGAATTGAAAAGTTTAGCACTTGGGTATCACTCCTGCGCAAGGGTTGCAATTCAAAGTAAGCTTTTCGTTCTTTTCTTTTTCCCGTCAGGCAGGGTCTTTCATTTTTTTTGATCTTTCAAAGTGCATGTCACCGCGTATGCATTGGTTGCTAAGATTTGTGAGATATTAATCAGTTGAAGGTGAAGTGAACTAATAGACGTTGTTGATGACTTACTCGGTGAAGCTCCTAGAAGTTTAAGCGGATGTGTAGTTCAACTTGTCAGTTATTTGTCTTGTACCTTGAAATTTAACACTTTCTTAGTTTTAATTGTAAATTTTAGGTTGTAAAGCATGTTGAGCACATCATCTCTTCTTCTTCTTCTTCTTCTTCTTCTTCTCCGATCAAGCATGTCCAGCACATCATAACCCAACAGAAGCCTTTTGGCATGCATCTGTAACTCAGTACCTCTTTCCATACAGCCAGGCTTTACATAGAAGTCATGGCTGAGGCAATCGATTTGACTGGTGATGGAGGGGTCATGAAGACAATTGTGAGACGAGCAAAACCCGATGCAGTCTCTCCTTCGGAGACCCTTCCTCTTGTTGATGGTATGCAGCTAACTTGTCTGATTAAAACGACAGTCGTGTCTGATAATCCTGTACATGCATATGAGGACACAAGTTCATGAATTTGATACCTTATTTAAGGCCTTTTTTGTCTTCCTATACAACTAATACTCCACATATCCTTTGGCGTTGGTATCAAGTAGTACTGTTCAGTCAGAATCCACCTTTTAGTTCTTTTTATGTTACTGGAAACAGCACTTTCTTAAAAATGAAGCCCACCAAATCAATGTATACAAAGAAGTATTTATAGCAAAGTGCAACATCTCCGTTAAAAGGAGGGAAAAAAGTGCCTTTGATCTTCTGTTTCTATCAGTGGACATCCTTGAAGCTGACCTATTCAAGAAAAGACCTTCCAGATGAACCTTGGGCTCGGTGTTCTATATTGGTATTTTCTTTTCTTGTAGGAACAATACCCTATTGCAGTTAGCTGACAAACTAGTCGTGGAGTTTTATTCTTACAGTGCCAGACGAAGTCAGTTGTTATGCAGCCAATTCTTTGTTCTCATTAGCTGGTGGCATTTTTTTTTTTTCACTTTTTGGCCAAATAAGATGGTGCATCATCATAGATTCATAGAGCTTTTGAAATGATTGCCATACTGCCTTAGATTTCGTGTTGACAATTTACTAATGATGAATGCTAGGCCTTGACATGTAACAGTAAGGAAATTTATCTGCCCATCTTGTGATGGTGAGCCTAAAGTTGATTGCTGGAACAGAGGCACATAATTACACCAAGAAAAATCAGGAAGAAGATAGGAACCTTTATTTCTTTCTTGATGCAATGTCCAGTTCAGCAACATAATAGCTTACTTAAACTCATTGCCTAATAGTAAGCCTCTTAAGTAAGAAGTATAATGCTGGTTTTAGCGAGTGCATCAATACATTGTTTGTAAAAGTTTGAAAAGTAAGAATGACAATCCTAATAGCTACATTTAGGTGGAAAGCTGCTCTTAAATGTTTGATTGATTGTCTTTTTGTTGAGCAGTTCGTTATGAAGGAGTTCTTGCTGAAACTGGTGAAGTCTTTGACTCGACACATGAAGACAATACTCTTTTCTCCTTTGAGATCGGAAAAGGCTCGGTGATCAGTGCTTGGGACATTGGACTGAGAACTATGAAGGTAAAGGATTTATAACTTGCCCAAGTCTGAAAAGTGCGTATTTTGTCTCCATTGAATGTCCTTCTTTCTTGATTTTGTAAGGTTGGGGAGATTGCTAAGATCACATGTAAGCCAGAATATGCCTATGGCAGCACGGGTTCTCCACCTGATATCCCACCAGAGTAATGTCTGTGCTCTTTTAATTCTTTAGCATTACATTTGTCCACTATACAACGACCCTACGTATTGTCAGTTGAGAAAAGAGAAGCAGAATGTCAGTTGGTGTTTTGGGCTGGTGAAATCTCGATATATCTAGATGCTTTTAACAAGCTGTCTTGACTATTATGAATATGGCATCTTCGTGCATCCTCATCAAAGCTTACTTGTGAAGTTCCTGAAAATCTCTTTATTTTTTTGGAGGAAGTAGTGTGATGTGTTTATCACTTCTTATGCAGTGCAACTCTTATATTTGAGGTGGAGTTAGTTGCATGCAAGCCGTGCAAGGGCCTTACAGTGAGCGGTGTTACAGAAGACAAGGCTAGGCTTGAGTAAGTCATCTAGGAAATGTTGTGCGGTCGATTTGGGGAATATGTGTAGTTCTGAAATTTCTATTATCATTGCTTATAAGATGTCGGTAGTGCTTTAAAAAAGAAAATATGAGGGTTTTTCACTGTTGAAATCCTCCATAGGGAGCTGAAGAAGCAAAGGGAGATGGCTGCCGCGACCAAGGAGGAAGAGAAGAAGAAGAGGGAAGAAGCTAAAGCTGCGGCCGCTGCTCGCGTTCAAGCCAAGCTGGATGCCAAGAAAGGTCATGGGAAGGGAAAGGGTAAAGCAAAATGAACAGCCTTATAAGGAGTTGCTTCATGCTTCCCCTAAACTTGGCTAGGATCTTAACCTTGAGTTTCGTGGAATATAACTTAAGATGACACTTACCATACTTGACGGTGTGCTTGGATTTTATTGTATAAGCATCTGTATTATATTTATCAGCTTCATTTTGAGGGAGCAAAATTGACCAGAAAGGAGAGAGTATGTAGCAAATCGACTCTGATGAATGGCATTTTCGTTACGCTAGCTTTCGTATTTCGCGTATGTCCCAAAGTCTGTATACAGAGAAATTGCAAATGACATTGCAGAGCGTTTAGAACTCTTGGTGGTGTTCCAGATTGGATGAATTGGTGGTAAATGCCTAATGGTACCTCAACTCTCAGGCGTCAGCACAAAGCATATAACGACTTTCTTAAAATTTCTCATCTTTCGTTATAAGCAACTGTAAGACTCCCTGATGCCATTTAAAGCATAAATGACAGTACTCAATCCTGCTTCTTCACAATGCCTATGATAAATCATCGACAGCACAAGCTTCGATCGACAAGTATTGGGACATCTACATTACACTTGGTACTCAGCAGTTTATGGTTGGCTCTGCCGCCAATCAGACCATGAATGTAGTGTCGATTCCTTGCCCATTTTCACGCCATCCAGATGCAACTCTGAATTTACAAACAGGACACGTTCCCTGCTGTCTCAACCATGGATCAATGCAAGTTGCATGGAACTGCGAAATAACATCATCCATCAAATTCTTCAGTTTTCTCAAAAAGTACATAACTAATAGCTTGATAAGGTGGATATGAGTTGGGTGTTACCCCCTTGATACCTTCTGTATGAAACCCTATTTATCGTTTAAGACATTATTCCTGTCCAATTTTCACGATAATCCAATCCAACAAATATAATTTGTTGCTGCCCAACAAGAACGCCTCGTATGCAATCCACAAAAGGAATTATTATAAAGACTTCGCAACAAAATAGCCACATATGGTTAATGGAACATCATAGTTTGTCGGTCTGACTTATTCCAACAAACCAAGTATATTTGGCAGACTAGTTACTCGATGGACGAAACTCGAAATTCTGGCAAATAAAGTGAAAGGAAAAATTCACTGTGAAATTTACCTGATGCATGCACGGCAAGCTTCGGATGAGCTCTCCTGCTGAAACTTGCTCCAAGCATACAGTGCACATCAGCTCGTCATCTGAACTCTTCATGCTCCCAGCTGCAGCACTTACATCTTGCTTTTTCTCCTGAAAACGTGCAAATAGACATCATGCTCAACTGACACCACTCATCAAAGACACGACCCATTAGAAAAAATTGGATGCAGAAAGCTAGGCCTGCCGTGAACATTCAGCAAGAACAAAGTCATCAATGTCTCAGCAACCTGGACAGCTCAAACCTCAAACGGTGCATTAAGATAAAGATGTGAGCCTTAAGATTACTATTGTACACTGTGCTCAGAAAATAACTTAACCATCCTAATGTTTCTCACAGCAAAATAACAAATCACAAGAAAAAAGACAGCTGACGCATGTCTGGGGGGAAAAAGAGCAGACATCCACGTGATATTCTAGATTTTATACTGCACAATACAAGATGGTGCAGTCAATACCTCAATGGATAATGAAGACAAGCCATGTTCCGCAGAGGAGCCACTACTGTAAGAAACAAATCGATTATTTAGAACATGGATAAAACCTATAGATACTACCGCCCATGAAATTATGTGATAAAGACATTGTGGAACTAGCATTAATTAGGCCATCTTAAACTACAATAAATCACTGCAAAAGCTAAGAAACAGAGAGGAGTAACCCCACAAACACAAAAGCCCAAAAAACTAAAAGATTTGATAAATCTCTTATGCCTGTGCAGTCTTACCATGGAAGACCAGTAACCTTGTATTTGTGGACGGGAAGAGCATTGATCTCTTCTTCACTCATTGATGGAACTGATGGAACATTATCAGTATCCAGTACTCTCAAAGTTTCATAGTCTGCAAACAAATATGACTGATCTGTTAACAACCTCTCACAAATGTCAATAAAACATTTACCATGAAAAAGATGAAAAATCTTGAAATACATGATAATCACAGAAGGCGATCTCCAAAAAATCAAAGTCAAAGTGTGTCACTAAACCTAATTCATCAAACTCCCGGTCCAGAAGAGCAAGCTGAAGCCTAAGGCCTTGCAAACGTCCTCTTGTTGCAAGTGCTATGGATGGTGGCATGTGCAACCGCAATTCAGTATGACCAAGTAGGCTATTGGCAGCTGCAGCGTGGACCTGGGCCTGAGCTTGAAGTTGTTGACAAGTCGCATACATCCTAAGGGTTGTTGCCATCAAGAAGACACCAAGGACGAGCCAGAGCTGCACAAATTTTCCAAAGGTTGGAAGGCGGGGAGGAGAGAGGACCTTATTAATCAGTCACAAACTGCTAATGTATAAGAGAGGCGTCTGAAAAAAACCAGTTTTTCAGTTTGAAAGTCTAGGACAGCACCAAAAAATTCGGTGACATCTGGTTGGAGTTGAGCATCATGAACAGCAGGAGAACTGATGCAATCAAAACCACAGATGAATCAAATACGTAATACTGACAATTGACATAGGTAATAAACCTGAATCAGAACATTATTTCTTGAAACAACAAACATACCCGTGACAAGAAATGCTAGTGAGTTAGACTTAACCGGTCGCGCTGCATGAAAACGCTGGTACAAACAGAAAACTTTAAGTGATACAGACAACTAGGACAGGATGAAATCGAATGTAGCATCAAAGTTGGTAAGCAGTATGCTAGCTATTGTTTAAGTACGAGAAACATACCACAGCACGGCGCTCGGGAATAAATTCTGAAAATCCAGTTTCTATATCTGGTCTACTACCTCGAAACACAAAACTCATCTCCGTACAAGTTTCCAAAGAACAACAGTCACAGCTATAGTGATGGTCGAATGTGTAAAATTAAGTATGACCAACCGTCCCGTCAATTATCTGCAAATATCAAGGTACATTGTGAACTTGGCAGTCATATTGGAAGGACAACCAAGCAAAGGAAAGCATTTTCAGGTGAAATCGATAATCATCAGACTTGTTAAATGAGAGAAGAAACCCTAAGCTTAAATTAAAAGCAACTGTGAAACTCCAAAAATAAACACATTAGCCGAAGCAAGCACCTTTACTGCACGAAGACTAACGCCATAAAATTGCCAAATTGATGAAACCAAACATGTTAAGGTTACTGAAAGATTAAATTAAGAAGAACCCTAAGCCCAAAGTTCACCACAGCACATTTCCCCAGTTTTTCCGAATTAATCCGCATTCACCAAAATTCAGAACCCTATCCCCAAAGTTGCATCTTCATCCTTCCACGATAACACTTGGGTTGAAAAGAATGATCAACAGAAACAACAGGGGAAAAAAGAGAGAGGGCATCATTAATCGAAACGAAAAAAACTCACGGGATCATGCTCATACAACCAGTCAACAACAAGAAAAACACATCAATTTGATATCGCGGTCGAACTCTTTCTTCGAAAAGGCTCCGACTATTTCAAGGAATCGAGAGAGAGTCCGAGTTGAGAGAGGGAGAGAGAGAGCGGGGGAGAGATCTGAGTCGAGTCGGACGAGTCACGTTTCTGGGGCTCGCTCTCGGCGTCTCCCTCTCAAAGGACAAGCCGACGCGTTCCTCGTACGTCTGGTAGGACCAACAGTTAAACCCGTTAAGCGTTAATGCTCCCCATCCCATCCCACATTGGCCTTCAAACGACGTGGTTTCGGCAATTGCCGCCTTCTCACACGAGGCAACCCGAAATTTTGGTTTCACATCTACCGTAAATTGTTTTTCACTTGTTGTAAGGATAGATTGGAGGCAACGTAGAGAAAAGCTAGTGCACTAAATCAAGTGCCGTCTTAAGCCCGGTCATTGGCTTGGACCGGCCCGGCCCGGCCCGATCATTCGGAGGAAGAATCAGAAACTAGTTTTGGCTTTTCTTCTTCGTGTCATCGCAATCCCAGGCACGAATGGTGGGCGACACTGCCAAAGGAGACGGTGCTTAATGTCGGGACGGAATCAAGTCGAGTCTTAACCGTGTACAGAAAGACAGCGGGAGCGGAGAAAAACTGAAAACGGACGTTCGTGTGGCTCTCGTTCGTCCACAGTTTTCATGTTGGAGAGGAGCACTTAAAGAGCCGGCCAGGCAAACGACAATTATTTCATCCCCCACCCAAAAATTTGATTTAGACTGAGCATGCCGATCTCCAGATCTAATTTTGATTCTTGTCTGATCACTCCAGAAACTAAACTTGCATAAACCTTATTGGATGTACAAAACAATCACTCTCGATGCCCGTTATAACGGCTTTCCATATGATCAAAACTCTACACAAATTGTGATGACGGTCAAAGTTCTCTGCCTGAATAGCGTCATGTTCCTCTTGCATTGCGCGATCTTTGGGCCACATTTCGAAAGAATATTAGGTAACCTATAGAAAAATGTATACCATCCATCTTGATTGGTTGAGCCTTATATTGATACTCTTGTGATTAATGATTAAAATGATGTCGATTCAAATGATCAATCGATCATAAATAGATTATGGACACTTCCTATCAAGAAACAATTTCAATTTGGACTAATTGGTCCCACTCTAGGTTGACCTACCTACATCACACGCCCCCTAACCTAAGCCAAGCCGTTGACTAGCAAGATCGCACCTAACCTCAGCGAACCCGACCCGTGACCTCTCCAAATCAAACTCCATCCACATGTCCTGCTGATGGTGATGACCAATCACAAACGCCTCCACCCCCAGCAGATCGGAGTTCCCGAACGTGAAGCAATACACCCAATCACTCCCCCTCCACTCTCCGGGCACCCGATACAGTAGCCTCCGGCCCGGCACGCTCATCTCGGCCCCCCGAAAAACCAGCCTCACCTCGGGCAGTTCGGGCAACTCAGGCCGAGCCGAAGGGACCAGGTAGCACAGGTCCATGGCTCCTTGGAACACGAAGTTCGGGTCGTTTAGGACTCTCGCCGAGCCCCGAGTCTGTCTCGAGAACTCGTTCTTTAATGCAGCGTACACCGGCCCGAGGAGGAAAGTGAACTGGGTGCCCGAGTCGACCATGGTCTGGCCCGCCCCGGTGTGGTCGGGCTCGAACACGGACTTCGGGAGGGGCAGGACTTTGCCCGAGACCTTGATGCCGTCCATTTGGATCGTGTACGCCACCCGGTCGAAATAGGGTAACGGGGTTGAGATCTGGACCAACGGGGTGTAGTTCAGGGGCCCGACCCAATCGAAGCCCGCGTCCCCGAACAGCAGGACGCCGGAGGAGTCGAGGCCCGAGATGCAGTAGGAGAACTTGCCGAGGCCCATCTGGGTCACGAGGGACAGGGACCCGCGGTTCATGCCCATCAGCCCGGTGGTCCTGGCGTCCTCGTCCGGGCTGCTGCTCTGGCCCGAATCCATGCACCCGAAAAGGAAACCGGGCCGGGCCGACGGGCCGATCAGGAGGGCGTCCGAAGCGAGGGTACCCTCCGCGGAGGAGGCGTCGGCGTAGGAGACGATGACATGGCAAAGCTTGCTCGGGTCGCAGGAAGCTGGCACGGGCAGGTCTCGCGTCTGGGCCGCGCAGGTCGGGGAAGAGCAGGGGACGGGGGAGTAGGACTTGGAGGCGAGCGGGTGGAAGACGGGCTGCTGCACCTTCGGGGAGCTGCAGCGGAGCCAGGAGAGCTCGCTGCCGGTGTCGAGGACCATGGTGGCGGGCTGCGGCGGGAACCCGACGGAGACGGAGACGGTGAGGGTGATGTTGTGTCGGAAGGGGAGCCTGCCCTCGGCGGAGGCTCTTGCTCTCGGGAGGGAGGAGGAGAGGCTTGGTATGTTCTGGGTCTTGAGCGGGAGCAGGAAGAGGAGTTGACGGTTGGGTGTGGGAGGTGAGGGAGAGAGAGCGCCGTTGCAGTTGAAGACGGCGGCGAAGAAGAGGAAGGTGAGGCGAAGACGGTGGTGGCGGCTGCCGAGAACGGCCATGGACAGGATTTGAAGAAGGTTTTCGGGGAGGTTCTTCAATGGAGGGAGGGAGTGAGGTCTGGTTTTGGTGGGCATGGGGACGTACTTGTTCGTGTCGTCTGGACAATTACCGACTTCCTTTAACGTGCGATTGCTCTCGAGGGAACTGAGTTCGGACCACCTTTTCATCTATTGGTGTCGAGGACCATAGTAGCTCCCCATGTTCCATGCTAAACTAGTTTTCTATAAATAAACCAAAAAATTGACCGCCTTCTTGCGTGTTTAGTTTGGAAGTACGTAAATGACTCCATGGACAACTTAAGATTAGGGTAACTGGAAATTCGCCTCGGTGGCCACTCTTTTTACTTAGGAAGAAGGGAGAGATGGAGGGTTTGAATCCTCACCTTTGGAGGGAGTTAGGTGGAGATGTGTGAGAAGAAAGCGCGCGCACATAGCACAAACGGTGACTTGTAAAATAGAATAGAATAAGACCGGACAAAAAAAAAAGCGTAAAATTAGTGAGCATAATTTAGGCACAAGTACAACTTATTTTGTGGAACTCACTTTGCCGCTTTTTGCGACCATAAATTAATAATACATGTTGGACAAAAAAAAAATTAATAATACATGCACACCAGATAAAAGTTCCCAAAAAATCTTTTTCGTAAATGCAACACTATGACATGTGACATCCAAACAAAATGTGTCCTCTCGAATGTACAATCTTCACGAGAACCCGGACACACCACTCGACCACCACCTAATCCCCAGCTCCGAAACCAAGTGAAAAATATTATCTTTTATTTATGAATTCGGACATTTGATAAACATCACTTCGTATTATATATATGTATATGATTGAGGGCATACATAAACCTAACTGATGTTATCAAGTTTAGGCCAATGGAGAATCCGAGCCGTGGGAAGCAACCAAACTTCGAAAATCAAAGGGACCTCTCAAATTCTTTATTGACCTTGATTGACGTGAGATATGGTGTCCAGCACTACCGAGTATAGGCTACATTATATTATATGATATGTTTATTTTTTTTCCCTAATGTGTAAGATATTAATAATTGCCAAGTTTTTTTTTTTTTTGGAAAGTTGCTTGAATTCAGTGCTTGTACGATGCGAGGGTTTCGACGGTAAAAAGAACAGCTGGTCTCGGTGTCTCCGAGGTCAATGGGAATGAAACCGCCGGGGTTGAAAATATTTGACGTGCCAAATTAACCTGAATGATTAAAAACTTTGGAATACTAATACCATTCTAAACTTTACCCCACATATCAAATACCCTCTCATCCATTTTAAAAGATATAGATTACCACATTCGCTTTTTCGCATTGTATTTAAGACTATATCATCTCCCACGCGCATATGATTTACCGGGTTACTATTCTCTTTCTTAACCTACTCCATCATGAACGTTTGATTTCGCTGTTCGAGCGTAGATTTCGTGTGCGCATAAGTGCAAATAGGTCCTTTTAGGTCGTGAAGATGCAAAAAGTAGGTTTTGAAATATGAAGATGGCACGTGAGACGCAAAGTTGAGGACCGGTTTTTCCCACAAAAAAAAAAAATACAAGGAAAGATGGGCGGTCGAGTGATTGGAAGGATATTACGAAGTCCAATTTAAAGTAGGAAATGAAGAAAATCATAAGTAGCAAACAAAAAATTTGGTGTGCTTTCGCCCTCAAGAGGAGAAAATGCTGGGCGTGATGGAAACTCGATTCAAAGCACTGCAATGTAAGTAGCATCACTTCCGGACCCCCCCACAACGCAACCCCGCCAATTAAATCTGTCTTAAGCTTTTGGTTTAGTGGTTATGAAGGCAGGTCAAACGCAACCCCTCTCTCTCTAGCTCCTTATTTTCTTTACTAACTTTTATGGGCGCGCATTACCCGAACCTTAAGACATCGCCGCATCGATTCATCGACTCACTAGAGGCGGGATATGTGGGGCTTCGTTCGATGATAATTGATGTACTTTTACCTATCGCGAACGTGATACCCGATTCGGGTCTAATCTCGCTATTGATGAGATGGTCGAGAGCAGCTTTTAAGTGATTCTTGGCTTAGGAATACAGGACAGGGCAAGAGTTCCAGCTGTTTCAGGAAAATTCAACAAAACAGCTGTGGCCAAACGAGGAGGAATTAGGTGGGGGTGATTGAGCAATCGTGGGTCCAAAATACATAAAGTCGTCCTTCAAATGTTTTCCCAAGCCAAATGACAAGATCATCAGTGTCATTCTCAAGCGAGAGCATAGTCATAACATCTGCCAGTTTAGAGTCAAACTAGGAAACAGAGCACAAGTAAATGAGAGGAGCAGGACGGTTGGGGCAATAGCATGGCTCTCCTCTGAAAGTTCGTTTCTGACAAAGGCACTAACCTTATAAAGGGAAGCCCCGCAAACAGTCCTCATGAACACACCACACCACACCACACCACACTGGGCTCGTAAGCCCCTGTCACCCTGAAGAAAAATGGGAACTCTCTCTCTCTCTCTCCCCCCACAGCTGATTCGAGAACTCATGGTTCATGAGTTATTAAGTTATGGACATCGCTTGCATACAAACTTAACTAAATGGAATTATCGGTAGCGTCCGTACGAATGACCAGACAACCAGAAAAGTGATTGGAGGAATCGGGTATGGAGGAGATTCACAGGGCATGTAGCGAACCAAGTTGGGGTAACAAATTGCTCAATCAGCAGGTCTGCAACGAACCATGTCTCAAAGCCGCAGGCATTCAAATTTGTGCCCTATATTCAGTATGGCCTTCAGAGGAGGAGATCTGCGAGTGATGGTGGCTACCAACAACAACAGCAGCCCTCAATTTCCGATTTCCGCGACAGGGTCATTATACACAAAGACCAACCAGGCAAAAAGGCGGTGGTAGCATCCGTTTCGAGTAGTAATGTAGGAGGGGCAGCGAAGTAGCTGCCACACCAACTAGTCGGGTGGTATGGTGGTGAGGATTTGAACAGCAAATGGAAACAAAGCATAATTTCTATTTACCCTGATCAGTGGTCAGAACAAAAACAAGTAATAATGTACGTCTCGTTCACAAAACGTTTCCCAAATCCGACGACGACAGACACAGAAATAATCGACAGATCTTCATGAACTACGGTTCAACAGATGACTTATCAAAAATATAAAAGGATATCACCGCATTCAGGTCACAAACGCCATGGCACCCACCAGACCCCCCAAAAAAAAAATCACACTGTTCACTGCCCCTTTAGGCATCCCTCTGCTCAGTACCTACAACTACAAGTGCTGGTGTAACAGAACTTGGGAAAACATTGTAATGACTAGTTAGGTGATCTGCTCATACCAGAAGCATTAGTTTCTCTACCATCATTGTAAATCCAAGTTGCTAAATGGATCTCAATTCTCACCTATCAACAAAAGTTAGAGACAAGTTTAATGTCGATTGGATTGGATCGGCAAAGGTTGATAATTCTGTCAAGAAATTCATCACTCGTCCAGGGGGAAAGATAATTTAGCAGAGAGAAGCATTCAACTTACTCATTCTTCAGCTGCATAAGCGTTATCATATTGCTTTGGGAAAAAAAAATAACACTGACGAATACAACAAAATGCGTCCTATCTAAACAGATAGAGAAAAGGGAAATACACAAAAGAGATTGCCATAAATCCTGCTAAACCAGCACGTCGACTTGGAACAGTCAGTGGGGTACATGAGATTGTGGACCTGCTTCTTCTCCACAAAACAAGATCCTTTCTTGCAATTCACAGTGATCCTCATAAAATTTTGGCTACTGCTTCATCCATTAAGAACCAGGCAGTTCCCCCACTAAATCCTTCCTTGCAGAAGATAACTCAAAGTCCCGCAAGAACAAGCATCGACAGAACATCACGTTGCTTTTCACTCTTCATCAATCCAGTGATCAACTTGTCAACCCAGCAGAACAAGTATTGAGAGAACATCACATCACCTTTCTATTTACACTGATCCTTCCCTGACTAATATTCAGTCCCTTCTGCACTGGAACCTTAGCCCAAAGAATATGCCCTATCTCCTGCTTGCAGCATTAGCTAAAGCCCTCTGCCTCCTCAAAGAGGGCATATTAGAGGTCGAAATCGACCTAGCTCTCACAGTTGAATCCAAACTGGACTCAGAACTTGAAGCAACTGACGATCCCGACCGTCCACCAAAACAAGCAAACAGATTCCTCAAAATCCTCCTGATCCCACCACTCTCTCTACCTCTACTCCCTCTTGCAGCCCAAGAAATTCTCCTAGGCACTCCTCCATTATTAAACCCACCATCCATTTCCGTGTAAACAACCGGCAATTCCCTCTCGCCACCTCTTCTTCCACCAGAGAACCGTCCCACCGCGAATCCCCCACCAGGTAACCTCCATATGGTCAAACCTACTGTCTCCTCATCCTCCGACCTAACATTTTCACCACTATTCGACTCCTGGGATTCTGGGGTATCTGCCGGCAGCTCGTGGCGGCACACAGGGCACGAATTGCGCATTGACAGCCAAGGCAATATGCAATCAGTATGATATAAGTGCTTGCAGGGCATTTCTCTAGCCTCAGACCCTAATTCAAACAATTCCTTACAAACAGCACAGTGCAATTCAGTTGACACGTGGTCCTCACCGATTTCAATTGTGGGCATAGACTCAATTGCCGCTTTTGATGCTGGCGGATGCTCAAACCTCCCAATACCATTGATTTCGATCTGCGAGAGCTGGTCAAGCAGCCTATCAAAGCCGGATCCGAGCAAAAACTCAGATATGCTCGCAGGCAAGGGCCTCAACCCGGACCCTCCACCATCATCGTAGTACAATTCATAGCTGCTCCTCTCGCCACCATCATTGCCGCCATCGGACGGCCGGCGCAGCACGATGACTGGATTGAACGGAGACCGGTCACCCCCGTTCCTGCGGCTCCTGCGCAGGCCCAGGCCGGGATTTTGATCCTGGTTCGACCTCGACCCGATCATGTACATCGCGGCGGTGGGGAATCTCCTGCGGCGAGCATCGCTGGGGATCGGCAGCGGCGCGTTCTCGATCTCCTCGACGAATCCGCCGTCGCAATTGGGGCAAGTGATCGAATCTTGGCTCCAAACCCTAATGAAACGGCTGCACCTATAGCACCAGTACGACGACGTCGCTGAAGACATCTAATGACCCGAAATCCGGTGATCGAATCCCGAACCCACCTCCCCTCCTGCAGATCCAAGGAGCAAAAACCCAACCCCAACAACCCTAAAAATCAAGACTTTGGCTCAAGCACCAGCGAATCTGAGTTGATTTCCTCCGCAATCAGCCAAAAAGAAACCCTAATTCGCGGAACCGACACCAAAGAAGAAGATGGATTCCATGAAGAGAGGTTCAATTGGGATGATCATCCGAGGAGAGTCAAGATCAAATCTTTTTTCCCTTTTCCCCTCTCTTTCTTGTGGGGGAGGAAATTGAGGAGAGAGGAGAGATCGTGGGTGGAAGACGAGAGAAACGGCGAAACCGCGTTTATCATCTGTTAGCGTGTAATCTAAGCTTTTAGCGATAGGACACGTGGCTCCACTTTGGGGAGATAAAACGACGTCGCTTAATCCCACTAATTAGATCGGGAGGTCGTTTAAAGTATTTAATTTTTTTCCTTTGGATAATTGCAAGTGACGACCCGGTCAGACGGGAGCGAATGCACGCGCGCGGCGCAATGTTCATTTTGGCGCGTCGGCGTGCAGCGGAGGCTCGAATTGAATTTACAGGACCTTCTTAGGTAATCCAATAAAAAGGAAAAATAAGAAGGCCACTCTCCAAATGCTACTTTCGAAATTTTGTATAAATTTCATATATGTTATCGCTGTCGGCGTCTTTTTAATTTTATCCCAAGTAAAATTTTGGGGATGTATCTATAAGCATATTGGCAAAAAGCGTGAGATCAATAGAAAAAACCAAAGTAGGTCGTGAGATCGAGAGAGCACTTCATGAAGAAGTTGTTTATATTTTTGCTTAACAAGTAATAAAGGCGCATTGCGTGCTTTATATTGCAATATCAAATCCTTCAAACCGAACTAACTCCAAAAAGTCCGAGCATTTACGTCGCAGCTATACGAGTATCTCATTTGCAATTCCTTTGAGAATTCAAGCCATCGAGATACTAAATGTAAATTGCTTGTACCAAATCACTTCGGTTAATGAAAGTTTAATTTTCCACTACATATCTTGCTAAGAAAATTGCAAGAACAAATATTAGAAAATGATTTTTTTTTTTAAAGATACGTAAACAAAATAAATGGGGATGAGATTCGACGCGAAAAGGTGAGATTAGAATTATATTCTTGTAGCGGGCGGGATAAAATATGATGGTGATATTGAATTACTTTTTCTTTGAAATTGTTGGTGGAATACGATTAAATAAGGTCAAAATTAGAATATAGAGGAGAGTTATTATTAAGAGAGAAAGAAAGAAAATACCTTGCTTTTTAGATAAATGACATGAATTTGACAAAAAAAAATAAAGATGAATGACGTGGATATATCTAAATTCCAGCTTAATTCCGGCTGGAATTTTACGGGGAAGGGGTGGGGGCCCCAGGCGCGCGCCTACTTGGTGGGTGGACGGCCCCGCCCGCCCCACAAAACAAATGGGATTCGGACAGCGCGTGGGAGTCCGAATCATGGGTGGATTGCGAAGTGATTGTGTGGGGCCCACGAGGTTGTCTGACCCGTCACCACTTCCTTGTTCCTCCTTTAAGTAAGGGCCGCGTTATGGTCGATGCTTTGTGGACATCAATCATGGGCGGCTAACGCCGTTTGCATAACGTTTTCTTGGTGTGTGTGTCTATATATATAAAACCAGATTACAAGACAAAAATTACTCTTGCCACGTGGACGCAGATCTCGATTCCAATTGGGCCTGCCTAACTTTACCCTCTTTTTTATGGGGGGTCAGAAAGCCTAACTTTACCTAATGGAGCTGGGTTTTTGGGTAGTTTAATTGTCAGTGAGTCCCAGTGGTCTCCCCATTTTTAGGAAGTTCTACCATTTCAAAGCCTTCCGCTCTATTGGTTTATTCACAATTTATCCTTCTATATTCTACATCAATTAGGGGTGATCGATTTTTGATCCGATCTGATCTCACCCCGAAACCAAATCAAGAGGACCGGTTCCCAATTTCAAGGATCAAGAATCGAACCAAAAGGTCCTAAGATCGGATCCAACCTACCGATCCGGTCCAACTCTCAAGCGGTCCAATAATCGGATTGATGGCATTTTTTTTTTATAATTTGGAGAAAATCACAAAAATAAATTTTAAGTTTATTACAATCGTGCCAATTCAGTCCTAATTTTTTTTTACCGATTCAATCCTAAATATTTTACAATTGTGTCATTTTAGTCAATCCAGCCAATTTTGTCCAATCGGCACTTACGTAGACACCAACCGGCACTAACCGTCCGGCGACATGATGTTTTAATTTTTTTTTTTCTCTTTCTTTTTTTTTTCTTTTTCTTTCTTTCTTTTTTCTTCCCTCTTCTTCTTCCTTCTCTAGCTGGCTGGCAGGCTCGGCCTTGCTGGTGCTAGGTGAGGCTAAGCCTCACTAGCCCAAATCTGAAATCCCATCCGCGGGACCGATCGCGGCTCGGTGAAGGAAATGGAGCAACTGAAGCTCGTTTCTCTGTTTCTCGCCCTCCTGCTCGCGTCTCCGTCCACCTCCATGACGAACGTGGGTGACCTCCACCTCGCGCAGTCGAGTTTCTCCTCTGTCCACGCCAAGAAGTTGATTATGCAACTCAATTTATTCCCCAAGGAGAATGTCAACATTGTCGATGATAGGGTTTCCTAATTTGAGGCTGGAGTTGGGGGTTCCCATTGAGGATTTGGGCTGGTGAGGTCCAGCATTGCCCAGAGACGGTGAGGCTTGCCCTCACCGACCGTCACTTTTGGCTGGTCGCTGAGGTCCAAGAAAAAAAATTCAAAAAAATATACTAAAATATTATGTCGCCGGATGACCAGTGTCCATGTCGGCACCAGTTAGCTAAAATTGGCCGAATGTACTGAATTGACACGATTACAAAAGGTTTAGAACTGAATAGGTAAAAAAAATGTTTAGCATTGAATTGACACAATTGCAATAAGTTTATGATTTTTTTGGTAATTTTTCCGGTAATTTTTCCATAAATCGTTATATTTTTTTTCAGAACGATGTATTCATCGGACTACCTCTCGTTAATTGCACAGTATATTCGCTAAACCCGAAAGGCATACTAAGCATCTTAAACATCTTAGGTTTAGGTTTTTTTTTTTTTTTAATGTAATTCGATCCGATCCGATTGGTCCACCCCTTGGAACCGGGAACTAGACCCAACCAACCGATTTGGTCCGATCCGGGTAGTTCCCCATTTGGTCCCTTCCAAGCGGTTCCTAATTCGATCGGTCTATTATGCTTATCCCTAATATAATTTACTAATTACTATTGACATAAACTATTGTCTCGGGTTTGATTTGGATGGACCGATTAGGAAGGAAAAGAAGGGGTTTTAGATAATTGCGAAGAGAACCGATTTCAAAGGACTGAGTCGTGATGTCATTCGGATGCCAGCGATGAGTAAGAAAAGAAGATAACGTATTATGACACGTACATCCTTTGTGTAGTTTATGACAGATGTAAAATAAGAGTATGAGTAAAGAAAAAGGAAATTGTTAGGCAATACACAATTCCCTCCATATTTGAAGGGATTCAGAAGGAGTTAAAATTGACCGAATCAATTCGTCACAATCCGTCAATAGGTATACGGCCCTACTAGTAAATGAATTAGGGTGTGGGGATGCTAGTAAAAGTCAGAGAGAGGAAACATTTTTTTTTTCTAATTAGGAGAAAGCAATAGGCGCACGGAAGGGGAAGTTGTGGATGAGAGCTTGTAATTAATCACTTGTGACAATTAAGAATGGAAAAATACTCAAAACCCTTTTGTTAAGATGTTTGTGGCGGGCGTTCTGTTCTAATTGTCAATTAAGACAAGAAACCTCTGATTAAGAAACCATCAAATGATAAGATTGGAGTTTAAAATTACTCTAGTCGTCATTATCTCACCGGCCATGTACCCTATTCTAAGGAGTGGTTAAAGGCTGTTGAGAGAAGTCGACCATGTTCACTGAATTTGAAGCACTAGATGGTCTGCCTATGACGCACGGGGACATGAAGGGCATGTTTTCTTCATCTTCTATGACGAATACTTTCTCAAAGTCAAAAGAAAATCAAAAATCTAAACTTTTTTATGCAACGTGATGCACATATGCAAAAGCGGAATAATTTCTTAAGTATCATAAATCTATTATACGATAGCCGGTTCGATCATAAACCTTTCGATTTCGCAAATTCAGCCATAAACATTCGGATGATTTGTCAATATAGTCATCCTAATCAATTTTGATCCGAAATCGCTAACACCGGGTTGTGTCACCTAAGACGTCGGCATCCACATCAGCGAGTTGTGAAGAATACTTGGCAAATTTCCAAATTGTTCGGGACCGAAGTGGCAAAATTGAAATGTTTATGACTGAATTGGCCTCCGTACAATATGCTTATGACTTTTTCCAACAATTTTCCCCTCGCAAATGAGCCATCATGACTGGAAATTACATTAGATACCCTCAAGTCTCGTGATTTGGAAACCATTTGACTCTTTCTTTTGTAATTCATCCTTTGGACGACTCATGCATGTAGGTTAACCAACGGGGTGATTGAATATGAACTTTCCTTTAGCCTTAATATAATGTTAGCAATATGAATGACAAACGCTAGTGTGTGTACATATACATAATCGCACCATATTATATTACTTAATAAACCAAGGTCATGAATTGGTCTTTGTATTCCGCATATAATTCATTAGCATCTTTGTACTAATTAAGGCTCCGTTTGCTTCACAAAATATAACTAATTTGAAAAAAATATTTTTAAAAAAATATGTATATCTATTGATTAAAAGCGAAGTGCATGCTGATGTTCTCGGAACATGCGATTGCTCCCCATGGCGGGCGAACTATTCTGTGGACCCCGCATGTAGTTGGTTAATGACTATTTTGTTTGGAAAATCACAATTACCAACCAGTCCTTTGGGCGACCATCCGCCTATGCATTACCCCCAAAATCCCATCGATTGAGAAAACTTCTCGAGGAGTTATTAATGCGATTAGTATAGTATATAGTCTTTAGAAACTTACCAAAAGTTTACATGTTAACACTATCTTAATTGTCAACAGGTGTACGACTTTATTGATAAGGAATTAGGAAGTAAGGATACTAGCATCATATGTGCAGAGTTCAATTTTTGCTCTCTATAGACAGGACACAAGTTAGATGCTAATGTCATAAATGTGGGGTTTTCTCACGCTCTACAGATAGGCAGAGCCAAAATCGGAAAAAAAAAATGACAATTAGATAAATGAGAGAGAAAAAAATTTATCTTGATTAATCAATCGATTTTAGAGGTCGGCTCACCCAACACCTGTTTCGCAGAAATTAAGGAAAATGGAGCAGGTGTCCTTTTTTTTTTCTCCAAATTGTCCCACTAATTTGACCCTTTTTCGAAAAAAAAAAAGTTATTCGCTGGGTTCTTTCTTTATTATTTTGCTTTTGGCTCTTTCCCTTTTTCAGCTTTCACTTCCGGAAAAAAAAAAAAAAACGAACCAAAAAAAGCTGAAAAGCTGACCGCAAGGGAACTTTCGCACCGTGGCCATGCGCAAAGAAGGTGCGAAAGCGAAGCCCACTCGCCAATAATAATGATGACGCTTCGAGAAATTCATGGAAAAGCTACCGAGAAAGTATGGGAATTTTCTCATCTTTTCTCCTTTTTTTCCCGAGAAAATGTTTGAGGGCAATGCGGAAAAAAAATAAAAATAAATCTCAAATTAGCACGCTGGTTCCATGCTCTCATCGCAATAATTTTCACGGCATAAAAAAATTCACAAGCGGATACATTTACGCCGTGGTTTGATCCGAATTAATTTCAGTGTCATGAGAAATCCTTATCCCGACACACCAAAGACAAATTTAAGAAAAAGGTTTTAAGGAAAAATCAGGACGAGATCAGAGGCTTTAGCGGGGTTTTCAAGACTAGCTTTCTACCTCTTCGATGAGATTAATGGTTAATTCCTTACGGACCTCTTCCTTTCTCGATCCTTTCTCTGTTCCGGTAAAAGATTTCTATTCACCAACTTTAATTTGCATAATATTATTGTCTTTTTTTTTTAATTATTAAGCTTAAGGAGAAATTCTTTTTTCCGTTTTCTCGTTATAGAAAGAAAGTCGTGATATTATTGAAGGGACGACGACTTTGACTGGAATATATGCGTCCGGCGGCATCGCAATAAGGAAGAGAGAATTTGACCTTTCGGTGATTTATTAAAGTTTTATCCCCGATAAGGAGAATCGGAACTCTTTTGGATTCATCCTATACTCGAACTCTGCCGGTGCCCGGGCCCACAAGAAAGCCTTCGAGTAAAAAATAGCAATAATTAATAAAAATGAAGAAAAATAAGAAAGAATAGATCCCCGGAATTGATTCTTCAAAATTTGCGTACATGCATATACCTCCTCTAATTTAGCCTCGCCATGCCTGATTTCGACGTGGTCGCAACACCTTTTGCCTTGCTGAGATCCGGCATGGGCATCACGGCCCTCGAGCCCTCGCATGCGACCGGCGATGAGTAGAGGGAAATCTAGGAAATAATTTAGAAAGTATAGAAAAATTACGAAAATATTCACCTCATTGATTTCTGGTTAAAGTCGGTCGGAATGGTTACATTGACAAATCGTCAAAAGGGTCAAGACTAAATTGATCAAACCGAAAAATTTAGAACTGAATTGGCCGCTGTGCAATAAGTTTAAAATTTTTTGGATAATTTTCCTTCCCATACGTAATGTATTCGGTGGATCAACACGTGCTTCTCAGACATCTTATAGAAACGGAAGAATATGTCGTAGCCAGCGACCAGAAACCATATCAAACGCCCACTTTGAAGCTAGAAAATCTCTCCCTACGTGGTTTGTGCGGTTGAAAGGCGTCTTCACCACCAAAGAAACAAACACATCTAAGCTTGGCGATGTCCATGAACAATGCATTAGTCAAAAATTAGAATTAAAACAGATTATTATCCAAGTGCCGACGCGACATTCCATTCTGTCTTAACCCGCGTGCGTCATGCATTGCGTTATCATCGCTGCTTATAATAATCACGATCTAATCTGCCCATTAAGTAAATTGATCCGTGGATTGGTGTCGCGGGCTGACGATTTGGATCATGAACCGTGCAGCACTTAAAGCTTCGATTCGTCCTGTTTGACCTAAAGTAAGCCGGCTCTCGCTCCTACATTCACATTTAACGAAGAGGATTTTAGAGAGGAGTTCCCCGAGAGGATGCTCGTATTACTCAAGTGCTTGGATGGGTACAAGTACAACCATGGGACTGGGGAGACGTCACCCTTGTTACCTTATGTTACATAAACCCTTCTTGGTACAGTTCCGATCGATGGGAAGTCTCCAGGATATAAGTGGGGAAAATTATAAAAAAAGGTCATCCATTCATCGTAATTATACCAATTCAGTTTTAAAACCCTTTTGCTTTGCCGATTGTGTCCTAAACCTTTTGTATATATGTCAATTCAACTCATTCGATCAATTTTGACTAGAAGTTGTTGACATGGATGCCAGCCATCCTAAGTTGCTCGGCACGCGCTTATGTTGTCATTTTAAATAATATTTTAATATATATTTTAATTTTTTTCAATTTTTTATTTTAATTTTCTTTTCCTTCTCTTTACTTTTTTTTTGGGGGGGGCCAGGCCCACCGACGATCCTCATAACTCACCGGCAATGAGGGAGGGCGTGCAGCCCCTCGCCTAGATCCGGTGAGGGCCGCAATGCTCTCACCTAATGCCGGTGAGAGTCACCAAAAAAAAAAAAGTAAAGAGAAGGGAAAAAGAAAAGAAAAGAAAAGAAAATTATAATAGATTTAAAACTTTTTTTTATTAATTTTCTGATACAAGTGTTGGTAATCCAATACTACCTCCCGACAAAAATCCTAGGTACAACGAGGTTCTGGATTGGTCAACTCTCGCCTAATCTAGGCCCATTTCTTTGGTCGGATGAGCCCGATGGCCTTTTGTCTACGACACTCGGATCTTAGAGGATTCGGGTAAATTAAAACTCCCTGTAAAGTTAGCCCTTGGAACAATAGAAGAAGCAATGGCTGGTAATAGTAGCTGCATCCCCGATCCCCACCAACCCTGATGTACATGTCTCGCCACAGATGCACTTGCACAGCCAGCCCCGCCACGGAGCCGCTGCTGTCATGCCTCGTCCTGTCGCCACCGTCTAGCTTAGGATCGCTGGCTTGCTGTATCTCTCTCTCTCTCTTAAGGCTTGGTGGTTAAAACTAGCGACAACCTGGGTGGCGACCACTGCGGCATCACGCCGCACAAACCCGACCGGCAACGAACAAACTAATGAGAAAGAGAGATTGTTAGAGTAATTAAATACTAAACAACGCTTCATCTAACAGCTTAAACTTTTATAACAGTTGGTAATAATCCTATAAAATCTCACGGAGACTTGACGAGAGACAGAGGGTAATGAAAACTTAATGAGGACAACTATCCTCGCTAATTGCCATATTGTGCATATTGGATGTCATAGCTCTTATGCCTTTAGATGTTTTGTATGATGATATTCACCGCGCCAAAAAGAGTTTTGGCTGCGTCACCGTCAATGGCCAAGAGAGCTCGACCACGGGCGATGAAGATGGTGGCAGCGGCGTAGGGCGAGGACTAGTGCTGGCAGAGGCAAAATGAGAAAGGAGAGAACTCAAGAGATTTTTGACATCTCATTTCATGTTTTTTGATTCTGCATATTCTTTTTTAGGTCGTCGAACATGACCAATATTAGAGAAGCGCGTAATTATCCACTGTGGATTATTTACGACTCGGTTGGTCAAGATATCACACGCGTACCTACCAGTAACGGCGTACTTTTCTTGATTAATCTCTTCATCAAATGATCGAGCGAGCTCTCTTATTGTCATCACTAGGTTAAACTGATGCTGGAAACACTAGGTGTTGAAATGGGACAAAAATGAATTTTTAGAACAAAGTTTTCAAAGATCTCCTACGAACGAGAGATGTTTACGTGATTCGAATGACCCGGCATATGCTGCATCTCACTCAAACTTTTGACATTTTTAAAAGAAAACCTAAGTCCTCGACATGGCCAATCAGTCGATAGCAAAGTGTATTTTAAGATTTGCCTTTGTGTATGGTTTGGTTTGAGAGTGAGGCTAAACAATTGCCCCGAGCTACGAAGCTTCTCGTCCAGTTGACCTTATCGAGACGACTTGACTAAACCAATCTCTTCTTTCCAACCTTAAGTTCATTGAAGTTGCAGAGCTACTTTTGTCTTATCTAGCTCACAGGAACTCATTGATAATCATGACCGTTTGATGTCTGCTAGAGGCCTGACTGGTTGTCGAACGAAAAATGACACAAATGGTTTATAAACTTGGGCTAAATAAGTAACGTGATCTCTAAAATTTTGTTTTGCTCAATATAGTCCCAAAACTTTTGTCCAATATGCAGTATCATCTTACAGCTTTAAATTTGTTCAAAACAGTCCCTGAACTTTTGTTATATGTTCAATTCAGTCCCTACATTATATGAAAATGTTTGATATTGTCATTCCATTAATTCAAGTTCAGAGACATCATTGAATATTTTCATATAGTTCAGGAGCTAGATTATCAAATTGAACAAATTAAAAGTTAGAAACGACTTTACGCGTTGAACAAATTAAAAGTTCAAATACCACATTGCACGCCGAGCCAAAATTTAGGGGTAATTTATGTCACTTTCCCCTTGCCGAACTTAGCCATGCGTGCATGACTACATCTACTTAACTGAACAACTTCAAATGTGATCGAGATTGAATAACATTCCCTTCATACTTTGCATGAAACAGGATCAACTCCCAATTAATGGTAATAAATCTCCGCACATTTGTTTAGTGTATATTGATCTCCCGACTAAACAAAGGGAAAGGAAGAGAGAAGAAAGAATGCAAACCCTTTCTTATGCACCTAGAGGATTTGCGGCATGTCAAGTCCTAATAAGGCTCTTCACTTCTTAAAAAAAAAGAAGAAGATACAATAGTATCCTGGAGAATATTACATAGTAGATGTAACCATCGATTAGTCTTGTTGCGATCTACGGCCATCTCAATGAATGAAGGGCTTGAACGTGCTCACGACTCTTTTGACGCGATCAAATAACGAAGTGTACGACGATGTTGACACATTTCCGTCGTTCCCAGCAAGAACTCTGTACTTGTCCTTTCGAGTCAAGTTGGTGCACTCGAATCCTAACGTGGTCCCCAAGAGCCTCTGGACATAGTTGGCGACGTCAATTGGGCTCTTCCCGGAAGAGCAGGTCGCCTCAACCGGCAGTTGGTTCAAGAAGGTCACCTCGTAGATAGGTCTAGGGTTCATGAAAAAGAAAATGGAGTCCATGGCCTTCCATCCTCTAGCTGTTGTCGCGTGAAACAGCCCAACTCTATAGTTCATCGCGACAGGCACTATTTGATCGGTTAACTCGGCGAATAGCGCGCTGAACCTCAGGAGGAATGGTTCTCGGCATGTCGTCCCCTCAGGGCACACCGCTAAATCGCCTTTTGACAGTTGGTCCTTGATCTTCTCTCGGTCGGCTTCTCGGGTTCGGGTTAAGCGGATTGTAGGTATCGGCGACAAGATCTCTGATAGCTTCGACAAGGAATAGATGACGGCCGGGATCTTGCGGCCAAGAGCAGTGGAGAGGACCACAGGGTCCATTAGGGTGCGGTGAGTGCAAACGAACAAGACGCCGCTGGCTTTGTCTCGGGAAACGGGGGGCGGTGGTTTTCCTTTGACGATGACTCTACCTCCCAATATCGGCGCGATGATCCGCATGATGCCGATAGGCAAGATCAAGCCCACAACGATGCGGATGACGGCTAGTACTATCCCAACGGGCATCCAAACGAGGGTCAAGAAGGCCATTACTGGGGTAGGGCGTTTTGCAAGCCTGCCGTCGTGGAAGATCACCTTGAGCGGCTCGGGAGGCTCTAGGTTGTACTGCTTTCCAGCGAAGGGTGGATGCTTTTGCTCCTGTAAGCAAAGAGGGAAGCCGATTGTCCATGAATCGAAGTGGTGTCTATGAATTTAGCCATGGATAGCGAGTCGTATACAGACCTTGCAAAGAGAGAGAAATGAAAGGCCTCGCCTTCCTAGCCCTTTAGAAGGCCTTTCACCATCGCCAAAGAGCTTGTCGACATGGTTGGAGGCGGCATGAACTCCGCCCTCGACAAAGCCCGTGGCATACCCAAATCCGTTCACGGTGAGCTCGCTTCCGATGACTTCGTCGGCCCTCAAATGCTCCTTTGCAAACCTCTCCACCATCACTCCTGGCATCCTGGTCACCACCACCCTCTTCTCGTAGCCGCTGAACTCCCTCCAAGCATCCCCATTCAAATCGTCCATGTAAAACTTCGGCAAGACGGCTCTAGACACCGCTTCAATCTCGGATTCTGGAACCCCAGCTAGGGCAACAAAGATCATGAGCTTCAACCCGTAATCTTCCATCCCGACCGCATCGAGGCAGCCGATCACGGGCCATAGCAACAGCAACAGAACAAAACGTAGCAAGTTGGACGCTTCAAACGCCATCAGCATGAAGTAGGAGAATAGGTCTGGGTCCTTCAACAGAGTCCCTTCGAACTCCGAGACCACCGACGACGACGGTGACTCCGCCATCGCGAGATTCCAGTCCCTCGTATCCCTTCTCTCAAACATATAGGATCTTTCGAATGATAAGATGTTAATTATCTTAGGGTGCGATGATGATGCGCAACAAAAGCGTTTTTAGGGATTATAAGGTCATGGGGGTGAACGTACAGTTGACCTGCGTCTAATGTCCGAACGAAAGGCGGTTTATCAAATCACAACCACCAATTTATGTACTTCTCTAATAAGCTCTCCAGTGTAAATCTCCACAATTTCATGTGTCCAAGCACCAAACAGGAGGCTTGTACGCCACGTTTGGGCTGAAACGATGGATTACTTAACCCCAACAACTTCGTCTCCTTCGCTCGATCAGTTCCTCGGGCTTCTTGTCCATGTTCGCACCGCAGGTGCAACCAAAGATCGTATCTCACATGAAAGGCTTTAGGTTGCTGAACTATTAGGGTAACTTTTCTACCAAATATATATATTAGGGTAACTTGAGCAATGCGTGAACAATTCAAATCGGGTTTGGATACGGGATAGCATGCTCATGCAGTCAAATTCGATCGAACTTGCCATGAATTTTATAAGCAAGGTTTTTAGCTTGTCTAATTAGTGCCAATAGGTCAATGGTCACGCAGTTGCTGGACCATAGACTGTAGCTAAGTTAATCATCATTAGACGTGAAGATTGTCTAACTTTAGTGTGCCTTAGTATGGCGTAGGATTAGCTGGAACTTCCAACTCCGTTTGGTACTTTCACTTGACGCGGTCTCGACAATAGCCGTCGCACGAATTTGAGATCACAAACGAAGGAAAAAAGGTCTTTGTCATCCGTGGAAGAAGCCATAAAATAGTACCGATTGATGCGATGCCACATGGAGGAAAATGTAATCGATCTCACACTTGGATATTTCGGATAAAATAGATGGACGTTCAGATAAGTAGCTGTAGCTAGCTACATGTGAGTGGACAACTCTTGTTTTGCTAAGAAATGTTAAGAAAAGACAGAGTTAGACATTCAAATGGCTAATCATGCCATTTTAAGAGGATTAATAATTTAGAGAAAGGTTTTATAAAGCTAATCTTACATAACACTTGCGCAGGTGAGAATAATCTCAAATGTGTCAAGTCCATAATATGGCGGGGTGTCAAAGGAAGCTTGGTGGACGTAAATTTCGTGGTTGGTCGGAAAATTATTCGCTAATTAGATATATTGGTGAACCTTATTATGGGCTAAGCATCTTTTGGAGGAAATCAATCTCAGCTCCAACTTAGGTGAAGTTTGGTTTGAAAAGAGGCAGGAAAGTATATCGAAATATTCTTTCATTTGCTGGAGGATTTTCGAGGGAACAGTCCCCATATATGAAATGTACGTGTTTCGCACGAATTTCTCTGTGACAAAATATCTTTCGCCGAAATTCGTTCTTCGGCTTTAAAATGTGATAAAGGATCTGTGGTGCTTTCGGACATGATAGATCCAGATAGTCGGAAAATCAATATGTATATTATGTAAAGATTCTGATATAATTACACAAAGGTGAACCCAACCAGAATTCGTCTCAATGAGAAGATTCATAAAGTACAATCCTAAAGAAATCAATACACATAAACTTGGAAGAGATTATACAAACATAGACCAGCTCGGAGTTTGACTTGACGGAGTGGCTTAGAAAGCACAATTCCTACCAAAGAACGAGCTGATGCACCCAAACTTTGCGGGCGTTTGACTTAACGACAAAGCCTAAACATGTTTCGATACCACACCGGAGTTTGACTCAACGAAACAAGATCTGGGATAAAGAAAAATATCGAAGTTTGACTCAACTATGAGAATCTAAAAGCTATAGTTAAGAAAAGTAAAGTGCAATGTAAAAAGTAAAGATAAGATATATATATATATATATATATATATATATATATATTGATTTATTCAAGGGCCCTAATGGTGGATGTCGGATGGTATTTATAATGGTTGAATTGATAAGCGCCTTTTGACGGTTGTAGCTGTCAGCACTTCTTTATCGGTTGCTCCCACATCCACCATTCTGCATGAGCTCATTTGACCAAGTTTTCAAGCAGTTATTTTGGGTTTGTGTGACGCTCCATGTAACTCCTCAAACTTCTCTGAATCGGTTCTGTCCTCTTCTCCTCTCACTCTGGAAAATCGTACCCACGTTGTCCATTCTTTCAGGACCTTCGGACCAAGTCTTTAGGAGGCTTTTCAAATGTTCAAGTAACCGTTGATAATTATTCTTAAGCTGGATATCCAAAAACATGTTTCTTTGTTCCGGCGTGCTTCTTGAATATTACATCAAATCCTTGCTGGCATCTTATCTTATCAGTACCAACATTCATGGCTATTTCGTCTCCATCATCATGTGTAACTGGTTGTGATACACGACATTGATATGTGGTAGTATATATAGGCTTCTCGAAATTCTCCCGCTGGTCGATAACATAAGACTCCTCGCATGGCAAGTGGGAGTCATTTTCCCTCACGCTTTAGATACATGCATTAATAAATTATTTTTGGGTGTCAACATATGCCCATTTTTAAAAGAATTAAAAGGAATTTAATTCTTTTAAACGATACCTCGACTTCACACACCTTTCT
The DNA here is from genome assembly GCF_020921035.1 of Rhodamnia argentea. Classification (NCBI taxonomy): domain Eukaryota; kingdom Viridiplantae; phylum Streptophyta; class Magnoliopsida; order Myrtales; family Myrtaceae; genus Rhodamnia; species Rhodamnia argentea. The sequence goes on along the minus strand of NC_063154.1, from coordinate 2,973,376 downwards.
TCACGACCAAGCTTTGCATGTTGCCCCGCACCCTGATACTTCGTACTCTACGCTTCGCTGGCCAGGCTATAATTCTCATAGCATTCTAACACTTTGCTTGATCGCTTGCGGATTTCGAATCATTGTAATCATATCTCCCTCGGATCGCTAGCTTTTTGGACCTCGATTTTGAAAGAGTAAAAGTCAAATCTTTTTGTTTCTTCTTCCTTGCGCTCTTAAACCATAAACCCTTGTCCATACTTCCTCAAGTATTCCACAGATTCAAATGGTGTCAAGTTCATGTCAGCTCTCTTCAGCAAAGATCATAGCAAATTTCGGAGATCTGGAACGAGATGATTGTTCCAACAACTCGGCTTGATACTCGATGCTCCCTTCTTGTGACATCACACCCTCAACCTCCTCTACATCTATCTCAAACTTATTTTGTTCGAAAGAAGATAGAGAGTTCATTCAAATAAGTGTTGACATTTCAATTTTTCTCTGCATTAAAGCTGGGGCTGCAGCTATTAATTTTGTTCAATCTAATGTATCATCTGAAACTGAAGAAAAGACAGGCGTCATTTCAACAAAGCAATTCTCTCCACTAATTAGTACCTTACTTTTAGCCCCGGTAAGATGATTACAGCATATTTCATCCGTTGGACTCTTGAGATTCGGACAATGAGCAATCTTTATTGCTGCCGAGTTTGGTGCAATATGTAAGCCTCCAGAAATGCTAATCATTTCAGGCAAACAGATTAAAGATATATTTTTTTAATTTGGGAAGGAAAAAGGTACTCTTGTAAATAGAAGCACCTTCACCCCTCACTATACTTAAGAGAAGGGGGAAGTTTATGACTTCGAGCTCCTCTATGCTATCGAGGTTTTCCAGAACATGTGCGTAAAGACAAGCTTTTAAGATGAAACAAACATCTTCGATGCAGTAGCCCCTCATAAATGTGTCTCAAACTCTTCATACGACATATGTAAAAATATTCGAGTGATCCGAGAAATTGCCTATCATCCTCCCATGTCTCCAATACAGTCTCGTTTCTATCAGCGTCATCGTGCATGTCGGTTTTGTCATGAATAACCTGAATCTCATCACAATCCTGAATTATGCAGCATTTCAATTGCTCCATGTTCTCAATCCCAAAATCAAATTGCTTAGTGACATCCGTTTGGCCAAGAAAAATTCAGTAGTACGCTAAAGAAATTTGGACATCCATGCCATATATATATATATATGGAACCAACTCTTGCATTTGATTCTATAGCTTGATTCTCTGCTTCTTCTTTGCATTCAATAAAACGATATTTCGGCGTGGCACTAACATCTATATAATTGGAAATTTAGGTTGGTCATAAACAAATCGAGTTGCTTGAACAATCTAACTTTTTATATATATTGCATGTTTATTTACTGTGCTATGATCTTCTGTGCAGAATGTAAAGGTGACTTTTGAGCATTTAATAGGTTTTAAGGTTAATGCCATAAAAAACCCCAAACTAGTATAGATAAATTTATCCCAAACTAATTTGTTGATCACCAAAATCTCCAAACTAGCGCATCCGTGATAAATTTATGTCAAACTAATATTTTGACCACAAGAAACCCCAAACCGGTACACCCGTGACAAACGAAAAGTAAAAATCTCAAACCGATAAACCCGTCAACAAACACGTGTCATCTAATTCAGCAATTTGATTGTAAAATTTAACGAAAATTAATGGAATGTAATTTTGTCACATGTGTACCAGTTTGAGGTAAATTTGTTACGAGTGTACCGGTTTGGAGTTTGTTATGATCAAAAAATTAATTTGAGGTAAATTTATTACAAGTGTATCGGTGTGGGGTTTTTCACTGTCACCTTTACATTCCGTATGGATGATCATAGCACAGTAAATAAACATGCAATATATATCTCGCCTAATTTGTTTTTTGGGTTCAAAATTGGTCCAAGATTTGGGTCGAGATTGCTTCAAATCAATTAGAAGTGAAGATTAATTCAAGATTAGTTCATTATTTTTCTTCCCAACACAATCATAAGCGGATGGGCTTGGGATTTTGAAAGGAAAATTGGCGAGTAGGATTTTTTTTTATAGAAAAAAAAGGGGATGGTCATCATCACTTTTTGCTTGCATATCTATGCATAATAGAGTAGGTTTCGTTCATTCACGAAGAAAAACTTAACTGCATAGATTAGCATATCAAATAGGTCGTATTTAATCATGAGATTAATTTATTTCGAATTTCAACTCATAAAATGATGTTCATTGTCATTTATTAATTTTAATCGGTGCATGTTGCACGCCATTTGCGTTTTGATATGTTTTTATGATCTAATTTCAATTTTTTTTTTTTTGTAGTTAGTGTTTCGTGTACATCGTGTTTAATTAGTTATTGCATAGAACGCATGTCATTATTTAAGTTAGGAACTTATGCTAATCTAATAATGCGCATATTTAAGGGATTTAATTCCGTCTTCATAAGACAAAGAAAGAAGTAAAAATAGAAAAAAAAAAAGTGTAATGTCTCACCTTGGTTATGTCTAGTTAATTGTTGCAACAAAATAATTATTATCATTCATGTCATTTAGTGATTGAAATCATGCACTTCTAGGACAGCAGCGGACGACACAAACAATATTGCAGATTGATGATCGGCATTGATAAACATATATCAATAACAAATTTAAAAGGAGAACCGACGCGAGATGCGATGTGTGCACCTGGCGCGCTCATAATTTGCTCTGGATCGCCTAACTTGAATACCATGTTAAAAAGGAATATAATTCGGCATGTATTATTTAAAAATTTTAAAAACTACAAGAATTATCCTTCGATGAAGATCAATTAACGAAGAAAAAAGGGCCACTGCAGTGTAATAACACCCAAACGACCAGCAACACAATTTGTGCGCCGGGCTTGAAAGAGAGTGGGCCAGTTCAGGCCCACAATCAGGCCCAGTGCTCGCTCTCTCTCTCCCTCCCTCTCTCTGAGGGTCGCAGCCTCTTCAACTTTCAGGCGCCTTCGAGCTCCGCGACCACCGAGGCCCCGAATACCGACGACCACCAACAGCTTCCGCGCTTGATCACCTCCTGTTGGGCCAGTGACGGAAGATAGCTGCGAAGAACAATGAGCAGCGAGAATGATGCATGGCGAATCATCCGCGTTCCTGGCAGGCCACCGGTTCCTCCTGTACCAGCAACTCAGAGGTTTCTTCTTAGTAGACGAGACGACTGACAAATCCTGAGTGAAATATCTGAACTTGACTTTTGCTGATGTAGTTTGCCCTTCGGAATTGGCGTTTCTTAAGCAGTGAACGCGGTCGCCGCTCAGATTGAGCAGCCGAAGCTCACGAACACTGTCACAAGGTCAGTCTCAAGTGTTTTACGTTGGAATATATGTATTAAGCTCGTGGTGCGCTTCTCAGACCTCTGTTTCTTATTTGGTCGCTCGAATTTGATAATCGGTTCTTTTGGTTATCGGTTAGGCGTTTGAGTCAAATTGCGCCATTGGCGGACCTCCATTACGCGAAGCGGGTGAAGAAGAAGTGTCTCGAAGGAGGTATGTCTTATTGTTACTGGTGGGATTGGTCACTTAATGATAATGGCATTTGAACATCATTGTTTCTTGCACCTTTGAAATTGAGGAACGATGTTTGTTGTGCATGTCGTTTTGGAATATTAAGATGGAAATCATAGGTGGAGCTTCGCTCATCAGGATTGGAGCTTTACTCATGAGGTGTGCATAAGAGTAGTTGCTTAATTAGGTGTTTCTATTGCCTTTTTCTCATGGGTTACCCTTCAAAAGTTTAAAAGATCATTGCAATGTTGTTGTCATCATGCGAGGGTTGTTTAACAGGAACAATTTCATGCAAAGAATTAAATGTCTGTAGTTTATACTCACGCGTGGAGTTCTTGATCAGACATAAGTCCTGCGTATTTACTGCTCTTTAAGTAACAGAAAAGAGGGAATAGAATCTTCTGACCCCATGCGCGTCAATTGTCATCAGATAGAAGAAATTATATTGAAACTTTTAAGCCCCAAAGCTATGAGAAAGCTTTTTCTGCATTGGAAGCACCGTAAGTCATTAATTTGAATATAGCAAGTCAATCAGCATTAGATATTTAAAGTCATATTCACATAATCGCTGTAATTCCTCTACAAGACACCTTCTCCTAAGCCACACTCTAGACTGATGAAGCTGCGGTCTTCAGTGGATGGTTTGCTTATGTTGTGGGGTGAATGAGGGGTGCTCCTCACCTCCTCCAGTTGCGCATGCATATCCTAAATTTTCTCCATTACTGCTGGCACTTCTTTTGAGGGACTATTATGATAAACAAAATGCCTGATTCAGGAAGAATATTTTCTGTTGAAATTCAAATGCTACCATTGGTTTCTGGTCTTCAGCTTGTTCGCTAATGAGTATTGGCTATGCAAGGCTTTGAAAAACTTGATGAATAATTATGAAAACAACCTGTAGTGCTTGTTAATTTAAGTGCACAGTTTGTTGTTTTTCGCTTAATCAATCTTGAAAACTGATTGAATAGGATTACAACAGCCCTTATGTGCACATGAAGTGCAGAAAAGGATCATTAGCAGGAAATAAATAGGATTGAAAGATCAGAAAGTTGAGAAAACAAGAAACCAAACAAAAACAGTGGCCCGCTCAATATAATGTAATTTGCTTTTGAGGATGAAGTGGTAATTGTCTTGAAGAATCTTCTAATTATTTCCTATACAAGGTCCATTTGCTGGAAACCCGGGATTGGTGTTCGTATTTTTTATGAAAAAATCATCTTTTACCTACCCAGCTGTTCAGCGATTCTTTGGCTGGTTTCTTGTGGAACTCTGGAAGTGTCTGGTTGTTGTAATGGTTTTGACATGAAAAATTCAGCTATGGTGATCTTATGTCTGGCTCCTGAAAATGGTGATTTTGATGGACTTCCATGTGACGTGAAGAATGTAATTAGTTCTTATAAGTTGAGTCGTTTTGTGGCAAAAGTGGGTTGTTTTCTTGTTAGCATTTCAGGCTGATTTTCCCATATTTCGCATTATGTTCAATAACTTGTAGAGAGAACCGTATTCAGCTTTGACAAGTTATGGTATCCATGAGTGGTAATGTTTACTTACGGAGTATCTTACACTGCCATGAACCGCTGGCGTGTTTGACATCTGTTCATGCCTTTTCTCTTCTCACATTTTCCAAGTTCTTGAGAATTTTTATTTCACGAGTTCTCCCTCATTTATTTTTTGACGGGACATCTCATTTGAGCAACTAGTGCATATCGGGTGATAGCTCTGCATCAAACTGTTATTTAGAAAAGAGTTCTTTCGCAATGATTATCCTTCTGCCGCTTTAGGAGGTATGGTTGTGTTTATGACCAAGGTGGACAATTATGGGCTTCGCTTGGGAATTCTTTTGGTCTTTGTAGTTTTTTTTAAATGCTGTATAGGTTATTTAGGCCAAAGAGGGCTTCTTGGTATAGGTTGTTGTACACTAATATTGTTTGCTCTACTATGTCCACGCATCCAGTCAACTGTACTTTCAAGTAAATGAGTAGTCGGGACATCTTTACTGGTTGATCGTTATAAAGCAACAATAAACACCTGCGTTGTCCATGGCATTAGATTCTTGTAAGGTAGCACTTCTGTGGCTGGATAGGATGGCATTGTATATGTAGATCAAATTGGCTTTCAAACCCTGAATTTAAACGAAATTTCCATCTCTTGAATTTTTTATCCTTTTTCTTGTTCATAATGTATATTATTTTTTTAAATTCATTATGGCGTGTAAATAAGTGATGCCTGTAGCCCGGAATGAAGACGGATAGGATATACCATATCCTATCGAATGTTAGGTGGAAGTGTATATCTTTCTCGAATTTTCCAAATTGCACAGATGATTTGATTTTGGGAAATTCTATTAGTTGTAATTAGTATATCTTTACATTCAAATACGCTTGCAAGAAGATATGCTACATAAGAACTGAAAATGGCGTTGTTTCACTTCATTATGTGATGACAAAGTGGGAGTTTGTTCTTTGTACTTATTCGTGCTAATTTGTGATAGGTCTGCAAATATGCTGCCTTGTCAAAGGAATAGTGGGTAGAACAGCGCAAGCTATGGCCCACCTCATTCCATCCACCAACCTAGTACGTCTCTTTTAAAATATCCAATCAGTAATGGTAATGCATGTTCGTGCCTTAAGGTCAACATGTTGCCATCATGTTTTAGGACATTTTTGCAGTTTTAGGGTATTTTCATCAGCATGTGCAGATATCTCTGATTCTAATGTCGTGTCAATTAAAGGAGCAGGTAAGGTGGTTTTTCCTGGATAACTTCCTTATGAATTTATATGTTCTTTGGGCAGCTTAGGGTGTTCATGTTATACTTTTGACCTCCTTCGGAATATGTTTCCAAGCATAATAATTTGGAAGTTGGAGTCTGAAAACCAGAGACTTACAGAAGTTGCAGTTTGAGTGCCCATCTCAAATTTGATAAGCTTTCTTTTTAGAAATTCAGGATGTGATTGATTTTACTTCATTCAATTGAGTTATATCAGTTTTGGTTGCATCTGGACTGAGAGGAGTTTGGGGTCATATATAAACCAAAGAAGTTACTCTCAAGGAATAATTGATCAAGCCATCTCCATCATGCACAATGGCTGCTAATGAATAATGACTATAGAGACCAAGGGTTGCTAGTTGGTTGGAAATGACTCTTTTAAGGCACTTGGCCAGGTTTAAGTCTTATCATTCCCCTCTCCCACCTTTTGCAATCAAACTTCAGCTTCACCTCTTTGCATAACGCAATTCAATGGAGTTTGTGCAAATCTTTGTCCTTTATTTTCGCATTTCCATCACAAGGAACCATCTGGTCCTCTATATTCATGTGTATTATGTGCAGTTATCCATACCCTATGTCCATACTAATTTGTTCTCTTGACTTCTGATTTTTCTCATAGCAGCAATATCAGTGGCATAACTGGGTTTAGTGAGGAAGACTCACAATCAGTTGTAAGTTTTATGAAGTACGCTCTGGAATTGGTGAAATCTCATGGTAATGTGGTAAGTGTTCGCATATGCCCTTGACTTGCGATTGATGAATGTAACTTTGTTTGATTTCTTCAGGTTCACAGCTAATTATATCTCAGACTAGTCAAGATCTGAGAGGTCTTGGATATGAGTCCTATCCTGGACTCCCCATCTTACCAAATAAATAAAAAAATCTCTTATACATGGCAGTCATTTCTTTCTGAGGGTTATACTGCTTTGACAATTTGTGAGACAACTTGACCTGCTCTAAGGCCTTGCTTTTGTCCTACTTTTTATTATCCTTTGAATAAGGTATTATATGACGCAAAGCACATCCCAGTACATGTTTGACGAGTATCATTTCTAACTGCTCAGTATTTGCACTTTCAACACCTGTCCCTTCAAGCCTTACTGGTAGAAAGGCTCACGGGAATCATATTGGATACGATAAGAAGCGAGATTTACTTATTGTAATTAGGGAAAAAGCCACCAAAAACCCTAAACTATGCCCGCTGTGACACATTTACCCCAAACTTTTATTTGTGACACAAAAAACTCTAAACTTGTACGCATGTGACACATTTACTCCAAACTTGTGCTTGTGTGATACATTTACTCCAAACTTTTTGTTGTGACACTAAAAACTCCAAACTTATATTCGTGTGACACATTTACCTCAAATTTTTGAGGTAAATGTGTCACACGAATATAAGTTTAGGATTTTTGATGTCACAAAAAAATATTTTGGGGTAAATATGTCACACGAGTATAAGTTTAGGATTTTCAATGTCACAAGAAAAAGTTTGGGGTAAATGTGTCACATGAGTAAAAGTTTGGGATTTTTGGTGTCGAAAAAAAAAATTTAGGGTAAATATGTCACAGTTGGCATAGTTCGGGGTTTTTTGTGGTTTTTTCCCTTGTAATTAACTTCACAGGAATGTGAAGTTTTCATGTGAAAGTCACATTAAACGACTTTTGAACCAAAAAACGAGAAGAAATCTGTTTTACAATAGTGGAGAACAATCCGATCATTTCGAAGGCTGGGTCCTTTAGACAGTTATCATTTGAAATGTTCATGCAGAGACATAGTAAGTACAGGTTTCGGGAAGGAAATGTAGCACTTCATGTTGCTCTCCAATTGTGCATCCAATTTTGATTTAAGCTGGTGTGGGAACTCTTAGGTTGTGGAAATTGCACAAATTTTGCTTTTGTTACACCATTCTCTTGTCTACAGGTGGTCAATCCTGCAGAAAATGTAGATCCTCTACCTAATCAAGTGATTGCAAGAGCATGTGATGAAGTCTGCTCTAGGCATACTGCAAAAACAGAAGTTGGTGCTGAATGTAGTAGTTCCACCAAATCGTCTGCTGTCATGACTGGATGGGTAAAACATGAAATTATGTCTTCAGCGCTGTTCCTCAGGTGGGCCGGAGCAAGTTGAGACATCCATTTCTTGTCTACATCCTTGGTGGTGGGTAACACACTCGCAGGAGCTCTTCATTTTCGCACCCCTTGCAACATGCTGCGATAGTGGCCATTGGATCATGTACTGCCAGGGACACACGCTTATTCCCCGATGTGAGATATGCAGATGAAGCTGCCAAAGAGGAGCATATCCTATCTCCCGCAAAGTCTCAATCAAAAAGACGGAAAACTGATGGCACTAAGGTAAGCTTTTCCTTTACATGTGAAGGAAATCCTGGCAGACCTTTCCGGCATGACAATGGCATCTAGGTGTCAGCTGCTTCTTTGTTTTGAAGTGCATGATCTTTTCTCAACTCATCATACTAGTTCATCCGTGATTACTCAACTCAAACTCCTATTAGCTCTCGGATGGTTGGTTGGGTGGATGTTATAATCATACCTTAGTTAATTTCATTGTCTCAATAGACATGCTAAAAGTCAAATCTGTATAGACGATGATTATTAAGTGAATACCTTTTGATGACAACGCTTTCTCAACCAATAATACATGCGCTTTCCACCTCATAAACTAGTTGGCACTAAAGATGAAACACTCGAGGATTGTTTGGCACTGAAGATGAGGAACCAACTCTTGAATATGCCCTTTGTTGTGTGCTTGAGAAAATTTCCGCTGGCCAACATCATGGCATAATTATCCTTACCCAACGTTTTAATTCCTAGAAAATTCCGCGAGCTCTCTGGATCATAGCGCCTTCCCTTTCTCTTTCTTTTTTCATTTTCTTCTTCTTCTTCTCTTTTTTGCCTCCTTTCTTTCCTTCCCGTGCGCTGCTGAACGTCCACTTTCTTTTCTTTGAGTTTTCAGTTTTGTTTCGCCTTGACTTGGTCAATATTACAGTTTCTCATTAAACAAATTGCAAAACCGGCTTTGACCGGTTTGATTCCCAATTTTATACCGTGAGCTGATTTTGAACCGGTTTTCCTTAACTACTATGCCACGTATTGTTTACACGAAAGTCTTTTTCTTTTGAAAATAATATTTATATCACTTAAAGGACAAAATATTGCTCTACCCACGTGGTAGAGCTGACGTGGTCCCTTTCTCCACTCATTGTGCGACACGTGTCGCAGGGACCCACCAGGGAAAAAAAAAAAAGAAGAATAATTTCTCACTCTGCACGATCTCCCTCCCTCTCTCTCCTCTGTGTCTTTCCCCCTCTCTCTCTCCTCTGCTACCATGGCCACCGGATGCGAGCTTGTAGTCGCCTGTGGCCAACGAATTCAGAGTTCGAGTGCGAGCAGCCATGGCCGAGATAGCCTTGCCAATTCTCGGCCATGGCCGCGAGTCGAGCTCAACCAGCCATGGCCGAGGCAGCCTTGCCGATTCTTGGCATGGCCGAGACAGCCTTGCCGGTTCGCGGCCATGACCGCCAGATGTCGAGCTTGCAGCTGCCTCACTCGTGGCAGGAGAACGCAAAGCTCCAGCTCGAGCGGCCATGGCACCTGCAAGCTCGAGACATCTCGTCCCTCCCTCTCGTCGTTACCCTCGACTTCATCGAGGAATTGAGCAGTCCTCACTCGCCAGCATTGCTGATCGAGCCGATCGGATCTGGCCGAACGACATCGATGACGACCATGGATGAGCGCATGAGCCGCTCATCCCGAACCGTGCGCCAATCAGTCATAGCTGGCCACCACCACCACCATCCTCATCGTGTTGAGAGGGGGAAAGACATAGGGGAGAGAGAGGGAGGGAGATCGTGCAGAGAGAGAAATTTTCCCTCTTTGTTTTTCTGGTGGACCCCTGTGACACGTGTCGTACGATAATTGGAGAAAGGGACAAGGTCAGCTTTACCACGTGGTACGCAATATTTTCTCACTACAAAGTCCGATCCGGAAAAAGAGACCGTGCTGGTCTGTTAATTTGTCTTCCCTTTCATTCCCATCTCGACCCAACACGCCAATACATGATTTTTTAAAAAATAAATTTTTTTTATATATACATGATAAATTATTATTTTTATAATTTCATATATATATATTTTTAATTTCTTTAAAAAGAATTAGAAAAAGTACTATTACAGAAATAAAAGCCCAATTAAAACAAAATAAATTCAGAAAAAGTATCACTAAAAATCAAAACCCTCTCTCTTTCTCTCTCTAACTCCAAACCCTTTTCTCTCTCTTTTTGTTTTTTTGGTGGTCATAACAATACTTTTATTCAGTTGGAAGAATTCCCAGCCCAACAAGCCCTTTGGGCCTTTTCTAGATCGTGCAATTTTGCACGATCAGAGTAAGAGTCGTGGGGCCTCCATCTTAAAGTTTGCCTCCGTAACCCTTCAGTCTCATCGTCGTTCCGCCGCCATCGCAGCCGAAAGAAGGAAACCCTAATTCTCCATCGTAGGGGATCGCCAATCCACCCAATTCCAGCAGGCGCAACTCGCGATGGTAAACCCTAATCTCCCATGGCGAGGCGAGGCAGAGCCGAGAACAGAGAGACAGAAAGGAGACGAGGATGGAATTAGGTTAGCGATTTGGGGTTTTCAGATTTTGGTTTCACTTAGCTTAATTTTCCCAAATTACCCAGGACACGCGTGTCCGAGCCTGTCCCTTTCGATGACTGCGTGTCGGAAGCTCGAACACGCGTTGACCGAGTGTGCAGCCGTGTCCGAGCGTATCGGGGTGCGTGTCCGACGCGCGAAAAAGCCCCAAACTCCCGAGTCCGTGCTAAATAGCCGATAACCGCTGATTCGGTTGTGCCTCCGGCTAAGCAATCGGAATATATGATCCTTCTTTCAAGACTGGTCCGGTCCGATCGCAGTTGAAGTAAATTAAAACTGTAACGATTCAATACCGCCTTAAAGAGATGCTCGGTACAGTACACATTCCGGTGAAGGTGCCAACTGCCAACTGCCAACTGCTTGCATGGGCTTACATGAGCCCCGACGATTTATCGGAGGAATTGACAAGTGGTGCGCTCCCATCCCACTGGGTGGGGGTAACCGGTGATTCCGGAGAGTGGCTCGGCAGAATTTGCCAAAACGGGATAAGGCGACGAATTGCTTCTCCCATTGGTTCTTTTGCCTCTCCCAAGAAAAGTCAACTCACCCTCTGTCAGTTTTTTCTGATAAGACTGTCAGACTACGAGTTTAATAACTTCTTTTTTGGAAAATACTTTTCTAATATGTATTGTACAATCTCAACCGTAGATCCACACATCATTATCGCGTGTTTTGTATAAAACACTCAATGATTAAGAGATCGTGTGGTCGAAAGTACTATCAGGTTAGCGACTCTCTCTTGTCGGGGTGTACAATCTCAACCGTACATCCACACACTATTAATGTGTGTTTTGCTTAAAGCACTCATTTGATTGGGAAATCGTTTAGTGAGAAAAAATTGATAATACCGTCAGACCGTCCAATTAGCGGCTCCTTTTTTTCCCCTTTTTTTCTCATTTCCCATGTCAAACTTTTCACTATAGCCAAGGTTGAATGAAATACCCAAAAAAAAAAGTTATTACTATTATTATTATTATTGTATAACAATAATAAAGCAACACCCAAAGCTCGACCAGCCAAGCTTAAAATTCAATAGCATCTTTCGTTGATATTTGTGAAAATTAAAATCAATTCCATTACTTCAATATTGTGAAAAAGCACATCGTGTATGAGATTCTCAAAAGTTTTCTTCGGGTTACGTCGTGAATGTGCAGCGAGTCATGCAATTTACATTCAAACCTCGTAATTTGAGATACCCTGCTATAATTATATGCTCTAATTATTATCTACCTGATTTTTGCGCTTATATTATTCTTGATTTGATAAAAACCGATTCTTACACGCGGACCGCATGAACACAGGGTTGATGTGTAGTAGGCCGATTAATTTGTTTTTAATCCTAAGATTTTTTTTTTTTGTAGGTAACAACGTAGAATCACAAATCTCAAAACACATGATACCTTATTTTACGATTTAGGGACTTGTTTGGTTCGGCATTTGAAATGAGCTTTGGAGCTCTAAAGTCCTTTCGATAAATGCAAATAACTTTTGGCTCATTTTTTACTTAACTTTGGGAAAATGGAATTGCATTTCCAAAGGCCTCAAGCCTTTAGCCCAAAGTGTTTCTAGAGGTATTTTAAAAGGTTGTATTTCCGGAATGAAACTATAATTTTTTTATTGATTTTCTATTTTTTAATATTTTTATTTTAGCCTTTATTTTCTTTTTCCTTTTTATTTTTTCGTTTCTTTTCTCCTCCTTCCTCCGATGATTGCGCACCTTGGCGACAACGGCCGCTTGACGATCCACCATGACACGTGGGCCGGCGAACTTGAGGCTCGCCTTGCTAGATCCGGCGAGACGAGCCTCGGAGTCGCCGGCCTCGAGGGAGGCCGAGCCTCTTTGGATTTGGCTCGGCCTCGAGCGAGCGAGGGTCGGTCTTTCTCGAGGCTGGTGAGGTTAGGGCGAGGCTAAGCCTGGATGTGGCCGACGACAAGCTGAGAAGAAATTAACGAAGGAAAAAGGAAAAAAAAATTAAAGAAAGTAATTAAAAAATAAAATAATTTTTATTTGAAAAAAAAATCGAATTATTTAAGAATAATATTTTTTTACCAAGTGACATTAGCGTCAAAGTTGCTTTCAAATATGTTTTTAAGATATGTTTTACTAAACACTTTTTGTATTTCGGAAATTCCCTTTAACTCAAAAGCATTTGCATTTTTCCAAGGAGATTTTCCCAATGCTGAAGCCCTAGTTTATCAAATAAAAAAAACATAAAAATAGGAACATGTCACGTGACCAGCAGGAGCGCCATTCACCTTACAAGTGAAGAGCTTCACGTGTCTCTCTCTGCTGCGTAAAAATCATCCTTATCCACTGTTCCACCTAACCCCAATCAACTCAAAACCAATGGAGAAAGAAGCTGACATAATCGCAATAATGAAAGCAAATCCCTCCTCTCCCTCCACTAATCCTTTTTAATTAGACAAGTAAGCATCTATTAATTATTTCTTAAATAAGCCTAAATGGAAGGGAATGAGTAGTAAGCATATAAAAATAAGCCCTCCGGTTTCTTTGGCTGTGGTGTCGAAAGACAAATCTGCTTCTTTATCGGGTCTAATGACGTTGTTCGTAGCTTTTTTGCTTAAGCTGGTAGTCGCGAGTCGCCTTTCCGATTTGCTTAATTTAATAATTTCAGTCGCTCCGATGAGATTAAGGCGGAAACGTCGTGATCCTTTCGTACTTCGAATGTTGTCTTTAAAATGGGTCGAGCGCCATAAGATAAGCTCTGCACAAATAAACGGATGTTAACCCCGTTTATTTGGACATTTAGTCAAGATAATCTAAGTGTTTTAATCAAGAACCGTCGCATTACCTTCTAGAGAAAACCTCTTAGAGTTCCATGTTTACGAACTTGACAACGTTAGAATCTGTAATGAAAAATCACCTTGACATTTTAGCGCGGTGAAAAGAAAAAAATGTAAGTTTTGGCTCATTGATTGGGAGCGGCTTAGTGTCTGGGTTACCTAACCAAGAGGAAAATGAGCAAGTCAACTTCTCTTACGAGATAAATGGCTCAATCACGTGTTTCTTTTTGACTTATCTCTCGAGCGAGGACAATCTTGTGTATGGAAATGTTGATATGGGTTTCACATTGTAGCATGTGCGGGAAAATAAAAAAAAAAAAGTCATAAACTTATCGTATTTATACCAATTCAAAACTAAATACTTCGATTATATCAACTGAGTCATCAACATTTTCACATTTTACTAATTAAGCCCATTCGATCGATTTTAGCTGAAAATTGATGAAATGGACACACGATCGACGCAGACATGAATGTTTTTATTAATTATTTTCTTTCTTCTTTCCTTTTTTTATTGTTAAGAGCCGGTTGGAGGCCGCAAGCCACTGGGTGAGAGTTCCCTGCCTTTGTACACCGTTGGCGAGGGCTACAACCCTTGCCTGATGGCCCTCTGCCCGCCCTTAAAAAAAAAAAAAGAGCAGACATAAAAGAAGAGAAAAAATTTCATTTTTTTAAAATTTATATCAAGATTGATCGTACCACGTAATACGTACAGAGTCCACATCAAGGATTTTTTGACAAAGATTGGTCGGATGGACTCAATTGGTAAAGTATCAAAATGTTTAAATTCAATTATCACAATTAAAATATCTATGATCGAATTGACTAAAGTGTAATAGGTTTATGGCACAATTGTTAATACGTCAACCATTATTTACTAATAATACTTGTGGAGAAGTACTAAATGCACTAGTCATATACGGATATACAAACTAGGGCTCGTGAAACCAGCTAGATAGTTTATTATATTACGTATTACTTTCATTATTGGATATATTGCGATAGGCAATCAATATAATATTTTAATATCGCATGGCTAAGAATTTTTTCATTTTTTCACTTTTGACGAAATAGCAGAACATCTTCTTTTTTTTTTTCTTCTTCTTATTTTCTCATTGTTGGTGATTTAACTGTAAACGTGATAATTCCACTCTCATTGCTAGCGGTAGGAATTTCACGAACGATACATTAAATCGATGGCACATTTACTTGAAATTTTAGTAGTATTTAATTGAATTTTTCACTTGATAAGTTCAAAAATATCGTATGTTTTAAAGGGAGCTTCTACTAATGAAATTATACAAGGTTGAATCAAATGAGATATTTTTCATTATTTTGGGAATATCGTGCTCATCATGCATGCAATCCCTACACTTGGTCGGCTCATATGCACTTTAATGCATATATTAAGCTTCGCTAAATAAAATTTTTCCCCGCAACAAAAATAACACGTCATCAGCTGCAGCCTACGAAAAACCCAAAAAAAAAGAAAAAAAGAAAAAAAGAAAAAAGGAAAAGACATATGTGGCATCATAATTTTGAGGAAAATACAAGAGATATGCTGTGCCATTTGACGTCGTTGCCGTTGAAAAAGAGAAAGATCCTTGTCCTCCGCGCGCGGTCAAAAAGCGTGGGTGGGACCGGTCCGAAGGACCGGAGCGCATCATGCCGACCGACACGTGTGCAATTCTCGTTGGCCGGACTGCCTCGGGCGCATGAGCCCTGAACTCTAGCCGGAGGTCCCCCGACCTTGCGAATTTCGGTTTTCAATGCACAAGCCTGCGGGTTCTCTCATTTTTTGAAGCATAAAATAATGGAAATTTGTTATGAGTTTTCCCTATATTTCAGGACAAATACTACAATTATTGTCTTAATACGGAACTGAATGTATTCGGCGCATAGGAATTATAAAAATCGTATAATACATGGTTATTGCCGGAAGTTCAGATTTCTTCCTTTTCTTTTCCCGTACTAAATCCGACGAATTACGAACTTCATAATTAGGACGATCGCGACAATCGAGTGTTCACTAGTATTGAAGTTAAAATTCGAAAGAGAAAGCTAATATAGTAAAGTGAAGCTTTAATTAGATGTTCTAGTTCGAGAGTTCACACGATGTAAAAGAACAGAACCTCCTTCGAACCCTCGTATTTCTTTAGCCATTCTCAGGGAGAAGATGGAAGAGATTGGTGGAATACCATTGGGTGGAACTCACTCGAAGTAGGAAATCGAATAAAATAGTACTCAACTCTAACCAAGAGTTGGCCCTTAACCAAACCGTAGCCGCCAAGGGCAATTATTCGACCTCGGCACTGGACCGAGATATTTGGGATTCTTTTGTTATCTATCGAACATTTTATGTGCTTAAGTGCTCGGGAATCGGCTAGACCCGACTTTCTCTTTCAAAAAAAGGAGGCTTCCAAAGGTCCATAAGACGGTGTCATTGGTTCCGAGGGACCTAAGCTTACCATCTTTCTTCTTTCGGTTCATAAGAGGTAATCACTGGGACCATATAGATTTTTAGATGTCGGTTCCCCCGGTAAAAGGTTTAAAACATCCGAGTTTGCAACTCTTTCCTTGGTTATTGTAACCTATACCCGGTACTTAAGAGAAGCGGCTGGATGCATAACATAAAATGGGTTTTTATGGACTGTCTTTGTAACATTCTTCGGCGATAAGATGTGGAGATAGATAATTAAAATGAGTTCGATGAAATTTAAATGTAATTGTGTTTCTTGAAATCAATAGTTTCATCATAAAATTTAAATCTCGGTTGAAGCAAGCAAAATTCGGATATTCTTTTTGAGAAATTCATAAGATTATGGGAAAAAGAGAGAGGACCGATTAGTACCATATAGGAAACAACCTCCAAATTTACGAAAATGTTGGCAGTCTCAACGAAAAACAATACATCAGATGTAAACCTTGAGATTTGGATTTATCATCGACTTGTATTGGAAAGTCATGGTTATCATGAGTATCCCTTCATCGCCTAAATACACAGCATACCTCATGTCTTTTTAAGAAACAGGTGAGAATAAATTAAGCGCGCAACAATTGAAAATTCAAGTAAAAAGGAAAAAAAAAGAAAATTTTGCACGTGCAAGGATAAGAAACACACGTGAAGAGCGAGTGCCAAATTAAAGGGATTCAGCACAAGATCGCGAAAATTTCCCCAAATAAACGCAATCGGACACTCACTTTCATTTGCCCTAGCAATCAAGAGTCGCAGCCAAATCCTTAGAAATGGAAAGGGGACAGTAAAAGCCGTCTACCCATCATAAATAGAAATAGAGATTCGTATGATCTAACTGCAATCTGGGATTTTAATACGAGGAAATAAAAAACCCTAGAGTCCCCCCACCCCCCCTCCTAACTACAAATCCCAACTGCAACCGATCTCAACCGTCCGTACTCGCATCCAACGGCTCCATTCTCTCCACCACTCGTGCTTATCACTGCCCACTTTGTCACTGCTCTCTGTCTCTCTCTCTCTCTCTGTCTCTGTCTCTCTCTCGACATGGCTCAACTCGTCATCTGTCCAGAGCTTCTTTGAGTTCCTGTCTGATCTTCCGTTCTTGAAAGAATTCAGTGCAGGACATATAGCATCGCCGGAAAAATCGGATTTTTACGTTTATTTCTTCGGTTCAGGATTATGGGTGCTGTCTCTTTGATCAAGAAATCAGCTCCTTTTCAGCTCTAACGCTAAAGCCCATTTGATTCTTGACTATCTTGAGCTGATTTTCAGCTCAAAGCTTCAATCTTTACATAATTTTGTTTACTTCTTTTTGGTAAATTTTTTTTTTCGTCCACTGTATGCCATGATCACCGATACTTATCCGAACATGATGCCTGATATTTCAATGCGATCGATGCTCAAGAACAGAGCAGATTACTCTGAAGAGCTCGATATCCATCGGAGTGGGTCTGCACCGCCTACTGTGGAGGGCTCTCTGACGGCGGTTGGAGGATTGTTTGATGTCAAAAGGAGCGATGGGAAAGGGTTTGTGTCTGAAGAGGAACTAAGAGCTGATCCTTCTTATGTGAATTACTACTATTCTAATGTCAATCTGAATCCGAGGTTACCACCGCCTTTGTTGTCTAAGGAAGATTGGAGGTCTGCACAGAGATTGAGTGGTGGTGGTGGTGGTGGTGGAGGAGGAGGAGGAGGAGTTGGAGGGATTGGCGATAGGAGGAAAGTGAGTAGAGGTGGTGTTAGAGCTGGAGAGAGAGAAGAGAATGGTGCAGTGGAGGCTAGGAGTGAGTGGGGTGTTGATGGGTTGATTGGCTTGCCAGGGTTGGGGTTTGGGAGTAGACAAAAAAGCATTGCAGAGATCATTCAGGTGAAATGAATACCTAGAAGTTTCATGCTTAGTTTATCTCATTATTCCTCGAGTTTTTAGTTTTGATTTTTGACCTGTTTATGGCGATTTTTTCTTTATTTGGTATGTAGTGCTTTTTTCGTTGGCAAAGATAAAGTTTGGCCTGATCCGATGATCTTATGGCACTGTGTGTAGCATGATTCTTCAGATTGAAGATATCATTGTTTCCAGACAGTTTGTTATTTACTGCACCTCGTTTGGCTGGAAGTGTTACTTGGCGATTCTAGAAATAATGAAGCTCACACACTTAATTTGTCACTGCTAAAAGCTAAACCATTCTCACTGATTGGAGGTCCATGCGAAAGCGTTGGCCTGTTTGATCTTATTTTCTCAATGCTTATTGCTTGAAAATGCACTCGTCGTATGTTGCAGATGAGACACTATCGTGATTGCTCTTTAGCAAAATTGAACACGTGCCTGTATTTGTGCATATTAACGCTTCGGCAGGCTATGGATCCAGATTAGGAAAAGCTCATACTTTTACGCTAATACTATCCTGCTAAAATTCTTTCTCATGGTATTTGCAAGTTGTAGCAAAGCCCAACGCGAACTACTAGTGCCTATTATGATGGGGTTTGCATATTTGTGACTGTTCTCCTCCTTTTCACAGTGTGGACATGAAATCTTTGATTTAGTGTCATGTCCCTCTTACCTTTCATGCCACCTTCTTTTACTGGACATAAGATGGTAAATAGATAGGTGTTGTGTCTTGCTTCATCTTTGATTCAACATTTGGAAATGAAGTCTTACATTTCATATGCAGGATGACATGAGTTATGCAACATCTGCCTCTCACCACCCTTCTCGTCCAGCCAGCCGAAATGCATTTGATGAAAGCACTGAAGCTTCTGAAGTCCAATTTCCTCAAATGCATCATGAATTGGAACATATGGATTCGCTGCAGCCCACTGCAAATAAAAATACCCTGCCTACTGTCCATGGTATTGGCGGGCGTGCTTCTCATACTTATGCTTCTGCTGTTGGCGGCTCCTTGTCTAGAAGTGCCACTCCTGACCCTCAACTTATTGACCGGGCTCCAACGCCTCGAATTCCGCCTGTTGGAGCTGGGAGGGTTAATTCCATGGATAAAAGAAGTGTTAGTGGCCAAAATTTGTTGAGTTCTTCAGTCTCACCTAATATGGGCGAAACAGGAGATCTTGTTGCCTCTTTATCTGGCTTGAATCTCTCGACAAATGTAATGACAGATGATAACATTCATTCTCAGTTGCAAATGCAACATGACCTTGGTGATCACAATAACTTTTACAACTTTCAAGATGAGAACCAAACCAAGCAACAATCATTCATGAGTAACGAGTTTCAGAAGCCTGCTGTTTCTGCTTCGAGCTCGTTTTTGAAAGGACATTCTGCTCAGAATCTTAATGGCCGAGGGAGCGCACTGTCTAACCATCACGATTTGGAAAGGTCTAGTCCTACTAATCCAAATTATGGCCTAACTGGGTTTTCCATGAATCCCTCTTCACCAACCATGATGGCAAGCCAACTTGGGAGTGGCAACCTGCCGCCTTTGTTCAAAAATGTAGCTGCTGCATCAGCCTTGGGCATGAATGGTTTGGACCCAAGAGTACTTGGGGGAGGTTCGCCTTTGGGGCCACATTCTATGGCTGCAGCAGCTGAACTACAAAATCTTGGTAGAGCAGGAGCTCACACTACGGGTAACGGTTTGCAGTTCCCCTTGATGGGCCCCTCATATCTTCAGTATTCAAGATCAAATGAGTATGCTGCAGCACAGCTCGCCGCTCTTGGTGACCCCACCTTGTTGGATAGGGAAGGCATGGGCGACTCCTACATGGATTATATGGGACTCCAGAAAGCTTATGTTGATTTGTTGCTTTCATCACAAAAGTCACAATATGGTATTCCTTACCTTGGAAAATCTGGGAGTTTTAATCACGGCTACTATGGAAATCTTGCATGTGGTATGGGCATGTCTTATCCTGGAAACCAATTGGGGAGCCCCCTCCTTCCAAGTTCTCCTTTAGCATGTGGTAGTCCAGTCCGGCATGGTGAGCGCAATGTTCGTTTTTCTTCTGGGCTTAGGAACTTAGGTGGGGGAGTCATGGGAGCATGGCACTCAGAAGCTGGTAGTAATTTGGATGATAGTTTCTCATCATCTTTGCTTGACGAGTTCAAGGGTAACAAAACCAGATGTTTTGAACTTGCCGAAATTGCTGGTCATGTTGTTGAGTTCAGGTATGAGTTGATACTAGCACTTCCTTTTCTCTTTACTAGAAGGGTTTCGGAATATCTTCTAACGCTTTGTTTTGGTGCCTTTGTGACAGTGCTGATCAGTATGGGAGCCGATTCATCCAACAGAAGCTTGAGACTGCATCGACGGCAGAGAAAGACATGGTATTCCATGAGATAATGCCGCGAGCTCTGTCACTGATGACTGATGTCTTTGGAAATTATGTCATTCAAAAGGTAGTCTTGGAAGATAGTTGTTACTCAGATCCAGTATTGGATTATATGTGGATTCTAATTGATGTGCTGTCAATAACATGTTCAGTTTTTCGAGCATGGAAGTGCATCACAAATAAGAGAACTGGCTGATCAGCTTGATGGGCATGTGCTGACTCTAAGCCTGCAAATGTATGGCTGTCGAGTCATCCAGAAGGTGAAACAATTATTTTGTTCCTATTTATTTCTCTCGAAGTATCTTCTTCTTTGGGTCACTGCGTCTCTATATCTGATCCCGTCGGTGCATATTTTTTTGCTACTTCCTCATTATTTTCGATTGATCTGTTACAATCTTACATCCCAAAGACTCAAATGGTGGCTTTCTGAAGAATTAATTGGAAATGCCACTTGGTTCTCTTGTGCAACTTCTCTCACTGATAAAACACAAGGAATGGACTTGTTTAATTTTGATATTTGACAATATTGATTAGTCATGCACTTAGAGTGATTTCAAACGTAAATGGTTGGTCTGAAATTGCTTTGAGTATTCAGGCTATCGAGGTAGTTGAACTGGACCAGCAGACTAAGATGGTGATGGAGCTTGACAGTCATGTTATGCGCTGCGTCCGTGATCAGAATGGGAATCATGTCATCCAGAAGTGCATTGAGTGTATTCCTGAGGATGCGATTCATTTCATTGTCTCCACCTTCTATGATCAAGTTGTAACACTGTCCACTCATCCTTATGGTTGTCGTGTCATTCAGGTCCGAATAAATTCTCGCTTATATGTCATGTGAATGTCTGCGTCTCACATCCTTCACCAACTATAAGTACATAAGAGCTTTTGTTCTGATAGTTATATGTAAATGTGACAGAGAGTCCTCGAGCATTGCCATGATTCAACAACTCAACGCATAATGATGGATGAGATTTTGCAATCAGTGTGCATGTTGGCACAAGATCAGTATGGGAATTACGTTGTGCAGGTTTGCTTCGTGTGTTATCGATTACTTCTCTAGCATAGATTATTTGTTTGTGGCCAGGGAACCCAGTCATCTGTAGGCTCTAAACATTGAGTGGTGACATATCCCAATAACAAAGCATACTTCTTTCAGTGTTAAAGCTAGTGCCTTTTGCATCGTGGATGAAATCAAAATTACTTAGAGGGGTAACCACACAAACTAGAATATATGCAAGGGAGTTAGTTATTCATCTTCTTCTTTCGCATAACGTTTTCCACTCTGGCATGAGCTGTTAGAAAGATAAATCTGTCTTTGAACTGAGTAATATGTAATATATTTTTGAAGATCATCTCTTAAAGCTGTCCATTGTGGCAAATTGACTTGAGCATCAAACTTTTCTTATTGATTACACTTTAGAGGCATGCGAGACGGAAGGACAAATTTTGTTAGTGACTTAATACTGGTTATTTTGATGTGAAATCTATGTTACACTCAGGGAGTTCTCTTTACATTTATACTTGTCCATGATCTACTTAGCTGTGTGGAACTCTTCTTTACATGATTTATTGCCCTGTGAAGTATTTAGCATATTATGATGCAGTTGAATCTCCAGTATGCTTCTCTCTTACATTTCTCGGACTTAAATAATCTCAGGTGGCTGGAGCCCCCACACAGAGAGCCTTGCAGTTGCTTTCCTTATGTGGATTGTAGACTTTGATTGTGTTCTTTGCATGCATGTCTAAACTATTATTTTGTTCCTTCATTTTTTTTTGTGCTTGATGCATTGTATATGTCACAGCATGTTTTAGAGCATGGAAAGTCACATGAACGTTCTGCCATAGTAAAGAAGCTGACTGGGCAGATAGTTCAAATGAGTCAGCAGAAGTTTGCCTCCAATGTCATTGAAAAATGTTTGGCTTTTGGAACTCCCACAGAGCGCCAGGCCCTGGTGAATGAGATGCTTGGCTCGACTGATGAGAATGAGCCTCTTCAGGTTTGTTCATGCTGATGTGCACCACACCCTGCATAATCTATAGGTCAAGTCGGGATAGGGAATGATGCTCGTCTGACAACTATTCTTTGTACTCAATACACTGTGATTCCTTTCTTGACTGTACGAGTGTTTTGGTCCAAAAAGCCCAGTAATTGATGTTGTTCTTTGTTTGCTGTTGTCAAATCAGAATGAGTTGAAAATGTCTTTACTTTGATGCATTGATGTGTCGAAAATCAGCCTAGTGTTGACTTAATCGGGAATTATTCTGTTCATAAAGAGAGAAACAGAGATAAGAGGTTCTTCGTTTGGGGTAGTTGGGGTCTATTGGTATTCACCTTCATCTTGGCTATTGGCTTTTTTCTCTGAGCAATTGACCATCCTAGTTATGTTAGCAACATTTGATAGACTTGATGAGTGATAATTTTGTTGTATGGATGTCATAGCCCTATGTCTACAATGTACTATGTTATTTGAAATGCATTTCTTGGTGGTGTTTGACAGTGCTGTAAACATTCTTTTTTATGGTTTCTTTTTGTTGAATTTAGGTGATGATGAAAGATCAGTTCGCAAACTATGTTGTACAGAAAGTGCTGGAAACTTGTGATGACCAGCAACTGGAACTGATCCTTAATCGAATAAAAGTACATTTGAATGCTCTGAAGAAGTATACTTACGGGAAGCACATAGTTGCACGTGTAGAGAAGCTGGTCGCGGCTGGAGGTACTTATTTCTTTGTTTTGCTTAAGATGTACTTGTTTCTAGTGGAATGATCTCCGGTCTGAATGCCATCTTATTTTCTAGCTCCACTACCTCAGTTAAGATTTTGATTATTCTTGCCTCACGTAATCAATGAGGTGTCATTGTCATCGACTCTATAAGCTGTGGGTCTTACTTCGTGCAATTTCTATTTTGTGATTGTGAGCATTAATCTTTTGATATGATACTTTGAGTGCATGGAGAGTTACTTTAATGCATTTGAGGTCTAAGAATATCCATGATTAATTTATGAACCTTTTAATATTTCTATTTTTGGTAACTCTGGAAATTGCAACCTTAACCTTGTTTCTTGATCTTTTGCAGAGAGGAGGATTAGCATTCAGAATCCACACCCGGCTTAGGATAGTGTAGGAAAGCTGTACAGCTAACTGAGGATAGAGTGACCTCTCTCTTTTCGAACTTTACTCTTAATGATAGCTCTGTCTATGTATTCAAATAGACAGTAGCTGGCTGAAATAAAAATTTGTTGGTTTTGTATTTATAGATGTAAAACTTTTTAGATTGGAGGATATACTAGAAGTTATGATGAGCTAAGGCCGAGGTAGCGAGTGCATCGCATCTGAAGAGGAGGTAAAGTTACCGTACAAGTTTCTTTCTAGAGTGTATAAAGGGAAGAGTAGTGTATATCTGATGGATGTACAAATGTTTCCAAGCGCAGAGAGCCTCTGTCTAGCAGAGTCGACAAAGATTTTCTTGTGTATGGGATTTCGGTATTTCCTTTCAATGGAGCTACTTTTATACTTTATGGAGGTTTTGTCTCTAGAATTATTTATACGCTTATTTGCTTACCTTTGAGGTATTGCTTCCAGAGAAATTTTGTTTTGATAATTGCAATTATATTATATGATTAAGTCCTTTTCTGAGCTTCTGGAAGTTCTTTATCAATTTTGGTATATACCCTTTGCTTCTGTTTTAACCGTTCATTGAAACCGAACTTACTTCTGCAAATCGGTTCGGAATAAACACTGTACTGTCAAGGCCTAGGGGAACAAGTATGCGGTCCATGAAGCTTGGTGATGTCATTAAGTGGCATGCAGTCCATTTGATAGAAAAGTAGATCTAAAAATTCCATTAGACAAATAATCCCCCTTTTCAAGGAACAGATAGGAAAAACATATAATCTCACATTTGCTCCGTAAGTTACGGCAAATGTGTAAAGCATTGTTTTGGCAATACGTGCCATGCGTGTGAATCATTTGCGAGTGTTCATATGAATCATGGCGTTCAGCCGTGATCCAGAAGTTTAGACCTTCAGATATTTGCTTTCTTCTCACTTGTGACAGCTCTGTGCTCTATGCTCCTGTACATACCATTGCTCCAGCTCTTGAAGCCTATTAGTAGGAATAGAACACATAAGATTTTTTTTTTCTTGTCGAAAATTTGAAAGGTTGCATGGTCGTTGAAACTTGAAAGTCATTGACTCAAGTTCGGAACTTGTCATGGAAATAAAAACTCAGTTCAGAACTTGTCATTACAAGTTCCGGATCTTTATTATTATTATTATTTTTTTTTTGGATTGTTAGAGAGATACACCTTCAGAGTCTCGGATGAGGAAGTCTCATGGCCATCTATTCGGGTAAATATGCTCCAAAATTGTTATCTTTTTGGGGTTATGCGAGACAAGAGCATGTCTGAAATACAGTCTTCCAAATTACAGGCACTCGACAAAAGCCGCCTTATGTTCAGCGAAAGATCGATAATGGTCTGTTAGGCCACAGTATGATATCCTATTACATTTTGAGGTGGTCACAAGGATGTCGGTGATCACCAACTAAAGAAACTAGTCGGGTTCTTGCTACAAAAGTTCAACAGGAAACAATTGAACACGAACATTCCAGGACTGGTCTGCTCAATTTCCAGCCGGGCTGGTTTCAAACACCATGCAGCGTGCTCGGCTAAGTGGACTAAATTACATGATTAAGCATCTGGAAATGGACTAGAGGTCAGCTGAACTTCGAAATTTACTTACCTCTGCAATGTCACCAGCGTTTACAACTATTGCATTTGGAATCGGGTTCGCGGGGACCCATCTTCTGTGGTGCTTAATCTGGAGGCTAGTTATCTCATCATCTTAAAGCAGGAAAGTTAAGGAACTACCATCAGAGTGTGGACTAACACCAACAAGAAGATCGGTCCAGGAGCGACTTGTGTAGGAGCTCATTCTTCCTAGTCTTACCTATCCGTGCATGTTATGGAGACTCTCTCTCTCTCTCTCTCTCTCTCTCTCTCTCTCTCTCTAGCCCCAACAGCAATGACAAATGGGCAAAGGCTCATTCTTCCTATTCTTCCTAGTCTTACTTGTTTATCTCTGTCCAGTACTTCTCAACTGAATTTCAATAGAGAATCGGGAGAAACGAGAAGTCAAAGAAACCGGAGATACTTGCAGAAAAATAATTTCTTTCTCATGGGAATATGATCATAAATCGATCTTGAATAGCATATTGATTGCTTGTGAAGCGGATTGTGCTCTTATCTGGTGTCATCATAGATAAGTGGATGATCACATACTTGAAGCCTGGTACAGTTAAGAGGCCATTTCTTGAAACTCTTACACTTATCTGGGCACGCCTTCAAGAATGCCAAGTCGCACCAATTGAGTTTTTGCTCTTCAGACTTGCACATCATTCTCTGCCATTGCAAACTTCTCTTCCAGGGGAAAATCGAAAAATGTTGCAACAGCTGTCTTCATGTTACTCATCACCTCCTCTGTGACCCTACAATGTGTTATCTGCAAGCAATGATTTGCCACATTAGATCTTTTAGTTCCGGCAATATCTGCTGCAAAAAGGGGAGAACTAAGAGCGCATCCAGTACAATTCGATTGAATAAGAGACACCTCCTCCAGTGAATATCCACGTCTCACCAGTCACCACCATGAGATGTGTCTTCCACTCTATTGAATTGCTTACACATCTTTTGTTCAACAAGTTCAATCTAGGGAGTCGAATATAAGCTCATTCTGTTAAATATTCTATGTAAGGAAAGCACAAAACTGAGAGAAAAGTGTTTTTCATGGGGCCGATAATTGTGCTCTTAATCAATATATTGGTGTGATACTAAAATTGAAGCAGAAAGAAGTTGTTTTGGACGGAAAACCAGCAATGGTTTAGGTGTATATGACTGACTACCTGGAAAAAGCCCCAGCCCTCGGACCAACATAAAGCCGAAACCGGGCAACACATCCTCAAAATGAACCGTGGGAATTTAGGAGCAAACTCGAATGCATGCTCTCAACAAGATTTTGCCTCCAAAATATGAATGAATTTGAATAGAGAAATGTGCTGCAGACATTGTGTTTAGCTTTTAACCATTAGCTGCCCTCAAAACCCGGATGTTTTCGAGCAATTTTCTCGACGATAATAAGTTCATGAGATGATCTTCTTCTTCTACTTGGCTCCGAAAGGATAATCAATTCGTGGAAGGACATTACGATATGATCTTCACTTCCATGAACTCTGTATCTTTCTAAGCTGAGTAAGAAGAGTTACAGTCTTACAGATACTTAAGTTGAAAAGAATTGCTTGCAGCAAAAAAGAACGAGCTTGCTCGCCATTTTAAGCAAAAGAGTCCAGAAATCGAACTTTCGTCGATGAAAATGAAAAGTTTTTTAGGCATCAGTGTGCGTAGCCTCGTCACACCCTTGCATCAAACATCATTATTCTCATCGAAAATGCGAAGCCAACTGTCCTGAAAAACGTCCCATCCGATTCGGTCCTTGATCACAGTATCGTCCCTATCACCAAGCACTTCAAAACTGGATCCTCCGGCTCTCTCTGATCCGTCACCGATCAATCATCAGATTCCTCACCCCGAGCAAGCCACCACTCGATGCGAAATTCCTAACGAAACCCTAATTGTCCAGAACCAAGTAGACGCGAGTCGATCGGTGCAAATTGACGAAAAAGGTTTGATTTTTTCCGGTCGGAACGTCTAAATTGCCAAGGATTAAGTGAAAAGTTTGGCGCCTTGAACAGAGAAGCTCGTTCAGATAGCGACTAGCGAGAGAGAAGAAGGGGATCGCCGGTTCACCTGGATCGAGTCCCGACCGCCGGTCAGGGTTGCGAATCGGCCGCGGATCCGGGTAACCGGGAGTTCCAGTTCCGTCCCACTAAAAAGCCGGCCCAATCTCTGCACTTGACCGGGTCAACAGGAGAAATAGGGACTAAAAATGGATGGACGGTAAAGATAACCGGCTGACAGCTGCCCTAACCGGTCCGTCAGGTCACTCGCTCACGGTTTATATATTCTCATCGACCGCAATTAACTCGGGTTTGCTTCCCTCCCGCTCGCTCCCTTCCTCTCTCTCCACCGGCCACCGGAGGCCCGACGACGAGTATGCTCTCTCTCTCTCTCTCTCTCTCTCTCAGCTTAGTTACTTAAGAATTATTTTTATCGTTTATGCAATGCTTTGTTTGTGGAATTTTTTTGTTTTAGGGAATTCTGCTTGTTCAACATTTTATGATTAAGCACATTATGAAAGATTGTACGCCTGGATCATTCGCTTGATTGCATTATTGCTGCTCGTCGTAGAGAGGCTTTGACATTGTGCATGAACAACTACGGAGTAGGAAATATGATGGAGATTGTGAGCGTTTGAATAGCCGAAAATGGCTTCCGGTTTGGACCCTGTGCCGCTAGCGCTGACCCGGCAAAAGACCGACCCGGCATGGAAGCATTGTCAAATGTACAAAAGTGGGGATAAAGTCCAGCTCAAGTGTTTGTATTGTGGCAAACTATTTAAGGGTGGTGGGATTCATAGGATTAAGGAACATCTTGCTGGTCACAAAGGTAATGCGTCCACTTGCCTGCGAACCCCGCCAGATGTCCGGCAACAAATGCAGCAGAGTTTGGATGGTGTTGTCGCGAAAAGGCGGAGAAAACAGAAGATTGATGAGGTCATCTCCACTATTAATCCGCAGACCTCTAATGAGGAGATTGATGCATTTGCTGTTCAAAGTGATGCCAATGGTAAGGCATCGAGTCCCATTCGAGTTGCTGAACTTGACTTTGCTGAGGTTCACAATGAAAGTGCCGACCCAAATTTGAATTCGTATATTAACCAAGAAGGCGGCATTAACAAGAGTGGCGTGAGGAGAAAGAGAGCCAAAGGAAAGAGTATTCCTGCAACTCCCGAAGGCATGCATCTCAGTGGCATGGCACTGAGCACGAAGAAGGTAAATAGTCAAATTGATACGGCAGTAGGCCAATTCTTGTATGATATTGGGGCATCTTTAAATGCAGTGAACTCGGTTTATTTCCAACCGATGTTTGATGCAATTGCTTCCGGTGGACCAGATGTACTACCACCCACATATAATGACCTTAGAGGCCCTATTCTGAAGAGTGTACTTGAGGAAGTCAAGAATGATGCTACTAAGCACAATGCAGCTTGGGGGAGAACAGGCTGCTCGTTGATGGTCGAGCAATTGAACACGGAGATGGGCAGAACATTTCTGAGTTTTTTTGTCTATTCACCAGAAGGAACAGTGTTCCTAAAATCTGTTGATGCAACTGATTTCGTGCATTCCTCAGATATTTTGGTTGAAGTACTCAAGCAGGTAGTAGAAGAAGTAGGTGTAAAAAATGTATTGCAAGTGATTACAAAGGGTGAAGAACAATACATGGTTGCTGGGAAAAAGTTGATGGATATCTTCCCTACTCTCTATTGGAGTCCTTGTGCAGCTGAGTGCATTGATTTGATACTCAAAGATTTTGAGAACCTTGAATGGATCAGTGCAGTTATTGAACAAGCTCGTTCTATCACAAGGTTTATATATAATCATGCCGTTGTTCTGAATCTTTTGAGAAGGTATACCTTTGGTAACGATTTAATAGAAATTGCTGGAAGTCGATCTGCTACTAATTTCGCAACATTGAAAAGGATGGTTGATCTTAAACCCAATTTGCTGGCCATGGTCACTTCACAGGAATGGGTTGATTGCCTGTATGCAAAGAAGCAGGAGGGTCTAGAACTGTTAGATTATGCAAATAACGAATCATTTTGGTCCTCTTGCAATCTCATCACCCGTTTAACGAGTTCACTCATGCGGCTTCTTAAAATTGTTAGCTGTGGGAAGAAGCCTGCAGTGGGATATGTTTATGCAGGAATGTACAAGGCAAAAGAAGCGATTAAGAAGGAACTCCTGAAAAGGGAAGATTATGTGGCGTACTGGGACATAATAGATCACCGGTGGGAGCGCCACTGGAGTCTTCCGCTTCATGCGGCAGGATTCTACCTAAACCCCAAATTTTTCTATAGCATTGAGGGAGATATACCCAGTGAGATCATTTCAGGGATGTTTGACTGCATAGAGAGATTGGTTGCCGATACAAAAGTCCAAGATAAAATAATCAAAGAGATAAATTTGTACAAAAGTGCTGCTGGAGATTTGGGGAGGAAGATGGCAATTAGAGCTAGAGAAAGTATACTTCCTGGTGAGAGTTCTTTAACAACTTGTTGAATTTATTTTCTCAGTGGGCATGTTGTTTGGTTTAAAGATGCAGAGACCTCGCTTTGCTTTTGGATCATGAGGCAAGTTATTAGTTAAACAAATGAAAGTTTATTCAAGATTACCCCTTTCCAGATAAATATGTTTATGTGGATGGCCAGTTAATGCTAATCAATCAATCCATATAAAGCAACCATGATTCGGTTCTCTCTGCTGGCCTTGCAGGTCTCTAGGAGGCTTTTGTTTGTAATAGATACAACTTTAAATGTTTTCAAGAAGTCACTATCAGATGTTTGTATTCCTGAGAATTTGCCTTGTTTCTTCCCTAGCTGAATGGTGGTCGACATATGGAGGAGGTTGCCCAAATTTGATGCGATTAGCTATCCGAATTCTAAGTCAGACTTGCTGTGCAATTGGAAGTAAACGGAACCTTATCTCTCTTGACCAAATTCATGAATCGAGGAATTGCTTAGAGCATCAACGACTCAGTGATCTGGTCTATGTCCACTACAACTTGCAGCTGAGAAAAGTGTAAGTTGAAACCAGCTCAATATAAACGAAAAAATGAAAGTACATCTGCCCGTTTAATAGGTTATCTACTTTTACTGACTATCTCTTAATCCTCATTCAGTGGCAATGTGGGAGGAAGTCCCATGGACCCCATTTCTTTAGAAAGCCGAAATCTTGTAGAGGACTGGATCATGGGTAAGGATTCGAGTGCGGAGGAATATTCGAGTTCAGATTGGATGGCGCTTGATCCTCCTTCAGTGAGCTCGCTGCTTTTAGGAGCTGCAACTAGTGAGACTGAAGACTTGGATACAGGTATATCTATTTCCTTTGATCAAAGCACAGGAAAGTGTTGTGCTTAGTCTAACTTTTGTGACAACTCAAACAGGTTTCAATGATCTTGAAATCTTGAATAGATTGAAGGATGGAGAAGACGATAATGTTGAGGACAATGCTGCAAATTAGTGGAGCAGCATTCCAAGGTCTAAGTTGTTACCACCTGTATATGTACCAATGCTAGATGCAAGCTTTTAGTGAAGTAGCGAGCTGTACATTACATTTTTATTGATATCTGGGAAAGATTTACGTATATTCGATGAATGTGGGCTAAGATAGCTCGGATTAGCATATCTATATATTAGGCGGAATTGTAATGCAGAGTTGAGATTTAAGTTCATTGTTCACAATGGAGCTTTATTGTACTTAATTTTCTTCTTCAAGATGAGAACCTTTAAGAAAGTCTTATTGCAATTGTTGCTGAATTATAGTTGTGTGAAGTCCCAAAAAGGTTCCCCAGTTTTTTTATTTTGCTTGATGGAGTTGAAGCCGAACACAGTTTTTCTTTGTCTACCAAGAAGAGTCCATGTGCCATTCTGAGTCTATACAATCAGATAATCTTGGATTCCCTGTGAAAATTCCATTAGGGTATTTTCTTTTCCCTCCTGGTGTGGCCTTGGATGATGCCGTACCTTGGCATGGGCAAATGGATGTCCTAATAAATTACCAAAACAAATCGCATGTAATTTTTCCAATTGTTTTTTCTTCTAAGTTTGAGCTAAGCCCTTCTCCAGGTTAGCTTCTGTCAACTTCTGGCTCTGAACGATTCTTCAAGATGACCAGAAGCAAACATTTCACGTGTTAAACTTGTTCCTTGTCTCCGTGTAATGCATTTGCAGTCTGCTTTTGTGAAGGTGTAAGAATTGAATTCTTAATGGTTGGTCAGCCAACATAATAAGGAATGAGCCACGAAGTTGTAGTGGAAATGCATCCAGGAAGAGCGAAGCAAATACGAGGAAGTGTCAAATTCTATTTTACACTCTTGTTTTGAAAACGGACAGGACAGGAGCTTCAAAAACTGACGAGTGTATCACTCCATGTATTTTTGGCATTGTCATTCCTTCTTCGCCAGAAATTATTTGGTGGAAATCCAAGTCCACAGGACGGTACAGAACTTACATCCGAGGTGCATTGAACGTGTGGGAATGTTATTGGGCCGTGATGTTCGCTCGTTTTGCAATAAGGAAAATCTTTCACCAAAATTCGTTTTTCGATTTTTATTAAGAAAATTCTGTGGTTCAACTCTCGAGGAGGTATCCGATGAAGAACAGATCACAAAGAGAAAATGTGAAAATGGGTTCGAAATAAATGGATTGAAAGTGGACTTGAATCAACAAAAATTTAAGTTAAGTTATGATACTACTAAGAAAGCAATACATGACTAGGAAATAAACTTGGATACTAGAATTGAAAGTGCAAGAACTTAAAGTGCGACAAAAGTTAACTTGTAGAGGAAATTGAGTGTTTTTTTTTTTATCTATGTTCATCTTCCGGATATTTGTGTCTCCTTTCGCCCTGTAATCGCTCAATCAATTATCTTTGTATTTTCAAATCTTTAATCTTGACTCCTTCAATAACTACCCCTTTTTGTCCATGTTATTCATTGCTTTTGTCCATCAAAACTTGATCTTCAACTACCATAATAACTTTCAATTTGAATCTTTTTGAATAACCTCCCATGATCTGTTCATGCCCATTACTTTCGTTTCCTGCTTGTCTTCCCATTGACGTGGCCAACTAAGCTGTTCTATGGCCCTCTTTATGCCTGCACCCCTCCATTGTTGACCTTATGAGATTTTCAGAAAGTTCCCGAATCACGACTACTTACAGAATCTTGGGCTTAATGACCTTGCTGCGCACTTCCCGATTATCGGGTTCTTGCAACTTTCGGCATATTACGGCCAACTTACCGAATTTCGAAAAATCATTCATCGCTCCTGATTTATTGACTTCAAGATATATTGACGATGACACCTATTCAGTGCTTGTTATTATTTTGGTGTTAACAGTATTAGAAAGCGATCTTTCACTTGGGCTCTGTCTCTTTTAATGTTGTTGTCATATAATAGAATTTGCTGAGAGAACCAACTTGGGTGGTTTGGCAGGTGCACCGACTCCTGAAGAAATATCAGGAGCACAAGTAGTGTCTTTCTAGCCTTATTCTCGAGTCACTTTCAGCACTCGAGAATAACGAGAGCATCACCATCCATGCCCATTAACCAAAGTGCCACACTACAGATGAAAAGCTCAACTTGCCTTCTCTTTTGCCTACTCATTGTTTTCATCAATTAACATAGAGAAAATCGGCAGGAACAGATGCGACAGGATGACCTGGTTCAGCGACAGCCAAAGCATAACAGCCATTCACGATTACATTCGCCATAATTTCCAGGTTCTAGGGGCAACATGCCGCATTAAACTCACAAGTGCCGCTTAGCAAAGCAAAGAAGTCGTAATAAGCCACCCGACCATTGCTATCGTTCATGAAAATCGAGCATAGAGAACTTGAAGGTCGCAATAACAAGATTTCTTGAATCGAAATAAGTATTAACAGAAGGAGGGCGTATGCTTATGACCTCTAGACTGGAAGTTACAAAAATCCCATTAATATTATGTACACTGCACAAAAGCAGAAAATGCTTGAAGCCAAACAGAATTACAGAAAATGTTAGACACAAAAATCCCATTAATATGGTGACCTCTAGACTGGAAGTTACAAAAATCCCATTAATATTATGTACACTGCACAAAAGCAGAAAATGCTTGAAGCCAAACAGAATTACAGAAAATGTTAGACACAAAAACAAAAGTAGTAGGGTTCTCCAGCGGCTACCTGCCATCGCCACTACAGGAATGTGAAGGAGGCGAGGCCGAGCCTGCTTCAAGATCAATATCCCCATCATCAACCATAGATGACCATGTGCTGACCTTCTCCACAGATGAAGACGTCATTCGATAAGGATAGGAATGGTCATAAGCATCAAAATTCCCACCGCTAGCGCCCCAGACGCTGCCCTTTTTCTCATCATTCGCATCTGGTGCGGCCACTGTATCCGGCAACGCCAACTCCCCTTCTAAGTATCTCACCACCTGCCTCATTGTCGGCCGCGACTCTGGGGCATTGTTTGAACACATCAGTCCCAGTTTCAACACTACAACAGCCTCCATCTCGTCATATTCACCTTTCAATCTCGAATCCACCACATCAAGTATAGCCCCCGTCCTCCACTTCTCCCACACCCAGTCCACCAAAATGAGCTCTTCAGGTAACGCTTTAGGCTCGATGGGTCTTCTGCCACAAACGACCTCGAGTAACACTGCGCCAAACGCAAACACATCTGACCTTGTCGTGGGCTTGCCCGTACGTGTGAGCTCAGGTGCAAGATAACCCAACGTGCCCACCACCCGTGTAGTGGTCGGAGCAGTCCCGTGCTCATATAACTTGGCAAGACCAAAGTCGCCTAACCTACCGTTTAGCTCTGCATCTAGTAATACATTGCCAGCTTTAATATCTCTGTGGATCACAGTTTGCTCCCATTCCTCATGCAAATACAAGAGGCCTGAAGCCACGCCTTGGATAATTTTATACCTCTGTTCCCAAGTCAGAATGGTTTTGGGTTCATCAAATAGGTACTTGTCCAGGCTTCCATTTGGCATGAAGTCATATACAAGTAAAAGATCGCCCCGCCGTCGACACCATCCCAATAGTTGGACTAAGTTTCTATGCCGAAGACGCCCTATGGTGGCAATCTCAGACACAAATTCTTGCAGACCCTGTTTTGATTCATGCGAGATCCGCTTAACCGCGACTTGGGTATTTGTGTTCGGTATAGCCCCTTTGTAAACTCGACCGAACCCCCCGAACCCAAGCAGCTCTTTGTCTCTAAAACCGCTGGTCGCTTTCTTGAGTTCTTGGTAAGGGAAACGATGTGGCCCAACATCGACCTCCCAAGGTTCAATAACATCAGCATCCTTGATTTTCCTGATGATGAAAAGGGCCAATGCAGCCACTAAGGTAACAGCAGCAGCAGCAGAAACCGAAACCCCTGTAATTAAGGCCATATTGCTCTTCTTAGGCCCGGGAAGAGAAGGGAGAGATGACAGAGACAGAGATCTAGCATCCCCATTCATCTTAAAACTCCAACCCAAGATGTAATGGTGGCTAGCAAGCACACCCGTCGAAGCAGAGAACCCGACATACATGGAATCCTCGAAAATCAAGCTCAGATCCACATCAAATGACAGAAGCGAACTGTTGGGCTTGACGGAAGAAGGCGAAAGCTTCACATCCAATCGATTGTTCAGAGAATCATAATCAATCCAAGCTTGAATTACTCGACCACTCTTGAGATTAAGGTCCTGCTTTGTGGAATTCTCATCATAATATGCAGCAGGGGCAGACTTATTAGACGCTAAACTGTTGACGTCAATCCCAACATGGTTGTCGTTTATGTCCCCAAACTCGAAGTCCTGAACAGTGTCAAACTCAACCGCAAAAACATGGTTCGAGAAGTTACCATTATCGTTCGTGTTCAGAATCCCAAGGTACTGACTAGGAAGAGCCCCACTAAGCTCCTTGTCGGGAGAGATTGTGAAGGCCATACCGTGACCGCCGAGCTTCGAGTACTGAGGGTTTATCGCAAAAGCAAAACAAGTTGAAAAGGACCTCACTTTGCCATCGCCGGAGTTCTTGAACCGAACAGGGGACGAGTAGAAGGCGTGCCCAAGAACCCGGCGCGAGTCGTTGGTCAGGCGAAGGATGCCGCTGCCCTCGACCTCCGCGACGCCATTGATGCTCATGTTGTTCCGCGCACCATCGAACCCGCTGAAGAACAGCTCCTGGAGCTGAGAAAATGATGGGTCCACAAAGATCAGCAAGAAGCAGAGAGAAATCAGCGGTTTGGCCATGAAAACAGAGAGAATTCTTGAGATCCCAGGAAGCAATGGAGAAAGGGGGGGGAATTTCTTCCAGCTCCTGAGCAATGGTGGACGAGTGAAACGAGCTGAGTGGGGAGATGTCCGAACGTGGACGGAGCGATAAAGCTGTCACCTTTTGGCCCCCTTCTGTGACCTGAGGAAGCAGAGGAAAGGAACGAACATCGTGCGTACGCATCTGAGGACGAAATGTGACATTTGGTTCACGTGGGTTTTGGCCCTTGTGCGAGTCCAAGGGTTGGGCTGTGAATCGTGATGCGCGTTATTTGAAATTGAATGCGATGCCCGAAGGTGCAAGCGGCCAAAGTAAAACATTGGAACCCTCCCCCACCCACCAAAGTTTGACAGCAACTGGGGAAGGTACGGCTCCACTCTCTAAAATGCTCTTTCAAGCTTCTGGTTTCTGTCAAAGGACACTCAAAAAATCTCATGCCACCCAACACATGATTTCAGTTGTTTCTTGAGGGAAGAATACCACGGCCGCAGTTCCGGCAGTTCCCGACTATCCGGATTTAGTTTCGAGCGGTCGATGAGGTTAGTGGGATATCTTACCAATCCGATATTACCAACTTGATATGGATTAAGTACCTCCTAAAACTTGCTAACATCGAAATCAATACAGTCGTTTCTTATTTATATAGCTTTGGCTACGTCGAAGCCTCCAAAATGACAAAATTTCAAGTGATTTAAATATCCGTGGTGATCTGACTTTCTCTTTCTATCCGCAATAATCATCGGCCACATGAATAAATTTTTAGATTTAGCAACTTCGACGGACTCAAGTTAAACCATTGATAAGGACAACTGAAACAGAGACCTCTTCGGATCCCGTCGATGCGTGTTTCGTTTTATCGGCCGTAACTAATGTCCTTGGAATACGCTTTTCATTAAAAGCAAGAAAGCATCTCTTGATCTGATATCTAGTCCGAGCTACTCGATCCCAATATTACGGAGTTAAAATTCGTACTTCAAAAGTAGAAGCTCATCTCTCCGAATCTCTATCTCTGTCTCACCGACCTCGGTTTTGGTCATATTCTCCGACATGACTAGCAGACAATAGTCAGAGAGGACTTCAAATTGCACACGAACACTAATTTCAAGATACACGATAGCTGATGATGCCTTGCCCGTGGTGTTGACATTTGATGCTTCTGCTGTTTCTCGTTTCCTCAAAAGTATCGTACGATTCCACCATCCCATTTTGTCAGCGTTTGACTAAAGAAACAATAGCGTCATCTAGCAAACCATCGTTTCCTCGTTAAAAACGACATTTCGACGAGAAGAACATTACTAGGATATTCGAAATTTACTTTAATTATCGGCATTCACGCTTTTTCTACACTAATGGCGGATGCTTAGTGCGGAAAAGAGCGTTATATCAGCACTAAAAATTAAAAAAAAATGCCAAGGGATCCAAAAGTCATAGGCCGGAAAAAGTCTCGGACGATTTCCAGATAGTTTAAGCAGCAAATTTGACTTAAACGCTTAATCCCTCGGACCAAACGCCAGACAAAAGTCTCAGCGGAGAGTTGACTTTGGCTCCAAACCATTAGATAATGGATAGTTGGGGGGTTCCTAAGCAGCAGACCCATTAAGGAGCTGCATTAGGTATAACCCCGGGTCATTGGGCCTCGCTAATCGCCCTTTAACCCCCGCAATTACGAGCGAAAAGCTTCGGAGAGACTCGAGCGATGCGTAGCCTAATTAACTTCATAATTAGATGAGCTTCAAGTCAGCCCTTCCACATTGATTCGTTGACTAATTGACAAGCCCCTTTTTCGTGGTCATTATGATTAATGTAATTGTCGGGGAGGGCAGCGGCGAGGAAATAGACTGCGGTAAGAAAATGAAATTGAATTGGTTCCAAAGGAATCGGATTGATTCTATGGAAAGGTCGTTTTTGAGGGGAGTGCTATCTAAGAGGTCAACAACTGCCCCCGTGCATCTTTCTTCCTTCTTGTCTTGTGTGAAAGATGCTTTGATGAGGTATGGGGTGACATATCTACACGCGCATTACACACCATCACTTCATTAGAAGAATCGATCCCACAGGCTTAGGTGCGCGCAGTCCACAAAAGAAAAATGTCATAAACATGTCGCACCGGTGCTAATTCAGTCTTAAACCTTTTAGTTTGATCAATTTGGTCCTAATTTTTTTGCATTTTTGTCAATTCGGTTCATCCAGTCAATTTTCGATAAAACCATCGATAGTGACATTGACCGTCCTACATGACACGTCTAGTATTGACGTCAACAATTTTTTTTTTATTAGAATCGTAAAATTTGACCATGTCATCGCCGATCGTGTCATATAGGAGGCCAGCATCCATGTAAGTAATTTTCGGTCAATTGATACAAACACAAAAAGTTTAGAACTAAGTTGGTTTACTTGAAACGCTTAGGACTAAATTGGTACTAATGCAATAGATTTATGACTTTTTCGATACTTTTTCCATCAAATTTGACAACTATGCACTGCGATGGTGAAGATGACGATGATGGTCGTTAAGTTGGTGCGGGTAAGACGGACTTCTAAATTAGGAGCTCTCTAAACAAAGGTTAGGACACGATAGGAAGACGTATTAATCCAGGAAGCTGGGAGTTCCAGTGGAGCTTATGACTTGGGATGGGATGACTACATTTCTTGCGGATCTTGTGATTAGATTCTTTTCAAAAGGAAAGGGTCAAATCCATATGTGACTAGTTATTGACATTTGCGCACAAGCAAATAGCGACGGTATCCTATCCTCCAAAGCAGGACAGATCTGTATTACCAACGTCAAATAGATCCGATGAAAAACGCGGAGCATTGGCTTAAGGAAAATGGGTTAAGGAATTCGACGACGAGATATACGGATCTTAAAAGGAAAAAGAAGAAGAAGTTAGTATTGCTATACCGAATGCCTAGCGGCCCGGGACCGTGGCCGGTGCCAGCCGCCCTTCAGTCCGGCGCCGGATCTCTACTCTTCACATGTATGAATACTAAGGTCATAGCTTTAAGTACCCCAAAAATGAAACAAAAATTGAGGGCTCTAAGAAGTGTGTGGGCTGTAGTTGTGGGCTGTAAGGGACTGATGGGCCGGCGTTTGATAATCAATCAAGACCCGAAGCTCCATTTACAGACTTTGGTAGGTCTTCATTTAGCTAACGTTTGAAGCCCAGTTCATCTGAACAACAGAAAAAGTTACTTCGTCGCTTGATGAAAAAGTTACCTTTAGCCAAATATAGATCGAGAGCCACTTCGTACTATGAAGAAGTTACTGTTCACATCTAAACAGTGCTGATTATAATTGTAACTATAGCGACTCACTTTATATAGGAACTTGCCTTTCGCTTTGACCATTAAAAATGAACTCAAATGATTGTTAAGTGAGAAAGTTTGGAGGATTCCGGGATGTAAGTCATTATGGAAGGTCGCTGTAGGATTGGAAAGATTCGAACCTTAAAGATTAATTTATTTCACAGAAAATTAATGATTATAAAAGGAAGTTTCTTAAAAATGATCGCCTATATCGTTTAAAAAAATGAACAAAAAAATATGTTCATCATCGACGAAATGTTTAGACATAAATTGTCATCCTTGACGGATACACTTTAAATTAACTAATTATTTCAAGCGATACAAGCCATTATTTTTAGAAGAAATATATTCCAAATCATTCAATTTCCGTAAAATAAACAGAGGTTATATCGAGATTTTCGACTTTCACACACGAGTATTAATATTTGCAAAGATAACTAAAGCTATTAACTGACCCCTTTGTCCTTGAATATGATATTTTCATACGAGTATTTGAGGTTATTTGAGGAAGGAAAAGAATATTAAGATCCTTTAAAAGTAAGAGGTCATGTTTACGTCATATAACAGTATAGACAAATTCTACTAACCACTACTTCCCCATGTTTGAAAATTACTATCAACATGGAAGAGTGGTTATGTTGAATTTTACTTTCATCATAGAAAGTTACTAATCAAGTGTGAAGATATTACTAGTGATTAGTGGATAAATTGACTTTTTTTCAACGGGCATGCGGTCTTGCCGATAAAGGAATTGGGGGTGAAAATGCTGGTATTATAGGTGTAGAATTCGACTTCCGTGCTTTGCAAAGAGTCAAAACAAAAATCGGGGATGGTATTTAGAGATAGGACGGAGACAAAAAGAAAAAAAAAACTCGGCTACTATTTTTCCATGTGTTTAGAGAGTTTCAATAAGGGAAAATCGGATTTGGATCGCCTATCATTAGAGTTTCCGTGACACGCTTACCATTACTTAAATCAGGCTGTCCAAATGAAAATGGACGGCCAAGAATGGGTCACGTCATTTGTTGAGGGGGAGGGAAAAAATTTGGGCGGGAATTTTTTTAGGGTTTGAAAAATTTTGAATCTCAACCCTCTCTCAAATCGGGCCATCCATTTTCATTTGGACGACCCGATTTGAGTAATGGTAAGCATGTTATGTTACGGAAATCCCAATGTTAGGCGATCCGGATCCGTTTTCATAACATACTCACCATTACTCGGATCCGTTTACGTAACATACTTACAATTACTCAAATCATAAACGAGGGAAAGTAACTTCCAATCTATCTCGAATTCATAAGCTCCTCAATGTATTTTAGTAATTTTTCACATAAAAGAATTGTTATAAACATTTCAGTTATCTTTTCATATTTTGCTCTACCAAAATTTTCCATGTGTGCATTATATGCCACCAATATTCTTTTCAAGAGGGAAAATTACTAATAAAATCATAAATTTATTGCAATTGTGTCAATTCGAGTCATAAATTTTTTTTACGCCAAATGAGTCATACACCTTTCGCATTTATGTCAATTTAGTTTTTCTAGTCAACTTTGGCCGGCCGGTATTGACATGAATGCCGAGCCGCGACGATGTGGTGCTACCGGTGCCGACGTAGCAAATTTTTTTTATAATATTTTAATATATTTTCGAATCTTTTATTTATTTTTTTCTTCTCCTCTTCCTCCAACCGATCATTGAATCAACGATCGGCCGGAGGCGAGGCTCGACCTTGCCATGGATGGGCAATGCCCACCTCGCCCAGCAATGGTGAGGGCAAAAAGAAAGAAAAAGAAAAAGAAAAAGAAGATAATAATATGAAAAAAATTAAAATATTATTAAAAATTGCTCAAGTCAATACTGTTACATTAAAGTTGGCCACAGGGACTGAATTGGCATAAATGTAAAAGATTTATTACTCAATTGAGAAAAAGAAAATGTTTATGATTGAATTGACATAATTATAGTAGGTTTATGAATTTTTTTTTGGTAAATTTTTTTCCCTTTTTCAGTTGATCACTAAGTATCAATAAGGTGAAAAAGAAACTCTTAATTGATAAGAAACTAGTAAAAATTGTTGAGGCCAACAAGGCATAGAAAAGACCCTTCATATTAGACTTGGCTTCTGTTGGAACAATATGGCTAGGCTTAATGGACAAGCACATGTGGACACCAGCCATGAACCCCCAAAAACCTAAGCACTTTCAGTGTGACAGAAAACGACTGATAATTGATCCATGATAGAGAAAGACACTTTCATCGTTAATCTCGAAAGCCTCATACTCGCCATAAAAAAGGTCACTTTCCTCCACCATACGAAGAACACTGAGCCCCTCTTCTCTTCCCCATGCATGCATTTCACCGTTCCAAAAGAAACAAAAGACAGAGGAGAACGAAAAGATTAATCAAAGATTGAGGCCTTCAACAGTCTCTGTGACAAGACAGAAAGTTGGCCCTTCATGGTCCTCAAAACAGCATTTGTCCCCTCCTCGTTTCTCTCTCGAATTACCAATCCCTTTGCTTTTGTTCCTAGAGCTCTGAAGGGCAAGGACAAGTAAGTCTACTTTGTCCCCATTTCTTTTATCACCCCACTTTGGCCCTTTGATGTCCAAGTGTGAACCGTTCAGCTTCAATGGCCTCCTTCGCTGCTTTTGCGGGGTCCATTCCGATGAGCACACAAAGCACACCGACCCATTATTTATTGAGTGGCCAACAGCCAAACCAGATAATGGGTTTGGGTTAGAATACTGAGAAATCAATGCATGGACAATCAACCTCATTGAGTTTTTCCAAGGGGGGCGGGGGGGATTAAAGAATGAATGATAATGGAGGAATTAATTGAGTCCGGACAAATAGCCGTCACGAGTCATGCACTCTATTGCCCAATCCCTAAGCTAGGAAAGCTTTTATGCTTGCAGATAGGAACAATTTTGTCACTGTTGTAGCTTAAAGGTGGAATTTTTTGTTTATGTCACAAGCCGTAATGCACCAACCTATGTCAGTTGATTCTGACTGAAAGTGAGACAAAAAAAAAAAAAAAAAAGTAAAAGAAGAATGACATCGGTATCTGCATGGTGTTAATGAGAGTTTTTCCATTCACATTTTGGCACGTTTAAAGAACCGTCGTTGTCCAACATGACCCTTTCGATTCAAGTCGAAAACGATGTGCAGTATGATTTCTCCAACAGTTTGCGGAAGAACCATAGTCATCAATGAATGGCTGGCTGGTTTTCTCTGTTTTTGGAGTATTCAAGCTGGAGCAGAAAATGCCCCTGCATGTACTGTCTTGAGCTTTTGCCAGACGAAAGTTTTACTCCTCGGACTCTGCTCTGCGCTCTGTATGCGCGTTCTGTGCAAAACTATCATCTTGGAATGCACAAACCAAAGTTGCCGATTCCAAATTTGGGAAGTGGGGAGACCTTTCTATCATCTTTTCCTCTTTGTCATCTTATTTCTTTGGGCAAATGGTACTTTGAATTATTGGTATGAGAGAAAAGAAATAGTTGTTGTACTTGCTTGCTGTAGGAAATGCTTGAAAAAGTAGTAATTGCATCAGACTGTTTCCATTTAAAAAGACCCAACTTATCAGAATGATGATGGACTCTTTCTATCTGATGGTGCAACAGGTGAAGAATCTTCACAATTAAGAGCCCTTTTAAGGCATAATTTAGGAAACGTTACCCAATTTGAGAATGACAATGTAGGCCACAAAGGAGACCTAAAAGTTTGCTCACACTTTTAATTAAAGGGAGAATGTCTCTTTGAGTCTCGGCCCCCAACCAAAAAAGAAATTTCTGATACATTATCCCTTACTCATATGATGGTTATAAAGAGCAAATCTCAACTGCTTCTTCATCTTAAACAAACAAGTTCCTCCCCCAAAGTTTTAAGTAAGTACCTCTCGAAAGCATTGCCAATTTTGACACTGTTGGTTTTTTAAAAAGGGTTAGGACAATGACAGGGCTTGGCTCTTCATGTGGTGCATGCAAGTTCCTGAGGAGGAAGTGCACCA
Organism: Rhodamnia argentea; assembly: GCF_020921035.1. Lineage (NCBI taxonomy): Eukaryota > Viridiplantae > Streptophyta > Magnoliopsida > Myrtales > Myrtaceae > Rhodamnia > Rhodamnia argentea. The sequence goes on along the minus strand of NC_063154.1, from coordinate 2,930,488 downwards.
GTGACTGTGTTTTCGCTCCTTATTTCTGCTATGACCAGGCCTCGACTCATTTTGCGGCCGTTCACAAGGTGTTTGGCGCGAGCAATGTGTCCAAACTGCTGCTGCACCTGCCGGTGCACACCCGAAGCGATGCTGCGATCACCATTTCTTATGAAGCCCTGGCCAGGGTGAGAGATCCTATCTATGGCTGCGTGGCTCACATCTTTGCCCTCCAAGAGCAGGTCTTCTTTTGATCTTTCTCACCAAGTCTGTCCTGCTTCCTTGTGGTTTTGTCCTGTTATTAGGGAGTTGAGTTAACGCACTTATTCTGTGAACTGTTCAAACTTTTCTCATGCGTCCCCCTCATGCCCTATGCAGGACTAGGGCTTGATTCTGTTAATAGGGACTTTGTAGATGTGACCAGTACAGCAACTATGTTATTCAACCTTCAAACCCTCCAACTTTTCATCCCTTAAGATACGGTCTCTATTGAAATTAAGAAACATGACAGAATTTAAAGAGAAAGACCTAGGAATACTCAATAGTCTTTGAAATGGGCATGCAGGTGGCCAATCTGCAGGAGGAGATAGAGATTCTAGGGACCCAAATGGCCAACGTTGGAGTTGGGGTTCCCAGTTGGAGAAATTCACTTGCTCCTGATGACTCCTGGGATTTTGGTCCACAGTTCTCGGAGAACGATGCCATGAACATGCAATTCTATCTGACCCATCAGCAGGACCCTCTTCTTCCTCAGGCAGAAGCTGCAACGACCGCCAACCTCCAGACCTTGGAAAGCTCAATGAACGAACAGTTCCCTCCCTTACATGGTTGGGAGGATCAGAATCCGTTTTGTGACAATTACCCAAATCTTCTGGAGAGACTCTTTGAAGGCGTAGACTGTGAGGTCTTCAGCAGTTGTCCATGGCTGAACAGTGGAAATGGTTTAGGAAAGTGATGTCCCAAGAAGCTTCTAAGCTTTTTCGAACTGTGGCAATCTATACAGTTGTTGCATGGCCATTGGCTTCCTCTGGGCTCCAAGGAGCGGAGCAAATTTTGGAGTGGGATGTGATGATTGCGGTGAAAATGAGAAATTTTTTTTTTGTTGCCATGTCTAATGTAATGAATCCCATGTACATGTAGCTAGGTTGCGTTTGATTGCTTCTACGAACGAGTAGGATAAGATGAAACGGATCGCAGAAGAAATTTTCTCAGCCTTTTCTATTGTATTTCAGAGCGGAAAGTGATATGAAGTAGGACTAAGAATGACTGATCTTATTTGACACGATATGCATTGCAACGACTTCGCTGGAGAAGGGGAAAAAAAAAACATATGAAAAGAGAAAGCATCACTTACAATCGCTGTGCCGATTCGATCAATTTTCGACAAAAACTTAAAAGAACTTAGCTAAGTGGAGTGAGCTTTTCATGGTCGTGCTTGAAATTTTCATCAAATATTGTAGAGGGCAGCAATTTTTTCCACTAATCTTTCCTTGATCAACTATTACTCTACACTAATCGATGATTAGTCTTTGGCTCTCTTCTAATCCTCGTCATTAGTATTAGCATGATTCGCATGAAACGTTCACACATTTTCTCGGAGCCGGTTTGTGATGATCACCTGTTTGATGAGACGGCCAAATAAAACTTGTATTGCAAGCACTTGGCTTTATCCATTTCTTTCCCTTCTTTTCCAACCGAAATCTGGACAACGTTATCCAGTAGATTGCATGTCGTCTTCTCCATCACCGGCACGCTCGCTCTCCACCCTCTCTCCATCGATGCAATGGCGCTTCTCAGCGTCTCCCTATGCTCTTCCAAAGTCCCGCCAAAATCCCCTCCTTTACCCTCTAAATCTCTTCATCGCCAGATTTCATCTCTGCCCATTTGCTCTGATTCTCCTCCACTGGTAAAAAAAGCTTCCTTTTGCTCTCTATTCACAGCCTGGGTGATAATCAAGAATCGTTGCTCAGTTAGGGTGCTTCCAATATGACAGGTTCGAAGTCTTGCCTCGCCTTTGGCATTGTGCGAATCCGTAGCAAGAACAAGCGCGCTTGCCCTTTTGTCTGCTTCCCTTTTCTTTGCTGATCCTGCACTTGCATTCAAGGTACCCTAATTTCGAACTTGCCTCTCGTGTCCATGAATCTTGGGGGCCATTTTATTCTACTACTTGATTGAAATTGAAGCCTGTATGTCATTTCTTGGCATTGAACAGAGGTACCCCTCAAGGTTTTGATTGAATTACACGATTGTTTGTCACTCTGTAAGGAAAGGCTTATCCCTCCTGTCAAATAGGCTTTCTGTTGAGAGAAGATGCAGCCGATTCAGATTAAAGAACACAAAATGGAGTGATGAATGTTAGTGTTATGGTTGACCTGCATATGGACATTGTCTCCGTAATTCTTACTGCGTTCAACTTTTTTGGTTTGTGGATTGTGGGGTTGTTTATGGAAGGGAGGAGGTCCTTACGGTGCGGGAGTTACGAGGGGTCAGGATCTTAGCGGGAAGGATTTCAGTGGCAAGACTCTGATCAAACAAGACTTCAAAACGGTACCCTTAAGATTATCTGTATTAAGTGCTTTTGGTGGTCTTTGATTGAATTCTTATAAATCGACGCGGAAATTCTCTGCCTCAGTCCATACTCCGACAAGCAAATTTCAAAGGAGCAAATTTACTTGGTGCAAGCTTCTTCGATGCTGATTTGACAGGTTCTTCATCTTTCTTCTTTGCTTTAGTGTTCTCTGGTTTGCCATTGCCACTGCTAACTTACAGTGATAAGTAGTCTATTGTGAGGGGCACCTGACAGACACGTATCTTTAAGTACTAGATTATGACACTTTTGGAAACCTATTTTGTTGAATTGTAATATGTTATTAGACCCTGCAAGCTTAAGAAATTTTGATGCTTGAATGGCTCTCTTGGACAAGAGGTTAAATGATTTGATGCACTTAAGTGTACAAATATCATTCCGCGATTATGGAAATTCTCAGTCAGTGAAGGGCGGTAGTCTTCCCCGAAATTGTCTACTCTTGTCCTGCAAGAAGAGTAAGAAATATTTTTAAGTTTACATGAAACTTACTCTCTACTTCAATGGGTTTTTATGGAACTTTCTTCTGTTCATTAACTCTGCCTATGGTCCAAGTTGTAGCTGTTATAAGCATTAAACGTACAGGGTGATATCATGAACATATTACTACAGAGATTGTTCAACTCTATACTTCCTTTCCTAATGACGCTTAGACCACAATATCCTGTTTCATACCTGGTGTTTAGGGGCTGACCTTTCAGATGCTGATCTCAGAGGTGCCGACTTTTCCTTGGCTAATGTAACAAAGGTGCACCTTTTGGATATCTTTTATATACACTTTGATCTTCTAAATGTTTGTCCACTGTTTATTAGATCTAGCTTCTGTAAAAACCTGCTCAATAAATGCTCCAGCAGATGCTCAATATCCTTAACTAACCAAGTGTTGACTGTCAAGGGAACTGACAACAGAGGAGGCTAGACAACAGCCAGAGTTTTTTAAGTGAATTGGCTTAACATTTAGGAGCTAGTAGTTTTCGTATTCTGATGAGGAAAGGGAATGAAAGTTGGTAAAATATAAAATTGCAAAACTACCTTCGCAAATGGAAGAAGTCTCTGAGTAAGCCGCTAAAGTCTCAATGCTTTGTCAACATCATTTGCCACCATATTGAAGAGAGTATAGATTCTGATGGCCATCAGAATAATGTGATGATGGGATTTCTTGATGAAGATTAATCAAAGCATGTGATTTATGCATGTCGCCGTGCCACAACTGAATCTGCTTTGAGACTACTTAAACACATCCGCCACTAAAGTAAACGGTGAGATTCGTGTGAAATGTAAGCACCGCTTCTTTTCTCCTGCAGGCAAATCTAAACAATGCTAACTTAGAAGGTGCACTGGCAACAGGCAACACATCTTTTAGGGGATCAAACATAACAGGTGCAGGTATGTGAATTTTCAGTTTGCTTATGTTTTCTAACCCTTTAATTTTCCATGCTAGGGCTCACGATGCAAGCCAATTTGGGGCTTGCATGGCTGAATACTTAGACATTAGCCAGTTAAATATCTGGCCTTTATTTGCCATTAAATACCTTTGTGTTTGATCCATTGAGCACCTCTTAAAATCAGAGAAATAACATTTCTCGTGATATTGCAAGATTCAGATGAACACTGTATTTACTCTCGCTCTTCACCCTACAAGACCAGTGAAAAGGAGAAATCTGTTTAATATTCAGAGACTTCCAGGAATGGCCCAGTTTTGGAAATGACTTTCTCAATAAGTTGCAATGTTTGGATTATTAACTCCATCTGTGTGCAGACTTCACAGATGTGCCTCTGAGAGACGATCAACGAGCGTACCTTTGCAAAGTCGCTGATGGGTAAGCTATAACTTCGGAGCTGGTTAATTTTGGAATATGTTGTCGAGTAATCATATGGACAGCACTTTTCCCTGCTTTTAGGGTGAATCCTACGACTGGAAACGCAACACGTGAGACTCTCCTTTGCAATTAATCACATGACAGTTTTTTGCCGGGTACATAGCACAGCAATGCAGGAAAGAGTTCAGCTCGGCCTTGTTCGTTGGAGCTGAGATTTCTATTGATCTCCAGATCTTGAGTTTGTGTTGTATTTTAAGCTGGAATGATGGGCATGCATCCTCAAATCTGTAAACCATCTGTTGAACGGATGGTACTCGGACCATATCGCTTCAATGGAAGAGGAGGTTGGTATTCTCATCGAGCAGTGCATCGAATCTTCGAAACCGGAACACGGCTCTATCATTCGACCCGAGGAAGGTCGTCTTAGATGTCTTTGATCTTATATCTGATCATCGGTTTGGCAGCTCATTAGAGCTGAGCAAAGAAATTTCCATTTGCGTCTGATCCAATCTGGCCATCTTGGATGATAGTTCTTTGTCATCCTTCATCAGAAATCTTCATCTGGAAAAGCAATGAATTATCCAAATGCATTGTCCTGTATTTGAACAGAGATTACTTGAGAAGCATCGTCACTCAGCTCCAAAACTTGTTATATCCAACTTTTGTTCACGGGTTGAAATGAAACACCATTTTTATTTTTATGTTTGAAGAAATTAAACAAAACCCCTCGGACTCTAGGGTTAATACACCTTTACCCCCAAGCTTTCAAACTTTACACGATATCCCTTTAAATTTTCGTTCTATTACCGTCATTTTTTCTGTTAGCATGTGCAATTTACGTGATTATTAAGGGGTAAAAGTACATATTTCCCATCATTTTTTTCTCACGAAAATCTCTCTTTTTACTCTTAATTCCCGCGATTTTTTTTTTTTTTGAAAGACATAGAAACCAAGGGGAAATTAAATTAACTAAAATGCTAGTAATTGAATTATGATTTTTAAAAGGAGACGATGTCCTCAACCCATAAAAGGAAATGACTAGCCAAAATCCAACGTGATTTTCAAAATTTTGTTAATATTCTATCATGTTTTGCATTAGTCAACCATTTGAAAAAAAAAAATTAGGACCGAGTATTTCGATATTTTTAATTTAACCTTTTGTTATCGAGGCACCATTTTTTTTTCTTTTCACTTAATTATTTCCTTCTCTCGAGATATCTTATTAGTTCGATTAATATTTTCAACAGTTTTTTTTAACTATTTTAATTTTTTAGTATAAACATTGATACTTAGTTTTTGTGATATCATATTTCAGTTAATTATTTTTGGCTATTTTTTTATTTTTATTTCTTTCACGAAATTCATGGGTAAAAGATAAACTTCTATAAATAAAAAAAAAGAAGTAAGGTCATAGTACTCGTTTACATCTTCGAAGATATGTACAAATGGATAACTGTTATAACCAAATGTACTTCTTGAAGGGCTAATGTAGGACAAACGTGTACTAAGTCCTAACGAGCCTAATACCCTAAAAAATCCTAACTTTAATTTCAGTCCTGATTCTATCCTAATATTTGTTAGTCTTGATAAAAAAACCTTCAACTTTTGGTTCGTTCCAATTTTACCGTAAGCTTTTTTCGTCTCATAAAAAATCATAAAATTTTAGATCCGGTCCCAATTCAATCTTGAACTTGTTCTTGATACAGAAAAAACTACCAACTTTCACTTAAATACGCTATATGCCTCTGATAACCCTTGCTTTTGTGGTTAGTCTTAGACACTTGGATGGGAATGCTCGAACAGCTCAAACTCGGGGAGTGTTCCATTTCTCTATTGTCCAAACAAATTTTGGACGAAGAGTTAACAATTGTAGGTTTGAGATTCAAGTAAAAGTTTGTGATATTTTATGAGACAAAAAAAATTAAAATAAAATTGAAATTAGGTCTAAAATTAAGAATTTTTTATGAGATGAAAAAATCTGTGATAGATAGAAGACGAAATTTAAAGTTGAGATTTTTTTTAAAGCCTCTCTGCGAGACTTGGACCTACTCATTCACTGCATGCGCTCCCACAGAGAGAGAGAGAGAGAGAGAGAGAGAGATTGAGAATTGCATCAATGGCGGAGACGCAGAGCAATGACAGAGAATCGCGATGGACCCTCAGAGGCATGACTGCTCTCGTCACTGGCGGCACTCGCGGAATCGGGTAATGTTTTCCCCTGTTCTCTCTCTCTCTCGCTCTCTCGATTCTTTTTGCCGCTTGATCATTGAAAGAGTGAGCGGATAGAATTTATGTTTTTTTCCGCTCTTCAAACCTTCGATCATTTGGAATTGAAATTCGCCCCTAGGCACGCGATAGTGGAGGAGCTGAGCGGGTTCGGTGCCATCGTGCACACCTGTTCGAGGAACGAAGACGAGCTGGGCAAGCGCTTGAAGGAATGGGAAAGCAAGGGTTTTGGGGTCACCGGGTCGGTTTGCGATTTGTCTTCTCGTGATCAGCGAGAGAATCTGATGAAGGAGGTGTCTTCCAAGTTCGGCGGCAGGCTCAACATTCTTGTAAGTCCTGAATTTTCGCATATGTTGTCTGTAGAAGTAGTCACTTGAGGTTATTCACGCTGCGTGTAGTTTTTGGACTAGGGAAAGTTTCTGATCTCTTTTTTGTTAATGGTGATTCTGTCGCTACTGTGGCACTGGGTGTGAGGTATTGTTCTTATGATGGCGTGTAAAGTGATGATTATATTTGTATGTCCTGGCAATCACATGGGATTGATTCATGACAATTCCAATTCTCGAATCAACTAGGCCCACATGCAAGGCAGTTCTGTTTCTTAAGGATAACAATTGAAGTTCGCAGCTTTACATATTTGGAATGATCGTGTACTTTGACTGATGATCAGGGCAACTTGAATGTTTAGAGTCCTGTTGGTCAGCTTGTTGATTCTTTTTTTTTACCTTTTCTGTGTGTGTGTTTGATTCATGGATTTTATATAACTTACGTGCTTCCATATACTGGGGAAATTCCTCCGCCTTGTCCTGGGGAACATAAGCGGAGAAATGTTGGAAAAAAATGGACTATAGGGACTTAGAAATGTTGGTTATTGCCAGTAGTTATCATCGATCAACTGTATCTAACAGCATATGGTGTATCCGAGCTGAATTAGAGATGCTTGCATGCGTCTGACACGTCTCAGTTACAACTTGTCAAGGCTCAGATTTTTTATGAGGTGTTTGAGGTTAATTTACTCCCACGATGTTGGAAAGCTATGCTGTCAATGCCTTCCATGTAGTCGCTCAAACTAATATGCTTCATGCTTTCCATATCTAACATTGATTAATGGAGTGAGTCGATTGACGGTAAAGCTTGTGGCAGAGCCTGCTTGCAAGGAAATGCCTCCATGAGAAGAGTTGACTATTAAATATCTCACATGCCTAGAAGCTGGGTTGTAACATCAACACAGAGCGTCGGGGATTCTAAGTTTTCTTCAAGTAAGATGTGGACACAGAATTGAGGATACTTGACAAACTTTTCACCTTTCACACACACAAGCATATTCTAGAGTGGATATTTTGGACTTCGGTCAGTCGGGTAAACCCCATTCAGAGAACCACCGTATTGACTTTCATATATATAACAAAGGGAAGTGTTTGGACAATGGTTCCTTGAAAGGAACAAGTTCTTTTTTATAAGCAATGCAATGGAAAGTGTCGTGGAAAGAAAATAAGTGCTTTAGAGAATCATGTTATTCTCTGTTCCTTTCTCTGTCATCTTTTCTCATAAATGCTACACTTTGGCATCTGCATACTTTTCTTGTGAATAATTTGAACTTGTTGAGTTTGGCAATTTCATAAGAAAGAACTAATGGAGGTAACACAAACCATTCAATGGCTAGTGTTTCTCCTCAATTTCTTTCCTTACTTTATCTTTTAAGATTTTGAATCGTAATTATGGTCTATTAAGTTTCATCATTTTACACTTTTGGTTACAGACCATAAATAGGCACGCGTGCTCTGGTATGGCTATCTTTAGATATGAATTCTGCTCTCCCGCTTTGACAAATTGCACTTTTCAGTGTCAGATGTTAATACCATCACCCGTCAGTATTTTCCCTGAATCAGCCATGATATTCTTTGTTGTGGCGATGATTAGTTTCCTCATCTTAGCTTGATGCTCATTAAATGCACAAATGCAAACTTTGCCTGTGACAACATGAAACTGCGCATTTGATAGATGATATGACTTTATCATGTATTTGCACGTATTTTTTTAAGAAAGTTTTTATTGGAATCTGGAGATGACGCTATGTGATGTTTCTGATGCCAGATAAACAATGCTGGAACGAATCTGAGGAAGCCAACCGTTGACTATACAGCTGAAGAATTTTCGAAGATTATGGCTACCAATTTTGATTCTGCCTATCATCTTTGCCAAGTTGCTCATCCTCTCCTGAAAGCATCAGGAGCTGGTAACATCGTCTTCATTTCGTCGGTTGCTGGGGTCGTCAGTTTAGGCACTGGATCCGTTTATGCTGGCACTAAAGGTTGAAACTTTGATTTTGATTTCCCTCCCATGTTTCGCTTCAGCATTGCTATTGAAAAGATTGCGGGTCTTGAAAACGCAAATGCCCTTCATTATATTTGGTCAGGTGCAATTAACCAAATTACGAAGAACCTGGCTTGTGAATGGGCGAAAGACAACATTAGGAGCAACTCCATAGCTCCATGGTACATTAGGACCTCGCTCGTGGAAAATGTAATCAAACCTTCATCCTGTCTTTCATCGCCTTGTTGCGACCAGCAGCTTACTCTCAACGCCTCGCATTTAACGAATTTCATGTTGCAGCTGCTGAAGAACAAGGAGTTCTACGACGGGATAATAGCTCGGACCCCACTCCAGCGCGTCGGAGAACCCAAGGAGGTCGCGTCGCTAGCTGCGTTCCTTTGCTTGCCGGCCGCCTCATACATCACGGGTCAGGTTATCTCTGTCGATGGGGGGACGACTGTGAATGGGTTTTACCCGACTGCGTTGTTAAATTGATCAGTCAAACCAATTTGCTTTCATTACAACAACTGATCGTCTCGAATTCCCGATAATTTACTTTCGTGTACCTTTTACAAGGTGTTGTATCCATGGTAAAAACTCGTCATCGCCCGTTTCTAATTTTATCTTGTATGACAGCTCGCGCGACGTCGGATAAGTCGTTTCGATTTCTTACTGGACCAGGCTCAATGTGCATAAGAATCTGTCAAATTTGGCTCGTTAATCGTGGTTTTATGGTTGACTTAATGAACATCGAAAGCGGTAAGACTGATTTGGCCGGGGATTTAGGGGAATAATTTCAAAGTTTGGCCGCCTAAGTAGGTATTTGCCTGTTTTGTGTTTGGTAAAGGTTTAGATTCGAACTTTTATTTAATGTTGAAAATCCTAAATTTACAAAGGAAAAAAAGACATGTATGGGTAACATCTGAGTTTGTTTTAAATTATTAGAATATGTCGGCTAGAAATTTTAAAACTTGTCACGAAAATATAATTTAGTCTTAAAATTTGCAAAAAGTGCAATGGAGTCTTTTCGTTAACTCTATTCAATTTGGCTAATAAATAATGTCGATATTATTTTTTTTTAAAAATATTTTCTCTTTTATGTGATGATGACGTGGCTAAAACAACGTAGGAGAGAGAAAATATTAAAAAAATAACGTCAACGTTTTTCATTAGTCAAATTGAATGGAGTTAATGGAAGGACTCGATTGCATCAATTTGACAAGTTTTAGGACTCGATTATATTTTTTGCAAGTTTTAGAACTCGATTGCACTTTTTATAAGTTCTACGACTCAATCGCATTTTCGTGACAAATTTTAAGATTTCTAGTGAACATATTCTTAAATTATTTTCTAGATTTTTTTTTAATTAAAGCAGTATTTTCTATTTTGGCTGAAAAAAAAATTCCCAAGGAGCTACTTGTTTGGCGTAAAACGAGACCAAGTCACTCTCTAAATCGTAATTACGTGGATTAAAAATTAAAATAAGGATATAATTTTTATAGCATTTTCAAAACAAATTATCTAAACTGGGAAAATATCTCTAGAGGACGACGCCCGCCAAACCTTAAATACGTTGCACCGTACTTGAAACATTGCCCAACCTAGCCAGCTACGAAAAAAGAGACTGCAACTACTTTTTATTTTTATTTTTATATCGCACTGTTCTTATCCTTTCGTTGTCGGGTTTTCCTTTTCTCCTCGAGAAAGAAAATATCAAGTATTTTTTTTTTTAATATTTGGAAATATTTACTATTATCCTAAAGCACGTTACTACAAAACATATATATTAATGGAAAATACGTGAGAGATGTGAATTAAAATGAATAAATGGATAATCACTAAACATACAAGCTATCGGTCATTTTATTTTTCACATTTCACGTCTCTCACGCTTGGATATGAATAGTATTATTTCTAGCAAGCTATCAACCGTAGTGAAGAAAGCATACGCGTGCAAGAATGTTGCACGAACTGTCTGCTCGATATTGATTCGAGTTAAACTGTGCGATACGTCCGTTTATATAATACTCATGAAATAAACTAGATCTCATGTGCGGGCTAATTATCCTCGTGCAACATCATAAGCTAATCGTAGAACTAAAATTAAAACATGATATTATTCCCTTTTTTCACTATAAAAACTAGAAAATCCTTTCCGTAAGTAAAATCATTAGATGCACAATTTTTGTTATTTCAGCAAGCACCCATTGTGAAGATCTTCTCTCTCGTCCCTTGCAATATCGCAAGTCCAAATCGGAAAAAAAAAAAAAAAAAAAAGGGAAAAAAATGTTAGCTTTGACATGAAAATATCTAAGGTTCTACGCAGGATGACAGCCAACCTAATCCTTTCGATACACCGTAACCTCACGAAACATCGTTAAATGGCCCCGTAATTCCTGGACAGAAAATAATTTAAAAAAAAAACAAACAAAAAGCAGGAGGAAAGAAAAAAAATATCGTCCTCTCAATTTTATATTCCCCCGACCACGTTCCCGTCTCCATCGGCGGTGTCGCAAAACCGCCTTTCTGGATGGGACCTACGCATGACGTGTCGGTCCCTCCCAGCTTGGTGCCCACGTGTCGGAGCCGCGAAAGGGACACGCACGCATTTTGACGCGATTTTCCGTCGAACCGGAAGCGGACGGCGGTTTTAGAAAAACACTGCGCCTGCGGTTTTTTTTGTGGTTTTGTGACTTTGTCTACCTTTCTTGACGTCGAGGATTACCGATGACGTCGTCGGGCTGACTGCCGTCTCCGCGGAGTAATTCGCCGAGTCACGTGGGGTCGGTGGGGTCCAATTCGGGGGGCACCAGTGGGCTTACGTGGCGAACTCTTAGTGGGTCTCCGGCAAACAAGCGGCTACGGTGAACGTTAGTGCATGGCACCGCAAAGTGCTCGGGTTGAGTCGAGCTAGGTCCGGATCGGTTTATAAATAAATTTTTTTATCCGTCTTATCTGTAACGGCCTGGGCCCCACGCGCTTCCACTGCGCCACTTTGCAAGATATTGTCCGCTTTGGACACACAGTCCTCACGGTTTTGTTTCTCCGAGCGTCGCCCATACAACGCCCGAAAAACGCGTCTTGCAAGTCTAAGGGCACCCAAGGCTTATAAGGCCTTCCCAAGACCTCCTCCTAGGCAATGTGGGACTAGGGATGTCACATTATCTCTCTTCTCTCTTTAATTTTTACTCTATTTCTTTACGGTGTGCGAGTATCACACCCCATATTTAAAATACTAACGTTACCACCTCCAATCCCTTTATCGCTAAGCCATATGCCTATTGACATAAATAATCTAACTTAAATAGATTCATTCTCAAACTCATATTTCAAAAGTATTTTTATACTTAACCCAAGATAAGGAAAAGCGTGAGAGCGAATAAAAGTGAGAGAGAATGAAAAAAGAGTCACATAGGTGGGTTGAATTTAAGTAAGTCGCAAACCTATTTGTAATTCATTTAACTCGTATTACACTTAAAACAATTTATGGCCTATTTATTGAATATAATTTAGCCGTATAACATCTTGATTCATCACGAGTCTATGAAAAATTTTGACAAATCTAATTCTAAGGTGACAAATTTTTGGTCATACGTATCGGGTTCGCATGCCTAAAGGTATCGAGTTCACATTCCTAAAGGTTATAAAACATTTTTCCGTAAACATTAACGTAAAATTTTTATGTGGAACTTCATCATCAAATGAATATTGATTTTCATAATTTTCACAAACAATAAAGATGAAACCTTCAAGCGATGATTGTTTCATAAATAAGCGACATCAAATTTCTATCCTTTAATCATATTTACCGTTACGTTATTTTCTTATGAAGAGAGACAACCGAACGTTACGTTGCAACGTCGTTATGTCTATTCATTGGATAGAAAGATGACCGGACTTCTATTTAACATTATCAAAAAGTGTTTTCCATCAAAGCACTTAAGAATCGCACATTCTCAATTGTATAATCTCTATTCTTTTGTGAAAAAGCCCAAACCCTTTTTCGGCATTTCACAGTACAATGTTTTTGCAATTTATGATGATTGTGAATTTCACATGCTCTAACCTCTATAATGGAATTGATGACGATAGCAATTTTTGGGGAACATCTTGTGCTCCATTCGAAGTATTCAATTTGAATCCCGAAACCCTAGCTTTGCCCACTAAAAGTGCATTAGGTAGAGGAGAGAATGCAAAGAGTCAAGTGGAATATAAATTTGGGAATTGCAAAGAAGGACGGCAGAATTAAGTATTTATAAATCGGGGTGGAGAGAGGGAGGCAAAGTGCTTGAAACGTGTCTCGGCGCGACGTCCGAGGGGGGGTGGGGGTTGTCCTCTCGAGTTTTTGCACCATCACCTCCACGTCAGTTGCTCGACACGTGTCGGGGGATGCGTCACGGGGAACCTCAGATATTCCGTGAAGCGTCAAACCGAGTTCGACGTCTGGTCCCACACGTGTCCCGCACCTCCGTCGCACGTAGACGCTTTGGCCCCCACAACTGGAACGACAACCGACCCCACCAGCCAGCACAAAAAAAGCCCACCGACCCCCACGCTCCGCTCGCTCCCCTAGCCCCCGCGTCTTCCCCCTCACGCGCCGAGTCTCCCGTCCCGACAAATGAAGGAGAGCCACGTGGCAAGTCATGGCACCTACTTAAAAACCTACACATAATCCATGCAGAAAAGCATTTTCTTTTACTGAGAATATTTAGGCTAATCAATTCACACCAAACATATAAAAACTATGCTTCAATTTATTTTTTCATCCACATGAGCATCATAATAGCAAATCACACTTAAAAAATAACAAATCAATCATTTTCCGTATCGTCGTCGCAAATCAAATTTCATCAATCCGATACAACATATATTTATTATTCGTTATCAAACCGTTCTGACATCATGAAATATCTAATGAAAATATCATTAAATAAAACAAGAATAGAACTTTATCAAGCATAAATTATCATTAATCAAATACAAACAAATACATTTAACCGTTGGTTTTCAAATCGTTACGATACTGTAAGATATCCAACAACAATATTGTTAAATGATCTCCGTCTATATTAATAGTTGATCTCATCCATTCTTTCTTTTCGTTTAGAGTCGGGTATGAGATAAATAATTTTGAAGTTTTTCCATTTTTTTTTAATTCAAATCATGAGTTCCTCGCATGGCGCGTGGACGCGAAGGTTTCAACTTTTCGTTACGTGGAACGAAGTAGTTCAAAGGAAGCATCAGAAAATTTGGAGAGACGGTAGGCAAACATCGGGCAGTAGGTACCGTGAACGTGAACCCTCACCTCCTTCCGGAATCTCGTATCCTAAGATCTCGCCACGTGGTCATATCCTACCACACCACCCGCCTCCTTTTTTTAATAAAATAAGATTTCGACAAAAAAAAAATTAAATAAGATAAAAAAAAAAAAATCGACGAAACATTAATACGGTGTAAAGAGAGAGAAATCAACGAGGAAGGACTCAGAAAAGGCAACTAGCGAGAGAGAGACGGAGAGGACCACATGCGTGTCAGTAGAGTAAGGACGTCCTTCCGGTTCGTGTCGCGCGCTCATTGGGCCACGTCGATCCGTACGCAAAAATTTGAGTCACACACGTTGTGACCTCCGGGGTCAGGAGATGCGAATATGGACGGAGGAGATTGGTCCATCTCGCATTCAGCGGTTCGACGTCATGCCAACTGTAGGTGTCGGGTCCTGCCCGGGGCGGTGAGCGGGCAGCCTGCCCGTCATTCCCCACTGTGGCCCCCAGGTGAAAAAAAAAAAAGAAGAAGAAAATATTAAGGGGGCGAGGCCTACCTGGGTCCCACACACCCCTTCTTTCTCTCTCTCTCTCTCCTCCCTTACAAAAATGGTTCGTTGCCGCACCAGAGCCTCCATTGTTATGGGTCCTCCATTTCGCTGAAAATAGATCTCTCCGTATCTCTTTGTCCCCTCACTTGCTTCTGTTGCTTCTCTTTATTCATTTCCTAGGGTTTCGTTCCGTCTTCAAGAGCGAACGAGCTAAAGATTTGATTGAAGCCGTGATCGAAAGTCGAGGAGATTCCGTTTATTCGATCGATCAAGAGTGAGATAATCCTTGTCATGGCTGGAATTTGCTGCGGCGTGGTCGGGGAGAGCGAGCCGTCGGCTCCGGCGGAGCCGAGCTCCCGGGGCTCGAGGCTGCGGATCCTGGACCCTCTGCCGTTCAAGTTCGTCGCCGACAGGGCCGTGCCGCCTCTCTCGGAGAACGGCCGCAAGAGGCATAGGATCGAGGTATTGCCCAGCGAGGGAATCGAGGGTCGCAAGCCGAGGAAGGCCAGGGTCGAAGAGGAGAAAGTGAAAGGGGTGGCCGACATCAAGGTCGCGAGGACGGATGGGTCGTTGAATTCGAGGGAGAACGTGCAAGTTGAGCCGCAGGAGTGCCCTAAGTTCGGGTTGACTTCGGTCTGTGGCCGTAGAAGGGACATGGAAGACGCCGTTTCCGTCGCGCCTTCGTTCTGCAGCGAAAGTCGGCAGAAACCTAACGGATTGCATCTCTTCGGCGTCTTCGACGGCCATGGTTGCTCTCATGTAATTGCCCCCTGGAACTTTTTAAAATTTACATATCCAAAACCTGGAAGACTTCACTGCGAATCCGGCGCTAATTTCAGTGTTCTTTGGGTTTTTACAGGTTGCTATCAAGTGTAAGAAGCGGCTGCACGAGATAGTGAGGGAGGAGATCGGGAGATGCAAGGAGTCCTCGGTGCAGTGGAAAGAGGCGATGGAGCGAAGCTTTGCCAGGATGGACAACGAGGTGGAGTGGAGCGACGTGGCCAAGACCTCGAATTGCCGGTGCGAGCTCCAAACTCCGCACTGCGATGCCGTTGGATCGACGGCCGTCGTCGCGATCGTTACGCCGGACAAGATCATCGTCGCCAACTGCGGCGATTCGCGTGCCGTCCTCTGCCGCAACGGCGTCGCCATCCCCCTCTCATCCGATCATAAGGTATCTTCACGGTTCACGCTGTTGCTGGTGGCGCGTGAATTTCACACGCATTAATAACCTCCTTTTTGTTTAATGTACGACAGCCGGATCGACCGGACGAGCTGGAGCGGATCCAAAACGCCGGTGGCCGGGTCATCTACTGGGACGGAGCGCGTGTTCTCGGAGTTCTTGCCATGTCGAGAGCCATCGGTGAGTATTCTCTCGCCGCTACTCAAACCCTGTAGTCGATGGCCACGTGGTATGCTCAACCTAGAGTCGCTGACGTGTGGAATGTTTTTTTTTTTTTTAAATCGCTTCCCCCTCTGACAGGCGACAACTACTTGAAACCGTATGTCATACCCGACCCGGAGGTGACGATAATGGATCGGACGGCCGAGGACGAGTGTCTGATCCTGGCGAGCGATGGGCTGTGGGATGTGGTCTCAAACGACACGGCATGCGGCGTGGCCCGAATGTGCCTGCGGGCGCAGAGGCCGCCCTCGCCGCCGCGATCGCCGGGCTCCGACCTGGCGGTGGGCGCCAACGCGGAGAGTTCGGACAAGGCGTGCTCTGATGCCTCGATTTTGCTGACGAAGTTGGCTCTGGCCAGGCACAGCACGGACAATGTGAGCGTCGTCGTGGTTGATTTGAAGAGAGACCGCTAACAACAATGGCCCGGCGCTCCTTTTCCGTTTTGCTTTAATTAGGCCGTGCCGATATTTTACTACAGCATCGTAGATCGACCATGGAGTGACCCAAAAAAGAGAAGATTTCGAGTTGTTCCAAAATTGTAATTAAACTCCTAAACTAGGGGGGATGTAATTGGTTTTTTCCACATCTGGGTGAATGACAAAATGGCAATTACCCGAGTGAAAAAGACCCAATTAACCTCGAATTGCATGTCGTGCGCTGCTTTCGTTATTGATGTATGACGGGTGCATTGCAACATGTCGAGAGCGAAAGGTTGCGCCGCCCCTTCGATGGGCCTTTGGGACGGCGATAAGGACGAGGGAATCTGCGATTCGTGGGTTAGGATTTCTCTTATCCTCTCGAAAGCAAAGATTATTCCAATTGTTCCGTACTGCCTCTAAATCGCTATCTGTGTCGTGGTTCTTGATGTTGAGGAGTTATGATCCTTAAGCAGCCCCTCCTTTCTCTCAGATTCCTCTCAGAAAAACTTCTTACAATACGTGCGGAAATTAGGGATTTTGGAAAATACCACGTGACTGCAAATTAACAAAATCTCAAAAAGAAATTTTTTTATTTGGGTAAAAAAAAAAATCTTAAAAGATTGAACTCGCGGATTTTGTATTCTTTCCTTTCCTTTCCAAGGAAGAGTGCCATTACGACACTTTAGATCGATAAGTAGATACGGGGACCAACGTGTTCGGAAGGCGTACGGCAATTTGTTCGGTCGGATACGTATTTTTCTTGCCAACCGTTTCGGACTGAAGTGCGGGGGGGCTTCAAGGGAGCGACGGACAGGTAGGCACGTCCGTGTCGGGTCTCGAGTGTGGGAGCTGGATTCGTAGCCGTCGCGGTGCTAGCTGTGAAGATGTGGTTTCGAGATACCGATGGGGACCGGCGGGTGTTGGGAGACCGTCGCTTTATTTTCGCCCCTCGGGCAAAAGACCCCAGCACGCTCCCCCTCACGGCGTTGTCAAATTAACGTGTCGGGAAGGTTTTTTTTTTTTTTTTTTATGCCCTTCGAGGGAAGGGGAGGGGCGTTTGTTTTTGTTGTCCTTAGCTGGCAATTTGGGGGGCAACAATCATGGTTATGGCAAAGGCACTACAGTGTGTGATTTGACCCGACCTTCGATCGTGTCATGTAATGGAATCGGTAACGAGAAAATATCTGCCTTCTTGCCCCTCTTTGCTCCGCCATCGATCGATTCGAGGAGTGCCGATGCCATGTGCCCTGTAGTTGGTAGGGGGTTGATGTGGGGATGTAATTTCATGCTCCCTATCGGGAGAGAAAAGTACGGTGATAGGCAGGAGTCTCGAGGGCGCAACTCTGTTAAACGTCAGGCGATTTTTATAGTTTGAATTCGTATTTTATCGATAGTTTGAGTTTGAATTTATAAATAATAATTATTATATATAATTTTTTTCTTATAATTGAAAATTATAATAGAGAGATGAGATATCTTTACTCTAATCCCAATTTAATGGTGAATTGAAATAAATTTTGTTCTCAATTTATCTTTTTCATATTTATTTTTTATTTTGTGCACTTAATCCTAACAATTGGCTGCCCTGACGGGACCTTGCTTTTTCCACCCTGCCATCACGTTTTGTTGCCTAAATCCCCCACTGCAAGTCCTCTCTCCTAGGGGGCAAATTGTAAGCTAGATGTCCAAAAAGCATCATATGCATTCATAGTGTTCCCTCCAGTGTGAAAGAAAAGCTTATAATAATCATCAACACGGAGTAAAAGAATAGCTTATAATAATTAGATTAGAGACACCCTTGCCCCTTAGTCGAGATAATGGGGTCAATCCAAAAAAGGAGGATCAATTGTTCAAGTTTGCCCCGACTTGAAATGTTATAAATCAAGACAAATCGGTTCGATCTGATCGGATGGATGAGATTGCGGTGCGTATGTATGTACGTACGTACGTATGCATGCATGCATGCATGCGCAAAGGATACATGCAATGTATGTCTATTCAAATCAAGCCGTCCATATTTTATGAATTGAGTTGTCCCTTTTCGGTTTCCCTCGAGTGGTTTCTTGCGAATAGGAACCACTAAATAACATGCCCTGGCATCAAGCGTCCCTGCCAAGAGAGAGACCATACGAAGGAATAAGTACTGTTAGACAAGAGATGTGGAATTGGAAGGCCAAGGCAGGGAGAGATTCAAATTCCACAATTCCAATCCTAAATGCCTCCCACATCAATTCATGTCCTCAAGAAACACCCTAGGCATTGATTACGATCATGTGAGGCCTATGGAAGAGGTAGACGACTATAACATCGTTACTACGACGACGTCGTGGAAGATAAAAAATTTAGCTTTCACTTGTCGAGAGAAAATTGTTTCCTTGAACCTGCACAACGACAACAATAATAACAAAAAATCCGCCAAGGATTTGCGAATAAATCTGAGCGATCCCGCGAGATTTGCGAAAAAAATAGAGCATTTCGACCATTTCCCAATTCATCAAAAAAAGAATCAGCATCTGATTCTTTGCTACATGCCATACCATCCAATCCAGGACACACATATCGCAATTACCATCCCTCTTTTATTCCATTTGCCTCTCTGGCATGCAAGAGTTCATTTGAGCTTTTTCTCCATGTCCTTTTCGACGTCCGTCCACATTCTCCAGCAAAATTCCGTTGTTCCTTATTGGTCAGTTACTAAACTCGTTCATAGGAATATTTAACCAATGCTTTTATCAATCTGTTTGTAAATTACCGAACTTTTTCAAGATATCGTACCGATTTTTATTTGCATGAATTTTGAGTAAAGCGACTCGTCTGTTTTCCCTCCAGTTTTTTCGAAGTTACCGACTCTTATTTGAGCTACTTAATCAATGTTGGCAAATGAATCAAGTAAACATAATCTATTCGGATTAAGACTTGTGATTTTCAGACAATCAAGTAAGCACCGGTAATCTCTAGACAACTAGATTAACATTGGTGACTTGCATGGGGCTCGTTAACTTAATTGAAATTGGTAAGCGAATCAAAACTGGTCGATAATTTATCCAGAGAAAAGTCGGTGAAGAGCTAAAACTAGTGTTGGTAGTTTCATGTATAGCTAGTAAACTCCGATAAGTCGGTAAGTTACATAATAAATGCAAATAACGGACCAAAAATATTGGTCATTTTCAATAAAAAAAAAATGAAGTCGATAATTTCTTCTAAGAGTGGAAAGCTTACTAGCAAGTTGTCAACTAAACATTTTTCTGGTCCCCCGTGTAGATCAAAAGATCTGGTGTTTTTTTGATAATTTTGTCGAGATACTTAGTAATTTAGACAGCAAATTGGGCTTGGTTCCAGCTAAGCCCGTCAGGCCCGACTAATGGGCCGGGCCTAGACGTAATTCTTTGGGCCCAAGTAGGGGCTCAAAATTTTGTCAATACCACGGAATGATTAGCATTAGCATTTTCGGGAGGCTCAGGATTAAAACGAAACTGAGGTGCTCAATTTTTTAGGGAAAACTGTCCACCAAGTACTAAGTCCATTGCACGACGGTCAATTTAGTCCTAAACTTTTTAATCGTGTCGATTTAGTTCTAAACTTTTTGACAACCCGCAATTCGATCGTATAGTAGTAAACCTTTTGATGATTTGCCAATTTAATCATAAATCTTTTAACGATTTGTCAATTTAGTCCTTCCAACAACTTTAGGTGGAAATTACTAGCGTGGAAATTTATATATATATGTGCATATATTTAATTTATATGATTCTCTATATACTTTTTGAATTTTTGTATTTTTTCTTTTCTTCCTTTTTCTGTTTCCTTCTTCCTCTAGTAGGTTGCCAGGAATTAGCTATGGTAGACGATCGGCCACTAGCACCTCGTTGGTCCGGCGAGGTTGACCTCGCTAGTGGTCTCGCCAGCCTTGCGTGAGGGTCAAGCCTCGCCAATGGCGGGGCTAGGTTGACCTTGTCTACTTGGCCAAGTGCGGGCGAGGTTTGCCCTCGCCGGCTTCACCTTTGGTTAGTCGTCGACCATCGCTGAAAACCAGCGATAGGCCAAAGGAAGAAGAAAAGAGAAAAAGAAAGAAAAGAAAAAGAATAAAAAATATTAAATTTTTTTAATAAATTGTTCATGCGAGCGGCGGTTGTCGCCATATTAATGACTTTCGCCCAATATTGACCGGAACCCGGAAGGACTAAGTTAACAAATTATTAAAATATTTGGAATTGAATAGACAAGTTATTAAATGATATACGATTAAATTGATACAATTAAAAGGTTCAAGACCGAATTGAGAAGTTGTCAAAAATTTTAGGACAAAATTGGCACAATTGAAATTACTAGTGTGGAAATTTATATATATACATATATTTAATTTATTTGATACGCACAATAGATCTATGACTTTTTGCACAATTTTCCCTAATATTTGTATTCCTCTTATTCGATATGATCGTGTTTTTGTCCTTGATTATTAACTAGTGCGATCACGAAGCGTAATTCGATTGATCAATGGAGTGGATTCTTCAATTAATGTGTAGTTATCTAGATTGAACCAGAACAAGAGATCCGTTCATCAATACGATCGAATGCCTTGATGTGGTTTGGAGTCTATCAACTGTTGGTCTCCTATTAAGTACTCCGGTTGATCGGTTTCTTTCTATTTTAAGTTTGGAATTTAAAATGAGTATTAACGAAAGCTCGAATGTGGTAGGCGACGTTGGAAGAGATTAGCTTTCCAAAGACACTGCCTTTATCTCTTTCGCTACAACGTCTCCTCGTCCCATATCTAGGGTTGTGACTCTATACGCATGCACATACCACATTTGGAAAGGGCAGCGACATAGTTTTTAGGTTATGCATAGTGAACTTGGCTCGAATCGGCAATCACTCTCAGATCGAGACCAGCCGAAGACTCGACATCTAGGACGGAATCAACCGATGAGGGCTAGAAGAGTCGAACCCTAGTTTCTTTTTTAAGGCGAGTATGTTCGTTGCTGGTTGGATTTGCACCATTGTCAGCATGAATGTTTGATATGTACTAATTACCCACTTCTTGTAGCTACGTTGTTGTTCCTTTGTGATGAATCACATCAACTTTGATTGCACAACACGTAAGTTAAGAGATTGAGAAGACTATTCTACCAACATGCGCTTCTTCCGTTTCATTTGCACACACTACTTTATACGTCCAACTTCCAAAATCGACCGGTGCGCATCCGAAAGCCAAGGATTAGAACTCGTGAAAATCGAATCACCTTTGCTTTCAAAGGACACCAAAAAGGGCGAGAGTCATAGCAACATTTCCGTATGGAATTCGACATTTCGATAAATAATGTGGCTGATAGGAACTCCAACTCGAAATCTAATGAAGAAAAGCTCGAGTCGCAACCTGGTAGCAAAAGAAACGTATGCAGTGACATGTGAATGAAAGTTGTGCTTGTAGTTGAGATTTTCCTCAAAAAGAAAAATCAAGAATTTCAATTGCAGATCAGAGCGAGGCCCAAAATTCCAATTAGGGCGCAGTCTCGCAAAATCACTGAAGCATAACCTCAATCCGAAGAAGCCCCTCGCTTACATTTTCAAGACTCGATTTTTTTTTTTTTTGTCTCTCTGAGTATATATGATGTCGGAAAGACACTGTCTTTACGGTTCGGTCCTCCACAGGAAAAGGTGTACGATGAACAACCCACCTCGCTAAGGTTAAAAAAAAAAAAAGAGAAATCTCGCCGCTCGCCTTTAGACATGTTCAGACTGGCCGCGTCTCATTGGTGCGAGAATCTTTTCGATGGCTTGACTTTCTCCGTGACCGAGACCGATGAGAACACTTGGGTAGAGTTCGATCGGCTTCAGAATGGGCGATTGAGCTTCTGCAGCTGATGTGAGTTTTCCTTTCGGTGGGTTTCGCTTGATTGCCGTTCAGGTGCTTGTCTATATGTCCAATTGAAGATGGTCACTGGCGCTTGGCTGGTTGATAGTGAGTTCTGAGGTGCATATCGTGTTTCCGATATCGGCATTTGACGCGGGTTTCATTGCAATTTCAATTGTTTGATGGGTGTCTATTGGGTGGCTGTAATTTGTCCAACTCAATGCTCTTCCAGTTCTTTGCCATATATGTATCCAGGTCTACCGTTCTAGTGTTTGTCCTGACTTTTCCGAACCTCAGATACTCGGTAGATCTTGTTTTTCATCCTTTTCCTTTAAAATTTTGCGACTAGAGCTCTTTCACTTGTTTTCCTGTGATAGAGCTTTAGTTTCGCGTGAGTTTCATGATCAAATATTGATCATCAGACTCAGTTCCAACTGGTCGATCAGCTTGTATACTTCGACCAAAAAAATCAGCTTGTATACATATATCGCAATCGCAGTGAACTTCTCATAATTAGTTCATTTGACTTGACAACACTACAATTCAGATTAACATTGTCTAACAAGAAAATCGAATAATTTTCAGGAAATGGTGGTCGCTTTAATGGACCATTGCATAACTCACTGTGATATGCAATCCAAAATGGTCTTTCCGACTTGCCATTGAGTTCATCTTACCTGGTGGGTTTTGGGTATTCGTTTTGTTGTATGCTTGCATAGTGCTGCCAAAAGTTGTCCTTGAGCAACATCTTTTCACACAGTTGAAAGCATTTTCTTTCTATCGTGACAGCAGTGAAATGGGTGCATACAGAGCTTTGGATTTTGTTATAAACGACATCCTAACAGCAGTAAAACCGCAACAACAGGATTGGGTGATTCGATTTCATATCATAGATGAATTGCGAAAGGTTATCGAATCCGTGGAAAGTTTGAGAGGTAATGATTTCTGTTGAATAACACCCCCCCCCCCCCACAACCACAAAACCCCCCAAAACACACACAAAAAAAAAAAGAAAAAAGAAAAAGAGAAGAGTAATAAAATAGCTGCACTAACAAGTTGTATAAGGCAACTATTTTTAGTAGAAGGAACCCCTTTCTACCTAGTTCCCATTGCATGCCTTTCGATTTAACACCAAAATAATTCCTCGAGGGAATTAGGTTATTGTGGGGTAGTTGTATGTGGCTGAAAAGGGGGAAGCCACTGAAGAACAGACAATCTACTAAAGATATGGAGTAGCAAATTAGAAATGGAAACGATTAAAAGCTGCTTTTGTTTCGATTTTGTATTAAAAAAAATTTCTTCAGCTACTGTGCTTTCTATTTCTGACAAAAATATTTGAAAGAAACGAATTGCTGTTCTCTAAATTTATCTGAGTTTATGTCAGATACTATGGATTAGGTGCTAGTCCTAAAGCAGCAAATAGTTTCTGTAAAGGCTGTTGGCTTTTGTCTTTAGGAATCAAGCACTTAACAAGCGTTTGAAGGAAGCAGTACAATGTCAATCATCATGCTGGAGGACCATCCAACGGCTGTGTGAATGGTTCTGAACCTCTAAAAGAAAATTAGAAGAGGAATAATCCTAGCAATACCTCATCAGATAACACATGTCAAGAGATTCTTCATTGACATGCGGTTTATCTTGTGATTTTAACAGGTGCAACTGTGGAACCTTTTGGGTCATTTGTGTCTAATCTTTTCACTAGACAGGGGGACCTGGATATCTCTGTTCAGTTGCCCAATGGTTCATATATCTCGGCTGCTGGAAAGAAACGTAAGCAGGCGCTATTAGGAGACTTATTGATAGCCTTGAGAGAGAAAGGTGAGTGTTGCTTTTGTTTTTCCTCTAAAATATAACTGCTGTGTCCATATCAAAATCTGCAAACAGCTTCTGAAGTGATAGAAAAAATGTGTTGCAAATCGGACTTTGCTTCATAGTGCAATTTGATGTTTTGACAACTTACCCTTGAACTTTCATATTGGAGAATTCACTGACCTGGAAAGATTTTTTGATTGCAGAAATAAAAAAAGGAAAGAGGTAGGAAGACTTAGCTATAATTACATATTAATACATTAGAATGACATGCTCCTGGGTTATGTATCATTTTGTAAATAATATCAGTTGGGTTATTTCTGCTATCTGTGAATGTTAGAATGCTAGTTTTCTTTGATATTCTTGAGTGATTAGTATGGTGATGGTGACATACAGCAGCAGACCTTTAGAGGAATATTTCTTTTGAGATATTCAGTAGCTCTTCTGTAGAGCTTTTTATCGAGAAATTTCTACTTCTGTAAAGGCTAGCTCAGGAAAGGTTTTCGGTTGAACAAAGGTTGCATGTTGGCTAAATTCTGTTAAAATTACCAGGCGTTTCATGGAAAACCCTGATTGTTGAGCACGGGGAATATCTCTTTCCTGGAAAAAATCTGTTCTGTAGGTTGCCTCCAATGCATTAGGCTGTGACACTTCCTCGGAGGATGCATCTCCTTCTACTGTAGTCTGGTTTTATTTTGTCGCCATATTCATGTTGCTTGCTATAATGGCAGTGTTTTTTGCAGGTGTGTGGCGCAGGTTGCAGTTCATTGCCCATGCTAGGGTACCCATTTTGAAGATTGAGAGCAAAGACACGAGCATCTCTTGCGACATTTCAATTGATAATTTGCACGGCTACATTAAGTCAAAGTTCTTGTTCTGGATCAGTGAGATTGATGGACGCTTTCGAGATATGGTTTTGCTTGTATGTTCAAATTAGAAAAGAACACAATACTTGCTGATATGCGTCTTCTTTTATTGTTTTATCTATTCTTTCTCTCTGCCTGCATAGGTCAAGGAATGGGCTAAGTGTCATGACATAAACAATCCAAAGACTGGGTCCTTCAACTCTTTCGCTCTTAGTTTGCTCGTGATCTTTCATTTTCAGGTGAGCTTTTACAACACTAATCATGCTTTAGAAATGTCAGAGGGTGGTTGCATGTTTGATTTCTAAAGATGTGTAGACTGATTGCCAAAGCACACAGGTGGTTTTTGATATTTACTTTTGTTGTGAATTGCAAAATCATGGCACTACTCAATTCCAGATTCTCGAAAGTAAAATCTTTATGCATAGCAGTGCTTCACAAGTTTTGCCCTTAGGATGCTCTTTGACAAAGCCCAATGACAGATTATAATTTAGTAAGCTGACACACAACCTTAATTGTAATAACACGTGATGGCTTCTAGACACTTTCTGACTTCAAAATTGTTTATCACATATTTCATTAATTGATTTTGTTACAGACTTGCGCGCCAGCAATTTTACCTCCTCTGAGAGACATCTACCCTCATAGTGCCATTGATGATCTCCAAGGTATTTTGGCTTCACTCTAGATAAAAAACGAGTTTGATTTTCTTAGATTGTCTGTGTATATCTCCACTTTTGCTTTTTTGTTTTTTGGTCAGACACCTTTGCTGTTTAGTTGCATCACTTCTATTATCATAGTTAGTGTCTTTCATTGCTCTTTTTAATGTGTTGAGTCATCTGTTTTCTTCGTACATCATAATAAATCAGCATGCCTTGGGTGTGTAATTTTGGTGTTCTCTCCTAAAAACTTGATTGGTGTACAATAAATGAAAGTTGCATGAAGAGAGCAGAGATTTTCTTTGTGTGTGTGTTTGTGTGGAAAGATCACTCTATCATTTCCTCACTAATTACGAGTTTATAATTTGAGAGGGTTAAGTAATCACTAAGTCAGAACTCTCACCTAAGGCAGTGAATGTAGTGACTATACAGATGAAGAACCTATTATTGACATTGCAACTGCAGTAATTTTGGATATTTGGTTATGAGACATACAGAGAGGCTTTTAGGATTACTGAATTTCATAACTTAATCATTTTACTGTTAAGCAAAACACTCTTTATACTCCAAATGCTATTTTTATTTGTCAATTAATTGGGTTGTCAGTGTTCCATAGTGGAAATTTTATGGCTTCCTTAGATTCCGTCGAACCTGCAATAAAGTTACAACCTACTTCTCGTGACTTTAACTATCATCATGATGTAAAGTTGCAGAATGTTTCGAGCATTCTCTTGCATCATACTTCGGCTAGCCTTTTGTTGCATGAAAGTTGTAATGTGTTGAGATCAATTTTATGGCCATCACAAAGGATGGATGAACTTTAGCAAGTTGCAAGACAATTAATGAGTTGAGATACTATTTAATGAACATGACTCAGGTGTGAGGGCTGATGCAGAAAGGCAAATAGCAGAAACCTGTGCCGCTAACATAGCCAGGTTCAAATCAAGCATATCAAGGCCAAACCGAAGTTCATTGTCGGAGCTTTTTGTATCATTTTTTGCTAAGGTAACCTCTGAATTTCTTCGATACTGTTTTTGTGATTGGTCAAATTACTGCTAGGAGAATTTTTTAGGAGTGAACGATGGTATACAATCACTCGCACTCGCATGTTATTTGATACATTACATAGTCTTGAAGTAAGGCAGTTCAAGCTTTCTGTGCTGGCGATTCTTCAGCTGTTTCATTCACGTTTAGTTTGTTTGCGTTTTCCTTTTAGAATCTTGGCGATGCTAATTTTTCCTGCCGAAGAGTGGTTTTGCTTACATGCGTGAGTAGAAAAGCTTGGTGGTGGAGATGGTAATTTATGGACATGCTTGAGTCTCCTAAGTGTAATTTAATTATGGGCATTGCAGTTTTCGGGCTTAAATCTGAAGGCACCAGAGCTTGGGATTTGCCCATATACAGGACAGTGGGAAGAAATAAGGAATAACATGAGATGGATGCCCCAGACTTACGCTCTATTCGTAACTACCTTTATTTTTCGTAACTTATTCTTTAATAGGATCTGCTTTTTCAATTCCCGCTGCTACTAATTATGGATCTCACTTCTGATGGCATGTCAGATTGAGGATCCTTTTGAGCAGCCAGAGAATACTGCGAGGGCTGTTAGCTCCAGACAACTTAAGAGAATCTCAGAAGCTTTTGAAGTAACCCACCATTGGCTTACTTCATACAGTCATAACCAGACCACTATTCTTGCCGCGCTGGTCAGGCCACATGAAGTACAGTTTTTGACACAGACACCAGTCAGAAATGGAAGTTACAAAGGAGGTCGCCTTGGCCTGATGCCATGGAATCAGAGAGCATTAAAGTCACCGTCCCAAATGCAGCATCAACATCAGAGAACGAGGAACAACCATCAGGGGCCTGCACAAAGTTTTGCCCACAGCTCAGCTGTGACCAAACCACATCACCAACCTTCAAATGATTCGATCCCCCAAACATCGACTCAGCAACATCATCCTAGTAAACCGCAGCAAATGTGGAGGCCTCGATCTAGCTGAGTAATTGTCGATAAGTGAAGGGTGTCAAGTTGGATGAGGGGGCTTGAGCAACTCTCCCTGTGGATTCCCTCCAGGCTTTTGGTTTGCTCTGGCTACTTTTGTTTTGCTTTCATCCAAGTGTGATGGAATTCCGAGAGCAGAAGGGTCGTTAGAGGTTCTAAGACTATTAACCTCGAAGGGGCAAAGAGAGAATAAAAATATTGATGATTGAATTGGATGAGGATAAGAAGTATGTGAAAACCCCGAGGTTTTTGGATTTTTTGGCAAGTCCAAAACTCTGGTAAGGTATTCGCATCCTTTTCTTTGCAAGAAGATTTGGCATATTTCCTTATATTGTTACCCCCTCAATTTCGCTGACCTGCATGTGACTCGCTAGCTTCATGTTGTGTTGGCTGTTTTGATCTGAGCGTCAAGAAAAGGAACTTATACTCTTCCTGCTGCAGTTATCCAGCCGACTTGGCAAGCTTGCCTTGTGAACGTAATTGATATCTTGACATGCGCTCGATCGTTTTCAAGTGAATGTAGTCTTAAGACTTAGCGTCGGGCGCTGTAATTAATATCTTGACATGCGCTTGATAGTTTTCAAGTGAATGTAAGTCTTAGACTCACTTAGCGTCGAGGGCTATTGAGCACTAGCAGCACGAACGGGACAGGAAGGCCGCGCGGTAAACGTGATTTTAGATTCCCGAGCACTAATAAGATGGCGGTTTTTACCTTTTTGCTGGAGTTGTTCAGGGCAAACACTATTAGGAGCCATCCTGTCTAGTAGAAGCAAAAAATCAGAGCTTTGGAAAAACAAACGAGGGACATCTGATATGAGCTAAGTTTGGTCGGGGGTTGACCTGATATACTACCACGTTTGTGATCAGAAAGGTCCATAGAGTTCTTCACACTGCAATGCGATCTATCTTAAGTGATGCTATGATCTGATAAGAGAAAAACCGAGGCTCTGATTAGCTTTATATCACCTTTCTGAAGGAACTCTCCGAAAAGAGATGTAATAAGAGAGAAACCATATACAAACCATTGATTGGTTGCAGTTATTCAAAGAACCGTAATACACGAGAAAAGTTGCTCTTTGCAATTGCCACGTATCCTATAATGAAGAACCAAATATCTATCCCGTATTTCCAGCTTCATCAGTAGAAAAGTAGTTACTGCTTTGAACCAAAAAATTGTTAGCACTATGACAATACAGTCTAAATTACAAGAGACTTTTCTTTGACATCCATTTTCGTATGTGTTGTATACCAGCAATCAAAGTAGCACCGATGCCTACCACGTTCCATGTCGTTGCTGTCATGGACTTGTGAGATCCCCGCAAAGCATATATATAAATATCCTGAACGCCGGATAATTCTCTTTAGATGCAGTTCGATTGGTGCTCCTGTATGCATCATCTTGGTCGTCAATATCAGTTGGCATTCGCCTCTGTGGGGTCAACAATGAGATCTCAGATTTAACTTTCTTCCAACTGCTGTCAAGCACGCAAAAGGTGCTTATCGCATGTCAAAATCCTATAACTGGCATGAGGACCCTCAGCAGTGTCTCTCAAAGTAACCTGCCAACCCATGGCCTTGCCGATTTCTTGAAGGTCATCCATGACAGAGAGTGAATCACGAATATATACACGCCCACCAGGTCTTAAAATCCTATCCATCTCAAGCATTATAGTGGACATGTTGCATCTGACACATAGAAACAAAGACAGCAGAAATTACTCAGAAAGAGATGCTTTATACGAATCCGCAGATTTTTCCAAAGCATTTAGGTAGATAACAAATGAATCCAGAAAGAACTTGCTATGATCTACAGAGAAACCATAGAAGTCCCTGAGAAAGGAAAGAGAAGATAGACCAATCCCATCTACCGCCCTTCAGACCAAGAGAATAAGTAATACCTCTTTTTCTCCACAGAGAAGAGGCCGGCTGCATGCAACAGATCGTAAGTCCTGGGATATGTATCAAAGGGCTCACACCTAATACAACCATTCAACCATACAATAATCACTGTGTGAACTCACAAAAATAAGGGATGTTGGGCAGGATGAAGAGTCCACACAAAAACATAAAAAATCATACAAAAACTGAAACTTATTTCTGTTTAAGTATAAATAGGCTGATAGCAGTTTAAAAGCCAAAGAGTATCTGTCTAGAAGCGCGCAAGCCAAACACCATTGCAAGTGATTAAGTCTCAAAGAGCAGCACTGCTTATGATGGAAAGAAAACCATAAAAGGCTATTTAAATTGGAACGTAAATACTGGCAATTACGATGAGATACATAGAATAGTGGAGGTCAAGTACCAGTCATGCATAACTCCAATAAGGCCACGGTCATATATGACAGGCAATGTGTTGGGGCCACTAACAGGAACCACATTCAGAACCCAGCAATCAAGTCGCTGAGCAATTAGTGCTGCTGCAAACCTGCCAAAATCAACACAAACAATTGAGTTACAACTATACTCAAAAGGGGAAAAATAGGATGAGGAGAATGGCTACAATACCCTCCAAAGCCAGCTCTCATGTCCAACACGTTTCTCATTTTATATTTTTTCCAGTTAAAAGCTCGAACATAGCTTGCTATTATATCGTCCCAATATTTTGATTCTGCCTTGAATAGTTCTTTTCTGGATATGTAAGCATCCATTTGGATGCTCTGGAGCCTATCAGGTGGCGTTTGCAATCGTGCAGGCCATGCGGTAACATGTGCTCCATATCCATTCTCAGGAAGTCGTGTAATACATGTTTTCAGATCAACATACCTGACATGATCATGTAAATGTCAGTGGTAAAAAGCCCCAGAAAAAACACAGATCATCAATGTGACACTCTACCAACTTGACAACAGAATAAATTATCATGGCTAGCCATTGATTGATTAACTTTCCATGTATGACTAAATCATCTAGAAACAAAACAGTATGTCCTTTTCTCTTTTTGCACGAAATGGATGTCTTGCACCAAAATCACCATATAATACAACAGAGCAAAGAAAGCGTAATACCAGACATTGTCAGGATCGTCCTCAGGTCCACAAAGTGGAGGTGTGGTCCCTGGATCACGGCTCAGGTAACAGCTGTTGTTCAATGGCTTTCGCCATATTGAAATTTGTCCCTCCTTTTTCACAACTTCCCAGCAAAGACGAGTAGTAAGATTAAGCATCTCTGCACGCAAAAGTTCAAGATGATAAGTTAATACCCAATGGCAGAATCTTTCATACTTATCCAACAATGATACTTTACTGACCCAGTAGATAAACTACCAGGTTTCAATTCAGTCCAAGTGGAAGCAAACAGATGCTCAATTCAGGTGACCAGCTTTCAGAGGAAAAATCACACAGAAAAACATGGAACATCCTACAATAGTAAAAAAGGAAAAGAAAATCCGTGTCCGCTACCTTCCCATTGTTCCTCTAGAATAACCTCGTGTTTGTAAACTGGCTGTGCAGCCCAGACAAAGTATCCTCCAGCCCGAAGCATCCTGTTGACCTCAAGCAGCAAAATACCATCTTCACCGCATGATGCAAAGAGTAAGAACAAAATCAGAACATATGAAGACTAAATGGAGTGTGAAACAATAAATGAACTTATCTTGAAAGGTTGCCATGCAGATAGGAAACATACTGAGAAATTTTTCCAAAATTTTGAAATAATGACCTCCCTCCCATTTTTTTTTTTTGTCGAAGCCTCCCCTCCCATTTCACAAAGCTGAAAGTATGAAAAATGAAAATGTGTAGGAATAAGAGATAATTTCTTCCACTTTGCTGATTTTTAGGAGAACATGCAATATGCACATTCATGAGTACTAGGTACAGGATAATCTCATCCGCAGATTCCACCTGAACCAAGCAATCTATTTGCATGCAAGGGACTTGATACTTTTTTAAGCCTTTCCTTGTAACTCAAGAACATGAAACCAAATAAGCAAATTGAATCACATTCATCTCTCTTCATTTGATGTCTCTAAGATTAGACATGGGAACAGAGATTATGCTGACTTGCATGGGGACAATTTGCCTTTAAGGATCACCAAGTCAGCCAGTATACTCGATTAACAATTGCAAACCCCAACATTTTACAGCAACTATCAATCGGTATCGCGCCACATATGAAAAGATGGTAAGAGACATGAGTCACTACCGTCACGAGTCCAGTTTATTCTGCATCGAGAACAGTGAATCATGTCAAAAGCTTGACTTGGATATAGCAAGCGTCGAGTTGCAAATGCTGCCACCATTGCAGGCACACCTCGCTCAAGTGCAAACTGAATTTGATTTTCATGAACATCTTTTGGAGCTATGGACAAAGTTACGACATTTCGAGACAGCAAATAGGCACCAAAACTTGCAACACCACATCCAACATCCAAAGCAACTCGCGTGTGTCGACCAAAACCAATGTCAGGCACCATCTACAAGTACGAGTAGAAAATTCAACATCAGTCATGCAAGATTAACCAATTATCCTCATGGATCCGACTCAGAACTTCCTTTGGCATTAGAGTAACTGATACAAATTAAAGACCTGAGAAATCTGATCCAGGTATTGGTCTGCTCCATGAATAAATTGAGTACCACCTCCAGGAAATTTAAACTTGTCTTTCTCTTTGTAGATCCAGTTCTGCCCTCCTTTGTCTTCAGCCAGTCGAGTGTGCGGAACATTGTAGTACCAAACCTGAATGTTGGAAATTTCTTTACAATGAATTGACCGTACTAAGGACCAAAAGAAGCTCAAATACCTGTTTCGGTAAGGATTTGGCAGCTGTTTAAGGTGCTAAAACTTCTTATCCAATTATTGAAGTCCACAGTTAAGAGAGTCGTAGATTGGCAACACAATCAAGGTGATAAAAACCTTTTTTTTTTTTTGGGAATAGAGACTGCACAGTGTTCTTCTGTTAAGTCCATTTCATAACTGAATGCAAAAGGCAACGGAAATTGACACCACTCCAAATTCCCAAAACATTATAACTGCGAACGGAATTCTTTAAAGGTGTGCATTGTCTTCACATGTGCTTCAATTTCTCTAATATTCGAAGACGAAGAGGACAATCTAAAGTCATCAAACGACGAATTACCTGGTCCCGGCTCTTTGGCCAAGGAATTTTAGGCCGGTACCCTTTCGGAGGCGGAACCAAGCAACTCAAACCCTTATCTTTCCCCGGACAATGTCGCTCAAATCTCTCGCCTCTCTCCGTCGAATTCAACCTTTTGATGGGCTCAGCATTGTCCAAACAAGGAATGTACTCCCTCATGCTCTCCGGGCAAAGCTCGTACCTCTGAACCTTAACCCTCGCCCCAATCTCTTCGCCCCCCGTCCCTTCAATCTCAGTCGCATTATTCGCCCACTCGTCGACAAACTCCGGATCGAACTGCCCTACCTCGAAGTCGTCGGTCATCATCCCATTCTCGTCCACGATCCCGAACCTCGTGATCTCCGCAGGCGGAGGCGGAGGCGGAGGCGGGGGCGGAGGCGGAGGAGGAGGAGGAGGAGGCGATGCGGCGGCGGCTGTCCCATCCAGCAGAGGCGAAGTAGGCGGTGGCGCGAGGGCTAGGGTTTGGTTCTGAGGTATGAGGGAGGAGACGTCGAAGGACTTGTTGAAATTCGGGGAGAGGGCGACGGAGGGAGGAGGCCTGTGACGGGCGGCGGCGTCGGAGGAGGAGGAGGAGAAGAAGATGAGCTGGCCATAGCCGTCGGACTCGGACCAGTGCTTGCCCAAGTAGAAGAAGACGAAGGAGATGGAGGCGAACGCCAAGAGCTTGACGATCACCGGAGTCCTCAGCAGATCCACATTGTTGAATGGCTTCATCATCCACCAGATTGCTATTCCCTGCCTATACAGAAAGAGAGAGAGAGAGAGAGAGAGAGTATAGGCTTACTGGATCTGCGACCTCCGTCTCATCGTCGTGACGGTGACTCCCACTGAAGAGAGAGAAAGAAGAGAGAGAGAGAGAGCACACCGTCACTTTATCGTATTTAATATTTATTTCCTTTTATGAAAAAAAGGGGCTGACCCCGAAATATTACATCATTAATTTTCTAATAAAAAATATTAATTCAATCCGATCCTCTGACAATAAATGAAGCAAACTCATTACTGGCTTATCTAATTACATAAATATCACCCGCATCATCGATTTTTTTTTTTTTTTGGGTCGAGCATCATCGAGTGGAATAACCCAATTTGCTAATCAATCGGCGCACGGATTTTCTCGGAATCTTGACCTGTCGAAAAGACCTGAGCATTGGACCAAAAAGAAAAGACCTGAGCATACTTCCAATTTAAAAAATTGAGCAAGTCAACCAAAGTAAAGACGACGGAGTTGATTTCCAAAGCAGAGAAATGGCTACTCGCTAACTGACCTCCACAATACGTTTGATAACACCCAAACGGATTCAAGCAAATGCCTTGCGATTTTGAAATGCACTCGTTTGATTGCGTGCATCGGGCAAGCCAATTGCCCGAGTCGTTATGAATTAAGTCCACGCACTCAAGTTGATTGCGTGCATTAAGCACGTGAGCTCTCCGGGGCGTGGACTGAGGAAAGCAAAGCGAAGTTGGCTCGTTTAGAATTTGTGAGCCTGGACTTTTGTCCGAGATAGGCGAATAAGCTTGCGGATTGGGTGGCCAGGGCCAAGGGAAAAGACGGACTTCCCCTCAATTGGCTACTTTGTCCTCCGAAACTTATGTTGGACTTCTTAATTTTTGATGTCGACAAATTTTTGTTCGGTTAACGAAATTTCAGGATTTTCGATTAAAAAAAAAAAGTGGGACTCGAATTCCTTTTACAGGTCTTGTCAGAATTGAGTTTCACCCGTCCCACAAACTTCTCTCCTTTCTCTTTTTTTGGCGGGTAATTTATTTATTTAAGGGAAAAAGGCACCAAAAATCTTAAACTATGCCCGTTATGATACATTTATCCCAAACTTTTCTTTGTGACACAAAAAATCCTAAACTTGTATACATGTGACACATTTACCCCAAACTTGTGCTCGTATGACACATTTACCCCTAACTTTTTATTGTGACACTAAAAACTCTAAACTTATAGGCATGTGACACATTTATCCCAAATTTTGAGGTAAATGTATCACATAGATATAATTTTAAGATTTTTGATGTAAAAAAAAAAATTTTGAGGTAAATATGTCACACATATATAAATTTAGGGTTTTTGATGTCACATGAAAAAGTTTAGGATAAATGTGTCACATGAGTAAAAGTTTGTGATTTTTGGTGTTACAAAAAAAAAATTGGGATAAATATGTCACAGTTGACATAGTTTAGGATTTTTAGTGGTTTTTTCCCTTTATTTAACCGTAAACCAATTATCTACTCTATTTTATTTTGTGGCTGGAGCTAATTCTTGATAAGATCACCTGAGTTGCACGGTGATTTTGGTGAAACTGCCATGGATTCCTGACACGTCAGCCAAGGGGTTGGGAGGGAGGGC
Source organism: Rhodamnia argentea (assembly GCF_020921035.1). NCBI lineage: Eukaryota > Viridiplantae > Streptophyta > Magnoliopsida > Myrtales > Myrtaceae > Rhodamnia > Rhodamnia argentea. The sequence continues at coordinate 2,895,289 of NC_063154.1, read as the reverse complement.
TTACGTGGCGGGATCGAGGGCGGGGGAGCAGGCGGAGAGTGGCGGGAATCGCAATGGCGGAGGGTGCAGTCGTTTGTGCAGATTTGCAGACTGCGTGTCAGTGTGCCGCGAGGTTCACATTGGAGATTGTCAATTCGCATTTTTTTTATAATTATCTCAGGTTTTATTTAATTATCGAAATAAAAATTACTTCTAAAATGCATTCATTTTGAGAAAAATAAATGATTTAAAAAAAATATTTCAAAAACTAATCACTTGCATTGTTTACAAAAATGAATGAATGAATTTTTTTTATCGTCTAAAAAAATAATTTGGCATAGATTGTTGTCAATAATAAAAACATTTTCCGTTGACTGATTTTTCCATTCGACATAAATAATCATTTTTTGAAAAATATTTTTTGAATCGGTCATTTTTCACGAAACGAATGCACCCTTACACTCCAGGAATAAAGGCAGATAACACCTTGATCTTGCAATCCCGACTCAGCATATCCCGTCTACGTTTTGATAACAAAATCAATTTGTCCTTAGATTATCTCCAAAAATAAGTAGAGGGACTATATTATAGCGAAATATAGTGTAGGGACCAAAACTGAATTCGACTAGTATTATATGCACGATTGTAACTTCCCCAAGGAAAGAATTCACTATCCACTAAAAGTTACATTTGGTTAAAATTTCTTAATTAACTCTATGGTACGACAACCGACTTGTTGTTCTCTCATTTTTTTTTTTTGTTAACTAATTTTCGAGTTAACGTTCGTTTTTAGTTATAGAGACAATAGAAATATGTTCATTACCAAAAAAAAAAAAAAAGAATAGAAATATGTTATTTCAATATTTGCTTTCTAGAAAAGAATTCTATAACGGTGAAGAAAGAAAATAATGTTGCATTTTTTACCCCATTCAATGAAAGTTATTAATTTTATTATTAATTCATCGTGACACCGCACAAGAAATGAAATATAATAGCAAACGAGCTATATAAATATATGCCAAAACATGTGTCCACAATGTCATCGTTCATATATCTGAAACCATTCAATACTATTTATAACGAGCTTAATCCGTGAACTTCGCTGATCCTCGATTATAGAGTATACTAATAAATTTTACATGTTTAAACTTTCTCGTCCTGTTTAGCATCACTCGATAACGTCACGTTGTCCCATTCTGTTTTACAAAATGGCTTCATAGCATTGATGCCGTAACAAAATTTAAATGAATAGCCAACAGGTGATATCATAAGAAAAATAAAAATGAATAATCATCATTCATGGGAAAATTGTCAAAAAAGTCATAGACCTCCAATTCAGTTTTAAGCATTTTAAGTTTGTCGATTTATTTTTAAAACTTTTCATCTTTTACCAATTTAGTCCTATTAGCCGAAAATCGGCGACGTGGATGCCGACCGTCCGACGTAGCATTATCATCACTTACATGGATAATTTCAATAATATTTTAATATTTTACAAATATTTTCCTCTATTTTTTATTTTTTTTCCTTAATGCCGTTCCTCACCTAAGGTTGGCCGGACGAAAAAAAAATGAAAAAAAAGGAAAATAAAAGAATAAAACAGAAAAATAAAAAAATATATAAAGTATTTTTAAAAAATATTAAAATATTATAAAAAGTCATGTACGTTAGCGTTGGCGGTCCCACGTAGGACATCCAGAGTCCACATCAGTTATTTCCTACCAATAGGACTAAATTGTAAAATGTAAAATGATTTAGGACTGAATCGGCAAACTTAAAAGATATAAAACTGAATTAGCAAAAATACAAAAAATTGAGACTTTTTTGACAATTTTTCCTATCTTTTATAGAATATGGATTTTCTAAAGTTTGATGAAGAAAAATTAGACAATAAAAATGTTTTTGAGTACAAAATGATTTGGCATATCAAATATAATAATCATTAAAAAAAATCGTTCGGAGTCACCAATCAATAGATGAATTCAATTGTCGCGGGGATTCTCTTCTTCGGACCTTTGACTTGGGCCAAAGAACTTTGGGGACAATGGACATCCACTTTCTCACGAGATTTGGAGCGTCTTGTTGAAAAGCGAGTCTTGGAAAGCGCTATTCTTGTTTAAAAATTAGTACACCTATGACAAATTTATTTTAAAATATTTTTTTATTATAAAAAATTTCAAACCGATACGCTTGTGATAAATTTATCCCAAACTATTTTTTTGACAATAAAAAACCCTAAACTGGTATATATGTGATAAATTTAGTCCAAAATAATTTTTTCACTACTAAAAATCACAAACCGATAGATCCGTGACAAATTTTCCTTCCGTTAATTTCCGTTAAATTGAATTAATATCACGAAAAATCTCAAATTGATACACATGTGATAAACAAAGAGTAAAAACCCCAAATGCGTACACCCGACAATTGCCACGTGTTATTTAACTCACCAATTTGATGATAAATTTAATGAAAGCTAACAAAAGGTAAATTTGTCACAAGTATACCAGTTTAGGGTAAATTTGTCAAGAGTGTACTAGTTTGAAGTTTGTAGTGGTAAAAAAAAAATAGTTTTGGGTAAATTTATCACATGTGTACTAGTTTAGGATTTTTCGTAGTATTAACCCTTAATAATATGGACAGTGTTTTTGGGGAATTAGAAGGCATTCAGAATAGGAGATTTGATTTTATAGTTTGGAAAGCCAATATGTATGACTATTATAATGCCATCGGTCTCCTTTATATTTCTTGAGTAGTTGAGTAAGTATACATGATTATTAACTGTATTAAGATTTATTATAAAATTTTGGGATTTTCCAAAGTTACTCTTATTATGGAAAATCTCTCAAGATTACTTAATTGTAAAAATTTGCGAATGCTAACAAGAAAATGTATAATATAATGTACTTTTATTTTAACGATGGCCATTATTTTACACCTAGCTTCTAATTATTGTTGGGCCTTCGATTTTCATGATTGTCAATCTTTAGTTCTTTCATAGTTATGTTTTGGACTCCTTATAATTCTAATCAAAGATCTACGATACACGAGTTTTGAATGACTTGTTGCATTTACAAATACGAGGTTTTCTATCATACATTTAACATAAGATTATTGTTTACTATAAAGTACTATTGCAGGTTGCATGTACCCTACAATGTTAGAGAGACGAGTTTAGGATACAGTACCAAACCCCGCAATGGATTTTAGATAGGCTTTTGGAATGGGTTTGGCATGACTTTCCATCGTTAATGATTTCGTAAAGATATGATAAATGTAGATGTTAACAAGCGATGGAGGCCACGCTGGGCGAGGCTCAACCCGACTAGATCTGGGCTGGCGAGGCGATGCCTTGTGCAATAATGGTGAGACTCGGCCTCGCCAAATTTGGGCTGGCAAGTCGACGCCTCGCACAACAATAGGGATGCTCGGCCACACCAGCTAGCCCTCGTCGGCGACCAGCAAGAGGAAGTAGAGGGAAGGAAAAAAAAAGAAGAAAGAAAAGGAAAAGAAAAGAAATAAAAGGAAAAAAAGAAATAAAATGTAAAATATTAAAAAAAAAATTAAAATATTATGTCACTGGAGAGCCCTTGTCGGCAGACAAAAATTAGCTGGTTGGACTAAGTTGACACAATTGCAAAATGCTTTCGATTGAATTCTAAAAAAAAAAAAGTTTGGGACTGAATTAACGCAATTATATTAGTTTTAGGACTTTTTTCTTAATTTTCCCGCTATTGTTTGTTTCGAGAATAACGAATGATTTGGAAAATATTTTTTAAAAATAATCGCTTGCATCGTTTGAAATGAGTTAGTTGATGGAAAGTGTTTTCATTACGATAACAATTAATGTCTACACATTTTCGCGAGCAACGAAAATATTTTTCGTTCATTTATTATTACAAGTGATATAAATGATCAATTTTTAGATTATTTATCAAATTATTCATCGTCGGTGAAACAAATAAAGCCTAAACTCTTCCACACGTTGACTACCAAAGTGTGAATAATGAAATTATCATCACAATGTGATTTCGAAATGAATTTTACATGTAGATTTTTATATAATTGAAAAGATTTGAGGTATTCGGTATTAACTTATTAATACATTTCCACGACGAAAAATAGAAGAACAAAACGAAAAAACGAAAAATCATTTCAAGTCAATTAAATAGAATATACAAGAAAATCCATGACAATTCTGCCGCGCGCTCATACACACGAGGGCCGTCGAATTCAAACCCACCCCTCCCAAAGGCAAACGACTCCTCTGCCTCTTCATCTCCGGTGAAGAGCTCCTAACCCTCTCAACCCCAAATCACCGCAATACTTCTCCACCCATTTCCAAAATTCCCTCCGGTTCCGCCACAAATTCTTCTCCAAAATCCGACATTGGAACCCGACCGGATTACCCGCCACCAAGAAGTCAAGAGCCAGCCACGACCGCCGGAACTTCTACCTCATGGTAGAAGTTTATCATGTGTGTACTAGGTTAGAGTTTTTCCTAGCATTAACTCAATTTAACAAAAATTAACTGAATGTAAGTTTGTTACATATGTACCAGTTCGAGATTTTTTGGTTGTCAACAAATTAGTTTGGGGGTAAACTTGTCGCATGTGTATCCATTATGTGTATTCATTGGGAATTTTTTGGTAGTCAAAAAATTAGTTTGTGGTAGACTTGCCGCAGGTATATCAATTTGAGATTTTTCGTGGTATTAACCCGAAAAATTATACAATATCTTTATGTGATTCGAAATGAATTTATATATTGTTGTCTATATATTTCCTTCAAAAATATGAGTAAGAAAGGAAGCCGAGACAGTCGTGCTTTTTCTGACCTTCTCCATCAATGCCGAGGAACGAACAGGAGCTCGAACAGGAGCTCTATGGCTGCGTTAGGACAGAAGAAGACAGTGATCTGAGATTAATTAAGTCACAATGCCATTGCCTTGGTCACTGGAACCATGGCATCATGCCGGCAATATTCTAAGATAAGGGTTCTTCTACTTTATTTTTATTTACTTAGATTTTAAATATTTTTCTCTCGTTTTTAATTTCTTTTTTCTTCCCTTCCATCATTCCTTAATTGTTTTTCAGAGATATTATACTTATACTAATATATCTAAGATATATAATGAATATAAATACAAAACACACACACACACATATACAAAGAATGTATGTCATAGAATAGAAATTCAAAAATATAAATAAAATAGGAATACATAAAAAATGAGAATTGTACATTATTTTTTGTTATTTTGAATTTTTTTTTTCAGATTAGAATACGAATATTATTTTAGTCTTTTAAATTTAAGGACTTTGTTATTCAAGAAAAATAGCTCTTATTCCATGGATGTAAGCGATCCTATCCATCTTCATTTCACGTCCGGATATTTTGTTTGGGCTATCAATCTTTATCCCATTTTGAGAAGGAACCAAATATGGAACATGATAATATCGTATCCGGACTTTTATTTTGTTACCAGCCTTTAACTTAAAGACTTGCTACGATTTGGTTGCAAGATCCAACAAAAGCAAGGTGCAATTGATGGCTCATCAAAAATCATCAAGGTTAGACGATGCTCTTATTCCATTGTGAATGTCCTCCAAAGCAAATTAATTAAGGACTCGCTACAATTTCTTGTTTAGCATGCCGATTTAAATTAATTAAGTTACTAGCTATATTCATTTTCAGTAGCAGCATTTGGTTTTACTTCTTCGTTTTCCAAATTGGAATTTCTATTTCGATCTCACTCGCTCACTCACTCATGATGTATGTCGATAGTCACGCATTTACGGCATGTGTGATCTCGCTTTCTATCTTCTTTAACAAGCCCCTTTTATTTTTAATTGAGCAAAAGTTACAACCTTAGTAACGTCCATTAGATTGCTTGCCCAGAAACCAATAATGGAAAATACGATGCCCTTATCCATGGTGAGTGTAATCCAGAGCAAAACCATATTTGGTATATACAAATTTTTTACGTTATCGAAAGATATATTCCGATATAAGTATGGGTATGCGATCGCATAAATACGACCTACTCGACCCTTTTATCCGCAGAAAGCAAAATCATTGCAATTCGAATAGAGATAAACGCCGGTCCTCCCGATCTTTACCCTCTCCCAACTTGGTCATCGAGGATGGTAGCCGTCGTCTTTGGTTGCCGCCAACAGTCGTAAACAATTTCCTCTTCCCATTGTCTTTGCTTTTCTTATTTGATCAGGATGCATTTGTTTTCACTTTTCTACAGAGCCGGAAAGTAATTTCGGCTTCCTTCCAGAAATATGGATGATGATTGAGTCCATTGCCGCCGTAACAATTTTTCCGCTTGCTCTTCGGAAAATTAGTTTTGTGACGGACTTCTTTCACGTATCGACCTTCAAACATTGATCGTGTAATCCACTTTTTTCATCCTCACATATGGATCTGATAAAAATCCCCGAATAAGATTCGATTTTCTTTACAACGTGATCTCAAATGAAAATTCCATACAGAAAATGATGTGCTTTCAAAGATTTGAGGCGCTTGGTATTAAATAAAATATAGATTTTTAGCACTAAAAATTAGAAGAATAAAAAAGTGAAAAACAAAAAATCATTTCAATTCAATTAATTAGTATATTTATAAAAGAACATATGTATTCCCTTACTGTTCAACTACAGGAATCTCTTTTGCCGTTTTGGGAAATAAATCTGGGAAATGCATGAAAGTTTTCTCCTCCTTTGCCGTTTTGGGAAATAAATCTGGAAAATGCATGGAAGTTTTCTCCTCCTTTGCCGTTTTGGGAAATAAATCTGGAAAATGCATGAAAGGTTTTCTCCAGCAGAGCGCGTGCGCACACACGAGAAGATGACCGTTGAACTCATACCTGCCCCTCCCAAATCTGTCCTCGGCCTTCCATCTCCGATGAAGAACCCCCCACTATTTATCCCCCACGCACAAATTGTTCTCCAAACTCCGACCTCGAAACTCGTCTCGATCACCCGCAACCAAGATCCGACCATGATCCCTCCGACCATGACCGCCGGACTCAGTGAGTGCGACTCCAGAACAGTCTTCCAGACGGTGAACGGCTCCTACACGTTCGTGATCACCAACTTCTCGGAGGCCCAGTCTCGGGGAGTGGGCCAATTCGTGTCCAGCGACGCGTTTGCCGTTGGTGGCTATGACTGGACTATCTACTTCTACCCTGGCGGCATGAGCCCAGAAGACAGCGAGTATTCATCGGCCTTCATCGCCCTGATGACCGACGACTCGGACGTGAGGGCGTTGTATGAGCTCAGGGTGGAGGACCAGAGTGGAAACGGGAACCACCAGGTCTTCACCCTTTTCCATCACCCCCTTGTGAAGGGCCCGCACACGCTCATGTACCGTGAAAACATGTGGTACGCATTTGATTGATAGCTGTTTCATTGAATTTGATTGTTTATCTTTTGAGTAGATCCATATTGACATGTTTTCTTTGATTTTGTGCTATTGCAGGGGATACCCTCGGTTCTTGAAGAGAGATGATCCTGAGACGTTGCGCTTCATCAAGGACGACCGCCTCATCTTGCAGTGCACCATCGGAGTCGTGAAGACCCAAGTTCAGGGGCAGAGACACTACAGAATTGCCATTCCGCCGAATGACATGGGTCAGGGTCTGAAGGCCCTGTTGGATTCTGGATTGGGAACTGACATAAACATCATAGTTGGCGACAAAACTTTTAAAGCCCACAAATTAATTCTCGCCGCTCGATCTCCGGTATTCAGAGCCCGGTTTTTCGGTCCTATGGGCGACAGCAACATAGAGAAACTCGTTGTGGAGGACGTTGATCCTTCTATTTTCCAGGTAACTACTATTCTCCTTGCTCAAACTGGCATTGGTGAGGATATAAAGCTTTTGTCGGACTAGCATGGCGAGCTTCTTATGCGTTTAACACTTTTTGCAGGCAATGTTGGAATTCATCTACACAGATGAGTTTCCGGACATCAGCCAAATTGCTGGCTCGATCTCTCCTTCTACATATACCGATGCAGTGCTACATCTAGTGGCTGCCGCTGACCGCTATAGTCTCAATCGCTTGATACTACTATGCGAGTCAAAGCTGAGTGAGCGGATCACTGTTGACACGGTAGCATCAATAGTCGCGCTAGCTGATCAACACCAGTTCCACAAGTTGAAGGCAATATGCTTGAATTTTGCTGCGAATCCGGCGAACTTGGGAGGTGAGCCGTCATGGAAATGAAGCAGTGAAGTTCTTTCCCAGATATACAAATATCTACCAAGCACGCCCATACTAATCGATTTGCTCTTTTGAATCTTTCGAAATTTGGCAGCAGTGTTGAAGTCGGAAGGCTTTAGGCACCTGGAGAGTAATTTCCCTTCGCTGTTGTCGGAGCTTCTCTCAACTGTCCCCTGGGTAGGAACGACGGCAGCATGGTCGAGCAAAGGCCATGGACGGGGAAACCATCGATGAAAAGGAAAATGCGGTTCTGGAAGGTGTTAAGATAATGATAGGTCCTTTTCTCCATCCGAACAATATGGCGGTCGTGCTCAGCACTGAATTTGTTGAGTACAATATGGGAAAATAAAGCTTCTATTGAAGAGAAGCAAATGAAAGACTTTCGTTAAAATTCTCGCAGATTAGAGAATGGGGTTTTCATTCTCTGAAGGGCTAGGAACGTAAACTTGTCAGAAGTGTATCCATTTAGGGTTTTTGGAGGTCAAAAAATTAGTTTGAGGTAGATTTGTCGCAAATGTACTAGTTTGGGATTTATCGTGATATTAACCCACAAATATTATACAATAACTTTGTATGATTCGAAATGAATTTATATATTGTTGTCTATTTATTTCTTAAAAATATGAGCGAGAAAGGAAGCCGAGACCGTCGTGCTTTTTCTGACCTTCTCTATCAATGTTGAGGAAACGGCGAGTTCAAAGGAGCAAACTAGTTAATCGGATTTGTAGGTGTTCACCTACGAGAGCTTCTTCTTCATGTATACCTCACAAGTCACATCCAGACAGCAACGAAGACCCAATAAGGCAAAAACTATATGGGACTTCTAATCGATCACAAGTGTTTTTATTTTTTGGGGGGAGTCAAATAATCGATCACAAGTTCAAACAGGAGCTCTGTGGATGCGTTAGGACACAAGAGGAGAGTGATGTGAGATGAATTGAGAGCAAGTCACACTGCCAATTCCTCGGTCATCGCCGGTAACATTGTTCTTGCTCGGTTTCGGGCTATTTTGTGGTTCCGGGGCCGGCCATCGGGAGACCTTTCCATCTGCACGGGTTGTGCACACTGTCGTCTGTCACCCATGCTTCCAGCGAGGCTTCTCTAGGACCAACCACTTCATTGCAGGTCCAAAACTGGTCTTCCTAGCACAAACCAAAGAGACGGTCATTGCAAACCTTTTTATGGTCCTCTTGCCAATATTTATGTACCATTTCCGTCAGAGAGCTAAGAAAGAGAGCTTTTATTGTTTTCGTGAAGTTTTGATGTGAACAAAAAACTACAAATAAGTCGTGAAGTTTCAATATGAACTAAAGATACGGAGAAGATTTAGATAGAGTGAATTAGAAAAATCCGTTCCAACTTTGAAATTGTTCGCTTAAAATCGGGGTTCTTCTACTTTATTTTTATTTACTTAGTTTTTAAAATATTTTTCTCTTGTTTTTCATTTCTTTTTTCTTCCCTTCCATCATTCCTTGATCATTTTTTTTAAAGATATTATACTTATGTTAATATATCTAAAATATGAAATGAATATAAATATTAAACACGCACATACACACATACACAGAATGTATGTTATAGAATAGAAATATCAAAAATATAAATAAGAATTGGAATAAATAAAAAAATGAAAATTGTCCATTTTTTTTGTTATTTTGAATTTTATTTTTTGTAGACTAGAATACGATTTTTTTTTTTTAATTTTAAGGAGTTTGTTATTCGAAAGAATAGCTTTTATTCCATGGACATAAGGAATCTATCCATTAGGGGTGTGCAACCGAATCGGGTTTACTCGGAATCCGGATCGGATCACTCGAAAAATAGGTCGGGAACTGGTTCTCAATTTTGGGAACCGGGCCGGTTCTCGGTTCCAAGGACCTAGGAACCGGACTAGTTTTGGAACCGATTTTTAGCTATTGTTAAAAAAAAAAAAATTCTAGTTTGACTCGCCTCATCTCCTCTGTTTTTTATGGATTGTAATTTCTATTACTCATATTAGGGGTTGTTGCTTTTGGTGGATAGTGAGTTTTATTATTAATTTTTTACTTTGAATCGATTCATTACTACTCATATTCTTTTGCTGGAAAAAAATTAAATCAAAAAATTAAATAAAAGAAAAACAGGTTCTTGAGCGGGCCTTGGAGCCGGACCTAAAAAAAGGGGTAGGTTCCAAAACAGGCTCCGGGACAAACATGGCTGGTTTCATATTCCAAAAATTTGAAACCGATTATAATAGGGTCGGTTTCGGGATCTAGGTACCCGGCCCATGCTCACCCCTACCATCCATCTTCATCCCATGTCTCCCATAGAATATTTTATTTGGGTAATATCCCCTTTATATCAAATTTTATACTATTTTGAGTAGGAACCAAATGTTGGATATGATATCTTATCCCGACTTTTATTTAGTTACCAAATGTAGCCTTTACTTTAAAGACTTGCTACAATTTGGTTGCAAGATGCAACAAAAACAAGGTGCACTTGATGGCTTACCGAAAATCACCGACGAAACAAGATGCTCTCATCCCATTGTGAATTTGCCCCAGAGCAAATTAATTAAAGACCTGCTACAATTTCTAATAAACCGTGCAAATTTAAATTGATTAGCTTACTAGTTATATTCATTTTCAGTAGCAGAAATTGGTTTTACTCCTTCGTTTTCCGAATTAGAATTTCTATTTCGATCATCTCAGTCACCCACGATGTATGGCAATGGTCGCGCATTTACGGCATGCGTGATCTCGCTTTCTGTACTCTTTTGACAACCACCTTTTATTTGTAATTGAGCAAGTTACAACCTTCGTAACGTCCGTCAGATTGCTTGCCAAAAACCATTGATGGAAATATGATGCCTTTATCCATGATGAGTGTAATCCAGAGCAAAACCCATATTTGGTATTTTTTTTTTTTTACGTTACTGATAGATATGTTCCGATATACGTATGGGTATGCGATCGCATAAATACGGCCTACTCGACCCTTTTATCCGCACAAAGTAAAAACAGTGCTATTCGAATAGAGAGAGATGCCCATCCTCCCAATCCTTTCCCTTTGCTAACTTGGTCATCGACGATGGTAGCCGCCGTCTTCGGTCGTCGTCATCGGTCGTCGTAAACAATTTCCCGTTTCTATTGTCTTTGCTTTTCTTATTTGATCAGGACGCATTTGTCTTCACTTTTCTAAGGAGGCGGGAAGTAATTTCGGCTTCTTTCCAGAAATATGGATGATGACTAAGTCCATCGCCGATGTAACAATTTTTTTGCTTGTTCTTAAGAAAATTATTTTTTTGACTGAATTCTTTCACATGTCAACCGTCAAACGGTGAATGTGCAAATTATTTTTTCATACCGACATATCGATTATTCCGAATAAGATTCAATTTTCTTTGCAATGTGATCTCAAATGAAAATTCCATATAGAAAACGACGTGCTTTCAAAGATTTGAGGCGCTTAGTATTAAATAAAATATAGAATTCCAGCACTAAAAATTAGAAGAATAAAAAAGTGAAAAACGAAAAATCATTTCAATTCAATTAAATATTAGATTTATAAAAGAATATGTATTCCTTTATTGCTCAACTACTGGAATCTCTTTTGCCATTTTGGGAAATAAATCTGGGAAACGCCTGAAAGTTTTGCCGTTTTGGGAAATAAATCTGGAAAATGCATGAAAGTTTTTCTCCAGCAGAGCGCGCACGCGCACACGAGAAGATGACCGTTGAACTCATACCTGCCCCTCCCAAATCTGTCCTTGGCCTTCCATCTCCGATGAAGAACCCCCCGCTATTTATGCCCCACGCACAAATTGTTCTCCAAACAACGACCTCGAAACCCGTCTCGATCACCCACAACCAAGATCCCACCATGACCGCCGGACTCAACGAGTGCGACTCCAGAACGGCCTTCGAGACAGTGAACGGCTCCTACACGTTCGTGATCACCCACTTCTCGGAGGCCCAGTCTCGGGGAGTGGGCCAGTTCGTGTTCAGCGAGACGTTCGCCGCTGGCGGCTACGACTGGGCCATCTACTTCTACCCTGGCGGCATGAGCCCAGAGGACAGCGAGTACTCGTCGGCCTTCATTGCGCTAATGACCGACGACTCAGACGTGAGGGCGTTGTTTGAGCTCAGGCTGGAGGACCGGAGCGGGGAGGGGAACCACCTGGTCTTCACCCTTTTCCATCACCCCCTCGTGAAGGGCCCGCACACGCTCATGTACCGGGAAAGCATGTGGTACGCAAATGTTTGATCACTGTTTGATTGGATTCGATTGTTTATCTTGAGATGCTTTCGAGTAGATCCTTGCTGACATGCTTTCTTTGATTTTGTGCTGTTGCAGGGGATACCCTCGGTTCTTGAAGAGAGATCATCCAGAGGCATCGCGCTACATCAAGGACGACTGCCTTATCCTGCACAGCACCGTAGGAGTCGTGAAGGCCAAAGTTGAGGGGCCGAGACACTATAGAGTCGCCATTCCGCCGTCGGACATGGGTCAGGATCTGAAGGCTTTGTTGGAATCTGGATTGGGAACCGACATAGAAATCGTAGTTGGCGACGAAACGTTTAAAGCCCACAAATTGATTCTTGCCGCTCGATCTCAGGTATTCAAAGCCCAGTTTTTTGGTCCTATTGGCGATCTCAACATAGAGAAACTCGTTGTGGAGGACGTTGATCCTTTCATTTTCCAGGTAACTACTATTCTCCTCACTCAAAGTGGCATTGGTGAGGATATAAAGCTTTTCTTAGACTAGCACGACGAGGTTTTTATGCGCCTAAAACTTTTTGCAGGCAATGTTGGAATTTATGTACACCGATGAGTTTCCCGACATCGGCGAAGTTGTAGGCTCGATCTCTCCTTCTTCATCCACCAATGTATTGCTACATTTAGTGGCTGCTGCTGACCGCTACAGTCTCAAACGATTGAGACTACTATGCGAGTCAAAGTTGAGTGGGCAGATCACCGAAGATACGGTGGCGACGATAGTCGTGTTGGCTGATCAGCACCATCTACACAAGCTGAAGGCAATATGCCTGGATTTTGCTGTGAATCCGGCAAACTTGGGAGGTGAGCCTTGGTAGAAATGGAGCAGTGAAGTTCTTTCCTAGTTAAACAACTATCTACCAAGCACACCTTTACTAATCAAGTTGATGTTGTGAATCTTTTGAGATTTCATAGGGGTGATGAAGTCCGAAGGTTTCAAGCACCTGGAAGAGAATTGCCCTTCGGTATTGTCGGAGCTACTCTCGGCTGTCAGCAACCGGCAAACTCGAGGTTGCCGACCATTCGAAGAGGAGTAGCAGCAGCATGGTCGGGCAAAAACCGAAACAAGGAAACCATAATATGAAAGGAAGATGCCGTTTTACCAATTAGCGATTTAGACATTACCTTCTTTGCGGCTGCCTTCTAGACAGTAGAGCCTCAGTTATTCCAACCAGCCATTAAGATTGTAATGCAAATATATACATATACACATATATGTATATTAAATATATCACTAAAACCCTATCTTGTAGTCTCTTGTTAATGTAAAAATCATAAGCTTTTTTGTTGGTTTGACATCATTGCCCGGATATAAATTTGAAAATAATCAAGATAACCAACATAACTATACTTACAAATGATCTTAGTCTATGAAAACACGAAGAACGACTACGCGATTAATTATATTGAGTATCATTAGTTCCTATTGTACGGTCGAGTATTATTATCGGGTCAAAATATTTATTGAAGGATTAGAAATCAAACAATTTCAATAAAAAAAAATAACCGCCTACCTTTTCCAATTTCCATATAAATAGGGATTAATATAAGTTTACCACCCACCTGGGTGGCGCAGCTGGCTTGCGCACTCTTCCTCTCGCAAAAGGTCGAGTGTTCAAATCCCAGAGGCGTCGCAGGGTGACTTACCCGGTGGCACGAGTGTGGTGGCTAGCACGTGTTGCCCCCGGGGTTTACCCCCCGGCTGCCGGCCGTGCGGGGGTTCCCTGGGTCATAAAAAAAATATATATATATATATAAGCAAAATTCCAAATTGGTATATCCGTGCCACATTTGCCCAAACAAAATATTGTGTCGTAAATACTCCTAAACTGATACATTCATGCTACATTTACTCCAAATTGGTGCACTCATGCCATATGTACTCCAAAGAAATTTCAGATTTACCACAATTTGGGGTAAATGTGTATGAGTATATAAGTTTTATGAGTGTACCTATTTGTGACACAAAAATTTGTTTGCGGTAAATGTGGCATGTGTGTACCTATTTGTAATTTTGTAATTAGTTTAAAGTGAATGAGACACGGGGTATACTAGTTTGGAGCTATTAACGATATTAACCCTATAAATAAATGATAGATGAAAGGCAATGTAAAACAACCAACCCAATTAAAACCTAAAGTGCCTCGGATACCAAAACTAGTAAATTAGTAATTTTCCAATATAGAGAGATTTCGACCAAAAAAAAGAAATATAGAGAGACAAATCCAACATGCTGGAAACCTTCGTGACTATCATGTTGCCAACAATGAAATGACACGTTCACATTGACAAATAGAAAATTAAAAATTAAAATTGAAAAAGCCGATTTGACCTCCCATTTGGAAAGAAATATGCACCAGTGGGTGTCAACTGTCAAGTTAGCAAATTGAAAACTTCCACTTTAGGTTGTACCTACTCATGACATATTAGAATAGTTGCAGGCATATGGCATGTGCAACTCTTGCTTCCTAGAGATTAGAAGACAGAAAATAACTCATTTTCTGGATCTTGCAAGAGCCAATCAACAAGGGCAAGGGCTTCTGCGTGTGCTGCTCGGGTGATTGGATTGACTATTAGTGTCTTTGACTTTGACCAGAGAACTTTAGGGGATGTAGAATTTCTCTTAAGACGTAGTGTGCCTTCTTGAAAAATAAGTCTCAAAAAGTGATGATTTTTCAATCAAAATAACTTGGTCTGTACTTGATGTTTTTCGCCTCAATGGGTGATGAAGAATTGTCATTAAAGCTATTGAAAAGCTATGTCATTCGTGACATGAAGAAAATACATATCCACCTCATTATAGATAAATGTACTAGCCATATTTATTCTCAGAAGTAAAAAGTACAGATCCACCTCATTACTATTTCAATCTAACTTACTCCCAATGTGCCGTGAATTCATTGAATTGCCACACATTTACTTCCAGAAGTAGAAAATACGGATCTCGTTTTGTGTCTTTTTCAGCAACTCCTCCTCCTTTTTTTTTTTTGTTTGGGTTTGAGCAAGTTATAACCTTAGTAATGCCCATTAGATTGCTTGCCCAAAACCATTGATGCGAATGTGATGCCCTTATCCATGATGAGAGTACTCCAGCGCAAAACCATATTTAGGTTTTCCTTAACTTTTCTTTTAGATATTTTCCAACATATGAATGGGTATGCAGTCGTATAAATATGACCCACCCTCACGACCATTTTCCTTTCGCATTCTGGTTTTTCGGACCTACCACAAATTTTGATTCTCGTCGCTCGATCTATGGTACTGAGAGCCTAGTTTTTCGGTCCTATCGGCGACCGTAACATCAAGAAATTCGTAGAGGACGTGGTTTCTTCTATTTTCAAGGGAACTATTCTCCTTGCTCAAAGTATTATTGGTGAGCATATTGAACTTGTCCTGAAGTAGCAAGACGAAGTTCTTGAAGGCAATGTTGGAATTCATCTACACCGACGAGTTTCCCGACATCGGCGAGATTGCGGGGTTGACCTCTCGTTCCGCGTCTACCAATCTGATGCTGCATCTAGTGGCTGCTGGTGACCGCTACTGTCTCAATCAAATGAGACTACTATGTGAGTCAAAGTTGTGCGAGCAGATCGCCATCGATACGGCAGCCACTATAGTCGCGCTGGCTTATCAGCACCAGTTCCACAAGCCGAAGGCAATATGCTTGAAATTTGCTACAAATCCGGCAAACTTGGGAGGTGAGCGTTCGTAGAAGATGGGGCAGAGAAGTTTTTTCCTAGTTAAACATCTATCTACCAAGCACGCCTTTTACTAATTGAGTAGATGTTTCGAATCGTTTAAAATTTTCGCAGCAGTGATGGAGTCGCAAGCCTTCAAGAACTTGGAGGAGAATTGACCTTCGGTGTTGTCAGTGCTGCTCTTGGCTGCCAGCGACAGCATCCTCAACGAGTTTGCCGACCACCTGGGGAGGAACAGCAGCAGCAGCGTGGTCGGGCAAAGGCCGGGACAGGGAAATTAGGAGGATGCCATTTTCGGCAGGAGGAGGGCTGATAAGGCAGAAAATTTTGTGTTCTTTGAGAATTCATCAAACCGTTTTTTCCCTCCTGGAAGATAAAGAAGTCGAAGAAGAAAATAATTGATCTTTGCATCGAGATTTTTGCGCGTAGGGTGACAACTTTGATACGAAAGCGGTATAGTTTTGGGTTTTCAGCACATCTGAACCTCGCTTGCTTGGTTGAATTCCACTGAAGTACTTCCCCAAGAAAGAAGAAAGATTGACCCAAAGCCCAGTTCTGGATGATCGGGTTCGAAAGAGAGAGAAGTAGGTGACATCTTTAGATCTTTCTTTAGGCTGGGGACTCATTGGAGAGGGCAAATCCTAACCGTAAAAACTGTCGGTTTCGTTTTGTTCTGTTCTTTTTTTTACCCTCGAATTTCGGTTTAGTTAGATCAAACAGGCTAAATTTTAAATATAAAAGAACTCAAAAAAAAAAAAAAAAAAAAACCTGGCGAGGACCTCCTCACCCAACCATCGCTTGGGCGATGGTCGGTAGGGTCGCCGGGGCTCTCGACCACTCGCGACCTTCGCCCGAATCTTGACTAAATTCCTTAATTGACTCTATCGTGTGACAACTTGCTTCACGTTCTCTGCTTTTCCTTTTTTTCTTTTCTAAATTTAGAGTAGATTGGTTTTAGTTATTGAAGGAATAAAGAAAATGTTCATTTTAATGTTTGCTTTGTAGAAAAGACTCCGAATAATAGTGGAAAAAAGAAAATGATGTTAAATGTTTTTATTCTCCATTCAACTAGAATTATCAATCTGATAATAACAAATGCACGTAACACGTACAAAACTAATCATATATATACCAAAGTATATATCCCTAACGTCATGATAGTTATGTACTTGGCTATTGGACACTTTCTATAGTTAGCTTAATCCGTAAACGTCGAGAATGAACCATTGTCAAGAACATCCATGATCATTTTGCATGTTGAGCTTAATCCATAAATGTCGAGAATGAACGATTATCAAGTACATCCATGGTCATTTTGCATGTTAAAATTTTTTCATCTACGTTGTCTACTTCTATTTTGACAATGGTTTGATAACCTTAATGTCATTGATAAAATATAAATCAGCATCAAGAACGAGGAATAATTGTCCTTCATCGACCAGTGGTTTCATCAAGGTTTATTGCACTCTTGGAGGAATATAATTTTTCTTTTCACATATTAAGTACAGTCATTAGTTAAAAAATTCACTCGAAGTCACTAATTGAAGACGAATTTAATTATTTCATGGGTTAAGGTTTTCGTACATTCGACTTTGACCAAGGAACTTTGGGAAAAATATATAGTTTCTCTAAAGATTTTGAGTTACCTTCTAAGGTGCTGCTCCCACAAAAACTCTAGTTTTCGTGCTAATGAGTCTTGTAAAGTGCTGCTCTTGCTTAAGGAGAACTTTTGACATGTTGATAATCCAATTTTTCCTCCAAAAGAGATATTTTCTATTAAATTATAATCACACGCATTCATCATTAAAAAAAATTACAAGTTGTGGGAGGAACAATTCATGTGATTATTTTCAATCAAAATGACTTGGTCATCAACTAATGTTTTCGGGACAAAGTACACTAATTATGAACATCGAAAAAAACTAAGCGAATGGCGAGAGTACGGATCGACCCCAATGGATAATTAGTTTTGTAACCAAGGCATCTTTTGTTTAGAGAAAAAAGAATGATTTAGAAATTTTTTTTAAAAAAAATGATCGCTTGCATTGCTTGGTATTTTCATCATCAACATAAATGTCTAAATATTTTCGTGGGTGATGAAAATATGTTTATTGTTATAGTCGACACAACCGACCATTTTTAGAATAATATATTTCAAATAATTTATCATTCGTGAAACAAACGAAGCCTAAATTCTTCCTCATGTCGACTATGAGTAGGAAAATATTTTTAAAACTGAAAATAGAAGAATAAAAGACTAGAAAATGAAAAATCATTTCAATTTGATTAAATGGGATATACAAGAAAATCCATAACAAACAGGAGAAGCACAATAAATCTGCAAAAATGCACGAAAGTTTTTCTGGCGCGCGCTCGCACACACTTCCGTCGAATTCAAACCCACCCTTCCCGAAGCCAAAGGCAAACGAGTCCTCTGCCTCTTCATCTCCGGTGAAGAACCCCTAACCCTCTCCACGCCCAAATCACCGCCGTACTTCTCCACCCACTTCCAAGATTCCCTCCGGTTCCGTCACAAATTCTTCTCCGAAATCCGACGTCGGAACCTGACCAGATCACCCGCCACCAAGAAGTCAAGAACCGATGAGGACCGCCGGAACTTCAACCTCACGGGGCCCTGCTCCCGCCGCTGTCGCTCCACCCACGGCCGCCAGACACGACGAGCGCGACTCCATAATGGTCTTTGACATGGCGACCGACTCGTGCATAGTCACGATCCCCAACATCTGGAGGGCCCAGGCAGTGGGCGAGTACGTGTGCAGCGAGGTGTTTGCCGCCGGTGGCTACGACTGGGCCATCTGCTTCTACCCTGGCGGCATGAACCCGGAGGACAGCGACTACTCGTCGGCGTTCGTCGCGCTGATGACTGAGGCCTCAGACGCAAGGGCATGCTTCATGCTCAAGCTGGAGGACCAGGGGGCGCAAGAAAACCACCATCCGTACGGGAAACTGTGCGGGCCGTACACGCTCATGAAGGGATACATGTGGTATGCATTTGACTGTTTATCGTGAGAGTTGGGGTCACACTTCGATGCTTTTGAGTAGATCCTTATTTTTGACGTGCTTTCTTTGGTTTTGGCGCTGTTGCAGGGGATTCCATCGGTTCTTGAAGAGAGACCATCTCCGTGCATCGCGCTGCATCAAGGACGACTGCCTCATCCTGCACTGCACCGTCGGATTCGTGAAGGCCCCACTTCGGAGGCGGAGACACTACAGAGTTGTCGTTCCGCCGTCGGACATAGGTCAGGGTTTGAAAGCCCTGTTGGACTCCAGCTTGGGTACCGACATAGATTTCGTGGTCGGCGACCAAATTTTTAAAGCCCACAAAGTGATTCTCGCCGCTCGGTCGTCGGTATTCAGAGCCCAGTTTTTCGGTCCTATCAGCGGCGGTGACATCAAGAAACTCGTCGTGGAGGGCGTGGATCCTTCCATTTTCAAGGTAACCACGTTCTTTGCTCGAACTGTTATCGATGAGGATATCAAGCTTTTCTTGAACTAGCACCACGAAGTTGTTGCAGGCAATGTTGGAATACATCTACACCGACCAGTTTCCCGATATAGGCAAGATCGCGGGATCGACCTCTCATCCTGCATCCACCAATGTAGTGATGCATTTAACGGCAGCCGCTGACTATTACTGTCTCGATCGACTAAGATTGCTATGCGAGTCAAAGTTGAGCAAGCATATCACCGTCGACACGGTGGTGAATATAATCGCGCTGGCTGACCGGTACCAGCTCCACAAGCTGAAGGGAGCATGCTTGGAATTTGCGACAAATCCGGCAAACTTGAGAGGTGAGCCTTCATAGTGACGAGGCGGTGGAGTTCTTTCTCGATCTAAACCACCGTATACCAAACACGCACTTACTAACCGAGCACATGTTTTCTTGAACCTTGTCAAAATTTTCCGGCAGCGTTGATCGAGTCGGAAGGCCTCATGCATCTGGAGAGGACCTGCCCTTCCGTGTTGATGCATCTGGTCTTGGCTGGCAGGAGGATGCAGTGCAGTTCTGGAAGGCTTCGAATCTTTCACGAGTAGTAAGTAGATGCATAGTGTGGTCTGGTGAACGCCAGTGTGAATTTCAAGTCTGAATTTCATTTTTTTTTTTGACCGGGTAAGAGTGAAAATGTATTAAAGCCATATGGATTTTTCAGTGGTTTGCTTCATTGCATGGACATGAATATGGAAATATTTCAAATTCGACCAAAAAATATTATTTTTGATAATTATATTGCTTGAATTAATTAATTTTATAAAATTAATTTTATTATCGACAACAATCTAGTCCAGATATCTTTATGCACGATGACTTTTTTTTTTTTTTCAAGATACAAGCGATCATATTTAAGAAAATACTTCTCAAACCATTTACTATCGACGAAACGAATGGAGCCCGATAGAAAATTCAAATGCTCGACCTCGACTCCACGATCCTAGAGTTACTTGAGTTTGATGAACTTGAACCATTTTTTTCTCGCATTTATGGGTAAGCGGATTTAAGTAATGTAGCTTAACAACCTCCATGCTATTATTAGATATAAATAAATCATGATCATGTTCACAAATTAATTGAGACGAGCACCGACAAGCTCAAACTCGACTCTCTTGGATATTGTTGCAACTCGACTCGGAAAAACTAAACAAGTTGATCTCGAGCAATCGTCGAGCCGAGTCCAAATTGCACGACTCGGTTCTTCCCTTAATTTTCGCCATCGCTTTGGCAGGGAGATTAAAATGAGCAAGCTATAATCTTTTTTTTTTTTCATTTTTTGGGGTAATATTCGTTGAATTTTGGAGAAACTGATTTTATTCCTCCAAATTTCCGAAGAAAGCGGCTTCTAATTCACAGGCGAAAAAAAGCTGATTTACGCTGGCATGTGAAGTACAGAAAGAAAATCTCTAAAAAAAAAAAAAATTCATTTCGAGTACAGATGCCGGCGGAAATTGAATGATTTACCTGCAAAATCTAAAAATCGCAGCAGACCGTTCAATCCTCCCGCCGTCGGCCTCCGCCTTCCGTCTCCGATCATTAACCCTAACCCCTCTCCGTCCCGATAGATTGCCCCCCCCAAATCCCTCGCCAAAACCCCTGCCGCGCGCCACCGGGAGCAAGGCAAGCGATGAGTGCTCCGATCGTGCCAAGCAAAGACGGCGAGTGCGGCTCGACGTCGATCAGCCGGACGGTGAACGGCTCGCACGAGTTCACGATGAGCGGCTACTCGCTGGCCAAGGGGATGGGGGCCGGGAAGTTCATCTCCAGCGACGTCTTCAGGGTCGGGGGCTACGACTGGGCCATCTACTTCTATCCGGACGGGAAGAACCCGGAGGACAGCATGATGTACGTGTCCGCCTTCATCGCCTTGGCCAGCGAGGGCTCCGACGTCAGGGCGCTGTTCGAGCTGACGCTCGTCGACCAGAGCGGGAAGGGGAAGCACAAGGTCCATAGCCACTTCGACCGCGCGCTCCAGAGCGGGCCTTACACGCTCAAGTACCGCGGCAGCATGTGGTAAAGCGTTGATTGTTTATTTTGAGAGGGGCCACGCCTAATGCTTTTCAGTAGGTTGCGATTGCTGCTATTTATGTCCTGTTACGATTCGTCGGGTGTTGAATGTTGGGATTTTTGGGTCTTAATCGGATATGTCGGAGGTGAATCAGGTCCAAATTACGACTCCCTTCCAACGTTCGCGTGATGTTTCGTGGCGTTTGGTTTCTAGAGGACCATCATCAAGTGAATTGCGTATATCAACCCCAGGGAGGCTTATGGCTTGTGTATCTTCCATCGTGTTATCTTGTTATGTTTCTCCCCGATGAATTTATCGAACTGGAATGAATGTTTTCGAGTACACTAGCACCAATAACTTCTAAAATGTCGAGTTCATTGCACCATTTCAGGGGTTACAAGCGCTTTTTGAGAAGAGCTGCTTTAGAGACTTCTGATTACATCAAGGACGATTGCCTTGTGATGCACTGTACCGTTGGAGTTGTGAGAACCCATACTGAGGGCCCCAAACAGTACCGAATTCCTATTCCGCCATCAGACATTGGCCAGCATCTGAAGCCCCTGTTAGATTCTGAAGTTGGCTGTGACATAGCTTTTGTTGTTGGTGACGAAACCTTTAGAGCTCACAAATTGATCCTCGCTACTCGTTCTCCAGTTTTTCGAGCCCAGTTTTTTGGTCTCATTGGGGACTGCAATATAGAGGAGGTTGTCGTAGAGGATGTTGATCCCTCCATTTTTAAGGTAAGATATCAAGCTTTTCTTGGAACAGTGTGGGCTTCTTATGTACTAAAAACTTTATGACGTTGATGTTGGCAAACTAGCATCACATGATTCTCAATGTCTTTCTTTCCCCACTCTTGCTGTATATTGGGCGCTGATTGTGCTAGTATGTAAACCACCCTGTCTGACTCCAGTTGGCAAACTTCTGCAGGCAATGCTTCTGTTCATTTACACGGACGAAATACCTGATTTATGTGAAATCACGGGCTCAACCTCTTCTGGTACATTGACTAATGTGGTGCAGCATCTATTAGCTGCTGCCGACCGCTACAATCTAGAACGATTGAAATTATTGTGTGAGTCGAAATTATATGAGGAGATTAGTGCCGATACAGTGGCTACAACACTTACCCTAGCTGAGCAGCACCAGCTCGGACAGCTAAAGGCGATGTGTCTAAAATTTGCTGCACATCCAGCAAACTCGGCGGGTGCGTCTTAAAAGAATAGTGGCACTTGTTTCTGGTCAATTACACTTTTGTTCTTTGACAAGCCCCCTCCCCCCCACCCCCCCAAACCCACAAACAACAAAATGGAAAATATTAATAATTAACAGCTTGTGCTTTGTTAGGCTACAAAAGTATATCAAAGTTTGTTCCTCACAAATATTTGATTTGACACATTTAGAGGTCTTTGAACATGCTAAATCTGTTCAGTTTTTTATCTATGAAAATGTTTGCTGATGTTGTGGTTGATTTGCTTTCGGTGATTTGAAGTACCCTTCCTCATCTATGGCAATCCCTCTTCCCCCTCCTCCGTCCCTGCTTCCCTCCCTTGCTATGAGAAACAGTTGTTCATCTTATTGGTTTTTGGTTATTTTTCATAGTTGACGTATGTCTTGTTATTGAAGCTGCCTACTGGTTAAACCTTGATTATTTCCCTATTCCCCTCTTTTCTTTACCAGTGCTAATCTGGAAATGAGCTACTCTTCCGAGTGTGCCCTTAATAATGGATGTGATGTGGGAGAATATTTTTGAATTTTGCAGTAGTAATGCAGTCCGAAGGCTTCAGGCACTTGGAGGAGAGCTGCCCTTCCTTGTTGTCTGAACTGCTTAAGGCTTTCGTAATGGTGGATGATTCCTCTGACCGATTTTCAAGTAAAAAGAGGGTCAGCGGCAGCAATTATGGACTAGATATGGGGCCAGTTGTGACCGAGGCTGAACATGGGGAGATAGATGGAAGGCGTGTGAGGAGGCGGAATTTAGGATGAATTAGTTGCCTGAGCATGTAATTAGTTTGATCCTCTTGGTCTTTCTAGGATTTCTGTTAAGTCTTTTTGACTGTTTGTATCTTATTCTAGCATTGATGCATAGAAATTCTATTGAGGTGACATAGGAAGTTTGTTATCGTTACTTCATCATTCCTTATCAAGTGCAAATGAGCTATGTTGCAGAAATTTAAGTCCATCTGGTCTTCAATGGCAACTTGTTAGCTTTAGGTTGTCCGGGGGGTTTTTGAAAACTGGTACCATCTTGCAGATAGAGGTTCTCTTCGGTGCCCTTCTTTTAATGCTCGACATCATTGAGCCGGTAGGTCAGCTCAGAGAATCATACAGATTTCAGAGAGGCAAATGGATGAGTGTCATGGCACCCTTGTACTGAGTTGAACTCTGAAATCTTGGATGTGCTTGTATTGTGGCCTGGACGGCTTGAATTCTAGGGACAAAAAAAAAGGAGTTTCGAAGACCGTACTCAGTGGAAAAGATGCATTGATTCCTGCTATTGGAGTTGATTGCTTTTATCATTGGTTTTTAGTTGGGCATTGTATGTATGGTCCATTGGGGAAAATACATGTGTTTTCAACATACCTTCTTTTGAATTTAATGGCTCTATTCTGCTTTCTCCCTCTTCTTAATGCAATCAACTAGCGAAGAGTGTTATTTGTCTTGAGGTCTTGGTGAAGGGGATTATTATTTGCCTTCTACCCTAAGCAGTCGTTGCAGAGGATGAAAACCGACAATTTTGCAGCCTAACTGGATTCTTCATCCAAATCTCTGTTGTTGCAACAAACTAACTTAATCCCATGGGTTTAACTTAACACCCGGCATTTTTTTAAATACGCTCACTGCAATATCTTCATCAATGATCATATCCAGGATTCAAAGCCGTGCTACAATGTTGATTTGCAGGACATTCATGCGTCCCTATGTTAAGTATTTGGTCCGTCTGCTTGGAAAAGTAAACTACAACATGCGAGCAGTTACAAAAGGACTGTAAACCGATTCAAGCTAAGGAAGGGAGAGGGCAGGACCGAGTGAGATTGATCTCAGAAGTCCTCGAGATAAAATCACGAGACTACTCGATTTTCTTGCTGAGAGAAGTGTCCTTGAACATGGCCTCGAGAGGATGGCCTCCGGTCTCGGCGATGATCGGGCCAAAGGAAAGCACCCATGGCGAAGTCTCTCTTGTAGGTCAAGTCACCGGTGATGGGCAAGCCATACTCGGCAAGAAGGCAATCAAGCTTCCACTCGGGCATGGCCATGTAGTCCTGGCTGGTGTATCTGGGGTAATGGAGTGGCATCTGAAAGCAGCTCACTCCACTCTTCTTTTGCCTCTGAATCCGATCCATCTCTTCCTGCTTAGCTAGTTGTCGATGGCAGCTTAATATACTAATCCATGTGCCCAGTGGACTCTCGCATATTTCATGAGAGTTCCCATTCGCATGCGGAGAGTTCATGAGGATTGGTTGATGTACCTTCTCATTCGGCACGTTCAGTGTTGCATCTCTAGTTTCAATTTTCCCGTTTAGCCAATTAAGTGAAAGGCTGGATATTAGAGTTGTCCTCGGCTCGGCTCGGATCGGTTCAATCCGGATGTGTTTTTGAGGAGTTGGGCGTCACAACCATCGAGCAGCTACACGGGTAAGCGAGAGCAATCATGTCTATGTCCTCATAGATTATTGCTTGTCCATAGGCATCCGTGCACCTAATATCATGCATGAATGAATCATGGGCGGAGCATTCCATGTTGGACATTCTGCAATGTTTGGCAGGAAGAACCAAAACCAACTTCGTTTGAAGTCAAAGATTAGCCGAAAACACATGGTCTGGGGGCCTACCACCATTGCCTGAAGACGCAATTATCTGCTGGCCGTTCTAGACGTCCCCCCGCCCCTTTGCCCTTTTCCAGTGGAGAATACTCATTAAAAATGTCGAAGAGCACACAACGTGGGGTAGTATTCTAACGAAGACTTTAGAGCTCATTAAGTCTTCTAGAATTATAAATTTATAACAGCATCTTTCGCAGATTCCAACCTTGTGATTACGACCTTATCCATGGTCGAAGTGCGTCCCCCCAAGTGACGTATGTCCATATTAAATATCTCCGCCCATTAAATTATTGCAACTGACAGTTGGCCTTCATTAACTTCGTTACCGAAATTAAGTGCCGGAAATTAAACAATCACGAATTTTGGGAAAATTTTAAATAAGAACTTGAATTTTCCTCATTTCTTCTAATAAGAGTTTAAAGTACTCAAGTTATTTAAAAAAAAAAAGCATGTCCGAAAGACATTTTCATTCTTTACTTTTTTTTTTTTTTCTTTCTCTTTCTATTTTTTTTTTTCATTTCATTTCTTTCTTTCTTTCTATTTTCTCCCCTTCTTCCCTCCTCGGGCCATCGTCGGCCTCGGGCACCCTCGCTTGGGCTAGCATCGGGCTACCCTTGCCAAGGATGGCATTGGGAGAGGGCGGCCTTGCCAAGGGCGGCGATGGCTAGAGAGGGGAGGGGAGAAAAAAGAAAAAGAAAAATTAAAAAATTAAAAAATTAAAAAAAATAAAAGACGAAAATGTCTTTTGGCCAAATCCTTTTTTAAAATAATATAAAATTTTTATTTAAAATAATATTCACTTCGTGCATTTATTTAGAATTTTGGCACAATTTTTTTTTTATTTATAGAAAACGCCACAATTGATGCCCAAAGTCAAAACTACGTCCCTATTCTTTTCTCTGGCCATCGGTCAAAACTTTACAGTTCAGACACGAACTCATTGAATTAAACTAATCATCTCTTAATCATGGTTTAACATACTAAACTTCCCAGGACATCATCTCTTGTTCACAGACTTTGACAATCAGCCCCCACTACCATTTTCATACAAATCCCCTTAGTCACGGTTCACAGAACCTTCGTTCAAACCACAATAGCAGTCCCCCCTCCGTCACACAATGCCCCCCGCCGCCGCCGCCACCCTCCTCCTCCTCCTCCTCCTCGCGGCGGCGCTGCCGCTGTCCTCCGCCGCCACCCGGTGCCCGGACTGCGGCTCCATCCGGGTCCCCTACCCGCTGAGCACGTCCCCCACGTGCGGCGACCAGTCGTACAAGGTCCAGTGCGATGCGGGCGGGACCCTCCTCTTCGACACCCTCAACAACTCGTACCCGATCACCTCCGTCGACCCGGAGAGCCAGCGGTTCGTGATCGAGCCCGCGAGCCTGCTCGCCAACACCTGCGTCACGTCCGATCTCGTCCACCAGGGCGTCCAGCTCAACTCCTCCTTGCCCTTCAACGTCACCAGCAGCAACACCATCCTCTACCTCAACTGCACCACCTTGCTGCTTAGCTCGCCATTGAACTGCTCGTCGGCGAGCCTCTGCCACACCTACGTGAACGGCACGCGCGACGCGGCGGCGTGCGGGGCCGCCCCGATCTGCTGCACGTTCGGGGCGGGCGGGTCGACGACGTCCTACTCGATCCGGGTGAGGGACGCGGGCTGCCGGGCGTACACGAGCTTCGTCAACCTGGACACGAGCGAGCCCGTGAGCCTCTGGCCCAAGCCCGGGATGGAGATCCAGTGGGTGCTGCCCCCGGAGCCCGTCTGTGGGGCCCAGTCCGACTGCGACGGGAACTCCACCTGCCGGCCCGACCCGGCGGGGAGCGGGGTCAGCAGGTGCTTCTGCCAAGCCGGGCTCAAGTGGGACCCCACCCAAGGAGTTTGTGTAGAGAGTAAGTTAAAAGAGGTTTTGACTATTCAATCTTCCATATATTTTCCGACCAAAAAAAATCTTCCATATATTTTGATTTTTGGTGCAAGAGTAACCATGAATCTTCTAAGTATATGTGTGTGTATATATGTATATTTCTTTTTTTTTTTAATATGATTATTTTGATTTTTGGAAACCCTAATTGGTAACTAATCAGTCCTTACTACTATAATGATTCTTGGATGAACACTGAGAAATTGGGTAAGAAGTGGATTTTCTTGGTTCTTTTGGTGCAGTTGTGACGTGTCAAGATCCGGGTGGTTGTGGAACGGACCGGACCGCTCTTATAGCAGGTACCTGCTTCCTTATAACATCTTGGTTTTTTTTTTTTTTACGGGCTTGTTCAGAAACAAAATATTTAAACCTTTTTATGTTTAATTTGCTAATCATCAGTATTTGCATCTAGCTGAATTCCTCGTTCATGATTCCTCTTAGAACGTACGAAGGTGTGAGCTACGTTGAAGCGTATTGTACCGCTATCTTTAGAGATTGGGAGTGGATTTGGTTCATCATTTGAAATGGGTTTGGAAAAATGCAAATGCCTTCGACCTAAAGGGGATTTGGAAAAATACTAATTGCGTTTGATAAAAACTCATTTGAAATGGGCTTTGGGTTAATTGGTATTTGGTAAAAATAACTTTGCAAAGCGGCTTTGAATGTGATTTTTTACTTTTTTATTTTTATCAAAAATAGCCTTCGCCGGATCGGCAAAGATTTCAAGCCGCTGGCAAGCCAGATTTGGCGCCGGCGATCGTCGCCCGACCTCAGGCGGCCCCCGTCGAGGGTCATGCGACCGCTTGAGATCACGTGATACCTGGGGTTGCTACCTAGCAACTGCGCTTGGGTCGAGCAACCTTAGGCGCCATTGCCTGGGTTCGCACGACCTCAGGCGACGGCCACCTGAGGTCACGAGAACCAAGAGCCGCTGCCTGGGTTTGCGTGAACCAGGAGCCGTCGCTTGGGTTCGTGCGACCCAAGAGTTGTCGCTTGGGCAATCGATCCCTTGCTGGCCTCTCACCATCCCTCGACCGTTCATCGCCTGGAACACCAGATTTGACTCCTCAATGAAGAAAATGAATAGTAACTGCGAGGGGTAAAGTCGGAAAAATAGAAAATTAATGAGGATAGTTTTGGAACGAAAAAAAATCTTTTAGCATTTGACCAAATGCTGGTTCTTACCAGCGTTAGACTTTCAGCTTTCCCATAGCCAGTATTTGGCTAAATGCTGGCCTAAAGCTGAATTAAAAGCTTCGACATTCTCCCAATGGACTTTCAGGGCTGAAAGCCTCTTAGGGAAAGCTAAAACAAACTCACTCTGAATGCAGTAGAGTAGAGACTTCTACTGTCTGACAACTTTGTAATCGTTACAGGTTTAACTTCCGGAATAGGTACGGCCCTTGTCGCAGCCATTGTTGCTCTTTTGCTATACAGGCGTCATCGGCGCATTAAAGAGGCTCAAGAACGCCTCGCCCGAGAGCGCGAGGATATCCTCAATGCCAATGGTGGCAGAGCAGCTAAATTGTTCACTGGAAAACAAATGAAGCAGGCGACGGACAACTTTTCCAAGGACCGGCTTCTCGGTGCTGGCGGTTATGGCGAAGTCTTTCGAGGCATCCTAGATGATGGCACTGTCGTTGCCATCAAGTGTGCGAAAGTCGGGAACACCAAAGGAACTGATCAGGTCCTAAACGAGGTTCGAATCCTGTGCCAGGTCAATCACCGAAGTCTTGTTCGTTTACTCGGGTGCTGCGTTGAGCTCGAGCAGCCGCTCTTGGTTTACGAGTACATTGAAAATGGCACTCTATTTGAACATTTCCGGGGTGAAGGACGGGGTAAACTGTCATGGACTCGCCGTCTCCAGATTGCGCGTGACACGGCTGAGGGCCTTGCTTACCTTCATTTCTCAGCAGTTCCTCCGATATACCACCGAGACGTCAAGTCCAGCAACATATTGCTGGATGAGAAGTTGAATGCCAAAGTCTCGGATTTTGGGTTATCCCGGTTGGCTCACACTGACATGAGCCACATATCGACGTGTGCTCAGGGCACGCTCGGATATCTTGACCCCGAGTACTATCGCAACTACCAGTTGACTGATAAGAGTGACGTCTATAGCTTCGGAGTAGTGCTGTTGGAGCTCTTGACGTCTCAAAAGGCGATAGACTTCAATCGAGCGTCCGATGATGTGAATCTGGCGGTCTATGTACAGAGGATGGTGGAGGAGGAGAGGATAATGGATGTCGTGGATCCAATGCTGAAGGAAAAGGCGAGCACCGTTGACGTGGAGACCATGAAGGCGCTCGGATTTCTTGCTGTGGGATGCTTGGAGGAACGTAGGCAGAACCGTCCTTCCATGAAAGAAGTTGCCGAAGAAATCGAGTATATCATAAGCATTGTGACGGCCAAAGTAGTAGAGAGTTGATTCTGCAGAACAAGGTATATAGACGAATGGTAGTTATGTTTTGTTTACTTCTGTGAGTCATGTCAAGTGTGGTTGTCTGGAGCACCTTTCCACTGTCCTGTTTTTCTATTTTCTGGTTGTTTAGTTGGCAATTGCGGATCATGCAACTCATCTTCCAGTTAGCTTTTCTGATAATGTAATTCCGATAGTGATGGAATACACAAATGATATATATGTGTGAAAGATCTTAAGAATCTGCTTCTAAGATCAATCTGGCGAGAGCTAGCATGGAGAGAAAACATGGTAATCTAGCAGTAAAAAACAAGTGGAAGCTTAACTTGTTCTTGCAATTATCAGTCCAGTCATAGATTCTTGCTCGAGCTGACTCCCCCTAAATCAACTGATCCCAGGAAGCAGAACAATAGTTCGATTTCAGTGGTGCTTTCTATTAAAAAATGAATCTTTCCTGGTAAAATGCCACACCTATAGTATTGCGCTTGACCACCACGATTTGGTTCCAATGCCCATCATCAACTGTGCTCGCATTGAACAATCCTAGGTATCCACCAGCCAAGTAAGGCGGGATTGTGAAGCCAACAGGAGCAAGAAAAAAGGCAATGCCATCACTATATTGAGTGGCATTAAGGGTATCGATGGTAAATGAGAAACGAGTAGAGAAGTCTGCTCCTGTAACAGAATCCTGCATATCCACGGGTTTGGAATACCAAATGCGGCCTACTTGACAGAGTGATCGGATGTTGCCTTTTGTTAGCTCAATGGATCCATACGCAATTGTCGCATCTCCTTGACAGAGCGTGTCGTTTAGATCCGTGTCAAAGCTACTTGTATTGAAGACGAGATGATTGACAAAGGGGATAACAGGACATCGGGCAAGGGAAATAAAAATTAAGGGAGTGCACAAAGAAAGAAAACAAGAATTTGCACGCTGCATAGTAGACATGGTTGTGGTTCGAATTCTACTATAGAACCAAGTAGATGAGGTTTGCACTCATAATTCAACTGGTTTGAGATCGGTACAGGGTCCTTTATGACGAAGCAAACATTCCTAAAAGCATATGAAGGACTAATTGAGAAACTCGTTTGATTCTTTTGACGAGAGGATGTAGAAGATTGAATTTTTTTGCACCTGAAAGGAGTTGGAAGTCACTAGCAATGTTAGCATGCTTTGTAAGCATGACTTAGTTCTATAAATTAATCTCGCAGAGGTAGCTGATCTGTTTGATGCGCAGCAGAAAGATTCAGACTTTCAACGGAAGTCAGAATGAAGTGTAAACATTTGTTTATGGCAATGTCTATAGCAACATCTCCGTGATCAATAAATACTCGATCCCAGAGATTATATATACACTGATTTCTACTCCCTGCTGAAGAGGCAGGAGCGCAGTGATAGATGTGAGAATTGGAGTAGCTTCATCTGGCATAACTGAGAAATGTCAAACACACTTCGGAGATTTCGTTACTTACTTCCCGGTGTGATCCTACAGAGTTCATGAGCGACCACCTAGTACAAAACTATGATACATCTTTACGGCAGAGAGTAGGTCGATTGATCACAAATAATCTGTCACAAGGTCTATTTTATTTCTCGAAAAGTCAAAATGGCTTTAGGAGCCATGATCTATCTTGCTGAAAAGGAACTGAATTCTTCAATACAAGACGATACTGCTCCTTGTGCTGATGGCTGATATGAAGTGGGAGGCTCGAATGTGCCAGGTGGAAGCTCGGGCACTGGGGCTTCTTGCTGAAGATATCTGATAACTTTTCCTGCTTTCGGTCTTCTCTTCGGATCTGGATGGACGCACCACAGTCCCAGCCTCATCAAGCATTCCATTTCCTTTCTGTCGAAACTCGAACCCAATGTCTCGTCCACTGCTTCAAGCATGTTTCCAGCAAGGTAAAGCTGCCAAACCCACTTTTGTAGGGGAACGTGATATTCTCCTTCCTGATAGGTCCTCCTACCGCATGCGATTTCTAGAGCCACGACCCCGAAGCTGAACATGTCGGATTCTTTAGTAACCTTACCATCACTCAAGTATTCTGGCGCAAGGTAACCATATGTCCCTACCACGTCCGTCGTTTGTGTCCTGAACCGGGGGTCAACGAGCTTAGCCACTCCAAAGTCTCCAAGCTTAGTGTTGAAGTTCGTGTCAAGTAATATATTGGCGGCTTTTATGTCTCTGTGGAGAACACACTGTTCTAGATCTTCATGAAGATAGTTGAGGGCTAATGCCAGCCCTGAAGCTATCTTGTACCTCACATCCCATGGAAGACTTTTTCGTGTTCCAAAGAGATGATTATCGAGGCTACCATTAGACATATATTCATAAACAAGCAAAAACTCACCTTCCTCTTGGCACCATCCAATGAATTGCACCAGATTTCGGTGTATCATGCGGCTTATTATCTTGACTTCGTTGGTGAAGACCTTCTCTGAATGTTTGGCTTTTGCAAAGATTCTTTTGACGGCAACTAGGCGATCTAAGCGGTTCAAGAATCCTTGGTAAACTTGGCCGGACCCTCCTTGGCCTAGTCGTCGATCACTTGCGAAGCCACTTGTAGCAACAAGCAACTCTTGATAAGAGAATTTCAGTGGCAATGCTACTATCTCCTTGTCAATGTGAGTCAGAGCCCGAAACTCATATTTTTTCCTCGTCTTGATCATGAATAAGCAAGAACCTGCTGAAATAACCAGCAAGAGACATGCTACGGGAGCAGTGATAAATGTTATAACCATATACATCTTAGAGTTTACCCCCTTCTTCAAGTCTACCCCCTTTGTTGATGTATCCGCCGTTGGGGGACGCACAACGTCCAAGTTTGAAGTAAATTCCCATGAATTGATGTTGTGTCTCTCGGGAAGGACGCCAAAAGAAGCTGAGAATCCAATCGCTACTGATTCAGGAAGAACTTTAGCAAGATCAATTTGGCAAGAAAGCGAGGAACTTTTGTTATCCGGATTAACCGGCTTGTCATCAAATGACCAGAATACACTAAGATTCTTGCTAGTAGAATCATAGGTCACCATGACATCAGTTGCATTCCCGCTGTGTGATGCAGCATTCCAACTGGCATAAACAAGCGAGGAGAGTGAGTGCTGGTTGATTCCTATGTGCTGCATTGGAGGATCAAATGGTGAGTTCGGCCAAGTATCGAACTCGACCATGACGATTTGGTTCGGAGGCCCAGCATCAACTGTGCTTGCATTGAACAATCCTAAAAATCCACCGGCTGAGTTAGGGGGGAGTGTGAAGGCAACAGGAGCAAGAAAAAAGGCAATGCCATCACTATACTGATTGGCGTTGAGAGTATCGATGGTGAATGAGAAACGAGTAGAGAAGTCTGCTCGTCTCCCTGTAACAGAATCCCATATATCGACGGGTTTGGAATACCTAATGCGGCCCACTTGATATAGTTGAGGTGGGCTATCGGTTAGATCAACGGCTCCAGACACAGTTCGTGCATATCCTTCGAGCAGTATGTCGCCTCCATGCAAGTCGAAGCTACTCATATTGAAGGAAAGAGAACTGACAAATGGGACAGCAGGACTGCAGACGAGGGAGATCAGGATTAGGAGAGTGCACAAAGAAAGAGAAAAAGACATGGTTGTGGTGAGAAGTGTATTCTGCAACTGGTTTGAGACAGTGTGCTTTAGGATGAACCAGACATCCTAAAAGCAGATTTTGACACCGTTGAACACGCCAGGTCGACAGCTTCTTTGCAGCCTCTTCTAAAGTTGTTGGACAAGGGGCATTTAATAAACAATTTCAACTTGGTCAGTTGGGCACAACCCAAAACGCAAGTATAAGCTATATGGTCAAAGTGCTGTTTACTCATTTGGTGTTATGACTTTCGGCGAGCTGTGAAAACACGCCTCTTCTTTGGACTTCCAGAAAGATAGAGGTATTCTTCTTTTACTGCTAGTGTTTGTCCATGGTCATTGAGACTCTGTTCATTTCAGGAGAAACAGATGATTTGGAAAACATTTTATAGAAAATAATCGCTCATATCGCTTCAAATAATTAGTATATGAAAATATTTTCGTTATCAATAACAATTTATATCCAAACATTTTTTTCATTTATTCATTATTGTAAGAGATACAAGAGTTAGGAAAATATTTTCTGACAATAAAAGTTCTCCTCACCGTAATAGTAAGTTAATAACATGTTTGTAAAGGCAGCTTCTTCCCCAAATAGCTCGGGCTTTAGGCAAGCACTATCCAAGGATTTCCTGGATCCTTGGATATGGCCATAAATCTTATGGTATGCTCCTTTTTTGCTGTATTAGTTTGTTATTTATACGGCTTTGCCAATGCGTGGCAGGCGATTGTAAGTAGACACGGTTACGAAATCGGAATCATCCACCGTATCAAAATCGCAAACTGCGGGGGATCGATGACAAGAAGCGTTCCTAAAAGGGATTTACAGGGGCTTGACGATAAAAAAAAAACCGTGCTACTTGATTAGGATGGCTGGCTAACGAGGGCCTCTTATTTGAAACAAGATCACACTTTGGACATTTTTTTGGAAAAATGAGGGCACTTCAGATCCTTATTAAGAATTTGCCCTTATTTTTATAAACGTGAATTATGGGGGAGCAAGCTTTAGAAAGTGGTGCCCTTGTTGGTAGATCGGAGTGTTCCTTCGGTATAGCTGCAGATGCATGAACATTAAGTTTCTCAATGAGAAGAATTTAGGATATTACCAAGATGCACCAGCAGTAGTAGATTTCCTTCACGAACCTCGTATGCTTTTATGGAAAACTTAAAACGAATTTGAGAGAATCCAGTGCGTGCACTTTTTGAGAATATTGTCTGTATTGAACACATTTGTTTCTCTCACGCAATCAATCCCATCTGTCCAAGATCGATCATTAGTTAAAAGGAGCTAAGCTATGTCATTATGTTGCAAAGTGCACGTCGCTTCTGCCATCATCACTTCCCTTCTCTTTTTTCCACCTCTTTCTAATCCCTTCATTTTCTCGATGGCCCTCTGCTTTTACGATGACCAAAAAGAAGTCTAGCAGCAAAGGGAGGAATAAACAAATTCAACCAAACAGAAAAAACAACACTCACTTTTCCTGTCTGCATGTTAAAACCTCAATCCGAGGACGCGGAATCCGCACAGAAAGCGTGAAATAGAAAAGAATGTTAATGTGGTTTCCATCTGTCTTATATATATTTTATAGAAAGTGATGATTCCGCGGTGGAATCGAGTGTGGTGATTTTCATCTCCCGTATCATTAAAACGTAAGAAAAAAAAAATTTCACGCCGTGTTAGGTGGTTAGGCAGACATGTTTGAATATTACGCTGTCCAAAAAGATAGTCGGTGTGTAATTTAGAACTGCGACACACTAGGAAGATTAAAAAATTTACAAATGAGCACGTTCCTCATGCGATAGATGGACCCAAAGTCCGAGCCGGTGTTTCAATAGCCACAATTCAGCCCCCTTTACAATTTCATTCGTCTGATGTCCGCATGAAGTCAATGAAGTGGGAACAAAAAATTTCTTGGCTCTTTGGATTAATGCAAGCATCCGAGTACCCTTTTTCTTGGTTCAGTTATTCAACCTCGGACAAAAAAGTTGGCGGCAAATTAGCTTATGACTTCCTGTCCAAAGACAGCTCCCCTCCATTGCGCTAATTTTAAAGGGTAAGAGGTTTGAAAAAGGAACAACCTTTGGAATTTTCGTTTCAAGTATGTTGCCTCCATAAAATAACTCAGGAGCCTCCTTGTTCTTGCAATATCAGTGCAGGTGATAGATTCTTGCTGGAACTGACTCCCCATAAACCCCAGTTGAAACGTCTTTGTGACCATTATTTCCTGAAAAATGCTAAAGCTATGTTGGAACTGGAAAGACTTGTCCGAGCATGGCATTTTCATGCTCTTTGAAAGAGGAAACATCCCAATAAGTAACAAGTCCCTGATACAGAAGCATCGGGAGGTAACAGAAACAAGAACTTTGTAGGTAGCACTAACCAGGTTGTGTATGAATGAACGGTAATGTGCGGAATGGGCCGCTTTAGTTGAAAACGAGAAAGCACTCAAAATGGATCATAGACCCGTTTCTTAACCCATATATGTTGGGCCGAATTGTTATATAAATTAGTTACATGCAATAAATAGAACATAAATAGATTTAAACATAATATGAGTGTCAAATGTGCCCTTTTTTTTTTTTTTGGTTGGAGTGTTAAATGTGTTTAAATAGATTCACAATTTACTTAGACCCTACTCCACTCTGTGATTCTTCTTTCATTTTTTCTTGCTCTCACTTGATCTCACGCTTACTCACGGCGCTCTCATCTCGATTTGGATACGAGTTTTCCTAAATTGAACTAATTATTTAAGTATTTTAGTAATATGGGTCGGGTCAAATATGGTTTGAATATGGGCCGAGTCTAATATGAGTCACTTGATTTGCATTACAATAAATGAGTCATAAACGGTTAAATAAGTCTATTTGAATCGGACTATTTTTGACCCAACCCACCCGTTTGAAGGCTGTACATGTAATATAGCTGGATTTGATAATGGTAGCGTTTAGAACTAGATAATTGTTAACTGACTAGAGGGCAGTGCTGAAGTTCGAGTCCAATGATATTTTGGCTGATTTTGCATCCATACAATGAACAAGTTGCTCTATTTTTATTATTATTTAATGCTAGACTTCATGTGCCCAGTAGCAAGGCTCCCCTGTGCCGTAGAACCAGTAACAAACCAAAAGATCAACTTTCTTTATGCTTTTCGTCGATGAAGGCCTTTCCAGGATTTTTGGATTCTGAACAAGTGTTCTTTGAACAGCGGCAGGCAACCTAAAACTGTCCCCAGCATAGTCCTTTTCTCCCTTGGCTTAGCTCAGTTTCGACTAACTTATACCCCTGCAGAGGCTAAAAGTCATCTCCAGGGAGAAAATATAGAATGAGCGGGGTTTTTTTAAAAAAAAAAAAAAGGATTATTTCGTTCCTGATAGTCATTTTTGAATCTGTGGATAGGAGCATACTTTGAATCGGAATCGTGGGTAGTACTGCTTGATCATTTCTACATCTTCTACAACCTTTTCCGGGCTTTGAATTGATGCATATCCTTCGCAATAGCTTCATCGATGTTATCTACCAAATAAAAGGTGTGTTCAGGAAGACTATCTAATTCTCCTGAAAGGATCAATTTAAACCCTCTAATTGTTTCTGCTAGACCAACATATTTCCCTGGGGAGCCGGAAAATAC
Source organism: Rhodamnia argentea (assembly GCF_020921035.1). Lineage (NCBI taxonomy): Eukaryota > Viridiplantae > Streptophyta > Magnoliopsida > Myrtales > Myrtaceae > Rhodamnia > Rhodamnia argentea. The sequence goes on along the minus strand of NC_063154.1, from coordinate 2,858,197 downwards.
TGAGTGTAACTGAAACAGAGTCAAAGTAACTACTTTGGCATGATTTCTCATAAAATCAGATTATAGAACAAGAGCTTTTGCATAAGAGGACATGTAATGTACTGATGTCTCTGCGAAATCTACGTCAACCCATTGATCAGCAACTACACAATATATTGCAGCGAAGAAAAGGTTGATTGAGCAAAATAATCCGTCACAACGTTTCTTCTATCTTCCAAGAAGTCAACATGTGTTGCTCTTGCTGTATGGCTTTTGGAGCAGTGATACGTCTTGCTTAACGGGAGGTGATTCTTGAATAGAAGAGGAAGACTCCATTCTAGGTGCTGATCGCTGACATAAAAAGGGGACACTTGTAGGTGTCGCATGGAAACTGGGGGGCACCAAGACGTCTCTTGTAACTGAAGAAATCTGATAACCTGTCCGGCATTTGGCCTTCTCTTGGGATCTGGATGCACCCACCACAGTCTCACCATCATCAAGCATTCCATTTCCTTCCTATCAAAACTTGAATTCAAAGTCTCGTCGGCTGTTTCAAGCATGTTTCCAGTATGGTAAAGCTGACAAAGCCACTTGTACAGTGGAACTTGATATTCACCTTCCTGATAGGTCCTCCTACCACACGCGATTTCTAGAGCCGCAACCCTGAAGCTGAACATGTCAGACTCTTTAGTAGCCTTCCCTTCAGTCACATATTCCGGTGCCAGATAGCCGCATGTCCCTACCACGTCTGTCATTTGAGTCCTGAACTGGGGGTCAACGAGCTTGGCCACTCCGAAGTCGCCGAGCTTGGTGTTGAAGTTTGAATCGAGTAATATGTTGGCAGCTTTTATATCTCTGTGAAGAACACATTGCTCTGCTTCTTCATGAAGATAATTAAGGGCTAACGCCAGGCCTAGAGCTATCTTGTACATCACATCCCACGGTAGACTTTTCCTAGATCCAAAGAGATGATTATCAAGGCTACCATTAGGCATGTATTCATTAACAAGCAAATATTCACCTTCCTCTTCGCACCATCCAATGAATTGCACCAGATTTCGGTGGATCATATGGCTCATTATCTTCACTTCATTGATGAAGACCTTCTTTGAATGTTTTGATTGCGCAAAGATTCTTTGGACCGCGACTAAGCGATCTAAATGGTTCAATAATCCTCCATAAACTTGGCCAGACCCTCCTTGGCCGAGTCTTGGATCATTTGTAATGCCACTAGTAGCTTCAAGCAACTCTTGATATGAGAATCTTAGCGGCGATGCCCCTATCTCTTTGTCAATGTCAATCAGAGCAAGAAACTCATAACTCCTCTTGTTGATAATAAATAAGCTAGACCCTGCTGAAATAATCAGCAAGAAACATGCTACAGGAACTGTAATTAACGTTGTGAACCTATAAGTCTTAAACTTTACCCCCTTTTTTGATGTATCTGTTGATGGGGCATGTACAACATCCCAGTTTGAAGTGAACTTCCATGAATTGATACTGTGTCTCTCCCCAAAGATGCCATATGAAGCTGAAAATCCAATTGCTACCGGTTCAGGAAGAACTTTAGCAAGATCAACTTGGCAAGAAAGCGAGGAATTTTTGTTTTCTGGAGAAACCGGCTCATCATGAAATGAACAGAATACACTAAGATTCTTGCTAGTAGAATAATAGGTCACCAAAACATTAGTTGCCTTGCCACGGTGTGAGACCGGGTTCCAACTGGCATAAACAAGCGATGAGGGTGAGTTTACGTTGATTCCTATGTGCTGCACTGGAGGATCAAATGGTGAGTTCAACCAAGTATCGAACTCGACGACCACAATTTGGTTCCTAGGCCCATCATCGACCGTGCTCGCATTGAAGAGTCCTAGGTATCCACCAGTCGAGTTGGGTGGGATTGAGAAGCCAACAGGAGCAAGGAAGAAGGCAATGCGATCACTATGTCCAGTGGGGTCGAAAGTAGTGATGGTGAATGGGAAACGAGTAAAGAAGTCTGCTTGTCTCCCTGTAACAGAATCCCACAGATCGATGGGTTTGGAATACTGAATGCGGTCTACCTGAAAGAACGGTGGGGCAATGCCGTGGGTTAGAACAACGGATCCATACGCAACTGTTGCAATGCCTTCGTATCGTATGCTGTTGAGATTTGTATAAAAGCTACTTATATTGACGGAAAGAGGATTGACAGAGGGGATAACAGGACAGCAGACGAGACAGAAAAATCAAGTGAACCAAATCATCGGCAGGGCTGTCCTAAGACAGGCTACTAGCGGCAGTTGACCAAGGAAATAATATAACTTGGTGACTTTCATAACCAATTCATTTGGAGGGCTTTCCTAAGACTGGCTACTGCTGGCAATTTTGACCAAGAAAATAATATAACCTGGTGTTTTCCATGACCAAATCATTCCTAGGGCTTTCCTAAGACTGGCTACTGCCCGCAATTGACCAAGACTTGGTGTTTTTCATAACCAGAACATCTGTAAGGCTTTCCTAAGACTGGCTATTGCCATTTGTCAGCATCTCCCAAGGGGATAATATAACCGTTATTGGATGAGAATTGAGCATGACAAGCCTATTTAGAGGCCTCCTTAACTAGAGAGATGTAGACTTTGTAGAGGAGTCGTAGACATCGTAGAGGAGTCTAGGCTATTTTCAGAAAATTGATTAGAACTTTTAACTCTCCTACTTGATCGATTTTTGTGATACTCCTAGCATGCTTCGTGGTATTTTGAACTTGCTGTAGTGCTTTAATAAATATGTCTACAACTTGGCCCTCAGTTATGCAATATTTGAGTTCGATCTATCCATTAATTTGCATTTCTCGTTTGAAATGATTCTTTTTATGCCGATGTGTTTGGCTTTTCCCTGAAAGACGTGATTTTTAGGGATTGTGATCACAGATTTGTCACAAACTATTGGAGTAGGTCCTATCTGTGTTTCTCTGATGTCCTCTAATATTCTTCAATGTCATTTGTTTGACCAGTGGTGGTGGCCGTTGCAATGCAGTCGGCTTAGGTGGTCGACTGCATTTCCAGAATTTAGCATAAATCCATAGCCAGTATTACGAAAACACCCTATTTTGAAGATGACGAAATAATAAATGGCTACTAATGATCATTGGTGCATGAAATATGCATATATGAACTAAGGGTTAAACATTGAACAAGGAATTGGCCGCAAAAGGTGCCTAAAAAGCCGGACAGACCTGACCAGATGGAGAATGAGTCATAGAACGGGGAGTTCGTGAATAATTAGATAGACCGTGGAAAGTGAACATCTTAGTATGACAGAGTTATCAATATGCCTGGAATTAATAGAGGATAGTTGGTGAATAATTAGTTTCAAGGAGAGGCGTCGAAGGACCTGAAGGATTGCTGATAAATCTATCTCCGGAAAAATTACCCAATTAATCCTCAACTTATTGTACAGATACCAATTCAATTCTAAACTTTTCAATTTTCTCAATTTAGTCTTAAACTTTCATGCTATATTTCAATGTAGTTCTTCCAGTCAATTTTCGCTAGAAACCGCTAATGTGATGGTCTAGTTATCGCCGACCTCCTTACGTGGCACACCGTCATGTCAATGATTTCTTAGGTATCCACCAGCCCGAGTTGGGTAGAATTGAGAAGGCAACGGGAGCAAAAAAAAAAAGCAAAGCTACTTGTATTGAAGGAAAGAGAACTGATAAGGGGAATAGCAGGACAGCAGACGAGGGAGAAAAAGTCAGTTATGGTTATAATTGTATCCTACAACTGTATAGATGAGGTATGCTCTTGCAACTCAACTAGTAGAAATTCCCAAAAGCAGATTTAGACACCACGATTGATCATAAATAATCCGTCGCAGCATCAATTTTATTTCCGGAAAAGTCAAACTGGCTATAGGAGCCATGATCTATCTTGCTGAATAGGAACTGAATTCTTCAAGAGAAGGCGACTCTGTTCTTTGTGCTGCCTCTGTTCTTTGTGCTGATGGCTGATATGGAGCCGGAGGGTCAAATGTGCCAGGTGGAAGCTCGGGTACCGGGGCTTCTTGCTGGAGATATCTGATTACTTGTCCTGCTTTGGGTCTTCTCATCGGATCTGGATGGACGCACCACAGTCCCAGCATCATCAAGCATTCCATTTCCTTCCTATCGAAACTCAAACCCAATGTCTCGTCCGTTGCTTCAAGCATGTTTCCAGCAAGGTAAAGCTGCCAAACCCACTTGCGTAGTGGAACGTGAAATTTTCCTTCCTGATAGGTCCTCCTTCCGCATGCGATTTCTAGAGCCACAACCCCAAAGCTGAACATGTCTGATTCTGTAGTAACCTTACCTTCGCTCAAATATTCTGGCGCCAGGTAGCCATATGTCCCTACCACGTCCGTCGTTTGTGTCCTGAACCGGGGGTCAACGAGCTTAGCCACTCCAAAGTCTCCGAGCTTAGTGTTGAAGTTTGTGTCGAGTAATATGTTGGCGGCTTTTATATCTCTGTGGAGAACACACTGCTCTAGATCTTCATGAAGATAGTTGAGGGCTGAGGCCAGCCCTAAAGCTATCTTGTACCTCACATCCCACGGCAGACTTTTTCGAGTTCCAAAGAGATGAAGATGAAGGCTACCATTAGGCATATATTCATAAACAAGCAAAAACTCACCTTCTTCTTGGCACCATCCGATGAATTGCACCAGATTTCGGTGTACCATACGGCTTAGTATCTTCACTTCGTTGGTGAAGACCTTCTCTGAATGTTTGGATTCTGCAAGGATTCTTTTGATGGCGACCAGGCGATCTAAACGGTTCAAGAATCCTTTGTAAACTTGGCCGGACCCTCCTTGGCCTAGTCGTCGATCACTTGCGAAGCCACTTGTAGCAACAAGCAACTCTTGATAAGAGAATTTCAGTGGCAATGCTACTATCTCTTTGTCAATGTGAGTCAGAGCCTGAAACTCGTATTTTCTCCTCATCTTGATCATGAATAAGCAAGAACCTGCTGAAATAACCAGCAAGAGACATGCTACGGGAGCAGTGATAAATGTTATAATCATATACATCTTATAGTTTACCCCCTTTTTTGATGTATCCGCCGATGGGGGACGCACAACGTCCAAGTTTGAAATAAATTCCCATGAATTGATGCTGTGTCTCTCGGGAAGAACGCCAAAAGAAGCTGAGAATCCAATTGCTACTGATTTAGGAAGAACTTTAGCAAGATCAATTTGGCAAGAAAGCGAGGAACTTTTGTTATCCAGATTAACTGGCTTGTCATCAAATGACCAGAATACGCTAAGATTCTTGCTAGTCGAATCATAGGTCACCACGACATCAGTTGCATTCCCGCTGTGTGATGCAGCATTCCAACCGGCATAAACAAGCGAGGAGAGTGAGTTTTGGTTGATTCCTATGTGCTGCTTTGGAGGATCAAATTCCTCGTTCACCCAAGTATCGAACTCGACGGTGACGATTTGGTTTCGAGGCCCAGCATCAACTGTGCTTACATTGAACAATCCGAAGTATGCACCACCTGAGTTAGGGGGGAGTGTGAAGCCAACAGGAGCAAGAAAAAAGGCAATGCCATCACTATATTCCGTGGGGTTGAAAGTATCGATGGTGAATGAGAAGCGAGTAAAGAAGTCTGCTTGTCTCCCTGTAACAGAATCCCATAGATCGATGGGTTTGGAATACGTAATGTGGCCTACTTGAAAGTATGGTGGGGTATAGCCTTCGGTTAGAACAACAGATCCATCCGCAGCTGTCGCCATTCCTTCATATTGTATGTCGCTTAGATCTGTGTCAAAGCTACTTATATTGAAGGAAAGAGGATTTACAAAGGTGATAACAGGACAGCAGACGAGGCAGAAGAGGATTAAGAGAGTGGACAAAGAAAGAGAGCAAGACATGGTTGTGGTGAGGATGAGGTTTGCACCATTCAACTGGTTTGAGATTGCGTGCTTTATGATGAACCAGACATCCCTAAAAGCAGATTTTGACCCGTTGAACACGCTAGATCGACAGCTTCTTTGCAGTTTCTGCTAAAGTCGTTGGACAAGGGAAATTCTTACTAAAACATGAGCGTTTGTACCTCTTTAAATAATTAGTCAATAAAAAATATTTTCATTCTCAACAACAATATATATCCGAATATTTTTGCAGATGACAAAAAAAATTCGTTTATTCATTTTTGTTAGAAATACAAGTGATTAATTTTAGAAATTTTTTTTAATTCAGTCATTTTTCGTGAAACAGACGAAACCTGAATAAGTTAAAAGGATTCAAGAATCCAGGTTAAGAATAAATCTGCTGCCCCAGTTATCATAAACAACCTTGACTTATGCTCTAGCATTACTCCTTTGTTCTTGACTACAAAGGTCCAGAGGGATATGAGTGTTTTCTTTTCTATTCATGAGTACTGTGAGATTGGAGATCAATTGATGATGGCTATACACCTTAAGATTTCGAGATAAAAAGCTATTGGTTCAAATCATAGAGTTAAATTAGTACCGCCGTCGTCAATCCCCATTTATGTCTCGTTGATAGTGTTAAAATATGTCTCGAGTTTAAGTCCAAAGTGAAAATCTAAATTTTTTTGAAATAAATAAATAAAGTTCGAAAGTTGAAATTTTTTTCAAAATCAAGTAAATCCCGTAAAAGAGTATATACGGTTCTGCCGTGAGATAAGGACTCAAATATTCACTTTTTGATTTACGTTGCTATCACGGTCAACAAAAGGAGAAGTCCAAGTTTGGACTCCGTTAGCCAAGTCACAGATTCCCTTCTCCAAGGAAGTCGGCAAAGGAGGAAGGTGGGGCTTGCTTATATGTACATTCACATAGTGGAAGTCTGGATGCACTGTTTGTTGAATAACGTGGGCAGAGGGAATTCCGTGCGTGGTCACATCCGAAACGCTCTTCTTCTTCTTCGTGCGTGAAATTGAAGACAAATTCAAGTGTTGTAGCCAATTAAAATTTGAGATTAGATTTGTATAATTCTTTGATAAGATTGAGAGATTATTTCGGTGAGAAATTATGGGGCAAAACACTTATGTGTTATTGAATGTAATTGAGGCTGGGAAATACTGAAAGTGTTTGAGTGACTCGAGCGTGATTTGTAATCTCCGTATATCGCTTGTTCCGTAGTGAAATTCACTGCTGCTTTCCCCATTTACATATGTTTCTATGACTGAATCACGTATATCCGGTGTCTAATTGATTTTCTTATTCTATCTATTTCATTATTCGATCGCTTGCTTCCGCACAACAATTGATATCAGAGTTAGGTTTGGCTAAAGTTGCAGCGAATTGATGGCAATAAAAGAAGGTAAAGTGAAAATTGACAGATTTGAGGGGTTGGTTGCTAGAAGATGCAAATTGAAGATTATCTATATCGGATGAAACTACACTTGCCCTTATTGGGGAGAAGTCAAAGACAATGAAGCAAGCCGACCGGCAATTGCTGGATAGACGAGCGATGGATGTTATTCAACCGACGTTGGCTAGTAACGTCACGTTTAATATCGTCAAAGAGAAGATTGCTACGGGTTTGATGCGGTGTCTGTTTAATTTAAAGATGGGCGAAGGTCCGTCAATTGCTAATTATATCAATGGATTCGGTGTGATTGTTAGTCAATTGAGTTCGGTTGTTATTGACTTTGAAGATAAGGTATGTGCTTTGATTATATTATCCTTATTACCTATTAGTTGGAATACTACTATTACTGCTGTTAGTAATTCCTCTAGGTCAACAAGTTTGATGATTTATGGGATTCAAGATTTAATTCTAAGTGAGGACATCCATAGAAAAGAATCTGACAAATTATTATCTACTGCTTTAATAGGTGAAAATAGAGAAAGAACCGATACTCATGTTAGCAGAAGTAGTATAAACTTGAACATACGAAGTCGGTCTAGGACTAGTGGTGCTATCTGTTGGAACTATGGCAAGAGGGGCATATTAGAAGGTATTGCTTTAAGCTAAAAAATGATAACGATAGGAAAATTAGAGTTGAGTCTAAGGATGATGTTGTAGCTATTGCAGGCGGTAATTTGGATAATGCTGATTTTGTCTTGTTTGTCACCGAGGATTCGTCGTTTAACCGATGGATTATGGATTCTGGTTGTTCTTTTCATGCTACACTCAACATGAACTGGTTTATTACTTATCAATGCATGGATAGTAGCAAAGTGCAGTTGAGAAACGACACTAAATGTGATGTTGTAGGTGTGGGTGATATTAGAATTAGAATGCATGATAGAATTGTGAAGACGTTGACTAGAGTAAGGCATGTTCCAGAGTTGAAGAAAAATCTAATTTTTTTGAGTTCATTGGATTGAGCTGGGTGTCGGTATTTTTCAGAATGTGGAATTTTGACAATTGTTCGAGGTGCCTTGATGATAATGAAAGGGATCAAGCACAATGGCCTGTATGAGCTTCTAGGTAAGACAATGATGGAATTCGCTACGGAGATGTCGGATGCATCGGTTCGAGAGTTTGAATTGTGGCATATGCATTTAGGGCACATTAGCGAGAAAAGCTTCTAAGTGAAAGAAATTTGTTATGTTGTTATATTGTTGACAACCTGAATGTATGCAGGCGCTGTGATTTAGATCAACGGCGGAAAGTGCAGATTTATGCGATCATCAAGAAAACCACAAAAATTGCAGAATTAATTCACTTGAATGTTCGCAAGCCGTCACGGTTTCCTTCGAGGAAGAGTAGAGAAGTCTGCTTGTCTCCCCGTAATGTAATCCCATATATTGACGGGTTTGGAATACCAAATGTGGCCCACTCGATATAGTTGAGGTGGGCTATCGGTTAGATCGACGGATCCAGACGCAGTTCGCGCATATCCTTCATGCGGTATGTCCGTTGTTTTCTCAAAGAACAAAAGAAGAATTGACAGCAAAAGTTGTGTGTTTGTAGCAAGCGGAACATATGGAAAGGAAAACCGCTTCTCTTCTGATTCAGAAAACTGAAAAAAAAAATACTTAAATGCAGACTAAAGCTGTTTTTTTTTTTTTTTTTTGGTTGCCCACTAAACACACGTTACCTATTAAGTAACAGATTGCTTGATCCACAAAAGTCAACAACAAACTAACAGAATAAATCTGCAACAAACTAACGTAATAGATAACATGCAACTAAACAACCCTACAAAATAGGACTCTAACAAATTGACTCAACGAAAAATAGATCGTGCAGCCTTGATGTATCAACACTCTCCTCCTGGATCAAGTGCTGCACACTCCTAACTTTGCCCCGAGAAGTTCGAATCGACCAACATGAAATGACTTAGTAAATATATCCGCAATTTAATTTTCTGAACTGCAGTACACCAGGTTCACCTCTCCAAACTTTTTCACTTCTCTCAAGAAGAAATACCCGACCTTAAAATGCTTTGTTTTTCCATGAAATACCGGATTTTGTGAAATGGCCAGAGTAGCTTGATTATCTACAAATACTTCTATGCCTTCTTCTTGCTCCAAATGTAGATCATCCGTCGCCTTCTTCAACCATAATGCTTGATTCACAGTGCAAAGAGGCCGCAATGAACTCGGCTTCCGCAGTTGATTGTGCTACTATTTCCTGCTTCTTTGAACACCAGGAAAAACATGCCGACCCAAATGTAAAGCAATAACCTAAAGTGCTCCTCATATCATCCACTAATCCCGCCTAGTCACTATCAGAATACCCCCGCAACTTAAACTCCCGAATTTTGCATAACTTAATTCCATATGAAAGAGTACCTTTCAAATACCTCAACACCCTCTTTGCAGCTACCATATGCAATTGACTTGCACAATTAAGAAATCTAGACGAGACACTTACAAGAAACATGATGTTTGGCCTAGTTGCAATGAGATACATAAGATAGCCAATCAAACTTCTATAAACTCTTTCATCTACGAGGTTCGATCCATCATTTTTTTGAAGCTTTTCCTTCTGACCCATTGGAGTACTCACACTCTTGCACTCCTCCATATTGAATCTCTTTAGGATCTCCTTCAAGTACTTCTTCTGACAAATAAAAACTTCATTCCGAGTTTGCCTAACCTCGATCCCCGGAAAATACGACATCTCACCAAGATCGGTCATTTCAAACATCTTCATCATCTCTTGCTTAAATGCGGTAATGTGAGCACTATTATTTCCTATCACCAGCATATCATCCACATAAAGAGACACCACCACTAAGTCGGATACTAACTTCTTGACATATAGAGTGGATTCACCGAGACTTTTCTTGAAACCTAGACCCAGCAAGTACTCATCCATCTTACTATACCATGCTCTGGGAGCTTGCCTCAAGCCATAAAGAGCCTTTTTCAACAAATAAACTTTCTCCTCCTGGCCTGGTGTGACAAAACCTTTTGGCTGCTCAACATAAATCTCCTCCCGCAACACTCCATTCAAAAAAGCAGATTTCACATCTAACTAATACACCTTCCATCCTTGTTGAGCTACCAAAGCAAGAGTCATTCTAATTGTATCCAATCTTGCAACGGGAGCAAAGGTTTCCGAGAAATCAACTCCCTAAACCTGTGCATATCCCTTCACCACCAACCTGGCCTTATGCTTATTCACCGAGCCATCGGGATTGAGTTTGGTCCCGAAAACTCATTTTACTCCAATCACCTTCCCGTCTTCAGGCCTCTCCACTAGCTCCCATGTCCGGTTCTTTTCTATCATGGCCAACTCTTCCTTCATTGCATTCATCCACTTCTGATCACTTTTAGCTTCCTCATAACCAGTAGGTTCCAAAACAGCCACACTACACCTCTGATATATATCGATCGGAGATCTGGTACCTCTAACTTGAACATCATCTACCAGCTCGTCGGTTTCAAGTAAGACCTCATTGTGCTTGCCTTGTGACTCATCTGTCCGGTCCCATTGCTCATCTTCCAAGAACCGAACATCCCCGCTAGTGATCACCTTCCATGTTTGTGGTTGATAGATCCTGTAGGCTTTTGACACTAAACTGTAGCCAACAAAGATTTCGGGTTCAACTTTCTCCCCTAGCTTGTTTCTCTTGACTCGTGGAATATGAGAAAAACACAGACAACCAAACACCTTCAAATTTCTTAGAATTGGCTTGACACCAAACCAACCTTCAAAGGGAGTTTTCTTCTCCAACACCCTTGTAGGAAGCCTATTCAGCAGAAAAACAGTTGTGTTTGTCGCTTATGCCCAAAATTCTTTTGCCAGATTCTTCTTATGCGATAGGCACCTAGTCATCTCCAGAATGGTTCTATTCTTCCTCTCACTTACTCTATTTTGTTGTGGAGAGTAAGGAGTGGTAAGCCGATGCTCAATTCTAGCCTCTTCACGTAAAGAGTTAAATCTCTACGGGGTGTATTCTGTTCCATTATCAAATCTGATGACCCGAATCTTGCAGCCACTTTGGTTCTCAACCCATCTTTTAAACTTCAAAAATATCTCAGTAACTTCCGACTTTTGCTTCATGAAGTAAATCCAGCACATTCTGGTATAATCATCAATAAAAATAATGAAATACCTATTCCATTTAGTGAAGGAGTCACTTGTGGACCACATAGATCTGTATGAATCACCTGCAGCTTCTCCGTAGCTCTCCAAGTGGATTCCTTGAAGGAAAGTCTTGTCTGTTTGCCCAGCAAACAAGCCTTGCACTTTGTGATTTGCTCCTCCAAGCTTGGTAACCCGGTTGCCATTTCACTCCTCTACATGAACAATACGCCTTTGTGATGAAAGTGCCCCGACCTCTTGTGCCATATCTACGAAGCACCGGCCCGGCACTTGAATGTTACCTGTTCTTTCTCGAGAGGATTCGGAGAAAAACTATTCTATTGCATCTTTATCTTGAACAACTCCCGACCACTGGAGTCAAAGATTAAACACTTCCCCTCTTCAAATACCACCTTAAATCCCTTTTCTACCAACTGTCCCACACTCAAAGAAATTCGATCAATCTCGGGCACATACATCACATTAGAAACCGGTTTAGTTCCAGCACAACTCTCTATAGCTACGGTCCCTTTACCTTTCACTTCTAAATACTCCCCATTCCCAACCCTCACTCTTGACTTCAACGACTTGTCAAGGTCTATAAATAATTTTTCATCACTTGTCTTGTGATTTGTGCAACCACTATCAACAAGCCAACTTTCACATGGAGTACTAGAAGAGAAACAAGAGGCAACGAACAGTTGATCTACCTCTTGCTGGGCTGCAGCATGTGCCTCACCTTGCTGTTGATCTCCCTTCTCTTTGCGGAACTTCTCAATGTGTCCAAGCTTGTGACATTTCTGCACTTTACATCCGGCCTCTTCCAACATCTAAAGTGCGGATGATTCTGTTTTCGACAATGCCGACATGAGGAATACCTTCCCCAATTGTTCTTGGAGTTGCTCGCACCGTTCTCTCTTGCGGCAGCTTCTGAACCGCTACTGTCATTCCATTTCTTCCCTTTCCACTTCTTGCCTTTCCCTCCTACATTCTGTTGTTCTTTGGCCTGCAAAGCTCCTTCCGTACTTCCTTCCAACCTCATTAACCTCCTCTGCTCTTGTGCTTGCAGAGCACTAAGCAATCCCGCCAACTTGATCCGAGACAAATCCTTGGTGTTCTCCAAAGAGGCAATGGTTGCCTCAAACCTTTCGGGCAAAGAGACAAGAATTTTCTGCACTAGCCTATTATCAGAGAGGTCGGTGCCTAGAACTCTTGCCTGATTTGCAATGCTTATCAACTTATCAGAATACTCCTTAATTGTCTCAGACTCCTTCATCTGCAGTCTCTCGAATTCCGTGATCAGATTTAGCCCCTTCATGCTTCTGATCCTCTCATCTCCTTGATACTCGGCTTTGAGGAAGTCCTAGATAGCTTTGGCTGATTCACAAGCAATAATTCTGCTGAAAATAGCAGGTGAGACAGAAAGATATAAACAAGACTTTGCCTTTGCCTTCCTTGTCATCCTCTCCTTGTGAAACTTGATCCGATTAATGGTTGGATTGTTAGGAAGGGGAGTAACTTCATAATCTTGTTCCACAACTTCCCAAAAATCACAACCCTCTAGATAGGCTCGCATTCTCACTGCCCAGGCTTGATAATTTTCTCCATCAAACACCGGTGAAGCCATTGAAAAAACACTCGATCCTGCCTCCATCTTGCCTTCGTCTTCTATGGATGCAGACACTCCTCTCAATCAATCTCACAAGTCACTCACAGCCCCTTAAGATCAAGAAGGCTCGATACCACTTGTTGTTTTCTCAAAGAACAAAAGAAGAATTGACAGCAAAAGTTGTGTGTTTGCAGCAAGCAAAACGTATGGAAAGGAAAACTGCTTCTCTTCTTATTCAAAAAACTGAAAAAAAAATAATTAAATACAGACTAATTTTTTTTTTTTTGTCGCCCACTAAACACACGTTACCTACAAAGTAACAGATTGCTTGATCCACAAAAGTCAGTAACAAACTAACAGAATAAATCCGTAACAAACTAACAGAATAGATAACATGCAACTAAACACCCCTACAAAATAGGACTCTAACAAACTGACTCACAGAAAATAGATCGTGCAGCCTTGATGCATCAACAATGTCGCCTCCATGCAAGTCGAAGCTACTTATATTGAAGGAAAGAGAACTGACAAATGGGACAGCAGGACTGCAGACGAGGGAGATAAGGATTAAGAGAGTGCACAAAGAAAGAGAACAAGACATGGTTGTGATGAGAAGTGTATTCTGCAACTGTTAAATATGAGGTTTGCACCATTCAAATGGTTTGAGACAGTGTGCTTTAGGATGAACCAGACATTGCTAAATGCAGATTTCGACACCGTCGAACACGCCAGGTCGACAGCTTCTTTGCAGCTTCTTCTAAAGTTGCTGGACAAGGGACATTTACTAAACAAATTCAACTTGGTCAGTTGGGCTCAACCCAAAAAGCAAGGATAAGCAATATGGTCAAAGTGCTGTTACAGAAAGTCCATATTTTCACACGCCATCTTGTTTGGACTTCCAGAAGATTGAGTTATTCCTCTTTCACTGCTAGTGTTTGTCAAATCAATTTACTGAATAACGTGATTCGGTGTAATAGCCTTTGAGCTTCCGTTTGTTTTGCGAGAAATAAATGATTTAAAAAATATTTTGACAATAAAAATTGATCTCCGTAAACATTGAGATAATCCTCTTTTACTGCTAGTGTTTACCGGTGATCATTGAGACTCCGTTTGTTTGTTTCGCAAGAAATAGATGATCTGGAAAACATTTTCTAGAATATGATCACTCGTATAGCTTCAAATAATTAGTTTATGAAAAATACTTTCATTATTAATAACAATTTATGTCCAAATATTTCTTGGATGATGAATTTTTTTTTTCATTTATTCATTATTGTAAGAGATACAAGCATTTGGAAAATATTTTCTGACAATAAAAGTTCTCCTCACCGTAACAGTAACATGTTTGTAAAGTCAGCTTCTTCCCCAAATAGCTTGGGCTTTAGGCAAGCACTATCCAAGGATTTCTTGGATCCTTGGATATGGCCTTAAGGCATATGGTATGTTCCTTTTTGCTGTATTAGTTTGTTATTTATACTGCTTTGCCTATGCGTGGCAGGCGATTGTAAGTAGACACGGTTACAAAATCGGAATCATCCACTGCATCAAATCGCAAACCGCGGGATCGATGAACAGAAGCGTTCCTAAAAATGATTTACGGGGGCTTGATGATAAAAATCCGTGCTAGTTGATTAGGACTGGTGGCTGACGAGGACCTCTTATTTGAAACAAGATCACACTTTGGACATTCTTTTGAGAAAATAAAGGCATTTCAGACCCTTAATGAGAATTTATCCTTATTTTTATAAACGTGAATTATGGTGAACAAGCTTTAGAAAATGGTACCCTTGTTGGTAGATCGGCGTATTCCTTCAAGAGCCCATTTTCCAAGAGCCACAATTCAGCCCACTTACAATTTCATTCATCTAATATGTACAAAAAAGTCAATGAAGTGGGGACAAAAAATTTCTTGGCTCTTTGGATTAATGCAAGCATCCGAGTGCCCTTTTTCTTGGTTCAGTTATTCAACCTCAGGCAAAAAAGTTGACAGGAAATTAGCTTATGACTTCCTGTCCAAAGACAGCTCTCCTCCATTACGCTAATTTTAAAGGGTAAGAGTTTTGAAAAGGGAACAACCTTTGGAATTTTCGTTCGAACATGTTGCCTCCATAAAAAAACTCAGAAGCCTCCTTGTTCTTGCAATATCAGTGCAGGTCATAGATTCTTGCTAGAACTGACTCCCCTTAAATACCTGCTGAAACGTCTCCGCGACCATTATTTCCCCAAAAATGCTAAAGCTATGTTGGAACTGGAAAGACTTGTCCGAGCATGGCATTTTCATGCTCTTTGAAAGAGGAAACATCATAACAAGTGACAACTCACTGATACAGAAGCTTTGGGAGGTAACAGAAACAAGAAATTCCTAGGTTACACTAACCAGGTTGTGTATGAATGAGCGGTAAATGGCGGAATGGGCCGCTTTAGTTGAAAACAGGAAAGCACTATAACAGGTAACATTAGCTAGATTTTTCCTAGTGTTTAGAACTAGATAGCTATAAAAAGTGACTCATCAAGAACCCGTCAATGACCTATTGTTAACTGACCTGAGGGCAGTGCTGAAAGTTGAGTCCTTTGATATTTTGGCTGATTTTACATCCATACATTGAACAAGTTGCCCGATGTTTTTACGCAGACATCATGTGCTCAGTGTACTATAAGCAAGGGTGGTCCTAGGCCATAAAACCATTAACTAACCAAAAGATCACTTTTCTTATTGCTTTTCGTCGGTGAAGACCTTTCCAGGATTTTTGGATTCTGAAAAGGTATTCTTTGAACAGCGGCCAGGCAACCTAAACTGTCCCCAGCATAGTTTTTTCTTCCCTTGATTTAGCTCTAAATTGCACTCTTCTTAAGCTCTTGTTTCGCTACTATCCTCGGTGCATAAATTCAACCACTTTCTGATTGTAAAATTTCTACCTATTATATAGCGACCTAATCTTTCGAGTAAATTATGCAACTGTAGAGGCTAAAAGGCGTCTCCAGAGTGTGGCACAGAGTCAAAGAAACTACTTTAGGTGAAATCTATGTCAACCCATTGATCAGCAGTCAACATGTGTTGCTGCATGGCTTTTGGAGCAATGATATGTCTTGCTTAACGGGAGGCGATTCTTGAATAGAAGAGGAAGACTCTATTCTAGGTGCTGATCGCTGATATAAAAAGGGAACCTTGTAGGTGTCAAATGGAAACTCGGGTACCAAGGCTTCTAGCTGAAGAAATCTGATAACTTGTCCTGCTTTCGGCCTTCTCTTAGGATCTGGATGCTCACACCAAAGTCCCAGCATCATCAAGCATTCCATTTCCTTCCTATCAAAACTTGAATTCAAAGTCTCCTCGGCTGCTTCAAGCATGTTTCCAGTTTGGTAAAGCTGCCAAAGCCACTTGTATAGTGGGACTTGATATTCACCTTCCTGGTAGGTCCTCCTACCACATGCGATTTCTAGAGCCACAACCCCGAAGCTGAACATGTCAGGCTCTTTAGTAGCCTTCCCTTCAGTCACATATTCCGGTGCCAGATAGCCGCATGTCCCTACCACATCCGTCATTTGAGTCCTGAACTGGGGGTCAGCGAGCTTGGCCACTCCAAAGTCGTCGAGCTTGGTGCTGAAGCTTGTATCGAGTAATATGTTGGCAGCTTTTATCTCTCTGTGAAGAACGCATTGCTCTGCTTCTTCACGAAGATAATTAAGGGCTAACGCCAGGCCTAGAGCTATCTTGTACATCACATCCCACGGCAGACTTTTCCTAGATCCAAAGAGATGATTATCAAGGCTACCATTAGGCAGGTATTCATAAACAAGCAAATATTCATCTTCCTCTTGGCACCATCCAATGAATTGCGCCAGATTTCGGTGGATCACCGCCATCATCGATCCCTGTTTACGTCTCGTTGATAGTTTGCCGGCTGCCTCTGCCGCTCGGTGCCCCATCACCATCAATCAATCTCAGTCACAGTTGACCGATCCCAAGACACCACGAAGGTTCCTTGACTACTGCTCCTCTTTCATAAACCCTGTAGACAATGAGTATGGACTTCAAGAACGTAAAGTTGGGAAGGAGACCGGCCAAAATGAGATATAGGACATACTTCTTCTTAAGTTATAGATCATGTTCTTCGTCCTTATGTCTTCATAATAAAACATCATCTTGAAAAATATTACATTATATCCTTGGACTCGTATGAAGAAATTCTACTAGACCGAGTACGTATAGGAGCTGAATCTCAAATGACGCTCTTCATCATTTGTATGTATTTACCGGCTATGACAATGGTAATGGGCTTTTCAAAATCTGAAGCAAGGTGCAATTTTCCAATGAAACAGTTCACTTCAAGCTGCAAACTTTGTCCTAACAGCACAGGTGCAAGCCAAGTAAAGCGATGTACAGTAAGGGATCTTCAGGTTCTGGTCGCCATTCTTTTTTTTTCCCATTCTTTGCCACTGCCTTATCGTTAGACCTCTTCACGTCAGTATACCTCGCTTCAATGGCAATGTCAAGGACAAACTCTTTGGAGGCCATGCCAGGATCCAATAGAGAGCATCAGTCGATCTCTCTGTAACTGACGGTCACATGACTAGCAGCGGAGAACGCCTCCAGTGTTCCAAACCTGTGTGTATGTGGGGATTCTTCTATAGGAAGGGAAGTGGATTTCTCGACCTGATTCTCTTTCGCCATCAAAAGATAAAGTCCCACGAAGATTGGCGATGGATTGGCATTTTTCGTCACTCCGGTTGACATCCATCAGCAAATACACAGCATCAACCCGTGGGAATTCGCTTCAAACTTGGATGTTGCACGTCGGCAATCGGCTAATGCAACCCTCTCTCGATCAAACTGCAAGATTCACTGATTGCCCACACTTTGTGACAGATCTGGCAGCACGTTTCTCGCTATCAATGGTTGCGACCGGGTTTGCTCACAGAGAAGAGGAAAATGTATAATTCTAGGAGCAAAAGAAGACTTTTAACTCTCCTCCCTCGGTGATACTCCTACCATACTTTGTAATATCTTGAAGTTGCGGTAGCGCTTTAAAAAATATATCTACAACTCGGTTTTGCAATATTTGAGTTAGATCTTGTTAGGCTGTGATTCATACTCCCTATCGACAGAAAGATGCATGCGTTCTGTTATATATATTCTTTTTTGCTTATAAATGAGAAATATGACGAGAGGTACGAGATGCTAATTATAGTAAAATCCTCTACTCGGACGTAGACTTAGTTTAAGGGTGAATTAGGATAAAACCTGGTATCTCGATTTCTCTTTCTTATTTTTACGTTTTATTTCGTTTTAATTGTGCGCCAAATCTTAACTGATCTCTACATTACTTTGCATTTCTCGTGTGAAATGATTCTTTTTATGCCGATGTAAGTTCTGTCTGTGTTTTTCTTATGTCCTCTAATACTCTTCAAAATCATTCCGTTTGACCAGTGGCGGTAACGGTTGCGGTTGCGACGCACTTGGCTAAGGTGATAGACTGCATCTGCGTGGCTCAGTTTTGCATTTTGGATGCCCATGTGAGCATTCCAGAATTTAGTGTAGATTCATAGCCAATATTTGGAAAACACCCTATTTTGAAGATGGAAAAATAATGCTACTAATGAGTGCGTTACTCCAATGTAGTTCTTCCAGTCGATTTTCGCTAGAAACCACTAAGGTGACGGTCTATTTATCGCCGACCGCCTTACGTTGCACAACGTCGCACCAATGATTTCCAACAAAAATTGATCGAAACAACTACAATGGTATTTCGAATAAAGTTTTAGGGCTAAATTGGCAAAAAAATGAAAAGTCTGGGACTGAACTGTCATCCGTAAAACAACTCTAGAATCGATTGGACCAATTCCCCAAATTAACTCCCCCTACCAATGAAGTGGAAAAGTGTGACGTGCTTCTGCTATCGGGATAAGGAGACCTAAACCTTCTCGGACTTGATTTGAAATTGACATTGGAGGTTGATAACCAGTTTAAAGTCTGAAATCCACACGATGTAACACGGAGAAAATAATAGCAATATTTCCCATTTTGTAGCAGCAGGCAACTTTTGGCAAAGAGGGTTTCAGCGGCAATGCTCCTATCTCTTTGTTAATGTCAGTCTGAGCACGAAACTCATAATTTTTTTTTTTTTTTTCCATTCATCTTGATCATGAATAAGACCCTGCTGAAGCCACCAGCAAAGAGATGTGCTACAGGAAGTGGAACAGTAATAAGTGCTATCAACCTAAATATCTGAGAGGGACAACGTCCAAGTTTGAAGCAAACTCTCCCATGAACAAAACGACCTGAACACACGAATATTTCTTGCTCGTAGAATTATAGGTCACCATGACATTAGTAGCACCGCCGTTGGGTGATCCAACATCCCAACGAGCGTAAACAAGTGGCTCGAGGGAGTTACTGTTGATTCCTACGTGCTGCATTTGAGGGTCAATTCTTAGTTAAGTCGAGCTCGACAACCCTGATTTGGTTCTGTGGCCCGTCATCAACCGTGCTCACGTTGAGGAATCCTAGTTATCCACCAGCCGAGTTGGGCAGGATTGAGAAGCCAACGGGAGCAAGAAAAGAAAAAAAGGGAAAGCTACTTGTATTGAAGGAAAGAGAACTGATAAGCGGAATAGCAGGACAGCAGACGAGATGACGCAGTAAAAGATGGTGCGAGCACAAAATGAAAGATAACAAGACACAGTTATGGTCATAATTATATTCTACAACTGTACAGATGAGGTATGCTTTTGCGGAAGATTTAGACACGGCGAAACGTATGATCAACCGCTCCTTTGCAGTTTCTGCTAAAGTCATTGGACAAGAGACATTCTTTCTAAACAAGAGTAGGTCGATTGACCATAAATAATCCGTCACAGCATCTATTTTATTTCCAAAAAAATTCAAACTGGCTATAGCAGCCATGATCTATCTTGCTGTACTGGAACTGAATTCTTCAATAGAAGACGATTCTGTTCTTTGTGCTGATGGCTGATATGAAGTGGGAGCCTCGTATGTGCCAACTGGAAGCTCGGGCACCGGGACTTCTTGCCGAAGAAATCTGATGACTTGTCCTGCTTTTGGTCTTCTCTTCGGATCTGGATGGACGCACCACAGTCCCAGCATAATCAAGCATTCCAATTCCTTCCTATCGAAACTCGAACCCAATGTCTCATCCGCTGCTTCAAGCATGTTTCCAGCAAGGTAAAGTTGTAAAACCCACTTGCGTAGCGGAACGTAAAATTCACCTTCCTGATAGGTCCTCCTGCCGCATACGATTTCTAGAACAACGACCCCAAAGCTGAACATATCCGATTCTTTAGTAACCTTACCTTCACTCAAGTATTCTGGCGCCAGGTAACCATACGTCCCTACCACGTCCGTCGTTTGTGTCCTGAACTGGGGGTCAACGAGCTTAGCCACTCCAAAGTCTCCAAGCTTAGTGTTGAAGTTCGTGTCGAGTAATATGTTGGCGGCTTTTATATCTCTGTGGAGAACACACTGCTCTAGGTCTTCATGAAGATAGTTGAGGGCTTGCGCAAGCCCTGAAGCGATCTTGTACCTCACATCCCATGGCAGACATTTTCGAGTTCCAAAGAGATGATTATCAAGGCTACCATTAGGCATATATTCATAAACAAGCAAAAACTCACCTTCCTCTTGACACCATCCAATGAATTGCACCAGATTTCGGTGTAACATGCGGCTTAGTATCTTGACTTCGTTGGTGAAGACCTTCTCTGAATGTTTGGATTCTGCAAAGACTCTTTTGATGGCAACTAGGCGATCCAAACGGCTCAAAAATCCTTTATAAACTTGGCTGGACCCTCCTTGGCCTAGTCTTTGATCATTCGCAAAGCCATTTGTAGCAACAAGCAATTCTTGATAAGAGAATTCCAGGGGCAATGCTGCTATTTCTTTGTCAAAGTGAGTGAGAGCCCGAAACTCGCGTATTTTCCTCATCTTGATCATAATTAAGCAAGAACCGGCTGAAATAACCAGCAAGAGACATGCTACGGGAACAGTGATGAATGTTATCACCCTATACATCTTAGAGTTTACCCCCTTTCTTGATGTATCTGCCGATTGGGGACGCACGACATCCAAGTTTGAAGTAAATTCCCATGAGTTGATGCTGTGTCTCTCTGGATGTGGGCCTGTCGAAGCTGAGAATCCAATTGCTACTGATTCAGGAAGAACTTGGGCGAGATTAATCGCGCAAGAAAGCGAGGACTCTGGCTTATGTGGCGAAACCGGCTCACCATCAAACGACCAGGACACAGTAAGATTGTGGCTAGTGGAATTATAGGTCACCAAAACATTAGTAACAGTACCGTTGTGTGAGCCAGCATCCCAAGGGGCAGAACAGAGTGATGAGAGCGAGTTTCTGTTGATTCCTATGTGCTGCGTCGGAGGATCAAATTCTTGGTTCACACAACTATCGAACTCGACGACCACAGTTTGGTTATGGGGCTGAGAATCATACGTGTCCTCACTGAAGAGTCCTAGGAATCTACCCGCCGATTTAGGGGGGACCACGAAGCCAACAGGAGCAAGAAAGAAGGCCAGGCCATCACCATATTGAGTGCAGTTGGGAATATCAATGGTGAAAGAGAAACGAGTGGAGAAGTCTGCTTCTTTCCCCGTAACAGAATCCCATATATCTACGGGCTCGGCATACCGCACGTGCCCTACTTGACAGGTGGGCTGAACGGAGCCTTCCGTGAGAACAACTGATCCAGATACTGTTTTCGCGACTCCTTCGTACAGTATGTCGCTTTGGCTAGTGTCGAAGCTACTTACATTAAAGGAAAGAGAAGCGACGAAGGGGATAACAGGACCGCAGATGAGGGAGAAGAGGATGAAGAGACTGAACAGAGAAAGAGAGCAAGGCATGTTCGTGGTGAGAACTGCTTTCTGCTACCTGTTAAAAGACGAGTTTTGCACCATTCAAACTGGTTCGAGATTGTGTGCTTTTGGATGAACCAAACATTCCTAAAAGTAGAGCTATGATGCTAAATTGAGCGTCCCAACAAATTTATGGTACTGCTACCGACATTGTTCCTCCCTTTATTTAAATAGATCTAAGTGTTGGTCCTGGCATTAACAAATTTCTTGGAAAGACCTCAAAAGGCACAACCCAAAAGGCACGTATAAGCTATATATGGTCAAAATGCCGTTTCTTCGGTGTCATAACTTTCCACGAATTGCTTTATTAAAGAAAGTGACTCGGTCTAATAGTCTTTGAGACTCCATTTGTTTCGCAAGAAAGAATAATTTGAGGAATATTTAAAAAAAAAATAATCGCTTATATTGCCTCAAACATTTTCGTGGATGAACTGGGGGATATAAGTGTCTTCTATTCTATTCATGAGTACTCTGAGATTGGAAATCAATTGATGATGGCTATACAACTTGAGACTTAGAGATAGGAATGCTATCAGTCAAAATCATAGAGCTAAATAAGCGCCGTCATCATCGGGCCCCGTTACGTCTCATTGATAGATTGCCGGTCGGTGCCCCATCACCGTCAATCAACTCTGTCACAATTGACCGATCCCTAGTCACCCGCGAAGGTTCCTTGACTACTGCCTCTCCTTCATAAAGCCTAGAGACTATGACAATGGTGGACATCAAGACGCAGAGTTGTGAAGGAGACCAGCCGAAATTTTATGTAGGCCATATAGCTTCTTTAAGTTACGGATCATGTCGTTCGTCCTTATGTCTTCGTAATAAAACATCTTCTTGAAATATAGCACATTAAATGCTTGGACTCGTATAAAGAAATTCGACTAGACCGAGCACGTATAGGAGCTGAATCTCAAATGATGCTCTTAATCATTTATGTACACCTAGCGGCTATGACAATGGTAATGATCTTTTCAAAATCTGAAGCAAGGTGTAATTCTGCCAATGGAACAGTTCAAGCTGCAAATTTTGTTCAGACGGCAATTACAAGCGAAGTAAAATGATGTGCAGAACGGGATCTTCGGGCTCTGGTCTCCATTGGTTTCTTATTGTTAGACCTCTTCCGTTCAATATACCTAGCTTCGATGGCAATGTCCAGGATGAACTCTTTGGAGGGCATGCTAGGATCCAATATTTGGGATTCTTCTATAGGAAGGGAAGCGGATTTCTCAACCTGATTCTCTTTTGCAGGCTCCATTTGCCTCCCCAATTAAGTATGTCCACGCCTAGTGCTAGACAAAAGACCGGACTAAGCACGAGAGAAAATGATAGAGTAGTGGTCCCACGGAATCTCATAAGTTTAACATGAATCGTTTATGGAAATTAAGAAAAGTTGGCGGTGGTCTCACAAAATCTCATAAGTCTAACATGATTCCATTGTGTGGAAATTTAATATTCGAGAATGTTAAATCATGTCTCGACTTGAATTGTTTACGGAAATTGACCCGAATCAGATAACGTGAATTGGAACTATTGATCGGATTCTTAAGTAGATAGACTCCTCATGATTATTTAAGATATTTATCCAAGATTTATTAATCAGGATGGTCCCTTCGGAAATATAGAAGACCAATAATACAAAGTCCACAGTGCAGGGGGTTCTCTTGACCGTACAAAAGAAAGGCATGTTTTCTACAATATATGTAATACACGCGGGGTCAAGAGGGTTAAAAGAGGAAAGGTAAACAAAGGGTTTTGTTTAATTTTTTTTTCGATGGACAGAAGCCGCACACAGAAGAACGACGACTTCTTGGGTTGATTTGGGTTGTTTTGTTGAGATCTTCTGGCCGCGATTTGAATTGGAACTTGCGGTTTGCTTTTGTCTTAATTTAGGTATAGAAAACACTCGAAAGTACGAGCGATTGTAACTTAGATTCTCCAATTATAATAGATTATTCTTGCTGGCATTCCCCGTGAATAAAGATACTGACATTCGGATCGAACCACGTAAATGTCGTGTCCTTTATCGTTTCTCGTTGATTTCTCTAATAATTTCGCATTAACTTATTTGCAAGATAAGTTACGCATGGATGCTAATGCCATAACAGGGAAGCTCAATGTTACTGTGCCCTGGTCGCCTGAAGGAGGGACTCTGTCACTATCTTTCCATGATAAAAAGGTCTTAAAATGAGAAAATATATGTGACCAATAGGTCTCAAAAGTCTTCGGCCGTGTCAAGGTCGACTATGACAAACCATTTTTTTCCCCCCGAGTTTTGTTGGCCGCTTGTTTCTGTCTGCTACATTGTGCTTCGATCCTTACAAGCAGCAACCGCGCAAAGGACGGGAAGCATACATGAAGCAGAAATCTGAGGTTATATTGCAGGCCCGCGACTGCATGTACGCAAGACCTGGAAGTCAAAAGTTGAGACGGCGCACGACGAATCGAATCGGTCAAAGTAGCGTAATGACCCAGTCCAAGTCACCAAGTGCATGGTAAACATGATTAAGGACTTCGATTAAGGCCCGAGTTTTAATTGTTCTCTTTCGATCGTCATTGAAGTGCCCTTCCGCTTGACTGAGTTTGAATGTACCAATGGCAGCACATGGAATTAGGCAGATGGATTACCCCAAATGTGACAAAGTTGCTGAGTCTGCCTCAATAGTGAAGGGCAACCGATGTCTTATCACTGATTGAGCAGCAAAAGCCTCGCTTGAAGGGAAAGAACATGACTCTATTCGTCGTTTGGGAAACTTGAGCACATAAATAGTTCGCTCTGAAAACCTTTGCGCCTCTTCTGAGAGGGACTTTTATCATATACGCAGACTTTGTTGCAATGAACGGGCGTTGCATGGAAGACTTTCTTAGTCTTCGCGGCCATTCTGAATTAGCTCGTCTTCTCGCCAATAGCTCCACGAACTTATTATACTTCGTCGAAAAAGGACTCTTTTGTCGCGCAAACAGGCATTTACGAATTTAATATTACAGAGAATGACCCTTGCGTGCGTGCCATAGTCAGCCTCGGCCTCTTGGGCTACATTCTTGTCTTTCTGGAAGTGGCGTTATTTCCTAAACTTGACCCATTCTGATTCTTAACATGACTTTACGACCTGCTCTCATTCTTGCTTAAATTTGGGTTGAATTTATGTTTATCCTAGCAAGCTTTCCATCCAGTTCACAAGTCGTCACGAGTTGTTTCAACTAATTGACTGCGTCAAAGGGAAGGAAGCATGTGAAGGACAAATCGAGAAACTTGTCCGATTCTTTCGACGAGAGAACCTATAAGACCGAAAGCTTTTGCGACTGAAAGGAGTTGCAAGTCACTAGCCATGTTAGCGCATGCTTTGTAAGCACGAACTGTAAACAATCACTTTGTAATCTGCTTGAATGGTGTATTGAATATTTGTTTCTGGCAATGTTTATAGCAACATTTCTGTGATCAATAAATAATCGGTCCTGGAGATTATATATACGCTGATTTTTGCTGCCTGCTGAAGAGGCAGGAGTGGAGCGACAGATGTGAGAACTAGAGTAGCTTCTTCTGGCATGACCGAGAAATGCAAAACACACTTCGAAGATTTAGGACTGAACTGCCATCCGTAAAATAAATCTAGGATCGATTGGACAATTTCTGTAAATAACTCCCTCAAGTGCTACCAACCTATATATCTGAGAGGCACAACGTCCAAGTTTGAAGCAAACTCCCATGAATTGATGCTGTGTCTCTCCCCAATTGGCCATAACAAGCTGAGGCTCCAGTTGCTACAGATTCGGGAGAAACTTTAGCAAGATCAATCTGGCAAGAAAGCGAGGATTTTTGCTTTTCCGGAGAAACCGGCTCACTACCAAACAGCCAGAACACACGAAGACTCATGCCAGAAGAATTATAGGTCACCATAACATTAGCAACACCTCCGTTGGGAGATCCAACTTCCCAACGAGCGGAAACAAGTGGCTCGACCGAGTTACTATTTAAAGGGTCAAATTCTGAGTTAAGTTGAGCTCGACAAGCACGATTTGGTTCCGTGATCCATCGTCAACCGTGCTCACTTTAAAGAATCCTAGTTATCCACCAGCCGAGTTGGGTAGGATTGAGAAGCCAACGGGAGCAAGAAAAAAAAAAGCAATGGATTTGGTATGCTGGATGTGGCCTACTCGAAAGTTTGACGGAGTGAGGCGTTCGGTAAGAATGACGGATCCAGACACAGTTGTTACGACTCCTTCATATAGTGAGTTGGTCAGATTCACATCAAATCTACTTGTATTGAAGGTGTTGTGAATAAAGGGGCAAGCGAATCGGTAAAATAGTCGGAAAAAAGGAAACCAAATCGGACACCGGAGTTACATGGTTGGTGTTGAAAATGTGTCTCGAGTTTGAGCTCGAAGCAAAAATCTAAATTTAAAAAATAAGTATATCTCGTTCGTAAAATTAAAAGAAAGATAGATATTCAGATATCCTGCGCACGTCCGAAATTGAGCAAGGGCAGAATTCGGTTCGGTTACTCCTTTTGGTGAGTTGGACTTGGACTTGGTCAAAAACAATGGGTCAGAGAAATAACGAAAGGGCATAAAAGATTCGGAGTTTTCTCTACATGGATTGATGACCGAATTTTAGTAGGCTTCAGGTCGACGTCATCCAAGAAGTCCAGGATATATATATTTGCTCATGTGTCAAGGGATGCTTTTAACGAAGAAATTGCAGCACCACTTCACGTGAGTGCTTGGAGGATGCCGTTGTTGATGAATACGTAGATATTAGTTCTGAAGCGCCGTTTCTACGAGTGCTTGGCAGTGGACGTCCTCGTGGAATTGCGTCAATAACTTCAGTATTCCAGCTAATTAAATCTTGAGATTAGATTTGTGTAATTTCTTTGTAAGATTGAGAGATTATTTCGCGAGAAATTATGAGCTAAAACTCTGTGTGCATTATTGGATGTGATTGAGATTTGAGAAATGCTGAGAGTGTTTGAGTGACTCGAGTGTGGTTTGTAACCTCCGTGTATCGCTTGATGTATAGTGAAATTCGTTCCTGCTCTCCCCGTGGACGTAGGTCTTTACTACCGAACCACGTACATTTAATGTCCGATTTATTTTCTCGTGCTGTCTATTTATGTTCGATCGCTAGCTTTCGCGCAACAATTCGATCCAAATTTGGGAACCTACGTCCACAGAGAGAGTATGAATGAATCCCACTGTAGGAACAAGCGATACAATGAGGTTACAATCACTCGAACACTCAAACACACTCTCGATATTTTCTAGCCTCTAATTATACTCAATAACTCACTCAATATTTAGCCCCACACAATTTCTAATGAAATCTCACTCGAAGAATTATACAAGTTTTGCTCGCAAGAATTTAACCGGCTAAATCACTAACGGAAATAATTACAATAAGTAAGCCCTCAAGAATGAACTGGGCGCACTCTTTGTTGGACGTCTCCCACTCTCTTTTATAAGAGAAAGAACAAGACAAAAAAAAAAAAAAAGGACTCAATAAATGGCAACAACTGCGCCCACAAGACACATCTCTGGACGCCCTCCATTTTTCACGGCATGCAATGTGCATGCAATAATGAAGGAGAGAAGCAAGTGCCCGCTCGTAAGTCTTCTTCCTCCTTCATACACGCCAACCCCCTCATTAAATGAAAAGGACAAGAGGACAGCTATTCTGCTCACAATTGTGATCGCACGTAATCGAGTTCACATATTTTATTGGCCTGGATTTCGTTCGATGGGCTTACACTCGAGATATATTTCAACAAAGAAAAGAGAATTGAAAAAGAGAATATCAAGACAGCAGACGAGGGAGAAAGAGATTATGCCAGCGCAAAATGAAATAGAACAAGACACGATTATGGCTAGAATTGCATTCTCAGCGAGAGTAGGTCGATTGATCACAAATTGTCTGTCACAAGGTCGATTTTATTTCTCGAAAAGTCAAAATGGCTTTAGGCGCGATGATCTATCTTGCTGAAAAGGAACTGAATTCTTCAGTAGAAGACGATACTGCTCCTTTTGCTGATGGCTGATATGAAGTGGGAGGCTCGAATGTGCCAGGTGGAAGATCGGGCACTGAGGCTTCTTGCTGAAGATATCTGATAACTTTTCCTGCTTTCGGTCTTCTCTTCGGGTCTGGATGGACGCACCACAGTCCCAGCATCATCAAGCATTCCATTTCCTTTCTGTCGAAACTCGAACCCAATGTCTCGTCCGCTGCTTCAAGCATGTTTCCAGCAAGGTAAAGCTGCCAAACCCACTTGCGTAGCGAAACGTAAAATTCTCCTTCCCGAAAGGTCCTCCTTCCGCATGCGATTTCTAGAGCCACGACCCCGAAGCTGAACATGTCGGATTCTTTAGTAACCTTACCATCACTCAAGTATTCTGGCGCCAGGTAACCATACGTCCCTACCACGTCCGTCGTTTGTGTCCTGAACCGGGGGTCAACAAGCTTAGCCACTCCAAAGTCTCCGAGCTTAGTGTTGAAGTTCGTGTCGAGTAATATGTTTGCTGCTTTTATATCTCTATGGAGAACACACTGCTCTAGATCTTCATGAAGATAGTTGAGGGCTAGCGCAAGCCCTGAAGCGATCTTGTACCTCACATCCCATGGAAGACTTTTTCGAGTTCCAAAGAGATGATTGTCGAGGCTACCATTAGGCATATATTCATAAACAAGCAAAAACTCGCCTTCCTCTCGGCACCATCCAATGAATTGCACCAGATTTCGGTGTATCATGCGGCTTAGTATCTTGACTTCGTTGGTGAAGACCTCCTCTGAATGTTTGGATTTTGCAAAGATTCTTTTGACGGCGACTAGGCGGTCTAAACGGTTCAAAAATCCTTTATAAACTTGGCTGGACCCTCCTTGGCCTAGTCGTCGATCACTTGCGAAGCCATTTGTAGCAACAAGCAACTCTTGATAAGAGAATTTCACCGGCAATGGTACTATCTCTTTGTCCATGCCAGTCAGAGGTCGAAACTCGTATTTTTTCCTCTTCTTGATCACGAATAAGCAAGACCCTGCTGAAATAACCAGCAAGAGACATGCTATGGGAACAGTGATGAATGTTATCATCTTATACATCTTAGAGTTTACCTCCTTTCTTGATGTATGCAACGATGGGGGATGCACGACGTCCAAGTTTGAAGTAAATTCCCATGAGTTGATGCTGTGTCTCGTTGGATATAGGCCTGTTGCAGCTGAGATTCCAATTGCTACTGATGAAGGAAGAACTTGGGCAAGATTAATCGCGCAAGAAAGCGATGACTCTTGCTTATGCAGAGAAACTGGCTCACCATCAAACGACCAGGACACAGTAAGATTCTGGCTAGTGGAATTATAGGTCACCAAAACATGAGTAACACTAGCGTTGTGTGAGACGGCATCCCAACGGGCAGTAACGAGTGATGAGAGCGAGTTTCTGTCGATTCCTACGTGTTGCGTCGCAGGATCAAATTCTGGGTTCACATAACTATCGAACTCGACGGCCACAATTTGGTTCTGGGGCCCAGAATCATACGTGCTCCCATTGAAGAGTCCTATGTATCTACCAGCCGATTTAGGGGGGATTACGAAGCCAACAGGAGCAAGAAAGAAGGCCACGCCATCACTATATTGAGTGGAGTTGAAAACATCACAGGTGAAAGAGAAACGAGTAGAGAAATCTGCCTGTTTCCTCGTAACAGGATCCCATATATCAACGGGCTTGGAATACTGCACCAGGCCTCCTTGACAGATGGGATAGAAGCCTTCCGTGAGAACAACGGATCCAGACACAATCTTTGCAACTCCTTGGTAATGTATGTCGCTTAGATTCGTGCCGAAGCTGCTTACATTGAAGGAAACAGAACTGACAAAGGGGATAACAGGACAGCAAACGAGGGAGAAGAGGATGAAGAGAGTGAACAGAGGAAGAGAACAAGACATGGTTGTGGTGAATAAGCGTATTCTGCAACTGTTAAAGATGAGGATCGTGCCATGCAACTGGCTTGAGATGAGCGTGCCTTTTAATGAACCACAAATTCCTGGAACCAACTTTTGACTCGTTCAACGGCTTCTGCTTCTGGGCTTTTCTCCTCCGCGTGGTGGTACTCCTCTCCTGGAAATGTTGGAGTGGACTGCGTGCACACATTCCCAACAGCTCTATGGATTTCTATCTCGAGTATTGACATCTCTAACGAGACACTTCGGATTGTTTATTCAAAAAAATAAGGACACGTAGGAAATTTCAGCAATACAGAGCGGACCACGTCACTTGAATGGTTAGAATGCCGTTTCTTTGGTCCTTGCAATAAGAATTTATTGGAAAGACCTCAAAAGGCACAACCCAAAAGGCACGTATAAGCTGTACGGTCAAAATGCCAATTCTTTGGTGTAATAACTTTCTAAAAATCGGTTTCCTAAATAAAGTGACTCGGTCTAATGATCTTTGAGACTCCGTTTGCTTCACGGGAAAGAATGATTTGAATAATATTTTAAAAAAAATAATCGCGTATATCGCTTCAAATAATTAATTAATAAAGAATTTTTCATTATTAACGATAATTTATGTCCAAACATTTTCGTGGACGAACTGGGGGGATATAAGTGTCTTTCTTTTCTATTCATCAGTACTCTGAGATTGGAAATCAATTGATGATGGCTACACGACTTAAGATGTAGCGATATAAATGCTATCGGTTGGAATCATAGAGCTAAATAAGCGTCGCCATCGTCGGTCCCTGTTACATCTCATTGATAGCTTGCCAGTCGGTGCCCCGTCACCGTCAACCAACTCAGTCACCAGCGAAGGTTGCTTGACTACTGCCCCTCCTTCATAAAGCCTAGAGACAATGAGGGCGTTGGACATCAAGACGAAAGGTTGGGAAGGAGACCAGCCAAAATGTTACATAGGCCATATAGCTTCTTAAGTTACAGATCATGTTGATCGTCCTTATGTCTTCATAATAAAACATCTTCTTGAAATATAGCACATTAAATGCTTGGACTCGTATAAAGAAATTCGACTAGACCAAGTACGTATGGGAGCTGAATCTCAAATGATGCTCTGCATCATTTACATGCACCTACCAACTATGACAATGGTAATGATCTTTTCAGACCTACCAACTATGACAATGGCAATGATCTTTTGAAAAGATCATTGCCATTGTCATAGTTGGTAGGTGCATGTAAATGATGCAGAGCATTATTTGAGATTCAGCTCTTATACGTACTTGGTCTAGTCGAATTTCTTTATACGAGTCCAAGCATTTAATGTGCTATATTTCAAGAAGATGAATCTCAAATGATGCTCTGCATCATTTATATGCACCTACCAACTATGACAATGGCAATGATCTTTTCAAAATCTGAAGCAAGGTGTAATTCTGCCAATGAAACAGTTCAAGCTGCAAACTTTGTCCATACAGCAATTACAAGCTAAGTAAAACGATGTATAGAACGGGATCTTCGGGTTCTGATCTCCCTTGGTTTCTTATTGTTAGACCTCTTCCGTTCAATATACCTAGCTTCGATGGCAATGTCCAAGACGAACTCTTTGGCGGGCACGCCAGGATTGAATATAAGGGATTCTTCTATAGAAAGGGAAGTGGATTTCTTGACCCGATTCTCTTTTGCGGAAAGATTTAGTCCCATGGAAATTGGCGAAGGCTTGGCATCTTTCCTCGCTCCGGTTGGCTTTGCAATCCCACCCGACTTTGGTCGTGCCTAGTTAGAATTGGTCAACGAGGCCATGATGGATGATGGCACAAAGAACCAAATTGCAGTTGTGGAGTTTGACGTGCTTGGAGATGGGGAAGTCAAGCATTTGTACCCGAACGTTGGCACATTGGCATCAGCAACTCACTTTCCTCGCTGGTAGATGGCAGTTGGGATCTTGAATTATATAGCTTGGTGACCTACAATTCCACTACCAAGAGCCTCAGCACCTTTTGGTCATTCAATGACAACACAGCTTTGCTCGACTGTAAAACCAACTTTTCCCTTTCCTGCCTCACTGATCTCATGAAGCACTTCCGCGAATCGATCGTAATTGGGTCTTCAGCTTCTTATGACATCCATGAGCAAACATACGGTATCAATTCGTGGGAATTCACTTCAAACTTGGATGTTGCATGTCGGCAATCAGCTAACACAACCCTCTCTCAATCAAACTGCATGATTCGCTGGTTGACCATACTTTGTGACAGATCTCACAGCATGTCTCTTGCTATCACCAGTTGCGACCGGGGTTGCTCGTGGAGAAGAGGAAAATATATGATTCTCGAGCAAAAGCAGCGTTTTCAAATGAAGTTGTCTTGTCAAGAGTGGGTTGCAGCTTACTGATGGCTTTGCAAATGTCACACCCTGAAACCATCAAATATGACACGGCCGTCCTTTCACCCAAAGGATACAGTCTTAAATACAAACCTGATATTAAAGTATATATATCCAACTATCTCAACTGTACTCATATCCAAACAGCAACTAAAACAACAACTACCAATGTTCACGTCTATATCCCTCTCGTTCTATTAGTCACTAAATGAAGAACCTGAAAAAGATTGGAAGGAATAGAGTGAGCAACCACAGCTCAGCGAGTAGTACATCTCTTTTAAGCGGATCGAGCACCTACTATGTATATTTACAAAACCGTAACGAAAATCAATATTTCGATTCATAATAAATGTATAACTTCAAATATAAGTTATTTACTTTCAGCAAATATTTGTATGCATACGATCATAATGAACAATGAATTACGTTGTCACATGAATAGTAAAATACTACAATACACGTTGTCGAATACCACGGTTTGTGCACATACAATACCAAAGCGGGCTGTGTCTTTCCAAAAAAGTATACGTATATTAGCAATTCTCAACACAGCATATGTACAAGGTCAAAAACAAATCCCATCTTTTCAACAAATTCAGTTCTATCAGTAATGTCAAAACAAAACGTCAATGATTTATTGCATTGATTAATGTCATAAAATCGTACACCAATGGTCCATTCCAACGACTTTAAATCACATGCCAATGATCCATCCCATTGACCAATCTCGCATCACATCACATCTCAAGGCTCTAAAGGTGGCTTTCACAAGACTCACATAATCATGTTGCACTTAGACTTTGATCGACACATATCAATTGTATAAGACTCTAGAGGTTGTTCACACAAGACTCACGTCATCGTGTAGCACTTAGCCCTTGAACAGCACATATCAATAGTACAAGGCTCTAGAGGTGGCTCGCATCACTGTGCACCACTTAGTCCATGCACAATATGCATACTCATAACTCTCCACTGGATTTCAAGTGATCAGGAAAATAAATCCATCATCCCCAATAATTCACAAAACTAATCCAGAATATGTATATCACAAACTGATTTCGCAAGCTAAAACAAATGACATTTTCACAACAAAGCTCATCAGCCAACAACGTTATGATTGCTTACCAGGTGTTGCTAATCGGGGTCAGGACGACTTGGCGAGGTGACGTGACGTGGACGCACAAGAAAGCCCTTTCCTTTCTTCTTTCTCTCTCTTTCTCTCTTTCTCTCTCTTCTTCGTGCGTGCTCTCGGTTTAAAAAATAAAGGTCCCCTATTTTAGGGTGGGTCCTTTTTCTTTTTCTTTTCTTTTTTTTTATTTTCTTTTGTTGACTTTTCAACCTTCAATTCTTTTTTTCAAGGGTGGGTCCCACCACCGGTTGACCTAGTCAAAGAAGTAAATATTATAGCAAAAATGATCGGAGTCTTAGCCGAGTAGCATATGGCCAAGTTACAAAGGAACGCTGTGCCGCATAGATCGTGAGAGTGGCCGTCAAGAGAATCTTCGCAAGATCCAGACATTCCGAGAAGGTGTTCATCGAAGAAGTAAGGATTATCAGCCTCATGAGGCATCGAAACCTGGTGCAATTTATTGGATGGTGTCAAGAGAAACACGAGTTTTCGCATGCCCAACGGTAGACTTGAAAATCATCCCTTTGGGGATGTGCGGGACAAGATAGCTCTAGGCGTGGCGTCGGCCCTTAATTACTTTTATGAAACTTACAGCAACGTGTACTTCACAGGGACATAATATCAGCTCATGTACTATCGGACACAAATTTCACGACCAAAGCTCGGTGATTTCGGAATGGCTACTGCCGACAGAGGGTTCAAATGACACATGGTTTATCAGGCAGTAGAATACGTGAAAGATGGGAAGGCTGCGAAAGAATCTAGCATGTTTGGCTTCGTGGTTGCAAACTTGTGATGATGGAGATTGCTTGCGGGAGGACTTATCAGGATGTGGAGAACCATCTTCCACAAGTTAAGGAAGGACTTATCAGGATGTGGAATACCGTTTCCGCGAGTTTAAGTGGGTTCGGCTGCTTTACCTGTCAAATAGCATCCTTGACGCAGCTGATGAGCCATTGGGGTCTTGTTTTTTATTAGAAGCAAACGGGATGGCTTCATGATGGTGGGTTCTTGTTTTGATTAGAAGCCAATGCGATGCTTGATGATGGCGGGTTTGTGGTGTGCGCGTCCGGATCCTTAGGGGAGACCTAAACTAGGAGAAGCGACGAGTTTTCTCCGGCCACCAGTCCCAGCACCGGAGCTTCCATGTAATGCATGCAAAGAACCTAGTTCGAATCACCATCTGGCTCTGCAGCAGAATGCTCTGTCCTGGGCTCCCCCAGTCCATTTTCAGCAAGACATATCTTGGCTTTATAGAACCATGCAGCTACGAGGTCCTTGTGGGAGAGAAACTGGAGTACGTAATTTTGGGTCGTGATCCAAATTGGCAATATGAGACAGAATTCCAAGTAAATTACAAATTCAGCATCAAATATTCCTATCGATTGACGTTCCCTAGAGGGGCTCTCTCTCTCTCTCTCTCTCTCTCTCTCTCTCTCTCTCTCTCTCTCTCTCTCTCTCTCTCTAACTGTAGATCAACTTCATCATCCCGTAGAACTTCTTCCATGGTAGTGCAAGCATCCAACAGCAAAAAACCCAATCCCCTTCACGGGATTCCAAAGATGCTTACATACAAGACCTAACAGCTAGAGATCGTTCAGGATTCGATGGAACTACTAATAGTACGTGCCACACCATCTTGATGAGGAAAAAGCACTAAAACATGGCGACATACTTAATGGCTGAACAAAATTCAGAGCCATTGGAGGAAATAATCATAGGAGTGCGAAAATCACATTTATGCGGCACGGATGATACATTACATTGACTAGCGAGCTGAATTCCATCCATTCCGACTATACACAGTCGGTAGCTAAGCTGAGGATCTAACTCCACAATACGCAAACTGAACGAAAGAAGCAACATTAGGCAAGCCAGGCATACCATGCTGTAACCTCTACCGCTCAACTAGCAAAGCTGGAGCTTGGACAAAATTATTACACCTTGTCCAAAGAAATATGCCTCGTGAGACAAGACATTAACTTCTTTTTGTCCAGGCAATGGTAAAGAAGCTCCTCTGAAAAATGGAAATGTCCCAACTTTGAATGAGATTGAAATTGATCATTACCGAAGCAGCAGGGTTGATTCAATATTGCAACACAAAATTCAGTTCTCACTCCCCTAACAATATTTGCAACAAGTTACTCAAGAGAGAAGAGAATTGAAACACTAACTTTAAAAAACCATATATTCTTCAATAAACCCAAAGAAGAAAAAGTCCAGGCCCAACGGCAGCGCTCTAGGGCTGCGCTGGGGTTGACAACACCTCGCATGTTTTGTTTCAGTTTGCTCTGGGTGTCGCCCATTCAACACGAAGGATGAGGTTATCATAGCCATATCCATTGAGCTTATTGATGGCCCTCTCAGCATCCTCTTTGTTTACAAAGTTGACAAAACCAAAACCTCTGCTCAAACCTGTCTTCTGATCAATCGCAACATACACACGACTAACTGGGCCAAATGTGCGGAACAGTTCAAGCAGATCGGGCTCTCGAGTGTCCTCTGACAAATTAGTCACACGGACAGAGTTCTCTTCATTCCTACGCCTCATCTCCGTCCCAGTTCTCTCTGCTCCAGCTCTCATGCTAGGAGGCACATAAGCTCCCTTAGTGGTCGTTGCCTCTGCTGTCGCAGGCTTCTCAACAAAAGTCTCAACTGGTTGAGCAAGGTCCTTGTACGGGCATCTCGATGTCCAGTGATCTCCCTTCTTACCACAGGTCCTGCAAACCATGAGAACAGCACCTCCTTTAGTAAGCTGAGCCAAGCTATCCCCACTTGCCTTCGTTTCTTCAGCTTTAGTACCTGTCATAAAGATCTCCTATTAGACCCAAAAAAAAAAAAAAAAAGAGCAACATTGGACCTACAAAGATTCCTTCAACAAACAATTTCACTTGAGATTGCCAATTCCCTCACACTTAAAGCTTTATCAAATTGAGAGATTTCATCAGCAAGGCAAAATGTCAAGTGAATATATGTCTTTACAATTAAATACAAATGCAATCTATTCAAATTTTCCACATTGCTTCCTCCAGCAACTGATTGAGAGATCAGCAGGTCAGGGAGATCCATTTCAACCCAGATGGAAGATCAACTAATCAAGATATAATTGGACAGAGTCAGGAAGACGAAGTATTAGATTCCTTCTCCAAAAACAATTGAATGACTGTTAAAGAGATGTCTATGGAAGATAATTAGGGAGTTCATATGCTGAGCACCAGCTGTAGATGCAAACTGGTTTACCAACTCCACAGAACGATCCCGCAGTTTTGCATCATACTAATACATATCTATACGCGCACGCAAAATCACAGTCATAAGAGAGGAAATACCCAGAAGAGGGAAAAATTAAAAAAGAAAAGACTAAGACAATACCAGGAGCCCTAGGCCTCTCGAGCAGTATCTCCTCTGTGGACACCATCGTCAGTCGGGCACCGACGTCCTCGTGGACGGCGTCTCCGAATTTTGCCCAATTCCGACGCTCCACCGCGCTCTTGCTGAGCCGAGCCTTGGCAAGCTTCCTGACCCGGGTGGTGGTGGTGATCTTCACCTTGTTTCCGTCCTCGTTGAACTTGTACTCGATCACCTTCTTGATGCCGTTCTCGTCCGGGCCGATCACCTGGCGAGGCGGCAGCAGGAAGTCCAGATCCTCCCCGTCGTCCTCGTCGAGCTCCCCCCACCGGAGCTTGCTCGGCTTCGGCGGCGCCGCCAATCCGTTCCTGTCGAAAGCCATCTCTCGAGCTGAAGAGAATCAAGTAAGGTCGGGGGATGACGGTGAAGTTCTAGGGTTTTGTGTGGCGAGGACAAACGAAAATTGGAGATGAAGAGGATAAAAAGTGGAACGTGACCCGGAGGAAGACATATATACATCATCGTTTGGGCGGGCTTAGTCGAGTGTTTGGGCCCGTAGATGCTGGTGGATCCGGGCTCATTGTAGAAGAATGCTTTGTGATGGGCGGGCCGGGCAATCGGCGCCCTTTGTGGGCTCAGACCGGCTTATAAGGGCCCAATAAAAAAAACTTTTGTGAAGATGGAACCACGTGACGCCGAAAAGACAGGACAATTATTCAAAAAGTCATAAATCTATTGTACATCGGTCATTTCGGTTCTAAACTTTTTAATTGTGTCAATTTAGTCTTAAATTTTTTTGATAATTTTCCAATTTCAAATTTATTCTAAGATGGTGCGAGCGTAAGCTCTACCTTTTTATGAGAATTCAAGGGTATGAGTTTAGAAATCCCGCCACCCGAAGGTCAATAGAACACTACGCAAGTCCTATGAAACAATTGAATTCGGCACTTGGGCTTGTGTGGGCGATCCTGACTTGGAACAGTATACACGCAATAGCTGGGATTTGAACGGGCGACCTCCGACTTGTAAATTAAAAATTCACCGACGCTTTCGATAGCCGTGTGTCTAATAAAAACCCCCACTTTGTTATATCCTTTAAAAGTAGTAGTCGTGTAGACAAGCCATGTGGGTAATATATATGTCCGAGTCAAGCTAAGGAGGTGGGTCGTCCTTGTTCGGCAGATCAGGGGTTAATTGATGAACGAGTCTTGAACGCATTGGTCAATGCAATCCCACCATTGCTATGAGACATACGACCTTGACCATTCTCTTTCTGATTTGAATGAAAACCAGATTGGAACCAAAGGATGGTGCATAAGGCGATTCATCAGGATATAAAGTCAGCGGGAAAAGTGTCCAAAAAGTCATAAAATTTTTGCATCAGTGTCGGTTCGATGCCAAACTTTTTAATTGTGTCAATCTAATCATAAGCTTTTTGGATTTATGCCAATTGAGTCTATCCTACCAATTTTTTGACGGAAATCGTTAACGTGAACGCCGGTCGTCTTATGTGGCATGATTGGTATTGATGTGGATATTATTTTAATATTATTTTAATGTTTTTTCAATTTTTTTATGTTGGAGGATCTCTTAGGATGCTTACATGAACTTCTTTGTTTGCTTTGTTTAAATGAACCTGATTATTCATGAGACGTTTATGAATTTGGCATACACGTGAGCATTGTGACCATAAATTTCACGCGAGATAAGTGTCACTAAGCAAAACTTGCAAAACAATTTAGGTCATAACTCTTGCACGCGATTGAACTAAGACCGAACAACAAACATTAACATTATTGACATAATTCTCCCAAAAGCTCATTAAAAAAAGGGTCTTCTCATTTGCTAGCGACTACTTCAGGTTAAATGTACATTATAACAAATGTTTGGATTTTTCGTACATTGACTACACATATCTTAATTCTTACTTTACACAAAAAAAAAAAAAAGACTACACATATCTTAAGTTATGTAATACTGTAATTTTTTTTTTATCTGTGGTTGCTTAATTAGTGACTAAAGACACTCAATAATAAAATGTACTTAAAAATATCCTTCAAATTTAGCTCAATTGAATGTATCACAACATGAATTCAATGCTCATAAGAGCAAAAATCACATTCATGCAAGAATCAAAATTTGAGAACTAAAACTTCACCTTTAAATATTTTGACTTTGGTCAAAGAGAATATACAGAGTTGACTTTTAAGCTTGAGTTTTTCATTTAGTAAGACCATCGTTGTCGTTTAAAAGAATGTATTTGGGTTCAAAGCATAGAATTTAGTGGAGTTTCAAATTAGTCCATGCCTAGAACATTTATGGTAAGAAAAAAGACTTTTGAGATTTGAGTGGGGGGACAATAGAGAGGCCAATTTTATTGTTAAAAAAAAACTTATTCGGGCCAAAACTTCGAAATTAGGGTGGTCAAATTAACCTATACTTAGAGTAATTATGCTAATTAACAAAATATTGACAATTCGATTGCCCCACCCCAATGTGCAATGTAGGTTCTAAGAATTTAACTCGCACTACTGTTGGACATAGCCGTCGCGAGAGACGGGAGGTTTGGAGACTTTTATTTCTAAGCTTTCTGGATGTCCCTGTTTAATGGCAGAGTTCAAAACTAACTTTATACACAATTCATGTATGCAATCATTGAAAAATAAAAGTAGGAAATAGCAAAGGGGAGCCAAAGAACAAGTCAAACTATCCTTCCTTGCCGATTGCCATAAGGTCCGGGTGCTTCTTCTCTCGCCCTTGATCGAACGCACCCTTCACGAACAAAGTCGAAGAATCCTTCCGCGAAAGCTTGGCCAAACTAAGCTGGGGAACAGTACCCATGATCGAGGCGATCGATTTATTCCGCGTCGGAAACGCCTCCTAACAAATCTCTCAATCCCGCCCAATCCTGCCGCGCCGCGCTTCCCCCACATCGTCCATTTCGAACAAACACCTTTTGCTCTCCACGATGCTTCTCAGCCAAGCAACTTTGCAGCATTTCAAGGCTATCATATATTTCTCAAAGAAGCATGCTTGCATTTCCAGCAGCATCATAGGATGGCGCTCGACGGTCGAGCAGCGGGCCCGGGTGGAAAAACGTGACTATCCTGGGGGAAGACGTCCTTGTGGGGGGATGAAATCTACAAAAACGGAGGCATCGTCCTACCGCACAAGGTGGATCCGGGCTTATTGTAGAAGAATGCTTTGTGATGGGCCTGATGGCCGGGCCGGGCAATCGGCTCCCTTTATGGACTCAGACCGGCTTGTAACTTAGGGCCGAATAAAAAAAATCTGTGAAGATTGAACGACGTGACACCAAAGAGAACGAATAATTATCTAAAAAGCCATAAACCCGTTGCACGATGGCCAATTCAATTTTATATCTTTCAAATGTGTCAATCTAATCCTAAGTCTTTTTTTTACGATTTGCCAATTTCAAAGTCATTCTAGGATGGTGCGAGTGTATTTATACAGTATTGAAGCTTCACCTTTTTTTTTATTACAATTTAATGGCATGAGGTCGAACATCCGTCTACCAAAAAGTCAATCGAAACACTGTGCAAATCGATTGAATCAATTGGCTCGACACTTTGGCTTGTGTGGGTGATCTCGACTCGGAACAATATACGACAATTGGAACAAGTATACACATAGTATATGGGAATCGGTAATTTAACAGCAAAGGCAATAAGAAATCCAATAGATAATATTATTTCCAATGCCACAAGATACGATTGATTAGCTAATGGTTCTAAATTTAATGTTAGTTCATTGGAACCATATAAACCAATACCCAGAACCCCTATTAATAGAAAAATGAAACCTTCCGTAGTGTACTAAATAAATTTTGTAGCGGAATGCAAACGTTTCTCTCCCCCCCAAACTTCGATAGAAGTAGATAAACGGGGATTAACCTAACTCTCACATGATGAAAAAAAGTAAAAGGTCTCGAGAAGAAAATAATCATATTTGATCATTATACATTGCTAACATCACAAAATGGAATAATCGAGAATCTCGAGTAACTGGTTCTCGATAACTATGTGTATAATAAAATCCCTTTTTGTTATATCCTTTAAAAGTAATAGTCGTACAAACAACCCATGTGCGTTATATATGTGTCCGAGTCAAAGCTAAAAAGGTGGTTCATCCTCTCTTTTTTTTTGGTGGTCCAAAGGTGGCTCGTCCCTGTTCGGCAGATCAAGGGTTAATTGAGGAACGAGTCTTGAACGCATTGGTCAATGCAATCCCAACATCGCTATCAGACATAGGAACTTGACCGTTCTCTTTCTGATTTGAATGAAAACCAGATTGGAACCGAAGGATGGTTCATAAGGAGATTCATCAAGATATGAAGTTGGTAAAGAATAGACATACAGAGAGAAGGAGAAAAATAGGGAAGAAATGGTTCTACTCCTACACACGTTCTGATACTGGTTGTATTGGCAATTACATGGTCATAGACCAATCCCACATAAATTTGGTTTTTCACTCAATTCATACGTGTTGTTAATCAGTTTTCTCACTGACCAGTCATCGCATCACAGTATAAATTATTGCCATACCGACATCTCTTTTGATTACTCTACAAGATGAAGGTTCAAGATATTCTAATGCCGAAGATCTCATGCGGCGCGGAAAAAGTCTACGAGCAATATGTGTTGAATAGCTAAGAAACCAAACACACGTAACTTGGGAAGTGGGTGATTACTATAGGTAGCAAATTTTGCCCTTTTGAGTAATTTAGAATACTAGTCTTTAAACCCACCGACAGCCCAAGAAACAAGAGTTGTCTGACCGGGATCACCTTAACTATGCCATTATTACTACCCCTAATCGAGGTTTTAAGGGTCCATGTCGGTCCTCGTCCCACCAGGTTGTCATTGTGTGGCTCACATCATCAGAAAAGCATGTGTGGTTTTTTGCACCTCAAGATACGCCAACGAAAGAGAGACCTCCCAAGCTTCTCTCGGCAGATACATCATCCTTCTCCCTTTTGCTGATTTGGTCCATTGCAATACAGTCACAAAACTTGCACAATCGACATCAACCATTTCAATGGAAACCCTAACCGTAAAAGAATTCGAGTCGGCGGGCTGAGAGGGTTTGAGATCGTCCACATATATGTCTTTCGTGGTCTTCCTCCACTAGTAGGTTTTTTTCTCGGAAAACTCAATTAGTTTGATAATGATCGAGTGACGTTGCTTCTTCGGCCCAAACCAAATTGAACTATCATCGACCTTTACAAATTTAGGAGTGGCAAATGGCAGTCCTTGCAACAAAAAAGGGGAAAGGGGCGACAAAGAAAAACCAGGCCGGCCACGAATTTGGGTAATATACGTTGGCACTACAAGAATATTTCTGACCTTAAGCAGGCCAAAACCTTGAAAGGAGGATCTTAACCAAACATAGCCATAACTTGCTACGTGGTCAAAGGGGGACAACCAAAAGAAAGTCAACGCCATTCTTGCGTTAGGTTAATCGCATGAAGGTCCAGATCTATGTTTATACTTGTCTAGCATCTAACTTCTAAGCAAAGACCATCTCAACATGGTCCTGTGCTGGGTTTCGACCTATAATACCTAAAATTATTTTCATTGTCCACATATTATTTTCTACCGATAAAGGGGAGAAGCCCCAATAAAAGGCACGTGTTCGCATGCAGATGACCAGAAAAACAAGGAAAGAAAGGAGAAATCAGAGTCAAATTTGGTATTAATCTGAAGGTGGGCACGTTGCAGACCCCAGATCTGATCCTCTCTTTGTTTGTGGTCAATGATCCGCCGCTAGAATCGGACGTAGATCAAGAGCCTTTTATGTGGCGGGCGTTTCCCTCTCTAGAATCCAAGGTGCTTGCGTGCTCTTTTCTTTCGAAAGAAAGGAGCAACATTCAACTCGGTCATTTCGGGTCAATCCAAACTTTACTTCGAAAAGCAAACGAAGTCGCGAAATCAGTAGGTTTAATCCGCATTATAGGTTGGGGATCCGCAACATCTCATGCCAAAACTCTGCGTGCGAGTCGTGACCCGACTCATATGGTGTCCTAGACGCAAACAATTCGCGGGTCATCTAGTTCGCATGTATTGCACATTAAGTACATGGAGAATAGTTATCGACATAAGCATCAATGGCATTGTTGGCCCTAGGTAGATATGTTAGCATCCTGTTTCTTCTAGAGTCTCGGTTTGCATGCTTCATAATGAGAAGATGGTCTTGATCTATAATTTCTATGGTCAAGTTTTAACCTAATGAATTATCAAAGTCGACTTAGATCCGAAGTCAAACAATTTATAACTTTATTAGGGTTTTTTTATTTATTTTGGTTGAAAAATAAAAGAATTTTGTGTTAGGTTGCTTGACAAAAGAAGAAATATCCTCCTTCATTTTTCAATTTCTCGATTTAGCTTGCTTGCGTGTTGTACGAGATGATTCAATGGATGAGGTAAATACTAAAAAAGTCATAAACCTATCAAATTGACACAAATTCAATTATAAATCTTTCAATTTGATCAATTTAGTTCTAAACATTCTATGTTTGTGCCAATTCAGTTTTTTTTTTTTTGTTGTCGAAGTGTCAATTGGGTTCATATGGCCAATTTTGGCCAAAAATTGCTAACATAGACGCCGATCATCCTACGTTGCACGATTGACGTTGGTGTGGACAAATTATACAACTCTTTTTTTTTTTTTTGTTAACTTGCCGAAATACCTTCCTCACTCTCTCCAATTTATTGTTTATTCTTTTATTAGGCTAATCTACAAAAGTGTCTTTATTTCTATCATCTCTCTCATTAATTTCATAATATAACTATTCCATTACACCCATCAATATATTAATTTACCATATCTCATTATCATTCCACCTAGAGAATGTTGTCAATTTTAAGTCATGGTCTCATTTTTTCATTTGCAAAGAAGTTTCTATTTATGATAGCTTATGAACGCACAATTAATTGCCTTTCTTTCTAATAATGTGGGTGAAACTATATTTCAAAGTCGAAAATTAAAATTCAATTTAATTATTTAGCCAATCATGATGAAAAAATTGTAAAAAAAAATGATCAAAATTTGGAAAAGGTTAATATGTTAAAAGCATGATCAAATGTCAAACTATTTTATTTAGATCATATCTAAATATTAACAAAGGATAGGCACATAAAGGAAATAACATAAAACTTCTTGCTGTTCAACTCCCACTATGAAGAAGGTACTTAATATCAATTATTAATTCAATCTTATAGCAAGTGGATCAAAACTTCAAAATATGCTTAAAATTTTCCCCTAAAAAAATCTAGTGCGAGATTGAAAGTACAAAATATGTAAATAAATTTTCAACCACATCCAAGCTCAAAAGGATGCATAAATCAACGATGTTTAGCTTTAGAAACCTATAAATTTATTACAGAAAATCATCCACAAGGTCAAAAATTACTAAATCATTAGATTGAATTTTAATTTTCAACTTTGAAATAAAGTTTCTCTCAAATTATTTCATAAAAAATAAGCAGTCAATTGTGTGTTCATAAACCATTATAACTAGAAATATCTAACCTTTTATACAATTTTTGTAATTAAAAATAAAGACCTTATCTAAGCAAAGTGATAACATAATGCATGATAAGATGATATTTTATTCGGTGTAATTTGATATTTATAATGTGAAATTGCTAACTTAAAGAGAAATAGAAACAAAGACAATTATGTTAGTTAGGTTGATCAAAAAAATAATAAATTGAAGAGATAGAAAGGTGTTTCGGTCTGTTGTTTGAAAAAAGTAGTGGCTTAGCCAAATGGAGTAGAAATAACCCCGCCCTTTTTCTTATTTTGTTTTTTGTTTTTACTTTCAATTTTTTCATTCTGGCGGGTGAGGGTCGCGGCCCTCGCCCAAGCCATTGCTGGCTACAATAAAAAAATAAAAAAATCAGAAAAAGTATAAAAAATTGTAAATTTGTCAATGTCAACGTCGGTCATGCCACGTAGAACGCTTGAACTAAGGCTAAAGTTCATGTCGCTGATGTTTTTATCAAAATTGATCGAATAGACTAAATTAGTATCAATGTAATAAGTTTACGACATTTTTTTGTTGCTTTCCCCGCTGATGGACCTTCATAGGCAC
Organism: Rhodamnia argentea; assembly: GCF_020921035.1. NCBI lineage: Eukaryota > Viridiplantae > Streptophyta > Magnoliopsida > Myrtales > Myrtaceae > Rhodamnia > Rhodamnia argentea. The sequence goes on along the minus strand of NC_063154.1, from coordinate 2,813,332 downwards.
AACGAACGTAGCTCCACTCTTGCCGTCGCGTGGGTATTTTGGCAAGCTGTCGATGAGTATGAGTGAAGTGCGGTTTCCTATTTTGTACTAGCTTAGTACGAAGTCGCATGTTACTCCATCATATAATGCAACTTTTATTTATTTATTTATTTATTGGTAAGGTATAATGCAACTTTTATAATGTCCTTTCCCCCCGATTTTTATTTATAATGGGGATGAAGGATGGCTTCTTGGATGATTTTCCATGATTTTAATTTTCTTGTCCCACTTTCATATTTGCCTTTTTGTTTGTTTGTTCCTTCTTTTCACCTAACCTAACACCATTATTCAGAATATATATACACACACGATATGGATTTGAATAACAAATAGATCGCGTGTAATCTTCAATAATTTTTTTTGCATCTCGCTCTTTACTCGATTTGTTCTTATATTTCGAAATATATTGTGACTATACATTTGGATATGAGTCGTTTGCTATTTTATTGTCCTGTATAGCAGTAGTTCGGGAAAAGTGTCGAAAAAGTATTAAACCTATTATATTTATACCAATTCAATCAACTTTTTATTGGTGCCAATTCATTCATAAACTTTTTTGTATTTGTGCCAATTAAATCCATTCAGCCAATTTGACCAAAAATAGCTGGCGTGGACGTTGATTGTCCCACTTGGTACATCGGAAATTGATGTGGATATTTTTTTATATTTTTTAATATATTTGTTATTTGTTCCTTTTTTTATCTTTCTTTTATGATTTTTTTAATAATTTAAGACCTGCTAGGGTCGCTGGCCTACCCCCGCAAGCCCCCAAGAGAGGGTTGGCGACCCTCGTCAGCATTGGGTGACATTGATGTCAATTCAATCATAAACATTTTATTACCGCCAATTTAATTCTAAACATTTTGTATTTGTGCCAATTGAGTCTAAGCGATCAATTTTTGCCGGAAATCGTTGGCGAGCACACTAATTGTCCTACATGGCAAGTTGTCATTGACGTGGATATTTTTTTAATATTCTAATGAATTTTTTGTTTTTTTCTTTTTGTCTTATTTTTCTTTTCTGTACATTTTTTTTTGGACCTTGTTTGGACACTTTTCCCATGGTAGTTCTTACTTCCCTTTTTTTTTTTTTCGGGTGGGATTATGAAGTAACTTCATTTCACTGGTTAAAATGTAATTATTCAGAAACAAAATAACCCAAAGGGCCTTGGGGGGGGGGAAGAAGGGTGTGGGAGCCCCAACTTAAAACATCCATTCTATGTTGAACAAGAAATCTTAAAACAAATCAATTTGAAATCCCAACTTATCTAAGAGGGAGCGTATTTACAGTCTTTTCGGTTTCATAATTGTAAGTGTAGCTTACTTGATCCAAGAACATCCATGTGAATTAAAATTGACAATATGATTAGCGTAGAACAACAAACTGATAATGGAAGTTGCCATCCATAAGGAATGATTGAATATCATGCCTAAAACTATGGCATCGGCTAAGGAAATCTACGTATTCTAAGATGAAGGTAACAGTCGGGATCCGCAAACAACCGAAAAAATATTTGAAACGTCTCTTTTGCCGAATGTCTATGATTTGTAAAGCAAGATTTTTTAGTAATATTAGTATCATACCTGTGCTATGAGTGGATGCTCACATATAGTTTTTTGAATAGTTAAACTTAAGTTCCGTAGTTTTAACTGGGTCTGATAATGAGAAATCAATAATGTGGATCCGAATTGAATCATGGCAATATAAGTTGTAATTTTTTAAATAAAATAAAATAAGATTAATTAGCTAAAACAAATTCGAAAAATTATGTCGACCAATCATCTTTTCCGTAAAAGAACATTCTCAATAATCAAAACCGCTTTCTTCCCCCTTTTGTTTTTGACCCACAATTAGGAAAGTACGATTTTATCCCTAACCTCTCGAAGCGGCCAAAAACTGAAACAACCACGAAACCACTCCCCGGACCCCCCGAATTTCCTTGGACCACACAAAAAGCCAAAAAAAAAACCCTTCGTGATTTCCGAATTTTCGTCTTCATTTTTAATTTCGGGTACCGCATGGATTGCGAAGAGCTTTGAGTGTCCGTTAATGGAGGCCACACATATAAATACCCACCAATCTCTCTCTTTGCCATTGCTCTTCGCTCTCCACAGCTAATCATCTCGCCCCCTGATCCTCCGGTGGGGGGGTTGTCTCAAGCGAAGCGAGAGCAACTCGCTTCCGGCTCCTCTAAATTCGTTCCCAGCTCGGGGTTTGCGGTCTCTCTGTCGTCCGGATCCGGTCAGGTATTGAAGGAATGTGACTGATTTGCGAGGTGGTTCCTTCACTTCTGCGTGAATTGAACGCTTTTGGTAATGTAATGGGTGTTTGATTCTGGGTTTGTTCTGTGGGAGGAGCTGTTTTCAATTCGGAGCTCTGTCCCCACATACATTCATGGCTTTTCTTGAAAGGGCTTTCTCCGTTGTTTGTCTTGGCTTCTGATTGACATTTTCCTGCCCCTTTTCTTTTCTCTCCTTTTCTCTTTCTTTAGCCTTCGTTTTCAGCTTTTAAGAAGTGTCGGTGGTGTAGGTAATTCATAGATCACCTCCGTGTATCTTCCCTCGTTCATCGAAACGTGCCTCTTTAAGCGCGTTTTAGCCTTAATAGCTGCTAAAAAAAACAATTTTTTTTGTGGGGGGCGGGGGGCGTTAGATCTGCTATTATTTGCTGCTAGTTCTTGTGAACCGTAATCTGATCCCGCTACTGGAGTGTGTGAGTGTTCCTCTTTGTCGATATGTAGCCACATCCGTTTCTGGCTCACACTGAATGAAAATATTCCCTTTCTTTCACCCTGTTGAGTACCTATAGTTCCTGTTATTTCAGTGATTTTATCTTAGGCTTGGAATTATGCATGCGGTTTTATGAGTTTTTGCTTAAAATGAGCTTTGTCCATATTGTCCGAAGGTAGTGATGGCAAGATGTCGTTGTGTTATAACTATTTAACATGTTATTGGTATGTTTCCATTATGAGGTATATTCGTCATTTTGAATCTCGGGTTGTAACCGCGAGTTCCCACTAGCATTTGGTTGTGGACAAACTCATTTGTTTCTCTCATTTATAAGTCCAGGCTGTATTGCAGCTGGAATTTGTTTCCTGCTACCAGTTTGCTTTTTCCCGCGCTTTAAATGTGGTGATGTAAGCTGTGGTCCTTCCGTCTTTTGTTGTTTCTTTAATCCGTATCCTGTGGTGTTTTATCTGTGACTTGATAGATTGGTGTTGCTTTTGTTTGCATCTGGCATCTTTTTACAGCTTTAGAAACACTTTTGATGTCGACTAGGAGTTTATTAGAGCCGTTTCTCCCTTCATGGCAGTATATGAGGAAGGGCGTGCAATTGATCTGCCTATAAGTGTATACAAGATTGAAGAAACCGGCATTTATCTCAACTCGCCTTTGATATACAGATTTTGTAACCTACAGGAACCTAGGGACAGTTTCATAATGAAGGCTCTAATTCTTGTTGGTGGATTTGGGACTCGGTTGAGGCCTCTGACACTTAGTGTCCCCAAGCCACTTGTTGACTTTGCTAACAAACCCATGATCCTGCATCAGGTATTGTTTCAGATCCTTTTGTTTGAAAGTTTATTCTGATGCTGTTTGATCATGTTTGCTCTCCTATCCTTGGAGATAACTTCATCTTGGTTGTGAATTTACTTGTGAGATGTATTCAGTCCGTGAGCAGTGTAAGAGTATAATCCTACTGTAAATTCACTATTGGCTGCAGACCGGTTTTAGCTATATCTACCATGTTCTTTGTTCTTTGATGATTCGTTAGATTATCAACATGCTTTTTCTCTAACAAGTAAGATATAGCATCTTAGGAGAGCCGGCAGATCATAGTTATTTCGAATAGTTCAAACACTGTTTTAGAATTTTTTTTTTTTTTGGTCAGACTGTTTTAGCATTTGAATCGCTTTATTTTTTGGATGATGATACTTAATTCTTGATGAAGAATCTACGTCCTTGGTGGCTGCTTTTACTTAAGCTTATTCCTCTCTGGATTGTACAGATAGAGGCACTCAAGGCCATTGGAGTGAGTGAAGTGGTTTTGGCTATCAATTACCAACCAGAGGTGAATGTTTCGACAATATGTCTGTCTATGATACGCGTTCAGTGAGTGGGGTATTTTTAGTTTGATGATTTGATATACTCTTTAATTTTTCAGATTATGCTGAATTTCTTGAAAGACTTTGAGAGCAAGCTTGGAATTAAGATCACATGCTCACAAGAAACTGAGCCACTTGGAACTGCTGGCCCTCTTGCTTTGGCAAGGGACAAGTTGCTGGATGATTCTGGTGAGCCGTTTTTTGTTCTCAACAGTGATGTTATAAGCGAGTACCCACTCAAAGAAATGATCGAATTCCACAAAGCCCATGGAGGAGAGGCCTCTATAATGGTAACAAAGGTGAATGTCCTACTCATTCATTCCTCGTTCATTTATGCTCCTTCCTTTGAGTGGAGGAATTTAAAGCTAAAGACTATGTGCACACTGACAAGAACCCAAAACTCCGTCGTCCATCATGCAGGTGGATGAGCCGTCAAAGTATGGTGTGGTGATCATGGAAGAATCAACTGGTAGAGTTGAGAAATTTGTGGAAAAGCCAAAACTGTTTGTTGGCAACAAAATTAATGCCGGAATATACTTGCTGAACCCTTCGGTCCTTGATCGGATCCAACTGAGGCCTACTTCCATCGAGAAGGAGGTTTTCCCCAAGATTGCAGCCGAGAATCAGCTCTACGCAATGGTCTTACCTGGGTTCTGGATGGACATTGGACAGCCGAGGGATTACATCACAGGGCTGAGACTCTACCTTGACTCGACCAGAAAGAAGTCATCAGAGAAATTGGCAACTGGACCCCACATTATCGGCAACGTCTTGGTGCACGAGACCGCTAAGATTGGTGAGGGATGTCTGATTGGTCCTGACGTGGCAATTGGTCCAGGCTGTGTGGTCGAATCGGGAGTTAGACTATCTCGCTGCACAGTCATGCGTGGAGTCCGCATCAAGAAGCATGCTTGCATTTCCAGCAGCATCATAGGATGGCACTCGACGGTTGGGCAGTGGGCCAGAGTAGAAAACATGACTATACTGGGGGAAGATGTCCATGTCGGGGATGAAATCTACAGCAACGGAGGTGTCGTCCTACCGCACAAGGAGATCAAGTCTAGTATTTGGAAACCAGAGATTGTCATGTGAGAGTAAGATGTTTAGGCAAGTAAGTAGAGCATGTGCGTAGGGTCTGTATTCTATCCATGTTCAAAAAACGGAAAAAGGAAGAGGGAAAAAAGAAGAGAGGTGCTTTGTTTTTTTTTTCTTTGTCTGTTCATGTTTTTCCCCCTTTCCCTTTCTCTTTCTCTTGCACAAGTGTACAAGTCGGTCGCTTGCTTCAAGTTTGGGAGTGAAGTGAGGTTGGAAGTTCATGTGTGTTGGAGGGTCGGCGTCTTGTGGAGTGAAAGGGCATAAATTATGATTGGTGTGAGCTTTTCAATCTCTAGAAAATGTATAGAAATAAAGTTGAATCATGTGTTGGTCTCTCTGGCCTTTTTTGTGCAGAACTGTGTAGGGAAAGACTAGGCATATTATGTTTGCTGGATACTCCATTTTCTACAACTGTCTGTTTCTTGTATTCATTGGTGTGGGTGCTCTGCAAAGCAAACTCTCCATTGGCCCCACAGACCATGTGTTGGCTGCATGAATTGTGGCACGTGCGTGGAGCCCAAGTTCCAATGACAGAAGTCACATAATGAGAGTCACGAGTTGCCCCATGTGGAGATTCTCGATTGTTTTTATGTTCTGTCTGGACGGACAGTTCAGAAACAGAAGGACTGCTACTTCGCTTGCTTCTCAAGACTGCTAGCTAATCCACAGATCTCAGGCATTCTCTAGATACACACACTTTGTACAGAAGAAAGGGCAGTTTCACAGTATCTGTCAGCTCGGGTACCGGTTTGAATGAGTTCGTTGTAGTTTTCTTTGCAACACATCTTAACGTGCCCTTTAATGCACTGTTGGATCGGTTACTGTGAACATCCTTCCTTTCTTTGTTGGAGAGACAGAACCGGCACCGGTGCAGGAGCTTGTGAATTTAGTTCCCCAAAGCAGTTTGAAGATTTGATGACGTTTCCTTTGTGCCGCCAGAGTATTTCGTAAAGCTTAGCCCTTGTCCAGTCACACACACCTCAGCATTGCGTGTCTCGAATGGGTTTCGTTTCGTAAGAGGGAAGCGTGTGAAGCGAATCCCATGAAACTTTAGGCCTTGTGTTTTGCCTTGACAAGCATCCTGTCGGTGGTCTCTAATTCAAGACCATCCAGATTCATGTTGTTGCGAATGTGCTCTTTGAAATCACTGGGATCGTATCCAATTGTCTGTAAATCGATCAATATGGTGCCGATATTTCCAATGCGTGCGATGATCGAAAGGACTTCTATCGTCGGTGTGAAAGTTGAATTTTTTCCCGAGAGCGGACACAATAGTCAGGTACGAAGGATATGAATACAGGGCATTCTCTGTATGCGCATGATTGATGCCTGACGACCATTTTGGTCCCCAACTACGCCCCCTTTTTTTTTTTTGGGTGAAGATTTGTAATGCCATGATCCATGCCTGGTAGATGGTTTTGGCATGGTTCATTATGACTTGTGCATTTAAGTATTTGCGTTGATTAAATCAAATCCCACTAATTCTATTAAACTTTTGTTGGGGGTGGGGATGCAACGTCACTCGTGTAAAGATTTCAAGATGAGGGGACGAAGATCCACGCGATTCATGCATGTTCTTCCGGAACAAAGAAAGGAAGATGCCAGACTGGCCTACCCTTTTTTTGTGATGTGAAATAGCAACTATAATCATCGCAAAGAAACAAAATAAATAAAAAAATAAAATAAAAGAAGCAGATTAATTATTTTAATAAAATAAAACAGGAAAGGACAATTAGCGCTGAAAAATCATTGAAAATCTTTTGGGTCCTACTATAATTGAAGCCGTCAGCGGCCATTCCCCAGTGCTTATCAGTCCAGCTCCAGCTTATTAAGCCCGTCAGATCTTGCACATGCTAAGATCAATTCTGTCGTATTTAAAAATCGGTTTTATGTCATCGAGTTTTGATTAAGTGTTTTTCTGAAGTAGCAAAACCTAAGATTAGGACAACGATCTCCATCGTCAACTGCCACCGGAGAAACTAAACCAAAACTCCAAAGCCGCCTCTGCGATACGAGAGAAGTGCCGCCTATGCCTCTCGAGCTCACTTATTGTGATTAATCATGCATTTTCCATTGAACAAGAGAGAGAGAGATTCATTGTCTACAAGGTTTTAATCGACCTCAATCACACAAAACTCATTTTAAAAGCTATCTCATTAAACCTTAAATTTTTATTATCTTACACGCTCCATAATTGAATAGAGACCAAACAAAATTTGTCTTTTTTCTTCAGCAGCGAATTTGCACGTGCGACCCAGACAAGCTTTAAAGGCCTTATTTGAGATAATATCCACTCTTGAGACTCTTTTGAGAAATGGGTCTCGACGTGAAATGGCGTTTGTTTGAAAATTTTTCAGAATAAAAAGTATGAGAGTCGGTTTCATTCTGATAGAGCCCAAACACTTTTCTAATGGGCCTACATGACCCTTACCCAGAGGCCCATAATTATTCTTAATGGGCTCTATGGGCTCACTTGACAGCCCAGTCCCCTAGAGATATACGACGCGCCTTATCGTCTGCCTAAGAGTTCGAAGTCTTGACTCTTCTTCACCTAACTTGTTCTAAAACCCTAAATTCTCGTTAGCTTCTGTCCGTCCCTCTCCCCTTAAACCCTAGAAACCCTATAAACCCTACCCCTTCTCTCTATCTCTCTCTCTCTCGCAACTGCTGAGGAATGGCGGCGTTCTCTTCTATTCTTCGCCGATCGGCCTCCTCTTTCGCGCCTGTCGCGGTCCGTGCTCTCCGGAGCCAGCGGAATTGCCACTCTGCCATCTTCACCGCTCTTAACCAGGCGAGGATCGTTTCCAGCGAGCCTCGCCTCAGTCCGTTTCTGCCTCCTCGTAGCTACTCCACGAAGAGGCCCAGCTCCGACGAGACTCTCCGCCGTATCCTCGAGTCGGAGATCCAGTGCGCCGAGGAAACCGACGACCACGATCGGGTGAGCTGACGATACCCGATGTTGTTGCTTGATTATGACTTTTGAATGGTGTTTGCTCTCTAGGAAATGGGGGGTGGGAAGGAATTTGTTGGCGCGTTTTATTTGACTCTGATAGGAATGAAGATCATTTCGTAACGGTAGGCTGCTCTGTTTTGGCGAGATAAATTAATATATGTTGATGAACACACAAATTCCGGGTCGAGACACACCCGAAGGACTAATGATTGTCGGGCATAAGCTGCTGAGTCTTACTACAGTCGCAATGCGCTTTTATGATCAAATGATCTTTGTAGGTGCTAATGTAGCTGAGGTTTTTCCTTCCTGATATGCGTACCTCTTAATTTGGGATCATGAGAAAAACAGGATCATGGAGAAATTTGTGTCATCTGGTTAAACTCTCCTGGCAGAGAAAACAAAGATGACATTCTTTTAGGCAAATGGTTGAACCTTCTTTGTTTTTTTGTAGAAGAGTAGACATAACTTAAGGAAGAGACATGTTTCTAAACCCAACTAGCTTTTAATTTTCTATTAAAGATCATGCCATTAAATATGCTTTCGCTCGTGCTTTGTTATGCGAAACTGCGTACAATGTGCTAGCCTGCTAGGGGAGAAAAACTAACTATACCGATTTTGAATTTCCTCGTTCTGAGAAACTCTCCATCTGTGCGGAGAGACCAACCGACAGGGTTCGAAGCCAAAAAAAAAAAAAAAAATCAATTCAAATAAGAATTACGAAAATATGAAATGGAGCGTTATTCCCCTAGGAGATTCACGTTTTCGTTTGAACTTATTACCTGGTTTATAGGTTGAGGAGGCACCAGGTGGATTCCCGTTTCAAATTGAAGACAAGCCTGGATTTCAAACCATTACATTGTCAAGGGAGTATGAGGGTGAAGAGATAAAAGTTGAAGTCAGCATGCCTGATCTTGTGACCGGAGAAGATGGTGATGACAACAACCAGGACGACCACGACGAGAAGGCTAATCAGTCGAGCATTCCTCTAGTCGTAAGCATTGCCAAGGGGAACGGACAGTTTATTGAATTTGGCTGCACTGCTTACCCCGATGAAATCGTAATCGATAGCTTGGCCGTTAAGAATCCAGAAGACTCTGAGGACCAAATTGCTTATGAAGGGCCTGATTTTCAGTAAGCTCTTTTTGTTTTCATGTCCCCCCTTATCTGTAAGATACACAGTTTGTATCTGGCCTTTATTAGTGTCACACACAGTCCCTCGACCTAACTATTTCATTTTCTCTCGTGCTTTCCCTCTTCTCCAGGGATTTGGATGAGAACCTGCAGAAAGCATTTCACAAGTATTTAGAGATTAGAGGAATCAAGCCCAGCACGACCAATTTCTTGCATGAATACATGATCAACAAAGACAGCAGAGAGTACTTGATGTGGTTGAAGAACCTCAAGAAGTTTGTGGAGGCATAATTTTGTAGGAGGTGGCATCGGTTGGTAGGGTTTCAGTCTTCAGTTCTGCTTCGAGATCCTCCATTGCAACTGCTTATTTGTCCGTTGTCCACCCCTTGAAGGGAATGTCTTTAATCGAGAGAGTTGAAATTATTGATAAAATGACAAATCCAGTTTTTCAATGCACTTGTTTCTTTAAATGCCGCTGGTCTACATGTAGACATTTTGTTGATGATTATGCCTATCTGCCAATTACAGTAGTAGAAGTGCCCAGGTACAATTCTGCCAATTACAGAAATTTGTTTTTGCAAATTTTCATCTGGGTAAAGGGGTTACACACATCGAATTATCATTGACTGTCTCCTACCTGTGACCTAGAGAATAATCACGAAAATTGGTACACAGATTTTAGGAAATTGTTAACTATGCTTTGTAGTTACTAATTTCCGGTGTAGAAATCCTCAGATTGCAAATCCAAAGCTGGGGACGAATGACTGCTTTGTTTGGGAAGTTTCCATTCTTGTTTACTTTGGCTTTTCAAGCCATACATACGCCTCAGGGGAGCAGGTGATGTCGGACACATTCAGGAAAGTGGGATGTGATTCCTGTTTTGCTTTTGCTTATGCGTGTAAACAGGAGGAAGAAGGAACAAAGAAAAAAGGGGAAATGGAATTAACAAAACGAAGAAGCAAAACTAGGCACCAAAGTACAATCTTTGCTGCAGTTATAGAAGAATGGGAAGAAGTACAACCGCAATGAGCGACCAGAAATCTCGAGGAAGAAAGAAAAATCCGTACGACGGCTCCAGAATACTTGCAGTAACATTATGGAAACTAAAAATAATCCATACGAAGACTTCAGAATACTTGCAGTAACAAATGGAAACTAAAAAAGCTGGAACTACCAAGACCAGAATCGAGAGAGGCCAACAACAAACAATTCTTTCTACTCGATAGCTTCAATAGCTTGGTAACAAAGTGAACGCGGAACTACGCTTTACAACGATTGCAGCATCCATATGTCAGCCGCACTTGCCTGCCCCTTTACAAGGGGGTGAATAAATTTTAAGCAGCAGTAGCAGTAGCAGTAGCAGCAGCAGTTGCACCCCACCGGAAACAGCTTAAGACTGGATGGGGAGGTCTCTGTGGGTGTAAGTGACCCCTTTATCACCATCCACCACTTGTCCATTCCCTCTGAGGATCCTGCAATTAAAGAGAAGGCAATTCAACCACTCAAGTGAAACCAGAATACCCGAAACAAAAGCAACATCATCCGGCATTATATTGGCATTGCTGCATAGTTTAACTTGCTATATTTCATTTATGAACGTGCTTTGGTAGTTTAAGCATGTGTACATTCAATATCAATGGATGCACAGTTATTAGGAAATGTGTCGAATGATTTGGTTCCTCTTCTTGTTTCAGATAACCAGAACTGAAAAAACTAGTTCAGAATGCTACCATCTTGTGGTTAGCAATCCTTCAACTCCAACTGGACCCCGAGCATGGATTCTACTTGTACTTATCCCAACCTATTGAGGCCATTTGAAAGTGCTCTTCAGAAGAAAATATCCATGATCCAATTGATTACCATTCAAAATTGATGAAAAATAAGACTAGTACCTCTGCACCCAGTCCAAATCGTGCTCCGTCACAGAATCTCGTGCTGGCATTGTGAAAAACAGCAGCACTGCAGCATATGTGCAGCACATATCAGCAATGGAAGAATATTTTTTCCGAATCAACATAAGATATATGATTGGTGTCTTCAAAAAGTTGTGCCTGCCCAAGAGTTTAAAGTTACGGAATAACTCAATACCTGTCAACTTGACGTAGGAAGGTTTCCACAGCTTCGCCGTCTTCTGCTATAATGCAATCAGTGTGTGCACTGGCAAAAGGAGGGCAATAGTCAGTTTCCTGGCCAGCTTCCACCATATTTTCTTGCTTCTTGCAGGCTTCTTACCCAAAATTTTAAATTTGGAGATAGCTAAGTACCTTCCATATTGATGAATGTGATCAATGGCTTGATGAACATCATCTACAGTTTCGATGGTGCATGCCATTGAATTGTACTCATGATGCAAGGACAGTGCCTGCGGGATATTCAGCATGGAGCTCACTTTTGGTCCCCCATATAAAGTAACACCTGCAAAGGATTAAGCAATTGCATCGGAGATTTGAATATGCATGCTGTAATGAGGGAATGCACACTATATATGCTTCAGTGCAGGCTAATAGCTGTCTGTACTTGGACAGAACATCGAAGTTGCTAGAATGGTGGCTACTTTTGTTTTCTAGCTGTAAAATGATAAGAGAAATAATCACCACAAAATTCTTTTGCATTTGGAGACGAGCAAGACAAAATTCAAAACAATAAGCCTGATGTAAGCTGTCTTCAAATCTAAAATCTAGTCACTGAAAAAGGCAAATTCACCTATAAAACGAGAACGAGAAAACAAATTCAACATTCCCTGCCTAGCATTTGTAAAGATTCTCAATTTTCAAGCTTTGATTACACAACATCTCCGCTCGAGTAATAAGTGGGATTTATCAACTAAAAGTCATCATCCTAATTCCTTGTCAGGGCTCCCACACAATTTATTTTTTCTTCAGATGATAGAATACAGAACCTTTGGTCCGAAGCCCAAACACGATTGCATTAAGTCCACCAGCTGGCACCAAATCTTTATGGAGGAGAAGTGTTTCCTGGAAGTGCAGAAAGCCCTAAGACGTAAGCCAAAGTCCAACTGTCCAAAGCAAGAAAAAACCGATACAAATGCAGTACATCTACAGTCACCCGGCAAAAGAAAAAGCACCCAACAGTATCCTGTAACATTATCCTTCTCAATTGTCGTAATTTTCTCAATATGTGTAGTAAAACTCGGGGCTGTATCTTTCCAAGCAGATATAATAAGGATCACAGAATCATAGAGTAACAAAATTGTTGCAAGTTAGCACGAGCCCTTCCAGGATTTTAAATCAAGATAAAGAAACAAGCATATGCTACATACCATTGCGTTGCAGGCTGCTGGATAATCTACCTTCGCATCAACGATGATGCGGTTTGCCATTTCCATGTTCGCAGACTTGTCAACATAAACATGACATATTCCATCTAGCAGACAAACAGTGTGATTAAATGTAATCAGTCAACGAACACATTCTTCTCGTAAGAGATAAGATGAATTTAAAATTAGCATGTGGGTTCTTTCTCACCGGAATGACCAAGAACAGGTATTTTAGTTGATTCCTTTATTTGGGAGACCAGCTTGTTACTCCCCCTTGGTATTACGAGATCAATAACATCATCAAGCTGATACACAATAATTCCACGGAGACTTGATTCCCCCAACTGATCATGATAATAGACGCCAAGAGATTAGATAGATGTTCCTTACACATATTTACTCACCTTAAGCAAATCCGGTATCTCCTCTCTCGAAGTCACAAGTCCAATTAGTCTCCCACCAATGCTGTCTGGAATAGCATCGGTAATGACCTTATGATTTGAGAGAATATGAGAAACGTGATGCAGTAATTTCATTGCCAACCAGACTGTTGTAATTAATAAGCTATATGAACTAAACCTTGTGCAGAATGGCATTTGATCGCTTGGCTTCTTTACCCCCTTTCAAGAGTAGCCCATTCCCACTTCGAACAGCTAATGAAGCTATCTGTCAAAATATTAGAATATTAAAAAAATGACAATCATTCATACGAGTTATTAGCTAAGTTATAGCTCAGTTGCGTAATAAAAAACATTAAGTATGAACTTGACTGCATCCCTACTTTGTGATACCAAGAAATAACATCAGACTCCTAAATATTGCAAAGAAAAACACACGGATAACCAACCTAAGAAGTAAAAGCAATACTTGTGCTGTGCGTAAGCTCTATATCTGTGTCAACTTTCAACATGCATATCCAAGCTTTTCCGGATCCTCAACCCATTTCAAAACAAACCTTCATGCAATTGCCACTCATTTTAGAAGCATAGATAGTCGCTGATCCATATGTCACAAGTACACAATAAGTACTTGACGTCAAGCATGCTTTTATGTTGCACAAGAGTATCACTGTGCACTACCTAGTAAGGTTGGACCATTTTCCATGAGATAGTTTAAATTGCTCGAATGTTTAAAAAATCAAAATAAGATATCCAAACAAATAGATCCTTAAGACAATGTGCCTATCCTTGCAGCCCAGATTAGACCCATACCTCAGCCCTCCCAAGAGATAAAGATCCTGATAAATTGCTGAAAAGCACTCCATGAAAAAGTAAAATAAGTAATTACCTGAACTAGAGCTTCAGGTCGAGACTCAAAAACTATAAGCAGGACACCCAAAGGAGATGATGTTTTCTCTAGGACAAGCCCATCAGCAAGCTGGATGCAAAATCAACAAAAGAATGAGAAAAGCTATAGAAAATCACCAGCACTTCACATGAAGAAGACCTATTTTCTAATATGTCAACAACAATTACTCCCATTCTAACTCCATAATCAATATGCCAATGATTTTCTCAGTGGTAGGGATCTTGTTTAACGTAAAACAAACTCTGAAAAGAGGTTGATGCTTGCACTAGCATGTTAGAGACTAAAAGAAGTCCTAGCAAGAAATGCTTAAGAACCCTTCTTTTACCTCTGTTCTCTTCAAAACACGCCCAATTGGATCTTCCATTTTTGCAAGTACGCGTATAGAATTGGCAAGGTTTGTTATCTGCATTCAGAAATAAAATAAAATAGTGATGTGTTGAGACAATTTCTTACTGGGTGCAATAGACTAATTAGATACTAATATCTCCAACCTTTCCAGGCTTCAGAGCCAACCGAGCAATCAAAGATCTTTCATATCCAGCCTTTTCTGCAGCAGCAACATCAGCTTCGTTCTCCTTCATTATCTGTTCCTGATTTGCTTCGAGTGCATCAGCTATGTCGAGCAGGACTTTTCTCCTATCCTCAGATGATATGGCCTAAAGAACAAATAGAGGATTAGCAAATTGTAAAACAATATCATCCTGGCAAGGAACCCAGTCTAAAAGTTTAAACTCCATGGTGAAAGGCACCGAAGCTTATCTTTTGGGAGGATTGGGGTCAGAGTGAGGGGGTGGGGGAGTCGGTTTGGGATTGTTGAAAGACTAAAAAATCATTATACTAAATTAGTAAACATGTGATATTAGAAATTTTTGGACCTTGGGGAGCTAGTGTCTAGCTGGTGTGGACACCAGCCCCCTTGGATATATATATATTCAAGACCCAACACCTTCCCCTGCAAGCTGCAACTAGAAGAATGTGCCCCTCATTTGAATAAAAAGTCAAGAGAAACAAGCACTAGGTAAACAACTGTATAGACCAGATCTTTCAATGGTTCTGTTCTGCAAATTAGTTACAAGCTTCCAAATGGCTAGGAGACATGTCTACGACATGACATCTTCAACAAACCACCAGCAGCTAGACGTGGAATTCTACAATTTGTTAAATTCTATCAGCTATGCAGAGAACAAGGAACTATCAAATCTAGTTTTATCACATTAAAAGAAGGTATTAAACAAAACAATCACAATCTAAACCACAAAGCTAAGAATTCCACCTGAAGGTTCCGTGAACTTTCCCTGGCTGCAACAGCCATTTCCCTTGCACTGATGTCTTGGCTTTGTACCCACAAATGTGCATCCTCATGAAAGAGAGTACCAATATCCTCTCCTTGAAGAACCTTAAGGATATTTTCAGGAGCATACCCACTATGGAAAAAACAAAAAGTACGTCGTTACACAATCTGGCAAGTACTAATTAACAAAGCAATTACAGGCCTACTATCTTTTAGTGAATTGATCAAATTGTGAGCACTGCATCTAGCTTGACCACAATAAAAGGGTTTTTAAAAAAGAGATATTGTATGAAGGGGTTTGCACTGAGAGATTGTTCAAAATCTTGAAAACTTGATTTCTACTACTGCAGCGACGATCAAGAAACACTTTGTGTTCAAAGCACTACACAGCATCGTGCAGATCATTGTGCATCTTACCAATAGTGTCCAATGCTATAAAGAGATATTTTATCGCAAAGAACTAAGACAAGCATGCAGACAAAACCAGGTCGACAATACCTGGTAATGACCACAGGGATTCCAGCCTGTGCTGCATTAACAGCAGCATTAACTTTCGCAGTCATACCACCTCTCCCTACACGAGATTTATCTCCAAAGGTGATTTCACCTTGATGTCGTTCCTTGATGTATGTGCGAATTAATCGGGACTTCGGATCACTGGGCGGGCCACTATAAAGACCCTCAACATCACTGAGTAATATAAGAAGATCAGCTTTGAGCTCCAAAGCAAGCAGTGCTGCCAAGCTGTCATTATCCCAGAATATGCCAGACGAATCCTGCAAAAAGAACATGTCAATAGACATTTACAAGGAATTTGCCAGATCTAATTCCAACAACCAGAGATGCTCGATGAATTCTCTTCATTTGTTCACTGAGGCTAGGAAGTTAACAAAAGAAAAAAGACATTCATTTACAAACTCAATCAACATTTACAAAGTACCGAAACGAAGGACCATACCTCATATGGAGCTTTCCTCGTACTGACTGCATCATTCTCATTAAAGATGGGAACAACTGTGAGAGACAACAACGATTGCACAGTCTCATTGAGTTGCATCCTGAAGTCTATACTCTTAAAGTCATGATCTGTCACAAGAAGCTGAGCTGATGTAACATCCAACTGCACAAGAAAGGACCTAGAGCATCTTAATCCATAAGCCCCAAAGGGAATGGTGGCAAAACCAGCTAGACGTGTGCCCAAACAGACCATAAGAAAACCCGTACAAGTTGAACATAGGGAATAATTCAATCACCTGGCTGAATAAGGTATCATACAAGGCCATAAGACTACTCTGTCCGACAGCTGCACAAGCCTTCCCATCAAGTTCAACCTGTGGCTTCTGGAGATCAGCGAAGCTGTCACACAAAGTGAACGCCCGCTCTAAGAACCTTTAATTGCTATAGAAGAACATAAGCCCAATATAACTTGTGTTCAAACATGCAATTTGAGTTAGAGTTTGGAACAGATGGAAGCAAAATCCATCCATGAGTTCCTAGTGGCAACATATTTGGAAAAAAGAATAAAGTTCTCCATGTAAACAAGATATAGCCCAAATGGCCAAACGATGAAATGCATCATGGATGGGTAACCGATACAGACCTGCTATTTACTAGCTTACGGTACCTAAGCCTCTGGCGACCGAGGCCAACAGCACCGGACGAGACCATAATAACCTCGTATCCTTGTAAGTTCAATTCTTTTATCTGCTCAGGAAGGGCATGTTACTCTGTGGCACTTAAATCTTTCTCAACCCGGCCGAAAACACAACGCACAAAACCATGAATGACGTTAAGGGGTGTACCTGCTCACATAGAGCCCCTAGTCTTCCGAGTGCCAACCGCCCATCTGCTCGGGTAACAACCGCAGTGCCAACCTACAATTGTTGGAGTAAAACAAGAGATAACCAGGTCAAAATTACAAAAGATAAGCTGAAAATAACTAGTCTTGACATCTGCATTTGCTATTGACGAGCTCCTAAAGAAGCACGAAAAGCTGAGAACGAGCCAAACAAAAAAATTCTCCGCCAGGCAACGCCAAAAAACCCAAACGCTGCAACCAGGGATCGATCATCTCCCGCCAAATTCAGCTTTCAACCACACTCGAAACGAGAACCAAAAACGAGAGCCAGCACCGACCCCACGCGCATTCAACCCGATCTCTCGAGACCCAAACCCAGCACATTCGGCTCGTCAATGGAACATTCGCCCCAGGGCACGGGGAAGAAAGACGAGACACGGAAGGCGCTCCCCGCCCCTACGAAAGAGGAAAAGCCGCACGCATTCCGACCATAAGCAGTGGGGGACGAACCTTGATGACGAGGCGCTTGACGTGCCTGACGAAGGCTCGGGTAGAGTCCATGTTCCCGTTGGCCGCCTTCAACTCGGGGAGTCGCTTCGTCCCACGCGGGCGAGTCGGCATCTGCAAAAGGGAGCGGGGAAACAATAGGGTTCTTTATTACTGAGCCTGACTCGGCCGACAACACATGACACGTCTCTTCTCTCTCTCTCTCTCTCTTGGTATAAAACAAAAATGCCAAACCCCACCCCCCAAAAAAAAAACACAGTACCCCTCGCTGATCTGGATTCCTCTGAACGTGTAATGACAGCAGGCCACGTGAGCACAAAAATCTACAGCAAAATGCGAACTCTCTCCTGATTTTCGGAGAGAGGGAAAACAAACAAAAAAAACCCCGCGATCTGTCCCAGCAACCGCGATCTATTTTTAACAGCGAACGGAGAGCAAAAGTTAGTTTAGCGGCAATGTTATATATAGCCGGCAGGAGCTGCTGCGCGGCGACGCGCGGGCGAGAAACTGGAGGGGAAACATCAACCGTCGAACGAATTTGGTGGGGTCAGCTTCTTGACCGGATCGACCCGGCACCATCCAATCTGCGGGGCTGATTCAGCGCCCAGCTGGATTCGGGATATCCCTCGTTAACGGACTTTCGATCATTGAACCCCATCATTTGTTCTTCCCCGTCTGTTATGGGGGGGCGAAGAACTCGAACCGCCTCAATTCCAAATATTCTTGTTGGCTATTATTCGATTATTCTTTTACGTGGCCGTGATTTAAGTTCGACAGATGAAGGCTCCTTCGCTGTTAAGGCGATAATTTACAAGATCATTTCGATCGTATGCATGGACGCGGCGTCCGAATTCGAGCGAAAAAAACGTCTAGAAGACCAACTAACTTACGGATTGGATCGTACAAATCGCCTCTCGTTTGTTTTAATTTTTGAATAGGATTGGGTGACGAATCCGAACCGCCTCGGTTCGAAGTATATGTGAGATCTTAATCGATTGTGTGTGGTTGCTATTTGCGTTCGATATGTAGATCATTGACTCTTTGCTGTTGGACCATAATCTACGAATTCATTTCGGTTATAGGCATAGATATAGTGTGCGAATTCGAGCAAAAACGTCCGAGTAAAAGACTAACTTAAAAGATTGAATCATGGAATAATCACATCATCTGTTCAAATATTTGAATAGAATCAGGTGAAGAATTCAAACCGCCTCAATTCAAAATATACGTGGGATCTTAATTGATTGCGTGGTAGATATTTATAGATCAGGACTCTTTGCTGTTAGGCGATAATCTACGAATTCGTTTTAGTTGTAGACATGGATATGACATGCGAATTCAAACAAAAACATTCCACTGACTTAAAGATTGGATGAAAAAATGACCTCGTCTCGTCTGTTCTAATATTTGAATAGAATTGGGCGAAAAATCCGAGCTGCCTCAATTCAAAGTTTATGTGAGATCTTAATCGCTCGCGGGGCTATAATTTAGCTTTGATTTGTAGAGTAGGACTCTTTGCCGTTAGGCGATAATCTACGAATTCAGCATGGATATAAAGTGCGAATTCGAGCAAAAACGTTCAAGCCAAAGACCAACCGAGTTATTACATACTTCAGCAAAACATGAATCTCTATAATTGGGAGTTACCAATTGATTCGAACCCAATCGGTGAATGTTACGGGGCGAGTCAACTCATTTCTCCTCTCGATTTTCAGAACCTCGCGAATTGGAATAACAAGATACTTGTCATTTACCTTATACTCATTGCCTCTCGCGTTTCAACTTCTAACCCCTCGTCAGTTCTGGTCTCAGTTTCTCGACAATCATCACATCAAGATGCGTCGTGTTTGATGGCATACAAAAGAAGTTCCCAATTAAACACCACCGATGGAGACGAAACTGTTAAAATATTAGAGAAGAGAAAGGAAAGAACAAGTGAGAAATAGGAGGTAGTATATTATTTCTCTTCACACATTTCAAACTGTATGGATACACTCCTATTTATAATACAGAAGTCTAGCAGATTAAAGAAAAAATACATGAAATTAGAAAGGAGTGATTTCCTAATACACAATATTCTAATTCTTAAAATAAAGACATTCACATAGAAGGTGAATAATTAAGAAGAGCGATATATCAATCTGGAGAAATCAGAGGAGGATTTTTGGAATGAAATGATTTGACTGGATGACCAAATCGTGGAGGAATTGTAGCAGTTTTGAAATCAATGTCGTTGGGAATTATTTCCTTTGACACCCCCCCGCAAGCTGATGGGGCGGCAGTTATAGTAAGCATGTCTTGAAGAAGGAGGAACCGAGACCCTGAAAGGGCTTTAGGGAACATGTCCGCCGGTTGGTCCGTCGAAGAGATATATTGAACATGTAATTGACGCTGGTGAATTCGCTCACGAACAAAATGATAGTCAATCTCTATGTGTTTCGTCCGAGCATGAAAAACAAGATTACCACTGAGGTAGATAGTTGAAATATTATCACACCACAGTACCGGTGACTTTTGGAGTGTGATCCTTAAATCAGAAAGCAAAGCTTGAATCCATATGATCTCAGCAGTGGTGTTAGCAAGACATTTGAATTCTGCCTCGGTACTTGAACGAGCAACTGTTCTTTGCTTGCGAGAACTCCATGAGATAATATTAGAACCAAGAAAAATAGCATAACCACCCACGTAGCGTCTAGTATCATGGTCACCAGCCCATCCTGCATCGGAAAAAGCATGAAGGAACTCTTGAGATCCTTTAGTGAAGAGGATGCTGTGACTTAGAGTGCCAGAGACAAAGTGTAAAATGGGTTTGACATATTGCCAATGGGTTTCTGTAGGGGCATGCATGAACTGACAAGCAGTATTCACAGCATAAGCAAGATCTGATCGAGTAATGGTGAGATATTGTAGTGCACCCACTATGCTACGATACAGTGTAGAATAATGAAAGAGAGCACCCTGATGAAAAGAAGGAGGATCCGAGCTAATCAGGCATGGTGTAGCAATAGCCCGTGCTTTGTCCATGTTAGCCTTCTTAAGAATTTCAGCAGCATATTTCCCTTGATGCAAAAGTAGGCCAGGGTCAGTGTGCCGTAATTCTATCCCCAAAAAATAGTGGAGGTCACCAAGATCTTTGAGAGCAAACTCCCGTTGTAGAGATGCAATTAAAGTGGATAGTGGTGCTTGGGGAGATCCTGTAAGGATGATGTCATCCACATATACAAGGAGATATACACTACATGCTGATGTATGTAGGACGAATAGCGAAGAATCAGCACAAGAGACATGAAAACCAATAGATAAGAGGAAAGAACTTAGCCTTTGATGCTAAGCTCGCGGTGCTTGCTTTAATCCATAAAGCGACCGTTGAAGTTTGCAAACATAATCGGGGTGATTAGTATCAACAAAACCTAGTAGTTGTTGCATATAAATCTCCTCAGTAAGGTGGCCGTGAAGGAATGCGTTCTCAACATCAAGTTGCCGAAGTGTCCAACCTTGACTGTAGGCAAATGAAATCACTGTACGGACAGTCACATGCTTCACAACGGGACTGAAAGTCTCATGGAAATCAATGCCTTCTTGCTGATTATATCCCTTGGCCACCAATCTCCTTTTGTACCTTTCAAGTGAACCATCTGAACGATATTTGATGTGAAATACCCATTTGCATCCAATTGCTTTAAATTGTGACGGACGAGGGACAAGAACCCAGGTTTGATTCTTCGTAAGGGCTGTTTATTCTTCGGCCATGGCAATTCTCCATGCAGGATCCTTAGCTGCTTGACTAAAACAAGTTGGAGTGAGTATCGGCTGGACCATAGAATGAAGAGCGTATGTGTGGTCCTTAGTGAGATGATGTCGGGTCAAAGTACCGTCTCGAAGCCGCATGACCATGAGGTGTGTAGGAGCCGCGGGCAAACCAGGAGATGGTTCTGACTGAGTTGAGAGGCTGATTGTTTGATCAGTAGAGGAATTATATTGATTAGTAAAGCATGCAGTAGAACTTGTGGAATTAGGTGAAACATTCTCTGTTGATGGTGACACAACATGTGCTGCTATTGATTCAGTAGAGGAGTCCTGCAAAATGGAGGTAGAATGATTTTGATTTGCAGAGGCCATAAGTGGACTGGCGGGAGCAGAAATGCCACCTGGTTGAGCATAAAATTTTGAATCTGTTGATGAAACACGAGAGGGGCCAACATGAACTGATGATGCAGCATAAATAAAAGGAAATAAGTCTTCATCAAAAATAGCATCAATAGTAATATAGAACCGATTATCTTTGAGAGAGTAGCATCGATAACCACGGAAGCTAGGAGGATAACCCAAAAAAATGCAGCAATGAGATCGATGTTCTAGCTTGTTCTTTGCATAAGGTCGAAGGTTTGGATAAAGCGCACACCCAAAGACTCGCAAGTGATGAATTGAGGGTTTAATGTGGTAGAGAACCTCCCAAGGTGACTTATGGTTGAGAACTACTGAAGGTAGCTTGTTAATGATATGAACAGCACTCTCGAATGCAAGATCCCAAAAGTGAGTTGGAACTTAGGCATGATGGAGCATCGACAATCCCATCTCTACAACGTGTCGATGCTTTCTTTCAGCAGTGCCATTTTGGTGATGAAGTCTCGGACAAGAGGTACGGTGGTGGATTCCTCGATCTTGCAAGAGTTTGCGGAAAGGAGCAGACTAAAACTCCCCTGCATTATCACTTTGAATAGCTTTCACCGTAGTGTTAAGTTGATTTTCCACCAAATTTAAAAATGTGATGACGATAGAAAGAAATTGATCACGGGATTCAAAGAGATATATCCAAGAAAACCGAGAAAAATCATCGGTAAAGCATATATAATAACGATTGTTCAAAAAAGACGTTACAGGAGCCGATCCCCATACATCAAAATGGACTAGTTGTAAGGGGGCTGAAGATTTATTTGTGGAAAGTGGATGAACATGACTGTGACTCTTGCTAGAGAGACATGCAGGACAAGGAGAAACAGATACTCTAGATTTATTTAATACTCGACTAACTGTGTTGTAGGACGCATGACCCAGACGGAAATGCCATTTATGAATGGAATCTATCTTATACGCTGGAAAAGCAAGTGCTGGCGAAGAAGTCCAGGCTGAATACGTGAAAGTGGAGTAAAGGCCATGATCAAGATCTCCTCGAAGTATGATTCTCCCCGAATGGCGACACTTCACAATAAAAGAAGTAGGTGAGAATATGAAATCACAATTTTTTTCTTCAAAGAATTGACGAACTGACCGGAAATTCTTTTTGATAGAAGGAACAACTAAGACATCGGACATACGAAAAATTGGGGTAATATAGCTACCTGTATGAGTGATGGGCAAGCTAGATCCATTACCTATGGTCACATGAGTATTACCGGGATAGGGCTGAACATTAGACAGCTGAGAGATATTGTTTGTCATGTGATGGGTAGCACCCGAATCTGGGTGCCATGACTACGAGGAGAAAACAGACG
This sequence comes from Rhodamnia argentea, assembly GCF_020921035.1. NCBI lineage: Eukaryota > Viridiplantae > Streptophyta > Magnoliopsida > Myrtales > Myrtaceae > Rhodamnia > Rhodamnia argentea. The sequence continues at coordinate 2,790,336 of NC_063154.1, read as the reverse complement.
GCGGAGGAAGAATTTCCGCCAAATTGAGCTGTGGTGATGTATGGGATTGCTCAAGTTGCTGTTGCATATATCTTTCCCTACAAACATTAGCTCTGTGGCCAAATTTATTGCAAATTTGACATCTATTATCACCATTGCCACGCCTAGGATTGCGAATGTTTGAGAATCCGCTTGCATTTTGTGGCCCAAGACCACGTGTGTTATTCTCATAGGCCTAGAGAATTGATGAGAATTAGATCTATAGAAACAGTTCGTACCGGTTTGTGGAGATTGAGATGAGTTTGAAGGAAAGACATTTTCAGCCTTCCCTATAAATGCAGCCGGACCTTGCATCGAGGGTTCCATGAGTTCAAGTCGAGCCTCATGAGATAAAAGTAAACCATGGAGTGTCTCACGGGTCATGTCTTGATACCGACATTGAACCGAAATAGAGACCGCAAGACTCTGATATTCCGCACCTAACCCACGAAACACATGGGTTTGGTATTCTTGAGGAGAGATAACTTCACCAATGGAGGAGAGTTGATCTACAATGGTCGTCGCTTGTTGAAGAAATTCTGTAACCGTTTGGTTACCTTTACGAAGAGTTTGTAATCGCATCCGTAGTTGAGCTGCTCAAGCATGATTTCGCGCTGCATAGGATGTGGCTATGAATCGCCATGCATCTGCCGAAGAGGTGAATGTTGAGAGCTGTCCGACAATTGCGTCGGTCGAGGTGTTGAGAATCCATGCCGGCGCTACTTGATCATGTACTGACCATTCTTCATAAGCAGAATTCGGAACAACCGTGGTAGTTCCATCAGCACTTGTTTGTGTGATATGAGTTGGAGGACAAGGAGAGATACCTTCAACAATGGGCAGAAGTTTATTTGCCCGGAGAAGTGGAAGCAGTCTTGCTTTCCATACAACATAGTTATCACCATTAAGCTTTACTCCGGTGTCTAGGAGGGTAATGGTGTGGGATTGAGGGGCCGAGATTGGTAATTTTTCCATGGAGATTTCAAGGAAAAGAAAAAACATAAATATATCAAGAGACTATGTTTGCTTTTGCAGTGAAGAGCTCTGATACCATGTTAAAATATTAGAGAAGAGAAAGGAAAGAACAAGTGGGAAATAGGAGGTAGTGTATTATTTCTCTTCACACATTTCAAACTGTATGGATACACTCCTATTTATAATACAGAAGTCTAGCAGATTAAAGAAAGAATACATGAAATTAGAAAGGAGTGATTTCCTAATACACAATATTCTAATTCTTAAAATAAAGACATTCACATAGAAGGTGAATAATCAAGAAGAGCGATATATCAATCTGGAGAAATCAGAGGAGGATTTTTGGAATGAAATGATTTGACTGGATGACCAAATCGTGGAGGAATTGTAGCAGTTTCGAAATCAATGCCGTTGAGAATTCTTTCCTTTGACAAAAACAAAGCCCGTGATCCAAAATACAATCAAGTTGCAGCTGAAGTAGGACGAACACCTCTCCTCGGTATTTATACCCAGATAAGTCCAAATTGATAGTAACGAAGTGAATTTTAAAGGGTCGGTCGCCACTTTCCATGAACCCGCGAGGCTTTATATGTCCCTTTGTCAATTATCACGTTACCACTTACCAACCACGTGAAACACTACGTGTCATCCTCGTATCATTGTCACCGCCAGCAAAATCCAAACCGGACTTGAAGACACGACAGTTCGCATCCAACGTGTAAAGCCAATCTCACTTGTAAAAGGCCGATCCGTATTTACAAACCCGACTTCCACATGCAATGCACCAGAATTCAAAAGAGAGTTATCAGGCCGGCCACGTCTCCTTTTCCTTTTTGACAAAACTATCACCCTAATAGCTGATGAGAAACAATGGAAAAATTGAAAGACAAAGCCCCACCTACGTGGAAGTATTAAAGGTCCGTCCTCAACATTTCATCCCCCCAGACTCAATGCAGCAAGTTCGTCGGTACAATACAATGCTACTCGTTACATGACCTGTGAACTCAAAGAGACTCGTCGCCGGTTGAGACCGAGTCAGCTATCAAATGTCACAAGAGACAAAAGTCGAAGTAGACGGGATTCGATCCTTGAGAAGTACCTTTCTGGGTCTTCATGGGAAGAACCAGACCTTGACGAAAATTGCTAGAGCCATTTGCAGTAAAAAGGCCGCTACCACTATGATTGTAAGATCGTTCCCTTCCATGTATGACCTAAGGTTCAATCCAACAAAGCAAGCCGAGGCCCCACCAAAAAGGAGTATGATGATCCAACGGATAGCCTCAACCGGAATCAACAAAAGTAACTGGAAGCAAGAAATATTGCTTGTGTTAGATAACTTAACTAAATGACAAGTTGAATATTCAAATCTACATACTGGCCTAAACAAACCGTCAAGGGTCTAGATGTTCAGGCTATGCAGAGGAAATAACATGTCTGCGTCTTTTAAGGGATCGGCAGAAGGATGGTGGAAAGGACGTAGTTGCGTCGCCCAACTTCCACGAGATTTCAATGGACGGACGAGAACTCGTCCACGCTTTTAAAGTGTGTTCATACCATCACCTCGCAACTATCCAGCCTTCTCTCTCTCTCTCTCCATCAACAACACGATGACAAAGAGATAAAAGAGATGAACTGGCCTAATTTCTATAAATAAATAAAAAAACTCTCGGCTTTAGGTTCGATTCTAATTCAGCCCTGAGCTTTTTCTTTTTGCCGTCTCAAAAATCTCTTACTCTCATTGTAGTCGCCGCCGCGTCCAAAGATCGCCACTAGTTTCTTTAAAATTATCAACATCGGGACCACATTAGAGATTCGTTATCAGAACCTACGCCTTCATAATACCTTGTAAAACTTGTGAATAGGCTCGTGTTGATAATATCAAAAATTAGTCAATGGGGATTCTCCGATACGGGAGGCAAATTTGGGACTAAAGTGAAATATGGTGATCCGTTTTTGAGACCAAAAAAAAAAAAAAATCGGGCAGAATTGGTATTGGACCTACAGGTCGGAGTTTTTTGGGGAATTAGCCTAAGATGAATTTCGCGTCAAGATAAAGATGAAAGAAGAATCAGAGATGCTAAATCATGCCTTGCCCGTACTAGGGTTTCATTGTATTCCAGCCTTCCTGAGTTGTTAAGTTAGTATCACGTGTAACGGTGAAAGGCACCGAAGCTTATCTTTTGGGAGGATTGGGGTCAGAGAGAGGGGGCGGGGGAGTCGGTTTGGGATTGTTGAAAGACTAGAAAATCATTATACTAAATTAGTAAACATGTGATATTAGAAATATATATATATATTCAAGACCCAACACCTTCCCCTGCAAGCTGCAACTAGAAGAATGTGCCCCTCATTTGAATAAAAAGTCAAGAGAAACAAGCACTAAGTAAACAACTGCATAGACCAGATCTTTCAATGGTTCTGTCCTGCAAATTAGTTACAAAGCTTTCAAATGGCTAGGAGACATGTCTACGACATGACATCTTCAACAAACCACTAGCTGCTAGACGCGAAATTCTACAATTTGTTAAATTCTATCAGCTATGCAGAGAACAGGGAACTACCAAATCTAGTTTTATCACATTACAAGAAGGTATTAAGCAAAACAATCACAATCTAAACCACAAAGCTAAGAATTCCACCTGAAGGTTCCGTGAACTTTCTCTGGCTGCAACAGCCATTTCCCTTGCACTGACGTCTTGGCTTTGTACCCGCAAATGTGCATCCTCATGAAAGAAAGTACCAATATCCTCTCCTTGAAGAACCTTAAGGATATTTTCAGGAGCATACCCACTATGGAAAAAACAAAAAGTACGTCGTTACACAATCTAGCAAGTACTAATTAACAAAGCAATTACAGGCCTACTATCTTTTAGTGAATTGATCAAATTGTGAGCACTCCATCTAGCTTGACCACAATAAAAGGGTTTACCAAAAAAGAGATATTGTATGAAGGGGTTTGCACTGAGAGATTGTTCAAAATCTTGAAAACTTGATTTCTACTACTGCAGCGATGATCAAGAAACACTTTGCGTTCAAAGCACTACACAGCATCATGCAGATCATTGTGCATCTTACCGATAGTGTCCAATGCTATAAAGAGATATTTTATCCCAAAGAACTAAGACAAGCATGCAGACAAAACTAGGTCGACAATACCTGGTAATGACCACAGGGATTCCAGCCTGTGCTGCATTAACAGCAGCATTAACTTTCGCAGTCATACCACCTCTCCCTACACGAGATTTATCTCCAAAGGTGATTTCACCATGATGCCGTTCCTTGATGTATGTGCGAATTAATCGGGACTTCGGATCACTAGGCGGGCCACTATAAAGACCCTCAACATCACTGAGTAATATAAGAAGATCAGCTTTGAGCTCCAAAGCAAGCAGTGCTGCCAAGCTGTCATTATCCCAGAATATGCCAGACGAATCCTGCAAAAAGAACACGTCAATAGACATTTACACGGAATTTGCCAGATCTAATTCCAACAACCGGAGATGCTCGATGAATTCTCTTCATTTGTTCACTGAGGCTAGGAAGTTAACAGAAGAAAAAAGACATTCATTTACAAATCACTCAACATTTACAAAGTACCGAAACGAAGGACCATACCTCATATGGAGCTTTCCCCGTACTGACTGCATCATTCTCATTAAAGATGGGAACAACTGTGAGAGACAACAACGATTGCACAGTCTCATTGAGTTGCATCCTGAAGTCTATACTCTTAAAGTCATGATCTGTCACAAGAAGCTGAGCTGATGTAACATCCAACTGCACAAGAAAGGACCTAGAGCATCTTAGTCCATAAGCCCCAAAGGGAATGGTGGCAAAACCAGCTAGACGTGTGCCCAAACAGACCATAAGAAAACCCGTACAAGTTGAACATAGGGAATAATTCAATCACCTGGCTGAATAAGGTATCATACAAGGCCATAAGACTACTCTGTCCGACAGCTGCACAAGCCTTCCCATCAAGTTCAACCTGTGGCTTCTGGAGATCAGCGAAGCTGTCACACAAAGTGAACGCCCGCTCTAAGAACCTTTAATTGCTATAGAAGAACATAAGCCCAATATAACTTGTGTTCAAATATGCAATTTGAGTTAGAGTTTGGAACAGATGAAAGCAAAATCCATCCATGAGTTCCTAGTGGCAACATATTTGGAAAAAAAGAATTAAGTTCTCCATGTAAACAAGATATAGCCCAAATGGCCAAACGATGAAATGCGTCATGGATGGGTTACCGATACAAACCTGCTATTTACTAGCTTACGGTACCTAAGCCTCTGGTGACCGAGGCCAACAGCACCGGACGTGACCAGAATAACCTCGTATCCTTGTAAGTTCAATTCTTTTATCTGCTCAGGAAAGGCATATTACTCTGTGGCACTTAAATCTCTCTCAACCCGGCCGAAAACACAACGCACAAAACCATGAATGACGTTAAGGGGTGTACCTGCTCACATAGAGCCCCTAGTCTTCCGAGTGCCAACCGCCCATCTGCTCGAGTAACAACCGCAGTGCCAACCTACAATTGTCGGAGTAAAACAAGAGATAACCAGGTCAAAATTACAAAAGATATGCCGAAAATAACTAGTCTTGACATCTGCATTTGCTATTGACGAGCTCCTAAAGAAGCACGAAAAGCTGAGAACGAGCCAAACAAAAAAATTCTCCGCCAGGCAACGCCAAAAAACCCAAACGCTGCAGCCAGGGATCGATCATCTCCCGCCAAATTCAGCTTTCAACCACACTCGAAACGAGAACCAAAAACGAGAGCCAGCCCCGACCACACGCGCATTCAACCCGATCTCCCAAGACCCGAACCCAGCACATTCGGCTCGTCAATGGAACATTCGCCCCAGGGCTCGGGGAAGAAAGACGAGACACGGAAGGCGCTCCCCGCCCCCACGAAAGAGGAAAAGCCACACGCATTCCGACCATAAGCAGTGGGGGACGAACCTTGATGACGAGGCGCTTGACGTGCCTGACGAAGGCTCGGGTGGAGTCCACGTTCCCGTTGGCCGCCTTCAACTCGGGGAGTCGCTTCGTCCCACGCGGGCGAGTCGGCATCTGCAAAAGGGCGCGGGGAAACAATAGGGTTCTTTATTACTGAGCCTGACTCGGCCGACAAGACGTGACACGTCTCTTCTCTTCTCTCTCTCTCACTCTCGCTTGGTATTAAAAATACAAAAAAAACACAGTACCCCTCGCTGATCTGGATTCCTCTGAACGTGTAATGACAGCAGGCCACGTGAGCACAAAAATCTACAGCAAAATGCGAACTCTCTCCTGATTTTCAGAGAGGGGGAAAACAAACAAAAAAAACCCCGCGATCTGTCCCCGCGACCGCGATCGATTTTTAACAGCGAACGGAGAGCAAAAGCAAGTTTAGCGGCAATGTTATATATAGCCGGTAGGGGCTGCTGCGCGGCGTTGCGCGGGCGAGAAACTGGAGGGGAAACATCAACCGTCGAACGAATTTGGTGGGGCTGATTCAGCCCCCGGCTGGATTCGGGATATCCCTCGTTAACGGACTTTCGATCATTGAACCCATCATTTGTTCTTCCCCGTCTGTTATGGGGGGGCGAAGAACTCGAGCCGCCTCAATTCCAAATATTCTTGTTGGATATTATTCGATTATTCTTTTACGTGGTCGTTATTTAAGTTCGATAGATGAAGGCTCCTTCGCTGTTAAGGCGATAATTTACAAAATCATTGCGATCGTATGCATGGATGCGGCGTCCGAATTCGAGCGAAAAAAACGCCCAGGTATAGAAGACCAACTAACTTACGGATTGGATCGTACAAATCGCCTCTTGTTTGTTCTAATTTTTTAATAGGATTGGGTGACGAATCCGAACCGCCTCGGTTCGAAGTATATGTGAGATCATAATCGATTGTGTGTGGTTGCTATTTGCGTTCGATATGTAGATCATTGACTCTTTGCTGTGGGACCATAATCTACGAATTCATTTTGGTTATAGGCATAGATATAGTGCGCGAATTCAAGCAAAAACGTTCAAGTAAAAGACTAACCAACTTAAAAGATTGAATCATGGAATAATTACATCGTCTGTTCTAATATTTGAATAGAATCGGGTGAAGAATTCGAACTGCCTCAATTCAAAAAATACGTGGGATCTTAATCGATTACGTGGTAGATATTTATAGATTAGGACTCTTTGCTGTTAGGAGATAATCTACGAATTCGTTTTAGTTATAGACATGGATATGACGTGCGAATTCAAACGAAAGCATTCCACTGACTTAAAAATAGGATGAAAAAATGACCTCGCCTGTTCTAATATTTGAATAGAATTGGGCGAAAAATCCGAGCTGCCTCAATTCAAAATTTATGTGAGATCTTAATCGCTCGTGTGGCTATAATTTAGCTTTGATTTGTAGATTAGGACTCTTTGCCATTAGGTGATAATCTACGAATTCAAGATGGATATAACGTGCGAATTCGAGCAAAAACGTTCAAGCGAAAGACCAACCAAATTATTACATACTTCAGCAAAACATGAATCTCTATAATTGGGAGTTACCAATTGATTCGAACCCAATCGGTGAATGTTACGGGGCGAGTCGACTCATTTCTCCTCTCGATTTTCAGAACCTCGCGAATTGGAATAACAAGATACTTGTCATTTACCTTATACTCATTGCCTCTCGCGTTTCAACTTCTAACCCCTCGTCGGTTCTGGTCTCAGTTTCTCGACAATCATCACATCAAGATGCGTCGTGTTTGATGGCATACAAAAGAAGTACCCAATGAAACACCATCGATGGAGACAAAACAGAGCCGTGATCCAAAATACAATCAAGTTGCAGTTGACGTAGGACGAACGCCTCTCCTCAGTATTTATACCCAGATAAGTCCAAATTGATAGTAACGAAGTGAATTTTAAAGGGTCGGCCTAGACTTTCCATGAACCCGTGAGGCTTGATATGTCCCTTTGTCAATTAACAAGTTACCACTTACCAACCACGTGGAACACAACGTGTCATCCTCATACCATTGTCACCGCCAGCAAAATACAAACCGGACTTGAAAACCCAGAACAGTTCGCATCCAACGTGTAAAGCTAATCTCACTTGTAAAAGGCAGATCCGTATTTACAAACCTGACTTCCACATGCAATGCACCAGAGTTCAAAAGGGAGTTATCAGGCCGGCCACGTCTCCTTTTCCTTTTTGACAAAACTATCACCCTAATAGCTGATGAGAAACAATGGAAAAATTGCAAGACAAAGCCCCACCTCCGTGGAAGTATTAAAGGTTCGTCCTCAACATTTCATCCTCTCAGACTCAATGCAGCAAGATCGTCGATACAATACAATGCTATTCGTTACATGACCTGTAAACTCAAAGAGACTTGTCGCCAGTTGAGATCCAGTCAGCTATCAAATGTCACAAGAGACAAAAGTCGAAGTAGACGGGATTCGATCCTTGAGAAGTACCTTTCTGGATCATCATGGGAAGAACCAGACCTTGACGAAAATTGCTAGAGCCATTTGCAGTAGAAAGGCAGCTACCACTATGATTGTAAGATCGTTCCCTTCCGTGTATGACCTAAGGTTCAATCCAACAAAGCAAGCCGAGGCCCCACCAACAAGGAGTATGATGATCCAACGGATAGCCTCAACTGGAATCAACAAAAGTAACTGGAAGCAAGAAATATTGCTTGTGTTAGATAACTTAACTAAATGACAAGTTGAATATTCAAATCTACATACTGGCCTAGACAAACCATCAAGGGTCTAGATGTTCAGGCTATGCAGAGGAAATAACATATAGCTATTGTTCTGTAAAAAACTTTAAGCGTGCACCAAAGGCACATAAACCACTTATGTGGTCGGAACAATCACTAAGTCTCATGAAGAAAAAAGGGCACCCAGAGCAGGAAGCTCCCATAATGCGTGGGATCCAAGGAAGGGAGAACGGATCATTTTGGGTCCAAGGTGTGCAGCCTCAACTTGAAATTTTTGCAAGAGGCCATTTCCACAACCCATGACCTCCAGGTTATATGGCGACAACTTTACAGCTGCGCCATGGCTCCCCTTCCTCATTAAGAACATATACAAGTAATGGAATAGGGATGTGGGAAACGGGAAGAATAAATGCAAAGATTCTTAAATAAAATAGAAAGTCAAATAAGAGATATCTTATATACGGAGAACATGTTCTTATCTAAATGAGGCTTTGTTTATTTTGCGAAAAATAATAAGAAAACATTTTCCAAAAAATGATCCCCTATATTGCTTACAAAAATTGACAAAACGATAAATATTCTCATCATCTACGCAAATGTTTAGACACAAAGATTATTTTTAGGAAAAGATTTTCTGCTCACTCATTTTCTGCGAAACAAAAGGAGCCTAAGCTTAAGAAAATCCATCTAGAATATCAAGTGAGTTCCAAAAGGGGTCTAATTATCTATAGCAGTTATTTGAGTCCTAACTTTGGCAAATTGCAGCAAAAATATTACACAAAAATGTAACAAAAGAATAGATACGTTAGAGAAAAGCCGCTGGAAAGATTGATGGATCCTCCATTGAACAGCATATAAATAGACACTTACAGAGCTCGGAATAAAGATGAAGAGCGAGTATCCCCACATGCACCAAAACCTTATGAGGCTGGCATTCGATCCCAGATAATGAAGCAAGAAGTAGAATCCTAGCGGAACCAAAATTGCATAACCATAGATTGACCAAACCGCAAGATTTACATAGCCAACATCAAAGCTCCATGAGGTACTTGCGTCAGAATTCTTTTCCATGAGGTAAGTAGCACAGTTTCCAAGGGCAGCAATCACAAATATCAATGTAGTGGAGATCCAGATAGGCCCATATCTAACCAATATAAGAATTTAACAACCAGCTGTTAGGTACTCATCTAAATGATTCCCAGAATAATCACATATGATGATGGAAGTGAAAGTGTAAAATAGACAGAAGTTTCACTATTCAACAAATCAAGATACTGCACAGCAAATAATTTTCTACAATGCCTAACATATTAGGGCACTACAGCTCCTTTTCTTTTCTACTTGTTTATTCAATGCAAATAGTAGATTGAACAACATTAATCTGTTTCTACAGAAAATTGGCACTCTCCCCACCAACAAAAGGACCAAAAGGCACAACAAAGGAATTAATGAAAAATTAAAGATAAGATAAACAACAAATGGGAAGGTCTTACAGATCTGGATTTGCATCGATCTTGCTGGAAAAATCCCCACCAGTTGGAAACAACGAACCCAGCAATCTGTTTAACACTATATCTGTATCAACATTGAAATATTGTGTATAGGATGAGATGCTAAAGACTCCTCTCCAGTTGCTTGCAGGTTGTTGTTCAAATGTCTCTGCAAGAATAGTTGAGAAGACACTGCTAATATCAGCTGTCGGTAAAACGAAAACTCATTACTAATATCAAAAAGAAATCATAGCAGCGAAGTTAATACATATTTGTTCAACCCATAGCTAGACAAACATTCTGGCAGTAACCAGAGGATGCCAAATTGATGGAACCTGGACACGAAAAGGCAAATTGCAAGATAAAGCCTTTGCTCTATTATGATAGGATGAATACCAACCCAATCCCACACACTTTCCTTCTCATCAAGAAGACGAGACTGAACAAACATGGGTCAATGAAAAGTAGCTCCCAGGAACTGAGGTCATGTTGCATGCACCATGGACCTTAAACACAAAGTAGAAAACTGTGACATCAACCTTTTCTTCCTTTTTCTCATGCGAACCTAAGCTGTATCTTACGTACAAAATGATACTGTAAATAGCGAGAGAAGCTAAGGAGACAAGGACGGAAAAACCTGGATAAGGATCAACCTATCACATTTGCACAGCAGATACAGAGAATTTGCATTTACTCATTTGACAGGAATTACCATTATGCTACAGAGCAACTGATTTATGCCACACTAGATGAGTGATGCGAAGAGAAATCTAACACTATTGACTTTATTTTTGTTCAATGGCCTCTAATGGGTCAATTAAGAATAAGAAAATAATGATGGAGTTCACAATTGGCATTCTTCAAGTCAGACTGACGAAAAGATTGTTATGATATTGATAATCATAATCTACTAACCATGGTAAAAACTATGTAAGTCTATATTCAATGTTTGCATAATCGATTTAACTTTAGCAAACAGTTCGGAGGAATGGTGTGACTAACTCATCTCATATCCACATCCAAAGTTAAAACAATCAAACCTCATATCTGTAAGAAAGGTAAATGCTTGTATTCTCCGACCATTTGGATGTTACAATACAATAATATTGATAGCCTCGCCATACCACTTGGTCCTGCAAGAGATTGATAGCCACGCCCTCTGTCTCCTCCATTGTTCGGAGGAAAAGTCTGCATATTTGCTTCTGGTCCTGCAAAATGATCACAACAGAACAACAAATAATATCAGTGTGAGACTGTCATGAGTAGAATAGATGACATTTGCTTGGCTCAAAGGATTTGAGTATTAAAATCTCATACCTTCATAGTTAGTGGAACTTTTTCCATCATCAACAACAGCCTGCATATTGTAGGTTAATAAAAAAGTGAAGAAGAGGGTTAAGATCAAAAGGGTAAAGATCACAAATCCAAAGAAAGAAGAATAAACAGATTAAGCAACAGCACACAAAGAATAGAGTCTGTTTTGACAAGATATGGAGAAGGTGAGACAATGTCATGCAAACAAAGCCACAAGGGTTTCCCCCATAAATAACAGGCCAACCTGTAGAGCCGCTGGAATGAACTCTACAAATTTGTCAGGACGAGCAAATGAAATCATCACGAGTTCATTTATCCTCATAACATCCTGAATTGGAATTATCCTATCTCACGGACAAAATGCAAATGGGACCAGAGAAAGATACAAACCAATCAATTTATCCTACCAGAGCAAATGTACTTCATGTGGATCAGATAAACTAACTAAAAGCAGTTGTTCTTGCAATCTACCCGAAAGCCATTCATGGTACACTCATCAAAGGCCATTTCTTTTATGAACCAAAGTAAACAGCTGCAAGGTACCGTACCTTCTAAAGCAGATTGAGAAGCAATAACGACAGCAATTCACCATAGATTCCCATTGAGTCCAATTGATTGAAGATTCAGTACGGACACCACAACGACAGAAAAGCAAAAGATCTTCCTATATTTCGCCACCACACGAACTTACATTGCCAGTGTGAGGGCTCTAACTAGTTTATTCCTATTTCAGCCAAGAGAGTAAGAACCCACTCTTTCCTTGCTTAAAAGAAACCGAACAAAAGAAGCATACACTACTTCCGTCTTCATCCGCAAGAGAAAATAGGCAATAGCCAGCAAGCAAGATCACGCGCACGAGGACTACATTCACTGATTAATTTCATCAATAAAGCAAATGAGGAGAGAACCAGAGTAAAAGGAGACCGTACAGGGACGGAGCCCAGCAGGTGGCTGGTGGGGAGGCCGGTGTAGGAATCTTCCATGCGAGGAAGAGGCAGCTGCGAGAAGATCGACAAAGAAGAGTCTGCTTTGCGTGACTAATTCGTTCGATCAGGTAAAGAAGAGAGTCATCGTGCGATGAATGATGGAGATTTGGGGATTTTTCCAATCGTTTCTGAAAGAACGAGCCCTAGAACTTAGTTCCGAAGCAACGATGACTCCGAGAGAGAGACAGAGCGACAGCGAGAGCGAGAGCGTGAGCGTGTGACTGGACCGGCGCGGGAAGAGGGGATGAGTCGACGGTCCGGACCGGTTTAAACTGCTCGACCGAACCGGAATGGAGCCTGCCTAAACCCAAACCGGAGATGGAAGTTTTAATCGAACCGTACGCCATTGGGCTTAAGAAGGACCTGTGTTGTAGGCAGACCCGTCAAACAGATGGGTTGGCCGGCTCGTAAATAATCCGACCGAAATTGATCCAACTAACTCGTTTTCACCAACTTCCATGTAATACTAATTTAGTGACACATTTTGACCAAAAAACAAAATTAATGACACATCCAACATCGAAAAACTCACACCCAAATATCGAAAAACTCATACCCAAACCGAGATAAACATAGAGTGAGCAAGCATAAAATCAAGTGAGCTGACTAGGTGAGAGAGAGTGAAGAGAGAAGGATTCATAGAAGTGGGTTAGGTTTACGTAAATTCCGAACCCATTTAACACTTATATTATTTTTTATTTTAACATTCTAAACCCATTTATAACTCATTACTAAATATAACTGGCTTTTATAAGAATCCAACTCATCAAATTTAGATTAAGCAATGTAGTTATGACTCATTTTGATAGGTCGATTGTAAGCCCGATGCTAATATTGCAAGCGAATTTTGGGGATCCACGCTTTTTATTTGGATCCCGGAAAGAGAAAAATCAAATTGATTAGAAAGTTTATTTATAGGGTAAAACAAAAATTTTGAAATTAATTGTTTAAACAATCAAAATAAATTTAAAAATAATTAAAGAAAGAAGATCTATTTCGCTCCACTATCGTCTCCCATCTCTAATTCCCATCGATTCATAGGAATTTGTATCCTTTACCGTAGACCGTACTTCAATATGTCTCTCGAAATATCTCAACTATGGATACATATCTCTTTGAAATAAATTAATGTCTAAGAACTTGTTGAGGTATTTAACAGAGAATCCTCGTCTCATCCTCTCCCAGTCACCACCTCACCAGACTTACCCAACATGTTGATAGTTAAGTGATTTTGCAAATGAAAATGTTGGCGAGGACGTGCTTTGGATTTCACCGACACATTCAAGTTCATTAAGTAAGAGAGAGAGAGAGAGTAAACCTCTCGAGATTGGCGCATTGATTGGGACGTTAGAATTCAAGAATCACTCGTTTCAACCATTTGAAATCTCACCAACCGCGTGCAGATTGTTATGTATCTAAGCAGTTAGAATGTTCGTACTCATGCATCTTTATTGTTTAGAATAAAAAAAAATGAAGGAGCAATAAAGAAAAACGATAAAAAAAAAAAATTTGTCTTCTTTTTTCCCATTCTACATGGTTAGAGGCAAAATCTTACTGCATGGCCAGCCTTGTGATGCTTTTGGGCGATGAGAAGTGAGCTGTAACGTGGAACAAATCGCTCTTTGGACAGATCAGCCATATGATCACTTTTCATATTGCTACAACCTAGAGTTGGCCTTTTCAGCTTCCTCAGATCTATCTCCCCCAATAATAAAGTCTCTCACATAATAATAATGATGATGAAAATAACAATAAACATTTTTCTTGTAAGTTCGTCCTGTAAATTATGTGATGAGCAGAGTACAATCGCACTGCAAAATTATTGAAAAATTCGTTATGTTTGCGGTAGGATGCGAAGCCCTTCACGAGTTTGATGATCCATCGGCAAAACTCGTGCGCGGTGCTTGCACACAATCAAAGATGAAAATTGATTATATAATAGTCTTTGGGTGACTATTATGTTAACGGTTTTGTTTTTTTTTTTTTTTGCTACAAAAGAACAGATAACAATTAACTAAAAGTTGATGTGGGGTTTACTCTATAAGAATTTGTGGCTCACAACATACTGTTGTTATTCTCACAATCACCCGAAGACCGTTATGCTGGCAAAGCCCAATAAATATTTATACATATATGCATGTATGTGTATTATTTTTGGATGTTCAGCTCTTTTCAATGTGACCATAGTGATGATCACAGCATTGTTTGGACGCCAAAAATAAATAAGTGAAAGGGCTAAGAAGGAAATGTCGAAAAAATTTGGTCATTTGCAGAGGGAAATGCGAGTATTGACTCAACATGAGGATCCGCCGCTCGCAAACTATCGAATCTAGGTGCTCGTGTATGAAGGGCCCGGAACATATTCACCTAGAAATCGGTCACTCTTAATATTAGAGTTCTACACTATTTTCTTTAGATGATAATGTCATGGCTCCTCTCTCCTTTAACATTAATGCGCATATTATTATCTTTTCCTTTTCACTCTCTTCGTTATTTTATTGTTTCATTTGTAATTACTCATTTAACAAACATTTTTGTTTTTGTTTTTTTTTTGGTTTTTATCTTTTGTATGCAAAGTTTATACATGAGAAATAATATATCGTAACAAGGAAATGTACTCGAGGTACAAAATACTTCCACAAGATATGAGTAGTATGAAGTAGCATTCAACATTCATCTGCACATTAATTTCTCCATAAGTGTAAACCTGTATATTAAATAAACTTAGTTGTCCTTTTATTACATTTTATAGAAAAGCCTGCGTGATACGTGGTCCTACTACGCCTTGTACAAATGAAAATCCTTATGATCGAGTAAAATTCGTTTTGCATCTCTATAGTGAGTTCTTTATGAGTGACCTTTACCTTTTAAATTTTGCATTTTCATTTACATGCGACGCTTGGCATTTGATACTCGTTGGTGTCAAAAATTTAAAATTATATGATATATTGGGTATTAAGACGTTTAGGTTTTTTTTTTTTACAACTTATATGTCACGCTTGTCCTTCCGGTCAATTTTTGTCGAAAGCCGATAACGTGACGGGACTAAATTGGCTTCCGTGCAATCGGATTAGAATTAATTGGATAATTTTTCACGACAATCTTTACAATGGAGAATGTTATCAGAACGAGGATGATGACAAATTTAGTGGCGTCATTCCCCTCTTGAAATCTTCCTAGGAATTGCGAAAAACCTAAACACCATCCTGGATCTTTGAAATGGATAACCAATTTACTAACCCTAATTCTACCCAACACGCATATACCGAGTCTTTCGCGCACCAATTATTAAAGGTTAACGCCACGTCGCTTGATTACTAGGTTTAATTATGCCTTATATGCATGTTGCTTCCTTGTAAAGGTACTCCTTTAGATCAAAATACTCTTTACGTTTGAGCAAATATAGCGCAAACACCCACAAGCCCCTCACATCCTCCTTTGGCATGCCGCCGGCACCAACCTTGACAACCTGCCGCCGTCGCCTTCTCGAAACCGTCACACTCAGAACACTGTTTGATGTGGTTTTGCTGGTGCAAGGAGGAGGGCAGTTTGTTCACACTGTGCATAAACATGTTAAACTCTGCAAAATTTAAATTCTGATAGCTTCGCCTATGAAAAAACACTGGAAAAAGGAGGCGAATGACATAAAAACCTACGGACCAACACAAGATCCTAAAAGAAGCAACCAAAAGGCTTATCATCTTCATTAAGACAGATCAAGATTTCATTGCTCAGCGAGCATCTCCCAGATCGCGCTATTCTGGATTGATTCTGGTTCCCTCAGTTACTAATCTAAGCTTGACTTGAACCTGTCTTTGGACGTGCCGTCTGGGGAAGGACGAGTCCGCGATTCAGGTTTG
This sequence comes from Rhodamnia argentea, assembly GCF_020921035.1. Taxonomy (NCBI): domain Eukaryota; kingdom Viridiplantae; phylum Streptophyta; class Magnoliopsida; order Myrtales; family Myrtaceae; genus Rhodamnia; species Rhodamnia argentea. The sequence goes on along the minus strand of NC_063154.1, from coordinate 2,773,972 downwards.
CAGGCACGTCTTGAGCTTGGGGAGACGATGCTTGGTCTCCGAAACTGCGGGGTTGATACTTGTCTCTAATTGGGCGAGTTAGCATTCGCCGCGTTGGACTGCGAAGAAGTACCCGTGTCACTTATGTTTACACCCTTTGCCGTGTCGTGCGTGATGGATACACCAATGAGGTGGGGCGGCGCTTTATCTCCGCCTGATGGAGGCGTATCAATGGGGGAACATGGCAAGCAGAGAGGCACAGTTCCTTGGTATCTCTCGGCTTGGGTAGAACTTGAGCAGCCTCCTGTGTTGGGATGTTTGGAACATGCCAAAGGACTCGGAGATGGAGTATTGTTGAGCATATTGACTGTTCCTTCACAAGTCGAAGCAGACTGACATCCGGTCCCAGTTCCGATGGAGTTGGGCGTGCCCTGCATACCATCCGGTGTTCCATGAGGCGACCTTTCCCTCCTCTCGATCCTTTGTCTTGCCGCTTTAAAGTTCCATGTCCCGAGGAAATTCATGTATGGATAAGAATTACTTCTTAATGTGATAGAATAGAAACAGAATTCAAGCAGGATATATCAAGAAGAATGCAATCAGTCATTGGTTTTTTTGGTTATTTGGCAGAAGCATCAATGTGCTAATAGGTAAATGATGTTATGATGCCAAAGCACAGTATCCTAAGGGAAGAAAATCAGAATGTCCTTGATCAAAGGATGCTTGATTCGCATCAGGAGGAGCGAAATACCGCTTCGGTTTATGTACATACAAAGAATGTTATCGGTCTATACAAAGATCTATTGAAAGAATAGCCACAAGTGTGCCACTCACCTGATTTCGGGCTATAAGGGTTCCAGCAACCTTCGCAGTTGCATTCATCGGAACATCCAACCTTGGCCTTGTAGCAGGAAAAATATAGTGTCCGTTAAGATTGTTGTAGAACTATTGAAAAATCCGTGTGATGCACCAGTTCAGAAATCGATTGCCTTGAGAGTTTGTCTTACCACCGTCATGTTATGAACCCACTTAAAATAGGCGACATCCCATTCATATGATGTTAATCTAGATCAGTTCATATTTTTCGGGCAGAAATCAATAGCTTAAACAGGTTTTACTGAGTAATGTAATAGTTCGTTCTGATTAATAGACCAAATCATCTAAAACAGCTAGCTCCAAATGTTTCAATGTACGAATTGATTATCGAATCTCTTTTTGATAGATTAAATTAGCGGCAAACCTGAAAGCAATCGCAGTATTTTTTCACGCAATGAGACTTCCTGCAATTACATCCGCGTATGTGCCTCACAGATGATGGGGACGCCTCGCTCCCACCGCCTTCCTGTTGAATTGCCACTCAAATTCAGATTTCCCTCCATACACTCATTGACTAAAACCGAGATAAAAACTTCGCGGATAGAAGGATGGTTACCGCTTTATCCAGAAGAGAGTTGTTGCCATTCTGAACAACCTTTCGAGCGAATGCAAGAGGATTGCGGGATTCAATCTGCTTCCGTGTTTCAAGAACCGTGTCCTCAAAGTCATAGCTGTTGTAGCAATCTTCGCACGTACAAGAGTCGATACAGTATACTCCTGCCGCAAAGCATTCACAGTATCTGCCAACATGAAAGTTTCAACATTATCTTTCCAACAAGGCAACGCGTCCTCTATCTTTCGGCCAGGAAAAACGACCGGAGAACTTTCAGTTAAGCACAGAAATCTGTAGGAACCTGCTCATCGTTCCGATCAAGGCCATAAACGAAAACAGCGAATTAGCTTTCTATGTTAGATATATTGTATATATTAGGTTTAGGGTTTTTCCCTTTAGTGTATGTATTTACGTTTATACCCTTCCTCGTATGTATATTTATATCGGCCTTGTGCCTAATTGTAATTAATCATTCCATTATCTATTCCTCTAGATCTAACATCTATATCCAAGTAGACAGGCTGTTCCAATGGTCTGGAACTGCATAACACAGCAACTACCATCACTCGGCACGCCCAAAATCAAAACTTTTGATGCACGAAAACAGGACAGAACAATAAGTACAAAAAAAAACCCAGCAAACCACAGTACTGCTTACAGTTTCAAGCATTTGGATCTCCTGCAATTGCATCGTTTGCAGCTGCCATTCTTTATGGCTTCTGCTTTCCTCCTAGATCAAACCAAGAATAAATGAATGAAACTAGTTCAGCAACTAGTAAGTATGTCATTGTGGTGTACAAACAGTCATATTTATACTTGCTCCCCCTTCTAGGAGTGACCGAGTTTGGTTCTGCAATCCTCTCTTGATCTTGTGATGTAGAACCGTTTTCGCCGCTCAAACTTTTCTGATTGTAAATCGCTCCATCTCCATTTTGACCATAGACAACAAGATCGGAGACTTCCCCGGTTGGACTGCTGAAAACAAAGCTACTTTTCCAGTACTCTGGCATCTGAATCAGCTTCTCCTGATCACATGGGTACTGGAGTGGCATGTTGCTTGCATCTGAATCCATGGAAATCGATATGTCAAAGCTACGAAGTAACAAGACGTGCGGCGACTCATAGTAATCAGGTTGGCCATTTAGACTAACTGATGATTTGTTGCCAACTGCTGGATTCTTGCGGTCCGCCATTGCTCAAAAGCGAATGGCCCAAGTTCGAGAGGCTAGGAGGAGGTACTCCCCAACTATACCCGGCATGATTGTGGCTTGCGTAGGAATCATGGCTCCCAGGAATGTAACTGTGGCAGGGAATTTCAACATCGAAGTTGAGATGCCGGCGAGTAGCACCGTGGTGTGGTTGCGCTTCCTGCATTGATAATCGCTTATCCTAGCACATGAATTCTCTGACGAGAGATGATTAAAACCAAGTCATAATCATCAAAGGTAATTTTTTTTCCCCAAATTCGAGATTTCAATACTGATCAAGAATTAAATACGACGGAATCAGTCAATAACATCAAGCCTGACGGTGTATTGCTACTGTCGCGAAACAACACTATGAAAAACCGCAGATACCTGGTTGTGCAAAAAACTTGCTTGATGATGCCGACATGGGTATACGTCAGGAGAGATATTAAATGCCTGAACAACATTATGAGGACCGAAGTGATGCTCTTCAGTAGTTTGTTCTGCCCATGTCGAACCTGACAGCGGTTCGCCATCACCAACCACCGGGGCCGCTTGCTTGGGGCCAGGATCGCCGGCTTGCAAGCTAGACTCTACGGAATTCGAAGGACAAAGATTGCTGAAGCAACCGAAGAAGGGGGATTCCTGCAGACACCAAAAACCATTCAAGAAGGCATCCAACGACTCGAGAATTAGGCTGGTTGATCACCCGCAGAGGAAGAAGAACGCAAAGCCCGAGTCAGATAACGTCCGAGCAGACTAAAACCCGAGAAGAACCAACCCAAAGAGATAATCAGAATGATAGAAGTGGAATTTAAACCAAAACCTGGTGCTGAGGGGCTGCCGAATATCCACCGCGGCAGCGGCGGCAGTCGTCCTCCTCCTTCTCGGGAGCGTCCATGTGAAGTGAAGCCAGCAAATTTGCCAAAAGAACAGGGCCGAGGCAACAAAAAGGTTTAAAAAAAAAAAAAAGAAGAAGCCAGAAGTGACAGACGATGAAGATAAAGGATGAGATGGGATTTTGCGGATTTGGAGTGGAGATAGAATCTTCCGTTCTGTTTCTCGTAAGTTGTTCATGAGATGAGATATCTGCGGATATTTGTGGAGATAGGCTCTCCCGTTTTCAAATCCGATCGCGAGCGAGCGGGAAGGGGACGTCACCTCTCGGGTCTTTGCTTCCGCGAATTGGGCCTCCCGCCGAAAAGCTTATTAGCTTATACTGAGCCCATCATTTGGGCCTCAGGCCCATTTTATGGAATGCGAGCAGTCGTACACGCCCTTTTTAGCCCATTTTCAAGGTATTACCTTGGTCAACATTTGGTCAAATACTGGTTATAATTGGATCATATAAAATTGGATCATGCCTTTCGTTGAGCCCCTCCTCTTATGCATCTTTTCATTGTCGAGTTCGAACTCGCCAATGCTCTGTTGGATGCGCTCGCGAACCTAATCGAGCTTCCATATTTTTTCTTATAAAGAATATGTTCTAATTGCAGAGTAGTCAAGGAAGTCGTTAAAATCATGTATCTAACCCCCCAATACACGTATATGTAGGGAAAGGGTTCGAGCTTATTAAACTGGAGCTCGAGTTCTCGGCCTAATTATGCGATGAGCACTTGAGATTGCAAAGGGAGTGAGTTATATAACTCGTGGATCAGTTTCAGCACCAGATCAATCTTTCATTCTTGATATACGTTTGTTTTTGTCTTCTTCCCAATTAGCATATTGCGGGTGAGGATGCAATTGTGAAAGAGGTGGGAATACTTCGGCTAAAACGAACCCTGGCTTCCATCACCTTGGGCCTTACATGTTTTTTTTTTTTTTTTTTGTCTAGTTCTATCCTATCTTATTCCACTATGCAAGTCATATTGTGTGGGCTATATACTGTGCATAGGTTGTGAAACCCTGCTCCATCCTCACCCGTCCCTACCTCACTTCCCCCTGAAGATAAGGATTCGAACCTCCCACCTCCATCTTCCCAAATGAGAAGAGCTGCCACTGGGGCAATCCCTCAATGGTTAGCCTTACATGTTCTCACTTGGACAGATATCGTGGTGCTAGCTTGGCTCCCGCAGCGGAAATAGCTTGCCAAACAAATATTCTATTGATTGACATGCAATATGAGGACACAGGAGGTCCGGTAGTGTTCAGACCGGCTTTTTAGACACCTTGACCAATTCACCTCATCGGACGATCTTAAGAACGCGCTCCCCTATATCAGCATAATGCATTCTAAGATTTTGTTCCAAATTTGCTCAAAATGACGCTTGAACCCAAAATTCGCTATTGGCGAGGACGTGCTTGGTGTTTCACGGGGCACAATTTTTTTTTAGCAAATTCAAAAGCTCATTAGAAAGAGATAAAAAAAAAAAAAAGCAACCTCTCGAGAGGTTAACGTAGTTTCTTTGATAAAAAAAAAAAAACGGTTAGCATAGTTGGTTGGGATATTAGAATTCAAACAATCACTCATTTCACCGTTCAAATCTCACCAGCTACGTGCAAATTACTATGCCTCTAAATAGTTAAATTTCGATACTCATGCCTCTCGTTTGTATAAAATGGATAAAAAAAATTTTGTCTTCTTTTTCCCCCCTTCCAGATGGTAAGAGGCAAAACGCACCGCATGGCCTGGCCAGCTTTGTGACGATGCTTTTGGTGGATGAGAGTGAGTTGTCACGTGGAATAAATCCGTCTTCACACACATCAGCCAGACGATCACTCTCCATTTTGCTACAACCTAGATTTCGCCTTTTTAGGATTTTAATGATCTGTCTCCTCCGGCAAGAAAATCTCTTGCGTGATAATAATAATAACAACAACAATAAAAATAATAAAATCGTGTTGTGAGCATAAGATAACCGCACTGCATAAACAAAGAAAAACTCGTTATATTTGCAGCGGGATGCGAAACACGTTGCGAGCTTGATAACTCGTCAAGCAAATCAAACTGTTCACGCATGCGCAGACATATATTCTTACGCGCACATATGCGCATGTTTTATTTTTCGGATGTCCATGTAATAAGTAATCGGATGTTTTTGAATTTGACTACAGTGACAATTACAGCGTTGCTTGGACGCGCTAAAAAATAAAATAAATTAATGAAAGGGCTAAAAAAAGGAAAATGGCCGACAAAGGAATTGCCATTTGCGCGGGGGCGGGGGAGGGGGAGGGAATGGTTGAGGCTGAGCAATGAGTGGGGGAAGATTCCGTGACGTATGGATGACGTGTGAAAGTGGGAGCAGCTATTCGGTGAATAATTTTTGTTACGTCAGCAAGTGGCAGCCTTATATTTTTATTCTCAGTTGACATTTTAGGTTGCAATTTTTTTTTTTTTTTTGGAAATGTCAAAGTTTGAAAAGAAGGTTTTCTTGACTTCCACAAAAAAAAAAAAGAGTCAAAGGACTCTTGACTATGCTCATCTGTACAATGTGATTCAGAAATTTTAACAAGAAAGAAACCTAATGTTGAGATTTTGCAAAGACTCGAGAATCTGTCTAAATAGACTTTTATTTTATACCTTCTTGTTTAATATTAGCATTTCAAATCTCAGGCTTCGATTCTTTTTTTTCTTTTTTAACTCGAAACTCTTCAAACTTTTTACGGTACCCGAATTCCGATACATGGATTTGCGCTAACGCTTTTTATTTCACAATATTTTGGAATCCAAATAATGTCTTAAATTTTGGGCGTAAAAGTAAAAAGGGTAGATAGTATGTCCTTCTTTCCCATGCAAATTTAACGTCCACTTTCGAGTGGATCGATCTGCATTGCTCTTGGCCTCGTGGCAACGCGTTTAAAGAATCGTCATCATCATCAACCCCGACGTCATTCCTCATGCAAAAAGAATGAAGAAAGAACTTCGCCAACCAAAGCTCTCCTCTCAAATCGCGCGGCAAAAAAAAAAAATTTCTTTTTTTCTTTTTTTTTTTGTTCAAATTCTTTGAAGCATGAAAAGAAAGGCGAGAACCCAAAACCCCTTGAAAGAAAAGCAAAAAAGCCAAGCGAGGCAAAGCAAAGATATTTGGGTTTTTTTCCAATTTAATTTAATTTTTAAAAATATTTATGAAATTATTTAAAAAAAATATTTACGAGTTTGGGCCTCACACGGCGGTTAGGCTACCGAGCGAGGCCCGCTCGGCGTTTGGGCTGCCGAGCGAGGCCAGCTGGGCCCATCCCTAGCTACTCGGCGGCCAGTCCATAGAGCAGCGGGCTATTATCTTTCTTTTTTTTTTTTTCATTTTTTAAGTATTTTAATTATTTATACTTATAATATTTGTTTATTTCGTATTTTTTTAACATGTTTATATTTATTTTATGTATAATTTTTTTCTTGTGAAGCTTATCTTTATAACATAATTAGCAATAATTAATGTAAAAATTTATTAAGATCTATAATTAATAAATAATGTTGTAATTATGTAATTAATTTAAAATATTCATAAAATAAAATTGGTAAGATATATGAAAAAAATGAGATTTTCATGATATATTTATCTATTAGACAGACAGAAATCCAATCGAAAGGCGAAAAGGTAATGTGTCAAGAACCGGCGGATCGGGTCGACGACATTGGATCGGGCTCAAATTCGGTCTGTTGAAGCGAAACCGCATCCTAATCAATATTCACCCCCGTTGGCGGTGATGAACGATGGATTTTTGCGATTCGAGATCGTCTAGATGAGTTTTCCTATTTTTTTAGTATTTTCGGGATTTATTAAAGAGAAAAATCTCAAAATTCAATAATAATCATCGTCCTAAAAAATATTATAATAATACCTTTTATAGGGTGTTAACCCTAAACCTAGCCCTAGTGGGATTTTAAATACCGCCGACATCGGTGAATATTAATTAGAACGCCGTTTCGCTTCAACCGACCGAATTTAAGCCCGATCCCATGTAGTCGATCCGATTCACCGGTTTTTGACATATCACCATTTCACCTTTCGATTAGATTTTTGTCTGTCCAATAGATGAATATATCATGAAAATCTCATTTTTTTTTCATATATCTTACCAATTTTATTTTATGAATATTTTAAATTAATTACATAATTATAATATTATTTATTAATTATAGATCTTAATAAAATTTTACATTAATTATTGCTAATTATGTTATAAAGATAAGCTTCACAAGAAAAAAAATTATAAATAAAATAAATATAAACATGTTAAAAAAATACGAAATAAAATAAATATTATAAGTATAAATAATTAAAACACTTAAAAAAATAAAATTAAAAAAAAAAAAGACAAAAGCCCCGCTCGGTAGCTAGGCTGCCGAGCAAGTGGGCTGCTTGGCGCTTAGGTTGCCGAGGAGTTGGGGGCGGGCCCAGCTCGGCCTGCTCGGTAGCCCAACCGTCGAGCGAGGTCCAAACTCGTAAATATTTAAAAAAAAATAATTTGGTAAATATTAAAAAAAAATTAAATTGGAAAAAAACCCAAGATATTCCTCTCCACCTCCCTTCCACGCATTTCCACATCATCACATTCGCCGATCGGACAATTCTCTTCCGATTCTCTGTCGCCCACCGTTGCTTTCCAATCTCGAGATTCTTGCCGGCCGACATCTTTCTGCTGCTTTCTTGATCGCTTTCTTCAAGCCAAGAATCTCACACCCTCCGGCGCTCCTCATAGATCGAAGAAGTTCGCCAGCCCGTCCCATCCCCATCTCTCTTTGCTGAGAAAGATTCTTCCCCCTTTTCCTTTTGCCACACCCCCATCTCTCTTTTAACGATGCTCAATCCCCGTTCTCTCCCTTTCCCTTCCGTTCTTTTGTTTCTCTCCCCCCACCCACCCTGTTCCCTTTCCCCGCCTCCCCTTTTCGCTCCTGCTCTGTTCATATTCCGGCGGCTTTCTGTACATGTTTTGCTGTTCCCAACATGGCTCCTCCTTCTTCTTCGAGCGTCAACCGTCTCTCTCAGCCTTGTATTTACGGTGCGCAACATGGCCCTGTTTTTGGTACTTCTTGGTCGAATGATCGTCGCCGCTTACTTGTTTGATGAAATGTTTAAACTGATGGAACAGCTCCTGTGGCTGTGGGTTTTACTTTTTCATCCCTTCCATGGATTTTGGAGTTTGGACTGCGTTTCTTTTTTGGTTCTCCCCATCTCTCATATGGGTCCTCTGTAGCTACTTGCTTGCTAGATGACATTGAGTTAAACTACTCATTTTACAATGGGGTACCGCAGTATCTTTTATTCATGGTTGGGGCTTTATTGGACCGGTTTTTATGTTAAGCAGGGGACTTTGTGTCTTCGTACGCAGAGAGAAAATCGCGTTTTATGAAATGGCTGGGGAAACTCTTTAAGAGTGGATCTGGGCGAGGAGGGGCTAGTCGTAATCCACAGTATCTAGGCGACGAAAACATGGTTTGGCACGCACCTGCTAGATCAGTGGTAAACACCCTGTTATTCTTATCATCATTGCTGCTGTCTATTGGGAAAATATTCATCTGTACATTACTCACCATTTACCACCAACTGGCTTTCTCGAATGCTGTGGAGTTTATTGTATTTTGCTTTTGATTTCAGTAAACCCTTTCTTATTGTTGATGACATCATCAGGATGATCACTCTAGAGATGACAAGGAAAAAGAGGACCTTGACACGGCAATTGCACTTTCTTTGGCTGAAGATCTGAAGCAGCAAAATGGTAGGTTGACTTTCATATTTTGGTCTGAGGCTATTAAATAATTCTCTCTATCTCCCTCCAAAAAGTAGTGTCTAACCATGCCGTGAATTTGCCAGGGCGTAGATGGCGGACAGACAACGATGGAAACATTCCTAGGGAGCTTGATGATAGTCTAAATGTACCTTCATACCCTCCTCACCCACCTACGCAATATTATCCAAGAAGAGGATATAGGTAATTTGCAGTCAAAAGTGTGCTTTTCATATAGTAAGGTTACTAAACATTCCAAGATTGCTGTCAAAGCATTGAAAGGTTTTTTTTCTTGCACTCATGACTGGGTTGGCAAATTTTGCAAAATTGACTAAAGTGTTGACCAAGTCAGATTTTATGAAATGGCTGGGGAAACTCTTTAAACATTCCAAGATTGGTGCCCAGAGGGCTTACTTCATTGATTGTGCTTGGACGAACATTGGATTTGCCAAATATCACGTGAAAGTTGATTTTGTTAAACCGGAACATTATGCAATTATCAGCTTTAACGAAGTTGTCATTATGGACGGAGAGCCTCAAGTTTATTCTGCTACGAAGAGTTAAAAATAAAATCCGCAGATATTGTGCACTATTGTCCCATGGACTTGAAATGTCTTGAGATCACTTCATGAATTGACTTTGTTCTACTGGTACAGAGTATGTGGTGGCTGCAACCGTGAAATAGGCTATGGCAACTATTTGGGATGTATGGGAACTTTCTTCCATCCAGAATGCTTTTGCTGTCGTGCTTGCGGGTACCCCATTACAGAATATGAGGTAAGGAGCTCCCCTTAAAATTTCTTTTCTCACCTCTTTTTGTTTAAGATTTTACCTTCAAGCTATTTACAGTCTACAATGCATGTGAATATTCAGTATTTCTTTTGTCAGTCTGGCACTGTCAACTTTGAGATGGATATGTCTCGTTCTGGAACTTCTATCTGATAGCTCTTACTGATCCTTTTTTCTGTTGATTGAAGTTTTCATTGTCAGGAAGGGATCCTTATCACCAGTCTTGCTTCAAGGAGTTGACACATCCAAAATGTGAAGTTTGCAATCAATTTGTAAGAACAATCTACCACATCTTACCCAACGAATATTATTTGCTGTTTTACATTTCGTAAAGACATTGTTACTATGCTTATGACACTTATTGCTTTTCAAGTATTACATCACTGCAACAGCCGTCCTTTTACTCAAAATGCCGATTTCCTGTGTGTGGTCATGTTGGTAGCTAAAAACAAAAATCCTACTCATCACTGAAGAAGCTCAAGTCGAACTGCTCTATGATATTAAGAGATTGCTTTTAACTTTTGAAATAGACATAGTGAAAATGTAAGGAGCGATTCATTCAAAAGTATATTGCTCATTGAGCTTTCTGTGTCTATAGACCTGGGATTTGTTAAAAATGCATACTGTTGAAGTGTGAGAAGCTGATTCCAAGTTGTTCTTGTTTACTATGTTAATGCAATTTCAAAAGTGTATAGCATTAAGGTAATTTAAGTCTTTTACATGTTGATTCTATTGTAAGCTTCTATTTCAATTCACAGATCCCAGCAAATGGAGCTGGTTTGATTGAGTATAGATGCCATCCTTTCTGGTCCCAGAAGTACTGTCCGTCGCACGAGCATGACAACACAGCCCGATGTTGTAGTTGCGAGCGTTTGGAGGTATTGGTCTAGGCTAGCACAAGTAAATGAAATGCTATGCTTTGTTGCCGCAATCTTAGGGTTTGTAAATTTTAAATGTGTTGAAGCGACTGTACTCATTTTTTTGTTTTTCTTTCTTCTGATATTTCTTTTACCTACCAACAGTCATGGAATGCAACATACATATCTTTGGGAGATGGACGGAGTTTATGCCTGGAGTGCATGGAATCTGCTATCACGGATACTGGAGACTGTCAACCCCTTTATCATGCGATCAGAGACTACTATGAAGGAATGAACATGAAATTGGATCAGCAAATTCCAATGCTTCTGGTTGAAAGACAAGCACTTAATGAGGCTTTTGTTGGAGAAAAAAATGTAAGATATGGTATGAGATTCGGGTTTTGTTTCAAAGTTGGTGCACCATTCCTGATGCTAGCTTTTCTACAGGGCCACCATCACATGCCTGAGACAAGAGGTTTATGTCTTTCTGAGGAGCAAACTGTGTCCAGTGTATGATATTGGACATTTACTGATTTTGCTTTTAGGAAATTCAGAGTAAATTCTTGAGCAAGATACACTCATTCAATTTTACTCTCATTTCATTGCTTTTGTGTTACAGATTTACAGAAGGCCCATGATTGGAGGCCACAGGCTTGTTGGAATGAGAACTCAACCCCACAAATTGACAAGGAAATGCGAAGTTACAGCCATTCTTGTTCTTTATGGTCTACCAAGGTAAGTGCAACTGAAAAGCTTTTGTTTTGCAAATTAGTGATTTTATTTATTAAGAACACAATAGCTCTACATATACATGTTTTAAAAATTTGAAGGTTAGAAAGACTTTTTAAGGATGAGTTGACAAACGGCCATGTATTTGGCGAGTCTTCCTAAGCAGACTGTTTGAACTTTTCCAATGCATAGTTGTTAGGAAGTCCCATTGAGCCGTGACAGAAAGACTCCCCCAACATAATGCTTCGGAAAATGGTCTTACGCTAACGAAACTTGTTGTATAGATCAAGGGATGCATTTTTCTCAAGGAAAGGAATTTTTTGTTTGAGACATAGCAGGATTCTGAAGGCTTTTCTTGTTGTACTAAAAACCACCTAGCATTTTGCTAGAATATAGGAAAATTTGACATCTAGCCGGAAATGTTATCTGGCTTTACTAGCTGAGATCTCACCATGTATGTAGGATGCAGAAAGGAAACCTCTTTACTCATAAAAGTAAGTTATGGATGGTAAAGATGAAAACTTGATGCAACTATTCATCACCTTGATTTTGTCTTATGTTTTAGAAATTGCTGATTATAGGTTGCTAACTGGTGCCATTCTTGCTCATGAGTTGATGCACGGATGGTTACGCCTTAAAGGTGAACACGTTCTACCCTGCAGCATCATCTCCTGTTGGTTGCGTTTCCAAATGGGGCTTATCTTGAACTTTTAAACATATATTCGCAGGTTACCGTAATCTGAATCCTGAGGTAGAAGAAGGCATATGTCAAGTTTTATCGTACATGTGGCTTGAATCAGAAGTCATGCCTGGATCCAGAAGCGCGCCATCTACATCAGCAGCTTCCTCGTCTTCTACATCCTCCAAGAAAGGTGGGAAGTCTGAGGTTGAAAAGAAACTCGGTGAGTTTTTCATATATCAAATCGCCAATGACGCTTCCCCGGCCTATGGAGGAGGTTTCAGGGCTGCCTATGCAGCAGTCAATAAGTACAGTCTGCGACGTACTCTGGACCACATTAAATTGACCGGTCTTTTTCCTTCCTGAAAACATACGTCGCCCACCATGCAATCTCTCCAATGGCCTATGTGAATTGAAAATGCTTTCTTAGGATCGAGTGGACCGTTGTAAACGACCCCCTGAATTTTTGCGGGGTTCTCATAGATGCATGTTCACAATGCTAATAATATGCATTATCTGGTTTCATATTCAGTTTTGGCTTTTGACTTAAGAAATGGTAACAGAAGGCGAGCGGCCGTTGCGGGCATAACATTTCATTGATTTTTCTTATCGTCAGTAACATTGTTTGTGATGCATTGGTCTAATGTGACATTTTGGATACATTTGTTTCATGAACAACTTAAAATTTGAAAAATATTTTTTGAAAATAATTGATTGTATTGCTTACAATGATAAATAAATGAAATATATTGTCACTCACGAAAATAGTAAAGTACAAATAATTGTCTACCATAAATATATTTTTCGTTGACTATTTTTCCTAAATTATATAACCAATCACTATTTTTCTAAATTACGTAACCAATCATTTTATAAAAAAAATTTCAAATCTTAAATTTTTCGTGAAAATAAAGACGTCCTTGAAACGAAAATGATTTCATATGTAATGAATGCGACTAACCAAAAGAGGGAAGTGGATCTGCACAATATATAAGATGATAGTCATCATATCATTGGTTCTCGATGAGAAGTCTGGCTGTCTGTCAATGGAATAATACATGGACCAATGTCAGCTAGTGAATTATCACAAAGGCCAAAATACACAAGGATGCACAATTTCAGCCCTTTTAACTGGCGAGAGAGTTTCGACTAAAAAAACAAAACTGGAGAGAGAGAGAGAGATGAACTAAGAAATGACTTTCCAATTGAGATGAACTAAGAAATGACTTTCCAATTGAGGTAGCATATTTGTGACTTTCTTGACGCTGGCAATTAAAGACGGGTAACATGTCGCCCCTATACAATACAAGGATAAATAGCTCCAAACAGCAGCGCACGACACTTTGAACTGCCATAAGGAAACTCATCGAACAAAATCACTCTAAGCCAATTCAGAGAGTGTGGAAACAGCACCATGCTCCTCTGATCCACCTCCTCCTTCCACCTCGATCAATGGCATCCAGGAATTCGCAGCGACACTATAAATCAGAAGCAATGTCCGCAAGAAGCATTTTCAGCGCTTCATACGTCATGAAGCATATGCCTACGCCGGGAACCACCTTGTAGTATTCAGGAAGGATCCCTCTGTACAAACCACGAAATCCCTCATTCCGGACTATGTGCTTCAACGTGCCGAATATTCCAGTCTGATATATCCGAGCTCGGCCTCCTGCTCCTTCCAACTGCTTCCGTCTCCTCACAAGATCCAACGGGAACGTCGCTGCAGATTATAACAGCAAAGAATTTTTGTCAAGATTGGATCTATTTTAAGCTCAAAGCAACCTCCAAAAATTAAGTTATAGGTATAAGAATTGCCAATGAGGATGCAAACTACAATGACGTGGGAATTAAAATTTCAAACTACAAATTTTAATGTCCAGAGGATGGTCTGGCAGATAAATCACAACTCAAATGTTTCAATGACATCGTTCCTACACAGTTCGGCCTCCATTATTAGCTTTCAAAGTAAGCTCTTCATCTCAACAATCTTTATCTTTCCACCAATGGAATAAGGGAAACCACAAGAACAATTCACAGCACAACGGATCAGGTGGTGAAACTTACTCATCAGGTGGACGGATAACCAGTGTATAAACAGGCAGATGAAGCACAAACTTAGATATGTGCAGTCCTCACCTTGTGGCGCATATCTTCTCTATCAAACTGTAACTGTCTTTCCCATCTTATTTCTTATAATTCATTTATCTACTAACTAAGGATCTCAGCAGGGCCTCACCAAGTACACAAATAGCACTTCCAGAGACAGCTGAGTGTAGCAAATTAAATGAAAGGAAATTTCTACCATTCCCAATAAGTCATATTACAACTCAGAGATATATGGTGATGCCAGAAGGATTCCATAACCCATTAATCAACTGTTGCAAGCCTAAGTGAGAAGCATACCTCACTGAGGAAACCTCTCACTTGGAGGACTGCATAACAACCAAAATCATGGAACCAACTGCATCTTGGGAGATGATTAACCCAGGAAATATTGGACAGATGGAGGTTAATCACAGGTTTTCATATAGAATACAGTTAGATGAAAGACAGGATATAATTTCTTGTTTTCTTACTAACATCCACAAATGCCAGATAAAAAACGTCACTCGGGCTCTCTGGTTCTATGGGTCAGTCAGGTTAGAAACTTAGTGCAGAGCTTGGACCACAACCTGTGTCTCTGCATCAAAAGCATGACAAAAAGCTACACGAATTAACTACTCAGTTTTATGTTAAAACTATGTAATCTGAAGATGTGCAAACAGTGAAGGTCATAAGTTCTATGAATAGTCACTAAATTTGCTGTAGAAGGGCGTCACTAGAAGAAGTCATTTAACCCATAACCAAATGAAACTCAGCAACTCATATAACTCAGAACTCTATGATTTAGTATTATGAGAATCATTCTGTGAAGATGACATTCAGGAAAAATAGAAATAAAGTGAAATACACTTCAGGAAGCAGCTCTTATATATGATCCATATGTATGCAATATTCTAGTCATATGGATTACTCACCTGTTGAAGATGCAAACCCAGAAAGACTGCCACATGCCAGGCTAACAGCAACAGTGGGATCATCGGGCCTGGTTGAATTATTAGAAAGCTCATTTAGCATGTGGAAAAAGAAATTTCATGCAACTACTGGTGTCGTGAAAGGAAATCAAACAGAATTAAACAAATGAACTGGCAAAGTGCTCAGGCTCACCTATGTGACTGCCAAGAAGATCTCAAGGTCTCATACACAGAAAAACTTATAGCTATGCTGGGGCACACACTCTGAAACAATGATAACAGATGGTCAAGAATTGAGTTATATAGCCTAAGCACTAAGCAGAATAAAAACTAAGCACATACCAAAAGAGTGGCTCCAAGCCCCTTGTAAAGTCCTAACCAGCCCTCTTCTCTGGTTATTGTTCGTAAAGCATGCCAGATACCTCTGTAGTAGATAACATTTGTCTGCAAATTTTTATTGAAACAGCAGGAAATCAGTATGAGTGCATCTACAATAAATTTCGCATTCTACAAATTGGGGACAAACATAAAATTCAGTACAACTTCAAGGTCATTAAAGCAATTTGAGAATCATAACATGGTAAAGGTTTCAAGGAAGATGCAACAGAGAAAGCAGAAGTTCCTAAATAACTCATAATTCTAACCTCAAAGACAACTATAGAACCAAGCATGACCCAAACAATTTGCACATGTAGAAACACTGCTAAAGCACCTGAATGTCACTAGCAACTGATGATTAATGCAAACTTTGAGTCTTTTTCCTACCGAAAGAAATGATGAATAATGCAATAGGTAGATAGGGTGTGATTGTAGATAAGAGATCTATTGTAGATAAGAGATCTTGATTAACTTAAGAAGTGGAAGCTACAATTTACTACGAAGGAACAATAGGATGAAAGACGTAATTCTACAAAAAACAGTATCAATTATCCCTGAGGCCATAAGTAAAAATGAACCAGACTTATGAACAATTAGATGACAATACCACAAAGTTAGAAAAGGAAGAAATAATGAAACTGATTAGTATTAAAGTGCAGTTTGAATCGAGTAACACAACCATAAAAGGAGAATGTCCTCGCCATAATCAAACCCGCAAAATGAAACCTCCATCAACCTCTATACATAAGCACACATAGAGAGGAAAGCATTCAGCTCTTGGCCCTTGCAATAAATGTCTACTGAAATACCTGAGCCGCAAGACGAGTTCTGACAAGATCTAAGGGATATGTAGCTGTTGCAGCTGTCATTCCTGCTAGACCACCGCCAACAAAATGTATGCAGAGCTCTGTACTCATATTTCCCCTATAACTTTCCACTCCCGGGATCATATGAAGCACCTGAAAGACAGTTCAACAATAAAAAAGCTGCATAAGACAAACCCTAAATTATCAAATTAGATGATGCCATAGAGCTGAAACAAGTTAGTCAAGTTAAGCACCTTCTTGTACTGCTCATAAATGTAAAAGTTTACAGAAGAATAAGGAAGGCGATGGGCAATTGTGACTAGGTTCCCTTTCCAGAAAGCTCTATATCCTTCCTCACGCACAATCCTTGAAGCCTCATGCCATATGCTGGCCTTCTTCATAGTTGCTAAATCATAATGCATACCTTGCACCTAAAAATGCGTATAAGAGTATCAGCAGAGAGGCCGATAAGTGGTAATGACAGCAATTGATTGTGTGTCCGAGAAATAGCATGTTACTCAATATCTTAGATGCCTACAACTCCACTAGCACTGATTTGCACTCTAATCACAGAACAATTGAAAAGCACAAGCTCCATGAAAAACATAATAGATGTTAGAGGGGGTGCCCACAGGGAAATTGTCCATATAAGATAAATGTTCTGTAAAGACGTAAAAATCACAGATTTTACGCATCAAATTTTATTAAAATGTCCAAGTCACATAATATATATTGCACTGCCCTGGTTTTCTTCACAGGTCATAATAGAAAACTTAACGCCTCTTATAGCAACTCTGAAAAGATCTACAGTCCTCGCTAACCAACAGTGGCATCCAGCCTCACAATGCAAGTCAAACTAACTTGATCAATACTCCCTGTTAGATAGCACATATCACTAAAGAAAATCCAGCCATCTAAATTGCCATACTGGAGACTGAATAATTCTGACCTATAGCAAAAAAACCTTAGCAACAAACTCCTGCATCAGATATACAACTTTGATCCAACTAAAGGTCAAATCTAAGTACTAGAATCAGCATGAACATTGTTTTGGGCTACACAAAGCCTAAATTGGTAGCATAATTTTTCAATGATAAAACCCATGGATTGCCTAGCTGAGTCAATGGGACAAGAATGGCCACGCCCTTCTTAATGCAATCAATGTCACAAAACAAATTCCATCCTCGCGCCTCTTCTTCTCCTTCTACCGGAAGGAAGAAAATAACTGAAAGAACAATACAAAGGTGCATCCACACAAGCACATCAAAACCCCCTTCTATCTGCTACTACAGCCAAAAAAAACGAGTACAAGTCAAAACAGGAAGGCCTACCATATTTCCATGTTCTTAAACCCGAAGAAAGACTGGAAATTAGTGTAAAGCGGGGAAATATCAACCTGAAAGAGTATGGTGAGTCGCGCTAAGGGAGCCGTACAGGTCTTACTGACGGCCCCAGCGACGCCACCGGCAAGCAGCTGCGGCACCGTCCCGATCTGTGCCTGCTGCTGCTGCTGCTGCTGCTGGCACTTCTGCGAGCATCTGCGCGCAGCTCCGTCCACCGCCGCGAGACTCCCATGCCCCGAGCTAATCCCTCTCTGACCTCCTTCCACCACAACTCCGACTCTCGCCTCCGTCTGCATCTCTCCCTCTCTCTGTGTCCAAAATCGATTCAATTCACTCGCGTCCTTCGACCGATCCTCGCGAAATAGCCAAGAATCATAAGACTTCACGCAGAAGCATCCACAAACGACGCGCAAATCGAAATCGAGGCCTCTTCAGCATCGCCAGGCCCCAAACTTCGCAGACTTCACGCGAACTCCGCCGAATTTCCCTTCCCTTTATGTCACACGCTCCCCCGGAGGTATATCACTTCCTTCAGAGCTCGGTCTTTGGCTATGCGTAATTTGAACGGGGAGAGCGAAGCTGAAATCACCTCGCGGTTCCGGAAACGACGACGTTTCGACAGGCTTTTCGTCGTTTTAGATTGGGTCCGTTCTCACTTTCGAGCATGTGAAGAAATCACGGGGAAAACAAAATGGGGTGGACGAAGTGTTAGGGTTAGCTTCGCTTGCTTGCGGTCAAAGAAAAGTTACCGAACAGACTCCCGAGCTCCTGTGCGCTCTGGTGCACCCGCGTTCAGACATGCACGTCTCTACGACCCATCGAGACCGTTGATTAAGTCGGCTTTGAAGGAGCGAGACTATGCGGTCGGGGATTCGGCGGTGGTGATTGTGGTGTTGCGGTGAGACGGGAACGACTGGAGCAGGTCCGTCGCCGAATATCTGATGGCGCTTAGCTTGGAATATCCGCTTCGGCGTCGTCTTGAGGCGCGAGTGGGGGGGATGAGCTGTGATCTTGCCACGTGTGATGGATCATCATCGGCGGGCGATCCTCGAACAAGTGGGCCTGGACCCATGACCAGTAACGGTCTGCTGTTAACGACTAAAAAGTCCCCGTAAGCTTCACGTGTACATAGATTTTCTCTATTACAAGTAATAGAATGTAAGAGAGGAAAGAAAATAATTTTCTGAGCCTTTTCGAAAAGGAATGGTTTGGAATTTATGTTGATCATTTATGAGACATGTTAAATCGATGTAGCCATCGATAAGCGGGTTCGAACTATACTACTAATAATAAGAGTCCAGAGTGTCATTATTTATTGGTAATATGAATTCTACATTTCGTATCTTATAACTTCACACGTTTTCAAATCAAATCATTTGGCTTTAGCAAATTTTCTAATCAAACCTCTCATACACCAAATTCGATTAAATTTAGCCGACATGATTGTCGATCGACGCCAAAAATATGACGTGGCTAAAGCATGCAGAGGCTTACGCGTGTGTGCAAGGGCAAATTTAGCTACAAATTGATAAAGTCGGAATATGATGATGATAAAATTTAGCCAATGCGATAATACAGACTTCAATGTCCATATCCGAAATTTTTAATTAAATTTATTTAAAAAAGCGTGAAAACAATTTGGCCGGAAGGTCTTTTCTCATTTCTCAGTGAATTGAACTTTTTATGTGCACAAGTTGGGAAGGAAAAGGAAATCCGGTGAAAGCCCAAGCCCACCCAAATCCAAGCCCAAGCCCAAGCCCAAGCCCAAGCCCACGAGTCTTTAGTGAGAACAGACTTTGATTTTTAATTTGAACTGTTCTTTCCTTTTTTCCCCTTGACACCGACTTCAACCAAGATTCATCTGAAAGTCTGAGTTGTTGCCGTAAATTTACTTGCTGGTGATGCTATCTGACCAAATTGATTATAGTGACAAACCGCAATTCTAAATCTGTTGATACATGTAATGAAACCCATGCAAAGGTTAAAATTATGACATCTCGGATTTTCCCTACATTAGAAATAATTAGAGAGTAAAAGAAATTCTCTCAACCATTATTTAGGGAATTTTTAAGTGATTACTCCGTAGTTTCTCAAGAAAGTTATTTAAAAAATTCTCAAGAAAGTTATTACTTAACTTATTTGAGAAGTTTTTCGAAAAATTATATTAGAGAATATAATACGAAGAAATAGTTCTTGAATTAATATTAAGTTAATGGTAAGTCAATTTTCTAAAAGATAGGATCCATGTCATTTTCAAGCATTTAATGATACGATAAGATCAATGTCATTTTCAAGCATTTAATGATAGGATAGAATTAATGTCGTTTTCAAGCATTTAATGCTAAGACAAGGTACAAATGGACCAATCAAATGAGGATACATAGCTACTCTAGAAACCTAGGATTAATAGCTTAAACAAGTGGACCAATAAGATTTCGATAAGTAGCTAATCTATACTATGATGACTTATAAGGTGCAAGGTAGCCCAATAAAATGGAGATAAGTGGCTACTCTAAAGATAGGATGACATATTGAATAATAAGCTTTCTAGGCGATCCAATAAGATTAGGACAAGAAGCTGACATTCTTGCCTTAGGCCTAGTTATTAGGCTGCTCGCTCATCCTTTTATTAATTTTTTTTTTCATAAAATTGGTGAACCTACCACGAGCTCTTCTGTTTAGACAGTCCAGCCATATGAAGAATTATGAAGAATGACTTTACGGCGGGAGAGGGGGAAATTTTTCTGGTGACAACCGGACATGTGCTGCACAAGAGATCAAGACCTGTCACCTCAGAAAAAGAGAAAAAACATGTGTCAAAATCAAGTAAACAACGTAGAAACTAAGAAGACAAGACAACCATTCATGACAATAAAGTATCAAAAATATTATATATATGTTATATTTATGTTAATTCAGCCGTAAATTCTTTAATTATAGGGAAAAAGTCACCAAAAATCCTAAACTATGCCTGCTGTGACACATTTATCCCAAATTTTTCTTTGTGACACAAAAAACTCTAAACTTGTATGCATGTGACACGATTACCCCAAACTTGTGCTCGTGTGACCCATTTACCCCAAACTTTTTGTTGTGACACTAAAAACTCCAAACTTATATTCGTGTGACACATTTACCCGAGGTAAATGTGTCACACGAATATAAGTTTAGGATTTTTTATGTCACAAAAAAATATTTTGGGGTAAATATGTCACACGGGTATAAGTTTAGGGTTTTCAATGTCACAAGAAAAAGTTTGGGGTAAATGTGTCACATGAGTAAAAGTTTGGGATTTTTAGTGTCACAAAAAAAAGTTTGGGGTAAATGTGTCACAGTTGGCATAGTTCGGGGTTTTTAGTGGTTTTTTCCCTTAATTATATTAGTAGAGTCCTAAATTTTTTCACCATTTGTTAATATTATCCATCCGACCAATTTTGATCGAAAATTGCTAATATAAACGATGGTCATTCTACGCAGCACGATTAACACCGACGTGGATAAATCATATGTCTTTTAAATATTTTTTTCTGAATTCCTTTATAAATTTTTTCCTTTTACCTTTTTTTCACAACTTTGGATTGATGAGGTTGTTGGTCAACCATTGTCGGCCACGGGCAAGAGCGTCCATCCCTCACCAAATGTAGGCGAGAGCCTAACGCCCTCACCTCTAGCTGGCGCAGTGCCCTTGCTCGTGACCGGTTAGGCCTACAACACCCTTGCCCAGGCCCTCGCAAGCCATAGGGAGCTCGCGCGCTTCATGGCCCTAGTTCAAGGGCAAATGAGGGTCGCCGGCCCTCGGCCATTGTCCGACGGTTTTGCCGGCCTTTTGAAAAAGAAGAAGAAGAAAAGACAAGAAAATAAAAATTTAAAAAGATATTGAATTACAATTAAAAATTATCCACCTTATTGATTTCCGATCAAGAATGGAAGGATGGACTCAATTGTCAAACCGTGAAAAATGTTGAAGATTCAAATGCCAAAATTAAAAGACGTAGGATCGAATTGGCAAAAGCGAAATAGGTTTAGGATTTTTTTGGACAGGTTTCTCTACATCATGATGTGTCCCGGGGCATGCTTTTTATGAATCTTTTAATTCTTTTTACCGAGACTTTAAGAATTGAATAGTAAGGTAAACACATGAGGGCGGAGAAATCAAGGGGCATGAAAATTTCTTGGTGCTTCTCCTCCACGCTTCGTCTTCTTTGCAATTTTCTTGCACTTGACAGGAAATTACTCGATGCTTTAAAGGCCGTCAGTATTTATGGGGAAAAAAATAATAATCATTCTTTATGTTCCTCTCTCCCCTTTTAAAATAATTTATTTTTCTCTAATTTTATATAGTATTTTCCATTTTCTTTATAAAATCTTGAGTTCGACCAAGATTCTTCATGCTAATTCAGGTGGTGGCTGTCAGTTGTTGCCTAATTAAGACGACATGAAAATTTCGAGCGATTGCACAATCTTCCACATGAAGGTGATCCGGCAACATTCAATGTACAAATTCTATGAATTTAATCTATGAACTGAGTACCTTAATTTAAAAGTTTTTTCGTGATTTATTTGTTGATGAAGTTTTCACTTTCTCTATGCCAAACTGGCAAAAAGATTAAATTTAGAGTATGTTAAGTGGACGCATAGAGTACGAATCTTCTTGATTTTAATGTTATCTAGCAAGAATGTTCAATTCTGAATGATAGCATTTGAATAAAAGAATTATTACGAAAGACTTTCTAACATGAAACGTGGAATACTTTGTTGGCAAGTGTAAATATATATATATATATATATTAGTAAGAGAATGAAATGAGAGTTGATAATCCAAATTTATTGATATCTTAAGCAGAGAAAATTCGAGAACTCGCTTGACTTAAAGTTAGTAATTTCACATATTGGTAAATTCAAGGCGTAATTATGCAAGGTAATTTCTGATTTTTTTTCCTTCTTTGTTTTTCTTTCTTTTGTCTATTTTCCCCCTTCCTTTTCGCCGATAGTCGGTCTCGGGTGATGATCGGCCACTGGCGAGGGCTAGACAGCCTCGCTTGTGGTGCTCGGGGGCTCGCCTTGCCAAGGCTAGCCCGGCCATCGCCCGAGATTGGCTATCGACGAAAAGGATGAAAAAAAGCAAAAAAGAAAGAAAAGAAGGAAAAAAATTCATAAAACATAAATGACGAAAATACTCTTGGTCAAAGGATGAGTACACTTCGAATTTTTATTTGAAACAAAATCAACTCCAAACCTTCATTTTTTCAAAGGAGAGCACTTGAGACTCTTATTTGAAATTTTTCCTTTTTTCTCCCAATGGCCGTCCAAGGTGGTCTTCCAGAAACTTTCTCTGTGAGTAACGTGACCATGACGATCTACATTTCGTCCTAATCTAACGCAAATATTCGTAACATACGAACGTTATAATTTTTTTAATCCCGGATGGAATTTATCTCTTCGCAATATAATGGCTATCAACTCTCCAGGAAGAATTCCTGAAGGGGACTCTAGAAGCATCTTCCGTGTGTAAAAAGAACTCTGGCCCTCGAAAACCAGAAAGTATCTAGAGCTTGACATTTTCGTTCATTTGAAGCGACCCAGTTTCATCATTCCGATAAGAACAAACAATGTGGAAGCTTAGTGACAGTTTGAATCTTAGGTTACAACAGCATGTGAAAAAACGAATTATGAAGAATGACTTTCTGGCAGGAGTGGTGGAAATTTTTCTGGTGACAACCGGACATGTGCTGCACAAGAGATCAAGACCTGTCACCTCAGAAAAAGAGAAAAAACATGCGTCAAAATCAAGTAAACAACGTAGAAACTAAGAAGACAAGACAACCATTCATGACAATAAAGTATCAAAAATATTATATATCTGTTATATTTATGTTAATTCAGCCGTAAATTCTTTAATTATATTAGTAGAGTCCTAAATTTTTTCACCATTTGTTAATATTATCCGTCCGACCAATTTTGATCGAAAATTGCTAATATAAACGCTGGTCGTTTTACGTAGCACGATTAACAACGACGTGGATAAATCATATGTTTTTTAAATATTTTTTTTTTCTGAATTCCTTTATAAATTTTTTCCTTTTACCTTTTTTTTTCACAACTTTGGATTGATGAGGTTGCTGGTCAACCATCGTCGGCCACGGGCGAGAGCGTCCATCCCTCACCAAATGTAGGCGAGAGCCCGACGCCCTCACTTGTAGCTGGCACGGTGCCCTTGCCCGTGACCGGTTAGGCCTACATCGCCCTCGCCCAAACTAGGCGAGGGCCACCGGCCCTCATCGGCCCATAGTCGGGGGAAAAAAAAAGGGGACAAAAGAAAGAAAAAAGAAAAAGGGATAATGTCACATATAATCCCTGAATTTTAGTTCAATATGCAAATATAGTCCTTAAACTTTAAATTTGTTCAATATTGTCCATGATTTTTAGCCAAATGTGCAATGTCGTCATTGAAATTTTAATCTATTTAATGTGGTCATTGAAGTTTTGGTACATATTCAATTTAGACCTTGGATTCTTTGGAAAATGTTTAATATTGTCCCTGAACTTGAGTTAATAGAAGTATTAAATTAAATATGTACCAAAAGTTCAGGAACCAATCAAAAGTATTGGGACGGTATTACACATTGGACCAAAGTTCGGGGACCATATTGAGCAAATTAAAAGTTCAGAATCTGCATTTGCACATTGAGCCAAAGTTTAGGGACCATTTATATCACTTATCCAAACAAAAAGTAATAAAAATTCAGCAAAACTAAAAGTAATTTAAAAAATTATCCATGTTAGATTTGGTCATGCCACATAGGACGGTGTCCGGATCAACGATTTCCAATAAAATTGGTTGGACGCACTAGATTGGCAAATCATCAAAAGGTTTAGGGCTCAATTGGTACAATTATAATATTTAAGACTCAATCGACACAAATACAACATGTTTAAGACTGAATCGGCGGAGAGAATTAGGTTTAGAATTTTTTTGTACTTTTCCCTATAACTGTTGCTGCAGATCGTGTCTCGGAGCAAGGCTTCTATGGATCCATAGCATACCGATCATAATATGCATCGTTAGATACGATGAAACCAATGTGAGATTCACTATTTTTAATGGTCCAAAATTAATAAATAGTGTATACTAAATTCGCATAATTTCTCCCCTTTAGCCTACTCCACGGCAAGAGAATTCTGAGAACTTCCAAAACTTTGAATTAGTAGCGTCGTCCTCGCGTTTGATAAGGACACCTGACTCCTATCTAGAAGGTCTAGAACTCTTCTCTATCTCTCTCTTTTTTTTTTAAATAAATAAAATTATGGCAAGCTAGAACTCAAATAGGAGCTTCATTTCAAAACCAAGCAATATTTACAAGATGTATATAACAATTTTCTTTTGCCCTTTCTTATTTTGTGGAAGAGGAGAAATCAAGAATGAACAAAATTTCCCCATCAACGTTTCTTGGTGGGGCTAAGAGGTTTTGACTTTTGAAAGGTCAGAACATTTTCTGACCAAAAAAAAAAGGGAGAAAAGTCAGAACATTTTAGGGATTTGGGAACGGACCATGTTTACTTGACTCATTCCATTGCATGTACCAATGCACTCCCAAGAAGATTTCGACGTAAGAAAACCGATATCTAATCTCTAGAGAGCCTTTCAAAATTTATGTTAAAAGATTATACATTAGTTGTGGCATGTCAGTAATATGTGACGATTGGTGCCCAGTAAATCTCTATAGTGTATCAACTAGATAACTAGCTTTCAAGGATGATCTTCAAGGGATTAGCGTTTCTCGGTCGACTCGGAGATTTTGATTTTTAAAGAGTGAAAACATTTTAGGGATTTGAAATAAGAACCGACCTTTACTTGAAAAAGTCGATATCTCGTTACTAGAGCACTTCTGAAAAGCGATGTCAAAAGATCATGTGTAAGTGATATCACGTCAATGATATGTAATGGGATGCGTACGTTGATAAATCTTTTAAGTCTACCAACTATTCTGCATGTGGGTCTTGTACAATACAAAATCCTCGGGCTCTTTCTCTAAGAAAAGTTAATTTCTAATTCGACACGCGTTTTTTTAATATTAGTCATGTATATGTCGTCTGACATCGATAATACGTGATGGTGTGTGCGCATTTATGATCTTTTGAGTTTATTAACTAAATTACTAGCTTTCAAGAAGGAGTTATTCGAGAGATTACTGTTCATATAATTTAATTTGTAATTCCTTAGGCTCTCTCTCTCTCTCTCTCTCTCTCTCTCTCTCTCTCTCTCTCTCTCTCTCTCTCTCTCTCTCTCTCTCTCTCTCTCTCCAAGAAAGCTGATTTTCAATTCAACCCAAAAGAAATATTCAACCCACAATTTTCAACCAAGTACATAGAAATAAGAGCCTAGCCAATGATATTCTCGTCATTTCTTTTTTTTTTTCCTTGTTCTCTCTTCGTTTTTCCATTTTTTTCTTTGTTGCGGCTGGCGAGATTGGGCCGGGTCGCCCTCGCAAGTGACCGGTATGGCTAGCCACCTGCAACAAGGAAAGGGAAAAAACAAAAAGAAATAAAGGAGAAAATGATGATAATGTCCTTTATTAAGCCTCCACTTTGAAATAAGATTTATTTGGACATTTGAGATTCTTATTTATAATTTTCCTCAAGGAGGAGATAAAAGCAAGAGCGAAGAAAAGTTGCTCGCTAGCGTTTCTTTTCCACGCATGGGCTGTCTTCTTCACCATATTCCGTACACTTAGACAGGAAATTTCTTGATGCTTAAAAGCTAGTCATTGTATTGTTTATTTTCCTCTCCCCCCCCCCCCCTTCTCTCCCCCCTCTTTTGAAATCATCCTTTAATCTCTCTTTTTCCACGTTTTTTTTTAATCATCCCTTGATTCACTAACGAGGACTTGGGATGTCAAACTTTACGTTATTGATTTTCTTTTGATCTCTGCTGCTTTTCTTTGTAGAATCTTGACTTCGACCAAGATTCTTCTGCAGATTTAAGGTCCCTCAGCTGGTGGTGGCCCCAACTAAGAGACTCAACATACATTATAAAAGAATTTAATGAACAAAATCAAAAAGGAAATTTAGAGTGATGGCACAATCTTCCACATGAAAGTGACCCGGAAATTTTCGATGTATAATTTCTAAAGGTGGTAAAATGGGTCTAAAATCCATATTTGACCCATATTTCATGGTGATGGGTCATAAATAGATTATTTAAGTTTTAAAAGTGGATTATAAATGGATTACTTAGAAAGTTAACGGGTCATTAATGGATTTTAAATGGTCATAAATGAATTTTCTAAACAAATTATAATTTTTTTAGTTTTATATATTTGTTAAAAATGTACAATAATAAACTATTTTCTCTAAACTAAATTTTAATAATGAAATGTTTTGACAATATAGATCGGATTGGATATGGGTACTAAATTTGTATAGCATGAAAGTGACCCGACCCACCCGTTTGATACCTCTAATAATTTTTGTGAATTTGGTCTCTTAATTTAAAAGGTTTTTTGTGATTTATTTGTTCGTGAATTTTCTACTTCTGCAGATAGGGTTTGCCTTCTAACGGGGGTTAACCATTCTGAAGCATGGGAAGCATTGAAGTCTCTCTCAAACCCTCCTACGCCGACTCCCCAAAACTCCTAAACCTATTACTCTTTTGTCAATTTAGTCATAAACCTTTTATTTTGCTAATTGAGTTTTAAACATTTTCAAGTTTTTTCAATTGAATCCATTCGGCCAATTTTGATCGAAAATCATTGATGTGGACACCAGCAGTCCTATTTGGCATGGTAGGCGTTGACATAGATAATTTTTTGTAGTATTTTGAAAAATATATTGGTTATATTAGTTGTTTTTCTTATTTCTTTCTTTCTTTATTTTTTTCTTTTCTTTTTTATTTTTCTTTTTTTCTCTGCCGGTCATCGCCTAGGGAAAAGGGAAAAATTAAAAGTTAAAATTAAAAAAAAATAAAAACGGTAATGCAAGAAATCAGAAAAAAATAAATAAATTTGAAAAATAGTAAATGATGACCGATGTCCATGTTAGCGATTTTTGGCTAAAACTAATCAGGTGAACTTAATTAACAAAATTTAAAAAAGGTTTAAGACTCAATTGACAAAATTAAATGGTTTTGGATTGAATTGGCAAAAGTACAACATGTTTAGGACTTTTGGACAATTTTTTTCCAACAATTTCTATATAACAACTTGGAAGAAAAATCCATTTCTTTTTTGAAGGAAATGTAGCAAGAAAAGCGTGATATAAATTTTCACTTTGCCTTGTACATAACACATGTGATATTCAATTTTTGCTTCTTTCTCCCCAAGAAGGGGTCTTCCAGCGTGGTCCCTATAAAAACCATTTTCTAATTGTAACGTGATCGCAACGGTCCACATGAGGTCCTACTTTTCACACATATAGTCGTGAACATACAAACCCTAGGATATATCTCTTTGTTATATGTAATGGCTATCAACTCTCGAGGAACGATTTCTGAAGGGACTCTAGAAGCATCATCCTTGCGTAAAAAAAAATCTAGCCTCGGAAACCGGAGGGCTCTCGATCGAGTACGAATGTTCTGTTAATCCTAGAGAGAATAACATTCGATCAGGAAGCTTAGTGACATTTTGAATCTTGGGGTGACCGCATGTGAATTGAAGAATGACTTTCTAACGTGAAAGGTGGAAATTTTTCAGGTCAAAACCGGACATGTGATACCCAACAGATCAAGACGAAAGACAAAAACGTGCAGGTCAAACAAAATTAATTAAGCCACGTAGAAAGTAAGAAGTCAACCATGCACGACGATATAAACTATTGCTATGCGTCTTATCGCCGAAACAAGGCTTCCATGAATCCATTATGTATACTAGGCTTAGTTTGAATCGTCAGATCTAGTGGGATCCACGTGAGACTCACATGAGATTCATCATTTTCAATGGTCCAAACTCAGTTTAGCAAATGTACTGAACTCATATAATAATTCCCTTGCCCTACAGCCTCTTGCACGGCATGGGAAAAGTTTGAGAAACTTACAAAACTTTGAATTAGTAGTTTTGTCCTCTCTTTCAATAAGGACATCTGGCTGCTATCTAGAAGATCTAGAACTCCTTTCTTTTTTTATTAATCAAATTATCTTTTGGCAAGCCAGAACTCTTTAAATAGGAGCTTGATTTCTAGGGTTTCATTCCCTTCTCAGCGATACAAACATTTCGAAAGAGATCTGCTCTTGTTCGTTCGCTTTGCAATGAGTGATCTCAAGCACTTTGGCCTGCTTGTGATGATGCTTGTTGCAACGTGTGCGAGCCCTAGGGAAGTTGGAGCAGCTCCCAATATGATCCATCATCAGCTCCGTAAGAAGATATATTTTCAAACGTCTTTAACAAAGAATATGCAGCACGACTGATTTCTTGCTAAGCCCTAGAGCTTTCAAAACAAACTGATGTCAAGTTTT
Organism: Rhodamnia argentea; assembly: GCF_020921035.1. Lineage (NCBI taxonomy): Eukaryota > Viridiplantae > Streptophyta > Magnoliopsida > Myrtales > Myrtaceae > Rhodamnia > Rhodamnia argentea. Next base: position 2,744,667 of record NC_063154.1, on the reverse strand, counting down.
CTTTTTCGGTTTTTGGCCTTTTTCTGTCATATTGAAAGAATCAGTGATCTTGTTGTGAAATTTTGCAGGAGACTCGAAAGTGTATGCTACCCTCGGACTCCAGTGCGAGTGCTGCGACGGCGAGAGAGGCGAATGCAGAAGCGAGTGGACGGAGGGGTCATGCCCTAAACTGCGCTGCTCGCCATGGAAGTATCACCACTGAGTTCCAGAAATTCTGCATTATTATGTACGAAAACGGGTGACTGAATGCAGCCGCGAGGTCAAATGGAAAGATATGGAATAAAGTTGATGAGCTACGCGCCTTTTTATTATATCCATGTTAACTAAAAACCTATATGTGTGTCATTACGAAAACCGTGTATTAGTTTCAATAGCCTTTGCACTTCATATTTACCTATCATGTCCGCTTTGATTGGAAATAACAAGTTTGATAACTTGAATGTCATGAGTTCTAATCAAGTTTTGCAAAAGTTACCATGAGTTTTTTTTTTTTTTTTTTTGGGGGAGGGCGGGTCGAAAGTTACCATAAGTTCATCATTAAGGCTTCGTTCATTTCGCGGAAAATGAGTTTGTTTGTGGAAATTTTTTTTTCGAAAAGTCATTTTCCAGGAAAAAGATAATATTTTCCGGCGTTTGGCGGAAATCTGAAAATGATCTAAAAATATTTTTTGCCATTCGGTATGAAAAATCAAATTTGATTTTCCTCCTTGCACTTCTTTTGATCAATTTTATTTTTTATTTTCTTTTTATTTTTTATTTTTTATTTTTTAAATTCTAATTTTTACTTTTACTTCTTTTTTCTCTCTTTTCCCCTCTTCTTCAGCCGGTCGTAGGCAAGCTCGAGCCTCGCCATAGGCCGGCAACGCTCGACTCTCCTCTCTTGCTTTCGGCCGGTTGTTGGCCGTGGCCGTGGTAGGCGACCGACCGAAAAAGAAGGAAAAAAAAAGAAAAAAGTAAAAGAGAAAGAATAAAAAATTCCAAGCGGTTAATACCATAAAAAATCCCAAACTGGTACATTTGTGATAACTTTACCCCAAATTATTTTTTAACCACAAAAAATTCCAAATTTGTATACTTGTGATAATTTCACCTCAAACTGGTACATATGCGATAAATTTACTATTTGTTACTTTTTTTTTAAATTTAACCGTTAAAGTGCAGAATTGTATGATACGTAGTAATTAACGGGTATACTAGTTTGATATTTTTACCCTTTGTTTGTCATATGTGTATCAGTTTGAAATTTTTATGGTATTAACTCTAACGGAGGGTAAATTTGTCATAGGTGTACTAATTTGGGGTTTTTTGTAATAAAAAAAAATAGTTTAGAGTAAATCTGTCACGGATGTACTAGTTTAAGGTTTTTGACGGCCAAAAAAATAGTTTGAGGTAAATTTATCACAATTGTACTGGTTTGGGATTTTTCGAGGTAAAAAAAATAGTTTGGGATAAATTTGTTACCGATGTACTAGTTTGGGGTTTTTCATGTTATTAACCCAATTCAAAGTATCTAAGAAATAAAAATAAAAAGTAATTAAAAGGAAAAGAAATGTGAAACGGTGGAGAAAGGAAAGATGAGCAAAAATGTTTTTTTTTTTTTTTTGGTAAAGGAAGATGAGCAAAAATGTTTTTGTCTTCTCAAAAAGAGAAAATCATTTTCTCCATTTTTGAAGGTATTTTTTTTTACATTAGTGAAAAATATTTTCCTTGACTCATTTATTTTCTGTGAGCTGAACATTGAAAAATTCAAAAAATATTTTTCTGAAAGTTATTTTACGCGAAACGAAAGGAACCTAAGATTGGCTTTTGTCCATTGAAACAAGGATTAGTTCGATGACAATAGGAAGTTCATAAGATTGGATTAGTTCGATGACTATAGGGTGTTCGTAAGATTCCATCCTCAAGTCAATCGCTCTGGCCGGAAAGAGTGCTGGAAACATTCGAAGGAGGAGAGATTTTGAAAGGAAAACAAGAGTCAAGATCGAGAAGCATCTCTCAACTCTCACTACTAAAAGAAGGGGGACAGAGCACGATGGAGTTCCCTAGATATATGCCCAACAGTCCTTTTTATCGCGGAAGCGAGCGATCGAACAATAAAATAAACAGAACAATAAAATAATTCGGACGTCGGATTTACGTGATTGAATCGAGTGACCTTTGTTGGCAGAAAGAAAAGCGAAAAAAATTCTCCCATAAATCAAGTCATACAATAGAGATTATAATCACGTTGGAGCCGCTCAATATTTTCAGTGTTTCCCAAGTCTCAATTAGGCGTAACGACTTGTACAATCTTAATTTCTCACGAAATAATCTTCCAATCTCGCGAAAACATGAACAAAACTTACTATAAGATTTAATTGACTCTTTTTTTCTAGTCAAATGAGATTTACTTGACTTCAACACGTAAATTATTGATGTAATTTCACAAACAAAATCTAGGAAGATACCTATTGACGAGCACTCGTCAAACGGTGCTTCAACAACGTGCCCAATCGCAGCGCTTCTGGAGCACTCAGCACGGCACACCCACACACACCAACAAAACTTTAGAATACAATGCGAATGTGGAGACTACCTTCGTCTTTGCCGACTTCAACACGATGAAAAGAAATCCTCGTAGACATCGAAATTTCCCTTGGCCGACTTTAATTTGGAGAACGACCTTGCGAGCCCCACTTTCTTTTCTTCTTTTCGCCATTAATCGCTGTTATTGTGCACGTTGTTGATGCATGGCTCTGTTTTTTTTTTTTTTTGGTCAGAGTATTTGAAGCACTGTTAGTGTTTGAGACGAGTGCTTGCCAGTAGGTTTCTCCGTGAATTTCGTTTGCGAAGTTACACCGACAATTTACGTGTCGAAGCCAATTAAACCTTATAGTAAAATTTGTTAAATTTTTTTCATGAGGTTGAGGGATTATTTCGTGAGAAGTCGTGATCTAAACATTATGTGAGCGATCAAATATGATTATAATAGCTTGATTTATAGGAAAACTTTTTGTTGTTCTCCCCGCGGACGTAAATCGTCCGACCTAGTCACGTAAATCTAATGTCAAATTTATTTTTTTATTTTATTATTCGATCGCCTCCTTCCGGAACAAAAAGGACTAGTATTGCTCATATATCTAGGGAACCCCATCGTGATATGAACTTATGTCCCTGTCATGTTCCTGAAAAGCACTTCTTCATAGGACTAGCCGGGACAGGAGTGCCGTTCCTAGTGTGTCCTAGAGCCGTCCCAAGAACATTAAGAGGAAAGTTTTCTTTTAGTAGTGAGAGAGTTGAGAGGTGGTGCATCTCGATCTTGACTTGCGTTTTCCTTTCGAAACCTCTCCTCCTTCACATGTTTCCAACACTCGTTTTGGCCAGGACGATTGACTTGAAGAGGGAATCTTAGGATTCTCCCATTTAGTCGTCTCGTTGCAGCTTTAAATCTCAGCCTTGAAGTAAAACAAAAGGGAAAGAAGTAATGAACTCCCCTATAGTCATCGAACTAGTCCTTGTTTCATTGGGCAAAAGTCAATCTTAGGCTCCGTTCGTTTCACGCAAAATAATTTTTAGAAAAATATTTTTCCAGAGTTTTCGATATTCAATTCACGAAAAATAAATAAATCAAGGAAAAACATCTTTTCCGACCATAAAAAAAAAAAGGAAAAACACCTTCCACTCATGAAAAAAAATAATTTCAAAAGTGAAGAAAATAATTTCCTCTTTTTGAGAAGAAAAAAATATTTTCCCTCATCTTTCCTTCTTTCACTCTTTCACATTTCTTTTGTTTTTAATTATTTTTTATTTTCTTAAAAACTTCAAAATTTCTAGTTTCTAATTTTTTTTAAATCTTTTATCTTTTCTTTTATCTTTAATTCTTTTCCTTTCTTTTTCTTTTTCCTTCTTTTGCGGCCGGTCGCTGGCCACGGTCGCCTGCAACCGGCTGAAGAAGAGGGAGAAAAAAAAAGAAAAGAAAAAAAAATAAAAATGAAAATTAGAATTTATTCGAAAAAGAAAATTTAATGAACATTTACTATACACTTGTGCAACTTCCACATGCTCAAGACAAGATGGAAAGATTGACTATTCGACAATTTCTTAACCTTTACAGTGATGCGTTGCCTGATCCAGCAACCGGAAGCCTCTGATTTGGACAGAAACTGCACCTACAAATTTTCCACAAATCCAAAGTGCTTGATAACATTTCCTTAGCCAAACGTCAGTGCACACCACCTTAATTTCGAGTATAGAGATCCTCTACAATGAAGTAGATTAATACGACATGTCGTTCTCTTCAAATGAATGGGGTCCCTCCTTGTTGATCATCAGAGTTTCAGTAAGTTTACATAGCGTTAGCACCATCCATTTCGAGTTATCAGAACCTTTTTCAAACACAAACCCCGAAAAACACAAAACGGGCATAAACATAGTCCGCCATTGTCGGCTCTAGCGAGTACATTTCATCATATCATTACCGTTACATGTTAACGGCATGCACATTATTGAAGTTAAATAAATAACACAACAGAGCGATCCAAACTGCAGCAAACTGGTGATCGGCCATGACCATTATGGCACTGTGTAACCTGCAAAAGCCAAAGCAATGGAAACTTAATAAATCTGGTGATCGGAGATTGCATAAAAGTGCATTAAGTTATAAGGGATATAGGGAGAAAAGGGCAGTCCATCCCAAAGAATGACCATCTTTGTCAGCGCATTCATCTACTTAGATTACTTAGACATGATCAGCACCTGTCAACACATGAAAGGGCGATCATCTAGCAGAAGAAAAGGTTGCGGCGCTAAATAATTTACAACATGGCAACATCCAACGCTGGATGCTTCTGGAGATACAAGTTTCCAAACAATAACTCTTCTGCAGTAAGCGAAAGAAGGCAAATCTGACCTCCACACTTGTACCCAGCGGGGCGATCAGAAAGGTTGCAGCGTTTTGGAATGGTGACGGCAACTTCAGGCTTAATTCCTGCAATTTTCGCAGTGTTTGACAGCATGGCAGCGCATAGGCAGCTTGGGTTCCGCCCTATTCTCTTCACCTGAGCACAGCAGTTTCTTGACACAGGTGCGGTCTCATCCTGTGCCGCAGACATGCAAGGGGCCAGCTTAAAAGCCTCCCTATCGGGTGTTGAAGACTTGCCACATTCACCCGCCCCATAGACAGTCTGGAAACCTGAAATGGCCAAAATTGCAAAAATGACCAGAACACTAATGTGCTTCATTGGAGCTTCCATATCTTCAATTATGCATAATGAGTCTCAGCCTGCGAGCTTTTATGAGAACCGGAAAGTTCTCACAAGTGCAAACCACAAAGAAAGTGGTGAAAGCACTATGGAAAGATTGCTTTTTGTTTATTCGACAGCTAGTCCTTTAGATATGCAAATATAGATCCACCCACATTGTTTAACCCAGAGAAGACAAACAAGATAAAGTGACTTCTCAAAGTCTTTGCTACCATTCTGTTGCTTTTCCCATCCGGAGTGCGAAAATAAGCTTTTGATAAGCAGCTGCCAGCATAGCAAGCTCCAACATCAAGTACTCCTCAAGCTACCCTAACATTATCATCTTATGCAATCAATATTAAATTTATTTTAGGCTTACTCAAAACTACTGGCACAAGCACAAGTGATGGCAAGACTCCAAATCGAAAAAGTGTGTGCTCAGTCCAATTTTAGGTATTGAGCCTTATCCTTCGGACTACACTACTGGGAATTGAATTTGATGCTAGACCAGCAGAATGTAGAGCTCCGCAAATTAGAGTGCAACTATGTTTCAACAACCCGCATCCACATTGAACTTTCTTGTTCATAAATAGTTCTTTGAGTCCAACAAGACTCTTGGATCAATTACAAAGCTCCAACACAAGGAAACAAGATTGTTCTGAGACAAAGGGAAGACAACTAGGGGAGGTAGGACAGAGGGTCTTCCGATAACTGAACCATGCCTTCAAGTGATTGTCAGTTAAATCTATTTCAGCGGATTGCAAAGGCCGTGGCTAAACCAAATCTCCCACTATCAACTTAAGTAGTTATCTTTTTCTATTGATTCATACTCGTTCTTCCTAGCATCTTTGGTTGCATCTACAACGTATTCCACGAAACCTTTTCCTTTTATCACTCGATAAAATGAGTTGCATCGAAGTGGTAAATAAATAGTTCACTGCTTTTTGTACTATTGGCAAACCCTTAACAAAATGCATCTACAGCTCCCAAAGAAAAGTCCGACAAGCAGCTTGCAAGGCAGCCCCCCCTCATATTTACCTCTGTTAGATAATCATATACCTAGAAAGACAGAAGCATATGACTATCCTTCAAAATGCCAAAGAGTTTACAGACTCATGTTTTTCCCTGGAAGCTGCCAATACAGTCCACTAACAGAGATCACACATATTCCCATCTAATGTCCTTCTAGAAGACATGGAACTCTCCCCAGTTCATGTGGATAAACAACTGATTAAGTATAGCTGGTGTAAATCTATTATAGCAGCTGCTAATAAGACCAATTGATCACAAAAATTAACCTTATACACCGCCGGAGAAGCACAGGACAATAACAAGAGCTCAAGATGCACGCGACTGCGTTGCTGGCATTCCCCTGTTTGTGGATCAGACCACAATTCGCTTGGATATGATTTTGAAACTACTGTGACTGTATAAGTCCACACAAGAATCCAGATGGATATTCCTTAGAGGATTCAATAGAAGCATAACGGGCAGTCGATTTCCGCACATTTCAGTAATTGCATCTACAGATATTCAACTAATTGTCAAAATAGAACACCATCAGCTCAGTATCAAGACATATCACTCGACCTCATTCTCACAACATACAGAAGAAGCACCCATTCCCCCAAAAGGCCACCTACTCTCTGCAATCCAAATCCATCGAACATGACGAACTATCCAAACCCTATCGAGTAAAAGCATACAAGACAGTGCATACATATACGAAAAGCCCCAAGGGCACGAAGATCAGGAGAGGCACCACCGCCGCGAAGCTGTGCGTGCTCCCACAAGCCAGAGTCCCGAGCTTGATCTGAACTACATTGATCAGAGCCAGCATCAGAAACACACATCCGCAGACCGACCCGACTCCGGACGCCAACATCCCGACCCGCAGAGCATTCTGATTGATTCGATCGAGCATTTCCACAGGGTGGTAGGTCGGAGACCGCGTGATCCGGATAGCCTGATAGCCAAAGGAAGAAAAAATGAAATCTTCCCTTAGCCTCAAAAGCGGCCCTATCTAGACCGAGAGTCACCAATCCAACGTCGGATCCTTCGCTCACTTCTTTTCTCATCAACATCATTGGAGACTCAATTCTCAAAGTGCTGGACGTAAGGCGCGAGAGAAGACTAAAAGCGTACAAGAACAAGAAGTGAGAACCACTTCACCTGCTTGAGGGCGAGAGCGACCAAGCTGGAGAAGAGGAAGGAGCCGAAGGAGTAGACGTGGAAGGCGATGAGGTCGCGCTTCACGGTGGGGCCAGGGGCACACCGGGGGTCCTTGTTGAGGGTGTTGTTCGGGTCCCAGGGGTTCCAGGCGAGCCCGACGAAGACGGCGAGCGTGAAGAGGGAGTTCACGTTCACCAGGCCGTCGAGCGCCGTCACGTGGATGCTCGTGCCGGCGGCCATGGCGGGTGATCAGACGGGCGAACAGCTTGAAGGTGAAGAAGAGTGTGTGAACGTTGCTGGGTCTATGAGATTTGGTAAAGGTCAAGGAGTACGCACATGGCGATTTTACTGACAATGCCCCGTTTTCCTTAAAGAAAGAACGCAGACACGGACAACAGTAGTTGTTGTCCGTACGCCGTAGGGATTAAGCAAACTCAGCTTTTATTTATTCTCTTTTAAAAATTTTCTTGCCATTTGAGCATAGTAAAGTAATGTGAAAATGGGAAAAAAAAAAAAAAGAGAAAGAAAGAAATGATTTTCAGATAAATACGCACTATCAGTCGGAAATCAAATATTCTTCATTGACTTTAAGGAAGGACTTGGACGATGGCAAAACCAAATCGGCGAAAGGAGGACCCAAAGATCTCTGTCTTTTTATATCATTTAAATTTTTACTCGCTCTGCCATTATCGTGGGCATTTGGTCTAGTGGTATGATTCTCGCTTAGGGTGCGAGAGGTCCCGAGTTCAATTCTCGGAATGCCCCCTCCTGCCCTCTTTTTTGAATATTTTAGTCATCATTTTCAGGATGAAGCTTTTGAAGGAGGAGGACAGACCAAAGAACTCGTGTTAAACACAGTAACAATCCGCCTCATCTCACAATGAATATTCATCTCAAGTGACACAGACCAGACACGAGCAGTTTATGCAAATGAATAGTTTTGGTAGTCAAACGAGTTCAGGATACAAGTGAAGAAAGAACTCAACAACTAAAGAGCTAGTATAGAGCCTATGGTAATCACACCAAATTACAGTGGATCGCTGTAACTTTCTCAAAGAAACTCAAGCAAGTAAGCCTGGTTAGCCTTTCTTACACTCCCAAGTCTGTGGAACTTGTGCTCAGTACTGGGCAAGACAGGTCGGTTCCGCTCCCGGATAACTTAGGCTTCGTGTCCACACCGAGATAATTCGTGAGGACCCGTTTAACTCCGAAACCACGGCGGGGAGGCTTGCCGTTGTTATTGGTGTTGCTGATAAAAGGAGTCCTCTCTCCCCTTATAGGGCTAATCAGGGGCGCCGGGGAAAAGCTTGGAGTGCTAAAAGCCGACTTATAGGGAGTGCTTGAGAGATGCACCGAGTATGGCATGGATAACTTCTTCTTCTGGGGTATCGCGTTAACGCCTGGGATTGGGGATAATTTGTCTGCGTGTCTGGTCAAGTCATCTACATAGAGCACGTCGTCTATACGTGCAACGATGTTGAATGCCAGACTCTCCAACACTCTTGAGTAGCTCTCAAGAATGGATTTCCCGAGATCCTGGAAAGTTCGAAAGCTTACTATTATTGGCAAAATAGCTCCTGCTTAACAAAATTGGAAAGGAAAAGAAAGGTTTGAATTTTACTACAGAGAAGAGATAGATCAGAGATCAACACCTTATTAAATTGGATCTTGCTCGTGTCTAAGGCAGTTTGTGCAAGACATGGAAACCGCTGCTTCAAGCAAAGCAGGAGCCTCTCAGCTTTTTCTGCCAACAGTTCTCTCTTATCCCCGTCTAACATCAGGTCTTTAACCATCTCCCAAGATGTCTTCGTCGTGGATCGGTTCGGATGAGTTGGGGGTCTAGGGTGAGATCTTCTTCGCCATACATACATCGAGGCTTCTACTCGGTTTGCTATTTCTAGCGCAATGTGCTCAGAAGACAGGTCAAGGCAATCGAGCAGGCATTCTGCAGAGAATTGGTCTGAAGTGATGTATCGATGAATGACGTCCCCCAAGGAAGTTCTCCCATGCTGAAAATAAGACCAGTCAACATTATGAGACCCCTGGGGCATGATATCAACAAACCAAATAACACGAACTTGGGTTATCAAGAAAGACCAGTTTGGTTATGTACGACTAAGAACCAAAGAAGCTGCAACGGTATATTTTCTGACCTTGGGAAGAGCTTCCAGATATGAGTCTGGAACTTCCATTTCTGCTAAAGTCATGCTGTTTATGGCCATTGCAGCCTTCAATATTTGGCTTGTGCATTCGCGAGTGTGAGTTAAATGCTTTCTCGAGTTCTCGCTGAGACCACCAGGAGGAACACGAGGCACTGGTAGCCACCACTTTTCCTCTTGCCGTTGAATCGTCCTCCTAAAAGAGGCCGACCCTTCTGCATCTGAGGCTACTATGCCTTGATCAACATACCAGAATTCCGTATCTGTGAAACCATCTAATATTTCCTGTTGAAATGCAAAGGATTCAACAAAAACATGAGTATGGATATTCCCTCATATTTGATGTATTTCAAGTGGTCAAAGATATTCATATCTTACAAGAAGCATGTTGTCCAGTTTACGAAGAGCTGGAAGATTGATAAAAATATCGGCTCTGGGCCTGCAAGTCATGACCTAAAAAATTGAAACGAAAAGCAGCATGAGAGGAAAAAAATGAATTATAGGACCCAAAATGCTCTTTTCCTCCTCCATCTGCTATTCTGGTTCCAAGTCCAAATAACTGGCCGTTAATGGACGTACCAAGGATCAAGAACAAAGTTGATTTAAGAACTTAGTTTTTTTCCAACACCAGACCATTAGAATTACATAGAAGGTCATATACTTGAGTACCATAATGACTGCATTCAACTACATCCGATTCTACAATAAAGTTTGTTGAAGTCCTTAAATTTTGACTTGTCGCCAGACAGAGCAAAGAATTGGGATCTACTAACTGGGCTATCAGTTCGTCTTTTGAACACCAAGAAAGAGACCTAAAATCTGTCGATTTTGTTGCCAGAAAGTTACAATCACAAGCATATAAAACCCAAAAACTCTAACAGCTGGATTTGAGCTCACTGGATATGAACTACTTGGGTGTTTCGAACCCAGAAGCAGAAATTTGAGTTTCTTTCCCTCAATCTCTAAGTTAACAAGATCGAAAATGATTCACACATTCACTAGATAATAGAGTAGAATCAAGATACCTCAAGCTTGCTACCATCAGGAAACGTTTGACAAGAGGGTATCAATTCGACGATGTGGTCCGCGACGCAAAGAAGCCACTCCATCTCTCTTTTCCACATTGTTTTCTTTTCAGGAGGCAAGCGTTCTAATCTCCAAAGTTGCCCAAAAATAGTTCCTGCCTCGTATGATGATAAAACAAATAAGCTCACCAGAAATGATCAGGACAGACCTCAAGGGAATAACTAAAAAAAGAAAACCAAGAGTAAGGTCTCATTACAAATATTGAAGACAAGAAAAGAAAAGGGCATACCGCATAAATTGGTGATGGCATTTGAAATGGCCAAAGCAGTGCAAACACCCTTCCCAGAGCCTGACATGTCTTCACCAAGCAACAATTTTGCATATCTCTCCTTCATCATGTCCAGCTCTAATCAAATTTACACAAAACCATTAGACCTGAGGTGGTTAAGCATTAGCCACCAAATCCAAGTAAATACAGAGAATTTAGGAAATTTCCTCTGCTCTGTTCAAGTGTCACGGCAACAGATAGTAGCTAAATAAAGTCCAAAGTTTGAATTTTGAATTCTCGACTTTTATCTTCACTAACTCAGCAACCAGAATCAAAAGTGCCAGAAAGAGCGAAAGTGAAAAAGGGGATTGAAAAAAGTTTGGAAACTAAACCAACCTGAAAGTTTTGAGCCCAATTTCTTCAATTTCGAATCATCATCGATTTCATGCTTTTTCCCTTCATCGTCCTTGACGGAGGAAACAGAGTTTCGGTGCAAATCAGCTTTTCCGATGGGCCAACCCAGCGGAGCAGGCGACGGGCGCTCTCTGTCCTTCTCTTTTGCCTTCGTTGATTCCTCGGCCGAAGAGCTCTCGGAGCTCGATCTAGTCGAGCTCAAGCTGCAGTCTCTGGACTCAGTGCTCGACTCTGTTCCGGAAGAGCCGCGGCCGTTCTTGCTCTTCTTCGAGCTTTCGCTCTTCTTCGCCGAACTTCCCATTTTCAGCGTGTTAAGCAAACAAAGAGCGAGAAAAGATTGAGCGACGACTATAACGGAGAGCGACGGAGCGGAATGCGCAGGGTTCACGAGATGGACCGCTGCCCCTCCGTTTTTGAAAAGAAGGAACTTTGAGCGGCAGGAGAGGGGAAATGCGAGGTCGGATTAATGGAGTTCATGGTTTTTGTGAAGCTGGCCCTTGCGTTTGATTGCAACTATGTCTGCTTATGTTGCTGGTCTCTCTCTCTCTCTCTCTTCTGTGTGAGAAAAATTTGATTTTTAAAGCTGAGGGGGAGAGAGAGAGAAGGGAAGAGGGGGGTAACTGCCAGTGCCACATGCGACACCAACGTCTCTCTGTCCCTTTCGACCTCGGACTAGAGTTGGGACTACGTTCAAATTATTAATAAACAATTTTGCAGACGCCATGGATTGGATGTGTTTCGTTCTTTGCAGTCTCCACTTCCTCGGGCACGAAAGGTGGGAATTTGTGTCAAACTAAAATAATTTTTCTAATGTCGGATACATTAAAATAATTCAATTAGGTCTGCGCGTATAAGAAAATATTTCTTTCCGCTATTCTGGCATCATCAGATTGACAATGCAGGATCTGAAACGCAAAAAAACAAAAAAATGGAAAAAATTTGACAAGGGAAGCAAATTTTCCCATGTTGATCTTTCATGGCTTTCTCGTTCTACATAGTATGAGATTTAATCAGGTTTACGTCATAACCCAACTTAGTTAAAAGATTGAATTTCGGCAGGGATAGCATCATCGTGAGGTCAATCTTGATCTATGCGCCAGTGAGTCACAAAGCTCTATGTGCCTTTCTTTGACAGATCAATTCTTGAACACCCCCCCTCTCAGACGAATTCGAGATGTAACAACAGAAGGGAAATCCAAGAACGCGAAGAAGACGACGATGGAGGGAGAACGGACGTCATTCAACAGAACCACAAGCGTTAGGTGTCTCAACTCCACCGATTTTATTGAGATCTTTGATGCTTCCAGTTTTTTACTACTTTCACCAACTCGAGAACCACCTTACTGTTACTGCTGGCTTATTAATGTTGGCGTACTGAGGCAACTTTCATTCGTGCAGGACCAAAACACCTACCTCAATATGTAGATTTTATATAGCATTGTCTCTCTATCTAGTGGCCCCAATATGATGATTGTTTCACTCCGATTGCGATGTCGACTCTTCTGTTAGGAATCTGATAGAAATATGGTGATGGGTACATGATAAAGCGGGTATGGGATCGGATTTTTACCCGAATACAGAGCGATTAATACATGAGCTCGTGGTCAGTGTGGAATAAAAAAAATATACCTCAATCGATAAAAATCTAAACTAACCAACGAAAACATCGCGATTGCAGTCGATCGTCTCGCCCTGTCCTTTCAGCAGTTTTGCAAGCGATGGGCACCAAAAACCAAACTTCCCAAAAGAGGGGGAAAGGGTCCACAAAAGAGTCGCGCAACGGCTAGACGTGGTGGAGTTGAGTGGTTGACGATTTGGCATTCAAAAAACAAAAAGAACAGAAAAGGAGAGGAGGTGAGTAGCCGTTTTGAGACTGCAAAAGGCAACGGCCGATTGACTTTTCAGGAGTAGAATTATGAGGGGATTTGCTTTTGAAATATTCAAATTGCCTAGTGTAGACTAAGATAAAATAATTACGAAATCGACACGATCGGGCCGGTGCCGAGCCACGGGCAACGAGGAAGGCCCCGAACTCTGACCGAACCGTGGGGGCTACCTCCGGCCGGTCGGATTTCGATTGTTCCCACTCAATTGGGCCCGTTTGATTTTCTTGAATGTTTTATATATTCTTGCACCAGACAAAATCAGAGGTGCATTTTTGAAATTTGCGCACGCTGAACGAGATGGTTGTCTTGGATCTCTCTGTGTGTTGGACTTTGCAGACAGCCAGCCATTCGCCTAAAGCATGCCACATTTTTGTATGTTTTCTATATGGCATGAATTAATAATGTCCTCCTTTATTGGACACGGGATAAATAACTATATAATAGCGCGCATGGCAACGCTTTTAAAATAAAAATCCGTTTGGTAACGTAACTTCTAAAGTAGAAACCTGTTTGATTACATAACTTCATTTTTCTACTTATAAAACTTTTTTTTTTTTTACTTCAGAAGTAGTTTTAGAGCCACTTAAAGAAATAAAATAAAGTTACTTTTCTCCAAAAGTAGATAAATCAACTTCTAGAGCAAAAGTGTTGCTATGCGTGCCCTAAGGTGCCGCTTGGATTTTTTTTTTTGTAAGCCGCAATTATTAATCTTAAGTAACGACCCAAAATTATCTTGTTTGGATATGCGAACCACAATTATAAAGTAGAGGAATTTACGCACCTTATTTCGAATTCATCGTTTTTTATGCAGAATTACGACGAACCGATGCTCAAGAGCTTCTCCTCTATAGCCCCTTTAGACACTAACTTCAATGAAATTACTTGTCACGTATTGCTTTCTAATGACTCTTTTATGCGAGGTTATGTGAACATTAGGATTTAAAAGAAAAACTTAAACTCTATTTATATAGCTTGTAACATATCCTCTCATTATAGACAAAATTTTAACTCAACCTATACTATCCAATGTCATATTAAACTACACAGAAAACCTTATACCTTCCCTTTATTAAGTCAATTAATAATTATGATTATAATTAATGAAGCCCAAATTAGAAATAACTCTTTCATTTTTTAGGTTGGTATTCAAAACATCGGTAGAATTTTCCATGCAACAATAAATTCTGATTCGGTAAATTTTCTCGATAATAAGTTATCGGCCGCATTTGACAATCTAGAAAGGAGTTATTATAGCTTATGCCTTTAAAACTACCAAAAAGATTAATCCGCCCTTTGGCAATAAATTTTCCGAAAGATTGGCAAATTTTCCCTCGAGGTAGTAAACTCCAATTTTGCGCGCTATCGTGGACATCAAGTTCTCAATCTGTATCGGACCAAAAAAAAAAAAAAAAATCTCAATCTGTAAGTCCTAATAAATTTTGCCGTTGGGATTATAAAGAAGTTGGTAAATGCTCTATCGAGTTAATAATTACAATTACTCACATTAAACTATTCAAACCAACATCAATAACTTCTTTGGAAAAAAAAAAAACAACATCAATAACTCCTCAAATGGGCTGGTAGGTTTCCCAGCACAATCATAAGTTCTAAGTCCCGCGTTACAATAGCAAATTTCATTTTCATGTTACTAGCGATTGTGATCTCTCAATCCGTGAAATTAACTGAGGGGGTAGATACGAGCCTCGGCAATTGTTTCAGCTTGCTGATGTTTCTGGGTATGTATTGGTAGAGACAATTCAGAGCAATTTACTAAGGCTAGTAAATACCACGGTTAATATATTTAGTGCTCCATATTGATAATTACACTTAGGTTGCCCCTTATTTGATAGAGTAAGTAAGGACCGAAGACTCAAGACCGACACCATCTGAATCATCAATCATAAAAGAAATCCCACGCCCTCTACAAAATATTCGAAATCTCAAGCAATCGAATTCTAAATTAGAATAATCAAGAAGTCTATTCATGTATGTCACAAGAGATGCCATTATTGGACAACGCAATACAAATCATTCATCGGTTCTCACACGTTTTGAATCAAATTCGCCACCAGAAGATGACCTCGGATGTTAGAAAAAGGACATGCCATAGTTCATTTTTATTTTGTAAGAGTACATTACATCCTCGCATGCATCATAGGTAACAAAACCCTGACCAGACTCAAGCACAGAGACTTTCATAAGGCTCGCGCTGGGATGTTCTCCTCTTTTTTTTATGCGCTATAAAGCCGCAGTATCTCCGTCGCTCCCACGCAAAACGTCTCAACCGGTGATCGGAATGGGCTTCACTTCGGGCCTTACTGCCGCCGCCTTGGGCACAACCACCGTGAGGACGCCGTTCTCCATGGTCGCCTTCACCTGATGGACCCTCACGCCCTCAGGCAGGCGGAACCTCCTCGAGAACCGCCCGCTCCCCCTCTCCAACCTGTGCCACGTGTCCGTGACCTCCTCCTTCTCCCTCCTCCGCTCCCCGCTGATGCTCAGCACCCTCCCTTCCTCGACCTCCACTCTCACCTCGTCCTTCCTCATCCCCGGCAGGTCCGCCTGGAACACGTGGGCCTCCGGCGTCTCCCTCCAGTCGATCCGCGCGCTCGCGAACTGCGCGACCTCCCTCGACACGTCCGACCGGGGCACCGAAAGGGCGGTCGACGGCGTGATCGACAAGTCCAGGAAGGGGTCCCAGACGTCGAGGGAGAAAGGATCGAAGACGCTCGTCCTTCGTCCGCCGAAGAAATCGCTCGGTATCAGCGACATTGTGGGAGTAGGTGTTCGATATCGTCGTTCAGCCGAAATATGGGGATCGATGGCAATGGGCTTCCGGTTGAGGGAGAAGTATTTATAGGCGGTGGAGTAGCGTCTGGTGAGTTCGTGATGCTTACAGAGAAGAGAGACAGAGAGCCATGGAAGTGTCTGGGGAAAGTACACATCCACGAGGTTGAAGACGAGTGGAGACGCTTCTCGATCTCGGGGACGGAACAGGGAGAGGCGGCTTAGCAATCAGCTTACACGCGCGACACGTGTGGCTTTTTCCATTTATTTTCTAAGACATTTATTTATAAAGCGTGTAATATCGTTCCGTCTATGATGGGTAATTTTTTTAGCAGGTCCACTAGTTTTTAATTTTCAAATACAGATTTTCATGTAAATTGAAGAGTTTATCTACGTCGTTCAACACTTAAAGAACGGCAAAAGGACACTTTTAATGTCAAAAATTGTGTACAGAAATCATTTCGATGTCAAAAATTTCAATCAAATTACTTTAGTGCCAAGTTTTTGAAAAAAAAAAGGATCATTTTAGTACAAAGTACGATTTGATCTGCCGAAATTTTGATGTGGCTTTATTTTATTAATAAGTCAAGCTGACGTGGCTTCCGCAAGGTCTAATTAGCAATAAAAAAAAAAGTAAAAATTTAAAAAAAGTAAAAATACAAAATTAATTAGTTTACAAAAATAAAAAAGCTAAAAATTCAAAAAAAATAAAATAAAATACAAAATTTTTTAAAATAAATTGAAAAATTAGCTTAAAATTTACAAAAAAACTTAAAAAAAAAAGTCTACAGAACCAGACGAAGAGGGCTATGCAATCCCTCGCTACCACCACTTACGGTCGCCGGCAAAGGCCGATGAGGGTGGGGTGGCAGGTGGTGAGGGCTGGTGACAACCCTCATTGTCTGGTCCATTGCCTCCACCAATTTTTTTTTTTTTAAAATTTTAAGCTTTTTAAGGCTTGTTTTTAATTTATTTTGAATAAATTTTGTGTTTTAAACAAATTTAGGTTTTAGCTTATTTTTGAATTTAAATTTGATTTATTTTAATTTATTTTAAAGAGTATAAGTCCACGTCACCACGTGGCTTCCACGTGGACTTCTTTTTTTTTTTTTTTTTTAAATGTCATTTTACATTAAAATTTAATTGAAAAAGCCACGTATTTATTTTCGTCGGAAATTATTGCCGGATGCACAAAAGTGATCCTTAGTACTTAAGAGATCCGATTGAAACTTTTGGTACCAAAGTGATTTTCATACGCAACTTTTGACCCAAAAGTGTCTTTTTCCCCTTAGAGAACAACTTATTTACCACAAATTTCATATATAATTTCACCATTTTCTTTAATATGACCTATTTTACCGTCTTTTGTTTGTCAATTAGACTACTATATATATGATTTGTGTGTTAAATTTGGGCTATCATATTAAAAAATCTTAGTGTCGATTTGTTAATATCATTTACTTATGAAATGTGTCAAAGTTTTTTGCCTTAAACGATCTCCAAATAACTGTCCAATCTACGATTATTTTAACTTTTGTTATACTTATCATTGAATTATAAGCAGTCATGCATAAAACCCTATAAACATATTCTTTTCCCACTCTATGATGGATACGTTTATGATATCTGTTTATTTGTGAACTGTTGTATAATTTTTTGTGATGATGGTTTTTTCTATTGATCTCCAATACTAATTATTTACCAGATATGATATTGATCAAAATAAATATTATTTTTCTCACATGTGATTAAAATAGGGTTGATTCTACAATCTCTTGAGAAACCGTTCTTCGAAGCGAGTTGAATCGCTAAAATAATAATTCTCTATTGTCCATTGAGAATTATTTCGGTTTTGCATGTTACAACATCCTGTATCAAAAAAATCATAAATTTATTGCAATCATGCCAATTCAAGCTTAAACCTTTTTCATTTATGCTAATAGTGGCCAACGAGGTCCCTCTGACCAGTCTCTGACCCGTCGACTAACTAGAGGAAGAAGGGTCTTAAACATTTTGCATTTGTGTTAATAGTGGCCGACGAGGTTCCTCCGACTGATCGCTGATGAAGGAGAAGAAAAAGAAAAATAAATAAATAAATAAATAAATAAATAAATTTAAAAATAGTAAAAATTGTCACGTCAATGCTCGGTCGGCCGAAGTTGGCCGCATGGACTAAATTAACATAAATGCAAAAGGTTTAGGACTGAATTGACACAATTACAAGAAATTTAAGATTTTTTTTCTATAATGTTCCCTCCAAACTAGAATTGTGTGGACACTTTGATTATAGCAATTTATGATCAAGGGAGAGATCTCTGGATGGACCACACAAAAAATGCGACTTGGAATAATCATCCGAATCGTTTTTATCCCTTTGAGCATGGGTTTTACCACATTTGCAAGTGTCCTATGTTGGTAAATAATCAATGATCGGGAAGATTACGATAATTATTTGCTTTTGCTGGCAAGAGGGCATGAACAGACACAACCTTAAATTAATAAACAAACACTAATTGTTGATTAGTGCCACTTAGCCCATTGTCTTCATTGGTAAGAATGAAAGACTTCCCCAGTTACTTATTGGCCTACGAACTCCCATTTATTTTATATGAGCCAAGGCACTTCCAAATTTGTTTTACAACCAGCATCGTGTAGTTGTTGACCATCAAACACCCATATGCTAAAAAATGACACTGGGTTACGTCATTGCTTACGTTAGTGACCATATCATATTCCATGATTTCTTTTTTATGCTGGAGATAAGATCAATCTACTCTTCCTGTCTGCTTGGGAATCTTGTATGAGAGCTAACCTGCCTCAAAAAGCCAACTTCTCTTGACCTAGAGTGCCTAAAATAAGTTCATGATGTCTCTTGACACATGTGATGCTCCCCTAAAACAAAACAGTGATTTCGCGATTCTCTACGACCGATTCAAATCGAGCCCTACATTATAAGAAAAATAATTAGCTGTCGGTCACATTATACATGACAGTATGACCATGTTATGCTTATCATCAAAAGTTACAGTTTTTTTCTTTTCTTTTCTTTTTTTATTGTTATGCACCAACCACAAAACAATTTGTGGCTGGAATTGGACTGTCCACTGTCAAGTGGACGGTCCGCACAGCAAGACCTATATTATAACTCGCATGAACAACTAGACTTGTTTTCTAAACCCAACTTGTTAAAGACCATGTGAAGCGATATTAAAAGCTACTGTGTGCATCTCAAGACAGCCTCCCCCCATTAACGTGCGAGCGACCCTTGGAACATAGTCCAAGATGAACCAGAGAAACAACCACCGTCTGGTCCTCTTCCCTCTACCGTTCCAAGGCCACATAAACCCAATGCTCCAACTGGGTCGGATCCTTTACGCCCGGGGCTTCTCCATCACCATCCTCCACACCGACTTCAACGCCCCAAATCCGTCCTCCCACCCTCACTTCGCCTTCCGATCCATCGCCGACGGCCTCAACCAACCGCAGGCCTCCGCAGCGGACATCCCTGGCCTCATGTCACTCCTCAACGCCCGGTGCGCGAGCCCCTTTGAGGAATCCCTGCGGGAAATAGTGATGTCACTGCAGGGTGGTGAGGCGGCACCCGTCGCGGGCTTGATATCTGATGCGATGTTCAACTTTACTTGCGGCGTGGCCGAGCGGTTGAAGGTCCGTGCGCTAGTGTTGCGGACCGGTGGTGCGGCGTCACTTTATGTTTACTCTATATATCCAATTTTCAAGGAAAAAGGATACGTTCCAGTATATGGTAAGCTTTTTTGCCGTATGGATGAACAAGAACGTCTATTTTTTTCCCCCTTCATAGCTCTAGTTTCGATGAAGGGCTTTTGCAGATGGACTTGGGTGGTCAGATTCGCTTTTTGGGGTCATATTATTATAAGTATTAGAGTACTAAGACTGATTTGCACAACATGATTCATCAAACGATAAGATATGTTGTACTTATACTATCTTAGTGAATCATTTTTGCATTATTCATTGCGCAACCATAACATGTTCTTTCACCGCAGGCGAGTTGATGTTGTGGACTCATAAAAAAAATAGCAACATTCTGCCATAGAATGCTATTTCAAAATTTCAGAATAATTGCAAAATGACTCGTTGAGACTCGAGGATCCTTAGTGTTTATTAATGTCTATGTTGTTTTGCCCAGAATGTTTAGCGTTCCAGAAAAAATTACAAAAAAAAAAAAAAATTCTTAGACATATTGCAATTGTGTCCATTTATCCTAAACTTTTTTTTTATTGTCAATTCAGTTCTAAATCTTTTAAAATTTTGCCAATTGATTTTGGCTGGAAATCGTTGACGTGTACGCCTGCGTGCCATGAAGGACTACCGACGCTATCTTGAACAAATTTTAATAATATTTTGAATATTCTTATAATTTTTTCTTTTTGTATTTTCTTTACTTTTTTTAGTTTTTTCCTGGCCTAGGGTCGGCACTGGGCGAAGGCGACCTTAAGTCCAGAAAAAAAAAAGGTAAAATAAAATAAAAAATTATTATTAAGATAGTATTAAAATTTTTCCACGTCAATGCCGGTCGTCCTACATGACACGGTCGGCATACACGTTAGTGATTTCGGGCAAAAATTGGACAGATGGATTGAATTGGCACAAATGTAATAGGTTTAGTATCAAATTAGCACAATTACAATAGGTTTAGGACTTTTCCCATGATTTTCCCATAATGTGTCTTTACAATAGAGAAGCTAGAACTTACCCCAACCATGCGTTGCTCTGCAGTGTAATGATCGGAAGAATCTGTCTGGTGCTTTAATTCTCATCTCTAGCGTTACAATTTTAGAAATTGCCTAATAAACACTTAAAATTCTTCTCTACATCAAAAAGCTATTCACAGGAAAATCTACTGATTTTATTGGTGAGTAATCATAGGTGCACTTTTTGGACCAAAAAAAAAAAAAATATAGGTGCACTTTATACAAATCCGTGCAATGTATGTTTATGCCAGTAGTTTTCAGTATAACATCCATAATATTGCTTGCTTCTCCGTGCTTTTTCTCATAAAAGCATGGTTTATTGCACTCTGAGTGTATCAGGTTCTCGATCGCAAGAGGCAGTGAAGGAGTTTCCGCCGTTACTAGTTGGAGACATCCCGGCGGAAGACCCAAAGAAACCCGAGGCGATTTTCCGGATATTGGATGACATGGTCAAGACAATCAATAACTCTGGCGGCGTCATCTTGAACACGTTCGAAGAGCTCGACCACCAAAATCTCGTTTCTCTCCAGGAAGTTTTCGCGGTCCCGTTTTTCCCGATTGGTCCATCCCACAAACGCTGCGGGGCATCTTCCTCGAGCAGCTTACTAGCAGAGGACAGAAGTTGCATCTCCTGGCTAGACGAACAGCCGCCCAGGTCCGTGATCTACGTGAGCTTCGGGAGCATCGCGGCCGTGAGCGAGACAGAAACCTTGGAGATTTCGCTAGGTCTAGCATGCTCGGAGCAGCCCTTTTTGTGGGTGGTCCGGCCTGGGTCGGCCCACGATCCGGAGTGGCTAGAGAAGTCGCCGAGCCGCTTCCTCGAGGCGTTGAAAGGGAGAGGGAAGATGGTGAAATGGGCACCTCAAACGGAGGTGTTGGCTCATCCTGCTGTGGGAGCATTTTGGACGCACAGTGGTTGGAACTCAACTTTGGAAAGCATTAGTGAAGGAGTGCCAATGTTGTGCATGCCTTGTTTTGCCGATCAAGGAGTGAACGCAAGGTATGTGAGCGATGTTTGGAGGGTTGGACTGCACTTGAATGGTGGGCTTGAGAGAGAGAACATTGCAAGGGCCATCAAGAGGCTGTTAGTGGAGAGAGAAGGAGAAGAAATGAGAGAGAGGACTTTGGTTTTGAAGGAGAAAGCCAGTGCGTGCTTGAGACAAGGCGGGTCTTCATACCAAGCCTTGGATGCTTTGGTGAATCACATATTGTCTTCTACATAATCATATGTTGTCTGAGCTCAATTATGATCATGTCATAATCAGAGTCGTTCGGTTTTGGATTGAATCGACAGGACACGTGTAATCAGATCCATTTAAACACGTCTTGTTCCTTCACTCTTTTCTAAGCATTTGCATCAGAGCTTATATTTTGAATGTGCACATTTCCATTTGATATGATTAGTAAAAGTGTTATTGAGGGTTTGCGAATATCAACATTGATGTCTTATCACTTTATAAGCTCAGAACTATGTAAAGTGTCATCCGGTAAGCCTATTAATTGGAGTAATCGAATTCCAAACTAAAAATTCTTATTAACTCTAGCTGGTGATCAAATTTTCAATTCTGAGCAAAGTATCCATGAAACTAGTGTATATTGTAGATTCAGTCTGGACCGTCAGTTGACACCTAAATTTTCACCCAAATAATCTTTCTTGCATTTAAAAATTTTAGGGATCGAATTCATCCCCACACTAAACAAAACAGCAATGGGGCATAAATTCACGTTCGCATTCTTTGTTGCATTTTCCGCATCTAGAAATCAGGCACATTGTTTGAAAATAGCATGTCCACTGCGAACATCCTCCTAGGTGAGGTTGTCTCTTTAGTGGACCGGCCGACGAGAGCTATATTCGTAACTTCTCAATTAAAACGACTTATTTTATCTATTGGTATCACTTTTCCCTGTTAGGCCCTCAAGAGTCGCTTCATGTGTCCTCATTGATCACCATCAGCCATGAAATGCTCATCGGCTTTACTTGTGGCAATTTGGCAAGACTAGACCTGTCAAAATGGGTCATAGACTCATTTCATAACCAATATTTGATGGGCCGAGTCATTAAATAGATTAGCTATGTTTAATAAATGAGTTATACATGGCTTTAGAATGGCAATACTGTCTTGACCTAAAATCTCCCAATCTTACTAGTGGATTACTAATCTAATTATTTAATTAGCCTGATTTGGACTCTTCTAAATTCATACCAAATCACAACTTAGGTTTATATCCGGCAACATACAAATCGATTCAATCGGAGTCGCTATTAACCGTTTACGGTAGGTCGATTAGATATTTAGATAAAATAGTAGGAGAACAATTTTATTCATATGAACTAGAGATTATGAGACGAATGCTTGGTTACATTACATTTATCTAACGCCCGTTTGGTACCATTAAAAATGTTTAGCAGGCAGCGTGAATTGATTTTAAATTAAGTCACCAACATAGGTTATCATGCGGATGCACAATCAATTAAATTAAACACCCAAGACGTATCAAATAATTGCAAGAGTCATACATCACACATCACACAATTTATTCTCTCTCTATGATTTTCGCTTTTTAAAGGAAAACTACTAACCTATACGCAATGGATGAATTTTATTCTAAATGCAATGAATTAATTAAATGCAAGCTATCTTAAGCTAATGCATATGAAATTAATTTAATTAACTACATGACTTACCTAGATGGCATGTAATTAAATTTAAAATAAAGTGCAAACTATGTTATGGTCTAGTTAAATCGTTTACATGATGTACGAATTAATTAAATGACCTAAACATGCGACTCTAAATGTAATGCAACCTAAAATGCAATCTAGGAATTACATTATTTAGCCTAGATTATGTATAAATCAAACCTAAACTTACCCTATAATAAGTAGGTTAATTTTAATATGCAAATATAGCCTAAACATGCAATTGAACTCTAAAAATGCAGCAATTATTGTACCATATTATCTAAAATGCATTCTATTCTACGATGCAATTATCTAATCTAGATGCAAATTATTCTAAAATGCAATCTAATATGTATGATTAAGTCTATTAAATTTCAAAACATGCAATCACACCCGCCAAAGATTTGAATTAATCACAATCCACATATAATCCGTTCAAATATGCAAATTAAAGATTGCGACAATCAGGACATATACTCCGACATTTTTCGGATTAAATTCCTAATTCTCCACAATATAATAAAATCTAGATAATTAGAAACAAATAACCTGACGTCATAGACCACCGTCAGCCCTAGCCACGGCAACCGTTGTTAGAGGTCAACTTGAGAGAAAGCGTTAAAAGTTGTGGATTCAATGTGAAACAAGCGGAAAAAATTGCAGCTGCGACGGAGCAAGCTCGCGTTGACGATTGAATCTGGACAAGCAGCAGCGTCCACGGACGAGCGACATCGACAGCCATGGAAAGCTAGATCTAGAGAGCCATGGTGAATCGTCCAAGGTCGAGAGGATAGCCATGGGCAAAGGGAAAAAAAAAAAAAAAAGAAGGCAGAGAAAGAGGACGATGATGGAGGAAGAAATTTAAAATCTATTTTAAGAGACGTGTCAATTTGTAAGTGGATATGGAAAACGAATATACGTCACGTCAGCAACTGACGTCGTGGTAACAAACCACTGAATATTTTTCCCGCGGGAATGGAATTGAGCTTTTAGCACAACAGATTGTTCCCTTAAGTATCTGGGAAATAGGAGCGGTTGATAGGGTCATACAAAATCCAAAGAAACTTGCTCACTAACCGATTCAAAAGAATTAAAATATTTAATTATTTTCAAACGGGCGCCTGTGTCCAACTATAAATAGTTGGAGAAGAACTTTTGTAAAGGATTTGCGATAAATAACACTTATCAGATTTTCCTGTAATTTACTCTATCAATTTTTTATTCGTGTTTACCATTCTTTATTTCCTTTACTGATTTAGTCGTTGTCTTAGCCGTTATCAATTACTTCCTGTCCGAATCTCCATAGAACCCGATTTATTTTAAAAGTCAAAGACCCCAATCTTCGGTTAAAGATCTCTCGTCGTAGGCCATTTCCGGCTAAACACAATGAGATTCCATTTAATCAACTGGGTTTTCCATGATCCTTTGAGGGACCGAAACTAAATTAAGTACATATAAACTAGATAATATGACTCAACCCATGCCTTTTCTATAATATATATAAGAATGAGTTTGGTTGGGAGC
Organism: Rhodamnia argentea; assembly: GCF_020921035.1. Lineage (NCBI taxonomy): Eukaryota > Viridiplantae > Streptophyta > Magnoliopsida > Myrtales > Myrtaceae > Rhodamnia > Rhodamnia argentea. The sequence goes on along the minus strand of NC_063154.1, from coordinate 2,719,796 downwards.
ATATCACATGAATTCAGTGTTTCATAAATTTCTTTCGTATAGGGTATGCAATGTGGTAGCCAGAGAACAATTTATGGACAATAATACAAATGGTTTCTAAATTTTAGCTTGATGTGCAATGTGGTCCCTAAACTTTTAATTTATTCAATATAATCCTTGAATTTTAGTCCAATGTGCAATGTGGTCCCTGAATTATTAATTTATTCGATACGATCCTTGGACTTTTAGTACATATTCAATGTAGTCCCCGAATTATATGGAAAATGTTTAGAGTTGAACATTTCCATAAAGTTCCGCAACTACATTGAACATATAATGGAAGTCCAAAAATCGCATTCAACAAATTAAAAGTTGAGGGGCCACATTACATATTAGGGTAAAAATCAAAGAATGAATTGCACATTGGACTAATATTTATGGACTGTTTGTGTCATTTTATCGACAAAATATATGGGCAATCACATATTTACTAAGAATTCTAGTCAAAAATAGTAATTAATCTTGTCATGTATTGTCCGGTTCACGCCAATACCTTCACCCGAAAAGATTGCCAGACGGAGCCTAAGTCAAACCTGTAAATATATCTAATTGGACCAACCTTCACTCAAAAGTTTAAGCCAATGAGCTGTGGGCCAACTAGGATATCTTAACTGCTCAAGACCACATTAATTTTTCGATGTGGGACTTTTTTAACATAATTCACACGTGCATTCTAATAAATACAAACCCATTTCCATCTTCCACGTGCTTATAAAAGTGTAAAAATCTACAATTATTTCATCCTAACCCTATAACGTGCAAAGGGAAAAAAAATCAAACACGATTCTTGAGTTCTCCATCCATCAATTACAAGTTCATAGGCCATAAGCACCAAACGCCCTAGTGAAAAATCGTTTAGATTTCGTAACAAGTCATCGGACTACAAAAACATGACCGCTAATACATAGTTATACACACAAAATATGTTTGATTCTACAATCTCTCAAGAAACCGTTCTTCAAAGCTATTAAATCGCTAAATAATAAATCCCAATTGTTAATTGAAATTTTTTTGGTTTTTGCGCGTTATAACACTCTGTATCCAAATTAGAATGATGTACACATTGATTATAATGATTTATGATCGAGGGAAAGATACCTGGATGGATCACACGAAAAATGCCACTTGGAATAAATATCCGTATCGTTTTCATCCCTTTGAACATGGATTTTACCACATTTACAAGTGTCATATAGTTGTTGATCCTAACACCATATGCTAAATTATTCTGGGGAACGTCATTACTCACGTAAGTAACCATGTCATATGATTTTTTTTATGCTAGAAATAAGATCAATCTGCTCTTGCCGTCTAGGGAACGGTAGAGGGAAGAGGATCAGACGGTGGTTGTTTCTTTGGTTCATCATGGACTCTGTTTCTCGGGTCGCTCTTTCGTCGATGGAGGGAGATTTTCTTGAGATGTATACGGAAGCTTTGATTTTGTTTCTTCATATGGCCTCCACAAGTTGGGTTTATACACCAAGTCTTGCTGATCATGCCAAATGTTAAAGGGTTCGAGTCGGATAGGTCCTAGAAATCCACGACACTAATATTATGTTTAGTTGACCATCACCTATTGCAAGAGACGTCATGAACATATTTGAGGCACTCTTCTGTCTTCTGCTGGCCTAATTCCCTAAAAAATGTCAAACTTTAGTTCCAGCCCCAAATCTATCTCAAATTTTTTCAGTTTTCTCAGAAAAAACCTCCAACTCTAGGTCCAGCAGCAAATCTACCCCTAATTCTTTTCTTGTCTCAAAAAGAACCCCAAACTTTAGGTATAGTCCCAAATCTGCCCAAGAATTTCGTTTTGTCTTCAAAATAAAGTCACAAATTTTCAATACATTCTTGAATCTACTCCTTGATTCAATCCCAACTTGATGTGACATTTCCTTATTGATAAAAAATTTCACATTAGCAAAGTAACGGAGTGATAGTTACGGACCGACGTGGCATTTTTAAGTGGATAACAAATCCACCCCAATAGAAAAACTCTCCAAAATGAAATCATTCTAGGATATGAAAATTAGAGATAACTAACGGCGTTTTTTGGGCAGTGGGCTAACGGGGTATATTTGATAAGTAAAAATTGGTGATTTTTTCTTAGATGGAAAAAATTGTGGGCAGATTTGGAAATGCAACCATAATTAATCATTCTAGTATGTCAATTTATTTAAAACGTGAACGACCAATCTATTATTTATTCGTAAACGGAACCACTCTGAGTATGATGCGATCATGATTAAGCTCGGACAACATATGATTATTTACAAGACAATATGTGTGTGACCAAAGCATCCAAGGCTTGGTGTGAAGACCCGCCTTGTCTCAAGCAGACCCTGGCCTTCTCCTTCAAAACCAATGCCCTCTATCGCATTTCTTCTCCTTCTCTCTCCACCAACAGCCTCTTGATGGCCCTTGCAATGTTCTCTCTCTCAAGCCCACCATTCAAGTGCAGTCCAACCCTCCAAACATCGCTCACATACCTTGCGTTCACTCCTTGATCGGCAAAACGAGGCATGCACAACATCGGCACTCCTTCACTTATGCTTTCCAAAGTTGAGTTCCAACCATTGTGCGTCCAAAATGCTCCCACGGCAGGATGAGCCAGCACCTCCGTTTGAGGTGCCCATTTCACCATCTTCCCTCTCCCTTTCAATGCCTCGAGGAAGCGGCTAGGCGACTTCTCTAGCCACTCCGGATTGTGGGCCGACCCAGGCCGGACCACCCACAGAAAGGGCTGCTCCGAGCTTGCTAGGCCTAGCGTGATCTCCAAGGTTTCTGCCTCGCTCGTGGCCACGATGCTCCCGAAGCTCACGTAGATCACGGACCTGGGTGGCTGTTCGTCTAGCCAGGAGATGCAGCTTCTATCCTCTGCTAGTAAGCTGCTCGAGGAAGATGTCGCGCAGTGTTTGTGGGATGGACCGATCGGGAAAAAGGGGACCGACAAAACTTCCCGGAGCGAATCGAGATTTTGGTATTTGAGCTCTTCGAAAGTGTTCAAGATGACGCCGCAAGAGTTCTTGATTGTCTTGATCAGGTTATCCATTAACCGGAACACCACCTCGGGTTCCTTTGGGTCGCCCGCCGGGATATCTCCAACTAGTAACGGTGGAAACTCCTTCACTGCCTCTTGCGATCGGGAACCTGATACACTCAAGAGTGCAATAAACCATGCTTTTACGAGAAAAAGAATTTTACTAAGCACGGAGAAGCAAGCAATATTATGGATCTTGACATCCAGATTCGCTCAGAAAATCTTATACTGAAAACTACTGACATACACATACATTGCACGGATTTGTATAAAGTGCACCTATGATTACTCACCAATAAAATCAGTAGATTTTCCTGTGAATAGCTTTTTGATGTAGACAAGAATTTTAAGTGTTTATTAGGCAATTTATTAAATTGTGACACTAAATATAAGAATTAAAGCACTAGACAGATTCTTCCGATCAGGACGCTGCAAAGCAACACATGGCTGGGGTGATTTCTAACTTCTCTATTGTAAAGAGGAAAAATTATTAGAAAAGTCTTAAATCTATTGCAATTATGCCAGTCCGGTACTAAAATTTTTGCATTGTACCAACTCAGTCCATCCGTCTAATTTTTTTCCCAAAATCACTTCTGTGTACGCCAACTGTGCTATGTAGAACGATTGGCGCTCATGTGAACAAATTTTAATACTATTTTAATAATTTTTTTAATTTTTCTTCGTTTATTTTACCTTTTTTCTGGACCTAAGTTCACCTTGCAACACCAGGAAAGCTTACCAAACACACGGCAATCAGAACTCGTGAACTGAGGAAAGAGAAGCAAAAACTAACACACACCATGGAACACCAGAAAAGCTTACCCTGCATTGCAACGTATCCTTTTTCCTTGAGAATTGGATATATGGTGGAAACATAAAGCGACGCTGCGCCGCTGGTCCGCAACATTAACGCTCGGACCTTCAACCTCTCGACCACACCGCAAGTAAAGTTGAACAACGAATCAGATATCAAGCCCGCGACGGGCACCACATCACCACCCTGCAGCGACATCATTATTTCCCGTAGGCATTCCTCGAAGGGGCTCGCGCACTAGGCGTTGAGGAGTGAGATGAGGCCAGGGATGTCCGACGCGGAGGCCTCCGGTTGGTCGAGGCCGTCGGCGATGGATCGGAAGGCGAAGTGAGGGTGGGAGGACGGATCTGGGGCGTTGAAGTCGGTGTGGAGGATGGTGATGGAGAAGCCCCGGGCGTATAGGATCCAACCCGGCTGGAGCATCGGGTTTATGTGGCCTTGGAACGGTAGAGGGACGAGGATCAGCCGGTGGTTGTTTCCTTGGCTCATCGTGGACTTTGTTTCTCAGGTCGCTCTTTCGTCGATGGAGGGAGGTTTTTTTGGGATGTATACAGAAGCTTTGATTTTCTTTCTTCATATGGATTTCACAAGTTGGGTTTATACAACGGGTCTTGCTGATCATGCCAGATACAATATAAGGTTGGAGCCGGCTCGGTCCTAGAAAATCAGGAAACCATTATTAGGTTTAGTTGACAGTCACCTATTTGGAGAGACGTCATGAACATATTTTAGGCACTCTAGATCAAGAGAAGTTGGCTTTGAGGCTGTTTAGACATGATACAAGATTCCCAAATGGACAGGAAGGGTAGATTGATCTTATTTCCAGCATAAGAAAGAAATCATGGAATAACGTGAGCAATGACGTATCCTAGTGTCATTTCAAAACCCAGTGTCATTTAGAATATGGTGTTTGATGATCAAATAAATTTGGAAGTGCCTTGGTCCACGCTGAATAAATGGGGGTGCGTGGGTTAATGTATGAGTGTGGAAGTCTTTCATTCTTGCGAATGAAGACAATGGGCTAAGTGGCACATCTCAACGATCACTATTTTTTGTTAGTTAATGTCAGATATTGTTAATTTAAGGTTGTGTTTGTTCATGCGCTCTTACAACCTGTTGTATCCGTATTCAACGTTTCTGTTTATTATTTTTCACTTTCTTCCATTTTCGTTTCTTTATAGAAAAAATATAGCTTTCTTTTTAATTGTTTCTCTTTGAGAGTTCATGGAGAAGTACCATAATTGCTGTCTGATATTCTCGTTTGAGAGTTTGTTGTATTCTTAGGATTTTTCCAGTAATTATTAGCAACGTTGTGGGGCAAATAATTTCTTAAAGAAAGTGAGTTCACTTCTTAAAGTCTAATTCTATTCTTCCTGTTCATTGATTATTTACCAACGACACTTGTAAATGTGGTAAAGTCCATGTTCATGGGGATACAAACGATTCGGATGACTATTCCAAGTGGCATTTTTTTGTGGTCCATCCAAGATCTCTCCTTCGATCGTAAATCACTATAATCAAAATGTACGCTATTCTAATTTGGAGGGAAAATTACAAAAAAAAAAAAAAAAAAAATCGTTGCAATTATGCTAATTCAGTCATAAACATTTCTTTTACCAATTGAATCCCAAAATTTTTGTATGTGTGTCAATTCAGTCCATCCAATCAACTTTGGCCGGCTAGCACTAACGTGAAAATTTTATTAATATATTTTTTTTTTCGTTCTCCTTCTTCCTCCGGATCCGGCGATCGACTAGAGGTGAGGGTGACTCGCTCGCCACCGGCGAACCTAGCCATGGTCGGGAGAGCCCAACCTCTCCTAGTGACGGTGAGACAATCAGTTGGAGGAAGAAAGAGAAGAAAAAAAGAAAAAAAAACACTATTTGGGAAGGGATTTTTGTTACATATTTTAACAAAGAAATTATTTACTCCATCCTACTAGTTTCGGGTTCGAGTTTGGGACAACTCATTCTATGTAGAATTGAAAAATTATTAAAAATTACCACGTCGGCGTCAACCGGTCAACATTAGTTGGATGGATTAAATTGATACAAATGCAAAAGAGTTAAGATTGAATTAACAAAAAAAAAAAAGCTAGGAATGAATTGGCATGATTACAATATATTTAAAACTTTTTAAATACAAGGTATTATAACATGCAAAATCTAAATAATTTCTCAATGAACAGTTGAGATTTACTATTTAGAGATTCAACTGCTTCTTACGAATGGTTTCTCGAGAGATTTGAGAATCAACCCTATCTTAATCATATGTGAGAAAATTAATAATTATTTTGATCGATATCATTTTCAATAACTAATTAGTATTAGAGATCAATAGAAAAATCCATCATCACAAAGAATTATATAACAGTTTACAAATAAATAGGTATAATAAACATATCCATCATAGAGAGGGAAAAGAAAATCGTGAGAGGGTTTTCATGCATGACTGCGTATAGTTCAATAGCAAGTATAACAAAAGGTGAAATAATCGTAGATTTCTATAATGTTATGTTTGGAAAGTTATTTGGAGATCGTTTAAGGCAAAAAAGTTTGTCGCATTTCATAAATAAATGATATTAACAAATCGACACCAAATTTTTTAACATGATAGCCCAAATTTAATACACCAATCATATAAATACATATAGAATTTGTGTTAAATGAAAGCTGGGGAAGAGTTGCACAGTATAGAAATATCTATTATAACATAGTAGACTATATTGACAAATAAAAAATGATAAAAAAAATTAACATGATAGGTCGTAATAAAGAAAAAGGTGTAAATATATATTAATTTTTTCGTAAATAAGTTGTTCTTTAAGAGATGAACAATGCAGAAAAGCTATTCCATTAACATGAAAATCTGTATTTGGCAAAAAAAATAGTGGAGGTGCTAAAAAAATTACCCATCATAGAAGGAACTATATTACACGCTTTCCAAATAGGAAAAAGATAAGAGGATGGTATTGTACCTTTTTGGAAAATGATGATTAAATCATGACGCTACACTCAATTGTAATATGCATGGCAATAAGAATTTATCACTTTTCCCCAAAATCTCACACTGCAAATCTATGGCCAGCATTTCTCCGTTAGTTGATGGTACGATCATTCTAGCATGGCCTGTTATAAATAAATGTCTTAGAAAATAAGAAAATGTTCATTAGAAGTCCTAAAACTTATCACGAAAGTGCAATTGAGTCCTAAAATTTGTAAAAAGTGCAATCAAGTGCTAAAACTTGTCAAATTGATTTAATCAAGTCCCTCTGTTAACAATATCAATTTATGTAACGAAAAATATTGACGTGACATTTTTAAATTAATTTTCTTATTCTATGTGGCATTTCCAATTATTTTATTTTTGAAATATTATTTAAATTACACTAAAAACATTAAAAGCTAAATATTTGTTTGAAAAAAGAAACAAAACTGACAAAAAAAAGGGGGGCAGGGCCATACTGCCGCCACTCCCATCGTCAGAGGGGCCGGCGGAGGTGGTTGGCCCCGAGCGAGGGCTGACCAGGCCTCGCCTAGATTTGCAGTAGAGCAAGGAGCAGATGCCAAAGAAGACGATGATAGTGGAGAAGAAGATGAAACAGGTGCAACCCAGAGCTGTAACAGAGCCTCAATCTATCACTGACAATGCAAAACCCACCAACATTAATCCTCTTCTCAGCCTCTCGCCACTTCTCCATTCCTCATTGACTCCCTATTTGGCAAGCAAAGACACGCAAAAGCTAAAAATCGTATGAGGTTCAAACCAAATCTAGGCGAGGCCTTGAACGGGCCTAGCGAGCCTCACCGACCTTTGCTCGGGGCTAGTGACCTCTGCTGGCCCCTCCGGCAATGGGCAGCAGTGGCGGCAAGGCCCTGCCCTTTTTTTATAGCTTTTTTTAAGTTTTTAATTTTATTTAAACAAGATTTCAAAAATTAAAATAATTAAAAATGTCACGTAAGATAAAGAAATTAATTTAAAAATATCGTATCAGTATTTTTTGTTAGACAAATTGACGCGTATTAATAGAAGGACTCGATTGAATCAATTTAATAAATTTTAGAATTCGATTGTAATTTTTACATGCTTAAAGATTCAATTACATTTTTGTGATAAGGTTTAATATTTCTAATGAACATGTCTCTAAAAAATATAGGGAAAAACCACGCGTGTGTAAGCTGATTGCTATAATGCTATGCCGCCTCTCCCGGTTCCGTCCCCGAGAAGCATCTCCACTCGTCTTCAGCCTCGTGGACGTGTACTTTCCCCAGATACTTCCATGGCGCGCGCTCTCTCTCTCTTCTCTGTAAGCATCACGAACTCACCAGACACTACGCCACCGCCTATAAATACCTCTCCCTCAACCTGAACACCATTGGAACGACAGCTCAGTAAATCACTCGAGTAGTCATTTCACTTCATCAAACACCTACTCCTACAATGTCGCTGATCCCGAGCGATTTCTTCGGCGGACGAAGGACGAGCGTCTTCGATCCTTTCTCCCTCGACATCTGGGACCCCTTCCTGGACTTGTCGATCACGCCGTCGACCGCCCTGTCGGTGCCCCGGTCGGACGTGTCGAGGGAGGTCGCGCAGTTCGCGAGCGTGCGGATCGACTGGAGGGAGACGCCGGAGGCCCACGTGTTCCAGGCGGACCTGCCGGGGATGAGGAAGGACGAGGTGAGAGTGGAGGTCGAGGAAGGGAGGGTGCTGAGCATCAGCGGGGAGCGGAGGAGGGAGAAGGAGGAGGTCACGGACACGTGGCACAGGTTGGAGAGGGGGAGCGGGCGGTTCTCGAGGAGGTTCCGCCTGCCTGAGGACGTGAGGGTCGATCAGGTGAAGGCGACCATGGAGAACGGCGTCCTCACGGTGGTTGTGCCCAAGGCGGCGGCAGTGAGGCCCGACGTGAAGCCCATTCCGATCACCGGTTGAGAGGTTCTGCATCGGAGCGATGGAGATACTACGGCTTTATAGCGCATAAAATAAAGAGGAGAACATCCCAGTGCGAGACTTATGAAAGTCTGTGTGTGAGTCTAGTCAGGGTTTTGTTATCTATGATGCATAGAGAGGATGTAGTATGCTCTTATAAAATAAAAATGAACTATGGCATGTCCTTTTTCTAACATCCAAGGTCATCTTCTGGTGACGAATTTGATTCAAGATGTGTCTGAACCGATGAATGATTCGTATTGTGCTGTCTATTCATGGCATCTCTTGTGAAATACATGAATAGACTTCATAGTCTACATGACCGTATTTTACCAACCTCGACCCCAACTTCAATGCACCCAGATTCGTGCTACCAGCCTCATTTCGCCTTCCAGTCCATTGCATCTCCATAAAAAATAAAAATTTAAAACCACTAACATCTCCATCTCGCTCTTATGTATCTTTAGAATATTTTGAAGTTTTATTATGACTCTTTTTGTAGTTTTTTAGTTCAGGGTAAAATTTTACGAAAATTGCAAACGCGTATATGAAAACAAAAAGAGAGCAAAAATTTTTCTTTCGTTATGTTATGGTTTATATTGAAGTTTAATCTGGAATGAATAGGATGAGATATGAATATATTTGGCTTTATTACGGCGATTCACTTTGTTGATGGATCTAATCCAAATCATGATGTCATTTTCTTGTTCTTGAATGGGCCTTTTTTCAATTTTTTTTAGATTTATGCTCTACCGAGTAAAAAAGTCTGTCCATTTTCGTTTATTGGATTTCACTTGACTGTCTACAGTTCTATTGCGCGTGTTTGGGATAAAATTTTTGTATAAATGTATCGCCATGCTATTAATATTAAGAATTTATATTTAAGTTCTTTTCTTTCTAAGAGGTGGAATAGAATAATCCGGTTGAAGCGTAATAATCATACGTCTGGAATGCATTGTATGTCTCAGAATAGGTTCCATTCTTTTATCCTTTCTCGAGAGTCGATGATTATTTCTAACTTTTACCTTGACATCAAAGAAGAGTTCGACCCAATATTTTATTTCTGTCCTAGTTTATCCTGATTCGACATTAAAAGTATATTGATTAATAGTGAATACGATATGGTTAAATTTTTTAATTTCATATCTTATCTTATCATCCTGATTCCTGACTAGAAATGGACAATCAAATATGCAGTTTAAGGGTACCAGGTTCACAATCCGAAGAGGTCATGGAGTTTCCACCGTTACTAGTGCGAGACATCCCTGTAATCAAGTCCCAGATGATGTTCCGATTATTTGATAACCTGACTAAGGTAATCAAGAGCTCTTCCGGGGTCATCTGCAACACGTTCGAAGAGCTCGAGCACCCTGCTCTCACGTTGGCTCAGGAAGTTTTGTCGGTCCCGGTTTTTCTGATCGGTCCATTCCACAAATGCTGCCTGACATCTTCATCGAGCAGCTTAACAGCAGAAGACAGAAGCTGCATCTCCTGGCTAGACGGGCAGCCACTCAAGTCCGTGATCTATATGAGCTTTGGGAGCGTGGCGGTCGTGAGCGAGGCAGAAATCTCGGAGATCGAGCTAGGCCTAGCCGACTCGGACCAGCCCTTCTTGTGAGTGGTCTGGCCAAGGTCGGTCCGCGATCCGGAGTGGCTAGAGAAGTCAACGAGCCACTTCCTCGAGGCCCTAGAAGGGAGAGGGAAGATGGTGAAATGGGCACCTCAAATGGAAGTGTTGGCTCATCCTGCTGTGGGAGCATTTTGGACACACGGGGGTTGGAACTCAACTGTGGAAAGCATAAGTGAAGGAGTGCCGATGTTGTGCATGCCTCGTTTTGCCGATCACGGAGTGAACGCAAGGTATGTGAGCGATGCTTAGAGGGTTGGACTGCACTTGAACGGTGGGCTTGCATTCTCAACCAATTTTGACCTGTTTTTATTGCATTGAATACTTATGGGCCCAAAGAGAAGAAGCAAGAAAGCAATTAAGGCTAGTCTAGAATGGAGGTTGAGCAATGGGCAACTTCGTAGAAGCAGGGCATTCACTGACCACGAGGACGACACTGCCATTGATGTCGGCTGGTGCTTGGTGCAATGCCCGATCCTTTACGAAACTTTTTAAGACGCTAACCAGATCGCATCAATTTCTCAAATTTGTCTTCATCCACTCCATTCCAGTCAGCAGTCTTCATATGACCTGATAAAATATTCAATGTTCCTAACTTCGATGAACATAGTTGCAGTCAAGAGTTCCCAAATCTGCAGAAACCCATTGCCTGCATCTATCCCAGTTTCTTTGTATGACCAACCTCGAATCAAATTCAATCCAAAGCTACAAGCTTTCGAGTGTGTCACTGTGACCCGACACAAACTCAATCCAAAATGAATCAAAGAAACAACCGCCGTCTCGTCCTCTTCCCTGTGCCGTTCCAGGGCCACATCAACCCAATGCTCCAACTGGCTCAGATCCTCCACAACCGAGGCTTCTCCATCACCATCCTGCACACCGACTTGAACGCTCCCGATCCGTCCTCACACCCCCACTTCGCCTTTCGCTCCATCGGCGACGGCCTTGGCCAGTCAGAGGTCTCCACATCAGACTTGGTCCGCTTGATGGCGCTCATCAATGCCAGGTGCGCTGCTCCCTTCGAGGAACGCTTGAGAGAAGAAGCGTCATCCCCGGACACGCCGATCACGTGCCTGATAGTGGACGCCCTGTTCGGGTTCACACGGGATGTGGCGGAAAGGGCAGGAGTGCGCAGGATGGTGTTACGGACCGGCGGTGCCACGTCGCTTCGTGTTTTCGCCAGGTTTCGGCTGCTCAGGGAAAGAGGGTACCTCCCAATAGAAGGTATGACAGTTTTCTTGTCTCTAGGATTGATGCTTTGAGCTTCTGTTCCTGACATATACTGGGCATTCCCTGGCTGATTGCAATATACGAGATATGATGATTGTATTCTCTTATTAGCAGCACTTTGCCACTGAAGTGAGAATGACAGTTTTCTTTCTGGCTCTCTGCATATCAGAATGTCGACTAGAAGATCCCGTGGCCGAGTTTCCGCCATTACAAGTGAAGGACCTTCCAGGAATCAACACTGCGGAACCCAAACAGCTCGACCAGCTTCTGAGTGACATGATTGAGGGACTCAGGGACTCTGCAGGAGTCATCCTGAACACATTCGAAGACCTCGAGCAGCCTGCTCTTTCTTTACTCCGCCAAGAATATCCGATCGCAATTTTCCCAATCGGCCCATTTCATAAATGCAGTTCATCTTCTTCGGGTAGTCTCTTGGCGGAAGACCAGAGTTGCATTTCCTGGCTAGACAAACAAGCCCCTAACTCAGTGGTCTACGTGAGCTTCGGAAGCATCGCCGCCGTGAGCGAGTCGGAATATTCCGAAATAGCTTTAGGTCTAGCCGATAGCCAGCAGCCGTTCTTGTGGGTGGTTCGACCGGGGTCAGTGCACGGCTCGGAAGCTCTAGAGAAGTTGCCCAGTTGCTTTCTGGCGGCTTTAGAGGAGAGGGGGAAGATTGTGACATGGGCTCCTCAACAAGAAGTGCTGGCTCACCGGGCTGTCGGAGCGTTTTGGACTCACAACGGATGGAACTCGACTCTTGAGAGCATTTCTGAAGGGGTTCCGATGATATGCATGCCCTGTTTCTCGGACCAAAAGGTCAATGCGAGATTTGTGAGTGACGTTTGGAGAGTAGGACTGCACTTGAACAACGGGCTGGAGAGAAGGAAGATTGCAGAGGCTATCCGAAAGCTGCTGGTGGAGAAAGAACGGGAAGAGGTAAGAGAGAGGGCAGCACAATTAAAGGAGAAGGCGGATAGTTGTTTGCGGCAAGGAGGGTCTTCGTTCCGATCCCTGGATGGATTGGCCAATCATATCTTAGCATCTGAATCGTTCGTCTTCGGCTCTAACGAATCGTCAGCATAAACCGCAGCTGCGATCTACGAATCGTCAGCATAAACCGCAGCTGCGATCTCAGGTGACACCCGTTTCTTTGAAGACATTCCTATTCCTGTCTACAGCAGGAGCATGGGTCAGGTATGGCCGCCTGAATTCACACGATGGACATTTTCCGGCTTGTTTATCAGCTTTAGTAGTTTTGGGTGGTTTGGTTTAAGCTTTTGGTTTTGTTGTGGACATATGATGTGCCCATCAAGTCACCAGAAATGAATTGTTCTGTTTTCACAAGTACTTCCCAGTCACTACTCACTAGCATCAAAATCATGAGCCAGATGCTTCTTAACCAACCAATCTAAAGTTCCCACTGGCATGGTTTTGCTGACTATTTCACACACATCATGAGATTTCTTTCTTCTTCTCCTCCTTTCTTATCTTAACACTAATCAGCCACGGAATCTTTGTTCATCAGATCTTCAAGCCGATGAAAAGACCATCCCCATACAATAGAGTTTGAACTTCATCAGTCAAGAAAACTTGCATTTTGAAAAGTTGCGAAATTGCCCCCACAGATTGAAATGCTGCAATTCAAGCATTATGCAGACAGCAATAGCGAATCAAGGACATTAGATGGACAGGACAAAAAGAATCCAACACAACATAATTGACAATGATGCAACGGAACATCAGATTATTGTTGTCAATTCTCAGGCGGACAAATCACATGGAGTCACCGACTCCATTGTCATGCAACGTCCCTCAGAATGATAAAAAGGAAGGAAAGAAAGAAATAAGTGATGCATTTAACAGAAACATTAAACTTGAGCTAGCACCACAAAGTCCGGCTCGGCACCCTATATATTACTGCTTCACACCCTTCAACTTGCCACTGGGATCATTCTTAGTTTCCTGTCCTGATGCTTCAGTAGCAAATGCAGCAGAATCTCCCGCTTGCAGCAGAATCTCTCTACATAACTCCAACTTTATGTAGACAGAAATAGCGAATCAAGGACATTAGATGGACAGTAAAAGGAATCCAATACAACATAATCAACAATGATCCAATCGAACATCAAATTAACACCGTCAACTCTCAGGCGGGCAAAACACATCCATTGTCATGCAATGTCCCGTTCAGAATGTTTAAAGGAAAGAAAGAAAGAGAGAAAGAAGTGATGCGTTTAACAGAAATATTCAACTTGAGCTGGCACCACAAAATCCGGCTTGTCACCCAATATATAACTGCTTCGCACCCTTCAACTTGCCACTGGGATCATTCTTATTTTCCTGTCCTGATGCTTCAGTAGCAAATGCAGCAGAATCTGTCTACATAACTCCAACATTATGTAGACAGAAATAGCAAATCAAGGACATTGATGGACACTAAATAAGAATCCGATACAACGTAATTAACAATGATCCAATGGAACGTCAAATGATTGCCTTCAATTCTCAGGCGAGCGATACACATCCATTGTCATGAGAAGTCCTATTCAGAATGTTAAAAAGGAAAGAAAGAAAGAAGTGATGTTAACAGGAACATTCAACTTGAGCTGGCACCACAAAATCTGGCTCGGCGACCGATATATTACTGCTTCACACCCTTCAACTTGCCACTGGGATCATTCTTATTTTCCTGTCCTGATGCTTCAGTAGCAAATGCAGCAGAATCTCTCTCGCTTGGACGGGTTGGCTGCCGCATCTCCATGCTTGGCATCCCAGTACTGACATAGCCAGGGTCATTTTGAGTCCATGCAATCTGGCTTAAGTCTGCTGCTATAGACATCAGCTCTTGGCGCGAGGAGGAGGAAGGCTCAATGTAATCAATGAAATCAGGCCCCAACAAGGAGCTTCCACCATCTGGTCCATTTTGACCTGAATAGCAACCATGGCCACATTGGTGAGGAATCAAAGGCTCCCCATGGGCATGTTCAAGAAAATGGTGGACACCAAACTCTGACCCCAGAGCCTGTGCCAGAGGTCCCTGGAGGGGCACCACAGTCGAAGCACCAGAACTATTTCCAGGACCACCACTTGGAGGGTAATAAACACTAAATGCGCCATAACCTGCCTTTGGACGAAGGACAGGAGGGTTTTCCCTTGTCTCAGCAGCAAGAAAACCTCCTTTGGCTTGAAGTGCTTGATCTTCATAGTTCTGATGTCCATGATAATGTCCACTATCTCCTTCCTCTCGGTTTCCACTCATCCCCACATCTCTGAAGGACAGTGCCTTTTGAGTGGATGCCTTCATTTCCGTCAGGATTTGAACTGCTGTCATGTCGCTGGCACCTAATTCGGGACGTCTTTGCTCCGCCTGCTTGTTTTTCAAACTGACATTCCAGTGATTCTTAATTGCATAACCTGTCCTACCTGGTAGCATCTTTGAAATCGATTTCCAATTGTTCCCATGGATTTGATGAGCCATCATGATAATTTGGTCCTCCTCTTCTGTAACAAGCAAAACGCCAGTGAACATCACGAGTATAAATGTTGTCAAAGCAAAACCTAAACAAATAGAGTAAACATGAACAAAACAAGTCTACTAGTGAAAGAATTAATCACTCATCATGTGGCAATTGAAGATGATAACGTCTGAAGTGAGGCACTTAAAGGAACAATGTAGATGTCTACGAATCTTCAACCAACATTACTTGTCAATTAAATAGTGGCGCCGAAATAACATTGTATTCCCAAACAAGGAAAGAGGGTCATCATATTCCCAAACAAGGAAAGAGGGTTTCCCCTATAGTTCATCCTTGAGCAGATAAAGGAGGCAACTACTGGAGAAGCTATGACGTAAATTTCTCGAAGAGTATGCTGGCATCTACAATCACAAACATTCTATTTGACCAAATCTTATCGGCCCACATCTATTATTAAGTATTTTGTCCAATCTATAGAACAAGTCAATGGACTTGGCACGCAATCCATAATGTTTCTGATGCTGGCCTAAATATACATGCGTCGTGTATGTATCTGTGCTTGGCTAAGCCTAAACGCAATCTTATGGATGAAGCCTAAACGAAGTGTTATCCAAGAAAAAAAGAAAAAAAAGAAAGAAACCACCATATTTCATTTAAATTGGGAAAAGAGCCACCAGAATTGCCAATCGATGCTCTTGAAGCAGATTGTATTAATGTACAGATAGCTCTAGATATATATAAAAAAAGCAGGCTATCTAAAGGACCATTAGTACTAAACATTGTCTCCAGCTGCCTTCAAGTCAAGCGTCGAATCAAGGAAAGAGAATGTTTCGACATACCTATGTGGAAAGCATAAAACAACTCTTCTCAGACAAAATAGATATTCAGATCAATACAAGATACTAAACCAGGCATTTGCAGCATGCAGCAAGCAATTCTGGCCAAACATGCCAATAATAACATCAGCATGGGCATTTACGTAAAGAACTATCCTTCACTGGTTACACACAAGAAGACAACAAACACGTGCCATAACTTAATATGGATACTCATATCAAGACTAGCTGGCTCCCACCTCAACGCGCTACTACTATTTGCTTACTTGTATCATGACATCTACACCCTCAGGTCGGATTGTAGGAAGTGGGCCATACGTTATGATGTTTGAATAAGGCTACGCTCCTGAAAACCTTCCCATGCCTTTCACACCCATTCACCACTTTGATTTGGCAGTTACATCTATTACTTTATTGTGAAAGACTATCTACTGACTACTCCGCAATGATGATAGCCTCCACAACCATAAAACCATCTCATTGCCTCATCTAAATATAAAGGTTAAGCTACTAGAGTTTAGTACTAGCTATCCCAACCAAGGAAACCAAGCTTACTAATTTATCGCATTTACTAAGGAAGTGGCATAGGGGATATGATTTCGGTAAACCGACGCATGAGCTGTGGCTCCAATGTCCCCCCGACCCTCCTAAATAGTCAGGTCATTAAACGGCTCATCCTAGTCAAAACCAAGCAGAGTCAAAGGCAGAACAGCACAATAAAGACAAGTACACTCAAAAACCACTTTTCTTTATAAGGACAATAGACAATGTGACGTTATCAAATGGCCTAAATCAGCAGCATGCAGTACTTCCAACTGACAAATGTAAGTCATTGAAGAAATAAAAGCATTATAAGAAGGCCAAGATAGAACATTTGACCCAAGATACTGGTTAAATATAGAGTATGATGAGCCTCCAATAAGAAGATTTGCGAAGCATCAGTAAACAAAGCCAAAAGTTCCTTGTGCTGGAAAGGAATGTAGACCAAGACTCCAAATTACAAGATCTTTGCATCTGGGAAAATGCTAATAACTCTTATCATCTAGAAGCTCACCAAATGACTAGAACCACATTAATGAACCAGATAATTCTACCAAAATCGCTCCTAGTGAATCACATATCTATCTATATCAAGAGGATATACATAAAAATTCATTCTCACAGTCTTCAAGAAGATGTTAGGGATGAAAATAGAAATTATGTGATTGAATGCTAGAAACTCGCGGATTGGCAATTTTTCAGGAACTTCTAATCTCAAGTCATGAGCTAAGTTCCATATAAGACCACAAAGATATGAATGAATCGTAGGAAAAAGAATATGCTACATTATAAAGCATGTCATTGAAATTTTATGTCCAATGCACTCCATTGGCTGAAACCAAAATCGTGCCTTCGAAGAGAAGAACGTGAACATTTGTGTTTATAGTGGACGCTCCCATTCTAGATCTTTGATTTCCTAGGCTAATGCACTCCATGGGCTGAAAACAAAATCATGGCCATTCTAAAGCACGGTAAATGTTGAGGGACGGCGTCTAGAGCCTGGAATGCATTCTATCAGCCAATATGTAGATGCTTTGCATGAATATACCCATTTTGTTTCTTCAATCACCCATACGGATAAGCTACTTATGAGTCCTATTGTACCTTACCGAAACTATGTATAGCAAAATCTTCCAACCAGCCTGCCTTGCTTCTCCTTCACCGTTTCATGATCTTAAAGTAACGTATGGTAATTCCCAAAGTTGAGATCAGATAGGTCGACGCCAAAGTAGTTACGGTGACCCGTCATGCTTTTTAATTTGTGTACCAATAATCGCTTGGTACCATGAGTTAGCATATATTCTCGATGATTTGTATTCTTTACCTTGTTAAATCCTATGATATGACAATTGCAATACAAGCACCTAAATTTCCCATCTTCACCTAAAAAGGAAGTTTTCCAATGCTACAACTAGTTTGCTCATTGCTTTGAAACAAGCATCAATTTGGTCACAGTAAGAGAGGCTTCTTCATATTTCATAAAGAGAGGAGCTACAACATCAATAGGCTCTAATAACTTCATTTCAACAACCAATATGCTAACATATTTATGACATTTTCTCTTGCATATATGAAGCATAAGTACATAGGTCTACAAAATAGTTGTATGTTAAACACGATGATGCCATGCCATTGATATATAACACACGACCATATGATTCTCGTGTTCTTAAGGGGGTGGGGTTTTTAGTAACTAAGGGTCATTAACACGAGTTGATCAGTTCAATAGGGCTTCAAGGGAATTAGTAATTTTGAGATTGAGATTGAAGAATATTAGACGACTTTGACAAGAGCAAATAGAGATGAGTAATACTTGACTTCTCAAGCTAGAGTTTTAGATTGGATAGTTCACTTGATTAGTTTGGTATTAATGACTCACTAACCGATAAGAATCCTCTGATTTTACTTGGAGTTAAGTTTGCCAGAATTTCACTATGAGTTAACTTTGACATAATCCATGAAATCGATTCTTTCACTTGCCATTTGTAGTGATAGAGGAAACCCATTAGAGTGGACTTACAAATTGAGGGAGCAACTAGATGGCGTTAAGGTCCTAAACACACAAAGGGGGCAAACACAATTTCTTTGCTCGTGCATAGAAAAGAAAACCAAAATGTACAAAAAAATACGCCCCGCCTAGCCCAGCATGTTGCAAAGCTAGAGCCAGGACAGTAAGCTACAGAAAAGTTCTTTGAAGAATGCAACACACACTGGAAGCAACTCCAGTAAAACCAGCACTCCTCGAGAAAATGCAAAGATAAACACCTTGGAAGCAACTCTCAAGAAACCAGCACTCTTCGAGGAAAATGAAAAGATACATTAGAGTAAGCTCTAGTTTCTCGTAAGAAAGAAAAAAAAAAAAAAAAACAAGAGACTAGCACAAAACAGTCGTCCTTCAAGTTTGGGAGCTTATGAACTTCATTTTCCTGCAACATACCTTATTAGATGAGGATCATGAAATGGCATTCAAAATTAGTGTGTAAAAAGATGAGGATTGCAAAAATGACTGCTTGGTTACACTAGAACTATATGAAGTCGATCACGGTGGCAGTTAAATTGCATGTTAAAAACTGCAAAAATGCATGCTGGTCATTCCATAAGTTTACCAAGGTATCAGATTTGAATTCCACTGAGGAAGCTTACTTTCTAATGTGCCTTCTAGGGCTACCTATAATCAGGAGATAAATTGACAGACATACTGCAAAATGCGCACATACAGCTCAGCCATACCTCTAAGATATCCAATTATTCGACTTTTCAACTGAAAAATCTGAAGTGACCAGTATGTGCTCTCCCCGTACAAGATTTTGTACAAGGACTGTAAATTTCATTGAGCTAAGAATGCAACATGACGAAGAACACATGACAATTCTCGTTAGCTCAAGCTCAAACTCTCACCTATATGATCCATTAAGTAACTATAAACAGCAGAATCTGAAGCCATAAGTGCAAAACAATAATTAAGACTGATATAAACCAGATCATTTGCAATCCCCTGTGCATATATTAGGGAAGTGCAGTTCTTGTAAACCCTCCCTCAACACTTACCGCCTCTTACTCATAATTCAGGACATGCAAATCACATGACCAAGCTTTAAGCCTAAAAGAAACAATGTATCAGGCTCTCAGCAAGTAACGGTCGCTTAAGCAAGACCTGCTAGGTACACAAAAGAATTAAGCACCACAGATTCAATGTGCACGCAAGATCACACACACACACACAAGTGCTACGATTGAAAAAAGGCTGACAACAGGATAATGTTGCATGATAAAAGCACAGCAGAGTTCATACAGAAAACCTCCAAATTATAATCTGTTGAGCAAATAGAAAGACAAACTTCGCAGAAAGTTTCGTTGCATCAAACCACAAGCTAAACTCAAAACTAAGCACCACTTGGACTCAAACCGAATCAATGCCAAACAAAAACCGGTTCTCAGTATCATCTTTACGGTACACTCTTCTTTTTGCTGAAACAACACAAAAGGGGTAAAAAACAAACGAGAAACAAGAATGCCGGTAGGCTTATGCGATTACCGCTGAAAGGTTCGTGCTTGAGGCGAGGATCGAGGTGGTTAAACCAATGGAACCGGCAAGACTTCCCACTCCGACCGGGAACCATCTCCGCGATGGCATTCCAATTGACCGGCCCGAAAGCAGCCACGAGCCGAGAAAGCATGGCATCCTCCTCTGCCGACCAAACACGGCTCCTCGGACCACTACCAGCAGCCCCACTTCCTCCTCCTTCTTGCGACTCCAGTTCTTCCTCCTCATCTTCTTCATCTCCTTCTGGCAGGTCCAGTTCTTTGTCCGGCTCGATGACATTGAGGTCGAAATCCACCGGCCGGCGCATTGCACGATGCTAGGGTTTGAGACGTGATGAGGAAACTGGAGGTGGTTTTCTGGTTTCCTCTCGGGTGGCAGACGAAGCAATACGAATGTGGCATATGAATTGGAAGGAGTGATTGACATAGTTGCCGGTTTCGGATTTTCAAAGTGAGGAATGTCATTAAAGAGAGCATTGCCAAGGATGAGGATGATGATGATGATGAGGACGACGTCGAGGAGGAAGATGCTCGTGAAAAATCTTGAGCTGTATTACCATATGAGGCACCGGCCATCAACGTGGCGCGACGAGACGAAGGAGCCCTAGAAGGAAGACGACCGTTTTTGCTCTTTTCTGATCGCCTGGTATGGTAGCCGCCGCCGCCGCCACCACCACCACCCAGGATATCGCCCTCGCTCATATATGAAAAACTGGGGAGACTCCCTCTCGCTCAGGGGTAAATCGGCCATTTCGCCCCCTTGGAAGGCCGAGAGCGGTCTAACTCATCCCGCCCAAAGGGAAACTCTCTTGCGTGCGCGGGGAGTATCTAATCGAATAGATTTGGACGGTCAGATTTACAAAGTTTTCGCCCCGCCCAATTCCATCCGTCGATCCTATGTTACCGGATTGGCCATGTTTGGCAACGTTGTGAAAGTGAAAATGAAAATCTGAGCCTCTCCCCAGTCCAAAATTTCGAAGTTAAGAACTAGAGAATCAAAATCGCATTCTAACTTTGGCTAGGTATTGATTTTGGTACTTGTCTTATAACTGATCTAGTTAATAAGGGAGAGAGGATTCAAAACTGTATAAATAAGAGAGATTAATCAAGTAAGCTTACAATTCACAGACATCAATTTTTCATTCAAATTCTAACATGATTAAGGGCGCACGTGGCAACACTTCTGCTTCAGAAATAAAGTTCTAAGTTGACTTTTCTACTTTTATTTTTTAGCATAAGTTGATTTCTAATTAAAGAAATTCGTTTGATAACTAACAAAATTTCTGCTTTTGGAACATAAATTTGTTTTGTAACGATTGAAAATTTCTACTTCAGAAATATTATTAACACAAAAAATTCTATGAAAAATTATCGATCCTAAACTAAAATGCATATTGTTCAAGCGAAGTGAAATGTAAATGCCGACGGATTTACTTATAATTTTGGGGATCAATTTTATGGGAAAATTACATTAATGAATATGATGACCGAGCTCGTATATCCATGCTAAAACCATTGATAGTTTCAATGTCTTTTCGCTTGTGCCCGGATGTGTCGAGTGGGTGGATCGGATCGGGTTTAGGTTTGGTCGAATGTGGTCCGATCCATTTAACCCGTTTTGACCCATTTTCATATAGTACATATTTAATGACCCATACTCGACCCAACCCATACTCAACCCCGTATTACTTAAATACTTATATATTTAACCAAATCATAGAATATTTATTTTTTATAATTTATTAAGAAAATGATATTGCTAAAACACTCTCAAGCAATTGAAATTATTTTAATCATTTTTAATTTTTAAAATTATAAAAAAAACCCCAACCCCGTGGGGTTATCCTGCAGTTGGAAGAAGAAGTAGAAAAAGGAATAAATATAGTGATAATTTGATTCTTCGTAGCAGTAGTAAATGGGGGAGAAAATTGAATCTCTTTCTTCGTTTTTGAAAAAAAAAATAGGAGTAATTAATTGTGACACGTTCATTAAAAAAATCCTTTTGTATCAAATCATTTATATATTTTTCTAGTGGTAATCGTAGGTACTATTGTGTGTAACGTAGGCTTAGCGGTTCTAGAACCATCAACGATTGGTGAACCCGCAAATACATTTGCAACTCCTTTAGGAATATTACCCAAACGGTATTTCTTTCCTGCATTTCAAATACTTCTTACAATACTTTATAAAATTATTGGGCGTTCTTTTAATGGTTTCGGTACCTGCGGGATTATTAATAGTATATTTTTTGGAGAATGTTTATAAATTTCAAAATCCATTACGTCCTCCTATTTTTCTTTTTAAAAATAAAAAAAACTTATTATTTGTTTTTTTACTCCGTCGATCGGACATGGCGACCCGAGGAGAGGGGGCCGGCGGTTGGCGATGGTGATAGGCGATGGGTGGCAACATCGGAGGTGTGGTTGAGAGCGAGTATCGCGGTGAAGAGAGAGAGAAGTGCTAAGAATGAAAATAAGTCAAAATGAGAGAGAGCTAGGATGAAGTGAGAGAGATATTGATGTTGAGAGATTTAAACTTCTCTAACTTTTTTTTTTAATTTTGAAAGTGGGTAAAAAATAATTTCTAAAGTAAAAAAATTACTTCAGAAAAAAAAAATGAATTTGAGTAATCAACAAATTTCTACTTTGGAAATTACGTTATCAAATGGATTTCTGCTTCAAAAGTGTTAAATACATGCCATAAACTGCTCTCTTCATGGCTCAACCGGCCTAGATCTAACTATTTCATGTTGAAGATTTTAGATTTCTTAATTGCAAGTTGAATGATCGGGTTTAGGTGTATCGGTTTTCGATGAAAAAAACATTGTACCTACTCGGTTAGGATTGAATTTAGGTCTTTAAAATCACGAGACACCTTAGAAGTGGTCGGTTTCCAACTTCCAGGCATGTTTCAAGGTAGGCTCGAGGACTATATCGCAAGTATTTTCTTTTATTTTTAAACCATTTCAATTATATCTAGTAGAATTGATACATTAACTTCTCTCAACAAAATGGTAGTAGCACCTCAAGACTTTCCGAGTCACTTAGGATCAAAAGTATTTTGCAACAACTTATATATTTCTCTTTTAAATAAGATTAGAACCCGTAAAAGAACCGGTTTTACACGAGCAGCCAAGAGGATTAACTTTGGAACAGAATGGATTCCTATGGTTTTAACTCATGAATGGTTCGATCCAATTCGGGTGATTCCCGAATTGGATCGGGAATCAGATGCTCGCCTCTAATCACGATTCAAAAGGGGCAAGGATTTTGGACCGGTGCAAGGTCCGGTCCGCCCATTGACCGGGTCAAAGAGAACGGCCTTATTGTTAAGTCAATGGCAGGGCCAGGCCCAGATTCGCAGGCACATGAACCAATGGGACTAGGCAGAGTTGTTCAATCCGTACTGCCAACCCACGCGCAAAAGAAGGAAGTGAAATCCACGCGCGGGAATCGGCCACGCTCGTCTTGTTCCTGTCGTGCTTCTTTCTTCTACATTTCCTCTCTGCTCTCTGCAACTGAAAGTGAAACCACCTGATCGCTTCAAGCGACCATCCACTCCGACGCCTGAACGCATAGCCATGTCTAGACCTTCCACCTTCTCCTTCTCTCGCCTCCTGATCGTCCACATTGTCCCCTTGCTTGCTCTAGCCAGGGTCTCCGTCTCTCTCTTTCTCATGCCCAAAACCCTAGTCGGCCTCCCCGACTTCGACGATGGCATCTCACTCCTCGGCGACGCCACTTTAGCCGGCGCCGGGTCTCACGTGCAAGTCACCCGGCCCTCGGCTTCCAGCTCCGGCTTCCTCCAGTGGCCGATGCCCTTCCAATTCGTCGACCCTAGCTCGGCTTCTCCGACGTCGTTCTCGTCCGAGTTCGCCTTCTCGATCTCACCTGGTAACAGCGACGGCCTCGCTCTTGTGCTTTTCCCTAGGGATTTTAAGCTTGGAGCGGAAGCGTTCGGTCTCTCTGGGGATCACAGATTCGTCGGCGTTGAGTACGATACTTCGATGAATGAAGAAGTAGGGGACGTGAATGCGAACCATGTAGGTGTAGATTTGGGCAATTTCAGATCTGTTAGCGTCTGGAATGCGTCGTCTATAGGTTTAGTACTGAGTAGTGGAGAGAAATTGAAGTCTTGGGTGGATTATGACGGGAGCTCGAAAAGACTTGAGGTTAGACTGAGTAAGTTTGGGGATCCAAGACCATACGATCCAATTATTGCATACTCAATCGACTTGTTGCGAATGTGGAGACACAAGGATGTTTATGTTGGTATAAGCTCGTCGAATGGCGATTCATCGCAGACTATCAGCATATACTCATGGAGGTTTAAGCTGAGGAAAGTTGCGATGTCCATGCATTCTTTACCTGCTGATCCGCATGGCTATGCTAGCGAGCACGGAAAGTTGCACAAGAAAGGCAAGTGCCCTTTGGTGATTCTTGCTGGGGTGATTTTTGCCACAGGATGTGGAGCGTTATTGGCATTCTTGGGGCTCTTTCTGTGGGCATTTTTTGCTAACAGGCACACCGTATTTCCGGTGGAATGTCCCGTGCATCCTGCGGACTTCAAGTATGAAAAGATCAATGTGGTCGAGGGGAAGGACGCCGAAGGTGGTAAGCATTGAGATATGATCTGAACTTTATGTACATGTTGGCCTCGGGTAATGTTTGTACCTTTTCATTTTGCTTTACAGACCTAGTGAACTTGTAGCTCCTGTCGGGCCTTGTGGAGATTAGGCAAATATGTTTAGGTGTTCTAAGTAGGATTAGATACCACGGTGTGTAGCTGCTTGTGGCAGTTTGTGATCGTGTGAACGAGTTATCCTTTCGTTTGAACTGTGCCAAGAGAAGTCAGTGCATTTTCTGTAGCTGCAGAAGTTTCATGTTCTTGTTTTCTATCTGGTTACAAATGTTAGATGCATCACTTTTTTCCTTTGACCTCTTTCTCCCCCCCCCGTTTCCCCCCAAGCATTTCGCTTATTCTTTCTTCTTCCCTTGTTGGTGAGCCTGGCTTTGTTCTTGAAACTTCTCGGGTGCATGTCCACATCCGATGTCTACTTCTGCAGCCCCTGAGGAAGAAACTTCAATACGGTGTAGAAAAATGTGGCTACTCCATGAGAATCTGTGTTCTCTATGCGGAGTTCTACCCTTTCTTATTTATCAACCATCATCATGACAGTTCGTGGGTTGAGACTGGAATAAACGACAGGAATTTAGTGAGGTATGCCTCAGCTGTGATGCTGGGGTAAATGTTGCTTTTCCACTTTTTGATGAGACGAGAAGTTTCTATTTGACCAAATTCGTTTCGAATCAACTTCTTGTTCTCTGTCTCCACTTCTCGTAATGTTTAGGCAGCCTGAGGGAAAACAAGTAAACTTCGATCCACGGATCATTTGTTGCACCATTTACTTATGCGTAATGATATGATAAATAAATCTGGTGGAGTTTGCTATGTCAAGCTGTTTGAAATATCTTAACTGACGGCTGATGAGCTGTGGTGTGTAGCCTACAGTAGGGTCCATCGAAATGGAAAATGGTTTACTTCCATCTATGTATCCTTTTGCGGGCCTTAAATGAAGAAGAATGTCGAGTTAGGAGTTGACCCAGTGAGGAGTGCGGGCTCACAAGGCCCACTAGAGAAATACGTCTATCTGTTCTTTGTATGGTCACTTGGAAATTTCAATGGTTAGTATCTCGAGCCTTGTTGAGGGGGCAGTTGGAGAAACTGTTCTTAAGAGGATTGATGGGATGCTCTGTTTTAGGAATTACAACAAAAATACACACTTGAGCACAACACGCAGCGAGGGCGTATCGGACAATCGGTGGCTCGATGACCCCTAGAGGCCCTTCTTGTTGAACCAAGAAACGATATCATAGAAAAGGAACGAACAATTTAAGGACTACTATGTCTGGCGAAAGAACAAGAAACACGAAAAAGGTCACGGTATCAGTCCTGAACACACGATCCTATCCTTACTCGTATCTATTCTCGTACCTACCAAGATATAAATTCCTCCTCCTTGCAGCTACTAGAAGGGACATCTCCATTTGCAGATGTTCTTGGGCCGTCACCATCCGCCACTCTAATGTTGGCCAGAAGAGCACATTCACAACTTCAATTTGTCCTGCCCTGTGGCCATCTGTCCGAGATTATAGGCGACAGGACAATCTCAATAATTGGTTTGCATATCTAGGTCGCTCTCATCCGGTCGTTGCCCTGTCCCTGTCCCTGTCCGAGCATTTTGTTAAAGATTCTTCTTCAGGACACTAGCGCGTTGGCCTCGCCACAAACGAGTGGGTTGAGGGTTCGGGACGCATAGCTCAGAACGGAGAATTTGATCCCTCAAGAAAGCAAAAGCCTCCTCTCCGCGGACGAGAATCCGTCACAGTCGGTTTCGCTCCGTAATTGGTATGCACGAATGTATCGGTCAAGGATTCACCGTCTCCTCCAGGTTGGGGGGCCTTAATGAAAACTGAATCACAAAGGGCATATAGGTTAAAAGTGCCTAATTGTCATGTTATCCGAAGAGAAGACGTAACTCTTCAATGACCGTGGATTGCGCTGACACACGAGAATGGATCCGACTTAATTTCACCGGAAAGGCGAAACTGATTGATGCTGATATTTTTGCTGCTTTATGCCATACGAAACCAGTTTTAGGAAGTGGAAAAATTACTCCCCGCTTATACATATTATATAAAGCAGCGGACTCTCGATGCAACCTCGAAAAGACGGGCTCTTTGCCCTAAATTCTCGCCTCCGCCACGATGTTCGAAGAATAATAGATCCAGCAAACGCTCGAGCATCTTTGTACGACTCGTCGAGTTCTTCGCAATAATGTGGCAACAATAATGTAATAGTCCTCTGTCTTCTTTACAGAAAGTATATACAGCGTCATTGCTCAACATCAAACAATGGTGCTCTCCCTTTTTGTAGTGGAGGGGCGTTGTCTGGCCAGGATCGTCGGTGGATTTGCGCCACTAGTTTTGCTTCAGTTTTTTAAACAACGGTCCAAATCCATGAAGCCGAATAATTGAGATTAATAATGCTGGATGACACGATTATCTCCAAAGTGTCCTCATTTTTAAGATTTTTAAGAATAACGAAATCCCCGTGAATGATTGCTTTGAAAGTCAGTCCACCCAGTGAACAATACCATTGACTTCTCCTTGGTGTGGAAGAAAAGGACCCCATCGAATTGACAGTTGAGGGCAAACCTTTCGCCTCCATGCAAGGGATACGCGTGTTCGTTATTAAAAATTTCATTAGAATACGGTGTTTTTTTTTTTATCATTTTATATCCTGATCAGAGTCGTTGGATTGAAAAAGTACATAGCGCTTGCAACACCGACGCTGTGAAACCAATCAATCACGTTGCCAACAGACATACTACCCTGTTGATAAAGAGATTGGGAAATAGGGTCAAAGAACGTCAAGTCAAGAGTTCGATTCCCGTGAGCACCGCACGCGCACACATATACATAGAAAAGATGATTGGTACAAGAGCTAAAAAAACGATCGATCATGTTGTTTCGCGTGATGCTCGTCCGAATAACTTTTTTCGCCTGAATTTCGGTACCTTCTTTTAGTAAGAATCGACTTTTTCAAGCCGTGATTGTCTTGTGCACGGTTGCAACTTAAAACGTCTTTCTCATGAGCCGCATGACCGGAAAATTGAAAGAATTTTCCCTGTCTAAGGTGGGTTTACGTCCTTCTCAACTCCACTAATGTTTGACGCTAGAGCAATTCAACTCACGGAGTACTTCATGAGACGGGCGCTTGTCACTTTGCGTCAAGCATGCTCCTTCTTCAGCTTCCGAGAGTCACCTGCACTTTTCTTCTCCATCCATGGAGGAAACTTCCACAACCCGCCACCTGTCTCTCATTGACAAATCCGACATCTCAATTAGTTCCTTAATACTAGTACAAGCAACTCCTATTTGACCTTCAATTATAACGATACATGATTCAATAATCGCCGATAAAGAAGACGGAGAATATATAGAACTAAATAAGAGGGACGAGGAAATTATTTGTCCTTGTGTTTGACCTTTCCCCCAAAATCGTTGCGTAAGTGATAATATTCAAATATGCCCATAAATCTTTATGGTCAGTTGAAATATCGAAAAAATTTAAAAGTCAAATAAAATATCTGCTCTCCTCTCAGCCTTTTTTTTTGCCGCACGTGTCAGCTTTCTATTAGCCCGCCGTTTGCCTCGGAGACATCAGTCCCGAAGTGTACCAAACAATAAAAAATAAAACTAATAGGAGCAGTAAGTACTAAGTATGATTAACGTGAGAAAATCGCTCTTAATTATATCATTTTTGGTTTTTAGCCAGCGTGCGTAATTCCTATTGGCTGACCCGTGGCATTCTGCTGCAGGGTGCGGAGGGAGTATTCCAACGCTCCACATGACATGGCGTCCGATCGTCCGTAGATCAGGAAAATCGACCATGACCTCCTCCCGCGTCGGCCCGACCGAAAGTAACGAATCCCGATCTCATCGCTGTCGAAAATCCGAGAGCCCATGATTCCGGGGGAGAGGGGGAGGAAGTGATCCTTGTTAGCGACCCGGGAAATTTCGAAGCTCTGCGACCATTCCCAAAACACTGCGCGAATTTTTGGGAAGTGCGCAGCGCACATATCTCTCTCTGTCTCTCTCTATCTCTCTCTCTGTGATGGGCAAATATGCAAATACAGGGCGGGGCGGATAGGGAAAAAGTGAAGGGTCTCGCTTTTTTTTGTTTTTCTGAGGACGCCATTGAGTAAATAATCGTAAAGTTATGAGCTTTCCAATTTGTGGCTGCTATTTTCAGTTTCCTTCGGCAACTTTCTTCTTGGGTTGAAATTTCTTTTTCGGGGTGGTTTTTCTGCTGGCTGCGATCAATTCTCGCTTTTAAATACGAGAGTGGGGAGGGCAGGGGCGAGATACGCTGGCTCTGACAACAAGAACCGGCATATTGGAGGAGGCGGAGGAATTGCTCCTGGGAAGTGGCGGTGGAGTTGGTGAAGAAGAAGAAGAAGAAGAAGAAGAAGAAGAGAAGGAGCAAATGACAATGGAGGGAGGTGGTGAAGTGGGTCCAAGGAAGGTCCATGATGAAGATCATTTTGAGGGCGTTGAGATCCCGGAAACTGCACATCTCATTAGCAGAGGTAGGATACGAACGTGATTGTTCTTGTTCTTGTTTTTGTTTTTTTTTTTTGGGCTGCCTTCATCTACAGGTTTGACTTAGCTTGGCCAGCATCTAATTTCTGTGGTGAGTAAGAAAGTGGGATTTTCTGGTGTTTTTCCTTGGCTTGCTCTTTCAACAGGACCTTTGCCAATATTTGCAACCGGATCCGTTTTAAAATAAACAGCTCTTTCGAGGGATGCACACATTGTACTTTTTAGTCAGCGCTTGATGGAAAAAGGGCACAATCCAAGAAGAAATTTCACCAAATTCTCTCTTTTTTTGCCTCCATTTTCGTGCGGGAAGGACTGATTTTTTTCGTCTCTGAGTTGCGCTTTGTCTATGCGCGGCAGTGTAAAACTTTGGAGCTGGCGGTGTTTGATTATGCTTATTAGTATTTGGGATGATAGGATTTCTGGTGTACCCTTAGTTGTCGTTAGAAAGTGCAATTTCCTTGATAAGTCAGCCAGAGAGGATTGTAGATTGATGAGGTGCTTGCCACGGCTATTGATATGTTGAATGGTTGGAGAGGGTCAGCGTGATGGGAAAATGATGTGGGAGGTGATGTTTTTATTTCAATCAACGTTGCTGATGTTGCTGAAGCAGGGAAAACGTTGAACTTAATCTCTTGTTGAATGTTGTACTGCTTTCATGACTTTTTTTCCATTTTTCCTTTTCGGTAGAATGCTTTCATGACTTAGAAGAGGAGGATTGGAGGTAAAAAGGGTAAGGTTTGAATCTGTGGAGTAGATGTAAGTTGTCTTTGGGCATTCTGTTGTTCTGCAGGAGAAGCGCTTTTTTTTTTGAAGTTTTTTTTTTTTTTTTATTTGACTATACCCCCGGGTATTCTGTTTGGATTTGAGGGAAGAGCTGAGGAGGAAGGAATGATGAATGGCCACATCCTGAATTTTGATCAATCAACAGTATTAGGAGAAGGGAGGGCATGCTTTCCCTTGTACCTAGTACATTGATTACAATATCAAAGATCGACATATATCTTTTCTCCCATGTTTAGTCATTTCGATAATTCTAGCTTATTTTGATTAATATTTCACGTTTCCAATTAGCTTTCTCTGGTATGTTGCAGATTCATGGTTCCAGGCAGCATTCGTCCTAACCACTGGCGTCAACAGTGTTTTTGTTCTTGGATATTCAGGAACCATCATGGTTCCTCTTGGCTGGGTACCTGGAGTGCTTGGATTAATTGCCGCAGCAGCTATTTCGCTGAATGCGAATGTTCTCATTGCCAAGCTTCATGAATTTGGTGGAAAGAGGCACATTAGATATAGAGACCTTGCTGGACATATATATGGTACGAGAGCAAACCGGACAAATCTTTATTCTCTCTCATTACTGAAACGTCTCCTGATATACAAATGAACCTTATTCTTTTCTTGCCTGCTGCAGGTAGGAAAGCTTATTCTCTTACATGGGGATTACAGTATGTTAATCTCTTCATGATTAATACTGGATTTATCATTTTGGCTGGTGAGGCTCTGAAGGTAAAATCAACTGGAAGGAAAATCTACTTGCTGAAAGTTTTTCTTACTGTTAAACTCCATCACAAGTTAAATCAAAGAATCATGCAATTTGCAAGAAACAGGGAAAAAATCCCATGTTTCCTTTCGAATTGTTCTTCTTTCCACATGATATAAATCTGTTAACTTTCTTGCATTTCACTTTGTGGATTTTTTTCTTCCATCTAGACTTTTTGCTCCTGATGTTCTGATCACTTGATGTAATACTTGTATTTATGTCCTTGTACTCATTATACAGGCAGTTTATGTTCTCTTCCGGGATGACCATATGATGAAGCTTCCTTACTTTATCGCCATAACGGGTTTTGTCTGTGCGTTGTTTGCCATCGGGATACCTTATTTATCAGCTTTGAGGGTCTGGCTAGGAGTTTCCACAGTTCTCAGTCTGATATACATTGTTATAGCATTTGTATTGGCTCTACGAGATGGTAAGTCAACATTTTTTATTTATGATACCCATTATTCCATAATTTGCCTATCAGGACCACTGGGCTTCTCTTTTGCCTCTGTCGTTGGCCTAAAATTGTGCTTGCATGCTCATTGAATCTGGAAGTTTTAGCTATCTAGCTTGTCTAGTATTTGCTAGAATGGGCTAAAAACCACATCTTTTGATTGCAGGAAAGGATTTGAAAAGAGAAACTGAAATGGAACGCTATTTTCAGTGCTGAGCGTAGCACCATTTGTCTTGTTTGTGTCTACGTAATCTGATCTTACATATCTATTTGTTCAAGTTTCTCTGGATTTGCTGACATATATGCCTAGTTTCTTCCCATTAGTTTCCCAATTACCCATTAATTGATTATACATGTCGTTAAATGAAAATTACTGCAATTCTCTCTGCTTGAACTTGTCATACCCAGTTGTTGATTATACATATCGTCAAATGAAAATTACTGCAATTCTCTCTGCTTGAACTTGTCCCAATTGACCAATGAATGATTGAAGGAAATGCCTATCAGAAAGCTATCACATCAAGCTCTATCGTTTGCCGTGAATAGGATATCTTCTTTCAGTTGAATGCCTCCCAACTGCAAGCAAGCCACGTCTTCTGTAACATCTTAATATTTTGCGAACTGTATTATCTGGTGGAAATAAGATGCAAGTTTATCATATTTTGTGAAGAGAAGGCTCTAATTACATGGAAATTCTTAACGTTATTCTTGGTTTTATAGGCCTTAATTCTCCTGCCAGAGATTATAGCATACCGGGAGACAAAACAAGCAAAATCTTTTCAACCATTGGTGCTGCAGCAAATCTTGTTTTTGCATATAATACAGGAATGCTTCCAGAGATTCAGGTACTCTTTGAAGTTGAATCATTGACCTTTAAAGAGAAAAAACAAGTTTACAGAACAAGCATGGAAACCTTCTTTGCTCACTGGAGTTTAGAGGAAGTACTCATACCAATACAGTTGATTATTCTACTTGGGAATGACCTCTATGACTCTTCTGATCAATTTAGACGGGACACAATCTGATCGTATTATAGTTAGCTATGATAGAAATAGTTTTCTCCATGTAAGAACACCAAACGGCCATTCAATGGCAATTCTCCATTGTCATCAACACTGCTGAAATTTTTGTCCGTCATCTGCTAGATGGAGAGATGCTGCTTAAATTTTCTTCCGTCATCAAATCTACAACATACGTATGTGCCTCAATGACTGTTGTTTTGTGCATCTGACAGGCGACGGTGAGAGAACCTGCTGTAAAGAACATGCTGAAAGCTCTCTACTTTCAGTTCACCGTCGGATGCTTACCGATGTATGCGGTCACGTTTGTCGGATATTGGGCCTATGGGTCATCCACCTCGTCCTATTTGCTCAACAGCACCAAGGGTCCAGTTTGGGTGAAGGCATTAGCCAACATTTCCGCCTTCCTGCAAACAGTCATTTCGTTGCATGTATCTTGTTTCACCCTCTTCAATTTTGTTTCATCATCTCCATAATCACATTGCGCCTATCCTTGTGTTTTAGCAAAGTTACATTCACACTCTTCAATTTTCTCCATCTTTAGTCTAGCTCTGACCCTTTTCATCGTCCATTGTCTTCTGCAGATTTTTGCTAGTCCAATGTACGAGTACATGGACACCCGCTTTGGCATCACCGGGAGCGCTTTGAAAGTCAAGAACTTGTCGTTTAGGATTCTGGTGAGAGGCGGATATCTCGCCATAAACACGCTGGTTGCGGCCCTCCTCCCTTTCCTCGGCGACTTCGAGAGCCTCACGGGGGCGATAAGCACGTTCCCTCTCACGTTCATCCTCGCCAACCACATGTACCTGATGGCGATGCAGAACAAGATGTCTTCCCTTCAGAAGTCGTGGCATTGGCTCAATGTCTGTTTCTTCGGGTGTATGTCCGTTGCGGCAGCAATCGCGGCCTTGAGGCTTATTGCCGTAGATTCCAAGACATACAATCTTTTTGCAGATTTATGATAATTTAACACATGTAGAAGAGGGGAATAAAGTTAATGTGTATCTAGAATTGTGCACTGGTTGATTTTTGGAGTTCGCAAATAAGAGCTTCCAGCATAGAATTTGACCCTGTCCCCTCTTTTCCTTCTAGTGTATTGTCTTGTTCTGAATGACTGTTGCATCATTTGGAGATTTGGCCATTGATGACCTTCCCTGCCACTGTAATGCGAAGAAGTTGGAGTAAAGCAATAAGGTGAAGAGAGTGCTTGATGGGCCAATCCTGGTCTGCAGAATTCTATCGTTCGGTGCAAAAACCTGTGAATTTTTCAAAATTTGAATGGGTGTTGATACGTGTAAAGACAAGAAAAAACTGTTGATCAGACAAATGGTCGGTGGTTTGTTTCCAGGTAACTTATTGGCGACTTACTAGCACTTTGTTAAAATTACCGAATTTTTTTTATAGCCAATTTTGCTACTATCTTGATATCTTTTTAACTTTTATTTGCATAACCTAAAAAAAAAAATTTGCATAACTTACAAACAGTTGCGATTTACTAATGCTCCGTTTGTTTCGTAGAAAATATGACTTTTTCGAAAAATATTTTCTGGGAAGTCACTTCCTTTTTCAATGTTTGGCAAAAACTTGAAAAAGTTTCGAAAAATGTTTTCCGCCGTTTGGTAAGGAAAATTCGTCTTATTTTTTTCTTCAAAATAGACTCCGGTGCTCACTTCTTGTGAAGTCTCCTCTCTCTCTCAGCTCGCATTTCTAGAGATAGAGAGAGAAACTCGGAAGAGATAGGCGTTGCGCATAATATAATCTCCCGCACCGAGCAATAGGGATTTTGATTTCGGAGCGGGCCACCGATATTGTAGAGGAAGTGTGAGGTGATGGTGCTCGGAGTCGTAGCGTTGTCCCGACTTGCGATGCTGTCGGCGTTCACCGGAAAGTAAGTGGTTCCCGTTGACTGCGCCGCGGAGGTCTCGCAACGCCTCCTGGAGGCCACCCTCGGCGGCGACTCGGAATTGGCCGTCGAGTGCCTCGCCGACCCGCTTGTCGACGTCAACTACGTCGTAAAATCCCACTCTCAACACGCTTCAATTTTTTTCCTTAAATTTTTTGTAAAATTTCTCTATACGAACTCCACACAATATGGTGTAACAACAAGAAGACGACGATGCCAAAACTGGGAAAAAAAGGATGATAAAGACATCCTCAAAAGAATCGTGAAGCGTTCACGTTATGGGACGGCGGGATCTTGAAATGCCAGAGCCTCCCCATGCCCTCCACTTTGTACTTCATGCACAGGAATTCCTCCGCGTATGCCCTCGCCACCCGCCGGTTCACGTCGTGCGAGAACGCGTGCATCACCCCCTCCCCCACCCCCCCTCGCCATCTCCGCCGTTGTGAATATCGTCCCCATCGTCCCGCACCTCCATGGCGAGTCCGCCACCGAGGCCCGCGTGGAGCACGAGGAGTTCGGAATAGACGTTACGGTTATGTTCCTCACTATAGCTTTCCTTGTTCGAGGCCAGCAATGCCAGGCCTTACCTGGCTAGCCACCGGCCGTGGTCGTGGTCGTGGCCAGCGACCGATCGAGGGAGAAGAAGGAATATTAAAAAAAAATAAAAAAAATGAAAAATGAAAAAAATAAAGAAAGTAATTAAAAATAAATTTTATCCAAAAAATAAAAAATAAAATTTTTGAATTTTCAAAAAAATAAATAAAAACGAAAAGAAAGTAAAAAAAATAATTAAAAATAAAAAATAGTTGAAAGAGAGGAGAAATGAAAAGTGTGGAAAATGTTTTCCTCCTCTCAAAATGAGGAAATCATTTTCCTTAGTTTTAGAAGGTTTTTTTTTGTTGATCGGAAAATATTTTCCGTTGACCGCTCATTTTTCGCCTCCCAAACACTAGAAATTGGGGAAAATATTTTCCGAAAAAATATTTTCCGTGAAACAAACGGAGCCTAACTCATGTATGAATTTACCGATCTAAATTAGGATCACTTAACAACTTCTGTCTTGAATTACCAGCGAGCTTTGGATTACCGACTTAATTTCAGATACTCACCAATGTTTGATTTTCTTTTTAATTTATGAGCTTTTTATTGCGTTACCATATTTTATTTGATTAGTGGGCAATGTATTAACTCTTTTTAGAGATTACCAATCTAAATTGGGCGTAACTCGCCAACTTTTCTTCCATTAAATTGCCACATAGTATTGCCTTACCAACTCTAATCAAAGTTAGTTACCGACATTAATTTATATTTACTTAATTACTTTTCCTAGTGTTATTTATTTTGTTATATTTGCATTTTTTTATCAACATTTCTGTGATTAAGTTATCAACTTGTTTTAAATTACCGACTCTCATTTAAGTAACTTATCGATATTAGCTTTCTTTAAATTACCAATTTACCGACTTCTGTTTACCTTTCTTGACTACATTTTAACTTTACCAACTCTCATATGAACTTACTAACTTTAATTTACATATTCTATTGACTTCTGCTTGATTAATTGTGAAAAATAACACTAATATGAACTAAACTTTGGCCCAATATGAAATGTTATCTTTGAATTTTTAATTCGTTTAATGTGATCCTTATACTATTCCTAAATGTTGAATCTAGTCCCAAAAGTTTCAATATGTTCAACTTAGTCTCTCAACTTCCATGATCAAGTCAAATTGTTCATTTGCTACTATTCACAAGTTTTTGTAATTATACTATGCTCGGATTTTTAGATTATTTTTTCCATTTCAACTATTCTTTCCAAATCAACAAAAACTATGGTATCTTTTTATTAGCTTTTTGGTCTTTATAAATATTAAGATAATTTAATTTTAGGTATAGTTTAGCTTGCGATTACTATATATAACAGTAAAAGCAGAACCTCATTTAGAGTTGAATCAGGTCAAAAAAATAATGGTCTTTCTCAACGGACATCGACATTGTGTGGGATGTGCAAGCATGATGTCTCCTTGTAATTATAGATCGAACTAATTTAACTAGCTTAAAAGAGGGAAAGGGATAGATGTACTTGCTCACGTAGCATCATCCTTGATACTGGCTTGCATGTATGCCTTTTCTTTTCAATTGTCCGAAAATACAGTATAGATGCATGAATGACAGCATCATCCCTAATACTTCGTTCTCCTTACACGCCAACTTTCGTTTCAAAGGAACATTGAAACTCATCTTTGTTCTTCACGGTCTAAACTATTCATAGTCTACATCAGAACTCCATTCACCAACCTCACAATACGCTAGAGAAGCATCTGTCCCACGTTTGGATAAGAAGAGGACGATGACTTTGTCGTTGACTTTGAGTCTACTGAAGGTTCTCATATGCCGAAGTTTCCTGGATGACTTCACTATTTTTCCAACCCCGCTTTGGTTCTGCATGACGACTCTGTTACCTCCATGGCTCCATCTTCACATTACCAGAACAACACGTTAATCTAGATTTTTAAAATTTAAATGCGTGCAGTTGGGTGCTTATCTTTGCATAAATGGTTCAGTTTGGCATAATTTGTAGGAGGTACTGGAAAACTTACTGCTTCAATAACCAGTTGCGTAAAGTCTGTCCCTGATTGAACCTAATTGAGCTGCCACGTCTGTGATGCTCATTCGCTGTCTTGGGACTCCAACTGAGCAGGCTATCCCAATTCTGTATATCATTAGCAAACAATCCTGAACTGTACTCTTTTTGCTTTGGCCTGGATCGTTCTCTACTTCTTTAACTAGAACAGGATCAGTAATCTCTAGAACTCGTTTAGGCAATGCTTCCTCAACAAAATTATGAAGGTTCGAATTATCTTTGAATATTTCAGCTGTGGGACTGATTCCCGTGAACATCTCTAGCAAAAGAATGCCATAACTGTAGACATCACCTTGAATAGAAACCACACTACCTATTCCATATTCTGCACATATCAAGAAACAAGTATGGTTGAGCTATGAGAAAATAATACATGCAAAATGTCATTATGAAGTTAAAGGTTTTGTGAAAAGATGCTATCAAGGGACACAAGGAGACATACCTGGAGCAGCATAACCAATTGTTCCTCTCAAACCAACTGAGCTTATATTTGCATTCGTGTAGCATGTGGATTCAAGGATGATCTTTGTCAATCCAAAGTCGCCGACATGTCCAACCATCTCAGCGTCTAAAAGGACATTGCTTGGCTTTAGATCACAATGAACTATGGTGCTCCGGCATTGGTTGTGAAGATAATCCAATGCGAAAGCAATGTCGATGGAAATCTTTATCCTTTGGACGAGACTCAGAATTTTTGAAGGCCCATCTGCATCATCTCGGATTGGAGATGGGTGCAACCACTCTTCGAGGCTACCATTGACCATGAGCTCATAGACCAAAGCCTTAAAGTCATGTCCTTCATAATCTGTACTTGAACATACTGTCAGCACCTTCAAAAGATTTCGGTGTTTCATACGCTTTAGAGCCTCACACTCGGCTTTGAAGCTCTTCGGAGCACCATGATGCATTAAATCAGGCACCTTCACAGCAACTTTAGTCCCATTCTCCTGGAGTATTCCCTTGTAAACGGATCCAAAATTGCCAACACCAATCAAATTAGCTGAAGAAAAACCATTAGTTGCTTTAAGGAGAGTTCCATAAGATAAGTTTTGCCTGGTCTCGGCTTTGAAACTTGAAGTTGGTTCTTGTGCTTTTTTCTTCTTCAACCAACATACATACACCAAAACAAGGACAAGAACCACCCCTAGAATCCCAAAAATAACAGAGAGCGAGAGTTTCAATTTAAGAGCTACTCCTTTGCTCTTGGAGTGGCTAGAGATGCATTTAGGGAGCTGAAATTCGGGGATTCCTCCACAAATCTTGTTGTTTCCAGCAATAAAAGTGGCGCTCGCATTCTTGAAGACTCCTTCGGTTGGTAACATGCCTTCAAAATTGTTGTAGGACAAATTCAGAATTTCCAAGAAGTGAAATGCCTCTAAGAACTTTGGAATTTCACCCGACAAATTGTTATTGGAAAGATCCAATTCCTCAATGCTTCTTAAAGAACTAAATGATTGAGGGATGGGTCCTTGGAAGCGGTTATCCTTCATTTTTAATACTTCCAGTCCATCACAATCCCCTAGAGTACTCGGAATTTCACCACCAAACATGTTGCCAGAAATGTCCAGAGTAATTAAATGCTGAATTTTTCCTACTTCCGCCGAAAGGGCCCCACTCAAATGGTTGTGAGACAAGTTCACAAAGAGCAGAGTTTTAACTGCAGGGAATATGGAACCATTGAGATTGTTGTTAGCAAGATCGAGCTCCATCAGATTTTGACACTTCTCTAGATGTGAAGGAATGTGCCCGTAAAGTTGATTCCCATCAAGACATAATATAAGCAATTTCTTCATCTTCTGCAAAGAGGACGGAATTACCCCTGATAGATTGTTATTGGGGAGAATTAGAACCGTTAAGTTTGGAAGATTTCCCAGCTCAGACGGGATAGCACCTGAAAGAAAGTTGTTGCCCATCCGCAAGACTTCCAAGTTTACAAGATTGCCGATTGTTTTAGGAATCTCACCAAAAATAGGATTCATGCCCAATCCCAACCTTGTCATGTTAATGGAGAGATTACCAATGCATTCTGGCAACAACCCACCGAGTCTATTATCGAGAATAGACAACACGTTTAAGCTAGTGATGTTGGTTAATGAGCAAAGGAAGCCCAAGTC
This sequence comes from Rhodamnia argentea, assembly GCF_020921035.1. NCBI lineage: Eukaryota > Viridiplantae > Streptophyta > Magnoliopsida > Myrtales > Myrtaceae > Rhodamnia > Rhodamnia argentea. The sequence goes on along the minus strand of NC_063154.1, from coordinate 2,680,884 downwards.
ACCTAATCCCCCACTTCCAAGGTGGTTAAATTGAATGCTCAACCGTTGAAGGTTCCGCAAACTTTCAAAAGAAGGAACGTTCCCTGAGAGTTTGTTGCTCCCAAGTTGAAGTATTCGTAGATTTGTGGCATTATTAGGCATGGACAGAAGGATTGATCCAACAAACTGGTTCTCTTCAATGCCGAAAAATTCTAAGTTGGGAAGACCAAAGCCGATCGTGGTGGGAAGACTTCCATGTATTTGGTTATATCCTACATCAAATGTTAACAATGAAGACAAATTGTAGAGGGAAGGCGGAACCGTACCGGACAACCGATTTCCTCCTAGAGTGAGTGATGTTAGTTTGGTCAGTAGGCCTAGAGCCCGAGGAAGACTCCCGCCCAAGTAATTTTCCTGAAGATAAAGATCGTCCAACGATGATAAGTTCCCAATGGAAGAAGGGACACTTCCTGTTAAATGGTTTGCTGCTAAACGAAGGGCCTGAAGCTTCACCAATGAGCCAATCTCCGGAGGAACTTCTCCGTTCAGCTGGTTGTGATGCATTCCGAGGAGAAGGAGGTTAAGGCAACCCGAAGTGTTCTTGGGGATTTCGCCCGTGAGAGAATTGTTGGACAGCGATAAGTAGCGGAGGCGGTGCAACCAGCCGATTTGGGAAGGGATTTCATGGAGAAAGCTGTTATTAATGAGCCACAATTTTCTCAAGAAGCTGAGGTTCCCGATGTGAGGGGAGATGGACCCTAAGAGCTTCTGGGAACTCAGGTCCAACACGGTGACTCTGTTGTGGTGTCGGCGGCTGCACGTAATGCCGTGCCATTGGCAGAGGCTAACCGTGTTGTTCCACGAGCTAAGCACACCGAGAGGGTCATCGATTATCCCAGCCTTGAATGCAAGCAACGCAGATTTGTCGGTTTCATTCGATAACGAGTAGACTCGTGCAAAGCCCAATGCAATCGCAATCGCAAAAATGAAGCGACGGAATGGTGATTTTGCAAATCTGAGGCTCAGAAATTGCATGGCTCAAAGCAGAAGGGGAGTGGAGGGATGGGCAGGGAGATGAAGAGATGGGATGCTTAATTCAATTGTGGTTTAGCTACCACGTCGATAAGAGATTTATAGAGGGTGAGGACTTTGGAGAGAGAGACTCCTGTTTTGGTCTTAAAAGTCATATATTTGCATAAAGTAGACAGATGGGGGGGGAAGCTTGACTTGAGTCAAGTCCACCAGTGAACCAATCACTTGAACCAACTTTCTTTTGAACGACACGAGAGATGACAATCACCGTAACAAAAACTTTCTCCCTAGTCGAATGCAGTTGAATTACTGACTTTGCCTATCCTTCGAACAGAAGTTAGTCGGTATTTACCGTGATACCACGAGTCCCAACTCAGCGCTTTAGTGATCTGATGGAGAGAAATTCGGGATTTCTGGAATAGCCGAGGTGATATTGATCCGAGTCTTCATCCGGTCGGATACTTTGAATTTTCCAAAGAAATTGACGGAGCTTTAGTCTCTTTGCTTCTTCTTCTTCTTCTTCTTTTTATCAGTGTTATTTTCACATGCTTCTTTGTCCAATGGCATGCATGCGAAATTACAGTCGAGTTACTGTTGCGCTCCGTCGCAATCTTTTGCTGAAATCCGGATTGGAATTTTTGCCTCATTGAAAATTGGTGAGCACCGGTAGCCCACGTTGTGTGGAAATCTCCAAGAAGGCGACAGTCCTGTTTGTGCTACGCATTCGACACTGCGTTGGACGCCGATATTGTTCTTTTTCCATGTCTTCTAGGTCTGTTGATTTCCTCAGCCTCTTGTCCTCCACTCTCCAGAAAGTAGTTTAAGCTGTGTGTATTTGTGGTAATTATGCTGATACTATGTTCCTAGTATAATCTCGTAAGACAGGCATCTTGATTCGGTTGAATTCAGGATATGACACTACTTTCTTGCAATTGGGTTATCCGGTACAGTTTCTTATGTTTTCAGTCTTCTGAAGTCATCCACATGCATCATCTAGGCTCATTCGGTTGGAAAGTTAACAGAACGAGTAGTAAGAACGGAGATGGGTCAAATTGTCTTCCATTGAAGGTGTCCATTATCTTTTCTTTTATGAGATAATGACACGTATGGTCCTTCAGCTTTGACCCAATGTGCAATTTGGTTCATAAACTTTTTTTTCAATTTAGTCCATGAACTTTAGTCCAATGCGCAATGTGATTTTTAAACTTTTAATTTGTTCAATGTGGTCCTTGAACTTTTGATACACGTTCAATTAGAAACTATATTTAAATATCCAATGTTATCCTTCCGTTAATTTAAGATCGGGAACTATATTGAACATCTATCAAAAGTTCAAAGACCACATTGAACAAATTAAAAGTTCAAGGACGACATTACACATTGAACTAAAGGTCATGGTTAAAGTTTTAGAGACTACATTGCATATTAGACCAAAGTTCATGGATCAACTGTGTCATCTTTTCCTGGGTTGGACTTTAAGGTCGCTACCTTATCATCACTGTTTATAAAGCAAGACAGGCAGTATATGAAGAACCTAAGACGATAATTCCGCTCCCGTATCCCTGCTACAATGCCGGCTTTCGATTATTCCCACAAGAAGCTTCCCAGATATCAAAACAACTTCCATGGCTGTTGATCGCAGAGTCTGAGGAGCTTGTGTGGTGGACTGGAACATCGAAAGGTTGATGCTCTTGTTTTGGAGTTTGCAGAGGAAATTTCTCATGAAAGTGATGCTGCTGAAGTGGACAGTTGCCGGTCATCTTCACTTTGCAACTTGTTTCTGGAGTCCAACTCTCACTTTGAAAGGATTGATCAGAACAGGCTTAGTCCATTATCATGTCCTCCGACGTACACGGATGAGGGCGAAGACCTTATCGTCGAAGTATTTGTCGATTTGTGGCATTATTAGGCATGGACAGAAGGATTGATCCAACAAAGTGGTTCTCTTCGATGCTGAAAAATTCTAAGTTGGAAAGACCAAAGCCGATCGCGGGGGGAAGACTTCCATGCATTTGGTTATATCCTATGTCAAATGTTAACAATGAAGACAAATTGTAGAGGCAAGGCGGAACCGTACCGGACAACCGATTATCTCTTAAAGTGAGTGATGTTAGTTTGGTCGGTAGGCCTAGAGCCCGAGGAAGACTCCCGCCCAAGTAATTTCCCTGAAGATAAAGATCCTCCAACGATGATAAGTTCCCAATGGAAGAAGGGACACTTCTTGTTAGACGGATTGCTGCTGAACGAAGAGCCTGAAGCTTCACCAATGAACCATTCTCCGAAGGAACTTCTCCGTTCAGTTGGTTGTGATGCATTCCGAGGAGAAGGAGGTTAAGGCAACCTGAAGTGTTCTTGGGGATTTCGCCCGTGAGAGAATTGTTGGACAGCAATAACTAGCGTAGGTGATGCAACAGGCCGATTTGGGAAGGGATTTCGTGGTGAAAACTGTTATTAATGAGCCATAATTTTCTCAGGAAGCTGAGGTTCCCGATGTGAGGGGAGATAGACCCCGAGAGCTTCTGGGAACTCAGGTCCAAAACGTGACTCTGTTGTGGTGTCGGTGGCTGCACGTAATGCCGTACCATTGGCAGACGCTAACCGTATTGTTCCAAGAGCTAAGCACCTCGAGAGGGTCCTCGATTATCCCAGCCTTGAATGCAAGCAAGGTGGACTTATCAGTTTCATTCGATAGCGTGTAGACTCGTGCAAAGCACAACACAATCACAATCACAATCGCCAAAACGAAGTGACGGAATGGTAATTTTGCGAAACTAAAGCCCAGGAATTGCATGGCTCAAAGCAGAAGTGGACTGGAGGGATGTGCAGGGAGATGAAGAGATGGGGTGCTTAATTCAGGTGTGGTTTAGCTACCTCACCGATAAGAGATCTATAGGGGCAAATCGACTTGAGTCCACCACAACTCCCCCATGTTTTGGGGAGTAAGTTATTTCCAAAGTTTTTAGAAAGTTAGATTAGAAATGAGAAAACACTTTCCGGTCGATTCAATTAAAATAATTTCTGAGAATTTTTACCAAACGCATCAATGTCGGAAATTGAAAACAAAAAAAAATCGATAACTTTTCTTAACTCAACCAGGGTCGTAGATAGTACTGTCGTAGGATCTAAATGTGCAATCAGCCAGCAGAGAGTACCAATGAAAATGGCTCCTTCCGCTCCTTGTCGAGATTATCCTAATCTTTTACGATTTTAGAATAGATAGTGACCTTATACTAAAATAATCTTCTTTACAATATACGTACTAAGACTATATGCCTGTCTAGCATTTAAAGGAGCATAGTTTCTGCGATCTGATCGGCAGAAATTTCCTGCTACCGGCCTTTGATTCATGACATCTTTTGCTAAAATTTTGGAGCTTAGATTATTTAACTTAAACAAAGAGTCCTACCAATACTCTAAACCATATAACAAGTAACAACAGCATATTGGCCGATTTAATTTTCAATCTTTGCCTACCGCCACATAACACGGCAGGACATTCTTTTTTAAAATTTCACACTTAGGTCCCCCAATGAACCAATCAATTGAACCAACTTTCTTTTGAATGATACGAGAGATGAAAATCACCGTAAGAAAAAGTTTCTCCCTAACCGAATGCAGCTGAGTTACGACTTTGCTGATATGACAGATTCCTAATTCTGCTGCTGAGCGATCTGGTGGAGATTGAGATGTTTAGAGAAATTAATGATTTCTAGAAGGCGTGAAAGTTCATTCATCCGAGTCTTCATCTGATCGCTTACTTTGAAATTTCCAAGTTAATTGAAGTTGCTAATGACGTTTATCTTACATTTGTGTGGTCGTAGAAACTTGTCAAGCTGAAATGACAGAAGACGTCGCCACTCTACTCTGCAAAAACGTCCGGGATGACTTGGGGCTTGGCTAGGGTCGCTCCGGAGGGCCCAATCCTCGTGTATATGTCGTAATTCAAGTTTATTGTTGTTGTAACTTCTATACTGTCTCCAAAAACATTACGATACTTTCTACAGGAGCTGAGACCCACAAAAAAAAAAAAAAAAAAACTTCATTCCAAAAAAAAATTTGTGATTCTTTCATGGTTCTAAAGGTTCTAATTACTAAAGTTGAGGGCTTTTTTTTGGACAGAGGGCTAATGGAGCGGATTTGAGACTAGAGTTAAAATTGGTGATTTTTTCTTTGACAATAAAAAAGTTCGGAGTAGATTTAAGACCGGACCTAAAGTTTAAGGCTTTTTTTTTTAAACAAAAAAAAAATGTTAGGGGTAGATTTGGGGCTAAACCTAAAGTTATGATTTTTTTTTTTTAAGACAATAAAAAGTTCGGGACAAATTTGGACTTGACCTAAAATTTGGGATTTTTTAGGGACTTAGGCCTACTTTCATGTATGCCTGTTGTTGTAAGCGAGACAATCAGTGTTTGAAGAACCTAAGAAAATTATTCCACTCCCGTAGCTTCCGCTACAGTTCCAGCTATTGATTATTCTTACAAGAAGCTGCCCATAAATTTCATGGCTAGCGATGGCAGAGTTGAGGACCTTGTTTAGTGGACCGGAACATCGAAAGGTTGATGCTCTTGTTTTTGGAGTTTGCAAAAGAAATTTCTCATGAAGTGATGCTGTCGAAGTTATTGGAACGAATCTGGGACCAATTCATTTATTCCGACAGTGCCTATCATCTGCCATTTGCAACTTGTTTGTGGAGTCCAAATTTAACTCTCGAAGGATTGATTAGAAAGTGCTTATTTCGTTGTCCACGAGACGCTGCCGTATAATTAAGGGTGTCCGAGTTAACGGACGAGCGCGAAGACCTTATCGTTGATTTTGAGTCTTCATGTGTTGTCTTCCAACCTTCATTGAATGGCCTTCACAGACTCTCCAACCCCCTTTGTTGGTCATTTACGACAAACGTCTTCTTCATGCTCCGTTTTCCTCAAGAAAATTATCTAAAAAGTCGTACATCTATTGCACTTTTATCAATTTTTTCCTTCACCTTTTAAAGTTTTAATTGTTTAGTTGAGTCATAAATATTTTCACGTTTTTTCAATTAAATCCATCCGACCAATTTTGATGGAAAATAGCTTATATAGTGCCGGCTGTCTTATGTGGCAGCCAAAGCTAACATAGACAATTTTAAATATTTTTGTGAATTTGTTATTATTAATTATTTTTCTTTTCTTTCTTTCTTTCTTTTTCTTCCCTTTTTCCCCTAGCCGGTTGCTAAGCATCGACCATGGCCAACGACCGACCAAAGATGAGGGCCGGTGAGGTTGTCCTCACAGGCCTCAACCTCACCTCTCTTGTGGACAGCGGGGGCGAGCTTCGCCGGAGACCGGTGAGGTCAGCCTCGCCTTTGGTCGGTGGCTGAGGCCCGCCGACTAGCAAGAGGACAAAGAGAAAAAAATTTAACAATAAAAAAAGAAAAAATTAACAAATTTTTTTAAAAAATATTAAAGTATAATAAAAATGTCCACGTCACCATGTAGGACGACCGGTGTCGACATCAACAATTTAAAGTCAAAATTGGCCTAATAGACTTAATTGACAAAATTAAAAGATTCAGGATTAAATTGACAAAAGTGCAATAAGTTTATGACTTTTTGAATAATTTTCCATTTCCAACCTATCGCTACTGGTCATTTAGAACGACAAGGGTCTTCTTCATGCACCGTTTTCCCGTGGACTTAGTCGATACCAAGAACAAAAACTAGTTTGTCCTTACACATTGATGGGTGTCGCTAGAAACAGTAGTAATTAGCTCAAAAATTTGGTTTGCTGCAACAAATTATGATTAAGCATTTGAACAAGTGAGCCGTATTCAAATAACAACACAGGTCCGTCATAAAACGAGTAGACGAACGTCGAAAATCAATTCCATTTCTCACATTGGTCTAAACTTATTATTTGATTTGAAAAAGCAGTGCAGATTATCACAAGTATTCACTTTTGACCCACAGTAAGAACGCTGGTCATATTGAATGTTGTGTTTGTCTCTTGTTATTTCCAATTCCCACCTCGTTAATCTCCTCTTTATTTAGCATGGTTCAGTGAATGTCATTGGAAAAGCCTTCGCTTTTTGTCTTGTTTCGAACGTAACACGAAAACTTCGTTTGTTTCGCGAAAAATGAGTAATTTGAAAAGCATTTTTCAAAAAATTGATCGCTATATTACTTAGAAAAATGATTGATCGATAAACATTTTTCATTTTCTACGCAAATATTTAGACACAAATTATTGTCGGTAATGAGAAATATTTGTCATTGGCTAATTTCAAGTAATACGTGTGACTATTTTTTAGGAAAACATTTTCTAGATTACTCATTTTCCGCGAAACAATAGGAAAAATTATTAAATTTACCCCTCAAAAATAAATTGTAGTGGTGTAAATAATAAGTCACCACTGAAATAAATCAACACATAAATGCGAACAAATATCCTAAGTTACCACGAGAGTAATTAATTTCCCACTGAGATTAGTCTACTAGGAATTTAAAATGGTAAATTTTAATTTTACTCAGAAGTTACAGCTATTTAATTAACAGCACTCGAAAAGTATGTAAGCAACTTGTCATATACCAGCTCAAATGCGCCCCACTCGCAAAAATGAGAGATTGTTCGTAATCCACAAGTGTAATTTTTTTTTTGTCAAACCGCAAGTGTATTTATGCCTGGTAAATTGATTATTAGTATGTAACTGACAAATTTTTTGACCCAAAAAAAAAAAAAACTGACATTAATGTTGTTACTCCTCATAAGATTGCTAATAATCTGCTAAAAATTTATAGCGGAAAATTGTTACTTTCATACGTAAGTTACAGCTGTTAAATTACACCGGCTGTCAAATAGGTAAGTGTTGCATATTCTACTGGCAAAAAAACACGCCCATTTGTAATAATCAATGACCATTTGTAAACTACATCAACCTGATAAATCAGTTATTCAGTTAGTATGTTATTGACAAATAAACGTTGGAACTCGTAAAATCCAAAAAAAATAATAATCTATTCATAACAGTGCTAACACCTAACACTATTGTGTTGCTATTCTAGGTGCCAACTGCTATAAGTTTTGCCTCGGACGATCATCCTCAGACGAGCGCAAAACCAGAATAAACAAATTTGATAATCTCATTTATGTCAATCAATCGTGTTTCCGGATGGACCGTGCGAAAGTGGCTTGCGATCTCATTTCCAATTGTGGATATTGCCGCCGTCCTTTAGATACATACAATCAAGTATATCTGTACTTGTCATAATAGATGTCCTACCCTACCAATGATAGTTTTGGAATTACCAAAATGTATGGGGATGTTTTTCCAACTCGAATTACATTATTTCCCTTTACCTTCTTCCACTAACCAAGAAGTTTTGGTTCGCAGAAGACGAAAACCGAAAAATTATAGGTGAGGTGGCCCGATTTAGTAGATCGTTTTCAATTTTTGCTAATATAAGTTGTTTTTTTTTTTTGTCAGACTAATATAAGTTGTTTACCTGGTGAATTTTTGCACTCTCGTCCTTTCCAAACGTAAATAACTAAAACTTAAGTTGAGTAATGTCAGGAAAATATATGTAAGGTTCTGTTTATTTCGTGAAAAATATGACATTTTTGGAAAATATTTTCCAAGAAGTGTTTTCGGTATTTAGCTAAAACTCAAAAATCAAAAGAAAAATATTTTCCCGCATTTGACAAAGAAAATATTTTGTTCTCTCTTTCCTCGTGTGTCGGTGCCAACAAGACCATTGCCAACTCCTCGACGACAACAGGCTCACTCCCTTTGACGACTTGCTGTTTCCATTGCCATTCTCGATTCCATTATCAATAGCCTCCTCCTCTTCGCGGTGTGACCAGCCATCATAATCGCCCATGCTCTTTACCAGATCCTGCTGTCTCTGACGTCCATCCCACACTTCTCATCGGTTTTGCCATTTAACAACGAGATCTCCACGCATGCCTCGCGCTGCACGTCAACGTCGCCAGCCATCCTCACTCACCGGGCAGTCGACAAATTCTAACGGCGGCGAGAGGTCAAATTTCGCGCAATGAACCTCAAACGAGGAGCGAAAGAAAAGGAAAGGCACAAAATTGGGTGGACTTACAGATCGAAGGCTCGAACATGCAGGTGCGACTCGACAGATGGAGAGCGAGATTGGCCGAACGGGAGCGCAATGTGGCGAAGATGCCCCAGATCGCAGCTTCGTCTGTTAGGAAAAACAGCGGATAAATTTCCTTCTTTGACTGAACGTATAAGAAAACAAATCGAGCACAACCAATGGAAACATACGAAACCAGAAGAAAAATGACGCAAAAATTTTTTATGTGGTCGCAGCCCTTCCTTTCCTCGGCGACTTTGAGAGCCTCACGGGGGCGATAAGCACGTTCCCTCTAACGTTCATCCTCGCCAACCACATGTACCGATGACGAAGCGGTCTTCCATTCAGAAGTCATCGCATTGGCTCAATATCTGTTTCTTCGGGTGTAAGTCCGTTGCGGCAGCAATCGCGGCCTTGAGGCTTAGTGCTGTAGATTCCAAGACAGACAATCTTTTTGCAGATTTATGATAATTTAACACATGTAGAAGAGGGGAAGAAAATGTGTATCTAGAATTGTGCACTGGTTGATTTTTGGAGTTCCTAAATCAGAGCTTCCTGCATAGAATTTAGCTCAGTCCCCTCTTTTCCTTCTAGTTTATTGTCTTGTTCTCAATGACTGTTGCATCGTTTGGAGATTTGTCCATTGATGATGACCTTCCCTGTCACTGTTATGCGAAGAAGTTGGAGTAAAGCAATAAGGTGAAGAGAGTGCTTGATGGGCCAAGTCTGGTCTGCCGAATTCTATTGTTCGGTGCAAAAAATTGTGAACTTTTCAAATTGTTGACACCTAAATTTTGACTACCTTTTTAGGATATCAAATTTTGCATATAAAATTAGAGAATGACACATAGTTCGTATTTAGATCAATTTAATTTCTGCATGCATCTCATTTATATTTTATTTCGATTGGTGGCGGTGGATATAGTTCACGTGAACTTAATTGACAAGGTGGACTATGCCCAAAGTGAGAGAAAATTTGATCATGCCCGTGCACGTTGCGAGTGCTGAAATTCATATGGTAAATTGGTCCAATGATGAACCTTGGTCGAAATTCATTGAACGTATTCACCGCATGGGGAAGTGAGGGAAGGGCAAGAAAAGGATAGAATTGTGAGATAGTTGGCCCACTTCGCATACACTCATAGAAGGATAAAAGATAATGGAGGAATCCTGGGATTTCCTCACTGCAGGAGGTCATCCGACTCACAAGGCAGTCTTTAGAGGATATTACATGGCCAAATGAGAGGACATTGATAAAAAAAAAATTGAAAAAAAAATCGATTTGATTCAATGGCAATTTCGATCAGAAAAGTCAATAAAGAGAGAAAAGAATCATGTCCTAGACTTGTGCAGAGAATATCTAATCAATAACACCATCGGATAGAATCATGAAGAAAAAAAAGTAGTGGAATCCCACAAATCAAGAGACAATTTCTTTCACTGTGGAAGCTCTTTAGCAAGGGAAGCGTACGATAGAACACACAGGTCAGCAACATGAAAGTAAAAGAGAATTGTTTGAGTAAGACGATTGTCTATTACTCCGTTCCATCTATTCGTGCGAGACGAAGAAGGAAAGATAAAAATAAATGTGCACATGGTGGAAATGTACCTGGTCCTCGAAAGAATGGATATCCATGGAGACCCACAGGAGAGAAATCCTTCGTGCACTGATTTACAGCAATTGTTGAAGGCATTCCAGACCCAAAATTCAGTAATTGACTCCACGGATTCAGATTTTCCAAAGAAAGCATGAGTGGTTGTTGCTATAAAAGGTGGACATTTTTTTTGCTCGAGGGCGGAGAGGAAGAGAGGGTGGCGATTCTGGAAACATGTAAAGAGAAAAAGAAAACGTGAGGGGGATTCATTGAGAATCCTTGGTGTGTAAAAAAAAAAAACTGAGAGGAACACGAGAGGGAAAATAAGTCATTTTTTTTTCTTCTCATTTTTTTTTCTTTTCTTTTGATTTGTTCGGACACCACAGGAACTGCACCACAATTCATTCTCGCTTCAACGCCTTGCCGGCATCACCAACCAATCGAGGCTAGCCACCGTCACGAGATTTTCCTGCCCTGCCAATGCCTTTTTCTCAAGCATTACTGTGATTGCCCTTGTCCGAGAAGCATCCATACTGCACCTTGAGGCCTTGGTGCAAGTCATAGAGTCTCATTAGACAATCCCTCATCGTTGTCGCTCTGTTCGTCAAACCATCAACACGCTTTGTCCACCGAGTCTACACAACGTCCCACGCGTTGGATCAACGAACCATTGGCCTACTGCTCACGTATTCTTGATTTTGCAGGTTATTTGGTTAAAGGAAAAATTCCAAACGGTGGTCAAAGAAAAGAGAAAAAGATTGTTGCAGATCCACAAGAGTCAAAAGCGTAAGTCATAGCCACGAGTCCGTCCGCACGATCTGCGAACCATATCTGTCCCAAGTTGTTCGTGACACACCATGAGGCAATTCCCCTTCATTCTTTTCCAGTTGATTTACTGGCCTTGAGTTCTCATCGTGAACCGCAAACCACCAAGGAGCACCATGTGATCCATTGGAAGTGCATCGGTCATTGTTCGATTTTGTCATTCGCTGATTCAAATTTGGAAATAATATCCACGAAATAGGTAACGATTCTTAGCCAATTCAATATTTTGTTGCCATATTTCGGATTGATCAATATCTAACGTGAATATTTGAGATTTTAGGCATTATCCAATTAGGTATTATTGTCAAGAAAAGTCAACTTAATTACTAATTTGATCCATAAGACTTTGGATCATTTTTTTTTAATTATTTTGACTTTATATTGAATATTTGTGTTGCCTAAAGTTGCGATTAACTTTAATTTAATCCGTGAGATGATGGGTTATTTTTTAGATTACCGTAATCTTTGGTTTCAAATTTTCATGCATTGTACATACTGATTAGGTAAGATTTTACTTCTAACACAGATAATTTTTACCTTTTAAAGCATAAAAAAAAAAAAACATGCATGCATAGCATATGTTTGAAATTGCACACTTGCCATGTCATTCCCATTTTCCATTTTTGACTCGTCATTTATGCATGTCATAGGGTCATACATTAAAAAATGCATGTAATAATGTAGTTGCATTATTTTGCCAATCATTGAAATTAGGTCACGTGAGTACATATCATTTAGGGTTAGTCATGTAGTTCATTAAATTTATGCCATGATAAGCTAGCACACTTTTCCATGTCATTTTCATATCATATACATTCATATTAGAGCAGATTGCATGTCTTTACATTTAGGTTTAATTTAGGTTAGCATGGCATATAGCTAATCTGCATTAAACAAGAAAAAAAAAACATTTAATGTTTAGAATTGCTTGCATTTCATTCATCCAAGCAATTTGTTTACAGTTTGATTACCGGGTGTCTATTTCATGATTATGTATCCGCATGGACATTTTCACATGTCAGGAGATAGATTCTAAAATGAATCCAAATTGTCTGCCAAACATTTTTTTTTAAAAATGTACCGAAAGGGCGTTAGTATAATCTAGCGTAATCAAGTCCCCGGATTCATAATCTCTGATTCGTAGGAATAAAGTATTTCTCCCAATACTTTATTTAGGTTTCTAATCAACCTACCGTAAACAGATTAGTGACGACTCCAAATAAAACCTTTTGCATGAAAAACTTGAACCATAAGTCGTGAATTGTTATGAACTTGGGAGAGTCCGAGCTAGGTTTAATAGCTTAGTAATCTATTAGCCTGAAAAGTTAATTTTTAGGTCGCGACACAAATTTTAACGAGTGTTGATAAGTGCAAAGACAGGAAAAAACCGTTGGTCAGACAAATGATTGGTGGTTTGTTTCCAAGTAACTTATTGGCGACTTACTAGCACTTTGTTAAAATTGCCAATTTTTTTTCATAGCCAATTTTGCAACTATTTTAATGTCTTTTTAAATTTTATTTGCATTACATACAAAAAAAAATTTATTTGCATAATTTACTAACAGTTGTGATTTACTAACTCTTGTATGAATTTACCGATCTAAATTAGGATGACTTAACAACTTTTGTCTTGAATCACCAGTGAGCTTTGGATTACCGACTAATTCGAGATACTTACCAATGTTCGATTTTCTTTTTAATTTGTGAGCTTTTTATTGCGTTACCATCTTTTATTTGATTGGTGGGCAATGTATTAATTCTTTTTTGAGATTACCAATCTTAAATGGGGGTAACTCGCCAACTTTTCTTCCATTAAATTGCCACATAGTATTGCCTTACCAACTCTATCAAAGTTAGTTACCGACATTAATTTATTTTTACGTAATTACTTTTCTTAGTGTTATTTATTTTGTTGTATTTGCATTTCTTGGCATCCCCTTAAGTTTATCAACGCTTTTTAATATGTGCCAACCTTAATTAAAGGACTTATCGACATTTCTCTTATTAAGGTATCAACTCATTTTAAATTCACAAATCTCATTTAAGTAACTTATCGAATTTATTTTTCTTTAAATTACCAACATTTAATCTCTTACCAACTTATGTTTACCTTTCTTGACTACATTTTAAATTTACCCACTCTTGTATGAACTTATTAACTTTAATTTATATATTTTATCGACTTTTCTCCTAATTTTGAAAAATGACATTAATACTCTCTAAACTTGGATCCAATATGAAATGTCATCCTTGAACTATCCCTACATGTTGGATCTAATTCCTAAAGTTTCGATATGCTCAATCCGGCCTCTCAACTTCCATGATAAAGTCAAATCATTCCTTCGGGGAAAAGTACACTAGAAGTGTCATAACTTTTGTACGGCGTTCACTTGAGTGCCATAACTTTTAAAAATCGTTCACTTGAGTGCCATGTTGACGTGGCAGCCGGAAAAGTCACCGTAACACGCCGGAAAAGTTACCGTAGACGCCGGAAAACCGACGTAGTATGCCGGAAAGCAACATGGCACGCCGGAAAAGTTACTGTAGCACTCAAGTGAACGATTTTGCTCCAACGTAGCATTCAAGTAAACGATTTTTAAAAGTTATAGCACTTAAGTGAACGTTTTGAAAGTTGTGGCACTCAGGTGAACGCCGTACACAAGTTATGGCACTTCTAGTGTACTTTTCCCCATTCCTTCGCTACTATTCACAAGTTTTCGTAATTATACTATTACCCAGATTTTTAGATTTTCTTTTGATTTTCAATCGATCTTTCTAAATCAACAAAACCTATGGTATCTTTTTATTACTTTTTGGGGATAAGTACACCATGAGCGCCATAACTTGTGTACGGCGTTTACTTAAGTGCCATAACTTTCAAAATGTTCACTTAAGTGCTATAACTTTCAAAAATCGTTCACTTGAGTGCTATAGTAACTTTTGCGACATCATCTTTCCGACGTGTAACGTCATTTTTCCGGCGAGCCACGTTAGCTTTCCGGCTGCCACGTCAGCTTTCCCGCTGCCATGTCAGCTTTTCCGGCGTCCATATCAACATGGCACTCAAGTGAATGATTTTTGAAAGTTATGGCACTTAAGTGAACGTTTTGAAAGTTATGGCACTCAAGTGAACGCCGTACAAAAATTATGGCACTTCTAGTGTACTTTTCCCACTTTTTGGTCTCTATTTTGGGATAATTTCAGTTTTATAGTTTAGCTTATAATTTCTATAACAATAAAAGTATAACCTCATTTAGAGTTGAATCAGGTAAAAAAAAATTAACGGTATTTCTCAATGGACATCGACATTGTGCGGGATGTGCAAACATGATGTCTGCTTGTATTTATAGATCGAACTATTTAACTAGCTTAAAAGAGGAAAAGGGATAAATGTTCTTGCTCACATAGCTTTAAGAGACATATATTATGAATGACAGGATCATCCTTTATACTGCATTCTTTTCTTACATGCCAACTTTCGTTTCAAAGGAACATTGAAGCTCATCTTTTTTCGTCACCGTCTGAACTACTCATAGTCTATATCAGAACTCCATCCACCAACCTCACAATACATTAGAGAAGCATTCGTCCCATGTTTGCGAAAGAAGAGGACAAGGACATTGTCATCGACTTTGAATCTACTGAAGGTTCCCACATGCCAAAGTTTACTGGATGACTTCACTATTTTTCCAACTCCAGTTTGGTTCTGCATGATGACTCTGTTACCTCCATGGCTTCATTTTCGCATTACCAGAACAACAAGTTAATCTAGATTTTAAAAAAAAAAGTGTGAAGCTGGGTGGTTATCTATGCATAAGTGGTTCAGTTTGGCATAATTTGTAGGAGGTACTAGAAAACTTACTGCTTCAATATATCACCTGTCTTCAATAACCAGCTGCGTAAAGTCTATCCCTGATCCAACCGAGTTGAGCTGCTACATCTGCGATCCTCATTCGCTTTCTTGGGACTCCAACTGAGCAGGCTATCCCAATTCCGTAGATCATTAGCAAACAATCCTGAAATGTATTCTTTTTGCTTTCGCCTACATCGTTCTCTACTTCTTGAACTAGAAAAGGATCAGTAATCTCTAGAACTCGTTCAGGCAAAGCTTCCTCAACAAAATTATGAAGGTTGGAATTTTCTTTGAATATCTCGGCCGTGGGACTGATTCCCGTGAACATCTCTAGCAAGAGAATGCCATAACTATAGACATCACCTTTAATAGAAACCGCACTACCCATTCCATATTCTGCACAAATCAAGAACCATGTATGGTTGGGCTATGAGAAAATAATATGTGCAAAATGTCATTATGAATATAAAAGTTTTGTGAAAAGATGCCATCAACAACTCTGTGATGAACAAATTCAACATTTGACGGACACAAGGAGACATACCTGGAGCAGCATAACCAATTGTTCCTCTCAAACCAATTGAGCTTATATTTGTATCGCATGTGGATTCAAGGATGATCTTTGCCAATCCAAAGTCACCAACATGTCCGACCATCTCAGCGTCTAAAAGGACATTGCTTGGCTTTAGATCACAATGAATGATTGTGTCGTGGGATTGGTTATGAAGATAATCCAATGCGAAAGCAATGTCAATGGAAATCTTTATCCTATGGACGAGACTCAAATTTTTTGAAAGCCCGTCTGCATCGGCTGATATTGGAGATGGGTGCAACCACTCTTCCAGGCTACCATTGACCATGAGCTCATACACCAAAGCCTTAAAGTCATTTCCATCATAATCAATACTTGAACATATTGTTAGTACCTTCAAAAGATTTCGGTGTTTCATACGCTTTAGAGCCTCACACTCAGCTTTGAAGCTCTTCAAAGCACCGTGATGTGTTGAATTAAGTACCTTCACAGCAACATTAGTCCCATTCTCCTGGAGTATTCCCTTGTAAACATATCCAAAACTGCCAACGCCGATCAAATTAGTTGAAGAAAAACCATCAGTTGCTTTAAGGAGAGTTCCATATGATAAGTTTTGCCAGGTATAAACTATGGAACTTGAAGTTGGTTCTTGTGCTTTTTTCTTCTTCAACCAACATACATACACCACAACAGGAATAAGAACCACCCCTAGAAGTCCAAAAATAATAGAGAGCGAGAGTTTCAATTTAGGATCTACTCCTTTGCTCTTGGGATGTCTAGAGATGCATTTAGGAAGCCGAAATTCAGGGATTCCTCCACAAATCTTGTTGTTTCCAGCTATAAAAGTGGCACTTGCATTCTTGAAGACTCCTTCAGTTGGTAACATGCCTTCAAAATTGTTATAGGATAAATTTAGGATCTCCAAGAAATGAAAAGCCTCTAAGAACTTTGGAATTTCACCTGACAGATTGTTATTGGAAAGATCCAATTCCTCAATACTTCTCAAAGAACTCAATGATTGAGGGATGGATCCTTGGAAGTGGTTATCCTTCATTTTTAATATTGACAAGCCATCACAACTGCCTAGAGTACTCTGAATTTCACCACTGAACATATTGCCTGAAATGTCCAGAATATTTAATTGGTCAATTTGTCCCACTTCCGCCGGAAGGGCACCACTCAAATGGTTGTGAGACAAGTTCAAATGGATGAGAGTTTTAACCGCTGGGAATATTGAACCACTGAGATCATTGCCAGAGAGAACCATATGAGTCAGACTTTGACACTTAACTAGATGGGAAGGAATGTGCCCATAAAAGTGATTCCCATCAAGATATAATTTAAGCAATTTTTTCATCTTCTGCAAGGAGGATGGAATTACCCCCGACAGATTGTTATTTTGAAGAATTAGAAATACTAAATTTTGAAGATTTTCCACATCAGATGGGATAGCACCTGAAAGATTGTTGTTTCCCATGTCCAAGACTTCCAAGTTTACAAGATTGCCGATTGTTTTAGGAATCTCACCAAAAACATGATTCATGGCCAATCCCAACCATGTGATGTTAATGGAGAGATTACCAATGCATTCCGGCAACAACCCACCGAGACTATTAGCAGTAATACTCAAGATGGCTAAGCTAGTGATGTTGGTTAATGAGCAAAGGAAGCTCAAGTCACCGGATCCGCCACTTCCAAGGTGGTTAACTTGAATGCTCAACTTTCGAAGGTTGCGCAAATTTTCAAAAGAAGGCACGTTCCCTGAGAGGTTGTTGCTCCCAAGTTGAAGTATTTGAAGATTTGTGGCATTATTAGGTATCCACAGAGGGATTGATCCAACAAGCTGGTTTGAATCGATGCTGAAAAATGTTAAGTTGGGGAGACCAAAGCCAATCGTAGTGGGAAGACTTCCTTGTATTTGGTTATATCCTCCATCAAATTCTACCAATGAAGATAAATTGTAGAGGGAAGGCGGAAACATACCAGAAAACTGATTATCTGATAAATCAAGTGATGTTAGTTTGGTCAGTAGCCCTAGAGTCCGAGGAATACTCCCGCCCAAGTAATTGTCTCTAAGATGAAGAGACTCCAACGATGATAAGTTCCCAATAGAAGAAGGGACACTTCCTGTTAGATTGTTTCGTTGTAAACGAAGAAACCGAAGCTTCACCAATGAACCCATCTCTGGAGGAACTTCTCCATTCAATTGGTTATGATCCATTCCGATGCGGAGGAGGTTAAGGCAACCCGAAGTGTTCTTGGGGATTTCGCCCACGAGAGAATTGTTGGACAAGGATAAGACATGTAACCGCTGCAACCGACCAATTTGGGAGGGGATTTCATGGTGAAAACTGTTATTAGTCAGCCACAGTTCTCTCAAGAAGCTGAGGTTCCCAATGTGAGGGGAGATAGATCCCAAAAGCATCTTGGAACTTAGGTTCAACACAGTGACTCTGTTGTGGTGTCGGCGGCTGCACGTGACACCGTACCATCGGCAGAGGTTGACCGTATTGTTCCAAGAGCTAAGCACCCCGAGAGGGTCCTCGATGATCCCAGCCTTAAATGCAAGCAACGCGGATTTGTCGGTTTCATTCGATGAAGAGGAGACTTGTGCAAAGCACAATGCAATTGCAATCGCAAAGACAAACCGACGGAATGGTAACTTTGCGAAACAAAAGCCCAAGAATTGCATGGTTTAAAGCAGAAGAAGACTGGGGGGATGTGCAGGGAGATGAAGAGATGAGATGCTTAATTCAGTCGTGGTTTAGCTACCTCGTCGATAAGAGATTTTATAGAGGGTGAGGACTTTGGAGAGAGAGACTCTTGGTTTGGTCTCAAAAGTCATACTTGCATAAAGTAGACAGATGAGGGGCAACTCGACTTTGACTCAAGTCCAGCAGTGAACCCATCACTAGAACCAACTTTCTTGTGAACGACCCGAGAGATGACAATCACCGTAACAATAACTTTCTCCCTAGTCCAATGCAGCTGAATTACGACTTTGCCAATATTCTTCGAGCAGAAGTTAGTTGGTTTTTACGGTGTTACCATGAGTCCAAACCCAGCCCTTGAACGATCTGATGGAGAGGGGATATTTAGCGAAAGTCAGGATTTCTGGAATAGCAGAGGTGACATTGCTCCGAGTCTTCATCCGATCGGCTACTTTGAAATTTCCGAAGAAATTGAAGCTACTTTGACGTCACTAAGATTATCTTACATTTGTGTGGTCGTAAAAACTTGTCGAGCTGCAAAAAAATTCCAGGATGAGTTGGGGCTTGGCTACGGTCCCTCCGGCCGGAAGGCCCAATCCTCGTCTATTTGTCGTAATTCAAGGTTGGTCCCCTTAGGGAGCATAGCTGGGGCCGGATGACTTGACCTGCTTTAGTCTCTTTACTTCTTTTTTATCAGTGTTATTTTCAAATGCTTCTTTGTCGAATGGTATGCATGCGAAATCCCAGTTGAGTCACTGTTGCATTCCGTCGCATTCTTTTGCTGAAGTGCAACTCTCACTTTGAAAGGATTGATCAGAACACGCATAGTCCACTATCATGTCCTCTGACATTCATGGCTGAGGGCGAAGTCCTTATCGTCGACTTCGAGTCTTGATGTGTTGTATTCTGACCATTCAATTGAATGGCCTCGATAGACTTTCCAAACCCCTTCATTGGTCTCAAAAGTCATATATTTGCATAAAGTAGACAGATCAGGGGCAACTTGACTTGACTCAAGTCCAACAGTCGAATGCAGCTGAATTACGACTTTGCCGATGCTCTTCGAGCAGAAGTTAGCCGGCATATACGGTGATACAACGAGTCCAAACCCAGCCCTTGAGCGATCTGATGGAGAGGGGATATTTAGCGAAAGTCAGGATTTCTGGGATAGCTGAGGTGACATTGCTCCGAGTCTTCATCCGATCGGCTACTTTGAAATTTCCGAAGAAATTGAAGCTACTTTGACGTCACTAAGATTATCTTACATTTGTGTGGTCATAAAAACTTGTCGAGCTGCAAAATATTCCAGGATGAGTTGGGGCTTGGCTACGGTCCCTCCGACCGGAAGGCCCAATCCTCGTCTATTTGTCGTAATTCAAGGTCGGTCCCCTTAGGGAGCATAGCTGGGGCCGGATGACTTGACCTGCTTTAGTCTCTTTACTTCTTCTTTTTTATCAGTGTTATTTTCAAATGCTTCTTTGTCGAATGGTATGCATGCGAAATCCCAGTTGAGTCACTGTTGCATTCCGTCGCATTCTTTTGCTGAAGTCCAACTCTCACTTTGAAAGGATTGATCAGAACACGCATAGTCCACTATCATGTCCTCCGACATTCATGGCTGAGGGCGAAGTCCTTATCGTCAACTTCGAGTCTTGATGTGTTTTATTCTGACCATTCAATTGAATGGCCTCGATAGACAGATCAGGGGCAGCTTGACTTGACTCAAGTCCAACAGTCGAATGCAGCTGAATTTCGACTTTGCCGATGCTCTTCGAGTAGAAGTTAGCCGGCATATACGGTGATACAACGAGTCCAAACCCAGCCCTTGAGCGATCTGATGGAGAGGGGATATTTAGCGAAAGTCAGTGACGCAACATTCGGAGAATAACGCAAGAAAACCCTTGCTAAAAGAGAGAAATCTCGAAAATTATGTGAATATTATTGATGATGCTTCAAAAAAACGTGATATACACCTTTTATAGGGTGTTATCCTAACCCTAGTCCAATTAGGAATCAAAATATCAAAAAACGGAAAATTACAAAAGTGCCACTGAAATAAAATTAAGCCCGAAAAATACTAAAAAAAATAGAAAAACCCATCTAGACATTCTCGAACTGCCAAAATTCATCGTTAGTCACGGCCAATGGCCGTGAGTATTGATCATGACACCGTTTTGCTTCAGCTTGCCGAATTTGAGCTCAATCCGACGTCGTCGACCCGATCCGCGGGTTCTAGCCGCAGCACCGTTTCGCCTTCCGATTAGATTTGTGTTGATCCAATCAATCCAAGAACGCACTACTAATGACATCCGCATCATTCTCCTCCACTTGAGAAAAACTCGTCCTCGAGTTAGAATCAGAATCCGGATACATCGGCTCGGTTGACTCATGGAACGGCGACAAATCAGCAACATTAAAAGTGTTGGATATGCTCATGCTATATGGAAGGTCTATAACATAAGCATTATCATTGATTCTCCTGCCGACAAGATAAGGCCCGTACTTCTTCTGTTGTAGTTTGCAGTAAGATCCAGCTGGTAACCGCTCCTTACGAAGAAACACCATGACCCGATCACCTACCTCAAACACCCGCTTTCGCTCGTGCTTATCTGCGGCTGCCTTATACTTCTTATTAGCTTTCTCCAGCTTCTGCCCGACTTCGTGATGCACCTCTACAATCTGTTTAGCCATATGATCCGCTGCAATACTCTTGTCTGTTTGCTTCGGCAACTATATCAAATCTAGAGTATGCTGAGGCGCCTTTGTGTAAACAATAGTAAAAGGCGACCTGCCAATAGAACTATGGACTGCATTATTATAAGCAAACTCTGCTTGAGATAAAGCAATATCCCACTACTTTGGCTTGTCTCCACAGATGCTTCGAATCAAGTTGTCCAGAGTTCTATTGACCACCTCTATCCGACCATCACCATGCGGGTGTGTTGTGCTACTAAAATTCAAAGAAGAGTCAAAGAGCTTCCACAAAGTCCTTCAAAAGTGCCCCAGAAACTTACTATCTCTATCGGAAGTAATAGATTTAGGCACTCCATGTAAGCGAACTACTTCTTTGAAAAATAATCCGGCCACGCTTATCGCATCAGACGTTTTCCTATAAGGAATGAAGTGTGCCATCTTGGAAAATCTATCTACCACAACAAAAACAAAATCTACGCCTCTTTGGGTTCGTGGCAAACCAAGCACAAAATCCATAGATAGATCTTCCCATATATTGTCGTGAACGGGTAAAGGCATGTATAGACCAGTATTCTTAGATTGCCCCTTAGCAGGTCGACAAACATAACATTTTTGCACGTACCTGCCGACGTCTCTACGCAATCGGGGCCCGGAAAATCGCTCCCTAACGGCAGCAATAGTTTTGTCGCGTCCCGGATGTGCAGCTAAACCTCCTTCATGTAAATCACGAATTACCTTCTCTCGTAATGAGGTCCGAGGAAGGCAAAGCTGATTACCTCGCATCAGATAACCATCCATGACATAGAATTCTTACACAAGTTGACCAGCAGCACATGACCCCCAAATCCGCCCAAAGTCATCATCACCCGTGTAATGCTCTTGTAGCCGCTCGAATCCCGTAATGTCTTGGCTTAACGTAATCAACAAGCCGGCTCTCCTGCTCAACGCATCGGCTACTACATTCTGCACACCCGACTTGTGTTGTAATCCGAAAGGAAATTTTTGCAAAAATTGACACCAACGTGCGTGTATGTCTTTGCTAATCCTCTTCTGACTATTCAGATACTTCAAAGCTTTATGATCAGAATATAGCACAAATTCTTTTCCAATCAGATAATGCTCCCGTGTCTTCAAAGCCCTTACGACGGAATAAAATTCTCTGTCATAAGTATTCCACTTCTGTCTCGCGTCGCTAAGCTTCTCACCGAACTAGCAAACCGGTTTGCGCTCTTGAGATAAAACAGCTCCTATGCCCACTCCACTAGCATCACACTCCACTTCAAACAGTTTATCAAAATTAGGTAAAGCCGTAACAAGCGCAGTACATAACTTTTCCTTCAGAACAGCAAAACTATTCTCAGCTTCCTCCCCCTATACAAATTTCCCTTTCTTCATACACTCTGCAATTGGGGCCGCAATAGTACTGAAATTTTTAATAAAACGCTTATAAAAGGTGGCCAATCCATGGAAACTCCTAACTTCAGAAACCGTTTTAGGAGCTGGCCACTCTCTTATTGCTCTTACTTTCGCCTCATCCACCTCTATTCCCTCAGCAGTGATAATAAATTCCAGGAATAACAACTTATTAGTTAGAAAACCGCACTTCTTAAGATTTACATACAGCTTATTAATCCGCAAAGTCGTCAACACCTCCCTTAAATACATCAAATGCTCCTCCTCAATTCTACTATAAATCAGGATATCATCAAAATAAACTACGACAAATTTGCCAATAAAAGATTTCAGAACCCGATTCATAAGCCTCATGAAAGTGCTTGGAGCATTAGAAAGGCTGAACGGCATCACCAACCACTCATACAGCCCCTCTTTTGTCTTGAAAGCTGTCTTCCACTCATCGCCATGCCGAATACGAATATGATGATATCCGTTCTTCAAATCCAGCTTCGAAAACCACTTAGCGCCATGCAACCTATCCAGCATGTCATCCAATCTTGGAATAGGAAACTTGAAGCCCACAGTTATCTTGTTAATGACTCTGCTATCTACACACATCCTCCAACTCCCTTCTTTCTTAGGAGTTAACAGAGCAGGAACAGCACATGGGCTCATACTATTCTGAATATGCCCCTTTCGCAGCAACTCCTCCACCTTCTCCTTTAGAATCTCACTCTCCTTTGGACTCATCTTGTAGTGCGGTAGGTTAGACAGACTAGCACCAGGAATTAAGTCTATATGGTGCTGAATATCGCGCATAGGAGGCAACCCGTCTAGAATCTCCTCGGGCATCAACTCGCTAAATTCCTTCAATAAAGGTCTAACTGATTCAGGTTGTTCCTCTTCTTGTTGTTCGGCCTCTGCCTCAATTGCCTGCTTTACTATCAAAACATGAATTTCCCCGGTCTCCTTAATTTCGTAGTCAAATTCCTTGTAAGGGTAAGGAAATTACTTCCGGCAACCTGTTTGCTTTTGTTCTTCAAGGGCAGCAATGTATACTTCACACCATCCTTCACGAGATTATACCGATTGCTCCTCCCCGAATGCCGAGCATCTACATCAAATTGCCACGGCCTCCTAAATAACACGTGACATACATCCATGTCTACCACATTACAATACAATTCATCATGATATTTACCAATGGAGAATGGAATTTTACATCGCTCGCTCACCCGAATACCGTCTGCTCCAGATTTAATCCATCCTAACGTGTATGGGTTAGGATGCTTCTCCATGGGTATGCCTAGCTCTTCACTGCCTCTTTCCCGATAATGTTCTCCATGCTCCCACCGTCAATGACCACAAATAAGATTTTTCCCGTAATGGTACATCCGGTTCGGAATAACCGATGTCACTGCGAATCATCCTCCCGTTTTGGGGCTAACATCATCCCGCGCACAACACAATTCACCTCCTCTTCCTCTTCTTCAAAATCATCCTCGTTGCCATCCGGTTCACAACAATATTCATCTTCCTCCTCTTCCCTCGCTGCCACATTAACCGTCTTTCTTTGAGGGCATTCATTAGATTTGTGCCCAGGTTGATTACACCCGTAGCACTTTATCCCCGCTGGTTTAGCGTAAGGATTTGGGTTCGCAGATTTCTACACTCGCGTTCCCTTATCCCTCGCCTCGTTCATAGGGCGCTTCTCCACCACCTTATCATCCCGACTCCGCTCCGTGTTATAACGATTGTTGAAGCCGCTCTTCCCTAAGGAACTGTTCGAACCGCTACCTCTATAGTTCTCGTAGCCCCTCTTACCCCGTTCTTGCTGCATCATCTCTGCCTTCATCGCCATGTTCTTCGCTTCAGATAGATTCCGCACAAGCCGTACTCCAATCTTATCTCGGATGAAGGGCTTCAACCTATCGAGATATCCGGCCACCTGTTGCCCCTCTGTCTTCGACAGATTATTCCGCTCCGCCAACCTCATAAATTCCGCCGTGTACTCATGTACGGACCGATTACCTTGCTGGCAACGTTGATATTGCTGGAACATGATCTGCTCATAATCGGGAGGAAGGAACTCCTACTTCAGCAACCTTCTCATCCTCTGCCAAGTTCGAACTCGCTCTTTTCCTTCTCTCTCTCTCTCCTATTCTGCAATCTCTCCCACCATGCGTACGCACCCCCTTTCAATCTACAAGCTACTAATCGGACCTTTTTCTCACTAGGGGTTTTCATATAATCGAAGAATTTATCTATATCAAGAACCCAATCCAGAAATTCCTCTATTCCCGGACCTCCATTAAAAAAAGGGATATCGACTTTTAGTTTAAAGTCGTTACCTTCACAATCGTCATAGCGTCGCCCGTCGTCTCTTCTTTCACGATTGTTGTAACGTCCCCTTCGAATTCCTCCATAATTGTTCCGGTTTGCATAATCAGCACGTTCTTCATCCAAAATTTCGGTCTCCTCTTCTTCCGAACTCTCCGAATAAAGAGGATTATCCCGCTCGCGAACAGGAACAGGCCTATCGACAGGGTCACCGCGAGCAAAATCTGCACCCGGCCTTCCGCCATGTCGCCGATTCCGATTCACATTAACGCCGAGACCCTCGAACCGATCCGCTATCTCGTCAAATCGCTCTTCGAAACGACGAAGGCCTTGATCAAATCGTTGATCTATGCGTTCCATTAAACGCTGCTCCAAACGTTGCAGCGCGTCATCCCCAAGGATTGGGGCTCCGGTCTCCTGAGCATCGTCACGAAGACCACCGCCAGCCGCCATAGGCTCTGATACCACCCGACGCAATGTTCAGCCGAATAACGCAAGAAAACCCTTGCTAAAAGAGAGAAATCTCGAAAATTATGTGAATATTATTGATGATGCTTCAAAAAAACGTGATATACACCTTTTATAGGGTGTTATCCTAACCCTAGTCCAATCAGGAATCAAAATATCAAAAAACGAAAAATTACAAAAGTGCCACCGAAATAAAATTAAGCCCGAAAAATACTAAAAAAAATAGAAAAACCCATTTAGACATTCTTGAACTGCCAAAATTCATCGTTAGTCACGGCCAAAGGCCGTGAGTATTGATCAGGACGTCGTTTCGCTTCAGCCTGCCGAATTTGAGCTCAATCCGACGTCGTCGACCCGATCCGCCGGTTCTAGCTGCAGCACCGTTTCGCCTTCCGATTAGATTTGTGTTGATCCAATCGATCCAAGAACGCACTACTAATGACATCCGCATCAGTCAGGATTTCTGGAATAGCTGAGGTGACATTGCTCCGAGTCTTCATCCGATCGGCTACTTTGAAATTTCCGAAGAAATTGAAGCTACTTTGACGTCACTAAGATTATCTTACATTTGTGTGGTCGTAAAAACTTGTCGAGCTGCAAAAAATTCCAGGATGAGTTGGGGCTTGGCTACGGTCCCTCCGGCCGGAAGGCCCAATCCTCGTCTATTTGTCGTAATTCAAGGTCGGTCCCCTTAGGGAGCATAGCTGGGGCCGGATGACTTGACCTGCTTTAGTCTCTTTACTTCTTCTTTTTTATCAGTGCTATTTTCAAATGCTTCTTTGTCGAATGGTATGCATGTGAAATCACAGTTGAGTCACTGTTGCATTCCGTCGCATTCTTTTGCTGAAGTCCAACTCTCACTTTGAAAGGATTGATCAGAACACGCATAGTCCACTATCATGTCCTCCGACATTCATGGATGAGGGCGAAGTCCTTATCGTCGACTTCGAGTCTTGATGTGTTGTATTCTGACCATTCAATTGAATGGCCTCGATAGACTTTCCAAACCCCTTCATTGGTCTCAAAAGTCATATATTTGCATAAAGTAGACAGATCAGGGGCAGCTTGAGTTGACTCAAGTCCAACAGTCGAATGCAGCTGAATTATGACTTTGCCGATGCTCTTCGAGCAGAAGTTAGCCGGTATATACGGTGATACAACGAGTCCTAACTCAGCCCTTGAGCGATCTGATGGAGAGGAGACATTTAGCGAAATTCAGGATTTCTGGTATAGCTGAGGTGATATTGATCCGAGTCTTCATCCGATCGGTTACTTTGTAATTTCCAAAGAAATTGAAGCTACTATGACGTCACTAAGATCATCTCACATTTGTGTGGTCATAAAAACTTGTCGAGCTGCAAAAAATTCCAGGATGACTTGGGGGTTGGCTATGGTACGGGAGAAGATTCGGTGGGAAATTTAACAGAGCGATTAGTAAGTACGGGAGATGGGTCAAATTTTCTTACATTGAAGGTGTCATACGGAAGCATTAGAAATTTTTGTCGCCCAACTACAGTTTAGAAATACAAACTCCGACATCGATCCATGTATGAAAAGAAGGAACTCCTGCATGGTTTACACTTCATTTGGCCAATGAGCATTCTTATGAAGCAGGGATCTTACTTCATCATGTAATCCGATCAAGTTGCTCCTGAAAAAAAAAAAAAAAAACTCGGTATCTTTGGTTGGTCCGGCCATAAACTTGTACATACGCCGATAGTTTATAAGCGTCAGGAAATGTGTGCATTTGAATTAGACTGGTATAGCAATACAGTGGCTAATTACTTTGAGTCACAAGTTGTTTGTCTTTGGCTCTACGAACCAGAGAGTGAATAAGATAGGTTCTGAAAAGATTTAACATAACGTGGTAAGACTTTGTTTTCGTTTTCCATCTTTGTTTTTTTTATAACTATTTTTCTGGTCCTCAACCGGGAAAGGAGGACTAAGTTAGACCTCACATCCTCTTTCATCGCGTATGATTTACGTTCTGATGAAAAATCAAGTAAGCTCCCAAGTTTCTGGTTTAAGATCAGCGAACATCAATTGCATGACTGAAAGCACAAGTGGACTGGAGGGATGTGCAGGGAGATGAAGAGATGGGTTGCTTAATTCAGGTGTGGTTTAGCTACCTCATCGATAAGAGATTTATAGGGGCTGATTGACTTGAGTCCACCACCACTCCCCCTTGTTACGGGGAGTACGTTGTTTCTAAAGTTTTTGGGTTAATACCATGAAAAACCCTAAACTGGTACACCCGTGACAAATTTACCCTAAATTATTTTTTTGACCACGAAAAACCTCAAACCGGTACACCCGTGACAAATTTACCCCAAACTATTTTTTTGACCACCAAAAATCCTAAATTAGTATATCTGTGACAAATTTACCATAAACTATTTCTTTTGACCACGAAATATCCTAAACCGGTACACCTATGACAAATTTACCCCAGTTAAATTGATTTAATATCACGAAAAATCTCAAATTGATAAATCCGTGACAAACAGATGGTCAAAACTCCATACTGGTATACTTGTCAACCGTCACGTGTCACCAAATCAACGGTTTGGATGCTAAAATTTAACGAAAATTAACGGAGGGTAAATTTGTCACATGTGTACCAGCTTAGGGTAAATTTGTCACAGGTATACCAGTTTAGAGTTTTATGTGGTCAAAAAAATAATTTTGGGTAAATTTGTCACAAGTGTACCGGTTTGGGGTTTTCCGTGGTATTAACCCAAAGTTTTTAGAAAGTCAAGTTAGAAATGAGAAAACACTTTCCGGTTGATTCAATTACAATAATTTCTGAGAATTTTTACCAAACGCATCAATTTCGGAAATTGAAAAAAAATAAAATCAATAACTTTTCTTAACTCAACCAGGATCGTAGATAGTACGGTCGTTGCATCTAAATGTGCAATCAGTCTGCACAGTACCAATGAAAATGACTCCTTCTGCTTCTTGCTGAGATTATCCTAATTTTTTTTTTGTGATTTTAGAATAGAGGGTGACCTTATAGTAAAATAATCTTCTTTACAATATACATACTATGATTTTATGCCCCATCTAGGACTCGATCTTGGTACCAGCCAGATTTTGATTCCACATAAGCCTCTAGACCACATCCACTTTTGAAGGGGCATTGTTTTTGTGGTCTAATCGGCAGAAATTTCCTCCTACCGGTCTTCCGATTCATAAGATTTTTCCAAAATTTTGCATCTAAGATTACTTAACTTAAACAAAGAGTTCTACCACTACTCTACACTATATAACACGGTAACAACAGCATATTGCTCGATTTGTTTTCAAAGATATCGTTACCGCCACATAACACGGCAGGACATTCTTTTTTAAAATTCCACACTCAGGTCCCCCAATGAACCAATCAATTGAACCAACTTTCTTTTAAAACTCAGGTCCACCACTGAACCAACTTTCTTTTAAAACTTAGGTCCACCACTGAACCAATGAATTGAACCAACTTCCTTTTAAAACTCAGGTCCACCACTGAACCAATCAATTGAACCAACTTTCTTTTAAATGATACGAGAGATGAAAATGACCGTAACAAAAACAGTTTCTCCCTACTCGAATGCGGCTGAATTATGACTTTGCTGATGCTCTTCAAGCAGAAGTTAGTCGGCATTTAAGGGGACAATGACAGATTCCTTATTCTGCTGCTGAGCGATCTGACGGAGATTGAGATATTTAGAGAAATTAATGATTTCTGGTAGGCGTGAAAATTCATTCATCCGACTCTTCATCTGATCGGTTACTTTCAAAATTTCCAAAGAAATTGGAGTTGCCTTGCTATGACGTTTATCTAACAATTGTGTGGTCTTAGAAACTTGTCGAGCTGAATTGACAGAAGACGTCCGCACTCTACTCTGCAAAAACTTCCAGGATGACTTGGGGTTGGGGCTTGGCTATGGTCCCTGCTCCCGTGTATTTGTCGTAATTCAAGTTTAACGCCAAACGTTGTTAGCATTCGCTCAAATTTCAATATTGTTCGTGAGGCCGAGTTCTACGAGTTGATCAGTTTCATTCGTTGAGATTCCTCTCCGAATCTTTCAATCGCGATTAAGATTTTCTTGCTCTATTTTATATTGTTATACCTTTATGGTGATGAAATGCTCTCGCAATATTGATGTTGAGCCTCTAGTATATGTCTTGAGAGAAAGCACTTTATGTACCTACCATGCTTGATGATTAGTGAAAGTTTTTTAGTCATTTGTGATTTTTCATGTTTTAGATTTTCTACATAAATCTTTGTGTATTGTCTCCTTACCATTTCGTTATCATATTTATATTTTGTGAGACTGTTTATGCTGGATAGATATTGTTGGTTATTGTTGGATTAAGTCGGTTTAGTTTCGAGAGAAATTTTGATCCTGAATTGGCTTAATTTGTGGCGAAGTATTGCTCGTTTTTCCCCAACACACCGGTGAACCCATCACTTGAGCCAACTTTCTTTCTAAAGAAATTGATGTTGCTATCTGTGTGGGACTCGATCTTGGTACCAATCAGATTTTGATTCCACGTAAGCCTCGTAGACTACGTCCACTTTTGAAGGAGCACATTTTCTGCAGTCTGATCGATAGAAATTTCCTCCTACCGGCCTTTGATTCACGAGATCTTTTGGAAAATTTTGCATCTAAGATTATTTAACTTAAGCAAAGAGTCCTATCAATACTCTAAACTATATGACAACATTTTATTGGTCGATTTAATACTCAAAGATATCTTTACCGCCACTTAGGACATTTGTTTTTAAAATTCCAGAGTCAAGTCCCCCAGTGAACCCACCCCTTGGACCAGCTTTCTTTTAAATGATACGAGAGATGAAAAATCTCTCGGACTTTCTCCCTAATAGAATGCAGCTGAATTGCGACTTTGCCGATGCTGTCTGATGATGTGACCAGTCCTAATTCAGCTGTCGAGCTGTGTGATGGAGATGGAGATATTTAGACAAATTAAGGGTTTCTGCAAGGTGTGAAAATTCGTTCACCCGAGTCATCATCTGATCGGTGACTTTGAAATTTCCAAAGAAATTGAAGTTGCTAGACGTTTATTTGACATTTGTGTGGTCGTAGAAACTTGTCGAGCTGAAATGACAGAACACGTCGCCGCTCTACCCTGCAAAAACTCCAGGGCTGACTTGGGGCTAGGCTATGGCCCCTCCGGAGGGTCCGATCCTCGTGTATTTGTCGTAATTTATGTTCATTGCTGTTGTAACTTCTATGCTGTCTTCTACATAAAACACTACCAAGAGTGGCGCTGCTGAAGTTGACAGTGCCTATCATCTGCCATTTGCAACTTGTCTGTGGAGTTCAAATTTCACTTTCGAAGGATTGATGAGAACTCGCTTCTTTTGCTATCCACGGGACGCTCTCCGACATTCACGGACGAGGGCAAAGACCTTATTTGATTTTGAGTCTTCATGCGTTGTATTCCGACATTTCATTAAATGGCCTCGACATACTTTCCTACCCCCTCTATTGGTCATTTTTTCCGTTTTCCTCGAGAAAATTGTTCAAAAAGTCCTAAACCTATCGTACATTTATCAATTAAGATCTATACCTCGTAAGTTTTAATTTTGTTAATCGAGTGCCAAATAATTTTACGTTTTTTCAATTGAATCCATCCGGCCAATTTTGACCGTACATCACTTACGTGGAAGTTGACCGTTTTACGTGGCGCCGTTAGCACCGACGTTGATAATTTTAATGTTTTTCTAATTTTTATTACTTATTATTTTTTATTTTTCCCTTGTTCTTCTTGCCGGTCGTCGGGCCTTAGCAATGACCGGCAATTGGCCAGAGGTGAGGGCCGATGAGGTCGACCTCGCCGGATTTGACGAGGCTCTCCTCTCATGTGGCCGACGAGGGCGAGCTTCACCAAAGGCTAGCGAGGTCGACCTCGCTAGCCCTCACCTCCGGCCAATCACCGAGGCCTGACGACTAGCTAGAGGAAGAATAGAAAAAAAAGAATAAGAAAGAAAAGCAAAAATAAAGAACAAACATTTAAGATTTTATTACAAATTGTCCACATTAACACTAGTCACGTTACGCAGGACGGATGGTGTCTACGTCAGCAGCTTCAGGTTGGCCGGATGGACTCAATTGGTAAATTATAAAAGTTTAAAATTAAATTGGCAGAAAAACATTATGTATAAGACTTTCCGGATAATTTCCCATTCTATTGGTCGTTTACAACGACAAGGGTCTTCTTCGTGCTCCGTTTTTCCATTGGACTTAGTCGTTACCAAGAACAAAACCTAGTTTGCCCTCGTACATTGATGGGTGATGCTAGAAACAGTAGTATTAGCTCATAAATGTGGTTTATTAAGTGCTGCAACAAATTACGATTAGGCATTTAAACAAGTGAGCCATATTAAATAACAATAGTAAGTCCGTCATACAAACGAGTACACGAACTCCGAAAATCAATTCCATTTCTCACATTCCTCGAAACTTGTTATATGATTTGAACAAGCGGTGCAGATTATCATAAGTATTCACTTTTGATCCCCAGTAGGAACACTCCACGTATTAAATGTTGTGTTCGTCTCTTGTTATTTCACACCCCGTTAATCTCCTCTTTATTTAGCATGGTTTAATGGATGTTTGGAACGGTCTTCGCTTTTCTGTCTTGTTTCGAACAAAATATGAAGGCTCCGTTAGTTTCGTAAAAAATAAGTGATCTGAAAAATATTTTTCAAAAGATCATCACTTAAATTGCTTCAAAAGATGAATGATCGATAAATTTTTTTCATCTTCTACGTAAATATTTAGGCACAGATTGTTGCCGGTGATGAAAATGTTTTTCATTGACTAATTATTTCAAGTAATATACGCGAACATATTTTAGGAAAACGTTTTACAAATAACTCATTTTTGGCCAAACAACCGGAACTAAAGTTTCTAAATTTTCGGGTGGAAGAATTGGAACAATGTTCCATTACATAGACTATATGTAAGACTACGGGTGAGATCTAAATCCTGTTGGTAAATTAACGCTGCAGGCAATCTGCTCTTCAAGTACTTTCATGTGTTAATTGTAACTTATAAAAAAATTTATGTACATTTACCACTCAAAAATAAATTGTGGTGGTGTAAATAATAATTCACCACTGAAATTAATTAACACATAACTGCGAACAAATATCCGCTGTTAAGGTAGTAAGTTATCACCAGAGTAATTAATTTCCCACTGACTGACAAATTAATGTTGTTACTCATAAGATTTTTAATAATCTACTAGAAATTTATAGGGTAGGTTACAATTGATAGATTACACCGATAGTCAAATATGTAAGTATTTCATAATCTACTGTCGAAAAAACACACCCATTTGCAATAATCAACGGCCATTTGTAAACTACATCGGCATGATAAATCAGTTATTCAGTTAGTATGTTATTGACAAATAACCGTTGGAACTCGTAAAACCGAAAAAATTAATAAGCTATTCCTAATAGTGCTAAAACAGTCGTGTTGGTAACTTATTAACTAATGAAGGGGGACCATCTATAAAATTTAAAAAACTATTAGCGGGATTGGGGATTATAAAATGGTCACATGATTCATCCCATACTAACAGTTGACCGGTCTGGTAAGTTGACTAAGTTCCCAGTGGTCTACTTACAAACAATAATTCAAATTTGGGATAATTGTAAAAAAAAAAAAGTTCTAAACATATTATATGACACCGAATCTAGCCTTAAACTTTTAATTTGATCAATTTAGAGCGTGAGTGATAACCATTTTATTTCTTAAATCAATTTCCGACTAGAAATACATTTTTCTATTTATAGTTTCTAGATCAGTTTTTGAGCCAAAAAATGCCTCCGATAATGACACAAAATTTATGTTTCTGGAACTGAAATTCGTTTGATAACAACATAAAATTTCTAGGATTGCCGACGATCGGCGATCGGCAGACCTGGGGCCGGCAGACTGCGGACAGGTGACTAGTGTACAACGAACCGGGGACCGGAGACCGGTGAACCGGTGGAACGACGACGGATGGTCAGAGGACGGCGGAGCAACAACCTATGGCTGCAAACGGTGGAGCAGCGACAGGCGTACGACAGACCGGTGAGCAGCTGATGACGGAGCGGTGACCAGCAAACCGACAAACGGTGAATCGTTGACCGGTAGAACGACGACCGGCGGACGAGTGATCCGTGACCAACGGACCAGCAACTAGCCAACCGACTAACGGTGGACCGATGATCGGCTGATCGGCGGCGAGCGGACTCGGGATCGGAAAATGGGGGACAGGCAACCGAGACGGGCTGATCGGTGGCGAGCGCACCCGTGGTTCTTTCTGGTGTCTCGAATTGTTCTTCTTTCCACATGACAAATCTGTTAACTTTCTTGCATTCCCATTTGTGGATTTTTTTCTTCCATCTAGAATTTTTGCTCCTGATGTTCTGATCACTTGATGTAATACTTGTATTTATGTCCTTGTCCTCATTATACAGGCTGTTTATGTTCTCTTCCGGGATGACCATATGATGAAGCTTCCTTACTTTATCGCCATAACGGGTTTTGTCTGTGCGTTGTTTGCCATCGGGATACCTTATTTATCAGCTTTGAGGGTCTGGCTGGGAGTTTCCACAGCCCTCAGTCTGATATACATTGTTATAGCATTCGTATTGGCTCTACGAGATGGTAAGTTGACATATTTATTTACATTACAGTATCCTATTGATACCCACTATTCCATAATTTGCCTATCAGGACCATTGGGCTTCTCTTTTGCCTCTGTCCATGGCCTAAAATTGTGCTTGCATGCGCATTGAATCCGGAAGTTTTAGCTATCTAGCTTGTCTGGTATTTGCTAGAATGGGCTGAAAACCACATCTTTCGATCGCAGGAAAGGATTTGAAAAGAGAAACCGAAATGGAACGCTAATTTCAGTGCTAAGCGTAGCACCATCAGTTCTGTTTGTGTCTACGTAATCTGATCTTACATATCTATTTGTTCAAGTTTCTCTGGATTTGCTGACATACACACCTAGTTTCTTCCCATTAGTTTCCCAATTACCCATTAATTGATTATACATATCGTTAAATGAAAATTGCCGCAACTCTCTCTGCTTGAACTTGTCCTACCTATTAGTTGATTATACATATCGTCAAATGAAAAATTACAGCAATTCTCTCCACTTAAACTTGTCCCAATTGACAAATGAATTATTGAAGGAAATGCCTATCAGAAAGCTATCACATCAAGCTCTATAGTTTGTCGTGAATAGGATATCTTCTTTCAGCTGAATGCCTCCAACTGCAATCAAGCCACATCTACTGTAACAACTCTAATCAAAATTAGTTACTGATATTAATTTGTTTTTATTTAATTACTTTTCTCAGTGTTATATATTTTGTTGTATTTGCATTTCTTAGCAACCCCTTAAGTTTATCGACGCTTTTTAACAATTACCAACCTTAAAGGATTTATTGACATTTCTCTGATTATATTATCAACTTGTTTTAAATTACCAACTCTCATTTAAGTAACTTATCGATTTTAGTTTTCTTTAAATTAACATTTTATCTTTTACCGACTCCTGCTTACCTTTCTTGACTACACTTTAACTTTACCAACTGTTATATGAACTTACTAACTTTAATTTAAATATTTTATTGTCTTTTTGTCAATTAATTATGAAAAATGACACTAATACTCTCTAAACTTTGGACAAATATGTAGTGTCCCCCTTGAACTTTTAATTCGTTTGATGTGGTCCTCGAACTCTTCCTAAATGTTGCATCTAGTCGCTAAAGTTTCAATATATTCAATCAAGTCTCTCAACTTCCATGATAAAGTCAAATCATTCCTTCACTACCATTCACAAGTTTTCGTAATTATACTATTACTCGAATTTTTAGATTATCTTTTCATTTCAATCATTCTTTCTTAATCAATAAAAGTTACGGTATGTTTTTATTACTTTCATTTTAAGTATAGTTTAGCTTATGTTTTCTATGACAATAAAAGTAGAACCTCATTTAGAGTTGAATCAGATTTTTTTTTTAAAAAAAAAGCTATGGTCTTTCGTAATGGACATCGACATTGTGTGGGATGTGCAAGCGTGATGTTTATAGATCGAAGTATTTAACTAGCTTAAAAGAGGAAAAGAGACAAACGTACTTGCTCACATAGCTTTAAGAGACATATACAGGGTTGCATGTATGCCCTTTCTTTTCAGATGTCCGAATATGCGGTATGGATGTATGAATGACAGCATCATCCCTAGTACTTCATTATTTTCTTACAAGCCAACTTCCGTTTCAAGGGCCATTGAAACTCATCTTTGTTCTTCACGGTCTAAACAATTCAAGACTATGTCAGAACTCCATTCACCAACCTCACAATACAATAGAGAAGCATTTGTCCCACGTTTGCATGAGAAGAGGACGAAGACATTGTCGTTGACTTTGAGTCTGCTGAAGGTTCCAATATGCCATAGTTCATTGGATGACTTCACTATTTTTCCAACCCCACTTTTGTTCTGCGTGATGACTCTGTTACCTCCGTGGCTCCATCTTCACATTACCAGAACAACAAGTTAATCTAGATTGAAAAAAATGCATCAAGTCGGGTGCTTGTTTATGCATAATTGGTTCTGTTTGGCATAATTTGTAGGATGTACTAGAAAACTTACTGCTTCAGGACATCACCTATCCTCATTAGCCAGCTTCGTAAAGTCTGTCCCTGATCGAACCTAGTTGAGCTGCTACATCTGTGATGCTCATTCGCTCTCTTGGGACTCTAACTGAGCAGGCTATCCCAATTCTGTAGATCATTAGTAAACAATCCTGGATTGTACTCTTTCTGGTTTGGCATGCATCGTTCTCTACTTCTTGAACTAGAAAAGGATCAGTAATCTCTAGAACTCGTTCAGGCAAAGCTTCCACAACAAAATTATGAAGGTTCGAATTTTCTTTGAATATCTCAGCTGCGGGACTGATTCCCGTTAACATCTCTAGCAAGAGGATGCCATAGCTATAGACATCACCCTCAGTAGAAACCACACTACCCATTCCATATTCTGCACATGTCAAGAACCACATATGGTTCAGCAATGAGAAAATAATATGAGCAAAATGTCATTATGAAGTTAAAAGTTTTGTGGAAAGATGCTATCAACAACTTTGTGATGAACAAATTCTTCATTTGAGGGACACAAGGAGACATACCTGGAGCAGCATAACCAATTGTTCCTCTCAAACCAACTGAGCTTATATCTATGTTCGTGTAGCATGTGGATTCAAGGATGATCTTTGACAATCCAAAGTCGCCGACGTGTCCAACCATCTCATCGTCTAAAAGGACATTGCTTGGCTTTATATCACAATGAACTATGGTGCTGTGGCATTGGTTATGAAGATAATCCAATGCAAAAGCAACGTCGATTGAAATCTTTATCCTATGGATGAGACTTAATTTTTTTGAAGGCCCATCTGCATTAGTTGATATTAGAGATGGGTGCAACCACTCTTCGAGACTACCATTGACCATGAGCTCATAGACCAAAGCCTTAAAGTCATTTCCACCATAATCAGTACTTGAACATACTGCTAGTACCTTCAAAAGATTTCGGTGTTTCATACGCTTTAGAGCCTCACACTCAGCTTTGAAGCTCTTAATAACACCATGATGTGTTAAATTAAGCACCTTCACAGCAACTTTAGTCCCATTCTCCTGCAGTATTCCCTTGTAAACAGATCCGAAACTGCCAAC
The DNA here is from genome assembly GCF_020921035.1 of Rhodamnia argentea. Lineage (NCBI taxonomy): Eukaryota > Viridiplantae > Streptophyta > Magnoliopsida > Myrtales > Myrtaceae > Rhodamnia > Rhodamnia argentea. Next base: position 2,643,629 of record NC_063154.1, on the reverse strand, counting down.
ACCAATTAAATTAGTTGAAGAAAAACCATCAGTTGCTTTAAGGAGAGTTCCATAAGATAAGTTTTGCTTGGTCTCGGCCGTGAAACTTGAAGTTGGTTCTCGTGCTTTTTTCTTCTTCAACCAACATACATACACCAAGACAAGGACAAGAACCACCCCTAGAATCCCAAAAATAACGGAGAGTGAGAGTTTCAATTTAAGAGCTACTCCTTTGCTCTTGGAGTGGCTAGAGATGCATTTAGGGAGCTGAAATTCGGGGATTCCTCCACAAATCTTGTTGTTTCCAGCAATAAAAGTGGCGCTCGCATTCTTGAAGACTCCTTCGGTTGGTAACATGCCTTCAAAATTGTTGTAGGATAAATTCAGAATTTCCAAGAAGTGAAATGTCTCTAAGAACTTTGGAATTTCACCCGACAAATTGTTATTGGAAAGATCCAAATCCTCAATGCTTCTTAAAGAACTAAATGATTGAGGGATGGATCCTTGGAAGTGGTTATCCTTCATTTTTAATACTTCCAGTCCATCACAATCCCCCAGAGTACTCGGAATTTCACCACCAAACATGTTGCCAGAAATGTCCAGAGTAATTAAATGCTCAATTTTTCCTACTTCTGCCGAAAGGGCCCCACTCAAACGGTTGTGAGACAAGTTCAAAGAGAGTAGAGTTTTAATTGCAGGGAATATGGAACCATTGAGATTGTTGTTAGCAAGATCGAGCTCCATCAGATTTTGACACTTCTCTAGATGTGAAGGAATGTGCCCGTAAAGTTGATTCCCATCAAGATATAATTTAAGCAATTTCTTCGTCTTCTGCAAAGAGGACGGAATTACCCCCGATAGATTGTTATTGCAGAGAATTAGAACCGTTAAATTTTGAAGATTTCCCAGCTCAGACGGGATAGCACCCGAAAGAAAGTTGTTTCCCATCCACAAGACTTCCAAGTTTACAAGATTGCCGATTGTTTTAGGAATCTCACCAAAAATAGGATTCATGCCCAATCCCAACCATGTCATGTTAATGGAGAGATTACCAATGTATGCTGGCAACAACCCACCGAGTCTATTATCGAGAATAGACAACCCGTTTAAGCTAGTGATGTTGGTTAATGAGCAAAGGAAGCTCAAGTCACCGAATCCCCCACTTCCAAGGTGGTTAAATTCAATGCTCAACCCTTGAAGGTTCCGCAAACTTTCAAAAGAAGGAACTTTCCCTGAGAGTTTGTTGCTCCCAAGTTGAAGTGTTCGTAGATTTGTGGCATTATTAGGCATGGACAGAGGAATTGATCCGACAAACTGGTTCTCTTCAATGCCGAAAAATTCTAAGTTGGGAAGACCAAAGCCGATCGTGGTGGGAAGACTTCCATGTATTTGGTTATATCCTACATCAAATCCTAACAATGAAGACAAATTGTAGAGGGAAGGCGGAACCGTACCGGACAACCGATTTTCTCCTAGACCGAGTGATGTTAGTTTGGTCAGTAGGCCTAGAGACTGAGGAAGACTCCCGCCCAAGTAGTTTTCCTGAAGAGTAAGATCCTCCAACGATGATAAGTTCCCGATGGAAGAAGGGACACTTCCTGTTAGATGGTTTGCTCCTAAATGAAGGGCCTGAAGCTTCACCAATGAACCGATCTCTGGAGGAACTTCTCCATTCAGTTGGTTATGATGCATTCCGAGGGCAAGAAGGTTAAGGCAACCCGAAGTGTTCTTGGGGATTTCGCCTGTGAGAGAATTTTTGGACAACGATAAGTAGCGTAGGCGGTGCAACCGGCCGATTTGGGAAGGGATTTCGTGGTGAAAGCTGTTATTGATGAGCCACAGTTTTCTCAGGAAGCTGAGGTTCCCGATGTGAGGAGAGATAGATCCTGTGAGCTTCTGGGAATTCAGGTCCAATACGGTGACTCTGTTGTGATGTTGGCGACTGCACGTGACGCCGTACCATCGGCAGAGGCTAACCGTATTGTTCCAAGAGCTAAGCACACCGAGAGGGTCATCGATTATCCCAGCCTTGAATGCAAGCAATGCAGACTTGTCGGTTTCATTCGATAACGAGGAGACTCGTGCAAAGCCCAATGCAATTATAATCACAATAACGAAGCGACGGAATGGTGATTTTGCGAATCTAAGACCCAGAAATTGCATGGCTCAAAGCAGAAGGGGAGTGGAGGGATGGGCAGGGAGATGAAGAGATGGGATGCTTAATTCAATGGCGGTTTAGCTACCTCGTCGATAAGAGATTTATAGAGGGTGAGGACTTCGGAGAGAGAGACTCTTGTTTTGGTCTTAAAAGTCATATATTTGCATAAAGTAGACAGATGGGGGGCAGCTTGACTTGAGTCAAAGTCCACCAGTGAACCAATCACTTGAACCAACATTCTTTTGAACGACACGAGAGATGACAATCACCGTAACAAAAACTTCCTCCCTAGTCGAATGCAGTTGAATTACTGACTTTGCCGATATCCTTCGAGCAGAAGTTAGTCGGTATTAACCGTGATACCACGAGTCCTAACTCAGCCCTTGAGTGATCTGATGGAGAGGAGATATTTAGAGAAATTCAGGATTTCTGGAATAGCCGAGGTGATATTGATCCGCGTCTTCATCCGGTCGGATACTTTGAATTTTCTGAAGAAATCGAAGCGACTATGACGTCACTCAGATCATCTTACATTGGAGTGGTCGTAAAAACTTGTCGAGCTGCAAAAAATTCCAGGATGATTTGGGGATTGGCTGGTCCCTCCGGCCGGAGGGCCCAATCCTCGTGTATTTGTCGTAATTCAAGTTTGGTCCCCTTAAGGAGCATAGCTGGGGCCGGATGACTTGACCTGCTTTAGTCTCTTTGCTGCTCCTCTTTTTCTTTTTTTTTTTTAATCAGTGTTATTTTCACATGCTTCATTGTCAAATGGTATGCATGCGAAATTACAGTCGAGTCACTGTTGCGCTCCGTCGCAATCTTCCGCTGAAGGCCGGATTGGAATCTTCGCCTCATTGAAAATTGGTGAGCACCGGCAGCCCACGTTGCGTGGAAATCTCCAAGAAGGCGATAGTCCAGTTTGTGCTACGCATTCGACACTGCGTTGGACGCCGATACTGTTCGTTTTTCCATAGCCCGTGAGAGAATTGTTGGACAGCGATAAGTAGCGTAGGCGGTGCAATCGGCTGATTTGGGAAGGGATTTCGTGGTGAAAGCTATTATTAATGAGCCACAATTTTCTCAAGAAGCTAAGGTTCCCGATGTGAGGGGAGATAGACCCCGTGAGCTTCAGGGAACTCAGGTCCAAAACGGCGACTCTATTGTGGTGTCGGCTGCTGCACGTAATGCCGTACTATTGGCAGAGGCTAAACGTATTGTTCCAAGAGCTAAGCACACCGAGAGGTTCATCGATTATTCCAGCCTTGAATGCAAGCAAAGTGGACTTGTCGGTTTCATTCGATAGCGTGTAGACTTGTGCACAGCACAACACAATCACAATCGCCAAAACGAAGCGACGGAATGGTAATTTTGCGCAACTAAAGCCCTGGAATTGCATGGCTCAAAGCAGAAGTGGACTGGAGGGATGTGCAGGGAGATGAAGAGATGATATGCTTAATTCAGGTGTGGCTTAGCTACCTCATCGATAAGAGATCCATAGGGGCAAATCGACTTGAGTCCACCACAACTCCCCCATGTTTTGGGGAGTAAGTTGTTTCCAAAGTTTTTAAAAAGTCAGATTAGAAATGAGAAAACACTTTCCGGTCGATTCAATTAAAATAATTTCTGAGAATTTTTACCAAACGCATCAATTTCGGAAATTGAAAAAAAAAATCGATAACTTTTCTTAACTCAACCAGGGTCGTAGATAGTACTGTCGTAGGATCTAAATGTGCAATCAGCCAGCAGAGAGTACCAATGAAAATGGCTCCTTCGCTTCTTGCCGAGATTATCCTAATCTTTTACGATTTTAGAATAGACAGCGACCTTATAGCAAAATAATCTTCTTTACAATATACATACTAAGACCATATGCCTGTCTAGCTTTTGAAGGAGCATAGTTTCTGCGATCTGATCGGCAGAAATTTCCTGCTACCGGTCTTTGATTCATGACATCTTTTGCTAAAATTTTGCTGCTTAGATTATTTAACTTAAACAGAGAGTCCTACCAATACTCCAAACTATATAACAAGTAACAACAGCATATTGGTCGATTTAATTTTCAAAGATATCTTTACCTGCCGCCACATAACACGGCAGGACATTCTTTTTTAAAACTCCACCCTCAGGTCCACCGCTGAAGCAAGCAATTGAACCAACTTTCTTTTGAATGATACCAGAGATGAAAATCACCGTAACAAAAGGTTTCTCCCTAATCGAATGCAGCTGAATTACGACTTGCCCCGAATTGTGTTTTGCTTGAAAAAAAAATACGGATTTTAAATGTATTCTCAAATCTACACTGTGGTTCAATCCGAACTCGACGTGGATAAAAAACCAACATTAGCAAAGTAAACGCGCAATAGCTACGGACCACAGTGTAGAGATTCTCCCAAATGAAACCGTTCTCGGATATAAAAATTAGGGACGACTAACTGGCGATTTTTTTAACAAAGGGCTAATGGAGTGGATTTGAGACTAGAGTTAAAATTGGTGATTTTTTCTTTGACAATAAAAAAGTTCGGAGTAGATTTAAGACCGGACCTAAAGTTTAAGGTTTTTTCTGAAACAAAAAAAAATGTTAGGGGCAGAGTTGGGGCTGAACCTAAAGTTATGATTTGTTTTTTTTTTTTAAGACAAAAAAAAGTGCGGGACAAATTTGGACTTGACCTAAAGTTTGGGATTTTTTAGGGAATTAGGCCTACTTTCATGTATGCTTGTTGTTGTAAGCGAGACAATCAGTGTTTGAAGAACCTAAGAAAATTATTCCACTCCCGTAGCTTCCGCTACAGTTCCGGCTATTGATTATTCTTACAAGAAGCAGCCCATAACTTTCATGGCTAGCGATGGCAGAGTTGAGGACCTTGTTTAGTGGACCGGAACATCGAAAGGTTGATGCTCTTGTTTTTGGAGTTTGCAAAGGAAATTTCTCATGAATTGATGCTGTCGAAGTTATTGGAACGAATCAGGGACCAATTCATTTATTCCGACAGTGCCTATCATCTGCCATTTGCAACTTGTTTGTGGAGTCCAAATTTAACTCTCGAAGGATTGATTAGAAAGTGCTTATCTCGTTGTCCACGAGACGCTGCCGTATAATTAAGGGTGTCCGAGTTAACGGACGAGCGCGAAGACCTTATCGTTGATTTTGAGTCTTCATGTGTTGTCTTCTTCATGCTCCGTTTTCCTGTGGACTTAGTCGATACCAAGAACAAAAACTAGTGTGTCCTTATACATTGATGGGTGGTGCTAGAAACAGTAGTAATTAGCTCATAAATTTGGTTTATTAAGTGCCGCAACATATTATGATTAGGCATTTAAACAAGTGAGCCGTATTCAAATAGCAACAGAAGTCCGTCATATAAACGAGTACATGAACGTCGAAAATCAATTCCATTTCTCACATTGCTCTAAACTTATTATTTGAGTTAGAAAAAGCAGTGGAATTATCGTAAGTATTCCCTTTTGACCCACGGTAAGAACACTCCTCATATTAAATGTTGTGTTTGTCTCTTGTTATTTCCCACCTCGTTATTCTCCTCTTTATTTAGCATGGTTTAATGAATGTCAGTGGAAAAGTCTTCGGTTTTTTGTCTTGTTTCAAACAGAAGACGAAAGTTTTGTTTATTTCGGGAAAAATGAGTAATTTGAAAAATATTTTCCTAAAAAATGATCGTACGTATCACTTGAAATTATTAGCCAATGACAAATATTTCTCGTTACCGACAACAATTTGTGTATAAACATTTGTGTAGAAAATGAAAAATGTTATCGATTGTTTATTTTTGTAAGCAATATAAGCGATCATTTTTCACGAAACAACAGGAAAAGTTATTAGATTTACCACTCAAAAATAAATTGTGGTGGTGTAAATAATAAATCACCGCTGAAATTAATCAACACATAAATACGAACAAATATCCTCAGTTAAGGTAGTAAGTTATCAGCAGAGTAATTAATTTCCCACTGAGAGAGATTAGTCTACTAGGATTTTAAAATGGTAAATTTTTATTTTACTCGGAAGTTACAGCTATTTAATTAACAGTACTCGAAAAGTATGTAAGCAACTTGTCATATACCAGCTCAAATGCGCCCAACTTGTAAAAATGAGCGATTGTTCGCAAGCACAAGTGTACTTATGCCGGTAAATTGATTATGTCATAAGTAGGTAACTGATAAATTTTTTTACAAAAAAAAAACTGACATTAATGTTGTTACTCATGGTAAGATTGCTAATAACCTACTATAAATTTATAGCGGAAAATTTTTATTTTATACGTAAGTTGCAACTGTTAAATTACACCAACTGTAGTATTTCATGGTCTACCGGTAAAAAAAAAAAACACGCCCATTTGTAATAATCAATGACGGTTTGTAAACCGCATCAACCTAATGAATCAGTTGTTTAGTATATTATTGACAAATAAACGTTGGAACTCGAACAATAAAAAATAATAATAATCTATTCATAACAGTGCTAAAACTATTGTGCTGCTATTTTAGGTGCCAACGGCTATAATTTTTGTCTAGGACGATCATCCTCAGACGAGCGCAACACCAGAATAAACAATTTTAATAATCTCATTTATGTCAATCAATCGTGTTTCCGGATAGACCGTGCGAAAGTGGCTTGCGATCTCATTTCCAATTGTGGGATATTTCAGCAGTCCTTTAGATACATACAATCAAGTATATCTGTACTTATCATAATAGATATCCTACCAATGATAGTTTTGGAATTTACCAAAATGTATAGGGATGTTTTTCCGACACGAAGTACTTTATCTCCCTTTACCAATGATAGTTTTACAATATGTGCAAAATGTCATTATGAAGTTAAAAGTTTTGTGGAAAGATGCCATCAACAACTTTGTGATGAACAAATTCTTCATTTGAGGGACACAAGGAGACATACCTGGAGCAGCATAACCAATTGTTCCTCTCAAACCAACTGAGCTTATATCCGTGTTCGTGTAGCATGTGGATTCAAGGACGATCTTTGACAATCCAAAGTCGCCGACGTGTCCAACCATCTCGGTGTCTAAAAGGACATTGCTTGGCTTTATATCACAATGAACTATGGTGCTGTGGCATTGGTTATGAAGATAATCCAATGCGAAAGCAATGTCGATTGAAATCTTTATCCTATGGATGAGACTTAATTTTTTTGAAGGCCCATCTGCATAAGTTGATATTAGAGATGGGTGCAACCACTCTTCGAGAAACATCGAAAGGTTGATGCTCTTGTTTTTGGAGTTTGCAAAGGAAATTTCTCATGAAGTGATGCTGTCGAAGTTATTCGAACGAATCGGGGACCAATACATTTATTCCGACAGTGCCTATCATCTGCCATTTGCAACTTGTTTGTGGAGTCCAAATTTAACTCTCGAAGGATTGTCGCGACCTTCTAAAAAATAAACAGGTTAATTTTCGGGCTAATAGATTATCAGGTTAATTAATTAACTAACCTAACTCGGACTCTCCCAAATCCATACCAAATCGCAACTCAAGGTACAAATAATTAACATGCAATGTGATTTGAATTTGGAGTCGCCACTAATCATTTTCGGTAGGTTGATTAGAAACCTAAATAAAATAGCGGGAGAAAACTATCTTATTTCCGCGAACCGGAGATTTTGAATTCGGGGATTTGGTTACGTCGGATTTCTCTAACGCCCTTTCGGTACCATTTTCATGAAAAATATTTGATTTGGCAATTTTGATGGATTTTACTTGAAATTCAAAGATGCAATTTTTTGGTTTTTTATCTTCTTTTTTATGAGAATGTAAAACATTGAACTTTGTGCGATATACACCATGGATGATTTAGAAAGAAAGAAAACGCAGCCGATCACGAGTATTTATAAAAATAAATTAACATGTAATAATGCTAAAATTTGGAACACGTGGCATGTCTAAAATAAACAAACAAATGTTCAAACCAAACGATTACATTTTTGTAGATCGAGATGGAAAGGATTACCTTCTATTACACAAAATCTTACTCACATACACGTTATAGTTCCCTTCAAGATTTCGGAGCTGGAAGAACGCGGCTGTCGTCGAAAATGGCAAGCAATGGCGTTGTTGGGTGGCGAGAGGCGAAATATGTGTCGGGACTCGTCGAAGATGATGCTCGACTAAAACTCTTTTCTTCACTCTCGAATTTTCTCTTCCGATTTTTCTCAAGAACTCTCTTTTTCCTCTCTAAAAATTCCTCTCTAAAACTCTCTCAAAACTCTCTCAATTCTCTTCCACTCCCCCCCCTCAAACTCTCTCAATTCTCCTCCTCTTTTATAGGCAAAGTTCTCCATCCTTCATTCTTCATCTTCACTTCTTCACCTTCCATTTTCATCTTCCCTTCTTCATATTCATCTTCTCTTCTTCATCTTCCCTTCACCATCTTCCTTTCATTATCTTCTCTTCACCATCTTCCTTTCTCTATCTTCTTTTGGTATTTGCAATGCAGTCCCTGAAGTTTCAAGTATTTGCAATACAGTCCCCGAAGTTTCAAATCTTCTCGGTGTATTTTTCCATCCCGTGCCTAGTCTAGACGCATGCTAAATTAAGTGTTCTGCCTGCCCAATTATATGTCAATGCAATGTACGCTAAAAATAAATATGTGAGATGATTTTTTATAATTTTTATGCAAAAAATAGATTAGTCAAAATTTAGGCGTCAACAAGTGTTAGGGTTTCGGGATTGTCAAACGCAGCGGAATATAAATCTAAACCAAAACCCTAGACAGGATCCATGCGTATATTGAAATCAATCGAAGTTCAAGGCATACCTTTTTGCGGATCGAAGATCGAAGTTAAATTGACGAACGATTGTGTTTGGATTAGCGCCCCAAGTGTTGCGCCTCTACCGGTATCCACACACGCGAATTGAAGTCTCCAACGATCCAAGTGCTAGCTTACGGATCTTGGAACTTCTCCTCTTTGATTGCCTTCTTGATCTCCGAGACTCTCTCAAAGATCTCTCAACGGAGAATGGCTCTCTGCGTTTTTTTATTCTCATTGTCTCTCTAGGGTTTTTCCACGTCTTTTTATACGCGTCAATATTTACGCGCAATAAAAGAAGTGGGGCCGGGCGGCTCGGGCCCGCCAAACCGTCTATCTCCAATCGTGCGTTTCATCGTTATCTCATAACACGCACGATTGCGTAGATATTTAGAATAAGAGAATAAATTAAAATCTACTTCTTAAGTAGATCAAGGCACGGAGAAAATATAAACTCGGTTCGCTATTGTGTGCGACCCCGTAGGTTCACTAGACATTAGCGGTGTGCGCAAAACCCTTTTGGCCCACAAGTCATAAGCGGTCTCTAGCAACACATTATGACTACCTAAGTATAGTGAATGTCGTTTTTCAACACAACCTAATCCACAACTAATGTTAGAGCATCAACGTTGATTAGTTCCTAGGGCAGACCGCTAACAACAAGGATTGATTAGAAAGTGCTTATTTCGTTGTCCACGAGACGCTGCCGTATAATTAAGGGTGTCCGAGTTAACGGACGAGCGTGAAGACCTTATCGTTGATTTTGAGTCTTCATGTGTTGTCTTCCAACCTTCATTGAATGGCCTTCACAGACTCTCCAACCCCCTTTGTTGGTCATTTTCGGCAAACGTCTTCTTCATGCTCCGTTTTTCTCAAGAAAATTATCTAAAAAGTCGTACATCTATTACACTTTTATCAATTTTGTCCTTCACCTTTTAAAGTTTTAACTGTTTAGTTGAGTCATAAATATTTTCACATTTTTTCAATTAAATCCATCCGACCAATTTTGATGAAAAATAGGCGATATAGTGCTGGCCGTCCTATGTGGCAACCAAAGCTAACATAGACAATTTTAAATATTTTTGTGAATTTGTTATTATTAATTATTTTTCTTTTCTTTCTTTCTTTCTTTTTCTTCCCTTTTTCCCCTAGCCGGTTGCTAAGCATCGACCATGGCCAACGACCGGCCAGAGATGAGGGCCGGTGAGGTTGTCCTCACAGGCCTCAACCTCACCTCTCCCGTGGACAACAGGGGCGAGCTTCGCCGCAGACCGGTGAGGTCGGCCTCGCCTTTGGTCGGTGGCTGAGGCCCGCCGACTAGATAGAGGACAAAGAGAAAAAAATTTAACAATAAAAAAAGAAAAAATTAACAAAAAATATTTAAAAATATTAAAGTATAATAAAAATGTCCAAGTCACCATGTAGGACGACCGGTGTCGACATCAGCAATTTAAAGTCAAAATTGGCATAATAGACTCAATTGACAAAATTAAAAGATTCATGATTAAATTGATAAAAGTGCAATAGGCTTATGACTTTTTGGATAATTTTTCATTTCCAACGTTTCTCTACTGGTCATTTAGAATGACAAGGGTCTTCTTCATGCACCGTTTTCCCGTGGACTTAGTCGATACCAAGAACAAAAACTAGTTTGTCCTTACACATTGATGGGTGGCGCTAGAAACAGTAGTAATTAGCTCTTAAATTTGGTTTATTAAGTGCTGCAACAAATTATGATTAGGCATTTGAACAAGTGAGCCGTATTCAAATAACAACATAAGTCCGTCATAAAACGAGTAGACGAACGGCGAAAATCAATTCCATTTCTCACATTGGTCTAAACTTATTATTTGATTTGAAAAAGCAGTGCAGATTATCACAAGTATTCACTTTTGACCCACAGTAAGAACGCTGCTCATATTGAATGTTGTGTTTGTCTCTTGTTATTTCCAATTCCCACCTCGTTAATCTCCTCTTTATTTAGCATGGTTCAGTGAATGTCATTGGAAAAGTCTTCGCTTTTTTGTCTTGTTTCGAACGTAACACGAAAACTTCGTTTGTTTCGCCAAAAATGAGTAATTTGAAAAGCATTTTTCAAAAAATTGATCGCTATATTACTTAGAAAAATGATTGATCGATAAACATTTTTCATTTTCTACGTAAATATTTAGACATAAATTATTATTGGTAATGAGAAATATTTGTCATTGGCTAATTTCAAGTAATACGTGCGATTATTTTTTAGAAAAACATTTTCTAGATCACTCATTTTCCGCGAAACAATAGGAAAAATTATTAAATTTACCACTCAAAAATAAATTGTGGCGGTGTAAATAATAAGTCACCACTGAAATAAATCAACACATAAATGCGAACAAATATCCTAAGTTACCACGAGAGGAATTAATTTCCCACTGAGATTAGTCTACAAGGAATTTAAAATGGTAAATTTTAATTTTACTCGGAAGTTACAGCTATTTAATTAACAGCACTCGAAAAGTATGTAAGCAACTTGTGATATACTAGCTCAAATGCGCCCCACTTGCAAAAATGAGAGATCGTTCGTAATCCAAAAGTGTAATTTTTTTTTTTGGGTCAAACCACAAGTGTATTTATGCCTGGTAGATTGATTATTAGTATGTAACTGACAAATTTTTTTACCAAAAAAAAAACTGACATTAATGTTGTTACTCCTCATAAGATTGCTAATAATCCGCTAAAAATTTATAGCGCAACATTGTTATTTTCATACATAAGTTACAATTGCTAAATTACACCGACTGTCAAATAGGTAAGTATTTCATAGTCTACTGGCAAAAAAACACGCCCATTTGTAATAATCAATGACCATTTATAAACTACATCAACCTGATAAATCAGTTATTCGGTTCGTATGTTATTGACAAATAAACGTTGGAACTCGTAAAATCCAAAAATAATAATAATCTATTCATAACAGTGCTAACACTATTGTGTTGCTATTCTAGGTGCCAACTGCTATAAGTTTTGCCTCGGACGATCATCCTCAGACGAGCGCAAAACCAGAATAAACAAATTTGATAATCTCATTTATGTCAATCAATCGTGTTTCCGGATAGACCGTGCGAAAGTGGCTTGCGATCTCATTTCCAATTGTGGGATATTGCCGCAGTCCTTTAGATACATACAATCAAGTATATCTGTACTTATCATAATAGATGTCCTACCCTACCAATGATAGTTTTAAAATTACCAAAATGTATAGGGATGTTTTTCCAACTCGGAAGCACATTATCTCCCTTTACCTTCTTCCACTAACCAAGAAGTTCTGGTTCGCAGAGGACGAAAACCAAAAAATTATAGGTGAGGGGGCCCGATTTAGTAGATCGTTTTCAATTTCTGCTAATGTAAGGTTTTTTTGTTTTTTTTGTCAGACTAATATAAGTTGTTTACCTGGTGAATTTTTGCACTCTCGTCCTTACCAAATGTAAATAACTAAAACTTAAGTTGAGTAATGTCAGGAAAATGTATGTAAGGTTCCGTTTATTTCATGAAAAATATGACATCTTTAGAAAATATTTTCCAACAAGTGTTTTCGGTATTTGGCTAAAACTCGAAAATCAAAAGAAAAATAGTTTCCCGCGTTTGACAAAGAAAATATTTTGTTCTCTTTCCTCGTGTGTCGGTGCCAACAAAACCATTGCCAACTGCTCGACGACAACAGGCTCACCCCCTTTGACGACTTGTTGTTTCCATTGCCATTCTCGATTCCATTATCAATAGCCTCCTCCTCTTCGCGGTGTGACCCGCCATCATAATCGCCCATGCTCTTTACCAGATCCTGCTGTCTCTGACGTCCATCCCACACTTCTCATCGATTTTGCCATTTAACAACGAGATCTCCACGGATGCCTCGCGCTGCACGTCAACGTCGCCAGCCATCCTCACTCACCGGGCAGTCGACAAATTCTAACGGCGGCGAGAGATCAAATTTCGTGCAATGAACCTCAAACGAGGAGCGAAAGAAAAGGAAAGGCACAAAATTGGGTGGACTTACAGATCGAAGGCTCGAACATGCGGGTGCGACTCGACAGATGGAGAGCGAGATTGGCTGAAAGGGAGTGCAATGCAGCGAAGATGCCCCAGATCGCAGCTTCGTCTGTTAGGAAAAACAGCGGATGAATTTCCCTCTTTAACTGAACGTATAAGAATACGAATCGAGCACAACTAATGGAAATATAATCTGAAACGACCCACGAAAAGTTGCAGTAGACACCTTCAAAACACGATCCAACCATTCAGAATCAAGACCAATAAGTCTTGAAGCCGCTGACAAAATTTCAGTCCGATTGGACCGCGGATGGACTTCCGATCGTCGAGTTGATCGTTTATGGACAGATTAGCATTTTCCCCAGAAAAATTGTGCGCTACTGCCGTTTTCACGTTTTTTTTTTGGCTTCTCACTTCTCATGTTCTTGATGCTGCTATATATCCCTAGGTATGGTAGCCCCTCTCCAACAAAATGAATGGGCTGGACCGGCTAAAAGGCCCAAAAAATCTCCCCCTCCAGCCCATTAAGGGAGATTTCGAAACAAAAGAACTCAACAGAAATTCATGCCGGTCTAGCGCCGACAAAACTCATACTTCTCTCTAGTGAGAGCCTTTGTCATCATATCTGAAGCATTATCCTTTGTGTGTACTTTCTCAAGTTCCAATCCTTTGGATTCCAAAGTTTCTCGTATCCAGTGATACCTCACATCAATATACTTTGACCTGGTATGAAAAGTGGAATTCTTTGCAAGATGTATAGCACTTTGATTATCACAAAGTAAAACATACCTATCTTGAGTGAAACCAAGTTCATGTGTGAATTCTTTCATCCAAAGCAATTCATTGCATGCTTCGGTTGTTGCAATGAATTACGCCTCTGTCGTCGACAAGGCAATACATTTTTGCAACCTTGACTACCAAGCCACAGCTCCCCCTAAAAAAGTAATCAAATAACTTGAAGTAGATTTCGTTGTGTCAATATCCCCTACCATGTCCGAATCAGTATAACCTACAAGAATCGGCTTCTCACTCCCAAATGAAAGTTTCAAACTAGAAGTGCCTCGAAGATATCTTAGGATTCACTTCAATGCATTCCAATGCTCTCTACCTGGATTTGACATAAAACGGCTAACCACTCTAACTGCGTGAGCTATATCCGGCCTTGTCCAGGTCATTGCCTATACTAAACTACCCACCGCATAAGTATACGGAACTTTTTCCATGTCTTTCGGATCTTTCTCACTAGATGGACATTGTTTATGACTAAGCTTAAAGCTTGTAGCAAGAGGTGTACTCACCACTTTAGCTTTATCTATTTTGAACCTTTGAAGTACTTTTTCTATGTACTTCTCTTGAGATAAACATAGCCTCTTCGCCTGTCTGTCACGAGTGATCCTCATACCAAGAATTTGCTTAGCCGGCCCCAAGTCTTTCATCGAAAAAGACTTGCTCAAATATCGCTTTAACTTGTCAATCCTTGAAGCATTCTGACCAACTATAAGCATATCATTCACATAAAGCAATAAGATAACAAAGTCATATTCATAAAATTTATGCACAAATACACAATGATCAGAAGTAGTCTTCTTATAGGCTTGCTCCCCCATAAAAGATTCGAATTTTCTATACCATTGCCTCGACGCTTGATTTAAGCCGTATAAGCTTTTCTTTAGTTTGCAAACATAATTTTCTTTACCTTTCACCTAGAAACCCTCAGTCTGCTCCACATATATATCTTCCTCCAAATCACAGTGAAGAAAAGCAGTCTTCACGTCCATCTTCTCAACCTCAAGATCGAGACTAGCTAGTAGACTCAAAACAACTTGAATTGAAGACCTTTTCACAACCGGTGAGAAAATCTCATTATAGTCAACTCTCTTTTTCTGATTGAAGCCGTTAACAACCGGGTCGGCTTTATATCGAGGATGCGAAGCAGTCTCATCTTGCTTCAATCAGTAAACCCATCGGTTCTTCAAAGCTCTTTTGCCCTTAGGTAGTGCCACCAACTTAAAAGTATGATTGTCATGCAATGACTTCATCTCATCATGCATAGCATCAAACCATTCTTTCTTATTCTTATCTTCTACTGCTTCTTAAAAATTTTCAAGTTCACCTGCATCTATCAATAAAACATACTCACTAGAGGAATATCTAGTAGATGGGGTGCGGTCTCCGGTAGACCTCCTCAAAGCAATGGTTGGTAGAGCTAATGGTGCACTCTCTTGAGTATCAATGCCATCCGAATGTTGCTGATCACCCCGAGTCCGATCATGAACTTGCCGATCATTCCGAGTTTGACCCTAAACCCGGTAATCTGGAGTCCGATCTTGAACACCATCTTCAACCCGATCATGCAATTGTTCTTGCAACTCAAAAGGCGGGACTAAACTAGTATCAACTAACATATCAGAATCACAGGAACATGTCTTCTTCATCTTCTCAATATCCCAAATGGTCTCATTCTCAACGAATACCACATCTTGACTTCTGATTATTTTCTTCACAAATGGATCATAAAGTCCGTAACCAAATTCATCATACCCATAACCAAGAAAGATGCACTCTCATGTCTTGATATCTAACTTGGACCTCTCATCCTTGGGAACATGAACAAAAACTTTGCAGCCAAACACCTTTAGATGGTCATATGAAATATTCTTTCTAAACCAAACTCTATCCGGAACATCACCATCCAAAGCAAGAGTGGGAGATATGTTGATAACATGTACCACTATACTCAAAGCCTCACCCCAAAAAGATTTTGGCAATTTTGAATCTGAAATCAAACATCTAACTATATCAACCAATGCTTTGTTCATTTTTTCTACTATGCCGTTTAACCGAGGTGTTTTAGGAGGTGTCTTCTGATGTCGAATCCCATGTTGCTTGTAATATTCATTAAATAGTCCAATGTATTCACCACCGTTATCTAAACGAATACATTTCAAATTTTTTTTAGTTTGTCTTTCAATTGAAACTTGAAATTGCTTGAATGCACCTAACACTTGATCTTTTGTCTTAAAAATATAAGCCCATAATTTTCTCGAATGGTTATCAATGAAGGTTACAAAGTAGGCTACACCACCAAGTAATAGTGGTTTTATTGGACCACAAACATCCGAATGCACCAGTTCTAGCAACTCTGATTTTCTCGAAGGTGGATGACTCTTAAATGAAACTTTTTGTTGTTTTCCTGCTAAACAATGTGCACACTTCTCAAGTTTTGCACTCTTCACTCTAAAGAGTAAACCCTTTTTAGCCAACAAATCAATTCCTTTCTCACTTACGTGACTAAGCCTCTTGTGCCATAACGCAGTTGCATTCTCATCTTCCACAACATTACATGTGTCCTTAGAAATCTCGGCCTAAAACAAATACAGAGAGGATTATTTCATGCCTCTAGTCGCAACTAATGAGCTTCTAGTGAGTTTCCACTGTCCATTATCAAAAGTACTGCAAAATCCTGCATCATTGAGCTTACTAGTCAAAATTAGATTCAAACGAATATTTGGAACATGTTTAATATCTTTCAGAATTAGTTTTGCTCCATTATTAGTCCCCAAGCACACATCTCCTATATCCACAACTGTAGCTAAACCGTCATTACCCATCCTTACGGAGCTAAAATTTCCCGACATGTAGGATGTAAAGAACTCATTTCTAGATGTAATATGAAAGGAAGCTCCACTATCAATAACCCGGTTCGAATCATCGCAGGCAAAATTAACATTGTCATCATAGCAAACAATAACAAGTTCCTTGGTAGCAGTGGCCATCCGATCATCATTATCGTTATCTTTTTTCTCATTGTTGTCATTGCCATTTTTCTTCTCATTTTTCAGCTGAAAATAATTTTTTCTAATATGACCCATCTTACTATAGTGATGACACTCAACAATCTTTTTCCGCGATCTTGACTTGCTTCGGCTCTTGTATCTACCTTTTGGACCTCTACTCTGACTTATGACTCTGTTTTCAACAATTAAAGCTTTAGAATGAGAGGAAGAACCATGCATTTTTCTTCTCATCTCTTCATTTAGAATGCCACTTTTTGCAAAATACATAGTAACAATACCATCAGGTGCAGCATTAATCAATGACATACAAAATGTCTCTCAAGATTCTGGTAAGGTACACAGCAGCCAAAGTCCCCGCACTTCTTCATCAAATTTAATATTCATGGCGGAAAGTTGATCTATCACTCCCCGAAACTCATTCAAATGGTTTGATATAGATTAGCCATCTTTGTAATGCAACTCTATAAATTGTTTAATCAAACATATTTTGTTGTTGCCGATCTTCCGTGCATATAATGACTCCAACTTAGTCCACAAAGTTCTAGCATGTGATTCTTTGCTGATGTGATTCAAAACATTATCATCAACAAATTATCGAATAAACCCACACACAATTTTGTGCTCAAGATTCCAATCGGCATCAGTCATATTATCGGGTTTAGCATTACCAAACACTGGTAAATGCTAGCGCTTCACGTATAGTAGATCTTCCATTTTTCCTCTTCATACATGATCATTCTTTCCATTCAAACTAACCATTCTGCTCATATCCATTTTCATCGTTCGGTCAAAAATAACTCTGATACCACTCTGTTGGGAAAAATAGCGAATAAATTTCCCTATTTGATTGAACCTATGAGAAAACGAATCAAGCACAATCAATCGAAATATACGAACAAGAAGAAAAATGACACAAGAAATTTTTTATGTGAAAAACTCCTCCAATGTGAAGGATAAAAACCACGAGACTGTTCATGGAGTCCACCCAAATCTCCACTATTAATAATTTAGGTACAAAACCTCACTGATTTCAACAATAATGAAATCCCAAAACTATAAGTGAAGATCAATCATCAACATCACCTTTAACGAGAGAAACAGATGA
The DNA here is from genome assembly GCF_020921035.1 of Rhodamnia argentea. Classification (NCBI taxonomy): domain Eukaryota; kingdom Viridiplantae; phylum Streptophyta; class Magnoliopsida; order Myrtales; family Myrtaceae; genus Rhodamnia; species Rhodamnia argentea. The sequence goes on along the minus strand of NC_063154.1, from coordinate 2,625,785 downwards.
AAAACACCCTAAAAATGCAGTCTGAAACCACCCACGAAAAGCCATAGTAGACACCTTCAAAACATAATCCAACCGTTCAGAATCAAGACCAATAAGTCTTGAAGCTGCTGACAAAATTTCAGCCCGATCCGACCACGGATGGACTTCCGATCATCAAGTTGATCGCTGCTAGACAGATTGGCGTTTTCCCCAAAAAACCTGTGCGCTACTGCCGTTTCCACGGGTTTTTTTTTTTTTTTTGGCTTCTCTCTTCTCACGTTCTTGATGCTGCTATACATCCCTAGGTATGACAGCCCCTCTCCAACAAAATAAACGGGCTGGACTGGCTAAAAGGCCCAACATCGTCGATTGAATCGCAGTGGCAATTTTGGAAGAGAGAGAGAACTAGCAAGAGAGAACTAGCAAGAGGCAACAACAATGAGGAGAGAGAAAGAGGATGGAGGAAGAGGAGCGCGGGGGGGGGGGGGGAGGAATTTTTTTCAATATTTCTGAAATCGGGGTAAATGAAGATATGAAAATCCCACGCCGGAGAGAAAAATGATTTCTTTTTTTTTCAGAACTAAATATTTTCCTCAATTTTAGAAGAGTTTTTTCATTGACTGGAAAGTATTTTTTGTTGATTACTCATTTTTTGCCCCTCCAAACATTGAAAATTGAGAAAAATATTTTCCGGAAAAACATTCTCCGAAAAACAAATTTAGCCTAAAAATTTTACGAGACATTTGGCTTGTATTTAATGTTGAACGCTTAACATTTTCGAAACCATTCGAACATTAAAGGCATGCATGACAAAACTTCTGTTTCAAAAATCAATTTATGACCAAAAGTTGAGTATTTATTTTTGCTCCAAAAGTTGATTTCTGAATAGAGAAATGCGTTTAATAATAGGACAACATTTTCGCTTTTGAAATAGAAATTCGTTGGTAACAGTTGAAAATTTCTACTTTTAAAACATTATTAACACAATATTTTTTACAGAAATTATTGATCATAACCTATAATGCATGTTATTGGAGAAAAGTGAAATGTAAATACTGATGGATTTACGTATGGGACCAATTTTATGAGGCATCAATGAATACGATGGTCGAGCTCATATATCCATGCTAAAAGTACAGGTAGTTTAGGTGCTTCCTCACCTAGAGGTGTCAAACGGGTGGGTAGAGTCGGGTTTGGGTTGAGTTGAATATGATCCGACCGTATTTATCCATTTAACCAGTTTTGACCCATTTTCATGGAGTACAAATTTAATGACCCGCACCCAACTCGACTCGTATTATTTAAATACTTCTATATTTAACTAAATCATAAAATATTTGTTTCTCATAATTTATACGAAAAATGATGAATAATATTTTTTTATTAAAAATATATTATTTACTTTTTGAAAATAAAAAATTATTATTTACTTTTTACTCTGGCAATCGAAGATAGTGACCCAGCAGGGCGACAGGCAATGATCGATAGTGGCGGTGAGCGACAATGGTAGAGGCGTGGTGGAAGTGACTCAAGTGAGTATAGAGATCGATTCACATCAAATAAAGAGAGAGACGCTGAGAATGATAAGAGGCCGAAGCAAGAGAGAGTTAGGACGAAGTGAAAGAAATATTGATATCCAAAGATTTTTACTTTTGAAAGAGAAGTAATTTGAAAGTGGGTTGAAAATAACTTCTGAAGTAAAAAATTACTTCAGAAATAGGAAAAAGAAGCTGCGTAATTAAACAAATTTTTGATTTAAAAAGTAGAAAAATGAAGTTACATTACTAAATGAATTTTTGCTCTAGAAGTGCTATCATACACGTCGTGAAGGTTTCTCTAATTTCTCACGCCGTTACTAATTTTTCAAATATCTTTTTACGCTTTTTTTTAGTATTTTAGAAGAAAAATAATATGTACTTTGGTTAAGTTAAATTAAAATTTTGAAGGGTAAATATATTAGCTCAACGGGGTCTACCACCAGTCAAAGATCGACCACGCCGATTCTGGCAACACTCCTCTTCCCTCGGCTCCTGCTCCGCCACCGTTCGCCGCTCCATTCGGCGCTGGCGGCCGTCGACTCAAAATTCCATCTCCGATCGATGGGAGCTTTGTCACCACCATCACGCTGTTAGTTCCTGTCGTGTAATGCTTCTGTTTTCTGATATGTGAGCGAGAGCTCGTGATTTTCTACCGTCGATCGCTCACCAAACCTGATCGATCCAATCCGAATTTGCGGGACCCCAATGGACCTCTGCTCGTTAGGTCTGACAGAAATTTTTCCGGTCATGTTGGGTGTTGATGGCTAAACGCTACCAAACGAAACCTTGATCTGAATTTCTTCTTCGACTAGTAATCGAAACCCACGAACCGGCAGACTCTCCCTCGGAGCATGATATGCATGATTCTTAGATTAGTATCAATTCTGGAGTTCACGGAGATTCTTTATATCGTTCGAATGAGAAACTTACTGGGGCTGATATCTTTGGTTTGTATAGGCTCTAGGATCTGCAGGTTCTATAGAAATGCAGTGTAATTGAGCACATAGAAAGTCCCTGAGACGGTTTTGCAGACAGAGGGTTTATTGGTCGTAAGGGCAATACTGATTTTTCCATGCTTTTGTTACCTCAATGCTTCAATTTAGTAGAGGAGAGCCTCTGCAAACATTTGGAAATAATTTTGAAGCTTTTGATATATATTTTTGGACCCAATTTCAGCCAAAAAATAGCAGACATTTTGATTTTCTGTCACTACTTCTGTATTATGTGGTGGACTTGAAACCAGTTAATTGTGGAGTTGCTGGATTGGAAGCTCTGCTGGTTGCTTTTCTTGCACACTGTTGAATATAAGAACCTTACGTTTTGTTACCCAGTCGAGTGGTGCAAAATTCTGATAAATCTCTCTTGCTCAAGGGTGCCGAGGTTTTCTGTTTTGTGAATGACTTTCTGAGAGCTCTTGGGTGAGTCCGGGTCAGCAGAATTGGCCACCAGTTAGTGAGCACAATGGCCAAGATCAGGGATCGCACCGAGGACTTCAAAGATGCAGTGCGAAAGAGTGCTTTGTCTTTGGGATATAATGAGGTCTGGTTACCATTTGGATTTTATTTTTTTATGTCTACACCTCTGTTGTGTGCAGAAAAGAAGTATTTGGCAGGACATGCATATGTCAATCCTCTATTTACTTGCTGTGATTCTTATTACTGACTTGGTGTTTGAATGCCTTCAACAGTCCAAGCTGGCTGCTACCATGGCATCTTTCATAATCCACAAGCAGCGGGAAAGATCAGCTTTCACCAAGGCAGCACTAAAAACGGTACTCTCATCACTGAAATAAATATTAATCACTATTGCTGATTCGTTTTACATAATGTAACTCTGAGGCAATTTGGTCTAGTGATTGACTGTTTTGTTCTTCTCCTTTGAGAGGAGGTGGGAACAAATGCCTTGCTAAGTATATTTTTGTCTCGACTTATTCTCTATGCAGCTTGAAAGCATCGAAGCTTTGGAACAATTTCTGGGGAAGCATAGGAAGGACTACGTGGACCCACTCCGCACCACAGAACAGGAGAGAGATAGCATTGAACATGAAGTAAGTCATTGAAATGCTTCAAGATTCTCCAGACTTCTATTGTCGATGTATTATCTTTCTGACTAATTCTGGAAATGTAGCAATCTCGTGACTCTGATGATCTTTGTATGATCAGTGCGCTCAAACTCTCTAATAAATCTACCATCTCCTTGCTTTGATTGCCTATTCCTTCATTTTCACATGCAACGTATCCTCAGAGTTCATCGACCAGCGAGTTAATTATTAACCTTTTTCTAAAAAGGAAAAAAAATTGAATGACATGTTGCAGGTTACTGCTTTCATCAAAACTTGCAAAGAACAGATTGATATCCTGCAAGTTAGCATAACAGAGGAGGAAAAAAAGTTGAGGGGATGGCTTGGCCTTAGTGCTGATGGCTCTAATGCTGATACTATAGCACACAAACAGGGAGTGGTGAGGCAATTCTATCTTTTATGCATCTTTTGGTAATGTTATCACTATGCATGGTTTTCTAAGGAAAATAATTGTTCAGTTACTCTAACATTATTTAGATCAAAACCTATAATAGTAATTTAGTGGGGCTGGAGATGCTTTAGGTCTTTAGATTCCATAGAAAAAACATTTAGTGAAATTACTTTTCACTGTTTTGGTATGAATTTCCTATCCTTGGTCAGAGGAATTGCTTTTTCTGGTTTCTATGAGAGAGAGAAAGAGACGACTTCTGGTTTTCTTGTCGGATTTGATTAGGATATTCAAGTTTACACTGGTTTCTGTGGTGTGGGACATACATTGGCTGGCAGATTAATTTTGCGGTTAATTACTCTCTTGTACTGTAGGTATTGATATTAAGTGAGAAGCTTCATTCTGTCACTACACAGTTTGATCGGCTAAGAGCCATACGCTTCCAGGATGCTATTAATAGGGTGACACCTAGAAGAAAACTTAATCAGTCTGCCAGTTCCATTCCAGTAGATAACTTAAATGGTAATGTCGAACTCAAAGAGTCTTACGAAGTTCCAGGTGAGCATCTGAGAGTCCAGCAACAACAGTTGGATGATGAGACCCGTGCCCTTCAGGTAATCACACAATCCACTTTTTTCCTGGGAATAACTGATTATTAATAATGCTGATTGGTTATTTTATTCTAGCGTTCAAGGCACTCAGACTTCTGTTCTGGTATATGTATTGTTCAGGTTGAGTTGACGAGCCTTCTAGACGCAGCCCAACAAACGGAAACAAAGATGGTGGAAATGTCTGCATTGAATCACCTCATTTCTACACATGTGCTGCAACAAGCTCAGCAGATAGAGCATCTATATGAGCAGGTGAGAACTTTTCTTTCATTCCTTGTTTCTTGTGTGCTTTAGTTGGATTGAAGTACGTATCATTTTCTGCCCCGTCTTATCTGTTATCCTGGTTCGCACATTTGTTCTTCATATGGTTTACTCCCCCTAGTGTCTAGAGTGTGTTGTGCCCGCACATATATTTGCCATTTGATTTGAGTTTTTCAGCTTAACCTGAGCAGCTACTAGGTATTGGTTTTAATAATATCTCTATTGATGGCGTATACAACAAGGATTCATTTAAATTTGTAATTAACAAAATTTTGGTCTGCTTATGTGCTATCTTTAGATTTGATTGCAACTATATCACTATTAATCATGAATGTCGATTAGGTGACAGTCAAAAGTTGTAAAACTCATGTTCAAATTGGAGAAGTTGACGTCTAAACCAAATAGGTTGTTCGAACTTCTCTTCCCTCTAGTAGATTTCCTCCCTTTCTCTCTTTGAGGGAAAAATTAATAGTTGGATGTATCCATCTGAATATTGAATTAGGTATTTCAATGTGGAAAGCTGGTGACCCACTAGATTGAACGATCTAGATGTATTTAGATGTGTGCAATAATGTCTCCTATGTTTTGTGGGGAGGGGGGAGAATAGTTTCCTGAATACTAGACTGCAATCTAAATTAGAAAGCTATGTGTCTATTCTCAATCTCCCTGCTGATTTATAGCATTAGCAGAGACAACACATTTGTTGAATGGCACTTCTTGTCTCATTGACCACATTATGACTTTCTATGGGCTATTCCATTCATAAAGAAATTCACGAAAGCTAAGAGCCTATTGATAAAGCTTCTTGATAAATAATTTTTCAAATTTGTTATTCAATCTGAGGAGTGCTTCTGGAGTTATTCTATGACAGTACTTTCCTAGACCAACCAAATGATCATTCTTCTTCTTCTTTTTGTGAAGAGGATCTTATTGTACTTTTTACAAAAGAGACTTGTTATATCAAGTTAATAGTCTAGATGTCCTGCATTAGCGTGCCTCTCAGTTACACTTCACAGAATGGCCATCAACTTCTTAATTTCGTCTTCATCCTCAAAACACATATATGGAAACATTTCTTAATGTCCAAACACTGAAAATTTCCATTTCAGCTTTCACTTGATGTCATTTGTAGCTTTATCCTGTCCTGCGTCTCAATTAGCTGTCAGCAATTCATTTAGATTGGTGGTTAATGTGGCGGAGGACGAGTTCTATATGAAAAACGTCTCCTTTCCTCAACCTTTGGAGTTGCAATTTGCATATCTTCTCTGTAGTTGTTCAGAGAACGATCTCGGGATAAGTTCTCTATAAACAGCATTAAGTGAATATTACAGAAGACATCGGAACTCATCTCCAATCACATTATCGTATAATCCCATGTCAGATGTCACCCATAGTTTATGCATGCAACTGGTTGTCACTTACTCTTTTTTCTACTTCCTTGGTTCTTTAATAGGCAGTGGAAGCTACCACAAATGTGCAGCTTGGGAACAAAGAACTGGCCCAGGCTATTCAGCGAAATAGCAGCAGCAGAACCTTTCTTGTGCTTTTCCTTTTTGTACTCACTTTCTCGATCCTCTTCCTCGACTGGTATAGTTAAAAGACTACAGATCTTATCACCATATAACCTTCTATTCATCCCATTCCGAAAGGAAAAGCTTTCTCGGTATATAGATCACCAAAAAGATGAAGGGCTACTGTGGATGATCCTCAAAGCCGTCCACGGCATAGTTGAAAGAATCCCAATCACCGTGTGGCCTTTCCCTTGTGGGCAATCTTCGGCATTTTTAGATTTGGTGAACCCCTTTTACTACTTCGGCACGATAATGTTAGTAAATTTGGCAAGTCGCGATTCATTAGGTGCTCTTTGGGTGGCAAAGCTAGGAAAGCGGGGAAATCTAGTCGTTTGCTTGATCAACTAGAAACTTGGCCAAAAGGTAATTGAGATCTGTGCTTAAGATTTTCATCACACAAAGCATGTGAAGAAGTCAATAGATTGATGCTTTTAAAGCTGAGTTCCTGAGTGTAAAAGGAAAGGAATTTAGCTACGCAAGCAAGCTGATAAAGTAGAGACACTGGGGATCTACGACGAGCGAGGTCAACTGCGATTCACAGAGCCAACAAGGCTTGACGTAGATCTACTGCTAAAAAGACATGTCCACCGTAGATGGCAATGAACACGAATCTGTAAAACAAAGTCTTGACGGAAATTCTTTTGTTTCATTAATTAGGACAGTTCTTTAAATTTCGAATTAGTAAGAAATCGAACTGACTGGAGAATGCAAATGTTAATTTCGAAAAACAACGGACCCGGCGGCAATTAGTACAAACACATGGTGGGCACCATGTGAAGTCCATATGTCGACTTGATTAGCATGTCTTGGAGGAGGACACCAAACAGATGTGAACTCATAAATTGGAAATCCGATATCAATTATGGAAGGACGAAGCTTCTTTATACTAGATGGCCCCGGGCGGACTAAAGGCGCGATTGGTCAAACTGTTGAAGTGCGGAAGCACCTCCGCTCTCAGTTATTCGGCACCTTCGCACATCGAAAGGTCAACGATTCTCTCCTCTACAACACTAGACGCGACGCATCCTCCCCTCTCTTAGGCTGTACCTACCATTGCCATGTGACGACTTGTTCTCTTGCCGCATAATCAACGCCACTAATCGCCTGGCTCGTGGACTCGGTCTATGAGTATTTCGGGAGGTGAAACGAACGAGTCGGCATTGTCCTTTTCGCATGACAAAATAGCGGTTCAGTTTCGTGCGTTGAACTTCGATACATCTCAATCCCGAATATGAAATCGGAATGACGTGAATCTATATTATCTGATCACTTTGAAGTTTTCGGGGAGGTAATTTTTCTTAATTCAATCAGAATCTTGATTTTTGGCGATTCGAAGCATGAAGGCCCCCCTCTAAGCGCACGTCGCACGCCAAACTTTCTTGAATACTAGTCGTAATCGATCCGATTCAATTCCTACTTTTCTTGAGTTGCACACGCCACCTCCATCCAATACCTCCACAATGTCAGCAGCATTTAATTTTTGCTGGATCCCGAATATATGCAAGTTAATTAATGTAAATGATTGGAAAAGAAAAGAAAAAAGAAAAAAACCCTCGAAAACATAAACAAAGAGAACCCCGTTAAATCTCCAAAATAAATCATAAAATTAAATGAATAAATGACCAATTAATTAAACTCATCAACGACGACAATCCATTTCCTAAACGCGTCCCTCTTCCTCTGCTTCACCTCCCTCCCTCTAATCTGTCTGCAGAGGAACGCGCATTTCGTCGTCAATCCTTCGATTTTCTGACACCAATCTCGCCATCCATCACCTGGTTTTATCTCTCTGGAGCTCGCTCAATCTCTCTCTGTCTCTTCCTCTCTCTCATGAAACTCTGTTCAGAGATTCATGGGGTCTCGTAGCTCGTTCGTCCTCGTGTTCTCCAATCCCACATTACTCAGATCTCTTCGCTCCGATCGACAAGGCCGTATCCTCCTGCCGGTGCCGATCTAGCGAGCCCCGACCTCATCCAAACCCCCGGACCGCCGACGATTAGTCGATTTTCTCCTCCTCCTCCACGATGAAGCCCACCAGCAGATTCTTCACGATCGGGCTCGTCACCTCGTGGTACTCGTCCAACATCGGCGTCCTCCTGCTCAACAAGTACCTGCTCAGCAATTATGGGTTCAAGTACCCGATCTTCCTCACCATGTGCCACATGACCGCTTGCTCCTTGCTCAGCTACATCGCCATCGCGTGGATGAAGATGGTCCCTATGCAGACCATTCGATCCAGGGTCCAGTTCTTCAAGATCACGGCCCTCAGCCTCGTGTTCTGCGTGTCGGTCGTCTTCGGCAACATCTCCCTCCGGTTCCTGCCCGTGTCCTTTAACCAGGCGATCGGGGCCACGACGCCCTTTTTCACCGCGGTCTTCGCCTATCTGATGACGCTCAAGAGGGAGGCTTGGCTTACGTATATAACTCTGGTTCCTGTGGTTACCGGGGTTGTCATCGCCAGTGGGGTATGTTTACCCAATTTTTGCGCTATCTAATTCATTGCATATGGCAAATTGTGATAAATTACGTGGGTATTGTGATTATATAGCTGAAGTTCCCGAGCTGCATTTTCTTTTTTTGGCAAAAGGATGGAGTGCATCATCTGGATATCTGCTATGTTGTGGGAAAATGTTAGTAGTTAGTAGATACCAAAACAATTAGTGTGGGGTCAGGTAGCCTATGCAGCAATTCTTCAGATGGTGAGGATTTTGAATTTCTGATTATGAGAGGTGGGATAAATAGCACAATGGAAGTTTCTGGTATAAGGAAGGCTGTGTCGGATCAAGAGCTATTCTTGCTTCTGCTATAGATTTATGGTTTTTCTTGTTGGCTGTTAGAGGTACTTTACTGTTGTCATTCTTTTGACTTCGGTAGTTTGTTAGGGAGGGATCAGTCACTGGATTGATTTTTCACTGTAAATCTTGCTTAGGCAGGAAAAACAGATAGATTATGGTTTTTAATCAAAATTACATGCACAGTTTTTCTCTTAACTTATAGTCCTAGATGTGAAGACATTCACTTATTTATAGAGATGTCTCTCTATTGTTCCTTCTTTCGGTTTACTTGGCAAATAGAAGAGAAGGGAATAGGTAAATAGATTTAGGGGTGATTCGTGTTTATACATTGCTTGTATGCCAAAATGCAAATTGTCATATGTGGAAGCACGGTCTAAGTTTATGCTACCATTATAGTGCTAAGTTGCTATTTGAGAGGGAGATTTGATGGATGCAGAATGTGCTCAATGTTTATCTCTTGTCTTGTGTCCCAGCCAGTAAAATTTTCATTCCTTTCAATAAACAGCAATAGCAACAACATATGGTCCCCACTTGCATAAAGTCTCGTGATGTTGTCCGATACTATTGACAGAGGCCTCTTTTCCACAAGCAATGGGATATGCTTATGACTTATGAGGAGCTTTTTGCTAATGTGAAAGATTTGTGTTCCATTTCCTGATGAGATTCTCAGATTGGCTTTACCTATTTAGTGGGAACAAATTGCTCCAATAAAAACTAACATTAAAATGCTCATGGCCTTTATTACTCTTGCAATCTTCAATTTGAAAGCTATAAATTTGTAGATCTTCTCTTTTCTGTCATGAACATTGTTGTTTAAGTGGAATCATCTTAATACTCATAAATCTTAGTCCCATATGGCTTCAGGGTGAACCAAGTTTCCATCTCTTTGGCTTTATCATGTGTGTGGCAGCTACTGCAGCACGGGCATTGAAATCTGTTCTGCAAGGGATCCTCCTTTCTTCTGAAGGGTAGGCTCTCTCTCTAAACTCCTCCTCCCACCCCCAAAAAAAACCCCCGACCCTGCTGCTTTTCTTCTCTTTCTGTCCTGTTTGTGCGGGTCCCTCCGTTTCCTAGTGTTGCATTTTGCACTGTGTTAGAGTAGTTGAAAAATAATTGAAGGCGAGAGAAATTTTTTTACAGGGAGAAGCTGAATTCTATGAATCTGCTATTATACATGGCTCCCATAGCTGTGGTGTTTCTCCTCCCAGCAACACTTATCATGGAGGAAAATGTGGTTGGCATTACCCTAGCTTTGGCAAGAGAAGATTTTAGGATCATTTGGTATCTGCTTTTCAATTCATCACTTGCGTATTTTGTCAACTTGACCAACTTTTTGGTCACAAAACATACCAGTGCTCTGACTCTCCAGGTACAAATTTCTTCTTGATATGGATTTTTTAGTTTTAAGTTTAGATATTGGCTACCTCTGCTCTTGTTCAATGTTGTTCTAATTGAAAAGGAGAAAGAGGTCGTTAGTGCAAAAACGTTGTGTTGGATTGTAAAGGATCTATTGAAGTCCAGATAAAAAGTCTAGGAGGCATTCATATCTTTGTGCATCATCAGATTATCGCACTTGTACCTTTGTTGGTATAGATTGATCCTAGATAAACACTATGCAGAGGCATGAGAAAGAGTATTGGTTTTTTATGCAATCGATTAAGTGGACTTGACTACCCTATCTGAGGGGAATAAAGAAGTGATTTACCCATAATTATCGGCCGATTACTTTATGGAGACTGTTTATCCACTGAACCTAGGAGAATTTTAATTCGTGGAGGTCCTTGACAATTATGTATTGATAGGAAATGGAGTTGTTGGCTGACCATAAGCTTGACATGGAGGAACTTGTCCTATTGGGGGCTACATGTTATATAACTAGGGAGGAGTTGTTGTGTAAGGGTCCTATGGTTGTGTAGCTAATTCTGTTCCCAATGGCCTGACATGCTTCTAGGATATCGATGAATTTGGCAGTTTGGCATCTTATAGTTCACTCTGAATTTTACTGGTTCTGATAAAAATGATGTCTCAAATGTTGCGGAATCTTTAACCTTTAAATGATAGTTCCAAGAGCAGCATTTTCTCAGTGCTATGGTCAATCTAAGGTATTGCTTTTTAAATACTTCTTGGGCTATATATAGGTATTGTTGGTCAGTGAAGTAAGTTATGTTGGGCCAAATGGTGTTTCTGGTTTTATCCCTTTCTTTTGAGAGTATATAGATATCTACTCATATGTGTCGCATGTTCAATCATATTCGGTGGAGGGGATTTGCCTTCTCTATTCGCACTCAGTAATTTTGTGTACATGTTCCTTTTCTCCTCTATTTTTATTAGCGGAGGAAGGGCAGGGGAGTTGTGTCGACTTATTGGTATTTTTTACTTTGAACAAGTTGTTTCCTTGTATAACGAACATCCTTTAATGATGTTGTCAGGTTTTGGGATAACCATCCTTCGTGATGTTTATTTATTCTTTAAGTGATGTTGATTGGACTTGGAATGGCCAAAAGGATTGAACGGAAGAGTTTCTAAGAATTGGTTGTTCTTTCAGGTGCTGGGAAATGCAAAGGGCGCTGTAGCAGTGGTGGTGTCAATCTTGATTTTCAGAAATCCTGTGTCTGTCACAGGAATGCTTGGCTACTCCTTAACGGTCTTAGGAGTTATACTCTACAGTGAAGCCAAAAAGAGGAGCAAATCATAATTATTCGCTGAAGAATTAAGAGCCTTATATTTGTTTTCCAGCATTGGGCGATTTAGTGGAGGCAAGTTGGGCTTGTGCTAGCGGCTGGTGAAGGTCTCGCCTATCATTCTATTTTTCCCCCCTGGAAGCCTGGAGGTGGTTTCCACTGTGTTAGCAACAATTAGACAAGATTAGTCCAAAGTAGAAAATTCAATAAGTGAATGATTTGTCTCTTATGTTTCCAGTTTTTGGGGTTGTGGAGATACATCATTTTCTTTTATATTCTTTTATAGAGGCTGTAGAATTGAGTATCAACACAACCAATCTGTTATTGACGTTTCTTACAGTGATTAACTAATGAAAGGAGATCGTGATTTTAATTATGTCTGCTCATTTATGTTTGAATTGCTCATTTCTTTCGGACAATGTGGTCCAGTGGAAACGTTGCAGCATAGTTAATTATGTTTGGGCTGCGTATGGTAACCATTTTGTTCTAAAAAATTGATTCCGATTAAAATGACCTTTTTTATTCTCGTTCTTAGATGAGTTTTAGAGAATCAGAATGCGTTTGATAACTGCCCAAAATTTCTGTTTCTGGAATAGAAATGCATTTGACAACTGCACAAATTTCTATTTCAAAAAACTGTCTCTTCTTAATTTTTTTCATTTTAGTCAAATAACTATGTAGTTATTGTATAAAATTTCATTCTAAATTGAAGACTAATTTCCAATGCACACTAAAATAATTTAAAATATATTATTTTTTTAGAATGTCATAATTGAAACACAAATTTTAATACATTATGTTTGAAGTTCGATTGAAGCATGAGACAGTTCCCATATTAAAAACTTATTTTTTTTCTTTAAATGTTGCGTTGTCCAAAATACATACAAACGTAGCAAACTAATAATCAAATTATCCACTGACCAAAAAAATAAAAATAAATTATCCTCCTTGATACGAAGTACAAGTTATTCACTATCATTTTACAGCTTCCGTCCTAAATCCAAGTGTGTGTTTAGCTTCAGCTCTACGTGCAAATATTTACATTTTGTGACGCACAGCTACGAGTATATATGTTATCATCCACATGTTGGATGCCATCATCTTTTGTGACATTTTTTGCGGAAGAGTGAAATCTATAAAATTTAGGAAATTTAGGCCTAAATTTATGAAAATGAGGTCAAACTAGCCTAATATAAGCTTATTCTATCTTTAGGGATTTTCTAAATTTTTTGAGATTTTTTTATAAATTTTCCAATTTTTTTTTATTTTTATTTTATTTTATTTTTATTAGATTGAAAGAAAATTGACGAGAGAATTGAGAGGGAAAAGTAACAAATATGAGACTTCATTTTGTTTGGTGATTCATAAAGTGATTCTTTTTTCGAGAACCAACTTTTTTTTTTCTGGATTTTTTTTCTAAAACCGATTCTGGGAACAAAATCAGAATCAAATTTATTTACGTTACCAAACACGATTCTCATCCTTTTTTGTTTCCAGAATTCAGAATAAGAGAATGAGAATAGTTTTCATGCGAGCCTTTGAAGACTAAGTGGAAATGTTGAAAGGACTTAAAATGCTCCCCAGATAGAGTTTTGAGAATTTCACCGAATGCACGTGATACACTGGTTGGGAGTGGCCAATTCTGTCTTGTCCCCGAACTTTTGACGCATGATTCAGAGTGATGACAGCCTCGATGATTCAAGCCATTTCTATCTACAATGTAACTCAGATGTCCATATTATTGAATTTGCCATCAGTTTTTCATAACAATCAGTTATAACCCAAGGCTCCAACTAGTCGGGTTATCACTTTCATAACATTAGAGAGTCATCCTTTACTACCAAGTAGCCATGGAAAAGGCAGCTCAACTGACTTTGCTGCTCGTCTGGGAAACTACAGTATGTCAGGAAAAACAAGGGAAATAAGACATGTAATTTCAGTAGCACAAGTTTGCAAACGAGAAGCAAACTGCAAGAAAATGTCCAAAATTCATATCTGCAGTTAAATAAAAATGTCAAAATTCACAAACTCAGACTCGGAATTGCATATTATCCATCACAATGTAATAAAGGGCTTGTCACTGGATTTGTGGAAAGCAGAAACGGAGGAACCAAGTTCACTAGCTCCTCCACAAGATGATCAAGCTAGACAAACAAAAGGCACACATCAATACGACCAAATAACCGCACAAGAATCATCATAATCAAGGTCATTTTAAGCTTCTGGAATTGACGCTGCCGCCCGTTTCATGGATGCAGACTTGATGAGATGGTTATAGCTTCCTTTCTCCTTAAAAAGCTGGGAAAAGTGGTGTTTGCAGTACAAGATGCCCTCTAGAGCTGCATAGTTTGATGGGGTTATGGGGCAACCTCCATGAGAGCACTTGAAACATGATTTGTGATAGGTCTGGCTCTCCACTGTTACCTGCATTTTTTTTTTCAATAAATATAGAGTTAGCCACGCAGTTCCTTTAGGGAATATAAGTTGAGCCATTAAAACCCAAAAAGAAAAAAAAATTATTGAAGCAGAGGAATAAAGAAATCAACTAGAAAGCTGTTGAAATGCAACTTCGAGCACCTACAATCATTCTACAAGAAGCAATGTTACACTGATGTGAAATCGATTGCAAGAAAGGCACGTGCTAAGCAGAAGTTTAACATTTGTAAATGAGCAGTTTCTGCTCGGGCTGTCCGACAACTTTTTCCTTGGAAGCAATTAACATGGGTGCTTCAGAGCTCTACAAGAAGGGAAAACAGAAAATGGGAATTTCAGGGGAGACATAGCTCTATAGAGTAACAACAATGCTTTCTGTATTCCCTCATCAAACGGACAGATTATCATAGAGAGAACTCGTGCCACCACAGTTTCCACATTCAAATATTACTCCCCATATACATCATGCCTTTACTTGTCGAGTGCTTGACTAGCAAATATGTTCCCATACAAATATATCAAGAATGCAACACAGTAAGGAAAGGACTGCTACATTTTTTCTGACACAGCATAAAGCAAAAGAAGCCATGAAACCCATAAATATTACAACCTCCAGACAAAGGTAGAGGCCTGTCCATTCAAGAACAAGATAGATAAAAACTGTGCAACAATACATGCAATTACCAACAATGCGAAAACTAGGACTCTGTGTGAAATTACTCTTATAGAAAGCATCACTATCAAACTGGTAGCCTCATAATTGACATCCCATATCAAGACTCTTTGAGATAAGCAAAATGTACCTTCTCCAGTGGATAGGCAGTTTTGCCACAGGTTGCACATTTATCTTGTGTACCAGAAAACATGCCAGCAGCCTTGCTGGGTGATCTTGTCTGCAAAATTAAATGGACTAGCAATGATACTCCATAATAATGTGCTATGTTTTATGCGCTCATAATTGGCTCAAGTGATCTAATGGAAGTTTACCAGTTCTGGAGTTGACTTCTCAGCTGACTTTGCAGCTGTTGAACATGAATCATTGCAAATTAAGTGGTGTTAAACAACTGCCGGCCAATCACATCAAGAACATGACATTAATAAAGCACAAGACTTACGTGACTGAAAGTTCTTGTTGAAATTACCAGTCTCCTTGAACAGCTGCTCAAAGTGAGGCTTGCAGTAAAGAACTCCTTCCATTGAGGAGTAACTGCTCAGCTGAAATCATGACACGGATCCTTATAAGGCAAATGCATTTGCTGCATTATCCTTAAAATGCACCTCTAATCTGTGGCAGACAATGACTATATAACGTTGACTTCGTTTTCCCAAAAGGATTATTGAGTGAGCTTAGTCATAAATAGAGGGATAGCACAGAGCAAAGGCATATACTTTAAACTCAACTTCCATCCATCAGGACACGATGCTCAAATACTCGCTCAATGCGCACAGAACATTAAGTAATTACTTGAAATAAATGCACTATCCAAGTTTCTTCTTCTATACTCAAGTCTACCGAATATACATGACAAAGACATTACATCCACATGTAAATGTATCATCGAACATAAACCGGAGATTGTAAGCCAATGAAAAAATGGCACACCTTCAATGTGCCTTTGCAGTGGCTGCACTTGAAGCAAGACTTGTGGTATGCAACCCCATCTGCAGATAACTGTTCGACAGGATAAACTGTCTTATTGCAAGCCTTGCATTTAACTTGGGTGCCGGTAAATGACATCCTTTTGATCCTTTAGATCTACCTCTTCTGTCAATCAACTTCCCCCAACTGCCAACAAAAGCCGCAGACCAGATCGACCAAATATCAATTGACTCCTGCTTCCTCAACTACAGCCGTACTTCCAGATAAAACAAGCTTAAAATCAGAATGCGCGAACAATGAGAATCATATAACACCGCCCTCTAACGGAAAATGTCCCTCTAATCAACCTTGACGAAAGAAATGACCACTCTAGAGTCATGAACAAAGAAATGAAGAACCTTGACATGTGAACATCCGAATCAGCTGCAAGAACCCACTTGGCACAATTAAAGTAAAGTCGCTGGATTTTGTTAAAAGAGAGCTAAAAATGCTATTGAGTTCTCTACAAAAGATCTGAAGCGTCCAAAAACACAAAGGGGAAAAGGTTCTTTGACCGAAGGACCAAATCATGTGACTAACGAGTAACAATGTGCGGGGCATAGGAATGCATGTGAAATGGGTTTGAACCAGAAGCATAAGCACCAAGATCTGGCTCGAAAAGGTAAGATGAACATCAACAAATTAAAAGAAATAAAGATGGGTACCTGGAACAGAGGCAAAAAGAAGCAGTAAAGGATTGATTTTTTCAGCCCGAACGAGCTGAAATGTCGAAGACAGAGAGGAGGAGGCACCAGAACGGACACAAAGGAAGAATTGGGCGACAGTGATTTATCGCCAAAGAGGATCTTCAGAGAGAGAGAGAGAGAAATAGAGAAGGGTCGCTCTTTTTTGCGGAGAGCGGATGCAGCGAAGTGGATGATGATGCTGATGATGGTGGTAATAATTTTCTTTTCCTTTTTTTTTTCCTTTTTGGCGTGCTCCTCTTTTGAGAGAGAGAGAGAGAGAGAGAGGAGAGAGAGAAATGAAAAGAAAAGGGGAGGAGGAAAACGTTTGTGAAGTCGCGTGGGAAGCAAAAATGGCTCCGCACTCGATCTGCTTCAACCAACTCTCCCTGACGCGGCTTTCCTGCTTTCCATTTGGATCTCTGTCTTCTTCTTCTTCTTCTGTCCGCGGGGGTCCCCACTCCCAGATGTGCATTAAACCACCTTATGTAAAAACACTATTGAAATGTAGTTTTGTCCCTAATTTCACTTATCAACTAAATAGGATATCATAAGGTTGACCCTAACTTATGAATTATGCTCCGCCCATCTACGTATGTTTTGGGCCGCGAATGATAACCATTTTGATTTTTTTTATTTTTCTATTCCAGAGAATGGATTTAGAACAGAAATTCGTTTGGTAAAACAAATTCATTTTTCTTTATTTTTTGCGATAAAATTTTTATTTCATAAATAGATCTAGAATATAAATGAGAAGTGTAAATTTTTTATTTTTCTATTTTTGAAACAGAAATAGAATAAAAAAATTTCTCCTCGCGTGTGATCTCTCTCTCGTCCATATCGTCGGCCGCTGATTATCGATCTCTATCTAGTAATTTTAATAAATTTTATGCTATTATCAGACGAAATTTTTATTTCGAAATTAAAAATATTATATCGTTATTAGACGCATTTCTTTATCAGAAATTCATTCGGGATCGATCAAAAATAATTTCCGAAAATATAATGATTATCACTCCTACCCTTAGACAGCCGATCCCAATTCAGAAGAAGCTACCCGGCTGACCGTGCTCTTTGCAACGGAGAAGAAATGGATTGGAGTTGGAGACGAATTAAAAAATAATAATAATAACGGAAAATATACCCAAGACTTTTCTAAAACCACGGCTCCATTAAGCACCTCGTGGCTCGGCTCCAAGCTCTCCAGCAAAGCCGAGCCAGGGTCCTTTGACGAAAAGGAACATGCGAGCATGACATTCCCCCAAAACAACGGACAACCCATTTCGAGGAGTTGAGTCCACCATTCTCCTCCACGCGCCTTCCCATGCACGATGATGCCTCCCGTCCATCATCGCTTCTCCTTCCCTGCCTCGGAACATGTCGCCCATTTGATTGCCTTCTTGTCCTTTTATGTCCCCGAAATTTCTCCCGCGGTGAAATATAGCTCGCGAAAAGTCGTTTATCGGCTTTTCGTTAAGAAAGGCACAGTCTCTTGACCAACTCTGGACGAGAAGGATAATAGACAAATGAACAAGAATCAATTCAAGTTGAACAGAAACATATAGATACAAATCGTACAGAAATTTAAAGTAATACAATGAAATTTAGTCGACGATACTATATCCAGAGATACGTCGGAATTTAATCGACGACGTGAATCTGAAAGCTAAAGCATGAAAGATAAAGTGCGATACACGAAAGTAAAGATAAAGCAAATTTGTTTGATTTGTGCATGAACGATTGCAGTTTTTCTTATGGTAATGTTTCAACCAAAAAAAAAAAAAATGACTTCCTTATAATGATTTCTGGCGATTGCATTTCCTCGACTAACTTCCATCGATTGCCTCCATGTACCTATATATTTCCACAAGTCTCACACACATGTTTTCAAACGGTTACCCTTGCCATAAGTGAAGTGCCCTATGAACTTGTTTCTCGTAACAGTGGCTGTCCCACGATTTTTCTTTTGAGAGGTAAATGTTCCCTCAAAAAACATGTGCCTCTCTCCTCAACTGTCTTTTCAATTTTATGTTTCAAAAATGGCGTTTCAATGTCCCTCAGCTGATGCTCGTATCAATGGCTGTTCGTTGTTGTATTTCGACAGCTGATTACGTAGGATTGGTGAACACCTATGCCGATTAACATATGTTAATCTCTATGTTTTGTCGATAAGCTGGCACACGTGCAGTGAAACTAACGTGCCATGCGCGTGATTGTCCATTATCACGTGTCATTCACGCGTTTGTTTTCATTCACGTGCTAGGCGTGTGCTTATCGACGACCAGATTATCTTTTACCTCAACAACTTCTTTTGGAGAAAATTTCATTTGTGACTGGTGAGCTTTGATCGAATTTGCAATCGGGCCACAGCAACTTAGTTATCCTTTCACGCTACTCTCTACCGCTCTGATGGAGCCTACGTGAGCTGTAAAGTTCAGTTGTTAACTCTCGGCTGTTGTGCGTGAATTCGCTGCATTAACGAAGAAACATAAGTGCATGCAGTCCACCAACTTTAACACACCCACCAAAAGTCGAGTACCGTTCAGGAAAGCGCTGAAGAACCCGTGGACATTTTAAGGACACTGATCATCGGAGCAATGTCTTGGGCCATCTAGCAGATAGGATCACTCTTCGGAACGGGATCGGCCGAAGAATTCGGGCGAGTTTGTAACGGGCCTCCACATCCCGGTGAAGATCCGACTCAGCCCATTCACAACCCGGATTCAGTTCCCCTTTTGGGTGCCCCTCCTCTCTTTCTGGCGTCTCAAATGTGAAGAGGACATGACGAGCAAACCAAATTGAGCTCTTTCGAATCACTCACTTGGGTATGTTATTCTCTTCTTCCTTCTCGTGTTTCTGGTCTTTGACGACGTTGCTTGGGAGCTTCAGAGCGTGACGATGCTCAATGAGGTCGCTCGCGATGTGCAGCTTTTCGTATCTGTGCCTAGTTCAATGGAGACCACTTCCCCTCGTGACAGTTTGTGGTTGCTTTGCATGCGATGATTGAAAGGAAAATATCTTAGCTTTTCTGTGTTTTGATTGCTAATGTGTATGTGTCTGTGTGTATTTTGTAAAATTCCAATTTCGAGAGAGAGCGAGCGCGGGCGATATAGTTGCTTGATCAGAGATTGTGTTCAATTGG
The DNA here is from genome assembly GCF_020921035.1 of Rhodamnia argentea. NCBI lineage: Eukaryota > Viridiplantae > Streptophyta > Magnoliopsida > Myrtales > Myrtaceae > Rhodamnia > Rhodamnia argentea. Next base: position 2,605,984 of record NC_063154.1, on the reverse strand, counting down.
AGCAACCTGGACAAATGTGTCGTGTTTAAATCTATATGTCTTTCGTTATAGTTGTTTTTTGGGTGCTTTCTGGTGATTTTCAGATTTCTGACTAAAGCCGTGGCCAATACAATGAGAGGGTGTCCATTTTTCAAATTACTTTGGGAACTACGTGTCCAGAATGTCTTTTAAGACACAAAAACGATGCAATCCTTTCGGAGAATTGGTTTTACTCTGTGATCTGGGGTTTTATAAGTTCTGCTCGTTAAATGAATTTGCTAGAGGTTCCGTGCCAAGTTAGGATCTGAAGTGCATTCAGTTTGCTGTGTTGGATTCCAATAACTGAGCTGCGCTCCGGAAGAGCATTGTTCACAAATTATATCTGCAGAGTATACTTAGCAAACTATACGTGCCTTATTCATGGCGACACTAGAATCTCTAGTTGAACATGCTGCTTAACAATGTGGACACTTATAAGTTGCGTGGAACGATTATTATTTTCAAATTTAACCTTCCCTTTTTTCCTTGGGCTCAAATTGAACCACAGTTCCTCCTTCCATGCACTTGCATTTGGCATGTCCATGCCAAGATTCCCACACACATGGGAATGGGAATGTACCTTTTCCTTTTTTTTTTATCATTTAGTAGAAACTGTGTTTATTCTGTGCTCTGAAGTTTTGGTCTTTATCAGTCGGCGCTTCTCGTTCCTTTATAAGTCGGTCATTGTTTGCATTGATTATGCTGCTTATACATGTCTTGACAAAGTCTTATTTTCTTATATGTTTCTTCTGTTTTCAGAATCTTCTTTCCTACTTCTTTTGAATGAGTGGGGCCATGAAGGGGCCATGGAGTTGTCCGTAGCATCAATGATGAGTCTGAAGTGAGAAATTTACTCCCTGCTGTTGCCGCAGCTGGAAGTAAGAAGTCTAGACTTCATGCTAATAATCACAACTGCGGTGAAGATATGTGGATGAGCTCATCACATACAGTGCCAAAGTCAAAGGCATACTGGACACCAGACCTCCATAAAGTATTTGTCAACCTCTGTCTGGAGCAGGTTAATGGGGGGAACAGGCCAGGGACACATTTTACAAGAGAGGGATGGATGAATATCATTGAACTATTTCATGAAAGAACAGGAATTAGTTATGATAGGAGGCAGATGAAGAGCCACTGGGATGTGATGAGGGAACAGTGGAAGGTATGGTGCAAGCTAACTGGTACTGGTTTTATGAAATGGGACCGGAGTTCCAACAAGTTTGGAGCTAGTGAAAAAGAGTGGGCTCTGTATGTCAAGGTACAAAAATTAATTAACTCTTTTATCCTTTCCATTCAGTTCGGAAAATGGAGAGATAAAGTCATACATTACTTGATTTGTCCCAGGCAAACCCAGCAGCTGCACAATTTCAGTTTAAGGAACTCCAGTTTGTAGACAAATTGGAAATCATATTCGATGGAACAATAAGTAAGAAAGATGCAGGACTTCTCACTCAACGTAGGCAAAAAGGTGGTTCAGTGACCTCACCCTTGCAAACAGAAGGTCAAGCCAGAACAATGAAGGTGCCCAAAATTGAGGCTGTACATGAGCTTTGTATAAGCAGTGGTTCAGATGGTGACCTAGATAAATTCAGCGAAACAACTGGTAGACAAAACTCGTGCTTGCCGGCTCTCAACCCAAAAGTTAAGTGGACACCTGATTGTCACAAGATATTTGTTGATCTCTGCATAGAACAGACATTGAAGGGTAATAAACATAGGATGTATCTTACCAAGGAAGGCTGGAGACACGTCATCAGATCATTTAACCCCAAGACTGGTCTTTTGCTTGATAAGAAGCAATTGAAGAATCATTGGGACGTAACTAAGCAGCAATGGAGAATCTGGTGTCAGCTGGTTGGTGATAGTAGGATGAAATGGGATCCAAATACCAAGAGATTTGGTGCGACTGAAGATGATTGGAATGACTATATACAGGTATTCTAATGAGCTCATTTTAGGTGTTCTACTTATGTGGAAGTGGAGAGAGTTTCTGATAGTGCTATGTATCCAATGCAGCAAAACCCGGAATCTGCACAATTTCGGTATAAAGAACTTTATCTCACTGACCAGCTGGAAGTCCTTTTCGGTGGAAGAAGAGACTCCGGAGAGCCAGAACCTCCAAGGAAACATAGGAGGCTAACCAATAATTCAATCACCTCAACCGTGCATACCACAGAGCCAGAAATTGCCAAATCGGAACTGAGGAAGGAGCACTTGAGTGATGCCATTGAATCGAGGAGCACTGCGACCATGCGGAGGAACGCTGCCAGTCTTGCGTCATGCAGAAACAAACTAAATTATAGTATTGGTGAATGCATCGAGTGTCTTGATGAGATGGAGGATGTGGAGCAGGGAAGTGACCTATATTTGTTTGCATTGGAGGTCTTCCTGAAGAGGGAATATAGGGAAATCTTCCTACAGCTGAAGAAGCCTGGCGTGCGGATTGCATGGTTGCAGCGCCTGCAGTCAGTTGATCCATCTATTGGCTAAGTGCAACCAAACTCTTTCGTGCTTTTTGTTTTGTGAGCAACGACAGGATCAGCTGTTAGAAGTTCAATCTGTAGCAATTGTAGTGAGCCTCTTCATGTAAATTGTTCATATTGGTCCAATGTAGACCGAAGGATAAAGGTCGATTGGGTTTAGAACTCGTTGAGGGAATAGGATTGTGTAAGGAGATAGCGATTGAGTTGCTCTCTAGCTTCCAGAAGTATTACTGAACTATGGCTTTGTAAGTATATAAGACTGGTAGGGCTTAGACAGAGCTTTTATACTAAACCGTAGTTTCTAATGGTGTCGTAAGCCTGTCCATTCAGGTGCGGATCTCGTATATTTGGCAGGTAAATCCTGCGGTTATGAGGCAAGTCATGTACTGTATGAGCTGATGGCGGTCAGAATCCTACCCTTGCATTGATATTGCCTTAAATAAATTGCTGTATTTCCTGATCGCTCAAGTCATTTCGCAGCTCTAGTGCGTTCCTCTTGATTTATGGTGCTTATCGTGTTTAGTTCCGAGTTTTGACTATTTACTTACACGCCGGTAGTGAAATTAGTACTCCTGAGTCCTCCCAGCCCCAGTTCAAAGGAACCCAATGAATGATCTAGCATTCAAATTGCATTTTGTTGGGATTCACTGGACATCCAGTTAAGGGAAATAGGTCTACATACTTTCCAAATATAGCATATTATAAAGGAATTGCCGCAGAGACCCTTATTTTCAAGACGTGGCCCTTGGAATCCAACTTAATTTTCTTCTTCTTGGAGAAAGGATGAATCTTACATGTTCGAGGAATGGCTGTCGTGCATACTTCACTTTATCCTAGTTTTTTTTTTTGGGGGGTCGAAATCCTAGTTTTAGGGACTGTGACATTATTCACACTTGGTCCAATTTAAGTTGCTGGAATCCTGTAGGAAGCAGACAGTTGACGTAGAGCTTCGACTTCATCCGTAGTTTCGAAAGCAAGCACACAACCCGTTTTGAATTCGTGTATGAGTTCCCTGACGTAAAACCCTACTACAACAAATGAACAATGGAAGAAGATAGGTGCTCCACTCTCCTTATATGTGGCGAAGACTAAATTTGATCACTTCAGCAATCACCCACCATATAAAGACTCTGGAGCTGATTAAAAGTTTGGGCATGGTTAAGTTGAGCGGGATTGACGCTCAACGCATCACCGACTTGAAACAATCATCCACCATGGAGCAAAACCAAATCTGCTTCTTTTGGATGTCAGTGTGCCGAAGAATACTGGTAACAAATTGGGTTTGGAATCTTGAATATCAACTTTCCAAAGAAAGGACCGGTTAAAGCATCCATGTGGCTACTAATTATGCCTGCGATTCGGAAACCATCCTTTTCCAATGCTTCCCTTCGCCTGGAAAAGTATGTTCTGCTATCAATTTGCAGTTCATCGTCGGATCTGTCAGAGAGTAAACTAATTCAGATAAGAAAAAATTCATATCCAATTCAACCTAATAGTAAATAAAGGCTCAAGGCTATGGAGAATTAGCCTTTCATAGAACTGAGAGAGAAAATGGTCATGTCACAACCCCACAGCTCAAGAGCTTGGCAGATCTGCTGAATCCGATCACTTAATAGATCCATTATGTACATTCTTTCTGTCTATAAGACCTTCTCACCCAGAAGCATTTCTACATGTGGAAGGGCTTGGATGCAACCTTGGAAGCAAGAATTTTCGAGAGTGGAAACGTTTTTCCATGAGACAACAGCAACATAAGAATAAACATGGCCCAAAGCAGATATATTGAGCCTAATGTAATCACTAGTGCAAGTATGAACAAGGATCTAAATTAGCCACATGAGACTTCTAATATATTCCATTTTCTTGAAGGGATGATGAAGGAGAAATTCACAACACTCCAACAATATATTAAGAGATAATGGGCCAACATTTCACTAAAAGACGTTCATTTTCAAAAGAGTTGTCTCTGAATTAACCGAAGTACCTCATAATCAAAGAATACCAACTTCTGAATCCTGCAGAATATATGATCTCCATGGCAACATTCTGTTCTCTTTGTGATTTTCGAGAGAAGAAAACCAAAGTCCACCCACCTGCTTGCAACTTCGTATACAATTGAAGGAGATAATTTTGCTTTAAATGATTTGACTCTTCAAAGCTCTCACTATCAAAATTGGCAAATCTGTTCCATGAAAAAGAATGTGAGAATCAAGGAACTCGATGGAGGAGTGTAAACATTGATGCCTCATTAACTTCCCTTCCCTAGATTGACCTTCAAAAGTTGGTAATCTGAAACTTAGGTAAAGAAGAAGGATGCAACTGCTGCTGGTGGGATGTGAGGAGCCACTATATGGCAATAACTACAAAAATGAACTTCCTAAGGAGACTAAAACAAAGAAGCAAAAGAGGAAAAAAAATGGACAATCAGAGTCTTATCATCAATCCCTTGCCCCTTGGACGTGCGATCAGAATTAATTTGTTGGCACTTCGCATGGATCAATAGTAAGAAACAGCACAGGACTGACGATAACTTACCTGTTTGTGAAGAGATCAACATTAAGTGGATGCAGCGATAAAATGTCATCTGCATCCATTAAAACCACATCTAGACCACCATCTACTGCTGTAACAGCACCGAGATAACTCTGAATCACTGCATTCGTGATATTTAATTCTCTAGCATAGAGACCTCCTTTGATGTATTGCTTTGCAAGATCCCCGCAAAAGGGAGGACAGTTATGTGCTTTCAGGCCATTGAGCTCTGCATGCTGAGCATGTATGTCACAAATTCTATGATTATCAATCAACTTATGACTTTGAACAACCCCCGAATTTTTACTTTCGCAAGATTGCAACATCACTGCTAACCCAATCAGCAAGCTGATTAACAAGATCCCAACCGTTACCAGTGCACCTATGAACATAGTAGCAGCGAAAGATGACACGAAGAATCCTGATTCCACCAAATAACTGCTATTCATCTCTGCATCAAAGAAACCATGCAGGAAAATCGCTAATTAAACAGTTTGCCACAATTTTGCTAGAGAGATAATGTTCCAGTGCAATGTATAAAGAACAATACACTAATTGCTGAACAATAAGAGGACTCCCATCCCACCCCAATTCTTCCAATATGATTATGATATCTCGAGTAGCATATTGGTGATTTCTACCATGTTCCAAAAATTCTGTAAGAATGCAAGGAAAAAAGATTGGAAGACCAAAAAACTTTAACAGGTAAATACGGAAACAAAGGATTAGTCTATCATTTGCACTAGTGATGCAACTTTTGAATCCATAAAAAATCACATTACAGGAGCTAACACACCATTGGCCGTTCGCACATTGACATATGCAGAAGATTTTACAGATGGGGACTCGCACATACGGAATTGCAGTAGATGAAGTTGCTGCATACCAGAACCTCCTCTGCTTGAAAGGCTCCGGATTGAGTAGGTTCTTTCCATTCGATGGGTATTATCAGACATGATTTGTACTCCTTAGTAGTTCCCACCTCAACTACTCCCTCCCAGGAACGTTTCAATCCCTCCCAAGAATAAGAGCAAATAAGGGTCACCAGGGATTTGGACGAGCAGGTGATACCTTGTGAAATTGGCAGTTGAGGGAATGAATGGAGACATCCTCTTCCTCTATACTACATAAATTAGCTTGGACGTCTTTCATACACAATATCTGCAAAGAAGCAGTAAGGAATGTCACAACATTACCTTCGATATCTGCAAAGAAGCAGGAAGGAATATCACAACAGATTCAGTTTTCCTGGCAAATTTTCAGCAGTGGGAAACCAACCCTTCACTAAGCCCAGTTCTCCAGCGCAAATCCTACTTTTAACGACACCCTGAGTTACGTAACTGCTAGATACACAACCATCAGAATAAAGACTCATTACTCTTTGATGAATTGGTCACGTTTATTCTTAGAGCAGACAGCTACTCAGTTTTTTGCTATCAGGAATGCGATTATCTTGCTTTGCTTATTCCACTAGAGGATGTATTAAATTCAAGATCAAGACATGCTTGCAGAGCCTTCTAGGTCACTTGATAGGACCACTCCTAAGAAAAGAATCGAGTAAAAACAATCTTTGATAAAATCTTCATACAGCTCCACTACAATCGGCGGTACAAAGGCGCCAAATCTCAACATAGTCGTCTAACCACTGGCAAATTGTACCAGAGGAATTACAGCAGAAGAAGCCCAAATCGCCAAATAACAGAAGGGTCCTATCAACTATTGCTCAGTGATCACACTGAAGACATGCCAGTTACCCCCTGCGTTACATACTAAGAAAATTATGGTAATTTTAAGTATGAATTATCCTTATCACCGTGAAAAAGGTTCAAATACGATGCAGCAGCAATAATACGAAACGGGAGCAGCAAAATCTCAAATGGGTCGATACAAGGATCACGAAACTAGTGTAACAATTTTTCAAAAATGATGGGAAGGACCAAAAAGAAACGGATCGTTATTTGCGGGGAACCTGAGAGGGAGATAGCCGGAGGAGAGGTGGTGATGAATCACCTTCTCGCAGAAGGCGATAGATATTTGCCGTTATCGATCCCGTCGTGAATGACTCGACTCCATCTCCATTCTTTCTCGCGAGAAGGTTCGTCTTTTGCTTTCTTTTGCATGACGACGACGACGATGATGCTGACAACTGGACCAGTCAATTATTGTACTTTTCTGCTTAACGGGGACGAGACAAACGACCATCCCGCGTTGCGTGTGAAACATACATTAAACGAAAATATAAATAGAAGATAATAAATTTAAATCTGAGTAATTTTGATAAAGTTAAGGAATCACCCTTTCTGTCATCTTAACTTATATATGAAACGTGAATTAAAAAATGATATCATTGAGCCAAAAATGCCATTTATCTCACTTTAAATCTGTCTAGAATATATATTTTTCTTATTTTATCCTAAAAGTGATATCATCAAACAAATTTAACATGTGCATGAGAACTAGCCACATAAAGGTATGCTCTTTTATTAGTAGTTATAAAAATTTGAATTTGAAAGTTTCTTTTTTATTTTCATCTTGTAACACAGATGGAAGAACTAACAAAAAAAAATCTCTAAACCCATTATATTTATGTTAATTCAATCCCGAACCTTTCAATTGTATCAATTAAAATCCTAAATTTTTTCATTTTTTGCTAACTTTTTGAATTTGTTTCTTTTTTTCTGAATCTTTTTCCTTTTTTTGTTTTTCTCTTTTCTTCATGCCGGTGGCTAATCTCAAGCGATGATCCAAGAGGACTAGGCAAGAGTCGCCCACACTAGCAATCGGCCACAGTCACGGCATAATACATTACCTCATCGACTGCCAAATATAGAAAGAATTAGCACAAGCCGAAATTTCTCCAATAAGCTTATGTCCAAGCTCCCTGTAAGACAATCTCAAGACAGTACAGTAGAACACACATTGCAAAAGAGACTTCCTTCAAGTTAACACTTAATCTTTCACACGCAATAAATGTTTGGGGGCAAGTCTTTTGATAGAGATCAATCGTCTATTTCCGGATGGGTTGACAGTTCCTTTTTTCTCATTCTAGTTATTGACACTCGAAATTCTCTTTATGTAGTTCCATTCCTATGTTCAGCAGTATAACAGATTCCACATGTCTGAAACAAAATATTAACCTACCAACATGTTTATGTGACATGTAATGGTGCCAATAAACATCCAAGCCGGGATCCTCTTTGCCAGGAGAAGACAATCTCATCCGAGTCGAACACACCTCGACTGCATCACCCTCCAAATCTCATTTGATGCGTAACATGACCAATTTTAGCACCAAATACAACTCTTATTCTATAATGCAGGAAACAAAATCCTCGCCCAGTGAAGAAGTACCTCATACAGGTCGAGTTGAATAAGTTGCCGACAATATACATACGACATCTAAAGGCATGGCATTAATGCTGTTGAACTGACTAGTAAGCCAAAATCCCGAGTATCCCTCTTTAAAAAAATTCCAGACCGTTTACCAGATTTACAGCTGTGTCTACATTCATGGCCAATTCAGCGGCAGCGCCAATGTAGGTATGTGGAGTCAACTTCAAGAGATTAACTTTTGCTTCCTCGGGTAATTCTAGACCTTCAATGAATTCTGTGATACTTTCTTGTGAAACTGCTCTTCCCCTGGTCAATTCCTTTAACTTCTCATAAGGCTCTGGGACCCCAAATCGTCTCATGACCTGTGCATATTAAGAATAAAGATGAGCAAGGCACGAATTTACTAATTGACATGGAAAGAAAAGGAAAATCATATTGAAAAACCAGAAAAGACTGTAGTTTGGAACAAAATTGGATAAAAATAGAAAGATCTGACAGAATTATGCAAGAATGGAGCAGTGCAGACTGATATCAAATATCATGCATACCCCATTGAAAGAGAAATATGGGAACTCCTACATTATCGAAAAAGGCAGTATTTTACTCCGGAAAAAAAAAAAAAAAAAACCCAATTAAGAGCCTTCTCCTTTCTTGATGCCCTTTTTTTCCATTGTTCAGGTAAGAAAATATTTATGATAAGCCATGTCATTCTCTTCAAGAATAAAATCATGACAATCCCATGACACCACCATCTCAGGCAAGAAGATAAAGCATGTATCATAAAAAGTAAATAGCTTTCATCGACTAAGATGAAAAATAGAAGTAAGATGCATACAGTTTGTATTGGTTCAGCAAGAACCTCCCATGAATGATTCAAGTCCTCGCTCAAGCGTGCCTCATTAACCTAGAAACAAGAGATATTAAACAGAAGAAATCATCCTTGTACAAGCAACTACAGCATTAATGTATTCTTCTGAAGAGCATATTTTTTGTGACTAAAACTAAAGAAGCCATCCTTTGCACATAAAAGAAGGTTGCCTATAAAGTCTGTGGAAAAGACTAAGATAGTCGAGATTCAACTTAGAGAGTAATCATGAGAATGCTTATAGACACGCCTATATTGCTTCGGTCGACAGCTGCTCATCTACATTCACCTTAGGGAAAAAAAAAAAAAGGAAGAAGGGAAAGGGAAAGCAGCAGTCTAACATCATACTCGTGGGATACCTGAAGTTTCCCTATGCCCTGCAGTGCACTTTTATAGGCAAGAAGAGAATGACCCAAGCCTTCACCCATGTTCCTCAATACAGTCGAGTCAGTTAAGTCGCGCTGCAATGAAAGACGAGCCAGAAAGTTTATCAGTGAAAATGTCGTTTCTTGGGTAAGTAGAGAAAAAAAATTGTTGGTGACAAGCAAGTAGAGGATACTTTCTTATAATAGCATCTATTGCCTGAAAGAGAATAGAAAATTGGTCTCACCTGCCAGCGTGATATTGGCAGCTTCATGCTTAAATGAGATAGACCTCCATTGGCTTTACCAAGATTGCCTTCGCTATTTTCAAAATCAATGGGATTTACTTTATGGGGCATGGTTGAAGACCCAATCTCACCGGCCCTAGTCATCTGTTAAAAAGTATAATTAAGAATTTAAATGTCTTCTCCATTAAAATAATTAGGAGAGAAGCAGATGCATCAGAGTTCTCACCTGCTTGAAATAGCCTAATGAAATGTAGCCCCAGATATCTCTATCAAAATCAATCAGTATATTATTGAATTGGATAAGTGTATGAAAAAGTTTCGCCATGTAATCGTGAGTTTCTATCTGCAATAAGTAGAGGCAACATCGATAAGTTCAAGCATTTACCAACATGAACAAGATTTGCCATATGATCACGAGTTTCTATCCGCAATAAGTAGAAGCAACATCTATAAGTTCAAGGATTAACAAGTCAACTACTGAGTTTTTTAACTGTAATCAGAAGACCCTAGGTAAAAGATAATGTCAAGCCAAAACTTTTAGCAGCATCAAACAGACAACTATTACTTAAAAATCTATCTATCTGTACATTTGAAAAACATTATGTATACGAGAACATTCAGAGTTTTTTTTTTTTTTTTTTGGGTAGGAGAACATTCAGAGTTGACCAAGCACGTCATGACTCCTCTGCAACTATGAGTACTGAAACTCCACGTTGAACCTTTGCCTTGACTTTATCATTTAACTGATCGCTACAGTTCTGTATGAACTTGTTTATAAGGAATAAAATGCTTACAGTAACAGCAACTCATGGATTCTTTTTTAGTGCTGATTATTCTTTTGTTTCATACGTATTATAGCAACAAGTGTACCATATTTTCAGGTACTCAGGCAATAATATTACTAATCCAAAGAACTGGAGAATAAAACCTTCACAAACACACCTGGGTAACATATGGATTAAAACTCAATCCAAGAGACTTCACAAATTCTTCAGCTATATGGGGCCAGTTAATATGAGGATATGCAGCTAGATGAGCATTATAGTTTCCCACTGCACCAGCAAACTTCCCCATGATCTCGACCTGATGCATTTCCTTCCTTTCTCTACTCAACCTGATAGCAAAAACTGCCATTTCCTTCCCCAATGTTGTTGGTGAAGCTGGCTACAAGATAACAAGTACAGATTTAGCGATCTGTCGTGATGGTTAAAGTGGAACTCATACAACAATCAAATAATGCACCGTTATCGAGAAAGAAAGAAACAACAGACATGTGACTTGGACAATTTCTGGGTCAGAGAACCATAGGAATATTCCACCATGCTAATCATGACATTAAGTCTTTTAAGGGTCCAAGCAGTGCACCTTTATCTTCATACTTGTAGATCATGTAACTCTGCCACAGCACTCAAAAAACAACAGTACCAAGAAGATTCTTGTTATATTTACCCAGCCAAAGCTGATAAATTACCTGACCATGTGTACGAGAAAGCATAGAAATGTGAGCATTATCCTTAGCCATGGTGCAAATAGCCATGATCAATTTGTCCATGACAGGAAACATGACATTCTTCATCGATTCTTTCAGCATCAATGCATGAGCGAGATTATTGATGTCCTCAGATGTGCAAGCAAAATGGAAAAACTCAAGCACCTGTACAGAGGGAGAGAACAATTGAATCATCTTTCCACTTTGCACAAGGATAAACCCAGACAACTGAAGAAGGAAAAAGACGTAGCAGATTATCTGAATATCACAGAAGTAAAGACTGGCTCCAAACCTGCGCTATCTCTGGATGTGATTGACACTTCTGTTTTAAGAAATATTCCACCGCTTTAACATCATGGTTTGTCACTCTCTCTATGTTTTTGATTTCCAATGCATCATCCAAGTTAAAACCATCGATTAGCCCTTGCAAAAAAGACTCAGCTTCTTCACTGAAGCTTGGAACCTCTGTTATTTCAGGGATTTGGGAGAGCTTCAGCAACCATTTAATCTGAAAGAGAGCACTAATAATATTTTCCTCAAAATGCTATTAATCATGAAAGAATAAAGAAAATAACTAGGGAAACCAGAAGGCAACCATCGCCAAATTTTTTAGAATATAAATACTACTAAAAAATAACAAGTACAGACTCTTTTTTTTTTCACGGTATATACTTTATACCAAATAGTAGATTTGCTCTAAACCAAATGAACTCGAATTCACCAGTTGTCCATCCTACACTTTTCCAACCTGATATCTAAAAATCATTTTGAAACATGTACCACTCAGTAGGAATATCAGACAGATCAGAGTATGCAATTATTGCACACAGAATCAGGTTCTGAAATTTCAGTATATGTTCGCAAAGGCATATTAAGCTCAATGGTACCGTTTGGTAGAATTATTGCACATATATTGGAGCATCATCATCGAATGCAATAAACCAATTAAATAATCAAGCAGATACAACATAAAAATGCGGTGCAAATTCATGTCGGCAGAGTTACAAGTAGAATGGGACAGTACCTCGACAAGAACACGAAAATAGATTAGGCCATATTCACTCATGTAAGGAGCAAGGTCCTTCACTTTACTCCAGTAACGACCATCCAAAGGTGACAAGGCTGTCAAACTTGAAAGCTCAAAATCGCACGAAATCTGGGTAGACATCTTGCCTGCCTGAAAATAAATAAATAAACACACATATTATATACCTTGAATTCTCAAGTCAATAGTCTCAATGGGAGACAAGCCGAGAGATAAATCCTAGCCAAGATTCTCTTTTCTCTAGAAGACGCAGATAAATCACCATATTAAAGGTCCAAGTTCTATACCGCATCCACCACATTCTACTCCTAGTGTCCATAATACCAAAATAAACGCAATCCCAAGACAAGAACAGATTTTTCTTCTACATTATTAGGTTTTCCTTTGCGTCCATCGTCTCGCTAACCAAACCAAACTCGTCTGAACCGAAACTTTGTACCTCGGATGATCAAAACAACGAATGGATCAAATACCTTGTCAAACGAAACAGTATAGTCCTTCAGCATAGCTCGGCCGGCGCAACTTTTTCGCGGGGTCGAGGTTGGCCAAACTAGGAACGAGGCACCGAAGGGGAACCGCGATTTGACGATCTCTCTCTGAATTGGCGTTCCAACTTCGAGCCCGCAAGGGCTGCAACCATTCAAAGCCCTAGAGCAAGGAGCTCCAAACTCCATCGGCACACTGTTGAAGCGAGACTCGACCTCAAAGTGTGGAACTTCAAGCAGCGGGAGTACCAGTTAAGCTCGGGACCGAAGAAGCTCGTTCGCGGTCTTTTTCGACTTTTCGTGCGTTATGGTAAGAAAGACAAACCCTAATCCAATTTGATAAGTGGTGTGCGGTTGAGTGGGTCGCACCACAGCGCGACCTGATACGACCGGGTATCTGATTGGCTGTCTCGTTTGGTCCAAGACCGGTCATTTTGGGCCGAGATTAATGGGTCGAACGGGCTCGGCCGGCCCATGGTAAAGTACGTTTGGAAAATGTGCTTCAGTAGAATTTGAATTCCACCAAAACTTAAGGCTTAACACCCAAAAAAAACCTCCAACTTTAGCATTTGTTATAATTACATCCAAAACTTTTTTTTGTCTCATAAAAAGCCCCAAATTTTACTTTTATCCTAATTCTACGGTCTAATACCCAAAAAAAAAACCCTTAACTTTAGCATCTATCCAATTATATCCCAAAAAAAAAAAAAAAAACTTGTCTCATAAAAAACCCTCAACTTGTAATTTTATTCTAATCCTACCACCGTCAGTCTTCCTTCCATAATCACTAATAGTTAATCCTACATGGCTTGAGTTTTCTCACCGAACTTATTAATGAATCTTCGAAATTCAGAAATAATAGGTTTCAAGAAAAATGAGGTTTAAGATCATTAGTCCAAATATCTCCATGTCTAGCCTTTTTTGGAATGCTGAGTGCTGAAGGGAATACGAAACGTACCGTCTTGGGTGACTCTATATCTCTCGACAATATGTAGGGGAAGTAAACTACAGAAAAGAAGTTCGGAAGTTTTTTCATGTCAACTTTACTGAGGTGTAATTCATTAACAACATAAAAATTTCAAATAGGATTAACTAATGGTGATTATAGACGGAAGGCTAATGATGATAGAATTGGGATAAAAGTAACAGTTGGAGGTTTTTTATGAGTCAAAAAAAAGAATTTTAGATATGATTGGGACATATGCTAAAGTTGAGGGTTTTTTTTGTACTAAGTAGGTAAAATTTGGACAAAAGCAAAAGTTTGGGGTAGAATTCGAACAAATATAAAAGTTTGAGGTTTTTTATGAGATAAAAAAAAAATTGGATAGAATTGTCATAAATGCTAAAGTTAGAGTTTTTTTGGGTATTGGGCCCCAAAATTAGGGATAACCGTGATCATTTAACAATTGTAATAAATAATAATTGTGCTCTTTCAAAATATTGAATTATATTTATTTTTAGTTTTGAAATAATTGGTTTTTTCCTTTGCCATAAAAACAGCATTTTCATGTGGAAAAAACTATTTTTTGACTTTTAAAACCTACAACAATGGTTTATGTGAATGAACCTCGAATCACACATCTGGTCGTGCATCACAAAGTTCAAATGCTGGATGAAAGCATGCGTCATGTGGCGCCCAAAAAACATGGCGGCCGAATGCTCTCGTATAATAAAATTACAATTACGCGCAAATATGATTTTCAATGAATACCAAATGACTCCAAGGTTGCTTATTAGGAAGTTAGCAAAGGGTTGGACATAGTCCTAGAGCTCCAAGACATGGACAAGACCAGTGAAAAGGTCTTCACATGATAATTTTTCACTCAAAGTCTTATGTATTGTACATAGGAATTAGAAAGAACAGCAGTTTGGAGCCCGTTGAACAATGAAGTCAAGTCAGAGTCGCTTTTCATCAGGCTCCGCTATCATGGACGCAGGTTACATTGTTGCAAATTAAGTCAACCGGTGCAACAGAAGAGATCAAGTGTGTGCAGGTTGTAAGATGAGGCTCCTGCAAACGGTTTGCCCGTGTGCATGTCTAAGTCGAAGCAACCATACTTGAGATTTCACAAACCTTCATTGTCTATGGACGCTGTCAGGAAACGACAAACGCCTGCTTTAATAGGAATCTGTTTTCAGAATGGATCGAGCATGTGCATGTCGTTTTTCTGATCATTTGTCGGTGGTTGCTCGCTCGGGAAAGGGCTGACATGTGGAACTGGTTAAGGCAAGATTGTTCTGTCCAGGAAACTCGAGCCACGAACGATGAGCCTGACCATGATGTTGAAGCAAACGGTTACCTTATGTACCACTCTTTCGCTCTCAATGACTGCGATGTTTCTTTTCTGTCAATCAATTAGTGGGTTGGCTATGAACATTGGCATAAGCACCCATCAGATTGTTCCTTTCGATAAGAGAGGAAAGACGCAGCAAGAATGGAGGCGAACTACCTTCTGAAGCAGCTTCTCTTATTGAGATAGGTGCAGAAGTGAAGGAACACCCGTCTGCGAGAACAAAAGTGAGAGGTAATCTACATTGACGGACAGACAGACAGACATTCTGTTCCTAGAAACAGAGAAAAGATCGGACACAAAGCGAAATTTTTATTTTGGTCTATTTGCCACTTCGGCTTCTGAAGCTTGCATACTCATACGAGTACTTTCATGCTTTAAACATGCCTCAATACTAACCATGATGCGTTTTTCATGCTTATATTGGTGGCAACAATTCTAACCCTAATACAGAAAATGCCACTGATTGATATTATTAGAGCAGCAACAAGAAGATCCAGAATTTGTAAATCACGAGGAAGGCGAGCCTTGGACTTATCCCCCAGCCTTTGTCATTTTGAGAAGCAAGGACAAGCATCCTTACGCTTCTTGGGATTCCATCCCAATTGCATTTGCCTTATAAGCAACCTTGTTGGCTTCCACATCTCACAAAGATGTGAAAAATCTCATCAACAGCATAATAGCATGTTGCAGATGATCTGAATCGGAAGGTCGTTCTCAAAACTCACATCTGCTGGAAGTTGCAATACATCAGCGTAGTACAGATACAGCTATCCGCAAGAGAAGAAGCAGATATTCATGGTTAGATCGAGATTTCAATTTATTGTCCTCTTTCTGGGTTCTAGACCAGTTCAACATTCGATTGTCCCAAGTATTGACTAGGTTAAATGTAGAAATACAGATCCTTCTATCAACTTTTGGTGGATGAACACAGCTTTTGCACATGATTTTTGAATATGTATCCCCTGTAGATTCTTGAAAAGCTATCAATTCACTGCATATCGTATCATAATCATACTGTGATACCTTTAATCATGGCATATCATTTCATTTTCACTAGTTAATCCTTAGATTACATGCTTCAGGCACTTGAGGCAACGAACCGAAAATGGCGTGGATCGGTGAGTGGCATCGTCAACGCACCCCTAGACAAAGTGTGGCCTGTGGCATCCCAAACAGAGAGGTTATCGGAGTGGATGCCAATGGTCGAACGGTGCACCAACCTGGCCGGAGAAGAGGGCACTCCGGGGTACGTTCGGCTGGTCTCAGGCTTCATGTTTCCGCAACCGGATGGAGAGAGGTCATGGATCATGGAAATGCTGGTTTCTATGGACCCCCTCTCACACACTTATGTGTACAGAATGGAAGCAAGCAATGTGGGATTAGATGGATCTGTGAACAAACTAATGCTCATCGACTATGGCGACGATTCGACCCTAGTTCAGTGGTCCTTTGAAATAAACCCGGTGGAAGGAACATGCGAGGAAAACATCATAGATTACCTAGGATTCCTGTATAAATCTTGCATAAATAAGATTGAGGGGGCAATAGAAGCTGCATCTAAAAGATCAGTTAAAAGCAACTCCATGTCAACTATGCAGTGTATGACCCTTTTTGTTTCATGTCAGGACATATTTTGTTGAATATGCAATAATATCCCATGATCGAACCATGACGAGAATCCGATTATCCGTCTTATAAAGATGAATTTCAACTGAGCAGAGAAATTTTCCTCTTGCTCTTAACAAGAACAAAGTTCGGTCTCGATAAATCTCCAGTCTCATTTATTTGAAGATGGAGCTATATCATGCCACAGAACCCACATTTGGCAGAGTTCAAACAAAAAGAAACAGAGGAAGCGCGAAAACTGATGATTTTTAACGAGTGTTAATTTTCTGCAACAGAGTTTTAGTCAAGGAAAGCCTCTTTGACAAGGTAAAAAACCGAAAAAACAGAAAAAGAAAATAAACCCAGATGACAGGGCAAAAACATGGGCTAACATCAAACTAAATGAGGTGAAAATCAGATAGGCAGAGTATAGTAATCATAGAAACAAGATTCGACATGAACGCACGGACCGACAATCACGGCAAACAATAAGAAAAAGGAAAGAAAGTTGAATCCTGGAGAGGGATGGGCGAGTTGCGCTGTTAGCATAAGTCTAGGACTAACATCATCCGCTGTTCAGTCCATGAAAACCTCGTCCCGACCATGAATTATCTTGCTCTGGAGACAGCAAATATTTTGACCCGCCATCTTTCTCCCTATACTTAGTTTTTTTCCCAATTTCACATCTTGCGTTTCACTTGCTTCTAGGAGTCCTGCTCCAAACCTCCATGCCATTGATACAACTCTCTTCCTTTTCCCCCTACTTTTTCTTCACTCTTCACTGTCTAAAGTCTAAATTCTCTGTCCTGGCTCAAATTTTACTAATGGATAAACATTGAGCAGACTTAGTTTACAGATTGATCCCGTTTTTCCTTCTTTTATTTTGATAAGAAATACGGGTCTAGTAACAATTTTTCCTTCTGTTTCGCCCGCTATCAGTCCCAACATACATGTTCCATGTTCTGGACAAGAGTCTCATAGTCCTCCATCATGGTGGCAACTCCCCTGATTTTGCGTGTATTTTCGGCATGCGGAGACCTTTCAATAAAAAAAAACACACACACAGACAGACAGAGAGATGGCAAGTATGTGTCAAGAATGGGAGAGAAATTGACATGCGAGTTCACATCGAAGATGAAAAACGGCACGTTCAACTTGTGTTTTGAGAGGTGGTAAGCATTTATGGTTTACTTGCAAATACAGACGTGAACGGAGAGAAGACATGGGAGAGCTTTAAGTAACATGGAAGGAAGCTCTGGCAAGTCGATGGCTGACGTTGATCCGTCCTCTTCATCTCGTTCCATCTGCAGGAAACGCGAGGATATAAAATCTCAACGCTTTTCGCCTTCTCGAAATTGTGCCCTTGTCATCTAACCACCTCCCCAACAACGACATCCCATCGCTCCCTTATCTGGCTTTTCTTTTCCATTCAGGGCCACCTTTAATAAAGAGCTCCTGCAGGTGAATCAGCCGTCTATTGTTCTGTCTCTGCCTGCGTTTTGTCTTCAAGTTTGCTCTGCCGCGCGCGCCCAGATCAGGGTGGAGAGGAGATGGAGCGGTGGTGGTTCCCGGCAATGCTTGTGGTGGCTCTGATGCTTCCGGCGGCTGCCAAGGGGTTGGCCCGCCACTACAAGTTCAGTGTAAGTAACGCGTGCATGAGCCGTCAAAAGGCAGACCGTGTACGTGTCAGGCCATGCATGGGCAGTCGAGGCCTTCGTTGGCCATGCCCGTTTCTCCTCTCACATTTTCGTTTCAGTGTGTTCTTTCGTTCAGAACGAATGCAAAGAACATGCTTATAACATTCCGGCAACAGGAGAGAAGAATGCTGAAGCGGATGAAGTTTTCGATTTAGTAGGACATAAAAGATTGGAATCGAACAATGTCCGAAACCATACGTTTCTTGCTCATAGAATAACTTTATATGGAATCATCGGTATAAATACCGTATAATTCATGTCCGAACTGTAGGATGAACGAGTATCATGAAATATATTCGAGACTTCATAGCATGATGAAGGAGAAGCTTTTTTTCTCTAATAGTTATGGTCGATCTTCCAAGATCATTTGGTTAAACAATGAGCAACGTACAAATCAGCATGACCGATAAGTTGGATTAACGATTTGCAGTGAATAAATTATACTGTCCCTTCCATAGGTATAAGATGAATTTTCTGGAACTGTTAATTGAAGGAAAGAAGAAGATAAAATCGATCCATGAGCGGACGTAAGTGCAAATGAGAAGAACAAAGAAGGCTGATATTGTGAGGTGGTGGGTGATGAGTGCAGGTGGTGATGAAGAACACGACGAAGCTGTGTGCGAGCAAGCCCATCGTGACAGTCAACGGCAAGTTCCCCGGGCCGACTCTTTACGCCAGAGAGGACGACACCGTCCTCGTCCAGGTCGTCAACCACGTTTCCTACAACGTCACCATTCACTGGTACTTGCTAGATTATGCTCATTTGGTAATCTGGTTGCATTTTTATGCATTCGAAATGATACGGTGATATACTAACTCACATTTTTTTTAACAACGAATCGTTAGTTTTAAGTTGCTGTAATGTCCATGATCATTGCATACAGCTCTTCGGCTGATTAAAGTTCAGATCTTGACTCCAGTCCCGTGATATTTTCGATCTAAAACTTTTGTTCCGGTCTTTTGAATGTATTGAAACCTGCATAACGACAGTAAGCTTCATTTGTAGATTCTTGGCTCGTGTTCTGTTGAACCTTCGAACCTTCTAATTGGATTGCATTCAACGTAAATGTGCTTACTTATTCAAGGAGCTGTCGTTAATAACTAAAACATTATCGTACCCGTGAAACTAACCGATAAAAGTCGCATTTCAAGATGATTAAATGGGTGTAATTTGTTCAGGCATGGGGTGAGGCAGTTAAGGACGTGCTGGTCCGACGGACCGGCATACATCACACAGTGCCCAATTCGGCCGGGACAAAGCTATGTCTACAACTTCACACTTACAGGCCAGAGAGGCACATTGCTCTGGCATGCGCACATCACTTGGCTCAGGTCGACCCTTCACGGCGCCATCGTCATCTTGCCCAAGCGAGGAGTCCCGTACCCTTTCCCAAAGCCTTCCAAGGAAAAGATCATCATTTTAGGTCTGTCCTAAAAACCTTGATTTAGGCCGCTCTCAGCCAGGAATTTCTCTGAGATAGCCTTGCTAGTTCGGCTGAAAATACGTGTTGTGTCTTGCGAAAATTGACAGGTGAATGGTGGAAAGCCGATACCGAGCTCGTGATCAGCCAGTCTGTACAATCAGGCCTGCCACCAAATATATCAGATGCGCACACCATCAATGGACATCCGGGGCCTTTCCCCAGTTGCTCTTCTCAGGGTACTGAAAATGGGGTATACATTATCTCATACATCCAGTTTGAACTGAATTGTATCAAACTCGAAATCAGACTTACCATGCAGAATTGCCTGTGTCGTACCGAAATACGGATTGGAATACAACCAAAGATGCTCATTAGCTTATGCTGCTATCAACCAACAGAATACAGCGCTGCCATCTTATTTTTGGCTTTCTGAACTTGTCAGGCTATACACTCCATGTGGAAAGTGGCAAGACCTATCTCCTGCGGATCGTAAACGCCGCTGTGAACGACGAGCTTTTCTTCAAGATCGCGGGGCACAACTTGACCGTGGTTGAAGTCGATGCTTCCTACACCAAACCCTTCAGCATCGACACGATATTTATCGCCCCGGGACAGACCACCAACGTCCTCCTAGCTGCCCACCAGAGCGGCGGAACCTACCTTATGGCCATCTCTCCCTTCATGGACACCATTGTTGGAGTCGACAATTTGACTGCGACTGGCATTATGCAATACTCTGGCACCCACGTCTCTACTGCTACGGTTCGAGCCAGCATTCCTGCCATCAATGCCACCTCGGTCGAATTCAGCTTCATCAACTCGCTTCAGAGCCTCAATTCGAAGCGATACCCCGCGAACGTCCCATTGGCCATCGATCATTCCCTTCTCTTCACAATGAGTGTCGGAGTGAACCCGTGTTCCACATGTGTCAACGGGAGCAAGCTAGTTGCAGCATTGAACAATGTGAGTTTCGTGATGCCAAGCACCGACATCCTCGAAGCACATTACCACAAGATAAGAGGGGTTTACACCGACAATTTCCCCGGAAACCCCCCGATGACGTTCAATTACACAGGGACGCCGCCAAGTAACATGCAAACGATGAACGGGACGCGAGTTTACAAGCTCGCATACAACTCCACAGTTCAGATCGTTCTTCAGGGCACTTCTATAATTGCACCAGAGAACCACCCTACTCATTTGCATGGCTTCAACTTTTTCGCCGTCGGGAAAGGCTTGGGGAATTACGACCCGAACAAGGACCCCAAGAACTTCAATCTGGTCGACCCGGTCGAGAGGAACACGATCGGAGTGCCTACCGGCGGATGGACCGCGATCAGATTCAGAGCAGATAATCCAGGTAAAGAAAGCATTCTGTTTCAGATATCGGACAATTCGGTCATCTTAATTGGTTTAGCACTGGTATCATCCTTTCCAGACAAGAGCATATATCTGTCAATTTAGCTGCCTAACTTGAGTTTTGATTGAACTTGTGTCAAGTTATAGACAACTTCACAGAAACCCATTTCCTTTTTGAGTCTGATGAATCTATTTCCACCTTTTTCCCCCCCTTTTGGCGATGCTATGAAATTGCAGGTGTTTGGTTTCTGCACTGCCATTTGGAAGTGCACACAACATGGGGACTGAAGATGGTGTTCATAGTGGAAGATGGTGATGGCCCAAGCGAATCCCTTTTGCCTCCTCCTAGTGACCTTCCAAAATGTTAGGAAAACATTGTTGTGGGGGGCTTTTCAATTGTTGGTTTGAGAATGGACAGTTGACCAATCAGGAGTTGCACTATTTAGACCAGGAGATTTGGGAATGTCTGAAGAAGAGAATGAGATCTCACGATTAAAAAAAAAAAAAAAAAAACACAGAGTTAAAGAATTCTTCTTCAATTTAATTTAGTGGGGTGGGTTGATGGAGACTGTGTTGTCTTTGAACTAATTCAAGTGTCCATCTCTATTTAATAGAACCTACTCGAGCATATTCGTCCTTGTCTCTCAGAGAAATTTCACGTAACATCTTTTCATTTTATCAGAGGATTAAAGTCGCTCGATTTTGTAAAAATTTTGCGATACCCAGATAAAGAAATTCGAGCGGACAAGAAGCTCTTTTAAAGCTGTTGAACCCATGTCTCCACCTGTAAACCGAGGGGAGATCGGTTGATTGAGAAGAGATTGCTCTCTGCAAGAAGATCTCACAATCACACCAACCAAGAGAAGTCAAAGGGAGTCAAATGGGGAATGAATGAGCAGTTGACAAGAATGACAAGTTAGTCCAAATGAGAATTATTCCATTTGGGATGATTGTGCACAATTGTCGGTCCAATTAGGCCAAGTGATTCCTTTTTTATCTTAGAATTATACCAAGTGGATACTCATTCCCAATTTCAATCATAAAATTCAGCTAGTAAAGGATCTAATTCTTGACCCCCCAAAAAAAAAGGGCGCGGGATCTTATTCGGACGAGTGAAGTGGAATATTTGGACCAAAAAAAAAAAGGTGGACTATGAGAAAGTTTAGCCCAAAAAAAAAAAAGAGAAATGGTATTTCAACTTTCCTACACTTTTCTCTTGATGAAACAACAAAAAACATTATAATGAGACTTTTTTTTTTTTGCTGTTATATGAATTCAAATACTATTCTCATAATTATAAAGAGATAAAAACTCTCTTCCTAAATTATAAATTGATGGGTGTTCTTGATAATACATTTAATTGTGTATGTGTAATTTTAGATTTAGAATAAAATACCTTTTTATCTTTGTTTATGTACTGTATGTGACACTCTTGTCCCACATCGCTTAGGAGTGGACCTTGGGATGATTTATATGGCTAGGTCCTCCTTAGACTTGCAAAACGCGTTTTTTGGGGGTTGTATGAGCGACTTTTGGAGAAACAAAATCGCGAAAGTTGTGTGTCCAAAGCGGACAATAGGACGCTGTGCCGCCAAGGTGGCAGGTCTAGGCCGTTACACTGTAACTCTCAATCATAACTTGTGAAAACTATCTCGCTAGAGTTATTCTATGATTATGCATCCGACGATAAAAAGTCATAATTAATTACGCATTGTAGATATGTGGGAAATTGCGTAATGTATTGAAAACATATTTGTTAAGATCTATCTGTTAAATAAAAGTCATTTCTACAATTTGGCTCCAATT
The DNA here is from genome assembly GCF_020921035.1 of Rhodamnia argentea. Lineage (NCBI taxonomy): Eukaryota > Viridiplantae > Streptophyta > Magnoliopsida > Myrtales > Myrtaceae > Rhodamnia > Rhodamnia argentea. Next base: position 2,582,939 of record NC_063154.1, on the reverse strand, counting down.
AAACTGTACTTTACTATGAGATATCTTAAACACTTAGTTGACGTGTTATTTTTAATTTCATTCGGGCCATCCATCCATACTTTTGTATCGAATGATAAGAGTCGTGATTGATTGCACAATTATTTATTTCTTGGGCATGGAGTAGATACTTATCGCGAAAAATTCACATAAAATCGGGAGAAATGATTTCCTAACAATACTGTCGGGAATGTAAAATCTTAATTGTAAATCCACACTTCATCATCGTGTATTTTGTATAAAGCATTCATCGATTGAGAGATCGTGTAGTCAGAAATAACCGACAGTAGTGTTCGATTATTAGGCCGATATCTTCCTAAAATTAGAGGCGATAAATCAAGGATTTATTGTGTATAATAAGATTTGAGAAAATTCAAAATGCAATCATTTTTGGCGGACCTCATAAAAGCATCTCCAATCTGCTGTTGATGATTGAAGGAGTAAAATCAACCTATTTTGTTTTTTTTTTTTGTGGGTCTAAAAAATCTCCCTATTTTAACCAAAAATGGAAGATCGCATCGCGTACGGATCTCCGCTCGCACGCTCAATCAATCACGAAGCAGCCACTTGGCCTCCACTGTTCATCGCCTTTTTTCCCACTCGCTCATCCCCTTGCTCACTCGCAACGCGCTGAACTCGTTCGCGGACTCGACTCATCGTCGAATTACAGTGAGAAAGGCCAGTGACCCATCTTCGTATATCGATCCGCCGAGCTCCGCTTTAGCTTCTTTTCTTCTCTCCAAAGCAACGAAGAAAGAGAGGGGAACCAAAAAAAAATCCTCACTTTTCCCGCGTCTTTTTCTTTTCTTGTGTCTGATTCTCAGGAATCTCTCTCTCTCTCTCTCTCCGCCTTCCTTTCTTTTTCAACTGAGGTCTCTCCTCGTCCACCATCTTTAATCTTCTGGTTCTGTTTTTCCTTTTGGGTCGTTTTGTTTTTGTTTTATTCTGTGCCCCCCAGAGATTTTTCTTTGGTTCTTTTTTTTTTATTATGCTTTGATTTGCAATTTGAGTGTTGCTTTACTGTAATCCTTACTATTTAACTTTCTTGCTCAGACTCCTCTTGATCATATCTCTCCCTCTCTCTCTCTCTCTCTCTAGATTCTGTTGGATTCAGAAAAATTTGATCTTAGTGATAATCTTTTGAACTGGAATTTGAATTTTTGAATTCTGAAGATCAAGAATAAAGGGAGATTCTTGTTTCCAGTAAGCGACCTTTGTGGTGACTTCTTTATAAGCTGTGGGAACCCTCAAAATCTCTGCATTCTCTCGGCTGAATCCCCCAAAATCTTATCTTTGGGGGGGAGAGGAGTTTCGACTGGTATCACGACTGGTGGCAATGGAGACTCTATACCCACCATCCTGTATTTCCAATTCCACTTGGTTCAGCACCCGCTGGACTAAAGAAGAGAACAAGAGGTTCGAGAGCGCGCTCGCGATACACGATAAGGACACGCCGGACCGGTGGTTTAAGATCGCTGCGATTGTCGGGAAGTCGGTTCTGGATGTGGAGACCAAGTACAGGGAGTTAGAGGAGGATGTGTGCGAAATCGAAGCGGGTCGGGACCCGATTCACGGGTACTTGTGCTCGACTTTCGCGCTGGAGTCCATCGATGGAACAGATTTCGTTGCGTGTAGGAAGAAATCCTCGGCTGGCCGCGGAGCCGATCACGAAAGAAAGAAGGGAGTGCCTTGGACCCAGGAGGAGCACAGGTTCGTCTTTTTTTTCCGAAGAACATCTAATTAGTTGGAGAAGGAATTCATCTCGCTGGCCTCAACTATGTGTAGTTGTTGTTGTCATCGTATCTAATTCTCTTGGGAATTTTGCCTCTTATACTGTGATTTTATAGAACTGGCCGACCCTTTTTTCTTTTTTTGGTTGATACATGTCGTAAACTGGAAGTTTGCATACTGCAGGTGGTTTCATCTTTATGATCTCATGAAAGCATTCTCTTTTTGAGTTCTGCTTGATAACTACTAAACTAGTGGTGATGATTTCTATTTTGAAGACACGTTGGTAGGTTCTGAAGTTTATGGGAAGTATACGGCTGCTGTGCTATCAATTAGCTGCATTTTGAACATCATGACTGATATGAACCTCCCAAAGTTGCCTTTTTTCTTTCAGGCGTAGAGATAGTAAGGAGGATGATGAAGGAACAAATGGTTTTCGATATAGATTATTACGGGTTTTCATTATGGTTGTGTTACCTTCTTCACCAAATCTCTACTTTATAGTTGATAGCAACTTGGATGTTAATCGGCATTTAAACCAAGCAAAAAAAAAACAGTTCCCCGTAGAGATGTAGGGTATTCTCAGCTTGTGTGTTTGGGGATCCTCATGGGAGGTTGCAATCACTTTATGAAGACATTCACTATGCTTTTCAGCCGCTAATGCCTGTCTTTAGAATTTGACATGTAAGCTTGATGCTGAAATAACAGGCGGTTTCTGATGGGGCTCCTTAAGTACGGCAAAGGGGATTGGAGAAACATCTCGCGCAAGTTTGTGGTGTCAAAGACGCCCACTCAAGTCGCAAGCCATGCTCAGAAGTACTTCATGAGACAGCTTTCTGGTGTGAAAGACAAGAGGCGACCAAGTATACATGACATAACTACAGTTAATCTCACCGACCCGGCTTCATCTTCCGAAAATAATAGGGCTCCCTCTTTGGATCAGCCCAATGTGCTTTCCTCGCAACAGAAGCTCATCAGCACACCAGAGCTGGCCCTTGACCATAGTCTCTCTAACTATGGAGGATTTATGTTTTTTGACTCGAGCCATGGGCATCTATTGATGCCAGATGCGTATGGGTTTGGTCTGAATGGAATGAGATTGCAGGAAAAGCATAATCCGGACGGTGTTTACCCAAGTACAGGATTCCGCAGTTCATTGATTGGAATTCACTCTTCAAGACACCAAATTCAGGGATGACAGGGTCGAATGTGATGACTAGTGACCTTGTGTACATTCAGTAGCTTGATGCTCCTGTGATATTATGCACTCATGATTTAAAAGAACAAAAAATGTTGGTGAAGTATGTCTCTCTGGGTTTGTAACTGTGGAATAAAAGAGAGATTTGACTTAATTTTGGCCCTCTATTAATGATTTGAAGTCCTATTTTGGGATTGATCTCTGCCATTTTTAAGGGTCCTATGACCGGTCGTTGGGAATGTTGAATGGATGCTCTGCCATTTTCTCGTTTATAGACACATATCTTTAAATAAGTGCACGTATTAACGTATGTGATCATTGCAGGAGCAGGGAATGCGTCGAGATTTATGAGGTGTTGGCTTGGATCATCTCTCATGTTTATGCTCTATTAGCTTCCAACTTAATTTCCATCTTCGGTGTACAAGATTAAGTTTTCCTTTCTTCATAAGGAGGCTTTGTGTCGTCTCGACGATGTTTGATCTACCATCTGAAAGTCCGAAGATCGTCCCTTCAATATTTCCAGATCACACAGAACCCACCTATAAGGGATTTGTAGTACTGAAAGAAGTTAGAGTCTTGAGTGGTTAAAATTGTCATGGAGAACTGGATTGGAACTGTTTTGCTAAGTGTGAATGCCTTTGTTGATGTTGGACCAGTGCAAAAGCAAAGCCACATCAGATGATCATATTTGGCCAAACTTGCTGATTCACAGGTCACTCCCTTTTGATTCCTCAGCATCTCACTGCCCACCTTTTCCTTTCATACTCTTTTGGCCATCAAATCTAATAGGCACCCAACATGGCCCAACTTGACTGTGTCATGCCGTCGCTCAGTCGGATCTGAGTCTGCATACCACTTTGCTCGGGCATCGCATGCTCCAATCCATCTCGGAATATAGTACGGTCCACGTAAGAAAAAAAACAAACACTCCACCAAGATGGTTCTTTCAGGTATATTCCTCCTTGTGCCAATTAAGTCATCAATGGTGGAAAGACTGTTGCATCAGCAAGAGTAGTGAGTGCCCTCTGTTTGCTGACTTCTACGTCAGTCTCTGGATCCATCATACGCTTTCTTCTGTGATTCCTGGTTCTCTGCTTTTTAACCTCCAGCTGTGGTTTAGAATAATCTCTTTGGTATTTCCACAATGTTTGGCATTGCAAATGCTACTCATAGAGGTGGACAAATTTATTTTGACTTCTGCTTTTATCTAAAACCATCATTATGGTTCCTCTTTCTGAAAGGGGTGACTTCAGGGTTGCATCTTTAAAGTTGGAGCACTGATGACAGGCCTTTCTGGAAAAGCACATTAAGGTGATGCAAAGATATTGCAATAGTTGAACTATGCTGCCGACGAAAGCGATCCTTCTTAAACATCCCACCATTAAGCAATGGATTTTCTGGAGGGTACACCAAGTGTAATAGCTCAAAAAATTAGGCAAAGGAGGAACTTACCATTCCAAGGCGCGGTCCTTTAATTCCGAAGGATTAAAGAATGGGAAAATCTAGCTATAATCTACAAAAGAGAATGAAACTTGGAATTTTAAGCAGAAAATTGTTGCCAGTGTCCATCATCGTGACGCTGTAGAAATCGCAAAGAATGCATTAAAGTTTTCGAGCAATTCAAGCATCAGCCCACAAGTCCAAACTTATCTACACCCTCTTTTTCCTTTCCCTCCAAGAGATAACAGAGTCCCTCAGCTTATTAAATTCAAAATGGAATGCCTTTTCGCAAGTTGTGTATATCAAAGGTTCTGCCACCACATTATCGTTTCTTTGTTTAAGCCTACAAAGGTCATTTTCCCTTGGTTTACAGTTAGAACATATCGGAAAGGAAAGCTATCCATCTTATTCTAATTGTAGATTCTCAAAATCTTGGTGATGGACATGTTCAAGCATATTTATGGGTCTTCATTAGCGGACTCGCTCATCAAGACAATAAAGTTGTCCTTCACCGATCTGTAAAGGGATGGTCATCCTTAAAAGCTGGCGATTATCGGGTCTTTAATGTAACAAAACTTTGCCAAGATAGTAACTTATCCACAAATTGCTTATCCATTAGCTGTTGTAGTGACAAGCAAAGGTTCCATTGGAATAGGACCAATAGGAGATGAGTTCCTCTCCCCTCCCATGCAAGGCTCCTCTGCAATCGACTAACACCGGACCAATCAGGGGGATGAGAAAACTTTTTTGCATCAGACAAGATTATGTTATTGCCACATCAAGGTCATATTACATACGGGGAGCTGCTGTCAGATTTCGACCGTAAAGATTGAGAAAGCGTAGACATTTCTTATCCAGATTAGATCTTCTTAAAGCCTTTATAGCAGGTGCCTTCTCCTTACGCTAGGCAGTTTAGCAAGTACTGATAATTGCAAAGATCAGATGCATAGCTGTCATCACTCATCAGGAAGGTGAAACCACGACAATGAGTTTGATTACTGAAAATAGTCGAATTTGCAAAAAGACTTCGTTTAATGTTGCGCATCTAAGAAATTTGGAAGGCCTTCAATGGGACTGCCAACTCCCGACTCAAGGATCACAGATAGGACAAGATGGAATCAGAGGGAATTATCAGTCAATCTGAACTTGCATCAACCTCTCCTCTTGTGGGTTTGCATTCAAATGTCATAAGATGTGATGACCTTCTCAGTGCAACGGGAATGTTCACTCTGGAAGAGTTCCCACGGAAACTATGCTGATCTGATCTTACTCCTGAGCATTGCAAACGAAAAATAGAAAGTTAGCTTTCACTTCCTTGCCCTCATTTTGCACAACATACAAAAGACAGAATCCCCACCAGCATGTACTACTGTTGTGTTGCAACAGCCATATTGCTTTTGCTAGTCATAGACACACACATAATCAGGTAACTCTTGGACTATGATACTGATCTCTCTATGGTACGAGTATGCTGGCGATTCATACCGTCTCATGTCCCTATTCTTGCGTGTAGGACAAATTTCTAGTTTATGGTTCTCAAAAGTTCCATCCGATAGCATGAAAAGTCGTGCCTTTGCTTGGAGAAACCGTATGCTCAGGCAAAACATGTTCTCACAATTTGCAAGGTTACATATTGAGAGTTGAGATTGAGAGAGCTTCATATCAACTGAGCTGCAGTGGCACCACAATATTACCTGGGAAGGTGTGGAGGCTTCTTAATTCTTGATGAAGATCGTTTATACAGTCAGTCATGGCTGAAATCAGCTTCTTCCCGCTGCCAAGTAGTGATATAATCATCCTTGGGGACCTATTGGACCGTACGAGCATATACATTTCTCATGTGATGGGGACCAACCTGCTACCGACAGCAGTTGTAGAAAGACCTTGTGGATTATTTCTATAAATAGCATATACTTTTACGAAGCCTCATAAGTAACACTTGCTGTACACCCCAAACTTTCCAAGAAAGAGTAAAGCTTGCTCATGAGCAAACTTGCCATTCCCAATCGCCCACCTATCGATGATAATTGCTTGTCTGTGAGGACCATCAACAACAGATCAGACAGAAATGTTCCAGCAGCAACTCGTAACTCGGCAATCGAATTGTTGTCGCCAACCATTTTGTTTGCCCATTTGCCGTCAAATATTACCCAATGGAATCACCCCACAATAGTAAGAATTCAACTAGCAGAACCGTTCAAAACTAAGTCACAAAAGTATTGCAGAAAAACCATACAACTAGTTGCCCTGTACAAGGGATGGAATTAGATGCAAAACTCTTACAATGTTACAGAGGACACAATCTTATTGCGACAGAAGAAAAGAGAAAAGAAGGAATTCCAACAAACAGAAGATGAAAAGGAAAGCAATAGGAGAAACATCTCAGGAAGGAGTGATAAAATACAGAACCGTATGACAGAGGGTCTAGAGCAATTAAGAAGATAAAAGGCATCTTCCGCAAAAGGTTGTATATACAGCTCTACAGGTTAACCAGCCTAGCTGGATCCAAAGGGATCACGCTGTCAGGACAATCAGTTCTTGGTCCTGCTAGAGAGTAATATGCAAGCATATGGGCTGGGTCTTCATTTAGCACGTTGGCAACAACCGTTCTTCTAGGAGGAATCAACTCGATGTTCCAAAAGGGACGGACCATTGCCAGAATATCTCGACCAGTATCAGATACTCTATACCCCTGCACCCATACATACCTCAGAGAAGTCAACCGCATCACAGCATCAGCCAGTGCCTGTTCACTAAAGCAACAACCCCGCATTTCAAGTTTTTGCAAACTCGGGCAGCCTCTGGAGAACTCCCTGATGCCCTCATCACTCTCTCCCACATATCCAAGAAGCATCCATCTTATGTTTTGGCTGTACTGCCCAATGTAACCAAGACCCACATCCGTCAAGCCTCCAGGCCGCAGATAAAGAGCAAACCTTCTTAGCTTTTCACATCCCCTTAAAAGAGCCCGGACACCATTGTCCAGGGGTAAATCAGTTATCTTTTCCTCACGATCAAGTAGAACAAGACGGAAATCACAAAGGTTCTTCGAGTAAGTTCCTATACATTCGAGAGATGAGTTTGTGATATCAGATACATAAACAGCCAGGTATTCCAGTTCTAGGCAGCCCTGAGCCAAGGCAATTAATCCTCTTTGCGAAACAAGGCCTCCTTCATCCCCCATACCCTGCTCATCAGCACCTCTTTCAATCCTAAGCCTCTTCAACCTTTTACAACTTTGACCAAGAACCTCTAATCCTCTGTCTCCAATGACGTTCCTTGTCTGCCCGTAAATAAAAATTTTAGAACATATCAGAATTTCATGCAAATTTGAAACTCATTCAAACTCCACTAAAGTACATTAAGTATGACAATCCTCCCTTAATCCCATTCTATATGTATACTCTCCTGACAAATCTTCTGCCTTAGAACAGTAGAAACTTAGACAATAAGTTAGAACTTGTAAGACCAAATTGGTGAACAGTGACTAAAACACCAATTGCAGAAAGTGACCAACCATTTTAACAGTGACTTGTTCTAAAGAGAAGGTTTTCATTGAAATATTATGACAACCTAAATAGAGTGAGAAAAATACCACAACTATCCTCGACCATCTTTTTTAGCTACATTTTCCACCCTTCAATTTCAAAACCCACACTTCATCCTCTATTATAGAGACTCTACATTACAACCTGAAAGAAAACCTACCATTTGCAGCTTTTACCTTTTCTAACTTTTTAGAAGATTCCGGTATGTAAAGTGTATGTACTTTAGAACATAGGTGTGCAAATTGTAGGAGTTTGAACTAAAGGGCGCAAAGTGTCGATAAGGAGGTATTTGAGGAAGATCTTTAGAATCTCCTCTAATATATGTCGCAAACTCCAAGATTCCCAAAGGCAAAGGTGCACAGCAACTGGAGAGTGAGGCAATGCAAAGATTTATTGTTACAACAGTAATAGATAAAGAGAGAAGTTCGTAATCTTACCTCAAGAACTTCCAAGATGGGGCATTGCTGAATCAGCAAACAGAGGTCATCTGTGCTAAGAAATGCATAGAGCAGATCTAACATTCTTAGCCGAGATGCGAAAGGGAACACAATAGGCATCTCATTTTCTGAAATGTAGGTTAGACCCAGACGGCATAATCTCGCTGGGAACGATAAAGTAGCATACCTTTCTGGTTCATCATTAAAAAGACCACCACCAAATTCTTCTAAAGCAGCTGCATGTTGAAAGAAACCCAGAAGATCCAGAATTTCGCAATCGCTAATTTTCACAGATGTTAATGATCGACAATTTCTTGCAATAATTTGAAGGTCCTGGACATTAAATCTGGAGAGCTCTGTCATGTAAAAATTTAAAGTCTCAAGAGAAGTGTTGTTCAGAGCAAGCTCATGAAGCCACGCACCATCTTTCTCAATGATTATGCTTTCTTCCAAAAACAAGGTTCTTAAGTTCCTGGAATAAAGATGGCATAGCTTGTGAGAAAATATGTGTACCGCATCTATATTGACACACATAAAAAAAAAATAATGACATGGGTGTACATGACTATGCTAAAAGCCTTTTTTTTATATTGCTATATGTAAAGTGCAAACTCAGAAGCATAAATGTTCTTTGAGTAACATGCTCCAGGCAATAAGGACTCAAATAATGCATCACGGATAACAGCAACAATGTCACTTCATACTCGAAAAAACAGAAACAGACGATAAATCTGAGTGAACCCAGAAACTGTGGGAATCGACAGAATAGAAAAGTGTGAAACTATTACATATCTAATTCTCTCTTGTTAAACTCCTCATAGCTTCCAAAGAGGTGTGCTATGCATTAGCATGGCCTTGAAGTGTCCTTAAACTAACAGTTTTAGACTGCTATTTCTCATTGTGCCTCTAACAAATGCGCTCACAGCTATTTTAGGTGATTTGACATCATGCATCAAGGTTTCTTTTGGTAGAAAGAACCTTCTTTGACTAGTTGATCTCTCGTTGTACTAATAACCAGGGAGTTAGCCTCCGAGAAATAAGACCCTTATCATCTTTTTTTCCCCTAGTACCCACCTCCTCCGAATGAAACTGTTATCGTCCTACAGGTCCACCTGTTCTCTATACATAAGCGTGTTCTTCATTCACACCCTTGTCATGTCTACATCTCCGATTGCTCATAAAATTAGAAGCCACTTTAAAAATATAAGAATGGTAATCAGTAATCATGCATGACACGAAAGGGGAAATTTAAAAAGAGTTGAAAAAGTAAGGGCAAACGGAATTGACTGAATATGCAAAGGTGAAACTCTTTATCCCATTATAAGCTTAAGAATGACACAATGGGCCGAATCTTCACAAGCGACAGCTTGATTGAATTGCATCTCCCAGCAATTCAAAGCTTTTCTATCGTTGTTGTCTCATCGTCCTTCTCTCTCTCTCTCTCTCTGTCAGTTAAAGCTTTTGTCATGTTAATCTTTATGATTTTTTCTACAAACTACCTGCTGAAATTAGGATTCCATCTTACAAATTATCCCTGCATCTCTAGCATGAAGCAATCAGATTCCATCTTATATAATGACCAGAATCTTAAGATTTAGAATATGAACAGATGAAGAATCTGCACTTTGACATATCTCAGGTACCCTCGAGACTAATTGAAGCATTACATTAGAACCATGTGAAGTGCATAAACCAAGACGTTGCAATCATCTCTTGAGTTGAGTAATTTCTTCAGAAAATGACATCATGGAGTCAAACAAAGCCACAAAATTACAAGAACTTCATAAATGCACCACACATACATTCATCATAACAGAAGGACGCAAAATACAATAAGCAAATCAACAGGGTTACCGGGATTGCAAGTCTTTCATTACTATCCAAGGGCATAGAAAACTAAATTACCTGCAGTAACGCCCCACTTGTACAAGCCCATCCGTCGAAAAACCAGAACACTTGTCAAGTTTGAGCACCTGCAGAACGCGTCCCCGCGACCTCGCAAGTAGTGCCAAGTCCGAATCTTCCACTATCATGCGCCGAAAGTGAAGCGACTTCAAGCAATCAAAAGACTTGGCAATCTCGGTCACCCACGGAGTCACGTACCCGCCCCAATTCTCGGGTATCAAATTGAACATGGCGGCCCTGGGCTTCCCTTTCAGCTTGAGCGACTCGAGGTGGCCGAACCTCCTCCGCAAGCGATCGGGACTGGTCGTATAGCAGAGAGCGATGGTAACGTGCTTCCTCGTCAAGGCGTCAATCTCGTACCAGCGACGGCAGACGAGGGAAATGGCGTCCCGATCCTTGGGGTCGTCGATGTACGGCATGACGCACGTCAACACAACGTCGGACATGCCCGGGCTGCTCATCCCTCTCACGTTCCGATCGTCCATCAACTCAAATCCAAAGAGGAAAACAAAACCCTAAACCCGTCGCCCGCCAACTCACTGGTCGGAGCTGGCCAAGAACCCTAATCGGATCAGACCGGAGACGAAGAACCGGAAACAGAAGCCGGCGCTCGGATCCATGGAGGGCCGAGGAGGAAAGAACCCACCTTCACGGACCGAAAAGATCGGCCCCGTCTAGAAGAAGACTGAAGAACCGAAGCCTCGAACACAGCCGAGCAGAAGCACGGAAAAAGACTCTTTATACTCTCAAATCGAGAGAGAGAGGGAATCCGGACGAGCGACGAAGATTGAGCGAGAGCGTACGTACTGTATCAGAAAGGAGAAGGAGGAGGAGGAGGAGGTAAAGAAGAAGGAGGAGGAGACCAATCGAAAACCAATAACGACTGACGGAGCATCGACCTTCTTGTGTACGCGAGCTAGTAGAGATAGATAGAGAGAGAGAGAGAAAGAAGAGAGGGAGTCGAACGGACGGTTAGGATTGAGAGAATAAATTGCATCAGACGGCGACAGTTGGGGACAGTTTTATTGCGAGAAGAGAGAGAATGCGGCTCCCAATCACAAAAAAGGACCAAAGCGAGAGAGAGAGAGAGAGGGGTTGTGGTCAGAAACAATTATTGAGAAAACAAAAAAAAAAATTCAATTTTTCGGTTTTTTTAATTGATATATAATTATCTTTTGCTTTTTTTTTTAATTTAAGAAAGGTAAAGGGGAAAAGACAAAAAGGGCACCGGATTTAAGGGGCAACCCAAATCGAAATCAACGTCACATTTAGTTGGCCTTCATTAAATTATAAATGATCAATTTTTATTTATTTAAATAGGAAAAATAGGGGGGTGGTGATAGGCTTGGTAGCTGTTATTATGATGTTTTGGGATGGTAGTTGGTGTCGCCTCATGATTAGATTTCTTTTCTCCTCTTTCTCGTCCAGCTGGGATTTACCGCTCAGAGCCCCACGAGCTTTTTAACGGTCCTGAAGTGCCGCTCTCACTTCTGACTTTCTTTTTTTGTCGCACGAACAAAGGTTCGAAATAAATGATGATTTCTAATATTAGTTCATTTTCGCGAGCCTTGTTCTCGAGATTTTTGGGTAATCATGCAAGACTAAGATTTGAAATTGAGGCCGCTCTTTCTCTTCGAGATTAGGAGCTTGATCGATACTAAGTACGTACGAGAAAGCTTCTCTTCGAACTTTGAGGTGGGTTTTTTTTTTTTTTTTTTTTTTTTTACGTTTTGAATAGTAATTGATGCAAGAGCTAGTAAACCGCTAAATTTTATGGTGGGTGGTTCCCATTTTATTCCAATCCTAGCACATCTTTATTAATGGCATGATATCGGTAAGAAAATTAATCCTAAATTAGACGACGCTATATGCTCAGCATGATAAATGAATTTTGGACCATCACCGGATCCCATAATGGGATGGCTCTTAGCATTTTCCAAACGCAAGGTCACGGGTTCGAATCCATCTGGCTGCTTACTTTGGAAAACGTACGGTAAACTCACGACATCTTGCTGGGATTGAAACTTTGGAGACATTCTAGAGTGCACCGAGAACGCACCGGGATGCATTTGACTCGCAAATAACCAAAATTGCAAAGAGTTTCTTTTTTTTTTTTTCTCCCTTCTTCTTGAGTTAATGAGAGGTGACGGCCCCGCCCATGGCCTTTGGAATTCGAGATAACATACGGCCGGCTTTTTCAATACAACTTGATCCACACAAAAATAGAAATAAAAAAATATAATAATAAAAAGGACAAGATTTTTTTTTTCAGTGTGGGGGAGCAAATTAGGTCGGGCCAGATATACAAGTCCGGATGAGAATGAGATTCCGCCGAGGTCCAATTTCTCGATCGCGTCATGAAAATTACTCGAGATTTGGATGGATCGTGGATGTCGACGCCATCGTCCGGGGAAAGCTTTCCACGGACCAAAGTGACCTGCAAAAAAGAAAGAAAAATCATGTTGGACAGCTGTAAATCCAATCGCTGTCCTTCGAAATTCAAACCTCCCCTGTTTGCGCAAACTCTACAGAGAGTAGACGGGACTAATCACCAGAAGAAGACCATTTTGAGATAAAACTTCGTGCTGATCCTTCCCCCTACAGAGTTTATTTAATTCTATTTTTTTTTTTTGCAAAATTCGAATTCGTACGAACCGCCACCGCACATCGGATTTTTGAAAACCGAGCACTCGTTGTCCGGCACGCGAAAACGACCGGCATGAACACGACAATTAGATTACGATATATTATCATGGTGATATCACTTATAGAAAATGGAAAAAAAAAAAAACCCGTCCGATTTAGGTTATTGATTAGAGCATCTCTTTAATATTTCGAGGGCATCTACGTGTTTTTTTTCGAAAAAGGAGTGGAGTCATATCTCATGAATTTCCAGGGACATGGAAGTGGCACATCATTTCGAATCGTCAAATGGAAAGGAATCAATCAATATAGGAATCGTGTTATTCGATGGTGATTTTCCGGGGCAGGTGGGTTGCATTGCAAGGTCAACCGCAAATGTCAAGTGATGGCATGCAATATATATACGCCAAACATATATGTAAGACAAAAAAAAAAATTGTATTTTATATATGTTTGGTCTTCCTGACTCTATTCACACCACGATCGACTTTCTCCTCCTAGTCGTGCCTTCCTTGAAAGGGAAATCTTATCTGAAAATTTTTCACGGCTCGTGTGTCGCGCTTTTGTACATAAAGTACAGCTACAAACATCAAGGTGAAAATCTGCACCGGAACAAATATTTAACCTCGCGTGTCGCAGTTGCGATGGGACAGAGCTCGTCGGCAATCGAGTTGCGCGCCCAGCTCGCGATTCCGACCGTAGCCCCACACCGGTCTGAAGCCGGGCAGCTGCGAATCCGACAGAAAGAGCAAACGAATTGACTTAACGTCTCCGGGGTGGAGATAAGGTCATTGGCAAATCCCAAACCCACCCCACCCCCCCGGGCCGGGAGGAGCTTGATGAGTCGCTGTTGGATCCAAAAGCTAAGTTATATCTTATCTGGTGATCAAGCCAGAGCAAATGGCAATTATGCTATTCCAAGTTGTGGGGAGGAGGAGGGGGAGGAGGAATTAAGTTATATGAGTAGGGCGTACATGATTGCGCTGGTGCTTCTGCGTACTCATCCCTCTTTTGACAATAAGAGCGGTCACTCACTCGCTCGCCACACATCCACCTACTGTTGGCCGGATGCAATAATGCGCACGAAAACAAGGCTGGTTTTTTCCCCCATTTTTCAACCTTCGATTGAGTTTTTCTGTAGCTACTTGATGTGGTCTGTCTGCCAAAGACCAAAGTGGGATGAGCTAAAATACTGTATTAAAGAATAATGGGCACGTCAATTTTTCTTTTTCTTCTTTTCTTTTTTTATTTTTATTTTTTGGGGGGGTTGAGGAGATGGGTATGGGCCCATCTTGCAAAGCCCTATCCGAATTGAGTAGGATCTAATCTAGACAGGGAGATTAGAACGGCATCAAGATTTGCGGTGCTCTTAGATCAGCTTAGGAACGAACGGCAGGGCTTGGCTAGGCTAGGCTAAGGCTGTGTACACTAACACATCATTAAAGGCGTCGATGCCATAAGCGGTGGAACGACGATAATGCCCTTTGTCTCCCGAATGTCGTTCCCGTAATGCTTGCTTCGCCTTTCTTTTAAAACAAGGAACGGAATTGGAGGCGAGGGTGGCTGTCGTCAAGATCACCACTCGTGTGCTGCAGAGTAGTCACGGCCGTTCTTGGGTTCTAGAGTCAGGGAGGGCCTTGAAGTAGTTGTCTTGGTCTGGGAGTACCAATGGTGATATGAATATTGTAAGCGAAGCGCAACAGAGCACAATAAGGTGGTTTTCTTGAAATTAACCGTGATAAAAGAAATCGAATTCTCACCAGTTACCGTCGTGGTCCAATCGGTCGACGAAATGACCTTGGTCCAAGTTTAGAGAAGATCATTGCTGAACTGCGTAGGTATGTCGTTCGAGTGTAACTGTGCGGAGAAACAAAGCGCACACCGGAATTGACGGAAAGAGGTGGGCTACAAAGAAATACAAACTTCATTCACATTTAACAACTACCGAAATAACAAAAGTAGCCTTTGACGTCTACATTTTCAAGATGCCCAACTACAGAAGTGGAAACGGAGAGCATCGAAGGCATCAAAAACCCCAATTTGGGGGGTGGGGAACTTATTTCGATCAAAATACGGAAAAACCTGCGGCATATATCTACTCTTCCTACGAACAGACGGAGACGAATCGACAACTGAAAACATCCACCATCATCAACCTGTTTTTCTGGCATTCTCTGAAAGGGAATCATCAACATCTGCGTTTGATTCACCAAGGCTGTTAGATCCGTTCAGTGGAACATCTAAAACGTTGGTAATATCACAACTCTTCGCTGCACTCTCCACTGCAGATCTACCGGATAGGGAGAACAATCCCATGGCAGCGAGACCTCTGCTCGAAAATGCATCAACATCCCTAATTCCGCTGTATAGACCCCTGCTTCCAGCCACAACCGCGCTCGAAAAAGCATCAACATCCCTGATCCCGCTGTACAGACCCCTGCTTCCAGCAACAATGGCACTTTGCTTCTCGTCTGCGCTACTCAGTACAACAGGGAACATGCCAATCGACTGCGTGATCATGGGGCTTGAACCGCTAATCAGAAGGCGCAGAGTTTCTCTCGCACCCTCTTCAACCACCAAGCTTGTCTCGGGAATCAACGGACTCACCAGTTTAGGGTTCAGGGGCCCAATAGCAGTCGTGATGGTGGGCCCCGCGCTCACCAGGTAACCTTGTCCTGCAGAACAGACATCAATAACTGGAATGTGAACAATCGGATCGCACATCAGAGGCGTAAAGGTTGGGATTTGTTGAGAAGTGGGCATTGGTAGACAGGCCAACGGATCTTGAAGAATAGTTGGAAAGTCTAGCGGAGGAAGATCTTCCAAGTTTAAAGGTGGTGCCGTCATTAATAAACTGGAAGGCACAGGAGGTAGTAAAGCAGATAAAGATGGAACTGAATATCCATTTGAAGCAGAAGCGAGTGCTGGAGGTGGATCTGGGCGTTCCAGTGTCGATGCCCCAGGAGGGCACAGACAGTAGTATGGGGAGAAAATCGGTTGACATAGAGAAGGAACTTGAGACGATGTGCTCAAACAGGGTGGGAATGTCAATTTCCCTAGTGATTCCAGGACATTGGAAGGAGTAAATGAATTGTTCCCCTGTGAATCTTGCGTTTGTAGGATGTTGCAAGAACTTGAATTGAAAGTATCAGCAACGATTGGTAAAGAAGCTGACAAGTTATCAACTGCTGCAAAGTGATTCTCCCCAAGCTTCCTCAACTTCTCTCTCGTGCTCCTTGCGGTCAAGTTTTTGGCAAGACCTTCTTTAAACGAAGTCGCTCTGGGACTGAGGCCTTGATGGCATGAATTAGACTTTACTACTTGACTGCTGGAATAATGGGGGCGAAGGGAATTAGATGAAGCAAACGTTTGCATATTCTCACTTGCACTGGGAACATCATTCGCAATACCATCTGACAGGATTGGCAAGCCTGAAGAACTAGCTTGGCTTTTACTTACAACCGGTCCCATTAGATATGCTCGAAGGTGAATTGCAAAGCACTCAAGACGTGACCCATCAATTCCAGTCAATTCAGCAACAGTAGGTCTCTGATTGAGTAAATCCCTCATCTGTGACAGCAAAATAAAGAAATACATATACGATTAGCATATAAGTTTTCAAAGAAATAATGACCATTGAAAATTGACATCCCACAGAAACTTGACACGATTCAATCTTTTCATTAGGTGCTCCATATCCGCAATACAGCAGGATAGGTATTTCAACTTATTATGGTGTATGCAAAACTTGAAGGTAATAGCTTTTCCTCAACAAAGCATTTACAAATGCCCCACAACTAATCACTCTTAAGTTCACCATGACTAAGTGAACATCTTTCACTTGCACTATCCTGCTGGTCGTCAACACATTAGTTGAGGGTACCCACAACAATTAAATGCAACTCTTACCTTTCTAAGCAATTCAATTCCCAGGAGCTTTGATTTCTCTGAGCACCAAAAGTAAAATGCATTCCCATCCAGCATTTTGAGAACAAATGATCTTCCCGAAGTATCTTCAGATATTTCCTCAATCACAAGGGAAGAAGATTCGGTCGAGCTGCTTAAAGTAACTAGCCTCTCTGTCTGACCATGGTCCCCAACAAATGACAAGCGCAAATCAGATGTTGGCAAAAGACTAAGATTCAAGGTCCCCCTGTGTCATAAAAAAGTGAGACAGAACAAACAGATTCTCAGAAATAGTCCAGCTAGATAAATCTACCAAGGAAAATATCAATGCAAAAACGCATGGATGCAAAAAAATTGGTATATTCATTACAAAAGAATCCACCTATTCATAAAAAGTACAACATTATAACTCTTCAATTTGATTTGACTATGCAATGCAACATGCGATCACATGAGCTAGTAAACTTAATTGCACTTGCCGAACTATTCATTTTTTCCCCAGGTGAAAAGAATAAAAAATTGCTATTCTCCAGTAATTAAACAGGCATATAACCAAGAAACAAAGAAAACCGTCAGTTCCTCTGAGGAATGTGAGAATTACTAGCTGGTGAAGGAAAGTTTACTATAGCAATGTACAAGTTTGGCATCAACGGCTATCAAGCAAATCTCCTTTCAAATCACTAAGCGGGATTATTTATCAACTGTCGCATATATAATGGATTTATCTCAAGTTCTTTTTTTCTTTTTCTTTTTCTTTTTCTTTTTCTTTTTTGCTGCATATCTCAAGAGACTTTGGCTAAATTTGTCAGGTAAATTTAGACCTAAAAGAATCCATCATGTATACTTCTAACAGCAACCATGTCTGTACATTATCAGCTGCACCTATGATTTGATTCCAGGACATCTTACAAAAGGTATCTCCTTTGCATGACTTTTCAAGCATCTGAAGTAACTCCAGATATTCTAACAACATGTCGAAAGACCAAGCAGTTCCAGGATTGAGCACCATTCGATGACATAGATATAAACAGCAAGTACCATCTATGTTCAAGGAAATGGAGAGGTAAATGTGACAACTTAGGAGGGTAATATAAAACATCAGTACAAATAACTATTAATTGTCAAACGCACGCAACAACAACCAATTAACAGAAGAAACTTGGTGAGATCAGAGTTACAATATCATGAGACCTACCTAAATGGCAAGCATAAGAACAGAAACAGTCACTATCATTTTCTACTAATTAAAATTCATATCCTATACGCATTCAAAAAGCAACAGTCGACGCGATAATATAGGAGCATGAAACTACCTTGACTCCCCCTTAATTCAGAGATCATAATAAGATAGGCCCACTTCACCTACAAGTCAAAAGACATATTTATTGGGAAGGATGAACATGGTTACCAACAAGAAGCTACAACATTAAATCCTCAACTTAAGATTATTTCCAGCGGTATCATGGACTGTTTGCAATGTTGACATTATTCAAGTACTCTCCACCATTTCTTCAAAAATAATCTCACAAACAGCATTCAAGAACTGCTCAATTCGAAGACTGATGCTATGACATAATTGTCGAAGAGGATAAATTTCCCATTACGAAGGAAGCATAGGGCGCACATAAACTACTGTCCATCAGCCAATATCACTGCCACCAATAACTCTATCAATACATATCCCAAAAAATTCCAACGGGAAGAGAACTACATCAGAAAACGACAAAACTGTTATGGACCAACATCTGAGGTTTACTTTACACAAACTTACTGGTATATCAAAGTGTGTCAAATACTTTCATCTAGAATATTTTAAACCGGCTGCCTGCAAAGAAGACTGACAACATGATCTCCCGATAAAGTGCCCACAATTAGCATTACATAGCTAGCTTTAATAATAACCAAAAGAGAGACACAAATCCACCGCATGAAATGGCAAGAAAAACTAGCAAATTTGACAGAACAGGGATAAGGAACAATAGGAACATAAAAACAGCAAACATACTCCTTCCTCAAACAAATCTAGAAAAACCGTACGAAGAGCCATTATCACAACACAAAACTAACAGATGCTCAATCAGAACACATAATACACACTCACACTTCAAAATGAAAGCTTACAAGAACTACATTCCAGATGAAGGGAACAAGATAAAAGACAGAAAATGCGGCACCAGTATGCAATAGATCAGAACATAAACAATACAACTCCTAATAAAACCAATTCTAAGCTTTTGTAAGAATCCATAAAGCAACTGAGAAACTTCAAGGAAAATCACCAGATGACATACAAAACTCTAATAGCAAACCAATGAGCACCACTGATAAAATTAGTCCACAGCTGAACTATCTATACTACTGGAAAACATTGGCAACTCATCAGCAGAAACCCAAATAAGCTGCTCACAAGCCGACAGACAATTCACATGCAAGAATCCGAAAGCAAGATACAGATCAGGACTTCATTTACCTTGTCGGGGTGGGGCAAAGAAGAGTCCCTTGCTTGTTTATCTTGCCAACGCGAATTGAAACAAGTGGCATGCAAAAGCATCTGGCCAGAATTCCAACTTCCGCAGGCTCAAAGTGCTGATGATTAGAAACAAAAGCAAATCCGATGAGCCAAAATAAAACAATAACACGAACAAAGTATCCACACCGTCTCAATTACGATCCACTCATCCACTATCTCGTAAGGAACTCTGAACCATCTGTACGAAAGTTAATATTAAAAACAGACTCCAGTGCTATCAGTAGCACGGTAAAGCGTTTACACCTTACAGGCCACCGAAATGTAGCCATACACTCTATATAAGAGAAAACCCTAACACGCTACGAACCAGATAGACGCTTAAACCGGATCGAAAATATAAGTACCTGACTAAGGTGAGCCAACAACCGATCCTCAGCCGCACTGCCTGACCCACTCGACTTCAACAACGGCTTCAACCTCTCATCCGCGCGACAAGCGCCGATCACTTGCATATCGAGCGCCTGCAGCCACTGCAAAACCCTATCCTCCCGATCGCTCCGCTGCATCAACAGATCTCCGTCGCCTTCCCCGACGAAAATGTCCGTCAACCTCTCCGCCATGCCAATCTCCTCGCCGACCCCCCTCGAAACCCTCGAGCTCGGTCCGGACTCCACCGAAGACGCGCCGATCGACGACGAATCGTTGACCTCGCCGCCGTCAGGTCGTGTTCCGCGATTCTCCTCGTTTTCTCTGTCGCCAGAGCCGGCCATGGCGAATCTCGATATACTCAGCCGAATTCAGGTACACCGCTCGAAGATCCTCGCGATTACGAACCGGAAAAACGCTGATTCCGAGCTGGGAGACGGCGAATATCGCCGGCGAGAGAGACCCCGAGAGAGCGAGAGATGAGAATAACTTGGGCAACGGAATATTCGGGGCTTCGGTTTTCCCTGGCGATAGCGCAAAGAAATGGAAGGTCGTAAGACAAAGAGAGGAGCACGATATATATACGCATAAAACAGAGGCGTAAATATACATGAATGAAGAAAAAAAAAAATCACCAATAAAGTAAGACCTGACGGACTCGAGAGGCGGTTTATGAAATGGGGTTAGTTTTGAGTTGGGTTTGAGGTCCAGGGCATGATTGCATGCCCTCCACGTCAGCTTGTGGGGGCCCAAATCTTGTTTCTGTCCGTGCTGGGTCCCACGTGAAACTGTCATTCGAGCACTGTGCTAAACCGGGTGAGTCTTCCACTAATTAGGTTTAGCGGACAATTGGTCGGATGATTAAAAATCCCCGAACGCTCCGTTAACACGACTCCATTTTCAAAATGTTTATCACCCACCTCATTTCCTACCGCATAAAATTTCAAATATCTTATTTTTTTCGTGAAAAATAAATTTTATTTTTAATAATAGCCATCATTTTCTCAAATAAAAATATTAAGTGAATTTTATTTCAAATAAGAATTTGAATTGATCATGTCAGTGTCTAACATCATCCGCTGATCAAGGGCTTTTTTTTTTTTTGCAATTATTTTTTCTGTTTTCTTTGTTTAAACTCAAAAAAGATAATAAAAAACATAAAACTTAAAAAGAAAACACGAAAAAAAAAGAAAAAATTCACATGTTGAGGGCTTGGTTTAATCTAATTAACTAAATTTTAGGCTAAAATTATTTTTGGATGAAAATGCCCTTAATTAGCAAAAATATTTGACTAGCCGGCGAGACCAAGCTCTTATTTGAAATAATCGTGATCTCTCCAAGCCTTTATTTGAGAAAATGATGGCATTCCAAACCTTTATATACTGTTTTCTCGAAATTTATTGTCCGAAAACGGTTATCTTTCTCTTGCTGGTCCGGATCTCTGGTTAATATAAAACTGGATGAGTTAAGAAATGAAATTTAGAAATTTTGTTATATCAAATTCAGTATCTCGTGAAACGTAAAATCGAATATTTTCATATCCCGTTAAGTCTATTGTTCGTTATGAACGGCATATTAGTATAAATGAACATAAAATTTGCGTAAACGGAGATGATAAGAATCTCTAATGGCATTCTTATATGCTTCATTTTTTTATTTGCTTATTTTCCTCTTCCATAGTTCTCTAATAAAATTTTATTCAATAGTAAACTATACTAGAAAATACTAAAATACGTAACAAATATGAATAGAAATTAATAAAAACTAATTTGTTGTTATCCTGAATTTTTCTTTTTAAAATAGAATTTGAGTATTGTCTATATTCATATATGTTTTTAATTTTATTAGTTGAAGAAGTTTGTTATTCGAGAAAAATAAATTTTTATTTCATTTGCAATAGAAATCTTATCCACCTATATCCCATATCTATGGGATGACTTTGTCCATACTATATCTCTCTTATATCCGACTTTATCCTGTCTTAGTTGGGAATCAAACATATAATATGATAAAATATCCTGAATTTGTCGTTGACTACCCAACGTAACCTAAGGGTAATGGCTCTTTGTTAATCGCGTTATAAATCATAAATTGGTAGTTTTGTTCGTCATTACAAGCCATCTCCTTTTTTTTTTTTTTTGTCGCTTGGAAACTCTTAATAAGTTATCGATAGATAGAAACATATCTTAGTCACGTGAAATGAATGCTCTCATGAATCATGATGCCAATTTGACTTACTAATTTAATATGATTTTAACCGGTAACTTGAATCATTTTGCAATTCACGTTTGAAAATTTGCAAAACTCCTTTTTCATATTGAATTGTATAAATGATTTTCCCAGGCTCAATTCTCTTAAAAAGCATTGGCTTTAGATGAGATCACATATCTAACCAAGCTCTTTTTTTGTCTCGTAAAAATATACCAACTTTTATTTGGATTTTAATAGTAGCTTGAACATTTTCCTCATAAGAGCACCCAAGTTAAGTTGGCTCCCAATCACAGGTCAAGCTTCTTTTTTCCTCGTAGGATTGCAATGACTCTCAATCGATCCCAAGGTCGGCCCTCGTTTAAGTTGAGAGAGAGAGATATATACATGCATCTCTAATGGCATCTCTAGATAGGGACTAGATTTGGGTATCGATAGAGAAAAAAAATGCTTTCTTATGAGATAAAAAAAAGGCGGGCGATGAGATTTAATCGAAGTTCAATGTTTTTTACGGGAAAAAAACTTCAGATCAAAGTTGTGGTTCCGTTAATTTCTATGGAAAAAGGAATTCGGATCGAAGTTGCAGTTCATTCAAAAGTTTATGTTTTTTTTATTTTATTTTATGGAGATGGAAAAAAGTTCGAAATAAAAATTGAGGTTGGATTTAAATAGGTGCTAGGCAGATTTTTCCATTTTCTCTCTGCCACGGGTGACGAGAAAAGGCGACGTCAATTTCAGAAAGGCAAAAAAATAAGAGGGAGTTTGTGGTTTGGGTGGATAGGGCGGCAACAACAGGACAGAGAGAAGTACAGAAAAAATGGGGAATTTTTTATTTTTTTTTCTTTCTGGGTCGAGCAAAGGAGAAATTGCGAGGCGAGTCATTAAGACGGGGGGACCATGATGACGAAATCGGTGTGGGTCGGGGGGGTTACGTGGGCCCGACGTCGCTGTCACGAGACGACAGAAGCCGGGCCCAGTTGGAGAAAACGAAAAAATATCTGCCGAGCGGGGTCCCGCCCGATCGTGACGTTTACCCCCGCGGGTGCTGACGTCAGGACCCGTCACCAACCAGACCTGTATAAATCGATTTGGAGAAATTTTGTGAACCGCGCGGTCTCTGGAGCGGATCCCAACAAGGCTCGACGGACGATTCGGGTGGGCCTGGCCCGTTAGGGACAATTTTCTCCATCAGGCCCGCTTCAGCTCGCCCAGGCCCGGTTATCAGTAACGAAATTCGGAATCGAGTAATTTTCGCTGAAGTTGCTCCAGGAAAACAGAAAAAAAAAAAAAAAAAAGGTAAACAATTGAAGGATCAAACCAATCTCACCAGTAGCCCAATCGTAAGTGCTGAAGGATCATGTACCCGATGGCCCATGGCCATCGGCTTCGACCGGGAGAGTACGAAAGCGGGGAAAGAGCTGTTCAACCATTCTATCAAAACTCCGCAAATGTGGGGGTAACGACAGCATCATAGATCGGGAACAATGCGAAACCAGAATGACAGTGAACCCATCACCAGGTCAAAATGACTGTCAACACTACCTCTCCATCCGTGCCCACTTCAACAGATCATGGAGACCTTTGGGCGAATGCACCGTGTGTGAGACACAGTCTCGACAGCATCCTGAGAAGAATCGCCTTTTGAACTGCAATCATCATATTAAGCATGTGACGGCATCTATCGATGCAGACAGCAGAAGTGAATGCATCGGACTAAGACGCGGCGCCTGTCCACAGGACAGACATGATGTACAGGTTCTCACAAACTGGTGAAAGCATTGGCATGTTAATACTAGTCGGAAAGTTTGAAATCTACTTCACTTTGCTCCCAAAAAATATCAGAAGTCGAAATCATTCTGTAAGTGACCATTTGCGTTCACTTTGCGGATAATCAAGTAATCAAATTCCTGTCTAAGTTCTCTCTCCTGTTGAAGGAGGTGATAAGCTACAAGCCTACCAATCATTTGCTCTTCTTTGGCTCTTTGTTGTACTCGTTTATTAGTGCTTCAACATCTTTCCAGAAGAGACCCTCCACCAGAATCCCGTCCTTGGTGAACCTGAAGCATTAAGAGAACTAGAAAATCAGCCACGGAATCTATCTGAAGCAGGAACAACATGAAAGCAAAAGCAATATTTAGTGTGGAGATGCACAGAATTGTTAGTGCACACACACGAGCAAGCACTGTCTCCAAGCTCCAATAATGGAGGGAAAGTGCGTGAGAGGGGCATTGTGAATACAGGTGTGCAGGAGCGTGCATGTCAGAGAGAGAGAGAGAGACCACTGAGTGACGCTCTTAGTTAATTCCACTGGCTTGTTTGCTGAAATTGACTTCGTGTCTGCACTCGCTATGGTAAGTGTGTACAAGTCGGAGAATCTTGGTAATTTTGAAGACACCATCAGTCCAGTGCTGTTAAAGGAGCCCTACATGGAGTAAATGAAAACAATACTTTGCCTCAGATAATCCCCTCAGTCGCCAAGTAATGAATGGATAATCTCAGGATATATAGTTTTTGGTTTCTTCTGGTTAAGTTCACAACCAAGGCCTAGCAAAAAAGGAGAACAAAGAATATTCCAGCCGATGCATCAAATAAAAGAGGACCTTAAATTTAAATAAGTCAGAAACACCAAAATTCTGATAATGATGTCTACAACTAACAAAAAGTTCAAGTAAACCAGACAAGCCAACGCTCTGTGGATTGGAAAATACATGACATAGTTTACAGCAAATTCTATGACGCCCATTAAAAGTCTAGCGCCATCTAAATGCAATGCCCATCTGATACATTACTCAAACAATTTCAAAACAAATGAATGATGTGCTGATGAACTAACAGGTATATGATTACCAAAAAAGACAGTAAATATTGGAATAGCAAATTGAGATGCAAAAGAAGATACAACTCTCATTCAAAGATAACCATGGAACACAATAGGCATAGCAGACATGTTTCATCTCTACAATTCACCAAAGAGAAAGACGCAAGTAACGACCATCAAGATCAACATCCATAATATATTAATACTGAGAGTGGATAGCCAAATTCAAAAAATTTACAGGAATTAAGGAAATGGAAGTCGAATTTTGAATGCCATCGGATATGTGCAGAAAAAAAGCCTGCCATAGCAAAAGCAAGAGTCTTAAAATAATCAATAGATCAAATGAGACTCCCATTGGCCAAGATACGTCTGTGGGTTTTCCCGACTCTGCATATGTAAAGAAAAGGAGGGATACATACGCTGAAATGATGAAGGTCCATATGTCCATCAATATAGCTCATATATCAAAGCAATATGCCCCTACAACATTCCTTCCAGATGACATTTAACACATGCTGAGTCTGTCATCCCCACATTTTTCAACATCAACATCAACATCACCTTTATCCCAAACTAGTTGGGGTCGTCGGTCAATGAACCCAAAAATATTGTCCAAAACAAGAGGAAAGACAAATTATCCAAAACAATCAAAGTATAAACCAATAAGAAGTTTCCGGAAAATACAGAAATGTCGTAAATCATATAATATGTACTCTAAAATCAGAAATGGCAAGGAGGGAATAGAAGTTTACACAATTCCCAAATCAATTTTCCAATAACAACAATTTCAAAAGTTTAGAGAAATGTAAAAGAAAATTTGTCACTATTTATCTTTGAACTTAAATTTCTTTATGTTCAGGAAGTGTTGTAATGGGAATACAGTTGTATGACAAGAAGAAACATTTGAGCAATAAAATTTATTGCTCAAACGTTGAGTAAAACGAGAAATTAAATATTAAGAAGCATGAAAGGGTAGACATTTCATCAACACTTTTTGAGTAGTAAGGTTGATTGAAGACAATCCTCTCACACAGAATTATAGGTTTGTTATGTTGGTCAATTAAGTTTCTCTCTCATGCATACCATGGGTTTCAATGCTAGCCAATAAACCAAAATGGACCTACATATTCTTCATTGGAAAATTGAAAAAAATTTTCTGTTAAGAAAGAAGTAAAGATAATTTAGGGCCAAAGAATTCCAAACATAAAAAAAAAAAAACAAATAGTTTGAACTTAAAAAGCCTCCTCATCATCATCATCGAGCATTACTCATCCATCATTACCAACAAGAAAAAAGGAGCACTAAATTGGCCGCTAAGGGTAAATATCTTCATATTTCTTTGGAATTAGATCTTTCAAAATCGTAAGTAAAGATAATGCACCTGACATGCAAGGCACAACCCAAAATATGCACACAAGGCTTCACGTTTGCCAATAGCTAATATAGATGAAAATAAACAAGTATATGCAAGAACCACAGTTTAAAATTCATAACTTAAAACATGGTCAAGAAATAAGATCACAGCACACTAGGGTGGGAAAAAAAAAGCAGAGTAAGGTAGACTGTCTGCAACATCAGTGTATAAGAAGTCGTCCATTCTATGGAACAAATGAACTCACCACAGGTGGATAGGTAAACATAATGGCATTCTTCTCCTTGGTATATATGAGCAGCTGCAACATACCATTGAAAACAATATACTTGCCAGAATTAAGGATCACGATCTCTAAAACAAATGAAATGCGACAATTTCCACGCAAAAATCTTTTTTTGATTCCCGACTTTGAAGAGTATATTTTTGTACCCTGCAACACCCCCCTTGGGCATTTCAGTCTATAAGTCCTTGCCCAATTCAGAGAAATAAAAACAGAACAGTAAACTTTTCCCACAAAAACGAAGGCAGAGAATGAGGAAAATCAGCATGACGGTCTTCCCCCTCTCCCCCTCCCCCCCCGCCCTCGCAATTTTCTACTGAACGAGCAACTGAAAGATCATACATTTGAAATCCGATTTTCAGTGCATTCGAAGAATCCCCCCAAAAAAAAAACACTCAATTGTAAACACTCCACCTCCACGTAAAAGAAAGCGGCAGTTCCATCAAAATCTGCAATATTTAGTCGACTTTCTCGGAAATCAAACAGCTAGAGGGCATCAAGTGAGCGAGAAAGAACAAAGGCGAGAAGAAAAAAAAAAGGATATAATACGATGCAGGCGATCAAGAAGTCCCTGTTCTCGGGGAACTTCTTCTTGTAGAACTGAGCGAAGAGAGCGATGACGATGATGACCGTCCCGATCAACAGCCTCACGTTGCTCATCCGCACATCTTCCACGTACCCCCGGCTCTTGACGATCTTAAGAATTAAACCACAACAATGAGCCGATTGCTCCAGGAATTGAGCGACTAAAGGACGGATCTGGGAAAAGGACGAACGGAGAAAGCAAATTGGCCGGGTCTCAATTGTACCTCGGAGACGGACTCATCGAGAATGTGTTTGATGGAGTGCTGATCCAAGAGATTCGCCTTCTTCGCGTTCTTGCTCGGGCTTTCCGCTTTGGTTTCCGGCATCTTCGAGCCTAGCGTTTGCTTTGTCCGAACAGAGAGCAGAGAGAGAGAGAGAGAGAGGGAGAGGGGGGGCCGAGGGGTTTTGCTTACTCGTACTCGCGACCTCTTCTTTTCTGGTCAGCGGGGGTTTCTACTTTCTACAGTCCGATGAAGATATAACGCATGCGAAATGGCAAATATACCCTTTTGTTTTCTTCTTTTCGCTATTTCCTTTTTTTGCTTAATCCCTTATAAAAATCCCAAAATTTACGTCAAGTCTCAATTCTGTCCCGAATTTAATAACAATCCTAATTCTTCCATGAACTTCCTATTATCTAAAAAAAAAAATCTCCAACTATAAATTCAGTCCAAAATTCGCCCTCGACATTTTTTTTTTTTAAATGACCAACTTTAACTCTAATCTCTTATTTGCTGGAACTTTTTCTTGTCTAAAAAGAATAATCAACTTTCAATCTAATTTCAAAAAAACCTCCGCTAACCTTCCATCCAAAAGTCGCCAAAATCACCATTAAGGACCACTGACAATGTTTTTTTGAACAAAAGGTTAATGATACAGATTTGAGATTAGGGTCAAAATTTAGATATTTGG
This sequence comes from Rhodamnia argentea, assembly GCF_020921035.1. Classification (NCBI taxonomy): domain Eukaryota; kingdom Viridiplantae; phylum Streptophyta; class Magnoliopsida; order Myrtales; family Myrtaceae; genus Rhodamnia; species Rhodamnia argentea. Next base: position 2,555,042 of record NC_063154.1, on the reverse strand, counting down.
ACTTAATATAAAGTCAGGGTTTATTTCAATAAAAAAATTCGGGATAGAATAGACTTGACTAGAAACTAGGATTTTTTTTAAGACAAAAATTTCAGGATATAATTGAGAATCTTTAGGAAATTGAGTCATTTTTCAATAGACTGGGTTTTTAAAGTAATTATTACTCTTCAAAGATGAATTAGGTGGATGTATAGTTGGACCACGGTGGCTGCAATTTGTGGAGAGACATGAAATTATTTATCCAAAAGAAAATGGTTGAGTTACTCGACAAGTTGTTTGAGGCTCTGTGGCAACCAAACACAAGGATTGTGCTCGTTGTGTGACAATCCAACACCTTACAGCAGGATTGTGCTCGTTGTGTGACAATCCAACACCTTACAGCATGAGGTAACGATAACTATGCATCACTTGTGTACACAGTTCTTAAGGCATACCTCTCTTTCAAGAGGATTTACATGTCAAACCCGGGTAAGATTCTTTGCTTTGCATTCAATAGAACTACATACATCATCACACCTGTGGCCCCTAGTGAGTTCTTTAAGTTTCATTCTGTGAACATACTTCCCAGGAGACATACTTCACGATAGCTACAGCAGTGCATGTGCCAGATAGGTGTAGGGCATTCACTCCTCTAGGACGATACTTTCCCTCCAGCCTAAATTGGATAACTTAACGACAACCAATCAACTGAGATTAGCAGTGAAATTATTCTTTTTTATTGGAGTTGATGGTGGAGTGAATTCAGCAGGCACGTAATGTTCCAATCTTGTTCCCTTCACTTGTCTTTCCTTTTTCGAGTTTATGGCACTCACTTCAAATTTCTAATATGGCACTGTCCCAATCACGAACGAGGAGGGGTGGAGCGTCCTATGAGCATGATAAAACATGCAGTGCGCCCCGGGTTACATCACAAGAAAGACGCAATAAAACCCCATGATAAGATGAGAACGTCGACCACCCCAGAACTTCAACATGTTCGTTTGTGAATGAAAACCGAGGAAAAAAATAAAAAAAGAGAGAACAGAAGAGGATGGAAAGTCTGTCTAGCTATACTAAGAAAACAATGGGGAATCGCACATGGATTCCACAATCGGATTGTCCGCAGCGGAATCAATTGTTAGCATCTTGTGAAACACAAATAATAAGACTGCTTTGGCACGAATTATTTCCGCATTCCCCCTCCTACTCGTGTGTAATTGATAACTTACCTAAATGCGTTGCGGAATGAGCAATGCTGCAACAAAGAGAGAGAGAGAGAGAGAGAGAGAGAGAGTGCGCGAGCGCGCGCATGTGTCCTGTCATGGAGGTTTCGACCTCAAGGCATCAACACCATCTCCAGCTAGCAGGAACCGAGCACCTCTCACAAGTTCTTCCTTGACCATGAACAACACAGCTGCAGCAAGCACGCTCTGAACAATTTTTGTACTCATTCCTTTGTAAAACCCATAGAGGCCTTCATAGCGTATCATCTTCAAGATGGCATCTGATGTGCCTGCATTGGAGAAATGAAACAGCACAACATCAGTACACATAGCATGTCACGGACTGGGAGTTTAAAAAGAGTGACAGGCATGATAAGATTGAATGATTATAGTCCTTGACATAGATCATAAAATGCATTACAATATCTGGATCATGCAGATGCACTAACTCGCAATCCCATTAAAGAATGGGATAGTACAAGAAATGTCAGCATAACTCAATAATAACCTCTATAATGATGTCTTTTATCTCCAGTAGTAGCCTGTTTAGCTTGAAGCCTCGCCTGCAAAGACAAGGGAAATCTTTAAGGAAATGGAACAGTCAAGAGATTTCAAGCTTTATCCCATAATATTTTAGAGACATTAACATGGGGTAGTTAGTATTTACTTTGCAGTATCTGAACTTCATCAATATGCTTATAGCTAAAGGAATACAGAAAAGAAGACTAGCTTTCCTAAGTTCCACTTCTCCTTTGATCTTCTGCAGCTTTCCGTTCATAATTACTAAATTTTTGTTTGTTTGTAAATCATATTTTCCCCTACCCAAAATCAAAATCTTCTTCCAGTGTATAAAAGCCAGCCAGTCGTTTTCGATATGGCTTTTCTTTTTCAGCCTTGGCCCGCATTCCACAAATCTTAAAGACAGAATAGAAACATCAATACTTATTCGTGGTTGGAAAGAAAAGCAGATGCACAATTCATTCAGTTCTTTTACAATCCCAGGTAACTCACCTTGACAACTAGAAGAGGATATGTCACAACAGTGGCACCAAGTTTAGCCAAGGCTCCTAGGAGGAAGATCTGGCAAGAAGAAATTTTTATTGATTGGGGATGAGAGAGTGCTTGAAGAAATAAGGCAATACAAAGAAACAAAGCTCTTCTATGAGTCATAGTATTGCTAGAAAGTCGAGACCAAAGTCACCTCCAGAGCAGTTGGAACACTCTTGCCCTTCAGCGCGCGTCTCTTGTTTAACTTCTTTAACATATTTTCATACAGCATGAACTGAAGGGAAGGATTACTTACCTGTACATATCAGAGGGAAAAAATCAATATTACCACCTTTGCAAATACAAAAGTCATCTCTCACATACCATTATCAATGTAGGGAATACACCTTTCCAGAAACCCCAGAATCCAGCTTCATCGTACACTTCTTGAATCTGTTCAATGTTATAAGAAAAAGAAGACAAGTAAGCAGAAGAGAAACTATAGCATAAACCTCGCATCTTCAGATAAGGAAGTCGGATTGAAATACAGGCAAGAAAATGCCACCAATTCCCTTTCTAAATAAATAAATCTATAAATTACATAGTAATTTTCTTGGTTATCAGGTCTTGTATGAAACATATGTCTCTCCAAAATATATGAATACCGCCTAAATCAAGTCCATGGATTAGGTGGGGCCAAGGAAGGTTAATCTGATTTTCAACCAGCCAATGGATAATTAAACTAGACCAAAAAGAAGCTCGTGATCGCTTCATCACTCAGTCTGCCATAATCGGCATTAAAGGTTAAGTTCAACTAGTTCTTCCAGACCACCAGACAGAAGAGCTCGTCAATGGGCACTGTCATTGCAAAATTATACATAAGGGTCATCTTTTGGCAAGATACAACCCAATGGAGGAGAGAGTCAACCATGAGAATGCCGCTGTGCATCAGGTTGCTCTATACAGTCAAACTACCAAACATATAAACAACAAAAATGCATTTAAGGGCACAAGCACACTCTACAAAGACCACGTTCACAAAGGAAGAGACATTTAGCTGCTTCTGGAGTTGACATTCCATTTCATCCAACCGAATCACTACGTGCCAAGCATTGAAATAAGGAAATTCATAACCCATGGTGCATGGGGATTGGCTTGGATAGATGGGATCATCGTGCTCCTGCAGCAGCTAAAATTTTCTCACAGAGTCCTGTTCCAACTAACGCCAATAGCCATATTCTACGATTTAACAACAGCAAAAGTTGCAAAATTCCCACAAGGAAACTATAAAACGTTTACCCCTGTAATGATTTTAGCACTTAATACATGCGCTAAAGATAGAGAAAGCATATGAGCTACTATAGTATGTACTGAGAGAAGTTAGAAGGCGAGACACAGAGAAGGGAACTCATTTTAAGTGACAGATTCCTCTCAGGCCCAAAAGGAGAAGAACCTACCACATGGCCAGTTCCATAAGGAGGAGGCTCTACAGCAGCAAGAATTGCATCATCTGGAGCAACCGTATCCAATTCAGACTTCTTTGAGATTTTTGTGTGAGTCTGCAGGTCCACACAAAGTTTTATGACAAAAGGACTGCAAAATAGCACACGCCTGTACTCGCATGCACAAAACAAGCTAGATTTACTTCTATTAATTCAAAGTTCTGAACCATACAAGATAGTACGTCAGACAATCCCTATCCCTCCCCCCCCCCCCCCAAAAAAAAAAAAAAAAAAAAACCAAAAACAAAAAGCACTATCTTGGAGGAATTTATTGCAATGTCTCCTGAATCGTTACGTTACAACAATGAGACAAACCAAATGGCTTCATAGGAAAATATATTTTCCCGTCAAATGGAAAAAAGGATTTTCCAATTACAAGGCGTGCAAGACATGAATTCTCAAAAAGAAGATGAAAAGGATAACTTGGATAGGCATCATGACTGTGAAAACTTGACAAAAACACATTGCTTTTGTGCACGAAGGAACCATCAGATAATCTGGACAAACCACTCACCTGCATTCGGGTCACAACTACCCATATTGGGTTTGTTAGCAGGACATTTATGCACCTGCAAAGGGGAACCAACCAGTTAATTATAATATATTCTATACAGAAAATTCAATGCATAAATTGAAAAGGAAAAGGGAGAAGTAGACTACTATCAGTGGGGAGTGCCAGGTCTAAACCCAGTTAGGTCCAGCTTGGGACCCCAACAATGACGAATATTCAAATTTCAGTTCAAAGTCCACACTGTCGCGGCCAAAAGAATGGGAAAAATAACCTCTCCAATTCCTTAGCACATTATACTACAATGAGAACTAAAATAGGGGCAGAAAAAACCTGTCTTAGCAATAAAAGCAGCCAAAGTATCAAACAACCACCCGCTACCACACATGTATTCTCACAACCGGATCACAATTTCCAGAAAACAACGGGGTATGTTAAAATGACGATGTGGTGAATATACAGCATTCACCCATGCTTTGTAGAGGAAATATATAATACTTGGTAAATTACCCAGATAAAGCTGCCACCACGAGTGATGAGAACATTCCAACTGTTCCATCACCCATCCCATTCTTCCTTCGTTCAAGTGCAGCAACTTCTGCTTTCTTCCTGAATATTTGATAGAAATAATAGTAAACACCCTGTAGCATGAAAGTTGCAGGTACATAAGAAATCAACAGACTTTATAATTAAAATGTTTCACATGCAATAGATTCTCAAAATGACCTTTCTAAGATTTTGCCCACCTTAAATAATCTCCAAGTACAGCTTTGGAGCTGTACTTTTTCTTTTATATTTTTTTGACTTTTCCTTGTTGGGGGGGATGTAGTTGGACAAATTAACCAGTTAGGCTTCAGTTTAACAAAACAGTAGCAAACTTAACAGTTAAGCTCATCAATGATATGAAAAAATGATAGTCGTGAGTGTTGATATAATTACTATCCGACAAACTATGAGGACACATCTAATTATTTAATTATATTTAACTGTCATAAACTTCTGAAAACTGATGGCAACGAAGAGGGAGAACCTTTTAAGTTTACAAATGAAGTTGCCACATGCAAAAACTTAGCAACACCGCTGGTAGTTCATCGATCACATTCTTTGAAGGAGTTGCCTTGTACTTAAAAGAAATGAACTCTAGTAACCCAGCTACAGAATTTACGCTACTGTATTCTTTCCCTTTTCTTTTTCCAGGAAAAAAAGAACCCAAGTAACCCAGCTCGAGGCGTCTTGCTAACCCAATCCAACAAGATGAGCAGTGCATATTGCGCATATTAAGACTCAACATCTATCCTTTTTTAAGGTTAACACAAAAATCCCTCGGTGGACATTCATCATCTTCTTGTTAAATTTTCCCTTTTCCTTTTTCCCATTTAAACAGGGTTGATCCTATCTCATACAGAGAAACTAAAAGCTTGAGGAATTGCCTATGACAGGCCTACACAATTTGGGTATATCTAATGAACTTGACCTTGGGACAAACATAAAGGCTTATTGCTTGAACTTGGAAGACTGCCATTGATTATGAAGTATAATGAAAGTCAGCAAAGAGACTAAAGAAAATGAGTGAAGCAATGGCACAAACTTTACCATCATGGGACCACATAGCAAGAGCATTGCAAATCACAATCTCATATAGCGGCTGCTCTGTTTCAGCAGGCCCAGCACACATTTTAGATACACGCCCAACCAAATTTATGTGAAGAAAGCAGCAATGAAGGTCATGCTACAAACATCTAGGCATAATTCCTGTCCAGCATTTTCGTCCCACGACATCAAAAGCACATTTAATCTTACTGCTCTCATTCCACTCGAGTTAAGTCTCAGATCCCGCATTTCCCCCCTTATCTTCTATGCAAATGAAACAACAGAAAACCCGTTGAAACGGTAACCACTCATTCCAATGCTCCTCCGAAAGAATTTCGGAGAATTTTGTAAAGATATAACGAGAAGGTAAGTTGAAGAGAGGTGTGAGCAGCTCGTATTTGATAATGAGGAACAATATTGCAATAGCTCACCTGAGATGCAGCCGTGCCTACGAGCGACGGCATTAAGCCTCCATACAACCGTTCCCATCCCTCTTGCTTGACCACCTAAACAGCAAGCAAAGCAACAAAATCAGCTCACTAGCAGATGGACACGTAACAGAGACAAAAAAAAAAACTCCACTCACAGATCGTTCCAACCAAACGACTAAGACTCTATTGACTTCAACCACCGAGCACGCGTTGACCCAGATCAACACCCCAAATCAGCTCAAAATGCAATTTCACACCTCGCATGTTCATAGTTTCCTCGGAAACAAGCGAAACAAAAGCGCGCACCTGATACATTTGCTCGACGGTCCCAAGTTTCCTCCTCTCTTTCTTCAGATCGCGCTCCGTCTGTTGACGCGCGTTCACCTGGAGGCGATCCGAACGTTTTTAGCAGGATCACTTACACCGTACAACAAACACGAAGCACCCGGAGGCCCAAAAAGAAAAAACAGTCGAAACGAATCGACAGGGATCGCATGTGATTACAGTCTGAAGAGGGTAGGTGATGAGCTGAGCGATGATGCCCCCGCCAGCTCCCGCGAGGCCGTTGATCAGAGCGTCCGACATTGCTCCTCCTTTTCTTTTTCTTTTTTTCCGGGAAAATGATCGCGCCTCCTTTTCCCGACTGGTTTTCTCGGGAAAATGGAGTCAAGGTTTTCCCTCTAGAGAGAGAGAGAGAGAGAGAGAGTATCTGTGAGTTTGGCTGTAGCGGAATAATGACGTGTGTTGTAGGCGTGATGGCGATTGGTTACAGAAACGCCACACCATCCATCTCCCACGTTCGCTTTTGGGTTTCGGTGATCGTTCCGTTCAAGGAAGCGGATGGAGTTGCTGAAATGACCAATTTGCCCCTTGATGAGGACGCCTTTGTTGGGAATATGCCCTTCCCTCGAAAAAGGAGAAAAAAAGCGCATTTAAGAATTCTTGAAGCTTGACAGTGATGGATTACTTAGAGTTGGCGAAACTTTTTCGGCGTCTTGGTAGGGGAATTGAAGATGGAAATATAGTTTGGCACGGTGCTTGGAAGGGAGCAGCTCCCGATCCGATCGTACCCTAAAAGAATCGAATTGAAAGGACCGACTCTCGAGCGCTATAATAATTAAATCGATCGCATTTTTTTTTATGATTTTTCATTAAATTTTTCTCATTAACAATATGTTTATTAAATTATCTTTCGTTAATTACGTCACGTTATCGCTAAATCTGAAAATCATCCTAAACATCTTAAATTTAGATGAATTTTATTTTTACAAAAAAAATATTATTTGATCCGGTCTGATCGGTCCAATTCTCATTGGAGCCGAAAATTGAACCAAACTGGCCAATTTCAGATCTAGCCGATTTCCGATTTGATCAGTCCATTATATTCAACTCTAATGCTTGGTCCCAAACTCAATCCTTGCTTTCAAAAAAAAAAAAAAAAAAATCAATCCTTGCTCGATTAGGTACCTACACTTAGAAAAACACTGCAGTATAAATCAAAGGGACGCGTTATAAGTAGCAAGACTCGTATGCTCTTGATGTGGATGAGTTTAGCTCAGTCAAGCCTCTCGTTAAGTTCGATTAAACATTGTCTCAGAAAAAAAAGAGGGCAAAAGAAGAAAATGATCAAGAACGCTAAAGGGTAACCTGAGTTGTTTTGAATTTTGGCACTTGCAGAGTTGTCATCATTAACCTACTAAAAGTCACGGGATATAACAAACTAACGATCAAATGACAATTTTTCCAAAGAATATCCAATTCCCGTGTCCCGCTCATCCCCATTCTTGTCGATCTCAAAACTAGGATAACAAAATACCCACGACACAATTCATCGTTGAAACAAAACCTGCGGCGAGTTTGAGGGTTATTTTATCCTTCCATCTAGCTTCCAGCTGCAGCAGGTACGGCGACAGGTTTTGAGTCTTCAGCCTTTTCGTGTTCTTTGTTGAGAATCTGTAAAAAGAAATCAGTGATATCATCCAAGTGTCCAAGAATGATAGAGCATAAATAAGCATGATTATCGCATGAAACAAGTAAAACCCAAATGCAACTTCGAGAGGAGCTTAGTCAGGTCCACGAACAAGGCGCGCGCACAATTACATTAACTGATGGTCAGTAGGACAATAAAAGCAAGCTCTCAGTACTGATAATAAGGAAACTGGTCAGTAACTCATCTTGTACTAAAAGGAAGCGTAATCATGGGTTCTTCATTTAAAAGCCTAAAAATAATTTTTCTTAGGAGTTGAACTGGTAGAATCAGTACTAGAAGACTGCGTGGTCATGCAACAACCGGAAGGAGAATAATAACCGGAAGCAGAATAAGCTAGAATGAAGGCAGCTGACGAACCTTATTGTTGATCAAATTATGGAGAGCGATCACACTTCGGATGAGGGAAGAGAGATATATAACTAGCATCATATCATTCGTTTTAACTGTGAAGAGGAAATTATCCAGTAAGGATAAAGTGGAAATATGTAAGCATAGTAGGCAAAATTAAAATCCCAAGATATCCTTCCATTACCTGCAAAAGCCTTTATCAACTCATTGACATTCAGGTTCGGAAGGAGGTTAAAGACATCCTATAGGATCCACAGAAGAAAAAAAGTGTAAGGTCCAAAATAAATGATAATTGATATTCTATAATGAGTTTGCAATCTGTAATTTCTAATTAAACTATTATGCAAGCAAGGAGAGGACAGGCCAACAAAAGCAATACAGATTGAATAACAAAATAACTGCAACTAATTAAATAATCCCAAATACATGAGAAGTTATCTATCAACTCTGATAATGAATAAGCACGGAACTGAGAATTTTCTAAGACAGGCCATTAGCCCATCAGCCTAATTGCTAATAAAAAATAAGACTGCTCTCCTTCATTTCCATCTGAAACTATAAGCTTTAAATGAACAAGAAAGACATGGCTAGAAAGCTTGAAGCTCTTAATATAGAAGTTTTGCAGGTCAGCAACATTAACTGCCGATACAGCAGAAGCAGAGAGCCAGGTTCTATTTTGCATCCAACAGAATAAACTTCATTGCCAACAAATGCAGTTATTCTTAAGGTATCATCCATATGAGTCCTTTAATAATCGATTTCATAGAAGTCGGCATGCATCTCACAGATGAAAAATATCCCCACACTCTTCATAGATGACGATAATGAACCTGAAGATGATACAGGATCTCGTGATTTAATGGGAGCTTTCCATCAATGACGAGGTCAAGATAACTTCTTATCTCCTTAAGTCGAGCATCCAATCCCTTCAAGGCTGTGAGCTTTCCAGTGACCTGTACGTAATAATGAACTCTCGAGTTAAGGAGAACCAGCAATCAGATTTTATCTGTGGATCTTCATTCTACAATTGAAACTCATACAGATATTAGCCTAAAAAAGTGTCGGGACACTGTATCAAAAAGAAAAGAAAAAGAGGAAAAAAGTGTCAGGACATGTTACCTCTGTGGCAAGGGTGCTAATGGTTGTATCCTTTACATCACGTAGCAAGTGCTCCACACCTGTCAATAAGTGAATCATTGACGCATTTCATGGTACAGTATGTAGTCACAGTGACCTCTAGGACTGGGATTAATAATGACATCACCATTTCAAGACAGGAATCTTCCCATCTCAAAAACATACCTATTTCCTCAACCTCATGGGCAGCAATTTCTGAAGGAACGTGCACGAATACTTTCTGGCTCTTCTGAGTTGCATTCTGGGGGAAAAAAAAGAGAGGTTAACCCTAGAAAATTTAAATGAACCTCATATGTGTTATATGGAAAGCACACTGAGCTTAAATTTTGACAACAAGAGGCAGCTATGGTGGGAAACTACCTACTCTTACCTCTTTGACTTCTTCAACAGCATAGTATGCCTTTGTTGGTATTCCAAGTTCCTTGGGTTGAACATCAATTATAACCAGCACAGGGTTCAGGACATAACTGAACACAAGAGGTAAAACTTGATTAGTAGCATATGCAGTTTGAGTGACCAGTCCGTGAAATAGAAGTACAACTAGATTAGTTTGACTGAATATAAAGATGCTAGAAGTAGCAAGAAAAAGGAGTTTTTGATCAACTTCATCCTAAGAGTACCGGTTACACTCATTTCATTATTCTATCAAATGCAAACATTTGCCCATGTTCTACGCCAAAGGTAAGTGATCTTCCCCAGCGAAGATTTTATAAATAAGATTAACAAGGCCTCTCCCACAACAGAACCCATCTGAAACCCGTAGCACAGTACAGAATTCAACAACGATGTGCCTAATTAGGATGCTAAAAGAAAAGAAAGGCAACAGGAACTTGTGTCGCTATCTTCCTTATGACAAAGTGACCACCTAACTCATAAATAAAAACAAAATTAGACATTTAGGGACATATAGAGAGGGCGATCACGAAACTGCAATAATTCAATCTCATGCACAAATCCAGCAGAAAGTCTTACTCATCAAACAATGTGTGGATATTAAGGTCATTTTCTCGCAACTTGGGACCAGTGCTATACCATCCAACAACATGCTCCTTCGCTGTAAAATAATACACAGAGCACGTTACTAGACAATTACCACTTCAAATAGTTACTGAAATAAAAAGGTGACTCCATAAGTAAGTACCATTTATTCTCTTGAACATGGAGAACATTGATTCATGGTAGTTGTGATCAAGAAACCAGATGCTCGGATCCTTCTCATCTTCCTCAAAAGGTACTGAAGGTCAGAAAAAAGATAAAATCAATAAGCAGAGATCTTCGTATGAATCACATGTCGAGCAGACTGTAGATAACAACATAATATCTACATCGCCACCAAACTAAGCCCAATACTCATATAATACCAGACAAATGCTAGCTAATAGATTCAAATAAGCAACAGCGGTATCAATTTTATAGAAACACCAGACTAAACCATTTCTGCGATGGCTCCCCTCATTAAATGGCAGAAATTTCAGGAAGAAAATACTAAGTCAAATGCCTCTCTAGTTGCCTATGGCCTTCCCTTCAATGATTTCCATAACTCAACACCTTGCATCTTCGTTTTAATTTTATCCTCACTTAAGAAACCACCGCTGAAGGGTCAGAGATAACAGATGGTCCACTTGAATGCTCTGCTTCAAACTCGGCAAACTAATTTATCCTCCAAAAGCCAAGGTAGACAAGTTTGAAGCTTGTTTCCTCAAAGAAACTATAGTCCTAAGCGTTTAGTGATCAAACTAAAGCCACGTTGCAAAATATTGAGCTGCGAGCTCTCCAAAATTTGCTCAATCAAGATCCTAAACCTCATTCTTCAACAGAACCTATTGCACTCTCGCCAATACCAAGTCAAGTTACGCCATACCAATCACGTCAAGAGATGAACTGTTTCTCACTAGCATTCCCAATGCATCCAGATCTAAATCCGACTGGAGAAAGCAAAAATCCCCAATCAAATCAGGGAAGCCGAAAATCAAAAAGAGAGAGCCGACACGAAACCTGCATAGCTGTTGGTGACATCGACGGTGCCTTTGAAGGTGCTACCGAGCAAGACCCCGACGACGCGCCTGCGAGTGTCCTTGGCGACTCTATTGTAATTGTCGACGATGCTGAGAAGGACCAGAGGATGGACTATCACCTTCTCTATCGGCCTTGCTGATATCTGCTGCGTCTTTATCACGTCCATCGCTCGCTCCGAAACGCGATCGCCGGAGCCTGACTTCTTCGCGATTGTTCCCGGCGCTTGCTCCTTGTTCAGGCGTCTGAGTAGGAGTTGCTTGCGAGGAAGAAAAGGTATAAAGAGTATGAGAACTGGAGGAGCAAGGAAGGCCAAAGTTTTGAAAGGCTTCGCTCGCTTGAATTCTGTGATTTGCGAAATCGTAGTTGATATTGGCTTATAATGGGCCTCAAAGGCCCATTGACATTGCCAGAAATAGATCTTGCCGATTTGGGCTTTCAACTTAGGCCAGATCAGACATTGATTTTTCTTTTAAGGGATACGTTCACTAAAAAATTTTAAAACTTGTCACCTAAATCCTAACACTTATCAAATAGGTTCAATCGAGCCCTTCCGTTAAGTCCGTCTAATGTGGCTTACAAAAAATGTTGGCATATTTTAATCATTTCTCTTTCCTACGTGGCAAAAATACTTGCCCAACTTATATGCGTTAGCAAAACGACATCGTATTGGGTAACCTTCTTTTCCTATCCAACACCCAAATGGATATCTCTCTTCACTCTCCCCTCTCCCTCTCCACGTTTCTTCTCCCATTATCTCTCTGTTCTAAACCCTAAAGCCCCGCTGGAAGAAGATTGAGTTTATGAACCAACGGTCAAGTCAAGGAAGATGACCGAGTCTTCATCAATCACGATCGAGGCGATGGTGCTCATGTCAAATTCAACGCCGTTGAGGTCGGAGTTGAGCTCGGGACTTCAGATTCAACGTCGCTAAGTTTGGATCTCACATCGTTGGCTTCAAGCAAGCCAGAGTCGCTATTAGAGAGAGAAGGTGGTTGGTGAAATTTACCAACGTGAGTGCTTTATCTCTCTATTTTGAACACTAAAGAACAGAGAGATGAAGCGTTCAAGACTTTGACAGCCAAACTTGGGTCCTCGGTGCTCGGACTCGGGTCCTCAGAAGGCTAGATTAGCCTAGCCAAGGACCCGGGTGCTCGTGCCCAAGTCCCGGGTGCCCGGGTTCCTATGCCCGGATATCCCGTAGCCGAGCTTGGGTCCGTCAAGGCCGAGGTTTGGACCCCGATGCTCATGCTTTGGTCCATCAAGATCGGTCCTTCTACCCTAGTGCTCATTTTTTAGTCCCCAACACCCGGCCTAAGACCACAAAGGTCGAGCTTGGGACCCTAGTGCGCGTGCTTGGATCCCGGGGTCCCGAGGCTAGCCTTGATGGACCTAGGCTTGGGCACTAAGTAACTAGGCCAACCTCAATGGACTTGGGTGCAAGTGTTGGGACCATGGCACGGGCATCGGCATCCTAGGTAGGCCTCAAATGCTCCGTGCACGTGCATGGGATCTCGGGCCTTGGTCTTTATGTACCAAGGCTTGGGAGCGAGGGATCTAGGCATAAGCATTAGGGACTCAAGCCTAAGTGCCGAGAATCGAGCTCGAGCACGATTACCAAGGTCTTGTGCTCTGCCTTTGTGGACATGAGCTTGTGTGTCGGGGCTACGGGCCGGACCCCGATTGATACAAGCATGGACGGTAGGGTCGTGGGTTCGACTTCAATGGACCCGAACATTGGGGATCCGTGAACGAGCTTTAGGGTTCCCGCGCTTAAGCTAGAGCTTTACGTCCAGTTGTTGATATCTAGTCTTACTTTGGAAAAATCATTTCTGACTTTTTAAAAAGAAAATTATTTTCTTGAATTTAAGCATAAGTTTTTCATCGTTTAAAACAATATTTTTCATTGACTCATTTTCCTAAGCGATTGAAACATTAAGAGAAGAGAAAATTTGCTCTTTCGAAAAATATTTTCCGTATGATAAGCGGATTTTATATCTCGAGCCGAAGTTAACCGTTTCTTCTTTGTTTTCGGTATGTGTACCTTAGAAGAATACGTGGCTCTTGTATGATTAGGTCGCGTGGGAGTCGAGCCTGAGATGCTACGCTTTTTCTAAGGCACAAAATCCAACTATTTATCAAGAACTCTCACGCGTACGTAACCATATAAAGCCTTTTAAGTCACTCTTTTTCTTGAGTTGATTAAACACTTGTCTTCACAAGGGATTGGCGTAGTTATGGGGTGCAATCATGGTGGAAACGAAACAGGCTGAACAATTGTTCAAAATTGAGCTGCGCATTCTCAAATTATTCCGTACGCAAAATCTATCCAAGGGAAAGTTAGATCCTAGGTATTATTTTATGACGTGCCGCACCCCATTTTCCACATAAGAGTTCGATGGGACAGGGCGGGGCGGCGACTTTTTCTTCCGACAATTCGGATTCCTTACACACATACCTTTTACTCAACATCGACCCAATCTGTCTTTTGCTTTCCCAACCTCGCGAGGCACCAAACTTGCGATAATTATAATGGAATTGGTACCGATGAGAATGAGATCTAAACATTCTCATGACAACTTCCTCGTTTCATGATACTTAGCCCAAGTTGATAAGTGTAAACTTATTTCTTAATACATAAATGATGAGCTGAATTATTATACGCGGTAGTTAAATTCAACAAAACATGTCATAGATAGATTTAAATATAATATAAGTATTAAATGGATCATAAATATTTTTATAACTTATTTAGATCCAACTCACTTTTATTCGATGAATGTTTTTTCTTTCTCTCTCGCTCTCATTTGACCTCGCGCTCTCACCTTAATTTTAGCTTGAGTTTTCCTATATTGTGTTAAATATGAAAGTGTTTTAGGAATATAGATTGGGTTGGATATGAGTCATTATTATATGGCACCTGTATCAAAACTGGCTCAGTGATTCTATTTGAATCGGAATATTTTCGACTCAGTCTAACCCGACCTGATATTCACGTTTGACGCCTCTACACGTACGTTTGATCACCAGACACGTGACAAGGACTTCATGAAGCCCCTCCCGCCTCAATGCTAACACATGATGCAGTGCAGTGTCGCCGTCGTCAGTCTTAAGTTGTTCCGGTTCATCATATCTCATACCCTGTGCCTGTGCTTCTCTTTTCTGGTTCTGTCAAGTAAAAATTCGAATCCGAGGTCTAAATCAACAAAGACAAATGGTACATCGAGGTCAGAACACACTGCCAGAGAAGGCTGACCACGTTCAAATCCACGTCGTCTTCTGTTTTGGGCTCAAGGACGTGTCGGTGCATGAAATTCAAAGCTTGGGAAGACTGTCATTTTTATAATAGCGAAGTTGCATCTTCATCGTGCGCTTCAAGAAGACACAAATTTCCCGACGAGAGGAGGTGAATCCCAATTTCCAAAGCCTCCCCAAGAGCCCAAAAAAAAAAAAGAAAAATATAGAAGATTACAGCAATCAATCCAACAGAGTAAGCACAGAGAGATAAGAACAACGTTAGAAAACGAGCATGCAGAGGAGAATGTCGAAAAACCATCGTTTGTATTAAACCCTAGAAATATCATCACCGCATAATTGGTCTTCCTTACAAGAGCGCTAGGTACCATGCATTTCCTGGATCCACCTTCTTTTTCCTTCCCTTGGTTCATGATAAACCCTAGCTAGACCTCCCTAAAGATTACAATCTTTGGTTTTTTCGCTTTTTTTTTTTCCTTTCTTTTTGGGGTTCTAGTTCATGGTATCTAGAGGAAGCTTAATCTGAGATCTAGTGTCGGATGATCCATCGTCACCCCGAAACCGTGTGCGAAGTCTCGGCACTCAGTTGCATGCAACCTGAGCTTCTCCGGTTCCGCCAACTCGTCGAAGGACTTGAGAGGGAAAAGCTGGAGAGTTTCCATCACCCTCTCCGACTCCACCACATGATGTGGAATGAAATCTGAATACCAAAAAACACAAGAAGAAGAAGAAGAGGAGGAGAAGATAAGTAAAGGTTGCAAGAGAAGATCCTCAATTTCCATGTACGAAAGCTTCAGATTTACGGTATATTCACATAATTATAATATAATGACAGCAAGAATGACTAACGATGATGTTCTTAGGAAGTTCTTGATCATATCCCTACTATGATGCTGAATAGAAACACAAAAGGTCGATAATGCTCGAAGGTGGGTAAAACTAGGTACGTTTGGCTGAAGAAATCTTCTCCTCGCTGCGGATGGCCTCCTTTGTTTGATCGTCAACCGACACTTTCCGACGCTTTTGCCTTTCCCTGGCTTTGTGGTTCTGAAACCAATAAAAGACGTTCTTGCTCTCGATCTTGCCATAAAAACTCAGCTGAGTGGAGATCTTCTGAATCTGGTCAGTGCTCGGAGTCCGAAGCCCGGACCTGAACAGGTCGGTCAGAACTTTAACCTGCTCGGCGGTCGGGTTCCACCGCCCGCACTTTGTACCCCCACCGCCACCGTTGCCACCGCCATGATTGCCGCGGACACCGGCGGCTTTGATGTAAAACCCTGACATTCCTTCTTCCATTGTTTTCAGCCTCAAGCAAATGCTCTCTAGTGATGAAGTTTCTTAGACTGTGTGCGCTATATAAAGAGGCAAAGGGGAACATTAAACTATATGTGTATTTGGTTTTTTGGTACCTAAGCTTTTGTCCTTATTGAATTGGGGATTGAAGTACACCAGAATCAAGCCCTTATTTTATGCCAGTGTGCTTTGAATTTAGGGAACGTGAGAGCTTGAACTGTATGAGGATTTTCATGGGCTCAACTTTTTTTTTTCCCTGATTTTTTGTACATTGGGTAGAGAGAGAGACATGCGCAAAAGCTGCCACCATTCAACGTTTTGGTCTGCGAGCAGACAAGATGGAAGTTCTCCAACCCTCGAATAAATTATTCTCATTCCTTATGTAAATCTGGACATTATTAAATTGGACAATCTGAGTGATGCTAACATTGTTTCGCCAAACTTATCTTTGAAAGAAGTGACACATTATATGACTTCGGGTTTTTAGAGAAATGGGTTATGTTCATGTTAGGATTTGACCCATAACCACAACGAAATAGACCGTAAAAGCGAGAAAAAGAAATCGAAACACACATTTATCTTGATTCACTTTTAAATTAGGGTTACATCTAGGAAAGAATTCAATTACAATTAGCGCATCACACATCTTTGTTACACGCCCATTTACAAGTGAAAGAGATAATATATAGCAATAGTTATTCATAGACCATCGTGCTTTCCTATCGATAAAGAGTATGAACCACACCTAACAGTTCAAGCATTCAAAAAATTTCATCTCAAAACTTTGTAAGTCGATTTTGTAAACCGAAATCACTCTATCTCTAGAATTCAGTCTATTAAGCTTATGTCTTTGAAACTGATCTGCGAATATACAGCTAGGGTTTGTGCTTTTCAGTAAAGTTGAAACGCCGCTATAGTATATGTGCTAATTTGCCTAGTTTTGTGGTGTGTTTCATGCCTTTTATTAATCATATCGAGTCAGTCCAAACCTGTAGTGACATAAGAGAAAGGCCAAAACCTAGTTTTTTTAAAGCTGTTGCTGTCTGCTAAAGACCAAAAGCTATGGTTTCACTCGAAAATTTTTATTGCCTTGATAGTCTAGAACGAGAGATCGATGGGGCAACGAAAGTCAAAGTTCGCATTGTCTGATCTTGCGTGGACGGTTGTGATCTCCACATCCGACAGAGATACTCCCAGTTTAAGTTAACCATCAGTACAGTCCCAGTCAAATGATGTCGTGCTAAACCCATCTTTTAAGGGTGTGGATACACAGACAAGAGGACAGCAGAGCCACCGGAAATTACATCGTGATTTAGGAGACGACCCACGAGCCTCGTGACCAACCAAAAGAGAAGCAGCAACTTGGCTTTTCCCTTGGCATTTCTTGATGATCAAACCAACTGCACGCCCTCCTTTAACTTTCTAGGGCTTTCAGCTGATCTCTGATGCACGATTTTGAATGATCAGAATAAAAGTCGCTTGTCATTTTGACTTTTAGGTACCTGTTGGGAAATATGATTGACAAAAGACAAGAAATAGAATCAAATTTTAAGGCGTACATTTTTTTTTTTTGTTGAGGAATTATTTCTTCACAACATTTTTAATGGTTACTCGCAAAAAATCTCCTAATACAACAAAGTCTCGTAATGAGAACATTATATCACAATTCCGATATTTCTCCAAGAACTCTTAAAAGCAAACAATTGGAAAGAAGTCTATATATATATGTGAAAGAAACGAAAATGAAAGTTGTGAATTGAACAAAAACGACCGTTAATTTATAGCGAAAATATTTGAATAGACACAACCTTTCGAAGGTTAAGAAGTTATGTCCGAACAGACACAACCTTCCAAAAGTTAAGCATTTATGTCCGAATAGACACAACTTTTCATGTCTGAAAAACTATAAATTCGGACACACTTTTTTAGAGGTTGTAAGAGCTCTTTGTGCAATGTTCCAATAGGACACAATGGTTATTCTATAGTTATAATTAATAATGTTTTTTTTAGTAGTGCCAAATGTAGTTCACATGCGGACTCACATCTTTTCTACGTAGGATAGGACACTTCTTAGTTTGTTTTTTACGAACAAACAACCAACAATACCCACTCATAGCCATAGTGCCATTATTTTGAGAAGTAAGTAATCTTGTGACCCTCTCCGTTTGCATATCAAGATTGAGGACAGAAACATAAGTTGCTATAAAATTGTTTCCAAAGCGACGTGACGAACTCTTAATGGATATTCGAATATGAACCTCCCATTCAAATATGAGCTTATAGTTTGCCCCGACTCGATTTGCAAACTCGCTAAGTTTTGTGAAACGATTAATATCGTGAATATTATTACTCCTTATGTCTAAATATGACGTTTCTTCTCTCAAAGTTCATTCCAAGAATGCAATCCTAATTTAGCAGGATGTGCATATGATAACATTTTCCTATGATACATTTCAGTTCTTCTTCTTTTTTTCCTCCCTAAACAAGATTCAACCTAAGATCGATGAGGAGTCATTGGGACAGCATGGAATTTCCGGTGAAAGCTTCAGGGCATATTGGGAATCAACGCTTCAGCTCTGCGAGACTTTTACTCAGACCAAAAGGGGATAAGAGACTGTGACCAGAAAACAATCGTGGGAAAACTACAAATTAGATGGTGAAGATCTGGGGAGTCCCAAAGGGGTAAACGACGACGCAAGAAAGAAAGAAATGGCTGTGGACTTGACCAGAATTATATATATGAGCAAAATTTAACCTAGGCATCTGGTTCAGCTCGTCCTATGCATTGTCTGCATTATCCTCTGAGCAGTTTGCCCGAGTTTTAATGCTTATTCTTCTATCTCCAGTCAAGACGAATTGATATCGAGGCCAATTGGCTCAAATTTCAGCAAAAAGAGAGGAAAAAAGAGAGGGAAAGAAATGGTCAATTGGGACAACAATTCCCAAGAATGTTTCATATTATAATGTATCAGTATTTCATTGTTGCGAGCGAATCGTTTGTCCGTAGCATTCAAACCATCACCAGCTCAACTCCTAGAAGAAGCAGCCAAGTTAACCGGGTCTCGCCGTCTGAGCATGCACGTATTATGCAGCTTATTAACGCTCAAACAAAACCCTAATGAGCCATGTATCGATCAGGGTTTGTTTATCTAGAGAATACAACAGATCATATTATGGTGGAAAAATGACACAAATAGTCCATGAACTTTGGCCCAACGAGTAATGTGATCCATGAACTTTTAATTTACTTCATGCAGTCATTGAACTTTAGCTTATGTGCAATGTAATCCCGGAACTTCTAACTTGTTCAATGTAGTCCTGAATTTTTTTGTACATGTTCGGTTTAGTCCATGTACCATATGAAATGTTCATTATTGTTCCCGATCTTAAATTAATGAAAGTGCTACATTGAATACTTTCATATCTGTCAAGGATTACAGAAACATGTACCAAAAGTTCAGAAACCACATTGAACAAATTAAAAGTTCGAGGACCACATTGAACGTTAGGCTAAAGTTCAAAGATCACATTGAACAAATTTAAAGTCTAGGAATTAAATTACACATCGAGCTAAATTTCAGGGACCTAGTGTTGATATTCATACTAGACCTAATAATGGGACATGCACCTTCTTGTATGATATGCTTGCTACCAACTAATCACACCGGCAAAATCGCATAAATTTCATTTTTTTTTTTTTTTTGCAAATCGTGATAAAACATGAATCCCATGATATGTGGAGGTCATAGTAGAGTGAATAGAACCGTTGGAGATGTCCTAGAAATTTGGTGGTTTGAATGCGAAGAGGAAAAGGGAAAAGAAAAGTGCATGAAATGCAGTCGGAAAAATATGGCACGCGTGAGCAAATAGGTCTCCCCCTAGAACTCGACTTTTTCCTCCTTGTCCGGACCACGTTTGTCGGTGTCTCTTTAAATGCGAAAAGGTGTCGAACGACATAATTTTTTGACAACCACAAAAGGAAAGTGGAAGTGGGCGTGGCACTTGATAGTAATAATGAGCAAAGTGACAGACCAAACCTTAATTATCAGTGACACACGAAGCACCTTTATGCCCCCAATCATATGGTAAGGCTGTCTTCCAATTGACCCCACAGCCACCAGAAAAAGAGGAATTTTCCCAAACTCCATCACTCCATAATCTTAATGGTCAGTTGAAATGAAGGCAATTAGTGGATTAATTTTTTCAATTAGTGAAATCTTTCTGTGGCGCCTAACTTTTAGTGGCCCACCAATTAAATAGTAATTAATACCACATCTAAAAGAAAACAATAGTGGCGCATAATTTCTTCTCGTGTCACTGTTTAAAATTGGGTAATTTATCCTTCGATAGGAGTTGTGGAGTTTGCCCAATTTGTATAGGTGAGTACACTAATCTCCAACTACAGATCGAATTGGTCAGTGCGATCCTAATGTCAATTGAAAACATATGGAGTGCCTTAAACAGATGGCATTAGAGAGTGATGTGTCCGAGCTCATTTAAGGGTCCTAAAAATAACTAGTCGAAACACCAAGTCAGTATCCCTTTAATTTCCCTTTTCTCGTGATATATATACCGATTCTCTCACATAGGCTATGATGAGCGTACATGACTTTGCCTTCATTTTTTTCTTCCACGCGTGATCGAAAAACAAAAGATCATCCAAATAAGTAGGCCGAGCTCGAAGGACTAACCTATGAACAATTGGACCATATTCTTGAGGCAATGAAAAAGTGTAGGGTATTCGAGTTCGAAATTCGGACCCAAGTGAAAAAAGAAAATTACACGCCACTAAGATCTTTGCATCAAAAGGGTTCATAAGTTAATTAATTCCTCTTGTTAAACGCCTGTCCCATTCGCATCGACTTTACTGGAACTTGGAGTACCTTGCAATCGAACATGTGAATAGGAAAGCCATCCTCACGTTGGTGCAGGCGAAACCCACTCGAGCCTAGGGGAGGGAGAAAAAGATAATGGCGAAAAACGAGTGATGGACGAAGCACGAAGTAGGGAACTGAGATTAGAAATCAAAAAAGGTGTTTTAAGAAGTGGGTAAAGTAGGTTTTAGGAAGGAGTTCAAGGGTCAAAAAGTGGATTTGATAAGAAATTGCGGTCCCAATATACAAATTGAAACGGGCACCCCATTCTATAGAGTAGCCTACGGAGTAGCTTATATAAAGATAAATTTCATACGAACATGGACTTGAAAATGGTGAATGTGAAAGGACCGACAAGCAATAGAAGCGACCGGGACTAGGTTTGGCACTTGGCAGTTAGCACTAAGGGTGAGCGAAAAAACTGGGATCCACCCAATTGAATCGGCCCGTACCCAGTTGGTTGATTTTGGACGGTAACCGGTTGGTGCCGATTCGGTTCCCAGTTCCAATTTTTTGAAAATGGAGGGTACTAATTCAGTTCATGATTTCAGGTAGGAATCACCCAACTAGATCAACCGGACCGGACATATTTATAATATATATATATATATATATATATGTATATTCAATTGAAGCTAAAATCCTCAAATTTTCAATCACCTGACCCAGACCCATGCACGCCGGATGAGCCAAAAAGAAAAAAACCGCAGCCTCACTCTACTACCTCTCACTCTCACTCTCACTCTTGATCTCGATCTACTCCCTCTCACTCTCAGTCTCGATTTTGCTCGGCCTCTTGACTCTAGATTTGCTCAACCTCGGCGCTCATCGCTCCTCACACAGTAATGATGTGAGTTGGAGTCACACCAGCTGAGCTCTCTAAGGCTAGTCTGTGAACACCTGTGCCTCTCGCATCGGCTGAATACTCAAATACGTCCACAGTCTCCTCTATCTGTTGTGGGCCTGAGCTCTCTCTTTCCTCTTGATCCGCGATGGCCTTGCCTTTGGCCCCTCTTGCAGTCCTCAGCCTCACCATGAAATGGCGTACTATGATCTTCGTTGGTGCCACCAACTTGGTGCAAATTGTTTTACACTTGCTGATTTTTCTAAATCCAGACTTGCAAATTGTTCCCGCATGACTTCAATTATTGTTGGGGCTGTGGATTTAATCCCTATCCAGACCATGATCTTCGTTGGTGCATTTTTTAATTGATGTTGGTGCTCAATAAGATCCGTTCCATGGATCCAATTGGGAATCAAACCGGACTAGTGGTTCAGTTTTCAGGTGGATCTATAGAATGAGTGGGCGGTTCGGGGGTTTGAATTTTGCGAAACGGGTCCTTAACGGGTGGTTCTTGATTCCGGGGTGGGAACCACCCATCCTAAAACCCATCACCCCTACTTGACAGTAGCAACTGTTGAATAACATTGTAACATCATCCCACCAACGCTAGTTATAGAGCACTAGTTCAATCTCATGAAGACAAGACTTGACAAATGAGACAAAGGGAAAAGGACACTTGGATCAACCTTTTTTTGATCATTCAAGTGCCATAAAACTTTTCAACCAATCATTTGAGTGTCGTAACTTTTTAAAAATGTTTACCAATCACATCGAATTTTCGATACTTGGATGAACGTTATTTTAAACATTATGACACTCAAGTGATCTATTGAAAATTATGGCACTCAAGTAAATATTTTTTTAGAAGTAATGGCATTCAAGTGATCGAAAATAAATTATGACACTCAACCGAGCATCATATGAAAGTTATGATATTTGTGGTGTTTTTATGTCACGAGACATCGTATGTACCCTATTCGGGGGTGTCAAAGGGTCGGCTCTCGGCCCGGCCCGAGCCACCATGTGCTCGAATTACATGTGCCCCAACTCTTCGGGCTGGGTTGGGTCGGGTCGGGTTGAGTGGGATTCTTTTTTCTTTTATTTTTTTAATTTTTTTAAAATCAAAATCACTTCACAAACCTACAGGATGAAAGAATATAAAAAAGAAAAAAGAAAAATAAATTAAATTAAAAAGAAAACATGGGTGTTAAAAAAAGCTAGAGTCGCTCGGCCGGGGCCGGCCCAAACCCACTTGGCCCGAGTACCAAGCCCGGCCCGAAAAGGCTCGAAAATTGGGTAAATTTTCAAACCTGGCCGAGTCGGGCTTGCGCGGGCTTTTTTGACACCCCTAACCCTATTGTCTCTATTGGTGTATCTCTTTTGAGGTCTGTAGCCAAGAAAAAAGAAATAGAAAATGGTTAGGGGGTCAATAATGCTTTTTCGCAAGTTGGGCAAGAACTTTCGATCTTACAATGCCATGCAAATGATTTGTATAGGAACCGACCATACTATTTATGATTTTCGACAGTACAGGGAATGTCGAGAGTAATTTAGAGTACATCCAAATAGTCTACGTTAAGCACAAGAGAGCAATGTGAACCCCTTGAAGGCGGTCTATCACTTCCACGACGGAATTGAACTCTCTCTTTTCTTGGAGTTAGGTAGTTTAAGTGTGATATGGGCTCTCACAGATTAAGGTTCGCCCTCTTGGGAACGGATCTGCTTATCTCCGAGTGCAAGTGTTTAATGGGCCAATGTACAAGCCTCCACATAGCCCATTGTTATAGAAAAGCGAATCAAGTGACCGATTGGGTTACTAAAATCCATATACAAAAGATTCTTTCTTGTAATTGGATTATTGACCCTTCTCAAGAACCATGGGACCTTTTACGACCGGAGACCCATTTAGTTTCTAATTATGGAATCAATTAAGCGAATGGAAGAAATCATATCTTTTGACCAAAAGAAAAATAATCTTATCTGAATCTTTAAATTTAGAACTCGTTCTCAATCGAAGTTCTTTGCTCTACGCTCATCTTCTTCCATTAGAGCAAACGATGAATCGTACGTTGTCATGATCGAGCCGATCCTATAGCTTAATTTGCCCGACACGGAATGGTATTGTTGGGGTGATGGGCAAGCACCACTGAAAGAAAGAGAATGCGAAATTTGATGAAAATCCTCTATTTCTCGAAAAAGTTGTGATATTCGTGCTAAAAGAAATCATGGATGAACTAGTTTCCCGAGTTCAAAAGACATCTCCGAAATGATTCCACGAGACTGCTATAGTCCCAAACAAATCCCCAGGATGTCTCCGGAAATCGTCTGCTCGTACAACTTGTTCTATCAAACATCCTCAACTCAAACGATTTCAAAGGCAACAACAGCACCTTATAGCTTTCCCAAGTTTTGGCCTTTCCTTATCAAATTTGAAGTTCTTGGCGTGCTGTCGTGTGGAGTAGCGGGCTAATTCGTTGAGGGTGGCGAGCAATGCCTTACTGCTTGGGGGGATTGGGCATGGGGGTCTAATAATTGAGAACAGACATGCGTCAAAAAGCAAAGATCATCTTCTACTTTTGCATAGACAAACATGACAAGACATAACCATACGCACGAAAGCCCATCATCATCTTCACATCCATGGCCCCTCCGCACCACACCATTTTCTCTCCGACTAAAAACCAGAGAGAGAGATTCGAACTTTAGGGCTAAAAAAAACACTGAAGCGATAACATAAAAACTTGGACCATGCATGCTTTCATCATCTCCCACGATCCGGGACCATCAAACTTTTTTTCCCACGTTGTTCTTTGCTCTCGCGGTCGGGGAAACCATGTCTTGTTTCTCTTTGTTCAGCTGGCTTTGAAGGGGATGGCCCTTATCACCACCTGGTGGTACAGAGCCGCCAGCGCCGCTCCGATGAATGGTCCGACCCAGAATATCCACTGCATCCAACCCAAGCAAAGTACTGTCATTTAATCAACAATTGGATCACTTGATCGCATGTAAATCTGCGTAACTACTTAGTGAGGTGCATTTACGTGGTCATCCCAGCCAAGGTCTTTGTTGTAGATGATCGCAGCACCGAGGCTCCGAGCAGGGTTGATGCCGGTTCCCGTTATGGGGATGGTGGCCAAGTGCACCAAGAACACCGCGAACCCGATAGGCAGGGGTGCCAAAATCTGGATGACATGGATCAATGTTAGATCCAACCGAATTGTAATCGAGCTCAGTCGCGTCGGTGTAAGTAGGACTAGAATCATTAAACCACACTGATTAACCCTAGGTGGATCTCGGTCATTCTAGTTTCATCGCGGTAAATTCAATTATTCAAGGTCAGTAAGTTCACTTTATAAGACTGATAAATCACTTCTTTAAACTATAAAGTTCAGGTAGAGTCACTGCTTCCGCTACAGAATGACAATACCTATACGCAAAGAAAAGAGAAGTAAATATTCGTTCGGTCTGGTATGATATTACTGAGGCCGAACTAATTGCTGATATATGTAACGGGAATGTGTGTGTGTGTGTGTGTGTCAAACTTACAGGAACGTGGGAGTCTCGGGCACTTCGCTTGGCGTCGGTAGCGGAGAAGACGGTGTAGACGAGGACGAAGGTGCCGACGATCTCGGCACCGAGGCCATCGCCCTTGGAGTAGCCGGCACTGACCATATTGGCGCCGCCGTTGTGCAACTCGTACTGGGTCTTTTGGAATGCCTTGACCACGCCGGCGCCGCAAATAGCTCCGAGACACTGCATCACCATGTAGAAGACCGCTCTCGTCAACGACAGCTTCCTCGCCAGCAGCAGCCCGAAGGTCACCGCGGGGTTTATGTGGCCTCCTGTACCAACCCCATAAAGAAAATCGTTGGGAACAATTCGACGAATGGGAATGCCTGAAACCATGTCAAGTGAATAAAACGAAGCACATAATGTTAGGATCCTAGACCGTCTTACCCGAAATGCCGGCGGTGCAGTAGACGAGCGCGAAGATCATGCCGCCGAAGGCCCAGGCGATCCCCTGAATCCCCACGGACGCGCACTTGGTGGGCGACCTGACCACCCCCATCACCGTCAACAGCGTGATGTACAGAAACAGGAATGTGGCCACGAACTCCGCGATCCCAGCCCTGTAGAACGACCAGGAAGTGAGCTCACTGGGCTCGAACAGCGGCGCGGGCAGCGGCTCCCTGTAGTCCTTCCCATCCTGGGTCTGTGCCGCAGTCCCGATCGGCTGCCTCTCCCCGAACTTGTTGGCTCCTACCCTCACGTCCTCTTCTCTTCCCTCCATCTTCTTCTTCTTTTTCACAGGCCCAAGTGCTTAATGAGTATGGTGAGGACATTGCATGATTCTTGCCTAGGACTTTATAGAGTGAAGGTGACCAGCGAGACCGACTAGTGGGGACAGAGGCGTCGTATAATTGCAACCGACCAATCATTTTCTTGGAATTTTTTTTTTTTTTGTCTTCTACTTCGAGGGACTGAGGCGAAATAAAACACGTTTTTGATTGGCCGACGTTTGGGCGGCTCTTGGGTGGCGGAACTGTGGCCACACACGTGGCTGGTCCTGCGAGGTCGGTCTGCGTCAAAGCCCACCGCCCCAGTTGCATTAACAGTGCGGACGGTGATCATGAGACTTTGTGGTCCGTGCAGGGGATTTGAGCGGCTTCCACTGTGGACCAGTGCGATCGCCATTCCCAAATATACAACTCTTTTTCTATGTGATTTGTCTTGGGGGAGCTCACGAGGTTTGCTAGAGCACGGATGAATTTATGTGGCACCGAGGAAAATAATCAGGACTCCAAATCCACGTGCTTTGGGTGAAACGAGAGAATAAAGGGATTTGCACATTTCATAGATTCGGGATATGACTGACGGACGTGGTTGAAGGTTATTAATATGACGAAGCCAAACTTTTGGATTGAATAACACGCGAGTCGTCAAAATAATACGCGATTCATGCGAGTCTTATCGTTCAGTCGGTTATCCGGATTATTACTCAATTCAGAACCGGTCTACATCGGAGATAAAATAATGAGTTTTTTCCTTTGTCAATGCCGTTGTAAGAACGAAAAGGGTCTCTTTTGGAGAAATGGAGGGTTAACAATTGCCTCCTCCGTTTTGTCACCGCAGCCAATCCAGAGAGTCCTCCGTTTTGTCACCACAGCCAATCCAGATGGCAAGTTCCTATTTTTGGGAATTTAGGCTAGGCTATGGACCTGGCCACGTCATCTTGTCCGTGTCTTTGCAAAATATTCGACCATGAATGCGATGGGCCGAAGCAAAACACTTTCTGTCATGGCCCAGTCCAGGCCCATTGGAAATGGACTCTGCAAAACCCAGGAAGCCATAGTTGCATGAAAATGTGGATCTTGCCTTCCGTACCACGACGGTTGTCAAAGTGAGTCTGCTTGGTTGAGAGTAGAATTTTCTTTTTAAATTTTAGTTCTCATAATGTCACGCTTTTAAAAAAAAAAAAACCAAGTCCTTCTAATCTTAATTTGTATAATCTGGTAATTTTACGTTCACATAAGTTCTAATCAATTTCCTTAGGCACCAAATTCGATCAATTTCATCTGATGTGACTGAGGGCCGCATAAGCTGGATTTGGTCAAGTTTTGGTGAAAACAACATTATTTTTCTGTTAAAAAAACACATAACAATCCCGCTAATCCCGTTATTTTGAGAGGGAACTTTTGGCATTAACCAAAAGTGGACCCCATGTGAAGAATTAAAGCTAGCATTCCTCACCTAACCTTAACAGTTCTTTTGCGGACAGAGAGGCAAGCCCGATTGACCCCGCGATCACGCAAATGGGTTCCATAATGGGAAGGAATACGTCCCCGCTTACGTAGTTAGCTTCCCTAATCTAATTTGGAACAAAAAAAAAATTCTGCGCTCTGAATAGACCGCCGCCCCAGTTTGTCTCGCAATCATAGAATTCCATCCGCATGCGGGGGGACTAAACAATTTTATCTTTGGGATTCTCCGCTTCGCCAAAACCGGGGTACAATAAATCAATCTGCATCCAGAAACTATGCAAAATCAGAAATATGTCCACTTTGGTGGGTCCCGCATGATTGGAAAAATAACACCCGGGCGCTCGTTTTACCCTTCAACGAAAGCGGCTATTGACCTTGGCCGGACCGGGTGACTTAATATTTACGGGACAGCGTGGAGGTTAAACTCATCATCCTCGAACTCTTAGTCCATGTTCGAATCGATCTTTGAACTTTGGTTTTTGATCAGATCGGTGGTTTATGCTCTCAGATTTGGACTTAATTGGGTCCTTTTGGTTGGTTTTGTTAGTAAGTATCCAGAGAAAGAGAGAGAGAGAGAGAGAGAGAAAGAGGGCATAGGTGACATGACATGGCGAGGTGAGAAAGAGAGCCGAGGGTGGCCACACCGTCACTTCCCACCTGCACCGGCGAGGGCAGTCAACCCTTGCGGGTGGCGCCCACCGCCGAGCACGGTCATCGTTTGCGGAGGTGACTTACAAACTGTATGTGACCGCTCGATTGTAATTACGCCGGTTGTTGGCCTTCCCGGTTTGACCGGTTTAAACTCATCAAAGGGTTGAAATTACCAAACCAGCCCATGTAATTGGTGTGAGTGATATACACCTGAGAGAATCCTCCTCCACAAAAATCAATGGAGGCAACCCGAAAACCCGAATACTCCCCCCCTCCCTCCCCCCCTCTCTCTCTCTCTGCTGATGCTGAAGATGCTTGTTTCGACATTCTTGCTTCGACGAGTGCGAGAAGGGACCATTTGACTATTACGATAATGTCTGTGGCTTAATCATCAACACTTGCTCCGTCGTGGCCGTCTATCCATCATCCTCCCTCGGTGGCCTTCCTTTTGGTTTCCGATTCGTACATTCGTCTGACTCACCACGAACTGCGAAGTAAGTTCAATCCCCTCTCTCTCCCTCCTCTAGAAGAGCGTCGCGCCGGCGAGGGGGACAGCCGCCGGAGACTAGCGAGTTCGCCGTCGGGATTGACTCCGAGACCAATGATTCGATAGGCTGATTCTTCGACTCGGTGGCGGATCGCGTCGACGGGAATCTCTCTTGATGCGCGAGTTGCTGAGCTCGTTTCTTTGCTTCTCTGAGGTCGGATTGCGATGAGAAGGAGCTTGTTCAACCTGAACCGCAGGACGGCGCAGAGATTCAAGCAACTTGCGATGGTGTCCGTGGGATCGGTGAAGATCAAGCTTCTTCTCCTGTGCTGCATCGCTTTCGTTCTGTTCCTGCTCGCCGGCCGTGCTTCGGTTTTCAACGGAGAGGACGCTATCGGCACTTCCTCGAATCAGTTCTCCGATTCTCGGCCCGTACAGTACGGTTCATTATCACGTTACCAAATTTCCGAATTGTTGGACTGCTTATTGATAAGATTCAGATCATTAATTTCAGTTGATTATCTTCTGGAAAGTCTATTTCATTAATCAGAAAAGTTATTCCGCTAGGAATTTGTTTATCTTGCCTATTCGGTATCTTTCATCATTTCTGGGTCTCTCAACGTTATAATCGTGTCCCTTGCTTGCCATTTTTCGCATGAACGTTAGATTATCTGCTGATTTTGTTGCTTTGCTGCTTGGGACACTTGACTATCCATATTCTCTTTCTCTTTACAAAAGAATGGCATCTCTTGCTTGTCATTCTTGTGAAAGCCATGTAATGATATGCATCTGTGGTTTTAACAGACTCGAAGGGATTGTTCCTCCTGCTGCCTCTTACTTTAATGAATCTGAAATAGTTGCCCTCACAAACATAGAATTAACTATATGATCTGGACTTAGATTTTGTAGTGTGTGCGTGGGTGATAATGAATGACATCAGTGTCTGGAAATGCCTTTTACTGGCTGCGGAAACAGTTTTACCTGAATTAGCGGTGCAGCTCTTATATTACCTCTTTTAGGGAGGAAATTAAACATACTGGACAGTGGTTGGTTAGAGTTCTTGCAGGCGAAACATCATGTCTTATCCATTTGAAGAAAATGGAAATTCTAGTGGTATCGCAATGATGGGATTGTTACCGCTGGTGTATGTTTATTTATGTGGGACTAACGGACCGGTCTGCTGATTCATTCCATGGATATAATAGTTATCGGCAAATGGGTAGTCAGGAAATATATAGATACAAATCATCAATGTGATGATTCTCTAGTGTTAGTTCTTTCTTTCCATTCTGCACAAATAAGAATGTAAGAGAGATCACGAGCGCTCGTGCTATCGTGATTGTTCAATTGGAGCAACATTATATATCTTTTAATTATGCCAAGTTTGTAGTAATTCCTTGTCAAGGAGGACATTCATCTTATTGTGTTCTCTGCTTCTCACAGGAAAGGATATGCCATCCTGATCAACACGTGGAAGAGAAATGATCTTTTGAAGCAGTCCATTTCCCACTATGCCAGATGTTCATCTTTGGATTCTATTCATATTGTCTGGAGTGAACCAGATCCTCCATCAGAGTCTCTTAAGAAATTTTTGAATCATGTCATCCAGTTGAACTCTAAAAGTGGTCGGAGAGTCGAACTAAAGTTTGATATCAATAAGGAAGATAGTTTGAACAACAGATTTAAGCCCATTGGTGATCTGAAAACAGATGCTGTTTTCTCAATCGATGATGACATTATATTTCCTTGTTCATCAGTAGAGTTTGCTTTTGATGTTTGGAGAAGTGCACCGGATACAATGGTTGGATTTGTGCCTCGAGTTCATTGGATTGATCAGGTAATAGCATTTTCCTTGTAGCTGTCATGCA
Organism: Rhodamnia argentea; assembly: GCF_020921035.1. NCBI lineage: Eukaryota > Viridiplantae > Streptophyta > Magnoliopsida > Myrtales > Myrtaceae > Rhodamnia > Rhodamnia argentea. The sequence goes on along the minus strand of NC_063154.1, from coordinate 2,524,300 downwards.
AATGAACTAATTGATTACTGGAACGCACCTATTTTGCTGGGTCCAGGACTATGGTGGTACACTAATTATTTTTCAGGATATGGGGAATCTGAAAACTATTTGATTTGTCATTAGAGTTCTCAAAGCTTCCTAATTCTTGAAGATATTTCGTTATGTGACATAGATACTGTAATGCTTAAGGCTGCATGGAATTTCCTTTCTTTAGCTATGTAGATGAATCACTGTGGATGCTTCCTTTTTCTGTTCTCTGTTCTCTGTTACCCAGAGCTTGGGGATCCTAATTAGGTGTAACTTGTCTAATGAAGTTTGGTTTTGGATTTGCTTTTTCCATCTACCATCGCTGGTTGCTAGGAGCTTGCTTTTTGAGTCAGAATTGACTTGCATGGAGATTATTTACACCAGTTACATGTTTTCTCTGTTATAAATGTTTTTGCAGAAAGGTAGTGCCGATCGCTATGTCTATGGTGGATGGTGGTCCGTATGGTGGACGGGTACGTACAGTATGGTGCTCTCAAAGGCTGCATTTTTTCACAAGAAATATCTGGATATATATACAAACCAGATGCCGGCATCAATCAGAGAATATGTTACGAGAAACAGGTAATTATGCATCATGAGTATGTGGCTTTTCTCTGATTTGGCAGACATTCTGTTCTCTTCTATCCCCTTCTTTCTGACTCTATCTATTAATGGGCTTCAGGAACTGTGAAGACATTGCAATGTCATTCCTTGTAGCGAATGTTACTGGTGCTCCTCCTATTTGGGTTAAAGGTAATTAGGTTACATATGGAATCTTTCTGCAATTTTATGCAATATTGGATTATTGCACATGACATGGACATAGATGGCATACTGAGTAGTTTTAGTGCTTTGTTGCAATTGTGGGATGCATCAAATAAGCAGCTGATGATTTTTTCGCCTAAATGGGGACCCCTATATCTTAATTTACTCGGGGCTCCTGTAATAAGTACATTGAGGTTTAAGGATGGAAATAGGTGAGGAAATGCTTGTGGCTTTCTTTTTCTTTTTTCTTTTTAAAGAAGGTGAATTTGGGAATTTTATGGATGACACGTGATATTTTTTTATATTTAATTGGCTCAAAGAGATCCTTGTAACCTACCTACTTAGTGGAAGAAGGGTTAACTGTTGACCAAATGTCACTCAATAAATGAAACACTGCGGTAGGGTGCAAAAGTATTCTGGGAAAATAAGCTGGATCCAGTACATGGTGTTTTCTTTTATGCCATTCATATACTCAGTTTTGCAACTTTGGAATTTGCTGGTATCAAGTGTCAGTATGTTCTGATCGGGTGTTTTGTTATCGTTATCTTATAATTCTCTTCAGCATTTCTTTCCAGACAGAACGTAGCTCGTCTGCCACATGTCCCGTCCCTCTGCTAATGTTTCCTTTGCGTTTTGCCATTGCTTCCTGCAGGAAAGATATTTGAGATTGGTTCCACAGGAATTAGTAGTTTGGGAGGTCACAGTGAGAAGAGAACTGTGTGTGTCAACAGGTTTGCAGCAGAATACAGGCGAATGCCTTTAGTATCGACTACTGTGAAGGCTGTTGACAGCAGGGATATCTGGTTCTGGTGATGCTATATTTTCTCATACACCACCGATCAGTATTTCCACGTTTTTGCTGATTTAGTCATGTTGTTCTGATTCAACCATTTGTTCACTAGGTGTATAATATATGAAATTCGACATTACTTAGCTAGATATTTTTTTTGTCATTGAAGCTATCACGCTCTTCAGATATGGGTTGTTGTACGGGATCATGTTAGAGAAGGATGAAGCCTGGAATGGCTTTTTATTTTTGTAATGACACTCCAGCATTAGTAGTGGAATTGCTGTTTCATTCTGTCTCTCTGACCGGTGATTTATCCATTTGTGTACTTACATGTTTTTGCTCGGGAGAAAATTGATCTGTTCTCCATAATTTGAAGATTCTTTTTGTGAAGAAGCATCTGCCTTAATGTGTGTAGCTTCCAGCTCCAAACATATGTACATATTAGTTCGCCACTTGCTTATGTGCTTCTGTTTTTGCACAATAAATGATCTTTCAAGGAACAGAGCCATCTCGGACAGGTATAGACTGAAATTACTAAAAAGATATCCCAGCATTCGTTTGCCAGGGGAAGAAAGTGAAAGAGCCATCTTGGGAAATTCTTGGGGTATCTTAATTCTTGCAAGTTATATTGGCAACTTGCAAACACTGGATTCTCTCTTTTAGATGCTATAAATAGAATAATGCTAGTTGTCATTAAAAAAAACCGGTTTGCAGAGCATTTTGACGTTTTAAATTCTTATCGGAGCATGCCATGTAGCTCAAAATGACAATTTTGTTGTTCTGTGTCAAAGATACTTGCTGCTTCTCATGTGCATTTACCATCGTACTTCATGTGTTTCTGATTTGGAAAGTAGGAGAGACGCCCCATTGCTACAATTGCAAGCCGGAATTTGTCACACTCAGCGTAAACCATATCGCACATGAACGGGCAGATTTTGTACGCATCAATAAGAATTAGTCGAGCTTAATCGCGCACCTGATGTTATAGAGAAGAAGTTTCATTATAATGATTTGTCCAGATATTTTTTGGTAATCCATGAAGCTTCTTTTTTCTACCTATCGAATAAAATATGTCAAAACTGGAAATTTCTTTATGTAAGCATGAGCAGCCCATGATTGGAATGGACACTTAGTAGAAGCATGAGTAGAAGCAGAATATAACCGAAGGGATGACCAAAGGAAAGAACCCAAAGCAGGTAAAAGATCTCTCATTATTAACTTAAGATTACATGAAGATGAAATGACCTGTTCTGTTCCTTTTTAAGACCGCCATTTCCACCCTCTTCACTTAATCTGTACATCCTAACCATAACCCGAACGGTACGTCCATCCTGCTCACATTTCCTGGAGCCAAAATAACCTATCGAAAAGAAACACGAGCCAAGGCCTACATTTTTGCAGCCAAAATCGGAGGTTGATTACCTTATAATGCATCATCTGCTTCCGACAGTCTAGTCTCGTCGCCCGAGGAGTAGTTAAGAGGGTAACACGTCTCTTCGCCTCCGGAACTCCAGAGGAAGCTGGCGTACCTGGACGCATGATAAGGATTCTCTGGTTCAGCTGCGATTGCTTGCTGATATCTCTCCTCCGCTCCCCACGCATCTTTCTTCACCATCCACAAGAAATCCGCATACCGACTCAACGACTCGGCGTCCAGGGGCTCAACCTGCACAGCGCGCTTAAAGCACTCCTCCGCCCTGCAAAACCAATCGCAAACCCCCACAAAAAATCTCAGTGCTGCGATCATCGATGCACCAATGTGACAAAATAAAAAATGCACAAGTTATTGAAGATATGAAAGTCCAACTCTTCTCTCATTTCTCCACCCAGGATAATGATTTAAAGAGGAAGACTGCCGTAATGTTTCGAGAACTGAAGTACGCTGCACTACTTCGAACATCATCTTAACCTTAAGCATTTTGAAATGCAAATGTGAACAAGCTCTACCAAAGCACGGATGTGCACATAGTTCATACATTCTTTATATGATCTTATTCCTAGTATATTTGATAAAGAGAAAAGAATTCAGAAGTTATACGACAAGTTTTTCCAGGTTATCCAGGAAAAAGACAATCATGCATTATCAATTATTGAGACACGGGAAAACCATTCGACTATCAAGATGGCCAAGTAAATAAAATGTCAATTATCCGATAAGTTCAGGCAGATTCTTGAGCCACAACAAAAAGATAGTCCGCAAGCATCGAACACATTCTGTAACAAATTGAGAGGTCAAGACCCAATTGCGTTTAAAGCTCACCTGCGGTAGTCTTGGTATACAAGGCAGAGAAAATGCGCATAGTTAGAGAGCAGCAGGGGATTGTAAGGATCCTGAGACAAGTTAAGTTGGTACAGAAGATCTGTTCTCCAATATTCCTCGTAATCATCGGTTTCAATTTCCACAGACACTGGTGAAAGGAACTTCCTCATCCCTTCAAGATCGAAAATTTCGCCTCCCCTTAACAATGCCTCCATCTTTGCTGCTTCATCCGCTATAGAGCTCCACAGATTTGTCTCCTCGACGTTCAAAGTTTCAGTCCATGATGGAGAAACTCCCAGTTTCTCGCCAGGAACAATGCTAGGCTTTTCTTCTGGAGCGGCGGATTTATCGAGATGACCACTTGCTCGAATAGTCCCATTTGTCAAACTAAATTTTGAGTTTTCTTGACCTTTATCCTCCACCAGCATCCAAGTTTCCAGAGATACTTCAGAGGACATATTCGACATGTTATGAGTCACAGAATAAGCGCTGAAATCAGCAGATAGTATCATCACGTGCACCATAAGAGTTGGCGCTTGTGAAAACACCTGTTGGAAAATCCACACAGAAGATGCATTTATCTCTCTGTGCACCTTATTCACTATCTCCCCCAAGTCTTCACTGTAGAGATTCTCCCTCGTGTGCATGGCATAGCTCTGAATCTCTCTCATAATAAGCACCATCGAAGCGAAAGCCTTCTCGACTGAAGAGCATTCATATTCCCTTGCTGCAATGGTCCTCATATCCTGTTGCTTCTTTCTCTTTATCATCCTAAGAGACAGGGGGATCTCGATGCTCTTCGCTTTCATCTCAATGCCGATTCCAACGATTTTGTTCCTCTCAGGCCACTCCGGTGGCGTTGGCCAGATACCGAGCAGCGATGGCTCCAGGAAATCCATCTTCAAGCACGATGATCGATCCAAAAAACCCCTATTTCCACTACCTTCCGCCTCCATGTTCAGAAAATGCCCAGAAACATCTGCCACTGCACAAGCAACGTCCATTGTATCACTGCAATCCCCATCTCCCCACATGGACACACTGGTTCCTAGGGCTAATTCCGAAGTCTGATTAGACACTTCTCCGCCCGAAAACATCTCGGAACTTCGGCAGCAAAACCGTTTGAGCCAGCCATTTCTTGATTTATGGAAGCCAAAAGGAGCTGTTCTGTGCACTAATCTACAGGGCACATTAGGATTTCTGGCACTGTTAAGCCCTAACAAGGAAGAAACTGGGACCCTTTTCTGTGTATGAAATAATGAGTAGGGGGTTATAGGGTGTGAGGATTTCAAGCCATTTGCAGCCACCTTCAACTCCATGAAGCCCCCAAGTGGCCAAAAAGAGCTCGGAATTGATGCAGTCTGAGAGAACCCTTCAAGGATGATCAAAGGAAGAGAGGATGGATGACAAACCAAACCAAGAACTAACAGTCAAAAGTCCCAGGAATCCCGTGTGCACTGGCGAGCGGGATAGGATGACTTTGCAATTCTTTTTAGAAATAAAGGTTACTTTTTTGGCATAATCCACACGATATCAATCAAAGAAAGAGAAGGTCTAGAAGTTGCCTTTGCTTTCAACTGCAAGTCTGCAATCAACCTGGAATTTAGATAAGGCAGAGAGGAAAAACCCCCATTAATCAGAGTCAAAAGTCACCGTCTTTACAGTTCTTGCTCCTATCCTACCCTACATTTGAAAGGGAAGAAGGAGCAAAGATCAAACAACAGGAAATCTCGAGGCTTTCGTCAAGGATTCACAAAATGAAGAGCAAAATTCAAAGCTTTATCAAGTTTCTTGAAAGTGGGTCTCGATGATAATCCATAAAAAAGAAAGAAAACATGAAGAACACTCACCAGAAGTCGGTTCAGTCGAAGGGGATAACGCCGATCTTAATGAAGAGGAACAAGAACCCCTTTTGCCGTGACTAGACCCTTCTTTTTCTACCTCGTTAACCCGCCAAAAGTGGCCCTTCTTCCATAATTATTGCCCCTGTAGAAAAGGTCAAAATCGCTCCCGCTCCACGTTCAAACAAGAAAATCGCTTCTGCTTTCCCTCCGCGTAAATCTACCGGGACGATGGTTTTGTTCCGATACACTGCGGAAGAAAAATCACAGCATTTGCCACCCCACGGAGCCCGACGACTCGACTCGAATCACCGCCGTATATCAGACTCAAGAAAATATCTTGTTATTACCGCGCATGGGTTCGGACAGGGACTGCTACGACACGTGGCGATTCTTCAGAAGAAGAAAGAGGGGGCGTGGTTTAGGCGTCCCGCAGTGCTGGAACTGCTAGGAAACGCCAACACTTGTCCCTCAAACTGGCCACGATTCGTAAGGCTTTTACGGGCGGTAATCCCGTGGCCAGAGCGCTCGTAAAGTGGGTGTTGACAACCTACCGGCTACCGCCGTTCTTTGTAGAATAAAATCGAGAATTGGAGAATTGAATCGGTTGAACCGCTCTGATCATAGAGGGTAATTTTTAGGTTTCAAAAATATTTTGAACTGATTTCGATATATGAATTCTAGATAAAACTTGAAACTTGAAATCTTGAAAAACCATTGATCTGAATTTCCATTTTCAATAATATTCATGACTGAATTTTTTTTACTTTGTTGATATTTTATATTTTTCATATGTTTAAATATGAATTGCGGTCAATAAATTATATCAGCAAATAATGATCATTAGAATTGATAATACACTACAATCGTTTAATTAATAATATAAGTAGAATCCGGGTAGATCCTGAAATCAATTATAAAATCTGCGATAAGATAGACTTCCGATTTCATGATATGAATTTTGCGAGGCAACTCTCTTAATAATTCCCCACATTGGAGCAGTAGATCGGGGACAAGAATTAATATGTTCCAAGAGTTAGATATGCTCATGAATGCATCTGACTTGATGTGAAAGAACGAACATAACCAATTTGCTTAAATAGTCACTTTAGATTCGATTATATCCCTTCGCAACATGCACTTTATAAATCCTGTAGCCGGATATTGAATCGTCGTTCGAATGGAGTTTTCTTTCTATCTATTCACATGCAATTGCTAATAGTAAATCGGTCATATCAGTCGCCTAATCGCATATCGTCGATTCTATCTAAAGAAATTGAAGAGATTGTGGCTATTCAATTCGTTGTCGGTTGTTGGAGAGAGAAAACGTAAATAAAAGAATTCAAGTTTGAGGCTTTTTGTTTTGTAGGGTTAGGCCATTCTTAAATTGGTTAACACAAACCCTAACTTCACTTTAAGTAAAATCATAAAAAATTGGAAAGAATTGCCTCCATTATAGTCTACAGAAATATCCTACTGCTGAGTTTAGACTCTTATTTGAGATTAACTTGGTCAATATCATCTCAATTATTACGAATTTCAATGAGTTTTCTTATTGTCTTTGGCAATCATATGGACTAAATTTGTGTTTCTTTCTAAAGGTCGTTAGCTTGATTTAGTGACAAAACAAGAATGAACATTCACAATTTCTGTACGGTTCAATCTTCATGTCGTGAAAATTTACAAGAGAAAAGATTAATCGCCAAAATTAAGTTCGAAGAATCAATGTCGTCACATTCCAACTTTGTTATGCTCCTTTTCCCAAACTCCGAGTCCTTCCAGAGTCGCCCCGCTCCGAACTCCGACCACCTTTGGCGTTCTCGCCGCCGCTCAACATCCGCCCCAGAAACGTCTTAGCAGCGTCCAAGCTCGGGAAGTAGGTGCTCTCCAGGAACACCTGACTCAGCGAGTCGCTCGTCTCCGAGCTCGCCACCGCCCTGTCCCCCCTCGCCTCCAAGCTCCCCATCACCGCCGCCACCACCTGCTTGTACGCGAAGAAGAACCTCTTCACCGCCCCCTCCACCGCCTGCAGCGCCTGCAACAGGTGGATCCTCTCGGCCTCCCCCTTCTCGCAGTACAGCCTCATCGCCGCCTCCTGCAGCCTCGGCCCGCCGTTGGGGTCCGCCTCCACGCCCAGGATGCGCGGCACGTTGTGCTTCAAGTCCTTGCACTTGCCGGTGATCTCGACGAGGCCCTTCGACCGGAAGCAGAAGGACGCCGTCTCGGCCCTGATCGCCAGGTCCCTCTTCAACCTCAGGAAGTCCTCCGGGTCCAGCAGGAGGTGGAGGTCTTCGATCTCCGCCAGAAGCTTCCAGAATCTCTCCAGCAAGTAGCAATAACTCGCGGCTTTCTTGAATTGCTTCTCTTCGATCCTCTCCGAGATCCGTTTCAGGAGCTCGTTCGTGGCGTAGATCCACGATTCGAGAATCTGGTGCGTCGTGTGAAGCGACTGGTTCTCGTGATTGCTCTCGATTTGATCGCTGGAAGCGTTTCGCTTCAGAGAGTGAAGCTCGCTAGGCCTGCACACGTCGTCGTATCGCAAGGCCGGCTTCCCGGTCAGGTTCGGCTCGCCGAGCCCAAGAGAGTACGGGCAACCCCTCATCTCGCACTCGATGGTGTACAGGATCCTCTGCGCCACGTCCTCCGAAGTGTGCCACGTAGCGAGCCGGGGCAGGAGGCTCGCCTCGCTCGCTCGGCTCACCGCCGCGGCGACACCCCCGGGGATCCTCCACACCTCGGCCCAGCTGCCGCCCCGCGCCAGCTCGCAGCCGGCCGAGCTTAAGCCGACGAGGGGAGCCCCGCCCGCGCCGCCCTCCTCCTCGCCCTCGTCCTCCACTAGGTCGGCGATGAGCTGGATCTGGCTGGCGGCGAGGGACTCCAGCCGCCGCCTCCACTCGAGGCGGTTGGCGTACGGCCTCGGGTCGGAGAGCGCCGTCGAGACGAGCCGGAAGGTGATCTCCAGGGCCTGCAGGGCGGGCCTGAGCAGCGACTCGGCCTTCCAGCCCGGGAATTCCCGGGCGCCCCAGAGCCTCCTCAGCTCCGGCAGCCTCAGGTACTGCTCGTAAGCGGCGACGGCCGGAGCGGAGGCGGACGTCAAGGCCGCGGGGGATCGGAACGGCGTCGAGGGGAGCAAGAAAGGAAGCTTGTCGCTGGGGACCTTGGGGGAGTTGAGGGGCGCGTCGGGGGAGACCACATTCGTCTTGCAGTCGAAATCCACCATCTTTGCGGTCGCCGGATCGATCAAAGGAAGGAACTCGTCGATGGGTAATAGAATCGAGACAACCGGGTCGGGTCGGGTTCCGGCTGAATTCGAAGTTTCGATTGAGATGGGGTTGGCGAGAGAGGAGCCGGGGGCGTTTGTATATAAAGAGGAAGGAGGATATGATGGAGAAAGAGATGCGTGTGAAATGGAGACGGAACATTGACCGAGGGTTGGCCGCGGGGGGCGCGCATGGGAAACGAGGGGGGAGGATTTCGCAAAGTCGCGTCGTGATTTGGTTTGAATAATCATAATAATTGTAAGACGAGAATTGAATAGGAGGGAGGTGGTTTGAATTGAATTCTTAGTGGAGGACGCGGGGGGGGGGGGGAGTCGTGCTGTGTTATGGATGAGGCCAGGGGGGGTGGACACATGGAAGCTTATCCGAATCACCTAACGTTTGGGGGAAGTGTCCGGAGGCGCCCTTTTCTTTGGAATTTAGTTCGGGTTTCGGATTTGGAATCTTTGAAGTTGGAACCCCCCTTTTTTGGGTTTCTACGTATGGTCCGCCTCCATAACTTTTTTTGGGATAGGGTCGAGCATCGGATTCGACTCCGCTTGGGAACCGGATGGAACCCATTTGGACAAAATGTCGATTCAAGGCTAGTTTCAGGGGAAATTTGTCCGGTTCTCGGTTCCTCTGAACCTAGGACTGATGTAGGACGTCTGTTCTACCCCGGAACCGACATAAACCCGATCCAAACTGATCGACCTGGTTTGGTTCTTGGGAGTGGACCGATTTTAAGTTTCTTTCAGAAAAACAAAAGTCGGTCTTCAATATGAACGAGCAGCAACATAACCACTTGACTATATGTGCATAAAAAGTTTGGTTTCTTATTAAAAAAAAAATGTGGGTTGGTTCTTGGTTCTATCAGGGAACCGAAGGTTAAAAATGGATCAAAAAATCTAGAATTGGGAGTCATGGGTTTGTACCGGCTCGAGGCCGACCCTTCCACGCAGATCACCAGTAATTTACTCGGCGTTCCTCTGGACAAATTTCGTCTCATCAAACCCATGGTATTGGAGTACCCAAATTCGAAATCGTGGGGCGTATACGGACAATCAATTTCTTTTTGGAGTTGGGCGTGGAAAATTGACTCTTCCTTAAAAAGGAAAGATCCTTCTAAAATTTGAGGACAGATTATAATGCCCCAGAAACAGAACACTTTGGGAACATAAACACGTATGGTAAAAAAATATTCCCAAAGTGTTACGAGAACACTTTTGAGAAATATAAACACTTTTGGAGCAGAAATAAGAAACAAAAAAAAAATTGCTTCTGTGTTTCTGAAATACTTTTTAGAAATACATTTGAAACATTTTTTTAGAAAAAATTAGGAATAATTTTATTTTGAATACACTCTCTTCTCTTTTGTTCTTGCAAGATGTTAACACCCGATTTTTGATCATTTTATTTTAGAAAATTAATTAAAAAAGAAAAATAATTCATAAAATTACAAAAATCAATATTAGAAGCTTTGGCCTAGCCTTAAGAACCAATTTTAAACAAAAATATTTTTTGTAATTTTTGACATGTTTCGGATTTATTTTAATTATAAAATAGCCAAAAATAGGAAAAATAGTATTCATGGTAAAAAAGTACGCAAAAATAGTCCATATTTTATTTTAATTTCCTTTTCGTCTTGGCCTCTTAAAGTTTTAAAAATTCAGTTTGGGACAACATGTCTCTTCATTGATCACAATCCTAAATTGACTAAAAATTCATTTTAAATCATTTTAACCAAATTTTTTTCCTTTTAGAGTCATGACCGAGACTTTTATACCCTGCATTTCATTTTAGTCTTCATGTTTGGAAAAATTGCACAATTGGACTAAAAGAACCTAAATGCACAAATATTTTTCATTTTAGTCCCCGGTTTCATTTAAAATGCAATTAATATTTTTCTAAGGGTCCCTGTCTAAAGGTAATAATATTTTTAACTACTTGAGAACATTTACGCGTAACTCATAATTGTAATTTTTCCTATCTATATAAAGCATATTTGATGTTCTCGTTGTCTAATTCCAATTCGTCTTCTCTTTTAGTTTTTTTTAGTTGATCTTGTATTATAATTTGATAAATCGTACATAAATTACTTATACATATATTGGTCTAATTTGATTTAGTAAATTGAACAAATGAGATTTAATTTGATTTAATAAGTTAAAAAGATAAAGACTCCTTAATTTTAATATATATAGTCTCCTTAATTAAATGAAAAAATTAGGAATAATTTTTTTGTAGTTGCCAAAAGCATTTTTTGTCCGGGAACATAAACTTTATGCGATTACCGAATGCGTTTACGTTTCCTTTTTGTTTCGGGAACGTAATTTTTTTGCGATCACCAAACGCGCTTTCGTTCCCAAAAATCGTTGCTGGTAACGAAAATAGAAAAAAATATTTCCGTTCCAAAAGTTATTTTGGGAACAGAAACGTTACCATATACAGCCTAATCGTCGCTAATGGACGGTGGTGTCAAGTATTTTTCGTCTCGTTCTTTTGGAAGCATGAGAGGCTTGCCGGCGGCGCGAAAGGGGATGATGTGGTTCGCGGGAATGACCTGGCACGCGAGGTTCGATGACTTGGAAGGCTTTATCACAAGATAGACATGGATGGAAACCGAGTCAGACATGGCAACTTTATCCCACCCACCAATCGCGGCGGAGATTGGTCCTTAGGTTTCTCGGACCCCTTTTTCCAGTTGCGTTTAGCATCCAACGAAGGTTTTGTCTTTGCTTTATTGTTTTAATTCCTGGTCGAGTTCGTGCCTCGACGGATTGCTCTCATCCGATTCGCGGCTGTGTTGTGTTGTGTACGTATGCTTGCCTAAACTCCAACGTCTACGAAGCGGGTTGTCTAATCCAACGGGACGAGTCCCAAGCTCGGTATCACCTTCAACAGTGGTCATTGGACGTTTTTTTTTATGAACGGTAACGTGTGTCAAAGCAATGCGCAACGTAAGAATTGACAGAATATGTTTAGAATTCATGATTTAATTTTATGGGTCATAAACGGATTGTCTTAAATTTTAAAAACAAGCTCAAATAAATTATAAATGGATTAAGTTAATAACTTAACGGGAGTTAAATCTTCAAATTCTTGCAAGAATCCGCAAAAGAATCTAGACTGACCGCAAGATGTATTCGGAATAAAGCTCCAATTATTATCTCTTTCGACGCGCCCGATTCCATCTTCTTCCATGGGATATTGGGCAAGACGAGAGAGCTCCAATCCTCGCGTTTGCCTTCGCCGCTTCAACTCGCCAACTCCGTGATGCGATGCTTCCCGGTGCATCGCGTGGCGGGAGAACGCGGAGAATTTCCAGGTTGGCAGCCAGCTAACCACCCACGTGGGTCCTCCACGTGACGTGCCGCCCGACCCCGACACGTGTCGATGTCCAGCACGTGCTCGAGCCGAAACCACCCTCCCTCCTGTCGTATTTAAGACGACGCACGCACGAAGTGGGAGGGGGGCTCTGCGGGCCGGTGCCAGGCAAGCCTCTCTGATCCCGCCACGCGGCGCAACAAGCCGGGATCGCAGCGGTTCTCTGGAGTCCACGTTAAGGTACGACCTCGCGTCGGCCGATCCAACGGCGGAGATTTGACCGTCGACTGAAATGGCTGTTGGGTGGGTATTTGTTGGGGTGCATTTATTTGACTTTGAAGGGAGGAGATGTCCATGTTGTGGGCTGGAAAGGAAGCATGTTTTTCCAATCATGCGCAGGTGCGATGGATAAGGTAGGAATTGGATTATTTAAGGGGAAAAAAAAAATAGACATGTATATTCAATCTTCATTGAAGTCTAAAAGCCAACTCGAGAACTGATGTTAGCAAAAGATTAAATTAGTATAGGCACGCTATGACGAGGTATTGTTATTTGAAAGAGTAGAAGCAGGAAGGGATGACGCAAATGCTATTGATTTGCGCCCTTAATTTAATTCGGAAGTGGAATGTAGGATTAGAGACCGAGACCCGAGATTGGAACGAAGCATGGATTGGATACAAAAGTCCTAATTATGAAAGCTCCATGTCAACCCATGTTACTTGACCTCTTGGAGTGTCGTGATTGGGGAAATTATCAAAAAAGTCTTAAACATTTCACACTTTTACCAATTCAGTCATAAAATCTCTTAAATTTGCCGATCGGCCCTAAATTTTTTCACTTTGTGCCAATTTAGTCCTATTTATCGGAATCGCTGACAATAATTTTTAATAAATTTTTTATTTAAAAAAATCGATTTTTTTATTTTATTTTTGGGTTTGCTAATTTTAAGACCGACGACCCTCATCGGATTAGGGCCGGCGGGGGTCGCCGACCCCAGGCAAGGACCGACGACCCCCATGAGTTCCTGGATGAGGGTTGCAAACCCTTCACGGTTGAAGGTGAGGGGTTGCAACCCTCGCCCTCACGGGCTACGATGAGGGCGTCGCGGCTAAATTTGGGCCGGCGGGAGTCGCCATGGCTAGATAGGGTCACGATGAGGGCGGGTGAGGGTCGTGACACCCTCACCGTGGCTGGCGAGGGGGAGGGTTGCGACCCCTTGCCAAGAGGGGTTCACGACCCTCGCCCAAGGAACCGCAAGGGTCGCCATCGTCGGCCCTCGTTGGCTCTCGCCCAGGGGTCGGCGACCCCCGGCCGCTCCTTGCCTAGGAGCCGGCGATTCTCGCCGACCCTAATCTGACGGGGTCGCCGGCCTTGAAGCCGACAAGGTAAAAACAAAAAAAAAAAAAAGCAATAAAAAAATGGATTTTTTAAAATAAAATTATTACATATTATTCACATCGGCGTCGGAGGTGTCACGTAAGACGGTTGGTGTCCACGTCGGTGATTTTCGGAGAATAAGATTGAATCGGCACAAAGTGAAAAAGTTTAGGACTGAATTGACAAAAATATGAAAGGTTTAAGACTTTTTCTGACAATTTTCCCGTTGTGATTGGGTTCATTCATCATTAGAAGGACGCTTGGAGTAGCTATATTAGTTTTACTAACTCGATAAATAAAAAGGATGTCCATTGTTATACATTTACTTTTTATTAAAATTTTATCAAAAGTTACCGTTAGAAAAGATGACGTAGATTTGTGGAATAAGTGGTGCTGATAGTTACGCAAATGCGATATTGAAAAAAAAAAAAAAAATACAAACAAAAAAAGTGGCAGATTGCTTGGCCAAACTCCTCCGACACTCTTGCAACTGAGAGCGGATAAGTGTTGTCCCGTAACTTGGGGAAAGAAAGGTTAGACTATGCACACCGATGACTGCGCACGAAGTCATCTTCAAAGATCTTTTCATTTGCTTTTGGAGAGACGTGTTGGATTGCAATGCAGCTTTAGAGCATAGGAATTTGGCGATTTTCATCGAACATCACTTCATGTATGCTCTCAATTCTCCAGATGCAGTGAAGCAAGACTCACCGAAGAAGACGACGAGCAGTCCACGTCATCTTCTTCAATGGTGACTTCAGACGGGATTGTAACAGAAGATAAACATGCCACAATGGGCATAGTTCGAGAATTTGGTGTCGCAAAAAACGTTTAGGGTAAATGTGTTGTGGTAAACATAACTTGATATTTTTGGTGGCCTTTTTCCTTTGTTTAAGCACGCAGGTGCCACTTGAGGAGTCAATTTGCTTGCATTATGTTGCTACCTTTGTTCTCTTGATATGCAGGCACATTTGAGAACATAGAATTTGAATTAGGTTTTGTTAAACCTAATTGGATTGGGCTTCTCACGTCCCTCTTCATTTAGGCCCATAGTACCTTTATAAGGTTCCACCCTATCTTTCTTCCACGTGTACAATTTATCGAATGGCATGCGGGCATTCGATGGAACAATTAAGTTAGCAATCTCGGGTTATATTCTCAGAGCACCCTTGAACAGATGAAGTGCTGTAAGGCTCATCTCCATCGCATGACCTTAATATCGATTTAATGCATCGAACTATAGAAACTTAGCTGAAGTTAATACACTCTCTTTCATTGTCATTTCGTTATTTAAGGTGATGGTAATCTTAAAAAGGCCTAGTCAATGAATGCGTCGGACACGCATTGATTGTGCATAACATGAGCTAAGATGATATTATGGGATTAATGAAGTTTCTTTGTCTGAATGCTAAACAAGCGTTATCGGTACCGTCCCTTACAAAAATCCATTAATATAAAGCTAAGAGTGTGACAAGCTTCACATTGGGCTTTCGGCTTGATAATATAAGCGGGCTCCAATTTGGGCCCATCAGAATCAATGGCCGAGTGAGTGCACCGAAAAGCCTCTGGCTGCCCGGTATAGCTGCAACCGGCGCTAGAATACACACGTTACAAAGCGCAACCCATTCGTTTCCTACGCACCATCTCACTTAAATGGAAACCCCATGCCACGTGTCAACAAGTATTCCTAGTGGAACAGACATCCGTCACTAATTAGCTTTGCTAAATAACCAGTCTTTGAAAAAAGAGAAAAGTGTGCCTCTTACTAAACTGATCGCGTCGAGATGGAAGGATCCCCATTCAACTTCAAGGATCCTGTAGACCGATCGAAACAGAGGAATGATGCGATGTATTCTCATGCATTGATTCTTCGACCTCGCCCCCAACTTCGGTGAGTGCATGATTTTCTGTGGAATGCGGACATTACCAAGCCCATTTAGCTAGCAAAACAGGCCTAACGTCTGCGTATCCGGACACACTCAACCTCGGATAATAAGTTTCGACGAAAAGATCCGTTGCGAATAAGATATTGACCCAGAAAGAGGAATTTTAGCAAACAAGGTAAATGATATTTGACGTTTAGACCCTAAAAACACAATTCGAAGGCAATAGAAAGCGCAGTATTCGAACTGGCAAAATCAACTAGAGGCAAAGAAATCCTGGTTATCCGACACAAACAAAACAATAACACCTATCATGTAGCTAAAGGTGCACCATGCTTAGCAAACAAACTAATCGAACAAGCTGAAACCCATGTCGTCATCAGACTCCTCGGCAGGCTCTTCCTTCTTCTCTTCCTCCTTGGCAGCAGCAGCTGGAGCAGCTGCACCAGAGGCGGCGGCAGCAACCGGAGCCGCAGCGACAGCAAACTTGCTAGGATCCTGCCCAAAAAAAATTCTTTTCTTCGTTATAGAAGTTCAATGAAAAAACTACAAAAAGTAAGTAACATTGATGAACCAAAAACTCTTTACTCTCCACGAAAAGAACTAGCATTACAAACCTTGAGGAACTCCTTCACTTCATCAGCATGTGGGTACGAATACTCGGTCTCAACAGCAACAGCCAAAACATTCTTGTAGGCATTGATGAACATGTGAGGTGCAGCAGCCAGAGTTGGGTATGAGATGGCAAGCGACAAGGATGTGACCATAGAGACACCAAGAGCAAACTTCTCCAAAAGGTCATCCTCGGTAAGGTCAAGCACCTCAGGGCTGAAGACTGACCCGTTGTCGTAAACACATTGCACGACGAGACCATATGAGAAGGGTCTTATCCCAAGCTTAGCAAGAAGCGCGGCCTCAGATGAACCGACCTTGTCACCCTTCTTGATAAGCTCAACAGGGGTGATAATTTCCACAGTACCCTTGTTAATCTTGGTCGGAATGTTGAGCACCTGAAGTTACGATAAGTATGAATAAGCTGGCCAAAAGATGAAGAAAAATGTTATTGCCGTGAAAGAAAGGCTCCTGTTACCTGGAAGAAAGAAGTCTGCGAAGGGTCGAGCCCAGTGTTGCCAGGCGGGACAATGACATCAATTGGAGCAACCAAACCCACACGAGCAGGAGCTCCAACCTGTCAAAGCAGAGTTGATTTTAAGACATTAAAGTGAAAAACTCGAATTTAGCCCACAAATTAACATGATAAAAACACTAAAACTCGAATAGATTGTTAGAAATTAAATAGGAAACTTGAAATTATCAATTCCCAGTCAGATGTCACCCTGCCATACCATATCCAAATGGTGAGATCAAGTCTATTGTCATTTCGTTTTCGGGCCATCAGCTCAAGTCTATCGTTAGACATGAAAGAGAAACCCTCAATTTTAGTCATTCCCAGTCACAAATCACCGTATATCTACTATACCCATAGTGCAATAGAGGCTGATCGATTTGGCTTCTATTAAACAACACGGGAAGTAACCCAACAGACAAAGCGAAACATTTTGCAATTACACTCGTCATGGCAAATCTTATTCAATCCATTGATTCAGATCGAAACACTCCATCACCATGAAATAGCCACGCATAGAAACTGACATAGCAGGAAAGTGCATACTCTTTCGATAGATTATCCAGTTCCCAAATTATGGCACACAACCATGAAGTAACATACTAATTGAGGTAAATTAACGAGAGCAAGAGCATCAGAGAGTCGCACCTTGTACTTGGCAACCTCCTCGCTGACTTCCTTCAAGTCACCCTTGGTGAAAATCAAGCCCACATTGCCCTAATCACAACGAACCATCAAACAATCAATCACAGAAGCTCCCTTTTACTATCCATAAGCACCATGCCAAATGAATCAGAAGTGATCATTCAAACAAAAAGTGAAATGTACCTGGAGAAGTGGGATGAGGTTGAGGAAGGCCTGGTTACCAGTGTTGTCAGCATGGATCCTGATGGACCTCTTCATCATCGTGTTCTTCCCCATGAGCACGATCGAGTCGCCTCTCAAACCCTTCCTGATGTTCTGGAGCTGGTTCGACCCGACGTTGTCCGCGGCCACGATCAGGATCTGGCTGTAATCGTCCAGGAGCTTGCACAGCTTCGCGTCGTACGCGATCTTCTTGTCGGCCTTCGAGAGTTTCCCCATTACTTCTTATGAACTTTTTCCCCTACGCTGATACAAGCAAAGAAAAAACAGAGGAAAAGAAAATATCGAAGCAAAACTGAGGGCCAAGACGAAGCAGTAGGCTCGGTCAAGGCGGACAGCGACGACGGCCGTCACTTTAACCTCGGTGGCTACGGCGATTGTGGGGGGTTTCGGTGGAGCTCGAAAATAAACCCTAGAGCTGTGCCGTGAGGAGGGAGCTCACAGTGTTTTCGAGGGTTTATATACGGAGACGAAGGAAGAAGAAAGGGGGGGGCGGTGGCCAATTTTTAACCTAGATCGGACGGTTCATATTTTCCCGCTGTTTTTGCATCTGATGGCCCTGAAATGATTAGTTTCTTGGGGCTTGGGCTTCGAGAACAGGGCACTCCAATCCAAACCCGATCCAAAAACATATAAACATAAAGTGGCAGCCGAACCGGTCCGAGCCACAAAAGGGGACCCGCTGATCAAAGCGAACCCAACCGATCCTAACTGCAAACCGTTTTCTCTCCCCCATACGTGCAAACCGTGAGGCCTGAGGCACAGCTGATCTTAGCTGCCCACGATTTTTCCCCCGGCGAACGCACCAAACCATGTAGAGAGTGGTCCAGATTCCGGCGAAAATCGATCCATTTCCATGGCGTCTTCCTCCTACCGAGACCGGACGTCGGAGTTCCGCTCTCTCACCGAAACTCTCCAGAAGATCGGCGGGGCCCCCGCCGTCAATCCGTCGGAAGTTAGCGCCAACGCGTCGAAAGATGCGTCCCCGGCCTCCGCCAGATCCGAGTTCAACAAGAAAGCTGCTCGGATCGGGCTGGGCATCAATGAGACCTCGCAGAAGATTGCCAGGCTCGCCAATCGTATGTGGTTGTTCTCACTTGCTTAGTAGCGTTGGCGCCTTTTGTTTCTTTCGTTGCCTTGATCGCGTTTGAGATTTTTTTTTTTTTTTGGTTGGATTGGCGATCATGTTGAAACTTAGATGGTATCCGTGTGGTTTTTGGGAGGCTTTGGATCGCGAGAGGTTCTTTCTATGCCGAATCTTGAGTTTAGCTGTTGAGGTTCTGATCGACTTTGCTGTCCAGGGGGTGTTTATAGATGGATTAAGATCGATAGAGCTTAGTTGGTAGAGTTGATCGGTAGGTTTTGATCGGTTCCACTGCACAAGTAAAATCTGTAGAATTGGTCTTTTTCGGATTTCTCAGTTCAAAAGCAACATGATTACTTGGGAAGTTGGGATATCGAATAATTTCCTGGATGATAATTGATAAACATTATAATTTGCGTCACTTGAGATAGGTTTACAGCCAAATGGCAGATACCATACTACTTCTGTCATAGCCATTGCATCTTTCTATGCCTCTATGGATGATGGTGCGTCACTAAAATAAATCTATCGACATCCCAAGCAGTACGGTGTCACCCTCTAATGATTCATGAGCTGGTTACAAGATCCAGTTTATAGATTGCTCGATGTTTGGGATTCCTGATGTCGAACAAGCTACTAGGATGTCCTTACTTTGCTTTGAAGTGAGAGTGTTGGACTTTTTCTATTTTCTTCTTCTGGTAATGTTTTAGCATCGCATCCACATTTGATGCTACTAATTTGGACAATCTTAAAACTGTAAGCATCTAGACACTCTCGTGACTCTCGTCTCGTCTGGAGTTTGCAGGAAGATTCAGTCATTTAACATCAGACTTATGCTGTAATATTCTTGTGATAAATTAATATCATTAGGATGAGTTCCTGGTTTTTTTGTTGGCGGTCAATTTTGAGTGGAAGTCTCTGCTATTGTGTTTGGTTTCTTTCCACCTTTTGGTTGCTGAAATTACTTCTTGCAAACTCAGAAGTTACCATTGTAGTGAATCTGGATGAAATTTAGAGATGTGTTGTTTATGCTAAGCAGTGGTGTTGTTTGACAATTTTGTCAAATGCAGTGGCAAAAAGGTCATCTATGTTTGACGACCCCACAATTGAAATACAACAACTAACTTCATTGATTAAGGATGACATCACAGCGCTGAATATCGCCGTTCAAGATTTGCAGACCCTTCAAAATATAGAAATGAATGGTGGCAACTATTCAGAAGATAGAGCCGTCCATTCGACCACTGTTTGTGATGACCTGAAAAGCAAACTTATGGGAACTACAAAACACCTCCAGGATGTTTTGAAAACCAGAACTCAGGTTAGCTATTATTTTTGGGCAGGTCTTCATGTTTAATTTGATGTATTTCTACTCTCCTTCCATGTTCTCATACACGGTTTTTTGTATCAGAATATCAAGGCACATGAAAACCGGAAACAGATGTTTTCTGCCAATGCATCAAGAGAAAACCATTTTAAGCAGCATACAAAGCCTGTGACCGAGCCACCTCCCTGGTCAAGCTCATCCAATGAATCTGGAAGTCCACCCCAAGCAGCGTAAGTATTTCGTTGGATCCTTTGGAAACTGGTTGGCTTGACTTCGTCTGTGATTGCACAGAAACAGTTAACTCTTGCAAGGAGATTAAGTAAGAGAGTGCAAAATGTGCACATGGTGGAACATCAAGGAGATTATTCTTAAATCTTGCAGTGGTTTATCCATTTTCTATGTCTTGCCATAAGTTATCTCTGTAGGAATTTTCTTTTCAATATTCCTCGACTGTATGATGCTTTAATATCTTGTAACTTTTGCAACATACGACACTTACACTTGTCAAAAAACCCCATGTGAAGTTTTCATTTACAAGCAAATCCATTCAGAAGATACAAATAGTGTTTCTTCAAATAATATGGCAATTGAAACTTGGAGGGTTTGTGTATGTTTGGTGGCATATAGTTGGACTGGTTATGTTCATTAGATTTGCAAAAAAGGAAACACCAGATCCTAGTGTGCAACAGCATTTTAATTTTTCTTACATTTATAATCTCTTCGGCATCAATAATTTATTTTTCCTTGGTACCATTACTAAACGCAACTTCTCATTACTGTGCATCTTTCCCATTATCTTTACATATGTAAGAATTGCTTCACCTTCTAATTATTGATATCAAATTTTCTCTCTCCATCTATTTGGCCCCGACTCTGCCTCTTCGCGACTGCTCAGATTGCCTTCAAATGGATCGCAAGTTGGCAACCAATTGAGGTATGTCTTACACCATCTTACAAGCTAAGCTGTGGCTTCATCGATACTTTCTCCAAAGAAGATAAAGCGATACTTTTAGCATGATTTGGTGAAAGCACTCTGAAACATTGTCTCATTAAATAGTAGTTGAAACATTGTCTCATTAAATAGTAGTTGGCATAAAATGATGCTGCGGCTACAATGTAAAACAGCGAAACTCTGAAAACGCTTCCTTTTTTTACGTTAGTACCTTGTCAGAGTCTTATTCAATCTCCGACAGGTTGCATAGTTAGATGCGAACATATTTCGGAGCATATGCAATGAGATGAGAAAACTTAAGGCCAACCTTTAAATCGCAAAATTTGGATTTTGGCTACCCAACCCCCTCTGCTTTATGGTGCAATATTGAGAGTGGATTGCTCTCTTGATGGCGTGTAGCCAGTATCAATTTAAAGAATGCTGGAGTTGGTTTGTAGCTGTAATAGTTGCTACCGGGAGAACTTCATCTTTGAAGGGATTGACATTGGATTAGGGGATTGCAGCCCTCACAATATCTTATGCGATACTCTCTGTCAAAAAGACTGCGGAAGGTGGTTTTGCGTGGTGAACTCGACTTTGCATTGCTACTTGGTGCGACGAAAGTTCCTTAAGATTCTGCATATGCACTGTGCAGTGTGCACGCCAGCAGTAAAGTGACAGTTACTAGATAACTAGATCCTCTTCAAATAGGTTCATTGCTCCGGTCATGTAGGAGAGAATGAATAAATAGAGTATGAAAAAAGAAAACCCATATATTTGCACATACGTTAGAGCTATGTTCGGGGGCAACTGCCATTTGTAATTGTTAGTTTTGCCTGGCGAAACTGTTATCTAACTATCTATATATATTATTTGAACTTTTCTTGTGAATTAACAACTTTTTACTCAGACGAAGATTAGCAGCAGATAATAGTCCATCCGACTCCGTGGAGATGTCCATGTTGCAGCAGGTGGTTCCTCGGCAAGAAAACTATTCTCAAAGCCGCGCAACTGCTCTTCACAACGTGGAATCCACAATAACTGAACTGAGTGGCATATTCACGCATTTGGCTTCAATGGTTGCACAGCAAGGTGAAGTGGCTATCAGGTTTGCCCCCTTTCCATGGCAATCATCTTCTGTATGCTGCCCTGAAAATTAATGCAAGACATGAAACGAATAGAAGCCGTAAGGGACGATTAATAGTGCATTTTGGAGCTTGTCCATCTGCAAGTCGTTATGCTGAAATTACAATATGAACGCTTTTCATGATGGTCACCTTCAATGGTGCAACCAGGATTGACGACAATATGGAAGAGTCCTTGGTGAACGTAGAAGGAGCTCGCAGCGCTTTGTTGAGGCATCTCAATCAAATATCATCCAATAGGTGGTTGATGATAAAGATTTTTGCCATCTTGATATTTTTCCTGATGATTTTCATCTTCTTCATTGCTTGAATGTTGGTATAGAAAGGTAAGCCATTGATGTGTTTGTATATATGCATGCTCTACCAGTTGTTTTAGGAAATTGGTTCCATTCTATTTCTATTTTCTATTTCTATTTCACAGTTAATTTGAAGAAGAGTGAAATTCTATGTCAAAGTAGACAGCACCTATTAAGTGTGCGCATGATAACACTTTCGGAAGTGAAATTTCTGCTTCAGAAGTGTTTCTGGAATAGAAATGTGTTTGGTAAATTTTTTTACTTCTGAATAAATTTCTACTTCTGAAGTTTTGTTTCACCCAAATTGAGAAGTTAAAAAAAATTGCTTCTCATCTCAAAAAGTGCTTTTTGCCTCACTCTCTTTTCATTGGGTACTTACTCTCTTTTCAACCACGTCCGCTGTCCACTTCTAACCACTGCTCACTGCCGCTTGTGACCCCCGCCTCTAACTGCTGCCGACCTTCGCCTATCGCTGCCCACCACCAATCACCGATCGCCATCGATCTCCACCGCCCACCATCGACTACGTGGCCGCCAACCATTGATCACTGTCCCGGCAAGCTGCCGTCGCCACCGTCGAGTCGCTGAAAAAGTAAATAAATAATAAAAATTATTTTTTAATGAAATTTAAAAGGTTAAAAAATGAAGTAGAAATTTTTCAATTCTCGATAATAATTTTTTATAAAAGATTTTATGTTAATAATGTTTTGGCAGTAGAAATTTTCAATCGCTATCTTACGAATTTCTCTTATCTGAAATTGACTTTTAGAACAGAAGTAAAAAAAAATTAATTTTTAATTAATTTCTGAAGTAGAAATGCTGCCCGTGTATGTCTTAAGAGGCCAGTGTTTGTGCCGCCTGTGCGCCTGTCTTGTTCGTATTGAGAAACCGACATTTTTACAGGAGCCCTGTGATCCTCCGTATAGGCCCTGTAAGTGTAAGGCTGTGAGGGTCGGAATGCCAATGGAGAGACGCGTTGGCGAAAAGCAAAAGGTTTTGGAGAAATATAAAATCAGCAAAAGGCTTCAACCTAAACCCATTTATTTTCCTAAGAAGGCCAAAAGAAGCTTTCGAAGATTTCAACGTCTTGTTATAAGCGCTGCCGTTTCAGGGAAAACTATTCAGTCCCATGAGGAAAGACTACTTTGAAAATGCTCATCCTTTTTTTCACTGGAAAGACCTAAATCCACGAGCCAGTGCGATTCGTCATGCTGTGAAGTCACTGGGAATGGAGAAAACTAAGGGTATGTGTGATAATGATTTTGTTCTCGACAATAATTTTTAAGCACAAATGATTTTTTTTAATTCTATTTTCCAGAATAGAAAAATAATTTTTTTAAATTCTCGTTTCTGTTTTAAATATGTTCTCTGAGAACAAAAAAAAAAAAAAAAAAAAAAAATAAATTTCTATTCTTTTTCTATTCCCTAAAACAAAAAAACATGGATCATAGAGATATGAGCAGTACCAAACATGCCCTAAAGATATAGATGTCTACTCAACTCTTCGTCATTACTTGCATCCTATCCATCTACTTGTATTTCAATTGCATCTTTTTCGTGTGAACGAAGATGTTCCTATTTAGGAATCCATGTACCAACATGAAAATCGAATGTAGACTAGTCTCCCAAGCACATTTGCCAACAACAATACAATCTCGGAAGAGGCTCTTCTCGTGTGGCTCTGGAGTTTGCACCCTTGAAACGCGATTGAAACTTTTGAATGTGTATTAGGGTGATATTAATGATGCGTTTGTCTCGCGAAAAATTAATGATTCGTAAAATATTTTTTCGAAAAAATGATTGCTTATGTCTTTTAGGAAAATCAGTCAACGAAAAATATCCACTTCGATGCATGACCCATTTTCATATTACCTCGTGTGGAAGTTCGCCAATTAGGACGGCGGTATCAAAATTCGATCGAATTTTACATCATGAAATTGCTTAGGGAAGATGTAAGAGACTCCTCAACAGGAAATCAAGCAACTTCTATGAGGGTGATGCCCAAATCTCAAATACACCTCTCGAGAATTCGAAATTCAAGTGAATGCACCTTCTTCCTAACCCAAGGATGGCTTTTTCCGTGCCAACGCGGCGGTGATGACTTAAAGGCACTAAAAGACCAACCGAGCGCTATAAAAGAAAATGAAATGAAACGAGCAAATTCACTAGGCGATTCACTGATCGCATTTCTTACGTGGAGGATCTCGAGGAAAATTACCCAGTTAGTCATAAACTTATTATACAGAAATCCATTCATATCTAAACTTTCTAATTTTACCAATTTAGTGCTTAAATTGTTCTTCCGATAAATTTTTGCTGCAAAGCGCTGATCCGGTGATCCAGTCATTGCCGACTGTCCTAGGCGACGCATCGAAAGGACCACATTGGAATTTCACGCAAATATTTAGGATTGAATTGGCAAAATCGAAAAAAAAAAATTAAGACTAAATTGACATCCACATAATAAGCGTGGGATCGTTCGGACAATTTCCCGGAACATCTTGCAATGGGAAATTTTAATGGAAGGCCATTAAAACTAAGGATTAGCGGTTTGGCCAAGATTCATCATTCTCAGACAGTGCTCGCGAAAGAGAGGATTCTGTCTAGTCACAGAACTGCAAATCCATCCTACTCTTGCAAGAAAAGTCAACAGTTTAATCACTTTTTATAATCTCTTTGATTTCGTCTTGAGATGCGCATCCTGTCAATCAGAGGTGGAATCATAGCCGCAATCATATTGGTTAGTCTCACTCATTCAGGCTGTAATTCCATTTTAACCCCTGAACTTATTGTCAAATAATGGTAATAAAAAAGTTTGAAATGTTCTATCAAAGCAATAATGTGAAATTCATTTCGTATAATGTTTATTTATTCGTGCACGGGTTCCTGATAAATATGCGGTACTCTATGTGTAAGCCGAGAACCAAAAAGTTTTTCATGCCAATTTTCTTTCTCTATCTTTCGAAATTTCTCCGAAGCAATCGTGCTTATTATAAGATGAGTTAGTAATTACATGTTACTATAAAGATGATACTCGAAATCATAACGCAGCTGAAATTTTCTTGAATGTCGGGACACCATGTCGCCATTTGAACTAAAATCCGTTAGTTCCATGGAAATAAAGATTGTTGAAGATCATTTCCTTGTTCTGCTGCTTTTGAAACTTCTGTAAATTGTGCGATACACCATAGCCGGGACGTGACAGTGTAGCAACAAGTGAGCAGAAGAAAGAAAAGATCAATTCATGGAATATTGAACTCTGATCTAGATCTGGGCTTCGGAGATTTATCTAATGATTAAATAAGTAAGCCAAGAGACTGGAGAGTAACATGCTGAGACGGGCAAAAAAAAAAAAAAAAATATCATCAACGACATTTTCTGAGAACAGAGCATTCTGCAGAACTTATGAAGGTCCATGCAACTGAGGGAGAGAAAAACAGAGGAAAGAGAGAGCTTTCTTTCTTGGTGCAGTCTTCTTTTTCTCTGGTCCAAAGACGACTGACACGTTCCTATATGTACGGCACTGCTCATGCTCTTTCGCATGCAAAGGAATCCCCTGTTTTTCCTCTGTTTGGTTTGGGGTGCTCCTCCTTGTCAGATCTTGGGCCTCCGTCTTCAGAACACTTACTCTTGGTTTTTGTCTGTCTGGGCTTTGTGCCAAACACCAAAACCTACTTTTTCTGGACAAGAAACAGCTCGTTTTTTTTTTTTTTCTGCCTCCTAGTTGTTTTTGATCATATCCTCCCTGAACTGGAAATATTGGATCCTACACTTCAAGGATGACTGGATATACATTACATTACATGCAACTATAGGAAACCGCTCCACTCAACCTCTGTATTCTCTGGCAAGAATGGCAAGCGGTTTAAAGGGCATTGAAGAAGGAATCAAGCGTATCGAGTAGTTTCCTTACGTGAAGAATGGGTCGTCTCTCTTTTGGGCGTTACACAAAAAGAGCCCCCAACTGAGAAAACGTTTGGAGCTGCACACAGCTGTCACAGAGAGAGAGAGAGAGAGAGAGAGAGAGAGAGAGAGAGATCTCATCATGCTCCACATGTAAACATATGTGCGGAGAACAGAGCAACGGGCCCGTTTGAGTTTTGGGTCTGCTCTCTGTTTCTCTCTCGCATGCACTGGCTCTTTTGGTCACAAGCCTGCATTTTTCTTCCCGTTGGTCAGTGTCCATTCAATGGTTTGTTCTTCGCGTATTCAGAGGCTTGAATTTGGCTGCAGGACAAAGAGGAGAAAATGCTGTCTCAGACGCAGGCTGAAGAGGCGATGGTCTCTAGCTTCACCAACGCCGGAGAGAGAGGCAGAGCAGTAGGAGAAGACGAAAAGGAGCAAACAGATGACTCCGGCTCTGGCCTCAAGAGCCTCCTCTGGCATGGCGGGTCTGTGTATGATGCTTGGTTCAGCTGTGCCTCCAATCAGGTAGACTTAACTCTTGCGTCCAACAATCACTCTCTTGGACATGTGATGACTCATGCCAGTGATTTTGCCTCAAATTAAAGTATCTGGCTTCAGTTTACAAGTCAAAAGCTTGATCAATTTTGATCAGACTCTCATCCATTTTGAGACATTGCGCAGGTGGCACAGGTGCTGTTGACGCTGCCCTACTCGTTCTCTCAGCTTGGGATGCTTTCCGGGATAATTCTGCAGATCTTCTATGGCATTCTGGGGAGCTGGACGGCGTATCTCATCAGCGTGCTCTACGTCGAGTACCGAACCAGGAAAGAGAAGGAGAATCACAGCTTCAAGAACCATGTCATTCAGGTCCTTCTCTATTCAAGAATTTCCATAAACGAAACAAAGATCATGATTTACACATTCATCTAATCAAAATCGCTGAACTTGGGGTGAATCTGCTCTGGTTTTGGTTCAGTGGTTCGAGGTACTGGATGGTTTGCTGGGTACCTACTGGAAAGCCATTGGGCTGGCTTTTAACTGCACCTTCCTCCTCTTTGGATCAGTCATCCAGCTCATAGCCTGCGCAAGGTTGGTCATTTCTGATGATTGGTGATCTCTTTTCGCTTAATTGAGACAACAACTTGGTCAATCTGTGTGTTTTTACTGTCTTTTTGTCGTTCATATGTACGATTCTTTGGTTGGTCATGGCATTACAGCAACATATACTACATCAATGACCATTTGGACAAGAGGACATGGACGTACATATTCGGAGCATGCTGCGCGACCACCGTGTTCGTCCCCTCCTTCCACAACTATCGGGTTTGGTCCTTCCTCGGCCTTGGCATGACCACCTACACCGCTTGGTACTTGACCGCCGCGGCCCTCGCTCATGGCCAGGTAAGACTTTCAGGCCTTCTAATTTTACTTCATTTCTTTGGTTCTTGATAGAAATGCCAATTGAGAAAAATGGTGCAGGTTGAGGGTGTGACCCACTCAGGACCTACCAAGCTGGTCCTGTATTTCACCGGCGCCACCAATATCCTCTACACTTTTGGCGGGCATGCCGTCACAGTGTGAGTTCCTCCTCCGTCTCGCTCTTGTTTAATGTACGTGTTTGTGCTCGATTTCTTCTTACTAACTATAGTCATTGACTGAAGTTTATGTGATTAAACTCAAAAGGAGCAGTACTAGCCTGATTATTGACAGTGAATGTAGCACAATACTTAGATCAATTGTCTTCTAGGATTGATGGCGATGAGTATTGTCGAAAAATTTACCTTTTCTTCATGATCTGAACAAGTCGTGTAAAACCGCTACAGTGAAATAATGGACGCAATGTGGAAGCCGAGAAAGTTCAAGTACATATATCTGCTGGCCACACTATATGTGTTCACTCTCACGATTCCATCGGCGACGGCGGTGTACTGGGCCTTCGGCGACCAGCTGTTGACCCATGCCAACGCCTTCTCTCTCCTCCCTCCCTCGGGGTGGCGCGATGCTGCTGTCATTTTGATGCTCATCCACCAGGTTCCTCCCATCAAATTTCCCTCCATTACATGTTTTCACATACGTGCACTTGTACTACTCACTAGTATAGATAGTTTTCCCTTGAATCCATTGACAAAGATGTTTAATGTGTGATTTTATTGGCATCCCAGTTCATAACATTTGGGTTCGCGTGCACTCCGCTCTACTTTGTGTGGGAGAAGGTGATAGGGGTGCACCACACGAAGAGCATATTCTTGAGGGCGCTTGCCCGGTTGCCGGTGGTGATCCCCATCTGGTTCCTGGCCATCATTTTCCCCTTCTTCGGGCCCATCAACTCCGCCGTGGGCGCCCTCTTGGTCAGCTTCACTGTGTACATCATCCCTGCCGCCGCCCACATGGTCACTTACCGGTCGGCCTCCGCCCGGCAGGTCCTGACATGATATGAATCGTCCTTGCATAAGGCAGTACAACAATATATGCTGCTGATCGAGAGTCTAGTCTTCTTTTCATTTGACATGTATCGAATTCTTGCATGCAGAACGCAGCTGAGAAGCCCCCATCTTTCCTGGCGAGCTGGACGGGCATGTACGTGTTGAACGCTTTCGTGGTGTGCTGGGTCTTGGTGGTCGGGTTCGGGTTCGGAGGATGGGCGAGCATGACCAACTTCATCAAGCAAGTGGACACATTTGGGCTCTTTGCTAAGTGTTACCAGTGCAAGCCACCTTCCCCATCACACCATTGACCTCACACTGAACTTGTAATTTGGGTTTGCTGATACTAAAATTGGCTGCTGTGATTAGGAATTGGAAATAAATAAAGCAAGTTGAACTGGCTCAGTGATACAAATCCGCTGGCATCTGAGCTGGTCTTCAGAGTTCTTCCTTTTCTGAATTGCAGCATCTAATCTGAAACGTTTGGGGAAATCCCCTTAAATGGAATCTGCATTCACTTGGTTTTACACAGAGGGAAGATAGAAATTTTTTCCATGTGGAAGCACCTGAATACAAAATGATATTTGCAATATCTGGAGTTCTTTCACTTGAAAACGGGCTTTGACTGAACTGGTTCTTCTTCTTCTTCTTCTTCTTCACATGATTAGATCGCATCACTCCAATGTCGGTCAAGTTGGATTGTGTAGATTATACTGAAGAAGGTGACTCTAGTTGGTTGGTTTGTAATTTCCCCTTTCCTTTCACGAAATATACACATATTTTTGGGCAGTGGACACCTCAATTGTTGATATTTGTGTATGACCCTAGTCTGGTGCCAATAATTTTTTTTTTAAACACTTAAGTGTCAAATCGGAGAAAAATAATCACTTAAGTGCCAATGGCAAGAAATTCCAGCAAAACAGTCCACATGGCTTTTTTTTTTTATTAATTTTTTAATTTTACATGGATTTTTTTTTAAAGGCTTGCGTCAATTTCTTTTTTTAAATAAGGCCATGTGGCAATTTTTTTTTTTTATAGAAAATTCAGTACTGACTTTTACAAATTAAGCTAATTTTTTTTTAAAAAAAAGTTAAATCAAGTTTAAAAACAAGCTGAAAAACTATATAAAAAAAAAACAAAACTTCTTTGCACAGTGGCGAGGGCTCGCATAGCCCTCGCTGCCGCCACCCTATCCTCGGCGATAGCTGGCGATGGTGGGAGATGTGTGTTGACACCTATATTTTGATTTCTTATTATATAAAAATTAGGGGGCTAACTTTAGTCCCTACAAAAATAATTAAATCATATTGCATATAGTTTGCATTCATTTTATTTTATTTTTTAGCACGCATAAATTTACATTTTTTATTGGACTGACAGCGGATGGACTCGAGTGTTTGAGCTTAATTAAATTCATGGGACTAAGCACGACGAAAAGAAGTTTAAAACCACCCCACTTCACAACGGAATCCTTAAGATAAAAGGATTATCAGTTAGCGAAATTGAAGAGAAGAATTCGGTTTGGTATTTAGATTGATTGGTTAGAGATCTTCACGCGTCCATACTTGCAAGCGAAACAGAAAAAAGATTGCAATCTGATTTCTTTTTAGCTAACTCAAGTCTACTCGGCTATAAAAGGGACTCATACTTCAGGAGCTACGCAGTATTATAGTGCAGAAAAGTCAGGAGGAGTTTTGGTCCAAGTGAGGTCGGTCAGAGAAAGAAAAAAAAAAAAAACGAGAGATAGAGCGAGAAAGAGAATGAGATCAGCCACGAGAAGTCTCTTCTAGGCGTCTGATGAAGTGATGATTGATCCCTTTATCATCTTACCATGTCCTTTACACGAGAGAGAGAGAGTCCATCATCCACTGAGAAAGGGGATAGAAAAGGCGAGAAGAGGGTCTGACATCATTGAGGAAAAAGGGCTTCTTTTTCTTTCTCTCGGTGAATACAAGGTTCATTTTCATTCTTGATGGAGCAAATTCCGGCAACGACAAGTGACTGCCAAGCAGCCACCACTTCCGCTTGCTTGCTTCGACGACGAAGGTCTCGGCATCCCTACATGTCGTTGCAATCCCACGGCTAATTGATGTTCATCGCCAGTCACTACCTCAACAATGTCGTGACGTGAATACGGCCCCGAGACCAGCGAGCACGACAAATCACCGAGCACTTGATAACGTCACGAGAGGACACGAGAAGAGGAGAAGGAAAAAGTTGCTTTCTTTTCTGTGCATGTAAGATAAAATTCCAAGCGGTGGTCAAGATGGCTTTGGTGAAAGCTTGATCTAAACTGAGGAACGTCCGCCGAAGCGTAGCAAAAGAGTCCACTTGGAGGTTGGTTTGCACACTGGCATCCTCAGCCGTGGCTCTATCACAAGGCTACTACAGTACCTTGCCAAAAGTCAGAAGCCGATCTTCCCTCCATCCAAGAGGTCATTGTTCAAAGAGTCCCTCGAGCTGGTTCGCGGAGCCCAATGTTGGGTTATCAATTCCGGCGCGAATTCGAACTTGGAAAGGCAATCTTTTGGTATATTTTCTAATATTTAAATATTAATTTGATTTCACTTGAGATTATTGGCATATCTGAGCAGATCATAAAAGTGAATATTTTTTCCAAAAAAAAAAAAAAACAGACGAGCAAGGATTTGAGTTCAATCGTTAATCGTAGGATTACGAATTAAAGATTTTCTCAAATATTCGCGAAATATTTTCAAAATCGGTTGAGATATCCACTTTCTCTGATATTTAAAATTCTAAAAGATATTGCGTTGAATGAATTGTCATGTTCAGATAGATTTGCATCCTTAAATTAAAATCATGTAGATATTCTCACGTTTTATTAATTTAGAATGAGTTAATTTAAATTTGTATTCTATGATAGAATCAGCATATTTGAGTAGATTTTCATGTCTAAAATAATTTATCTTTAATATGTTGGGGATTAGGCAAACTTAAATAATACAAAACAAGCTTGCTATGTCATTTGTATTCTAGGTTTAGACCTTATAGAATTTGCATGTTTAGGTCTTCAATTAATTCGTAAGTCGTGTAGTCAATTTAATTAGAGCATAACATCATTTGTACATTAGCTTCATTTAATTGCATGTCATCTAGGTTAGTCATGTAGTTAATTAAATTAATTTCATATGCATGCTTAGGATTTCCTTGCATTTAATTTAATTCATTTGCATCTTAGATTAAATTCATGCATTGCATATAGGTTAGTCTTTATCCCATTAAAAAGCAAAAATTCAAAAGTGAGAACAATTTGTCTTGGCGTATGCTTCTTGCAATTACCTTGACTTCTGGATGTTCAATTAATTGATTGTGCATTCATTTTCCTGAAATAAAATGGTACCAAAATGACGTTAAAGTAATATAGCGTAATCAAGTCTCCGGACTTAAAATCTACTGTTCGCAGAAGTAATTTAGTTTTCCCTTTAATTTACTTAGGTTTCTAATCGACCTACCAAAAACGATTAGTAGTGACTCCAATTCAAATATCTTTGCATATTAAGTTGCAATTTGATATGAACTTGGGAGAGTTCGAGTTAGCTTGGTTAAATAATTGACACGATAATCCATTAACCTAGAGTCTTCGAATTTTAGGTCGCGACAATGGGTCGGCAAGGGTCATCGAGCCCTGGCTAGTGGCTAGCGAACCTAGTTGATGGCTAGCGAGGGCTTGACCTTGCGCCGCTGCAACTTTTTTTTTTTTTTTTTTGAATTTTTAGCTCAATTTTACTTTTTTAATATTACTTGGAATTATTTATTAATTTTTGTCTTTTTTTGTTGCCGATTGGCACCCTTCGGCGAGCCATGTAGACGCTATGTAAGATTTCTAGCGACGCTCACGGGAGTTGGCAATCAAATAATCATTTTTCAAAAAAATTTGCATTTAAGTAATAAAAAAAAATTAGCATCAAAGTGAGTGCCGTATACAAATATTGTCACTTGAGGTGTCATTTACCCATATTTTCCGATTATAATAAGCCAATTCGAAATTAGATAGAAGATCGAGTTGCATTTTTGATGAGATAAATGGATCTTCTTCTCTAGGACGTAATCAAGAAGATTAAGCAACTTAGGAATATTATGTCTCGGGAATTTTCAAGTTTAATTCTCAATTATACTATCTGTATCAATTCCCCTATTTACATTTCGAAATTTATAATTAGCATCCTAGTTTTGAATACCGAATTTCAAGTTTACATCTCCATATCGTACTTTTTATTTCCTTTAATTTAGTTCGTACTTTTCGAACTTTTGTTTTTCAAATCTGAAATTTTTGAAACTTTTGTAGAACGCCAATATTGATATTGTATACATAATTACTTCATAATTTTTTAGAATTTGAATGAAATGACGGTTAAAGAAACAAATACTTTCTACTACTATTTTTACGTGTAAACAAATAGGTCCTCAATTTAATTTCTTCATCATAGACTTGTTAAATAGGTGGATTTTCAACCAAAAAAAAAGGGTGGGTCGAGTCCGATCCATATTTAAAATTATATTGCTAAAATACCGTAGGCAATTTTTATTTGAAGTTCGGCAAGGGTGGGAAGGCCCTCACACACTGGATTTCATAGAAAAAAAAATCAAAGACAGAGAAAAAAAAACAGTAGGAAAATTTAAAAAAAAACTAATGACGTATTTATCACAACGTGCTTAAAAATAGTTAGGTAACCATTGAGGACCCATTCAATTTTTGAGTAGCTTATTTATGACTCATTTAAATATTTTTTTTAAAATTTAGGTCAATCTATTCATGACCCACACAATTAAATTCCGATTAAGATATACGTTCTAGACCTATCTTGCTGAGTTCATTGCAAGTAGTCACGGCCGGTTCGGTGGAACCGCCGGTTCCGGTTCAGGAATCGGCCGTGTATAATGGTAGTTCCGGTTCCGAACCGGAACCGGCGGTTCCCGGGCCGGTTCCGGTTCATTCCGATTCCTTTTTAATAATAATTTTTTAAATAATAAATAATATAATAAATATAATAAATTATAAATTATAAAATACAATTAAATTGTACATTGTAATAAAATATGGGAAAAAAAAAAAAGAAAGGAATGTGCTTGAACTTAATGAATTATCATTAAGCGTCTACATATCTTCTTGGGGATAGAAGAATCAAAGCTCATGTAGTTCTTTTACCTTTGAGAACCCCAACTTACCTCATCGTCAATCGTCGCTACCCGTTGTGGTACCCGTGGCGGTGGTATCTCCAACATCATCGCTAAAAAATTCGTGTTCACGATCTAACTCTTGGTGTCGATATTTCGCCCTCGTCCAATCGCCGACACAAGCTTGAGCTTCCACAGAGTCCGGGCTTAATCTTGAACGGCGAGAGTCCAAAATTAATCCTCCAGAACTAAATGTTTGTTCAACTGCAACCGTTGAAGAAGGGGTTGCTAATATTTGACGAGCGATGAGGGCGAGAACTGGATACTCGATTTGGTGACTCTTCCACCACTGCAGGATTTCGAAATCTGTACTATGTTACGCATCACGAAACTCAAATTGAGTGGTTAAATATTTTTCTAATTCAGAAATACTACCTGTTGCTCCTTTTTTGTTTTTTTGCCTACTCTCAAGCATATTATACCATCTACTAAGTGAACTACCACATTCGCTACGTGAGGCAGTAGATTGTAAAGATCCAGAATCACTTAAACCATATCTACTACAAAATTCTCCATATAATGCTACTATAGATTCTTTAACATGTCCTAATATATTTGAAATATCTATTGAATCATCCAAATGTAAACAATCATGATAATACACATTCAAATAATCTTGTAAACCGTCTAATTTAATACGTGGATCAAAAATAATACCAACTAAATAGACAAGAGGAATTTGCAAATAATAATGCAACCATTTTTCTCGCATTACTAAAATAGTTTGACCTAATTCGGTATCATTTTCATATTCACTAAAAACACTACTAATATTAACACACTCTATTAAAAATAAATGCGTTGTAGGATAATAAATACCAGATAAAGTCTTAGTAGCATCATTAAAAATTTTCAAAATATCTGAAATTTTCTTGCAAACGTCCCAATGTTGAGGAAGTAAAGTAATTTCGGGAATATTTTGTGAAATAAACATACATAATAAATCTTTATATTCAAAAGTTTGCCGAAGCAACTCGTACGTAGAATTCCAACGAGTCGGAATATCTTTTGGAAATCTTTTTGCCATTCTCCCATTTTGTTTACAAAATTTTCCCCATGATTTCATACATTGGGGACGACTCCATAAAAATTTAATTGCACTTTTTATTGGGGCGAGAGAAGTGTCAAGAGTTCGTAAACCATTTTGTACACATAAATTTAAAACATGACAAGCACATCTAATGTGAAAAAATTGTCCGCCAAAAGTGGGTTTGCAAATATTTTCTAATTCGGGAATAGAAGCGGTATTTGCGGCGGCATTATCAAAACCAATTGAAAATACTTTATTTATTAAATTATATTCTTCTAAAACTTGCCAATTATTCTATAAATATTATGAGCCGAATGGCTTTCATCAAAAACTTGAAATGCAATAAGTCTTTTTTGAATCATCCAATTGTCATCTATCCAAAGACACGTGATACCCATATAAGAATGAATTTGCCAAAGATCACTCCAAATATCGCTACCTATATGCAGACGTCCATTGAATTCCGCAAAAAATTTTGCTAAAGATTTTTTTCCTTTTTTATAAAGATGAAAAATTTCGCGTTTAAGAGTATTTTTTGGAATAGTTGGCGCTTGCGGAACCAACGCAGTATTTATCAAATATTTCATATTAAAATTTTCACCAGTATTAAACGGAGCATGATCAAGGGCAACATATTCACCTAATGTTTGTTTATAAAGTGCTTCGGTGAAACGAAATAAAGGATGAGGCTTAGAAGTGGCGTACTCGGAAATTTGTTGTTGTGTATTGTCGATCCCCGCTTGCGTTGGATGTTTTTTCGTCAAATGCCGACGGAATGTTCCGTAGCCGTCTCCTTTCGTGAATTTATATGTTTGCGAACAATATTTACATTTTACATTATACTTACTTTCGACTTCATCACGTACCTTGTCGAAGTGTAGCCACAAGTCCGATGTATTATCTCGGCCCTTCCGTTCCGGCTCATTTGCCGTTGACGTTTCTTCGACACCGGTGGGAGGATGAAGACTTTCTTGTGTTGGGATGTGCTCGACGTTCGGAATCGGGACATAGTTGATATTATCGTCGTCGTCTTCCCAACTTGCATACGGGAATGAGATACTCGGAATCTCCCATAACCATCTTGCCCTTGTCGGCATTTCTGCTTCCACTTGCCATTTTTGAGAGAATTGATCGGAAATCCGATTGAGAGAATTGAGTCGGGATTGAGAGAATTGGGAGAATTTGAGCGATTTGAGAGGATTTCAGAGAGAATTCGAAAGATTGTTCAGAGAATTTGTGACAAAAATGAAAGGGGAAGCATATGCATTTATAGGCAAGAATCATTTTTAATTCTTTTTTATTTATTTATTAAACCAACGGCCAAATTGGCCGTTGCACGTTGGCAACGGCCCAAAGGAGAAGGAGGGAGGGGGGGGGAGGGAGGGGAGGGGCCCGGGGGCGGGTGGGGCCTGGGGGCAGAGAGCCCAACGGCTCTCGCGCCCCGGGCCCACTTTTTTTTTTTTTTGTTTTTGTTTGGGACGGTTCCGAACCGGCCCGGAACCGCCGGTTCCGGGCCCACGGGCCCAAATGGCCCCCTCTAATTGCAAGTAAGTGAAAAAGTACGAGTTTTTTTTTTTGGGCTCGTTGAAAGAGTACAAGTTCAAAAGCTGAAATAAGGAGAAGCTTTTTTTTTTGGGGGTCGAAAAATAATGAGAAGTTAACAACTTCAGATAACGAAACCATGATTTTTTTTCCTTCCACTTCGGGTTTGTTTAGTCGAAAGTATAATTTCGTTTTCACTTAAAAACTTAAAAGGATAATAAAAAATGTGATACGTGAATTGACTCTCTCTCTCTCTCTCCTCTTTCTACACTTTTGAGCAGCAGACGCCACCCCGCTTTTTTCCCGTGTTTCCAGGAAAGTTCCACAGAGAGGGACTCCGTCGGAGATGCCTGGACGCCCCAGACAGGTTTCTCTCTCTCTCTCTCTCTCTCTCTCGCATTCCGCCGGTCGTCGCCGATCCGATCTTCCGCGCTCCTCCGTCGCGCTAACTCGTTTCTTCGCCCGGAACCACCCGTTTCTTTTTTCTCCTCCTCTTTCAAGACGATCCTTTTACGACGTCAAGCTTCACATGGACTCCGTTCTTTTTTTTCTCTCGGTGGAACTGGCGTTTCGCATCCAACTTGTTACTCTCGCGCATTTGTCGTTGTTGCTAATGGGATCTTTCCTTTTTTTTTTTGGCCATTTGTTTGGCTATCGTCCCTTACGGTGGTTATTCGCAGACGGAGAGAAATGCACGAATCACGCGAATGGACGCAGCCCTCCACGCCATGCGTCCGTACGGATTTCCAGAGAGGATGGTTCGCGAGACTGTTCGAGAGCTACTCGGAGTTGGTTTCCCTTCTCTTCTTCTTCTTCTTCTTCTTCTTCTTCTTCTTCTTCTTCTTCTCTTTTTGTTTGTCCTCTTATTTCGTCTTCCTTAGTTTATTTATTACGTGAATGGTGAACCGTGTTGGTGGGTTTGTGTTCTCTTCTTTGTTTTTGGCCTCTTGAACCTTCTTCTGACGACAACTTGTTCTTACTTTTTTCCTTTTCGTCCTACCAGGTTTATGATGAGAAATGGGACTTCATTGAGGCTGATGCGTATTCGACACTCATCGAAGCTCTTATTTATAAGCAGAATCAACGTGAGAACCTTAATATTCTCATCTTTCTCTATAATCTGGCGTTTCTGTTTTGCCTTTCTGTGTACTTTTGTTCGAGCTCGCGTGGAAATCCACTGGTTTTCCGAGAAATCGCTCTATTGCTGAATGGACTGGAGATTGAATGGTGAAATGATGTGAAAGATAGTTTTCGAATTGGGTCTCGGGTCTGTGCCGATGGGCTCAAAGGTTTTCCAATTTGCCAAGACTACATAAATGTTTTGCTGTCGTCGGGGTCGAGTGCAAAGAAATGTGTCTTTCATCTCATGTTGATTTGAGCTGTTACAATAGCGAAAATAATTAGGAAGTTTGTAGAGGGCATTGGGCCATATTACCCACAAACTTCAATATGTCGAAGGCGGAACTTTTGCTGAACAAGAATTCTATAGTAAATAATAGTCTGGGAATTGTTTTGGCGAATAATAGGATTGTGCATGACTGCCGTTTCAAAATGCTTCAGAAGATGAATTTTATAACTAAAAGGAGCAATTAGTATTGATTCAAGAGTTTGATGATGCCTTATGTGTGGTCTTAATACACCGTTTAGATGGATTTCTTGGGACTATAGGAGCTAAGATTCCGCAGGGTGATTGATGAGTATGTGATTCTTGTGCCTGCAATGATATATGATATGGTAGTCTGAGGACCATAATTTCTAGATCCGTATAACATCCTTCTTGTACTTACTTATAAAAGAAAGACATGAATTAATAAAGATCTGTGATGAACAAACTCGTTAAAAACTGATTACTTTGCGGAAGTGAAGTGATACTCTCGCTTCTGGCTTCTCTGCGATTTTAACTTAGTGTAGCAGATTTATATGGTGCTTAGCACACAAGGGGAACAAAAATAATTTGTAGTATTAGATGTTTATTGATTGGAACTGTGACGCGGTAAGATAGAAATCTGAATTCTTTGCAAATTACATCAGTTCGGGCGAATTCGTGCGCCTTCTTTCTCAATTATTCCGTAATCATTGCTGTACATACGCACACAAACACGCATATAATTACACTTGTGTGTGCCTGCGCGAAAAGATTAGTATGCCTTTGGGATACGGTAACCCTTAATATTGTTCGGAGTGTCATTTTCATTCAAACTTTTCTGCAGCTATAGAAGAACGAGATTTTCTTGTTGGTTCCATTTGCCTTCAGTCTTGGCATTCCATCAAATTCTTCTGTTTCTCTTCTACTTGGAGTCTCTAATTAAACATACATTGCTTGTGCTAAAAGAGTTGCTTAGCAACGGAAATATAGATGTCTATGCAAAGGATGTACAATGTTTTCTTTTTAATCGAACCCACTTCTAAAACTCGTTCCACTTCCTTTTCTTTTTTGAAGTTTGAAGCTTCAACAAGCAGTAGAAAAGATGGAGACACCTCCACAATACTAATAGCCGGGCCCTCTGGTGGAATAGCGTCGACCGAACATGAAGCTGAAGCTGCTGTGAATGATATTGAGGCCGCTGAATCTTCTTCACAACTGGATAAGGCTCCCCCGCTAGCTTCTGCTTTGCCGACTCTTCAAATTGGTAGCTCTCTTTTACTTTCTTTTCCCAAGGCTTAGGTTTTTTCTGGAATTCCATCGCGTGGCATCGTTACTTTGCTAGATTCAAGTGATTTCTTTTGCTTTGATCTGGGTGAAACTTGGTCTCGTAAATGCCGCATAAGAGGATCTGCATAAAACCTTACTCTTCTCTGCGACGTAGGAAGTTGAATATAATCTCTGTATTCAGTGGGCGCGGAGATAAAAATCTAGCTACAGAAGCAATATTTTCTGTTCTCCTAAGAAGTGAAAATGCAGTTGGTTTCGTCGGAGTGGATCAGATATAGGAATGTTCTTGGAGGTAAAGCTACATGGTCAGATTTTCGCTTGCCTAGAAGAGGACGCTTTAGCGCCAAAAATTTAGTGAAGTGGAATTTAGCATGTATCGTGAATTTCTTGTAGATGGTGATTACTGGAGGTGGTTATCGTTTAGTTGCATGAGAGGGCGGAGTTTATGGGTTATCTTTTTTTATTAACTGCTTTATGTTACCTCTGCCGAACCAAATTTCCTAATGCAATTTATGGTATTGAATGGCTGTGGCCTCCTGCTCGATGTGACCCAATGGTAGATGTCCAAGCTGCTGTTTGTGGGATTTTATTCTAACATCTCTTGATAGAATCATTTGGATTGAAGTTTCTAATGCTAAATTCTTAAGTAGTAGCGCTGCGTAGGCAGTCATCAAAGAGTACTTTGGCAGAAGCTAAATTGGTTGAATGCTTTTATTCAGAAGTATATTTCATTGCTTGGCTATGAGTTCCAAATCGTCCTGCATCCCGGCCACCGCCCACAAGGTCACTTACCGGTCGACCTCTGCCCGGCAGGTCGTGATATGATATGTATTTTCCTTGCTTAAGGCAGTACAACAACATATACTGCTAGTCGAAAGTCTACATTTTTTCCTTTTTATTCGACGTAAATCGAAATTCTCACATGCAGAACGTGGCCGAGAAGCCCCCATTTTTCCTACCAAGCTAGATGGGCAGGTACGTGGTGAACACTTTTGTGGTCTGTTGGGACTTGGTGATAGGGTTCGGGTTCGGGTTCGGAGGATGGGCGAGCATGACCAACTTCATCAAGCATGTGGGCACATTTGGGCTCTTTGCTAAATGTTACCGGTGCAAGCCACCTTCCCCATCACACCATTGACCTCACATTGAACCTGTAATTTGGCTTTGCTGATACTAAAATTGGCTGCTGTGATTAGGAAATGCCAATAAATTCCGAGTCAGCGAAAAAGCAAGTTAAATTGACTCAGTAATGCAAATTTGCTGGCATCTGAGCTGGTGTTCAGAGATTTTCCTTTTGTGTATTGCAGCACTTAATCTGAACTGTTTGGAGAAACTCTCCCTAAATGGAACCTGCTTTCACATGGCTTTTACACACAGGGAAGATAGAAATTTCCCACCTGGAATCACATGACATGGTCTTGCAATATCTTGAATTCCTGCACTTTAAAATGGGTTTTGACTGAATTTTTTCTTCTTCTTCTTCTTCTTCTTCTTCTTCTTCTTCACATGATTAGATCACACACCTCTCCAACGTCAGTCAAGTTGGATTGGGTGTGTTCAAGTTGGTTGGTTTGTAATTTCGCCTTTTCTTTTTGATCTTTATTACGTGCTATCAAGTTTCCATCAGGAAATATGCATATATTCTCGGATTATGACAAGCCGCTTTGGAATTTCATTGATGGTGGAGTTTTCACTTTTCATGAGATAAACGGATCTTATTATTCGGGAGTAGTTAGTAATACTAAGCAGCTTAGGAATGCTATGTCTTTTTCGTTGAGAATTTCTCTAGTGTAATTCTCAACTTGTATCGATACCGTCTTCACATTTCGAAATTTATAATTATCATCCTTGTTTTGAATATTGAATTTCACGTTGCATATCCACATCTGGCCTGGAACTTTTACAACATGTTCTCCCCGTAATTTTTTAAAATGTAATTTTTATGTTAAATTTTGACGGTTAAAGCAACACAATACTTTCGACTAGACTTTTTAGGTGTAAACAAATTTTGTCACATATGATTCAATTTTGTTCGATTGATCCTAAAACAATTTTCCCCTTGAAATCGGCCTATTTAGTCGGAAAGTAAATTTTCCCTTTCACTTAATAACATAAAAACACGTTCAAGTCTTAAAAAAATAATAAAAAAAAGTGATATGCCAATAAATGCAATAATATTTGTAAATGATGAATTTTTTTTTGGCATTTTTCACTTGTGAAAAAAATTAAAATATATTCGCCGTAAAATAAAAATTGAAAGTGATTGTTTATCCAAACACGCATCAACTGTTAAAATGATCGAGAAAGAAGAAAATGAAAAGGGAGCATTGCAAACAGGTTCTCTGTCTCTCTCTCTCCCTCCTCTTTTTTCCCACTTCGAGCAATAGACGGCACCCTGCGTTTTTCCTGTGTTTCCGGGGAAAGTTTCACAGAGAGGGACGCCATTGGAGATGCCTCGCCGACGCCCAAGACAGGTTTCTCCTTCTCTCTCTCTCTCTCTCTCTCTCTTTTCCCGGCCTTCTCGCGTTCTTCCGGTCGTCGCCGATCAAGACGATCCTTTTACGACGTCGAGCTTCGTCCAGCTAGGGACTGGCGTTGCATCCAAAACTTGTTACTGAACGAGCTTTGGTCTCTCATTTGGTCGTTCGCGTACTTGTTGTGGTTCATGGGCCTTCTTTTATTTGTTTGGATTTCGTCTCTTACGATGGTTATAAGCAGACGGAGAGAAATGCACGAAACACGCGTATGGACGCAGCCGTCGACGCCATGGGTCGGTTAGGCTTTCCAGAGAGGATGGTCCGCGAGTCTGTTCGAGAGCTACTCAAAGTTGGTTTTCCTTTCTTTCTTTTTTTTCCTCCTATTTCGTCTTCGTTGGTTTTCTGTATGGCGTGAATGATGAACCATGTCGGTGGGTTTGTGTTTTCTAAGTTCTGGCTTCTTGTACCTGGTCTGACGCTAACTTGTTGTTACTTTTTTCCTTTTCGTCCTACCAGGTTTATGATGACAAATGGGACTTCATTGAGGATGATGCGTATAATACGCTACTCGAATTTATTCTTGAGAAGCAGAATGAATGTGTGACTAAGGAGGTGAGTTTACCCTTTGGCCTTGAAATTTTTACTATTCTCATTTTTTTCTATAATCTGGCGTTCCTGTTTTGCCTTTCTGTGTACTTCTGCTCGAGCTCGAATCTACTAGTTTGCCTAGAAATCGCTCCATTGCTGAATGGACTGGAGATGGAATGGTGAAAATGATATGAAGATAGTTTTCGAATTGTGTCTCGGGTCTGTGCCGATGGGCTAAAAGGTTTTCCAATTTGCCAAGACTACATAAATGTTTTGCTGTTGTCGGGGTCTAGTGTAAAGAAGTGTGTCTTTCATCTCATATTGATTTCCGTGGAAGATAATGGTGGATTTATGTTGGACTGTTACAATAGCAAAAATTAGTTTGGAAGTTTGTAGAGGGCATTGGGCCATATTACCGGCAAACTAAAAATATGTTGGAGGCGGAACTTTTGCTGAAGAGCATTTGATAGTACATAATAGTCCGGGAATTCTTCTGGCGAATAATAGGATTGTGCATGGCTGCTGTTTCAAAATGCTTCAGAAGATGGATTTTATAACTAAAAGGAGCAATTAGTTTTGATTCAAGAGTTTGATGATTCCTTATTTGTTGTCTTAATCCACCGTTGAGA
This sequence comes from Rhodamnia argentea, assembly GCF_020921035.1. Taxonomy (NCBI): domain Eukaryota; kingdom Viridiplantae; phylum Streptophyta; class Magnoliopsida; order Myrtales; family Myrtaceae; genus Rhodamnia; species Rhodamnia argentea. Next base: position 2,481,565 of record NC_063154.1, on the reverse strand, counting down.
TAATTTTCTTGACTCTGTAGGAGCTAATATTCCGGAGGGTGATTGATGATTATGTGATTCGTGTGCCTGCAATGATATATGATATGGTAGTCTGAGGACCATAATTTCTAGATCCGTATAACATCTTCCTTGTATTTACCAAGATCTATGAAGAGCAAACTCGTTAAAAACTGATTACTCTGCAGAAGTGGAGTGGTACTCTGTAGACTTCTTTGCGATTTTAACCGAGTGTTGCAGATTTATATGGTACCTGGCACACACGGCGAACAAAAAGATTTTGTAGTCCTAGATGTTTATGGATTGGAACTGTGATATGGTAAGATATTAGTCTGAATTATTTGCAAATTACATCAGTTCGGGTGAATTCATGTGCCTTCTTTCTCAATTATTTTTAATCATTGCTGTACATATGCACACAAACATGCATATATAATTACACTTGTGTGTGCGTGTGCAAAGAGAGTTCAAACTGTTTCATCCCTGAAAGTTGTTGGGAGTGTCATTTTCAATCAAACTTTTCTGCAGCTATAGAAGAAGGAGATTTTCTTGCAGGTTTCATTTACCTTCAGTTTTGGCATTCCATCAAATTCTTCTGTTTCTCTTCTACTTGGAGTCTCTAATTGGACATACTCTGTTTTGTGCTAAAATAGTTGCTTAGCAACAGAAACATAGATGTCCACGCAATGGATGTACAGATGTTTTCTTTTTATTTGAACACACTTCTAACACTTGTTGTGCTTCCTTTTCTTTTTTTGAAGGTTGAAGCTTCAGCTAGCAGTAGAAAAGATGGAGAGACCTCCACAATGCTAATGGCTGGGCCCTCTAGTGGAGTAGTGTTGTCTGAACATGAAGCTGAAGCTGCTACGAATGATATTGAGGCCGCTGAATCTTCTTCAAAAGTGGATGAGGCTCTCCCGCTAGCCTCTGCTTTGCCGACTCTTGAAATTGGTAGCTCTCTTTTCCTTTCTTTTCCCAAGGCGTAGGTTTTTCTGGAATTCCATTGCACGGTACAATTACTTTGCCTTGCTTTGATCTGGGTGAAACTTGATCTTTTATATGCCACATAAGGCGATCTGCATAAAATCTTGTTACTCTGCTACATAGGAAGTTGAATATAGTATCTGTATTCAGTGTGTGTGGAGATAAAAATTTAGCTACTGAAGCAATGTTCTCTATTCTCCTAAGAAGTGAAAATGCAGTTGTTTTCTTTGGAGTGGATCAGATATAGGAATGTTCTTGAAGGTAAAGCTACATGGTCAAATTTTCGCTTGCCTAGATGAGGATGCTTAAGTGCAAAAAACTTAGTGAGCTGGAATTTAGCACGTATCATGAATTTCTTCCAGATACTGATTACTGGAGCTGTTTCTCTTTCGGTTGCGTGGGTTCTAGCCTACAGACGCAGACGGCAGATTTTATGGGTAGTTAAAATGCCTAATTCAATTTTCTTGGCAAAAAATCTATCTACATAGAGATAAATACAGGCCTTGTGGCCTTGTGTTTGGCATGACTATGAGCTGGGGTGGATATGCGGCACCCGCTTTGCCCCCTTGTTGACTGTGTGCCTCTGGAATTTATTAACTTCTTCATGTCACCTCTGCCAAGCCAAATTTTCTAATGCAATTTGTGGTATGGAATGGCTATGGCCTCCTGCTCGATGTGATCAAATGGTAGATGTCCAAGCTGCTGTTTGTGGGACTTCATTCTAACATCTCTTGGTAGAATCATTTCCATTGAAGGTTCCAAAGATGAATTCTTTAGTGGGGCTTCGTACGCAGTCATCAAAGAGAGTACTTTGGCAGAAGCTTATTTGGTTGAATGCTTCTATTCAGAAGAACATTTTTATTGCTTGGCTACGAAATCATAATCGTCCTTCAAGTAAAGGATTGGTTAGTAAGATGATTGAGGTGGGTTGGACCAGATCTTATCCAATGTTCAGGTTGCTGCTGCTATCTGGCCTAATATTTTCAATGTTCATTGAGCTGTTGAAACATGGAATAATGAGGTAGGTTGGGCAATCAGGAACTGCAAATGAAAGACGCTTCTGGCTTGGGTTTACAAGCTGGCATCAGTGCGCCCACTTGTGTCCTGTGTGGAGAGCTCAAGATGTTGAGTTTAATACTCTTAGCGTTGCTGCAACTGTTTTGATCGTGTCCAGCAAATCAGAAATGATGTTTGACATAATCTTTTAGCTGCTGATATTATATTTCACATTTCTAATTCTTTTTCTACGATGCTAGATTGCCCTCCAGAAGTTGAAGGACACAGAAGAGGCCACAAAGACGTCGGGCACGATGAGGACTCTGGTGGAGGGAGACAGGCTCCTGCTTTAATAATCAAGAGAGAGAGCTCCGGTGCTAAGGATATCCTTCAATCTTTTTCTACGATGCTAGATTGTCCACCAGGATTTGAAGGATACAGAAGAGGCTGCAAAGACGTCAGGGACGATCACGACTCCAGTGGAGGGAGACAGGCTCCTGCTTTAACAAGCAAGAGAGAGAGCTCCGGTGCTGAGGATATCCTTCAATCTGCTCTGCGCCTCTTGCCTACAAATGGCTCTGCGCCTCAGGTTGTGGCGAATGGTGCTCACCTAAGGCGCCGTAGACGCTACCACGGTTGGATTGGCTGCGAAGAAGAGGAGGAGATGGTGCAACTACCACCAGCCTTGCTGCCCGAATTCTTAACTAACAACAGGATGGATAAGCAGAGTCCGGAGGGCCAGCGCAAGAGAAGGTGGGATGCGAGGCCTTAGGATTTGTAGTCATTCTCCCTCTCTCCATCTCCATTCGAAACATCCATCATTGAGACTAGCTACAGGTCAAATTCGCTAGATACTTCACTTAGATGTTATGCAGAAAGAAATGAGAGGATCAAACCCCTCTTGTTCATATGCTTGGAAACACAGATAGAATTTCGTGATAGCAATTCTGTTATCGAGTTAGTAACTTTCTCGGTAAATGCCCGGAACTGTAACTAAACCCCTATCTATTTCATTACAAATTGTATGAGCATATCAGATGTTGGAAAGCAACAGGGTCATCCAGTAATGGTGAATACCAAATAGGAAGAGGCTAGGATTGAACTGTTTCCAAGATTGGCTGTTGAAATTGAGCACGGTCAGCTGTGACCGTGTGCCGACTCGAACCTATACCTGAAGTGGAGTACCGCTCGCGTTCGGCGTTGCCATCGAAACAAGAACATCATGTAACATGTTCTGTCACGTCATCGTTTGAGTCAAACGCCTTTTGTGATCACGATTGTACTTGAATCTACTCAGAAAAAGAGATTAAATTCGGATTGTGGGTTGATCATATGATCAATCCGCCCGGCCCAAAGAAATCACATTCATGCTTTTTTCATTTTTTTTTTCAAAATTCTTGGTGGGATATAATTCAAAGTTCAAACGCTTTGGGTAATCACGATCGTTCTTGAATCTCCTAAAAAAGGAGATTAAATTCGGATCGTGAGTCGATCATATGATCAATCCGTCCGGCACAAAGTAATCACATTCATGCTTTTTCATTTTGTTTTTTGCAAAATTCTTGGTGGGATACGAGAATGGCTTTTCAAACAGGATTTAAATGTTTCGACCAAAAAAAAAAAGAGTAGTTAAATGCGATTAACGTGGGATTCTTGAAGTCACATGTTGCACACCGCCCGTGCGATTCTGCATGGGACCCTTTTGTTTGCTTCCTCCCATTATAGTACGTCCTCGCATCGAACTTCAATGATCCCTTGGCGATGATCACCGACTTAGAAAGTGATGGCGTCAACTCGGAAGTGGGAAAAGCTTTAATTATTTGCCTAACCTACCGTCACTCGAACTGGGGTCACACGTCGTAGATCTCATGACGTTACACTTTCCATGATATCACAAACTTTTCTGTCAAAAAAATGATAAAAAAAAAGGGCATGAAAATTACGATGTCGTACTACATTAGCTTAACGTTGCAATCGTATTTATCGAACTTTGAAGAGAGTTGAAGCAAGAAAGCAACAAAACTTTGCAATTCGAGGTCGGTACAACACTTAGCACATGGGCGGTATCTGCACAAGTTACACACATAATCACTTCCGGCCAACATAATTGGACAATATGTTGAATGCTGGTAAGTCTATCCAGGACATTGATGGACTTACTTGAATATAAAAATGGTGTGAAATTTAACTATGCATTTAATACAAGATTTACTTTCCTTTACGAGGCAAATTGGACAGTAATCCTTTCTAATTAAGGGACTTAAGACGAAATAAGGACAATTATATTAAATGGAAAATCAGATTGTTCTGAAATATCTGCCTAAAACATCAACTCAGTCATTACCGAAGAGGACAAATGATGAAACGAAAGGCATTTTCGTTTTCCATTTGAAGGTGTCTGACCGTCTCCACCAATCAGTTGTCTTCATAAGCGCGCCATTTGGAGCCCGTCACTCTCACACTCTCTGCAGTTCGAAACCACGCCCGCACCACCCCCCCCCTCTTTTCCAAATAGCGATCGGAAAAGCTCGGGACCGGCCACCACCGGCATCCGGCCAACGGCACTTCTGCCCTCAGCGTGGCAATGCAAACCCTAGCGTACCCTCGGAGCTTGGTCCCGGCGAGTCACCGGCTGCATCCCGCGCCGGTCCCCGGCGCCCGCGGCAGAAGCTCGAGCTCGATGCTAGGCGTCCGCACGTTCAAGTGCCTGTCTCTTTCAAGTCCTTCATTAGGTGAGGCTATGGTTCCTCGCCATTTGTTTAAGATTTTCGTTTTGATGTGTAATGGAGGAAATCGATATGAGTACGCGCGGTTTAGACGATTTGTTCTGTTCTGATTGGGACTAAGCGGTGAGTTGATTCCGTAATGGAGGAACGATATCCCGGATTGATGCGCTCCGCTAAATGGATGTGATTATCCACATTCGGTGAACTTGCATTTGCTATGAACTTCGACTCGGCATTTCTTGTTAGAGCTAGCTCTTTTTGGATGTTGTAGCCGTCTTGATTAAGTTGCGAGTAAATCTTCGAAACTACATAGATTAAGCGGACTAGAATTAATACCTGCTTTTTGAATTTTTGTAATCTTCTGAGTAACACAGAAGAGGTTAATCGACATTTATCTTGAAACTTTTCTGGTTGTCGGATTTTCCAGTTGACGATGCGGTGAAGTTTAAGGAAGCTTCTAAAACCGGAAACCTTATTCCTCTTCATCGGTGCATTTTCTCGGACCAACTCACTCCGGTCCTTGCTTATAGGTGTCTGGTTAGGGAAGATGATCGAGAGGCTCCAAGCTTTCTCTTCGAGTCGGTTCAGCCTGGCTTTCGGACTTCAACTGTGGTAAGAGCAGTTCATTGCGCATCTTTCTTTGAACATGTTTGGGGTAAAACACAGTCCCTGTTGACCACTGTACATCTGTTGTTTAATTAGGGAAGGTATAGTGTTGTTGGAGCCCAGCCAGCGATAGAAATTGTTGCTAAAGAAAACAAGGTAACCATTGTCGACCATGAAAAGGGGCATCTCACTGAGGAGTTGGTAGATGATCCAATGATGATTCCCAGGAGAATCTGCGAAACATGGAAACCTCAACTCATTGATGGTCTTCCGGATGCATTTTGTGGTAAGATGACATTACTACAGCATTGAATATGGCACAGTGAATACTGCTCTGCTTGCTTTAAGCTCCGTTGTACTTAAAACAGGCGAATATTATTGTGTTTGAGCTGTAGTGAAGCATATTGGAGTGATTTGTGATCATCATATTTCATGACGTCATCCATATCTAATTATGTAATTTGCTTGAATATGTGCTGATCGAGGTGCTCCATGTTAGGTGGCTGGGTTGGTTATTTTTCGTATGATACTGTTCGCTATGTGGAGAGGAAAAAGCTGGCATTCTCCTTGGCCCCACAAGATGATAGAAACTTGGCTGACATTCATCTGGGCCTCTATGATGATGTCATTGTGTTTGATCATGTAGAGAAGGTACTATTAAAGTTCTCTCTTAATCCAATTGGCTGTTCATTACAGTTAAATACTTCTTAAGAAGGACAACATTTCATATTGCGGAAATGATGCTTTGACATACTACAACTGTTGCTTTGGTGTAATAGTCTGTCCTGTTCACCAGACTTTAGATTGCTGCAAACATTTCACAACTCATGACCCAATGGTTCTTTCCTTAGACTAATTAGAATTAAGAGTTCAAGTACCAGCTTTTTTCTTAGTGATCTGTAATTAATTGGGAAGGAAGTGAAATAGTGAATGCATGCTTATTGGAAAGCCCATAAAGAAGAAAGATAAGTTGTAACTAAGTTGCAAACATTGGGTATCTTTTTCCGGTTGCAATATTACATCCGAACTGCGCAGCAAAGGAGTTGTTACTTCCAGTTCCCAATTAGGTTCCGTTCGTGCTAGAAACAACGGAGTAGTTGCTTTTTCATATTTCTCTTGAATGTCTCTCAGTGTACTTTCAGTGTGACAAGGGCTCTAATTTTGTTTTCCTTAGAAAGCATATGCAATTCACTGGGTTCGGCTTGATCAACACTCTTCAGTTGAGAATGCTTACAATGATGGCATGAAACGTTTGGAGTTGTTGGTGAGCAAAGTTCAGGATATCACCCCGTAAGTAACTTTACCTTGTTTATGCGAACCCGGCGGTTTTCTAGAAAATCAATATCTTTTAATATGATTGTCAACAACTTTCAGGCCAAGGCTATCTCCAGGTTCTGTGGATTTAAACACTAACCATTTTGGTCCTGCTTTAAACAAGTCAAACATGACGAGCGAAGCTTATAAGAAGGCGGTGCTCCAGGCCAAAGAACACATCCTGGCAGGAGATATATTCCAAATTGTACTAAGTCAGCGTTTTGAACGTCGCACATTTGCTGACCCATTTGAAGTGTACAGGGCACTGAGAATTGTGAATCCAAGTCCATATATGACGTATTTGCAAGTGCGTGTTTCCGGTAAATCGTTTCATCTACAGTTAGTCTCCATTCTGCTTTCCTGGTTGTCTATGGTTGATTTACTGTTATATGTTATACCAGGCTAAAGGGTGTATTCTGGTTGCCTCAAGTCCTGAAATTCTTACTCGCATAAAACAGGTGAATTTCCTCTTACTTTCATTTGGGATCGCCAGTTAATAAGGTTTGATTTTTGACTGTTCCTGCAATATTTTCCTGCCTTTTTGACATAGGCTTGTTGAATCTACTCTTCCATTGGTCTTAGTTTTAAGAGTATATTTTGTTCTTATGTGGGAACTTTTTATGGAAATGTGCAGAAGAAGGTTGTGAATCGCCCTTTAGCTGGAACTGCAAGAAGAGGGAAGACGCCTGAGGAAGATGAGATCTTAGAAGTCCAGCTGCTTAATGATGCAAAGCAACAGGCAGAACACATCATGCTGGTTGATTTGGGCCGAAATGATGTTGGCAAGGTCCGTACTTATATCTGAGATGTGGCACTACCATTACTATAGTTATGTGGAGACTTATGTTCTCGCTGTTACAGAATTGGCAGAACCTTTTTACTTGCTCAACCTGTGGTTCTGCATATTTCAACTTTCTTTCAGTTTTTCATTCTCTGGGAGGTTGAACAGAGAAAACCAGATATATGGATCTATTGGTGGATGGCAATATGTCAATGTCAGTTGGCATGGCCTTTGTCAACATCTTCTCCTTATACCACTACCGTTCATATGTTCTCACTCTTTGGATTCTTCATAAATTCCAGCAACACACACACACACAAACAACAACACACACACATAGGTAAATATGCAAATTTAAATGATAGTTCGCTGCAAACAGTGAGTTTTATTTGTGGAAAAATGACTTCTGTTCCATTTTAATTTCGCTAGGAGATTGCTCCTTTCCCTTAGGTCAAAGGCACTTTTTTGGCTAATATGGGCACAATGCACTTCGTACAGATTTCTGGCTTGAAACTTTTGCAGCATCAGGTTCCCTTTCATTTATGTCAATAGATAAATGATCACCGGATGCCCGGTTTTCTTTTTCCTTTTTCCCAGCGCAGGTTTCCAAATACGGTTCAGTGAAGGTGGAAAGGCTAATGGATGTGGAACGGTATTCTCATGTAATGCATATCAGCTCAACGGTGAGAATCCAGAATTATGCTTGAGCATGTTATCTAGAACACTCAGAAGGTGCTACGCGGGTGGATGATGATGGAAATAAATGTGCATCACTGTGAGGAAATGCATTCACTTTCATGGAGAATCTGTACCTTTAGATTTGAGTTGAACTCGTGCTTGTGTCCAAATATATCTGGACCAGGATAACTTATCCTTCATTGCATGTGCCGTCAGCTTGATACAATTGTCACAGCCTTCTGAAATGACTGGTGCATGCTACCCATAGTGAGTCAGTTGCTCTACGTATTCTTTATTTCTTGAATCCAAGGAAATAAGTATGAATACATAAATCCCAGCTTGCCGACTCCAAAACATCTACTATCATTGTTGTTATGCAAAAGGAAAAGCTCTATTATTCAATAAAAAAAGGTATGTGGTCCAGTAGTTCTGCTTTGTGGATTGCTCAACTTGTCAATGTTGGAAGTTGAACTGTCAATGGCGAAACTTATCTGATTTCCTTTTCTTAGAAGCGTTCTTGATCTTTCAACATTGCAACACTTGAATCTGGTGTTCATCAACAATAATGTCTGATTCTGAATTTACCATGTTGAATTAGTATAACTCACTCGAGCAGGTCACAATGACAGTTTTTGAGCGCCTACAATTCTGTACCAGTCTTAGCCTACCTTGGTGGTTTTATCCAATCATATCATCTGCATAGTGATAGCAAAACTACAGGTACCGTTCTTACAGTAGCACATTTTGATGTTGCAGGTGATGGGTGAATTAGATGATCAGCTCACTTGTTGGGATGCCTTGCAATCTGCATTGCCTGTTGGAACTGTCAGTGGAGCACCCAAGGTTGTGATTCTTGTGAAGTTGCTCTCTCTCTCTCTCTCTCTCTGCTTGTCTGATCGAACATAGTTTCCCTGATGTAGGTAAAGGCAATGGAACTGATCGATCAGTTGGAGGTGACGCGGCGTGGGCCATATAGCGGTGGATTCGGGGGCATCTCCTTTTTGGGAGACATGGACATCGCGCTTGCTCTCAGGACGATGGTGTTCCCGACAGGAATGCGTCACGACACCATGTATTCGTACAAGGACGCGAACAAGCGGAGGGAATGGATTGCTTACCTTCAGTCTGGCGCTGGCATCGTCGCCGACAGCGACCCCGACGACGAGCACCAGGAGTGCCAGAACAAAGCCGCTGGCCTCACCCGGGCCATCGACTTGGCTGAATCCGCTTTTGTCGATAAATGATTTCATCTTCCTGGGGGAACGTAGTGCCCGGTGTTTACTTATTTGGCCTCAGAGATAGAGTAGAGTAGACAGAGTAATAAATAAGTCAGCATCTGTGCAATAAAGAACATTCTTCTTCTGTTCTTATTTTGAATTGACTGCGAGGGTGATCGAGATCGATGATACTGATGATCGAAAGGAAGATGCCCGCGGAAAAAAATAGATATTAAAGAGAACAGCAAAGGAGTTATTTATTTAATATATCCGCGTCAGTCTGACGGCATTTCATTCAGCGGCTTACTTGTCGCCTCCAGTCACGGCAAAACCAAGAAAACGACTCATCCCCATCCCCAACCAGATCCGACCCGATCAGTCCCCAAAACTTCGATGGCGAGCCTGTGGCGGGCTGCGACGGGCTTCACGGCGAAGCCCGAGGCCGACAACGATGGCGTCGAGTTCTGGTCCAACCCGGAGCGCGCGGGTTGGCTCACGAAGCAAGGCGAGTACATCAAGACGTGGCGGCGGCGCTGGTTCGTCCTCAAGCAGGGCAAGCTCTTCTGGTTCAAGGACTCCGGCGTCACCCGCGCCTCCCGCCCGCGCGGCGTCATCCCGGTGGCCTCCTGCCTCACCGTGAAGGGCGCCGAGGACATCCTCAACAAGCAGTACGCCTTCGAGCTCTCCACCCGGAGCGACACCATGTACTTCATCGCCGACTCCGAGAAGGAGAAGGAGGACTGGATCAACTCGATTGGGCGGTCCATCGTCCAGCACTCGCGGTCCGTCACCGATTCCGAGATCGTCGACTACGACAGCAAGCGATGAGGTCGGGCAATCGAGGTTGATTTTGGTAATCTCCTGTTTCGGTCAGACGCTTGTGCCTTGAAACTGTTTGTTTTTTCGCCTGATCGTCGATTGCGACTTCAAGGGGCGGTGAGCTTTGTGCGAGCGAGATCGATCTCGCTATACTAGCGACAATCTGGTGCTTGTACATTGAGAATGGTGTTTTTAGTATGTTCCTTAAGGGTTGTTCTTAGTGATTTGTGAGGTGTTACTCCCATTTCTCTTCTGGCATAATGTCTTTCGATTTGGTCGATTGTTCATGTTTATTTGTTCATCAGTGGTCTAACGAGACGTCTCTGGATTTGTGCTAAACAGATCTACACGAGTAGTTCAAGCAGTGTGGTCTCCTATTCTGATGGAGATGAAAGCTGATGACTTGCGTCTAAGAAAAGACCTCTATCTGATAGTAATATGCATCAAGAGAACATATGGTAGTCTATTTTTGAGCAGCCTATTCATCTTCATAACACGTACGTTTTCGCTAAGTTGGACTGGAAACCAAATCATGGCAATTGGCAAGAAACAAGCCTGAATTCATTCTCATTCGAGAAACAAAACATAGAGTTGTCTAATAATGGCTGAAAGACGAGGTGTAGTTCCTTCCATGACTATAATTTGCTATTACGCTTCGGATCTGTTGGAGCTCCAAGGTCAAAAGCTTTTGCTGTTGTTGTAGCGGCTCAGCGACATTACTCCTATCAATCCAGTCATCTGGCATCCAGCAGAGGGGAACGTCGCTTTATAAAATGCAGAAACCAGGTACTCCTCAATTCTTAAAACCTGGGAAAAACTTGTAAATTTAAGTACAAATTGGGGGAATCTGTTCAGAAGCTAATTTTTTTTTTTAGCGAACGACAAACCCCTATAAGAGTGACTGTTTTAGTGCAAGCGCAGACGTACTTGTAAAATCTAACATACGAGGTTCTTAGCGAGCTGTTTTAATGCCTTGTGAGGGTGAGAATTTCTTCATGCGGTCTTCAGTGCATTTGGTTCTGAATGTCGAAGCCTTTACCTCTATCTCTCATTACTAGAAAATTGGATTTCTGCCTCCACGTATATCTGGGAATACGTATTGCCCTTTCCTGTCTAGACCTTAAAAGGAATTTGTTTCAGTCCCTGTGCTTGAGTGCGCAGGCACACTCCTGCTTTGCTCGACTATGGTTGAAGTGGTTCGTTTCCGTCTGCCATGGTTTTAACTCCAAGATAAGTCATTGCTTTTGCACATTAACTATCCTTGTAAACCAGCTGCATGGAGTCTGTCCCTAGCCAAACATAGTTGAGTTCCAGCTTCTATGATGCTCATTCTCTCTCCGGGTACTCCAACTGAGCAGGCAATTCCAATTCCACAGACCGTTACCAGGCAGCCTTGAGCTGTGTTGTCTCTGCTATGACCTGTACCGCAATCTCTTTCCAGAAGTAGAATGGGATCAGTAATTTCTAGAACTCGTCCGGGCAAAGCTTCCTCAACAAAATTGAGAAGGTACATATTCTCTTCAGTGGGCCGACTAATTCCGGTGAACGTCTCTAATAAGAGCATGCCATAACTAGAGACATCGTCTTCTCTAGAAAGCCATATTGTGCATGGCCCTATCAGCTGACTTGCCACTCAACTAAACGATTGAGCTAAAAGAAAATGGCGTCTACTCTGTCATTATGAAGTGTGAGATTCTTTTGAGAGGATACGTTGCATTATTTTTTTTTTTTGTGAAGAATAGTCTTCCATTTCGTAGGCAAAGGACGGGATTTTATTTGAAGCAGCATAACCAATCGTTCCTCTTAGACTAGCTGAGCTTATCTTTGAGTTGGTGTTAGGTGTGTTTTCAAGGACGCGCGTTTTGAAGGACGATTTTTGGGGATCCAAAAATCACTGAGATGTCCATCCGTCTCATCATCTAAGAGAACATTGCTCGGCTTTGGAGCCCCATGAACTATTTGACTTTGAGAATGGTTGTGAAGATAATCCAGTGCAGCAGCAATGTCAATGGCAATCTTTTATCCTACTGGGGAGGCTCAAAGTTTTTGGTGGCCCATCTGTGCTTCGATCGGTTAGTGATAGCAGCACAACCGCTCTTCAGCCATTGACCGTGAACCGGTTGACCAAAGCCTTTTACTCATTACCGTTATAACTAATGCTTGAGCAAAATGATAGTATTTTCAAAAGATTTCGGTGTCTAATATGCTTTAGAGACTCGCATTCGGCCATGAAACTCTTCATTGCATCACGGCACGTTGAATTCAGCACTTTGACAGCGGCAACTTGTTCCATTCTCTAGTTTACACTTGTAAACGGACCCAAAACTTCCTATTCCAATCCAATTAGTTGAAGGAAATCCATCAGTTGCTTTAAGAAGGAGAATTTCGCAAGATGGATTCTGCCATGCACCGCCTATGGAGCTTCAAGTGGGCTCTGTTCTTTTCTTCTTCAACCAACATGAAAACATGAAAAGCAAGAGGCAGAGCTATTCCCAGAAGCCCATAAGCTACAGAGATGGAAGATATCAGTATACGAACTACCCCACGCTCTACTTTATAGAGATGCACTTAGGGTGATGAAATTAAGGGATTCCTCCACATAGCCTCCTGTTTCCACTGACAAATGCAGCATTTGCATTCTTAAAGACTCCCTCAGTTGGTAGAGCGCCTTCCAATTGTTAAACCATGAATTTGTAAGGTCCAAATCAAATGCTTTCAAGCACCTTGGAATCTCACCAGATAAATTTTCAAAAGACAGCAACTTGGAACTTCAGATCTCTGAGCTTACATCGTCTGAGCTTGCTACAATTCTTTTTGAATCCCGCAATATGCATAGCTAATGGCCTCTCTGCAATTCTTTTTTGAGGTAGATGAGGAGTAGTATCTGATCAGTCGACTTTTCTATTTTTTGGTCCATGCGGTGGACTGAAATGAAAATTTGTTCATGTATTGCATTTGGTGAACTTGATTATGATGTTTTGGTCTTCCTCATAAAACTGATAGGGGCGATGACGTCAATTGTATCTATTATATTTCCTTTCAAGTTATTTGTGTGGGCGATATATGTTTCCCACAAAACTAGATTTTTGCAACTGAAAATAATTCCCGCTCGATGAGATGAACGAATGACCTAATTTGCTCTCCCAAGTGGGAGCATTTAGGTAATGTAGGACTCGAGTTCGCATTGTACTTGCAAATATCCAGAAAAACTCATGTACTAGTCTTTTGCTATAGATATTGACATTGTGCGGGATGCACAAGCTTAATGTCTACTCGTATTAATGGATTGAACTATCCAACTAGCAATAAAGAGGAAAAGGATAAATATAATTGCTCCGATAGCTTCAAGAGACATATATTGGCTTGCATGTATGCCTTTTCCTTTGGATAGTCTGAACACACGGTACAGCTATATACATGACAGCATAATTCCTAGTACTTCCTTCTCTTCTTACACGCTAACTTTCGTTTCAGAAGAACATTGAAACACACCTTTGTTCTTCACGGTCTAAACTATTCATAGTCTATGTCAGCACTCGATTCACCGACCTCACAACACATTAGAGAAGCATCTGTCCCACGTTTGAATAAGAGATGAAGACATCCTGCCACCTCTCCCTATCTCCCGAAGAGGACGAAGACATTGCCATGGACTTTGAGTCAACGAAAGGTTCCCATATGCCACAGTCCATCGGACGACTTCACCAGTTTCCAACCCCAATTTGGTTCTGCATGATGATTTTGTTACTTCCATGGTTCCATCTTCACATTAGCAGACAATTAAGTTTATCTAGAGATGAAAAAAAAAAAAAAAAAAAAGTTTTGTCACGTGCTTGTCTCTGCATAAGTGGTTCGGTTTGGCATTTGTAGGAAATACTAAAAAACTTACTGCTTTAGTGTATCACCTATCTTGGTAAACCAGTTGTGTGAAGCCTATCCCTAATCGAACATAGTTGGGTTGCTACATTTGTGATGTTCATTCGCTCTCCGGGGACTCCAACTGAGCAGGCGATCCCAATTCTGTAGACCATTAGCAGGCAATTCTGGATTGTGCTCTTCCCACTTTGGCTTGCGACGCTCTCTACTTCTTGAACTAAAATGGGATCGGTAATCTCTAGGACTTGTTCAGGCAAAGCTTCATCAACAAAATTATGAAGGTTCAAACTTTCTTTGAATATCTCGGCCGTGGGACTGATTCCTGTGAACATCTCTAGTAAAAGGATGCCATAACTATAGACATCACCTTCAATCGAAACCGCACTTCCCATTCCATATTCTGCATTTACCAAGAACGTCAAAATGATCAAGTTATGAGAAAAATGGTATGTGCACAATCTCATGATGAAGTTCAAAGTTTTATGAGAAGATGCATGAACAATTTTGTGATGAACAAATTCTTCATTTGAGAGGGATAGGGACAAAAGGGGGCATACCTGGAGCAACATAACCAATTGTTCCTCTCAAGCCAGCTGAGCTTGTATTTGTGTTTGTGTAAGATGTGGATTCAAGGACGAACTTTGCCAATCCAAAGTCACCGACATGTCCAACCATCTCAGCATCTAAAAGGACATTGCTTGGCTTTAGATCACAATGAACTATGGTGCTGTGGCATTGGTTATGAAGATAATCCAATGCAAAAGTAATGTCAATGGAAATTTTCATCCTTTGGATGAGACTCAAATGTTTTGGAGGCCCAACTGCATCAGCTGGAATTGGATTTGGGTGCAACCACTCTTTGAGGCTACCATTGACCATGAACTCATAGACCAAAGCCTTAAAGTCGTTCCCGTCATAATCAGTACTTGAGCATACTGTTAGTACCTTTAAAAGACTTCGGTGTCTGATACACTTTAGAGTCTCACACTCGGCTTTGAAGCTCTTCAGAGCACCATGACATGTTAAATTAAGCACCTTCACAGCAACATTAGCTCCATTCTCCTGGAGTACTCCCCTGTAAACAGATCCAAAACTGCCAACACCGATCAAATTATTTGAAGAGAACCCATCAGTTGCTCTAAGGAGAGTTCCATAAGATAAGTTTTGCCAACTGTCAGCCATGGAACTTGAAGTTGGTTCTTTTGCTTTCTTTTTCTTCAACCAACGTCCATACAAAAAAACCGGAACAAGGACCACTCCTAGAAGCCCAAAAATAATAGAGAGCAAGAGTTTCCATTTACAAACTACTCCTCTGCTCTTGGAGTGTCTAGGAACGCATTTAGGAAGTCGAAATTCCGGGATTCCTCCACATATCTTGTTGTTTCCAGCAATAAAAGTGGCACTCACATTCTTGAAGACTCCTTCAGTTGGTAACGTGCCTTCAAAATTGTTATAGGACAAATTTAGAGTTTCTAGGAAGTGAAACGCTTCTAAGAACTTTGGAATCTCCCCCGACAGTCTATTACAGGAAAGATCCAATTCCTCAATGCTTCTTAATGAGCTAATTGATTGAGGAATGGATCCTTGAAATTGGTTATCCCTCAGTACTAATACTGCCAATGCATTACAACCACCTAGAGTGCTTGGAATTTCACCATTGAACATGTTGTCAGAAATGTCCAAAGTATCTAAGTGGTTAATCTGTCCTACTTCCGCCGGAAGGGTCCCAGTCAAATGGTTGTGAGACAAGTTTAAATGAAGGAGAGTTTTAACTGCTGGGAAGACGGAACCATTGAGATTGTTGTTAGACAGATCGAGCTCCGTCAGACTCTGGCACTTATCTAGATGTGAAGGAATGTGCCCGTGAAAGTTATTCCCGTCAAGATATAATTCCATCAATTTCTTGTTCTGCTGAAAAGAAGATGGAATTACCCCAGACAGAAGGTTATTGGAGAGACCCAAATATGTTAGATTACGAAGATTTCCCACATCAGACGGGATAGAACCTGAAAGAATGCTATTGGCCATCCACAAGACTTCCAAGTTCACAAGATTGCTGATTGCTCTAGGAATCTCACCCGTAATAGGATTACTGGCTAATAGCAATGTTTTGATAGTAATGGAGAAATTACCAATACATTGAGGCAGTAGCCCACGGAGTCTATTAGCTGCGATACCTAAGTAGGTTAAGGTAGTGATATTGGTTAATGAGCAAAGGAAGTTCAAGTCACCAGATCCCCCACTTCCAAGATGGTTAATGCTAATTTGCAAAAATTGAAGGTCATGCAAACCTTCAAAGGAAGGTACGCTCCCGGAGAGCTTGTTGTCTCCAAGTTGAAGTAACTGTAGATTTGAGGCATTATTAGGTATCGACAAAGGGATTGATCCAACAAATTGGTTCGTCTGGATGCTGAAAAATGCTAAGTTGGGGAGACCAAAGCCGATTGTAGTGGGAAGACTTCCATGCATTTGGTTATATCCCGCATCAAATACCATCAATGACGACAAATTGTAGAGGGAAAGAGGAACCGTACCAGACAACGAGTTGTTGAACAAATCAAGGGCTGTTAATCTAGTCAGCTGGCCAAGAGCCCAGGGAAGACTCCCGCCCAAGTAATTAGAAGAAACATCAAGCTCCTCCAACGATGATAAGTTCCCTATGGAAGAAGGGACACTTCCGGTTAGATTGTTTTTTTCTAGATAAAGAATCCGAAGCTTTACCAATGAACCCATCTCCGGAGGAACTTCACCACTCAGTTGGTTACTAGACAAGTCCATGCCGAGGAGCTTAAGGCAACCTGAGATGTTCTTGGGGATTTCACCCATGAGTGAACTGTTGAACAACCCTATCATACGTAACCGGTGCAACCGCCCGATTTGGGGGGGGATTTCGTGGTGAAAGCTGTTATTTTGGAGCCACAATTCCCTTAAGAAGCTGAGATTTCCGATGTGAGGGGAGATAGACCCTTTGAGCTCCTGGGCACTCAAGTCCAACATGGTGACTCTATTTTCGTGTCGGCGACCACATGTAACACCGTGCCATCGGCAGAGATTCAATGTATTGTTCCAGGAGCTAAGCACCTTGAGAGGGTCCTCAGTTATCCCAGCCTTGAATGCAAGCAATGCGGAAATGTCGGTTTCATTTGATGTCGTGAAGACCGGAACAAAGCACAATGCAATCGCAATCGCAAAAATGAAGCGGTGATATGGAAATTTTGGAAAACTAAAGCACACGAGTTGCATGACTCAAAGCAGAAGCGGACCGAACTGATGAGCAGGGAGATTAAGAACGGATGAGAGATGGGATGCGTAACACGAACGTGGTTTAGACACCTCATTGGCAAGAGATTTATAGAGGGTCAGGATTTTGGAGAGAGCCTCTTTGTTTTGGTCAGAAAAGTAGTTAATGCACTGAAATCACTAGAAGACAAGAAAGATGTGACACTCCACCTAGCGTTCTCGCTACGGCAGAATTAACCTCTCACACCAATACATTAGAAATTAATGAAATTTGAACTTTTCATTCTTTCAAGAGGCTGTCCTCCTCGAGTTGCCCATCAATTAGGCAAGGAATTAAGAACTTGCACGAGTGACAATGTTCAGCTTCTCTGGAGGTATTGGAGAAGAGATCTATTTAAATAGCCGTGCAGATTTTCAGATTATGCCATCGTTTGTATAGATTAACAGATTAGTGGCAGATTGACTTGAAGTATCCCCGTGCTCCGTTTGGAAATAGTTCTTGGAAGTCTTACCAAACACATCGACTTTGGGAAATAGGCAACGAAAAATCGACCACTTTTCTTTAACCAAACGGGGTCCCAATACTTTGATTCCACCTAAGCCTAGTAGACCACATTCAGTTTTCAAGGAGCTTAGTTAATGCAGTCTGATGCTTCAGAAATTTCCTCTCACCAACCTCCGATTCATGACATGTTTAAGAAAATTTTGCATCTAGATGATCCGACCTAAAAGAAAGAAAGAAAGAGTGCTACCACTACTCTAAAGTAAAAGTACACCGGCAACTATCTTCAGACATGACATTCTTTTTGTACTTTAATGATATGATATGAAAATCTCGTGTCTTTTGGCGAATAAGTTGTTTCCAAAGTTTTTAAAAAGTCAGGTTAAGAATGAGAGAACACTTTCCAGTGGATTTTCCGCGTAAGGCTCGTAGACCATGTCCAATTATCAAGGAGCTTAGTTTGGCGATCTTATCTGGAAAATCCAATTTAAGCAAAGAGTCCTATCATTAATCTAAAGTACACAACAATTATCTTTTTGATCTGTCTTAATATTCAAAAATATCTTCAGCACGGCACAACATTTTTTTATTTTTTGTAAAATCATGTTAGGGATGAAAATCACTTCACCATTGAACCCCCACTTGAACCAATTTTCCTTTGAATAATTAGAGAGGTGAAAATCACCGCAACATCCTTCTCTATCCTCGAAGTGCCGTGTCATGACCGAAAGCTCCCGTATCCCCCACTACAAGTCCCGGTTTTGATTATTCCCACAAGAAGCTTCCCAGATGTCAAGGCCACTTTCACGGCTGTTGTTCGTAGAGTCAAGGAGATTTATTGTGAAAGCCGTGCTGCTGAAGTTGACAGTGCCGATCGTCTGCATCTGGGCAAAGACCTGATCGTTGATTTTGAGTCTTCACGTGTTGTATCCCCACATTCATTGAATGGCCTCGGGTCTACTGACTTTTCCAGCCCCCTCTTCTTCTTCATGCTCCGTTTTCCTTAGGACTACGTCGGTACCATACCAGGAACAACAACTAGTTTGTCCTTGTACATGGATTAGTGGTGCTAGATACAGTAGTATTTTAAACAAGTGCGCCATATTCAAACAATGACAGAAATCCCTCGTACAAACGAGTACACCAACTTCGTAAATCAATTTCATTTGTCATACTTCTTTAAACTTGTTATTGAACAAAGACCGCAGATTATCAGACTTTTGATCCACAGCAAGAATGCTACTCATACCAAATATCGTATCTGTTCCGCGTTATTTTTCATGATTGATCTCCTCTTTAGTTGGCATGACCTAATAAAGCATTTTGTTCTTGTTTGATGTTTCTGTTTAGAAAGAACAGGTACGATGTTCCGCGATATAGACAATATGTAACTTTCTTAGTAAGAAATGAATCTTGCTGGTAAATTCGTACAACTGGTAATCAGTTGTTCAAGTACTTACATGTAAATTATGAACGGCGTCGGCGACCTACTACCATCACGTAATCGAGTAATGCAAATATGTGTCCACTTGTCAAATGAACAATTGTTCATAATTTATGTTGGAGCTAGCGTTATCACCTAGAGGGAGGTGAATAGATGATTTCAAAGAACTATAGAAATCAATGTAGAATTTAAACAGATAAGCTCAGAGCTTAGTTCATATAATGATCATTAACAAGATCCGAGGTGTCCTCAAATTCAACAGCGTGCATAATTCAACTATCACAAGATAATAAGAAAGACTTTAAGGGATAGAGAATTTGCACAGAGAGTTTATAGTGGTTCGGCTTTGTTCAAACTTATGGTCATTGGTAACCAATCAGCTGGATTCTACTAGTGAATATCTCAGAGGTTACAACTCATTGACAACTCTTGAGTCGATAGACTTCTCATCTAACACTCACACACTTGAATGCACTCTCTGAATATTATAGTGTTTGGATCAAGAATATATGAAGGATGTGTATCTCTCTTGATCTTGAAATTTAAGTTTCTGCTCTCTCATGTTTACCATCTTTAGCCTTGGGGTCTCATTTTATACTTCTCCATCTTCAACTGCCCATTGTAAGATCTTCCGAGAATCACTCTCCAAACTTCCCATTTGGACGAGATTATATACAAAGAATTTCGTAGCTGTTGAAGTTAACCAAAGAAAGAATCTCACGTTAGATCGAATCTCACATACAATTATGATATTGGGTTTCCATAGATAGAGTTCTTTATAAGGTAAGTCACTCTCGTCTCCCTTAACCTATGTGCTTGATTGATCTTCATGATTGATAATCCCCAAGAATGAATCCAGCTTGATTTGCTAACCGTTGTGATGATATATAATCTTAATCAAATCATCTCAAAGATATTTCATAATATTCTGGTCTTTGCCCATGAAATACTCCCTTAGACCTCGAGCTATGTAACAACGTCCGAGCTCCCCACTCAACATCTGAGCTCTTTACACAGCGTCTGAGACTTTTAGACATCGTCCGAGCTTTTCCTACCACATTCATTCTGTGTAACCATTCTTTAACATTCGAATATTCATTAGGACAATTTGCAAAACAAGTATTTCATTGCATTAACTCAGATATTAGAGAATACGGGTTGTTTTGTCAACTTCAAAATCAATTAGGAGTTTTTCTCAACAATTTACAAGTGTGTTTATGCCTGGTAAATCAATTATTTATTTAGCTTGTTACTAACAAATTAGCATGTTACTAACAATTTACAAGTGTGTTTATGCCTAGGAATTTATGATGGTAAAATTGCTATTTTGTTCGTAAGTTACAAATATTAAGCTACACTATGTAAGCAATTTGTAATCTACTAGCGAGAAAATAGGCCCATTTGTAGAAGTGAATGACTACTCATAATCTATGCTAAGCAGGTAAATCAGCTATTCGGTTAATATGTTATTGTCAAATAAACGTTGGTACTGGTTAAACCAAAAAAGAAGAAGAAGAAGAAGAAGAAGACATCAATGATCCATTCAACATTTATAGTGGTAAAATTATTGTATTGGCAATTATTTATTAACTAATGAAGGACACCACTTACAAATTTTGAAGAGAATGAGTGATCTACTATTCAGATTGAGGATTGTAATATGGTCATTTCATTCATCACTTCACTAACAGTTGATCGGACCGATAAGTTCCTAGTAGCTTGCTGGCCCTAGATTCATGACATCTTTAAGAAAATTTTGCATCTAGATGATTCTACTTGAAGAAAGAGTCATACCACTACTCTAAATGTGCACAACAACTAATTTTTGGTCGACTCGATAGTCCAACATATCTTCTACACCACATAATTTTGCATCAAAGTCATCCGATTCGACGTGCATCGTCTCAACTCTAGACTTCCGAGTCGTGCGTAGTACGCAGTCAATGCCCTAATAGCGATGCTCCCACTCTTCCTTGCAAGAAAATGACATGGCATCTGTTAAATAAGATCCTGATAATCAATCTCGGATAGGCGGGATTGCGTGGGGAAGGAAAAAAAAATGCTAATACAGATTGTATCAACAATTAATAGTTGCATACGCATGTCAGAAAATCGTGCATTGAATTGTGTCAATTCCTTTTAGTTTTCCATAGGAAATCTACAACTGCCGGTGCATCTTGTTGATAATTAATTCTGCCCGTATTAATGGATCTAACTATTTAACTAGCAAAAGAGAACAAAAGGCTTTCTTTTCAATTTTCCAAAAACAATGCACAGCAGCTGTAAGATGACAGCATCATTCCTAATCTTCTCTTCTTACACGCCAAACTTTCATTTCAGAAGGAGCACTGAAAACACACGTCTGTTCTTCAGAATCTGAACTGTTCATAGTCTAAACTGTTAGAGAAGCATCTGTCCCACGTTTGCATATGACATGAAGACCTCCTGCCACCTCTCTCCACCTTCCAAAGAGGAAGAAAGACTTTGTCGTTGACGTTGAGTCAACTGAAGGTTCCCGTATGCCATCGTTCATTGGGTCACTTCACCGTTTTTCCAATCCCACTTTGGTTCTGCATGATGACTCTGTTACCTTCGCGGCTCCATCTTCACATTACCAGAACAACAAGTTAATCAAGATTGGGGGCAAAAAAAAAAACCGTTTAGTCACAAGCCAGCTATGCATAAGTGGTTCAGTTTGGCATTTGAAGGAGGTACTAGATAACTTACTGCTTATGTATATCACTTATCCTCGTAACCCCAGCTGCGTGAAGCTTGTCCCTAATCGAACGTAGTTGAGCTGCTACATCAGTGATGCTCTTTCGCTCTCCTAGGACTCCAACTGAGCAAGCAATCCCAATTCCGCAGACCATTAGCATACAATCTTGGATTGTGCTCTTTCTGCTTTGGCCTGCATAGCTCTCCACTTCGCAAACTAGAATGGGATCAGTAATCTCTAGGACTTGTTCAGACAAAGCTTCCTCAACAAAAATATGTAGGTTCAAATTTTCTTTGAATATCTTGGCTGTGGGCCTGATTCCTGTGAACATTTCCAGCAAGAGGATGCCATAACTGTAGACATCACCTTCAATAGAAACCCCACTACCCATTTCATATTCTGCACATATCAATAACCATGCACGGTTGACATATGAGAAAAATAATATGTGCTAAATGTCATTGAGAAGTTAAGAGTTTTGTGAAAAATTGCCATTAAGAATTTTGTGATGAACAAGTTCTTTTGAGGACACAAGGAGACAAACATGGAGCAGCATAAGCAGTTGTTCCTCTTAAGCCTGCTGAGCTTATATTTGTGCTCGTGTAAGATGGGGACTCAAGGACAATCTTCGCCAATCCAAAGTCGCTGACATGTCCAACCATCTCAGCATCTAAAAGGACATTGCTTGGCTTTAGATCACAATGGACTATGGTGCTCTGGCATTGGTTATGAAGATAATCCAATGCGAAAGCAATGTTGATGGAAATGTTTATCCTTCGGATGAGACTCAAATTTTTTGAAGGCCCATCTGCATCAACTGGTATTGCAGATGGGTGCAACCACTCTTCGAGGCTACGTACCATTCACAATGAACTCATAGACCAAAACTTTAAAGTCATTTCCGTCATAATCAGTACTTGAGCATACTATTAGTACCTTCAAAATATTTCGTTGTTTGATGCGCTTTAGAGCCTCGCACTCGGCTTTGAAGATTAAGCACCTTCACAGCAACATTAGTCCCATTCTCTTAGAGTATTCCCTTGTAAACAGATCCAAAACTGCTAACAACGATTAAATTAGTTGAAGAAAAATCATTGGTTGTTTTACGGAGAGTTCCATAATATAAATTTGCTTGGTATGAGCTATGGAACATGATGTTGGTTCTTTAGTTTTCTTCTTTTTCTTTAACCAACAGACATACACAAAAACCACAACAAAAAGCATCCCTAGAAGCCCACCAATAATAGAGAGCGCGAGTTTCAATTTGCAAGCAACTCCTTTGCTCTTGGAGTGTGTAGTGATGCATTTAGGGAGCCGAAATTCCGGGATTCCTCCACAGATCTTATTGTTTCCAGTAATAAAAGTGGCACTTGTATTCTTGAAGGCTCCTTCAGTTGGTAACATGCCGTCAAAATTGTTATAGGATAAATTCTTGAAGACTCCTTTTGGTATAAGTCAATAGACAAGTTGGGTGCTAAGCACTCAGATTGATTGATTGATTATCTTCGATGACTAATCAGCAGCATGGGTAGAAAAACAAGAAAGATGTATCATTCCTCTTAGCGTTCTCTCTACGGCAGAATTAACTTTCCACTCCAACAAATAGAAAATCTAATGACATCAATTTTCCATACCAAGATGTTGGATTTTATGGGGTGTACGGTAAGTACCATGGTCCGCCCATGTAGGCTACCACACCCCTTCTAACATTAGATAACTTCTAAAGGCGGTTACTCATATTTTGAACGTGAATAAGAATCACGTTTCTTCGTTCTGTTGGGGTGAGTCGCTTCAAACGCTCAATGAACAAGAGAAGAAGAAAATATCGATAAATCTCTCTTGATCGTCAAACGGACGAAGGACTCTCTCGAGGCTGCATCGTGTACATTTAATCTGTGAAAACCCGAGGTGCGTTCGTTACGTGATGCATTTCTCCGATCGATGATTCAAGATTGATTCTAGGGCTTGTTAATTTCGTGTAATCTGCTGTGTATGTTAATCGGGATTGGTTCCCTTCACAAGCAAATGAAAATAATTATGGTAGGAGCATGCCATCTTTTGCATAAATTAACAGATTAGTGGCAGATTGACTTGAAGGACCCATGCTTCGTTTGAAAATAATTTCTTGGGAGTCGCGACGAAAAAAATCGACCACTTTTCTTTAACCAAACAGGTCCCAATACTTTGATTCCATCTAAGCCTAGTAGACCACATTCAGTTTTCAAGGAGCTTAGTTACTGCAGTCTGATCTGCAGCGACTTCCTCCTACCAACCTCCGTTTCATGGCATCTTTAAGGAAATTCTTGCATCTAGACAAAATCCAACTTAAAGAAAGAAAGAAAGAGTGCTACCACTACTCTAAAGTTAAAGTACACAATAACTATCTTTTAGGTCGATTAAATAATCAAATATATCTTCAGACATGATAATCTTTTCGTATTTTAATGATAAGATATGAAAATACCACGGTGAATAAGTTGTTTCGAAAGTTTTTAGAAACTTAGGTTAAAAATAAGAGAACATTTTCCAGTGGATTCAATGAAAACAACTACTGAAATTTTTTAACTAATGCAGCCTTTATTCAAAGACCAGTTCGCTTAGCTAAGAAGATCAGCCTGCATTCAAGGTCAATAAGCCTAACATCGATAAGCCCTCCTTGGCAAGTCCCTCACCAGCAAGAGTCTCATCTTTGACTTTGTCATAAAGTCTTTTGTCATTTCCCATGCCTTGGAGGTTTACAACAAGACATTTTGGGACAACCACAGGCATTGAAAATATTGTACTTTTAATAACTCCTAATTTCTAAGAGCTTCTGGTTTCAATGTACTTTAATAACTTCTAGTTTCTAGATTTGACTTTAGTCTTTCGCTTTTCTTTTGTTTTGTTTTAAAAGGCCATCAAGTTTCTATAGAAAAAACACCAAATTTGATTAATTAAATTTTTTTTAGTGCAATTCCCTTGAACCTCGAAGAGTTCAAACCCCTTGAAAACTTAGAAGAATTTTACTCTGTCATTGAAGAGTCGGAGCTTTTTAAAAGTCTGCATTCTTAAAGAGTTGCAACCATTAATCTAAAAGAACTAATGTCATTTCAACTTCCTTGGACGCCTAGAAGAGCAACCACTAAATTTCTTGTCTTTTTTCTCATTCTGTCTATTCACGTTCATCCACTTCCTTCACAGTATCAACGTTCCTCAAGTGCTCACCTGAAAAAAAAAAAAAACCAGAAAAGTTATAGATCACAGAGTCTTCGCACTTTTGGCTTTGGAATCAGGTCATTTCGATTTGTGTCGACAATGTCATGACCATTTTCCCAAGCTAGCATGAAATTGAAATTTCTGCTCATTTTTGTTATGGAGTTTCCGTGTGTATAAGTAACTCTCCCAATCCTATTATTTGAGTAGTTAAGTGTGGACTACATCATTAACTAACCCATCGATTTTGGAAATTGAAAACAAAAAAACTGACAAGTTTTCTTTAATCATACAGAGCCATAAATTTTTATTCCACATAAGCCTCGCAGATCATGTTCAATTATCAAGGAGCTTAGTTCCGTAATCTGATAGGAAAAAATTTCCTCCTCCTACAAGCCTTCGATTCCCGACATCTTTCGAAAAATTTTGCATCTAGATAATCCAACTTAACCAAAGAGTTCTAGCTGTTGTTTTGGCTAGACCTAACACCTAGAGGGAGTGAATAGGTGTTTATAATCAAACTCAAAAAAAAAAAAGCAGAAATAAAATAATCAAGTTTGATAGGAGCAAAAGTAATCAGCAGAACTATGCAATGCTTCTATTAAACAATTAAATGAGGCAAGTAAAGAATAGAAGACAATGCACAAGAGATTATATTGGTTCGGCTTTTGGTAAGCCTATGTCAACTCTCCCACACTAACAGTCTACTGGCTGGATTCCACTAAGTAATCAATTAAAAAATTACAGGAGGTTGTGATTGCCACAAGCACTTCCGCAGAAACGAGTGCTGCCTCTATCAAGGCTGTCTGACTCTACACACTTGACTCTATTTACACCTCTCACAAGATCTCAAATAAACACTCAAGTTGACAATTTTGAGCAAGTAAAGCTTTCTTGAAACAAGGATGATGAACTCTTAATCTATCTCGCTGGTCTTCGAACTTGATGCTCTTTATACTCCTCGTCTTCCGAGCTTTCTACTGAATAGAACCACTCCGAGGATCAATCTCCAAAAACTAGCCGTTGGTTGATTGATGAATAAAGATCATGGGTCATTGAGGAGAGAACGATCAGAAGTTTGAGAGGATTTATTCGCCCATACAATCAAATCCTAGAATTCTTATATCAAGCTTCTAACAAAGGAAATTGTCTAAGGGGTGATTGCCAATCAATCAAGACTCCTCTTGTGGAAAGTCACATTAATATCTTTATGATTGATGGTCAATCAATTAAACTTAGAAACGCAATCATAACCGGAAAATCGACCGTTAGTGAGGGAAATTTATCCTGTTCAATAAAAGGAATAAGATTGAAGTAAACAGTGAGGATTAATCTGAAGATTAAAAAATATATCTCCCCTAAAACCTCGTATGAGACTGCTTCCGCCATAAATCCTGCATCTATCAAAATAAGAGCGTTAGGCTCATTAAGCATAAAAAGCATAGGGGTATATTAATAACAAATCCTCAATGTATAAATCAAAGTCTTTTCAATAGACCGAGTTTTGTTTCCTTCAAAATCATTTATATTTTTCTCAATACCATCATTAAGCTAAAGTACACAGCAATTATCTTTTTGACTGACTTAATATTCAAACATATCTTCAGCACGGCATAATATTCTTATTGTTTTCATTTTTATTTGATCATGTTAGGGATGGAAATCACTTCACCATTGAACCCCTACTAGAACCAATTTTCCATATCCTCGAAGTGCGTGTCATGATCGAAAGATCGTGGTTCAGCAAATTATACATCCTTAGTCTTTCTATTGCATGATGGTCTATCTTTCTACCCCAAACCATACGTAGGGGGACATAGGAAAAGATCATTAATAGAACAGTTACTAAGTTCTCTTGCCGTGCTCTACACGAACACTCGACCTAGAAATTACGAGATCACAGTGTCAGATTTGATTCAGTCTAACATTGAAAGAACTCTGGAACTCAGCTTCGTTTGTTATCATTAAGAAAGTCGCATATGGTTTCGAGACGGTATCGAATAGTCTTAGCCAGATTTCTCAAGCAGTCATAAACAGATTGATGAAGGTCTATGTGAAACCTTGACATTTTTCTTCGATCAGACAAGGTTGTATTATTACTAGTATGGCCGAATCGATTGGTCTATAGTGATGCTCCCACTCTTCCTTGCAAGAAAATGGCATGGTACCTTTTAACTAAGATCCTAAACATTTTTTTTTTCAATTGTGTTCTGAACTTTTTACATTTCTTCCAATTTAGTCCATCCGACCAATTTCAGCTGGAAATCACTGACGTGGTGCGGCCGGCGCTAACGTGAAGATTTTTAATAATTTTTAATTTTTTTATTGTTCCTTTTTTATTTTTCCTTTCTTTTTTTTTTCCTTCCCTTCTTCTTCTTCTTTCTCTAGCTGAAGCTTGACAATGGCTGATGACTGGTCATAGGCGAGGGCTGAAGCCTTGTCGCCTCTGGACGAGCTGGCGAGGTGTCCAGCCATGATTGGGCTTTGCATTCTTCGGCTTCGACGGTCACTCCGGCTTCGGCAACTCTGACTTAGACCTTGAGGGATGGCGATTTGGAAAGTATCGAAGTTGCAAAGGAGTCGATTCTAGATCTGGATTGGCCGCCATTTTCGTGTCGATTGGTCTATGACGAGAGGGAGAGAGATTGGGCTACACGATTGAAGGAAAGTTTCGAGGGAGGTTGCATGAATGATGACGAACCCAGAGTAAACCCAGGTGCTGCCCAGCGACAGCAAGGGTAAACCTTGCCAGGGTCGGCGAGGTCGACCTCGCCGACCCTCACCTCTGGCCAATCGTCGGCCGCGATGTCCGGCCACCGGTTGGAGAAGGAAGAAGAAGAGAAGAAAAAAAAAAGAAATGAACAATAAAATAAAATAAAAAATATAGATGAATAACATTTAAATATAATTAAAAAATTCACGTCGGCGTCGGTAGCGCCACATCACCGATTTTCGGTCAAAATTGGCCAGAAGGACTAAATGTGCAAAAGGTTTAGGACTGAATTGGCAAAAAAAAAAAAAAAAGATTTACGACTGAATTGATACAATTACAAACTTAACTTAGTTTCTGAAGTTTGATCGAGAAAAATTCCTCCTCTGGCCTTTGATTCATGGGATGTTCCAGAAAATTTTGCATATACATTATCCAACTTATAGAAAGAGTCATACCGCTGCTCTAAAGTACACAACAAGTATCTTTTTTGTCGACTTAATATTCAGACATGTCTTCAACACCACACAACACGGCATCGAATTCTTTATATATTTTACGGATATGATAGATGAAAACCACCACGACATTCTTTTCTATTATATGCTTTTTGTGCGGATTCCGAATCCTCGAATTGAGGTTTTAACACGCGAACAGGAAATTGGTGTGTTGTTTTTCTGTTTGGTTGATATTGTTCATTCCCTTGGCTAGACTTCCGTTTGGTTGATTTTGTTTGCTAGGCACAATGTGGTGAGTAGATCGAACTATTTAGCTAGCATAAAAGAACAAAAGGGTACATGCATGATTGCCGTTTCTTATAATTGTCCAAAGATACAGAACAGTTGTCCAGATTGACGGCATCATCCTAATACTTTCTTCTCTTCTTACACGGCAACTTTCGTTTCGGAAGGAACATTGAAACAGACCTTTGTTCTTCACGGTCTAAACTATTCATAATCTACATCAGAACTCGAATCGCCAACCTCAGGATGACCCTGCTACTTCCATGGCTCCATCTTCGCATTCCCAGAAAATTGAGTTTATCTAGATTGGAAAAAAAAAAAAAATGCGTGTAGTCACGTGCTTGTCTACGCATAAGTGGTTCAGTTTGGCATAATTTGGGGGAGGTACTAGAGAACTTACTGCTTTAGTAAATCATGTATCCTCATAAACCAACTGCGTAAAGTCTGTCCCTAATCGAATGTAGTTGAGCTGCAACATTTGTTATGCTCATCCGCTCTCCAGGGACTCCGACTGAGCAGGCGATCTCGATTCAGTAGACTATTGGCAGACAATCCTGGACTGTGCTCTTTTTGCTTTGGCATGCATTGCTCTTTACTTCTTGAACTAGAATCGGATCGCTAATCTCTAGGACTCATCCAGGCAAAGCTTCCTTAACAAAATTATGGAGGCTCGAATTTTCTTTGAATACCTCAGCTGTGGGACCGAGTCCTGTGTACATCTCTAGCAAGAAGATGCCATAACTATAGATATCGCCATTAACAGAAACCCCATGTCCCAATCCATATTCTGCACTTATCAAGAACCTCAAATGAGTTATGAGAAAATAGTATGCGCATTTGTGTCAAATGAGAAAACAACAGGTGCACAATCTTATTATGAGGTCCATTTGTAAGAAGATCCATCAACAATTTTGTGAGAGGGTCCTCAATTATCCCAGTCTTGAATGCAAGCAGTGCGGATTTGTCAGTTTCATTTGATGTCGAAGAGACTCGTGCAAAGCACAATGCAATAGCAATTGCAAAAATGAAGCCACGAAATTAATTATGACTTTGCAAAGATAAAAGCCCGCGAGTTGCATAACTCAAAGCAGAAGTGGATTAAAGTGATGTGCCGGGAGATTAACAAGGAATGAGAGATGTGATGCGTGATTCGGGTGTGGTTTAGCCACCTCATCGACAAGAGATTTATAGACGGTGAGGATTTTGGAGAGAGGCTCTTGTTTTGGTCTTAAAAGTCATATATCTGTATCCCCTTGGCAGTGAGTGGACAAGTTGGGTGGTAAGCACTCAGACATCGGCTGAAATTGATTTTCCACGCCAAGCAAATGAACATTTTTACATAAAGTAGACAGACAAGTGTCGGATAGACTTGAGTCCGCCACTACACTAAAGTGCACAATAATTACATTTTTGGTCTTTTCAAACATTTCTTCAACACCATATTAGCCACCACTGAACCCATCCCTTGAACCAATTTATTGACTGCTTTTTTTTTTTTTTTTATTCCCTTAGCTAGACTTCATTTCGTTTAGAGAGTCGATGGCCCTGTGCATTACGCGGATGTATTGCATAAAAAGAGGGAAAACTTATAAATAAAGACGTGTCCAGGGATTTTCAAAAGGATTTTGCTAGCATAATAGTTTTTGAGTCACTATGAGAATAACAGTATATTGTGAGTTGCAAATTCTTAAAAAAAGTCAACCCACAATAATTTTTAATAAATTGTTCGTGGCCCTAAATAGACTGCTAGTATAATAGTCACCCAAAGGCTGTTATATAATTAATTGTCTTTTCAAAAACATGTGATGACTAAAGAAAATCAAGCCCACTCTTCTTTCCTTGCGACCCAAATTGAGAAGCCTATAAGAGCTTACAAATGAGATTGAAAGAGAAATGCGAATAATTTAATCAAATCTTAAATTTGTACGATTTCAATTCCCAGAGATAATACTTCAAGATGTTTGACGATGTATACAAATTAGTCATTAGCCATTATTAATTTTGTAAGTACTTTTGAAGAAATTCCAACCACGACCATTTTTTTTGTTGGCTTTATCGAATCGAACCATTTATGTCAATTTTTATACTATACAGGACCATCAGGAAAGATTTAATTCTGCTAAGTATTGAATTTCTAAGTTTAAGGCTTTAAGCGAATGGATGAACAAATCAACAGCCAGCCTTCCTAATCAACATATGCAATTTCTATTATCAACAGTTCCCTTTTCTAGGATTTTGGAGAGAGCCTCTTTGTTTTGGTCTCAAAAGTCATTTTTTGATTACCTTTATGGTTAATCTGCAACATATGTAGTGCATTTGGGAAAACTGAAAAACGAGAAAGATGTGTCATTCCTCTTTGCTTTATCTGAACGGCAGAATTGACATCCCACACAACAAATAAAAAAATTATTATGGAAGGAATATTCCATGTTTTGCACAAATATTATCTTTTTGGTTGATTATTAAAATTTATCTAAAACGTCACATGATGCGACATGACATTCTTTTTATGTTCTAATGAACTGTGAATAATGCTCACGCATCTCTAGCTATACTAAAGGAATTAAGAGTGATGTTCACCCACGAAATTAGACAGTAAAATTTTCCATCACCGTTCTATGAATGTTTAGGATTAGCCAATTTGGTACGTAGATATCAAAACGTGCTCAAAGCAATGGAAGTTACATGAGGATGAGAATGAGAAACGTTTTGAGGACCAATCTACCAACAAGGATACCACTTTCTAAAGCTTGTTCACCATAACTCGTGTTCATGGAAATGAGGAGAGTTTAGCTTAATTCGCCAACATAAATTCATCGATCCTTTGGTTTCCGATTCGAAACAATGGATGATTCCAATTTCCACACGTAGGCGAATGACCATCCCACCTACTGGTAATATCGGCCGTTGTTGTTCACACTCACTTCAGAGCTAGCATTGCTGCTAGTCGCAAGTGGAGAGTCGGCGACACGCTGACTGTCCTGCGCCTTGAGTCCAGGATTGAGTTGAAGTGCAGTCACTTCACAAGACGACATCAATCTAATCGAAAGATTGGCCCGAGCAGCAGTTGAGCTGACAAAACTACTCCGTCCAACGATGTGAACTAGAACTCCTCTTGCACGAGTGGAAGGGTTGCTCGTCCGCTGTCGAGGAAAAGTTTTACTATTTTCCCAAGTTTTTCGAGGCGGCACCACCCTAATTCCCGCTTGTCGAGTGCTTTATTCCTGTTCTCCCATACAAAGTACGCACGACGCGATTATTTTGTCCATGTATTAACTTAAAACCTGAAAGTGCCACGTCACCTGACCACAGTGAATTATCTATTTTACTGTTTATTCTTTAAATCTCCAGTCACCAGAAACATAATTTCTTTTCTTTTTTCTTTTTGGAAGCTATGGAAAAGGACAACATAATCTGGAAAATCCTCCATGGCTCTTTGATGCAGGAGCATCGGACTCTATCTATTGGCTCGCAAGCTCAACTCAGTCCTAGTCGATTAATCCAACTAAAGATGCGGGAGCAACTAATTCTAAGGAAAAATCCAAAGTTCCCACATGGTTTCATCGGCTAGTCAAGCAACATCAATGTCTATTCATGCTAAAGCGAGTTCTGGTCTTAACTTGTCTTGATGGGTTCGAGCTCACTATGAAGCTATCGGCGTGAAAACTAGCAACCAAGATGCCAACAAATGGAGCTACCGACTTCTTCGTAACCGACAATCCTCGTCAAGCGTCTATCAGTAATCGGTCACTTCGTGCTTGGGAATGTTCACATTCATTTAAGGTCATTAATGCGGCGACTTGGGAATATTCAAAGAATGAAGACCTTCAACCATCTTATCTTTCTTATTTTCAAGGTCTAGTAATTACCGTTCAAGTTCTCAAAGAGTCCAAGTTCGAGTCTCTAAGTATTTAATGTCATTTTCTAGTTTCTAGGACTTTATTACTTTTTCTAGTTCCTATGTCCTTAAATGTTTAGTCTCTTTCCTATGAAGAGTCACCTATGTTTAAAAGGGTTCTTCCATGCTCGCCTATGTAAGCATACTAGGATGAATGTAAAGACAGACTTGATTATTTGATAAACTATTTGCCTTTTGGCTTGAGAATAAGAAGTTGTTCTTATTTTACTCTTATCCCTTAGGTGGATTCTTAATAGTGGCGAGTATTCTATCATTTTACTCTAATCCCTTAGGTGGATTCCTATGGGTGGCGAGTATCTTATCCTGTTACGTTGTCACTTGTTTTACCTCCTCTCTCTCTCTCTCTTGTAATTGCAAATCAGACCCAACAGAAAGGGCGGAATGCTTCATGGCCACCTTGGCTGATATTTCCAACCAAGATCATGGCCGATGGCTATATGGATTTGAAGGCCATTTTCCTATATCTTCTTGGCTAACGCCGACGAGTCAATTTTTCAGTTCTTTGGTCCGTGCATTGGACTGATGTGTCTTAAAAATTCCTGAGTAAAGAGAGAAAGCTCATTTCCTCCATTTCTCGAACTTGATTATGAAGGTATGCTCGCCTCATGAAAATGACAGTGTCAACATTCACGGTGACTACTATCTTTACTTGCAAGTTATGTGGCTGCGTGATAGCTGTTTCACTCAAAACTACATTTCTGTTTGTTTCTGGAAGTCATTACTTACCGCTTGGCGAGATGATGGAATAAAGTAATCTGCTCTCCCAAATGGAGCATTTAGGTAATGTAGGACTCTATCCAAGAAAACTCATGTAGTCATCCTTTTCGATAGACGTCGACATGGTGTGGGATGTGCAAGCATGATGTTTACTCATATTTGTAGATCGAACTATATAACTAGCATAAAAGCGATAACTGAACTTGCCTGCATAGCCTTATGAGACATATACAGGCTTGCATGTATGCTTTTCTTTTCAATTGTCCAAATATACAACAGGGCTGATAGAAAACAGCAACATTCCAAATACAAGGGTTCTCTTCTCGCACGCCAACTTTCATTTCAAAAGGAACATTGAAACACACCTTTGTTCTTGACGATCTAAACTATGTATAGTCTATGTCAGAGCGCAATTCACCAACCTCACGATACATTAGAAAAGCATCTGTCCCCCTTTGGTTCTGCATGATGACTCTGTTACCACCACGGCTTCATCTTCACATTACCAGACAATTGAGTTTATCTAGATTCAAAACAACAAAAATTCGAGCAGTCACGCGCTTGTTCATGCATGAGTGGTTCAGTTTGGCATTTGTAAGAGGTACTAGAAAACGTACTGCTTTAGTATTTCTCCTATCCCCGTAAGCCAGCTGTGCAAAGCCTATCCCTAGTCGAACGTAGTTGAGCTGCTACATCTGTGATGCTCATTCGCTCTCTTGGGGTTCCAACTGAGCAGGCAATCCCGATTCTGTACACCGTTAGCAAACAATCCTGAATTGTGCTCTTTCTGCTTTGGCCTTCATCACCCTCCAATTCTCGAACTAAAATAGGATCGGTAATCTCTAGGACTCGTTCAGGCAAAGCTTCCTCAACAAAAATATGTAGGTTCAAATTCTCTTTGAATAACTCGGCCGTGGGATTGATTCCTGTGAACAACTCTAGCAAGAGGATGCCATAACTATAGATATCACCTTCAATAGAAACCTCACTACCCATTCCATATTCTGCGCATGTCAAGAACCACATATGGTTGAGCTATGAGAAAATAATATGTGCACAATCTCATTATTTTGGATGCGATCAACAATTCTGTGATGAACAAATTCTTCATTTGATTTGAGGGACACAAGGAGACATACCTGGAGTAGCATAACCAATTGTTCCTCTAAAACCAGCTGAGCTTGCATTTATGTTCGTGTAAGACGTGGATTCAAGGACGATTTTTGCTAATCCAAAGTCGCCGACATGCCCAACCATCTCAGTATCTAAAAGGACATTGCTTGGCTTTAGATCACAATGAACTATGGTGCTATGGCATTGGTTATGACGGTAATCCAATGCGAAAGCAATGTCGATGGAAATCTTTATCCATTGGATGGGACTCAAATTTTTTGAAGGCCCGTATACATCTATTGGTATTGGAGATGGGTGCAACCACTCTTCAAGGCTACCATTGACCATGAACTCATAGACCAAAGCCTTAAAGTCATTTCCGTCATAATCAGTACCTGAGGATACTGTTAGTACCTTCAAAAGATTTCGGTGTTTGATATGCTTTAGAGTCTCACACTCGGCTTTGAAGCTCTTTAGAGCACCATGACTGGTTAAATTAAGCACCTTCACAGCAACATTAGTCCCATTCTCTTGGAGTATTCCCTTGTAAACAGATCCAAAGCTTCCAACACCGATCAAATTAGTGGAAGAAAAACCATCAGTTGCTCTGCGGAGGGTTCGATAAGATAAGTTTTGCCAAGTATTACCTATGGAACTTGAAGTTTGCTTTTGTGCTTTCTTCTTCTTCAACCAACAGACAAACACAAAAACCAGAACAATAACCACCCCTAGAAGCCCGAAGATAGTAGAGAGCAAGAGTTTCAATTTACGAACAACTCCTTTGCTCTTGGAATGTCTACGGATACATTTGGGGAACGAAAATTTCGAGATTCCTCCACAAATCTTGTTGTTTCCGACAATAAAGGTGGCACTTGTATTCTTGAAGACTCCTTCGGTTGGTAACATACCTTCAAAATTGTTATAGGATAAATTCAGAATTTCCAAGAAGTCAAATGCCTCCCAAAACTTCGGAATCTCACCTGACAGATTATTATTGGAAAGATCCAATATCTCAATACTTCTTAATGAGCTAAATGATAGAGGAATGGATCCCTGGAAGTAGTTATCCTTCATTACTAATATTAGCAGTCCATTACAATCGCCTAGAGTGCTTGGAATTTCACCACTAAACATATTGCCTGAAATGTCCAAAGTATTTATATGGTCCATTTGTCCTACTTCTGCTGGAAGGGCCCCACTCAAACGGTTGTACGACAAATTCAGAATGAGGAGGGTTTTAACTGCTGGAAATATGGAACCATTGAGGTTGTTGTTAGAAAGATCGAGCTGCATGAGATTTTGACACTGATCCAGATGTGAACGAATGTGGCCGTGGAAGTGATTCCTATCAAGAAACAGTGCAATCAATTTCTTGTTCTTTTGGAAAGAGGATGAAATTTCCCCCGATAGATTGTTATTCGAGAGTCTCAGATATGCTAGATTTTGAAGATTTCCCACAGTAGACGGGATAGCACCTGAAAGATTGGTGTTGCCCATCGACAAGGTTTCCAAGTTCACAAGATTGCCAAAGCAAGTGATGTTAGTTTGGTCAGTTGGTCTAGAGCCTGAGGAAGACTCCCGCCCAAATAATTCTCGGAAAGAGAAAGGCCCTCCAATGATGATAAGTTCCCAATGGAAGAAGGGATACTTCCTGTTAGATTGTTTGCTCCTAAATAAAGAAACTGGAGCTTCACCAATGAACCCATCTCTGGAGGAACTTCTCCACTCAGTTGGTTTCTAGTCAATCTGAGGCGAAGGAGGTTAAGCCAACCCGATGTGTTCTTGGGGATTTTGCCCGTGAGAGAATTGTTAGCTAGATATAAGAAACGTAACCGGTGCAACCGCCCGATTTGGGGAGGGATTTCATGGTGAAAGCTGTTATTTTGGAGCAACAAATACCTTAAGAAACTGAGATTCCCGATGTGAGGTGATATAGACCCAGAGAGCATCTACGAATTCAGATCCAACACGGTGACTCTGTCATGGTGCCATCGACTACAGGTGACACCGTACCACTGGCAGAGGTTGACCGTATTGTTCCAAGAGCCAAGCATCCCGAGAGGGTCCTCAGTTATGCCAGCCTTGAATGCAAGCAATGCGGATTTGTTGGTCTCATTTGATGCCGTGGAGACTCGTACAAGCCACAATGAAATGGCAATGGCAATGGCAAAAATGAAGCGAGGGAATAGTAACTTTGCAAAAGTAAAGCCCACGAGTTGCATGACTCGAAGCAGAGGTGGACCGAAGGGATGTGCAGGGAGGTCTAAGAAGGGTGAGAGATATGATGGGTGATTCAGGTATGGTGTAGCCACCTCCTTGACAAGAGATTTATAGAGGGTGGGGATTCTGGGGAAAAAAGAAAAGGACTCTTGTTTTTGGTATCAAAAATTCATTTTCGTGCATTCATTTGGCATGAGCGAGTGGCCAGTCCACCACTACTCCCTTGTGTTTCTAGAAATGTCAAGTCAAAAATGAGAAAAACACTTCGAAGGAGCTTAGTTCCGCAGTCTGATCGGCAAAAATTTCGTCCTAGCCGCCTTGCGATTCATGATTAAACAAAGAGTCCTACCACTGTTTTTGATCGACTTAACATTCAAACATGTCTTGACATGACATTCTTTTTTCCTTTTAATCCAATTAGGGATGAAAATCACCACACTGAAGTTCACCATTGAACCCGCACCTACACCAATTTTCGTATGAATGATTAGAGAGATCTTCTCTTTTCTGTTTGGTTACATTTTTTTTATTCCCTTTGCTAGACTTCTTTTTGGCCGCCATTAAAGTAGCGGAGCTTGAAGAGATGGAGAAAAAAATGGAGAAGAAGGACAATTCGAGGCTATATTTTTCTTCGGCAGTAGTTGGAGGAAGACTCTTTCAATTACGTTTCTAATCAATCGGTTACAAATACAGACATCTGCCACCTGGTGTTGTGATGATCATCGAGAAAAGCCGTGGTTCTGGAAATTAAACATTCTTAGTCTTAGTCTTTCTATTGCACGTTGATCTATCTTTTCTCCCCCCACACCATACGTAGGAATACAGGCAAGATCGTTAATGGAACACTGACTGGTTTTCTTGCCGTCCTCTACACGATCCGAGAGGACAACATCGGATTTAGTTTCTGAAACTAAGAACTCTGGAACTCAGCTTCGTTTATCAGCGTTAAGGAAGTTGCATGTTCTATATTGATGCTCCCACTCTTCCTTGCAAGGAAATGACAAAGCAATTTTTTAAAACTAAGATGCTGATCATAGACTTTGGGGATAGGATTGTAATAACAATTAATAGTTGCATACACGTACCAGAAAATCATGCATTGGAATTTCCGTTAAGCGTTAGGAAGTTCCCGAAATTCTGGGGGCTTTTTTCCAATTCACGCGAAAAAAAAATATATTTACCAAAATAGGGTTAAAAAAATATTTGCCAATTTAGGACCCGTTCGGCAGTCTTGGTGCCGAGCGGGCCTATGCTCAGCAGCTGGGCTGCCGAGCAAGGGGCCCGCCCCACCGCTGAGCGGGATCCAGCTTTCCGCTTAGATTTTTTTTCCAATTTTTAATAATTATTATTTTATTTATACTTTTTTTTAAACTTATTTTATTAATGTAATTAATTAAGAATATTCATAAAAGAAAAGTGCTGAGATATATGAAAAACATGTAATTTTCATAATAGATAACAATTGTTAATCGCAATTACATCTACTGACGATGCCATCTTCTTACATTACCTCATGTTCCGCAATTAGGTTCTCTTCGGTGCTTGGCGGGTCTAGTATTATACCGACAAGGACGAGGATCCGACCGAGGAGGATGTGTAAATGATAAAGGTATATCTTGTAAAATTATGCCATGCCCAAACGGTATACATCCTACTGTAGAAAAGCTTGGATAAAAAGGAGGAAAATCTGATCCATACGAAGCGGGAGAAGGAGCTGGAGTCTGCGGCGGTGGATTGTCGGGAAATGCAAAAGTAGATCTCTCGGGAAATGGGACGGCAAACTGGGTTATTTTTTTATTTACCTAAATTCGTAAACATTATAACTATTAAGGGTACAAATAATAATCAAATAAATAAAACAATACTTACGAAACTGCAAAAAATAACTATAACGAGATTTACCTCAAACTATTGAGGGTAAGCACGCGCCGAATAAAGAGCTCAAATTATTAAAAGAAAGCACCGAGTAAGGAGGCCGGCTTTGCTTTTGTCTCAACTTATGTAAAATAAAAAAGTCCCAATTTAATTTAAACATGACGAAAATATTAGCAATAAAATAAAAACATTAACAGCCTATAATAACATCAATAAAGGTACCCGAGGAGAGGGGGATCTCCTTCAACGAACAAATGAGGCCGATGGCTCTGTAATTCACGTGAAGGTGGAGAGGAGAGTGTTCGCGGAGGTGCTGCAAGAGGGCTCTGAGAGTGCGAGAAGAGGGAGACCTCAAAGAGTGCGAGAAGAGGGAGAGTTTTTGAGCAATCTGAGCACGGAGAGAAGAGAAGAGTGTTCTAAGCGCGGAGAGGAGAGGAGAGTGTTCTAAGCGCGGAGAGGAGAGGAGAGCGTTCTGACCGCAAAGAAGAGAGAAGAGCGTTACGAATGCGAAGGGCCTTCGGCTTTGTTTTAAACAAAGCCGAAGGCTCTACAAAACGTGTGAAGGCTCTGCAACACCTTTGCGGGCGCTGGTACGTTGGCCCCCACCTACTCGGTAGTCAGAGTGCCGAGCGGCCGGGGGGGGGGGCACTCAACCCAGCAGAGCAGCAGGCGCCGCTCTGCTGGGCGGAGTGGGCCCCCCCTCGCTCGGCATTATCGATGCCGAGGAGGCCACTCGGCGGTTCCGGTGCCAAGCGTGGGCCCACTCGGCACTTTAAATGCCGAGCGGGTCCTGCTCGGCATTAAGACTGCTGAGTGGACCCCAAATTGGTAAATTTTTTTTTTATACCTGTTTTGGTTTTTTTT
Organism: Rhodamnia argentea; assembly: GCF_020921035.1. Taxonomy (NCBI): domain Eukaryota; kingdom Viridiplantae; phylum Streptophyta; class Magnoliopsida; order Myrtales; family Myrtaceae; genus Rhodamnia; species Rhodamnia argentea. The sequence continues at coordinate 2,442,316 of NC_063154.1, read as the reverse complement.
TTTTTTTTTGCATAATTTGGAAAAAAGCCCAAATTCTGGTCTGCAGAAGATGGAAGAAAAACGAGGTATCCATCTGCCTCCTTCCACCAACCAGGAAATTCTGGTCTGCAGAAGATGGAAAAGAAAAAAGGACAGATTTTTTTTTTTTTTTTTGGGTCAAGACAGATGAGGTGGCCCGATTTAGGAAACCGTATGCAATTAACACAATCAAGATTCTCAGAGCTCAGAAGGCACAATGTGGTGAGTAGAGCATCAAAACGCGCTCAAAGCAACGGAAGAACAAAGGAGAGTTTAGCTGAATTCGCCGGCATCGAATAATACTCAGTCCTCAATAAGAGGTCCTCAACAGCCAGCTTTCCTCATTGACTCATACAGTTTTTATCATCGATGATAAAGCCCCCGTAACCGTAAGTCCTCTCGAGGGACGTTTCTCTTTGTTGATCCTGCGGTTTCTAATTCAAAATAATGGATGATCCAATTCATCACCGGTGCTTGCTTACACTCATTGAAGATTCTATCCACACCCCACCTAACCTGGCTCTGCTATCACTTGTCATGGCATTAGCACTCTGCTTGCTAGGGAAAGTGATTGCATCTACTTACCATCGCCTGCCGCGCATAGCCAAATGACCATTGCTCTCACTAGTGATATTACCATCCAGTCCGTTCAACGTTGATGATGACGCTAACTTCAGAGCTTGGCATTGCTGCTTGTCGCAAGTGGAAAGTCTGATAAGCTAGCTGCCCTACTTCTTTGTAGGCCCGGATCTCGCGCTGTACAAGGATGGAGCAGGAATATTTGTCATTAATGGTCGCAAATTCATTGTTAATGGTTGCAAATTCCCTTGAAACTCTTCAGAATCTTACGTATTTGAATCTTTCGAATAACAAGTTGTCCGAGGTGGTAATTCCATCCTTTTTGCACAATCTAAGCAAATTGATTTATCTGTATCTTGTTGGGAATAACTTTCAAGGGCGCATTCCTCCGTATCTAGATAAGTGTCAAAGATTGACGTAGCAAAAACTTTCTAGTATCAATCTCAGCGATTCCATATTCCCTGTGGTCACAAGTCTCTTCTTTTTGAACTTATTCCACAACCATCTGACTGGGGCCCTTCTCAAGGAAATAGGAGAGATGAAGAACTTAAATTATATGGACATCTCAGGAAACACGTTAGATGGTGAGATACCACGCAGTCTGGGCAATTGTGATGTACTCTGTACTATTAAGATTGCAGGACAACCTCTTCCAAGGGTCCATTCCTCAATCCATTAGTTCATTAAGAGGCATCAAAGTACTTGATCTTTCAGGGAAATAATTTATCTGGAGGGATTCCAAGGTTCTTGGAGGCATTTGATTGGGAATATGCTAATCTATCTTTTAACAATTTTGAAGGCTCTCCACCAACTGAAAGAGTCTTTAAGAATGCAAGTGCCACATTTGTCATTGGAAACGAGATGCTCTGTGGAGGAATTCCTGAATTTCATCTCCCTAAGTGCATCTCTAAAAACTCCAAGAGCAAGCGGCAGGTCCATATCCTGATACTTTCCATCTTTATCCATTTTGGCTTCTGGGAATAGCTCTTCTTCTTGCTTTTTTTGTACTCATGTTGGTTGAAGGAGAAAAGAAAAGAGCCTATTTATAGCCCCGTAGGCGGTGCATGGCAGAATTCTCCATAAAGCAACTAATGGATTTTCTTCAACTAATTTGATTGGTATCAGTAGTTTTGGGTCTGTTTACAAGGGTATACTCGTGAATGGAACGGTTGTCGCTGTGAAAGTGCTGAATTCAATACGCCGTGATGCATTCAAGAGTTTCATGGCTGAATGCGAGGCTCTAAAGCAGATTAGACACTGCAATCTTTTTAAAATCATATCAGTATGCTCAAGCATTGATTATTACGGTAATGATTTTAAGGCTTTAGTCTACGAGTTCATGGTTAATGGAAGCCTTGAAGAGTGGTTGCACCACCATCAAGAACCGACCGAAGCAGATGGGCCTTCAAAAATTTTTAGCCTCCTCCGCAGGATAAAGATTGCCATCGACATTGCTTCTGCATTGGATTATCTTCACAACCACTGTCACAGCCAAATTATTCATTGTGATCTAAAGCCAAGCAATGTTCTCTTAGATGATGAGATGGATGGACATGTTGTTGACTTTGGATTGGCAAAAGATACACCTGACACCAACTCAAGGATAAGCTCAGCTGGTCTAAGAGGAGCAGTTATGCTGCTCCAGGTAAAACCCCCTTGTCCTTCCTTCCTCTCAAAAGAGCCTTACAATTCAAATGATACAGTGGACGCTATTTTTTTTAATGTCTAATGTGAAATTTGACGAAGTGCAGAATATGGGATGGAAAGTGTGGTTACCAAAGAAGGCGATATCCATAGTTATGGCATGCTCTTGCTAGAGACATTTACCTGAATCACTCCCACTGACGATATCTTCAAAGAAAATTTGAACCTTCGGAATTTTGTTAAGGAAGGTTTGCCCGCACGAGTTCTGGAAATTACTGATCCCATTCTATAACAGGGAAGAGAGAACTATGCAGGCCATAGCGGAGACAACACAGTTCAAGAGTGTCTGGTAATGGTCTATGGAATTGGAATTGGCTGCTCAGTTGGAGTACGCAGAGAGAGAATAAGCATCACAGAAGCTGAAACAAACTTCATGCAGCTGGTTTACAAGGATAGGTAATATGCAAAAGCAATGACATTTCTAAAAATTATCACCTTGGCAGACTGACCAGATTCCCTGCATTTGTAGTTACGTTTTTACACTTTTTTCCTGGTCTTAAGGATCGATGGTTTCTGCATCTTCCAACCGTAATCAGCAAATTATAATTGCACTCATATGGAAAGAAATATTGCTCCTCTTTCAGCCGTGATTAAGCTACTCTATGTTTTGTTTCTCCAATGAGAATGAATTCGCTCTTGTTTATTTCCAGTACAACTTGGCAAACAGTACGAGATTATGAAGATGAATACACTGCTCAAGATAGACTACTGTATGTCTGTATGTACTCTTGATACATATGACTATCAGATAGAGGTCTTGACATCCGCATACAACTTTTCTAACTTTAAAAGATCCCAAGTGCTCTCGGGATCTCATCGGTTAAAGCATTCTTGCTCACTCCTCGTATTAATAGATCAAACTATTTAACTAGCATAAAGGAAGAAAAGGATAAATGAACTTGCTTGCATAGCTTTATGAGACATATACAGGCATGCATGAATGCCTCTCTTTTCATGATTCCAAATTTCAAATATACAGTAGCGCTGATATAAAACAGCAACATTCCAAGTATTTTGTTCACTTCTCACACGCCGCCAACTTTCATTTTAAAAGGAACATTGAAACACACCTTTGTTCTTCACGCTCTATCCTATTTATGATATATATCAGAACTCAATTCACCAACCACACGATACGTTAGGAAAGCATCTGCCCCACTTTACATTCTGCACGATGACTCTGTTACCTCCATGGCTTCATCTTCCCATTAGCGGAGAGTTGAGTTTATCTAAATTGAAAAAAAAAATGTGAGTAGTCACGTGCTTGTCTATGCTTAGGTGGTTCAGTTAGACATTTGTAGGAGGGACTAGAAAACTTAATGCTTTAGTATATCACCTGTCCTCGTAAGCCAGCTGCGTAAAGCCTGTCCCTAATCGAACATAGTTGAGCTGCTACATCTGTGATGCTTATTCGATCTCCTGGCACTCCAACTGAGCAAGCGATCCCAATTCCGTAGACCATTAGCAGACAATCCTGGACCGTCCTCTTTCTGCTTTCCCCTGCGTAGCTCTCCACTTCTCGAACTAGAATGGGATCGGTAATCTCTAGGACTCGATCAGGCAAAGCTTCCTCAACAAAAATATGCAGGTTCAAATTTTCTTTGAATATCTCAGCCGTGGGCCTGATTCCTGTGAACATCTCTAGCAAGAGAATGCCATAACTGTAGACATCACCTTTAATGGAAACTGCACTACCCATTCCATATTCTGCACATATCAAGAACCATGTATGATTGAGCTATGAGAAAATAATATATGCAAAATCTCATTATAAAGTTAAAAATTTTTGTGAAAATATGCCATCAACAATTTTGTGATGAACCAATTGTTCATTTGAGGGACACAAGGGGACAACCTGGAGCTGCATAACCAATTGTCCCTCGCAAACCAGCTGAGCTTATATTTGTGTTCGCGTCAAATGCGGATTCAAGGATGATCTTTGCCAATCCAAAATCACCAACATGTCCAACCATCTCAATGTCTAAAAGGACATTGCTTGGCTTTAGATCACAATGAACTGTGGCAATGTGGCATTGGTTATGAAGATAGTCCAATGCAAAAGCAATGTCAATGGAAATCTCTATCCGTTGGATGAAACTCAAATTTTTTGAAGCCCCGTTTGCATCAATCGGTATTGGATATGGGTGCAACCACTCTTCAAGGCTACCATTGATCATGAACTCATAGACCAAAGCCTTAAAATCATTTCCGTCATAATCAGTACCTGAGCATACAGTTAGTACCTTCAAAAGATTTCGGTGTTTGATATGCTTTAGAGCCTCGCACTCGGCTTTGAAGCTCTTCAAAGCACCTTGACGTGTTAAATTAAGCACCTTCACAGCGACGTTAGTTCCATCCTCCTGGAGTATTCCCCTATAAACAGATCCAAAACTGCCAACACCGATCAAATTAGTTGAAGAAAAACCGTCAGTTGCTTTAAGTAGAGTCCCATAAGATAAGTTTTGCCAGATCTCATCTATGGAACTTAAAGTCGGTTGTTCAGCTTTCTTCTTCTTCAACCAGCATACATACACAAAAACCAGAACGAGAACCACCCCTAGAAGTGCAAAGAGAATAGAGAGCGTGAGTTTCAATTTACGAACTACTCCTTTGTTCTTGAAGTGTGGAGAGATGCATTTAGGAAGTCCAAATTCTGGGATTCCTCCACACAACTTGTTTCCAGTAATAAAAGTGGCACTCGCATTCTTGAAGACGCCCTCAGTTGGTAACATTCCTTCAAAATTGTTATAGGATAAATTCAGAATCCCCAAGAAGGGAAAGGCCTCTAAGAACCTCGGAATTTCGCCGGATAGATTGTTGTTTGAAAGATCCAATTCCTCAATGCTTCTTCATGAGCTAATTGATTGGGGAATGAATCCTTGGAAGTGGTTGTCCTTCATTCGCAAAACTAGCAGTCCATCACAATCGCCCAAAGTGCTCGGAATTTCACCACTGAACATATTGCCTGAAATGTCCAAAGAATTTATATGTTCAACTTTTCCTACTTCCACCGGAAGGGACCCATTCAAATGGTTGTCAGACAAGTTCAAATAGAGAAGACTTTTAACAGCTGGGAATACGGAACCCCTGAGATTGTTGTTTGAAAGATCGAGCATCGTCAGACTTTGACACTCATCTAGATGCGAAGGAATGTGCCCATGGAAGTGATTCCCATCAAGATATAATGCAATCAATCTCTTGTTCTTATGAAAAGAGGATGATATTACCCCCGATAGATTGTTAGTGGAGAGATCCACATATGTTAGATTTGGAAGGTTTTCCACGTCAAACGGGATGGCACCTGAAAGAATATTGTTGGTCATATGCAAGATTTCCAAGTTCACGAGATTGCCCATTGCTCTAGGAATCTCACCAGTAATAGGATTTAGGCCCAGGGCCAATGTCGTGATGGCAAGGGACAAATTACCAATGCATTCCGGCACCGGCCCACCGAGTCTATTAGTATGCATGCTCAAGAGGTATAAGCTGGTCATATTGGTTAATGAGCAAATAAAGCTCAAGTCACCAGATCCCCCACTTCCAAGATGGTTAGTGTGAATGCTTAACCGTCGAAGGTTACGCAAATTTTCAAAAGAAGGTACGTTCCCGGAGAGTCTGTTGCCTCCAAGTTGAAGGGTCTGTAGATTTGTGGCATTATTAGGTATACACGGTGGGATTGATCCAACAAACTGGTTACCGTAGATGCTGAAAAGTTTTAAGCTGGGGAGACAAAAGCCCATTGCAGAGGGAAGACTTCCATGTATTTGGTTACCTCCGACGTTGAATTCTTCCAATGAAGATAAATTGTAGAGGGAAGACGGAAACGTACCGGACAACGAGTTCTCTCCAAAATCAAGTTGTGTTAGTTTGGTCAGTTGGCTTAGAACCCAAGGAAGACTCCCGCTTAAGTTGTTGTAGACAAGATAAAGCATCTCCAACGATGACAAGTTGCCGATGGAAAAAGGGACACTGCCCGTTAGATTGTTTCTTCCTAAATGAAGATACCGAAGCTTCACCAAGGAACCTATCTCTGGAGGAACTTCTCCACCGAGTTGGTTACCAGCCAATACAAGGAGATTCAGGTTAAGGCAGCCCGATGTGTTCTTGGGAATTTCGCCGATGAGAGAATTATTGCCCAGAATCAAGATGCTTAACCGTCGCAACCGACCGATTTGGGGAGGGATTTCCTGGCAAAAGCTGTTGTTATAGAGCCTTAATTCCCTCAAGAAGCTAAGGTTCCCGATATGAGGAGAGATAGGCCCCGACAGTTTCAAGGAGTAGAGGTTCAACGCAGTGACTCTATTGCGGTGCCGGCGGCCGCATGTGACCCCGTACCATTGACAGAGGTCGACCGTATTGTTCCAGGAGTTAAACACCCCGAGGGGGTCCTCGGTTATCCCGGCCTTGAATGCAAGCAATGCGGATTTGTCGGTTTCATTTGATGTCAAGGAGACTCGGGCAAAGCACGAGGCAATAGCAATCCCAAGAATGAAGCAACGAAACTGTAAGTTTGTAGAATTAAAGCCCAAGATCTGCATAACTCAAAGCAGAAGTGGAATATGAAGTGATGTTACTGGGAGACTAAGAAGCGATTTTGTAGAGAGTCTCTTCTCTTCTTTGGTCTCATAGGTCGTATTTGTCTGCGTCAACTAGGCATAAGTGAGTGGCCAAGCTGGGTGCTAAAAAGCAAGAAAGATGTGACATTTCTCCTAGCGGCCTCTCTACCGTAGAATTAAAATTGAAAAGTTTTAATGAAATCAGACGTCGGCTGAAATTGATTTTGCACAACATGACAAGAAGGAAATGACAATTAAATGGGGAAGGAGCATGCCGTGATTGGCACGAAAGTAGATAGATAAGTGGCAGATTGACTTGAGTCATCCCCTACTGCCCCGTGTTTACTTTTGAAAGTAATTTCTGAGATTTTTTTTTTACCAAACACTTGGATTTTGATAATTGAGAATGAAAAATCGGCAAATTTGCAAACCGAACTCGTTCAGTTCTCGCCGAGCTTCGTCTATGCTGATGGGCAGAAATTTGTTCCTACCGGCTTTTGATTCATGACGTCATTAATCTTATTAAGACACACGTGTGAGTTGTGAAAAAAGTTTTATTTCAAAAAATTGATGTCGTATGAAGTAGTTAATATATTTCCATTGACCCATAACTCATTAAGTTAAATTGTTTGAGTGAAAGTAGATTTAATCTGATATATAAACAAGCTCGAATTTAAATTCCCTCTTCGTCAAACTTATCTCCAACGCCACATGTTTTGCATCTCCAAGGTCCAACTTGGCGAACTCTTGACGCCAATGTCTAGTGCAGTAGGACCCAGGCAACGCTCCCACACTTCCTTGCAAGAAAATGACCGCTTAGCGGGATTGTTGTATCAGCAAGTAATAGTTGCAAACGCATGTCAGACAATCATGCATTGTGTTCTCTCAAATCCGTTCTAGTTCTCCCTATATGCATAGGATGTTCATGAAGGATGTCAACAGCTGCCCGTTCTAATTTGTCATCAACGTGAAGCCCCTGTTAAGTCCTTTCTAGGAACATTCTCTTCATCGATCCTGCGGATTCCGATTCAAAACAATGGATGACTACCAACTCATAACCGCTTCTACTTCCAATCGCCTGCCACGAGTAGGCGAATGACCATCCCGGTCACTGTTAATATCATCATCCAGTCCGTTCCCCTCCACGCCCAGACCATTGTTGTTCACACTCACTTCAGAGCTGGCATTGCTGCTTGTCGCAAGTGGGGAGTCTGACACGCTACCTGTCCTACTTCTTGTAGGCCCAGATCTCACGCTATACGTGGATGAAGCGGGAATATTTGTCATCAATGGTCGCAAATTCCCAGGAATGCTTCGCCTCATGTCCTAGATCAGGTTGAAATACGATCACATCACAAAATAAAATCAATCTAATTAAAACACGGCCCTGAGTACTAGAAGTGAGTATAGAAATCCCGAAATTCAGGTATTAGCACTATAATAATGAACTAATACATTATTATAGCCATATCCTAGGATTTCTTGGATAGTGTTTGCCCAAAGCCTGAGGAGAATGTTTATTGTCTTGCTGGGTTTGCACCACTTTCCTCATGTTTATTACTCTTTCCAACAATTTAGTGCCAGAAACTCTCCTTAACAAGTCTCTTTGGATACTTGTCAAGTGGATCTTCCATACCGAACGGTGAAAAATATTTTCCAATCCATTTTTAGATTTCAATCGAACACCGAAAAATATTGTCATCTTCCTAAAAAATTGCTTCCTGAAAAATAATTTCCGGAAACATATCATTTTTTGCGAAACGAAACAAACGGAGCCTAAACGATAATTGTTGTCATTTTCAAGACCAAAAAATCCAAAGCCCTCGCCTATACTTTGACTCAACATATAGGGTGAGTTTGGTTCGACATTTAGAAGTAGCATTTGGCCCCGAATGCTCCTTTGAAAAATGTTGAACCCTTTGGCAAGCATTTCGAAGGAGCATTTGGCCAAATATTCCTCTTGGGAAGGCTGAAAGCCCAATGCTAGAAGCCCCAGCATTAGGCTTTTTAGCATTTTCGGGATGCTAAGGATGGGATTAATGAAATATGTTGACTTGCCTTTTTTGCCCTCAAACTTTTTCAAAAGTCCAAGTTTGCCCTTTTGGTAGCCCCGCTCTCTTTTCTTCAACATCGATCGATAGAGAGACTTCTTTTGCGCCTCGCCGTAGCGTCTTCTCCCTTGCGTCCGGTCGCTCTCCCTCCGTTTGCTCCCTCGCGTTTGGTCGCTCCTTCACTCGATTTCTCCCTCTCTCGAACGCGCTCTTTCGCTAAGACCAGGTGACTTTTCTTCGCTCTCTCCCTCGCTTGACTAGTTGGTGGCGTTGATTTGAGCAGATCTTAGGGTTTCCATGTTGCTATTTTGCTTCCCCCTTCAATGCCCCGATTGTACCACTCTTGGAAAGGGATCCGATCGATTGATTCCCTAAGAGCTTTAGTAATTTTTTTTTCCAAAGATAATCAAACAAAATATGGCCTCCGGTATCAAAAATTAGGATAGATTGGTAGCAAGGTAACCAATTTCCCTACCCGCAGAGATTGTGACAAACTAGGTGCAAAAGAGGTAAAGTTTTGGAAGGAAAGGCGTTGCATTATGTATTCTCGGGGGGACTAAGATCTGTAAGAACTATGATTAGTATAACTTCTATCCGAGCTTTGCGAAAGACCAGCAAAGTTATGTGCGGTGAAGCCAAAATTAGCATCCGTAACAGGGGAGACTAACTTGTGACTTGTTAGTAATGCAACTCTTGTAAAGAGATCGGTATGAGAAGCATGACAAGACAAGGCGTTTGTGGTCATGTGCCCCGAGATTGTGTCGAAGGATTTTGTTTTTGGGGTGGTTCCTCTATAAGGCTGCCGAAGTTATTATTGTAAGTGATTATTCAAAAATCCCGCTATGCTTATACTGTGTTATGTAATAAATCCCATTTTGCTTATTGTTCTCTCGCGAGGCTCAAAGAACTCGGATATAAAAGGATATGAAGTGAAAATTGTGCATATGGATCTTTTTTCCCTAAATTTGTTAGGGTTCCTGCTGCTCTTCTTTCCCCAAAAAAATTTGCAACCTTTATTGCATGGAAACTTAGCATATACATGCTTATCATGTTCACCAGGACCCAGGTTGAAAGATGAACTCAAAACTGGATATCTAGAATGGCATACTTCAATTATAAGTAACAATATGTAACAGACGTCATATGCTTGCTCTAATGATCACATGCTTGGTAAGCTATGGTGTATATATGGGGAAGCCTCAATAGACTTTTCTACCATATTTGTTTTTTTTTTTCTCCTTTTTGCTCCTTTTAGTTCAATAAAGGGTTGTGTCTGTATTCCTTCCTTACGCCTCATCCACTTTTATGCTCCTTTTAGTTCAATAAAGGGATCCGATATGATCGTTTTGAACCGCTGAAATTGTGTTTCATGTGGCGTTTGTATTGATTTTCAACCTGATCTTATGGTTCAAGTGCTCTATTTTATGATATGTTTTGTCATTTGCATTAGTCTTTGATTAAATTTTTTAGAACAATTATGTTGATGGAATGTTTGCTAAGTTCTTCTTGAGTCCATGCTCCTATTTTAGAGACATTATGGGCTTATATGTTTGCGTGGATGTATTTTGCTGGCTGAATTAGGTTTTGTTTGTGGTCTTTTCTATTGTTTTAATAGTAGATGGCAAGTTCATCAAAGGAAAAAGCTGTTTGGAGCTCGGAGGATGTAGAAACCTTTTGTAGGTTGTGCGTTGAAGAAATTGAAAAAGGCAACCGTCCTTCAAACAACAAAAGGGATGGATGAACAGTCATAATTAACAAGTTTGAGGAGCAAAGGCACAAAAAGTATGATAAAAATAAAATGAAGAGTAAGTGGGACAATCTTAAGGACGAATGGAGACGATGGAGGTCATTGACTCTGAAAGAAACGGGAGTAGAATGGGATCCAATGAAGAATACTATTGATGCAACCGAGGAATGGTGGGAGAAGAAAATTCAGGTTTTTGTTCTCTTCTTTGGTTACTTTTTTTTTTTTTTCAAAGTTCACTTTATAATATAACTCATGAACATATTTAATATAACAGGAAAATCCTAAGTTTAGAGCTTTTAAAACGAAAGGCATTAAGCCGAGCCTTCAAGCTTTGATGGACAAAATGTTCGGTGATACGGTTGCCACTGGAAGTGTCACATGGACACCTGGGCGCGGTTTGTGTGTTGATAAGGATGATGTGGCCACACAACTTGATATTGAGGATTGTGCAGGTTCTACCGATGAAAATATAGAGTGTAGTGTTGGTGAAAAGACTGTGGATCGGGCTCAAAGCAAAAAAAGAGCATCGCAAAGTTCAGTGAGGCATGCACCAAATAAGAAACAAAAGAAATTGAGTACAAGTGCCGAGCTAAGTTCACAAATGGAAAGAATTGTTTTAGCTTTTGAAACTAGGAGCAATGCCCCAACTGTTGTGAGGGAATTTGATCCTTACAAAGAAATCATGGACGCTTTGGATGGCATACCCGAGATTATGCAAGATGGAGAGCTATACTTTTTTGCACTAGAACATTTTGCAAAAAAGAAGGATTTTAGGGAAATCTTCATGAACTTACGTGACAACGAGAAAAAAGTCCAATGGATCAAGCGTCGGTTCGAGAAGCATACTTCAAAGTAGGAATGCTCGTTATTTATTTTGACTTTTTCATATGCTATGTTGCTGTAATAGACCGATTTGGTGTTCTCTTTGCACTACTTATTTGTATTAGTTAGACTATTTCCTTGTGAGACTCTGTTATTTTAAGTTGGTGTTATCTTTATTTTGTGGAGGTTGCATATTTATGATGGTCAATTTGTGTGATGTTGATGAATGATTTACATAACTTGTTACCTCATTTTGTTATTTTATCCGGTTATGGATGAAAGTGCTCTTGACAGGGAAACCCAAGCAATAGTGCATGTAAAAGAGGAAGATGAATTTTTGTTAGCTTGCACAGTCGCCCATTTTGTAGCTGTTTATCAGACAAGATACCGATCCAAACAACCGTGCATGACCTCATCATATACAGGAAATGCATGGTTAAGAGAGCTAATGGATATTGATGCTAATTCGGTAAGGTGTTATAGAATGCTTAGAATGGATAGAGCTGTCTTTAATAATTTAACGCAGGAATTAGTGACATGATATGATCTTCAAGGATCTAGGAATATTGATGTTGTAGAAATGGTGGGAATGTTTCTTCATATTTTAGGACATGGTGTAAGTAACAAGTTAGCACAAGAGCGCTTTCAGCACTCTGGGGAAACCATATGCAGATTATTTAGCTTAGTGCTGGATAAAGTATGTGAAATGGGAGCATATTTGATTCAACCATCCGATCGACAATTCAAGGAAGTTCCAAAGAAGATCCGGAATAATCAAAGATTTTATCCACATTTTAAGGTTAGTTATGATTATACAATAGAAAGGATGAGCATAAATATAAATCAAGTAATATTTGCATTCTTGTTTTAGGATTGCATTGGAGCTATAGATGGTATGCATATCCCAGCGGTGGTACCTACACAAGATCAACTTCGTTTTATTGGACGAAAAGGAACATCGACGCAAAACGTGATGGCTGTGTGCAATTTTAACATGGAATTTACTTTTGTAATGGCCGGTTGGGAGGGAACAACTCATGATACACGTATTTTCTATGAAGCAATCCGTGAGAACACTTATCCTCATCCTCCGAAAGGTTCGTCAATTGATGGTTTTTATATATTTCTTTATGTATGTGGTATATGTTGTTTAAATTTATGTAATCATTGTGTAGGTAAATACTATTTGGTAGATGCTGGATATCCAAATCTCACGGGTTATTTGGGGCCATACAAAGAAGTTAGATATCATTTGCCCGAGTTTCAACGAGGTCCCGCACCTACAGGTCATAAAGAAGTGTTCAACCGTGCCCACTCCTCACTGCGATCAACAATTGAGCGAACCTTTGGTGTATTGAAAAAGAAGTGGAAGATTCTAAAGGGTATGCCTAGTTATCCATATCAAAAGCAAGTGAAAATTGTGATAGCGGCAATGACTTTGCACAATTACATACAAAAAAATGCCGTGGATGATGCACATTTTGCAAGAGTAGATTTGGATCCCAATTTATATATAGTAGATTCCGATGATGTAAATGGGGAGGGTAGTGCTTCAAATGATGATGCAACATCCGACATGGCACGTTTGCGTGATCAAATAGCTCGTAGTTTAAGAAATGTTTAAGGATGTTTGCAAAAGTACCTTGTGGTGTACGTTCCCATGAATGTTCTGTCTTGGTATAGCATTTTGATTTGTCTCAACACTAGTACGAAGCATCGGTGAAGTCAAGAAGCGGGAAGAAGGCCATTTCCACGGTGTTTCCCCGCCTCTGCCATATCTCTCTCTTTGTATTTTGCATGCTTGATCACGACTTCTACATTGGCGATGCAATGTGGGTAGCTCTCCTTTTTTTTTGTTATGACAGAGCACTTTGATTTTTCATTTTCTTTTTTTAAATCCGATCGAGATTTGATAATGAATAGATTGATAGCTCCCCTGTTTCGAGAGTTATTTTTTTTTTAATCGTTTCATTACCTTTTTTTTTTGTGGCCGGGAGCTTCCTCATTGCGGGACTACGTGCGCGACATGATCAATTATAGGGTGATTCTCCATATTCCAATTACCAACGTGCGCGACATGATCAACTAAGAAAATCGGCATCCGTCATCGAGCACATATTGTATTTTTGGAGAAGTAAGAAATCAATCAAAAAGGATTGCCAAAGATCTATCGATAGCAAATAAATCATGCAAAGAAGAGAGAATGAAACAATTATTTTCAATAAAAATTTGCTAGAACAAATTAATCAATGGGCAAAACTAAATTAATTCATATTTTTAACATTGTTGGCAATCTTTTCAATTTTAAACCAATTAAAAATAAATAGCGTAAAATAGTCACCCAAAGGAGCTTTCCTAATGTATTTCTACCAAACAGCATTTAACCCAAAGCCCCTTGAAAATGTTAAGTTTACCAAATAGTCTTTGCATTTCCACAAGGAGCTTTTAGCTTTCAGCATTTGCATTCCCCCAAAGCTCTTTCCAAATGTCGAACCAAACCCACCCATAGTCTGCACACGAGAGAAAGGAAACCAGAAGAGGAGAATGTAAGAAGATTTGCGTAATTCGCAGAAGTGAAATGGCCACGGTCGGCGATTGAGTGTTTCAGAAGCTCAATGGCACTGTGCCCTGGTCGCTGATCGAGGGTCCCTGTCATCATCTTTTCCATGGAAAAAGAGATCCCTGAATGAACATGTATGCGTGACAAAGAGATCTTAAAAGTCTTGAGCTTGGTCGAAGTCAATGACTTGACGGGTCTCTTACGGTGAAACTATTTTTCCAGGGGTGAGTAGAGGAAATCTGGAATTAGACTGCAGAAAATGAACATCGAACTCGCTACAAATATCTTCTCTGAGAGGCTCATTCCATTTTGAACCAAAATCTCTCCGCTTTAAGCATATGGAACATATTGACTTCCCTTCTCCTAAGTTTCCGACATGGCATCACATCTTCACCATTGTTCTCTTGTTGTGTTCCTACAACCGAGTCTCCTTCGCCTCCAATAATGAAACGGATAGGATTGCGTTGCTGGAGTTCAAGTCGGGAATAACTTTAGATCCCTTCGGGGTGTTCAGCTCATGGAACGACAGCATTGACTTCTGCCGGTGGTCTGGTGTTACGTGTAGTCGCCGGCACCACAGCCGAGTCACGGTATTGGACCTAAATTCACAGAAGCTCTCGGGATCAATCTCCCCTCACGTCGGGAACCTCAGCTTCTTGAGGGAATTACGGCTTCAAAACAATAGTTTTGACCATGAAATCCCACGGCAAATTGGACGGCTGCACCGCTTACGTTTCTTAGAATTGTCCAATAACTCTCTGGCGGGGGATATACCCAGGAACATATCAGGTTGCACGAACCTTATTGGCATTGGATTGCGGAATAACAGACTGACTGGACAAGTTCCCAGAGAGCTCGGTACGCTATTGAAGCTTCAGCATCTTGTTTTAATGGCAAACAATTTGTCAGGAAGCATCCCTCCAAGCATTGGCAACTTATCGTCCCTCGAGGATCTTTATCTTACTTTTAACTCCTTGAGTGGGAGCATTCCTGGGGCTCTTGGCCAACTAACCAAACTAGCCACACTTACTTTGGGATTCAACATGCTTTCCGGTACGCTCCCTGCTTCCCTCTTCAACCTGTCTTCATTGACTCAATTTGACGTATCATGTAACCAAATACATGGAAGTCTTCCTGCAACCATAGGCCTCACTCTCTCGTCTCTCGAATACTTCAACGTGGCCTCGAACCAATTTGATGGATCAATCCCATTCTCAATCTCTAATGCAACGAACCTCCGTGTACTTCCACTAGAGGACAACAATCTTTCAGGGAGCATACCTTCTTTTGAACGCCTACATAATCTTGAATGGTTTTCCATTCGCTCCAATCATCTCGGAAGCGGGGGCTCCCATGACTTGAGCTTCCTTTGCTCCTTAACAAATGCCTCTAGCTTAAAAGAGTTGAATGTCATGGAAAACAGACTGGGTGGGTCACTGCCTCAGTGCATTGGCAATTTCTCCATTACTCTCACAGCATTGGGGGTAAGCAAGAATGTTATAACAGGGGAGATCCCAAGAGCAATTGGGAATCTTGTGAACTTAGAAAAGTTGTATGTGGATGGCAACAGTCTTTCAGGTACATTCCCGTTAGACTTGAAAAACCTTCAGAATCTTACATATTTGAATCTCTCAAACAACAAGTTGTCCGGGGTACTTCCATCCTTTTTGCACAATCTGAGCGAATTGATTTATCTGTATCTTGATGGGAATAACTTTCAAGGGCACATTCCTCCGCATCTTGATAAGTGTCAACGATTGCTGTCGCTTGATCTTTCTAGTAACAATCTCAGCGATTCCGGAATCCCAGTGGTCACAAGTCTCTTCTTTTTGAACTTATCCCACAACCATCTGACCGGGGCCCTTCCCAAGGAAATAGGGGAGATGAAGAACTTAAACTATATGGACATATCAGGAAACATGTTAGATGGTGACATGCCAAGCAGTCTGGGCAATTGTGCTGTACTCGTACTATTAAGATTGCAGGACAACCTCTTCCAAGGGTCCATTCCTCAATCCCTTAGTTCGTTAAGAGGCATCAAAATACTTGATCTTTCATGCAATAATTTATCTGGAGGGATTCCAAGGTTCTTGGAGGCATTTGATTTGGAATATGCTAATTTATCATTTAACAATTTTGAAGGCTCTCTACCAACTGAAGGAGTCTTTAAGAATGCAACTGCCGCATTTGTCATTGGAAACGAGATGCTCTGTGGAGGAATTCCTGAATTTCATCTCCCTAAGTGCATCTCTAAAAACTCCAAAAGCAAGCGGCTTGTCCATATCCTGATACTTTCCATCGCTATCACCTTTGGGCTTCTGGGAGTAGCTCTTCTTCCTTTTTTGTACTCATGTTGGTTGAAGGAGAAAAGAAAAGAGCCTATTTCGAGCCCCGGAGGCGGTACATGGCAGAATCTACCTTATGGAATTCTCCTAAGAGCAACTAATGGATTTTCTTCAACTAATTTGATTGGTATCGGTAGTTTTGGGTCTGTTTACAAGGGTATACTCGAGAATGGAACGGTTGTCGCTGTGAAGGTGCTGAATGTAACTCGTCATGGTGCATTGAAGAGTTTCATGGCTGAATGTGAGGCTCTCAAGCACATCAGACACCGAAATCTTTTGAAAATCCTGTCAGTATGCTCAAGCATTGATTACTGCGGTAATGAGTTTAAGGCTTTAATCTACAAGTTCATGGTTAATGGCAGCCTTGAAGAGTGGTTACACCACCATCAAGAACCGACCGAAGCAGATGGGCCTTCAAAATCTTTGAGCCTCCTCCGTAGGATAAAGATAGCCATCGACATTGCTTCTGCATTGGATTATCTTCACAACCACTGTCACAGCCAAATTATTCATTGTGATCTAAAGCCAAGCAATGTTCTCTTAGATGATGAGATGGATGGACATGTCGGTGACTTTGGATTGGCAAAAATCGTCCTTGAAAATACACCTGACACCAACTCAAAGATAAGTTCAGCTGGTCTAAGAGGAACGGTTGGTTATGCTGCTCCAGGTAAAACCCCCTTGTCCTTCCTTCCTCTCAAAAGAACATTACAATTCATGATGATACTGTGGACGCTATGTTCTGTTATGTCTAATGTGAAATTTGGACGAAGTGCAGAATATGGAATGGGAAGTGTGGTTTCTAGAGAAGGCGATGTCTATAGTTATGGAATGCTCTTGCTAGAGATGTTCACCGGAATCAGGCCCACAGATGAGAGCTTCAAAGAAAATTTGAACCTTCACAATTTTGTTGTGGAAGCTTTGCCCGCCCGAGTTCTAGAAATTACTGATCCCATTCTACTTCAGGGAAGAAAGAACTATGCATGCCATAGCAGAGACAATGCAGTTCAAGAGTGTCTGGTAATGGTCTATGGAATTGGAATTGGCTGCTCAGTTGGAGTACCCAGAGAGAGAATGAGCATCACAGAAGCTGGAACTCAACTATGTTTGATTAGGGACAAACTTCACGCAGCTGGTTTACAAGGATAGGTAATGACATTTCTAAAAATTCACCTAAAGCCTAGTCAAGCATACAGAAGTGTGCCTGAACACTCGAGCACTGGGAATGACTAACATTTCTTTCCAGCCTAGACTAAGAGAGAGCAATACATATTCTCAGATATACGTGGAGGGCGAAATTCAATGTTACATCACAAGGCATTGAAACAGCTGACTAGGAACCTCATATGTTACATCTTACGTGTCTTTCTGCACTTGCACTAGAACAGTCATGCTTATAGGGCTTTGTGGTTCACTAAAAGAATTGGCTTCTGACCAGATCCCCTGCATTGGTAACTAATTTTTTACACTTTTTTTCCTGGTCTTAAGAATTGATGGTTTCTGCATCTTCCATAGGCTCATTCCACTCTGCAGGACGCCTGAGGAGTGGATTGGAAGAAGTATGATGCGGAGCTGCTAGATCCAAAGCAAAAGCTTTTGAGCTTGGAGGTCCAACAGATCCAAAGCTTATCAGCAAATTATAGTTGAACTCATATGGAAGGAAATGCTGCTCCTCTTTCAGCCGTAATCATGCTACTCTATGTTTTGTTTCTTGAATGAGAATGAATTCGTGCTTGTTTATTTCCAGTACAACTTATATGAAGATGAGTACACTGCTCAAGATAGACTACCGTATGTACTCTTGATACATATGACTATGAGATAAAGGTCTTGTTAGGATGCAAGTCATCAGCTTTCATCTCCATCAGAATAGGAGACCAAACTGCTTGAGATTCTATTGTAGATATGTTCAGCACAAATCCAGATACGTAGTGTCATTAAACGTATTAGACCGCGGACAGCACGTGATTCTGGTGAACAGAAAAACATGAACAATCGATCTCAGAAGTACTTTTCTAGATACAGAGGAACGCGCCCTCGAAAGTTATTCCCATCAAGATACGGATAAATCCATTTGCTTAGAGTTTGCATAAAGGATGGAGCTACCCCTTGACAGATTGTGGTATGAGAGATTCAAGTACGCAATGCTTTGCAGATTTTTCAAGTCAAACGGGATTGTACCTGAAAGATTGTTGCTCTAGGGATCTCACCGGTTAAAGCATTCTTGCTCGCTCCCAATGCTACAAGAGTATAGGGAAGTCGCCAATGCACTGAGGCAGTGACCCAATCATTCTATTTTCCATGACATTCAACTCGATTAAGCTAGAGGCATCTGTTAAGGAAGCAAAGGAAGCTCAAGTCATGGGAACCCCCACTTCTGATATGATAGGAGTGAATCAAAAACCATTGAAGGTTATGCAGTTTGTTAAGAGAAAGTATGTTCCCTGAAAGATTGTTGTCTATGCTCGCGGCATTAGAAATAAGATGAAAAGAAGTCATGGCTGATAGTCGTATGGATTTGATGGCCATTTTCCTGCATCTTCTCTGCTAAGGCAAACGAGGAGTGGTATCACGACCGGTCGACTTTTCAATTTTTTTGTCCGTGCAGTGGAATGAACGTCTTAAAAATTCCAAGCAATGAGAGAAAGTTTGATCATTTCCTCCATTTCTTGAACTTGATTATGATGGTTTGGTCTTCCTCATGAAAGTGGTAGAGTGACTACAATCTTTGCTTGTAAGTTATTTGGGTGAGATGATGGAATAACGTAATCTGCTCTCCCAAGCATGATGTTTCCTCGTATTAATAGATCGAACTAATTAACTAGCATAAAAGAAGAAAAGGATAAACGAACTTGCTTGCATAGCTTTATGAGACATATACAGCGTTGCATGTATGCCTTTCCTTTCAGTTGTCCAAATATACGACAGGGCTTACAGAAAACAGCAACATTCCAAATACTCTGTTCACTTCTCACACGCCGCCAACTTTCATTTCAAAAGGAACATTGAAACACACCTTTGTTCTTCAAGGTCTAAACTATTCATAATTTGTATCAGAGCTCAATTCACCAACCTCACGATGCATTAGAAAAGCATCTGCCCCACATTAATTCTGCACGATGACTCTGTTACCTCCATGGCTTCGTTGAGTTCATCTAAATTGAAAAAAAACAATGTGAGTTAGGCATTTGTAGGAGGGACTAGAAAACTTAATGCTTTAGTACATCACCTATTCTCGTAAGCCAGCAGCGTAAAGTATGTCCGTAATCGAACATAGTTGAGCTGCTACATCTGTGATGCTCATTCGCTCTCCTGGCACTCCAACTGAGCAAGCGATCCCAATTCCGTAGACCATTAGCAGACAATCTTGGACCGTGCTACTTCTGCTTTCACCTGCGTAGCTCTCCATTTCCCGAATTAGAATGGGATCGGTAATCTCTAGGACTCGTTCAGGCAATGCTTCCTCAATAAAAATATGCAGGTTCAAATTTTCTTTGAATATCTCAGCCGTGTGCCTAATTCCTGTGAACATCTCTTGCAAGAGAATGCCATAACTGTAGACATCACCTCTAATAGAAACCGCACTACCTATTCCATATTCTGCACATATCAAGAACCACGTATGGTTGAGCTATGAGAAAATAATATATGCAAAATATCATTATTAAGTTAAAAATTTTTGGAAAAAAGATGCCATTACAATTTGTGATGTACAATAGAACAAATACTTCGTTTGAGGTAACCAATTGTCCCTCGCAATCCAACTGAGCTTATGCTTGTGTTCGTGCCAGACATGGATTCAAGGATGATCTTTGCCAATCCAAAGTCACCGACATGTCCAACCATCTCAACATCTAAAAGGGTATTGTTTGGCTTTAGATCACAATGAACTGTGGCAATATGGCATTGGTTATGAAGATAATCCAATGCAAAAGCAATGTCAATGGAAATCTTTATCCTTTGGATGAGACTCAAATTTTTTGAAGGCCCCGTATGCATCAGCTGGCATTGGATCTGGGTGCAACCACTCTTCGAGACTACCATTGATCATAAACTCATAGACCAATGCCTTAAAATCATTTCTATTATAATCAGTACCAGAGCATACCGTTAGCACCTTCAAAAGATTTCGATGTTTGATATGCTTGAGAGCCTCGCACTCGGTTTTGAAGCTTTTTAGGGCACCATGACGTGTTAAATTAAGCACTTTCACAGCAACGTAAGTCTCATTCTCCTGGAGTAATCCCCTGTAAACAGATCCAAAACTGCCTACCCCAATCAAATTAGTTGAAGAAAAACCGTCAGTTGCTTTAAAAAGAGTCGAATAAGATAAGTTTTGCCAGGTATCAGCTATGGAACTTAAAGTCGGTTGTTGTACTTTCTTCTTCTTCAACCAGCATGCATACACAAAAACCAGAACAAGAACCACCCCTAGAAGTCCAAAAACAATAGAGAACGTGAGTTTCGAAAACATGAACAACTCCTTGGCTCTTGGAATGTGGAGAGACGCATTTAGGGAGTCCAAATTCTGGAATTCCTCCACGCAACTTGTTTCCGGTAACAAAAGTGGCACTTGCATTCTTGAAGACAACCTCAGTTGGTAACATTCCTTCAAAATTGTTGTAGGATAAGTTCAGGATCCTCAGGAAGTCAAATGCTTCTAAGAATTTTGGGATTTCGCCTGATAGATTGTTTGTTTGAAAGATCCAATTCCTCAATGCTTCTTCATGAGCTAATTGATTGGGGAATGGATCCTTGGAAGTGGTTATCCTTCATTTGCAAAACTAGCAGTCCGTCGCAATCACCTAGAGTGCTCGGAATTTCACCACTGAACATATTGCTTGAAATGTCCAAAGAATTTATATGTTCAATTTTTCCTACTTCCACCGGAAGGGACCCATTCAAATGGTTGTCAAACAAGTTCAAATAGAGAAGAGTTTTAACCACTGGGAATGCAGAACCGCTAAGATTGTTGTTTGAAAGATCGAGCATCGTCAGACTTTGACACTCATCTAGATGCGAAGGAATGTGCCCATGGAAGTGATTCCCATCAAGATATAATGCAATCAATCTCTTGTTCTTATGAAAAGAGGATGATATTACCCCCGATAGATTGTTAGTGGAGAGATCCACATATGTTAGATTTGGAAGGTTTTCCACGTCAAACGGGATGGCACCTGAAAGAATATTGTTGGTCACATGCAAGATTTCCAAGTTCACGAGATTGCCCATTGCTCTAGGAATCTCACCAGTAATAGGATTTAGGCCCAGGGCCAATGTCGTGATGGCAAGGGACAAATTACCAATGCATTCCGGCACCGGCCCACCGAGTCTATTAGTATTCATACTCAAGAGGAATAAGCTGGTCATATTGGTTAATGAGCAAATAAAGCTCAAGTCACCAGATCCCCCACTTCCAAGATGGTTAGTGTAAATGCTTAACCGCCGAAGGTTACACAAATTTTCAAAAGAAGGTACGCTCCCTGAGAGTCTGTTGCCTCCAAGTTGAAGAATCTGTAGATTTGTGGCATTATTAGGAATCCACGTAGGGATTGATCCATCTAGCTGGTTCGTGTGGATGCTGAAAAATTCTAAGTTGGGGAGACCAAAGCCCATTGCAGTAGGAAGACTTCCATGTATTTGGTTACCTCCGGCGTCAAATGTTACCAATGAAGATAAATTGCAGAGGGAAGGTGGAAGCATACCGGACAACGTGTTCTCTCCGAAAGCAAGTGATGTAAGGTTGGTCAGTCGGCCTAGAACCCAAGGAAGACTCCCGCCTAAGTTATTGTTGCTAAGATAAAGCTGCTCCAACGATGACAAGTTGCCGATGGAAGAAGGGACACCTCCCGTTAGATTGTTTCTTCTTAAATGAAGATACCGAAGCTTCACCAATGAACCTATCTCTGGAGGAACTTCTCCACCCAGTTGATTACCAGCCAATACAAGGTGATGCAGGTTAAGGCAGCGCGATGTGTTCCTGGGGATTTCACCCGTGAGAGAATTATTGCCCAGAATCAAGATGCGTAACCGTCGCAACTGACCGATTTGGGGAGGGATTTCATGGCCAAAGCTGTTGTTATAGAGCCTTAATTCCCTCAAGAAGCTGAGGTTCCCGATGTGAGGGGAGATAGGCCCCGAGAGTTTCAGGGAGTACAGATTCAATGCAGTGACTCTATTGCGGTGCCGACGGCTGCATGTAACTCCGTACCATTGGCAGAGATCGATCGTATTATTCCAGGAGCTGAGCACCCCGAGGGGGTCCTCAGTTATCCCAGCCTTGAATGCAAGCAATGCCGATTTGTCGGTTTCATTTGCTGCCGATGAGACTTGGGTAAAGCACGATACAATGGCAATCCCGAGAATGAAGCAACGAAACTGAAAGTCAGCAGAAGTAAAGCCCAAGATCTGCATAACTCAAAGTAGAAGTGGACTCTGAAGTGATGTTGCTGGGAGAATAAGAAGTGATTTTGTAAAGAGTCTCTTCTCTTCTTTGGTCTCAAAAGTCGCATTTGTCTGCGTCAACTGGGCATTACTAATAGTGAGTGGGACAAGTTGGGTATGCTCTCCTCATGAAAATGATAGCGCCAACTTCATCCATCACACGGCAGAACGTGGAGAGCACAAAACTTTTTTCCACAGAGAGGGGAGAAGGAGGTCTCTGACATTGATAAAAAGAAGGGTCCTCTCACCTCAGAAATTAAAGGGAAAACAAAAAAAAAAAGAACTAATTCAAATCAACAAATCAAAAAAATTGCATGAAAATTTGATATCGAAAAACTATTAATTAAAAAAATTAATATAATCAAGTTTCCAAATCAATTTAATCTCCGATTCGCATGAAATAAATTATTTTTTTCTGAACACGTTATTCGGGTTTATAATCTACCTACAGTAAAAGATTAATGGCGGCTTCGAAATTGAAAATAGTTTTGCATAATTAATCATGAACGTTAAGTCACAAATTGCTAGAGCCTAGAAGAGCTCGAACTAGGTTAGTTAATTCAATTTAATTAATCTGATAATCCATTAACCTAAGATTTTCAAATTTTAGGTCGTGACAGAAGCATGCCATGATTTGCATAAAAGTAGATGGATTAGTGGCGGATTAACTTGAGTCATCCCCTACTGCTCTGTGTTTCCTTTTGAAAGTAATTTATGAGAATTCTTTATCAAACGCCTAGGGCGCTCATGGCAATACTTTTGCTCTAGATATTAACTTTTGACCGGAAGTTAATTTTTCTATTTCTGCTATAGAAGTAGATTTCTGATCAGAGAAAAACGTTTGATAACGTAAGGCCATTGTGCCCATGTCTATACCCGGCAAGGCCGCGCTTAGGGCATTCATGGCCCCGACAGTTGCTGGTGAGGCCTTCACACTGGGCAAGGACTGTCGCGGCCTATTTTTCCCGACGCGGTCGAAAGATCATAGGTTTAGGGGTATTGGCCAAAAGGCTAGCCATATAGCCAATCAATTTAGACACGGACTCTTCTAAGCCCATACCTCACGTGACATTGAATTTAGTTTTCAATTCTTTACAACCTAAATATTTCAATGAGTTATCACTAGCCTATTGGATTGGTTAGAAATCAATCAAGAAGCAGAAGTATCATCTCAATTCCTACGTGACCAAAGATTTAGGATCGAGGACTTATTTTCGCTAATAATCTAATTAACGCCCTTTTGTTACCTAACTAGTTGGTCATTCTTCAAAGTGAACATGCATTTTAGAGGCGTCGTCAATACTAAGTGATCGTGCAAATGTTTTTATGATTTTCTTTTTATCAAGACTCTAGTCTAATGTTAACCTAATTCTAAGAAAGCGATTCACATCCAATTTATTGGAATACAGTGCAACAAGTAAAAATCAAAATATATAGAATAACTAACTAAGTGCTGGAAATGAAAACCCATAATCCTTCGGGTATTTACTTACAATGCTGATTAAAAACCTAATTAAGACATGATGGGATGTACAAAAATGAGATTGAGTTTGTAATGACCCAAGTTTTCCACTAGCTTAAGTCACAAGCAAATTAGCGCTCGTAGGGTTCGACTTAATAGTAAACGAGCTCTGAAAAGATTATTGCTATGGTGAATTTATTATTTTAGAGACACTATGTGTTTTATTTAGGTCACATCAAGTCAAATATGTGCAAAATCAGGACAATCAAAGACAAGCAGCATGGTGTGTCATGTAATGTGACACGTGCCACCGTGTAACAATACGTGGCAACACGTGTCACCGATCGATGACACGTGTCATCAACCGGAGTCACAAGAGTCACCAACGGTGCCATGTGGCAACACGTGTCAGTACGTTGGCGACACGTGGTGGCCGGCGATACTGACTCGTCGGCCATCCTCCACTATATGTAGTGCCTCTCCCTTCAGTTCTGATGGTAACGAACGTTAACCGAGCAATTCTTACATCCTTTTTCTCACTCCTTGGCACGCCGTGCCTCTCGCCGCGCGATTCACCCAACCGTTCGTCCAAGCCACGCCGTCGAACCAAATCTGCGATTGTCGAGCTGGCTCGAGGAGTTGTGTTGCTCGAGTGGTTCACGCACGCATATCAAGGAAGGAAAGAATATTCAAGCTCATTCGTGCGTCGTTTCTACTTTGGTTTTTTTCAAATATCAATCTAAGACAAATTGGATTCCCTATCCTTATTGCTAGATATGCTATGGTTCATCATTGTGAGTGTTAAGCTCCATTTAATTTTGATTGTGGTTGATTGCAAATCCGGTATGATTCTGAGACTTTATGCTTTGATTGTTAGAGTTTGACAACAGTGAACTTTACCTCGAATCTTACGATTCTATAGAAGATTTCGTCGTTCGACCTAGTGATCATACTTGTTGGGTATATACTTACTCCATTGGTTGAAACATTTTTCATTATATTACAATGTCGGATCTGTCGATTCCCGTGCATTAACGCTCCTACGGTGAACCCTTATGGATTAGTCGATATATAGAAGAGCATACAGAATCCCGACCCAACAGTCCTTTACGGATTCGTTATAAGATGATCCATTCTCGAGTTTATGTGAATGAAGGACCACCAGTCGAAACGGTTGCTTTCGAGTTCATAGCCATGTATCGTCCTGGTTTAACAAGATGGGTAGGTCCTATCGCACCTCCCTAGTTTGATAGGGATGGTGAGACTAAGAACATGGATGACAGTAGGGAATTCAAGCCACACACTATTATGATATGTTCATCTGGTACTCGGGAGTAGCTTTACCTTCTCTCTTCATAATCCTCCCAGAGTAATCAACGTAAATAAATGAGTGATGTACTTGGCTTAGTTCAGATATGAATATGAAGTGTTGAACCAATTTGCTAAATGATCTTGCTGATTGCAATGTGTCTTATCATGTTAGTGAAACCAATCGAGGCTATACCCCTTAATAGGCGTGCCTGCTGTATGTTTGACATGCACTTGTATACTGTATAGCCGACTTGTTTGTGCTTGGTTAAGTCTTCCGCATGCGCCAATGATATTATGTATAACTATAAGAGATTGAACAGAGCGAAGTGAGGTTAGTAAGCATTGTAAGCCGATGGTGGTCGAGGACGCCGCAGGGGTTGGACATTGGTCTATCGCCATAGATCAAGCATAAGAAAGCATTAATTAGACTAAAAGACAAGAAAAGACATTTTCCTAGCATTTCCTTATTTTTTCCATTTTTTATTTTTTTATATATTTATTACCATTTATATTTTAACTTATTTTATCTATTTTATGTTATTACATAGAATTAAATCAGGTCTAGGATCGAAAACCAGACCAGGTCAAGCCTTGTAGGATTATCTCTTTTTTATTGTAGCTTCTGGAGAGAAGTAAATTTTTCGTACTTCTTCAAGTGGCTCCAAAGCTACTTTTAGAATAAAAAAATGCTTTGGAAACTAAAAAATAAAGTTACATAACCAAATGAATTTCTGTTTCAGAAATTATGTTATCGAATAGATTTCTACTTCAAAAGTGTTTTGCCCATTTTGGAACTTGAAAATGGAAAATTGACAACTTCTCTTTATCTAAACAGGGCCCAAAATTTTCTATTCCCCAATAAGCCCAGCAGACCACGTTCAGTTCTCGACGAGCTCCGTCTCTGCAGTCTAATGGGCAGAACTTTCCTCTAACCAGCCTTCGATTTATGACACCGTCCGCATCTACATTATTCGACTTTAAAGAAAGAGTCCTACCATTATTCTTGTTAAAATACACGCATGGATTATGTTAGAAAATTTCTACATCGGAGAGTTAGTGTCGTGTGAAGTAATTAATATATCCTAATTGGCCCAGAACTCATTAACTTAAATTTTTGAGTGAAGATAAATCCAATTGGCTATGTTAGTAGGCTCGGATTTAAGCTCCCTCTTAATGACATTCCTAGGCAAAATGTATCGAACTTCTACTACATGCTCACACCGCATATAAAGTTCACAAAGGACTATGATCTCGGCTGATTCAAACTTATCTGCAACACCGCATGTTTTGCGTCTCCAAGGTCCAACTTGACGTGCTCCGACTCGACCCTTGACTTCCATGTTGTGCAGTAGAACCAGGTCGATGCCCAACTCTTGACGTCCATGTCTTGTGTAGTAGGACCCAGACAACGCCCCAACAGCGCTGCTCCCACACTTCCTTGCGAGAAAAAGATCGCTTAGCGGGATTGTTGTATCAGCAAGTAATAGTTGCAAACACACGTCAGAAAATCATGCATTGTATCCTCTCAAATTCGTTCTAGTTCTCCATAAATGCATAGGATGTTCATGAAGGATATCTACAACTGCCCGTTCTAATTGGTCATCATAAAGTGTTCCAAGAGAGAGAAATAATTTTAACGCATCACTAGCAATATTAAGGAATGAAGAGTAATATTCATCCAGAAACTAGCTTTTGTGATTAAAAGGAAAGAGAGAGAACTAAGTATTTTCTCTCCCTCTTACCTTCTTCCGCCAACCAAGAAACTCTGGTCTGCAGAGGACGGAGAAGAGAAGAGAATAGATGAGGTGGCCCGACTTAGGAGACGGTTTGCAATTTACATAATCAAGATTCTTTGAGCTTACCACCCGCTCAGGAGTGAGCAGATGTCAAAACGGGCTCAAAGCAGTGGAAGTTACATGAGGACGAGAACAAGGAACAATTGGACCAGAAGGGTACAACTTGCTAAAGCTTGTTCACCGTAACTCACGTTCATAAAAAATAAGGAGAGTTTAGCTAAATTCGCTGACAGTAACTAATACACGGACCTCAATAAGAGGGTCCTCAAAAGCCAGCCTTCCTAACCAACTCATACAATTTTTACCATCAACGTGAAGCCCCTGTTAAGTCCTTTCTAGGAAACATTCTCTTCATCGATCCTGCGGATTCCGACTCAAAACAATGTATGATTCCAACTCATCACCGCATCTACTTACAATCGCCTGCCACGAGTAGGCGAATGACCATCCCGGTCACTGGTAATATCATCATCCAGTCCGTTCCCCTCCATGCACAGACCATTGTTGTTCACACTCACTTCAGAGCTGGCATTGCTGCTTGTCGCAAGTGGGGAGTCTGACACACTAACTGTCCTACTTCTTGTAGGCCCAGATCTCACGCTATACATGGATGAAGCGGGAATATTTGTCATCAATGGTCGCAAATTCCCAGGAATGCTTCGCCTTATGTCCTGGATCAGGTTGAAGTTCAGTCACATCATAAAATAACATCAATCTAATTAAAACACGGCCCTGAGTAGTCGAACAACATTAGATATGGAAAGAGAGAAATAATGGTCTTCAAGCCTGATAGAGCAACCATGTCAAGCAGCATAAGCAATAAACTAGTTTACAGCATTTATGCAAAAGAAGAAAAAGGAACATACCATATGCCTAATAGCCATATCCAAGGATTTCTTGGATAGTGTTCGACCAAAGCCCGAGCTATCTGGTGAAGAAGCCGACTTCCCAGACATGTTACTGCGAGGAGAATGTTTATCATCTTGCTTGGGTGGCATTAGTTTCCTCATGTTTATTACCCTATCCACCATTTTTGTTCCAATCAAAACAGGGCTCACATTGTCATTTATTTTAGGATGCCCACGACTCACTGCAGGAACAGAGCTTCCACTTGTATGATGGACACCATTGGCAGGGCGCCCTCTCGACGGTGAGCATGATTGCCTTCTTGGTCTTGTAGTTGGACCAGGCTCAACAGAAGATGATCGAGAACTGGGTGCTCCAGGCCTACCCCTAGTAGCTGAAAGCGGCCTATCAGGGAGAGTTGTTCGCAAGTTCGGAGGAGCATCAAGAGAGAAACCCGGCATCTCCGAAGGTTTCCATGGTCTCGATTTCATTGTAGGGGAAGTTCCACGTGATGGCACTGGATTTCTTGACGTTGTTGAAGCAGATTTTGCAATAGTAGAGGACACTGCTTTTGTGGGAGGGGCAGATACAGTGGGACCGGTTGACGTTGTGAATGGTCTGCGTGTTGGAGTTCCCGCCCTTGATGCCGGCTTCGGTGGGTTAACGATAGGACGGGCAGTTGGCGTTGAAGATCTCCCTGTCGACCTTGATGGAGTCGATGATCTGGCAGGAACTGATTGCTTTGCAGCTGAAACTGCAGGCTTGGTCGAAGTACCTGCAGGCCTACTAGCAGCAACAGAGGGCTTGACAGGCCCAGTTGATTTACTTGAAGACAAGGTCGGGCGAGAGGTCGGTGTTGAAGGTCTTGAGGCTCTAGAGGATGTTGTAAGCGTAGGCCGACTAGTCGGCGTTGCCGGTCTTGATCCTGGACCCCCCGATGATGAGGGCCGGCGAATTCCTGTCCCCGAATTGTTCGACGCAGGAGAGGAAGCTGTTTGTCTAGATGTTACATTGGTTCTTGCAGGTGGCTCCACCATGGAATTCGCCAACTAAAGAAATGAACAAACAACCAAATAAGCAATCCAAGCACAGTTTAACCCTAGAGAAGAAAAAAGAATAAGAATTGAATTTCTTCTAGTTGAGTAACAATTAGCGGACAACCTAAGAAGCATATATTGTGGTAAGGAAACGAAAAAATTAAAGTGCATGGATGTACCACACTCACAATGGGAATCTACAACCAAGTAAGAACATCCCTAAGCTAATACCTTTGGCAGCTCCATCTATACCATATGCCATAAAAGAAACTAGAGAATACAATCGCACTATGCTTGAAGGCAGAAATATCAAAGAATTATTCACGATACAAGAACCTGATATTCAAACATAACAAATATGTATAACCAAGTCCAAAAGGCATCACAATTTTTTAGACACAAAAGGAAAAATGCTTCAGGGCCACCCGGTTGTTATTTCGAGCTAATTTATTTTTAAGATTTAAAGTAGAGATAAATTTAGTCCCTGAAAAAACATGAGACATGTTCGCTGTTTACTTTACTTTGCGTCCGTCTTCACCTCAAACAAAAGAGGAAAACAAAAATAAAAAAGAAACGCATATGCTGGGCTGCATTAAACGATATTGATACAAGCCCATCCTTCTTACAGTTCTCAATTTTCTTTTGGTATTGAGCACCAAGCAATTCCAGCCTAATATTACAGAAATTTTCTACACAAACGAGTACTATCTCAGATAGAACAGAAATGCTCTTACTCGTGATTTAAGCACTGTGGGGCGAGCTTTTGGAGTACCAAGCTGACTCATAACAGTCTTTTGTGATTCCATCTCCAGTGAAGGGAAAAGAGGCGTACCAGGTGGTGTCAGAAGCCTAGAAACAATACAGAGGAAACCAATACGAGCCTTAGAAGCAACGCCTAATGCCTCAACATATTCATGAAACACTACATTCTCAATAAAATTAGAAGTGCGTTCAAGGAATCCAAGTAATGAATGATTGTTCTAATAAACAAGCAGATTGAATTCTTTCACTGGCCAATGAACACCAAAGATATTATTGCCCTCTTGTTAACTTTCAACTGTAAATTTTAATTTTCACTTTACTTATCAGATTTTTTAAAATATGTGTCGCCAAAAGCCAGCAAAAAGGACAACCTCATTAAAATCCGAAAGCTGAAGACAAATATCTCCTCCTGGGACTCCAAATTGAAAAAAAAAAAGTGTAGGCATGTCAAGACATTCAAATTTCGCATCATTTGATCTCACAATAGAAGCGAATGACAAAGGAATTCCACCAGTCAATTGCAAACCATCCTAAACAGCTCCAAGATGCTTTCTTATTGGCTGCATATTGGAGTATAAAAATCCCGAAATTCAGGTGCTTTGAACCAAATCAATACATAGAAGTGGGCTAACTGTGGTAAAGATCACAACAAGTATGCAAAATGGCCATTCTCATACCATGATATACTTGTGTTGTAATGGGAAAATATTGAGGAAATGCAATTTGATTTAAGGAAAAAGAAATCAAACTATGAGATATGCTCTCCAACCACCTATCAAAACTGAAAATGTCCCAAACGAGTTCAAAGCATGCTCAAGAACAACTCATCATCTAAAATGTGTGATATTCAGTATGAAGTCAGCAAGGTTCTATATATGCAATTGACGAAAGCATGTGAGTTACAAGTGAGAAATCTAAATAATTAAATGTCCCAGATTTGACTTTTTACCCCAATTCCAGAGTCGAAAGTGGAAGTTGCTTCATTCACCACCTATCAAATATCTTTTAAAACCAAACGTTTTCTATAGTCCATAATCACTAAAAAGGTCACTGCAGAGCTCCAAAAATCTCCAACACTGCCATAACATGTCTCCTCTTACTTAAGAAAAGGATCCCCATTTGCTTTGAAAACTTCTTTCCTTTTCATATTAACAAGTCATTTTCTGAGAAGGCCGTGAGCAGTTCTCCACTCAATACAGCATAATTCTCAGTCGCTCAACAAAAGTGACCACGAGAAACTAATAGCATATTTTGCTTTATCCATTACCAAAATAAATGAGGACTGAGAAGATGGACATGAGTTGAGAGATTTTAGTGCAGGTGAAGTCAATCAAATAGGTTAAAAGAAGTGTCAATCATTCTACAGAAAGACAGGCAAGGAGCTCTCCACCTGTAGAGAAAGTCAGCAGAGCTAAGAAAGGCCTCAAACACAATGTATAACCCTGGATATCAAAATTTCAGCACTAGCATATACCTCCTGTCATATTGAGAAGCAAATGAAAACGGATGTGAAGGATATCCAAACTTACCAATCATAATCATTTTTATCGCTGTCAGAATTAAGAAAATCATCAGTGGCAGTTTTACGTGGAGGCGCCGAAGGGGCAATATTGAAAATGGGAGAAGAACCAGGCTTTGATCCTGCAAAATCAACCCTTGGTTGAGAATTGAGATACCCAACTTAACAAAATAACAAATGAGCCAAAATGCCAAGTAACAATAGACCACTAACAGCAAAGCAATGAACCAGTAAGCTTTCTTCTTCACTAGACTTAAAGAGCACAACTCACATAACGGGCACCTGTATAAATAACTAAACACCTAACCAAGAAAAGATACCAACATAGCTCTAGATTGTATTGATGCCATCAACTCCGGTAACTCCATCTCCGTCCTTTGGAAAATCTTACCTAATGGAGCATCGAATTCTTCTTCGGCATTGTTAAGGAGGAGATCATTGCGTTCCTTCTCGCGTTTCCGCATCTCGAGGAACAACGCGAGATCCTCCTCTTTGTCCTTCATCATCTGCTGCTGCCGGTGCCCCAGCATTCGCGACTCTTGAGCCCTAAAGCTACGATTCATCGCCAAATCCAGCCTCTAGAAAAGACTTTAAAAAAAAAAAAAAATCGACTCGCAGCCAACTAACAAACCTAAAAACCTAGCTTGGCTTCTCCTCCCGTCGATAAATAGAATCTAGTTTAGCTTCACTCCCACGCCTCCAACCATACCAATAATTTCTCCACCAAACACGTGACCCCGACGTCTCCAGAAAGTCGATAAGCAGCAGCAGCAGCAACAACGACAACTGTAGATCTGAGACCGAACTCAAACGCAGCTAATACTCGGACAACGAACAGGCTAACCGCGACGAAGCACTTCGCGAGTGCTTTCTCCAGCGCAAATCGAGAACATCCCTCGGAGCTCGGCGCGAACCAGACGAAGCTGCAAAACCTAGAAGTCGACAGAGAGAGAGGAATGCGGAGAGATTCGAGCTCAGTTCGGCTAATGCGCCATTCTCGCCGAGGGAAGCTCCAACCTAGAGAGAGAGAGAGAGAGAGAGAAACAGAGGATAGAATCTAGAGAGAGAAAAGGAGGACGGGAGCAGCACAGATCAGAAAAAAAAATGGAGATCGCGACGGGGAGAGGGGAGCAGAGAAAGGAAGAAGTAGTGGCAGTCAATGTAATTAGGTTATCATCGGTGGTCTATAATCGGAAACGGAGAGTGAGGTTAGACAGAGAGGGAGAGAGAGATCAGGTTTTTCGGTTTCTTCTGCGACCAGACAATTATATCGCGCCTCGAGTTTAATCCCAGCGGTGTTGGGTCCCGTAGATGAAACGATCTGCACCGTCGAACTGGAAGATCAACCGCGCACATCAGTATTTTTTTTCAAAGAAATCGAACGGATGAGATCAGTTCTCTTTTTCTTTTAATTTTCCTGGTCCGAAGATCAGTTCTCTGACTGGTGCTGGTGCTGGTGCAGGTGCAGGTGCAGGTGATTGCAACCCTCGCTCTGTCTCTCCCCTTGAAGCTTACGTCGTCGTCTGGTCTGGTCTGGTCTGGTCCTCGTTGGAGATTTTAGGTGGGGCTGCAATTACGGGAATGCCCCTCTGACGTCATTCGTCCCTTTTTGCGTCCTTTGAATTTTCAAATTTTGAGGTGGGGGGCGTCTCGGGCTCCGGTGAGCCGTCCAGAACCAGAAAGGGGCTTCGAACTTCAAAGCTTAAATAGAAAATCAACTAATTTTGAAAATGGATAAAATTTAATAAAAAAACAAAAACATTATTCCTCTGTCTAACCCAGAAGTATTTTGGTCAGGAAAAGAAGAAGGGCATTTGTAATCAAAGGAATCTCTCAAGATTCTCAAATACGGACTGACAATAGATTTTCACATTTACGAAATTCTTGCCACAATGTTCGATGAATCCGATATGGATTGACTCAAAATTATTCATAAGTCGGATGTGACCATATCGAGTTGTTCTTGAGCTACTCGATTACGTGTACAGTAAATGTAAGTTCAACCCGTGAATAATTAGTGATTTTCTTTACGCAGCAGTAGTTTTCTACATGCAAAGGTGAGCATCGATGTATATCATTCTTTAACTAAATCTTCACTCGATTCCAAGAACCGCTCGCAAAAACCTGTTCAAAGTAAGCCACAGCCAGTTCTGTTTAGACTCAACAAAGACAAGCCCGACAACCCACATGGATGGATTGGGTTTGTGTCTGAAAATCCTCATTGGTGTTGAGAGAAAGATTCCCCATTCACGAGTCTGTTTTCCTAGTCAAACTTCTCAATTCAATACAGGGACAGTAGTGGCAAGAAGTTGCGTTGACTTTCTTGCAGACGGTAACATTCATGCACCCAGAGTAAGTTGAGGATGCCGAGATGCTGCATATTGCAGCAACAGATCAATCATGTGCATGGCTTTTTGCCTCTTGTTGCAGCATATGATGAACGGACAACAGTTAGAAAAGGCCTATCGAACATATATGTGATCCAGACTTTTTCTCTGAGTAGTGATGGAGTGATTTGAAAGGCAAAAAGGCCAAATGGTTAAGCCTCCCTCTGCTGCCTTAACATTGTATTAAGATTCACTTTCTTGAATGTTGTTAGATCAGAGAAAGCCGGTAATCTTCAGATGCTCGATGAACGATGAACTAGTAGAGGTGGGGAATGATTGTATTGACTGCACTTAAGCCTGAGATCAGCTTCCACCAATGAGACATTGCCTGCAGAAAGAAACATAGCATAGACCAAATTTTGCCAACGCTTGCTTAGCTGGTTTATTGCATTATCTGTAACTAGAAACCGCAAGTTACATATATACTGACAAAATGACCCTGAGTGCTTGCGGTACAAAAGTCCTAATGGCACCATCGACGAGAGGAAGACGACAGGTATAAGAGCTTAACCATAGAGCAATGTCAAAAACTCGTATACATATCAACAGATAGGTTATGACTTTCAAACTCATCTTACAACTCAAATTCCCCAAGGAAGCATGACTAGGCTACATACAATCTCGCACAAGAATACTAACAAGCCGATAGTGATGCTTTACATAAAAGCTGCATTGCCCTCATTATTCCTCAAATCAATGAATCAACAAAATTCAAAGCGCATAAGCAGCTTTACAGATTTGTACTTATCTCCTTTAAGGTCGTGGAGCGATACCACTCTTATGCCACTCCTCAGTTCCGAGACGGGTAGGCATGTTTGACCTCCAAAGTCATCCTTCTCAGACATGTCATACTCATGAACTTCGATTCTGAGCAAAGCCAGCTCCGGGACAGTGAGTGGGAACTCGAATTCCTCATTCCAAGTAGGGGTCCAGTTATCTTCAAGCGTCTTTGTCTTCTTCATTATTTTATCGGCAGGAACTCCAGCAATTCCAACCTGGAAATAGGTTTTTCTCTTTCTTAAGCAAACTATTTTTATACACAGATCAAGGGGTAAATTCCAGAAAAGAGACCTCATCGATTATGTGAAGACTGGAACATGCAACATTAGTCCCGGTGGATTTTTTGTAGCACTCTCCCAACAAAAGAGTAATGAAGACCCTCTTAACTTACCCTGGCATAAAAATCTGGAGGGGAATATAAATCGAAATGGTTGTGATCGAAATCTTTATGCCAGCCCTCACCCATAAATACAGTCACCTAGAAAAAAAAAAAAAAGAAATTGAACGTACGGTCAGGCCATCAATAGAATCACCCTGAGAGAATAAGCTTGAACAGATTGGTTGCAAGTAATAGCAGAGGTTGAAAATGAAAAGGATCTGACCCTCAATGTTGTTTTCACGGGTAAGGGAGCTTTTGGATCAAAGAGGTCATTCAGTGGACCAGACTTCAGCAAGAAATCTGGTTTTTTAATATATCCGCATCCACCATTGGCTCTGAACATCCCTTGCATCAACCAAAGTGATCTTCCATATCCCTGCATCAAGTTTACAGAGCATCAAACTGGCTATCTAAATCCTCTTAGATGTAATTGCAAATAATAAACGGTGTAAATAAGTCGCTTCACTGCACATAAGCAGCTTTCTTATTGTCTATCTTGCTTCCACAATGACAGCATGTCCAACTAGTTCTCCTTCCCCAAACTATGTGCAAAGCACAGCTCACTAACTCTCAACAAACTTTCATACACAAATTTATGGGCATTTACTCGTCAAACATCAAGGCAGGAGGAAGCATGATCAGGGAGCATGGAAGCATTGTACTTTGTCCAAATCTAAACGATTTCACGGCTTCTACCAGGACTTTACAGGAGTGAAGCGTGAGAATTTCGTATAAAGTAAACAGAAAACATCTGAAGATTGACAGATAAAAATACTACCTGCATATTAAATGCAACCATCTGAGCTCCATGTGACCACCCAATAAGCGGGTTGTAATTTGAAGAAGTGATACGTGTGCCTTTTGGATAAATTCTCAGCAAATTCCGTTGAGTGAACCTGTAGTGGGCCATTCATCAGGCACAGGAAGCGATGTTTGAATCATGAAATTGATCGAGAAACCTTTCACAGTAAGTCGATATCTTATGACAACCGATGCTTTGGTTTCGACAAACAGCATTTTGTTGCAGCATTGCACGGAGCTTTGGACAACCAAGTATTTAGAGAGGGAAAAGGATAAATGGCAAAAAACAAGATTAATGGCAGCAACCTGTCATGATTGTATGCCAACAGGGACCCCTTTCTGACAATGACCAAGGCTCATCATGATTGTCAAGCACATGACCAATCCAGTATATAACAATACCAAATTGTCTGAGCATTTGTGCATTTGTCACTTAGCACAACATGCTACCACTTTTGGAGTTCATGACATTAACATGTTGAAAGCTGAGCACTTGTAAGCATATTATGCTAGATTTATTAGTCAATCTTGCGCAGCAAAGAACGGGGCCCAACACAAAATCCACTGTAGAGATTACAAAACAATACCTGACAATTTCCTTCGCATGTGTGACAACAGCTTTCTCAAGCTGTGGCTCACTTAAGCTCAGACGTCTAACTTTATCAGGATCAACCTTCAAACAATCGTCTAATCCCCCTTTAGGCTTTCCAGCATGAATGGCGATCAGCAGCTTGTACTCTGGAGCTGCATTTTTCCGTGGCTTACCTCCACCTGCACTATCATCCTCGTCATCCTCGTCATCCTCATCCTCATCATCTTCATCATCGTCATCCTAAAGAGAAAAACGCGACACAGCAACAATCAAAATAAAAATCCAAGAAAATCAAAATCTTTCATTCACAGAGTTACGAC
This sequence comes from Rhodamnia argentea, assembly GCF_020921035.1. Classification (NCBI taxonomy): domain Eukaryota; kingdom Viridiplantae; phylum Streptophyta; class Magnoliopsida; order Myrtales; family Myrtaceae; genus Rhodamnia; species Rhodamnia argentea. Next base: position 2,405,498 of record NC_063154.1, on the reverse strand, counting down.
CTTGTCGTCATCTTGTCTCATGTCCGGGACTTCTTTTCCCCAAGCCTCTTCATCTGCTGCCTTCCCTCTCTGTGGATCAACTTCCTTCTCTGTTCTTTCTTTTGCCTGAAGGTACTCCTTCGGCGGTTTAGTGGATATAATAACCCTTTTCTTCAGTGACTCAGGGGAGGGGAATTCCTTCAAGCACTCTGTTCCGGGTGAAAACAGTACATCTCCAAATGTTTGAGTGACCATCTAGACATTAATAGGAGAATTAAATAAGCAGGACACAAGAAGATTTAAAAATTCATAAGATTGCAAAACCTCACCTCGGCGACTTTAGCTTGAAGATCAGCAGTGAGGTGATCCTCCAAGGTGATTACAACAGGGTAATCGGATGCAACAAAGGCATGCTCTTTAATAGATCTTAAACACTTGATAAGTTCCACTGGACTAGTCAAGGTCCTGTACAAATAGTAGACATGACAAGCTGGATTTAGAAGTCATCGAACCAACTTTGTCCACATATCTCTGTTATCAATCAATTTGCATTCTTCTAAAAAGTAAAAAATGAGAACAGGATAGGAAAATGCACAAAATTTGACACTATACTCATTGTTCCTCTTGCATTGCACTAAAGAAACAATATCCTTGCGGCCAAATTCAACTAGCACTTTGCACCATACCTTCCATGAAGAACATGCACATCATCCTTGTTGGAATTTGGCCATATATCCAATTCGATTACTCTAACCCCTCTCTTTAGGGCATCAATAATAGGTTTATCGCTGCAGTCGCTGCTGAGTTGATTGCCAGTTAGGTAGGAATTGTGGCCAGTATAAATGTAATAATGAGAGAGAGGAGCATTCATATCATGATGCACCTGAACAAGAGAGATGAGAAAAACAGAAGGTTAAAAGAATCAATCATAAATTGATATTTTCATCTACTGACACGATGTTCATCCTCCCTAAAAGAGTTTCACTCTTTTTCATGTAGTTGAAGGCTTAGAAAGTTGTAGGATAGCAACACTGGGCTCAGCAAGTTAAAAAAAAATCAGGCACAACACTTGAAGAAAAGAACTTCTGTTCACGTTGCAGGAATTCCATGCGTTTTATTGGTTCTCGTATTGCGGCTTCAATGCAGTTCTTAGGATATGGTTTCCGAGCATCTAAGAGGGAATAGGCCTCGGGAAAATCAAAGGCAAAGCTTAATGCAGGAACATGAGAAAATATATACACGAACAGCTGGACCATATCAAACCACAAGGATATCAATTATTCTAAGCGCCATTAGATACTGGTAACCGTTTCTGTAGAATGCAATTGTCCATCAGCTGATCAGAACTGATACCATACAAGAAAAAAAGTACTCATCACGATGGACTCGATACAAAAGGCGAAAGTTAGATCTTTCTTCTGTCTCTTGTGAGGAAATATTCAGCCAATTCTACTTTTAGACAAACTTCTCCACGAAGTCGCTTCTGTTGCAGCTACTAATGTTAAGACCATGTTTCCTAGATGAAATGATGAAGTGAATTTACGAACAAGAACCAATAACATCGCTCTGTCTAACTAGGAGAAAATCGATCGAGCATCAAGACAGAATCTTGGCACCCAAACGAGATTGTATTCACTCTATTCACGCACAACAATACAAGGATGTTGTCTTGCTTCCTTCCATCAGCTCCACATATCTCAGCTGGTGCAGAATCACATAGCTCACCCCGATCGTCAGGCCTTAATAGAAAACAACAAAAGAATGGAAAACGCAGAGACCTAATGTAGGAAATCCAACACGCAGCAATGAAAAAGATCACGGTCGTACCCCAAGATTCGGCGACAGAGGAGGATTGATATCACCAAACAAGTACCAGAAGAAGGCTTCGAGAGTGAGACCCTTCCTCTGGAAAATGTTCAAATGCCCCTGCTGGTGAAGCCTATCGAGGATGCCCTGCGCGTCCTCCTTGGTGACCTTGTCTTCCCTCTGGACGTCGATCAAGAACCTCTGGAGCTGATCGACGGACATGACCTCATTCTCGGAGTACTGCCGGAAGAGGTCCTTGACCGCCCCCGGCGCCTCCGCCTCCGTGAGCCCGAACTTCCGGCGGAAGCAGAAGCACACTCTGTACGCCTGTTTCGGCATGGTTTGTCCCACCACGTACGAACGGATGAAAACACCCAAGACGAGACGCAACCTCTCGAGAAGCAAGACGAGGACTTTCAAGAACCGGGGAGAGATCGGGGGCGAGCTGGGTAGACGAGATGATATGGAGAGTGGGGCGAGATGTGTTTCTCGGAGGGGATGGCGAGTCGAGAATCGAGAGGAAGGAAAGAAGGAAGGTAGGAGAAGCGTTGCATTACAGTTGACGAGGGGGGTGATGAATCACTTCGTTCCAGAAAGATGGAAAGGAAAGGGATAAAGGATGGGGTGGGCCCCATTTTACCCGATGCGGGTCCCGCGCCTCCGCCAATCCGAATGAAGCTGAAAGTTGTCGAGTCGGGGGCAAATTAATGCGTGGAGTGGAGATGTGTGCGCTTCATTAGGATTAGGTTGTCGGCACATCATCTTCTCCTTCTTTCCGCTGGATAATGCGCGGTCGTTTCATCAGGACATCTATTCCTCTCCTTTTCGTGGCTTGGCGTAGCCTCTAGGTGAGAAATGGAGACACCCCATCTTTTTCTTTTTCTTTTTCTTTTTCTTTTTCTTTTTCTTCACCCCCAATATAATTGAACTCCAAAAATTATCGAAAAAGTCTTTAACTTTGGAGGGTGCATGAGAACCATTCCACTTCTCTATTTATATTCCAAACTTATTTCTAGAACAGATTTGGAATCAGAAACTCGTGTGGTAATATAATTCTATTTTTCTATTTCCAAAACAAAAATTTATTCTAGAAATATATTTTGAAGAGAAATCGGAAACAAAAAATTTTAGCTCTCGAAGAAATAGAAATCAGAAATAATAATCTCTTACTTTTTCTCAAGTACCCACCATTAGGGGTGAGCATGGTTCCATTGAACCAAGAACCCGGAACCGAAACCCGTAGGATTCGGCCTGGTTCCAGGTTCCAAGGTATGTAAAGTAGGTTCCAGGTTCTAAAAATTAAGAAAACTGTTCTATCGGGTAGGTTCCAGATTCCACTACCCGGAACCCGGAACCTGGACTTTAAATCATGAAATAAATTTTTATATTTTTCTTGGTATATGTCTTTGCACAATCGTACAATATTCTATGGCATCCAATGATGAGTGTATAATCCGAAGTCAAACAAATTTTTAGGTTTCAGATTCCGAAAAATGATAAACGTGTTCCAATGTATTGGTTTCGGGTTCTAAGCGTGACTCGTATGAAACTTAAAATCACCCACCTCTACTTTCTCTCAAATGTTGTGGTGTTCACTCTCATTTTGCTTAAACTAAAAATGAAAAAATAAATAAAAGAAATTGATAGGTTCTCAGATACCCCGAAACCGACTCTAGAACCCGTGATAGGGTAGGTTCCAAGTTCAAAGTTTCGATTTCGAGGATATGATGGATAGGTTCCAGGTTCCAAAAAACGAGGAATCCGTTTCGATGGGGTAAGTTACAAGTTCCCAGTGAAACTTATAAGGAACCCGGAACCGCTCACCTCTACCCGCCATCGCCAACCACCACCCGCCGTCCCCCCCGCCTCACCATCGGCCGCTACCACCCGCCGTCGCCAACCATCGCCTACCACCAACCACCGCCACCGACCTTCACCATCGCCAACCGTTACCCTCGATCTCTCGCCGCCTATCGCCCCTCGCCTCATCGTCAACCACCACCACCCATCACCGACCTCCGTTGGTAGCTGCCGCCTACGGTTGTGACCATCGCCTCCAACCACCGGTGACCTTCGCCGCCACCGACCACCACGCTTCGCCCTATCTCACACCCGACACCTGCCACCCACCACCTGCAATCGTCGGCCGCCGCCGACCCTACCACCACCGCCTATTGCCAACCACGGCCCACCATCAACCTTTGCCGCCCACCATCACCTTCCGCCGGTCATCGCAACCATCGCCGATCGCCATCAACCACCGCCGACCTCCGCCGACCGCCGCCACCCACCACCGCAAGCCACCACAACTACCGCCGCCGCTGGAGTTAAAAATAAATAATTTTTTTTATTTTTAAATAATAAATAATAATTTCTAGAAGTAGAAATTTTCAACTATTATCAAACGAACTTCTATTTTAGGATCATAAATTTTATGTCGTTATCAAACGTAGTTTTTTACTCAAAAACTCATCCAAAAATAAAAATAGAAAAATCCATTTCTGGAACAGAACAATTATCATACACCCCCTTATTATAATTGTGTCAATTCAATCTTAAAATATTTTTTTTTATCAATTCGGTCCCTTCTACAGTGATGTGATAATTTTTAATAATATCTTATTATTATTTTCCTTTTTTTTATATGGTAAGGTAAGGAGAAGTTTCAGCTTTAATTTGTAATGGATGATTTCTCATTCTCAAGTCATTGTATCGAATTTGTAACTTTGTAGTCCCGGAGGCTAGAACGTCTGGCCCGCAAAGGAGAATAGAATCATGAAGGCAATTGCCCTGCCCACGATCACACAAACTCGCCAAGGCAATAATGAAGCCGGTCATACAATCGATGCATGTGCGCTCCCCACGCAAATGTATATCACAGAAATCTATAGCAAATCAATTTGTCTAACTTCCTTATATACCGGAAAGCACTCCATACCGATTCTCATTCTGACCCAACTTGGAAGTCATCACTCCAACAAATTTAGCTTCCTTTTCATAAGTTCCAATGCTCGCCTCCACAGAGATTGCGACGGCAACTAAATCTAAATTCCAATAGACCAAAAAGAAAATGCAAACATCTCGTCCGCACCCAATGTTACTCCGTACTAGCTCAGATCACGCCTGGCCCCTGTTGCGATGTTTGTGGTTCTTTTGGCGAGAATGCAGAACATATAGTTTGACTTGTGAATGACATCCACGGCCACAACACTCATCTACAATGTAACACTACAGAAACTCCAAAACAAGCCCCGGTCTTGCACTTCAATGAAGTGCAAGAATCCAGTGTACATACTAAACTTTAGACCCAAAAAACAGAAAAGAAACTAAAATGCTTATTTGGTCCGGATATCACGTAAATGACTTCTCTTTGCTGGAATAGGTTAGAACAACAAAAACACAGCTAACTTGACAAGAGCTTGAAAATTGAAGCTGTTGCATTGCGGAACTTTATATCAAGAGGTGAATAACCCCCTTCGGTGCTTTGTCACGCGACTGACTGCACGGATAGGACGTGATGCTCTCCAATAGGGCAGTGCTCCTCCATAACCAAATTCAAGTTGAGGTCAGAGCCTTTATTAAGATCAAAATGTGGCGTGGATTGAATGAGAAATTACACCATTCATTCCTCTGATCTCCTCTTCCTCCCTAGAACAGATGCGGGCTGAAATCTCCGGCCACCTACACGCCACTTCTTAAAGGCAGCCACTGACGATTGAGCTGCCTCATACACTACACAGGAAACCACAGCATCACTATCTCACATAATGCAGGATAAGAACGGAAAGCAGACATAAATATCCAATCAATCTCTTACAATTGACTTCTTCTTTAGTAAGTCGGGAGAGAATTTTCGGAGCTGCCACATGCGACGCAGTGTGTGCCTTAGTCAGTACTTCTTTATATCTACTTCTAAATGCGGAGAAGAGCAGAAATCCAAGGGTCCTATCACCAACACTATTCATCAAAGGAACAAGGAGAAATCATAAGTTTACATAGAACAAGATCTCAAAATTATAAGGAACCAGAACTATTGATGATCGCAACAGATGTATATAGGTGAACGAGTAAATCCCGAGAGACGCCTCCTCTTCAGCACATGGGAGAAATATAACATTGACTAGCAAATCTTTGAGTTGTAACTTGAAACACAATCATAAAAAAGCGCTTCTTAGATGAAGCCCATCTCAACTACAGTGTCAGTAGTAGATCCAAAATTTTCACCAACATGAACTACCCACAAGTTTCTTGCTGCGTTGAGTGAACCAACTGCAGAACTATCTGCCGTGAAAATGAGGAAGGAAAAGAGATAGGCTGCAAAATGACAACTTCCTCTATAACATAATATTCCTAACAAACTTCTCCCCCAAAAATGGATTTTGCTTAAACATAAACTGGGAAAGAAGCTAAGGGAGCAGAAACTGATAGATGTTCAAGGAATGAACCAACCGGTTGAAATGACCAGGTATCGTTTAAAATTGGTACAGAGTTTTAGTCTTCTGGGCAATCTCCAAAACAATACAGGGAGGATGCCCATAGTGCTATGGAGAAGAATTAGTTTGTTCCATGCAAGTCGCGCACATAAAAGCTCACTAATCCCCTGCACTTCTTCAAGTTAAAGTTATTAAATATGTTCACGACCTTTTGTTTTGACCAAAACTTACGTGCAGGACCTCGACAGTGCCAGAACAAATTAGAAAAATCTGATGGGAGTATTCAGTCAATGCTACAGAAGAAACGCCAAGATTCTGGGCTGTGGAGGGGAAAGGTGTTGCAAAAGATACTCACATCGGCACCATCTTGCAGCCAAATTCATAAAAATATGGACTTCGAGATCTCAAATCCACACATGCAGGATCAGCCTGGATTTCCAGTCTAGTTCTGACATCACCCCAAATACAATATAAACCAGTTAGAGTGTCACTATGGACTCAACATTTTGAAACTTTAAGAAGTCCATAAACAAGGACTCGACAACTCTAATATGTATCATGATATTGTGTTCTTATGAGGGAAGGGTAGACACGCTACTTCTCCATGTAGATCATCCATGAACTCATGCCCCATATGTAGTTTGAATATCATATTCCAAGGCAAAGCATATGAATAACAGTGATCACCGTCTTACTTTTCATCAAAACATGCCGGAACAAGCACTGATACTGCATTTCTCTGGCACAACTCATTAGCAAGCCAGAAGGGCAGCTCTACTTTTGATCCTTGGTCAACCTGGAGAGAGAAAAGAAGGGACATAGAAACGATAAGTTAATGTATACTCCAGACAACCAACTAGATAAAGCCCCAGAGCATTTGAAAACCTACACAATTTTTCTCTGCACTAGGATCGATCCCAACTCCATTTGCCGGCTTTTGGAATATAACTGAAACTGGCTGTCATCAAGGACAACGGAAACCCAGAATTAAAGACTTTGAGTCTAAAAACTGACCGAAAGACCAACAGAGAGGAGAGAACAAAGCCAGTGTAGACCTCTTCTTCGGCAATGATATCATCAATGTCATAATAACTTGCCATCCTTCAGATCAGCTCGTCGAGACAGCGAGACCAGAAAATTAACCTACGCTGAGCTCGCTTTCACACAATCCCGGCTAGGGAACCATCAAGACTGCCACAAGAACAGCGACCATCAGCAATAGCACGAGCAAGGATGAATTCGTGTCATCATCATCTCAGCTCAAAAATCAACAGCCGTATGCGAATGCCTCGACCAGTGAGCAACCACGAGTCACTGTAAGTTCCACACTCCTACACCACCCCGCAACCCCCCACCCCCAAAAAAACAAAACCCCAATGAACAAGAAAAGCAAAATTAGCAGTCGAATCTGATCTTATGACAGTGACGTAGCTGGTCCCCAAATTTTAGCAAAGAGTTTGTCTTCCTTGCACCAATGGACGACCAAAGCTGGGATTTTTATAAGCATGAGACCACGAACGTCGAAACGGGCATACGACACGAGACCAGAGCAATCACCAATTCGACATTTGGCCAAATCCCGCATTAGGGTTGTGATGGAAACAACATGACCAACTACAAACTACCAATTCAAAGCAATTAAGATCAAATCGCGGTGCAGAAGAAGAGAATCAAAGAGAGAGAGAGAGAGAGAGAGCGAAAGCACCTGTCGCCCGAGCTTCCCTCTACCTTCAGACCCGGACTCGAATTCGGGAGGCGAAAACGAGAGAGGGAGATGGAAAAATGGAGGGAAACTTGAAATTTCTTGCGCCGCTTGAGAGTCGGGTGGAAACTTTTGTGGGCCAAAAGGCCCATTACTCTCAAATGAAGCCCAAAACGAGCCCACTAGAAATGTGCACCATCCAGATCCACATCGCGTCGACGTCGTCGCCATCGAACCCATTTTCTATCGTCTTTCTCACGATACGCGCATAATCATTCGTCGGGACAATTTCCAATGAACCAAGCAAGTTCTCGATAAGATTTCCACGTCATTTCAGCACATGACGTGTATAAAGCTTCGCTGGTTTCGTAAAAAATATATATATGAAAAATGAGACATTTTCCTCGTACACGCTCGACCACGCCATTTGCCTCGAGCGAACTTGTCCCTCGCCTGTGGTCAGTCACAGCAGACCGATAGAGAAAGAAAGGAAAACAAAGAAAAATAATTAGAAAGAAAAAATTATAAAGAAAATGGCATTGAAGTAGTGGAAGCAAGAAGCAAAGAAGAGGAAAAATGATTTCATCTCTTCGAAAAAAGAAATCATTTTACTCACTTTTGAGGGTATCTTTTCGATCAACCGAAAATATTTTCCGTAACTAGATTATTTTATGTGACTCGAATATCCAAAAGTTCGAAAAAAAAATTCTCGAAAATGGTTTTCCAAACTTCCAAAAACAACCAGAGCCTAAATCTTACGAAACACGGCTTTTTTTTTGTCCCTCTTCCCGAGAATAGTTTCGTAATCAGAAGACTCTATCAGTATGTGTGATTGAGCTAAGAGTGCGATCATCATGGTCGAAGCAAACGTTAAAAGTGAATGCGGTTATTTCGGTTTCGCATGCGTCTTCTATCCTAAATTCCGTCACATCGATGAGGAACCATCGTTCGAAACTAAGAGTTGTTCGTTCGTTTGCCCGACCACGCCAAGGAACGCACATGGAGATCTTAGGACGAGTTGCTTATGCTTATCACCTTCAACTTCGATTATTTCTAGGAATTCTTGTCCTATAGTTTTATAATGTCTTGGGCCCATTGGAACCGGCCCCGTGTGGGAGACGCGTGTGGGAGTGGGCCGACATTCAACGGGACAAAAAAAAAAAAGGACCCCCTACCTTCCTCGGCAAGGTGTCCCCGATCTTCTATCCGAAGCTCGACCACGCATCATGTCGCACGTCCCATACTTTCTTTCCATTTCGTGCCAAAGTTGATTCAGATTTTGATTTGGTCGGTTGATAGGTTGGTGTCGTCTTTAAGGAACCTATATCGAACTTTAGCTGAGTCGCCAATTAATATAATTAGACATTGAATACGTGTGTAATCGTCGTACAGCAATCAAACGCAAAATATATATCCAATCACAACACGCAATAGTATCTTAAATTAGTTTTTGCTTGCTAAATGAATATTTATCATTTTGTAAAACGAGAAAAAAAAAAGGACACAAGGCTTTTATCCTTATTTATCCTTAAATTAGTTATGCGTTCGACAGAGGTACCACTTTAATTTTAAAATCAAAACATTTAATGATGATTTTGCCCTTTTCTTGTGCCGTGTTGTTGCTGGGTCCCCAAATTTTTTTTTTTTTTTATGATCGAGGTTCCGCGCGGATGACGAGCTTCGCTCAACACAACGGTAGAACACGACTAGTCCTCGAGAGAGGCTAGCGCAGGAGTCCACCACCACGACCCCCCACTTAAGACACCGGCGCCGAGGAGTTTTGAACCCGTAACCTCTCGTGAAAGGAATCGAACTCAAACCAACTCGACCACCGATCGGTGGGTCCGGGTCCCCAAATTTTATTGTCCGAAAAATTGAGAATTGCCTAACGAGGTCAATTATTTATGCCGACTCTTGGCTTGGCTCAGCAATGTTTGCGAAATCCAAGCATTAGCAACAAAAAAAAAAAAAAAAGGCAAAATGCACAGTTTGGTAATATGGCAACACGAGGACTTCGGCACGTGCGGTGGCAGCGCCAGAGGCAGCCACGACACAACAGCGACAGTCACATTCCGATTCCCAACGTCGGCCCAACGCGGCGGCTTAGCAGACATTGATGAAGCCCACGTGTCTCTTTATTTGGCGGCTTGAACACGGAAAATTTATTCAATAATTAAAAAATATGATTAATAGAAAATTATTCGCGCGCTTATGTAAAACGGTTGCCATAGCTGTCCTCGTTTGAAAATCAGATTAATTGATCAAATTATAAAATTTATGACCGAATTGATATTCATACAATTAGCATATAATTTTTTAATAATTATCCGAAAAAAACTTGAGAACATACTTTTTTTTACATGTACTCGACATCGACAAATTAACAATTACTTAAACAAAATCAATCAAGTTTAGCAACTCTCACAGGAAAGATGTTTACTGATAAACTTCGTCACAAGTCGGAACTTCGTCTATAATTAAGTTTCCAAATCGCATTTTCAAAACGAATTCCGCGCGTAATCAATGAGTAGGTTCCATAATCCATGACGTACCTTCCTTAGGGTCTTGCCTAATCTCCGAGAAATTTATGTCACAACAATCAATTAATTTGGTGGGGGGTCGTTTGCTATGTGATGCGAACCATGTCGTTCTTATTGCCCAAGCAAACGCCCGAACGGATTAGATAGGCATTATGGAAGTTCAGTCAAATGATTTTTTAGATTAGTGCCCCTTAATTTAATCTCTATCCATGCTTGTGCTTGCTGATATTTTTCGCACGCGGCTCCTAAAGCTGACGCTAGCTATGACGCACCCCATTTGATTTTCCATTTTTTTGTCCTTCTAAAATAATTCCCACTAGGCACGACAAGATATAAACATGACATCAGATTTTCATCTCGGGCATCATTGTCTTCGGTCCACACAATATTAGCAGATGCACCATTCGTCCGTCCTCTAAATTTCAAATCTTTCATCAATATCATCATATCATCATTTGAAATGCTCTCCACACTAATTAAAGAACGATATGATCGGGGAGCAAGATAATCATCAACCCAAATTATCGGTGCGATCGTCCGGTCGGAAATTTTATGAGACCACCGCTAATCGTTATAAAGGATTAAGTTATCGGATAAATGCATGATTTTAATATTTTAATTATCGTAACACTTCCCATCGCGCTTACTCTGATTTTTTTTTTTTTTACTTGGTATTAGGCGTGAAAATATGTAATTATTGAGGTAAATAGGGGCCTGGAAAGATTTAAATTCATGATCTCATGCTTTGATACCCAATTAGATTTTAATTATTTTAAAAGTTTAAGCTGTTAGAACAAAGAGGACACATCAATCTCATGACTCTAGGTATTATTAGAGGTGCTAATCACCTTTTAGGGGTTAAATCTCTTTTGTGGCAAAAGATGAAGATCGGGATAAGATAAAAAGATGCGTTTCGATGGGGAAGTGACGGCCGATTGTTTGGGTTGGTGGTCTTTCGGTGAAACCCTTTTTTGGCCACGGTGTGAGTGACTAGGCTTTGTCCTTCATCTTTTCCATCAAAGGTAGGAAAATGGATAAGGTCTTAGTTTTTAAGAGAAAAGCATGTAACAACAAATAAAATCAAAGATGCTTTACTTGCTCCCAAGTACATACAAAAGTTAAACCTAAGGCTAAGAACCATTTCATTTGCCTAACCCCTCTTTTTTTTTTTTGGTTCTTAACCACTCCTATGTCTGCTGCACTTGAATTAGAGCTTCCTCTTATTAGCAATTCGGAGAGTGTAGAAGCCACGACACTGTTTATCTCGCGAAAATTTGATGATTCGAAAAATATTTTTCAGAAAATGATCACCTGTAGCGCTTAAAATAATTAGTTAATTTTAAAATGTTATCATTGTTGACAATAATTTATGTCGATGCATTTTCGTGGACGATGAAATATTTTTCATTTACTCGTTTTTGTAAGCGACACAAGCGATCGTTTTTAGGAAAATGTTTTCCAAAGCATCAATTATTTTGCAAAACAAGCGGATGCCTAAGAGATAGTTTTGTTCATTTTTTCAAGTGATTTTAACATATTTTATGGAAACTCATTGCCAAGGGATGCAAAAACCATCATATATCAACTCAAGCACAAAAAACTCTAGACCTTCCTAGAAATAGTCTATAAAGTAAAAAAAATAGAAAAACCACGAGAGAAAAAAACACCTAGTATCTCATGGACCGCGTTGAATGCCGATATTACACTGGGACGCTCAATCAAAATCGCCCCGTCATGAATATTTTAACTTGACTCGTTGTTAAAGAAAATCCCTTTTGAAACCCTAATCCTCCGGGGCTCAAAAAGAACAATGGCGAAGTGATCTTACATATACCCTTTAGCGCAACACTTTACCTTGCACCTAAAAGCAGTCTGAATTTGTAAAAAACTAAGACCCCAAAAACAAAATCGAACTTTAGCGTTATCGATAAGCATGATTTGCTCCGGATTACACCCCCTTTTGTCCTGTAAAGCTGCTGATCCGATTCAACTTTGGTCCCTCAATTGAATTTGGACCCATTAATGCTAGCCACATCTCCTTCCCATCTCGCTCATTCCAATCAAGTTTCTCGATTCCCGACGTTAACTAACGCCAATCTCTCTCCTTTCTCAATAACTAACAACGAACCTGACCAATACCATCACCCTACACAAGCTATTTCCTCTTCTTCTGTTTTTTTATTGGGGAATTCGACAAGCAATGAAGTTGAACTTAACTAAATTAACGGAGATGGGAAAAATAAATAGAAATGTTGGCGGGAAAATTAAGACATGGATGGGAATGGTACGATGAGACAAAGATGCATGTGATCACATGATTCGAATCTGTCGGTTTCCACCATCCCCGGTATGATTGATGGATGCTTTAGTTTATTTTGGCCTCCTCGATGGGTAGGGTTCATGCATCGCAGCAGTGATCTGTTGAGCACAGAAATGCGTCGTGTGGCTCCAAAGCATGCTTTGTTTACATCGGATTAGGCCACACCTAATCAATGACGAAGTAGCCAGATAGAAAGACGAATAGTTGAACACCCACTTTTGTTCTCCGTCTTGCCTAGACACATCGAAATGGATCATAAACCTATTTATTAATCCAATCATGATAAGCTGAGTTATTATATGAGTTAGTTATATTGAATATATAGATCACAAATGAGCTTAAATGCAATATGGTTGTTAAGTGAGCCGTACATGGATCGGGAACGAATTTACAACTTACTTAGACTCAACCACCAATATGACTCTCTCTTCATTTTCTCTCGCCCTCACTCGCATCGCACTCTCACTTCAATTTAGGTATGTGTTTTCTGAGATTTTATTAAATAGAAAAATATTTTCAGAATATGGATCAGATCGGGCATGCGTTAGGTATGGATCGTTAAATTTACATTACATGAAATTGGGTCATAAACAGATTAAATATGTTTACTTGGGTCGGACCATTTTCGACCCTACCCATCCGTTTAACGAGTCCAGTTTTGATCCCCAAAAGAGTAAGGTTATGTGATGAGGAGGATTAGAATTATGACTTTTTGATAATTGGACTATATTTTTGCCATCAACGACAAATACACTTTTCGACTACATAGCTATAGATCCTTGATTGTTTCTTATAAGCATTTAGGTGTTCATCGAGTCACAATTGTGTGCATAGGTGGACCATGCTCGCTTACAGACCTCTGTACACATCAAATCACGTAACTATGGATTTTTCGCGGTATGTGAACATGTTGAACGAACATTCGTAGAACTTTCCTCGATGACATTGATGCTCTAAGGAAAGGTTGAGTCCATCGTCCATAATTAAATGAAAAAATCATAAAAAAAGTCATAAATTTATTATATTAACGACAATTCAGCCATAAACATTTCAATCTAATCAATATTTTTTTTTCGCGTGATAATTTGACCAATTTAACTATAAACCTTTGACGATTTGCCAATATCGTCATTCCGACCAATTTTAGCCAAAATTCACTAACGTGGACCGTGGATGCTCCTTTGTAATTTTATGTACATCTATTTTCTTTTGTTTCTTTACGTCTCTTTCTTTTTTTCCTGTGCCGTGGCCTGGCCTTGCTTGCCACAGCAGCAAAAAAGAGAAAGAAAGATATAGAGTCTATAACAAAAATCTAAACATTACGTAAATTCTCCACATCAGTGATATCTGTACCAAGTAGGACGGCCCATGTTCACTTCAGCTATTTTCACTCAAAATTAACCGGAAAAGCTATATTGATAGATCGTCAAAATGTTTAGAGCTAAATTGAGATTGAATTGTCCAGATGCAGTATGTTCAAGACTACTTCTTCTTCTTCTTTTGGTAATTATCCCATCTGGTCTCTTCTTGCATGCACCCGATCATTCTAGTATGATTTCTTAAATACTAAGAATACCTTGGTTTCTTCATGGATTTCCAGAAATGGGCGGAGCAAACCTTCCTTCGCGACAATCGGAGATCGCACGCGGTGTGAAAGAATTTTCTTCACCTTCCTCCCCGAATTTTCGATACTCGGTGATTTCCTTCCCGAAGCGTCGCGCTCTTTTTAGAAGAAGTCTCCGAATTTATTCTTATTATTTATTTTTTTGCCTTTTTCATCTGGAATTCCCCCACCAAATGTGTGAAAACGAAAAAAAAAAATGCTCCACTATTCAAGTCGAAAACCATCTTTGCATCTTTTAAACCATATTCACATTAAAAGAATAAATGCTATTTTTTGGCTGCGCCGGTAATGCGAAGAAAAACAAAAAAATAACGACACTTAAATAAGGGTAGAAGGACACATCAAGTGTCGAATTTTGTATACGACGCTCACTTTGGTATCTAAAGTTTTTTTACCGGCTCACTTAAGTGTCGAATCGGAGAAAAAAAACGATCACTTGATGCCAACGGGTAATAGCGATTAGGATCTTTCGACTAGCCACGTAGGATTAGGAAATTAATAAAAAAAATTGGCGCGTAAATAATTAAAAAAATTAACACAAAAGTGAATACTGTAGGCAAATTTTGACGATCTGTGTTTAAATAAGTGAGAACCGGCAAGCGGGGACAAGACAAGCTTCTAATTTTGATGAGATTCGGAGATGTCCTGCCTTCCCCGTCTTTTGAAACGTATCGTTATTCCCGTTAATCTCTAGAGATAGAGAGAGAGACTCTTCGTTTGACCGGTAACTTGCGGGCGGGTGCAACGCCCCTCGCTTATAATTGCCGTCACTGTCTTCTCTTCCCCACTCCCTGCAGGGCGAGTCCCGGTCAAAATATCGCACCTTTCAGCTTCTTCTCCTTCTCCTTCACCTTCACCTTCCTCTCTCTCCCTCCCTTCTCTTTTCTTTTAAGCCTCTCTTCGCTTCGCTCTAGCTTCTTAAGTTTCCTTCTCCTCCCAGTTGCTTCGTGTATTTCATCGAGCACGCTACGACACAGCAGCGGCGAAGAATTTTGAAGAAATTCAACTGGGGGCAGTCCCTTTTTTCTTTTTTTTGTGGCAAGAAATGATGGGGTTCTCGTCCAAGGAGGAGCGATCGAGGAGGGTGTTGCGAGGCGTGAAGACCGTCTTCGTCCTCTTCTCCATGCTCATCTCCCTCCTCCTCTTCTCTGCCCCGATCCTGCTTGTCATCGCCGACACGCTCTTGCCTTCGGCTCTGCTCTCCGCTTCGCTCTCCCCCTCGTCGCGGTCTCTGCAGGACAAGCTCCGCGCCCACCTCACCAACTACGATTTCCGATACTCCCTCATCGACATCCCCCTCGTGTCGATCGTCAGATCGGCTGTCATCATCTGTAAGTGCGGCCAATCCTCGTTGTTAGAGTGTGAGTCGTTCTATGGGTCGGCACGCAGGCCACCTGTTTGTGAAAAACCTTTGTTTTTCCCTTAGCAAAAGAAGACACATTTTGTGCTGTTCTATGAATTGGGTGTTTGAATTCAATAAAAAAAATTACAGTTTTTGATCTTTTTTAGTTTTGGGGGTTACTGTAGGTGTGTACAGTTTGTGCGATGGACCGAGGCTTTGTAGAGGGCCTTACTTGGGGATAACGACCGCGTGCTCATTACTGTCCCTGGTGTTTGTTTCGTTCAAGGCTTCTTATGTGCTCAGTGTTCCGAATACAAGCAGAGGAGGATATAGTAGAGCTTTGGAAATGGCTCTCTTCATTTCTTCTTGGCTTCTGGCGATTGGTCATATCATTGCGGCGTATAAGATCAGCTGCCGAGAGAGAAGAAAGCTTCTCGTTTACAAGATTGACATTGAAGCTGTAAGTCTCTCTTCGATTTTTATTTTTTTTGCACGTAGAAAAAGAATCACACACATCTTTTATTTAGTTGAAACACCAAGAACATCTGAACCTTGAGTTCTGTATGAGAATTCTTTGGTAGATCAGACTGCAAAGGCGAGGAACTTCTGAGGAAAAAAAAAAAAATCATATCTTTTGCTTGGGGTTGAAGAATTCAAATCAGTTCATCCAGAAGGTCAAAACTGCCGAGCGGTCTATGGCCAATGTTGCAAAGTCTTTTAATCGTTTTTGTCTCCCTCCTTGTCCTTTTTGTGAGCACAAAGTCCTCATTACATGTTAAATCTACTCAACATTGGCTGTGAAAAAAAAAATAATAATAATTGTATATTCTAGCGTGAGGGAAATTTCATTGGAAACCTAATTTCAAGTAGTGGCTAATGCATGTGAAGGAAGCATTGCACATGTTTGGAGATTACCCATGTCAATCTGGCCCAAAAGTTCATAAAAAGAAGAAATAGTACTCATGGCTCATGAGTCCATGGGGTAAAGTCATAAGAGTGATCTGCATAAAAAAGGGTTGGTGAGGCTTAGGTTGTCTTTTCTGGCCCAAAAGATTATAGGTAATGTTGTAATCTGAGCTATGGTCCCCCAGTTACTGACCAAATTCATGTGTTAACTCAGTAGTCTCATAGAATTAGGGATGGGCAGGGCAGGGCAGGTCAGCCGCCCTTCATAATGAGGGAGAGAGATAGAATATCTTGCTCTGGATTGGACTATGTTTGGTTGCCATTCGCAAGTTTTTGCAACTGACAGCCACAACTTATCAACTAGAATATATGCCTACTCATGTTTTGTATGCATGTAGATCCAGCGCATCTCTGCTAACGCATGTGCACTCTCTTTCTCAATAATATTCCTCTGTTTCTTTTGAGCGGAGGAGATAACTTTATTATTCACCAGATTTTGTTCGTTCCTCACCTGATTTATAAAATAGACACGGTTCGTATTTGGTCGCACGTAGTGCTGGACCACTGCTTCATAACCGATTTTGAACATCAAGAAAGCCATTTTTAGCTTCTGGCTTCTACAATAATAACTATGGTGCTGGAAAAATGACACAATCCTAGTCTAATTTCAACAATTAATGTTTTCCCCACTTTTCTAACACATGCCTCATATTCTTCCCAATGTTCACATTCATTTGAAAATTCATATTCTCGCTAGTGTTGTGATCCACGAATGGCCCTCGCCCCCCTCTTCAGCTGTATGTCTAAGCCGTGTGGGGGGCCTGCCGACTGATAAAGCCCCAATTCATAGCTGGCCACTGTTCTGTTCTGTTCTGTTTCGAATCTTTTCTATGGAATGATTCTCCACTTTATACGGAACGATCGAAATTTGAATATTTCCACTTGGACATGGTCAGTGCCACGCCCGAAGGTCATTTGCCACCAGGAAATCGAAAACTTATTTGATCTTTTTGTGTCCTGCCTGCAGGTCTCAGCCTGCAACCATGGCTTCCCCAGATATCAGAAGATTCTCCAAGAACACAGAGAGAAATGAAAAAGAAAACAACAAAAAAACGTGGGGAGGGGAGGGGAGGAAAGTGACGGATGGAGGAGACTAACACGCACCCAACTTGTAATTTTCTTCCATATGGGCTCATCACGTTCGTCAGGATCGGGTTTCAGGTTATTGTCCATCCGAATGAACGTTGACAATTGGGTCCCTCAGAACTGAATATCAGACATCGTAATGAATGGTGGAGGGGCTACAGGTGAGGGGGGCCTGCTTACGAGGCGGGCGGCCTTTGATTTCGGTGCAGACGAATCCAAAGATGAAGTTGGATTCTGACTCTGAAGGAGTCAAAACTAACAGGCGAGGAGGCTTATTAGACATTAGGTTGAAAATGACTCGGACGACCCACATGCTATGTTCTACACACATCGTGAGTCATCAGTCAATGTTAGAGGTCATATATTTCTTCCTTTTTTTTTTTTAAATATTTTTCTTGGTCCTATCAAATGTAAAGTCTCTGTATTTATTCAAAGGTTGAAGGGCTCAAAATATCAGTCCTAATTTTTGGTTTGTTTTCTATTCCGAATGCTTCATATTCTCCGTTGAGAGGAAAGCCCGCCTGGCGGCTTGAATTTAAAAGCATACCTTCAGACTCTTGAATGCTTCGGCCAATCATATTGGTATGTGGTTCATATTGGGTAACGGTTGATTTGCCAATTAACATGAGCTCTGTTGGGTAGTTTTGATCCTTTCTCATTTCAAAAGTTAGCTCAAAAGATGATGATTTTTCTCACTTATAAATTGATTATCAGTCCCTTTTACAATCAATATAAGATAAGCCCAACATATCAGTCTTGAGAAATCACAACAAAAATCACAATTGAGGAGGTGCAATTACTGATGCTTAAGTAGAGTATTCAAATTCGATATGTGCAAATGAATTGCCAAATTCTGAAAATACATGCTTGCACAAGGCTGCAAAATATTGTTTTTGCTGCATATGTACATACTTTCACATATGATCCCATTTCCCCGCCCTGATCTACAACCCAAGTTTATTAATCAATTGATTTGACCTCCGAAGGAGTTTGCCGATTCTTATATTTTACAAGGACATGTTCCGCCTCTGGAGATTGATGGGATATCGCTTCTGCATCCGGGTGGTCGGGAAGAACACCAGCTTATCTTCTTCAGCTGGAGCCCAACTGCAAAATTTCGAAGCTAATGTTGATGTAACATTCGTAAAACATCAACTTATAAAAAGTTGCGAACTTTTCGTGGACAAGGGCGAAAGACACGGATCTGGTAGTTGTTTTGGCACCTGAAACTAGTGACTAGGTGGTGAAGGAAGACGGCGATCTCTACTCTCGCAAGTTCATATCCCGGGCACAGCCTCGGCCCTCCTCCGAACGGTGTGTAGACATTAACCGCATTGCTCGACGGCCCGTTACTCTGTTCGTCATGTACACAAAATTCATGTGGCGTTCTCGAATGTACGAGACCGAAAGTTCCTGTAGACGCATTAGAAAGAAAGGGTTCGACTACCTGCCACCGCCAAGGATTGAAAGTGCGAGCTTCTTTGAAGTATTCTTGGTCCAGATGAACAGCCCGAAACGAAGCAAAGACCTTCCATCCCTTTGGAATCGTATAACCTGCTCGAATCGAATCGCAAGCCAAGGTCTTTAGCTCACCGGAACTGATGCAAACTATGCTCCAGATCACCGAAAGAAAGTAGCGATTTTTCTTCGCCTAACCAAATTCGATTACCCTTTATTTGGACGTCCGCCATTGTTCGCCGGAATACCCCGCTTATAATGTTTGCGACCCGCAGCGTCTCGTTGATCACCTGAACGTTTGGAAGAGAGGCCGGGGTTAGGATCAGTAAGCTTCAGAATGTCAAACCAGAACAACATACATAACACAAAACCAAACTTCATGGGAATGAATGAGGTTTCTTTCGCATACACATTGTGTGAAAGGCATGGACTTGTAGTCATTCCACTCTAGCCCCTCGGATCGATTCTTATTTGCCCTGATTTTCTCATGCTCTTCCTGTCAAACGAGGGACAAAGAAAATTCATTAGCAAAAAAGATAAAAGATAGGAAAAAGGTAAAACAAAAACTCAAAATCTGTCCGAAAATAGAATAATCAAAATCTGACTCCATGAAAATAATGCAGAGGGCGTGCGGTTCGGAAGGCATCATCTGTCCGGGTGGTGGTACAGGTACTCCCAAGTCCTAAAGCCATGATGAATCATGAACATCATTTTCCCGCTTTCATGATTCCACGCTCTCCACCTTTTTCTGCTGTTTCAGTACTTTATGATACTTTCCCGGCCCTATACATGCCTTTTCATCCATGCAAGAACGGCTTAAATTTACTAACTTTGATCATAGGTGTTGTGTTCATGTGCATAATCGTCATACATCCACCAAAATCATTGCAGAGAAGCCAACGAACGCAAGGCCTCATAAAAGCAATTTCGGGTCATGATTAATCTGAGCCCGATCGGCCGGAGTTACGGCACGAGGGGGGGGCGGATTCGATACCTTGAGTTGGGCCAAGGCGAGGGGCGTCTCGGTGAGGAACTTGACGGCGAGGGTCATGATGGTCGAGGTGGTCTCGTAGCCAGCGACGAGCAGGGCCACCAGGAAGTCCACGATCTCCTCGTCGGAGGAACCGCCGCCGTCTCCGGCCAGCAGGGCCCCCAGCATGTCCTCCTCCTTGGCGCCCATCTCGCTCTCTTTCCTCCTCTGTCGCACCACCAAAGTCAATGCCTCCGCCACTTTTGTCCTCGCCTGACAAAAAGATGCCAAGAAAAAAATTGGACAGATTCAGCAACCCACTAGGCACAATTTCCCGAACCTGAACTCCTTTTCTGGATTTGCTTTCTGGGTCGAGCTCAAGAATCCATGGCTGACAATGACAAAACTAAGCACACCACTAAATGGGAAAAAAAATCCTTTGGTCGGTTGCTTTGATGGGGTTTGGACATCTTTGTCAGTTCGAGGGGATGTGACATTTGCTTGAGATTTTTATTGTTTATCGCGATGATGTCTGACGCTTAAGCAACGAAATCTAATCCGCTCAATTTGGTGAACAGTCTAGCAGAGCACACACCACCGTTTTCCCCTCTAAAATCAGGGACAAAAAATGTCATTTTCACACGTGCGCTTGCCATCTGAGTGCTTGGTTTTCTCTTCTTCATCCCTCGAATTCTCGTGCCGAGTGGATGGAAAGAGAGAAGGTTTATGCCGCTTCAAATGAAATCTTCAATGAAAGAAATTTTAAGAAAGAAAGAAAGACAAAAGAAACATATTCTTAAACATGGTCAAACGAGATTATTCGATCAACAGGTGAATAGATAGTTACTAGAACGTGCGACACAATAATTCGAGAATATAAAATAAAACATGCGCCGCACGACTAACTTCGTATATACATGATCGTTAGTTGGAATTATTCCTTCTTCTTCTTTTTTATTTATGAGAGCTCGATTTCGAAAAGAATGTCAACTATTGGTGATCATGTACGATAATAGTAGCAGTAAGATACCTGGATGGCGCGGCGGTAGGTGGTGGAGAAGAGGGGAAAGGGGAGGGTGAAAAAGCCTTCGATGACGAGGACGTACTCCTTTCTCAGGCTTTCCGTCCAGTCTCCGGGATCGTAACTCATCAGCTGCTTCACCATAAGCTCGAATGTTATCTGCACATAATTATCATCATGCAATGGTATTTTTAATTAGATTATTATCTCCCCAAAAATCAATTCGATTGAAAATAAAAAAAAAGGGATTCTTAAGAGGTTTTGTATGAACTGACTATGTACCTGTCGTGAGAAATTATCTGTCTAAATTTTTGAAGTGTGGATAAATTACTAACATCAATGGAACAAGAAAGGGAAATGAAGGGAAAAAGACCTTCTTGGCCTCCTCCATGAGCAAGATCCGGTCCGACCAGGAGCGGAGGTTGAGCCGGACGAGCCGGTCTATGTCGACGAGCAAGTGGTCCCTGATGATGGAGGAGTTGGCGAAGCTCATGGTGAGGGAGTGCATCCTCTTGTGCAGCCCGCCCGTCATGAGCAGCAGCGAGTGCTTCCCGAGCAGGTTGGCGATGGAGCCCGGATAGCTGCACTCGAACAGCCTCCCTTCGTTCTGCAGTATGAACCGGTTGGTCTCCGGGTCGGCGGAGAAGACCGTGGGCTCGCCGAAGACGTGGGTGGTGAAGAGGGTCCCGAACCGGCCCACCCTCTCGTCGATGAAGGGCTCCGGGTTCTCGGTCTTGTAGGCGGAGATGAGCTGGAGGGTCTCGCCAACGAGCGGCAGCCCGAGGGTCCCCGGCGGCAGGGGGAGGAGGCGGCGGCGGAGAGAGGCACGGAGGAGGAGGAGGGCGGCGGCGACGAGAGGTATGGAGAGGAGGGCAATGGTGATGAAGAGAGCCATCATGAAGTCGAGAGTATGATCACAATGCAAAGTGAAGAGTATGAGAGAGAGAGAGAGAAGCACACGAGTGTATCTGGCAAGGAGAAGAGAAGGATAAAGGCAGGTCATTAATGGTGTTCCTTTGTCTTCGGATTTCCTTTTCTTTTCAACTAAATCCCCCAAAAAACCTCCACAAACAAAACTCTAAAAATTTAATACTCTTTTGAAACTATATAAAAAAAAAAAACCGCCAACTTTTACCCGACGGTTAAAGTTATCTACCGTTAATTTTTCCGCCCGATGCAAACTGATGTTACACATGATAGGACCAACAACACCGACTTACAAAAGAGCATGTCGGCCAAAGCGAGAAAGACGTCGAGAACACGTCCGAGAAAACCGTAGGACAACTTTCTCTAAAACATCCTCGTTTCTAATTTATCTTAAGCGGGAAATTCATATTTCGTTTTATCGCAGACTATCGTAATAGTACTTGTTTGGTTGAATCATTTCGAAATCTACTTCGCATACCTTTGCAGCTCTTTTGTTTCTCTAAAACGCCGTCGTTAGTCACGCCCATGCGCCACATCGGTCATAAGAGCTCTCTTTTCTTCCTCATTTTCAAATCTTGAAATTAATATTAGTTGAGAAATCCCCAATTGGTCCGAATTCTGACAAAGCAAATGCCTAAATTTAAGGGTTATATCGCCTAATTGCTTTGCGGCCAAAGTTTGTTCATATTGCGTGGTATATGTTCACATACATTATGTTCCATAAAATGGAAGGTTAGATTACCCTCTTATTGTAACATAATGATGCGAGGTCAAGCAACTCTAATCAATTAATTAAGTTAATCGGAACCACTAACCGTGTATATAATTTTTCCAATCTTCCTAAGAAAGAAGCATGCTTGTTCACATTGCATGGTATTTATGTTCACATTAATTTCTTATTCCATATAATTATAGGATTACATTATTGTCCCCATAATGTAATCTCCCGATGGCGGCGATTAATCAGGTTCAAGCAACACTAAACGACGATTAGGCATGAGACGCCGATCTAGCTAGCATTCCGAATTTCACGATCGCAACTTTTTTTTTGCTCTCCATTTTCTTAATTCGGATTCATCACGTGGCGAGGTTGGTGAAATAAAACAGAAAAATAGAAGCTTTAGAGAAAATAAATGGAGAAAATTTAGTCTTTACATTTTATTTCTTTTGCCATAATGATGAGCAGTAATTTCTTTTCGCACTTCCCATTCCTCTTTTGCCTCCTTTTTCGGCTTCGCTTTGCTATCGTGTGAAGCACATTCTCATTCTGGGTCCACACGAGATTCTAGAAGCAAGCATGGGCACCGTTTTTTTTTTTCTTCCTACAATTTAGGGAAGATATATGAGAAGTCTTTTTTTTTTTTTATAGGGAAAATGTTACAAATGGTCCATGACCTTTGGCTCAATATGCAATGTGACATCCGAACTTTTAATTTGACCAATGAGGTGCCTGAACTTTAGTCCAATATACAATATGGTCCATGAACTTTCAATTTGTTCAATATAGTCCTCGAACTTTTGAAGCATGCAACTTAGTCTTTGAGAAAATGTTCAAAGTCGTTCCTGAACTTGAAGTAATGGAAGGACTACATTACACATCTTCTTATAATTTAGGGACTCAGTTGAATATGTTTCAAATGTTCAAGGACTATATTGGTCAAATTAAAAGTTCGAGGACTACACCGCACATTGGGCTAAAGTTCAAAGATTATATTTGTCAAATTAAAAGTTGAGATACCGCATTACATATTGGATAGTTGTTCAGGGACCATTCGTGTTGTTATGTCCTTTTTTTTAATGCCCAAAGACCATTGGAAAAGAGTAAATAAATCATTTTTATTAGCTATAATATTCCCATCAATTAGATGGAATTAAGGAGGCTACATATCACTGTTCTTTCAGCTTCTATATCACTGTTGAAACATCCCCTTGCCAAACCCACCCAATTTACAGACATCTCTTTTCTTTATTTCTCTATCGCAAACAATGGGAAATCAAGATTTAACTATTCAGTTAATTTAAAAGTCTAAATTGGTAGAAAATAACGTAGTTATCGCGATAATCATGATTTGACCGTAATTTTTTTGTAAGTGCTTGAGAAAATATTATTCGGATTATATTTGCTTAATTTTCACTTGCACTTGGTGTAAGGTAAGAAGCGAAAAAAAAAACGAGGGAAGAAAGGGGACTTATCGATTTAGTTGTGATTAATTGGCAAATCATCATCAGCTCATGCAAAAACTAATGCATCAAATGCTTTATGCCAAGGTGGGTGAGTCCCCACTTTGATAGCAAAGTGAACACTAAGGGCTATTTTTATGTCTACGGGTCCCATAATCATGAGTTAGCATGAGAGGATTTTATTAACTAGTGCCCGGCTAGCTACTCAAAGAAGTTATTTAAAGCGAGTTTGGGATTTTTCCATACGTTATGTTTTCTCGTGTTATGTGTAATCAGCTCTTTAGAGATCACTGTTCTTATACTTAAGTACATTCAAAAGGTACGCCGAGGGTTCCGTAAGTTAGATACATACTTTTTTTAATTTTATTTTATTTGGGTTATCATAAGATGATGGAGCCATGTTAAACCACGTGGGTCCCCGGAACGAAGGATGCGATTTAGCTTTCTTCCCACTAGGTAGCCCTTAATTAGCGATCCCTAATTAAGAAATTAGGAAGTATCTCCCACACCTTTTGTCAAGTAATTCGTTGTTAAGGAAGCTTTTGTTATTTATTGTCAATTGATAATCCTAGTGCTATCAGTATGATCATGGTGTTGTGCCCACCACAAAGCCTTTGTTATTTCAAGTAGAAGAACAAGAATGTAAATATAATAGATAAATAAACTAAAAAAACATCCTTAACCCCCATTATTGACATTAAATCAAACTGCCTTAAAGGCTTATCATGAGATTTTTTTTTAATATTAAATTTACAGTGTTCCATTAGACACTAGAACTTAAGTCGTTTTGGGGGAGAAGACGACAAATCAAAAACATACTTTGTTGAGAATTTTGGCTGACAATTTCAGCTTTTTGACGGCTTATGTTTTCAGATATTAAATTTATCTTTCACTAAGCTTAGTTTCAACAAAATGAGTAAAATACCAAAATGTAGAATGGGGAAAGTATTATGATATGGTTTTATTCATTGCTTGGAAGACTAATTAAGTGATAATTGCACGGGAGGTGAAATGGCATGAATGAACTTTGTCATATTTACCCTACTTCATAACTCTATAGTAAACACCTCGAATATGTTATTTTATATCTCTTTAT
The DNA here is from genome assembly GCF_020921035.1 of Rhodamnia argentea. Classification (NCBI taxonomy): domain Eukaryota; kingdom Viridiplantae; phylum Streptophyta; class Magnoliopsida; order Myrtales; family Myrtaceae; genus Rhodamnia; species Rhodamnia argentea. The sequence continues at coordinate 2,380,047 of NC_063154.1, read as the reverse complement.
CTAGAAATTATCACACATGATAGTCAGATATACATTGTGTGTTACATGTCAAGGCAAAATTCCGAATCTCTGGAAATCGGCTGGGTGGTCAAGCTCTTGCTCGCGTAACGTTATTCACATATATAAACAAAATAATCTTTTTCCTCGAGTTTTTGTAAAGTCGCGAAATATCATTTTTCAATTATAAGAGCATGCAGAATGGAGAACCAAGTGGCAGATTACGTAGCAAAATCACTCAGCTCAAACTCTCTATCTCCTTCTTGGGTGTCTAATCCCCCTCCCACCCCTTTGGGATTTATTATGCTTTGATGCTCCGCCTTTGGGTCTATCTTCCAAGAACTCTTAATGGTTTGAATAAAGTATCTTTCCGACCCCAAAAAAAAAAAGATATATATATATATAAGGGCATGCTTTTTCAAAATTTTATTTTTTGAAAAAAGTGGAGGTGGCTCTCTCCATTGAATTATAAAAGCAGAAATGAATGGGAGATTAGTCTCTCGCACGTGCGAGTGTCCACGATCCATGCTTAATGATGTGGAGGGAGAAATGGGACATTGGGATCTTTGCTAGTGACCCTAAGGTCCACAATTGATGGTCCGCAAAGCATTTCAACCCTCTCCTTTAGAGGGTGGTGAAAGGCTTGCTCGATTGATACATAAGGAAAAAAAAGGTTTTAAATCTATTGCACTTACACCAATTTAGTTTTAAATCTTTTAACTTGACCGATTTAGTCATAGATCTTTTGATAATTTTTCAATGCAATCAATTTGGTCAATTTTAATCGGAAATCGCTAACGTTGACGCAGTCCATCCCGCATGGCACGTCTAGCGTTGACGTGAACAATTTTTACAATTCTGCACTTTTATTGCTTATTTTTTATATTTGTATTTTCTTTTTCTTTTTTCCATTCTGTCTCCCCCGGTCACCATTCATAGGTTTAAGACTTTTTTTTTAGAAATTTCGCGGCTTTGTCTCTAATCAAGTGGCATTAAGACTTAAGCTCCTGACAGGTATAATGTCTCTTCCTGATTCATCCTCTTGTTTCCATTTTCTTTCACATCCAATAGACTGGTTTGCCATTGAGCTTACAGTTGCCCCAATAAATCAACTCAGCCAGCCCTTTTCATGTTGACAAAGTGGTAGCCAGTAGCCACAGTTAAAAAAGAACAAGAAGAAAAGAGAGGTTCAAGTGTTACCCAAAGGTCACTATGCACTGCGTTTTACTTTTGATCGAGAGGTGCTGCTTTCTTGCTTGCTAAAGGGGAACATTCCTCTGTTTCTCTTCTCATGTCATGCATAATAGTACAGAGTCACTTTATATAAAAAAAGGTAATTTTCCGAAGAGAAAACGACAAGAGTGGTCCTTAAAATTTGATCTAATGGGCAATGTGGTTCATGAGTTTTTAATTGGATTAATACCACGAAAAGTTCCAAATTGATACACATGTGATAAATTTATCCTAAACTGATACTCCGAACTATTTTTTCGATCGCCAAAAATCTCAAACTGGTACACTTATGATAAATTTACCCTTGTTAGTTTTCGTTAAATTTTACCGACAAATTGCTAAGTTAGATGACACGTGACGGTTGATGGGCATACTAGTTTGAGATTTTTACCCTATGTTTGTCACATATGTACAGTTTAGATTAAACCAATTTAACGGAAAACAAACAGAGGGTAAATTTGTCATAGGTATACCAATTTAAGATTTTTTGTGCTCAAAAAGTTAGTTTAGGGTAAATTTGTCACATGTGTATCGGTTTAGGGTTTTTGATAGTGAAAAAAAAAACACTTTGAGATAAATTTGCCACATATGTACCAGCTTGGGATTTTTCATGAGATTAACCATTTTTCATTTGTTCAATGTAATCCTTAAATTATCAATAAATATTCAAGCTAGTCCCCGAAAACTATATGAAATGTTCAGCTGATTTTGTAAGCAGCGATTAGCCATATCTTTAGATAGTTAGCTAGGCGAGCAAATCTCACGAATCTTTAGAGATTAAATTGAGGTGTTTTACTGCGATTCTTGAAGTGGTCTATCACATAGTTCTCTACAACCAGTATACATGCATGCTTTACAAACAAATTCATTTAGTGTGATTAAGAAAACGAATAGGATCGTGCTAGCAACTGCAATGTATTACTTTTTTTCGTCATATGTGTAACTAGTGCATTAGAATTGAAAACATTTCCTTAATAAGTATGGTTAATCAGTGTCTTGGGAACACTCAACAAACAAAATTCATGAAAAAAGAAGGGGCAAGGATCCTCGCTTTTTTCATTTTTTTTTATTGTCCCGGCACGCATCATGTCCGTATGACTCGGGCATATGATTCACACTATTAGACACGTATAATTTCCTGTTGAGCTTTGTCCATTCGAATTTAGAATCACATGTCGCATGATTTCACAAGGGTGCCACTCCACGGATTCCGCCTTACCTTGTCTCGATAGGCTTCCTCGCCGTAAAACGAGAAGCAAAACCGGACCCCCTATAGACGAGTGAAGACATTGAAAGTGCACATTAACAACATAAATGAAAAAACAGGTAAACAAAGTAAGAGCTCAAGAGCATCAAACTTGTGGGGGGGGAGGGGAGCAGCATTCCAATCACTTCAAGAGCCTCTTTACACAGACCTCATTAACAACGAAATACAATCACCCAACATATAATTATCAAAAATTTGCTCAACTATGGAGAGAAACAACTGGTCGAGGGGGGGTGCGAACTGTGGTAAAAGTCAATAAGATTTTCCCCTAAAGGAAAATAGAAACAAGAGATTGGAAAGGTTATGGTATGATGAAATGATGATGATGGCGAGGGCAATGGTTGTCGTCCACTTGGGCGTGTCGCTAGCGACCGTGTGTGGCCATCGCTTTCTTGCCTTTTGGGCGACATGCTCCAGACATCTACGCGTTCGGAATCATGGTTGCCCCACCACCATTCATGATTCCTCTCTCTCTCTCCCTTTCTTCTTCTTTTCTTGTGTTGGGTCGCACAGTTTGTCCCTCGCCCAATTCACCCACCTGCTTCTTCTCTTTACAGCCTAGCCCTTACTATACCCCCCTGCACAAGAAACTCCTCTTTACTTAAGGTCAGTTTTGTTCCTAAGCATTACCTTAGAAGGTTCCATCTGAACTCTGAAATATAAAACTTCGAGGTATTTCCTGGGATGAAAGGAAGAAAAATATCTTCTCTCGGTTTCGGAGAAGTGATGGTGGGAAAGGTAGACTCCACGTCAATTTCGATTGGCCACCGCCGGGTAGGCAAGTATAGTAACCTCCCTTGCCTATCTATCCTCGAATATGACATTGTATGTTCTACTTATATGAGTCGCATGATCGCCACATGATAGGTCAAATATTACTTATGTTGCATCCGGTTCAGCTTTTTCAAGAGACTTTAGACTTCCATTTGTTACATGAAACTTGGGCCGTTTGATAAAAAAAAATTTGGAGAGCAATGGTTGAAAGCCAATGGCAAAGCTGAATTCGGCATTTTTCGAAACGAAAGTGATACAAAGTGTCCATGAACTTTAGCCCATGAACAATGTAGTTCTCAAAATTTTTAATTTGTTTAATATGGTCTATGAACTATAGCCTAATATGCAATGTGATTTCTAAACTTTCAAATTGTTCAATATGGTCCTTAGACTTTTGATACATGTTCAATTTAGTTTCTAAACTATATGGAAATGTTCAATGTTATCCTTGAACTTGAGTTCATGGAAAGAGGACATTGAACATTTTCGTATAATTCATTGATCAAATTAAACATGTACCAAAAGTTTAGATACCACATTAAACAAATAAGAAGTTTAGGGACCACATTACAGACTTGACCAAAATTCAGGGACCATTTTTGTCATTATTCCTTTTCAAAAAGCAATCTCTAAGGGTTTAGTGGCTGTTTTTCTTCTCATCTCCCCCTCATTAGATTATCGAAATTCCAATTCTATCCTCATGTTGCCCACGATCTCTCTACTCCCCCTCTGCCACTGCTCAACCCTACCATCTCCGGCCAATCCACGACCGCGCCCATCTCCACTGCTCGATAGCCGCCACGCCAAAGAGCCATCTACAACTGCGTGCTCGTGCTCATCCAGCTACCTCCACCAATGAGCCCCCCATAGATCAATCGTCGTGCCAATGAGCCACCTACGGTCACCACCGACCTCGATCCCAAGTAAGCCCATGATCCGATATCTAGGGCTTGGGGCGAGTACGGCCAAATTCGAGCGGAGGTAAAGGCGGCGCAAAGCAGAAAGTGAGTAAAGAGGAAGAAAGAGAATGGGGAGGCACTGGCGACATCGAAGCCCTTGCTTGGGCCGGCGGCGGCCCACGCTTGAAGCTTCTAGTTCCTATTGCTTCTTCGTTGCTGAAGCTTCCAGCTTTGTTGCTTCTTTCCTCGGCCCTATCCGCTTTCAATCTTTTCTTTGTACTTCAAAATTGCTTTACAAAATATACAACCAAAAACTCAAATATTTAAACGCTTTTTGCATTTGCTAAATACACATTCAGTCAAAATTCTTCGAGAAAATAGCTTTCCATTTTCCCGAAACTCTCCGAATCACACGCTAGTGTGTGTATGTATACGCGTCAAAAAGATGTCATGTATTTACACACACATACTCCTATGTATCATTTATAGTGCGTCAAGAAGAGATCATATTGGAAAAATGTGAATGAGCGTTTCGAGATACCTGTTAAGTATACTTGACCAAAAAACAACTCAGATTTTCAAAATGTTCGATCACGCGTGATACGTGGAGCAGAGTCGGTGTGCACTTGCAAACATCGAGAACTATCTGTTTAACTGCCTAACAAATGTTCCGGAGACACTCGTCGACAAAATCCACGGACATCATGATGTGTTTTCCCTTGGACAAGAGGCTCTTAGCTTTCTTGGGCTAGACCTGCGAGCAGCGGCTCAAGGTCCAGAATAACAAGTCATGTTGGTCCAATGGGACCGTGGCCCAGCCACACTCCGCACATGAGAAGCTCTATAAGGTCGGCCCTGGCCCGATTCTAAGCATCGCCTCCTGCAAATTTGCCAATCGATTACCAACCAATTGGTCTTGTCTGGTCATACCATGGAGGAGAACATAAACCACGGAAGAGTCGAGGAGGTATCTGCAAAATGTGTCTATACAACTTAAAAAGCTTTCTTTTTGGTAGCGCCCTCGAATTCGAATACTACGGCCAGAATCGCCGGCCATGACACAGCAACGTCTGTAGAATTGTATGGTCGTCTTCTGTTCTCTCGCCGGCGCGGCTTTGTTGTTCCCATTCTCGGCCGCCGTGAATGTGCTGACGCTCGTGCATAACCAAGGGGCCCCACTGAATTAAGGTAAAGCACCCATCAACCATCCAACCTTCCCCCACCTCCAGATAAGGCTCAGATAAGGCCCGAACCACTCGCATCCATTGATTCTCTTTCATTTCTTGGTTTCCACCAATTTCTCCTTTCCAAACCCCGACCAAAACCACCATAAGGACACAACAAAAACCATTTCGTCTACTTAAGTGCCCCCCAACACCATGGCTGCTGCCGCCGCCGCAACCTCCTCCTACTTCTTTGGGACCCGCATTTCCGACCCGAATCCGAGCCTCGGGCGTTTCCAAGCCCTGTTCGGCTTCAAAGCCAAGAAATCACCTCCCCGGAAGCCCGCCCCGAAAAGGCCGGATGGGGAAAGGCTGGTCTGGTACCCGAGGGCCGAGCCGCCGGAGTGGCTCGACGGGACCATGGTAGGGGACCGGGGCTTCGACCCCTTGGGGCTGGGGAAGCCAGCGGAGTACCTACAGTTCGAGCTGGACTCGCTGGACCAGAACCTGGCCAAGAACTTGGCTGGGGACGTGATCGGGGTGAGGGTCGATCCGACCGACGTGAAGCCGACCCCGTTCCAGCCGTACAGCGAGGTGTTTGGGCTGCAGCGTTTCCGGGAGTGCGAGCTCATCCACGGGCGGTGGGCGATGCTGGGCACGCTCGGCGCGATCGCTGTGGAGGCGCTCACAGGGGTTGCATGGCAAGATGCCGGCAAGGTACGCTCCATCCATCGTTCGCAATGCATTTCTCTACGTACAGTGTCTTATTAACAAAGAATCTATCCACATAATCAGAGCACAAGACAGATGGAATCCCATGTAAATAAATTATTGTTCAGTGGACTGTGCTTGAAATCGAATTTGCCTGGTTTGGCTAGTTGAGATGGTAAAAGGGGGCCGAAGTTCCTCAGCCCCCTTTCGTCTCATTTTCACGGTTGAGGTTACGAAACCCTAGTGGGAAAATTACAAGATTGTGGAAGATATTTTGGTACTTTAAACTCTGCGGTAAGTGGTATCCACACGTTTGAAAAGTACTTTGTTTCTGTTGGGGGTGAGGTTAATACTCTCAAAAAGCACGTGAATCTCGCTCCATGTTGAATAGGTTGGGGTTCGGGAGAGCCGCTCCGGCGGGATTTCAAGGAGGTAGCGCCTTCTGAATACTATAGGGCTTTTACGATTTAAGCTCATAATTTTTCATTAGTAATTTAGGCTTGAACTTATGAATAGTTATTGCTATATATACTCTCGAGTGATGTAACGAGAGATGCGATATACTAATTATAATGAAATCCTTGTTGGATGTAGCCCTGGTTTAAGGGTGAATCCGTACAAAATTTTGTCTCTCGATTTCTCTTTCTTACTTTACGTTTTACTTCGAATTAATTGTGCACCGAATCTTATCAGTTTCTACTGTTTGCTCGTGCTTTCTTTGCCTTTGGTGGTCCTCCTGTCAACTTTGACGTTGAAAAATGCATGCGTGCGTTGTATCCTTTGCTTCATCGGGGCTTCTTCTTCACCGAGCCAATGCATAACCTTTTGGCGACGATGATGGTGTGGGCAAGAAATTAATTACGGATAAACTATTTCACAAAGCATGAGGAGAAGTGATAAGTAATTAAATATTAAATTATATCTTTATTTAAAAGCTTAATCTTAAGCTTTTAAAATAGTTAGTAGTGATCTCACAAAATCTCACATGTTAATAAGGCGGGAGGTCCAGTACTAGGCAAAAAAAGAGCAGACTAAGTATGATAGAGAGTGATAGAATCTTCAAATATTGAATCACACTTTCAGCTAAAAATTTTAAAATAGTTGACAATGATCACGCAATATCTCACAGATTCCACTATTTTTATAGGGATGTTATATATCGGAGTTTGTAGAACTACAAGTCTAAAACAAGGTCACGGGAAGTTTTTTTTTTTTTAGGATGACACTTAAATCTGCGATTAACGTGTTTTCCTGTGTTATTATATAGGGAAAATGACACGAATGATTATTAAACTTTGGCCCAAAACGCAATATGATTCTTGAAATTTTAATTTGATCAATATGTTTCATGAATTTTAGCCCAATGTGTAATGTGATCTCTAAACTTTCAATTTGTTCTATGTAGTCCCCGAACTTTTAGAACATATTTAACTTGGTCCATGAACTATAAGAAAATGTTCAATGTCATCTTTAAACTTAAATTAATGGAATGACTATATTGAACATTTTTCCATAGGAAGATGTTGAGGGACCATATTGGTCAAAATAAAAATTGAGGGATCACATTATATATTGGGCTAACATTTATGGACTATATTGGTCAAATTAAAAATTCAGGGATTATATTGCATATCGGGTCAAAGTTCAAGGACTATTGTGTCATTATCCCTATTATATATTGTAAAAGTTGCATGAAGTAAGTTCTTCAAGAGAGCAAAGAACCTCACGAACCATTCTCTTAGCTTTCTCCTTCTAGCTTTTCATGTATTCTTTAAGAAGAAGGTTTGAATCGCCCGATAGAGTATTTAAATATTGAACCACGCTTTTATTTATCAGCTTAAACTTTTAGAATAGTTGATAATGACCCCACAAAAATTTTACAAAGATAATCCGTTAAACAAACTCCTTCACTTTTCCTAACTAAATAAAATTTCACTAGTTAACCCAAAAAAAAAAATCTAATAAAATGAGGATAAGAAATAAGCAGGGTGATGACGACATGATACAATAAATAATTTCATTCGCAAACAAAAAAAAAAAAATTCCGACCACGTTTTTATAGTTACATATGTTGTTTGCTTAGTTAACGAAATTCGAATTTTATTTCTAAGGTGGAGCTCGTGGAGGGATCGTCCTACCTGGGCCTTCCGCTGCCGTTCTCGCTAACAACATTGATATGGATTGAGGTGATAGTGATGGGGTACATCGAGATCCAGAGGAACGCGGAGCTCGACCCGGAGAAGCGGCTCTACCCGGGTGGATACTTCGACCCACTCAGCCTCGCCTCGGACCCGGAGAAGAGGGAGAATTTCCAGCTGGCCGAGATCAAGCACGCCCGCCTCGCCATGGTCGCCTTCCTCATTTTCGGCCTCGAGGCCGCCTTCACCGGCAAAGGCCCGATCGCCTTCGTCGCCACCTTCAACAAATGAGCCCACTCAACCTCGTACTCCACACGCACCCCGCTGCCCTTAATTGAGCCCAACCCTCGTGTCGTTCCTTTGGCTTTCTTTTTGGGTACGATGATCAAGTTGTAAAATGAAAATGACTATCATGTTGTCCCGACTTAGTTGGACATGTTATGAGGTGGTTAATACCTGCTTAATTATTTTAATAATCTTATCAGTAGGTGGATTAGATAGAATAAGATACATTGCCTTGCTTTCCACGCAGTCAACTCCGGCAAACAGCCGCTTGAAAAAGTGTGCTTCTGGGCTGTAAAAACTTGTCTCGACCTTTATCTAATTCAATCTAATCCCACTACTAATCATTCAATTAACCTCGGCAAACCACTTGTGATGATTCGTGACTTTCATTAGTAGCCATTAAGCCTGCCTAGTTATTTGACAAGGCTTTTGTTAACAAACAGAAATTTGACGTTCTCAAACATATGACGGTTCTCCTCTCGTGAAATCAACATCTTGATGAATCATTTCTTTTTCAACATCTTAATTAGACACTTATCAACATGACCCTTTTGAGGAGTAAGAAAGCGCGCATCATAACCGATGAATAAGTCTGTCCACGTTCTTAAATCATATTTAACGAGCTTAATAAGCGTTTTCAAAGCACGATTAAACCCTATCCTTTCAAAATCAGAACGTTCACATTTCCTAATCGTACACAAGAAAACAGCACGCATAAAAAATTGGCGAAAACTTGCATTGAAGGAGCATTTGATTTGAAGGGCAGCTTCTGCCCTTTTCTTCCATCTATTTCTTTACTGCAGTAATTAAATTTTTTTTTTGACCTTTTCAGCGCAATAAAAAGTCTTTATGGCCCCAAAGGGAAAATGGGCAAAGCCAAAGTGTGAATCCATGAAGGAGCACAAGAGAACGGAATCTGCATTAAATCCGTGGATAGCCTCTCGCCAAGATTCACGAGAGCGTAGGGTGTGGTGGCGGGTCGCGGTCACCGGCCACCGCCGATCCGCCAACATCGACATTCATCCTACGGTGACCAACTCACACCGCGGCATTCAAATCTCGTTCGGCCCCGTCGGTTTCTCTTATCCATTGATGGGCGTAATAAAGAAAGACCATACCCCATTTGACAGAACCAAATCCCATAAATGTCCTTTGCCCCCACAGCATTCGGTCGGTGTGGTCTCAAAAGTTTTGAAAACAGAGAGATCAGCATCTGGGGCCCTACACGTGCAACACTCGTTGACCGCCTTCCTACTTGAATTTTCAAAGTCAAAGACACCAGGCCACCTGCCCCCACCCACCCTCTCGACGTGTGAAGTCTGAATTGAAAAAAGGACCCCCTCCTCTGCTCTTTTTCATACGGTAGGGACCGATTCCCCTGATCTGTCAATCCTTTTCGGGGGCGTCACTTGAAAGGAACTTTCTTCACACTTTCAAGAGAGCTCTCAAGCAGCAACTCGTTTCACACGCTGATGAACAGTGAAGTGAAGATTGTGAAGCAATTTCCTTTTTACTTCAATGAAATAAACAAATGGCATTGAATCCCTCTCAGTGCCCTCTACACTACTGCTCAAAGGTTAGATGCAAAATGCCTACCCCCTTTACAATCAAGGAGAAAAAAAAAATGATAATGGTAAAAAGAAGAGATCTTGTCTCTGTTTTTCCTCTGTTTTTTTCTTTTTTGGCTCTGTTTATTTGATCCTCGGTTTCATTCCGAAACGATGGAGACTGTGCCGCTAGAGATGCTCCCATGGCTATCTTCACATAGAGTTAATGCCCTCTCTAAATTAGCTACAATGTCGGTCATGGTTGGCCTGTCCTTCCCTTCCAAGTTCACGCAGTGCATCGCTGTGTAAGCCACCAGCTCGACCGCCTCCGCCTCGTTCAGCTCTGGTGACCCCACCCTCGAGTCCAGAATCTTCGCCAACTCCCCGGCCATTATCGCGGGAACGGCAAAATCCACAATGCTGATCGGCATCCCTCCGTCCTCGCCGTTCTTAAATATTGCGCGCTTCCCTGTTAGTAACTCTAACAACACCACCCCTAGGCCATACACGTCGCTCTTCGCTGTCAACACATTTAGACCGTAGTACTCGGGATCAATGTACCCTACTGTTCCTGCAGCCTTGGATGGTCTCAGATCATCATCGGATGCAGGACCCATCAACGACAATCCAAAATCGGACACTCGGGCCGTCCAGTTGGCGTCTAGCAGTATGTTGGAAGATTTGATGTCTCTGTGTATAATGGGAGGCACTGCATAGTTGTGTAGATACTCGATCCCTCTGGCGGCATCTAACACAATCTTGATCCGCATCTTCCACGAGTTCAGAGGACTACTACTTCTCTCGACATTGTCTTTATTATGCAAGTGATCATAAAGAGCTCCGTTCTTCATGTATTCATATACTAGGAGCCTCTCATCTTTTTCTCCACAATAACCAACTAGCCTAACCAAGTGTTTGTGGTGAAGCCGGGACAAGAACGAAATTTCCGATTCAAAAGCGCTTTCTTTCTCCTGGAACTTCTTCATCTTTGGACCGGTTTCACTCCTTTTTACGGCAACTTCACGACCATCAGGTAATTTCCCTCTGTAAACAACACCGAAGCTGCCGGCTCCGATTTTGTTCTCGACGGAGAAGTTGCCAGTGGCCACTGCTAGCTCTGCTAAAGAAAATTCCTCCGCCTTATCGGCGTGCTTCGAAGATGTTCCGCTTCTCTGGCGCCTCATCGCTCTTGAGCTCTGGCGCCTTATGGTGGATGATCTCGAAGGAGGGCTAGTGTTCGACGTCGTCTCGCCATTTGAATTCCCCCTAGTAATTGTAGGTTGAACTGAATTATGCACCTTCTTTTTCCCGAAACATACCCCACTCCACAAGCAGTAAATCAACGTGCAAATTCCTGCTAATGCCCCAACTGATCCAACAATCGCAAAGGCCAACAAGCCCCTCCTAAGAGCTCGTGATGGGGAGGATGGAGGGGAGACCGGCGCTGGTGGCAATTGTGGCGGCATTGATTGTGGGGGAGGTGGAGGGATTTGTAATTGGTTAGCACAGGGCAGGCAAATCACACCAGAGCTGCTGCATAGAGTCTGTGACAGACCATGTATGCCACATTCACAAGCTGACTGAACACAAGGCCCTGGAAGGATTCCTGTCAATGGAAGCTCCTCGAGCCCCCCAGCCGAACCGCTAGGCCAACCAGGACCCCAACACATGATTGAAAGATTACTCGATGACAATCCACAAGTGAAATTTGAACCCGAAACAATCGACTCAAACGAAGTTACATCAGTTCCATTAGCTGAATACTGACCATGGCCACCCCAACAAGTGACAGTGTGATTCACTCGCCTCATTGCACAGCTATGACTAGCACCTAGAGACAACAAAGAGAACTCAAAGGCGGAATGTGAAGGAACATCTAGCTGCCCAAAATCATTCTTCCCTCCGCAAACTACAAAACCAGTAGAATTAAACCCACAAGCATGTGAACCACCTGCGACGATACTCGACACCGGCATGTTCCCAAACCCGTCTTGAATAGCATCCATGATTTGACTGCTACCCCAACATTGGACATTACTCGTATTCACCGAAATTCCGCAGGAAAACCCAAACCCAGATGAAATCGACAAGAATCGATCGGCCCCGGATGGTACCTTAAAAGAGTCATCGATCCTCCAGCATTTCACCTCTCCTGTGGCATTCACCAATGCACAGACTTGGTCGTCGCCAACGGCGAGATTCCTCAACGGGGCTGACTCGTTGTGGTAGACCCTTCTGGGGACGAGGGTAGAACTGGAACTGAGAGTGTCCCAGCAGAGGAAGGCGGACCCGCCCGACTTGAGGCCGCAGAAGTAGCCCCGGCCGCCGGAGACCTCGGAGAAGGAGACGTTGGGGTCGACGCTGAGGAGCCGGCCCCCGCGGTAGCACTGGACGGGGCGCGTGGGCTGGCCGGAGACGACGCCGCACACGGTCGCGGAGGCGTAGGCGGCGGCGACGGTGGCGCCCGCGCCCAGTCCAAGGGCGGCGGGAAGGACGGCTGCGATGGCGAGGAAGAAGACCGCGGCTGGTAAGGGCGGTATCGTCATATGAGGGGGCCTTTGGCGGCGAAGGAATTTGATGGGTTGGTGGGTCGTAGCTTCATTGGCGGAGACGACGCAGTTCGAAAGAAAGAGAGAGAAGGATGGCTGCTAGAGAGAGAAAGGAAAACTGAGCTTATGAGTTCAACGAGCGAGAGAGAGAGAGATTGTACGTTTCGGTTTCCTTTTCGGGGCCTCGCTGTTTGAACAAAGCGGAGTCGAACAACGTTGGCTCCAATCCAATCCGAGGCCGCGTTTTGGTTTAAAAAAGGTGTTTTTTTTTTAAACATCGTTGGGCTTCGAAATTCAACGGATGTTTCGATAGGCAACTTCCCTCTCGCGGAGCGAGAGAGCGACGACTCCCTTCTGCGCCATGGAAAGTTCAATTACCATGATCCTAACCAAAACCTTAATAAAAGACTTCATCTTAACCCTCGTACAGATCTCGAAATCCCTAGGATATAAAACAATTAAAAAGGTATCCCTTCCCAATAGGGAAAGAAAAAGATTCGATGGGAATTAAAAGTGCCAAAAGCATTAGTACCGGCACATCAAAATAAGAAACGCATTCAGACCATCCCGTTATGTTATTGAACAGGCATTCGAGGCCCTTGTAGGAGCGAAATCTCTCTTTTTCCGGCGAGTTAACTCTTGTAGAAAATTTAATAGGCAACTTCCTCCCACGGAGGAGAGCGATTACCTCCTTATTCATGCAGAAAGTTTAGTTACGCCGTCGATTTGGTAATTAAGGGCTTAAATCCCAAATTTCAACACCGCTTTTGCTCTCGTACAGCCAAATTGCTAGTCGCACGAAATAGATTCGAGCGACCTTGTGGTTTACTGCTTGTGAATCGAATTGAATCAATGCTAAGGGCATTCATCTCTTGGCCAGAAATTGGGTAGACCCTCGGCGGCCGTGGTCCCAATCCGACATCAGCTGGAGAATACCAATTTGGATTCGCCAATTCAGAGTTCTGCATCTAACATTTTCGCAAATGCAATGTATGGCCAAACACAATTCGAACTACGTCACAAAGGTCTTCCAATCTTTGAACAGAACCCAATTGACTTGTTCTAAGGAATCAGCCTGGCTGGCGTCATCACGCACGTCGATCTCACCCTTCTATTCCCAAACAACGGAATTCTTTTTTTTTTTTATTAATGAAAGGGTTGATAAGCGTGAAAAAATAATTACTAGTGAAGAAAAGTTATCGTTCCTAGAATACAATCGAGTCTTAAAATTTTCAAAAAATGCAATCGAGTTCTAACACTTATTTGCACTTTCCTTCCGTTCGATTAAACGGAATTAATGAAAAGATTTGATTACAGCAACTTGATAAGTTTCGAGATTTGATTTGTATTTTTTTGAAAGTTTCATTGTCACCAACTAGTTCGAGTTACCAAATTTCATTTGAGTTGCTTACCAAACGTGTATCTGATTGTTTTTTAAGCTCACTATTTTTTATTTTTTTTTGTCTATGGAGTGGCAGGGGGTTGGCTCTCTCTCAATTGTTGTGGTACCGTGCTGCTGTCTATAAGGAGAGAGAGAAAGAGAGTAGAAGAAGGGTTTCAGTGTAGATTTTGAATGCGCGCGAGGGCGAATGGGTCTTTTCGGATTGGGAAGGTGCGAAACATAGGTTCGGGAATCGCCCGGACCGGTCCGCTTCTAAATTCCAGGGGGAATGGACCAGTCCGATTATTTTTATATTTTTTAAATGTAAATTTAATAATCTATTGATTATTTTTTTATTTCTTATATGCAAATTTAATTTAGGTAATGTATTAAAAAGAATCAATCGGTTCCATCGAACGATTCTATCCTATTCCCGGTCCCTGAGGGCATCATACCGGACAACCGGTCACCCTCGGTTACCAGGGACATTCTAGATTGCGAATCAGAAGCCCATCTTTTTCAAGTCACTGTCGTTTTCAGTCCCCACCTCTTCTTCGTTCTCCCCCTGTTCCCACCTTGGAACAGACTTGACGCATTCTCGATGTTCCCAGGACTCGTTCAACGCGACAGACGTAAATAAACGTTGCTTGACCCTGCTCTGATTTTTGATTCAGCAGCACGTGTGTAAAGCCTTAATGCGAAGGCGGAAAGGTTGTGGTGGCGAGCGGGTGGAAGGAGCTTTCCAGACCTTGATAGGGATGGTGGTGGTGGTGGTGACGTTAGGCAATGCACAAAACACCATTCACACTTTCGCTCAAATCTGCACAAACATGGCTGTAACGTCCCGGTCTCTACTGGGTTGAGTGGTAAGTTTGACTCTGGACGGAGTCTCCCCGCTCGAACCTCCTTTTTCTGGGGGTGGTCTTCCGAGATTGCGATGATGAGCGCGTCGGTTTTACTGCGAGACCGTTTCATGATTCTTCTTTTTCGAATGTGATAATGTTTCCATTCGTGGGAAATTTCAATCTGCGTGCGAATTGTTCGTCGTTGACCCTTTCCATAAGTTCACGAGAGCAGGGGAAGGGGACGGGATTCGGTCAATGTTCGGACGAACAGGAAGTCGCTTCGCATCGACTTCGACTTTTCCTTTCCTTGATGCGCCGCAACATGTTGGCCACGGAAAACGAGGGAAGTTTGTTGGCATGTTTAATTTCAATCGCGACGACACAATTTTCAAAGAGGTGCGACACGTGCTACGAAATCCTACGAGAACGCTTTCGTAGAACATAGCATAAGCCCTTGTCGGCGCGTCGTACCCGAACTCATGCTTCTGGGAGCTCTAGAACTGTTCACACTCTTCTTGTTTGGATCCAGATAACTTCCGCAATTCGTCCACATCCGACGGAAGAAGATGAAAAGAGAGGCTGGTGGCAAGTTTGCCCTCTTCGCGAGGTATAAATTAATCGCATCCACACGTGATACGAGACACCGACGCTCTTGATTCTGAGCCAGGCTTGCAGGCATGCAAAAGGGAGGACAAGTTTCGGACAGCCAAGTGTTTTTCTTATGTTTTGAAGAAGAGATGCATCGAAACGAGCGGTCATTGGACAAACACAAGGGGCAAGAAAGTGGAGACAACACGAGGACAACAGGAAAGAGGAAAAGTGAGGCGATACAGCTATTGATGATCTTGCTTTTCTTATCGGTACATGGAAGTTTGTCGCCGACAGTTAGATTTAAAAAACCAATATTGTCGCAGAGGATGTCCTCTTAACTACCTGTAAGGCTGTAACTATGATTAGAGCACAAGTACTAGAAATACAATGAGGAAAAGCAAAAGAAAACAAGGAATTCGGTTGGCTAAATCCTCTGCCGCCTCTGTTAACTCTACCGTTCTCTTGTGAAGTTGAATCATGTTGCAGAAGATCAAGAAATTGC
This sequence comes from Rhodamnia argentea, assembly GCF_020921035.1. Taxonomy (NCBI): domain Eukaryota; kingdom Viridiplantae; phylum Streptophyta; class Magnoliopsida; order Myrtales; family Myrtaceae; genus Rhodamnia; species Rhodamnia argentea. The sequence continues at coordinate 2,364,165 of NC_063154.1, read as the reverse complement.
TAAACAGTCGAGCCTTCGTACTTCCAACATGTAACCCGTAAGGTTAACCAAGCTAAAAACTGAGGCAGCATTCCCAAGACAGGACATTCCCATATGTATATGTAGCTTAGAGTTGGAAGTTAATGCGGAATTGATGCTGCAAGCGACTGAATTTTCTCAAATTCCTGCACGCAGCTGGCAGCTGTCTGCTATAGCAACAGGGCATGGTTTCTTATGTTTTTCAGGAGGAGGAGGCAAAATTTCTGAGGCATCAATGTACTAAATTCTACCAGTGATTACTAACAAGCAGACCAAGGATTCCAATAGGCAGCTGCCATACGACAGGAAAACCGGACAGCCAGATTTCCCACTCCTAGGTTGTCGTTTGAGTACACATTAGCCAGCCCTACCATCTTAAATTGTGACTATATATGGTGGTCCAGAGAAGGAACAGAAGAGCAATCGATCATTACTATCTGTGTAAAACATTCCAGCAACTGGTGAATTTTTTTTATTCGGACAATGGATTGTTCAGCACTCTGAAGATGCAATTTGCACATGCTACAGGACTGCAAGCACATGAATAATGTTACAAGGAATAGTACTTTAGCTTCTATCAACATTGCATACAGGGACATTTATCTATCACCAAAGATGCAGAAGTCGGAACTATGCTAGATGCTCTGCAAATACGGAAAAGATATTGACACCTTTGGACCACCTGATTCCATACCAGCGAGACAACTGGACCGACTTCGACATCGTGCAAGATGCCACTTCTTTATAATCATACAAAAAGAACGGAGACTTTGGGTCTAGATGCTACGACAGCTTGCCAAAAGCAGGGATCCCGCACTTCTGAAACCATTCGGGCATGCGAAACCGTTCATAGAGCACAGGCCTCACATCTCTCTGCGTAGAAAGGTGCTTCAGGAGTGGGAGCAGGACCTCCAGAAGCTGAAATAGACGAAGAATATTGAGCAAAGTGATAGATCATAATGTAGAATTTATGCTTAAAACCTAGTAATGAGAATAATTCAACTACCTGATCATCGCACGGCTGTCCAGCAGAAAAAGGAATGCAGGGAATCCCGTTAACTGGCTGCAGCAAGAAACTGAACGGGTTGTTGTCGACTATGACTATTCGGCTGAGATCCTTTGAGAGGCAAGAAAGATCCTTCACGTGCTCCCGATGCTCCCTGCATGTTAGGATCAGGATACCAGCAACTTAGATGCATCCATATATGGATGAGTCGTGTACCAATTCTGGAGACTCATCAGATTCCAGATCGATTAGGATTAATTACTCTAGGGGATATTACTTAGCATCGCATCAGGCGATGGCTTAGGAAACATCTAAAGACACTAAAATCTAAATTAGTAACCAGCCAGCATTACCCCTCTGATCTTGCTATTAGGACATAAAAATCAGAAATGACCTTTCACTCTTCTAGCTGAGGAGAATAAGGAGAAGGCATCGTCGATAACAGTTTATTTAATTTAAGCCCCCTAAATATCTTCAGAATAATGGGGAACCTATTAGTTGAGACCGCTATGAGCATTTCAAGCTCTTTCACTTAAAGACCTATATTCGAAACCGCCTTGACAAGCTTCAATCTATGTATTCTATTTCAAGAAATACCTGCTCTCTCTCGAATCACTCATCCGAGATTTATTTGAATGGTGATGCGTCCAATCAAATCATTGTAAAACTCAGTTCTCCCACTTCTTTCAATGTATTGACATTTCATTATCAGTTCAGAGGTTAAAACCTCAAGAAATCAGTACAATCGCAGGAGGATAGACACGGATTTATGTTCCCATTCTCATTGGAAAAGCCACTTATCACAGAGAAAGTAAATAGGACAAGGTGTAACGTATGCTTACGTGCTAATTGTTGAAGGTCGATAAAGTCGCAGACTAAATCTATTCTCAACATCTATTGTGTCAACGAGCGGTCTTGCATATCCTGTAGCCATGAACATTTGACTTATTAAACCTCGACCCCAATTGGGTTGGAGAAAGAAAAAACAAACAGAAAATCATGCAGACAGATAGCAACCTTCAAGTCCAGCAGTAAACAGCACGAGATCCGCAAACTCATGGAGCTGTTTCAAGAATTCTCGCAGGCCCGGGCGCTCAAACACCGTCACAAGATTGACCTTAGGCTTTCCTTCAGAGTCCTTTTGAAGCGTAATATATACTCAAGGAAACAAGAATCAAGATAACTCATCGGAGGAGATACCAAGACAATATCAGTCAAATCAAAACCCATTATGTCTAGAATGTAAACCACCTTCTCTGAAGAAATGCATTCTAGGTCAAACCACTTCAATCCGGCTTCCGCTGCTTGGTCACGAATAGCAGCAGGCAGAGTCGGCGTCTCGAATGCAGATATTAGAGTTTCATCTAAATCAAGCACTACCTGCATTGTGCGTGTTTAAATAGTATCATGCTCGCACACGATGATAAAAGACTAATCTGTACACCCTGAAAGAAACAGAGCACATTCAATCCCACCCCGCTTGTATACCTGAATGAAACAGAACAGATTCAACTTCACTTCTATTCAAGTGATTTCAATCTTTCCTTCACCTCCTTGTAGATATTCTTTCACAATATTTAAAATATCAAAAATTTGATAAGCTTAGGTTTGATTGACCCAAATACACGACATTACCATTCAATTGATCTCTCTCTCTCTGTCTCCCTTCCTCCCTCCCTCTCTCTCATGCAGAAACACACACACACACAAATACAGAAATCATCAATAGAATGGTATATAGCAACTTCAATCAAGCCTAATTGACAGCAGTGAAACTACATCAACAAAGCCTATTTAAATTAATCTTATCCGCAGTTTTTACCCTTTAACATAGTTGGTCATCGGATATCAGTAACGACATAAAGAAAGTTCCAAGCTTTAATCAAGCAGCTAGCGGAGAAAAACAAATTTCGTTACCGTGAGCCTTTCCAAGAGCTCGGGAGAATCGGCGCCCTCGTCGGCGGGTGGATCCTGGACGGGCAGCTCGGCGAGGGGCAGGGGCTTAAAGGAGGGAAAGCGAGAGAGGATAAAGTGGCGAGTCCCGAGAGCCGTGGCGATGCGCAAGAAGAACTGAAAGAAGAAAGAGAGCAAGTCCCACAGCGACCTCCATAGCTGGATCGTCGCCCGAGGCGACTGAGTCAACTCGGCAGACATCTCTGATTCTGAAGAAGAAGACGGACAAACAAGAAAGTGGGTGTGCGTGGCTGGTTAATGGCTTATGTCAGAAAGCCAGAGAAGCCCAATCTCTTTACTCGTCGTGCTCCGATACAGACAAACTCGAGATGGGACGCGCCGACACGGCGACTGTGGAAGACAACCGGTTTATATTACGTCTCGGCGTCGTGGGTCAGACGCGATTAACGCAATTCTTCAATGCGAGAAGGAAGTGCAGCTGTGAACAAGAGAGACGCTTCTACTCCCGAAAGCGAAGAAGAGCGGCCATAGCAGCAGCTCTTGGCAACCCAATGCTCGAAGCTCGTCCGAAATGGGAAAATGGGTCTGCTAAAATAATGGAGCAAAAGATAAATATCCTGGGAATTGTCATCACGCACCGATCCAAGGACGTGGCCTTGACGGACGGGATTCTATGATTCTCGAGAAAAGTAAAAGGCGAAAAAGGATTGTCCATAACATAAAGAAGTGATCTTTAAAATACATGTCCGAAATGGGGAGTAGTTCTTCGAATAGACTTTGTCCACATTAAAAACCGAAAAAACAAAACGAGCATTTAATTTGCACGAAACCATATCGAAAAGAATTGTCACGTCAATCAATTGGTGATGATTATTGCTCATTAGATTTTGCTGCGAATCCTCCAATAGAAAATTTCTGATTTGCCGGGCGTTCTAAAACACAGACTAAAAATACATAATAAATATTTTCGTATATGATAAAAATATATTTCGTTCATTCGTTTTTGTAGGTGATATAAGCCATCTTTTTGAAAAAAAAAAAATTGTTTATAAATCATTCATCCAAAGTAGTGAACACGATCGGACGATATGAAGACTATCCCGTGTCATCACCTGATAAAACATTGCGGAAGTCATGATCCATCTCTTTCTCCGAAAGGCATATACCGACTTTCCTAGGAATCCTCCTCAGCCAAGAGGAGATAGACGTTGATGTCAATTCGACGGTGTCTGCCCAAACAGAGAACCAACCCCTCAACCGGATTAGATCATAACAAGCGGTCCGAGGTCGAACGGTGACTAAGGATAGAGTAATAGTTTTGAAAGCATTGTGGGTAAAAGTTCAGAGGCTTCCTTTGATCTCTCTGTTTTTCTTGTTTATTAAACAGGAGCTCATTCTTTCCACTAACTTAGCATCAGGAACACTGATAAGTTCCTCCGCCAATCGACTCGTGTTGATCACATCAATTGACAGAAGCAACAGTGTAGTTTCTAACCAACTTTTCCAGCCCTGTTTTGTTAAGCAATTCTCAGCAGTCCCACCACATGTCTTGCAGAAATTATCTTGACAGGAGATTCCTTTGGCATATCTCAAAGTTGAGAAACTCACCCGAAAGCCACGTTATTCAGTCAGTGATGTGCACCAAATTTAAAAACTGATATTGATCTGATCTAAGAATTTCAGCTTGATTTCTTCAACCCAATTCAGGCAATTGCTCTCTCATTTCGTATGAGTATCGTTAGCAGGAGATGTTAATTGGAATTAGGTACGAGAAAATTTTCTTTCATCTCATATATCGAACAATCTCAATCAACATGATGTAACATGAAGCATGTGTACAACAACTATTCATCTTTACAAGCTCGGATTCACTCGGAGACGGAAGGCTCTGTATCGGGAGCTTTGTACAGAGGAAATTAAAAAATATATATGTGAACAAGCGAAAAATCAGTAAGCTGCATGTACACTAAGGCTTTTCTAATTTTTCAGCGCTCAAATAATAGCACTTACCAATCAATGTAATGCAAAATTTATTGGCATGACCTGTTTTGCATCAGGAAGGGAAAGAGTACTCGTATGAAAGCCATGGATGCTCCAATGCCTCACTCGCAGAAGGACGCCTATTGGGGTCGATCTCCAGCAAGTTCCTCAAGAAGTCAAGAAACCCAGTATCAGAAACCTGTACATGTCCTTCCAACGACGACTCCTCGGGAATTATGTACTCCAATTGGTTAGTCTCCTGCCGAGAAAATGAGAAAAATAGAAAAGAGTGAGACAAGAATCACGAATAGTGGTCTTAATTTGGATATTCAGCTCCATGAGTCGCCACTTCAACCTTATACATACAGTTTCTTTTTCAGACCAATGTTAAAAGTACTGCAAGCCTTCACTGAAACATAAAACCGAAAATGAGGTTAAACAGTCAAGGTACACGCAGCTCACCTCGTTAATGTAGTAGAGATCATATTCCTCCGTGAAATACTTGGGAGTCTCCTGTCCTTGTTCCAGCATCTCCTGATCAATGGGTCCAAGCATGCCGATCATGCGTGCTAGAATCATTACAATTCCATCATTTGGAAATAACACCTGAAGAAAATCAATCAGAGAAACAGCAATGGATCATGAACTTGTTTGCTTCAAGTACATATCCAAGAGAGGGGTAGCAACTGAACGAATAGAAGATGGCTTAGAAGACATTCATAGTCACTAGTCATAAAAGTTAAATCCAACATCTGGACTGAGTATGACCGTGAAGGGAGAAAGTTGCACATACTTCGCCAGAGCAGAGTTCTGCCAAGATGCAGCCAAGGGACCAAATGTCGATCTTTTGGTCATAAGGAAGGCCCAGGATGACTTCGGGAGCTCTATAGGAACGAGACTGGACATAGAGGCACAAGTTGTCTGATTTAAAGCAACTGCTTCCCAGATCAATGACTTTAATCTCAGATCTTCTATAACTTTTGATGAGAATGTTCTCAGGCTTTAGGTCGCAGTGTATAATCCCCATTTGATGCAAGTAGTCCAGTGCCTCTAAACACTGACGAGTTATGACCTGTAGGGACAAAGATTAGAATGCCGTAGTTACATTTTCCACAATTCCACTTCTATGGACAAAGGCCGTATAGGATTAAGAAAAACCAAATCCACAAATGAAATCTCTTGGCCCATAAAGGTACTTGTATTTGGCAGAAAACAGTCAGACAGAAAGAACGAAAGACAATATTTGATCTGAGAGAACTACTGAGTACTGAAATCGACCTGCAATCGGTTCAGCGTGAAATATGCTTCCCCGCCAGATTCTTGATTAAACTTCTGAAATTCATATAGATTTGATCGAAGAAGCTCACAAACAATGAAGAGATGCTCCTGCAAAGTTGTATCAACAGGTTAGGGAAAATAAAAAGAGAATAAGTGATATCAAACACAAGCGCCCATGTCCCGAGACAAAGGGTAAAGGATCTTATTAACTCCTACCAATTGGCTTATGCTAAATGCACTGTTCTCTCCCGTGGTAGTCCAGTTTGTGCCTTACCTTGTGAGTAATCATGTTTCAATCTAGAGATGGGTATGATAAGGAGAATTCCTACCTACGAAAAACCATTTGTAATACAATGCACTCTGTGTATTATCAACTCAAGCAATTTGCTTTGTTCATAAAAGTAATAAGCACACCGTATGCATTAACAGCTCTGAAGGCATTTATTTCATTCGCAAAAGGGTTAAGCACATGCCCATGGACAGTGAATGATACTGTTCAAGCTAGATATCCTTTGTAATACCTGCTCAAAGTATGACAGGAGAAACAGCTGATACATGGCGCAAAGGATTTTTTATTTCTCGTACCAATTGAAGTTCAAATGGGTGCATAGGTACGCCAACAATATACAACAATAATTAATTTATCTAGGAACAACTAGCATATTTTGAAAAAGATATTCAACATATCCATTAATGCCCTACCTGATGATAAAAGTAGTCGTAGAGGCGCAGTATGTGGCATTCATCAGCAGGATCATGCTTATTTACCAGCTTCAAAAGTTTTATTTCGTCCAAACTCTGATCGAAGAAATCTTTATCATTTTTTATGATCTTCAGACAGACATCCACCCCCGTGTACAAATCATGTGCTTGAACAACCTTACTGAAAGCAGCGGAGCCAAGGTACTCCGTAACATAATATCTCCCTGCGATTACAGTATTTAGCACGATGGGCAGATCCTTGTTTTCTTCGAATCCAGTCCTGTACATGGCATTACATGTGAGTGCAAGTATCCCTACAAAATAAATTGTACTAGCGAGCTTCACAACTTGATTTAGTAGAATCTTAAGGCAAGGGCAAATGCGATTATGGAAGACACTATGAAAAGATAAACTACTAGCTATATTCTTCTCGTGTTCAGGAAAATGAACAGCATCAATAGAGGCTCTTTTGCTGAGTAGAATTTGCTAAAATGGATCACAGAGTTACAGAGTGCGAATTTCCCTTTGTTATTAATACATCTATGGCTTTTAATAGGTTAATCCATCTGCTCCTCAAATATCCTGATGAAAATTAATATCACCGGTAAAACATGTAGACATACCTGTTTCTCCGGTGTATGATCCTCAAGTCAAAGATTTCATATTCATCTTCCTGATTTTCTTGCATTAAAATCTCATCAGCAAAAACACTCTCCTCCCCTTGGTCCCCGACAGCTTCAGGATTGCTGATATCTCCATTCTCTATTGGATCACCAACATCTTCATTTTGTTCGATATTTTCATATATAAAATCTTCCCCCGGATCCCTTTTGTGCAAATCAGAGCTACTTCGAGGCTGATCAACAGAATCATCAGGAGTGTGCTTCATTGTGTATCTGTTAGAACTTGCGTTTGCTATATGTTTGGTGCCAGAATCATCTTCAGAGCACACACCTTCTACATCCCCCAAAGTGAAGCCGATTGTATCATTGCTTTGAAGGTTCAAATAGCTTCCATACATGAGACGTCCCCCATATGGCATGGAATCCTCTTCCTTACCTTTAAAGAGTTCGCACTGACCCTCTTCATCAAAATGACGACTTTCAAACACATGGAGCTTTTGTCCTTCCTTTGCGAAGGCCGTGTCATAGAGACTAGGCTTATCTGAGTACTCAGCATTTAAACCCGATCGAAATACATCATGCGTGCCATTAAAATCCACTGAATTATCAAGACAATCCCGCAACTCTGAATTCGTAATGAACTTATCCTCAGTCGGGCAGCCAAAGGGCTCTGATCCTCGAAAGGATGGAGTCAGGAAGTGTCCTTCGTCCTTGTCGTCGTACCAGTACAAGTCATTTTGCAGATCATAATCGGGGTATGCACGCGCCGTGCCGAACTGGGACAGCCTATCAGAAGAAGCATCAGAATTGGCTCTAGAGGCAGATCGAACTCCGTATGGATTGACGAACTCTGCAAACACAAAGGAAAATGACGTGCAAGATGTCACGCCAACATGTGCATCGGCCAACAACCAGAAAGGGAAGTCGCGATTCACAGCATCAACGAACTTTGTCTTGCAATGTGCATAATCGCAATGAAAAATTCAGCAAAATGGGGCAGAAACAGGGCAGTGTGGCCGTTATACTCATAGCCAACCCCTAAACTATATCGATGACGAGTGGCAGAAATTGGCGGGAATCAATGCGGAAATCAAAATTTCCAATTTAATGCCAGCTTTACACGGCAATACATTACAAACGAGATTTAATTCTATCCCCTTAAAGCTTATCCTTTAAAGAAGGATTAAGTTTAACAAAAGAAAGGAGTGAAGAGAGAACATTTCTTCTAGTTCAACTTCACATCAAAGCCTAAAAAAGCACAGAGAAAGCATCACTCGATTAAGCGTTACTCGCATTGGGATCAAAAAAATTCAAGTTTAGCATGGATTTTTCTGTTTATTTATCAGGGGGGAAAAAAACCACTACTTGACAACAAATTGCACAAATAAAATGTCACTTGCATTAGGACCAACAGTGGTGTCAGAACGCCCAGTGGCTTTCGTGGTGTAAAGAACACGACCACCGAGAAAATCAAAAGAAAATTGACGCACTTACGCGCCACAAGAAATGCATAACTAAAATGCAATTCAGTGCTCGAACCGTGAGAAAGATTAGAACCTGAAGAGCACACGTCACTTGTCGAAGAGCCCACGCTCACGAACCGGTCGTCGGAAGACGCGCCACTCGACCTCACGGAACCGCCGCCGCCGCCGCCGGGCTCCGACGGGCGGGAGCTCGGCGGGACCCTGACCGGCGGCGGCGGAGGGGCCATCGGGAACAAGAACTTCTCGAAGTCCAAGGAGCCCAGATCGCCCTTCTCGACGATGTCCTCCCTGAGAGCAGACTCCGCCTGCGAGAACCCGTTCTTCCTCAAGAACTCGAGCACCGCTTCCACGTCGGAGAAAGCCATGCCGGGGCGCGAGGGAAAGACGAGACTCGGGCGAGAGTTGAAGGCGACGGAGGAGGGGTCGGGGCATGAGGGTCAAAAGTGGAAAAGTAGGGAGGTTGTTGTGGCGCTTGCATGCTGGTCCTGAGAAGAGAGAGAAAGAAGAGAGAGAGAGAGAGAATGGCGTGTCTACTGTGAAGCCGAAGCCATGGGTGGATCGACACTGCTTCTCTTACCAACTTTGGAAAGTGTGAACAAAGAGAGAGGAGAGAAGTGTGTGCGTGGGTTTAGGGGAGGTTCTCGTTTTCTTGTCGCGTGGGCCCCTCCCCTCCTAATCAACCGACACGTGGCGCTACCTTCGGCCTCGATGCGCCCATGATCTCGATTGATCTCTGTAGAATGCTCCACCCCGTTTGCTTAAAATCAACTACTGTCGAATGAAACCCGTAATCGTGTCCGAATTTTCATATTTTTTTGTCCTCGTACTTTTTTTATTTATTAATTAATATGTTTTCCTATTTATCTTACAAGTGCATACGTCACGTATTTGTCGTTTTGATATAATACCATATCCGCAATAATACGTAGAGGGAATATTTCTTTTCTTCGTTGACTTTTCAAAGGGGGGATGGAGCCAATTATCGTCTTTATTCTTTATTAATTGTTGCTTTCCATTCCAACCTCAATTTTTTATTTTTATTTTTTTGCTTTTTCTTATAAACCATTGCGAGGGGGAGGGAAATGATTTCAATTCTCCAATCCGCTTGATGCCGTCTGATTTTCACCATTCAAAGATGATGATGCAAGCAAGAGACTCCATCCACTTCTTCTCTTGCGATTGAACAACTAGCAAGCAAATCATGTCCCTCGAAAAAGATAGGAATTTTATTCTTGTTCCGAGGAATATGCTTTCTCGAATAATCCTATGAAAACATGTCCCGAGAGAATTTTTCTTTTCTTACAAAAAGTTCCGACCGCGCGGGTCGATGAGATTGACCTCTCTTGGAGGTAGACAAACCCTCGAGCCAAATCCCAAACTTCCTTCCGGCTAGTTTACAAGCACATCCTTGGCAATAATCGAGAATTTTTATAAATGAAAAAAAAAACAGATGTACAAAGGTCAACTCTAGTGTCCTTATTGATGAAGAGGTCAACGGAATACGATTAAAATATGGTCTAGGGAAACCTCGAGCTAAAGAAATAAATACCGAGATTATGTCGCAGCTAATGAACAGATTCGGGACTAGCTAATTAATTAGGTGAATTTTAAGAATCAAATTGAAAAAGACATAAAGTGATGAGAGAAAAAAAAAAGAAAAAAGAAAAAGGGGGTTATGATGATTGATCATCTTATGGGTGCAACCTACTTTTCGTGCGGTTCGTGAATGGGCAATGCCACCCACCGATGCTCATCATTTCCTTCTCCTAATTTGCGTGACGCGGAAACAGCCTTAGGCCTTCCTTTTCATGTGACCCAGATGAATAAAAAGTTACAACCGTGCTCCACTTTCCCAATTTCTTCGTATTTTTTCCTTCTTCTTCTTCTTTTTTTTTTTTATTTAACCTTTCCTGCTCTTTGGGACCAGGTCTCGAAGTTCGAATCGCCGGATGCCGTCGGCGGGGCTCCGATCACGTGCCGATGGCACGTGAGTCCGACGGGTTCGGTCGCCCTCGCGCCTCTCTCGCGTGGGCTGTGAACCCTCCACCCAATCGAGATGGCCCAGCGTGCGCGGAACGGTTTGAATTTAGCGGATACTTGTGGTTATTGCAAAGAGGAAAGGGATGGCAGGAGAGATTATTTGTTCTTGGAAGAGAAAGAATTACCAAAATAATTACCAATTCCGCCTTCAATTGAGTCAAGGGAAAAGTTTCCGCCAATTATGCCTTCTTGGTTCTTTCTTTGAATTCAAAATGGCAAGCTTCCGTATCTTTTATCATAGTAAATAATTAAGGGCTTTCCTCAATATAAAACAGATGCAAAAGTGGCATCTACGTCTCTTTATGACCTAGACATAGATCGGGAATTCAAAATGAAATAAATGTGAGGAATAATCTTCGGATGCCTAAAATTCGCAGCCGATTAGGGTGCACATGGTAACACTTATAGAAATGAATTTCTGTTCCAAAAGTACTTCTGAAGCAGAAATCCGTTCGGTAATGTAGCTTCTGGAGCAGAAATTCGTTTGGTAATATAACTTCTAAAGTAGAAATCCGTTTGGAAAAAACTTTTACTTCTAAAAGAAATTTCTACTCATGAAGTAAATTTTCACTTCTAAAATTGTTTTTCTCCCAATTTTAGAAGTTAAAAAAAAATAACTTCTCAACTCAAGAAGTACTTATCGGACAAAAAAAAAAAAAAAACCTCACAAAGTACTTCTTACCTCACATTCTTTTCATTACGCCCGCCTCTGCCAACTTCCGTCTCCGCCCATCGCCGACCACCCATACCCACCACGGCCGCTAACGATCGCCGACCATTGCCATCCCCGACAACCACCGACCACCGCCATTGCCAACCACCATTGGCCATCGCCCATCGCCGCTTGCAACTACCGCCAACCATCTACCATCACCCGCTACCAACCGTGATCGCCACCCACCGCCAGACATCGGCTGTGATCACCGACCATCGTCCCGCCGCAGCCCACCTCTAACTACCGCCCTTCGCCGGCCGCCAAGTCGCCATCTCCGTGACCCAGAGTAAAAAATAAATACTAATTTTTTTATTTTTAAAGAAATTTAAAAAGTCTAAAAATAAAGTAAAAAATTTTCGGCGGCCGACAATAATTCTTCATTTAAGATTTTCTGTTAATAATGTTTTAGAAATAGAAAATTTCAACCCTTACCAAACGAATTTCTATTATCGGAAATCAATTTCTGAAGCGTAAGTAGAAAAATCAATTTATACTTCCGAGTAGAAGTAGAAAAATCAATTTATGATCAGAAGTTGATTTACGAAGCAAAGGTGTTATCATGCGCACCCTTATTTTCTAATTCAAAGTGAAGATGACTAATCCCCATCGTTCTAGAACAATTAACAACTTCTAGACCATAGATTTCCACATTAAAAGAACTACGGGAAAGGAAAAACACCAACGAACAAACCAGCAATAGACCCCATTCAAAGACCCTAAATCGTCGGACGGATGACCAATGATGTACGGTGTTAATGCCCGCAAGTCGAGCCTTGTTGAACAGACCGTTTATCCAAAAAGGCAAACCACTAGGAAGCAGCATGACGACATTCCTTTTAGAATATGGAGTGCTAATAAAAAGCCTTTTTTTTTTTTCACTTTTAACATGTCTAAACAGAAAGAAAAGTCTCCATAATTAAAATGTAGATTGCTAATAAACTTATTAAAACGGGTTATAAGCCATTTCTTAACACATATGTCACAAGTTGCGTTATTGTATGAGTTGATTATGTTCATAAATTGGTTTAAACATAACATAAGTGTTAAATGGGTCTTAAACGGATTATAAATGGATTTGCAACTTACTTTCAACTCACCTCTATGATTCTCTTTTCAACTTCTCTCACCTTCGTTTGATTTCACTCCCACTCAATCTACACTCTCGCTTCAATTTAGATATGAATTTTCCTAAATTGAATTAAATCTGAAAGTATTTTAGGAATATGGGTTGAATTGGACATGATTTGTGTATGAGTCCGATCAGGTGCGTGTGAATAGATTTGCATTACAATTAATGAGTCATAAAACGGGTTACTCCGGGGCAAACTCTTGTATCGAGCCAGACTGAAGCCCGCCCATCTATCGGGCCTACTAGATTTTAATAGAGATCCAGCAATTGCAGATATTGTAGGTGGAATTGATCTGAAGAAACAATGGGCCCAATTGGCCAAGCTTTCATTTGGTTCCATTCCATCTTCATTCCAATTAGCTTCTTTGTTGACTATCTTATTAAAGCTTCATCAAATTTATTTCATTAGCAACGGAAAGACAAAAAATTTCACAATTTAATGTACTTTTCCCAATTTTTTTGGTAGATCAAAATATTGGCTTTTCCTTTGCTACAATTAATCAGACAAAGAAATAGAACGGTTGCAAGAATAAAGTCGTTATTTCGATACTTTTACTTGTCATTCAATTCCATGACTTTGCATTTTCGACTTTTGTAATCTTTTTTTTTAAATACCTTACAACATTTATGTTTATCGTAGCCAGCAATTTAAGTGTAAACTTCATGGAGCAGTACAATTGAGCTTACTTTCAATCTGTCTCTACATGATCGGCACCATCATGGAGCAGTCTAGGGGTTATTCAAACTTCTTTCATAAACTAATTTAATTGCAAATTCATGGCCAAAATTTAAGTGCAAATTGCCTATTGAGCTTATGTTCTTTCTTAAGGATCTTGTATATGTATTCATGCTCCACAAAATAAATAGACTAATTATGGATTATGCAATGATCCGTATTCATTTTATTAATGATGCTATATAAGTTGATTTTATAGTGATAAGACGTAATCATTTGACTTAAATGAAAAAAAAAATGGGAAGAGAAATTGTCTCTGGAAATAAAAATTTTGTACAGTTACCAAACACATTTTGATTTTCTAAAACTCTATAGGGAACAGAATCGAAAAAAATTAATTCTGAAAATAATTGCTTGTTTGGATCAAAATGGTTGCTCAATGCACCCCTAGAGCAAATACTTATGGTTTTGCACCTTCTATCTTGGGTGCACAACTTTAAAAAAACACACACACACATTATATATATAAAGTAGCACCTTCGTGTCTCTATGTTTAGCATTGATGTTAATATAGTTTACTTATGCGGATGCAATCCCTACTAACAACCATTAGTAGACATAGATCATGAAAAACATAAAATAATTGAGAGGCATAGCTTTAAATGCCTTAGATTCGAACCAAGTAAAGAGGGAACTGCGAAAGAATCAAGCCAGCCGATTATTTAGGGGGTGTATGACAACCATTATGCTTCTCTATTTCTATTCCAACCCTATTTCTAGAACAGGCTTGGAAAGAACAGGTTTGGAAAAGAAACTCGTTTGGTAACGTAATTCCATTTTTCTATTTCTAAAACAAAATTTTGTTCCGGAAATAAATTTGGAAGAGAAATCAAAAACAAAAATTTCTAGCTTCTCGGAGAAACAGAAATGAAAAATAATAACTCTAACTTTTTCTCAAGTACCCTCCACCTTCGATCACCACCCGTTGTTGCCCGCCGTCGCCCCCCGCTTCACCACCGGCCGTAGCCACCCACCGCTAGCCGCCGCCGACCCCGTCACGGTCGACCACCGCCCGCTTCCAACCATAGCTTATCGCCACCTTTCATTGGCTACCACCGACCTCCATCGGTTGCCTCAACTATGACTAGTCGCCACCGACCTCCGCCGGCCGCAGCCAACTACCGCCCATCTTCGATCTTCGCCGCCGCCAACCACTACCCTCGCTCTCCCACCACCGATCGCCGCCCGCCGTCGTACCTCGCCTCACCGTCCACCACTACTTGTTGCCAACCTCCGCCGACCGCTACCGCCCACGCCCATGACCACCGCTAGCCGTCGCCGCCCACCACTACCCACCGTCGGCCTTTGCCATTGCCAATCACTATCCACGGTTGCCCACCACCGACCAACACCGGCAACCGTCGCCCCCCACCTCACCGTCGCCACCCACCGCCAACCCCGCAGCTAACCACCGGTCACGGCGACCATCATCGGTTGCCATTGACCACTGCCGATCTCCGTCAACCACCGCCACCCACTACCACCGGCCGCCACAACCACCGCTGTCACCATAGTAAAAAATAAATAATATTTTATATTTTTAAATAGTAAATAATAATTTTTGTAAGTAGAAATTTTCAACTGTTGTTAAACGAACTTCTATTCTAGAATAAAAAATTTTATGTCATTATCAAACGCATTTTTTTGTTCAAAAACTCATCTAGAAACACAAATAGAAAAATTTATTTATAGCAAGAAATTTATTTCTAGAACAGAATGATTGTTATGCACCCCCTTACTCTACTCAAAGTCAAAGTAAAATTATTAATGACCTCTAACCATAAATTTGGTGGTGGCAGCTAGCTACAAATGTAGAGCCCTTTTTTTTTTTTCCAAGAACCTTAACTACCAGGAAAATAACAAGATAAGAACACTAAAAGTATGGCAACTGCCATAGCTCTCTTTTTTTGTTTATCATGTTCAATGTAATCCTTTCATTAATTCAAATTTAGGGACGGCATTGGAATTTTTCTTAAAATTTAGGGACTAAATTGAGTATGTTCCAAAAGTTTGGTGACCACGTTGAATAAATTGAAAGTTCAAAGACCACATTGCACATTAACCTAAATTTCAAGGACTATATTGATCAAACTAAAAGTTTAGGGACTCATGTTAAAAAAAAAAAGTTCGTGAACCACATTGCATATTAGGCCAAAATTTGAGAACCATTTGTATCATTTTCTCACTTGGGTTAATGCGATTAAAAGTCACAAATTGGCATCCATGTATTATTTACCTTGAACTAATTTTTTGTTTTACAAAAAAAAAAAGTCAAATTGATATTCCTTGGCATTTCATCTAATGTCCCCGTTAACAATGTATAAGTGTCGACCCACGTGGAAGACGACATCTCGACGGGTCCGACACGTGGAAAACTCAACGACGTCGTTTTGGGATTTTCCGAAGAAAATGAAGATGAAAAACGACGATGATTCATTTGGAAGTGGTCCAAAAGAAGCGCATCATCTTCCAGCTCCCATTAGCAAAGTTCGTCCCCTACTATGGAGGCACGATCGGCATGTGAAGCTCTACACTTCCTGGAAGGAGATGTCACCATCGCTCATTACTGGAGATGATGGTTGTGAGTTAGTGCATTTGACTTGTTGTCAGCAATAGATGAGTTATCGATGAGTTAGTAGTGCATTTGATTTGGCGCTCGTTGTTTATTGATTCGCATGCATCGAGTTTTATCAATTTGCAATTGTGAATCGCTGGATCATCTGCATTTTCTTTTCCTCGTTGTTGCACCTTGATTCGTTGCTGCTGATTTCTTGCGTGTGGCTTAAACCCTATACCTTTGCTCGGCTCAGATTGCGAGGTGTGGGCTGCTGGTATCTCGAAATTGATTGAGCCATCCAAACATTGAAGGGGAATTCTTTAGTTAAGAAGTTTTTAAAGATGACTTGGTGTGGAGCAATTTGTTGTATTTGGAAAGATAGGATCTTGTTAATGCATGGAACCTCTCCTTCAATTAGCAGAGCTATAGGAGGGGCAAACAAATTTCTTTTTTTGTTGTGATAGTGCAGGTGGGGGCTGACATTAGTGAAAGGAGACTGACTCTGTCACTTGGAGATCAAGAGTTGTGCAGCAAATGGACATATCTTTTGTTGTAACTTGAGTTTTGTGTATAGCTGTTGTGGCCCTTGTGGGTGGTTTCATGATTACAGTTGTCGTGTAACATCACATGGGAATGTAGAAGTGGTTCATAGTAGCAGTTGGGACATTCATTTAGGTGAGCTCGTAACACCGGTTGCTGATCATTTTTTATTGTGTGTCGTAGATTGTCTATTTCATGTATTTTCCTGGCTGATTACATCCTCTGGAAAAGAAGTTGGACTGAGCATTACTTCTCGTCTTTCTAATGCGTCCTTAATCATCTCATTGACGGGGTGGATTATTTCACTGGATCGATCCTAAGTCCTCATCACATGAGAATGCAGAAATTTGTGGATTCATGA
Organism: Rhodamnia argentea; assembly: GCF_020921035.1. NCBI lineage: Eukaryota > Viridiplantae > Streptophyta > Magnoliopsida > Myrtales > Myrtaceae > Rhodamnia > Rhodamnia argentea. The sequence goes on along the minus strand of NC_063154.1, from coordinate 2,347,082 downwards.
CTGAGAAAGGAATCTTGGATTAGAGAATTGAAGTGGTGGAAAGTCAATTGAAGTCATAAGAGGAAAGAATACGGAATTTACAAATGCTGCTAGATCGGAACGAGCGTGATTGGACACAACTAAAGCAACTTGGTAACAACTTACATCTGCAAGTTGCAAGATTGGAAGCAAAGGAAAACATCTGTCACAGAGGATGCTTCTAGTGATAGGGGGGATGTGTGTCCTGATGTTGTTCAAGTTGGATCGAAGTAGGACGCGACTGTGCTTGCCTTAGTGTTGCAGCAATGTTTGATGCAGGGGTACTGTTGTATGTAATGTGGTTGTGATCTTGTTGTACCAGGTCGTAGATCTTCTTGTGGTATAGTAGTCAATGCTGTGAAAGCAATGAATATGAATTCTTCTCTCAATCTCTGTATTGGTTTTGGGTCTATGAAGGGTTTTGGGTTGTTGAATTTGTGCTCATTCAATGTGTTGGTCTCTGATTCCTTCTTGTGCACTATCATTCCATCTGTGATTTTTCTGATGCTGAGCATGAGAGTGGTGTTTTCATCCGCAGTCTTTTAGAGGTAAATTATCTCTGCTAGGAAAGGTGGTCAGCTGGTGTTTGCGTAGGCATATAGCTTGTCCCTCATTAAGGAAATTATGCTAAAAAAAAGTAAACATGAAGAAAGGATTACCAGTTTCTGTACGCGAAATCATATTGACGATCCCAAAATGAGGGCTAAGGAGTAGATAATTTTGTTTATCAGCACGAGAACATTACTAGTTTCTTGCAACAATTCTGTCAGGAGCTGTCACCTTTCTTGATTAATACACAGTGCAGGTTTTTGTATTACTATATCCGAACTGTTGTATTGCCATATCCCAAACTGCCGTATCGGTGCTGTATTGCTGCTTTTACAGCAGCAACGCAACAGCCAATTGAGTTGAAATACAGCAGCTATACAAGCTTCATGAACACCAACTTTTCAATAGACTCCGAAAGAAAGATCTCAGACGCTAACAAGCAAGCCAGCAAGCAAGACTGCTTGCCCTGATTCCTTTCATCTCTGGCAGCAGCAATGCAACACTTCAAGCAGCAATACAAGTGAACACCATCTCTAACAAAAAGCTTCATGAGTTGAAAACTCCATCTCTAACCAGGAAAAAGGAAAAAACAAGAAAGTGTTCATAACAAAATTCAAGAACACCATATTTAACAGCAGCAATACGAAAGACATTTACACCATCTCAGGCAGCAGGGATAGAAGCTTCATGAGCACTGTCCCTAACATCACAACCACCTTCAACACATTCAAATCCCGTCATCATCCAAGTCCAATACATCCAGCTCCCACTGCAGATTCATTGTCTTGCTTCACTTTGAGATTCTTGAGTTGTGGGGGGTCCAGAGACTTGGCTTTAAACATTCCTTGTATGGTTGCACCACTCAGACGACATATCCTTATAGAATCAGGAAGAAGATTAACCATATTAGCATCTTGGCAAATTCACAACCGAGTGTACTGTACAGACCCTCCTCTTCCCAGTGCTCCAACATTTGACAGCGACCTTACAGATCCAGCTAATGATATCTTCACTTAGTCTGTCAGATGCCCCTCCTTCAGTGGCTGGTTGCTTCCTTGGCTTGCTTCTGTTGCCCTGCAGACAAAGGACATGCATGAGGATGAATGTTGGTGACTCTTGGCCTCTTTATTCTTTTGGTTTTCTCTGCGTTTTTCTTGTCACCGTTGGGGTCTCTTCTTGTCTTCTTTTTGTGTCTCTTGGAAGCTTTCTAAATGGTTGAGGAAATGAGGGCTCTTCCCTCCTTACTAGCCACAGCCAGTAGCCGTACATTTTCTTTAAAAAAAAATCAATTACATAACCATTTAGGTAGCACTTAATTAATTGATGCACGAGAGAGCATGACTACATAGCAGGCACCTCTTCTCATTCAGATCAACCACAAACCTGTCATCATTTACAAGACAAAGCTCAATTTTTGCCCCCAATTTTGCCTTAATTCAGCCACCTGAAGCCCAAGGTTTTCTCCCCATATTTTAATCCCACAATCGATATCGTTTAGGGAAGAACTTGTGCTCAATTTTCGGTGCCGTTCTCCATGGCAGATCGATCGAGACATTGTGTCAAATGTGTGTTACATGTATGCATTTTATTAGAGATATTGTGCTGACTATGGACGGAAGGTAGAGAAGGTACCGATTTGACTTTGAGGGGTTTTATTTATTTATTTTGAGATAAAAAATCTATAAAGTTAGGATTTTTTTTATGGTATTAACTCGATTTTTGTCGCTCAAAGCTTCGTCAATATTATTCCTTAGCAAACGAGAAGAGAAAAACCGGGAACAACTTGCCCTTATTTGACAATCCAACAAAGAAATAATATTGCACTAGGATGTTCAATTTCCATTTTTGTTGGTGGAATAAATATTGGCTTTTCCCCACTGTAAATAATTGGACCAAAAAAAAAAACCAACCGCGACTTGCTTCTTCACCCGCAAAATGAAAATACGAAACAATTATTAACATACTTTGTATGAAATTATCTCAAGCGCCATAATATCGAACTTGTAATAAAATCAAAGGGAAATATGCAATTAACTCGCAAAATTTATCTTCAAATACAATTTCTAGAAAGTTGTTCGATTAAAAGAATAAGCGAGTGCAAATCTATAAAAATATCGTACTCTTCTCAACGCCATTCATAAAAGAACTCTGAATTGACCGCCTTCTTAATTACTTATTATCATAATTAACAATAAACTCGACCGCCTTTCTATTCTCATTTCCAGAATATATTTCAATGCCCCATTAGCAATTTCATTTTTTGTCATCCGATTTCTTTTTCATCATTATTTTTTTTCTTCTAATTTACAGTGTCTCAAAAAGTCAAAAGGTGTTAATTGCAATTTGGGACTGAAGAAAAGAAAACTGAAAATAAAATGAATAAAACTCAAAACACCTGGAGCTGCACATAGCACAATTTGTCTCCGTTAACGATCTCTCGCTCTCTCTCTCTTCCCCTCGAGATACACTGTAGCTCTACCTCGAAGATCTCAGCGCTTCGGTTTTTGTATGCGGCCGTGGACCTGAAGAGGGATCTATCTTTATCTCTCCGACCCTGGTGGAAAGAAGAGATCTTTTCCATGGTATGATGGCTTCTTCGATCTCGTCATCGAGCCCTCGCACTGTAGAAGAGATCTTCAAGGACTACAGCGCTCGGCGCACTGCCCTCGTCCGCGCTCTCACTTACGGTATCGATCGTTTGTGTCATCGCCCCCCTGGATCTTCACATGCATGCGTTTTCCTTTCGTTTTGGGTCCGTGTTTGAATGCGTGCGCCTTCGATTGTTTCCTTCTTTGGTTCTTGGCCTGACGCCGTGGTTGGGCTTGTGGTGAATTTGTTTCAGATGTGGATGAATTCTACTCGCTCTGCGATCCAGGTGAGCTCTATGTTCTTGGTTTCTTGTTTCTCGTCGAATTAAAGGGCAAAATGCAAGATTGCTGCTTTACGCTTTCTAGAAAAAAAAAAAAAAATTTCGACTTGAGCTTATGCTGCAATTTTGGAGAAGCGGGATGAGGTATGTGGGGAATATGTAACTGCTATTAGGTGATTTTTCTTTGAAACTGTGGTCAATTTGATTGGGGAAGTGGCTGTAGTGGGTTGATAAGAAAGGGGGTAAGTGTGCTATAGGTTATTGTTGGTTCTTTTCATTCATGATCTGAAAGGAATTCTCGTTTTTGCTTTGATTTTTTAATGGTTAGTTCAGTTGTGATTAGGGACTCCAAATTTTAAAGCTCCTTTTTTTCTTTTGATTGGGGGGGTGGGGGTGGGATTTAATGTTTTCTCTGTTTGATACGAGTGACTTAAGATGTTGTATCTGTGGATGGATATTTTGCATTTCAAGAAAAGGAGAATTTGTGTCTGTATGGTCACCCAAACGAATCATGGGAGGTGGCTCTGCCCGCCGAGGAAGTTCCTCCAGAGCTTCCTGAACCAGCCTTGGGCATTAACTTCGCTAGAGATGGAATGAAACGCAAGGACTGGCTGTCTTTGGTGGCTGTGCATAGTGACTGTTGGTTGCTCTCTGTGGCCTTCTACTTTGGTGCTCGATTTAACCGCAATGAAAGGTACTTTCTTTTTTCCTGCACTTGCTGAAGATTGTCATTGCATGTGCGGCATACTCAAAATGGTATGTTGAGGTCAGTGTTGTGATTCTGGGTGCCCTACGTCCCAACTCAGCAAAGCAGCTAGTTAATCACGCAATTATGAGATACCAACATAAATCTAGTGGTGCTAGCTTATTCTTGTAAAAAGCCATTCCGCAATCTTTCAAGCAAGTTTGGAGTTTGAATTAGGTACAGCAACTTGAAGTGTTTTACACTATCAGATTGTTATAGTAGAAGTTGCACTATTATGCATAGTTTCAGTAAACACCACTGAAAATACTTTTGGTTCCATTACAATGAATGACTCTGAAGGGAAAGCTTGATAATGTATTTTAACTCAAATCAACCTGGCTGTATCGCAGTTTAATTTGTTGAGCTTTTTGTCATCAATTGCAGTTTGGCAAGTGGTCTGTGTTAAACTTAATACTTGTCTGGGTACCATGATCTACTTAACTATTGTTGAGATGTGCCTTCGCTAGAACATGGGTATATGCCGGAACACCCTCGGGATCATAGCAGAAATACTGTGAAAATCCTGTATTTAAAAACTTAATAGTGATTCCTTGTTGGTTCAGAAATTAGATATTAATGATGGGGAACTGATGTGCCAACATATTAAAAGTTCTTAATTTGCTCGATGGCTTTATGGGAATGACATTTCATTATGAGAATTATGTAATCACTGCTCTTTGATATTGGTTCTATCATTTACTCGACAATGGTTTTCAGGACTACTTTTAGTATACCGTCCTTTTGTATTCTCCCCTTATTCTGACTTCTATGAAAGATTTTGAAATTAAATTTTCATCTGGCTTCTTGATTGTATGTACTGATTGACACTAAGCCTTCCTGTGGAAGGGGTAATTGGGTCCTCTTTCATTTACTGAAAGTGGTTTTCACGACTACGTTTACGATGCTGTCCCTTTGTTTTCTCCCATTATTCTCACTTCTATGAAAGATTTTAAATTAAATGTCCTCTGGCTCCTTGCATGTATGTACTGATCGACCCTAACCCTTCCTGTGGAAAGGGTAGTTGGGTTTCTTTGGTATACGTTGCTAGTCGTCTTACTGACTATCTTGGGATTGTCACTTTATTGTTATGTGTGTAATGAATGTTCATCTTTCTTGCATGTATATTTCTTTCATGAAGCTTGTGTTTGATTGAATATGTAGGGTATATGATGCATGTAATGTGGCAATAACAAGTTGAGTTGTTAGTTCTCCTTGTGGAGTTGGTTAATTAGATCACATTGTCAGAATGGGATTTTTGTTCTACAACATATAGAACTCGGGTTTTCGTAAGCTGTTGTTACATTGGAGATGTCTGTCTGTAACTATACTGCCAAGCATTAAAGTTGTGAGAATGAGAGATGTTTACCCTTCCTTCCTCCCGTGGTGTATTTCGTCTTTTCTTGGAGGGTTCCTCCAACCACATGTAATCTCGTAACATGCTCGAGAAGATATTGGGGAAAGCAACACAAGCCATCCCGCCTTTCTCTTATCATATACTTTGGGTGGTTACAAAAAATCTATATTATACACCTCACTACGCAAATTGCGGGAACTTTTAACTAGAGGGTGCAAAGTGGTTAGAAACTAGAGGATGTAGAGTGTAGTTGAGGTAAAAGTTGAGGATTGTTTTTGGAATTTTATTTCCTTTTTGACCTTCCTTATCCAAGTGTCATGTACAGTCACGTATTTTTTTCACAACATGGATGAGCAATAATATGTGAGGCATCTCATATAGAAAAAGCAAAGACAAGTAACCCCATTATAAGTAAAGATAGTACGCAAAGTTGCCCCTGAACATGTAGACCAAAAGTGACTCCGAGTCCCACAAGCCCTTCTTCTGAAGATAAAATAGAAAAAAGATATTAAAACAGGTGAAGCTAACGTGCTTCATTAAAGGGGGATGAAACGAAATTTAACTCCCTGGTCGGTTACTTTTATTTCCAATATTCTCTTGGTTCGGAGGAAAATGGTGTTTCAGGTCTTGAATATCTGTCAACTAAATGTTTGTAAATATACTGAACTAATAAAATGGAAGTTGAGAGCCATTTACTCTTTCCAATAATTATACGAATTAGAGTCTTGGGTTTTCTCTAGTTTTCCTACTTTAATGCCAGTGTGCTATGTCCTCGAGGATTTTGTTTCTAAGTTGGTCTTTAGGCATATTGAAATGACATTTTTGTTTTGTTGTGGAGGACGAAAATATGAGAAAGTATGTAGCTTTGTGGGAGGACATATCAAGTTGTGAATTCTGGGGAGGAGAAATAAGTATGCAGTGAAATTTTTTTGCATGTGGTGACTTGCAGCACCGGCATTATGGAAATCCTGATTGCTCTTTACATGACAACCTAAAAGAAATGACCAGTTTGACTTTTACTACTATCATGCTATGAACATTTCATAGTTAAGAAAAATATCAGTGATATGAAGTAAAATGATGTCCTTAATAATATTTCACGAGAAAATGGTGGATGGAACTCATGATGATAAAATTACTGCAAAAGTTGGCACTTTCTCCACTGTGCATATAGATGGTAGTTGGTACTTCATTGAGGTCACTACACAAGTTGGTGCTAGAATTGGCAAAACCAGGATATCTGAAAACTCCAGTGAACCTTATATTTAGGACCTTAGGCACCTGATTGAGCCTTCATTGAGCTCACTCTCTCTCTCTCTCTCTCTCTCTCAAGCAAGCACGATCGCACAGGGGCATGTATCCCCCCACACAAGCACTCACACAGATTTACATTTGTCACTGTGTCACACGAGTCATTGATTCACAAATGTGCTGTCAAACAACTACAATTATTGCGCTATCCTCTGCTTGTGCAAGTGTATTATCATGCTAGAGTTGTTGATTTTTAAGCTCCTCATGCTTGGTCTACTTCTTACCATATGGGGTTACTTCTTGTTCTGATACAAGGATTGAGAACTTCAATATTCCAAATTTTGCAGGAAGCGTTTATTTAGCCTGATAAATGACCTGCCAACCCTTTTTGAAGTTGTAACGGAGAGAAAGCCTATAAAAGACAAGCCTAACATGGACAGCGGGAGCAAGTCAAAAAACATCACTAAGGTTAATCTCTCTCTCTCTCTCTTATATGCACGAATTACCTTTGCATTTTCAATCCAAGGTTATTTTCTTGCTGCTTCTTTCTGATGACACCCACTCAATTATAGGAGATTACTGACATTGAGCTACCCCGTCGTCTCTCGTGGTATTACTGATGCACCTAACTAACAATCTGATTTAGCAAATTGGGACTGTAGTTCCAATTATAGTGGCAATGTTGATCAACACGGTGGAGGTCCATATATCTGATAGTAAACTCAGAGTGTCTCATGACTATCTCTCTCTCTCTCTCTCTCTCTCTCTCTCTCCCTAAGCACAACCTTAATTTTGTGTTGCAGAGATCCATCGATGGACCAACTAGAAGCACCCCGAAGCCATATGAAGATAACTATGGCGAAGAGGAAGATGAACATAGTGAAACGCTCTGTGGAAGCTGCGGCGGCAACTACAGTGCCGACGAGTTTTGGATCTGCTGTGACATCTGCGAAAGGTGGTTCCATGGGAAATGTGTGAAGATAACGCCGGCCAAGGCCGAGAACATCAAGCAGTACAAATGTCCTTCTTGTAGCTCAAAAAGGAGCAGGCAGTAAGTGGCTCCGGAGGCTAAACCATGTGGAGGGAGGGGGGTTTGGTTGCGAGCATGACAACTTTGGCGGTTTAACTACAGGATCATGGTAATTAATATTATCCAAAAGCATCAGAATCTGAAGTTAGCCCTTCTAATTAATACTACAATTCTTTTTGCTTTGCTGCTAAGTTATGTTTGAAGTGTTTAGCCGTAGAAAAGTCAGTACTTTGTCCTCGGGGCAAGACTTCGGCTGCTTTGTGCACAAATCAGCCTCTCTATGGATGTTTGTGTTGTAAGAAATGTTTTACCCTAATAGTAGTTTACAAGATTTGAGCTGATCGTTCAGCACGAACATGTTACACCTATGTATGTCGGTTAAGACCCGGAACATGTGGACTCTGTCTAGGTGCTTGCGATCGTTCCTGGACTTAAGAGCGGCTTGAGTTCCTCTTTTCATTTCTGTTCTTTCGAATTTTTTTCCTTTGGTTGAGCCGTTCTTGGGATCGACCTTGTAGAAAAGCTGGAGTCCAGTAGCCATCTAACATACGAGACCTTGCTCGATGAAGTAGACTATGCTAAGCTGTTTCTTTCTAATCTCTGTGTATGCTTCTTCCATGGAAAAAGCCTTCTCGGGTTGCGAGTGCCATCTTCTCTTAAGTTTTTGTATACTCGAGTTCAGAGTTGATCGTGGCAGCGGCTCGGATCGGAGCATAAATAGACGGGTTCGGGCAAGTCCTCGATTTCGGCCTGGGCCACAATACCGGTCGGTCAGGCACCGGTTAGTTTCTCCTAAGGGAAGTTTAATACTCCATGGAGAGGTAAGAGGTCATACTTCAACAAGGCATGCAAATTAAACAAACATTTGAAAATCTGGGATGACATATTGGCCGAGGGATGCGTGAGCTTGGCACTTGCTTAAGCGAAAAACGTGCTTTGATCCTTTAGAGCACGTGGACTTTTTTCCCCAGACAACTCGCCTTGTCTGTCCAATCTTTGAACGGTCTCCCCCATGTCATCGTCCTACCTGCCCAGATTATCATCTTCATTTTGATTCGCGAGCCCTTCACCCACCTTCGTCGGGAAGACGGTTTCAATCACCTCCCTCTCTCTCCCTCTCTCTCTCTCTCTCTCTCAGAGCTCCCCCATAGTTGCCACTGAAAATGAAGGGATGTCGCCATCATCAAATAGGAAGTACTACGTATGAGAGAGGAAATCATAGTTGCAAGTTAGCAATTTTCGGGTACAAGTTTTCCCGACAAGTACGGATCTGTTCTTGGGACGATGCGGTTTGATTGTATTGGTTAACGGCGTGATTCACGTTAGATCTCTCGCTCAAAAGTCAATTGCCCGGCATACGGTAATATCTAGCGATGACCGCTGGATAAAGGACGGGCACGAGCGTGCGACTCTACGTCGCAATATCCGACATTAAGCGGCATTTTGTAATTTTTCAAGACTCTAGTAATTTCTTAACACGGAAGTAATTTGAAACCTTCCGAAATCAATCAACACTTTTTTTTTTTACGAAAGTGTTTAGAAATAAATTATTATCGATAATGAAAATATTTTTTTCGGATCTCTTGCATATTTGAAGCCTTCCTGGCTCTAATTATCCTCTGTCAAGTAAGTGAAATAGTCAAAAGATGAATTACAGGAGGACTAACTTTCTTGTATAGTGACTTTGGGATAATCGCCTTTTAATTAGTGAAAATAAGCTTGGACGACGACACCATCTGAGCTTGCAAAAAAAATAATTGGTCATCTTCTTTGCATTACAAAATTAAAAAGAAAAAAGAAAAAAAGAAAATTAGTAGTTTTGGAATATGATGCATCCCTCTCGGATATTAATCTTGGGTCTTGGAGTAATCAACTCCCATCATGATGGGATAAAGAAAACTGAACTGGTAGTCTTTGTACTGCATAGTCACCGTCTATGACTTGTTAGATCGTTTTTGGACATCTCTCGCCCATAAAAATCAACTTAAAGTATAAGACTTTTCCTCATATTTATAAACCCGACTACCAGCCCTTTCCGCAACTGGTGTGGAATGACCCCGACATTATTGATTTGCCAATACATTTGTCACGTCATTTTCCGCCGATATGAAAGCGCAAATAGCTCCTTGGACCACCACGAACAATGTGCACGACAAGTGGTGGACTAAAATCAGGAAAAAATAAATAAATAAAACAAGAAAAAAAATAAAAGTGACCAAGTGCATAATTGGTCTGTGCATATTTGTCTGAACGTAGTCTTCTATTTTCTCCGACACACGCACACACGCGAATCTCGGCCTCAGCATATCAATTATTGGCTCGTCCAGAAATTATAAACAGCGAGACCGATGTCGAACAACCATTCAAGATTCCCAGAAATTCAAACCAACTAAACTACCCGCTGACGTGGACAACCGATGGTTTCATTTTAATTGTATGCAAATCCGAGGCATTATTTCCATTTTGGGAAATATATATATTAACACATTCCAACATAATACAAGGTGAGACACAGTAACCAGCATGCGACGCATTACCCAATTTCTTTATTTGTAAATTTTCCAAGAACCTTAATGGTCGACGTGTTGACTTTTGCAGGGGGTTGATCCGCATGCCGGATCCATCTTCAGGATGCGCCGTGACCCTTTTTTCATATTTTATTTTAATTAAGTTTATTCTGTTAATTTTGGCCCGAAAATGATGACATGGACGCCAGCCGCCTTACATGGCACGGCCGGGCTGACGTGGAACGCTTGATGATTATGTTGATCCACCTACTGCTTCTTGTTAATGAAATGTGAACCTCCCTAAGTGGCGTTCTCTTGAAAGTTGATGGCCACCATGCTGTGAATATTTTAGGGTTTCGTCGACAAGAAAATGTGCGCACTTAATTGAACCGAATAGTTGAAAGTTTTGTCCAGACCTGCCTCCTCCATTGGCATTTATAATGACACTGTTGAAGCTTTGAAAGCTACTGTTGATCGTCCAGGATACAGATGAATCTAGTGGTGAGTGAACTTTGATTGATATCCCATGTGCTTATTTATATCCCGAAGATCTAGCAACTTTGATTGTCCGAGCCACTAGACGTCGCCGCAATCATCGGTGCCCGGTCGGATAATATTCTAACAGCAAGACGCGGTTCATTATAACTGTAAGCCCTTCAAGCATTCCAGAGAAAACCAATCAGATGAATTTGACATGAGTCCACAACTTGGTTTTGCTTTGCATTTTTGTTCAGTCTCCTCATGAATAGAGCAAACTGTACAGTTTGAGCTCTACTAGCCAACAAAGGTGATTGTTTTATATGTGATTTCAATTAGCGACGAAATCAATGGTTGCTCTCGCTCGCTCGCCTGCCCGCTCTTCGGGCACCATTATCTCGGAGACCTTAAAGATTCGACTTGGGATTTTCCACGCGGACCCCTCAATCTTATGAAGAGTCTGTATTCGTCGAACGTCATGGGTTGGTACAGCGCGGGGCTTTCTGGGGTCACGAGGTCCTTTGCCGGCTCGATCGGGATGTCGCTTTTCGGGTTGTAGAAGAAGGCCAGAGAGACGCGCTCATCCGAGGGATTGACAATGACCCGGTGCTCCACGCTCTTGTAGATCGCATTGCTCAGTACCTAGTCGAATCAAATGATCGGATCAGTCTACAAGGTATCGTCAACCAAGTTACCAGACAACGTGAAATAACTATTCGTTGCATTTGATGACCCACAAGGGGTAAGAATTGAAGAGATTAGTGCTTATTGCTATCCATTATCTTTCTAGGACGTCGACGTCGCGGATTGGACCGACCAAATCACCCGAAATAAGTACCAGAGAACTTGGCGATTAACCATCTAATGAATATTGTTTTGTGCCGTCCACAGACCTTATCTCATAATCCTAATCGAGTTTATCCAATCTGATAGATAAAGCAATTCACGTCAACTGAAAGAAGATATTTTTTTTTCTACAACTTAGAGGCTGACATGAAGACAGACAGTTAAAAATACAAAGTCTTTGCATAGAATCCGTAGACTCTGCCTCCATGAGCTAAGATTTGATTACAAGACAAACAAATTAGACAGCATTAAGAAATCGTGTCATGTTAGGAGATTGTCAATACTTTTGCAGACGACGAGTTCACAGCAGGAATTAAATTTTTATTGCCGCATACGCATGGAGATACGTCAACTAGATCAGACAAGACACCCGTGCAAGGTTACTTAGACCTTAATCTAAGCATCGCGGTTGCTGTAAAAATCAGTAGACCATCTGTTCATGCACTATAAATAAACTTTGACAAAGCAATATGACCAAGAGAAAAAAAAAGAGTTCTTTCTCAAATGAAACGAGTGAAAGTGAACTCCTAACAGACGTCTTTTGGTAATGCACATTGACCCTGACTGGCTGAGATGGCCGTGCTCACTATTCTCAGCCAAACATGTCTTGCAACTCGATGTTAATTATCAAGATCGGAGGGGGGCCGAAAAAAAAAAAGAAGAAATGAAAAGCACCTGAATTTGATCTCCGATGTTGACTATGAAAGCGTGGCGGGCGGGCTTCACGGTGATCCAGTTCCCGTCCTTGCGGACTTGGAGGCCCGGAACATGGTTATCCGGCAGCAGTAAAGTCATGCCTCCTGGGTCGGAGTGCGAGGAGAGGCCGAGAGTCAAGTCCGGTTGGGGGCATTTCGGGTAGAAGTTCACTCTCAGGCAAGCCCCAACGTCGTCGCCGCCAAACGCATTCTGAAGATACTCTTCGCTCAGTCCGAGGTTCACGGATAGCACTTTCATCAGCTTCCCCCCCAGTATCACCAGCTGCTTCCCGTACTCGTCGATCACTTCCCTGCGCAAAACCGTATCGGTCCCGTAGTTAGATATGGCGCATAGAAGAATAGCATAAGATTTCTAGGCACGGTTAATTTAGCATTGATCACGGATCGTTGAATCAGTCAAATGTGTACGCAGTTTGCGACGTTCTATAGTAATCAAACAAATTGACCGGCAACCAACATGAAGTCCAGATTCCTACAACTAGGTGAGAAAAAGCAATTTTCCAGGAAGAATTATTTGGCTAACTTGTTGAAAGTTTCACCTGCAATCAGATGGAAGAAGTGGCCACTTGTTACAGTCCTTCAATGAGCAGGGAAGGTAATGGAGGAAATAGTAGTCGCTCCAGTCAAGAATGGCGCCTTTCTCGACGCCCAATCTGCTTCCATATCCTTCGTAGGTCTTCGGCGAGTTGGCGTGCTTTTGCTTGACATCCATTGGCAGGTGGAAGAACTCGCGCCACGCCTCTCGCGCCCGGTCCATGAGCTCGGGGCTCACCCCGTGGTTCACGACTTGGAAGAATCCCCAATCTCTGCAGGCCTCGCTGATTTGGCGTCCGGTATCGGCGCAAACGCCGTCGATGTCGCTGTACAGCCCACCGAGGTCGATGATCGGAATGTCGACGTCGGCTGCAGGGGAGACGGGGGACGGCCTGTCACCCGGGGGCTTCACATAACGTTCCGGGATCGCGCCTAGGCCGCTGTCCGAGAGCGATTGGACGCGGACTATCGGTTCAGGCCAGTCTTGTTGGATTGAACTCATCCTGTGTATGTTTCCGAGGTTGATTCTAAACTTCAGTACAAGGAATCAAACAAAACATAAATTCCTTAACTTCAAACCTCAGAAAGAGAGACAGAGAGAGAGTGCGGTGGGTGTTCGTGGGCTTGAGAACGCCAAATGGTAGTTTAAAGGGTAGAGAAGAGGTGGGGACAAAGATGGCGACACGAAAGAGCACGTGAAAATTGTGCGTTTTAAAGCTAAAGGAAAGACTTGATTTTTATAAAAAGTGGTGCGCCTTTTGTTGTCACTTCGTTTTTGTGCCAGCTTCTGTCTGGTTGTGGAACACTCTCCAGTGAGCACGACAGGGGCCCACATATCAGCAACCAAAAAAACAAAAAAAAAAAGCAAGCCATGACCACTTCAAACTCAATCACGTTCGGCCATGTATACTACAGAGGCTCCTGGGCCTGTCTCGGGGGGCGGGGGTCTTCTTGATAGGGATCGATCGAACAGGACATTTCGGCGCCGTGATCGACTTGATCTGCGCTCTCCTTCACAAACAGAAGAAAGATCGTGCTTTGCTCACGACACCATCTTTCAGCTCAGTTCTTTCTTTTGCAGTGTAAAAGCATAAATCTTGTTTCCCTTCCTGGGCCATTACAGCAAGAACAAGCCGTGGCTTCATACGAATCATTCAAGAAAAGGGGAAAAGAAAACCCATGTCCTGATCTTGGTTTTGACCCACTGTACACAGTCCCTGAAGTCTGATCTTTTCTCTTCACGATCTAAATGAAATGACCAGTAGGACCTAAGACCAGGGTTTTGGCCAAGAACTATAGATGGAGAACTATCAATCCATGATATGAACCAGCAAGAAGGTTCTGCTGTGACATGAAATTGCAGAGGAAAGGAGCGTTCGAGTTTTCTCTTTTTCCCCACTATGAAGATGAAGACAGCAATAAGAAGGAAAATCTGCTTTGAAGTATCAAACTCCATCCACTGACCTGGAGCCGCTTAGGTCCTGAGAAATTTTGCTTTTTGCAGGGGCGCTTCACTCCTCCAAAGCCTGCAACTATGCATCTCCCTCTCTAACCAGAAACGAGTTGCATTCAGTGATATGCAAATCACTTTTTGTTATCGTAAATCATCGGTAGCAATCTGAATTCGCTCTCTAGATTATGATTGCTCGATCATAATGAACTCATATTACTCGTGGCGAACATCGTTATTATTACCCGAGAAATTTTTATACCTTGCAAAATCGAAAAGGAACGTATTCCCCAAAAAAAAAATAATAACACGATTCAAGTGGAAATGTCCATGTTTAATGGCTCTTGATGAGCGCCTTAAGACACCTCCTCAACATTTTCCCAATTATAAACCTTATCACTTTTGTAAGTGCGAGACACATGCGAGTCAACACTTTCGAATGGTGCGCATGGGGAGAATAGTTAGATCTTCCCTGAAAAGATTATTGAATCTTTCCCCACAAAAGATGAACCAACGAGAGAGGGACTGCAGAGTTAACTTGAGCATAAAATAATGGGAAGAGGACAATAATTGGGCGGGAAATAAAAGACAGATCGTGGATCTTTCTCGCCCACGTGCAGAATTAAAACAGGAATAATGATTTCTTATGAGAAAAAGGAGGAGCGGAAGAAGAAGAAGAAAAAGAAAATGACATAAAGGCAAAAGGCTTTCGGTACGCCCACACACAAAAGCCAAGAGGGGAAAAAGGAAGAAAAAGGCTTTAGAGCAAGTTGGACCATGCAATGCAATCCTCGTTGAATGCTTTCCATGTTTTAAGGAAACATACTGTGGTTAGATTCGAGCAATACTAGAATGATTCACCTTTCCTACTATGTAGATAGGAAGAATTATTAAATATTCGAAAGTGTGCGATGATCCTCCTCCACGTGCGACATGAGTTTTATTCATATGAAATCCCGCGATTCACTATTGTGTGAGAAAACGAAATGTGCTTTTCATATCATGTAATAAAAATCGTCATACCATTTTGACTTTTTTATAGTATAATGTTCGAAAGGCAAATTATAACGTAACGAAATGTCGAAAGGGAAAGACGACAAAATCGTACTATTAACTCCAGTTCTTTCGTCTTTTTTCAACCTAGTATGACAGGATTACGAGTGAAGTGCTCTAATTCCTTTGTTCTTGTACGATAGGATTATTAGTTGCTCGTTGAGTTTAAATAGGCTAGCGAATGAAGCCACCAGAAAAATTCCATCATATGTCTCCGATCGTTTTCGGCATTATATTATAAGCTGCAATTTAGCTAGGTACATCTAGAGCATTCATTTGATATAGTTGTAAGGTCCTTTTCAGAGGTAACAACAAGGTGAAACTAACTATGAATAAAAGAGAACCTTCAATTAAGTTGCGAACCACTGTTCAAAGCAAACTTAGGTTATTATTCTCCCCCTGCCATTAAAGAAAAAGTGGTGATCTTCATTAGTCAAAGCTCGCACGAATAGCGACAATGAGATTGTTTTAGGGTTAGCCTACGAAGTGGAAGCTTTGCTTATACAAATCACGAGTCAGAATAGAACAAGAACAAGAACAAGAAACAAAGAGGAAAAGGGCAAAGGCATACCTGTCCGTCACACGTACTTCGTCGTTTCCGACGTAGAACCCCTAGCCTTGGAAGAGACAAGAGAGATAGAGACAACATGCGTTTGGTAAGACCTTATATTTATACACATGTACAAATACAAAATAGGAAAAAGTAAATTATTGGTAGGTTTTATCAATAAATTCAACAAGATTCTATTACCATCAATTTTTTTTTTCCCTCTATTGCATGAATGAAGTAACCCATTCCTTCCCAAATTAAGTGGATTTCTTTACTTAAATTGAACACTAAATCTATTTTAAGGTATCAATCAAGGTGAATCTCTTTAAATATGGAGACCACAGCACTTGATTGGGTTACCAAATAGGCCGCTAATCTTATCTTACCAACTTTTTTTTTCCCTTTGTTTGCATCAAGTGAAAATTGATGGAGAACACTTGAAGTTCAAATTTTCCCGGGTGGTATGATGGGTCTAATTTATCGACTAGATTCTTCTAATGTTAATTTACAAGATGTGAACAAACATTACATAAATAAGATCAGATTTGTTACCAAGTAAGAACATTAATTAAACTAGGTACGTACCAGAAACTAAAATAAATTAAAGCCTTCTTCCTTTGAGAGCACACACATGCACATATTATATATATATATATATATAAATGACAAACAATGCAACATGTATATCTAACAATGATTGGGAAAGGAACAAAGTTTCTGAATGCAAGGATTGGAGTGGGCCAGTTCTCCCAAAACAGTCTTTGCATGCATGAAATTTCAGATAATCATGTGAACGGAACATTTAAAAAAAAAAAAGATTATACAAATAGAAGCAAGGTCTCATTTTCTGTACACTACTCTTGGCACTCGCCTGAGGTTGGTGATCTCCGCCAACCATGGACGATGCCCAACAATGACTGGCAAAGGAAAAAAATAAAAACAGTAAAGAAGGAAAATAAAAAAAATGGAAAAAAATTGAAAAGTAAAACAAAAAAATAATGGAAATAAAAAAATTTGAAAAATATCAAGGTATTATAAAAAATCATCCACGTAAACACCGGTTTGCCAGATAGGACAGTCAGTATCAACATCAACAATTTTCCAGTCAAAATTGATCGGACAGACTCAATTGATAAAATGAGAAAATGTTTAGGACTCAATTGGCAAAATTAAAAAGTTTAAAATTGAATTGGCAAAAGCGTAATACATTTACAATTTCTCTGGCAATTTTCCCCAAAACAAAGAGGGATCGAGATGGTAGACAGACCATAGAACATGCAGCCAAACGCGAGAACATCTCTTGCTCGTCCTACGTGTACGCATGCATGCAATAGTCGAACAAGGACTTCCTGCATTTCTCGATCTAATAATGACAACAACAACAAAAAAAACGACATCATACATTTCGTTCGCAACGAAACGAATCGCGATTTTTGGGGTGCGGCCCGTCTTTTTTTTTTTTCCCTCGTGTGGTTAGCATGATCGGCGCCGACTATAGAAACAAAGCAACGAGTCCTCCGATCGACTCGTTTTCTTGAGCGACCGTAGGAGATGATTAACAAGCTACGTACCTTCTCCCTGATCTTCTTCGAGAACTTGGTGATGGGATACATCCTAAACCGAATCAGAATAATCACATAGAAAATAGAAAAATAAATGACGCACGAGTTTACCCACGTTTACTCAAGAAATAGGGCCACATTTTGCAAAGGGATATTCTACTATGATATTTAGGTTTACAACCACAATCACACATTACAATGATCTCTCATACGAGTACAATATACATGGCTTAAAATGGGCCCAAAGTTCAAGCCTATCCGAATTTCTTTGATCCCACAACAAACAGGCCAACTTAAAATACAAGCTTAAAACCCAATGTTGTTTCAAGAGCGCTGCCTTTGATCCCCGCTTGCTCATCGGCGAGCGGAACCTCCGCCCGCTGTCCGGACAACGGGACCACCGACATTCCGTGCACAGAGGTTACATGTCATTGGTTCATATTTCGATTTCCCTAAACTCACGTGGGCGGACTCGGTATGAGAAATAAGAGTTCTCGAAATATTTGCCAACTCCAACACTTAGAATGCACGATAGATGGAAGAAGGTATTTGGCTGGGGAGTATACCTGAGTCGAGAGGGACCGATCTTGGCCTTCTTCTTATAATGGGCGAGAAAGTTTGGCATTCTGTCTTCGTCGTAGCCACATTGCGAAGAGCGCAAAAATTAAGGTCCAGATGGCTCATTGCATGCCCACCGGGCGCGATTCACGTTTTTGAGCACCTTCATTTTTTCGGACGGTTTCTTTCGATATCCGCGACAATAAATTCGTGATTATCTTAGCATACGAGTATTTCTCGTGATTCCATTTATTTATTTTTTTTAATAATTCCGAATAGGAGTCTTAATCATTTTATGAGGCTTGCAAGGTATTTCTTGAGTCTTAATGTAGCCGAATCTCTGCGTCGTACCCCCAAGATTATCACAAAGAAAAGAAGAAGAAGAAGAATAAAGTCCAGTTTAGATTTGGAATTTTATGCGTGTATGTTTTCGGGGTTTCGCTCTCTTCGGATTTGGTCGGTGAATAAGTCCGGTCTCGAAAGAAATCAAAGGAGCTCACTCGTGTCAAATCTATTCTCGTTCAACATTTTTACTTTGCTCGGTGATGGTGCTGGGGATGCCAAATCTAGGCGCGTACCGCCGAAAGGCAAAACCGTAGCAACATATGTAGTTTTTAGTATGTGTGCTCATTACTAAAAACGGATTCGGTGATCGGCCGCCGATTATGATGTGAAAAAGTCATAGGTCTGCTTTTTGAACATGTAACTCAAATTTCTCTTATTATCTTGAGAAAATTTTATGAAAAAAATTGCAAGAAATCGTTCACTTCAATGCCAACCATGCCACGCAGAACGGCCAACGTTCATATAATGATTTTCGAATTTGCCGAAAGGATTATATTGGTAAATTATCAAAAAAATTTGGGATAAATTGTTCAATTTTAAAAGTTTAAAACTGAATTGACATCGCTTAGTACCAAGCATTTTTTATAATTTTCTCGTGAAATTTTCATTCCTCTTATTTATAGTTGGAATTATGGACATGAGAAACTAATAACCTCTTGTTCGTTGCGTTTATAATTGAGCCAATAATGTCATTTATAATTAAAAGGACATATCATCTCCCTTTTCCTCTCAGTTATTAAATCTTCTAGTTTTATGCTATTCCCTTTTTTAAATTACCTACAAATGTAAGGTGTTTGCACAAGTGGAGATGATTTTTATGATCTTTTTATCATATGGATAAGATCTTATATAAAGAGTTAACCCGGAACTATGGGGTAAGAACCATGAAAAGAAGTATCTATTTCGTGATTTCGGTGAACAGTTTTCACACGCGCACACACACACACATATATATATCCAAGATCGCTATCACTTGTTTTGAAGAGAGAGATAGAGTGTCGAAAACGAAATTGAAAAATTTAAAAGAAGAAATCATTTTCCCCAATTGCTATTATTTTTCTCGCCATGAAGTCTTTTCCGTGGACCATCCACCTTCAACAAAATCAATCGCATGAGAACTCGGTAAAATTCATTTCGTGGAAATCTTTCGCTTGGAAATGAACACTGCCCCCACATTTATGGGATGATTATTTGAAGAGTCTTAAATTTATTGTAATTTTATCAATTGATTTCTAAGCATTTTAATTATGATAATTGAATTCTAAACGTTTTTTACGTTTTATCAACTAAGTCCATTAAATTTTGCCAGGAAATCGCCGGTGTGGAAGTCGGCCGTCCTACATAGCATGAACCGATGCTAACGTGAATAATTTTTAATAACATCTTAATATTTTTTCGAATTTCTTTTGTTTTCCTTGTTGGATCGGTGCCTAACGCAACACACTCGTTAGAAGGAAAACTAAAACCAACTTCGCGACATGCGAAGGTGTGAACGCAAAGGCGTCGTGTTTTTTTCGTTTTTTGTTTTTTTTTTGGGGGGAGAATTTCCCAATGTGCAAGAGGGCCCATGCATGCCGACATGCACAAGACAACATTTTAAACACGTGACGTTTTTTCACGAAACTAACATTAAAATGAACTCAGCAGCTGTCAGAAAACCCAATGTCGTTTCTTTGTACAATCTTGACTAACGAGAGCTTTTACCGCAATTATTTTTGCCATTTCTCTCTTTATTTTTTTATTTATTTTAAAGCTGCTAGCCTGGTAACTTTATAGTATTATCAATTAATTATGATCACACGATCTCCAATCAATAAGTATTTTATGCAAAACACAATGTGATAATGTATGAATCTACGATTGAGATTATACGATTATTGACAATACTGTTCCTATCTTTTTTTTATCCGACTCGTGTCGAACATTGCTGAGAAAAGAACATTATTTTTATTTACCAATGTTAGTGAGGACAAAAGGAGGTTGTTCTGCTCTTTTGTTTTTTTTGGCAGCATGTGGGAATAGAAAGCCAAGATGAAGATGCTCTCCTCTTCTGATATTTTTCTTTATTCCGTATATTTCGTCCTCGTGCTGCTAGTCAAGCACGCATTCTTGTTTCCGGTACCCAAAAAAAAAAAGAAAGTAAATGGTCAAAGTGAAAGTATGATACGTCCCACCGTCCGCAGTCGTCCTACGATTTTGTACGTACAAAAATTTGTCGCTGCCTTCCTATTTGTGCCGTGATTACTTTTACATATCCTCGATCTGACAACTCAATCATGGATTGACAATCCGACCACAAGGATTGACGAGGGACAATTATAAGCCATTAAAGACCGATCAAAGAACGGTTATAGAACGTTTTAATAATAGTATACAATCGGATCGCGGGTGAATCCGCTTGACCGTTGTATGGATTGCGAACGACCCTAAACCAATTCCTAAAAATCGTGTACACTAAAACTAGTGATTGAACCCCTACGGTTACATGACAACCGAAGTCGTCCATGGCTTAAGACAGCTTAAACGTGGATTGATATCGAATCAACTACGGGTCGAATACGCGTAACACCTAGAAGCCGTTCGTTAGCTCAAGATGAACTGTAGTTGCAATCGATCGATTTTGACCATGAGTTAGAATCCGAATATGGGTATTGAATCTTCGAAAATCTTATGACTAAACTTTTGGACATCGCATTATTGAGATGCCAATTGATTGATTTTCTTGAGGCTCTCGGTTTAAGGATCGATGGGCCGAGATTTAGAGCCTACGAGGACACATTAGGCCTCAAGCCCAATGTGAATAAGCCATTTAGGCCCAAGAGCAATCCAAGTGGGCCTAGTAAAGCCCACTAAATCCCATTAAGCTTTCTGAAGCCCGTTAAGCCATTCTAAAGTCCAAATTTTATTCATTTGAGCCCAATTTTAATTTATATGAATTCGTACAAAATACTAACTCAAATACAAGTATAGCATTGCATACTATACTTTGTGAAAAGATCAAATTGCCCTTCTTGCATTATTAGCAAAAAACAAGAAGCATTAATTGGAATAAAAACTTTTGTGACATGCCATTTATGAGGGATTTTCTATATTGAACAAGACTTGCTCAAGAAGCATTTGAAGATAATACCCCTCTCTCTCTCTCTCCCTATCTTTCCCTCTTGCAATTTTCGCCCACCTCTCTCTCTCTCTCTCTCTCTCTCTGCTTGCGCCCGAGAAGAAATCTCTCGTTTGAGCTTATCCGGAGGGCGAATTGAGCTCCATTTTCTCCTACGCGACCGTAAGATCAAGGGAAACTCATATCCGAAGGCTCTTTGTCGAAGAAACCGTTGAATTTTCGTGGGTTGAATAAAGCAGAAGTTGGTTGGTGGAGACTCGGTTCGTTCGGCCATCCGACGTTGTTCCGTATTGATTTCAGACCAAGCTACGCATAGCCCTCACCGTCGTCGATACGTCGGTGCTTCCGGATTCAAAATCGGGTGAGTTATCGCCACGATCCCTTGATTAGTATGTTAAACCTTTTTTTTTTTTGTCCAAAGTATGTTAAACTTGATTAGAATGTGTTTAGATTAGTCTAAATATGCTTAGTACTAATCTCATTAATCATGTTGGGTTATTTAACCATAGTTGGATTAGTTAATCATGATTGAGTTAGTTAATCTTGGTTAAGTTAATTAACCATAGTTACTTTTGTTAACCATGGTTAGGTTAGTTAACCTTGGTTGATAAGCTATCATGATAAGTGATAAGTGGATTTGATAAATTATCAAAATATGATAAGCTATCGCTATTTTAATGATAAGCAATCACATATTTTATGATAAGCTATCGCTATTTTTATACAATAAGCTATCGAGGTTTTGACGATAAGCTATCGAGATTTTGGGCGAAAAGCTATCAAGATTTTAGCTATAAGCTATCGAGGTTTTGACAATAAGCTATCGAGATTTGGATGATAAGCTATCGAGATTTTGAGCGATAAGCTATCAAGGTTTTGATGAAAAGCTATCAATTTATTATTTTATTAATATTATTATGTAGTTTTAATACTCGTCTGTGATTTTTTATGCTTGAATTGTGATGTCAATGTTGGGAATAGCCAAATGAATTGGCTTATATAATTAATTTTATCGATCGGCAATCCTCATGGGCGTTTCAATACGAAAGTATGCCGAGTTTCATAGTTGAATTGTGTGTATGTGATTACGTGCAATTTATTTATCGCATACACTACATGAGATTTGCATTAATTCGAGAAATACATGGTACAGTAGAAAGATCCTTGTAGAGAGACAGGCGTGCTCTCGATCGGCCTTAATTGATCGTATGGATAAATACTCGAATAAGTTGGAAGATCCCCATAGAAATACGGGCGTGCCCTCGATCGGGCGTGATTGATCAAATGGATAAATCCTTGGTACAGCCGGAAGACCCTCGTAGAGAGACGAGCATGTCCTCGATCAACCGTGATTGATCGAAAGGATAAATATCCCGAATGAGTCGGAAGATCCCCGTAGAAAGAGGGGCATACCCTCGATCGACCGTGATTAATTGAATGGATAAATTTACGGCACGTACGAAAGACCGGCCGTAATTGATCGAATGGATAAATACCCAAATAAGTTGGAAGACCCTCATAAAAAGAAGGGCGTGCTCTCGATTAGCCATGATTGATCAAATAGATAAATCCTCGGTATGGTCGAAAAATCCCCATAGAGAGATAGGCATGCCCTCCATCGGCCGTGATTGATTGAAAGGATAAATACCCGAATGAGTCGGAAGACCCCGGTAGAAAGACAGACGTGCCCTCGATCGGTCGTGATTAATCGAATGGATAAATTTCCGGTGCAGTAGGAAGACCCCTGTAGGAATATCGGCGTGCCCTCGATCGGCCGTGATTGATCGAATAAATAAATATCTGGTAGAGCCGGAAGAGTCCCTTGTGAGGACAGGCGTGCTCGAGTGCTTATAAAGACGAGAGTATGCTTGAACGCACTGTGCACGATAAAGTTAACACGTGTTGTGTTTGTATTATTGAATTAATTGCATTGAATTGTGTACAGTAGATTATAACATGCAAGGCACATGCCAAGGCAAGTAAGGTTGCCTATGATTATGTGATAGCATACTTGTACATATCTATATTGTATTGCATTGCGGGTTCTAAATGCATCCGAGCTGAGTTGACTTCCTAATCGAGGCTTAGGCCTTTAACTTGCTGAGATTTTATATCTCACCCGTTATCGTTAACCAATTTTAAGGCTCTTAGCTTGGAAGAGCGATTAAGTTTGTGAGAAGGATGTTGATCTCTTTTGGAGTAGTTGGGAATAGAGTTAACCCCAAACCCCGATCTAGCACTTCTGAGGATCGTAGGAAGTAGCCTTGAAGTGGGGCTTGTGTATATAAATGTACTTCCCAGGGTTAACAAATAACTATTAATAAAATAGACTTTTGCTGATGTGGATTGATGGGATGTTCTATTTTCTATGTCTATTGTTATGTTTGTCTGGGAAAGTGAATCGCTTCCGCATGCGTTTAATTGAAACATAGAATTTTAAATGGATTGGTAACGCGTCATGGGACATCACAACTTAACGACCGTGTAAGGATGTTGACGGCATGACGGTAGAATTGAGCCAAAAGTAAAATTTTTGGCCTTTTTTACGAGATAAAAAAAATGGTTATAATTAGGGTAGATGCTAAAGTTGGTGATTTTTTTAATATTAGATCGGTATAATTGGGACAAAAGTAAAAGTATGAGGTTTTTTTATGAGTAAAAAAAAAAAAGGATAAAACTGAGACAAATACTAAAGTTGAGATTTTCTTGGGTATTAGGTCGTGAATTTGTTCCAAGTGTACTGGTTGAGATTTTTTATAATGAAAATATTAATTTTTGATAAATTTATCAGAAGTCTTGTTCGAGTGGCAAAATATGTGTCCATCTCTTTCTCTCAAGATCTGAGTTGCGATTGTCACATTTTGGACCCTCTGTTGAAGGCGCCTCCACGAGGTACGAACTTGTGTTTGTGGATGCACAATACACATCGAAGAAGGGAGCGCCACATTTAGTGGAGATTTATACTGAAAAAAAGTTTCGAATGTCCTATACAGTAGGAGCAGGTGGTGCCTACTTCGAGCATGCGTGAGCCCTATCCACATGCATTCGTGTAATTGGGTGGGCCCGTCCTCGCCGGACGGTGGATGTGAAATAGGCCGACATGCACTTGAATGGAGCAAGTAGGAGTTTTCTTCTTCCTTTTCATCTCTATATTTTTTAAGGGTAAGCATGGTTCGAGGATAGAACCGAGAATCAAATAACCGAATTGGTGGAGACAAGGCAAGTTTCGGGTTCCGAGTTATGCATGGTAAGTTATGGGTTTCGAAAATTGGGGAATCGGTTCCAACGAGTAGGTTTCAGATTCCACCTTCACGGTATCCGGGAGGTTGAACCTGGAGCGAGTTTTTTTGTTATTCTAGTTCTATGTCTTCGTGCGACCTTGTGTTATTTCATAGCATTCGATGATGAGTATGTAATCCGGAGCCATTGGTTTGAGCTTCTATTTCTAGCGATGTTCGGTCTGAGACTTTTACTTTGCTAATATTTCATATTCTTCGTGTATCTACATGTGTTATGGTCAGTGGGCTGCAGCAACAAATAATGATCATTAAATGTAATGACTCACCGCAATCGTTCAATGAAGAATACATGTGGAACTTGAATATACCTTGAAACCGGACATCGAAACTTGTGACAATGCGGGTTAGAGGTTCCACGATATGTAGAATATGCTCCCGGTTCCAAAATATGAAGAACCCGTTCCGACGGGCAGGTTGTAAATGGAACTTGGAACCGCTCATCCACTTCTATTTTTGGCCGCCAAAAACAAAAACACTTTGGATTTCGGATGCCGTTCCAACGCATGATGGGCTTTTCTGGCTAAGAAATCCCTCAAAGCATCGCGGGACAGGCCCATTAGTGTCCAATGCCCCATGATGTACCGGAGTGGACTGAGGCCCAATAAGAAGTTTTAGACAGAAAGCAGCCCAATCCCTTCGTCCTAGGTTTTCCTCTTCCCCTCATATTTTCCCTCCTATTTGTACCCGAGCAAGTTGGGTTAGACTAATCACCTTTCTCCTATGCCGCGACGCCGCCCGGAAAAGCGCGACTTTCGTAATTATTCGATGCGGTCGGGACAAGGGAAATTCTTTGTGGTGGTCGATGCGAATCGGCGGATTCGCAGCTCCACAACGCATCCAACGCCTTCAAGAAATCCGCACTTGTGCATCCATCCAGTGAGCTTGTTGCCTTCTATTAAGTCTTCATATAGAGAACCTAATTTATATAAAACACCAGAGACTGAATCTGACGGAATAAACAAAGATAAGATAATTGTCAATGTTGGCCGTCCTAGACACACAATTAGTTCACTGTAATTTCAAGACAACGTCAAACGACGCACACACACACACACAAACACACAAAAATAATAATAAGTAATTCGCAATTTATATATATTTTTGTTTTATTGGCTCCGCGATATTATTTTCTACATTTCACGAGTCAACATCAGCCGGAAATGCTGACCGACTGAACCTCTTTGAATTCCCCAAAGTCCCATTTCTCCCTCTAATAATTCTTGTAACGACCAGCGAATAGTTCAAGAGTCCATTTACCGAGGGTCAAACTACTCGTCCCATTTGACCAAAAAAAAAAAAATCCTCGTCCTGTTTGACCAAAAAAAAAAAAAAAAAGCTCCTGATCCTAAAAATAAATGAAGAGTAAAAGCTATCAAAAAATTTAAACTATGCCCTCACTATAACACGTTTACCTTAAAAAAAAAATTTCCTGTAACGTCAGAAATCCCGACTTGTATATACATGACATATTTACTGTTAGTTAAAGTTAAGTTAATGATGATTGTTAAAATCTGTCTACATGGATATTGGGAAGCAAAAGGTATTATAATAGTTAATGCTCTCGAGACTTAAGTGAAATAAAAATATTGTTTTTACAGAAAAATCATCTAAAGGAACTTTGACGTGATTGAGTGTGTCGCGTAATAAAAAGGATTAAGGTAAACGTGTCACGATGAACATAATTTAAATTTTCTTATGTCACAAAAAAAAAATTTCAATGTATCATGGTAAACATAGTTTGAAGTTTTCTTTTTCGTACCTTTTTCCTCGTAAAGAAACAAATTATAAGTATGGATAGGCACAAGACCAAGTCCAATAAATGTGTCATCCTCATAGATAAGTCGACGCGAGAACGCTTTTTTTATTTTTTATTTTTCCAGCCAACAACGTCACGATGACGAAGTCTTGGGTCCCAATAACAAAAACATATATATAGATAAATAAATAAATAAAGTGGAAAATGCCAAGAAGATGAAGCTGAATCTCATGGTACTTTCTTCTCACGGTTTTAATGATTTGAAAAATAATTTTCTAAAAACGATTACTTTTCCTCCTCATAAAAACGAATAAAGAAAAATATTTTCGGCATCCTCGAAAAATGTTTAGATATAAATTGATGTCGATAATGAAAATATTTTCGGTTAATTAGTTATTTTAAGTAATATAAGACATCATTTGTAGGACAATAATTTTCAAAGGGTTCGTTTTCTTGCGAAACAAATAACGGCCTTATTAAACCTTCCTTCCAGTCATGCTTTGAGATTTCATGTGCATTTCATCCGTGTCCGTCAAATTTGTGAATTAATCTGTCTTGTCGATACTCTAGAAACTCTCTCTAATTTATCCCTTATAAAAAAAATAATCGGGCTCATCGATACACCTTGGATCTTGATAATTGTTTAAAGTTTTATGGAATATGTTCGCTGCCGGTTCTTAAATATGTCATGAGAGTGCAATTGAGTCCTAAGATTTGCAAAAAGTGCAATCGAATCCTAAAAATTTGTCAAATTGGTGCAATCGAATTTTTTGTTAACTCCGTCCAGTCTAGCTAACGAAAAATGCCGACGTGATTTTTTTTTAATACTTTATCTCTCCTATGTAACGATGACATGGCTAAAACATCGTTTTGGTTTTGAATCTAATTTTTAATAAAATTATTATTTAAATTAATTTGAAATTAAGCTAGGCAAACAGAGAACCGGTGTCGCGAGGGCTATGTAGCCGTTGTTGCTCCATCACCTCCGGGAAGGGCAGATATTTTAGAAACTCTCTCCAGTTTATCCCTTACAACAAAAATATATATATTTTTTTCGAAAAAGTTAATCTACTCCATGGGGAAGCAACAAGTTCATCTTTCTTTCTCTTGCTTTTTTTCTATTTTTTTTTTCATTTTTGGACAATAGGCAAGTTTATATTTTATGCAGGCATGAACCATGCAAAGGATTAAGCCAATGAGGTGTTGGTTGAGTTCGTGAGATCCCCGAGCCTTAAACAGTTAAACCGATGAGGTACCAAGTTCGAATCTCCCCGGTCGTGTCTTGGGAGATTTAACCGGTGATATTGGCACTCATACTCCTATCATTCCGAAGAATAGTTTATTGCACGTGAAAAATCTCGATTATAAAAAAAAAAAAAAAAACCCATGCAAATGATGAAAAGAAAGAAAGCAGGTTTAAAATAGTGGATCGATCATTTTCGTACCTTGTTGCGTATTGAGCTGTCCTGCTGTTCACATTGGCTGATCGACGAGGACCACCATAATCGCGAGAATTGCAAACCTTGGCTTCGTACTAAAGTACCAAACTGTATATTGCTCAATCTCTATGTCTCTTTCCTTTTTTTTTTTTTTTTTTTGTTGGGGGGGCGGACCAGGCCCTTACTCCTATGCCTCGAACGCGGGGCTCGAACTCCCCGTCCGCCTCTCCTCTCACCACTCGATCGCGAGCCTATCCATTTATCATCGACGAGACGAAATTCATAAGATGAAAAGAGATCCGAAACCGATCTATATCCGTCGAGCGAAGGTAATTAAGCGAATTTGACTCCAAACATGTCGTGCCGAAGAGCTTTCGAGACGCTCCCAATAACTACCGTTGAAAACGGAGACTTTTCGAGGGGGGAGCTGCATTGAACTTTCCGTAGCCTGGTTCAATCAACCGCGACCTTCCTGGGAGTTACTAAATTCCTCGATTCATTTTTTGACCAAAAGAAAAATTCCTCCATTCATTTCGATCGATCGATCCTCAAATGCTAAAAAAATTCGGGAATCATTAAAGAGTGCGCGCGCGCACCGAACAAGACTTATTCAATGTATTTTCGAAGCACGTCGAAAACTTACTGCTTAAAATGAGCGACTTAATCAAATTACATAAATCCTTTCGTTTTGGAAACGCCTTTAAAGAAGCGGTTTAATTTTCACTTGTGATTGATTTAATTGGCCTCTTAAAGTTTTTTTCTTTTCGAAGTATTTCTTATAGGAAAAAAAAAATGGCGAGTCCTTTTCAGGTTGAAAAAAATTAAATTAAAATTAAATTAAATTGGGACATACAATAAGATAAACGTAAGCTGACGATATGGATAGAGAGATGGGGCGGGCAGAAGTGGAAGGCTGACTCGGGGCAAACATTACTGGGTTTTGTCCCCCACACATCGCTAAAAAAGCCAACGCGCGTTAGCATGGCAGTTCTCCGGTGTCGTGCGTGGGCCCCGCCGCACCTTATTTTCGCATCTGTCCCTTTTCTTCTCCACCCTCACTTGGAGCGAGTGCACTTCACCTTCTACTCTTTTCAATACGATAATAATAGGAGAGAAGCCCAACAGACAAAAAAAAAAGAGGCTCAAACTCCATCAACCGTGACGTCATTTATCTCACGTTTTTTTTTCCTATGACACCGTAAGGCTCAAATTTGTACTCATGTTGTATATTTGCTCACCGTCAAAATTTCATCAATAAACCTCGGTAAATATCTTATGTGGCTGCCTACATGAACGAGGAAAAACAAACGATATTGATGTAGCGCTCGCTTGGTAAAAATATTTCAACTCATCGTATGTTTTCTTTTTTCTTATTTTCCTTTTTCTTTTTTTTTTGGACTTCTTCATTCGTTTTCTTCCTTGTTTTAGCGACGGTAAGGACGATAGCTAAGAACGGCAACGGCGTCGAGAGCCACAATGAAGACAAAAGAGGAAGGAGAAAAACAATAGGGACAAAAAATCTCAACGAAAAATAAATACGTGGTATGGGTCTAAATTTGAATTTTTAG
The DNA here is from genome assembly GCF_020921035.1 of Rhodamnia argentea. Classification (NCBI taxonomy): domain Eukaryota; kingdom Viridiplantae; phylum Streptophyta; class Magnoliopsida; order Myrtales; family Myrtaceae; genus Rhodamnia; species Rhodamnia argentea. Next base: position 2,317,488 of record NC_063154.1, on the reverse strand, counting down.
TATCACAAAAAACAAGTTTCAAATAATTGTGTCAATGAATACAAAAGTTTAGTGTAAATGTTTCACACAGAGTAGAAATTTGAAGTAAATATATCATACGAACACAAGTTTGAAGTTATTGGTGTCATAATTTTTTTTTAAGGTAAATGTGTCACAATTGTGGGTAACTTGAAGGTTTTTGGTGATTTTTACCCATGACAATGCCTTGTTTAATTTAGTGCATTGGTTCAAAATTATCTAACAATGCTTAAATGATCCCGTTGATTTAAGTGATATGATGACGAACGTTATATCATTTCACAGATTAATTTAGTACATTAGTTCTGAAAGCTTAAACAGTGCTATTCTAATTTTTTGGAAGAAAACCGGGAGATGGTAAGTGCGCCCGAGATGCGTGCCACGCGCGTGGGGCGAGTGTCGGATGGGAGTCGTCAAGGGTGACGGGATACCCGTCAAGGCGGTAAAAGGCAGAGCGAAGTGGGGGAAGGCAGAATTCTATGGGGGTTTGAAATGACATGCAATTTGCGTTTCATTTGAGTTTCATTTCATCCCCCAGGAAAGGAAAGGAAAGGAGCAGGAATCCATTGTTGACAGAGTAAAGTGTAGTTTTGACTTTGACCACACGCTCAAGAGGAAGAACACGAAGACCGCGTGGGGGAAGAAGGTTGCCTCTTTCCTTTCTCCTTCCTGCCTCCTCCAAGAACTACATAAAAACCCCGTTGTCGTCCCCCTCCCTTCGTCACTTCATCCCCTTCGAGTCTCTTCTTCCCCTAGAATTTGCTCTCTAGTCTCGGGTAGATTGTCTATTCGATCATCGTTAGCTGGCTGACTAGCGAGAAACTCTCCCTAAAGGTACGTCCGTTGAAGAGACATTTTCGAGTCTTAGCTTTGATGGGTCTTGCTTTAGATCATAGATCATTCGTTGCCACTTTCTGGTTGTCCGGTATTTGTTAAAAAGTAGGTTTCTTTTGGGGTCACAGTTGTGTATGTGTGGTGGGTGTTGCTCAAGATTATCTCTTTCGGATGGATTTTTTCAGTATTACGTGGTAGATTCCTGTGGGAACTTCTCGAATTCCAGTTGTTACTGCTTTTTTTTTTAGCTGACTGGTTCTTTAGATGAATTCTTGTTCTTAGTTAGAAAAATGACTTCTTGAGACTAGTCGTTGACTTTGTTTTTACTCTCTGGAGAGTTCGTTTTTTTTTTTTTCGTTAATCTCTTTGCTTTTGATTCACAAACCCTTCTGTGAGTTCCTGCACAATAGAATCTCCGAGAAAAGAGGGAATTATTGGCCTTGGATTTTTCTGATATCTTGTTCTCGGATGTCTGAAGTTTGATCGGGCGTTCCTCTCTTACATATTTGGGGAACTGGGACGCAGTTTTTCTACTTGTCGTAAAACTGCGAAGTATGTTATTTTCCAGTAAGTGAGCTGTATGTTAAATTGCTGTTGTTGCAATATGCAGGGTTTGGGTTTCTGTACTCGTACAAGTAAACTCTGCTGTGCCAGTTTTCCCATGGAGGGGGAATCTTACTTCGAGAAAGATGGAGGATATTCTAAATGCTCAATCTTGCTTGAATTATCTGCTTCGGACAATCTCTTAGCCTTCAAAAACGAAGTGGAAGTGAAGGGTTGTAACATTGATGCGGCTGGCTTTTGGTATGTTAGAAGACTCGGCTCGAGGAAGATGGGTCTTGAGGAGAGGACTCCTCTCATGGTTGCTTCCTTGTTTGGAAGCTCTAGGGTTGTGAAGTACATTCTTGAGTCCGGCAAAATCGATGTAAATAGGGCTTGTGGTTCGGACAAGGTGACTGCCCTTCACTGTGCTGTTGCTAGCGGCTCCACTTCTGCAGTGGAGGTTGTCAAGCTATTGCTTCATGCATCAGCTGATGCTAATTTTGTCGATGGCAATGGAAAGAAGCCAATTGATGTGATAGCTCTTCCATTAAAGTCGCGCGGCGATTCAAGGAGGAAGCTGATGGAGCTGTTGCTGAAAGGCGATGATGGTGATGGCGAAATTGAATCCCATGAGGAGAAACTGGTTGCCGTACTGCAAGCATCCAAAGAGGGAAGCGAGAAGAAAGAGTATCAATTTCCTGTTGATGTCTCTCTGCCTGACATAAACAATGGGATTTACGGTACTGATGAGTTCAGAATGTATGCTTTCAAAGTAAAACCGTGCTCGCGGGCATACTCCCATGACTGGACAGAGTGCCCATTTGTTCACCCGGGCGAGAACGCGAGGAGGCGGGACCCTCGCAAGTACCCCTACAGCTGCGTCCCATGCCCTGAATTTCGGAAGGGATCTTGCCCTAAGGGTGACTCATGCGAGTACGCACACGGCGTATTTGAGTCATGGCTTCATCCTGCACAGTATAGAACGAGACTATGCAAGGATGAGACTGGATGTGCTCGCAAAGTTTGTTTCTTTGCTCATAAGCGCGAGGAATTGAGGCCTGTCTATGCTTCAACCGGATCGGCTATGCCTTCCCCAAAATCCTACTCGTCGAGTGGGCTGGACATGTCCACACTGAGTCCTCTCTCACTCGGTTCTCCGTCGGGGTCATTGCCTGTTACCTCAACACCACCCATGTCTCCTCTTGCAGCCTCATCTTCTCCGATGTCTGTGAACCTGTGGCAGAGCAAGGCTAACAAACTCTCCCCGCCAATGCTGCAGCTCCCAGGGAGTAGGCTCAAGACCACAGTGAGCGCTAGGGACTTGGGCCTGGAGATGGAATTGCTTGGTTTAGAAAATCATCAATTGATGGAAGAGATATCTCGTCTCTCTTCACCATCATCCTGCTTTAATAGTAGGATTGGGGAAATGAAACCCACTAACCTTGATGACGTTTTTGGGTCTCTGGATCCTGCTTTGCTGCCTCAATTTCAGGGGCTTTCAAGACCTTCGACGCCAAGCCAGTTGCAATCTCCAACTGGGCTTCAGATGCACCAGAATGCGACCCAGTTTCGTGGGGCATACTCAAGCAATGCAAACGCGTTGTCATCTCCAGTGAGGAAGCAGGCACCTTCTTATGGTTTCGACTCGTCAAGTGCAGTTGCAGCAGCGGTCATGAATTCCAGGTCAGCCGCTTTTGCAAAGCGGAGTCAGAGTTTTATCGACCGAGGATTTGCAAGCCCTGGAATCGCCAATTCTTCCCCTATGATGTCTTCAACTATGTCAAACTGGAGCTCACCTGATGGGAAATTGGATTGGGGCGTCCAAGGAGATGAGTTGAGTAAGCTGCGGAAAGCGGCTTCCTTTAAGATGAGAGGCAACACTGCAGCAGGTGCTAATACTGTCTCGGCAGCAGCGATGGCTGATGAGCCAGATGTTTCTTGGGTCAGTTCGTTGGTTAAGGACGTGTCTCCTGCGGAGGACGCGATGTTCGCCGTGGAAAAAGGACAGCGCGCTTATGGGAAAGACATCCATGAAATGCTTCCTCCATGGGTGGAGCAGCTATACAGAGAAGTGCCACGGATGGCAGCATAAGATCGCTGTCACAAGTCGGCTGCCTGATTATGCTGACTAATTATTATTCTTTGCATTTGTTTTGGAGTATTAGTTGGTAGCCGCTAGATATGAGAAAAGGCAAAGCAAGGGATGGTGTCTTGGCAAGGAATAGGATGCACATATTCTGTTATCAAATAGACTAGACTTGGGGACAATGGTCATAGCCAAATGTCCAAATATGATATTCTTTTTCCAATTCTTTCTCTTCTCCATTGTAGGCTTCTCACCAAGTCGTTAAGTGAGAACCTGGGTGGGATGTACCATATCTCTCTCCTGTAATGTCTCTTAGTTGAAGAAAATGGCTTTGTAATAGATTTGGCCTTTCCAATTTCTCGCGTCAATTTTTGTTCTTTTTAATTTAATCGGGTGTCTCAGTTTTCTGTAGTGTGATAGAATCAGATACGCCAGTTAAACTGTGACAAATTCTTTGTACTTGTGCTGCAATTTTCCATGTTAACATGGCGTCTCGTAAGTAGTGGCAGCAGCTACTTACAACAAAACCAAGGCTATAACGTCAAGATGTCGTAGGGAGGAAGCAAAAAGGTTCCAAAAACAGCGACATCGTCTCTGCAAAAGCTATATAGCAACTCCCGAGTTTCTCAAAACACCACCTAAAGACCTGAAGGTGGGCAGCTATTAGATATCTTCCTATCAGAATTTAGCTTTATCCTGATAGAGCAAGCATTGTTGGTTTTAGTAGACTTAAATTGCAATTAGGGAGAAGCGCCGCATCTCTCTATCTGCCTCACTGCTTCACAATGTACTGACATCAATAATAGATATAACATTAGATAACACATTTGATCCACCAAGCCATTGTTGAATTATTAACTGGGTACAAACGAGGTCAAAATGCAGTTCTCTATGATCAGAGTCATGACCTTTTGTGACTGCAAAACCGACTGCTAAACAATTCTGGTTAAAAGAGTAAGAAAAAAGGACTGCAATCGTCAAATACTTAGGCCACAATGTGGCTCTAGATTCGATATCTATAAAAAATATAAGTTCATCTAAATCCACATCAAGCATCTTATTCTAAATATTCAGAGAGGGAGGAGATGAAGGCATCCATGCAGCGCTCCATGCCAATGAGTTTCTCACTTCACGAACCCTTTAGTGGTTTCTCCGTGACTGCAATAAGCAACGGGAAGACTTTAGAGAGAATACAACACGAGTGAAATTGAAACCATTAAAAATCGCGATAATGCATTTCTTTGTTTCATCAAGGACCATACCTCTAATTCCTCAGATATATCCTTCACCTTGTCTGCAATCTCCCGTTTTTTTTGTGCAGCTAACATATAGGAGAAGCAAACAAGTTAGAGCAAACATTATTTCTGTTAGATTATAGTAACGTTGTCACATCGCAAATTCTGCTGAAACAGAGAGCCAGAAACATACCCATATTAGACACCTCCTCCAATCTCTTTGATGTCCTCACTGCAAATCTTTGAAAACCAGGGCTTTGCAAAGACAACCAGCGATAGTAAAGAAATGAGATAAAGTCGTTATTTTGGCAACCATATTGTTAAACCAGAAAAGACATCAACAGATCCTACAGTAGCAAGAAGTCAGCATGGGGGAGCGATAAGCATATTAGCGTACACAAGCAATGAGATAACTCACTCACATAGAATGTGGACACCATGAAAAAGAGAATTAATGTTGAGATCTTGCAGCAAAGATCATACTCACGTCAAAATCAAACTGCACTGGGAATGAAAATGCAGTTTTGCTGCAACATACTAACAACTTCTAGGTATCACACATTACCTACTTATATCAAATGAACATGAATAACTTAACGCTATGAATAGATATATGAAGACAGCAAGGAGACCATAACAATAAGCAAAGATGCAGTAAACAATGGGTACATTGAAAAACAGTTGAGGTAGTTGCAATCACCAAAGTACTACAGCTGTAAGGTACAGTCTATAAATAAAAATATAACAAGTCCCTGGGACTCAATTTAACAAGGCAGCACAATTTTGTGTCTGAGCATCAACAGCAAGCCAGAGATGCGTTCATGGATTACAATTAATGAGTAACTGGGTGAAGCAACAGACAGAAGTTAAAAAAGAAGAGGGGCAAAAGGATTGTACAGAACAATAAGTACCTATTAGCCAGGCCGTTCACAATGATCTCATTCGCAACATACGAGATAACTCTGTGCATAAAGTTTCCTCCTGCCATTGTCTTGTGTTTAATCTCCTCAGAGTTTTTCAAAGCAGATGGCAAACACAACACCTGCACGACAAATCCACCACTCAACATCAAAAAAACTAAAACCACTTCGAAATTCAAAGACACGGAGCAGCTCCAAACTCCTGCACTTCTCGAATCAAAGAATCGCAAATCCATTCGGGTTCGAGCCTCAAAAATCCGTTGACTAGAAGATTCAATAACCGTTCTTACTTCTACCACGAAATCTAAGGATATTCCCATAACCGCAACTAATAATCTTTGCCCTTTCCTCAATCAACCATCAAAGAAACATAAGCTTACGGACATCGAATGCCGAGCTTCAAGTTGAAAAGAAAAATGATACCGAAAGTGGAAACCCGAAACAAGAAAACGAAGAAGGGAAAGCCATGTTAATAGCTATAGGAGACCATGATCAACGTTTCATCTAAAACCAATTCCCTTTAATCGACCCTTTTAAAAGTACCGCATCTGCGAAGGAAACCAGCGAGTTTCGGAAGAAAAAGCGCAACTCATCAATTGACACGAGTTTGCAACGCAATCAACGAGTCTGTAGATGAAGCGAGTGCACAATCGCTCCTCGCAAGCTTTGCCCTAGAGCAACAAAGTCAGAAATTTTAGCTCAATTGACAATGACGCAAGCGCAGAGAGAGAGAGAGAGAGCGAGAGAGACCTGCTTGAATTGAGAAGAAAGATGGCGGACGGCGAAGCTGCGGCAGGTGATTCAGGACGTTGGAATCGTCGAGAAGAAGGCCAAAGTGATGCTGATGAATGCGCTTAAAAATTTGCTTCGTGGAAAATATTTTCTTTAAAAGAAACTAAAGGATAGTTTGAGAAAAACCTATCATAAAAAGGTAAATTTATCGTATTAATCTAAAATTTTTCGGGATATTAATTTTTTTTACATTTTCTTGTTAACGAAATAAAAGAAATCCAAATAAAGATGTCAAAATAATAAACAATGTAAATAACTTTTAACTGAATCTCTCACCGCTCATAAAATGGGAATGATTCTCCATTTTATGTGAGAGTGGCATGGAAAAGAAAGCTCAGGAGAACGCTTTCATAATGGGTCCTTAATTTTAAGCGGATGATTTTCTTGAGGTTGTGTTTGGTGGAAAAGATATAACTTCGGATCCGGTGCTTGGAAGAACACTGGATTCGGATATGTCAGATATAATCCAGATAAAAAAACCCATCTAGAAAGTGGGATAAAACTGAATAGGATAATGAAGAAAAAAACCGAAAAAAAAACAGAGAGAGAAGAGAACGCTTTTCCTTCCTCTTAACTATTCGACATTGTCCTCTTTGCTTTCAAGGCCAAGAAGATCACTCCCTTTCTTCTCTATTTAAAGTCAACGCTCTCTCATCAATTGATTAACCGAAACAACTCACTGATGAGGAGTGAAAACTCTGCAACCTACAAAAAATAGTAATCAAGATGGTTGAAAAACATCGTCTCCTCCCTCGAGCGGAAGAAAGCTCACTAACGCTTGAGAATGTCAAAAACAAGCTAGCTAAAGAAAAAGCTATCTGGATTTCTCTTTTCAGTATGTTGCTGCGCATCTTTTTTGATCTGATTTGTATTAGGCAAGTGAGATTTTCAAAGATCTTCAAAGATTTTTATCCTATCTTGAATTGCACTAAACATGTGATGGGATTTTCCACAACCCCAAGCATATTTGAAGGATTTCTAATCCAACTTATTGTAACCTATCCCAATTCAAATTCGGACGACCAAACCAAACGCAGCCTGAGAGTTCATCATTTTATATTAGTTATCAATATTCGGCGAATTAAACACATGAAAATTTGAAAAATCATTTCATAGAAGCCAATTTTCTTAAAAACAGACACCCTCTAAGCATCGATTCTGATTGTTCAACTTTACAAAATGGATTATTAGTTCTTTTTTAAGGCTCTTTTGAGAAAAGATATTTAACGAATAATGCATCAATAGCAACAATGGGTCTGACTTAGCAATTTCTCATCTAGAAAGAAGGTAATAAAACTGAGTAACATTATTACTTTCGGGAAATTTCACCAAGTTCGCCACATTTACCATGGACACACAAATGCACCGCATTTAAAGCATTTTATTGGGTTTTTTTTACCCTTTGTGCTTTGGCCAAAGAAATTGTTTTCTTTTCATCACCCAATTTGAGTGAAATGCCGCTGATGCTGCTATCGCTGAATTAATCTCCACGGTGCACAATACAAGTTCAGATTTTACATTTGGCATTAATTAATAGCAGTAAAGCTGACTTTGCGTTTAAGTTAATGCGTTAGGAACCCTCTTTTGGCCATGTATCCAAGACCTTGCTTAACTGAAATCTGTCCAATTACAAGTACATTTTTGTGGGTACAATAAGTTATACATAAGAAACCGGAAAAGAACTGCCAGATCTTCCCTCACATTACTATACAAGCATCTGGTAGCTATAAATAAAGCCAGTGTCGTACAACAAGCGTGACATGGATTGCCCGCTAAACTCTTGGGCATTGGAAACAACGGGGTTTCCTTTGCTGCCTCCCGATTTCGACTATCCAAGAATGCACAAATGACAAAGACTGCCGTTTGCTTGCCTGAGTATGAAGATGATTGTAGAATGCTGCACCGATGTGCTAAACCACAAAATGGAAGAGCGGCAACTCATGATGAGAACTCCTTAAGCTTGACGAGAAATGCTTCAATCACTCGTCATGAGGAGCATAGAAGCCTCCCTATCTCACTGAGAGCACTGATGTGAGTACTTGGCAATAGTAGCCGCAGTAATGGAACCAAAGATGATGATGATACTGACTTTGCATTCACTTTCTTCACGGCTTTCTCCACAGCAGATGGAGAAGGTACGCCAAACCACTGGAGATACCAGGAAAGGATTATCGACCTTCTCTTTCCATCAGATCCATCAGCGGGCCACCTTCCCAGTTTCAAGTAACTATGCAAATCATCTCTCAAATGCCGAGAACATTTGAAGAGATCTTCCAACCGTTTTCGAAGTGAACCTATAAAAATGGACTGAACAACACTGCCTCTTGCATTGGTGAGCTTTCCACCTAATGATGCCTGAGTGTAGGCAAGAGCAAGCTGCGTAGAAAAGGCCAGTGAGAAACATTTGAAGTGCACATCACAAAATGTGCAGGAGAGAACAGTACATAGATTACACCAATAGGCCTATTGCCAGCACCAGAAATCAATTTTTTGTTTCTGAAGATTAGCATGAAAAGGGATTTTAGCTTGACATACTTCAGTTTATGGTTATACAGAGGGTGTTTCATGCCCCTGATTTGTCCTCATTTACTATTGAGCAGTCCACTCTTTGCACAATGATACAAGCAAGTTTATGCATCAGATGATACCTAGAGCTAACGTGCACACGATCATTGGTGAATTCTTGAATCAGATGTACTTCCTGTCCGATTAATTAACCTTTTGTCCTTCCTGAGATGAATCTGAACAATGAACCAGGAATTAAATGCCTTACCTTTAAACTTGAGACGGAGACTGAATCACATAAAACATCACGATTATTCATAACCAGGTCAGCCATCAATTCCATAGTTGTGTACAATGACAAATAGACCTGTACAATGTTGATAGATAATTATGAGGAGATGAAAATCATTTTAAAGCAGCAATAGTACAAGTAAAATGAGACGCAAAAGCCAACCACTGTTCCACCTCTGAGTGAAGGAAAAAAACCTTGTTTCCACCTCAAATATCATACATATGATTTCAATAACCACTGCTTGGAAAGTACAATATCAAAAGCAAGATACATTTGCCCCCTGTGGCACCACATTTAACCTAGCCATGAAATCAACCATCTATGAATGTATTAAGCGAGTAACTGTCTCTTTCCGAGGTAAATCTTTTTTAAGGTGAATTTTCCAAGGTAGCTTACTACCTGCAAAAGGGCTGGTCTGTCCTTGCTCACACATTCAAATAGAACTTGCAGACAAAACTCTTGGAAATCAACATCTGGTCTGCAGAAGACATTGTAATTGATTAGGATAGATAAGACAAGTACGATGCATGGCTTAGGGACCAAAAGTAGAATGGACTTTTGGGCGAGCAATACTGATCCACAGTTTACAGTTCCCAGCATAACACCAGTCATATAACTGTTTTTCTCTTTTGCTTCTTTTTTAAAATTTTAGGATCATCTGATGGAAAACCGCACACTTACCTGCTATTCCAAGATGGGTCACGGCAGAGCTGTGCAAAAGCAATCAAACTGGGCACTGATGAGAATGTACTGACTAACTGATCAACAGAGATATAATTTCCAGCAGAATCCCCACTACTTGCTCTCGAATTGGTCATACTAAAAACCTACATTAGAGAAAGGCAGCTTGATGCCAAGCACAGCTCAATTCACATGAAAGGAATGGAAGGGAGAAAATGATTTAATGACCTTGTGCATTGCTCGAGATAGCAGCGACTGACACCCTATGGGATCATCCACATATGAACAAGCTCCGACCTTTCGTTTAAGGTATAGGGTCCCCGAATTGAAGGGGTCATTCTTCACACCATATGTCCACCATGGTTTCTCTTTTAAGTTAATAGAAACTAAATCATGAGATATATGAATTCACTAGAGAAAACGAACAAGAGAAATTACAGGGCAGTATCCAGCCACCTTCAGGTACAAGGTTTATGATTTGAGTCCAATATCGAGGGCCACAAACACGGACAGATTTCAACTGCAATGAAAAAAGTTAACAGACTGATAAGTTACAGATTACCCAGTTATGAATGAGCACAGAGGATTGGACAGAAATCACCGATTTTGTATCCTTTATTTATTTTTATTTTTTTGGTTTGTGAAGAAACATGCAGGAATCACCAACCATTTCAAGGTCTTCCCATGGTGCTTAGGTATTACAAACCCGCTCTACAGAAACTACCACAATGATATCCACTATAACAATTGAAACAGATGAAAAGCTTGGCAAACTATGCAATATTCAGCAGTTACTTGACAATACTAGACTCTAGGAAAAATACCAAGGCCACGAGAAGCATGAAGAGTGGCACGTTAAGCCCCAATATGGTGTCTGATGAGGGGGTGAAAAAATGAAACAGTTGCCTTTATTGACGAGGTCAAGTTTTAGAACTACTTACAATAGAACGCTCTGGTAGAATGCAAGGGGTAATTTCGCAAAAACTAGTTTCCGAATAATTTTCGCTCTCCTTTATAGTGACCTCAAGAGGAGCATAAACGGGCAAACCAGTGTCAACATCGATTGTCTGAATCCAGCGAGCTTCTGTGGCTAGAACATACAAGTGTCTGAATGCCTGGAGAAGACCATCACTTCATGAAAAATCACTTGATATTGTGACAAACAGCAAAATTCACACTTCAGTCAGAACAGCAGGAAAACTGGGTTTAATGGACAACGCTAGGGGTGTAAAAAAACCCGGAGCCGGCCCGACCCGAACCGGCCTGGCCCGGCCCAAAAATTCACCAAATTTTCGGGCCTTTCGGGCCAGGCTTCGGTACTGTCCGTGTAAGGCTCAAGCCGGGCCGGCTTTTTTGACACCCACGTTTTCTTTTTAATTTATTTTCTTTTCGTTTTTCCTTTTTTATATTCTTTCATTCGACAAGCTTGTCAAGTGCTTTTGATTCTAAAAAAAAAAAGAAAAAACAAGAAAAAAAAGAATCCTACCCGACCTGACCCCGCCCGAAAAGTTGGGGCATATGTAATTCGGGCTCGGGCCGGGCCGAGCTAGGTACTATTTAGTTTTGGGCCGGGCCTATACCCGGCCCATTGACACCCCTAGCTAAAAATAGCACTACAGATGGAAATTTGCAAGTCATGCAAAAATTTGGCCCGAAAACTCTTGACACAAGATGCAATTTAACACGTACAGCCTTCAAGTGAAACAAAATGCAACTAAACGAGCAGAGGTCTTCAAGTCAGCATTTTCAGGGAAAAAAATACCATAACATGATTTTGTAATTTCTTGGGAGAATAAGTAATAGACTACTCTAATTACCTGAAGATGGCAACGGTTATCATTTGGTCCAGCAGGCAAACTTGGATAGAGGGTAATCAGCAAAGCAGCAATCGAGCTGTTGCTAGTAGAAAATGTGCGCATACCTCCCCCAAGAAACAAGAAGCCAAGAGCCAAGCTTATCTAAAATGAGGATGAAATTGGTCAAGCTATTAGGTAAAATCTAGAGCGGAACGATATCAATCTGGAAATTTCTCCACTTGACTTTCATGGACAGACCATTGTGCCATTATAGGGATAAATCTATGGCAAGCAGATTTGGAGGATAGAGATACCCGATCCAACTCATCCCAGGAAGAAAGATCAAATACACTTGCGTCTAAAAACTTACTGCAGAGATTCTTGAAGCTTTTTGCCAAACAAATGTAAAATTTAATATCAAAAGAGCACCAACTACCATATAGAAACATCGCGCAAAAAACCTCCATTGTCATGTATCAACAAACTAATGACGAGACGAAAGCTCAGCAGAAAATTTCAGAACCGTGCAAACTTCTTCCTTTTTTGTTCTGCCTCCTAATTTACTAAATTATAGACGAGGTAGTCCACTGATACATCACCATATGATATTTTTACTTGGGATGTGTTATTCGACATACACCAATATGAAAACATAATGCTTTGTGGATACACGAATCTGAATTACAGATTACTGACAATCAAATTAAACAATCTTCAACACAACTAACTAGGGGACAAACTTACTGTCATCTGTGTTCCATAATTAGAATGACCATCAGCTAAATTTCGTCCTCGGAGAAATTTCAATAAGCGTAACGTTTGTAAATGTCCAGAACCTGCCATCACCTGGTCATCCACCACGTTAGTAAGAGGGAAATGGCAAAATTCAGGAACAGAAGGTAGTCGGTACAGAAAAATCAGCAACACACCACAGAAAGAGAGAGCACAATAAGATGAAGACAAATCTCCAGTGTGCCCCTATCAACATAATCGGCCAGCCCCTTGGGAAAGTTGCTTCCACTAGTAGCAGCAACAGGCTTCATCTGTAGCATCAAACATAAGTTAAAAATCATAGATATAGTCCTCATGTGATTACAGCCAAGCACGATTTCAAACCTCATTTAGGAAGTAGACTGCATATTCATACAGCAACTCCTGCGCATTTCCATCCATGGTACCAGCAAACTTAAGACCTGTCCACAGCGAATGCTAAAACAAGTCAATGAAAAGAAGATGTATTCGCTCTGGACTTTTTTCTTTATCTTTTCTTTTCTTTTTTAGATTGGAAGCTGATGGGTATTAATTATTGCTTAAGAAAGCACTCAAAAAACAACAATGCTATAAGAAAGCAAGTAAAATGGAAAATGCAGACAAGTAGCACAAGCCAGTCACGCAAGACTTTAGAGATCTACTTTACAAGATATACAGCATAAAGAAACAGACAACAGAGACACTGGACAAAACAATAGAGAAGACATTATGACCTTACTAAAGAATCAATAATCTAATTTGGCGTCCTTTGGCTGCTTTAGTTTTTCTAGGCAAAGTTCATTATGCTTATATACTGCTTGAAGATCTGACAGCTGATTTTAACGTATCCCAGCAACAAAAATACAAAACTGCATATCCAGAGAAGAATATATTACCAAGAGAAATACATGCTCCAGCTACTATATTTATGTATGCCTGAACAAGTGCCTCTACATCAGTCTCCATGAGATTCCCAACATCCTCTCGAAGGCCTTCAACACCAATTTTCACTATTTCAGGCACCTGAGACTCAATCCACTTTTTGGAAGGATGAACCCTACATGACAGATATTTATCACCATGAGTATCTCTAGAGAAGAACAATTGCACTTTAACTCCAGAATTGCTCGTTCAAACAAAGTTACCTGCTCCACATGATCATGTTTCGAGCAATAACTCGAAGCATTATGAAGTCAGGCCTTACATATTGCAAATCAAACTGTGTGCAAGGAATTGAAAGCCTAGATAAAATCACCTCGGATTCAGTCTGTTACAGAAATATAAAAACTCCTTAGAAGATACAAGGTAAAATAAACACGATAAGCAAGATGTTATGTTGCCATATCCTAGCAACTAGGACTGCTTCTACAACTTAACAGAAAGTACCTTTAAGAACATTAGAGCAAGGGCAACAATAGCCCCAGGTGCAGTCACATCAACATTGAATGCCGCCGTATCCATCATCTATGATAACATTAGGAAACAATATATATATATATATATATAAGAGGAAGTGATGACAGCATTAGTTATCTTAAGACACCGCTTGGAGCCTATACAATCGTATCATGAAAACAGATTCTAATCTGAAGCTGACTTAACAGCTGGAGTAACCTGCCCAAATCCCCGATTGTGTTCCTCTGTTAAGGGTGTCAACAAATAAGATCTTTCCTGAAATTAGGAAAACATTCAACTACTTATTAGACAAATCATGGAGAAATATCTCATGAAATACAAGGATCAAATTCATTGAAGATCTTTACATCCATAATTTTATCTGACCATTCATAGGACAAAAGTATGTACATACATTGTGAAGTTCTTTGCCACCAATATAGTCAAACAGTCTATCAAGCAAAGTTTCCACAAATCCAAGCATGTCCAGGCCACGCCCTTGAATTCAATGATAGAATGTTAGGTGCATGGGGAAACCATTATTTGACTGAGGTTGCAAAGAAAAAAGTAACTTGCTAAATTTGACATGACACCACGTACCAAGCGCAACAAGACCAAATGAAAACCCTGCAGAGACGGCATAACCCTCTCTTTCAAGCACATTGTCTCCACCACTTCTTCGACCTATTTCACTCTGCATAATTTATGACAACCAGGTCATGCAATGATAGCAGATGCTTTGATAGGATTATCTTTTGGTTATTAGCATCGTATGACAAAGCTAGGCCACATTTCAAAAGGCCTGATCAAAGCAAAGATTAACAATTTCACAGGTAGCAATGTACTACTTTCTGATAGCATAAAGCAAGAATATGCAACTGTCTACCAACATTTACAGCCAAAGCTCAAACAAGCAATGGGAATTTGACATACAGAGGGGTATCAACCTAGTGGGGTCTACAAAACATGGTAGAGAATGCTCCTGCAATCATAGTCGAAGATACCGGTTTAGCATAATCTCAGGTAACATACTTTGTTATATGTGGACATTAAGCGACAAATAAAGACAACAAGCATTGTATCCATAATTAACTTTAATTCACTTATATACACGATACTTGTGCAGTATGCTTACTTGAGGTCAAGCAACACTGGCTGAAAACATAATGCCATCATAACTATCTGACTATAGTGATTAGAGGACAAAATCATTCTGTTACAACATACAATAGCAAGAGGCAGTAAAAACTTCAGTAAGACCATGCATAATTAATTGTATAAAAACCAGTCCAATTTCACACTATCAGAAAGGCAATCAATCAACTTCAACATAGACTAGCTAGATTATATAGATATGTCAGTACTAGAACAAAACAAAAGAACATACCAAAAGAATTTGCATTGTTTGTGGATGTGCTGAACCTTCAAAAAGAAGCCCCACTGACATAAGTGCTGCTGACTTCAGAGTCAAATGAAGAGAGTATGAAGTTCCGATTAGCATTTGAACTAATTCTTTGGAGTAACAAATCTGAAATAGTTTGCTAGCTAGCCGCATTACGCAGAAACGACCTTAATATGGATCTTTTTCACAGAAAAGACAGAAATAGGAACTAAAAACTGAAGAAAGGAAACGGATGAGAGAACTTTAACACCCTTATGCTAATATTCCAACGGGTACAATTCACAAAACTGCCAGAGCATCGAGACATTTAATTCGCAAAATGCCAGGATACACATACGTTGATAAATTATCTGATAGTAACTGCATCAAGGTGCAAACCTGCACAAGTGTTGGTAACTCTAACTCGGGAAAAGATGATGGATGCCGAGCAGGTATATGAACATAAAGAACCTGCAATACAAAAGGCCAGTCATATAGAGAATGTAACTCTTAACAAAAAGAGATTTGTAACCTAATAACTGATTGAACAGTAAATATAGCTCCACAGACTTCTTTTCTTGTAAACTACAGCGTAACTTTGTGATGCAGCAGCATCATCCTATTTTCTAGTATTTATAGTGTTTTCTCTTTATTTAGTCTTTACAAGGGCTATTAGGGTTAATAAGTGGTCACGTGATAGTCATGTGAAATTTAATGAGCTCCAATGGTCGAAATCAAAAGCAAATTATGCTAGATCAAGCGTTGAGATTGTCTCACATCTGCAACCCTTAAATAGGCCTTTATGTCACCTTGTCATTACATATTCATCCAATAAATATCATTGATTCTTACTAAAACCCAGAATAAGATTTCTCTGTTCCAGCTTTTTATTGTTCTTTTTTTGATATTTTGCTTCTCCGACCAAAGTATCAATGCCCCTGTTAGGGTTCTCCCAACATCACTTTGACTTTTTCCAAGTATTAAAAGCTCAAACTGCTCTAAAATCTCAAAATAAATTGGGGATGGGAGAACATCTCAAGACCTCAGAACCACCATGCAGCTATTGGCAACAATAACCTCCAAGATTGATGGAATACTTAGATTATATTTCGAGATGAAGATGCACTTCAATGAATCTGATAGACATCAATATGGGTGATGAAATAAGTGAGCAGTAGTAAAATGGTGCAAGGAAAAAGATTTCACCTTTGAAATTGCTGGATGCATTGTCCCTCTATAAGAAGCTGCCAAGCCCATCATTATTCCCACAGTAGTGCTTTCATGGTCCTACATGCATGAAGTATCACAACAGAAAAGAGAACTTAGCGGAATACATAACCAGACAACTACAAATAGACAGATGACAAGGACAAAAGACAACATCATCAGAAGAGTTGAAAATACAAGACAGCTATACCAATATTGATACTGAAGAAAATCAATCATACATTGTAGGTTGAACAAGAAAGAGCGCAACCTTATGAATCGCAGAAGTTCTAGGGGAATTTAAAAAAAAATTGGAGAGATGTCCTATGTGATTAGATGGTTGAAATGCAACCATAAGCGGATTATACTCTCTATACTCCATAATAGGACAATAAATAATCAGAGAAATTGGAGAAAAATGGTTCCGTTGTCCAAGCAATAATCGAACAGATTGGAGAAACTAGATAAACCCCTCTAAATTGTTCAATTTGCCACAAAAACTTTCCCACAGTTTCATTTTGTCAAGTCCAAACGCTTCAAAATGAAACCATTAGTTTCCATTAATTTTACAGATTACAGCCTGCAGTGTGCCCAAAATACCCACACGAAACATTCCACCTCCACCACGCAAAAAGCTCCTACAATGAGGTCCTATGAACTTTGCACGGAAATTTCACTGCTTGGAAACATCGGAGTCAAAAAGCACTATATCTGTATCAACAACTAGACCAGCAAATCAACAATGGAGGCAAATGATTTAGGCAGCTATGACTTCAAGCAGAATGCCTAAATTGACAACTAATTAATGCATGAAAGGCTTGTCAGGAACAGAGCCCATGGTGCCTGAATAATGTGGCAGTCTGAACAACATTCTATCATGGGGAAAGAACAGCTCCAATGGTTTAGCCGAAGTTGATTGGCCAGGACAAAGCGACTCTCGGGGCCAAATTGGCTCCGGAAATTTTTCTGTAGCAGTGGTGCCTGAGCGAAACATCTGAGTGACCAATTTAACTCAGGCCAGAAGTGACATCATCGACCTCTAGTTGGTTCTGATGGCACTAAATGGTGATCAACTTATATGTGGAAAATGTTGTTACGGTTAAAGATGTGGTCACTAGGCATCAGAAAAACAAAAAAAAGCAACAAATCTAACTGCATCAGTGTGAGCATCTATAAGCCAAGCCCCGATAAGCATGAAAGTACACGACTCAAATCGAAACAGAACGATGAACCTCGTTCTCAAAGACAGAGTAGCAGAAGAATAAACCCTCAAAACTGAAATTCGAGTGGATCATAATGAAGGGTGCAGAATATAGGATGGAGATGCTCACGAAGACCAACGTGAAAGTACAAGCAGTGAATGGTGATACAGAATCAAGGAACTAATTACCTATGATGATAAATCAGTTTGATGACTGATTTTTGTCTATAAAACCAATTTCTAACAAAGATTGTTTACCTAAGAAAAAAAGAGCATAGATGCTACATGGATCTTCCATACTAAAAAAAGAACAGCCATTTTAAAATAGTCAAGTACTTCAATCCAAAGTGAAATAGGTACAAGCATAAGAGTGAATAAATCTCAAGGAGCATGCACCTGTGAGAAATACTTGTATATGTCGCTGATACTTAAATCACGTAGATATCCATGCAGTCCCAAAGCAAGAAGAAGACCTGCATGTACAGCATTTGGCTCTTTGGGCTTGTTATATATTATCCATGTTCTTGACACTTTTCCCTATTTGAAATAAAATACCCTCATCAGATGCAGTAGAAACATAGACAGCATATTTGCAAAAGAAAAGGGTCAATATTGCATTGCGATGTAGGACCAAAAAGCCACCATAGTGATTTAGAGATGCCTCATAAGCTACTTTAAATTACAATTCAGGAATAAGCTAAACAACCAACTTAAAACATAAAAAGAACTACTAGCCGATGTTTCATAACATATATAAGCAAATCAAATTTCAGAGATGGATACCTGAAGCGGGGCCAGCCTTAGACCAGCGGCAACAGCATTATGAAACTCAGGCCAAGATTTAAGTTCTTGTATATTCCTCATGTTTGGATCCAGATTCACCTGCAAATTGTCAAAACATGCAAGAAGAGACAGCAAGGGCCCAATCAAACACATGGCAAGGAAAGAAAGCCAATCAGAAGAAAGTTTGACTAGATACATCCTGCCAAAGTATCTTTTCCTGTGTCATTGGGAAGAAAAAAAACTCTAAAGCACATCTCATCAAAAGAGTATAACAAGTACATACAGTTGCGTTCTGCTGGGCAGGTAATCGACCGGCTAAAACAAGCTTTGGCACTGTAAAGGCCTACAAGAATGGAATAAACTTCTCTGAGGGCAGAAGACGAACATTCATAAACTTCAACTGAAGCTGATAAAAATGGAACATATAGTCACCACAAGAAATGTGCTATACTTCAGTCAATAGCGTATGAATAGTGGCAAGAGTGAATGCGCCACGACCAATGGGAAGAGCAGTGGTTCTTTGTGCAAGCTGCCATAACTGAGCCTTCAATTGGGAAGAAGAGCAGAATATGAGCAATTTATCGGACTATCTACAATTTGTAATTCTTGGAGAATATGGACAACCACATTATAAATGTTCCCCAGACCAAGAATGGTGACAAATGTATAGCATAATCTAATGGTAATGATACAGGAAAGCATACAACATGTAAAAACAAGTGCTGGTGCCAACTAGTCATACAACCAATCAGCTATTTGGGTTCATTAGTTGTTTACTCAGCTTTCAAGGTCAAGCTAAACTAGAATAGATTAACAAGCTGTTTGGCCCTTGGCCTGATAAAATTCCCAACTCAAGCGAGTCATAAGCCTAAGCAAGTGGGTAGGTTTGGACTATACTTAATCTAAACATCAATGTATCAAGCAATCTCTTCCTTTAGGCAGCCCCCTTCCCCTCCCACTCTCCTCACTATCTCAGAAACAAGCACACACTAGATGCACCAATTAGTAACCACTCAACTCCTTTTCATTATTAAGGTGCTGATGTAGAAGTAATTTCGGAGAGTACTTTTGTTTTCCTTGTGGATATTTGAACAAGGTCTCTGGATCCAACACAGGGGTTACTTCCTTCTTTTTTGGCGACAAGATTGAGTTTACTTTAACCTCTTTAGCCTAAACTTATTTTCGACACTCTGTCATTTTCCTCAAATCGCTCTCTCTGCCAAGGTCACACATTTCAATTCAGGGAAACAGTGTGCAAATTAGGGGAAAGGCGCACACATCTAATCCTCCCCATAACCCACAATGTGGGAGCCTCATGATGCCCTTTCTGTTGCTTTCTAATGTCATGTTTGCTGCCCATATCAGATAGCCACTGCTCAATTCTTCCTAGATGAGCTTGCGTATGAAGGTTGCTAGATTTGCATTTGAGTAGCCTCAAAGATGCAGTCAGTGTATCTTTAGACTTTGAGGCAAAACCATTTGGATCATCATCTGGATAGTTCAGGAAAACCATGTGTTATTATCATAGGCAAATTTTGCTCGTATTAGATTGGCCAGTGACTTGACTCAAGCCAATTTGGTCTTGGTTTGGTTTTTAAATGTAATTAAAGTGAGTCAAGTCTCAATCTTAATTCTAAAGAAACTTTTCTACCCTTTCAAGTCTAGTTAGTATTCTGAAAATATATCCCAATCAAGATCAAACTGAGTTCTGAGCATTCAAGCAATTAGCTATATCTATTTGCCTCGATTACATCTCTAATTGCTACTAGTAATTCATATGACATATACAATGCAGAAGTATTTCAAAAGAAGAAAATATGCCTGTTGGAGGTCCTGATCAGAAGCACTAGGGTTGACAGATGTTTGAATTGCCACGGGTCTTGCAGAGCTGAGGAGACGCCTAACCTGATGGAAAAAGAAGAAATATCAAGATCCCATCAAATCTAAGTTCCACCACATTTAGAATTGAGATGCCATCCTAGCGAAAACAGTTAAAATGAAGAAGTTGCCAACGAACACTTCAAGAGCAAAGGTGCGATTAATGCCACACTTCCTATATTCTCATGGAGGCCTGCGAAGCAGAGATGAAATGAAAATTTCAGATATGAGCAGGGGCACCTCTGCTTTCCTTTAACACTTTTAATATTTTTAGATATGTAGTGATAAGTCATCTGGCACTAGCCTTGGTTGAAATCTTATGTCTTTTTTTCTGACATTAGCTCATGATCCTATTAACGAGCTTATTTACTTATCACATGAAAAAACATTTATCACACCCAATAACCAAAGGAAGGATTTTTTTTAGTTGAATGTAGCTGTTGGAGTATGTCCCACATCGGTTGACAACTAGTCCTAAATACTCTTTCATGTGGTCTCCCTCTCGTGAATGTGGGTGGTCAAAATTCCAAGTGCCGCTCGTAATTCAGCTTGCACGTAAGAGGAGGTGTTGAAGTATGTCCCACATCAATTGAGGGTCCTAAATGCTCTTTATATTCATGTGGTCTCCCTCTACCTATGAGCTTAAGCTTTTAAGATGGACTTCCTAATAATAGCCAAACTGAAAACTACAAAAACACAAATTATCTAAACCTAAATCACCCAAAAGATGAGCATTGCCTATAAGATTTGAGTATTGTAATTGAGTAAGAGAAATTATGTCCTTCACTATTTGTAACTTCAATTGTTACTAGCCTCCTTTGCCTTCAACTCGAAGGAGAAAAAGGACAGACATACAATTCAACCCTAGGAGATAGGTGAAGTGCTTCACAGTATTCAAGTTATCAAAGCTGTTAATGACAATCCATAGAAGAGTCAGAATGAGCAATACAAATCAACCCCCCCCGGGTAAAAAGAGCGATCACTACCATGTATTAAAACAGCGAATTCACACCAACACTGGTTCAATCACTAAACAAAAAACTAACCTCATTCAGCCGCAAATCCCGGCCATACCGCAACTGAATGCAAGAAGTAAAGATATGCTCCATACCATCTGTGACAGATCCATCAGTCGAATCTGCATCCTCAAACTTAGCATTTTCCGAACCAAATGAATCAAAAATTACACTTGGAATTGTCACAGGATGCAAATGAAGCATGTAGGGAGTGGACATCTCAATCAAATTCTCGTTTGCTTGTGCTTCTTGTACACTCGCTTTGCATGGCTGCTCTATACGAGTAAGGGCAAGATCTTCCCGACCAAGAAGAACATAAGCAGCAGCAGGCCAGTCAGTAGGAGGAGATTCTCGACACTTGTCCAAAGCCTGAATAGCACAATTTAAACGTCACGAATCAGGAATAATACACATCCAATGAATATGATCAATAGAAGTTCAAGGGATGTCGGTAACGATGCCACCGCAAAGCCCCAATAGGAGGATGAAAAACTGTTACAAGCAGTCAATAAACCAAGAACTCTACATCCATCTCATGATCAAATGCAGAAACTAGTGGCAATTGCCCATAGGGAAGAACTTCATTAAAATTTCTGACGTTCTTTGCTGCAGCTTTTAGCACTGGGACGTTAAAGAACGCTTGCCTGACGAATAGATACTATTAGCCGCACAGGGTTTTGCAAGCATGTTTATGTTGCAAGATACCATAGAAGATGCACTTGATATTGGAAAAGTGTGAAGTCGTGATGCATAACTCACATGTCGCAAAGGAAGAGACACACCAGGAGGTAGGCTGTCTAGTTGTTGCAGTCCAAATTTTTCACCGACCATTGCCAAGACAGTATGCTCCTCAGCAGTAGAATAAGATCCCATAGCAACATTACAGCAAACTCCACATGGATGATTACCTCCTATCTGCTGGGCACCGAATAGTAAACTATAAAAAGAAACTATTTTTTTGGCTCGGCTTGCAGCAAAACTTCCCTCTTTACAAACTAAAGGTGGAAGATCATTGGTATCAGCAGAGCTAAAACCATGTTGCAAGCAGTTTTCAAGCCATCTGAACAAATTGGGTGGAGATCTTCCAGACAACGAAGAGTTATGCATCCCAAGATTATTGAAGAGATAAGGAAAATCACGAACATAGTGATCTAGATAGCACTCCTCACCCAAAAACTTGGCAATTTTGCATAAGAGAACTCCTAAAAGCTCCAAATCCCTGCAAAAAACATCGAAATCAAGATTGCATAGTTATACAAATAGGAGAAACTAATATTCAGACACCGAAAGTGGAATTCATTTTACTGAAGAAGCAACAGGTGAGAAACCACAATATAGAAAATTTAGAGTTGATAACACTCAACACATTAGCAAAAAGGTCAAGATAATGATCCAAATTCCAGGCATTAATCATCACAGTTCAGGACATGCGGACAAAACTTTTGATAAGCAAAAGATGTATATTCAATTGTTGCAATAACAGAGATTGGCCATACCCATCACTTATGCACACACAACAGAGATTTCCAAAGAAGCTGTAGGTACTTCAGAATTAACAGATAAAAACATAATAGCTTCTTAAAAACTTCTACTTGCCAAAATTATTATCTTTGAACAAAAATAACAGTCAGCATTAAGCAAACCTTCTAACTGAGCTGTAAATTCTGAGTTTACCGCATCTTGTGAGACAAGGGACTTTAAAGAACTCAAAAACTGAAATCATTAGGGGAGAATGGCCTTTGTCATAAGTTTTGACAACTGAAATGCAGTTGCGAGACTCTGATAGACCTAAAAATGCTAGAATTTTTCAAATAAAGTAACAGCACTTTCCATATAAAGTTGCAACTGCATTATATTGAAAAGACCATCAATTCCAGAAATGCCCTAGCGCCCTCGTTTCATCACATAGCAGGCTTCACTTCTTAACAAGCCACCCAAAACAGAATTTACCACTTTAACCACATCCTATTTGATGCAGTATGTGCAGCTGCATAAAAAGGAAGTGGCGCTGGAACTATTATTCTAATACGAAAAATACATGAGCAACGATGGACACTGTTTGGTTCAGCTAAAGAAAAGCCATCTTACAAAAATAGGGTTCATAAAATGTCGGAAGATACTATTTTGGCCTTCCCAGAGAATAAAAATAAATCATTTTAAAAATTCAATAATAATGAAATATCTTAAATGACTTCAAATCATCACATATTTAAGGTGTTTAGTTCACAGTTGCACAAATGTCAAATCTCAAATGCCAAAAGAAAAAAGGCAAGAAAAAAGCTAAAATCAGGTTGTTCCAAATACACACCATGTGTTTATTGAGGACTGAACTTACAGCTTCCGCAGATTATCAAGTTTGAGGCTTTCATATACTGCATGTAAAGAATCTAAACTCTTCACCAGTAGCTCAGAGTAAAATATGTTATCTTCTGTGGGCTTAGCTTCTGTAACCGATCTACTGCACTCTACTGCCTGACTCTCTAGTTCATCTTGAGAGGAAGCTCCAGTAAAAGAGCTCAGTTTGCAGTAATTTTGATGGAATTGGCTATTCACAAGGAAATCCCATGATGACTGACAAGTTGAAACCGGAAGTTTCTCTGAAATGGATGTGGATCTTCTGCACATTTGCAACATTATGCTGCTAAATGAGACCCATTCTGAGTCAACACTTGAATTGGCCTTTGATAAGTAGGTTACATCATTATCCCCCCAAAGAAGCGCGAGAAAATGATTATAGAGGCTAGAAATCATCCCCTCAGTCATTGCTTCCATGCAATCTTTTACCAATGAAGATGAAGGACTTTGACGTAATGCACAACGAAACATCTGAACAGAAGAACATTGATCATCAGTAATTCATAGAGAAATCCTAGATCTGTAATAGGCAGCACCATCAAATTCTTAGACACATAACATGAGAGACGCAGTCCCCACAAAAGACTTTTTAAGTGCTAGTGCTCAAAGTTACTTAATATACTGTTGGCAAAAGCAGAAAAGATAATAAACATAGCACTTGCACACGCGCAGTGTAGTATCTCTTACAAAAGGAACTCTTAATAGGTATAGCCTCTGGATGGGATGGATACCCTCCCCGTCCCTGTCCCCCATATCTGCCCTGGCCCAGAGCCTGGGTAGCTATTTGATTCTTTATCCCATTTCTGCACCCATGTGGAAACCCAGATTTGGCGCAGGGGACAAGTTACCCTTTCCATTTGACCCACCATGGCTTTTTCAACCCAGTAATTTCTTTTTGCTTAAAGACAAGTAATGCAAAAAGTAGAAATAATTAGCGGAAGAAAGGGATGAACCTGACAAAAGCAAAATAAACCCTATGTTGTTTACCTAAACAAGCATTAGCAACTCCATTTCTCCTACTAGGCAATATTGACAGGCATAAAATGACTACAAATCACAAAGCACGTTATAAAAGCACACTAATAATATATTTGATGAGAGATTGCACTAATTCCCATTTACATAGATCTATAGGATAAGTATTTTTACAGCATTTTTTACCCAAACAAGTAGTGAAACTTCTATTGTCCTTTTATCTAGAGTCTTGTCACCAAGTGCCCCTGAGGAATTGTAACCATACTTAGGAAATGTTTTCATTGCCAAAGCACAAATTTTGACAAACTTTTACAAATAGATGTTTGACAAGATCCTTTTACTCTTCCTTACTCACATGCAGCAATTTGAAAAAGAAATGACATAATATGTTCGCGGCTGACTTTTGTGTCAGTAGTGCACAGGGTTGGTTGGGGATGGACCCCATTACCCACCCGTGCATGCCTTGTCCCACAATACCAGGCACACTTTTAGCTGCTATCTCCAACCCACTACCAGCAAAAAGCTTCCCCCACCCCCAACCAAAAGAAATGGTTATTAAAAATAAAATAAAAAAACAGGCGCCCCAACCCCACTACCCCAAATTCGCAAGTATCCCGCAAGCACAGTTTTTTGCAATACCTGTAGTCAACTTACAACTCAAGGACCTACAGTAGGTGAATGAGATAGTTTTCCGTGCATGTTGATATACCTGCCCATTGCTGATAACTATATTAACACGCCCTTCAACGGCATCTGCTAGTCCAACGATTTTTACATCATGGGACACTGCTACATTTGCTGAGAACTCCACGTTATGCAGATGCCGACACCTACTCAGACAAGAAGGCAACAAATACCTACATAGGCATAGCTTCCCTGACTGCAAATACCACAAGCTTAAGTTAGGAATCTCACTGTATCACATACAGCATGCAACATCAAACTCCCGGACACACTACAGTTCCATGATGCTGGCCCAGAATTTCATGAAACTCAAATAAATTCTCCCAAGAGCAACTCTTAAGTGCAGATAGCATATAAGCCATACTTTAAAGGCGGGGTATAAACTGCAGCATTGTGTGTGATTTCTTACATAAAATTTTTGTATGTCAGCAATCTACACGAGTTTTCTACACTGCTAATTAAGAAGTTAGCTATCCTGCTCTCTAAACTACTTACTACGGTTATCTAGGATTATGGACAGAATACTGTCCTCCAGAGCTCAGAAAGAAATCACAACCAAGAACCAAAACCTATCAGGCAAAAGTAATCATACTGATCAATCTACGCAAAAGACCATTTCATTTAAGACCATATCCTTCAGCTCTTCAGAAGAGTCCCATGCACTGAGCATGTCAATTACAAAATACACAGGGAAAAAAGCACTAAAATTCAGATGAACTACTTATGCGTGAAGCTTACATAAAGAAGAAGGGTGTTTTCTGGTGCCAACACAATAATGTCCGTATGAGGAAGAAGTCCCACTTTTACTCTGCGAGTCATAACTAAAAATGAGTTCAAATATTATAGCATATATAAGTTCCAAGATCTACTCACACATGCACGCACACGCTCAGAGCACCCTCCCCTCCCCACCCCTACCCCCAGCACGCACGCATTCGCACATGCCCTCTCTCACACACACACAGAGAGAGTACTCCACCCTGGCCGTGTCACAACCACCGGGGCAGCTGATACAGCAGGTATGCTCCAGCTCATGTCGGGCTTGACATCAAAAAGGACGTCGCTGTTTGTTTCATAAATTTGAAGCCTTAAGGATAACAACTTCTTCTGTCCTTGTAGAAGAAAACAAATTATTGGAGTTGTGTCATCATCAATTGCCATAAAAACCTGTAACAAGGAGGCAGCAAGGCTCAATAGAAAGCACCATCGATGTACAGGAGTGTTCGGTTTATAATTTGAAAATTGTGAAGGGACAGTAACTTTTGTCAATAGCTTATAGGATGCTCAAAGATCATAACAAAAAAAAAACAACTGGAGAATATGTTTGAGTCAATGAATATTCCATCGAACATGAGCTCAAAAAGTAAAATTCCAACCATTAAGACCTCACGAGGATGGAGTGAACGATAGACCACTCAGGGTAAAACTTAGAACCAAGAGATAAACGGATGGACGACTTGATCGAGTTATAGAATCATAGAATTAAAGGTATATTAAATATCAAGAATTCAACCTAAAACTACATTTTCTTTTCTTGGTGAGATAAACCTACATTTAACCAGCCAGACAAATATCAATATGCCTTGACTCAATTTGCTCTATTTTAACTGTGCCTCAGAATTCTTGCAACATGATGATCCGACACACGGGCCAATACCAAGCAAGGAAGCTAAAAAGGCAGCTAAAGCAAGGTACTGCATGGTCTTGAAAGCATTCACATGTTACTATATAAGCCAAATAATTGACCAAGAAAACAAGGATGCCGAAAATTCCCTACAGAGAAGTTCAGAAATTTTTGGGTAACTTCTGCGAACTGGACAGAAGTTAGTCGTTGACAAATGGCTTCTTCAACTGATTTACTATACTTTTTTTAGTCTATCCTCCAGTTTTTATTGTTTGAGTAAGTTAAGATATTGCTTGAGGCACCAAACTACCTCACGAATCATTTGTTCTGAAAAAACAATAAGAAAATTGGCACCTTACAAGCAGCCGCATGAGCACCTTTTCCCTGCCAAATTCTGTGGAAGGAGAACTGTTTCAGCTGAACTCCCACAGGATTTACATCTGGCAAACTAGACATCGCCTCATCTGCAGTAGGATTAACAACTTCTGCCACCCATAAAGAGTGTTGAGCTTTTCCTGCACAGTAGTTGATTATGATTAGCGCAAGTGGCCATCAGCTTCCTATATCAACAAAGAGATAGATGTTAAGGAAACTAGTGCTGAAACCTTTATTATATGACGCCATCAAGGGTACTTGATCGCTGGTCCATATAGTCCTTTCGTTATAACCCTTCATTATGGTAAGTTTTCCTCTGTCTTCAACATACACAAACTAGACGATGGACATAAAGAGTAATTAGCAACAGAAAGAAGTACGATACAGCTATTATTCAGCAAACTGAAATAATCAAATAAAGGAAACAAGTTTTCCACAACAGAAAAATTCAAGAGGAGATCATACTTGTGGATCTTCCATTGGATCCTTGAGAATCAAATGTGAAGACAACAAAGCTGTATCTCCCTTCAGTACGTTAACGAATGGACTCATGCAACTAAAATTACTTTGCGGACTATGTCCAATTTCTCTTCTAGGGTGCGAAGTGTCACAAGCACCAGATGAAAGGATTGATGATGAGAAATGGATGTTATGTGAGAAGTCTCCTTCTGCAGCTTGCTCCAGCAGTAAACCAAATGGAAGAGGCCAAATTGAAGAGATGGACTGAGGAAGGGGGATCGTCACGACTTCACCTATGCAAAAAGAACCCAAAGTGGATTTTAAAATGAAAGAAGTCTTTAAGATCCATAGAGGCAATCATTCAAATTAGAAGGGGGGAAGACAAAGTTCGTAAAGCTTTCAAAAATGGGCTTAGTCGCCGTCAACGAATATCATTATGGCTTCACATGTGCAAGGACATCTGCAAAATTAAGATTAAAACTTCTATTTGTCCTCTGATTGAGCAACATCAGTTATTGCCATCTCAAACCAGGCCACATGGATCTGAAATGTACTACCACAATACCCTCTAAAGAAGTTGCTTTTTATGTTGGCAGTCAATCCCATAGAGAACCTAATATACTATGAGTGGCATTGCTAGGAAAAATTAGTGAATGAAAATACTTTGTGATCACAAAAGTCTATACGTGAGTTTCTAAAAATATTTCATTCTATAAAACCGGAATTCAATAGAGAATCCAACTCTACCTCCTCTAAAGCAATGCTCATGCATATTGCATGATGTCCGAACCACGAGCCCAGAGCTCGGACAGGAGAACCCCAAGACCGAACTTGAGATCCCAACACCTGAATGCTGGATCCAGGACCTAATCCATGATCCCAGAACCCAATGCCAGACCCCTCACCCGAGTCTCCAGCTCTTGGACCCAGAATCCCCACAGCCAAAGCCTGTACCCTGCATCTAGCATCCAAGGGCTGGATCAAAGACCTGGCACCTAGACCCGAGACTCAAAGGGCTAAATCCAAGACCCCAATTTCAGGATCCAAGACCCTAGGCTATACAAACTAGGATCTGGGACCCCAACCGTCAGAACTGAGGGCCCAGGGACGCCCTCGAGAGCCCAGATTCAAGCATAAGCAGGCTGACCGAGAACCCCACACTGAATCCCAGAGTCCTAAGTCCAGGGGCTGAGGCCCCTAACCCAGCCGCTAGGTCCTAAAGGTGCGGTTCCTGGACCATCCTCAATGGGTCCTAATCCCGACAACTAGGTCCTGACTCCAAGGGTTGGTGTATCAAGCCCCGAGGGGTCCTAGGTTGTGCATGAACCCATATTATTTGCCAAAAACATTTTTCAAGGTCTTCCTGAAGGCTGTTACAAATATAGGAAAATGAGTTCTAGCTCATTTGAAGATTCCCACCAAACATGAAAAGTTAATACCATTTCCTCGAAAAATATTTGCATTGGAAAACACTGTCTAGCAATATCCAAAGTCCTCGAAACAAACAGACCCCAGGAAATACATTTACTGAACAGCGTTTCCTACTGACCTGAAGCATTATAGACTGTCAAAGAATCGGCTTGCAAGACACAGAGGAGCGCCTCACCCATATCACCCAGGTGACACCAGCATGCCTAAAATTGAATAATACCAACAATCACAAGAAATGCTTAGCGATAAAAAGCTAGTTCTCATAGGAACAGAAAGATAGTAGGAATTAACTGTCAAATAACATCAACTCTGCAGATTCAATAAAGATCAAGAGAAAAAACAATGGACTCCATAGGAGATAAAGCAAAATTGAGCAAAAGAAAGTACATGAGAGATCTTGAGAAGGATTAAGACGGTATTTGAATAATTCATTATAGAAACTCAAAATCATATGCAGAGAAAGTTAGCAGGTGGTTCAACGGGGAAGAAATGTAAAGCAAAATAGAGGAAACAATAGCTATCCCTCTGAAGCACAGAGTAGACTGAGAATACGCAATCAATCATTTTCATTACTGCAAACTTAGTGCAATGGAGACTTCACCTGAGTTGCTTTAATCCATGGATTGTTCCAATGCCGAGTAGAACTTTGTCGCATTAGACCTCTGATTGAGGACTTAAAGGACACATGATTTATAATTCGTGAAACTTATACGGGTTTTATTTTGTGTGTCGCTGACCATAAAATTTAGGAATGGATGGAAAGTTAAACAGCTAATGGAGCAACAAACAGGTCCATCCTGAGTAAACAATTTATAACGGAAAGAATAGAAGAATATTCATTTTCTTATGACAACAAGGATGACTGCCCTCTTATATCCAATTAAAAGGGTTGACTTGAATAGCTCGTGGGTCGAAATAAAAGTAGATTGTAGTTCCAGTTCAAGACTATCTAAAACCTTTGAAATTTACTATCTTGAGAGCCTTAGTCATCAGAAGACACCTTATTGCACATTAGTAATGATGTCATCCCTATATACTAGTCCAAAGAGTCTGGCCTTTATGTGATAAAATGAGAAAATATCAAACACCCTCCACACATTTCGCCCCAACACCACCTTGCATCCTCTACTTTCAAAACTACCACTTTGCATCCCTCTCTTCCATGGTGAAAGAGTATCAGTGCCATCAATTTCATGACCTAACAGCACAAAGCATAAATCCTTGCTGAATTATTATGTGCTCTACATTTCTAGATCCAAAATCACTTCTTTTGAGGGTTCTGGGAACTATGAAGTACATGAAAAGGGTCTGGCAAAGTCAGACAGTTGACATCATAGGCACATAAGCAAGTGTATTGATGATATTGATTGCTTAGACATCTGACATACCGTGATGACTGGAGAGGCTACTGTGAATCTTTTATAAACTCGTGAACCTGTAGTCCATATGATCCTGTCCGCAGCAAGTTAGAAAAAGAAAAGTAAGATTACTGCTGCTCTATGTACTAGCGGTGGCAAAACTCAAGGTGTCCAATTCCCTTTTAGCATTTAATTCAGTAGAACAACAAAAACACGCCAGCATTACTGCCAAAAATTTGCCCTATTCATAGCATCAGAAAGACCAAAACAAAAGGAAGTACTCCCTAAACACTAATAAAAAGCGGAGTTCCGTTTTTTAATATTTGATTGGGTTGAAAAGTGTAATATTACACCAGAACGTTTTCAAACGTATATCGTAATATGAGCATACGTTACTTAGCCTGACATATTTCCTCAGATAAATTTGTAAAGCTCAAGTGAGTCATCTTCCTCCGTATACAGGACTCCTCCACCACTAATATTTGTGAGTTCATGAATGTCCCGTCTTTTAGGGAAAAAAAGATTTTCTACCAGTAAATTCATCAAGCATGATGTTGATGATGGAGATACGGGTTTAGAAAGGGATATGAACAAGCCAGAGAAACAAGCAAAATCAATGTAGTCATCAATAAGATCCTTCACTTCAGGGGCCAGCTAGTGGGAACTCTCACTCTCATAAACACACTAAAAGCACTCCTAACTTCACTTTTCCCAAACATATGGACAGTACGATGACAGTTTTAATGTGCTTCTCATGTACCGGTACCGGCCTTTGGGTCCGATCAGGTACTAGCGTGATTTTCAATAAACTTGCATCTCTTGTCTGTTTTCTGAACTAACGACAAAGTACCAAATTTTATGTGGTAAATGATTTAAGCCTATACCTTGGCCTTACCTGAAAAATAATATGTTATACCCAAGTTATTTTTTAAAATTATAATTCAATTGAGTAAACTCGAAGAAACATCATTTCCGTCGCGTACTTTTTTAAGAATGACGATATATTACTGTGACAAAATCCAACATTCGATCTCAATAGCATCACCGAGACGCCAAAAGCAAAAAATGATCCGGCGAATGAACTGCTATTTACCTGTTCCCTCTTATGAAAATCTCGTGATCGCCGAAGCCGCTCGTCGAGGCGCTTTTACCTGCTTCTCGAGCGACATTGGAGTCGAAAAGGAAGTAATCGTACTTGTCGGCGGAGTCGTCCTGGGGCTTGCCGTCAAGCGCTTCGGCCACCAAACCGAAGGGCTTGAACTCGCCCAGGACATTTAGATGCCGAACCCCGGGGGACATTGCCGCGGAGCTGGATCACAAGCCCGACCGTCTCGACTCGGGTTCCCAAACGAGGGCACGCAAGATTGTGTCGTGAGAGACTGTGAAGTGAAGCTGGTGATCTGCTCCGTCCCGCCAATTTTTGGGAAACTCGGACATGGCGTGGCGGGGGTTTCGAATTGAAACCCTACTGAAGTTTGCCGTTTTGGCAGGGATGACAAACGGGCGGGCCGGCCCCTTTGTCAGGCGGACCGTACCTGCGCCAGGGGCCCATAATCCTTCGGGCCGCACCAGCCCAGCCTGAACTCGTAAACCACGATTGCGTGGGTACTTCATGTCCATTAAAACGTATTTGATAATAGCGAGACCCGGCCCGAAACTGAACAGTACCTAGTCCGACCCGAACCCTATTCAGGTCGGGTCGGGTCAGTTTCTTTTTCCTTTTTTTTGGAATCATAATCACTTGATATCTTCGTCGAATGAAAAAAATAAAAATTAAATTAAATTAAATTAAAAAGAAAACGCTGGTAAAAAAAAAATTTGAGAACCTAGCCTGCCCGGCACGACCCAACCCGGCCCCGATCCTAACGATACCAAGCTGGCTCGAAAGGCAAAAAATTATGATAAATTTTCAGGCCTGATCTAGTCGGTGCGATCTTTTTTGACACCCCTATTTGAGAACGTGGATTCTGAGTATTGTACAATTCTAGTTAATTTATCCTATTTTGTGTTCGGTTCATGTTAGGGATAAGGCTGGACATAAGATCACGAACGGAAATATCTCATATGCGGGGATAGAAAAAGGTGGATAGGAGCTCTTGCGTCCGTAGTATTAAAGTTGTTTTTCTCGAATAACACATTTCTTAGATTAATAAATATGATTAAATTGTGGCACTAAAAAAAGAAAAATTCAAAATAACAAAACAAGAAAAAAAAATCTTCTTTTTTATTCATGTATTAAGGAATGAAGTTAGGGTACCAAAAATAAATAGATGAGATGGGGAAAATAATAAAAACTAGTAAACAAAAACGAAGTAGAACAATCCATATTTCAAATGAATAATTCAACTTGAAAAACATCTTTCTTGTTGAAATTGTGTCTCGAGTTTAAGCTCATTAGACGAAATTCGACTCAAGATAAAATTGAATATTATCCGAATCTTGATCAAGAATGGAAGCTGTGCCTTGTTGCAGTCGGTGATTTACTGGCACGATGGGGTCCGAAAATATGTTGGACTGTTATCATGAAAAAAAGAACAAGAGAAAAGTCTAAGGTCATAAAAAGGGAGAAGAATTAAAAGATAAGGACATCTTTTAATTGTTATCTATTATGGTTACTTCAATCAATTGTATATATCCTTTTTTCATGTGGAAGTGACGTCCAGAATTGAAAAAGTCAAACTTGGACTTCAAGACCTA
This sequence comes from Rhodamnia argentea, assembly GCF_020921035.1. Lineage (NCBI taxonomy): Eukaryota > Viridiplantae > Streptophyta > Magnoliopsida > Myrtales > Myrtaceae > Rhodamnia > Rhodamnia argentea. The sequence continues at coordinate 2,284,218 of NC_063154.1, read as the reverse complement.
TATTCGGTCAAGTAGGTTTTGTATATATAAATTATCACCGCAAGTTGGATTACATGAGTTCTCGAAGCTCCGTTTCCAAGCAAGTACTTGACATTGGGACTTCGTTTTGTTCGTGGAATTGCATCAAGAATTCAAGTGTCAAAGCAGATTAAATTTTGAGGTTAGATTTGTGTAATTCCTTTGCGAGATTGAAAGATTATTTTATTAGGAATTGAAAGCTAAATATTATGTGCGTTCTTGGATGTAATTGAGGCTGGGAAACATTGAAAATATTTGAGTAACTCGAGTGTGGTTTATAATCTCGTGTTTCACTCGTTCTACAGTGAAATTTCTTGTTGTTCTCCCCGTGGACGTAGATCTCTACAACCGAATCACGTACACTTTGTGTTTGATTAATTTTCTTTTTCTGTCTATTTATTGTTCGATCGCTTGTTCCGCGCAACAATTAATACCGGAGCTAGGCTTGTTTGAGTTTAAGCGAATCGATGGCGACAAAAGAAATTAAAGTGAAAATATTTGAAGTTGTACTTGCCCCTGTCCGGGGAGAAACCAGGGACAATGAAGCAAGCTGATTGGGAATTGTTGGATAAACAAGCGATGGGTGTTATTCGGGCGACGTTGGCTCATAACGTCGCATTTAATATTGTCAAAGAAAAGATCACTGCGGGTTTGATGAAAGCCCTATCGGATATATACGAGAAGCCTTTTGCGATCAACAATGTATATTTGATGCAACGTCTATTTAATTTGAAGATGAGCAAAGATGCGTCGATTACTAATCATATCAATGAATTCAATGTAATCGTTAGCTAATTGAGTTCAATTGATATTGACTTTGAAGATGATGTATGTGCTTTGATTCTATTTTCCTCATTGCTTGGTAGTTAGAATACTACATTTATTGCCGTTAGTAATTTCTCCGGATCAACAAGTTTGACGTTTGATGGGATTCGAGATTTAATTCTAAGTGAAAACATCCGTAGAAGAGAATCTGGTGAATCTGTATCTACTGCTTTAGTAGGTGAAAATAGAGGAAGAACCGGTATTCGTATTAGCAGAAGTAGTATGAATTCAAATAGACGCAATCGATCTAGGGCCGGTGATGCTGTTTGTTGGAACTATGACAAGAGATTGCATCTTAGAAAGAATTGTTTTAAGCTGAAACACGAAATGAACAAGGGAATTAGAGCTAAATCTACGAATGATGTTGCAGCTATAGCTAATGGTAACTCGGATAATATTGATGTTGTATTGTCTGTCACTAATGATTCGTCGTTTAATGGATGGATTATGGATTCCGGTTGTTCGTTTCACGCTACACCAAATAGGAACTAGTTTACTACTTATCAATGCATGGATAATAGTAAAGTGCGGACGGGGAACATCGCTGAATGCGATGTTATAGGTGATGGTGATGTTAGAATCGGAATGCATGACGGTATTGTGAGAATATTAATTGGAGTTAGGCATGTTCCGGAGTTGAAGAAAAATCTGATTTCCTTGAGTGTCATGGATTTAGCTAGGTGTCGGTATTCTTGAGAATGTGAAATTTTGAAGGTTGTTTGAGGTGGCTTGATGATAATGAAAGAAATCAAGCATAATGGCCTGTATGAGCTTTAAGATGGGACAATGACAGAATTCGCCCGAGAGACGTCAAATGCATCCGTTCGAGAGTCTAAATTGTGGCATATGCATTTGGGACACATTAGCGAGAGAAGCTCGAAGGTTCTAAGTGAAAAAAATTTATCGTGTGGTTATAGTGCCGACAGACCGAATGTATGCAGGTGTTGTGATTTAGATCAATGGCGGAGAGTACAATATAGTGCGACTATCAAAGAAACCACAGAAATTGCAAAATTACTTCACTTGGATGTTTGCGGGTTGTCGCGGTTTCTTTCGAGAAAGAGTGCCAGATTTATACTAACAATTATTAACGACTACTCGAGGAGAACCTAGGTGTTTGTGTTTAGGCACAAGTTTGATGTTATTGTCGGGATCAGTTGGTTGAAAGCTTTGATCAAAAAGGAGATTAGTAAAACAATCGAGCATGTACGAACCGACAAAAGCATGGAGTTTTGCTCGGAGCTGTTAAATGACTTCTGCATGAAAGAAGGCATAGTGAGACATCGCACTAGTGCCAATGAATCACAACATATTGCATAATTGATAAGCAGAACATTACTATAAACAGCCCATAAAATGCTATCTAGTGCTGGTATGGCTAGGAGGTCTGTAGGCGATGTGCTTAGTATGGTGAGATACCCGATAAATAAATTCCCATCGATTGTGCATTGAATATCGGACTCTCGAAGAAGTATGGTCAGGTAACATTGTTAATTATTCTGTTCTTATAATATTTAGTTGCCCATGTTATATTCGAGTTAGTGATGGTAAGCTCCATGGAAGTGCAAAGAAGTGCATGTTCCTAGGCTATGCACAAGGTGAGCAAGGTTATCGGTTGTGGTGCCGGGAATTAAACTCATCTGTCATCAACGGAGAAGTTACGTTTGACGAGTCTCCAGCACTTCAGGCTATGAGTGATTATAGCGGTGTTCATATGGATATGGACGGTGTTCAACTTAAGGTGGAGTTGCAACTAAAAACTCATGAGGTAGCGAATACTAGCGCAATAATTGACATAGATGATGCTTATGGCGAGGTGGAGCCTATATAGCCAACGGTTGCTTTAATTGTCGATATCGACAAGGTACATATTCGATCTTATGATAGATATAGATGTAATGAAGGTTTTGCTTTATATGTGGTTAATCAGAAAGTTATTGTGGAGCAATTAAAAGTGCATGTAGAGTTGGTATTCTAATGAGGTTCACGGTTATGACGAAGTTCAAGCGCGGCTTAGACTTAGACGATATTTGTGGCGGTTGAGCCCATAGGGGATGTGGGAGAGTAGTAGTGGTGGAGTTTGGATACTAGCGAAGCGATTGTGATTTGGCTCAAACGTCGAGCCAAGGTGGAGATTATTGAAATTGTGTCTCGAGTTGAAGCCTGTTGACGAAATCCGACTCAAGATAAAGTTAAATATTATCCGAATCTTGATTAAGAATGAAAGCTGTTCCTTATTGCAGTCGGTGATATATTGGCATGATGGGGTCCGAAGATATGTTGGACTGTTATCATGAAAAAAAAAAAAAAAGAACAAGAGAAAAGTCTAAGGTCATAAAAAGGGAGGAGAATTAAAAGTTAAGGAAATATTTTAATCGTTATCTATTATGGTTACTTAAATCCACTGTAGATATCATTTTTTCATGTGAAAGTGACACCCAGAATTGAAAAAGTCAAACTTAGACTTCAAGACCTATGTTCGGTCAAGTAGGTTTCGTATATATAAATGATCACCGCAAGTTGGATTACAAGAGTTCTTGAAGCGTCGTTTCTAAGCGAGTGCTTGACAATGGGACTTTGTTTTATTCGTGGAATTACATCAAGAATTCAAATGTTGAAGCCAATTAAATTTTGAGGTTAGATTTGTGTAATTCCTTTGCGAGATTATTTTGCTATGAATTGAGATCTAAACACTATATGCGTTCTTGAATGTAATTGGGGCTGGGAAATACCGAGAGTGTTTAAGTAACTCGAGTGTGGTTTGCAATCTCGTGTATCGCTCGTTCTATAGTGGAATTTGTTGCTACTCTCCCCGTGAACGTAGGTCTCTACGACCGAACCACGTACATATGGTATCTGATTAGTTTTCTTATTCTATCTATTTATTGTTCGATCGCTTGTTCCGCGCAACATTTTTAATTGTCTAAAATGAGGGGCAAGGAGATTTCTAAAAGGCCCTAGCTCTCTTTTCTCTTCTCCTCCATTATTCTGGTTCACGATTCTTGTCCATGGTTCTTTGGTTCCCATCGAAGTTCCCCGTATGCTCACTAAACAAAAGTCCTTTTGTAACTAATCGGTGTACTTTGAAGATGTTTTCCTAGGGACAAGATATTATATTATATTACGATTTTTCATAAGAAATCATTTTTTCATTGAGCTTGATGGATATCACATGAGCTGAATAACAATACCTTCTCGAATCCTTCAAGCTAATCGCGGGTAAGAGAATCGAAACTTCTTCTCTTTTGTAACTCTTTGGGTCACGTCGGAGGTTCGTGAAAGTAACAAGAAAGTTGAAACCTCCTTCGCCTTCGTGACTCTCCGGGTCGTGTCGACGGTTCATGAAAGCATAAAGAAAGTAAAAGCTCACTATACTTCGTACGCTCTAGTTCACGTCGAAACATTAAGAAAGCGGCGTGGGAGTCGAATCTCAATATATATTTTTTGAATTGTGAAGGCAAATGACTGTGTATTTTTTTCTCCTACTAGTTTGGTATCCGATGGCGGATTGATCTTGTCGATGTCTCCGTAGCGTGTTTATATTTTGTCGTAGTTGAACCTTTGGCTCTAAAATGTTAAACTCAACTCCTTTGCTGTTTAAAGTTTAGATCCTACAATAATCATGTTTATTATTGGAGCTTGTCTCCGTGTGTCCATTTGTGATTAATTTAACAGTGAATAGCGGAAAATTATTATTTTTATTTTTTGAAACAAATCGTGGGAGATTCATTGACAATAAAATATACAATTCCTACCAAATAATGCATATGGTAGAATATGAAAATATGCGTATTTATTGCTATAATTCACCAAATAATATTAAGAATATAGAAAAATTCATGGATTTTATATCCTATCGTATTCAGCCTTATCTTGATTATAAATGCAAACACCAAACAACGTAGATGCATTAGGTCGGGCCATAGCAGAGAGTAATATCTTTTGTTATGTTCGAGTGATTTTGCAGCTAGTTAATACATTTTACATGACACGCAAAGGATTATTACTCTTTTCCTAGCCGCGGGGGAGGCACTAACGTCTTACATAGCATCCCAAATCAAAGCTCAAGAATACAAATCGCGTACAGGCGTTAAACTGGTATCAAATGGGCCAGGCTGGACTTCTACAAGGCTTGGCCCACACGAGACGAGGCTCGTGTTTGGTGGGGCCAGATGATGGGGCCCAAATGGCCTAGGCCTTCTTCTCAAATTTTGGGCCTGTCCCTTTCGGCTCGACGGTCGGTGCTAAGCACTGGTCGCTCCACAATTGGAACGGGCCGCCATGGTGCCATGCACGACGAATGTGGGCCGAGCTGGCACATTTCATTTTTTGAGGTTCCGCAATAGAAGGAAACATAACATAGAGTAGTTTGGTCAATACCACAAAAAATTCCAAACTAGTATTAACGTGACAAATTTATCGTATTTTTTACCGTAAAAACCTCAAATTTAATACATATGACAAACTTATCATTTGTTAATCTCTGTTAAATTTTACCATTACATTGCTGATAGGTTCATGTGAAAATTAAAAGTTTAATACCGCGTAAAAACCCTAAACTCATACATCAATGATATATTTACCATAAACCGATACATCTTTTATAAATTTACCCGAATTAATATACTATAGATCGGTACATTTCCGATAAATTTACCCAAAAGTTATGTGTAGACATTGGTTGGGGAAAAATTTATCAGAGGCTTATTCAAAGTAAATTTATCGGATGTGTACTAGTTTAGAAAGAGTTTGTCTATACTTTTTTTGTGATATTAACCCTTTTGATTTTCAAATGGATTTTCCAATCGTTGTGTGAGGGAAAGGAAATCCTCCCAATCATTGGGGAATCCTCGAAGTCGAGGACCAATTTCCTAACAAGGAGCTACGGAAGTTGAGTCACGGCCCTAGGGAAGGCGCGCTACAACTAAGATAACAGCTAACTGAAGTTAGCTAGCTAGGCTAGCGCACAATGGCTTTCTCTGAAAGGGGCTCGCTTCTTCAAGCTTTGCCCAACCTATACAAGGTTCTGCTCACCTTCTCTCAACGAGTGAGGAAGCGAGCTCTACTCGAAACTCTAAAGGCTGCTTTGCCACCTAGGGGATAGAATACCTTTTCTTTTTTGTCCGATTCGATAGTTGGATCTTCTCGAAGATCGGCCTACTAAGCTTAAATGAAATTTAATATAAGATAAATTCTAATGTAGGATAAATTTGTAATATAAGATAAATTCTAATGTAAGGTAAATTTATCAAAGATTTTGATGGTAAAAAAATTAGTTTCGAATAAATTTGTTATAGGCGTAACGATTGAAGTTTTTCGTGACATTCCCATAATTTTAAATAGGAAACAAAATCAGTTAGAAACATATGTTGACCATACCAAATTCACGAAGTAATATATGGTTGGATTGTCTGTAACTCCTCCTTTGTTCTCCCCATGAAGAGAGCTCAAGGGAATCCGATGAAAGATATCATACGAGACCAGACGTCTAAACTGGAACCCTCAATCGACAATTTCAAGTTTTTCACTTTGAGGTGACCATCCCTTATCTTTGGTATTCCGATCATAGTTCGTTCTAAACCGATCTCCTTTTCATTTCGCAATAGAAGCAGTCCACGGAAGCGGGCCGTAGAAAGAACGAGGACTTTTTCCCACTCTCGGTATTATGGCTTTTCAACTTTGGCATTGCACGTGCAAGGCATGCAATCACGTGAATAGCGAACGAGACGATTCCGACAAAGTTCGGAAAAAAGAACCATTCAGATCAGATCACAGCAACAAACAAGGCGAACAGAGAGTACAGTTAACCTACGGTGATTTGCCCTGTCCGCCGATCAAGAAAGCGCAAATACACAACGACCAAAAGCGCTGCGCTCCTCGAACAGCGCAAAAAAACGAAAAACCAGACACGATCTCGACAGTCCGCAAACCCTAATCTCTTATCTTTTTTTCCTTCGTTTTTAACTCTGGCTCCCGGTTTTGAACTTGGACTCGTCGATCGGGATGCCCTCGCGAGCCGCCCTCCGTCCGCCGGACTCTTCGGTGGTGCTCAGGCCGCCCTTGCGGCCCATCTCTTGGTACCCTTCCGGCCCTATCTGCTGCTTCCTCGTCTCCCCTCCTTTGTGTCTCCCTACAAATTATAACACCAGTCAACAAAAGGAAAACGAGGAAAAAAAAAACAAGAGGTAAATAAATCCGTCAAAAGGGAGTGATTTCTAATTCAAAAGAACTAAATAACTCACGGGGTACGTCCGAGTAATTAAAACCAAAAAGAAACTGTAAAAGTTTTTCTTTTGGGGTGCGTTTGACCTATATCTTGGAACAAGGGAAATCAAATATGGGGGATCACGAAACTATTCTGGTCAACGGGTCAAGAGCATTTACCTTCCGCGAGGTGCTCCTGCGCCTCGAGGCTCTTGCCGCCGGTGCCACCGGGGACCACCGTCTCGCCCTGCCGTGCGCGGCGGTCGAGCTCCTCCCTCTCCTGCTGGGACGACATCTTCCTGATCCCTCTCTTGTCAAACCCTCTGCAAGCTCTCACTGTTGGCGTTACGTGTCTTCCGTACATGCAACGTCGAACCACCACATTCAAATGATGGCCAGTTTACCTCGGCGAGGGGGTGGATTTATAGAGAGGCCGAAGCGGCGAGCCAACCGAACTGCCGCTGTCGTCCTCGGAGCGACGCTGACACGTGGAGGGTGACGCGGCGGGCATGGGTTAGGGGGGACGAGTGACAAGTTCGTTTCGCAGGGATGACATGCGCAAAGTGAATGACACGAGTCGTGTGGTTTTGACGCCGGGAAGGCGAGGACGTCGCTGATTGTCCGACACGTTCTACTTCTTCAAGCCGGTGGAGCAATTTTAAAGTCTCTGTTTATGGCCAATTTGATGAATAATTGAGTAGGTCGATCTGGAATATAACTTTTGAGAGAGAATTTAACTTTTACCTACTTTTTCTCAATAAAATAGATATTTAAGTTATTTTAGAAAAATAATTTTAAATTATGGAAAAGTCCCATATCGATTTTACTTAATCGAGAAAATCTTTACATTTTTAGCACCTTCTGAAAACATGGGAATTCATTAGTAATAAGAGTAGACAAGTCAATTTAAATTTTATAGGTGAATAGAGGTTAGCTTTCGACCAAAAAATAAAAAAATAGAGGTTAGCTAATTAATTAAGTCAGTCAAATGAAGTAAGATGGGTTCATTCCCCTCAGCACATGTAGTAGTTTGTTAACACAAGTATGATATGGTAGTTCAATATGTCCCGACATCTTCTGATTTCTTGTTCTATTTAAGTTATTTTATTGTGCAATGATATAAAGATCGGTAATCGTAAATATAATACGACACGTGGAAATTTACTTATCATCTGAATATATGTCTATTTAGCTTTCATTACCTAATAGTCTTAATGTCTTAAGGATCTTCAAATTCGGCTTGCACTAGCTTGGTGCAGGTAAAGTTGGAAAGAATAAGTGAATATCCATCTTTACTATTAAGAGATTTATTTTGGGAGAAATTGCATCTAAATTGAAATGGAGGCACATATAGACAAATCAGCACATTCGCCACGCTTATAGAATTCATGGCCATTATAGTTCCGATAGTTGAGGAAGGAACGGATATTGTACAGCTTGAATCTACTAGATCCGCTTAATCACCATTTAAAAGTACATAAGACCGAATACCGTATCTCACCAAAAAACACTCATTTTCATGCGGTATCTTCCGCTTGATTCTTTTAAAAAGCACCAACTTTAACTCAAATTTCAATTCTCATGCCAGCTTTTTTTCTATCTCCTTTAAAAGCACCAACATTATCTAGTGTCCCAAACCCTTTTTTTTTGTCTCATATAAAGAACACCAACTTCAACTTATATCCCAATTATGACATTTTTTTTTATGACCCGGATATTTTTTTTTAGGTAAAGAGACCTAGACATTTTTTCATCTTGTGAAAAATAAAAAACTTTCAGTTGGTACCCAAAAACTACCCTCTTCGAGTTTCTGACAAGGTTCTATCTAGTACACATGGAATGACACATCAAATCTTTAATGACATCATTCGACGAAAAATTGACGGGGACTAGATTTGTGCACCCACTAAAATTTTGTGATTTCTTTATGAGATAACAAAAAATTTGGTCAAGAATTGAGATCTGACCTAAAGTTCTTTTTTTTTTATTAGATAAAAAAAAAATGTTCGGACCAGAATTGGTGCGTGACCAAAGTTAGTGCTTTTTGATAAGACCGAAAAAAAAAGTTTGTGCCATAATTGGGATCGACCTAAAGTTAGTGCTTTTAAAGGAAATTAGGCCCAATTTCCTCACAATGATTTAATCTGGTCGCCACTTTGCACATTAGCTCTACATTGAAAAAATATTTTCTTATTTGTAGATCAAAACAATTTGGATTAGAGGTGATAGGTGAATCCACGCCCGTCTTTCATGAACTTTTTGAACATAATTTGAGGCCTGGCCAAGCTTGGCTTGGTTTAAATCCCACTGGCTGGTTAGGCTTTCTTACTAAACATCATTGCCCATGTCCGCTTATAAAACTTTTATACTCTTATGCTATTTTCACTGTCTGAAATTTTTAGTTAGAATATGACTGAATATAGCACGATATAGCGGTTCAATGTGAAATAGTGATTAGACTCTTGGGACGGGAGGCTACTAGAAGCACAGCACTCGCGTTGTCTGCACGACACGTGGCTCGGTGGGTGTGTCCAAATCACCGGTGGTGGTGGATTCGTGAGAATCGCGACAACCAGAAAACAACTGGATGAGATTTGGGGGGGAAGAAGAACGAGTCTCACCTTAGTACACCGGCTTGACCGTTGAAACATTAGTAGCTCTTTGACTTAGTTGCAGAAGAAACTTCCATATCCTTCCAATCACCCCACCTCATTATCTCCATGGTTTTTCTATCATTTAGAATAGAATAATTAAGTATAAAATCGTGCTTTCATTTAACATTTCAAACTCTCGGAACAGTTGACGGTGGGTGGTCCCATAAAATCTCACGTGACATTATGGTAGGAGATCATGAGTTCAAATCTTTTTAGACCCCATTTTCTTCACTAATTAAATATTTCCACATTTAGTAAAATGATTAAATATTAAAATACGAATCCATATAATAATTTTAGACTTTGAGCGCTTTATTTGCGAGTCTATTTACGCTTTTTGGTGTAGTTTTAGTTTCGTAATTTTGTGTAGAAATTTTTTCTCCCGCACGAGCCAATATATATATATATATCTCTTTAATATTCAATCACATGCAAAGATTTTTCTTTCGTCTCGTGCATGGCGTGCATGCAAACAGACGGGGCCGGGTCAATTCTCCCGAGCCAAAGCTGAGGCAGCAGGCGTCGTTGGAAGGGGTCGTCGAGCGTCCAAAACAACTGCCGTTTCCCCCGGGGCGCTGGACGGCCTTTATATGCCAACCCCATTCTCCATCCAGTCGTTCCCAATAGACATAGAATCACATCATCATCATCATCTCTCTCTCTCTCTCTTTCTCTGTCTCTCTCTAGGATTTTTAATGGCTGTCGTGGCAATTGGAGTCAACTCTCCGGCATTCTCGCCGTCGACGTTCCCCAAGACGCCGTCCTTCTGCTCTCCTCTAAGCATCGCGCCTCCGTTGCCCTTGCCACCTTTGTTGCCCGTGCCGTTGCGTATAGAACCGGCGGCTGAGGAGAAAGAGAGCTCGGTGCTGAGCAGGAAGAGGCCCGCAAGGCTCTCGATTCCTCGGACAATGGGATCGGCAGGCTTCGGCGAGGTTGGCGTGCGCGAGGTGGGGGCGGAGTTGGTGGAGGTGCGGGAAGACACGTATGGAGTGTATTCCAAGAGAGGGAGGAGGGGGGGTCGCCTGGAGGATCGATTCTCCGCTGTTGTTGGAATTCAAGGCGATTCTAAGCAGGTAGTGTTTCAATATGGGGATTGTGAAGAAATTTCCGTAAATATGATTTTCGTTTTGATTGAAGATACTCTGTTTCTAAAAAAGTTTGAAACTTTTGGAATTTGGATGGTAACCCATGAATTTCCATCGTTGCAATAACACAGTTCTTCTTTCTTCGCTATTACTGCTCCTCCTTCCTGGGTTGATTGGATCGATGCTATTGCAGGCCTTCTTTGGGGTATTTGACGGTCATGGAGGAGCAAAAGCCGCTGAATTTGCGGCGAAAAACATGGATAAGAACATTCTGCAACATATGGCAGGAAATAGCGATTCAAATATGGAGGAGGCTGTGAGAGATGCTTACCTCAAAACAGATGCAGATTTCATGCTTGAAAATGCTAACGGCGGTACCTGCTGCGTGTCTGCATGGATCTGGAAAGGCGAACTTGTCGTATCGAATGCCGGTGACTGCCGTGCTGTTATCAGCCGAGGAGGAACTGCAGAGGCCCTTACCACCGATCACCGTCCTTCGCTGGAAAGCGAAAGAGAGAGGATAGAAGCCCTGGTAAGTAAGGGGAGAAGTTTAAATTGAGCAAGAACGAGCACTGATTTGTACTGCTAGAAACATTCAGTAAGCTAATGGCGATGGAAATTTTTTGCAGGGGGCCTATGTCGATTGCTGTCGTGGCATTTGGAGAATACAAGGTTCGCTCGCCGTATCCAGAAGCATTGGAGATCAGCACCTCAAACATTGGGTAATACCAGTCCCGGAAACAAAAACTCTACAAGTATCGCCAGATTGCGAATTCCTAGTCCTAGCTTCTGATGGTCTTTGGGACAAGGTAAATGTCTTTCTAACCGAGTAAATGATACCATCTATGCAGTTTTCGAATATCCTGACACCGATGTTGGTTTCTCCTTTTATCATGACCAGGTCACGAATCAGGAGGCTGTTGATTTAGTTCGGGCTATGAACGTTGATGCCAATTTGCAAGATCCCTTCTCAGCCTGTAAAAAGCTTGCCGAGTTGTCGATGAGGAGAGGCTCGACCGATGATATAACTGTGCTAGTAATCGATTTGCGTCGTTTTGTCTCGTGAGCTGTAGCCCGTGGAGAATGCACCCAGAGAAAGGGAAGACCCCCCTCCTTTGCGAAGTTGGGCTGTTGTACCTCTGGGGACAAGTTCGTTACCTTATCCACCATCCGACCGAGTTATCGGCTACTTACTCATTCTAGCCATCTCTGATTATGTAAATGTATCTAACAACTACATAGAACTATAGTGATAAACTAGTTTGGACTCTGTTTAGCTGCTATGTGAGTGTTACTGTTTGCCAATCCCATCCCTGGAAAGTTCTGGATCTCTTGGCTGTACTTGTAAATTGTGACATTCCTTCTGCTAAGAAGTCTCATACTTAGAATTTGCACATCTCCGTTGGTCGCCGCCGATCTGCCCCGGTACACAGGGAAAAGTTGCTTCTCCGGGTTGTAATTCTGATGGGAAGTGAGAAAAATCATTGACTAATTCTGGACGTAGAAATGGTGGACTGAGACTGAGATATTGAATGTTAATAATGAACCTGAAGTAATTCATCGAGCATGTCACCCGTTGCTTGTACAGTAAGAAATGTCGTGGCGCGACTTATTCTAGAAACACCGTTCAAAGGCGGAGAAGAAAATAAAGAAAAGAGTTCTTCTAAACTAGCCATTGAATCGACTACAAAATAATTAATAAATCCGCGTCCTCTTTTCGTTATTTGAAAATTTTCAATTGCCTCTTTATCATTATATATTGAAATGCGACGAATCTTTCACCATTCGGACCTACAGAATGTTCATTTGCTTCGTCCAAGGAAGAAAAACAAAAGCACTGTGCTCGTGGATGCCGTGATGCTTTGCATAGTTTGACCACGACTCTCGAACGAGCGATGATTGCACTGGGAAGAACGATTCGCGCGGGCAGGATTTGTGGTCCTTGTTTGTGGCCTTGCTCTCTGTTGACCCCAATCAGACAAATCTTCCGTTCGCTAATCATCAAGTCGCCCAATATAGAAATCCACTTGCTTGCTACCAAGCCCTAGTTGGTCTTCTTTGGCAGCTAGGGTTTACATCATTGTCACAAGAACGGGGCAGAGTCAAACTTTGTTTATAGGCTTCTAGATTCGTAACAATGGAATCAATCACGGATGAAAGAGACAACGGTATGCGTCCAGCATGTAAGTACGAATTCACTCAACTTGGAACGGGTTGCAATTGCAAGGGTTCGGTCAGCTTCCAAGTAAAACATGGGTGTACACGTGGGACTCATTCACAAAACCAAAATCCTCTTTGGATGGTTGTGGCATCAGCTGCCGGATTGCTGACGGCGTTTTTGCACGATGATACTCGTTAGGTGGATGGAGAAAACTCCTTCAACATCCTCGAAAGCAAAACTCACAAATGAGTAACGAGATCATAAAATCTCTCCAAATTTGATACACAGCCGAGGTTGCTCAATCACAAATAGCTCCTGCAGCATATAGCAAAAACCAAACCAAACCAAACGATGGACCAGCAAACATGTTGCTCCGCACTTTTCTTGCAATTACAACTGAATTGGGTCATCTGTTTGAGGAAGCAATATCAAACCCAGTCTGCACTGTAGACCAAATGGAGACCATGCCGAAAAGAAACACCATTCATCTCTGGTCCTTTCTTAATCCCTTCAGCCATGACAAGATAACGTCCGCACCTTTCTCCCACCAGCAATCTAGCATCATGTCATGAGCCACCCCTTCAACACAAATTGGTGGTACATCATAGTATTCGCCTGTTTCTCGTATCCCTTGAGCATCCTATGTATAAAACAGAGGAGAAATGTAAGCAGGACTCCAGACCATAGAGACAGCTAATGCAATGTCATTGATTATTAATGCAAAAAGAATATGGTATATGCAGAAATAGGCCATCAATGGCTCCAAGCAGAGTGTAACATTCCACGTACTTATCCTTGGAAGGATTTACAGATACATGCTCATTTCTAGGCTGCCATAGGGTTATGTTGCAACGGCATCCATAAAATAGAATGACCGGTACAGATGATGAACAGTAATTACCACTATGAAATCATCACTCGCTCCCACTACGAGAAGTTGAATCGAAGATTTTGGCACAGAGGGAACTGGAAGAGAAGCATTCAGCTGCCTTAGATCAAATAACGGCATCCTTGAACTACCCTTCATTAGTTCCTGGTAACTAAAGGAAAGGGAAAGTTTTAGGCCTCGACATCGTCAAATACCTTTGAGGATTACAATACATGCTGTATTGAAGTAGATATATAGTCACCCAACAATATAATTGTCCTCAAATATAAAAAGTATTCTGAGAAAGTGGAAATTGAACACTTGCATTTAAAAAATCTGGGGGGAAGCAATTTCAAGATGTCAACGTCTTTATTACCACTCTGGTTAGGTAATATGGTAAGAGCAACAAGTTAATATGCAAGAACGAGCAAGAAAGTTGACATTCATGATTCAGGTTAGTGCAATCCAGAATGCTTTCTTGAATAAGCATTCAGCAGCCATCAGGCTCAATTTCTATTTTCTTTCTTGTCTCGAAATGCATCAAGGTTATCAAAATTTCTTTATGCAGACATAATTTGTTAACAAATGTCTAACTTGACATTTGACAGAAAGAATATTGAAGAAGATACCAAAGTATAAGCATAGGAACCTACCGCTGCACCAGATGATCCTCCATTGCAGCAGAAAAGAATGTTTCCTTACAAAGGGGAAGAGAAGTTTGAAAACCTTTAGCAGCCAAACTGCGAGTGACCTATTAAATATAAAGGCACTTTATTATCAAATTACGCTACACTGGAATTGAGACAAGGAGAATAGTTTCTCTCAATGAAAAGAAACTACCTTATAAGCTGCTATAGGTTTGGTAAAGAGATATCGCCACACAATGCCACTGAACAAAAAGAAGAAACTATTAGTAGAGCCATTTTACTAATCAGTAAAGTAAGTAAAGGGCATATATTTCTTATGGGATCTGAAATCACCTATTACCAGAAGGAGGTACGGAGCAAACAAGCACAGCTCCTTCGAGGTCTGGAAACAAACTATCCCTCCCTAAATAAAAAGAAAAAACACATAACAGGATGAACGCCACACAATTATATGAGTAAAAGGTCGAATACAGATCAACCCAAGAGATCCCCATGAAAGAATAAGCACATCCAGGTAGCAATCAGGAATAGATCCAAGCATTAAGTACACATTAACACTAGCAGATAGCTCAAAATATTCAAGCCTTATGAGGTGATGCATTGTTATTTCTGCCTCAGCGCTCAGATAAAAAATATGAGATATACATCTCACTCAATAGGGACCATGATTATCCCAACGAAATATGCTAAAAGAGATGTCCAGATCCATATCATACAAAGACTAGCTTGTTCATATGAAGAACATGTTATTGGGAACCAAGATCATGGAAGCATTTTTCCATTCAACATATGTATGTCTGCTTTCAAATTCTTTGCTGCTTGGAAGCAAGAGTTTGACAAGAACCTCAAATCTACTACCACATTGATGCAGGTATCTCAGAATGCAGACTTAAACCAGCTAGATGCTAACCTGTACATTGCTTATTTCTTATGTTTGCGATGTAGTACTGGACAATAAGCCCTCCGAATGAATGTCCAAGCAGAACAGGAGGCAAGTTAAGTTTTTTGTCAATGAAGTCGGCAACATCAGCTGCGTGTGTCTACTGCACAATATGAGATGAGCATAAATAAGGACAGTGCTACTCACTCTATACATCTAAAACATTTAAAGGTTACAAGGAAAAAAAAAATGCAATAGCCCCTTGAAGAGACTCTCAGGTCAAAGAGCCAAGATACCTGGAGGGAACCAGCAACAGGAGCGGAAGGCGCATCACTTTCGCCCTGACAAGAAAAGGGAAGGTGTGATTCACATCATATCTCCAAACCAAGAACAAAGATTAGAACAGTGCTACTTTATGTTTAGAATTTGGAGGCTTTTTTTATTTTGGAGAAGTAAGCTGGAATCAAATTAGACATGAGGGAACAACTCCTTGCTGAACCATTTAAACCCAAAGTTTCAAACTGCACGTGTCGTGGAATGCATGAAGCACTTGTAAAGAAAGCACTTGTAAAGAAAGCGCTTCGCCAAGCATTATCAATGTGTTACATTGTCAGGAATTAGGGAAGGTTTGTGGTTCACATCATATTTCCAAACCAAGAACAAAGATTAGAAACGAATGCTACTTTATGTTTAGAATTTCGAGGCCTTTCGTTTTTGGAGAAGTCAGCTGAACTCAAATAAGACAAGAGAGCAACTCCTTGCTGAACCATTTAAACCCAAAGTTTCAAACTGCACGATTCGCGGAATGCATGAAGCACTTGTTAAGAAAGAGCTTCGACGAGCATTACTAATGTGTTACATTGTCGGGAATAAGTTAATACATCCTGCAACCCTAAGAACAGCTAGTAATAAATCTCTATTGATCATGTTCAAAGCTTTTGCCCAAAGGCAGACACCCTTTCTTTTGCAACCTCGAACAACTTCTCCAGGTTTCTCTTATTTGACAGAGGCATTAACTTTTAAATACCAAATATCCGCACACAAAATAATCATATCTTTCAATCCAACCCTCTCATTTTCTTTCAGATTGTTTCGAGGACGTATGTTTGGCTTCGAAGCATTTCCTATCAGGATAACAAAAACTGTGCTTATGAGGCAACAAGCTACCCAGTCAATGAACCATCATGAACGTCGTGATTCTGAATTTCCCAAATTCCATTCAGATGAGCATTCCTATATTAACTGCGTACCTTCTTAATTTTCGCACAAAACTCTTGAATTCGATCTACAGATACAAGCATCGATCGAGACTATCCGTCAGCGAGAGATACATATTACGGTTCTTTTATTTTTATTTTTTTTGTTACCTGACCGAGCAAGCTGACGGCGAAGCAGTCGAACCCTCGGCTGGAGAAGAAAGGCAACCAGTGCTCGGCCCAGCACCAAGCGGCGTGGTAGCTTCCGTGCACGAACACTAGCGGTGGATTGAGGTCTCCACCGCTCTTGTTAGCGCTTTCTTGCACGATGACCTCCATGGACAGACCGGAGGAGAGCTCGTGGAGGAGACGATTCTGCCCCGGCCTCAGCTCGTACTGGACCGCCATTTTCGGTGCTCCGACTCCATCGACCCTGGCGCGTGGTTTGCTGCTCGTTCTGAGACGGGAAGGAGTGCGCGTTGAGAGAGGATAAGCGCATAGACAGAGAGGAGCAGCCATTGACGAAAGCTTCGCTCCTTTTCCCGGACGGTCCAAGTCATCGAAAATTGAAAAATGAGAGCGAGTTTCTTGCCTTTAATGAATATGGAAAAAGCCACTAAAAACCCTAAACTATGCCCGCTGTGAGGCATTTATCTCAAACTTTTCTTGTGACACAAAAAATCCTAAACTTGTATGCATGTGACACATTTACCCCAAACTTGTGCTTGTATGACACATTTACCCCAAACTTTTTGTTGTGACATTAAAAACTCCAAACTTATATTCATGTGACACACCAATATAAGTTTATGATTTTTTTTGTTACAAAAAAATATTTTGGGATAAATATGTCACACGGGTATAAGTTTAGGGTTTTCAATGTCACAAGAAAAAGTTTGGGATAAATGTGTCACATGAGTAAAAGTTGGGATTTTTGGTGTCACAAAAAAAAGTTTAGGATAAATGTGTCACAGTTGGCATAGTTCGGGGTTTTTGGTGGTTTTTTCCCTAATGAAAAATGAAATTCAAAGTTTTTAAAAAATATATAATTGTGCATATCGTTTTGCTTTAAGTCCAAATTTACCCTCAAATTTGTGCAAATTTTCAATTGAGTCCTCGACTTCTTTTGGTACAAATTAAATCCTGTAACTTACTTTATTTTTTTCAATCAATTCCTTTTTTAAATTATCAAATGTAATTACATTGACGAGTGTTTGATGTGCTTTTTTTAATATTATAAAACAAAAGGGAGAAAAAGGCTTTGCGAATTCTAAAATTTAACGTATCGAAGAAAAAAATAGACACTTCAAACATTCATAATAAAATAATTAAGTGTGTTGATCAGAGAAAGGACTTAGATTAAAATATAAATAAGTTCAAGGACCTCATTTGCACCAAAAAAAAAAAAATTTTGAGGACCCAATTGCAAAAACTATTCATGTTAGATGACTAAAAGAATAAGTATGTGCTTTCCTTACCAAAAAAAGAAAAAGAAAAAAAGAATAAGTATATGCTTTTGGTCAACAAATATGATGTCCACTGACAACGCGTAAGCGGTAAAAGAGATTGTATTTGTCAGTAAGTGCATAACTAACAATATGGGTATGATCCTTGTTATGCATCTCGATCTATTGAATTGTTTTGATCGTCTATTAGTTTAATGTGAAATTTGAAATAAAATTATGTGTATTTAGTGATTTCTTGGGTAAAAAAGAAGAAAAGTACAGCTAACACATGTTAATTAATCCAATAGGTGATTCTTCTTAAATAACAAATTAGATCTCTTCATCGAGGAAATTAACTTTGTACATCTAGTAATTTGGTAATGAATGCGAATCCAGTGATAAGTTATTATTTGTCTCTTAACTAACTTTAAAATAGCATTTGTGCCATCATAAAAATTAGTATTTTTCACATTAAAATATATTATTGGCTTGTAGATGAGGTTGTAACATTCCTTGAAATCCATTTGAAAAGAAAAAAGAAAGAAGCCATTTCAAACAAATTAGCCGAAAAAGTTACAATTTTTTTTTTGGGTCTAAAAAAAGTTACAAATTGAAAGACAAAGGAATACAAATTTGTGAATGCTAGATCGAAATAATATGGAAAAAAAGGATAGAACTCGCAATTTTCTTAAGAATTTGGAAAATATCGATATTATTGATATAAGTATACATCTAGAATTCTTTATGCAAATTAATTGGATCTTTATAAATGTTGGCATTTTATAATTGGAATTCAAATTTGTCTTCAGTTAAGAAATATAAGTTATAGCTAATTAATTAGGGGTGACTTTTAAAATTTTCAATTTTCTTCGGAGTTTAAATTGCGTGTTATTTATAACGAAACACAAGAAATGTTCCATTACGTATAATAATTAACATCCGAATATTCATCAATAACTTATTCATGGCTTTTAAAGTTAAAAATAGAGATTACCTCATTTTAATAGTTACTATTAAGCCGATTGAGACATAGTTAATTCATCTTATTTACGTGCAACATCGGCAGAATAATCGCACTTAGAACGTTAAATTGATATTTGGCACTCGATTAATGTATTGAAAAAATTGTGAAAATAAAATAAAATATGGGAAAAAAAAATTCGAGTCAAAAGAAAAAGAAATAGAGAGCAATAAAAAAGTTTAGGGCATTATTGAACTTCCATACTTTTCCACGTCGCGTCAGGCCGACCTCAGTCTCCACCGGAGTTCCATCATTTCGTTTTCGTTCTTTTACAAAAAAATCCGCGATATATTGGTCTCCCTTCTCTGTTTCTCGCTCCTCTCTCTTCTCTCTCTCTCTCTCTCTCTGCGCTGAGGGTTCTGGCGAGCTTCACTGCTGCAAGATCTCGCAGCGATTCGCTTCCGGCCGTGGGATCTGATCTGTCCGACTGGACCGGCCGCTGATCCGATCAACCATGGCGGCTGCGAACGCTCCGATCACCATGAAGGAGGCCTTAACGGTCAGTTCAACTTCCTTTTTCTGAAATTCACTAAGCGTCGTCTACCGTTGATCGGAGTATCTCGAAGTGAAGCTCGATTTCGGCTGTGGATGCGAAGAGCGTGCAGAACCTTAAACGTGTCGTTGCTCGAGATTGTTGATGGCTATCCAAGTGGTTTTAGATCACTGACAGTCGTACATCTGTACAATATAAGTGAATTCGTATTATAGCTACTATTTGTCAGGCTAGGCATGATAATTTGGTGCCCTAGTTTAGATAGGGCAACTTCGGTTTCAGTTTAGATCAGCGGAGAAGACACTGTGCCGGTTCAATTTGGCAGTCAAGCAGTTTGAAATTGTGGCATTACTGGTGATCTTGGGAAGTTAGACGTGGTTTACTTTCTTTCTCCTATTAGAGCGAGTAATTGAGTTGTCTATTGGTCTGATCTTTTTTTGTTTGCAGCTTCCAAGCTTAGGCATCAATCCACAGTTCATCACCTTTACGCATGTCACGATGGAATCAGAGAAGTACATCTGTGTGCGCGAAACAGCGCCTCAAAATAGCGTGGTCATCATTGACATGAGTATGCCTATGCAACCTTTGAGGAGGCCTATTACTGCAGACTCAGCACTGATGAACCCAAATTCTAGAATTCTCGCTTTAAAAGGTGTGGATATTTTTTTTGAGAACCATCCGACACTTACTTTAGCCTTTTAGAGTTGTTGCGGTGTTACTACGTTTTGAAACTCGTTTCCATGTAATTGTCTGTGCTTTTGGGGCGCACTTGATTTATATTTTGTTGAATTTTTTTGGCGCATCATAATGAAAATGACATTTCAATCTGGTAGGATATGGGTGAAATACTGTATTCATAGGTGATGGTTCTGTGATCGACCAATTACTGTACACATTTGTCGTCTTCAGTGGGAAGATGGATAGTGATTCGGTAGCAGGGCATAATAGACCTGTCGTTTCTTATTGATTATTGTGATACATTTTCACCATATTGGGCTTCCTATTACCTGCTGGTTGCTCATATAGTTAGCCACAGCAGGGAGTTTAGGGTGTGTAAGATCTGCAATTTTATTGTATCATTACTTCATTTATACACACAATCGCAGGATATTTGATTTAGGGGAAGAATGGTTCTACTCGAATTATTTTTTCTTAATAACATATGATTTCTCAAGTTTGGTCAAATCAACAAGTCTTAGCAAATAGGTCCTTCAAGCAAAGAGTAACTCAATAATGGATGTTATATTTGCTTTTGTGGTTAGTATATCAGGCCCAGATGCGATGAATGAAACGTTAGACAAATCACGTTTCCGTGCCAATCTGGGTCTTTTGCCTTTTGATGTCCGGTCAGTTGAGATGGATTGCATAACAAGCATTGGGCTAAACACTGTTTCTCTGGAAGTTGGTCACTTGTTAAAGCCATGAATGTACTTCTGCCAAAATCTTGAAATGACAGTTTGCAGTGCAGCATCAGTGTGGTGAATTTCTCTGCAAGCATGGAGTTGAATTCACTTAGTTAAATATCTTCTGCATTTTTCTTTTTACATTGTTATGCACTCCTTGTTGATTAGCTGTTACATTCTTTTTGAAGCCCAACTTCCGGGAACCACCCAAGATCACTTGCAAATATTCAACATTGAGATGAAAGCAAAAATGAAGTCTCATCAGATGCCAGAGCAGGTGCTGTCCACTTACTTGCTTTCCTCCTTTATCGATCTTTTTCTCAAAAGGGTTGGAGGTTGACCTAATTCGGGTTCTTCCATTTATAGGTTGTCTTTTGGAAGTGGATTACTCCCAAAATGTTGGGTCTTGTCACCCAAACCACGGTATATCATTGGACAATTGAAGGTACCTAGCTTTTTCATGCTCCAATTACATACAGTTGATGATGCTTTACTTTACTATTCACCATCCTGTATGATGTGCATTGTAGGTGTACTAATGTGTGTGTTATCCCTTATTCTACTTCAGAATGTTATCCATCATATGTTTCTTATAAATAACCAATCTTCAGGTGATGCTGAGCCTGTAAAGATGTTTGAGAGAACAGCTAATCTTGTCAACAACCAGATAATAAATTATCGATGCGACCCTTCAGAGAAATGGTTGGTTTTGGTTGGGATTGCTCCCGGTTCGCCTGAGGTATGTCCTAGGGATTCTGTTGTTTGTCCGAATAAAGGTATTTGAAAAAACTTACCTTTTGTCAACATCAACATCAACATCACCTTTATCCCAAACTAGTTGGGGTCGGCGGTCGATGAACCCAAAAATAAATAAAAGAAAAGCAAGACTGATTGAGGGAAAAAAAATAATTATATAAAAATAAAAATATATAAATAAAAACCTTGCCTTTTGTGTTGAAGAATAATTCATATGTAGAAGAATCCGAGGAAAAGGTCTCTTGAGTGGCCACCTGTCGCTGTAGGTGAATGTGGAAAAAGACTTTCTCCCTTCTAACTGCTAATTTCGAAAAAAAGAGAAGCATGGCTGTTGTAGGTGCATGCCAGTCATGGGACAGTATGATTTGACTTGATTCTTTTAAATTTAAGCTGCTCTAATTTTAGTGGAGATGGTGTCCGTGATTCTTCTATCCAGCCTCAGTGGCCCATGAAATGTGTCCGTGATTGCTCTAGGTCTGCCCTCTTGTGGTTCACACTTCCTCTCTCATCATGTTACTAATTCTTTCTGAAACTTTTTCTCTATGGAAATGTAAAGTTTGTGGTCGGTACATCATGGTTTCAGACTTTCTATAAAGCATGTGTGGTGTCAATATTTTTCGTATTTCTATAATTTCTAGTCCCCTTTGATGGTCAAGTAACTTTGATGTCAAAATCTGTCTTCTAGCGGCCACAACTGGTGAAGGGGAATATGCAACTTTTCTCTGTGGATCAGCAGCGTAGTCAAGCCCTCGAAGCGCATGCTGCATCATTTGCAACTTATAAAGTGCGGTCACTTCACCTATCTTTTTAATCTATTGGATCATGTGCTTCGGTTGTCAACCCTGTTAATCTCTCTTCACCTCATGTACAGGTTCCTGGAAATGAGAATCCTTCAACTCTCATCGCCTTTGCAACGAAGACTGTTAATGCTGGTCAGATTGCATCCAAGTTACATGTTATCGAGCTGGGTGCCCAACCAGGTTTTCTTACATTGTGTCATTTGATTCTAGTCTCTTCTTTTCATTTATTCACAGGTCTCAAGAGTCCATCTGGATCTTATATATTGCCTGCTCCTTCTAACAATGCACTTTTATTAGCAGGGAAGCCGTCTTTTTCGAAGAAACAAGCGGATCTTTTCTTTCCTCCTGATTTTACTGATGATTTTCCAGTAGCAATGCAGGTATTAGAGGTGATGTTTGATTCTCCTGAAAATGTTAGAAAATTGCAACATATGAATTAGGTTTCGGATTTATTTGATGCAGATATCCCACAAATACAGTTTGATATACGTGATCACCAAACTTGGACTGCTATTCGTCTATGATTTGGAGACAGCTACTGCTGTGTACAGAAACAGAATTAGTCCAGATCCGGTATTTCTAACTGCAGAAGCTTCATCAGTTGGTGGTTTTTATGCAGTAAACAGGCGTGGCCAGGTCTTATTGGCTACTGTAAATGAGGCAACGATTGTGCCTTTTGTTAGTGGCCAAGTATGTGCATCAGATATGCGTATCTTCATAGTCCTCAAATTTCACCTTGGATGCTAATGTATCACGTTAACAATTATTTGGTGATTCTGCAGCTGAACAACTTGGAGCTTGCAGTGAATCTTGCAAAGAGAGGAAATCTTCCTGGTGCAGAGCAGCTGGTAATGCAATATACTCCTAATTCTGAGTAATTTGTCTATACATACTGGATGATTGATAGTGTAGGAGTTAAGTATTGCATAACTTGTGACCAAATGAGGGCAAAACTGACTGGTTTGGTTGTATTGGAATTTATCTTCATATGCGCATGGCCATTCTGTGATTGTTATCTCTTTCCTATCCATCAAAGTATCTCCTTTACGTTCATCTCCGTTTTGTCTATCTTGGCACGTACACATGCTTACATAGGCCTATGTTTGAACTTTAGTTACTTAGTTAAGGCAAATGGAACAGTTGTACAATCTGGAACCTAGTGAGTTTGGTTCTCCTGTGATGAAGTAGACTCAACAAAATTTTGGTTCTTTGTTTGGTTGATCTGGAGGTTTTATCTTGTTTTTTTTGGTTCCCCAACTTTGAGATTTGATAGTATGCTCTGAAGCAGCTATAGTTTTCTTAATATAACTGTACATGATTTGGCAGTTCTGCTTGATGTGGTCACTCTGAGAGCATGTCAAATGTGCTCTTGTAGATTTTTAATACCTCAGAGCTTATATATCTCGCATAATGAAATCAGAATATGTTTCCAAATTTATCAGGTTGTGCAACGTTTCCAAGAACTCTTTGCTCAAACTAAATACAAAGAAGCTGCTGAGCTTGCTGCCGAGTCTCCGCAAGGAATACTTCGCACCCCGGAGACAGTTGCTAAATTTCAGGTGCTTGTTTTTCTGACATTTAGAATAGATTTTTCTGTGATCATATTGTTGCTTCTTTTTCTTGGACAAATAGAATCCTGTTCCCTGGTCCTGACTGAAGTTGTTCGTGACAGTCAAAGTATGAAAATTCTGGCTATATGTATTTTTTATGAGATGATTCAGTTTTCAGATTCTGTCGTAGCTTCCTTTTCCTTATTTGGAAATTAATCTGTGGTTTGAAGAATATCCTAACCAATGGAGACTATCTTATCGATAATATTGCTTAGTATGGTAAGAAGAGTTTCTATTGGGACTGATTATATCTATGTTTCTTTTCGGCAATAATAAAATTTGTAGCAGTTCGCTTGGAATATTATTTGACAGATGATATGAATTTTTTCATCCTTGCCAATACTGCAGAGTGTCCCAGTTCAAGGTGGGCAAACACCACCTCTCTTGCAGTACTTTGGGACCCTTCTAACCAGGGGAAAGCTTAATGCATTTGAGTCATTGGAGCTGTCTCGCCTGGTTGTGAATCAAAACAAGAAAAACCTTCTTGAGAACTGGTTGGCTGAGGATAAGCTGGAATGTAGTGAGGAACTCGGGGATCTTGTGAAGGTCGGGTTTTATTAATGTTCTTTCTTTCTTTCTTTCAACTTCTTTAGTTCTAAGATCTACATGATATTCAATAGATCGCGGATATACGAAAAGACTAGTCTGGCTATATAAAGGTGTTCTTCTGCTTATATTCTTGGTCTTTTTATTGCAGACCGTTGATAATGACCTCGCATTGAAAATATATATCAAAGCCAGAGCAACTCCAAAAGTAGTTGCAGCTTTTGCTGAGCGGCGAGAGTTTGACAAAATTCTGATATACTCCAAGCAGGTCTGCCCAAATTTCCTATCCTTCAAGTAGAGTTTTGACTGCTATGTACATTTCTAGAGTCCTCTTCTTGTTATTTCTTCACTTCAGTTTTCTTGGATCTTATGCGCTGCTTTTTTTCTTCTAGGTTGGGTACACACCAGACTATCTCTTCCTTTTGCAGACAATTCTGCGAACAGATCCTCAGGTGTGCTCTCTGTAGTTATATCTCATACTCGTGAAGATACCTCTCTTGCTGTGTCTCTGTCCTAGGCAAAGAAAAGCAGCTGCAGTATAGCTAACTAATATCCCAATGGCTATGCACATGGGCAAGTTCTCACACAGACATATTTTCACCAAAATTTGTTATGTGGTACGGGAAAGGGTGGTATAACTGGCGCGGTATATGAGTCATGTGACTACGGTTTTTTGTTTGCTCTTCCAGTTCACTATAATTCTTATCAACCTAGTTGAATGATTGCGTACAAATGCTGTTCTTACTGTAATCTTTGCCCTATGGATAATTTACGTTTCTGTCCTTGCTCCTATTTGGACTACTGAAGGGCATTGATGGCATTAGTTTGGTGAATCCCTTACATTATTCACTGCTTAAATTGACCTTTGAATAGCATAATATCCGGTTGGGCAGCAAGTTCGCCTAATGTTGGTTAGATTTTGTTCAGATGCATGCAGAGTCCATCAAAATTTTTTTTCATGAAATAGCTAGGGTCAGGTGTTTTTTCGCAAAGAGGGAGGTGGAAGAGGAGGATGACACCTTGGACATTATTATAAATCCCCTATTGTGGGCCAAGAACATTCTTATAAACTTATATGAATTGCATACCTGTTAGTGTGCTCTGTGGGTCGCACGCATGCTTGTGCGATCATTTAATAATTATGTTTTAACTTACTTTTCATGCCATCTCGACAAAGAAAGTTTTCTGATTTCTTTACTTCAGGGAGCTGTCAATTTTGCACTAATGATGTCTCAAATGGAGGGAGGTTGTCCTGTGGATTACAACACTATAACAGATCTCTTTCTTCAGGTTTGTCTATAACATTTTTTCAATAAGCCTGTTATGGTTTTCAATTTTTCAGGCTAGTCTCTGTAATTTAATTTGTGGCTCTTTATTGCAATGTACACATTATGCTGCCCAGGTTTTCAATTTTTCAGGCTAGTCTCTGTAATTTAATTTGTTGCTCTTTATAGCAATGTACACATTATGCTACAAGGGCTTATCTAAGGTTGCTAGTCATAATGTTTTTTGTGCATAAGAATGTAATATGTCTGATTCCATCTGGCACGTGCAGAGGAATTTGATCCGAGAAGCGACTGCATTCTTGTTAGATGTACTAAAGCCAAATTTGCCAGAACATGGTTTTCTTCAGACAAAGGTAATTGATAATATCAGTATCAAGGATACTCTGTAGTTTTCTATGAATATACGCATGACTTTTGTCACTAACAAGGCTTCAATATCATAGGTTCTCGAAATCAATCTGGTCACTTTTCCAAATGTAGCTGATGCCATCTTGGCTAATGGCATGTTCAGTCACTATGATCGTCCTCGAATTGCCCAACTTTGTGAAAAAGCCGGTCTCTTTGTTCGGGCCCTGCAGGTATAGTTTGAGATTTTTGGGTTAATCTCATACATACTATGAGAAATTCGGTTATTCTGACATTGACTATCTATTATCTGACAGCACTATACTGAGCTGCCAGATATCAAGCGTGTCATTGTGAACACACATGCCATTGAGCCACAGGTTTGCATTTTTTTTTTTTGTTGTGTTTTTTCTCTTCTTTATGGTGGGTGTTCTGAAATTGGGCCTGAGATTTTGGGTTTACCTGCAGTCACTTGTTGAGTTTTTCGGTACACTATCGCGAGAGTGGGCTTTGGAGTGCATGAAGGACCTTTTGCTGGTCAATCTGAGGGGCAATCTTCAGATTATTGTACAGGTATTGTACCTTTCCTTTTCTTCTTAAGTTTCTCCTCTCCCATTTTCAGTAACTACACGAAAGATATGTGTACAGGTTGCGAAGGAATATTGTGAGCAGTTGGGTGTTGATGCATGCATAAAGATTTTTGAACAATTTAAGTCATATGAGGGGCTGTATTTTTTCCTAGGCTCGTACTTGAGCTCCAGGTTAGTGAGGGATATATTTCCCTGTCATTTGTTCAAAGTTCACTTAAAACTGCTGTGTCGGTACATTGGATGAAGCTGTCTCCTTTCTTGTCAATTGTGCCAGTGAGGATCCTGACATTCACTTCAAGTACATTGAGGCTGCTGCTAAAACTGGACAAATTAAGGAGGTGGAACGTGTGACTAGAGAATCAAATTTCTATGATCCTGAAAAGACTAAGAATTTCCTGATGGAGGCCAAGCTTCCTGATGCACGGCCGCTTATTAATGTTTGTGATCGTTTTGGCTTTGTGCCTGATCTCACACATTATCTTTACTCAAATAACATGCTTCGATATATCGAGGGTTATGTCCAGAAGGTATGAGATCTTACGACTTCAAGCAGCGACTTTCTGCATTCACTTTATATGAAGTTTATAAGATTCTTTGCCTCTTTGGTAGGTCAACCCTGGAAATGCTCCTTTGGTAGTGGGGCAGCTGATAGACGATGAATGCCCAGAAGATTTCATAAAAGGCTTAATTCTTTCTGTTCGATCTTTGCTACCAGTGGAGCCTCTTGTTGACGAGTGTGAAAAGAGGTGTGGATTTCCCTCTTTCTTGCTTCTGGCCCTCTGATTCTTGCACCTGTTCTGTGATGGATTATCATCCTTACGAGCTTCTGATCAAATTAATGTTCTCATGCGTGGGATCTGGTTTGCAGGAATCGACTCCGTTTGCTCACTCAGTTTTTGGAGCATCTCGTGAGTGAGGGAAGCCAAGATGTACATGTCCACAATGCTCTTGGTAAAATCATCATCGAAAGTAACAATAATCCGGAGCATTTTCTCACAACCAACCCATACTATGATTCACGTGTTGTGGGTAAATATTGTGAGAAACGCGATCCTACTCTCGCGGTTGTGGCTTACAGGAGAGGCCAATGTGATGATGAACTTATCAATGTGACGAACAAAAATTCCCTGTTCAAATTACAAGCCAGGTTTGGCACATGCTTCATGTCACAATTTTTTATTGTCATTGATAGAATGATCTGTTCCTTTGTTAATTTCATCTCATTATCATAGGTATGTAGTTGAAAGGATGGATGGTGATCTCTGGGAGAAAGTTCTGGACCCTGAGAACTCTTATAGGAGACAGCTAATTGATCAGGTTGTCTCTACGGCTTTGCCTGAGAGCAAGAGCCCAGAACAAGTTTCTGCAGCTGTTAAAGCTTTCATGACGGCTGATCTTCCTCATGAGCTAATTGAACTTCTTGAGAAGATTGTGCTTCAGAATTCTGCTTTTAGTGGGAACTTCAACTTGCAGAACCTGCTTATCTTGACAGCCATCAAGGCAGATCCATCTAGAGTTATGGATTATGTCAATAGACTGGATAACTTTGATGGACCAGCGGTTGGGGAAGTAGCTGTGGAAGCCCAACTTTACGAGGAAGCTTTTGCAATTTTCAAGAAGTTCAATTTGAATGTCCAGGCTGTAAATGTCTTACTGGATAATATTCAAAGCATTGAACGAGCTGTTGAGTTTGCATTTAGGGTTGAAGAAGAGGCTGTTTGGAGTCAGGTAGCCAAGGCCCAACTAAGGGAGGGTCTTGTCAGTGATGCTATTGAGTCATTTATCCGTGCAGATGATGCCACTCAGTTTTTGGATGTTATTCGTGCTGCTGAGGTTGCTAATGTCTATCATGACTTAGTGAAGTACCTTCTGATGGTGAGGCAAAAGACGAAAGAACCCAAGGTGGATGGCGAGCTGATATTTGCATATGCCAAGATTGATAGATTGGGTGATATTGAGGAATTCATCCTCATGCCAAATGTCGCCAATCTTCAAAATGTTGGTGATCGCTTGTATGATGAAGCCTTATACGAAGCTGCCAAAATCATTTTTGCCTTTATTTCTAACTGGGCCAAGTTGGCCAGCACACTTGTGAAGCTGAGACAATTCCAGGGAGCTGTTGATGCAGCTAGAAAAGCCAATAGTGCAAAGACATGGAAGGAAGTTTGCTTTGCCTGTGTTGATGCCGAGGAGTTTCGCTTGGCACAAATGTGTGGTCTCAACATCATTGTACAGGTGATATATCAATTTCGCGTTTATTCATAGACTAAGTCATCTTTCTATCTTCTTCTCCTAGCTCTTCGGATAGAACACTTTTGGCAGGTAGAAACTAGGAGAGCTGGTAAACTGGAAATTTGCACTTGGGTTGCCTCCTTACATGCTTTCCAGATGGATGGGCTTCTTGCTACTTCAGTTAACTGAATGATTTGTATCTCCCACCCAATGTTCACTTGACTTTGCCTATTTGAATGCTGTAGGTGGATGATTTGGAAGAAGTTAGTGAATATTACCAGAATAGAGGATACTTCAACGAGCTTATCTCTCTCATGGAGAGTGGTCTGGGTTTGGAACGTGCACATATGGGCATTTTTACCGAGTTAGGTGTCCTTTATGCAAGATACCGTCCGGAGAAGCTTATGGAGCACATTAAGCTGTTCGCCACTCGGCTCAATATTCCCAAGCTTATACGAGCTTGTGATGAGCAGCAGCACTGGCAAGAACTCACCTACTTATACATCCAATATGACGAGTTCGACAATGCAGGAACAACCATAATGAACCATTCTCCTGAAGCATGGGATCACATGCAGTTTAAAGATGTCATCGTCAAAGTTGCCAATGTTGAACTGTACTACAAGGCTGTGCACTTCTATTTGCAAGAACATCCTGATTTAATCAATGATGTTCTCAATGTGCTTGCACTTCGTGTGGATCATACACGTGTTGTTGACATTATGCGAAAGGTTTTACATGTGACTTTGAAGTTATATCTTGGCCTCAATTTTGTTTTGCTTGTTCTAACTTTGTGGATAAATGTTTGCGTATTCTCAATTTCAGGCTGGTCACCTGCGACTTGTCAAGCCTTACATGGTTGCAGTACAAAGCAACAATGTTTCTGCTGTGAATGAAGCTCTGAACGAGATCTACGTAGAAGAGGAAGACTATGACAGATTGCGTGAATCTATTGATTTGCATGATAACTTTGATCAGATAGGCCTCGCGCAGAAGGTTATACAACATTCTTTTGATGCGGCTTTTACTTTTGGTATATATATATTTTTTTACACTAATGACTGCTGTTTTACCTTGAGCAGATTGAGAAACATGAGCTTCTTGAGATGAGACGGGTTGCTGCTTATATCTACAAGAAGGCTGGTAGATGGAAGCAATCAATCGCATTGTCCAAAAAAGATAACCTTTACAAAGATGCCATGGAAACAGCATCTCAGTCTGGTGACCGTGAACTAGCAGAAGAGTTGCTTGTTTATTTCATTGAACAGGTACTTCTCTTGCAAATAGATCCTCTGTTCTCCTAGTGGGAGTGCATTCTGCAGACAGGAATTAACTATCTAGAGATTCCTAACTGGCTGAGATTAATTTGCCAGTTTTTCTGAAACAATCTGTTAAGTTGAAATGCTTCGCTTGTATTAATGCATGGAGATGTCTTCAAGTGCCATCTCCTTTTGGAGTCTGCAGCAGAAGAATATGAGGTTGTCATTTGTACTTGTGCATTCATATACATTTGTTTATTGGCCCAACACTTTAGCACTGGTGGTGTGATGGCTTCATGGATCCGAGACAGACACGGTTGAACGAGGTCTCTTTCAATAGGAAGATGAACAACTTCTATCCAACTGGATACTCTTTGCTTTGATCTTTTCTTTTTGCATCTCCTCCCTTAATGTTTGGAATGGTGTGCATGTGTTAATCCGATCCTGGTGCAATAATTATTTTTTCTCCTTGATCTGTGCAGGGAAAGAAGGAATGCTTTGCTTCGTGCCTCTTTGTCTGTTACGATTTAATCCGGGCAGACATTGTGCTTGAACTTGCCTGGATGAACAATATGATTGATTTTGCTTTCCCATATCTGCTTCAGGTGATGACTTATTGTACTGTTACATTTACTCTGACAATGCATGAATGAATGTTGCTTTCTGTTGATATGTGAATTTGTTGCTCTCGCAGTTCATCCGCGAGTACACTAGCAAAGTTGATGAGCTTGTGAAGGACAGGATTGAAGCTCTCAGTGAAGTAAAGGCTAAAGAGAAGGAAGAGAAGGATGTCATTGCACAGCAGGTAATTAGTCTTTGGTCGTCACATTCTATTGAATTGATAAGTACTTGGTGTGTACTGTCTTGTGGTGTTCACTAGCTACATGTGGAAATCCTAGTGTGAGCTTTGCATATAGCAACCAGCTCTTTGTTTAACCACTCGGTTGTTACTTTTAAGACTAACATAGTTATTGCCCCAAATCCTCGTTATTTGTTTGTTACCGAGTCATCTCAGCTGTCTTTTGTTTGCTAGAACCAATTTTCCCAGGTTTCTATCAGTATGTCCTACTTGAGTATATGACGAACAATTTACTTATTTGACTGCATTTTTCCTTTGGCAGAACATGTATGCTCAGTTGCTGCCTCTAGCTTTGCCTGCACCCCCGATGCCCGGTATGGGAGGACCGGGGATGGGAGCAGGGTTTGCTCCCCCACCACCAATGGGTGGGATGGGGATGCCTCCTATGCCACCCTTTGGCATGCCGCCTATGGGAAGCTACTAAAATTCATGGAAGATGGACCTTGCTATTCATTTCTTTGATAGCTGTAGCTTCACAAGACTTTGTGGGCTCAAAGTTTTCGTTATTGCTCTGGAGGGGACAGAGTTGGGGTGCTGCGCAATAACTGTCTCAAGTTTTTGTATCTTTCATAGGCTTGTGGGTAATTGTTGTAACACAATTGTTTTCGGTTAGGAAGCGGCATTCTTTTGCTGTTGTAGAGCGTCAGGGGAAGAGGATCTGCTTGTATTCTAAGTGATCTTATCGGTGTCTATTGAGGGAAACAATAGTAAACTACAAGAAGATATATAGACCGAATCCCAGTGTGAGGAGATGTGTTAGCATGTTTGTTTCCTACTTTGTCGCTTATGCTTCCATCGGAAATCAAGTGAGTCGTCGCTCGAGATGGTTTCAGCATTTGGCCAGAAAAGGAGTTGCTTTCAGTAGATCTGAGGCTGACTTCTGTTCTGATGATTGTTCCAGGACTCTGAAAGCGAATCATTGAATGTTCAAGTTACTATGTTCTTGGAGTCTTGATTCCATGTCTTGCGATGATTTTGGCTCACCTCAACTTTCTTTTTCGTTTTTGTGCGCTCGGTATCGAAGGTTCATGTGTTCTTTTCTTTGGTTTTTCCATTTGTCTGTCTTTGCTTTACGATGTAAACATATAAATCCGTCTTTTAAGCGCGTTTTAGTTACTATTAGAATCGCATCTAATAAATGGAGAGACTAATCTTTGACCGTGTGTTATTGCTACATGAAATAGTTGATGAATATACTGTTAAAGTGGCTATTTGGCACGAGACCATCACACTAGTTGGGCTTAATTTCTAAAAAAAAAAAATCTCACTTTTAGGTAGAGGTGGCCGGTTTCATGGAACCGCCGGTTCCGGGCTGGTTCCGGTTCCGATTTAGAACTGCTGGTTCCTAGGCCCAATAACTCTTTTTTCCCGGGCCTCCTCCCTTTTTTTTTTTTTTTTTTTAATCGGGTCGGAATCGGCGGTTCCGAGCCGGTCAACGGGCTGGTTTCGGGTCCCGGTTCAATTTTGGTCATGTCTACTTTTAGGTTTGTAATTAGGTTTTTTAATTCTAGTTCTGTCTCGGTTTTCTTTTTTCTTTTTTATTTATTTTTATTTTTTTTATTTTTATTATAAGTATGAACAAATTTTTAGGGGTTCATTATAAAGACGGGCGTCTTACCAATACTCTCACCTTCACATGGAATTATGACAGTTTCCTAACCATATTCCGCTATTGAAGTTCATCTTGCCTGGTTTTCCTCCATCAAAAGCATTTGAGAATTTGTTAGGACATTATCAATTGTTTTAAAAACTTAAACTACTAGAGGAAGGCATTTACTGTATTTAGTCACTTTTATAAATATATATTGTACATGTAAATAATATGTTTATAAAGCATGCTCTGCTTTAGCATCTCTCCGATTGGGCAAGTGTGTGTATGCCAAAAATTAAAAAAAAAATTATGAGGCTTGGTATGAAACGGGTCAAAGCGGACAACACCTCAAATGGCTTAATCTAGGGATGGCTTAGAGCGGGACTCCCAATAGGTGTCCGATTTGAGACGAATCATGCGAAAGTTAGTGGGCTCGTGACGATTCGTTCGGATGAGAACGGGGAGTGGTTACTATGTTATAATGCTCCAATAAGGAGCGGCTCTCGACAGATTTCCAAGATAGTGAAAGAGGCAAGAATAAAATGCATGAGACACTGAACATGAGACTATATGTGAAAATTGAAATTAAGTGTGCTCAGATTAGAGCATTGTCATAATGCATAACATCTTAGGAAAATGCATGTCTATACACCAAACGACAAAATATTAAGGCTCGGTATACGTGTCAAAATGGACAATACATCGAGTGAATTTATTTAGGAATGTCACATTTGCTTTACGATGTAAATATCTATGTCTGTCTTTTAAGCATATTTATACTTGAATCGCATCTAGAAGATGGAGAAATTAATACGTATATCTTTGACTGGCTATGTGATTGCTACATGAAATAGTTGATGAACCAACTGTTAAGTGGCTATCCGGCATGAGATAATCACACTAAACATGAAATATTTGGGCTTAATTTTCCAAAAAATCTCAACTTTTTTTTCTTTATAAAAAAAAAAGCATTCACAAACTTTCACAAATTCATTATCGGACGGCAGCGCGCTCTTCACTAATATTCTCACGTTCACATGGAACTATAGCAAACTCCTGATGATAAATTAGTGGTGATTTTTTTGAGGCGTTTGCAGAATTCAGATTAAAGTGAAAGTAGATTACTTATCGGGGCAAAATTGTGATTAAATCTAAAGTTGAAGGATTTTTTTTTTTTTTACGAAATTAGGCGGATGAATTTATTGCGAACTGGCTGTTTAGCACGCGATACTCACGCGCCAGTAGAATACCTCCCGGATGCACGTTCAGATCTTCTTCTTCTTCATCTTCGTGCCGTCGTCGTCGAGAAAGTCGGTGATCAAGTTTCGCCATTGAAGTTCATCTTTGCCTGGTGTTCCTCCACCAGAAAGCATACTCTGCTTTCTAGCATCTCTCTTCAACTTCACTCAACCGTCGCCCTCCCACCTCCGCTTCCCCCACAAAACAAGAAGTTCCCGAACGAGTCAGCAAATTCCTCCTCGATGGCGGCCGTCATCCTCATTTGGACTCTGGTCGCCACACTCGCGTCCCTTGCTCTCTTCTTCGCTTCGCGCATCGTCTCCTGCCGCGCGAGCAGGAAGAGAGCCGTCGGATTCTTCCATCCGTACACCAACGACGGCGGAGGAGGGGAGAGAGTGCTGTGGTGCGCCGTCAAGGCCGTGCAGGAGGAGCGTCCCGATCTCGACTGCGTCGTCTACACCGGCGATCACGACGCGTCTCCCGATAGCTTGATGGCCCGTGCGATCGATAGATTTGGAGTCAAGCTGCTTCGTCCTCCTGAGGTTCAAATTCTTTTTACTTTGCTGAACTTATTGTTTGAGCTATTGCTACTTTGGTCTAATTAAGTCGCACGTCAATCGAAGTTTTAATTAGTATTACGTGCTTTAAAATCGGTGATCGGAGGATCTCAATCGATTTTTTGGTTGAGGAGCTGTGCTCTTGGTTCATAAATTGTCTTGCCAATGTAAGCATGTGAGGTCGGAATTGGATGTCAGATAGCGCATTCACACTCTTATGCAGCTTTGTTAGCTCTTGTCAAGGATCGTAGACTGTAGACATAATGAATTCACTTAGTATTTGAATGGAACAAGCATATAGCATTACTTGAGGAAAAAGATACTTCATAAATGGCGTGAAATGTACTAGGAATTTTGCGTGGGATGTCATTTGTGTGAGAGATAAACGCATATCTTAAGAGGTGACGCTAGCATGTAGTGCTAGCAAATTTTCATCTATTTTTGTCATGAGGGATTCTCCTAGCAATTTTTGAGATCGATAAGCTCTAACAGTATGCTCTTGTTACTCATACTCAAATCCTTAGGTTGTCCATCTGTGCAAGAGGAAGTGGGTCGAAGAAACTACTTACCCACGTTTTACTATGATCGGCCAAAGTCTTGGTTCCATGTATCTTTCATGGGAAGCGTTGTGCAAGTATACTCCATCATTCTATTTTGACACCAGTGGATATGCTTTTACGTATCCTGTTGCACGAATTTTTGGATGCGTAGTTATGTGCTACACTCATTACCCTACTATCAGCACGGACATGTTATCTCGTGTTCGCCATCGGACTTCTACCTATAATAATGAAGCTTCGATAGCTCAGAGGTATTGGATCTAATCTGATGCTTTTTTATTTATCAGTGCGCACTCCTGTTGTAGATGTTCTATAGAACTTCTTAAACAGGATGGTTCTTCCCTTGTCCCTTTGTCCGTAGCTCCATATTACTACCTTATCTCCCTCAATTATGTGCCCCTGCTTAATTGTGTCATTGGCACCATTCCTTCTAAAATCTGGCAGTCATGTAGTGGTCTGGTGTGTGGTTTTGGATATCTGAATATTGGTGTAATTCATGCATACAAACATATGTGTGGTTTTGTATATTCTCTGTTATAGTCAATTCTGATGTAACTCTCTCCTTGTGGGCAGTTTTTGGCTATCCAGATGTAAAATCATATATTACATAATTTTTAGCTGGATGTACGGGTTTGTTGGGTCTTGCACACATCTTGCAATGGTTAATTCTTCATGGACAAGGTCGCATATTGAGAAGCTTTGGAGAATTCCCGATCGAATTAAGCGAGTTTATCCTCCATGCGATACATCAGGACTGCAGGTTTGTTGTGCTGTTATCATTCTTTACTATATTTCTGGGCCTTCTCACTCTCTCGAACGTGTAGGTCAGACTAGCATATGTATGCACACATTAACCATACACTCAACACATCGACATAAACACACCAATGGAAAATGAGTTCTACGAGAAAGTTAGGTTGGTCTTGCTACAAATGGACAGACTGCAATTGTCACAATATGGACATCCGGCTGTAATGCTCCCCTGCTCCTTTTCTTTCCTGCTTTTATTCTCATCGTGTCATGTCCTCCTCCCCTTATTGAATTGTGAAATGATGTACCCATTATATTCAGACCACTTTTGTCACTACTTACTTGACCAGTTGACAGTTTAACTCTGCATTTTAATTTGTATGGTAGTCTACCTGTGTTTTCTTTTTTCTAGCTAGTTAATTCTTGTTTTTGTGTATTCTGATTATGATCTATGTACATTTTCTATTATCAATAATTCGTCGGTTTTTCTGCTGTTAATTTTTCACCTTTTCAATACATGTAACTTGTTGTGGTCGATATTCCATTCCCTAAAACATTTTTGTTGAAGCAGGCGCTTCCCTTGGAAAGACCAGTTACTGTGCCAACTTTCATTTCTGTTGCTCAGTTTCGTCCAGAGAAGGTGGGAACATTTATGCCAACCTCATAATGACGAGGTATCTATCATTTTAGTGGCTCACACGGGCCTTTGGTAACTTAGTGCTTATGCTTTAAGCTTGATTGTCATATCTCAGGCACATGTTCTTCAACTTGAGGCATTCGAACTTTCTATGAGAAAGTTAGATGCAGACATGCCAAGACCTAAGCTCCAATTTGTTGGAAGTTGTCGGAATAAATCAGATGAAGATAGGTTAGAAAGTTTGAAAGTCAGAGCAGTTGAACTAAAAGTGGAAAGGGATGTGGAGTTCCATAAGAACGTAATGTACAGGTCTGTGCCGCTAAGACCCCAATTAGGCCTAACTTTGTTCATTGCTTTATTCTGGAAAATAGATTGACTTTGCCATATGGCGAGTTGGGTTTTTAGACCACAAGCAATATCTGGATGATATAACCAATATTTTGGCGGTATCTCCACACAATAATATCTCTTGAGGACTGCTATGAACTTCTCGATTAGACTTTTTCATGCGCAATGGTATGTTGGTTCAAGCTCACATTAATAAGCTATGATGTAATAGAAATGCAAGAAATTTGATGGATTTAATGTAATCATTGGCTCTTAGCGCTAAGTAAAGTGAAGATGAGAGAGGACGGAAGTGTAAGTGAGCTTACTGGCAGGAGCCCACTCGAGCACACTACATGGGCCAAGAGCTTATAGAACCCACTCTCACCAATCTATTTTATATTTGTGAACCCAAGTTCAAATATGGCTGAATTCGGATGTGTATGTTCGACATGGAAAAAGGGAAGGTGAGATCAAAGGGCATACCCTAGCACTTCTTGCATTAAGTGACGTTAAGAGGAATGTCCAGACAACAGACAACAAGATTCACTTAATATAACTCAGTTTCTCTGTGGTGGGGAGGAATATATAGTCTGATGCACTGATTGGCATTTTGCTAAACAGTAGGCTAATAGCTGGTAAAAAGTTAAAAGCTAAGTTGGTTCTCATCTGAATATTTCTTCTTGGGGGTTCAATTCATCATATCCTCCATGTATGTAATTGTTGATTTTTGCTCATCTCTTACTTCACAGTTGATAGATGAACTATCCACTAGACTTTGGTTTTGACAGCTTTCTTACTTGGCAGGGACTTGGTAAAACTTTTAGCAGGTGCAACTGCAGGACTGCATTCTATGATAGATGAGCATTTTGGAATAAGTGTAGTAGAGTACATGGCTGCCGGAGCCATCCCGATCGGTATAGATTTAATCACTTTAGAACTATAAATGAATTCCCTGGCCTGTCTTCATGCACATTGAATGTTTGCTTTTTGTCCAGCTCATAAGTCCGCTGGCCCAAAAATGGACATTGTCTTGGAAGAAGATGGACAGCAGACAGGATTTCTTGCCCAAAATGTTGAAGAATATGCTGATGCCATCCTGAAAATCATAAGGATGCCAGAATCCGGGAGAGTCAATATGGCTGCAGCCGCGAGGAAGCGTGCGTGCAGATTTTCTGAGCAAAGATTTTATGAAGACTTCAAGGCTGCAATTCGGCCAGTAATGGGTACATCATCGTCTTAAACATGTTATGATGTAACTGTGAGCGAGAGGCCTAGTTGTAGCTTTAGGTGCGAAGAAGCAGTTGGCTTCTCCTTTTTCTTTTTTCTTTTTTTACTAACCAGAAGACGGGTGCTAGAGATCCTATGTTTGATCGCATGGCAGCTGATATTAGGAATAGAGCAAAGGCAACTATCTTCGATCAGGACACAGCAAATTACACAATTATTCATTGATCTCCATCTGTTATGCTCCAAGGGGCTGCAGGACGCATACCTAGGAGCGGCTTACGTTCTCTCCTCCTAAAGGAAAGTTGAAATGCTATGCATAGCTTTGATGTATCGGGATCATGTTCCAATCTGACGCGACTCCATGGTTGCTGGATGGTACGAGAGACTTCTTTTTAGGTGTTATTCTCTTCATTTCATTTGCGGGCATGTCTTGAGTTTAAGGTTGACTATGACACCGCCTTGTTTAGATGACTAAACTACATCCTCCTTAAATCTAGCTAGGGCTGTCGATTTTCAACACGACATGGTTTCATTTCATTTGATTTTAGATGATTTAAGTAAAAAAATTCTGCTTCTGACTCGAACCTCTTCTTTTCAATCAGAAAATTGGCTAGAATCAATTACCAATTATCAATGATAAAGAGTGATAATGCCCTAATACGACTCTTTGTTTTTTTCCTGATTCATTAGTTAAGCCAATTCCAATAAGTTCAGGTAAACTTCAATTTCATTCAGTTTTAGGGCCCGATTCTATTTGACTTTTGACCCAACTGATCACCCGGTTGATTAGCTGGCCGAATTATCATGTGGAAGCCAATAGGCATGCGGCCTGTTGGTAAAAGGATTTGGGCATTTTACAAAGAGGTAGAGTGAAAGTCAAAGAGATGAGATTTAGAGATAGGAGGGCTAAGCAAGTTGGACCAATCGAATAAAAAATATTATGGATCAGATCAAACGGGTGGTCCCGTTCTTGGTTTCATAGGGCGGTAGTTTGATTTTCGATTCTTAAAATTAAAACCGGTGGCCAATCCAAGAAAAGGCGTTTTAGTTTGCATGGTCTAATCATTGATCCCGAAAATTTCTACAATAAAATTAGGTAGGTCGCTTGTATAGTTTCCTGTCCACAATTCTGCTATTTAGTTTCTAAAATAATTTCACCGGAATGTAGTAGTAAGAGAAATCCCTGTAGGGTAGAAAGTGTAAGTACGTCTTCAAATTGAAATTCTTTGCTTATGTACCTTATGTTACAAAGTAACAAATATTATAGTTGGGTCAATCATTCATTGAATGATAAATCACTACAAGTGATGGAGATATATGATTTAAAAAACCAACGAGCAACCAAAGCTGTATGCATTATATGAATAGAAAGCAAACGGCCGAGATCATTTAATACGACGGTATGAACACGATACCAAGATAAACCCATGTAAATACCCTTTTATCAACGAAAAATAGACACTATGTAACTTTATTGCATTGGAAAAAAAAATTCTAGGGACCTCCTCTTTTCAAGGGATTATCTCAAAGAAAAGATGATTTTTTTTCCTATTACTTTTTTTTAATAAAAATGGAACAATTCGCTTTCGTAGGAACAAAGAAAAGTAGATTTATTCTATATCCGATAAGTACCGATATGCAATGGGGCGATTTGATTTCCAGTTCG
Source organism: Rhodamnia argentea (assembly GCF_020921035.1). Lineage (NCBI taxonomy): Eukaryota > Viridiplantae > Streptophyta > Magnoliopsida > Myrtales > Myrtaceae > Rhodamnia > Rhodamnia argentea. The sequence continues at coordinate 2,244,481 of NC_063154.1, read as the reverse complement.
AGGAGTACAGGACCAGATGGGTTGATTTTAATATTTATTTTTTAAAAAATTCTTTTAAGTAATTTCCTTGTTTCTTTCCCTCTCTCACGTCTCAGTGTCTTGACACCTCCAGCCGTCTTCTTCCCCTCGCCCTGTTCCGCTCTTTCCCTCTCTCTCGCGCCTCGCCCTCTTTCGCCTCGGTGGCTCGAATCAGTAGCACCAACGTAGCTTGTGTGGGCTCTGATTGCATCCACAATTGCTCCTCTCTCTCTCTCTCTGGTGGCGCCTCCACGCTTGGGGTTGTGACAATCGTCGATCACAGAAACTCTACCTACTACCACCGCTGAGCCCTATTTTACCTCCAATCGAGCTGTGTCGAAATTATAACTAAAACTTGTGCTCGACCCAAGGCTTGGGTCCGGGGCTCATCACCACCCTCGTCTAATCAGTTCGTCTCACCGTTGATTCCTTCTCCTTCGCCTTCACCTGTTCAACGCCCGTAGCTCGTTTCGTGGCCATTCCCAGCCACTAACCCCTATTTTTGACCGAGATAGTAGTAGGTTCATCTATCACTGGAGGTTCCATCGTCCGCTCCTGTCCTCACCTACGACACTTTTCAGACCCTTCTCGTGCAAGCTTGACCAGCAGCCCTAACCTCGAAACTCTTCCTTGACTAGGTAATGTCATGTCCTTATTTTGCCTTGTCCTGCTCTTGGCAGGGCCGAACAATGCTCATGAGTCACCGGTCCGATTCCCGATTCTTAAGAGTAACCGGATCGAATCGGATTGAAAATCGATCATCTTTAAGAGATATGTTAGACAAAAAAAAAAAAAAAATTCAGTAGATGCGAAAAACTCACCTGCTGGCCATTTCAAAGTGGCCCCCTTTTGGTTCAGGTGTTTAGAAAATTGTAATTTTCCATGATTTGATTTGGCTGTCAAGTACAGAATGAAACCCACTCGAAACATAAAAAGAAGAAGGGGGCTTCAATAGAAATAGAAAAAGAAAAACGACATAAATAGTTTATGAAATTTGATGTATATAGCTTCTAAACTTTCAATTTACTTAATATGGTTCTTAAACAATCTATAAATGTTCAATTCAAACCCTAAATTAAATGAAAATATGCAATAGTGTCGTCTCGTTAATTGAAAAAATCTACTTATATGTTCTTTGATTTGTTAAGTTTGGACGGTGGAAAAAAAAAGGTTAAACATGAATTACACAGATAAGATATTCATTTTAAATCATGAATTCATGTTGTTAAATTACAATGCACATAATAACCCTTAATTTTTTCCGCAGTGAATACCGACGAGCTCGCCCCGGCCTTAGTGAGGCCGCGATTCTCAGCTATTCGAAGCTCCTCTAATCGACTGCGAAGCTCCGGAGGGGGAAAATTAAGTGAGTCTTGTTGGTTGATGTGCTTGGGCGTGGACAGCGACCTGCCGAGGCTGTTGCTCCGAATGTGAAGTGCGTAGATCCGTGGCTAAAGATCCACTCGTCCTGTCCGATCGGTTAGGAAGTTGCTGCTCGATTCGTTACGCCGTGCGTCTGCTTGAAAATTCTTGTCAAACGGCTTTTCAGTGACAATTATGGACATGAAAATAGAAATTTGAAGATTTCACGTACCAAACAGGGCTTTAGGTGCCTGAACTCGAAAGTCCAGTTTTCTTCCCGACTCTGAAGTGAAAAAAATAAACAAAAACAAAAAAATGATGCAACTGATGCAACGTTAATCCTCCTGCGTTCGGTTCAATTCAGATTTTTGAGATGGCTGATGATCGGAGTACTCTCTCTCATACTTTCAAGTACTTATTGGGTTAGTGCTAGATCCTTTGATGTTATCTCTTCTATTCCCTTCTCAATTTGGTAGCTTTGATGTGTTGTTTGATCGAATTTGGTGTGTTTCCTTTTGCTGAGAAAGTTGGTTTCTTTCTCTTGGTTTTCCAAAAAAATGGTGGACATCAGCTACGCAATTTTTGGCCAGGGGAATCCCTTTTCTGTTCAATACGTGGATAGTGCGGCATCTCACTGAAGACGATTATGCGGTACTCGATTTACTATTTTATTTTTCGTGGTTCTGGCCTTCTTTTTCCTTCTGTAAGTGTTGAAATGTTGATTGATGCTGCATTCTCAGGTGTTGTTTATTAGCTTGGTAAAAATTTAGACTTGCAATCGTTTAGTATATGCACACTTTTAGTTTGGCTTCTGGCACCATGGAATGGGAAATTAGTGTTCGCGGGTGTTTCTTGCAGCCTAAATATTCTTCATTCTTCTAAAATGTCTGAGTTTGCATTTAAGTGAGAGACCCTGTTATGAAGTATGAAGGTCGGATGCTGCTTTTAAGTGCTCGGTGGAATTTTATCAGTTAATCCTTATGCCTTGGTTCTGGGTCTCTCTAATCTCACATCCTGTACTGTCTATGATGTATTCCAATATTACAGAGATGAGATCTTTCGACTATGTTATACCATGTCATGTTATGATCTTCTGCTCTGTGTCCCTGTAGATTAGACTGAAATTTCTGTGTCATTATTAATGCAGCTCTATGCAGTAAAATTTCATCTTTTCGTCACCTGTGTGTTGTTCCTCAGTCGGGAGGGATTTCGTCGGGCATGCATGCGAGCTGACATTCAATGGTGCTTCTCTTTGCTCTTTCATGTATGCATATTGGTGACAGTTGTGATGTTGGACTTTCTATCATTCTGACGTTGCATGTATACTACTTGGCAAACACGCTTGAAGGAGTTATTCCTATTGGATTTGTGTTCAAGTTTAACAATTACTTGTTAAGTTATGTCTATGTTTGTTTATTGTAGGGCGGACAGCATCAGTAAATAAGCAAACTTGTTCTGGTTAGGTGTTTTGGATCTATTTAAAAATAATGAATGCCGCCTAGTCCTATCTACTGCTGTATCCTTCGAAAAATTCCCATGTTGGATTCGCATATTTAATGTCCATTTACAATTGTCAATCAAGTTTTCTCTGGTTTGCTGGCCTAGTGACTGGAGCTAGTTTTACATAGGCCCATCTCTTGTTGGACTTTTGGAAGCTGCTGTTTAGTTTGTCTTTGCTACCTGTGTTTCTTAAGTTCGTGCTCGATCAAAACCTCTATAGCTTTCTCCTGGACCATTGTTACCCTTATCTAATCCTCTATATATCCAAAGAAAAATAAGTCAGCTGTAGGTATGTGGTAGGAGTACACATGAAATAATTTCTGGAATTTATGTAAGTTACAAGTCAAAAAATGCAGACCTTGCTGTTTATCCACATACTTTGAGGAGTTTGTGCTTTGTGGTTCTGTTTCTGACTGATAGTTTTTTAAAGTTATAGATAAATACTTACCATATATTGTCTTGTTATAAAATAGCAATGGAGCTTCAGCAGGAGAAAATATTATAAAGCTATTGAAAGTTGCTTGGATGACTATACCACTTGGACTAGCCATTACCGCTGCGGCCTGTTCTTTTATCTTCTGGTGGCAGGAACTAAGTTATTCTGACCCCTATGCACGAGCTATTCTTATAAATGGTAACATGCTATCCTTATCAGATTTTGAGCAATAAGTTTGCAGATTGTTTGTGAGTGGTTTGCAAATTGAACTCATTGGGATTGGTTCTAAGTGGCACCTCTGAATAGAACTTTAGCCTCCTGCATAACATGCCTCTACCTGGGAAAGGCATGTCAGTTATTATATTTGCATAATGCGTCCTTTGGTTGTTCTGCTCTTTCGGCTTGGTGAGTTCAAATATTATGGCATTAGATGCAATAACACTTGGTTAAGTAGTTAACCAGGTCGGTTGTTTTCCACTTTTCATAGGGATTAAGTTGATAAAGTAGATTAATAATTCGACAAAATATTTTTTGATTGAAAATAATGGAAAACTTTGAACAAACCATCTTTCACTACTTCCCGATTCTCCTTTAAGAAAGTCAAAGTAAACCCATCTGAACCCAGTGCTTTATCCCCATTACAACTCATGATGGCATTCTTTATCTCTTCTTCTTCAAAAGCTAGTTCAAGAGTCGATGCCATGTCTTCACTAATGCACTCAAAAGACAAGTCCTTGGGTTGAGGACTAGCGTCACAAGTCTATTTATCAGATTAATCTCTTCAAAAGTGTTCCTATTAATTTCCTTTCTATTCAGCAAATTGCATCGCTCGTGAACCCTAGCCATTCTGTGGAAAGTATCTTGTATTGCAATCCCTCTCTCTTAGCAAAAGGCTTCGAGACTTTTGGTTCCACATGATTTCTTCCAATCAGATCACATCAGCGAGATGCTTTTTCGGAAGTATTTGTTCTAATCTCTAGTTTTCGTTTTCTCTTTTTACTTTTCTGGTAATCTAATGCATTAAACAATTCCTGCCATGACAGTATCATTGCTACGCAGGCTTTGCATGTATCTTGGAACTTTTGGCTGAGCCTTTTTATATCCTCTCCCAGAACCTGCTTCTGCTCAAATTACGGTTATTGGTGGAGACAGCAGCAACATTTTTACGTTGCTTAACAATGTATATACTCATTGTTAGGCAAACTAACATGGTAAAGTTTCTGGCTACTAGTTATGAAAGCTCTTATACAAGGAATAGAATATATCAACCTCTGCTGTTGGGCTGGGTGGTTCTGTGTGTTATGCTATTTAGTATACTTCAGTTTGTGAATTCGTCTTCTGCCTATCCTACAGCTTCAATGTGGATAGTTGGTCGAAACCTTTAAGTTTCAAGATGCTTTGCTGTGGAAATACTCCATATGATCGATAAGTTTAATGAGCAGTTATTTATGGATTACGTTCTGATTTGATCAACTCTGCAATAGATGAATCAAATAGGGAGGTTGATCCAAATTTAAGTTGTGTCTTTTCTCCCTTAGTTTTAGCAAATGGTAATGTAGATTTCAGAACATGATCATAACAGTGGATTCTCATTATATCACAATAACTGTTGCTTGTCCTTTACTCAAAGGAGCTGTTTTAAATGATTCTGCAGGAAAAGGGGATTGTATTTGCATTGTCACAAGTTGCATATGGAGCTTGCTTCTTCTTTGGTTACTGGGGTTTTTACCTTTTCTCAAGTTCATTCAAGAGTTCTGATCTTTTCCCTTTCAGGTATCAATTTATTTCTTTCCATGGCACTTTCATATCGGATACATTTTGGTTTGCCTTCATAGATTCTGCTTTGCTCCTCTTCTGTCACGAGGATGATTTAGCTAGCAGTTATGCTTATGCAGAGTGAGCGGTATGGCACACTTTGATGGTGAGCTTGCCAATATGTCCATGATATTCACTTTTCAGTCCTTCCGAAAGTTGATCCTTCAAGAAGGAGAAAAGATGGTTCTTGTATGGTTTGATACACCATATAATCAAGCTGTATATGGACTTGTAGACAAACTAGGTAAGGCTTTTGGTACAATGTTCTTGTGTATAGTCGGTAACCTTTCTACGCACTAGAATGTTATGGAAATGGTCATATTGTAATCTCATGAATTGGTCTTTGAACTTGCTTTTCCCTGTGCTTTATGTTTGAGAATACTTAAGTTGTTGATTTGAATGGCTACCAGGGAGCCTTGTGGTGAGGCTGGTGTTCCTTCCCTTTGAAGAAAGTTCGTATACAGCATTTGCAAGGTCCGCATCAGGTTTATTTCTCTGTTCACTTTATTTGTCCTTTTTCTTCAGATGTGAAGATATCTATCTTATGTGACTGACAAGATCTTTTAAATTCCATGGGGTTTCATATTTTGGTGAGAACATGAAGAAACGCTCCCTTTGGGTGAATAGAATTTGTCATGCCATGCAGCAAAAGTGCATGACTACTATCTGGCTATCTGTCCTGTCAATCGATACTCGTTGTGTCTGTTGCAATTTCACCTTGTGCTGATTAACACTTCATATTGAGGAGCGTAAAGAATATTGATGTTGCTATTATGGGGAGATCTTTGCTTCGGTTACATTCCAACATGACCAACCACCTAACAACCATGACTAAGGCTTTCCCTTTAAATGCGATACGGATCTTTTCCCACATTTCCACTGTAATATGTGGTATATGTATAGGGATCTGGCATGACCAACCATGGAGGCAAGCCTTAAAAAATATAGTTAACAATTGGGTGGATACAAGGTAATAGGAACTTCTTAGGGCTGTTTATTGGAAATCCATGGAAGTGGTGATTTGGCATCTGTGATCTTGCATGTGTTTGGTAAACGCATAGAGACATTTTAAAATTTTTTGTCTGAAGGCAGCTTCCTGGAAGGCATGAATACTATAGTACTGTCTGCACGTGCGTGCATATTTAGATTACTTTAGGCTTTGTGGAAGGCTCTCCCAAGCAAGTCATGCATAGTATCGTGGTACAACTACGTTCTTTTTTTTTTTAATCTTTTCTGTATTATGAGGGATGATTACTGATATGGTTCAAAAGTTTTCAAATCTGTTTATTCTCGGGGTAATTGGCACAACTTGCATTCAAGTCATACGCTATTTCTTGACTGTCGTGATTATGTGCATCATCTACGTTATTTTCATGGACTTATTTTTATTTTATTGTTTTATGTCCCTATAGGACAAAGTGCGGACAGGAGTCGGAAGATAGGGAGAAATCTTACAGAGGCCCTTAAACTTGTCATGTTGATAGGTATGTTTCACTTAGTTTAATTTGTTCCATTTGGGAATTTCTTATTCTCAACCTCTGTTCCAGATTTACTTAAGACTCTCAATATAGGCTGCTATATAATGCAATTGTTGTGCATGGCTGAGGAACGCCAGAAACATACAATCACTTGGCATTCCGAATGATAATTGGTTATCAATGTCTTCGCAGCTATGATTTCTATTTCCTTTTATGCTTAGCATTTGCTTTCATCTCCAGATCGTGCTTATTAAAGAGTGAAGCTGATTAAAAGTTACTTCATTCCATTTATCTGTATATTCTCACATGTGATCAAAATTTCTTATTGATTTATTATCTGATCTATGCGCGATGAAGCAGACACTGAAATGGTAATTGCATGATGCCTGTCTTTATTCTAAGTGGTTGAATCTTTTACTTGTCCTACTTTTTTGGCCCATCAAATAGAGGCACAACAATGTCTAACTACAGTTATACACCTCTTAGATTTGTTGCTATCTTCAATTTTTATTAAGTAATAGACCGTAATTAAAGCAATGACGCTTTTCTATTAGACAGTCACCAATTCTATTGCTTTATGCACCTTGATGAGTCAGGTAGACTCTTTTGGCGTATCTTTTACATGAATTCCAGTGTATATTACAACCTAGTTGTCTTGTGCCTTCCTATTTTTTCTGTTACCAACAAAAGCTCATTGACATGAAACTTAAACAACGTGATTTGCTGTACTATGATACATTTTTGGGACTTTAAGAGTGTCTGAACAAGATATTAATGAGGATACAGGTTTTACAATATGCTTATCATGTTCCTCAGTATACACAGCGTTAATGGAATACTGTAACCGGTTTCAGCTGTTAAATCCTGTGGCAATATCCTGTTTGAATTTGCTCTCTCTTTCTCTCTCTCTCATTCATATCCTCTCTGGTTATATGCCTTGTAGGTCTTATATTTGTTGCTTTTGGCCCAAGTTACTCTTACTCCCTGATAAGGTTGTTATATGGTAAAAAATGGAGTGATGGAGAAGCACCAACAGTCCTTCGCTACTACTGCATCTACATCTTTTTCTTGGCTATGAATGGTTAGTGATGGTTTTTGTTTAAATATGGATCTAAGATTTGTTGCTATTGCATATATAATCATTGTGAAGAGCAAGTGAAAACAATATGAGATGGCATTTAGGATAATTCCTTTGTGCTCATCCTCCTCTCTCCTCTCCCTTTAGGTATTTTACTGCTAGGTTAGTTGAATGGGTCTTGTTACCACAAAATTAGAGTACCAATTAATTGACTTTCCGGCCACTTAATCATTCTATATTTGGTATCGCGCGAGTTGCAGTATAGATTAGTATGCGTCATTATCCTGAAATATTTTGTCAGCTTATATTGGAGCAGAAGATATCCAATTATATATTTGTAGATTATATAAGATCGTGTTATGGTGCAGTGTGATTTTCAACTAGCGATTGAAATGCATCATTTGGTCCTGTGGCAAACTGAAGTTCATAGAAAAGTGTGCTGTCTGATTCAGCCATCATGGAGATGCTCTCATCATGTGTCATTTGATTGTGCATCAGGAACTTCGGAGGCATTTCTGCATGCAGTTGCGGATGAAAAACAGCTCAAACGCTCAAATGATATGTTGCTTGTGTTCTCGTCCATATATGTGGTGCTAAATATCATGTTAATAAAATCAACGGGCGCAGCTGGCTTACTTATGGCAAATTCTTTGAGTATCCTTTTTCCCCCTCTCAACTGGTGTACTTTGTTGTCAGTCTTCCATAATTTAGCCAGATTGCTTGGATAAAGAAGCAAATTCTAGACAAAATGTGACAACTCTAAAGTCGAAGCATCAGCCTATTTTTCCCCTATCTTTGCTTTTTAGCCCTTCCCTCCTCTATGTTCTAATCCATTTTTGTTGTCGTTTATTAAAGAGTGCTGGTACTTGGTAACATTGTTATGTCTTACGATGAGGAGTTGAGATTCTTAGAGATTATGTAGATGAGGTTCTCGGATTTTGACTTCCTTGATTGGGTTAAGACATGCTTTTGAGAATAATCTACTCTGCAACATTCATAAAAAAGTATTTCCAGGTATGACATCGAATTTGGATCTTTTGCTTGTCTTTCTTGGCAAGTCCTCTCCTAATTTTAATTTGGATTTGGCGGTTTGCACAGGATTCGTCATCCTTTTCATTTCATGGGTGCTTCCCTTCAGGGACAACAGTTCTGCTGCTTTCTGGTTTAGCTACACTTACCTCGGAGAAAATTTTCTTGGACAAGGAGAACTTTTGGCCCTCATTTTTAGTTCATTTTTTTGTTGGGTTGACTTGCTTCTGCACATCAGCCTTTGTCATGTAAGTGACACCCTTTTCTCTTATTTCCTTTCGTCGACTATGTACCATGAGTGTGTTAATGAATTTATTCTAAGCTCATAATGATTTTGTGCTCCATCAGTTATGCCCGTGAGAAGGCTTTTGTGAGCAGAGTTATCCGCTTTCGTGACCATGACGATTGATATACCAGAAATCATCCAAATCCTCAGCCAGGTGCGCTCATGTTTTCTAAGGGAAACAAGTTTATGGTTGTTTTAATTGCTTAATTCAGCGAATGTAAAAACAAAAGAATGATTGTGTTGCAAGAAAGGACATGCCAAATAAATAGAGTAATACTTGCAATGTTCAATATTCTTGGCAACCCAACACCCTAAAATGCAAAAACTAAAAATATAACAGTTACTGGCGAAAATATAAATTTTGGCAAGAGATGAGCACAATATACTGGACACCAGCACAGTTTAGATAGAAAAAGCAAGTGTTCATCATATTCTTAGATTAACGAATAATCTAGCAAGCAATAACCTGAAAATGGCACGAATTACTGACATGAGATGATTGCCTCCCTTGGGTCAGACGTCAGAGCCATCTATCAGCTTTTCAAAATTATTGTTGGCTGAGATGGAACTTGGGAGGATGCCTCATTACATTTGCTATTGCTAAGACGTTTTGAGGCAAAAATAAACTCCCTAGTAGAGATGATATAGTCAACCCCCTTCTTTCAAGAACATTGAAATCTAACTTTGAAGTCTATTATTTGAAGGGATTACTTAAAGAATGGTGTAAAAAAATAAGCATTATCCCCGTGGCTTCAGCTCTGTAATTGGTTTCACACGATTCTTCTCATTCTCATTGCGATATTGAAATCTGCATCTCTTCTGGCAGGTGGCCAGTAGGCAAAAGTTTGATGATGAAAAGGAAATTAGATTGACAATGATGAGGGGCACGAGGAAAGAAGTGATGTTTTACAAGACACCTGTGCCGTGCTCAATTGCACTTCAGTCTCACTGTAAGAGACGAGCAATAGGTTCAGTTGGTAGTCATGAGCTATGAGAGCTTCAAAGTGATTAGCAGGAAAATGGTTTGATGATTATTATTTAGATGTAGATCAGACATTCTTTCTAAAACCAGAATTTTTGACATTTTTAATTTGCGTTTTGAAGTGAGATTCTTGAACAGAGATTTTCACGGAGGTCTTTGTTGCTTCAAAATGCAGGGAGGCACAAGCTCCCCCCACCCGCAATCTCACTCGCTTTTAGCTGGTTTTTAAATGCATGTGCGAATTAAACTCATTAAGTCGATTGGTAATTACATGCACTACCTCATGGAAAAACATTGAATAATTCACTAGGTTCGCCCCACCAAATACTTGTTTGGATCTGATGTCATGGTATAGAATCGTGTACGAGTGTGTAATTACGTCAATATGTTTCACGATTATATGAGAAGATACGGAGAGCCAACATGAATATTAAATACGGGTGGCCGCCTCGGCGACAGAAACCGTGTTTTTGGCATATCGAGTTCAAGGGTTTTGCTGAGAATACTAAAGCACGAGAGGAAACTCAAAGTAGCTTTTTGCCTTTGACCATAATGGCAAAAACATACTCTTGACAGAGTCGCTTCTTTTTCAGTACCTAGTTGTCATCTCAGATGACATGGAACATTCCTTCAAATTCAAATGCCGCTCCTGCTAGCTCGTTGTTCTTACTTGGTTTGTACGACCAAGTGCTCATTGCAATCAAGTTAATGGAAGTGAGTTTTTACCCTAGGGACGCCATATCATAAGTCAACACATGTGAAATATACAGAGGCGATGCAAGAACTTCCGCCGGCTATGGCAAATACAGACAAATGACCATTATTTGGTGCACGACCTCCTATGTCAGACTAATAGTGGCCCACAATGATTCTTGGCTGAGGACTGCCGAAAATCCTAAAACAGCAACAATACACACTAATGGCAATTAAGCCTTTGACACAACATAGGACCATTCAGAAGGTAGAAGCAAGACAAACGTTTCATCACTTCCTACATTTGCCTAAGCTCAGGTCAATCAATGCTTTGATCTAGCAATGTCACAACAAAAGCAACACAAAAATGAGACTAGCAAGACAAGCGTTTAATCACTTCTGACATTTGCCTTAGCTCAGGTCGAACAATGCTTTGATCTAGCAATGTCACAGTAAAAGCAACACAAATATGGGAGATTTAGTTGGCTGACTGCTCAAAATCCTAAAACAGCAGCAATACACACTAATGGCGATTAAGCCTTTGACGCAACATGGAACAATTCAGAAGAAGGTAGACGCAAGACAAACTTTTCATCACTTCCTACATTTGCCTTAGCTCAGGTCAATCAATGCTTTGATCTAGCAATGTCACAACAAAAGCAACACAAATATGAGAGATTTAGTCAGCTTCTCTGGCATTCAGAAACCGTTGCCATTGTGCTCGATGCATAGTACATGGCGAGTATCATCACAAAGTGAAGATAATGTGGGTGCCTCAGCAAGCTAATCATCTCAAAGTAAGTTCAATCCTATGAAATTCGACGAAGTTGTCCTCCCATTACTAATGCTGCCCAAGCGTCGATGTTGTGTTTTCAACTCGCTATCATAATTAACAGAAGAACAATAATTTGCAAGGCACAATCCTATGACCAATCCCCAATTGGATTGCCCTGTGCAGACACCATATTTAGAACCTTCCCATTTCTACTTAAGAATAACCAAGTCTCCAGCACTCAGATACTTGCAATTGCACGCTCATGAACAACCACAACATATAACGCATCAAGAAGGACAATCAAAGCAAAGGGGCAAGGTGAATAGTGAGATTCAAAGCAGGCATTTGATTCGGAGAATAATACCAAATATTTAGATTCAACATCCAACACTAATTCTTAAAGTTCTCAACTTTAACCCAAAAGAAAAAACAAAAGCCCACAACAAAACCAGAAACTCCGATGTCTCTATCATCGCCGACTGAGGGTTTTACTTGGATCTCTGCCTCATCTTTCGGCGCTTCCTCTTCAACCTCCTCATGCGTTTCTTCTTCCACTGTCGTACCACCCAACAAAACGAAAATTGCGAAAGAACAAATCAATCACCAAAATCCCACCTTTCTAATCGCAGAACCAGTAAAGAAAATCGAAACTCTGCAAGTTCTAAATCGCATCCCATCTTACCTTCGCTCTCATGGTAAAAAGTTGATGTGCTCCTTCGCTCCTAGGCCGTCAAGAACCCTAGCTCTCTTTCTCTCCCCGCCCTTGGCTGCTACTGTTCAAGTACCCCAGATCGATATGAGAGTGCCGCCTGCGACATGATTCACATTTATAGGAAACCCTAGCCGAGTGCTTCCTGGGCTTGTATGCTCCCTATTTGGGCCTTGTTGCGGCCCACGTTTAGTTATCTGGCTCTGGGCCTTCTGAATCCCAGAGCTAGAACGTGATTATTGGAGCATCCATCCACCCAATTCAGATCTTTTGCTGCAATATCTCTACTTGTAATATTGTCATGTTAACATTTTGGATCTACTCAAGTCCCGAAATCGCGATGCTTAATCGCTCGGAACGTTTACATGATAAAAAAAAGGCTTTCTTTCGTGACAAAGCTCTGCACATCGATCCCGTGATGGATGCACTTTAACATAAACCCGGCATCTTATGCTTCTGTTATAAGCTCGATCGGCCAGAAATCCGCTAATGACGAAAATGTAGATGGCCACTAAAGAGATAAAGCCCGAATGTGCGCCACCGTCTTAATCTTGCTCGTGCACTTATCCTTTTCTTTTCGCAATGTATTATCATGGCAACCAAAGTGCAGGGGAAATGATGGAGCATCTTGTTTTGTTGCTTCTTTCTTTCTAATGTCCCATTGAAGCAGTGGTGGAAAATTATGCTGCAAATTTTTATTTTTTTTCTTTTTGTGTTAGATTTGACAACCTTAGGCCACAGTAGAGCTTTCCCTTCTGAGACTTTTGAATCTTTGGATCCACATTGCATCAAATAAAGCAAAGTGATAAAATGGTACTATGTGGGGTTGCTCACATGATGGCCATTTGCAATTTTGCACCATTGCTTCCCGTCCTTGATCATCATCCACATCCTCATCCTAACTTAGCTACTTCCTCTCCATGGCTGGTCTTTTATGTGCAAAGTACTAGAAAACGCTTGTAAAAGGGCAGATTTGTGTTCCCAATTTCTGAGCAGAAAGGAAAATATCATTCATGTGAAGAGTATAATCCAGAAACAAGAGTACCCTTCTTCAGCTATCCAATATAAAAACTTCTCTGCTTCTGTTATCCTATTAAGCTGCACCTAGTTTTGCACCAGCTGCAATTTGCCAAGATGGTTTGGCTGTGCAGAGAGTCAATCTTGAGTTGCAAGACATGGCTAAATGAGACAGACACCGACAAACAAGCATTATCCCTCTAAGTCCGTTCGGTTATATGAATTTCATTATGCCATTATGCTTGATCATGGATTAAAGTAGACGCGGTTCTACTCGCACGAAGCATCGAACGGTCTCGGGTCTCCCTCCCTCCCTCCCTCCCTCTCTTTGTTACGTTTACCTGGTCATTAACAAAGCTTTAAGCAACTTCAACTTGATTGATGAACTTTTACAGGAAGTCCCCTCTTCCAGTTCCATCAATTGCTTTGCCTTTTTAACTCTGTACTAAATGTCTGAAACGCCTCCAATCCCACAGAAACTTACTATATCTACTGAAGTGCCACCTGTAAAAATACACTTCCCAAATGACCAAGCAAGAAAGAAGAAAATCTGCTTAACTGCACATGTGCAAGTCCTGTCTTTCATAGGAGGACACAAATTGTGAGTAGCTATGGTTGTTCAGAGTTCAGGCCATTACAGTGAAAATCAGAGAGAGAGAGAGAGAGAGGGGTTTTTCTGGGCTTGAAGAAATGGAACAGAGCAACCAACCTCTCTTGCGACATGAGTCAAAACACATAAGGGAACTGGCCAAAATCATTCATGGGTGGGACTTGGGTCAATTCTGATGAACTTTGGCCGAAGCTCTCGTTCACCATACTGCAACAAGGCATGTCATCGAACGACACCATACCAACGTTCTCATCCATCACGACACCCTGAGCGCTCGAGCTCGCCACGGGCACGGCGTACCAAGCGAGACGGGCCCGGGCAACGGCTAGATCGTGTTGCAGCTCGACCATCTTCCTCTGGAGCAGCGCTATGGCCCCGATGCACCCGTAGACGGGGTCCCGCAGCCTCGCCTCGGCCTCGTAAGCGAGCGAGTTCACCGTGTCCTCCCGCTGCTCCTCGGGGACCTCGACCAGGATCTTACTCACATTGCTCGCCCCAAACACCTTGTGCACCTTGGCGAACTTCTTCGGCTCGTCCGACCTGAAGTAGGGCGCGAAGATGCAGCTCGACGTGCACTTCCGCTTCAACAGCTTGCAGGCCGCACAGGAGGAGCTTGCACGAGGCTCATGATGACCCTTCATTGCTAGCTTCGCTCGCATCCTCCGGGCTTAATATGTCCTCTTGCTTTCACCAGTGCATCTCACTTAAATAGCCCCCTCAAAATCAGTTTTGAGACAGAGACAGAGACATGTACACACGTTCCACAAATCATTCCAGTATTTTTCCTTCAGTAACAACTCTTGTTACATTTACTTATGTACGTACTATAATGTCTTAATTACCTTATTCGATTAAATACGTCGCGAACATCGCAGGTCCGATACCTTCACGGGGCCATGTTTAATTTTGTCCCCGCGATCGATCTGGACATTCAAGGGGCTGACAAGACTAATCAAAACCAGCTGAAACATTAACTGCGAATTTATTTTCGACCCTTGTGATAAGATCGGTTGTCCTAGTTTGAAGAGGACCACTCGTGGAAAGAAAGATTAAAAAAAGGACTAAGTGTTTTTTTTATTGGTTAGAAGCAGGATGGGTCCAAATAATTGAGAATAGTAACATCATATGTGTACGGGGTAAGTTGGACAAGATATGATAGTTCATCAACCAATGCTAACAGATTTTTATTTTTTATTTTTTTTAAAATTTCCCTTTTTCTCCTCTTTTTTCACAAGAAAAGCAAAAATGGGTATTTTGTTGTTAAAGTTGGAATTATCTTTTTAGAGGCATACTTGGGAGGGGACAATGATAAATTGAGACTATGTTCCACTTGTAAATGGAGCCAAAACTGAGGTGACATCTTTTGTGCTTATATATGCTTTGTGGTATGAGCATTTGCAGTTAGCAATTTCTTATTGGGGCCGGAGGCGAGTCTATAAATTGTTAATATGTACTCGATCCAACAAAATGGGTTTATGCGATATATATATATATATATATATATATATATATGTTTTTCTCGATAAATGCAGGTGGTTTTTCGGTGAATTCCAATGATATCACGAGATGTTGAATATAGCTTTCGGCTCTATATACGATAAGTTATGAGATGTAAGATATTTACGTAATTTTGGGGCCTATGGATAGTTAATTATTTTGCTTATCTAGCCCAAAAGCTACTTCTCGTCAATTAATGCGATGGAGAAAATCGGTAAACCATCCATATCAGGGTGCAGAAATTTCAATAAAGTATTGCATAAGTCAACGAAGCTAAATGATATGAGCACTATTAATGGACATTCTTCTATATTCATATACAGTTAATTTCTTTTTACTTGGGGAAGTTCAACCCCTCTATCTTTTTCCCTTATAATATCGGCATGCCTCCGAGATCATTAATAGGAACGAATCATGATCACTCGTTCATATCACACTTATCATCGTATCGATTGATCGAAACTTTCAAACCACGGCAGATATCGGTATCTGATATCGATCCAATCGTTACATCGGGAGTAATCGATTGAAAATGAAAAGGAATTCGACTTCCACCGTATAAATAAGTAAGTACGAAGTATGCTTAATTTTTTAGAAAGGGGAAATATTATAGAAGCATAATTAGAGAGAGAGAGAGAGAGAGAGAACGAAAATGTCACTTCAACAACTAAGTGGAAAGGAAAAATGTGGCTGAAATGATGAATAAACCCTCTCATTCCCCGGAAGGAAAAAGGAAAAAAAAGAAAAAAGCGGGTGGGGGGAGGGGGATGGTTTGGCCCAATAGCCCACTTGCAATTTTGCCTGTCGTTTTCCAAAACAAAAATCAACTGAGGGAACACTTTTACCACGCGCCGGGCGGGACCCACGCGGAACGAGCGTGGGACCCCCCTGCTGATAGGAGGCACCGGACTGCGGCCGTGGGGTACACTCGCCTCAGAAGAGCAAGTGAGTGTCTCGTCGTGGGAGTGAGGTCATGGCGATATATGGGCCGGCCCAGCATCGCATGATTAGAAATCACAAGAGAGAGGGGGGAGTGTGGGTGTAGCTTGACTATGGGATGGTGTGGTGTTCCCCACTGTTCGTTCCAACTTTGAGAAGCCCCGAGAAGGAAAAGCCATTACCACGTGTCGACGTCTCACTCGTCACTTCTCAGACATACATCGCTTGGAATCAAAGGGTAGCCTCCCGGCCCCAACCTGTGTTGGTCGAGGACCTAGTGACCGGAGTGACGTTTCGCGTCGGCAGGGTCGGGGGCCCGACGACACGACGTCAGTGATTTCGAGCGCGTCGGCAATAGGGGACGCGGCTGGACGACTTCGACCGGGCTGTGAAGAGGGTCGAGGGAGATGGCTTCATCAGAAGAAAGAGCTGTTCACGGTGAATGAAGGGACGAAGGACGTGCTCGTTTATAACTTCTATCGGTTGTGGCCGTTGATGAAGGGATTGGATCAATTCCATTTCCAATTGCCACGGCGCTTTGAGGCAGAAAGCTTCGATCTTATATTCAAGCGGTTGACTCGACATTTTCGAACACGTGAACAGAAATAGTTTGGTTTGTCTAGCTTTTGTTATGTGCGTTCCGAAACTGAGATCATGTCATGAATCTATAATTATGATGCTAGTAAGTAGCACTGACCACAGATATAAAGACCGCTTACATTTCGTTGATCCTCAAGTAACAACTTCATGAATGGACTAATGTAAAAAAAGGCATTTGTCCCACGACTCGTGTCGCGATTGGTTGTGTATATTCACAGAGGATTTATGAGGCTGGGGCGCGTAAGATGGTGGCGGGAGGACCGCCGCCGGTGACTTGCCGGTGCAAGTGACGGAGGGGGCTCATAAAACCGCGACTCTCAGGCCTAGAACACCAACCTCACGTCCCTCGTCTCCAATTTCGCAGTCCATCGTCCACGGACGTGATCCAAAACCCACCCAAATATGGTCAGTTTGGCACTTTTAAGGTCTTCTGTCTGAATCTACCATTAGCCAAAACTCGCAATTGCAGAAATTCTGTTGAAGCGCAGGTGGCTATGAAGGTACACCGCTAATCCAGATTTACGTGTTTAATTACACTATGGTATATGATTTGATCCGACGCCACGAGGATTCTGCGGCGCGGGGCCATTGGAGACGGGTTCTCTCTATGGACCCGTATCGCCGGCATGCCCCTACCGACGCCTCCAATCTCCTCCTCTTCCGGGACTCTGGACGCCCGGCCAATGCCGCTTAATCCTGTACCTCTTCAAGCATTTGCAGCAAAACCACGCTTTATTTAGAAATTTAATCAGCATGAGCCCTAAATCATTTTCATTTTCATGAGTTTGTACGTATCTAAATTCTTTTACTTCGCTGATATATTTAAACAGTGCCATCGTGTTTAATTACTGCATCACACGTTTCTTAGTACTTCGAACTCTCTAATGGGCAAGAGGAAATTGAACAAAAATGGAGAAATTAAAGGGAGAACATATGTAAGGAAATTAAATTTTCTTTCACGTGTCTATTACAGGACACGTACTATGGTTCGCTTCAGTAATACAGCAGCCGAAAAAGAACAAAACAGAACGCCTTGGGACACATCTCAGAAACACACTTCGTTGCATCTTCACCACAAGTCAAAAGGCTAATTAGAGAATAAAGAGAGACGAGCTAATGATCGAACTCCCTGAGAAAAACCGACTCATTAATTGATTAAGCGCGCGTCCCTTCCGGAGGGCAGTACGAGGGGCGGAAAGCCAGCGGCCCCGCGGCGTAGACGACCGCCTCGTACTCCTTCCCGCTCAGCCTCTTGTCCTCGTAGCGGAGCGGGGCCCCGTACATCCCGTAGTTGATGTTGGACAAGAGGTTGCATCCCTCCAGGGGCGACGAGACGAGCTTGATGCCGCAAGCGTGGAGCGGGTGGTCCAGGATGGGGTGGCTCATCTCGAAGCCCTTGAGCTCGGCGTAGAAGTAGCCGCCCTCCGTGGTCTGGAAGGTCTTGTAGTAGGTGACGCGGTTCTTGTAGTTCTTGCAGACGACGCTGACCTTGGCCGCGCCGATGGGCTTCGCCTCGGCCAGGGACCACGTGCCGAAGTACTTGCAGCTCTGGCAGTAGACCATGCCCTCCACGACGACTTCCGTGGCCCTGGGGATGACGGTTTTGTTGTGGGCGTTCTCTTCGGCCGCCGACGCGGAGGAGATCGAAGCCAGTTGGAGGAGGATGAGGGAGGACAGCATGATGGTGAGCTTGGTGTAAGCCATCCTTCCCTGTCGGAGATGAGACAGTTTCTTGTTTGTGTTAGATAGGAAGAGATGTCGTTTGGGATGGAGCAAGTCTCAAGGGAATTGGAGAGATTTATATAGTTTGCTAGTCCGTTGATTTGGCGGGGTTTTGGGAAGTCGTGGGAACAACTACGTCGTATTACATGGGAAGCGTCTGAATTTTTTAAGACATTACATGAAGCCCACTACCGATGACAGTTTTGCCGTTATGTTTATGGTTTGCATGTCAGGGTTTCGGTCGTAGATACATGGACATATGACTCGTATATGATATGTAGGTTCAACCTTTTGATCATTCTTTTGCCTAGTCCTGACTAACGAGAGGTTAAAACGCGGTCCGGTATTTCGTATTCACGTGTGATATTCGGATTTTGTAACCCTATACAGTTATGTTAATACATATTATATAATTTGTGTAAGCTTGTTTCGCTCTTGGATTTGCCAAATAATCATGGCGAGCATCGAAAATTGCCGACCCCGGAATGTCGTGCTCTTTCAAAACTACTTTGGACAGCAGAATTTGCCTTTTTCCAATCTATCTATTTGGGCATTGAGTCATTCGCAGGATGACATTGGAACTGCTTGTTTTCCCTATCTCAATCAGTGTGGGGAAAATTCGCTCGTCTTGTGAAAATGCAGAAATCGGTACAAATTTCCGAGCATTTATCGTTTCGACCAACTCAAGTTCTAGGGCCGGAGATCATTTTTGGTGGTGACAATCTTATCGATGTGATTCGAAATCAACAGAATTACAGAGGTTACTAATTGACACCGTGCTATGAAGTTCCATCGGATTCTGCTTTAATGTCGCTTTCTAAAAGGTCTATTAGCTTTGATGCGGTCGTTGGCTGTTCCTCCATTCTTTGGGTCCAAACCCCAGTTGAGACGACATAACCAGATACAAGTAAAAGAAAAGATCGACACTAGTGTAGAACTCACAAGATCAGCACGCCCAGCTGAACAGAAGGCTAGAAAGAGAGCAATGCAGCGCTCAGACAAGGAAAACTCTACTCAGAATTCTTCAGATCTTTGTGCTTCTGGTATGTGTGCTTCAACAGAGCCATATGAAGAGCACGACAAACTAAAAAATAAGACGACGAACCTAATTCTTCTACCTCATATATACAAGGCATGTGTTTCATCGTCACCTTTCTTCAGATGCAAAGCAAACAAGGAAAGCTTGAGCTCGTACTTACAGTTTTAGTTTGCATCAGTAGATAGAACCTCGAGTTCTGCCCACCAAAGAGGAGAAATTTTCGGGATTGCCCCATCGCGGGTGATTCCGGTTATGTCCAACAACATTGCCGCCACTTCTCTCATTGCTGGTCTAACTCTCGGGTCCGGGTGGACGCATGATTTTATCAATTGTCCAATTCTATCCACCTGTTCCTCTTGACAAGAATCAAGACTTGGATCCACCATTTCCCTGAGAGGTTGTTCTCCTCTCAAATAATCCGAAGCCCAATCTTCAACGGAACCATCATCCACAGAATAAGGAAGCCTACCGGTTACCATTTCAAACAGTATTACGCCAAAGCTGTAAACATTGCTCTCGGGCCGTCGTGAGGTGGAAGCGGTGTTTAAGAGGCCTATTCCAGATTGTTCAATCTCGGCTGCAGCCATTTGATTCCAGAAATTGAAGTCACAGATCTTGGCAGCGTAATCTTCAGTGAGGGTGACAGCTGAAGAGTTCAAGTTCTTGTGCACCATTGGTGGGTTCATTGAATGCATGTGCTCGAGGCAATACGCCATGCCCATCGCAATTCTCAGCCGCATTCGCCAGTCTAGGTGCTCAGATTCTTTAACTGCAGAAAAAGGAAGAAACAGGTGTAAGAGATGGATTTTATGCGCTCGTGTATAATAATTGCTTGTCAATGTCTTCGAGTATATTAAAGAATAGAAATCTCCTATCTCATTAAGCTTGTTTAGCGACTAAAAGATGCTCTCATTAATGAACATCCTCCTAAATAATTAGCAGTCAGAAGTGATTCTTGAGGACCAGATATTGCAAATTCAGTTGCCCCTACAACATACGCAAATCATAATAGGATTTTTCATTTTTCAACCAGTTATACAGTCATTTCCAGATGAAAGAAATGGTCCTTTTGTGAAATCATCGCTTGTGAAGCATGAATGAATGAATAAATGATTCCACAAATACGACATGACATGATATGATATGTCGATACTTACTATGTAAATGCTCAAAGAGAGTCCCATTGGGAGAGTATTCAAAAACCATCATCCTCGTGAATGGTTCCTCTTCCTCGCAGTATCCAAGAAGATTGATGAAATTCTTGTGATTTACTTTTGATAGAGTGCCAATCTACAAGCATCATCAGAAGAGAAAGTCATTTGATATATTTAACTGGAAAGGCAAACTGTACTCCCAAGTTCTCAACTGTGCTTCTAATTACCATATTTCTGAACTGCGCCTCTAAATTCTTTGACCAACCCTTCGCTGATTTAACTGCAACAGATGCCACAGCAATTTCCACACCGCTAGACAAAGTTCCTTTATAAATTGTGCCAATGGAGGAAGAACCGACCACATTGCTGAAATCTTCACAAGCTGCTTCAACCTCTGCTCTCTTCAGCTTTGGTACACCTGGAATGCAGGTAAAAATCTTAAGTAAACAACACTGAAATTAGTCCTAGCCAGGAGAAAACCATTACACATACATAAAGCTGGGGTAGAAATAGGGATAAAATTTAGGGATGAAAAACAATCAAGATCTGCCATCTTTTCAACTTAGAAGGAGCTTCCTGACAGTAGAATCCACATATGAAGGCAAAAGAAGGATATCCTCGAATGCTGATAACTTAAGGTAACTTGCTCTGGGACCCCTTGTCTTGGGTTTGATGTATTCACAGACCCATTATTTCAGTTTTGCTCTTGTTTGTTTAACAACGGGAGGAACAATGAACTAAATGATGAGGTAGCTCACACCTTCTGATGCTACTTCTCATCTTTAATTTATATTATCATGGGATAAAATCTACATGTCGACTGAAAGTTCCACAGTGCATTATAGAGTTTATCTATGCTCACTCTGCAAGTCATGGCAACTGAATATTGTCAAAGGGCACGATGTCCAGGCATTTACATCATAGGGGTTTCAGACCAACATCCCTTGACATTCAGTAGAGTAAGCTAGAGGACTGTAAACAAGATGAATAGAGCAGTAACATCAATGACGGTGACAGCTACGACAATTGAAGAGACACAAAAACACTCTGTAATTCACAATGATAATTTACTTAAAGGTGAACCCAAAACATGACACTTTTGCCCAAGTAAAGTCCTTTGAGGCTCGACCAAAAAAATTCTTTTGAGGAGCTTATAATAAATTTTCAATCTAATGGGTCACCTGCGCTAAAACAACAGCTCAAAGAAATTAAAAGACTATTATTTCAACTAAGCCATCTAAGTATAATCATTTCGAAGAACAGAAGCGACAAACTCGGTTGGTCATCTAGCCCTAGAATATTTGAATACTTATGACTAAAAACTTGGTTCATCACCCAGCCCTAGAACAATTGATTACTTAGCACTGAAGAGCAAGCTATGGATAATAAAACTTAGCGGGCCATTTAAACACCCAACAGGTTCCTGTTGAATCATTTAGTAGATTAATTTAGTTATTGAGTCTTGGCACGTCCAGCATTATTCAACACTCAAGAGTGATCCCTGCACATCTCCATCGTGCTCAGTATTCTAATATGCAAAGTGATTAAATTTTTAGTGAAAACAATCTATAGTTACCAGTAACAAATGCCTTCTGCAGCTGTCCACTTAAGCCCGTGGCCCAAGGTTTGACGGTGGCCACCTTATTGCTTCTGCATAGATAGATGCCGAGGATGGTAATGAAAATAAAAACCGAGCCTCCAACTGCTCCACCCATGATTGCTTGATGACTTGACTTTGTATGTGGTCGTGGTGGAGTATTTGTTAACTCGGGAGGTGGAGGTGCAGATGAGGTCGGGACTGGGACTGGGACTGGGGCTGGGGCAAGGGTTGGGGCTGGCGATGGGGATGGTGGCGTTGGCGGTGGTAACCGGACAGATATCTGTTGAGGTGGGCCCCGTGAAGGTGGGCCCCGTGGAATTGTTGCAGGACGCTCAGCAGTGACAGCAAGAACTCTGCTGTGAATGGCATTGCTAGTTTGTTCCTCTTTCCTGCCAAAAACACAAAGCCTTTCATATCAAACTTATGGAAGCACTGTTTATACATTCCTCTTAGCCACAGTATTTTTACATGAACCACCAAAAGTTCCGTAAGAATATAGAAGTATTTTTTTTATATCAATAAAAATAATAGATTTCAAATAGTCCTCTTTCCTTATGCATCTCTTAATTGTTGAGCCACTTCCAAAATATAGTTCAATATCAGGAGAATCTAGCAGCATTTTCCCTCTGCAACACAGGGAGTAGGGTAATTCTCAAAAAACCTTACATTTTGCATCCTTTGGAACTTTTGACATTTGAATGGCTTTGCTATAGCACATTCCTGGCTGGTCCGATTAAAATTTATTATTTTGCGAAGAGTAATGAGATTGAGATTGACATATACTAGACATCCTCAAGATTTTGAAGCTAGTCTCGCCTCACAACTAAACCTGAAATCGAGTTCAAGTTAATACCAAGAATCTAAATTTGCAACTACATACCATGCATTGCATCTCATTTTGCAAGCTAATTTGTTTGCAGCAATTGACAGATGGTTCTCATCCACTTGAGATTCAGAAGCCAATGCGAACTCTCGCATTTCAGGAGAGGATGCAGTTAGAAGCTCATTGTTGTCGACGAGGCTGCAAGCCAAACAGGAAATTAAGCTTATGGAACTTCATTAGCACAAACAAGATTTGCAATTAATAGCAAAAAAAAAAAAAAAAAAAACAGAACATACAGGATTGCTAACGAAAAATTATTTCCAAGCTTGTATGGGAGTGGCCCGCTGAAGTTATTGTATCCCAAATCCAACACCTCCAGCTCCTTTAACACACCAAACTCTTCTGGAATGACTCCAGAGAACGTGTTGTTACGCAGAATACTGCAATAGAATTGGAGAGAAGACATCACTAAGGACAAAAGAGAGATGAATGCGGGAAATGATAATAAAAAACTGCCTCTTTACATGACTTACATGGCTCTAATGTGAACCAGGTTTCCCATCTCAGGTGCCAGAGTTCCTCCGAGACAAAGATCTTTCAAGTTCCTACAAGTTTTTTTATTGCATTGATCATCAGGAACGACAGGCATGTATACAAGTTCCAAACCTTTCAAAGTGTCACATAATTAACGGGAGGATTACTCCAAAAAGCAAAAGAGAACCAAGTAATCTATCTGATCAAAGATAATCATAGGGGACTAGTTTAGTTTTCTCATCAATGAAATAGGTGGTGGAAACACATAAAACCTCTCTGAACAAGAATAATTTGATTTTCCAAGACAGAGACTAAAGCAATATACGTAAGCCTTCAAGCTTAAAGCAAAGTCAACCAAGTGAAAACCTCTTTCTTCACCACTAACTCATGTTATAACAATTCTTGCAACTTAATGTCACACTTAGGTTGATCAAGCTAACCAACATGGATGCCTTAAACTAATCGCTAGCCATAGCCATAATCTATATCGATTGTGCTGCTTATTGGGCAGTTCATGATGAATCACGGTAACAACATAGATTCCATAAGCAATTCCGAGAACAAGACTGGCATCCACCATTAGCAGTATAATCCGGCATAGATACTTCACCCACACACTTGAAGATCTCTATTGGATATAGATCGGACCAGAACGTGCGATAAACCGAATCAAACCGAGCAGCAACCTCTCTATAATCACATGTCGATCGAGAGTCAACGAGCAAATCATCAAACGTCAATGATCAAAGTAATTCAAAATCTACCGAGTCGAGAAAAATTCGAGCCCAGCAAAACTACATAGCCGACGGAAGATCTTTAGTAGAAAGAAGATGACTTACAAAACCACAACTTTTCCATCAGAACACTCAACGCCAAACCACGAGCATGGATCAATTTCTCCGTCATTTTCGTTCCAATTTCTCAAAGCTCCAAAAGGGTCACTCACTACCTTATCTCTCACCCTCAACAGAGCCAAGCCTGCAAGAACAGCAAACCAGACAAGAACACTTTCCCTCACTTTCTTGACAAACGAAAGAAAAGGGTGGACCTGAATCTAACACCATGCAAGGTCGAAACACATACCCTCTTCGTTTAAGCACCGGCAGATACCAAGATGCTGGAAAAACAAAGAAATCATCAACAAGAATCCTACTCCTATACGATCCTTCAAGCGATTCGATTGCCGACCATGCTTCATCCTCGCTTCAACCAAGTTGACCTCAAAACATGAACGGAACTGAGTCGGGATTGCAGGAAGCAGCTCAAAACAATCTTATTGAGCTAAAATTTGCAAGAAAAAAGCGAACTTTCACAAAGAATTGGGTAAGCTGATAAGAAGAAGGAGGAGGAGGAGAAGCAAGAGGTGGAAAATAAAACAAAAATATAGAGCTCGCGTGATTGCAGACTATTTTAGACTGAGATGTGTTTGAAAACGCGTACGCTTGAATGCTTGCCTTTGTTATTACAACAGTTTTTTTTTTTTTTAAATGTCTTTTCGCGTTATATGAAGTACTTTCTACGTAGGTTTGGACTTGATCGGGTCTCAAAAGGCAACAACCAGGAAGGTAAGAGTTAAAAAGATATACAAAAAGACTCTTTCCAGTTTAGCCCCTCCTAAAATTTTCTTTTTCGTGATAATTAACTCCTGTTCATCGACACGTCAATCGATATTAATCTCGGTCTCGTGAATTCGATCCGAATGATAAATTTTGTACAAGATGTTTCGAATATGGCCAAATTCAAATGATCTCAACATAACGAGTCGGGTCTTAATCAATTGATGGATTTGATTTGAACTTGTCTAGAAATCAAAACGAAAGTCTCAAGTTGCGGAATGTTTTTTAGCATTCGTCGGTTATGATTTCTAGTAATTACCCCTTTTTTTTTTGTCTTGTTGGTTCGACTAAGTGGATTTCGAGCTAATCGAAAGATTTTTTCATGCAAAACATTTTTGTCGCGACTAAATGAAAGGTCGGGATGCGAGCGACGTAACAAATGAAATCAGTCTGTTTTTCCCTTTCAACGAGCAATGACAAACCGGTCGAATTAAAGAGGGTTGATTATTCGGCTGAAATGTCGAAGACAAACTGAGTTCTTTTTTTTTGCATTTTGCCATGGAATTTACTGTTAGGTTTCCATCCGGCGCCGGCGACATCTTTTTAAATGACACGCAATCTCTCCCTCCCTCTCTCTCTCTCTAGTGTGGTCGCACCGGATTAGACCAAGGGGGGGAGTTTCCCGGAAATTCACAGAAATGAAACAGTACGACCATTCAATCCCAAAGGATTTAAGAAAGTGGTCGTTTTCTTTATGTTCGGCGCTCCAAACATTTGAAGGTGACTTTGTACTAATGGGCACCTGGTCGTTGGCAAGGACGCTTCCCCTGCTTAATTAATTTTCATCTTAAACCGTAAGCTAACTTACCAATGCTGATATACATATTCGAAAAATTGATGTCCAAATATTTAGATATGTTGACGGTCTCGGAATTAAGCTCCATCTTCGCGATCTCTTTACTTTGTCCCAAGCGAAAGAAGTATCTCTCACGGGCCACAACGTAGCACATTACCTCTCGTGGTCCGATGTCGATCCCAATTGCTTGACCCATATCGTGCATGCGGAAAAAAGCTCCTACAAAGAGCGAACCAATGTGGCGGCCCTTTTGGGATGATGGGCTTTGCTTCCGAATCACTCAACACACGTGCTCTGTCATTCGTTGCGAGATTGTGCTGTTTCTACATATACTACATATTTTTTTTTAGCAATCTCTCTCACATCAACTCATGCTAGTTGTATCTTGGCCTCGAGTCGTGATCCAGATAGCTCTGACATTAGATTAGAGTATATGCACATTTCAAGCGAAATCTGTAAATAAACAAAGGAATTGCAAAAGTCGCTTTACATAAACAGGAGAATTTCCGTGTCTTAATTCACGGGCAAACAATAGAAAAGAGGAGAGCATTGTGAGGCGGTGCTGCGTGATTCTCATTCAAGCAAAAATGGAAACCACGTGCGGTGCCGTGCTCGATTGACCTCTTCAAACTTGCACATTTAAGAATTCCGGGTACGTACGTATGGATAGCTCCTGCCTTAGACGTTGCACGAACCGGATTTTAATAGGAAATATTGTCCACAATATCATAAATTTATTGTATCTTTTCCAATTCAATCCTAAATCTTTCAATTTTAACTAAACCTTTTTTTATTTATATTTCTCCTTTTTTTCTTTTTTTTTTTTTTCAATTGTGCCCGCGAGGATCGGACCCTCGCTGGCTGCGAAGACCCTCGCCCATACCCGGTGAGGGTCGCTATTGACCCTCCCCGGCACAATGACAAAAAAAAAAAAAAAATTACAAAATTACAAAATTTAATTTTTTTTTAATTAAAATAAAATTTCATATCAAGACTTACCGTGCCACACATGATGATGGGCATTCACATCGGTGATTTCCGGCCAATAAGACTCAATTGAAAAATAGTCAAAATGCTCATGACTCAATTGACAAAATCGAAAGATTTATGATCGAATCGACAAAAGTACAATAGATTTATGACTTTTCAAATAATTTTCTCGATATCAATACCAGCACATCCAACACCAGCTACGTCCAATGCAACAAATGAATCGTGCGCTGATTAATTTATGTGTACGTAACTTTCGCTGACGAATTCGTTCGTAAGTTTCAATTTTTTTTTTCTGGCACTAGTCACCAACATCTTGCCCCCAGCACATTGATAAGAGACATAATACCGAGCGACCGACGCAGAAAGATCAGCCACCATCATAAATACACTCGTGGTTCATGGGTCGCTGGAGTTAGGACGTTGTGGGCCCACTTGTCCATCATTTTAATTTGGATTAATAGCACGAAAAATCTCAAATTGATACATTTATAATAAATTTACCTTAAATTATTTTTTTATCATAAAAAATCTCAAACCGATACACTTGCGATAAATTTATCCCGAATTGATATATTTGTGATAAATTTACCCTTTGTTTTCGTTAGATTTAACCGTTAAATTACTAAATTGTATGACACGTGGCAATTAACGAGTACATAAACTTTGGATTTTTACCCTCTTTTTGTCACAGGTGTATCGGTTTGAAAATTTTTCGTGGTACTAATCAAATTTAACGAAGGACAAATTTATCACAGATGTACTAATTTGGAGCTTTTCGTGATCAAAAAAATTAATTTAGAGTAAATTTATCACAAATGTGTCAGTTTAGAATTTTTTATGGTCACAAAATAGTTTCAGATAAATTAGTCGCAGATGTACCAGTTTGAAATTTTTTATGATATTAATCCTTTTTTTTTCTTTTCATTTTTAACTAGTTTTCTAATAGATGGAGTTTTTTTTTTTGTGGTTTTTTTTGTCGGGGGGTTTGGGGGGGGGGGGGTCGGAAATAAATGGAGTTCAATGGGATGCAAACTGCTCTCTAAACTCGAGGTGGTTAATTGATTAAGCGGCTCGGTTGTCAGATGTTTCTTCAATTTGCAATTCGGGTATGTGTTATAGACTAGGACAAGCGGGTCCACGGTTGCATCGGATATTTTGTCCAAAAAAATTCTAGATTTGAGAGAAAAGAAGAAGAAAAAAAAAAGGACAAAAAAAAATCAGGGAAATTTTAAATATTTCAAGCCAAAATTAATCGGAATGGCTACATTGAAAAATCGTCAGATGATTTAGTACTAAAATGGCAAAATCGAAAATTTCAGAAATGAATCGATCGTCACATAATTTGTTGAGGACTTTTATGACAATCTTTCCCATCACCATACTTGATGATGATCCGAAGAATTTTTTGGCCAAGCGATAAATGAAATCAAGTGGAAGAAGATTAAGAAAGAGACATGAAAAGACTAAGGGAAAACATTATTGCATGAGGGAAAAGTCGGACCATGAAAAAGATGGGAAGGCAATGCCACGTCACGACAATGGCCAGTGCAAATTGCTTATCGAGTCGTTTGCCGCGCTTTGCCTTTTTCCCACCCAAGAGGGGCAAACGAGACCCTTTCTCATCTAGACGAGAAGACCAGTGCGAGTCTTTGTGATTTCGATTCCCAAGTCAACATTCGAGAGTGCACGAGGAAGATAATAGGAAATAGGGCAGATCCCACCCTCAATTAATGGCCAAGAAAAGAGAGAGAGAGAGAGAAAATCCATACAATGGGCGGGGCCAATCGGATACTTCATTCGAATTTATGAAAATTCCACGTGTGATTCGTAATGCCTCTTACTTAGAATAATTTTGAAAAAAGTCTCGCTCACCATTTCATGCGCTATACTTCACGTGGTCCATCGGGACGAGACATTTTGTGTATATTTGAGGGTATTAACCGAATTGAAGGCTTAGATAGTCCGTGTAAAAAAAAAACATAAATGTCGTAAAATTTTCAATCCTCGTGCTCTTTTGTTTTTTTTATTCACATTGCCGTACTTCATGTTTGGAACAAAACAGTATCATACGATTCTCAATGCTACCAATCCCTTATAACTTAAGATTCTCTAGCCAGCCAGCAGATATCTAGAAAGGAAAAAAAAATTGATTTTTTTTTTCTTTGACGAAGCTTTTAAAATTTATAATCAAAATTGACCAACCTCCTGAAAATGATTAAGTTTGGATTGCGGCTATTGTTAATTTTCTCCTTTGGTTTCCTTTCAAAATTCAACAAAAAGGAAGTTTGAAGAGCCATGAGGAGACTTTTCTCTAGCTCTAGAAATACTTGCTCGTCCCCGTAACTCTACCCTTTAATGAAAGGGTATTAGGAACATGCGCAATGGCTACAAATCGAAAAAAAAATGAACAGCGAAAGGATAATTGAATCTTGTTAAAGAGTATTTTGAGACACTTGCTAACCTACACATTACAAAAATAATTTCATTGTCAATCCATTGAAAGGAATCGGGACAATCGTTAACGGGACCTAAAATGATTTTTCGATTTTGATTGTTATATCAAACGTTATACGGTTGTAGTGTGCTGACATGCCATAAGCAAGACCTTAAATGGTTTCATGTAAATTTTGGGATATAAAATTCGAGAGTATTTATTAGAAAGAAAAAAATAAAAATATTTTCTTTCAATTTAGAGGGTGATGGTGGCTCGGTGAGGAAGGCAAATTCCACGTCGGCTTCGATTGGCTATCTTCACGTAAACAGATATAGTATCCTCCAGCGCTTGTGATGGGTCATTGAAGTTTCGACTCTTTTATAATCGATCTGTATTTTGTACGGTGCTTGTTAATCAGCTTGTGGGCTACGAACCTCTGGTTAATAAGCGCTAAGCACCGTACGAAGTGTGCTGACAAGAATTTTCCGGCAGGACCATAGTCTCGTCCGAGCGCCCGACTCCTTGAAGGCGAAGTTACCCTTTTAGCCCCACTCCAGGCTCCTTGAAGGCGAAGTTACTCTTTTAGCCCCACTCCAGGAAGCCTTCTATAGACACGTGGTACAGAGCCTCTCTATTCCTTTCAATATCCAGGTAGAGGCCAAGACAAAAGAACCATCTCGTGCAAGTGGAAATTGGGAAAAAGGCAAGACAAAAGAACAAGAAAAGGAGGAAAGGACAACTTTTTCTTTTTCTTTTTCTTTTTTAGGTGTCTGAAAAGGACAACCTTTTGCAAATCAGAAAAAGAAAAAGAAAAAAGAGTTTGAGGGGCCTTATGTGGACTAAACGCGTAAAAAAAAAGAAAAAAAAAGATGCTATCGGGATCAAGACGGCGACGTTCCATCCTTGACCCAGTCAGCAGCGTTCTTCCTTTGTTCCAAAGTATCAAGTCAATGGTCGGGTAGGAAAATTAGTGGGACCTAATTGTTATTTATTTTTGAAAAAAATAAAATAAAACAGACCCAATCAATCTTAGTCATCTCGCGTCTAGCGACATAAATATAAACCCGGCAGCCTTTTCACGACTCCGGCGCAGGCCCAGAATGAACATTTTCGTCAAAATCGGCGCTGGCTTCTGATGTTTCTTCGTCCGGGCCGGTCGGACCGGCACATGTTCTAGAGATTCCGCCGCATTGGCGGCGGCACCTGGTGTTAGTTCAAGTAGGATGGGAGATGCGTGCCTTCCACCGCATTCGTGCTTCTTTTTGCACCGTGCAAAGACACAAAAGAGAAAAGAAAAAAAGACACATAAGGGATCTCAAGCCGATTAAAGGCAACTTTAGCGTACCGTGCAACACGTGGATTTCTTATTCATGTGAAGAGTTTGTTCAGAACGTAAGTTTCGATGCAATTCGAGGATTTTGCCATGGGAAAAGGAGTCGAAAATACGAGTCAAACGGTGGTCTCTTGCCCAACCCATTTCGATCAATTTTGTGTTAGGATGTGCCTCATGCTCCTCAACGATAGAAAAACACGAGAGTCTTGCTATCCGTTGAGCAGGCGGGGGTCCGAGGATACCTCCCTAGCAGGGGTCGCAGGGGCAACACCCTTGAGCCACTAGATGGCTCATAAATTATTACTGCTATATAATATTTCTTTATCTTATAATTAAGAGATGTAACGAGAAATGTGGTATGGTAATTATAGTAGAATCGTCTACTGGACGTAGTCCTATTTAATGGTGAATTCGGATAAATCTTAGTCTCGATTTTTTTCTTGCTTTTACGCCGTATTTCATTGTGTTTTGCACGCTGAACCCTAACACTTTGCCTGGTTTCGATGCTAGCCACTTGATCTCCTTACGTTTTATTTATTTTTTAAATATGGGGGTTTAAGTAAAAATAATAATGAAAGCTATTGTGTTGTGATCTAAATATCATGTCGCCTATTATTTATGTCCCCACTCTTTCGACTTTCAAAGCATTGATGCTCGGTTTACAAGAACGATTAGAGTGTTAAAATTTGCAATCGTTTGCTAATTAGTAACAAGACACTTGTTAACAAAAGTTAATTTTGATTTGTGATTGCTCCACTGATTAATAAGTGTAGCTATGCTAAAATAAGTGGAAGGACGAAAAATGTGATATACTCCAGTTGGGCTTCGATATTGGGCCAAGTCTCCTCTTTTCATATGCAAAGGGTTCTAGGGCCAGGATTTTTAAACGGGTCGGGTCTTGTTTTCCTCTTAGCAAATGTCAAGAACCCAAAAGGAGGAAAAACATCCCATAATCTTTTGTTATGCTTCAGATGTCTTTGGCTTTTTTCCTGGAAAAATTTCAATTAAGGATTCGAATTGTTATCATTTTCTTAAATAAGGGCTTGAAGTGGACCTTATTTTAAATAAGTATCCTTATTATTTCAAATAAGAGTCCGAGGTGGATATTATTTTAAATAAGGACCCGAAGTGACCATATCGGCCTAAAAAAAAAAGGCCTCTCATTAGTTGATTAGGGGCATTTCCGTTATTTACTCTTTTTTGAATTTTTTATGTGTTTATTCCTCTTTTAGTTTTCTAAAAATATAAAAAAATAAAAAGAAAACACACACGTGGGAGGGGCTACCACACCATCGGTGGAGCGGGGAAGGTTGCCGTCGGGGTCGCCAGCAACCCCGCCGACTACTAGCGAGGGCTTGAGCTGGGAGAGAGCTACAACCTTCTCTCGGATCCGGGCTAGGGTCACCACCCTCCACCGGCCGCGGCCCTCCCTTGACCTCGGGAGAGGGTTGGTGACCCCGACAAGAATTGTGCCACCCCACCGCAGGTGGGGTGGCAATAGACGGGAGGGCTTGCATGTGTTTCCTTTTCCCCCCTTTTTTATATCTTAATTTTTTAATTTTTAATTTAATTTAACTAAAAATTGAATTAAAATTATATTTTGATGAAAATGCCCCCGATCGGATAGTGAGGTGAGGCCCTTATTTGAAACAGACATGATCATTTAAGGCCATTATTTGAAATAAGGAGGGCACTTCAAGCCCTTATTTGAAATAAGCAGGACACTTCAAGCTCTTATTAGAGGAAATAAGGGCACTTCAAGCCCTTAATTGAAAATTTTCCTTTTTTCCTCTTTTGGATGAGTAAAAGGGTGGAATCAATGTTCTTCATAGAGTTGAGCATAATTTAATTCAAACCACCGAATCGAATTGAACCGACTTGAAATCAATTTAGTTATGTTCGGAGAAGTAATTTCAAAAATCCAATTCTTAAAAATCAAACCGGATAAAAAATTGGCGGTTCGGTTCGGTTTGGAAAAATCCAAACCGACGAACGCCAAACCAATTTTTCTTTTAAATTTTATAAGGATAATATTCATATTAATAGTAGGAGAGAGATAAGAGTAGTTGAGAAAAATTACAAAAAGAAATCAGAGAGGGGAAGGAGTCAAAAATGGGAAGAAGAAAAGTCAAATAAAGAGACACGAACAGACAGGCAAAAAAAGGGCAAAGACAGTATGAATCACGGTAGTTGTTCCTGAGTTTTATAATCTCTTTGGCTGCTTTTGTCGCATTTACTTAAGACAAATTTTATTCTATCCCGATTGCTAAACGTAGTATTTGTGCTCATGGTTAACGCGGATTCTATTTAATTTCAAACTCTTGTCTAGTTCAATTCGGTTTCGTAATTTTTCAATCAGTGCTATTTTAGTTCATAGGTGTTTCATCCAAATAATCGAACTGAATAGTGCTCACAGCTCACCCCTAACTAAAAGAATTCACTTCTTTTCTTTTCTTTCCTTTTTTTTTTTTGACAAAAGGAAATAGCCACGAGGATATACTTATTAATGGGAGCCTGGGAGGCCATCAGAGGTCGTTGGTAAAAAGTTTCACATGGAGAAATAATTAAGCAGCTGGTGCTAAAGTAGAAACTGCTATGCGAAGTTTACTGTCCATTCAAGAATACCCTATTTTTTAAGCGAAGGAAAGATGTTCCGGTCCGGTCTATTTTGGTATCACCTCCTTTCCTGAAACTAGTTTCCTCATTTTCAGGAATACAAATGGAAATGATTGCCTGTTGCTTGGCAACTATCATCGACTCGTCGAGTGATGGAGTCGAACCAAACCAAAGGGTCGAAAATTGTTAGTGGCGTCAGGAGATCGTCTTGGTCCGATTGAACTCGAGGGATGGGGTTCCGGAATCCGGAATCCACTGTTTCCGCCGTTCATAAAATTGACCCAAACACAGCCACTGGCATTAGAAGTTCCTGAAGGATGTACAAATTAGAAGGGACAAATTGGAGAGTCTCGCAGAGAATACAGCTGAAAAATTCAATCACGACCTTCTCCCTCTCTTCTTAGTTCTAACGACAGAATCTACGGTGACTCAATTTTGACTCATCATGTATGATCTGGGCTAATCCTTCTCTCCAAGGACGAATATGTCATGGGCTTATTAAGCGAAGCAAATTGGGTCGAGATCAGGTGCGGCAAAGGAGCAAGAGGGGCATCTGATCAGGCCGTTGACGTTGCAGGCCTTGCAGCTCTTGAACCCGTGCTTGTCCGAGTAGATCTTGCGGCTCCCGCTACACCGCTCGCACACTGCGTACTTCAGCCCTCCGCACGTGCGGCACGGGCCGGGCCCCGCCGCCGGAGACGCGACGCCGGCGACCAGCGCCCTCAGTTCCCCGCTCTCGTGCAGCTTCCGGACCTCCTCGGCCCCGCCCACGAGCCGCCCGCGGACGAAGACGCAGGGGAGGGACAGCCTCCTGCGGCCCAGGATCCCCTGCAGCTCCGCCACGAACCTGGAGTCCATCGACAGGTCCCGCTCGTCGACGGGGGCGCGGAGCCCGCGGAGGATCGACCGGACGGCGCGGCAGTCGTCGAAGGTCTTGCGGACCACGCGGAGGCTGGTGAAGTAGACCACGACGGCGGGCTTCTCCTTGTCGGAGGAGCCGGGGAGGAGTTTGGACTCGAGGGACGAGGGAGAAGAGTGGTGGTGGCCGCGAGTGGGTGGCGGTGACACGGCGGCCTTGCGGTGGGCCCAGCTGAAGATCCGGGGCCGGTGGAAAATGGTGGGGCTCCTCGGGGAGTCGGATCCGGATCCAGTTTGGGGCTCGGCCTCTTCGGTGCAGAGGTACTGGATGTCCTTGAAGGAGGAGCAGGAGAAGTTCCTTGGTCCTGGCGGCCTTGGCCTTGGAGGGGCGCTGTTGATCCTCCGGAGTGGCCACATGACAGAGAGAGAGAGAGAGAGAATTTTGGGGAATGAATTAAGGCTGAATTTGATGGAGAGAAGGGGCAAATGGGTGTAGAAAAGGGGGGAAGAAAAAGGTAAAGATGGGAAAGGGTGAGAGAGCCATTAATGAGAAGGTGAGGTTGGGGCTCTGGTTCCCAATGATAATAAATGCCTAGTTGTCTCTTTTCGGCACTGATTATTTGGGCAGTAAGCATTTGTTGGTTGGGGTGGGGGGTGTGTTTCCTCGTCATTTGGTGATTATCCTATGTCTGTCAATGAAGTTAATGTTTGGTCAATTCATTTACTTACCCCACTTCCCCCCATTGACGGTGATTTCTTCCTTCTTCTGACAATTCCCTATTAAATTCTAGCTGTTCTACTATTTGAAGTTGTTAGCACACGGGGATTTCCCAATCCCGCCCAAAACGCAGAACTAGCATCTGTCGGAGAATGCTTGCGTTTCGATTTCTTTATGACTGAAACCGATGAAAATGTTGGTTGAAGCACAGAGATTCATGGGGTTCCGAGCCTGCTTAGACGGTTTCCACTCTTTTCTACCTTACTGCAGCAAGGTCGAATTGAAGGAAATGGTCGATATCTTGGTGCCTTTTTACATATTTGTAGTTAATGACGTAACTGAAATCATGATGTGTCCAAGTAATAAGTCGGAGCTATACAAGGACTCCGAGAAAAGAATAGGATTAAAATTCCAGACGGGAAATAGATATCACCCCAAGAAAGAGTACCTCAGTCTAAGAGATGCCTAGTCATCAGAATATGGTTGTGGTCTCGAAGCAAAATTTAGGAGGACATGTTTAGATCTGCCTTGTTTTAATCTGTAGGAAAGAGAGGAGTTCTCTCAGTAAAGCTCTAGCATCACTTTACGGCAAGAAGAGCAAGACAATTTAGAGCGTTTCACCTGGGAAATGCAGGGAAATGCGGACCTTAAGTGGTAATTACATTTTTGCTCCGCGAGAAATGAGTACGTCTCCATAAGGCACCCTTTGTTCAACTCTGAGCATATCGCGAGTCGCAAGAACTGCACGAACGAAATCAGCTGATTAATCTTGGTTTTTGCGAGTTGAAATCGGCGGTAGGCCGATGAAACACGAGCAGTTCATTGACTGAAACCGATTAGAGCATTGCATGGATAAGTACCGCAAGTCTGATAGAAGAGCATGGCGGCTCCTCTTCGGCTCATCCCAGTGGCGAGGTGGTTCAGGGATTCTTCCTTGGGGGCCCCAGGAGTCTCAAAATGCTCTTTCATCTGGCTGCAGCCATCAAGACAGGGCACGGTGGACTTTAGTTATGCCAAGGAAAAGTAAATTCTAAGAAGATAGATTAAGAAGATTTTGCGACATACGTGCGGATGGTATCTGTAAGCTTGTCAACAGGAGGACTGCTGATTGGGCGTTGGGTTTGTGTTGGTCCAGTTTCCACCAGCAATTCTGCAGGAGACGCCCAATAAAAAGACCGTTTAGGGAATAACGAAGCTCGCCCCACTTGCCGTGCTTTTCTAAAGTATATCGACAGTATGACATGACTATGCATTTTATCTTCGATATCAATGGGACACCTACCTTGTTCAGGTGTTTGGCCATCTTCAGGCAGCCTTGATAACTTGAAGTTGGGATCCACGTTTAACCATGAATTTTCCTCAGCTACAGGTTCGAGGCCACTATTGCTGTTTTTAGATGAAGAAAAGGGCTGCTTCTTGCTGGATCTGTTAGGTCCAGTAATGTCAATCCATATGGTCAATGATTTGTTCAATGAACGAGACAAGCTAAAAAATGCAAGATAGAACCAACTAGTTCCACTGCAGTTTTAATCGTCTCATGTGAGAAAAATCTGATTCCTGCCTGTAAAATCATTGTCCACTATTCAAAGCATTATTGGGAAAGACACGTTTTCTCACTAACCGTCCAGAGTTGACTTCTGCATTGGGTGCTATGAAGTTGTGTCCAGAAGCTGAGCTTGGAATGGATCTTACATCATCCCCTGTAATACCATATGCAAAGATATTTTTGCTAGTTCTCTGCAGTATGACGTGATATATCTCGTTAAGTAAGTATTACCTGAATTTCCTGGAGTTACCATTGGGTCTGGATCTGCTACCGCTGTCATATTGTGGTTGAGATTGTTTTTTAAACCTTCCATGAAAATTTCCGGGGGCATTTCATGATTTTCAAAAGTGTTCCGCAGCTTCTCTATGGAGACATCTTGTGAAGGCAGGTTGACCTCCATGTGTAGATCTTCGAAAGGCTTCACAATCAAATATTCATCAGACGTAGGCCGGACAAACACTTTGCGATTAGGTACTCCAGTAAAAAGATAAAAGGCATACCCGTGCCCCTAAATCTTGATAATATGCTCTCTCTGGGGGGGATGATGACGATGGTTCTGGTGGCAAGGGCGGGGATGTTCTTCCTGTGGAGAATGGTTACCATTTTGAACTGGGGCTGCATTCTATCAAGCACGACAAATTATTAGAAAGAGGCTAGCCAAAGGCTGACCAGAAGGTGAGTCATGGGGAGGCTGGATACTTCTTGTCCACAGCTGCATAAGAGGTGGAGGATAATAAACGCCTCTATTTTCAGTCAGTAAACCACAAGCTAGCACTGTTGGGGGTAGCTCCATGAGATGAGTGATCTTCATGCAGGTCATCACACTTATACGCTACAACAAAATGTATCTCGGGATTATGGCAGCGAAGTGTTTTAATTGTAACGTTTCAACCTAACAAATAGTAGGCTGAAAGCTGAAACTCCTAACATGGATGTCCCTCCAAATTTATGGTCCTCTAATCCTCCAAACACTCGGTGGAAGGGACAGGTCAGTTCACATAAATGGTTCGACTGGGTAGGATATATTGGCAATGTGGAACTGCATTGGACTGAATAGGAAAAGCACGAACCTTTCTCTTTCTTCCTCTTTTTGCGACAAGGCCTGAAGAGTTTTGCAGCCATGATTGGTATGTATTTCCAGGGATGATCATCTGTTCGTAGTCCATGGCAAAAGGTTCTGCTCTTTTAGCTTTCCTTTTGGCTTGTCCCTGTCTCTGCTTATCCTGCTTCATTCCCAGCTTTATCATTGTCAGTGAACTCTCTAAATTGTCTTTGCTTTTATAGAAGAGGTTACTTCAGTAAGTTAATTGGTGACCTGATGAGGAAACTTGAGACCATCAGTTTCCTGATTAATTTGGCTTTCTGGATGTTGATTTTGAACTTCATCTGTGCCAGGAAGCGCAATGGTTAAATTATGTGAGGTGTTTTCACTAAAAAATCAATTCTTAAATTACGAAAAGAAATCCCAGTAGAACCATGTGCATATTAATATATGTCCCTAACACTGAAGGCCATCTGCAATGCATACTCGGTGCTTTGTCAGACGTGACTTCAGAAATAAAACGAAATGAACTATGAATCTGTTCATATCGCTCTGTCAAATGCTTAAGGATAAAAACACAGAGCTACTCATATGATCATATCATGAAGTCATTAGATACTTCATAATTCAGATATACTACTTCATCAATCGCGGCACTTGGATGGGCAAAATGATTCACCCAAAAGGATCTCTGTCAAGTAAACTATCTTTCACGTAGATCTGAATTTCGGTTCTTGGGTAGTAGATATCAAATAATTGCTGAGCAGTTCCAGCTTCATGTACACTTTCCTCCATTTTGTAAACAGAGAACTGAAGGAACTGTGCTACAAACCTCTCTGAGCATCGTCAGGCAATGGTGGTGAGGCTACGAGAGTACTTGGTATGCGTGCATCCTCTCCTGAAGCAAAGTTGGCCTGAGTCTCATCCTCCCCCTCTATATCAAACCTGTCAGACCATACAACACGATATATACACGGTATTGCAAAAGGTCAAAATCATAAGATTACTGTGCATAGCATACGTTAAGAAAATGCACAACTAGATGCTTGTGATAGTATGTTAAGCAAACGAGATATTCCATCACAATTACAGTGTAATGTTTAGAAAATGAGCTATGCCATCTCAATTATAATGTAGCCTTTCTCTTAGAACTTAGAAGTAGACCTAAGAAAGACATTGCTTGAATATTAGATTTCTCATCCTTTGAGCTTAGAGTGTACCTTTCAAAGTGATTAAATAGTTCCCTTTCAGTCTGATAAGGATCAAAATGATCGAATAAGGTTATATTTGCTGCATCAGCTGTGAAAATAAAGCACCGATGATGTTAATCTAATGGATACAGATAAAAGAGGAAAAGCTGCATAAAAAAATTATGGGGTTGATGATGAACCTTGATGAAAGTTCTGATTATGGTCCTCATTCCTTTCATTGTCATTCGTGCAGTTCTCATCAACATTGTCTAGTCGCTGCAAAACGAAAAGTTAAGCAGAAGATCCATGGCCGTCAGAAATTGATCATATCCAACATTCCACATATAAGTTGTGCACTTGACACGTGAAAATTACCCAAGGTTTGCAAGGTAACTTTAACAATTTGTCATTAGCTTGGGTGTTTCTCTAACATATCAAAAATAAAATCAAATGACATGGAATTGCGCAAATTACCATAGCAAAGTAAGCCGTGTGTTGGAAACCCACGGTGGCCGTCGCATCGGAGAAATTAAGGGGTTGCTCAATATCACCGATCTCTGTCTCCTGGTTATCTGGCAGAGTAACAGCTTCTCTCCTACTCACACGTAGAAACGCCATAAACTTCTCTCTTCAACAAATTAATTTGACCAGCATGCTCTCCTCCCACCGTTTCTGCTTAATCTTTTTTTTTTCTTTTTCTTTTTTGGGCTAGAAAAACTGTGTGGGAAAAATAGCTTTCTAAAATGACACAATTGATGCATATATGGACTAAATGCCGATCCTACAAACACTCTTTGGGCAACACCTACGAAACACGAAATGAACAAGTCTAGATTGAAGGGAGCTGGTTGGAGCAAAAATTACGCGGAGCAAAGCCTGACTCACTTGGCCTGAGTTTTTCCCTTGGGTAGGATTGTTGGATCTGGAGCAGATTTAACCTTCCAAGCCTCGTTTATCTCAACCTAGTACCCACAAACATTCATCGTCGGTCTACAAACACGAGGATAAGAAATAGAAAAAGGCTTGTGAAGATGAGGGGGGTGTGGGTATTGATCGAGCCCTGTACGTACCAGGAAACGAGTGACGTCCTCTGCAAATCATTCGAAACATCCAGAAACAGCATAAGTCATTCTGTGGAGTCGTGAAGAAATTCTGAGCGAGCGAAGAACTGGAAGCTTACCATAGAGGAGTTTCACTTTCCGCTCGTAGACAATCACCACTCCACCTGAGAGAGATTACGGATCAGGCGTTCGATTCGATGGAACATGCGAACTGGGACGAAGAGGAAATCAAAAAACAAACGGACGGAATCAAATACCCATCAGAATTCCGGATAGTCTGAGAGCCATTGGGATCGATGGATTCAAGATCTCCTCGCTGAAGAGTAAAAAGAAGAAGGGACACTTCAGTGACTCGGTAAAAGGCAATATGGACATGCTGAGAGTACGAGAAATGTCCGTACCATATCTGGATGATGTCGAGCTTGTTAAGCTTCCTTCGGTTGATTTTCGCATGCATAGTCGCGGCCATCCTTCATCAACACGCGAGAGCAACGCACAGCAGACCAAACACTCATCAACATCGTAGAATCAGAATGCCTTAACTCTTCGAAGTTATAGAGACCACAACTATATGATGACGGCATTCCTCTTTTCACGATTCTCAGTATGAAGAGGAGAATCAGGTATTTCGAAGTTCACGTAAAACAGAGAAAGAATGTAATATCGGATATCAATCTTCGTACAAGTGTCGCTCTCTTTTAAATATAAGAAAACTAAATATCAACGCAGAAGTCATAAGAACAGAATCATCTTCTGGAAGAAGGAAGGAAGGAAAAAAAAAAAAAGCTGTCGCTCCGGATAGCATAGCAACGGAGACACGACAAATGAAGACAGGAGCAAAACCATTACGCGTTTCTCAGAAGATAGAGGCCTTACAGCCGTGATTAGCTACACGGATTCTATCCCGTCGAGTTAAACAGGCAACGAAGAAGACATATACACCGGTTTTCACGCACGATGGCGCGTGAAACGGCGCCGGGCGGAAGGGAAGCTCGTTCGCAAGGCTGGCGAAACGAAAGGAGACCGCACGGCGAGGTCGGTCGGGAGATGGGAAACGACAGCGAGATCAAAACGAATCGAAAGAGGGAGGAGAGGAGGAAGGAGGAGGATCACCATATCTGGCCGAGCGGAGCTTTGCGGGCGAGAAGCTGGTGAGAGTAGAACATTCTCCTTTTTGCTTGTACTGCCTCGAACTTTCACTCAGAGAGAGAGAGAGAGAGCTTGAGCTGTAAGTTACTGAAGAATGGAGAGAGAGGTGTTGCTGTTAATGGAGTTGAAAGTGGAGCAACAGCGAGAAAATCAGTCGCGAGGGATGACAAGAACATTCTTACGTGAGCGTATGGGAGCGCGTGAGCGCGTGTGTCAGAGAGAAATAGAGGGGGGAAGCCTGCAAATTTGTCCACCCCTCCGCGAGAGAGAAACAGAATTGGCCTACGGAAAAGCACAAGGAATGTCGTGAGCACAGAGGGAGAGAGAGAGTGCTAATGTTACTGGTGGTTGTATGAAACCGTGCTGTGTTGTCGATGATGGGGGACAAAGAGGCGAGGCATGCATGGCGACAGTTTAAAAAAAAATAGAAAAAAAAAAAGAGATCAATTCATTACGAAGACTAATGGTAGGATTTGGTTATAATCCTCCTGATTTGAACAAATGCATAGATTTTATTTTCATTTGAATCCTCGTATATTAACTCGTGTCCTTCGTACATTAGGAATTGACGGATGCAGGTTTTGTTTCATACGTTGCTAGATTGATTCTTTTTCATTTCGGCACCGTACACAAACCGGTCCATCTCATTTCGGCACTCCAAGTGTCGTTGTTGATTGGTTATGCCACGGTAAATGTGCTCGCCGTCGCCGTGCTTGTTCGGTGTGCTTTCGTCTCTAGCTTTCGACAATTAGAGCAGATCGGATCGGGACAGTTGATCCAAAGGGGGACGGGCATTAGTGGAAGTGACTGAGGATTGGCTCTGGCTTGACCCCAGTCACCAAACTCGGACCGGTTTCCCCATGTTTTGCAACTAGTAAACAGGCTTTTCCATTAATTAGCAAGTTTAAACTAATAAATGAAGCCCCCGCTCTTCTAACGAACACGGCATTCGGAGGCCGGCATGACACCGCCTCATTTTAAGTAAATATCAGTAAATAAACACTTGACATTCTTGAGGAACGTAATGTCCATATCCCATCGTTTTGCCCAAGCAAAATAAGCCACCCCATGCTTTACTTGACATGCCACAATTCAACATCAGTATTCAGTGGCAATTTTTTAAATGCAGACTGTCCACATAGAGCAATATATGAACTGTAATTATCTGTGTAAGCTGGTGTTTTCGAAGTGAATTAAGGTATTACAAGCACTTGGAAAAAATGGAACATGTTGCTGTTTCTATTTCTGTATAATATCAAGCTTTATGTCTGTTGAACACAACCGATAGTCTGCAACTCGAGATTTTCTTGTTCAGGCTCGAAGAATCGATTTTCTGCTGCTTGTACTCAAACTCTTGTATACCAAAAGAATTGTACCACAGAACTGGAAATCATACTCGTACAGATGGGGAGCGCACTCATGTACTGATGCTGCCATCTCCTGGTCGCCAAAATCCTTTCTTACCAACAAGAAACTGCTCTTGGTGAACGGTCACCGACCAGTGAAGGGACCGCAAAACTGGACCGAGTTTGTTTATAACTTCTATGCTGTCTTGTACCAGAACATATCCACCCGGTCTCAATACACGATCCATCTCTGCAGCTATATCTACAACCTCACATCTGATGACATTGCAGAAGATCAAGTCATGAGAAACCAATAATCTTGATTCAATTGAATAAAGATTGAGTGACACATCCAAGTATATCACGGCAAAGACAATAAAAGAGGATCCAATTTCTAGTCCTTCAGCGTTCGGTCGAAAAAAAATTCATCAATTGAAAATATGAATGAGTAAATTAATAATACCTCTCCGGGAGCTCTTTGAAGAGAAAACTGGAATGAAGCAGATCATATGTTCGAGGGTAGGTATTGAAAGATTCGCACCAGTCATGATAGGTTCCAATCAACCCTCTGTCAAATATAACAGAAAGAGAATCTTGCACATGAATTGGGACAACATTCATAACCCAGAGTGGCATGTCGTTGAGCGCTGCTGCGAAGCTACGAGAATAAAAGGTCCTAGTGTCAGTGCAATTCCAAATATTGGAAGAAAATCAAATAACCATAAGGTATCTAAATAGTGGAATATGCCAAAAACATTGAATAAACCTGAAACCACTTGGATAAAGCACTGATTAGGTGAACAAGAGAGAAACAATACGTAACACAATAAAGCAGATATGTGTGCCAACATGAGCATAAAGTGGGAGTAGTGGAAATAAGGATGTTAAGGTGGATGTATGGTCATACAAGGAAGGATAAGATAAGAAATGAAGTTATTCGACGAAAAGTTGGAGTAGTACCGGTGGCAGAAAAGATGAGAGAACATAAATTAAGATGGTTTGGGCATATTCTTCGAAGATCCATAGATGCTCCAGTAAGAACAGAAGTTTGTCCAAGAGCATGACATGAAGAAAGGAAGAGGTCGGCCGAAACTTACCTAGGGGAAAGTAGTAAAACAAGATTTAATGAAGTGGGAAATAGATTGCCGTATGGCTTGTCTTAGGGCGGAGTGGAGGAAAGCTATTAGCATTGTAGAGTGGCAGAATTCCTATGCTCCAAACTGTCCTTTTTAGCCCTTTTTTCTTCCCCCCCACACACACACATATATATTCACTTTTGTATATTTATTTTTATTTTTATATAATTATTTCTTTTCCCTCAATCGGTCTTGCTTTTATTTTATTTATTTTTGGGTTCATCGACTGCCGACCCCAATTAGTTTGGTATAAAGGTGATGTTGATGTTGATGTTGATGTGTGGCCACACAACTAAGAGAGAAAACCTTCCCATTATGAGTAAAGGAGAAAGTGATGTCCAATTAGCTGGTAGTTCATATAATCTTACACTTACCCTCCATAACCAGCATTCATATCCATCACATTCCTCACGCTTGACCAGTTGATGCCAAGGCCTTCCAAATAAACATCTGAAACAAGGGCAGACCAGTGTTTGCTATCTTCGTAGAACATTTGCTCAGTTTCAACTTCACTTGACAAGCTTAAAGGTTTAATCCTGAGCCTTTTAGGCCAGGGAGCAGGCCAACTTCTATTCTCTGGAAGCCTGTTAAGGCAGCCGCCAAGAGGAACATACCTGGATCACAATAACAAACGATATGAGAAGGACATACAAACATGGAAAATTGAATTGTGAGTCAAAGATGATGGAACGAGAAGCGAAGTAAGGTTGAA
The DNA here is from genome assembly GCF_020921035.1 of Rhodamnia argentea. Taxonomy (NCBI): domain Eukaryota; kingdom Viridiplantae; phylum Streptophyta; class Magnoliopsida; order Myrtales; family Myrtaceae; genus Rhodamnia; species Rhodamnia argentea. The sequence goes on along the minus strand of NC_063154.1, from coordinate 2,200,239 downwards.
GATGGAGCAATCTTGGACATAATTAGAAAGATCACAAGCTGAGCAAATTCCCTTCCTTTGGAGGTCCCACATTTATTAATCAGATGGATAGCAAAAATGACACAAAGGTCAATGCATTTGTTAGATTAATCCTCTGATTTGGAGCAATTGGGAAACCGGACTGAGCAAAGGCTTTTGACCAGGACCAACTTAACCTGATTCATAACCACCCTCTATTGACACTGTCTAACAGAGAGCTAATCCATTTAGCTAATGCTCAGTAAAGCCAACAACTTTCAATTACTCTGCCTTAAACTGAATACTTTCCCATATCTACACATCTTTTTGGCCTTCCTTCTCTCTGTATGTGCGCATGTGCCCATGCATGGTCATGCAGGCATGTATGGATTCTTGGGTGCAATTAGGTGATTCTACATCCCAGCCTGATGGACATGACACAACAGCATGTCTACAACAGAAGCTATTGTTTGAATAACCAATGCTATATGACAGTAGTACCAAGAATGTTGCCGCTGATCTTGCTGTTCACATAAAGGGGGACTACTTTGTTCACGTTCCTGATAGCAGGAAGATGAAACAGGTTTTTGATATATCACCAGGCCAATCCCAGATGAGTCAATAGCTTTAGCCACCACCTTCCAGCACATGGACTTCGTCAAATCAACCATAGCTGCAGAACAAGTGGATCATCAAGGCCCAATTAAATCAACACCAGTTGTTGACATCTCCAACCATTTTATTCAGGATTCACTGCAGACGTAATGATGTTAAACTTGCAGACTCAGCGAAGATGTAAAAAGACACGAGGAAGGAAGAAAATTATGTCAGCTTACACACCATTCCAGACAGTTTGATCCTTCTCGTCATTGCGATAAACTGGGGTAGCTGACCATAGAAAGAAACCCCCAGGCCTGAGAATCCTGTTGAGCTCCAATAGTGGCTTCCCACCTACATTTTCCACAAAAACCAAATAAAGATGAACTCAAGACTACACAAAACTTCTATAATGGCATGTGACTGATCGACAGGAAGTACCATCTCCATCCCAGTGAACCCTGCATCTTGCACAATGAATCAAGTCATACACGTTATCCGGAAAAGTCAGCATCTGTGTTCCTATAACGGAAAGAGTGGCAGGAATTCCTCGTTCTAGAGCAAATTGTATCTGAGCTTCATGCTCATCCTTTGGGGCCAATGACATGGTAATTACATCTTTGTCCAGCAAATAACCACCAAAGCTGGCAACTCCACAGCCAACATCTAAAATAACCCTGACGTGTTTTCCCCATTCTATGGTCGGTAAAGTCTGAGTAAAACAAGCAAATCAGAGATTATGTAATGAACTATTTGCAGCCAGTGCCAATGCCAGTGCCAGTGCCAGTGCCAGATGCCAGACTTGCCAACAAAATCAATGTGAAAGTATTGACCCTTTTGCAACTCAAAAGACGACCAAGCACGGTAATATATCCGGTACCTTTTCTACAAACTCAATATAATTAGCAACTCCATCCTTAAATTGAGTTCCTCCTCCTGGAAAATGAAAATAATCACCAGATTTCTGCACCCAGTTTTGGTCCTTCTTGTATTCAACAAGCTTTGGGTGAGGAACATTGTTGTACCAGATCTGCAGGACACAAAGATGAAAACGGCCAGTATTAGTTTATTGGTAAACCACGTAACATGAAGAGATCTCATCTGGGTCCAACATTTTCGTGGAATCAGCAGAGGACTTGATTTGAGAAAAGGCAGAAATCCCAATGCCAATACGACTGCAATTACTTCTACAAGTCAGTATGAGTAATACTCACCGATAAGAGGCAACATTTATGAGAACTCAAACTAGAGGGATTCAAAAAAGAAATTCTTCAAACATAAAGTGATCACCGGATGGGAGCATCGGATTTACATCACACCAAACTCATTGAATATTCCGTCAATCAAGTAATGAGGGAGTAACACAAACATCATATTATAATAGCTGATGATGTGATAGATCACGCCAATCTCAGGTCATTTGGCCGTGACTGCATCTAGATTCAAGAAGTCAACATTCAAACGATCTTTTACCAAACTGAACGCCAAAAAGGCATTACTAAGACACTCCCAAGAAAAACTTATTTCTTGAATCAACAATCAACCATAAAGATACGCGTTCAAACTCAAATCACAAATCTTACCAAAATCAATATATCAATCTCACCATGTCCCTGCTCTTAGGCCACGGAACAGGCACCTTATACCCTTTCGGAAGTGGCACCAGACAACGCGGGCTAGGGCTCGGGCAATGCCGCTCTCGGTGTTCCATGTGCCGCCTCGACTTCAACCCCTTGATCGCCTTGAAATTGTCCAAGCACGGTATGAAATCCACCGCCGTCGGTCCCTTACACACCGCCCACTTCAAGCTCAAATCCAGAGGCGCGCCATCCAACGAAGTGGGCGGCGCTTTTCGCGGCGGTTCTCCGACCGGGGCCGGAACGGACGGGTTCGACGGCGGAGGAGGAGGCGTCGGCGAAGAGATCCGTTGGAGATCGGATTGGGAGTAGAAGGAGAGTGAGGATTGAGAGCCAGCGGTGAGGACGAGGAGGGTGACGAAGAGCAAGAGCAAGATCGTGGATGCGAGGATGAAGGGGTATTTTCTTTCTTTGAAGAGGTTTTGCACTGCTGATAGTGCCATTGTCGATCTTGTTCGAGGCAGGATGTGATCGGAGATTGTATCTAGAGAGAGAGAGAGAGATATCTTGAAAGGAAGGTAGAGGATGTTGGACGCGGTAATTGACAGGGGGAAATTCGAAATATCGTTATATATCCACTAGTAACAATATAACCATAGAGAAAATAATCGAACTCCTTAGTTTAGGCACGTAAAACCCGTATTTCAATGGAAAAAGTTCGTTTTCTGTTTTGCTAGATTAAAAGAAGAAATATTTTGCTCAAAATAAAAGTTTGACATCCTTCCGCACCCTATTTGCACTCGAAATAAGTTATAGTTATGTAAAAATCAAATGTAATAGATGTGGACAACCGACGTTGACGTAAATAAATTTTATTAATATTTCAACAATTTTTGGATATTTTTCCCTTTCCTTTTTTTTTTTTTTGGAAGCTCGCCTTCCATTGAGGTAGGTCGCGGCCCTCGCCCGGATCGGCACCAAGCTACGTGACCCACGATCGGCGAGGCCGGCCTAGCTCAGACCATTTTGGCCTTCTCAAGACCGATAAGGGCTCGATGACCCCAACCCAATATTGGCGAGCGCTCGATGACCCTTACCGGCCATTTCAAGAAAAATAAAAAAGAAAAGAAAAGAAAAATTTTGAGTAGAATATTATTAAAATTATCCATATTAACGCCGGCCATGTGACATAGGACAATCAATGTCCCCGCCCACGTCAACGATTTCTGATCAAAATAGATCAAATGGACTCAATTGGAAAAACACGAAAATATTTAGAATTCAATTGACAAAATTAAAAGTTTAAAAAAATTAATAAAAATACCATAAATTTATGACTTTTCAATAATTTTCTCTCGGCCAACTGTGATCAAATTGCTAAGGAAAAGGATGAAGAAGCACCATGCGCATTCACTCACAAACTTCTGAAAACAATGACTGCGCTATTTACTTAAATAACCAAACAAACTTGTTATGATAAAAAAAATATATATATTCTTATACGAAAATCATTTTAGAAGAAAAAATAGTTACCCATTTATTTAGTGATTTTAAAAAAGTCTTCTTTCTTAGAAGGGGAATGCATTTTTTCTCAACTTAGGCTTGTTTTTAGTCGGAAAATTTTTCCGAACATCGAAAGTAAATTAATTTTCCTGTAAGGATTTTCCATCGAATAATCAGACCCTAAGCGTGCGGAACACGGGCGCATTGATTAAGCAAAACAAGTGCAAACACTCACATGCAGCTATACGGCGCAGGAGTTACCACCACCAAAATGAGCACACACCTTTTAAAAATAAGCTAGCCCACGAACGCAATACTCCAAATCTTCCGCAGAAGACATTCTATGCGTAGTCTACTCATTTTGTTTCGATTTGATGCGGACACGGAACCAGTTTTCGAAAGACTCTTGCTTCCATTTCCAGGTAATCCTTCCCTAAATCATGTATGCCTTAAGCACATTTCAATATGTAGACATAACATCTAATGCTCAAAGTCGCCAAACAATAAAGAATTTCCCTTCACAGACTTGAATGAGAAAATCAGTACATGGAACACCCGGCTTTTCGATACAATGACGGAGAGATCTAAAACCATAGTATCTAGCAAGGCTATTGGACATCAATGGTGTCGGACTTGTGAGTATTCAGACTATAACAGATCCGATGAGCAGTCACTCGCTTTTGACAATTATCCGATTCCGGCATTCCCCAAGTTTCTCCACTCCCCACATTAAAAGAGGGCACATCAGATTTTTCTAGACTCCCTAGATCATCAATTCAGATTATCAAAGCCAACAGACACAGATAAGGTGAAAAGCTCATTAGTACAATTTGAAACTCATTTTGTACAACCGCAAAAACCTCATCCCAGAGGGAAAAAAGTGGTTTGGCAAGATTTGTTACAAAATGCTGCATCTCTTACTCTGTTATTCCCGAACCTGCATTTTCCAGATCAACTTCTCCCATACCTGTATCTTCCTCTTCTTCACTGTCTTCATCTCCACTAACCTCCTCATTCTTCTGGCGCAACTGAGCCATGTGCTCAGCAAGTAATTTGTCATCACGTTCACTCACCTATTCAGATATGTGTGCTTATTACAGTCTCAAAGAAGTGATTTTCAAGTGTTGCAGAAATGCCAAAACAGATGAATGTATCGTTTAAGTTTTGCAAGAGAAGAAAATTGGCAGGATCACATCAAGTTCGGGATGCATGAGATGCGCAGAAGAATAAGTAACTAGTAAATAGAAGAAACTGCTCACCGCTCTAGGGGCCTCCTTCACAACAAGTTTCCCCTTTTGCTTCTCAATAGCTTCACTGCAGGCTGTCATAGCTTTATTAAGAATTGCCAATCCTTGCTCCTGCCAAAAGCAGCACAAAACCGGCCGAGGTTTCATGAGCTGACATGCCACCAAGAACTTAACAACACACAATTCTTCCTCTCTCAAGGGATATCAACATGTTCAAATAGTCTAAGTAGCAGTTTCTTTAAAGACAGCTTCTCAGTATATCCATGACAGTGATGAGGATCCAACAACTACATTGGCATCTAAGAGCATTGATTCCAAAAACTTATATCCTACGAAAATAGATCAAACATCGGCAGAGGAGGAATTTCATGTGGCAACTGTTTGGACAAGGACTTGCCGTGAGAACAAGATCTATTAGAAGCCAAGACAAAAAAATCAAAGGAAACTTTAGATGATCAGATGAATCACGAGTTAGCAAAACCAAATCCCTTAAGGCCGATAAAATTTGGACAGAAACCTACCATCATAAAGCTTAGGTTAGACTTAACAGACTTCCACACAAGGGCTAGCTATAAAAGTGATAATACGCAGAAAGGTGGAAAGATGTTGATGACAAGAAGTAAATTTTGGACAAAAGAAATTTCTCACAGAATTATCCATATTTCACAGTTGTAGACAAAAACACCCAAAACCCAACTCCCACTGCAAGAGTTACCAAAGGCTTGCAGTCTCAATAGTTCCTCCAAAGAGGTTAAATCTAGTAATAAAATCTGGAGAAAGAAGTATGGACAGAGAGCACTTCTGGAAGCCCTCAAAAGAACCAAAGTGAAAATGACGACTTTACAGGAGAAGGTCAAGAGAAGCACCGACCTTGTCCAGAGTCTGAGTAGTGAGCACATAAAGTGGAGGTGCAACCAGTTTGATTTTCACAGGACAATCATCATTTCCAGCAGCTTCAGCTTTCCTCATAGCATCCTACAGAACCAATTGTTAAAACAGCCAAACTAGAACAGTAACAAGTGAATACCTTATAGATGAAATCACTACTCTCTTGAACAGATGTATTCTAGATAGAGTGAACATAATCAAACACTAAGTAGAGACCTTAATATGCAGAACACCATCAAGCTGGAAACATTTCATTTCAATATCAGCTCGTATCTTCAATGGTTGTGGAGTCATCCTCCTCCTAATATTCTTTACCAAAGATTCTTTCACTTCCTCCGACACAGCAGGGACCACTTTTGTCACCTACAAACCGATTAAAACTGAATTGAGTGATAAGCTCGAAGAACCGCTCACAATCAGCATGTCATTGCATAGTCTACCTCTTGTCCATTAGGAACAACTTCTTTGATCTCACGGGTTAGTGAATCAAGAACAGAATCAGGATCTGTCACAATTATCTTAAACGCCTGCAAAAAGATATAGTTAGTAAACTCGGGACCCATGTCAAGCTCCTGTACCGCAGACCTCAAGACGAGCAAACTCATAAATGGCTGAACTACTCACCTCAAATGCATGTCCATATTTCCTATACAGAGGCCAGCCAATACTGACGTACAGTTCCTGTGAAAGATCATTGTGTTTCCCGTTAATAATCACGGAAACAAACAAGTAAATAAAGAGAACATCCCAAACAAAAGTTTCCAGCATGTATTCCTTTTCTGGTGAGCAATTCCACTGAAAGCAGCAGGAATTCAAATAAATTTTCTCCAGTTAGTGACTCAAACTCCACTGAAAGCAGCAGGAATTCAAATAACTTCTCTCCAATTAGTAACTCACAACCCTCAAAACTTTTTACAACTCAGAGCCTAACCACCAAGCCTGAAGACATGGATTTGCTCCACCAGGAACACTGCCGTTCTGCCAAACAGTGGTCACATAGAAATGTTTCATTGGAATGACCTAAACAACAACCACAGGTTGTCAAATTCACTTCGGAAACTCAATCTGTGCCACCAAGACCAGAGATTCTTAACCTCAATTTACGAGGAAAAAAGAATTAAAAACCAGCAGCCGTACTCAGGTCACTCGCAGGTAAGCATCCGAACAAAAAAATTTCCTAATCAACCATCAAGCGATAACAACGAACGCAGAAATTGGGCGAAACATAATCGACTAAGCATAGAACTCCAATCCGATACCAACACGCCCCAATTGAATCACGCGTTCCACATATATCAACACATACAATCCAATAGGTTAACCAATCACGCACCTCCAGATCAATACCCAGAGTCTCCGCCACGTGCCGCATGATGGAGTGGACGAGCTTGCTCTTGTTGTACCTCTCCTCGCACGCCTGGATATCCTCCTCGGACACCCTCCTCTTGCTCAAATCGATGTAGCCCTTCTCCTTGTCGACCCTGAGCACCATGACGGGCTCGATCCGGCCGACCTTGATCAGGCTGCTGACGGAGCGGATCCGGCGGCGGGAGAGCTCGGAGAAGAGGATCATCCCCTCGATGTTGTTGTACTCGAGCAGCGAAACGTAAGCCCCCATGTCGGCGATGTTCTTCACCTGGATCATCACCGCCATGTCCACCTCCGGGTACTTCGCCTCGTACATGCGGCACTCGAGGTTCGGGGCGTGGGACGCCATTGGAGGGGTTTAATCGGCGAGGGACTGAAGGCTCTTTTAGGGTTTTTGAGTTCAGAAGAGAGAGCATCCGTTTGCGCGAAAAGGGCGAGAAGGGAAGTGCAAGACGAAAGCTGAAAAATGATGGATAGTGGGTAAGCGGACTGACCCGACCGAGCTATTCGGTTTACCCGCGTCCGATTAAGTAGAGAGCCACAGGCCCGTATCGCATGGTCCAAGCCCGCTCGGCACCATTCGGGCTTATTTGGGCCGAAATTAGAAAGAATAAGGGCCGACTTGATTCGGGTCTTGTCGACAGTGCACATTTAATGTTTATTTGCACTTGAAAGAATAAGTAAAAAGCAAATTTTTGCTTTCCCGTCGAAATTTAGAAAGTCATCCAAATATTAATAGATCATGTATAGATTATATACGTTTCAATATTTGCAAGTTGTGAAAGTTTCGAGTGTTTCGTGCAAAAGTGATTACGGTCGAATTTTCTATTCTGGCCTATTAAACTTAATGAGGTGAATTGGGTGGGCTTAATCGGATGTTTACGAAACATCGGATTACCAATTTCCATTAAAATTGAAATCGGAATATTAAATCGAAAGACTAACGTAGGGCAAATTTGTATCATTCTATTGATTTGTAGCCAAAATTGGAGCTACACTTGTAGAAAATAAAAGCGAGCCGACCGGAGCCGACCCGAATTCAATGTCCCTCGCACTTCCCTCTCCATCTCGATCATTCATGATGGCATGACGTCTACCCCAAGCGCTTTCTCTCCTTAGTTCCTAAGCAAAGCCAAAAAGAAAAAGAAAAAGAAGAAGAAGAAGAAGAAAAAGGAATGGCCACTGTAATTACAGTATCAACAACAAAAGCAAAGCAAAGCAAAGCAGAGAGCCACGACCAAGTAAAGAAGCCGATGCTGTCGATTTCAAGAACCATCGCCTGGAAAAAAATCGAAAAAGCCACCTTAAACTCCCCGCTCACCCTTCGCTTCAGTTCAGTCTCCGTCTCTCTGGAGCCCTTCCCCTTTCGTCCCCACCGAGGCCACGTTACGTTCATGGCGTTGACCTCCGCGGGCTCACCGGACGCCTTGGTCCTCGCGAGCGCAATCACGGCATCGGCCAGAGACGCCCTCGCCCACCGGAGGAACTGCGAGCAGCTCGCCGAGCACGTGGAGCTGGTACGGGCTTTGCTGGAGAAGGTGAGCGGTACGGACCTGGCGAGAGTGCCGGAGATCCAAGACGGTCTGGGGGAGCTGGAGGAGGTTTTGGGAGAAGCGCTTGAGCTGGTGGAGAGTTGCAGAGATAAGGGCTGCATCTACATGGTCGCCACAGGCTGGAACGCGGTGTACGAGTTCCGCCGCATGCAGGCGGAGATCGATCGGCGCGTGAAGAACCCCACGTTGATTTCGCTGGTGCATGAGTTTCGCATGGAGGTAATTAATGGGAGAACCCTCTCTTTAGTCGAGCTGCTCCTGAGCTACTGAAACTCTGCTAAGAAGATCGCTCTAACTTGAATCATCTTAAACTTATCAAGATGAATACATTAATACCTATTATAAATTTTCAACTTCGGTAATCTTTTGAAAATCAACAAGTTCCAAAGTCATCAGCTCGACCTTATTATCAAGTCGATTAAGTTGAACTCGTGTTTACCGAAAACATGGTCGACTAGAGTACGTTACTACCCAGGAAGCCGAGCTCGAGACAAATATCCAGCCCTATAAAATTCGAGTCGAGCCGAGATCCGACCTTAGAGAATGTTGGCTGAAATTGATTAGACGAACGATTATTGATCTGTCAAAGCGTACATAGAATCAATGCGCTCTTTCTTCGCTTATCAATTAAGTTTTAAGTTCTGATTAAAAAAAAGTTGAGTTTTAAGTTGGATTTTAAACGTCATCAGTCCACGGGCATATCTTCTCTTGTTTTGCCACGTCCGTCAAATTGCTGTCGGAACTGTTGAGACGAAAAGTTGAAGAAGTGCAATTAAATAAGATAATAAATCATTGCAGTTAGCACGTTTATTAGTTAAAGAATACTTTTGCCGCCAACAATTCTTCCTCGCCTTATGATTAAAATAAAGTTGCGTCCACAGATGGCCTTGTTGCCTTTTCATTTCTTGAAAGATAAATCGCAGGAAATAATTGTCATTAACAATATGACCAAGTAATAACGCAATTTGTTACTTAATCGCATCAAAAAGCGCTCAAAGAGATTAAGCAAATTTCTTATCTTCTTATAGGAGAAATTACCACATAAAAAACACGCATTTATGTCAATTCAGTCATAAACTTTTTAATTTGTCTAATTTAGTCCTAAACATTTTGATGATTTGTCAATATAGCCCTTTCGACTAGTTTTGAATTGAAATTACTGATGTGGATGCAAGCCGTCCTACGTTTTGCGGCTGGCGATAAGGTTGATAATATTTATAAATTTTTTAAAATAAATTATGAATTTTTTATAATTTTATAATTTTTCTTTCTTTCTTTTTTCTTTTATTTCTTTTAAGCCTAGCAAGGGTCGGCAGCTACCCTTGCCAGACTTCGTAGAAAAAAATAAGGGAAAAAAATAAAATAAAATCATAAAATATTGTAATGTCCATGTCAGCATAAGTCATCCTACCTAAAGTATTGCTAGTGTCTATATTAGGGATTTCTAGCCAATTTTGGCTAGAAGTACTAAATTGACAAATCGTCAAATATTTAGGATTAATTTATCAAATTGAAAGGTTTATGCTTAAATTGGCACAAAAGCAATAGATTTAGTACTTTAATTTTCCGACACTTATAACACTCTGATCCTTCTTTGGGATTTCTCATTCCAGCATTTGAAGCAAGCCTTGAGAGCCATCGAAGACGATCACAGAGATTACACGCTGGACGAGTTAGACATCGAGGCTCAGAGCGCGATTCTGAACCCCGATCGGACCAATAGAGATGCGGACACATTGGAGAAGTTCCTGTATCGAGTGTACCCCGACCTGCGATTCGACGAAGCTCTCCAAGAGGAGCGAGACAAGCTCCATGCCGAGTTGCAGCGGTTGCGATCGAGGAACAACCCGAAGCAGTGTCGGGTGATCGAGCATCTCATCGGCGTCACCGAGAACGTGACAAACACGTTGCCGAGCAAGAAGGTCACGAAGCTGCTTGTGAATGAACCGGCAGTCGTCGTGTCTGGGTAAGTAAAAAGTCTGAACTGAATGCTCTTAGATTGGCTTCAATCCGGTTTAGCAGAACCGGTTTGTATAGTAGCTGGTGGAACTCCTTTGGTGTGGCCAGGTATATAAACAACGTAAAGTCCATCACGGAGAGCTTAGGCTCAAAGTTTCAAGATCAAGGCCAAGATGACTGGCAGGCTGATCTTTTTGGCTGCTGCATGGAGCCCTGTTTGAGTGAGTCTTTGCTTACAAACGCTTCGAAGCGCTCATAAAACGGACCAGTAAATAAATTGTTCTATTAGATCAAGCCAATCAAGCGCGTGTCTTGTGTAACGAAGAACGTAACTTGGATATGAACCGACTCCATCGCGAAGTCATAAGAAGCAAGTCGATTAGCCCCTGAATTCTGTCTTCTTTTTGCTTTCCAACCCTGGACGATTTTGTTTAATCAGAGCTCAATGACTCCATTAGGATTTAAGCCGTTCCTATCACGTTTACCATTGACTCCCCGACTGGACAGTGGTTTAGCTTGTGATTAACATCATCATTATCTTTGGTTAATCCTCATAAAGAAACGTTATTAGCTTACCTTGTAGAGGGCACCTTTTTTGTGACAGGCTTCAAGACCTGCCTATATCCCTGTGGAATGTTTGCAAAGATCGCAAGCGTAGTGTCCAAAGGAGAAATTTGTAAGTCCTTATTCCGAAAAAGACAATATGAGAGAGAGAGAGTGCATGAGCTAATACGTCTTCGATCCGATGGGCAGCTCCTGAACTCGCCGTGAACAATGTATTGGCATTCTCTCTCATCTGTGGTTGCTGCTGCTACACTTGCTGCGTCAGGAGGAGGCTGAGGGAGCTTTTCAACATTCAGGTGCTTTTTCTTTCTAATTGGTTTCTGAAAATCATGTCTTCCTCGGACAAATTCAAAATTCGTTGGAAGAAGGGAAAATCTCATCAGACTCGGGGTTGCTTGCTGTGTAGGGAAGCTTATGTGATGACTTCCTAACGCACCTGATGTGTTGCTGCTGCGCAATGGTTCAAGAAAGGCGCGAGCTTGAACTGAGAGGCTTCGAGGGTACGTGCGTCTCCAGATGTAGCCTACTCCTCGGCCAGTCCTGCTGCTTATTTACTGCAAATTCCATCTTTGCAGGGTGCCAGGGGAGAAAAATGATTCCTCCACCTTACCAATTCATGAATCCTTGAACCGGCCAACTGGCGACTGATAGTAGCAGACTATCAGTACTTCGTTTTGTATTACACTGCTACATAGGTTAGTGCATAGAGAGAGAGAGAAAGAGAGCGTTTGTATGAATACGAATCTGTGCTACACAGAGTGGTTTCTTTGCATGCGTAGTTAATAGAAACTCGATAGATATTGGTTTCCCAGGAACGGCAGATCAAAGACAAGAAGAAAGAACAGAAATTTATATAAACCTCTAAGCTCATGAGATTGTCCAAACCTGGACATGTCAAGTTCTTTAAGACCTCCTTAGTAGATACAGTCATACTGTCGGATGAATGACCGAATCGGAAAAGAGAAAAGAGAGAGTTCCACAACAGTCAAAATTATGTGAATCTTCATACATGGAGAGAAAGCACCGGTATCCAATTTACAAATGAGCAAGTCATGACTCGTGTAGTCTTCAGCTTGTTCAAAGAAGCTGGGGCCTATGGTTAAATGCGACGGAAGATTGCCTGCTAACCTGGAAATTAAACTGAAGGCAGTGTCAGCAGCCAAAAAGAAAGAACTACCATCGCCATGTCGGAAAAAGCGAAACTACAACTCATTTCCGTGAGAACCTATCTCGTTGATTCCCGGAGGGAAAAGCCACCGATACAACGCTGACAACTTAGTATTCATAGAACTCTGCTCCACCCGATTGGCCTTCACATTACATAATGCATCATAATCATGCTTCAAATGCGGTGCTGCTATCTTTTCCTGAGAAAGAATAATACTTCCATGAAATATGAGCAGCAAATATTCTATCTCAGGGAGAACCTTCAAACCACGAATAATACCTTAAAAACTTCAAACGGACAAGAATCAGCACCACCGCAACCCTGTAGAAGGCAAAGATACGAGGCAATGTTACACATTTGAAGACAAAATAAGGCGCAATGAACTCCAATATGCTGAAAAGAGAAATATAACAGTTATGGTGAATGCAATAATGACTACCATAATCAGGATTACTGTCTCATTTAACCTAAAATGAGGAGTCCAAGAAAATTATACCATGAACACAGATAATAAAAGAAAAACAATTGAGCGAGGAGTTCAATGTGTATGATCGACAACATACCGGCATGGGAGTGGGATGCTCATTGTGTAATACTTGCACGTAGTACTTGCTTGAAACATTAGCAGGACAACTATAAAGTACCAGCATATTATTCCCACCAAAAGGTGCCACAATGCTCCCCCTCCAATTTCTGTTATGAGGAGGTTTTGGAGGAAATGGCAAGGGTTGCTCTCTCTGGATTTGCTCAAACTCTAAATTATCAAGATACAAAGCCATTAAGAACAGTGTGACCACAAACCAGAAGGAGATGTTGGAACAGTGGCAAACAACTTCAGCCTCATCACATGTTTTCAAAGAAATTTAAGTACTGAAAACTTTTGGCCAAAAAACTAGAGATGTCAGCTCATACTACAACCAAATAATGAAATACGAAGAAGTTTACCAGATCCTTCAAGGAAAAGGCCTAGGAGACAGGAAAAAGGAACCACAGTTTCAGCATGTGCAAACCGAAGTCTAGCTTTCTCATTACTTCCCGGAGGATGCTTTTCTAGAGAGAGAAAAATGCAAGTAGTTGAATTAGGACTAGGAACAAGTAAAGCTGGAAAGAGATAACAAGGCAAATCCACGATGAAGATATTACAGTGACAAGAGAGAAATCGTAATTGCATGCAGTTAATAACCTATCCAGCCATGATGAAGAAACTAAAGTTCAGTGCTGATGCCGCTATTGGAGATAGGTGACAGTCTACTTAGGGTCTACATTAATGGAATCTAGATTATCTAAGAAAACATTAACTTCCCTGAAAGTGACACATGCGATGAAGAGATTGATCTGTTCAAATAAGTTCCTTTCAACATCCTATACATGGACAAAAATCCGTCATTCTTTTGACACTGAAGTTGGTCTCAAACAAAGTTTAATACTGCAAGGGCCCCTTGCCCAGATCCAGGAGTTCCAAAGGTTCTCTAGAATGTAGAAGTCAATATCCAATAAGAGACTCAATTACCTAAATGTAGAGAGAAACTGACCAGCGGGATCCTCCTGATTATTGAAAACTCAGATTTCATGAATTGAAAATAAACAAATAAAAGGAAAACTGAATTGTGAAGTTTGATTTTTGAACAAACTGCACACTACATAGCATGCCCAGGAACTGGTTCTATTTGTTGATTATCCAATGGCACACACTGTCAACAATTTATAGAAAGACGAAAAATCAAAGAATCATTCCAATTTTCATTTCTACCACTACGAAAAATCATCCCTCATTCAGCTCTACCAAGACATTCATAAAGAAGCCCCAAGCTTATGTACTACTACACACTCCCATAGTAAAATGAGACAGAAAGGTCAAACAAGATAAGACTTGAAACATCTGTGTCACCTTCATTTGCCTGAATAGCTTCCTCCATGGATTCAACAACATCCTTCAGCAATGGTACGCCCATCCTGTAGTTCAGTGCTTTACCATATCCTTTCAGGATAAACAGCTCCAAGTCATCGGTCCACTCCAGCAAAGCAACCTTACCAAATGAAATACCAAGCGAAGTAAAGCAAAAAATCGTCAGAGAAGAAAAGCTCCTCAAACTTCAAAAAACACTTAAAGTTTGAAAAATAAAGCATTCAATTTGCGATTGACACCGCTAAAGTCATGGTTTCGTAAACCTTAGACATTCACAAAATCCACTATGTCAATGATTAATTATTTGACATTAGGTACCTAATATTAAGCATGTTACCGAAATAGATGTTCAATATTAGCAAAAGCCAACAGTTCAAACTAAAGTTGTTACCAGAACTCAAAGTAGGCACCCACAAGATACCATCATCACTCACCAAAATGGCACAGAGATTGGTAAATAATAGGTCCCAGGGGAAAAAACAGTAGAAAGTGATTTACCTCATCGGGGTTGAAAAGAGCACAGGCTTGATTGGTTATGTCCAACAATGATGCCTCCTGTAAGGAGAGAAATAAAGAAAAATAGCCCTACCGTCAGTTCCAGATGGAACTAGCCTTGAATTTGGCACAAGATAAGCACTTCTGTCAAGGGAAAAACAATCAAAAGGAGAATCAGCTATTGTCACCTGTTTGCAGAGAAACCAGAGAGAAGATGTATCCTGCCTTGTAAAATTCAACTTATAGCGACTTGCTATAGCCCCAGTAATTTCATCTAAAACGGGTTCCTTAAGCTTATCAACAGCAGGCTCCTGCTTTTTTCTAAAATCCTACACCACAAATCAGAATGCCTTTATTTTGTTAATGTTTGTGTCCCATGAGTCAAAGAGTTATGCAGCAAACAGGGCTTTTGAAATTCTGTTACAATTTTTTTTTTTTTTGTGAAATGCTGATATAAGAGCCTTGAATATTAGGCTTTGTGCAAACAGATATATTCGAGCTCTTTATTTCAAAAGGTACTATAGATGCGCATGGAAAATACCTTGTAATTTTCACAACAATCATGAAACCTGAGCAATATATCACTTGCACGACTTTCGCTGGTGACAGCAAAAGCTCGATGCTTCCCCGGGCCAAGAGTTCCCTTTCCACTAAATAGCCCCATTCCAAAAGCCACAGCACTTGCTGCTGCCCTAGGGACCTTGCCTCATTGAAAAGGAGAATAATTAAGACAACTTCACAGTGGACAGAAATAGAGATTCATTCCCAGACAATATGATCTTGCTGAATGCTATTCAGAATTCACGATGAATTGGAAAAAATTGTCAACAAATACTGAAGCTTAAGAGAGAACTCCAGACCGAATTAAATTATTCAACTTTATTTGCTTACCTGTGTTGCTTTTAGTGTATATATATCAGAGCGGTAGTCTTGACTGAACAATTCAGGAAATCTTTCACGACTCCTGATTCCAAGATCATACAACTCATCCTCTCCTTTGCTAATCAAATCTCCACCTTTCACTTTTCCTTTCCAAGGAGATGTCCATCCCCGCAACCAAGTAGGAACATTCTGCGCTAAATTCTTTTCTTCAGCATCTTTTACGAGTTCCTGTATGTGAGAAGCCAAATTTTCCAACTCTCTCATTCGTTTCTTGGTTGGAGAGCGAGTTCCATGCCTAGCCTATGTATACAAGAACAGGTGTTAGAAGCACAAATGATGAGGATATTATAACTACAACCCGCAGCAGTTGAAAGTACCAACACAACTACGGCTGATAATGCATGCAAGCTAGAGAATCACAAAGAAATCTTAACATGTTCCTAAAACTTCCCATTCCTGAACCTTGCGGCTGGTGGACCATCGCCGTGCTATTCAAAGGTTGACTTTTGCAACCTTATTGACTTCACAGTTTTTACACGTCAAGTTGGGGATATAAAAGATAGCTGATACCATAAGATACAAATCCCAGCAAGCAGGCAGTGCACCTAATTAATCTACCGCAGGCAATAAGGCAGGACCCAGTTAAGATAGGAATAAACCAGCAAACTCCACTAAATTTACGGAGAAGCCTCTACATTATACTCCTTGATGGATCAACTAGACCAGTCAGTACTAAGAGTTCGACGAAGAACGCTAAGATGGCCAGTCTAGCAATTCACTGCCAATCACTAAGGCAACCATATAGACAAACACAATTAAGAACATATAAAACAGAGATTACCACAAGATTTAAGTGAATAGGAGTACATCCATCGGGTACACTTGACGGCACATAAGCATTGTTTGGAACATCTTTCACGACACCATACCTGCATCAGAAAATAAAACAAGATAGGCAAACCAAAAGACCGTAATCTGATTTCGGACACAAAAAGAAAAATGCATGCTTTTTCCGTAGCGAAATTAGCACGTTTCTACTGAAACGAATGGGGGTTTGGGAGAGATTCAGCTAAGATGCACGAAAAGCCGAAGTCACCCTAGTGACTTTCTCATAGTTCCATTGATGGAAATCAGACTTAAACAGTTCCACTGAAGCGGAAATGCGAGGCGGAATCAAATCGATTGTTCTGCATTTGTTGCCGACCAAAAGAAAGAGGAGAGCATGGAATTCGTATTCATTGCGGAATACCATCAAACAGCAGAGGTTCAGATCAAGGACAAGGAGTTACCTGGTAACAGTGGAGAAGTGTTTCCGCACATCAAAAGCTTCTTCAGCCTCAGAACCAGTGCCGAAGATCATAGAAAGCATCAACAGAAGAGCAACCGCCATATCCCTCGTCATTCTCCCCCCCTCTCTCCCTCTCTCTCTCTCTCTCTCTTTCAAGTTTCAGATCAAAAGAAGTTTCTCTCTCTCTCTCTCTCTCTCTCTCTCTTTCTCTCTGAGTGTGAACAAGTTGGGTCGGGTCGGGTTCTATGCAAGCCCGACGCGATTGATTGGAACCGGTACAGGTCGACTCGGTACGGCAGATCGGGTTGGTCCGGTGCAGAGCCAATTTGCGTTCCTCTGCCGGGAGCAGTGTAGCACGACACTGGACACGCGAGGACACGCGTACACGGGTGCGATTTGAGAAATTTCAATTTTTTAGGGGCGAAATGGTAAGTAAAACCAAAACATGAAAGCCCCAAATTGCTAGCCTGATTTCATCTCCTCGCTTCTGCTCTCGTCGTCTCGTCTCTCGCTCTGTCTCTCTCGTTGTCAGCTCTGCCTCACTTGGCCGACGCCTCTTCGTCTCGTGGTCGCTCAGGCCGAGAGATCGGTTGTTGAAGAGGAAAGGGATTCCTCGCAAGGCTGCCTTCTTTTGACTGAGTGAACCTCAAAGTTTCCAAATAGTGAATCGATAGAGCGATGGATATGCTTGTTTTTTGGCCGAGACATCGGATGTTTCTGCATTGTTATATTATGTGAATAAACTGGTTTTAATTTTAATTTCATTAACATTTTGATTTTCCAGTAAAATGAAATCAAAGAAACGCGAGGTAAGGAGAGACTTCCTCCATGCATATATAGAAAAACACTTATTTAGATTCACATTGGCAATTACAAGAAGCGAGCGAACCATGACCATTGATGCGATAAATCTCACATGAAAATAACGATTCAACAGCTAGCATCAAAATGCACGATGTAATTAAGAAATTCCTCTCTATCAATCCATCTGACATGGAGTGCAGTTTGTTGTTTCTCGTATAATTAATTTAATTTAGCATTTGTCTTTCAAAGAGATGGTAGTGTACCAAAATTCATATTTGTGCTAGAACACAACCCAATTACAGAGAAAAAGGAGAAATAGATGTCCTTTGATTTCCTCTACTCACAAAAAATAATTACTTATATCATTTACAAAAATAAATAAATAAATATTTTTATTATTTATAGAGAGAGATTTAGACATAATTCATTATCAATAATCAAAATATTTTTTATTAACCAGTGATTATATCAAATAGTATATGAGATTATTTTTTAGAAAATATTTTTTAAATCACTTATTTCCTGCTAAACAAAAAAAAAAAAGGTCTTGAGAAACAACCGGCGGAAAGAAGCAAGTCTCGGCAGAAGCTCAACGCGCATTTTGATCCTAATATAGATCACTGACTCCCCTGCGCTCAGGTTCACGTTATCATGCAAGCACTGCCAAGAGAGTCTAATGCGTGAATCTATTGCTCGCCGCTACTTTGAATCCCAACAAAAACCCAAGAGTTACAGAAAGCGGAATTCAGTTTTGCGTTCGTTTCTACCAATATTTACAAAAACAGACTTATTTGCAACAGTCAAAACCACACCACTCGGGGCAAGCAACCGCTAGTATTGACACGACACCTCGCGGGGCACGGTGATCTCGACAGCTCTTTGAGAAGCAAGATGCCCGACCTCTCATCATGCCACGGCTTCTTCGTGGAGTAGCATTTGATCGAAGTGCCAGACTCCTACAACAGAGGCAAGAAAGAATCTGAGAATGACAGAAGAAAGAAGAAAGAAAACGTGACTAGGAAGATAATACCCGTGTAAGGTGTAAAGATTGCTAGGATTAGGAACCCGTTAGAGAGTTTGCTGTCGGATTCTTACCGTGCCCTTTGCCCACTCTTCTCAGCTGGGCTACATATTCAGAAATCTTCTTAATGCTTGCTACCTGTTACCAAAAAGAGAAAAGAAAAGGGGTTAAATCAAATAAATACTACTCTCCAGGATCCAATATCATCTTCTACATGCACGTGAAACAGCAAGCATAGTCATGGAAATCTATTCAGTCTTCACCTGCTCGGCCAAGAATCTGCTATCGACGAAATCCATCAACTGCACATCATGGTTCTGCTCAGCTACCTGAGATTGAAGGTTTCGCAGCATGATTTAAATTCAAAATCCCCGAAGAACGAAGAGAACGTGAATGATATGAATTTCGGGTTTGCATTATCTGTTGCACATGGAAATTCCTTCCCTTAGAGGACATGAATCCCAATTCATCCCCGTCTAAATTGATATAGCCTAGTCTAATAAAGGAAAGCAATATCACTAGCAGAGAAAAGGAAATAAGAGCATAGAGATGCTCACTTTTTGCAAGTTCAGAAGCTTTTCATTTGTCAGCTTCTCCAAAGATAATGCAAGCTCCATAGCTGGATCAAGAAATTCAAGCAACTAAATTCCCGCAAGGGCCATTGGTAACAGAAAGGGGTATAAGCAGAATGGGGGGTGCGTCTGCTCGGGATAAAAAGAATGTGCCGTGCTGGAAAAACTTCAAGTTTTCATGAAGTTCCTCATGTAAACTTGAAAGAAATGTACTGATTCGTACCCAAAAATAAATGGATCCAACGTAAGACTCTGCCAACCCATCCCCAAAAATCAAACATAACGTGAACAGAAGCCCAGCATTAAGACAATTGATTCTAAGCAAGAGCAAGAAAAGCAATTGTAAGAAGAAATTTTACAGGCGCACTCCTATGGTGAAGCTTAGTAATTTGAGTCTTGAACAGTGCATCTGCAATCCTGTCGAAGTCTAGCATCTATATAGGTATGCCTTCTCCAATTACTGGTAAAAAAATATCGGACAGGCCATATTGTCCTGGTGCATCATAAGCAGGAACAGCTTCAACGTCCCCAAACACGATAGAAATATTCAATTCCAACACTACATTGTAAATTTAAGGCGTATCTGAAGAGCCAAATAGAGTAGGGATCTGCTTGAGGCTTTAGAGTCACCATCCCAATACATCCATTATGTTTACTTATTTACAAGATTACATGAATTTTCATTACCCAGCCAAAGCTATATATCTCAAAAAATTGTTTAGCATAAGTAACCTTTACGAAAGTAATCCAACATTCGCATAGCACATGTAGTATAGTTAGCTTCCACAGAATGCACCAACATTCATTTGGAGACCCAAAGTTATATCACCATACACATGCGCAGATTATGCTTTTGAAATTTCTAGATCATCCAGTCCGCGCAGAAACGCAGATAAACAAACATTAAAGAGCCACAGATGACGAATCATGTCATATAGAATTTAGAACGTCACCATATAGTGCCTCTCCCTTGTCCTCGTGATTGAACTCCGAAAACGGCATCACTATAGACCGCAGCTGCACCTTTCCGCCCCTTTTGTTCTGCAGGCATAATTCGTTGAGAGTCATCCTTCCATCACAGCAGACGAATGTCCAAGATAGCAGATGAACTAAACAGTGCATACCTGATACTCCATTAATATCTCTGCGTGTTCCCTCTCTTCTTCGCTTGAATCCTTGAAGAATCTGTCGAAAAAACAAACAGCCTGAAGATGGGAAAAAGCGCGGAAAACCTGGTCAGCGACAAAGAGATTCAAGATTCGACAGAGTATACTTTGCAAGACCCTTGAGCGCCACGTTATCTCTGTCGAAGTAGGCATACATGGCGTGATACACATACGAGACATTGTATTCCACGCTGTCATTGATCAGGCGAAGAAATTAGCGAGAACTCGAACAAGCATTGCAGAGAAGCGAAGCGAATCACACACATCGATAAGCAAAAGTGAGAAAACTGCCTATTAAGAAGTACATACAAGATAACAATCCGACCCATCTAAAGAACAAGAACAACAGTGAAACCAACCCAAGCATTCAAAGAAACATATAGCCAAACGAACCCATTGTTTGGAAGAAAAGGCAAAAATATGAAATCAAACATTTACTTGATTTGCACGTTAACGGCGGACTCGCACTGGTCAGAGTACTTTTGGCGAGCTAGCGAGAGATGCGGAGAAGTGGGTACGAGAGCGAGCTCTTTCTTGACCTCTTCAAACGGCTCGAACACCACGCCGCTCAATTGCCGATTGTTTGCTCCTTTCGACGCACAGACCACCCGAAACTGCTCATTCCTTCCCCGCGAGAAGTGAACTGTCGAGGGCATCGTCGAACAGGGCGAGAACGGCGAGGAAACGGGAGAAAGGAGGGGAAACAGAGCGTGGCTGTCCCCGTTCAAGAGAGACAAAACCTGAGAAGCCTTGAGCGACATCGGATCAAGAACGAAAGCAGACTGAAGATTGTCTCGAAAGAAAACGATTGAAATTGATGCAGAGAGAGAGAGGTGGTGAATTTGGGGAACCAGAAACAGAGAAGAATCGAAGAGAGGGAGAGAGAGAGAGTGACGCAGAGAAAAAAATGAACTCACATGCATCTGAGTGCATGCAATATTTGCTCGACGTAGAGGAGGCGAAGCCCCGGGAATGATAAAGTACCCGGGTGGTGGAACGGACGGCAGGGTGTGACGTGGAATGGTAGGACCGTTAGATGGGTTGCACCTGGATAGTGGGGGATTGATGAGCGGTGAGATCGCGTGCTGGGGATGCTCATGGAGGGGTAACACCCAAGATGCTTATCTGGCGGCCGATTCTATAAAGATATATTCATCTGGGCCGGTGACCAGTGACATCGGACGATCCAGAACTCCATACCTTGTGGTCCCGCTCGTATGGGAACATTTGCGGAGAAGAACATTATCTTTTGGAAATAATCCAAAAAACCGCCCGAAATCCTCATGATTTCTCAAATAAGGACCTCAAGTGAATTATATTTCAAATAAGGGCTTGAAGTGCTACCATTTTTTCAAATAAGGGTTTGAAGTGAATATTGTTTCAAATAAAAGCTTGAAACGACCATAAAATCTCAAAAAAGGACATGATTTCAAGAGCATTTTAGTCTTTTTACTTACTTAATTTTTTTTAATTTTTTAATTTTTTAATTTTTTAATTTTTTATTTGTTTTCTCAAAAAATTTAAAAAAGAAAAAAGAAAAAAGTGGATGTATACAAGTGGGAGGGGCTTCTCTTGACTGTGTATGGGCTTTTTTTTTTTTTAATCAGGGAAAAGGAAAAAAAATAATTAATTAATTAAAATGTAAAATGACGAAAACACCCTTCAAGTCAGACCCTTTTTTGAAATATTATGACCACTTCGGGCCCTTAACTGAAATGTACTATATCACTTTAGGCCCTTATTTGAAACAGAGTTTACTTTGGACCCTTATTTGAAAAAATAAAAGGACTTCAAGCCATTTTTTGGATTTTTCCCTTATTTTTTCTTGGCACTTCTCCTTTAAAAGTTAAAAATAATGTTTATTTACTTCTAATTTTCAAATACTTATATGTCGATTTCTTTTTAAAGAAATTTGCATCGTCTGAAACTCCAATAATTCATCCCAAGCGTAAGATGTTACTATATGACCCTAACCAACGGTAGCCATCCGAAGATAGCGTGGAATCTACTTTTCCCGCCATCATCTCCTAAGTTGAGAGAAAATATTTTTTTTTCTCTTCATCCCAAAAAATACCCCCGAATTTTACGTCCCAAAGTTTAGGCAAAACAGTTTAAGTACTAAAGAGTAGTGAGATTTTTCAAAAAGTAAAAAAAGTTCAATTGAGGACGTTATAATTTGGCATGTGAAATAAAAGTATGAGTATCAAAAACTGACTGCTCTTGAGTTATGGAATCGGTTGAGAGTACCCATGTTACGTATGAACGGTCCTCTATATAATTTCGTGTTAAATTAACCAAATATGTAAAGTAATGTATCTTGATTTTAAAAAAATTATCATTATCTCAAATCTAAGAAGATTCATGTTTCCGGATGTTGGATGTAAACGAGCATCTTACACTTAATTTTAACTGATATCAGCTTGGAAAAGCTGGGCAAACGAAGAAGAGAAAAATAGTGGGAGAGAAAATTAAGAAAACCTTGTTTGGAAGCAGGAGCTGTGATTGGGCCCGCGCTTTTTTAACGATCCTCAGCAAAATGAAACTATATTGCCCTTTGTGGGTCCTTCTCTGGTCAATGTTCTAAGAAAGTGTTCTAATTTGTCTGATCGGGTCCTTTTTTTTTAATCGACTTTCTATTTCTTTTCTCTGTGGGTCTCACGTCCACTGCAGCTGAGCTAGCTCCCGGGACCCACAATAACATCTTCCTGAATTATATAAAGCAATGGCTATTCATGATACCCAGTATTTTTCCGTCGATGAGAAGTATGAATCACACCCTAACAGGGAGTGAATGCTCTG
The DNA here is from genome assembly GCF_020921035.1 of Rhodamnia argentea. Lineage (NCBI taxonomy): Eukaryota > Viridiplantae > Streptophyta > Magnoliopsida > Myrtales > Myrtaceae > Rhodamnia > Rhodamnia argentea. The sequence continues at coordinate 2,176,885 of NC_063154.1, read as the reverse complement.
CAGCACAAGTCTTATGGAAACAAGAGGATTCGTGTTCGCGGGAAATGAGGGGGCTGCATATGATGAGCCCCGCGAAACATGGAGTTGTTCGCCCTGATGAAGAGGAGGAGTTGGGAAGGGTGATGGGGAGGCTGAGGGCACATGCGGCGGACTTGAGGCATACACTCCACAATCTAGAGCACTTCATAATGATAATAATAACAACCTTTCTCTGCACAGAGAATCAATGAGATTCGCCAAAGAATTGTTTCTCACGAGCAAGTCCTCTTGGCGTTTCATTACCTCTCACTCTCAGAGCTTGAGAATCAATTTCCTCGCCTTCTCCCCATCTATCTATAGATAAAAACCACCAACCCATATGCTACTTTCAAAGAACTAAGCGTATACCGTCTTCAATCATTTCATCAAGCAGCTTCAGTGCAGCCCTCAACTCGCGCACCTCACATTACCCATTGATCAATGTAGTGAAAGAAACACAACTAGAGCTATGCTTTCATACTCCTCGGATCCTTTGACCCAAAAGAAAAAAAAAAAATTACTCGTCGTATACAGAAACACCCCATGCTCCAAGAAAGCTTGCAGTCATCACCATCCATGCGACTTTGGGAAAATTATAAAAAAAAGTCATAAACCTATTGCACTTTTGTCAATTCAATCCTAAATCTTTTAATTTTGCCAATTCGGTCCTAAACCTTTTGAATTTGTACCAATTTAATACTAAACCTTTTTTTTGCGCCAATTCAATTATAAACCTTTTGTATTTGTGCTAATTCAGTTTATCGGGCCAACTTTGATAAGCGGGTGTTGACGATGCAATTTTTAATAATATTTTAATATTTTATTTTATTTTTTTTTATTTATTCTTCTCATTCATTGTTCTTCTTCTTCTTCTTCCTCACGCTTCTTTCCCGAGCTTCCTCCTACGCATGCTTGAATCTCTGCCAACCTCCATCCTTGGCCATCATCGGCAACAAATGAACAAAAAAGGTTACTATGCTCGACCACGCCCAACATGGCCTGGACGGGCAGCGACTAGGCCATACTAGACGAGGCCGAGCTTAGACTTTAATTCCCGCAACCTTTTTTGTTCATTTGTTGCCGACTACGATCAAGGATGGAGGTCAAGAGTGATCCAAGCTAGCGCAAGAGGAAGCTCGGGGGAAGAGGCATGAGGAAGAAGAAGAACAGAAAATAAGAAAAAAATAAAATAAAAAACAAATTATTAAAAATTGCATCGTTAGTGCCAAATGACATCTACCTCAGCAGAATCAGCTGGTCAAATTTGATCGGATGGACTGAATTGACTTAAATACGAAAGGTTTAAGACTGAATTGACAAAAATATATATATGATTGAATTGACACAAATACAAAATGTTAGGACTAAATCGACAAAATTAAAAGGTTTATGATTGAATTGGCAAAACTGTAATAATTTTAGGACTTTTTTGACAAATTTTCAACACAATTTCCAGTGAAAACTTTGACCTTATAATAAAATATCATCCAGGCCAAAAGCTAAAGGAATATAAGTTTCCTTTGTCCTTTTTGAACACACCGAAATAAGTAAGTTCCGAACTGATGCAATGCCCCGTTAATGTGATAGAGGATTTAGTCAAATCGTGTCTACGTGTCCATAATAACCACACATGCCATGAGTGCCTTATATGTCTTGTCCTCACTAACTTGTCGAAAAATTGTAATATCACAAGTTCAAAAGCATACTATGGTTCGACCAAAAAACAAAAAAGCATACTCTCGACTTAAATACAATGATACACCGATCTTATATCGCGCTCGAGAAAGAAAGATCAAATTCAACATCTTCGTAATGTTTTTATGTACTCGATTATAGTTTTGACCAATGATAGATCGCAAAGAGGGAGGTCCGGCGCAACAGCACGGGCCTTTAAATAATCTAGCACGTGCTAGATTTACATTCGGACCCGGACCCTAATTTACACTTGGGCTTTTGAGAAGACTCAAAATGTTTTGTAGGCCGAGGCATCAAAGCCCACAAAATCACCTAAACGGGCTCTCCATCGGACGGTCCACTTCCTGCCACGAGCTTGCCCGTGCTAGGGCTTTAATATCTACTAAAGCAAACAACTCTTTAGACTTTTGAGATGGTAAAGTTACTATCGAATTTGCAAAAATGGCAGACCTTGATCTACATGCTTCTTCAACCTTCGGTCAAAATGACAATAATGCATCGCTTGTGACAACAATGCGCCTCATTGATTTCGGGTCGCCCGGTTTCATCTACCTTCCAAAACAATTAAATGTTCGACCGGAAGGGCACATTTTTTTTTTTTTTTGTCCTCATTTTGAAACGACAACTCCAATAATAATTTTTAATTAGCAGCGAGATTACCGATGTAAAGCAGCCTTAATTACGACCGGCACCATGATAGAGAAGAGACCATGCATCTCGAAAATGAATCTTTCATAGAACACGAAGCTGATGATCATTTAATGCCCGCATCGGACCTCCCGTTTATTTTTCTCCTTGGAAGGGGGTGGAAGATGTCTGTTTTATCTTCATAATCTAATGTTATTAAACATCGAAGGGGTCTTATTAGTGAGCATTGAAAATAGGACATATTTAATGAGGTGGGTTATTGTCTAGGTTAGTTTTATTTAATAAATGGGTCGTGCATGCGTTTTTTTTTTTTTTTTTTCTGTTGGATGAGTCATGAATGTGTTTGAAAAGCTCAAAATAATATGATTGTTAAAAGAGTTCATAACTTACTTACACTTACCATACTTCTTTAACTTTCTCTCGCCTCATTCGATCTAGTGCTCACTTACTCCGTGCTCTCATCGTAATAGGGGATGGGTCGGGGTGTGTTTGGTTATGAATTAAGTCGGATATGGGATACTAGATTTAAATTAAATGAAAATGGTTCGAACTAAGTTGGATCATTTTCGAATCGTCCCAACCTAATCCACTCATTTGACGGATTTAATCGTAATTAGTCATATTCGGTTCATTGATAAACGCATAACACAAGAAAATTAGTATTTTAGAAATGACAAACTCTATTATTAAATACTGATTAGCAAAAGCCATATTCAAATTTCTTTTTTGTTTTCTCACCACAGAAACCAAACAAAGGTTCTCAACGTTATCATGGTCGTCCTCCATCTTCCGAGAGCTTAGGGTTTGGAAACAATATATGACAAAGGCCATTAATGACGGCTCTGCTCCCTATTATTTGTCAGCGAGACAACCTCGCTAGCCAGGGACGTGATTCCAATTAACCTTAGTTCTAAAATAATTCATTTTCTTATTCGAGATTTGCTTAATTATTTAGGTTCCCTCGTCTCGTGTCGGCAACAACCCGGTTTTCATAAAACTCTACACGATAAGTAACTTCTAATCCGATCACAAACAAGTGCTCTGCATCGGAAATTGCATTCTCCGCCATCAGAAAATTCCGCTCAAAATTTTAAGACAGAAACACCATTGAAATAAGCCTTATAATATCAAATCGACACTAGAAAACGGCTCCAAAAAAGGGTATTTTTCACGAAATGATAGGGGAAAATAAGGGTTAAACTGAAGGAAGCGACGCAACACTCCCTATAGCTCCGAAGAATTAGTACGCATCTTGCTAGAGATCGGGTTCTGTGAAGATCTGGAGTTAAGCTACTTCAAAAATGCTGCAACAAGACGTTGTAACTCTACTGAGAGAATAATTCCAAAAGGGTCACAACATGATAGAGGAGAATCCGCATTAAATGTGTTGGTGCTTGAAGTTGCTGCAAGAAGCAAGAAAAAATGACAAAAAATTCGATTCGTATGATTCCAGACAGACAGTGAGAAGAGCAAGAGAGCTTGTTTTATTTCGGAAGACTAGAAAGAAAGCTTGGAATCATGTGATGGGCAATTAATGCAGAGAGTATTAAAAGCGATAGCAGTTAGGGTTTCTTCAAATACTGCAAGAGAAATCTATATTTACGCATTAAATAATCTCTCTCGAAATGGGTTTCCTTTAAAAAAATTCCTAAAGCTTAGTCTGATGTCAGGATCTCATTAATTGCCTTTGGTAGGTTTCCTTGTAGCTTAGGTGTTTGAATATCCAAGAGTTACAGAGAAATCAACCGAGTTAGGTAGCAATTCCATTGGCTCCCCCTAAAATTCTCTTTTTTTCCTGAATTTTATCGGATACAATTATGATTGCACTAGTGTGATATAGAGGAAAATGATGATGTCGATGATGGAACATGATGTGATGCAATCATATGATATTGGTTAAATTACATGGTGTGAATCATGAATGCCCATTTGAGTCAAAAGAAGATGGTAAATTGCGTGGGATGGGGTATTTACATGATCAATAAAGTGCATCGTCCTCGACCGCAAAGTCAAGTAAACCCACTTTTCCAACTCGATCAATTTGCGAGAATGGCATGATGTTTTGATAGTGACCTGGTATAATTTCATAAAAACCACATAAACTGGAGATAACTAGGGCTTCTATTAAAAAAAAAACACTAGGGTTTCTATTGCCGAGCAGAAAAAGAAAATAAAAACTAGGGTTTCTATTTTTTACACTGGCAGATGGAAAAGATACTTTAATCTACAGGGGCTGAAGTTATCTAAATGTCACAACACATATATACACACAAGACAAAAGCTTGTGCCACAGAATATTGCGGACTATATCGTAAAAACTAAGAATGTAATTAACAGACGGGATCCACCAAAGTGGAATTGCATGCAAAATGGTACAGAACTGCAGAAAATATCAGCTTCGTATGGAAGTAGTGTTGAACTGGCATGAGATCATAGATGCACAAACGTGAGGGATCCTTAAGAGGCCCTCCTCTTTAAACGGTGGATGTTGCAGCACGAGATGAAATCCGTCTCCTCCTCCTGTCTTCGGCTTCGTGACCATTAAGTTGATCGAATCAATGATTATTGTAGTCAAACCCACCATGCATTAACTATATTCATGGAGAGGAGAGAGAGAGAGATGCATCGTCCACCCACGTGAATGTCTGTCTAACAAACATTCACGTCGATCCTCCTCCATTTGATGATCTTGATTTTCTTGAAGATTAGGGTTTTTGAGCAGTTTAAGACCTGGTGATTATCAACCCTTCAATGGTTTTTGACCATACTCGGCCTCTCAGACAAAGTCTCTCTCTCTCGCTCTACTAGAAAGCAATCAGAAGAGACGAACAAAAACATGAAGACCATACATCTGAGCAGAACGCCACCTATCACTCTCATTGGCGGCGGTCAAGGGTGGCCGCTCACCTTCCCCTTGACCATATGTACGCGTCTTTGGCGGCCACAACATAACCCTAATTGCCCAACTTGAGTTGAGAGAGATGAGGCCCCAATGAGGTGGGGATTTCACTTCACCTACAAAGCAGTCTGATTCAATTGGGGGCCGATGGCTAGACTAACAGTTGATTAATTACATCTTGTAAGCAACTTGCACATATGAATGTACGGATCATCGTTCGGCCGGATTAAATTGTTATAGATGTTACCGAACCATACATTCATCTGATAATTTAAATTTTTAGATCTAGTTGATAGTAATATTAAAAAATTGCCCCCTAGCCCCTCCAAACACCCGAAAGAAGTCTGTTGATTCTCAAGGGCCCAAGTATACTATCGGCAAGCAACCGGCAATATGTGCCCCTCCTTCGGTGGATATACAACAAGAGCATAGCTCGGATAGCAGCCATAGCTCTGCTAAAATGGCCAAACCGACCTCCAAGAAAAATAGGCGGGGGGCCACAGGAAACGGTAACTCTTGTCCCTCGTTGGACATATGTATAGAGGAGTATGGAATGTTAGGGGTCTTGTTGACCCATTGAAACAAGTCGAGATTAGAAATCTGGTTAAATCCAATGATCTTTGCTGCATTGGTATTCTTGAGACTAAGGCTCCTCTGTCTTTGTTCTCAAATATCTCATCTAACTTGCAGCTTGGTTGGGTGTGGTGTGCTCATTATAATCATTCTCATCGAGGGAGGATTTGGGTTGGCTAGAACCCATTGCTTGCAGACTTTGTTGCTTCTTCCTCTTCCTCTCGGGCTATCCATGGGCATCTACAACTTCTGGCCATCAATAAGGCATGTTGTTTTTCCGTGATATATGCGGAGCATACCTTTGTGTCTAGACGGTCTCTGTGGGTACATCTTATCCGGACCCGTGTGGCCTTGGCTGCTTCTCCTTAGCATATTTACGGGGACCTTAATGCTATTAGAGACCCTTCTGCTAGGCTAAGCAACTCTAATAATTGGCTCCCTTCTTTTGACGAGTTCGGACGGTGCCTTGTTCAAGCTGGATTAGAGGACCTCAAATATGTAGGCCACATATTCAAGTGGTCTACCTCTTCGGGTGTTACTCGAAAACAATGGAAGATAGATAGGGTCTCTTATTAACGCTCAATGGAGCAATGACTTCTCCTACTCTGAAGCTTCTTTTTTGGCTTTGGGGGGTATTCGATCATACCCCCATGATTATTAATTTTATGGCTCCCGCCAACTCCAGAAGACCCTTCAAGTTCTTTAATTTTTGGATGTCTCACCCTCCTTTCTTGACATTGGTCTCTCGGGTGTGGGGTATTCAGGTGGTCAGGGCATTCTTATGTTCATTCTTTGCCGAAACCTTAAGTTACTCAAAGGCCAGCTCAAACAGCTCAACAAGGAATCCTTCTCGAATATATCGGCCCATACATTCGAAGCTAGAAGTGCCTTAACGTCCATTCAAGACGCTCTTGTTCCGAATCCTCTCAACCAATTATTGGCTGATCAAGAGATGGATCACCTCTATACTTTCTCCGATCTCTGTCTCCAAAAGGAAGGCTTTTATAAGCAGAAATCTTGAGTCAAATGGCTCAAGGAGGAGGACCTTAATACCAAGTACTTCCACCATTCAGTCAATAAGAGGCATCTTCGTAATAGGATCCTCTCGGTTGCGAACAGCTCTGGATTTCTCGTGACTGATACGACCTCAATTCAGCAAATTATAGTCTCTCATTTTGAAGGCTTGCTTGCACCCACGACCTCGGTTGCTCGGCTTTCGGTCCAAGAGTTTCGCTCTCTTATGGAGCACTTCCTTGATGATAACCAAGTACGGTTCCTATCACGGTCCGTATCTAATTTGGAAATTCTCAATACCATGTTTTCTCTAGCCCATGGCAAGATCCCCGGCCCCGATGGTTTCAATGTCGAATTTTTCAAAACTACTGGGGACATCGTTGGCCCGACAATGTTATTGGCTGTCAAGGATTTTTTTGTAACTGGGAAGTTACTTCGGCCAAATTAATGCTACGATTCTTTCCCTTGTGCCGAAAGTCCCTAATGTTGCCACCATAAATGATTTTCAACCCATTGCTTGCTGCAACACCATATACAAGTGTATCACCAAGATTATGGCTAATAGATTGGCTAGTGATTTGCCTATTCTCGTTAGTGTTCCTCAAAATGCATTTGTGAAAGGCCACCGTATTAGCAACAATATGTTCCCTGCTCAAGAACTGTTTTGTGGATTTCACCATGAGCCTTATTTGCCTAATTGTGCTATCAAGGATGACTTCCAAAAAGCCTATGATATGGTGGATTGGGAGTTTGTGGAGCTAGTCCTACACGCTTTTGGGATCCCCAATGAGCTAATCAAGCTTATTATGATTTGTATTCGCACTCCCAAGTTTTCTATCTCCATCAATGGGGAACTACGTAGTTTCTTTTCTAGCGGGAGAGCAATGGGGAACCACATGGTTTCTTTTATAGTGGGAGAGGCATCCGACAAGGTGATCCAATGTCACCCTATCTCTTCACACTTGTTATGGAGATATTCACATGCATCCTAAATATACAGACCCGACAACTGGGCTTTAAATTCTTCCGGAGGTGCAAGGATACCCAGCTCTCTCATTTATTTTTTCCCGATGACATCCTCCTCTTTGCTTGAGGCAAATCGGCTTCTATATCTCTACTAACGGATGGACTCAATAGATTTTCCATTTGGTCTAGACTAAGACCTAATATGACTAAGGGCGAGATCTTCTTCTTGGGGGAGGGGGGGAGAACTTCGAGGCCAGATTACCTATGCTCTCGGGTTTCAAGACACTACATTGCCGATTTAGTATTTGGGTGTTCCCATTATTACATCAAAACTTGGCAAGGTAGATTGTAATTCCTTAGTGAACTCAATCACTACTAGAGTACGATCTTGGTCATAGCGGTTTCTCTCTTTTGCTGGTCGGCTACAACTTATCGAGTCGGTCTTTCATGCTATACATATATATTGGACAAGTGTGTTTATCCTTCCTAAATCTGTATTGTCCCGCATTGAGCAAATCTTCAGGCAATTTTTATGGAAAGGCCTAGGGCTTGGCGTAGGTAATGCAAAAGTTTCTTGGGAAGATGTATGTCTCCCTAAGGAGGAAGGGGACCTTAGCATCCGCAGGCTTATTGATTGCGATAGGGCGACTATGCCCAAACATATTTGGATTCTCTTTATCGATAAGGAATCCTTATGGTGCAAAAAGGATTCACTCTACTTTCTTGAAGAACAAGAATTTTTGGATAGCTACTAAGCCGGCTTTTTGTTCTTGGGGTTGGAAAAAAAATCCTTGATCTCCGCTTGGAATTTCAACACCTCTTCAGGTGGCGATTTGGCAATGGTTGCAACGTGTCTTTTTGGTTTGACTCTTGGCATCAGAGAGGACCTCTCAACAAGATTTTCTCTTATATGGACATCTATCGATCGGGTATACATCGGAAGGCAACGGTATCAAATTTTATCTCCTATTTTGGTCACCCATCACATGGAACAGCCACTATTGCGTCCCGGTTAGAGCCACTCCTCCCATTTGATCATCAAGGCGGTGATCGTTTTGTCTAGCAGGGTCGTTCCTCTGCAATCTTTTCTATTGCTACTGCATGGGACCTAGTTCGTCGCAGAGGGCAGGTTGTGCTTTGGCATTCATTCATCTAGAATCGCTCTTTTGCTCCTCGATACTCTTTTCACCTCCGGCCGAGCACTCAATAGACTGCCCACTCGGGTTTTATTGCTTAACTACAATAGAATTTCGGCTGCTGCTTGCGCTTTTTGAAATTACAGACCGGACTCTATTAACCATCTCTTCTTCGATTACCGTACTCATCGAAGCCCTCGCACTTTTTGGGCAACCAAGTGCAATCTTGCTTGGCATAATAGGTGTTGGCGGGACAACCTACAGTAGGCTACGAAGCACATTTTCGGCCAAAGTTTCTACCATAGTATTGCCTGCTTTTCTTTTGGAGCCTTGTGCCACATAATTTGGAAGGAGAGGAACCACATCCTTTTTCGAAATCAGACTCTTTTTTTGCCAGCTATCAAGGAACACCTCGAGAAGGTTGTAAGGGGTAAGGCCCCGATGTTTAAACAAGTGGAAGACACCTCTAGAAACCGGAGGATGCAAGCAAGTCGGGGCATCAATCTGTCTGTCTTTGTTTGTTATGAGGTTCTTTCCAGGCTTGTTTTGTTTTGTAGTTTGGCCACCTCTTTTGGCTACTTCTTTCTTTTAAGTTGTTTAGCGATACTAGTTCCCTTTTTTTGAACCCACGACATCCTTGCATCCGTTGTGACATTTATTGGTGTCACCACAAGTGCAAGATCTCCTTGTGATGTCGGGCTTCGCTCTTGTAAACCTGCGTTTTGGTTAAAATTGCATATCGTGTTTTATGTTCCCCAAGGCCCTTATTTAGAGAGGTTTTTAGGTGTGCACTCTTATTTTTGTTGTATCTATCCAAATCAATCATGTCTAGTTCAATCAATTTGGAAGAATACGATGAAATTCATGAAATACTTTCGCATATGATGATTGTCTTAGGTGAATGAGAATGTCTTTTTCTTGGGAGCACATACAAGTTTCTCCATGATTTGCCATCCCTACATTATTGACCTGTGCACTTTGATTTTAAGCCAAGTTTCGACCACGTGAGATAGAGTGTTATAGTATTTAAACATAAAAAGAAATGTCTTTATTCGAATATTTTAAACCGTCATTTTTGTTGACATCGATCCTGTATAATTTTCAAGAGAATCGTATGATGCTAAGATAATTAGTCAAGCAAGTGAATCATGCCATTTCTATTACGTCTTATTGGTTTCCTCTCTTCCAATTTCATTTCATTTCTTGAGCTTGTTACTAATTAAAAGATGGATCGATACATGGAAAAAATTAATTAATTTCTCTAGTCAATTACTTATCTAATTTTACTAGAAAAATTCAGCAATGGTCACCTACTTTTACTATGTCACATTCGTCTCAATGACTTTGGACAAGTCATAATATCATGAATTAGCTGCATTAATTAGAATGGTTCAGACTTTAGAGCGCTAGCTCAGGCCTGACCAGGATAGAAAGAATACCTTTGTGTATGTATCAAGATTTCTTTCTCTTCCTACCCGCGGGAAGCATAGGACCAATTTGAAAATGGGGGGATCCTAAAGATTCTTAGGCATTAATTGTGCTGCTTCAGAACTTGAACCTTGCTTGATAGATTATTAGGCAAGCTCGGACACAACATCAACGCCTGCCATAAAAAATAATAATAGACCGACACAGTGACACACACCCACTTGGTCACTTGCTTAATATAAACATAAACAGTGTTCTTCTCGAAAAAAAAAAGTTGGTTTTTTTTTTTTATTGAGTGGAGAAGATCACGCACGTCGTTTGCGATTATAAATATCCACTGCCAACCCTCATTCTCAAACAGTCCAGCTTCTCTTCACTTTCTCTCTTCCAGATCAAGAAGCCATATTTGTTTCTGAAAAAAACACAGAGGAGGAGAAGAAATGGGAGGAAACTCGCCTTGCGCATCTTGCAAGCTGCTGAGACGTCGATGCGCTAAAGGCTGCATATTCGCTCCTTATTTTCCTCCTGATGATCCTCACCGTTTCGCCATTGTCCACAAGGTCTTTGGTGCAAGCAACATCAGCAAAATGTTGCAGGTTCTCTCTCTCTCTCTCTCTCTCTCTCTCCCTGAAGCCGAAGCCAAAAAAAAAAACATGGAACCCTTGTTGATTCTTAAGCATTTGCGCAGTTCTTTGAGGTTGCTGATCGGTAAAATGGTCTTGAAAACATGTTAAATCATCCACGTGTTCAAGATTTAGAATTACTACTCGATCATGATATATGGAGAATCGATGGTAATGGTATTACTAGCTATTGTATTACATTCCCAGTCATGCATATATCAATCTTGTTCAACCCCAAGTTCACAAAATTTGCTCAAAAAGACGTTTGAAGACCGTCTATCGGCTGCTTTGCCTGAATATTTCTGCTTTTCGGTTCAGAATCAATACTCAAACATCTTCAAAGGTCGATAATGAGATCAATCTTGCCCTAGCTACTTGTCGAAACATCCCGGGTCTAGGGTGACCTAGTTTCCTTACCTTTTTTTTGTTTTATGTCTTTGCGATCAAACAAACATTTTTCCGGCTTGAAAACTTCCATGGGGAAGGAACTTGGTTTCAAACTTTAATCTTGATGAATATATGCTTCCAGACCAATCATTGATAAGACATCCTTTTTGCTAAATTCTTTTAGGAGCTACCCGTGCATCAGAGAGGTGACGCGGTGAGCAGCCTTGTGTACGAAGCCAATGCCAGAGTCCGAGACCCCGTGTACGGATGCGTCGGCGCCATCTCCTACCTCCAAAACCAGGTGGCTCAGCTACAGATGCAGCTCGCCGTGGCTCAGGCCGAGATCCTGTGCATACAAGTCCAGCAAGATCCCATGGCCATGCCGTCCCCGGTCGTACCGGTGGACGGCTCTGACAACAAGTCCTTCCTCCTCCACAATAACCTCCCTCAGTACTTTAACTTGGCCTCCAACTCCGGCAATGTAACTCACGAGTCTCTCAAGAGAGAGAGCTTCTTTGGGCATGACATGGTTTCTTAATGAATAAAACTTTGTGTTTCCTCGTTTCTTTTTGGCCTTTTTTTTTGCTTAATCATAATTGACGTTGCCACAACACATAATCTATTATTATCGCCAAATGGAGAATCTCTCTCTTGATGTTGCTACTTGGGTGCAGTGCAGTTTAACTTTAGGATTTTGACTAATTTTTGTTAGTTATGCTGAAGAGCTATCACTTAGTACAATAAAATAATGAGTATGGGACAGGAGTAAGCTGATGGGTCAACGCTAGCATGTGAGATGGAATTGATGGAGAAGGTTCTTTTTCATGTTATAAGGCCATTAGTTTATTTAAATAAAAGCAGGCGACCAGTTAAGAATTAAGATCATAAGTGAGCAAGCACGTGAAAGATAGTCGTCAGTCGGTGGATTTGAAATTCAGAACGACTTCGAAGACATGAGTTCTCTTGCCACTCGAAGGCTTTGCAAACTACACATGCATCTAGGGCTTTTTTCATTCCAGTGGAATAAGCTTTGAGGGAAGAATGATTATTGAGTTGTGATATTATAGCAAAGGAATTTCATCCGGACTTCAACTTTTATTTGTCAATCTATCTATGTATTGCAAGCACTGCAATGCAAATTACATATGTTTAAATCATTCAAAGTTTCTGTATAGCTCCTCCACAGATTCAATTTTAAGGTTTCTTTTAGGGGTGAGCAAGGCGGATAGATTGAACCGGGAATTGCTCGGACCAGACCGAACTAGCCGTTTTAGCTGGTTTCATGGAGTGCTGGTGTGACGACCCGAGTTTTCCACCAGCTTGAGATACAAGGAGATTAGCACTCGTTGAGCTCGAATTAATAGTAAACAAGCTCTGGAAATATTGTTGTTATGGTGGATTTATTATTTTAGGGACCCTATGTGTTTGATTTAGGTCTCATCGAGTAAAAATGTGTCAAATTAGCACAACCGAGGGAAGCGAAAGAGCCGAACGTGTGTTAGAAGAGGGACACGTGTCCAAACATGTCCGGATGTGTCGGAGACGTGTTACCTAGTTGGACACGTATCGACACCTGGTAAGGAGGCGGGAGGCGGGACACGTGTCACGTGTAGGTTAGGCGGTGGACACGTGTCTTAGCCTAGTTCAGCAGTCCGAAGCCGACTCATCTCAAGCTACGTGATCCTAAACCGACCGGTCTTCAGTTGCTTCCCCTATATAAATCCCTAGAGTGAGTTTATTCTTCATGAGATCGTTAGAATGTCATCATTCTGCGTCTGCTGAATCACCGACCGCCGCTCGATCGCCTTTGGTCATCTGTCTGCCTGGGTATAGTCGCCATTGCCGCTTGAGGCCACGCCGCCTGTCGGTGCCGTTCGGCGGCTTGTTGTTGACAACCGCCCGTTCGTTCATCCGTTCGTTTGATCTTTTTTTATCCTTGTCGATTTATCGAGGCAAGTAGATTTCTAGTTCTAATTACTATACTGTCTATGGTTTTGGTATTGTGAGCATTGTTTGCCGATCTGTTGTGGTATCGATAGCTTCGATTTGGATATTTTGAGATTCCGAAATCCCATCCTTGAGTGTCTTGGATTTTGGTTCGGTAGATCTCGAATTGTGGTATTTATAACTCTAATTTGGTTTATCCTTAGATTCTGATTGATTCTATCCTTGGATTCCGGGTTGATTCAAAAATTCTATCCTTTGTATATCTTGATTTTATTGTGGTGACTTTGTTTGCAATCCTGTGATTCTATAGTTGGTTTAGTCGTTTGGTATAAGAGTCCTACTTGTGGAGGAGTTTCAATTTACTCCCATTGATTAATCATTTTTCAGATAAGCAAGTCAACAAGGAAAAACATCATGGGAAGTGAAGATCATGAACAGGAGATGACGTTGGTGGATCCGGAGTAGATTACCTTCCTTTGTAAATCCTCCCATTTAATTTGTTTGACTAAAGTGTAATGTAAATGGCTTAATTGCGATGTGAATAGGAAATCTGTAAGTTGATCCGCTAAATGATCTTGTTATCCGAGATGTATGTTATTTGATTAGTGAAACCATGAAAGGCCATACCCTTATATATGTGTGCCTGTCATTAGATGTTTTGTATTCCATGCACTTGTGCTCATATGGCAGCCCTGCTTGATTTTATATTGTAGAGCTTCCGCATGTGCCAGTTACTTTGAGTAAGAAAAGATTAAAGTAGATGACGTAAACCTTAGTCGCGGGTGGCTTGGTATGGGACGTTCCTCCAGCCTCGTGTAGATTGACGACGCGACAATAGTAAATTGCCCGAGTAGCTACAGCTGGTACGGTTCCCAATTCCGTAAAATTGAACTCGGTGATTTTCGGCCTGGTACCAAGGGAGAACCAGACGGATTTGGTTCATTGTAAACCTAGTAATTCCGTGATAAATTAAAGTCCGTGTTGCATTGGATTGCGCGATTATCAAACCAACGGATTCGTTTTCCAATTCCCGAGTGGGATCGGACCGGATTGAAAACCGATCACCCCTAATTTCTTTACGAGGATGAAGATCTTCAGCATCATTCTCTACACCCATGCTTTGCAAGATAAATAACAAAACACGAAATGGTTATATTATAAATTCAAACTTAAAAAGCTTGGTGAGTCAGCAGAGAGAACAAGGCAGTTTTCTGGCATGTTAACGTGAATGCCAGTGCAAGAGAATTCTCTCAGCGTGTTCATGGGACTGCGTAAGAACGTCGAGAAGAAGAATCAATTTCCGATAGCCTATGTTATCTTCGTCTTATTATATAATAATTCACCTCCAAATACAACATTACCTCGTATCAAACATTATGTCGTAGAAGGTAAGAAACGACAAAAACGACAACTGACTTAAAGATTCCTGATTAGCTCTTCCTTTTTCTTTTTGCCTTTTTGTTATCTTGGTCTTATTATATAATAATTCACTTCCAAATACAATATTACCTCGTATCAAACATTATGTCGTAGAAGGTAAGAAACGACAAAAACGACAACTGACTTAAAGATTCCTGATTAGCTCTTCCTTTTTCTTTTTGCTTTTTTGTTTTAATAAATACGGAAGCACTTCTCAGGTCAAACACGACAAAATTTTCTAAGTACTTCCCTCCATCGCCATTAGATCCATCGCCTGCTGAAACAAAGATAAACAATGGTTGCCATACAGTTCGATGCACAGGGAAGTTGATATGCTTTGTCAATTTTTGGCCGTTATTTGGCAGGCAATTCTCGTATTATGCTAAGTGGGAGATGATCTTTGAGTAGGATCCTCGTCTGCTTCCCCACTTTATGAGTAAGGTCAAATAGCTAATGATTTTCGTTGTCACAAGTGCATATGTAATGAGGAAAGGTCCCGTGAGTAATGATGATACCATGATTCATAAGAGCCCACGAAAGAAGTGTTTGATTTTGATATCCAGACAAGGGTGTTGGGATTACGCGCGCAAACACAATGAAATAGAAAGTAAAAATCGAGTAGGGGTGAGCAATTCTATGTTTCGTACAAGTTTTACCCGAAACCCGGAACCTACATGTCAGAATTGGAACCTAAAACCTACATTGCACACCTGAAATCTGGAACCTACCCATCAAAATAGGTTCCCCAATTTTTGGAACCTAAAACCTCGTCGGAATGAACCGCAACCAAATAGGTTCCCCACAGCCTGTTCCAAGTTCCAGATTCTACCCTAGAATCATGCCCATTCTAAAGGTGGGAAAAAGAAATTGAGCCACAAGGTTCATTTTGGTTCCACTTTAAACTTAGGCTACATCCATCAAAGGATTACACTATAATTAACACCTCACATTCTCTTTTACAACTCTCAATTATAAGAAAATGAGATTATATAGATGACACAATAAAACTCCAGGAATTGAGAGAGCTTTAAGTCACTCGGTATTTATTTACAGGCCCAAATTCAAACTACAAAAAAAAAAAAAAAAAAATACAGGCTCCAACTATAAAAGGGTTTGTGTTTTCCTGTCGACGGAGAGTATGAATCACACTCAATGAAGGGTTGGAGTTGTTCCTGTTCAACTTCACGGGTGAGGAGCTCCTGACGATTCATGGTTGCAAGGCATTCCATTTCAAAGGTAAAGATGATGACCACTTGCAAGAAATCAGCTACCATGAATGAATGTAATGGGGCTCAGTGCATAGAACCTCCTTTAGTGGGAGCAGGAAGGATCTTATCGAGAGTCGAATGAAGTTGAAAAGAGATGAAATTGAGAACAAATTAACACTCTTCAGAAAAGGAGGGATTTTCACCTAAAAGCTCCATGAGAAGACAGAAAAAGTCATCTTTGCTTTCATCTAATCAACTTGCTGCTTCTTTGTGGGGACAAAGTAGAGAGATATGGTGGGAAACCTCATTTGTCTTTTACTTCTAAAACAAACTCATGTTTGGTTTCCTAGAATCATTCTCAAATTTTAGTCACCTTTGGCATCACTTCAATGTTGTAACTTGGCACATTTTGTGTCATTATGACTTCAACTAGTGTTTTATTTAGTGTCTTGGTGATGTCTAGATAAGCTTTTGCGCATTTCGATAGGCCAGCTATATGGGCTATGGCTAGTGTTTACAAGTAATGCTTAAAGTGCTCCATTGATTAAAACGAGTCAAATTTGTTTTCATTAAGATGTATGACAAGCATTTCCCATTTTAGCATAATGTCCATATGCAAAAGGAAAGTTTCTTTCCTTATTTGACTTTTTCACAATCTCCATTTTCATTAACGTTATGTGGCTGTGGGAATGTATAAGATGTCGGGTCGGTTTGATTCACTTTTGAGGAAAGTCTTTCAGACAATGCAAAAAAACTTTTAACTTAAAAGTGTTTTTCGAAATTCAAGTAGTATTTGATAAATTGCAATATAAAATTTCATTGGAAAGCAACTTTGGGTTAAATAGTATTTGAGAAAATTCTTCTTGCAAATGAATTTTTTTCTATTAAAAAAAAAACTCCAACCCTTTGCCAAATCCGACAAATGGCTCAGGTTGCTTGCGGCAGTCGTCCGAGGTTGCATGACCTCAAGCGACCTTGCTTGAGTGCCGCCGCGCGACCTCGGCTTAGGGCCTCTAGGGTCGTGCGACCCCAACCTCACTAAGCGAGTTCGCATGATCATCGACGACCATCAGCCGACCTTGCATGACTCTCGAAGTTTTACTAGCAATCTATGTAAAGAAGATGAACAGTTCTTTCAAGAGCAAAACCGGAAAAGTAAAAAATGGTGAGGGTAGTTTGAAAGAGAACAAATTTATCAACCATAGCAAATGGCCTTGTAAAGATGCTAAAAGGTCACGGTAGATAAGGTCATGCCTTGAGCTTTCAACTTTGCCGAGGCCAACATTTAGCCAAAGAAATCCAAAAAAATTCGCCAAACACGCCAAGTTTTCTTAAAGAGACCCAAAGTCTCTTGAAAAAACTAAACCAAACGCATCCATTGTCTCCTAGTTAGAATCACTTGCCAATGCTTCTATGAATTATATTGCTTTGGCTTGCTTAAGTTGAGCACCTAAAGAGAGAAAAATGCCTAGTGGTAATGTCCTTATTGCACACTGCAATATCTGTTCCAATTATCAGGAGGATTGCATCCTCGAAAATGAATCTAGAAGACTATCAGAACTTGGGTACCAATCAGAGTCATGGGTCTACCCCCTTCCACTACCAGACCAACTTCCAATTCCCAGAAACAGCTGGAATAAAAGGGGAAAGGAACAATATACTTGGGTTAATTTCTCATACTATGGTGAACAGATTACAAGTTTAATTACCCTTTCTTTAGGCACATACCTTCTACCTAAGAAAGACAAACCTCTCACCAACCTAAATCAATCAAATTATGTACCAAGAACTACCCAGCTTTGCTTGGACGCTTTACTTCTATGACTTAAAGCCCCAAAGTGAAACATGGTTCTTTCTGGTTCCAGTCATTCAATACTCTTCAGCCACCGGATTTGTCTGAACAAGGGTATCTTTTTGGGATCCCAAATATACTGAGGTCCTTGTATTCTTAACCCCTAGGCATTTGCATCAATAGCTGCTGGTGAAGTTGATGGTTGTCCAGAGATTACGAACTCAATAATTGAGGCTTCAAGTTGCCAATTTCGAGCTTTTCTAGGAAAAAGTTGAGCTTCCATCCATCATTTGCTTGTCATGCAGATGCCTAACATGAACCTTCTCTCGAGTCTCAACCTCTTCACGAAACTAAGATGGCTCGGCCAAAAAATTCAAAGCAAATCTTCTGTCCCTGTCAGCTTGGCATATTCATCTTCATCAATAGTTCCTTTCTTCAATTTTTTCAAAAGGCGGTACTCTCGAGCCAACTCATCTTCATCTTCAATTGTCTGAGCTGCACGCCTCTGTTTTGCCGTTTTCTTCCTGATGACATTGGAAGCAGCATTTGCATTCTTGTTCGGCTTATGGGTTTTTGGATCTTTCTGTGGTGCCTCTTTCTTAGCTTGCAAGTTCTTCCGCCTCTGCTTCTCCCTAGATTTGTCCCTGGACAGTATCAATCCGAAAACATGACTGCAATTTATTGGACTCTCCCATCCATTACTGACTGAGACTACCTACCTTTACCCATTAAATAAACAAGGTATGAGGTTACATATCAAAATATTTTAAAAAGCAAAACCCTTTAGGATTACTTGATCAAAAGAACAGTTGATTTTCACTTTCCTGAAAAAGTAAGATCAATATGATCAACAGAGCAATATGATCAACAATGGTTCCAGTAGAGGTGATTTTCTTTAAACTATGTCTAGACAAAAAGCTTCAGCAGATCAGAAAACTTGCTGGGACAGAGATCATTTGTTCACATGAAAAAGAAGAGGGTTGCAGTGTATTAAGGGAACAGAGCTCAAAGATTCAGATGCTTGCTCTTAACATAGGGGTGTAATCTACAAGAACTCCCACGACTCATCTAGTATCAATACAGACTAAGCTAAACATGAAAAGAGTATGCTTAGCCAAAAAAATTTCTTACTTGTACTTAATTTCCTCCAAGTTAATGTCTTCAACTGGAGTGAAACCCTCTGTCGAAAGTGAATGGTGCTTCACCTCGGGCATACCAGGAAGCTGCAGCAAGCCACATCCCATTGCCAACTTCCCAACCTCAAGTTCTTTCCACCTAAGAAAGCATAAACCATACATATGAAGAGAGGGAAGAGGGATGGAATAAGGTTCTTATCTTTCTTTCTTAATAAGATGGGAGACAAATAAAAAGTCGAATCCAAGTTACTGGATCATGATTCGCAATTAGGCCACGTCCTTATTTCCGGCATCAGAACATTCTTACTGACCTGAAAATATAAGAGCAGTGATGCTCCTTATAAGCTCGAATATATGAGACAAACGCTCTCACTCCTTTCTCCATAATATCACGATCCTTCTTTGCAGCAGAGCGCATCTGATACCAAATTATATTTTATGCTAAGATCAACTGCAAGAAAACTTCGGAAGAAGTGATACAAAATCTTATAGTGATGAAAATAGAATTATTATTAGGTCCAATGCAAGTGCAAAGAATTGTTTACACATTCACCGTTAGATGGATAACACATATGTTTAAAGATAGTTATGTAACCGGGTCTATCCACTTGTCAACTCTCCAATGGTGAAACTGTGACTTGTTTCTTACACTGGCAGTAGACATAATAAGAAAACATAAGAATATTACACTTCTACTAGGACCATTGAAAGGAAAAAGAAAGCACTATTGTCATAAAAACTCTTACACCATACTCATATCCACACATCACAAAGATGTGCAGGTAGAGTTGACCAGACAACAAAGATCAGGATAATAATACAAGAACAAAAGCGAAGATGCATTAAACTGGCGATAAGAATGTCAACCATATTCTTGCCGCCAAAACTATCATCTTAACCATTCTTACCAGGGGAACAACATCAAGCACATTATCATTGCGCTTCCTTTGTTGGAGAGGAACCCTTCTTATGCGCAAGAATTCAACATAAGATTCCTCCTGAATAAATACATGGAACAGATACATAGTCAATTTAAGGAACAAGTTATTTCAAAATTTTGGAGAGGAGAAGCTAGAAAATAGCAATCAAAACCTTAGGCAACAAAAACACAATTGAATTTCCCTGTCTGCCCAGCCTAGCTGTGCGCCCAACTCTGTGTATGAAAACATTTGGATCTTGAGGAGGATCATACTGGCAAAATAACAAGGAAAATAATCATATTACAGTCAAGTTAGACATCTATAAGATAATTATCCTTCTATTAAATAAATATCCCGACATCCAAAATGCTTAACAGTTGGCAAGGTGAAGATAATCTTAGTAGTAAACAAAATGAAAAGATTTTGGTTTTTGATGAAACAACATTCATGTGATTAACCAAATGAAAACTAAAAATTACAAAATCAATGACATATTGCTAAATACAAGACTGACAGACCTGCACTATACAATCAACACCAGGAATATCCAGACCTCGAGCTGCGACATCAGTACATAGGAGAACGCCACTTGGAAGTGACGTAAATAAAGCCAATGCTTTTTCTCTTACAATCTGTAGGACACAAAAAAGAAAAGTTAAAGAATCAAAATAAGTAGACTAAAATGTGTAAAATAGCATTCATTTACCTGTTTCATTTTCCCATGGAGAGGAACCAAAGAAAGACCTTTCAAAGCAGAAAGACAAGGAAGAACTGCTCCCCAGTAGTCAACACAGGCACAAGTCATGAAGTAACTGCGAAAGTAAGCAGGTCATTTTTCAGCTTGAGATGACTTGATGGCCCGCAACAACAAGGCACCCCTTGCTTCTCAATTTTAACAACAATGACTGACTTACACAATAATTTTATTGGACTTATTCTTCATAAGGAAATCAACGAGTTGTGACGGTTTCTGGTCTGCTTCGCACTCCAAATACTGCAAATTAAGTACGAACCGAGATCCATGAACAAAAGTATTGGAATGAAGCATAGGAGGATTGCTTGGACCCCATGCACAAATTTGCATGACCAATTATTAGAGGCTCAGAACTCACAAATATTGGTGATTGATTATTACCTTGCTTCATATTCATAGCAACACACACCATCCAAAATGGTCCATCTCTATTATCAGATTAGTACAAAAGAGAAGTAAAAGGAGTACGAATTTTTCTTACTAAAACTGAAAAGGAGCATAGTACCTCAAGGAACAGGCCAGAAGGTGTTTTCGAAGGGGCTGCATCCCGTGATGATGCTGAATCATCCTGTTGTTTTGTTTCTGTTCGAACTTCGACCCTCACCGGGTTCCGCAAACCAGCTTCAGCCAGCTCTTCAACTGCCTCAGTTTGAGTAGCAGAAAAAAGACCAGTTCTACGAAGTTTGGGTAAGCGAGACACAATGGAAGTTATCTGCTTTTGGAACCCCATATCGAGGAGCCTGTCTGCCTCGTCCAAAATTAGAATCTGGTACAACCAACAAGATGTGCCAATAAGCCGTAGTGGTTAATTACCATGTACACATGATAGCCATTTCTTTTAACAAGCTTATCATAATCGAACGGCACAAATGTAACACAAGATGATGCATGCATGCACACCTCAAGATTCTTGAAATCCAAGATATCCATCCGATCCATAATGTCATACAGCCTCCCAGGTGTACCTATCAGTAAGTTCGCTCCTTCCTCCTTTATTTTCTTCATGTCTGCTTTAACCTCAACTCCGCCAACTAGAAGCAAAGATTTGATACTTGACAGTGTAGAAATGAAAGGTTGCGCCACCTGGAAGATTTGAGATGACAGCTCCCTGGTAGGGGAAATAATTATTCCCAATACCTACAAGCATACCGATTTTCAATGAACAAATCAGACTTGAAACTAAAGCTGTAATCCAATTAATCTAATTCACTAGACATTCACAAGAGCAACCCTTTCATGGAGGCAAGCCATCGAACGCCAAATTCAGGCGGACCATGACTGTACAACAAGCAGCCAGCCACAAATCATCTTGTAAAGTGCCTCTTGAATGGGCTAGTCATTAAAGATCCCCAAAGCAGCCTTTCCAGTAATTACGATTTCGCAAATATTCCATTCAATTCATCCCGACCTGCTCACACGATAAACATCGCTCCAGTTCGCATCAGGACGGTCTCGAGTCGGTGGCGCAACAGCTCGAATTTCTCAGAAAATCCAATTCACTCATGTACTCACAGGCAACGCGAGGTGAAACTATTTTACGAGCGGGGGCCAAACCTGGTGGCGTTTGGAAGGCGCGGACGAGGAACGGCGGAGGATTTCCACGAGAGGGACGACGAACGCCAGAGTTTTTCCGGAGCCGGTGGCGGCGTCGACGGCGACGTCCTTGAAGCTGCACAGCAGCGGGATCGTAGCGGCCTGCACCGGCGTGCAGAACTCGAAGCCGGATAGGCTCAGAGCCTCGAGGACCGGCTCGGAGAGAGGCGGCTCGAGGTCGGAGAAGCGCGTGGCGGTCAGAGCTCGGTTGCGGTTGCTGTCGCGGGGCTCGTCGTCCATTTCGCGGCTTCGGTTGCGGCGCTGCGCCGTTTTTGCTTCGTCTCAGGGTTTTGGCTTGGGTTTCTAGGTTCCGCTGTTTTGGCGGCTAAGGACTTCAATTTACCGCATAATTACGAAAATTGCCGCCGGCGTTGTTCGACTTTACGTTCATGCCCTTGGGCCGGGCCCTGATCAAGTCCCACAAGATGCCATCACTTGAAAATTATTCGAAAATCCGTTTAAGTTACATGTTACCCTCATAGAAAAACAGACGGTTGCAATTAAAATTTAAGTTTTAGGGTTTTAACATCTAATGTTTCGAAGTTTGCAGATTAATGTACAATGGTACCAAACTTTAAGGCTTGTTTGTAATTTTTCAGTGGAGGGTTTATGCGTGTAACTTTATTTTACCAATAAAATGAATAAAGATTTGCAGGAGCACGAGATTTCTCTATATTGTTGATATTTATAACATGGAGTAGAATTTCTAACATTACTCTATGCGGGTCAAATTTTGGCATCATTTTACTAGAAATATGATTGTGTAACTTCTAGGCATAGCCAAAAGGCATGCATCGTTGCTGGTAAAGTAATTGGGTATCGGGGGCTCTAGTAACATAAGTGTGGGGTTCACTCCAGCCCTCCGTAAAGAGGTAGAGCAAAAGTCAGAGAGAAGAGAGTTAGAAATAAGAAAGGCAAAAAAAAAATTTTTTTTTTGGGTGACCCTAATTTTGCTTGACAAAGAGAAGCCAACGATTATTTTTTTTCCTAAAAAAATAATCCTGAACTTTTACTTAGTTTTCAATGTAATTTGTGAATTTTTTTTTTCAATTCATTCTTTAGACTTTCAATATTTGGTCCAGTTTATTCCTTCCATCAAAATGCTGATGACATTGGCTGACGTGGACATTAATGCCCTTTTTCTTTTTGGGTCGGAAACATTAATACCCTTTACCTTGCATCCATTTGTATATTTTGGCGACTCCGTGGCTTCTATGTCATCTCTATTTAGCACGCGCTTGACTTGACCACACTCGGTTCCAATCCTTTGTAAGAGTTTTTTTTCACGTGGGTTAAATTAATTAATATTGTAATTACCAATTGCTCTAATGAAAAAAACGATATAAATATTTTTAATTAGACTAATTTGGGATTGGTTAATGTGGGCCGAATTGAGCATGGTTCGTAATGAGAGGGTTTAAAAAATCTACAATAGTTCAAGTTCATCTTCTAACCCTAATGCATAAATAATCTCACATAAGGAGTCATGACAGAACACGATCAAGGGTGATATTGGAGAAATTCAAGAGCATTGGATCGTCGCTATTCTGTTACGGTGTTTCGTGATCTAGTTAAGATGTTTTGAGATACCGTGTAAGGTTTTAATTGCGGTTTACATCCTTTGCCATTGTGCTTGGCCGTTGCCATCGACTTGGCCACAATCACCAATCTGAAGCGTGCCAATTGCCACCACCGAGACGATAGAGACTAGCTTCATTGCTAAGAAAATATGCCCTAATCCACCACCATCACTACCACCACTTTGAATCTCTATCTCACTCTCAAGTGTGAGACCACAACTCTTTCGACTCAAGATCACGTGCCTTGGATTAGAGGATGCGTGCCTCGGATCCAAGGTCGTCAAGACCTTAGAGCACGCGAGACCTTATCTGAGGTTGCGATGCCTCGGCTAGAGAGAGAGGGAGGACCAGTGAGGTAAAGCATGATGGGATGCCGCGACATGATTGCCGACAGGCATGGTCACTCCATATCGATCGCGCCAGCAATCGCGAGGATTGATCTTAGCTTCTCATGGTGGGTGGCAAGGATCGGTCATAACCAAAAAAAGGCGGCCATGACCGCTTCTCACGGTGTGTCCCGGTGGCGATGGTAGCTTGTCGGTGGGTCAATAATAGAGATACTACGTTAAGCGGGATTTCGAAAGTTCGGGGATTGAATTAAAATTAATAATAATGATAATAATTACATGGAACTCCTAGCACACGTTTGTGGACTAGCCATAGGCATCACTCGCGCGCACAACCGTTACGATTGATGCCGGGCCTTGATTGACGGTCCCAGATTCGCTGGACTTCAAGTCAATTGTAATCACGTCCATCACGTTTGACCTCGACTTTGTTAAATAAATCGGCACTCATCACTTCATGATCGAATGATTAGGAAGGTGCAAAAAAAAATTGGCAAGGCGTCTCGGGATCATTAAAATATCGTGGAAACGAATAATTTCGGGTTTTTCCCCTTCGCCTTGTCGCGGCGTTGTCCCATTCTCACTCTGTACTATCTCAGTCTCAGCGCAGGGTTTCGTTGATGTTCTCCGCGGCTCCTTCTTCGACGCATTCCATGAAGAAATCCAACGGCTGAGTCCCATCCGGAAAATCTTTGCCCGAGGCAAAATGGAGATGATTCGTCGCAGCTCGCTGGGATGGCTGTTTCTCCTCCTCTCGGCGATCCTGAGCTGCGCTTCGTCGCCGCGGGGCTCGGTCTCCGCACCCGCCGCGACGTGCGAGCTTAGCTTCGCCGACCGCGACAGGCTCTACAACTATAGCTTGGCCTCTCCCATCCCTAAGTTCCCGCACGGCGTGCTCAGCGAAGACGGGTAACGTGTCTCTCACTCTTCTTCTCCGCTCCAGCGAGCTTAAATTCGACTGTTGTGTTTGCGGTAGTGGATAGCTTGTCCTGTTGTCTGATCGGAACTCTGCTTACATGCGGACAAGCGCCACTGAGTAGTGTGGCAATTGCGACATGTTTAGCACACCGTCGGTATTGATTGAAGTTCATTTGCCATTGCACCGTGTGTAGTTTACTCTCGCGATACTGCATTTGTTTGGCATAGATCTCATAGATTTCTCTCGATGAGCATCGACTTTGATGTGCCAGTTCTTTCTGTCGGATTCAATTACTTAGGTGGACCACTTGTTGGCCAATTTGAGCTGGAATCGACGTGTGAGTTGTGATAGAGGTCTCTATCGTGAGCTGAGCTCTGGTACATGTTAACTCAATTAGCTGATAGACATATCCTAAGCTAGTCAATATCAACTGTTTCTGAACTAATGTAGAAGTGTACATAGTTTATCATGTGTTCAAATGCAATTGGTAACTTTTAGCCTTCGATTTTTGTGCCTGTATGATTGGATCTCAAACATATAAATTTGGCTCAGATGAACTATCACAATTCTTCTTCACATGTGGCGCAGATTTTACAAAGTGGCAGCAAATGATACTGTGCTCTGGTTTCAGGTTGTCTCCAGCAGGTCACATTTTGTTTCTTAAATTTCCATAAAAATGCTCAATGCGAGACTTCACTTTTTTGCACTTTGATGCATGTAACCTCCACTATAGGGACCTGTTTGTCTCTCTGTCCAAGATACAGGTTTCAAGAGCCTTTAGAGTGGAGAGTTGGTAATTTACATGAGTTCTAGCTGATTCACTGATGTAGCTCTGAACTTCTATTCTCTTGAGCAGCTCTGCGGCGTTATGATGTTCAATCATGACCCACCTAGATGCGTTGACTGCTCGGTAACTTCTCAAGTTCTTTTATTTGGAAATTCTTCTTGAACCTATACTTATTTATAGGATTTCCTGAATTTTCTTGTAGCTTGATCGCAGCACTTGTGTTACAGGACTGTGGAGGTCCTTCACGCTGCGGCATGGAGTGCAGTGCTCTTGTGACAGATGATGTAGAAGGTAATAATAAATCTGTCGCTTTTCAGTGCATCCATCACTTATACAATGAGACCTTGGTAGCTTTATTGCTTAGACAGGGGATTGCCGTTCCTTTTGCATAATGGATCAATATTTACAAAATTGTCTGGCTGAGCAAATTTCTTCTTATAACTGGCTCTAAAGGACTTAATCGAGTCTCCAGTAACGATGGTTCTTCTACAGTCCTCCTCTTATCTCGTTAATTTTGTATGTGCCACTACCTTCCATATATTGCTATTTAGCACTTAGGCTTAGAGAGCAGCTTCCTTTCCTCCTGTTGATTAGCTTGTAAGTTGTTTCTACTATGGCTTATGATTGCAAATAAATCCCATCAATTGTAGCATTCAGTTGTCTGAACTCCATTGCTTCATGAGGGAGCAGGAAATATTTTTAATTTGCTTGGCTGTTAAAGATGTTCTGTGATATTCTGAATATTAATTACAGTGTCTCATAGCATAAAAATTTGTATTGAACTTACAAATGCAGGCTACCCAGTATGTATGACAATTGGGCGCGCAACTAGCACTTATGTAAACGTCACAGGTGAGATAAATCTCTCTTATTTGATAAATAACTTTCTGATATATTTCCAAAGCGGACCAAACGACCAGCCGGTACCCAGTCAAACTGTATTGGGTCTAATCTTCTTGGACTTCTGGGCATATTGGACATGCATGGGGCTGCAAGGGCCCCTGCTGGCCCTCCTCTCAATCTGTTGCCATATATGTTTGCACGGTTGTAAATATTTGTATTTAATACATTCTTATGAGTATTAACGAGAAATTTCCAATATAGCTACTGCCTGTGCTTGGCAATTGTAATATTTGTATGAGATATCAATTCATGTTCCTTTTATCTCGACTTTCGCAGATCAGAAGAAACCGCACAGTGGTGTCACTGTCAAGATGATGGATGATGGTGGCAAGTCTACTTGTTCACTTTCTGTATCCGTCATATGTGATCCAAGCAGAGTTCAAGTAAGAATCTAACTGTAATAATTTTTCCATAACCTATTTGGTTGCTCAGAGTCCTTAATGATGTCATAACATGATTGTATATTTCCCTCTCTGTTGTTTTTTCTTTGTTATATGAGATTTTGATTTGGGTGACTCCAACAGGGACCAAATTCACTTGAGAAATCGGGGACTTGTGACTATGTGAGTGCTCTGAAAAACTGGAATTCTTTTATTTATTCTTCGGCAGTTAACAATGTGATTGTAGGATTTGGAACGGGAGGATGTATGCATGATCATAGCAAAATAACATGAGCACGTGTCCTTCATACTCCTGGAGTTTTGTTCTGGTTTCCACGGTTAATACAATGCTCAGAGGATGAGAATATTTTCTGGTTCTTTATCATCACGAAAATCATAATTCTATCAGGGATGCATCAAGCGGTTTCTAATAGTTTCTTCTTTATCCAGAGCACTTGCCAGAAACTACATTAGCGAAGTCATGACCAAATAGCAGGATCATTGGTGCAGTATTAGCTAGAGATGTGAAAAGTCAGTCAATATATGCTGAAGTTTAATGACATCAGAACTTGGGCATTGGTCCAATGTATTCACATAAACTGAAGATCAGCTGAAGATGTCTGTTTTATTCTCCTTATATGACTATTAAAAAAAGGGGATGGTGAAGGTGTATTAGATGCATTAATTTGGTTGGGAGAATCTGGCATAATATTTCGAATGTCATAATTTCAGGCTACATCGTTGAGGCATCCTTCTGGCTGTGCTGAAATAATATATGTGCATGGACATGGCTGGGGTTGGTTTGGTATCCTCCTGATAATGTGAAGTTCTTATTTCCTTCTTAAGTCCTTTAAATTTCTGTGAAACATATATTGTCCAAGTAATTTGACTCTGACAATGCTGTCTTGATTTTCTGATACCGTGTTTATCTGAATTACAGAAGCCTGTGTCTCTTTGGAGGGTATCTACTTGCTGGTACAGTGTATAGATACTTTATGCTTGGAGTTCATGGTATAGATGTACGTTTGCAACTCAGTCATCACTTTTCTTTTTGCACTAAATGCCTTGGTTATCAGAATTTCACTTATACACTAATGTAAGACACTCTTTAAGTCTAAAGGTATTGTCATCCTAATCCTCACACCGCTTACCTGATATTTTCACACTTTACGTAGTGAACCAAGTGATTCTTGTACACCTACAAGTGAGACAATGCAAAATGCTTTGCATGGGTACTATGTGCAGCATTTATAATTGTTCGTTATGCAGCTCATTCTTGTGCTAATATAGGTTATTTTTAAGTTCCTTTCTTTTCACATCTTTCATCTACCGCACCACCTTCTGTCAAGTAAATTCTGGAACTTTATGATACCTGCTAATTATATTCGGAATTGGCTTGCCTTTCTGTTTGGGGAGCATATCCTTTCTAATCTTTTTCGATAATATCCTTTCTTGAAATTGAAAGGTCAAAGGTTCAATTAGGACCTCTATATCCTTTGACAAGGCATACATGTTCCTTCTGTTATTTATGTGCTATTTAGAAAATCTTCTGTTGGTGCTGCTTCATGATTTGCTGGTACTCTAACATTATGGGTGTTTTTCCCACTACTTTTCAGGCAATTCCAAACCTAGAGTTTTGGGCTAGCTTGCCACATAGAACACAGGTACCCTATCCATATGTTATGTTACTTGTGTCGAAATGGTCATGTGCTGCGCAACAGGATAACTTAGAATGTTAGTCAGCTGTACTTTGGTTGTGGATCTTCTTCTCCCTTGGCTTAATTGAACTGGACTTTACTTATCTGAACACAGAAAATGAAGATAACTAGATCTCAAGAAGTTCTGTTGGGAAAATAATACCGAGTTTGCACCGGTGGTTCTATGACTTAGGGCAGGATGTAGGCTGATACTTGCGCAGGTGGACTACAACTTCAGGATATTTTCAAGGATATTGGTTCGTCAAGATCTCATTACCAGTCCTCCAATCTGAAGAACAGATGGAAGTTCTTCATTCTTGATGTCCAACTCACGTGCTTTTGAAAATTTCTATTGTTGAACAGATTAGATCTACACGAATAGCAAAATCTTAGCCATCCTTTTCTGGTGGAAACATTGTTTAGATCAATCAATTAAGTTTTCCTTGTGACCAAAACAGTGAGTGCGCATTCCAGAAAACAGTGAACTTGCCTCATTGTACGAATGCAGGACTCATTTTGCTATTCTCAATTGAGTAATATTACAGGGGGTCTAAGTTCTACCTTTCTAATTTCCAGCACATGTTGTATGTAGAAATATTTTGTACAAGAGAATGGAGCTCATAATATGTCTGCCTGCGACTTTGTGGAAGTCTGTTCTCACCAGCTAGCCTTTTGGCAGGCTATGAGCATTTATATGTTAGTGATTCTTTATACCAGTTTGCGTATACTTACATTCAGCTTTATTGCTTTATTGTTTGCAGGGTTTAGTTATGTCTCTAGTGCAAAAATTTCGAGGGCCTTCTCAAGGTCACCGAGGCTCCTATACTTCCGTTGGCTTTTAAACAATCAATTTCCCTTCAAGATTCATTGGGCAATAATCTCCTGCTGCTTCTTATGGAAATAGACATTCCAAGGATGGGATGCAGTCTTCCAAGTTGAGAATTTGACATGGAAGATTCGGTTTTGGGATCAATACCACCTAAATACAAAGGCGTGGCAGGACTCTCTCTCATTTGTTTTGGTCGAATATCTCTCTCTCTCTCTTTCTCTCTCTCATTGCATTTTCGGAAAGCTCCAAATTCTCAATTGTTGAGGATATTTTCTTTTTGGTTCTCATCCCAACTACATTCTTCTACTGCTTTTCGTGAAGTTCATTTTACGTTTGCCAAGTAAAGAAGCAAACTTCTCTGTATAAAATTTTCTTCTCTTTTAAGAAATTGTCGGTAGGGCTCAATTGATTCCTCAGTTAGATCGAGGAGTTAGCCACATAATTGATTTACGGTTATCTTTTTACTGATAGGTACTTTTTCTAGACTTTGACTCTCGTGCTTTATTGTGTAATGTGCATCCAAAGTTCATTTAGGAGAAGGACAAAATTTGGAAATTACAAAGCTCACAAGTGTCGAATATCTAAATTCGATCCTATCAATAATGCAAGAAAGTGATGGAAATTCGCACAACACCGGAATTTACGTGGTTCAACAGAGGAGATGTTTCACCCGCCTACGTCCACGGGGAGATGAGATCTGTTTTACTGTTAACGTAGAAAAGTGTACAGCCACTTTTTCTCACTCCCTCTCTATCTTTAGAGACCTGTTTCGTCCTAAATATATATAGAGAAATCCTACATGGCACAAATTACCCCGTGCTGTCCGGTTGTCAGGGGGCCTTTCGGAACCGCCTCATAATCTCTTGGATAACAGAATACAAGACATCAGCCTCAATAACAAGAGCTTTTAAAGGTTGATGCTGGCATTTTGGAGGTTTTTCAAGTCGGTTTCTCACTATATTCAATTGATTTATGGTTTGTGTGAACGGATGATGTTGTGACATAACGCAGAAGTTAACAGATCTTGCAACAACGCTGATGTTCTTGTTTATTGCGAGTTTGAAAGCATGCTGAGATGAAGTCATTTAGTTTTCCTTTCTGTTGGGTCGCTTGTTTTGTGTGAGAGCGTGGTGATTTAGCTTAATTGGACGCTGGAGCACGAATGTTAGTGGGAAAACAGCAGCAATAGGCCCCAGTCTTAGGACAAGATAGCCGAGAAACCCTTTGAATCCCACGGTTGACATGGTTGCACGCGATGCAGGAAAGAATGAATTGCCATGCGAAGTATTATGCTAGAATAGTGACCGTATGATGGGTTATTTCACGACTCACCGACCGCAGGTTAGAGGTTGGAGCCTGTACTGCACGATGTCGATTTGCTGTTTGCCCAAAAGGGAGTATAAATTGTGCTGTATGGACAACTTAGCCCTCGGAGCACATAAGAACAGGAGAAAAGGAAAACGTAGTCTAATTTGCTTGAAAGGAAAACGTACTCATCAAAAGAATTTGCTCTCTCCCTTACTTAGAAGCATCTGCACTGCATCACCTTTCTTTCAGATTGATTAAGACGGAAAAAACTTCAGCGGGTGCCCCGGGGCTGTAGGCAATGAAATCCGTGTCTTTAACTGGAATTAGACGAAAGCAAGGGAAGCACAATGCTCTTCACCTCAACGAGAAACAAATAAAATGAGCTGCGACTGACGTACGCTGATTCCATCGAGGTTATTTCTTGGAATAAAATTTTCTTTTATTAAAGTTATCTCTAGGCTCTCTATTTTCACTTCCCTCATCACCCTAAACAATAGACAAGTCTTATTAGCAGAAAAATCTTATCTATTCACTCCACAACTCCTCTTCTATCACCTAACAGCACAGTTCACCTCACACCGAAAATTTTACTGAAAATTTTGGAGCGGCGTTCTCTCAGCTTCAAGTGCATGTGAAAATGGACAATGCCAAGATCGTCATTATTCTAGTCAGATTATTCATGTGAATATGAGGTCGATCCGTCCCATGCTTCTTTTGAATATTATATTCCTGATTTCCATCTATATATTCTAAGATAAGAAGCTCCCTCATCAACTGGTGAGGAATCTAGAATTAGCAAGTAGGTAAATGTTGCCACCAACTGAAGCTGAGATGCCACCTAACATTTGGGTAATCATTTCACCTAAACCCCCAAAACATTAAAAAAAAAAAAAAAAAAAACGGTCCACACTCGCTCTCTCCTCTCTGTCCTGTGTCTCCTGTCGTTTCCGTTCCCTTCCTCCAAATGATGATTAAACCCTTTCGCCTAGGAGAAGTGACAACGACGGGCATCGTTTTTAATTGCGTCTCTCCAGAGGCAAACCTTGCATTTGAAGTCAAGCCACATCATGCGCTCCACAAGACAAAACAAGAAGAACAGGAAGAGCGGGAGAGAATCGTGGACCCCGACATGCTCTTAATATCATTTTCGTCTCGTTTTACTCCTCTTTTTCTATAACGTGAGGAAGATATTCGATTCGGCTTCATCGATCTTCACAATGCACTCGAATTATATTCAAGCTGTCCGTGCAAAAGATGGGCATGGCTTGCACTTGAAGCGAACGCATTTGCCTAACATGACCCGTTGGCCAGGACAGGGCAACCAAACGTTGTCAGATGTACATTTCTACTTTGATGTGCCTCGACGGCAAATGAACTCATCAACTCTATTAAGCTTTGGATGCACCATTAATTAGGAAAAAGTACAAAAAAAAAAAGGTCATAAACTTATTGCATTGATATCGGTTTAGTCTTAATCATTTCAATAGAGTTAATTTAGTTATAAACATTTTTGCATTGGTACAATTCGGTCAATTTTGCCATAAATCGTTGATGTCTACACTCCACAGCATAGATGCTTTACAAATTGCGCACGAGCTTTGCCAGCTTTCTCTCCCAAGGTTTTGTGTTCAATCTCCGTGTCATGAGCCTTTGCATATACTGGTATCCAATTTGGCGATTTCCTGTTGAAATTAACCAAATGAATTCAATTGATAAAATTAAAAAATTTATAACTGAATTGATAAAAGTGCAATAAATTTATGACTTTTTTGACAAATTTTTTCGTATATTAAGCCGAGCTAATTTCCATTTTTTGGAATAAAGTATTAATGTTACAGTATCATAATTAACAAATTTCGAACATAAAATTAAAAAAAGGAGAGAAGGAAACCATAAACATGGTGTGCACAGCGCACGTCACGTGGAATGTGCATTAATTAGTGTGTGAACAATTTAAAATTTGAAATACTGAGATGATGTCGAGAGTATGGCAATAAAAGAGTTGATATTTCTTGACAACCTTGGTACGAGGAAGGTCCATCGATGAAGTTTCCAAATCCACAATGGGGTATCATTGTGCTCCTGCGTTTGACGTGACAAGAGAAAAGGTTGTACCCAAATTAAAATGATGATGGTCGTGACGCCTTGATAACGTTCGCACATATTATAAAATCGATAACATGTTCAATCTAGTTAATTTTGTAATGCAGATATGAACATCAACAAGTGTGAGACCTAAGATTCAATTTTATCTTATATACTCTTTGTATAAAATTACATAAAAGAGCGATCTTTTGCATACTTTATCTTTTAAGGAGACCCATCGGCAGCTGCGACAAGATCGAGAAAGAAAGTCCTAGTGACAAATGTGATTTGGAACTAAATTCATCGAGTTATTTCAAATGGTCAAAACGGCCGATTATTAATGGAATTCATTGTCGGCTCTTTGTAAAATATTCATTTGGACAAGGGCTTCCAAACACATCATTCGCTAAATCTATGCTGACGAATAACCAATCCACAATGAATATTGAAAGTGTAATAATACTATGAAAACCCAGTATCAAATACTGGTAATAATTACTGTATTTGGCATTTGTTGTTCTCCGGAGTGCTGTTTTTAGGGTTAACGAATCTTTTTTCTACCAATTTGACCTCATTTATATTTTCATATTAATTAGTTTTGCCTTCAAAATCATTGTTCATCTTCTCCTTAGCTGTGAACCATACATTCCACCTTTCATTGCCGGTCTCATGCCTAGCCGACACTCGAGTTTGGCTCACTGACGGTCCATGATGGTGGCCGAAGGTCGCAAAGGGTCTAGATTTGCACATTTGAGTCAATAATCACTAGTCTAGATCACCAAGTACAAATAGCACTAGTTTCTCCAAATTAGTATCAAATACTGGTAATAATTAAAGTGAAAAATATATATGTACCTTTAGCACTACAAGATTATCGAGATATTACGTCTATTTTGAGATCTAATTTTTTATATTCTAGATTGATTCCTAGTGCTATTTGTTGCAATCTTTTTCGGGAAATATGGGTTAATGTCCTTGACAACAATCTTGTTATATTCTCACATGATTTTATAGCAGGAAAATTACCAAAATAGTTCCAAACTTATATCAATAGTGTCAATTCAACCCTAATTCTTTTTGAACCAGTTAAGTCTTAAACCTTTTGTAATTGTACTAATTCAGTGTACTTTGCTAGCCGGAGTTGACGTTGACATTTCTAATAATATTTTTTTCCTATCTTTTTCTCTTTCTTTCCTAAAAATAAATGCGGGGCTTTGCAGCACTCAACAAGCCTCGTCCAATCTAGGCGAGGTCGCCTTCGCCGGTGGCCACCATGGCCTCGCCCGGTTGGGCGAGGCTTGGAGATGCTGGTCCGAGCCGCGAAGCCCTTGCCAGCCACAGTACCAAGAGGTTTAGGTTTAGGCAAGGAAAAAAAAAATAAAAAATAAGGAAAAAGATTAAAAGAACTAGAATATTATTAAAAAACGTCTTTGGCGAGAAAGTAGACTAAATTGGTATAATTGCAAAATATTTAGAACTCAATAGATAAAAAAAAAATTATGAATGATTTGACATAATTGCAAAAGTTTTTTGAATCAATTAATAAAAAAAAGTTTACGACTAAATGGACATAATCATAATAGGTTTAGTACTAATTTAGTAATTATCCCATATCCCACGGGGAAGGGACACTTTCACCTCATCTTGATCATGATGATCAAAGGACGATCACCAATCAGATGGTCAGAAAACAAAAGCACTCATCAGTTTTCCCGTTGACATTATACTTATTCTTCTTTTCCTCTTTCAGTAGCTCATCAAATAACTCAAATAAAAACTCATCACCTCCCTCTAAACAGAGACAGAAGCTTAGACCGCCCACCAAAATGAAATCGCCTCTCTCTTCTTCTTCTTCTCCGGCGTCGTCGTCTTCTTCTTCTCTGAGAAAAACACGTCTCCCGCCTTACCTCTTCGCTCTGTTATCGTTCATCGTCTTCGTCTCCATCCTCTACGGCGAGGACTTGGTCTGCATCTTCGGTCAACAGCTCCAAGTTCGCCCGAGCTCGACTCGGCCCGGGCCGCGAACCGGTGAGTTGACTCGTCTCCCCGTTTCCTCGTCTGACGTAAGAAAATACAAACTTCGAAATGCGGACACGCGTCCCGCCGACGGTACTATAATATATGAGAAGGTCATTAACGGCGTTCTTGGGTCGTTAGATCAGAGGAAGAGCAGCACCAGCAGCGATCCGGTTCCGTTCGCGATAGGGAGGGGAGAGGAAGGGTGCGACGTGTTCAGCGGGAGGTGGGTGAGGGACGAGTCGACTCGGCCGAGTTACGAGGAATCGGAGTGCCCGTACATCCAGCCGCAGCTGACGTGTCAAGAGCACGGCAGGCCTGACAAGGACTACCAGCACCGGCGATGGCAACCTCATTCCTGTTCTCTGCCCAGGTTCCAATCGCTTCTTTTTCTCTAAATAGAAGTTTTGAACTTTTCTTATTGCGTGTCGTTGACTTTTCGTCTCGTCTTCTACATCTTAGTTCTCTGTTTCTTCTTCTTCTTCCGCTTCCCTATTGCTTCAACCTCTGAAATGGCAAATTGGTCACCACGGAGTCGTCTTAATCTGGAAACACTGTAGCAATCTCATTTTCCTTTTAAACCATGAAACGAGATTAACTTCGTGGAATTAGACAAAGAGAGTTTCAAGATTTTCGGAGCCTCTCTTGAAGCTCTTGACTGCCATTGATGGGTTCATGTTGTTTCGTGGGAAAGCTTGCTTTTCGTGACGGTACATTGAAGGTTTCACCTCACAGCCCTAAGAAAACTATGGAAGGTTCACCATAAATATGAATTAGAGATTTGAAAGTTGACTTGGAAGATCAGAAGGTACGTGTTTTTTCCCAAGGGAGTTGCTGCCCCGCGCCGGCGGGTTTGCTAGCCGGCCGGGGCGTCAGCTTTGAAAACAAATACTACCTAATGATTCTAACAACTCTGCAAGTTAGATACACCAAATGAATCAGGACAATAAGGGTGGCGTTGACTTTTAAGACACGAGATTAATTTCTTTACTATGTTTTCCATTTTACCCCATAATAATGCCCCTGTCTTGGAATCGAATCATCTTGGCAATGGCTAGCTTGATGTCCAGATCAATTGAGAAAGCTCGCGCCAATTATTATTCTTTTCCGATCTTGATCGTGGATTCCGCCCGCCTTCTTCTATGTTCTGCTGTCATTGCTTACCATGGGATGTAATTGCGATTTTCAACTACTAAAACGAATAACTTTCGCAGTATAAAAGTCATTAGTGGAGAATGGTTTAATAGAGAGACATTGCATCATTGACGGCCACAGGTTGATTCTTTTAGCCATAAAGTCAAGCAGACAGATACCTGGAAGTTTTACCTGGTCATGGCCACAGGAAGTCACTGGAAGTGTTTTCCTTCTTATCTTCATTCAATGCAACATTTAGGACAAGTTCATTCGCAATAAACTTTGTCTAATGAAGTTAGCCTGTCGATGTGTATTTCATGAATACAGTCCTTGAAGTATTCAAACTCTTCGAATGCGCGATCAATGCCATTGGCTCACGAGTCACAACAATACTACGTAGCAAAGCCACCGATTAATTGCTTGATCGATTAACTCTGTCCCCTCAGTCTTTTAAATCACTCAGAACTTGCTGGTTGGTTTTTTCTCTATGGAACTCTAATGTTTCTTGCGACAAATTACTTGTGCAGATTCAATGCGACGCTGATGTTAGAAGCGTTGAGAGGGAAGAGGATGATGTATGTGGGCGACTCCCTAAATCGAGGGCAGTATGTTTCGATGATCTGCCTCCTCCATTCGCTCATCCCTGAAGGTTCCAAGTCCATGGAAACCTTCGACTCCCTAACTGTCTTCACTGCCAAGGTAACTGGAGAAATTTACTTTCCCAATTCGTAATTCCCGCGAGAACCGATCAACAAAACCAGGATGGATCATCCGGTGTCCATGTGCTTCAGTAATTTTCATTTCCTCTCTGTGAAAAACTCCAGGACTACAATGCCACGATCGAGTTCTACTGGGCGCCGTTCCTTCTCGAGTCGAACTCAGACAATGCCGTCATCCACCGGGTGACTGATAGGTTCGTACGCAAAGGCTCGATCAACAAGCACGGGAAGCACTGGAAAGGAGTGGACATATTGGTGTTTAACACCTATCTTTGGTGGATGAGTGGGGTCACCGTGAAGATCCTGTAAATCCCTTCATATAATCACTATGCAAACCAAGATCATTACGATCCTTCTCGGTCGCAGACTGTTACTAATCGGACAGCTTGAGGTTGGTTTGACCAGATCTGATCGAAACCTTTTTGCAGGAAAGGGTCTTTCGAGGATGAGGTCAAGGATGTTGTGGTGAAGAGCACCGATGATGCTTATAGAATGGCAATGAAAAGCTTGGTGAGATGGGTGCAGAAGAATATGGACCCTAAGAAGACCAGAGTATTCTTCACTAGCATGTCACCTACTCATGGAAAGTATGTCTCTCTCTCTCTCTCTCTCTCTCTCTCAACATACAAAATTCAAATCGATCTGTTCTAACTTCTAACTGGACATTGTTCTAATCGATCTGTTCTACTCAAACATACGAAACTTCTTGCAGTAGCGAAGAATGGGGCGGCGAACCGGGAGGCAACTGCTACAACCAAACCACGCCGATCGAAGATCCAAAGTACTGGGGCTCAGATTCCCGGAAAAGCATAATGCAGGTGATAAGCGAAGTGTTCAGCAAATCTAAAGTGCCCATCACATTCCTGAACATAACTCAGCTCTCGAACTATCGAAAAGACGCGCACACAATGATTTACAAGAAGCAATGGAGCGTGCTGACTCCTAAGCAGCTAGCGAACCCTGTAAGCTATGCAGATTGCGTGCACTGGTGCTTGCCTGGCCTCCAAGATACTTGGAACGAACTTCTATTTGCTAAGCTATTTTATCCTTAATCAATCGAAATTACACTTGTAAAAATGGATGCTGCAACATTTCTTTGATTCTTTGTTAAAACAAAACATGGAGCGCCCCCAAAAAAAAATTGGACCCGAAGGACAATGTCGGGCTGGCTTGGACAGAGCCGTTTTAGTTAGAGTTCTCGGCCCGGCAAGGTCAGAGAATTATGCATGAAATTTCTGAAATGGGCAGGCCTGATCTGAGAGCCCGGCCCGGATGATCCTGCCCATTGATCTTCTCTAATCCTGCTAGGCTCTCCCTTTCACCTTCCCAGATCCTTGATGAAATCTTCTCAACCGTAGAAGCGGCAATTATATAGCTGAAATCAATGACATTAGTAGTTCTTTTGAGTTGGTCAGTGGCCTTCTTATAGAAAAGTTACTTATTATTTACGCGTAAGCACCGATAAAGTAAGCCGTGAATGCTTATCCGTTTTTAAAGCCGTGACCTAATTAGAAATTATCCCGAGTTTGATTCAATTATTTCTCAAGTGGGCAAGCAAAATCGAATACAATTCAGAGGTACCCATTAATGGATCTGCTAGAGAGGCTGGCAAACTTTAAGATTATAGAGGATAAGGTCATGCTTCCCTCAAGAACTACCAAAAAAAAAATTACAAAATCATAGCTTTGAGTTCATCATGTAAACCCATCAGCAGCATTAAGACGCTTTGCCTGGTTGACCCACTTGCAATGTCACGCTTAGCTTGCAATCCACATCCTCTTTTTTTTCCAACCGCATCATATGAAACACAAGGAGGAAAAACAGGACTAAAACCAAAACAGGAGATGTGAAGACAACCTCGCATCGGTTTCGTACAGCAAGTTGTTTAATCTTATTTGTCCACTCTTTGCTACGGCACATCCGTTGCCCTATTTGAAATTCGCAACTTGCAGCAGCAGTAGCAGAAGTTGGTCGATCCCATTCCTAGAAAACTCAGTAAAACTACCTCATCGATGAAGAATATTCAAAAATACGCGAGCCCGCCGTGCACGAACCTGCGAGGAGAAAAGTCTTGGTACCCATTTTCCCTCTTTTGCTTTCTAGATCAGAAGAGAAGTAGATGGACTCGAGTTCCAGACACTGATATACAACAGTTCGATTTTGGCGAGATTCGTCTTAGGATCGCTAGGATATAAGGTAACATGAAATGAGCGAAAGGTTTGAGACACAGAATCTTGTGTCAAGTATGAAGCTGCAGTGTCTGCTACATACCAAGGAATCCTTTTCAAATTTGGCGTGGAGATAATATGGGCAGGAGAATTCCGTGCAAGGCAAAATATGGGAGGGAGAGAGTGACAGAGTTGACATTTCCAAAGGGCGAAGATGCGAATACGCTCTGCAATTCTCCCCAAGCTGGTGACCGACCGAAGTGTGGATGATCTTCAACTAGGGCAACCTGAGCTCGATCTTGGATTAGAATGAGTTCGTATATACTCACGTATATGCGGAACATATACGTATCCGAGATCATCGTTGTTTTCGCATTAAATGGGAAAAAAGAAGGAAAGGAAGAAGTGAGCAAGAAAATAATTTGTAGCTCATCAGTTTACTAGAAAATCTCTCAAAGCATAGACATTTTAACATGGCAAAATCAAAACTATGGAAAAGAAAAAAAAAAAAAAAAAAAAGCCTAACAAAATGACCCATGTACAACATCATCTTCCCCAGTTGCTTCTCTGAGACGACAGGAGCTAATCAAAATGATGATCTGCCAGCGCTGGCTTTTCAAGATCTGCTCAACGTCAGGCTAAATCAAGAAACAGAAAGATGAAAAGATTTATGTGATTATTTCTTTCTTCTTGGTTTTTCTGGGTTCTTCTTCTTCGTTCTTTTTGATCAGCAGAACGAAGTTGAGGTTTACAAATTCCTGGCCATGTTCTCGGCGATCTGAGCCAAGGACTGAAGGTTGCAGTTGACGATGGTGTCGACGAACACGCACGTCTCCTCCTTGGTGTTCCCGCTCGGGACGTCCACCACGTACGACTCCACCACCGTCGTCCCCGCCCCTCCCCTCGCCGCGTGCAGCGTCGTCACCGACCGGTAGTTCGCC
Organism: Rhodamnia argentea; assembly: GCF_020921035.1. Lineage (NCBI taxonomy): Eukaryota > Viridiplantae > Streptophyta > Magnoliopsida > Myrtales > Myrtaceae > Rhodamnia > Rhodamnia argentea. Next base: position 2,136,916 of record NC_063154.1, on the reverse strand, counting down.
AGCCGGTGCTCCCCGCCGACCACGCTGAAGCTCATCACGTGGCGCTCGTCGTCCAGGATCTCCAGCCGCTCCTTGCTCGAGTTCGCCGGCAGCCCCGACACGACCCGCACCTCCCGCACCGTCCCCACGTGCCCGTCCCCGTCGATGACGTGGCAACTCTTCAGGAAGTGCTTGTACGCCTGCGGCTCGTCGAACCGCCGCACCACCGACCACACCACGGCCACCGGCGCGTCGATGGACCGGACCACCGCGGAGCAGCACTGGTTCGGCCCCACCTGGCGCCGGTGGTACGGGGCCGCGTACTCGGGCACCGGGCCAGGAGACAACAACGCCCCGGGGAGCACGGCCGTCTGGGTCTGGGGCTGGGGCTGTTTGTGGGAGCCGAGGCCTGCGGCGGCGGCGGAGGCGGCAGAGGGTTGGTGGGCGGGGTTGATTCGTTGGAGCTGCACGGAGGAAGTCATCTCTGCGCTTCTTCTTGCTTGACGAGAGGAAGGCCGGAGCATGAAACGATGAAAGTGGAGAGATATATATGTCCGGTCCGATTTTAATGTTGTTTTCTTGCATCCACTTGCATTAGGATTTGGCTAATTTCTCGGAGAAAAAAAAGGCGAAAGCTTTTGCCTTTTTGGTGTTTGAACGAAACGAAAGGAATGGGTGAGAAAGAACGGCCAGCTTATGCGGCCGGACATGCAAGTGGGTCGTCAACTTGCATTTATTTTCCGCTTTTTTTTCCCCCCAACTTTTAGACCGGGTTTAGGTGAATTATATATATTTTATTTATTCCTTTTTATCATTTTTTTTAAGGGATTGCTTCGACACCTTGTTTTGTACGTTTGGTGATCTTTTCTCTTTTTCCCTTTTTCTTTTTTTTTTTAATTATGCCGCACATGCCAATTAAAAAAAATGGCCAAATTGCTGTTAGAGTAATCCGCAGTGCTATCCTGGTTAAGGACTTCCACGTAAAAAATCGTGCTGATTAGCGAACGCGATACTGTTTCATGCGGCTCGCGCGGCAAAATATTGCGCAACTAGACATAGTGGGGAGAATCCTATTTTGTCCCGTAAGTCTTTTGGGTCTGGGCAGGTTAGGCTGCGTTTGGGAACATTTTGGGAGAATGCAAAGCCATTTTCTCAAGGACCTTTGAGTGAAGGTGTATCTGGTGAGAGCTAGGGTAGTGTTTGGATAACTCATTTTGCAAAGCAATTTTGAAATTAAAAAAAAAAATAAAGAAAGGAAATGAAAAATAGAGGCAGCCATGGCCAAGGCAGAGAAGACATGGAGGAGCCCTTGTCGGAGCAGGTGTCGCCAACTCGCCGACTATCCTTGTCGAAGCGGGCGTCGCCGGAGCTTCCCTTCCCGTCCCCTCCCGTCCTCCCCTCGGTCGTCTCGCCCCACCCCGTGGTCATTTGAAGCTCGTTGCCCTCGGATCCGGTTACTCGCGACCACCCACGACCTCTCCTCGTTTTGTCCTTCAAGCGTCGCCCCAACCTCGCCCTTGGTGACGGCCAAACGACCTTCGACCCGCTATGAGCAAATCCGGTCGTTCAAAGCTCGTCGCCATCGGATCTTGTGCCTCGCGACCAGCCACGACCTCTCCTAAATCTAGTCCTCAAGCATCGACGCAACCTCAATCGAGGCGACGCCGATGTCGCGCAACCTTAGGTTAGTCGACACCGAGGTCCCCAACCTTAGGTTGTGCCTCTCTGGACTCCGGTGCGGCTAGGGTTGCCTTCCACGGAGGGGGGCGAAACCACTGAAAACCCGTCGTGCCTCTCGACGTCGCACGGTCGGACGGAAGGCAACCCCGGCCGCACGACCATGGGCAATCAACGTCGGTGTTGCGGATCCCTCGTCGGCATCTATGAAGTCACGTCCTCTCCTCCACCACTTCCTTAATCTGCTGTAAGGAGAAGATGAACAGTGCATGGGCTAAATTGGAAAATAAAATAAAAAGCGGTGGCAATTTGGGAAGGAAAAAAAATTCATTTTACTGTATGCCTAGCCTTTCGAAAATACTCAATGCCCAAGGCAGGTCCCCAGCTGCCTTGGGCTTTCAGCTTTGGCCCATATTTGCATTTTCTTAAAGTGGATTGCCAAACACCAAAATTTTTTTCCAGGGACTTTAGAGGTCCAAAGTGCCTTGGGAAAGTTGTTCCCAAACGCACCCTTAGTCCCCGGCATTTCAATTTTCTGCGTTTTGTCCCTTAAAACTTTTGAAATTGGTGGCGATGTACTTTTAGCTTTGGGTACGGCCAAATTTTTCTTACGTTAAACGACCACATGACTCTCCATGACTGGTCATGGAAGGCAAATTGGTCTTATGTCATCCCTATGTACGAGACAAAAATACAGGGACTAATCAGAAAGTACATTTCAGAGCTCTACATCGATGTGCATCTGGGGTTGACTCCGGTCAAATTCTTGCCAGGATTTTAGTAACGTACCATCACATGCTATGTATTTTAGAATTAACATGATCGGAGCTCCACGCAAAAATTGGTCGAAATCAATGCCAGGGGACACATTGGGACCTATTTTTCTAGAATTCATGGGAGAATACTGCAAAAATTAAAACGTAGGGGCAACTCACAAAGGTCTTATGAATTTTGTAGGGTAATACATAAATTTTCCCGACGCAGTATCAATTAATTCCGCTTTGATCCATAAAAAATCAAAGTCCATCCCTCGGTAGGAAGGCTTACTGATTTCTTTTGTCTATTTTGATCAAAAAGTTTATTAACAATATCTTAAAATTTAGCATACTATTTAAATCATGAACAATCATGGAAAATCGACTCTTTTCTTTTATATATATTTTAAAAGATTACGAACAGTTCCTAAAAGAAAATAAATTTATCTGTTTATGATAGGGTATATGATACAAATAATACTTGAAATTTGGCTCCATGTAAAATATAGTCCATCAACTTCAAATTTTTTTCAATGTGGTTTATGAACATTTGGTACATGTTCAATTTAGCCCATACATTATATGAAAATATTCAACGTCATTTTCATGGACAACATTGAACATTTTCATACAATGCATGGACTAAATTAAACATGTACCAAAATTTCAAGGACCACATTGTACAATTTTAAAGTTTATAGACGAGATTACAAATTGGGCTAAATTTCATGGACCTAATTGAACATATTTAAAATTCACGAATCACATTACGTATTAAATCAAAATTCAAAGATTATGTATGTCATTATCTTTAATGATACATCTCTCTCTCTCTCTTCTTTGCTAAGAAAGGCTTACGGTACGGCTCCTTACCATATAGAGAGTATATACCATTACGCTCAAATCCCAACTGACGGCTAAGCTACTACCCTACAGGAGTGTATGCCAATATTTATGTAATAGTTTGCGGCTAGACAAGAGTCTCTCCCTACTCCCTACCCAATCGGTAAAAGTATCCATACATCCATTCCCAGGAATTGACATACTGCCGTATATTTTACATCACTAACGATAGGAGTCTTTTCCTAGAGAACAAATGAGTTTAAGAAATTAATCCATGTACATGTTCAAAGATGATAATCTTTAAGGATACACACGTTCCAAAGATTAGCCATGCAAGAACCTTAAGGAGATTCTCATTATGAAAGTGCTTATGAGATTGTCATGTACGGCCACATTTGTCTTGTAGAAAATAAACGACAGAGTAGTTATTCCCCATATCTATGAATGCACAAGACGCCACCGCATTAAAGATTGTTGAGTAAACTGAACAAGAAGGTGACGAGTCTCTGGTTTGGGAAGGCGGGGTTTCGTTTTCGCAAAGTCCCCATTTGGCCTTTAAATAGGAGGACTCTTGTCAAGCGGAGCTGTACGTTTGACATCACTCGGCGTACTCGAAGGGTGACAAAGCTTCGCATTATTCATAAATTAAAAGAGATGGGCATTTGCTACTTTTGAAGAGATCCAACGACTCTCCCAACAAGATCGAGCGTCCAATGCATCGGGTCATGAGTATGAATCCAATTGACAACTTGAGATTTTCTTTTGGGCATGAGGAGGAAAACCGCGATACCATGGGCAGGTTGACCCCTCCTTTCTCGACCAATGTTCCAAGACGAGCCTTTTACCCGAGTCAAAAGTAAAGAGAAAATGGGTTTTGCTTTGTTGACATGGGAGTAGTGTCGTGCTTGTCTACAACGTATGTAAGATTCCTTAGCTCGATTCAAGGACGCAACCAATTAGGGGGGACGATTGATGCGTCCACAAAGGCTTTAATTACGTCGCGACACCCTCCGTTTCGCGAGAAACGATTTAACCCAACTTGTCATTTTGTAATGATTTTGGTTTGGTCCACAGAAGCTTCCGACGATGCTTGGAAATTTTTATTCTAGGGGGGATAGCGTCACGCATGAAGTCATTCCAGAGTCGGTAGTAATCGCCCGGTCGGGGTCTCTCTGGAGATGGGTTGTCCGGCCGAGCGAAGTTTCGAGTATTTTCTCGTAGTGAACCTTTGGTTTGGGTTTCGGTCCCAGCGGGCATTCGCGAACCAAACCATCATCAACTTTAGGGCAGAAAGTTACAGACCGTATGAAGACGAATGATGTCTGCAGCGCCAGCGGTTGTTCAGACATCGCGTCCAACCATCTGCGTCGCGTGTCGATCGAGAAGCTCCTGGGCCCCAGAAGAAGTGCGCAACAGAGCCCAGCCCACGATCTGTCTCTCTCCTCGTTGAGCCCACAGAATACGAGCCCTGTTACTATTACGGTTCTCGAGCGGTTGTTTGCTTGTGCCGGCGGCACGCACCAACGGCGCCTCACTGGGATTCAAAATTTTCTCCATATGGATTCCGTCTCGTCTTAACAGAGATTCAGATTAATGCACCGGGTCGGACCGTCATGAAATTTTGCGAAAATTGTAAATCCACGAAATGTCAAAACATCAAAACCACACAAATTCAAAATAAAGAAGGCGCAGCTCAAATGTCACAACCAGAAACAAATCAATACATCCTGCCCTTTTTTCGGAAAAATCAATACATCCAGTCCTTTTTTTTTTTCAAGTCTTCCACTGTACAGTTCACAATTACAGAGTTCAGCTTACAAAAAGCAAACCAAACCATTACTCAGAAACCACCCAGACAATTCACTCCTAAAAACGTAATTGTCCGATCAGATAAAAGATATTCAATTTCTGTCAGTGAAAGAACAAAGTCAATACCGTCTTCATATGCACTTCTAACTATTGTGTTCTAAATGTTCTACTGCTCCATCTTGACATCGGTGGAGAACTTCGGGTCATCCTCCAAAGCCCTTAACAATTCGTCCACATCGAACAGCTCGTCCACTGGGTAGTCACTAAGCCAGTCGAAATCGACATTGGATTCGTTCTTGGGCTCCATCTCTCCACCATCCGCATTCGAAATCTCGCCCTCCCAATCGCCGTCCTTAACCTCTGGGCCACAAGTCAATTCAGACTGACTCGAAGATGCTGTGGTATCGCTCGGGGTGCCTGCCGAATAGCCTGTGCTCGGGGTACCAGCCGAATAACTAGTAGTGCCCACCGGTGTCGTGGCTGCAACAGCTGAATCGCCGAAAGACATAGGATGAGACACGTCGGGCAGATTCAACCTGGCACACGGACCGTACATTGCCCTCGCAGCTTCATCATAAGCCAGAGCGGCTTCGATTGCAGTTGGGTACGTGCCCAGCCACAACCTATTCCCTCGGTTTGGCTCTCGGATTTCAGCAACCCATTTGCCCCAAGTCCTCTGCCTCACTCCTCGGTAATTGAAGGTCGTATTCTCGGGTCCACCTTTGCCTTTCATACATCCCTTTTTCGACCCCTTCGCGGGCACCTTGCGCATAGGCTTGTCTCCATTGGACTGCGAATCGACCTGGTCGTTGTATTCTTTCCATTTTGCTAATGTCTCTGCCACGGACATAGACCCTTGCCTTCTACTCCGTGACTTCCTCTTCCTGGGCGAAGACAGAGCAACAGAGATAACGTTAGTACTCGGAGCCGAAGTAACAACCATCTGCACCTATTCGAATGATTACCGCAATCAGACTAAACAAATACAGGAAAAAGCAAAAAGAGACGACTTCATATAGACCCACGAAGCCTTCGTCCCCAAGTTTCGATAGAAGACTATTTTATTTTATTTCCTTTTCTGGGTTAGCACAAAGCGATAATGACAACGGAATTCATCATTGCTTGCCGAGCAAGCAAGAACAGAGTAAATGACAAAACAAGCGGAATAACTCGGTGGAGCAGCCTAAGTTAGGTTTCAAGCAGCCTTCAAAACATCAAAGCGCCGAAAAAGGAAAGGGAACATCGCAGCAAGAACTCAGCACACCCTTGACCAAACAAATCCCCAAATCCAAGATTGCAAGACAAACAGAGAATTCTCCAGAAACATCACACAGAAGATGGAAGGGAAACTAAACCAACCTTTCAACAATCTCTGGCGACATGCGAGCACCCAAGATCCTTTCGAATCGAACAATCGCTCTTCCCCTTTCTGCTTCCGGTCTTCCTCGGAATCGAACTCTGCCTCCAATCGAGCGGCTTCTTTCTTCTTCTTGTTCCTCCTCTGTTTCTTGATTGGGAAAAGGAATTGAATCAGGGTTCTTGCGAGCTGTGGCGAAATCGGTCGACACGCTCAGTTGGTCTTTTGATTACTGATGCTCTGGTTCTTGAAACCGAGAGAGATGAAGAATCTCCTTTTGATCTGGATGGCAGTGCGAGAAGTTTCCAGTCCAGCGTGTGTGCCGGATATTTATAGCATCTCTAGATATTTCCGGATTTCTACTTTTTTACCCCCGAGCCTTTTCAGTTTTCAATTGACAGAATATCGCAAAGGATATGCTCACACGCACGGGATGACGTGGCTGATTTTGAGTCGAGTCGTGGCGTTTCGATAGCCGAACGTTCTTACACGCGTCGCCGAGGAAGCTTCCGGAACACTCGAGCCACACATCGCTTTCTTGCTTGCTGCTTAAGTACATTTGTTTTTTCTCGTCCTGCTCCCCGTGAGTTTCGCTTATTTACGGCTATGCCACGGGCCAGCTGGATCACCGCTGTTGCTGGTAAAGATGCGATTGTAAAGCTCAAAAGTTAAGGTAGATATTTTCCTTCGACCAAAAAAAAAAATCTTCGCAAATTATTTCACCATATAGATAAAAATGAATGAAAATGGATGGTGGCGTTTTCCTATTTTATTAAAAAAGTGCGCCTAGAGTCTTCCTTATTTTTCGGTCACGACGCCTAGACACTTCTTTAAAGAGCCATATAAAATAATTGTTGCCTAAAGGTTTAGGACTATATTATCAAATTTAAAAAATTCATAACTAAATCCGTATAATAAATTTAGGATTGATTGGGTAATTATACAAAATTTTAATTAATGGGATTATAAGTGAACTTACATGTATGACTCGCTCCTCATTCTTTCATCTTTTATTCGATGTATGGTTTTTCCTTCAATAGCGTTCTTAAGTTTTTCGTCTTATTATATGCTAAAAGTGATTTGTGAAATTTCAAGGGCAAAATCGATATAAGATAGTTGCCATCATCATTTTTTATTAAAGTTAAGATTAGTAGAAGACAAGCACATGTGACAACATTTCTGCTCTATAAATCAACTGGATCAGAAGTATTTTTTTTTTATACTTCTTCAAGTGGCTCCAAAACTACTTTTGGAGAAAAAAAAATACTCCATAAGTTAAAACTAAAGAAGTTACGTAATGTAGCGTCCCATATCGCCGACACCTCGACGGGAAGGCTTTCCAAACCTTGCTCTCTTTCTTTAGTTAATCTTTCCTTAATCAGAGTAATTGGCACACACGGAAGCTTTAAAATAGAAAATCAGACATGGCATCCATACGGGCACAAGTGTATGTCAAAACAAAAAATCAAACGGCGGGCATGCTTAATAAAAGGGTATGGACTTTTATGGTTCACTAACCAAATAATAAACATCTCACATAACAAAATCATTCAGCAGATCAACTCACAAATTTCCTATTCACATTTCAATTAAGCCATTTACATTGCTCCTTAGTCAAATAAATTAAATGAGAGGATTTATAAAGGAAGCTAATCTACTCCAGATTACGGCATTATCCATAACCTCCAGCTATCTTTGCTCATCCGAAAAAGGTGTTATCAACGAGGGTGAACTCAAGGCTCCGCAAGTAAATTTATAGGCCAAATGACTAGACCAACTATAGAATCACTTGATCGTAATCAAAGTTACCACGACAGAATTTAACGTATTCAAAGGATAGAATGTCCGAATCAAATCAGAATCCAAAGATAAAGTCAATCAGAATCCAAAGATAAACTAAATCAGAGTCATAAATAGCACGATTCGAGATTTATTGAATTAGAATTCAGGATACTCAAGGATATGGTTTCATGATCTCATAATATCAAAATCAAAGCTACCACATCCAAAACAAATCGGCAGACAATGCCCACAACACCAAAGTCATAAACACTATAATAATAAGGACTAGAAATCTACTTGTCTCGACTAAGCGAGAAAACAAACGAACAATCAAACAGACGAACAGACAAACCGCTAAGCTAGGGTACTAATTGGCCAACAAGAATCGGCGTGGTAATAGCATCGAACGGCCGCGCATGGGGATGTGGCTCGCGAACGGTGACGGCTTGCGAGACGGAGGTTGGAATAGGGTGGTTAGCGATTCAAGTAGTGTGACGACGTTCTGACAAATAAACCGACTCAAAGCAATTTATAATGACTCGGTTAGCTTAGGCCGGTGAGTTTGCAATCAGTAGCTTGCGGTAGAGTCGGTTTATGACGAGTCAACAATTTCAGCAGCTTACAATCGGACCAGATCGCGATACATGTCAAGTAGCTTGTGATGTGTCGTGTTTGATCGCTTTATCGTGCTTACATTGGCTAAATTTCAAATTTCGTGCCAAATGATTCTAAATTGTCAAGCACTAACCTGCTCCTATTTTAAGCAGGTGAAAGTTCAAGTCATCACACGTAATCAAACAGATTTCTATTCCAAACACAAATTCTACCCCGTAACCGTTGTCATGCGCCCCCTATTAAAGTGAAAAAATGACAATGATGCTTTAAGGCTTTTCTTTATAGTTTTCAATATAGATGCATAAACTCCACCACAAGTTAAAAAAAAAAGATTTATTTAAGGTTGCATTTTATTTCATGAAAAATAAATAATTCATTTTTAAAAAATATCATCTATATCATTTAAAATAATTAACTAATGAAAGATATTTTTTTGGACAATAATTTATAGTCGAGTGTTTTTATGAAAGAAAAAAATTTTTTTTGGTTATTATTTTTTTGAATAATAATATAAGCGATCGTTTTTTAAATAATATTAAAGGGTTCATCTTTAAAATAATACTTTTAAATTATTTACCTTTTGAGACGAAAAAATAAAACGAATATAAAACGCTTCAAGTTCTGATGACGCTAAGATAATATAAAACGAATATAAAACGCTTCTCGGGCACAGCGATCCTGGCATTGCATGTCGTCCATGTGTACGCACGACACCTCCAAGGGGGCTCGACACGTAGGCGAATATGTCATGACTGACTCAGTGGATGGCGCATGAGACCAAGCATGGCAAGTTTGACCATCTTCTATGCGTCGGGATTGGCCGAAGCATGGGGAAGATTGAAGTGACTCACTACCTTTGAATATCAACTTTGAGAAGAAAACTCCAGATTTGACACTGCTTCTGTCACACATATATATTTGGGTTTTTTTCCAATTTAATTTTTTTAAAAATAATATTTACAAAAATATTTTTTAAAAATAAATATTAACGGATTTGGGTCTCGCTCGCGGTTGGGCTGCCGAGCCGGCCGCCCGGTGGGCCGGCTTGGCAGCTCGGCGGCCCAACTGCCGAGCGACCCACTTGCTCGGCGGTTGGGCTGCCGAGCAAGCCCATCCCCTTTTTTTTTTTTTTTTTTTTTTTTTTTATAAATTTCGTTTTTTAAGTGTTTTAATTATTTATATTTATAATATTTTCATATTTTTTAACATGTTTATATTTATTTTATTTATATTTTTTTTTGCGAAGCTTATCTTTATAACATAATTAGTATTAATTAATACAAAAAATTATTAAGATTTATAATTCATAAATAATGTTGTAATTATGTAATTAATTGAAAATATTCACATAAGGAAAATCCTCAATACCAAACGAAAAAAAACCCTAGCCGCAATATAAAAAATAGAGCCCAAAAATTTTTTTTCCGGGGGCGTTGCCCCCGAACCCCCACGCCGATTTGTTCGCACCGCAAAGGAGATTTGTTCGCTTACTCCAAGTTGGGCCTATCGGCCCAACTCTCCGCGTCGCGAACCAAATCTCAATTTTTCCTCCATTTTTTGGCCCGCACAAAAATATGTCGGGTCGGGTCATAAACCGGACCGGGTACATAAAATTCAAGACTTATATTAACAATATATGAAATTAATTGAAAGTATTCATAATATAAAATTGGTAAAATATTCATATAAATAATGTTGTAATTATGCAATTCGGTCGGCTAAAAAGATTGAAAGAGGAGGAAAGAAGGGAAGGAGGGTTCATTTAATATCGAGAAGTAACATCGAAGGGAAAAAAAATGCAAAATTGACAAGGTCGGGACAAAAAAAAAAAGACAGTGCTCGTTGCGAACAAATCGGCGTGGGGGTTCGGGGGCAACGCCCCCGAAAAAAAAAAATTTGGGCTCTATTTTTTATATTGCGGCTAGGGTTTCTTTTCGTTTGGTATTGAGGATTTTCCTTATGTGAATATTTTCAATTAATTACATAATTACAACATTATTTATGAATTATAAATCTTAATAATTTTTTGTATTAATTAATACTAATTATGTTATAAAGATAAGCTTCGCAAAAAAAAATATAAATAAAATAAATATAAACATGTTAAAAAATATGAAAATATTATAAATATAAATAATTAAAACACTTAAAAAACGAAATTTATAAATAAAAAAAAAAAAAAAAAAAAAAAGGGGATGGGCTTGCTCGGCGGTTTGGGCAGCCGAGCGGCTAAGCCGGCCCACCAGGGCCGCCGCTCGGCAGCCCCATGCCGAGCAAACCTTGCTCGGTAGTTGGGCTGCCGAAGCGGGTCTCGCTCGGCCCCAACCGCCGAGCGAGACCCAAATCCGTTAATATTTATTTTTAAAAAATATTTTTGTAAATATTATTTTTAAAAAAATTAAATTGGAAAAAAACCCTATATATTTGTAAATGCTGCGTAATGCCCACATATCTCTCTCTCTCTCTCTCTCTCCCTCTTAAAGCCAACCCGAAAAAGTTTTAGACTATAAGAAAAGATTACATTGCCAATTTGTCACACTTAGTATCACCATATTGGGATATGATTTATACTCTCATATTGACAGAATATACAAGGTCTCGCTCCTCAATAAATGGGTGGGGATCTTAAGGAGGTAGGTTCACCGAACGCTAAAGGACTTTTAAAATTTGGGCCGTATGTTATTGATAGTTTGGGTTTGAGCCCATAAATAGCTACCGTTATATATAATCTCTTTTTCTTGTAATTAAGAGTTATAACAAAGAGGTAAGAGATGCAAATTATAATAGAATCCTCTATTAAATGAAACCTTAATTTAACGATAAACCAAGATAAATCTTGTATTTCGATTTTTTTCTCACGTTTTCTTTTTTATTTCATTGTGTTTGTACATCCATAGGATGTGCGATTAGATTGATTATCAGGAAGATGCTTGAAGAGGAATCGATGCATGAGCTTTATATTATTAGTTGGAGCTTTGGTGAGTTTGATAGGCTCGTTGCAATTCGGATTTCTTTTTGTCGTGCAGAGGAGAAAAAGAAACCAGAGAGAGGGAAGAGCACTGGAGTTCGTATTAGGGAGAACTCTTTGGTGACAGTGCAGTTTCATTTAGTGTTTACTCGGATCACGGTTTGATAATATATTACGGATCTCTTCATCGTTTTATATTTTCTAGAATTTCAATATTATGATTGGACTAGATTTTTTTTCATTTTAATTCAGGCTCAACTAGTTAAAATATTGAGCTGGATCCTCTTTAATTTAAGCTACCTCATGAATCAGGCAGTTTGGGCTAAAAAGGATTAGGTCCTTTGGACTTAGGATAATGAGAAGAAGAATGATAACATTTGATAAGGGGTAAAAAAAAAAGAGTTAAAAAAGACACTCAAATCGTAATACATTTATTTATATTCCTTTTCTCACCGTAACATCTAATCGAAAACTTATCGTAACTTAATGACTCTATTTTCTTTACCTCCTTCTCTTTCGTTACTAATTAAGATATAGTATAATCGATCCAGTCTTGTTCACATTCAACAAAAAAAATGGAAGGGGAAGAACATGGAACATCATCTGATTAAGGAGAACTCTTTGATTATGAAGTTCCGTTGCTCGAAGCTTTTGAGAAGTCCTCAAACAAATATGGCATCATCGAATCGTCGTCATTCCTGTGAAAACCTTATCTGTTTATAGGATGTTATACTGATTTGTCATTGAATTCGTTGGATGGCAGAGAGATCCAAAGACATGAAACTTATTTACTCTTTTTTTTTTTTTATGTGGTATGTAATGGAATGTAGTTCGAGTATGAGTTCGAACCGTGTGTGTCAAGTATGCTAAGATATGTTTAGAGAGCAGTCGAGTAATCTTCAAGTGTGTAGGTTATTCGCAAACTTCGGTTGGTCCTTAGAACATGTTTGGTTTTGGGAGCACCGATAGGTTTGCCGATTGAGCCGCATTCTCAAGCTGACGGAGGGCATCTTAGGCACCACTTTCCTGGAGTTGACGATTAAAAAAAAATCAAAATCGACTCGACCCAAATAATAATGACTTGATAAATTGAATTATTATTTTGCCTAAAAATCATGAGAGTGGGATAAAGGGAAAAGAGATAGAAGAAAAAATAGAAAATCTCGATCCGTAATTACGTAACGATTAGTGTCCAGTCTAATTTTCCTCGTCAGTTGTCGAGCCGCGAATACGAGCAGCCAGAGAAGGGGATAAGCAAAGCTCCAATGGAAGTGCAGCTGCTTCCGCAATCCCTCGCCCTCCCGATCTCGCCCACATCGAGCCGTCCCTCGTCCCCGCGTCGCAGAGCTTCTCTCAAGACCGCTTTCCACAGACGCCACGCGCACGCCCGACGAGTGCCTCGAACTTTAGTCGCGAAATGCAGCGTCTTCGAAGACGAGCAGAGCGGCGACTTGAAGGACGTGCTGTCGGGCATGGTGGGCGCGCGGGTGGAGGAGCTCCTGAGCAGAGAGGAGAACCGGGGATTGCTCGACGGGCTGGAGAGGGCTTCGCGGAGGGTGGACCAGGCCAGGAGAGAGCTCGCGGAGATCGAGAGGCAAGAAGTGGAAGCTCGATAGATGAGGAATTACATCGAACAGCTCGAGAGCAGAGCTTCCGGGGTGCTTTCATTGACCGTAGATCGTTCAATTTTCCCTTTCGAAGAAATTCTGCATTGTGTATCGGAATGAAACTGCGTGAGAGTTGAGTTCACCGTACTTCCGTAGTACGAACTCCGGTGCTCTGTCCTCTCTCCGTCTTCTTTTTCATCGCTGCATGATAAAAATAAAATAAAATTACGTAATCAAACGGATTTAAAGTGTTGTCATACATGCTCTGTTAAAGTTAAAAATTGGCAATCATGCTTTAAGGCTTTTCTTTATAATTTTGTAGTTATTCTTATTTGCGATTTCGATATTGATGCATAAACTCGATCACATGTCCAAAAACAAAAATTATTTAAGGTTTCATTTTATATCATGAAAAATAAATAATTTAAAAATTAATATTGAAAAAAAATCATCTATATCGTTTAAGTGTTTTTCATGAAAGAAGAAAATATTTTTTGATTATATATTTTTATATCTGATGTAAACGATTAATTTTTTAAAATAACATTAAAGCGTTCCATCTTTAAAATAATATTTTCAAATTATTTACCTTTTGAGACGAAAAAATAAAAGGCTATTTTGTCGAATTTCGAATAAATTCAAGCGTGTAGTGTACACACCTCCAAGAACTCGACACGTAGGCAAATATGTCATGACTAGCTCAGTGGAGGGCGCACGAGACCAAGCAAGCATGGCAAGTTTGACCGTCTTCTATGCGTCAGGATTGGCCCAAGCAAGCATGGGGAAGATTGAAGCGACCGACTACTTTTGAACATGAACTTTGGGAAGAAAACCCCAGATTTAACACTGATTCTGTCACACACACACACATATATAATATGATTAAGCACAAAAGCATTTACTACAATTTCGTAAATGCTGTGTGATGCCAGCGTCTCTCTATTAAAGGCAACCCGAAAAAGTTTTAGACTATCGAAAAAGATTATATTATCAATTTTTCATATTTAGTGTCACCGTATTAGAGTGTGATTTACACTCTCCATTGACATGAAGCTATAAGATCTCACTTCTCGGTGGACGGGAGGTCTGAAGGAGGCAGGTCCCATCGGATGCTAAAAGGCTTTTGTAGCTTGAGCCGTATTTTATTCAAAGTTTGAATTTGAGCCAATAAATATCTACTGTTATATATTCTCTTTATCTTATAATTAAGAGTTGTAACAAAGAGGTGAGAGATATTAATTATAGTGAAATCCTTTATTGGATGTAGCCCTAATTTAATGGTGAACCAACATAAATCATGTATCTCTTCTTTCCCTGCGTTTACTTTTTATTTTGTTTGTGTTTGTGCGTTCATAGGACGTGCGATCAAGTTGATTATCGGGAAGATGCCCGAAGGGGAGTAAGTGCATGAGTTTTATATCCTTAGTCGGAACTTTGGTCATAGGTTGCCTAACGGTCTTGAGAGGCTTGTTGTTTTCGGGGTGAACCCTTGCGGTTTAGGATTGACATTAATGGGAAATTACTAAAAAAGTCTTAGATCTATTATAATTGTGTCAATTCAGTCCTAAACCTTTTTTTCTTTGCCGGTTGAGTCCCAAACTTTTTGTAATTATGCTAATTCAGTCAATTTTGTCGATCGGCGTTAACGTAGATAATTTTTAATAATATTTTAATTTTTTTAAACTTTTAACTTTTTTCCTTTTTTTCCCCTACCTATACGATGATTCTTTTGCCATATGGAGAGTTAATTTACCTACTAAAATATCGCCTGCCTCTTTCGATAATAAAGATCTAATTCTAGTTTATGTTTCATGAAGGATCCGATAGAGTTTTATACGTATACTAGGGGGAGGGGGAGGGGCCAAATTGAAGTAAGTCTTATGTCCCATATAATAAGAATTAATTAACAATGTAAGATATCAATTTCACTAATTGTGCTCGTACAAATTGGATTAAGAAATAATCAAGTTACATACACATAACATATCTATTTTCTTCCAACCTCATTTTTAGGTATGTTATTTCGTATTTGATTGGGTTCTCATAAATAATTGTAAATCCATCTAACAATATAGACAGAGAGTAATTCATACATCCTATATTCCCTGCTTTAAATAAAGTTTATTGAATGAACCCCCACCAATCAAAGAAACTACGCGTAAAATGAGGAAATGTATTATTCTCGTTCTATTCCAGTGATAACATTTTTTTTTTGTTTTTTGAAAAATATTTTGGATCCGTTCATTTGAAATATTTTATATTGAATATTCATAATTCATTCCAACGACAATTGTTTAGTCTATTTGATAGAGGGAATTTTTTTTTATGATTTTCTTTTTTAGTATGAAATGAAAGAACAAGAGTCTAAATCTTCCTTTACATCAACTTTTTTTTATCCACTCTACGAAAAAAAGAAATAAATTTCCTTTTCTATCTATATATTTTTAATCACCGAGGTTTAGGTTTAATTCAAAGATGGATTATTTATGATCATAGATGTAATATTCAGTAAAACTTTATACAAATAGTGATATCCCAGTAGTTTTTTCTTTTTCAATTCAATAATTGAATGATTTCTTAGGAGTATTTGATATTTGAAGAAGTCTAAGATTGTTGAATACATCCACATAAGTTACTTGAGAATGCAATGTAGATTCAATACAAAGAACTTTTTTCTTCCTAATATTTAGAAATTAATAATTAATAAAGAAAATAAAAATATAGCATTCATACAATAAAAAGAAAATCGAGGGTGAAATTGAATTCTTTCTAAGACTTCTTTAGAAACCATCTAACGATCGAGCTGGACGGCCATAGTGGCAGTAGGTGGAGGGAAAATGAAAGGGAAAAAAAGGAAAAAAAATAGTAAATAGAAATAAAAAATAAAAAAATCATAAAAATTATCCATGTCGTTGTCGACCGGCAAAGTAGATTGATTGGCACAATTGTAAAAGGTTCAAGACTCAATTGGAAAAAAAAATAGTTTATGATTGAATTTGGCACAATTGCAATAGGTTTAGAACTTTTTTTGGTAATTTTTATGAATTTTGCTTGTATACATAGAAATGCATAAATTTACTAATGAATATTGAAACTAAATTATTTCGAAATGCAAGACATAGGCACGAAAATCTTCCGGAAAATGCGTAAGATCCATTCAAACAACCCCAAGGAATGTCGAAGTACGGATTTTTTTTGCGTTCACAAATCACAATCAAGAAGATGTCCCCGGCATTTTCTTGTAATGTTGCGCGGAACAAGCAATCGAACAATAAAATAAACAGAACAAGAAAATAAATTGGACACTAGATGTACGTGGTTCGGTCGTATAGACCTACATCTACGGGGAGAGCAGCAATGAATTCCACTATAGAACGAGCGATACACGGAGATTACGGAACCACACTCGAGTCACTCAAACACTCTTAGTGTTTCCCAAGCCCCAATTACATCCAAGAACGCATACAGTATTTAGCCCCCAATTCCTAACGAAATAATCTCTCAATCTCGCAAAAGAATTAAAACAAATCTAACCTCAAGATTTAATCGGCTTCAATACTTGAGTTCTTGATGTAATTCCGCGAACAAAACGAAGTCCCAATGTCAAGCACTTACTTAGAAATGGCGCTTCAAGAACTTCTACGATTTCTTCGGATGAAATTCACGAGCAAAACCAACGCACCTGCTGCCAAGCACTCAAGAACGGCGCTTCAACGATATACATCTTTTTGCATACCTTTTATATATATATATAGCAATCCAAGAACCCAAACCGAAATCTTCAAGGAAAAGATATCCGTGAGAATATTTGCAGAGATATTCCCACCGCTTTGAGGAGTCCAAGTTGAATGGGTCAAACAAAGTTGACTTCCGTGTATATCTCACCCTACTAATTTGGTATAAAACAAAACTACTTATCCTTCTGCAACAAGGACTCTTACACCAAATCATAGTTTCCGTAGCACGCCATCAGACTTTCACAATATTCCAACCTCCACACTTTCCTTACTGAGTCGGCTTCCATACAATTAATCTTGGATCGGGTTTTGTTGACGAGCTCAAATTCGAGACATATTTTAGCATGTAAGGTAAGTGTGGTATTCATCGGTGGAACACATGACCGGGAGGCATTAGCATTGGTTATCCGCATGGTTGGACGGCCCGGCGTGAGTGTTGTGGTGTTTCGGATTGTCTTCCGTGAAGTTGACAAGGACACACATGAAGCTATGGAGAAGGAGATCGATGATGCGCTTATCCACGAATTCAGGGCGAAGAAGCTCGACATCCACGATGGCGGCATGTACCGTGAGGTTGTGGTGCAAGATTCCGAGCAAGTGATTAGCCAAATTGGGAATCTAAAGGACAAGTTTGATCTCATAATTGCAGGACAAAAGATTATGTACAAATATAATTATCCTTTTTCAATCTCGAAGAGATGAAGATAAGCTTGATCAGTTGTGCACTGGTTTGAGAAGTAAAATTTGCCTATGTTGCAGAAAAATACTTGCACGCAGTGCAGTTGGACATTGAATCTGTCACCCAACGACATAATTCCAAAAATAAACCCTACTCTCTTGGGTGGTGCATCTTCTTACAACTCACGCTTGGACATAAGTTCAAGAACAACTCAAAACCGGAACTCGTTGTCCATTCTCTCTCTCTCTCTCTCTCCCTCTCTAATGACGGGGGATCAACACCCGCTGAGATTGAGGCTGCATTACAAACCGGTAATCACAGTAACATCAAAAGGGCAAAAAAGAGAGGAAAGTCAACTTCTCTTTCGAGACGATGTCGTTTCAGGGAGATCGGTTGCCGGCCGGTGATATTTTGCCCGAGTCGCTAAAAGGTCCGCACGTCTGCGCCGAGTTGAGCAGGGTCACAAACGTCATCTACCCTGCGTTCTTGGTGCAGTTCACGTTGATGTCCCTTGCCTATGTCTTCCTCAGGCTTCTTCTCAGGCCTCTTCGACAACCCCAATTCGTTTGCAGTGTCTTGGTAGGTACATTGCCTAATATCACATGTCCTTTCACTCTGTATATCATGGGAAACTCCACCTGGATACACGTTGATGTTGCGATTTTTTTCTGAATGGCTAAAGATGTGCCCTCAGGAATTGAGAGAGCAAAACAATTTCATTTGTCCTCTCGCATTTTCAGGCCGGCTTTCTGGCAAGCCCTTTCGTCGTGGAGAGGGCCAAGATCTTCGCGCCGAATTCCTTCCCACACGAAGAAATTCTAGTGGCTAGAACCGCAGGTTTTCTCGGCACGACATTACTTATATTCTTATTGGCGGTGAAGACGGATGCAACCGCCATCCAGCGGTCGACGAGAAATGCCTCGATCATTGGCTCATCGACCATACTCATGACTTTCGCCTTCCTCTCGCTCTTGATCCATACCTTGAGTCTCCCTGGAGTACATAAGGGGTTCTTCCGGTGCACATTTGCAGGGGTTCTATCGCTCACGCGATTTCCTAATGTTGTCTACGCTTTCAATGAGCTCAACATTATGACGTCCGATTTAGGCCAGCTCGCTATGTCTTCTACCATGCTCAGCGAAGTAGTTCTATGGACGTGGTTGTTCATAGACATATACATTGCACACCGTGTGCAATTTTTTTGGTCCGCTATGGCTGCCTTGGGTTCGATATTGGTTATTTTCTTCGTTATACGACCGCTGATCATGTTGATTATCCGAAGGACACCGGAAAGCAAATCAGTGCGCGAAGTTTACATCACGTCCATTATCATCGGATCTTTAATTGTAGGAGGTTTAACCGATTTGTTCGGCACCATGCATTTCGGAGTGCTTCTGGTCGGACTAGTGATACCGAATGGACCACCGCTGGGGTCAACCCTAAGTGAGAAGATTGAGGTGGTCTGCACGGAGGTTCTGATGCCGATGTTCTACGTCTCTGTTGGGTACAGCATGGACCCGCGTTTGATAGACATGAAGATCACCAGAGAGATTTTCCTCTTGATGTTTGTTAGCGCTCTAACAAGGGTTGCCGGAGCTCTATCGGCGGCAATATTCTGCAAAGTGAGGCTCCGACATTGCGTCCTGCTTGGCCTCATGTTGAACATCAGGGGTCCATATGACTTACATCTACTCATCCGCTGGCTTGTGAAGAAGGTAAGGTCCATAAATTTTCATAACTCCTAGCTGTCGAACCATATGCTAATGTTTTGCACGATCACGTTATATTATTTGGTCCGATCAATCTCTCCACTGATACATTTAACCCCGCGAACAAGAGGATCTTTAATTCTGTCATGAGTATTCGTTCACCTGATGTGGTTACGAACTCAAAATGTGAGCTCAAACAATTGATCAAACCTTATTCTCTCACTGGCAAGATGAAACCGGTTCATTACAGCTTGATTTTTCGAAGGGTTCGCCTAGTTCGAACTCTTGAATGTCCATAATATTAGTCTAGCAACATTAGGCCCTCTTTCCGCATAGTTCGAATTCTGATTCACTGATTCCTAATAAGTCGCATTCTTTTATGGACTTATTGTTTCTAATTGCAGGACATAGACAGGCGAACTTTCACAATGCTGATATTATCAGATATCGCACTTACAGCAATCGTGACGCCTTTGATAGATTGTTTCTACAACCCCCACACAAGATTAATTGCGTCAATCAGGAAATGGGCAATGTCCACGCAAACAACCCCAAGGAATGTAGAAATGCGGGTTCTTTGTTGCGTTCATAATGGAGATAATGTCCCAGGCATCATCTCTCTTATCGAAGCATCGAACCCTACGGCCGAAAGCCCCATATGTGCCTACGTTGTCCACTTGAACGAGCTCGTTGGCCGCTCGATGCCGATCATGGTCCCTTACAAGAAGCAGATGACGAGAACTCAATCCAGGAGTTCATCGCACCATATAATGCGCGCGTTCGAGAATTACTGCAACAACTCACATCAATTGGTGAGGGTGAAGCCCTACACGGTGATCGCGGAGTACAAGAACATGCACGAGTACATATGCCGGCTTGCTCAAGAAGAACTCATCCCTCTCATCGTCATCCCTTTCCATGGAAGCCAAGACACCACCAACATCGCGGACCACGTTGCCTTCCGGAATCTGAGGGAAAACATACGGACCTACGCTCCATGCACGATGGCCACATTGGTGGACAAGGGCGTGCACAGTTGCACGAGCAAAGTGCCGTCGATTTCAGGTACGGTCGGTGTGATATTCATCGGTGGGACGGACGACCGCGAGGCACTAGCGTTGGCTATTCGGATGGTCGGACGACCCAACTTTGGTGTGGCGGTGCTTCGGCTCGTCTTCTCCAAAGTCGATGGGGACATGGAAGGAAAGGTGGACGAGAAGCTCGATGATGGGCTCATCAATGAATACAGGGTGAAGCTCGACGTCACTGAAAGTCATATGTACCGCGAGGTAGCTGTGGAAGATGCGGAGCATGCGATGAGTAATATTCGAGCTATGAAGGACAAATTTAATCTCATAATGGTGGGGCAAAGGAGAAGGGCCGGGAGTTTGTTCTCGGAGGAAACGATGTTGAATTGGAGCGAGAATCCGGAGCTAGGAGTGATCGGAGACATCTTGGCATCATCGGATTTCTGCGGAGAGATGACGTCCGTGTTGGTGATGAAACATCACGGCGACACCAGTTGCAACCTTCAGAACGCTCCAACTGAACATGAAGGAGAGTATCTTCTTAGAAGAACACTGTGTTGAAAACGATTTGGCGGCATAATCTCTAGCTCGAATTGAAGTAAGGGGCGCTGCCAGAAATCGTGACGCCGGCGACGAACTCCACCCTCGACTCCTGTATGCAGGACCGGAACTTTTTTTGTTTTTGATCATTAGGGACACCGGCGATGCTTTAGAGAAGAAGGATGATGACACATTGATAGAGAGTAGAAGTGTGTTGTGTGGTGGAAAAGCCACCAACGAGATGAGAACGGTAGAGGGTAAAATGTAATCTTTATGATGTCGAGGAGTTTCTGCATGTATTTCATATGGGATTATACCTGCATGTATATAGTGGAGTATGTTATAGGTGTCTTGTGAAATTAACAACCCCATCAACACGTCCGACTCACCTTGTTCGATTCACTCCAGTTTAATGATGGTTTTGCTCTCCCCAAGAGGAAAGAAAAACCGCCACATTGGATGTGTTTGTTAACTCAATGAGGAAGGAAATACTTTTTGGGAATTCATTTTTGAGGAATATGTTTTCCCTTTTTCAGGTTAGGGAATTTATTTTTCAAACTTTAAACATTCATATTTCTTTGACTGTAAATGATTTTCCGTCGACTTATGAGTTTCAACAATGCGAACGCGTGAAAGCCTAAACAATTAGTTCATCGACCGTACTTTGTAAGTCCTTCTTCTTCTTCTTTTTGCGCTTTTTGGGCATTCCAATCATCTCCATTAGCAGTTCATGATCATCAAGCAAACATGGCCTCCAAGAATATAAGTCATCTGTTCTAATTCAACAAAGTTGCATGCAATTGCCTTGTTGTTCCAAATCTAATTTTCGTCCATTATTTAGTAATTCAACTTTTGTAAAGTTCTTGAGGCTTCAAGGTGTAAAATCCATTTACTTTTGAAATTGTGCGGCGGACTATGGCCGGCTGGCGTAGCAATTTTTAATAACATTTTAATATTTTTTTGAAATTTATTTATTTATTTATTTGGTAAGGACTTTTATTTATTTATTTATTTATTCTTCATATTTTCCTTTTTTTCTTTCTTGCTTTTTACTTCATACTTTTGACGTGGGTGAGCCTCGCCTCCGGCCAATCTTCGGATCGGTGACCGGCTGGAGGAAAAAGGAGAAGAAAAAGAAACAAAATCAAATTAAATTAAATAATTTGAAAAAATATTAAAATATTATTAAGAATTGTCCACATCAGCATCGGCCGCTATCTGCGTTAATGTTGACCGTATAGATTGAATTGGCATAAATGCAAAATGTTTAGGACTGAATAGAAAAAAAAAATGTTTAGAACTGAATTGACACAATTACGATAGGCTTAGGACTTTTTTGGTAATTTTCTCTCAAAGAAAATATGTATTTTTTAGGGTTGAGAAAATAAACTCGATAACCTGAAAAGTTGACTTTATGTTCTGGATTTCCCCTTAATAATCCCCACAGGACTTTTTCATTCATAGCAACAAAGGCGTACCTGTACAACAGTAGAAGTTGGGAACGACCGGTTGAGAAGTTGGGAGTTTCCGCCATTATCCAACCGCACAAATCCAAAAATGAACCTTCTGTGGTGTCGCCATGCATTTTCTTGTTTCCTTACAGTTCATGCATCCATGCACCTGAGTTCAACCAACAACTCATCTCACATGCCTGCCAGTTCTTGTTGCTGCGAAGATCAATCACTTCCCTGTCTCGAATTTTTTCGCCAACGTCGAAACCTGCAGCTTGTCTACCCCCATCTTCCCACGTCGGAATGATATCGCGCCATCTCCTTAATTAGTCGAATTTGTTCTTCATGCTCTTGTTTCTGACATTCAACGCACGAGTACTAGGGCCCTCGTTGCTGAGAGCAACAGCTTGTTTCGATTCCACCGGTGATGTCGCCGTGTGCTTGTCTCGGCAAAGGAAGCACTGCGAATGGCGGCAATGTGCGAAAGAAGAGAATGCACGGAGGGTGATTGAAAAGAATGCCGTTTGTCAACAACAGATAAAAGGTGTACCTTGAAAGGCGTGGCGGGGTTCTGAGTTTCGACGATGTCATCCTTGGGGAAAATTCGGCATCATCTAATAGGACCGGTCATCTGCGCCAATGTTACTGGGCAGTACGCGTTTATTGGGAGTGTGGATGACCCTTTCAGGCGGAACTATCCGGTGTTCATGAGGCAATTCATCTGTATCACCTTTGCCTATCTCACCATCCGATTGATCCTCAGGCCTTTGAGGCAACCTCGATTCGTTTGCAGTATCTTGGTAAGTTCGTGCCGCTTCAGTCCTTTTCTCTATCTCGCCATATCCCAGTCTCCGTTCTTGCTGAACAATAATCAATCACGGTGTGAAAAAGTTGGACGGATCGGAAATGATAATATGTCATGCATCATTTGAGAAGCAAGCCAATCATCTAATGTGCTCTGATCTTATTGGTAACTTCAAAAAATGCAGTTGATTATGTGTTGTGGCTATTAGATTTTATGCGGCAATGGACATGTTTACATGGTCGTGTGATTTTTTTTTCCAGGCAGGCATTGCGGTGAACGCCATAATCAGGGGGGATTACAAGTACTTCGTGACAATCCCAAAAGAAGAACTTATGTTGGCGAGGACAGTAGGTGCTCTCGGCACGACTTACCTCCTATTCCTAACCTCAGTGAAAGCGGACATAACCGCCATCCACCGAACGATGAGAAGCGCCTCGATCATAGGCTCGTCGAGCGTGTTGATGCCTTTCGTCATGACCGCACTCGTGGCTCATAAACTTACCCTCCCCGGAATGAAAACCCCGGCCGCCCAACCCATGTTCATAATTGGGCTGAGCTTAACGCGATTCCCTAATGTCGTCCACGCTTTCAACGAGCTCAACATGACGACTTCCGATTTAGGACAGCTTGCGGTGTCCTGTTCCGTGGTCAGTGAAGCAATCGTGTGGCTGTTTATGTTCCTGGGGGCATACGTCATAAAACCAAGTTTTTTACTTTACACAGTTTTAACATCCGCAGCGTTCCTCTTGCTCATATTCGGGATTGTTCGGCCAGTGATCATGTTGATTATTGAGAAGGTGCCGGAAAGGAAACCCGTGAGCGAGATCTATATCTCGTCCATCTTAGTCGTAGCTTTGGTCATGGCAGCTCTGACGGACATGATAGGCTCGATAAACTTCGGAGTCATGATGCTCGGGCTAGTGATCCCAAACGGGCCGCCGCTGGGAGCGACCTTAAGCGAAAAGATCGAGCTAGTCACCTTGGAGATTTTGATGCCGATGTTCTATGTTGTCATCGGGTTCAACATAGACGTTAGTTTGGTAGATTGGAAGGTCTCCCGAGAGATCCTCCTCATAGTCCTAATGAATACTCTGCTGAAGATTGTCGGAGCTCTGGTGGCTGCGTTGTGCTGCAAACTAAGGCTTCAACATTCAGTCTTGCTTGGCCTCATGTTGGGCATTAAGGGTCCGTACGACGTATATCTCCTCAACCGCTGGCTTGTACAGGTGGCATCGCATATATATCACCTATATATTCCTCTACCATTAGCTATTAATCAGCATATATCTGTCATTTTAGTGCAATTACACGAGACTACAATAGTTATTATGGGAGCAAATCTATTTCACTTCGAAATTGTGCGTAGGATTCGCTTCATTTACTGTAGGCATTCTGTCGTAGACATCCTATGCAACTTGCAATTTTGATGTCTATTTATTGTGAGGTACAATTCTTTGAAATCCCTTGCTTGAATTTAGTATATGTTGACCCCATGCCCTAATTATATCTACTCGGAAATGCAGGACATAGACAGGAAAGCTTACACAGTGACGGTGTTATCCCAAGTGGCAATTACCGCGGTCTTGACGCCTTTGATAGACGTTTTCTATAACCCTCACAGAAGATTGAGTGAGTCTGTGAGAAAATCAAGAAGATCTATGCAGACACACCCGAGCAACGTAGAGTTACGGATTCTCTGTTGCATTCACAGTGAAGATGACGTCCCGGGCATCATTTCTCTTCTCGAAGCCTCAAACCCTACAGGCGCTAGTCCGATCTGCGCCTATGCCGTCCACCTGAACGAGCTCGTCGGCCGTGCGACACCGTTCATCGTCCCCTACAACAGGCAGATGAGAAGAACGCCGTCCAAAATATCTTTCCACATAATGCGTGCTTTGGACAACTACTCTACCAACTCGAATCACTTAGTGAAGGTCAAACCCTACATGGCGATCGCAGCATATAAGACAATGCACGAGTACATCTGTCGGCTCGCTCAAGATGAACTCGTGCCTCTCATTGTGCTCCCCTTCCACGGAAGCCAAGAAATGTCAAACGCCACGAAGGCCGTCGCCTTACGGAATCTAGCTGAAAAGATACAAGCTTACGCTCCGTGCACGATTGGAACGTTGGTAGACACGGGCATGCACCATCGCACGAACAAATCGACCACATTTTCATGTAGGGTCGGTGTAATATTCGTCGGCGGGAGCGACGACCGGGAGGCCTTGGCATTGGCTTTCCGCATGGTTGGACGCCCCAATGTGAGAGTCACGGTGGTCCATATCATTGTCCAGGATGTTGGCAAAGATATCGACGAGATCATGCAGGAGAAGATTGACAACGGGCTTATCGAGGTCTTTAGGGCGAAGGCCGACGCCGATCCGTGCTCCACATACCGTCAGGTCGTGGTGGAAGATTCCGAGCAAGCGATGGGCGAAATTCAAGGTTTGAAGAACAAGTTTAGTCTCGTGTTGGTGGGACAAAAGAGAGGGACAGGCACTGTGTTCCCGGAGGAAACGATGTTGAACTGGTCCGACAATCCAGAGCTAGGAGTGATTGGTGATCTAGTTGCATCTTCCGATTTCAGAGGAGAGACGACGTCGGTGTTGGTGATGCACCATCACGGGGATCCTAAGGTCCCCTTCCGCGATCCTTCAATGGAACGTGAACGAGACTATCTTCTCAGAAGAAGTGTGTGTTGAGGGAAAAAGAACAGATTATAGCACGAGTTTCTTCTTTTTTCCTTTTTTTTTTAGTAAATTTTTTATTTTGATGTCACAGTAGGGCCTCCTTGACAAAGAGGACGGATTAAATAGGATCCACGTCAACATATTATATGAAGTCTTCAAGGTGTAAATTAAAAGCGCGACGTTCTAGTTTTCTCGACATTTTTCCCGACCCTCGGGGAAAAAATCCTTTGATCCTAAATCCTTTCCTTGCTTTTCAGACAATCGAGAGAGACCCAAAAAGGAATGAGGAACGGATCGTGAATGGTACCTTGGTGTATCATTTCTGCTAACTACTTCTTCGGAAACTAGTGAATGAACCTATTTGATGCAAGTGGTTATTAAAACAATACTGTTGAAATTCATTGAAATGCTGAATAAAGTTTTTGTTGGCTCTGTCGTATTCCTATCTTGCACTAATTTTTCTGATGTTGGCTAAATTAATTGAAATTAATATTTACCATGTAACGGGATTAGTCTATTGAAGTGAGATATACATATTCTTGATTAGTTTAATGTGGGCTTGCTAGTGTGGGCCAAATTGGGCCCGGGCCATTATGAGAGGACCTGTAGCTCAAAACTCTATAAAAATGGCTCGAGTTCCTCTTCTAACCCTCTTATGCACAAATTATCTCATATAGGGAAAAACGCACTCGTTCATGAGCGCATCCTCAATTGGCCAATGTTCCTACGAGGAAAATATATTGGAAGCATTTGAGTTCCGAATCGTCGCCGTTCCACAAATCATGTGCGCAAATCCCTTTTGCTTTATCATAAAATGTTTTGAATTATGGTTATGGAGTTCCTCGGGTGTGCCACTTTCGCGGCCTACATATCTTTCTTTGCGCAATCACATTGTGAATATGTAAAAGAACAGATAACTTTATAGACATGAAATCTGGTACATTACCTATTTCAAGAGATGAGGCCTCTTCGTGAAGTAAACGCACAATAGACAAGGAGATTCTAGGCATAATCAATTTCAATAGAAGTATAATCCCAATTATGCAAATAAATGTAACGAAACTACAGGTTAAATAAACAGCTTACTTCACCCAAAAGAGAAAAAAAACTACGGGTTAATGTCGCGACCTAAAAAATAAACAAGTTAATTTTCGGGCTAATGGATTATCGGGTTAATTAATTAACTAACCTAACTCGGACTCTCCCAAGTCCATACCAAATCGCAACTTAAGGTTCAAATAATTAACATGCAATGTGTTTTGAATTTGGAGTCGCCACTAATCATTTTCGGTAGGTTGATTAGAAACCTAAATAAAATAGCGGGAGAAGACTATCTTATTTCCGCGAACCGTAGATTTTGAATTCGGGGATTTGGTTACGCTAGATTACTCTAACGCCCTGTCGGTACCATTTTCATGAAAAATATTTGATTTGGCAATTTTGATGGATTTTACTTGAAATTCAAAGATGCAATTTTTTGATTTTTTCTTCTTTTTTATGGGGATGTAAAACATTGAACTTTGTACGATATACACCATGGGTGATTTAGAAAGAAAGAAAACGCAGCCAATCACGAGTATTTACAAAAATAAATTAACATGTAATAATGCTAAATTTTGGGACACGTGACATGTCTAAAATAAACAAACAAATGTTCACACCAAACGATTACATTTTTGTAGATCGAGATGGAAAGGGTTACCTTCTATTACACAAAATCTTACTCACGTACACGTTATGGCTTCCTTCAAGATCTCGGAGTTGGAAGAACGTGGCTATCGTCGAAAAAAGGCAAGCGAGTGGCGTTGTTGGATGGCGAGAGGCGAAGTACGTGCCGGGACTCGTCGAAGATGATGCTCGACTAAAACTCTTTTCTTCACTCTCAAATTTTCTCTTACGATTTTTCTCAAGAACTCTCTTTTTTCCTCTCTAAAGAATTTCTCTCACAAATTCTCTCAATTCTCTTCCACTCTAAAACTCTCTCAATTCTCTTTCACTCTCCCCCTAAAACTCTTCTCAAGAGCTCTCTTTTATAGGCAAAGTTCTCCATCCTTCATTCTTCATCTTCACTTCTTCACCTTCCATTTTCATCTTCTCTTCTTCATCTTCATTTCTTCACCTTCCATTTTCATCTTCCCTTCTTCATATTCATCTTCTCTTCTTCATCTTCCCTTCACCATCTTCCTTTCATTATCTTCTCTTCTTTATCTTCTCTTCACCATCTTCCTTTCATTATCTTCTCTTCTTTATCTTCTCTTCACCATCTTCCTTTCATTATCTTCTCTTCACCATCTTCCTTTCTCCATCTTCTTTTGGTATTTGCAATGCAGTCCCCGAAGTTTCAAGTATTTGCAATACGGTCCCCGAAGTTTTAAGTATTTGCAATACAGTCCCTGAAGTTTCAAATCTTCTCGGTGTATTTTTCCATCCCGTGCCTAGTCTAGACGCATGCTAAAATTAAGTGTTCTGCTTGCCCAATTATATGCCAATGCAATGTACGCTAAAAATAAATATGTGAGATGATTTTTTTATAATTTTTATGCAAAAAATAGATTAGTCAAAATTTAGGCGTCAACAGCTGCCCCTCTTTGAGTGGAGGCTCGTAGAGGTTCCGCTCAAAGACAAAATTGAACCCTAAATTTTGACAAAGGCAAATGATGAATGAACTTTTTGGCGGGAGTTTTAATCCCATTTTTTATGTAATGAAGTGATGCATGATATGCAAGATCGTAAATAACATGTGTCATAATTCCTCTTTTCCATGTTAGAGAAACCTGCACATGGATCGCATACAAGAATACCTGTTTTACCAAATTTCTCGTAAGCTAATGGTTCTCTTAATTTCCAAGTTTCTTTTTGCGGATGCAAGGATTTTAAGGTATCGGTGCCTTATACGTTACCAGAGGCTTCTTTCAGGTGCGAGACAGCGCAAAATATGTGTGTCGTTTGAGATCGCAAGAGCTACGTCGTTGTGAGTTGAAAGAAGTGGAATCAAGTTCACAAGAGCTACGTCGTTGTGAGTTGATTAAATGTTGAAATCGCCGGTGCATATGTCTTCACGATTCGACAAAGGGGAAACAAAATCATAAGAGCTACGTCATTATGATTTGGTTTGGATCAAAACCATGGGTGCTTATGTCTTCATGATTTGATAAAGGAGCCGAAAATCATAGGAGCTATGCCATTATGATTTGATAAGATGTCAAGATCGCCAGTGCATATGTCTTCACGACACGATAGAAGAGGCGTATTGCCCGAATTGAACAATATTTGATAGGAGCACCATCGAATAGAATTGATAAGTACAAAAGGGGCATATTGCCTGAATTGAATCATAACAACTATCATCAGAAGAGTTGTTAATTTGAAAAGGGGTTTAGAAAACTTACCCGGGTTCTCCAAACGATTAATCAAGGAACGAAACAGATTGCTCGTATCGTACCTGGTAGGCATTTGCCAAAGAAAACTTGCTCATTCAATAATCCTTGGATGAATTTCGAGACCTTGGGAGGGAACTCGAACATCGGGAATGTATTACCTATCATAGAATGTCGGAGGTAACACACACAAAAATGCAATCACTCATACTATGGTTCATGCATAACCATTCCGTCAAGTTTGCATTACCAATTTTGTCCAGGGAGGTTCTCACATTACGAATACCTCGAATGTGAACCGAATGGGGGGACTTCGATCCGAAAGGGCTTTCTCTCACTCTCGAGAAAAGCTATTTATCCCGTCTGCAGGATTTAAGAGAAATCACTCAATCTTTCCATCATCGCATTCGATAAGGATCCAAGTAATCTCGCAATTGATACGACCGAGCCGATCTGGAGGTCTTGATTAGGACCGTAATGAGGGCTAGGTCAAAGGTTTACAAAGAGGACTCTAATTGAGTCAAGGTTGCTGAAATGAATTTCTTCATCATCCGCTCCGGATTTACAAATCAAGAATCCTGCAAAAATGAGAGAGAAATAATCTTGCTCGAACCTCTTCAAGCGATGCTTAAAATAATTGAGCCCTACATTAACTCAAGTGCCCTAGTCAGAAGAGACTTTGGAGGGTTATAACGTAGGCTAGGATTGGGGACCGAGGAACGAAAAGGCTCGTTTTGGCTCAGAAATTAAATGAGAAGGGGCTTGACGTTGGTGATCATCGCCGACTAGTCACCGATCTTGGTCTTCCGGAAATGTCTTGAGAAAGAATACCATCATTAAATGAGGGATGGTAGTTTTCTACTGAAAATTGCACTTTGCAAACTGATTTATTGGGGAGTCTTCTTCACAACAAGTGTCTGTCAAGGATTTGCAAGAGACACAATGCAAACATGTACATGGAATTTACAACTTAACATGCAAAAATGTACATTCAAAATTCAGAAGTACTTTACAAATGAATGTGCATTGGCCTTACTTTTGGTAGGCACTTTGCTTTTCCTATGCTTGAAATTTTCATATGAGATCGCTCTTTGCTTTTCTTACTCCCGACTCTCATTTTTCTTTTTTTCGAGAAGAGATTTCTTTTCCTTTTTCTTTGAGAGCTCTTCGACATCTCTTTATTTTGCCTTTTTTTTTGTGTTTTTTTTTTTTTTTGAGAGCGGGCCCTTCTCCTTTAAGCTGAGTTTGCCTCTCCTTTTTTTTTTTTTACAATCCCATGATTTTGAACCAGGAATTACAACAAACATAAACATTTACAAAGAAAAATTATGTAAACATAAAAAATCTAGCATACAAGAAATGAGTCCATTCGGGAATTTTCCGTTGGCCCGACCATCTCCAATTCTAATCCTTGGGAAAATGCTATCTTCGTCTTTGGAATGAGCAAATGATCACCAACGGGGGTTTAAGAAATGAATTTGCAGGCTCAAGTGGGCTATGCAAAGAATGAAGTGTATAGGATAGAGAAGTGAATGCTCTTCATCATCCTAAGGCACTTGAACTAAAATTCGAGTATAAATGCAAAAAAACACCCGAAGATTAATGTTAGTCCGAGCAAGAAAATTTCTAACCATTTACCTCGTGTTGCTTGCTAGAATTAACCCGTCCTGGACCCCGATGTGGGGTGGTTCTTGACAGGGTAAAGAAATGAAACCACCGCTCAAAAGGGGTAATCAATGGATCACCCGTAGTGTTTGGGATAGAGAACCGAATGCCTCTGTCATTTCGGCTATCGTACCTTTTGCAAGAAAACCTTTTACCTTGTGAAATGCGGAACTTAGCCACCGTTCAACTCTCCCGAAAAAATGGGACGTGTTTGGGAAAGGATTGCCTTTCATCATCCCGCCTTGCCCCATTCTATACATTCGATGTATCTTATGTAGTTCATGTTCCTTATTCAGAGTTGGTAAATTAAACATGAGGAACAGTCATGCGCAAACTATGCAATGTATGAGTGTTTTTGAGCATATAAAATGCAGCAACTTTTTATCTTGGTGGACAGAATTCGCAAGCACATAAGAAACTTCTTAGGGGCGTGGATTGGGAGTTGCCCCTGCTCATGCAAATGAGTTGCAAAACTTCATTATCTGGTTCGAGACATGAGATTGTCAAAGGCTTCAAAAATTTCTCATTTCATTAATTTTAGAGAGAAGGGATACTTCCCTATCTGGAAAGGCGGTGACCCCTGTGAAAATCAAAAGGGAAAGCGTCAATGTACGTTCTCACGTTCTAAACGAGTTGAAACGATACCGCTTTACCCTTGTACGTATTCCTTGCAAACTTTGAATTGAAAAGATCAATTCATCTGGATCAGATCGTATGTCCGGGATGTTATCTCTCCAGGTTACGTAACCATCTTGGCTGAGTTTCAATCGGCGACCGAATCGCGAAGCAAAAAAGTTTTTATTAATCTTTGTACATTGATGCCAAATCCCAGGATCGAACTCGGGATGCATCGGACCACCTGTCATTCCCCAACCACTAGGGCGTGGTGATGTTGGCGTCCATGGTTGGTTCGCTTTTTGCTATATTGTTCTCAAAACAGTTGGCAATCCCCTGTCGAGAATAAAATAAGCATAATTTAGAGTTTGAAATGACCGAGAGCCAATTGGGACGATACGGAGTTACCCATCTTTGAGCCCGCTTGGCCTTTTACTCGTATTCTCCCAAGTAAGGCTATTCGGAATTTCTCTTTACGGGCGTTCAGAGGCGTCGTCCACAAATTGATTTGCTACAGGCCTAGCTTAGTAAGGAACTTACGCATTTGACAAGAGAGGAGAAAATTCGTCCTTTAACTCTAGGCAAATTCTAGACAGTTAGAAAGTAAAAAATATCCCATGTAGGGGAACTATACATGGAATTAAAGGAGTATTCATGCGAGATTGGTTCCACCTCTCTTCTTTGGCCACTTCAACGATCAACCGATTCTGTCTTGGACTAAACACCAACAATCGTTGTTTGAAGACCCATAATAACTTTCTTCGGATCACGGCTCACGGAGGTCCTTCATTTCCAAACAGGCTCATCAAGGTAGCAAGCTCATCATCAAAGTAATCTTCTGATTTTTCGAGCAATTGATACTCGAATTGGGCATTGTTACTTGCTAACAACGGTGACAGATTGCTTGTGAGCGATCGACTCCTTAAGCTTGAGCCTCCGTCGTTGCTCGGGAACTTGTAGGGATGATCAACTGTCTGCTACTAGAACCACCAGCGGAAGGTTGGTATGACTCGTATTCTTGATTGGGAAGTGGCCGGGTACCTTTTGCTTGGTAGGTTTTCCCGGAATTGATCTTCCAACCAACTCGGTCCGGTCGCCTTGGTCCCAAGCTGCATCGTGCTTCCTCGCCTTATCTCTAACCCTTTGAAGGTGATTTGTGACACTTTGCATGGTGAGTCTGTCTATATTCATCATTTTGTGTACAGCCGGTGGTCGTGCTGAATTGATTCCTAGCTGTCGAACCGCCTCAATGAATATAGAATGAAGCTTGGCGGACCAAAGGGGCCTTTTCTTTTGGACAAAATCGTCGTCGTCGGCTTGGTCGTGGTTTTTTTGTACGAGTAATTGCTTCATTACAGCATGCTGCCAAATGTTTTGGAGCACTCGAACGCAGCCCGGCTTCAGTAGGACGTCTCGAGCACCATGCGATATGGCCCTCGTTATGAACTGCTGATCATTACTTGCTGATACTACGATGACCCGTATGTCCAACTCGGAATCAATGATCTTTAAGAGACTGAAACCGTCCATGTCGATCCCTACGACGGCAGTGACGACGATGTCAAAATCATATTTGTACTGCCTCGGCACTTCTAAGGCATCCGTTGCCTTCGCATAAGCAAAAACCCCGTACATGCAACTTCTCAAGATAGCAACGAGGATTGAGAGGGAAACGGGGTTGCCATCAATGGCCATGACTCATGAGATCCTCGGGATAGGAAGGTTCCCATACTTCCGCTTGGAATGAACGTGTTTTTCTTTTAAAACCTTCCATATGTAGACCGAAAATGGCTATTTCGACTAGAGACCGAGCTTTAGATGTTCTCGGACTTGCAAAACAATTTGCCCGAAAATCACAAAGTGATGGTGGTCTTTCGTGACGAGTTCTGGTGATCATTAGGTGCATGGAGACTTTATAAACTTTTACGATCCGTTAGTCTCGCATATAGGTTCACGTTTTTTCTACGAAAGATGACAGCTTTTTCTCTCCTTTCCGGTCTTAGTGCCTTGGATCCATTTCGTAATAACTCTTACCTCTCACTCAATCTGTCATCTTTTTCTTTTCCGATATGGAGGAGCCCTCAAATCTTTTCGCTTTCTCTACGAACGAGGCGGTTATTTCCCTCCTCAAATCTTTTCGCTCCCTCCTACGGAAGAGGCGATTATTTCCCTCTTCAAATCTTTCCGCTTTTTCCTACGAACGAGGCGGCTATTTTTTCTCAAATCCTTTTGCATCTACCTGTGTGAAGGCTTTTAATGCTTCTCCTTTCGGCGTTCGATCAAAATCGACAAGGAATTCACGCATTTAAGCATGATAACATTCGCGAATAGTACTTGTTCTTTGCCCCTTGATTAACTCTAGGCGTAAAAAGAAGAATATCTCACATGGGGACTTTGTAACAAACAGTACATTCATTCACGCATGTCTCTACTTTTCTTGAGGATTCGTAAGGGTTGGCTAGTAATGCTCAAAAGAGCGACATTTCGAGAGCCCCTAATAAAAAAACTCAAGCTTCATGTAGATTCGTAGTTTCATCGGCGTTGAATTGGCTGATGACACTAGGGAAACTCCAATTGTAGTGATGCATGTCTCTTCCCTCGAAGGGCATCGGTTCCGCCTCCGCAAAACCCGACTTTTCGGGATGCATCCCCAACGAAATCGATTGTGTGAGAACCCGCTCTGGGGGATGAATTGTCAAATG
The DNA here is from genome assembly GCF_020921035.1 of Rhodamnia argentea. Taxonomy (NCBI): domain Eukaryota; kingdom Viridiplantae; phylum Streptophyta; class Magnoliopsida; order Myrtales; family Myrtaceae; genus Rhodamnia; species Rhodamnia argentea. Next base: position 2,102,523 of record NC_063154.1, on the reverse strand, counting down.
AGCATTTTCAATGCTCGGATGTGGCTCATCAAGGAACATGTCACCAAAGGTTATGGGGCTGCTACATACATGGCAAACAACGGTGTTAAGAGCATCCCTATACCTCTTGTTCTCTCTTCGAAGCTTTTTGTTTTCATCCCTCGAAACGCAAGTTCATGACTTTCACTTTGAACCTTCAATCGGGCCCGCTTGTTTTGAAACCAAAACTTGACCTTCAAGGGCTCCATTCCTAGCTTCCGGCTCAATTCATTTTTTCGTTTCCCGTTCACGTAAGGGCACTCCTTGAAGGCAACTTCGAGCTCTCTAATTTGATGTTTTCTTTCCCAGGGTTGATTGCGGCTCTTTGCTACCTTTGTTGCGGTCGAGATCTTGAATTTCACCGCCAAGGGAGTTGGGTTTTACCGCTTCAATGCCGGATCGGCCTCGAAATCCAGCAGTTCGCTCTCGGGGATGTCTAGGTTGGTTCCCCCGAGGAAGTCTTTGGTAGCCTCTAAACATGTTGGATTGAAATACCTCTTACTGCCTTTTGTTCACTCTACTCTCTGCTGTATGCTTACTCTCTCCAAATTCTTTTGAGTAAACATGTATGTTCCAGAGCCTCCCTTTTAACGTGGATGAAAACTACTAAGCCAGTGCTTCTCCCAAGATTTCGTGTTTCCCGCTCTGTCTTCTTCATTTCCTTCTGACATGGTGGGACCCTCAAATCTTTTCTGCAGTATGCTTGTCCCTCTTTTAATATGGCGGAACCTTTAAGTCATTTCGCAACTTTTTCGAATTCGTGAGCCTCGAGATGGTAGATCCGCGATTCACGGACGAAACGTCTGTAGTTTTACCCGGATAATTAACTCGGCCCCCACAATAATTATTGCTATGACTTTTTCTGCCCTTTAAATTAGGATTTAACGCCGAGATGATCATCGCTTTCATATCTTCATCTCCAACCTTCTAAGCACTCTTTCGCATCCATTCTTTTCGGTTGCTTCAACAACAATGGCCTCCCCTCCCCGCACACGTCTTCTCGGCCGAGGTTTTGGCCAAATGGGAGAAACTTTATAATCTCCTAGGCCAGGGCTACTCTTATATAGCCAACCATCCGGAGGTCGAAACCGAAATTCGTCTTATGTTTGGGGATATGGACACTACTTCTATTCAAGGTACCAAGTTAGAAGAGGAATATAGGATATTCCCTACCCTCTTCACTAACTTCCCGGAGGCTTACAATCATGCTCATCAAGATGTTACTTTGGCCTATCTTGTGAGGGCACGCTATCGAGGATCGGACGAGATAACTTGGTGTTGGCCGGTCTTGTAGCCGACAATTATAAGAAGGCCCTTGACTACGGTAATGATCAAGTCTCCTTGCTGGTTCGTGAGAGGGGAAACTTGGTGGAACGTTTGGCCATGTCCCAAACCATCTTCGAGCGGGATCCGCTCAATATTGTTTTGAAATTCCAATGCTCATGGCTCGAAGAAAGGATGGACGATCCGACCCTGGATATAGCCCGCGGGAGAATGCTGATCCATGACTTGGAATCTGTGCTGTCGAGTATCACGAGGACAAGGTAGCCGAGCTTAAAGAGAAATGTGAGCTCCTCCTCTTTAAGCCGGCGGATCTTGATTCTCGAAGCGATCGGTGTAGGCGGAGCATCAATTGTATGGAGGACCGGTTAAGCTCCTTTGTGATGCTCATTAGGGCTCGGTTTGGCTTTACGTTCCCACCCCGATGATCTATTTGTAAGGCTTTCGATGGATGAAATGAATGCAAGTTTTTACCGATTTCATCTTGGTCGTCATATTTTTTTCGCAAGATAACCCCTTTTACTCGTGAATATGTAAATCTCACGCTACGATGGCTGATTCAATTGGGCCAAAGAGACCCCCCATTCGAAACGATCTCTCGAGAAAAATTGGTAGCGATGAAACAAACGAATGCCCAAATGTGAACAACTTGTGAATCAGTATTAATATTATAACTCGATTATGAAAACATCGTAGTAAATCAAGTATAATATTTCTTTACGTAGTCGAATTCACCGGGTTGGTAAATACACGACCATCCATCTCGGCCGAATCAAAGCACCACCAGGGAGCACCTTCTTTACTATATATGGACCACCATAGTTTGGAGCAAACTTCCCTTCCGGGAGTGGGACTATTGGCAACAATTTTCGCAAGACCAGGTCATTGATCCGAAAATATCGAGGCCGAACTTTTTTGTTGAATGAATTAGCAACCCTCTGGCGATAACACCGGCCATGACATATAGCATTAATTCTCTTTTCATCGATCGATTCAATTGGCTTGCCCTCTCGTGGATCCATTCAACTTCCGTCAAGATAGCTTGAGACAGTATACGTAAGGAAGGAATTTCCACTTCAACTAGTAGAACAGCCTCCATTCCATATACAAGAGAATACGGGGTTCCCCCAGTAGATGTCCGGATTGAGGTTCGATATGCCATAAGTGCAAATGGCAACCTCTCATGCCAATCGCGATAATTTTCAGCCGTCTTCGCCAAGATTTTCTTAATGTTCTTATTGGCGGCTTCTCTTGCTCCATTCATCCGAGGACGATATGGGGAAGAGTTCGGATGCTTGATCTTGAATTCCTTAAACAATTCGTCCATTAGTTTGTTGTTTAAGTTCGAGCCATTGTCGGTGATTATGGCTTCGGGTGAACCGTATCGAGCAATGATGTCTCGACGGATAAATTTCACAATATTTCGTGCCGTGACCGCTAAATAGGATGCGGCTTCGATCCATTTGGAGAAATAGTCAATCGCCACCAAGATGAATCGATGTCCATTGGATGCTTTAGGGTTGATAGGGCCGATAACATCAATGCCCCACATAGAAAACGGCCATGGTTCGGATAAGCGATGCAACTCATTTGGAGGGATATTAATTTTGTCACCATGAATCGACATTTGTGACTCTCCGGACATGCTTGAATACAATCTCTTTCGAGCGTGAGCCAATAATAACCCAATCTCATAATCTTCTTAGCTAACAAGTGGCCGTTCATGTGTGGACCACGGATCCCTTCATGTACTTCCATCATCAGACGAACCGCCTTGGTTGAGTCAACGCATCTTAGCGGGACGGAATCGAATGACCGTTTGTACAAATTTTCTCCATTCAAGAAGAACTTCGAGGCCATCTTCCTTATGTACTTTTGGTCGGATATGGTACTTTTTTCAAGGAACTCCCGCTTCTGAATATAAGTCTTGATGTCATGGTACCACGGCTTACCATCGGGTTCATCGATTACGGCCATACAATATCTTGGCTTTTTAAATACCTCGATCTTCGGTGGGTCAACCTCAAGTCCATTGGCGACTTGTAACATTGAAGACAAGGTAGCCAATGCATCGGCGAATCGATTATGAGTCCCGGACGGATACTCAAATGAGATATCCTCAAATTCCTCCACCGGTTCATCCAGATACTCATGGTAGGGCAGCAATTTAGCATCTCTTGTCTTCCACTTTCCAACAGTTTGAAGGATAATCAAAGCGGAATCTCCGAACACCTTGAGTCCGGCTATCCCCATTTCAATTGCAGCACGCAAACCGAGGATGCATGCCTCATATTCTGCTATGTTATTTGTGCAAGGGAATACCAATTTTGCTGCCACAGGATAATGTTGACCACTTGGAGATATCAGAACCGCGCCCGTGCACGATCCCGATAAATTGACAGCTCCGTCAAAATACATAGTCCAGATGTAATCCTCCACCGACATGATTCGATCTTCGAGAATGATAGGCATCATCATCTCGCCCGGATTTTCAGCTAGGACATCTCGCTATAGCTCGTCCCTTGATTGACTTTTGGGACAAATATTGAACATCAAACTCGGAGATGAGGATTTGCCATTTGGCAAGTCTACCAATTAAGGCGGGTTGATTTAGCAAGTATTTGATAGGATCGCACTCTGTCACCAGAAGCACCTGGTAATGCAAGGTATATTGCCGAAGCCCGTGCGTACCCGGACTAACGCCGCACATGTTTTCTACGCCGGAGTATTTCATTTCCGAAGTTGTGAATTTCTTGCTCGGATAATAAATGGCTCGTTCTTTTCCATCCTCTTGCCTCTCTTGGGCTAACATAGCACCCAAGGACTCACTAAGGATTGTGAGGTAGAGGATTAAAGGTTGCCCCGTGTTGGAGGAACAAGCACCGGTGGATTCATGAGATGCCGTCTTCGGTTTCCCAAAAGCTTCTTCACATTCGCTATCCCATTGAACTAGCGCATTCTTCTTTAACGGCTTGAGGAATGGCTTAGCGGTTTCTGATAACCGAGAGATGAATCGAGCAATATAGTTTAGTCTACCCATCAAACTTCGAACTTCTTTAACCGTCGTCGGCGGCTTAAGCTCACGAATAGCCTTGACTTTAGAAGGGTCGACTTCGATGCCCTCGCCGCTTACCACGAATCCGAGCAACTTGCCCGAGCTGGTCCCAAAGACACACTTAGCGGGGTTGAGGCGTAACTTGTACTTTCGGAGTCCGTCGAACAATTTCTTCAGCGTTTCGACGTGATCTTCTCCATGCCTTGTTTTTACTATCATGTCATCGACGTAAACCTCAATCTCATTATGCATCATGTCATGGAAAAGGGCAACCATGGCTCGTTGGTAAGTAGCTCCAGCGTTTACGAGACCGAACGGCATCACCCGGTAATGGAACATTCCCCATGGTGTGGTGAAAGTGGTTTTCAACTTGTCATTGACATTCATCAAGATCTGATTGTACCCGGAGAAACCGTCCATGAATGAAAACAATTCAAACCCCGCAGATCAGTCAACAAGTATGTCGATATGCGGGAGGGGAAAATCATCTTTAGGACCGGCCTTATTCAAATCTCGATAATCGACACGCACCCGAATACGCCCATCCTTCTTCATGACTGGGACTATATTGGCAACCCAATCAGAATATTCCGTAGTCTCAAGGAATCCGACGTCAAGCGACTTCATGACCTCCTCTTTGATCTTCCGGACCACTTGCAGTGCGGCCCTCCTTGACTTTTGCACCACCGGCTTAGCCGAATGATCTATCGGCAAACAATGTTCGACAATGGAACGGTCAAGACCGGGCATATCTGCATAGGATCAGGCGAAAATATCCTGGTAATCCTTCGGGAGCTTAGTCAAGCGCTCAGTCATCTCTTTGGAAAGGTTTGCCCCGATCTTAACTTCTTTAGGGTTTTCTACATCGCCTAGGTTGACCGAGACAGTTTGTTCACCGGTCAAGGGCTTGATCTCCTCATGTCGTTCGAAATCCCGACGAATTTCCTCATAATCTGGACTGCACTCATCTAGGTCGTATACTTCCGAATCCACTAGATTTCCCTCCTCATGTATCCCCCCGAAACATAAAGTAACAAAATCAGAAAAACAAACAAGGTTTAATTGCGGTGTTTTTTTTTTTTTTTAAAGAACTTTATTTATTTATTTTTTGTTATTATTATTTTTTTTTAAAACCGTGGAACATGAATTCTTGAAGAAGCCCAACCCTCGGTTCTTACCATGATGACAAACTTGTTGGTCGTTGGTTATCGTCATCGGGTTAGTTTGGGATACTTCAACAAGATTCGAAAAATGGTGCAATTTTATTGATATGAAATTACATCTTCTAGGAAAGGAAATCCAAGAGTGCAAGACAGAATAGAAATCCAAATGCGATCCAAAACCTAAAGGAAACAGAAAATGTCCCACGTAGGGGATTGCATAAACATAAAGATGTTACTCTGAATCTAAACCCTCCAATGGATCATCACACATGGCGTTAATGAATGATTTGGAAGGTTTAGGCGCCAGGTAAGGTTCCTCTTTATGCGCTCCGTCTTCAGATATAGCAGCAATGGTTACATCATCAAAACAACCGGCGATATCGAAGACTCCTTCATCCTTACTAGCACCAACCCGTCCGATTCCCAGCCCGAATACAAGATTAACTTTACCGGAATGATCCGGCAAAGGATTATTCTGGACATTTGGCTGTTTGTTGCCTTGGAATGAGAATGCCTTAGAATCAAGAAGATCTTGAATCCGATGCTTCAACACAAAACATTTGTCGGTGTCATGTCCAGGGCTCCCCACAAGTGGTAATCACATTTCTTTGATGGATCATATTTTGGCGAGCTCGTGTTACCGCATCGTAGAGGCTCAGAAGTCAGTAAACCTCTCTTACGTAGAACCGCGAGTACCAGTGACGGGGTTCCTGGTAGAGGAGTAAACTGCCGAGGGGGCCGTTGATTCCCTCTTTGTCGTTGTGCGCCGAAATTAGCCTGCTGGCGATTAGGAATCTGCACAACCGGCGTCCGGGTCATGGGTTTCTGGATGTAGGTCATGTTAACTTGTGGAGCCGGTTCCTTATCTTTCCTTACCGCAAACCTCTTAGTCGTCGTGGTGACATCATCGTACCAACCTTTCTTCATACCGTTCTCGATTTCTTCAGCCATTGCGATGAGATGGCTGAATGACGTAGCAACGGATCCCAGAATTCGGGTTTTCATAATTCGCGGCAGAGTGGAAACAAACAACTTCATGAGCTCCCTTTCCGGGAGGGACTGGTTTCAGTCGAGATGCCACATTCCTCCACCCGGTGGCATACTCGCTTGATTGTTTCTCCTTTCTTCATCTCAAGCTGTTCAAGATCTTCTCCGGTGGTGAGCACGTCCAAGTTAAAGCTGAAATGTTTGATGAAAGCATTAGCTGCCTTCTCCCAATCATCCATCCGATAGATCTCGTAGTCCGTATACCACCTCATGGCGGCTTCTTTTAAACTAGCCTGGAAAGTCCGGACCATTAGGGGGCCGTTGGTCGCGTGCTTATTCATTCTTGCCTGGTACATCCGGACGTCTTGAACCGGGTTAGAAGTCCCATCATACTTCTCGAAGTCGGGCATTTTGAACTTCTCTGGCACTGTGACCTTTGAAAAGACAGACAAGTCAATCCGGGGTATGTTGTGAGTCCCCTCGACCTCTCGGATCCTCTGTTCCATTTGGGCCAACCGCTTGGCCGTATCACCATTCAACCCGGGGGCCACGGGGCTGGCTTGGGGGATTGGGACTACGGGCGGCGTGCTCGAGCTCACGCCCGTGAAGATCACGTCTTCTAGCGGCATTGTCCGATAGGGAGCAGTTTCCGGGGCTTTACCGGAGTTGTCCATAGGAGGAATTGGAGCAGGAATGGTTAGCGGCGGGCTGGTGGTGGATGATTGAAGTTTGGCGGCGAAGGCAGCCATCATTTCTTCCATCTTTCGGGACATCATCCCTTCGAAGCGCTCGGTCAAGGAGCCAAGTTTCTCGTCTAGGGCAAGACCGACGGTGGCGTTGATGTCGGCCATCTTCCTTGCGACCGATCGAGTAATATGTGGAGGATCCGTGATAAATTACCCGTACGTAGTAACAAACGCAAAATGAGTACAGAGAGCAAAAATATCGAGCCGGTCCATGGCATCCCTCTAGACTCAAACGAACAAAGTGATTATAGCCAAAGGATTGAAACATGTAATTTTCAGTTTATCCGCTTTTAAAAAAAATCCGTATTAATTCACACGTTGACTGAAATTCGTCCAAATTTTACGAGCTTGTAGTTGAGAAGATGGTGAACAACTTTCATGTTGGCCAATCAGACTAGAAATGAGCGGATCAAATCAGTTTAATGTGTCTTTCCGAAAAATCGCATTCAGAAAACTGTTATAACCGCAGGTAGTTGAAAAAACGAAAGGCCATCTTAAATTATGAATTTAATTCTGAAATTTTGTAGGATATTAGTTGAAACATAGGTCTAGTACTTTCATGTTTGGCACTTACTCAAAACTCGATCGTAGAATTTAGTAAAAATCGCACAACAAGAACAAGCCAAATCGGAATGGAGGACAACCGATGAAATTGTAAAAGCTACGGAAGCAAAGTGCGAAATTGGAAATAAGACAACGATACTCCTAAACCATGGACCAGCTCAAAATAAAAATGAGATAATAGGATAAAAGAGACAAGAAATTACCATTCATATGAAGAAAATGTCAATCACAAAGACATGCGCATGAATTGTGAGTTTAAATCTTATTCTATCTATCCAAAAGGCTTTTGCAAAGTGAAATGATGAACGAAGCGACATGTCGCAGCCTCGCGCGCAATCATCATGACTAGTCGCAGCCTCGCGTACAATAGTCATGACTAGTCGGGTTCAATCATTTCGGCTTTGTTCGGTCGACAAGGGCAATTCTCATGCATCGTAGCCTCACGTGCATAAGAACGACCCTTGAGCCATTTTTTTGAAAAAATTTTCGGGATCCAGATGGGATAACATTTAGCGAAGCCTTACCGCCAAGGTTAAAGGACCATCTAAATACCATCTTAAAACTATTAGTGTGACCCGGGTTCGGTCACGGGTTGTGTGCGGTGTAGTGCAAAGACGATAAATCATGCACAACAATTAAAAGCAAACACCGCTTCAATGATTCAAAAGTTAAATCACAATTCCAATTCACCAAGCCTCGCAAAACAAAGGGTTAGCCAATCACTCCTCCCCTTATAACTCCCAATCTGCAAAAACATTTAACACCTAAGAATGAGAATTCAACCAAAGTTTGCCAAATCAAGTGATTCCTTTTTCATGAAATTATCTGGCCTAAGTCCTCTTAAAGTCCCCAGTGAGTCGCCAAGTCTGTCGCGACCTAAAAAATAAACAAGTTAATTTTCGGGCTAATGGATTATCGGGTTAATTAATTAACTAACCTAACTCGGACTCTCCCAAGTCCATACCAAATCGCAACTTAAGGTTCAAATAATTAACATGCAATGTGTTTTGAATTTGGAGTCGCCACTAATCATTTTCGGTAGGTTGATTAGAAACCTAAATAAAATAGCGGGAGAAGACTATCTTATTTCCGCGAACCGGAGATTTTGAATTCGGGGGATTTGGTTACGCTAGATTACTCTAACGCCCTGTCGGTACCATTTTCATGAAAAATATTTGATTTGGCAATTTTGATGGATTTTACTTGAAATTCAAAGATGCAATTTTTTGATTTTTTCTTCTTTTTTATGGGGATGTAAAACATTGAACTTTGTACGATATACACCATGGGTGATTTAGAAAGAAAGAAAACGCAGCCAATCACGAGTATTTACAAAAATAAATTAACATGTAATAATGCTAAATTTTGGGACACGTGACATGTCTAAAATAAACAAACAAATGTTCACACCAAACGATTACATTTTTGTAGATCGAGATGGAAAGGGTTACCTTCTATTACACAAAATCTTACTCACGTACACGTTATGGCTTCCTTCAAGATCTCGGAGTTGGAAGAACGTGGCTATCGTCGAAAAAAGGCAAGCAGGGCGTTGTTGGATGGCGAGAGGCGAAGTACGTGCCGGGACTCGTCGAAGATGATGCTCGACTAAAACTCTTTTCTTCACTCTCAAATTTTCTCTTACGATTTTTCTCAAGAACTCTCTTTTTTCCTCTCTAAAGAATTTCTCTCACAAATTCTCTCAATTCTCTTCCACTCTAAAACTCTCTCAATTCTCTTTCACTCTCCCCCTAAAACTCTTCTCAAGAGCTCTCTTTTATAGGCAAAGTTCTCCATCCTTCATTCTTCATCTTCACTTCTTCACCTTCCATTTTCATCTTCTCTTCTTCATCTTCATTTCTTCACCTTCCATTTTCATCTTCCCTTCTTCATATTCATCTTCTCTTCTTCATCTTCCCTTCACCATCTTCCTTTCATTATCTTCTCTTCTTTATCTTCTCTTCACCATCTTCCTTTCATTATCTTCTCTTCACCATCTTCCTTTCTCCATCTTCTTTTGGTATTTGCAATGCAGTCCCCGAAGTTTCAAGTATTTGCAATACAGTCCCCGAAGTTTTAAGTATTTGCAATACGGTCCTCGAAGTTTTAAGTATTTGCAATACAGTCCCTGAAGTTTCAAATCTTCTCGGTGTATTTTTCCATCCCGTGCCTAGTCTAGACGCATGCTAAAATTAAGTGTTCTGCTTGCCCAATTATATGCCAATGCAATGTACGCTAAAAATAAATATGTGAGATGATTTTTTTATAATTTTTATGCAAAAAATAGATTAGTCAAAATTTAGGCGTCAACAGTTAAATAATGTTTCGACCAAAAAAAATAAAAAAAAAATAATGTACTCATAATATTTGGCAAATTCCCTAATAAGAAAAGAACAGGAATAGTAAAGTAAAAACGAATAGAGAAAAGCCTAATAAAACAATTCAAATCCAATAAGTTACTATAACGAAAGTCCAATCCTCTAATGTCCGCGCGGCGGTCTTGACCCTTCAACTGGATCGAGTCTTTGGATCAGAATCGTTGCTTAACTTGCTGTTCAAACTTATTCATAATAAAGAAAAAACATTATGTATAAGTTATGTGGGCCAGGCCGAGCAGGCTTGACACAATCAAGCAGGCTTTATTTCTCCAATTCCACACAGTCAAGGACAGTTTTGCCACTAATTTTATTTCATTTCGTTGTAGAATGAAATTTTTTGGTAAGTTAAGATTTGGATATTGTGAAATCACTCTAGAAGATTAAGATCCTCCGCTTGACTTTTGATTTGGCTGCTCTCCGTGTTTCCTTCCTTTTTTCTTAATGGAAGTTGATGTTGTTGTACCCATAGTTGTTGACCAATGTCCAGAGTGAGGTATCCATGTACGAGAATTCTTCTTCCGTGTAATGGAGAAAAGCTCGACTCTTGGCTTAGCTCTCAAAAACGAAGGTTGGTGTCAACTGTCTTGGACCATACCTAGGTCCGGCTCGATTGACCTTTTGGTTATTACCATGATATCTTAGAGCATTTCTTGTATAATATCTTGGTTTGGGACCAAAGCATGGTGGACATTGGTCTTAATTAAGAACAGACATATGTGTGAAACTTGGAAGCTCCAAAATGATCTGAAGTCCTGAACCATGGATGGATGTCCAGAAAAACGAGAAAGGAACATTCAATATTGAAGAACTATGTCTGAGTTTATACTCGAAACTGTATCTGATGGTACCAGGCTTTACGTATGCACGACCCTTTTTATCTATAAAAAAAACTATGAGAAAAGCAAAATACTGGAGGCCCCCTGAATTCAGGGGCAACAATCACTTGAACTGAAACTCTGTGAAACGAAAACTGAAAGGAAAGCGAAAAAAAAAAGGAGTAGAATAGGCCCGTGTTGCGGGTTTTATGAATTTCTCCTCGAGGACTATCTGTCGGCCGCAGATCTTTTAACACGGAGGCAAATCTGCAGGGGGAGGCTGTAGAGATTGCAGCTCGCCAACTCCATTCTCGACGAGGAAGACCATGGCCAATCCCCAGGTGATGTGAACGTCCAAGTGACAGTGCATCAACCAAGCACCTGTTTTGCAGGTCCGAACAGTCATAAGGATGAATGAGAGAGAACATGTTATCTTGTCAAAGGGATTGAATGGAATCTTTTCCTAGTAATTTACCTGGATTGTCGGCGACGAATCGAATGACGGCCCACCCGTTCACGGGGACGCCGATTGTGTTCCTCATCGGCGGGTCGATGAGGTTGAACTTCGCTGTATCGGTCCGGGAGTTGAAGTTCCCGAAACCTGTGGCGAGGATGTAGAAATCGTACCCGTGAATGTGGATCGGGTGGTTCTCGGCCGTTTGTATGTTGGTTCCTTGCAAGACAAGCTGTACTCTAGACCCGAACTTCAACTTGTACACCTTAGTCGCCGGAACGGGCTGCCACAGCGAGCGGCTCACGTTCCCCGTGTAATCAAACTGGACAGGCGGGTTAGCTGGGAAGTCGGTGGTGAAAACTCCAGGCACGCCCTGCTTGTGGGCTTGCAGGATCGAGAAAGTAGACGGGAGCACGAAGGAGAAGTTGTTCATGCTGGCCGTGAAACGGGTCCCATTCGGCCCCTGGCACCTACTGGGATGGAAATTCTTCGGGCAGCTGAAGAGTCCTAGGCCGACCGTGAAAAAGAGGCTTTCATCGACGACGGTCGGGACCTCAACCTTTTTGAGGCTCCTGAAGCTCCGAGTGAAGGCTGTGACGGTGGCCGTGTCATTGAAAGCTGGTAGGGCCGGCATGACCGGGTTGCTCGATATGCCCTTGGCAGGGCACGGGGCAGACTTGTACTCTAGTATGGCCGTGGTCGTGGTGTTGTCGAAAGGAGCTCCCTGAGCGCTCTGGTAGGCTCGGGCGGCCATGTAGTACCGAGCCGGGAGCTGGTCTCCAGAGATCAAAACATCCGTCGTTTGGCCTGGCCCTAGCATGATCACCGAGGTGGTGAAGGGTTTGAGGTAGGAGGCATCGGCGCCGACCACAGTGAACCTATGGTTTGCTACGGTGAAGAAGAGTTCCTGATTGAGCGCAGCGTTGATGACTCGGAGGAGATGGGTCTCCCCGGAATCGATCGGAACTATGACAGTGTCTGCATAGCACCCGGTTAAGAAACATCAGCTAATATGCATTCTGGTTTAGGCTTCTCTCCCTTAACTCTACCTAATTATGGGTCGATGCTGTCAATAGATCCATTGTTTACAAATGGAATGCAACAAAATGATTGTACTTCGGTCTTTAATTTGTTCTATAGACTTGTTCTGGTCTGCGCTCTTGCAATAGGTCAAATTAAGTATGAAGCTAGCTCTCGACATTGCATGCATAAACAAAATTGAAATTCCCATTGTCGTGTCCACCCTGGACATTCTCTTTGCATTGAACCATTCACGTGAGGAGGGCCCCAACTACCAATAATTCGTGTTGAAAAAGACATGTCATCATGGCGCATGAGAATGCGAACAAGGTTAAATTTCATCATTATCATGAAATTTTGCATATCCCTTTGGACCCTCGAGATTAATCATCACTGAAAATTTCAAATTCAGTGGCCAGTTGTTGTGTTTTTTCCAAGTGTAGACCTAGAAAACGAAAGCATTTTATTCCTAGCTAACTATGGTTTGTGGGTCTAGAAGGGAAGTTCCTCCCTTCTCATTTTTAGCTGGACAGATTATCAATCAAATTAGCTGTGTAAATCTTCTTCGAGTCTACCTTTGCTTGAACAGTTGTAGAGATCTCCAGGTTGACCGTTGATGGTATAAGCATCGGACACATTCGGAGCCGCGCCGGTTCTGGTTGCTTCTCTCACGACGTCGATAGGGTTCGCGTCCCACCACTCCCCTGTCCATCATCACCATTTGAGACACCATGTAAGACAATATGAGTAAAATTGTAATCATCTTCAATCTAATTGTTGTTAGACTATTGTCTTGTGTTTCTATTCATTGATAGCTGTTGGTATTGGTGGATGGTAAAAGCAGGCAAAATCATTATTGTAGAGCGGAAGTGTGGGGCTCGCTTGGTACTATCTAACTAATACAATAGACAGACAAAATAAATCCCCAACGAGATGAGTTTGTGATATGATGTGCTTTTCCATTAATGTAAGCTCTGTTCATGTTTTGTTTTTTTTTTCCAGGAGTTATAATGGATTGAGCCTAATTAGTAATTGATTGCTTAAGTCGAAATTATCTGTTCAAAAGACTTTACCAAGAAGGATGGGAGTTTCACGCTTCGGCTTGGCAAACGGATACGAGGCGCCTTCCTTCGGATGAATGATTAGAGCACCGTACACGGTCGCTCTTAGCCAGGAGCTATGCGCGTGCCACCACAATGTCCCTTCTTGTCCTTGGATGGTGAAACGATACGTGTAACTCCCACCGGGCCCGATCGGGCATTGAGTCACGAATTCCGGCCCGTCGGCCCAACCAGTTCTGAGCTGCCGAATCCCATGCCTAGTGGCAAATCGAGATATATATTTTTTATGATTAGATACGTCAGCATGATCATATATTACATATGGTGGGCCCCGTACATTTGCATGCGTAGGCATGTTCGGTTCCATGCATACGTAAATGTTCCAACTACTTGTCTACAGCCTAAGAAACCATCAAATCTGCCGACCCATTTTTGTTTAAGCTAAACAATAACTTGTAACACTTCAATTACCAGTGGATGGTGACGTTGTAGCGAGCTCTGTTGACGACATTGACGACGAGGGTGTCGCCATCGTTAACTTCCAAAGTTGGACCCGGGTATTGCCCGTTCACCGTGATGGTGTTGTGGGTCTTGCACAGCCTCTTCACTTTGGCTGCTTGGACCTATTTGCGTCCGAGAAGCTCATTAGAAAGAACAAAGCTAAAACATATCGAAAACCCAAGACAGGGGAAGGGACCAAAACAAAAAGGAGGAGCGAACAACGTACGACAAAATCATGGAAGTGAACTTTTGCATCCGCCAATGTCGCCGCCACAGAGAGGAGGAGGAGAACTCCCAAGAGGAAAGAGGTTTTGCGGAGAGCCTCCATGGTTTTGTTTTGCAAAGAGAAATGCAGCCGCGATCGATCAGCTCTCCGTCTCCAAACGATGACGCGAGTTGAGGATTCGAGAGGGTTAGGCTGGGTTTGAAGAAAGGAAGGATGCTACCGGGTGTGTTATATAGTGCAGCGGGAGTGGGAGAGAGAGAGCGTTCGTTTGAGGTTGGCAGATTAGGTTTTGATTTAGAGCGCTGGTCATCGCAATACCTCCCCCCTCCAGCAAAAACTTTAGTTCAACCCGAAATTGTAGTTGTTGCACCCACTAGCCTATCCAAAAAAAAGAGTGTGCAACTTCCGTAGATGCTTGCTTAATAAGTTTTTTGTTAGCGGGGGGTTGAATTATTCAACAAATTTTAATCATGTCTTCATTTTTTTTAATGTGGGTAATGTAACTTACTTGTGGATTAAAGTTGGGTTTTGGAGTTTCACTTTTTTGCTCATGTGTTACGTGTATCTTTTTTGATCAATCGCCAAACTTGCGAAATATAAAATGGGTACGAGAGGACAAACTACTACGGTCAAATCTATTTTTTTTTTTTTTAGAAGCTGCTAGCCTAACGATCTGACAAGATCATCGGCCTATTTTTGACTCCACGATCTCCCGATAAATAAGTGCTCTATGCAAAACATGCAATGATAGTATGTGGATCTATTATTGAGATTGTACCATCGAAGCATTTTTCTTTTCTTTTTTTTATGAAAATAAGGAAAAATTAATATCTCGTCGGTAGGACCACATGCTTTAAGAAGAAGAAAAAACGTGCCTGTGTAATGAAAATATTGCTCTTCGCCTGTTGTGAGTTGAGAGGGACATGTGTCACTGTCTAAAACATGTCATTTTGACATTCTACTGTATCTACGCGATTGCTTCGAGATTCAAATTCACTCGTGAAGTATTCTTTTTGTGTCGATATGCTTGTTCATAAATACGTTTGTGTCGATCTATCTACTACCAGCTTAAAAAGTGTCAGTCTAATTATGAACAATTTCATTTTTGTGGAGAAAAGAAATGGAAACTCCTAGTACGACAGTGTTATCTTTTATTTTTTATCACACGATCTCCCAATCAATGAATGCTTTACATAAAATATGCGATGATGATGTGTGAGTATACGATTGAGATTGTACAGTTTCTAAGAGTACTGCCAGAGAAACATTTCCCAAAATAAATAGTTCTCTACACCTAAAATGAAGGAGTTAACAACAAGATTGAGGAAGGTAAGATAAATGCTAATTATACCTAAATCAGTTTAAAAAATTATTGTTTGTTAAGTGATTCGACAAATGAGATAATTACCAAGAGAACCTTAAATATATTGTACGAATATCAAATCAGTTCTAAAATTTTTAATTTGGCTAATTTATTTCTAAATTTTTGACGATTTGCCAATGTAGTCCTGCCGGTCAATTTCAACAAAAAATCGGTGAAGTGGACACCGACTGTCCACGTTAGCGATTTTCGGCCAAAATTAGCCGGAAAGACTATATCGACAAATCGTCAAAAGGTTTAGAACGAAATTGGTCAAATTGAAATGTTTATAACTGAATTGATATCCATGCAATAAGATTAGGACTTTTTTTGTTATTTTCCCTACGGTAAATTATCATTAGATGTTGAATGTAGTGTACTTTCCTTAATTCCCCGTCAACATCCTACCGTAAATATTATACTCATCAAATATTTGTGTAATGACTTTAACTAAATAGACGGAAGCCAAAATCCACCATCGATCAAATGATGGCCCTTAGCTAATATCTTACATTAAAAAAAAAAAACCGACATTAGGGATATCAAAACATCTCTTTCTTTTTTTTTTTTTGCATAATAACATTTATCTGGAGAAAATCCTTTGTTCATAATACAAAGGACAAAGAGATGATTTCACGCACGAGACTACAAACTTGATTAAAAATAGCAGAAACGTGTGGGACTAACGCAAGAATCTTTGCATGGCGTTGCATATTTTCGCACTAGGGTTTCATCTTGTCCGCACGGGTTGGTGACGAAACTTTCCATTGCAAATTGATTTTGTTAAAATAGAATGGCAATCTCTCTACGCAGCTTACGCATTTCTGGCTGTTCAGCAAATAGGCGACCTACTTCACTAAATAAATTGACGGATCGAGATTTGCCATTTTGGGTATTATACCCAGCAGAATCTTGGTTGGGAAAAATCTGAGTTCTTGTGTCCGCATTGTCTATAACGTGAAGCCATGCTAATAATCTACGCTTAAGCCCTAAATTCCACGATACCGCCAACTAATCACGCGCACGTGGTCGAATGAACGGTGCGGTCGATGATTTACAAAAAAGGGCGAGTTCGGAAGAATTAGCGTTGATGTTTGGTAAAATTGGTTCTGAAAATCTTTATCCTGAATTTTTCAAAGTCCACGTTCCCTAAGCACACTCCAAAGATCAAATGTCTGATTTCCTAAAGTTTTCCTTAAAGTCCACTTGATCTTAAGATTATGCCATGGTTTTTTTATACGAGGAACTATAGCGTGATTATCTCGCTTCATCGAATGATAGATTTTCGTTTTTCTTTTGCTAGACGCTAGACCTGATCATCATGGGACGATAACAAGAACGTCTTGTTTTAGCTCTTCTTTCTTTTGAGTAAAAAGTTAATACAATTGTGTTTAGTAAGGAAAAAAAAGAAGAAGTAAAATATCGAATTACAAAGAGTTGGAAGGTGAAAGTCACTATAAATTTAAAATGCTTAAGAATCGATAAAGGTTATGAAAATCTTCAAGACACTTTGATCTCGTCGTCTTGACAATGGATTGAAAAATCAGTTTCCAAACAGTCCCCGTTCCAAATAAAGGGGATTTAACATTATCAAAATTACAAATACACTCTTGACAATGTTAACATCAACGCTAGCTGGATTTTCGTTTTTTATTTTTTTAAAATTTTTGGCGAGATGGTGTAAAAATTGATACACCAGGTCAAATGGCCAGTTAATGAGCCCCTTACCATGGTAAGTTTAGACCTAACTGGCCCACCTTCATTGCCTACAAGTTGGAATACAATAAAGAAGTATATTGACCGCACAACATTTCCTGCAACATATGAACTCCTTAATTTCTCAACCGTTCCAAAGAATAAGTCCAAGGCGATTTGATCATATATTCAAAGAATATCATTTTCCCTAGATCGTCTTTCTTCAAGTTGGCTGAGAAATTTGCGGATTACCTATACATACTTCGTTGGCGAAAAAATTTGGAAAATTTGTGATGGAAAAGAGACGATGTGTTATGATTTTAATTGCAAGGCATGGGGCTTGGATCCTATATCAATGGAAGGATTTATATGGTCTCGGGTTCTCCCCGAGTAAATACCTTGACTTTTGGGGCGTGGTTCTCCTAAAATCCACATCGGTTGATATAAGAGTCCTTCACCTAGTCTAATTGCGATCGGACGGTAGGGGATGGTGTTCCCAGTGTTGCAATGTCCAACTTGGACTGGCGAAAGGCTAGTGCAATGCTAACCCGACCTAAGTGTCGGGTTGTGGAGTGTTCAGCTTTGTTATTGTGTGAATAATTATATAGGGATTTGAAAAATTGACGGTGTGACACTATATGGTGCAATCTCAACCGCAAGTGTTATGAATGACAAAAAATATATATCAATCATGGCATGACCCACCCCTGATCTTATCCCTAGCATTCCACTATAATACTGTGACATTGTCATCTTAGCGGGACCCAACTATATATGATTGATTGGGAGTAGGTATTTTACATAAATAAAAAGATAGAAGCGAAAAACAAAAAGATACTTCTATGGCGCTGTTTGGTTACCTACATCTTAATCCTATAACGAACTTTACATCACGAAAAGACTAGGAATGAAGAACAGAGGATAAGTTATAGCCAAGAGGATAACTGTCCATAAAAGTATTAAATTTATCGTACGGTGATTAATTCAATCCTAAACTTTTTGAGAATTTGTCAATTAGTTCTAAATCTTTTGAAATTATGTCAATTTAGTCCTATGCTTTTTATTTGGATAATAGGCCGAGGGGTTTATATAGATAATTTTTCAAAAGCTTTAGGACTAAATTGATAAGTTGTTAAAAGGTTTAGGATTAAATTGGTAAATCGTCCAAATGTTTAGGACTAAATTGACACTAGCAAAAGGTTTAGGAATGAATTGACCGTTGTACGATAGGTTTATGACTCTTTGGGACAATTTTCCCTAGCCAAACAAAAGATTGCTTGCTATGAAGTAATGACAGACTCTAGTTCCCATTCGTACGACAAGTACATATGCTTACGCGTCATTTAGATGCACAAAATCGCATCGAAACTCATGATACGACAAGTATATGCTAAAAGAGAACCATATCAAATTGATGAGGAAGAACAAGAGAAAAATATTCCGATCTTCTTGAGAGCAGCAGCTTTCTCTTTACTTCATCTACTAGCATGGATAAAATTACCATTTGTAAATTAACGTTGCCCCCTTTCAGTTAAAAGAAACAATGTGAAATGGAAAGGCAAAAGACTTGACATCTCGCTCGATCCAAAGATGAAAATGGCGAGGCAGAGCAGACGAAAACCAGGGACACCAGCCTCTCAATTAGTTTCTTTGGGTGGGAGCATGTCCAGAAATGGGACTGGATTAGGACAGGTGAGCAAGAACCAAAGAAAAATCAACGAAAAGAGTTGGTGAAGTTTGTTATTGACTTGTGTCAGGATCTTCAGATGGCAAAGAAGAAAAAGAGCTACGACGAGTCGTTATAAGCAAACTGCAGAAAGAGAAATGTGATCGGCCTCCAGGTGCCCAAGCTTCCTTGTAAAACTAAGCATCTTTCTTCAATGTGTCTACCTAAGCGTTCGCGTAGCATTGCTTGAGGTTTCTGTAATGTCTTTGTTCTAAGCTTCTAATTGCCTTTGTTGATGACTTATCGTTTTCACCGGTAGGTTTTGGGTGGGTGCCGGCAACTCCCGACACGTCACTTCAGTTAAATCTAATCATAATCCTAAGTCCCGGACGGGATTCTTGTCAAAACCCTCATGATCAATAGTGACTTGAGCTGATCGTTTTCTAGGAAGATGTTAGGACTAGCAAGTTTTCACACCTTGGCAACAAACACGCGGTTTCCGTTTGACCGCTTTACAGTGTGTATGTTTTATTCATGGTGGAGGTGATTGAGGAGAGAGAGCACCTGGTCTTTTGGGTTAACAAAGTCATGGAAGATGAGTCCGTGTCTGGGTGGAGCCATTTGGGTCCAAAACCAGATGATTATATGTCAGTTGCGACATCTTTGTCCGACATGAAAAGAGATGTCCGAAACTCTCTCCTCGAAGAATAGCCCCAAGAGATTTGCTTATAATGTCTTACGCATGGAGTGTGGTCAATTTGAGCCGTAGTAGAAGAGCTCTTGCGCACAAAAAATGGTGAACTCGAGATCCGAGGTATCAAGAGGTGGAAGGCAGAAAGCAAGTTAAGCCAGGAAGACTTGAAGGGAATTTTTTCTCTTAACAAAGTGAATTTAGAATAGTATCATAACATGGTCCTCGAACTCGTCGTCATGTCTAAATGTCAGCTTTGGAAAACCCAAATTACCAATTCAATGAATATCCAAGCAAAAACGAAACGGGTGGCAATCATTGTAATAGTTTTAAGACGACTTACAGGCTAATCACAGCTCTCTCAGTGCCGACACAAATCACGATTCTCCTTCCCTTCTTTTAGTGGGACGAACGTGGCTCAAAATGATGATGATGCTCGGGGAGGCCATCATGACCATTAACCAGCATGCCCAAAAAACATGGCCGATGGGCATCAAAGTTGTCAAATTTCAGCTGCTTTTTCTGGGTCACAGGAAGGAATAATAGCAAACCAGGACCGCGACATTAACGATCTGTCTTTTTCTGCTGCTTGTGTAATGATCTGCTCCGACGAGGACGGGGAGTGGTCGTCGGAGACCAAAGGGCCTGGACAAGGACTAGCTCCTGACAAGTTTATAAAATGAGAAATGAAGCATAATGAACTGAACTGTGCAGTGGGGAGAGTGATTTTGGAATATATATTTGAAAACTGAAATTAACTCACGGAGACGTCTTGACAGTAATAATAATGTTTAGTTTTGGAACTCCAAAATTAAGTGTGCTCAAGTGAGAGTACTATCAAGATGGGTGACCTTTTGGGAAAGTGACCACCTGCAAAATCGTGAGGCTCGATCGGGGTCGACCCAAAGCGAACAATACCTTGAGTGAGTTAATCCACGATGCTAATACACTGATATTCAGTGGAAACCCCTAAAGAGAATTTGCAAAAACAACCAGAAGAACATCTTCTCTATTTGCAAAGTTTCAGATTTGGAACTTCTCCCTCTCTGATAATAATGACAGTTGACATTATGTCCAGTCCGCGAGCTAATGTGCTTATATGAGGAATAATGGCAGTACCACCATCTGTACTAGTTTCGAGTCGATTCCTCGAGCCGGAAGTACAAACTTCAACGCAAGGCTCTTGAAGATTTCTACACTGTAAACAATGCAAGCGTCTGCCCCAAATTCTAGTACAGTTTGAAAAGGGCCAACTCTCAACTGACAAATTTTCTAATTAACATGTCAATGCTAACCTACTCTGCACCAGTTAAT
The DNA here is from genome assembly GCF_020921035.1 of Rhodamnia argentea. Classification (NCBI taxonomy): domain Eukaryota; kingdom Viridiplantae; phylum Streptophyta; class Magnoliopsida; order Myrtales; family Myrtaceae; genus Rhodamnia; species Rhodamnia argentea. Next base: position 2,081,528 of record NC_063154.1, on the reverse strand, counting down.
ACAACTGAAAGACAGCAACACTTCAACCAGAATTGAACAAATTCTGAACAATACTGCTTAGAGACACCTTTTTTTTTTTTGGTTTCTCCGAGCTCCGACCATCGCTGCTGATAAAACATATGGCATCATCGCATCCGTGTTAAGGAATTGTTAGAAAAACTAACGGGTTGACCGTGGTGTCTTCACAAAGTTGAACAGCGTTGTGCCTCCATCGTAAAACGTGCTGATCACTTGGTTCTCAGAGAGCCCAGAATTGATCAAAGACCGTCAGTTTTTGTTTAGCCAACAACCGCACATCCCATTCAACGAACTATTTTCCGGTTTAAAGTAGGGATGAAGTCAACAAACAGCCAAGGAGTTCCACTCATTGCCACAATTTTCTACCGCTGCTCTTCGATTTGTTTTCTAAATTGATCGAGTTCACCGACAACCAAGCTTTGCAATCATCTGCGGCAAACTTGCCCGGATATACGAGTCTAACTCGACCCGTGAAATGGGTATTAGCTTGCGTCTGTCGGCGCATACTTTGCAAAGCATGTAATGAGAATTGTGGAAAGAAGTGTCAAAAAAGTCCTAAACCTATTACATTAGTGCCAATTCAGTCCTAAACCTTTTTTTGGTGCAAATTCAGTCATAAACCTTTTGTATTGGTGTCAATTAAGTCCTAAACCTTTTATTAGTGCCAATTCGGTCCTAAAGCTTTTATAATAGTGCCAATTTAGTCCTAAAAATTTTGTATTTATGCCAATTGAGTTAATCCGGCCAATTTTGATCGAAAATCGCTGACGTGGACATCGATTGTCCTACATGGCACGGCTAGCGCTAACTTGGATTTTTTTAATATTATTTTAATATTTTAAATAATTTTTTAAGCATTTTTTTGGTTTTTTTCAAAATTATTTTTAAAAATTATTTAAAATATCAAAAAAATATTTAAAAAATCCACGTTAGCGCCAACTGTGCCACGTAGGATAATTGATGTCCATGCTAGTGATTTCCAATCAAAATTGGCCGAATTGACTCAATTGACATAAATACAAAATTTTTAGGACTAAATTAACACTATTATAAAAGGTTTAGGACTGAATTGGCACTAATAAAATGTTTAGGACTTAATTGGCACCAATATAAAAGATTTAGGACTGAATTGGCACCAAAAAAAGGTTTAGGACTGAATTGGCACTAATGTAATAGGTTTAGGACTTTTTTGACACTTTTCCCGAGAATTGTGCCTATGTTACGTCATTTGTACTTGTCATGTATATGGTTACAAGCCAAATGGATGATCAAGTGTCTAAAATTGCTCTGTCCCGGACAGGGGTGTCGGTTCAATAACCTTGACTTATTAGTCGGTTTAGTTTGACATGACTGCAGAGCAGGAGTACTCTGAATTCTTCACTTACATTTTAACTATCTCCGTGAACTGTTGCTTATCTAGATTTACTTTCCTTGGCGGAATGATTAGCCTTTTGATGCTCTGAGTCCAAGGATCAAAGTGAGAGATCACATTCACAATAATGGCAAATGAAGATATTATGGAGAGGGACATAATTATCTCGTCTGTCAAGCAAAAAGCTGTTTCGTTTTGTTCCGCTCCTATTGTAGATGGGCCTAGTAAAGCCATGCACGCACTCACACACCGAAAGATCTCGGAAAAGAGGAGAGTTCATCATCCTTGATCAGGACTTTGAAGCCACACCGATATTATTTCTCAACCAGCAGCGTTGGGTTCTCAGATCGGGTTGTGTAAGAGCCAATGGTCGGTTTATAAGTATGAGAAAAATTTGTAAAAGTCTCACAATTCGAGCTAGCTTTTAAGGTGAGAGAAGTCTAAGTCCACTCAACATTGATATCAGAGCCAGGTACCTAGCAAGTCCGAACCCAATAATCACATAAATAGATGGAAAATTTGGACAAAGTTTCGCCAAGCGAGTCCTGCACCTTCTAATCAAATGTTGAAGGTGGCTCGTTTTGGTGGAAAGTGTTAGTCAAGCGAATAAGCGTCAAGCACGTTCCTCATCTTCCTCCACCCCCCCTTCCCTGGGCCCCCGGGGGTAAAGAACTAAGTTCAAATAGCGAGAGAGGAAGAAATTTGAAATCCCATATGAACGTTGGAATCGACAATCAAGAAATCTAATCAATCTCACGAGTCACGCATTCTCCCGATTCTGCTAGTTGAAGCGTGAACCGACGGGCTCCGGTTGTGAGACGAAAGGACTGCCACGCCCAAAGGAATGGTGAGGTCTGGAGACGTCTCAAGATTGTGGTTGAAGACGACGATTTCCAAATTGGATCGATTTGATCTTCGGCGTACCGCAAATGAATCTACGGATGCTGAGAAAATGCGTGCATTGCTCTGCAATGAGCCTGGTCCAATTCGATGCAGTCACGATGGGCATCTGATGGCCTTTCCCGAGCCAAATGGGCCATCAGGCCTAGTTTACATTCATTTGCTTCTTTTCATCTACTTTATTTTGAAAGGTCAGGAACTTTGATAGAGTCCAATTCTTTTTATTTTTGGGATATCACAAAATTTTCTAGAATGAATGTTTGGTTTCATTTGTTTCGTGGAAGATGACTGATTTGAAAAAATATTCTCGAAAAATGTTCATTTGAATCACTTACGAAATGAATGAATGATTAATATTTTCATCGTACACGAAAATGTTAACCCGAATATTGTTGTCGATAATGAATTTTTTTGTTTTGACTAATTATTTCAAATTAAATCAGCGATATTTAAAAAAAAATAAAATAAAAATATCTATGTCCTAAAAAACAAACGGACAGTAATTTGATTTTGGAAAAACGTAGTCCCCCCACTCGAGGTTCTTTAGTTTGACCTTAACCTGCATCATTCTACAGGGTGGACTGGACTTGATATGTCCATAATTTCTCTTGATCTAATAATTTGAATTCGGTGCGAAATATATCCTAATGCGGTATCATCAGAACAGCCTCATTGGGCTTATCTGGGCTCCACATGTGCGTTCAAGCCCATCACGAAACGGCCCATTGGGTAGAAGCCACGTGGAGATCGGGCCAGCGTTTAATTGCTCTCCGGCGCACGTTAGCGCAGCCCACTCGGGAAACTGAATAACGGAGACATTGATGAAAAAGGGCGGTCGTTCCGAAGGTGGTCACGGCGTGAGATTGTTTGTATTATTTCCCCAACCGCTCAAAACCAAACTCTCAACACATTCTCAGTTCCATTTCATTTCTCCGATTCATCTTCTTCTCCCGGCGATTCCTGGTGACGACGATCCATTTCAGCTCACCTCTTGCCATGGAGTCTTCTGCTGCTCTGCGATCCTTCCACTGTGAGTCTGCGCTCAACTTGCTTTTGTTGTATTTGCGAAGTGATGCGTGATGCGGCGTTCACGATGTAGTTGATGATTCATTGGTTCGAGTTCGTCATTTCCCGAGGATCGCGGTTATCCTGTGTCCGTTTCTGCATTGCGAACTCTCCGTTTTGAGGAGTTTCAAACTGAGCTCCGGTAATAGGAAGATGATGCGATCTTCAGCTTCGCTTTCGCCCGGCCAACCAGAGCACAAGTTGAATCGATTGAATGTCGTACAGTATTGTGTGAGATAATCTCACTTTGAGCTTTTTAGACCTTATTGAAGTTGTCGGTCACCTGCTTGAACTATTGTAGACGAACATGAGCAATTCCATCCATGGTCTAATGATGTATACTTTGAAGTTTGATAATCATCTCCTTGTCTTGCTTGGCACCATCAATCCTGCGACTGTGGTCCTGTTTATTTTTGCTGAGAAGCTTAAATGACTGAATTCTCTCCTTGCTCCCTGTAGTTACGATTGGTAAGTTTGGAGGCCAAACGAGCACTTGCCTCTTATATTTCTCAAACTGACATGAGCCTAGGCATGATAACATTTTCTAGCTCAAAAGGCAGTTTAAATTTGAAGCGTTTTGGCGGCTTGATATGTGCTTAACATCATTTTGTATTGTCTGCTGTTTGTTGCCTATTGTCCAGTGTTATGTTATGATATTCCTCTTGTTCGAAAATAGGATCCCCATGCCTAAGATAACACTTTTGTTTCTTTGGTCAGATTCTTTTGGTGTTCTATCACATGTGAGGTCTTCGCCAGAGAAGACTGGACTGGTCAGTATGCATCACTACAAGAAGGCCATTTCAAGCAACATGAGAGTTCAAGGGTTACCATATGGTAGGAGCCTTCTCTCTCCTTCCAAAAAGACAAGAGTGGCAGAAATTTCATGTGTAAAAACATCAGACTCTGCCATATCAACCAAGACCAATGGTGAGATTGATTTTTTATTTGACTTCCCTTTTCCTTCTTAAGAATGTTTTCTGTTCAAACTCGTCTCTGACGATATTTCTAGTGGCCAACTTTGATAATTGATAACACCTCTACCTCAAAATTAAGACCGTTCCCTTTTCCGGCAAAATATTTTCCCCAGATCTGGATTGAGAAGTTTGCGTGCTTGGCATCGTGGTGTCTGTTATCGAAATAGTTCACAATTAGGAGTGGTGCTTGACAATTTTGTTCTGCTCCAGTTTCCGGCACTGATATTGGTTGCTAAGACTACTTCGCTTTAGGATAGGGAGATTGATCGGTATTCAACTGGAACCTCTAACCTGGACTTCTGTTTGTAAAGCTGTGGATTGCATCATTGAACGAAATTCACTATATATTGAAATGAATCATAGAGCCTTCATTCAATTATAAGTCTTCTTTCTAGGGGCTTGATCAGCTCATGTCACCTCTGATTCAATCTTTTATCTGCTGGGGAAATCCAGCTGCTATTAAATTTTTCTGATCTGTTCATATATTGATAATGTACCTTTATGCATGAGGATTTCAAGTGTTCGTTGTATTTTTTTTGTCTCGCAAGGCCGTCCTTTTCCGAACTTGAGTATGAAATTTTACGGTTTCCTCAGAGTGCATTGGAAGTGTTCCAATGTCAGTGGAGAAGAGGCCTCTTGAAGGTGCAACTTTTCCCAGTGGATTTCAGGTATGCCAATTTTCTTGTTCGGTCTTGTGTGGTTCTCCTGAACACATACACCTACGTGCATTGACTTCTTCAGATACTCCTGATATTCTTCAACGTGATAACTCCCTCACTAAACTGGCATGAAGGGCAAGCACTGGCTGAAGTTTCTGGATCTTTGCTGCTTTAACTACTAGTCTTGTTGGGGGGGAAAAAAAACAACAAAAGGCAGCGTTCTGTTTGGCAACCAAAGTTACATAGGGAAAAATTATGGTAAAGAATTATCTTAATGCTCAGCACTTGCCAGTGGCCTTGTTGATCTTTAGATTATTGCTTCAGGCAAGGGTCTCAAATAGGTCTCTAATTACCGGGGGGAGGTTTTGAAGGTTTTCAAGCTGGTTGAAATGTTCATTTCGTCCCTGATGCCATGCTTGAAGTTATGAGTTTTTTACTTTGTACTTCTAAGATGTATCTGTCAGGATGAAATTATGCATTTCTAAGTTAGTACATCTCCAGCACATGGGCCTCATTGGAGGCACTGGTTTTTTATCGTGAATTGAATCTCTCAGATGATCCGCTGCCCTTGAGTTAAAGAATTCTAGGGATTGACCTTGTTGAGAGACATTTTTTAGTACTACGTATTACATCACACTCGGCATTCTTGTATGGTGGCACTTATATAATTATGTACGTACTTATAACAGAAGAAGGGGAACACCAGAAACCCAAACTATTAGTCCAAGTTCTCTTTTGTTCTTTGTAATTAATAGACTTCCTCACAATCTTATGCAATTGTAAAAGCTTCATGATTGACATACTTCTTGACTGGTTTTATCTTTCTACGGGAATTTTGTCCACCTTTTTAAAGATCAACTGTAGAGATAGTTGAATTCTGGACTATTGGAAGACTGTATAGAGCTGTAATCATTTCAAAACTCATCATTTGAGTATTTGTTGTTTCCTTTTTCCTCTACCGCTCTCATCATGAGCTTGATAAATAACTTTTTTTAATCAGGCATTGTTACTGGAAGTTTGTGATGAGACACAGATTGCTGAACTGAAGCTAAAGGTAATTACTTATGTGCCCTTACTTTGCAGAAGTAAGATATATGATACTTAAGTCTTTTAAGTTTATATGCTTACTTTTCGCAAATTGCTTAATGATTTCTAAGGGTAGCACTTATGAGATGATATATTCAGGGTCCATGCAGACTTACAGCAGATTTGATAGCCGATTTAATAAGTTTTGCAATTAGTACGTTCTGAGTTCACTTTTCTATTTTCATAGGTTGGAAACTTTGAGATGCATGTGAAGCGTAATGTAGGGGCGACAGAAGTCCCTGTACCAGTCATAGCATCACCTGTAACGCCACCACCTATTCCAACCGAGCCTGTTAATAAGTCCAGCTCTGGTGTTTCACCGCCATCAGCACCAAAACCCTCTTCAGAGAAGGCTGCTCCATTTATGAATGTCACCTTTGGGAAATCATCAAAACTCGAAGCATTGGAAGCTTCAGGATGTAGTGGATATGTTCTAGTAGCCTCTCCAACGGTGAGTTGTTGGCATTTTCAGCTCTCTGTTTTTGCGATCTGTGCATCTCATGTTACTTTTTCAGGTTGGCTCCTTCCAAAAAGGAAAAACGGTCAAGGGAAAGAAGCAAGCTCCCAGCTGTAAAGAGGTATCTCTCGCCTGCCTATGGATTTTGTATCGGAAATTCCTTCTTGTAAAAATTTCACGGTGATTAGCATTACCGAATTTTCATTTTCTTGGATCATAGACAGCTATGTCTTTTTATTTTTATATACTTATTTTTATTTTTATAAAATTATTTCTTTTCTTCAATCGGTCTTGCTTTTATTATATTTATTTTTGGGTTCATCGACCCACGACCCCAACTAATTTAAGATAAAGGTAATGTTGATGTTAATGTTGATAGACAGCTATGTCTTTCCTATAGAGGTCCTCTTTTCAGTGTCTTGTAGAACTCCCCTCTCGCACACAAGCATGAGCGTGAGCACGCACACTAGATACTAATGACTTGGCACAATTCAAGAGGTTGTTGCTTTTTAAGAAACTGGAATACGTTGGGACACTTTAGGGATTGTCAGAATGCCTCAGAAAAGGTAGTTCATCTACGTAACAAAGTTAACTTTGTGGCCCAGCTTTTTAAGAGACTGGGATCTGTTTGGGAAACCGTAGGGATAGTTTTTTTTTTTTTTGGTCAGAACTGTAGGGATAGTTTTGAATGCCTAAAAAAAAGTCGTTCACCTACTTAACAAAGTCAACTCTGTGGTTCTGCAATGTGGTAAAATTCTTTGCATGGATGCAATGATAAAACTGTCTTTTAGAGAGAATATTAATTGAATGTGATATGTGTATTAAGATGAATCTGGACTTTGAAAATGGTGGCTCTCATGCAGGTTACACTATATCGGATGATCCACATTCATTGTAGCACGTAACACATTCACCTAATGATTACTAATATTTTACAGGCTCATCTAAGAAAATGACGTATTAGTAAATCAATTGAGTTTTTTAGTGTCTGCTTCTTTCTTTTGACTTCTTTTCATCCTGGCTGACATATTGCATCCACACATAGATTGTCGATTCTTTAGAAATTTTCTCATTGTGAAGATGTTCTACACGACACCAAACTGTTGATTCTATTGAAGTTTATCTCCTTGTGATCATGTCTACACAATATGGTATGATATCTAGATGCAAGTACTTGCATGCTAGCACTCACTCATACACATGTGAAGTACGTATGGATGCATGCATACACGTGTCTACAGATTAGCTGAATTGGGTAGGTATGTAAGAGCAATATCTGAAAAGTCAGTTCATGTAAATAGGGCGATTTGATCAAGGAAGGCCAAGTGATAGGGTGGTTGGATCAGTTTGGCACTGAACTTCCTGTGAAAGTAAGCACTTTCTGCAAGTACTTTAATTTGGTCATTTCCCTGCCTCATTCTGTTTTTGACGATTTCTTGTTGAGATTTGAGCAGTCAGACGTCTCGGGAGAAGTTCTAAAGCTCCTGATTGATGATGGAGGTATGACTTTTACCATTGTTTCCTGGTTTGTTTGTTTTTCAACAGCTTCCTCACTTTCCCATGCCGAGTCAGCTTCGTAATAATTTCTTTTTCTTTTTTTTTTTTGGTAAGGTACGTAATAATTTCTTTCTGTCCATGTTTTGACCAAAATACTGGCAGGATTTGTTTTTTTTTTTTTTTAATAGCTCTTCAACATTCACCATTTGTTGTATGGTTTTACAGAAGCTGTTGGTTATGGAGATCCTCTTCTTGCTGTGTTGCCATCATTTCCTGGCGTTGGTGTCCACTGACACACCATGCAAAATTTCTACTGGTTTTGTTGATGAGGTCTTTTGGTTTTTTAACAACTACCCCTCCCTTTAAATTGGCATATGCAATCGGTTTAAAGCAGTTCTAAATTGCCACGTAGAAAAATAGTTGTGGGGACTCTACTGATCTTGTGTTTGGTTTTCGAAGAAACTCGGTAACTATGGATTCAACCCCTGCCTGCAAAATTGAAGAGAACTTCATAAAGCTATTGATTGCTTTGCTCATTTTTGTCTGAAAATTCTCATTCCTGCCTGTGCGGTGCGAGCGCGATTACAATCCTGGTGGGGTCCGCCTGTCTAATTTTTATTTTCTTTCAAGCTTCATCTTTTTCGCAAAAAAAATTGATATTGATATTTCTGGTAAGTACAATCAAATAGGATCTTTCAAATAAACCACATTATTTGGACACTAGTGTCTTACTTATGGGTAGCAAAGACATTAGTGACTTATGCCTGGGTAGCCAAGGAATCCTGCGGGAGCACATATGCCTCTCTTGACCACAAGCACAGGCATTGATCTTGGATCCATCGAAATCGAGCCCAAAAACTCGGTGCCCATGTCCGGCTCCCTAGTGGCCCGACCTCGGATTATAGAGGCCAGACTGAGGTCCTTGGGCAACTGGGCCTGGGGACCCCAGTCACCTGGAACTGAGACCATGATGCCCATGATGACCGGGCTTGGGTCAATTGAGGTGGTTATGGTACCCCGTGCACATTATCGGGTCCATCAAGGTCGCCTGGAACTGAGACCATGATGCCCATGATGACTGGGCTTGGGTCAATTGAGGTGGGTATGGTACCCGTGCACATGATCGGGTCCATCAAGGTCGAACCCGACAACTAAACCTAGTCCCTTATGCTAGACCCGATCCCTTGTGCTTGGACCCAAGTCCATCGAGGTCGAGCTCATGACCTTGGCGCTCATGCTCGAGTCCATTGAGGCTACGCCTTGGTCCCCAGCACCCGAGCATGAGACTCTCGTGCCCAGCCTTGATGGGCCTCAATGGATCACGTCATATGGATTCACACACGGGCATCGAGGACTTGAGCCTGGTGTCCAGCACAGCACCAACTCAATGGACCCAAGGATTACTATGAGGGTCTCGAGCATATGGACCCGAGCCAAAGCATCGAAAACATTAGGATTCTTGTGCCCAAACGCAGAATTTCTAATCCAAGCATCAATATCTTGTCATATTATGAAAAATGATTTACGATATTTCAAAAAGAAAATCATTTTCATGAATTTGACTTTAATACTAAAAAATTGATAGGAAAACCTTTTTCGTCGATTAGGAAAAGATTCATTTTTCTAAGCGATCTACACACTGAAAAATGAGAAATATTTTCTTCAAAAATATTTTTTGCAAAATGAATGGAGCATTAAAATATTAAAATTTGGAGACCATTTGGAATACGGAGTCTTGCCTAATTCCTGGTTTCTTGCTTCTTTGTTAAAGAAACTTCTCAGTGCCTGTAGTCACTGTTACAATAATAATGAAACTTCAATGCAAACCATAGGGACATTTGGCAAATTTTGCACTGGGAACTTGCAGCGTTAATGCTACAACCATGACGTGTGGAAGGTCGTTGTTGTAGACTCAAAATGCAGCAATCAAGAGAACAGGACAGAAACTTACATTGCTTATATTCACTCACTTTTACCGTATTCACATCCACATCCTTAGGTCTTCGTTATTTATTAAAGAAGCTTTTTGTCCCTTGAAGGCAGCAGAAACTGGGAAAAAAAAAAAACAGATAAAAGAGCTTGAATACGTCACCATAAGTGAAGCAATCCCTAACGAGATTACATCGGATCGCACGCTCCCCCACTCCAACTTACATTGCGCTGAACCAAATGTGCAGGACCCTCAATCTTGTCACACCGCGATTGCCGAGAAGCAGCACCTCTTTCCAAAAGCCTTCAGGTCAATCTCCCGCCATCCGAGACCCTCTTTGTAACATTCCACCTATCATTCCCCACACGCCATCACTGAAAACATTAGATGTCTATGCATTTATCTAAAATGGAGCATTCGCTTCACACATAGACTACTCGTTAATCCACGTTTTCATGGTGAGTGCAAGAATGTCGTAGGTGAGCAGTGACCCGCAAATATTCTAACAACAAAATCTATCATTTAACCATAAAAACATGCAGGCAGTAAAGAAAAGAGAATATTTCGAATGAAAAAACAATCTTATACCGTGTCGAGTACTTCCATGTCCCCATTCAGTCCACCGAGGCTATATATTACATCTCCAATCACGACCGTTCCATGATTTGTCTTTGCTTCATTCATCGATTCCACCATCATCCACGAACCAGCACGAGGATCGAAAACCTCGACTGTCGCCACCATTCTAGAGCCATCGTAGCCTCCTAGTGCATATCTGCAAAGAAATTCGCCTAATCATAGGTATAGTTGTAACTTGTGCCCACCCACACGAACTCCTTCCATAACTCGTCACTTTTAATAAAATAAATCAAGAGGGATTTGTGAGTATAAAAGCTTTAGCTTGAACTACTCAAGGAGGACTGGCGATATCAAGAGTCACACTGCTGCAGCCCTTTAGCCATGATGTCAACCAAAAGATAGCAGTTCACATGGTTGAAAGCTAAAAAGGGTTCAGGACAAGATCTACTCACAACTTTTGGTTCAAAACGACCAAAGAATGACCCCCTCTTTTTGTGGTCATGCCCATTATTGGTCTCCATATGGATTCTCGAGGATCACATCTTTCTGCCGACCTAACACAGCAGAGAAAATGTCCAATGAGGACACCAGGAAAGATGACGATATAAGCTTTTATGTTAGCATTCAAACAAGCATCCATTTTTGAGTCAATATCAACATCACCTTTATTCCAAACTAGTTGAGGTCGGCGGTCGATGAATCCAAAAATAAATTAAATAAAAATAAGACCGATTACGAGCAAAGAAATATTTATATAAAAATAAAAATATATAAATATTTATAGGAAAAAAAGACTAAAAAAGACATTCTAAAACATAGAAATTCTGCCCCTCCACAATACTAATAGCTTTCCTCCACTCCATCCTAAGACAAACCGTACGCCGATCTATTTCCCATTTCATTAAATCTTGTTTTACTACTTTTCCCCCGATAAGTTTGGACTAACCTCTTCATTTTTTCATGGCATGCTCTCAATAATAAAATTCTGTTCTTATCGAAGCATCTAGAAATCTTCGAAGAATATGCCTAAACCATCTCAATTTATGTTCTCTCATTTTTTCTGCCACCAGTACTATTCTAACTTTTCGTCGAATATCTTCATTTCTTATCTTATCTATTCTTGTATGACCACACATCCACCTTAACATCCTCATTTCCGCTACTCCCATTTTATGCTCATGTTGCCTCTATGCTGACCAACATTCCGCTTCGTGTAGCATTTCGGGCCTTACTGCTATTCTATAAAATTCTTCTTTTAGCCTACGAGGAATTTTGCGATCACACAAAAACCCCGATGCCAGATATCTAAAAGCATCTCTCTTGGGTACCTCCTGTCCAAGCATATTCATGGATTCTTGATCTCCTCCTCTTGCCGAGTCGAACTCATACTTAATATATTCGGTCTTACTTCGACTTAACATAAATCCTTTAGAATCCAACGTACTTTTCCATAATTCTAATTTAATGCCAATCCCAGCCCTAGTCTCATCAATAAGCAAAATATCATCTACAAAAAACATACACCACAACTACTCATTTTGGATATCTTTTGTTAGCTCATCCATAACTAGGGCAAAAAAATAAGGACTCAAAGCGGAACCTTGATGTAAGCCTACTGTGACTGAAAAATAACTTGATGTGCCATTACAAGCCTTCACACATGTAGTAACGCCATCATACATATCATTGATTGCCTCTATATACTTTGAAGGTACTTTTTTCTTCTCAAGAACCCACCATATAACCTTTCTTAAAACCCTATCGTACGTCTTCTTGAGATCAATAAACACCATATGTAGGTACTTTTTCTTTTCTCGATATATCTCCATCAACTGTCGTATCAGGAAAATAGCCATGATAAATCTTCCTAGCATAAATCCAAATTGATTTACAGAGACCTTGATCTTTATTCTTAAATGATGCTCAATAACTCTCTCCCACAACTTCATTGTATGGCTCATAAGCTTAATGCCTATATATTTGGAACAATTCTAGATATCCCTCTTGTTCTTGTAGATAGACACAAGCATACTCTTCCTCCATTCATTAGGCATCTTATTAATTTGGAGAATCTTGTTAAAAAGGTTAGTCAACCAACTTATTCCTACATCCCCTAAGCATCTCCACACTTGAATAGGGACACCATCGGGTCCCAAGGCTTCACTAGTCTTCATCTTCTTTAATGCCTCATTAATTCTACGCACAAACCTTCTGTTTAAATCATCAAAAGCGTCCTCCAAATCCACCTCACTTCTATCGCTCTCTCCATTAAAAAGCTTGTTAAAATAGCTCATCCACATTTCCTCAACTTCTGCATCTCTTAATAAGAGTTTTCTATTTTCATTCCTAATGCATCTAACTTGTGTCAAGTCTTTACTTTTCTTGTCCCTTATCTTTGCAAGGCCGTAGCTAATTTTTTTTCCCTCTTTGCTCCCAAGTTTTTTGTACATATTGGAGAAAACCTTGGCTCTAGCCTCTCGCATAGCTTTCTTGGCATTTTTTCTCGCCAATCTAAACTTTTGCAAATTCTCTTCATTAGGACATTTATGCAAACATCTGAAACACTCCTTCTGTTTAATTGCCTCCTACACCTCTTCATTTCACCACCAAGTTTTCTTTGTTTGATATTCGTTCCCTCTATTTTCCCCTAACACCCGTCTCGCCACTCTCTAGATACATTTAGACATCTCGTTCCACATCATATTTACTTCGTCCTCTAGTTGCCATGGTCCTTCCTGAAGCATTCTTTCCTTAAAATCTGTTTGTTTTTCCTCTTTTAACTTCCACCATCTTATTCTGGGATTCCGAGCACTTTTTGCATTTTCTGTACTTTGTTATGCCGAACTTTTAAAACCAACTTATGTTCCGTAGCTACACATTCTCCAAGGTAGAGTAGACTTTGCAATCTACATACGAGGCTCTATCCATTTCTAAGTATAAACCACAAAATATATAAACAACAATCAACAGACCGAGAGTGTTATGTTAAGCATTCAATGATCTTGCTGACAAAAATATATTAAGAACCTACTTGATTTACAATCTCAATCGAGTACAAGGATATACCCAGGCCAATACAACAGAGTAATATTTACAAATTTATGGAATTAAGGTGATATGAAGATGAATGATCTAGTTTAACACAAGATGTCCCACACGCCAAGTAAAACCAGAATGTCGTCACGGTGGGAGACAAAACAAATAGACGATGATGCTAGAACCACTAGCTCATGGTTTTTTCCAGACCAAGGGTTGGCATAGCTGGTAGGAACCACAGCTCCCATGGAATAGATCTGGTTGGAAGAGTCTCAATGTTCCCCATCCCTTACCTTATGTAATTCCCAACATGAATTACGAATTAAAAAGGGGGAAAACCCTTTGTATGTGCTGTCCTCTTACATAGCGTATATAGGGTGTTTTAATTCCTGGTGTATGTAAGAATCAAAGAAGAGAAGCATGCTGAGTTTTGCTGATCTGTCGATAGGTACTCTTGAGAACATATTACTGGCCATAACTTCTAACATTTTTCCAGTCACAAGAAGTGCAAGCTTCAGCCTCAAAGCACCAACTATGGCAAGGGTTGCAACTTTTGCGAATGTCAGAAACAGGAGGAAGTACAGCTCGGTGTTTGATTTATCATCAGAAGCAAACTACCATTATAGAGCTATCAAAGGGATCACATCTAATGATAAACAGAATCTTACTCCAAGTAGTCTTCTCCATCATATCCTCCGACAGCATAGAGTATGCCATTCAGTTCTGCAGCAGCTGGAGCAAGCCGCTGACAGAAGCAACCAAGAGAGGCAAAGTAATAGATAAGGAGAGCAAGTTCAAATGTAATAGGTACCGAAGATGCAAGATATAGATGATAAGTTCATTGAAAAGAGTACTTTAAGCTTAAGAATACCATCAGACAGCTGGAATTTTGCTTTATTATTCACTGCTTACCAAAATAACAGAAAAAATACCGCTCACTTTTCCCCACAAAAACAGAATCAATCCGTCATGTTATTATTCATGCATATGCAAAACATTCATGATAAAAACCGTGACAATACATTAAGTAAAGTCTGCAGCATCTTTAAAGCACTAGCTCAGATAACTCGTGTTCAGTCAGCGTCAGAATGCCATATGACTAAGCTTTCAAACTGTAATCGGGATTTGCAATTTATTCTTTCTAAACTGAAATTCTGACACCATGTGACTTCCTTGTTCCTAAATCATGTCCCAAGATCATCAAGATCTAGACTGAAAATCTAACTCCACTATAACAAAGGGTACCTTGCATAGCATTGAACAAGTATGGATCCATCTTCCAGTGTCTGGATCATACATCTCAACAACTGAGAAAGGCTCGCATTCAGCTGCACCAGCACCACCAATTGCAAATATCTTATCATTTAAAGATACCCCTGCTAGGCTTCCTCTTTTCCGAATCATTGAAGGCAGCTCAGTCCATTTATCGTACTCCTGGCTGTACGACTCCACTATAGTATGCAGAAGGAAACCTTTGTTATGTAAAGGAAGATAAACTTAGAACAAACTTAATGTTTCGAATCTAAATATTGATGCAGTCTATTGACCCAAACACTAGTCCAGCAAGCACAATTTCCTGAGAGCAATTAGTACCTGTGTTATGCCATACATCATCATGGACACCACCAAACACATAAAGTTCGCCTCTTAATTTTGCCACTGAGGCTTGGGAGCGCACAGATCTCATTGGAGACAGAGATGTCATCATATCCTCATGAGGAGAATATAGACATGAGGCAGATAAATAGGAAGAACCATCATATCCTCCCACTATGAATATTGACTTTTTAAATGGAAAAGGTTCGCAAACACTCTCATACTGAGTTTCAGCGACAGGCCCAACAGCTGAAGATTCCCTAAGCTCTAATGCTTTGCATCTATCTTCTAGACAGCAAATTTTCTGTCTCTGCAATCCAAGTAAGAGTTCATCCATAAGGTGAATAAGTTCATTTGTAGAACCATTAAAATCATCAACTAAGACCACAACAGCATAATAAAAACTTTTGCTTGAGAGGGAATGAAAAAAATACAATTCTTTAAAGTAGACGCCCCGCATGCTAGTGATTCTTATACTTCATGATCGTCTCTTCTACAATTGACATTGTTACACCCAGTAAATATGCAATGCTAAATAAGATAAAAGCCACAAAACAAAAATCTGAAATGATAATAGAGCAGTAATTACTGTGATTCATTATATCATCAGATTTGGATATCAGGTTTACAAAAAGATAAGACTTATTATACACATCTTCTTAGCAAAGCAAGATGGACTGTTGAGATTAAGAGATGGATGCTACTGTTTGTAGAGAGAGAATCACTTGAGGACCCAACACATCAGAGTCCAGAATCTGCACATCCAGATACAAGCTTCCTAAGATAAATAATTTTTAAGGCAGTTAAAGAGGCTAAGATGTAATTTTTAAGCTGGATTACACATGCAGTTTGACTAAAGGGGATGGACACACATGCAAAAAGCGCAAAAAACGTAAGTTGATAGGTAAAGAGAGAACATGTATAAAGAGACCACATAAACCCCATTGTCAAGCGATGAGTGATGTTTAAACAGAGACACACCAGTTCCTTCTCGATAAGACAAAATCTTTGGGCTTGTTCCAGCTGAGATAACATGAGCCCTCGCACTTTGCACAGCAACTACAAAGCACATTTGACTATGTTACAACTTATAAAGTACTGAAATAATAGCCAAAAGTGGATACAGTAGAATAGAGGAAAGTGGTGGATCTAAATACCTCGGCAACAATTTCGGAACCATCTACATCAACTGACAGTGCTTCAGCGCCTTCCTCCAGGTTGTCCCGTACAATTTCTGTTGTGGTCATTGAGGATGAAGAACCACAACTAGAAGTGGGCTCATAAGGAATCAGACCTTGCGTCTCTGTCACTGCCAGGGTAGATGAACTCAGCTGAGAAGAAGTACTAGACAAATTGCTCACGCCGTACAAACCCATAGATTTCTTTTCTATGCAGAGTCTCTCTTCATCCCTCTCCTTATCTATATCAATTTGGGACATATGGCTCTCTCCATTTAAGTTAGGGGCAACAACTGAAGCATCCCCTACCATGCTCCTATAATGAAATGCAGAAAATCTGGTTTCCGGATCTACGACCTTGAATTCATCATATTCATTGGATGCATGAGAAGTTGACGAAGCACCTCTAACGTGAATCCAAGCCTCCTGAGCAGCTTCATAACTTGGTTTCGACCTTGCATGCTCTTCAAACTCCTTCCTACTCTCAGATGAAAGAGGATGTGTACATGCATTTGTACAAACTGCAGCAGGCACAGAGCCCTCAGGATTGCATTGACCTGAAGCAATAACTCCAACTTGAGCTGCAAATCCTGCTATGTCATCAGCTTCTTCCTCCGTTAGGTCATCAAATCCTTTCACTTCTGTAGCTACAGACTTGGAACTTTGAGGTTGCTCCCCAGCATCGGAAGTTGAATCAGACCTGAATAGAGAACTCCACAACTTTTGAGGCAATTTATTTGCATTGGCATAAGTTCGACTCCGATCAGCTTCATCATGCTCTGGCACTGCAAACTCATTGCTAACAGATCCCAATAATAGCCTCTCTTTCTCAGACCTAGGACTCTCATTAGACCTCCAGTCTCCAATAACCTGATTTGGCTGAGCAAGATCCCATCCAGTGGGAGGTGTCTCGGTTCTTTCACCTCCCATCCTACTCTTAAAAGCAAGCAAATCTTTATCCAGAGTGATCCATCCGTCTGGATATTTTGCCCTTGGAATAGTTGCATCATTTCGATTAGATGAAAACAGGCATATCAATTTTGTTGTCTGTTCTTGATCAAGTTCAAACCAGAAGTGCGCAGTGCTGTGGTAGTTGGAAATTATTACTGGTCGGAACTGCTCTTCCAGCAAAGGCTGGCAGTCAATACGTGTTCTCACCTTAACCTTTAACACGAGCATCAACCAAGTAATTTCATCACACGCCACAATATGAGAGCATGTACAAAATGAACAGTAAGACATCAAGGAATTATGGCACATACCTGCGCAGGATAGGGGGTTTCTTCAAAGGATTCCTTCGTCCATGCACGTATATCTATATTCTTCTGGCCTCTGCTAGTGGCTTCAAACACGCCATGTAATTTCCTATTGCTGTAGTTGAATAAGAAAAGCGGCAAGCCAGGTTCAATCTTCTTAACATACGCATAATGTGGACGAGGCAGACCTGTTCAAGCATTTTAAGAGTTCCTCAAATTCAAAAGTAGCCCATTTTATGCAACCAAATTCAAAACAAATTCTGTATGGCATGCGTTAAATAACGTCCAACTGACCAAATAGCTTCTTTGCATAACACTCATTAATCGTATGGTGAGTGCATCCCAAAATTACTCCGCCTAGATCCTTTTTACAAAGATTCCTTGCAGTCGCGCTGCAATTGGATGTCCCGTGTTGGTGGCACACTTCCTTCAAGACATGATGATTTTTCTTCGCCTTTCCACCCATTCTGCTACCCAAATTATAAGCACACTGACTTAATCCAAGCAGTGGCACTATGAGAAAATGATTGCTAATCTAGACAGCGTGCGAATCAAAAAGAGGAGCATAGGAATATATAGGACAACAGCTTGCATGATTAAATACTCAAATGCTCCATGATTGATATTTTGTCTTACATTGAAGCAAGAAAACTTATCACAATTGGTGATAAATGAGGTGACAAGTGAACATGGGACTTTATGCTCTAGGGGACCTTTTGCTTTAATAGAATTTGGGCAGTAATATTTGGGTTGACTAATCACATAGATATCACTTCACAAGCTCTCTTTTAGTCCATGTGGGACTTAAGATTGTTACAAACTCCGCACTTATACTTCGGAAACATTTAAAGGTGAACCGAATAAATTCTTCAGGATGTTCCTACCACGAAATACCTTGTGCCAAACGAGTTGAAGGCCACAGCCTGCAACTTAGTTTCCAGTTGTATTGCTTTAATACCATGCAACAATTGTAAGACCGTTGCTAATTTATCGACCAATTTTAACATGTTACGTGAAGGGATAATGTAATATCCAAATGCTTTGGCATTGTCGAAGTATTATAACCAATGAACATATCTTCAATGAGTATAGCCCCAAGCACTCAGTAGGAATGCCACAGCAAGTACTAGAATTTCATGCAAGTAACAACTACGTGAAGCATTCCTCCTGGGAATAGCAATAGTGATTTAGATTTTCTGTAAGTGCTGCAGTCATTACATCAATGAACAAGAAATGCAATAAAACGCATCACAACATACAAGTCCATTCAGTCAAATGTCACAAAACCATATTTACGAATCAATTCACAGAACAAATATGGATTGTCCATAAGTATTTCTTACACACTTGGCCCCCAGATTACATTGAGACGTTTGATTAATAGTACAGAAATATCCACTTTTTTGTATCGGCGCCAAACACAAATATGCTCTCCACTTTCCTTATCAGTTTTTTCACCACCATAGTCTCCATCTTTCTTTCATATTACAAACATCGACGGAGATGTTCTTTTATCAATTTTCACCATGTGATATGCGTTTCCCTTCACAGGACTCAATTCCTTCGCATAAAAAGCACACTTGAAGACCATACTAGCAATTGGACAAAACTATGTTCTCTTTCCTTACCATTTTCTTCGCCCAATAATCTAATTATACATATAAAGCAAGTTAAATGGAACCTTTCAAACCTCAAACTCATACAACAAAATTTCCATGAAGACCTGCCCCAAACATATAAGACAAATTATGATAGTATATATCTTCAAAATCGACAAAACTCGTAATTTCCGAATGAATGGCGTGATTTTGATACAATACTGTAACTATAATTTCTTCTTCCATACTTTTGGTTCAAGTCTCTTCCACATGAAATCCACTTTATCTCTCAAAATTTATTAGAATTTGTTCTAAGAGGACTCAAAATCTTCAATTATTCTGCCTTTTCACAGCAAAAATCTTTTCGATCCTGCAAACGCACACGCCTGTACAATTTTGCTAGTGATGAAGTTGAAGAAGAGGAACACCGAGAAAATAGAAGTCTTTAAAAAGACAAAATCTTCTCCAACTTCCTCTCACACGCTCTCCAAACAAACGCATCACAATGCAGGAGATTTTGGGAGTTTCTAGTACAACAGAAGAATCAGGAACTGCTTCGCCTTCTGAGTAGACGTCGACGAAAAACCGAAACAGATTTGCAAGGAAGTTCTCCAACAAACTCAACCGATACTAGCGAAACATCGTCTTGTTTGAGGAAAAAAAAAAGAAAACGAAGAACCGTATGCCGCAGATAGAGAACTGACTAACCTAAGCAGATCGTACACACTCGAAAGTCTCAAAACAACGACGAGAAACAACTTAAGAAGGATCCTTCGCCTCTGCGTACTAGCTCTAAAGGCAACACAACAAAACCACTCGGCATGATCTTACATCCAAAAACAAGCCGAGACGCCATGCGCATTGGCACATCAAACCTAGATTTGCTTCGACTTCGCTAGATGAAGAACCGAAAATCGTAACTCGCAAATACCTGGAGAATGGCTCGATCAGAGCGAGTCGCACAATGCCGAGAACGAGAGCCGAGAGGAGAGCGAAACCAGAAACCCTGAGTTCGACGAGTGACTGCGAATGGAAACTTGTGAGCTCTCTCACTCAAGCTCGAATGGCCGCTATTTAAAGGAAAGCAGAGAGAGAAAGAGGCAGAGAGCAAATGCTGGAAATGGTGGTGGAAGAAGCGCCGAGCGGGGCTAGTAGCATTAGGCGCAGAACGAGCCTTTCCCATGCGTATGGGGAGGCTATTTTACTCTTCTGCCCCTATCATGGCATTTGCGTTTCCGTGGGACGTACACTCCTCCGAGAAAATATTCTGTAGGCCGACACGTGGCTGATCCGGGGGCACTCTGGCGATACCCCCGGTCCTTCGCGAGAAGGGTATTTCCGGGATTAGGGAGGCGAGGATCTGAAGGCAGTCACATCAACGGATTTCCCGATCACTTCTCGTGCCGTGGAGGGTAAATCGTGTCATTTCGCAGTTGGAGCGAAATCCTTTGAACCGATCGTAAATGCGTGAACTGCCCCCTTATTATAATATTTGATGTTTTGAATTTGAAGCTACGATCATCCTTATATTAAGCAGCAATAAGCTTTCAGCTTTCATGTGAGAAAATTGAGGGTGGCGGGATTCAAGTAGCTCGAAATCATGCGAAGCAATACTTACGTAACTAATTTTGATGAAAATGAATTTAAGAATGAGATGCGATTAGCAAAATTCATAGAATGTTAAATTTTCCAATAGATGGCAAAGATTATGATTGACCGTGTGATTGAACAAGTTTAGAAAAAGGCATAGTTGAAATTGCACCGCGAACTCGACCAACAAAGGTTTAAGTTTTAATGCGTTTTATCGCAGGTTGAATTTCATACCCAAAATTGGAATTTACGTACTCGCTAGAGACTATGTATATATTGATGACCTATCAATTCGGGTTGCGGCAAAGAAAATTTCAGTTAAAAACTTAAGATTCGTATGTCTTGAGAGAGAACTTACCGATAGGAAAGGATATTTGCACCAGCCCGTCTTAGCTGTCCATCCATACGTGCGTGCTCTATTTTCTCCATAAATATGAATGATATTGGAACCACTTCTTATTAGAATGCTCTTGGTTTAGCTTCGTGCTACAATTCTCAGCTTAACAGCATCTTATAAGTTAAACGCACATAAGCTAAGCACAAAATGTAAATGGGAAAATTGTCTAAAATGTCGTAAACATCTTAATTTCGTCAATTCAATCCTAAACATTTTCACATTTTATCAATCGGGTTAATTTAATTAATTTTGGTCGAAAAATCGCCGATGTGGAGGCCGATAATTCTACGTGGAATGGCCGACGCTTGTGTGGATGAGTTTTAATGATATTTTAATATTTATCTATTTTATTAAATTTTTCCTTTTTTTTTACTTTTTACTTTTTCCTTTTTACTATTTTTATTTTATTTTTCCCTTTTTTCTCCTTTGGCATCAAGTGAGGGCAACCCTCGCCCGCTCGGGGTCGGGCGTCGCTTGACCAAGGGCGGCCCTTGCCTAAGGCTGGCGACCTTCGGCGATGGCTAGCTAAGAGATAAAGAATAAAGAATAAATAAATAATAAATAAATGAATTAAAAAAATATTAAAATATGATTAAAAATCATTCATATCAACGCCGACTATGCTACATAGGATGCTCGGCGTTCACCTATACCCGTGGGAACGCATTCCAATCTAAGGCCTTAGTTGACCTACGATCCCTGCGAAGCTCCACCTCCAAAGAAAGCTTATAGACAAATCTATTGGTCTTAACTTTCGTCTTTGGAAGAGGTAAACCATAGAGGTGGCAAAATGGGTCAAGAACCCACATTTAAGAGTGTGGATAATGAATGGGTTACTTAACAAATTTAAATGGATCATAAACGGATCACCAATAACTTAGTGGGTCTTAAATAGATTTTAAATTGTTATAAATAGGTTAGCTAACTATCTTTAAAGAAATTTATTTTTTATTTTTATTTTTTATTTTTAAATTATTCATAAATTTTTAGTAATATGATTTGTTTAATAATTCATAATTTTTGCTAAATTAGATTAAATATGAAAAGTGTTTTAATAATATGGATCGGATCGTATATAAGTCAAATATGAGTCCAACCGATTATGGATTGTTAAATTTATACTACATGAAAATAGATCAAAATGGGTTAAGCGACTCTGATACGAGTCAGAAATCCGACCCGTTGACACCTCTAGGAAACTGTGAGGAACAGCTAGGAAATGGCTTTTCCGTCGAAGACTAGGAAACAGGAACATTCCAACTAGAGAAGCAAAATCTGTTTGACAAAGGACAAAGTAAATAGACTTCCTCAAGTCGTCCTGCCTCCCTTTTCTATGGAGATGCTCCACGAAGCTCTCCCTGCTTCATCCTGAAGGACAGTACTAGGAGCGAATGCCTGATCCCTAGGATGATGCATCGCGGGTTGCATGGCGTGGCCGGCCATCAAAGCGCCTCCTATTCTTTGCTGCTGAATCACCAGGACCGAGGCCGTGCTCTCAAAGTCCGGCGACGCGAGCATGTCCGGGATGACACCGAGCTCGGGGCACTCGCTCCACTGCTCGAGCCCCGTGAAGATCGGGGAGGCCTGGTGTTGCCTCCCGATCAGTATCAGATCGTATAGGTTTACCACTCTTCGGATGAATGAAGCTAGGGCCACCCCGTCTCTCACCACCTCTTCCACGTAGACGAATCTCTCATTCCCCATGTTTGAATGCCTGTAGTCGTAGATCAGTTCCGTGTCGATCCTCCGGTCTTTAGTGTTCTCACTCCCGAAGAGAAGGAAGCGGATGACAGTTACGATGACGTTCTCATGTTTCGCCATCCGGGAACCATAGGCAAGTGACTCCGCATCATCCGGGCCGCCGATGAAGAGGACCGCGACATGGAATGTGGATTCGCTCGTCAGGATTGTGAGCGTGCCCCTTACGATTCCCCTGTCTATGAGGATCCCTACTGAGCACGGCGCTTGCTCTAGGACATGTAGATTCATGTTCTGGACAGCTCGGTTTACCTTGCCTACTTGGCCATCGACCGCCCACTGCTTGTGAAACGGGACGATCACGATGTTTGCTCTCTTGTCGAGGGCCACCTGGCATATATCGACATGCATGGTATCGAAATCAGATATGGCAGTGAACGTCTCCACCATGACGCGCCCTTCGTTGTGGTGCTCATAGTTCCTGAAAGCATTAACTATGTGCCCGGACATGGTTGAACTCGAGTCGAGTACTCGATTTTTGTGGCACACGAGCATGGTGGTGGTTCGGCCAATGAGGTCGACCAACACCATCGCCATGACCGCGATTGGGCTCTCTTCCGAAGCGTGGGACACCTCTAGGAGGCTTATCATTGTCGGGACGCTGTCGTGACCGTCGACGCAGACGAGTATCCGGAGCTCGGAATTGGGCTTGTTATGCTGGATCGAAGATCTTCTGGCCGAAATGAATTGCCTTGAAGGATCATAGAGGGCTTTCACAAACGGGGTTGTGATTCCTGTCACCAGTATAGTTGACATGACGCACAGGGAAAACAGTTCGTCCGTTAAGACCTGCCATACACAAGTTTCAAATTATCTCAACATCATGGCAAAGCAATCGACATTACATAACCACATGTTCATTCATCCATCGGCTGCTCGAATCTGGCATCTTCTGGAACTAGGTAAGTGGAGAAATTAACTGTTGTAGATCGAAAGGACGATTGCATGACTGTCCCTTACCTGGCCATTTCGCCAGACGTTGTAGAGCACGAGCTCAATTATCCCTTTTCCGTTCAAGATGAGACCGAGAGCCAAAGCTTCTCGGATGGGAATCTTGCTGTAGAGCGCGGCAGAAACTACCACTCCGAATTTGACGAGGAAGGAGACGACGACCAGAAATGCCAGGATCCAAAGAGACTTGTAGTGAATTTGGAACACGTCAGTGCGTAACCCCAACAATGACACGAACGCGGGATAGAGCAAGCCGGACGTGAAAAGTTCTAGTCTTGATTCGATGGCCGTGCCCAGCGGCGGCCCGTCCGGGACCATCAAACCCAGAACCAGAGGACCGAGATAGTGTTGGCCCACGCTCTCGCCCACGAACCCTGTCAAGAGAACGAGCAACGTGACATACACTAAAGTAGCCTCGTCGATGGTTTTCCCGGGTTGGGTATTGCGTATCATCCACAATATCAGCGGCTTAAGTACGAAAACAACAGTCAGCAGAAGCGCAACCCCCGTTGCGATAGCTAACCCTGAAATCGCTGCCCGACCGCCATTCTCCTCGATCCCCGTCCCTATGGCCGCCAATCCGATCCAGATCAGGTCGCAGACCATAGACGAGGAGATGGCGAGCCTGCCCAGGTCAGTGTTGTGGATCCTAAGCTCGATGAGCAGGGAGGAGATGACCGGAAAGCCCGTCAGAGCCTGCAAGCCCGCGACGTAAGGCAACCCCTTCGTGAAGCTCGAGTCCATGGCGACGTGGCTTTGCAGGACCACGGACAGGAGGAGCATGACGACCAAGGAGAAGAGCAACATGGAGGAGCCGATGACGACCGCCTTGCGCCCTGGCCGCAGCATCGTGGCGGGGTCCATCTTCACCCCAAGGCAGAAGAGGAAGAACATGACGCCGAACATGGTGAACGTCTCGATGATCGTCTCGCTTCTCGGCGGGAATATGATGGACGCCAGAGCCTTGTTGCGGCCCAAAACCGAGGGTCCCAGCAGAATTCCTCCCTGTTGCACGGTGAGGCATCAATCCATCAACAAAGACAACTATATCGAACGGACATTGGAAGAAATGCATGGGAAGAACCCTACAAAGAGCTGCGATACGATGGTGAGTTGACCGAGCGGCTTGAGGGCGAGATGGACGAGTCGGGTGACGAAGAAGATGAGGATGAGCTGAAACATGATGAGCGGGGTTGGGAGATTCAGTGGGTTTTCAAGGAGCCATATGCTCTTCGCCTTGTCTTCATATCTTTGCTGGCACACGACCGTCTTGTTTCCGATTACCAATATTTGGTCAGTCATTCTCGACACAACCTCTTGCCGATCCATTCCTTCAACCTTTTAACACTTTCTTCTTGTTACTTAGAAGACCCAAAAGAAGAACATTCAAAAGCGAAAAAGAGCAGGGAGAGAGAGAGAGAGAGAGAGAGAGAGAGGAAGAGGGGGGTTCGAGAGGACCGAGAATTTTGGCGTTCTACTTTTCATGGTTGACCTTCAAGCGAGGATTGTCGGACGGCTTGTGGATTACAAATTCAGTGCGTCTTGTGGAGGAGAACCTCCTCGTAGTATCCCCCAAACACTTCGGCTTAATGGGATGTTGTTGGCTTTCTTTTACTGCCACGTTCGGTCCTGAAACTATGATGCAGATCAAAGGAAAAAAGATCGCCCGCTCTTGATAACATCGACCGATGAGGAGGAATCGTTATGGTCAATCAAAATTAGTGAAAGTGCTCGGAGAATTGCGGACATTTTCGTTAATTACTGCTCTTGCTTCGGCTTACCGTTTGATGTTTTGTCTTTGCAGGGTTTTCCTTTTATTCCGGAATGGAGCCACGTGACAAATGGATGGGAACGACGATGCGTCACGTGGGAAACGCATCCTCCCTAATATCTATGATGTGGATAGGAACAAAGACAAGCGCTGCACATGTTTTTTCATTGTACAGAGAAGGCCAGCCATAGGGCAAAGATGTTCAACCATTTAGGCGTCATTAAATTTTCCAGAAAATGTTCGATGAATATCTACATATTTTCAAAAAGAAAAAGGACAAAGGAAATTAAGGACATGGTAAACCGGAATTTATTTTTTGGTACCGCGTGTGGCAACCCGTCAGGGCAAAACTGCGTGCGGTGGAGGCGCCTTGGACCATCCGCGGGGCCCCCACACACACCCCCATTGCATGTGGGCCCCACGCTCTCGAGGTCTAATAAACGGGCTTATCCACTGCATTACTGTTCACTTTGTCCTTTTCTTTTGTCAGAAATAAATTTCATTAGCTTCAAAATAAAATATTATCAATTCAATGCAAATCTAAAAAATAAATCAACTTAATATATCATACAATAACTCTCTCATTCCATCAAAAAAGATTGCAATCAGAGCCGATCACCAAAACTCACATTATCATCCATAATGAGCACACGTCAAAATCTTTTTCTATAGTAATTTCTATTTTACCAAAAGGCGATGCAAGCACAGATTTTACCTTTCCCATACCATGATCGGCATCTCATATAAAGGTAATAACAACACAGAGGTTGAAAAATCATAAATAACATCCAGTAAATTTCAGATATATATCTCGAAGATTTTTGTTTTCTTTTTCAATCTACTACTCAAATATCATAAAGATTTATAATAAAAAAAAATCACTTCTTGTGGGCCGCCCATCAACACATTGAATAAAATATCAAGTCTTTTACATATAAAGACGGTAGTCTCGTTAATACGGTACGTCTTATCATCTTCTTTAGCTTTTTATAAGCTTTCTTGTTCCATCTCCGATTCTCTCTAAACCGCTACCGAGCTCTGTTTGCGACTGGTTCCATTTTCTGTGCCGAGTAGTGAAGTCGCGATGGATGTGATTTCGAGCACGAGCCCCCTCCTGACGTCCTCCACGCTGAATCCCAACGCTCCGTTGTTCGTGCCGATGGCGTACCGGGCGGTGGAGGACTTCTCCGACGAGTGGTGGGCCCTGGTCCAGACCTCCCCGTGGTTCCGCGACTACTGGCTCCAGGAGCGTTTCTGCGATCCCCAAGATGACCCTCTCTTCTCCGCCATCGACGATCTCGCCCTCCCCGACCTCGACTCGCTCTTCGACGACTACGAAGAAACCCTCCTCAACCGTAAGCACTCGAAACCCAAATCTTTTTGGTGACGTCGGATCCGACCATTTCATTTTCGTGTGTTGGGTCGAGAAGAAAAACTGAAACAATTGGTTTTTTTTTTTTAATTTTTGTCAGAGGGGGAGGAGGAACGGAGAGGGTATTGTAGAGATCTGGTTTCAATTGGAGGGTTGAAGTGGAAAGAGGCGCGACGTGAGGCTCACGCGCCGAGGCACGCGGAGAAGGCGCCGAAGATCGCGCATAACGTAAGAGTGAGCCCGAGGACGATTCAGCAGCCGCGCTAGGTTCGACTCACTGGGTGTGGTTGGAAGACCGAGTCGAGCTCATTACGTTTGGGCTGTGTGAATCGAAATTTGAATTCAGCTGCTGTGTCTTTCCTGCTTCTGTAAATAGAGTCTTTGACTTCTTGTGTTTCTGGTCTAGGTTTCGTCTTCTGACTCTGTTATTTTAGCTCACGCGAATGGAGCATGTACTGAATTCACCAATGAAAACAGGAAAAAAAAAGATTGGAAAATTATGATCATCGGGGCGACAAGGAAACCGCTTGTGTACATTGTACTTCACACGATGATCTGAATATCCCCGGCGAAAAGATAGCATACAACTTCGAATTTCAACAATTCACGACCACGAGCTTGTTTAATCCCATCTTGTTTTACCTCGAGTCTGAAGATTGTCCCCTTCAACTAATCCTTCAGTGCGAACATGCTCCGGTGGTTTTAAGTAGCTTGATCACCCCGATCCCCAGCTACTGGCTTGCTTTCCGATCTTTCGAAGCGCTCTGATCACCGCCTCTGACGCCACGTTTCCGGTCACGGTCACCTTGTTCAGCTCCACGTCCACGTCATAAGTATCGACATCTGCAATTCGTTTTGCAAATTCACACAAGCGTCTCGGCTGCTTACGAAGGGAAAGAAGAATCTGTTGTTTCAGATCCGAAATTACCTTCCATCTTCTTAATTGCTTTGAGGATTTTCTTGATGCACTCTTCGCAGTGCCAACCCACCTTCAATTCCACCACCTATTATCGCAAGAACAAGGACAGAAAGGCCACCGATCATTCAAGCCCTCGAAAGGGGAAAGGGAGTTTCAAAAAGTAACAACATGTGACTGGAGACTTACTTACGTTAGTCATTTCTTCGACAACTGGTGGCGAAAATCTGCAGAGCTGAGGAAGACGAACGCTGTGGTTTCGCTTTAAACGGATCCAGGCGCGGTAGAAGGCGAAGTGAACAACTGGATGCTTTACGTTGGCGATGGAGAAGATGGTGGGAATTTTGCTTTTGCGAAAAGCTTCTTTACAGTTGGCCTTTGTTGACTCGTCTAAGCTTTCACGATGTAAGGGGGTCGGCAAAAAAGCTCCTGAATTGCCGCGGTGGAATGGCCATTCAACGGCTGGGGCTGAACGAGGTGATGTCGGTGGAGCCCAAGTCCTGTCGGCCCGACCACACTGTTCAAATTATTTGTCGATGCAGCGTAACGTCTGTGCTTATTGATCATTGGAACAAAGAATCAGTCTCATATTTCAAATTCATGCTACGAAGCTTAGACTGCAAGCTGGTCGTTTAATCAACTTGTTTGATAGGAGAAATCGCCCGCTTAGGTTTTTAGAATGCATGCCACACAAAAGAATAAAGGGAAAATATGAAGCTTAGGCCGTAAGCTGGTCTTGCTTCTTAAGGTGGATCGTATTTTTCGTTCAACCCTGATCAAAGGAAACTCCCTTCAACCGCTTTGATTAGTGAATTACAAATATAAGAGATCACCCAATCTTGAAAGGATTGTCGCGACCTAAAAAAATCGGATTTCTAAGCTAATGGATTATCAAGCTAATTATCTAATTAACTTAACTCGGACTCACCTAAGTCCATACCAAATCGCAACTTATGGCTCATTATTTAACAAGTAAAAAGATTTTCAAATTGGAGTCGCCACTAATCATTTTATGGTAAGCTGATTAGACACCAAAATAAAGTATTGGAAGAAATACTTTATTCTTACGAACCAGATATTCATTGAGTTTGGGAACTTAGTTATGCTAATGTTTCTATTAACACCCTTTCGATGCATTTCATTTCAATGAAAATTATATGAGTCGGCAACTTTCTAGGATTGTGATTTAAAATTCCAAAGGTGTAATTATTTTTTTTTATATTTAAATGAATGATGCAAAGCATGAATGTAATTGTATTGTGAGAACACAATTATTCTAGTGACGACTATTCTAATATGACATGAATGCGGGATGGTTTTTTTTTTTTAATCCTAGTGACATGCAGAACAACGTGACTTCTAATCTACATGTTATGCAAAAAATAACATGAATTTAATCTAAATGACATGTTGTATTAGAGTAGACTAATCTAGTAATTTAAAATGAACGAGCCTCATTCTAAATGAGGTATGAGCGCGACATGACTTCAATGACTTATCAAGTTTATGACATGACGAATAATACGACACGTAAAAATAATATGACAAAATGACATACCGAACTATATGATATGTCAAACTTTAATGACATGGCAAAATATATGACATGACTAATCAATGCGACATGAAAATGACATAGTGGTTATGCGACTAGGCCTAAACAACGTGCATATGTAAAATGAATGTGTTCAATCTACATGAATAGAATGTTCTAAACTATATGCAGTCTACATGAATGAGATATTTTTGGTGTTTTGAGTAGATTTTTTTTTTTACGTGACAAATCAAATCATGCATGATCATTTATGAAAATATTTTCCAATTCGAATTAGATAACGAATTGGATCGAGGAATTAAATCTGGTGGTTAAGATTAGATATCTCGATCCCCATGCCATCGAGACAAATCTCGGAGTTGAGATTAGTCCGAGTTTGCACGTTGTAGGTGGGAATCACCCCATAATTCGAATTGGTTTTCTAATCTAAAAATATGCCGAAGATATCAAAAAATTCAAATAGACAACTAATATATATTGCGATATCAACAGATAAAGTTTGCTTAACTAAAATATCAACACAATATTTGCATCAATTCAAAAACGAGAAATAAAATATGAATGAATTGGATTTTTACCCGATATGAAACAATTTCATATTCGTGGCCTCCCGCTTAAACCCAATACGTCGCGGATGGAACTGATTTTCGTGAGGATTCGTATGGCTTTGGAATCGCAGCTCGGTTTGGCTTGCTCATGGTGGACTTGCGGATTGGACCAGTTCGGATAGGGAGCTCGGTGCTTGAATGGTCGCAACGAACGATCTGCTGGGTTGTTGACTCGAACAAGCCCGGGCCAAGAGAGCCACCACTCTTCTTGGAAACACTGAAGCTCTTTGTCGATGACACCGAAAAAGATTAGAGATGTTGGTTCTCTAACTCTTACCAGCATGGATCCTTTTTGGCGTTAAATGCATATCCTGTTGAAGCCGTAGAGGTTTTTATGGAGAAAACATTTGGCTGACTCGTCTCAGGCTTTCTTTTCTTTTTCCTCTAAGATCAAAAACACTCTGAACATGGCTTCACTTTTTCTGCTCCCTCTGTTACCGTCCAGCTTTTCCTCTAAACCTCACTTGAACGAAGCTCCTCCTCCTCACACTTTTCTCTTTCTCTAGCTGGACGAAACTCACTCTTTTTTTTTTTTTTTTAAGAAAAACCTCATCTAACTTTTCTGCCCCTGTGATACTTTTTCAAGGAAGTCTCCCCCCTCACCCTTCTCTCTCTCGCTAGGAAAAAAAAAACCCCATTGACAGTTTATTGACGGTCTCTTTTACAGACCCAAGAAAAATCCCCACAACCCTTCATGTGCCCGTGAAATCCCTTGATCGTGGGGGTTCGGCAACCTACTGACTTTTTGCTCGAGATTTTCTTGCCATGAAAGTAGTGCTCAACCGCGCCTAGAATGATTCCGTGGATTGCCCATATCACTTTTGATATCTCACAGTTTCAGATTTCTTCCAATTCGTTAGTGGAGAGAGAGTGAGTCCAAGGGAAGCTTCGCGTTCCGTTTTTCTCTCTCTTCGGGAAATGCTTCTCTTCTTTTCTCGTTGCGCCCACATTCTTTTCATTTCCCTATTATTTGATAGTATCTTTTCTGTTCCCAAAAATCTTGCTTTTTCCCCCCTTTCACTTGATCCACGCCCTAAAGAGCATGTTCTATTGCGAGACACCCATACTTAGAATATCACTCGAGAAATGAAATGTTTTGCGATATTTGACCAGAAGACCATTGGCTTGATTGATTTTCAAATTCTCCTGAGCTTAATCCAAATTGAATCAAGTTCATCTAACGTCGGTCCCACTTAAATGCAAATGTAAATGCATGCAACAATAAACAAATCTAAGTGATTACTATATGAAAATAATTTTAACATTTTAGCTAGGGACTGATTTAGTCCCTAATTTTTATGTCATAAATGGTTAAATAAGAAATCAAAATTTAGGTGTCAAACAAGGATTATCCTCTTAAATCTGTTTCATTAGGAAGAAGCGCATATGCCTAGTGATTATCTACATGAATCAATTCTTGTGTTCTGGAGGGGGGGCCAGATCCAAATTTATTGCGTGCATTAGGCTTCCTGGGAGAGCCCAATGAAGCTTCTGGGCCATTCTTACTTCCTGACTACTCGAGTCCAATTGCTGAGATAGATTTTGTTATAGGCAGGCTGTTTAACGTATAATTAAAGAGGATTTTCAGTTTTTATATGCGCAAGGAACGGCTCCATGTTAAAACCTGAAGCTTTTGCTTGGCCTAAAATTGTCTAACTGAATAAGGGTGCGTTTGACATGCCTCTAGGAAGGGACATTGCGCCTCCTAAAGGCCTTTGTGACAAAGTTAAGGCGTTTCGTAACAATTCGCAAAAAAACCAAAGTACAGCTTTGCTAATGCTAAAAGCCCAATGCAACTTGGGACTACGGCCCTATTTGGTTCAGCATTTGGCTAAGGGACTTTGAGAAAATGCAAATACTTTTGGGCTAAAGGATTTTTTCAAAATGCAAGTAGTGTTTGATAAAGTATATTTTAAAAACATATTTGAAAAGTAACTTTGACGTAAATGTTGTTTGGTAAAAATGAACTTTGTAAAATATTTTTTCTTTTTGAAAAAAAGGCGACGGCGGCCGGAGGAGACCAGCGACGGCGGCTAGAGGAGATCGGCGACGGCAACGGCGGCGGCGATCGGTGATGGCGGTGGGCGGCAGCGGCAAGGGAACGTGACAAAATTACAATAATAAAAAAATTAGAGGTACTTTGGGCTAAAGGATTTTGGAAAACATTTGAGATGCAATTAAATCTCCCCAAAGTGAGCCAAAAAATGAACTAAACACCATTTGCATTTGGCCAAGGGACTTTAGAGCCCCAATGCTCATTTGCAATGCTGAACCAAACAGAGTCTACCATTGACTTTCAGCATTCTGAAAAATGTTGCTTTCAAGTTTATTGAAACGTTTTTCCTTCCAATCTTGCGCTCACTGATATCTGCATACTCCTTTTTTGCCCTTTGTTACTGTTTATCGCCCGGTCGAGCTTGTTAAGCATAAGGAAGACGGTTTTGAAGGCGATGAAAGGGAGCGAGACAAAGGCCGACTGCAGGCCTGAGGCATAGGGCGGCATTTCTTCGTCGGCAGCAGAGGCTCAGTGGAAGAAGATCCACATTGGGCTGGATAGGAATGGGGAACTCCAGAGGATGATGAGAATGATGAAGATACAAGACAAGATGATAAGCGAAGAAAGAGGGCAAGCCTCCTTCATGAATTCCCTATTCACATCGATTTTTTTTTTGTGGGTCATACTATTCACATCGAACTTGAAAACAGAAGAATGGGATTAATTTGTATGCCAGTGGGCGAAATGCGAAGTGGCAGATCAAAGGCATTCTCGAAAGTCAAAAGCCTATCATGGGTGTGGCCACCATCCTAAGTTTCAGCATCCGAAAGAACAAATTCGCACGACTCACTGTTAACAAGTAGACACTCCCCACTTGAAGTCTTGGGATATTCTCGTCCCTCATCAACTTTCATAAGCATCGCAATTATCAATTTCCCCTTTTCTTTCATCTTTTCTTTTCCCTCCACGATAGCAAAAGCTTTTGTTTGCTAAGGAAAATAATGGCGCGACGTTCGATACGCCACACTAACGAAGGAGACCAAAATTAGAATGTCTAAAAAATCCTTAGCCTATTGCACTTTTGTCAATTCAATTCTAAATATTTTAATTTTGTCACTTCAGTTCTAAATTCTTTCACGTTTTGTCAACGGAATCCATCCAATCAATTTTAGCTGAAGATCACCAATGCGGACATTGGCTATTGTACGCGGCACAACCGGTCTGCTGACGTAGATAATTTTTAATAATATTCTAATATATTTTTTCAATTCTTTATTATTTTTCTCCTTTTTTCTTTGACTTTTTTTTCTTTTTCCATCTACCAGCCTCGAGTGAGGGACGCCCATGCCCACTTAGGCGAGGGCAACCTTCTCCCGAGGCTGATGGGCGACCATCGACGAAGCCCGGCAATGGCAAGTGGAGGCAAAAAGCAAAAAAGTAAAAACGAAATAGAAAAAAGAAAAAAGAAAAAAAAAGGAAAAAATAAATATTAAATATTAAATATTAAAATATCATTAGAAATTGTTAATATTAGCATCGGTTGCACCACGTAGGATGGATGATATCCACTTCAACGATTTTCGGTCAAAATGGGCCGAATAGACTCAATTGACAAAACATGAAAATGTCTATGACTGAATTGACAAAATTAAATAGCTTAGAACTCAATTGACAAAAGTTCAATAAATTTAAAATTTTTTGGGCAAATTTTCCCAAAATAATGGTGTGACGTTTGATACGCAATACTAACAAAGAAGACCAAACTTAGAATTTGTCTAGGAATTTGGAAAAAAGAAAAAGAACCGGTGCTTGTTGCTAACGGGGGAGTATGCATATCCTATCTTTCGCATTCTCCACCACGATCAAGAAGCATTTCAACTTCCAAAATTAGGTCGTTCGTTCGTGACGGTGAAGGTGACATGACCAAGATTTTTATCAAGAATATACGGACAACAACAAGCGTTTTCCCACGATGATTCTATTCGATTCGATGCCTTAAGCCAGAAATGGAGATATTCGCAGTTGCTTTTGTGCTTGTCGATGAACGTCCGATTCATCCACACAGCCACAGCATCATAGGGGCTTTGATTCGACACCACGAAGGCGAAGACTTGACAGACTTCTTCAAATGGGTGTTATCAAAGGTCTCATCAGGGTTTAGCTCTCAGAAACAGTCATCATCTTCCACAAACTTTTTGAATTAACGTTGATGTTTTTTCCCATGAACAGAATGGACAAGCCATTAGATTTTTTCATCTGCCCAAAGCCTGCCCATCATTCATGTTGACGTAGTCCAAGTAAAATTTCTTTTTCGTGCGATAAATTTAACAATGGGACAGATAAATCTACTGCGAAAATCCAAGTAATTGGTGATAAACGAATCTCTCCCAACTTGATCGTCAGCAAACATTCGTGCGTAACTTTCCCGAGATTCGAATGTAAGGAACGGACAAGACGTTGAGGGAGGACTACATGCAAGATGCGTCGAATAATCTCCATGAAATACGAGATAACATTTGCTTCCTCGGACATTCTCAACAGAGGCTAGACCCAAACCCCCTTTTCTTCCCTGCAAAGAGCAGTTTCTTTTCACTTGTCCTTATATTATTTGAACGGCGAAACCCTAATATTGTATTCAGACTCTATTCGGTACTGACATTTTGGCGATGGCGAAATGAGCTCCAGCTTTTTATAAGGTTTCAACAAATCCCTCGTAGTTGCAGCGCCTCTAAAGATGTGGCTATTTACGGCAATTTTTATCGTGAAGTTTCGCTTGAGGTGCAACAATATTAAAACGTACATTATCAAACATAAAACTTTTGATTGTTTACGATCTATAATTCAACGATAGATAGACCAAACGGGTTATAGTGCACATATAAAATATAGGGTGAAAAGAAGATAATGGAATATGCTCCACTGCATATTCTCTTATGATGGCATTTTGTAGAATTCCATCTAGAATTTTCCATTGCTAGTATTCGGTCGTGATTAGCAAGACAAAGACAAATTGTTATCTGTGTAAGGCCCACTCCTCTCGCGTCCGATTAGTGTGTGGAATTCCAAAACCCCAAAAGGGTCCATTCGATTCTCGAAAAAAATTACTAAATTGATAAATATTTTTCTGAAAACGCTCGTGAAACCTACCCAAGTTCCAAAATCCGGATCCTAGGTTGCTTTCGCGAAATATTTTGTCTCTACGGACAATGTTTTACACTGAAATCGCCTTCAGGTAAAATGAGTGATTTTCATTTGAGAGATTTTGCTAATATCAAACTTCAATGGGCAGTTATTCTGTTGACCTTAAGTCTGGAACTTTAGTTTATGGATATTACATTGACCTATTACATATCCCCTGTCACGCTCGCAGGGTACATGTCTTGCTGCGAAGATCCCATCCCAAACCCGAGAAAATGTCTGTTGAGGTAGCATCAGATCATAAGGAACATGCGCAAAATTGCCAAAAAGGTTGTCTGCTTCATCAAAAATTTGTCTGAATGTTTTCCTTGCATTCACATAGGTGTTCTCTTGGAAACTAGTAATATATCCGTGCCAAATCGAGAATAATAATATTAAATACAATTACCTTGATATATATAAGATCTAACTTGAACAATCCTTTAATAAATATCTAAATGTAAGAAAACGATTGATATGTAATGAATTCATAATTTCTTCTTTTTGTCAGAAGAATAATCACTCTATAAGTGAGCTTATTGGAAATACATTTAGCATAATCTCTTTCTTTGATTTTTTAACGGAACTTTTTTAAAATTGAGATGGCGTTGAAAAAAAACGTGACACTCCTCTTATTTATATCGATCGTCTAAATATGAGATGTAGCTAACTAATAACCTACATTTCGTGACAAAAAAATTAACTCCTTATTTGATAAGCTTGGAAGCACATACATAAGTCGAAAGACACCAAATTAACATTAAATCCAATTGACCAAAAGAAAAAAGAAAAACGCATAGAATCCACATATTTGATTTTGATATCAATATGGTTACTATGAAACACTTTGTTGTTTGAGTTGAGAGTAAAAAAAGCATGCAGTAAATATTGAATTTAGTGCACTATAATGTGAACTTAAATATACTTATTTTTAGTGCAGATTAAGTTTTATTCTCGTATGATTTCATGCGCTGTAATACTATGTTTTTATATCAATTGTTGGCAAATACACAAAAAAAAAAGGTAAATTTTTAAGACAATTCATAGGAAAACATTGCATATAAAAGTAAAACAAAATTGAAAGAGTGGGTTGGTGGGTGACAGTAGCATTGGAAGCTACTTCTGTTTTTATTTGGATGTTGCGTGCGATGTCATGATACCCCGTGCTTCAAATCAAAGGAAACAAATTTGTAAGCAATCACATAATCTCGAGAAAATTAACAAAAACCACGAAATTAAAACGAAAAAGGGCAATATTTACCACAATTTTTAATTTTAAAATAAATTTTTTGATCACGAGGTTTATAAGACTCGCAAAGGCACGCGATTTTATTACACCACAACCATCCCGCAAAACCGACAAATCCTGATAAGACAAAGACCAAATGGGCTTCTCCATGACAGTTTCACCCATGACCCAAAACGACACGACAACTTAACAGAAACGACAGACCCTCTAATTTAACTAACGCAATCACAAATAGAAAGGCGAACCAACGGCTCACATCACTCTCGACCATAAGCAACCGACGGTTGCAACGCGTGCAACTTTATTCTCTCCTACTAACGGCCACGCTGGATCACACGAGAGGTCGTTTCGATTATATCGCCAGGACGAGACCGGGTACGGACTTCCCGACCCGATTCGAGAGGCTGCTCTCCCAAATCGACGGACAGTGTTGAGAGCCCGGAGCCGGAGCAATCTCGGACCCCAACGCGGACGGTGAGGATCTGCTCGCGCCTCCGAGGCGCGTGACGGTAAGGGACGTGTTGAAGTACTCCCTCACCTGCGTGACTATCCCATCGGCGACGGTCCAGGCATGGGCCCAGTAGATGGAGCGCTTCTGGTCGCAGCCCTCGGCTAGGACGATGGACCCAACGGACGTGATCGAGGCAGGGGCGAATTCGAAGCTGTCGTCGCAGGTCGAGCTGGACGCTCCGGTGAGGAGGCGCATCAAAAACTGGTGCGTCGGGGGACCATGGAACCACCACTCCAGGTCAGGAGCTACGATCCGGTGGACCGTTCCCACGTCGCGGGTGCGCAGGGCTTCGTAGAGGGCGCGTACGACGCCGCAATTGCTGGGCTCTCCTTCCTCCAGAGTTTCCTGAGGGTGAGCCAGTTCGGAAACCTACTCGCGCCTTTGAAGGGAGAAAGGAGGGTACGAGGGAGAGAGCGCTTTTGCTTGGAACGGAAGAGGATGAGCGAGAAAATGATGACAGGCCTTGCACACACAGGAGTACCGAGAGGCATTTTATAGGGAAGGTGAAGTCCGGCATTTTTATCCTCTGCATCCAATTTATTCTGGCCTTTCGCTGCAACTTCTCTGAATTGGGACACGTGGCTTACAAGGGCAAAACGGTCATTCTGTGTGAAGGATGTGGGGGCGTGTTTCCTTCGATGTGATGGTCAAGGGGTGACGTGTCGGGCCATGATAGGCGGATCCAGGGATTTTGTGCGCGTCTGAACAGATGAGGGTTGAGAAAGTCCATAGAGAGTGAAAGCAGATTTTTGTTGACTCGCCTCGGACTAACACACGGGATTACCGGCGAGGATAGGGATTTCTTATCTAAATCGACACGCTATGGAGTTCCTAATTAGGGGAGGTCGCCCAAATTTAGAGAATATCCAAACCGGTTTTGCGATAAACCAGCAAAATCGGGGCGTGAAAACGAATGGGGCTCATCATCCACTATCGATTGAGCAATAACGTGATGATGTCGCTAATCTTGATAAGCACGAGAAGCGAGATCTTGTGTTAAATAAGTGATCAAGCGAAAAACACGTCTTGATCTCGATGACACAGAGACAGAGAGGCCTAACTTCCAATTGCCCGCGACTCGCGATTTTAGTTTATCACAGTGCATGGTTTCGATAATGTAAGACGGATGTATGTAATTTCTCCTATCAATCGGGGAAGACAACTCAAATATCAAGCCTTTTATATGTTACAGTATTTAATTACTAAATCACGTTTTCATGCACAAGCTTAAACTTCTAGAGCAGTGATAGATCTCACATGGTATTAGAGCAGAAAATCCTAATTTTTCGAAAAATTTCGGACTCTATTTGCCCATGTAACTTTTATTTACAAGTTTAAGTTTTTAGAACAATAAAAATGCTGAATTGGGTAATCAACTTGACATTGCACTCAAATATCAACTTCAGAGATAATTGACTAGTTTATTTGTGGAGTATTATTTGCCGCTTTTAGGGTAAATAGAACATTTCTCTTGATTCTCTGTATCTATCGGAATTGCACATATATGTATATATGTGTGTGCATATCCATTTGATTGTGGATATTCTTGATTGATATATAACACTAATCTAATAAAGCTTATAAATAGGATCATGTCATGTTCGTTCTTTAGTACGGAAATATTCAACAATTTTCATAATTCTTTTTTTGCATTTTATTCTTATCCGATGAAAATCCTAAGTGAAGAATATTATCTATGAACTTTTTTTTCAAATTAAAGACTTATCACGGTGGTCTTTTAGATTTTTAAACTTCAACCATATGATATCACAAATAAACTTTATGAATATGAACCCGATTTAAATAAATCGAGAGTCCATTATTATATCTGTCTAGCGGGAAAAGATCAAGAGAAAAGGAGACAATCACAACAACTACATAAACCTATGAGATTCATGATGACTCCTATAGGGTCAAATTGTCCAAAAAATCATTAACCTATTGCGGTTTTGTCAATTTCTTTTAATTTTATCAATTGAGTTCTAAACCCCTTTATACCATGCCAGTTGAGTCCATGTAACCAATTTCGACCAGAAATTATTGATGTGGACGTCAACCATCTCGCAATGGCACGATTGGCGCCGACGCGTAGGGGTGAGCGATTCCATGTTCTTTACGGGTTCCACTTGAAAATTAGAATATACCCATCAAAACAGGTTCCTCATCTTTTTGAATCTGGAACCGACCCTGGAACCTACCCTATCACAGGTTCAAGGGTTGGTTCCAGGATACCCGAGAACCTATCAATTTATTTTATTTTCTTTTCTTTTTTCACTTTTAGTTAAGCAAAATAAAAGTGAACGTTGCAATATCTAAGAGAAAGTAGAGGTGGGTAATTTTAGGTTCCGTATAGGTTACACTTAGAACCCGAAACTAATACATTAGAACACGTTTTTCATTTTTTGGAACCTAAAAATTTGTTTGACTTCAGATTATACACTTATTATTGGACGCCATAGAACATTGTAGGATTGTGCAAAAATATATATCAAGAAAAATATAGAAATTTGTTTGAGAATCTAGAGTCCGGGTTTCGGGTTCTAGGTAGCGAAATATGGAACCTACCCGTTGGAACAGATTCATCAATTTTTGGAATATGGAACCTACCCTACATATCTTGGATCCTGGAACCAGGCTGGATTCTACGGGTTCCGATTCCAGGTTCTCGCTTCTACTCTAAAACCATGCTCACCCCTACCGACGTGGATAAAATTTAATAATATTAAAAGTTTATGACTAATTTGATAAAACTGCAACAGGTTTATAACCTTTTGGACAATTTTTCCATTCCTATAAGCTAAGATGCTCCACGAGCATATAAATCTCATCGATACTGTAATTAATATAGCTAAGCAAGCGGACCATCCTTATAAGCTGCCAGAAGAGCTCGGGTAAGCAAGGTGTGCAAATGCCAAAAAGCCGCCATAACGAGGCGGGTTGACCCGAACTCGGTCGGCGAGCCCAAGCAATCAATGAACATCCACATCAAAATGGCCCACAACCGAAGTGGCGGGTAAAACTAGCTCTTCTCCGGACTGCTTCGCCAGTTGGTCGTCCGATCATCGCAGCTGTTTCTTTTGCAATTTGTCTTATTTTTCTCTTTCTTTTTGTTTTTTTTTTCCGAGTGTGAATTAGTTGTCGATTTCCCCTCTTTATTAACTTATTAGGCGACGCTTTTTACCCTTTCACATAATTAATCAAAAGTCTCCACTTCTCCTAATTTTTTTTTCTCTTTTGGGGTTTCTTTTCAAATCTTTTCTCGAAATTTTGCCGGCATGGCGGCTTCTTGGCGTCAAATCGGTGCCGCAATGTCTCGAAGACTATTAAAAGAAGTCGTTTCACCATTTTTCGTCTTTTAAACTTATTTTACGATGTCAATTTGGTTCTAAATATTTTAACTTTATCGATTTATAGTGTTTTTGTTTGAGCAAGAGAACTTTTCGCGAATTAGTTTCAAGAACTTCACACATTTAATTTGCCGAAGATGATCAATAAACAGAAAACCATTTACAGTATAAAGTTAGGAAAATGATATTTCCTAACCAGGAAGGGGGAAAATCATTTTTATTTAGGGTCACACTATTTCCACCTCTTCTATAGCTTCGTACACAACAAAGTCAGCACATGGACTAAATTACCCTTACTGTCTAAGGATTGTCTCTGAGAAATAATCCGAGGTTAGTTGGCCTTCATTTGGTTGGGAGCAATGGTTGGGAAAAAAACATAAGCTAAAGATAAACCAAGTCGGAACATAGACTAAATTACAACTAAAATGTTGGATCCACACCTTCAAAACTCTCTCTCTCCCTCTCTCTACTAAATTACAATTTCTATTACTAATCTCTTCGATGATCCATCGTGATGGCATTTAAGCAAGAAGATGGAGTCAGGTTATGTGTTTAGATCCAATTAACTTGCCTTTTCCGGCCAATTTAGTTGCGTATTTTGACCGAGGGCATTTTGGACTATTTAATTAATAAAAGGTGCGTTTTATCCATATCGAGAGTCTAAATAGAGTTCCCCTTTTATTTTTTCACAGAACTTTCCCCAAAACAAATGTACCTTTAGACCTAAATCTTTACACGCAAAATTTTTATGGAGCTAATTTCTGCCGAAAATCACTAATAAGGCAACGTGTCGTGTCATGCGGGACGGCCGGTGATAATTAAACCGCCACATTAGCGATTTCCGACGGAACTTGATCGGAGGTAATTTTCCCCCACCATTTTCGCTGGCACAAAGCTGCCTGCGTTTCCGAGAAACCTCATGCGGCGAGGACAAATTTCTCCCCCACGCAGCCAACGCAAATACGACGGAATTGTGGTCAGACGCTAGGCGCTAGCCTAGATGCACTCTATCGTCTCATTCGAGCAACTTGATACGTGACCAAC
Source organism: Rhodamnia argentea (assembly GCF_020921035.1). NCBI lineage: Eukaryota > Viridiplantae > Streptophyta > Magnoliopsida > Myrtales > Myrtaceae > Rhodamnia > Rhodamnia argentea. The sequence goes on along the minus strand of NC_063154.1, from coordinate 2,040,085 downwards.
CCCCCATACGAGATTCATCAGATCAGACGACCCAGATCGGCCATTCTACCGTGAGACGGAGTTCAGGGAAGTCCTCCTTGGCCTTAAAAACCTGGAGACAAAAGACCTCTCCACCTCCAGTCCACCATGACCTAATTTCTTACTGGTTTTCAGGGCCGAGCAATTTCAGCTAAGGCACGGACAAGCGCCACGACCGATTTGCACCATTAATAGAAAAGACTTCATGGGAATTCCAAACCTGCTCAAGCTTTGTCAGCTTGTGTGACCCAATGACATCAACCTCGATGTGATTTCGACCTACTTTTTGTTTTTTTGGGCCACCCTTTCGACCCACTTAACTTGTCAGCTTGTGCGACCCCATGACATCAACACCCGCCGTCCCATTGCTGTGCTCTTGCTGTCCGAACAATTAAACAAAAACTATTGTGTCCCTGTAGGTGTTCCAGCCGTATATGCGTGTGAACATATGTGCAGCCTTTACTTACAACGTGAGGACGTATCGTCTGGACTCGACAGATATATTGTCGGTCGTGTGATCTGACTCGTTAGATTCATGGATCTCACACGATATATGAAAAAATTACCCAAAAAATTATAAATCTATCGTACTTTTACTAATTCAATCATAAACCTTTTATTTTTACCAATTGAGTCTTGAACATTTTCATGCTTTGTCTATTTAGTCAAAGTAAATTTCGATCGGAAATTGCCGATGTGGATATCGACTATCTTGCATGGTAGGGCCAACACTAACTTAGAAAATTATTGATAATATTTTCATGTTTTTTTGAATTTGCTATTACTTTTATTACTTTTTATTTTTTTTCTTCCGTGACAGGCGAGGATTGCCGGGCCGCGCGTAGATATGGATGAGGCCATCGTGGTTGCGAGTGAGGTAGCTTTGCCCAAATCTGGGGGAGGCTAGATCAAGCGGGGGTCGTCAGGCCCTCGCCGACCACTAAAAGAAAAAAAGAAAGAAAGAAAAGAAGAAAAGAAATAAAATATGAAAGATAATAAGATATTATTAAAATTTATCTACTTAAGCATCGACTATGCCACGTAAGATAGCTAACATCTACGTCGACGTTTTCGGGCTAAAACCGACCGGATAGACTCAATTGGTAAAAAAATGAAACTGTTTAGGATCAATTGGCAAATTAATTGCTTTAAGACTGAATTGACAAAAAATTCAATCGATTTAGAACTTTTTAGATAATTTTCCTCACGAAATCCACGCATCCTGAGTTGACTCCATTGCATCTCATGGATGGAGTCTAGAGCAGAATTCGACTAAACTGGCCGATTTTCTTTGCTGTTTTTCTCTTCCCTGTTTCCACTTTTTCAAAGTTACACAGCAAATGAATGTCCTGTGCTGTGCATAATCCCAAGGGCGGTGGATCAGCATGGCTGTTCGCAGAATCCCAGTGGAAAAGCAGCAAAGGAGCACTATCAATCACCATCGGTGACCAACTCCAAATGCTTTTTCTGCTTTCCCCCTTTACAGTTTGACAATATGCAGAACTTTGTAATTGTGCATAAATTAGTCATGAGGTTTGCTTGCTTTCTCCGTGGTCATTAGTGGAAGTTTGAAGGTTTCGGTGGATGACCTTCTGTGTGCCCCCTTTTCTCAACCAGGGCTGTACTTTTTTCCTCCACTCTTTTCCAATCGACTGAGGGCGTGCATAACAACACTTCTCGATTATAATTCCTGCTTTAGAAGTATTTTTGAAACAGAAATCCGTTTGATGACATAACTTCTAAGAGAGAAATTAATTTGGTTATGCAATTTCATTTTTCTACTTGTGAAACTTTTTTTTTTTTTTCCTTCTCCGTAAGTAGTTTTGGAGCTACTTGAAAGTGTAAAAAAAAGTTTACTTCTCTCGAGAAGGAAAAAAAATCAACTTATGTTCGAGAAGCGAAGTAGGAAAAATCAATTTCCGGCCATAAGTTGATTTCTAGAGTAGAAGTATTACCATGCGTGTCCATCCTTCAAATTGTACCCAAAATAAAAATGATGTCTATCTTTGTCGTGGTTTTGAAAATTGGGGGCATGGTGGTATAACTACCCATTTAGGGTGAGGTTTTTGAGTAAACAATTTTTTGGGAATTGATTGTCCGAGGTGAGGTTCGCAAAAATGACATAGTCAATGGAAATTACTTTCCAGTTAATGAAAAATTCATGCATAAAATTATGAAAATGAATTCCTATATCCAAAGAAGTGAAAATACTTTTCAGAATTGCTCATTTCGATTTTTTAATATTTATTTATCTTATATTATATATTTTTATACTTTATTTTTCATATTTTTCTTTTTCTTCTTCCTCCGCCTGATTCTGGACATCGGTCACACGAGGTCAAGCCTCATTGGTTGCGAGGCCTTGGCAATGGCCGACGGCCGGTGACCGACCACACATATCCAGAGAGCTTGAGCATGCCCGAGGCCGGTGAGGCTAGACCTCATGTGACCGGTTGCCGGCCGTTGTCGAGGCTCGAGGACCGGCGGAGGAAGCAGAAAAATAAAAAGATAAAAAGTTCTTAAAAAATTCATGGTATTTTTTCAACTCGGATAAATTCAAAGATCGAAATCATTTTCCAAATGAGTTCTAAACATCAGCAAATGTTTTCGGTCACATGTCAACAAATAAAGGAAAACAAAACCATTTTCCCCATCGGAAATCATTTTCTTTTTACATGAAAATTTCTCCCAAATGATAGTTTTTTGCCCCTTCTAGCGAGCGATATCTAAAGCCAGTTTTCACGTTGCTAGATACAATGTCGGTCGCCGGGAATACGCGGGATGATTACTTCCATGTGATATAGTCAACTCCCCGAACCCACCTCCATGCCTGCTAGTGCTCATATGACTCGGATCTGATTAAGCACACACTCTTCGACACTAACTCACCCCTTTCTTCTACCGAAAGTGACGCTTTGTGGCCTTACTACACGTTTACTTTCCTCGTGCACGTCCGTCATCTCCACATCCTCTGGCAATACAGATGCGCCCAACATTGGGCTAACCTCACCATGGGATTTGTGGGCCGGAGGGAAAGTGGGTAGGCTCAACAAGAACTCGATTAGCTCCTTTTTTTCCGGGTTTGTTTGGGGATAACACGAATTCATTCGTTCGGAAACCAACTTTGAGCTTGCCTATGTTTGTGGTTGTCTTGAGATAATCGAGGTTAATAAGCTCATTCGGGTCGCGATATGACATGCTTCGTCAGCTGTTCAATTCAATAATCATTCATTGGCTTGTCAGTAATAGACGGAAGCTCCAGTCACGAGGATGAGGCAATTGCATTAAGATTTTAGGTATTAGCTAGATATCCCAAAACAAAACGGCTTAGTTCCAAATTATGGTTAAATAATTGTATACAACGTAGGTTTCGTCAGACATTGATGTTCCCATTACAATATCACATTCTCATATGAATAATATGGTGCACTCCAAATCTTTAAATAAATATAGACAGTTACTTTCAAAGCTATTTTATTTTTATTTTATGGGTCGTTAAATATTTAAATAATTGTTGCCGTATAAGCCACAAGCAATTTCAGCGTTTCGTGTATTTTATAAACAAAACCAAAAAGTGAGTGGACAGCAGTCGCCCCTCTCCACAAAAGAAAGGCAGAAAGCCATTACCTAGATGACATCACAAGAACTGAGATGACCAGACAGCTTAATGTATTTATTATGTAGAAGTTAATATCATTCGAAAGACATTAGTACTTAAAAGAGTTATCAAGCACATATTTGCAAATCCAAGCCCCCAAGATGAAAAGAAAACACCAGGCAAGCCAAGCAATCTCAACAAGTTATAATCGTCAGAGATAGACCCATACACACGAACAGTTAAATGATGAACAGCTATCAAAGAAAGTAACAAGGAAGAATCATGTGAGATCATCCTCCTCTAATTCCTTGGCCTTCAGCTTTTCCTTTACCCTCAGCAGAAGAGTTGTTTTCCACGCATCCTACACAAACAAAAGAATAATAACCATGAAGAAGATACAGGATTTTCATCTCTAAATTCAACGCCAGGAGCAGGATCTTCAACTCTAAATTCAAGGCCAGGAGCACAGCATTTTAATGATACTTAAAGAACCAAAAGCAGAGAGGGTGAGTGCCAATTGCTTTCGTACTATCTAGGTAATGTCATGATAAATGTGCGAAATGATCTTTGCCAACACACAAGAAGGAAAAGCAATCTGCAGAAAGGCCAATTAGATAGTAACATGAGGCATGAGAGTGTTTTACCAAAGGAGTCATGCTGTCGAACTCCTTCACAACATCAGTGAACTTCACGACATCTTCTTCATCAATTGCATCAGCGATATCCTGGACAAAGAAAATAATTCTCACCTCTAACAATCAAACCACAGCAAATTGCAAGGTGAAAAACACAACAGGCAACATTTCTGTTATGTGAAAAAACAAAAAAATACAATACAACAGAAAGATAAAAGGAACTAGAACCACATCCGAGGGACAGCGAGGACTAAAAATAGAGGACGGAAAGTCCATTTCATATAAAGGTCAAAAAGGCAACACTCAGACAAATGGAGCAGGAACACTATCAACAGGTAAAACCTTTAACAATCTGAATTCACGTGTTCCAGAGAAAGTTGGATCAAGTTCCTGCAAGGCAAATGCGCATCCATGAGTTCAGTCCGAGAAACAAGGTAATTTATGGTTAAGGGCCAGGAACAAGACCTGATAGCGTTCCAGTGCATTTGCTATTGCAACTATATCGGCCTTGCAGAGTTGGCAAAGGCCAGCATTTAGCAGGTGTCCTTTCACTCCATACTTCAGTAAGTTGTTGTTAAGAGAATGCCGTGCTATCTCCTCATAAATCTCAATAGCTTTCTGGTATCTGAAAAGCATAACAGATAAAATATTCAGTATCCCATTAAGAATCTTCAAGCAACTTCAGTAGCACTACCAGTTGGCCTATCCTTACTATAATCGTGTTCAGCTGAGCATTCTTCATCTTATTTTTTCCTAGGTAACATATGTTGAGTATTTTACACAAGTGTGCATAAATAACATGTCTGCATATGAGTTTTTTTTTTTGTTGTGTGTGTGTCTGACACGTGAAAAAGGATATCCACTCTTGATAACAGAGAATTTTTGTCAATCAAGAAGCACCAGATGAACAGAGACAACGCAACAATATCATGCATCAGATAATTGACGAAGTTAATACAAATGAAGGTGCAACCAAATAAGCCAGCAATAAACTAAAAGAATGGGCAAACAAATCTGAAAAGCAGAATCAAAATCTTCTTTCAATTCAAAGTTCTCTTTAATGTCAGCTATGGAAAATCAAGTTGCATAAATTGCAGCCAAAAAACAAGATCAAAAGAAATTCATCGGTTGACTTAATTTTGTTGCCGTGTCAAACAGCATTAGCATCTAGCAATGCCGCTTAGCTAAAGAAAGGCTTACTGCTCTAGTTGAGCTGCAAACTGTGCAACCTTCTGCTTGCACTGGTTGGCAGAAGTGGTCACTTCTTCACTTTCGAAGAGCTCAGCTGCCCTCTCAAAATTGTCAATAGCACGTTCAAGGTTCTGCTCAGACTCATACAACTCACCAATATCCTACACAACAAAACCACAGGTCATCGGAGGCTGCCTCAGTCTGGGAGAACATAAATCAATGAGCTATCGTTTTCCGACATCTACATCCTGACGATGTTGAACAAGCGCAACTCACCCACTAAAGGCCCCTTACCCCTTCGCTGGCATCATTAGTCAATGAAAAAGAAAAAGAACAGAACCATCAGTGACCAATTCGTGTCATTTTATAATTTTTATTGTCCGTAATTTCACCAGAATTGAGTAACTGCGCTCCTCGGCCAGTTTGACCTCACACTAGAGCGACCACCACAGCCAATATCAATTAATCATTGGGTGCTCATCATGGATACCTCTTCACTTCCGTAAATTAACTTCCATAGCTAAAATATCCATAAACACTAACAATACTTGGCGAAGTCACATCTTTCATAAACACTAGTTCATTCCACCTGATTAAAGTCTTTCCCAATGTCATATCTCAAGGCAGTGTAAGCCTGTAATTAATAACTTTCATCAAACCCGACCTTGTTCCTAGAAATTCATCCATCAGGTGCGTTAAAGAAATGAGCACACTTTCTAAATCCTTGAAGATAATTGGATTCTGAGAAAGGGAAAGTTCCAGAAAACAACGCTCCGACATGATGGTTCATAAAAAAATCATGGTCGGCTAGGAATATCTCTCAAGGAAGATACTGCTGAAGCATGTTAATGCTAAGAGTGCTTTCACAAGGTCGTGTAATTGCAGGATTGATTCAGACTGATGTCAAAGAGAGAATTGCACCTTGTAATATCTGGCAGCCATATTGAGCCTCCCTATGTCCATGAACAAACTCACAGCCTGCTCCAAGCAAGTTATTGCCTCTACATAAAAAGTGGCTACGTCAGATAAAGATCATCCATGCCTTATTGAGACAAAAAAAATAGGGATAAGGCTTGGGAACAAAGAATGAACTGAAAGGCATACTTGATACTTACAGCGAGAAATGCAACAGCAAAAAAAAAAAAAAAAACAATCACGTGAACCCCAAGGAAAAGGCTATAATGTCCCTTCTTTTTTTTTTTTTTTTTTTGCTTGGAGGCTACAATGTCCAGAGGCCAGAGATTGCTAACAGCCCAAAGGACAAAAACATTTGGCCAAATGGAGCTACTAAGATTACGTTTAAAAATGATGGATTCAAGAAGGTTTTGCTGAAGCCTAGACAGAAACATCCAAATGGTCTTTACGCAAAAAAAAAAAAAAAACATCCAAATGGTTATTGACCAAGGAATGCCTTTAATGAGGAGCAAATAATCTTCCAATCATCTTTTGTTATCTTACATCAAGTATCAACAGACGCATACCCTTGGAGGATGTTTTCTTGTAGCAATTGGCAGCATCGACAAAAGAGGAGGCAGCTTCATGCTTGCTTTCACACTGTTGCATGAACCAATTGTCAAGTTAGTCTTAAGAGAGAAGCATATTGTCTGGTTTTCAGTCCTGGAAAAGGTAGGCACTTGCCTTTAAGTGACAGTTTGCTAACTTTATATAAGTTGATCCAGCTCGGTCCCCTGAAACATTGACAAGATTATGAACATTAGCAAGCCATAGGTTGCTCAACACGGCATGCCCTCTGAAAGCTAACCTAGATAGCTACAATCCACGAAGCTCATGGCGAACCAAACAAGTTCCATGGTTATTTAAAGGATCAAGATCAATATAGCTCTTGTGATACATATATCATCAATCCTACATGGACAATCGAGATAGAACCCAAGAATCAGTAACATTAGAAGCTATAGTATATATTATAAAGCCAAGTGAAACATTCATTTTTCTTTCCCAAACCCGCGCATTAACCTATTCAGTGAATCAATCAACCAAAAAGCATCAATCACAGAGAAACGGAAACGAAAAGAAACAAGTAAATAAGATGAAAAGAGACCAGGTAATCTTGAAGAGAAGTATGTCAGCGCCCAAGATATCCATCGGGAAAGACTTACAGTTACATGCATTTTCTAAACCAACCTCACCCTATCAATCTTAACCAAATCAAAATTAATCAACCCAAATATAAATTCAATCTGCCAAAACCCAGACACTCAACAAGCTTAGATCGCAAAACCACTCTCCTTCCCGGGGAACCAAAGCCAGAACAACCCTAAAGTACGACCGAGTTCCCGAATCTCCACGATCGCCTAAATGCATGCAAACGCAGTCCGCTACTTCGATCGTCTAAAGCAAGCGCGCGACACATCCACAGATTGTTCCCCAAAGATTTCCATCGACACGGAGTAAATCGGATTGAAATAGCAGAGCGGAGCGATTGTAATACAAGATTTGGCGAGCTTGAAGCAATTGGCGGCTTTGTCGTAGAGATCGGCGGCGTCTTCGTGCTTGGAGCTGAACAACCCCCAGCCATTCAACTTCTTCTCTGCTTTCTTCTCGAATTCGTCTCCTCTGGCCAATTGATCCCCCATTATCTCGGTTCCTCGATCGCGGAGTTCGTGAATTATCGGCCGATCGTGGAGACTGGTCGGATACGAAGCGGACTACTCTGCTTAAAGCAGAGACGCGTCGAGGTGGTGGCGACAGAAGGTCTTCGGTGGTGTGGAACGCAGAGAGAGGAAACGTGCTAAGAAAGGTGGAGAGATGTCCATGGAAGAGTCTTGTTGTCACGGATCGGGTCGGGTCGGATCGGTCTTCAACGTTGTCGGGTTCTTTCTCTATGCGGGGCCCCTTTTCCCAAATGGAGCCATTAGACGGGAGTCCATAGGACGGCCCAAAGAAGGACAAGAGCCCATGAGAAAGACCCGGATCTTTCACTGCATCCTCGACTCTCCCATACATTTTATGGATTCATACAAGGTCAATCTCCAGCATAAAATATCATTTATCCAATCAATTGTCAATTGAATTTTTTTTATCTATTAATGGAATGAACTCGTTTTTCAAAGTTAAAAATTATATATGCGTTGGCAATTGAACCCTACTTATGGAATCATTTTTAACTCGGTTCTATTAGATAAAAATCCTTTATTTATCGTTTGTAACGAAGAAAAAGACTTCCCGTGCCATAAGGACCCAAAAGCATTCTCGAATAGGTCACTACAAAGGCTTTATACTTGCAAGATTGAACTCGACAAGTGTAAAAAAAGTCATAAACCTATCGCATTAATGATAATTGAGTTTTAAACCATTTTCAATTGTGCTAATTTAATTCTAAACTTTTTACATTTGTGCCAATTGAGTTTATTCAGCCAACTTTAGCCGGAAATCGCTAACGTGGATATTGATTATCCTATGTGACACGACCAACATTAATGTGGAATTTTCTTATAATTATTTATTTATTTTTTATTAATTTGTTTTTGGTTCTTTCTTTTTTTTCCTTTTATTTTCTTCATTCATTCTTTTTTTAATTAAGGGTCACTGACACTAGGAAAGGGTATCACGACCTGGCCGCGAAGCTCTTGCCAAATCTAGGCCAAGTGGGAAGGGCGTCGTGACCCTCACCCATGTTGCCCTCACCTAGTACTGGCGGGGTCATCGGGCTTCGCCTATGGCAGGCATGGGTCAACTGTTGACCCTCGCCATCCTTTAATCAATAAAAAAAAGTATTGAAGAAAAAAAAGAAAAAAGAAAAATCAAAATAATATTTTAAAATAATAAAAAATTGTTTGAAAAGTCTATGTCAACGTTGACCGTGTCATGTTGGACGGTCGGTGTCCACGTTGGACGGTCGGTGTCCACGTTAACGATTTCATGCTAAAATTGATCGGATGAGCTCAATTGATAAAAATATAAAATTTTTAGGATCAAATTGACATAATTAAGTATTTTATGATTGAATTAGTATAAATACAATAAATTTAGGATTTGATTGGCCTTTTGCCATTGATGGATAGCTACATGTCTTTTCGAAACACCTAGGAAACTCTCACGATGGGCACGAGTACAGTCACTTCCAACTCAGCTCCGTCATCCTTATAAATTAAAAATGGAACCAAAGAGGAGACATGCAAAAAGTTAAAGAACCAAATCATACCCAGAAATCAAATCATGACATGGACATAGGAATCTCGCTTTTCAAGCATGCTTTCCCACTACAGCTTTATTAATACTACTCCCTACCTCCGTCCATCCTTTGCTTTTTTCTTTTTTCTTTTTGGTCGAACCATCCTTTTCAACTGTCCGTATTTGACCACAATCCTTATTCCGAGACGTTGATTCTCTCTCTCTCTCTCTCTCTCTCTCTTTTCCGCTAATTCAACAAAGAAGAACGTTTGACCCAAAAAAAAAAAAAAAAAAAGAAGAACGTGTTCAATATCGACACGGATCTCCCAAAACCCACCCCCGTCGTCCCCTTTAGAACATCAACAGAAACCATGATTGGAGAAAGTCAGTTTGGTCACGTGTTTTTACAAGTTTCTGTTCGTCGAATCTGCTGAAATACATAAGTGGTTTGTATCATAGAAGTTACATATCGAAAAATGAATGTGATGTAAAGTAGTTAATATATTCAAATTGGTCATGAATTCATTGACTTAAATTTTTGAGTAAAGATGAATTCAATTGGATATGTTAATGAAGGTATTAGACCTCTGCTATATGCTCCCAACAAAAGATTGCTCGAGCGGGACCATCCAATAAGCCCGTGTCAATTTGTTGGCAAAGACAAAACCGAATTGGATGTTATGTTTCCAACCCAGGTCAAACCCATCCCCCCTAAACTCATTTCCGTCCCCATACATTTCTGCATTCTCGAGGCTGCGTTGCTCTACGTCTGCGTTCATCCATTATTGCCCACCAACCATTCTTTAGTCCCACTCCGAGCTGTCAAATAATCTTAAAAAAGGACATAAGCTGGGAAGCGTCCATCGAATTTACGTCCTTGTCCTAATCTTACTTGGGAAGAATTACAGACATTTCCCTCCGACCAATAATATTTTCGGAAGCCAAGTCAGACCCACATGCAAAAACGAGCGCAGATATATTAGCATTCATGGACAATCATGGACAATAAGACAGCATCCAAGATCCGGAGCTCAGACCTCAATCCAGTGCCTGAAATTTCCCAGCAGCCATGTCGCCGGAGGCCGAACCGCATGTCCCACTGCTGCCGGAGAAGAAGTCGTCCGCCAGGCCGGCATCAGTCTCTGGCGCGGTTTTCAACGTCTCGACGACCATTATTGGGGCTGGGATCATGTCCATACCAGCGACTCTCAAGGTCCTCGGGGCCGTCCCCGCGTTTGTGCTGATCATGGTCATCGCGTGGCTCGCCGACGTGTCGGTCGAGTTCCTGTTGAGGTTCACGCACTCTGGGGAAGCCACGACGTATGCAGGACTCATGAAGGAGTCGTTCGGGCGGGTTGGATCCGTGGCAGTGCAAGTTTGTGTCATGATCACGAACCTCGGGTGTCTAATCATCTACCTTATCATCATCGGTAAGTAGATGAGCTATATCCATAAGGTGGTTAGTTAATGTTTAATGGCACTAACACCTGCATCTGGTAGCCATCACTGGTTCTTTAGGGCCATAAGGTTTTGGAGCTTGTGAGATTCCTGAAAGGGGTCGATTCCTTCAATTTCTTAACATGCTTCACAGATTAATAGCAATGTCTTGGACAAAATCATCCTGAAAACATTACCTCTTCTGATTAGATTGAAGAGAGAAATACGATGACAGATGACGGATGACAGGGTGATATAAGAAATCTACGGAGTATTTCAATTGATCGTCGTTTCATGTACTTATTATAGATGAATGACTTGAATCAGTTGCATTGGTGATTCTTCAAATCCTTGTTCCTGTCGTTTTAAGGACACGGTTTTGACATTTAGAATCAGATTTGCTAGTAAAACTTTTCGGCATCACTATATCTCAGTATCATCCCTTTCAGGGGACGTACTCTCTGGAAATCAGCCCGATGGATCAGTCCATCTGGGGATCTTGCAGGAGTGGTTCGGTGTTCACTGGTGGAACTCCAGAGAATTTGCGCTCCTCTTCATTCTAGTGTTTGTGATGCTTCCGCTGGTCTTGCTACGCCGTGTCGGTGAGTATCTGTTGGCCATCTTTCTTTTAACTCTCCTGCAGTCATTAGGGGGAGATGGTTGTCCTATGCTTTCTTTGGAAGGTCTCCCTCTTGAATATCCTCGCTGTCATAGCTTAAGAACAACTTCATTAAGAAGATCGTTACCCAAGAAAGAGTTAACTTAGAAGAAAACTTCAGCAAAAGGAAGAAAAAAGTTTTCGTACTGAACAGGAGACCTTTTGATTAAGTTCAATAAGATCTTAAACGCTCAACGAACTTTCACCTTGCTGCTGAGGTTTGTGCTTTCTAAATCTCTATGGTGGTGTTTCCAGAATCTTTGAGATTCAGCTCGGCTGTATCAGTTCTTCTAGCAGTGGTCTTCGTCGCCATCAGCTCGGTATTGGCAGTCTGTGCCCTCTTGGAGGGGAAAGCAAAGAGCCCAAGACTGCTGCCTGATTTGGAGAACCGGTCTTCGTTCTTCAACCTCTTTACTGCCGTTCCGGTTATTGTGACGGCCTTCACGTTTCACTTCAACGGTGAGAACAAAAGAAGAATCTTTTGTGCTCAGCATAAGATTCAGTAGTAGTGTCGATCATGCCTTGAAAGAACTTTAGCATTAGCATCAGTCAAATACAGAAAAAAGTTCTTATCCTCGTTTTGAGATTTCATCAAGTTTATGATGCAGTTCTGAATCCCATTACCTGCAGTTCATCCAATTGGTTCTGAGCTCGCAAGACCCTCTCATATGATTGCTGCAGTCAGAATATCACTAGTGCTCTGTGCTTCCATCTACTTTGCGATAGGAATTTTCGGCTATCTGCTCTTCGGTGACTCTATCATGGCCGACATACTCATCAACTTCGACCGGGACTCGGATACAGCGATTGGCTCATTGCTGAACGACACAGTCCGGTTGAGCTATGCTCTACACCTCATGCTGGTGTTTCCCCTCTTGAATTTCTCCCTACGAGCCAACATTGACGAATTTCTTTTCCAAAAGAAGCCGCTTCTGGCCACCGACACACCTAGATTCTTGTGGCTCACGCTTGTACTGCTTGTCATCAGTTATCTCGCTGCAATTGCTATTCCAGACATTTGGTACTTTTTCCAATTTGTTGGATCCACCTCTGCAGTCTGCCTCGCATTCATCTTCCCAGGCGCCATTGTGCTGAGGTATCAATCCTGTCCAGTATATTCGGCATCCATAAGAATTGCATGGCTTCAAAAATATTGTCGACTTATCTTGTTTTGTACTATTCTGTGCAGAGATATCCATGGTATCTCAACCGTGAAGGACAGGGTCGTTGCAGGAGTAATGATTGGCCTGGCAGCAATAACAAGTACAGTTGCCATTTTGACGAACATATACAGTTTGACAGGAAGCAGATCATAGTTGTTTCTCTTCCCTTCGCATCCCAGTATTTTTGCTGCCGTTTTGTCCTGGCAAGGCAGAGGTCATGGTGTTGCTTGCATATCTTCTGCGATGTATTTGAGATGCAGAAACCTTTAGATTATGCAGGATTTTATCCATCTTGAGTATACAATACTTCCTAGAGTTAGTGAATCGTGTACAAATTATACCTGTTGAAGCCAATGAAAGACATGGTAATGTTACTCCACTGTCTTTGTATTACTATTACCGTGCCGATGAGCTCCCAAATTTCAAGACTCCATTTATCGAATGCTGAGAATTAACCAACTAGGTAGCTTCTTAGATCTAACCCAGAAGGAAAATCTCTAGCAACCTGTAGATGATTTTTCTTCCTTTGGCTTCTTTTGCGGTCAACTTAGTCTATGAACAGGAAGCAAGCAACAACTGCACGCTCAGCACATAAAAGCAGGACGAACATAGGAACTTTGGTATATCAAATCCTGCACTCGCTGAGCTAAGACAGAAAATGCGGCTGGTGCGATATCCTGATGCACTTTTATCACAGCCAAGGACCAGAAATTGCAGAACAGAAGTTAGATATGTTGAGATGGATTTCACTGTCAGGTGCTTGCAATCAACGGCCAAAGATGAGCTCTTCAGGCAAATATGAATAGGTTTCATCGCCAAGCACAGAGATAAGAAAATTACCATCTGTTGCGGACCTGTTAATCTGTATCCCGCCATTTTCCGTTTGAGAGTAACCTTCGACCGGACAAAGTAAAATGGATTATTTCACGAAACCGTCTTGTTCAGAGCGCATGAAAATCCTCTAGTCAGAAAAGAATCAAAAGTGCATCAAAATCCTCTGGTCAGAAAAGAATCACGGGCAACAACACAATAACAGAACTTCTCCCCGGTTCAAGATCATCTTGAACTATCCATTGTCCTACAGAATAATTGCAGTACTTCCAGGAAAAGAACTACTATTAAAAGACTTCTTACCTTTCTTTCAAAGTCCTCTTTTGAAGAAATGATCAGCCAGAGGTCAACTTGTTGACAAATTACCATTCACCTGCTAACAGAATTTAGGTAATCCTGGGACCTCCGAAAAATGCAATTCACATTCCTATCTCGCCGGAGTTGGGACTGGCACAGAAGCCATGCACTCCATTTCACTCTCGGCTCCTCTAATGCACAAAAGTTTCATCCTTTTTGAGGATGTTAGGTTGCCGGCTTCCGGGGCAAAATTAGGAATTTTTCCCATTGATGGAAACCCAAAATCATATACGCATTCCTTTTATGCGCATTGCTCCTCCAATACATCTCTCTTGCTTTCTCCATCTTCAAAATCTCCCAGTTTGGACTTTTGTCTATCAACTCCACAGGCACCCAACAAGCTCTACCAGACCGTTTCCTTGTCGTTGAATTGGCAGCTTCTCTGCAAAGTCTGTTGCATCATCCAACGCATCGGTCTACACGACTAAAGAGATTGAGAGTCAATCAGATCTCCTCGTGATAATCTCAGTAATTTCGCACATCGCGGAAGCATCCCTCAAGCAACAGACAATGTGCTCTCTCCATCGATGCCGCGGTGATCATTGCCCAAGACGACGCGTTCCCGCTTGGACATATCATCAAACACTTCCCGAGCATGTTAAGTAAGCACAAGCAACGGGATTCGGCAATAAAAGCATTTACATTTTTTATTTGGAGCCGAACCTCTTTAAATTTTCAAAACACATATATGGATTTTTATCTCTCAAATATATGGATAAAATAATTCTCAATGACAGGCAACTTTTTTGCTCCATTATAAAGCTTTTCCTTATAATGCTTATAAAAAAAATAAAAAATTTGTAATTTTTACGACTGTCTTTTCAGCTGGGGCGACTCTCACTTTGGTAGTCTTTCACCGGACGGTCGCTTTCGCTGGTTTTCCCTCTCTTGGCTCTACTCTCCAGCGCGAGCGGAACAAGAACTTGGGCGGAGCGCGCGAGTCTTCTCTTCGATCTTCACCGGGCATCATCATGCGTGCTTTAACGGCGCGAGTGGCCACTGTAAATTTGACTAATTTCTCTATCTTCACTTCCATTTTCGTGCATTATCAAACTGAAGCATATATGCGAGACCGGACTGAGCATATTTCAGTTGATTCTTGCTTTGATGGAGACAATTTTTTATCGATCTTTGCGCAGTATTTATGCAGAAGAAAACCCGGGTATTTGCAGAGTAGATGTTCCTCTTCATACAACGGGAAAGGTTGCTGATTTCTCCGATTCACCCACTTCGCCTTTCGGATTGCGTCTCTTTTAATCTTTTGCTAGAGCATGTTCGTTTGGCCCCTCGATGGTTGTCGGCTTCCAGTACGATTGACGTTGTGATTTTGCTCATTTTGTCCGAAAACGTTCCGCGGATGATTTTTGCATTCTACGTGGTTTAGTTGATTTGTTCTATTGAACTATTGATTTGGCCCCTTTTTCTATGAGGCGTTCAAGATCCTTTTGCATTGAGCTTGAACTAGAAAATCTATTTCAGATTCTTGCGGGGTCTATGTTGTTGTGATTGAACCATTAGATTGCGAACTAATTGCCAAATGGCTGGTCCTTCACTTTCTTTTCCCTGATAATTCTGTGTATGTTTCGAGGTGGATTGATGGCCATATATCCCTCTTGCTACGTGTTATACCTGCAACGATTCCTCCGGGGATACGCGATGCATTTGCGCTGCTGAAACTGATTTTGTTATATCTTGATTCACCTCTAGATGAGCTAGCGCTAGAGCAGGAGGCTGAGAGGAAGATAGGATGGTTGTTGAAGTTGTTCTTCGCGGGAACCGCCACGTTTGTTGGCTATCAAATTTTCCCGTACTTGGGTATGCGGAGATGTTACTCATGATCTTTGAAGGGGTCACTTCTCTATTTTATGGTTTCTGCCTCACCTTGCCTTTTCTGATGGATGAATTCTTCTATGTTTTCCAGGAGATAATTTGATACAGCAGTCTGTTTCCCTTCTGCATGTCAAGGATCCCTTGTTTAAGAGAATGGGAGCTTCTAGGTTATCACGTTTTGCAATAGATGGTAATGTCATTATCTCCTTTGGTGTGACAAACAAATAATGTTCAGGAAACTCGGTGATTATGCTTCAGATACTTTTTCACCTTTCATAACTATCTAAGCACTTGGTAAAGTTAATGTAGCTTTTGAGCCTTTTGACATATTCATTCTTCTGCCATCTGCTATGTATGTTCGCTATTATAACACACGTGGCAGCATTATATTTATGTTAGCGTTGTTGGCATGAACCATGCATTGTTTTGCTGTATCGTAGCTGCAGTCGATGCTTTGAATCATAGAAATCATTTTCAACTTCACTTTGATACTTAGATGAAAGAAGGATGAAAATAGTGGAAATGGGTGGTGCTCAAGAGCTTGTGAACATGCTAAGCACTGCTAAAGATGACCGCACAAGGAAGGAAGCTTTGAAAGCTCTTGCTGCTCTTTCAAATTCAGGTGGTGCCTTTTGTTTTATCTGTTTGTTCCCTACATCTGTGCCCTAATTATTATAGTTGCAAATTCCTCATGCTTTAGGATAGGTGCATAGCACGTTGTGCTACTAACCAATACTCATTCTGGGATTTTCTCAGCTGGAAAAGTTATTTACATCTTGTCACTATCACAAAGTCGATGATCGAACTTCTGATAGAGTGGCTTTGATAGAAAGGATACGTCTTGCAAGATATAGGAATATACTGTTGACAGTTCGTATCTTTTAAAATTTCTAATCTGAGGCTCTGGTGAATCTTTGACAAAGTTTTGTCATGTCTTTAGTAGTTCTCTGATCCTCACTTTTCAACTGTGAGTCAGCATCAATGGGAATGATTCAGGTCTTTTGTTTCCTTTGTCTCTCTAGGGAGTTCTTAGTGCTTCTCCTGGAGGTTTCTCTGCACTCTGCTATTTTCTTCCCTGCTCATCCATTCTCTTTTGCTGAACATTCGATTTAATTTGAGTTTGATATTTCTTCCTTAAAGATAGTAAATATTTTGTGAATCGTGTGATATTTCTTCCTTGACATTTCTTTTTTACTAGTGTCCTAACCAATTTTGACATATCTGACTGGAGAAGACTTTGTGAATGGCCGTTTTATTACTGTTTAAGCTTGACGAACGAAATTGTGCTCCCACATTATTACATTGCTCATATAAAAAGTAAGTTATGGTGTGGCAGTCGAAGCTGCGGGAATACTGCACCAAGCTGGGTTGACCTCCGTCATGAGGTCCATGGCAGATTCATTTGAGGACGCAGAAGCAGAGAAGTATAGATCTGGCTTGTTAAAAAGGTTTCAAGATCTGAGATATGACGATTCCTCCTAGAGCCGTGGTAGTCTAATTTTGCGTCATTGGTGGTTAACTTTGGAGCATGTCCCATCTTATCTGTAACAATCCCTTGGAAAAGCCTCCGCTATCCATCATCCGGGCATCTCATTGTGGCCTTCTCCTGGATCGCAGAAAACAGATGCAGCCTTCTGCTTCAAGAAGGTGAGGCTTGGTGACCCCTTTTTTTTTAATTAACTTTTTTCTTTTTTCTTTCTTTGGTTTTGGGCATGTGATGGTTCACTAGTTGAAATAGAATAATGCTGAACTGCAAACTTCTAAAGGTTAGATCTCCTGTTGCGCAACGAGATTTGGTGTCCATATGGAGAGGTAATTTTTTGAGTTACTAATGGAGGCGCTGGATTCGTGTGAGCCCAATGGACCATAGCCATTCGATCACGTTGGTCTCACGCATGGCACGCCAAATCAAGAGTTGTGGTGCGCTGGAGTCGCATGAATCCGCGCACCTCGAGATTTCGTCGATGAAATAACCGGTTAAAGGTGGTGGTAATTTTCTAAGACAGTCGTCAAGGGAGAGAAGGATGCGGCTAACCGAAGAGGCTTTCCTTTTCTCTTATTGGTGTGTTCGGTTTTGCTTTCTGGATGGCGGCCCAATGCACTTGATATGGGCCAGCGCATGGCCGACCCAAAGAAAGAATTTCTTTCTAATCCGGTTCATTTCATGAGGTTTGACAAGATGCTGGTGGTTTTACTTGGGGCCGGTTAAACTAGTACATTGACACTGATGGTATGCTGAGTGCGAAAGAAGGTTCCTTTCCATTGGATTGTTGGGGCATTTCCATCCCTATAAGACAATAGGAAAAGGAAATCATACACGAGCTTGCTCGAGTCGATTCATCATCTTTCTTTCTTCCGTGGAGAGACTATGCGTAATTATATAAATTGCCTCGTGATTGCTTTCGTTTTTGGACTAGTCAGGCACAATCCGTCATGAAGGTCATTTTGGGTTCGAATGACAACTAGCGGTGGGCTACTAACGTGAATCAGTTAATCTTGATCGGCAGGCTTGCGCAACAGATCGTCATTATAGGACATGAACATGTGTCTCTCAATTCTCGATAGTCAATTCGACCACTTCAAGCTATTTCGAATGAACGCGAAGCAGGTCGTCGAAACTACTTGAATCTGCCGTGGCGAGAGATTTCCATTGCATGCCATAGTCACACATGATGCCACGATCGCTTGAGTAGTCATGGATGACTTAAAACGCGACAGAGGAAAGAGGCGTGAACTGATCTTTCGGCAAAGAATGTGGTGGTGCATCCCGCTCTCATTGGCTTTTGCGTCCATGGGTAAGGAAAACTACAACCTACCATTGTCAAATCGAAAGACGGGTCTTTTCCGTGAAAAAGCTAAAAAAATGATGTTTTCGTACTACTTTCGTTTTTAGTTGTTCTCGGATTACACAGCATCCACACGTAATGACCATGAATAGGTTTTTACAATATTAAATGGGCTTCCGACATGTTCTGGCTTCTGACATGTTCTGGCTTTCGACCTGAGGCAAACTTCACGAGTCACCTTGAACATTTAGATCAAACCTCTTCTTTCTTTAATACAACCCAAAAAGACAAACTTTCAGGACAAAAAAGAAATCTTTTATTCTCTTTATTAGATCAAACCTCTTCTCTCATATGTTGTCATGTAGAGTAAGTGAAAGGGGTTGATTCATGTGTAAACTAGAAACACGTGTAAAAAGACGTGATTAGTTAATTTAAGGTTTTCAAAGTGTGCAGTATAGTTGATTTCTCCTCCAATATATATAATATGAGGTACATGTCTTCCACCTGCACCATAGCAAGTTTAAAACTGATCCTATTAATGGAAAAACATATTGAATAACAGTAGTAATGAAATGATTGTCTAAATTGTAAAAGTTTGATACTTCTTGTATGAAAATTAGTGAAAAGATCTAAATATACTATTAGTTTTAGGGTAACCCCAGTTTGATCCGGTTCTCTAGTTCTTCTATTTTGCGGTTCGGTTCCTACTTACCAATATTTAGGGTTGTTCCAGTTCGGTTCCCCGATTTTACTCGGGACTTGTGCTCACCCCTAAGGCCAGTTAGAGGTTCATTAGCGGAACCTTGGCCTTTATCAACACCCCCACGTACATATAACACAACAACAACCTCTTGACATGTTAATCTTTAAAAAGTCAGTGGCGATTTGTGGAAGTTGACTGACTTGAAACTAGAGGAAAAGTTAAAGATTTTTTTTTCAAACAAACGAAAAGTTCGAGAAAGACTTGAGATTGTACTTACAGTTCGAGTTTTTTAAGGAAATTAGTCGTATACAATGACGCCACGAGGCAAAGTTAAGTTTAACTGGAGCCCATTCCCCTGGATTTGTAAACGTTGTCTAACTGAATATCTTTGACACTCATTAACTTAAAGTGGTCGTGACCAGTGACCAAGTTCCCCCGGTTTTCACACGAAAACCACTTAGAACCAGCCGAAACTAGGCATTTTTCACGGTGTTAGGCAGGATCAGATCTCAAAGCATCTTTCGGGCCTCGTTGACATCTTTTGCTTCCTGACCACACTTTAATCGCGTCCTGATTATGCTTAAACGTAGTTTATTTTATTATCGCCCTTCGCAAAGTGAGTCGTTATTAAGGGGAAAATGAAAATCTCTCTTCGTGGGAATCCCCGAATTATCATACCGAGTTTTCACCAATCCCAAAAGTCGGTGACGTTAACGTTACCTCCTATGGCTTCCATGGTTTCACGTGGGCATTTTTGTCCATGAAAGTGCTGTTTTTTTTTTCTTTCTTTCTGCTCTTTGTTTTTTTCAACTGAAGAAGCTCCCTATATATTTGAATACGACCCTGGTTGAGAAATATCGTGTTTATTGTCAAAACATCTCACATCGCTTGAATGTACGGCATGATCTCCCACCACCATTTAGTTTAAATTTTCGATTTGGGCAAAATTTCTAACATGAGTTTGGAGTAAGGTTCCACCCTAATGGATTTGTCAAATGGATAGGTTGAATCGGATTATAAATGATCTGATCCAAAAACACCAATTTATTGCAATATAAATTTACTAAACCATATCCGACTCTACCCATAACCAATTTATACCCGACCCGAACCATATTTTTAAAACGTCTCTATATTTAATCTAGTTTAAGAAAACTCATATCCAAATTGATTGAGAATGCGGAGTAAGTGAACGCGAGATTGAGTGACGGCGAGAGAGAATGAAGAGACAATCATAAGGTGGATTGAGTTTAAGTAAGTTATAAACCTATTTATGATCCATTTAACACTCATATTATATTTAAACCCATTTATAATCCATTTATTAAACACAACTAACCCATCCGATAACTCAACCCATCATATATGGATTAACAAATGGGCTTATAACCCATTTTGATAGGTCGCGCCTCAATTTATTTCATGTACGTGCTCTCCCCGTTTGGTAATTTCCATGTATCATTCCTAATCCGGCTTGCACCTAAGAGGAGGTGTTGACATAGGCACGTGATCGACTTTCTTAACTTAAATAAGGAGACTAAATAAAGGGAAAATTTCAAATAGGATTAAATTTCAAGTAGGATTAAGCTAGGCTGACCGTCCCACCAATTCTTACGGTGGGACGGTTAAATTTGGACCGCAAATTTCTTTTGGTGAAACCGGATCATTGGCCGATCCGATTTCATCGCTTTGGTTGCCTGTTTTTTTTTTTTTTTATAATTGTAAGCTAAAATTAGAAGACAAAATTATAAGACATGGAATTTCGACTAACAAGTATATCATGTGAATATGTGGTGCGTACATGTTAAACGTGAACTTTTAACCGATAAGCATATCACGTGGATATGTAGTGTGTACGTGTCAAATGTACACTTTTAGGCGATAAGCATATCACACGGATATATGGTGCGTACATGTCATATGTGGATTCCATATCATACGGATATCCGATGCGTACATATCAAATGAGAACTTTTGATTGACAAGCATATCACGCGAATATGCATGCCTACATATCAAATGAGAACTTTTGATTGACAAGCATATCACACGAATATGTGTGCGTACATATCAAGCGTGAATTTTTGACTAGCAAGCATATCAAGCGGATATATGATTTCACCGGCCGACTAAATATTCCTGTCGGTCAAGGGCAATTTTGTCAAAAGACAAGTTTAACTTAAAGTTTAGTTAAATTAATAAAAAAATATGTAAAGGACGAAAATAGCCTTTTTAGTGAGGTTTGATCCTTTTTTGAGATAGACATAACCATTTCTGATCTTATTTGAGAAAATGAGGATATTTCATGTTATTATTTGAAACACGGTTCACTCCAACTTCTTATTTGAGAAAATGAGGATATTTCAAATCTTTATTTAAAATTTTCTTCCCAAATAAATGGCGGTGGCTGGTCGGGGCTCAGTTTTGATATGTGCAAAAAGTTTGCAACTTCATTGCGATGCTGAATAAGCCCCGGGAAAATGACCCCATTATTGTCACAAACGTGCGAACAGTGAGCACAAGGTGACGGGGCTGCTGGGGAAACATCTGGTACGGATGGAGTCTGAAAATGTTTCACCTTTCCCCAACTCCCGAGTCCTATCTATCCTCTGTCCTCTGAGTGAGAGAGAGAGAGAGAAGAAAACCGGAGGAGAGAAGCCTGTAGTTTATGGAGGAGTTCACGGTTCCAGTGCACAAAACCAAGGGCCACACACCAACCACCTCCACCACCACCACCGCCATTTCACCACCTCTTTTCCCCTATATAAATGCACCGGCACCGGCCTTCTCAACTCCTCCATACTCGCTGCATTCTCAGCCTTGTTTTGCCAAGAGAAAGAAGAAGTCAAGATGGAGGCGATTCAGTCCTGGGTCTCCGAGCACAAGCTCACCAGCATTGGTCAGTTCCATCCCATCTCTATCCATCTCGAATACTTGTATCAAAAGTAACGACTGTGACTAATCAATCTTTGCCGGATCTAAATCGTGAGGATGGGGGTTGATGCTGCAGGAGGACTATGGGCATCAGCAGTTGGAGCATCGCTTGCTTATTCGCGCACCAAGCCTCCCCTCAAGCCCAGCCTCCGCCTCATTCATGCTCGGTAGGTAGCTCCTCCCCTCGCCTTGATTAAGCACGAACACTTTGAAGTGTATGTAACTGAGTTACTATACGGTGTCGTGTTGTTCACAGGATGCATGCGCAGGCCCTGACGTTGGCGGTGCTCTCAGGTGCGGCGGCTTACCATTACTACGAGCAACAGTCCGGCGAGCCTCGACGCAATTGAACTCACTGCTTTTTTCGTTATTTAAAGATGCTTCTCTCGAGAAAAAGCATCTGCTGCTGGAGCGGCGAAGATGAGAGGATCCTGCTCTTCGTTCCGACAGACATCATCAATCAATAATTTAGCAGGATTTAGTAATGGCTTGTAGTCGATTCCCTGTGTCGACGAGAAATGACTTGACTGCCTTGTGTACACATTATCGTACGAGTTGAACGACGGATGAGGAGTGAGGACGTTATCGGTCTTCCCTTCTTTCTCATCACTCTTGTCTATTGAATTCTTTCACTTGCTAGCGAAGTGGATGTGTTCTTCTTTCCATCTTTAGCGGAATTTAAATCGTGGGTCTGCGATCTTTATCTTTCCCAAAGCCCAAAATCCAGAAAAACATTCAGATGACGACGGTCTCTATTGAAATTTGAATCCAAAAGTCACGTAAAAAAATCCCATAACCGGGGCTTTGTGTGGACGGAGGGAGGCCCAAGAATTCACGGCCTTGATTCTCCAAGGAGTTCATGATCATTTGTGCCTCAGGTTGGTAAGAAAACACTGCATACCCCCTTGGTGCCACCTCATTTTTCCCCTTGTCCATTTAATGAACGACACGTGTCTATTGGATCCTGCATTTCCACTTTTCAGAAATCTCTTTTTCCCTCACTTTCTCTCTTCCATAAACCACCCTCCACCCTCCCTCTAATCTGCAGCGCTCCTCCCCCTTTCTTCTTTCTGTCTTCACTCGTCTTCGATTCCCCCCACCCAAATTCAACAAAAATACGGAGAGTGAGAAGGTCTATTCCAATTTTTTGTTCAACAAGAAAATGCACAAAGCCCCGCCAGCTTCGTACCTCGTTCTTAGCCGCCGCCGAGCTGGCCCTCATTGATGCCAAGCCCGATAAACTCCGCGGTGAGATGTTCGACCTCCAGCATGCCGCCACCTTCCGCCCCTGTGCCAAGATCTCGTCGACTACTCCATCGCCGGCCGGTCGACGGAGGCCGACATCTTGGTGAAGGAATAATCGACTTCCATAACCCATATAAACCAAGAGTCAAATCGCACAAAAATATGAATACATTAATATGTGGCAATGTAAATCAAAGAAAAGATGAATTATTTTTTGTTCTTCTTTCATGAATGGGTGAGACAAAAAAAAAAAGTCTTCATTTCTGAAGGAAAGAGAGAGGGAGCGCATTGCGGAAGAGAGATGGAGAAGAGAGGAGGTGGAGGGGTGATTGTGGAAGGCAGAAAGTGGGTCAGAAAGAGATTTTTCAAAGATCTGAAATGTGGGGCCCATTAGACACGTGTCGTTCATTAAATGGACAAGGGGAAAAATGTGGTGGCACCAAGGGGGTATGCAATATTTTCTCTTCCAGGTTCGTAGTGTGTTTCGGAACGCGGTCATCGCAGTTACGGCCAGATGGGAAAATCATAAAAAAAAAAAGAATCATAAATCAATTATAATTATGTCAATTTAGTTATTTTTTTTTTGCCAATCGGTAACCTTTGACGTTATGCCAATTCAGTTCATTCACATAATTTTGACTACACTAATATGGACATCGGCTGTCCTACGTGGCTCGGCCAAGACCGACGTGGATAAATTTTAATAATATCTTTAAAACGTTTTGAATTTTCTTATAATTTCTTATAATTTCTTTTCTTTTCTTTTCTTTTTTATATTTTTCTTTTTCCCCCTAGCTTAGGGTTGAGGGCCGGGACGCCCTCGCCCACGCTAGCATAAATTCAAAAATTTTAAGACCGAACCGGTAAAATTGCAATAAATTTTGGACTTTTTGGATAATTTTCTCCGGACCAAATGGCTCCTCCCTATCCTTCGGGATGGGAACAGAGTGCGAAGCAAGTTGTGCAGCTGATGTAGTTTGTTGTACAGGAGGTCCACAGTTATGATTGAAAAGGTTTCTTGGGTAAGAGACCAACATGGAGCTTATATATTCCCATCGCGGATGTTTTCACGCGGTTAAAAGAGAATTACATGTCCCTAGGATCATCTCATTACGACAACAAGCTTTCCGATTTAGAAATCCGAGGACGTTTAATGAACATCCCGACGCAAACAAGTCGATTGAGGGAAGGAAAATTAGAGTCCTAGTACCAATTCGCAATAACAAACTCCCTTTGTCGGAAGTTTTTAACGCATGTTTTATTCCGATTTCGATGTAGAGAACAGCAACTCAATATCAGATCACCGGTTCTCATGAAAGTAAGTAACTTAAAAGTGGACAAAATGGCAACTAAGAAGGAGTAAATGACGACCGACATACAGTTTTTCCATACCAAAGCTTAGGGTGTTGTCATTGGACTCCATGGACAATGGCATGCCAAGAGAAAGCAGGTGTCCAGACCATTTATGCGCACTCATTATTCCCAGACTTCTGGTTTCGAGAGTTTCTTGATTTGATGAGCGACCGAGTATTTCCTTTGATTTCTTCTTCCACTTCATCTTTTTACATATGTGTGTATCGATCCGGTCTTGGTAAACAGTTCCACACCTGGAATCAGCAATCGGAGCGGTACTCACCAGTTTCGATAAATTGAAACCGGGAATCAGATCGATTCCCAGGGGAACCGCCCAGAATCGGTCGGTTCGGTCCAATCCTAGGCCGTTTTCGGTTCTTTTGCACACCCTTCCTTTTTATGCACGCTTCCATCTAGATGTATACGGTCCAAGAACGACTTAACATTTTCACCAATAACGTGGGTTGATATTATAAGATATCTAAAATATCTTTAACAATAAACAAGTCAATACTTCATTTAAGCATTCTTCTTCTCGAAGCTTGGCGTGCAGGATATATGGATCATATGTGCAAACAATTAGCTGCACTTCTACATGAGACCAATAGTTACTGAGGAAAAACTAAACCCACAAAAAATTAAACTGAACAATTAAGGAATGTAAATCAACTTAATCTGTGGATGATGGATAGCATCAAACACATAGGTTTCTCAGAAGCAATAATTACATTAACTTCGAAGACTATACCATTATAGCTTAATGAAGTGATCCCACACTTTATGGAATCTCTTCACCTCTTTAATATGCTCTTCAGCATTTCATGATACGTACTTAGACATTACTTGTGGGGAAAAGGAAAATGCTTCAGACGTTTTCAGACCTGCCGTTGCTGTTTTCTCCTTTTGCAACTCCTAACTCTCCTTTGCAAAAACCCTACAAAGGACGAGATGCCCAAACGATTTATATCATTCTTTCTCATCCATCATTGTTGCTCTCATTCCAATTCTTCACCGCTTGAACTACCGCTTGTTTGATAACTTGTGAATCGATCATATCACCTTCTTCTTCATTCTGCAGAACGAGTTCGGAACGTATGATACTGTCATTACCATTAACTCTTTATAATCAAGTATTAGGTGCTCTCAAGGTCGTGTCTAATAACTTGCTTGCTTTCACCACCATGCGCGCCCGAAACTTGCGTCTCGTTTCTAATAAGCTCTCGCATGCAACAAACCCTCCGTGTCATCTAGTGATCTCATATCACAGCCAGTATGTGAGAGTGTGTGTGTGTACGAAAGAGAGAGAGAGTTCTGCAACGCAACTGTGTACATACTGAGGGTATGTGTATACGTAAATATAAAGATTATGAAAATGGGACTAAGAAATCTTACTTCGCCTCCAAATGCTTGTAGGCGGAAGTTGTCCGTGCAAGAAACCCTAGCTTCAAGAACATTAAGACCCAAGTCCTCAAAAGCTTCCAATATTGACACAAGCAAACCGGGACAGCTTTTGTCGGAGAATACGTTGATTAAGAAACCTTTCTCTAGGGTTTCCACCGTTACCTGCTGTTTAGAGCACAAAAGTACAAAGCGAGGAACGAGAAAGAAAAGTCAAATCACACAAGTAAATAGGGGAAATGACGCGATAAAGTTTTTCTTTAACTCAAATTTATTTGACTGAGGACAAAAAAAAGCACTTCAGGAAAAATAGGGTGTGCATCATCTTCGTGACGACTGTAGACGAGATCGGATTCGACGAAGAAAAATGCCATAAATAGTCGTATGGGAAAATATGGACAGAGAATGTGAATGCGGGGTTATATGGTAGGATGAACATGGACGTGCGGAAGATTAGGATAATAAGAACATACCACAGGCAATTGAGGTTGCTGGCTTGAAGTTTCTGCATTTGCTATGTCTTCATTGAGCCTTTCTACCTTCTGCTTCAGCTCTTTGATATACTTGGATGCATCTACTATGATTGAAGTCTTGTTTAGCTGACAAATATGACAAGGAATGTAAGTGCGGCATTAGAATGGTACTGGAAATTCTAATCTCTATTCGGAAAATGACTGTTTTCAATCGATTGAACCTGATAAGCGATTATCAGAAGTCTATCCCACACCATTAAAACTGAGATGAGTTAACATTCCCCCATATCCAACCCCTCTAAACTGATTGAAATATGAGGAACATCAAGAATGGACAGAAATCAGTTCGACAGAAAGTAAATCACTCTCTGCATCAAAATCAAAACAGGGACGAAGCGGATGGGAGGATATGACTGAAAATAAGATCAAAGAATCACCAAACCAGAGAATAGAAGTTGAAAGAAGAAAAATAGATGGAGAGAAGGGAAGTTTTTGAACTCTTGATTATCTGGGTATATTTACATAGCAAAATCGGAGGTGGCGTCATTGGCGAAACGAGCAGAAAGCCTATGGAAGCAAAGGAATCAGAATAAGCGCAGAGGGGAAGAATTACTGCATGAGAGTTTGTCATGGAACGAAGAAGTTGCAGCTTCTCATGCAGTACTGCTCTCTTTTGCTCTCTCGAAACCATGCTATCTTCTCTGCCTTCTTTCCTTCTCCTCCTTCCTTTTATCTTCAAGCTCTCGGAATCAAATTCGTTTTCTTTCTGTAATCCCCCTTTGTTCACTCTGAGACTGCAAGCTCCGAGGCTGTTTAAAGAGGGGAACGAGAGCTCTCGAATCTATACTAGTCCCCCGTTTGCAGTCCACATGTCTGCCTCAGTTGCTTCACAAGCAAAATACAGTATTTTGATTGTATCCGTGAATTTACAATGTTATCCTTTCTTCACGAAATTGAAGTGTGATGGAATTTTCCACATTTTATAAAAAGATGCATGGTCAGCTTATTACCTATAAATTACATAATTACTTTTTAAGAACCACTATGAAAAAGAGTGCATCGAAAGGAAAAGGATTAGTATATGATGGGAAAAATTCCTGCCAAAATTGTATTTATTCACGATGTGGTGTTTCATTCGTCAAAGAACAACCAACTGTAAAAATATTCACAAACCAATAATATATTATACCATATGTCAAAAATATTCATATCTGCATTAGCACATAAGATATTACTGAAAATTTGTACGGACAAAGCCATTACAACACCTCTCCCCTTATTTCTCGTCTTCAAACATGTTTAATTGGGCAAAACTTCGTGAGAGTGGAACTCATTAAACTGAAATCTTTTTCGGGCAATCTTCCTTTTGATCTAGCACAACTTTCAGTTGAAGTTGAGCTGAGCCAATCTCGTTGCAATTTTGATAGTTACAAATTATACTCGAGATTTCTGATTTTGATCGATTATCATCTCATGAGATTTACTCCGGTTATCTACAGATAAGTCGGTACATCCTATAGTATAGCCCATTTCTTGTACAAACAAACCCATTATGCATCTTACTTTATGATTCACCGTGTTGTCTGTTGACCAATTGATTTGGAATTGGCAAAAAGTCTTGCCTCATTACGAAAAGATCATTAACTTCCTCTTAAATCTCTAAACGAGCTTGAGTTGCAAATCCCATCTAGAAATGAAAAAGGGAAATGCTTCAATGACAGAATAATTTCAATCATAAATTCACACACTATTATCACATGCTTTGCATAAATGACTTATTGATTTGGAGATCGTATAGTCGAAATAACTCGACAGTATTATCGGAAAAGGAGGGGAAGCCACCTCTTCCAACAAAAAATCTATAGAGGTAGGAAAAGGAGAGAAAAAGGGAGGGGCATAATGGGGAAGAGAGGAAAGTGGGGGATGATTAGCTCGTGAAAGGAAAGGGTGGTGATTGAGTTTGGGGGGGATGGAGAAAGGAATTTGGCCATCGGAAGGAGTGAAGAAGAGGAGCGGAAGCCACCAAAGAATTGGATGTTGTAGTTGTGATTCAGGAATGCCTCCAAATTCTCCTCACGGGACCTTTTCATCTCTCCCTCTCTCTCTCTCTCTCTCCAGCCGTCACCTTTTGTCCTCTCTCTCTCTGTCTATCCTCACGTGCCATTCCACGACACCTTTTCCATCACCTCTCGTCCATAATTAAACAGAAGTTTCAGTAGTAAAGCAGGAGAATTCAAGCTCTCTCTTCCTGAAAACAAGGAAGAAAAGTATCTCTTCTTTGCCTATCGCGCCCGCTAGAAGTTTCAAGAATGGCATCTCGTTCCACATCTTGTTATTGCTTGAGGAATGGCTAGTGCTGGATACGTACTTGGAGAGCACCATCCATGCACAGATGAAAAAACCCTAGTGAAAAAGAGAAAGGCATACGCTACCCTAAAGTACAATCGTGTCGAGACATGAACCTCGTGGGAGAGATGAACTTCCTCATCATCTTATCATTCTAGATCTTTTTCTATGCTTCTTGATCACAAACTACCCTTCCGTAGGTTCATTAATTGCTTGTGATTCATGCCCTTTTGAAGCAAACTAATGGACCATAAAGAAACGAAATTGCGAAGGGAAGCAAAGCCATATTGGTTTCACCAATTAGGGTTTCATTGATTAGGCATTGGGTTCTTCATCTTGAGTACCTTTTGAAATTTAATGCCGCCCATGCACGAGCTGTGTCCTTATCTGCACGCATTAGCCTCCCGTTGAGGTACAGAGAGGGCATGCACAGAGATCCCACCAACAGTGAATGTACAAAAAACAAAGGCTGTGAATAGCCAGCTCTAATAAATGAATGCATCACGAGATACCTTTAAAAGATACACCCAAAAACAATTTTTTCTTCTGTTTTTTTTCCCCTTTCTCTTTTCTTGTTTGCGTTTGCTTTGCCAAGTAACTTTGGAGGTCTCTCTCTCTCTCTCTCTGTTTTGGTTCCAACATTGTCTACATTCCTCAAAGACAAATCACGTACCCATCTATTCACATGTGTGCCCATTAATCATTACTACAAAACAATTGCTCTCTCGATGCATTACAGTCCTGCGCCAATCTCTAGCCCCTTTGCCTTCCCCTAAGTTGCAGCAATACTCTTTAGGGCTTTTAGATTCTAAGAGAGTCAGCAGCTAGGTCAATTACCTCTTGTAAAAAGTAGTTTCTCATATAATTTTACCGCTTACTTTACGGCTGTAAAGAAGGAGAGAAAAATAATTAAGTGTACCAACTCATGATATTGGATTTCGCACATAGGAGAAATGCTGCTACACTAATATTTTTACCGAATTCTATTTGTTAAGTCATATAGCAAAGGTAGCTGCTAACCCGACATCTTGACAAGATTGTTAGTTATTTTTTACCACACGATTTCTCAATCAATGAGTGCTCTATGTGAAACACATGATGATATTATGTGGATCTACGGTTGAGATTGTATTATCCCCGATAGTACTGTCGGGGCAGCATTTTCCTATAGCAAATCACGTTAGATTATATAATTGCTTTCCATATGAATCTCTCTTATTTTGAACATTTAGTGTGACATTCAACAAATCATAATTTAATTAAAAAATATAATAAAGAGAGTTTTAGTATTCATAGCGTTACTTCTCCTATAGATAGTGGAACTTATGTACGTTAGCTTATATAGGGTTAATACCACGGAAAATCCCAAACCGGTACCTCTATGATAAATTTATCCCAAATTATTTTTTTGACCACTAAAAATCCTAAATTTGTACACTTGTGACAAATTTAACCAAAATTAGTACACCTGTGACAAATTTACCCTTTGTTAGTTTTTGTTAAATCTAATCTTCAAATTGCTAAGTTGGTCGACATGTGACAATTTACGGGTGTATCGGTTTAGGATTTTTACCCTCTGTTTATCACAAGTTTATCAATTCGGGATTTTTCGTGGTCTTAATCTAATTTAATGGATGGTAAATTTGTTACGAGTGTACCGGTTAGAGATTTTTCAGTCAACAAAATTAGTTTAGGTTAAATTTATCACAAAAGTTTCAATTTAGGATTTTTGGTGGTCAAAAAAATAGTTTGAGTTAAATTTATCACAAATGTATCGGTTTGATTTTTTTTTTTGTGGTAAAAAAAATAGTTTGGGGTAAATTTGTCGCAGATATATCAGGTTGGGGTTTTCCATGGTATTAACCTGCTTATATACGGATTGTAGAAGTGTCAAATGGGTGGGTCGGGTCGCGTTTGGGTTGGGTTGAATATGGTCCGACTCATATTAACCCATTTTGACCCATATTTATCCAATGCAAATTCAATGACCCATACCCCACCCGACCCATACCCGACCCGTATTTCTTAAACAATTATATATTAAACCAAATCATACTAGATAAAAAAAAAATGATATTTAACTAAATCATACAATACAAATTTTGTGAAATTTTTTAATTATATATATTTTTAAAATTTTGTAATTTTATAAAATGTTTTTAATTTCGCTACAAAAAAAGTTTTTAATTTTAATTTTATTTTATCTTTTATTTTTCTTCTTTTTCTTTTTTGGTTTTTTTTCTCCTTCCTCCTTTCTCCTTCCTTCTTCGTCTGCGGACCTACGTCCGCAACTCCGGCTACAACCTCTCTCCTCCGTCGGCCGGTATTCAAGGCTTCGATGATGATGGGAAGCTCAGCAACCGACCGCTTCTCGGCGAGGCTCACTCGATTCGGGTTGGCGACTCGAGGCCGGATCCCAACTAGCCTCGAGCTCACCCGATGTCGGCGAGCTTGAGGCTCACTCGATTCCAACCGGCAACTCGAGGCCAAATCCCGACAAGCCTCGAGCTCACCTAGGCTCATACGAGCTTGCCCGAATTGGATCCCGGCTGGCGACTCGAGCTCACCTAGGCTCGTACGCTTAGGCCGAGCTTTGACTCACCTAGATCGGCCGAGCCTTGAGCTCGCCGACGCTCGGCCGAACCTTAAGGCTTGCTAGATCTTAGCCGGCCAAGCTCGCCCTCGCCGGTGGCCGTCGCCGGCCCTAGGCCGAGCCTCGAGGCTTGCTAGATCTCGGCCGGTTGAGCTCGCCCTAAGCTCGTCGGTGGCCGTTGCCGGCTAGTGACAAAAAAAAAAGAAAAAAAAATTAATATTATAATAAAATATTAAAAGTTCAATTTTTTTTTTGAAATATTCATAAAATTTATTTATAACTCTCTTAAGATAGTTGTTTTACTTGACCCATTTATGACTCATTTAGAACCCATTAGATTTCTAAATAACCCATTTAAGCACTTAAACTAACCCATTTTTGACCCACCACTATCAAATATGGGTTGAATATGGGTTATAGACCCATTTTGTCACCTCTAACGGATTGTGTATTTACATAGCTTTTATTTGTAGTAGCTGCACTAATTCCATGACGAAATACTTTTGTTTGCATTTTGAATTATTCACATAGAATTTTTAAGTTGACCATGACACGAATATAAATCTCAAAAGTGGTGGTGTGCGGATCTCTACTGTACATATAGGCCTCCAGCTATGGCCGTGCTCTTTAAAAATAGTAACTTTTCCGGCGTTGTGGGAAGTCCAATTGACTCGGTCATGAATGAGCCGACATACTTATTCATATTTTATATTCGTGGACACTAAAGTTACATATTTTTTTAAATGTTCAATATTGTATAAGAGTGATTAAACATATAAGACGCGTTCACATCCGTCTCATGAAAATTTCAAACTCCAACTACTCATCATAAGTTAAGAATTATGCTGAAGATAAAAATTGAGAAATTTATGTATATTTCAATATGTATTGATAAATAGGATTTTTGTAGATAACTATTTGAAGTAATAAAATAAACATAATATAAAAAATAATTATTCAAGGACATGCACTATGAAAGAAAATATATGCATAATCCTAAGAGATATGCAGCATCAAGTAAATATCCTATTATGGTTAACATCCCCTCAAATGCAAGGTGGGTTAAAACAAATTAACACAAGTTTGAAAGAAAATGCGAATAATGTCACAAAATCTTTGATTGGGATTTGAGGCGGGACAATGCATGGTGGCGCATGTGATGTGTCCAAGCTTCCGCTGACGATGAGAGTTCAATATGCCACTCATCTAATGGCGGTGAGTTTGGTGGTGGTGTCGACTTTTTGAAATGAGAAGTGAAAAGTCAAGAATCGGAGGCCAACAACATGCGTCCTATGCGGTCGACTTTTTTTGTTGAAGTAGAATAGCATGTGTCGTTTGTAGTCGACTTTGCTATCGGAACAGTAACTGAACAAACGCGGCCGAATATAGTTAGCGTGACTATGATACCTCCACTAGAAAAAAAAGGTTGACTTGGCAATGCATCGGGATGCATGCACTAGGAAAGGAGGCTGTGATATTAAGTTAAGAACAATGTGTAAGATAAGAATTGAGAATTTTATGTATATTTCTATATGTATTGATAATTAGTACATGAGCCTATTTATAAATTCTATTGGATAACTATTTAGCATAAAAAAATAAACATAATTCAATCAAGGATATGCATTGTTAAAAGCTATAGGTGCATAATCCTGAGAGATATACCCAAATCAAGTAAGCATCAGAATATCGTTAACACTATAGTTGCATTATGTTGAATTATTTTGTGAGAATAATGGGGCTTATGTCTAAAAAAAAATATATATATATCCCAATAATGCTGTTTAATTTCTTCTGGGATACCACAAATCCGCTTTGTCTTATTATCTCCGCCCAAAAGATTTCTTTGGAGCATGATTGAACATCTGACAACACAGGAGGCTTGGGTACATTGTCCAATGAGGTGTGTTGAAGGTCATGAGCATGATGAGGTTTCGAGAAAAAGATGAGGAAAAATACAATTCGAACCAGAAAAGCAATTTGTCTTCTCACTTTTTCTCACATCTATTAGGCTGTGATTCGCCCTGCCCATCAATTTCTGTCCCAATTCGCGCATGATGCAAAACGAGGAAGAAAACTCAGTACTCCGCCAAGAAATTCATCATTAACAAGACATTCTAAAAAGGTGAACAGAACAAAAAGGATTGAAAAGATGGGCCTTGGAATTGGAAGGTGCTTATCAAGGTGATTGATTTGCCATTATGTTTTAGATTCATCATATGAGCTTAGTAGTTAGTTCTCCCAGGAAATTCTGGAGAGACTGCCAAGTTCCTCAGCATGCCAAAATCCAGAGAATGGTGGTTGCCCCTGCCTAACAACGAAATATTTCGGTAATTAGTGTACGCAATGGTATATCGCAATTTTCAAATTGACATATCGTATCTTTTTCATTTATTATTTTGAACATAA
The DNA here is from genome assembly GCF_020921035.1 of Rhodamnia argentea. Taxonomy (NCBI): domain Eukaryota; kingdom Viridiplantae; phylum Streptophyta; class Magnoliopsida; order Myrtales; family Myrtaceae; genus Rhodamnia; species Rhodamnia argentea. The sequence continues at coordinate 2,005,993 of NC_063154.1, read as the reverse complement.
ATATATTGAGATGATATGTTGTTATTGATTGCCACACATCATATCAATCAACGACATGATGTGTGATGCCCGTTCCTAAAGAGCGTCACGGGTCAATCTCTCCTTGTTGAATTCAATGTGTTTTTTTTTTTTCCCTTTCGCATAGCACATGTGAGGAAAACCTTGTGTTAGTTCAATCGAGTGTAGTAGAAAGCGAGGGCACGAGTAGTCAGTAGAATAAGTTCAAGTTAGAATAATTTTGTACATATATTTGTACCTCAATGCCATTTGTATCCACCTACAAAATGGAAAATTGTTTGGCTGAACACTTGTAAATGGGGGAAAGTACAAAAAAAATCCTAAATTTATTGTAGTCATTGCAATTCATTTCTAAACTTTTCATTAGTGACTTCCCACTGTTCATTCACTTCCTTAAGAACTACTCATCTTCTCTCTCCGTGATAGGGCATGCCTGATCACTAGTTATCAAATAAAACTGAGAAATGATAAGCATGAGCAGTTCGATAGAACATCATACCATCCCGACTGTTACGTTAAAAGCAATGTGCCGAAAATTTGTGGGGCGCTAGAAGATAACTTGCTTGTTCAGCTGTTGTGTATGCTCAGGGCTTGTCACATCATCCTTGTGAACCAATCTGTATATCATTAACGTCACATGCACGTACCTTACTAGGCAATCATTGCCCAAAAGAAGGTACAAACGCAGAGTCATTAAAAGTGCTAGAGATACAGACCCAAAAAAGAGTGTTAGAGATAATTAGCACAACTTTCTACGATTTATATTAGACATAATTAGGATATTTCTGATGGTTTTCTATATCTCTCAAGATTGTATGAATATCTCTATTTGACTGTGCATATCTTGATCTATATATATTACCTTTGATAGTCGTATGATAAAATCTATAAATGGGCTGATGTAATTTTCATTATGATACATTAAGATATACATAAATTTTGTAATTCTCTCTTTCGCTTTATTATTCTTATCTAAAATAGACTAAGTAGCTTAAAATCTTCTAAGTGCTGAGCATGCCAAGCTTGTTTTCCATCAAATGACACGTAGGACAGTTATCCTTGTCGAATCCCTTGCTGCCCGCAAAATTGTTGGAGACGGGGAAGATTCTCTTCAGACGATTATGCTCTCATAATGACATTGTTTGACAACGTGCGACGTCGCATGTAGCACAAATTATTTTGAGCGTGGCGACACTAATGGACACCTCCGCAGCGTGCCACAATTATGGAGACGCAATGTCTTCTCTAATTTTAATGTATTGAAGCAAAAGTGATGGTGCATTGCTGACGTGTACACGTTTTTGTGTCTACTTGTAATTTTATTTATTTATTTATCGAGCAACGGGACAAAATAAATCCCTGAAAGGAATATATCTTAGGGCCCAATCATGGAATGAAAGCATAGCTGAATTCAGAAATGCTTCCCGTGACATTCCATATTATTATAAAAATGAAAACGAAATCCCATAAGAAAACAAGCCAAGGCATATTACAAACCCTTTTTCTCTTCTTGATTTTGCTGATATTTTCAAAACTATTTTTGAGGTTATTTCTTATGTCATGGCGAGCTTCATCTGCATGTACATCGGTAGTATAGGATTCTTCTAACTCCGCTGGCAAAGCACACGTGACTTGCTCTTTGGGAAAAGTACATTCACATGCAAATGTAACGACCCGACACTGAACAGAGAAAACGAAAGAAAGAGAGAAAGAAAAATGGCGCAGAAGCTGAGACGATAAGTGCTGCTTCTGCTCTGCATGGGAAGACATGACGACTTGAGAGTAAGTAAATGATGATTTAAAGAGCATTAAGTATGGTGATAAGAACATGGGAATTCTGGAAGTTTTAGGTATTCGATACTCACCGAAACGTGGAGATGAAAGTGATTAATATGTTTAAGACCGTACCGAGAAGTTTAGACGAGAGTAAGGAAGTCGTTTTCATGAGGCGTGCATGTAATCTCCCTCTCTCTCGATCTCGAGGACTAGGGGACTCAAAGGTCGTTTTCCATAAGTCGTGACACTTTTCCAAAGCGTATCACACATCATCCACTGTTGCCTAGGGTTTACGCTTGCAAACAAACGAGTGCCTTGTGCTTTGGACAGCTATATTACTTTGTCTTTTCTCGGACGAATGTTTTGTTGAGGAGTTTTATTTGGCAACTGATCCGAAAATACTATTTTGCCTCTCCTCTAGTTTTTTGTATCGCTAATTAGGACTAAGAATGGTTCCAAAGTAGAATTTAGAACTTGGAACCAGAATCTTTGGGAACAGATTTGATTCCAGGTTTCAAGGTATGAAAGGTAAGTTTTAGGTTTTAAAAATCGAGGAACCCGTTACGATGAGTAGGTTCTATATTCCGGGTAGATGAAACCCGTAACAAGTTTTTGTATTTTTCTTGATATATATATTTGTGCGATCTTACGGTTTTCCATATCGTCCGGTGGTGAGTGTGTAATCCTATATCAATAGTCCGAACTTCCATTTACGGCGATATTTATGATTGCAACTTTTATTTTGGTAATGTATCATAATTAATCATGTGACTAAATATAAGTTGTGGTCAGTAGGTTGTTGTAGCAAATGGTAGTCATTAAACGTGATGATTTTTATTGCAATAATTCAATTAAAAATATAAGTGAAATCATGGTAGAACCTAGAATTGACCTTGAAACTTGTGACAAGGTAGGTTCTAGGTTCAAAAAAATGAAGAATCTGTTCTGATTAGTAGGTTTCACTTTTCAAGTGAAACTTGTATGGAACCTAGGACTACTCACCCCTATTGCCCATCTTTGAGTTACTTCCGCGAAGACATCCTCAAAGAATACATACCAAAGTATCGAAAAAAGAAAATGTAGAGAGCTTTATGACAGTGACGTATAACTAAGGTTCAAGACTGAATTGAAACAATTGTAATAGGTTTATGATTTTTTTAATAATTCTCTCCACTTTTGAGTCACCACATTCATCATGTGACCGCATCTCAATTGGGTTGACAACCGCGGTACTACTTATGCACAATCAAGAGTGAATTATTACCATGTATGTAAACATCCGGCATGTAAGTAGTAGGAAGAATTGTCCAAAAAATTCTTGATACATTGCACTTTTTTCAATTCAGCTCTAAATCATTTAATTTTGTCAATTGACTCCTAAACCATTTTACGTTCTATCATTGGAGTCCATCTAGCCAATTTTGATTGGAAATCGATGAAATGGATATCGGTCGTCGTACGTGACACAATCGGCACTAACATGGAGTATATTAACAAATGACATTAATAGTTTTCGAATTTCTTATTTTTCTTTTATTTTCTATTTTTTTTTTAATAACTATGGCCGGTAATGGTTGGATGGAGGTCGCCAAACGGAGATGTTAAGGAAAAAAAAAACAAAGAAAAGGAAAGAAAAGAAAAGAAAACGAAAAGGACAAAATATTATAACATCATTACAAATTGTCTAAGTCAATGCCGGCCTTCCAACGTGTCACTACCGGCGCTCACATCAGCGATTTTCTGCTAAAATTGGTCGGATAAACTCAATTGGCCAAATTTAAAAGTTTAGGACCGAATCAGTAAAAGTGTAATAGATTTAGGATTTTCTAGACAATCTTCCGTTAAGTAATGTGAATGTTGACAAAAACAAGAAATGTAGAACTTAGGGCTTCCCAATGAAATGAGCAATGGCTCTCATATCACAACAATTGTTATCACATACGATATCTCCCCTCCACGGTACTCGGTGCGGTCATGGAATGCATGTGACATGCATAGACCAAGGGCTAAAGAGGAATGCGTGATTTTAGCCTCATCCGTGTTGCGGGTCGTGACTAGAGGTGACAAATGGGTGGGTGGGGTTGGGTCGGGTTTGGGTCGGGTTGAATATGGTCCGATCCATATTGTCCAATTTAACCCGTTTTGACCCGTATTCATCCAATGCAAATTCATTGACCCATACCCGACCCGACACGTACACGATCCATACCCGACCCGTATTTCTTAAACATTCTATATTTAACCAAATCATACAATACTTATTTTTTTATAATTTGATAAAAAAATGATATTTAATCAAATCATACAATACAAATTTTATGAATTATTTTTATTTTTTATTTTTTATTTCCTTTTCTCTTTATTTCTTTTTTCCCTCCTTCCTCCTCGTTCCCGCAACTTCCCTCCTCCATCCGTGACTCTGCAACTCCGCTGCAACCTCCCTCCGTCCGCTTGTATTCGGGACTTTAGCTAAGGTGGGAAGGCCAACAACCGATCGCATCTCGGCGAGCCTCTACTAGATCGATCTAGGTAAGCTCAAGGTTGCCCGATCCTCGTTGGTGAGCTCGAGGCCGGATCCCAGATGAGCCCCGAGCTCACCCGAGGCGGGCGAGCTCGAGGCTCCCCCTATCCCGACCCGCGAACTCGAGGCCGGATCCCGACGAGGCCCGAGCTCGCCTAGGCTCGTTCGCCTAGGGAGAGGTCGAGCTCGCCTGGATCGGCCGAGCCTCGAGGCTCTCTAGAGCTCGGCCGATCTCGAGGCTCGCCGGATCTTGGCAAGCCGAGCTAGCCCTAGGCTAGCCGGTGGCCGTCGCCGACCGGTGGCGGGCAAGGCAGGAGAAAAAGGAAAATAGAAAGAAAAGAAAGGAAAATAAAGAAAAGAAAAAAATTAATGTTATAATAAAGTAATAAAATATTAAAAAATCATATTTTTTTTAAAAATATTCATAAAAAATTATTTATGACTCTCTAGTTATCTTACCTAACTCATTTATGCCTAACCTATTTATGACTCATTTAAAACCCATTTAGAACCTATTAAATTTTTAAGTAACTCATTTATGACCCACTAAAGCACATAAGCTAATCCATTTTTGACCCACCATCATCAAATATGGGTTGAATATGGGTTCTAAACCCATTTTGCCACCTCTAGTCGTGATCCAAAAGACAAAAACTCGTCTAGAAATAGCGAACCCTATAGATGGCCAAAATTGTTAGAATCAAGGGCTTGGGACGTGCTCTCTCTCTCTCTCTACCCCCATTTTGATCGTGACAAAGAGCCAGAGGATTGCAACGTCTTTCCATTTTTTTTTTCAGGTCACGGGAGCAGTTTAACTAGCAACAAACATCAAATTTTCGTGACGAATTTAATGATTTTTTTCTTCTGTTTTAGTAGAATTTTTATGGAGCATATGAAAGAATGACACTGCGCTCTCTTGTCCCGTCGCTTCACATGTAGCAGAACCGGCAAAATCCATCGGTGCAAACAACCAAATCGAGGCCATGCAGTATGGGACAGCTCAGGGAAGCGAGGGGTTCGTATGCTTATGTCTCTTTGTTAAATTTGAAATGACGGTGTTTGAAATGGGGCAGAGATTACTTGGATTCGCTTTGATGTATCGTTTTTAAGCCCCACAATTCTGGGAGATGCCTTCTGGTTTTGCTCTGTCTAAATCAATAAGAGAGGGTTTCGGTGGTTCGTTTTTGAGGAGGGAATGTTATTGCAGTAAAGAGAAGGGAAAAAAACTAAGTTTTGTCTTTTTAGGTTGTATTAAGAGAGATAAGGTTTGATCTAAGTCTTCAAGGTGACTCGTGAAGTTTTGCCTTAGGTCGGAAGCCAAAACATGTCTTGTACCCATTTAATTATTGCAAATTATACATGGAAAATATGATTCATTACATAGTATTCATCGTCATTACATGTACATGCCGTGATCGGAGAACAAATAGCGACGAATATAATGCAAAAACATCTTTTTTTTTTAACTAGCGAAAAGTGACTTGCTTTCGATTTGATGACATGGGCTGTGGTTTTCCTTATTCATGGGCGCAAAATACTTCCAACAGATGGAAGTTTAGTTCCCTAAACGATAGAGAAGATAGGGGCCGACCAACAAATTCTTTGCAGAAAGATCAGTTTGCACCTCTTTCCTCGTCGCCTTTAAAGTAATCCATGATTGCTCACGCGGCCATGTGATAGTGGCCGCGGCTATGGCATGCAATCAACGTCGCTCGCCATAGCGAAAGAACTGGATCTTCTCAGTTCGAAGAGAGACTAGACCGAGTTTAGAGATCAAGATAGGTGCTTCGACAACTGGAACTATTAGCGACAACCTGCTTCTCGTTCTTTCACTTGTCTCGTAGAAATGGATCGTGGCCCTTGGAGGTGGATTTTTTTTTTTTTCTTTTTTGGGTAAACTTAACTTCCTTTATTTATCATCTAGAGTTCGTAAAAGACAAGCCCAAAGTGGGGGCATCACAACATAGAAAGTCCCATAAAGTTTGGAAGGTTTTGACAACCATAAAATTGGTAGAGAATTCGAGCGAAGGGCTTTACCTATCCTATCAGCAAACCAGATTTGCAGGTCTTCCACAATGGGCCACATATATGTTCTTGAAATGGCAGAGATGGGCTCGGGCCTCCAGCACGAGAGCCTCAATTTCCCATGGAATTATATCCCTTCCAATTACAGCGTCAACCAAAACTTTGCTCTCCGACTCAAAGGTATAGCTTCTCCTTGCTTCTGGATCCGAAGATTTTCAACCCCTCCACAAGAGCAGTCGCCTCGGCTTGAATCGGCAATAAAGCTTGAATCTTTTTAGCAAATCCATCAAGTAGCACGCCTGAAGAGCCTCGGAGGACACCTGCGATCGACCCCGCGGAGCTTCCTGCGCGACTAAGGAACCATCTACGTTAAAGTGGTTGAATTGGCTATTGCCACTAGCCCGACAAGAGAAGAAACGGGCCTGAATCCTGCTTTCCACTGATCGTTAACGGGCTGAATTTGGGCCGGCCCGTCAACAAAAAAAAACTTCTCTCCGGCCTTTGCCTTTTCACCTTGCTTTTGTTTCCCTGTTGGGCCGACGAGGAAAGGAAACGACGAGGGCGATCCCGAAAAGCACAGAGAGAAGCCAATTCCATTTCAACCGGAATTTCGCGCCACTGTGCTTGGCTCGAGTTCGATACGAAGCTAACGATGCTCGCCAGTGTGTAGCGCGGCAATGGAAGCTGAGAGAAAGAGCGGCACGAGAAGAAGAAGGAAGCCTCTCTCGGACCTCACCAACGCCGTCTCTCTGTCCGAGCTCGAACCTCCTCTCAAACCCAGCGTTCCGTCTGCTCCCAAGAGGATCGCCCCAAACCCTAGCTCACCCGGTTCCGCGCTTCTCCCTTCCACGCCCTCTCGCCCTATCGCCTCTTCTTCCGGTCAGTTTCTTCGGCGACTTCCCCTGCGTTCCGTGTTCCAATTGAACGTCGCTGTGTTTCCGATTCATTGTCTTGGTTGAACAGCTTGTTGATTCCTGTTTATTTGGAGCTTCGAGGATAGTTGTCTTTTAGCGATTGTTAATCAGGTAATCATATTATTAGAAATCTTGATGTGATTGGATAGAACTGGCTCGTTGTAATTTGATCAGTTTCTTGTTCTAAGCATTATCTGGAATTGGTTCTCTTTGCATGCTTTGCTCTGAAACACGTTGAGATTGCTATACCTGAAGAGTGTATCTAGTCGTCAATGAAATTGGGGCCTTATTTGCTTAACTTGGTACTTTTTCTACCAAATGTTTCGCTGTTTAGGGCACGATGTTTCTGGGAGGTCTATGTTCTGTGCAACCTATAACCGCAGAAAGCCTGCGGATAAAAGCAAGCGTAAAGAGAATGCCGTTGGTGTCCCTATGACTAGCTCTCCGGCTAGGAAGATCAGAAATGCGAGGTACTCACGCATCCCAAAATGTTGGGTTTCTGCAGTTAAGTAGAAGATTTGTGTTTTAGCACTATGTTGGAAGCGAAAGGGAACAAAAAGTGGAGTTGACGAGAATGTAAGATATATATTATGTTCGAAATTCAGCAAGAACTTGGAATTTTTCAACATTAGCTGTTTGGTGGGGTTGTAACTTCTGCTTTGGCCTATGCTGTTGGTTGAAAGTGGTATGCTGATGCCCTCTTTGTATAGTATTACAGTCAGTCTTATTGGAGGAAACCTGGCAATCTATGCTGGTTTCATGTGCCATATTTGAGCAGATAATTTGCCTATTGAAAGTCGGGATGTTTCATGTGATGATGACACTTGCTGCTTCAGTATTAGTATTGCCTTCAGAAGAATTGCGTTCTCCTAGAGAAGTGACTCTGTTGTTTTTAATTCTAATTTAACTTCAATGGGTATGTACATCTTTCCCATTCTCCGTTTTCAATGATACCTTTCTGGTGTTTGCTTCTTCCTACACAGGAACAAGCTTAATGATGAAGGAGATGGTGCTGGATCCAAGTCATGCTCTATACCGAATAAAAGGGTATTCTGTCAAGATTCCTTTGCATTTAAAGTAGTTTGTTGCTTTCGACCAAAAAAATAAAAAAAGGTAGTTTGTTGCATGTATTATATCATCTCTTCTGGCTTCCTTTCACCTCGACCTTTGCTTGTTTTTGTATATCTCAGTAGATGGAAAAACATTGACTGGACAGTGTTTTTTGCTCAATTATTTTTGGGATGTTGATGCAGAAGCAGCAGAGGCCACCATCTAGGAAAGATGTGCCTGATGATGCCTTGCAAGATTACATCAGGGAGCAGAAATCTTACTTTGAAGAGATTGATGCATTCGAATTGCCAGAGGAGGAGGTAGCCTCGGTTAACGATTTGGACTAAATGGAAGAGATACAGTAGATATAAGCAATCGGTGACCTGACCGCTTAAGTATAGGGGGTGATGTCTGTACAGTCAACTGACAGTGGAATACTCGACGACTCTACCCAGATTTTGGTTTTGTAACTGCTAGTGTACATATGGAGTCTTCAGCTACTTTACTCTGGAGCTTGTAGAATTTGTCCTGCGTATTTCATGACTTGATCATGGAGTACCTTTTGTATAACATTGATTACTAATCAGAAATTTGCCTATGCCTTAAGTTCACCAAGGCAATCCAGGCTGCTTCTTTCTTACGCTTGGCCATAGTTTTAGCAAATCACCCAAATTCTAGCAAACTGTTGGGGGAAGCTTGTCCAGCAAGTTGTTTATATTTGGAGAGCACTGTCCAGCCCTGATTTGTAATCAACATGTTCTTGTTAATTGGTCATTACAATCATCTATCGACTTTTCCGGTTACGTAGTCATATGATCTGTTTTTGAACATAAATTGCTGTTTGCAAAGGAATACAGAGTGGATCTTAATACCGGTTGAGCAAAACTAAGACAAGCTCCTTTATTTTTCAGGCAGCAGCTATAATTAGACATGAAGACAGACACATGACGGCAAATTTTCATGGGACATTTTCTAGCCCTTATTTCACTTCTGCATTCATATGTGGCGGTTTCGAATTGCATATCAGCTTCATTCTTAATTCACTTTCCTGCAGTTTTTTCTTATTTGACCATTGCTTCCTTTTGGGGGCCTAATTTTACTCATTTTGATCATTGCCCTGGCAAAATCCTGGAAAAATGCGCTTGAATCGCATGCGTACTTCTTGACCAGTGAACCCACAGAACTGCCGTTGAAGAGCTCTTGATCTGAGTGAAGAAGGCCCTTCTTCTGCAGCAAATTCTTGAAGTAAAAGTTGTCGAAAAGGGTTGGCGTCTGGATGTCTAGCCTTTGAGGGACGTTATCATTTCCACTCATGGGACATTTCATCTGCAACTTACGGGCGAAGGATGCATCTATGTTCGAGTCGTTGTAGATCCGTCCTCGGAAGGAAGTGCATCTCGATCGGCCAATGGTATGTGAACCTGTCGATTTGAAAACCGTTTGTCAGCTGATAAAGTACATCGATGTCACCAAACGTAGTCGCGATGGATGCTGAATTCGGGTTGTTTTTCTTATGATTTCTCTTGGATGTAATTTCCAGTGCACGGTGATATGGAGTTGAAATTTACCAGAAAGAGCCACCATGTTCTTGACTGAAAGGCCCTGAGCAGAGAAGCTGGTTATGAGAGCACTAAGATTAGAAGTAGGTGGAGGTAGGGAGGTGTTAGCAAGGCTCCTGCTAGCGGTAGTGGAGTCCCTTCTTCCTAAGCTTACGTTCCATGAAGGACCTCGCAACTGTGACCATGTCACACCAGAACATGTTCATAAACGGAAACATAGAAGAAATCCGGAAAAAGATAGATTTGCCCCACTTTAACTGTCAAGGGAAAAATGTAGTAAATTAGAGTCGAAATGTTCTCTATCTCTTTAATTTGCGAGAAGGTTGTGAAGAGGACTTGCATAGACGACCGAGTCGCGAGCAGCCAGAGCAAGAATGTCTGCACAGGAAACCACTCCAGGGCACGCCTTCTCTAGGCTAGCCTTGATGTCGTCGATCACTTTGAACCCTCTCACTGAGTTGTTGTTCGGAGCTGCTGTTTTCTCGCCAACAAAATTGGGTGTGTCGTCCAACAATATCGACGCATCGCACCCCTGACCGATGTTTAAGTAGACGCATCGGTAACGAGGAGAAACACAAAGATAAAAAGAAAAATGTAGGATCGGCTCACTAGGAATCTCTAGAAGACGTGACTCACATTGACGAAGCAGTCGTGGAAGTGCAGCTGAAGCAGCGATGCGCCCATACGGGTCTCGTTCTTGATTGCTTTTGCTACTCCGTCTCGAACGATCGCCAACGCCTTAGGGCATGTCGATTGATAATGACTCGGCGAGAGCTTGCAGCCGGTAGCGGTGACAACCAAGGTGGCAAAGACAACGACGACGACAAAGCCGAGCATATCGCTTGTAGCCATAACAAGAATTATGATATGTTCCTGTCGAAAAACAGCAAGAGCGCGGGCGCAAACAACCTCAGATGAAGTCTCTTTGGTCTATGGTTTACGCCGAATCTGGTTATAGCACAACTCAATGATTGCAACGAAATAAAGCTGAAAATAATAGTTGCTCTTCCCGGCTTTTTCCAAGCAGGGAAACACTGATTAGATAGTGTCACATCAAAGGTGCGTAGTTCTTTTCGAGCAGTTCGCCACCACAGTATTCCAAAGAGTGATAGTGAGAGAAGACTGCATTATTTTGTGCAACGTTGTACTGATAGTAATGGTGCAAGGATTGGGCAAGTTCCTACGTCGTGTCCTTAGGACACAAAAGTGATCCCTTAACTCTTGGTCAGCCCATCAAACGAACAAGTCGAATTAAGCAAAACATGATCCGATTAAAATTGATCTACTTACTTATCATACAACTTCAGCGATTCATATCCGACTTCACCCGTACCAAACACATACACAATCCAATTCGAAAATCATATGTGAAAGTTTTTCCTTAAATTATCGCCTTTGAAGGATATGAGGCTTTTTGACCAAAAAGATAAAAAAGAACAGGCGGCTCCATATTTATTTATTTTTGGGGGGGGGGGGGGGATAAGTTACTTAACTAACCCACTAACATCCATCTTTTTTTGGGTTTCTTTTCCAAATTACGATAAATTTTTTTTTACCAAAGTAGATTAAAAAAAAAATATTTATCGGTTTGGGGTTTGCTCGACAGTCATAGTGCCGACCGGGTCCCACTCGATATTTAAAGCGCCAAGCCCACCCGCTCTGCACGCTCGCTCTACTTTGCTCTGCTAGCAGGGGGAGGGGGGGCCCACTCGCTAGGCACTTTAAGTGCCGAGGGGGTGGGCTAAGCCCTCCTCAACTCGGTAGTCATATTGCTAAGCGGAGGGGGCCCCCTACCAATTTGAAGGCGTTCCAACGCCTTTAATCATGCGCTGGTATTGTCACCTGCAAAGGTGTTGTAGCGCCTACAAAGATGTTGCAGCACCTTCACGATTGTTACTGAGCCTTCGGCTATGCTTAAAGTAGAGCCGAAGGCTTTCCGCTCAGAAACTCTCCTCTTCGCTCAAAAGCTCTCCAGAAGTAAAAACTCTCAAAACTCTCCCTCTTCTCACACTCTCAGAGCCCTCCCTCTTCCCGCACTCTTAGAGCCCTCTATCCTCTTGCACTCTCTCTCACTCAACTCACAAAGTTTTTCTCAAAGAATCCTCCCTCGTATTGCCTCAAAACGCCCTCTCTCTCGGACGTCCTTTCATTATTATCGTTCGGTTTTCTCGCTCTTCTTTGTTCATTAGCCTCATTTGCTCGTTGAAGGAGATTCCCCTCACCTCGGGTGCCTTTATTGATGTTATTATAGGTTGTTAGTGTTTTTATTTTATTGCTAATATTTTTGTCACGTTTAAATTAAATTGGAATTTTTTTATTTTGAAGAAGTTGAGACAAAAGCAAAGCCGACCTCCTCACTCGATGCTTTCTCTTGATAGTTTGAGCTTTTCATTCGGCGCGTACTTACCCCCCATAGTTTGAGGTAAATTTTGTTATAGTTATTTTTTGCAATTTCGTAAGTATTGTTTTATTTATATGATGGGATTTGTGCAGCTTGATTGACATTTGATTACTGCATTGGTCAAGCGGTGGAGGCACGAGACCCACACATTCCATATGCTTGAAGGTGAATGCACAATTACGCTGCAGGATATTGCGGTGCTTACATGGCTTCCCATAGATGGATGTGTAGTTATTGGCCCCACTAATGTGAATTGGGACACTGTTTGTGATGATCTACTTGGTGCTCACCCAACCCGGTTGCGTGGCACACAGATAAATTTAAGCTAGTTGAGATAATATTTTGAAGATTTTCCCACAGAAGCCGATGACGTCACTATAGTGCGGCATGCTAGGGCATTCATTCTCCGTCTGCTAGGATGATCTATTTTTGCGGACAAATCGGGTGCCCAAGTTAGTTTGTTGTTTCTTCCACTACTGACGAACCTCAACGTCCTTATGCGATACAGTTGGGGTTCAACAGCACTTGCGTGGTTGTATCGAGAGCTATGTCGTGCAACCGACCCGGAAGCGAAGCAAATGGGCGGTGCCCTACATGTACTGCAGATTTGGGCGTGGGAGCGCTTCGGATGTGTCTCCCCCATCCCTAACGAATGATGTTCTTTTAGTAGATGCACCTTTCGGTAGTCGGTATGTGATCTATTGCATTTTTAGTTCGCGCGTTATTAATTCTTTCCGGTGCGTATAATATATAAAACTTGAATGTTTTTTGTTTATGCGGTTGGAGTCAATACCGAAACACAACGGAGGTCCCCACACATACGTTGGTACATCTGCGCTACCAACTTGATATATTGGCATCCGAAGATGTAAGTAACGATAGCAACAAATGAGTTTAATATAATGTTAGATTTTAAATTAATTCTTCATTTAATTTGATATGTTTTATTATGATAACAAATTACTTGGGGGCCCCGCGCCGACGATATTTTGGAGATCTACCGTATTACTGCCTATAGGGCAAGACATTTGGAGGGCTCGTGTCCTATTCATCTCATTCTGGATAGTTGAATGACATTATCCAGACCGAGTACTTCGTCGGTTTAGTATGCAATAGCCAATACCTACTCCTCCCGGATATCATAAATCCTTGCATGATATTGACAATATGACACCTGGGAAGGATTGGGCAACTAAGCACAGATGATAGATTGCTATGTGGGACAAGTGTACCGAATATATAGTCCATGCTAATCCCGCAACAAAGGAACTTCATTTTCATTTAGAATATATGAGTGGTTCCATAGACTTACACGGAAGTGGATTTCTATTACGGGAGCTGCAATGGGTTCAACGGTTCGTACAAACACTTTCAATTTAATTCATTAATTATATTTTAGTAACAAAAGTTATTGGCATTTGATAACTTTTGTTACTTGTGATATCATTACCAGGATGATAGCGTCGAACAAATCTTACATATAACAAATTCACGTCTATTTCGTCAGGCTTGGGCGGATGTGGGGAGGATAGTTAGGGCAATGCTATACGCCCGGAATGAGGAGAGGCGGCTAATAATGATGCCACCATCCCAACCAGCAACTACAACAGCACCAATTGACCCTCACGATAACGACCCACCCGGGCCTATTTAGTCGACCCGGAGGACTTCTCGAGTTCATTTAGTTGGCGATGTCGTCCCTTACACCTTGGAGTATCATACGACAAATTTCGCTCCAGGTTTCACTCCCGGGTTAGGTCGGGCGGGTTTCGATGTAGGATTAGCCCATTTTGCCGCCCCATTTCCTGAGGGATCTACTTTTGCATTTCCCGACAACCCACCGCCGCAGACTCTAGCTCATTCTTCTGCTTTGTATGAATATGATTTCTTTCCTTTTTATTCAGGTTTTTCTACAGTAGGATATGTACCATTTGGGCATGACATATTTTCGCAAGATATGCCTTCATCATCTACACATCCTACTCACTTGGATTCTCCTCATCGTTGGTACAATACTAGACCCGCCGAGCACCGGAGAGAACCCGATTGCGGAACATGAGGTTATATAGGAAGATGACGTCGTTAGTAGATGTAATTGCGATTAACGATTGTTATCTATTATGAAAATTACATATTTTTCATATATCTTAGCACTTTTATTTTATGAATATTCTTAATTAATTACATAAATACAAAATTATTTATTAATTATATATCTTAATTAATTATTGATAATTACTTTATAAAAATAAGCTTAAAAAATTATAAATAAATAAATGTTATTAAAAACTAAAAAAAATTACAAATTTTTTTTTAAAAAAAGCTGGGCTCCCCCTCGGCGTTGGGCGGCGGAGCGTGCGGGTGTGGGTTGCCCGGCCCGGCTGCTTGGCGACCCAATTATCGAGCGGGGCCTGCTCGGGCGTGTGGATGTCTAGCGGGACCCGGTCGGCATTATGACCGTCGATTAGACTCCAAACCGATAAGTATGTTTTTTTTAAATCTATTTTGGTAAAAAAAATTTATCGTAATTTGGAAAAAAAAAGTCCTCTTTTTTTTGGGGGCTTTATTCATCAAAACTCATTTTGACCCATATTTTGAGTTTAAGATGACCCAATTAAACAGATGTGGGTTAATATACAAATTTGTGATCCATTTTAACAGCTTTAGCTACCGATGAAAAGCGATCGATTACTGTTGACAACAAAAACTATAGTGCTGACGCGATTCGCTTGCCTATGGTTGTCTGCCCCGAAGTGCAAAGAAATGCACAGTTGAGAAGAAGGTGACCCTGCTCAATGCCATTTCATAAAGCGAATCTTGATTAAGGCAACATGTAATGGTATTATTAGTCCGATTCTTCTCGGAACACGCCGACGTATGTCCCTCATGTGATTAAAAGGAACGCCTTTATGGAAAGGCAATAATGGTGACCAGACATTGCGACGTGCATGCGGAACTAGACGCTTTGTCTGTTGTATTTTTGTGGTTGATGTGATTTGATATAAATCAGAAGAAGCTAATTCAGAAAATTGTTTTTGTTCAGATGAACGAATCGACACAATAGTTCGTGAAATACTACAAATATTTTAGGTTCTGTTCATTTCGCGGAAAATATCTTACAAGAAAATATTTTCTCGATTTTTCAGCATTCTATTCATGAAAAACAAATGGCTCAACGAAAATATTTTCCTTTCACGAAAAAAAAAATCAAATTTGAAGCTTTTTAACTAGTCATATTTGCGATGCCCAAATCACGGGTAAAGTCAAAAGTTCAAAATTGGTACTCACTAACAAAAAGTTCATTAGCTGGCAAATTAAAAAGAGTTTTTAAAGATTTTCAAGCCCCTCGATAATGGAGCATCAGTTTTATTTATTTATTTAATCGCGCCATTATGGTGTTTAGTTTTGCTGATTAACGTGTTTAATTTTAATTTTTTTTCCAATGATGTTTTGCCGGGATCACAAACATGAGACCCCCAGAAAAATCCAAGGATGAGTCCACAGGTTTCGTCAAAGAAACTGCTGATGAAGGATTTTGTCTTCATGCTTTGGTCCTATCCTTCATAGCTGTTGAATATTATAACATCATTACAAATTGTCCACGTCAGTATTGGCCTTCCAACGTGGCACTACCGACGTCCACATCAGCGATTTCCTACTAAAATTGGTCAGACAGACTTAATTGACCAAATTAAAAAGTTTAGGACCGATCGGCAAAAGTGTAATAGATTTGGGATTTTCTGGACAATCTTTCCATAAGTAATGTGAATGTTGACAAAAACAAGAAATGTAGAACTTAGGGCTTCCCAATGAAATGAGCAATGGCTCTCATGTCACAACAATTGTCATCGCATACGATATCTCCCCTCCACAGTAGTCTGTGTGGTCATGGAATGCATCTGACATGCATAGACCGATAGCAAACTTCAAATTTTCAAATAAAAGGGTATTCTGTCAAGATTCCTTTGCATTTAAAGTAGTTTGTTGCTTCGACCCAAAAAAAAAAAAAGGTAGTTTGTTGCACGTATTATATCATCTCTTCTGGCTTCCTTTCACCTCGACCTTTGCTTGTTTTTGTATATCTCAGTAGATGGAAAAACATTGCCAGGACAGTGTTTTTTGCTCAATTATTTTTGGGATGTTGATGCAGAAGCAGCAGAGGCCACCATCTAGGAAAGATGTGCCTGATGATGCCTTGCAAGATTACATCAGGCAGCAGAAATCTTACTTTGAAGAGATTGATGCATTCGAATTGCCAGAGGAGGAGGTAGGCTCGGTTAACGATTTGGACTAAATGGAAGAGATACGGTAGGTGACCTGTCCGCTTAAGTATAGGGGGTGATGTCTGTACAGTCAACTGACAGTGGAATACTCGAAGACTCCACCCAGATTTTGGTTTTGTAACTGCTAGTGTACAGATGGAGCCTTCAGCTCCTTTACTCTGGAGCTTGTAGAATTTGTCCTGCATATTTCATGACTTGATCATGGAGTGCCTTTTGTATAACATTGATTACTAATCAGAAATTTGCCTATGCCTTAAGTTCACCAAGGCAATCCAGGCTCCTTCTTTCTTACGCTTGGCCGTAGTTTTAGCAAATCACCCAAATTCTAGCAAACTGTTGGGGCAAACTTCTCCAGCAAGTTGCTTATATTTGGAGAGCACTGTCCAGCCCTGATTTGTAATCAACATGTTCTTGTTAATTGGTCATTATAATCATCTCTCTACTTTTCCGGATACATAGTCATATGATCTGTTTTTGAACATAAATTGCTGTTTGCAATTGAATTACTGATTCGAATTTGCTGCGTGCTGCTAACAATAAGGAATACAGAGTGGATCTTAATACCGGTTGAGCAAAACTAAGACAAGCTCCTTTATTTTTCAGGCAGCAGCTATAATTAGACATGAAGACAGACACATGACGGCAAATTTTCATGGGACATTATCTAGCCCTTATTTCACTTCTGCATTCGTATGTGGCGGTTTCGAATTGCCTATCAGCTTCATTCTTAATTCACTTTCCTGCAATTTTTTCTTATTTGACCATTGCTTCCTTTGGGGGGCCTAATTTTGCTCATTTTGATCATTGCCCTGGCAAAATCCTGGAAAAATGCGCTTGAATCACATGCGTACTTCTTGACCAGTGAACCCACAGAGCTGCCATTGAAGAGCTCTTGATCTGAGTGAAGAAGGCCCTTCTTCTGCAGCAAATTCTTGTAGTAAAAGTTGTCGAAAAGGGTCGGCGTCTGGATGTCTAGCCTTTGAAGGACGTTATCATTTCCACTTGTGGGACATTTCATCCGCAACTTACGGGCGAAGGATGCATCTATGTTCGAGTCGTTGTAGATCCGTCCTCGGAAGGAAGTGCATCTCGATAGGCCAATGGTATGTGAACCTGTCGAGTTGAAAACCGTTTGTCAGCTGATAAAGTACATCGATGTCACCAAACGTATTCGTGATGGATGCTAAATTCGGGTTCTTTTTCTTATGATTTCTCTTGGATGTAATTTCCAGTGCAGGGTGATATGGAGTTGAAATTTACCAGAAAGAGCCACCATGTTCTTGACTGAAAGGCCCTGAGCAGAGAAGCTGGTTATGAGGGCACTAAGATTAGAAGTGGGTGGAGGTATGGAGGTGTTAGCAAGGCTCCTGCTAGCGGTAGTGGAGTCCCTTCTTCCTAAGCTTACGTTCCATGAAGGACCTCCCAACTGTGACCATGTCACACCAAAACATGTTCATAAACGGAAACATAGAAGAAATTCTAAAAAAGATAGATTTGTCCCACTTTAACTGACAAGGAAAAAATTTAGTAAATTAGAGTCGAAATGTTCTCATCTCTTTAATTTGCGAGAAGGTTGTGAAGAAGACTTGCATAGACGACCGAGTCGCGAGCAGCCAGAGCAATAATGTCTGCACAGGAAACCACTCCAGGGCACGCCTTCTCTAGGCTAGCCTTGATGTTGTCGATCACTTCGAACCCTCTCACTGAGTTGTTGTTCGGAGCTGCTGTTTTCTCGCCAACAAAACTGGGTGTGTCGTCCAACAATATCGACGCATCGCACCCCTGATCGATGTTTAAGTACACGCATCGGTAACGGGGAGAAACGCAAAGATAAAAAGAAAAAAGTGGGATCGGCTCACTAGGAATCTCTAGAAGACGTGACTCACATTAACGAAGCAGTCGTGGAAGTGCAGCCGAAGCAGCGACGCGCCCATACGGGTCTCGTTCTTGATTGCTTTTGCTACTCCGTCTCGAACGATCGCCAACGCCTTAGGGCATGTCGATTGATAATGACTCGGCGAGAGCTTGCAACCGGTAGCGGTGATAACCAAAGTGGCAAGGACAACGACGCCGACAAAGCGGAGCATAACGGGTGTAGCCATAACAAGAATTATGATATGTTCCTGTCGAAAAACAGCAAGAGCGCGGGCGCAAACAGCCTCAGATGAAGTCTCTTTGGTCTATGGTTTACGCCGAATCTGGTTATAACATACCTCAATGATTGCAAAGAAATAAAGCTAGAAAATAATAGTTGCTCTTCCCGGCTTTTTCCAAGCAGGGAAACACTGATTAGATAGCGTCACATCAAAGGTGCGTGGTTCTTTTCGAGCAGTTCGCCACCACAGTACTCCAAAGAGTGACAGTGAGAGAAGGCTGCATTATTTTGTGCAACGTTGTACTAATGGTAATGGTGCATGGATTGGAAAAGTTCCTACGTCGTGTCCTTGGGACACAAAAGTGACCCCTTAGCTCTTGGTAGGCCCGTCAAACGAATAGATCGAATTAAGTAAAATATGGGCTGATTAAAATTGATCCACTTACATACAATGCAACTTCAGCGATCCATACCCGACTTCACCCGTACCAAACACATACACGACCCAATTCGAAAATCATATGTGAAAGTTTCTTCTTAAATTATCGCCTTTAGAGGATATGTGGCTTTTTGACCAAAAAGATAAAAAAGAACGGGTGGCTCCATATTTATTTTTTTGGGGGGGGCGGCGGTGGGCAGGGAAATTGAGTTACTTAGGGTGCGCATGGAAACACTTCTGCTTCTGAAACACCATCAGAAGCAGAAGTTGATTTTTCAACTTCTCCATCAAAAGTTGATTTCTCATAAAAAAAGACGTTTGATAAAATTTCTACTTCTAAAATTTTTACTTTTAATCAAATACTGGCGGCGATCGGGGGGTGGCGACCGGCGGGCGGCGACCGGCGGCGGGGGACCAACGAGCGGGCATTGGTCGGCGGGGTCGAAAAAGTGATTTCTGAAGGCGAGAAGTAACAATTTTTAACTTCTCAAAGTTGGCCAAGAATCCAACCAGAAGTAGAAATCTCTTTCAGAAGTAGAAATTCCTACCGGAAGTCAATTTTTTTACCAAACGGATTTCGGTTTCAGAAGCACTTTTGAAGTGTCTTTACTAAACGGATTTCAGCTTCAGAAGCACTTCTGAAGCAGAAATTCAGCTTCTGAAGTGTTATCATGCGCGCCCTTAACTAACGCACTAACACCCATCTCTTTTTTTTGGGGCTTTATTCATCAAAATTTATTTTGACTCATATTTTGAGTTTAAGATGACCCACTTAAACATATGTGGGTTAATATACGAATTTGCGATCCATTTTAACAGCTTTAGCCACCGACGAAAATCAATCTATTACAGTCGACAACAAAAACTGTAGTGCTGACATGATTCGCTTGCCTATGGTTGTCTCCCCTAAAGTGCAAAGAAATGCACAATTGAGAAGAAGGTGACCCTGCTCAATGCCTTTTCATAAAGCGATTCTTCATTAAGGCAACACGTAATGGTATTATTAGTCTGATTCTTCTCGAAACACGCCGACATACGTCCCTCATGTGATTAAAAGGAATGCCTTTAGGGAAAAGCAATTGAGTTACTTAACTAACGCACTAACACCCATCTTTTTTTTTTGGGGCTTTATTCATCAAAACCCATTTTGACCCATATTTTGAGTTTAAGATGTCCCACTTAAACAGATGTAGGTTAATATACGAATTTGTGATCCATTTTAACAGCTTTAGCCACCGATGAAAAGCGATCGATTACAGTCGACAACAGAAACTGTAGTGCTGACATGATTCGCTTGCCTATGGTTTTCTCCCCCGAAGTGCAAAGAAATGCACAGTTGAGAAGAAGGTGACCCTGCTCAATGCCTTTACATAAAGCGATTCTTTATTATGGCAACACGCAATGGTATTATTAGTCTGATTCTTCTCGGAACACGCGGACATACGTCCCTCATGTGATTAAAAGGACTGCCTTTACGGAAAAGCAATAATGATGATCAGACATTTCGACGTGCATGTGGGTCTACACGCTTTGTCTGTTGTATTTTTGTGGTTGATGTGATTCGATATAAATCAGAAGAAGCTAATTCACAAAATTGTTTTTGTTCACATGAACGAGCCGACACAATAGTTCGTGAAATAGTACAAATATTTTAGGCTTCGTTCATTTCGCAAAAAACATCTTACCGGAAAATATTTTCTTGATTTTTTTAGCATTCTATTCATGGAAAATAAATGAGTCAATGAAAATATTTTCCTCTTATGAAAAAAAAAAAGAAAACTTAAAAAATGAGGAAAATAATTTCCTCTTTTTGAGAATATCAAAACATTTTCCCTCATCTTTCATTCCTCCACTCTTTCTCATTTATTGTATTTTTATTTTCGAAAATTTTTATTTTTTTAATTTATTTTTCTTTTCTCTTCTTCTTAGGCCAATCGCTGGCCACGGGCAAGGACAGCAATCGGCCGAACAAGAGGGAAAAGATTAAAACAAAATGAGAGAAGAGAAAACATAAAAAAGGAAATGAAAAAAATAAAAATAAAACAAAAGAGAAAAATAGAATTTAAAAAATATAAAATATAAAATATAAAGTATATTAGAAGGAGTTGATGGAGAAAAATTGAATTCGATTTTTCATACCGAATGACAGAAAATATTTTCCAAGTCATTTTTAAATTTTAGTCGAACATCCAAAATATTGTCATTTTTCAGAAAATGACTTTCTGGAAAATAATTTCCAAAAACACCTCATTTTTCACGAAAAGAACGGAGGAGCATATTTTTCTGTGTAATCCATCCATAGAAAGAAAATTCATTTAATCAAAGGTTAAATAATGTGCAAGCGCCGATTATCAGAACGAATCCTTATTTTCCAAGAATCATTAGTATCACGTACCGCCGAAAATAAGAAAACATGCACAAATTATCTGCACATTGCAAACAAAATGATAGCTAAACGTGAAAAGGAAAGAAGAAGTGAGGAGAAAAGGCAAAAAAATCATCTAATTGTAGCTCTAATATATCGTTATTATAGAAAGTCGCATCAAGTAGAAGAGTAATTAAAACCATCGAATGCGAAATAACTTCTATTAGGTGCTTCGAGAGAGTTTTGGAGAAATGTAAGATCAATTTTCGCAAAATCTTTGCATCAATTTGCTTTTGCTAAAAAAAAAAATTACCGTTTGGTCAATTGATTTTTGGTGTATTTTTTTTGCAAAGTAGCTTTTAAGTAGGAAAAAAAAAAAACAAACAAACTCATGGCTATTGGAGAATGGAGAGGGAACCATCATGGAAGAGGCCAAAAGAATCATTTGGCCCCATTGCGGACTGAGGCACCTTGCTGGCGATGGCTGACCCATCGAAGAGGCTAGACAAGGCGATATGATATACCTAGATCTCGCTTTGATCTCCAGACCTAGCTCCCCCAACCCTCAGCACCCTACCCGACCGCCCGGGACCCTCGCCCACCCTCGACGACTTCCAAGGAGCCTTGCGCGACCCTCGGTGGAGCTTCAAACTTGCCCCTCAGACGAGCAATTTCAAAGAGGGAGAACATTCAGATCCGGAACGGTAGCTTCATAAAGGGAGAAGATGAATAGTTGTTTCATGAGGTTAAGAGTGGAATACGAAATCGTCAGAGATGGCAAGATTGGAAGAAAAATAATTGCATTGAACCCCTGAAGCAGAATTTTCGGACTGTCGAAAGCTAATGTTGGCCGCCAAGTTGCATTGAGTTTTTAGCATTTGCAAAGCCGAACTTTGGCTTAAAAGACCTTTGCAATTAGGTTACCAAGCACCTTGGTTTTAGTACAAGCGCCTTAATAGACCTAAAGTCCTTTGGCAAAGATGTGCCAAACGCACCAAACATGTAGAAATAATAAGGCCTGTGGCCTATTGGGGTCGAGGTATATAATCAGCATATATTTTGCGGAGAAACAGAAGGAAGACTCGAAAGGCTGGCCCATATACAGAAGGCCTTGATTGCAAAACGTACATTAAAATTAAACAGAATTAACAAGATTGGGGAAGTCCGCAACCTTTGCCCCGCCAAGAAAATTAAAATTGTATGTCGAATTCGGCCCGCATCATTAATTGCGGCCCAAATATCTTAGGACACGAGTACGAATTCGTTTCCGATGCACTGTTGTCCAAAATGTAGCAGATTATTGTCGTTATTTAGCCAAATATAAAAGGCGCGGTTTGGTCGAATAAGTGTGCATTTAACATGCTAACATAGTTATCATCTTGCGCATGTTTACTTTATACTGCGATTTTAATCCCGCTTGTCGGAATCACTATTGAACCGAATCAATTGTCCGTATGGATCTACTAATTAGGGCGTAATATCGGCGTATACTAAAATCTTGATTTGCTAAATGAATTTATTAATTAACTAGTGGGACAGAAAAGGATGAAATGGTGAAAATCATGCATCCAACAACCGCAAAACCATCAAGGTGCATCACGCATCTAATTACAAACCTAATACAGTTAAGCCCCTGGTTTGTAGCTAATCCATTTGTTACTTGCCTCATAATCCCCAATTATTGCTTAATAATGTAACATAAAAATGTAATTGACGTGGACCGTTCATGTTATCAAGTTCAGTCAACCATTTTTAGAAGCATGGAAGAATCACAAGGTTGATCATTTCTTAAGTTCTTATTTTAACTTCCTTTTTTGTTGTTTGGCATGTATTCTTTTCTCACTATCATCTTGCAATTTTTGCTGGGAGGCAATATCTTTTGAAACCCTACATGTTCAGTTGACAGTTCAGTTTCATAGTGTCCACCGCAAGAAGAGGGCAATTTTCTTTTCCACTTACAACAACAAAGCCAGTATGGCAGGCTAGCAAAGAATCTCCGATATCATTTGCTAGCTACCATCCATAGAAACTTGACATTCACCAACTCTTTTAGAAACTTTTGTACCCGGAAATAGTGGAATCGTCCTAGCTCCTTCATATGAGAATGTAGGCTTGGTCCGGGTAAAATCAGCCCCTAGGAAGATCATGTAGAAACCGGCAATGGGATCGTCCCGAAGGAAAGACATGATTCTTTGCCTGATATTTGTACCGTGTTCTAAACAGGCTCTTTAAGTTAATAAGTGTAATTTCCTCCATATATATTGCATTGCAAGAACTTTCTGCGAGTGAAGTTTATGATGGTTAATTCACGAACCCCACAACTTGCATGGACAGAGCAAGTTCCGCGCATAATCAGTCGGGATGAGAGGTTCAAACACCACATGCTATTGAAAACAAATAACCGTACTAGCGGCTTCAATCTCTTTCGTGGTGGGCGCAAGATAGACAGCATCCCCAGCCTATTCATATACATAGGGTTTGGACCTCAGCATGGACGGATTTGGCCTAGGTTGTTCTTTTGGTGGTGACATTTGCTAGTTGCCCTCCGTTGTCCGCAACAACAAACCTTAAATCCCTTCTCGTTCCGCAAGAACCGACCCTCCACGGAATCAAGAAGACGGTACTGTACGCGCCAAATCGATAGGTTGGAATAAATGCTGGGAAAGCATGAATTGTTCGGACATGGTTGAAGATGCGAAAGGGCTTGAGAATCAGCGGTCAATGGACCTTCGAAAGAGAATATTGGGAATCGAAGAAACAGAATATTTCGATCGGTGGAGTTTAATTTCAACATGGGGATGACGAATATGAAACCCTATCAAGAATGGCTCATGATGAGCACATTTTCTCCAATTTTGATTGTACAAGACTATCTCCCGATCACAGACGAATTAAAAAAAAAAAAAATAGAAGGACAAAATGAACAAATTATGTTGTCATAATGACCTACCTAAAAGCCAAAATCATAAATAAGGTGCTCAATTTTTTTTTTTTTTATAATCGAGGTTTCTCACGTGCGATGGACTATTCCTCGAGATGGTGGGGGCATAAGCGCCAATGCCACCAGTTAAGTCCCACAAGATATGGCCGGATAAATTTGAACTTGGGATCTCATTAGTTTAACTGTCTAAGTTCCATGGATCTCACCAACTCAGCCAACACCTCATTGGCAAGGTGCTGAAGTTGATCATCTTTACAACCTAAACTCCCGTTTGATATTAACCGACGACGACGAAATCGTCATAAAATCACGCTTCTAAGCAAAGCACATTGGAAAACTCCTTTAGGTTAGAGATGCTGCAACTAGTTAACTCCAAGTAATTACTCGAAGATTCGAAAAAGATCGGTATCCAAACATTAAACTCCATGACGATCCGTCCATGTCTAACGATCTACCGAGATGGGATCTTCAGAGCCATTCGATCCACCGATGCCTGTGGTCCATCACCACTGTAGATGCACTACAAAATTGACTCTCGCTCCATTATTTATTGATCTCACATAACATTTTTGGAAGTGATGGCGACGACATCAAGGTAGCCTATCGTTTCTGATTCCTCTCCCAAGTTACATCCGTTCGATTCATTCGGCATTTCATCTCATCGCAGCCACTCTTCTCTCTTCGAACACGAGTAAGCTAATGTTCTGGGAAACCGAAAGAAGGGACTTTCCACTTTAAGAAATCAGCTTGACGGAGAGAAAACTAGGGGACTATGACACATTTGAAACGTATGATGTTCTCTTGACAAGGAAGTCCACGTGATCAGATTATTAAGTATTGATCTTGATATGCCCCCATCAACTTCCTAAATCATGGAAAAAAACATGAGGTAAATCCTACGTGGTGGCCTAATCAAGTCCACATTTTTCCATGTTCAATAATGTTTTTTTCCCTTTATATTTTGGGTTAATACTACGGAAAACCCTAAACTAGTATATCTGTAACAAATTTACCTCAAATTATTTTTTTGACCACCAAAAACCTTAAACTAGTACACTTTTGAAAAATTTACCCCAAATTGGTACATTTATGACAAATTTACCCTCCGTTAGTTTTTGTTAAATCCAACATGCCTCATTTCTTCCATATCAAATCAATTTTGTGTAAGTCATAGCAATTCCACTCAGACGCTGCGCATGTCGAGAGTGTCGCCTTGGATGTAATCTTGAGATGACAAGGTCGTCAATTCCAAAATGCCTGGCATACATATCCGACGATCCTATCATAAATCCAGAAATCTCATTGGACCTCCCGTTTTTTGAGGTTTGAGAAAACCCCTCGAACGACCCTCTTTGTTTTTGTCAATCTAAATCAACAAGACACTCATTCATAGCTAGAAGGAAATTCATATGAACAGAGCAACCAACTATATGATTCCATGCGAGAATAGTCTTGTTAAATGCAGCTTCGTGGCCTAAATCTAGCCACATGGAATAGCATTCGACGCAGATTAGTATGGAATATACTTACACAACAGTTTTTTTTTCTACAGTAAAATTGACAGCATATTGTAAGTCACAAAAAATACATGACAAATAATTAAAAATTATTGTGGGGTCGACTCTTTTAAGAATTTATGGCCCATAACATGTTGTCACTCTCACAGTTACCAAATAACTGTTATGCTAGCAAAATTCGATTCTTATCAGACAAAAAAAAAAAAGTCTGATTCTTATGGACAATTGACTCAATTTTTGAAAGAGGAAAAATTACCAAAAAAGCGCTAAACTTATTTATAATTATGTCAATTTAGTCGTAAATCTCTCTCTCTCTTTTTTTTTACCAATTCGGTCCTTCTAGCCAATTTTGGCTGAAAATCACGATGTGGATGTCGATAGTGCCACGTAAAACTACCGTTGTTGAGGTGGATAAATTTTATTGATGTTTTAATAATTTTTTGAATTTATTTCAATCAACGACTTAACGAGCCCGGGCCACGTAGGGTGGCGACGCCCTCGCCTTCCAGCCCTAAGCCAGGAAAAAAAATAAAAAATATAGAAAAGAAAAAAATTATAAGACAATTCAAAATGTTATTAAAATATTATTTAAAAAAGTCAACGTCGGCGTTGGCGTGCCAAAGTTGGCTGATTGGTCTAAATTGGCGCATGCAAAAAGGTTTATAACTAAATTTTCCAAAAAAAAATTTAGAACTAAATTGCCACAGTTTTAATATGTTTAGGACTTCTTTGGTAATTTTCCCATTGAAAAATAATTGCTTTGTTTTGTTTGGCCAAAAAAGACGTGATTTCATTGGGTTCAACTTGCAAAAGAACAGTCAACAGCACAGTGAATAAACGTGTGGGGAGGTTAGAATGTAATAGCTAAGATTCCTTCTAGGAGAATGAGAACATGTGCTTCTCTTGTGGACCATA
This sequence comes from Rhodamnia argentea, assembly GCF_020921035.1. Classification (NCBI taxonomy): domain Eukaryota; kingdom Viridiplantae; phylum Streptophyta; class Magnoliopsida; order Myrtales; family Myrtaceae; genus Rhodamnia; species Rhodamnia argentea. Next base: position 1,979,174 of record NC_063154.1, on the reverse strand, counting down.
TAAAAACCAGTGACAATTCCAAGCAACTGCAAGTAGTCCTATGTACCGTACCAAGTGGGGGCATTGCTTGCAGCCCCACCCACCTCCATTGCAACGACAAAATGCTACCTCATGAGAGTAACTTTGATCGGTTCGACCAATAATGGGCAAACCCGAACAGACCAGGTCAACCGTCGAATCTGAGAGCCCTTCCTCAATCTCGTTCGTCAACTTAAAAACACAAAGCATTAGCCTAGACAGAAGATGAAAAACCTGGCCGGACCGACCGAGTCCAAGAAGGAACCTGACTGTCAAGATCACCTGCCCATCCATGCTTCGAGCCTAATCGTGGATCGGGTATCTAAAACACTTTGAATGATTTTCTCTGGGGCCTGTCTTCGATATGTGTTGTTGAACAAGCGCATCCATAACATTTGATGGAGAGAGGTCCCTCGCTAGCGAGAGTCAACAACAAAAACTTGAGGCCAAAAATGAATTTGTACAACTGAAGGCTTAAAGCTAAAGCTTATTGTTGAGTGGACCAACAGAATACATTGGAGACGTGGGATGCTGGGAAGATTCATGTGGTCACCAAACATTTCTTCCCCCTTCAGTACCTTGCCATGCTGTTGACGCCTAAATTTTGATTAATCTATTTTTTGCATAAAAATTATAAAAAAATCATCTCACATATTTATTTTTAGCGTACATTGCATTGGCATATAATCGGGCAAGCAGAACACTTAATTTAGCATGCGTCTAGACTAGGCACGGGATGGAAAAATACACCGAGAAGATTTGAAACTTCAAGGACTGTATTGCAAATACTTAAAATTTCGGGGACTGTATTGCAAATACTTGGAACTTCGTGGACTCTGTTGCAAATACCAAAAGAAGATGAAGAAGGGAAGATGATGAAGGGAAGATAATGAAAAGAAGATGAAGAAGGGAAGATGATGAAGGGAAGATAATGAAGGGAAGATGAAAATGGAAGGTGAAGAAATGAAGATGAAGAAGGGAAGATGAAAATGGAAGGTGAAGAAATGAAGATGAAGAAGAGAAGATGAAGATGGAAGGTGAAGAAATGAAGGTGAAGAATGAAGGATGAAGAACTTTGCCTATAAAAGAGAGAGCTCTTGAGAAGAGTTTTAGAAGGGGGAAGTGGAAGAGAATTGAGAGAGAGAGTAGAAGAGAATTGAGAGAGTTTTTTAGGAAGAGTGGAAGAGAATTGAGAGAGTTTTGAGAGAGTTTTTGAGAGGAATTTTTAGAGAGGAAAAAGAGAGTTCTTGAGAAAAATCGAAGAGAAAATTCGAGAGTGAAGAAAAGTGTTTTAGTCGAGCATCATCTTCGACGAGTCCCGACACATATTTCGCCCCTCGCAACCCAACAAGGCCATTGCTTGCCATTTTCGACGACAGCCCGCGTTCTTCCAGCTCCGAGATCTTGAAGGGAACTATAACGTATATGTGAGTAAGATTTTGTGTAATAGAAGGTAATCCTTTCCATCTCGATCTACAAAAATGTAATCGTTTGGTTTGAATATTTGTTTGTTTATTTTAGACATGCCACGTGTTTCAAATTTTAGCATTATTACATGTTAATTTATTTTTATAAATACTCGTGATCTGGCTGCATTTTCTTTCTTTCTAAATCACCCATGGTGTATATCGTACAAAGTTCAATGTTTTACATCCCCATAAAAAAGAAGAAAAAACCAAAAAATTGCATCTTTGAATTTCGAGTAAAATCCATCAAAATTGCCAAATCAAATATTTTTCATGAAAATGGTACCGAAAGGGCGTTAGAGAAATCCGACGTAACCAAATCCCCGAATTCAAAATCTCCGGTTCGCGGAAATAAGATAGTTTTCTCCCGCTATTTTATTTAGGTTTCTAATCAACCTACCGAAAATGATTAGTGGCGACTCCAAATTCAAAACACGTTGCATGTTAATTATTTGAACCTTAAGTTGCGATTTGGTATGGACTTGGGAGAGTCCGAGTTAGGTTAGTTAATTAATTAACCTAATAATCCATTAGCCCGAAAATTAACTCGTTTATTTTTTTTTAGGTCGCGACAGCTTGGCGACTCCACCGGGGACTTTAAGAGGACTTAGGCCGATAATTTCATGAAAAAGGAATCACTTGATTTGGCAAACTTTGGTTGAATTCTCATTCTTAGGTGTTAAATGCTTTTGCAGATTGGAAGTTATAAGGGGAGGAGTGATCGGCTAACCCTTTGTTTTGCGAGACTTGGTGAATTGGAATTGTGATTTAACTTTTGAATCATTGAAGCGATGTTTGCCTTTAATTGTTGTGCATGATTTATCGTATTTGCACTACATCGCACATAACCCGTGACCGGACCTGGGTCACACTAATAGTTTTAAGATGGTATTTAGATGGTTCTTTAACCTTGGTGGTAAGGTTTCGCTAAAGGTTATCCCATCCCGGATCCCGAAAATTTTTCCAAAAAATGGCTCAAGAGTCGTTCTCATACACGTGAGGCTACGATGCATGAGAATTGCCCTTGTCGACCGAACCAAGCCGAAGTGATTGGACCCGACTAGTTATGACTATTGTACGCGAGGTTGCGACTAGTCATGATGATGTGCGCGAGGCTGCGACATGTCGTTTCGTTCATCATTTCACTTTGCAAAAGCCTTTTGGATAGATAGAATAAGATTTAAACTCACAATTCATGCGCATGTCTTTGTGATTGGCATTTTCTTCGTATGAGAGGTAATTTCTTGTCTCTTGTACCCTGTTATCTCATTTTTATTTTGAGCTGGTCCATGGTTTAGGAGTATCGTTGTCTTATTTCCAATTTCGCACTTTGCTTCCGTAGCTTTTACAATTTCATCAGTTGTCCTCATTTCTGATTTGGCTTGTTCTTGTTGTGCGATTTTTACTAAATTCTACGATCGAGCTTTGAGTAAGTACCAAACACGAAAGTTGTAGACCTATGTTTCAACTAATATCTTGCAAAATTTCAGAATTAAATTCATATTTTAAGATGGCCCTTCGTTTTTTCAACAACATGCGGTTATAACAGTTTTCTGAACGTGATTTTTTTGGAAAGACACATTAAACTGATTTGATCCATGCATTTCTAGTCCGATTGGCCAACATAAAAGTTGTTCATCATCTTCTCAACTACAAGCTCGTAAAATTTGGACATGTTTTGATCAACGTACGAATTAATACGAATTTTTTCGTAAAAGCGGACAAACTGAAAATTACATGTTTCAATCCTTTTGTCATAATCACTTTGTTCATTTGAGTCTAGAGGGATGCCATGGGCCGGCTCGCTATTCTTGCTCCCCGTACTAATTTTGGGTTTGTTACTGTGTACAGGTAATTTATCACGGATCCTTCACATATTACTCGATCAGTCGCAAAGAGGATGACCGACATTAATGCCGCCGTTAGTGCTGCCCTAGACGAGAAACTTGGCTCCTTGACTGAGCGCTTTGAAGGGATGATGTCCCGAAAGATGGAAGAAATGATGGCCGCCTTCACCGCCAAACTTCAATCATCCGCCGCCAGCCCGCCTCTTCCTGCTCTAGTTCCTCCCGCGGATAACTCCAGTAAAGCCCCGGAAGCTGCTCCCTATCAGATAATGCCGCTAGAAGATGTGATCATCACAGGCATGAACTCGAGCATGCCACCCGTAGTCCCAATCCCTCAAGCCAGCCCTATGACCCCCGGATTGAATGGTGATGCGGCCAAGCTGTTGGCCCAAATGGAACAGAGGATCCGAGAGGTTGAGGGGACTCACAACATACCCCAGATTGACCTGTCTATCTTTTCAAAGGTCACAGTGCCAGAGTTGTCACAAATGTCCGGAGTTGTCACAAATGTCAGATTCATGGTGACAAGATTAATGTCCCTCCAAATGAGTTGCATCGATTATCCGAACCATGTCCATTTTCTATGTGGGGCATTGATGTTATCGGCCCTATCAATCCTAAAGCATCCAATGGGCATCGATTCATCTTGGTAGCAATTGACTATTTCTCTAAATGGATCGAAGCCGCATCTTATTTAGCGGTCACAAGACGAAATATCGTGAAATTTATCCGTCGAGATATCATCGCTCGATATGGTTCACCCGAAGCCATAATCACCGACAATGGCTCAAACTTGAACAACAAGCTAATGGACGAATTATTCAAGGAATTCAAGATCAAGCATCCGAACTCTTCCCCATATCGTCCTCGGATGAATGGAGCAAGAGAAGCCGCCAATAAGAACATTAAGAAAATCTTAGCGAAGACGGCTGAAAATTATCGCGATTGGCATGAGAGGTTGCCATTTGCACTTATGGTGTATCGAACCTCGATCCGGACATCTACCTGGGCAACCCCGTATTCTCTTGTATATGGAGCGCAGGGCTGTTCTACCAGTTGAAGTGGAAATTCCTTCCTTACGTATACTATCTCAAGCTAAGTTGATCGAAGCCGAATGGATCCAGCAGAGGACGGCCCAATTGAATCTGATCGACGAAAAGAGACTTAAGGTTATATGTCATGGCCGGTGTTATCAGCGAGAGGGTTGCTAATTCATTCAAGCAAAAAGTTCGGCCTCGATATTTTCAGATCAATGACTTGGTCTTGAGAAAATTATTGCCAATAGTCCCATTAAGCCTTCATCGGAGAAATTAAGTTCGTGGTCGAACAGAAGTTGGTGATTGTCCATGGAGGAAGATTACCAGATTTTCAATGAAACGGTCATTCCTTACATCGAGCCGGCTCATGATGAAGAAGATTGCTACCACACTTTTGAGATAGTACACACCATTCATGCATCACTGGAAAGTCCTTTGCCGGTTCCCGAAATGTTAACCACTTCTCTTATGGTGGCTAAGATAATTGTGGGCAACAACTAAAGCTCAAGCTCAAGGAGTCAGACTGCTCATGGCGAAAACAAAGTGGGAAATCTGTCGCCGGTGTTAGCAAGTAACAATGCCCAATTCGAGTATCAATTGCTCGAAAAATCAGAAGATTACTTTGATGATGAGCTCACTACCTTGATCGACCGGTTCGGAGCTGAAGGACCTCCAGAGTTATGATCCGAATCAAGTGATTATGGATCCTCAAACAACGATCGTTGGTGTATGATCCAAGACAAAATCAGTCGATCATTGGAATGGCCAACAAAAGAGGTGGAACCAATCTTGCATGAATACTCCTTTAATTCCATGTATAGTTCCCCTGCGTGGGATATTTTTTTTACTTTCCGGCTGTCTAGAATTTGCCTAGAGTTAAAGGGCGAATTTTCTCCTCCCTTATCAAATGCGTGAGTTCCTTGTTAAGCTAGGCCTGTAGCAAATCAATTTGTGGACGACGCCCCTAAACGCCCGTAAAGAGAGATTCTAAATAGCCTTACTTGAGAGAATACGAGTAAAAGACCAAGCGAGCTCAAAGATGGGTAACTCCGTATCGTCCCAATTGGCTCTCGATCATTTCAAACTCTAATTTAATCTTATTTCATTCTCAACAGGGGATTGCCAACTGTTTTGAGAACAATATAGCAAAAAGCGAACCAACCGTGGACGCCAACATCACCACAGCCTAGTGATTGGGGGAATGACGGTGGTCCGAGGCGTTCCAGGTTCGATCCCGGGATTTGGCATCAATGTACAAAGATTAATAAAAACCTTTTTGCTTCGCAGTTCAATGCCGATTGAAGCTCAGCCCGGATGGTTACAAAAGCGGAGAGATAACATCCCGGACATACAATCCGATCCAGATGAGTTGATCTTTTCAATTCAAAGTTCACAAGAAATTCGTACAAGGGTAAATCGGTATCGTTTCAACTCGTTTAGAACATGAGAACGTACATTGACGCTTTCCCTTTTGATTTTTACGGGGGTTACTTGCCTTTCCAGATAGGGAAGTATCCATTCTCCCCGAAAAATTAATGAAATAAGAAATTCCTGGAGCATTTGACAATCTCATGTCTCGAACCAGATAATGAAGTTTGGCAACTCATTTGCATGAGCAGGGGCAACTCACGATCCACGCCCCTAAGAAGTTTCTTATGTGCTTGCAAATTCTATCCACCAAGATAAAAAGTTGCTGCATTTTGTATGCTCAAAAACACTCATACATTGCATAGTTTGCGCATGACTGTTCCTCATGTTTAATTTACCAACTCTGAATAAGGAACATGAACTACATAAGATACATCAAATGTATAGAATGGGGCAAAGCGGGATGATGAAAGGCAATCCTTTCCCAAACACGTCCCATTTTTTCGGGAGAGTTGAACGATGGCTAAATTCTGCATTCCCCGAGGTAAAGAGTTTTCTCGCGAAAGGTACGATAGCCGAAATGACAGAGGCATTCGGTTCTCTATCTCAAACACTACAGGTGATCCATTGATTACCCCTTTTGAGCGGTGATTTCATTTCTTTACCCCTGTCAAGAACCACCCCACATCGGGGTCCGGGCGAGTTAATTCCAAAGCAGCAACACGAGGTAAATGGTTAGAAATTTTCTTGCTTGGACTAACATTAATCTTCGGGTGTTTCTTTACATTTATACTCGAATTTTAATTCAAGTGTCTTAGGATGATGAAGAGCATTCACTTCTCTATCCTATACACTTCATTCTTTGCATAGCCCACTTGAGCCTGCAAATTCATTTCTTAAACCCCTGTTGGTGATCATTTGCTCATTCCAAAGACGAAGATAGCATTTTCCCAAGGATTAGAATTGGAGATGGTCGGGTCAACGTACAATTCCCGAATGGACTCATTTCTTGTATGCTAGATTTTTTATGTTTACATAATTTTTCTTTGTAAATGTTTATGTTTGTTGTAATTCCTGGTTCAAAATCATGGGATTGTAAAAAAAAGGAGAGGCAAACTCAGCTTAAAGGAGAAGGGCCCGCTCTCGAAAAAAAAAAAAAAAAAAAAAAAAAAAAAAATAAAATAAAATAAAATAAAAAAAAAAGTAAAATAAAGAGATGTCGAAGAGCTCTCAAAGAAAAAGGAAAAGAAATCTCTTCTCGAAAAAAAAAAAAAGAAGAAAAAAAGAAAAATGAGAGTCGGGAGTAAGAAAAGCAAAGACCGATCTCATACGAAAATTTCAAGCATAGGAAAAGCAAAGTGCCTACCAAAAGTAAGGCCAATGCACATTCATTTGTAAAGTACTTCTGAATTTTGAATGTACGTTTTGCCTGTTAAGTTGTAAATTCCATGTACATGTTTGCATTGTGTCTCTTGCAAATCCTTGACGGACACTTGTTATGAAGAAGACTCCCCAAGAAATCGGTTGCAAAGTGCAATTTTCGGTAGAGAATCTACCATCCCTCATTCAATGATGGTATTCTTTCCCAAGACATTTCCAGGAAGACCAAGATCGGTGACTAGTCAACGATGATCACCAACGTCAAGCCCCTTCTCATTTAATTTCCGAGCCAAAACGAGCCTTTTCGTTCCTCGGTCCCCAATCCTAGCCTACGTTATAACCCTCCAAAGTCTCTTCCGATTAGGGCACTTGAGTTAACGTAGAGTTAAATGATTTTAAGCATCACTCGAAGAAGTTCGAGCAAGATTATTTCTCTCTCATTTTTGCGGGATTCTTGACTTGTAAATCCGGAGCAAATGATGAAGAAATTCATTTCAAAGCAACCTTGACTCAACCGGAGTCCCCTTTGTAAACCTTTGACCTAGCTCTCATTACGGTCCTAATCAAGACCTCCGGATCGACTCGGTCGTATCAATTGCGAGATTACTTGGATCCTTATCGAATGCGATGATGGAAAGATTGAGTGATTTCTCTTGAATCCTCGCAGACAGGATAAATAGCTTTTCTCGAGAGTGAGAGAAAGCCCTTTCGGACCGAAGTCCCCCATTCAGCTCACATTCGAGGTATTCGTAATGTGAGAACCTCCCTAGACAAAATTGGTAATGCAAACTTGACAGAATGGTTATGCATGAACCATAGTATGAGTGATTGCATTATACTCATTGTTGAATATGTTTGTGTGTGTTACCTCCGACATTCTATGATAGGTAATACATTCCCGATGTTCGAGTTCCCTCCCAAGGTCTCGAAATTCTTCCAAGGATTATTGAATGAGCAAGTTTTGCTGGCAAATGCCTACCGGTGCGATACAAAGAATCGCCGTTCCTTGATTAATCGTTTGGAGAACCCGGGTAAGTTTTCCGAACCCCTTTTCAAATTAACAACTCTTCTCATGATAGTTGTTATGATTCAATTCAGGCAATATGCCCCTTTTGTACTTATCGATTCCATTCGATGGTGCTCCTATCAAATATTGTTCAATTCGGGCAATATGCCTCTTCCGTCAAGTCGTGTAGACATATGCACTTGCGATCTTGACATCTTATCAAATCATAACGACGTAGCTCTTATGGTTTCAATCTCGGGACGTGAAGACATATGCACCGGCGATCTTGACATCTTATCAAATCATAACGACGTAGCTCTTATGGTTTCAATCTCGGGACGTGAAGACATATGCACCGGCGATCTTGACATCTCTTCAAATCATAACGACGTAGCTCTTATGATTTCAAGTATCGAATCACGAAGACGTATGCACCGGTGATCTTGACCTTTAGTCGAGCTCATAATGACATAGCTCTTATGATTTTCGGCTCTTTTATCAAATCATGAAGACATAAGCACCCATATTTTTTATCCAAACCAAATCATAACGACGTAGCTCTTATGATTTTGGTTCCCCTTTATCGAATCGTGAAGACATATGCACTGGCGATTTCGACATTTAATCAACTCACAACGACGTAGCTCTTGTGAACTTGATCCCACTTCTTTCGACTCACAACGACGTAGCTCTTGTGATCTCAAACGACACACATATCTTGCGCTGTCTTGCATTAGGGAGAAGTCTCGATAACGAGATAGGCCAAATACCTTAAAATCCTTGCATCCGCAAAAAGAAACTTGGAAATTAAGAGAACCATTAGCTTACGAGAAATTTGGTAAAACAGGTATTCTTGTATGCGATCCATGTGCATGTTTCTCTAACATGGAAAAGAGGAATTATGACACATGTTATTTACAGTCTTGCATATCATGCATCACTTCATTACATTAAAAAAAATGGGATTAAAACTCCCGCCAAAAAAGTTCATCCATAATTTGCACTATCAAAATTTAGGATTCAATTTTGTCTTTGAGCGGAACCTCTACGAGCCTCCACTCAAAGAGGGGCAGCTGTTGACGCCTAAATTTTGATTAATCTATTTTTTGCATAAAAATTATAAAAAAATCATCTCACATATTTATTTTTAGCGTACATTGCATTGGCATATAATCGGGCAAGCGGAACACTTAATTTAGCATGCGTCTAGACTAGGCACGGGATGGAAAAATACACCGAGAAGATTTGAAACTTCAAGGACTGTATTGCAAATACTTAAAATTTCAGGGACTGTATTGCAAATACTTGGAACTTCAGGGACTGTATTGCAAATACCAAAAGAAGATGAAGAAGGGAAGATGATGAAGGGAAGATAATGAAAAGAAGATGAAGAAGGGAAGATGATGAAGGGAAGATAATGAAGGGAAGATGAAAATGGAAGGTGAAGAAATGAAGATGAAGAAGGGAAGATGAAAATGGAAGGTGAAGAAATGAAGATGAAGAAGAGAAGATGAAGATGGAAGGTGAAGAAATGAAGGTGAAGAATGAAGGATGAAGAACTTTGCCTATAAAAGAGAGAGCTCTTGAGAAGAGTTTTAGAAGGGGGAAGTGGAAGAGAATTGAGAGAGAGAGTAGAAGAGAATTGAGAGAGTTTTTTAGGAAGAGTGGAAGAGAATTGAGAGAGTTTTGAGAGAGTTTTTGAGAGGAATTTTTAGAGAGGAAAAAGAGAGTTCTTGAGAAAAATCAGAAGAGAAAATTCGAGAGTGAAGAAAAGTGTTTTAGTCGAGCATCATCTTCGACGAGTCCCGACACATATTTCGCCCCTCGCAACCCAACAAGGCCATTGCTTGCCATTTTCGACGACAGCCGCGTTCTTCCAGCTCCGAGATCTTGAAGGGAACTATAACGTATATGTGAGTAAGATTTTGTGTAATAGAAGGTAATCCTTTCCATCTCGATCTACAAAAATGTAATCGTTTGGTTTGAATATTTGTTTGTTTATTTTAGACATGCCACGTGTTTCAAATTTTAGCATTATTACATGTTAATTTATTTTTATAAATACTCGTGACTGGCTGCATTTTCTTTCTTTCTAAATCACCCATGGTGTATATCGTACAAAGTTCAATGTTTTACATCCCCATAAAAAAGAAGAAAAAACCAAAAAATTGCATCTTTGAATTTCGAGTAAAATCCATCAAAATTGCCAAATCAAATATTTTTCATGAAAATGGTACCGAAAGGGCGTTAGAGAAATCTGACGTAACCAAATCCCCGAATTCAAAATCTCCGGTTCGCGGAAATAAGATAGTTTTCTCCCGCTATTTTATTTAGGTTTCTAATCAACCTACCGAAAATGATTAGTGGCGACTCCAAATTCAAAACACGTTGCATGTTAATTATTTGAACCTTAAGTTGCGATTTGGTATGGACTTGGGAGAGTCCGAGTTAGGTTAGTTAATTAATTAACCTAATAATCCATTAGCCCGAAAATAAACTCGTTTATTTTTTTTAGGTCGCGACACATGCCAATGAATATACCTCTATTCTTGGACAGACTCGTGTGACGCTTTCCTCGGTGTAGCTTTTTACATCGGCATGTCCAACCAAAACATGACCTCGCGTGGAGGTGATAATGATGTAATATTCTAATAACACCGCAAGAAGATTCTAAAATGTCTTGTTGCACTACATCGAAGCACCCTCGATTTTTAAGCGGAAAAGTATCCAAAACCTATTGTATTGGTGATAATTCAGTATAAACTTTTCAATTATTCCAATTGAGTCCTAAAACTTTTGATGATTTGCTAATATAGTCCATTCGGCCAATTTTAGCTTAAATCGCTAACATAGACGTCGCCGTTCTACGTCACAAGACTGGCATTGATGTTAACAATTTTTATAAATTTTTATGAATTTTTTTATATTTATATTTCCTTTTCCCCTTTTCCTTTCCTTTTCTTCCTTGCCCCCCCCCCCCCAGCCTATCGCTAGGCCTCAAGAACGGCCGACAACCCGCCAAAGGTGACAACCAACAAGGGTCGCCCACGTTGGCCTCTCCAACTGCGGGCGAGGATTGATTTCACCAGCCTCACATGAGGCTGGCTTAGCTAGATTTGCTGAGGTCAAGCCTCACATCAAAGTTGGCTAGGAGCGACCTCATTGGCCTCGGGTGAGGTTTGCCCTCGCCGGATCCAATAAGGTCAAGCTTTGCTCGAAGTCAGCAAGGCCGATGAGATTGCCCCTCATTAGATCCCGACGAAGGTGACCTCGCCCGTGGTCGGGGAGGGCAACCCTTTGTCAATTGTTAACCATCGCCCAAGCCCGGCAACCAACAAAAAAAGAATGAAAAAAAGAGAGAAAAGAAAAGAATGAATTACAAAAATTGTCCATAATAGCGCCAAGCATGCCACGTAGGACAATCGAAGTCCACATCAACAATTTCTAATCAAGATTGGCTGGATAACCTATATTGACAAATTATCAAAATATTCAGGACTCACTTAATATAATTGAAAAGTTTAATACTCAATTAGCACAAGTGCAATAGATTTATGACTTTTTTTTTGTGTGTTTTTCTCGACATTGTTCAGATTAATGCATCTCCATCATTTGTACATTGAATGAATTTAATTAGGTATATTTGTTGTGGATGAAGGAAAAAAAAATTCCCGGGTGACTTTATTTTTTTCATACGCCGATTATGCTTGAAATTAGTTATATAGTCATTTATTCATAGTCCCCACTCGCATCCCCACTTTTCTAGAGACAATGAGTAAGAGAATCTCATAGTGGACTTTTTTTTTCCTTTTTAGAAAATGTTTACATGACAGTTTGACAAGATTGTTAGTTATCCGTGACCATAGATCAACACATCATCACCGCGTGTTTTGCATAAAACACTCATTAATTAAAAAATCATGGGGTCATAAATAATAATAGTACTGTTAGGATAGCAGCTTCCTTTTTTCTTCTAATAGATGGCATTTAGTTAATAATGTGAATTATGTGAATGGATAGAAGCCAAACTGTCAATAGATCCCCAATAATTTGCTTGTTTTGGAGGATCAAATCGATCGTGATATTAGTCTTGTTTTGATCAAAAAGAAACAAATTTAGCTTTTTCTTTTCCTTTTTTTTTTCACTCAAAGCGCTATGTTAAAGCGGACCTTATGCTTTTCTTACTTTTTAGGTCAAGTCAGGGATTTCTTTTTTTTTTATTTTTTGGGTAAGGAGTCAGGGACTTCTTTCCTTATTACTCACATCAACTTTCTCTCTTTTGTGGATTTTTCGAAAACGATCTCTCAACGCACCACTTAATTTGTGAGAGACATGTTAATTTGTGGTTATCTTCAAATTCCATTAACAGGTTTTGAGAAAATTTCGAATGAGGGTTTGAAGTGCTTTTATTTTCTCAAATAAATATCCGAAGAGGAATTTGTTTCAAATAAAAGCTTGAAGTGCCATAACTCATTTCAAACAAGGACCTAAAGTGGTCATGTAGTATCAAAAAAGGGCTTGGCCTCAAGTACATTTTTGTCATTTACTTTTTTTGGTTTTTTTTGAATTTTTGTTTTGTTTTGTTTTTTTTCTGTTTTTTTAAAGAGAAAAGTAAAAGAAGTGCAGACAGGAAGGGTACCCCTCCCGCCTATGGCTAGCACCTCGGCGAGGGCCGGTGACCACGCCGATGAGAGGTGGTTGCCAGCCCTTGCCGACCATCAAAGGAAAAATCCCAGCAATCCATGTTGCTCTCAGAAGTTCGACTAGTCCAATCTCTATGTTCTTTTGCCGTCTTCGAATTTTCCTTATGAAAATCGGAAGATTTTGTTCGTTCGGTGAGCTGAAGAAAAAAAAAAAAATCAGGTTTACGTGAGCATTTTCTTAAACTATAGGGAGAATGAAGAAGAAAGTGAAGGATGGAGGGGTGGGCCGGGAGGAGCAACAGAATCGCGGGAATGCGGAGACAATCAAGAAAAGCGATACCAAGCCTGACGGGTCGAGATGCACAGTTCACTGAACAGGGAAGAGTGCTTGACGCCTGTTCGTGTTTTTGCCCCATTTTGCTTACGAAGCTTAACAGAGTTCACGGGAAGGAGAAGCCTAACAGACGATGACCCAAAGCTAAACAAAGTCGGCGAAGAAGATGGAGATTGGACTGGTCGAACTTCTGGTCGGCATGGTCGCCGGCCATCGTTGACGCCCCGCCGGCGACGGCCATAGGCGAAGCCACCTATATATATTTTTTTACTTTTCTTTTAAAATTTTTAAAAAATAGAAAATGGAAAAAAAGAAGAAGAAAAATGTAAATGGCAAAAATGACCTTGCGGTCAGGTCCTTTTTTGAAATTACATGGCCACTTCAGGCCATTGTTTGAAACAAAGTTTACTTCAAGCCCTTATTTGATAAAATAATAGCACTTTAGGCTCTTATTTGAAATAATATTCACTTTAAACTCTTATTTGAGGAAATGAGAGCACTTTGGATCCTTATTTGAAAATTTTCCCCAGGTTTTTGATATGAACTTCTTTATAGGAGGAGCCTGACAATAAAAGGTAGGATTGATTTCTAATTAAGTAGCTTAAATGCAATGACAATTCCATAGGTTTGTGGACACCTATATTTTGGCCATCTATTTAGTCACAGATTGCGTAAAAAAATTAAGAGTGAATCCCAACCCCATATTTGTTAAACTGTGTATAAGTATTACGAGCAGTTTTCATTAATCCTACATAAATTGCATTGGACTGGAGCAATACTTGAATTTTTAGGTCAAGTCAGGGATTTTTTTTTTTATATATTTTTTTTCTCTCTTTCTTGGCCTTTTCGATAATGATCCCTTAAGCCGTGTTTGGTTGTTAGGATATGATATATTTTATTTTATCATGTATTTGGTGGTTATTCAAAATAGGATAAAAAAAGATATAGGGGGATATAGCCCGGACAAAATAATCTAGGGGAGGGGGTAAGATAGACCTGGACAAGATTTTTTAAGAGAGCGGACACGAGGATAAAGTGTCTTTACCCATAATCACCACCCCTCCTCTACATTGGGCTGCCTCTTCTCTGTGCTGGGCCATCTCTCCCTCACGTCGACTCGCCTCTCCGGTGACGGTGACCGACTAGTGCGGCTGCCTCTCCGACGGTGCCAAACCGGGGTCTCCAGCTGCAAAGCTAGATATCTCCATGACCTGATTTTTTAATCGACTATTTGGCATGATATGAGATCATGTCATTTGTTCTTTAATCGCTTGAAACATGTTACGAAGAACTCGAGGTTGATCATCGACTTTCAAAGTAGTTCTTGGACGACGTACATGAGTGCATCTTCAACTTATGAAAATAGGCTGAATGATTCGATTGTTCAACACTTGTTTACTCACTCGACAAGCTAACTAGCAAGGCAAGAGGGTTATTCTCAAAGGATTCAATTCCAAATCAACACCCTTAGTTCTCTGGGATTTGGTTGGTTGATGTCGTGCCCCGAATTCAAATGGCACAAACATGTGCTCAACAATAACTAGTCATTAAAACTCATCACTGAATAGTTTTCAAAGCATTATGGTATTTCAGCAAAACAGATTCCATCTTAGCTGCGTCTTGCCTTTGCTTATTCGACTTTAAATCTGCAGTTCACCAAATAGTGGATAGGATATGATGAAATTCTTGAATTTCGTTTTCTATTAGGTCTTCTTGACTAAAAATCCAGATGAATAAACATAGTCTTAAAGTACCACTTTTTGTGAGAGGTGTGTTAATTTGTGGTTATCTTCAAATTCCATTATAAGTGGAGAATGAAAATAAAAGGAGCCTGACAAATACAATAAAGGCAAGGATTGATTCCTAATTAAGTAGCTTAAATGCAATGACAATTTCGTGAATTTGATGACACCTAAATTTTGGCGACCTAGTTAGTCATTTATTGCATAAAAAAATTAGGAGTCAATCAGGACCCCTAACAAAAATATTAGTTAAATTGCACATAAATATTACGAGCATTATTCATTGATCCCCCATAAATTGCATTGGACTGGAGCAATCTAAAGTCAGAGACCTTTTTTTTTTTTTTCCATTTACATCATTTCATGGCCTTTCCGACAATGACCTTTCAACACACCACTTAATTGGGAGAGGCGTGTTATTTTTTAGTTATCTTCCAATTCCATTATAGGAGGAGCTTGACAATAAAGAGTAGGATTCATTTCTAATTAAGTAGCTTAAATGCAATGGCATCCCATAAATTTGTTGACACCTAATTTTGGCAATCCATAGTTATTTATTGCATAGAAAAATTAGGAGTCAATCCCAACCATAACAAAAACATTAGTTAAATTGTATGAAGATATTACGAGCATTTTCCATTAATCCACATAAGTTACATTGGACTAGAGCAAAGGGACAAAAGCAAAGGGGTTCTAAGTTTAATTGTTTTAATTGGACTAAGACTGCAAGAATATGAAAATTGGTCGAGCCCATTATTCATCAAGTGGCCGAAAATTATGAAATAGGGCGTGCCAAGGTGGACAATATTGATTCATTAGAGCATTTATATTAGTAAATATTCTTATATTGAAAAATATAAATAATATTCATTGCATGTTCGGATAGTGTGCAAGGAAAATCCTAATTTACAATAGGATCAATATATATTATTTTACTAATTTAAATTAAGTAAACACATATTTTCTGCGCTTTTTATTGTAGTTTAAAAGAAAATCATAAACAATAGCATACATATATCATATGAATAGAATTACTTGCATCATTGCTAGATCATGTAATCGTTGCCACATCGTCATCATTGGCATGTCATCCTTATCAAGTCATCATACCATCTGTCATCATATCAATGTCACTTAGTTTTGCATGTTTAGGCTCATATAAATTATATTTTGTATTATTTTAGAATTAGGTTGCATATAAATTGCATGTAGATAATTATTCAGTCATATTTTAGTAGTTAAATTAACGTCACATACGCATAACCTAAAATTAAATTGCATAGCATGCATTGCACATAGTTTAATTTTTGTTAAACAAGAAAAACAAAAAAGTAATCATCATTACTTTTAGAAATTATGTTTACGGAATGAATTTTTTTTCATTGACATCTTGTTGATTAGGGTAATTAATCATAGTGAAGTCATCCTATGCTTATTGTATTGAGGTTTGTTAAATTTTTAGCAATTTGTTTCTTACTTTGATTATTGAGTGTTAAATTGTTGACCACGTGCCCGAACACCCATCACATGTTAGTTAATTAGAATTGAAATCATCCAAGGTTGCCTGCAATACATTTTTGAAACAAGAGAAAAGGCACATAAAGGGCGTTAGATTCATCCAGTATAATCAAGTCCCCTATCCATGATATCATAGGTTTGTAGGAGTAAAGTATTCCCGTACACTTTACTTGAGTTTCTGATCAACACATAATAGAGTAGTAGCGGCTCTTGAATGAATTAAGTTGCATGTTAAATTGAAATCTCAAAGTTGCAATAAGTATAGACTTGGAAGAGTCCGCACCAAGTATTTGGCTTAATCAATTAGGTTTCCTTTTGGTGGTTCACCTTGAAGAAGGTCTCGAGAGGATTTAACTAAAATGAACCAAAAGATTTACTCGTAGCAATTAACTGAAAAGTACAGCCAGAAAAAAAAAACACCAAAATATACACTCATAAATATTAATCGAAAGGTACAGCCCTAAAAAAAGACTAATTGAGAAGACAATTCCAAGAGTCATAAAACTAGGAACGATTATTTTCAGCTGAAATGATGGTTAAATAATATTAATACACAATGTTAAAGTATCCAACAACGCTTGACATTGATGTGTTTATGCTCTAAGGCTCCGTTTGCTTCACGGAAAATAAATACTTTGAAAAATATTTTTTAAAAATGATTGCTTTTATCGCATAATTAGAGTTTCACAAAAAATGAATGTTTTAGAAAATTCTTTCTTGAAAATGATTACTTGTATCGCATAATTAGTCAGCAAAAATGTTTTCATTATTGACAAACATTCGCATCTAAATATTTTCGTGGACGACGAAAATATTATCCGTTCGTTCATTTTGTAAGCGACATAAGCAATCATTGCTAGCAAAACATTTTCCAAATCATTTATTTTTTTCGTGAAATAAGCAGAGCTTTATATACATGTGATCTCTCACTCTCCCTCCACCCATTAGTTTAAACTTCTGGGTTGAAATAGAGACGAAATCTGCCCCGTGCACTTATAACTTGAGTTTTTGGGTGAGGCTTTTTAACGCACTAAATTTCGAGCAATGGACTTAATTATTTGGTCCATGCAATCATGCATCCAAACCTCCGAAATTGTCCCTACTTGTTTTGAGTTGGAGCTAAGTAGGTGTCGATCATCCCTATTTTTCTCTTTCTTTTCTGGGTGACTCTACTGTTCTTGTTGATGAATCTCTTTTACCTCTTCTCTGTGTATATAGTAAAGCAAAAGAGTCAACATCAGAATCTCCATGGATTTTCAGAGCACAGAAGGGAAATGAGGTTTGCCATCGATTTACAGAAAGCCCGGCTCTGTTTTCTTCTGGGCTTTGGGGCAACTTCCACCGCCTTGCAACAGAGTGAACGGCCATTCCTCGGGTGTGTGATGAGGTGACCCGTGGCCTAGGGACTTCAAATCGATCTCTGCGGGCATGGAATGTAATATATGAGAAAATTAAAAGAATGGAGCGAGGCGATTAGCATAACTATATCTTTGGATTTTACAAGGAGACTGAAGCAATTGCTACGAAATATTTGATTTAAACATAAGTACTCTATGCACCTGTAGTAAGTGTACGAGAGGGGGAATTACCAAAAAAATCCTCAATGATCTCATTTTTTTTCATTGGATCCGGGTACAGACCAAAGATCTTGAGCGATCGATCCGGCAGAACAACTCAAAAGATAAAGAAGTATCGTTAACTTCTTTATGCTTGTCGGGTCGAGGACTCCTTCTCCTTTCCCTTTTTCAAAATCCGATTCGTATTTTTTATAGAGAAATATCTAATTTATATATATATATATATATATATATATATATATATATATAAATTGAGGGTGGGTTATTCGTCAGCACGAGTTTAGCCTATGATTTGTCTAGAAGCTCTCGTCCAAACGAATATTTTACTAGTTCTGCCAATTCAGTTCTAAACTTTTTACAGTTGTACCGGTTCAATTATTTGTGGCCAATTTTGATCGAAAATCACGGACAATAACTCCAGTCAGCGTTGACGTGTACGGGACGTCGCCACAGCTTTATACGAAGGGAGTAGGGAGCAAATGAAACCATCCCACGGGCTCAAGCTCCACAATACGTAAGCTCCATCAAAGCACCTTTTACTTTTGCCTTCCCGTACATAGCCAGTTAGCCACTATAAAAGCTTGCCACTTCTTGCACTCCCTCTTCGTAACCCAACTTCCCACTTCTCTCTCTCTCTCTCATGGATATCGAAGGTTACACCCAAGATGGCACTGTGGATCTTCGTGGTCGCCCGGTCTTGGCCTCCAAGACTGGAAAATGGAAAGCCTGTGCTTTTCTTGTTGGTAAGCCAGCAACAAAAAAAAGAAGGCCACGGTCTTACTTTAATACTTCAAAAGTAACCCAGAGGTTCTTCAAGATTCATAATTTTAATCTACGAATGATTTCCCTGCTTCAATATCCTTCTCGGGGTTTCTACCTTTGATGCTTACGTAGTTCATCTTGCATCACGGAAGACTCTGTTTTTCTTTGATTGTTCCTCTCTCTCTCTCTCTCTCTCGATGCCCGAACTGATGTCCTTTAGAATAGTAAAAGTTCAGAACTCGCATTTTTTTAAGGCAGCCCTTTTCCGCCAACGATTAGTCATGAAGTGAAACAAAAGGGTCTTCACTCGTTCGTTGAACCGTGTCGAATTTGCAGGGTATGAGGCATTTGAGAGGATGGCTTTTTATGGAATAGCTTCCAACTTGGTGAACTATTTGACCACCCAACTCCACGAAGACACTGTGTCCTCTGTTAGGAACGTGAACAACTGGTCGGGCTCTGTGTGGATCACGCCGATTCTTGGTGCCTATATCGCCGATGCCTACGTGGGTCGGTTCTGGACTTTCACCGTTTCATCTCTCATCTACGTCGTGGTAATTACCACCCACTTTATGCTATAATTTCTTAGTACCTATATTGCTGATGCGTGATGCCTGGCCGATGTCTACCGCTCTTCAAGTTCATCCTGTTTGTGTTGCATCAAAGTCTCGCTTTCCCATGAGAACTTCATCATCATTCGCGTCGAGTTGGTCATGTTAGTGTGTTATTAATGGTTGATCAGCATGGGGTAGCAACAAGGTCCAATCCGGTAATGGTGGCTTTGGTGAAAGTTCTCGAAAAAGTTGGATTATTTACATGACGGCGAGCAATCAAAACAGAGCATACCACTTGTTTGCAAGAAATCTGCTGTGACCCACTAGCGGCAGCCAATTGAGGAATACGACTTCCAAGTTTGTGGGACCAATGAATTGGTGTTGACCCAATGAATGAGCTGCATCTTTGTTGTCCACAAGCTTAATCTCACACCCAGGCCAGGTCTCATTGTCTGTTGGGACCCTTCATCTGATTTTATTTTATTTTATTGCCTTCTGTTTTTTTATGTTGAACTGACTGGAAATTAGCTTCATCTGACTTGATTAAGACATGAAACTTTGGATTCATCCGAAAATACCAAGAGAATCCACGCGCCAAGAAACGTAGGCAGTCGGTCTTCTTGTCCAATCAACAATGAGTCTGATATGGGGGCTCTCCTATTTTTAGCCTTTTGTATTTCTACGTTTAATTAATGATGTCTCTGTAACTTGCTCAACAGGGAATGGTTTTTCTCACAATGGCTGTGTCACTAAAATCCCTGAGGCCAACATGTGTAAATGGAGTCTGCAACAAGGCCTCCACTTCACAAATCACGTTCTTCTACAGTGCCCTATACATAATCGCTATTGGGGCCGGCGGGACCAAACCGAACATATCGACTTTCGGTGCCGATCAGTTCGACGACTTTGATCCTCACGAGAAAGAGCTCAAGGTCTCCTTCTTCAATTGGTGGATGTTCAGCTCGTTCTTGGGTGGTCTGTTTGCAACACTTGGCCTCGTGTACATTCAGGAGAACTTAGGATGGGGATTGGGGTACGGAATCCCCACGGTCGGTCTGCTGTTGTCCCTATTTATATTTTACTTAGGGACACCAATTTACAGGCACAAAATTAGGAAGACCAAGAGTCCTGCAAGAGATCTAATTCGAGTACCAATAACTGCCTTTAAAAACAAGAAGCTTCGGCTTCCTGATGATCCCTCAGCGCTTCACGAGCTCGAGCTACGACACTATGTTAGTAGTGGGAAACGCCAGGTCCATCACACTTCGGTTTTCAGGTAAGCTAGCTAGCCACTCTGCTCATCATTGACATTTTGAACATTCCTCCAGCGTCATTCACAGATCATACCTTTTGTTTGGCCGTGAAATTGATGTGGATTGATGCTTAAGCTTTCTTTGTTCTTTCCTTGCTTACAATCTTTTTTTTTTTTTGGTCGAACCTTGCTTACAATCTTTAAAAGTTGGAAAATTGGAAGGAAAGAACTATAGATCTCGCAGACTTCACATATCATCATATTGGATACTCGTGACTATGACTCTATTAGAAAATTGGAAGACGTTACACAGAGTATCAAATTCTATGAAATGACAGATGAGATCCACTGACAACGACCCAGTGAATGAACTCAAGATCTTCTGTGATCATCAACTAAAGTCTGTCCCCTTTCTCGTGGACAATGCTTTTTTTTTCTCTACTTATCCTCTTCATCATGACTATTACATGGTTGGTCGGTAGTGGTAGTGGTAGTGGTGGTGGTGGTGGAGGGCTAATAAAAGACAATTGATATGCCTAAGTTCTCTGAAAAGTTCCATAACTCCCTCTTATCTTCAAACATCGGAAAGGCAGAGTCATTAGTAGTGGGGAATACCAAGAGACAAGCATTCTTGTCCTTTCAAGCCATTGTACTGGAGGAGTTTTAAGGGAACCTACCATTTCATTTGAGCAGTTTGGAAATCTGCTACATCATCAATTGCAAAAGCTTGGGGTATCAGTGAACTTTTTTTCCCTCATGCGCATTTCTTTTGGACTTGAGTAAGGAAAAGTCGCTATCTTTGAGCAAGTTGGTTCATGTGTGAGGACACGAAATGAGATCGTGCTTGCCCCTAAATAATAACCCCACCACTCTTCAGATTCTAATAAATTACGTGTGTGAATCACAACAGTGCAGTCCTCTGTCATTCGTTGCACTCATGTGTAACTGAGAATGAAAGACAGCTTCTGCTGCACAACTAAATAAGGACTTCATGTGATATGAAGCCATTTTTTTTTTTTTTTTTATCGACGCATTTTCATCTTTGAAGCAGT
Organism: Rhodamnia argentea; assembly: GCF_020921035.1. NCBI lineage: Eukaryota > Viridiplantae > Streptophyta > Magnoliopsida > Myrtales > Myrtaceae > Rhodamnia > Rhodamnia argentea. The sequence continues at coordinate 1,957,618 of NC_063154.1, read as the reverse complement.
GCTTAGGTTGTACAGCGATCGTACCATGCATCTGTCAAGAGCATAAAACAGTAACTGAATGATCTGCAGCCCCTCCTGATGCATCTCGAAGTCTTTGGTTTACTGGTTGCGTTAAATCATCCTTAAGCAAGCACAAAAATGAGCACGTGTGGTACCTCGACAAGTGATTAGTGTTGTCCGATACTTAAACTTAGCAAAACTTACTCATGGATGGTGAAATTGGACATGTTCACCCTCGTTTCCCACATCTGGTTCACATCTACTTGTTCCTGGAAAAATTGCTAATAGAAAAAGAATTTTTGTGTTTCACTTGCGTAACTTGTCGGCAGTTTCTGAACTTCCCTGGGGGACGGGCATTCTTCTTCATTAGAGACGAACGAAGACCATCACTTTCCTTTTCATCAGCGCAATGATCTCTAAAGTTAATAGCACATAAAGATGGTTCTCTTAATTGTCCACTAAGTATTGGCCTTTTCAATGTAGGTGGAGTGATTCATGTCGTTCGACTAAAGCTAGAAAATCAGCTTTTCACTTTTTGCTAAGGGATCCAGGAAATTGTACTGAAAGTTTATTTTCTTTAACAGGGGCATTGTTGGACCATAAGATTACTTGATTGCTTCATTTTTTTGTTCTTGCAGGTTCTTGGACAAGGCTGCAATAAAAGAGAGCAGCACAAATTCCTGCAGACCACCCTGCACTGTGACTCAGGTTGAAAGCATGAAGCTCATCTTAGGGATGATCCTGATATGGCTTGTCACTCTAATCCCAAGCACCATATGGGCACAGATCAACACATTATTTGTCAAACAAGGCACCACTTTGGACCGAACTCTGGGGCCAGACTTTCAGATCCCTGCCGCTTCCCTAGGGAGCTTCGTGACCCTCTCGATGCTCATCTCCGTGCCACTGTACGACCGGTACTTCGTGCCCTTCATGCGCCAGAAAACCGGGAACCCCAGAGGGATCACGCTGCTCCAGAGGCTTGGGATTGGGTTCGTGATTCAAGTGATTGCTATTGCCATTGCTTATGCCGTGGAAGTTCGAAGGATGCGCGTGATCAGCACCCACCGCATAGCAGGTCCGAAGGACATTGTCCCCATGAGCATCTTTTGGTTACTGCCTCAGTACATCCTGATAGGGATCGCGGACGTCTTCAATGCGATCGGTTTGCTTGAGTTTTTCTACGACCAGTCGCCGGAAGACATGCAGAGCCTAGGCACCACGTTCTTCACGAGCGGGATTGGCGTCGGGAATTTCTTGAACAGCTTCCTCGTGACAATGGTCGACAAGATCACCGGGAAGCTAGGACACAAGAGCTGGATCGGGAACAACTTGAATGACTCTCACCTGGACTATTACTATGGCTTCCTTTTGGTCATATCCACACTGAATCTCGGTGCCTTCTTGTGGGCATCTAGCAGGTACATCTACAAGAGGGAGATCAAAGAAGTTGAGGGTTGTGAGCAAATCGAAGCCAAAGCCTTGGAAATTTCTCCTCTGGGCTTACAAGTATGAAGACATACCATTGGAGTGGTACAAAAAATCAAATCACACTCTTCGAAGAGAAGTGATTATCTGGCTTCATTGCAGCTAAAGCATATAGCGTTAATAGTGCATTAATCCAATTAGTACATTCTGTTCAAAGAAGAGGAGAAGAAAAAAGAGCAAAAGAGAGAACAATTTCCTCTACATTTGATGTGCTGGTTTTGAAGAATATGAGAGATTTCGACTGTATTAGGACTGTTCTATTGCTCACTTGTATGCCTTTTCCCTCACATGGTTTAAATTTTGTTGTTTCCTTTAGTGTTAGTTAAAGTATTGTATCACGTCATTGGATTGTCGTGTTTGACTGCTGGCTTGTACGCATGTTGTCTCGTTTCGGCTGATAATTTAGACTTTTCGAGTTGTTCTTTTTGACACCTTTTGCCGCAACCATGCTTTAGCATGTTTGAATCTCACCATAATCTGCGCAAGGCAAGGCAAGGCAAGGCAATGCAAATTATGTTAACCTTGGCAAAGACTTCTCCATCATTTCAATATCCAACCAATTCTTACGGAAAAATTACAAAAAATGTCATAAATCTATTACGATTGTATCAATTCAGTTTTAAACTCTTTTTTTTTTTTTCAAATAAGTCCTAAACCTTTTACAATTGTACCAATTCAGTCCATTTAACCGACCGATGCTGATGTGACAACTTTTTAATAATATTTTTAAAAATTTTAAATTATTCTTTTAGTAATTTTTTTTTTTGTATCTTTTGTTCTTTTCTTTTTTGTTTGTTTTGGTTAGGGCCAACAGCCTGTCGGCCACTAGGTGAGGGCCATGAACCCTCGATGCAGTTCAGAGAGGGTTGTGAGTCCTAGCTCAGCGGCCAACAGAGGTCACCGGAGCTCGGTCGGTGGTTGGCACCCTCCTACCGACCCTAACGGAAAGAAAAGAAAAAAGACATAAAAAATTATTAAAAATTTGTCACATTAGCAATAACCGGTCAAATAGACTGAATTGACACAATTACAAAATATTTATGACTCAATTGATAAACAAAAAATTAAGATTGAATTGGCACAATTACAATAGGTTTAGAATATTTTTATAATTCTCCCCAATTCTTATTTAAACAACGCATTGATTCCTGGCTTTTACATGACAATTTTTTTCATTAAGTTTTCTTTGACTTTATGGCAGGGCCAAAACATTTCTTAATTATATTTTATGTACTAGAATCAACGTGAGTTGCACGCAACTCATGCTTTTCATAAATGAATTTGACTTTTCAGGCGGTGGATAGTTTTTAAACTTAAGAACTGGTGAGTGTTTGTTTGTTTGTCTGTTTTTTTTTTTTTAAATGTCGAAAAAAAGTCGTAAATTTATTGTACTTTTATCAATTTAATCATAAATCTTCAATTCATTCATAAACTCTCCTTTTTGTGCCAACTCAGTCTTAAATATTTTGTATTTATGTCAATTCAGTATATTTGACCAATTTTGGTAGGTCACCGTTGACGTGGATGTCGACTGATCGGCTGAAGGAAGAAGAAAGGAAAGAGAAAGAAAGAAAAAAAAAAGGAAGTAAAAAATAATTAGAAATTGGCCACATAAACGCCGGTGTCCACATCAACGTCAGCCGGCCAAAATTGATTAAATGGATTGAATTGACACAAATGCCGGAGGTCTAGAATTAAATTGGGACAAAAAAAGGTTTATGACTGAATTAGCACAAATATAAAAAGTTTAAGACTGAATTAGCAATATTTAAGACTTTTTTTTTTTTTACAATTTTCCCTTCGTTTTTGTGTTAGGGGGTTTTATCATTTTAGTCTTCGAAAAAGTCTTTTGATATTATATTGAATTGGAGTCAGACTTTTGGCTTAAACATGTAAATTTTGTCATTAGCGTATAGTTATTTTTTCAAAAGAAAAAAATTGGCTCTCACAATGGTGATCAATCACGTAATTCTTGTAATGCGCAAATTTAACAATGTTGTGGCATGCTAGTGCCACAGGCCGGTTGTTCCACGTTTCGGGTGGGCAAGTTCTCCCCGTACTCGTGTTTCCTTGTGGGTGGAGCTTGTGGTATCATCATGGTGAGCGAGCATTGTAGAGGGAAAGAGACAATTGGGTCCCTAGGAATAGTGTCGGGATGGATTTGTATTAGAAGTTCTAGGTTAGATAGAATATATTCTTAGGAGTTATAAAGGCGAAATTGGCCTCCTGTGTACAAATTGGTTGGGAGCTGATGAGGCCATGTCGGATCGAAACCGGTTGTGGTGCCTAAAGTGTTCTACTCGTCTTACTCAATATAACGGATGCCCGAGCTAAGCTACGCGTGGTATGATCCAATACGAGAAAGCTATTCACCTAAGTGTTATATGAAACAATTACATGAGTAAGGCTGGATCTATCCAATGTTTGATCGGGATAAACCTATGGTGGTAATGGATAGTGGATCCCGTGGATCAGAAATCGATGTCTTAAAGGATTAGTTCCAAGAGCAAGATCTAGAGACTAACAGGCAGTCCCTTGAGTGGCCAGAGAGCCCGTGTGGGATAGCATACCTGTCTTAGATCAAGTTCTTGCTTCCGCTCCTTTTTGGTATCAAGCTTGCCAGGTACCGCACGGGCTAATTTCGAGATTGAGATTTGTCGGCCCGTGACAAATAGTATTAGAGCAGGATCCCTCCAAGAGGTGGGTGATTCGGGGAAAATCTGTGGTCTTCCCAGTCCTCTAAGGACGGAAAGTGATTGCTAGGGCCAAGAGGGGCTCGGACAAAGCGCGGCTCTCGTTTAGTTTCTAGGATGTCAATGGGGGCATAGGAAGGAACCGAGTTGCTCACTGAAATGGGAAACATTCTTGGATCAATTTGGCGAATCTCAAGAAGGGTCGCTAGACTCGCTACCATGTTTTCAACAAGGGGAGAAGCCTCCATTGATTTGTTGAGGTCGGGAGAAGTCTAGTAGGTGAAAGAAGGTGTTGCCGAGGGTGTGTAGTTGGCGAAGGATGCCACACTTGTCAAGGGAGTACAAGTGACTGGAGATTCACGAACAATCTTGATCGGAGGAAGCTACCAGTGGAGTGGAGTTGTTCTGTTGGGCGAGCATTTTATGTAGAGAATAGATAGAACAGCCCGCAACGAGGGAGTTTGCGGATTGAGTGGGGGAGAATGGCATGGGCCGGTTGTTCCGTGTCCCGTGTGGGCAAGTTCTCTCCGTACTCGTGTCTCCTTGTGAGTAGAGCAAGCGATATCATCATGGTGAGCGAGCATTGTAGAGGGGAAGAGACAACCGGTTCCTTAGAGTAGTGTCGGGACATGTTTGTACTATGAGTTCTAGGTTAGATAGAATATACCTTTAGAAGCTCTAAAGGCGGGGTTGGCCTCCCGCGAGCTGATGCACTCTCCCGATGAGGCCATGGCAAACCGAAACCAGTTGTGGTGTCTAAAATGTTATGCTCGTCTTACTCGATGTAATGAATGTCTAAGCTATGATGAGCGTGGTATGATCTAATACGGGAAAGCTATTCGCTTAAGTGTTCTATGGAATAACTATATGAGGAAGGCTGGCTTGACTTGGCTTGGCTTGCCAAGCATCGAACGGGCTAATTTCGCGATTGAGATATGTCGGCCCGTGACACTAGTTAGCGAGTTTGATGACGAATGAGCCCCAATATCCACTTACTTAAAGTTCCGTCATAATGCCTAAAGATGTCACCTATAAGAAGACCCTAATCAACCACGCTGGGGTACGATTGCTTGTTAGATCTACCACCAATTTTTTTGTGACTTATAGCAAAGAAGATTTACACTCTTTCTCTTACATTGTAAAGGTAGATATGGTACCGTGACTCCCTCATCTGTGCTAAAAACAGAGGAAGATGGAGACATGTTACGAAAGAGACATCTCAATGTCCCTTGACATGGACGCAAAAGATAATTGGAGGAAGTCAAATCGATCTCGAAGCAACCATACAATTTGGAACATTGTTCCACATGTGAGGACTGGAACCAACTCAACACTCGATTACAGCCACATGCACCATCCCACGTCCATGCTCAGATTATACGCTCAGATTATTCAAAATAGTCCTCGTTACCTAAACATGTTGGCGCATTTTCAAAACTTAGCCGTGAATCAATGATCATGTCCCGTTCGCAAAACGAGCATCGGACACCACAATTGAATGTCCATGCAGACATTACGCGAGGGCCACTTTTCAGAAAATTTTCCTAATCTCAACTAATATTTGACCAGCAGGACATGCCTTTCGGGCCAGTTTCTAGATTCCTTCAAGTTCACGCGTTGAAAAACCACGAAGTTCTTCATTCCCTTGGATCCTACGAAAAGGATAGTCATATTATAACACCAATCAATCAATTATGGTACGAAACCCCCATCAACCATTGTTGAATTAAAAAATTTTAAAAAAAATATGGCAAAATATAACTCTGTTAATAAAAACAATGACCGGTGGCTCTTTTTTCAGGGTAAACTGTAGGCAACTTATCAACAATCTAGTGAAACTGCCCAATTTTATTATGGTTAGCAAATTACCAATTTTTATGACAATTTTTATGTTGCATAACCTACATACTTACGATCTTACGTGCATGATTTTTGTTAGGATACACGTGTGAGTTGTGTTAGAAAAGTCTTACATTAGAGAATTGATGTGATGTTGAGCAGTTAATTTATACAAGTTAGCCCATAACTCATTGGCTTAAGTTTTTGAGTGAAGGAGGATTTAATTGGATATGTTAACAGGCACGAACTTGGACTCCTTCTTAGCGATCTCTTCAGACGGAGGTATCGAACTTTTAATCTTGCAGAAGGATACCTAAAACACTGAGCTCACAGGTAAGGAGTAGATTGGTAGGATGCACGTGTGAGTTATGTTAGAGAAGTCTTACATTGGAGAACTGATGTGGTGTTGAGCAGTTAATATATCCAAGTTAGCTTATAACTCATTGGCTTAAGTTTTTGAGTGAAAGTGGGTTCAATTGGATATGTTGACGAGCTCGAACTTAGGCTTCCTCTTAGAGATCTTCCCAGGCGAACAACAATTTTCGTCCACATTCTGGAATGTAGGATTAACCCTCTGCCCCAGTGGGAACTAGCTTGATTGCTAGTGGCTTGCTTCTTTGATCGACAAACTTCTTGGAAGGCCTTATTGACCGAATGAACAGAACTTACAATCTTTGATAGGGTCAAGTGTATGAAGTTTTGGTTTTGCTTGCGAAAGAATCGGGCATCATGCTTTTCAACTAAGCGAAAAATATGAAGAAGAAAGCTCAAATGGGAAATGAAAGAAACTTAGTATTAAATCCACAAAATCACACTGTCAAAGAGAATCGGTAGATTAAATGATAAATTGACAAGAGATGTTGTCTCCACAGGCCTCGGGTTTTTTAAACTCAATTGCTCCGGATGACGACATCGAAAACGGAGTAATGCACAAGCATGGTGACTTAAGTAGTAATTGGATGGACGGAGAAGTCACAAACACAATCGTCTCAACAACTCCCCCCACAAATCTGTGCATTTTCTGCTCTTCCCAATCGCGGTTGGACCGAAACAGAAGCTTCTCGGACGGCTTTAGAAAAGTTTCATGCATGCACATCGAACAAATTGGCTCTCCTTGATGTTTGTACAAAGCATTTCCGGAACTCTGAGGACCCATCGGCCAGTAAACTTTAGTGAATCTTGCCTCGATTAATTTCGTTACGGCATGTGTACACGATCGATGTAGAATCAATCGCGGCACAAGATTCACGCGGGATTGATGAAATTTCTCGGTTACTTCCCTTTTACTTAATTAAAGTGTGCTTTCTTCGGTTGTATTTTTAATTTGCGGTTAGCATCTGATGCGGTTGCTGTCAGATGTGTCCGTCGCCTATAAGTGACACTGATCCAATTTTTCTATCATGCCAGTTATTCTCATAACGGCATATGGTAGATCAAATTGTACGTTATAGAAGGATGCAAGCTGGCGAACAAACGGTACTTTACAAAAGGTCAAACACTTCTATCTAGTAGTACTAGTACTGCAATGAAGATTCCTATCGGTCCGTTCCGTGCCCTCACTCATCCAAATAATTGACCATTCATGTAAAATAGTCGTAGTCATTTAATTGATCATTGAATATGTTAACGATTGAGATTCGGTGAGGTATCTGGCGAGGTGGAAAATATTCATCAAGTGTGCATGTAACAAGTAAGTTTGCATGGTACCGTGGCATGCGGATTGATCGTTCCCAGAGTCATATAAGGTTGTGGGCACATATGTACACTTGTGGAGAAGGGGGAGGAGATTTTAAAGCTAACACAGTATACATAATATTTGACCATTATTCTAAAGAGATTTTGACCCAAAATTGTGCGAGTAGGGATGAACTTAGCGGCCAAAATGCTGAACACAAACTATTTGCATAGGTATAAAACCTCTTGAGATGATCCTTCATCAATATAGACCATTATTATGTATCAATCTATCTCATGGAAAAGGCAGGCCGTACCCATGAAAACTAGATTCTCAAACTGTCCGACAAAAAAAAAAAAACAGAGGGTTAATGGCACAAATCAGAGAAATTGTCGCAATTCGAACATTATCGAAGGGGAAAATTGTCCAAAAAGTCATAAACCTATTGCACTTTTGCCTATTTAGTCTTAAATCTATTTCATGTGTGCCAATTCAATCATAAACCCCTTTTTTGTGCAAATTTAGTCTTAAATTTTTTGCATTTATAATGATTCAATCAATCTAGCCAACTTTGGCCGGCCGATGTTCATGTGGATGCTGACACCGACGTGGACAATTTTTATAATATTTTAACATTTTTTGAGATTGTCATTTTTGTTTTTTCTTTTCTTCTTTTCTTTCTCTTTCCTTTTTCTTTTACTTTTTTCTTCCTCCAATCGATCGTTCTTTGGCGACCATCCGAGGCTAGGGTCGGTAAGGTCGACCTTGCCAGCTATTAGCGGGGGTGAGCATCGGCAACGCTAGGCGAGGTCGAGCCTCGCCAGCCCTAGCCTTTGGCCGGTCGCCACCAATGACCAACTGGAGGAAGAAGAAAGGAAAAAAATAATTCAAAAAAATATTAAGGCCAAAGCCAGAATTCATGTTTTGAGGAAGCTGTTCGACTAGCCCCAGTGGGAGCAGTGACTAGCCTCATAGGTTGTTGGGCGGCTTTTTGCTCGATCCATATAATACAGCGTAACTATCAAAGAAGCTTGCTATCTCTCACGACCTTTCGGTTCCCGGTATCCGGGAATCCCTTTCTATGTTAGCTATTGGGGGGGGGTCACTTCTGAACTTGAAGAATGGGGAAGTTGAAAATTTTATTAAAATTTGTTAAAGTCAACGCCGATCCGCTAATGTTGGTTAGATGGACTGAAGTGCCACAAATATAAAAGATTTAAAATTGAATTAGTACAAATACAAAATATTTAGGACTAAATTAATAAAATTAAAAGATTTATGACCGAATTGACAAAAATACAATAGATTTAAGATTTTTTTTATAATTTTTCCCCGTAATAAACATCTGCTTCTCCTATAAACAGAAGGAAAAAAAAAAAGGGACTCCCCATTACATAATTGACTCTATCCTCTTACAATTCTACGCAGATGGTACACAAAAGTCAAGTTGAAGTACTTTTGAGTTGCAAAAAGCTGGACATTAGCTCAGCCAGAAGTGAAGTTTCGATTTCCCAATCATGCGGAGACCACGAGACATGATCGTGGATGTCTCTCGTTCATGGATCCCCGCTTTTCGACAAAAAACGTTAAAAGCACGGACGGAGACCTTTTGACAAATTATCCACCAACTCCATCTGAAATTATCGAATCCTTTGGCAATGTAAACATCACTTTTTCAAAGAAAGCCGCGTTCCGCCAACTTGACCAGAGATTGGTTCCATAGTCATCGTTTCTGGTGCCTAATCCCTCACGTTATCTCTTCCTTTTTCATCTTTCCGAACCGAGAGTTGCCATGCACCTTCATGGGTCTACGTGTTAGGTCACCTGCTGAAAAGCCGTTGTCGCCTTTAGAGCCGCGCTCTATATAATCCCCACTCGTGTCGAGTCATTTCCTCATCACAAACCACAGCACGGTTCGTTATTAGTGAGCTAAAGAAAAAATGGCCACTCCTTCTTCGTTTTCGAAGGCCGTTTTGACTTGGGCTTGCGCTGTGCTCCTTATCGGCTGCACGAGCGCTCAACTTTCGACCAACTATTACGCCAAAACTTGCCCCAAGCTCTTCCCAACGGTGAAGAAAACCGTGCATGCGGCGATTGCCAAAGAGACCCGCATGGGCGCCTCTCTCCTCCGGTTGTTCTTCCATGATTGCTTCGTCAATGTAACTTTCTCTTTCTCGTCTCCACTTTAGCTTCTCAACATTCCCTACATGCTTCTTCAACTGTCTGTATATGTGTCCTACGAGTTCTGTGGTCCATTCATTCGTCAACAAAACCCCAACAACATGCGCTCGAGGTGTAAATTCTTGCATCGGTCAATTCTTAGCCAAGACTCTCTCTCTTTCATCGTCGTCTAGTATTTGGCTCTATCTTTCTTTTCGTCATCCTTAGCGAGAATTCAACGTATTCAGAGAAAAGGACAATTATAACAAAAGTAAGGGTGTCGGTTTGTCTTGTCCGATGTCCAATGCAAATACGTAAAAAGAAACACTTGACCGAGTATGGTCATTTGAAAAGTACGCATCCCATGCAAAGCAAAAGAATCTTTCATTAAATTATAAACCAAAGCCATTGCCTCGTCAATAATCATGATTTCTTCATCAGGGTTGCGACGGATCGAACCTCTTGGACGACACGCCTACTTTCACCGGAGAGAAGAATGCGACCCCTAACAGAAATTCCCTACGAGGGTTCGATGTGGTGGACAAGATTAAGTTCGCAGTGGAGAAAGTGTGCCCAGGCATTGTCTCGTGTGCTGATTTGTTGGCGATTATCGCCCGAGATGCGGTTGAGATAGTAAGTCATTGGAATTCAACTAACAAAGGAATGGTAGAGATGAAAGCTTGTGATTAATTTGAATGAGTACTAATTTTGTTGGGAATGAATTGGGGCAGCTGGGAGGGCCAGGGTGGGATGTGAAGCTGGGAAGGAGAGATGCGAGAACGGCGAGCCAGGCAGCAGCCAACAACAGCATTCCTCCTCCAACTTCTAACCTCAACGCCCTCATTTCCAGTTTCCAAAATCACGGCCTTTCCCAAAAGGACCTCGTCGCTCTATACGGTGAATACACACACTCTCTTTCTGTCTAATCGGTTTTGTCCACCTCATCACCCGTAGACCGACTCTATACAGTAGACTTTATATAATTATAATATCCGAATTACTCGAATTAATGCTTATTTGTATGCACTTTTACTCTTAAATGCTCAGGAGCGCACACAATTGGGCAAGCGAGATGCACAAACTTCCGGGCCAGGATCTACAACGAGAGCAACCTCGACAGGTCATTCGCTGCGACGACGAAGAGAAACTGCCCACGCATCACCGGCGTCGGCGATAACAACCTGGCCGGGCTCGACTTCCAGAGCGCGACATCGTTCGACAACACCTACTTCGTCAACCTCATGAGGAAAAGAGGACTCCTCCACTCCGACCAGCAGCTCTTCAACGGCGGGTCCACCGACTCGCTCGTCAGGGCTTACGCCAAAAGCCAAGGCACCTTCTACAAGGACTTTGTGGCAGCCATGATCAATATGGGCGACATCAAGCCCCTCACAGGATCCAAGGGCGAGATCAGGAAGAAATGTAGGAGGGTCAATTAATTGCTGATAAAAGATGGTTGTTATATGCCTAGCATCTCTTAGAAGGTCCAAACCATTCCGTAATCTCCAAACATCGGAGACAAATAATCGATAATAGTGTGGAAAACCAAGAGAGAAGCTTTCTTATGTCCTTTAAAGCTTAAGGTTGTTAATACACTTTTTTCCCCTCATGTGCACTTCTTTTGGACTCGAGCAAGGAAAAGTCCCACTCTTCAGATTCTAATAATTTGTGCGTGTGAATCACAACAGCGCATTCCTCTCTCATTCGCAGCACTAATGTTATAACTGAGAATGAAAGACAGCTTCTGCTGCACAATTTAATATGGACTTATTGTACTATGAAACCATTTTAGCTTTCGATTGGCGCTTTTCTGTCCATGACCGTGCTTAGGTTGCACCGCGATTTTCCCATGCATCTGTCAAGAACATAAAGCGGTCACTGAATGATCTGCTGTCCCTGCTGATGCATCTTGAAGTCTTTGGTTATATGGCGGCATTAAGCCAGGAGGATCCTCAAGCAAAGCACGGAAATGAACACGTAAAGTACCTCGACAAGTAATTCGCATGGTCTGTTATATCTTGCTCAGCAAAAAATGGCTCTTGGATAGAAAATTGGCGCACGTTCACACTCATCTTCCACGTCTGGACCACATCTACTTGTTCATGAAAGAAATGCTTATAGCAAAAGAGATTTTGTTCTTCCCATGCGTAACTTGTCGGTAATCTCTGACCTTCCCTCTGGGACGGGCGTTGTTCTTCATTAGGAAGGAAAGAAGACCGTCACTTTCCTCCTTAGTAGCGCAATGATCTCTGAAGTTATTGCACATAAAGATGGTTCTGTTGCTTGGGGACCCAGGAAATTGAATTGAAAGTTTATATTAAGAATATAGAGAACAGTGTTGACGATGCCCCAATAGTCAAAGCAAAGGAGAAAATTGCCATTTTCTTGTCTTATTGGTTAGAACAATCCATAAAAAAAACATGACGCAAAAAAATCAGGAAAAAAACGGAAGAAGAAAAAAACCCAAAAAGGAAAAAAAGAAAAATTCAAAAAATTTAAAATAATCCATGGAAATTAACATGGTGTTTCAATGATAAATCAAATAAGCAAGAAAAAAAAATTGCTCATGTCGGCGTCGACTGTGTTACGTAGGAAGGTCGGTATCCACATCGGTGATTACTGGCAAAAATTGGATGAAATGACTACCTTGGCAAATCTTCAAAATTTTTATGATTAAATTGGTTAAATCGAAAGATTTAGTATTGAATTGTCATCCGTATAATATGTTTAGGACTTTTTTGGCAATCATCCCACAAATTGATTTGGCTTCTTTTTTTTGGAAATTCTTCTCCAATTTGTCTTTCAACTTCTCTAGCAATGGTTAGAGTTTTTCTTACTTCTTATATTGTTGTGGTGCTAGTGTAAATGGCCTCTAGCTGTGTGATTATAGATGAATTATTGTGTATCTTACTATTCTTAATAATTAGTGGAAGTTTTTTTAGCGATCTCGTGTTTTTCCCACATTGAGATTTCCACGTAAAATTTGTGTGCGCTGTTTTTCTACTTCATCTTTAATTTTCAGCACAATACTATATTTACTAGTTTAGGGCTGACATTGCTGGAATTCTGACCGGTTGCTGTTGAGGTTAATTTGATTTTAGTTGGTTGAGTTTTGAGGAAGATATCGATCCTGGACGGGTTTAAGCAGTAAATCGTTGCCATTTCTCCCCCAACATGTCCCACATTATTTGTCAAACAAGGCACCACTTTGGACCGAAAATGTGCGATAGCTGTATGAAAATAATTGTTTTGTCACCGACGATGGACAAAAGTTGCAATACAATCCTCCTTGTTTCCCTCACGTTGAAAATCTCAACATGTTTAATATTCCTTCCAATTTTCATACATTATTTGTTCACCTAACATAAATATTTTCATAAATATTTGTTCACCATTTAAGAGAAGAAAATGATGGTTTGGAAGGTTATTCCCCGCCGAAAATTATGCATTATTTGTTCACCTAACATAAATATTTTACTAGCTTAGTTGAAATTGCAGCAATGCTATGTCTTCTAATAAAACTATTCATGGTCAACAATAAAAGGAAAATCAAGGCGTACTCATGATTGTTTACATCTAAGGTCTATCCCGAGTAATCAATTCTGAATAATCTTCTCGATAGAACTGTTACGTAACATGCGTTGATCTAGATCTAGATCATAATGAGAATATTCAAAATAATTGAGTCTCCCAATGGTAGTCGGTTACTTAATTTTTGTAACGTGCTAATCTAATAATGTCCTAACATGCTAGTTAGCGAGTTTGATGATCAATGATGCCTACTATCCCATATCAACGGCCTCATATTTAATCAAAGGTTCGTTACAATGCCTAAGGATGTCATCAATAAGACACTAACTAACCATCTTAAGATAAGATTATTTGTTCCCTTTACCATAAAATTGCCATTTGATATAGAGCAAAAGAATATTTAATATGTGGACGACTCTTTCTCTTACATTGTGGAGGATGACATGATACCGTGATTGACTCGTTTGCGATAGAAACAGAGTAAAATAAGGAATTGGGTGGCATGAAGACCTATCAAAATGGGTCATACACCGATTCATTCATCCATATTTGATGGCTAAGTTGTTAAATGGGTTTATTATATTCAATAAATAGGTCATAAATGAGCTTAGAATAGTAAAACTATAATATTATATGTATCAAATGATTTCACAATTTACTTAGGTCTAACCCATCTCTATGACTCTCTTCACTCTCTTGTGCTCGCTCACTCCAAGCTCTCATCTCGGTTTGAGTATGAATTTCCCTAGATTTAGTAGAATATGAGAGTATTTTAGCAATATGGATCGAGATGTGCATATGTTGAATATGGATTGGGTCGAGTATGAGTCGCTAAATTTGTATTACATTGATGAAATAGATCTATTTGGATTAGACCATTTTCAGGCCGACCCAATCCACCCGTTTGACAGGTCTAGTGACATGTTACGAAAGAGCTATCTCAATGTTTCTTGACTTGGACGCCAAACATAAATTGAAGAAGCCAAAAAGATCTCGAACCAACTACACGATTTGAATATTGTTCCATGTGAGGACGCCAACCAAGTCAACACTCGATTGCAGGCAGTAGGCACCATCCCATGTCCATGGTCAGATTTCTAAGTGTTCTCATCACCTAAACATGTTGACGCATTTTCAAAACTTAGCCATGAGTCAACGATCATGTCATCGGACACCATAATCCAGCGTCCATGCAGGCATTACCTATCTTTTGACAAAATAGAATATGCCATTCGGACCAGTTTCTAGGTTCCTTCGCGCGGTGAAAACTCACAAAGTTCATTCATTCCCTTGTATCCTACGAAAGTGATAGTAATATCATCACAACAACAACAATCAATAAAATTAGTAAAAACCCCATCAAGTATTTTAGATAAGCAGATTTATGTTGTTCAATTCCAAAAACTACAGATTTGTTTCCATGCTAGTAAATTTCAATAAATGTCGCGAAGTGTCAAAAATCACTTGGTAGCAAAAATAGCCGGTGACAATTTTTTTATATTTTCAGATAAGCTGTTGGTAACTTACCAACACTTTTGTAAAATTACTAAATCATTTTGATAGTTTGCAAATTATACCAATTTCGGTATCAATATTTACATGACTTACCAATTAATGATACTACATACCTGATGTTCTTCCACCTTTTATGAACAGAAGATCCATCTTATGAGCTCACGATTCAAAGCTGCAATCTTTGAAATGGTCAAGTCCACGACGTGTTGGTTTTGCTGGCCGAAGCATCGTGCAGCATCCTTTTCAGCTGAGGAAACCCAAAGAAGAAAACTCAAATGTGAAATGACGACTTTGTAAAAAATCCAAAAAAAGTCAACTTTTTTCCCGATCAATGAGGAGGGTCGCACCGTCAAAGAGAATAGAGTAGACAAATACTGAATAGATAAGAACTGTTGTCTCCACAGGCCTCCGGAATTTTTAAGTTCAACTGCTCCAAATGTCGACATCGAGAGAGCGAAAGCGATGGATGATCAAACAGATGGAGGAGTCACAATCGGCTCAACAACTCCGCCAAAGATCGCTGCATTATCTGCTCTTCCCAATCACAGTTAGAAAAAGCAGAGAAACTTCTCAGACGGCTTTAGAAAAGTTTCATGCAGGCATATTGCACAAATTGACTTGCATCGATGTGTAGAAAATACGTAGAAGACCTGTAGGCCAAAGAACTTTAATGAATCTTGGTTGATTTATTTCGTTGCAGCATACGTGCACAGCGAACAGAATCAACCAAGATTAAAAAAAAAAAAAAATTCACCTGCGGTTAGCGTGCTACGCCGTTGAAGTCAAATGTGTCCATGGCTTATGCGGTGTTGGACAAGATTGTTGGAATTGGAATTAAAAATAGTTTTCGACAAATATTCTTCAAGATACAACAAAGTCTCACATGAGACTAGCAGATAGTAATTCTGATATCTCTCCAGAATTTCTCAAAGGAAACAATTGGAGAAAAAAACTGTTTTATTTTTGAGAAAACACGAAATTGAAAGTTCACATTCTGAACAATGAGCAGATAATAAAAATAACTTCAACTCCTACATGAGCAGAAAATTGTGCGCGCACCCACGAGTATTGTGGAGTCTAGCCACTTGCCCATTTCTCTATTTAGAAAACTATAACATCCTCCTAACTTAAAAAGTATTTCACACTTTCTTTTCCATCCTATGTGGGATGAAGTAAAGGCACTTTCCTTGTTTGTTTTACAAGCAAATTTCTAACATACGGGACATTGATAAATTGTTTCTGTACTAAAAGAGATGATTTCAAGTAGTTGGTACTTTACAGAAGGTCAAACACTTGTATCTGGTAGTACAAGTACTGCAAGGAATACACCATACGGGTACAGGGGGGAAGAGATCTCCTTTCCCTTTTCCCATCCTTATCTCACTGCTGTGTCTCATTCATCCAAATGCCGTTATGCATATAAACAAGGATAGTCGTCGAAATCGGTAATTGAATGCATTAACAATTGAGATTTTGTGAGACACTGTTGTAACAAATGCGAAAAGCAAACACAGAACATAAGGATTTACGTGGTTCGATCAAAGTAATTTACGTCCACAGGTGAGACAAAACAAGATTCCACTACAATAAAAAAGAGTACAGATTATAGAAGTCGGTCTTATTAACTGAACAAAAGCACACGGCTCACAAGTCTTTCATGTGAGAAAAATCCTCAATATAAACGAAAAAACTTAGCCGCAGTATAAATAGAGCCCAAAAATTTTTTCTCGAGGGCGTTGCCCCCGAACTCCCATAAAAATATGTTCGTACCGTTATAGAGATTTGTTCACTTACTTCGAGTTGGGCCTATTGGCCCAACTCTCCGTGTCACGAACTAAATCTCAATTTTTTCTTCACTTTTTGGCTACACAAAAAACTATGTCGAGTCGGGTAATGAACCGGATCGAGTACATAAAATTCAAGACATATTTAACACACACCAATGGAGACATCTTGTGAGGTGGACGGTTGTCGTCCGGTACGACAAACTTGAGAAGTGATTCTTTTTCTAGCACGTCGCGTTCGCATATCACAAAGAAGTTTCCATAGTACCATGGCATGCTAATTTTTTGAAGGAAACGTAAAAACATAGAGGAAATACTCACCACCTAAAAGGTCAACCATAAGATAAAAAAGTATCTACAGACACAATTAGCCCTCAAGGAAACCTTAACAAAGATTTATAAAGACACAGCTCAGAACAAACCCTTCAAGCGGATGGGAATTTCAAGAAATCAAAACTACCTTGCTAGACTTAGATGGAACATAATTACTCATGTACTCCTGACTTCACAATCAAAATTCGATGCATAGGACTCAATAAAGACATACAAATTCTTAACAACTTCACTTCTCCGTGTTTTCTTACCAGCACTTAGAATTTTGTGCATAACCCTCCCTAGAAAACTCTGAATTGCCTAAGATTTGACGCGTACAAGACTAGACACGCATAGCTATCCGACCCTATGTGTTATTAGACCATATTGAATCAATCTTGAAAATCTAAACAAATTTTGACCTTTAAAATTGTGTGAATAGAGATTAACTTAGCCGCCACACAATTTACTTAATTAGCACTAATTATGTGGCGCCGGACTACACCTCCTTCATCAACATTGACCATTACTATATCACAATTTTTTCCCATGGAAAAGATAGGCCTTACACATGGAAACAAGATGCTCAAATTGAGGGTTAATAACGTAAACTAGAGAAATTGTCAGAATGTGATCTTTATTCATCACCTATGCTTTGATCTATGTATTATAAAAGAATGAGAGAAATGGCCAAAACATGAACTTTGGCTCAGGGTTAGAAGTGAATGTCTACTTCCCCAGTCCCACGAATAATTGATCTCTTTTCATGTGGAGACCACGAGACACTACCGTGGATGTCTCTCATTTATGGATCCCCGCTTTTCGACAAAAGGATCAGAACTACCCACTGAGACCTTTGACAAAATCAACCACTAACTCCCACTTAAAGAAGATTATCACGTCCTTCGGCAGTGTAAACATCATTTTCAAAGAAAGCCGCGTCTCTCCAACTTTGTCAAGATTCGTCCCATATCTTCATGCCTTTATCTTTTCACCTTTTTTTTGGCCTCTTTCTGAACGTAGAATTGCCATGCACTTCCATGAGTCTTCGCTTTAGGTCACCTGCTGAAACCCCTTGTCGCCTTTGAGAACCGACTCTCTCTATATAATCCCGCTCGTATCGAGTCATTCATTCATCAGACGCACAACATTTCGTGATCAGTGTGTGGGGAAAATGGCCTCGCCTTCTTCGTTTTCAAAGGCCATTTTGACTTTGGCTTGCCTTCTGCTCCTTGTTGGCGGCACGAGTGCCCAACTTTCGATTTACTACTACTACGAAACCTGCCCCTTGCTTTGCCCGACGGTGAAGTCGATCGTCCAGGCAGAGATTGCTAAAGAGGCCCGAATGGGCGCCTCGCTCCTCCGCTTGTTCTTCCATGATTGCTTCGTCAATGTAACTTTCTCTTTCTCCACCGCTTTGACTTCTCAACATTCTTTCCCCAACACATTAGACCAATTCATAATTGTTTCTTTCATCATTTGTATGTGTGTCGCATGAGTTTTGTGGTGCAGTCATTCGTCAACAAAACCTCAACAACATGTTCTCGAGGTGTAAATTCTTGCATCGGTCAAGCCTAGACAAGAGTCTCTCTCTCTCTCTCTCTCTCATCGTTGGCGAGAGTCCAACATATTCAGAGAAAAGAATAAATAAAACAAAAGTAGGGTGTCGGTTTGTCTTCTCCGGTGTCCAATGCAAAAACGTAAACAGAAACGCTTGACCTAGTATGTCATTTGTAAGGTACGTATCCCATGTAAAAACAAAAGAAAGGACTTTGACCCGGTAAGCCATAATGAAGTAAGATGCTCCACTGTAGTCTAGTCAAGTTCCTATTCGCCAAATTTAAAAGCATGTATTTTAGTGGCTGTGGATTGTTATATAGTCATTTGAAAAAGTCGTCGATGCTCATAGAGAAGAAAGAGTTTGGGTCATTAAATAACAGGCCAAAGCCATTTCCTTTTCGATATTTATGATTTATTCACCAGGGTTGCGACGGATCGAACCTCTTGGACGACACGCCTACTTTCACCGGAGAGAAAAACGCAGCCCCGAACGTAAATTCCCTGCGAGGGTTTGACGTGGTGGACAAGATTAAGTCCGCTGTGGAGGGAGTGTGCCCCGGCGTCGTCTCGTGTGCTGATTTGTTGGCAATTATCGCCCGGGACGCTGTTGAGATAGTAAGTCATTTGGAACTCGACTAGCAAAGGAATAGTACAGATGGATGCTTCTGATTAATTTGAATGAGTAATAATTTTGTTGGGAATGAATTGGGGCAGCTGGGAGGGCCAGGGTGGGATGTGAAGCTGGGACGGAGAGATGCGAGAACTGCAAGCCAGGCAGCAGCTAACAACAGCATTCCTCCTCCAACTTCTAACCTCAACGCCCTCATTTCCAGTTTCCAAAATCACGGCCTTTCTCAAAAGGACCTCGTCGCTCTATACGGTGAATTTCCCTCCTCTCTCTCTCTCTCTCTCTCTCTCTCTCTCTCTCTTTCATTTTCATATGTATAAATACATATATGTGTGTATGTATGTAAGCAATGTTTAATATATTTTAAGACACTTGATAAACATACAAAATCTACAGAATATTGATTTCAAATGTAGCGAGAAATATCCGTACTTACAAAATTACAACGTTTCTTTGTTTGCAAAAAGCTTTGACGATATAATTATTCATGAGCAAGTGCCACGGAGAGATAGAACCTACTAGGTCAAACCAATCACATGTCAAGAATCTATGAGATGCACATTGGGTTCTGCTAAAGGACCTAACTTTTTATGCAATTTCTACACTTAAATCGGTTTTGTCCACCTCGTCACCAGAAGACTAAGTCTACATAGTATTCTTTATATTTTCATAACATCCAAATTACTCGAATTAATACTTATTTGTATGTCCTTTTACTCATAAATACTCAGGAGCGCACACAGTTGGGCAAGCCAGATGCACAAACTTCCGAGCCAGGATCTACAACGAGAACAACATTGATAGCTCATTCGCCGTAACGACGAAGAGCAATTGCCCAAGCGTCACCGGCGTCGGCGACAACAACCTGGCCGGGCTCGACTTCCAGAGCGCGACATCATTCGACAACACCTACTTCGTCAACCTCATGAAGAAAAGAGGCCTCCTCCACTCTGACCAACAGCTCTTCAACGGCGGGTCCACCGACTCGCTCATCAGGGCTTATGCCCAAAGCCAAGGCACCTTCTTCCAGGACTTCGTGGCCGCCATGATCAATATGGGCGACATCAAGCCCCTCACCGGATCCAACGGCGAGATCAGGAGGAACTGTAGGAGAATTAATTAAATATTGCTGAATTTAGGATCTCTGTGTACTCCTTAATATGGAGTTTCGGTAATAAAATTCCATCTGATCGGGGTCTATTTTGCTGGTGTTTATTTGCATTTGAAGCTTTTGTTGTTGTGCAAGCATTGAGAAGGAATTGTAAGAATCAAACGTTGTAATAACAGTCCTGCCAAGATTTCGTCAACTGTTACACATATCTTTTGTTCGAAAATTTTAAAGTTGTTAGGAAATGCATCAAGATGTTTACCTATCGACACTATTCTCTATCATCTTGCGGGCATCTGGTAGGCACATCGACATGAGGGAGATAAAAAAAGTAGAGGGTTGTGAGCAAATTCGAAGCCAAAAGCTTGGAAATTTCTCCCCTGGGGTTACATATGTTATGGATATTCAATTAGAGTGGTACTCAAAAATAGAATGACGAAGCATGTGGCATCACACCTCTCGAAGAGGAGCAATCATCTGGCTTTGTTGCAGCTAAAACATAGAGCATTAATCATGAATGTTAGGTGGATTCACTCCCACGTGGAAGAAGCCCAATGCATTGCAAGCCCGAAAGCTTCAACCCATATGACGATACATATGAAGAAATAGGGTTTCTCACTATTATTATATCATAGCCGCAAAGTGAAGTTGTCGAGACGTGGTAGCAAGAGATAAAGAGAGAAAAGAAAATCTGGAAAAAAGGTATTGTCCGGTTTTCATCAAGTTGACATCGAAGGTCGATTCGCGGTCTGATTGCTCATGATGCATTGTTCTCGAATCCGATCGATTTGATTTTCATCTGGATATTCTTTTATCAGGTTTTCCTGAGTAGAACCGAACCTGCGTTTTGGTTAAATCTACACTTGATCTCTTGCGAATCCACATTTATTGTCAAGAATGATGTTCTTAATGTTGTTGTTGCTATGTACCTCTAGTATTAACAAGAGAAGAACATTGTTTACCGTTGATAGTGAAGATTTCGGGTGGACTCCGGTCCCATGATTTTTTATCTTCTCACATCGGGGAGATTTTCCACGTAAAAATTCCATTGCGTTCGTGGGTGCTTGTCATTTATATTTTGGCAGATATATTGCGCTATTATATCGTTTCCTATTAGGTTTGCGCAAGAGGGGAGATTGTTTTATTCCACTGCGCTAATTCGATATTTTTGGGATTGTGGCTGATCTCCTAACACTAATCGAGTCAATACATGCTCCTCAAAGAAGAGGAGGAAAAGAAAGCAAAAAGAAAACCATTTCCTCTAGATTTCATGTGCTGGTTTTGAAGAATACGAGAGATTCCGTCTGTATCATAACTACTCTATTGCTTACCGTTGATACCTAAATCACCCCGACAGATTTTATCATACCTTTCTAAACAAAATCATCTCAGGAATCGGATTCATCGACAGTATCAAAATTCGACTCCTAATCAAAGATGCAGTCGTTTATTTTCGCCGATAAGACGATTTGCGAGATGTCGGGGACTTATGAGAAAATTATTGGAAGGACTACGTTGAAATTTGGCGCAAATGTTTAGGATCAAATTGATAAAATTGAAAAGTCTAGGATCAAATTGAGCATCCATACAATGAGTTTATGACTAATTGGATAATTTATCTTTATAAAAGTAGTATACATCAAAACAATATATACTCGATCTACTAAAAAGAATAATAAAGAGAGATAAAAGAAAGGGTTTTATTAAAGCCTTATTTTTGGTGTAATGAAACATAGTAATTAAAAAATCTCAACATTTCTAATTTTCGTTCCAATCATCAATGCATTTCTATTCCGTATGACAACATTCAATAGAAGAAAATGACGGTTTTGGAAGGTTCTTCTCCGCCGAGAATTCTGTATTATTTGTTCACCTAATGGAAAACATTTTATTCGCTTAGTTGAAACTGGAGGATTGCTATGTCTTTAATAAGACTATCATTAATCAGCAATTCAACGAAGATTAAGGCGAACTCCAACTTGTAATCCCATGCCTATCCCGAGTAATTGATTTTTCAATACTCTTTTCAATGGGAACTGCTAAGGCAGACTCATTGATTTGAGTCTAGATCATAAAAAAAAAAAATTGAAATAATTGAGTCTCGCAATGGTGATCGGTTACGTGATTTTCGTAATGCGCAAATCTATTAATGTCGTAGCATGCTAGTTAGCGAGTTTGATGATCAATGAACCCTAATATCCCATATCAACAGCCCATAATTAATTCAGGGAAAGTACCAAAAAATTCTTAAATCTATTGGATCGGTACCATTTCAATCATAAGCCCTTCAATTGGACGGATTTAGTCTTAAACATTTTCATATTTTGTCAATTGACTCCTTCCGACCAGTTTAGGCTGGAAAATACTGATGTGAACGCCGGTCGTTTGACGTGACATGACCGACGCCGATATGAATAACGCTGATATGAATATGAATATGATTATTATTATTATTATTATTATTATTATTATTATTATTATTATTATTATTATTATTATTTAGTTAATTTTTTAACATTTTATGTTTTTCATTCTTTTTCTTCAAGAGAATTACCACAAAAGTCCCACACATATGTACTTGTGTCAATTCAACTCTAAATCTTCTTTTTTTGGGTCAATTGAATCCTAAATATTTTTGTATTTATATCAATTCAGCCCATCCGGCCAATTGGACCATAGCAATTCCAGCTAAAATTAACTTGATGGATTAAATTGACACAAATGCAAAAAGTTTTGGACTCAATTGGTCAAAAGAAAATGTTTAAGACTAAATTAGCACAATTGCAATAAATTATGACTTTTTTGGTGATTTTCCCCTTTTTCTTCCACAGCACAGGCCATGGCCAGCAAGGGCTAGCCTTATTGACCACATGCACAAGCCATAGAAGAAAATGAAAGGAAAAAAAAGATAAAAATTCAAAAAAATATTAAAAAAAGTCTGTATCGGGGCCAACCATATCGCGTAGGACTGTCAATGTCCACGTTACAATTTCCAGCATAAATTATCCAAATGAACTTAATTAGCAAAACGTGAAAATGTTTATGACTAAATTGATCTAATTAAAAAGTTGATGACTAAATTGGTATCAATACAATATGTTTAAGACTTTTTTTCACTTTTTTCCTTAATTAAAGGTACGTCACGATGCCCAAGGATGTCATCAATAAGACCCTAACTAACCATCTTGGGATAAGATTATCTCTTCCATTTACCATCAAGGACTCTTTCTCTTTTATTGTAGAGGATGATATGGTATCGTGATCTCTTTTGTGCTAGAAAGTAGAAACAGAGATAAATGGAAGGTGACATGTTACGAAAGAGACATTGAACATCTCAATGTTTCATGACAAGGACGCATTACAAAAATTGAGGCAGTCAAATGAATATCGAACCCACAATACAATTTGAAAATTGTTCCTCACGCGAGGACTCGAACCAAGTCAGCACTCGATTACAGGCGCTATCCCATGTCCATGCTCAGATTTTAAAAATAGTTCACACTACCTAAACACGTTGGCGCATTTTCAAAACTTAGCCATGAGTCAATGATCATGTCATCGGACGCCATAATTTAATGTCCATGCAGGCATTAACTGTCATTTAACAAATAGAATAAATTGGGATATGTTCTCGAAACAGATATTGATAAATGTCGAAAATCTGTTGGTAGAAAAAATGGCCGGTGACATTTTTTATTTTCAAGTAGGCTATTAGTAACTCACCAACATTTTTTTGTGAATTACCAAATCTACATGCATGATGTTCTTCCGAATTGTATGAGCAGAACATTCATCTTGTGACGCAGGATTCAAACTTCCAATCTTTGACATGGTCAAGTATATGGTGTATTGGTTTTGCTTGCCAAAGAAGCATCCAGCATCCTTTGCAGCTGAGGAAATACAAAGACGAAAACTTAAGTGTGAAATCAAAACTCAGTAGTAAATCCTCAAATTCGACCTTTTTCCGATGGATGAGGACGGTCGGGCGTCGAACGGAATCGGTAAACAAATACTACTAAACAGATGAGAAATGTTGACTCCACAGGGCTCTGTATTTTTAAATTCAACTGCTCTTGATTTAAATAGATGATTAGATAGATGATGTCACAATCGTTTCAACAACTCCCCCGCAAATCACTGATTTTTCTGCACTTCTCAATCACAGTTAGAGAAACATAGGAACTTCTCAGACGGCTTTAGAAAAGTTTCATGCAGGCGTATTGAGCAAATTGACTCGCGTTGATGCGTAGAAAATATTTGCGAAACTTGACGACATGTTGGCCGATAAACTTTAGTGAATCTTGGTCGATTTATTTTGTTACAACATATTTGACCGATGGATAGAATCAATCATGACATGAGATTCATGTGGGATTTACAATCTCATTTCCTTCCATTTTGGTTGATCGAAGTGTATTATTTTCATTTGTACTTTAACATGCAATTAGTATCCAACGCGGTTGAAGTCAAATGTGTCTATCGCAGGAAAATTGTTCAAAAAGTTGTAAACCTATTGTACGAAAGCCAATTCAATTCCACACCTTTTAGTTGTGCCATTTAGCCCTAAATTTTTTTTTTTTTTTTTTGCGATTTACCAATTTACTCCTAAATATTTCAATTGTACCGATTCAGTTCTAAACCTTTTAACGATTTATCAATTTAGTCATAAACTTTTAGACGATTTGTTAATATGGCCCTTTTGGCCAATTATCCAAACAATAGGTTTAAGACTAAATTGGTAAAACTTCAAAAGGTTTAGGGCAAAACCGACACAATTGAAAGGTTTATGGCTAAATTAGCAAATCGTCAAAAGGTTTAGGACTAATTAGCTTAGTTAAAAGTTTTAGGACTAAATGGGTAGTCGTACAATAAGTTTAGGAATTTTTGGATAATTATGCCACTACAAATGACATTGATCTAATTTTCCTGTCATACCAGACATTTTTGTTCTGGCACATAGTAGATGAAAAAGAGAGAACTTCGAATCGTTGACCATTATGGATGGACGCAAGCTGGTGGAGAAGCGGTATACTTTACAAAAGGTCAAACAGTTCTATCCTCTCCGTGTCTGCATTCCTTTTTGCGCATCCCACCACAGAATTAATTATTCGTGTGAATAACGGTAACCATTGAGATTCGGTGAGATACCAATATATATACAGAGAGAGAGAGACGCACACACACACACAACTAACGATTAATTATATATATATATATAAAACTAACCGTTGAGGAAACCTTAAAAAATAGAATCATTACATGGACTTGGCTTCAAAGAAACGTTCAAACAGATGGGGACTTCAAGACATCGACCGTTTGACTTTCCAAGACAAGCACCAACTATACTTAGAAAAAACATAAATACCAGCATTTACTCTTGACTTTAGAAGTAAAATACGATGCATCGGATGGTTAAAAAAAAAAACTCACATCTTCATTTTTCTTACCAACACTGAGTATTTTGCGCATTACCATCTCTACAAAAAAAAAATTGTATATCATATCTTTAATTCTCCTCCCTCAGATTTTTGCTTTGCCTCTTTGCAAAGTGCAAGGAGTAGAACCCTGCATTTATGATACTAGCGTCCCCACCCCCAATCCCTTTAACAGTAGGGCCACATGCCTATTAGCTTCTCTAGAAAACTTTGAATTGCATAAAATCTTATGCATTTAAGACTAGACACACGCAACTATCCAATTACGTACGTTATTTGGGCATATTGAAGCACGCTAAGCCTCTTAAAGATCTAAGGAAATTGACCCTTAAAATTGCGCGACTAGAGAAGAGCTGCTCCGCCAGATAATTCGGCACTAATTGTTTGGATATGGATTAAACCTCTTGAGATGGTCCTTCATCAACATTGACCATCACCATATAACAATATTTCTCACGGAAAAGATAGGCCTACACACGAAAAAGATGCTCAAACTGAGGGTTTAATAACACAAATTGAACAAATTGTCAATATTTGAACGATTTATTGAATTATTGATATATGCTTTGATATTTATTAGGCAACTTGTTCTCTTAGAAATTGAAGACATGAAAAGAAATGCGTGCACCGCTCTTAAGTTCGAAGAGTTATTTCAGTAGCCAAAAATTGTACATTGACTCAGGGTTAGAAGCAAACTTCGATTTCCCAATCCCAAGAATAATTAATCTCTTCTCGTGTGTAGCCCTCGAGACATTATCATGGAGAACCTTTGACAAATCTTCCACCAACCCCATTTGAAAAAGATTATCTTATCTTTTGGTAGTGTAAACATCACTTTTCAAAGAAAGCCGCGTTTCCCCTGCTTTGTCAGATTCAATCCGTATCATCTATCTATTTTATTGCTGATAAAATAACACCACAAGTGTCATAACTTTCGCACGACGCTCACTTGAGAACCGTAACTCTTTTTCCAATCACTTGAATACCGAAATTTTCGCACGATGCTCACTTAAGTGCCTTTTGTGGAGTGGATAAAAAAAAAGTTGATGGAAAGGAAGATTTAGGCTCTTTTTCTTTCATTTTATTTATACAACAGTGTAATCAGATCAAGCCACTCCTTATGAAAGTCTTGCTTGTTCCTACGAGAAAGTCACTCCTCAAAAGCCCTACTCCGATTGTATAAAAATATCTTCAATTTGGATTCCTTTCTTGTGTAAAAGAAAAGACTAAGAAGAAGGCGGATTCCAAGCATGCAGCTTTCTGAATGTAAATGGCACCAAAAGAAACAAAAACGGAGTAAAAAAGACTAATCAAGGTAAAAAAATCATGAGAAGAGAAAAGGAAATGTTTTCTTAACACATCATTCCCTTTATGAAAGTTGATAGTATAACAGTCTAACAGTACTATCAATTATTTCTGACAACACGATCTCCCAATTAATGAGTGCTTTATGCAAAATACACAACAATGATGTGCAAATTTACGTTTGATATTGTACCGTCCCCGACAGCGGGGAAGCATTTCTGTTCCTTTTATGGTAGATATTGATGCACGGACTCCTTTTTTCTATAATTGCCTCGGAGATCCCGTATCTATCTATATGAAGAAGAAATCATGTAACAAAGGCAGCCATTTCTTTTGTATCGACCTGATTTCCGATAGCAAAACAAAATAAAGATTCGTCATGAAAAAAGAATAAAACATAGGTGATAGGACGAAATCGAGATAGGCTCTGGAGGGCTCATTCATCTTACCGTAGATTATAGCCACTTTAGATTCTGCAATATTTTGTTCGTTAATTGCTCCAGATTCTTCCATTGCCATGTAAAGAGCGAGATCCACTTTTTTGGGGAATATGAATCGAAGCTTGGTTTGCTTTTTGGGTTGGCTGCCAGCGAAATGGAGGGATAACTTTTTTTCGATCACTTAAGTGTCATATGACTTTCAATCGTTTGCTTGAGTACCATAATTTTTTAATGACGTTCACCACGAGTGTTGTGTCATGTCAGATTTTCGGCACCTAGATGAACATATTAAAAAATTATGGTACTCAAGTAAACGAATGAAAAGTCATGTAGCGCTCAAGTAGACTTTTTTTTTTTTAAGTTATGATACTTAAGTGATCGAAAATATAATTGTGGTCCTCAAGTGAGCGCCATGTTAAAGTTATGGCAATCGTGGTGTCCTAACCCCTTTATTTCCGGATCCCTAATATTATATTACCGTCTGAATTCGTCTCTCTCAATTTGTTCTTTTCCTTTTGATCTTTCTGAACCTAGAGTTCCCATGCACCTTCGTGAGTCTACGGGTTAGGTCCCCTGCTGAACCCCCTTGTCACCTTGAGAACCCACTCTCTATATAATCCCCACCAGCGTCGAGTCCTTTTCTTCATCACACCCACAGCACAGTTCGTTAAGTAATGTGCTGAAAAATGAAAATGGCCTCGCCTTCTTCATTTTCGAAGGCCATTTTGGCTTTGGCTTGCGCTGTGCTCCTCGTCGGCGGCACAAGCGCTCAACTTTCGACCTTCTATTACGGCGAAACTTGCCCCGTACTGTTCCCGACAGTGAAGCTGATCGTGCAGGCGGCGATTGCCCAAGAGGCCCGCATGGGCGCCTCGCTCCTGCGCTTGTTTTTCCACGATTGCTTCGTCAATGTAAATTCTCTTTCTCATCCACTTTTAACTTCTCAACGCTCTTCCCCAATATTTAAGCCAATCCAATGCATGTTTCTGAGAGTTTGGCTCATTAAACAACAAATCAAAGTCGTTGCTTTTGCGATATTCATGGTTTATTTATCAGGGTTGCGACGGATCGAACCTCTTGGATGACACGCCAACTTTCACCGGAGAGAAAAACGCGGCCCCTAACAGAAATTCCCTGCGAGGGTTCAACGTGGTGGACCAGATTAAGTCCGCGGTGGAGCTAGTGTGCCCTGGCGTCGTCTCGTGTGCTGATTTGCTGGCGATTATCGCCCGAGACGCCGTTGCAACAGTAAGTCATTTGGAACTCGACTAGCAAAGGAATTGTAGAGATGGGAGCTTCTGATTTATTTTGCATGAGTAATAATTTTGTTGGGAATGAATTGGGGCAGCTGGGAGGGCCAGGGTGGGATGTGAAGCTGGGACGGAGAGATGCGAGGACGGCGAGCCAAGCGGCAGCTAACAACAACATTCCTCCTCCAACTTCTGACCTCGACGCTCTCCTTTCAAGCTTCCAAAATCACGGCCTTTCTCAAAAGGACCTCGTCGCTCTATACGGTGAATTACTACGTACATTGTATTTTAGAACACTTGATAAACATACAAAACCTTCAGGTTATTGATATTTGAAAAAAAAAAAACTTTGAAAATATAATTTTTTTTGTGAGCAAGTACTACAGAGATTAAACCTATTAAATCAAGTTAATCACATGTCAAGAATATGTGAGATCCACATTGGATCGCTCCAAAGAACCTAACTTTTCATGCAATTTCTGACATTAATCGGTTTCGTCCACCTATTTGTATGTCCTCTTATTCTTAAAAACTTAGGAGCTCACACAATTGGACAAGCGAGGTGCATAAACTTCCGGGCCAGGATCTACAACGAGAGCAACATCGACGGCTCATTTGCCGTAACAATGAAAAGCAACTGCCCGAGCGTCTCCGGTGTCGGCGACAACAACCTGGCCGGGCTCGACTTCCAGAGCGCGACATCATTCGACAACACCTACTTCGTCAACCTCATGGAGAAAAGAGGCCTCCTCCACTCCGACCAACAGCTCTTCAACGGCGGGTCCACCGACTCCCTCGTCAGCGCTTACGCGGTAAGCCAAGGCACCTTCTTCCAGGACTTTGTGGCCGCCATGATCAATATGGGCGACATCGAGCCCCTCACCGGATCCAACGGTGAGATCAGGAAGAACTGTAGGAGGATCAATTAATTGTTCGTGAATTTGATGTCTACGATGCTCGTTTATGTGGAGTTTCGATAATAAAATTCTATCGGATCGACCTCTATTTTGCTGGTGTTTGTTTGCATCGGAAGTCTTTGTTGTCGTGGGAGCTTCAAGATGGAATTGTCAAAGTGGAATATTGTAATAACAGTCCTGTCGAGATTTTGTCAACTGTTTGGAGTTTGAATATTCCGAGTTTCCATGCCCTTGAGCAATTCTGACTTATGCTTGTTGCGAAAAAGCAAGCTATCAAAGAATTAAACGACAGAATAAGGAAATAAATCGAATATTAAACTTACATGGTTCAATCTATGTGACTCACGTTCACAGGAAAAGCAGCCAAAAATTTCTCTATAGATCCAGCGACACAACGGAAATTGTAAATCACACTCGAGTCACTCAAACATTCTCGGTATTTCCCGATCCCCAATAACTTAAAGTGTTCAGCCCTCACAATTACTCGCGAAATAATCTCTCAATATCTCAAAGGAAATTACAATACATCTTAACACAAGATTTTCATGGCTTCAAATACTTGGGAAGAAATTCCAGAGCACAAGCCGCTCTTGGATTTCTCTTTACAAAGAAAATTCGCTTCTTATATAGACAAGAATGTAATCAAAAACAGGAAACATTTTCCAACTAGATAGCCACTCAAATAGAATACACATTCAAGTTAGGAAATTTTCTTTTTCGGGCCAAAACGCAAGAACATATTCTCACTAATGCTCCATTATTTATGTTGCGCGGAACAAGCGATCGAACAATAAATAGACAGAACAAGAAAATAAATCGGACACCGGATGTACGTGGTTCGGTCTTAGAGACCTATGTCCACGGAGAGCAGCAACGAATTCCACTTTAGATCAAGCGATATACGGAGATTACAAACCACACTCGAGTTACTCAAACACTCTCAGTGTTTCCTAAGCCCCAATTACATCCAATAACGTACACAGTGTTTAGCCCCAAATTCCTAACGTAATAATCTCACAATTTCGTAAAGGAATTAAACATAAATTCTTACCACAAGAATTTATCGACTAGAACACAAACGTCATGGAACTTCCGAAGAAATCAATTATCTCACGAAAAGAACTCCTCTGCAATTCTGGGCACAAGCACTCGCGCAAAACCGGCACTTCAAGGCTTGAGTATTACTCTTCCAAAAACCACCCACGCTGTCTCACAATAAAATATATATATATGTGTGTGTGTGTGTGTGTCAAGAAAAGATAAGGTTGCAGACTTCAACGTGGAGAAGAGAGTCGGTCAACAAGCCCAAGATTGGACTTTCCTTTTTAACTTTTCTGTTATTTTTTTCTTATCCTTTCCTTGGCCGATTTGATATCAAAACAAATCAGGATAACTTTCTCCAACTTGAAAATATTCGAACGTCAACGAATAATAGATAATTTCACATCCGACTTTGTTTACAAAGTTCAAATTCGAGAAATATTTTAACAATTTATTACACATATCTTTATACAAAAAATTAAGACTGCTAGTATGGTTGCACTATTAATATAAACTTCTCTATTATTTTTCCCTTTTTTAGTTAGAAACTTCTCCATCATTTAGCTAGCTGAGACAACTAGGAAATTATTGCCTTCCTTTCTGAACCAAACACATTAGTAATTACAGAGGGTAGACTTGTAGCTGCAACAGTAACAGCCATCTCTGTCATAGGTAGATAGTCTTGTATCCATTTCTTACAACCATTAGAATTAATTTTGCTCGAATTAGGAACTTTTTCTTAGGCCCCATCATACATTGCTAGGAAATCTTGTTGCTGCAGACAGGAAAGATTCTCCTATAACAAGGAAAATTTCTACATCCACTAATTAGTAATTTCAGAGGGTAGATGGCTTCGAGTGGTCCTCCAAATTGAATTCGAGTTGGCCAAAGAAAAAAAAATTGCAAGTTTTCTCTAGGAAAAAGTGTCATAAAATAATAAATCTATTGCATTTGTGTCAATTTAGTCATAAATCTTTTAATGCTGTCAATTTACTCCCGAACCTTTTAATTATGAGCCAATTCAGTCCTTCTGACTAATTTTGATTGCATATTACTAACGTGGACGCCGGACGGCCTACGTGGCACGGTCGCACCGACGTGGACATTTTTAAGTGAAAACTCAATAATTTTTTTGACTTTCTTTTTTCCCTTTCTTTTTTTCTATCTTTTTTTTTTTTAGGTTTTCTCCTATGGCTGATGAGGGTTGGCCTCACCGCCACAGGGGAGGGTCGGCCTTATCGAGGCGAGTGCTAATGCTAGTGAGGCCGACCCACGCCCAAGCCAAGGCAGCCTAATCGGGCATCGCCTAAGTCAGAGCTATCTAAATATTCGGCCAAAATCAGTTGGATGAATTGAATTGGCTCAAGGTCAAAACGTTTAGAACTAAATTGACATCATTAAAAAGTTTATAACTGAATTGGCATCAATGCAATAGATTTATAACTTTTCTAACACTTTTCCCGTTTCCTCAACGACCTATCACTTAATTCATTCCTAATAACAAATTGGCCATGCAATATCATGGATCTATAGTACTCAAATGTCATGAAGATCATCTCTCCCTCGCTATAAAATCCCAAGCCCACCAAGCTCACCTCCCACCTCGGTTAATCAGCTTGGTATCATTCCAAGTGTTACCGGATGGCTTCTTCCGCCGCTAGTTCTTCGTTTCCAATGGCCGTTTTGAGTTCGGCTTGCGTCTTGGTCTTGGTCGGCGCGACCTCGAGCTCGCAGCTTTCCTCGGACTATTACGACAAATCTTGCCCCGCCCTCTTCCCCACGGTGAGGCTGGTCGTGGGAGCAGCTATAGCGAGGGAGGCTCGGATGGGCGCCTCGCTGCTTCGCTTGTTCTTCCATGATTGCTTCGTCAATGTGATTTTCCATTCCCATCCAATCTTTTTTTACAACCAGTTCACCTGGTGTACTTCTTTTCACGATCCAGTACCGTGTACTATGTTCACCGTCCATCATCTTATATCTCTACGCACCCATTTAGCTAGTCGGCTTGATTCGGTAAAATTCGCCTGTTGTACACGAACTCCGCCTTCTAAGGCACGCCGGATTTAAGTCGGCTAAACGGCCGTTCGTCGTTCAAAGTAGCGAGAGCTCCACATCTAGTACATTGTCCCAATATCATAGGGGATTCAATATGAAAGCCCGAGCTAGTGCTAGTCATAATGTACATGTGCCTAGAGCTGACAGGATACAATGTTACTGCTAAAACGCATTTGATCTTGCCTTGTGTCAGGGCTGCGACGGATCGCTTCTTCTGGACGACATGCCTACTTTCATCGGAGAGAAAAATGCTACTCCAAACATCAACTCGGTGCGAGGGTTCGAAGTGGTCGACCAAGTTAAGTCCGCCGTGGAGGGCGTGTGCCCAGGCACAGTCTCCTGTGCTGATCTGTTGGCAATTATTGCGCGAGACTCCGTCCTGACTGTCGGTTGTTTGAATTCAACTAGCAAATCATATGGAATTGATAGAGACTTTACCATGTTCTAAGTTAGTTCCCTTGGATTATCATGACAGCTTGGAGGGCCATGGTGGCCAGTGAAGCTGGGAAGAAGAGATGCAAGAAGTGCAAGTCAATCCGCCGCCAACGCCGGCATCCCCCCACCGACGTCGAACCTCGCCCAAATAATCATCTCCTCAGCATGTGCCGGTCTCTCTGCCAGTGACATTGTGACTTTAGCTGGTAACTATAGTGGAACTAATCTTTGATAATCGGTGCATAAGAATACGTTTTTTCAAATTAAAAAGATAAAGATAGAGAGTTCATTCAATTTATTACTTGTTTTTTGGGCCATTTCGAGGGGCCCACACGATCGGACTATCGAGATGCACGAACTTCAGGGACCGGGTCTACAATGACACCAACATCGACATACTGTTGGCCCAGACGAGGAAGCTCAGCTGCCCCGGCATCGGCGGTGTCGGTGACGACAATCTGGCTCCGCTCGACTTCCGGAGCCCAGTAACGTTCGACAACAGCTACTACTTGAACCTCGTCCACGGACGAGGCCTCCTTCACTCGGACCAACAGCTCTTCAGCGGTGGGCCCACCGACGCCCTCGTGGAGCTCTACAGCCGAAGCCCGCTCGCCTTCTACGAGGCCTTTGTGGTCTCCATCACAAGGATGGGCGACATCAAGCCCCTGACCGGATCCAACGGTGAGATTCGGAGGAACTGTAGGAGGGTTAATTGAGGCCCTCTGATTTGGACAGGCCCAATGCCCAGCTAGCCTGATGAAGGCTCTTTCTCTTCTTGCATACTTTTTTGCCCTTTTTTTTCTTTTTGGTCTTTTGGGTTGGTGTGGGGCGTGCATTTGAAGCTGCTTTCGTGCGGTAGTACTTACATTCTCGATGTCATTTCAAATTCGACAATCACTTTTAATGTTCCGACATTTTTGCTACCTAAATCTATGTCTGCTCGGTGAATCTGCCTAAATATCATTGATCTCGGGACACGTCAATAAATTCAGGACATGTTGGGCTGAGAAAAAGGCCCAATGTCGAAAGCACGACCGAGTAAAGCCCATCCCATTGACCCAATGAAATGGCCCAGCCCGTCTTTACATCTCAATTTGGTATAAGTACAGTCTTTTCTTGTCAATGGTATTGGGTTAGGTGTTCGAGTTTCTCACGGGTGAACGCCCAAAATCCACAACCCCAACCCCCCCCGCCCCCGCGCCCCCGGGCGGACTATATACTCAGACATTTGAGAAACAATTTGAATAAAGCATTTAAAACTTACATCAAAGCAAACAGCAAAACAAAGTCAAACAAACAGGCTAAATGGGTCAACCCATTTTTTCACCCAATTTACCCATTTGATAGGTCTAATCTTAAATTTCCAAATATCGTTTGACGTCCAAAATTTCATATAGTACAGTCATGGTGCCATGATATGGTTGAAATTGGGACAGTCTTGTTATCATATCCATTGGAGAGGAAGCTAGTGTTTTAGTTTATGGTGCTAGGAAGTGTGCATCAATGTGTACAAAACTCAAACATCATGCTGATGTGCACTACATGTAAGCTTTGAAATTAGTCAAACTAAAGGAAGTAAATTACATGGATTTCTAAATAAGAACGGCCTGCAGAGATGGACGGATGGATTCTACCCCAGATGGCCCTAGGATTAAGATTATGCAACCACACGCAGGCCCTTAGCTTGTATATTGCCTCGACCTCGAGAAATTACCTATCATTTGGTAGGAAAATAGATAAATACTTGCCGAATCTCCTACGTGTAAACCCTTAATTGAGGAGCCAATCTGGGTTTAGAAAATTAAGTGCTGCATGAAAATCCCAAACCCTAATTCAATTTTATTTTTATTTTTTTGCCTTTGAAAATATAGTATAAGGTGACATAATGATCTATCAGAGATTCTCTGAAGTTGTCAACCCACATAATGCCAGCAGTCAAGGACACTTATCTATTCTCCAAAGGTTTTCCTAAGGTTGAGTCTATTTCCAATCATTCTTTAATGCTGTCTCTCAGCAAGAGGAAGCCTTCAAGCATGTCCATCATTCCCCAGGAGAATTTTAAAATGCAAATGGATGCTCTCCGAAGCAACTTGGAAAGATGGAGACCTTTCTCTGCTCACCTTCGACATCACACACTAAATTTAAGAATGGTCGGCAGGAAGGAAAATACATGTTACGCCGAAACCATGATCTTATTCCATTTGGGCGGTAAAGATGGAAGGAAATCGTGACACACATTGACGAAAGTTATGCTAGATGGGTCTCTGTAATCTTCACGCGCCAAGTTAAAAGGGGTGTCAAAAACGAACCATATACTCGAATCCAAACACGGCCCGACCCGATCCGAAATTTTCGGATCTTTTCGGTTCAGGTATTCTTCGAGTCGGGTAATCACTTGAGATTCTGTGTGTTACAAAGACTTCAAGCCAGGTTGGTTGGCGTTTGGGTTCGGGTATAAATCGGTAAATTTAGAACATTGATTTAGCAAATGGAAAGCTTAAGATACAATTATTTTTTTTTTATCAAAAGAAAATCGAGAAAATCATCAAAAAAGTTATAAACCTACTGCAATTATGTCAATTCAATCCTAAAATTTTCTATTGCCAATTTAGTCATAAATATTTTGCATTTGTACAAATTCAGTCCATCCGACCAATTTTGATCGACCGACGCTGCTGACGCTAATGTGGCAATTTTTATTTGTGTTTTATCAAATTTTTATTTATTTTTTTCCTTTTTTTCCTTTTTTTTCTCCTTCTTCCTCCAGTCGATCACCGATGGCGACCGGTTAAAGGTGAGGGGCAGTGAGATCAATCACATCATCGTCGGCGAGCATCCACGTCAATAAGTCGGCCAAAATTAGCCGGATGAATTGAATTTGCATAAATGCAAAAGGTTTAGAATGAATTGTCAAAAAAAGAAAATATTTAGGATTGAATTGGCATAATTACAATATGTTTAGGACTTTTTTTGTAATATTTTCAAAGAAAATTGATGTTAAGATTATGCATATACTGACAAACTTGGAAAATTGATAACCATGTTATGTGCGTATGATGATATCTAACTACAAACGACTTAATTGGTTGTTTTAAGTCAATAAGGAATGAGTTAGTTAATTGATTAGCTGCTAAAACATTCAATGAGAAATTAAAATCTAACCAATTATATTGTCAAAATGATAAAGCAACACTCCATGTCTCGTGCTTCATCTATTGTTGAATTATTCCTTATTTTCATTGTCAGATTCAAAAATTGCTGCACTTAATATCATGTACTTCAATTTTCAACGCTTATTTTTCAGCTTATTAGACGAGCAGTAAGTTTGATTGCCCCTCATATGCCATCCAACAACTAAATTCATATGCCATTTTCCATATTGTTTGTGCGTAAGATGAGGTTTTGCAAATAATTAATAAAAAAGAAACCCGACCTGCATCAATCAACTGTTTTGGGTTATATTTCTATTGTTTTGGGTCGGGTCAAGTTGGGTCGGATCATATCAATCACATTCCTATAGTGTTTCTACTCAACCTAACTCGATCTATTAAACAACTCTAGTGGTAATATCTAATCGTGTATGCATCCGAGAATGAATCATTCTACAAATAGATTTAAACCGTAGATAAATCATTAAATTAGAACAAATTGTTTGCGGAAATAGAGTTTTTATAGGCAATGTTTATAAAATGTCCCTTATCATTAGTCTATAACTACTATTAACTAGTGCCCATCTACAAAATGCACTTTTTACCCGAGTGACAGTATTCCAGTGACATGTTTATATTGAGGAAATTACCCATCATCCAGAAGTGCACATGGATCATAATCGCATGTTTTGTAAATTAAACTAATTTCCATCATCAATGTACAATATGATATTATATATTAGAGAGAGAGAGAGAGAGAGAGAGAGAGAGAGAGAGTTACAGATGTGTGGAATTCAAGGAGGGTTGTACCCGGACAAGAAGATGCCACAAATTCAAGCAACCACGACTTAAGACCAAATACCATCACATCTCATTTGGATTCGAGCAACTTTGGCACGATGGAGACCATATGTTATGTGATATTCAATACGCTAGTGATATTTAAATTGATTTGAACGACTTTATGTACTATTCAGAAAGAGAGAGAGAGAGAGAGAGAGAGAGAGAGAGATGTTGAAGAGAGACTCAAAAGGAAAATGAGGGAAATACACAGAAGAGAGATAGTGAATGAAGAGAATGAAGCTGGATTGATACCATAATGTATCTTTTTAATTGCTTCAATCCTTCCCGCTAAGCTGGCTGATGTCCACACGCCAAGGAAACCACGCCCATCATCATCACAACTCAATGTGTATATCACCTACCTTTTAGCTGGCACGACCATTGACTATTCAACCGTAAATTCCTCATATATACAAATATATATGTATATGTATATGTGTATGTGACTCAAAGGTGTTTGTGAATCAAGTGCAAGCAATATTTTGCCCCTTCCCAGCTAGAAAAGTCTAGATTTTCAATATTTTTAAGTTAATATGACGAGCATAGGTAGTTTGAGTTTTCATTTGTACTTGTGTACGCATGAACGGTAGACTAATTGTGTCCTTTGGCATGTATTTCTATGGTCTGCGGTCGTTTTATTCAATTTGTCTGAACAACTAGACTTTTTTGAAGTTGTATAGGAAAGATCAGCTAAGAACAGTTTTTTGTTGGTCAGGGTGAACCATGATGGGACTTAATTGGAAGACTTTGAAAAGAAGAGTATTCAAAAACTGTACATATGCATTCAAATGCGTGTTGAGCTTCAAATTGCCATAAAGGGTATACTTCAAGAAGGAGACATAAACATGAATATCTACTATATTCATCGACCTCGAATTGTGTCAAATTTATTCACCTCAGCTCCTCTATCACACTTACCTGGGTGGAGCTAAACCTAAAGAAATATTAAGGCATCAGAAAATTGTCATTTAGCAAAACTACGCACAATGACCTCATATCAGTCTCTGACGAATCTAAGGCCCCTATAATAGGTTCTCGATAGAGAGAGTTAGCGAATAGTCAACTTAAGAATGTAAAACTAAATGGAAAAATGAACCCCTCTTCCTAAAGTAACCTCAATTTGAAGGGGAAGAAAAGGTAAAAACTTTGAGAACAAATTCACTATCTAGCTCATCTAACACTTAACCAATTATAGTATTTCACTTAGTCATCAAAACATGATTTGGAGTGAAAGAGATGATCTGTAAATAAAAGTTGTTCAAGGAAAGGGGAAAGGCGGATTAAATAAAGCGAAAACATAGCTATAAGAAATTCTGTATCAGAACAATAAGAAAGATCAATGCAACATAGGCGAAAGAAGAAGAATTAGGAAGGAGATGGTTAATTTACCACCCAGCTAAGGCACAGTCGTGTGCAAGCAATCAGTAAGTTGACAAAGTGCCAAAAAAAAAAAAAATTTAGGTGGCCTAAGTTTCAGGAGCTGCTTTGAATCACAGTACCTTTCTGTCCCCCTTAGCTTGAAGTAATGTTCAAAGTCACTTCAGTGTGGCACAGAAGAGCATGTTTGAAAAGACTGCAAGTGGTCAACTACTTCCTACACGTGCAACATCTGGACATTTGAGCCAAAAAACACTTGCTCTCTCCTGTAGAGGAGCTAACTCCTAAACTAGGTTACACCATTTCTTTTTCTCTTTTCTGAAATTCTTTTATCTTCAGCTCTTTTTTCCATTTGTTTTAGCTGCTTCTACTAGAAGAAGACACAGATGTTGCAGATGCTTGACCAATATTCATGGTGTAGTGAGAACTGAAATTTTTTTCCATATGTAAAGCAACGACATAAAGTACTCTCGGTATATAAGATAAAAAAGTGAGAAATGACATATATGTTTTGAAGCAAATTACATACATGGCTAGAGATGGATAAGGAAACCAGGTATATAATAATCCTTAACTCGAAACATAGTGATAACCCTATGGTTGTCTTGAATCATGAAGAAGACTAAAGTTGCCTATCCCAAGCAAATCAGCTAACAATCTAATGGTGCTCTCGATTTTATTCCGAATAATTCTTGGGCAGGAAAAATAAAATCAGATCTTTCGGTAGTAAGTTTAGAAGTTTTAACCAAAATAGGAGACATTCTCGCTGGAAATGCCGCCGTAGTCAGTTGTGCCACTCGGCTGCCTAAACAAGGAAGGAGGCGAGGAGGTAGGCGGGAGAGGAGGTGGCATCGTGGGAGGAACAGGCTGCGGCGGCGGAGTGGGAGGCGGCGCAGCAATCGAGACCGTACCCGGTGAAAGCAAAGTCATGTGAGAAGTGGGATTGATGATGCCTGCTTCTCTATACTTGAACTTGATGATTTCGGCCCTCACCGCATTTAGCTCAGCTTGCAAGGACTGAATTTGCTGCTGTAAAGCCGAAATTGCACCCATGCACCCGTAAACTGGGTCTCGCAGCCTCACATTCGCTTCGTAGACGAGACTGTTCGCCGCGTCGGCTCTTTGGCTCTCAGGTACCTCCTAAATACACATAAGCAAAAAGACTATTAGATTTCAATCTAAAAAAAGGAACAAGAAGGTACACATACATGAGATGCTTCAATTAATCAAGAATTAGCAATTAGGGTTTCATAAATACCATGAGCATCTTGGAGACATTGCTGGCGCCGAAGACTTTATGAACAGAAGCGAATTTCTGGGGTTCATGGGGAGAGAAATAAGGAGAGAAAGGACATTCTTGAGCACACCTCCTTCTCAAGAGCTTGCAGGCTGCACAGGGAGTTATGGTGTTCAGGGTTCCTGGAGGACCCAGCATGTGTCTCCTTCCCATAATCTGATTATGAGAAGCATCTCCGTCTCTCTTGATCTTCTTGCCTATCTCATCAAATCTCTCCCTACTAAAACCAAAACAACCCAATGAACCATCGCTCCAAAAGTGGAAGTAGCACTTGCTAGCCCTTATACATTATGCAACATGTGCCATAGTGTAAATGCTCATTGAATTGATGCCATTATATAATTGGTTGACCTGAGAAAAAATAGTGCTG
Source organism: Rhodamnia argentea (assembly GCF_020921035.1). Lineage (NCBI taxonomy): Eukaryota > Viridiplantae > Streptophyta > Magnoliopsida > Myrtales > Myrtaceae > Rhodamnia > Rhodamnia argentea. The sequence goes on along the minus strand of NC_063154.1, from coordinate 1,917,411 downwards.
CTTTTCCTGACAAGAAGCTGATTAGGGTTCTTAAACAAGCTTCTAAAATCCTCATAGATGCCAAGATACATGTTTTTGTTGCACCTCTTGACATGATTGCTAGAGAGAGAGAGAGAGAGAGAGTGTGTGGTGAAGTCATACCTTTCTCTGGACATTCAGGCATGCTCTCTCTGTGTATGGAGGTGGAGTTTGAGAGAAAGAGAGAGAGAGAGAGAGAGAGAGAGAAGGAAGGAGAAAGTGATATAAAGAGGAGGAGAGAAAAAAGAGAGAACTTTAAAGGCAAGATAGAACAGGGAAGGTGGTCCAGAGCTTAAAATAGAAAGAGGCAACAGGAATATGAGTAGGAAAGCTGAAACAAGAAGGGGGGGTGTTTAACAAGTTTGGTGATCTGGTTGACCTCATCTTGCCGTTCTGGTTGATATTACTGTACGTTGAGTTTCAGAAACTGGGGTGGTTGCAGAGCTGTGAGCACGAACTGCAAATCTCTGCTGTGATGAGATTGGAGAGAGAGATCACAGCAGAGAAAGGGCATCAATGGAGAAGAGAGAGAGAGAGAGAGAGAGAGAGATATGTATAAATGCCATTGCCAGCTCTTACACTGAATTGCTCACGTGTGAATCCTTAAATGTTTTTGACTTTTTAGGATCAGCCGGCCTCTTGGGTTTTGTTTTGCTTCCATTTCTTGCATTTGCTTTTTGCCTCTTGCATGTGGCCTTGCTTTTTCTCTTTGCACAGTCTATATTTAAAACTTTTGCGACGTAGCTAATATACAATAGCAATTTCGAAGGTTGAACTTTTCTAATTTGAGTTTTTAAACTATTGACAAATTTTGAAAGAAGTGCTCGTGTCTTCAAACAACGAAAATTCGTGAGCAACATGGTTGATCCACTTAAGTAATTTTGATATGCCTCGTAGTAACTAATCTTTAGTAAAATTATAAACTAACTATAGAATCACTTTTATGGATCTCTATTATCTATATTGCCTACATAAAATATGTTTTACACAGAGTGGTTTCGATATATATCCATGTGCATCACGCAAACTACCTTTAAAGGTGGTATTGATTATATTTAATACGATTACATAGATGGCATCCATCTTGTAGCATCCACTCAAAATCTAATTGCAACAATCATATCATATAAAGCTATGACAAGGCAGAAGCCTGCCTAATCTCACACATGCTTTTGTTATGAATAAAAAAGTTATCATTTCTTTAGAGAATCCTAAGAATTGTGTTTGTCTCTTTAGACAAATCACTTGCGAGACACAAAGGTCTTCTATATAAAAATATTAAGAAAATTAACTCGATATGTATTACGTAATGGAAAAAATCAATCAAAGTGTACATAAAAATGTCTTCTTACAGCATATTAGACTTCACTTTTTTCCCAAAATGAGATTGAATTCTCTTCTTGATCCAGTAAATTTAGTCCAAACAATAATGACCTTGGTTAAGTGCTGAGACAGAAGAACAATGAGGAATTATTAATAAGAAAAAAAAAGGACAAACAAAAAGAATGATTACCATCTTCCTGACATAAGCCCTCATCATATGAAAGCTGTACTCTCCAAAGGGGAAGAGAAGAGACCCAGGGCATGTTAGTTTCTTGTCAAAATCAGGAACCCACCACTCTTTCATTGAAATGACCATATCTAGGGATCAAGTCCCGAAAACGAAATTTATTTCAACATCACCGTGTAGAAACCGCAATCTTGTTCATATTTTGAAAGGTTGGCTCAATTTAAACTGTAGAGAGAGAGAGAGAGAGAGCTCATTAAGAAAATATCATCTTTGCAAGCACTCATTCCTTTGCTCTAACATCAGTAATTAGACAGCTTCATAAGTGTCATTAGCTTTGGTAATTACTTCTCTTTAACTGTAATCTAACTGTCACAGTTGATCGGTTTCATTGCCACTTGATCTTGTTCTGACTTCTGAGCAAGAGCTTGCAATTCTCGGGAAGTCCAGAGAAAGAGATTGGACACCTTTCAAGATAAGGGTTGAGTTTTCTTTTCTTGTTAAGGAACACAGCACACAGCACAGCCCCGTAAAGGAATGACTCAGAGGTATGTGTGATGATATTTGAGACATCTCACCCACAATCTTATCATATGGGGAAAGCTCTGAGGTTAGAGGAATCGCTGTCGGTGTCGCTTTAACAGTGTTTAAGCCAGCTTAAATTAGGTTTTCTGCTCACATGTATGGGTGGGGTGTTGTCTTTAACAGATTAACTGGTCAGAGATTAAGAGGAACAACCAAATTTTGTTCTGGATTTTGTGCTGGTAACATTATGAACCAGCAGGTTCAACATGTTGCAGACTTACTGCATCAAACCCAGATGATCTTTGCATAATATTTTAGCCCTTAAGAAGATATATGGAATGTGGACTAGAAGAATATTATAGTACGATTATCACGTCAAGTATTACATGGGTGAAATGCACGAATACCTCCCACTCCTCGAATCTCTATTCAATCACGTACAATGACACCAAACTGAATTTCAGATAAACCCTACAATTGATATGGTGAAAATGTGTTCTTGCATGCCGCTATTTGTCCCACTGCAATAAGCATATGACCACAAGGGAGTATGGCATAGATTCACTATACCAGATCAAACCAATCATACTTCAAATACTCTACAAAACCCTTACTACGTGTCCCATTCAAGAGTACAGACTTAACACTGTTGTGATTAGTCTAGTCCACCGCATCACTTGTTAAAGTAAGTGTATATCTGCACGTGAAATTTTCAGATACGATTGCATATTCCTTAAGCTCATTCAGAAAAACTGAGGGCGATGACATGGTAATGGCTGCCTTTCAATAGTGTGCCGAATATCTTTTTCAAACTATCAATAAAGGATCATCGATAATCGCTAACATCCTTAAACTAAACATAACCACACTAAAACGCTCTTTAAACAGGTTTAGCAACGAATCATCCACGATGCCGACAACACAGGAAATGAGAAGGGGAAATTGCCTTGGCAGTGGTATCTGAAAGGACGTTCATATCAAAGAGTGGGTGGTGAAAGTGAGGGAAAGGGGAGAAAGCAAAAGGAGGGAACTGGGTTTCTTACGACATTAAATTATGACTCAAATTGTTCCTTTTTTTTTCTCTCTCTCTTTTCCTTTCTTGCTTAGATTGCAAGAAATTGCCCACCACCTGTTCTTGTTTGACCCGTATTTTAAGCCTAACAAGCCGCCCCATTGTTCTCTCATCTCCAACCAAAGATTTTCTTACCATTTCTCTCTCTCTCTCTGGCACACACGCATACACATGCACCACCTTCAGTCCTTTGCACCCAAACCCAGAACCCAAAAAGAAAGTTGGGGAGAAAAAACAACTGTAAAGAGGCATTTGCATGGCGGTCAAAAACTTGACCTTTCCTCCTGATTTTCAATTCCAAAACTTCCTCTCCATCTAAATCAGAATGGTCAGGGTCATGGTCAGGGTCTCGCCCAATCAAATCCCGAGTCTCGGATCTAGCAAGTCATGTCGCCTCTCTCGCCCCTCTTTTTTCAACTTCACAGCACCAAACAAACATTCGTTTCAAACCCCCCCTCTCCTAATTTTTGGTCAACACATAGTACATGGGAGAGAGCTAGGGCAACGCGCATCTCTGTTCATGAACTTGGCCATGCAGCGTAGCTATCATCGCCCCTCCATGTGGTTACTTGACCTATCCATCTTTCGGAATCCATGGTCGTATTCTTCTTTTGGTCAACAACAAAAAAGTTAAATCAGGCATTGGCTGAATGGTCAATGATTAGATGCTGGTCGAGTCAGGGAATTCCTATCTAATAACATCTACACTCATGACTTTTTCTACCTTAAGAATATTGAAGTCACACGTTATAGGCTATATAATACTGTCTCTGATGAGGCCATCTCCCTAATTTTTTTTTCCCTTGTTTTGTTTTTTGTTTTTGTTTTGTTTTTTTTTTTTTTTTTTTTGGGGGGGGAGGAGGTCTTTGTATACATTGTGTAAGTCTATTGAACGAGTTTTGTGCTATGTCGAGAATTCAGCAGTAATTGTGCAAGAAGTCCTAAGCTTATTATACGACAACCGATTCAGTCATAAACCTTTCATTTGTACCACTTTTTGAAGTTTTTCCAATTTAATCATAAACCTATTGGTTGGATAATTGGCTGCAAGGATGATGTTGACAAATTGCAAAATCATCAAAAGGTTTAGGACTGAATTGGCACGATTGAAAGGTTTATGACTGACTTGGCAAAAGATTTAAGACTAAATTGACAAAATTTGAAAGTTTTAGGACTGAATTAACTGTCATGCAATAGGTTTAGGACTATTGGGACAATTTTCTCAAGAATTCAGTGATGTGGTTAATGATACTTATCAAGAGATCTTGACCTTGGTGGAAATCTAACATTCTCAAAAGAAAAGCGCTCCAACAGCGTGCCTGGAATCAAATTGCGAGTGCTAGAGTTAATGAATCGTCTGGCAAGGTTGTCCTCCATGACAACCTTTGCCACTGTTCATTTAATTGGCTTTAGAGTAGAACCAGAATATGGTACTTCCTATATGCAATTCTTAATGTAGATACTAAAGGTCGAAGTAAACCGTCTGCATGTTTGGACACTGCTCGTGGAGCCGCTGGGCAAACTAAAATTCTAACAACATAGCGTGTCGAAGTTCATTTATTTTGGCACGTTTTAGTGATACAACTATTTGTTGACTTTTCCGCTGAAACCAAAAACATTAATTAAAACATTATGAAATGCATTACATGCGAATTTACATATCCATACATGAAGTGTTTAAAAAGTTTTAGATATGTCGCCCTAAACAAAATTTAAATTGCGGGAATGGCAAGATCTTGCAAAAAATAATAGAAAGTTCAAAAGTCAAGGTCATATCATGCATTACAAAACTGCCTTCGTTGTCTTTCTGTTGGGCTATCGGGCCGTAAATGGGCCCAGCTATCACAGTAAACGGGTCATTCAAGTTGGGAAAATCATGAACATTCTAGTGGGCCTAGGCCCTAAGTTTTCTTGATTCACCTCTCGCAAAAGGCAATGACCCATCAGAGAAATTGTGCGCCAGTAAATTCCGACGCGCCTATGTACTCAAATCCCATGTCCATGAAAGTGTTGCCTACCTTAGAATATATTCAAAAATGCGGCCTAGGAATTAAACTTCTAACAAGGAACAAAATGTTTGATGCACTTCTAGTGTTTTCCTTCTCCACGATCTCATGCTTGTAATTTTGTGATGCTAACAAGAGTAGCTCGAATTTGGATCGATGTCATTTGTTGCGATTGGCAAAAGCATGACTTGCGAGATGAGTTTTCTTTACTCGAAACGTCAAAATCCGCCATGGGACAACCTCAAAATCCGTATTTTGCCACCGTGCTAAGTTTTTCGTCTAACACCCACGTAAGTGCATAACAATATTATGAACAAGAGTCATTAGGTTAACCAGGCCAATCTTACATCAACTCAAATGCTCAAAACTTAGGATTGATCCATGAAGCCAAGGGTCGCGGAACAGTTAGAATTTGATTAGAAGAAAATGAAAGTGATTTGGACTTCCAATCCAATCAAAATGAAACCCTCGATGATTCTCCGCCCACAGCTGGTTACAATGATACTATGTTATGTATATAAGTCAAAATTCTCAATTGGCTCGCATTTTCCCTTTTTGCAATCTCATATTCTACAAATCAAAGAATGTGTACCTCAGTTTATCTTCACATGCATCGATTCTACAAATTTGTCAAAGTATTAACTGCTCTCCCACTTTTCCAAAATCAAATTTTTTTTCACAATATCATTTCATGGCATATTCTAAATTTATGCTTACTATTTCGATCTTTTTAATTTTACCAAAGATTACAATTCAAATCACTTAATAAAGAATATATAAATTAGTAGGCTATATAAGTCTCGCTTCATACGTAAGTCTCATGTGATTAGCATTATTCAAATTGAAAATGGAAAACAAATGAAAATCATCCAACACAATTATTAATAAATGCCATAGCCACTGCAAAACAGTTCTAACATACTTATATTTTACCACATTCGAGCAACAAATTCGGAAGTTTCCGCTTGCCTCCTCCAAGATTAGCCGTTGACCGGCTGTAGTTGATGCAACAAAATGCAAACAATTACTTCCTATTCAGCCTCTAGGCCACGACTTATCTGTTTGGCCATATATGTTTGAGCAAAACTAGTGGAGAAGTGCCTGACAAGATCTTACGATGAATGACAAATTTTCCCCTTTTCTTTCCTTTTTTTTTAATTTGTCTTCTTTTAGGATAAAGGCCGAATGACAAAGTGCTGAGATTGATGGTGTCATGTCAAGAGATGAGGGTCTCGGTGCACTAGCTTCATCACCTTGTACGTGTAGATACAGATAAAAAATATAATATTTAAGGTTTATCTTGAAGTTCAGATTCAGATGGAATTGGACGCCAATTCCCCAATTAATGCCCCCTTGTTCTGAAAACCACCCCCAATATATTGACCCAAAAAAAGGAAATGAAGGGAAGGAAGAAAATATAATAAAGCAGACATGTTGGGATGATGGCACGACGAATTCAATCACTTATTCCAAAACTCTGTGGATTGACATCGTACAAATTTGCTGATTTTCAGCTGTAATGAAGAAGAAGAGGAGGAGGAGGAGGAGGAGGAGATTTACGACAGACGATTCAAAGAAAAGAAATGGAACAAGACGTTCCATGAGTTCCAAGAGTCCATGCCATCGTCAAATACATGAAAGTTCAAGAAGACAGTCCCACAAGCTTAAACTCGAAATCCTACGACTTCAATAAGTACCTCGTCTATGCCCTAAAATGGACAAGAACCTCTTTTTCACGTTCCCCATCGAATAGCAACCCCTGAACTTGTTCGAATATTTCCTACTCTCCCCGAAGCTCAGGGTGGAATCCGGAGATCCATAGCCGTCTTCTTTCTCGTCGCCGATCTCTTCATTGTAGCAGCTCGACCCGTAACGCGTGGAAGACCCCGAACATGAGATAAACTGGCGATGGATGCGGAACCTCGAAGTGGATGGGGAAGAATTATAAGACGACCACGACGGCGACGATGTCGACCCTGAAGAAACCGACGACGACGACGACGGCGTTGCGCGGTGGGATCTTTTCGAGGCGAGCCTCGAGAACACGGCGCTCATGGACACGTTCCGCTTGCGACAACGGCACTGCGAGGAGGAGGAGGAGCTGGGACCGGTGAGCACAGGGGCGGAGCTGGAAGGAGGAGGCGTGAGTGGGGGGAGGGGAGAGGCGCCGGAGAAGGCGTGCTTCGGCGTCCCTGGCTGGGACTCCCACGTGAAGGGCACCGAGCGGGCGGCCCCGCCGTAGTAGGGGAGGCGGGAGGAGGTGTTGGCGGCGGAGCTTTCCCTAGACAAGAGCCGAGAGAAGAACTTGCCATCTTGCTTGATTTGGAAGGAGGTCTCCGGACGATGATGATGGCTCCTAGGGTTAGGGCTAGGATTCGTCATTTCTTTCCTTGTTTGTTTCCTTTTTGGGAGGGGGGTGAAGAAGAGTCTCTTCTTCTCAGGTCTTTGTTGGGGGTGGGGTGGGGTGGCTCTTGGGCTCTCTTGCAAGATCTGAAGAGATTCAAGATCCGAAGAAGAAGCTGATCGTGAGAGGAAAGAATGGAATGGAATAGAATAAATCTTTGAGGAGAGTGTGGTCGAGGGTCGTGGGAATTTAGTAATTTGCGCAATAATTTAAGCTGCTTCTCTCCCCTCAACCGCCATTCTCATTAATTGCATCCACCCTTTCTGGGGCAATTCAATAAGGAATTATCATTGACTCGGTACGTATTCATGTGGGATTTTTTATTTTTCTTTTTTTCCTAAAGTTGGAAAGTGACGATCTTTAGAGTTAGATGCAGCAAGCATATCCTTGCTCGATGAATGTTTATCTCTGGACCGATTGATTATGTCCTCACGGACCGTTAGCAAAAGACTATTTTTATAGACTTAGGTATATGAATCGAGATTATATAGATTGGCATGGCCATTAGTGTTGAAACATTGTATGGTAGCAAGACATCGAATGTGGACCACTGACGAGGAGATGAATGATCGACGTGCGGCATTTGAACCGTCGAATTTAATTCTCTAGTAGTTGCCAATCTTATAAGTTACAAAATCTTTAAAAGGTGGACTATTAACTTTTTGCTTGTTTTAAAAACGAGAGTTGGTTCTGACTCTATCTTTTTCACGAAAAGTAAATGATTTGAAAAATATTTTATTAAAAATGATCACTTATATTGCTTGAAATAATTAACAAATAAAATTTATTTTTTCATTTTTTGTGAGAGATGTAAGCGATTATTTTTATAAAAAAATTCAAGTTATTTATTTCTGTGAAATATATAGATACATATACGGATATAAAAGGATAAAACAACATCTGCTTTTGATTTGATTTAAGCATAGTTTATTTGTGCTATCAGTCTTTAACAATTTTCCATGGCCTTCCGGGTGGATCGATGTGACATGGACGATTGCATTGGTCCCGACACCCTCCCTTGTCTTCCACAGTGCATCGTCATCGCTGTCGGCGGTGTCCATTTTCAAAGGTTTTCCATTTTGAGAAAACAATTAAAACATCAACCATAAAATAAGAGTCCGAAGGAGTCGACATTTATTCAAATCCTTGATCGATTATGTTTGTTATTATGATTATCTTATTACTTAAAAACTGTAAATAGATCGAATTATACATACCATCACGTTTTCGCATTATTTAACTTTATCGGTGACAACTTTTCACGAGAAATTATCCAAATCGGCCATGAACTTATTGTACGGATTTCTATTCGATCGTAAACTTTCCGGTTTTGCAAATTCAGTTGTGAATCTTTGAGCGAAATTTCCATGCAGTTATTCCGATTTCACGTAGGATGGTCAGCGATCACTAGACCCGCCGAATCGGTAATTTACGGCGAAAGATGACCACACTGAAATTTAGAGCAAAAGTTTAGTACTAAATTGGCGAAGTTAAAATGTTAGAGGCCAAAATTTCTACCCCAAACTGTGTACTATCACCAGTAGCTCTCACTCTCTGCGATCTCTGCATTGAAGACTAGATGGCTCAACAATTGGTGGCCCAACCTTTTCGCACGCGAGAAAGAATCAATGAAGCGTCCAACTAACAAATCGATTTGGACCAATTCCTGTGGGCACGAATTGTTTTAAATGCTTTCCGACTCTTTTTCGGCTGAATCATTTTTATCCCCCCCGCCACTTTATTCCTCTCCCATTAAATCGTGGGACTAAGGCAAAAGCATGGCAGGTGGTTGCAAGATACTAGATCCCATGGTGGTAGCATTCAATGCAGCACCATCTTGAATTTCAGAAGCAAAAAAAATTGAGAGAGGGTCCTAGACATGGCCAAATGGGCCTGGGGACCCGGAACCGGCCTGTTGACCGGGCCCACGGTTCCGACCCGTTTAAAAAGAAAAAAGAAAAAAAATTAAGGGGAAGGCACAGGGGAAAGAGCCATTGGGCTTGGGAATCGGCGGTTCGAACCTGGAATCGGAACCGGCTCCTTCAAGGGCTGGTTCTTAAACCGGAACCGGCGGTTCGGCCGAACCGGCCACCTCTAGAGGGTCCTTCATAATTCTCTCTCTTTGGGGATAAAACAGTCATTTTCTGGGTTAAGCATGTCGTAAGGTACAACAATTCTTCTTGACTAATATTATACTTTCCTGATTTTCTTTTTTTTTTTGTAGTTCTAAGCTAAAAGTATCCAGAGGTCACGATTATTGACGAGACAGCCGTGATTATATCTTATGGTAGTTAGTAGAGACTAGAGACCTCTTTGTTTAGTGCCCGAAAAATAAGGGCTTTTCTTTCTCATCGTTACGAGTTTCATAAATTTTTGGAACATGCGCACTGCAAGCCCTAAAACGTATCACCAAAGTGCAATTAAATTTTTTTTTATAAGTTTCACAAAAGTGTTGGTAAGAAAAGGTGAACCACGATTTATGTTCGACTAATTCGTCCGTGCCTTGCCAATACTTCTTATATGAATTATCAACTCTTTCTTGAACAGTTTATAAATTGCCAATTTCCGTGCTAAATTACCGACTTTTATGTGCGTAACTCGGTTAGCAAATGAAACCTCCGCGGGACGAGGCACATGATACTTACCCTTATAAATTAATCATTATGTCTGTATTTGATCAGTAGGGTATTCCAATCAAAAGCCCAGAGTCATCGAATGATTCATCGGGGATGATTTTAGACTAAGCATGATTATCAAACTCATCAAGCGCTTTGAAATTGCCTAACACGTTACTAAACGAAGGTATAAGCAGAGAGCATGACAAATCATCTGGTGTTCGAGTCCTCGAACATCGTAACACAGTCTCCTGTATAACGTTAATTTTAAAGCATGCATGGGAAGTACTGTACGTTTCAATAATTGCTTTAGGCCAGGATACAAGCCAAGGCGTCGATTAGAGACGTGGAGAGTGTTCGAGCATTTAATCTTTTGAGTAGGAAACAATTTAGTGGCCATGTCCGGTTGCGGATTAGACGGGGCAACATGACCGCAAACCACGTGCGAGCTCCTCAAATCTCGATATCTTCTTCCTGTTAACTCAATTGTAATCACAGTTATGGTACTTGGTCCCTACGTTTAATTTTTACACGCTTGTACTTCCTCAGCTATAAAAAGCATGCGCGAGGAAAATTAATCTTGGGAATGATAACGACGGTTCGGTTCTCTTTCGACCCCCACTATTATTTATTATCATCCCACGTGAGGGTGAGCATCAGTCTACGGTAGACCTCGGAACTGGATTGGAATTATCTTATCCAAACGGTATCGGTCTGACTCTCGGGTCCCAAATTTTGGAATCGGCCATTGCCGGTCTAATTCCCGATTTTGGGAGCTAAACCGGACCGGACCGTAGTACTAGACAGAGAAACCCTAATTCTCTAGTTTTACCTTGCACCTTTTGTTGCTGGCTTTATTTTTGTTGTAACTACTATTTGTCTGGGTTGTAAATAGGGGGATGTTCTATTAAAGTTTGTCACTTTAACGAATATGAAGCATGAAACAAAAAAGAAAGGATTTGGTCGGTTCCTAGGTATACCTTGAAATCGGATCAGGCCAATAAGGTCGATTTTAGGGAAACACTCCAAAAAAAAAAAAAAAGTCCAAAATCCATTACAATTGTACCAATTCAATTCTAAATCTTTTTTTTTTTGTCAAATTGTTCCTAAATTTTTTGCATTTGTCTCAATTCAATCATTCCCGTCAATTTTGATCGAAAATTATCGATGCAACACGGCTAACGACAAATTGGTGCGATCTAGCCAATTTTAAATAATATTTTTATTAATTTCAAAGTTTTAATTTTTTTCTTTCTTTTTTTTCTCATCTTCTTCTTCCTCTCTAGTCGGTGAAGCTCGGCCCCACCCGCACTTGGTGGGGTCGACCTCGCCAGCCAAAGCAAGAAGAATAAAAGGAGAAAAAAAAAGAAAGAAAATAAAATCTAAAAAATATTGAAATATTATTTAAAATTGGCCACGTCAAAGTCGGCCGCGCCCATGTCAACAATTTCTTGTCAAAGTTGGTCGGAATGACTAGATTAGCATAAATTCAAAAGATTTATGACTAAATGGAACGAATGTAAAAGGTTTATGATTAAATTGACCAAAAAAATGTTTATAACTGAATTGACATAATTGCAATATATTTAAGATTTTTTTGGTAAATTTTCCTGATTTCAATATATAATAGGTGGATTCCACATTCAAAAAAATGGGTACTAATCCCGATAAAGCGGGTTTCGGATTTCATATCCGGAATGTGCCTACTTTGAAACCGATTACCCATATCCCATGCCCAGTCAAATGACTCGGAAAAAAACACAAAACTCATGTACGTGAAGATAGACTACAAACACGTAAGTATTTAAATACTAGATGTTCGCTTAGCTGCTTTTCCCCGCCTCCTTTTTGGCTTAAGTCAGCATACTTCATTGACTCCACTACGAACAAATATTAAACAAAGCTCGAGAGGATTGGTTCGATCAATCACATGGAACTTTTGATTCGATCAATCACATGGGACTTTCGCTAGATGTCCGGAATACTCTCGTAGCAATCTGTCGACTGTCGACTCAATTCACATTGATTGAATGATAAAGTTCACGCAATTTTCTTGACATCTTTGCATCCTAAATTAGTAGAGCGTGGACTTCGGAGTTGTCAATTGGATTCTGATTTACATCGAGAAAAGTCAAACCCAAATTGTATTGCTTTTTCCCCTTTTGATCATACGCTTTTTGGCGAATCCACCTCCATCGAATTTGGAGTATAATAGTCTACGAAGTAAAATGAGATTCGAAACCTACATATATGGAGTCCTCGATTATGTAAGGAAAGGTGATACTATACTGGAGAAGGTATAATAATCTCTCCATTCGAAGACCTAACAACGTAAAAAAAAAAAAAAAAAAGAAAATTTTTATATGCGTCGCGTAGATCATGCGGTAAATAAAATCAACTACGTTACAGCAATCGAGACAAAGATCCTTTCTCATCGAAATTTCAATTGGTTCCGGATTTCCAAATTCAATTGGGTACGGTGGATATAAGATGAGATGGACGCATATCGAAATTCGCAGTGAAAGAGACGGGAGATGGAATCATAAAGACAAAAGCGGAAAAGCCAAAGGTTCCTCGTCTTGGACAACTATTGAAGACTTCGTTTTTAAGCTGGCATCGTTATGGATCCCGTAGATTCTCGATACGTTGGCGATTCGTCATGACCGAACCGATTATTCATTTTCTATCGCATTTGAGAGGGGGAAGTGCATTTTTAGTTAGCATCATCACAGATCTAATGAATTCTCGATACGTGAGCGACTCGTCGTTATTGAACAGACTAATTATTCTCTTTCGCATTTAAAAAGTTCAGAATGCATTTCAAAGTGGAAACTCCTCTCTCTCATCCAAGCAAAAGCTGAAATGGGAATACCGGTGAGAGATTCGGGCTCTGATTGAAAGCCCGGCCCATCATCATCGGGAAAAGGAAAAGTCGTAAACTTTAAGCAAAGCTCCGGAATTTCCTACCGCAATCACCGTCAAACGGAAAAGAAGAAAAAACAGGAAAAGACTCGTCAGCAACCTCCGACAACCCGCAATCTCTCTCTCTCTCTCGCTGTGGCTGGCACATTTCATGAAATCGATTCTTGGAACGTTCTCCGGTTGACTTCTTGGCGTCATCAACGAACCCAAGAAGTGGAGCTCCAATACCCACGACGCCCTCCAAGCTCACCATCCGCAGAGCTCCCTCAAATCACCACCCCCGCAGTCACATCTCAGAGAGCTTTTAATAAATCAAACCCGAAAAAGTTAGCTCCTTTATCATCTTTCCTTTTGCCCTGTTTCTCTCTTTAATCAGTGCACTCATCCCGTGTGGACCATCTTCTTCTTTTGCCCCTCTCGCGTTTTTCACTCCCCACTCTGGTTTTTACCTTTTCTTCTCTCTCTCTCTCTCTCTTTCTCCCTCTCTGCAACGCCAGCAGCAGCATAATCATGACGGCCCATTATTATTCTTGGTAATTCAAAAGTTGCTCCTCGAGAATTCGCTTTTCTGGTTTTTCGTTTCCACGATGGGTCCTTTTTCTTCGGGTTCTTTAAAGGGTCTTGATCCTGCTCGAGAAGATCCACCTCTGCTCCGGCAATGGCGGAGACCGTGGATGGTGTTTCGGACAAATGTTGTTCCAAAGAGTACTATCCGAGCCCGGAAGGCGATTTCGGGCCCGGCGGCACCGAGATGCCGGGTGCGAAGAAGGTGAATTTGAGGGTCGAGATTGATACTTCGCCGCCGTTCGGGTCGGTGAAGGAGGCGGTGACCCATTTTGAAGGAAGTGGGTCTTGGTTCTCGCTTCACGGCCTTGGACTTAGACATTCTTATGTAAGTTCGCTTATGCATGCTGTTTTTGTGTAATGATTGATTAATCCTTATTAGTCTATAGATTGTTTTACTCAGTTCGAGTTTAATCAGTCAACTGCTGTTGTTTCTTTCTCGTGGGAAGTGTTTTCTTTGTTTGGAATTGGCATTCATGCTAAAGAAGCTTCTCTGCTTTTTAGGAAATAAAGTTCGAAATCATAAATTGCTACATATGGAACAAAACCAGGGAGTTGCAGGTCCTGTAGTTGCTGGATACTTCAATTTCATGCATGTTCTGGTCGGTTGTCTTTCTTAGGGAGTTGATAAGCAATGAGAACTTAATGACATAGTGTGGACTTGGAAGTAAGCTGTGGTCTTTCTTCTTACAGATTAGTTCCGTTAAATTATGCTTTTATGGATGTGGTTGTGTGTTGTAGATGCATTATTGGGAGCGGTTTGTCGTTTCCTTTAATTAGATTCGCAATGCACAATTGTTTACGAGGAATTTCTTGTGCTCATTCTGTTATTATTAAGCTGTAGCTTCGTTGAGCAGAACTGGAATTCCTCAGATGACATATTAATTATAAATCCACGCACCTTTATTATATTTATCTGTATTGGTCCATGCATATGGGGTTCGCAGGGACAGCCAAGCCTAGCAGAGTGCTTATCATTTTTCCCATATGTTTGATTTCTTTAGCAATTGCTAATACCTCTGAGTATTTTGTTGGCTCTTAAGTTGGAGAGCTAGCCATAGCCATACATTAATTGCTTTTATGCTCATAGTGGACGGCAAATGCTATTTCTGTTTTCACCAGAAAACAAGATAATGACAAGATGAATTGAATTCTAGGAGAAGATTTAGGCCACAGGACTGTAGTTTCCCCACTTATAATTAAGGACCCTGAATAAGAGCTGACTAGCTACTCCATTTGCATGTGAAGAGCTATATGAATCACTCGCTCCCTGCATTCTCGTATGTGAGAATTATCTGCCAATGATATGACCCTAAAGGACATAATCAGCACCAAGATCGAATTTGGTTCTTTCAGTTTTCAACCGAAGAAAAAGTCTGCTATAAGCAAGATAGCTGTGGGAGCCTCTACATGCATGAGGCCTTTTATAAGCTAAAATCTGCTTTTGGATGAAAACTTTAAGTTTCTTTTCCTGCTGCCTGCAAGAGACCAAGCCTCCAATCTTTCATTTCATTGACTCGTGAACACAGACGCGTGATTACCCTTAGCATCAAAATCTATCGTACGTATATCCACTAGTGAGTTGGAGGTCTTGCCTTCTTGTGCTTTTTGCATTGAAGACTTCTACATAGTGGCCTCGCTTTTTCCACATAAAATTATTTTTAGGCATAATGGAGGATGTTGGTTGCTCATTGTGAAATTGTTTCTCAAGGTGCTGAGACGGGTGTGTGCCTGACACGTGCAAATAATTTTCTTTTCATGTTAATTTTACGCTTATAATCATCTTCTTCTCATATTGTCTTGCTTTTATTTTATTTATTTTTGGGTTCATCAACCGCCGACCCCAATTAGTTTGGGATAAAAGTGATGTTGATGTTGATGTTGAATCATCTTCTTCTCATATTACTTTTAGATGACCAACACTGTGGATCTCCATTAAGCGGTAATAAAGAGTTGCGTGGTGACACTAAAAGGTTATCTCCATGGAAGCAAGGAGTTATTTTTTGGATCCTCTTAATGCAGCATGCCTTTTTGCTATTTCCATTTTCTTTATGAGAAAGAACCCATCACCTTCAAGAGTCAAGATAACGTTGACAAACCACTCTTTTTTCTTTCTTATAAACATACATAATAATGCATTCAATTTCACCGTATAGAAAGAAAATCCAGTTTTCTTCATTTTGTTTCTGCTAACCCCACTGCACGTGCTTTGCCTACCCAGAATTTTGCAGTGAAACGACGATGCTGGATCTTTCTGATTTTTCACTGCGTATTGCCTTTTCTTAGCTTCAGGGAATTGGAGAAGTTGACTTAAAGAAAGTGGAAGAACAGACACTAGAATTGGAGAAGAATCTGATTGTGAAAGAACTGGAGACGCTTGATGTATTAGAAGGATTGGGAACAACCAAAAGGATTGTGGAAGATTTGAAGTGGCAACTGCAGCATGAAGCGCTGAAATCCATGACAGTCCCTGAACCGCAAGAACGGATGCCAACTCCTATGAATGAGGACATGAATAAGGAAAATCATAAGTATTTTCTGAGCAACCACGAGCAAGCCATGGGAACTTCCAGCCTGTGTCCTTCTCCATCTCCTGATTTAATCCTGATGGAATTGAATCAAGCGAAGTTGAACCTGGGTAAAACCATACACGAGCTTGGGCTGATTCAAACATCTGTTGAGTCTCTCAATAAGAAAATAAAGAAAGAGAAAGCCATGCTCGAGAAAACCCGCCAGAGGCTGACATCAAAGCCTTTAGGGGCATCATCTGTGAAGGAAGAACCAGAACGGCAAAGGACAAAGCCACTATTGGGGGACGATGCTGACCTCTTTGGGAACTGCAAAAACATCATGGAGTTACTTCCAAATGGGAATTACAGGCCTGAGCAATATAGTGAGGTGGATGAAGCTAGAAACTTTGGAGTATCAAGGGCTGTTATGTCAGTCCAGCAGATGAATGCTAGCAAGAAGACCGCTGAGATGAGATTAATTGCAGCCAGAAAGATGGAGGAAGCAGCTAGGGCTGCAGAGGCGGTTGCACTTGCGGAGATAAAGGCTTTATCAAACAATGAAGGGTCGTTTAACTTCCTCCTTCCTGAGCCAGATAATGCGATCTCGTTCTTGGAAAGGCCGTCTCCTTTCAACTCTAAGAGTCAGAACGGAGTGAAGGTGCTAAAGAAAAATATAGGAGAGGCCCTGTCCCAAAATGATGGGGCCAATACTCCTAAGGTTGCTATTCTGAGGAAGTTAGAGGATGCAACAGAAGAAGTCAAATTCAGTCAGCAAGCCCTGGAAGAGGCTCTAAACAGAGTGGAGATTGCAAACAAGAAGCAACACGCAGCTGGTGAGGCTCTGCGAAAATGGACACCGAAGCATGATCAGATGGGAGTGGGACCTGCTAAGAGAGTGAATCTCTCCGATCCATCTGATCATCCACTAAATTCACCGCTCTTAGATATGCGCAGGCCGGATCTTGCTGATGAGGAACCAAAACCTGTTTTGAGGCCCACGGTTTCGATGCGCGACGTGCTGAGCAGGAAGCAAGTGCTGCCAGAAGAATATGTGGCAAGAAGACAGAGCGAAGGCCGAAGGGTTGCTTTAAGTCAAATGCTTAATGAACTGAGAGAAGATCTAACATTCCCATCCAAGACTGAAGGGAACCGTCAAAAGCAGTTCCTAACGCAGCGAAAAAAGTTCGGTTTCATACATATCTCGCTGCCCCTGACAAAACAAAATAAGAAAAATGTGCAACCTTCGGACCTGCGTTGATGTCCTTAGTTGGTCCATAGATTCTGCTCTCTGCTTTGTTTTCTCTAGTATGTGGTTGTCCTCCTTCCCGCCACATGGTTTTTTGCTATGTTTGTTAGTGTTGATTGTGTGAATCCAGGGTCTTATTTCGTCGTCCATAGTTCATGAATGCGTCGTGATGTTTTTTCGTTGATGTGTTGGGCTTTCAGAGAGGACTACATATAGTGTGTAATCTTATTATCAGATTCAGTATAGTGAAGATTGTAAGCTTTATTGATTCTATGTACTGTAGTGTTGTAGCTGCTGGAGATTTTAAGCTTTAGTGCCAGTTTTAGCTTTTAACTGATATGAAGCTGTCGCTCTGTTTTTCCCAAAATAAAGGGTCGTCTCATAATTTTTCCTGGGGCATCAATTCGTAAAATGGATGAACGAACATCGTTTTATTTTCTCCTTCTTTTAACAAACCTCACGTTAAAAAAAACGAAAGGAAATCAGGATGAGCCATTTTCCCAGCAGTGCAGAAGCGCCACGCGCCGAACATTTGCTTCCATGGCGCTTACGTGTCCCATGCTGGTTAGCCAAGTGGAACTTCACCAAAAGGAAGAAAGAGAACATCTCACCGCGCGAAAAACTTTTCACTCTTTCAAATGAACTTTTTTGCGGTCCCGCGCAAGACTGTGCAGTTCGCGAGTTTCAATTCTTCCGGCATTTTATTTGGAAGTGCCCATTCGCCTCGCCTGGTTGGAGAACACAGATTTTGTCCGCGGCTCACCAATTAATTTGACCATTCTTTTGTTTGGATCATCATTTCGTCGAGACCCATTTGTCGGGATCAGTGCGAAGTGCCTCCACTGAGCAAGAAAAGCAAAAGCTCGAAACCTTTTTTGTAGAGGAGCACCAAGAAGCTCGAATCGAGCACGTCGATGGCGAGAACCAGGAAAAGGGTTCGCGCGACTCGTCGTGCTGCTGATGGAAGCGCATTCGAGAAATGGTATTCCCAGAGCCTGAGTCAGTTTTGGACGTACATTAATTCTCTCTTTCTTTCCTTCTTGTGTTGTGTTATTTGAGGGTGCGCGCGCGTTGATGCAGCGACAATTGTGGGGTATCGGTGGCAGTCGCTTTGGCCGCCATGCACGAGTGTGAAGAACCCAAGAAGGAAGTGAAGAGATTCAGAGGGTTTTGTGGCCTTCTAAAGAGTAGCTATGTTGGGGAAGAGAGTACAGCCGATCAGCCCAGATCGGCCTTTTGCTTCTTCATGTAATGTCTCGAGGCTCTGTTTGCTGTCATACTCTGTGTTCTTGACCAAAAGTGGACACAATGCTTGTGCTCTTTGTTTGGGCTATCAAATGTTATGCTTTGAGCCTCTTGTTACCTTTCTGAGATTATTCAGAACGATGGAAGAGGGCATGAGCATTTATGATGTTGCCTTTTGCTCTATTTGCACGTGGATTCATGGCATATTTGCGTGCAATTTATTAGGGCCAGTCACGGGTGTTCCTCGATGATCGCCCTCTTTCGGCGAACAAATAAAATCATATTTGTTTTGTGTGATGGTTCTCAGGGAAAGTTTTCTTAGGAACAGAGAGGGCATACATTCGATCGACATCGAAAGAGAGGGATTCGAAACATGGAAGAAAATGTCCGTGGAGGTAGCCGCAAATAATACCCTTCTGTAGTCCTATCAATTTGTCTGCATGCCGATCAACTGGGTTTTATGATTTTAAATCAGGAGAGGCAACCATACATCATCCAGGAGCGAAAGATAAACTCAGTTTACCAGGAAGCTTTGCTCCAAGAGATAAATGATGCATCTGAGGTAATGTACAATTTTTGATCGATTCTGTTGATCGCTGCATCATTTGGCCTCCGCTTTGCTAGTCGACTTTTTATATTCCATGTGGTTTTGCACATATTGGTGGTAAGCCATGATACTCAGTTGAAAGATTAAGCAGCTTAGTTCTCGGAGTAAATGGTATTGTAGAGGAAGAAGTCCGGTGTGGTTCCGAGGAATTTTCCTGAGAGACAGTGCAATTTTGAAGTGACTTGATTTTCCTGAAGTTTAGTGAACTGTTATCTTATTTTACAACTCTGACAACTGCGAGGAAGTGTTATCACGACCGGTTCGGCATTGGTGGACTTTCCTTATCCTTGAGATGATGAGACATTGTGACTGATCACTATAGAATCTCCACATCAATGATTGATATATACTTATTGATGTTTCTACGAGCTCCCAAATGCTGGTTAAATGTTCTGCAGATGGAAGATGAGGCGGACTCTGCTATGGTTGGGAAATTCGATCTGGTTCGTGCATCTTCTTATGCTGACACATCCAAATCACTCCCGCACAGAACCCATCTTCTAAGCATATGCCTTTAACAACGTCCTTTCCTTGATCAGTCGCAGTTCTATGAAGACTATGAAGATGACAACGACGACTCCGGTAGCTTTGAAGCATTCCCTAGCTTCGACACCTATGAATGGTAATTCTTCACTTTATTCACCAGCATGAAGCCAACACATGAATGGTAATTCTTCACTTCATTCATTGGCATAAAGCCAACACGTGTGAATCTTCAGATTTCTCCTCCAGGGTACTGCTTTACCTTCATTCTCTTTAATCAGCTACTAATTTCATGAAATTTCATGAAACTCTCTCTTCGGCACCAGGCGAATGGTCCGCTCGTGGGTCGTTAAGAAACCCAAAGCTGAAGATTGATGGCTGCTTCAAAGGTTATCGATCTGGTCGACTTACTAATGGTGGTGCTATGTAATGTGGATGCTGCAGAATTTTGGTAGACTCACTGTGTTCAGTGAAGGCTGAGTCATTTTGGCTATTGTGAAGAAACATTGATGTCCATAGTTTTTATCAGCCAGGAAATTCTTCCACTCAAAACTCGTTGATCTAGCCCATGAATGGTCGAACTCAGTGCCAAATCTGTGCTTTTCCCATTTCCTACTATTGAAGTTCGCAGATAAGGTGCCCATTAGTGGGTAGGGCTCATTGCATTTCGATTCGGTGCAGGTTTTCAAACCCGAATTAGACCCTTGACAATGTCAAGTCTTTTCAGCTATTGCCCGAACCAGAACCGGGCTTGACTCGATGTTTTCAGTTCGTTTCGGACCGGGTGTTTTTTTCGACAGCCCTACATATTACCAAAGAGAACGTGTTCATGCATTTTCGCAGCTTGTTCGTGAAAATTAATCTGCGTATCGGACCGGAAGCATCATTGGACCAAAGATGCCAGTCAAATGATTCATGCATGACAAGATGAGTTTTAGCTCAAGGACATGCATATTCAGTTGCGTGTTCATCTTCCTTTCTCCTTTGTCCATCAAGTTACGTGTTCAACTTACAATTTACTAAAAAAAAAAAAATAATGAGTATTTTATGCACCAATCGACGACGTCCAGCGCGTTAATTATGATGCCTACGTGATTAGCATCCCATCTAATTTTACATGCGATCATCGCATGTATTTTTCGAGATTTTGAAACCGAAAGCCTACTTTTATTTGGTGTAATGACTCGACGCTTTGTTTCTACCTTAGTTGATCCTCGTTCTACGGTAAAATTTCATTTGTTTTGCAAAAAAAAAAAATTTAAAATATCATTTTTAAATATCGATTATATCGTTTAAAATATTAGTTAAAGGAAAATATTTTCATTACTGCTAAATATTTTCGTGGTCGATGAAAAAAATATTGTTTTTTCATTTTTATAAGTGATAGGTTTCGTTTGTATCGCAAAAAATAAATCATTTGAAAAATATTTTTGTAAAAACGATTACTTATATCACTTAAAATAATTAACCAATAAAAAATATTTTCTATCTGAATATCTCTGTGGACAATAAAAATATTTTTCATTCATTCATTTTTCCTCTTCCACGAAAATATTTAGAGATATGCCACTGTTCGAAATGAATTTTTTTTATTAACTAATTATTTCAAGCAATATAAACAATTATTTTTGTAAAAAAAATTTCAAACTACTCATTTTCCGCAAAAACACATAACCGAAAGGTATATCGATTTTTCTCCAATAATCAAGTATTTTCCTTTGCAAATATTGCATTTTCTATTCCATCCATTAAAACGGAAAAAGAAGAAAGAAAAAAAGCTACCAAAAATCTTAAATTATATCTACTATGAAACCTTCAATTCAAAATTTTTTTTTTAACACAAAAAATCTCAAACTTGTACTAGCGTGATACATTTAGGGAAAAGTGTCAAAAAAGTCTTAAACCTATTGCATTTGTGCCAATTTAGTCTTAAACATTTTTTTCATGCTAATTCAGTCCTAAACCTTTTGTATTAGTGCCAATCGAGTCATAAACCTTTTATTGATGCAAATTGAGGACTAAACATTTTATTGATGCCAATTGAGTCATAAACCCTTTAGATTTGTGCCAATTTAGTTATAAATTTTTTGCGTTAGTACCAATTAAGTTAATCTGATCAATTTTGATAAAAAAATCGCCGATGTGAACATCGATTGTCCTACGTGGCACATTGGCGCTTGGCGTGGACAATGTCAAATATTATTTCAGATGCAAAAAATGGTACGACTGAATTGGCATAAATCCAAAAGGTTTAGGACCAATTGGCATCAATAAAATATTTAGAACTAACTTGGCATCAATGCAAAATCTTTATGACTTAATTGGCATCGAAAAAATGTTTAGGATTGAATTGGCACCAATGCAATGGGTTTTAGACTTTTTGAACATTTTTCCCGATACATTTATCCTAAATTCTTTTCTTGCAATATCAAAAATCTTAAATTTGTATTTGTGTGACATATTTATCTCAAAATTTAGAGTAAATGTGCCACATGCCTACAAATTTAAATTTTGGAGTGATAAAATAATACTTTGGGATAAATGTATCGCACGTGTATAAGTTTGGAGTTTTGCGTCACAAAAAAATAAAATTAAAGTAAATATATCGCATAAATAAAAGTTTGAAATTTTTGGTGTTAATAACGGACATAATTTAGGATTTTCGATGGTTTGAAAAAAAAAAAAAAAGAACAAGGAAAAATGATGCAAGAGTGAATCGGATCCCGTGAGTGGTGAGTGACCGGGCAGGGAAAACGGAAGAAGATCAAATCAAAATCCATCGCGTCACGTGTTATCCGCATGTACGGTCCATGGCATGACGTGGCCACCGACGTAATCCCCGACTCCCAATCCAACTCCTCCTATTTTTTCCCCTTTTCTCTCACTGTAAAATCGAAACTATTTTTTCTTTTTTTTCCAAGAAAAAGAGAAAAAATTTCGAAGCATCGCGTCCTCGTCGGGCGGAGCCATCGCCGATGAAATCCTGAGCTCGCTCGCTCGCTCTCTCTGTCGTACCATCATCGTCTCTTTGAGATCTTCCAATGGAGTCCTGCTCCTGCAACTTCGCGAGCTCTTCTTCTCTGCTGCTTCCTCCGACGCCGATTTCGAAGCTCTCGCGATACAGGCCCCCGTTCGAGCTCAATTCATCGGTGCGTCCCCCCGTTCTTCTCCCTCCCCCTCCCCCCTTTCCTTCATGGCGTTTCGTCGAGTCCGATTCTTCACTTTCGCTGTGATGGCGATTCGCTTGTGAGTTTTATCCTTGCTATTTTGTTGCGGCAGAAATGGAAGCCGAAAGGCCGGTGTCTGCATCGCTCGGTGATTCGGAGCGCCTGTGGTGGCTCCGAAGATAACGCCTCCGTTAATGGCTTCCCGATTACGCCCAACAAGCTCTTCGTGCAGGAGGTAGCTACTTCATTGCTTTAGATTTTAGGCCTTTTTTGGGGGGGTTAATTGTTTGTGCTTTTCGTAGTGCATCGGTTCCTAAGTTGTGCGATTTTCAGTAGAGAAGCTGAGCTCATTCTAATTATCTGCAAAGAAGAAAGAAACTGAGTTCATTTTTCCTAATTATAAGGAGGACATAGAAAAAGGGATTCTGAGCTCCTTCTGTGTTGTGCCTGTGCTATGATACTGCTGTGTTTATTGGTTTGGGAAATTTTACACGGTAGGCCGTCATCTTATATGCTTGTATTAGCTTGTAATGGATTGATAGTTAACTCGAACAATCTTTGTTGTTCTTTTTTCTAATGTTCGCGGGCTTGTTTTACATATTTATTGGCCCAAATTATTGGATTTTGGGAGGCTTAGAGCAATTTTATTGGCTGGCACAAAGTTGGTGAATTTTTTAGGTGCTTAGAGCACTGTTCTTGATCTTCGGTTTGTAGACACGCTGGTAAATATGTTTTGATTTGCTTGTTTGATTTTGGGGTTGTCAGGCAATTGGAGCAGAATATGGGGAGGGTTTTGAGACGTTTAGAACGGATGGCCCTCTGAAGATGGATGTGGTAGCATTCTCTTGCTTCATGTGTAAATTTGTCTCTGTTTTGTGACTTTCGGGTTTTGATGAGCTTTCTTTATGTTTTATAAGCCGTCTTCCTGTGATAGGATTTTCTAAATGACAGACTACAAGAAGGGTTTCTTCAACGCATACGATATGCGATGAAACCAGATGAAGCTTACGGGCTTATTTTCTCCTGGGACAATGTGGTGGTAACGCTTTTGACTCCAGCATCGTACATCTATTATATTTTTAAGATGCTAAATTGATTTAATCTGGGGTGTGATTGGTCAGAATCGGATATGTGGAGCTTTTCAGTACATTATTGATTTCTGAATGAATGATTACTGGTAACTTGCAAACTAATTAATTTTCTATTGTCAATTCTCTTTATTGTAAAAAGTCCCAAAAATGAAGGTGAACAAATGGACTCAATATTTGGACCAAAAAAAAAAAAAATGGACTCAATATCAAACACTAGAAACCTGACGAGTTCATACATTTGCGTACCTTAGGTGATTAATGTCTTAGTTAAGGTTGTGAGTTATTATTTTCTCCAATACTCAAGTTCTTATGCATTGCACTCCAATATCAGGTAGATACCCAGTCTCTGAAGTTGAAAGCATGGAAGCAGCTGGCCATCGAAGAGGGTATGTGTTACTTTCCCACCAGCATGCCCTAAATACTGTCAGTGTCAGTAGAATAACTCCGGCATGGGCATTAAGCATCTCTTGGTCATAAATTTGGAATACCATTGGATTATCATGAGGACTTATGCTTCGTGCCTGAAATGGAAGTTCTTAACAAGTTTAAGCAGCAAGTTTGGGTTCATGCTCTAACTTCATGGTTCTTCTCTTTTCTTATATATAACAAGGAATATGTGTAAGTAAGGCTTTTGGATTGATTCTGTGAAATTGTCTACCTGTCAGTGATAACTTTCACTACTCCTAGAATCAGGGAATTGGTATTTTTTGGAACGATAGGATTTTTACTGCAAAGTCTGAGTGAGATGTTTTTGTGGCATCTTTTACTTGTACAAGCCATCAACAGATATTAAAGTCTTTGATCGATGATCAAAATAAAATACAACTATTCTAGAACACAGGATGCTGCTTTTAAGAATTTTATGAAGCAGGTGAAATGAAAATTTCAAAATGCAGTTCATTGCTTTTCATTTTGCAGGCAAGGAGTTACCTGACGACATCCGATTACAAAAGCTCATGCTTCATGCAGGTGCTGATCATGTTCTACATAAGGTTTGCAATCATGGTCTCTTTGGGTATCTTTTTATTTTCCTATTGCCTTGGATGACATTTCTCTTTGACATCTACTTATCTACATTAATATGGAAATCAAGAAGGGGAAAATAGAATAGATATATCTTATGTGCTTGTGCTTGAACAAATTGCTGAACTGTGTGCTCTTTTCTCCTTGTATGCCCGCATTACTGATAGCAAAATGGAGCATCTATTCATCTAGTTAAAATGGGTTGAAACTTTGCATGGTCAGTGATGCGGCATTCTGTTGAATTTTTTTATCACACGAGATTAATGATTGAACCTTGTTAAAATATGCCGGCTCCCTTTATAAATGGGATGCCTGTTTGGTTTTGGAAATTTTTTACCCTTTAGTAAGTGGAATGTCAATCAAATCATGATTATGTTTGACAACTCCTCTGCAAAGGCCTTTTTTGCCTTTGAAGCTGTTGCTTCTAGAGGAATTATGGTTCATATTCGACGATGGCGGTGCATAACAAGCCTTGACAAATTCTCAGGTTATGCTGTTGGATGAAGAAAGAGAGGAAGATAGATTAAAGTCGAGGCTTGCCCAGTTATATTATGATAATCTTCTCGAAGTGAGAGCAAGTTGTTAATTTTATTGGTACATTTGTCTCTATGACCATGAGGTAATCACAATCGATTGATGTGTTTTGGCATCCAGCTCAAAGAACCTATGGAAGGACTTAAAGAATGGATGGATGCAGTACATACAGCTCGAGTCCCTTGTGCTGTTGTTTCTAGTCTGGATCGGAAAACTATGATTGAGGCGCTCGACCACATGAATCTAGCCAAGTATTTTCAGGTAAGCAATGGCAGGATTTGTTTCTTTTGAGGTTGCCATTAAGTGTGATAATCATTAATCACGAACTTGAGCTTTAGCTACAAAATGATTATTTTTCTTGTGAGCTTCAAAGGCTGAGCGACATTTTATTGCTTTCGCTAGTTTCTTTATTATCTGTCCACTGAAGAAAGCCCCAGTACAGGAGCACTATAGAAAAGGTACAAACAAAAAGGAAAGAGCAACATTCTCATTCCAAAGCAGGAAAGCTCAGTGCTGGATCTATCATTGTTACAGCATTTACTCTCTCTATCATCTTCAGGCAATAGTTACAGAAGAAGATGGAATGGAGTCGATAGCGCACAGGTTTCTTTCAGCTGCTTTGAAGGTGCGTTAAGACATCCTCAGTCTACTTTTACAGTAGTTGGTTGATTCCAGGTATAGAGCTCATGGTGTTTTCAGCTTTGGGTGAGCTGTTATGAGATTGTTGCATTACTCATCGGAATGGTTAGAAAGCCAACTCAAAAGTTTGAAATTAATAGATTGAGAGAGACTAAATGAATATAAGGTGGCTTAAATCAATAGGTTGAGGGAGACTACATGAATATAAGGCTCATCGAAACACTATAAACAAACCGTATGGGATATTTTAACAAGTATGATGGACTTCTAATGGGGTTTTGATGGAACTTTCGGAAGTCAATCTTCCTTATCATCCATTCCATTTGTTGCAGCTGGACCGCAAACCATCAAAGTGCATAGTATTCGAAGATGACCCCAGAGGCGTAACTGCCGCTCACAACTGTACGATGATGGCCATTGCCTTGATAGGCGCACACCCAGCGTATGTATCTATTCAATTTCCTAGCCATTTCTCTGCGTCCTCCATTTCTCTTCCTGCTTCTAGCTTTGGATTTGAAAGAGCATATACATGACACGATTTGCTGTGAGGCTGTGTAGGTACGATTTGGAGCAGGCAGATCTTGCGGTCGCCAGCTTCAATGAGCTTTCAGTGATTAACCTCCGCAGATTATTTGCCCACAAGGGATCCTCTTTCATGGACTTACAAAAGCAGATTGCAGAGAGAGACCATCCCAAAAGGAAACTCACCGTGGAGGATCCAATTTTTTGATTCAATTTTTCTGTAATTAAGCAAATCATCCTCTATAATTTTTTGGTTTTTCCTTGTCAGATGCAAAAAAAATGTAGTCTTTGCTCTTCCTGGTTAACGTATCTCAAAAGTTCAGCTAACAGTCTACGGCGCATTTGTTTCTGTAACAGTAGGGGATTCTCATTGGTCTACGTAGATCAAAATTGGGTTACGATTCCTCGTCGTTGATTCGAACTCAACCATAGACGTGAAAAGCATTCTTGATATCGTAGTGTTCGTGGGGGTTGACTTCCGTCAGATCTGGGGATCTCGTATTTGCTGATAATCCTCTCCTAAGCCGCATTCGGAAATAAGTTCGATTGTCTTCTGGAAAGGCACATGGACGAGAGCTTGAAAATGAGCACAAGGCCTTACCTTTTTACTTTACAAAATCCATCGGTAAATTAGCGTGACTAGACCCTAAAAATTCAAGTGCCCCCTGTCTCCCTCAAAAAAGATGATCCGGGAGTAGTAGTTGAATGCCCCATGGGGCCTTTTTATTGGCCAAAAAAAAAAAAAATTTGAGAGCAGAAGGTTTAATAACCATCCTCGATTTATAGGTCCGAAATTGGCGAGCCCGACTACGTAGCTTCAATAAGAAAATGCGACTTTAGTTGATGAACTTAAAAAGAATGGTAATTTTGCTCGAATGACTTCATCATGTGCTCACGAATTGAATTTACTTGTGAGCAAGCCTACAAATGACTCTATGGTGCATTGCCTAGCTGGGCACATTTCTTATGGAGAGATTTCCTAGTTGCTAAATCTTGGTAAGGTTGTGGTAACAGGCTTGCCAACTATAAACCGTTGGGAGTAGTATGTGTAGGATTTTAATAACAAGGGGGATAATCCCATCTTCCATTCTTGTTTTTTCAAGCTCAAACAGATGGTCATTATTTTATACATATATTATAATGTCTGTAATTGAAATTTTTCTGCAATTTCTTATAAATTATATAAGAAACCCTTATTATCATGTGATAAGCGAAAAACTAACATGATTAGGAGGATCATGTGATGTATCTCTAATTTATTTTACATACTAAGCAATTGGAACTTAGATAATTAAGATCTTGTCATAAAATCTACGGGTACTGCAGAATTAATGGCTTATGCCTGATTAGCGTTTAACAGATATTTTGGCTATTTTATTAACTTCTAAATGGAAAAGAGCCTAGGAACTAACTCATGGGTCCTCTGGGCTAAACATGTTTTCTATTTCTCCAGGAAGAGGAGATTCCTGCAATTTTTGAGGCGAGGAAGCTGGTGGGACCAACCCCAAGATGTTCAAAAGCTGACGTGGCAAGAACGAGGATGCTTGCTGGATCTGTCGAAATTACGCTTCTGGATATGCCTCCTTATCTTATCGTCCTCAAATCTCTCCGTTCCATTTACGAGGAAGCTGGATGATGATGGTGGCAATGATGAGCTCCGCACTCGAGTCCTCGTGATTCTTCTACGCGGTCAAACATGTCTTGCTTCCATTGCTATAGCTCCTCAACAATGGCTTCTTTATCAGCTGTCTCCACCACCCAAACAAGATCCTCATCTTCTTCCTTCGCTCTCGTCCCCAATTCAAAACCCAGGAGCAGAGTCGCCTGCGCTCTCGGAGGTAATACCCACTTAATTTCCTTCTCTTTCTGTCCCTAATTTCACTGGGATTCGGATGGAACTCTTTTTTTGGTTTGATGGCTGAAACCTATCTATGAGATATAACGAAGAAGCAAAATTTCAAGTCTTTTTGTCTATCCTGAAAGGCCCAGCTCTGATCTTGGTGGCTGAAGTCTAAAACCTTCTTTTGGGTTACCGGTGAGCTGATAAATATTGATATTTAGTAATGTAATGTCAATGCCAGACGTGGTACGCCTTCAGGAAAGCCAATGGATGCCTAGTCGAATAACTTAGCTGCTTGCTGTACTTTTTTCTCTGGTATTCTCTTCGATATGTAAATTATATAGTTTAATCTGAGGGATTTTGCATTTCATGCCACCTGCAGAGATAATTTTACGGGAATGGGATTTATGGATTGCATTTTAGTACACACTGATGATTCTTCTAGGGTGAGATAGACATGCTAGATGCCTAATCATTTTGATGATTATTGGAAATAGTTACGTCTGATGTGCAAACAATACGAAATTACTTGCAGGGGTTGTGGCAGAACCAACGGCAGCTACATGCGTATCCGAGCCGTTATTGCTTAATGCTGTTCGCGGAAAAGAGGTAGAAAGACCTCCGGTTTGGCTCATGAGACAAGCGGGGAGGTACATGAAGGCAGGTCTTTCTTTACTCGAATCTCTGTTTAGGCAGTGGATTTGTTTTTTGCAGTCTACTGATTCTCTCTCCGTTTGCGACTTTGGGGGGTTGCTCTAGCTCCCATTTCTTGGTATTTCGTGTCTTTACTTAGTGAAATTTTCTTGAGCAGCATTTGGCAGTAGCAACTTAAGTTTTGGGCAACCTTCTGACCAAGAAATGCTCATAAATTCTCAAGGGAGAGTGAGATAATCATAAAACTGTTTGTACGCTTCGACTGAGTGAAAATTATGGAAAACTCCGCGAAGAGTTGTCATATACTTCCTTATCTCTTTCTACTGTTCAGAATTACATTACTGGTTGTATTATCAGATAGCACTGCTAAGCGGTGCATTTACTTTTGTATGGATTTCTCTGTCAGTGTTGCCAATTATCTTGTATTGCTGGTTCTCTTGTATGTATCAGGTATTTGCTCCTACCAATGCTATGTTATTTCCTAGTTTCTAACTTGTTTCACTTTGCTGAAAATTTCTTGTTACAGAGTTACCAAGATATCTGTGAGAGGTATCCCTCATTTCGTGAAAGATCTGAGAATGTTGACCTTGTAGTGGAAATATCCTTGCAGCCATGGAATGTCTTTAAGCCCGACGGGGTAAGTATCTCCGAAGAATGTTTCCCTACATTTTCTACATAGAATTAGTCGGCTCAAAGTGAGTATGCTACGTTTCTCCTCTGGTGAGAAACATCCTTCTTAAGTACTGTTCTGCTGTTGAGCTTAGATGAGCACTATCAGAAAGGGATACTTTCATGCTTGGCCATGCTAGTGAAATTTAAGCTGAATATTTGTAATTTGGTCAAGATAACATTAAAAATGAGATGCAACCACATTGAACTGTAGATGACAATATTATCAGTGAATCACAACCGTTCAACTCAAAAGGAAAAGCTGTGATGTGCTTAAGTTGACAACTTAGCCCAATGCAAAGCTACTTTCGGCTTTACAATTAACTAGATTTTTTTGGTGAAAGAGTACATTGTTCATAAAAAATGGAAGTTAGATCATATATCATATCTCCGAATGAAAAAAAGTCTGTTTGAAGGACCCATGGGGCGGTAACTATAAGGGAGGAGTTTCAACCTCACATTCTCCGACATTGATTCCTAACGACAATAGCTCTACTTTTAGTAAAAAAAAAACATTTATCCCCGATTCATGTCCTATCACTAGTGCTTACTCGTGATCCAAGAATACAACAAACCTGGTTAATTTGTGATAAAAAAGTAAAAAAGACCAATAAAATAGCCTTTCTTTTCATTTAAGTTAGTGTCTTCTGGATTATTCCCTTTTTTAGCCACTAATAAGGAAGCAATGCAGTCTTGCGGAAAGTCTTCCACCGAAGTTGACGACCTACTGAGCACGAAACTACCCTTGGACCCTTGTACATAAACACAATAGGCCTCCTCGCATATGGCACGCAAAGGAAATCCGATTTTGGCAAGACTGGATCTGAATCGTATGATCTGGATGTGAATGAGTTAAATCAGTCGAGCTTCTTTCACTCCTCTCTAATCAGTCGAGCTTCTTTCACTCCTTCTGTAATATCCCTTTCCTTTTGGATGCACTTTGACTATGCTATTTCCAGACATAAGTAATCCCCTGCTTCTTTAAGTCTCACATCCCGCAAGGAAGACATTTCCATCTCCATCAGTCCACTAGCCAGTACCTCTTTCAAGTCAGTCTTCAGTACTAGTGTCAGCGGGCAGTTTTGAAATCTGTTCATTGGGCCATAGGGGTGTAGTGTTTGTTGTCTTTTTCAAATCCCGGGAAGGAGGCGGGCAAGAGAAGAGATAGAACAGAATCTAGGGCATAGGGAAAGCATTAGCATTCGAATCTTCAGAATCAACTTGAGAATCAACCGACACAGGTCCATGACGCAGAAACTAAAGCCGTTTTAGACACAGATACAGACGCACGCAGCAGAATCAACAGACGCATCAGCTCGAACAACTAAGACTATCTATACTGGCTTGTGACGTGTCATTTCTCTATCTTCCTATACTGATATAACAATACGTATTCATTCATGCAGGTTATTTTGTTCTCGGACATTCTGACCCCTCTTACAGGGATGAATATACCATTTGACATTGTCAAAGGTAAGGGTCCTATCATCTTTAATCCGGTACAGACAATTGCTGATGTCGATCCAGTGAGAGAGTTTACTCCTGAAGATTCAGTGCCATATGTGGGAGAAGCATTGAAGATTTTACGAAAAGAGGTCTTTCTCTGCATATCTTAGAATTTATCCACATCTTTGTGATCTATCTTTGTGCTTGTTTACCTATTCGAAGCTCGTCACTCCGTTGTTGTGCTATGCATTAGATATAGTTGCCCCAGGTTTTAAGCTTGAGACCTAATTGTTTGAAAGTTATGCAAGGGTTAGTTTTAAAAAGTTCCAATATTTAACAAAGACTTTGCTATGCTTGCCATGAATACTTAGTCATACTATTGACTATCACAGTAACCAAGGAGATATTCCAAACTGTGTACACATATGTTGATGGAAAAAAGCCTTAAGCGAAATGCCAGTAGAATTATTGGTGTTGGCTGTTAAGTTCACTTCAACTGTTTCATTGGCAATGCCACTTCTCTTCATGATAACTTCTATGTGCATGACACAACCAAACTACAGAGTATCATATAACAACTTTTATGTGTTGGACTTAAAATGATTCGAGGAAACCAATCCACATTGGAATTGTTGGGCTATGGTAACAAAGTGTATGATTTGCAGGTGGACAATGAAGTGGCAGTCTTGGGTTTTGTCGGTGCTCCTTTTACTTTAGCATCTTATGTAATAGAAGGTGGTTCATCAAAGAACTTCACAAAGATAAAGAGATTAGCTTTCTCCCAACCCAAGGTAGTCGCAGGATATTTCTTCTACCTATATAATTTACTTTAGTTCAGTGCTGTGCAAGACGGCTGCATTTGCAATACCATCGCACTCAGTATAATGAGATCTTTGGCACTAGTGATCAGATTGACAGAAATTTGTGTCAGGTTCTACATGCATTACTCGAGAAATTTGCAACCTCCATGGCAAAGTATATCAAGTACCAAGCTGACAGTGGAGCTCAAGTTGTTCAAATCTTCGATTCATGGGCCACAGAGCTCAGTCCCGAAGATTTTGAGGAGTTCAGCTTGCCTTATCTGAAGCAAATTGTGAGTTCTGTGAAACAAAGCCACCCAAATCTCCCTCTGATTCTTTATGCTAGCGGATCCGGTGGCTTGCTCGAGAGGTTAGCCTTGACAGGCGTCGATGTTGTCAGCTTGGATTGGACAGTCGACATGGCAGATGGTAGAAGGCGACTGGGAGCTGACGTGGCCGTCCAAGGTAATGTGGACCCGGGGGTCCTTTTTGGCTCGAAGGAATTCATTACCAAGCGGATACATGATACTGTGAGGAAAGCTGGTAAAGGGAAACATATCTTGAATCTTGGTCATGGCATTAAAGTAGGTACACCGGAGGAAAACGTTGCTCACTTTTTTGAAGTTGCAAAAGATATTCGATATTAGCGGCCAATGTGAGATAGCATCCCTTCTTACTGATCATGGTACTGTTCTGCTTTTCATTTTCAACCATAGTTCTTTGGATGTAGTCTGTAATCTCTAGCTGTCCATTTAGGGAAATGATACTCATATTGAGCACATACAATTTGTACAATTCTTTTTGAGGGAGAAAGTAGGTGAATCGCATAAGTAAGATCCTATCTACCATGAAAACTTATGTTTCAAGCAATTGTTTTCAAGCTTGAGTTTTGAAGGAGCTTGCAAAAGACATTCAGGTCTGTTAATGTGCATATCTACGGTCCGAAACTCTCCAATGTTATTTCTTTCTGGATTAGTACAGTCCAAGAGTTCTCCTCTATAATATAAGAACTCGTGTACTAACTTGTTAACCACTAGCTGTTTCTTTAACTCTCTTTTGAAAATGTTTCCTAGAATGTATTAGTCCATACGAGAAACTGCTAGAGTTGATTAGTACATATAAGAGGGTATTTCTTACACAACATATACCATCCCAACCTCAAGGAGAGACACTGGTGGCACTTTCAGTGCGACATCTGGTCCCCTGCAATTTCTCCTCAGAAAATTGTAGCCGAAGTTGATGGCCAGCCTTTTCAGAATAGATGATCCTTGTTTCGCTTTAACGTGCGACTGTCCAAGTATGAACGCAGTCCCAGATTGCCGAGCTGCTAACAGATCGCCCAGTTCTTCCCGCATCTGCTTCGCCATCTCAGTCCTTGAATCGGCCTCGGATACATCATCGAGGGCAAATCTCACGTGCTTGTTCACAACACCCACGGTTTCCATTTCTATGACATCAGCTAAACTTTCTGTGCTTGGAATGCCAAGAGACACACTTGCAGGCTCCAGGCTTTCTCCAA
The DNA here is from genome assembly GCF_020921035.1 of Rhodamnia argentea. Classification (NCBI taxonomy): domain Eukaryota; kingdom Viridiplantae; phylum Streptophyta; class Magnoliopsida; order Myrtales; family Myrtaceae; genus Rhodamnia; species Rhodamnia argentea. The sequence continues at coordinate 1,883,783 of NC_063154.1, read as the reverse complement.
TCTCGTAGTCTGGGGCTCCGGTGATGGAAATCTTCCCTATCACTGCCAATCTACACTCGCTCGACGTAGATCCAGTGGAACTAGGACAATCATCCTCGACGCAAGAACCAATTGCATTTCTTTGAGTCCAGTCCAAGTGTATGAACTCAGCAAGTCTGTCAACCAGCTCAGCTTCAAAAGAATCCACATCCTGGTGGACATCTCGGTAGCCATACCGGACGATGCATCGGTAGGAACGGTGTGAAGAGGGCCCCACGCGGCTGACAAGATACCGCTCGGCAGGCGGCACATGAGGCACAGGCACTGACTTTAGGCACACGAAGACGAGAATGCGGTGGAACGCTGGGAGGTTGGTGACAAAGCGGGAGAAGTTGGCGGGAATTCCTGAGATGAGATCGGTGAAAACTACACCTATTCCGGGGACTCGAGCGATTCCCAAACTCGGACCCAAGGCTAGAAGCCACTCTAGCGAAACCTTGTTGTGGAGATCAAATTCGTACTTTTTAATGGAGGCATAATGCCAAACAAACATGGTGGCCATGAGGAAGAGCGCTAAGAGGATGGGAAGCCATGCGCCCTCGGCAAACTTGGTCAGTGATGCCGAGAAGTAGAACAGCTCGATTGAGCCGAAAAAGAGTAGAAAGCAGAGAGACAGAATGGGAGGTTTGTGCCAACAGAGTATTATGACCAAGGATGTGAGGCATGTGGTCACCAGCATTACTGTCATTAACGCCAGACCTGCATTGTCGAGAAAGTAGTTCGACACGATTTGAACGAGGAGTTAGCTAAGGTCAGGTTTAGTTTTGCCAGGGCCTAAAACAATTTGACGAAGCAATTTTCGGCACGGATGGAGGCATGCAAGCCGTGATTTACCTGAAGCATTTCCCATGTGCTTTATGTCTCTAAATCCAATGGTCACAGCAATGCAGAGGATCATGAGCATCCAGTTGATCTCAGGGATATAAATCTGCCCATGGATGTTGTCCGAAGTGTGGACGACTTTGACTCTCGGGAAACAACCGAGCGATTGACTTTGGTTTATGATGGAGAACGTCCCGCTGATGATCGCTTGGCTTCCCACGACAGAGGCAAGAATGGCTACTACAAGAACAGGCCATCTGACACTTTCTGCAGATAAATTTGTGTCATTTAAGCTTATACATCTTTTAACAGTAGAATGGACGGTCTAAATAGATCAATACAATGAGCATTCATGCCACTTTCTTGACAGAATCATGACTAGTTTGATAGAAAAATGAATACTCTGTTCAAATCAAGTACCTGCACACAAGCTTATTCTACAGTCTGGTAAAAAACTCTACTTCAGAAGAAGAGGGAGGGCTATACCTGGAACTGAGAGGTAGAAACTGATTTGGTTTCGGGTGTCATGATGCTTGGAGAGGTAAGCAGCCTGACCCATGTATGCCAATATGAGAGCTGGATAAACTAGAAAGGTGAAGGCAATCTGCAACCAGAATAAATATGAACTGTGACTTCTTTGGCAAAATCGAACATTTCCCAAGCAAAAGATTGATGTGGACTGATAATAGCAGATGAGAACCTGAATTGCTGTGTATGAGAAGTGACCGAGATCAGCAAACATAGCTTCAGATCCTGCATAAAATTAACCAATTTCCATCATCCGATGGTCATAGACACAAAGTGAACCGAGCTTTTAAGTCCCTAGATACTAGAAAACTGGCAGTTCAATGTCAAAAATAAGGAACATCAAATCGTACAAGTATCATGAAACAAATTTAAGAATCGAAACCGTGCCTTTGCCAGTAAAAACACATGTTATATCTGGCCAAAAGAAAAAAGACTACCTGTTATGCACAATAAGACTCCTCCCAGAGACATCCACCCGCCCATCCTGGTCTTCCTCAAGAACTTGTACATGTAATAAGGAGAAAGCGCCTTATAGACGTGTGGGTTCCAGTGCAGAATGTTGTACAAGCCAAGGGCACTAATGCACAGCAACCAGGTCAACACGACTGGTGCAAATAAGAACCCGATTCGATGCGTTCCATAGTGTTGAAGAGCAAATAGACTGACCAGTATGAAACAAGTAATAGGAACGACGGCATCTGCACAATAAAGGGAATTGATTTACAAAACCAGACAGAAAAATGTAGCCACTAATCCTCTTTCTAAAGTACGCAACATCAGCTGACGATGCAAAGAAGAGAGAGAATGGAACAACTGAGAATTAACTGCAGATGCTTGCTCCACTAATAAGATTATTTGTAAGGGACGTAATCTGATTAGAGCCCAGAATTTGAAAACTGTAGAAGACCTTGCCATGGCATCAGTGAGAAACAACTTCCGAGGTAAATGGTCACTGTTTTTAGGCTGGGAACACATGTAGACATGGCCAAGAACATGCGTAGTCGAAACAATGCCAGGGGTGTTCAACTACAAGTATGCTTTTACAAATTTCCCAAAAGATGTAACATGTAAGTTCTGTTTAATTAATGCTTGAGGAAGATGCTGTATTCTGATGCTTGCACATGTTATGTGCAAGCTGAGGATATGCAAACTCCGTAAATAATATGTAAGCTGAGAATGCCTTACACTGATGGTGCTCCCTGGACATGGATAACTCAAGGCCAGAAACAGCGGAGAAGACTACACCGGAAAACAAAAACGTAAGAAAAAAGAAAGATTTCAATTCTTATTCCTGTGTCTAGCATTAAACTTTATCAACATAAAAAAGAAATAGCTGACCAGAGATGGCTGGAGTGAGTAGCCCGTCTCCAATGACCATACAAGTTCCAAGGAGGACCAAGATCAACAAAGCCGTGCGCAAGCGTTTGTGCCTCTCCAGCAAAATTTTCAATTTCGAGCTGTTCTTATTCTCCGGAGGATGCTCTAGTTTATAAGTGGAGAGCTCCTCATCAGCAATCTGACTGTTTGGTAGAAGGCTGACCTTGGCATGTCTACATATCAATGAATACAGGGCAAAAGTACCCCCTGGAAGACATACCATTGCCGTTGCACATATAAGAAATCCAGAAATATCAGTTAATCGAGAATTATCGCAATGTCCTAACTGCTTACCCTCGCCATTATCGTCGGCTCGAAGAACTATGAACACATACTTGACCAAGGGAACTAAAGTGAGCGTCCAGAAGACGAATGAAAGAACGCCGTATATCTCTTCATTGGTTTCCGAGTGTTGAATGTCTTCTGCAAACGTGCTCTTGTAAACATACAATGGGGATATGCTCAGGTCGCCGTACACCACACCAAGGCTTTGATAAGCTAACAGCATTATTGTCTTCCAGGACTCCTGGAAATTTCTCTCAGAAAGCACCAATATCAGAATTCTCCGACCAACATTCATAGTAAACTAAAGAGTTGTTAATTGTAATCTGTAAGTTTTACAGAATCAACATGGCATTATAGCATTCGAAATCCATAGTCCACCCCCCATGTCATTTGCAAGAGAAAAGTAAACAGACCAACCTTGGAAGATTTCCAGCAATTCCCATAATCAAGATCCATGCTTGTCAAGCTCAAGCTCTTCAATCTTCAGTACGCAATGCTTTATGTGGACTAATACACTTAGCTGCGGATCTGCACTAGATCTTCCTGGAGGATGATGCACTCATCCAGAATAAGACCATCCCAGAGTAGGACTGTGGTTGAAATGCAGAAGCCATTCATGTCTCACCCATCTTTTCTCTCACGGATAGAGGCCAAAAAATTCAAAAGCAGATCAAATTTGTTCACCTATAAGGACACCCAGATGAGGCTCATAAAGACTGCAAATTAAGAAACCAGGCCACAGCCACAACAGTCACCGAACAATGTTAAAAACAAATAAAATAAGCAAAATAATTTAAACTCAACTGCATTAGAAACTTTGAAAGAAAAAAACTGCATTAGAAACACTCGGTGCAAGTCTCATAAATGCAATAGGGCCCTCATTCAATCCTGTTTCAGTACTTGTCCAGATTCTTGCTCTTTTTCTCTCAATGCTCATAGAAACCGACGTGACACGTGTAGACGCGGCCACATGATGATCATTCGACGCACAAGAAAGTCAAAGGTAGGAAAGCAAAGAGCAATGGCGAACCAAACTTTGACAGTCCAATGCATGTTTTTTTATTTTTTTGGGGGGGGCCCTTTCTGCAGAGTTAAAATGTTCACAGGCAGAACAGGACGATTTGGGTGAAACTGAAGGAATGAACCCAGAAACGCAGTATCATCACGCGATGCGGTTTTCGAACAACATTTCCATTTGGATGAAACTGAAGGAATGAATCACCACCAACTAGCGGACGGCAACCCAAATGAAGCTGATTTTTGGGGGGGATAAATTGAAAACCGCCCACTTTCTCACTCCGTGCGCATGTTGTTTTTGCTTATTTGGTTTCATCTTTATCTTATTGACTTTTCGTAGATTCTTGCCGACCCATTATCGAGATCTTCCTCTTTTCCAGACGCAATAATGATCATTCAAATCCCACCAACCGAGTGGCCATTTCATTTCATTTTCGCTCGCCCAAAACGGGCTGAATGACTGGTTGACTGGTGGTTTTTGGTAGTGGGGCTGGTCGATTACTTGAGCAAGAGCAAAGCAAACATGGCCAAACACAAAAGAAGATGAAAGTGAGCGCAAATTTTGATTTCAGGCTAAGCGAAAGAAAAAGATCACAGCTTTAAGGACATAGCAAGACAAGTCCCTCGAGGAAAAGCAGACCCACTACGAATTAAAGAATTACGAAGAAAAATTGGAAATTTTCAACCTATGGGTACTGTTTGTATGGACGGGGCCATGTGACTTGTAATGCCATTCAGAAAGCCCGTGACCACAGAACATGGTGCTGCAGCTGCTGCTTCCGCCAAAAGCAGAAGGGAGCAGTTTTCTGTCAAGTCCTTGGACGGGGACATTGCTTCTGTTTCTGGCCACGTTGTCCTTTTCCAATTTCCGATGAGTTGTCCTTTTTCGCCTCATCCTCCATCACATGGCCTTGATCTCCAAGACAGCGACATTCATTCTGATCCAGCGAACACGAAGGAAAAGCCACATTCGCAACTCATTTCCAGGAATTCAATGCCATGATGAGCCAAAAAGACTAATGAAAAAGGATTTTAAGTTCCATCCACCCGATATGTAGCAAGTCAATAACTGATGTTGAGGGTGCCATTTCTCAGCCGCTCAAGAGTTAGATCCGCATCGCCGCCACGACTTTCACTGAGTTCATCAAAGCTAACATATTTGTACCGATATCCACAATCTTATCCACATTGCATACTGCTAACCTCTTGCATAATGCTATTTTTCTTAACAATGGGCCGTGAGAACGATGACTCGGGAGGATGTTGCGCAGCTGCCGACGCGCGTCTTGTTCCTTCTACTGGGCATTTTACCCCGATCCAAAAGGTTCTAGGAGCTCGCCGCAGATCGTTACGCGACATGGGTCGGCCCGTACCCTCTTCTCAAGAGAATGAGCAAAGAGAAAAAGGATATCTTTCTGGATGAACTTCAAGATGAGAATAATGAATTATATATATATTATCTTGTGGCCTTGTGGGTACATCTCTCTCTTGAAAAAGAGAGGAAAGCTGAGAATCTGTGGCGACAGAGATCGTGGGGAAGATGCCGATCTGGATTCGGAGTGATAGGAGTTCGATAAAGCAGATGTCTTAGCGGGACTTTAGCCCTTTTCTTTAGTCATAATGTTACGTGATTGATTCCGGCAAAAGCGGGATTCAGAGGAAAAAACGGAGTTCTGATTCTAGCACTCCTTTCCGCATCAACTACTCATTTCGTAGACTGGAATTTGATAGACTCAGCATCACTCTGTATCGGAGCCGCGAATATGGGCCTATGGCCCATTTTCTTACTCATATTTTGTACAATTGGGTTATATATAGATTGTAAGTTTTTAAAAGGCCAAGTGAAAATGGATCCAAAAAGTTAAAGTTGGATTTGATGGCTTAAAAATGGGTCGCACAGTCGGATCCATTTTCGACCCATCTAAAAAATTAAGTGAGTTTGACTTGACTTGGGTCACAAGTATATTGATTTGTATTTTATGTATTTTAAAAAGAAAGAAAATTAAAATTACAAAATGTAAAAACTATTCAAGAAGTGGACCGCCGCCGCCGACTGCCACCCATCATCTGCTGCTGGTCGCCGTTTCCGGTAGCCACAGAAAAACGAAAATAAAATAAAATAATTAAAAAATACATTTTTTAAAATTTATTTAATTTTTTACATAAAAATAAAATTACAAAGTTTTCCATAGATTTGTATTGCATGAAATTATTTTAATAATATCATTTTTCTCAACAAGTTCTAAAAAACAAATATTCCATGATTTTGTTTAATTTAGAAGTGTTTAAGTAATACAGATAGAGTGCGGGTTGTGTCGAGCATGAGTCATTATGTTTTTACTTATGAAAATGGGTCAAAACGAGTTAAATGAGTCAATATATGTCGGACCATAGTCGACCCGAGCCAACCACCCGTTGACACCTCTACTCTGTACCTTAATATTGGATCATCGCAAACTTATCATGGGATACGGGTGAACCAAACGGGTCTATAGACCCCGACAAGCAACCAGGGTATCTATGTAGCTTATCCCGAACCACCGAATGAGATCGAGAGAGTGCCGTGACAGCGGGGAGTCGAACCTTGCACCCGATAAATCAATGTTAGAGCGACTTCCATAGCACTCATAATAACTTTTTACATATGAAAGTGCCTTTTGTCCAAATGCTTCTGCAGACGGAAATTAGCCCCCATCAATGAGGGGCTTAAACGACACAGATTAAGTGGGCCTTTTATGTTGGGCCCGGTCCAATTAAGTCGCGGCCCATTATTGGGAGAACTACGAGAACCGGTTGAGTGGTGTGAGTGACAGTGTGACGTCAGTGATTGCAAGTCTCTTTTTGGTGGGGAAATTGGAATAGGGTTTTTCCCATTCAAATAACATTTCCACATGCTTATAAAGTTTGGGGCACCTAAGAATTTACACAGGATCAAGAAATTGCCGATTTGCACGGTGTTTAATATGCCGCACCATGGTGGTGACATAGGTTCAAGGACCTATTATTTGAATGTTTATAAGGACTGAAACTATTTTTAGTGTCCAATTGAATCACTTTTCGATTGATTGCTCCTGTTGGAACGGCGGAGATTTTATAAAAATATCTACTCGTATAAAAAGAAAGGTTTCAATGTACATATAGAACACCGTGTGTCGATAGCATGAACAATCTTTTAGTGACTTCTCCGTCCTTTGACTACATCTAGTGGTTTTTCATTTGGAGAGGGACAACAAGGTGTCGATTTTCCCTAATCACTCCTAATCCACAACATTTTAAGATATAGAATTGGCCAATAAATCCTTTTCCATTCAATTTTTGTTTTGGTCGAAATCCTTTTCCATTCATAGAAGGGTTTAAAATCACAACTTACTGTTTCTTTCAAGAACAATTATTACTCTTTCCTAAGTCGCAACATTGTTAATTTAATCATAACTTGTAATTTTCTAAGACACTGTTTTTTTTTTTTGGTCATTTCTTAATCTTGCTCTGTCATCCACAATTAGAGCAAAATTTTCCTTCCAAGTTCAGATTCCATTTCTCTTGGGAAATCCACATATGAACTCTCCCTTATCCCTGTCCATCTGTTTTATGAATTATTAAATGTCATTTGATGCAAATGTGAACATGAAACTGTTGTAGTTTTATTTAGATTCAACTCAACATTTGCGAAGAAAAGAAACATTCAAATCTTGCAGTTATTTTTTAAGCAGCGACCTCCTACATGACGTACTCGTTCTATTTTAAAGTAACAAAATGATAAATTAGCTTATAAGAATGAACATAAGAAAGAATGGACCAGTCATTGGTAATAAGTTTCGATTTGTTTTGTAGTGATATAAATCAAGGTGATCGGTCTGTCCGGTTCTTAGATCTCACCTAGGAATCGGGAATCGGACCAAGAGGACCGATTCCCAAACCGATCGATTCAATGAAAACCGATGGAATATTATGGTGATGCACCGAATTTCAAGAACCAAATTACATTTTATTTGAGTATTTTCAACTTCCTTTAAAGTCAAGTCTTTCCTCTTTACCTTAAAAAAAAATCAAAATACATCAAAAATTGTTTGAGCATGACCTCACTTAACAAATACTACACTTCACCTTAGCCAAAAGGCCGAGAAAGCTGTGCTTTAGGCAGTTGCATGGCTTGGCTTTTATTCGCCACCTCTCCTACAGTCTCTGTGTGGCTCTGTGTGGCCGTTCAATGTGGGACTCTTGGCTTGAGGTGCTCGCATGGAAGGTTGGACATAACAACAGAGACAAGCCAAGAGTCCCACGTCGAAGGCGTTTGTATGGAAGGCTAGATACAACGACAGAGACAATCCAGACACGCCAAGAGTCTCACATCAAATGGGCAAGGAGGGAGGTTGTTGATAAAAGCAAAGCCATACGCCTGCCTAAGGCATTCCTTTCTCGATCTTGTGGCTAAATAATTACATCACAACATTGAGAAGTATCCTTAATAACTAAGAGTTTAAATGATTTATTTACAAAAAAGATCAAGAAATAAAATTAAAACCTTTAAAGAAAAATAATCGATCCGGTCCGGTCTGTCCCGGCAAGCGGTTCTACCCTTAGAATCGAGAACCGATCTGAAAGTCACCAATTCCGATTTAATGGAACCGGAACGGCCCCCGCGGGAACATGAGGTTGGTTCCTTTTGCTTACCCCTAGAAATAAAGGAGGCCATGTTCTCGTCTCCTACTCATTAAGTAAAGTACGATTGTGGTTAGCTTATTCAAGGCGAGTATGATTGTGGTTAGCTTATTCAAGGCTCCCTCTCAAGTTTGTTGGAAAAATTTTTAGTCTAGGTTTGAATCCCAATCGCAAGTCGATATAAAAAAAAAATAAAATCCTCGAGCTGTGTTTGGTCATCTGAATTTTTAGACAGAATAGGATTGGATATGAAATGCGGGGATTTTGCTATATCATATCCATTGTTTGGTGAATAAAATCGGATATTTTCACATACTATTTTATCTATTGTCCTAAAAATTACACAAACAGAGATGGTAATAACATCTCATTACACTATTGCCTACTTCATTTTTTTTTTTTTGGCTTATTTTTTCACTATTTTTCCTTTTCTTTTTAACTTATTTATTTAATTATTTTTATTTTTAATTTTAATTTTTTATATTAGAAATCATATATTATATTCTAATACTATTTTAATTTTATTAATTCAAGAAAATTGTTATTCGAAAAAAAAAACTTATAATAAGGTAGTTAGAAATCCTATCCACCTCTATCCCACCTCTTCCTTAGGATAATTTTATCCTAGCTATATTTCACTTTGTCCAATTATGGGCAAGCACCAAACACATCATGAATTTTATCTCGACTACCAAACGCAGCCTCAATTCATTTGCGAAATGCTTGGATTCGACAAATCTTCGGCCCCGAGTACATTGACTACATGATCGGGTCGCCGGTGAGCTTGACATCATTTCCGACTAGCAAAAGTAAAATGTAAAAATGACAGGGAAAACAACTAGCCGTTGCTACCTTTTTAAGTGCTTAACGTAAGAGTTACGATGCATATGAGATGTTCAATCCGAGTCGTAAAAATACAATCCAACTTAGACAAATTATGTTTTTTTTATTATAGCTATGAACCGGTTTCAAAATCGGTCTTGTTCTCAGAAGGGTCTTTACTTGGAATCGAAAATCGGACCTGTTTAAACCGATTTCAAATATTTGAAATCGGGAATTGGACACGTAACCGGATTGGTTTTTCAGACGGTCCGGTTCCGGTTTTACACCCATTGTTGACGCATGAATACGGCAGAGAGACATGGCTTTGCCACTTTGGTGTGCTTGACCCGGTTTAGTGGAGGGTCTACAACGCGGGCGTCGTTCAGTGGACGAGTCCAAGGTGGGCCCCGTCTGTCCACTTCCTTCTTTCCTTAAGAGTCAAATTTCTTAACGTCTTACGTTACTCTTTCTTCATTCCCCCCCACTCTCACTCCTCCCCCCACGCGCCCTCTTTAGTCTTTTCCACCACCTCGCCCTATTCTCAATTTTCATTATGATTTGAATAATGCAATTGAAAGTGCTTAAGTCAAGTAATAAACCATAAGTTCTTCAAAATGTAGGGAATGTTTTACGACTCTCAATGCTTTTTATAATGCGTGAAAACGTCCCGATACCTTGCAAATACGTGTTTGTATGTGTCTTTATATAATTGATATTGGGGTTAGTTGCACAAACACCATGAAATTGAAAATAAAAACAAGAAAGAAAAATCGAGACACGAGATTTATCTTGATTCACCTTTAAACTGGAGTTACGTCCAGCAGAAGATGTCATTATAATCAGCACATTGCACATCTCTGTTATATATATATATATATATATATATATATATCACAAACTATCAATAAAATATGGGTTCAAATTATAAAAATTATCTGATGTCTAGGAAGCTGCTCGCTTGAGACCCCCCACTAGCTCACTGGGAAGTGAGATCTCATGCTTTGCTGTCGAAGGGGCATATAAACTGCACATTCAACATTTAACGAGGATCTCTTTTAAATAACATTAAACAAGAAAGCAATTTGAAATTCTATATTGGCATATATGTTTTGTGAACCACACTGTAAATGCTCAGGGTATGAACGCAGGGATTCATACGCATAATCAAAAAAATTTGAGGCTCGGATGTGAAAGTTAACAGTTAAACATAAGAGTTGGGAAATATAGAGGGAAAATGAGACCAATCGCAGGATTTAAAACCCTTTTGGTCCTACGCGCAATTGCTTAGGTGACCCCGCGCCACCGCCGAGAGCGCGTGGAGCTCCCGCATGTGTCAACCGTTGACGTCTTCTTCCGAGCCAAATAGAATAGAACGGGGTTCGTCTCCCTCTCCTCCTTTAAGAAAGACCAAAAACCTGCCTTCGTCCTCACAGCAAACATTCCCCCCATCTTCGGATCACTCTCTCTCTCTCTCTTCAGATTTTGCTTCATCGAGTGCATTCAAACGAAGAGCTTTCCAATGGCAGTTTCATGCAAATCCCAGATCTTTCTCATGATCATGCTCACAGTTTGGCAAGTTCTTTCGGTTGCATCAGCTGCCAGGCCCTTGAACCGCATCTTTCCTCTGCCAACTTCATCCGGTCACGAGCCGGCCTCTGCCTTGAATCTCGGTCTTCCCTGCCGCGACGACGCGGCCGAGACCATTGCGATCCCTGCCGGCCACGTGACTGAGCTCGGCATGATTGTGTCTGGCGAGGAGACGGGTGGTTCAAGGTCGAGCTCCAGCTTGACAGCTTGGGGTCATTCGATGAGAAGAGGACGGTCGAGAACATTCGGACCCATGTTCTTGAATTTCCTTCCTAAAGGGTCTACGCCGCCTTCCGGACCCAGTAAAGGAACCGACAGTCTCAAGAACTAGCACTCTTTGGCTACACAAAACCACCCTCGATAGATAGATTTTTCTTCCAACTTTTTCTTTTTGGCTTTCCATTTGAATCATACGTAATGACAGGGCAGAAACAGACGGTTTTTGCTGATATACAAGTTATACAATAAAAGCAGCTTATTCAGAGGATAATCAGTTTTTAGTTTTGACTTCTCCAGTGTTTTTCTCAGTGCTGATGCTTTGCTTGTGCCTTGTGCCTCTATGATTTTGTTCTTCTCTCCCTCTTGGAGAGCAGACATGACATGTTTAGTTCTCGAAGACCAACGAGGCTAGGTGTGTTGTTTTCCTTGCAAGGACTTCTGCTTCTGCATGACGCTCTTTTAAAACATCTTTGTTTCGCTGTTAAATGTCTTGCAAGTAGTATTGACATGTTAAAAAAAGGCAAATCGACCTGTCATATCTCAAAATGATCGAGAAATTATTACATGATCTATACATGATATGGACTAACATCGGCCATAAGCATTAATTAGATGGATTCACCTTCAGAACTACATGATCAATCGATCGTCTATATGGTCTATATGGGCTTGGTCTATATGACCATGAATATGGCTCAATACCAAAAAAAAAACTTCAACTTTAGTATTTGTGACAATTATGTCAAACAAAAAAATATTTGTCTCATAAAAAATCTCTAACTTTTATTTTTATCCCAATTCTACCTTAAACTTTTACTTTTGTCCCAATTTTACCACCGTTAGCCTTTCGTCCATAATCACTATTAGTTAATCCTACGTGGCATTTTCACGTTGTTAATGAATTACATTTTAGCAAAGCTGACATGAAAAAATTATCGAACTTCTCTTTTGTTATTTGTTTTTCCTATATATTGCCGGGAGATATAGAGTCGCTCAAAATAGCACTTTTCATTCTCTTCGGTACTCAACAGCCCAAAGAACGGCTAAACATGGAAATATTTGGACGAACGATCTAAATTCTTGTCATCTCTAAAACCTATTGTTTTTAGATTTTGAAGATTCATTGGTAAGTTCGGCGAGAAAAGTCGAGCCACGTAGGATTAACTAATAGCGATTATGGATGGAAGGCTAAATGTGGTAGAATTGGGATAAAAATAAAAGTTTGGGGTAGAATTGGGACTAAAAAAAAGTTTCGCATATAATTGGGATGGATGCTAAAGTTGAATTTTTTTGGGTATTAGACCGGTAGAATTGGGATAAAAGTCAAAGTTTGAGGTTTTTTTGTGAAAAAAAATGGATATAATTATCATAAATGATAAAGTTGGAGGTTTTTTCGAGTGTTAGGCCTACGAATAAACACATTCATACCAAGTTATTAGTAATTTAAAATTTTGATGCCCTTGACGAAATTTACTAATCGCAGTCGCTCTTAAGTCCAAGAGTCAGATCACGAGTTTCATGGCTTTGCTAAATCGATCTATTGAATAAAAACGCATACCTTGATAACAGATTGGATAATGCCAAAAAAAAAAAACTCTTCTTAAATAGAAAACTGCTAGCCTGACAGTTTGACTGTCGGTTATTTCTGACCATATGACCTCTCAATCAATGAGTGTTTTATGCAAAACATGGGGTGATGATGCGTGAGTCTACGGTTGAAATTGTATCATCCTTGATAATACTGTTAGAGAAGCATTTCCCTTTTATATATCTCATCTGTTAAAGGGCTCTCCTAAATCCAAGATTCGAATCACAAGTTTTGCGGTTTTGCTGAGTTGATCTATTGAGGGGAAAAAAATGCATCCGTTGATGAAATTTGGATAATGTCAAAAACATAATCTTTTTAACTGTCTTCATACCAAGTTTTTTTTTTTTGGTCATTTCTTAATCTTACTCTCTCATCCAAAATTAGAGCAAAATTTTCTTTCCATGTTCAGATTCCATTTCTCTTAGGAAATCCACATATGAACTCTCCCTTATCCTGTCCATCTGTTCTATGAATTAGTAAATGTCATTTGATGCAAATGTGAACATAAAACTGTTGTAGTTTTATTTGGATTCAATTCAACATTTACAAAGAATTCAAATCTTGTAGTTATTTGTCATCATGTCAAATTACATTCAAGCAACGACCTCCTACATAACGTACTCGTTCTATTTTAAAGTAACGAAAGGATAAATTAGCTTATAAAAATGAACATAAGAAAGAATGGACCAGTCATTGGTAATAAGCTTCGTTTTGTTTTATAGTGATGTAAATCAAGGGTGGTCAGTCGGTCTGGTTCCTAGGTCTCATCTAGGAATCGGGAATCGAATGAGTAGGACCGGTTTCCAAACCAACTTATCCTAGGACTGGATTGATCCAATGGAAACCGATGGAAGACTGCGGTGATGCACCGAATTTCAAGAACCAAGTTACATTTTATTTGAGCATTTTCGACTTTCTTTAAAGTTAAGTCTTTTCTTTTAACCTTCAAAAAAATCAAGACACTTCAAAAATTGTTTGAGCATGACCTCACTCAACAAATACAACTCTTGATCTTAGCCAAAAGGCCGAGAAAGGTGTGCTTTGGGCAGTCGCATGGCTTGGCTTTTATTCACCACCTCTCTTACAATCTCTACGTGGCCGTTCGATATAGAACTCCTGGCTTAAGGCCCCCATCTCTTACAATCTCTATGTGGCCGTTCCATGTGGGACTCTTGGCTTGAGGCGTTCACTTGGAAGGCTGGATATAACAACAGAGACTAGCCGAGAGTCCCACGTTGAAGGAGTTCGTATAGAAGGCTGGACACAACAACAGAGACAATCCAGACATGCCAAGAGTCTCACATCGAATGGGCAGGGAGAGACCGCCGTAAAAGAGGGTGTGAATAAAAGCCAAGCCATGTGCCTGCCCAAAGCATTCCTTTCTCAATCTTTGGCTAAATAATTACGTCATGACATTGAGAAGTATCCTTAATAACTAAGGCTGCGTTTGGTCGTCCGTATAAAACTCGGGATATGATATGTTTTATCCTATCCCGTGTTTGGTAGGTGTCCCGGATAGTATAATGTCGGATATAGGGGGGATATAACCCGGATAAAAAAATCCTAGGGGAGGGGGTAGGATAAGGTCGGATAAGATTTCTTTTATCCGTCATATAAAAGCTAACTTTCTTGTCTCATTTGTTTCTATTTTCATTTTATTTTATTTTTTACAAAGAGGTTTGAAAATCTAATAAAATGTGTACATTTTCAATTTTTTTTTTTTGTATGAGAACATTATTTTTATAGTAATAAGATCGGAATATTTCATAGCATCACATAGGGCATAAATGTCATTTATATTGATATACGGTTTCTACCAAATGCGGGATATGATAGGATATGAGAATATCCAACTTTAAATCCGTAGTTCACTAAATGATAGATAGGATATGGCCAAATCCCTAGATTTCTTATCCTATCATATTCAATCCTATTCTGACCAGAAATCCCGACGACCAAACGCAGCCTAAGAGTTTAAGTGATTTCCTTACAAAAAAAAAATCAAGAAATAAAATTGAAACCTTTAAAGAAAAATAATCAATCCAGTCCGGTCTGTCCCGGTGAGCGGTTCCACCTTTAGAATCGGGAACCGGACTGAAAATTACCAATTCTAATTTAATGGAATCAGATCGGCGCCTGCGAGAACATGAGGGGAGGCTATGTTCTCTTCTCCTTCTCATTAAGTAAAGTATGATTGTGGTTAGCTTATTCAAGGCTCCCTCTCAAGTTTCTTGGAAAAGTTTGAGTCTAGGTTTGAATCCCAATCACACGTCGATATAAGAAAAAAAAAAACCCTCAATCCATTTGCGAAATGTCTGGATTCGACAAATCTCCGGCCCCGGGTACATTGACGACATGACAAGGTTGTGCTGGCGAGCTTGACATCATTTCCGACAAGCAAACGTAAAATGTAAAAATGACAGAGAAAACAAATAGCCGTTGCTACCTTTTTAAGTGCTTAAACATAAGAGTTGCTAGGCATGTGAGATATTCAATCTGAGCCGTAAAAATGCAATCCATCCAGAGACATGCGCGTCTAAGGTTGAAGACCTCATCGTCATTACAGTTGCATGGACGATAATAAATGTCCAGAATACGAATTAGTTAGATATCCGTTGGCTGGCGACGTGATTTCAGTTTGGGGGGGAAAAGAAAAGAACAAAATGAGTAATCCTCTTTCGATCGCTATTATCCCAAGCCAATGGACATGTTAATTAGGGATAATCGGTTCTTGGGTAGGTAGGTTCCAAACCTAGAACCCGAAACCTACCTTATTATAACCGATTCTCAGTTTTTGGAGCATAGAATCTACCCAGTTTTTATGGAACCGGCTCTAGAACCTACCTTGTCTTTCCGATCCAATTTTAGGGTCTACTCGAGAACATTTTTTTTCCTTTCCTTTTTGTGATTTCATTTAATACAACATAATAATACGAGCAACAAAGCGGTTCAAAGTAAAATATGGTCAACATAAATTCCTATCCGCCAAACAGGTGATCATGCATAACTATAAACAATGAATAATAATAATTTCAAACGCGTAATCTAATTAAAACATAAATTATAAAACTTTGTTCCCAATTCATCAAAATAAATTTTTAAACCTATACTTCATTCATCCCTAAAAATATTGCTCCAAGGAATAGAGAGAGGCGATAAAGAATGGAGAAAAAACAAATGAGGTGAGACAAAGTTAAGCTTAACTTAGAGAAATTATGTCTTTTTATTGTAGCTACGAACCGGTTCCAAAACCGATCTGGTTTCTCGGATGGATCTTTACTTATAATCGAAAACCGGACTCGTTCAAACCGATTCCAAAAATTTGAAATCGAGAAGCGGACATATTCACGTTGGAATCGAGAACCGAATTGGTTTTTTAGGCAGTTCGGTTCCGGTTCAATTCGATCCGGTTGCACACCCCTAACTTGTCGATGCATCAATACGGCAGGGAGAGAGGTATGGCTTTGGTGTGCTTGACCCGGTTTAGTGGCGGGTCTACAACGCGGGCGTCGTTCAGTGGACGAGTCCAAGGTGGGCCCCATCTGTCCACTTCCTTCGTTCCTTGAGAGTCAAATTTCTTGACGTCTTACGTTACTCTTTCTTCATTCCCCAACTCTCCCCCCTCCCCCCCACGCGCCCTCTTTAGTTTTTTCTGTTCCACCACCTTGCCGTATTCTCAATTTTCATAATGATTTGAATAATGCAGTTGAAAGTGCTAAAGTCAAGTAATAAACCATAAGTTCTTCAAAATGTAGGGAATGCTTTCGACTCTCAATGCTTTTTATAATGCATGGAAACGTCCCGATATCTTACAAATACATGTATGTATGTATGTGTCTTTATATAATTAATGTTGGGGTTAGTCGCATAAACATAGGGAAATTGAAAATAAGGATGAAAAAGAGAAATCGAGACACGGGAATTGTCTTGATTCACCTTTAAACTAGAGTTACATCCAACAGAAAATATCATTATAATCAGCACCTTGCACCTCTTTGTTAGAACTCTCAATTACAAGATTTTTGCTCCAGGGTGGAATTGATGATACGGGTTTTGTGAGAGCAGGAGAAAAGATTTTTGCTCTAGGGTTAAGTTTAGTTCATGTGATTAACTTTCGATAAAAAGAAAAAAAAATCTTTGTCAGACAATATAACAACGCAGAGGAACAATACAAGTAAACAAATTACATGCACAGACGCCAGTTTTTCATTCAATGTATTAGTTAGTTCTATTTTACATAATTCCTCGGCTCATCTTCTCTCGAGTTGCAAGACCACAATGTTACATGCCAGCCGATTATCTCGTATTACTCATGTAGTTTACCTTTGCATTTTTATTTGGTGAATAACCAAATTCCAATTGAACTGAAATATGGGTTAAAATTATAAAAACTTTATGGTATCTAGGGAGCTGCTCGCTTAAGACCCCAGTTACCTCATCGGGAAGTGAGATCCCGTGCTTTGCTGTAGAAAGGGAGTATGAAACGCACATTCAACATTTGACGAGAATCTCTTTTAAATAACATTTAACAAGAAAACGATTTGAAATTCTATATGGACATATATATTTTGTGAACCGCACCGTAAATGCTCAGGGTATGAACGCAGGGATTCATGCACATAATCAAAAAATTTGAGGCTCCGATGTGAAAGTTAACAGTTAAGCATAAGAGTTGGGAAATATAGAGGGAAGATGAGACCAATCGCAGGATTTAAAACCCTTTGGTCCCACGCGCAATTGCTTAGGTGACCGCGCCACCACCGAGAGCGCGTGGAGCATCCGCGGGTGTCAACCGTTGACATCTTCTTCCGAGCCAAATAGAATAAAACGGGTTTGTCTCCATCTCCTCCTTTAAGAACGACCAAACCTTCCTTCGTCCTCACAGCAAACACTTCCCCCCCATCTTCGGATCTCTCTCTCTCTCTCTCTTCAGATTTTACTTCTTCGTGTGTATGCAAAACAAAGAGCTTTTCAATGGCAGCCTCATGCAAATCCCAGATCCTTCTCGTGATCATGCTCACAATTTGGCAAGCTCTTTCCGTTGCATCAGCTGCCAGGCCCTTGAATCGCATCGTTCCGCCGCCAACTTCACCTGATCCTGAGCCGGCCTCCGCCTTGTATCTCGCTCTTCCCCGCCGCGGCGACGCAGTCGAGGCTGTCGTGATCCCTGCCGGCCTCGTGACTGAGCTCGGCATAATTGTCCCCGGTGAGGAGATGGGTTCGAGGTCGATCTCCAGCCCTACAGCTTCCGGTCTTCCGAGAAGAGGAGGAGGGTCCAGAACATTCGGACCCATGTTCTTGAATTTCCTTCCTAAAGGGTCTCCGCCGCCTTCCGGACCCAGTAAAGGCACCAACAGTCTCAAGAACTAGCACTCTTTGGTTACAGAAAACCACCCTCAATAGATTGATTTTTCTTCCAACTTTTTCTTTTTTTGCTTTCCATTTGAATTCTACATAATGACCCGGACAGAGACAGATGGTTTTGCTGTTTTAGAAGTTTTATAGAATGAAGCAGATTATTCAGACGGTAATCAGTTTTTGGTTGTCCTTCTCGGGTGTTCTTCTCAGTACTGATCTTTCCCTGTGCCTCTATGATTTCGTTCTTCTCTCCCTCTGGGAGAGTAGACATGGCATGTTTAGTTCTCGAAGACTAACGAGGCTAGGTGTGTTGTTCTTCTTGCAAGGACTTCTGCTTCTGCATGACACTCTTTTCTAACATCTTTGTTTTGCAGTTAAATGTCTTGCAATTACTATCGACATATTAAAAAAGGCAAATCGACCTGTCATGCATCAAAATGATCGAGAAGTTATTACATGATCTATGCATGATGTGGACTAATATCGACTGAAGCATTAATTAGGTGGATTCACCTTTCATAATCAATCAATCGTCTATATGGGCCTAGTCTATAGGATCGATGGACTGTTATGAATAGACACATCCATACTAAGTTATTAGTAATTTAAAACTTCAATGTCCCTAACGAAATTTATCAATCACGGTCACTCTTAAGTCCAAAATTCAGATCACGAGTTTTATGATTTGGTTAAATCAATCTATTGAATACGCATACCTTGATGACAGATTAGATAATACTAAAAACAGAAACTTGTTTTACATAGAAAACTACTAGCCTGACAGTCTGAGCATCGGTTATTTCTAACCCTACGATCTCCCAATCAATGAGTGTTTTATGAAAAAACGCGGTGATGGTGTAAGTCTATGATTGAAATTGTACCGTTCCTAATAGTACTGTCGGGGAAGAATTTCCCCTTTATATGTCTCATCTATTAAAGGGATCTCCTAAATTCAAGATTCAAGTCACAAGTTTTGCGGTTTTGCTAAGTTGATCTATTGAGGGGAAAAAAACACATCCGTTAATGACAATTTGGATAAATGAGGTTAGCGCATTAGCTCATAATAGTAAGATAATCGAAGAATATTCAGTCAGCAGTAACAAGATAAACATAGAGGAGAATTACGTGAAATATGTTGATATACGATAGATTATGCACGACGAGGTGATCTTAGTTATTATTCTACGAGTGTTTCGTCGGAATTGCTCTGCGACAAAATATCTTTCACCGAAATTTGTTATTCGACTTTTAAATGTGATAAGGGATTATGTAATGATTTTGGGCAAGAGAGTTCTTGATAGTCAGAAAAATCAACAAGCAAAATTTGTACAGAATCCGATAAAATTACACAAATATTGTTTTGACCAGAGTTCGACTTAATGGTGAAAATCTACAAGTACAAATCCAAAGGAATCGATACAGGTGAGATTGAAAGAAAGTGCACAAACGTTATCCAAATCAGAGTTTGACTCGATGGAGTGGTCCGGCAAGCACAATTCCTTTCAAAGGTAACGAACCAACATACCCAAAATAGTGTCAGAGTTTGACTCGATGACAAGGTTTTGAATACGTTTCGATAATGCACTAGAGTTTGACTTGATGGCACAATATCCGGGATAAAAATAAACGCCCGAGTTTGACTCGACGATGAGAATTTGAAAGCTACAGTTAAGAAAAATAAATGTAGTGCGATAAATAAAGATAAGATAAATTTGTTGATTTGTTCGGGGTTTTCTCTATGGTTGCCTGGTGGTATTTATAATAGTTGAGGTGGTAACTGCTTTTTAGCAGGTATACTCATGTTCCCCACATTTCACAGATTCCTTGACCTGTTATTAAGGATTCATTTTGCTTCAGAAACTGCTCGTCCACCGTGGAATTCAAGGAGACTGTTTTTGCATCCTTCGGTGCCCTTAAAACACCTTGAATCTGGCGGGATGGCTTCTTGCTAGAGCTCAAATTTGATGATTTCACCAATTAGCGTCTATCGACACTGTCACGTGCTTTGCATGAGACTTTTCATTCCCTATCGAAACGCCTATTCTTCATGTGTGTATCACGTGTATCAATTCTCCATGCGTTCTACCTAGGTATTGACTCCTCATGTGCTTTGCATGTGTGTTGACCTCTCACGTGCTCCGCACGTATATTGATCTCCCACGCGTGCAGCGCATGCAGCACGTGCCTCAACGGACGAGTTATTTTGAGTGTCAACAACGAGCAAATATGTCATTGAACTTATTATATTTACTAAACACAATCTAGACCGCCGAGACTCACATGAAATCCACCATCACGAACGATCCAAATTCAGTTTAATACGCATGCTGCACGGATATGATAATTTCGCATTATCCTATAGCAATGTACATTAGGTAGCTCTCCGAATACTCTATAATTAATCGGCCAAATTGTAGAAAAACTTTGGTTGACCACATGGCGAGCTCAGAAATTTTTTTTCTCCCCAGGTGGCGTGCCAGTCTAGAATGAGAGGGACATGTTTGGTAGAATTTATATTATCGCTTTCCATGTTTTCTAGCTCGTGAAGGTTGAGAAATCAGTCCGATTCCATCTTATCCCGGCCGCCGGACTCTTGACTTTTGAGTCCCGACTTTGAGTTTGAGCATTGCACCAACCGCTTTTTGTTTTGGGAAAAATTTCAAGATAAAAAAAAATATTTTTTGAATAATCATTTTTCTGAAAATGTATTTTCTCATTTTCAAGTTAGAAAATTCATTTTTCAAACTTTAAGCATGCATAATTTCTTCGATCACAAATGATTTTCAATAGACCGATCATTTTCCTCAAACAAAAAGCGTGAAAGTTCAAGAAGCTTATTCTTGAAAAATCTTTTCACCCAAACAAAAACACCCTAAATTTAATATGGTATTGATTGTTTAGATATAGGGTTAAGCTCCCAATGCAGGTATCTTGGCAATAAAGGAGGATTTTGAAAGGGGGTCATTATATCGATAAATCCGAGTTCCGATGGTAGGAATAACTCCATCAATTTATTCGTCGCATTGCACATCCGATCGCTCGACCTCCATTTACGGGTGTTCATTTTACACGGTAATCGTACTTTTTCGTTTTCATGGAGCTTGTGAGAAGTAGAAATGGGAAGTAGAAGTGGTAATCAAAAAGCTTAAATCGAGATAAGATCAACAACTTTTTTTTTTTTTGGTCGAAAAGATCAACAATTGATTAGCTTCCTTTTATCTTATCTCACATTTGTGTACCGTGTAGGTTCCCAGGAATGGGGCCACCTTTTCCGATTTCACGTGTTTATCCTCGAGATTAGATTATGCTTTGTTGTCTTTATGTCATTGGTGAGGCGGCCCGTTCTTGACCTTGTGGGACCTACCACACATCCACCATAGCCCTGATCTCAACAATTAATCACCAATCAAATACTTTTTCCGTGGAAAAAAATTAAAGCGATGACATTTTCCTTAAAATAACTGCCAGCATCGCTTAAAAAAATAAATAAAAGAAAAATAATTTACATCGTCCACGAAAATTTTTAAATATAAATTATTATTGATAATGAAAATATTTTTTTATTAACTATCAGTTAAGTTTTCGTTATCGGGGGGTAATATTTTTAAATTATTTATTTGTAACGAAATAAACATAGTCATAATCGGCTTAATTCGCTTCTCTTCTCCCATCATTCCTGTCAAATTGATTGCAATTTGCAAATCCCAATCCTCTTACGTATCTTCGTTATGTCCCTCAATTAGGACTTTCCTCACGGAAGCAGATATTCTTTCCATCTCACCCTCGATCACTTTCAACTATCATTGCTATCGAACTATCATCGCTCTTCTGTGGAAGAAAGGGTGGTTGCTTGCTGGTTACTCCCACCGTAAAACATTGAGAATAAAGGGAAGAAAAATCGAATCATTTGACGAAAGTGAGGCTCCATCGCACCTAACTTTTGGAATTTAGTCTAAACACTACATTTTTCTCAAGGGAAGAAACCTCCCGGTTAAAAGATAAAAAGATAAGTGTCTGACCGAAAAAGAGAAGAGGAAAAATAAAGTACATTTGTTCCTTGTGTTAAAATTTACGATGTTTCATCTCGAGTGCTTTCGACATTCTTCGTGCTAATCTCGTATTTCGTTTGTTCCATGCATAACTTAATAATGGGTGTACTTTTTAATAGCAATGAAGCTCGAACAATATCATTTAGATGTTTTTTTTTTTTTTTATAATCCAGAATCCGCCAGCCGTAATCGGATCAACTCACCACCACCCGAAGGGCGGCGAAGACCCTTTCCGACGACGACTATACCCGGAGGGAGGCTAGCCCCGCAACCCACCAGCAAGGGCCCCCCACTTAAGTCCGAGAAACGCGTTGGGAGGGTTTTGAACCTTCGACCAGCTTACGCCTTAAGGCCAAAGAGCTCAAAGCTCACCAAACGCGCCATGCCCGTAGTGGGTAATATCATTTAGATGTTAGTTTCCAATTCTAGAATAAACCTTGAATTTGCGACATTTTCCTTTTGTTAAAATTCTAATGTTTCCCCTCGAATGCTTTCAACATTATACGGATCTCAATAATGGGTATACTTTTTTATAATGAAGAAGCTCGGGCGATTTCCTTCATATGTTAGTTTTCAAATGTGAAATAAACCTTGAATTCATGGCCTTTAATCTGACAGGTTTCATCAAATCTTGAGCCAACCTTAAATTTATTACGTTCTATTATGATAGGTTTTACCAACCCATGCAGCGGTACAATTATTTTCAATTAACCAAAAAAAAAAAAAAAGATATTACTAACCTTTGCAACTGTGCCAATTCGGTTAAAGTTTTTTTTTTTTGTTGATTCAATCCTAAATCTTTTACAATTGTATTAATTCAATACATCCGGCCAATATTTGGTCGGCCGACATTGACATGGACGCTCTTTGTCCGTCGGCATATTATTTTAATATTTTGTAATTTTTTTTTAAAATTTTGCTTTTTGCTTTTCTTTTCCTTTCTTCATTGTTTTCTTCCTCTCCTTGTTCAACCGGCTAGAGGCGACCAACGTGGCCTAGCTCGGTGACGGCGAGGTCAAGCCTCGCCTTGGCCGGGTGAGGTTGCCGCTGCTCGCCCGCCGGCCGCCTCTCGCCGATTCGCGGATGACGGACCAGATCAAGGATAGGAAGAAAACAAAGAAGAAAGAAGGAAAGGAAAAAAAAGGAAAGATAAAAAAGTAAAATATAAAAAATTCAAAAAATGTTAAAATAATATATCGCTGGATAAACTGAATTGGTATAATTACAAAAAGTCTAGGACTGAATTAAAAAATAATAATTTATGATTGAATTGACATTAATACAATAGGTTTACGATTTTTTTGGTAATTTTTTCCCATTTAATCTCGAGAGGTTTCGTCAAATCTTGACCGAACCTTAAATTTATTACGTTCTATTACTATGGGTTTTACCAACCTATGCATTGGTACTATTATTTCTCATTAACCAAAAAAAAAAAGAAGAAGGAGGAGGTGTCAAAAATGAGTATGCTAAAAGTAAAATCCAGATCCAAAAGCATGCCGATACAAGCGAATGCAAGCACCGTTGCGTAATCTGCGAATTTGTTTTTTTTATCGATACAAAATCAAGAAATGAAAACACAATTGTCCTGCCAATTACAGGGGCACGTTTGCAAATTTCAGAAATTACAATTAAGAAGATTTGGAAACAGGATCCCGTCGTTTAAGACAAATGGCAAGAAAGCAGCATTTGCTTACCCGTCAAATTAGGAAAACGGATAAAGGAGGTGCCTTGAAAACAAAACTTTGCTTTTATCTCGTACTTCTTACACGGCACTTGCTGCTCGTACAAGTTAATGTTCCTCGTCTACGGGGAAAAAAAAAAAAACCAACACAGGAAGCTTTCAAGAGCCACAGAACACAGAGCATTCATGGCGAGGAGCGGCACCCTCTCCGTACACCTCCTCCTGGTGATTTCTCTATCGGCGGTCTTTGTGGCGACTGGTGGGAGACTGCTGCCTCTGCTGCAGGGTTACGAGAAGGCGGGATTCAGCAGGTCGTTTCATCGGATTTACGATACTTCCAAGTATGGGATTTTCCAGCTCAACAATGGCTTGGCTCGAACTCCTCAGATGGGGCAAGTCTCTTTCTCTTCGGTTATTTCTATCCTAAAACCCATCGATCGGGTGTACTGTAAGATTCATTGGAACTCATTGATATTGACAGAAGGATACATAAAGTAATTGTAGTGTATTCGCTAACACAGAATAAAAGATATCGCGCTTCCATCGAAAATAAGCTGAGATGGCGTGGTCCTTACATAGTAGAAGGATTCCGTCTTCCGAGAGTAGCTGCGCACTGTTTAGATTGTTTGCTGATGTGGGGAAATCGTTATGTCTTGGCAGATGGAATAGCTGGAATTTCTTTGCCTGCAATATCAACGAAACGGTCATCAAGGAAACAGGTATCCCTCGCCTTTCTCATAGAAACTTTTGTTTAGTTGGCAATTATCGATGAATTACATGTAATGACTAGTAGTCTTACCAAGAAAGACCGATGAAAAACATTTTTGGGGAATAGAAGTTTTAGGAAATATTCGAGTATATTTGAGAAAGGGCAGGAATTGGATTTACATATTTGATGGGCTTAGCAGTGACTAGTTTATCTGAATTTCTCGAGCTTACATGCTGAACGAGTCAACTGCAGAAATGACATATTGGGAATAGAAGTAGGAACATAGGATCCGGCGAAGTGCATGCAGAGATATACCCTTATGTCAGTGGGATAGGCACACATTTATCATGAGGATTGTCGTCGCAGTGTTCTGGTTGATGGGAATAATAGTTAGGATGTCATTCGAGTGAAGACTGTGGAATGGACTGACTGAAGTGCATACATTTCATTGTTAAGAGAGGTGAAGTTCTCCCTTAACTCATTCTTCTGTAAATTGGGTACTGATGAGTGTTTCTTCCATGTGCAGCTGACGCACTTGTTTCAACTGGACTGGCAAAATTAGGTTATGTGTACGTCAATATAGGTATGCTTTTACGATGTTTTAAATCTCAGAATAGCGTTTCATATAACTGGTTATGTACTTATTTATTCCAATGGATTGCAGATGACTGCTGGTCTACTCCCAAACGAAATGCTAAGGTCAGTTCCAGTTCCTTTGGTTTTGCTCAGTTCCAACTACGATCTTAACTTTTCAGTGTGCGGAACTTTACTTGTACAATCATTAGATTTTGAAGTGAGCACGACACATTTAGTTAACAGGCTCAATGTTTCTCCTTTCTAATTCTTTCTGTCATCTTTTGGTGAGTTGTTTCAAATGGGACATTAACATTGTGTCTCAGTCTTACACTTTTCTGCTAGACATCTGTACTATTCTGAGCAATTATTGTCATTTCAATCATCTTGGGGAGACGGATTTTATAATGTTTTAGTACGCAATACAGTTCTTGCGCTGTTGCTTCTCTCTTCTTAATTTTGCTTTGATGGCTGTGCAGGGCAAATTGGTAGCTGATCCGAAAACCTTTCCCTCAGGAATTAAAACCCTTGCAGACTACGTCCACAAGAAAGGCCTCAAGCTTGGTATCTATTCTGATGCTGGGTAGGATGTTTATCATCTGAAAGAGGTACCAGTAACAACATTGTTTCTATACTTTGACCGCCTACTGACCCCATTGGTTCCTGCCCACTTGACCATCTCTTTCAGAATATATACATGTCAAGTTCGACCAGGATCACTTTACCATGAAGAAAACGATGCAAAGCAGTTCGCTTCTTGGGTGAGTCTTTATTTCTTCAGGGGAAGTTACTAGTGTTTTCCCGTGAGTCACTAAGTCGGTATGCTAGCACTGATTAGAATTTTTGTTTCTCTTTCGTGCTTCTTATGGCATACAAATAGTAGGTTTTAGCCTGACCAAAAACAGCTGGAACCCTTTTGATTGGTTGTTAATGTTAAATATTTCAACATTAATGTGTTACAATCTCATAGAGATGTAGTCTAGGCAATTATCCATTGTGATGATATCCAGTAGATGAAGTGTTTATGTGGTGCTCCCAGAATTTTGCGCCCATCACTTGGATTAGTCTGGTAATTTTTCCTTTGCAGTTGCAGCAGCCTTTCTTCTGGCTATGCTTTCCTCTAATAGTTTCATCTGTTGGTGTCTCAGGGTGTTGATTATTTGAAATACGACAACTGCTATAATCTGGGCATCAAACCAATAGACAGGTCTTGCTCTTTCTGAATTTTTTTTGAGCTGTGTATAGACTTATTCAGGCATTTAATCTGACCTTGTTTGGTTCCATTATAGGTATCCACCGATGCTAAAGGCGCTAAATGCAACAGGACGAAAAATTCTGTACTCTATGTGCGAATGGTAGTTCACCTTTTTCAATTCATCTCTCTCGATTTCAAAAATTCATTTGTTTGCTGAGACTCGAGAGTGATACTTGATCTTCTGTTTTGTGGGCAGGGGGGTTGATGATCCTGCCTTGTGGGCAGGCAAGATTGGGAATAGTTGGCGTACAACTGATGATATTAATGATACATGGGCAAGGTAACCTTCTTTCCTTTCTTGGTCAAATAACACAATACTATGCTACTAGAGAAAGAGAGCAAAGCAAACATCTCTTTCTGCAAGATCATGAACCTTAGAGCCTTCAAGTGCATGGCGGGAATCCTTCTCCCTCTAGACCTTATCCTGGAATATGTTTATTTAGTCATATGTAAAATTCATTTGTGCAATGAAGTCCATGACTTAGGTTAACCAGACCAGTAGAAATTACATCCTTATGCATTTGTTGGTGGGACATTCAGTTTTCCATTAGTATGAGTGGAGTCATGAACATGCCTTGTCTTAATGGTGAGTTTGGGTTTGGATACTGGATCCTGTCCAAGTCAGGTTACGCTGTCCCTGGAGTGGGCCTCTTTCAAGTGCTGCTATTGGCAAGTACAATGTTGACTAGTGGGTTGTCATTTCATTTAAGTTAGAAACTGAGCCGTGACACACAGAGTGCTCTATGTGGCATGACTTGCCTCTATTTCGATTACTTTTTCTTATGGCGTCTTGCAGCATCTGAAGCATTTGCTAGCTGCATTTATTTGCATCCAAATCAAATCAGTTTGAATGCAAGTATTGATCCGCATAGAGCATAAAACATCTTTATTTACTTCTCCCATAGTTTATCGGACTCAAATCTCCTTCTTTTTGCTTCAGCATGACTACAATTGCAGATCTGAATGACAAGTGGGCAGCCTATGCAGGACCTGGAGGATGGAATGGTAGAAATCAAACTCATGCCTTGTTTCTGTTGGTGCATTAGTGCTTCTTACACTTCTGACACTCAACTTCATGTCTCTGACAGATCCAGACATGTTGGAAGTTGGGAACGGAGGCATGACTTACCAAGAATATCGTGCACATTTCAGCATCTGGGCTTTGATGAAGGTTTCCCTTTCAGTTTGATTAGATCGTTACTCTTTAGCAAATTTTCTCTCCTTTTCTCTTTTTCCTGTTTAAAAGATAGCAGTTACATTTTGCTAATATATTCAAAAAGTAGTCCCAATGACAAGGATTCTGAGAGCCTAGGGACGTTCCTTCTTATATGTTTTGTAAGCTTTAGAAGTTTTAGCCACGAAACTACATTGCATTGCCTCAAAATAAAATACAAGTTGAAATGTAAGGACGTATAATTGCCACTCCATGTTTGCTGTCCCTTGCAAACCATTTGGTCCAGTTCCTTCCTGCAGCGTCTGCTTGAATAACGGAGTGAACCATTTATGCCTCAGCAGTTCTGAGCTTGGCCCAAAATCTCTACTAGTTTTCTTTGGGTTTCTTTTCAATTCTCTCACTCGCCTATTCCCCTCCCAGAATTTTGAGTTGGAAGTTCACAGCTCATGTTTATGATCTCTGTCTAACATCAATCATTAAAGCCTAGCAGAGATGCCATTGGTTCTTGTAGAAAGGATAGGGAGGAAATGTTGGCTGTACCTTTATGCTTTGCGACATGTGACATTCGAAGTTATTTGCTTGAAATGACATTGATACTCCTCGCTAACCTGCTTAATCATGCAGGCTCCTCTATTAGTTGGTTGTGATGTTAGAAATATGACTGCAGAAACTTATCAGCTAGTGAGCAATGCAGAGGTCATTGCTGTCAACCAAGGTAATCCCTGACATGGATGGATATGTAGTGTTTGCTTTTACATCTTTGTTTTTAGTCGTAATCTATAGTCAATTACAGTCTTTGATGTACTAATATGCAAGCTTTTCTGCCTGTTGCAGATTCCCTTGGGGTTCAAGGAAGGAAGGTTACTGTCTCAGGATCTAATGGTTGCTCTCAGGTTATAGCTCGTTGCAGCATCATATACTTCACTTAGTCTTTTTGTGTTAATCAGACTCATAAGCTTTATTATACTACCTCCAAGGTTATCTGCTTTCCCTTCTGGTGTTTTAGGCTTCTGATGGGATCAATTTTCAGCAGAGATACTTGTGTTTTACCTTTTTATCCCATTTTGATGTAAAATCTGCAAATAAGAAAAAACCAATCTTCCGCAGCTAAGCAACGAATTTTGTAAGTCACTTAGCTTGTGGTGCATGCTAAGCAAATGAGTTTGTTAACTGGTTGAAGTTTGAGCGGAAAAGATCAAGTATTGAAATGTTATCTGGTTTAGAGTGTATGACGTTTATGCATTTTAATCAGCATACCTGATTCTTTTCTGTTTTCAGAAGATGGTATATCAGCTTGCATGCTTCTATCTTTTTCTGTTTTTTGTCTTTTTTTGGGTCAAACATGGTTCTATCTGACATCTTTGGAGTTCAACAGATTGTTAAGTCACATCAAATGCTACAATATTCTGCTAATTTGGGTAGTTGTGAATGCTTTCCAGATTTGGGCTGGACCATTGTCACGACAACGCCTGGTTGTTGCTCTCTGGAATCGATGCTCAGAAGCTGTGAATATAACAGCCTCATGGGAAGCACTGGGGCTTGACTCCAGCACGAGTGTGTCTGTAAGAGACTTGTGGCAGGTAAGAATGTAAGATTAAGAATTAGTAACTCACTTTTACACCAATAAAATCGAAGCGCTACCGTGTTGTGACAGTTTTATATGTCACATGCAACGTCAATCAAACTTTGTGAATCTATAGTCAAACATTCTGGAGTTTTGACGATGCATGTACAGAGATCACCTGAGAAGAAAGGTCGAAAATGATCGAATTCTCTTGGCGAGCATTATATTTTGATGTTGGACATGTCCCTGATTGTTGTCCTACCTTATTGCAGCACAAGGATGTTGCAGAAGATGTCACTTCCTCGTTTGCTGCACAGGTGGATGCTCACGACTGTCATATGTATATACTCACGCCTCAGACAGGGTCTCGCGCTGACATATAGCGCGCGACTTCTTGCTGTCCACTGCTTCTCCCGTGGTTCCGCTGAATGCTCACCTTCTACGCAACTGGTTGGATCCCCTGGGGACATCGAAGTTCTCGCATACATTTCTCTGAGGCATGGCCTTCACCGTCCAGGGATTGTATTGACTGCTGCTTTATCTTCCCATGGGAAAATGTAGATATAGTGTAATCTGCTTGAGATGGACTGTGCGAGGGTGTGGTAGAACTGGAGAATAAAGCATATCATATTCTGTATCGCCAGTATGGTGTGTGACCATAGTGTCGGGGAATTTACGTGAGAAAACGGTTGATCTATCATGATCATAGTTTATAATTGGTAAAATTATAAAAAAAATATTAAACTTATTATATTTGTGCCAATTTATTCATAAACTTTAGTGTTGGCTGTTGGGTAATTTATTCGAGAAAATGGCTGATCTATTGTGATCATAATTTATAATTGGGTGAATCACAAAAAAAAAGTCTTAAATTTATTGCATTTGTGTTAATTTGGTTATTAACCTTTTAATGATTAATCAATGTAGTCATTTTGATCAATTTTAACTAAAAAAGCTATCGTGAAGGTCTAGTCAGCGTCGGCTGTCCTATGTGGCGTATCAAGGTTGACATGGATAATTTTTTAAAATTCATGAATTTTTTTTTTCCGTGTTTCTTTCCTTTTGGGTAGTGGCCAATCTTAGGCAATGGCTAGCCACCGAAGATGCATGAAAGGGGCTTTCGGCCAAAATTAGCGAATGGATTGCATTGATAAATCGTCAAAAGGTTTGAAATTAAATTGTCAAAATTGAAAAATTTAGAGTTGAATTGGTCCAAATGTGATAAGCTTACAACTTTTTTTGGTAATTTTTTCGTTAATAATTTACAAATAATTATGGCATAAAAAATAAAAAAAAATACACATTGTAATAAAATCTGTTTCGACCAAAAAAAATTGTAATAAAATATGTTCTTAGGATTTTTATAAAGGTTCAATATCTTCATAAGAGATTATTTAAACACTGACAAAATCCGACTATTCAAGAAAGCGGGTTGAGTTCGAGACCTCCAACAATTTCCCGCCATGATAATCCTATCCCGTCCTCCTCCTCTCTCCAGTCTCCCTCCAAACCCTAGAATCGCATCCCCTGCCCCCCACCGTTTCTCGTCCTCGAGCTCCAACCTCCTCCCCCCGCAGTGCCAAACCACCGAACGCGGCCACGAGTTCGAGACCGGCGGCACCTTCTACCGCCGAGAGAGCGCCGTCGGCCGCGACCTCGGCGTCCTCGCGGCCTCCCTGCACAAGCGATCCAGCCCCCAACTGCGCGTCCTCGACGCCATGTGCGGTTGCGGAATCCGATCCCTCAGGTACCTCCTCGAGGCCGACGCCGAGTTCGTGCTGGCGAACGATGCGAACGATGACTACAGGAGCGTGATTGCGAGGAACTTGTCGAGGGTGAGCGATGAGGGGAGGTGGCTGGTCTCCAGCAATGAAGCGAATCGGATCATGACGGAGTGTTATCTGAAGAGGGATTTTTATGACTTGGTGGATGTGGACTCTTTTGGGAGTGAATCGTCCTATTTGAGGTCGGCGATGAACTGTCTGAAGTTAGGAGGGTTGCTTTATGTCACGTCGACGGATGGTTACTCCTCTGGTGGTCATAGGCCTCATCAGTGAGTCCCTTATCTTGTTTTCTTCGTTTCTTTCTTTCTTTGATGTTAGTGCCTTATGAGTGTGATCATGATTGCTGAAATGGAAATCAGTGTCTCCTCTTAGTATGTGCGAAATTACTTCATTTTCGTCGTTTCAATAACTTGATGAAAGAAACATGTCTTTAAAGATGCACTGCTGCTGATTGATTAATGCTAGTTCTTTTGGGCAAAACGGCTTGATTAATGCTTGTTTTGATACCATATCTCATTCTTTTGAATGCTTTGCGTTGCCTGGTATATTTGGTAGCATCAGAAGTCTCGATTTTTTAAAGTTGTTTATACTGTTCTTAGCTGATGGTCTACTGTAGATACGTTTTTGTGCACCTAGTGAGACGTACTTGTTGCTGATTCTTTCTCTAGTTCATTAGCTGCATACGGAGCATATGTGCGCCCTATGCCATATTCAAATGAGGTTGGTTTGCGGATGCTTATAGGTGGTGCAGTGCGTGAAGCTTCTGTTCTGGGATATCGTGTTACTCCACTTTTTTCTTATTATTCATACCATGGACCTGTCTTCCGTGTTATGCTACGTCTAAACAGAGGAAAACTTCTTACTAATAGGTAAAGGTATTAATCTTTGACTGCTGAGTTGTTTTTCTCATATTATGAAGCTTTCTTTCTGGGTTGCTAATTATTGTCATTGTCATCTTCTTACACTGCAGGCATTATGAATTTATTAGCTACTGCACCAAGTGTGGACACTCCCAATCATATTCGTGGGATGAACTTAGTAAATTAAGTTGCACCTGCAATAAGGTGAAGGCGTCTTTTCATTCTTTTTAACAAGGTTCTGTTGGTATGCTCATTCATGTTCCTACAGTTAAGGAATGGCTATGTGGGCTAAAACACCATCATGCTTTTCATCTGGATAGAATTGTGTGGAACTCATTTCCACATAAAACATTTTTTATTGAGACCATAACTGAAGCCCCATTATGTGAATGCTTATTGTTCCTTAAGTGCGGTAGTGATTAGCAGTATCTGAGTAGAAGTACCCAGCTAACCACACTGTTCTCTATCAGAAAGTGAAGGTGAGGGGTTCAAACCCCAACTCTGGTGCGTTTCGTGGTAAGGGCATTTTTCAGTTTTACCTAACCAAAAAAAAAAAAAAAAAAAGGACGTCTCCCAGCCAAAGCAATCTACTCCTCCCTCTTAACTGTCTTATACAAATGTTACTGTGGTTCAAAAAGCAGATTTCATCAGATTGCCCCAAATCTCGTTTTTTCCAATGCTTGTGGTCTAGACAGCTTTGACTTATCGTCCATCTCCTGACCAGTTTCTTGTCTTGTAAGTACATTTTCTATTTTTACCTTTCAAGAATTTCTCAAATGCGGACTTTTCCTTGGAAGTGCTTCTGTCTGTAGATTAACTGCCATTTGCAATTTTGGGGCCACCAACAGTGCTTTTGGCCATTTCTGTGCGCTGAACATGAAATATAATTCGATCCTTGTTCTCTATTTTCTTCAATGGTTTATTCTGGTTAACATCTTCATTCTCTGTCGGTTTTGGACTAACTCTGCGTGGGTCTGTGTCATGTGTGCGCACGTGCCTCCGCGTGCACATGATTAGTTTGGGTGTAACACTAGGATTATGGTATATCTTAACTTGCATACAGCATGTCTTGATTGACGATTATTTGGGACTTGTCAAGACCTATTATTTGCGAGAATTAACTAGAAAAAATACTGACCAATATATGAACAAATCAAGTTGGTAATAAGTATAAGCTGACTGAATTGGGTTAAATATATGAACTTAGTTTAATGCTGCGTGGTAGTGGCCATCATGGTTAAATGTTGCAACTATATTGAAATGCCCATGCCTACATATTTGCCTCCTTAGTGGAGTTGAGGAACAAATCATTTTTGTATGCATTTGAAATATCAAACAATATCCCGTACTTCTTTTCAGGAGGGAGGGTCGCTTGTTGTGTCCGGGCCTCTCTGGACTGGACCTCTGCATAGTGCATCCTACCTCACAGAAATGTCAAATATGGCTGAGCAATTGGGATGGATGGGCAATGGCACAGGAACTGACCTTCAAAAACTTTTGCAGCTGATGGTGGATGAGAGTGACCCTAAGCTACCATTTGGTTACATCAAATTGGATGAGGTCTCTTTCAGTTATGTTCTTCACGTATATTTTTTTCATTCCTTTGGTCTTTGGTAGATGTTTGAATCATCAAATATTAGAATGCGAGGTGCCTTGGAGATAACGACATACTCTTTGGAATATCTTAGGTTGCCAGCCGTGCCAAAATCAACTCCCCTCCACTTAGGACCATGATGAGTGCCTTGCAGAAGGTAACTTTGATCCTCTTGCACATAGTATTTAAGTCTTGAATGTTACCTATCAGGTAAATGTCTGGTCAATTATTTATGATAAGGTCATTTAGAGGAAAGGGCTTCTTGCTTCTATGAGCAACGAAAATGGCTAGTAGTAAATTTACAAAAGCAAGGTAATGCAGTTTCGTGAGCCAGAATATTGTCCTTCTATATGCATACTTTCCTGGAGAAGATACTGCTGTGAATGAAGAGTTTTTTTTCTTTTTAAATTTCTCTATCGGTAACTCGTTGAGCTGCATCCTTTTGTGGGGCATTCTTTATTTGCTGGATTTATAACGTACCTGGGAGTAGGGCAATATTTGGTAGCATCTCACTCTTTCCCATATGAATGGAAACTCCCTGGGCTTTTTGTTTGGTTGCAGGAGGGATATGCAGTTAGTAGGTCACACATTGCAACCAATGCCATTAAGACAGACTGTCCTATGGCTACATGCATTAGAATTGCCAAGGAGGTTTAACACTGTTAATTAATCATGGTGCGGAGCTGCAGTGCCTGCGACGCTTAAGAGTGCACCCATTTCGGAAGCATCAGTGAAGAAGCAACCTTTACTTAACGGTAAAGCGAGTTTTTTAATATGATAGCTGAAATATGCATTACGAGTATAGCAAGTACTATATTTTGATGTATGCAGATCGAACTTAGGCAGTGGAAAGCAGACCCTCAAATGCATAGGAGCAGTCCCTGATCTAGTAGCTGATAACATTAATTTGGAGCCATTACACGTGAAACCCTGCCTAAAGTTGTAGTGATCACATGAGCCATCTCGTATCTTTCGAAATAGCAACATAGAGAAATTTAGCTTTTGCGGAACAATGATAATTTTTCATGCCGGGTCCTTCCATATGGGCTACTATTTCGTTCAAGTAATTGACTAGAAATTGGACTGCTTCAAATACCTGAGAGCCTCAGCCTTTTTTATCATACCATCACTAATTGAGAAGTGCATATGAGCAATCAAACGTCAAGAGAATTGGTAAAATATGCCGAATACAATGAAAAATGGAAAACTGCAACTGTTCTGCCCGAGATCGACTAGGTTTGCCGTTTTAATGATGGAATCTTTATTGACGAGTAAATAGTAGTATTGAGGCTGAATCTTCATTATGAGGGTGCCGCCAGCCATTAGGCGGGTGATCTTTATGTGGCTGCAGTGCAAATGCTGTGCAACCCGGGTTGGGTTGAAAGCCTGTTGTTTGCGAATTTAGGGCCCTTGAAATGAACCCAAAAGTGGGCCATAATCCCAATGTATTCGCCCAGGCCCTTACTAGGCCTTTGGAGAAAACGCCCGGGGCCGGTCTATACGACTGGTCTTATGGGTAAAGGCCCATGGGTTGGTTGTTTGGACCCCATCATTAATGGGCTGACAAAGAAAATCTTTTAGCTTGTTTGAGGCCATTTGTCGGTTAATTTGGGCGACCAAGACCAAATAGGGCCCTAGCCATAATGGCCCGAAAGCGAACATCATTCAAGTCCACATCCACGCTACTTTATGCTGAATGGACCCACGAAGTCCAAACAGGCCCATCATATTGGCGAAAAAGCATTAATCAAGCCAGTTCGAGGCCCATTTTCATACTGGTAAAATAATTTTTGGCCCGGATTTGGGCCCATCAAGTCGAAGGAAGGGCCCTTTTCGGGTGCAAGTAACTTCATGTAAGCCCAGGCAGAGGCCCATGGGCCGGTCTTGGGCCCACGAAGCAGAGAAGGGCCCTTTTGGATCGCAAAGGCACCTCACTAAGCCCAGGTCGAGGCCCATGGATTTAATTGGGCCCACGAAACAGTAGAACAGGCTTGGGGGTCGCGAAGGCACGTCATTTAAGCCCAGTCCAGGCCCATTTTAGTCCCATGGGCCGGCCCACAAAGCAGATGAGAAGGGCTCCTTGAATTCCCTTACCAAACTTTCGTTCAAGTCCACTTCTAGGACATTTTAGGCCCATGGAATGATTATTTTGGGCCGAATATAGGCCCTGTAGGCCTAACAGAATCCTCCTTAATGGGCCCAAAGGCAAATCAATTATGCTCAATGAGAGGCCCATTTTAGACCCATGGAACGATTAATTTGGGCTTAAATTGCCGTTTGTCTCTCTCCACTACTTGATGGGGGGTTATAAGATCATGCAGACCGTAAAATTGCAGCGATAATTCGTTTATCCCTTGGCCAAACGAACGTAATGGTAGCTAACCTGCAGACAGTTCGGCAAATGCAGGCTAAGTTAACCCAATGGTAGCTAACACATCATCTTACACTCCCCGCATACGTGAGAATGTAAAGTCTATGGATACCAAAGTCCGATTCAAGGCGGCCATGCATGCCACCAATTCAGCAGCACTCAAATTTCCATGTAGGGCAAAGGTATAGTTGCCTATGCTATGTATTTCAGACTGATTCCCTGGTCTAGATGCACATTGATTAAAGAAGGTACCTAAAATCTGAACAAGGACTTGAAGAAGAGCAATATAGTACTTACGGGCAGCCGCAACCATACATCAAAACTTTCAAACGAAAAAATATTGGTCCCGAAAAGCCATGCATGCAATCAGTAGCACTTGGGATTATGCAAGACTAGGTTCAGTTTGCCTCAGGTGCGAGCAGGAGGGCCTCCAACACGAGGTGCCTGACCAGGCTGACCAGGCTTCGGTGCATCGTCCTGCCAAAAAAAAAAAGACATAATAAAAAATCCTGGCATTACAATGTACAATTGAAGAATTAATGGAGATGTCGAGTTATCAAACCAGAAACGTGCGAAAATATCATCTTACCCTAAAGGCCTGTTACTACCAAGCTTAAAACTAAAGAACACTCAATAGGATAATAATTACCGAAAACAACTTCTATATAAGAGCATAAGCACCAGAGAAGATCATCGCCATCATCAACAGTATCAATAGCTGGCACATATAAACCAATCAAATGCTGTAAAACCTTCCTTCAGACACAAGACACATCGTGCCCAAAAAATTGCACTATGGAAACTTTATCAAGCAACAATTTAGAAAACAGACAAGACATACGGGATTGGTGTTTCCAAGGAAAAAGCTATGGGCTAGACAAACGAATAAGAAAATTTTGATTGTAGGACCATATGAGACTGGTATTTAGAAATACTAAAAGCCTTTTTTGAAGGGTAAACAACAGAACCATGTTGAAATAATTGATGTTCTGATGGAGAGAAAGGGAAAGAGCAAAATCTATTCGCACCTCATTGATTGTTAAAGGATAAGATCACATCCTCCTACCAGCCAACAGACTTAAGCTCTTTTCTGTCTCGTTCCAATTTTATGGGACGTCTCCGACGAGACTACACTAAACTATCATTGACAGACTAGACTAGACAACAGAAAGGCAAAATTCAAGCTAGCAGTACTCGCAAGGTACAGAAAAGGACCAATGCAAGAGATGAAGGCAAAGCTAATGACATTCAAACTAAAACTAGGAAAACAGCACAAGACACACAATGCATAATAAAAATAAAAGATCAACAAGAATAGCAGTAAAAGGTATTGGAGAGCATACACGGCGTCTGATGAAGCGCTGTGGAGGCGCTCGGTTCCTCCTATTCGTGCGAGATCGAACCCTCACAACATGGGAGTGGATGGCACACGACACACAATATTGCATCTTGGCATACAGCTTTGGAAGAGTATAATCTACAAGAGAATGCCGCATTCTATTTAGAGAAAACTACGCATAAAAATGACAGACACCGACAGAATTTCAAAAAGAAGTGGCAACAGAAGTATGTAATTACTGTCATAGACGCAAGCTTCTTGGACATCTCTGACAGCAGCTTGCTCGACAATATTCCTCACGAGAAACCTCTTGATTGCCTTGTCCTTGATTACAACAATCCAGAACACAAGTGAATAACCACAGAATCGAGCAACAACACATCCCTCATGCTGCATTAGCTAAACCGCCTACGGATCTAAGCGAAACCAGCCAATCGACACTTTTAAAGATCGTCACTACATGAGAAAAACGATAATACAAGAAAACACAAGGTACAAATTCAGCAAACAGAAACACAATCGAAATATGACAGAGCTATTCCATCTGAGATGATTCAGCCATGAACTTGTACGAAATTAAGCAAATCGAACAAATAAAAACTAGCAAGCGAAAGGATAGATTCATGTACTCATACGCAAAAAGCACCGACAGCAGAGACAGATCGAAGGGACCGGAGCGACTGAAGCGTCGGTTACCTTAGGACAGCACTTGCCGCAGTTGGAGCAGCGAATGAACTTGACATGGCCTCGGCCGTGCTTGTTGCGACCTCCGTTCCTGCGCTTGAAAGTCTGTGTTCACAGAGAGGAGAGGGATCATCGGCAAAAGAACACGGCGAGGAGTAGAAAACACCTTTGGATGTAGGAGATGGTGGTGGACTACGATCATACCATTTTGCGAGCTGCGGCCGCTTGCACAGATGGTCTCGAAGCTCTGGCTTCGTCGGCTCGTTCTCGCTAGGGTTTGCGCTTGTTATCTCAACGAAGCATTTGTGCCGAGGGGGCTTTTTCGCTTTTATACGGACACCCGTGCAAAACCCTACGCCGTTGCGAATTGTCAGATTTGCCCTCCATAGAAAAAGAAGGAAAAAAAGTAATAAATTTATCCCATAATTATCCGTATCGGTTGGTTTTTATTTTGTACCTTTTAAATTGTCTTTTATTCAATGCAAAATACATAAAACTTCTTGAAACATCCATTCACGCACAATTTTTTTGATTATTTTCCAAAAGTTAATGATATTAAACCTTTGCATGAGATACCAAAAACCGATGTCTTACCACTTGGCTATACTTCATATGGCCTGGTTTGGAAGGTAGAACGGGGAGAGGGGTAAAGGGAGAAGGGGCAAAATGACCAATTCAGTTTTTCGTTCATCTAGGTAAGTTGGTAAGGCTGACAGAGACCGTTTCTCACTTAAAAAATTGGGAACTACGATCACGAAATTGAGAGAATTCAAGGGATCTGGCTCTCAAGTCCGTGGTCCAACGATCCAGAATTTGTCATCATAATGAACAGTTTCATTTCTTTTTTCAGGAAATTAAAGGATAGTCCGGAGTTTGTTTTCACCAGTAAGAAAGATGTTATGCAATTGCGCTACTAAAGCCATATGGATGAGCTAGAACTTCTTCATAAATCATGGGACCTGATGAACAAAAAGGTTTCTGCGACCCATCTTAAGAACAGGGGAGAATACAAGGTTCCAGCACCCAGAAACTGAGAGAATTCACATCAGTTCAGCTTATTCCATGGTCAAGGGTACACATTTGCAAATGAAAATACCTTCCAGGATCTAACATCGCGTCATATTATTTCTTTGCTGAATCGACAGGTTAACTCGGTAAGCTCTCTCCCAGATGGATATCCATCGACAATTTGGTGAATGGAAGAAGAGCTCAAGGGCATTCTTTTCCGTACAATTCACTGGCATATTTCCAGTTAATGACTTTCCATATGTTCTTCAGGTAATCTGGTCTCACATTCTTGTACTGCAGAAAGAAACAAAGGAGGCATCAAGAATGACTAAATAATGCCACTGACCAAATCGAGTACAAGTTCCACAAAAGAAGAGACTCCCAAGAAAAAGTGCACTATTACCGGCATGAACAAGCATCAGATATCCGACTGGAATAACTGAATTTGCTATTTCCAACCCCATAGGGTCCGAAGAAGTTCCATATGACTATAAGTGACATGTAAATACAATGTTTCATCTCACCATTTATAACTGCTATCAAACATGCTTTCCCCCAATTCTCACACTTCGTATCTTAGGTCTCTAAGACCCAGCTATCCAATAAGCTGAAAACCTTCAACAACAACCCCCCCTCCCACTCCTCTTCCCCTTTCCTTCCTCCTCTTCATGTCCTTAACCCAGAACTCCATCAGAAATATGTGTAGATATTTCACTTGCTATAGTCATAAACAACTACGTGAATCCCTCAAATGGTCATGCACACGTAACTGTCCAATAAAATTCATAACTTTAGCTTTCTCATGCTCAGTAAATGCTTACAACAAATCACAAGTCACAATGAAGTTCAATATTTCAGGGAAGCATGAAGAGTAGTAGGATAATTAAACAGACTACAATGTCCAAGCAGATGAAAGAGTTCCATGCTAATGATATGTGAAAATCCAGAGCACCCAGAAGTGAAGACATACCTGCAGATAATACGCATGCTCCCACACATCTATGCCAATCAAAGGAACTAAACTTGGTCCCTTGGTCACCAACGGATCCTGTTAAAATACAGTAATTGTTTAACCCATTGTTATCGATAGAACAGATTTCACTCCAAACGGCACCCCCAGGTGGGCCTACCTGCATACATTGTTATATACACACGAGATGGAGTACTAATCCAGTACGTCATCTACATCAAGACTTGGGTGTCTAGACCACCACCATTTAATAAGAGAATCCCAGTGACTTCCCTTTCAAAAAAACAATTTTCATATTTTCTCCCTCCTAACAAGCCAGCAAGTTGCTTGAGGGGTCATATTTAACTTCCTCTCACCTCGTTACTAGACGTTTGCAGTCATAGGATTATTAGATAAATCACGAGTAAGTGAATGATAGAAAATCTAACAGAAGGCGAGCATCTTACTGAGCAATTGTGAAACTATAATCTCATGTTACAGAGTTCAGGAAGGAAAAACAATTCATCATTCTCCATCGAAATCTACCAGTAGAATACTAGAGGGCTGTGTCCATTAAAGATTTAACCTACTATAGCACATCCCCTGGATTTAACAGTATTAAGAACATGGCTTGCACAAAAATCAAATAGTCGTCTACAAGCCTGTAATGTTGTTGCAGAGGCCATTGCTCCTTAGTCTGGGAAAGCCATACATTCACAATGAACCTCATTCTACAAGACCTCAGTGATGAGAAAACAACCACAGACATCTGGGACCCACACAAATCTAACAATGCTAGGGAGAATGAAGATGAATCCACAAAAACCATAACATTAATAAAACATTTGTGAATTAAAAAGTGACTGAGCTAACCTGATTGGATGTGGTTTCAACCACCAACTTCTTCAGCTCTTTGTCCACACCAAGCCACTGCATAGTTAAGAAAGTGCCAAAGAAGTTAATTAGCCTGGCAAACGGGACAACAATTGGATGATTAGTACGTACTAAAAGAACAAGCAAAGCAAATAAAGCAGGATTTCAACTGCAGAATGAGAACTTTACCACCCATCCAGAGCCCTGTAAAGCAGCAC
Source organism: Rhodamnia argentea (assembly GCF_020921035.1). Classification (NCBI taxonomy): domain Eukaryota; kingdom Viridiplantae; phylum Streptophyta; class Magnoliopsida; order Myrtales; family Myrtaceae; genus Rhodamnia; species Rhodamnia argentea. Next base: position 1,842,794 of record NC_063154.1, on the reverse strand, counting down.
CTTCTGCATTCATTTTCTGCACAAGTGCATCTAAAGAGCCAAAATGATTGTCAATGGCCCAACCGAGGGAACCTTTTGGTGGCTCACCACCTCCTCCCTGCATTACCCAACAAAGGAGGTCAGAGAGTCCCCAAGCAGCAGCATGGATCAATTTGTCAAACAAGCATTTACCTGAATTGGAGCAAGATTTTTCCAGAATATGGAGTGATTAACATGACCTGAACATAGGTTACATTCACAAAATCATAAGAGGAGCAAAATCAAAAGGATAATAACGAGCTAAGTGGCAAAAGCTAATCTTTACTTGTTGAATATGCACATAGAGAAAATAAAAATGAAAATTTAAGATAGTTGGATAATCTATGAAACAAGAAGAGGTAATAGAAGGGCCGGCGAAGCCATCAGTGCTCTTAGAAAAAACACAAAATTTCTGCAAATTGTTTTCAAACAATAGACCTGAACGAAACATGTTTCATATGTGATAAAGTTCTGTAAGAAAGTTCAGTCACAGGTGTTGTTCAACACGCCTTTGCAAAACTGTGTGAACTACCACCACAATGCCTATGAAGCTTACTTAAGAATGAGTTGGTAATATCTGATACAACATCTCACACTTGTTCATCACATGCTGTAAATTATTCCTATCAAGCAAAAAAGAAACTCAGATACCCTAATTCCACCACTTTTCCACTTTCATTTAGTTGGTAGCAACTGCAATAAGAATGTGATGACAAATAAAACCTACCGATACAGTGACTTCTCTAAGCAACTGTCATCAGGATGAAAAGACAACCCTCGACAAAATTTTCCTCCTAAGTCAGTAAGCACAACACAATCTAAGTGTGGTCACATTTGAATGCCACCCATCCTCACTACTACCATATAGATCCAAAACTTGTCACTCAGTACATTCTAAAGTACCACGGTTCATTAGGAGCACCAGCGCACCATTCACATCAGTATAGAAAAAGCTATTGACAACCAATCAGACATTGGTGAGCTATGGCAGACAAATGCTAAAAAACCAGGAACTTTGGCTCTAGAGAGCAGCTCACCCATCAAGGATTTGACATGAGTTGCGACTGCAGATAATAGATTTATCTCGCTAAATGCTGGCAAAGCCAGATTAGTCACTTTATATACGCCACAAGTTTCCTCGCAAAGAATAGCTCATCTTTGAAATGTGCCGCTTATTATATTCAATCATCCATGAGTTGAATTCTCGACTGCCTTTCACTCTCGATTTCATTGAATCGAGAAGCTTTGATCACGAATTACACCTTCCTTCAGTCAATTAACTTTAAGTGGAAAAAAGTCAAGAGCATTTTTCTAGTTCATCTGTTTTGACAAATAAGACTATATGCTAATTGTGTTCAGTGCCGTGACTGCAACCTTAACAGGTCTGCCTAGTCCTCATCATTTCTCGAGTAAACACTTTACATCACTAAGGGTTGACTCCAAATCAGAAGATAAGCACCTCTTCGACAAATTTGAACGAGGCAATTCATTAGGGTCCTTTTTCTATGCAACGGCAGGCAACATTTAAAAACAATCTGAACACTTGTCGAGTCCACGTTAGACAAGAGAATGCTCGGTCAAGCTCGCTCCGACAAATTTCACGCTCACTTCCACATCGTGTCGAAGTTCGACTCTTAGAAAGCGAAAAAAAAAAAAAAGAAGAACTAATCCCAGACAGAACGAACAAATAAAGGACAAAACAGAAAGCATCGAACCTCCGCCATTGAACTTGATGGCGCTCTGCAACTTAACGACGGCCGGAGCGTCGCCCTTGCTCATGGCATCGTGGAGCTGCTCGAGCGCCTTGTTGTAGTTGGTGATGTAGGCCTGGTGATGCTTCTGGTGATGCAATTGCATGATCTCGCCGCTGATCGCGGGCTGAAGAGCGCCGTAGTCGTAGGGGAGATCGGGGAGAGAGAAGGTCTGGAGGCCACGGAAGCTCGTGGTGATACCGCCATTGGAGCTGAAGCCTGAGGCAGAGGCTAGGGTTCTTCTGGTCAACAGCGGACGAAGAGCCATCGGAGCTTCTTTCTGCGGGAGCTGATTTTCAGAGCCAAAATGAAACGAGGGCAAGACTCGGAGCGGGGTTGGGCGCTGAAGTTGGGGAACCCCGTGGCCACTCAACGAGTGACTCGGTGAGTAGGACACGTGTCACCTAAGACAAGACGAATATGGAACGGGTTTTACTTACGAGGGACTCGAAGTATACTTTTTTTTTTTGAGCTTTAACTCGAAGTATACTTATTGAGAGATCCTTTGAGAAGATTTTTGTAGTTTGAAGAGGCAGCAGCTTATTACATGTGAAATATATGTTCTGAAGCTTGATTATTGCAAACTAAGTATACCAGAAACTCTTATTAACATGATTAACGAAAAATTTGATTTAATAAATGAGAGAGGTGTCCAGTTGTCCCGCAGTCCCGCACTATCACTCTCTACTCATGGAGAGAAAAAAATAACAATTGCCTAATCGACGCTGAGGTAGTGGTGCTGACCTCCTCGATCTTCTCATTTCCCTATTTTCTTTTACATTTAAATGTTTACCACTTACGTGACATGATATGTCATGTTTGCTAATCTCGTAAAATTGTCTTGCTCTTTATTTAGAAAATTAAAATTAGTATATATTATGATACATATTACAATTCACGTATCGAGGGCTTTTATATCATCCATTAATGTGAGATTAGAATTTCTCAACTTACCCAATATAATTAATGTGACGAGTAGGGTCTCGCTTGAGAAGCGAAAAACTCGACCGTGAGCAATAAAGGAACTTATCTTGCGGGCAAGGAAGAAGTACATCATCATCTATCATCTCCATTAATTTTGCAATCAAGCATCCGAAGAATGAGAAGAAACAATCTTGGCCCACTTCCTTGAGTGGGATTCTTCGGCACGTGACCCCCTCACGTTAGCTTGAATAATCCAATCTGGAGAGACTACATGATAAACGGGACGTGGGCTAAACAAAATGATTAAGGAGCGAAATGGTTGGTCACGCGATTATCTTGACATTCATTAGTAGCTTCACATTCGTTCGAAATTCTGCTCGGTCGAGATGCTTCATTGGTCTCGAGAGTCCCGGTTGCAGCAACTCGATTTCGATCGTTGAATCTAACTTTAATTCGACCTATAACAAGGACACTTGGACATATAAAGCAAAGGCACTCATCCGATCTAGGTGGTACACAAGATCTAATGATTTTAGAGGGTTTGGCGCACTTATTAACCAACTAGTTAAAAAGATCACAGCTTTATATCAACTCAATGATGCCACACATTCAAGACTCTGCACTCAAATGCCCTTCATTTCACCATTTTGTCCACGCATTTTTTTTTTCAGTTCCTGCACTGAATTCTGGGCTCAAAAAGGAAGAGCAGAATCGCCATAGTAGTTAACGAAGATTCACCCGACAACAAAAAACAATCATCAATGCGAGTAGATATCATTAAAAAGTTGTCCAAATCCAAATCCAAATCCAAATCCAATTGGGGAATTACAATCTACAGACCCTCACAGTGATATCCATGGTCTTAACTCAATCCAGAGGCAACCAAGAATACCCCCTCTGTTCCTGTCTTGATTTCGATCCCTGGTCTCTGCAAACTCACAAACACTTCTTTTCTATATCTATGTATATATATATAGATCGTATATATAATTAAATTCCTAGCGGGTGCCCAAAAGCCACCTCAGCAATAGACGGCCCAAAATGGCCAAAACATTCAATTTCTCCTAACCCTGCTCTGTTTTCACCAGCTTCCCATTTTGATACCAGTTCTGTTGGTTTTCAGAACTGGCCACCTGCAAAAGTCTGGCCGAATTGCCAGTTGGAGGGCACGACGTCGTAGCTGGTGATGGTCCTGCCATCGCTGGTGGTGACTTGGAAGGAGAGAGACTGGCCATTGAGGTAGGAGTTGCTCTGCCAGTTCTGGCCCCAGTTCCTGGACATGGTCTGCCACCCGGTCTTCGAGCCCTTGATCGACACCGAGTGCACATCCCCTGCTCCGGCCACGTTCGTGATCAGCACCAGATTGAAGTAGGAGTGACCGTTGATCGTGAACCTTACGCCTCCTTTCTTCGCGCAAGGGACCCTGCAGCATCACCCACGTGACCGTATATAAGTCAGCAAATTTCACTTTTAAATTCTTCGTGATTGGTTGAATGGTTTTGAAGGGAAGGGAGGGGAAGGGAAGAGTTGTGTAACCTTCTGAAGGAAATGGGGACGATCCCGGCTCGGTATTGGGCGATTTGGAGGAACGCGGGCTCGGCCATATCGAAGTGCTGGAGCGGGGGGTTGCACCAGCCGCCGTCGTCGTTGGCGAGGGCGTTGTTCGGAGGGCAGAAGTTGGTGGCGGTGACGGTGATGGTCCCGGGGAGGCACCACTGGGGGTCGTCGTTGCACTTCATCTCGTAGCAGGACCCGCAGCTCAGGCCGTCGTTGAACAGGGCGGTGCTGAGGGCTGCGGTGTTGGTCCCATAGCCCTGGCTGTACAAGTTGCCGTACCCGCAAGCACCCCCTGCATGAAAGAAGGAAAAAAAAAATATAATTACTTTAGCGGACTAAGATACAATTATTCATCACACTTTTAGCGAAAGTCTCCTATGCAGAAGTCACTTTAGAAGAGGCGAGGGTACAAGCGTAAATTCACCATAGCCAACTCCTAGGAAAGACAATTATCTTCCTTAAATAGTTGATTTATGGGAAGGCAGCAGATTTTGTACGTTAGAAGATCCGCCTTCCAGCATAAATCAACGGGAGTTGTCGAGCGAAGAGAACGGGGGGTGCAAATGGACTTGCGTAAAACAGACGTACCCATGGTGCCGGACGCATCGCCGCCCCCGTAGAAGGTGGCGTGCGCACTATTCCACCCGCCATAGTCGGCAAAAGCACCTCGGAGGCACAAACCGAAGATCGCCGACACGAGGAGGGAGAATGCCGGGAGCGTCGCCATGGCCATTGCCTTTCTTCACTACTCAAACTAGAATTGCAAAGAGGGAGAGAGGGGGGTGAGGCTTGGTGGATGCTTGGTACACAAAAGCTCTCTTCTTTATATAGAGAGTTCATGCGGGTGTACGACTATTGCAGATTCGATAATTAAATGAAGGGGAGAGACAACGAAGGGTCGTTTTCGTTTTTAAGGCGGTTTGCACCGGATGGAAGAGCACATGCAAATGTTCCAACTGCCGAGCCCTAACCGGACCCCACCTGCACATGCGCTCCCTTCAACCGTTCTCTTCCTTCTCTCTCTCTCTCTCTCTCTCTCTCTCTCTTATTTTATTTTATTTTATTAATCTTTTCGCAGAGTCTTTGGTTCTTGTCCGAGACTTTGCTTCAAATGAGCAGCGATTTCAGGCGCTCATTTGGGGCGGCTTGTTTTGTCCGCCCTTGAAGTCCAACTTCTGAGCTGTGTGGGGAGCAGACAAGCCCTAAACGACAGAATGCTACGTGCATGGCGTAACCCATGATGCTACCAAAGCTTTGAGAGGACGAGGAACTTCACATTCCTACGTTTGACATTGGGGGCATATGGAAAACTCAGCTCGATCATAAGAGATTCAAAGAGCCTTGGCACGGCTAGTTCCCGAGAATTTCATATCCAGTGAACGGAATTCGACCGGTTTCTGGCTAGTCGATGGATCGCCACTAGGAAAAACAATGCTTCGCTAACGTTGACCGGCTTGACAGATTGCCGTCCGAGACATAACGATTCCTTTACTCTGTTCCAAATTCCTAGTGGGTTACCGTCCTTTTTAGTGCATAAGAAAGAAAGTTCTATGCAGTTCTACTCGGACTCTGATCAATAATTGGAACCGTTCACCTACATTTTAAAAGAAGACTCAAGACTCCTAATGGTACAAACGTCCAATGCCCAATGGCTAATGTCAAATTGAGCATCCCAACGTACGTACCACGAAGTTGGAACCAAGTAGACGGTAGTCAAACGACACCGTTCTTGATTTTGTCGTGTTACTTTTGTAGAATTCCTAGACCACGATGTACGAATAACTACCACATTGTTCTTCCTATTGCCAGTCAAAAGCGAAGACAGTGAGGATCCCAAGTCAAATTTATTGAAATTTCCCCTCCCTTTTCCATTTTTTCCCCCTCATTGGGTTCTATTCCGTGTGTAAAAATTTTCAAAGATGGCACGATCGGCTTGATGTGCGCACCATAACCGCTAGTGGAACCAACCCCGACGTCGACATCGACGTCGAATAATTCAAAAAAATCTCTCGTCTACCAACCATGTTTCGAGAATTTAGAGACGACACACACAAGCACCCCCACAAGCCACAAAAGAAAAAAAAGGCAAAAAGAAGGAAGAAACAAGAGCCTAGGACACTGCTGATTGCGATGTCAAGGATCGATCCTTTAATTTTATTTAATAAATCTTGCTTTGATCGAGCTTAATTGTTAATCGTTCTTTCTCGGCGACTTAATGACCAATCCAAGCATAGAAGCCAGATCCTAACCTCCAAATCCACGCAAAATCCATCCGCGTCACGAGCGCAATCGGCATTCGCAAAAGGGGTACGTGGCAGTTTCTGAGAACACCCAATGAATTGGATTTTAAATCCGATTCGAAAGGGATCTGACGAAGAAAATTAGAAAAATTGGTAGCCATAATTGGCTTCGTGCGCGGGTGCTCTAATCCTATGACCGGAGACCAAACTTTTTCTTGGAATTATTTGAGCCAATTTATTTGTTGCGGTGATCGGAGGGTCCCACCCGAGAAAGGAAAAAGGGCGGTTTGGATGATGGGCTGGGCCCTACCACGTGCATGAGCACATGCACCGATGCACGTCCCGCTGTCTGCGGCTCCTCCAGTTTCGTGTTCGAGCATCGTTTTCAGACAGGAGGCTCTCTATTTTCCGGCCAGACAAATACAAGTAAGAAAAATACATGTGCAAACTAATTAAAAAAAACCACCTAAGAAATTGACTTGATGCCAGAATCGACGGCTGAAACTTACTTGTCTGGCCGGCTCTTTTGTTTGATCTTCAGCCATTTGCTTCTTTTTAATTTAATAGGCTTATACGTTCTCTAATTCGAATAAGATCATAGAAATGGCTTTATACTCTCCGAATTTTCCTTTTTGTTTTGGTCTTTTTCTTTCGACGAATGTTCAATTTGATTATTTTCCACGGAGGGTGTGCTTTCTTCAATTGAATTTGACTTTTTTGAGCTAAATGTTTTTCTATGCTTTTTGATTAGTTCATACATGACTTGTGGATTTGTGCCGACACCAAAAAAAAAAAAAAAGTGATCAGAATGCACCGAAATGGCGTCCTAAGTCAGAAGTTGTGGCTCCTTACGTTGACCTTTCCAAAAGGATTCCTTTGTTTTTGCACTTGAGACAAGGAAATGCTCGCGGTAAATAGTTACTTAGCTAGTAGAATTCTTTACTCGTGAAAAGTCCAGCTTTGACTCCTGCCTTGAGAAACAACTTGGGCGGGGAAAAAAAAAGGGCTTTAGGAAGGCTCAAGGTTGTAAACAGAATCATATAATGTAAGCATGTGGCTAAAAAAGACAAAACGGGATATAAAACTCACGTGATTTATACAAAATACGTCAAGGATTTAGATACAAGTGAGCAGTATAGTGTAAGAGTTTTTCCTAATATTTGTTTACATTAATTGAGGTTGTAATTCACTGTCTTGCGAGATTAATCTATTATTTTACGGGTTGGTTTACTAAGGTAAGATATAAGGATTTTTGACTAATCTAATATAAGCTCGACATGTGTGGGCCGAGTTGAGCCCGACCCGTGATGAGAGAACCCGGCTGAAAATTCTATAATAGAGCCCAAGTCTTTCCTCCGACTCTAACGAACTCAAAACAATCTCACATAAGGAGTGCAAAAGGAGTCGCGTAATTGAAGTACTATCTCATTAATCCAGAGATACGGAGGACGATAAATGAGATGTACTTGAGATTCGGATCATCGCTATTCCTTATCAAGAACATGGATTATTCCAAATCAGGTGCACAAATTTCTCCAAATTTGAGTTGGGCGATGGGGGGCCACCATGCAAAAAAAATTGTCATTGAAGATAATGTGACCTGAAACTGAAAGTAACAAAAAGAATTTCCCCTTGCAAAATGAAGATCTGATGCAATATCTAAAGAGGGCATTCTCATCCGAGCCCACATGGGGGCAGGGCAGATACAATATCATCATCCTTTCTGGAAATCAAGTGCGGTTGTCTCGGCCCCTTTTAGTTTTCTGGCTCCTCCTATTTTTTCCTCGGCAAAAAACGAACAAGAGTCCTTGATTTCATACCTGAAAGACACACCTTATCCACGACAGCAAAAGGTGCTTCAGACCAGAGACCAGATCCACAAAAGGGCATGTGGGTTCTATCCAAATCCGCAACGGGCGTGCGTAAAAGTGCGAAAGCGAAAAGCGCCCTCGGGACTTTGCCTGGTGGGAGTCCCCCACATCCTTGTGCCAGACTCAGTCGCGGAAGGAGCAGACACCCAACATGGGAATGGACCCTCACCTCCGGAACGGGGTCTCATGCTCTCTGTCTCTCTGTCTCTCTGTCTCTCTCTCAAGTGGGCAGCTTTGTGGATAACATGGCGATGTAGCGTCAGCTTGGAAACAGCCTCGTTGGAGTTCTTGAACTGAGGTGAGCATGCGCCCCGAAACTGGTAAAGGATCCAAAACACTCTCTCATGCCCATTAAATGCAGTGGGGGTGTTTGAGAAAATGCGCGGTTCTTGATCTTTTATAAGGTGACAAGCAAGGGATGTTTCATTGTTTTTGAGACCCTAACGTTGTTCAGGCTTTGATATTAGCTGGTTAAAAGATGGGGTTCGCGAGGTCAAGAGGGTCCCTCGCCCTTCGCTCGGCAGTAGGGTGCTTTAACAATCTTTGCGGATACGAATCCAAGTGCTCCGATGCGACTTCTTGCATTTGAGTTCGTGTTGCAGGTGATTGACAATCAAGGTTTTGGCGTAAGGGCACTTTAAGTGTTAATATTTATATGCAACGCTCACTTTAGTGTCGATATTTCTTTTTTTTTGGGATCACTTAAATGACAAAAAAAAAAAAGATTTCTTTAGTGCCAACAGTAATAAATTCCGACGACTTTATCAGAGTTGGCACTTAAATAATAATTTTTTCAAAAAAATTGACATTTAAGTGAACCAAAAAATGATCATTCTACCTTACCAAAAAAAAATGATCATTCTAGTGTCAAATCGAAGAAAAAATGATCACTTTAGTGCTAACGGCAAGAAATTTCAACACCTCATCAAAGTTGGCACTTAAATAATCGTTGTTAAAAAAATTGACACTTAAGTAATTCAAAAAATATATATATTGGCACCATAGTAAGCGTCGTACTCAAATATTAACACTTAAAATGTCATTTTGCCTCAAGGTTTATCATAACGAGGGTATTAGGTTTGGGGTTTATTTTTTGTGAAAGGATCGACCAATTTTTGTTTGAATGGGCGAGAAGAATAATGGTGTTGAGTTAATAAGATCAAAAAATTGTTCAAAAAGTCATAAGGCTATTTTACGACGACCAATTCAATTTAAAACCTTTCAATTTTGTCAATTTAGTCCTAAACATATTGTATGGATTCAATTGTATCAATTTAGTCCTAAATTTTTGACGATTTGCCAATTTAGTCCTTCCAACAAATTTTGGCCGGATATCACTAACGTGGCGATCCGATCAAGATTGCCGAAGCGTCACATTTGTACTTACAAAAGTGGATGTTTCACCCTACGTAAATCCATTACCATTCCACTTTCAAGGAGATCCTTGCTGCCAAGTATGGAATCAAGAAGTTCAAGTTCCATCTCATTGGACATTATTTTCTCATGGAAATAGATATGTCCTCTTTTCCCCAAATGTTAAAATTCAAGCAAAAATAAATCCCTCATCCCCGGTTGCTAAGGTGGGCAGAATGGTTCTCAAAATATTCCTTTGACACTAAACATTTTGCAAGAAGCAAAAACATTATTGCGGATTTCTTATCCCGACCCAAGCAACCAGTTTCTTCAATCAACATGTTTGTCAAAGAAAAAAAAAACCCATACGAGACACTTTCCGTGTTGTTTTTTTTTTTTTTTTGGTAAGGTACTTTCCGTGTTGTTGATTTGAGAGAAAACCAATGGAATTCCCACAAATACCCCCCAAATGTTCCGGACTCGATTCAAGTCAATCAACTTGATCAGAACCTCAAAATCCAATTTTGACATTATCATTATCATATTTTTAAAGATTATAGTGGTTTAATGTTAAGACCCAATGGCTTTCACTCTCACTATCCATTCATTTACCCTATGAAATGGACTCCAGACTTTGAATTCCCTAAAAAACTGAAATAGATGTTTTGATACATGTTTAACCCGTACGTAGTAGCCATCGAGTTTCCCACAGAAAAAATCATCAGAACCTTGTCCAAAGCCCTCATGGGAGACAACACTAACTAGAAAAACATGATTGATATGGTCCTTTGGTTTCAGCCCCTTTATCCTTGGAGAGAATTATTAAAATCACAATGGCATGAAGGAAGACCGGAATCAGAGAGATACACTATCATGCTTTTTTACAAACCATGGACATTTGTTACGAACACGGGAAGTGTGCGATATGATGCCGCAGATGTTGGTACAACCACATACAAGCCTTAGCATAGTCAGCAATTTGCTCGAGTTCACAAGACCTTGCCAAGTTCCATCTCATCAAACCTTCATGAATATAGAGAACTCCGGAGGATCTTGTACCAAGAAAATCGCTCTATTCCCCCCGAGTTATGGCCATACGATGTAACGTGTATTTCATGAGACCAAGTTCACATGCATGACCGCATTCGAGAAGCTTTGTAAATTTTTCATCAAAATCAACCAAGCTCTTCAATGGATATGGATTCCCAAGATCCATGGGGAGGATCACTCTCCCAAGACTCATATGCCTTCAGCTCTCGGGATATTCCATCAAGCACCCAGGATATTCCATCCAGCTCTCAAGATATTCCGTCTAGCTCCAATTATTCGGGTATCCAGCCAGATCCAAAATTGGATGCAAAAATAGACAAGTATGAAGAAGAACGCCTTTTGCATGCGTATAAGAGAGAAAGGAATGACCCAGACAGCTCGGACTACGATGATGCTAATTATTATCCCTCATAATTGCATGCTTTAGTGCTACAATGTTTACGTCTTTTGGTTGGCTTTTCGGTATCTTAAAAGCAGAGACAGTCTTTGTCGTGTTAGTCACATGCGTGTTTGTAATAATTGGCCCATATCCGCCAAAAGTTGTTGAGTTATTATTATGTACTGTTGTTATCCACTAGCGTGCCGACGGATCTGCGTATCTGTATATTCAATAATTATGCTTTTGTCCAATAGTCTTCTCCTTTGCCTATATAAGGCCCTTCGAGTCATGTAACCAGGCAAGACTTTGCCTTCTTTGAATATTAGTGTGAAGTTTTCATACAATGAGTGTCTAAATCCTCCTATCTTCTTCTCATCCAAGCATGGTTCCTCGATTTATAGAATTGTTTCGTTAATTTTGTAGTATGATGTGGTTCAAGACGCTTTTCACTCGCCACCTTGAGTGGAACCTATGAATCAGAAATTTCTGGCATCTTGAGGGTTGAGCTTCAAGATTGAACTTGGTAGCTAAAAGACAGTCCCTTGAATATTGGCCAAGAAAGCCTGGTATTGGGGATAGCATACCTGCTTCAAACTCGGGCTTGTCTCCGCTTCCTTCTTGGTCCAACACTTGGAGTGGATAGTTTTTTTATTTTTTTCAAAAGTCAATTTTTTTACTATTTTTTCTTGTCTTTTTCATCGTGCTTGCGGGCCGCGGATCACCGGCCGAGGACCAACAACTTCTGCTGGCCCCGAGTGAGGCCCTCGCAAGGCCCTCACGGGCCATAACAAGGGGGTCATGACCCTCGCCCTCACTCACTATCTTTGATGAGGGCCTATGCGAGGGCCATGACGCCCACGTTGTGGTCGACGAGGGGTTGTGCGGAGCCACAACACCCTCGCTTCGCTGGATATGGCAAGGGCCCACGAGCCCCCGCCGTGGCAAGCAAGGGAAGGCGACCCTCGCCCATGGATAGCCACTCGCCAAAACATTCAAGAAAATAACAAAAAAATATTTTCTAAAAAAATTGTCCACGTCAGCATCAACTACGCCACATAGGATGGCCAGCATTGACTAGATCGTCAAGTCGGCGATTTTCGATCAAAATTCACTGGAATAATTACATTGACAATTTGTTAAAAGATTTAGGACTAACTTAGCAAACTTTTAAAATGTTTAGAACAAAATTGACACAATTAAAATGTTTAGAATTGAATTGGCAAATTGTCAAAATATTTAGCATTAAATTGGTATAATTGACAGATTTAGTACTAAATTTATCATATATAATAGATTTAAGACTTTTTAGACAATTATCTTGCAACAAGATACATAAAAGACTTTTCCAAGGAGAATGCATGCGATATCATACCGCAATGAATCTGCATATTTGGGCGTTCACTAGCACTTAATTATAGTTTTACGTTTAGTTTTATTTATATGATTCTATTCTTTTGGATTGCATAGTCACATTTTCATTCAATTTGCAAGACGTCATCTTTCGGGCATGATGCGTTACTTCTCCATAGGGAAATATCATAAAAAAAATTCAAGTACATGTGCCAATTTAGTCCTAAAACTTTTAAAAATTGCCAATATAGTCTATCGAGCGAATTTTGGCAAAAAATCACTAGTATGGACACTAACTATCTGCGTGACACGGCCGACACCGACGTTGACAATGTGTGTAATTTTCTCTGATTTTTTTTTTTTTCTTTCTTATTTTTTTCATTCTTTCTTCGCCAATCGCGGGGCCTCGGCGAATGGCCAATGGCCGCCCAAAGGAGATAACTGGCAACAGCTAAAGGCTACAATCACCTCACAGCGATCTAGCAAGGGGCAACCTCCCCAACCTTGCTAGCTTCAGTCAAGGCTCGACCTCACTGGGATAGGGGCAACCTCGCTAGCCTCCAGCGAGGCTCACTTTGCCAAATACGGCTAGGTTGAGCCTTGCTCGAAGCTAGTGAGTGGCATCGCTTGTGATCGGTCGCCGACCATTGCCAGGGCATGAAGGAAAAAAAGAAAGGAAGAAAACAAAATAAAAAAAAATGTAAAATTTATTCACGTCAACGCCGACCGTATCATATAAGATGATCAACATCCACGTCGGTGATTTTCAGTCAAAATTAGCCGGATAGATTATATTGACAAATTATCAAAAGGTTTACTAATACGCAAGTTCATTCACTGTCACATGCAGGCAATGATGACATACCACAACTTTTGAATGTATATAATTAATTATACAGGGGGGAGAGAGAGAGAGAGAGAGAGAGAGAGAGCTCTAGTGTTAGAACAGCAAAAGAAAAGTCATTAATCACATAAAAGGGATGTTCCCGACATATCGTATGTTGCAGAATTGGCATCCCTACATAAAGGGATGGGGGAAAAGTCTGTAAATGACAGTCAATTGGGAGCTTTTAAGTGATGAAGAAGATCACTGTTGCATTGCCTCAGAGAGAGAGAGAGAGAGAGAGAGGAGACAGCAAGTACAATTATAAAAAATGGAGCATTTCTCTTCCACCCAACAGATAGTAATTCAAAAAGAATACTCGAGTCACAAGTTAGTACACGGAGGGAAGACACCAATAACCTAGCTTTTGAACAAAGGTTCTTCTGAAAGCATCATCAGCTCCTAAACATAAATCTAGGCTGAAAATAGACAAGTCACAAAAAATTACAGCAATGGAACAGATGAAGCTACATGAAACCAGAAACTCCAATCAAATCTGAAAGAATTGGATAACAACAAACGATACCTTCTAACAGTCGACAAGTTAGTCTATTAACAATTCAACAAAAGCAGGGTAGCCATTAGTGGGTTGGCAGAGGTTGCATTAAAATGTGCTGCTGCTTTCACTGGCTGAAATGGAGGGGGCCTCAGATTTTACTATTTGAGAGCCTTTGTTACTTATATCCAATCCTTGGAATCGACCAAGAGAATCTTGCTGCATCATTTCAGAAAAGGCATTAGAATGGGCTACAGCAACAAGAGGTTGATGAGCTGTATTCTGCTGAAACATATGGAACTGCGACATCTGCAAGTTCTGGGAATCGATGTGGCCAGATTGTGGCTGGTGCGGGAAGAAGGAAGGTTTGGCATATGGAATGTGGTGCAGCCCCAGATTGTAGGAATCCGATGGGGTGATTGCTTCTCCAGTAGCAACTTTAAGCCTCTCTACTTCCTTCTTAAGGGCTTCATTCAGAGCTAACAAACAATCAGGACATAAAAATTAGCTACAAATCTTAATGAATTGGTACAAACACATACCCAAATGGAAAAGATGTGAGGTTACACATGTTTGAGAGGCTTAACTGATGAACAGGTAGACCAGAAAAGTGGTTCCCAATCATATAGTAGCCTCATGTGACATTACGGTTACCCAGACATCCATAGTTTCGGGAATACTCCAAATGGAATGCTACGTTTGCCAGAATGGCTCCCACATATAGGTTCTTTGAGACAATTACGATGAGAGAGGGCTTGATAACGAGTGCTCATATACCACAAACCGAAGAATATGAAACTTTACTCATCCTTTGATTTTTGTTGGCTAAACAAATATGGTAATGTACTTAATGTATTTCCACTAGCCCAAGTAAGTAAGGGAAAAAATTGTCGTACGACAGTGTTTGTTCTTCATATATAGGTTGAGACATACCATCACGTAGCTGAGCTTGTTGTTCCATAGCCTGTAACCGCAGCTTAAGCTCTGTATTTTCAGCTGTCAGACCTGTTGTATCTCTCTGAAGTAAAATGATATGTAAATGCCAGTGTCAGACTCCCAGTAGGTACTAGGTATAAATGAAAAGATATGAAAATGTTCATGCTATTCTTAAAGATAACTTAAGGAGCATGTATCAGCGAATTTTGAACACAAAATTATTATAAAAAAAGAACATGGAAATACTAAAAGGTACTAGGTATAAAGGAAAAGATACAAAAATGCTCATGCTATTCTTAAAGATAACAAAAGAAGCATGTACCAGCAAATTTTGAATACAAAATTTTTGTAAAAACTACTAAATTCTCTGAACCAAAAGTTCGTATTGGACCGCACCACAGAATTTAAAGTGGTAGTGCAAACCAAAATGCTTAGTGTTTGATTGTGGACCTTGTCCAGTTCTCTCCTTCAAAGCAAGAATCAAAACAAGATAATATTATTTTATCATCAACTTGTCGGTGGGATCAGAAGACAAAAATAAGTTGATGACCGCATTTTCTTGAGATCATGAGAAAGTCTTGGATGGCAAGAAGTTGCATGATCTAATTTTTATTAGGCATAGATTTACATCTGCAAATGTCTTTCTCCTTGCTATCCGAAAGTTGCAGAACTAAAAGGCGCATCAAATATGTATGAAGCTAGAAAGTTAGCTAAAATCAAGCTCTTGGTAAGTGAAGAGGCCATGTGACAAGCTGTTAAGCAACTGAGTGGAAGAATATGATGAAGACAGATATAAAATTCGCAAAGAGTCAATCACTAATATCTTAGGAAGACACAACACAAGTGCTTCAGTTATAAAGTTCACTGATAAGCGCCCTCACCCAGGATTGGTAGCCTATCAAACACAATCTACTCGTGAGCTACTTATGTGGGTAAAGACCCATCCAGAACTGATTCTGGCCTTGGAATTGGGAAACCATTCTGTCCTAGGTCAAGTCCAGGTTCCCAGAACTGGGGAATCTGACCAACTGGGCAAATTCCTAGTCCAAGAGACCCGATTGCACACGCATACATCATCTAAGAGAAAAGGAAGATGAGAATGCAATCTATAAGAACATATGCAAAGACAACACGAATTTTTGTTACATTGGCTGGGTGGGATGAACAGGATCCCCACAGCCTTGCTGATTGTGAATGTTGGAACAACCTAGTCCACAAGGTAAGATCCAAATTCCCTCTTGGCTTTTTTAATTGAACAATTCCAAGATGCAGAATATGGCTTCTATGTTAATGTTTCAAAGCTCTCATTAGGCGATCAAGATAGCAAACTCCAATTAGAGCAGGACCTACAGTACCTGCTCATAATATGAAGGATCATTAACACCACGACAATCAAAAGGACAGGCAAGTCCTAAGCTCTTCAATTCAAGCATGTTTCCCGTAGGTACATGTGCTATTATTGTCCATACCTGGAAAAGTGTGAGCTGTGCAGAGAGTGTAGTCGCTTCTGTTTGAAGGGTCTGCACTTTTCTCTCAAGTTCTGAAATATATCGGGCCTTTCTCTCTTTTGATCGTGCAGCAGACTGCCGGTTCGCGAGAATCCTGTATAAAGAATAAATTGTGAGGTATGAAGATAGATAGAGCCTAGGCCATTACTTGTACGCTTGTAAAGCAATTTAAGCGTGTTCATTTATCAAAACACATATAGAGAGATGCAGCAAATAAAAGCCCTCAAATCAGTCATTCTGAAACTGAGACGAGCAAAAGCATGAATCTAGAAAGGAGAAAATAATTAATTAATAAATGAAGTACCGTTTAGGCAGTTATACAAGAATACAATGATATTGAACTAACTCGTCAAGAGCTCAAAGAAATCTGCAAACATTTTGATAAGGAATAGAAAGTTGGTCAAACACAAAAAAATGGCAGTGGCAGCAGTTTACAATCCATTTCTAGGTCTCTCAATGGGAAGAAATCCAACTTATTGATCACAGCTTCATGCATCCATTAACTGTTTGCATGTTAATCCCCCTTCTAGGACAATAAAGTCAGAAATGCCAAGTCTTGTTTGGTATACAACTGTTGCATGGGCAGGCACGGACAACTCCATGTGGAACATGGTCTTTCGGGATGAAGCTAGTTTTAATACAATGTCAAAGTCAGTTACAAGCTCAACATATGAAGGTAACAATGATAATGCTTAACTGGTAATTCCACCAAGTGACCCAAAGTTTTGTGTCTCATCTGGTCACGCCCCTAAAGGGAGAATGTTATGTTGACAATGAAGTAGGCCTTGATTAATAAGTCACATAAGGTTCATTAGTTGACTGATTTGCAACCTAAAAATGAAGCCAGCATGCACCCGCTTCCAATTCTCAAGACTGCTCAAGGGGGGCGTGAGCTATGTGAGCAAAGTCATGACAGCTACAACCTACATGAAGACCACACATGCGCATTCCTCATGCCCTGTTTCAAGAACGCAATGCTCATGAGCCCTTCACAGAGCTGCATCTTAGGGCTTGCGAATTACAGTCTCTCTTTTGCAAATGCAAAAGCAATGGCATGGTCAACTCATGAAACTCCCCTAGTTTTACAGCTTGCAAGTTGCAACTTGAACTCAAACTGATATAGCACATGAGGGGCAGCAAACGCCATGTCTAAATCAAAACGAGGAACCTCTCTAGAGAACACCAGAATATGCCCTCGAATATCAGGAGACTCACGCATCACTTCATTGCCAAAACATCTCGTGATTGAGATAACTAAGCAACCTAACAACTCTTTTAAGCACAACCTCAAATGCGTAATCTGCTGAATCTTGGCCTAAATGGAAGCAACCCAACAAATCGCTTTGTCCAAATCACAACATTTGGCCACGATAAATAACAGAAAAAACCAGACCAGTACAGTACATTTCGCACTAAGTAACACCTGCGAGAAATTTAATTACTAAATTTTGCATATCAAATCCAGACAATGCGAGACGAGGAAAAAGAACCTCTTAGCTCTCTTTGGATCAATCGTCCACAGCTCCGCCAGCTTATCAGGAGCCATGGCCTTCTTCGCCTCTATACTCTCCAAAATCGAAGAACTGTCCACCGAGTTACTATACCGATGCCTCGGCCTCGCGCTTTTCTCTCCCATATCACCTCCACTCGCATTCTCAAGCTTCGGATCGGACGGTCCCTGCCCGTCGTCGAGCTTGGATGCGAATTTCTCAATGTCCATGTAGGTGCTGAGCAGATCATCCTCCGATCCGAAGTCCTCGAAGCTTCCGGAAGGCCCGTTCTCGAACGGATCCGGCCCCAGATCCAGGTCCTCCGGGATCCGGAAATTGACCTCGGAATGCGCTCGCCGGTGGTGCCCGCCCCGCGGGGCGGCGAGCGGGAGCGCCCCTCGGGGGTTGTGGGGAGAGGGAATGTGGGGGTTGTGGTTAGGGTTCGAAGGTGGATCTTGCATTTCCATGGCTCGTTCTTCGGCGTGTGCTTCTCTGTGCGCGAGGTGGTTTTCAGTTTCGTTCGTTATTGGAGATGGTGATCGTAGTGCCTTAATCTGTTCGTTTTCAGCCTTTGTTTTTTTTTGGGGGGTGGGGCCTGGAGGGGTCGGGTCTTGGTAGAGGTTTTTGTGAGGTTGCCAAGAGGCATGAAACGACGTCGCAGAAGTGGAGATCGGGGGGTTTTTTTTTTTAGTTTTTTTTTTCTTTTGGCTCCCTTTATTTCACATAAATTAACAATTTCAAATGACATCTTTTATATTAGAGAAAATTTCAAAAGAACGATCCGAAATACTCTTATTTTTTCAAATAAGAACTTGAAGTGAATCTTATTTCATATAGGTCCCGAAATGCTCGAATTGTTTAAAAAAAGAGCATAACCGAAGAGTATTTTTATCCTTTACTTTTTAAACTTTTCTCTTTTCAGTTTTTCATTTTTTTTTTCTTTTTACCCTTTCTTTTCTTTTTTCCTTTTCCTTTTTTCTCCACTACCCTTCCGAGGCCACCGCAGACCTAAAATAAAAAAATAAAAAGAAAAAATGTCAAAAAGAAAAATAGAAAAAACTCAAAAATTAAAAGACAAATATGCATTTCGGTTAGGTCCTTCTTTGAAATAATTTGAGCATTTCAAACCCTTATTTGAAATAAGGTCCGCTTTATGCCATTATTTGAATTTTCTCCTTTATATTTCTATCTTTTTTATTGCTCGGAAAAATGATTCCTTAAAAAATATTTTTAAGAACAATTTATATCTAGCTATTTTTTTTGAAATACCGCCGATTATCAAATTTCTTAAATAAAGGAAATGTATTAGTTATATACCAATTGAACACGTTAACGTTGACTAGTTATATTTTTTAAGTTAATAAATGTATGTGTATCGTGTTTTTTTTTTTCCTTACAAGATCACCATAACTACTTCCAATCCAAGTAAACTGGCACGACACGTGCGTGCATTATCAATTCGTGACTTTTCTAACACGGTCAGGACTGCCACTGCTCGTCCTTTCTAAAAAGAAGATAAGCAACTTTTGTCTTTTTTTTATTTAGGGCGATTTTTCAAGAGGAATTGCAAGTGGTGCTTTTTAGATTTTCCATGAAAACGGGGGATGCTGTTCATCATGCACGAGAGGCCTGCTTTCCGTTGGAGCCTTCGACCCAAAAAGACACGTCACCTGCAGAGCATGGCGTAAGATTGAGGCGAACGTGCACACGCGGGTCTGTTGCTGCGTATGGTCGGAGTCCTGTTTTCTGGTTTCCTCTTCATCTGGATGTGTAGCCGTAGACGATTTCATACATAGTTGTGCTCCTGAATTTCTCCGAAAGCCGTCGCTGTCCTTGTTGCTCTAGCCGCTCTCCAGGGGTCCGACACCCGATATGGCGAGGGCCGATCCAGAGTTGTTCTCCACCGAAATCGTGAATCGGGGGTCCGAGGACTCGGGCGTTTACGCCGGTTCTGTGGACTTCTCGGTGAGGGTTAGGAGAGCGCTGCCGGATTTTCTCAGCTCCGTTGACCTGAAGTACGTGAAGCTGGGCTATCATTACCTTATCAGCAGTGGCTTTTATCATGTAGCAGCAGCTCCTGTCGTGTGTGGGATTCTGGCCGTAGAGATTGGCAAGGTGGTCGCGTCGCAGGATTCGAGCCCCGGAAGTAGCTTGTTCGACATGGTTTCGATAGGGGTTCTGCTGGGGCTAGTCTTATATGTCTATCTCGGTCTCGTACCCCGTTCGACCTACCTGGTTGATTTCGCTTGTTTCCGTCCCCCGGATGAGTTCAAGGTACAAATTTTTATTCCTTACCGTCCATCAATCTGAGTCTCCATTAACAATGATTTTTGGCGATAACCGAGTGCTCGATTGAATGGTACTTTTACTTCACAGATATCGAAGGAAGAATTCATAGAGCTCGCCAGAAAATCAGGCAAGCACAGCGACGGAGCGATTGCTTTCCAGGAAGGGGTTCTGAAGAGATCGGGCATCGGAGACGAGACGTACTTGCCGAGGGTGGTGTTTCGTCCGGAGCATAAAATAACACTCAAGGATGGGCGAGAAGAGGCTTCCATGGTGATTCTTGGCGTCGTGAATGAGCTGCTCAAAGCTACCAAAGTGCGACTGCAGGACATCGGTGTCCTCGTTGTGAACTGCGGGTTCCTAAGTACAACTCCGTCCCTCTCCGCCATGCTCATCAACCATTACAAGCTCGGGCATGACATCCGCAGCTTTAACCTGGGGGGGATGGGTTGTGCCGCCGGAGTCATCGCAGTGGATCTGGCCAGGGACCTTCTGGCCGCCCATCCTGGCAGGTACGCACTTGTGGTGAGCACTGAAGCCGTGAGCTACACCTGGTACGACGGCAATGACTTCGACATGCTCCTTCCGAATTGCTTCTTTCGGATGGGTGCCGCCGCCATTTTGCTCTCTAGCCGCCACCTCGACAGGTGGCGCTCCAAGTATGAACTCAAGCAGGTCATCCCCACTGCTCCATTGGTACTCAGGAATAGATAGATCAAGAGCTAATCTTTCTCTCATGCAACAAAAGGAGTTCTTCATTTAGTTTCTTCACTTAATTTGCAGCTTGTTCGTACTCATAAAGGCACGGAAGATCGGAGCTTCGGATGCATACGTATGAAGGACGATGCCCGTGGTACCCGAGGACTTTCCGTGAGCAAGGACGTGATTGGAATAGGAGGGAACGCGCTCAAGGACAACATCACCACCCTCGGCCCCCTGGTGCTCCCCGTTTCCGAACAGCTTCACTTCTTCAACAACTTCCTCTTCAAAAGGGAGACCTCCAAGCCTTATCTTCCCAATTACAAGCTCGCCGTCGAGCATGTCTGCGTCCTGGCGACCAGCAAGAAGGTCCTCGACGAGATACAGAAGAACCTCGACCTCACCGACGAATACATGGAAGCGTCACGGAGGACGTTGGAGCGATTTGGCAACACCTCGAGCAGCAGCATTTGGTATGAACTGGCTTACCTGGAAGCGGCGTCTAGGATAAGGAAAGGCGACCGGGTTTGGCAGATAGGATTTGGATCCGGATTCAAGTGTAATAGCGTTGTTTGGAAAGCTCTCAAGTGCATGAGGCAGCAACCCCATAACCCTTGGGTTGACCCTCTTTGCGTAGAGGCTCAAATCTGAACAGTAGGATTAGCAATAAGACGCCACCGAAAGATACACACAAGGACACTTAGCAAACCTAGGCTTGTTGTTTTCAGCCTGTTCGCCGAATAAACTGATTTTGGCATGAGATTCCTAATTGATAGGTCAATGAATTTATTTCCCTGCTATGGCGTACGAATCCATTGATTGCCTAACACATTCAAAATGTCATCTTGACATGTTTTCAAGCTTCCACAGAGGAGAAATATGAGCTGAACTGGCCTAAAGGGAATATAGGCCGAGGCAAAAACAGGGGAAGCAAAGACGGGGCGATTCAAACTCAAAGTCTCATTCGTCGGTCACTTATTACATAGACCCATCACCAGTATCTCTCTCTCTCTCTCTCTCTCTCTCTCTCTCTCTCTCTCTCTCTCTCATTTGGACAACTTCTCAGAGAGGTTGTTGGCAAGACTGGTGATGGTGCTCGGAGACACTCCGCTGGTCCCTCCCAAGTACCACTTCTTGATCATCTGGGCCACGTTCCCGTTCTCCACCACCATCTTTGCATCCTCCTTCCCTTCGGTGCTGAAGGCAATCTGTTCATAAGCAAGCGTGTATCTGTATCAGTCCGCCAAGTGTAAATGGTTATGGAGATAGGCAAATGAGTCAAGTTCATCGCATTGTGTACCTCAGCAGTGTTGGAAGTTGCTGGGAAGTGGAATGTGATGACCGATTTGCTCTTGCAGTACTTGGACTGGAAGAACTCGACTATTTTCTCGAGGCCCTCTTCCTCCTCCTCCTCGTACTTGTCTTCAGCCGCAAGCCTGTCCCTGACGGCGCTCTCCAGAAGCCCCCCGTACTGAGAGCCTTTGATCTCTTTGATCACGACGATTCTGAAGAATTTCGCTACAGGGGCTGCACAGTTTGATGGTCCACAAATCAGCGAGAAATGTGAACTAGCAATAGTCAAGTTCATGTAAATTGCGCTTTGCTTCGACAGGAATCAATCACAACTTCAATGACCAAATTCTCGTGCGGGGTTCTGCCGCTGATAAGTCAATCAAGAGAGAACCATATAATGCTAAGCGGTACAAATTTCATGGGCATTACCAGAAGCGACAGCTTCGAAGAAGTCATCGTCTGTGGCCAACACGTTTCCTGGCTTCCCCTTCCATTGCTTTAGATGTACGACAATTTCAGGATCCAAGTACACTCCGATAGCAGTGAACTTGATTTGGAGGAAATGTATCTCAACATCCGTGAGTCCTGTCGCAGCACAAAGATCGAACGATTGGCAAAACATGAGATTTGGCGCTTGGTGCTCGGAACAATGGGATATCAATAGCAGTCAAATTATGACAGGAAGTGCTTTAAGATGAAATCGTTGTTCAGCAGCTTCGTTTTTTTTTCCGATGAGCAAGATTTTATTGATGGCACAGGCAAGCAACCTGTTAGAAGCTCAAGC
Source organism: Rhodamnia argentea (assembly GCF_020921035.1). Classification (NCBI taxonomy): domain Eukaryota; kingdom Viridiplantae; phylum Streptophyta; class Magnoliopsida; order Myrtales; family Myrtaceae; genus Rhodamnia; species Rhodamnia argentea. The sequence continues at coordinate 1,819,926 of NC_063154.1, read as the reverse complement.
TATCACGAATCGAATCTGTCCCCAGTTATTACACAAATCCTTGTGCCTACCCAATGAAATATATCTAGCAACAACAGGGAAATGAACAAGTCTATCCTGTCCAGGCCTCTTAATTCTTGAAACAAGAAGATCAACACCAACAGAACCAGCATTAGAAGCAAGTGTACAAGCACCTAGCATTCCATATTAACTTTAGAGGAACAGGTCACTTAGCCTATTGCAACACATGATCACTCTGCTAAATAGTCCTTGATTCGTTTGCTCAGCGGCAAAAACGGAGTCATCGCATTTAAATCTACTTCTTTGTTTCACCCAGCACTACATTAATCGTCAGCACTCTTCCTTCACTTCTTTAACTCCTAAAACATTTCGCAACAGCTTCAAAACAAGGCGAAAGTGCTAGCCAGGAAAATCCAGAGACAAACATAGGAGGTGCAAGGACAACAGCTAACAATAATCTGAATAAAAGGAGAAGAAGAAGAGAAAGAAAAGCTCACCATGACCCATCAGCGAGAGAGCCTTGGTAGTGGTGATCTGCTGAGGAAAAGGGTGTTCATCCACCATAACCATCTCAGACCCCACTGCACACAGAGACAAGACAGCAATCACTTCAGCCACCCAGAAACTTAAAATCAAGAAGAGATCTTTGACATGAATTGAGGTCGTAGGGGCACTTGCAAGAGCCAAGAACATGCAGGATTCAACTGAGAAGAAGGCGCACTTACTGGGGAGATTTGCAGGCCTCTTCCCAGGAAGAAAAGCTGTGGCAGAGCCCGAAGAGAATTAAGCAGAGAGAAAAATGGAGGAAGACTGGAAGTGTTTGAGATTAGCACGAGACTTTGCAAGCATTTATCATGGAGTTAGCTGCGGTACCTACCACTCAAGCCTCTCTCTCTCTCTCTCTCTCTCTCTCTATCTCTATCGTCCCCCATAACTGAGTCATTGCCATTGGTGGTAGGTGGTGGAATCTGTTAGCTCGTGACTTCGCCTCATTTTCGGTCTCACTTACTGAACTTCACGTGGCTTTTGCATTAACATTTTACCCGAATCTGGTATTGAATCTTCTGACATCCGATGCCCCCCTATCTTAGCAAAAGTGGGTGAATTTATTGTTGCAACGACACGTCAGGATCGTGGGTGTTGTTCCATTACAAATTGTCTTCGAACGACCTAGATTCTTGGCATAGGCTGGACGTAATTAGGTTAGTTGCAAAATGAGCCTGGTGTCCGAATACGTTTAATCCTTTTTTTGGTATCTAGTGAGATAGGCAATTAGATTCGCGCCGTCAAATTATTGTTTCTCATTCGTTAGGCAAACAACCGATATGGTAAAGCAAGTATTTTCCGAGCATCGTAACGAGAAATCGCGTCGATTTGAGCGAGTTATGATGTCAAGGTTTGGCTTCGCACGCACTATCGAATTGATTTGGAAAATGATCCAGATGAACCATTACAGAGGGATTCGGCATGCTGCATATGCACTTCAGATCGTATTAATCCACGACGACTACCTAGTACAAGTAATAGATTAAAGAAAATAATGGTGGGGGTAGCGGCTATTAATGCGAGAGAGGAGAGCAATTCTTCAGCTACCCACGAGGCCACGTGCGTGCAATTTCTCTAAACCACCACGCATTCCACCTAACCTCCTTCCCCTATTTCGACTCCGCCTTTACATGTTTGTCGGTGTTTTCTTCGGAGCAACGCAAAGAGGCGCGCACCCTACGTGAGATCGAAACATTCTACCTATTGATCCACCTATGCTCATTTAAGACATCAACAACTAGTATTGGTACTTTAGAACTTGTCTAAACCTATCGCACTTTTGTCTATTTAGTCATAGACCTTTTAATTTTGTCAATTGGGTTTTAAACATTTTTCACACTTTACCAATTGAATCCATCCAATCAATTTTGCCTGAAATTTGCTAACATGAATGACAGCCATTTTACATGATATGGCACGCACTAACGTGTACAATTTTAATAATATTTTAATGGATTTGATTATTTTATAATTTTTCGTATTTTTTTCTTTCCATTTTTTTTCCTTTCTTCTTCCATTTGCCCCGTGCCGGCCATGGCCAGGCAGGTTGGCCTCGTCTGAGTGAGGACGATCCCCGACAAGGGCTCCCCTCGCAAGATCCGGCCTCGACGAGGCCAACTCTTGTCGAGCCTCACTTGGGTGAGGACGAGCCCGGACGATCGCGACACCCAATGAGGCTAGCCTTGCCAGGACTTGCCCGTTCGATCTTGGAGTGTGGCCGGTGGTCGGCCACAGAGAAAAAAAAATTAGAAAAAATATGAAAAATATTAAAAATTATCCACGTCGACTCTAACCATAATATATAAGATGGTCGACATCCATGTGAATAATTTACGATTAAAATTGGTCGAATGGACTCAATTGGCAAAATTTTAAAAAGGTTTAGAGCTCAATTGGCAAAATTTGAAAGGTTTAGAACTGAATTAACAAACGTGTGATAAGTTTTGGACCTTTTGATAATTTTTTCGATAAATCATAAATATGAAGAATCGAATTAATTTTTTTTTTTAAAGGATCAATTGCAAATTAGAGGGGTGGTTTTGATTTAATCGGCTTTCACATAATATTTTGTAACGATCCGATTCGACGAGGGTGAAGAGTGATTAGAAGCACAAGAGGGGCAGGACTAGAATAAGAAGGGACTCCCTACAGGAGTTTTGGATGGCAAAGTAGACAAGAATGACCGAATTGTACATTAAATAGGGAGAAAGCGTCTCTGGATTGGATATATGGAATGAGTTACCTCACCCACATATATGCCAAAGCACAAAATCGCGAGACTTGATATAAAACGGGTCAAAACGGATTATGCGTCGAATGAGTTTGATCCAAAAATGTCACTGGGCCTACTCTTTTACCAATTACAGTAATTGTAGTATTTGTTTTCTCCCTTGTTGGGTATTATTTCGAAGGATTATGGACCTGGAAAGTGAAAATCAGGCACGTGGAGTTTTTGGAGCCGACCTCGCCGGAAGCCATCATTTGGGCTCGGGCACAACCACAGCCCACGGGTCGGCCTTTTCTCGTTCATTTGGGCCTAATGGGTCGGGCTGGTCTGACAGGACCGATGTTTCGGCCTGCAATGATGTTTCATCGTATTGTACGGGATGGGCCCCGGTTCATCATGACAGCATCGTGCAATGTTCTTTCTTCCCGGCTTTGGGCCACCCACTAAGAATCTTGCATGAGAAAGATTCGGTGAACAATTTAATAGAAATTAGGCTCTGTTTATTTTGTAAAAAATAAATGATTTCAGAAATATTTTTTTAGAAATGATCGTTTGTATTATTTTGCAAAAAAAAAAAAGAATAAATTTTTTTTTCATTATCGTTGAAAATGTTTAGGCATGAATTATTATCAATAAGAAAAATATTTTTAATTGACTAACTATTTCAAACGGTACAAGAGATTATTTTTAAAAAATATATGTTTTAAATTATTCCTTTTCTATGAAACAAATGGAACCTTAATATAGCCCGATTCTCTATATTCGCTTTTCTTTTGGAATTGACACGACTTTCGGTTTTTAGATAGAATTTCTCATGTCACCATACAATTTATCAATGCTAAGAATTCAATTTGTACCAACATATTAAATGGAAGACAATATTTGTGTTTGATGCGTATAAAATAAATGTGATCTCTCTCTTTTCTTCTTTTTTTGGGAGAGGTTACTAGTAATCATAGCAATAATATCGAATATACGAGACAAAAAGTCGTATCGGTAATGATTTTCTTTCTTTAAATTTCGAACTAAATTTTATCTCGAAAAATTATATAAGCCGAAATTTAGGACCAAAAGGGCACAAAAATCAAGCAGAGTAATTCCAGAAAAAAACAATAAAAGAATGAAACATTGAATTGGCAAAAAGAAAGAGGGAGAAATTTTGGTTTTGATATTTGAGAAAAGAAGGCACGGCGTCAATCTAACTCCAAAGTCGTGGACTTTCCAGGATGGAATCGATGGATGTTACAAAGAGGCGGCTAAACATCTCTCTCTCTCTCTCTCTCTCTCCAGTATTGACCCAATTGATATCTCAATAAAATAGAAACGACGACCCTCGAGTCTTCTCCGCCTCAATTTTGATGGGTTGTCATGATTTTCTGTCCTAAGTTCTTGTTTTCCTCTGATCTCCCCAGATCAAGAGATCCCCCAGAATGTCGCAAAATCGAATCTTTCTGATTCTTCTCTTGGTCTCGATCCCGTGTCACCAATCTGGTGCGTCTCTCGTTTGGAAATATGGGAGACCCTCTCGATTTCTGGAGGGGACGAAACCCAACGAGGTACGCCCTTTATATCTTCCCTTTGCCGCGTCAGTTGTTTTGTGAATTCTCGTTCTCACAGGTGTTTGATTCGATCGGGGGTTCGTGATTGTAGACTTCTCCAGCGCCTAGTCCGGGTTTGAATTCGGGCCAGAAAAGCCCGAAGAAATCGAACACCATGGATCCGACTGTTACTTCCAGTGGCGACAACAAGTGTTTGATTCCAGCTGAGACGTGCCAAGCTGGCGACAATCTGACTGCTTGCCTGCACCATCCTGAAAATGGTAAAAATTATCTTTTTCTCTGTTTTATTATCTGTTTTAATGGAGGTATGATTGGTTAGAGGTTTTGTGGTTCCATGGAATATTTAGAATTTGGGTTAATGGGGTTCGTAGCCACGTTGTCCAGACTGGATGAATTGGTTTCTATGCTGCTTTCTTTTACTTCGATCTTATGCAGATGGAATAGCTGTGAGGAGTGATATGTACGAATGCCCTTATTTCAACTCATTGGCATTGCTGTGGTTCTTCTATTTACTGGCCACCTATTGAATGGACTTAGTGCTCATTTTGTGGTCTTAGGATGGTAGGCTAAGTGAATAAACCTCGCCATTGAGTGCAGACCGACCCAAGTTCGCTCAGGTTTGAGTTTTTTAATTTTTCTTTTGCTGAGAAACACCCTTCATTCATTCAAGTGAGGCTGTGAGAGTACGGTTAGTGCAAATCTGTTTGTGGTCAGAGCGAAGGTGTGTCCCTAATGCAATACTTGCTGGTGAGCTGGCAGCTTGGCACTAGTGTGAGAGTTTCCTGTGTCATTTTTAGTTGAAATGTTGTAGCATATCGATACTAGTTTCCTCATTCTGCCCGAGTTGATGGGAGAATTGGATTTTTCACATATGGCCAGTGCTGCTCCTCACTGTTGGGGTTGGCACTCTTCCTTTGCAAGATTTGGCTCGTCTTGCAAGCTCTTTATTCACCCATGTAATTGCCTTCTACACATGCTATATTAGCAAACTTGAATTGCACTCTTCATTTGATGCCATTTTAGCTTTCAGAAGGCTCAAATATGTGAGCTGTCTACTGTGGAAGGTGATCTTCATGGAGGAATTTTATTTTGGAACGACGTGTGATGATAGAAGTGAAAATAGTGATCTTGAATCTACAGGTGTGGTCGTGAAATAATGATTCCTTATAGGGATATGAGGATGAGAAGGTTGAGATGCCATCCTGTACAGTGACAACAGAAGTACAGATCTTTTGGTCAACAGAGGATTCTACCACCATATGATATCAGGATTGGGTACAAGCGTGAGATAATACAGCGTTGAATGGGCTTTTTGCATTGCTGATATATGGTGATGACCAGAGAACACATAAGTAGAAAGTGGACCTGCAGCATTTATTCAGGAACTTCCTATTGAGATAATTAAAAGCCATGTGGTGTGCTTATCCTAGATTTCCATTTTAGTCACGTAATATACTTCAGGAAGGCTTAGGAAGCTGTCAAAAACTGCAAGCGAAAACCTATGCATTCTTCTCTGGTTCTTTATAACCAGCACCATGAGGATGCTGAAGACTGAAGAGGAAGTGAGGAAAATGATAAGAGAAGGTTGTGAATGCTGAAAAAGACACTCGTCTTTACGAGATGGAGGAGAAATCTATCTTAAGACCGATGTAGATGACGGCATAGAGGCTCTAGATTTGACAATAGGAGCATCCATTATCATTATGTTCCTGGAATCAATTGTACATGGTCCTTTTCCATCTTTAACATTGAGCCTTACAACTAACGCTAACATCAGTTTCACTTTTTTTATTCCACAGCATTTCGATAATTGTAGATCACATTGATGTGATGATCTGTGTGTGTGTTAGTTCAGAGAGCTTTAATCCATGCATCATGGAAAGCTCTATACATTGAACCTGATGTCTGCTCATTGATAAAAGATGTGAGAATTCTGTCATATGCGCTCACTTTGGTAAAAATCTGATCATTATATTATCTAGTCTAGTGTACATTTGAAAGGCTCTGAAAGTATGGGAAAGTGCAGTCAGAGAACCTCAAACAGAAGATTATTGAAGAAACAAGTAACAACTTAAAATCTTTGATTATCATCTAAAGAATCTTAAATGTGAGAGCAGCTGCAGAAAAAGATTTCTACAGTAATATCTTCAACTATCAACAGTACCCTCGCTTTAAAGAGTTTTTTTTTTGTCTTTTTTAATTGGACCCTCGCTTTAAAGAGTTTGATCTCCTTGAAATGTAGCGGTTTTCATCTTGAATGGTGTGAATGTTGGTCTCCACACTCTGACGTGCAAGATTGTTTTTATAGCCAAAAATGTGGTAGACTGTTTCATCTCCTTAAAGTACATTGTATGATGATGTAAGACTGTTGCTGGAGGTAGGAAATACTCGCCATTGCTCAAGTAAGGATTAGGGCCCTCAGGCTATGAAAGCTGAAAAATGGTAAGAGGGACCTGGTGACCAATGAAACATATTTCACCTACAGAGCACCTACTTAGAACTGGGTATTCTAGTTTTTAGTGTTACTACCAGCTATATCAGTATGACTTGCTAGACTTATGAATAATATCTTTCAAGAAGCCTCACTAGACTACAGCCAAAAAAAAAGAATTCATGAAACCTTGATAGACCCTCACAGTGACTCCATTTTGCTGGTGCCCCTGCAAAGAGTTAAATGCCATGAACCTGTGAAATGCAGAAGGTTAAATATGCATCATACGCCTCAGAGAAGGCGAAGTTATGTTTCTGTCCATCTTATAGTAGTGGGATCTGTATAACATATCCATGCACCTCTGCTGAGTAAGTGCTCTCATCGCCTATCCAACTTTTGACGGCAGTCTATGTTTTAATTTGGAGCCTCTTAGTCTAAGATCTATCCACTTTGATTCTCTCTTGCTGGTTTTGGTCTTTGACAGTAGTTTTTACTGTTTTCCATTGCTTTAACACCTTGTCTGTAAAGGTAAAAGGGTGCTGTTTTCTGTGGGCCCGCATCCTTGTATGGGTTGAGAATGTATTAGAGTCATGCAAATGCACGATTGAATCATCATTACTTGGGCCTTTGGAATCAAAGAACTGTTGTCTTTTCCTGTAGAGTCCAAGGGGACATTTGTCCTTGTCCAGAATGGTGCAGAGGATCCTCTCGAAGTGAAGATTATTTGCTTACCTGCAAACATCACCATCGAGGATAGACTAACAAAACAGGAAACCAAAGTGGTGAGCCCGCAATTCCCTATTGTTAGAGTCAAACCATATAATTCGTACCTAAAGTTGAGGGCTAAAAGGTCGCAACTTTAATTAGCGTTAGGTTGGCTTGAGCTTCAATATATCGCCTCTCATACCAACGGTGTTTCTCAGGTTAATGTCACAGCTGATGTTGGAGTATGTTCATCCATAACAGTAAATGCTGGAAATGTGCACTGCAACATTAGTATGGGAGTACCAGTGTCAGGAGGCAACTTTTTTCAACAATTCCCTTATGCCACTCAGGTCACCCCCATTCACGGACTGTACCTTCTATTGGGAATGGTTGTTACAATTGGAGGGGTGTGGGCATGCTGCAAGTTTGGGAAATCGGAAAGACGGATCGATGGGATTCCATATCAAGAGCTTGAAATGGGGCAAGTGGATTCGACTTCGGCCAATGTTGTGGAAGCGGCGGAAGGTTGGGATGAAAGTTGGGATGATGATTGGGGTGATGAGATTAGGGAAGTTAAATCACCAAGCCAAGGGCCAGAGGGTAATGCAGCTGCTAAGGCAAATGGATTTGCATCTCGGTCTTCTGATAGAAATGGCTGGGAAGACAACTGGGATGATTAAGAACTGGATAGAACCTATGGTCCCTTTATATTTATTGGAATCGGTGGAAAAATCGAGAACTTCAAGAACACAAGAAGAGATTATACATGTAGAGAATTAGGTATAGCATTGTGAAGAGGCAGGAAATGTGCTGCCTTTTCTGTTTTTGGCTTTCCAGTACTTGTGAATTTTCACTTTTTTCACAATTTTGGCCCTTAATTTCCTTCTCCAGAAATCATTCGGGGGTAAATTTTGGTTTGTAAATTTTTAATTTTTAATTTTTAATTTTTAATTTTTTTTTTTGCCTTTTCTACCTGTAACTGTCGACAGAAATCTAAGTTACTTGAAGATCTAAAGTTTTGTTCTTGTCTGCGTTTCGGAAACAATGATCCGGTTGGTTACTGTTCTACACGGATATAACTGCTTCAATTTCTTGCATTAGGAGCCTCTCAGTGTCTTTGCATGCTGGAGAATCGGAGACTTGGAATTATATGCATACTCTTTAATGCTAGGCAGAACTTCTGCCTTTGTTCATTAACAACATCAATGATTCACAACCTTGAAATGATTGAGAAAGCCTTTGAAAGTCGTGGATACACATGCTTTAACTTTCACATACTGGAAGAGGTCACGTTACCAAGTGCTTCAAGTTTAAAAAGAAAGAAGAAGCAGCAGCAGCACCACTCCAGAGATCACTCAGAGGGACATCATAAACGCTTTTGTTTTCCCAATGTTTACGGGCTCAACAAAAGCTGAAACGATGCTATTTTGTCTCAAAACTGGAGCAAAGGAAAGACCAAAAGAACAGGTTCTCTGTGCAAATAACTTTGAAGAAGAACTGTCTTTTATCTCAATAATCCGTGTCTGTTTATTTTATCTTTTTCTACTTCTTTTTTTTCTTGGAAAAATTCCACATAAGGACATGAACTGTCTTTATTTTTTCAAATAAGGGCCTAAAATAGTCAAATAATATCAAATAAGGGTCCAAAGTGATGGAATCTTCTCGGATAAGGACTTTTGGCAGGCCAGTGAGCATGCAACTATTCCAACCGTATGAGAATGGGCATTTTAGTAAAAAAAATCTAAGAATATTTTTTTTTTTTTCCTTTTCCCTCCGGGCAGGGCCTCATTGCCGTTGGCCTCAAACGAGGGCAACCCTCTCCAGATCCGGTGACGACAATCCTCGCCTGGGCTAGGTGGGCGATGGTGACCCACACCCTTGCCTAAGTCCGACAACCTTCGCTGGCCATCAACAAGGCCCAACGATGGCTGGCGAAGGGAAGAAGGAAAAAGAAAAAAAAATCAAAAAGGAAGAAAGGAAAAAAACACATAAAAAGTAAATAACGAAAATGCCCTTCGACCGGCAAAGTTAGACCCTTCTTTAAAATTGATACCGCTACTTCAAATTCTTATTTAAGATAATTTGGCCGGTGCATGTCCTTATTCGAAATAAGGCCAATTTCAAGACTCTTATTTGAATTTTTTTTTTCCTTTTTTTCTTTTAAGATAACAATGGGGCCAGACCCTGCCCATTTCAAACATAATATGTTATATTATTACAAATTACAAGGATCATCGATCCACGACAAAGAACAGAAGGTATTCTCAATTGGGAAATCCCAGTGGGACTGGCCAGGGTGACTCGACTCGAATGGCTACAAAAGGAGTAGGTAGCTTCTTCTGTCAAAACTCCAGTGACCAAAGGAAATCAAATATAATATCACCTGTACTGTAACATTATTTAAAACAATAATAATAATAATAATGCGAAGCCAATCTTAGGAGGCATGTGCTGTTCATGATGAGACTGACACAGCCAAATCCATTATGTAACACTGTGCCCAACAGCACTTATCTTTTATTTATAGCCTCAAAGCTAGAGACACCTCATTTCTTTGTCCTTTTGACTCTTCTTCTTTTTTCAAACTTGGCCACACAGCTTTGGAGAGGGGAAATGTGGCAAGGGAGAATGGACTTTGTGTCAACTTTTGTGGAGCAAAACAACAGGGAAAGGAAGAAAATTTCATGCCAGTAACTGATGATTTTGAAGATCTAACCCATTGAGAAAAAAAAACTTTTGCCTGTAGCTACAAGAAGCTGATGGACAAGAAAAGTTTCATCCTATGATTTAAGAGCGATTTCTTTTGCACTATTAAAATCTTGGTGAGGCACATCATATCAACTACATCCAAGCCAAAAAAAAAAAAGCTTTGGTCAGTATGCCATACGACAATTCACCCACGTGTATTAAGAAAGTAAGGGTTATTATCACGAAAAATCTCAAATTAGTACGTGTTTGACAAATTTGTTCTAAATTAATTTTTTAACCACCAAAAATCTCAAATTCATACACCCGTAGCGACAATTTAACGGAAATCAATGAAAGACAAATTTGTCACAGGTATACTAATTTAAAATTTGGGTTAATACCATGAAAAATCCTAAATTGGTACACACGTGACAAATTTACCTCAAATTATTTTTTGATCACAAAAAATCTCAAACCGATACACTTGTCACAAATTCACCCCAAACCGATATACCCGTGACAAATTTATCCTCGGTTAGTTTTTGTTAAATCTATCCGTAAAATTAATGAGTTCGATGACAAGTTGCGGTTGAGGGGTGTACCAATTTGACTTTTTTACCTTCTATTTGTCATAGGTGTATCAGTTTAGAATTTTTCGTGGTATTAACCTAATTTATCGGAGGATAAATTTATTACGAGTGTACTAATTTGGATTTTTCGTGATCAAACAAATTAGTTTAGGATAAATTTATCACGGGTGTATCAGTTTATGATTTTTTGTGGTTAAAAAAATAATTTTAGATAAATTTGTCATAAATGTGTCGGTTTGAGATTTTTTGCGATATTATTTCTTAAAAAAAATTATATAATGAAAAAATAAATTATGATAAATTTAGGGAAAAATTCAAAAAAGGGCCTCAAGTCCTCTTGATTTTTCAAATAAGGACCCAAAGTGAATTATGTTTCAAATAAGGGCTCGAAGTAATATAGTACGTTTCAATTGAGGGCCCGAAGTGGTTATAATGTTTCAAAAAAGGGTCCGGCTTTAAGGGTATTTTCGTTATTTCACATTTTAATTTTTTTTATTATTTTTTTTTCTTTTTCTTGATTAAAAAAAAATATATGCACAAGCGGGGGGTCGCCCCTCCCGCTCGTGGCCGCTCCCCGGCCGGTGGGGGTCGGCGGGCGCGGCGAAGGCCGGCGGGGTCGCCGGCGACCCGGGCGACCCCGGCGGCCCCGCCGGTCGAGGCGAGGGCCTCTGGCCCTCGCCAAAACCGGGAGAGGGTCGGGCCCTCTCCGGATCTCGGGCGAGGCCGGCGGTCCCCGCCCGGATCGGGGGTCGCGCCGTCGCCCGTCGCCGGTGGGGGGTCGCCTGGTCAAGGCGACCCCGCCCGGGCCCGGGCGACGGCCGGCGACCCCGATCCGGGCGGGGACCGCCGGCCTCGCCTAGATCCGGAGAGGGCTCGACCCTCTCCCGGCTTTGGCGAGGGCCGAGGCCCTCGCCCGACCGGCGGGGCCGCCGGGTCGCCGGGGGTCGCCGGGTCGCCGGGTCGCCGGCGACCCCGCCGGCCTGCTGAGCCCGCCGACCCCCACCAACGGGCGGCCGGAGGCCACAAGGGGAGGGGCACCCTCCCGCCCGTGAACGTAAACTTCTTCCTCTGTTTTTTTTTTTTTTTTTTTTTTTGGAAACAGATAACAAAATTTATAATAAAAAAGAAAAATTAAATAAGTAAAAAGACTAAAATACCCTTGAATCAGGCCCTTTTTTGAGATTTTAAGGTCATTTCAAGCCCTTATTTGAAACAATGTTCACTTGGGGCCCCTATTTGAGAAAATATGAGGACTTCGGGCCCTTTTTTGAAACAAGATTCACTTAGGGCCCTTATTTGAGAAAAAATGAGGACTTCGGGCCCTTTTTTGAATTTTTCCCATAAATTTATCAGTACTAAGGATTTTTCGTGATATTAATGTAAGAATGGCACCCACCCCATCAAAAGCAACAGGACAGAAGAGAGAGAGAGAAAAACACATATGGTGGTGTGACTAGGCTTCTATTCTATTCCGACGGACAGCTTTATGCATGAGACCCTGCGAGATTCTGTTTCCTCGTGCTTTCACTTTTGTCATTCGTTTCTCTCTAGGTCAATAACCCCACGCCTTTTCCTTCTTTATTCCCCCCACAACCTTTCTCTTCTGTCGATGAATCCTCGGTGGCCCATTCTCGCTTCCCCATCTCATTCAACCACTCGCATTTCATAGACTTTGTTTACTTCGAAGTGGGTGCAAGTGCAAGAATCTTGAGACTACAAAATAGGCAGTCTCACTTTTGACTTGCGTTCAACGCTAATTTAATGCCCCCATCATTGATAAAAGACCCTGTTTTGCAGCACAGTGAGTACTATAATATTAGAAGCCAAGACATGCGTGCCCTCTTTGGTCCATGGTAGGGGCAGGCTCAGGCACTGAAACCTAATCCAATTTCTTGCATTGCTCATGTCTTGTTCCTGCTTTACATTGCTGTTGCAGACATTAACTACTGCTGCAAGATTATCCACACATACATATCACCAAGGTTGGCAATGCGAACTTTGTGTTTCTGATGGGAGTCAAACAAAAGGAGGCTGGCTTACCATTAGCTCATTCATTACAAGCAAAATCACCAGACAAAGTCGAATTCCACAAGGGGGCGGGGGGATCCTAAATACGAACCCGGTGAAAAGGAATCCGGTACCGTAATCGAACAATGAGAAGAAACTAAAACCTTAATTAAGAACAAGCATACAGCAACAGAAAAAAAGACATCAGAAGTCCCAATAATCTAATTGTTCTTCTCCCAAATAAGACAGAGTCCCGGATTCCGCTTCGCCGGCAAAGTAAATATTATCACAATTTTTTTTTTCTTTTTGAAGTATCAGTTAAACTCATGAGGATTCATCTTGCCCTTCTGAAGGGCATCTGATTAGCTCCAATATGTTAACTACCTCTGCCATGTCCGGACGGTTTGATGGAACTTGTGACGTGCATATCAAACCCAGTTTCATCACCGGGATCGCCTCTTCCGACGGGAAGTTCCCCTGTAGCCTTCCATCAACACATTCCTCGACCCTACCTTCTTCGAGCGCCCCTCTCACCATATCACAAAGAACCACCACATCATCTTCCATGTACTCAACAGGCCTTTTTCCCGTCACAATTTCTAGAGCCAAAACCCCGAAACCATAAACATCACACTTCTCCGTTATTTTCACAGTTCTACAAGCAAACTCCGGTGCCATGTAACCAAGTGCACTTTGAATCTTGCTGCTTAAGACGTAACGGTCCAGCATTGGCAAAAGCCTTGCTAGACCAAAATCTGCCACTTTTGGCTCACCGGAACTCTCTATCAGAATGTTGCTCGATTTTATGTTATAGTGAATGATGTTCATTTGGTGCAAATGAGCCAAGCCTCTTGCCGTCCCTAGTATAATATTGAAGCGCTCATTCCATGAGAGTAAGTTCCCACCTGATCCTTCATGGAGATGCTTGCACAAATTCCCACCAGATACAAATTCGGATATCAGAAGTTGCAAAGACGGAGTCCAGTAGTAACCTTCAAGCGCCACGAGGTTAGCATGCCTGATTTTTCCGAGCTTCTTCACTTCTCTTTCAAACTCATCTTGCGATTTCACCAGGCTCGACACAGTGAGCTTCTTGATGGCAACTGCTCGCCCATCTCGAAGCACAGTTCTATAGACAGCTCCAAACCCACCACGCCCAAGTTCACAATCCTTGCTGAGAAGGGCATGTGTCCCCGTGCTGAAGTCAGGGTCACCAGAGAACATGACAAGCTTCCCAGAATTGGCATCAGTAGTGGGCGACTGACTGAAGTCATCCCCAGCAGATAATGTGAGGGCCTCAGCAGATCGGGAGGTGGAAGCTCGGACTCGAAGATTAAGGACAGTGATGGCAATAACACCAACAACAATCACTGCAGCAGCACCAATAGCAATGAGCGCGGATATACTGAGGATTATTCGTTGGTGACCGGGAGTTGGTGGTAAGGAATCAGAAGAGGAGTCGGACGAGGAGTTCGGGTTGAGGACGATGGGCTTTGGAAGGACAGCAGGGCATGACCTGTTCACAGCTGAACCGCAAAGAGCAGGGTTACCAGACACAGAGGATGGTGATATTGTGTTGAAAAAGCCATCGAGAGGGAGTTCCCCTTGAAAATGGTTATGTGAAATATTGAACAAGAGGAGGTGGGGGAGATTGGCTAGTTGCTTGGGTAGGGTTCCTGTAAAATTGTTAAATGACAGGTCCACCATCTGTAAGTTCGCAAGCTTTGACAAGGAGGCAGGTATCAGACCATTTAGGTTGTTCCGTGAAAGGATCCTGCACCATTTCAAACATAACTCGTGATAATTCACCCGCATATTTCTAAAAATCAAATCATAGTTAGATTTTCTGTTCGCACTTGCGTCTTTAGAACCACAAAGGTATTTTGCATTGAAAGCAATTAAAATCACATATGCTAAGATTTTACAAAAGAAATGCACTGAACAAGAGACGCTACAGTTACACCTAACACATGGCTAAGAACATGCGAGCAACGTAGTTGACACTATCAAGCTCACAATAAGTCTGAACAGTGAAATCCCTGGTAATTAGAATAACTCTTATTTTCAAGTGGAAGGTGGTCTAAGAGACTGATACTCTAAAGTAGTCCAAAACTATTTACCAGAATCTATGTATTGTGATTTTAATTTGGAGATTCAACAAAAGGAAAAGAAAGTTCGCATCTTTGGATGACAAAAGCTGGAAAACTTGCTGGTCTCAACCACCTATATAAGCTTTAGTACACACAGATATGAGAGTCAAGAGGCAGACACAAAGGATAACTTACAGAGTCGTTAGAGCAGAACACTTCCCAATCGAATTTGGAATAATCCCCATGAGGTTATTCTTTCCAAGCCTCACTTCTTTCAAAGAAGTGGCGTCACCAATTTCAGAAGGAATACTGCCGTTTAGCTCATTCGCAGTCAAATCGAGAACATCCAATGCCTTGAGTTTTCCAATGGTCGCTGGAATAGAACCTATAAGGGAGTTATTTGACAAATTCAACGACTGCAGGCCGATAAGATCCCCCATATCAGATGATATTTCCCCTGCGAATGAATTGGATGACAAATCCAAGATTTGGAGCTTTTGGAGTGAGCCCTCCGCCACTGAAGAAACTGGACTGGCATATTTGGCAGCGACTTCTTTATTTGACGGTGAACTCGAGCTTGGCCCCAAAATCCAACTTGGAATACGTCCCAAGTACGCATTGCTACTTAAATCCAAAGATTGAAGATTCTTGCAACTGGACAGAGCCTTAGGAAGTGTCCCTGTAAATACATTTCTTGAAAAATTTGCCACTTCCAGTGACTGCAAATTCCCCAATGAAATCGGAAGCTCCCCAGAAAGCCCATTACCTGAAAGATCCAATCTTTCAAGAGCTTCAATTTTTCCAATCCAATCTCCCACGCCCCCTGTCAACAAATTCCCATGCAAATCCAGATAAGTACACAATGTAAGCTTCTGCAATGTCTCCGGTATGCTCCCAGAAAGACCATTTTCACTCAAATCAATTGACCTCAAAAGCAAACAGCTGCCTAAGCCATCCGGAATCGGACCAGAGAACCGATTCTTTCTCAAGCTGATACCTCTGAGATTCTTCATGCCTGCAATGCCCTCCAGAATCCCACCCTCCAACAAGTTATCAGACAAATCCAGAGATCTAAGCCCACTCAAGGACCAAATATTGTCAGGCAAAACACCAGAAAGCATATTTGAAGAGAGATTAATTGATGCAAGCATTGAACAAGAACCAAGAGTTTCTGGTATCTTGCCAGAGAACTTATTGCTAGCCAAAGAAACTGACCTCAAAGACCCACATTGCCTGAAAAATTCATCAGAAATAGTCCCTGAGAGACTGTTCTCGCTCAAATCAAGGACTCTCAGGCTATCAAGCCTAGCGATGCTGGAGCTTATGCTACCGGTAAGATTGTTCTTAGCCAAGGATAATTTCCTCAGGAACTGCAACTGCAAAAGCCCACGGCCTAAGTGACCCGACAAGGAAAACCCGTCAAGATTGAGCTCGACGACCCGATTGGATCTGGGGTTGCATTTGCAACCGACCCAATTGCAAGGACTGTCATCATCTTCATCCCAAGACGCAAGCTTTCCTCTTGGATCTTGGACGTCGGCTTTGAAGACAATCAGCCCCAAAACGTCATCATTAAGAGAGGGGTTCACTGGTGTCACCAAAGCCGGTTCTAATGACAACACCAGTAAGCATAAAATCAGCAACATTCTCATCATTTCCGGCACTTCCTGTTCTCGACTTGTGGAGATGAGAAAAATGTGAAAGCAACTACAGACCCATCCCAAAGTTTAGAACAAGCAAAATGAAAAGAAGCAAACTGAAGCTCTCTTAGGTGCGTTTGTGAGTCAAGAAAGCCAGGTACCAAACTTTCACCACTCGCCAACGAAAGGAATCCAACAATAGAAGAGATAACTATGGAAACAACGATGTAGAAGGAGGACAAGACGCTTGCATTAGCTGAAGGGGGACAGAAAAGGCTAAACTTTTTCAGGCGCTCAAAAGCTCGGAGCAGAAAATAGCAGAACTTTTCAGAGAAGAGAGTGAGGAGTTCCGGAACAGTAGTTTCGCGCTTTCAAGCCAAAGGGCCGAAGAAAACATGAAGCATCGAGTTAAAACGACGATACGGGAGTCACCTAATGGCTAATACAGAGCGCATCGTCTTATGGGACATTGTATGAGCAGAGACTCAACAAGACTCGCCCGACGAAAATCAAGGATTCTTCGCCGCCGGTTGGGCTAAGTAGGGTTCCGGCGAGATCTTCCGGTGTAATGTGGTGTTGCATAGACAGAGCGACTGGGTGGTCTCAGCTCAGAGAGAGAGAGAGAGAGCGACTTCCCTTTTGCTTTTTAACGGCATAAAGATAAAGAAAGGGAAAAAGAGCAAAGAGAGAGGACCAATTTGTTAGGTGGGGCTATTTATTTGTCCATGACACGTGTCGGCATGTGGGAGGATTGCTGGTCTCCGACGTGGCAAACACGTAGTCGCTGTCGGGCGAAGCTGTGTTGACGTGGACGCAGAATAGGCGTCTTTCTCGCGCTGAGCTCGGACCATGGCTTTAGTCTTAGTTTTGCCAAATCGCCCCTGTGATTGAACGTAATCACGATTGGGACACTGGACAGCGAAAGTTCCTCTTTTGGGCGTCGAGTGTCGGACCAATTTTGTTTTTACGTTTCCGCCGTTGGCTTGTTCTTGAACGGATTATAAAGAAAAAGTCAAAAATTATGGTACGTTATGCGGAAAATTAGACGACGCATGACTTTCACTTCGATCCAATTGCTCTATAAAGTATAAATCAGCTTTTATCTCTATTCATATTCATGATATTGAAGATACCAGTAAAAAGACTGACACTATTTAAAAGCATTTCTTTCACACAAGATGCCGGGAATAATTGTACAAAAAGTTATAAACTTATTATTTAGTAATCCTCCAATTCTAAACTTTTTAATTTGATCAATTGAGTTTTACTTTTTTTACCATTTGTCAATGTAGTTCTTCTAAGCAATTTTGGCAAGAAACCATTGATATGGATATCGGGCATCTTATATGATACAGGCAACGCTAACATGAACAATTTTTACGATTTTGTAGTTTTCTGAATTTTCTATTCTTTTTCTTTCCTTTTTCCTACTTTTTTTCTATTTTCCTCCGCTAGTGGATGGCCAAGACACCCTCGTCGACTAGGAGTGAGCATGGTTTCAGGGTACACTTGGAACCTCGAGAAGCGGACCAGTGAGAATCGATTGGTTCTAGGTTTCGGGGTATGAAGTGTAAGTTCCAAGTTTCAAAAATTAGGAAACCCGTTCTAACGAATGGGTTTCAAGTTTTAGGTAGATGGAACTTGGAATTGGAACCTGGAACCTAAATTAAGTTTTTATGTTTTTTTTTTTTGTTATGTGTTTTTGAGTCATCTTGCGGTATTCCTGGTGTTTGATGATAATTATATAATTTGGAACTACTTTATCATTGAGACTTTTGCTTTTTTAATGTTCATTTTTTTATATGTCTAAGTATGAGTTGTAGTCATTGGATTTTAGCATCGGGTGATGGTCATTAAATTTGATAATTCACCGTAACCATTCAATTATAAATATATGTGGAATATGGGTAAAACCTATAACCGACCTTGGAATCCGTGACAAAATAAGTTCTAGGTTTCAAAGTATATATGATAAGTTCCAAGTTTAAAAAAATGATAAACTTATTTCGACGGGTAAGTTTCTGGTTCCAGTTGAAACTTATACGTAACTTGAAACCGCTCATCCTTATCGTCGGACATAAGTGAGGGTTGTCCTTGCCAATTTTTAGAACTGCTGGAGGGAATAGGACAAACAAAATTCAAAATTCAAAAAAATTGCAAAAATCATACAAGTCAATAATTTTCGATCAAAATTAGTTAGAAAAGACTGCATTGGTAAATCATCATAAAGTATGGGACTAAATTGACTAAATTAAGAAGTTTATGGCCGAATCAAGCGTCGTACAATAGACTTATGACTTTTTTGACAATTTTCCCTAAGGTAGCATAAGAAAATAGTTTTGTGATGAGAGAACCATACAATTTCTTGTTTTCGTATATGTCCTACTAACGAGTGTTTCCAAGAATCGTTTAAGCATAGTTTGATTGGAATGGTTCAATTTTAAAGGTTATGACTGTGCATAACACGAGGGCAATCGGTGTATTGAAAATTATAATTGGTTATTTAACAAGTGCCCCTAGGACACTCGTGGACAAGACCCCTGTTTTATTTCGTCGAAGTTTGCATGACGGTCATAATTTATTCAGCTGCTCGCTAGAATTTGCTAGCATGAGTGACTTGTCCATATGATCGGGTACTGCACAATCTAATTCAAAACAAGAGTATTTTTTCTTCTTTATAATTTAATAGGGTAAAAATGCCAACCGAAGCAAAAGACGAGTTAGGTAAAATGCAAATGTCCTTTTAACAACTCCGATCAAACATTATTAGTCCAATAAGTTTCAAAGATAATGGCTCGAATGATAATCATTCCGATTCTGGAAACAAAATAGAATGAAAATCGCGTTTGGTAACGCAAATAATTTGATTCCGATTCTGTTCCCATAATCAGCTTTAGAGAATTAGAATCAATTTTAGAGCAAAATCCAAAACCAAAAAAAAGTTGGTTCTAAAAAAAAGAATCACTTTTGAGAATCACAAAATAAAATGAAGTCTCACATATCTCACTTTTTCCTTTTAGTTCTCTCATCACTTTTCCCTCAAGCTAATAAAAATAACAATAAAAAATTCAAATAAAATGAAATTAAAAAAATCACAAAAAATAGAAAATCCCTAAAAATAGAATAAGCTTATATTAGGCTAGTTTGGCTTCATTTTCTTCAATTTGGGCCTAAATTTTCTAGATTTCATATATTTCACTCTTCTATAAAAAATGTCACAGAAGATGATGACATCCAACATGTGGATGATAATATATATACTTGTAGCCGTGTGTTACAAAATGTAAACATTTGCACGTGGAGCTGAAGCTAAACACCCACTTGAATTTAGGACAGAAGTTACAAAATGATAGTGAAGGACTTGTACTTCGTATCAAGGAGGATAACTTTTTTTTTTTGTCAGTGGATAATTTGATTATTCGGTTTCTATGTTTGTATGTATTTTGGACAACGCAACATTTAAAGAAAAAAATGAGTTCTTAATATGGGAACCGTCACATGCTTCAATCGAACTTCAAATATAATATATTAAAATTTGTGTTTCATTTATGACATGTTAAAAAAAAATAATGTATTTTAAATTATTTTAGTGTGTATTGAAAATTAGTCTTCGATTTATGATGAAATTTTATAAAGTAACTACATAGTTATTTGACTTGAATGAAAAAAAATTAGGAAGAGAAACAGTTTTTTAAAATAGAAATTTTATGCGCTTATCAAACGCATTTTGATTCTCTAAAACTCATTCAGGAACATAATAAAAAAAAAAT
Source organism: Rhodamnia argentea (assembly GCF_020921035.1). Classification (NCBI taxonomy): domain Eukaryota; kingdom Viridiplantae; phylum Streptophyta; class Magnoliopsida; order Myrtales; family Myrtaceae; genus Rhodamnia; species Rhodamnia argentea. The sequence goes on along the minus strand of NC_063154.1, from coordinate 1,799,673 downwards.
TTAATCAGAATCAGTTTTCCGGAATAGAATGGTTATCATGCACAGCCTAAATGTACTCTCTCTCTCTCTCTCTCTCTCTCTCTCTCTCTCTCTCTCATAAAAGTTACAGATGGATAAAATCGACGGAATACCCTGCGAACCTCGTAAACTGGCCAAGTATATACTTTTCAACACCTTGCAAAACTCACAAACTAAGTAAGCTCATGTTTTTTTTTTTTTATCTGTGCCGATGGCCTTAATCCATACTAAGAATTTTCCCTCCGATTTCTTCAATTTATAATGAATTTTCTTTTTTTTTTCTTTTGCCCTTTTCTGGTTGCCAATGCAAGAAAATTGATCTTAATTTGTTTGCAATTAATCTTTAGTGATAATTATGATCGCAATCAATGCAATCAACTCGTCACAAATCCGATTCGATCGATTTCTTTAATGAATTTATAACGGCTCTATTTTGATTTTATTTCTTTATTAACTCCCTTCTTTATTTGCCTATGAAGAGATTTTCCTTTTACGATAAAATCGTAACAAAATAAGAGATCCTCTATTTATTTATTTATTTTTCTCTTTGTTAGCTGGATTTGACTTTAACTTTCTGTTCCCTCTCTTATTCCATGCTAGAATAACAAGAAAGATCTATTGTATTCCGGAAGGATCGTTGCTGGAGGCTCTCTCACGCATCGAGGTCCAATTAAAGACAGGGCTAATACCCCTTAGATAATTATTCTCGATTTCTCATCTTTTCTAAATAGATTTCTAAATTCTTATTGCTCGTGTTATCTAATATATTTTACGACGCTTTTCACCCGGGATAAAAGTCCCGGTATCCTTCCGCCTTTTGACGAAGCATAATCAGGAATGGAGCTATGTTGTCGTTGATTATGATTTACCCCCAAACCGATTCTTCGCAATCCGGTTTAGGATTTAGGTTGTATTGAGCAAGAATCGAGAATTTGAAACTTCACATTTCTATAGGATGTGAGAAATTGTATGTTTCATTTAGACATTAGAAACCAAACACATGCAGAAAAACACAAAACTCTGCCGAAGAATAGGAATTAGGAAAGAAAAATGTCAAAAAAGGCCATAAACCTATTACATTAGTGTTAACTCGCTTCTAAACCTTTTATTCGTGCCAATTCAGTTTCGAATCTTTTGCATTGGTGTGAATTTAGTCTTAAACTTTTTGCATTGGTGCCATTAGTGGCAATTCAGTCCTAGACCTTTTTGCATCCGTGTCAATTCGGTCATAAACCTTTTGCATTTAGTCAATCAAGCCAATTTTGGCTGAAAATTCGCCGATGTGGGCATGGATTGTCATATGTGGCATGGCTAGCGCCGACATAGACATTTTCTTAATATTATTTCAATATTTTTAATAATTTGTTTAATGATCAAGAGAACAGAAAAAGAAGAAAAAACCAAAAAGAATACTTAGTGATTATGAAAAATATTCAATAATATTAAAAATATTCACGTCAGCCCCAATCGTGCCACGTAGACAATTCACGTCCATATCGCCGAATTTCGGGCCAAAGCCGGTCAGATGGACTCAAATGTAAAGGTTTCGGATCGAATTGATATCAATGTAAAAGATTTAAGATTGAATTAATACCAATATAATAGGGTTAGAACTTTATTTTATATATATATGGTTAATACCATGAAAACCTTAAACTGGTATTTTTTTATCACGAAAAACTCTAAATTGGTACACCTGTAACAAATTTATCATAAATTATTTTTTTGACCACCAAAAATCATAAATTGGTATATTCATGACAAATTTACCCTAAACTAATTCTTTGAACCACGAAATACCCAAAACTGGTATACCTATGATAAATTTACCCGATGTTAAATTGATTTAATATTGTGAAAAATCCTAAATTGATAAAAATGTGATAAACAGAGGGTCAAAACCCCATACCGGTATACTTGTCAACCGTCACGTGTCACTAAATCAGCAAATTGACAGTTAAATTTAACAAAAATTAAAGGAGGGTAAATTTATCATAGGCGTACCAATTTAGAGTAAATTTATCACAAGTGTACTAGTTTAAGATTTTTTATGATTAAAAAAATAATTCGAGATAAATTTATTATATGTGTATAATTTTGAGATTTTTTGCGGTATTAATTCTTTTGTATACTTTTCTCCAAAATTAGGAGGAGTGGGGCATCTTCTGACGGCGAAGCGTGGGGAGTGATGTTGAGTAAAACAGAATGAAAGTGAAAGGGGGGCAATGAAGGCGATGGAGGCAAAGTGGGTGAGGTCATAAAGCAAAAGGTCTCCTGATGCAGACATGGAGAGAGAGAGAGAGAGAGTTGTGCATAACAGCAAGCAGAAAGAGAGAGAGAGAGAGAGAGAGTGACACCACCATCTTTTTGCTTTCTCTTTTTGATCTGTGTTCAGAAACAAAAAAAAAAAAAAGCAATTGTTAAAATCTGAAAGAAAATTCTCTTTGGAAAAATTATTTTTTTTCATCTTTCGATATTTGATTGATGAAAAATTAATTTTTTTTTAATCCGATTCCATCCTATCACTATACAAACCATACCGTATGCGTTATGTATCCGCATTTTCCTGCTCATGCGATTCCACCTTACTTTTCCCGAATGTGAGAATTCGAAACCCTACCTCCCTCTTTCCATAAATAAAAAGAATAATCACTGAAGCAATTCTCCGGTGGTCAATTATTTACGAAAACGTTTTTTATAGATTGAAAACAATAAGTTTAAAAAGGAGGAAAATGACTTTCAACTTTAGAAAAAAAAAAAAAAAAGAAATCACATCTTCTAAATCACCAAATAAATTGAAATTGATTATTATTTTTTAAATATATATTCATAAAAAAAATATTTTTATCTTTCGTGAAAATTTTGAAATAATCGTGGGGTCCCCTTCCTGGATTCTCGGTTGCTCCAAAAATTCGAATTGAATGCAACCTTTCGTCTGCAGCTTCGCATTTAATTCGATGGCAGAGAGGGTGAGTTACGTCCTAGGCTACCCTCTGTCTCCATGCCTTGGCAATTAATAGGCTAAAAGAATCTTTCTTCTGTTCGCCTTGGTGAATTATTACAGTATCATCGGGAGTCTCGAGACCACAAATGGAGCACCTTAAAAAGAAATAAACTCATTAGTACAATTGATGCTGGCATAATTACAAAAAAACAAAAGTCTTAATCTTATTGTAGGATTACTAATTCAGTTCTAAGATTTTTAAGTTAGCCAATTTAATTTTAGATCTTTTGACATTTTTTCAATTTTGATCGGCTGGACATAAGTTGTCCTACGTGGCATGGCTAGTCAATTTCATCTGCTAATGCGGACTTTTTTTTTTGCATTTCTTTTTATAATTCTTTTGTTTTTTTTCACCTTCCTCCGTCGGCCTCTATCAATGTCGGCCCTTACTTGTGGCCGGTCGCCCATCATAAGCGAGGTCCAATGAACGGCAGAAGGGAAGAAAATGAAAAAAAATTATCTGTTTCAGTGTCGTCGTGCCATGTAGGACGATCATGAGAAATTAACGTGGATCGTTCTCAAGCGAGCCATACAATTTTGCATTAATTGTTTCGTTTGGTGGGAAAAGATCGATAAGGGAAAAATGTTCCACAGTGGAAATTGATAGTAAATTGTTTGATAGTAAAAAATTACCGGCTTTCACGCAAAACCCTTTTTTTTTTTCCGGGTTAGGAGTGGGGGATCAAATTGTTAATCGATCCAAAAAAAAAAAATAATAATAATCTCGTGGCTAAATGTGATGGCCAACTTGTGAATGAGCAGGACACAACACTAGCGGACAGTCCCCTCCCCGACCATCATTTTTGTAGACTTTGGCTCTTGACTTGTGTTTTGTCTCCTTACTGTTTTTCCTTTCTATCATCCTCGTTGGCTTTGCTCTGGTTTGACTTTTTGATTTGATTTTTCAATACGTACGTAGACAAACGCGGCTAAGTTCCGACCTCGATGATGTGAAACCTTAGCTACATTTCCACTCCATATCATTTTCGAGAATTTTTTTTATATTTTGTTTGTCCTATCTTTAATTCTTCTCTTTCCGATTTTTGCTTTGTCTTTTTACATAAGAGTCGAATTCCATACTTGTGATACCAATGTCCCCGCCTCCCCCCTTGTTCCTTTACCAGCACTTTCGCTGGCGCCTGTTTTTTTAATTTCGAATGTATGGATATTGTCAAATCTTAAATGGTCCTTTTGGTGGGTCTTGCCCGATTCTGTTTGCTGTACTGCATGTCGGAGGGATGGTTTCAGGTGAGGCCCGTGAGCTTCAGAGTCAAAGAAACATGTCGTGCTTGTCTTCTTGTGCAATTCAAAGAATCTCTCTCTCTCTCTCTCTCTCTCTCTAGTTCTCGGGGCGAACATTCTTTCGCAGGATTTTTCTGGTTGGAAACTTGGAATGAAGATGATGATGATGATGATGACGGGTTGTTTCTGGAGATGATAGTTGCTGATGAGATGGTTATCTTTGTCTGGCGAGTTTGGTGGTGCAGCTGCAAACATACGTGTTCCTAGGTTTTCTCTTTCTTGACTTACAGCTCACTCAATTCCGGGTAAGATAAAAAGGAAATTAAGAATGGATGAAAGCAATGATGATAAGCAGTCACTTTCTCTCTCTTTCCTTTCCTTTCCTTTCCCACCGTCAACGGAATCTGTTCAACTCTTCATGATCGCTTGATCAGCTAACCATGTGCGTGTACTCCAGATTTACACATGCTGCCCAGATTTGGGTGGGTGATCTGTCTCTCTAGAACCTAAAACCTGAAAACAGATCGGGCATAATCGGTTCCCATCGTGGAACCGGAAACCAACCCATCTAATTATGTTCTAGGTCGATCTCGAAATCCCGTGATTTCTTCGGTTTCTTTTTTCCCTTATAAGGGGGAGTTTCATAACATTAAAAGAAAATAACAACTTAGGAATTGCAATTTGATTCATAATTTAAAAGAAAAAAGGGAGCCTTGACCAATCCGTTGATCAGGTTCAGGTGGTTCGGTCAATCCAATTCCTTATGTGGATACGGGGACCAGAACAATTCTCTTGAGAATCATCCAAAATTGGCTAGTTCATTCCGGTTTGATTCTATTTCTGGGTTAAATCGGGACCGATGCACAACCCCAGTTCAGATGGCATTAGTCTGATTTTAAAGATAATTAAATCACGGTACAGATAAAATCCAACTTCCAAAAAAAAAAAAAAAAGAAACGGGATCTCATGTAGAGAGATTTCTCGTCTCCCCATGCAATGCAGGTGAAAGAACCGGACCGGACAACAAGACGACAAGCGGATGGTGCTTCTTTTGCTCTAGTCTTGTTTGTACTTTAGTTCCTGTTTCTAGTGGCGCTCTCTCTTCACGCCTAATTTTCTCCTTTCCTCGATGCTTCCCTTCGTCGGACGCAGGCCATCATCTTCCACGTCCCAGCAGCTGGAAACCATATCGGACCAAAGACTATTCTAAGACAAAACTCAAAACATTCAAGAGATCATACACAACCAGTGCAAATTAAAATTCACCGGGTTCGTATTAGGACTCGCATTTCATGAATCGTTCTCGATCACATACATTCATAAATCTCGACATCCCATGTCGAACGTTGATGCAATCCGCTCACAAATTGACTTCTTGTTGAATAAAGTTAGATTCTAGTTTTTGGGGGGTCTAGATAAGGTTGGTTTCTAATTTGGATCTGATGCAGCAAGGCACGTTCTTCTTGGGCCTACCCAAGGAGCGCGATGTTGGGCTCAGGCCCAAAAGAACGACGCGAGAGCCCATTTAGAAAGGCCCAAGTCCGGATCCAGACGGATGGTATTAAATCCCCATAATTGCCACAACCATCCACCTTCGTAACTCCTCGCCACCACGAGATCAGAATCTTACGAAGATCGCAAAACATTTAAGTGCAATGAATTTAGGGTCGCTTCACATCCATGAATGCAAGTTCGGCTTGTCGTCGCTGCGTGAACGATCTTAGCAAAATCGACCCCGAAGATGATCCCGAGTTTCTTAAGTAGATGGTAACTATTTAAACGACCTCGGTAGGAGATGCTTCGAAAGACAGCACGGCGAATTCTTCAAGGAAGGTAATTCGAATCAGAGGCACGCCTATCTCAAGGCGTTTAGAAAATACACATTCGCGCAAATCGCGTCCTTTTTTAACAAGGGAAAGAAAGAATCACCAAAAATCGAAAGCTATACCTGTTATGACGCATTCCGAAACAGGCAAGGACTTTCTAACTTCTTCTCCGCTACGGGTAGTTCCTAGCTATGCCTGTTCTCCCGCTCTTGCCCGAACCTTTTCTCGTGAGATTGGAATCCTCAAATTTGTACCCGTATAATGTATTTACCCTCCGTAAAAGTTCTATCAATGATGTGTATCGTAGAAAAATCTACTTGCATATATGAGCGAAGGCAAATGGCGTTGACATAATTAAAAACAACATCGTTTTGATTGGAAACCATATATCCAAAACTTAATAAAAATTAAATGTGTCATGCAGGTATAAGTTTATAAGAAAAAATTCAAAGTTGAATGTGCAACGGTGGCCCGTGGGCATAATGTGAGGCTTTTGACGAAAACAAAAAAAGAAGGGTCTGGAGTGATTTGAAATTTTAATGACCTTTTTTTCTACTTTAGCAATTAATAGTATTATCGCAATGGTCGATAACGTGAAAGCATGAGATGTTTGGTACGAGATTCTTGTCGGAGCTCCGTCTAATAAGCCAAACCTCGGGCCTCTTCTTTAAGCGGGGGGATATGAAGCAAGACGCTTTCTCAAGAGAGGGTAGCGGGGAAATTTGATTGATTCCCAAAACGACTAAGTTTGACCGAATCAAAATCGATCCGGGAAATAGAAAAACTTCGGACGAAAGATGACGTGGCATCGCTATCCATTCTCTCGCGCCAACTCACACGAGAAAAAAAAGAGCGAAGAGATCTTCTCGTTTCCCGAAGATACATGTCTTGTTCTTAAGACAAAGAGGCCGTCTTGAAGTTGGAGAAGATCTCCGGATCCGATTCTTTTGAGTCATGTCAAGATCCTTCGGGCCAAACGGCAGTTTGGAGCTGCTAAACCAAACCAAACCAAACCTCGGATTTATTTTTTTTTTTAGTTTTTGTAATTTAACGCTTCGATAATTGCTCAAGTCCCAATGTAATTGGTTCTCATTCTCAAATCTGAAACTTACCTTATTTATCCCGAAAATCACATTGAATATACTTTTTTTTTTTTCGGTCCGATTTCAGGTCTCTCCCCATAAGACCCTGTCTTTCTTTTCTTGTTTTTTTTTTCTTATTTCATTTTTTAGAACGAAATAAAAATGAGCCATAAAAGGTTCAAAGTAAAAGATGAGCAACAACAATCCCCTCATCTGCTTAAAGCAACAAATCCATCAAGATGAACGCTTTTCGTCATGTACAATTATAGACAATCAAAAAGTTAACATAAATCACAAATTATAAAATTTCATTCCTCGTTCATCTATAAAAACAACTAACCACATGAAAATAAAACAAACAATATAATTAATCGCTTAAGGATAGTTTAAATTAAATTGTATTAAAAAGTAAAACAATTAATAATAATACTCACCACATATATACTCATTCCACTTCAATTCATGAACTATATTTACCAATGATAATGTCCTCGAGGGGACAATTTGAATCTAAAATCAAAGAAGAGATTAAATAAAGCATCCACTCATTAGATATATATGCAAAGAAACAAAGAAAAAGATGTGAAAAAAAATCTACGGCGTTTAAGCTTTAGGAAATCTTCTATATATATATAAGGTTAATATAATAAAAAAAACTCCAAAGTGGTACATTAGTAATAAATTTATCTCAAACTGACATATATGTGACAAATTTACCTTCCGTTAATTTTTGTTAAATTTTACCATTAAATTGCTGAGTTAGATGACATGTGGTAATCGATAAATCTACCAGTTTGAGATTTTGACCTTATGTTTGTTATAGTTATATTAGTTTAGGGTTTGTCGTGATGTTAATTCAATTTAACTTAAATTAACGGGGAGTAAATTTATCACGAATGTACCAGTTCAGAATTTTTTTTTTATGGTAACAAAATTAGTTTATGGTAAATTTGTTGTATGTGTACTAGTTTGAGATTTTTTGTAATAAAAAAATTAGTTTGGGGTAAAATTATCACAACCGTACTAATTTAGCCTTTTTTTATGGTAAACAAAATAATTTGAGATAAATTTGCGTGCCAATGTGAGGTTTTTCGTGATATTAAAAAAAAGGCTTTAGGAAACCAGTTCCGAACTGGCCTTGTTCCTAAGTGGTTCTTCACTTGGAACCGAGAACTTGAAACAGGGCCGATTTTCAAGGCGGTTCTATCCAGTTTTTAGGTAGAACCGATCCAACTGAACAGCCGTAATATCCTTATCAGCATGAGCCTCGACAAGAGAGGTCTGCACGGTAAACAAAATCCCATAAGGCGACTGATGAATCCCACACGTAATGAAATGTTGATATTCATAGCACCATCCGTATGGAATTTTGCAACTGGGTTACTGTTTCACACGGAAAACATGCCGAGCAACCGAGATCTTCTTTTTTGAGTTGTTCTTAATATGCTTCAGCCAAACAATATGATGTTGATGCAGGGGACATGCGCAAAATCCTTTCTTTAATTTCTAAGATGAAGGGTGTGTGCACACTGTAGTTCTGTAACAGGAGAATCACTTTTGATTTGTTAAAAAGAACGGTCTCCCAGAGATCGAGAGAGGGAGAGAGAGGGAGAGAGAATTCAAATAAATAAATGAAAGACGGTGGTCCTAAAAACCACGCACAGAACAGTGGCTGGCTGCTGCAGCAGCAGCAGCAGCAGAGCATCAGCTCAATTGAGGATCTTCGCCCAGACAGCAAGCACAAATGCCATGCCGATTCTGATTCTGTCTCTCTCTAGATCTCTAGAGAGAGAGGGGACATGATATGGTGAGGAAGAAAGAAAGAGAGAGAGGACTGAATCAAATCAAGATACAGCCCCCAAAAGGATCACGATATATCTGTGGCTTCCTTCATTCATATTCATTCATATCAACCCTTCTCCCTCTCCCTCTCCCTCTCTCTCTTCTGTGTTTATAAATACACACGAGTAACTAATGACAGTACCCTCATACGAATCCTGTGAGCATTGTTCTTGTGTGTTGTTCACGTCCCCTCCTCCTCCTTCCAACTCATTTATTGCCGTTCTTGGTCAGAGGAAAACCTTCATTGGATCTCTTGCATTTATTGTTCTCCACGAACCCCACTCCTTTAATATCTCCCCCTCATTCCTTCTCAATCTTTCATCTTCTTCCTCCGCCCCTGTTCTTGTTTCCCTCGAAAGCTTCTTCTCTTTCTTCCTCTTCGTCTCCTTCAATGGCGGACCATGGAGACGAACCCCACGTCTTGGCCGTGGATGACAACCTCGTCGACCGTAAGATGATGGAGGCCTTGCTCAAGAACTCATCCTGCAAAGGTAGTGCCTTTCTCAGTCGTTCTTAGGAAAATGAAACTCATCCTCGTTTCATCAGATACTTTTCTAAGGAAAGCAAAAATGCCCACGTTTTATTTTTTCCAGTCTTCCATTTCATGTGGAATCGCATTTCTTCATTTCCCCTCGCGCATCATTAGCTATGATTTCATGAATGGATTTCATAACTTTTCTTTGATTCTGTAGTAGCTGTCCTTATTTTGTGAATGACCTTCTTCTTTAGCAGTAACTCCTTTGTTAAACTTGCAAAATCATAGAAATGGTCATTTTTGATAGTCTGGAGATTTGGCCTCTCTGTTTGCCGGAGTTTAGCACCTAAGTTCCAAGAATGTACCCAGGCTTGATAAGAATATGGGGTCAGTTCCGACATTCGAAGTTTCAGCTACAAAATTAACGACTAACTTATATTAAAAAAAGGGACATGGAGTCATTAGATTTCACGAAAAATTAATAGAACGTCTGCAGGAAACTAGTTAAAAGAACAAAATGATTCTTTGAAATTCAAGTGAGATGTTTTACGTTTATTGACTTTTCTATTGTTATGGCTTTATATCCCAATTGAATTTGGAAAGAACCTCACTTTTGAAAACCACATGGTAGGGCAGTTCATGAGTTGAAATTGAAAATGTCCAAAAGGTTCATCCTTGCAAAGCGCATGAACGTGAAGAGTCCAACGTACGGCAGAATAGATGAATTGTGTGATAGTCCTTTTGCCAAGCTTTGTTCATGCAACACAAAACTTGAAGAGCATTGATGATTGACGAGTACTTTAACAGCTCCTCCACCTACCCGGATTTTATTCCAGACACAGAATCTTTACTTACTTCATAACCGTGCAAGTACACTGTAAAACTGAAGCCATAAAATTCAAAACATCCCATTTATAAGTGGGTCCTAGGGAGTGATTTCCCTTTTTCTTTTACCGTCGGCTGCCACTCTTAAGTGTTCAACCTAGACTAACAAATGCACTCACTTCCTTGGGAACTTGCGACTTTGACATGACATTGAATTCTGAAAGATTCTTCTTGTAGCTTGGCCTCTTTGAATTTGGTATCCATGAATAGCAGCAGTGCCCTCTTGTGATGGCTTTTGGCACCTCCCTTCCACATTGACAATGTACATAACCTTATTGGCCGAGACATTAGAAATATAATGAGTTCTGTGTACTGTAGATTGTTGGTACGATGATAAGTGATTAGCTGATTATGTATGGTTCAATTGATCTTTAATACTAGGCCACTGTATGTTATTTAAGCCACTGTGCATGCTGAAGAATCTACAACGGTTGCTAATGGTTTTTGGATTGGTGCAGTGACAACTGCAGAAAATGGGATGAGAGCCTTGGAATATCTGGGTATAAGAGATGATCAGCCTGGTGAATCTTCAGTCTCTGCGACTGTAAGTAGTTCGTTTTGTTGGTCGTGAAAGAAAAACAGTCCCACTAAGGAGGCGGAAATAATTATGCGAGTTACCACTTCACATAGAAATTTAACAGAATTATCGAGATGTTAGTAGTCTTCTGATAGTTCTTGATGGTGCTCTGCTGCAGACGTCAAAGGTCAATCTGATAATTACGGATTATTGCATGCCGGGAATGACAGGGTTTGATTTGCTGAAAAAAGTTAAGGTAAATTGGCTCACTCATCAAATTAGGATGAGATTGTTTTAAAGTAAATTTCACTTAAATTTCTGGTTCGTGTTCTGTTAAATATCATAGTCGGTTGACTAACATATGTAGAATTTTACCTAGCAGGGATCGTCTATCTTGAAGGAAGTTCCCGTTGTGATCGTGTCGTCCGAGAATGTTCCGACTCGGATTAACAAGTGTTTGGCCGAAGGAGCTCAGATGTTCATGCTCAAGCCTCTCAAAGCGTCAGATGTAAAGAAACTCAGGTGTCACCTAATGAATTGCAAAACGTAGACATACGGGGGGAAATTTCTTTGACCTTGTTTTTGCGAGGAAGACTAGGGAAGAGAGAAATCTAAACCAAACCAAGATGTAAGCTCGTTGCATACCAGACAGGCGTCGCGGAGTCAAATCTGATGCGCCTGTTTTGATCTTGTACTTCTCTGGAAAGTCATCCTCTGTGTCGGATAGTTCCTTTTGAATGACAGCTTTCGTTAGGACTCTAGGGAAAGGCGGTGTAATGTGTAAATTTTTGGGAAATTGAATTCACTTTTGTCCTTCTCTTTGTTTTGTTTGCAGAAAGAACTGGAAATCAAATTTCTGAAATAGTCAAATTAAGCCAAAAAAGCGACCCAAAATAGCAAGGAGAAGTAATAAAATTATCGTTCTTCAAGAATAAAAGCAGAGGATGATGAATTTTACACAAAACCTGTCCTAATGACTCTAAATTATCGTTCTTCAAGAGTAACAGCACAGGATTATGAATTGTACACAAAACCTGTCCTAAGAACTTTTTCCCTTTCGTCTTCTTTCGTGAATGAAAGGGGACGATAAACTTACAACCAACGAACCAAGGAACGTCAGAAGTTGTTCCATCCCAAGTCTGGAAGGAAATTGGAAAAGCTCATCAGTAAAAGTGCCTGTGATGGTGATGGTGCCGTCCCTCGTCCCATCCAAAGCACTGAATCACTGGATAGCAAGTGACAAACAGACATCTCCCAAATCCCCTAGCCACAGAGGAAAGGGCAAGACAAGGGCAACAAGAACATGCCAGGACTTTGCCTTTGCCGCCACCTCGTGGGCTCTTCTTGCTAGAGCCATTCTTGCTGTGGTGGTGATCCTTGCCCTTCCTTCTCTTCAACATTTTGCCTGCAAGAAAGCAAGACCCAGAAAGAACTAATCAATACCCGAACAACCCAGATGCTCAAAATCGAATCTTGAACTCATTCACAGAGAGAGAGAGAGGCAGAGGCTTCCAGATGATTGACAGGGCAACTGTAATTTTTCCCGCTACCTTGTATTTTTCTGGGAATGAAGTTGTTGCAGCAGAAAACACAATGGCATCAAGCTCATAGAAGGAGAGAATTGCCGAAATCGAATACAATGAGGTTTGGTGCTTGTTGATGGATGGATGGATGGAAGAAAGGATATTCCACACCAAAAGGACGGACCTTTTCTGATTGATGAAGCAACAAATGAGAGCAAAGTTTGGCCTTTTGGCCCAGTTGAACAACCAGTACGTGGACGGCGTGTGGTTAGTATTAAGTATATATTTATCTCATTTACTTGTGAAGCTCGTAATCCAAACTATAATGACAGTTGAAAGAGCAGGGGATGTCACATTATTCATCTTCCCAGAGAAGATGGAGAATGTTTAATGATAAAATCTAATAATGTAAGGGGCGAAGCCCAAATGTTGCACCATAACTCACCCAACAAAACTTGATTTAACCTTATCTCAAGATAAATCAAATATCTCGGTTGTCTATTTAAAATTAAGGTGTCATTCGCATTATATGAGTGAATGGCTCAATTTGCCGACTAATCCGCTCATGAGTTTCTTTCCTCGAAATTATGCAAAAATTTGACATGCAAGAAGTACATTAAAAATTTCTGAATCCGAGATATGAGCGTATTCCCAAAATTGATAGAGGGGGTTGATTTCCGGATCGGTGAAATAGCTGCTTACGAGTCCACATCCACAATAAGTTTAGGGATGCCCAAAGAAGTTGCTATTTTGAGATGATACCCCACGCTTATGCATTTCAGCGAATAGCACGCTCCCCCAGTCAAAGTAAATCCATCGAGCTAGTTGCCCGATTCATTACGCAGAAGCCCATCTACTGAAGCAAGACCCGGTTGCCTTTAGAGGCGACGTCAGAATTAAGCTTCATCCAACCGGTTGGAAGGATAGTCCAACCCACAAGGTTATGTCTTTTCTCCCTCGGAGGAGATAATCTGCGGTCTCTTTTAAGTCATTCTTGAGCTGCATATTTGCCTGAGCTTGGCAAAATCGATTGACATCATCTTTTTGCTTTGCCAACACTGAAGACAATGTTCAAAATCAGTACAGGTCGCTTGAAATTCGGCATCCTCTTTTTCGGTTCAATAGATCTCATTGGTCGATTTACTTGTCACATTAATGCCACGCTTCTGAAATTGAACATGAAGTATTCAACAAATTTGAAGTACTTAGCCCATCCTGTCATGTCGTAAATTGCTAGCGTCGTTCTCTCCCAATGAATTAATTCGCTCACATCTCAATCTCACTATGCGGCCTTGATCTCCCGCCCGACCAATAGGACCGAGTGTCGGTGCTAGCGGCACGTACTAAGTTGCTTTATCGAGCAATAAATGATGTCTTTGGAAACACGGCAACATAAGAAATTGTAGCCGTGCATTTTCGACCGTTTTGCTGGGCAAGCTCTTAGATAGAACAGATTGATTAATCACAATTGTTGATCCACAACACAAAATTTAGCGAGCGCACCTATTTGATAAACCAAGACACTTGTGAATGAACGAGGCGGGAATTTCCTCTCACTGCCAAGCAAGCCAAGTGCCAAATATTTTGTATAAACCTAAACGGTGCACTACGGTCTAGAGCTAGAGGTGATCGGTTCTCGATCCAATCCCGTTTCACCGAAAAATCGAGAACCGAGAACCAGCCTAGATGTTTTTGGGATAAAAAATAAGTGGATTATTAGTAAAAAAAGTGAGCAACACGGACTTTAATTTTACTATATTATTTAAAATTAGGTTTATATTTTTCATTAGATTTACTTAAAAAATAAAAATAATCTGTCCAGTCCGGTTTCACACGGATTTCGAAAAATTGAAATTAGGAATCGGACCGGTACACACAAAACAGGAGCGATCCGGTTCGATGAGTCCGGCCTTGCTCAGCCCTAACCACACCAATCGAGCATCGTGTGCCACTTGCCAGTCTCTTCGCGCTCTATCTCTCTCGCGGCAAGGTCCAAGCCTCGCATGCCACTTAATGAATGGCGGCGTTACTGGAGCCTGCCCTCTTCAACGGCTTCTGCGCAACCTCCAACCCGTCTCCATCCTTCAACGTCCGCCGCACGCCCCTGAAATGGCACTCGAGACCCATCGTCATTCTCCAACCTCACCCTCCCCCTAATCCCATCTCCACCTCCTGCTGTTGCTCTCCCGAGAGCAGCACTTCGCCGCCACCGATACCAGCGGAAGACGGCGGTCCTCAACCCTCAGCCTCTGAAACTAATGCTCCAGCCGACCGCGCGAGAGATAGGAGAAAAGCGGTCCGAGTCGCGTGGGAGAAGCTGGTCCGGTGGTCCAGGTCCTGGCGGTCCAAGGCCAAGACCGATGTTCTTGAACGTACAAACAAGGTTTTCTTCTGCATCAAGATTTCACTTTCAGTAACTGTTTGGGCCATTTGGAGACTTGGGTTTGTCTTGATTAATCGAATCGTGATTTTCTTTTCTGCGATTTTTCAATCTTCCTGTGGGTATTCTAGACTTTACTATGTTTAATTGTTGAAAAAAAATCATTGCGTTTGTCTTGTAAATTGTTCACTTAGTTTCTGAATTGAAATGGACGTTGGTTCTTTCTTTTACTTGGTCACCGTACGTAAGTAGAATCGGACTATGCCGTGCTGTGCTCCTTTCACAAATGAGCAATGACGTTCTTGAACTCTCTGGGATTGTCTTTTAGTTCTTTTGTGCTTTTGTTCAATTTCCTGGAGATGTTGCTACTTGGGGATTATCACTATACTTCGCCACCCTTTAAAATATCTCCTTTCAATTTGGAACTGGCTCTGTAGCACTTGACTAGAATAATTGTTTTGTTTTAGTGTCTAAATACAGCAATATGGACAAAATCCGTGTAATCGGAGAAGGCATTATTTGTATCTGTTAATCTGGAAGAACACGAACGCAACTGTTAATCTGGAAGAACACGTACATCTGATTGTGGTACTCCTTTTACTCCCCGCTTGGATATCTCTGGTTTCGAGCAGGATTCTCTTACCAGGCCTCTGAATTCAAAACGAATGCACTTAAGTTGGACTCATACTTCCATTCTTGATTGAGCTCAAAATCTATTCAAAAGTGGCATTTGTCTATTATTTATTTCTACTCATTTTCAAGTCTGTGGAAGAAGAGTTCATTGTATATAAATGTAAACACACCTAGTTGGTTATTGACTTCCTTTGTATTTACCATTTCAGAATGTTTTTTTTTTTTTAATCATCTGTCGGCTTTTAGGTCGTGGTGCTTGGAGGTGGGTCCTTTGGTACTGCAATGGCTGCCCACATTGCGAGCAGAAAGGCTCAAATGGAAGTTCATATGCTTGTAAGGGACCCGGTTGTTTGTCGATCTATCAATGACAATCACTGTAATCAGTAAGTTTTCTGCTGCTTTGGCGCCCTTAACTTCCATGGTGCATAATTAATTTCTTTGTTCACTCTCCTTCACTGATGTTCTTCATGTCCAGCAAGTATTTTCCAGATCACGAGCTCCCAAAAAATGTAGTTGCTACAACTGATGCACAAACGGCTTTGCTTAAGGCGGACTATTGTCTTCATGCCGTACCTGTGCAGGTACTTCCGTTTAATCTGATTTGCTCATGCATGATAGTTCTTAGGCTGTTCTTACCGACATTGTGTCTTATCTGTGCAATTTTCTGTGAAGAAACATATGTGGCAATCTCCATTTTGCAACTGATTTACCTATTAAAGTTGACAGACCAATTCTTGTTTTTGCATAAGCAGTTCAGCTCAGCCTTCCTTGAGGGTATTGCAAGTTATGTTGATCCAGCCTTGCCCTTTATATCCCTGAGCAAAGGGTTGGAACTCAATACATTGAGGATGATGTCTCAAATTATTCCTCGAGCATTGAGAAATCCCCGACAACCATTCATAGCACTGTCGGGACCTTCTTTTGCTCTGGAACTGATGAATAAATTACCAACAGGTATTTGGATGTGCTGGATTGTCATAATCACCAATATCAGTCAGCATAGTGCTGCCTGTGAGATTTTGACCTTTTCTAGTTGTTTGCAGCAATGGTGGTGGCTACTAAGGACAAAAAACTAGCAAATGCGGCTCAGCAGCTCCTTGCTTCTAGTTACCTAAGAATTAATACGTCAAGGTATGCAGTCTCTGCTGAGTCATAGGGTCAGTAAAGTATGACTCATACTACTTATTCTTTGATTTTATTGTACTCATCCAAATTGTCCTTATTATTGGTATAGCAGAATGAAGTCCATGATCCTTGTCTTCTATTTTTTATGTCATTTGTGTATTGGCTGTCAATCTATTAGTTTGTGAATACTTAAACTGCCATTGACCTTCCCTCTACTCGATATACAATATGCTTGGCTAAAGGAACTGAGGTTTCTGTGCATGTCAACTGGTGAGTTCAGTTAGTAATCTCTGATGGCTCCCAGTGATGTTACAGGGGTGGAAATCGCAGGTGCTTTGAAGAATGTTCTAGCAATAGCAGCAGGAATTGTGGACGGGATGCATCTCGGTAATAATTCAATGGCAGCTCTAGTTGCCCAAGGTTGTTCTGAGATAAGATGGTTGGCGACAAAGGTTCTCTTTACAAATCATTTTTCTAATGCATATTTCTGTGCATTTGTGCCATTCGTCATGCTAAATAGTAGTAGCTCTAGAAACTGGAAAATCATAAACTAGCAGTTCCATTAGACTCTGTCAACCACTTGAAGTGCTGCATTTTAGCTTGGTAGAACTCATATAATACAACCTATTGTAGGGACAGGTCAAGCTATATCAAATGAGAACCCATTGAGAGATTTTGCGATGCCCATCGTACATATAGTTAATGATTCATGTGGAATATTAATAGGTTTTTGTTTATTAAGTTAAACAGAATGCTCCTAGAAGAGACATCGCTTCTTGCTGCCCTCTTGATGGATGATGTCTAGATATATTATTCAGTGCACTGAACTTTAGATGAGCGATTAGGAGGGGAGGAAAAAGAAATCTGACTGCCTGTTAGGTGAGCTCATGTTTTTTGTGGCAAAGATGCCTAATCTTTTCATTGTCATCCTTGTTTCTGGTTTTGGCTGGTCCTCTCTCACTGATTTTCCTCTATTTATTTCACTCAGATGGGTGCAAAACCAACCACCATTACTGGTCTTTCGGGAACTGGGGATATAATGCTGACATGCTTTGTAAATCTCTCAAGAAATAGAACGGTTGGAGTGCGTCTAGGATCGGGTGAGAAGCTTGAGGATATACTTGGCTCTATGAATCAGGTGCTTCACAAGCTTTCTAAGCGATATTTTCTCGGTGACTTCTGCTGTAATGAGATTGATTATCAGAATTTTCCTAATTAGACCTTTATCTTTCTGTAAGTACTGTGATTTTCACTTCACTTATACTTTTGATGTTTGTTTGCGCAGGTGGCTGAAGGTGTCTCAACAGCCGGAGCCGTGATTGCCTTGGCCCAGAAATACAATGTTAAAATGCCTGTTTTGACAGCAGTTGCTCGTATTATTGACAACGAGCTGACCCCAAAGAAAGCTGTATACGAGCTTATGAATCTTCCGCAGGTGTTTACTCGAAACCCATACACATAAATGATTTACATGAATGCCTGCTTGTGACATTTTGTCTGAATTTGGTGATTCTGACTATTCTGGTCCATAACATTCATGCAAGTACTATGGAGGCCTGTCTTCCACGTTAACGACCCATATTGTGATTCTTATAGGTCGAAGAAGTATAAAGGTGTCCGCACTCTCAAGTTTATGAAATGGCTCGGGAAGATACAGAACCTTGCTTGCTCCTCGAAACTTTTCGCATAGGATTCTTTTTTTGCCAATTTGTCGGTATAGGATGTCACCACATACTCAATTCTTTTTGCTTCTGAATTCTGATAGGTAAATTCTTTTGCTAATTGTGCATCGCATGACACAATTTTTTGGGCTAAATACAAATGTATCGGAGGACAAATGCTGACAATACAGCAATATTTTTACCTTTCAGCTACGCTTGAATTTCTATGATTTACTCCTTTGCACATTAAGATTCTTGGCTTTTCACTTGCTCAATCGTGAGGCCATAGTTTTCACTATTATTAGCATTATTGGAACCAAATAACTCCTGGAGGAGTATGATTTTGTCAATTATGCAGGCAAGTATTGAACTTCTCTTATATTGCAATGCTCAATGTGCTTTGGTGCTACAAATATCTGCTCAACTCAATGTCCTACATTCTTCGACCAAAAAAAAAAAAAAAAAAACAAATGTCCTACATTCGACCTCCGGTTCGGTTCCAGGTTCATGACTTTGACTGTGTTGTTTTTCCTTTTTGGCCATAATGTTGACTGGTTCAAAACATGATTCTGATATAGTGCATGGTTTAGCAACCTATGTGAATGCCATTCATATAAAAAATTTTAAACAGTAATTTCTCTAGATATGTCCGACAATACATGCACAGTCGTGAGAAAGGTGCAAGTCTGCTTTTTCAGCTTTGAACTGTCGAACTTGACCAATGGTCAGAATTCTTCTGTGTAGCTCTGTCGAAATATTTTGCAGATTATTCTAGTATCGATCTTAGGGCTCGACTACTCGTTTCCGTCTTATCGCCGTTCTAGTCTCCGGAGCTTGCATTGGAAAATCTGGAAGGAAAATCAACCAGAAGTTCTTGAATAAAGAATCAGACGGTGACCAGAGATCAAATTCAGTGGTCGTGACCCGTTGAGCGGGGTTAAAAGCCGTACACAAAGGGTTCAACCTTGGCTGAATATCTTCCTCACGGGCCTTTGAAGAATAGCTACTAGAAATTTGCTACAGTATTCTCTATTTGAATTCAAACTCATCAGTATGAAACAAAAAATAGTCAAAAGAGAGTATGTTGGTGATTAAAATAACCGCGCCGATACAGTAACCACAAAAAGCAAATTACACGATTCATTAATTTCAAACCAAGTGAACGATTCTATATGCGTAAATAGGCAATGAACATGATCCTCGTCCTCACTCATTTAATAATCTAATCGATATGGAAGCCTCAAGTTAATACAATGAATTTAGTCCGCCATGAGCTATTTTATGATTCCTAAGTTGAACCTTGTCCGTCATTAATTCATGTACAAAAGAGATGACTAAAATAGACACTAAAATTCGGATGGAAATTAAGGTATTTTGGTCAAATTGGGTATATTAAAGAAATTAACCACGACAGCAATTAGTACAAACTTAGTTACATTTGAGCTGAAAGCCTTTAAATTTCTCCACGAAGCAGGGGGAAAAAAAAATTAAGTGAGAGGAAGCGAAACGCCTGCTGGGCAAAGAGAGTTTCATGAATCACACTTCCAGCTGCCAAATGTTCGTGAGTCAACCGTGGGTCACGGCTTGAAAAAGCAAATGGGGGGACCATTTGACAAAGTCATCTTTCCCAGGTTTCCTTTCTTCTTCCTCTACCGTGTCCAACAATCATTTTTGTTACTTTCTGAATAATTTCCAGCACATAGTAAAAATTTGAGCACCCACACCAGAAAAAACCCGCAAAAAATTATATATGGAAATCAACATTTGATCAGTTTATATGTCCTCTAGTGCATGCAGTTGTAGTAATTGTCTAAATGCTATATTTGTGCTGACCAATAGAGCAAGACAATCCCCTGAGTCCAAAACAAAATCATGGAAGATGAGACCAAGTTGCTAATTCTTCAAGGGTGCAAGTTGGCCAGAGACCTTGAATCAAAGCTACCAACCTTGGCAAACCAGCCCCAGATAAGCGCAACCCAGACCTGCGAAGCAATCATAAGAACCTTCGCATCAGCTTTGGAGAAACTGATGATGAGCATCAATTGTAAGGAATCAACTGAAGGTTATCAAAGTTGCTTTCCCAGGTTATTGCCAGACAATAACTGGGGAAGTGGAAGGGAAGTTGGATCAGATCGTCAGGCGAGAGCCAATTTGCTTTTTAAACCTGAGATGGGTGGAGGAAGTTGGGATAGTGAAGGCTGCGCAACATTTAGAGGCCTCGGAGGTGGAATTCTGTCCATGGAGGTTTCATCAGATCTCAACAGATCAGCTTCCTCGCAAAGATCTCGACGGAGGTAACATGTGTTTTAGTAAGCAAATTCAAGTGGAGATGGGCTTATTAAACGCGATCGCTTTTCTTCTAAGTTGCATTGCCTAAACCATCTGTCTTCACCCTTTTATCAATACCAGGCTGAGGAGACAAATCAACTATCGCATATTTATGCGGAGGATATCACGCCTTCTTCTTCTTCTTCTTATCATTACTACTAGTACTATTCCGATTATTACAAACAGACCTTCCACATATGACTGTTCCTTCTTTCGTTGTGAAATCAGAATGGACAGATCTAGGCTTGGCAATTAACATGTGGGTCGTGTAGAGAATTGCTGGCCATGGCGGTTCTGTCTGCGTTTTGAATCTCTTAATCCGGACCGTATGGGTTGCATTCATCATCCTATTAGCCTATCCAATCCTTTTTTAGCTTAGGAGACAAAGAAATAAGGATGTTCCTAATATACCTACTTCAAAAGCTGTATATAAGGATTTGTATGACGATTAGATGATGTCTGTGATTTATAGAGATCGGTAGGGCATGAAGAGTTTCCACTGCTTTGCATGGAAAACTTGCATGGCCTCAATATGCACACATAGCTAAAATACAGAGTGTAGTTTCCTTGAAACTGCATGGATGACCCTCTCACTCTGAGCTGTACAAAGATCGATTAATCAGCAGTTCAATAATGAACTAGTCCCGATTGGCCTAGTGAAGCAGAATTTCGCAGATACTTCCTCAAAAACGCCGACTCAACAAAGGTCCAAAAGAAGCGTATCTCCCAGATTTTACAAGAGTTTCATATAAATGTCCTTTGAGCAGATAGTGTCTATCAGATGGCCTTAGGGTTTATAACTTTAAAATCTTCATATCCGTCACGTGCCGAATAATTAACCTTGGATGGCCTAAATCTGAAATTAGACGTTAATCCATGTTGAGTTTTTCATCAGGCTTAAGTTTCCATTTCACTTTACCATCCAGATTGATCAATATGTGGGTATATATATAGTCATCATTTCTTGCTGTAATTTGCTAATTGTATGAATGGTACAAGTAGTGGTTGCTTGAAAACTTATCGGAGTGTTTATTTTTAGGAGGGACGAAGGAAAGAAACGGGTAATCACAGTCGCAGCTCCTCAGATGGGCAACACCGATGTTCCTCCAGACGACGGGCACACTTGGAGAAAATATGGTCAGAAAGCGATTCTCGGATCAATCTATCCAAGGTAAGTTAGGTCCTTTTGTTCTTCGCGAAACAAAACTACGCCTCTATTACTTGCATTAACACTCAAATGATGTTCGGTATATGGCAATCTCCAGTTGTATCGACAAAGCGGTCCTCTATAAGATGAAAACTTTTTTGGTTACATGATCATGTGCTAAGGTTTAAGCGACTTCATCTTCATGACGAGTTTCAACTTACATAGGCCATGATCGAGGAACATAAATTTATTCGTTTAGAGAAGCAAGTTGGATAGTAATCAATCCTATCAGATGATTTCATGTTTAGTTCTTAACATAATAGAGTTTAACTAATTGGCTGATGCTCATATGCATGTATTTTCTTTGAAGATTCTTGCCAAGATCGAAGTAGTATTATCTAAAATTTCTGTTCTTCCCAAACCAGTTTGGTACCAAAACAATTTTATTTCGTAATCGCCGAGCTATGTGAAGTTAATCGAGTAGTGAAACAACTTTCATGTCTTCAGGGGTTATTACCGTTGCACCCACCAGAAGTTATACCAGTGCCCGGCCAAGAAGCAAGTGCAGCGGCTCGACGACGATCCTCGCTTCTTTGAAGTAATCTACCACCACGACCACACGTGCCATATGTCCCCGACGGCACCGCTGTTTCCGCCGCCGCCGCCACCACCACAAGCAGCAAATGTTGTTCCGATGGATTTGGATCTATGCAGGTTCAGCGGTTCGAGCAGCACCATCCCGGTGGTCGAAGGCAGCAGCTCAGGCACTTTGGCCTCTCGGTACGCTAAAGAAGTCATTGAGTACCCAGTAGCAGATATGGCAACTGCGATGTTCAATCCCGGGAGCGGCAATACAAGCAACATAGATATGATTTTCCATAACTCCAGGGGAGGAAAATAAGATTGAACTGGGGTTGTCTGAATGATAGCTAACACTTCAAAACCCAATTGCAGGAGGAGGATAAACCAAACATGGATTAATTACTAGTCTTCATCTTCGGTAGCTTTGTAGATAAATTATTCATTTGCAATTACTGTCTGAATAAGTCATACACTGACTGTCTAAACTTACGTATAGTTCGTTGTACTGTAATGCCTGCACCTCTTAATGTTTATTATAGAATTTATTGTTCATGTACACTTTACTAGGTCGCTCAATAAGCATGACAGATTCTTTACTTTTCTTTCTTCTCCCTTGCTTGAGTGTAAATCAGCACTTGGGAGTAATTTCCGGCTGTCAAATGATGTAGGATCCTAAGTATTCAACCATTTATAGATGACAAATTGTATGAGCTCTAGCCCTAGGCATGATTTAGAATGCATGCGTACATGTTGAGGTGAGTCGAATCATCTGTATCTATTTGTTAATCGCACGGTAGAACTCTCGTACTTCAAAAACAATTATCTCATGTGTGAAAGGGACTAGACACGATCAATGGATAAGCTTGAACATGCCGATGTAGAACAATTGACTATCGAAATATGACTAGGTTTGGACGGGCTCAGCCGCATTAGAATAATTGACTTTTGAAACACGACAAGGTTTGGACGGGCTCAGAACACATATCGCAAGCATAAGTCCAAGAAAGAAATTGATTGTCCACGCGCGCTTAAATTGTGCTTCGAGTCCGGATGGCTCGGGCGACCTTGTCCCGAATGGCCGTCGGGCCTTGATCAGCCTAACTAGAACCATGTATGCTATCAAACTACGCGATTTTTTGAAGTGGTAGTCAAGGAAAGGGTGAGGTTGTTCCTGGGACCAGTTTATACTTCTAGATGACATCTGAGGAGAACAAGAACTGAGAGGCAGGAGAGGATTTTGCAGAGATCAAAGTCCAATCGTACACTGGGTCGCAGAGTGCAGGCCACAAGTTCCTGGAAATTCTCAACAGGTTTTTCTTGTCGTTTTGTTGTTCATTCTGCCACCAGCTTTGCTTTCTGCGTCATTTCCTGTGCAACATCCCAGGCACCTCGTCCTCGGGAACGAGGTCACTTCACGGAAGATCCCCATCAAGTTCATGGAAGATGCCCGAGTCGCTTCTTGTCTCTTTCCCCCCGTCGACTTGAACCCTCGAAGCCCTTTCAATCTCCAGTGTCACTGTCAGATTGAGACACCACAGAAGCAAATTCGAAATCGTCTCGAAACTTTTGTTTCGAAACAAGTTCATTATTATCTTCTATGTACATTTTTTTCTCAATCCTGAGTTAGGCGAATTTTACATCCATTCTTTGAATGTTGATCAAATCAAATGAATTGGACATACTCTTTCACTTCTTTTGAAAGCGTGACGAACTGCTCATTAGGCAGATTGATGGAAAGGAAGATGTACGTTTGACAAAAACGGAGTAAGGATTTACTAGAGGAAGACTAGTAGGAGAAATTCTACCAAAAAGAGGCTATCCTGTAACAATATCAAATACTGATGCAAGTATTCGGTTCCTTAATGAGGAAATGAATCCCCTAACATTAGAGATCCATGTTAGGGGTGACATAACTCTCTATCGGGCCGTCCATATGGCCTCTCTCGTAAAAGGGAGCTATGCCTAGACCAATATCGAAAAAACCGATATAGATATCCAGTCCCCTAATGATACCTCTACCGGGCCTTACTCAATCAGGATTTGACTTTTAGCATCTAGTGTTAGTATCTATTCAAGGGATGATGCCCGCTGGCCTCAGTTTCTGATATTGTGATATTCAATTTCGTGCTTCTTGAGACGTGGCATCCCAAATCGTGCTTTCAATTTCTTCGCTAACACGCAAAATTTTCAAATGCCATCAGCACTGATCCAAAGTATAGCGATTCGAAAGGATGAAAATTCTATTAGGGGGATGACTTAGGCTTTCTTTTTTCTGTATGGGAACACGGAATCACTGTCACTAGCCCGTCCAACCATGTGAACTCCTTCATTGTTTCCATTATTCAATGTGAACTGGCTGACAATCTCTCCCATCTTGGCGACCCTAAATTACAGTGCCGAGGAAATTTCCACCGGAGGGATGCGTAGACCTCCAAGTCAACACATATCATTTCGTGGAATCCGATCTTTTTGCACCATCATATGATCCATGGCTACTTCGATCCAACTTCCCAGCAGCCGAACGCGACAGGACCTCTGCTTTTTGTACTACTACCATCCAATTCCGGTGTTCATTTTCAATAGAAAACTGATCTTGATTGATCTTCAAATTTTGTTCTGTTTTCCAAATAAGGGTACAGTCCCTTTTGTCCAAACTTGAAAATCTCGAAAAATGTCTCTCTTCTTCTTCTCATTTGAGGGGAAAAGCATATGTTTTGTCATTCCCCGATTTCCGTAAGCACACTATTAACTACAACAATTCAATTAAGGACCATAAGAGAAAAATGAGTACACACAAGAAGAAGTTAACTGCGACATCGAGCAGAATTCATCGAATTATCTTATGATTTTTTGGTTCGAGACAGACCATGGAAATGAAACGCCGAGATGAGAACATCACCGGATTTGATTGGACACTCGCCGGCGTCGCAAAGTAGTACACAAAATGTTCATTTGCAAAAGTGCAAAAAGGGCGCACAAGGGACAACTCTCATCACTTGGTGTTACGATAGACGTACAAAAGACGAGTCTCAACACACTCTGAAGTTTCTCACAAGTTGAGAGTGCAATTTTTTCATTTCTAAACTGGTTTTTCCTCGAGCTCTACGGAACAAAATGGTACAAGCAAGAGTATACACGCCACGCTGATTCGCGTTCCGAGTGCTAGGAGAAGAGCACGTTCTCATAAAATGGAAACTCGCCATCAAAACCGAGTCGTCCCATCGGGTCCATGTCCAGAAAACCGTGCGGACTACCATCCGCACAAGACAGGTACATGGCGGTCGGGTCAGATGACTCGAAACCCATCAGTTCCGGAGGCAAAATTGAATCGAAGGACGGAAGGTTGTCCGTCAAGTCGCTCGTGGTGGTTGTTGTGGTGTCTTCCTTAACTAGCGCCGGTTCCTCTTCTTTCTTGATGCTGTTTCTAGCCGAGCAGAGGGGAAAACTTTGCTGAGAATTAATCAGAGGCTTTGTGTCCGAATTGTTGCGGGAGGGAGGGTAAGAGGATTCCCAAGGATCAGAATCCGTGATCATCTGTGGCGCCCTCGTGATCTCTCTGCATGTGTGATTGCCAATGTATGTGATTTGGTACACTTTGGGATCGTCCTCCATTTTCTGGACTTGCTTGGTAGCTCTGCAACCTTGGTCATGCTTGTGGGTGCACCTGAAGTAGCATCTGACAATACATCACAGTTCAAGAGGAATTAGATTGATGATTCCCAAACCTTAAACCTTAATCTCTGAGATTTTGCAGGTGTTTGATGATTCTTTCACGGCGACCCACTTCTTATTTTATTCTCTTCTAGTTGCCCTCTAGTAAGCAACTGTTCACTGTTTAGTGAGTTTAACCAGCTCGATCCAAGAACTGAGGTTCCAACACAGAAAGTTAAAGTTGTGGGATGGTAAGAAAACTTGTTTGTTAAAGCTAGATGCATATTTTAAGATCGTTGACCTTCTCAATTCAACCCCTAAAGGAGAATTTTTGGAATTGAGACGAAACGAGAAGCAAATGACAAACCTTGGGAATGTGGAATTGAGAATGTCCTTTTGGCCGTACTTTCTCCAAGCATGACCATCATCCTTGGTGGAAGAAATTGTTGTGAATGTTTCAGACTCCTTTCTGCAATCAATCAAGAACCAAACCATCAGAATAAATCCAGGAAGGCTGCTGTACGGTAATATGCACAAGAAGGGCTCGCTTTTTAGGAGAAATTGGGCCAATTGCAGAATGAGAAGAAACAGAGGACTTCGTATCTCGAGTGAAACAAAGAAGCCACAAGGTACCTTCTCTTATAGCAACCTCTCCCGTCTTTCAAGCCCGGCCTCTTCCTACTCTCGCCGGAATGTTCAGACCCCTGATCGTCACAACCGGAGCCGAAGCCAACCATTTGGGGCGACATGTCCTCGCGAACCTCACTATGTTCACAAGAACTCAAAGCAGAGAGACTCTCGGTGAAAGATCTCAAGATCTTCACGACAAGCTCGTCGGCCGAGAGAGACCCATTATTCCCAGAGGGTTTACAGAGAAGGGTCTTGAGCCGGATGGCCGATTCGCGGCCATCGACGAGCTCTCTGATCGCTCTACTCTTGCTACTGTTGGTCGATGATGATCCCTCGACCCAAAAAGTTCCCATCTTTCCGGGCGAAAATGGCAGATTCTATCCGCTCTTGGGAATCGATGGTGGTTTTTCTTTGGGTGGGTGATGGATGATTGGGGGGTTTTTATTTCGCTTGATTGGTCGAAGGAGACAGGAAGGAGGAGAGCAAATCACTGGAAGATGGAAGGAAAGTCGAGAGAAGGAAGGCATGGTTTTGAAAGCCGGGGGGCAAGAAAAGCTGAAAAGACAAAAAGATAGAGAAATCGCTCACGTGGCTGCGATGACGTAGTCTTTTAAGGTGAGGATGACGTCAGCGGCTGCTTCGCTTTAATTCCACTCGGCAGCCTCAGCCCACGTTACTGTGAAAGAGCGGGACCTTATTCTTCATATAAGATATATAATTTTTTATTTCTCTTTAATACCACTTCGTTAGCACCACAATTTTCTAATTGTCACGTTGCCCACGGCGGCCGATGAATCACAACCGTCTATCAACAGAGGCATTACAGCTAGATCGACGACAACAAGCGGCTTGAACAAATCAACGGCTTCGGACAGTCCTTTTCTTCGGTTCTCCAACTGTACTATTGACAGATATTAAATTTTCACGATGCACGGCGAAATTCCTAGGCTGTTATTTGATTACAAGCAATCATGGATTGGATGATCTGGCATGGACAATGATGAGCCTAGCCTAACTTTCAGAAATTCGTGCTTAAGTTTTAATACGGGAGGAGTCAAATTTGCAATGTATCGACTTCTTTTTGTCTTTTTTAATTTTTTTTTCTCTTTTTTTTTTGCACTTTTTGTTCTCTTCCCTCTTTTTTCTGGTCAGCGACTGGTCAGAGGCGAAGGCCGGCAAGGCGGCCTGTCTGGTTAAGCCTGTCTGCAATTGCATTGTGGATATATATAGCCAAAAAAAAAAAAAAAATTGAGAAAAGGAAATGGATATGGAATGGAAAGAGGAAATTGGATGTCGGGTCAGCTTTTCTTTTTCTGGTCAGGATGTCCGGTCAGCTTAAGCCATCTGATGTTGCCCGTTTCGTCGTCGTCAAGCTTCCAGGAAATGTCGCCCTCTTTGAAGATAAGGCGGGAGCAATGATGCTTCTTGAATTGGCAAAGCGGTTCTTTTTACAAATAGGTTCAATTTTATTTTTTATTTTTTCTCTTTTTTATTGGTAATTCAATGCTTCTGTTCTACAAGGCGCCAAAAAAGGTAATAACTAATAATAGCTGGGTACACTTGATTAATCATATTTGGTTAAAACTAAAAATCGGGAGACTTCCATTTTATTTTTTTTTTCGTGTTTGGGGAACTACGAGGACAACCTATTTGGTAAGGCTCGAGCTTCTCTGATTCCCGCGAGGCTCGTGCTTCTCTAATTCCTGCTTTTTTTGTTCTCGAGGATAGAAAAAGAACGGGAATCTGTTTCGTAGCGTCCGTTAATTTTTTCTGTTATCGAGAACAAATTAGCGGACAGAAAATAGATTTGGAATAGAAACAGCAAGTAAAAAGAAAATGTCTAATTCTTTCTTTCGGGAAACGGAACTAGAAAGAAATCATTTATGCTCAGAAATTATTCTCCGACGAATTGTTATAAAAAAAAAAAAAAAGGCCCTAGTGTACATCAAGTGCACGTAGAAGCACATTAAATTTATTTATTTATTTATTGCTAAAAGAGCGTTAAATTTAGTTGTCTCCTCTTTTAAGGTTTCTCCAAATGTTTTGTTCTCTCTTGATTTCTTTCTTCGCCTTTGTCTCGGTGTTCAATCATGGACACTTGGCCCTTTCGTGTCCACATGGAGTTTTTAATTACTTTAGTTGACAAATGGCCAATGGGTTTGTAATTTTTCAATCAAAGATCTGGCTGGATGTTCTCGATCTACCAATTCAAAATCGAGGTGGCACTTGGTTTTGCTCACTAATCATAATTT
The DNA here is from genome assembly GCF_020921035.1 of Rhodamnia argentea. Classification (NCBI taxonomy): domain Eukaryota; kingdom Viridiplantae; phylum Streptophyta; class Magnoliopsida; order Myrtales; family Myrtaceae; genus Rhodamnia; species Rhodamnia argentea. Next base: position 1,770,870 of record NC_063154.1, on the reverse strand, counting down.
TTCTTTTTAATTTTCAGCTTAGGTCTTTGTCTTTAACAAGTGAGAGAGAAAGATATTCTCATGAACGACCAATCTTAGTTTGGGAGATTATTATAAGCACTTGACTTTCAATGGCTCCTCATAGACCCATCTTCCGTGACGTTTAATAGAGGTGTCAAACAGGTCGGTCGGGTCCAAAATGGTTCGACTCATATTGATCTATTTAACCCATTTTGATCCATTTTCATATAGTACAAATCTAATGACACATACCCGATCCAATCCATACCTGACTCGACCCGTATAACTTAAATACTTCTATATTTAACTAAATTATTGAATTTCTATGTGTTATAATTGTTAAGAAAAATATATTGCTAAAACACTTTCATGTAACTGATTTTTTAATTTTTTAAAATATTTTATAATTTTATTGTTTCAAAATAATTTTTTATTTATAAAAAATTGATTTTATTATTAAAAATATATTGTTTATTTATAAAATTTTCTATTTTTGTTTCCTTTTTCTCTGGCGGTCGACGGCGATCGGAGGTGGCGGTCGGTGATGGTCGGCGGGCCGAGGTTTGTAGCAGTGGAATGCAACATTGCATAACATTTTTTTTTTATTTTTTTTCTTTGTTTTACTTATAAAAAATTAAAATAAAATAAAAATATATATAAACTAATATACTTGAGTTGAGGTGTAATGACCCCATGACCTTTGCCTCGTTATTATACATCTTTTTTTAATTTATTTATTATTTTCTGCCAGCCTTTATTCTTTATTTGCGGAAACATGACCGTATGCCATCTATATAAACAGACATACCAGCTACCGAGATATTTACAAACATACTTAGATGTGTACCAAGTATATCTTACAATATTCATTTCTTTCCCTTAAAATGTACAATAAAATGTTAGGGAGGTTGTCTCGACTATTGCTACTCGGTATCTCATTACTCTCTCTAAACTACTAGAATTTCTTCCTCATTCGGACTCGGGTACTTTCCTAAGGTGTCGCTCTGCCTTGGAAACCTGACGACCCATCAAAATTGAGTAGAGGACCCATGAGCATTCCTCCATCTACTCTTTAACGTAGTTTCTACATTCACAACTTCCAGCTAAGAATATTCCATGTTAGTCGGCAATTCAAACAGCAAGGTGCGAGGTGAATCCATCTTAATTTCCTTAAAAATAAAAGTATGAGCGAACAGCCCAGTAAATGAAATTATTAGGTTTAAAGTAGGAATGTCAGCTTTATACTCAACAAAGCTATCATGTGAATAGGAGCATGAATCTTCATTGTAAATCATCAAATGCGTGGAGTCCACCACATAACTTTTGTTCAAATGCCATGAACACATTAATCCATGCAAGTCACATCAAACGGTCATTCCTGGCTCGTCAAATTTTTGTGCCTATCGGGGCCATAATAGTTGTTTATTCGAGCCATTATTAGTAAGACGTATCCTGGGAACGCTCGTTTGTGGGTTCAACATCACCAAAAGGTGAACTTCTAACATAATCACCTTCACGGGAACGACGTCTCAATATACCCACAATACGAACCTTTGAGACCTTTGTAAATGGATCCTTGTATTCCCCAACATTTCCAGTGTTATTTGACATGTTTTCAGACTTCTCCGGCATAGAAAGTAGAAAATTCGGGATAAGTATCCTGGAATATTTCGTCGACATTGTTTGAAGGAAGCGAAACCTGCTATCGATGACGCATTGACGTTGTACTGATCGCACTAATTAAGGTTTGTTTTATGGTCGGAACATTAATTAAGGTTGAGAAAGCACTCCAATCAACCTTAAAATAAGTGCAATAATCTTTTTCTTTTTTTAAATTTCGTGAAGAGGGGCATTCTTTGCGCTAAATTCCAAATCCAGTCATGCCCGCCTCTAAAGCGGACATACTAAACACACGACTTGGCTTTCCCGTAACTTGATGGGTGGGTGGTGGTAGCGTAAGCGATTGATTAATATATTTTCTACTAACGGTATCTTAGGCAACTTGATTAAAATTGAAAAAGTACAATTATGGTGAAAGGGGAATCCAAGAAAGGGGGTTTTTTTTTTCCTCCTATATTGGGGGGAGAATGCTGCTTCCATGTTCCCCCATCATTACGCTAAGTTAGAGCGTATCATTCACTTAGGATAATATAATAAGCGAAACAACCACCAGAAACTCTAAATTATACGCATTATGACATATTTGTCATAAAAAAAGTCATGTGACACAAAAAAATCTCAAATGCATACCTATGTAACGCACTTACCCTCTATGAAAGTTCCCTCAATAAGAAGTATTAAAAATCTACATACATAGACGACGAAAAGCAAACGACATCGACATGGCGCCCGAGTGGCTCAAATGAATTAAAAACGACATTTGTTTTTGGGTGAAAAATCATCTGATAGAATCTCAACGGAGGGTAAGCGTGTCACATAAATATAAGTTTGGGATTTTTTACGTCACAAGAAAAAGTTTAGGCTAAATCTATCGCAATTGGCATAGTTTGTGATTTTTGCTTTCACAAGAAAGAAATCCGGGATAAATATGTGTAGTGGGCATAATTTGGGTTTTTTTTTTTTTTGCGGCTCTTCTTTTTCCTAATAACAATGATTAAATGGGTGAAATCATAATCTAATTTGGGCGATTTCCTCTTAATCGAATTATGCTCATGCGGTTCGCTTCGGAGCTTTCCGGGCTGTTTCGATAGCCCAGAAGGATGATCATCACTGGGCTCAGTTTCAACAGTCCTTGGTTGAATCCATGGGGCTGTCGAGTTCATGAAGTCCACCACCACCTCTTGCGAAACAGGGAGCGCCCACTGGGTGAAGAACTCGCGAAGACGAAGAGCCATGCCCACCGCCCAGGCCAAGAACGTGGGGTGCTGCGGCTAGATATGGCTGTGCCTGTGCTCAAGCACAGAATTCCTCCATTGCGCTTCCTGGGGATGCTCTCATCCCTTCCCTTGAATCCCACGCTCGTCCGCTTCGCGTCTCGGGGCCTCACCCGAAGCTCCTCCTCGCGGCTCCGTCTTCCTCAACTTAAAAGCCGCCCGGGAACCCCCTCTCGTCGTCACTGTCCCATCTCCTGTTCCGCTAGGAGCGGCATGACTCTCCCCAAAAGCTTCTCCGGGTCGACCGCCGATCCCATTCCTGTCGCGGGCACCCCCCAGGTGGACGACCCGGGAGCCGAGCCCGACCCGCCAGCCCTCGTGGTGGTTTCGTTCTACAAGTTCGCGGATTTCCCCGATCACGCCGAGCTGCGGAAGCCCTTGAAGGATCTCTGCGAGCAACTGGTTGGTACTACCAGTTTGTGCTCTCGTTTTGATCCGCTTATTCTTCTCGCTTTTGCTCTGGTTTCCTCTGAGTATTGGATTTTCCTAAAGTAAACTTTTGTGCTTGTGCCGAGGTTGCTTGGCTGAAGTTTCTAGCTGCGTGCCATTTTCAGTCGGTTGATTTTGATATCTTGACTAATGCAAGTGGGGATTGGTCGATTGGCCTTTTGCGGTTGCAAGTCTGAACTATATACGTGGCTGGTGTTTTAGCTGAATGCGTGGATTCTGCACTGAAATGTTTAGGCGGGCTTGAAAATAAGGTTGTCCAAGCACCGCTATCTAACTCTGTCGAACGGCTATAGGCGTGTCCATGCCGTGTTAATGGGCAAGACGGTTTTCATAATTTACCATCACTAGCAGCATGGTTTCTAGGATTCTAGAGCTAGAGTGGCTTTCTGGTTTAAGCATCTAACGATGGGGATTTCTTGGGGACAATGTGGCTGACTGCATCCAAAGATTGGAAGTTTTTGAGAAAATGCCTGATTTCGGGAATCACTGCCACTTTATTAACTGGCTAAGCTTTTGGAACGATCTATCTTTAGAAGTTGAATCTGATTTATTGGGCGCAATTTATTGTGTAACGCTCCGGTACTCCCTCTCATTTGCGGCATGTTGTATTGGCCCCAGCCCAATCATGTGAATATATATTATTGTAGGAAGCATTAAGGGTATGATTTCTTTTTAATTTTTATGGAACATGGGAAGATCTGCTCTGATACCAATTCAAATTCATCCAGAAGCTTAACCTCAGTAGCGGCCTTATGGTCCATTTTGGTGGATATTTCAGTAGCCTTTTCTTTAACTAGTTATCGCGCTCTTTTCTAATGCCTGTCTTGTTTTTCAGAACTCTCTTTTCTAATGCCTGTATTGTTTTTCACTCATTTACAATCTGAAACTAGCCTATTGTTCTTTCAGCGTGTCTCAGGTGGTATTATCCTTGCACCAGAAGGGATCAATGGGAGCATATGTGGAACCCGCGAATCAGTAGAAAGAGTTCTTGGATTCATTCAGAGTGATGAACGTCTAAATGGGCTTAGACAAATAGAATCTCCTGTGAGTCCTGAAGATGAAGCTCTCCACCATGGACATAGTAGCAGCTCTCCTCTTGCAGCGGGGGAAGATGCCCCCTTCCGTTGGGATCACGTGAGAGTCAAATTAAAAAGAGAGGTGAGGGGAGTCTTCATATTGTATTAGACACATCTGGTACATGCTTTTTGAGTTTATGTGATTTGATACCTTCTATACCATACGATAATTCTGTGTTCCCTTGTGCTTACACAGATTGTTTCTCTTGGAATGCCTAGTGTCTCACCTATTGAGAGGGTTGGGAAGTATGTAAATCCAAGGGATTGGAACGCACTGATTAGTGATCCAGATACGGTGAGTAGTTGACATGTTGATGTCTTTATTTTGGATGCTTCGTGTTTCCTCTTTTGCAAAATTATACTTTGATTGTCGTTGAGTGTCTTCAATTTGCCTAACAAATCTTGCCTTTTTCCTGCTACCTCTCATCCAAAGTGGGAATGTTGCTTATGGAGTCTGTTAGGCATTCTCATTCACTGTCCGGTTGGGTAAACCTTTTTTTGATTGACTACTTTATGTCAAATGAGGTTCCTCAATTCCTAAAAAAATGTACGCTCAGACTCATTGTGTCTTCACCATGTGTTCATATCCTTGGCAAACATCTACTTGATTGCTAAAAGATTTCGTTCTGTCCTTAATTTAGTTGAATTATCTAAACCAGATGCGACATGATATTGGATAGAGTCCCACAGCAAGTGGTTAAACTTTGACTTATAGCTTTTGGCATCTTAAGATTCAGGCTTCGAAGCCTCACTGGGCATAAATAACCATTGGGAGCGCATTTCGGCCAGTCACCTAGCTTATTATGTACTTGCATTGCTTTTAGGTAGTGATTGATGTGCGGAATAACTATGAGACAAGAATTGGGAAGTTCAAAGGAGCAGTTGACCCATGCACCACGGCTTTCCGAGAGTTTCCAGCTTGGGTGGATAATCAGTTCCAACCTCCTGAATTGGATGGGGAGCAGATGAAATTGGCCGAAGAACATGGTTCTAGTGCAAATACTGATCAGCAAGCAGAACTTCCAAAAGAAAGAGTGCCTCGGGTGGCAATGTATTGTACGGGAGGAATTCGATGTGAGAAAGCTTCAAGTTTCCTCCTGAGTAAGGGTTTCAAACAGGTCTGTATGCAAGATCTTTGAGTTTCATATCCAAAACATGCTCTATTTTTTGCTCAACATATATAGGTCAGCAAAATTTTCCAATGCGGCACCCTTTTTTTTTTTTGGGTAGTTTTCTTGCCATGCTTAGGAGTCTCCTACTTTCAGTTTCATTTTCTTAAAAGCCTGATAGGTTCCAATTGGCTATCTTTTTGCCCTGTGATTACAGTGAAGAACTCCCCTTCGGTTTGTATATTCGCAGGTCTATCATCTGAAAGGTGGAATAATGAAATATCTTGAGGAGGTTCCAAAGAGCGAGAGCCTCTGGGAAGGTGAGTGTTTCGTGTTTGACAAGAGAGTTTCGGTCGAACATGGTTTGGCGCAGGGAACTTTCAATCTCTGCTATGGGTGCAAACAACCAGTGAGTGATGCTGATATGTTATCACCAGAGTGGGAGTATGCCGTTTCTTGTCCATACTGTTACTCTTCCAAATCAGAAGAAGAAAAGGAAAGGGCGAGAGCTCGGCAAAGGCAATTTGAGACGTGGGACATCATCGGAGGTCCTCACAAGGGTCGACGGCCAATCGCAAGCTCCGACAAGAATAAGAGCACCATTCACAGACATTCAAGTTCAGTTTAGCTTTCTGAGAGGGTTTGGGAGTCGGTGACTTATATCGAAAGGGAACTTCCTAAAGGAATTTCTTTGGGCGAGAACACTCCAACAGCAGTAGTTTTGGGGCTTCTTATGTTCCGCGAAGCTAGAAGCTACAGTGAGAGCTCAATGAACAGAGCAATCTTTTCACTGGGCATCTCCTGGTTCGTTGCCGACTGACATTGGATATGTTATTTTTGGTTGATGACTGACATCTTGATTGTATCAGGCGTCGTAGGTCTGGAACAGATGTAGTAGCTCATCAAAGCGATGCAAGTGCATCTTATCGGAGAGAAGAACTACTTCTCAGCGTCGTTCTTTAGTTGATCTGGCGCCGGCGTTGTGCCGTCATAAGTATGAAGCTATGCATGCAAATGCAAGATGGAATCTCCGAGGGAAGTTCGAGGACTTTGGATGATTCTCCTCCTATTTCCTAACAATAGGGATAGGCATCCGTGCGGATGATCCGTGCCCTGAGAGCTAGGGATTTCAAAATCGAATTTGAAAACCGAAATCTTTAACTGGACTGAACTGAGAACTTCAGTTGGGATCAAGTAATTGAAAAATAGCCATTCTTTTTATCAGTTCGGTTATTTTGGTTTAGTTCGATTAACTAGATCGCATTGAAAATCTCCAAAATATTTATTTTTTATTTATCCTTTTTTTTTTTTCTTTTTATGAGGCAAAGGGCCGATGACCCTCTCCCGCACTTGCCCGGGGTTGCTGGCCATCAGCTAGTGGCCCGCCGGTTGAACCAAAAAAGGAACAAAGAAAAGAAAAGAAAAGAAAAGAATGGAAAAGGGAAAATAATCAATAAAGGAAAATTGAATCGTAACTGAAAACTCCAATCGAGAGGCACTATTACATTGGTCGGTATGACTGGACCTGTACAATGGCTCGTATGAAGCGCACCGTTGATTTTAGACATGTCTAATTCTCATAATCCCGTACGAGCAGTGTGCATATTAACTCCTAGTTAAGTTCCAATTTTTGTTCTCTACAAGCTACATCCAATGTACATATTTAACTACTTTGTATTTACCAAAAAGTCTTTCCAAACGCAAGTTGCATAGATTAGTGCCTGAACTCGTGAGGACTCTATCTAATGATAACTAACTCATTAAAGGCACCGGTCATCGGCCGGCACGGACTAAGGATGTGCAATCGAATCGGGTTTACTCAAGAACCGAACTAGACCACTTGAAAAATAGGTCGGGGAATAGGTTCTTGTTTGAATCGGTCCGGGGATAAGTTCTAGTTTTTGGGAATCGATTGGAACCGGTCTTGTTCCCGATTCTAAGTAAAGATCCATCCGGATCGATTTTGGAGCAGATTTTTAGCTGTAGCTAAAAAAATGAATATATTTTTTAGAAGTCTTAAAATTTATTACGAAAGTGTAATTGAATTTTAAAATTTATATAAAAAAATACAATCAAATTTCAAAATTTATTAAATTTGTACAATCGAGTTCTTTTATTAATTTTGTAAAATTTACTTAGCGGAAAACGTTGACGTGAATTATTTTATTCATTTCTCTTTCTCACGTGATGAATAGTTGAAGTAAAAATGTCCACGCCTGCAAAATGACGTCGTTTTGGATAATTTACTTATCCAGGAAAGTCGTCTCTCCCTAACGTCATCTCCTTCCTCCCCCAACCGAGAACATCGTATGAACTAGGGGTGAGCAAATCGGATCACCCGAACCGAGATCGCCTGGACCGGTGGTCCGGTTCCCGGTTCTAGGGTCCGCTAGGATTGGACCGCCCGGACCGGACCGATGGAAATTTTTTTTTTATCAAGAAAACTCCATGCGCATGGAGTTTTCTCGATCTTGCCTTTTTAGTCCCCAAACAAAATCCTCATCTCGATCTTACCTCGGTCGGTTTCTGGGCCGTTTTTGACCCAAAGGGAGATCGTTTTTGCTTGAATCCCATATGCATTTTGGAAACAATCTTGTAAAAAGTTCTCAACTTTACCTTTACGAAATGAACTTGAAATTTTTTAATGTTCAGTCTCTACATTTTCTAGATCGGGACCGTCCAGGAATGATACATTTTTTTTTTTGGGGCATGTGTTCAATCCAATGGAACTGCCAGGGAACCGGACCGGACCGGTGGTCCGGTTCCCGGTTCCGAAAAATTGAGAATCGGAACCACCGGTCCGGTTCTCGGTTCTTGAGGAGAACCGCACCGGATCGAGAACCGATCCCCCTAGTCTGAACCCTAAGCTTTCAAAGAGAGACGAGGGTTAATTTCGACGAAGTTGAGTTTGGGCTTAGGGTTGAGAGGACTTCGTTTTGGGAAAAAGAAGGGCATGTTCTTCACTTTCTCTCTCTAAACATTTCGTTCTTATCTCCCAAGAGGAGAGAGCCAAAAAAAAAAAAAAAAAGAAGGTAAAAGGGAAGAAGAGGAAGAAGAAGCAGAAGACGGAAACTACTTCCATTGCAGCAGCAGCTTTTCCTTGTATAACTCAGTCTGAGAGTCTGCGACTCTTCATCTGTGGTTTCTAGGTACTTTGTTTCCCCTTCCTCCGTTGATTTTATCAGATTCGTCTTCTTCCTCTTCTTTTATTTTTTGGGGTCACGGGCTTAAGCCGAATGGTTCTTCTGTTCTTTTATTTTGTTTATTTTCAGTGCGTAGTAGCAGAAGTGTCATTCAGCAGATGTGGACATTTTTACGCAGGCTGTTCGTGTCAGAGAAAAATGATTAATATAAATCACGTCATTAGATAAATTTGTCGAAGTTAATGGAGGGATTTAATTGTTTTATTACGATAAGTTTTAAAATTTAATTCGCTTTTTACAAATTTTAAGCCTAGATTGCAATTTCTGTGTTAAATTTTAAGCCTTCCAAAAGACCTGGCTCGGTCTCGAATTTCCCAATTCCCAGTCGTCTCTTTCTGAGTCTATCTCTCTATACGCGGCAAGCCAGAGCGCCCAGCAAACCTAGCTCCGCCGCAGGCAACCTCGCCAGTCGGTTCGCCTCTCTTTTGCAGCTCGCCGACTCCGCTGCAGCTATCCAGAGCGAGGTGAGTCAAAGTTGAATTTTTCTGGTCAACCCTTTTTCCCTCTGCTTCGCCACCAACTCGTAATTGAATCTTATGACTCTCCAACTCGCAAACCCTTTTTTCCTCTGCTTTTCTTTGCACTCTGCTTTAATTTCGAAGAGAGTAGTCTTTGCTGTGTCGTTCATTAGGTTCTGTTTTTTTTTTTTTTTCCTCTTTTTTGGTTTTGGGTATGATAATCTGCTAGCGCTTGAAATTTGGAATTCTTGTCTTCTTGATTCTTGAAGGTGAGTGCTCTTTGTCCATTTCAGTTTGATGATTAGTACAAGGTCCGGCTAGTCAATCCCCAGCAAATAAGATAATTGGGTCTGAGACAGAGTTACTAGTACTACCGAAGTGATGACCTTGGATTTTATGGTCAAATAAGGAATTTATTGTCTGCATCACCAGTTTTTTTCGAGGAGTGTAGGCAAACTTACTGAATAATTCATACAAGAAGAAACAAATGATTGGAATTTGGATGACACAGAATGCTCCTTGGTTCTACATTGTTGTATAATTTGTTTTCATAGAATCCTGACATTGTTGTGGAATTTGTTTTAAGTTGATGGATCAAGACAAAGACATATAATGGGAGGAACCAAAAAAAAAAAACAGGTTCTCGCGTAAAAAACAGGCTAGGTTTCAAAACAAACAAAAAGTGCATCTCAACTACTATGCTTTCTTTGGTTTTTGTCAGTTGGTCCAGTTTCAAAACAGGTTCGTGGACAATTAGGGTAGGTTTTAGGTTCCAAAAACAGGGAACCAGTTATAACAGGGAAGGTTTTAGGTTCCAGGTCTAGAACCTACTCACCTTGGAACCGATCACCTTTAACTAACACAATATGAGCCATTACTGCTCGAGCCACAGTAAGGCATGACCGATAACATAGGTTGAGCCAGGCATGTGTCGCTAGAGTGTGGCACAACGTCGTCATGGCCGAGTTCATCAAAGTTTTTATAACTTTGGATCGCAGATTTGGTAAACTAGGAAGAGTTATTGGGCTAAATTGCTTCCCACGAGTATTTAATTACAGAACAAACCCTATTTCACAAATGGGATTATTTAGGAGTATTTTAATTTATTTTTTTTTTTTGGTAAGGGTATTTTAATTTTTTTTCGTTGCTGATTCAACGTAAATTCCTTTTTTTTTACCCTGAAACCCCCAATTCCTTTCTTTCTCTTCCCTCCCTGTCCGTTCACTGCTCGGCTTCAGCTCGCTCCTCAACCTTGTCGTCCATGGCACTTACTTCTTGTTGCGGAGCCAAAGCTTGGGTCTTTAGCCTTTTGAATCGTTGCGCACAGTGAGAAATTCATAGAAACTCAAGCTAGTTCTTCGGGTTTCGCGGTTTCCCTTTTTCATGCGCAATTTGCAGTTTAATACATTTCCCTTTGTTGCAATAGCAGTAGTGGTGGATATTTACATCGCTCCTTGCCATGCTTTGTGATTAGGAAATCATTCTTCTGATTGCTGAGATGAAAGGAGGGCGGAAGAATCTGCAGTGGGCTGCAAAGGAACGAGAGGTTACTCTGCAAGATGGACAAAGCATCGTGCAAGCTGTTTCCCACCGAGGTTCCAATCTCGTCGAGGTCATCCTCGCTAGTAGCTAAATGCCCTTTTGCTCTCTCTTTCTCTCTCAATATCCACTTTTGTTTATATGAACATGTCGTTTCACACATTGTTCTTGGTAAAGCAATTAGCATTCTTGATCGTGAGTAACTGGTTTAAGTGGAAATGGTGTTTTCCTACGAAAATTTTTGGTGATAATCAGTCTGTCGAACAACTACTTGGTAAAGGAAGGATCTGTCGAATGACTTTTTTGGGGGTGGACATCTTTTGCTTGAAGAAGGCCTTGTCATACAATTCTTTGAGGATGTAGTTAGCCACTGTATGGGCAGCAGTAACAGCCGTTTGATTAAAGTTGAGGCTGATCTTTGGAACCAACTGACAAAGTATTAAGAAAGAAGTTGTTTTCAAGAGTTCGACAGTACATTTGTCTAGGCATCTGCTGTATGTGAAAGTGCGCAGCTTGCTCATGTAAGAGTGCTTTAAAGTTTCGGTTTCTCCAGTGTTGTCTGTTGAGTTTGTGAGTTTCACATGTAAGAGTACATGTACCAATTTCTCTCATGTCTTTTCTTATGTGACTTTTTTCCTTTGTCATTCTGTCCTTAATCCCTTTCTTTTTCTTTTCCTCTCATTGAAGTCGAAATTACTGATTATGCTATTTCGTTGTCTCTTAAGGTGATGGATGCGCAAGGCAACAAACTTCTGGCGCTGATCCCAGCTAAAATCCAAAAGAAATATTGGATTGGACGAGGTTTTTTCTCGAGAACAAATTTCAACTATTTCCTAAAGCTGTAGTTGAGATTGGGAGGATGTGAATAAGCAAACTTTTCTCAATGCCACTTATTTGCTGATTTATAAGCACGGTTTAAGATCGTGTCACTACAATTTTAGACTGATACAATAGTATACATCTGAAATGCACTTTCTGTCCTTTGGATTCACTTCTTTCAGCTAATTGATTGTGTCTTTGCTGTCGTAGCTGTAGAGCCTTGATGGTTCTACTATTTCAGTATAGCATCTTTCTCTCTCTCTCTCTCTCTCTCTCTCTCTCACACGCGCGCGCACAAAAATATCTGTTTGAATTTTGGTTTATACTGGTTGTAATAGCATGTTGGAGAATATTTGATCTGAAAGCTTGAGCTATGTAAAAAAAAAGAACGAATATGTATGTAGATAACTCGAAGTGTGTCCTGGTCACTAGTTTTTTGAAATGTTAACATTGCATCAATGGTTTTAGACTGATATGCTCTTGCGCATCTAATTTTCCTAACATCCTTTACAAGTTAGAAGAAGTACATCAACTGTTCTTGTTGATTTGATGTGATTGCTAAAGTAAGAAGATTTTTGGTCTGTGGCAGGGACATTCGTTGTGGTTGATGACAGTGGCAAGGAAAAGGCACTTGAATCAGGTAGCAAAGTGGGATGTCTTGTTTCTCGAGTTCTGTTCTATGAGCAAGTGCGTGAGCTCAAGAAGTCTCCAGATTGGTAAGTTTTTCCCTTTGGATTTGTAGTTGATTCTGGTTGTTCTCCCCTCTCCCCGAACTTATACTTCCATCTATGAGATTCAAGCCTTCGCCTATGCCTTTTTAGAACTTTTTTTTTTGGTCGAATTTTTTAGAACTTAAAGAGGTGGTAAATAGCTTCAACTTCAAATGACTGAAAAGTTAGAGAAGATGCTCTTAAGTTGTTATTCTGAATCTGAACAGCCTTGAGCATGTTACTGGCTTTTGCAGTTTATCCCTTGTTTGCTTGTGATGGAGAATGTCTTATTCCTGATGTTTGTTTTTACATCGCATGATGCAGGCCTGAAGCTTTCAAATCCTCTATGGACTCATCGAGTGAGAAGGTGCTTGCACTTGATAACTCTTGCATACATAAGAAGGATCCCAACTCAAATGACGGTGATAACGATAATGATGACAAAGACGACGATGAGGAGGATGATGATGAGGATGGACTTCCGCCGTTAGAGCCAAATACTAATAGGTTAAGACCAGCGGAGTTGCAGCATGAAGAATCAGATTCCGATTCGGGTTCAGATTCAGATTCAGCTTCTTGACATATATTTACCTCAGCCCTCATGGGTGCACTGCCAGGACAGAAGTCACTTCCGTCATGTTGTGACATGGACGAAGCATTTGATATTTGCTGGTGGAGCTGTCCAGGATTATCAAAATTCAGAAGACGAGTAGATACTGCAGTTCAGTTCAGGGTTCTTCTCTCCTTGTGGAGCTTGTAATGAGGCTTTTGGCAGCCGTTATTCTTGCTTATGTTGGGCTAAATCCAGCCATTTATATGTACCGTTGAAACCTAAATATTGCATTCCTGGCTGTTCAAGATTATAATCTTGTGGCCCGAATCATTTTCCAAATGTCTGTCAATTGTTTTACAATCATGGTAAAAGTTCAGTATCCCACAATTTGTGGGTAATACGAGCGCGATTCTCAAATTGTGAGGGACCATTTGGAGTTCTCTCGCAAGCAAAGCATTGAAATTGGCCAAATTGATGGCTGACTATGGTAAAATCTACAGCTCCGACAAGAGGACACAAGTCCGTCAACCGTTAATTAACTACTTGGACATTAGCTACGAGCTTGGCAGTTGGAATGCCACGTGGCATCGTCGCTCTCACTCTGTTGAAGTGCACTAGAGATTTTTCTCTTTCCTGACTGCAAATCGCAAAGCCATTGAGACAGACAGAATTTTTTTTTTTTGTTGATCTTTCTGTAATGAAAAGGAAGAATAAGAATGGCTCTTTTTTTTTCTTTTTTGAGTAATGCGATGATTTTCTCATTGCTCGACAGACGATTCCACATTTTTTGCCCCCCTCCCAAAGAAAAAGGCAATTCAGACACGAGACGTCGCCGTCTTCTAGTACTAGTCCAAGACGAAAACAACAGACGCACGAGCGCCCACGAATTCTTCCAAGCTGGTGGGAATTACAGACCGCGGAAGAGCAGCGACAAGAAATGGCGGTCTCAGCGATTAGGGGCGTCGCCTGTGGGCGTTTGCCTCACTTTCAGTTTCATCAATCCCAGGTCCAGTCTCTGTAGAATTTGTTTGTAGATTTTGAGTCTCAAGATTGGATTTTTATTTCTCCTGCCTTTTTTTGAGTTCTTGAATCATCAGTTGCAGAGTTCGAGCTTATCTCGGCGTTCAAAGAGGCTGCTGAATTACCGCTCAAAGGGGTTCACTGTCTTTGCTCAGTACTCCCAATCGCAGGATCTTTTCTCTTCACGCCTTCGGGGTACTTGATTTCGTTCTTCAATCTCCGAAGATTCTTGGTTCACTATGTTTTAAATTTTTTGGCTGGTTGCTGTTGGTTATTCGATGAGCTCGGGTTTTACTCTCTGAGTGAGTGGACGACGATTACCTGAGCACACGGAAGGTGGTCGAATTTGTGGTGAACTCGAATAAATCGTAGGACGAAATGGATTTCTCTACTAGAAGAGAATTTTACTGGCGCATGGGGATTGATTTGGTATGATTTAGTTGTTGCTGAATCCTTCATAGTGCCAAATGGTACATAGACCTGGGATTTTGTTGATGCCAGTGGTTTGGGTGTTCAGGCTTGGTTTCGTGGTGCTATAGTCTGCTAGATTGATCTTTTTTATGGGTCTTGTCATGACGATGAACTTGCTGGTCTTTTTGTGTTTTGGTGCTCACATAAGCATAAGTTCTTTGTTTTGGTTTTGCTTTCAGCCAACATTCAAAACTTGCCCAAGTTGGTGGAAGACATTGTCCAGACATCTATCAATACCGGTCCACGTGGAGCATTGAGGTTTGCACAAGGTATTCAAGCAGTGATTGGAGTCGGCAGCGAGTGGCTAGCAGATGTATCCAAGGTGGGAGCTTTTTGATTGTATTATCGTGGTGCAGGCTTTGCGTGCACTTTTCATCCTTGCTTGACTCTGCATGACTCCCCCCTGTGGTTGTTTTAACACACAATAGTACAAAGTCAGGAACGTTGACATGAGATCGAGTAGGATTCTTCTTTGTTTTTGTGCACATATGGACTTGTTAAGAGTAAACAAGGTTTGGATTCAGGAGCTACTTCATATATTCTTGCAGGCAAGAATGGCCATCTGAAATTTTTTGATGAAGTAATATCGTGTCATGTCATGATTGCCATGGACCTAAATCCATCGGCCGTATTCCCTCATAGAAGACATAATCCATAATGCATTTCATGTTCAAGGAAGCATTTTCAAATTTCAAGTTAAAGTAGTGATTACGAGTCTGTAAGAATTAAATTTTGCTGCGGAAAGGCATTGTTAAATTGGAGTTATAGATAAGTTAAATCATCTTAAGGCTTTAGGTAATAGATAGAGAGAACTTGTACAGGTCAGCATGGGTGTGGCCTTTAGTTTCTCTAGCGTTTCTGATAGCTGTCTTTTCAAGGTTACAACTGCAGCCACTCAAGAAAATGTCTGTCTTTCATGTCTTATTTGTGGGCTGCATCTTCTCCACATTAATGCTTCATGATATGAAGCCTTTTTTTTAGCGTACTTTGTCATCCATATTCAAGAGAAAGACTTTAATTTGGTGGTTAGAGTTATTCACAATGATGCTTTTAACTTATTCTCACAGAAGTTATAAACATCTTATTTTGCAGTCCGCAAATTCTTCAGCTGGATTGCCCACTGAGTTGCAGCTTGGGTTACTTTCCCCTATTTATTTGAGGAGATTGTTTGAACGCATGGGAGCAACTTATATTAAATTGGGTCAGGTTAGCTCTGATACGTTAAGTGGTGTGTATGCTAAGTTTATATTTGACATGGGGGAAAACATGTTCTCTATGCAAATTCATTCTCATTTCTGGTTATTTTAGCGTTTATTTGATAGATTTTTTCAAATAACTTCAATATTTTTCAATTTTTTTTTATAGTTCGTTGCATCTGCTCCCACATTGTTCCCTCAAGAATATGTTGAGGAATTTCAGAAGTGTTTCGACAGAGCTCCTGAAGTTCCTTTTCAGGAGATCCAAGCCATCCTGCGTGAAGAACTTGGGAGACCAATAGATAGTATTTATGAATATGTTGACCCAACACCACTTGCCTCAGCCTCAATAGCTCAGGTTTTACACATCTTTTCATTCAGGACTACTCTCTCTTAATTTTCAACATTTGACCATTGCACAAAATTTGCATCATATGACTAATCATAGGTGTGGTTAGAAATGATACAATGGTTGTTACACGTAGGTTCACAGTGCAAAGCTCAAAGGCTCTAGGGAGGATGTAGTTATAAAGGTTTTGAAACCGGGAATAGAGGATGTACTGGTGGCTGACATGAACTTCGTGTATGTTGTGGCACGCATACTGGAGTTTCTAAATCCGGAACTCAGCCGTACATCTCTGGTATTACCTAGACTTACTTTTGAGATTTTGGAACTTAGGACTTCAATATTGCCTATGATATAAACTTGCTAAACAGTGGCTGATTTTTGTTCTCAGATATTCTGCTGCATTTTTGGCCTGATTACTGTATCTTCATTCAGTAGGTGGGTGTTGTAAAAGACATTCGTGAATCAATGCTAGAAGAAGTAGACTTCTATAAGGAGGCTGCAAATATTGAAAGCTTCAGGAGATATTTGGAAGTAATGGGGCTCACTAGACAGGCTACAGCACCGAAAGTTTACGAATATTGCAGCAGCAAACGGGTTTTGACAATGGAGAGGCTCTATGGTGTTCCTCTTACCGATCTTGATTCCATCAGTTCCCTTGTTCCTAGTCCTGAAAACAGTCTTATAACTGCGCTTAATGTGTGGTGCGACTATTGTCTGAAAACTCATGTGTACCTGTTGTTACATCTTTTTTTGATGCACGAAATACTGTGTGATGTTTGATTTGGTATTTCTGTTGCAATATTTTGTAGGTTTGGGAGTCTGCTTGCCTGTGAGACCTTCCATGCAGATGTGCATGCGGGCAATCTTTGGTTGTTGCGGGACGGTCGTATTGGATTTCTTGATTTTGGTACGCATCTTCTTGTTTGTTTCTGCTGACATTTTATCTTCAATCCTTTGGCAACAAAGTCTGTGAGTACACATTTCTGTGAGTCGGTAGTTTATCTGTCATGCGCACCACGTAATGAAACTCCAGCGACTTTTGGTCTGGCAGTCTAGTTGATAATGCCAAGCTGTTAGATGGAAGAACATCATCTAGTTTTTCTGAGTTGCCACCTAGTGTTCCACTTTTTAAACATAGTCCTCTTTTGCTTCACTGTTCTTGATTAATCCCTCATACTTTCCCAAATGAGGATGTTGACCTGCTGAGATAGCAGTGTTGTCGCCTTGCTTTTTGCATGTCTACCAGCTAAACATTATGTACATGATTCATCAGGTGCATTTGATACGAGAGCAGTTTTGCATCAATGCTAGCAACTTAGATTGTGAAAAGTCCTGTTTGCAGGACATTTCCTGGGAAGTATGATGTCAGAAGCAAAAATTTCGTGCAACACCATAGTAATGTTGCCCATTGCCATGAGTTGAAATGACTCTTCCAGGTTTCCCCATTATTCGTTAAAGGACGAAGTAAAGTATATAAGTAAAGAATGAATTTGAGTATGTAAACAGTGCCTGCCTGTTTGACTAAATCTAAGCTTCTTATTCTTTTGCGTATGTTCTTTTCTCAGATGTGTCCCTGAAGCACACCACAGAGTATAAGCTGGATTTTAGTCTGGGACATTGACATTTGACTTTTTATTTGCCATGTCGGTGTAAATTATCCTAATAGCTTGCGATCATGATTTCAAATAAGACAGCTAACTTTTCCAGTTATTTTATTGTTCTCCATTAGAACAACGTGAAGCCAAGTAATGTATACTTGGGTAGATATCATGGACATATATGGTTTTGTCATGTGTACTGTTGTGAAAAAGGTTAATGGCTGTCTCTGTAACTCTTATATAAGGCAGAGGTTGACTGTGAGAGAACTATCCTGGTGCCTGCCTGTCTGTGTAACTTCAACTGGGCGATGCCCGGTCATGTAATTGTTATGTTATCTAAGTCCTATTAAATTGGCAGGAATTGTTGGACGCATATCTCCAAAGACATGGGCAGCTATGGAAGTGTTTCTAACATCAATAGCTACTGAAGAATATGAGTCAATGGCATCTGCTTTGATGGAAATGGGAGCCACAAACAAAGACATTGACTCACAGGCATTCGCCAAGGACTTGGAAAAGATATTTTCATCAATTCAGGCAAGAGATTCAACTTCATAGATTTGCTCCAGTTTACTTATAAATTTCAGAAACAGAGAACTATTGTTTCTTTGGACCATCTCAAATATGAAAAACAAAGAAGGTTCTCTCATCACATTTCTAGCATTGAAATTTAAAGTCGGTAGTCCGCTGTAATAGAATGTGGTTTACTGTCAAAAGCGATATCAGATTGTTGCTGTCATCTGCACAAGAAAGTTACAGTCGCTTGTGTCATCAGACCACCTTTTCTAGTTCTTTTTGAAGACAAACTTATTCAGTTTATACGTTGCAGGATTTAGATACAGAACTCATAATCGCAACAGCTCGGGAAAGATCAACAAATGCCACTGCTGTCTCAGCAAATCTGGTTGTTGATGAGAGGCAGATGAATGCACTCTTTCTTGATGTGGTAATGGTTTCATTTCAAGTGTCATTGAAAAAAAAAAAGCATTATAAATAGGTGTGGACATCATCATAATTGGCCGCAATTCGTTATTGGGATGTGCTGCTAAATCTTAAATGTTAAATGGGAACAGGTTAATGGTATTTAACAAGTATACTTTGAGACCTATTTTGGATCTTATTTGATGGCACTCGAACAAAGCAACTGAACTGACAAATAATTTCTGCGTCACAGGTGCGGGTTAGTGAATCATACGGGCTAAGATTTCCTCGGGAATTTGCACTGCTCATGAAGCAGCTTCTTTATTTTGACCGTTATACGCGTTTGTTGGCACCTGACCTCAACATGCTGCAAGACCAGAGGATCTCCATCGTCTCCAATCGCAGAAGCAACTACAGAGACCGTTTTAATTAATTCTGGGTGTAGCTGCATGACATGAGAAAGCTTTTGTTTTCGTATTTCGTCCTTACTATATTCAGTATAAAGCAGTAAACCGGATTTTTCACTTCTTGCTCGAAGCAATACTCCGAAAAGCTAGACTTCTGTGCTGTTCTGTCTCCAGCTGTGCTCCTCATGTATATTACTCTTCTTTTTTGGGGCTGGATCTGGGGGTAAAACATTCTCTGTTACTTTGTAGTACTTGCTTAATGATATGTCTTCATTTGGTAAGTATGAATGGCTGGACGTGGTTATTTTCCATGATGGGAAGCCAGTTGCCTGATCTGCAACTGAGTTTTTAGCATTCCTTGGCTCATCCTACCGGGTACGGATTGTATGTATGCTTTTAATTTCTCTTCTGTTGGATCAAGGGCATGATCAATCGATCAAATCGTTTATTTATGATCTTGAGAATGCACCACTGGAGTGGTGTAGCTGTGATCAGACAGAACCCTCTTGATGCATGCATGAGATCGAGAAAGCTAGTATCCTCCCAGATTCATTCATATGCCAGCATAAGAATCCTTTTCAACTAGCACGGAAAATACAGGGGCTTGAGCCAAAGAAAGTATTCTCAGAAGAGAAAATCCATCAACTCCGGGCCAGTACTCTGAAAGAAATACAAAGAATAGAGAAGACGAAGCCCTCTCACTGGTGCATAATTCAAATGCGTCGTCGTGAACATAAAATTCGTGTTTCTATCGCTTCTTTGAATCACACGAGACTACTAAATACATCAGCATCTGCACTCCTGAGAAGAGGAATGCTTCAACCTTCAAGAATGAAGTCCTGCTAGTAACTTGAATATGGAGAAGTACCTGTTGAACGCCGTGTTACAGACCAATATGATGCACGACGTCCAATAAATTTGCAATATTGACGGACCCCAATCTCATAACCAGAAGGACAAAGAGCATGTAGTGACCTCAGCTAGTCAGCTGGCATCTCTCACATTCTCATATAAACCCCACTTGAGGAGATGACATAACAGGTGACAAACACTCCGTACTTTCTAAAAAGTCATAAATGCCTGCCAAGAAACTGCATTTTGAGAAACTGCATTTAGCTTAGGATTTACTCAGGGTGGAAGGGCTCGCCCTGCTGGCTGACGGCCTTGATCCTGTCATCAGCTGACTAACTGAAGAGTAGCCCATTAGCTGATGAAGTGCTGAACTGGTTTTGCCAGGAACTTCCTCGGTCTCTGAGGGCATTGCACACATACTCTCTGCAGAAGTTTCAAAAGAAGAAACATGAGAACAAACCTTTCCGTAGTGCCCTTTAACTCGTGAGAGGACACACGACTGTGCCGATGAAGCAGGATTACCTTCTCGATCCATTGCATGTGGTGTATACCGAATTAGGTGTGTTCCTTTCTGGATCGAGAACTCCAACACCGTCGAGCAAGAACCACACCTTAGCCGATGACATCTTCTTCTTGAAAGGACAAAATCCGCAGGTACCAGCAGCAGTACCGAGCAATGGTAACAAAGTATAAACGGGGCCCCACCTGCGATAGGCCGGAAGTGTCTCTTGGAAGATTGACGCTCCTTTCTTGAATGCTTAAACTTGATTTCGCGATCACACATGGGGACTGCGTACTGCCTGGAGCTCAATGGAGAGGAGGCATATTGACTACACATGCTGCGGCTTGAGCGAACTCTATAGAGTCCTTTATCACGATTGGCGAGTGGAGGCAAGTGTACAGAGTAATGCCTGTCATGCGGGGAGAGACCGGTATAGGAGTAGTCAGATTTTCTACTGTTTTCCATGGTTTTCGATGAGAAATGTTTCCCCAAATAACTATACTGCTGGGACACTCTTTCATTTCTCATTCCATGGAGATTGTATGTTCTCTTTAGTTGATCCTCCAGTTCAAGAACCTTCCTCAACAGTTCCATCTCATCCTGAGAAGGGAACTCAGGCTTCTCTGGTACATGACAGCTTGAGCTGCGAACCAGATATTTGTGCACCTTGCTCAGGGGAGCCCCATAGTCATAAGTACGGTGATCCCTCAGAAAGTTTGGTGCTCTGCTGGGCTCTAATCCCTCTGATTTTGTTCTAGTTCGGCACAGAGCAGGAAGACCATGTCTTGCAGGTCTCATTGTTTCACCTCGATCCTGCCTGCTAATTCGAATTGGGTCAGTCCCTCCATCTGAATTATGGTAAAATGACTTAGAACTCCTTAGGGGATGCTTCGTCCTAGAATTAGGATACGTCTTGTGATTCTCCAGGAACTTCTGCGTAGCTTCCCGTTCTTCAGAAATGACAAAATTCGCTGCTTTCCTTAGGGGATGCTTCGTTCTAAAATCAGGGTCCGTCTTGTGATTCTCCAGGAACTTCTGCCTAGCGACCTGTTCTTCAGAAACGGCAAAATTCGCTTCTTTCTTTAGGGGACACTTCATTCTAAAATCAGGGTCTGTCTTGTGATTCTCCAGGAACTTTTTCCTAGTGACCTGTTCTTCAGAAATGGCAAAATTTGCTTCTTTTGTACAATGAGCATACCCACTAATGCATTGATTCTCAACATGAGTAGGAGATTGGTAAACATGATCATTCAATCCTATGGCTGATGTGGAGATAGGTACTTCTCCAGGTTCACCTCTCAGCATCGAGCTTGGGTGACCATATTTTCCACTTGCAGAGATTGGAGTATCCCTCAGATTTACGATGTCATGTGAAATGCTCTTATCAGGTTGCTCTGGCAGTTCATCAGATATTGAGCTCTCTCCACTTACGTTTAAATTTGGCCCTGGAGTCTCGACAAGCAAAGTCTGTCCAATATCAAGAGAAGCAAGCTCAATCGAAGACCGAACATCCCTTGATCCTCCATGTCCTTCTTCATTGCACTCACCAGATACATCTTGCCTGCTTCGGTCATTTTTAGGTCCGTTGGATGAGAACGACTCCCGAGGCTGGTCAGGTTCAGCATTGCTATTGTCAGACATGCAACGGTTGTCCACATTGCTCTGATCAGGCATACGGAGAGTCGAGCAAGGAAGAACTGTTCCATGTCCTGATTCTTTTGAACCGTTTTCCACTGAAGTCGATACAGGTTTATTCTTCTGAGCATCAGCTGCTTCGAGGAGTTCCGATACTGCACTCCCAGCTTCATTTCTGCGACTTTTTGCTGCTTGCATGGAAAAACAATTAGGTTTAAATGCTAAACCAAATTATCAAACACAGTCACCAAAGTGATCAGGTAATTTACCTCGAAGGACAGCGCTGCATCCACCACATTGGTACACAGAAATATCTAGCGGCTCTGGAAGAAGCTGCCGACATTTTGGGCACTTGACTAGCCGAACTTTACGAGTCATTCCAGTGGTCATGTTTCTCCCAACAAACTGGCTAGATTAACCCAAAAATTGATATTTTCCTAGCACGACGGAAAGCAAAAGAAGAGAAAAGTGAGATTCTACTAGGATTGGCATCATGGTGTTAACCCTTAACTAGACAACAGATGAGCGTGGCCATTAAAGAGCGAGTTGAAATTGTATGGCACAAAAAACAAGATGTTCCCATCACTAGAACAAGAAAACGAAAGTCCATCAAATTTATGGATTCATGATGTGCAGAGCCATTCCTAGATATGCATACGAGCTGTGGGGGTGATAACAGTTAAGCTGATATATGGTGCCCTTGTGATTAGGAAGGATCAAGACAATCGAGACAATGTCATTGTTAGAAACAATTCCACTCTCACACCATGGCAAAAGTCCGTCTAGCTCACAGTTTGCTTCTTCTGAAAACTACTGCTAATATTTTTCTGGAACCAAACAAGAACCCATGAAAATGCCAGAATTAATTTACAGAAGACATCATGTTAGAGGATTATTCTCATCTAGGATTGAACTCCAATCTGTATCATTCCTATTGCCATTGTCACCAGTCTATCAAAAACTTGATATGAATCTGGTGTGGCATGTCACAGAACACATTGACAATACCGTTGCACTGTTAGCAGTTATGCTTGCATGGGTTGAATCACTCCACAGCGGGCTTGGAATAATAGAATCCTTACCCCTTCTGCACAGTCATCTCGCTCTGCAATTACATTATGCATTTCCCAACAACAAATTTGGATATTGCAACGTGCCAAAATGACCACATTATGGCCAATGATTCAGTTATTTTTCCTTCTCTCCCCTAAAATCCAACATTTGTAAGAGTACCTGCTAGAATTGATAAAGGATGCCAACAAAAAGGCCCAGGAAAATAAGAACAGAACAGAGATGACTTGAAACAGACGTTCTACAATTGCAATTTGCAGCCTCTAATATGATGCTAACTGCATAAAGAGAGATATGTGACCAAAAAATTGGCTATTACTGACAATTCAAGCCACAGCAGTTTCAAAGCAGAGAAGAAATTTTCTAAAAATCTGCTTATTAAACAGGAAAATCAAGGCAGACAAATCAAACTCTCAAGCCAACACAAATACAATGAAATGGATACATTTCAATCCATTACCTTGGGACCTCATTTTGAAACAAACACTCGGGGAAAAGAGGAAAATAGAAGAAACGGCCACTCCAGACAGTTGTTCAGTTTTCAAAGCAACCGAATCGACAGAAAGTCACTGCGTGCATAGAACTGACATTATGAAAAGCAAGGATCATCTACAAATTATGACCGAACATTTATCGGGATTGAAGAGAACAACAGCAAAATGAAGTACTTTACAAAAAAAAAAAAAAAAAAAAAACAGCAAAATGAAGAAGAAAATGTCATGTCAACCCGTGATTCCGAGACAAATACAAAATGAGATCGAGTTAATGCACAAATCTAGATGGAGCTAGAAGACCCAACCGGCTTGGATGGAACACCACAAACTCCGCAAGACAAGAAGTGCATGAGACAGAACTATTGTTCTACCGCACGTAGAAATGGCCCAAGGAAAATTCTGTTGATACCCGAATTCGAAAAGAAACATATAACCTTCTATTTTTCATGTCCACTTCATGCATCTTTATCTTTAATTTTCTTTTTTGTTGGGGGGTGAAGAACGACTAACCTTGGGAAGATGATAAAGGAAGTATCTTCTTTCTTTGCTTGAGAAGTTTATGACTTTGCTCGGTGTTCATTATGACATTCTCCCCTCCTCTTCTTTTGCAGATGCTTCGTCCTCGTTCTTGCTTTCAAGGGAATAAAGAGTGCCGAGCCTCCGTAGTTTTCGAGCTTTTTCAGTCAGGAAAGCTCTCTCTCTCTCTCTAGAAGGAGGATGTAAACTGGAGTGAGGCGAGGCCTGACGGGTTGTCTGTCAGGGGCAGTAAAGCGAGCAACCCGACTATTTAAAGCCAAACTGGGGTGACGACCGACGGGTCACTGCTTACCTTTGACTGGTCTCTCACTGTTCATCTTCCTCTTGAACGGTTTTCTTGCAGACAAATCACCAGTCCATTAACGGCTTGATTAACTGCCTTGACGTATTAAGCTGCAAACCCACGACAGGATTCTCGTGAACTCGTGTCCTTTCTTATAAATCTCAAAGCTTGTGGATCTCGCATCTCGTCGCTCTATTTTCATGAATCCTACATTTGTTGACTGGTTCTTGATGACGTAACACTTGCGTTACCGTGAAGGGCCGGTAGTGGACTAACGGGTGAAAAGAAATTTATAAGTTAATGTGCAGGAATCCACATCATATGTATGTCATTGAGCATAAAAGATGAAACTTTTGTTGGAAAAAACATCTTAGTATGGAAGAGGAATTTGCAGTTAGCCATTCACTTGCATCTCTGTATGTCTTTGAGCAAAAAGATAACGGTCCACAAAACATAACATGGGCTTATGTTAGAAAATAAGTGAATTATTCTGTAGGTTATGTGTCAAGTGCTGAAGAATCGAATTGCCCCCACACCGAGGAAACATGTACAGGTCAAATGATGCTCGAGGAGATTTCACCAACCCCAACTGGACCAACTCAAATCTGAAATCAAGAAAAGGCATACAAGGACTTTATTCAAACAAATGTTCTTGAGTCCAGACACCAATTGACTCTCTACCCACCTGAGATTCCCTTTCTCAAACCAGCTTAATTTATTCATAATTCAGAGGAAGACATCTAACAAGACCTAGTCAATCTTGAAACTTCCCACTGAGACCAACTGCCGCGGGATTTACGGATAGCTTCCAGTGAAGTTTCTTCGAAGCGAGACTGTGTGAAGAGCAAGACTTTGACTTTGCTCCTTTCTGGAGCGACTAAACAAGGTTTCACACAAGCTATCGAGTGCTTCAGACCATCACCTTTTGAAGTCAAACTCACCAAATTATGTCCAGAACAGTTTTACTCGGTCCACTCTTCATCAAGACAACTTATGAGTTATGAGTAACCCAATTTTTATTAAATTTTTCTAAACTATCTTTTGTATTGATTGGACATGAGTAAGTCCCCCTCCACACGCATTCTAGTGTTTCTTTCCTTTGATGCTCAAAGCAATGAAAGCCGACACGATCTTATTTTATTCCGTCCTGAGCTCAAGAACTTTGACCCTGGCTCCTTGCCGTGTAGAGGACTCTCAAAGTGAAGGCTCAGGATTCATATTGTCAAAAACTGAGTCCATGTTTCTGCGTGTTAGATCGGATAGAGAACATTTGTACTTAAAAGAAGTCATAGTCTGGTTTTGGATTGAACGTCTTTAGAAGGTGAAATGGGGCAACGGTGCGATGAAATCACAGAAGGGAAACGAAGGACGCCAAGCCCCAAGATGGACTCGGATGGACAGGGCACTCAAAACCATATCATCTTGAGGAAATGAGAGACAATCATACAAATTGCATATTGATGCCAGGTTGTCCTCCAATGTTCAAAAAAAAAAAAACAAATACAGTAGATAGTGTATGATTCACGTCTTCCTATGTACTCAATGCCCTGGAGGGACACTAACATTGGACAGCATTAGCATGGGCTCATGTGATACTTCTGTAATGATGACTCATGACCAGATCCTCCGCATGTTGCGTTTCCTCAATGCTCAGCTTAACCAGGATTTTATTTTTCGACCTGAAAAAAAAACCTACCTAGGATTTTGAGGTCTCTCGAAATAATGCTGCAAATTTCATTAGCTGCCCCAACTTTGGCAGCCCAACTACTAAAAAAAAAACCAGCCCATGAATGGCCTACTGGACTTCATATGATAAAAATCAAAGCTTTAGCACTTTTCCACAGAGAAAGACGACTTCAAGTTCAAACTACGGATTGTCACCAAAAGAATACAACATACACAGATCATACCAGGGACCTTGTAATTTCACGGGAAACTAAAATGATATTAAGGCATATGCGAAGCAAATCAACTTATGAGGCTTGGACCGCACGTCGTTTGTGTCCAAGAAAAGCTTGACGAAGTTCCTGATATCCGCTCCTGTAATGCTCCAATGAAAAGCAAAGCTGCCGTATGGCCTCCCTTTTCTTCTCAGCTCCATCCGATATCACTACTTTCTGACTATTCACCTCATTCTCTAGCTGCTCCATTCTCGATTGCAATTCCCCCACAAGCTTCTGTGCCCGCGCAGAACCCAAGATCAGTTCCTTTTGTTCCTTTTGCAAATTGCACATGTGCTTCTCCATTTGCTGCATCTGATCATTCTTAGCGGTTGCCTCAGCGTACAAGTTTTGAATCTGAGCAACCAACCCATCTCTCTCTGCCACCAGCATGTCATATTTCAGTTTGAGTCCGTCAAGGTCTATGTTCAACTCTTCCACTCGGCTATCTTTACTAGCAAGTGATTCCTTCAAGTGACGGATATCGACTTGCATATCATTCTTTTCAGTATCATGCACTTCTTTCATTGCATTCATTTCATTTTCACGAAGCCTCAAATTCTCTTCCAACAATTTGCCCCTACATTCCCACTCCTTTAATCCTGCCTCAAATCTTTGTTGGCTTTCTTTGCAAGTAGCTATTTGTAACAGCAATTGTTCTTTCTCAGTGAACAACTTTTGGTGCGACTCAGATAGTGCAGCTCTTAAATCCATGATCACAAGATCACGATCAGAAACATCAGATTTGTACCCAGAAACCAATTCCTGCAGTTCCAACACCTGCCTTCTCTCAGAGTCATACTCAGCCGTTAGCAATGCCGTATCTTCATTTGATTTCTGAATCTTTCCTTGAGCTACTTCAAGCTCTTTCATCAACATTTCAGCCTTTTGGCTGGAGTCTGAAATACGATTTTGAAGTTCAGCAATCCAGTTCTCCAGTTGCAAAGCTCGAACATTTAAATCTTCAATGCTGGCATCTCTGGCTCTGATCTCGTCGTGGGCAGCTTGAAGCTTAACCTGCAAATGACCAGCAACTGTTTGGCCCTTCTCCA
The DNA here is from genome assembly GCF_020921035.1 of Rhodamnia argentea. Taxonomy (NCBI): domain Eukaryota; kingdom Viridiplantae; phylum Streptophyta; class Magnoliopsida; order Myrtales; family Myrtaceae; genus Rhodamnia; species Rhodamnia argentea. The sequence continues at coordinate 1,743,731 of NC_063154.1, read as the reverse complement.
GGGCACTATTCAATCTGGCTATTTCATTTTCTGATTGCTGGAGCTTTTGGTTCAAAAGACTTAGCTCTTCCTCATAACGGATGTTTCTAGCAACCAGTTCCTTGTAGCTTGCGTGTGCTTTTATTTTCCTTACAATATCCGTACTGAGCTCACCGTTCTCCTGTTGCTGTCCGATGCCATTCATCTGTGTAACCTTGCTGCAGTAGGTACTCTCAGAGCAGTTGATAGATTCTGATTCAGAGTCCGAGGAAAACGAAGATGACTCGTAATGTTCCTTTGAGATGTCAATGCTGCCATCACCAGAGCTAAAAGATGCACCTGTACCAGGAGTCAATTGGGGAGAGCCCTGTCCCAATCCGGATCTCAGAGGTTCTGGATTATGCCTCTCCGACTCCAACTGATCACAGTGTTTGGCTAATGCATGATACACTTTGTAAATTTCCTCAACTAGAGCAATCAGCTGGGGCCTTTTTGGATCATATATATCAACCCCATTAGCCGAACCACTGCCTTCATCTATGAGTTTCATAATTTCTTTGAAATTGTGGTTCATATCTGTGGGCCACAAAATTTGTCCATACTGTCACGATGCATGATCCAGCCAACAAAATTGTGCAAGCATGTATTTTTCAAATATTGACATTTCCACCAAGTTTTGGCAAAGATGGACTTCACAAATCAAATAAGAGTCGCTCGCAGTCTTATATCTTTTCGGATTTAATTAGTACGAGGATTTTAAAGTTTTTTTATTTTATTTTAAGTAGGATGTTATGCTTCCCTATTGCAATATGTTCCTCATTTATTTTGCTAGTATTTGCTTCGGGATTGTGCAATGCAATTTTTCTCTTAGGTGTGCTGCTTAGGATGCTATGCATGTGAAGCCTAAAGATTTGATCCTCGTGGTGCTACATCAATGCAATTGACTTTCAATAATCAAAAGAAAGAAAAAAAAATTACCAGTTTGGAGAAAGTGAACTGTGAAGGGAGATACATCTCTATTAATAAAGGTTGCTGAGTTAAACATAAATCTTTTCTCTAATGGGAAAAGAAGGTATATGATAATTAAGGATCTACAGTGAATAGTAAACAAGGAGCTACTTGATCTTGGACGCTTACACTGAAGATTTTCTGAAAGCCATGGGGACTTCAAAGAACTAAAGTGTGTATCCAACCAACTTGATTGCAGCTTATCTGAGCCTGTTCTCTCCATATCAACCTGGTGACATCAAATAGTATAATGATGCCTATGACAACATGAGCAATACTTCAAGAACATGAAATCTCAAGGTTTCTCCCTTAATGGATTTACCTTTACTATCAGGAAATATTGAAAGAAAAATCATGATGTAAGATAGATCATTTTAAAAGGAACAACACCTAGCCATCCTTGATATCTATAGACGAATAATACGAAAATATCACCAAAACAAGTAAGCTAAAGCAATAAAGCAGAAAAAAGCGATCACTCAAATTGAAGTGATTTAAAGCAAGGAGGTACTCCAGTAATCAGCTAGTGGGAACATTGTTTTTACCTTTGCCACTTTCGTAATCAGAAACTAACAATAATTGTGCAGATGATGAACGCCATTTCATAGGTTTTAAATTTGGTGGTTTATAGCTTCTGTAATGTGGCATTCACAGATTTAATCAGCTGTTATCTGACATGGTTTAGGTATATGTCACTAGTTCATCACTTAATTAACTAATGCAAAAAGCATAGATCTTGCTGCAGATGCATGCTAGCAGTCATCAAGAACAGCTAACATATAGACACCATATTTTAGTGTTAAAAAAAGCAAATAAGAAATCCAAAAAGGGATAGCTGAGTAATATTTCCACCGCTATTTTTGTCCTTCATATCACCATACTTTTTGATGCCACAAAAGTAAACTTTTCATACTAGGAAAAACTTACAAACACTGGAAACTGCAAGAACTGTGAAAAGGTTAGAACCACCAATTACCATCTAAATTGGTAATGCGGTACTTGAAATATTGTGGGGAACAGGCCAATGGCAATTAATTTTAGAAATTTCCAATGAAATCATTCACACAATACGACCATTTTACATACATTCAATGCCCTTCTTGATGAAGATTATGGGCTTTTGTTGGGACTATTGCGGCGAAGGTTGGCTAAACAACTCCTTTTCCTTTATGACAAAAGCAACCTCTATATGAGTCATGCTTGAGCTGGCAAATTAGAGGTAGGCATTCCACATGCACAACATGCCCACAGAAAACTTAGGAAGAGTCAAACTATGGCTAAAACAGACAACAGATCCATCTCCACCCAACCCCCGCGTTTTTTATGCAAGACATTCATGTAAAAGAAAATAAGTAGTACACTACGGTTAGCAGTAACCTTCAAGTATGTCAACTTCTCTATCTCCCAAAGTGGTTCTGTTTTACCCAAAGTAAGGACACCCAGCTCAATTATCCTGTCCAGACAAAGGCAAAGGGCAAAGCACGCGCGCACAAAGAAACGCTCCCCTACACACAGCATTTCACTCGGCCAACTTCTCCGTATCGCGCGCGCAGTACAAAGACGCGCATTCTAGTACCGAATGAAGGGCATAGACAACCGTCATCAATGATCTCAATTTTTTTTTGGAAAAAGAGAACGCACAGCCTGCCGCAGAACGAGATCCCGAAGGCGAGTTGAGGCAAAGAGGCCATGATTCGAGCAGGCAACAAATGCAGCGCCTAGCGTTATAGATCTACGAGGCAAAAGCTGCAAACAGGAGCACAAGCGGCGTTTTTTAGGAGAGCCCGAGTTCACTTACCTTCTGAGAACTCGAATTGAAGGCGGAATTGAACTGATGGAACACGCAGAGAGAGAGAGAGGAACCAGACAGAGAGAGAGTATGTGGAGACAAAGAGAAAGAGGCGTGCGAGGGAAAGACGCCCGAATTTGGGCGGGACCTTCTTGTTAGCCCGCCTTTTTGGGTCCGAATTATTTTTCCCCCATTTCCCCAAAATACCCCTCCACCATCTTTTCCCTCTTAAATTCCAAATTTTGAATTCCCAGATATATTTGACCCAAGAAAAATATCCAGCTACTAGTCTTGAGTCAAGACTCTTGATTAGCTGACACGTGTATTCATCCAACAATATTTCTTTTTGAAATTTGGGAAGACGGTGGTAGAATCTCAACCGCAAGTGTTACGAATGATAAAAAATATATATCAACTGTGGCGAGATCCACCTTTGATCTTATGTCCAGCATTCCACCATGATACTGCCACGTTGTCCCGCTAGAGAGATCATTTTCTTTTTTGAGTTGTACGATCTCCGAATCAAAAGATACTATGGCTTTATAACAATGCAATAATCACTCGAATGCCATATCAACCGCCTTTGCCCTTCCGTTTGCTAAAATCACATAGAGGGCAAGACGCATCAATGGCAATTTTTGCATTAATGACATTTTTTACGCATTCAAAACTTTATCCAAATGAATTCGTAGTAATGTCATGACCCTGTTTATTCAATTACTTATTCATAACGTTGTGTCCTTTGATCTTGCGGCCTCCGATCGGCTCGATAATTTAACTCCGTCAAAAACTTAGGGACGCAAAAAATAACTCTTTCGGGAGTGTCGATCTTCGCGTGCTTATTAACTTCCTTCAACACGTTCCGAAATCCCCCTTCATTTCCTCGGAATCCATAAGACAAGAAAAATCAAGTCGAGCAAACACGACCCTATCCCAATCGGGCCAGGCTATATAAGAAAACACAGTGATCTTTTCAATGCACTAATCTCTCTTTCAGAACGCGAATCGATGCAGTAGAAATTAAAAGTTTTCCTATGCAGTGCCCTCAATCAATCTTTCGAGGGCTATTGTCAACAATAACCGGTTTGAATTTCGTCCAATGTTAGGATCTGACACCAGTACTGCCCCGTGACTCCCGGCTTCCAAATCAACTCGAGCTCGTTAAGGTGATGCGTAGGATCACTTAGTCATGTCTAGAAACACTAGGCTCCTTTTCGACCCCACCAATCCACAGAAAGTCCTAGAGACAGACAACCTCACATCACGAATTAGCCAATCCAAACATTTAACGGCCCACCAAATTCAATAATTTTAAAGGCTCGTGATGCACGAATCTTATGCCTTTTGTGGCAAGTGGAACTTCAATTTCCAATAGCAATCCCGCTAACGTTTGGACGCACAAGAGAGTCTGTAACTTGCAAGGATAAGATGACCCCCAAAAAATTGTCCAGAATGCGTTTGTTCTTGGCTTAGCTTCAATCAGAGAAAAAAAAACAGGTCGAGAATTACTCCTCGGATGACAGAATTTGTCTTTAATTTTACGAAGGGGAAAAACCCGTATTTGCTGAGGTGACCTGGAGTGTGTTTGTTTCTCCAAAAACTTCACGGTTAAAAAATATATATTTTAGAGTAAAATGGTTAGTTTTCATTTGTTTGATGATCTAAGGTTCGATTTGCTTCGTAGAGAAATGAACAATTTGGAAAAAAAGAGTTTCTTAAATAAATAAATTAAAAGAAATTAGTTTTATCGTACGTGAAAATATTTAGACGTAATTTGTTGCCGACAATGAAATATTTCCATCGACTAAATACTTTGAGAAATACGATCAATTGATTTTAGGGTGATATCTCCTAAGGTGTTTTAGAGTGCAATTGTTTTGATAAAAATTTCACAATAAAAGAAAATATATCCCGTGAAAATTACATTTAGAAAAACGGTTAGTTTTCATTTGTTTGGTGATTTAGGCTCCGTCTCTTTCGCAAAAAATGAACAATTTAAAAAATGGTTTCCTAAAATCGATCGCTTGTATCACTTAAGAAATTAATTTTATCGTCCATGAAATCGCTTAGACATAAATTGTGGTCGATAATGAAAACTTTTTCATTGACTTGTTATTTTGAGTGATATGAACGATTAAATTTTTGTGGAAATATTTTTCAGATTGTTCATTTTTTTGCAAAACAAATAAAGCCTTTGGCAAAAGTCATTTTCTTCTTGCTAGAAGGGGAATTCATTTTTTCCAAATTTAAGCTTGTTGTTTTTCGGTCAATGCAAAATATTTTTTCATAGATCGATCAGTTATCTACCGTCTAAAAACCAAAAAAGTCGTAAAATAATTTTTCGAAAATAGTTTCTCCTCAGTCAATGCAAAACATTTTTTTTTAGATCGATCAGTTATCTATCGTCCAAATATCGAAAAATCGTAAAATAATTTTTAGAAAATAGTTCCCCGTAGAACGAGATTGGGAAATGGAAGCATTCCATCATCCGTCGGGCAATGTTGACCGTGGGCCGGCGGCGGCGGTACACCACTTCTTAAGCTAGCGCGGCACTCAATGTTCGATTTCGCGACGTTGGGCTCTATCGGTGGATTCTAATTGGTTCGGAAATCTCCAAAGTCAAAGTCAACGCCACCGCACATGAAACCTCACTGGACAGTCCAAGCCCTCTGTTCAAATTTGGCTCGCTTATTTAACTCCCTTCCAATCAAAGTCTGTCCACGATAGTCAAATGGAAATATTTCTGACTCGTCCCCCCTGCCAAATTGCATTCGCAGGAGTCGAAAATCTCAATCTCTATCGGCAGCCAGCCCAATCATTACGAATAAAGCTTGCATCCTTTGAATTTGCTGTGAATTATGAGATAGGGACGGTTGAATTTTTTAGGCGGGAGGTCAGAATGGAATTGGTCTAGTCAATCACTCGATCGACCTAGGTGCCTTTTATCAGATTGTAACTACGTGTCGCGAATCCATCTTCTCGTTTTGAGAAGGACACCGGGAGTGCTAGGACTCTTGTTGATCCGAAACTTCAAATTTTCATTCCTCTGCATTAATTGGTAATCCACCGTGAAAGTTCCTTCTACGCCACATTATTGCCAACTCTGTAATGGGACGAGTCGGATCTAATTATTTGATTTTCAAGTAGGGTTGCAAGAGCACTTAATTGACAAGATTACGTCTCTGTAATAGGACGGTTTGTAAGAATACTCGATTGAAAAAGTTATGTCAGTTGATGGACTTGATCGATAAATTAAAAATTGAACGGTTTAATCCGCATAAAAATGCGTCAAAACGGACCTTTAGGCGGTATACTCTACAAACTTGTTTCGAGAAAAACGAAAAAATTCAGTATGGTAAAGAGAAGTGATAGAGACGAAAATTAATATATATATTGTGAAGGGTGCCAGCTGAATCCAATTGGAATGAAACCAAAGTAAATTGTCAAGTGCTAGGCTGGCCGTGGTCCTGGTCATGCTTTTTACAGACAATGACGTCATCAGAGCCAGCTGTCTGACTTTTCACCGCTTTTTCGTACATACGATGCGATACGATGAAAGACATGCCAAAAGCCAAAACAGAATGACTGTTTCCTTGCAACCCACGTGGAGCTTTTGCCCTTTTAATTTCTCCTTCTTTTTTTCTCGCGATTTTCGATTTTTTCATTTAAACCCGAATTGCGAATGCAGTAATAATTAGTTCATTGATCACGATGGAGCACCCAATTATGGGTCAAGAAATTTTCTCAAACTTGTATACATTTTTTACCAAAATAATTACTCATACCGTTATTTCATTTCCGATTCATTCATGTTACCTTTGAATTTATGCTACTGAATATAGTATCTCTATCGAATTATTCTTGTTTAACGACGGATCGTTATTAGTGACTATGAATTACGATGAACTTATTAAAACACGGAGCTCCAAAAGAATTACTTAATTTATTAGAATTACTGATAAAAAATTTGTCAACCTCACTGATGATATTGGCAAGAAAAAAGGATCTCATTCTTCTCTGGTCAAAAGGTTTTAATAAAAACATAAACAAGAGATTATTTACGCAATGGACTAATTATCTATTTAAAATAGAATGGCATGGATAGAGCTTCAGCCTGCAATTCCAAACGTAGAAACAAACAGAAAGAGTAAAAAAAAAGGAAAAATTAAAATTTGCAACCCCCGACAAACTCTTTATTGAATTAATACATCTTAACTTACGAAGAAAAATACAAACAACTTGCTGCTGGATTTGAGGACAGATCTCCATTTCTTAATAGGGATTTTGAGAAATCGATAGTGTAACAATATAACAATACAATCTCAACCGTAAGTATTATGGATAGCAAAAAAATATTTAGTGAACATGGCGGGATCCACCTCTAATCTTATGTATATCATTTTATCGTACTTCATACTGGCATGATTGTAGGAACATTTCCGATATATATCCCGTGTAAGGTATGTACGATACTTTATTAAATTTTTTTCTTTTTTGCTAGACACAAGTTGACATGATTAATCTATTTCGATTTTTGCCGGATATTATTAAATTAAGGAAAATAGGAAGTTACAATATTCACCGATATCTAGAAAGGTCACGCATTTTAAAAAGTTAATTTTTGAATTTTTAAGACACGTCTAATATGACTTTTTGTTTGGGCCTGTCATTTAGTAAGACTCGAGAAGGGTTCAGCTGTCATCTAATGAGACTAAACAAGGAAAGCTATGTTTAAACTTCTTCGGTTTCGACCCCTAAAAAAGGGAAAAAGAAAACCTCCTTCGGTTTATGATTAATCTAGTGGTGCGCGCGCGCACGTGAAGTTCCGTGGACCCGATGCGTCTTTCCGCCACGTGTGGCTTTGACTTTCGAAGTCGACTAATCATGCGTCCATCATAAGGAGTGCCCCTTCTAGAAAAATGGTTTTATCTGTGCTGACCCTTCATGGATACACTATGGCTGGCACTTTGGCTCATGACTGGATAAAGGAAAAGTCGTGGATGGAGGTCATGACATGCTCGTTGCCTCATTGGAGAGTCACGACACCAATATGACTCCACTCCAGCTACGCATGTGAATTAAAAGAGCTTGCAGAGGCCGGCCATTCTCTGTCAAGAAGAGAGAGAGAGAGAGAGAGAGAGAGGGGATTGTGAATGGGGGAGGAAGTGAGGATGGCGGAGACAGCAGCAGCAACAGCATCAGAAAAGCCAGCCCACTTTGTGCTGGTGCACGGGATTGGAGGGGGAGCGTGGTGCTGGTACAAGATAAGGTCCCTCATGGAGAGCTCCGGCTACGCCGTCTCTTGCCTCGACCTCACCAGCGCCGGCGTCGACCCCACCGACCCCAACACCGTCCTCACCTTCGACGAGTACAACAAGCCGTTGCTGGACTTCCTGTCGACCTTACCGGAAGATGAACAGGTTCTTATCCTATACTACTCGGTGTAGTCCATATATGATCATGTGCGGGTTATCACAAGAAACCAATTCTTGGTGGGTATTGGTGGGTGAGAGTTGATCTTTGGCTGATAATCTAAGACGTGAATTTCGGACATTGGTGGGTGACAGGTGATCTTGGTGGGTCACAGTGCAGGAGGGCTGAGTGTAACTCAGGCTTCAGGCAAATTCCCAGGAAAAATCAGGGCTGCTGTTTATGTGGCCGCCACAATGCTCAAGAATGGTGTCCGCACAGATCAAGACGTTAAAGATGTAAACTTTCTCTTCTCAATCATTCATCCTCTCTCTCTCTCTCTCTCTCTCCATGGTTGCTTTATAACCTGCAAGTTTATGTGTTATGCCAATCTACAGTTGATGCTGGGTGAAATTTAGACACAGTGGAGCGAGTACATAGACCTTCAAAGCAGCAAATTTTAAGTGTTATGCCAATGAATTTTCCCTTGTCTTCAGTGATCTGTTTTCCCGAGGCTGTCCTCTTGTTAGGTCCCTAGATCAGATCATCCACTGTGCAGCACAATTCCATGAAGGTTGGAGATTGAAGATTGTCATGACTGGTCAAGCTCTTTTTATTTACCCAATAACGTGATTTTCTGTTCACCAAAGTTACCATGCTTTCCTGAGCTCACAATGAAGATGCCTTGGAACAGTGGAAGCTGATTTGCAGGACCCAGCAAAAAATGAAACAAAATCCAACAAAAGCATTCAGATTTTGATCCTGGGTTTCTTATAAGTTATAGCTGTCTTCCATTCTTCTAATGAATTAACTAAAAAGTTTCCTTTTTTAATTTTGCCGGAAAATCTGCACTAGAAACGCGCGACTTGGCTCCTCTCGTCAGAGTCAAGTCAGCATCAATGATCAGTCATCAACTGTTGAAGATAACAATGAAGGAAAACCAAAATCCACCAGAACTTCCAGTAGCCGAAGAAACTCAGTGCCCCTTTCAATCTCCAACCAGACAAAGATGCATCATATGATATGTCTGGTCTCTCCTCAATTATAACTACCCCCGTGTTTTGTCTCCTTCCCCATTCTCTCTCTCATCCACTAACCAAACACCATTGTCTTTTCCCTCTTCTCCTTTTCTTTTGTCCTTTTTTTGGGTGGGTGAAAATTGCATTGTCCATCTTCTTGTCAAATGTGTAGTGGAACTGGCGCGATAAGGATAAGGAGTTAGTTCCCAAGCACTGTTTTCCGTTCTGAGTGGACATTAATGGAAGTTCAATGTGGCGGTTGAAAGTTGAATTGATTAAGGGTGATGTCAACCCTTGACAGGGAGTGCCAGATCTATCAGGATTTGGGGACGTGCACGATCTGACATTTGGGCTCGGACCCGATAAACCCCCAACAAGTACAACAATGAAGCAGGAATTTCAGCGCAGTATCATCTATCAGATGAGCCCTCTCGAGGTAACCGACTCCTCTGTCATGTTTCGACTAACCGCAATGATTGGTACATCGAATCGACTCGATCTTTACTGCGACTGTTGCAGGACTCGACGCTGGCCGCGATGCTGTTGAAGCCGGGACCGGTCACGGCGCTGATGACGGCGAAGTTCCCCGAGGAGGAGGCGGAGGGAGTGGAGAGAGTGAGGCGTGTGTACATAAAGACGGCGCAGGACCGCGTGGTGAAGCCGGAGCAGCAGGACTCGATGATCGCGAGGTGGCCGCCCGGTGAGGTGTTCACGTTGGATAGCGACCACAGCCCGTTCTTCTCCGTCCCGTTCTTGCTCTTTGGATTGCTCGTCAAGGTGGCCGCTTCTTGTGGATGAACGAATGAATAATATTTGGTTTCTTGATTTTGGCTGGACCATGTCTGCGTCCTCGTGTTATTTCGTAGCGATTTGTTCTGCAATTACTGTTCTTGAATAACAAGAAGTACATGTAATAATGAAAGATCTGGAATCTCTAATGTGGGTTTAATTATGCTTCAACCCTTTTACTTTAAACAAATATAGGGATCCGCATAATTATCCAAAAAGTTATAAACTTTCTAAATTTTTATCACTTCAGTCTTAAACTTTTTAATTATATCCATGTAGTCCTAAACCTTTTGTAGATTTGCCAATTCAATCCAAAAACTTTCGATCGTGTCAATTTTTTTTGGTCGAATTTAATTGTATCAATTTAGTCATAAATATTTTAATGATTTTTCGATTTAATCCTAAGACTTTTGATAATTTGTCAATATTGTCCTTTCGATTAAATTGATTTAGGATTAAATTGATACGATTGAAAGGTTTATGATTAAATTGACAATTTTCAAAAAGTTTATGACTTTTTGAACAATTGGGGTCCGTGTATGCTGCTACTTCAGTCGAACTGGCTCGCGAAAGTTTTAATTTTTGGAATAGAAGTGACGGAATTTATATCTTAAATTGTTCTGCTTAGTAGACATCAACTGGCCTATTAGCTCAGTTGGTTAGAGCGTCGTGCTAATAACGCGAAGGTCGCAGGTTCGAGACCTGCATGGGCCATTGTTCTCTAATTTTTTTTGTTTCTTTTTGGCCTTTCTTTTATATGTATAGTATAGATCACTTGACTTTGGTCATCCAGGTCTCTTGTTTCACTTAGCTCACTTTCGTTCAATTCATCATTTATCACTTGGCTCGCTTTCGTTCCATTCATAATTTATCATTCATGGGATGATTTATGAGTTTTTAATCAATCTCCGGGGTTGGCGGCTCCTCTGTGGTAATTGTCGATTTCACCTACTTCTTTTCGATTTCCAAAAGATTACGGTCGTGCTCTTGAGCCCCTCCACGATCTCCTAATACGAAAATGACGGCCTCCTCTGTGGTAATTCACGACTTTTGGCCTACTTTCTTTTCGATTTACCATTTCGATTTCCAAACGATTACAGCGGCTTCAACCCCGGATAAATCCTAACAAGAGATGACTTCGCAACCAGAGATATAGCGTCCCGACTCATGTGAATCTGTAGTCCAATTGGTTCGAAGCATTCATCTAAGATTGCAGTTGTGTCCACTTCAAGCTAAACTAAAGTATCGCCAGGTTTACTGTGAAAAACAGAGTGATTCCATAAATGAAGTGCTTCTTCCGGGAAATCCTGCATGCTGGGAGCATGCCGAGGTGCCAAAGGGAGGTGCAAATAGCAAAAGAAATTTCACTGACCAGGTTAATCATAGCTGAAAACCTGACTGTTGAACATCACGACGAAAGTTCGAAATTTGAGTTTCAGAAAATTTCAGTTTCGAGAAACAGTATCTCATTTCTCCCTATCCATGTCAGTCGAACCAATGTTACCTTACAAGAGAAGCGAGAATGCCGAAGCGATAAGATGATTATTTCCCACGGATAGCTTCACCGCTCAAAAGAAATGAAAGAACTCATCCAAGAACACATGAAAGGGCGACTACACTGCCTCAGGCCTCCGGTGCAATACAATGCTTCAGGCCTCCCGTGCGGTCCCACTGTATATGTCAACGAGAAAGTGTTTATGAACACTCACTCTTGGCCAGCCTTCTCAAGCTTTTCGATTTCTTCGCGATGCTTCTTCTCTGCCTCCTGGAGTTCTCTTTCAGCATCCTCCTCTTCCTCAATTTCATCAAGATGATCAAATTCCTTGGTTGCCGCCATTGCTTTTAGAACTGGATCTCTCAGTTCAGATATCAAACCACCACCAACCTTGTATTCTTCTTCATCACCAATTACAAATAACCGCTGATCGGGTCCTGATGACATCGGAACATCGACGGCCAACAACTTAACATCATACTGCAAATAAGCATGAGGCATACGTCAGTTAGCATGACTTGACTGCTATTTTATTTCCTCACAAATCTTAAGGAGATAAAGAATCTCAATTACTCATACTAAAATAATCATTTTTTTTTTTTTTGGTAAGGATACTAAAATAATCATTTATCTTCACACAAAATGGAAAAATGGAAATTAGACTGCTTCTCAGCAACAGAGACATTTTCTGCTCCAGATGAAAACGGAAAAAATAAAGACATGGAAGTTGTTAGTCTATTCCTCGATGCATACAAGTTTTTAACTATCCAGAACCCCTTAAATGAGAGTGACTGGAAACTTGATCTCCTAGCCTAGTCAGATCCCACAATGTCTCAAATGGCTCCACCCTACTGAGAAGCTGGGAACCGAAAGTGCTGAGAGCAACACAGTTGCACAAATTTGACTACCACATTTCTTTTGTCGGTCGGACAATTTGCATACTTCATTGACAAGCCATGCATCACGATCGAAACTTGAATTGGGCAAGCATGGTAGCATCAGGCCCCCTTTCTTCTCTAGTACATTACTGTGTAATTTTAGTTATGAAAGCTCATTTTCCTTGAGCAACAGGATTCATCCTTGCCTCATGAATAAAGAAAAATAAAACAAAAGAGTAAGCGAAAGAGGTTTTCAAAACAGAGACTTGGTAATAATCACTCTTTGACAGGGCAAATAACATAAGCTTTCGAGAAAAACTCCGACAAAAACAAGCTTTCTACGTGAAGCAGACAGGTCTAATTAACAGCAAGATGATGTCAAATGCCGACAAATAACAGGAATGGAAAGTAAACTCAAGCTAACATTTGAATCTATGCTCAACCAATTGGAGGCCAGAGGATATAATGGCAAACCTGGCCCTTTTTCTTTTTCACTTCAACGCTGACTAGGCCCTTTCTTTCAGAACCTCGTATGGGGAATAAGAGAAAACACCTCTTGCCTCTGAGCCTGGGTTTGAACTTTTTGAATGTAACACCGCTACCAGACATCACATAAGCTCTTAAATCTGATCCAGTGAGAGGGGCCCCCATTACCTCAAGAATTCCAGCATGTGTATTCAGCTTCCTCATGGCCATTCTATATATTCTATCTGGATTAATTGTCAATCTTGACCGCAAATAGAGGCCCTTAAAGACAAAAGTCAAAAGTCATAATCAGCAAAACGGGACAAGATTAACTGCAGTGGCATAATCTGCCAAAATTTCGTGATTGCAGGAAGGAGGGGTTTTCTCATTTAGACTTTGACAAAACCCATGATGCAAGATCAAAGAACGCTTGGAATATATCCTATTCTAGGCAACCAAGACAGACATTAATTACTTTAAGGTTTTATGACCTGGGAGTGATTGGTGATGATATTTTCGATTGATCATAATCGTAAAAGGAGATAGCACACACTGTCTATGGAATAATGGGGCCCAGAACTACATAGTTATTAGCTTGTTACAAGTCCATCAATATCCCAAACTAGGTTTGCTGATGATACTATGTTCTGTTCAAACGACAGTTGCCTGCTTCACACAACAAATTCAGATAATCACAACTTGGCAAGCCTGCCTAGCCTACATCTTTAGCTGCATAACTGGAAGAAGTTCATTAGGCCAATAGTGCTACTCATAGCCTCAAGATTATGTCTAGAACCCATAAAAAACTGTACAAAGAAGTCGCCTTGGAGAATTGAGAACTTGACAGTATTCCACTTACGGCCACTTCCCATTTACTTACCTAAAAGCCTGACCAGCGGCAGAACATGCATTGTAGCAGAATGCCACATTGCAAATGAAGCTGCTCACTTAAAAAGAGATTTGTCCAAAGAGAATCGACAAACTGCGGCAGATCATAGTCATCAGGAAATCCAAGGCCTTTGCCTTGCTTAAAACAATTGTAGGTTGGACAATCAATCTTATGCTCCAATACCAATTGGGAAATGGTAAGCATTTAATGGTGACATACCCATCCAAATGCATTCCTCCTAACCGTAGAGTCTCGCTCTTATCATGGCCTTTACAGACGGACAACAGACTAAAATCAAGAGTGCTGCAGTCACCGAGACTTAAATGCTGAGCACAGGCATTCAATCATTCCCAGTACAATTTTACACCTTTCTAGCCAATAGGAATGACTGTATTACACAGACAAATGAACAAAGTAGGAAATTCACGAACTCACAGCAAAGGCGACAATAGCGGAGGAAAGGGCGAGGAACCCATACTTTGCCAACCCCTCAGAGATCCCAACGAAAGCATTAGCAATCCCAAACATGATCCTCCACAACAAGGCGCACACTAACACAGCTACAGCACCCACGAGGAACAAATAATTGCTCCTCAAAAACGACTCTACTTGCAACCCAAGGGCCTCCCGGTATTTACTAAACGTAGAAAGAACCGACATTGCTGGCTTCTCGAAAACCTTCTTCGCAAAACCCCCATTCCCCGAGCTTTTGAATGAGAAATGCCTGACCCCATAACAATTCAATCTCAACTGACCGAGTTCAGCCGGCGAGGAACTCTTGGACAAAGCTTGGCCCGTCCTATGATAAACGTGAGCTGCCCTTGAAGGAGCGACTATCTCAGACGCGGCGAAATTACCAAATGCTCTAGATTGGCACGAATTTTGCGCGTAGCAGGAGGCTGAGCTCGACGAATTGGAGAAAGGAATCGAGCGAGTGAGAGAAGAAGAGGAAGAGAAGCGGGCGAAAGGATCAAAGGTTGAAGTAGCGAAGTGGGAGGAGGAATGAGCGTTGCTGGGGCACGATTTCGGTAGGTGAAGTTGATGGTGGCGGCGATGCAATCTCAGAAAGCCTTGGATTAATCGCGAGGAGGGTTGTGACATCGTAGTAGGATCGTACGAATCGGAGCCCGAACGCTTCGATACAGAATTGAAGGACGCGAATTTTGCCAGGAACTTGCAGGATCGAGAAAAAGGTAGCGATGCAGAGGGAAGAGCTCCCACAGGGCAGCTAGAACGTAGGCGATGGTTTAGATGCAGGACGGTGCAGTCAGCGGTTGAAGATGATGATGGCCATTCTTTGATGTCGTCTTCTCCGATTCAATTTACACCTAGGGCCTGAAGAGGCCCAAGTTTGAATTCTGAAGCCTCAAAAATGAGCTACCGCTCTCTGTACTGTTCTTCGTCTGCCCAAAGCAAGCATCTTTCCATCTCGAGAGAGAGAGAAGAATTCATCTTCTTAGTTAGATAAGACCGGGGTTAACCGTATCCGGAGTCAGCCCAGACTTAACCAAACTTGAGATCTATCGGTCCAAATCGATTTTCAATTTTTGAAATTGAAATTTAAAACCTCACCCTACATGCTCTAAAACCTAAAATTTAGGTTGTAAAAAATTTTAAGATTTTCTCAAGTTCTACATGTATTCTTAATTAAATGATCGCAGTGAATTATCATCATATATATATATATATATATATATATATATATATATATATATATCCTATTCTCGGGCTCTCCGGCTCCCATTCTACCTTGAAACCACACTCAACCCTACGTAAGACATGATGTGTTAAAAAGTTCAAAATGTGTGCGCCCAAGCGACAGAGAGAAGCTCATTAACCATGAAATGAGGAGTCCGATTCCTCAAACTAGTGCGCGCCTTGATCTCGTGCGATCTGTTTACATGGAAAGATCGGTACCCCGCCAGAAGTCAATCGACAAATATGACGAAGAAATGAGACCACAAATAGGTCGGAAATCAGCAGACTCCAAAGTTGCATTTATGGTGTGAAAGCTCGAATCCCATGGCTCCTCGAATGGTTAATCCAAGTTACATGGACGGTTGAATTAGAACTGCCACAAGGGCACGGCAACCGCAAATTCCCTAGTTCAAACATGACGGGAAACTGAGAACAGATAGCCTTATAAGTGAACATGAGTGAAAACAAAATTGGAGAACTAAATCCAGAAACAACTGTACCCAAAATATATTCGTTCCAGCTATTTTGACTCCTTCAAGCAATCGTCCAGGTTTGACAAAAGAAATGAAAACTACAGCATCAGTGGAGTCATCTCAAAAGGATTGAAATCCAGTCCAGGTTTTCTCCAGAAATTTTCCATCTCTTGCACTCAGGAGACAACGAGAAAATTATTCAGAATAGCTCCAAAAAAGAAAACTTGAAACGTTATTTCAAAATCCCCAGCTCCAATTTTGCATCTCAAGAAGACAATCCTGAAGTCCTCTCAACCACGAGCTCCACGAATGTATGTCAATACCTATGTTCCAATTTCTCCTTTTCCTGGTAGTTTTGGACATAGCTGCATCAATTGTCAAAAAATTGGAGAAGACAAGTGAGAACAAATGAACATTACTATCCACCGACTGAAAAATGCCGTGATAAAACTGACAGAACACCCATGCAAGCTTAAAAGAAAAATGAGGATAGTACCACAGCAATACAGATAGCATGAGCAATAAAACTAACAGAGGACCCATTGCTGGAAGAAAACACATTTGCACACAAACATATGAGACAAAAGACACATATTCCCAATGTCTACAAGCATCTCAAACAGACCTGCCTACTTATATTGAGAATTGGGAGATGCATATGAGACGAGATGTTGCCAATTCTTTCTTGTAACTCCAAAGTTCATCATCCATACATGAGTAAGGAAAAGCCCATTGACCTTCGGACTAATCAATTAGTCATGCTAGTGGCTATTTTTCAAACTTAAGCTACAAAAACCCATGAAGCCAAATTTCTTATCAAGCGTCGACATGGATAAAGGCCTGAAATTTTGGAGGACTATCGATGCTTGGAAACAACTATATTCCCCCCAAAACACCAGTCAGCATAAGAGAATAAGCTCGAGTTTGCAACACGGGGGAGAGCAACAATTAATCACATGAATCCTCAAACCTTGTGATCATTTGGGTTCTACATCTAAGTTGCGGAGCTCTCACATCATTGATCCATTACTTCCATCAGTTGCTCACAGTCAAAATGGAGTTTACACACTAATCAGGTATAAAGAGCTTAGGCAGTCAGCACTACTCGTCAACTGAAAAAGCTCAGGGCCAACCATTAAAGTCCCTCTTCATTTTGTTTAAGTCTGCAAATTTTCTCGATTTCCTCTGTAGTGAATTGACGTCAGTTGACACAACTGCACCAGAAAATTCATGAGCTTTCATCACGTGCTTCTCAAAGATATTGCATTTGTAACTACCACCAAACTCAACGAGCACGTCAACTTCTGAATCCCCTCTCATCGACGTCTAATCTGAGAGAGAAAAATTTCATGTCCTCCACGTGTTGTAGATAGCTGAAACTTTGGCATCACAGCAATCACCCAACACCAGCGCTGGCCCCTCCTATATTTTCCAGTAATTGCGATACTCATCTTTCAAAAGTAACACAATCCTTGACTGTTCAAAAAGCATTCACTTTCAATCTTCACAGACTAAAAAAGCTTTCAATCTCTCAAATAACTTTGACTATTAGTCCAAGCAAAATCTTGCATAAGCCCCAGTGTTAACAGAATCGAGAATGAGGTTTTCATTCTGTGCATGCCAGATCATGAATTAGTAACCACATCCAATCTCCAAAAAAATTCCAATTGTTTCGAACTTTCTATTTTTGGAATGAAATATTTATGGAATCCCCATGAATAGGATCAAACCTTATTCCATGGTATTCACATGAGATTGCTCTTTGTTATTCTCAACTAAGCCCCCGAGAGGGCTTAGTTGACCCATGACTTATGTCTCATCTTTCGTTTCTTTTTTATTTGTTTCGAGAAAGATATTTGCAGCTCTCGAGGCAAGGAGCCATGACATATATGTTTGAAATTGAAAAAGTACTGTCTCGTTGAAAGGTTCTATACATACACATCTGTCCTTTCTCATCACATTTCTTTAGACAAGACTCCGTTTTTTCCTCCAACAATTTTACCCTAAAACGAGATCAAACAAAACATCATCACGGACTCAACCACACAATCTATCCCGCAAGCACGCAAGAACCAAACCAACCCTCAGAACACACCATCGCCACAAGAGTAGGCTCGCGTCGCCCCATCGAGAACAAATGGTGAATCGCAAATCCTAATAACACTACTTGAATCCAACTTCATTCTCAATTAAACATATACGCATACACGAAAGGGGGAGAGAAGGTACGCGTAGGTGCCGACGAGAGGGGTGAGGAGGAGAGTGGCGCTGATCCAGTTCTCGGAGATCTTGTGGTGGATCTTGTTGGGCAGATCCTTCCACAGCCCCGTCATTATCTTCTGCTGGAACGGCGACAGCGCGTACACCACCGCCTTCATCCTCACCGGCTGTTTCCCCATTTCTCCTTCTCTTCTCTTCTTCTCCTCTCTCACGATCACTCTTTATCTCCGTCTCTCTTTGCCCTAATTTCACAGTCTCTCTGGAACCATGTAGATTGTGGCGATAGCCAAAGTCCCAGTGGTCAACAACTAGCACCAACGACTTCTCGTTTAAGGGGCGCCAAATACGACTTCGTTTCGTCCGCAAATGGAGGTGGTAATTGGGCCGAACCCGGCATGGCCCAATGAACACCGCGTTTAGGCGTTCATCTCGGCCCAAAACCAAGCCCAGTCAACCGATTGGCCTGCCCATAATTTTGCTTAAGGCCTTAATCCAAATCCCCCCACCTGTGTATTTCTTTTTAAATATCTCGAAAACGCGGATATTTCGATAATCACTGAAAAAGGAAAACCACGCTTTACAGCCTGGTTGGAAAGGATGGTCTTGTTCTGAAACTATTCTTGAGTTTAGGGCACTCTGAGCCTCCTCTTATGATGGCAAAGTTATCAAAAAAGCTGTAAACCTATCGTGCCTGTGTCAATTCAGCCTTCAACTTTTTAATTTTACTAATTGAGTCATAAACCTTTTGATAATTTGCTAATATAGCCTTCTATAGGTCAATTTTGGCAAACAATTGTTGAAGCGCATGCCAACAGTCCCGCCTATGTGGCACGACCGGCGCTAACATGATAATTTTTAAAAAATATGATTTTTTCTATTAAAAAAATATGATTTTTTATGTAAAAAAATTAATATTCTTTTTATATTTTTTTTACCAAGTTCGGCAAGGGTCGATGCTCACTAGCCATTGGGGAGGGCCGCTTAGAAGGGAAAAAGAAGAAGAAAAGGTAAGGGAAAAAAACAAAAATGAAAAATATATACAAAATCACAAAAGAAATTCAAAAATATCCGTATCGGCATTGATCGTGTTAAGTAGGATAATCGGTGTCCAGGTAAACCGGTCAAAATGATTATTTTGATAAATTGTCGAAAGATTTATAACCGAATTGATACTCGTACAATAAATTTAGTATTTTTTTTTTTTTTTGAAGATCTCTCTCACGACCTATCTCTAAAAAGATTATACAAGGTTGGTAGGTAATCATGCATTTCTACCTCAATCTCACCGTGATTCCGAGTGAAGTCTCATCATTTCCACCCACGTGATTGGCAAATAGAGATGGGGAGACATGGAGCCACGTCAACCTCCCAACAATCATGTGACGCGGACGGTGGGAATGGCAGACGTGCGTGCAGCTTCCGTTGCACTCCAAAGTCAACACGAGAGGAGTGTGGATAAAGCCTGCCCAGGCTTAAGCTTAAGCTCTTCTGCCCACTCGCACTTTTATTAATTAACTGCACAGAATCCAATTTCCCTTTGAAATTATTACTAGCGGAGATAGGTATGTATTGATAATTCTCGCATGTCATGCGACGCGACGCCAATTACTCCAACGACATGAAAAAAGTGGGTCATTGTATCATTTTCCGTGCAATTTGAGGTAAAAATCATATATTTCAATGAACCCGGCATACTTCACGCTCTTCCGATCAAAAATCGGGATGAATCAAAGAAAAATATCGAATTGGTGGTTACTTCTTTACATTGAAGGAGGAAATTGGAGGTTTTTTTTTTTTTTTTTGGGCGTGGACATTGATTGGCGAACGCAATTACTATGATTGAAGTCGTCTGTGGATCATTATCGAGTCAGCACTTAGCACATCCTTGGTAAGTAAGCATTTGAGATCACATGCTTTGTTTAATGTCTTTGTCAGATGAGATGACACATGAGAACTCATTATTCTAATTCTGTCTCAAAAAGAGGACCACAAAGAAGATCAATTATAAATTTTTTCAATTGTTTTAAATTGATTTTTTAATAATTGATCAATTGTAATTTCGACCCAAAAAAAAGAAGAAGATCAATTATAATATGCCGAATAACAAAATTCGCGATTTCTTTAGAAAGAAATCAATCAACCACCTCGTGATTTTCCACAATTAAATTCGTTAATTACTTTCCGACCAAAAAAAAATTCGTTAATTACTTGATAAATCCACGTGTGCACTTCATGGGTTTTGACTTTCCATTTACCCAATGCAAAGACAGAGAAACGGACAACTCGGGAGGATGCAAAAGAACTGATTAGGCGCTAGTTGTCTCGATTAAGCGAAATCTTGGGGCATCATTCGTTATAATGGCCAAGTTCTCTTGGTGGGATTTATTTCTTTGATCTTACTTCTCCCGAAAGTTCCCCCTTTTTCGACATTTCCCTGTCAAGATTCATTCTTGAGGGCCTTGATTTAACGTCTCGTTATTAAAAAAAGTTCCCTTTCACACATCTCAGTTCTCTGTTCCGCGAGAGACGGACAAATTTGCGATCTTTGGGATCAGGGTTTTGCGTTTCCTGAGTTCATCCATCTTCTTTCTTCTTCCGCATTCAATGTAAGTTCATGGGTTTTCATTGTTGCTCTGAATGTTTCTCCCCTTGTTTTAAGCTGTGCAATGTGATTGCTTTGCTGATACCAATCCCATTTTCTTGAATTCTCGCTTTATCGTCCTTCAAGTTCAAGCCTGCAGAGAGTCTTGCCCCCATTTGAAATTTTTCATATTTCAGAAGAAGGGTTGTTGCAAATTGGCAAAAGGATGGAAACCCCTAGTGATTCTGATGTGTACGGTGATACTTCATCCACTACTAGTGGCAACGGCAACCCTGCTGCAAGGTTTGGCGTGCAGTTCCCGTCTCTCAGCTTATTTCAGTCGCCATTATCAGTTATACTGGAGTACTCGGGTATCATCCCTTCCACACCCACTGCGCCCGAGTCGGAGAGTCCGGTTCTCGGCGCGAGTGCCGGTCACATTCTGGCGGAATCACCTTATCCTGATGTCAGAAATGGTAGCGGTGGCGAGGAGGTATCGATTCGGATTATCGGCTCTAGTGAGGCGGGGAGTGGAGTTAATAGGGAGAACAGTGGAGGGCAAATTGGGTGTGACGACCCGATGGACATTGCTGCGGAGAGTGATGATTTATTGTTGGAGGCTGCTTCTACTTCTTCAGTGAATGTCATGGATTCAGCTGATAGTTCTAGGGATTCTAGTTACCAGAGATATGATTTGCAGCGCGTTGGGAGATGGATTGAGCAGATACTCCCATTCTCATTGCTCTTGTTGGTTGTGTTCATTCGTCAGCATTTGCAAGGTACTCAAATCAGATATTTCTTCAGAATATCTCCTTTGTTTTTTATGACAGTGTTGCTCATGTTATTGCTGTTTGACGGCGATAGGTTCAGGGGATTTGACCATAAAGTGATGCAACCATTTGTAGTAATCGTTGGATATTTCATTCTTCAAATACAAGCACAAGGAGAAGATTTATGGGTTACAATACTAGAACCGTTTGTGATTTTTGTTATGTTAGTAATGCATGACGTCCCTGGCATTGTGTCTAGATTGTCTAGTCACTTTTCAATGAGGGCCGTCATGTTATGAGAAGGACAGACCTAATGCTAAGGGGCTAGATCAGGTCTTTTTCTTTGTTTTTCTTTTTTTTTTTTAGGGGGGATGTGTGGTGGTGTTGGGGCGAGGGGCGGCGTTGTGGTGTTTCATTAATTGAAATCTGTTTGGTTCGGGTAGAGAACGGTGCCTCATTTGATATGGCAGAAACACTCCAACCACTTATTGGAAGTACTTCATTCATGCCGTGAGTGATCAACATTTGGCTGGCTACTTGGGGTGCCTGGAAATAAATTACTCTCTTTTGGCAGAGTGTGAATGTCTAGATTGCTAGAATTAGGGTTGACTTATCGTGATGGAGGTTGCAGCTAAAGCTAAGAACTCCTTCGTTTATATGGCTAGGCCACTCTGTTAATCTTTCTTGTGATAAGATATCGAATATATGACTATGAGTTTCTGTCATATATGATATTAGTTGGATCCTTGCCATTTTTCAATGGATGTTTATGGATTACATGCAGGCTTCTTTGTGACAATATGGATTGCAGCTGTCATGTTTAAGTCGAATGATATTCTTCGGAAGCAGACTGCCCTAAAGGTACTTTATCGTTCTGCAGCATCTACACCTAGTTCAAGTGCATTTTCTCAAGACAATTATGTGGAAGCACTTAACAAATGATTGTTTCTGCAGGGAGAGAGGAAAAATTATGTTCTCGTGAGCATTTCTGTTATTTTTATAGTCTATGTGGTTGGTGTTTACTGGTGGTATCGAAATGATGGTGTGTTATATCCATTGCTCATGCTTCCTCCAAAGGCAATACCACCCTTCTGGCAAGCTATCTTCATGATCCTCCTCAATGGTAAGTATACGTATATTTAGACCTTAATTAAATGCTTGTTGATTGCTTAAACCTCCACATTAGCATCATATTATCCGATGGTAAATTTGCGGTGATTTGGTTTTGGTCCTGAAATTGCACCATCTTTTGTATCCTCCCAATTTTGGCCAACTTCTTTTTCGGTTTGGCTGAGGTCTTTCCATTCCTGTGATATAAGGACCTGGCTCGAGTCTCACATATCAGTCTTTGTTATAATACTTAACATCTGCCATTACACTGCAGTCTTTCCTACTAATGTCAAATGCTAGAAACACTTTATCTGGATCTCTACCTTTGAGGTATTGGTAATATGACTGGCTTATGATGCTTGCAGATATAATGGTGAGGCAGGCAGCTATGTCTGTCAAGTCTTTGCTGCTTGTTTATTACAAGAATAGCAGGGGTCATAATTTTCGTCGTCAGGTGATACACCTTTTTCCTCATTCGAGTATTCCTTTATAATGTAGCATCACAAGTGGCTTTGTCTTGTGTATCCCTCTCATCGATGATGGATATTTTTCAAGGGTCAAATGCTGACGCTGGTTGAATATACAATGCTGCTGTACCGAGCATTGTTGCCAGCTCCTATTTGGTATCGATTTTTCTTGAACAAAGATTATGGGAGCCTATTTTCATCTTTGACAACTGGTTTGTACTTGACATTCAAGCTAACATCTGTTGTTGAGAAGGTCTGGAATTCTATTCACTTATCTATATTCTCGCATGCCTGCTCGTTTCTATTTTCCAATGGTTCTAGAAATTCTCCCTTATTTTTTTCTAGCTTCAACAAGTTCTTGTCAGCTTCTTGCCAACTATATTCAGTTGCTGTTCAGGTCCGGTCATTCTCTGCCGCGGTTAAGGCATTATCACACAAGGAAGTGCATTATGGATCTCATGCCACAAAAGAGCAGGTGTGGGATTAATTGAAATCTACCATGTCCATGTTAATAAGCTGAAGAAGAGATTAAATAGAGCGCTTGAGTAGCATCAATGCAGTGGAGCTCTGTCGAATTTTGTGGTTGTTAACTATTGGAAAGGCAATAGTGTTCTGGATACATTTGTCATTTCACATTGTAGAAAGATGATCTTGTTGGTACAGGACATCGGTGAATGTCCCCCAAATTTCCGTTCACTTAGAAATTTTGATCTATTTGGCATGGAAAAGGAGCTTAATAAGGTCTTTGTTCCACTTTGCTTCATAAAAAATCATCGGATTTTAGCTAGATTTCTCAGTCTGCCTCCCTTTATATATAATCATCTAAGTAAATGATGTATATCTTTCTTTGTGAAGTTATCTGATGAAGTTGAAATGGTCATTCCTATTACTGCAGGTCAATGCTGCTGGAGACCTGTGTGCTATATGTCAGGAGAAGATGCACGCTCCAATATTGTTGCAGTGTAAACACATCTTTTGTGAGGAATGTGTTTCGGAATGGTCAGTAGATTGCTTCACTTTTCTAACTCATGCTGTCAATATTTTATATCATAATTGATCTGGCAGTTTGCTTGATGTGGGTTCAGTAGGGTTTCTCCTTCATTGGTAATTTTGTGAGAACTGGCTGATAAGTGATGAGCTAGATATTAGTGTAAATGGCGGAGTGACTACACAGTTCTTTTTTCCGCTTTTAGCATGTGCGATTGGTGAAAACGCCAATATTTATCATTTGCTTGGGCATAAATCCGTTACTTTGTCTACCCTTGTCTTACTATTTCCCAAACACATTTTCCTTTCCAGTAACTTGTTACTTTTAGCAGAAGTTTCTCTAGAAAGGAAAAAGAGCTAAAGGAAGAAATCTTGCCGGATCTGGCTCCCATTTAAGAAAATTTTGAAGTTCCAATCTTGTGCTTAACTGTTGTTTCTGGGATGCTTCTCCTGTAAACCCCACTCATAATACCTGGGAAAGGATAAATTGGGGGCATGCTGTATACATACTGTTACTTTGCACGCTTTTTCACCACGTTACACTCGTTGAGTACATGCGGTAGTTCTAAGAACTCTTTCGGTTGATGCTTAAACTTTTGTTGCCAGGCCATCTTTTCCCGAGCTCCCACAGCTGATTGTGAATCACTATCCTTTTGTTGCTTGTGCTATCTACTTTCCCTCTTTAACAAGGTTGGAATCGATTCTTTGCAGGTTTGAGAGAGAAAGGACTTGCCCTCTATGCAGGGCTCTGGTTAGACCGGCAGATTTGCAGTCATTTGGGGATGGATCAACGAGTCTATTCTTCCAGTTATTTTGAAATGATTCTTCGAGACAGCGGTTCTGCATTGAGCTCATGCCATTTGTACACAGAGTAAATATGCCTTCCCCAAAAAATCTCATCATTTGCCCTAGAAGAGTAAGCCATCTGGAAGTTAGTAGCTAGGCATCACACCACTTTATGAGTCGTATCGAGTTTAACTTTTCTAGGGAACTTCTCGATTACTGGGAACACTTGGAATCAGAATGAATGTCCTTCCTGTAGAGATCTGTAGTTGAGAAATTCAAGAGTATATTTATCTTGCCTTGCTAAGCGTGTTGTATTTCCAGATGCCTTATTTAGTGGGGCTTAAGTTGGGAGAGTTCTTTGATGAATTCATTATCCGGGCTATGAAGAAACAATATGTAACCTAATTGGCCCTCTTATTCATTGATGGTTCGAGATGTAAAGTAAACTAGCCCTGTTGTTCATCTTCCACGTTCACCCTTCCTTTGCCGACTCCTTTTTTATTCTATTTTATAATGATTTGAAAAACATGCTCCTAAATGCATCTAGGCAGAATGATCAAAGGAATCGGCTTATTAACGAGTCCAAGTAACTTTTTTGAATGGACAAATGTATCAAAGCAAACATGCAATAGATGCGCAAACGATAACAAGCATCTCAGTCCAATCTGGGAGTCTTTTCTTCATCTCCATCTTCCTCCTCCTCCTGTCTTTATCTGTTTTCAACAAGTTTTAAGAATTTGACAACGTCATTGGCCTAAAAGATAGAGAAAGAATCTGTACAGACACGGTTGGGTCAGCTTCAGAAAACTATCTTGGGCAGAGACAAGGCCTCTGTTTGTTTTTTGCCCTCACTCACTGAACTAGGTGATCCAGCAAGAGTCTTTCACGTGCTTCATACCAGAAAAACGAGAGAACCCATCAAAGGGGTTGCAAGAAAGTTGAGGGTTTTCACTTTTTATTCTGATGAGATTTGTATATCTTGTGGGTGTGTTTGAAAGGGATAATTGCAGTGTAGTGATAAAGCGAAACATATGGGGGTGTTTGGTGAAAATTCAGCGACGGAAAAGCCAGAAGGGACCACATATCACGACCCCATCTGATATGCTCTTGTGGTCCATCCATCTTGCATAGTGGTTGCTCTCTCTCTCTCTCTCCCCCGGCCGTCCACGGTGGTGGTGGAGGTGGAAGGCGCAGGCAGTGGTCAAACGTGGGTTTTCAAGTGCCCATTTAAAACGGAAAGTGGCTCTGGCTGGGTTCTGTGAACCAGTAAAAATTTCTGCGTACTTCACACTAAGCTCGACAGTGGAAGCCAGGACTCTTTCTCTGGTGTTCTTGTTTTGGTCCCTGGCTATATAGTTTTGCGTGCTGTGAGTTGACTTTGTGATGTTGACATGCTCGTCTGGAGAGCACAAGATCGCAATTCATACTCAAAATCTTATACGTTGGAGCTTGGATTCTCAAACTTTCATCTAAATTATCTGATGGTCACGCATCCATAGTATGGATTTCGAGATGCATCGAGTCGAGTTCGGAGCGGTCCCAGCTCCCGACCATCTTAAATGGATCATTCACATATCCTAGAGCTCAATCTTGTGCATAAAAGCCCACTAGAAGGAGGACTTTTTTCAGCTCCCATACAATCATGAGAAAGATTGAAGCGGGTAGTTTGCCGACCACCTACTACTACTCTTGTTTTGGGACTAACGCAAGTCGTAGTTTACTGACTATGGTGTTGGCTTCTGTCGCTGGTTGTCACTTTTGTCATGGATTAACCCTATTTTTTTCCTCGTTCGTACAAGGTAGGTAAAATGCATCCAATCTTCGACCCGTTTGGTGAAATTTACAGGACACTTGTGTACTTTTTTTTTAATGAGAGATGCAGTGTAGATGGGAAGTACGCTGGTTGCTGGCACAGCTAGTAAAACCATTTCGTGTCAAGGCAACGTTCATATTTTCCATTGATAGAAATATCGAATATCGATCCTATCAACAATGCAATAAAGTAATGAAAATTCGCACAACGCAAGAATTTACGTGGTTCGGCGACGGAGATGTTCCGCCTACCTACGTCCACGAGGAGATGAGATCTGTTTCACTAATAACGTAGAAAAGTACGCAGACGCTCTTTCTCACACCCTCTCTATCTTAGAGACCTGTTTCGCCCTAAATATATATAGCGAAACCCTACATGGCACAAATTACAAAATTGCCCACATAGCCTAAAATATTTAATTTTCTCATAGAAATCCTTCTATAATCGAACATAAAACGCCTCCGGCGGCTCGGGCGCGCTGCCCCCGCGACCCCCCCGGACTCCCGCCCGCTCACCGAGGAGCGGAACCCCCGTGTTGTCCGGTTGCGGGGAGCCTTTCGGAATCGCCTCATAATCTCTTAGATAACGTAATACAAGACATTAACCTCAACAAGAAAAGCAAGAGGATTTCGCTCTTTGGTAAGCGGGCGTGCGTCTGGAGGAGCCATCCCGATGGGGTCTGAAGAGGCATGCCACCCCGCCCCCTCCCCACCCCCCTCCCCGCCGCGGAAGCCAGATTGCTTTATAGTTTAAATTCATATTTTATCGCTAATTTAGGTTTGGATTCATAATTGAGTGATGTAACAAAAAGGTACGATGTGCTAACTATAGTAAAATTATTTGCTGGATGTAGCTTTAGTTTAAGAATGAACGAGAATAAACTCTGTATCTCGATTTTCTCTTTCTGACTTTTATGTTCTATTCCGTTGTGGCTGTGCCTCGAATCATAATGTCTCGAAAATGGGTCCAATCCAACATAGGGTCCTATGAAGGTGTCATGTGGTTGGATTCGACAGGGTGTCGGGGACTCACATGGACAGGGTATCTATCCACCTCCAAGACCAAGGTACCATTGCTGCAATACATGAGTGGTGGCCACACCCACATGCATTCATGGAGGCCCTCTTTGTTCTTTGGGATGTAGATTTGTCATTTAAGAATATGTTAGTCTTACGCTATTTGAATGTGAATATTGAGTGCAAAACGATAAAATTATTTGGACTCTTACATGAACTATTCAAAAAATAAAATAAAATTGAACAATGAATAAAATCGGATAAGTCTTACGCGATGAACCCTCGGTTGCCGTTGTGCTCAAAGAGCGATTTCAATACTTTCGAGCTTATGTTCACTAACAAAATGATTGCGAGCTCCCACGATTTCGAAGGTTAGTTTATGATGCTAAAATGTCGAGAAATAGCAAGAATAATGAAAATTGTGATTGGCTCTTTCCGTGGATGTGCATGTAAATAAATATTTTTGGAGAAGCAGGACAAAGGGTAGCTCCACTTGTCCTTCTCATACAAGTGCTTTGAAACTTCTCTTTTCCTTTTTAAATGGACATTATCTGATCCACACATATTGATACTATGCTTATAATTAGCGGACACTGTAGGATAAGGTTGTAAGATAGAACATACATGAAAATGTCCCCTACTCCCTTTTTTATGAACAGACGTGTCAAGCTAATTCACCAATAGCTCTTCTATATATGGATGACATTGATTTTGTCTTCTGTTAAGAAGGCTTAGACGTGAAGTCTTAGACTTTTCACACTTTTGGCCAATTCAGTCATAAACTTTTTAATTTTGTTAATTGAGTTCTAAATATTTTCACGTTTTGCCAATTGAGTCCATCCGATGAATTTTGACCCGAAAATCACTAATGTGGACATTGGTCGTCCTACGTGACACGATTGATACTAACGTAGACTATTTTTATCAATATTTCAATGATTTTTTGTTCTTTTTTTTTGTTTTTACCTTGAAATGGCGGGCGAGGCCAGCCTCAGCCAAATTTGGGCCAACCTGCCTCCCCCGTGGCCAGCAAGGTCTTGACAACCCTTGCCCAGTGGCCAGCAAGGCCCCAGCAACCCTCGCCAGCCACAGTAAAAAAAACATAGAAACGAATAGAAAATAAAAAAAAAGATTACTAAAACATTATAAAAAATTATCCATAGCGTCGATCGTACCACGTAGGACGGCCGGCATTTACGTCACCGATTTCCGGCAAAAATTGGCTTGATGGATCAATTGACCAGAGTACAAAAGGTTCAAGAATTTTTGAACGATTTTCTCTGTTGTTGGATATAAGAATGGACCGACATTGATAATATTAAAAAGAAATGGAGATATGAATGTTAATGCCGGCACCGATGGAATGATGAGAAGCTTTATACAAGGTTACTGTTGGCTGACATAATACTGAGCTAATCATGATTTAAGCCGTTCTCTTTTCAAGAATCTTCACTAGGAGCTTTATAATATATTATTGATGTGGCAATTATCTAATGTTTAAGCATTTCACAACCACGCAAATGTTTATACTTTTACAATTTTTTGCAAGTTCCATCTTGTCATGAATGAAATTTAAATTTTCTAATGCTGATGTATGTTCGTGGGTTAATATCACGAAAAATCCCAAACTAGTAAATATGTAACAAATTTATCTCAAACTATTTTTTTTATAAGATAGATTGAGCATTTGAAAAATTAAATTTACCCCAAACTATCTTTTTGGATGCTATTTTGAACTCCATCCTAGGATCTAAAGATTAACTAGTTCATTTTTTTTTTTGTCAAAAAACTAGTTCATATTTCATATGCAGTAAATATGAAGAAATCCACCGACCATAATACAAAATTACACGACAACATGTCCATCATTGACGAGGTTATTGTACAATAATTATACTTAAATTATTAAGTGACCTGCGAATGACGAATTTAATGATAAGAATACCTGTAAAGATTTTATGGACTTTTGTTTCAACGGCAGAGAAATTCATCATCCGTCTTAAGGAGTTATTTCCACGTGTAGGATCGAAATAGCGCTAGATGTATTTCTCTTCCAATAACTCGATTTATTCTACCAATACGTAATTCTTCCTTTCAAGATAGCACGTGCAAAACACACTTGCTGTGGGTAGCAAAAGAAAAATACTCTGCTTCGTCGAAATTTGTCTCGCGAGGAATATCTTTCACCGAAAGTTGTTCTTTGACTTTTAATTAAGAAAGACAAGGTCCCAGAGCCAATTCTAGACAGGAAGCATTACAGGTAAACGAACAACAATCAATTCGATTAGAACATGAGAAAGCACAAATGCAAATTGTGCTAGAATTTAATCGGCGACATGATTTGGTGATAAAAGATCGATAAAGTAACCAGACATTAACAAACTCAGCCCGAGAACATGATAATACTATCTCGGAATTTAATCAATGGCACGATACTCGGGATAGAGGTGTATGCCGAGATTTAATTGACGACGCGAATCTGAAAATTACAACTACGAAAGATAAAGTATGATGCATGAAAGTAAGGATAAAGTAAATCTCACTTGATTTATATTGGGAGTATTCGAAAAGTACGATGTGGCTATTTAAAGCGCACAATTGACAGTTATCGATGAAGGTTGCAAATGAAAGTTACAAAAAGTTACAAACGGTTACATCGATAGTTACTTCGACTCCACTACGTTGATGGTTTCTTTGACTCCACTACGTTGACGGTTTCTTGGCTTCACTTTGTTGACGGTTGAATATGAGATTTTCAACTCCACTTTTTGTCGATTCCTTCAAGTTATGGATTTGTCACGTCGTGGACAATTTTATTTATACATGACCAATTTCTACTCTTATCGGCTAAGTCTATCACATGTTGATAATAACAAAAAATCGATCAATTTTTGGTGTAAAAAGACACTAACATTATAATGATTTTTTTGGTAAGGCTCCGCTTGCTTTGCGTAAAATGAATAATTTGAAATTTAGTTTCCTGAAATCAAGCAGCGCGAACGGGACGCACTTTGGAAGAATCGATCTTCACTCGTATCGATTGAAGTAATTAGTTAATGAAAAATATTATCACTACCGAATACACTTCATATCAATAATTTCCATACACAACGAATATATTTTTTTCGTTCATACATTTTTGTAAATAATATAAGTGATTATTTTGAGAAAGATCTTTTTTTTAATTATTCGTTTGTCGTGAAATAAATGGAGCTTAGGTTTTGAATGAGCTTTCACTTATTTAAATTGGCCACTTGCATCACTATAGTCTACCTCTCACTAACTTAGGGTTTTTCCATGTTAAATATTTAAAGCAATATAAGTATCGAAGCTGAAAGAAAAGCATGCGATGGTCAAAGCCAAAGTGAACCCCACATCTCATTCATTCCGCTTCTGCGTAAAACCTCTCTATCTTTTTTATTTATTTATAAATTTGTTTTCTTCTTCCGATCTCTCTCATCATCTCTCTATTTCTTGAACCCAGTACGAAAGGGGAGAGCAAGAACCCTCATGTCCTCACGTTTCTCTTCTTGCATCAGCCCCTTCTTCTCCGAAATCTCCTGAAGAAAGCAACAAAACCCTCTCTCTCTCTCTCTCTCTCTCTCTCTCTCTCTCTCTCTCATGTCCATATACATAAACAGAACTGTGTTAGATTGTGAAGATCTTGAGTCACTTTCCTGTCTCTGACTCTCATGATGACAATGACCTCTCTCTTCTTTTTCGCATAATACCATACTTCCCTTGGTTTTAGTCATTGCTTTGATCATTTATTGTCTACTCTTGTTTAGTTTTTTCCCTGCGTACTTCCGTTTTTTCTTCCATCTTTTTGTTGTTTTTCGTTTGCTCACTCAAGTAGCTATGCGTGATGGGTTTGTGCTTATGGACATGAATACCAAGAACAAAAATCTCTCCCTATGAAAAATTGCTGGAAAAGATCATATTTAGACATGGTGAGTGTAGGGTTTTCTTTTTATTTCATGCTTTCTTCTGCTTCAGAAAGTTATTCAGCTACTGTATCTCTTGGGTAATTAGTGAACTGCCAATTCAAGTGATTATATTGGATTTTTGTTCCAATTAGTAGCTGCAGATCCTTGTTCACGCGATTAATGTTTTCAGTGTTATCTGCTGCTGTTTCATGTGGTGGTTGTGGGACGTGGTGGGACTTATTGTCCCGTCTTCCTTCTTCAAGGAGAGGAAAAGATTAGCTTCTTGAGATTGAAAGATTTAACTGTAGGAAAATCCGAATGCTCCACTGTGCAGTGCAAATATACGCACATATAGATACGAGATTGTACCTGCGGTTAGCTCATGATCTTAGGGTCAGTTGGTCTTTACTGTGAAAACTTTTTTTTGTTCCTTTTCCAAGACTACTTCTTTGATCCGTTCTTTATATAATAATTTCTTATGAATGAGATCTTTATCTGAATCATTCTTGAATGATAATTTCTTTCTGTCTCCTCAAGATTTTACACAGTTACCATTAATCATCGGTTTGAGTTCAGTTTATCTCAACAGTTGGGTGTATTAGCAGGAGGGTTCTTTCGTGAAGGTAGGATTTTTCCTATCTGTTTGTCTTCGGAAATCTTTCCCCCTTTCGGTCCAGTAAGAAAAAATGTTAAATGTTGTCTTGCGCCAAATGATGAATCCAATGGAATATTCCTAGGTCTTGAATCGGGAGTTCCAAGTACGTGGTGGGTTTTCATTTTCTTGGATATATTGTCATTGAAGGGTTCGTAGAGATTCTTGAGTATGATTGATGGGGAGACTCTTTTTGCTGATCACGAGCATTCATTGTTAGTCAGATTGTGCAGTGTGTCCTTACCCTCTTGCCTTGAACACTGACTCTCTGTTTGATGCTTCTCCATGTTACCTGATGGTGCTAATGCATGCGCGGATGTGGATATATTTTACTCGGAGTGAAACTTGTGCTTGCTATATAGATGCACATACGTTTGCAGGCTTGGGACAAAAGCGAAACACAGGCAAAATCTGAGTGATGTTGGCTTCAAAGAGATGGTGTGAGAGAGAGAGCTTTCTTCAGTCCACTCATGGATGGAACAAAGGGGGTTGAAATAGCTGCCGACTCATTCATTCAATCACTCAGTAGAGAAAATGGGGCAAATTAGTTTGTGCTTTTACTGGTGACTGTGTGAATGATGCGGGAGATACTTTGCACCCCTCTTTTTCTGTGCTTGGACTGAAGGGAGCTCCTTCTCTCTCTTCTCTCTGCTATTGTGTGTGTGAGTAGGTGTGGCCAAATTGAGAAGCCTAGTGCCGTCTCTGTTACCATTGTTGGAAGTTTCTTTCCTTGAGAATCGATGTAGTTGTTGCATGCAATGTGGACTCAGAATGTCAGGTTAGAAACTTTTGAAAGTGATGACCGGTCCACGAGGACGGAGGACCGGTACGCAAGGACGGAGGGAATGGACCGTAGCTATAGGCAATGGCCGGTGGAGGCAGCTGATGGCCAATATCAAGTGACCTGTGGAGATGGGGATGGCTTGCCCTTTAGATGATGCCTTCAGGCTTCAATCATTTCAGCTTGCCTTTTCTCAATGTACAGGTGCACTGTAGCCTTTGTTACGTCAGTTACCTCTTTACTCATCTTCCGATATGTGAGAGCTGTCATGTGTTTGTTTCAATGTTTTGTCCTTCTCTGCAACACTTCTAGATTGGGTCGGCCTCAAAATGCACGCTGAAGCAAAGGAGGGAAAAGAACTGGCGAGCCAATGTGCCCCGTGGGAGTTCCCGTGCTTTTGATGACTAAGAGCCAGAAGGACAAAATTGCACAAAGAAGCTCTTCTTTCCGATGTTTCCTTCGCAAAGTTTGTTGCTAAAACATTGCTTTTAAGCATCAACTCTTGGCGAGTAAACGGATTAATCTGTCTTCGTCGTGAATTTGCACGAAGTGATTACCTCCTGTGATTACTGACTATGAGAACTGAGGAGTCTCAGATGTAGCTTCCTATCATTTCATGTGGGTTATTTTCTGCTTGGGAAAGAATGGTATTACTGGGACACCATGACCCTCTTTTTATCTTTTCTTGGCGAAGCAAAGAAACTGGAAAGGATTACTAAACCAAACGTTGAACTTTCCAACCTCCTCCTGTTTGTCATTTGCAAAATGGATCAACACTGTATCCATGGTGTAACTTGGAGCTAAGCTAACTTAATGCACAGCCTGCTGTATCACCCTTCTTTTTCCTGTCGTTTGCTACCATTAAAGCCTACTTGATGTTGGAACTTGGAGCTATCTAAGCTAAAGCCTAAATGCGGCACTCCCACTAATTAATCTGTCTTCCTTCTTTTGATGGCTACCAGATTGGCGGAAACTCCTCAGCCTCAGATCCCTTCTTCACTTCACAGAACCCCCTCCTTTCCCACCTCGGAAAGAGGAAGAAATCCATCTTTTTATTGCCTTTAGACAGTGACGAGGTCCACCCAGCCAAGCTGGGGTCTCTCGACGCTCTTCTTTCAAAAGGGTATTTGTTTAAATTGTTCCCCCTGTCGAAAAAAGAACGGTCTGATTCTGTTCAGACATTGCTCGAACAGCCTTCAAAAAAAAAAAAAAAACTTTAAAAAGGACCAGTTGCTCCAGTTGGTTGTACGAAGTACAGATAAAGCTCATTGCTTTTGAGGCTTTTAGACCTCAGCATCGCTTGTGTGCATCGAGATATGAAGTACACACGAGCCCATTTTTATAATCGTAGCACAGCATCTGAAGCTGTGCCTCTTAGGGGTCTCTGGTCCTTCTGCTAAGGTCCAAAATGGGGAAGGAGGATGTGTTTCCATGACTTTGTAATACTGTTCAATTGGTTTTTATAACTTAAAAAAATCAAATTTTTTTTTTCTGTTTGCTATTGATTTTTTCTGGGACAGGTGAGACTAATGAGGTGCTCCTTGTTATTTTTCAGACTAATTAACTTTTGGGGTCATGTGATATTGCCAAATATGGTGAGGGGACCTCCTCATTCTATGTTCCTGTTTTGGATATACATTAGGACAGTAATAATTTGGAACAGGCTGTAACTAATTTTTCCCTTTTACTTATGCTTTTTTTTTTTTTTTGGATTTTGTAAACAATTATAGCAGTAGATCAGAACAAGTTGAGTGGGTTGATCTTTGAAGGGGCATACATTGGTTTATAAGAAAATTGTATGTGTCTTGATTACTCATGGTGCACATTTTAGGAGGACTAAGCATTATCCAATATTTGATGCAAAATTGTTTAGAGGTGCGGTTCATTTTTATGGATAGAATTTCAAGGGTCGTTTTCTTCTGAGCTTAGATGATGATTTCGCGTTCGAATGTGGTCTCCTAATGTATGATTGAAAAGCACTATGTGTTTAATTTATGGTCAAATTATCCGTTGTCGCTTAGTTTTATCTAACAATAAGTCTTTCATAATTCGTGCAATTTTATTGGGAAAATTCCATATATTATTGTTTCGGAGAAGGAACTGGCCGAAGGGCATTTTCGTCTTTTACTTTTTAATTTTTAATTTTTTTTGCTTTCCTTTTCTTTTTTCTTTTCATTTTCTTTTTATTATTTATTTTTCCTTTTCCTCTCCCCTCCCCCAGCCATTGCCAGCCTCATACAAGGGCCGCCTGTCCAGCAATGGCTCGAGGAGGGAAGAGAGAAAAAATAAAAGAAAAGGAAAGGAAAAAAAATAGAAAAAAAACAAAAAAGGTAATCGATGAGAATGCCCTTAGCCAGGGCTTTTTTTGAAAGAAAAATCAACATAAATTGTCCCTAAACTTTGGCTCAATATGCAGTGTGGGCCTTGAGTTTTTAATTTAACCAATATGATTATTGAACTTTAGTCAAATGTGCAATGTGTTCCCCGAACTTTCAATTTGTTCAATGTAGTCCTTAAAATTTTGAAACATATTCAACTTAATCCATGAACTATAAGAAAATATCCAACGATGTCCCCGAATTTGAATTAATAGAATGAATACATTGAACATCTTTCTATAGTTCAAGAAATAAGTTGAACATGCTCAAAAAGTTCAGGGACCATATTAGTCGAATTAAGAGTTCACATATCGCATTGCACATTGTGTCAAAGTTTGAAGATCATTTATGTCATTATTCCTCTTTGAAATAATGAAGGTACTTCATGCTCTTATTTGAAATGAAGTCTACTTCGGGCTCTTAGTTGAAACCCGAATTTTCCCTTGAAGGATTAGAGTGTAATTTCGTGTTTGGCCTCTTGGATTAGAGTGTACCTAAAACTTAGTATTTCTTCGGTGGATTCCTCGAGTGATGAATTATAGGCCGTGTATCTTGGGCTGGATTTCTAGAGCGATATAAGTCTATCCTGCATTTTTGCTTCTCAATCTCCGATCACTCCGGTATCGCTTATGGTCTCAACATTGCTATTGTTGCATCCTTTTCTTCTTTTAGTTGGGGTGAGTACCCTCAGAAATGTTGGAACTTACGAACATGCGAAACGACTTTGAGTTTTGGATTTAGTTGGTCGGACCGTTTTCATGTTGTTGTGTCGAGCTATCGGAATGATGTATTCGTGCATTCTTTTCAAGATGAAATCTCTGCATCAATCCTTACATAAGGCGATAAAAAGGTTTATTTTCTCTTTTTTTTTTTATAAGTGTATTGGAAGTCCCAAAATTTGTCTCGGAAGTGCAATTGAACTCTAAAACTTATAACTTAAAAACTTGATTGCCCTTTTTAAAAGTTTTAGAACTCAATTAAACTTTCATAGCAAGTTTTAGAACTTAAATTTACTTTGTGAAATTTCTAGATTCAATTGCGCTTTCATAATAAATTTTAGGACTTCAATGCGTTCATCCCTATTTTTCTATGATCGATTATGTTCTCATAAATTGTTGTCTTTTTTCACATAGAATGAGACTTTGAATTGAAGTCCTCCATACGTTTTTCAAAATATTAGTTAAAAAGGAAATAATTTGGAGTCTCGGGGCGTATTACTCAGTCCTATTGGTGGACATAGCATCCACCCCACATCCGCTGGACAATTGGTCCACTCGGGGTCGACACTTTTCGAAGTGCGAATATCTATTTCGATACGACTCGATTCTTCGATTGAAATAATGGTAAACAATTTTATTAGTGAGAACAAGGGGGATACCGTGCTCTGTTAGTAACTCGAAAACCTGGGATGGTAAGGCAAATCACGTGCGACTTGAATTCTTGATCGACCATTGTCAAACCGATACACATTTGGTATCCATGGCTTCTCGAGACGACGTAAGCGAGCCTAACTTTCACCTTGTTCGGTTTTCTCCATTGGACCGTGCCGAATGAATGCCTAAAGCATGCAGTTCGACCATGTTTGAACCTCGTCGTAAGCCTTTTGGGCCGGGAAAAAAATGCCCATGATTAGCCCAAATTTGGGTTTGATCTCCACTTAAACATCTATGTTGATTGCTACTTTGGTGTCCTTTTGCCTTTGGACGGATTGACTAAGACAGAACATGATGATAATCCCCTCAAAACGCGTCGAAGCTCCGGCAAGTTTTAAAGCGAATCGTTATCGTGTTATGAGGGTGACATTCAGGATATCTAATGAACAGAGGGATAGTGAGCTTTGACACAGTAATTCTCCTTGGTATGAAATTCGGTTAGGTGAATTACAGGAGCCA
Organism: Rhodamnia argentea; assembly: GCF_020921035.1. Lineage (NCBI taxonomy): Eukaryota > Viridiplantae > Streptophyta > Magnoliopsida > Myrtales > Myrtaceae > Rhodamnia > Rhodamnia argentea. Next base: position 1,706,461 of record NC_063154.1, on the reverse strand, counting down.
AACATGGGACAAATATAGAGTACAGACGCAGACACTAGTCTTATCTTGAAGAGCTGTATAAGTATTATTCTGAAGTACTATTCTTCATCCCTGCATTACCTCAGTGTCATGTCAAATTTTAGATCTGGTTCTCCCTGGACCATCACAAATGACCATCACCTTCCCGATCACTTTCCGGTCTTTGATAGCAGCGAACGCGAGGTTGGCCTGTCAAACACGAAGAGATTTCATTGAAGTTCCCTACAGTGATAACAATGATGATGAGAGTCTGGGGTTCTCCTAACCTCTGACAGGGCGAAAGCATGAGAAATCTGGACGGTGATCAAGCCTTTTGCCAGCCAGGAGAGTAACTCCCTAAGGGAATCTTCGAGAATGCGGGGTCGATGGATTCTATAGCTGCCCCAATACAGTCCATGCACCGTCCAGTTCTGGATCAAAGCAGACGAGTTAAATTAAACCAGAAGGAAATATACTGAAAAGAAGCACACCGTGATTTGATTTGGAAGGGAAAATACAGGGGAAGGCTAAACTACTATTGCTTAATGGGTTATTGAAAATATCCACATCAGCTTCTTGAATGATTGCCCAGTTTCTTCTCAAACTGGTCTTCAAATCGAAATTCACCAGTTTCCTCAATGGACATGTATTGGCTCATTTGCTTGGTGAGCTAATATTTGCGCTCTCTCATTTCACTGTTTACAAGAAAGCAAGACAATCTAACATAAAGGAATCTCTTTTCCCGCATCCCGGCCATTGTAGCACGTGTGTCGCCCAGGGCACAAGGGGCAATCTAACATAAAAGAATCGCTTTTCCTGCCTCTCACAGACACCACATAGTATCGTGAGCAACAGTCTAGGACAAATCAGCACTGTACCCGAGTCCTTCTTAAAGATAACATCCCTATGAAAAAGAAAAGCTATTGCCACACCACATATAATTGTTCCAAGCCATCTCCATCACAACATAACTCAATCACCAGAGCACTTTATTCCTTCAATTCTGATTATCTAAGATAGGGAGCCTCGTTTCAGTTGAAAATCAATCATGTCCACGAGTAACTGAATTCAGGCCATGAGTGAGACATAAACTATTAACAATTTTTCAGCAAGCCATTTAGTCAATACTTCCAAACCCACATGTCTCCTCACCTCTCGCTCGAAGTTTCCAGTGAAAAGTTAAGACAACCATCTTGAGTAAATAGAGAAATGAGAAGAAAACAAGATAGTCTGACTGCAAAGACGAAATGTTCCAACTGGGGTACCTTCACAAGAGCAATATTAGCCGGTATCAACGGGATCTCACCACTAGCAAATCCTATTACCAAAATTTGCGCTCCCCAGTTGAGAAGCTTCATGGATTCTTTTGTAAGCTTGCCTCCAACTGGATCATACAATACATCAACTCCTTTAAGCTTCTTTGCCTTGAGGAACTCCTTGACACTTGAAATGACATTCTCATTGCTCAAGTCTACTACATGATCGACACCCATGGACTTCAAAAAACGCACCTTTTCAGCTCCCCTACAAGTTTCACAGGTGCAGTGGATGCCACTTTCATTACTTTCCAGGATAGCAGCAAATTTGCTTCGATCGACGAATACCAATCTACAAGGAGGCAAGAGCATATATTTTGAAAATGGTCAATACCTGGCAACGGCAATAACAACGGCTCCACAAACCTTTCCGATTTGCACCGCTGCAGTTCCAACACCCCCAGCTGCGCCGAGAACAAGCAAGACCTACATTTTGATCATTCACAACCGGCATTAACTAAACGGGACACATGTAGCCGAAATCACCTGAAGCGAAAGATGCGGAACTAAATCCAATGAGTACCAAAAAGTACTTGAAGATAATCAGCCATAGAATATATACCTGACCGGACGTCAACTGAGCTCTGTGAACAAGAGCAACATGTGAAGTTCCAAATGCAACGGGAATGGCACCAGCTGCCACAAGATCGCATCCTTCTGGAACACGAAACCTTCAACAGACAAATCACGCCTTTATCACTCAAAACAACGAAAAATTCCAGGCCAAAGCAACCCCACAAAACGTAACCAGCAAAAATAACAAGATAGTGAGAAAAATCCGCACAATTCCGACTCCTCGGCAACAATGAACTGAGCGAACGACCCAAGAGCAACAACGGAACAAACTTTATCACCGACTCTGAAATTGGAAACCCTAGAGCCGATCGCTTCGACAACGCCCGAGTAGTCGGAGCCGGGAATGAAAGGGAGAGGGGGCTTTTCCTGGTATGTTCCGAGTATCTGCAAATAATTGGCGTAGTTCAAGCTCGTTGCTTTTACTCTCACGAGAACTGAACTGGGTGTTTTCAATTCTGGGATCGGGTGTTTTGGGTCCAGGACAATTGGGGGGGAGCCATCATCGTTTTCGATCGAAGATGGTACCGGCGAGAGAGTAGGATCGCCCAGTTTCTTGCATACCAAAGCATCCATAGCCGGCTTGAGCGACGGAAAATAATCAGATTGTTCACACTACACTCTTGGTCGGGACTGTACGGACGGGCACTGATTTACAAGAGAGAACTGAGAGAGAGAGAGAGAGAGAGAGAGAGAGAGAAGAAGCAACGGCAGATGATAGAGGAATTTCAATAGCCTTCGAATGTGGAATCTGTCAAAGCTCTAGTTCGTCTTCTGAATACGAAAGGCCAAGTGGGTTTAAAGAGAGAGAGAGAGAGAGAGAGAGAATTTTAGATAAGAGTCTGGACGTTATTTCAAGTAAGGACATCAAACATTACTTTTATTTTAAATAAAAACTTGACCGAAAGTATTTTTTTTCATTTTCTTCTTTTGGGCCTCGCCCTACCTAGGCGAGGGTCGGCATGGCGGCCCTCGTCGCCATAGCCCTTGCCGGCCAGAGGAGGTCGACCCTCACCAAATCTAGGTGAGGGTCACCTCGCACTACCCTCGCTGGCCGAAATAAAGAAAATAAAAGAAAAAAGAAAAAAATGTCGTAAATGTCATTGGTCGAAATAAAGATGGCGCTTCAAATTTTTATTTGAAATAAGATCTATTTTAGGTCTTTATTTAAAAAAATGAGAACACTTCAAATCTTTGCTTAAAATTTCCTCCAAAATCAGGAACTTTTCGTAAAGAGTTTATAAGTAGCACCTTGAAAAGGTTGACTAAGTTACATTGTCTTTTCTTAACTTTTTTTTTTAGAAAATGAAATTCACTGTTCCCAAAGGTGAGTTTTACTTTTTCTTTTATAAGTTTTATTTTGTGATTTAACTTTAGTGCGAAATACTTTAGATATTTGTATGTTGGGATTTTAAAATATATATTTTATTTTTAAATTTCAAGGGGAGAATTAGAAATAAAAGTGATATATGGCAATGCTCACGTTATCATCCAGAGGAATGAATAGGTGATTTCACATAATTTAAGAAATCAATGCGGAAATTAAACAAAAAAGTACGAAACTTAGTTTAGACGATGATCGCTAATAAGATGCTTTCAGAATCAGCATAGTGCACAATTCAATCTATCACAAAATAATAACAAGAAGTTTAAGGGTTAGAGAATTTGCATAGAGAGTTTATGGCGATTCGATTTTATTCAAGTTTACATCAACTTATTCACGATGGCAGCCAATCGACCGGATTCCGATTACAACAGTTGTGACGACACTTGAGTTAATAGACTTCCCGTATAGCACTCTCTCACTAAATGAACCTTTAAGTATTACAATGTTAAATTAAAAGAATATGAAGGATGTGAAGCTCTTTTGGTCTTAAAATTTAATACTCTACTCTCTTATTGTACGTTCTTCAACCTTGAGGTTTTCTTTTATACTTATCAATCTCTAACTACTCGTTGTAAGATTTCTAGATAATCAATCCTCAAACTTCCCGTTTGAGCAATATTGTATATAAAAGATTTCGTAGTCGTTGAAGTTTAACTAAAGGAAAGAATCTCTCGTCAAATCAAATCGCCCATATAATTATGATCTTGGATTTTCATAAATAGACTTTTTCATTAGACGAGTCATCATCGTCTCGCTTAATCCAAATCCTTGATTGATCTTCATGATCGAAAATTTCCAAGAACGAATTCCGCTTGATTTGCTAGTCGTGGTAACGATGTAATATGCAAATTAAATTATTTTGAATATATTTCTTGATAATCTGGTTATTGCACACGAAATACTCTCTCGGAGCTTGAACTACGTAACAACATCCGAGCTTCACGGAGCGTCCGAGTCCTTCAAAACACCATCCGAGTATTTTTCGTCAGATTGTACACTTGAATGTACATTAGGACAATATGAAAAACAAGTATCTCATTGCATTAAAAAATATAAATTATTTTGTCAATTTCAAAATCAATTATGGGTTTTTCTCAACAATATATAAAAATTTTCTGTTTCTCCAAAAAGCCATTTCCTTATCTAAACTTGTAAAAAATTAGCACCTATGGCGACACTTCTATTATATAAATCAATTTTTTATGAGACGTAAATTTTTTCACTTATGAAGAGATTTTTTTTTTACCTTTAGAGCAAAAAAATATTGCAGAAGTAACAAAATAAAATTACATAATCAAATAAATTTTTGCTTTAGAAGTGTTGCAATGGGTGCCCTTCTCACTCAATTAAGAGAATTATCATACGAATTTTAGTGTAGATGGTTATTGGTTACCTCGTCCATTTTTCTACAACTCTCTCTCTCTCTCTCTCGTTGGGCAACTCTTGGCGACGAACAGCACAAATATTACAGTCACTCTTATCTTCTTTATTTTTCACCCAGTAGAAAGTAAGGACATCCGTTTAGCAGACGTTGCTGGTTCAAGCTGAAGCGTGGCGGAGAGTTTCACACGATTCAATGTTATCTTCCGAACAGAGGGAACAAGGCATCTGTAAAGGTCAAGAATTTCCCATTCTTTGGCCAATCAAGGTCAAGAATTGCTCGGCCTAATAGGTATCCGTCTTCCACTCAAAATACTACGTCTTTGCAGCTCCTGCATCATCATATGGCTCAAAGAACACTAGCCCATGTGAGTGGGAAGGTGTTTCGGGGTCAAAGTTTCAATCTTTTACGAGGTGATGGTTCTTCGACAATCAAGGGTGAGAACAAGATCAGCAAAAGGTTCCTTTCGTGGCAACATGCGAAATCACACTCAAGTTCGCATCTTAAGCTTGTAGCTCTTGCTTCTACTTCTTCAGTGAGTGGCTCAGGTGCAGAATACTCAGGTAATCCATCCGCAGTCTCTGTGCTTTTGAGTCGATTTTGTATTTTCTTGGGTGGATTTGGGTAAATCAGTGTCCTTTGGTTTCCTGTTCTGTGTTGTAACCATAATTAGTTGGTAATATAGCACAAGGCACACCATTGAATGTTCGTTGGAGTGTCCATGAGTTTCAGAATAACAAATTTGAACAGCAAGCTTCGGTTTCTTTTTTTATTACGTTGTTGTAGATTCAACAGGAACAGTGAATGAAGCATGGAAATTGATTGGTTTATTTTAGTGGTCGCCCAGATGAGTGGCAAGCTATGAGAGTGACTCTTTACGACATGATAATGCAGAGGGATTGTTGGATGTGAGGAAGAAGGAAAAGAAGAAGACAGTTGCTGGCGTAGATCAAGATGAGCTGTTGGACCCGGCACTCCTTGCGGATCCCGACAGTCGTTTTTGCGAGTTTAAAGGGGTCCACATACACCACAAGGTTTATGATGTGGCATCGCAAGCAGGTGACTCTTTGGAAACGGCAAGTCATGCACAACTGCCTCATATTCCTATGATTTTGTTGCATGGGTTTGGAGCTTCTGTCTTCTCCTGGAATAGGGTTATGAAGCGTTTGGCTGGGTTAACTGGTTCCAGAATTGTCGCTTTCGATAGACCGGCTTTTGGATTGACATCGAGGGTTAAATCTGTTGAGCTTTCATCTACAAGAAAGGACGAGAATCCTCTAAATCCGTACTCCATGGCATTTTCAGTCCTAGCCACTTTGTATTTCATTAACTTCATCGCATCAGATAGAGCAATTTTGGTGGGGTAGGTAATGTGTTTCTCTTTATACTTGTACATCATTTGTTGCCTAGCCACCTCTCTTTTGAATTGCATGTGGCCATTGAACTGGCCAATTTCCAGGAATTAGAGAAAAGGAAAGGTGCTTGGTTATGAGCACGGCTCTCAACTAGGTTTTCAAAATATATAGTTTCCCCCTCCCTGGAAATAGCCCACACAACCATGGCAGCCAAAGATTGCCAGAGAATTTTCCTCTATTTTGTTGAGTCTTTTGCTAAGTGTTGGTATTAGACAGCTAACTTTAGAAGTAAATTGTTATTCAGGCATTCCGCTGGTTCCCTTGTCGCAGTCAATACATACTTTGAGGCTCCAGAACGTGTTGCTGCGCTAATTCTTGTAGCACCTGCTATTCTTGCACCATATTTTTCACGTAGAGGCGACAAAGGTAGTGATCTAGGAAGAGAGAACAAGAATGAAGATAAATCATCCAGTTTGGATGCTGCAGGAAACCCATTCTTGAGAATCTTCAGGTTCTTGTCACAGACCATTAATTACATCTCGAAGGGGCTGGTGCAAATGGTGAAGGGGATGGGAGGCATGCTTTCCACTCTATATAAGAAGCTGCTGTCGACTTTCCTGCGCTCTGCTTTTGCTATTATGCTGGTAAAATTTCTTTCTAGACTCGCTTCGGATAAGTAAATCTTTTCAGAGTTTTAATTTCATATTGTTTCGTGTTATTCATTTTGTTGTATTCTGTGGCACAAATTTCGGCAGTAATGGCTTGTTGCATTTTCTCTATTTTCCATGGAGATGTTACCTCGTGTTTTTCTTGTAGCTTGGCAAAGATTAATAGTAATACCTATTTAAGCGACTGGGTCATGGGCTCAACAGCGACTTGGGTTATTGCCCTGCTCATTTCTTCTAACATTGGGTGTGGAATGTGGTGTGAATCTTCTGATTTAAATATGTTAAAAACTCATTGCTGGACAGTAAGTGGTAACCACACTATGGTAGATAGTATAAATGGATCCCTAGCTGTAGAATTTCTGCTATACTAATGTTGATGTCTTTTCGTGGTTTTCAGGTAAGGATGGTAATTGATAAATTTGGTGTAGCTGCCATTAGAAATGCATGGCATGATCCAAACAAAATCAACGAACATGTCCTGCATGGATATACAAAGGTACTCGGTCATGTCATGATAAATCTGTTCTTCTTTATATTGTGTTGGAGGGCAAGGGGACTAAGAGTGCTTTGTCCAACTAACTTCTTCCGCTTTAAGAGACTGCATCTTAATGATAAAACCACATTTCAGCCATTAAGGAGTAAGTATTGGGACGGAGCTCTCCTGGAGTACACCACTGCAATGCTTTTGGATGCCGACTCTGAATCAAAACCCCCACTTGCAGAAAGACTGCATGAAATCTCTTGTCCAGGTAACAACGCAAACCTTATATTTTATGTGTATTCTTGAGAGAATACTTTTTAATAAGGCCACTTGGCCAGAAATAGGGAGGAGATAGGACTGGGAGGTGAGGACACCTTAGGGAGACCAACTGGTCACAATTGGTGCCTACTCTAGTAGTGGATTGGCCATGCCATGTTCCGGACATCAATTATCTCGAGGGGAACCAAAGTTTCAGTAAAGATAAACTAGATTGTTCGCTAGTCACGCCAAATGTAATCGGAGCGAAAATCATCACCTTCTAAACCTTCTCATTGGCTCTACAAGTCGGGGACTGATAAAAATCTTCTTTTCCATCACAGCCAAGGCCATCCATACTCCCTTTCTACTGTTATATCTAATTCTTCAAAAGGTTTTGTTTTCCGCCGATACTTCCATCTCCACAGGGTTAAACTGCACAAACATTGAATCTTCATTCTAAATAAGCTACTTTGCACATTTGAAAAAGAATGACCAATCCCACTGTTGTAGTCATGTCATCTCCTTTATTGCCAAACTAAGGCAGGAAAATTGCTGGTCTAGATTTTCGGTATTGAAGAAGAGAAAGAAATTGAAAAGAAAGAACTTCTACTAGGGTGTCTATTACCAAGTAGCCTAGGAATGATAGATTCATGGACTCGATTCTAATGTCTTTGCCTCTTCTGATGCAGTTTTAATTGTCACGGGTGACAATGACCGGCTTGTTCCATCCTGGAATGCCGAGAGACTTTCACACGTCATACCAGGATCATGTCTTGAAGTAATTAAGCAATGTGGACACCTACCCCATGAGGAAAAGGTAGAAGAGTTTGTTTCTGCTGTCGAGAAGTTTCTGCAAAGGGCTTTCGGGGATTTGGAGGAGCAACAGATTCTGCAAGCTGTATCTTAGTACTCTTATAGTTGCAGAAAACCATTCGTCCTCCTGCTTCAAGCGGATATCATGGATCAACTGAGAAAGAGTTGGACTTCTAAACGCTGAAGGAGTTTTGTGTTACCGCCTAAGTCGCTTTCACATTCTAGAATCCAGATGATGGCCAATTATTTTGGAATATTTAGGTCAGTGAAACGAGAAAATTATTTGTTGCTATTGCAGAACTTGACATGCATTATTTTTACAATTTTTGGGAGCTTAGTACTATGTGTCAATCTGTAAAATACCTGTCGCAAAATCTTGTAAATGACATTGCTATGCTGTACGATGAGCTGTGCTTGAGGTCTTTCTTGTACAATCTCTGCTCGAGTGTCCGACAGGGTTTGACGCAATTAAACTTACGCAAGACTGGCAAATCATTGAATGGTCTAGCTATGCAGATTCATCCATACAGTTGGAACAAGAAAAATTACAATTTCAATGCCATGAGGTGATCATTTTATGTAGTGAAAAATATGCTGTTTCATCAGAAAGGGGGGATCCATTGACACAGTAAGACTAGCATCCTGTAAGCCTCTAGGAACATCAAATCCTGACATGAAGTCTTCACCAAAAATGGCAGCACCAGCTGCGAGTGCTCCTGCGCCTAATCCCATTCCAAACCCCTGTCCTCTGCCTTGTCCACCTTCTGCTCCGGATGGAGACATGTTCATATGAGACCCTGGCAGATTTTCTGTCCTCGGAAGAAAGGTGGGTATGAAACCAACATTTGAAGGTGGCGGTGGAGTTGTTCTAATTGGATAATTACTCGGTCCAGCTACGGATGGGTTGTGATAGTTACCCTCTATTGGCGTTGAATGATTTTCTGGGGCGTTTGTCTGCGGATGATTTTCTCGACTTTGTCGAACTATGGGCAGTCGCGTTGGGAAGGCTTGAGCCAACGTATCTTCATGTGTCACGGTTATGTGATTCCCACGATCCATGAGCATGAGTCCTCCATTGCCTACAAAATCACACTGATGAAGTAACATAACTTGGTTGATTCCCACCAGAAGAAATTGAATTTAAATGAAAAGGGGCAAATCAGTAGCAAATGAGGAGGAATATATTCTTTACAAGACTCAGAGCTTGTTCGGATAGAATGATCAGAAATAAGAAAAAACTTATTTTGGCCATATTTTCAATGAAAAACCATGTGAAGAACCTGTGTGATTATGAGACTCTGCCCCTTCTTCTGATATGCGAACAGAAATATCGACAAACCCCTGTGGTTTGCTGGAATTTCCCTTTCTTAGCTGATAACTCCCCATTTCTTCAATTGTTGTTGCCCTGGTAACATCAGAATTCTTTGCATGCTTTGCCAGAAACTCTCTGAGGACAATAGTAGCTGTTCCCTGGAGCCTTTCTCGGAGGAAAATAGGCTCTCTGCTGTAAACTTCTACATGGAGTGCCAGGTCCTGGAATTCCGAGTTAGAGACGTTGACCAATGTGGCGAACTTTGTCTTCCAAATGGGGTTCGCATTCCCAGAAGGGTCAATTTTGGTGCAATACTTGTTCTTCGGATCGATCCAACCGACGGCAAACCATTGGAGCTTCAAGAGCGATGGTCGTTTGAGTCCCCGAGCAGAAACTAATCCTATTTCGATCCAGATCTTCCCCATGCTAAGTTTGGGAAGGAATTCGAGGTGGTGAGAGTGATATTACCTTGTCTTGTGGGAGGTTTTCGGAATAAAGTTGATATGGAGATAGGAAAGGCAAAGGGTGCTTTGCATCGGATGCAAGAATACTTAGCTTTAGAATATCAGGGAATTCTTACACGTAAACAACATTATGAGGGGAGATCTTTCAGATGCTGCCTCTGCAATTTTTAAGTCTTAACCCGAAGCATAGCTTGTAAGTAAAGGCTCTTTTGATCAGCCAGAAAAACAATACTAAAAGCATCCTTAAAAAAGGAAATGTAATAAATACATTGTCCCTATTAACTTGAGTTGATTTTATAAACAGAACAAAAGGACCATAGCCCGGATGCATCGGTTTTTACACAATCTCTGCATCTAGAATTCAACTATGTACATGCAACTCCTTCACTGCGCAACAGCTTAACTGAAACAAACATCCATTATGACTTAGGCAATAGAATCTCACTTCTGCTTTAAAAGAGTTGACAAAAAACTCCAAAAGTCGCCAGCAGCGGTGAGTTTGTTAGTTCAATGAGTTGGTAGATGTTCAGGAAGCAGTGCGATCTTTAGGTGTTGGGACCAGCAAAAGGTTATGACCAGCGCGCTTGACCACTCCATGGCCATCGGATACAGTTCTCGTATACATCATTGTCGTGGAGCCCAAAATGTCATCTCCAAATCCACATGCTTCAAAAAGTGGCCTTGAACAAAAGTATATGTCAGATATAAAAAAAAGTACATGAGAAAATTTGACTGGCTGCCTTGTCATGTACAAGTACAAGTATATGCACATAGAGAATGCTGAGTGCAACACTTCTCTTTCAGCTAAAAAAATGAGCAAACCAATTGAATTCGGAATGAAGTGGAAACCCCAGTACTTAACTCACAAATAGTCTTTCTATTATATATATGCACAGAAGAGAGATATTAATGGGATCTTTAAATGTCTCGCTGACTAGTGATATTACGCGTCATGTGCAAGTTATTAGATCATAATTTAAGCAAGCATTACAGAGAGGAAACCTAACACAAGTCATGCAAGTTGCTCAAATAATTGGGGACATAAGCAAGGAAGGAACCCAGCAGTCAGCACCATCCCAAAAGATTCAGAAAACTTTCCTGTCAGTTTCTGGTAAAATCAATTGCATAATTTACACATAAGTTTCAGGGACAGCAGTTTTACCTCTCGTTTTCTGAACAAAGAGCTGCTATGTCATATATGTCTCTACTTGTGAGGATCCTGCATTAACAAGGGTTCGATGAAAATACCAGAAATCCTTACTGAGAGAACGGAGAAGGTGTTCATGTACTTGATAAAGGTGCCCGTAGACGTATTTCTAACCAAGGGAAAGTTTAGATTGTTTGTTTTATTAAGGGACAAATCCGTAAATATTTCTAATTATAATCCCCGATAATGAGAGGAGTAATTACTGTAACAGATTAGGAAGAAAGATGCCAACCGAATCAATCAAGGAAGTTGCAGAATTAAAGTTAACTGAGAATTGCCAGAGTGGGTGTGTAAAGGGATTCACTAACCATCTTACTCTGTAACGATCAGAACTTAATCAACTAACAGACCTTACAATTCTTTTGACAATCATCTGGCCAATTCCCATTCCTCGAAGCGAAGGAATAACCTGGGAGGCACTGAGGCACGATTACATTACTATATGCATATAAACAATAAATAGTCATTCCAAACAAACTAAAAGCAATATTTATTATGTGAATATCCAGCAAGATAGACTCAAAGGGTACAAAACACAGCCAACATATAAGTACAACATCCTAAATAGCCCTAGTAGCTCCACAATCTTCTTGCTTCCATTAACCAGTTTTTACAACAAAGTTACTTTTACATCAAACTGAATCATTGCCTTCGCAAAAGTTTTTGACTAGGCAATTCCCCAACAGCCCGGGCTGACTGTAAGCACTGCACCCAGCATGAGTGATATAGGCAAGTGACTCTGATACCAATTGGATGTGGTCGGAGGGCCAAAAGATAGCAAAAAGAACAGAAAACGAGGTATGAATTGAGGCTGTCAAAGATAATATATTGTAGGGCTTATAGAAGCCAACCATGTTTATATAATCAACAAAAACTAATGACGAAGGTACCTCAAGGCCTATTTATACTTGGGATGCATTTGTACCACAATATCAACTCTTGACCTAAAATAATAACTTCTGATCTCAGCCACCGGAGCTCGTTTAGAAAGTTAAATGACTACCACATGACCACTTATTAATCCTAATAGCCTAAGTAAAGACTAAAACTAGAGCTAGGATTATGATCCTGCATCATTCTCTCCAGTTGGAAACAGTCAAACTCAAATGTGAATACTTCTTCATCTCTTTTCCAAAAACCATTTAGCTTCCATACTTGATTTACCCAATCGTTTCAATGTCATCTTTCCTAGTTAGCATCATTTCTCCGACTGGAGTAAATTCGAGGAAAGATGGAGTTGGATTCGAACAGTGTGACAAAATTACGACTTCCATAACCACGCAAAGATATTAAAACATTAAGCTTCGTATACATTCTTCCAGAGAAATATTAAAAAGCTTGACATGCATATCTCGCACGAAAAACAACAGCAGAAGACCAGAGGATTCACATAATACCATGAGGTCGTAGATGGACGCAGTCAACCCCAAATCCGAAACAGCCCGGCCAAATCCCACCAACCGGCCATCCGAGGGATGGACTCTCGGCAACATCTTATTCACCAAACCTCCAATCCCCACCACAGCGCTCTGCTCCACGTCCGACGTCAAGTCCTCGTCCCTGCAAAAGACGGACACGACAACGGAGCTGTGAGCAAGCGCGACGCGAAGCTTGCGGAGCCCGACGACGTCGTCCTCTCGGCCTTGCCGGTCGGGACCCAAGTTGGGGAACCGGTGGCACGAGAGGTTGCAGGCGGCGTAGAGGTCTCTGAGGGCGCTGGGGTCGACGTGGCCGGGCCTCGTGGAGATGTAAATCGGGACCGACGACGGGCCTGTTGATGGCGGCAGCTGCAGTTTGTGCGGATTGCGGGTGTTGGGTCTCTTCGCCCACCTCAATTCCATGGTTTTGGAGAAGATGGGGTGATGGTTCATCTGCTTCGAAGAGGCCACGGACGCCATTTTTGCCGGTGCGAACCTCCTCCTTTTCTCTCCGTCGCATTTACACAGGGAATGTGTTCGCCATCATTCGCTGTCACTCTTCATGGGATTGTGTCGGCTTTCTGGGTTAATCGTGTCCAAGCAATCGCGGCGCTCTGCAATGGCACTGGGGAATTTTTTTTGGAAAAACCGATAAAATCAAATGCTGGAAAAATGAAAATGTTAATCACGTTCAATTATATCCGTGTCTCTGCCATGAACATTAAGATTTAAAAAGTATTACTATTCTTTAAGACAAAATAAAATAAATGGTCAACTTTGATCCAACGTGTAACGTAACTTCTGAACTTTTTAATTTAATCAATATGGTCCATTGACTTTTAGAATATATTCAACTTTGTTCAGGAACTTGAATTAATGAAAGAATTATATTGAACATCTTCCTATAATTCAAGGATTAAGTTGAATATGTTTCAAAAGTTCAAGGACAATATCAATTAAATTAAAAGTTCAGGAACCACATTACACATTGGGTAAAAGTTAATGGACTAAATTGATCAAATTAAAAGTTCAGGAATTACGTTGCATATAAGATCAAAGTTCAAGGACTATTTGTGTCGTTATCTCATTCTTCGATTACAGTTAATCTAGTAATTTGCACGAATTCCCCATGACATTTATTGGCAAAATTATGATGGTGAAATTATCTTACGGAGTTCTTGTGTAATATATTAACGAAGGAGACCTGAATATAAATTTTTTAATGTAAGATGTTTAAGATCTAGTTGACAATTATCTCTATTATGCATGTTATTATTATTTTGTCTGTTTTTGTGGAGTCATAATTCGTAACACGTAACAAAAGAGTTTCGTAATATTTTTTTTCATAGTAAAAACTCGAAGTCTCGAAATCACTCATACTCCTGGCTTTTTGTATAAAACAATTTTGTCCATTACAATCTAGCATACTCCCCATGTAATAATACCTTAATACAAAAGGCATGACAAATCGTGTGCATTTGTTTCATGGCATTATGTGATTAGGTCGATCTATAAGGCTATGTATGGAAGAGAGGAAAAAAAATGCTTTGATTTTTTAAATATTTCCTCTTCCCACTCTCGCAAAATTTTAAAAGATTGCAAAATTTCATCTCGAAAATTTCCGTTCCCCTCATTTTTCTCTCGTTTTCTAAAAAAAAAAAAAAGAACATCAAGTGTCGTGTTGACAATTTTTCGTGCATATTAGTGTGAAAAATTCATATGTCACGACATTGGAAATAACGTCGTGTGCTACACATATCAGTAAAGTATTTTGTTGAAATTAAAAAGGAGGATGTTAAACTTCTTCGACAAGTTCTATCGTCGATTCATTCATTAAACGATCAGATTAAATTTAGAAAACTGATGTTATTGATTCACGTAAACTATTGGATTTGCAGTGTGAATTTTATTGATTGACCCCCCCCCAAGGAAAAAAAACCACAAACAACCAAAAAAAAAAAAAAAAGGACATACACCACAAGAATAAAGTGGAGTACATCATTGGATTTTGTCGGTATTTGTGTTTTCGAAGAAATCGTTTTTGTCTTGGGCTGGACTCTGGGCTTCGGTTGGAGGCTGCGAAAAAAAGCCTGAAGCTTCCCGTTCTCCATCGGAGTCCGGCGTCCTCCTTCCCTTTCCTCGAGTTGGCAAATTTTGAAACCAGATCGGAAACGAGACGAGACGAACATCCCACTCTCTATTGCAGAGAGAGAGAGAGAGAGAGAGCCACAACCCACGGAGTGAATTTTTCTCCCCTCTCGACTCGCTCGCGCACAGCGGAGGTGGGTCGAACTCGAACTCACTCCCCTGTTGGAAACCGTATTCTTCATCCCCATCCGGCGGGGCTTGGTCGGTTCGTTGGTTGGGGGTGAGGGCGGAATAGCGTTGAGTGGAGCGCGGAAGCTGTGGCGAGCGCGTGATGAAAATTGAGAAGAGGGGAAGAGCGGAATAGATGGTCGTGTCGATCTCTGTAGTTTAGAAGTGTAAGCTTTTGCGCTTGTGCGCTTGTGCGTGAGAGAGAGAGAGAGAGAGAGAGAGAGAAATATGGAGGGGAAGCGAATATCTGCAAGTCCGAGGCCCTGCAGTGGAAGAAGAGTGCTGGCTTCGAAGAAGAGGCCGAGATGGTGGTGCGGCGGGGATGGGTTCGTGAACAGCGTCAAGAAGCTTCAGAGACGCGAAATCAGTTCTAAGCGTGACCGCGCTTTCTCGATGACCGACGCCCAGGAGCGGTTCAGAAACATTCGGTTGCAGGTGTAGTGCCAAGGGCTCTTGTTATCTTCGGTATTTTTTTTTTTTTACTTGCTAGGTCTTTATTGAGTGGGGTGGGAGCCTGTCTGGATGAAGATTTGGAGACGCTGTTCGTGCTTGTTTTTCTTTTAAGGTGGACTGCGAGTTCCGTAGCATTTAGGCTTGATCCATTAAGTTAACTTGTGGGATTGTGTGGACATCAATCAGAAATTTGGTTTCTGGGCAAGAGTGATTGTCAACAATTTTACAACTTGTATGGGAGGGCATTGAAGTTGTTATGATGAATGCCTAAAATTTTAAAACGTGGATGGTGCGGAATGAATCACTAACCACGATTCCTTTGATCTTTAGTCGAGAAAAGGCAATGTTTAGGGAGATATAGATGTTATCTGTGCAAAATATTCGTTTTTTTTTTGTTTATGTGGGATTGACACTTGGATGGGTGCTTTTGCCTCATTCAGGCTTTTTCACGTAATGCTTATATTGTTCCCCTGATCATTGATATAATAAGGAGATGAAAATTTAGTTTCTGAATAAAAATTATGCCAAAAGTTTGAAAATATATCTGCTGGCATTACTTGAGTTGCATATGCAGAGTCAGACAGGAGAGCTGCCTCTCTTGTTTAAATCTAGGATGGGATTTCAACTCAAAGATGACAAATGTTTCGTCTTTTGAGATTGATGAAAGCCTTTCTATGTGGATGTTTTGCATATGCTGATTGTGGTTTTCTGATTTGAATGATCGTGGGACTTATTCACAGGAGGAATATGATACCCATGACCCAAAGGGTCATTGTTCCATGGTCTTGACGTTTCTGAGAAAGAGGTCAAAGATTATTGAGATTGTAGCAGCACGCGATGTTATATTTGCCCTTGCTCAATCTGGTGTTTGTGCAGCTTTTAGTCGAGGTAGTAATCATGGTTTTCTTGCTTTCTTTACCAAAACCATGGATGTTCTACCAGTTTTGTGATTTATGACTCTTTATTGGAATGCAGAGACAAATCAAAGGATCTGCTTTTTAAATGTCAGTCATGGTGAAGTTATTCGAAGTTTGTTCTATAACAAGAACAACGACTCACTTATCACAGTTTCAGTTTATGCATCTGACAACTTCAGTTCCCTAAAATGCAGAAGCACGAGGATTGAGTAAGTCAATTTCTCCATCGCCAAATTTTTATACAACACCACCTTCTCTTGTAGAGTGAAAAAAACTTATAGAACCACATAAAAGCCATAATGAAGGAGTCACAAGGCTAGAAAGGAACACCATTCTCAATTCTGGAAAAGGACATCTTGTGCAGTATCTTCTTCTCCCACAACTGCGTTGTCATCAATTCTGATTGTTGATGTCTAGGTACATAAGGAGGGGAAAACCCGATGCTGGCTTTGCGCTTTTTGAATCTGAATCGCTGAAATGGCCTGGTTTTGTGGAGTTCGATGATGTGAATGGGAAAGTACTTACGTACTCTGCCCAAGACAGGTAAAAAACAAGATCAGGTCCATAATTGGAGTTATTTGCGCTCTGGAAATTTGGTTATTCATTTCTCTTTGTTCATCTTGTTTATGACTTATGCTTGCATGTAGTGGAGGGAGAACTTACCGAGAATTCAGTAATTTTGTTTCATCTTTTTATGACCTCCTCTTCTCTCCTGCAGTATATACAAGGTATTTGACCTAAAGAATTACACGATGTTGTACTCCATATCTGATAAAAATGTTAAAGAAATCAAGATAAGGTACTTTATTTTTTGCTGCATCATGTTTCGTCACATTTTTATCCTCATTGAAACTGTTACTTAAGAACTTCTCCCTTATCTTGTTGCCTCTTATGATCACACACTTATGTTGTTTTTTTTTTTTAATTTCTAATAGCCCGGGAATCATGTTGTTGATATTTACAAAAGCTAGCAGTCATGTTCCTCTTAAGATTCTTTCCATAGAGGATGGTACTGTTCTCAAGTCATTCAATCATCTCCTTCATCGAAGTAAGAAGGTTGATTTTATTGAACAATTCAATGAGAAGCTTCTAGTCAAGCAAGAAAACGAGAATCTCCAGATTCTCGATGTAAGTATCCCTCTTGATATTCTGTTGAGGCATGTCTTGATATGGACCGATGAAGTCCAGCTGCTGATTGCTATAATGTTGCAGGTTCGCAACTTTGAGCTAACAGAAGTTAGCAGATCTGAATTCATGACACCGTCAGCATTTATTTTCCTCTATGAAAATCAGTTATTCCTGACTTTTAGAAATCGAACTGTTGCTGTGTGGAACTTCCGTGGAGAGCTTGTAACATCATTTGAAGATCACCTCTTGTGGCATCCAGATTGCAATACCAACAACATATACATCACTAGTGATCAGGACCTTATCATTTCTTACTGCAAGGCTGACTCTGTTGATCCCTTATCCGAAGGAAATGGTAACTCCCATTACTTTGCTTTCTTTGGGTTCATTAGTTTACATGGGAGTCATTACCTTTTTCCACCATTTCGTGTGCCAGCAGCCTGGTACGGATGTTGGCCCTGACGTAAGTAGTCATTTCTGTCTTTCCAATACCGAGAACTCTGTCACCCTACTAGCCCTTAAAAGAAGTGATTAAAACAAAGCTATCGAAAGAATGGGAAGTTTCATCTGATGGAGTTCTTGTGCATGGTATGTCGGTACTAACTTTTTTAATTGTTGGAGGATGTGGATTGAACCCATCAGAGGCAGAATAGTCTTTTTTCTATATATAGGTGCACTTGCCTCTTGAATTTGACATAAGCAGGCTGCATCATCTAATTCTTTGCTCTTTCATAGGAGGTCAAAGGATAGCTGGACTGTATTTTTTTTTCTTTCTCGCTGAATCATATTCAGATGTGTATTCTCTGGCTATATTTTTTGGTTGGAGCATGTTCTCGCAGATATTAGTGTCCCGTTACAGTTATTACTGGTTTTTGCAGCAGGATCCATCAATGTAAGTAACATATTGACAGGGAAATGCCTTGCTAAAGTGAAAGCAAGCAACAGTGTCCCTGTCGAGGATGAATGTAGTTGTAGCAGTGAATGTAGTGGTGATTGCCGTTCCAAGAAGCGTGCCCGTGCCTCCACAATTAGGAGTACAGTTGCAGAAGCCTTGGAAGACATCACTGCACTCTTCTATGATGAAGAGCGAAACGAAATTTATACAGGCAATAGGCATGGCCTTGTACATGTATGGTCTAACTGATTGTTCTCGATTTTTTAGATTTCATTTCATTGTAATTCTCCCGGATGTGAGTAATGATCTGGGAGAAGCCTTCGCACGATTACCCTTTTAAGTGTGTTATTAGTTCTTGTACCTGTCAAGTTTGAGCTTCTTAAGGCTGTATTTTAGAGTGCTGATGTAGTAGTGACTGGTACCTCTTCTCTAATTTCCCTTGTTTCAGAATTTGTCTTCCTTCTCTCTCCTGGTTGTTACTTTTTGTCCTACTCGTTGGATTCATGGTTGTCTTTGTTCGTATGGAAACGGTGCAAAGCTGCTTCTTCCTGCGGGATGACTTCGAAGCTGCTAATAGCTTTGAAATGATGCCATCGCTTTAAAACTTAGACGATACTTACAGATGAAATTGGCAGGAAACGAATTAACAATGAATTTTCCACAGGCTTGCTAATTCTAGTTAAATTTATGGGGCCCTGTTCAATCAAACTGAGACTGCTTTCTTGGTTCACATGGTGGGTCATGTGAAGAAGCTTTTACATAATCGTATCTTTTATCTTTTCCTGGATCAGCTTCAAGTGGCTTGAAGCTGCTAATATTATATTGGCCCATTGAAGTGTTCTGGCTTGAGGGAAGAGTTGTTATGCTAGGGGGGGTGTGGGAGAATGTTTGGTCGGCAAATCTGAAGGAATATGGATCGCCAAACTTTTGTTTGTTCTTTCACAGTTGGCGTGTGAGAGGTGGAAGAAGAAAGCGATTCCTCGGCAGTTCACATGCATTACAAGGCTCGCAAAAATGTGATGATGGAGCCATCACAGGTATGATGCTTTACGGTTTTCCAACATCTCTCTCTCTCTCTCTCTGCTTGCCAGTTTGCATTTGGGACCAAAGCTGACATAAATGCCTTTGAGCATTTGCCCTACCCTCGTCTTTTTCATACTTTTCACGTGTAGTGGGAATTTGGTGGGGGAGAACTATTAACAATTTTTTTTAAAAATTTATTATAAATGTGCGTTAAACCTTTTTTTTTTTTTTTGTCAATTCAGCGCTACACTTTTTACATTTGTGCTAATCCACTCGATCCGATCAAATTTGGTCGGCCGAGGTGACGTGGACTTTTTAAATAATATTTAAATAATTTATTTCCTTTTTTCTTATCTTTTCTTTAGTTTTTTTTTTTTTGGATTTAAGGCCTGCAAAGGCCGGGACTTCCTCGCCCGGATCAAGCGAGGGTTGCGACAGCCTTGCCCAGTGCTGGCAATGGCATTGCAGCCCTCGCTTGGTTTGGGCGAGCAAGAGCTTTGCAGTCCACACCAGGCGAGGGCCGCAACACCTTATGGCAAAATGTTCGCGAGTAAATTGACACAATTGTAATAGATATATAACTTTTTCGATATTTTTCCCGATTTTGGAGGCCTTTCAATCTAATGACCCAAGTATTGATGTCTAACCGTGAAGTACTCATCCACTCCAAATTCCCATTTGAAGTGGTAATCCAAACTTTTGCAGGTCTCTTCATTGGGCAGATTGAACGACACCATGTAAAAGCTTCCAGCCAAGAAAGAAGCAGAGAAATTTTTCTGGGGACTTACCTTTCCTTCTTCTCTCTTTTCATAGGCCTTTTGCAAGCCAGGCCCAGAAGAAATTAATGGGTGGGTTTTCAGAGGAGAAATCTGACACAAGGGGGTTCGTGTCTTGATGCGACCCAGATACGAACACGACAGGAGCCAAGTCAAATGAAAGGTGTGTGGGGTCTTGCAATAATTAACCTTTGTTGTAAGGCTAGCTACGAGTTAAAGTTTCATCATATTTTTGCGCGTCTATGTTCTTTTTGGGGCTAATTTTCTTGGGGGGCTCCGCTAAGTTTACCCCGGGAATTATAATTATCTCTCGTATCAATCTCTTGGTGCATTTTCAATGGGTAAAAAACATCCACACTTGTCTTTACAAAAATACGTGGCATGCGATGTATCGATAATGCCGAGAAACATGATCGAATTTTATATCCGAACAGCTTTTGAAAGGCGAGGCGAGCAAGAAGGGTCCATGATTAAGGAGGAAAAATTTAACTTCCTCTAAAGTACTTACGAAAAAGACGGATTAACTCACTAATTTTGTAAGTTATGTGGGGACATACTTCCCACAAATCAGTGGCAACAGCCCAAGATTCCCTTAATGGAGATTTATATTGTCAGTCAATCAAATTATCATAATCAACAATAGATTAGTCATAATATTCAATTCGCTTCCCTCTAAAAGTTTAAGAATTTGAATCCTATGGTTGTAGAGGTGGATCTCTCAAACAAAACAATTTATTTTTAAAGAAGCTGGACACAACGGTAATTTCACATTAAGCCCC
Source organism: Rhodamnia argentea (assembly GCF_020921035.1). NCBI lineage: Eukaryota > Viridiplantae > Streptophyta > Magnoliopsida > Myrtales > Myrtaceae > Rhodamnia > Rhodamnia argentea. The sequence goes on along the minus strand of NC_063154.1, from coordinate 1,685,544 downwards.
TCTCAACAAGGGAAATGGATCCCCTAACATTGGGGATCCATGTTAGGTGTAACATAATTTTCCATGTAACATAATTTCCCATTGCAATATAATTAATGACTAATCGGAAAAAGATGAAATTTACGATAAAAAAAAAAGGGAAAAAAAAATCTAATGAAAAAGACGAGAGGACCACATGTGGACAAGCGCATTTTGGGACATCGCTTCAAAGAGGATCGCGTGTAGCGCACGCGCCAATTAGACGTGTGGCCGTGTCCCTTTCCTAATTCTCTCGTACAAGAACCGACCCAAAAAAAAAAAAAAGGGAAAAAAGTTCTCCTACAAAGAATCATGGTAAGTTGGGAACGCAATCATCGCGCTATTGTCCGCGCTTTATATTTTCGTTTTCCATTTTTTTTATAAAAAAAATCCGAGTGTATTTAGCTTCTTGCTTCTCTGGAGCTTACTCTGCTTTCTTTCTTGTCTTAGCCTTGCCCACTCTCTCAGATTTGCTCGGCGTTATTATTAAATCCATTCAGGTACAGTGCAATCTCGTCCTCGCACGAATCCCATCATCCTATTTTTCTGTCTTTGGGTTAAAGGTTGAAGTTTGAATTTTTTTCTTTTTTCTCCCCTTCCTCTTTGTATTTTGCATTGTGGGTCTTTGAGTGAGCTTTGCCAGACCCTGCATTTTGGGGTTCTTGGTTATGTGCTCAAGGTGGGGGGCACTGGCATTTCTTTGCAAAAGCTTGCGATTGCATCTTTGTTAGATTTGAAGTCCTCTTGACGTGTTGGGTCGCTGTAGTTGTTTATCACGAGTGGTGTCGGTGCCGGTCGCTTTTCCTTCTTGCTCTGCTAGATCTGAACTAAACCCAGTTCATCCCAGTTGCGATTGAGACAAATCAGTTGTGAGTATATGGTTACAGTGCCTGAAATGAGTGCATCTGTTTGCGAGCTCCAGTGGAATTGAGCTTGCTGCAATGAATTTTGCTTGGGGTTGATTTAGTTTCTCCCTTGGTTGTTTTTGATTTTTTTCTTTTCTAAATTGGATTTGTGGGCTGCAAAGTTGTCCCTCAAGGACAAGTACGTGTCAATGTTTGGAGGGTATAACGTGTAAGTAGCGGCACCAAACATGGATTTATATAATAGAAGGTCTGGCAGATTTTGCATTCATCAGTATGCTGCTATTGCTTGATTGTCGCATACTTGACACTAGGCCTTGCTTTTCTCATTCGATTTGACACTTGAAGTTTCTGGTTCATCTCAACTGCACGTGGTTGACTGAATTCCAAACAAATTACCCTTTTGGAACCACTGGGCTTTATCATTCCAGGTTTTGGGCTTTCCATGGTCTCTCCATGCTTGCAGTTCTTTTAGTTATATCATACACGACAATGTTGGATGTATCCGTACAGTTTTCTTCTCCTTGACATTATTCCTTCCTTTCAGGTGCCTAAGTTTCTGAGATGGGGGGTGATATAGACTCAGATGCCATTTTGGAATATGCTTCATTTCAGATTTCATCCGGGCAGGAGAGGTTAGTCTGGGTTCTTTTTGCAAGATTTACAGTGGGGAGGTTTGGCAGAGAGTTGCCCATCCTAGTGACAATGTAGAAGTAAAAAGAGTTCCCCATGCGTGTGACTGTTTTTTGCAATAAATTAGTTATTCATATGCTAGAATGAATCAGTTCAGTCCTTGATGACGCCGGCGTCATGAACTTGAGTGTCCTTTGCTAATATTTGGCCTGCTCTTTATCAGTGACAAAATAAGAAACTGGCCTTGTTTCATCTGTTAACACCGACCATCCTGGATATCTTACGGAGAATTTTCATCTCAAAAAGTTTTTAACTAAGGAATTAATTACCTCAACTGCCAGCTTTCGAGGTTATATTTTTCTGACCTTTATATCGATAAAATCAAAGTGGGTGTGGCTAATTGGGATGCTTATTGCTGTTCTTATGTTTTTTAATAAGTAGTCTGCTACTGCCTTCTTCTGGTTAAGAACTTGGCTAATTGCTGGTATATTGCTGAATCTCTTTTCACATAAAGGTTAACAGAAATCTATTGCTAGCTTTATTGATCGCTGCCTCTAAATGTTTGGATTTCTCTTCATTCAAATCTAAGAGCGAATCTCCTGCAGCCAGAAGTTCTATAATCCTGTTTTTTGCTTCTTTTTTTGCTCACTCTCTTGCCTTCCATCTTGCTGGTGTTGCTATTAGTCGATATGTTGGCATCTGAATTCTCTTTTTTTGGGTGCTTGTTGAGAACTTTCTTGTTACTGTATGTACTCGCCTGAAAAAGTTTTGGGGATTTCCCAGGTTTGAAGCATACGGTTGTATTCATAACAAGGTGGAAAAGTTGGCAACTGGAGGTTTGGATCAATTACTTCCCTACATACCTGCTCTGAGAGACTTGTACACGGAAGGCTCCAACTGTAACTTTAAAATACAGCTTCCAGACAACCTTTCTGGGTCAAGTTGGTTCACAAAATCTACTTTGAACAAGTACACATCTTTTGATTACTTTGATTTTTTTGGTATTAATCTTGGTTGAGACAAGGTGTCAATTTCCTAGAATCTTAACATACAAAAGTTTGATTTCTGTCCCAGTTTTCTGCATATTGTTGGTTCACGAAGTCTTGCGACCATAACCAAACCGATAAGAGATGAGATGTCTCAACTGGAGGAAGCTAGAAAGTTTCAAGTTTCTTTGTTCCCCCAAGTAAATATTACGTGTCTCCAGTGTCCTACAATTTTTCTTTTCCTAAACTAAGTTATGCTTCAAACGAGTAGTTAACAAGTTTTTCCTCCTAACAGCCTGGAATAGACGCTGAATCAGCAGATGCTTCGAGGTTGACTCTTGTTCGTTGGTGTAATTTGGTTTCAATGTCATTTTGCTGCACATACCTTAAGGCCTGTGCCTACGACTATTGTACCTTGCTCATTTTTGTTGTGTTGAAATCAGGAATGAACTGTTGCGAGCTATGGATCTGAGGCTCATGGTGTTGAGAGGGGAGTTAGCTGCAGCGTTTGGTCAAGTTGCAGGTGACACCTACTCTGTTGAAGAGATGAACAATATAGCAGATTTCTCTCAACTTCTTGGAGCAGCAGAATTGGAGTAAGTTAGCCATGCAATTCAAGGGCCTTTTATCTTCCCAGGTTCTCCTTTCTCTGAATTATTTCTTGATAGTAAATTAAGTGGAAACTCATTGCAGGAATGCCTTGCATAGGATTCTAGAAACAAGCAAAAACAGCCAGTTTGTTGATTCCGAGGACAATTCCTCAATCAAACGTGATTCAAAGGATGTGGAATTTGCTAGGAAGGAGAGGAGTAATTTGATATCAAAGGCAGTAAACACAGAAGTGCCTGTACAGTACAATGTTTCACCGGCGAAAGTTGCACAGGTTGAGCGAGAGAGCTCAACAGGAAGTGAGGATTCTTCGGACTCTAATGATGAAGATCAAACATCTGCAGAAAGAAGTCGAAGTATGTTAAGATCTGCATCACGTAGAAGGTCAGCATCTCCAATGCGCAGGGTTCAAATAGGGAGAGGTGGGTCCCGTAGGGCTGCTGCCCTAACAATCAAGAGCCTCAATTATTTTCCAGCTAGAGAGAGGACCGTTGCTAATGACATTGATGAAGAGGGATCTGAGCAACCTAATAAAAAACCAGAAAATGATCTACGAATGAGTGTTCAGGATCGAATCAATCTTTTTGAAAGTAAGCAAAGGGATCAGGCTGTGGAGATTGAGAAAAGGAGGTCATTAGTTAACATATCTATAGGTGCAAATAAATCTGTTTTGAGGCGATGGAGTGCTGGTGTGGGAGGCTCTTCCTCGTTCCAACACGAGTCAGAGATTAATCCGGATATTACTCCAGTATGTTCAGGCGATACCGTGGAAGAGGTTACGAAGGATTCAGCAGAAGTGACTGTGGAAGTGAATGTAATGTCTGAAAGTCAACCTGTTGTTGAGACCGATGAAGATGTAAGATTGGAAAAATGGGAAAGTGGGGGCTCTCCTCCGGTAGATAATATCTCAGACAGTAGAGCAGTCCAAGGAGAAGAAAATAATGATAGGTCAATATCCTCGGCTGAATGGAATCGGCAGAAAGAAGAGGAGTTGAACCAGATGATGCTAAAAATGATGAAAAGTAAGAATGCTTCTAATAAAGCCGAACTCAGTGGAAGTCAAGAACTTCCTGTTGAGCAGCGAGGAGGGTTCTATGATCAGTATAGACAGAAGAGGGATGAGAGGCTTCGAGGAGAGAATGCTGGAAAACGAGAGGAAAAACAAGCACAATTTAGAGCCATGCAACGAACTCTAAATGAGAGGAAAGCTGAAATGGCCACTGCAAATACAAATGATAGCAGCAAAAAGACTTCCTCAAAGAAGCCCCAGAAGCCACTCAATACGGCATCTCAACCTGCAAAAGTTAAGAAAGAAACCCCAAATCCTTCCGTAACCAAGAAGACTTCCCCGAAAACATCTCTTGTACCTAGGACGCGTAAATCATGGCCATCAACTCCAACAATGAGAACCACGGGAACATCACCAGCTAAGACTTCTGGTCCCCTATCTTCTACAGGCGCTGCACCAACTCGTCGAAAACCTCAGCCAGCGGGTCCTACGCCATCGCTCTCTCGCCCAAAACCCAAGTCAGAAAAACCCTCTACACAACAAAAGAATGTCAGAGAAGCCCAATCAAATAAGCAGAGGATCATGAAGAGTGTGGATGATAAGAAGCTGCAACCAGTGACTAAAGTGACCAGAACTGGGAAAAGTAAAGCTGTGACCGCTTCTTTAGATGGCTCTGGTGCAGTTTCAGCTAAGCCTAGCTTTTATAACAAGGTAACCAAGAAAAGCAGTGTGGTGCCCTTGGAATCAAAGCCTCTCCGAAAGAGCTCTGGAATTGGTCATGGTGTTTCTCCTTTGGCAAAGAAAAAACCCGCTGAGCTCGAGAAAGCAGTGACTGGTTGTGGAAATTCGAGCGAAGAACAAAAGAATGAGCAAATTGGTGTCGTTTCTGACCTGATGAGTCAGCATGAAGTGGTAGATGGCGCATCAGTGGTTGTAGCTGATGCTACTGTGGAGCCAGAAACACAGGAAAGTAGCACTCAGGAGTGTGATGAAGCTGAGAAAAAGGATCAAGTTGTTCACGAGGGTGGATATGGTTCAAAAAACATTACAGAACCTTTAGATGTCCGAACTGAAGAAGAATCGACCATCTCTCCCATGGCGTGGGTAGAAATTGAAGAGCATCAGGATCCCCCAAGTCTATGTGATGACCCTGTCTCTGAAGTACTATCTCATGCCAGTAATTTACCAATTGGATCATCAAGTCCACGTGTACGCCATTCTTTATCACAGATGCTGCAAGAAGAAAGTAGTGAACCTGACATTTGCGAGTGGGGTAATGCCGAAAATCCTCCTTCAATGATATACCAGAAAGATGCTCCTAAAGGATTGAAGAGACTATTGAAATTTGCTCGAAAGAACAAGGGCGATGGAAACACATCTGGTTGGTCTAGCCCATCCATGTATTCTGAGGGAGAGGATGATATGGATGACCCCAAAGTTTCTAGCAAGAGGAGCACTGAAAATCTACTGAAGGCACTTCATGCAAAGAATCTTGTTGCTAATGAACAACTCTCTGGTGAATTGCCTCTTGACTTTATGACTTTGCTTCTTTTCTGCCAGTTGTTCGATTTAATTTCTTCTGGTCCTTTCTTCATCATACTTAACATTCTTGTAATGGCTTTAGTCATCTGTGTTGAGCTGGGACTTGTAGACCACGATATCCCTGCTTCTATTCTCTCTAAAACTTCTTTTTGATTGCTGACATCATTTTATCAGAAAAATTACTGCATAGCGGGTTATCACGATCTCGTAGTCCTCATTTCTGGAATTCTTTTGACACAGCTCATTTGGGTGGTCATAAGTTTCATGACAGTCACGTTTCAGCTGGAGCTTCTACAACGAAAGGTGGGTCATTGTGCTTGGCGAGTTTCTCGATATCTTTGTTGCAAATCTTTTTATTGATATTACCCTATCTGCTTCTCCTGAAGTCGGGAATTGGTGTGGTGTAGACCCTAATTAATTGCGCGCTTCTCTTTTTCAGCATCGAGGTCATTCTTCTCTCTTTCAGCATTTAGAGGCAGCAAACCAAGCGAGACCAAGTTCCGATAACCCCCGAGGACAGCTGAACCTCGGCTCCTTACACAGCTGCATCCTCTTTCAACCCCTAGGCACACAGGATAGGTCTAGAGTTGTATAATCCATCCGATCTCTCGGTTTTTATTTGCTTCCGGCTCTCGTTTTCAATAGGTTTGAGCCCTCCCCTCCTCACATGCATCTGGGCGGGTGGGTTTTGTCGGTGAAGGTTTGTGTAAATTCAACCAGAAAAGAAAAAAGAATGGTTACAATTATCAACAACTAAGCCTTACAATGTCAGACCATCCATTCATTCTAAAAACTGTTGAATCATCATGATAGTGTATCTTATTCAAATTCTGAGATTCTCTTCCAATGTTGTTGATGCTTCATCTACTTTGCAAGTTCTGATGGAGTGCTTGTATCTTACATGGACTCTCCTCTTTCATCTGTATCATAAACGTGCAGCAAAAACTAAAAACTAAGAGATGGCGTGGAACTCTCTCTCTCTCTCTCTCTCTCTCTCTTGGCAAGGAGGACCAGTCTCATAATCTGTCCCAGGCTGGCCAATCGGATTTTCTAAAAAGTAACTCAGATTAAGGGTGTTTGTTTCGCGTAAACTTTATGATAAAAGAAAATATTTTTCACGTTATTTTCAAAGAAAATTATTAATTTTCAGTTATTGAGTAATATGTTAAAAAGGCGCGTATTTAGATCTCATCTGAAATAATGTGTATCGAAGAAAATTATTCTCTATTTAGAAACGGATTTTTTTTTTTAATTTCAACTGTGGCGATTTTCTTTGACAAGTCAATAATTTTTCTTTGGGACTGTTATCCTTACCTATCAGAGGCGGTAGTTGTCTTAATTTGATGAAAGATATCTGAAATCACATCGTATTGGTCCTCCAAGGTCAAAATTCAATGTTTTTTTGGTCCCTTATGTGATGTTTTCATGCTGAATAGTCAGTGCCAATCTTTTGGTAGTAAAACTTAAATCAACCGTAAAACCCGGCAAGAACCGGAAAATTTTCACCCCCTTCATCTATTTCATTCCAAGTTCAAATACTAGGAATCTGTAATTCATACCAAACGTCAACCAGCTCCAGGAGCCTTTGTCGAACGCAAAATTTCGGAGGCGGATGCTACAAGGGGAACCAAGCTTAGTTGTACAAAAGGCCATTAATAGGACATACACAATACCTAAGTCAATACCCTTTACCCGCAAATTCGAAAAGCAAAAGGATACTTCCAAAAGGATTCCATCAAGTCCAGTCGAAGACGAGGTTATATCAGCAGCGGATGCTACAAAATGACGCCTGATCGGCGTACCATCTGTCGCTTCCAAAAGGTGCTATGCAGAGCAACCAAGTTCCCAACGGGAGTTCTTTACTCAAAATTGCTGCTACAAACATGAAAAGAAAAGTCAATATGAAGAGCTCAACAACGTGAGCAATTAAGACAGAATACCCAGAGGAGAAAAACACAGCGAGAGCAAAGTAACAATCTGATTCCCAGATTTTCTTTCGTTTTTGAAGAATGACGGTAAACCAGGTTCTTGGAAAATTGCTTAGTAGTAGGAGGACCATACCACAACCAGGATGAAGCACTTTCGGATAAATCGATACCACAAGAAGATTTTTCAGAACCTCTACAATAACTATGTTCAAGAAGCAGCATCTTTCTGTCGTGTGTTCGAACTAGCTTACTTCCTGTCCCATAAGACAGAAAATTACAGCTAATGTTTTGAAGGAAAATCCAATTACACAAATGTTCACTCCTATGCAAATACGTCCAAGCAGAGACATGTACACTATTGAAGATGCATGTAAAAGGATCATCTTGACTAAGAAAGGTCCAAATGAGTGATTTGCACACCAAACAGATTGAAAGATGCACCAAAACGAATGCATGTAGACATCTTGTATCATGCATCAACGAGAGTTGGACAGAATCCAACATTAACAAGAAGCTGAAGCATGCACACTACTACACGAGACATAAATTATAGGCATATCGATATAATCTTACAAAATCCACTTGCCAATAAACAATCTGTGATCTGCCTTTAAAGGTTTAAAATTGATAAAAGAGGAAAATACAAGAATTTCCTCAAAGACTCTAATTAAATTCCACACTAATAAAGAAGAGGACTATACTCATCACACAAAACATCTAGAATAAAAGATCTAAATTCAAAACACACAAGTGCAGAGGGAGGGAGGGAGGGAGGGAGAGAAACGAAACTCATTATTTTTTCTAAGCGACAAAATTTTTCGAGGAAAAGATGATTACTCAAGTACACAGGAAGTCCAACAACAAAAACGTACAAAGCCAGAAAACATAAAAGAGAAGCGAAAAAATGAAAATTGAGAAAACCTATCGAGGGAAAAGGGGAGTACATTATCCAAATATACAGAAAGCACAGCCCAGAAAATGCAGGACAAAGCCCGAAAACACCAAAGAGAAGCTAAAAAATCTAAACCACGTTCCAGTGCAATGAAAATGAAACTTCAAATCCTCCATCCTTTTATTCAGCAAAATTTTATCCCAAACCTGATTAACCTTTGCGACAGGAGACCGAAGTGTACATCTCCTTAAGAACAAGAGACCGAACATCATTCATCACTTTTGCTTGTCTAAGCAGCAGTCCAAAAACAATTTGGTGGGATGGCTGTTAGAACATGTATGTTGAAGATTAGTTTTGGCTGCTATAAAGGAAAATGAAACATCTCATGTTTATTAGTACTGTCTCCGACAAGCCACACAAATAGCATATTGAGAGGGTTTTTGATGTGTAAGCCACAAGATCCTTAACAAATGGGTATCTTATTGAACACTACATGCCATGAACAGAGACAATAAAGTAGTATTTGCATCGTCACAAAAAGCTTGGTGTCAGTCACAGTGTGAAAAGAATACCAACCTTATAGCTTAGACCATCCATCGCAACATCATGCTCATCCGCTTTCCAGTATAGAGAACTATAACACAAAATAACCACGGCATTTTGATGTTTCACAGAGGCATTTCTTTTTCCTCAAATTTAAGCCATTATCACCTTCTTGAGGCAGAATTCCATAATCATAAGTCAACTCCGTCATCGGAGGAATATGTCTAACTGCAAAAAAGGCAATGTGAAGGAAAGACTCATTGTTTTCTTCATAAATAACTGGTTGCCAAAAGACATTTGGGTTGCAACTATGATTCATGAAACGAGCCACATTTCCAGAGTCCTTGGCAGTCATAATTACTGGAGAAGGAATATCAGCATCCTCTGAAGCGCCATTTGTAGCCTCTTCTCCTAGCAATTCAGGTTCATAATTCCACTTGAATGGTTCGCCGCTACGGCTTGAGTCAAAGATATATTCATCATTATCACCTTCCTGCAGCTTTTTCTTTAGTCTGTCTTTGTCGATGACTTCACCAGCATATTCGCATATAAAAGCACCAGCTCGAATAGGATCATATGAACGTAGGCCCCAACCCCTATCCTTCGTCTTGAACACCTCCAGACGTACTTTCAAACCACTCTGCGAGACTCGAATTTTGCAGTTAGGCCCGCATGGACAGGAAGGGCCACATTCATACACAAGCTGCTTTCGGCTCACCAGAACCCCAATGCTAGTATAGGGAAGATCGCCACTATTTTTCCTGATGCATGCACAGTTAAGATCACCAGGAGCGCATCCCTTACGACAGCTGCATCCATAAGAGGACTGCACTATTGCAAATGTTTTGGAGTACTTTGGAGTAGAACAATAAGTAAAGTAAGCAGGTCCTTTTTCATCGTCAATATCATTAACAAGCGAAACAGCAATTGTCTCAGCCCCAGAAGTCAAGTCCGGAAGTATAAGTCCAGGACGGGACGAGACATTTTCCTTCCACTTTTCAATTGATTTCCAAATAGCAAAGGCTTCGGGCTGCCCCGGTGCCCTCACAAGCTTGTATTTAAAAGTATTTGCACCAGATTTTCCTTTCTCCATCCACGATTCTTGTATAACATAAAGGCCATCATACACATAGATCTTTGCGTTCGGATTGACTACATCTCTGATACCCCGAGTAACTCTGACCTCATTGGCTCGACGCATGCTTCTTTCCAAAGCAAGATTACCCCTTTCAAGTTTCTGGTCACCAACAGGCTTATCTCGGGTCATGGCGCCACCTTGGCCACTGTAGATCAAAACATCCTTGTCTTCTGCATCATCATCGTAATATCCAGATGACACGATGCTTACAGCTAGTGGTTCTTCATCCAAAGAACCTTTGCCACCTATCCAGTCAATTCCTCCCATAGACTGAGAATGCAGACCCACCATACACAACTCCATCCGAAAAAAGAAAATGTCCCCAATTTCAACCCCAGGGACAACCCCAATTCTCTTCCTTAAGTTTGTCCTAAATCCTTTGGTCATCATAATATTGGCAGCCCTCAAGTCCGACCTCCTTGCTAATCCACTAGGAACTTCCTTGGCATCCTCCAACTGGCTAAGCCTCCTACGAAGCCCGTCAAATGTGATTAGTACACAATCAACCACGTCCCTGCTCCCATCATCTCGTTGCACTTGACTGATCGGAACAACATAATTTGAGGAGATAGCCAGATTAAGTTGAAATTTGCCCCTCTTTTCCTTCTTCTGGGAAGAAGTAGACCCACGTGTCCGATAAGAACCGCGCTTTTTACTATTGGAAGGCCCAGCTTCTTTCCCCTCTACATCTCCCGATTGATCTACATCTCCATTTGCCATCTCAGGGGTTCTAAAAGAACGAATCGGCGCCGGAGCAGCCGGAGGAGTCCACATTGGGGGTTCCTCTGGCTGGTTTACTTCAGGTATCTCAGACGGTGGTGGCATGCTAAAAGGGTAAACTGGGGAAAAACCCGGAGGAAAAGGACCACTGGGAGATGGACACAAAAAGGGTGGCGCTTCATTGGCATTCGGGAAGATGGGTTTTAGACTTCGCAGAGGCTTGACATCCAAAACCCTTGACTTATCGAAATCTGGCGGAAAAGCATTGAAACCTGAACCTCCTTGCATTTACAAACTCTGGGGAGGTTAATACTGCACAGAAAGCTGATGTATTACCACCACAACAACAACACAACGCCTGAAAGTTTATTCGGAACAAGCAGTTTCCCTCACAACAACTCCCGGAATCCACCTCGATGACCTTTATACATGATATGGTACATTCTCCTTCCCTGAAACTCAATAATACAGCAGCTTACGGGAGAATCTTGCAAATCTGACAAACCCAACCTTCTTAACCAGGGCAAAGTCGCAGAGTCACCCAGAAACCATTACTGACAAAAATTAACAAACAAAAGAAGCTTAAAATATTTCGTTCACACGAATTCTTAACGGCGTGAAAAGACATGCAGCACAAGCTCAATCCCAAGTATCGAATCAAGCAGCGATTTTCAAAGGAAATGAGGGTTCTAAAATCCCACCGCTTCAAACTTCAAAGCCAGAAAGAATTTCTAGACCTACACCCAAAAAGACCTCATTTTTCTCTCGCTGGACTTCAGAATTACGCATTTCAAGGGGGGAAAGAAGAGAGATGAGAGCGATAAAGATAAAAACTCTACCTTTCTGGCCGGTTGACTCCATGCTAGGGCTTCGAAGGCTAGAACAGCCAAGGACCGATGGTCCAAACCAGTAAGACCTCCTGAACCCAGTTATCTCCCCGGCGAGCGACTTCAGAAAAATTCAAACCCTGGTGTCATTTTCCCCGTGGGACTGTCTCTGGGTTTTAGTTCTTGCTTGCCTCAACAAGGTCACGGAGCCGCTTTTATAGCTGCCATCTATCCACATCCCCTGTATCTCTCTCTCTCTCCCCATTTTTCGTTTTGTTTGTCCAAAAAGTGTGACTTTTTTAGGACATCACAAAACGGTCTTATTTTCCCTCATCTCTTTCGGCAATATATTTCGTCGAAATTCACATTTTTTTTACCTGAAGGTCGCATTTGTTTCTCTGTCTTACGTATTGGAATCCCATTGTCATAAAGGAGAATCCATCCTTAAATTCTTCTCAATATATGGCGCTTCAAAAATAGTCAAATGGTTTCGACCAAAAAAAGTCAAATGACCATTCTTGATTTACGTCTTAATTGCTCACTTTGATGGGTACTGATCTGTGAATTGACCCACTGCAATTACTCTCCTCCAGCCGGTATTAGAAAAAGGTTTGATCTTTCGCATCCGGGTAATCGTTAGTGGCAATTGATTAATGCCCATATGTGTTGAAGTCTTAAAAATCATAGCTTTATGGCATTGATTAGCATTGATTAGTGATATCTAATCATTCAGCAGAGATATCACAAATGGGATTGTGGCCTGTGGAGTCCTCATCATGAATAATAGTGAATATCAGATTTTCTAATCCATTTCTAAGGAACGTTAGGGTATACAAAGGGCGATAACTTTTACTGGTTAATTTTCTAGATGAACAAAAAAAAAAAAAATCCGTCATCATCAAGAGAACCACTCCAAATGTCCACGACATCACTTGACATTGACGGCGAAAACTGTACGGACGGAGTGTCTGCCGTCGGACCAAGTTAAGGACCCGAAATTGTAGCCACCAGGAGCTTCCTTCCCATCAAACGAGACATTGTAAGAGACCCTCCTCGCATTTTGCCTGAAATCAATCTTACTTGGGTTGACTTTCACTGTTAGTCCCATGGGACTGTCCACACTGGCAACGTATGTTGAATTCACAGGCCCGACATTTGTGACTGTTCTTGCGACCACTCTTGCCGATCCGTGCCTGTTGAGATTGCTTATGGAGATGGATGGATAGTTGACATCGGATATGAGCTCGCCGACTGAGTTTTCGGGGCAGCGGAATTTGAAGCTGGCCATAGAGCTAACGTTCTTTTGTGAGTAGCCAATGTAGCAGAGGAACATGAGGTAGTCTTTTGTGGTGGTCTCGAATACTAATCCCGGGTGAAGAGCTCGGTAAGGACTAATTTCTCCGGCTCCGGTTTCATGCGGGCTCGCGAGGCTTCTTGAACTGTTCTTCAGTGGCTTACCCTCGTTGTTGACAAAGGTCGCTGAAGACATCAAGCAATGGCAACACGTCAATGACAATTGCTAAACGAATTGCATCCCGTGTAGGATGAATCGTGATGTATTTCGACTACGAGGATCTTCGGACTATTTATCCATGGCATACCTGTTGTCATGAGTGCTGATTTGATCATTGAAGAACTCCATCCCCTGTGAACTGACTTGATTATCGCAGCCGCTCCTGTGACGTGAGGACATGCCATTGAAGTACCGGATTTTATGCTAAATTTAGAAGGCTTCTTGCCAAATGGAACACTCCCAGGATCATTCTTCGGAATGTCTGCGGCTAAAATGGCTACTCCCGGTGCCATTATGTCAGGCTGCAAATGCGATGGGTTGAAAGAAAATGTCATGCAAACATCAGGAATGTGTGTGAATACCGGCATACATATCTGATGTGCATATCAGAAAAAGAAAAAACCTTAAGGATGTTTTCTGTTAAGTCTCCAGGACCTCTTGATGAGAAACTTGCGACAGTTGGTGCTGGTCTTTGGTCAGAAACTGTGGTTGTCTCAAGAATGTTTGCAGTAGGATATCTGTAGTAAAGGAGCAAAAGTGGAGGACCAGAGTTCCTGTGTAAGTTATAGCATACTTGGTCTAGCATGGGACAAAAACAACCAACTGATGAACTCTTCCATCAATTGCTGAGAAAAAAAGAAGGGGAACTCTTCAATCAATCGGAATCATTCGATCATCGCTAAGGATGGATTACCAGTACAGTGGAAAATAAGGATGAGCGACTGCATAATGTCAAACACCTAGAACAGGAACATGAATTAAACTAAAGAATCATTTCGCTAATTCAATCATGAAATGGCGCAGACAGACAGAACAGCATCCCATGACAGAATGAGTGAAAACTTCATCAGATGAATAAATTCCTGCTATGGACAATGACAATTAGATCATCTGGACTATTGCAGAGATAGTTGGAACAATTTTTTTTTTTTGCCTTATATGCAGCATATATTGCAAGGACATCGTAAGATATGCTCACTTGGCAGAACTGATGTACTTTAGAATCTTGTAACCAGCAACATGGTCAACCTGTGTGAATGGAAAAACACCTGAATCGAAAGGAACTCCATTTTGATTCTCGCTAATCAGAATCATCCCTTTGGCTTTGGCATCTTCCACAACTAGCGTTTTTATTCTTGTAGACCCCATGGGATCGGTGTCAATGCAAATGACAATTTTTCCAGCAACTTTGGTTCGATCTATTGATCCTGGTAAGCAGTTCCTGCTCAATAATAAAAATGAAATGACATTATCCCTGGAAAACACCCACGTGAAGTTATGCATTTCATAAAAGTGCCATCTTGGTTTTTTCTTTGGTACTGCAAATTATGAAATATTTCTGAACCTCTACCCCAGATAACTGAACAAGCAATGCCATTATGTATGCGAAGTAATCAGTAATACATAAACATCATGGACTCTTCTTTGGTCTTGGTTGATTCAACATAATGCTATCTTTACTTTGTGTTGAGGTGCTAGACAATAGGTACGATATTTGGCACTCAGTATATTTAAAATAGATGCTTGCTTAAAGAACAAAATACTGCCATAAGACTGGAGGGAGCTTACCAACAAGAAAAGTGAAAAAAAGGGGAATTTTCTAGCTTGTATAAAGCTGAAGAGAAATATGTCTGTAAGGAAGATCTTCATTAAAACCTTTGGAGTGAACTCTTACATAAGCTGCCATCACATATCTACATGCTAAAGTTCGAAGGATGAGGTATCACTACCTTGCTTCATCTGCAGGTGTAAAATTAGCTGCAGCATTCTTAGCAGACACAAGTGGATACTTCTTTGAGCGAGTGAGGTTCGAAAGATTGATAGCGGATCCCTGCAAGACAGATTTTCAGAAAATGGCTAACCTGCGCCGTAACTACGAGCTCAAAAGTTCAAAAAAGAAACTCCCACATCGGTTAAAAAAAGGCGAGAGATTTTGGTCAAGAAAGTTACCTTAAATGTTCTCCCATTGCCAAGAACCACTGCAGATTGAAGATCCCTATCAATGCTAGAAGCTGCAGCGGTGAAAATCCAAGGAGCTGTATTCACAACAGTGTAAGAGTCAGGCCCATCATTCCCACCAGAGCAAACCACCAAAACTCCCATCTGTTCCGCATGAAATGCACCGATAGCAATAGGATCATGCAGATAATCAGCCTGAAATATTGAGCTCGACCCAATTGAAATAGAGATGATATCGACTCCATCTTTAATTGCATCATCCATGGCCTTGAGGATGACCGAGCCAGAGCAACCCTCTTCGGTGCAGGCCTTGTAGCTCGCAATCCTGGTGGATGGCAAACCGCCCCTCGCCGTTCCTTTGGCTAAGCCATAATAACTTGCATTGGCCACTAGCGAACCACCTGCTGTGGAGGCTGTGTGTGTTCCGTGGCCAACCGAGTCCCTTGGTGACCCGGAGGCTTTAGTTGATTCGGCACCAGTGCCATTAGAGATGCTTGATTGGATGCCATAGTATCTTGCACCTATTAGCTTTCTGCACTTGTGCTCACAATGACAAACTTCGATCGATCAAAACAAACCCAAATGCAGCAACGACAGAACAATTGTGGGTTTGAAGGCTTTGTGGAATTTAATAGTCCTATCTCACTGCTAAACTTAAACTTTTCTTTTGGTGTATTCCTTGTGAAAGAAAGTTAGGACAAGGATGATTAATTACCTGTTGCAATTGGATTTCTTGAAATCTGATGCTTCCATGCAAGTTCCCTTCCATCTTTGAGGGACTTCATCAACCCCCTCATCGCTGAAACTCGGAGACTCCGGCCATATTCCTGCAGCAACATATGACATGTCGGGCTCATTTCAACAGCATCTATACGGAGGCATGGGAATGGAAGATAAGGTTTGGCAACATGACAGTCATCCGACCAATTGTCAGCTTGTAAATGGATAGAATAGTCTCTATGGCGGGCTGTCATGGTATGAATGAGACTACAAATTTTCCCTTCTATGAGTCAATCTATCTTATGTGACCAGCCTCTGGTTTTCTTCTGAAAACATGATAGGAACTGTCCATGTGTTCTCCAAGAAGCCCTGGGTATTATCTGTCATTGGACATTCATTGTAGAAAGTGAACTCAGAGATGAGCTATCTCTATACGAACGTTAAAATTCTCCAAGGCATTACACGCATTGCATTGATTGATCCCTAAACTAAAGTCTCATCCAAATTTTAGTGCCTCAAAGGTTTTACTATTTATGCTCTGCTACCAAAGCAAATAATGGAATCCATGACATTATTCAGCATAGGATATTTAAGATAGATTAATTACCTGTGTCAATAATTCCAATTATGACATCATTGGATGGATGATGATATTGGCTTCTTGCTTGTTCACTTGACCCCACTTCCAAGAAATCCCAAGAACGTGTGGTATGAAGTTGAAGCACAGGATCAGGAAACACTGACAGCACCTTGTCGTGGCCTACTTTTACAGAGTCCAAAAGTTCCATTAGAAATGAGCATGTTAGGTGATGATTTCTGTCTAAAAATGATGTAATTGAATAGCCATTAAGTGCGTGTGAAAGTTGATGATCATCCCATAACCACCCATGATCGACTATGATATGCTCATAGAAATGGCACCACAGTCCACAGACACTCCACACCTAGCATCTGTAGACAAAATGTTATGTGCTAGATGGTAACAGCAGTATGACCAAGTATTCATGAACCTAACACTCATTACCAGATAATCTAGATGCTTCACTCTCGGTGAGCATGGCTGAGAACCCTCTAAATGCATGGAAATAATGGTGGAGTAGAGACATTTGCTGGCTCTCTTGCCTGACCAAATCAAAGAGAAAAGGGGATAAATTAGACAACAATAAGAAAGAATATCAAATGAGGAATAATTAGTTGAGACGAAGATGGTCAAAATATAGAAACCTTGAGCTGATGGAGGATAGAAGTTGCAGATGAGATAATTCTGCAGCTTCAACATCTTCTCTGTCTCCGTTTGATGAACTTCCCATGTACACAACATAAGGCTTCAAGTTCACAAAAAAAAAAAAAACAATAAGAAGTCGGAATTTTCATTTTTGTATGCAACAAGGAAGAGTTAGTTCCAGCAAAAAGGATTCAATTTTGGACAAGTTCTTTTAATTATACAGAACATATTGTATACATGTAAGCACTTGCACTCACTTGTGGAATTGGGTTTGAGGATGTGGCGGAAGAGATGAAGAGCCAGGGAAGAGAAAGGAAAATGAAGGATTCAAGAAGAAGAAGGAGAGAGGCCATTGATGAGAGAGATCAAAGGATGCATTCACAAGCAGAGCAAGTGATGATGAAGGCAAAAGCTCCATGAGAGACTATGCATTTAAATACACTTGCATTGGATCATGGGCAATAACATAATCAGATAAAAAAGAATATATGGTTGAGTGTGAACTAAGTTGCCCACCTGAAGAAAGTAGAACCATGACACTGAACATGAGAAGGAAGTGGAAAAAGCACACAACTTGGGTAATTAAATTCCACCATTGGTTCTTCTTCTCAGAGACTCTCTGTTTCTCAAACTCTCTGTTCTGATCCAAAGTGCAAGAATTGGAAGAACATGTGTTATGACTTTGGTCTTTTTTGACTGATTTTGTCACATTAAGATCTCTCTCTCTCTCTCTCTCTCTCCTCCTGCGCTGGCAAGCAATTATCTTGGTGTGACCCACCAAGCAATAATTTTTTGTTTGGGCATGCCAAACGGTTGTGTCTGTCGGTTGATGCTCTTCATTAAGGCGTAACAAACACTTAATTCTAACACATGATTATCAGAACCTGGAGGAAAACAGTGGCAGGCAAATTGTCTCTCTTTTGGGAAAAAAAGAAGAGATGAAGTCTCACCCTCCTAAGAACATACTGCATGACTCAACTCAATAGTACGCGAACTTAAACAACCGTTTTAAGAGAAATTACATATGATGCATGCGCTGAAAAGTCACTGTAGATAGCTTACTGTTCCTAAACCGTGATCCACTATAGTTCTACTTCTACCCAGTAGCAATTTATAACTTTGAAATTTCAAAGGTACATAAACACAACTATAATAGGAAAAATTATCCAAAAAGTCCTAAACTTATTGCATTTTACTGATTGAGACATAAACTTTTCATGTTTGCAAAATTGAGTCCATCCGACAAATTTTGACCAGAAATTGGTGAAATGTGTAAAAGGTTTGGATAGAATATAGCACATTACATGTTCGATATGTTAAAAATGAATAAAGTACAAAAGTTGCACGGATCCATTATTAATAAGCCTTTCTAGAAATAAATATGCTTTTACAGTGTTGTTCTGTCTGTGTAAGAATGCAATATCATGCCGGACTAGGCAAGAGAGTAGCAAAGCGAAAACTAGTTTGCTTTTTGTTTTGGCATGTGTTCTCTCTCTCTCTCTCTCTCTCTCTCTCTCTCCGACAGGCAGAATGGACAAAAATCAAGAGCATCCCCTTCTCCTTCGGTCTTAATCTTGAGACTTCCATATTAGGATTGTACTTGTGTTTTCCCTCAGGAGTAATTGCAGCTGTGGAAGATAAGCCATGAGAAGTGGTGTGTCATGGCTTCAACCTTTCGCTTTGGCTCGAGCTTGGGTGAAAGAAAATTGGGAGTTTCGACAAATAATTTTCCAGGATCTCTCTCAAACTTTTAAGAGAAACATTGACTAATAGTATTTTACCCATAGATGTATTTAAACATGCGGACGCAACTAAAAGAAGTGGAAAAGCTATGCAACACGAAAGTGTAGTTGCGACGAGCCCCGAAAGGAAGTCGAAAAGAGATGCTATTTGAAGTGGTGCATCGTTCATGGCACAAACAAAGGGATACACATTTCTTGCGGTGTAAGCAATGGGCATGCCCTAGTGCTTCTTTTTGGAAAAGACGAGGGAGATAAGATGACGGGAAGCTTCACTAGGCAAAAGGTGCAAAATTCTCTCCTTTTCTTCTTTAGCCTAACCCCATATGACAAACACAGAGAACATTGTCTTCTCCTTCACGTTCTTGATTTCCCTACTTATACAATTTGGATGCTTTTCCTTTCCTTTTCTCTTTCATCTCCTGCCTTGGGTCGTTTTCCATCTTCTCTCGTCTACTGTGGAGTACACACCACACAGTAGCTTTGTTATCAGTTTGGTGTTTTCTCCTTTCTTGAGCTCGTGATACCGACTTATCGGTGCATTTTAAGCTTCATTTCCATTTGTGCAAGTCGAGCAATGACACTACACCTTCTTAGACTTCATTTGCTTTACCACCCAGAACTTTGGGTTGATGGTTTAGCTCACTCCCATTTGTCACATCAGTTGTACTTTTAAGTCCTAAAATGGGGATAAGAGAGTGAAACTCACTTCAGATCCTTTTACCCACAATGCCCCCAAATTAAAGATTGCTTTTTCTTGGCCATCAGATTGAATGTTGCTGGAACTTGGTTCCCATCATGACGACTCTTCATAAGCTGTCGCGATGTTGTTCCCCTGACCAGTGCGTTTTACTTCCTCGCCTCCTTTTTCACCGAGACAGATTCGATCTAGAAAGCAGATGGACAGTGCAATTAAAGACAAGCTACCGAGAATAAGGCTGAATTACAAGATTGATTTACTGAGTTACGTAGAGGAGTCTAGAATGATATATAAACAAGCGGGTTAAGCACCCATTAAGAATCTGCCCCATCGCTTTAACGAAACGAGTTTATAGACTAATTTTAGTACCTCCAGCGTCGTTCAAACCAAAGAAGCCACTTACAAGAGTCATTTAAGACATTGCTTCCTTTACGTAGAACCAAATTCTATCTAAAAGTACCCGCATTTTCAGCTTCACTGAGATTTCTACAACGTCCTCTTGCCTTCAGATTAGAATATCGGAAAAGGAAAGGCTCGCGATAGAGAAGAACAGAACTCTACATTCAACTTGTCGACGTCACTTGACATCTACTTTAAAGCTTCAGGTGCAAAAACCCCAGGAGCCACTTATTGACTGAAGAGAGAGGCTACAAGAGCATTACATATTGGGACTTCAAGGCAGAAAGCTACTAAACCATGAGAACGGACTGATACAAGAACAAGAGGGAAACAGATTAGCCACCACAGCTTCATTCAGCGGTCACTCGCACATTGCAAAGCATGTCAATGCATTTCTGCCTCTGACAATACCCATCACTTAATCCTGCAGGACTATCTTCTTTGGTTACATCAGAGATGCACTTCCAACTCTTGCAGTTTCTCATGAAACTGATTTTATTATTCGATACGGAAGGCCAGGAATATACAGTAGCAGAGGAAGGTAGACAAACGTCTGAAACCTGGCCTGAGCGAGTTTTATTTAGGTTCTTTCTCCGCCAGCTGGTTTTGCAGAAACTCCAGCACCGATTGCCGCTGTTTAGGGTGCTAAAATTGTCAAAAAGAGCTTCAGTAGCAAAAATAGAAACCAAGCCAAGAAAGTTCATCTTACACGCTGTTCGAGACCAATATCTTCAGATTTCAGTGCCAATGATTCCAACAGCTTTATGCCTTCTTGAAATCCTTGAATGGCAATATCTTCATTTCCAAGGCTCCTGTCAACATCCGCCACTTTCGCCAGAGAAACAGCCACATCTAGAATCTGTTGACAGACGGATAAATGTAAACATAAAGGTCCCGGTACTGACAGTCAATTAACCTCATTGGTTCATGCAGTGAACCCATTGCAATTGTAAAGTCAGTTTATCTGACCAAGTTTGCTATAACTACGGCTAGGTCCAAGTTTATCTGACCAAGTTTCCTATTTAAATAGCAGTGCAACTACAACTAACTTGCAACACCAAGAATACTTGCTGACCACGTCTTTGTGAGACCGTCAAGCGTGATTTTTATTACGTTCTGTTTTCTAACTTATGTCTGTCATTTTAAGTCCATCCTAGGAGAGATCATATGGATAGCAAACAAATAAATATTCACAACAAGTGATGATAGATTCATTGCATCAAATAGAAGATATCCTAGAACTTCATGATGAAGGCATTGCTGCAAATAGAAGATCTACTAGAAGTTCATGATGAAGGATAAGAACTGCACGCACACAAGCAGCAAAAAGAGCGAACCTGCGAAGGAACATCTGGACTATGCTTTGCAGCATCTCGACGAACATTCAAGGATCGCTCATAATAAGATCTTGCAGCTTGCAGGTCTCCATCATAATACTTAAGATCGCCAATTTTATTAAGGGAAACAGAAAGTGTATGTGTAATCTGCATGGAAGCAAGGTTGACGCAGAGAGAGAGAGAGAGAGAGAGAGAGAGAGAGAGAGAGTGTGTTATTGAATATAAAGTCGGCGCAGATCAACTAAACACAATGCAATTACCTCCACATCATCTGCTGGCAATTTTTGTAAAAACCCGACACTTTCCTCAAAATAAGTGACTGCAGAAGCAGCATCTCCTATTGCTCGACTGCAACAGACATGTGACATTGACAATCAATTTCTATCATCTAATATGTCTCAATGATTGACGTATTTCAATTTCCTAACGCAAAAGGAAAATGCAAAGAAACTTTAATCAACTCCACATTTCATAAGATTTTATATCTTTGACAGCAAGGCATCAATATCGATTAAAAAGCAGCCAGTAACTACAAATTTAGGAGCCATAGCCCCAGTCTCAAGTCTCAACCACCTTACAACTGAACACTAACTCTAGCATAAAATGCAACAAAGATCTACAACCAAAACCCTAACTAATTAATGTACCAAAAAAATTATCTCAATTGACCTATCATTTGTACATAAGAACTCCATCCATAATGAGAGAAGCCTTTTCCAGGTTACACACAGGAATGAGTTTACTGCCTGCTAAAAGCAGGCTTTTCTAAAAGTCTTTCTTTTAGGTTAAGCTATCAATACATCAGATTTTGCAATTTCTACGAGAAGTTCAATTGCTAACAATCCATTATGACACTTAATGTTTAAACATGGGAGCAAACTAGAAAAGTCCAATTGCTAACTCTCCATCATGATACTAGTTGAAACATGGGACAAACTAGATATATGATTGTTTGGAGAGAGAGAGAGAGAGAGAGAGAGAGAGAGAGAGAGAGAGAGAGAACCAGCAGTCCCCAAGCATGCCGAGGACAGCACCCAGCTGAGAACACAATTCTGATGTGCTGCCCATTTTTGCTACCTGATCTCTAATATCCTCAGCACAAAGAGTGAGTCTTGACTTAGCACTTGCCACATTTTGAGCACGAAATGCCTACACATGTGGGAGAATAACTTAAGAGCATAGATTGTCAAACAGAAGATGTGATACCACAAAGCATAAGGTCCCAATGATTAGAAATCCGATTCTATAAACCCACCCGCATGGCTTGTTGAACCAAGAAATCACCTCTTTCCAAAGATACGTCCTCATATATCACCGTCTTCTTCTCGCTAAGTTCCTCTCTATCGGCATTCTCAACGTGGGACCTCTTAATTCTACCATGCCCTTCGATAAAACGGTCAACCGTGCTCTGCAGATTCGAGTTGGCTTCAGTGCTCTCAATATCAGCTCCACAGAGTGGGCAGTCCGTAAATCGCAATATACATGCCCTAGATTCAACAACCAAGTAAAATGATCGTAAGGTCCACAAAGCCTATAGAGAATAATTCAGACAAGCACCACTGGATAAATAACAGATATGCATTCGACTGAGCTAACCCAACCCAATCTCCCCACGTCACCCAAGCAATGACTCGTATGGACACTTCCTTGGGAAGATTACTAGAGGCACAATTAACATCATTGTAATAACACGAACAGAATGACATTCATAGCTCCTCACTTGCAGAAGACATGAGAGCAGGGCACGCATTTGGTGCAATCGAACAGAAGGGCTTGACAAAGCATGCAACTGAGAGGGCCAAGCTTGAACGTCTGCGAGTCGTATCCGAGGGGGCACTTGGGAGAGACGCTCCCGGGATCCGTCTGCGACTGCGAGTCGTAGCCGAAGGGGCACTTGGGAGGGATGCTCGCGGAATCCGCGCCAGGCTCCTTCTGGTGCTTCCTGGACGACGCGTCCTCGGGACGCGAAGCTTTCACAAACGGGCAGACCGGCGTCATCTGAAGGCTTCCGCTCTAAGGTCGTACCTCAACAAATAGCAACACGAACCTGCAACTCCCCGCGAGAGACGAAACAATCCATCAGCGACCATCGATTCCTCGCCGTACCGACGATCAATAAAACAAAGCGGATCCCGAAATTGATCGGCAATTCCGATTCCGGGACCGGTGGCCTTAACCAAAGATCAATAGAATCTACGGATGCAACAATTTCAGCGGATATTCCATCATTCCCAACGCAACCCTCAACCAAAACAAGTGTCGCGAGAGAGAGAGAGAGAGACAGAGAGAGAGAGAGAGACCTGGGAAACTTCCGGCGGCGTTTCTGCTGCTGCGGCTGCTGCTTCTTCTTCTTCTTCCTCTATGTCAAATTTCGCTGCATCCGGCGAGATCGTCACGGGAATATGAATGGCAGAAAGCTCAGTTGTCCCCAGTCACCACCACTTGCCTGATTCCCCACTTTGATTTTGTATTATCGGGTTTCTATTTTCTATTTTCTTTATTTATTTGACTTCGTATTAGGAGATTAATACTAATTACGTACCTAATAATATTCGCTGAACGGTATAATTTTGGATCTTAGAAAGTATTAAAAAATAATTTTTATGTTGTGGGATTTTGCATTCCGTTTTGTTTTTTATATGATTCGGAAGGTTTCGAGTATTCTTTAATTTGAAAATAAACAATGGATATGCTTTTAAATTTTGTGATCTGGGACACGAGAGCGACAAGGGGACAATGATTTACAATTGGATGTCGAAAGATTAAATTCCTTTGTGCTTTAAAAAAATATGACTATAAAGCCTCCAGACATCTTTTGTCCTATAATAGATAAAATACATCATATTTTGATTTTGGTATATATCTAGTTAAGATAAATGGGATTAGCTCGGATAAAAATATCTTAAGAGAGAATGAGATAGATCCATATTGAATTTCTTAAAGGAGCAGACACAAGAAGAATCGAGTTTTTTCACAATCACGGCATCTCTTCGCGTCGGGCCACCTCTCCATCTCTTCGGGCCGTTTCTTCGACGGTGGCGGCCTTTAAGTGTGACCGCCTTTTCGCCATGCATAGTCGCTTCTCCGGCAGTGGCAACTGTTAAGTGTGACCGCTTTTTTGACGACGTTAGGGTGGGGTCTTTGGCAACAAAGCTAGATATATCCACGATCTTGTTCTTTAATCGATAGTTTGGCATGATAAGAGACCATGTCCCTAATTCTTTAATCACTTGAACCTTTTCAGCATTCGAAAAGGGTCTTGATATGTTATGAAGAATTCAAGGTTGATCATTAACTTTCAAGATAGCTCGCTTGAAAAACATATATAATTGCATCTTCAACTTGTAAATGGAATAAGCAAGACTGACTGGTCATTCTCAAAGGATTCCATCCAAATCAAAACCCTAGTTCTATTGGGTCTCCTTGATCTCTGCTCAATAATAATTCACTCATCAGAATTTATTGCTTTCGCTTAATAATTTCTACAGCGTTATGATATTTTAGCAAAATAGAGTCGATCTCAACTACACCTTGCCTCTATTTATCCGACTTTATATTCGAAATTCACCAAACAAGAAATAGAACATGACAAAATCTTTGAATTATTTATTATATTCTATACAATTTTATCTTGATTAGAAATTCGGACCACGAAACGCAGCCCAATATAAGATAATGTTGACTTTGATTACTAGGGGTGTGCAACCGGACCGGGTTTACCCGGAACCCGGATTGGCCCACCCAAAAAATAGGGTCGGGAATCGGTTCTTGCTCAAACCGGTCAGGGTTTCGGTTCCAATTTTTGGGAACCGGTTAAAACCGGTCCGGTTCCCGGTTCTAGGTGAAGACCCACTCGGACCGGTTTTAGAACCGGTTTTTAGTTACTTAAAAAAAAAAAAAAAAAAACCTAATGTAGTGTCCAAATAACTATGATTTTGGTTTTATGCTCGTGGTGTTTGAGTTTTTCTGGTGCTGGTTCATGCGCGCTTAATGTGGTGTCTTTTAACATGTTATTTGGATCATGCAATTTTAGTTCTTTTTTAATGGGTACAACGAAAATTGAAGTGTGATAGAAAGACTTGCACTATGTTAATTCAATGTTTTGGAGGATCATTGTTGCTTTTGGTGGATTGCAACTTTTATTTTTTATATCGGGGTTTGTTGCTTTTGGTGGATCATATTATTATTTATTATTATTTTTTGGATTATTGCTTTTGATTTATTATAATTTTTGTGGCTCATTTCATCAATGTTCATATTATTTTGACGAAAAAAAAAGGAAAACAGGTTCTCGGGTAGACCCCGAAACCGGACTGAAAAATAGGGTCGGTTCCAAAACAGGTTCCAAGATAAATAGGGTCGGTTCTCGGGCCCAAAAACTGGGAACCGGTTATAACAGGGTTGGTTTTAGGGTCTAGGTCTAGACCCGGCCCACCCGGCCCATGCTCACCCCTATTGATTACTGTAAATTTACTGCTCGCAAACGGTCGAAATAAAATTAGGCCCGGCTTGTTTGGCCTTTAGCCCGGCCCAAGATCGACCCGTTTTGGAAACTCGGAGCGCCTCCATGTTTTTTGTACACCTGAAGGAGAACCGAAAAGCCGTTAATTCTCTCTCTCTGTCTCTCTCTAGCTCTTCGACATTCTCCTGCTGTCGAAATTTCTGAGTCTGATCTTGATTTTGAACTGAGTTTAAGACTCTTAAAGCCCTAGCAGTTGCACCGGCTGCGCTCCGGCGTGTTGCACAGGTGGTAAGAGTTCAATCTCGGTGCCTTTTTTTTTTTTTTATAATAATTTTTGTTTGCCCTTTCGTTTTTGTTCATTCGTTGCGAGTATTTCAATCTATGTGCTCTTTGTGCTTCCGTTTTCCGCTCGTTTCGGCACATCTGCGATGCGATAGGGGACGAGGAGTTGGAGGTGGAAACTTGTTATGTACAATGATGAAATATTTTTCTTTTTTCTTTTTTTTTTGTGGAAAAGACTATTACGTTGTCGCAGTATTGGCACTAATATTCGGATAAGCATAAGTCGGAAGGGCTTAGTAACTTTTTTTCTTTTGCTTTGTGTAGGATTTCGCGGTAGTCCTTAATTCATGAAGTTGGCAGATCAAGCGGTTTGTTTGTGGCCATAATGGAGATAAAGGGTTTGTGGATCCTAAATCAAGTAGTTTGGAGGTGTGCTTACTGGGGTTTTCAGTTGACTAGGAATATATATATGGGTAAATTCCCATGCTTTTGGATTAGTACTTTGAGCTTCAAACGTGGCCGGTTATGTGAGAATTAAGTGACATGGAAATTGCAATGTTTGGAGCCATGTTACATCTATAGGTAGAATGAGAAGATATGGTAGCAGTTTCCTGTGAAGTCGGCGATGGCTTTCTCGTACAAGTTCATGTCCCTAGTAATGTTCTATTGGTTATGAGGGCTTCTTTTTCTCTCGTTTATCACTGCTCTGCCAAACTCAAGCTGATATTGGTGAGTAATAAGATTTCTAGACCTTTTTCATCTGGGAATTCAGCAGCTGTGTGCTTTAGTATGCTCGATGATGAAACCTCCAATTCTTACGATGGAGAAGTTCTACCAAAAAGAGGGTGCATTTCAGCTGTCAGTATTGATGATATGGTGTCTCATCATGGTGATCGTTGCTCTTCTGAGGAGATTCCCTTGTTTTTGGAAAATCAGAAGTCAGAGGAAGTTGAGATGGAAAGCATGAAACCGTTAGACACAAACTGCCAATGGATTCAAGGTTGTGAGAAGTTGTACTGGGCTAAATCGAATCAGATTAATATGTTCCGGGGCTTGGACAAGCTCTTTGATGAGAATTCAGAAGCTGCTATTGCTCTAGGATTAAAAAATGGGATCCAAGCTACTTGTAAAGTGATACATATTCTTGCCTCAAGGAATATGAATCATTTAGTGGTTCGTCTTATCTTGTATCTTGTACGGACATATCATTGTCACAAGGACTCCTCCACTCTGTTGCTAGATACTTTTCTTGATACCTGTAAGGAAAGAAGAGTACTAAAAACTGTACATAGTATGTTCGTTGATTCTTACATTAAGGAAGACATGCTAAATATTGCCCTTGAAGCATCGTTTAAAGGAAGACTGCTTAAAATTTTTCCTTCAGCTGCCGTCTGTAATTCTTTATTGCAGGCACTATTGCGATCCAACCAATCAGACCTGGCTTGGGAATTTTTGGAGGAAATGCAAAGTCAAGGAATAGGTATGAATGCCTCTGTTATCAGTTTGTTTATCAAGGACTACTGTATCAAGGGTGACATAAGAAGTGCTTGGAAGTTGGTCACAGAGATGAAAAATTGTGGGATCAAAGCTGATGTGGTTGCATATTCTATCATAGTTCACCATCTCTGCAGGATGTCCTGGTTAAAGGAAGCAACATGTTTATTGTTTAAGCTATTGGGGATGGGTTTCTTCCTGGATTCTGTTGTAATTAATTCAGTCATTGATGGCTATTGTAAGGTGGGAAATCTAGGAAAAGCAATTTGTATTTTAAGCATGTGCGGCCTTCCCCTTGACAATTTCTTGTATAATAGTTTTCTCACAAAGTTATGCAGAGATCATGACTTGTCGATTGCTTCAAAATATTTTCTCGAGATGCCTGAGGTAGGCTTACGTCCAGATTGTTATAATTATACTACCATGATCCAAGGCTATTGTAAAGCTGGAGATACAAAGAGAGCTTTACAGTACTTCGGGAAAATGTTGAAAAGTGGTAATAGACCATCCACAACTACATATGCGGTGCTCATTGATGGGAGTTGCCAAATAGAGGACATGGAAATGGCAGAGCACATGTTTCAAATAATGATAAAAGATGGTTTACTGCCTGATGTTGTCGTTTGCAACACTTTAATGCATGCCTATGGGAAGCAAGGCCGCTTGCATA
Source organism: Rhodamnia argentea (assembly GCF_020921035.1). Classification (NCBI taxonomy): domain Eukaryota; kingdom Viridiplantae; phylum Streptophyta; class Magnoliopsida; order Myrtales; family Myrtaceae; genus Rhodamnia; species Rhodamnia argentea. Next base: position 1,657,336 of record NC_063154.1, on the reverse strand, counting down.
AGGTTTTTAAGCTTTTGGGCTTGATGACAACTGTTAATATTTCTCCTGATATCATCACATACAATACTATCATTCACAGCCTAATGAGGAATGGGTTGATGACTGAGGCGAGAGATATTTTAGATGAACTTGTCCAAAGGGGCTTCTCTCCGGATGTTGTGACATTCACTAGTGTGATAGATGGGTTCTCAAAAAGGGGGCATTTTGTGGAAGCTTTTCTCATGTGGTCCTCCATGAGCAAAGTAGCTGTGCAGCCTGACATTATAACCTGCAGTGCTCTTCTCAGTGGTTATTGTAGGGCACGTAGAATGGAAGAAGCAAATGCACTATTCCGTAGGATGCTTGATGCTGGACTGAGACCTGACGTGATTCTGTACAATACTCTCATTCATGGATTTTGTAAGATTGGATGCATGGAAGATGCATGCTACTTGGTCGATCTGATGGTGCAGGGTGATATTTATCCAAACAATGTTACACGCAGGGCACTTGTCCTTGGCTTTGAAAAGATGAAGTTCAGAAATCCTGCAGAAACTGCAGACTTTAAGCTGCAAGAAATACTAGTGAAAAATGGCATTCACATAGGTGTCGATGCGTACTTATCTATGGCACATCGACCGGACAGGTGAGGCACTGTAATTGCTTGGGAGATGCCCTGGCATGTGTCTGACTACTTAACTTCTAATTGTGCACGCTGTAGTTGCTTTGGAGATGCCCCTGCATATTGTGTATGATCTCTTTAACTTTAATTGTACCATTTAAATATTCGTCATATGTTTACCTTCTGAAAGAATATGATATTAAAAATTTTTGGCTTGTGGGTCATATGTTTACCTTCTGAAAGAAAAAGATATTGAATTTTCGGTTTGTTGGTTACTTGGTCCATGTGGCCGTATTGGAGTTACTAAGTATACAAGTGTTATTTTCTTACATCAGATGTGTGTACTGGAAGATCTGACCACTCAAGATGGTCCATCGTCTAACTTTATGGGGATCAGTGAGCTTGGAGATGGGCATCTCTCAAAATCAGTGAAGGGAGTCACTTGCACTTACAAGGTAAATGAGTAGAAAGTTTTTCAGAGAATAAAGTTCACAACGCGTGATAAAGGGGCCTTTCAACAAAAGGCTAGTAAAACTTCTAATTGCTTTCAACCGATGACATTATTGGATAAACATATCAGCGATGCAGGTTGCTACCTTCAGGAGATTGAGCTGCCACAACTCTGAACTATGGCGGACAGATGTGTTTTCTTGTCTTAATGCTATACGGCCATCGGTGGGATATAGAAGAAGTCCACTAGTCGTCCGCAGCCATCTGCATTATGCCAAATTTGCACGGAAACTAAGGTAAGAGCATTCTTCTGGAAGCTTGGTTATACGGGCTAGCTTTGCTGGGTCATCAATGATATGCACTTACAGCCAGATGAGGTGGTCCCTAGTTCACCGATGACGAAGGATCAATTTCAACAACATAAAGAGGGTCAATGTTCTTTTCTGAGTCACCTTTTCCATGACTTGCAGGCCCCTTATGCGAGTTTTCGTGGGTGATCAAATTTGAGGTGATGGCCGTAATCCTTTGGAACCTTCCGTCTGCATGCTTTAATAGCAGCTTCTTCTCGAACAGCGTATTTTAACTCTAAACCAAGACCAACAGCGGCAATTTTGGGGAAATGATGGATTCAGAAGTTGTTAGGAGTGGCTTCCAGTTGCGCGGATCCTGCTTGGCCTGTTAGTTATCAGCTCCTTTCTGGGCTGAGTTACCGCATAAGCAAGGAATTCTTATGCTACGAAAGATTGATTTAGGTGGAAGGTAGGGAACCCGCCGTTGGAAATATTGATTCCGGTTCCGATTCATTCCGGTTCCTTTTTTAATTTTAATTTTTGAAATAATAAATAATAAAATGAACATAATAAATTATAAAATATAATCAAATTGTACATTGTAATAAAATGTGAGGAAAAAAAAAAAAGAGGAGGAATGAGCTTGAACTTAATGAATTATCATTAAGCGCTTACATATCTTTTTGGGTAGAAGAATCAAAGTTCATGTAGTTTTTTTACCTTTGATAACCCCAACTTACCTCATCGTCAATCGTCGCTACCCGTTGTGGTACCCGTGGCGGTGGTATATCCAATATCATCGCTAAAAAATTCGTGTTCTCGATCCAGCTCTTGGTGTCGAAATTTCGCTCTCGTCCAATTGTCGACACAAGTTTGAGCTTCCACGGACTCCGAACTTAATCTTGAACGACGAGAGTCCAAAACTAATCCTCCAACGCTAAATGTTTGTTCAACCGCAACCATTGAAGAAGAGGTTGCTAATATCCGACGAGCGATGAGGGCGAGAACCTGGTAATCGATTTGGTGACTCTGCCACTACTTTAGGATTTTGAAATCTATACTATGTTCTGCATCACGAAACTCAAATTGAGTGGTTAAATATTTTTCTAATTCAGAAATACTACATGTTGCCTATTTTTGTTTTTTTTTGCATACTCTTGAGCATATTATACCCTCTACTAAGTGAATTACCACCTTCACTACGTGAGGCAGTGGATTGTAAAGATCCGGAATCACTTAAATCATATCTACTACAAAATTCTCCATATAATACTACTATAGATTCTTTAACATCTCCTAGTATATTTGAAATATCTATTGAATCTTCCAACTATAAACAATCATGATAATACACATTCAAATAATCTAGTAAACCATCTAATTTCATACGTGGATAAAAAACAATATCAACTAAATAGACAAGAGGAATTTACAAATAATAATGCAATCATTTTTCTCGCATTACTAAAATAGTTCGAGTTAATTCAGTATCATTTTCATATTCACTAAAAACACTACCAATATTAACGCACTCTATTAAAAATAAATGCATAGTAGGATAATAAATACCAGATAAAGTCTTAGTAACATCATTAAAAATTAGCAAAAAATTTAAAAAAATTTTGTAAACGTCCCAATGTTGCGGAAGTAAAGTAATTTCGGGAATATTTTGTGAAATAAACATATATAATAAATCTTTATAATCAAAATTTTGCCGAAACAACTCGTACGTAGAATTCCAACGAGTCGGAATATCTTTTGGAAATCTTCTTGCCCTTCTCATATGTTGTTTACAAAATTTTTCCCATGATTTCATAAAATGGGGACGACTCCATAAAAATTTAATTGCACCATTTATTGGGGCGAGAGAAGTGTTAAGAGTTCGCAAACCATCTTGTACACATAAATTTAAAACATGGCAAGCACATCTAATGTGAAAAAATTGTCCGCCAAAAGTAGGTTTGCAAATATTTCTAATTCGGGAATAGAAGCGGTATTTGCGGCGGCATTATCAAAACCAATTGAAAATACTTTATTTATCAAATTTTATTCTTCTAAAACTTGCCTAATTATTCTATAAATATTATGAGCTGAATGTCTTTAATTAAAAACTCGGAATGCAATAAGTCTTTTTTGAATGGTCCAATCATCACCTATCCAATGACACGTGACACCCATATAAGAATGAATTTGTCAAGAATCACTCCAAATATCGCTACCTATATGCACACGTTCATTGAATTCCGCAAAAAATTTTGCTAAAGATTTTTTTCCTTTTTTATAAAGATGAAAAAGTTCGCGTTTAAGAGTGTTTTTTGGAATAATTGGTGCTTGCAGAACCAACGCAAGATTTATCAAATATTTCATATTAAAATTTTCACCAGTATTAAACGGAGCATGATCAAGGGCAACATATTCAGCTAATGTTTGTTTATAAAGTGCATCAGTGTAACGGAATATAGGATGAGGATTAGAAGTGGCGTACCCGGAAACTTGTTGCGTATTGTTGATCTCCGCTTATGTTGGATGTTTTTTCGTTAGATGCCAACGGAATGTTCCGTAGCCGTCTCCTTTCGTAAATTTATATGTTTGCGAACAATATTTACATTTTATATTATACTTATTTTTGTCTTCATCACGTACCTTGTCGAAGTGTAGCCACAAGTCGGATGTATTATCTCGGCCCTTCCGTTCCGGCTCATTTGCCGTTGACGTTTCTTTAACATCGGTGGGAGGATGAAGATTTTCTTGTGTTGGGATGTGCTCGACGTTCGGAATCGGGACATAGTTGATATTATCATCGTTGTCTTCCCAACATGCATACTCACGATGATCATATTCGGGAATGGGATACCTCGGAATCTCCCATAGTCATCTTGCCCTTGTCGGCATTTCCGCTTCTACTTGCCATTTTTGAGATAATTGATCGGAAATCTGATTGAGAGAATTGAGTTGGGATTGAAAGAATTGAGCGAATTGAGAGGATTTAAGAGAATTTGATAGAATTGTTGAGAGGATTTGTGAGAAAAATAAAAGGGAGATGATAGGTATTTATAGGCAAAAATACCTCGGCTCAATTATTTGATAGAATTTTTTTTTTTTAAGGCAACGGCCAATTTGGCCGTTGTGGCTTTTGGGGGGGGAGAGGGCCCGCAGGGGGGCCCGGCCGTGAGGCAAAGAGCCCAACGGCTCTTTGCCCCACTGACAACTTCTTTTTAAAAAAAAATACAGGTCGGAACCGTGGGCCAGGTCAACGGGCCGATTTCGGGCCCACGGTTCCAAATGGCCATCTCTAGTGGAAGGACTGACGACTTAATTTTTCCTTTTCAGCTACGATGAGCGACTTCTTGATATGGTTTGCACATTCTTTTTGTAATTAGCGACGACTACAATAATTACATTTTCGTGCCATTATTAAAAAAAATTAGCAAATTCCCCATCTATTTACTTCATTTCGACCATCATGGATGACCATGAGATCGTTTTCGTTGATACTTGTCGTCTCCATGGGTGATGGCAACGTTTCCTAGATTCCATGAGCTAGATCCAGCATCTCCTGCAAAAATAGCTAATCATCTCCCACCGACTGGCAAAAAATTTCCTCTCATTGCTTAACTGATTGGAGAGTTACGCACTTGCACACGCGGAATTCGTCCAGTCGCATCAGGGATTTCATTCTACCCAGAATACCTGCCTGACTTTTTACTAGCTCATGCGGAAGGCACCGAATTGCCGGTTTCTGGTATTTCGCCTCCTAAAATATGAAGGCAGAGGAAGATCTCTGTGCCATGGTGTGACGATCGGCATTCATCAAAATCCTGGAATGAGACTGAGCATATGGGGTTAACTACGGCCAGATGGACAGAGCAAAAAAACCAATTGAAGTAATACTACCACCTTTTTCCCCCTTTCCTTCCTTCTTCCCCCTTCTTTTATACACAAGTACAAAGAATATTCAGGTTATTTTACAAAAACCCTTAAAAATCTATGAATCACAGGTGGACAAAATTTACACCTTCAATTCTAAAAGAATACATCTCCCAAGGGAATCCTAAGCAGCTATACCAAACCCACCACTTAAGAAGATCATATAGAAGAAAAAGTCATCCTGAAACCCAGCAAGCATCCATCTACAAACGAAAGGACCACAAACTACTGTACAGAGAAACCCACAATCCATCCATACAGAATCTCTCCCCTTTTTGCCAAGTTTTTGCAATATCCGATGCTTTGTGTCTGCCAACAGGGTCAAAGGACCACACCCAAAAAATCCATGTGCACGGCCAAAAGAGCACCGTTGGATCCATCGTCACAAGAACATGCCACATTACTTGACCCGAAATTCGTGCCTGAAAACAGTTAGGTTCTGAGTGAACTTATCCCTGTTCTTCGAATCTAGGCTTCGAGTGACATCCGCCATCAGTTTGTCAAAACATAGCGAAAGCCTTTGATGCTGATCCACCGGCTGTTCACATCACACAAACACGTAACTATCAGAAAACATGAAACAGGATTTCAAAGCTCATCAATTGAAACCGACAAGCACATGCAGAGATGGGACTTTCATTGGCTGCAAATCTGACAGACCTTCAGCAATTCTTCATCTACTACTAAATAAACTACTTTATGAAGATTTCTCAAGTGTTTTATGTTTACATGAATGCTTGTGAAACCTAGGTGCAACATTTTATGCCAGAAATCAGGTATGCTTACAGAAGAATCACTCCTTTAGATACAAAACAATTGGCACAATGGAAACCATCAACTATTTGTATTCGCAAACCAAACGCCATTTGTTGCAAAATGGGATCATTGCCATAAACACAAATCAATCAAAAGGGGCTTTGTAGTTATAAAAACCAAATTAGTCCTTTTCATTTGTGCTTTCAATTCAACTAAATGTTGTCTCCATTACCCAGCATCCCTCCGACAACTATTGCTCCAATATTCCATAATTTCTCATAATGCAGGCAACAAAGGATACTCCCAACCTACCAATCCAATCATATTCCTAATTGCCAGTTATCCTGGTTTACTACTTTAGGCTAATGATGAGCAGACATTAACCCAAGGTACAGTCTGATTGTAGACACTTGTCCGTTTTCCTTGAAAATAACTAAACTTTGACCTTCCTACTTGCATACAGAGATATCTAGCATATAATATAACAAAATTTTAACTTACTTGTGATGCCAAAATCTGAGCCTTCAAATCCGAGAATATCTGCAAAGACGTGAAAAGTCTCAGCTAAACATCAGTGCCACGAACATATCCAACTTGCATAAGCGAATTCCAAACGGAAATGACAATACTTATCTAACATGAGAAAAAGATAAGAACCCATGTCATCTAACTCTAAATACAAGTAAAAATGGAGCTCTACTTATACTCCATGACTTGCCAGTACCCCTTCCGACAAAAAATTGCAGGAAATGACAATGATTGACTTAAATACTTGAACCCACAGAGGGAAATATGGGATGCTCGAAAATGATACAAAATGCGTTACGCAATGGCATGGACTTGATATGCAATTATCATGCAGGTGTAATACATTACACTACAAACATTACATTACCAAGGAAAACATTCATCATTAATAAACAAGTTTAGAAAAGAAAAGCAACTGTAAACCAGTAGGCAAAGCTAATAAAATCTGACCTGCTCACTGATGAGGATCAAGCTGAGCATTGGTCTGCTAAGACTCCATTGGTTTCCACAATCCTCGAATAAAACGATCTCAAACAGAGTCTTTAATATCTATAAAGGAGAACATAAAAGTCTGAGTGCACATTTCAATTTGAGCTCATGAATAAACAAGAAATAGATCTTCCCTAAACTAAATGTCAAACAAAAGACAAATTTACGCATGTCATAGCCCTTGAATTTTAATTGCAGGAAATAAGTCCTAATTTTTCTTTTTATATCATTGTCATTCTTATTTCGCAGAAGTCATTACCAAGAAGCTACCGCACTGGGGATACTTAGCAAAATCAATATATAGAAAAAAGTGGATAGCTTTCTTACTTCTGGAAACAAGGTTGGGCAATCTGCAATACGTCGAGCAAGATTTATTGCAGCAGGTGAATTGGGTGCCTCACCCATCGTGATGTTGTTGAAGTAGAATGCCGCCAAATTATCAACAGCAGATGCACACTGAAATGGAAAAACAAAATTAACGTGTTACCTGTACAATACAGAAAAAGTGGTGGCACTTAACCCGAAATAAGACAGGCATCAAATAACTTTTTCTGGTAATACAAAAGCTTATGTCGGACCTTCTTCATGAAAGCTCCATAATACTACTCTCTGGGATATATATGTCCACAATGGCGGTAATTATATATCATGTTCTGAGATATTCCTTATCCAACAGGCCAAGACAACTCACAGTTCCAGAGCTATTTTTATGCATTCTCACTTTTTGATTTAACACCTTGATATATACCCCCTTAAAATGAAGAGAGGATCAACCAATTACGCACCTGAGATGAGATATTTGTATCCAACCCTTTAAGACCCGATTCAAGTGAACCAACAATATGCATGAAGGTACTTGTGTCGAGATTCAGAATAATAACTATGTGGCTGCTGAATAGAACCTCTAGGAATGCAAAGTAGGCTCTTGTTAACTGCAAATGAGAAAAAGACATGAGTTATTTGTGTGGTGGCATGGCCCGTCAAACAAGCCAAAAAGAATAATGAATACAATTGACCACTAATGATTCAATGCAAACTACTTCTTCATTAGAAATGTCTTCAATTCTGCACCATAAACATAACAACATGATGCTCTTTCTTTTTCCGGATAAATACTCTAAAATTACAGAAACATATTCCTATAAACGGCATTACTACAATCATCCCAGACCAGAAATAAAAGGTATCTCAATATGGTGGTTTGGGCAGAATTTGATCGCACATAGAAAGATATGGTGATTGAATAGCTATTGTTAGCAAAGCTGTCCATATCAGAGGAACCCATGTCTCACATACCTTCCTATATGCTAAGATATCAGCCAGAGGAATTGAAAGTGTCATCTTCAAGGCTATATCAAGTGCATCTGAGAGTGCCCTATCACCATAAAGCTCGAACACACCAAAGTTGACGTAATTGCCGGCTAGAGCTGCAATCAACATGCATATGTTTACAGGCGATTATAACATGTTGAGGAAGTGACTGACAAGTAATCAATCATCCTGAATATTGGCGATAGATAAGAGGATCCTACATCAAATTGCAGAATAGCAAAGTAATATGGATGTGACAGCAAAGAAAGGAGGGAGTTAAACCATTTCAACACTCACACTCAGGTAAGCAAAAGCTGCACCCACAAGAAAGGTGCTAACATAGCGACTTTATAGGCAGTGAACAAGCAACAAGTAAATTGCAACATCGACTCAAACAGATTTTTCCCATTGCCCAGATGGTGACTCCAGTAAAGTTGTCAGCATTAAACAAGTGAAAGAAACAATGTTTGCTTAATGGTAGTATATATTTTTGGAAATTAAGTACGCATTAAAACAACGAACTTTATTGAAAATATCAAAGCACTCTGCTGTGAGAAAAATTCAGACGTGCTACATAAAAATATTTGTTGTTTCTTTTTTCCTTAATGTGCTAGGCACAATCAGCTGCTTGGTAGAACAGAAACCTGACGTTGGCCCAAAAGTCTACTACTCAACTCACTGAAGTGAGTGGGAGTATTCAACAAAGGTAGAATTTTTGTCACCACTTCTGTTCATTATACCTAGCTGCCAGCAAAATATGGAGGACAAGGGCCCTCTCAGAAGGCTAAAAGTGGATAGAGTCAAGACCATTCCATTGTGGCTAACAACCTATCCTCTCCCGCTATACATACTCTTCTAATTCTTCCATTATTAGGTTATATCGGTGCTGCAAATTCAAAGAAAACATGTGCTGAACTAAATGGGCCATTTGAAACTATCCATTCAAAGAGAAACAAACAAGAACATGCTTATAATCAATGGAAAAAGGTAAAAAATTCACAATAGCACCTAATCAAGCATGCATCTCGTTAGAATCACCGATATAAGCTGCTTCTTTAGTGCTCTTACCTCTAGACAGAATAGTGAAAGAAATCCAAATCCCCTTGTATTTGAAAGCGTATATATCAGCAGCATTTGGGAGAGACAATATTCTTGACCCATAGGCTACAATCAATTTACTGACTTCACGGAAAAGAAGTATTCCGTTGGGTGAAGATGAATCAAACGTAAGACGCTGGGCTTTGTTCAACACAAACTCAGCCATGAATTTCAACATTGGGGTAGTAACCTGCATTTTTCAACAATAACATGACTATCACTTGCAAAATATTCAAGGCAAGAACCTATGAGTATCAGCCAGAGCATACAAAAATAAGACAAATGATTAACCAAACAATAATCAGGACAAACAAATATTTTCTTCAAAAACTAATGACCAGCGGACTGCATCCAGAAAGGACAAATTTACAGGCCAACAGGCATTCAAATGGTGGTTGAAGTTTGGGGGGTTGAGGCATAGGTTACCAGTCTGGTATTCACATCCTAGCAAGAGCAATAAGAATAAAAACACGACCACAGGCAAACTGACATAAGGAAAAATTCAAGGACAAAATATTTGAAGTGCATATAATCATTTAAAGGAACATTTCAGAAACTAACAAACATAAGTGCATGCTTCAAGTGCTCAACTGGAAAAGAGCGCGTGTATGCATGTATCCAGTTCTCTGCATGAAACAAAATTAACCACCTAAAACATACCTCTGGCGTATCAGACCAAAGAGAGATGCCTTTCAAAAGAAGGGGCATATGAGCTGGATATAGCCAATCGAAAAGAAGCCCATAAGTTCTCCGACTGCAAGACCAAGTACATTCATTATCACAGCTTATACTTTAACACTGTCAAGCACGTTCAAACATAATATCAAATCACATGCCTATTTGTAGCCATTGCAATTCCTCTCAGATCCCTCATTAACCCAATCAATGCATACTTTACAGCATCTGTACGAAACATCGAGTCAGGTGTTGATTCCAAGCTTATGAAAACCTGAAACACAAAAAAAACAAATTGGTATGAAAATCAGATCGAAACGCTACACCCATATGGCATGGGGACTTTGACTAGAGGCATATAAGGTGTGCTGTTATTACCGAGTGAAACCATCAAATGAAAGAGTGCCTACCATATCAATCTTTAGCACTTATTTAACATTTAATAGAAAGGGTCAAATTAACAAGTGCCCCGAGTCTGGCCAAAAAGAAAGCCAGTGCCCTTGGGGCACACATCTAGTATGCTTGATTTGATATAATTCCATTTTCAAATCAGTGACTGCACGTAACAGTATATCGAGCAAACAAAATAGGGATCCGCCTCAAATCCAATCGATTTCTCCATTGTTCCGGAGAGTTGTAAGGGAAGTAAAACTGAGACTGCATTCGCTTTCCTCTCAGATTAAACTGAGAGCCCGATCCCCATTGGAGGACAAAGGAAAGGCCATTAAGGATTATGACATTCCACCCCCTCCACCTAAAATCAAGTTGCAGTATGGGAACGCTCATACCATGAGGGGGGAAAAAAAACAAAGCTGAAGCACCAAGTAATGTCGACCAAGTGTATTGCTAACTGTAAAATTTCCTTAATTTGAACCTTAACAAATGCCCATGGGCACTCATTGACAAAATCCTATCAAAATGCGTTGACACAAGCATTTCACATTAACGGGAGCAAATGCATCCCAAATGAAGGGGGAAAAAACCACGAGAATGGAAAGGAATTGTTAAATTATTGATTAGTAAGACCCTTCAAATGTTACCAAATGAATCACCATAGAAGCAAAAGGCTTACTTGCAATAGGGGCTCCATCGATGATTTAAATTTCAAGGGGCTATCCTCCAGGAAAATTAGCCAGCCAATAATATAATAGAACGTCGTCCTACTGCGCGAGCATCTGTATTCCTCCAAAAATGGGAAGTGTTCCCTCTGCATTCATAAGCATGGGGCAAAAAAAGCAGATTAAAATTTGCAAATCACCTGCAAGGGTAGGGAAAATAAAGAAGCAGGAAATTTATAAAACTAGAATTACCGTGTGATTTGCAATTATGAATTTAACAGAGTCCAACTTCAAAAGGAGCTTTCCAGTCATGTAGCTACAAAAATTTAAAGGCAATAAAAAATATGTTAAAATTGTAAAGGACACAAAAACAACCATACTGCTCGAGTTGAAGAGACTTATCGAATGACTCACCCCGAAGCCAGCTCCAAAAACAAACTTAAGGTGTGATCAATGACTTCTTCGCTCTAAAATGGAAATAGAAATAAAGAATCAACAGAGAAACAATAACCATAAATATCGCAAAAGAACAAGATGAAATAAACTTTACCTCAGTGTAGCATTTAAGATTTGTAGCGATCTTGCTCATAATCACATTCAAAAGTAACAAATGATCATGAATTCCAAGAAGCTCAGACAACCGGGCGTATAACTGCTGCAACAGAACAACAAGAAATTGTAAGGCTATGAATGAGAATAGACAAAGAAATCTCATGAACATATCAGCATAATTACTTTTGAAGAATGCATAGCCTGATCACCAACATAAGACTTTCTGAAGTGCTGAAAGAAGGTAAGTAATGCTCGATCGAGCCTTTGCTTGCTCATTTGACCATATCTCTGTGACAAGGAAGGACAAAGGTATTATTAATGCAAATAGAGACCTGCAGAACTGCTCATCAACTAACAAGCAATATCTACAAACGGAGGGATAGAAACAGAAGGAATGGAATCTCTTTGCAATTCAATCTCGACCAACTAGCAATAGCCACTTAAATGCTCAAAAAAAGTCCCAAACGCTTCACTTAAGACATTCATCGAAAGTAGGAAAATTTGTTGTTAAACAAAACAACCTTATATGCAAAAAAATATACCCAGAAGAGGAAAATAAAAGGCTACAACTCAGTAACCCAAAGGGGAAAACTGATCAGATAAGAGGAGCATAAGGACTAGGACCATTTTTCGCCATGACGCCCCTCCATATACCTGAAGAGCCTTAAGAATCTAGCTTATTTATGTGAGGGAAATGGGAAGGATGCAAAGCCACAACAAATCTCACAAGGGTATCTTGACCATTCAACTTCATAAACCAAAACACACAGTTAAGTGTCCCGTCCTCCTCTAAAAGTTCATAAATAATCACCTTAACGACAGTTTGAAGCCACTAAAAGTGAGCAAAAACCGTGAAAAAAAAAAAATCTCATATCAAACTTCAAAACAATATACCAAGAATTTCCCTGAAACTGAAATTGTCCACAATATATACTTATCCATAGCCAAATGAACCCTCAATGTCTCATTTCAGAATAAAATTCTTAATTTGAAATGTATAATAGACAAATTACCTGACTGTGCGACCCAGTGTCGGTCACATTGATTAACTGCAGAACACGAGCAGAAAGTTCTGCATCAAGCACTTCTTGCGACTCCATACTGCACCAAAATGATGTCAAAAGTTAATTATAGCAACATTCAACATCTATATGCGCCTCACTTTCATGAATGGAGCGGTCCTCATATGGTGCCCCCAAATAAAACATTCATGGGTCCATTCATTAAGAGCGACACGGAGATTAACTAATCAGAGAGAAGAACCATCAATGCATTGGGTTTAAGAAGTCTACAAATGAAAAAAGAATAGAAATGTTACCTACAACCAATGCATTGCTTTATTTTGACTATAGCGGCAATTATATGGACAATCCAAGCCAGTTTAGCTTCAAGAATGGACAGATCACTACTGTCACCTGCTGATAATCGTGCTCTCTCCTACAGAGAAAAAATTGATTGCATATTGGACCCATTTCAACGAATTCAGGAAAAATATGCCAACACAATAGAGATATACTGTGTATGTTTGCAGAATAGGCTCCATCGTTTGTATTATGTACAAACTACTGCTCTCATACTGCAACACAAGATAAAAGAGAGATTCCATAAGACAATATCTAGGCAATTCAACCAAAATCCACTATATAATAGGTTGGCTCTTTTGAATTTTCAAAACAAAAAACAACCAGTAACAGTATAATCGAAAACAAATAGAAATAAATAAACAATGAGACAGATATCAGAACCTGAAATCTACAGAGATAAGGGAAGCAGTCAAGCTGATCCTGAAGAAGTTCAACATTGTCCAACGGATTCTCTGAGGGATCATCTGGAAATCCAGCCTGTGCAGCGCATTTAGAAGTCATTAAATAATACCTTTTGATAAGCAACAAAAGCAACACATAGTCACCGCAACAATAAGCAACCTGTATGGAATCAAACCGTGAAGTAATAAAACCTTCAGTGATCTTAGGTACAAACTCATCCAGCAAGCATGGTGCATCACCCTTCAAGTAGGGTACAGATGTCACCAATCTTGACCACAATCCCAGAAGGTAGTATACACTGCTGCTAGCCCACTGATGAAAAGGCAATTATTAGTATGCGGACAATAGGGATCCTAATGTGAAAAATGGAACAAGGCATCAGCAAACCTGCCAAGATTGCAAGGACTTCAAAGTGAACTCCGCTACCAACCGTATCCAGTCACCATAGCCTTCCACATTGACAAGTTCTGACAACTACATTAGATTTTCAAGAACTCAAATGAACACGACCGGTTGTTCCACATGCGTAACAGTATCACAAGTTAAAATTAGATAATGGGGAGGAAAAAAAACACGAGCACTTCAAATATACACGAGAACATAGGAAAAGGGTGCCTGCACATGAAATAACAAAAAAAAAAAATCGTATAATTCGCACTATTCAAGAAAACTGACCTTATTATCAGGGTAGATTCACAATTGTATGAAATAATTAATGAATTACAATAAAGGAAAACAAACAGCATGAAGCCACAGTTGTTTTGGGTTCTGTTTTTCTGGTTGGGACCCTTCATATTCCAGTCACCTTGAGTCCAGTTAGCATTATCTGGGTTTGACTTAGCTTTTTCAAGTTCCAGTCAATTAAGTTTCAAAAGGTTGATTCACTGTTCAATAAATGGATATGGAAAAAGGATCAAAGAAAAAGCAACAAAAATACAAGCAAATACGTCAATGCTAAGAGCATAAATCCATACGCCAATCAAGTCTAGACACGTTCATAACACATGCTCATACTCAAACTTGAAATGGTGAAGTACGGATAGCACCACAGTAAAGCAGCAGCCAACATGTACAATACCTGATAATTTACTCTAAAGCGCCCGAGAAGTCGACAAAACTCATGGTAATTGTCATGATCAGCAAGACCTAACACCAGATCGACAAAATTTCTCCATAGTAGTTAGCGATGTCCATTGTAATAAACTTCATCATGCACATGCAATATTTAGACAAATTATCGACCCAAGAAAGCAAATCCTACCTTGTCCTGTTTGCAAAATTTCTTTAGTTCCAGTCATCAGATGCGCCAAGAACTTGGAACGAGCAGCATCATTAGTAAACAGAGAACGTCTTACCGAAGCTAAGCGCACCAAGCATTCAAGTGCCTGCAGAACATAAGCAGAAACTTCTGATCAATTAGAAGTTTTCAGCAAGCTCATTGATAGAAGCACAATACTACATAGATATGGAAGAAATCAACCATCGAGATGATTCACTTCCTAAAAATGCAACCAAAATGACAGGGCGCTTTCATCATGCCAGTTATGGAGAAAACGCAGATAAATAATCCGATATGCTGGCAAAACACAACCACACACCCTGACGCAGCATAAAGTCATTATCCGCGACCCCTTCTTACTTCCACCTACCAATTACTATTCAACTCAACACAAATTCAACAGATAAAATCTACTTAAGGAGTAAAATACGATAGATACTCTACCCTCGAAAATATGCAACAAAAAAGTTTAAGTTCAAGCAAACCATCACAAAGACTGTATTCCTAGTTGTTAAATCTGAAAGAGTGGTAAAATACTACTGTCGATAACTGTCCGTATGCAAAATTTTGGTGAAATATTGACTTAACCTGAGTATCTATTGTCAAGCCAAATATGGTGATTAATCGACCGATTAATAAATTAATTAAAGAGAACACTCCAAAAAAGATCTTTACCGGTCTTAGTGCACTTATCGGAACACAATACTTCCCAAGACAGAGAGTGTGATGGGACAATCAATGCACTTATGGCTAACAGCTAACTTAATCTACATCTACAAATGCTAACAAAAATGAAGCAACTAAATTTCAAGCTACAAGGCAAGATAGCAGTGACACGGCAAGCAATACGAACAATGAATTGAAAACCATACCTCTTTTGAAAGAGGAGCATTTCCAATAGCATAATACTCAAAAAAGATCTGGAGCGTAGAAGGATCCTCCAAAACCATCCTCCAAGATGATGGAATCTATAGTCATAATATTATGTTAAGACTATTCAACACGAGTATTTGATTATAAAAAAAAATAAAATTACAAAGCCATACCTGAACCGTACCAAACTCTTCTGAACTTTCATCAATAGAGGTCCCCACAAAATCAAATGACAAACACTTAAGAGTGAGCGAGAGTGCTAGCTCTTGTAGACGACTCGCCGCTGCACGTACAGCATTGAATCAAACAGATTATGAAGCAGGATACAACACTAAAAGGTCCAAAAAGTATTTTTCTAATTAATTCCTATGTCCGCTTACCATCATTTTTCAGTTGATGCAGAGATGTCAACGATATCTGGAATATCTGGGAAAGTGATTGATCCCTAAAGGAGCAAGCAACCCTTCTGTGGTGCGTTGATGGCAGGCCTACATTAGACTGCACAACCACGAAATGAAGAAATCTCTAAGAAATTCAAAAGAAACAAAAGGAACCATCACTATATTTCCTACAAGAGAAGTTACGAGGGCAATCTCAAAAAGATTTCATCACTTTTCTCCTCTTCACAAAGAACCTTACGGCCAAACCAACAATATTTCATATCTCGCTGAGAAAAATCAGTGAAGGTACTCAACACTTGTACTTCTGTTGACTCCTCCTTTAGATAAACTTAATATCAGGTGCTTATGAAATTGACCACTGTCAAATTGTCACAGAATAAGAAATAATTCTTGCACCAAATATTAAGACAGTGTTCAAGAAAAATAGAGAGAAGGCAGGAAAACATCCCAACCTGGTTCATTTCTGAAACAAGTTGATTCAATATCTTCAAACCAATTGCATAATGATCAGATGTTGCCTGTTGACAAATAGAATATCAGAAAGGAATACCATCACGACAAAATATACTTAGCAGTTATAATAACAAGAAAGTGGAGCCAGCTCCATCCAATCCCGAGGACTATGTCTAGAGCAAGACCCGTCAAAGCGAAAATCGCACCTATCTCGCTGGTGTTTCTGTAAGAAAGTGCGCACGTTACAAATGGGATTGTGTTTTAGAAAAGTTCTTACATATCTCATTCAATGTGGATATCAACTCTCACTAGTAGATAAAAACAGTGGAACAACCCTCCTTTATAATCAAAGGTAACGATTTGAATAGATGAATCTTATAATAAATGAGTCTACCATCAATTACAAGGCCAGTCCTAAAGAATGATTCGCAATTAAAAGAAATTAAGTATATTTTTTCCCTAATTAAAAGAACGAGCAGAACATGTCTTTATCTGCAATTAGGTGATTCCTCCACTATATAGTCACAAACACCAGTTTGCAATATCTTTACCAAAAAAAAAAAAACACCAGTTTGCAATAGGGCAGTATCAATAATTACTAGGGATCGAAAGGTCGCAGGACCATAAGCAGAGGAATCACAAAATAATCGCGATATTTAGGTGACATGACATTTACCCAAGTTAGACATCCACGTCACAGCTGTCATTATCCTTCCTTCGCAAATAGATTAGTTCAAGGACACTAATCCAACATAGAGACACAAGGTTTATTACCCGTAGAATGCAACAATAAATGTGCATGTACAACTGGCAGCAAAGTATAAAATGTGCATTTGTACATGAATAACAACTGAGAGTGCTCGGTGAATAGTAATATCGACCTGGCTCAAAAAGTTAGTTGCTTCTTTCACCACATCTCGAAATCTGTCATCGTCAAACCACCCAAACTTCGTTATACGGCACAAGAGTTGAATCAATGATGCCGTCACAAAAGGCTGTAGTTTTGGACCTCTGGTTGCGAGATAATTAATTAGGTAGTTTCCTATAAAGAAAACCAACAGATTTAGTTAAGGAGACAAATACAAAAAAGGAAGGGAAAAAAAAAAGAATGCAGACATAACAACCAAAATAGACTGTTGGAGTCTAGAAGATTACGAATATCAAGACGCAGCTGTAGAGCAAGAGTATGCTCGGTGACTTGCTTTAATAAGCTCGAACTAGCGAGCATCAACGCGTAGGGAGTCAACGCATTGTCGAGGATATACTGGCACTGTGAGATGTAATCTGTGTTAACCGAAAAGCATTTCAGAGTGTTCTCGGCATGCGCCCGTTCAGCTGAGTCCTGCGAATTGTACAACCTCTCACACAGCGCCTCTAGTTGCGCCAAGCTCTCCATGATAACTAAATCTGATTCCAAAAAACAAATGCCAAATTATTAGAAGACAGCCAATGTCAACGATAAGCGGGGGACCGAAATCCACGCGCAAGTAACGCGCTTGAAAGTAACAGAATTCCAGCAAACACTACCCCAATTAGTTCTCTTTCAAAAGTGGAAAAAGAAAAAAAGGCGAAACCATTTTGCTTCTTGAGTTGGCTTGTTGTCCCTGCCAAAACTAGGACACCATTTCCACGTTAGAGTACCATTCGGGAGTTTAGAGTTTTAAGCTTTGTTAACTTGAATGAGGAGAAAACTCTCCGGGGAACATTGTCACTGAAAACCATTTTTAATCACTAATGTCAATATTTGGTCCAAACGAACTTAATTAAACCACATAAATGGATCGATCAGCCACCAGCATACTACTTCCGACGTTTGCCAAAAGATTGCTCAAACCCGCACTTCACGAAACCAACACCGCAGTGATCATCGGCCAACAAACCGCAGATTGTAGGTGCTTTGTCTAAAATCGCGAGGCTTACTTCCGAGACTGACAACGCGATGGATCACGCACAGTATCGGTGGCAATGCGCATCGCAAGAAGGACAAAACTCCGGAGAATGCGATTCAGAGAGCCCGACTTACGCACTCAAGCCCCGTCCAAATCACGCCACACCGAAGTTACGACAGACGGCACAGAATCAAGCCAAATCCCAAAGAGGCTCAGGAAAACAATACCGCTATCGGCGATTGATTTATCAGTAGTCCGGGATCATTTTCCTCCTCTGATACGGAACGCCGGGGCGGATCTGAGATCCAGAGACTCGCGCCACTGTCGATTGAGAACGAGCGCGGTCGAACCTTTCTCCTCGCTTTCTTGCTCGCCTCGATCGAAATGGAGAAACTGAACACACAACGTGAAAGTCTCGCAGCGAGCGACGGGGAGAGAGGGAGGGAGACAGAGAGTGGACGGTCGGAGTTTCTCTTGGCTTCTTACAATAGAGAGCGAGAGAAGGGGGAGAGGGAGCGCTTTTATGCGATGGTAATTTGTGGTGTGATCAAGCGTACGGGTAGAATTTGTCTGAGTCGCGTCGTGACCGTCCGATGGGGGGGTCCGCGAGGGAATCTAGGGCACGCGTTAGCGTTGGTTTTAGAGAATCTATTGTTTGTCACGCTCACGTCTCCCTTTTGTTGCGTGCCATTGTTTCGCGGCTATATTAACTGATCGCTCTTGTTTAATCAGTCCCGGGTCCAAAACATCGGACGGTCCAAATTGCTTTGGCCCATTCGGATCGTTTGGTCGCTCGAAGGCAGCAGTATTTCCGTACATGCTCGCTATTTATTTTCGCAAATTTTCGAGACTTTTTTTAGGAAAAATGACACAAATAATCTCTCAACATTTACCTAATGTGCATTATAATCTCTAAACTTTTAATTTGTTTAATGTGGTCCATGAACTATAGTCTAATATGCAGATATGATCCTTGAACTTTTAAATTGTGTAATGTGGCCCTAGACTTTCAATATGTTCAATTAATCACGGAACTATAATAATATGTTCAATCTTCTCCTTAATTTATATTTGATAAAGGAAAATATTGAACGTTACTAGGTTGAAGATGCACCAAAAGTCCGAAGACCGTATTGAACAAATTAAAATTTCAAGGACCACATTGCACATTATGCTAAAGTTTTAGTATCATATTCAACGAATTAAAAGTTTCGAAATCACATTACATATCAAGCCAAATTTAATGGATCATTCATGTCATTATTCATTGCTTTTAATATTTTCAGCCTACGTTACGTGTAAGTCGCATTTTTGTGAACGTTAGATAATGTGAAATGACTCATTGAAGGTCAACCGATTATGTGGGAAGTACCTAATAATTTCTCGGTAAATATGGAATTTCAAAGATATAGCCAATAGTTTTTTACCATGGTAAATTGATTAATGACCGTCGATAGATAGATTAATATATAGATACATGGATAGATAGATAGAGATACGCACGTACCTTTAGTTTTGAAAATCGAGTCTCACGTAGGTGGTTTTAGTTAGATTTAAAAACAATTACTTCGACCAAAAAAAAAAACAATTACAGTTTTCGAAAAATAAAATGCAGTTTGATAGGTAAGAGTGGAAATGCCGTTTCGAAGACAATAATAAGATAGGTTTACTGTCTAGCTTGTGATTTTTTTTGCTAAAAATAAATGATTTGAAAAATATTTTCCTAAAAAAATTCTTTATATTTGCTTACAAAAAATGAATGAACCAAAATATTTCCATTGTTAATAAAAATGATTAAACGTAAATTGTTATTGATGATGACAATATTCTTATCGATTAATCATTTTAAGTGAGACAAGAGATTGGTTTTGGGAAAATATTTTTTGAGTCATATATTTTTTATAAAACAAAAGAAGAAATCTTACATGTTCGGTAATTTCAAATTATTTGAGGAACAATGGTCGCACATCAAGGCAAAGCTTGATTCTTTTGTCTCACTTTCAAACTCGTAAAACTATCCTAGAGGTCCTATATATCATATGGGTGTGGTAATCTAGAAAAAAAAATCTTATCTACATTGGAACTCAAAATAATATTTTTTTAATTCGATCATGCCCCTATTGGCTTGTTTGTTAGGCTTTGTGTTTGTTTCGTGAAAAAAAAATGATTTGAAAATATTTTCTGAAAATAATGGCTGGTATCGTTTGAAAAAATTAAGCAAAGATTTGTTTTTACATTATGACCAATTTATATTTAAATTTTTTTGTGAACGATGAAAAAACTTTTGTTTTTATTCGACTCCGTTGATTTCGCATCTAAGAAAATGTTTTCTGAATTTTCCGACATTCAATCCACAAAAAATAAAACGAGTCAAAGAAGACATTTTTCACTCATAAAAAACACCTTCAAAAGTGATTTGAAAATAGTTTTATCTTTTTTTAGAAGAAGAAAATATTTTCCCTCATCTTTCCTTCCTCCACTCCTTCACATTCTTTTTAGTTTTAGTTATTATTATTTATTATTATTTTTTAAATCAATTTTTTATCATTTATCTTTTTTTAATTCTTTTATTTTATTCTCCCTTCTTCTTCGGCCAGTCACAAGCGAGTGAGGCTCAAGAAGAAGAAGGGAAAATAAAATGTAAAAAGGAAAAATAAATAAAAATAAAATTTATTAAAAACAGTGCATGGAAAAAAATCAAATATGATTTTCCATATTGAACAACGAAAAATATTTTCCTGGTCATTTTCAAATTTTGGCCGAACATCGGAAAATATTGACATTTTATTGAAAAATGACTTCCTGAAAAATATTTTTAAGAAACATCCAATTTTTTCGCGAAATGAATATAGCCTTTCTTTTTTTAAGCAATAAAAGTAATCATTCAAAAAAGTATTTTTTAAATTATTTATTTTTCGCGAAATAAATTGATCTAACATGCTTTAAGCAAGGAACGGCACCATAATGATTATCAGATATTTTCTTAAGACAATTTTGAATGAATTATCGCGCTTGTAAAATTTCACCTTTTAATTAAAATCTCACGAGACTCACTTGTCTTTTTCTTTTTCAATTCGAAAGACCTCACTTGTAATTTTTAGAAATGAAAACATAAAAAAAGTCCACTTGGCATAGAATTTTCCAGTTTTAGCGAAAAATTTTCATTAAAAGATATTTTTAATCTCACGAGACTCACTTGTCTTTTTCTTTTTCAATTCGAAAGACCTCACTTGTAATTTTTCGAAATGAAAACATAAAAAAAGTCCACTTGGCATAGAATTTTCCAGTTTTAGCAGAAAATTTTCATTAAAAGATATTTTACGGAAAACGCTATGTGCGCCAAAGTTAGAGGTGAGCATGGTTCCAGGGTAGAACCGAGAACCTGGAATTGGAACCCGTAGGATCCTGTCTGGTTCCAGGTTCCAAGGTATGCGGGATAGGTTCCAGGTTCCAAAAATTGAAGAACCTGTCATAACGGGTAGGTTCCGGGTTCCACTACCTAGAACCTGGAACCTAGATTTTGAAATAAATTTATCATTTTTCTTTGTATATATTTTTGTACGATCCTATAATGTTCTATGGCATCCGATGAACTGGAGCCAAACAAATTTTTAGGTTTCAAGTTCCAAAAAATGATAAGCGTGCTCCAATGGATTGGTTTCGGGTTCTTAATATAACATGTACGGAATCTAAAATTACTCACCTCTACTTTCTCTTAGATGTCACATCATTCACTCTCATTTTGCTTAACTAAAAATGAAAAAAGAAAATAAAATAAAAGAAATTGATAGGTTATCGGGTACCCTGGAACCGACCCTATAACCTGTGATGGGGTAGGTTCCGGGTTCCAAAAAATGAGGAACCTATTCTGACTAGTAGGTTTCGGGTTCCAAGTGGAACCCGCAATGAACCCGGAATTGCTTACCCCTAGTCAAAGCCGGCCAATTTTACCAACTTAGCACGCAAGATCGTAGACCATTTCGGTTTACGGTGATTAGCGATCACGTTCGCGCTAGCATTGCAAATGCGAAGAGGACCAAGAAACGGCGGGCAACGGAGTCGTCGAAGCACGATGCCTTGACCGCGGAGGACCTCGCCGGGCGCCTCGGCCGGAGCTTCCCCAAGTACCGGCGGATCAAGCGGTGGCGGTCCGCAAAGCCCTAGAGTCGTCCGCGAGAAGAGGAAACGATCACGAAAGAGAGCAACGATTGGAACCGCGGTCCGAGGACGAACGGAGCGATGACAAACCGAGCAAGAGATTCGGGTCCAAGAGGAAGAGGTCGGGGGAGGAGGCGACTGTGGGACAATTGGGGCCGTCCATTGGCGCAACCGACGATGGAGGGACGCGATTGATTGCGGAAAGGGGAGCCGGAGTTTTGACTCGATGGAGCCGATGCTCCGAGCGAGCGAGCGAGCTGCGGCGACCCTAAACGTCACGAACTGGAGCAAAGACGAACGAGATTATAATCGAGCGGAGAGAGGCCCAAAAGAGTTGATGATGCCGGCGGCTGTTGAGTTTCGCTCCTGATTGGGCCCATATCCAGTTGGGCCCCGAACTTGTCGAGTCCGCGTAGCTAATGAAGGGCCCAATCGAACCTCGAGCTGCGTGTGTGGTTTCTTTCCTCATTTCGTGCCTCCGAGCTCCACATTCGATTTTCGATTCGTCTCTTTTCTCGAAGAAAGAACAAAGCCCCTCGGACCAAAACAAAAAAAAAAAACAAATCAATACGTCATGTCGACAAATAATTCCTCCCAATAAAAAAAAAGAATAAATAAATAAAAAAGCAGAAAAAAAAGACGGCAGGACACGTAAGCCTTTTCGTCTCGTCTCCGAAGTCGCTGACATCATGTGCCCGCAATCGGGCCCTTCTTTTTTTTCCCACTAGAGAATTAGGGGAAAAGAAAATGAGAATGATACGTATGGGCTTTCAATTCTCGTCACGCGAGAAACCTTCCCTCCAAACTTCGCTTCGTCTTTTTTTGTCTTTTTGTCACGATTTTCACGCACGCGTTCTCCAAATCATCTCTTTCTGGTGTGAACGCCCGGCGACCACCAAAAACTTTCCCGTCCCTTTCCTTTCCCCCCCTTTTCTCGCTCTGCGAGGTTGGGCAGCCTCCTTTTTCTGGCCGCAAGGTCGTCACTTTCCGGGCAAAATAACATGATAATATACAAAGAGTGGCGTCAGCAATATTTCAGGTCAATTACAATTGTGGGGGGAGGTGGTGATCTGTGCTTATCCGGCGTTCGGCTGTCAACTTGCTCGAAAAGGTCAAAAAGAACGGGGAGGGGGAGAAGATTTCCCCGAAACTCTCTTTGATCAGCCAGCCAATCTGGAGATTTGCCTTTATTGATACGAAACTAGAACATGCTTTTTTAGCAAATGGAGAGTTTTGGTCAGCTCGCTGCGCATCGTGCGAAGGGAATCCCCTTCCCCTAGAAATCCCCAATTCTGAGGGTTCTCATCACTTGCATGACCCATCACCCACACCCCTCCTCGGCAAAGTTTCCGCTGTCTTCTCTTCAATGTTCAATCTTCGTGCCTATCGAATTGTCCGAAACAGAGGCATTCGTGAAGCGGGATCTAAGGCTGGGATCCAAATTGATGAGTATAGCGCCCCCCTTCCCAGATGAGGAAACAAAATGGGGGACGAAGCGAGTTCGGAAAGACGGAGAATTTGATGAAAAGGAACAGAAAATTTTTTGCCAAGAAGGGGTAATGATTTGCAGGGATAAGCGGATGACCTCACGCGCTCTGCTCAAGTTGAGGAAAGAGGGATTATTCGCAATGTCTTTTGTCTGACCTGAAGAAAAGACACAGAGATGGTCCTAAGGCTTACATGGTTTTTGGTGGCTTTTGCTAAAATTGGGATGGTTTGATGAATTCGTGTTTTAGGGCATGAGCCCACAAGAAAGCAGCTCTTGAATTTGTCCAATGGTGATGTTGGGTAGGGACCACGGCCACTTCTAGTGATGTGTTTGACAATTAATTTTGTCGTGTAAATTAGAAATTTGGCGCATTTCAAATGAGGTCTCGTGAGTGTCTAATTGTCACGATTAATGATCAAATCCAACAAAGCGTCCCCGGAATAATTTATGAGTAGCCATGTTCCTAGAAACGGGAAAAAAATATTTATTTTGACCGAGCAAGATCCGTATGTGAAAATATTATCGTTTCGAAGAAATCCTTATAGAGCTTTATTTTTTAAAACAATGAAGGTGGCCCGTTTGGCTTGACTTTCATTTTGAGCGAATTTCAATTTTCAATCATCGATCTTAAGGAAAGATCTAGATAATTTAAAAACCCCAAAAAAAATTATGGAAAATACGGAAATCTAAAAATAAAAATGGAAAAAATGAGATAAATGCCATGATAAAAAAAAAAAAAAAAAAGCACCTCGTTCATTCCATCAAAGGCCCAAAAGCAAAGTGCCCCGCCCAAAGAAGCCCAAAATCCGGGAAATCAGGAAATATCCTCTCTCTCTCTCTCTCTCTCTCCATGTGCAGGGAGATGATCCCGCGTGCCCAATCATCATCCCGGCCGCATGCACGTTAGCCCCGGACTCACGCGCCACGCGGCGCGTGTAACCGCGCGCCCCGCTCGCAAAATCGCAGAAGTACGCACGCCCCTCGCCCCCGGACTTTTGTATGATCTCCTTGACTTTTGGTCAAAGCGATTTTCGATTTTCACTTTTCATTTTTCCAATCATTACTATTTCCCTCTTGAATTTGACTGCCCTTAGCCATTCGAATGCGAGAGAGAGAGAGCGAGGGGGGTGTTCAAGCTCATGCCTCTTTTAAAGGTCCACGAAAATGGAGGAAATCATTCTCCCTCCTTCTCTCTCTCTCTCTCTCTCTCTCTCTCTTCTGTGAAGAGCATCTGCATCGGTCGATCATGGCGTCTCTGAGGTGAAGAATCTTGGAGAGCAAAGGGGACGAAGGCGACGGATGAAGAAGTAAGCTCTGAGTCTCCTCTTCCTGTCCAGTGTGTCCATGGCGATGATGTATGGTAATGGTCTTTTTTTTTTTTTCGTGAACACGAAGCTCGATTGGGGAAGGAGGAAGAGAAAAAGAAGAAGAAGAAGAAGAAAAGAGAACAGAAAAAAAAAAGGAGAATTTAAATAAAAAAAAAGGAAAAAGAAAAATAAAAAAGCTGTTGCCTTCTCCGCTTTTGTCTCCCCTGAATTTTCTCTGGTTTTGCCATTTCTCCACTCAATCGATTTCGTTCCTCCGCCCGCCTCTTTCTCCTTCCTCTCTTTCCCTGAAAAATCTTCCCTCTCTCTCTCTCTCTCTCTCTCTCTCTCTAGAAAGCAAAAGTCGCTTTCTCTCTCTCTCTCCCCCTCTCCCTGTAGCTCTCATATGTGAATTTTTGTGTGTGCGTGTGCGTGTTTGGATCGCGA
This sequence comes from Rhodamnia argentea, assembly GCF_020921035.1. NCBI lineage: Eukaryota > Viridiplantae > Streptophyta > Magnoliopsida > Myrtales > Myrtaceae > Rhodamnia > Rhodamnia argentea. Next base: position 1,631,542 of record NC_063154.1, on the reverse strand, counting down.
TGTTCTGTACTTCCTAGGGGAGGGTCCGCGGCGTCCTGGGCTCCCATATCGAGGTCAGACTTAGGGTTTCTTTTCTTTTATTTTTTTGGGTTCTCTGCTCTCGTGTTCTTTCCATTCTTGTTTTGAGGTGCGGGGGGTTTTCTGCATTTTCGGATCTGCGGACTGCATTGCTGTGATTGTGTTGTCGCGATGAAGAAGCCTCTCTTCGCCGTTTTCCCGTGAGAGTTGATGATTCGGAACAAGTTTCAGCAGCGGAGCTTCTGTGTTTTTTTCTTTTTTTTTTTCTGTTGATTTGATGATTTTCTCTTTTTGGGTTTCAGGTGTTCCGTGCATAGCTATTCTTGGGCGACTTAGCTCGATTCGAGACCTTGAGCCCGGAAATTGCCAATTGGCGGTGGATTGATTGGTCAGAGAAAGCAGTTTCCCTTTTGCCGATTCGGAAATCTTGCATCTGCTCTGTCGTGGCCAGATTCAGGCGTGCAATACCTTCGCGTTAGGTTGGCGTGCATCTCTCTTTTTGCGGCTTTGGATCTGATTTGTAGAAGATGGTTAAAGTTTGCTAGAATTGTCGTCCCTTCAGATTGTTTAGTCTTGCTAAGAAAGACCCTGTCGTATCTAGTAATGTCTTGATTGAAGTTTGTGCAGTTTTAGCGTGTAATAATTGTTGGGAATTCTCTGCAGTAGATGGCCTTGTGATTCTAAGGTTGGTGAGCGAAATGAATTCTGCTTTAGTGTATCTCAAAGCACTGGACGGTGTTTATTTACTTCCATGCTTTTTTCCTTTGGATGATACTTTGTTGAACATAGAGATTATTAATTCCTCATGACCCCAATCTTCTTGTTGGACTTCAGTCTCAGAAGATGACTTGTCTTATAATTAATGTTTTAATTAGCATTTTATGAAAGGTTGCTTCTACTTTTTCTTTAATAATTGTTTTCTCTGTTAGATGTTTGACGCTTTGTCTTTAGGGCCTTTCTCCAATTTTGATTGACGTCTCTTCTCTTTGTGGGCTTTTATCTTGTTTCGCCAAGGGGGAACTCTTAAAATATCGTCATCAATTTGAATGGTGTTCTTGGAGGATTGAAATTCTCCCTAGCTACCCTGTTGTATTTAACATGCTCTGTTACAAATTCGTTTTCTGGCAGTCGGATTGTCACTGCCCTGTTGCACTTCTGGAAAGGATAGCTGTGCAAATACAGTTGAAAGATATGAGCCACGCAACATTTGAGAGTGATGATGGGGTACTCTCCCAGGATCAGATTGGCTCCCCTTTGATGGATAAAGGTAAGAGTGGAGGAAGTGCAGATGGCGGATCAGTTCTGAAGAAAGGTCCATGGACGTCTGCCGAAGATGCTATTTTGGTGGACTATGTCAAGAAGCATGGGGAGGGAAATTGGAATGCTGTTCAAAAGTTCTCAGGGCTTTCTCGTTGCGGCAAGAGTTGCCGGTTGCGATGGGCAAATCACTTGCGGCCAAACTTGAAGAAAGGAGCATTTTCTGCGGAGGAAGAAAGACTCATTGTGGAACTCCATGCAAAAATGGGAAACAAATGGGCTCGCATGGCTGCACATGTAATTGCTTGACTTCCTTATCTACATATTGAAGGAGGAGCTTTCTCTTGTTTGCTTCCTGCACAGTTTACCTGGGGAAATTAAAATATAAGGATTTTCTATCATATCTGCATTGCATGAGATATGTGATATATTGTTAGCGGATTAGATTGCATTTGACGTATGTCTCTTTTGTCTAATATTCCTTTGGTTTAGATGAGAAGTATCCCATGTAGCTTCTTGCATGGTTGAAATTGCCAGTGTTGGCATGCAATGAATTTGAAAGCCTTTTTTGAATATACATATGTTTAATATGGCAGATCACTGGAGAGTAATAATTTGCTTCCAGTCTGAAAAAGTTTATATTGAATCTCTGAAGTCGGTCGGTTTTCTATTATGTTTAACGTCCCTTTTATATGTTTTACTTAAGGTTTCTGAAAACTATGAAACAGTCATTTTGGAACTCTACTCCTTGATGTGAAGATATTGCAGTCCCCGAAAAAACTAGTTTACCCCTAAACAGACTATCATAGTCCCATGAGTTTCAACACAGTTAATTGGCAACCATCAGTGCTCTAATACTTCATTTATCGAGACGGTGTGGTGTCAGATGAGTATATATTGGTTGGTTGCTCTTTGTAATAATTGTCTGTGGTGAGCTTCAGGTTGCAAGACCTCTGGACCTTTCAGTTATACATGGAGTCAATTTAGCATTTGTAATTCACTAATATAAGTACCGGTAGTGATGCTTTGCTGAATCTGTTTTTTTGAACTAAAAAATAATAGCCAGCTCTCCTGTTACTTTCTGCTGCAAATTACCGGTGGCATTCTTGCACTATGAGCAGCATTATTGTATGTCTATCCATGCCGGGATGCAATTTGCCCCCAGTCATATCTCTTTCTTTTTTGTTTGGCTGGATGAGTGCGTTATAAAATAAGAAGAATTCACAAAAGAAATGTGAATTACCTTAACTCCTTATGCATGCTTTAGAAAAACAAAAAGGCGATGCGGAGGGCACCTTTATCAGTACACTGGACAGCAAAAGAGCGCCTTTTGATGACAATTACTCTACTGGCCTACAGCCTTGTGTGGACCTAGGGTACATTAAGGATTTGCAACACTTGTCTTTTTCTTCTTTTTTTTCTTGTTCCTTTCATGACTTGAAATGTGAAAGTGATCATTTTGATTGTGCATGACTGCACGTTGCCTTCAATTCCTTTTCCTTCTTGCACTTGTTAGTGTCAGTTCCTGTTCTTTCACCAATATTGTCCTACTATACATCTTTCTATGTGGATAGTTCAAGATACTGACGTTTTTCATTTTTTCCATTGCTCTTGGCATCTCTTAGCTGCCTGGCCGTACAGATAACGAGATAAAGAACTATTGGAACACGCGAATCAAGAGACGTCAACGTGCTGGCTTACCACTTTATCCTTCTGAGTTGTGCGTGCAAGCGCTGCAGGATGGTCAACAAGGTCAGACATTTTGCAGAATGACCAACGGGAATAAAGGCCATCATGACATCTTGCAGAGCGGTGGCTATGAGATTCCGGATGTTGTTTTTGACAGTTTAAAGGTCAACCACGGTGTCTTACCTTATGTTCCTGAAATTTCCGACATTTCTGCGACCAGCTTGCTGATGAAAGGTCTTGCTTCTTCTCAATATGGTGGTTTAGTGCCGCCAACAATGCCTCGTCACAAACGTCTTCGTCAATCAGCATCCTTTTACCCTGGCTATGCTGGTATTTTCAAAGATGCGTTCCCCTCGATGCATCAATTTGAGGATGATTCCCGTGAGAAACTTTCTCGATCTATTGTCCATCCTTTTCAGATGGATCATGATCCAGATAAGAACCCACTGTCCTTTGGTGTGGTTCAAGGTAGCCATTCCTTTTCAAATGGCAATTCCTCTACTTCTGAGCCCTCTTATGAGGCTTTGAAGTTGGAGCTCCCTTCACTCCAATATTCTGAAACTGATTTGGGTAGCTGGGACACTTCTTCGTCCCCTCCTACTTTACTTGAATCAGTGGACAATTTTATCCTGTCTCCGGCTAGAACTGGAAAGGCTGATTCAGAGTGTCTCTCTCCTCGTAATAGTGGGCTGCTGGATGCTTTAGTTTACGAGTCAAAGACTATGAGCAGTGCCAAAAATAATTCACCTGAAAAAAGTTCAAATTCATCTGCTTTGACGCCTGGTGATATAAGCAGTTCCACCTTGGATATTTGCAAGTCTGAATGGGAAGAGTATGGTGACCCCATCTCTCCACTGGGCCATTCTGCAAGTTCAGTTTTCAACAGTTGCACTCCTATGAGCACTAGTGGAAGCTCACTGGATGAACAACCGCATCCTGATACCTTAACTGGTGAGAATATCTTCAAATGGTTTTTTTGTTTTCCTGGTTGCAAATATTTTTGTTCTTTTAGGAATCTGATTCAATGGATGTAGCAATCTAGTTGATCTTCATTACTTAAAACATCCTTGAGTTTAATGGCTCCTGATTAAAGCAGGCTGCAAATATCTTCAATTCCTTTTTCTTTCTTTGCGCTTTTCTGTGCCTTCTACCTTTTTTCTCTAGTCTCCCAAATTTTCCTTTTTTAAGGCCGGATACATATGGATTCCGCGTTAAGCATTTAACAATTGTTTTGGTTGTTCTGCAGCATTCAATATGCCGGAACCTTTGAACCAGTTTCAGTCTCCTGATAGCAAGCATGAAATCCCTGCCCGTTGCGACGTGATGCGGCCTGATGCTTTGCTTGCTTCAGATTGGTTTGGACTTGGTTCTGGATCTCTGAAGGATCAATCTGCCATTTCTGATTCCATGGTGTCGCTTCTCGGAGATGATCTTTGCAACGACTACAAACAAAGCATCGGAACTTGTACTTCAGATCAAGGATGGAGGCTTAATTCGTGTGCCTGGAACAACATGCCTTCTGCGTGTCAAATGCCTGAACTTCCGTAGAATTTGCTAGGCCGAAATTCCCCGAGGTCTGAACCGACTTCTGTTCTTGTCGATAATTTGTCTAGTCAATCCTAGTCGCACACAGAACACACGAAGGCCACCATGAGACCAAATTGGAATCCGGCTGTGGTTTTCTTAGTTCTCTTGCTCTTTAAGACATCTGGTATTTGGAATTTGCCCTGTGTGAAACTTTGAACTACAGAGGCACTTAGGTATGTGTTGACCTTGTCCCTCTATAATTGTTTGAATAACCGAATATCCTTGTATTGGATGCCTTTTTTTTTTGGGGGTCGGACTGCATTGGATGCTTGACGCAGTCTAAGATAGTTCGCATTATTTTCCTTCAGGTTTTCTGATCCTATAATTATTTGGTATTTCCCCATTTTTTTAAAAGGAAAAATCTTTTAAAGTGTCTTGCAATCTGCTGTGATATATCCTGCTTTTTATCCATCATTTTTTCAAAACCTCCGATTAGGATATAGTATTCTCACATTGAACACGAGTTAAAAGTAAACGCTAAAGAATTGGGTTAATAGTATTATGAAAAATTTCAAATTGATACACGTCATAAATTTATTTCAAAATAATTATTTTATCGCAAAAATTTTTAAATCGGGTGATAAATTTATTTTTTGTTAGTTTTTGTTAAATTAAATTAATATCATGAAAAATTTTAAATTGATACACCTATGATAAATGGAGAACAAAAATTACAAATTATTATACCCGTTAGCTACAATCTGTCATCAAATTTAATAATTTGACGATAAAATTTAACGAAAAGTAGCGAAAGGTAAATTTGCTGTAGATTCATCAATTTAGGATTTTTGATGGTAAAAAATTAATTTGGGATGAATTTATCATTTATGTATTAATTTGGGATTTTCATAATATTAACCCTAAAAGAGATTAGGCAAAAAAAGGAAGACGGCCACAAAGGAATAAAAACAACAATCCATGTCCTTTTCCAATCTAATCACCATTTAGGATGACAAAATTAATCGACTCCTCTTTTTCGTTTTTGGTGAAATAATAGGGAAATTGTCAAAAAAAATTTAAAATTATTATACTTTTATCAATTCAACCCTAAACTTTGCAGTCTATTTGATCAATTTTGGCCACCTGGCGTTGCTAGAATTTTTTTTAATAATATTTAATATTTTTTCAATCATTTATTTTTTTTTGTTCTTCTTCCTTAGGCCATGGCTTCCTCACGCCATGGTTGGAGCAGAGGATCGATGAGCCACTGGCATCGGTGCCTAGCCATGGCCTGAGGAAGGAGGAGACCAAAAAAATAAAAATCAAAAATCAAAAAAATATTATTAAAAATTGCTTCTACAGCTTCACGTCGGCGTCGGCCACCCAAAGTTGGCATGATGGAATAAATTGGCACAAATACAAAAGGTTTGTGACTGAATTGGCTCAAAAGAAAAGTTCAGGACCGAATTAGCATAAATGCAATACGTTAGGAATGAATTAACAAAATTAAAAGGTTCAAGACGGGATTGGTAAAAGTGTAATAAATTTAGGACTTTTTTAACCATTTTTCTTTAAATAATGTCAGCCCCTTTTCCGAAATTAGGAATTTCATATTTTCACGCGAAATGCCCTGAGTTCCTTTGCCTACTTCCCGTGAGCTCTGTTCGAGCGAGCAATCTTCCCAAGTTCTTCGTCGTCGTCGAGGTCGGAGAGAGAGAGATTTCGGGGGAATACATCGTCATCTTCGATTTTCTCTTTTGCCTATGACTGTTGTCAATCTTCTCCTCGGTTTGAACTAGACTAGCATGAAAGTGGTCGAGAAATTTCCGAGGAGAACACAGTGCTATTTGATTGAAGTCAATGGGAAGCATTTTTTGGGTCAAAGACATCGATGTGTTTTGGCCTTCGCAAGATTAGTTTGTAACAATTATTGTGGCCCGCATGATGTTATTAACAATAGTTTAATAATTATGTACATGCAATAAAGTTAAATATATTGGTTACGAAAAGATACCTTGAAAATGTGTGATTCTGAAGTGTTTTGATGAAAGACACCTCTTGGATAACGTTTCTTTTTAAAAGGAAGTCTAGTTTTCTCTCTAACCCTAACGAACGGACTTAACGACATTAATGATATAACAACGTATGGTTGTTTCTCTCCATCAGAAATAACTTGAAAGAATAGAGCGTTAAGGGAGAGAAATCAAGTCTTCATCATCTTTGTCTTCTGCACCGATCGTTTTTGAAGAATCACTATGGATAAAGGCACATATTTATCATTATTGATTGTGAAAATCAAGAAGATCGAAGATCCATCAATGATTGAATCTCCGTGTATAGATTTTACTACTTAATGCTTATAGTTTGTCTCGGAGCATGGTTTAGGATTTCATGATTTTCTGATAATATTCGTATATGAAGTTTCTGTGCGTATGAATTAAGGCTCGATGAATTTTCTTGTCTTTCATGAAATTTCGGGGATTTTATGAATGAATTGAAATTCGGATCAATTCTGGCCTTGAAAGAAAAGCATTTATTCTTGCCAAATTACCACCACCTATCACCAGAGGCGGATTAAGTGGGGAAAGTTTCGGTGATTAAGGTTTATGTCCGATTGATTTTTTGCTTGATCCCAATAAAAATTTTGGCCATTTTCTCCTATTCAAGGACCTGTGTGGTCGTGTGGATGAGATTACCAAAATCTATATTTTAATTTGGCCTAACCTAGGTTTTCGGAGGGGATAAAGGGACGAAAGTCATGGCGGAATTTGGCAAAAGAGCGGGCTGTTCATGCGACGAGGATTATTGCGTGAAGAAGAAGACGCGCGTGGGACCCACGTGCCTCGTAGGCACGTGGACACATGCGCCTTACTCTGACCAAAATGAACAGGCGTAGGGGTGTGCAATCGGACCGGATTTACCCAAAACTAGGATTGGATCACCCGAAAAATAGGGTCGGAAATCGGTTCTCGCTCAAACCGGTTCCAATTTTTTGGAACCAGTTGAAATCAGTCCGGTTCCCGGTTCTAGGTAAAGACCCACCAAGACCGATTTTAGCTACTGTTTAAAAAAAAAACTATCTCGCTTCTTTTGTCAACCTTGTAAGTTTTAAAGTGGGCTTCGAGTCTTTTGACTTACAAGACAAAAAGAAGATATTATTAGCGGATTTTGGTGGTAGTGCGAAAGGAAGAATTGCACTTATTAATTCAGCGTTTTGTAGAATCATTATTTCTTTTGGTAGATTGTAATTTCTATTATTATATTTTGGATTGTTGCTTTTGGGGGATAATGAGCTTTATTATTCACATTTTACTTTGGATCATTTCATCGATATACTTATTATTTTGATGGAAAAAATGAAATCAGAAAAAGAAACAAAAAGAAAACAGTCTCTTGGGTAGACCCCGAAACTGGATCGAAAAATAAGGTCGGTTCCAAAACAAGTTCTAGGATAAACAGGGTCGATTCTCGATTCCAAAAATTGGGAACCATTTATAATATGGTCGGTTTCGGGGTCTAGGTCTAGGCCTAGGCCTATCCACCAGGCCCATGCTCACTCTTAAATAGGCATGTGTGGAAGGAATTTTTTTATGATATTTACCATTATTTAATTTTGGCCATGCCCATGAATTTACAGTTTTGCCCCTCACCGCTCAAATTAGAGCTTTGCCCCTATTTTGTCCTTTGCGACAAAAATCACTATTTAGCCCTTGACTCATAAATTTACCATTTTGCCTTTGAATCCTGAATTTACCGTTTTGCCCTTGCGCACATGAATTTAATACATCTTGGGAAATTAATTATTTGTTAGTCACCAAAGTGGCCGAACCTTAAGTTTCTTGAATTTTTAAAATTTATAGTATTTTATTCAATTATCCATGATTATTTGATGTTATGATTGAAATTGATACGGTAAATATCATTATTGGTATCATGGATTTATTGAAGTTCATTCATTATAAGGACTTCGAGATAATTCATGAATGTAATGGTGAGTAATTCATATGTCTTACTAGATTTAGTTGTATATCCAAAAATAGCAAATAAATTTTAATGAGATATGTTCGTAAATGTCAAATAAAAGTTATTAACATCATTATGGTTTAATAGAAGTTGATATATCATAGGATTTTCAAATGAAAACTATGATATACATGTAATGTTTAATTTAAATCTGATTGTGATATTCTCAAAGCATTAAAGTATGGGCATTTCCTTACATGCTTGCAGTTTCTGTACCTGTTTCTCTTCATTCGCACGCTTCGTCTGTTCCATTATTTAATGGAATGAATTTCTCTGATTGGAGTGAGCAAGTCCAATTTCACTTAGATGTCCTGGATCTTAATTTGGCACTTCAAGTTGAGAAATAAGCTGCTATTACCGATGAAAGTAGCGATGATGAAATGTCTTTTCATAAAACTTGGGAAAGATCGAACAAACTAAGCTTAATGTTCATGCGAATGATAGTAGCGAACAATTTAAAGACCACTCTTCCCAAAGTCGACGGTGCGAAGGAATTTATGAAGTTTATGGAAGAACGCTCTCAAACAAATGATAAGTCACTCGTTGGTATATCAATGAGTACTTTGACCACCATGAAATATGATGGTTCACGTACCATGCATGAACATGTACTTGAGATGATAAATCTCGCAGCAAAGTTAAAGAATTTGGGAATGAATGTGGATGAATACTTTTTAGTTCAGTTTATATTGAATTCCTTACCTTGTGAACAATATGGGCCATTTCGGATGAATTACAACATTATAAAAAATAAGTGGAATGTAAATGAATTAGCCAAGATGCTTATTCAAGAGGAAACATGGATAAAGAACCAAAAGGTTCATTCCGTTCATCTTTTAAGTCATCAAGAACCCGAAAAGAGTTCCAAGTGAAAATGTGGGAAAGGTAGAAAGAACAAGAATAAGGGATTACATATCTTGAATGACTCTTTTAAGGCTTCTCAAATCCATAAGAAGTAACACAATCTTATTAAGTGTCACTTTTATAATAAAAGTGGACACTTGAAGAATGATTGTTTAAAACGTAAAGTTTGGTTCGAAAATAAAGGTAAGCTTTATGCTTTAGTATGTTTGTGCTTTAGTATGTTTTGAATCAAACTTTACTGAAGCTCCTCATAATACTTGGTAGATTGATTCAGGTGCTACCATCCATATTTCCAATACGACGCATGGATTCCTTACGATCCAAGTCTTAAAGCCAAATGAGAACTATGTTTACACGGGAAATAGAAACAAAGCTCTATTTAAAGGCATTGACACTTATCATTTAGCCTTAGATACTAAACATTATTTGGATTTGTTTTGAACCCTTTATGTACCTATATTCTCCCGCAATTTAATTTATTTGCTAAAATTTGATGTAACGAGGTTTTTTTTTAAAGTTTGGTTGTGGATCTTTCAGTTTGTTTAAGAATGAGAATCTTATTAGAACTGGAACTTTATGTGATGGTCTCTACAAGTTTAAATTTGATAATGCATTTGTTAAGACCATAATGACTTTGTATCATAATGTCGGTACTAAATGCAGTTTAATTGTTGAGAATTCTACTTCCTTGTGACATAAACGTTTGGGTCACATATCCAAAGAAAGGATGCAATGATTAGTGAATAATGAAATTATTTCAAATTTGAATTTTACTGATCTTGGAATGCGTATTGATTGTATTAATAGTAAGCAAACAAAACACACTAAGAAAGACGCCACAAGAAGCACATAGTTTTTTGAAATTATACACACCGATATATGTAATTATTTTGACGTTTCATCTTTTGGTGGAGAAAGTTATCTTATCATCTTTATTGATGATTTTTCACATTACGGTTATGTTTATCTATTGCATGGTAAATCTCAATCAGTAAATGCACGTGAGGTGTATATTAAAAAAATTGAGAGACAATTAGATAAAAATGTGAAAATAGTAAAATCAGATAAAGGTGGTGAATACTGTGGAAAGTATGATGAATCAAGACAATGTTCGAGTCCATTTGCTAAATTCCTTAAAAGACATGGTATTTGTGCTCCAATACACAATGCCAGATACACCACAACAAAATGGCGTAGCAGAAAGGCATAATTGTGCTCTAATGAAAATGGTTAGGAGTATGGTGGGTTATTCATCTTTACCCTTATCTATGTGGATGTATACATTAAAGACTTCTATGTACTTATTGAACATGGATCATAGTAAGGCAGTTCCAAATACTCCATTTGCACTGTGGACGGGTAGGAAACCTAGTTTACAACATTTACATATCCGAGATTGTCCAACAGAAGTACTTATTTACAATTCACATGAAAATAAATTGAATTTTAGAATGACCAATGGTTATTTCACTGATTATGTAGAAAAATCCAAGGGATATAGATTTTACTGTTATAATCATAGTACGAGAATTGTAGAATATGTAAATGCTAGGTTCATTGAGAATAGCAACGTTAGTGGAAGTAAAAGAATGTGTGATGCTTGCATTCAAGAAGTTAGGGTGGAGGTTCCATTACCCAAAACTTCTAAAGTTGTTCATGATATTATTGTTCAACTAAACAATAATCAAGAACAACAAATAAATGATTAATCACTCCATAATGAACACGTCAACAATGAACCCACAGTAGTTGAGCTACCAAAAATAACATTAAGAAGATCTCAAAGGGACAAGAAGTCAGTTATTTCTGATAACTATGTGATTTATGTACAAGAGTCAGAAATTAACTTAGGAATTGGTAACGATCTAGGTTCATTTTCACAGGGCATGAAATGTAGCGATTTTAAAAAGTGATTTATGTCGCGACCTTAAAATCAGGTTTCTAGGCTAATGGATTATTAGGTCAATTATTCAACTAACCTAACTCGGACTCTCCCAAGTCCATACCAAATCGCAACTTAACATGCAAATATTTGAATTGGAGTCGCCACTAATCGTTTTTTGGTAGGTCGATTAGAAACCTAAGTAAATTAGCGGGAGAACTAAATTACTTCTACGAACCGTAGATTCTAAGTCCGGGGACTTGATTACGCTAGATTACTCTAACGCCCTTTCGGTACCATTTTATTTCATGAAAAATTTTTATCGTGCAACATTAATTGATTTTAACCTAAGTCACTAACAAAGGTTATCATGCGATTGCACAATCAATTAATTGAACATTCATAAGTCAAGGTAACTGCAGAATGCATACGCCAAGACAAATTGTTCTCACTTTTAAATTTTTTTCTTTTTAATGTGATAAAAAGTAACCTATATGCAATGCATGAATTTAACCTAGGATGCAAATGAATTAAATGGAAGGAAATCCTAAGCATGCATATGAAATTAATTTAACTACATGACTAACCTGGATGACATGCAATAAAATGTAACTAATGTACAAATGATGTTACGGTCTAATTAAAATGACTGCATGACTTACGAATTAATTGAAGACCTAAACATGCAAATTCTATATGATCTAAACCTAGCATGCAAATGACATGGCAAGCTTGTTTTATTTTTCTGTATTTTCGGATTAATGAACAACCCTAAATAAAAATATGCCTAAAGATAATTATCTTACATATTTTAAGGTTCGGGTTTGCCTAATCCCTAACATATTAAAGATAAATTATTTTAGACATGAAAATCAATGCAAATATGCATGTTCTATCCTAGAATGCAAATCTAAATTAACTTGTTCTAAAATTAGATTAACGTGCAAATATCTACATGATTTTAATGCAATTTTTATCTAAAATGCAATGCAATATCTTTTAGAATTTTAAATATCACGCAAGAGCATATTCATTCTAAAGATATTATGCCAATCAAATCAATTAAGAAAGTGGATATCTCAACCGATTTTTGAAAACATTCGCAAATATCTGAATCCAATCTTTAATCCGTAATCTTACGGTTAACGATTGAATTCAAATCCTTGCGCGTGGCAAGTTGCGGATTAGGAAATTTTCCTAATCGATCACATTTTGAAAGATATGCACGAGAATATTCCACATGATAGTCACAACATTCACAGAGATATATTCGGAATTCAAATAATTTAAATAAAGTAACAGATTTCACCAATATTCCAAGTATAAGATTTGTTACCTAATTTGATGAATGCGATTGCCAAATTTGAACAAATTCTCGATGAATCAAGGATCGCCTCGGAACCAGCGAACTCACGATGGTCGACGTCGGTTCACGATCTGTGATGGTGCTTGCGGGCTGACCGTGATCAGGATCGGCTTCAAAGTGTGGCACTATGAAGAAATAAAACGTAGCGAAGGACCTTATGAAACACTGAAGAAAGCTGCAGAATATTGACCAAAAGCAAACGTGAATGTATTTTGCTTTTTTTTTTTTCGTGTGCAAATCCTGCAGCAATAAAACAAGTCTCCACTGATGGCTCCTTGGTTTTTGTCTCCTTGTTGTAATTGTGGTCCTTCACAGTTCGCACGCACGCCCTCACCAGAATCGTTGGTCAAACCTGCTGAAAATTGAATGATCACCTGAGATGCTTCTCCTCAGGGGCGACCGTGACTTGACTGAAGAAGATTGGTGCAATCACAGAGACAGATGGTAATAGCTTGCGGTTCTGTTCCGCAAAACTGAAGCACCAGTGACAGCACGAGCAGGGGCGACGTCAGGGCTACAACAGGCGGTGTCCGGGGCGGGGACTGGTCGCCGGAGGGAGGCCACTAACGGTGGCTGTAACGGGGAGTCAAGGATGGATCCCCGAAGCCTCTCCTTTGCTTTTCTCACGTTCTCTCTCTCAATCTCACATGTGGCTCCCCCGAACCAAGCCCCTCTCTCTGCACAATAACACCCTCTCCTCCCACTTCTGTAAAGCGTTCCTTTATAGGCTAGAGAACCTAACAAACCAAATCACCTTTTTCCGATTTTTTTGCCTTGATCAATTATCTCATTCGAATGTTTATATCCTCTGAAGATTCTGGACAACCACCTCTAACAATCATTTCAAATTTCAGTTGTGGGTTTGAGCCGATTTTCATCGCCAAGAGCTTAGAACCATCATTTTAAATTTATCCGCCACCGGTTCGATCGAAACGTGATGCCTAAAATAAACCATTTTATATGAAGAATGATTTAAATATTTTTCTAAGGACTAAGGGTAGTCCTTAATTTTTATGCAAAAATTCATGACTAAAAAGAATAACCAAAATTTAGGTGTCAACAATTTAATGCCATGAAAGAAGAGTTAAAATATGTGGATCAAAATCGAGTCCGGGATATTGTTGAATTGTTTAAAGAATGTGAAAAGGTCGGGTGTAAATGAGTCTTTACGACCAAACGCGACTCAAAAGGTGATATTGAACAGTATAAAGCTAGATTTATTGCTAAAGATTTTCCTCAAAGAGAAGGCATTGATTATAATAAGACTTTTTCATCTGTTTCTAAGAAAGACTCATTTAGAATCATTTTGATTTTGGTGGCTCATTACGATTTAGAGTTTCACCAAATGGATGTAAAAACTACATTTCTTAAAGGTAATTTAGAGGAAGATGTTTATATGGATCAACCCGAAAGCTTTTTAGTTAAAGAAAAGGAACGCATGGTATGTAAATTAAAGAAGTTAATATATAGACTTAAACATGTTTCCCAATAATGGTATCTCAAGATCAATGATATCAGAACCTCTTTTGGGTTTAAGGAAAACACCATTGATCGGTGTATACATATGAAGATTAGTGGGAGCAAGTTTAACTTTCTATTTCTGCATGTTGATGACATTTTGCTTGTTGCTAATGATCTTGGTTTGTTATATAAAACCAAGAAATTTCTCCCCAAGAATTTTGAAATGAAAGATATAAGTGAGGTAACGTATGTGATAGAGATAAAAACATTCCGTAATAGATTACAAGGATTGTTAGGGTTATCTTAGAAAGCCTATATTAATAAAATTCTAGAGAGATTCAATATGGATAAATATTTAGCAGGAATAGTTCCCATTCGTAAAGGGGACAAATTTAGCCTTATGCAATGTCCGAAAAGTGAATTGGAACGAGAACAAATGAAAAGTATTTCTTATGCATATGTTATTAGGAGCTTAATGTATGATCAAACTTACACCATACTAGACATCAGCTTTACCATCGGAATGTTGGGTAGGTATTAAAGTAATCTAGAATTGGATTACTGGAAAGCTGCAAAGAGAGTTCTCAGATACTTGTAAGGAACAAAAGATTACATGCTTACTTATAAATATCCAATCATCTTGAGGTGATTGGATGTTCGGATTCAGACTTAGCCGGATGCGCCGATACAAGGAAATCGACGTTTTGTTATTTGTTCCTTTTGGCTGGAGGTGCAATTTCATGAAAAAGTGCAAAGTCGTTAGTCATTACTGCACCACTATGGAGGCCGAGTTCGTGGCATGCTTTGAGGCCACTATTTATGGATTATGGCTACGGAACTTTATTTCAGAGCTTATGATTGTCGACAGTATTGCGGGTTACTGAAAATTTACTGTAATAATTTTGCAGCAGTTTCCTTCTCTAAAAACGATAAGTATTCTAAGGGTGCTAAGCATATAGAAATCAAATACTTGTCCGTCAAAGAAGAAGTTCAGAAATAGAGAGTATCAATTGAGCATATTAGTATCAATCTTATAATTGCGGATTCATTAACAAAAGGATTGCCGCCCAAAATATTTGATGAACATGTTGAAATGATGGACATTATTAGACGTCGCTAATGATATTGTATTATGACTCTATTTATTTTATGTATTTGATATTCTTAGCTCATTTATGTGCGTTTCTGATATATCCTATTTTCTACTTAGTATACATGATGGAAGTAGATGAATGTTTCATAGGATAGTCTCTAACATAGACATTATAGTTGGACCATTGCCATATTTCTTATTTATACATCATGATTAGTAGAAAGCTACAGTTGTAGTATATAGAAGGAACTGTGTCGATTAATGACATACAATCGCTATGACTCGCATTAGTCCTCTTTACTTTATTGTGATTATTTTGTGATAGCTAATTATAAGAAAATTTTTAGCATGTTATTATTGTGCATATTATAGTCTTTATTAAACTATGAAAGGAAAGCTCATATGGGCCAAGTGGGAGAATGCGTGGCCCACATGATGTTATTAATAATGGTTTAATAATTATTTACATGCAATAAAGTTAAATATATTGGTTACGAAAAAATATCCTGAAAATGTGTAATTCTGAAGTGCTTTGATAGAATGCACCTCTTGTATAATGTTTCTTTTTAAAAGAAAGTCGGGTCCTATCTCCAACCCTAACGAGCAGATGTAACGACGTTAATAACATAATAATGTATGGTTGTTTCTCTCCATCAGAAACAACATGAAAGGACAAAGGGTTAAGGGAGAGAAATCAAGTCTTCATCGTCTTTGTCTTCTGCATCGATCGTTCTTGAAGAATCCGCTATGGACAAAGGTTTTTTTTTTTGGTGAAGCGCTATAGACAAAGGTTCGTCTTCATTGATCGTGAAAATCATGAAGATAATCCGTTAATGATTGAATCTCTGCATATAGATTTTACTGTTTAATGCTTACACAGTTCGATCTTTCTCCTTCCGTTCGATCTTTAGTTCTCACTGGCCTATATGCTACATTCGCCGTTCAAGATCCCAAAATGCGCGGGCAAGATAAAACCCCGAATGAGCCGAGTGGCGGAAGCTTTACGTTGATGAAGAACGACAACAAGAAGCACGGAGCTTTAAGGTTTTACATCCTCTGAAGGGGGTGTGAATTCTTCTTCAGATCGGACCTGAAATGCATCTTTTTTTCTTCCCTCATCCCTAAGGAACGAAGCACACATTCCCGTCTGCTTACTGTGTGGGTCTATCACCTTTGGAGGTGCAATGAATGATGCTGCAAATGATGCTTTTTGTTCCACTCTAGTGAAATTTTCCTCCGAAGATTGTCCTCGGGAAAAAGGAACACAGTTTGGTCAAAGGTTACGGGTGGGCATCAAGCCAGATGAAGGGATCCAACATCCTATAGTGATGACTAATGATTAGAAGATTCTGCATTGGTGTCCCCAAATATTTCTCCGCTCGTTGTGCTGGTCGTTTCGCCACTAGCTGCGCTCTGTGCACCACTTGAGGAAGTTCCAGAAGATGTGGGTTTCATGGAACGTGATGGTGGGAGCCTTCCACTCGCATAACCCATGCCATGTGCCGGTGCTTTGTCCCCATTGAAGCTTCTATCGTCGGATGGAGATTCAGTGGAGTCTGGCATGCTACTGACTGAATCTGATTGTGCTGGGGAGAAGTCTCTGATGCAGCCAACTGACTTGCCTTCCATTATGTAAGTCAATGCATCAACTACCTGCATTTGTTTTGGCGGAAGACTGATGAATCCCTCCTATGTGACTTATGATGGCAAGATATTCTTAATAAATCAGCAAGAAGCAGATTCTTGATCAAGCCTTAGTGTTTAAACGTCCCCCGATCAACTTCGCCTACTTCTTGAAAATCTGCATAATCTAGTCTTATGCCCCTTTCATTTCTCTTTGCATTTTCAGGAACATACAGATTCGCTCAAGTCCAACATTAACTACTTAAGTTACATGTGGCTACGATAAACCTTGTAAGCAAGCGGTGTGGGATAATGTTAACGCCCCTCTCATGTTCAAACTCGAATGAAACAAATGAAAAATGGATTTGGAGTCAATTAATGGGGAATAAGATGACCAAGAATTTAAAGTTAAATTGGGATATGCAATGGGTCATGAAGAGTTCAAAATTAGCTCCGATTATATATTAACATGTCGGACCCGAATTTTTAAACTGATAATTGAAGTGAAGCTACATGTATCTCAAGCCATGATAATCCCGTAAGTAAGAGATGCAGGATTAATTTAATAGAAACTAATTATGAGGAAGGAGTTGTTCTGCTATTAAGTTAGAACGAAAGAATTTTACCTAAGACACTGCACATTCCATGGAAATCCAGACCAGATAATCTAGGACGAAGAAACCGAGTATAGGACAAAACTGCTATGAGATTTTTAGAGTGCCAACTGGTTGTGTCGTGGGGTTCATACATTTGGATCCACGTCTTAGCTTTGTCAGTACGTTTTCTTTTAGCTTAGGAGATGTCTGACAGAGAACTACAGATGGCTAGGATTGTGAAAGTGCAATACCATCTGCATCCAATTTTAAAGGTCCAGATAGCATGCAAATTGTATGTGTTTTGAATTTTACTGTTGCTAATCTTGCAAGATATTAGTGAAATTGAAAGACTGACCGCATCCATGGTCATCCTCTTTTGAGGATCCTTGCTGAGACATTTTTCTGCTACTCGAACCATCCAAAACAGTTGGTAGACGTCATGGGACTCCCCAATCCTGCCATCAATAAGATCTGGATAGTTTCGTTCTTTTAATAGCGGTCGTGCCTGCAAAATGTGATAAACTGTCAGTAGAGGAACCTTGTATGCAGAAGAAAGGATTAAGTTGCACAAACAGGGGAAAAAAAATGGAGAGCAAGTTAGACTGCGTTAAGTCTGATCTTTTCAGTAATGTGCCATTGTTTGCAGTCCAAAACAAATGAACTGAAAACAGGAAGTAAACTTTTGTTCTTTTATGAAAACAAATCACCCTCTAGCAGCTCCGTACCTTTATGCTTGATAGGGGGCCTTCTTTCTTGATGTTTTATCAAAAAATTACATCAAAGGGATATTTTTAAAGAAAGTGTTTCTGGACTGCCTTACCTGGGGAACTTAATCACCCTACATTTGCTGACAGATATTGAAGTACATGTAGCCAACAGAAAATTATATATTGAAGCGCATAATGAAGCCAATACCCATCCTACAAGACTTTTTCCTTCAAGAGATTTATCTGTGGTCTTCCGTCCTGTTATCAGCTGCAACAGAATGACCCCAAAGGAGTACACGTCCGTCTTGGTGGAAACTTTCCCACATTCTGCATATTCGGGGGCTAAGTATCCTAGACTTCCAACAACTCTTGTCTCAGAGCTGTATTCCGAGTCTTCATGTCGAGTTTTTGCAAGACCAAAATCTCCTAGCTAATACACGTAGAAGTCATTAGTCAAACTTCAGTTTGGCAGAATAGTTCTGTACCAGGTTAATAGATTGAGTTGAGTGTTGTATTAGTCTAGCCAGATTTGTTATGGCGCTTTTCATGAAAGTTTTAGTCAGATGCTAAACTTGTAAAGAACATTTTTACTGACAAAAAATAGGTTCTACCCGTCCTAGATAAAGGATGTTTTTATGTCCATTTCCTATTATAAGATTTCCAACTTATTTGTTACAGTATCATCATATTTTTTGGAACTAATTTCTTACTTTTGAAGAGTTTGAGGACAACTTGGAAAACAACTTAATAACGGTTTACTAAGACATGTGAGATGAATATTTGAAGGTCCGAGGATTTCCTGTAGTATTTACCAGTGATACAAAATCATGCGTCACTAGGATGTTGTTTGGTCTCATATCTCTGTGGATGATGTTCTTCTCATGAAGATATTGCAAACCTTTTGCGGCTCCCAAGGCTATTCTCACCCTTTTGTCCCAAGTAAGGATTCTGCGAGAGTGTACTGCACCATGAAAACATATCTTCGTTATTAGTTTTATCTGCGTATCATATTCAGGAAAAACCCCGTTCAACTCTTCGTGTGAGGAAAATTATTACGCTTTGGAAATAGAATAGTGCAACAATCAGAAAAATCAGGCGCCTTCAACACGTTAGATACTTACTGGACAGATGCTGATCCAGAGAACCATTGCAGACATACTCATATACAAGCAATCGTTGATTCCCTTCTGAACATGATCCTAACAGCATGACCAAATTTTCGTGCCTGGCTGTACTGAGTATGTTAACTTCAGATTTGAATTCCTTCTCCCCTTGAAAACTGGCACTTTTATGTTGCTTAACAGCAATTTTCAGCCCATTCAGCTTTCCTCTATAGACAGAACCAAAGCCACCTTCCGAGAGGAAGTTCTTTGGAGAGAATCCTTCTGTGGCAGCTTGGAGCTCTGCATAAGTGAAGTCTCTCTTCCATCCGACTTTTGGACGTCTATTCTTGCAAAATGAGCATATGGGGTTTTTAAACTGCTCATCTTGTTGACGATCTTCCATGCGATCACTGTTCTTGTTGCTGGGATGTATCTGTGAATCTTCCAGACTGAATCCACTACCTGGATTTGTCTTATCTTCCTCTTGCACGTCTGCAGCAAGTAAAGGGGATTGCTCTCCGGCAGTTTCATGTTCTGTGTTTGTGGTAGTCTCCTCGTCGCGGAAGTACAGTGGGGAGCCCTGGTCCTCAGTAAAACTAGAAGTCGAGGCTTCAGTGTTGCCCAGTCTAACTGTAGGAATGATAAGCTGCTCACTTGATGAAGATTTAGGGATCTCAAATGTTCTGGGAGGATGCCATGGGGGTTCTGCCCCAGCACCATCGCCTTCTGTTTTGTAATTTTTCTGCAGACTGACAGAACCTGAGACATCACGGAATAGATTTAGGCGCAGTCTTCATTTCAGAATAATTTTTGATAGTGTTGCTTGAACATTATTTCATAGATATGACGCTATGATTCCCCCCCGTATACAAGCATATTGAGCTTGCCTATATCTGATTCTTATGGGGGAGAAGTCTTGATTATAGGATATGTCTCCAACACTACAGTAATGTCTTTCTA
Source organism: Rhodamnia argentea (assembly GCF_020921035.1). NCBI lineage: Eukaryota > Viridiplantae > Streptophyta > Magnoliopsida > Myrtales > Myrtaceae > Rhodamnia > Rhodamnia argentea. Next base: position 1,611,373 of record NC_063154.1, on the reverse strand, counting down.
CTTTCTTCTTTCAGCCACCAATCAGATGTTGCATTCTAAATCCTTGAACTTGGAAGACTGCTGACTATTTATTCATCAACTCATCGCACAATGTTGACTTTGTCTTTCATGTCTGTAGAATCAATCCATGCAACTGTCTAAGACAGTTCTAGAAGAGAAGGTGAGAAAATTCCTATTGGACCGCAGTTCCTCACTTTGGTGCAAAGGTAACCATTGGAGCTGATCGAAGCTTGTATGAGGCTCAGATTGAATCTTCAAAGAAGTGCATGTGTTGTTGACAGGAATTCAAAGGTGTTCGCACAAGATACAAGAGGGCAATATATTACTTACTCCTGGGAGAAAATTCATCCTCTGTGCCGCTGGGTAGCATTTCATAATATGTGACATGACCTGGAGAGCTTCTACTCTCACCAGTGCTTTTACTGGTGGACATTTTACTGTTTACACTGGCTTTTTGCCCTTTCAACTTTTCAATGCGGTTATTGCTTGTTACCCTTGCTATTCCACATGAAAGATTTTCCATGAGGTACTTCTTATCCTTCTTCAAGTGCCTGCATCAAGGAAGTGACAAAATATATAGCAGTCTAAACTTTTCTTTTTGGGCTGTTGTGTTTTTGACGCTCAAATTTTCCCCTGACTGGTATAAAACAGGAACAAAAATCACTTGTTTGCATTATGGACTTTAAAATGCATATAGACCAAACCGTCACTTGACTGGCATGCTTTGCTTTTACTCCATAGAAATAGAGGTCTTCCGTTACTCGAGTAAAAATCCCTAGACAAATAGTCATTCATCTTGCTCTTCATGGATGCTTTCTAAGATGAAGGTAATACGCAAAACCTGTGCAGCAATTTAGTAATTTTATGGCCTGTGAATTAGATATGAGATTTTGACCCAAAAAAAAAAAAAAGTAGATATGAGAGATTTAGTAATTTTATGGCCTGTGAATTAGATATGAGATTTTGACCAAAAAAAAAAATAGCAGATATGAGAGAGAGAGAGAGAGTACTGTCTGTTTATTGGACTTTTTCCACTTTCTATTGCGTTCTCATCTTAATTCTGGGGGCAACATATGTAGAAAGAGTTCATTATACAGAGTACTTGCGGAAGGTTTCAAGATAACATGATAGTGTAGCTGAACCTGTCAAGTATCACCCATGTTGCCTTAAAACTCTTGGCAGCCTTTACAGCAACAACTTTAGTCGAAGCTCCAGCTTTCACATCTATTAGGAAGTCGATCTGAGATTTCATAAAGAAAAGTTTGTTTTGTTACCCTATAGTTCAAAAGGATAAAGTGTTGCCGTCAATTTTCCTAAGTACTTTACCGTAGCAGCTAAGTAAGTTAGTTCATTGTTATGCTACAAAAGAAGAATTCACATGCATATAGAAGTACTCGTGAATATCATTGTGCAACTAATCTAGCAACATGCTATTTCCTTCATGTCATCAGCCAGATATCGATGGTCATGTCTCCTAAGATATATGTACCATTTACAGAAAACTGAACAGAGCTGCTTCTGGTTATGTGCGCAGTCAAATTTTCAGATTAGTTCAAATGTGAGAATGAGAGGCAAGTTAGTTAAATTTGTTTCCTCAGTTCCTTCTGAGAGAAAAAAGAATGGAGTTCATCTTTGCATTAGCTAGCAAATATGTTGAGGTTGTTTTTGGGGTCTCTCACAGATTGACATATATTCTGTACGCAGGTAGTGCAGCAAAGAAAATTCCGCAGGATATCGAAATGACACGTGTAATTCATTCTGAGACTGTTTGTGTAGAGTTATCTTACCCTTGTGGTGATTATGACACAAACCATTTACACAGCATATTCAATACTATTTAGGACCTTCTTAAAGCTTATTTATCAAGTGACTAGTATAATCTGAATACAAGTTTATAATAGCCAAGTAGCTTGTGGATGCGTCTAAACTAAATTTGTTGTACTTATAGTATATGATTGAGAAGCTACAGGAATGGTAAGCTTACTGCTACATTATGTAAGGGTCGCTAATTGGCATGTAAAAACTAGATCATTTTATTACCCAATCCAGCAATGCAACTTCTGTTTTCTGCAGGTTTTTTGTGATAGCATTCTCAGAAAGCTTTGGTTTAGCTCACTAGAACTTCTTCATTACGGAGATTGTGTCGCATCCATTTGATATTTTTAAACTATCAAGCCACATATGTACCAATTAATAACAATAAATTGCGAAAATAATTAATTAATGAATTATTGTATGGTGAAAATTGATGTTTTTAAACAAATGCCTCCTGGACACTGCTCTGGTCATTAGGTTAGCAGCTTTTAGTGCACTTCCTAATTTCAGGGAACATTGGTTGCATCTTAACAGCATAGTTGGAATGAAAAGTAATCTAAACTGTCGGCATGATCATCTTAATCTCAAAGCTGAGATGTGCTACTTCCCAGCTAGAAGTGCATGAACTACTTGTTTGCTGGATAGAAGAGTAAGTGCATGAACTACTTGTTTGTTGGATAGAAGAGTAACTCCTATGAAAGGAATCTATCTTCATACGACAGATAAAGGTTGAAAAATGAAGGGAAAGCCTTATGTGAGAATATCAGAATGGTAAAGGCGCATCGTAGTCGTGGAAGCACAGTTATCATCATAGCATCATTCTCTAGTGCTTATCTCTTTCTGATCCTCCACACTAGAGTTTTTGTGGGGTTAAGTGTGCTGGCCATGGAAAAAGATCTTAAAAGAAGCAGCATGTGTAAAGCCTGACTTTTGGTATATTACCTCTGCATTCTTGTACTCTTGATATAGCTTCTCAAGTTCCTTATTATTCATGTACTCTTCCTTCTTTCGTGCAACTTCTTCCCTTACGGTCTTATGATTTGCTCCAAATATGGACCTTGAATCCACTTTGCTCTTGTAGCCCACTAGATATACGAAGAGGAGAGCGGCAAGAGATTGAAGAAGTCAGCAAACAAAAACTGGTCAAGTGGTGAATTATGCTGTCATTCCTCTTCTGTGCACGCGTTTCCTGAGTGAGAACAAAAGTATGAAATCTTACGCAGTTTTCCAGCCTTTGATAACGTACTAGGATTAATAACCTGGTGGAGAACTCCAAGAAGCATGAGCGTATCTCCAGGCTGAAGTGGTAAGCCTGGAAGGGCCCATTTGATTGCACTCAGGCTGACATCTTTCGAGGCATCCACGATCACCACCACCCTTTGAACTTCAAAGGACATATTTTTTGTGTGTTGCTGCTTTCACAGAGCTAGAAGTGACTATTGCAAACAAAAAAGAACACAAACAGGTAGAAAGCTCAAAATCAATAGTAATCCAACTAGTTGTTTTGAAAAACTGCTTGAAAAGTTCCCGTGAGATGGCTTTTCAGACATTTGTGATGATCCTTTAGCAGAAATTTTGAAAACAGTCGCATTTGAATTTTTGCATAGTTGGCTCAAACATTTGTTGCATGAGACTAGAATCATCAAGAAGATGGGCAACAGAAGACTGAAATTGATATATTGACAAGGATCTCAGAAGCAGGTTCCTTGTCGATCTTGTGTGGATCTTGATTACAGAAGTTTGAAAGCAGTCGAGACATAGGATGGTGGTGATTCTGAAGAAGGATCTCTAGGGATGGCCTGAGTGCATATTCGGATATTCTAGGTGTGGCCCTGGGGGTTTCTTCACGTTATAAGACAGAACATAAGTACAGCTTCCTTATGTTGATAATTCCTAGGATTGAATGAGTATCTTAATTGAATTTTTCTTTTAAACAGATCGGTGGCCTCGTCACAGGTAAATGAATTGTTTGATAACTACAAAGCTGAAAACTTTTTTCCTCGTGGGCAACCCAACCATATGCTATTGCTCGATTGCTTGCCGGAAGGGTGGATGATCGTGATAAAGCAAATGTCGAGCTGTGTTGCGGTTTGATGGGTCAGCATTTTTTGTCCTCATCATATGATTTATACGAGGACGGGTTCCTTATGAAGATGTTTATCAATGAATAAGTTTAGTCTGTTTGAGAATCAATTCTAAAACCCCGTTTAGATACATCCTTCCTTGGAGATTGATTCACACAAGGACCACAAAATGGCTTCCTCTTCGCTGTCGGAGGATGCCAGGACAAGATATTTCAAGAAGTGAGTTGTTTTCAATGGTTTGAAACTGTGAAGTGGCATCCTGAAATACTTTTGAGCGTTTTCTTTCCTCTGCATATTAAAGGGACAGGCACCAACAAATGCCAAAAGGTTGCATCCCCTGGCACATCCTTCAAGAAACACGGCCGCTCGACATTGCAACCCGTTACCTCTGACACAAAAAGACATCGATGAATATTCACTGTAACCCTCACTGAGCAGGAATTTTCATTAGGCTTGGTCTGTCTACAGTGTTTCCACATAGAGGGGCAGATTGGACTTTCACTTGGTGGGTACGTGTACAGGACAACCAGTCGTTGAATCAGCAAAGACATTGCGACTTTAGATACATCGCCCGAATTGGTAATCTCTATGCTTGACACTTCCAATTCAATACTAGGAACCTGTTTTGCGAGAAATATTTATTCGTGGGGATCGCCATCGCATGGATACCCATTAAGGATCCTGACAAATTCGTGCCTGGCTGGAAAGAAATGCTGCTGATGAGACTCCTTACAAGAACGGATTAGCTTATGAAGGACAGAGGGGTCGTCGTTTCATTTAATTGCACGAGCAATTCTTTCTTTGTCTTAACTATTTGTTTAGTAGCAGTTATGGATCACAGATTCGAAGAGCCACATCTGATGCGCCATTACGAAGGGCCCGACCCAGAGCAGACAATATGGCTTACTCGTTCTTGGATTCCTCTTATTCAATGCTGTTTACGTTTGGTTAGGAGAAGCGACTAATAGTCATATCTAGCTCCTCCTTTCCACAGAAAGAATTCAGGTTCAACCGGCGAACGCTGCTACAGTCCGATTCACTCAACTGAATGTCAAAAACCATGGAAAAAAAAGACAGTAATTTGACATTCAGGAAGAATTGAACGCATCATAGTTCTCTAAACTTCATCAGAAAAATGCGACATTGAGCCCAGGCACCAGAGATTGCTGGCCCCAAGCTATGTGAGGTTCACATCAATGCTCAAGCCCAACCCCCCGGAAAATGCCCGCAGAGAAAGTATTGGTCAAATAACTCCACTTCCACAGAGAGATTAGCGGCGAGCTCTTGCTCCAACAAAAAAGAAATGCAGCATCTCTATTCCAGGCGACATCACATTGACCGGAACATCCCAATAGAATCGGCGTTTCGCAGAAGTAAAATGGAAATGGTTAACTACAAAATGACGGTACAAAAATTTATCGGACGAGCAAAAGAAGAAGCCAGCATCGCTATAAACTCAAAAGGCATCTGCATCTGCTTCAAAACCTCGCAGTAGACCGAATAATTCCATAATGCTCATAGCCTGCCAACTGACTTCACCTGGAGTCCCTTATCAGAGTGTATGCTAATAATTGACTGACGGAAGTACATAATTATCAAGAAGCTTCTATAAACTAGGGCCATAGAAAACTTCCATGCACAGAGCCCCTCTGTACTGATATTGCCTATAAGGTATGTCAAAAATGATTCCTCAGGAAAAAATGCTCTTCTCGCGTGGGACAAGGATTTCAGAAATAATTCCCGCCATGAGAAGAGAAGAATATGACCTCACAGGGCACATCCAGAGATGGACAATCCACTTCTATAACTCCGGAAGGGGATGCGGCACATTATACCGTGCTTTTCTTGCTTCTGAAGTTCTCCTTCAGCAATGCAAATTTTTTCTTGCATTGGTTCACAGTCTTCCCAGGAACTGCAGCTGCAACTCGCTCCCACCTCTGATTGGTTTCCTTAGGGAAAGTCTTTAGTGCCTGTACTAGTGCCCTTTCTTGAACAGCAGACCAAACATCTTGTTCCGAACCTGAAGCATTGCCGTTTTCAGAGACAAAATCATCGGGATTCTGGTTATTCACAAGGTTTCTCGAAGATGCTTCTCCATTGTCCATCTTGACAGTAGGGCTTTCAGTTGTGTGGGTAACTGTTACTCCTACTTCTTCTCTAGTTGTAAGTGGAGATACAATTGACTGCGCTGGTTTCCTTTTCTCAAGAAATGAATCAAAAGCTTTGGAAGCATCCGGCTTTTGGAGAAGCACCGTTTTCGTTGCCTTCAGAATTTCTTCCACTGATCTTCCAGTACCTATGTACTCTGATATGACCTCCCACCTATGAGATGTTCCTTTGGGATACTTTTGCATTCCTTTCTTCAAGAGCTCGATCTCTTCTTTTCCCCAAGGTTTCTCCTTTTTCTCAAAGTTGCTTAATGAGACGCTGCCATTCACCTCCATAGAACTATTCCGTTGCTCATTCTTCTTATCGCCTTGTTTTTTATCCTCCAAGTCAGGATTGCCCCCTTGCGCATTTCTGAGAACTTCTGCACGTTCTAAGCCTTCTCTGCCTTCCATCTGATCACATAAGCTCCTCAGCGCCTCAATATCAAGGGACATACAAAGTGTTTCCACATCATCTTCAGAAAGACCAAGCAAATGCTGGGATATGATAGGAGCCGAAATTGTACGAAGGCGTGTCCTCTCTTTGCGTAAAAGCTTCTTTTCTCTCTCTTTCACCTTCTTCTGCTGTAACACAGCTTCAGCAGCCCGCTTTTCATCCTCCTCTTTCCGGCGTTTCTCTTCTTCAGCAACTCTGGCAGCTTCTTCCTCCTGCAACTTCTTTGCCATATACTTGGCCTCTTTTTTCCTCTGCCTCTCTGCTCTCTGCTCCTCCTTTCTCCTCAGTATCCTTGGATCTCTCTTGTAGGCATTATCAACAAGAGTACGTACCCGTGCATATTCTTCCTTTCGAGCTTTTTCTGAGAGCTTTGCATTCTGCCTCTCCATCCACCTCCTATGGTCACGAGATTCTGCTTGCTCAAGATCGAACTCGTCAGCATGGGGAAACTCTCTCCAGCTTCTAAAAGAGTACCAAAAGTCATAGAAATTGTCCACCTCCTTAATTGGTGTATTATCATCACCTAATGATGGGACTTGCCGGTTAACTGACCATCGACCATTCCTCATGAAAGCAGGAGAAAATACCTTAAAGAAGTCCTGCGGAGCACAATCAGTAGGTATTTCATCATCAAACTCATCTGTAGAATCATAGATTCTCCTCTTCACAGGATCAATCAAAACCTCATACGCTTCTTGGATGGCCTTGAAGTGGCTTTCAATTTCATCCTTCTTAGCTTGTTTTCCAGCTTCAGTTTCCTCAGCTAGAAGCAGTGCGGCCTGTTTGTCAGGGTGATACTTCAGTGCCGTCTCTCTGTAACTTTTCTTAATTTGATCTTCTGTTGCAAGATACCTCAGATGGCTCAAACCCAACAAAGCATAATGATCTTGCTGCTTGCTCCCCGAACCAGCTTTCTTTTTACCTTTGCTGCTATATGAATCAAATGATGGCATGCTCGTCTGCTCTTTATCCCCGACAACTGTCTGATCAGAAGCATCCACATCTTCCTCCTCACAACCGAGGAGCTTCATAGCAGCAGCATGGAAGGCGTGTCCAGCAGGTTCAAATTTTAAAGCCTTCACAGGAAGGCAATTTGAAGCCACAAAAATTGGCTGTCCGCCAATAATCTCGTCTGAGTAGGAAATGAGCCTGCTTGTTTGAATCGCCATTTGGCTGGATATGAGATGGCAAAAACCGTGGACAGAAGTTGTGAGGATTGATATCCCCAAGCAGATCTGTTCAGGTTTATGCTCTAGTCCTCCAACAATTCAAACTGCATTTGCAATCAAAAACTACATCAATATTGTTCAAATAGAAGCATCAAATAATAAAGAATTAAACCAAGATTCTAAATCGAGGATAGGCTAAGCCAACACACCCATGAAATGCAAACATTATTTCTTTCTGATTGATGAACAAAATCATTAACAAGGAGCAACGGGGTATGGCCCCATACAAAGAATGGCTTCAGGTAGAAGCCACACATACACAAAATTATGCAGCAAGGATTTTATTTAACAGTTAGACCAAAATAGATGTATAAAATTGATCTTCCTGCTATACCAAAAGTGAAAAGCACACAACCAACAAGCTTTAAAGGGATCCCAAGAGAATGTAGAAAAGCAAAATCATCGTAAGCCCTTCAAATATTAATCGGAATTAATCTCAGAAACTAGGTCAAAATAGCAATCTAACCATTACGTCCAGAAGAGGGGACAGGATTATTATTTCGCTAATCACAAAGTGGAATAAAGGTTACCACTCTTTAGTTCTGAATAATGAAAAAAAATTAAAAAATCAACACTTCACTGGAGTTTAGCAATTGTGAATTGCAGTAATTGTGGTAGGCCAGCTGGCCGATACCTAATTGTATTGCTTCCACTCTGCGCAATTACTCAGTGAATCTAGAAGCACGTCTACAAGTTCGTGCAAACTTGCAAGCGTAACGCCTAATGACATGCGATCTTAGACACTCACAATTAAGAAGTTGAAAGGGTGAAATTGCTGGAAAGACCGGTAGAACAAAGAAACAAAAGTTAGAGAGCTGAAGAAATCCGCAGAGCCCACATCCCTCACTCGACACATGCACACGGCACTCGATATAGGCCACGCCGCGAGGCAGACCACCCCCTCCAGAGGAAAATTAACATTCAAATTCACCAAAAGCAACCATCAGGAGAATCCCCAAAGAGCAGCCAAAACGGAAAATAACAAAAGGGCACTACGCAGATTCCTGGAATGGCACAGCCACTGAACTTACTTCAGCCCCAACTCTTAACAATCACTGCGCACAACACGACTTAGCAAAAAGCAAACCCACCGCCATACGAATCCGCCTTATCACACCCAAAGCCTTCCCCTAAACGACGATGGCAGCTACTTCAATAACAGGCGAAACCGTACACGACAAAGGAAGCAAATACGAACCGAACACTAAGCCAAGAAGAGATACATCCAGACAAACCCACCACAAAAGCAAACCATGCATCGAATTCAGCTAGCGTAGCGGCGTACCTTCCAGCTAGGGTTTCTACAAGCTCATAGAGGGAAAAAGAGAGAGAGAGAAAGAGAGGGGGGGGAGAAGGAAAGGAAGCGAAGCGAGGGACGCATGCGATTCGAAGGATCAAATTGCAATTTTCGTTTAGGATTTGGCCCAACCCGTTCTCAAAACCCAATAACTGTGGATCCGGGTAAATCATACTGTTGACCCGCTTTTTTTTTTCCTTCTTTTCTAATTTTAAATAATCATTTTGATATTGATTAACGTGCCTAAAATAGGTTGGACTTATTTCAATTTCATGGAATTCCCCATATAGCCAAAAATAAAAATACTTACTAAAATTTTTTCAATTTGTGTCTATTTCGACCTATGAAATTTATCGTGTATGTAATAAACCGTCCAAGATCTCATTTTGTCCCAATTTGACTAGGATTGATATGTAAGGTTTGTATATACGCGATGTGAAGTATTCCTTTCACTAATTTCACCATGTCCAGTGCAATAAATTGAACAATTTATCACATGTGAGTTAGAAAAAAAAAAACATAATTACACGAGGAAAACAAGCCACTTATTAGACCATGCATCTTTCTACAGAGATAATACGTACCAAAAAATAAGTCGATCATTTGAATTTTTTTTTTTAAAATGATCATTCGCATCGCTTTAAAAAATAAATGAAAGAATAATATTTTCACCGTTAACAAAAATATCACAACAAAAATATTTAAATATATGATTGATTAATTATGTCAAACGAAATGATCGATTAATTTTAAATAAATATTCTAGAAATATTTTTTTTTTCCGAAGGAGTCTTAATTGTGTCTAATATAATCTTTATGCGTTACGGAAAAAATAATAAATGACTGAATCTCCTTTGGATTTACATATTTACATATCTGTCCACTCTTCCATAGTTTACGAATCTCTCTCTCTCTCTCCTCAAATGCTTCTCCTGCACAGAACCTCCTTCCTCTGCCTCGGCCTTCCCAAACCTCAGGTACTTCTTTCTCTATTGCCGGAATATCCTCATCGGTGATCGTAAATCGTGGTTCGTAACTCGATGTCGATGTCGATTAGTTCATCTTCGCAAGCGCTCCAAGGGATTCCGCAAGCGTTCGCTCGGATAAGGCGAAGGTTCTCCCCTTCGGTCGGTGCCGGTACCGACGGCTCTGCTCAGTTAACGGCGACGGCAATGTGAGTCCTGCTTTTGCTAGTAATGTTTTTCGATCTCGCGGAATGAGCACGAGTCGTGACTGACGTTGTGGTTCGCCGATGATGACACGATGATTGGCGAGGATTGGTTGGCCGTCTTTGAGGTCAATTTCGGTTAGGACATCCGTGGCACTAGGAGGATTGTGTTTTTGTAGTCTGCAGTCTGCACAGTCTTTTCATTGACCGGAAGTCAAGTCCTGTGCGGAGGACAGGCAGAAATGCTGGAACATCTGTTGCGGTCGCACGTGATTATGGCATGGAAAGGTGAGAGAACAAGCATTGATGGACGAGCAGATGAAAGATGCGCAGGATGAAGGAGACTGCTGAATTTTCTCGTTGAGGCATTGGTTTGAGTGATAGAGAACAATTTTCGAGTAGGAAAGCTGCACCTGACTATCATAGTTGTGATTATCGAAATATTGTTTGTTGTTAACCGATGAGATGTAATCTATTAGCTTTTATCGAAATATTTCTTTGGGAAATATGAGTCTATCATGTTCTCAGATACTCTTCTTCATTTCAGGCTTACAGTCCATCAGAGGCAGAAAGTAGCTGCCCCAATGAAGAAGGCATTGACCACAGTGGAAGACGCGAGGGCGGACCCCTGGCGTCGAATGAGTAATTACTGCCTCACTTATGATTTCGGAAATACGAGTCTATCATGTAGATCTGCTCTATGATAAACAAAATACGAGTCTATCTGAAACTGGCTATGTAAGAGCTACTACTTAACTGTTCAATTCAAGGAGGAACAGGAACCAAAGGATCACGACCTTTCAATGTTTGTTTATACTGGTGGGCGCTAGTTGTCAAAATTGCACTCGGGTTTAATAAAGACAATGCATTAGTTGTTCATTTCAACTGAACAGGATGAAACTTCCTCTCATCCTCGGGATTCCCTATACGGTAGTTCAATTGATTACTTTTAGTGATTTCATCTCATTAGTCGATGCTGCTGGACAGAACGACTCGTCTCATGTGATGTGGGAATAATACTAGCTCTTTCTTGGTTCGCGTGACATTGTTTTATTTTAGTATCGAAGATGTTGGACCACTTCAGATACGACAGAACAAATCGATATTGATATGGAACACAAGGTCCAATGAGTTTCTTTGCACTGCTTTATATGGATTTGCTCTTCTAAGGATGAGAATAAGTTTGGGAGTTTCTCTTAATGCACCTGGCTTTCAGATGCTATGGCTATCTTATTCCGCCAATGGGTGGGTCTGGGAGAGAGAGCAGAGCGTGGTTGACATGACGGACGGTATTGTGAAGTGAATAAATTATATTTTCCTTAATGGGACGGGATTTTCTCAACATGTCGTTGATGGCTTGCATGAGAATCTTATTGCAATGACAGTACTAGTGCTATTGTTATCTTTATCTAGTTTCAACGCACTCCTGTAAACACAAAAGCATATTATGATGACATCATACGAGTTCTAGATCGTTTGAGCCTTGATGTGTAAAAAGTGGATTCTGCTGGATTTCAGAAAGTCTGGATGGTCTGGATCCTTTTATTTAAGGTTTTTAAAATAGGATTGCATTTTTCTTGCTCGAGAAACGCTGGTGACAATGGCCAAACAAATAAGAAAAGAAAAGAAATGCCGGTAATGATCTTTCAGGGTTAATTAAACACTACTCTTTTGAACACTACTCCTTAAGCTTTATGTTTCGTTCTTCAAGCCTCTCAACAAGTCATGCTTACAGTTTGGTCTCTTTGTTGTTCTAGCCTTCACTAATTTCACCTTCCCAAAATGTTGATTTTCTTGGAAATCATCTCTATTCTTTAGCATGTGTAGTTTTACCTTTTCTTTCGAAATGTTCCTAGCATTTTCTTGAGTGCATAGTTTAATCTTCTTTCTTTTTTGGGTAGGACACTGAAGAAATTGAAGAGATATGGAATAGCTGGGATATTGTCCTATGGGTTGTTGAACACTGCTTACTACCTTTCAACATTTCTTCTGGTCTGGTGAGTGATGGACTTACATGTGGCATAATTGCTTGTCTTTTAGTCAGCACTGGAATCAGCACGTCTTGATATTAAATCCTTAAACATGAGGATTTTCCTTTAGGGGAGTGTAATTGCAGACATATAGTTAGTGGTGTAAAGTAAGTTAGTTTGTTTGAGCATCTAGCTTTTAATTTCCTGCATATGCATTGATAGATGAAACATAAAAGATGCGGGTTCACTCTACTTTGAAGGAGTATTTTACTTCACCAATGTCCGTTGATTTTTACTTTCATATATGAGAACTGTTAGCATCTTTACAAGCAACAACTTTTATCTGGATTTAATTCAATTGGAAACACCACTTAAATATACTAATTGAGAAGAAAAAGGCAAATAATATGTAAAGGTTGTTGAATGTCAGTACGGATGCAAAGATCTGTGTTCACAATATGGGTGCTGGTGCATGGTATGACACCTAATCACCTACTGTAATGACTTCTGCTAGTTCGTTGAACCTATCTTGCTGTGCATCTTTCCTCGGCGGAGAATAAGATTTAAATTAATATTTATTATGCATTCGTGACAACATTGAGACGATCCAATTTTCTTATGATCTAAATACATGATAGATATCATATGCTAATCTAAACAGTTCTACAGGTTTTACTTTGCACCGGCACCAGGAAGAATGGGCTACCTTGCTGCGGTTGAAAGGTATGCATCCTTTTGGTCATTTGGTGAGGATTAATATGGGATGTCACCATGTAAGGAACTTGCAGATTCATCAAGGTAATGGCCATGGTTTGGGCTGGAAGCCAAGTCACAAAGCTTATAAGAGCCGGAGGGTAAGCTGCTAGATTAGTATATTCTTTTATCTAACTAATCCTTATATGCTGGCAAGGTATACTAGACCTCAGCAAGACAAATCAACTTTGCGAATGATGATTCCCTGGGATTGTTTCTAAGCTTAATGATTATATGAGCGGTCTGTCTGTTGGCATTGTCCATTCTCATTCACTCCTGCAAGATATTAGTGAACATTGTTCAGTTGCTTCTCGTGCAGGGCCCTCGCTCTTGCGCCTTTTGTAGACAGAGGATTGTCCTGGTTTACTACAACATACAAATTTGAATCTCAGGAGAAGGTAGCTGAAACTTGAGTTCTCTGAACTCTGGCCATTTGTTTTCACAATTCTCCCGGTTCAACCGAAGTTTACTTCATTCATTCAGAGTTATGCACATGTTTGTCTTCAAAATTGTTTACAGGCATTCTTGGCAATCGTGGGTTTTTGCTTTGGCCTGGCCGTCTTGCTGTTTTTGGCTGTGACACTGATCTCAGCGTGATAATGCATTCTTTTTGTTGGGGACATGGTCGGTTTGTGGTCGAAGTTTCTTGTGATGGGGGAAGCGTTGCCAATCTCATGTTTGTACTGCAACTATATCCCAAGATGGTCCATAGTTCAAATGCAGCTTTAAGATAGAGCCCTCCCAAAGACCATGCAATTCATCGATTTGGATTGGATGCAGCCGGACTGATGCTTGTGTCCTGATGAAATTGAGAAGCGTAATTGGCTTCTTTTGCAAATGTTAAAGCTCAGAATTGTGCCACCAGCTCTTTCATTTTTCCGTTGACATCATAAGCCAACTGATGATGCATAGACACTTTCTGTTAATTCCCACGGTAACCAAGACAAGGAAGACTAATCCGTTATTAGCACAGTACGGAGATACATAAAGTCGAACTCTTGGGGCAGTCATGTACTTCACAAACGTACAGCTGACAGATGTGACACAAACATATCGAAGATTCAGATCAAACCATTTTTCTAAAGTGCCTATAGTTACAGCAACAATTTGAAAGGTAGGTAGCTTCTTGCTTTATTCTAGTAGACTCGGAGATGAACTGAGGATTGTCAGTCAGCCAAAAGGGTACCCTGGAGTACACCCTAGAGCTGAATCAATTTTAAGAGCTCTTTGGGATGGCAAGCGATGAGAACAGGTGAGATGGATACTGACTTTTGCCTCTCAGGCTGGATCTTTGTCACCTGAAGGCTGAAGATATCAAATGGTCATAGAAGATCCCACGCTTTTGAATTTGTCTTGCCAGCAATTTAGAGAGTCCTGAAAGAGCGAGTTCGCCCTAGATGAATGATCAATGTTCAGACTTTCTCTTCAGCTTCTCTCCCCCTAAAATAAGATAGACCCCAACGTGATGATCAGCAACAGAATTTAGACTCTATCAAAACTACGACACATTAACTTGCTGATAAAATCTCCCTAGAGAGAAGAAACGAACCTAAAAATTTGTCAAATTCCAAGATTTAATAAATTCACCTGCAAATATTTTCGAAACCTGAAAAGCCATACTTCCCATGTCCTGCCTTTGGATGATTGAAGGCCGGCTGTTTGGTGGGTAAAACCTTATTTCCCTGCTCGTCCAAGGAGGTCTCAAGGCCACATGCGATGCAGAATGACTCCACCTCTGATTCCTAGGGAAGTAAAAATTCTTCAATAAATTCATGGCGGAGAAAAAATCAGATAAAACAGACTCAGGGAGAGTTCATTAGTTAGTCAATCTATAAACAAGGAGGTCATACCTCCATCATCAGGAGATTAGACAGATGCGCTATGGGGTATGGATGAAGCTTGTAGCCACCATTATTAATGAGTAAAACAGCCAGAGCTCGAACCTTTCATAGTAAGCAAATTCATTACCAAAAAAAACGTTCAAAGGGGTTCAGTGACAAAATACTAGAAATAAATTTACACAACAGATCATAATCCAAACACAATTCATTCACTACTAAAGACAACTGCTTTGCAAAACAGGTCAATTCGAAAAATTCTGATGGTGAGCAAGAAAAGATGATGCCCATGACCTCTCCCTACGTTAAACAAGGGAATGAAGGACTCATATGGTAGGCCGGTTTTAGTTTATATGACTTCAATACCCAAAAAAGAGGCCATAAGAGAAACAGTATAGTTGAACCACCTTATCTATATAAGGTTCGAGGGCACAATACTGTAGATAGGAGGCCTCAGCTGCTATGGTACTAAAGAAGCACTTATAATTGTCCGTCCTGAAGTATCTGCCAAGTGGAAATTATTTCTGCAAGCTCAGCTTATGCTATTTACACAAAAAAACATCATGCAAAGCAGTGTTCAACAAATAATGAGGTTCCAAGATAGATAGGAAATAAAATACCTCAAAATTCTTCTGGCAAAAGTCATTTCTTTAGACTTGATAACAGGTGTAGGCACACGACGGAACCACAGAGAAAGTCTCTCACCCTGTCAGTGAAGGAGGAAGTGGCTCTTACTCATCCAGGGCCCAAAAATATGAAGAATTAACAGTATAAGACAAAATCAACTTATATTCAAACCTCTGGAAGGCTTTCGGAATTTAGACAAAGCAGCACATAAAGTGAGCGATACTCTGGTTCGTTCTTGTGCATAGAGTTATGATCTCGATTCAGATCATAAAGATTGTATAAAGATGTCAACACCTTTGCTAGCTGCTCCATATTGAGGTGATGCAATGAAGAGATATTGAAACTGTTGGGTCCACTGCTACTGAGTCTAAGCTTGTGGTGAGAAATGACATGAAAATTAACCTGCAAGAACATAAAGACAGACAGACAGACAGGGAACCATGTCATTCTAAAGTAAAACCCAGAAAGCTTTAGATTGTCAATTGCAAGAGGAATCATATCGCCGCATCATCTTTCCATTCGATTAGATACCAGCATCTTGACTGTGCCTAGTAAAATTCTTATGTGTTTAAAAGTTTAGTTTTGTTCAACTTTCATGTTCTCCAAGTAAATGCTTGAAACATGAGTCAATCGGATGGTTTACAGCCCCAGGAAGAATCAGGGAAATGTGCAGAAGTCTCACCAAGAGGGCCGTACCATTTTCTCATACATATGAATCGCTCTCTTGTCAAGAATATCCTGCATGCTCAGGTCTTGTCTTATGGAACGTGTTCTGTCAAATATGAAGTCATGAACTGTTTCAAAAGGCTCTGGTGTAGAATTCATCAAGTTCATAAGGTAGTCTAGAGTGCTTCCCAGCACTGAGAGAGGTCGAATATCCGATAACTGCACATGCCTCGTGGATATTGTTCTGCAAAACTAGAGACATTGAAGCAAGGCAATTTCACCATTTAAGTCACATAAGTTCTATGTCTGGGGAAATTTCCGGAACAGTTCTTTAGTATTTTTCAAAGAAGTTACAACCTTCGCTGGAAGTAAAAGCGAAGCAAAGTTTACCTTTTTGACAGCAAGTTCGGGAGATGTTTTAGCCGGATTACCATGCAACCTCTCAAACACAGCTAAATCGCGTAACCGTTCACGCTGGGCCATCTCCCCCACTGCAATATGTGACAAAGATATCGCAGGAAATACAACACAATGCTGAATAGCTATACACCTAACATAGGAATCTGAACCCCAGACAAGGGTAAGGCATTCACACAGCTATCCTCAGCTCCCCTGCACTTGTGCAAGAGATTTCATGACTGGGACCATTTAAAAGGCACCTCAAAACTCCACTTGAGTAACTTGAATTGGACTAAACACGCCATGCCGTTGAAAACTGCGACCAAACGTTTTTCGCCGACCAAGTCATTTGGCCTAAATGTAGTAGCAGAAGGCAGCAATCTTCCGATCCTAAATATCGTATCTCATCTGACGACTTTGATGCTAAGGGACCACAGCACTGATTTAGCCCGACCCATCATGCAATTCCTAAAGAGAGTGCGACACAGCAATAAAAGATCACCAAAAGCAGAGAGTTTTACAACTACCAGGGCACATGTAAGGGCAAGTCCCAACCGCGGACGCGAATTCACGAGAGTCTCGCGCATTCTCTCCATCTTGATGATGCTGGTGCTGTTCTTGCTGCTCCCGAATGCCCATTGAGCTTCTAGTGCCGGCCGCAGAGGCACGCTCATCGATCGATCTCGCGAGACTTCGAGGCTCGTCCCAGGTCGTCGCGTCTCCGGAATCGAGGCCCGAATCTTCCCGATGACGCGCTCGAGCATCGCCACTAGCCCTGTTAGGAGGTCGATAGCGCGACTTGCGGTTGGATGAGTGGCTTGAAGAAGACGAAGAAGAAGAAGACAATGGGTTGCGACGAGGGTTTTGCTGCTGCTGGTTCTTCTGCCTTCTCTCCATGGTCTACGAGAGAATTTCTCCCTCGATCGGGGATTGAATTGAAACATCAACCAACAAGAAAGGGGGGCTTCCACAAAAACAAGTCCACTTCGGACATTGCACTTCCTCATTTTTCAAATCAAGATGCTTCATTTCTAAATTTGATTAATTGGAGCTTATATATTCATCATCGTCGGAGCCAGCAAGAACATGACATGAATTCCCCCGCCCTTTTTTAATATTTTTTTTTTACTTATAACGAGCACCTGAGTAATGTATGAGCCTAGAATTTGAGAAAGCAAGAGCATGTAACAACAATTGGAGAAATGAAATTTCTCGATTCAAATACCACATTTGATCTTTTCGCGTTAAAACTCTTTTCATTCCTGACGATAACGTAACCCCCAATAAATCAGATTGAAAAAAAAATGCAAATTCAAGAATTTGATTAAACGAATAAAAAATTTTGAGGCTTAATAGATGAAAATGTGCAAATTTAGGGATAAAAAAAATGGAATTCTACTTAAATTATCTTCTCAAAAAAGCATCGATTCTCGGACAATTTAATATCTATTTAATTGTTATCAATAGGCATACATATCAATTAACATGATAAGTACAACTAACATGCACGACAAATGATGGCAACATTCATACTTACGAGGTCGAGTATTCTTGATGTGCAAGGTGTCTTCTTTCTCGATCTCTATCATCACCGATGCCGATTTTCTTGCAGAATTCAATCTCTCTCTCTCTCTCTCTCACACGCACACAAAAAACTTTGAAGAGGACTTGGTTTAAGGTTTTTTTCACTCTATTGCAACGATTGGACTCCATCCTCTATCGATGTAGCTGTCGTGACAACGATGTTGGCCTTGAGAAATTCATCTTAAGGATGAAGGGGATCATGCTCGTCATTATCAACTTGCTTAGATCAAGATCGCCTTCGATCTAGTTGGTCCTTGAGAACGACGACCCCGCTTTCTCAAGCGAGCCTTCATGAGCACAATCCATGTGATGATCTACTTTCACAAACTCAAGTTTGGTTGCAAACATGCAAACATAGAGACTCCCAATCTTTTCTTTCTTCTCTACTAAGATGCAGATAATGTAACCTATAAATCATCTTTCAAATTTCTCCTTCTCCATAGACAAAAATCCTATTTTTGTCCCATACCAAACAAAATGGGAAAAGAAGGTTAGTTGAATTTTACGTAGAGCAATGATTTCACAAATTGAACGAGTGTGATTGTACTCGATCTCCGGTCCAAAGATCTATATAAGTATTTCTCTAAATTGAGAATAGAATTTAAGGTTTTATTTATTTTGAGAAAAATAAATTATAAAAAAATATTTTTATTGTTTACGAAAATATATAGATATAAATTATTATAGATAATAAAATATTTTTATTAATTAATTATTTCAAGCTATTGGTAATTTTTTTAAAAATATTTTAAAGTGATCTGAAGCTCCGACAGTTGCCCACCCACAGGAAGGAAAAAGCTCGGCGACATGGAAAATCAGAGGAATCGGATCATCACCTTCATCTTCTTCCCCGTAATGCGATTCCCAGTAACTTGAATCCTGAAGCTAACCCATTTGAATCTGGAATTTTGATTCCCACAATGTTCAGCTTTTTCAATGGAAACCTCTACTCCGTCTTCCCCAAACGCCTTTCCGTAACACGGTCTACACTTCTCAAAGCTCCATATTCGTCGCCGTCGTCGTCTTCGTCGTCATTGCTTGATCGCCTCGTGGAATCGCTTGGTCTTCCCTTAGAATCCGCTGTTTCGATCTGTAAGAAGCTCAAAGTCGACAGAACGGTCCCAGACGACATTGAAAGCGCCGGTTCCGTGCTTGGGTTCTTGAAATCCTGTGGCTACGACGGAGCACGGCTCGCGAAATTGGTCACGAAACGGCCGTCGCTTCTCCTATCGAATGTGGAGCCGACTCTGACGCCGCAGATGCAGTTCCTCCGCGAGAGTGGAGTATCGGATTCAGTCTTGCTCAGCGCGATGGATGTGAACCCCGCAGTCTTCAACAAAAAGCGTGGATTCGTTCTTGAAACCGCAGATTGATTTCCCCAAGAAGTATCTCGGGGAGCTCGGATGCGTTCGATACCGCCATCAGGCGCAATGTGCGGCTCTCGACTGCTAATCACAGGCGTAATCTGGGACCGAACATCAAGCTCTTGATGAGCCAAGGGGGTAAGCATCGACGAAATCTCGCTGTTGATGATTCGGCAACCGAGAGCTCTGATGCACAAGGTCGATACTCGATAGGACAGCTTCCGTTGTCGAATCTGTGAAAAAGGTCAGGGTTGGAGCCTGTGTCGATGAAGTTTGTAAAACGCTGCGAGAGTGATGTTGTCGATGAAGGAGTCGACGTGGCATAACAAGGTGGAATTTTTTAAGAGCTTTGGGCTGGTGTCTAGATGATATCGTGTCTATGTTCAGACGATATCCCCGTTTCTTGACTGCTTCGGAGAGCACTTATACAAACTCGAAGCTTACTACTGACATAGGATAAATCTTACGTGACATATAACGGGAATTTGCTGACGCGTGTATAGATGTATTGACTTGGTTTGAACATCGATCCATCCCTTTTTAATTTCAAAGGCGTACTCTAAAATGGGTTAAAATTTTTGTTTTTTTTTTGGTTCCAAAAAATAATTCAAATTGGAAAGCTATCAAATGTTATATGTTGTGGCAAGTAATAACATGGGTCTATAAAGAAGTAAAGTTTGTGAATGCTATGTTTACTTCTGTTAAAGTGAAAATATATCAAAAAATCCAAAACTATATTCACCTTGACAAATTTGTCCCGTAACTTTTTTTTAATTTTTTTGTGACATAAATCATTTCATAAGTCGATTGCAACACATTTGCCCTAAACTTTTTTGTTCTGACATGAACAAATTCAAACTCGTACCTTGCGTCAAATTCATCCTCTGTCGAGATTTCAATAGATGATTTTTCACCCAAAACGACATCGTTTTTTTATTTCTCTCAAGTCATGTGAGCGTCGAGTTAACACGGTTCGCCTTTTGTCGTCCATATATAGGTAGATTTCGAAGGGTGCTCATGATGAAACCTAGACGGACGGTACACGTGCCGGGTACAAAATATTGGAAATTCTTTGATGTCATAAGAAAGTATAGAATAAATTTGCTGTTATAATTTGAAATGTTTGGTGGATTTTGCCCTTTTTAAAAAGAAAGGACGAGGAGAGAGAGAGAGAGAGCGCGCGCGCGCTTCAACGGATACGCATTGGCGAAACGGAAACCCTAAAACACAGAATCCCAATCTGCCTTTTCCACAAAGCAGAAGAGCCGGCGGCCATGAAACATCAGATGTCCGAATCGCATTAGCAGAGGAACAATCACTTCTCAGTTCTCACGGTCGCGGACTGAGGTAAGTTCGACCTCCATTTCGCACGAACCCTTGAGCGATTTTCGCGCATCGCACCGGCTTCTGCCCCCGAAATGTTCAAAGTTTCCGCTAAAAATCTCTTCTTGCTCTCCCTAAAGCGCTTCCTGGGAACATCGGCCGCGTTGTCTTGTTCGTCGTCGTCGTCGCTGCCGCTGATTGATTGTCTTGTGAAGTCGCTTGGTCTTCCTTTGGAATCCGCCCTTTCCGTCTCCCAGAAACTCGGTGCCCGCCGAAACGGCGTCGAAAGAGCCGATTCCGTGATCAAGTTCCTGCGTTCCTGCGGATTCGGCAAAGCGCAGATAGTGAAATTGGTCATTAACGGGCCGTCGCTCCTCCTGTCGAATGTGGAATCGAATCTCAAGCCAAAATTAGAGTATTTCCGTGATGAGATCGGAGTGTCGGATTCGGTCTTGCTCGGCGCAATTGCTGGGAACAGTAGGTTTTTTGGTAGAAGCTTGGATTCGTACTATAAGCCACAGATTGATTTCCTTAAGAAGTATCTGACGACCTCCAATGCGTTGGATATTGCGATTAAGCGCTGTTCCTGGCTTTTAACTGTAGACCGCAAGTATTTATTGGAACCTAATATCGATCTCCTGATGAAGGAGGGAGTGAGATTTGATGATGTAGGGATTCTGATGCTGTATCAACCTAGGACATTAGTGACAAAGGTTGAGAAGATGGCTTCTGCTGTTAAAGCCGTCAAGCGTCTCGGGATGGAACCATCCTCGGCGAAATTCATACACTGTCTCAGGGTGATGTTGTCGATGAATGAGTCGACTTGGCATAAGAAGGTCGACAATTTCAAGAGTTTGGGTTGGTCGCAAGAGGAGTGCTGGTCCATGTTTGTGCGTCGCCCGTCCTGTTTGGCTCTTTCCGAAGAGAAGATTAGGAGGACAGTTGATTTTTATTTGAACACCGCATCGATAGCTCGGGAGGTTATCTTCGGTAAGCCTTTGCTTCTTCAGTTTTCAGTCGACAAAAGGCTTCGTCCAAGGCATGGTGTGATTACAGTTCTGCGGTCCAAGGGCCTCCTTAAAAAGCAAAATTCCATTGTAAAGCCGTTCCAACTATCTGAGAAGATGTTCTTGGAGAAATACGTGATGAAGCACCTGGAACGAGT
This sequence comes from Rhodamnia argentea, assembly GCF_020921035.1. Classification (NCBI taxonomy): domain Eukaryota; kingdom Viridiplantae; phylum Streptophyta; class Magnoliopsida; order Myrtales; family Myrtaceae; genus Rhodamnia; species Rhodamnia argentea. Next base: position 1,589,487 of record NC_063154.1, on the reverse strand, counting down.
TCCGCATCTGATGGAGATGTACAGGGCCTCCACCGCCGCATGAAAGAGTCATCTGGTCTAGAAAATCAAGGACTTCAATTTATCGCCTCCACAGGAGCTGATTGTCGAGGTGGAAGTCCTGTCTAGTTTGATCGGAAGCTTGGTGGAATGTTTGCATCAAAGCAGGAGGAGATCTGCGATTTTACTCACGGCGTCTATTGGGCGATTCCCCCCGCCTGTTAGAATCGCCATAATTTGACGCATTCAGATAATGGTGTAACCCCTTGGAAACATTGTTATTGCAGGTAAGAACAGGGTTTCTAGAAGGCGGTATGATTAATTGCTCTGCTCTCCGCTGTTGATGAATTGCTCTGCATCTGAACCTGCTAAAAGCATCATTCTCTGGACGCTCTTGTCATGCAGGTAATGCTTGTGAATGAGAATCATGGCAGTCTCCGGACGATGTCCTGTCTTGAGGACAGGATGTAAGAGCTCCATTTACTTTGGTTAGATTCAAGGAGAAACTCTGTCGTTATGACGTTTCTTGCAAAGCAGCGGCTCGCCCTAAGGGGAATCCCATCGCGTTTGGTGCATCGCTGGGTATCGTGCATGATTTACGTTCAACAATGGCCATCATTCTCTGCAGTCACAAATGCACAATCCACCAAGACCTTCACTGTCACCGTCCACAGTCGAAGAAGAAGTCGATCGCATGTCCGTTCTTTCTTTTCAAAGTTCAATTAGCCATCCCCGATAATGCTCAGGGCCGCTGCGCCCTCCTCCGCCATGACTCGCCTCATATATAATTAATAGCCAAGATACTCGTTTCCGACTTTCCTATGCTACTTACTTTTCCTGCATGCGATTTCGACCATCCAATCTTAGGTATTGTACGAGTCGGTCTGGGATCGGAGGTTCTTTGGCATCAAGGCTCTGCTTGTGGAGGAGTTTAGCAAAACGGGAAAAAGAAGATTTAGTTTTCTCTCCGATTTTTTCACAACTCAATGAAATCAGTGATAAAGTTTGGCAAAAAAACACATGAAATAGTGACAAATTATATATATATAGAGCTAGTGAAATCGACACACAATTTTTGACCTTAAAAGAAAAAATCAGAACAAATTTTTCGAAATTCGAAAAGAGCAACGGCTATTGACATGACGAAAAATTCACGTTTTTGGCGAAACCCTAGAACAGAACCCGACCTCCTCCTCCTTCCAGAGAGAAAGCAGAAGAGACTCGAAAAGCAGGGGAGGAGGCGGCAATCCCTTCTCACGGCCGCCGACTGAGGTGATTTCAAGTTTCCATCCTCTCGAAACCGAGAACCCTTTTCGCATTGTACCCATCACCGTGCTTCGATCCCTTCTGAGATTCCACAGATGTTCAGAGTTTCAGCTAAAAATCTCTTCTTGTTCGCCCAAAAGCGCTTTCTTGAAACGTCGGCCGCGCTCCTTAAACCTCCGAAATCGCCGTCGCCGTCTTCCTCATCGTCAGTGGTTGATTGTCTCGTGAAATCGCTTGATCTCCCTTTGGCGTCCGCTGTTTCAATCTCTCGGGAGCTCGGTGCCCGCCAGAATGTCGTCGAAAAGGCCGATTCCGTGCTTAGGTTATTGCGTTCCTGCGGATTCGGCAAAGCGCAGATGGCTAAATTGGTCACTAATGGACCGTGGCTCCTGCTGTCGAATGTGGAATCGAATCTCAAGCCCAAATTGGAGTATTTCCGTGGAATCGGATTATCGGAATCAGTCTTGTTCACTGCAATAGCTGGGAACAGTAAGTTCTTTAGTAGAAGCTTGAATTCGTACTATAAACCGCAGATTGATTTCCTCAAGCAGTTTCTGATGACCTCCAATGCGTTGGATATTGCGATTAAGCGCTGTTCCTGGCTTTTAACTGTTGACCGCAAGTATTCTCTGGAACCTAATATCGATCTCTTGATAAGGGAGGGAGTGAGAGTTGATGATGTAGGGGTTCTGATGCTGTATCAACCTAGGACATTAGTGATGAAGGTTGAGAAGATGGCTTCTGTTGTTAAAGCTGTCAAAGGTCTTGGAATGGAACCGTCCTCTGCGAAATTCATACACGGTGTCAGGGTGATGTCGTCCATGAATGAGTTGACTTGGCATAAGAAGGTCGAGAATTTCAAGAGTTTGGGTTGGTCTCAAGAGGATTTCTTGTCCATGTTTGTGCGTTGCCCACACTGTTTGGCTCTTTCTGAAAAGAAGATTAGGAGGGCAGTGGATTTTTATGTGAACACAGCATCTGTAGCCCGAGAGGTTATAGTCAGTCAGCCTCTACTTCTTCAGTTTTCAGTTGACAAAAGGCTTCTGCCAAGGCATAGTGTGATTACAGTTCTGTCGTCCAAGGGCCTTCTTAAAAAGGGCAAACCTGTAACGCCGTTTAGACTACCTGAGAAGTTGTTCGTGAAGAGATACATCTTGAAGCATGTGGAACGAGTTCCGCATCTGATGGAGATATACAGGGGCTCTGCCACTCCACAAAAGTGCTCCATAGAAAATCAGGGGTCTTAAATTGATCGCCTCCCATGAGTTCAGGGTCGTGTTTGGCAATCCTGTCTATCTGATTGGAAGCCTGATTGAATGTTCAAATCACAGCGGGAGGGGACTTGAGACTTCTGATATACTTGCAGCATCTATTGGGTGATTCTCCTGCCTGTTGATTCATCATAATTTGGCGCAATCAGATATTGAAACGCTATGCAAACATTAGTTTGCACGTAAGAACAGAGTTTCGAGAAAGGCGGTACGATTAACTGCTCTCTGCTGTTAAATTGCGCACTGAATCTGAATCTGCTGACGTCATGCTCTGGACACTCTTGTCATGCCGGCATGTTTGATGTTTGATGAGACTTATAGCAGCCTCGGGACGATGTCCTGTCTAAGGACTAGATGTAAGAACTCCAATTATTTCGGTTGGTTCAACGAAAAACTGTCATTATGAGGTATCTTTTGCAATGCAGTCTCTCGCCCTTGAAAGGGGAATCCCTTTGCGTTCAGCTCATTGTTCTTTTTGGGAATTCATGCTTTTTGGCAACAAAGCCAACATTCTCTGCAGTCACAAATTCACAATTCCTAAAACCTTTAAGCTGCGTTGGGTCGTCCAAATAAAAGTCAGGTAGGATATAGTTATCCTATCCTGTGTTAGGTAGCTATAGAGGATAGGATAAAGTCTGATATAGAAGGGATATAGATAGGATAAAAAATTCCTAGGGAGAGGGGTGGGATAGATCGGGATAGGATTTCTCTTGTTCAACTATTTTTAAGAAAGCCCTACATTCTCCTTTTCCTTCTCCATCATTCACACGCACGACTCTCTCACATCGTAGTCGAAATGTCTTCTTCTCCGTAGCTCTAATCGGACGAATTCAAGTTCCATATCCGGCGAGGAGCCATAGGCGATTTTGCTTCCTCGCAAAGTTGCGTCTCTCTCTCCCTCTTTCTCTCTCCTCTCGTTTCTTTTTTGCTTGCGAATTCTTGTCTATGTTGGAGTCTTGTTGTTCGGTTCTTGGTGAATCGAAACATGCCATCGTTTTTCTTGTGGTTGCCCAGTCAATTGAGAAATCAGTGTGTCTCGTCTCATCTCGTCTCGTCTGTCTTATTACTTTGCGTACAAACACATCTTACAATTACTTGCTGTTATTAAGCTTCATATATCTAGCTATTTTTATACCAAAAAATTTCTATAACGATTGAGATCACTTCATACAAGAAGAAAATTTCTACAACAATTGAGATCACTTCGTACAAGATCAATGCTAGCCAGAAAGAATTAGTCTGAGCAAACAATCTACTTCCTTTTGGCCATAGAGTAAACAATCTACTTAGCTTGAGGCAGATCTTGAATTTGGAATCTAGGATAGTCTTAGAGAGAGACGGGTGGAGTTTGTTTAATTACATTTGAGGATCTGACATTTAATTAATAATCTATTGGTAGTTCCTGATGGGGCCTTCTTATGGTTAGAGAGTTGATGATTTATGCACTCATGATTTCTGTGGTACATTGCAGTTCATCCATGTTAAGTTATTGATGATCTACTACTTCTAGAAAAGTAAGGAATTGTAGGAATGTCAGGTTTGCTAAAATAAAAGGGTTGCTTTATGATGACCCGAGGTCCATGATTAAGTCAAGATAACTGCACCTTTACAAATAGGATGACTGGAATGTTCTACTCTGCTTAGCTTTAATGTGCGAACTTCATGCATTGAGTTGCTCTTTTACTGTTAAAACCTGCAATGTTGGTTTAATGTAATCGAAGTCGTTGTTATTTTTTCATCTTTTGAATGATGAACCAAGGGGTACCCACCCCTGTGCTAAAATTGCAACACTTATACGTAAAACAGATTGCATTTAATATTCCAACGGACTAGAAGTATAAAATTGGTCTTCCTGCTATACCAAAAGAGAAAGATGTGTGAAATAGCATTTTAAAGTTGCTTCAATGATTGTTAGCTACCTAAACATGTGGTGCTGCAGGCTCTCTCTTGGCTTTTGGTTCTTGATTCACCCTTAAATGTTTATGCTCTCAATGTGTCTCTATTGTATTTGCCCTTTCTATTTGGTATGGCGAAATTCTTTTGATATATAGCTTGTAGAAATTTGATTTAAATTTGTTCGATTCGTGTTCATGCCTACTGTCCATGTCCATTCGTTATTCAAACAACAATCACCAAAGCTTGTTTTTGTTTAGGAATGGAAAGTAGAGATTTTAGTCAAACTCAATGGAAGGGGAACAAAGAGAGACCGACGTGTATGGATGGTTGATGAAGAAAATGCGCTTCTAGATGGTCTTGAAGAACTAGTTGCGCGAGGAGTGAAAGATGATAACGGCTTCAAAGAGTGGTTACATGATTCTGTTAGAGAAATGGTTTGAAGAAATGCTCCCTAATTCTGGCATCAATAATCTTCACATAGAGTCGAACAATTTCTTGTGAACTTCTTGTGGTTTGAGAACATTCATCTATTTCTTCGATTCAAGGAGAAGATAGGAAGATATTTGTGGAACTACTACTTCAAGAGATGATGGATGGGAAAGACTGATGATTTGTTTTCTAAATGGGTAACTTAGTGTGAAGTTTGGAGCTTGGTTTATAGTTTGTGTGGTATTAAGTGAGTTAGGCAGGGTTGGAGCAATGAGTCACAGTACACTTGTGCGAGTTGGAAAGGGAAAGTTGTACCTAATTTTGTCTATAAGTAATTGCTATGTTGCCTTTGTTGTTTTATGAAAATGACAACGTTGAACAAATGTTCTTTTTGCTATATCTCGGAATCATATATGTTATGAATGTGCTATTTTTTGTGAAGTTTAGAGCATTTTTTTATAGTTGTTGTGGTGTTTAAAGAATTAAGTAGGGTTGCTATTTCTTGGAATAATAATGTCAATATTTTTCGTGGACGGTACGTAGGGGCATATATGTTATTTATATGGATATCCAATTTCTACCAAACAATGGATGTGATAGGATATAAAGATATCTCACTTTAAATTCGTAGTCCACCAAACAGTAATTATAATATGACAAAATTTCCGGATTTCTTATCCTATCCTATTCAGTCTTATTCTAACTAAAAATCTGGGCAACCAAACGCAGCCAGTATCACCGGTAGAAGAAGAAATTCATCCCTTCCTTTTCAAAATCTAATTGGCCACCAAAGATAATGCGAGAAGCCTTCCAATATGGACGATACTCAAGGCTTCCCCAATGACTCACTGTATATCGAATAGCCAAGATACTCGGTTCCAACTTCCCTAGGATACTAATATATGCCATGTCAACAATCGCATCTCTCCTGGTATGTAGATATCGAGCTTGTTGCACGGACTAGGATTGGAGGTTATTTGGCCTCCATAATGTCTGCTGGGGAGATTAGCAAAACGGGAAAAAGAAGAAATGTCTAACCAAAAGAGCGAGTAGCAACCGAAGCATGACCAGGACTGGGAAATGCTCTTGGTCAAAGTGAGTCTGATTGCAGTTGCACAGACACCATTGCACCTGTTGATCAAAACATCCAGGTATTAGATTGTAACAACAGATGGTGGAAATCTAAATGAATTTCTCGATGTACTGCATCAGAAATTGAAACACGAAAGAACCCGATTGTGAAGATTAAACTCTGCCCAGTTTCTTGCTTGCAGCTTTGTTTAGGCAAAAAATAAGGGTATGTGCCCCAAATTCAGTTGCTTGGTGATGAACAAACAAACAGAGAGTTTCGGTGACATGTGCTTCTCGTTTCCATAAAATCTCAATGAGATGCAAATAACACTGAGCAATACTGTATCTTTAGTTTTTGGTCAAGGCGGGTTGCAAGCCCACTGATATAGTCAATGCGTTCTCATGCAAATGCTTCTATTTTTATGTCACCTGCTTAAATTGCATGGTCGATCTATCTATATCAATTAGCTGTTCATCTGAATGTTACAACGAGGTATAAAGAGAACTTTAGAACGGAGTCGCATTGATTTCTCGCAGATCAATGAATTTGAGTTTTCTCAAGCTCGGAGCAAAGTTTATAAGAAAGGACAATAGTGTAATGTGATTCCAATGGCAAGGCACTACTCAAATCACCATCTTATGAATGATAGGAGCAATCAAATTCAAGTTTTTTGGGCATCATAAATTCATGTTTTTGGCAAACCCAAGAACAGAATTCTGACTCGGAAAGCAGAGGAGGCAATCACGTCTCATGGTCTCCGGCTAAGGTAAATTCAATTCCCATCTGCTTGAATCCCAGAACCCTTTTCACATTGCACCAGTCACCGTCCTCCGATCCATTCTGATCCTGCAAATGTTCTGAGTTTCAGCTAAAAATCTCTTCTTGTTTGCCCAAAAGTGCTTTCTCAAAACATCGGCCACGCTCCTTAAACCTCTGAAATCGCCGTCGCCGTCGCCGTCTTCCTCATTGTCATTGGTTGATTGTCTAGTGAAATCACTTGATCTTCCTTTGGAGTCTGCTGTTTCTATTTCTCAGAAATTCGGTGCCTGCCAAAATGCTGTTGAAAAGGCCAATTCCGTGCTGACTTTGGAGTATTTCCATGAAATTGGATTTATCGAAATCAGTCTTGCTCAGTGCAATAGATGGGAACAGTAAGTTCTTTCTCAGAAGCTAGCCGCAGATTGATTTCCTCAAGAAGTATCTGTGGACCTCCAATGCGTTGGATATTACAATTTAGCGCTGTGCCTGGCTTTTAACTGTTGTTAGCAAAGTATCTTTCGGAACCTTATGGATCTCTTGATAAGGGAGGGAATGAGATTTGATGTAGTGGTTCTGATGCTGTATCAGCCTAGGACATTAGTGATGAAGGCTGAGAAGATGGCTTCTACTGTTGAATCCATCAAAGGTCTTGGAATGGAACCATCCTCTGCAAGTTTTATACAAGATGTCGGTGAGGTTGTCGATGAATGAGTCAACTTGGAACAAGAAGGTAGAGAATTTCCGTAGTTTGGGTTGGTCTCAAGAGGATTTCTTGTCCATGTTTGTGCGTCGCCCACGCTGTTTGGCTCTTTCTGAAAGAAGATTAGGACGACAGTGGATTTTTATCTGAACACACAGCATCTGTAGCCCTAGAGATTATAGTCAGCCAGCCTCTACTTCTTCAGTTTTCTGTTGACAGAATGCTGCGGCCAAGGCATGGTGCGATTACATTTTTGTGAAGACATGCAGGGCCTCTGCCCCTGCAGAAAAGAGTATTCAATAGAGGATCAGGGTCCTTAACTTGATCTTTTCTACAGGAGCTGATTTTCGTGCTCCTGTCTATTTGATCGGATGTTCGCATCAAAGCCGGAGGCAACTCAAAGCTCCCCATGCAATTGTATCCGAATTTTTGCCATAGAGATTGAATTGGAAGACGCATGGATCTGTCGTAAGCCGTGGGCCAGACTTTGAGGACAGTTTTCAGCATCCATCACCTCCATCTCGCTCCTATGGTGGGTGCTAAGCTAGATTTAGCAAAACATGTCATGCTATGAAATCTAGTTGAATGGGCAAGTGAGGATTGATGTGTCCATCATGTGATTCTGCATCAGGAATCTTCAAGGGCGAAGTTGCAAAGGTTGAAGGTTACATATTAACTCTGGATGTGCAAAAAATCTGTGCCCAATTACGGCCTGCGGATTGTTTAGCAAAAGATATGGGATGTGCGCCGGTTCAGTTGTTTAGTCAGGGAAGCAACAAATTTTCGGTGTCCTGCAGTCCGCGCCGGTTCGAACCATTTCCCTAGACAAGTTTTAGGAAGATTTCTCAGCGTATCTAACATTTCTCATCAGTCAGAACATGATGTCTGATTGCAATCTCATTTGGAAGACAAATAGGATGTCATTAATTATGAAGCTTTTGACGCCTTTGAGATCTGAGATAGGTGGCATATCAATCAATTAATCAATTATTCGTGTTAGTTACTAGGAGTATAATAGTAGTTAGAATTAAGTCGCACAAAACTGAATACCTTTTCTTCATCGCGATTTCTCCTCAGGTCAGTTCGCTTGATTTTCTCAAATTATGTGACAAATTAGAGCCTGGAGTCGAGTTGATAAACAATGAGATGAACATGGCGCTCCTCGAACTCAATATGCAGTTAATGCCAAGAACCGATCGAATGGAAGAACATGGGCTGGAACCGGGGAGATCGATGTTTTGGCACGATACTCAGGTCTTGGCTTCAGCCTCTTCAATGCAGAGTATTTGATTGTGAGAGCTCAGAATGTAGTTTTGTTTGAAATTGTGCGAACTGCGAACTAGAAATGGAAGTATGTAATTAGAAACCCCGAGCTTCTTATGCATAGAAGGGCTTCATCCAACATGATAATGATAATTCTCTGGTTTCTCAAGCTGAGTTCTTGGAAAAGCAAATCATGAAAGACATGTCTAACCAAAAGAAATAGAAGAATGACCGAAGCAAGACCCGAACAAGCAATTTTTTTAGGTCGAAGTGAGTCGATTAAATTAACAAACACCATTAACCTTTTGATCAAAACATCCACATATAAGATTGTTACAACAGATGGAGGAACTTTATATGATTGGTTGAGAAAAAGGATGGCTTGAGAGACAAGATCTGAAAACCCATGAAGGAACGGAGAGGCTACTAAATCCAACTTGACCAAACAAAACTTAATTCTCAGTTGGTGAGCTCCATGATGGCGGTAACGATATCTCCATCCGCAGCTTTGAGTGCCTTTACGGCCCTCGACCTCGAGACTCCTGCCTGCGTCATCACTAACTCGATGTCCTTGGGTTCCACATCTGTCTCATCCACTTCTTCATCATCCTGAGTCACAGCCGATGACTCGGGCTTGGAGATGACATGACTGAGATCAGGGGCCTTGAACTGCTCAGCTGCTTGAGACTGCAACTGTGAGCTCAAGTCCTCAATCTTCGCTTCCCCAAAAATGACATATGTGTCTGATGTGGGGCTTTTGAAAACATCTGGCTTGGAGATGACAAACAAGATCTAGCAACACGGGGAAGACTGTATCAGCAAGTAAAATTCTTAACAGGCAGTGAGAATAAATAGAGCTATGAAAAGGGGAAGGGTACTCACATTCTTGCTCTTTTTTACAGTGACACGACTGACGCCAGGAATGGGTTTCATTCCAAGCTTCAGCATAGCTTTTCGACTCTTTTTTTCGCTCCTGCTTTGTTTTGACCTACCAGTACCATCTCCTTGTCCTGAGGAAAATATGGCAAATTCACATTGCAGCAGGACTAAACTATCTTGAAATCTTCTGAAACCCAAGTTATAGTTATATGGTTCTGTCCTGTGCATTACTCTTAAGAGCTCTAGACTCTTAGTGCTGTGTATTATTGTAGATTCTCCTGAAGCACAAGAGACAACCAACAACTCTATGGTTGTGTCACTAAATATATTATGCGAACGACAGCAGTAACCCAACCACATTGAGCACGGCCAATATATTAGGAAAAATGACGCTAGAACACATAATAAAACTACAACCTTTACAACCTTTTTGAAAGTCTGGAGTCACCTCAGGGAAATAAAAGAAAAAAACAGCAACATCCAGAGATTCAACTCTCTGAAGACACCTGATCAGACACCTTGTAATTGCAAACACTGTATTAAACTCATAAACCAACCATGCATCTTAAATTTCTGGAAGAAAAATTAAACTATGTTTTCGGCCTGAAACCACATTGCTCAGATTCTCATATCCATAGTGAACGCCAAACATATTTACTGAAAACAATCACATCCACATCATTTACAGTTTCACAAAGTAACGAACCAATGAATTCACCAATTTCTTGCAAGAAAGAGAAGAAGATCAGTGATCAGTAAACCAAACAAAAGTTTGCAAGAAACAGAAAAAATTAAGGGAAAAGCAATCAGGCTTTGCTTAAGATTTCCGTAGTAAATGTACCCTCTATTTCATCATCATCTTTATCGTCATCCTCATCCTCATCGTCCTCATCCTCATCATCTTCAATGACAGGTTCATCAGACTTCAAGAGGAAAAAGATGCAGAGAAATCATTAGGAGAACACAAGTAGTCAGAATAAGGTAATGAACAGCTGCAGAACCATACTGGAACCAACTATTGCCTTTCTATAAAGGGTGTCATTAAAGAATGGAATAAGTCAAGATGGCCATTGCATCATTTGTCTAAGAATGAAAATGTAACTTTCCAATGGGGGCTAGAGGAGGGACATAGATAAACATTGGGTAACAGAGACACACAGGTTCCATTTCTAGACATAATTCGTTTTAAAAAAAGCATCGTTATCGTCAATTTTGATTTTCTAGTTGATCTGTACGTGATAGTATTCCTTTTAATACCATGACTGAGTGGATGAAATTGTAATCTGTCCATCGCAGAGCAGATTTCCCTCAAATTATTATTCATTATTTGTAGGGTTGACTTGTAATTTTGGATCTGCACATTCAAATCATACTGCGGCAATAAAATCTTCACCATGGACATATGCATTTACAACTTCCAGCAAGCAGATTAGAGCTCATAAAATCAGACTAGGTAAACTTCTGATCTTTAATATTATTGAGTCCAGTGAATGGAAGTCTCCATGACCACATTCCTCTGGATAAGAAACGTCCAGATGACCATACTGCAACTATTGCGTTCATTCCACAATTATCCCTTAACCCTTACCAGAAAATACAACTAATCAGACAATTTCAAGATTTTCACCAGCTGTGACTAATTCGACTGACACATGACGACGATTAAGTTAGAGAAGCCCAAAATATACACAATCATGATGATGTCCACAAACCTTCGTGCAAATTAGGCATTTCCAGAAACTGCCCGTCAGTGGATCAGATGCATTCCAGGTAATCACTTTTATTCACGGGAAAAAAAGCAAACACGAATAAAATTCAGCAGCAATAACACGTAAAGATTCAAGTTTGGCGTCCAAAGGAGCTCCAGTTCCCATTAAAAAAGTTGAAGCTTGAACAATACAATCCCTATAGAAAACAGATAATTTAGGGTAAAGTTGAACCCGTTGCTCAAGCGGCGAGACCAATGAGATGGCTCCAATCCAACTAATCTAATAAAGGAACCATGACAACTCGCACGCATACCCAACCAGACCCCACCGGACAAGGTAACCAAACCTGGATCGTATGAAGTATGTGAAGCAGCTCGAGATAATAAACAGTTAAGAGGAACTCACGTCGATCTTTTGCTGCTCCAGATGAGCTGCAAGAAGCTCCTCCTGTGTCTGAGCAGTCATGATTTCAGCCGAGCGAGAGATAAAGAGAGAGTACTCGTAAAAACCCTAAAACCTCGACGAAGGCGAAGGCGAAGGCGAAGGAACAAGCCTTTTAAGCAGCAGACAGCATGCGCCGATCATGGGCCCTCCATTGGGCCTGGGTATGCTGTTGGAAGGAGCCCATCCACGAAACTGGGCCCATTAAGTCAGCAGCTACGTGGCAACTCCTGATAGGGCGTCATGGGAGATCCAGTGACCGTCAGTTCAGGTTAGCAGTCTTTCTTTCTTTTTCTCTCCCTCTTCGCTTTTGGTCTTCCCTTCGAGAAAGTGTGCGGCGAGAAAATTTCTCGTTTCATTTTCCCGAGAAAAACCGGAAACCCTAATTCACACCCGCAATGAACTTTCACGACTTCCCCCTTCGACGTCCGTCCTGACGCTGTCGCTTTGTTTCGTCGAGATCCGACGCATTCTTCAACGGCAACCCGACCGGCGGTTGATTTCTGCCGGCATTGAATCTGACATTTGATAGTGATCTTCACAGGCATTGACCTCTTTCTGTTGTCCCTTTTCTTACTCGTATTGAACATTCGTATCTTTTACTTCTATTTTTGTGATTAATCGCTTTTGCAGCGATACGAAGTTGAGGTCGATTGGGATTTTGCTTCGGTATTTGTGTTTTGTATCTTGTGCATTGATCCAATGTTTTGAAATGGTCAATGCCAATTTCTAGTTTCTTGCTCATTGGAGGTTGAGATAGTGCATTTGGGTCTCTTGATGAATGGATTAAGATCACTTTGTCAGTAGCTACTGCTGAAAGAATCTATTTCACTGAGCTAATGTGTTATGATCCCGAAAGTGCATCCAGTTAACTGTCTTTGCCGTTATTTGAATGTTCTCAGCTTAATTTGCCTGGTGCGGAGATGCTTTTTGTAGAGGTACTGGAAATTATTATGCACGATAAGTGCAATGATACTGAATTGTTTTCTGATTATATTCATCAAGCTTCTTATGTTTTCGCTTCAGTTGTTCGACGCCTCATTGCTTGTCATTCATCATTGTCTCTCTTAAATAGCCCGGTATCTTCAAAGCCATGCTGAACAGCAGAGCATGAACCTTCTGCTATATGTTGAGTTATGTGATGAAATGATGGTACTAGTCTATGAATCGCTATAAGGATGTTGTGTTTGGCATGTTTTTTCTTTTAATTACTGCTGCTTCACCTAGGAAAAGATCGTCGAAGTTCTAATCCTGGTCCTTCGGTGTCAGCAGGTATGGACCAATATGACTTGCACGCTCAGAGAAGGGAAATGAAGCACAAGGGAAGAAATGTTGTATGGTCCATTGCAATGGACAAATGTCTGATTGAAGCTCTTGCTGTTCAGGCAAGAAATGGGAATAAAATCGACAAGTGCTTCAATGAGAACGCCTATACTGCTGCTTGCGTTGCTGTGAACTCTCATTTTAATTTGAACTTGAATAACCAAAAAGTAATTAATCGCCTCAAGACAATTAAGAAAAGGTACAAAGTGATGAGAGACTTGCTCAGCCAAGATGGGTTCATATGGAATCCGAACACGAAGATGATTGAGTGCGATGATGATGATCTTTGGAAAAGATACATTGCAGTAAGTTGTTGTTTGATAGGCAATGAATTTTCATTTCTTCTGGTTGACTACTGTTTTTGTTTATTGGTTTATGATATACCTCAGTGAATTGACTAGGCACACCCGGATGCAAGAGTATTTCGAGGAAAGCAGATTGAGATGTATGATGAACTAAAAATTGTTTGTGGGAACTATCAAGCTCCTAGTCGTTGGGCTAAGATGAAGGAAGAAAGCTATGCGAGTGACTTGAAGAATTGTGAAGAAGATTCTCCCTCATTTCTTTCACCAAGTTCAGAAGAACCTAGTGAGACAGATGGAACAGAGTCATACACGGAATCTCCGGCATATGTGCAAGATGGTAATCCCGACCCTCCTCCTTTTGCGCAGCCTCTCAGAAAGCATCCAAAACGAGCTCGGAGCTCAGAGACAGTTGAAGAGGCATTGCTGACAGTTGCGTCAAGCATTCAGCGCTTGGCTGATGCAATGGATCGAAACAAAAATGCAATTGATGCGTCAGAACTGTTGCAGGCTGTGATGGAGATTGATGGGTTGGAAGAAGGGAAACAGATGTATGCCTTTGAGCATTTAAATGCTGATCCTATCAAAGCTCGAGCCTTCATGGCGTATAATGGTCGTATGCGAAAGATCTATTTATGTAGACAATTTTGGTGCTGGAAGTGATACCAACCATTACCCTTGCATTATTGTTCAGAGTTCATGGGACGAAAAAGCCTACTGGATTTTCTTTTTCTATGTGGCCGAAAGCCTTCTGGAACTTCATGAATCTGAATTTAGCGTGCTTGGTGGAGATTGTATAGTAATTAGGTGAACTAGTGGATGAACATGTGTAAAAATGCACGTTTTGCTTGGCCTCTGCAGCCTATTTTCTTTGTGAAGGTCGCAGTAGGTGTAGATATCCTTTTTGTGTTTCTTTTACAAGTTTGTATGAGGTTTTCTGCTCCTTTCTTCCGAATATCACATCTCTCTTTGCACTTTCTTTGCGCTGTCCAGTACATTTGTCACTTACAATGATTCAGATTTGAGTAAGCCCGTTCCTTCTTTCCTATGGCCAAACAAAATGGAATTGTTATATCCAAATTCAAAGCTCTTTGCACTTCTCATGTGTTACCCAAATTACATGGATGAGATTAATGCGCCCTTTTAGAAAGAACATAAATAGCAGAAGAAATTTTCTTGCAGTAGTTTAAACAGAGGAAATAAGAAGAAATGAGTGAATTTATGCGGCGCATGTAGAATAAAGCTAAATGTGAGGGTTTTTTTTTTTGGTCGGAAAAAGCTTGATATGAGTTTATTGAGGTACAAATGTACATATTTCGTACGAATGTGACCAAAAGGGACAAGAACACAGTATAAGTCATTAAGTGAATATGTGATCAGGGCTATATCCATTGGAGTGATTGTACAAACTACAAAATAGGGATACTGCTGTTTTCCCTTTACTCTCCAAATCTGCAATGTGTTTTTCAGACAGCATCCTGCCATCTGACCATGGAAGCTGATAAGGTCCCCTGACATTTCAGTAAAACCTAATGTATCAGCAAAAAAATTGCAAGACTTCCTCACTAACTTGCAGCGACACTTCCAAATTCCCAACTATCGACTCATCCTAAATACAAGTTTCACCAGTAATCTCCACAAGAGCATGTTCCACTCTTGAAGTGGTGAAACCGTTGCATATCACGCACGATTATTTCTCGTCCTGTCACAAGGGAAATGTATTTTGTTGCATTGTGGCAATCCCCACAGACTCTCAAGTTCTTGCGGATGTGTATCGTGGTGCCGGGGCTGGTATTTAGAAGCCCAAATGCAATAGCCAGCCTCTCACTGTGGCTGTTGAGCAGCTGCTCCTTCACATCATCCTCCACATCGTGGATAGAATGGGTGTCAGGCACATAACCAGCAGCTTTAATCTCATCAATAAGAGTTTCAAGAAATGCATAGATCCTTTTGGACTGAGGATGATCTGTGCTTCCAGAATAGAAACTATGGACCTCATTTCTCAACTCCACTAAACTACAACCAGGAGTCTTTTGAAGCCCTTCCTTCTCCATGACTTTTCTCACCTCGGCCACTTTACTCCACATTGAGGCTGTGGCATATATATTAGCAAGCAGTACATGGTATCCGCCCTCTTGTGGGTTCAATTCAAACAGCTTATTTGCTGCTTTCTCTCCCAGCTCAACATTTTTATGAATCTTGCAGGCACCCAAAATTGCCCCGAAGACGGTAATTCCAGGTTCGATAGGCATGTTTTGGATAAAATCCCAAGCTTTTTTGAGATGACCAGCTCGACCAAGAAGGTCAACCACGGAGCCATAGTGATCCATTGTAGGTTCTATGCCATAGTCTTGCTTCATGCTGTCGAAGTAACGGAGACCCTCATCGACCAAACCTGAATGGCTGCAAGCAGAAAGGATGCAAAGGAAAGTTATATCATTTGGCTTGACGGTCCCCTTCTGCATTGCTTTGAACAGTTCCACAGCAGACTGTCCAAGCCCATGTGTACCGTATCCGTCTATCATAGCATTCCAGGTTATGACATGCCGGTCTTCCATCATGTCAAAGAGCTTTCTGGCAGTATCAACAGCTCCACATTTTGCATACATGTCAACTAGAGCAGTCATCACGTAAATGTTCTTGTCCATGCAAGATCTTATGACCAGTCCATGAATCCACTTTGCTTGCCGCGTCACGGATAATTCCGCAAGAGCAGGAATTACACTCACCATTGTGAACGTATCTGGTTGTACATTTTGAGAATGCATTCGGCAAAAGTGATTCAGAGCCTCTCTCACATGCCCGTTCTGTGCGAAACCTAATATCATTGCATTCCAGGAGACAAGGGTTTTTTCCCGTAAGTTGTTAAATATTGCTGCAGCAAGATCTACTCTCTTACATTTGGAATACATGGAAATCAAAGAATTCATCACGGAAACATTAGAGTCAAGTTTCAGCCTAGTCAACAACTTGTGCACAAACATCCCTCGCTCAAGATTACCCAAATCAGCACAAGCATGGAGTGCTCCCATTACAGTTACATTTGTTGGCTCCACCCGTTCATCCAACATCTTTTCAAAAATAGCAATTGCTTCCTCAGGATTTTCATTTTCTACATAACCATCAATCATAGAATTCCAAGTAACCACAGTCCTCTTCTCAATCCTATCGAAAATTACACGAGCAATCCTCACCGACTTGCACTTAGAGTACATATCCAACAAAGCAGTCGAAACATTCACCAAACATTCAAATCCAGCTCTCACAGCATAACCGTGTATCGATTTGCCGATCCTCAGGGACCCAACATCAGCAACAGCAGGCAAAATCGTGACCAAGGTGATGGAGTCAGGCCTCTGTCCTTCCTCCTGCATGTGCAAAACCAACTCAAGCGCAGAAGCCGCCCAGCAATTCTGAGCATAACCAGAAATTATCGTATTCCAGGAGACCAAGTCCTTATGGGGCAATCTGTCAAACATCTTGTATGCTTCCCCGATCTGCCTACACTTGGCATACATATTCACTACCCCAGTCATGGCAAACACATTGGAGGCGAACCCATTAGCCACCAGCTGTCCATGAATCTCCTTCCCTCTCCTAAGGTCCGCAGTGTCCCCGCAAACTTTCAACAGGTAAGTGAAGTTATACACAATGGGCTTCGCATCATCATGCTTCATCCTACAAAAGAAAGACAATGCCTCGTCTAAAGACGAGTTCTTTGCGTACCCTTTGAGCAGGGTGTGATAGAGCACGTCGAGCTTTTCCTCGATGGGCTCGAAAACGCGAGCCGCGTCGGCCACGCTACCGTAGTTGCAGAACAAGCTGATGAGCTTGGTTTGGAAGAGGGGTTCGTTGCAGAGGCCGTTCTTGATGATAAGAGGGATGATTTGGCGGAGCTCTTTCATGGAAGTGCAGAGCTCGAGGAGGATGGCTGCTGGATGCTTGTAGACATGAGAAGGAATGTGGATTCTTTGGGACAAGGTGTGGTGGACAGGAGGTGGCGATGGCTTCTGCGAGATACGAGTGGCACTAATGTTGGCGAAGGCGACGGTGGGGGTGAGCATGGAGCTCATCTCTCTCTCTCTACATTCCTGAAATGCTCCGGAGAAACTAGAGCGGAAGAGAAACTTGTTTTAATCTGGACAATCAATGACAGCAATTGCCATTTCTTGCTTGCGTTCTTGTCATCGCGCGGGCAAAGCACAGGTAGACTCGTGGACTTAAAATCAAAACTCAGACAAAAATCTTGCTTCGTTTGACTTCTCGCATAACCACATGAAGTCATCCCATAACCACATGAAGTAATCCCAACATGTTGGTTTTACGCAGGACTATTACATCGCAACGATTCTACTTCGAAAAAGTAATTTCGATTAAAATAATTTTTTTTTATTTTTATTTTCTGGATGAGTTTTAAAAAATCAAAACGTATTTGATAACTACACAAAATATCTGTACCTAAAACAGAAACGCATTTGGTAACCGCATAAAATTTCTGTTTCAGAAACAATTTCTCTTCTCAATTTTTATCATATAAGTCAAATAATTACGTAATTGCTTTGTAAAATTTTATCATACATTTCGAATTAATTGAAGATTAATTCATATTGATTCTCTTATATAACATATTGCATATAACTTTTTTTTTTTGTGTTATTCCTTCATAGAATCATTTTAAGCTTAAAAAATGAGAGACCATGTTGAGTTAACGTGTGATTTAACTAATTATTTATCTTTTAGTTCTCACTTGTTCAAATAGATTTTAAGCTCTCATAAGTAATTTTAGTGTGGTACAATGATCCGTTGTTGAATGTAGCTACAAATAATGAATATGTCAATTACAATATAGAACTTATATAGGGATGTTAATTATATGTGTTCTTAGCCTGTTTAATCCTTACATTTAAAATGCAAAAAAAAATTATTTCTGAAAAGTGATTTTTTTTTTTTCCGGAACCGACTTTTTTTATTCTTATTTTTGCTCCAAAACTATTTCCGGGAACAAAATCAGAATCATTTATATTACCAAACACATTTCTCATCATTTTTTGTTCTAGAGAATAGAATCGGAAAATCAGAATCGTTACCATGCAGACCCTTATGAACCCATAAATAGTTTGAATTAGCCTTGATTTATAGGTGAGATGCGCTCATCTACGTGGATGATGATCAACTTTTGCACGAGACCACTTTCATTATATCAACTATTTCGCTGTAATTTGCCTCGAGGACAAAATATTTTCATCAAAATTAATTTCAATTCCTTTTATAAGAGAAGGTAGATTATGGCAACTCCGGACATAAAATATCATTTGTACACAAGGAAAATAGATAAGTCGAGATATCTGGAAATTAAGCTACTATATAAGAAATGAAAGATGATCGAAAGGTAACATGTTTTGTTTGTTTGTGCGCGAAGGCTTCAAACACACCAATGCTAGTATGTATGTTATTCACAACGTAATTGCCTATATAAGCAGCTTTTCAACAGTTTTGACCATGCTTTCAAATCTTCGAAATTTCTAGCCCCATACCTTGAAGTTGCCATGATTTCTCACCCACAGATGGTTAGTCCTTAAAATGGCGTCTTGATCCTCCACTTCTGCTCGTCAACACTTTGAATCTCGTCTGAGTCAGACTTCCGCTACCCGTCGTGCTTCATTGTCTTATCCACAAGCAATTTTAGATTCAGGTATCCCCAGACATGAATTCAACACTCATCAAAGGATTAACTTTAAGTCGGTCTCTCACTCGACTATATATCAACTCCGCTTGATCGGTATCTTTGTCGATCAGTTTTATCACGATAATTGTCAAATCAGACGCTATCAGACATTGATAGTTCATCATGGTTATCGATAAACATAAATATCGCCAAGGATTCTTATGGCTGATATGGCCACCAATAAGAGTTCGCGAGTCCACTGCCTAGTGCCTTCTCCACAGCCATTCCTCCTTTAAGTCAGGTGTCCATTAGAACCAACATCACGTCGTTTTACAGGACTTGGTTAATTTTTTTGTGCAAACACCAACATGATTGAAAATCCATCGTTAGATGAACGAGAACCCTCTGCCGTCAGATTACTCGATCATTGAATAGGCCACGACAAGTTCTCCTGATTCTTCAAAGTCAATCCATCATATGCTACGTTCATGTAGCGTCTAGCTTGGGAAGTTTTCCGATCATTGCTGGATGCAAATTCAATGCCATGAGTTGTTTAGACATGGCATTCGTGCGTATGCAAGTAGTAGATTCCTGTGGCCGCTTTGAGTTGCTCTCCTTAGTTTCAGTGAATTATCTATCTAGACATTCATATACTACGAAAAAGAATTTCCGACGAACTGTTTTCATCGATCCAGATTACAGTTAAGAGTCGCAAACCCGGACACATTATTAGGCTTGGGCACATACCATAATGCAAACAAAATGCACGTATCTGTATCTGCAGTTCTATCTTTGTGCAACTAAAATGAATTGACCTTCGATTAGTTAGTTAAGATATCTATGTCTTGTTTTTCGTATTTTCCCATATAATGGAGGGGTCTAGCCTCGAGTCTATCTTATAAACTGAGTTTCACTCATCTAAAGCATTGGATCCATGGAAAATCACAGTTAACTCACTCAATTCTGACTATTCACACAGCAAATACTCAATACTCATCACACAGCTGGTCCAATTGATCAACATGTATCAACAGCCCTTCCCAACCTCATAGGCTACCGACCATGATCATCGCCACTACCATCAATTTACGAAGTTAATGGATGCAAAGAGGAAATAAATACTAAGGCCAGATATCACTAGAGGCAATTTTAATAGGGAAACCAGAAACAAACACACACCAACTCGTCCATCCAACCCACCACCAGGGCTTTTGTTCCACTATTCTATTTTTCTTCTCCCATATCCTAGACCAAGACCTAGGGAGATGGAGAGGTTACAAATTGCCTGGGCAAGCTAAAGATGTCTTTTCCTGCAAAGGGAGAGGTCCACTCACATGAACCACCTGGTGAAGCGTCTGTAGCGTGGACTCTGTTGGCAGCTCCAAGCATCATCGTGGAATTGTTCCTCAACATTGATGAGAGGTGTAGCCACACTCCACTCGACTTGGACTGCGCCAAATTGGCGTCCAGGGTCCAATCTATTCTGGTATAATCGAACTCAGGCATTGCACCGCTGATATTCCAATCCACCTGAGAGGATGAGCCCAATGTTCCTGTTGACCTCCAAGTAGAAAATAGTCCAAGAGACGATGAAGGAATTGTGTGTGAAGCTGCAGAGGTGCCCATTTTGTTCCAAGAAGATACAGGATTAGATGGAACAGCATTAGGAGGAGATCTGCCCATTGTGTTGCATGAGCCACCAAACTCAGCCATCGTGTCCAATGCACCAAGCATTGATGGACTCTCCTTGTATACGGGTTGATGGTAGAATTGTTCCAACCCTTGATTTTCTAGGCCAAGGCTTCCCAATCTCTGAGCATGGAGCAACTTCATGTTTGACCTTAGGATCTCAGCACGAGAAACATCACTTGGATGGTAACCAGTTGATACTGAAGGTGAGGAACCTACGCTCGAGACAACAGATGACCTGGGTATCATGGACTGGGGACGCTGCATCACTATTACAGGTTCCCTATATGCTGCGTTTTGAATTAGTTTCTCTGCAGCAACACCATGATGAACATCAGACTTCATTACTGTAGGCGAAACCTGTGTCCGCATTGCGATACTTGATGAAGGTGAAAAGCTTAATCCTGAAGGAGGCCATCTCTTCTCCGCTAGTGATGTTTGCTGGTTTGTCTTTGAAGATTGCAACTTGGAAGTGCCAAGCTCTAAGTCAGTTGGTGTGATGGGAACTGCCTTAGTATAGTTCAAATCTCGTTCATTCCTTCCCTGCAACGTCGTCGTAGTAGCTATATGCTTCTCCCGCGGTCTGACTAGGGTTTGTGGGGAAGGTATAACTTCGGATGTTGTTGGTGTAACTTGTGAATCCTGTTTCTGTGCCCTCAAAGACTCTTCTGCCTTCACCAGATCACCTTCACAAGCAACCACTGCCCTTTCTACCTCCTGCTTAGAGCACTTGTATTTCACCTCCAGTTCTGTAATCCGAGCAATCTCTTCACTTATGTCAATCTTCAAGTTACCTCTGCCACTGTCATTACCCTTGTCAAGAGCTTCCTCTTCATTCCTATCAAATAGCCAGGATATTGAATCCTCCAGCCTGCCTTCGTTCATCATAAGAGCTAAGGTTGCCCGCTCTGAAGAGAATCCCATGCTCACAAGTTGCTGAGAAAGTGCTTCCAATTTTCTTGACATTAAGTAGCCACTGCAACGCTCATGCAATTCTTGTGCTCTCCTCTCTCTCTGCCTCTGGTGTTTCTTTTCATTCTTCAAGCGAATCTTCTCTCGCCTATCGTTGTCAGGACCAGGTGCCATTTCCCGCTGAGGAGTGGAACCTGACTTATCTTTGAGGTCTTCTGACTCACCAGACCAGCTACCATTGTTAGAGATTGAATCATACTCTGAAACGGTTCCATGCGGACTGCTTGAGTGCTCATCTGTGTCATCTATATTTTGAAATCGGCCATTACTCTGTGAAGGCGGTGGAGAATCAAATGGTGAGGTCTCCAGCAAATGGAATGTGCCAGAGACTGGATTGTAAGCACTCGCAGAACTGCCATTCCCTCCATTTGAAGACCCAGAAGTCTTAGATGCAACCTTTTGTTCATTTCCAGCCCTTGAAGAGGACTTATTCTTGGACTTCGACTTGGACTTTGCCGGAGACATATTTGCAGATACACAATACGCT
This sequence comes from Rhodamnia argentea, assembly GCF_020921035.1. Classification (NCBI taxonomy): domain Eukaryota; kingdom Viridiplantae; phylum Streptophyta; class Magnoliopsida; order Myrtales; family Myrtaceae; genus Rhodamnia; species Rhodamnia argentea. The sequence goes on along the minus strand of NC_063154.1, from coordinate 1,567,367 downwards.
GTTCCTCCTGCAAAAATACACAGCAGCAACTTTATTTAGTGCTACAATCCTCAAAAAGAAAGGCATGAAAGAAATAAGAAGATACATACGAAAGCATACCAACAAAGACTAGAAGACGATTGTGAAAAAAAAAGGGTGTTTAGCAGGAGAAAAGCTTTCGCATACGTCATACTTATAAAAGAAACAACGACAAAACCAATGATTAGGCACTAGAAAGTCCTGTAAATGGGGATGCCCCCAACTCTGCATGTGCAACGATACATGAATGGTATAGGTAAGACATCTCCGAAACAACAGAGCAACCGTTCATGCTTGATAATACAATTATATACGAGAATGAATCACCCAGAGAAAATGAACTTCAATGAATTCATCCAAACAGCGAAGTTTCTCAATGCCAGAAAAAAAAAAGAAAAAATCGTTGCAAGCTGCTCTATCATCAAGCTGCTTCTACAACACCCTTTAAACCATTCCAACCATCAAACCAGAAAACTCCAGAAACAACATCAAGAAAATAAAATCACAGACAAACGAGCAAAACCCAGTAAAACTATCCACCGAAAGAGACAAACTCCTAAACCGAATCAAATCGAGGCAATCCACCCTACAAACGCATGCACGAAGGCATGTCCATGCGCATATCAACAAAGAACACAACCGAGACATCCCAAACACCATAGATCAGAACCCGGCGCGCACAGATACAGGAAAACCAGTCCCACCGCAATGCGATCCCGCAGAACTCGTCCTCCTCATTTCCTCCATCAAGAGCGGAATTCGACAAAAAGCAAGGAATCCCAATCGCGCTCGAACAACGATCCGGCGACGAAATCAAAAGAGAGAGCGATGAGAATCAAACAGACGCGATCGGGAGATCAGACGCTGACCTGAAAACGGAAAGATCGATGGACGATTGGGGGCAAGCGTTGGCTGTCGCTGTCGCTGTCGCGCTCTCTCTCTCTCTCTCTCTCTCTCTCTCTGTCTCTCGTGGGGCTATGCTTGAGCTTATGCTCTGGCGTATTTTATTGTTCTTCTCCTCGCTGTGGGTTTTTCGATTTTCGGTGCTAATTTTGTCTGACGCTGAATTTTTTTTTTTCCCATTTTCGTCTTAATTTTTTTTATTTTACTATTTTTCTCGTGTGTCTTTAATTAAGGCCGTGTTAATTAATTAATTAAAAAGCGGGATTACGCCATTTTTTTTTTCTTTTGGTCAGAGGATTACGCCATTAGCCTTGCGGACATGAGGTCATAATTAGGTTGGATTTAATTGTGAGGTTTAGGAATCCACCCATTTTGGGTTTGTTGGTATGTTCTACGATTTGCCTAAATTTAGGATCTGGGCCTCGACAGAGAGCCGATTTTTTTTCTTTTAAGGTTTTGTGCCGATAATGACGGGGATTTGAGCGGATCCAGGGGTCGTAAAGACATGCCTTTTCTTTTTTCTTTTTTTGTGGTCGAACGTTAGGACGTGTCGGCACCCCGAGATTCACCGACTTTGAGACTTAATTATGATTTATTAGACTTGGGCCGAGCCTTAGGCTCGTCAATGGGCCCGTTTTAAGAATGTTCGGACGGGCCTTGTTCGAGCCCATGCTTTGGGTCGACCGGACCACCGGAAGTGGGTAGCGTAAGTTGACAGATCGAGCACCCGACAACACGAAGTCGAATTCGATAAATTACACCATCAGTTTCGGATTTCCCTGTTACGTACATGAGTAATCAATTTCGTTTATATCCGTTATAGAGTAACACAAGGAATTATCTGGAAATGGTACACCCACAAATGCTAACTACTCAGTCAGTCGTCGATGATCGGCGATCTGGTGCCCGATTCTATCGCTACAGTATGAACCACAGACGGAATGTTTACACCTCCACAACCCAGAGCTCCAGCAATCGGAGCATCGTGTTCCACAAATGGAATTTGCCCAAGATGCGCATTTCTTAAAAACTGGCCGATTGGGAAAGCATTTGAATGCCACTTGAGTCATCCTTAGGACAACCATCGATTGATTGTAACGAGTGACTGTACAAAATTGCATCACAGTCACAAGAGATCGATCACCGAACGACCACTCTGTCCAGCAAGAAAATGCACTCCACCGACGCAAGGTGCACCTGCAAATTTAAGAATATTACTAAGCATTTCAATCTCACTAGGAAGGGAACAATCCACTCGCATGGACAGAAACCTTACACCCTAAAATAAGTAAATAGAAAAACTACTTCCAAGATAAACACCAGAAGGTCAAGGGTCAGTATGCAGCGTTTTCAGGGAAAAAAAGAAAAAAAAAGTATCAATTTCCTAAAACAATATCATGGAAATCCAAGGTTCATCTTTAGTGAAAAACAACGAGGCAGCTGTACCTGAAATTTCAGTGCCCATCAGGCATATGAACATTCCTCAAGTCCTTCATACCCCTAGAGGTGATGCATAGGCAACAAACTTCCTATTCCAAGCATCTTTTCCTCCTGTAATTATCCAATCAGTTATAAGACACCAGATGAAACAAGAGAGAGAAAAACAAACATGTCCAGGATTCGTTCATAACTCACAAGCCAGATGATCATGCTTTTATGTGCATGTAAGCAAAAATCAGTAGGTTAGGACTAAAGGAATTTGTGTGATCTGATGGAACAAAATCCTAACAAAGTCCATAAAAAACATTTCAAATGTGCAGACCCAACCACTACATTGGTACACCACACAAACTCTAGCATAATGAAAGGTTTCATCATGCAGTTCAAAGCACAATCTCCAACCACCTTCTAGTTAATCTTCCAGATGGAACCCCTAAACTTATCAACAAAAGAGACTCACCGATCGACAGCTTCCCTGCCCTGCAAGGCTGCAATGTGAGCAAATTTAGATATTTCACTGAGATTGCATTGAGCCATTGCGCTTTTAGAGAATATGGCATCTGAGAGGACAACTGCGGATGCTCCTTTAGCAATGTATTCCCCAGCTAACCCTGAACCGAGGAATTAATTATTCCATCAGTGAAAGGTGGACTACCGGAGGCTGCTCCAACGATTGAATAAAAAACTCTCGCCGGAAGCTGAGAATGTAGCTTTAAAAGATTTGGCCTATGTTGGACTGAATATTGCGACGGTAACTGCTGATCCACATAAGGTTATGCAAAAGGTTCGTTAGGGAGAGAGAGAGAGATCCCATAGATTTTAGGTGTAAACAGTTGGCATCTGTTTCTCATAATGATGGTTAGGAAAAAAATGAGAATCATTCGAGAAATGCTGCAGCTATTTAAAATTATCTCATGCATGGAAAGACAAAAGTTAAGTACACAGGACTAACAGTCATCCATGGCCTGCCTAGTAATGGCATATGATCTTCAAGCGTCTTATGGAAACCATTAACAGTTTTAACCAAAGGACGTAGTTCAAGAAACAAACCTCTTGGAATGCCTTGAGAAGCAACCATGCGAATGTGAGGAAAAGGCTTCTTAAGTGCTGATATGTAGTGAGTTCCACCTAATGTTGAAACAGGGTATACCTATAAGAAAACATAATTCGAGAAAACATAGGAATCACAAGTTGATTCCGGAAACATGTTCAGGATTTACATAAACAAAGTAGAATCGTTCGTCTGAAAATAATAATTAAAAGAAGTGCTGAAGAAAGACATGGCTCTCTGAAAGATATCAAAACCCCATAATTTTGTTTTTCCCTATCAGCAGGAATGACACAGATTAGTAAAGAACAAATATACTGAGATGCATGCAGAAGAGGCTTCCCTATTACATGATGATTGGAAAGTTTCATGACTAAGTATAAGGTACAACGGATTTCTGCCAAACGCTACTCAATCAAGGGCACAGAGAGATACTCATTTGAAGGAAATATGTAATTACTTACATAAGTAATGAAAATGGTGTCAAAGAATGATACACAAATTGGTGCGACATAGGAGGACTGCATGCCTACCTTCACAATCTTGGCACCAGCATCATATGCAGACAATATCTGCGAAAGATGTAGAATGTAACTAAAGACACTCGATGTTGATTAAAATGTTCTGAAGTTTCAGCAAAGAAATGCTATAATACTCAGACAAGAGAAATTAGGCACTGATGGTTGCAGAAACAAGCTTTATACCATATCATTCACCACATGAATGACATTAAAAGGAACGTTCTACTCGGAAAAAAAAAAAAAAACCTTACTTCTGTGGGGGTCATCACTCCAGGGATGTATAGGACTCCACAATCTTGTGAGTCAGACAAAATGTCCTTGCGACCAGAAAAAGGATCAGAGTAAACATAGGAGCAATGCTGGAAGGCAGATGTACTATATAAGTTTTCTTTCAGGGAGCAGAAACTTGAAATAGGCTTCAAAACCTTGTAGACCATCACACTGGTTAAAAAATTAAAATATGCCTCCAGTACTGTAGCAGATACCTTAACCATTGCAGGACTCATCAGGAACTTGGCTCCGGCAACTATTGCATTTTGAGCATCCTCAGCATTCAAAATGGTCCCAACCTGACCAAAATTATCAGATTTAGAACACCCAAGAAAGTATCTGATACAAAGCACCAATTTTTGCATCCATGTATAAGCAACACTCATTAATCAGGAGAGTTTTCGAGAAGACCCACACGTTGAACTAACCAACCACAAAGTCCATTGTGACAGTAAATGTCAACTAGAGAATTGTTAAAAAAAAATAGAAAAAAAATAGAGTTAGAGAAGCCCAATGAATGCAAAAGCTATGTCAACTACTCTATATCAAAAGCTATGCCTGCATGCCCAAACCAACTTTTCACATGTGATGCACGAATGTTCACACAGAACAGAAGCAAAGGCACGCAAGGTCTAGAAAAGGTAGGCGAGTTACTCCGAGGGTTGCTGTAGGGTGATCTTCGATCAGCCAACGCAAAACCTGTGCACAATGAAAGATAAAGTTTTAACTCTCCAGTAAGTCGTCCAGAAAAACTGAAACCTTGCAGAAAAATGAGAATCCAGACAACCTCAAACACACCAGGGGTGGACCTGACTACTTCCAGCTGCAAAATACAACGAAAGCACGTTAAAAACCACGAGCATAAGTCATGTGCTATGACTACAAGCAGACAATGTCTACCCTATTCTCCAATGAGCACTTCATTTTTTTATGAGTTGTCAATTTTATAGTTCAAAATTTCAAATTTGGGAGTATTCAACCCCACTCAACAATGAGCAATTCTTTGCCAATATTATGCAAAAGCTAGCTAATGGAGCAAGAGAAAACATACCCGATCCTCTCAACTATCAGTAATCACTTCAGGATAGCTCCAATTAAGAGTAATTCATTGACCGCTCTCTCTTCCTCACTCTACCCATGCATCCGTATATATCAGTCTATAAAATTTAGCAATGGCTAGTGATGTCGACTGAACCACGTCATTCACACGAGTCATGATGCAATTTAGAGAATTCAGTTCACAGTCTTAGCAGGAAACCTCAGCCTGTCAGCAACAAAAGCAAAAAGAACTCCGCACGAAAATTCCCAACAAAAGGCTTAAAAGTAAAACTAGCTAGCATATGATAGACTCTAACAACAACTTCGTTCAAGCTCATGAGAGGTCGCGGGCAGAGAACTCACAACCGTAATGCCAGCTCCAAGCGCAGCGCAGGCAGCTTCAAATGCCAGCTCCGGACTATCAATCACACATTCACACCGGCTCCGAGTAAGATTCAAAAACACATTGAGCAAAATCGTGCCGATCGAGAGAGAGAGAGAGAGAGACCTATTGGCGCGAAGGCAAGCGATGATGCCGGAGTTCTCGATGCCCGAAATGGTTTGTTGAACAGGAGATAGAGACGATCGAGCGGTGCAGGCACAAAGCCTGTGTCGTCGAGAAGGAGGGGGAAGCGTCAGCGGTGGCTGCGGCGGCGAGAGCAAAGGCGGTCTTCGCCACAAGCAGTAGCTCGCGCTAGGAAGGGCCATATCCAAATAGCCAGATTTTTCTCCTCTAAAATTTGCACGCTATACAAATATATGAAAAAATTCCAAATCTTTTTCTCAAATAAGAATTCGAGGTGAATCTTATTTTCTTTTTAAAAAATAGCCTGATATGGCATATCAATTTCAAATAAGAATGGCACCATGTAATCTTTAAAAAGCCTCATTTTAAGAGCATTTTCTTCATTTATTTTTTAAATTTTTTCCCTTTTTTCTGCTTTTGAAAATGTTTAAAATGATGAAAGTTTAGAAAGGAAAAAAAAAAACTACAAGCAAGGAACCCTTCCGTCTGTGGCCATCGTCCCATCTTGCCGATTCGATCATCATGCATTATGTCGCTATCTATCCATAGTTTTATATGCCTACCCACCTCCCCTAGCTCGTGGGGCATCGGCAATGGCCCGCAACCAGCAACCACACCGACCAATGGCAAGGGCTAGACCTTGCTATAACCGAGAGAGGGTTGTGACCCCGGTTCGGGTCCGGAGCGAAGGCCGACGACCCTCGCGTAGATTTGGAAGAGGGTCATGGCCTCTCTTGGTTCTAGAGAGGGCCGACCTCCATAGGTCGAAGGGACCGCCCTCTCACTTGTATTTTTTTCTTTTTATCTTTTTTTATCTTAAAAAAAAGAAAAAAAGAAAAGATAAAGCTAAAAAAAAAAACAACAAAAAAGTAAATGATAAAAACATCCTTAAAGTCAAGTCCTTTTTTAAGATTACATGTCACTTCAAATGATATTTACTTTTTTGAAATAATATATATTTTAGGTTTTTATTTGAGAAATTAATTGTACTTCGGACCCTTATTTAAAAAATTTTCCAAACATGCTTATACATATATTTACTTCTTAAGTTGTTTAAGATTCTATAAAAATATGTTATTTTAATCCGCGGTGTTCGTAATTTGCCCACATCCTTTATTTATTTCCTTATGGGCAAATGTAGAGTTATTTTAATTTATGATCTCACTCCATGAATTTTCTCACGACATTCTTCACGTATACACCTGAACACAAAGATAATAATCTGTATTATATATAAATAAGTGTCTTGATTTCAAGGTCGCGTCGTTAATTAGATGAATGAAAATTTTAATTCCACATAGAGTCTAAGATATTTGTTTAGAATATGGATGGAAGTGTCTTAATTTCAGAATCATAATGTTAATTAAATAAATTGAAACTCTAATGCCATGACTTTTCGTGATTTGCTAAGCTTAGACTTGCGATTGCTTGGAGATTCGGTGAGCGAGTTAGGCTGCGTATGGTAACGTTTATGTTTCTGGGAGCATATTTGGAACATAAACATTTTTTTGTGTTTCTGTTTCCGACTACCATTTTCGGGAACAAAAACGCGTTTGGCAAGTACAAAAAAAAAATACTTTTTTCATCAAAAGGAATGATCTGCAACCGTCAGACGGCCACACCGGCGACCGGCGACCGGCGATCTGTGGGCGGCGACCGGCAGCAAGCAACGGCGGCCACTTCGGTTCCTCACCAACGATGGTGCACGGTGGTGGCTTGCACGAGCTCGCCCTCGAGTTGTTTCTAAAAAGTGTTCAAAAATCCAGAAACAAGTTTTTTTTGTTTCTTTTTTTGGCTTCAAAAGTGTTTCTTTTTTCAAAAGTGGAACATTTTTCAACCATACGTGTTTCTGTTCCGAAAGTGTTCCGAGAACACTTTTGAAACAGAAACACTTTCCAACGAGTGTTATCATACAGGCCCTTAATGCCATCGACCCATGGTTAACATTCTCTAAGGAGTCAATAGATCAAAAAAAGGAAAAAAGCCACCAAAAAGCCTTAAATTGTACTGCCATGACACAATTATCCTCAACTTTTCTTTTTATGATATCAAAAACTCAAAACTATAGCCAAAATGACACATTTACCTGAATCTTTTTCTTAAACTTATACCTAAACAACACATTTATCCAAAAAAAATTCTTAAACTCGTACCTATACGACACATTTACCCTCCGTATTGATTTTTTAGCCAAAACAACATCGCCTTTATTATTGTTTGCTTTCTAACGTCCATATAGGTAGATTTTTAACGGTGCTCATTGAAATAATTTTAACAGAGGGTAAATGTGTCATACAAGTACAAATTTGACATTTTTTATGTTGCAAAAAAAGTTTAGGATCACAATGGGCATAATTTAGAGTTTTTTATGGCATTTGCCCTGAAAAAAGGATTAACACAACTACAAATAATCACTACTTTCTACTGAAGTCAACTAATCTTAACTGAGACCCGCTTCAACTTCAAGCTCCCCATCCAAAAACCAACACTTGAACAGTCACACCAAGCAAATCCCAAAAATATGCAATTCAAAAGCAAAATCTAGAGCAGAAGCACAGAAAGTACAGAGGAATTATTGATGATAGATATCAGTGCTCAACTGCTCATGCTCTTAAAAAGAAAATGGCAACATTCAAAATGCTCGGCTGATGATCAAAATCTCAACCTAAGTTGTGTAACTCAATGGTCTTGATTGAAGAAAAACTGTAATTGGTCGTGTCGATTAGAAATAACAGCGCTATTAAATAGCACTAGGCTCAAAATTAGGAGCATTGTTCCCAAGCTCCATATTTGGAGCTGAAGCTGCCGCCGCCGCTCTGCCTTGCAAAATCCAAAATGACAGCTCGAACACTCTCTTCCCAACTCAGCGCTATCCCTCTGAGCGACATGGGTTGTGCAAGCATTCTGAGAGCACGGCCGAGCCTTGATTTTGCCTTAGCTGAAAGATCTTCAGCCTCTTTACTGCAAAAGGGAAAAATTGCAAGAAGAAATTCAGACATTAAGCAAAGGTTATTGTAAGTACTAAAGAGACCAACAACCAGCAACAAAGATATACAATATCCGACTTGAACTGGCGGTTCTTAAAAATTCAAAAGAATGGGATCATTAACCACCCCTAATTATGTCCTACAAAATCTCACACGATAAACTCTCACCTGACATCAACTGGAAGCTTGTCCAGAAGTATGGGAGAGCAGTTTGGATAGTTCATAGGCAGAAGCAACCACAAAGGCTGAATCAGTGACTGCACAACAATCAGAGAGAGAAATTGGTATGAACTTCAGAAAAGCAGGTATATTCGACGAAATCCCATACAAACATCTCACCGTTTTCAAGGAGGTGGTTTGTGATCTTTGAATTGGACTTATCCCCACCCCGGTGAAAGAGCACTTAACTATAGTTCCTTCACCTACTTTAGTAAAAGAAGAAGCTGCATGAGAATCAACTTCTTCATCACTAATATCGACCACTGTGAGTATAAGTTGCTGGTTAATCTGCTTTATTTCTCCGCAGAGGTCGTAATTAGCCTGCAAAAATGCGTATCATTCTGCTCAATAGACTAGCATCATGTAATAAAAGCCAACTGGCTCAGTATGGACATAGCAACTCTTTCTAGATTATGAAAAAGATAATCACTTAAAAATCCACTGGCTAATCCCATTTACTGGAAAAGGTCCAGGTGGCTGTAGTGTTTAGAAGTGTGGTCGTCTGGGAGATGACTGCACCAGTTTACTTTTAACACTTGCTATGTTTTCTTTTTATCCAAAAAGAAAACTTGCTTCACCCATCATGAGTATTCATTTACATTTCAGCAAACCAAATACAAGAAAAGAAAGGGCACTCCGAAAGGCATAAGGCAGCAGGCAAGAAAAGTCTGAGAAGGAAAGACATGTGAAGTTAGCCCAGTACATAAGGGTCCTTTCAAACATCAGTACTGTAAAGATTATTAAACATGGACATGTCACATGGAGACTGTTGGAATAAATAAATATTAAACCACGCATTTTTGTAACAGCTTAAGCTTTTAGAGCAGTTGGCTGTGGTCCCATAAAATCTTTCATGGTATCAGAGCTTAAGCTTTTGGAATAAATAAATATTAAACCACACCTTCTTCTAACAGCTTAAGCTTTTAGAGCAGTTGGTTGTAGTTCCCTAAAATCTTTCGGAGACAACAATTAGAGAGAGACAAATGAAGGGGCAGACTAAACACCCCGGGGAATGGAGCAAGACGTTCGACTTAGAAACCCAGCGGTTCAAGTATCAAACACAAGGCCTACTGGATTTAATCTTTTATATTGAAGAGACATAAATTGGTCCTAGCAGCACTACCGGATTGACTTGAAATAAAAACTGTTGACCAGAATTTTGAGAAAACAGTATCCAGGACAACTGAAAAATTGTTCTCTGCCAAGTGCACTCAAGAAATGTAAGTTAATGTAAGAAAGATAGCCAGTAAACAGCAATACCAAATACAACAGGTTTTGTTACACACCAAAACTAGGCTTAACCTAGACAAATGACTATAATGCACCAAAAAGTTATGGCTTTTATGTCAAAGAAATATCAGAACCTCATATCTCGGCCTTTTGATACTAGATGATGCCGTTGACTCTATATCGGAAATTTCTGAACCAGTCCTTTGCGCAAAACTATCATTCATACTTCCTGGAGATGACACCAGGTTCAGAGGCATCGCCCAAACATGGCGTTTCAATTTCCTTGTGCCACTTATTTCATCTTGCAAATTGGATATTTGTGATTGCAAATGGCACTTCAATGTTGCAGCCAAGTCCTCACCAACCGCATTCCTTGAACCACTTCCTTGTCCAGTCCCAGCTAGACAATCGCCTCCTCTGGCCACTGACATAATGTCACTTACGGCAGATTGAAAAGCTTCATGTGAAACTGAGTTCACCTGAAACAAAGACAGCAGGAACAACTTACACCTACAATTTATTCAAGGGGCAAATCTCCATCGTGATATAGCGTAGTATGTAGTAAAAGCATTTGAAAGAAATCAGCCAGACCAACCGCTCTAATTAGACGCTCAACAGGCTCTTCAGTAACACTTGATTTTCCAGAAGAAGTTTTTGCCGATTTCCATGGAGCCCCATCTGGACTACTTAATTCAGCAAGCAGCGGTGAGACTGAAATTCCTGGAGTCCCAATAGAAACTGGTGGTGTTGATGCCGGTGCATCATCTGTTTGCAGCTGTCCAATATTTCCACCATTGGATAGTGATGAGAGACCTGAAATAGATTTCTTGGTCTCCGCTGGCATTGGCGAGAAGCCCAAAGGAGTAGCAGGGGATGGAACTATAAAAGGTGAGTCTGCATATTGTAAAAAAGTTCCAGTTTTTGTGGAAGCCATCAACAGCTTTTGCCTATCAATGTCTGGAGAAGGGTGCTCTGAGATTTGAATGGAAGCCGCTGGGAGAAGCTGCTGTGAAGATTTAGGCAATGAAGTTCCCGATTTCAATTGTTGATCTAAATGAGTAGACCGATATCCAGATAAACGATGTTGCTGAGAGATAGATCCTGGTCCGACACTTCTCATCTTTGAGTCATTTGGATCGCCCATTTGATGAGGCTGTGACATCTGATAAGTCTGCAAGCATGCAGGTAGCTGCTGTGAAATCTGTTGTTTCTGCATCAGCTGTGGCTGCACCTGGCATTCTTGAAATTGTTGTTTAAGTTGCTGATTTTGCAGCATCCGTCGCTCCTGATGTTGATTCAGATAATTAAACTGAAGCATGTTTGGGTTGCACTGAAAATTAACAGTGGTTTCTGACATATCTATTCCAGGTGACAGGACAGGAGGAAACTGAGCTGGGGATTGTTCAGGCGGCATGGACTGCATATGAGGTGAGGGTGGGGGGACTTGTGGTTGCTGCAGCGGAATTAGCCTCCCAGTTCTACTTACATTGATGATATTCACAATGCTCTCCTCGTATGAACTCAAATTATCCTTCATACTGGGTGAGATTTTGCTTTTGGGAACTCGCAGAAAAGAAATGACTTGAGCCACCATTTTCTTATACCTTTGATATTGCCCCGAGTTGGGTGACTGGGGAATAGAACCATTCTGGGAAGATACAAATACAACTTGTAAAGAGAAGAACTGTGCAGGCTTAACCTCGTACTTGCATGTTTTCTTAAAATGAGTACTCTAAATATGACAATGTTCGTTCCTATACTTAAGTACTGAGGACACACACCTGCTGCAGTATCATAGAAACTCTGCTGTATATTTCCTCTAATTCAGATAAATACAGCCTCTTCATGTCATTAATCTGCGATCCAGAAGAAGCTAGTCAATATAATTAAGGCAGTTTCAAAGAAACGCACACAAGAGTGCTTTCTCCTCATTTTAGTCTGTCCATCCTAAGAAGCCAAAATACTGAAAGTTCGCCATTCAGATTTGATAAGTGGTACAAGTTACATGGCCATTTTACAGTAATAAGTAGAAGAAACATTTAACAGTGTTCTATGGAATTACAACAAGAGAAAATCCAGGAAACAGCAATCTCTCTAATTAGCTCTCAACATGTGACTCATCAGATCCTATGACATCACTGAATAATCAGAAAAACCACCAGTCTTTTGGTCCTCCTGGTTTTCAAGGTGACATCTCACAAGCCCATGCATCTACTCATTTTTTCGCAATTCACAATGGTCCACCACTGCTGCTTATCATACTAGAAAATTCCTACAATCCATAACTTAGTAACACGGTGAAGACCGAAGGGCATGACTGCAGCCATCCAATTTGGTCAAATTATGCTCAACAGATTAAATCACATTGAACTACCTTTTGAAAAGATTCCTCTTGCCAATTGCCAGCACAAGCAGTATCTGTTTGAGAGATGGAATCAAGAGATTCTGCAAAATTGAAGGCAAAACTCTTCATATCTGAAATCCAAACTAGAGGATGTAGATATTCATTTACAACAGGTGCACTACAAACAAGGCTAGGATGATTCACACAATGGTAAATAACATACTCGATGTTCCTGGAAGGGGCACTTGTGATGGGAATGACTGCATTTGTTGATTTGTCATACTCTGGTGCTGCATTGATGATCTTGACGCTTGTAAATTTCTCTGCATTCCAGAATGGTAGGAACCAGATGGTAAATAATTGGGAGGCTCTTGCATACACCCCTGTTTGCTAGAGCACCCATATTGAGTCCGCACAAATTGTTGCTGCACTTGCTGCTGCTGCAATCCAGAGACATCAACGTGAGCCCTCAACTTCAGTTTATTTTCATTGGAGAGAATGTCTTTTTGCGCTACCAAAGAATGTTGCTGCCTCACCTGGTTTGGAATGTCATTCTGCAGTTGCTGCTGCATATTCATCAGGCTGCTATGCTGGTTGATGAAGTTATTTTGTGGCATATTCAATACAGTGGCCTGTTGTCCTATATTCTGCTGTTGTGGAGGCACTGGGTAGGCACTTGTATGTTGTGTTTGATGTTGGAGCCTGGCAACTGATTCTTGATGTTGCTGAAGCACTGATTGTTTTGATTGCTGAGTATAGGAAAGTTGACTTTGATGAAGGCTAGACAGAGGAGATGACTGCATAACAATTTGCTGTGTGATAGGGCATGTCTGCAGAACAGATTGCTGAGGAGGCTGAGATCGAGTGGCCGGTGACAAATTATGAAAGTTTTGCTTCATGGCCTGACGCTGCAACTGCTGGTTGTAAAGATGCTGCTGTGGATTTTGAGATTGATGCTGTTCAGGTCCACGAATCTGCCTCTGAGGATTACAAAACATGCTTGAGGAGATATCTCTTCCCTTCATACCCATCTGTGGCTTGTCTGAGAACACCCGGATGTGCTGCATGTTGGAGTTCAGTCCACCCGCACTTGGTGTGGAATTCCAGTTCGAGTTGCCAGGAGGGGGCATGGATGATAAATTGGGAGGACATTGTGTCCTATGTTGTGCTTGAGACTGATTAACTGCCGCTTGATTGGGATTTGATTGACTTTGATTTTGAATTTGGGTCCAGGCACCTACAAAGGACATGAAATTGATGAAATGACAAAAACCATGAAAGCATCCAGTACAAAATCTTGTGCAATGGTTAAAAGAAAATCAAGACATAGAAAAACATGAAATTGCGAGTAGGTAAAAATCATGCATCTTGATTTCATCACATGCTGGCGAAAGAATTTGGACTAGACTGCCTTGGTCATTATTTAGATGTCAAATACATCTGCATTGTATATTCACCTCCCTCATCCACCTCAAGGCAGAACCGACACAGAGACAGAGCATGCAGTGAAAGAGGTCTACTGAGATTAGTACTCGGCCCAAATGTATGTTCTCAATAATTCTACTCTACTTGGGTCAAATGATCGTCGACAGCCTTAAATTCGTACCTGGATCTGAAGGCATATTGCTTGTCCCACTGGTGTTGGCCAGCAATGAATTGGCTCCTTTATTTTGCTGACATCTCTCAATCTGTAGCATCTTTAGAGATACCCTCCGTACATAATCTTGCTGAAAGGAAAATGAAGGAGATGCTCAACATGACGATAGCCAAAGCCTTAAACCATGCTATAACTTTGCAAGAAAATTTCCTCATTTTCTCCCAATACCACTGATGCATAATTACTCAAATGCATGACTTACTTCAATCCAAGCAGCGGATGTATATGAAATAAAGCTGTAAATCCAGCAGCCAAGATGCAATGACCAGACTCCATAACTATAAACATGTGTCCGCCAAGAGAGCATGTTCTTGTCTTGATATTGCTTCTAAATCATGCAATCTTATGGAACCGGCACACCTGTCAACCTAGAAAAAGAAAAGACTATTCACGTACCTGACTTGAGGCGGCAGTATATAGCCTATCCTCCAACTGCATTGCGACCTTCTGTGCTTCGGGAAGACCCTCTTGCCCGCGAAGAGGAACGCACTTGATCAGGTTCTCCATGCTTCACGTTAAAACCATATATTCGTGAGAGATTGAAGCTGTTGGACATGAATCGCGAACACGAAGCAATCCACATGAAGAAAAATCTAGCAGCCTTGAGGAGGGCAGGCGAGAAATCACTAAAAAGCAATCTTTTTCCTGAAGGCAACATAGTCAGGACACCGAAAACATAGCCACCGTGCCTAGGTACATGATCTTCCCAAAATATTCACCCATCAAAATCGTCACCATGCCCGCAACTTGTTAGTTCGACCTCGATGTGCCTCTGCTTTAGACATTCTTAGTGAAGAAAACAGACGTCGGAATCCCCCTCCTCCCCCCCCGCCCCCCAAAAAAAAAAAAACAAATACGCGATAAAGAGAACTCACAAGTTGTTGACGACCCGTTTGCGGGATTCCGGCGGCCAACTCTGCCTCCACTCGCCGCCTTCGACGGCAGGAGCGCCGCCCTGCGCCTTAGCCACCGGGTTGTTATTGCTTTCCATCGATTATCCGATCCTTGTTCTCACCAATCCATTGATGGTTTCCGACGATCGGCAACAATCAGCCGAGAGAATTCAACGACACCGCCAGGACTCTTACGTAGGGCGATGGGGAGAGCAATGCGAGGTGGAGCCACGCTCTAGAGTCCTCAATTATGGATTACTTGGAGAAGAAGGAGTTGCAGGACATGGAAGCAGTTTAACGAGGTCTTCTTGGTGAATTGCGCCATCGTCACCTTATAAACTCCTAAGATTTGCTTTGGTTACGTGCTTCACAGTATTCCCGATACGCCTATTTATTTGAAGGATTCTAACCCTCTTCGAATTTGTGGATAATTGCATTAAAAGTCCTAAACTTTTTGCGAAATTGTGACCGAATCCTAAAATTTTTAAAAATTACAATCAAAATCTTAAAACTTATCAAGTTAATTCAATTAAATGCTTCTGTTTATTCCGTCCAACCAAAGAAAAATGCTGATATGTCTTGTTTTATTAATTTCTTAAGGCACGCGGTGGCAACGTGGCTTCCACCAAGCGCCACGTCAAAAAAATATTAAAAAGCTTAAAAGAAATATACACTAAACTAGATTTAAAAAATGAAGAAGCTGAAAGTAAAAAAATAAAAAATAACTACAGAAAAGAAACACAAAACTAAGGCTTGGTTGATGACTACCTTCGGTAAAGGTTGCCTGGCCTCATTGGTGGCCGGCGAGGGTCGTTGGAAGCTATTTCTTACTATAAATAGATTTTTTTTCTATTCTCTTGACGAGTTTTTAAGTAGAGAAACGTGTTTGATAATGACATAAAATTTATGTTCCCAACATAGAAATTTATTCGATAACAGCATAAAATTTCTACGATTGCCGGCAAATTATGGCCAACAGATTGGAGTGCAACAGATGGTGACTAGCGGCGATCGGTGGATCGCAGACGACAATAGGGATGCGGAAGAGAAGAAGATCCCATGCGAGAGAGAGCGAGCAATATAAAGAATTCTTATTTCTATTTCAAACATAATTGTGGACTAAAAATTATCAAATATCGTTATCAAACGAATTTATATTTCAAATATGATCATGAAAACAGAAAAATTTAAAAAAAAATAGAGAAATAAAATAATTATCACGTGCGGCCTTGACAAAATTTGCTGGTCGAGGTTTCCCAAGAGCAAGCCCCTTGTCACTTTTCATTGGTGGACCAACGTTTGTAAATGCGGCAGAAGTGGAGGTCGCTGGGTTCCAATCTCTTGGCTATAACCTATCCTTTTATAAATTGTTTTTATTTGTCTTTTAACTTGCATAGTGTTCTGGCAAAATAAACTCTTATCTTTTATTTACATTTTTCTCAAGTACATGAATAATTAATATACCTATATTTATATTTAATTAGACTATTGCATTTTGCACATGAATTAGTATTTAACAATAAATCTACCCCGAAGAAAAGTATCCGTATGCTATTATTTAGTCTTTCGAGTATCGGTGCCCTATCGACCATTCGACATATATTAATATAATAGGAAAACATCATCAGATTTCAAATTTTTGGCCCGATTTCTCGCACTCCATGCTACATAATTATTTCTTGTAATTATATCGAAATTCTTTTCATTTATCAATAACAACAAAAACACATACCTTTTTGTCTATCTTTGATTTCTTAATCTTCGGAGAGGAGGAAAATTAACAAAGATAGAGAAAGATCTTTGGGTTTATATTAAATTTTTGCATTATTCTCAAAAATATTTTAGATTTCCTATAATCTCAAAAAAGGATATCCATCCATGAAAAATAGGAAAAAAATATTATGAAGCTATTCGATATATTACAATATTTTTTTTTTTTTGGGTCCAAAATATATTACAATATTAAGCGCAACTAATTGATGGGCTTTAAAATGGTCGTGAGGCCCGTGAGAAGGTTGCGCTGTGCAAAAGCCCACAAGGAAACCTATTGGTACCCAAAAAAACGCGACAAATCGGTACTTAATTAGAAAAAATGTAGGTGGCACCGTAGAATCGGTACGTTACACTGACAATTACACGGAGCAAATAAGTCGACACTTTAAATTGTCAAAAGGATAAGAAGAACAATTACTGAAGCCAGTCTAGGAATTTAGGGATAATGTGCACAAAAGTAATTGCAATTGATGGTTATGCTTTGTACTATGCTATATATAGTCAAAGACGACTTATTGTAAAGGACCAATCAATCATCGATAAAAAAAAACTCATCTTTTGCTCTACAGTTTATCTTACTTTCCTTTACGTATTATCCCACTTTACATTTATCGTCCAATTTATCGTTTACCATTTACTTGACTTCCTATCCGGAGTCATCAGAAGAACCTGTTTAAATAATAAATCCGAAGGCTCTATGCTTTTTAATGAAAGGTCTTTCGTCAGAGACATTTCCAGTGAAGCACCGTTCCATTTTGTCCATGTATACTCAACGTAAGAGTATTTTCCTGTCTCTTCAAATAAATACATATTAAATAAAATTGACATGTGATGCACTTTCTTAATCATAAATATAATTTGTTATAGGCAATTTTGTGCAAGACTGAAGAAGCTTCGCCCAAAAAAGAGAGAAGGAAACGAAGGTTCTGTCTCTTTTGGAAAAAATGAAGCGATGGTTTGTATCGTTTAAAGTAAGACATAATTCCCTACAAATCTCATGACTTTAAAGCTAGTCCCAAATCAGTCCCTAACTATGTTTTGTCTTAGAAAAAATCCCAAACTTTAGGTCTAGTCCAGAAATTATCGTGCAATTTTATTTACCTCAAAAAAAAAATAACAAACTCTAGGTCTAGTTCCAAATCTACTATAAAATCTTTTTTTTTTTTTGTCTAAAGAGAAAAATCATCAATTTTTACTCTAATATCAAATATGCTCCTGTTAGCCTTCTGTCTTTGGAAAAAATGAATGATTTAAAAAAATATTTTCTTGAAAGTGATGGTTTGTATCGTTTAAAGTAAGGCATAATTTCCTAAAAAAATCACAACTTTAAGTCCAGTTTCAAATCTATCCCGAACTATTTTTTGTCTTGGAAAGAATCCCAATGTTTAGTTCTAATCCCAAATTTATCCTGAAATTTTATTTATTTAAAAAAATAAACTTTAGGTACAGCCCTAAATCTATCATGAATTCTTCTTCTTCTTCTTTTTGCCTAAGAGAAAAATCATCAAATTTTACTCTAATCTCAAATCTGCCCCTATTACCCCTCTGTCAAAAAATTGCCGTTAGTCGTCCCTAATTTTCATATTTTAGAACAGTTTCGTTTTGGAGAATTTCGATTTTTTTTGTGGAGTTGTTATCCTCGTAGAAATGCCACGTTGGTCAATACCTATCACCCAATTACTTTTATTATGTGAATTTTCTATCGACGTACCACCATGAGATAGATTTGATAATAGATTGAAAGTTTATAATTTTTTTTAGATAAACAAAAATAGGGACAGATTTGGGATTGTACCTAAAATTTGGGGATTCTTTTTAAACAAAAAATAGTTCGGGGCATATTTAGATTTAGAACTAAAGCTAGAGGCTTATTATGTGACGAAAAAAAAAAGGGATAGATTTAGGATTGAACATGGTTCGGTTATTCCTATTTTGAATTTTTTTAGGAAATTAGGCCTTTAAAGTAATTCATCAATTGAAAGTACTAATTAGATTTAGATATCTTTTTTATTTATTTTTACAAGCCGAAGCCGCACGATTCATTTTAATGAGCAAGATATGGTGCATGAGAATACAAGAAGACCACCAATCAGAAAACACCACGTGGACATTTCCTCGCCAACCCCCTTCCTCAGTGTCTGTCACGCTCACCGCCAGCATTTCACTGTCTCGGGCGTTCACTATATCACGGCCCGTCAGGGAATCACCAACACCTATTTTCATTTCCTCTTTTTATTTTTTCTTGTCTCCCTGATTAAATAATTTATTTAAAAAAGTCGTTTTCTTCAATTTCGTACGGACGGATATCCCGTCGAAGCACGTCTCGGCTTCGATCTTCGTTTCCGATTTCGGGGAAGTTCTTGTTCGTTTTCACTTTCGGATCTGTGTTTCGTGTTCGTTGATTCTGCGTGAAGCATGATGGTTTCGCGATTGTCGTGACGTTTTGCGTTCGAGAGCTCGATCTGCTTTCTCTCTCTAGATTTGCTCTTTTTTTCCCACCTCTGTGAAAAAGAAAGCGGCGGAGGGAGGAAAAGGGGGAGGTTTCGTTTGATGCTGCGGTTCTGACGCCATGAGGAAGAAGCTCGACACGCGATTTCCAGCTGTAAGTTCTCTTTTTCGATCTCTCTCCCATTTGATCTGGTTCATGCGAGTGAATTAGAGGATTTTGAGCTGAAATTCATAGGAAGACGTGATCTGTCTGAAAATCCGATAGGGGGGATTGAGTCTTGGGTGATGTTTTTTTTTTGTTGGTCTTTTTGTGAATATGTGGGAGCTAGGTCAAAATTAGTTGCTGGAGTTTGTTTTTTCCTAGATCGATGATCTGAAAACCATCCGCAGTTGACTTTTGTGATTTTTTTCTTTGTCTAAATTGCGGGGCTATGGCCATTTGATGTCAATTTGTCCTGAATATTGCTTTTAGGACAATTTCAGGGATAGGGTCAGGATTTTATACTTCAATTAGGAGGGTGGCTCGTTTTTTCCTGGATTCCTGGTTAGAGGTGCTGTTTTTGGCCGATCTCCTCTTTTCTTTATTTGAAGGTTTTGCCCGAGCAATTTTGAACCTCAGCTAATTTTGGGGTACTCACCACAATTCACGAAATTGTCCCTTTATAATCCATATGCTGAAATGGGGAGTTCCTAATATTGGGACATTGCATGTCCGTTAATCGCCGTGATTAGAGCTTAAAATTCAAATTCTTGAGCCCCAACATGATATACTTAATCGGATCACTTGATCTTTTATCATGGAGTTAAGCTTTCCCATCCTCCTTCAGTTGCTTTTTAATCATTGGCAGCTAGCCTTGCTAACATTGTGCCTTAAAACTCGAGAAAGAACTGGGGAGAAATCATAAAACTGGAAGGGAAATGTGAAAGGAGGAGACAACCCATTTTTTGACAGCAATAGTTGGTCATTAATCTCTGAGATCAATAATTTTCAATAGTGTGACTTTTGGGATAATCCAGAAGGAGGATGTGAAGTTGCAGAGATCCCGATTAAAGAATACTATATTTGAGATCGATTGGCAAGATTATAAGGCTCTAAGAAAGACCAGCATGCAAGTTGTCTGTTTCATTTAGTTTCCTAACAAGCGCATAGATGGCTGGAGGTGCTCAAGATTGGTGATGTGTTTGTCTACTTCTTTAAATCGCTTAACGCAGTCCTTGTTCTTTCTTTCTTTTTCTAATTTGGAGCCTTACGACTGCCGTTTCCTACTTTACTTAAGGTTAATTGACCATTAACCTTCCACGTGATTTGGTTCTTTTCGCATCTAATGTTAGCATGGTACGTCAGTGCATATGAACAGTTGTATTTCTAGTTGTCTATTTATGTGGAATATGAAAAGCAAAATGAAATAGAGAAAAGGAGTTTTTCTCAGTGAAATTATCTTTTTGAGCTCTTGATTCTTCCTGAGGAACTTGGGGCCTCAATCAGAGTTCTGAGGCTGAAATGCTTTCATGTTGTTGTAATAGTTAACTTTTATGCATACAAGCTTGGCACAAGCATTAAAAACTCTGGAGCTCTTCACCAAAATATGTGTTCATGTGTTAGAAGAGAGTGTGATCAGGTGATCAGGTCAATGTAGCTGGGAAAGAAGAGTTAAGATGTTTAAGTAACATGTGTTAATTCATTTTAAATTTGGTTTGGTGTACTCGACTTGGGGATCAGTTTCTGCCCATGTTGGAGTATTTGATGAGAAAGTATTTCTAACCTTGATATTTTGGAGGTCTTCAAGCGCAGGAACATGATGTGAAAATGATGAATTTTGCCTTTTTTTGGGTTAATATTTCCTTCTTGTGGTTTGTTTGAGTTTTTTAATTATAATGTTGCAGGCAAGGATCAAGAAGATAATGCAAGCAGATGAAGATGTAGGGAAAATTGCATTAGCAGTTCCTGTTCTAGTCTGTAAGTACAGAAGCGCACATGCTATTCACTCTGCTGTCTTTGCCAGATCTCTCTGGTGCTTACGGTTGTCCTGGATGTTGTTGCAGCAAAAGCATTAGAATTATTTTTGCAAGACCTTTGTGACCGTACATACGAAATAACTCTTCAAAGGGGAGCAAAGACTATGAATTCACTGCATTTGTAAGTCAAACTAGACTTAATATTTTCCTTGGATATTTTATGGTGCTTTTGGACACTTGTGCAAATAATTGGAAATTTTGAACTATTTCCTTTTCAGTTTCTCGACACACATCCACTCATCTCTCTCCAGAAATTCTCATCAGCTTTAACTTCATTACATTTCATTGTGGATGCTTGTCCTTGTGATGCTTTCATCCGTATGCGCACACATGGCAGTAAATCATGCATTATGTTATCAATGCTAATGAGGGCCAATGACTTTCCCTTTTATGTTGACTTTTGACCTTACAGATGGTTTACTCTCAATCTTTTTCTCTTGTCTTCTTTGCCACCGTGATCTTTAGTTCTTGTGAGACAAAGCAGCCTTTTCTATTATGAATGTTTACTGTTCTGTGCAACTCTTCTATGGATGGCTTAAGGCAATTTGGTAAACTAAAGTTGATTTATTTGAGTGATGACCATCAATCAAGCATAAGCGTCCTGAAATGCAATTATCACGTGCACTTAGAAGTGCGAATGTGAAGGACAATCAGATTGATGGTTTAGATGATCGTTGCCTCTTCTAGATAATACGCTTCATCTCTTCCCTGTTATTGGTATGGATGATCTGCTTTTGATTTCCCTCTTAAAAAGTAACCAAATCATCCTCTCTCATCATTCCCCCCGAAAAATAAAATTTCTTGTTTCTTTTAGAGCAGAGCTGGATCTGATGGAACTAATTCGATTTTCTGCAGAAAGCATTGTGTGCAAAGCTATAACGTGTTTGATTTCCTGAGGGACATCGTCAGCAGGGTTCCTGACTATGGTCATGGTCATGGTCATTCAGATGCTGTCTCTGATGATAGAACAGTGTCCAGAAGAAGGTTGGAATATCGTTTCCCTCCATTTTTCGAGCGTTCGTATAGGTTAGCTAATAATAATAGGATACTATATTGTTTTGGTAACCCAGGAAGGCCACCATCGACGATGGTAACGACACTGATGAAGAAGCCAAGAAGAGCAGGATGGTAATGCCCTTTTCTTTCACTGGGATCGCTCTACCTCTCACTTCTTGGATAATTTGGAAATGTTTTAAACGGGGGAGCTGTTTCTACTCTTTGAACTGCAGCTTGAGATGGGCCATAGCCATACTGGCAGCAGTGGCAGAGGAAGAGGCCGAGGCCGAGGAAGAGGCCGTGGGCGTGGTGGCCGAGCCACTGAGAGGGAGACTCCACACCATGAAACCGAATCATCTGAGCCGACCACATCTCTGCAGCCTCTCAACAAGAACATTGCCAATCAAGGAACAATCTTGGATCCCAGCTCTGAGCCAAAGAAAACTACTGAGGAAACTGTCACAGCCACTGAGGGTTCCAAGCTCGAGGCGCATGGTTTTGATCTGAACACTCAAGTTACTGAGAACGAGGGCACCCCAGCCAAAGTTCCAGCAGCTGGTGTTTCATCTGAGGAACCTAATGCTGATGAGGCCAAACACGAAGAATATCCAGGGTGGTCACTCTCCGAGGTGGACAAGATGGCCATTGACCCTCTTCAATTGGCAAATCTTGGTGGCCGCATTGATGAGGATGATGAAGACTACGATGAGGAGGGCTAAAACCAGGAGCCTCATGTAGACACTCGAGATGTGTCGGATAGCTGGAAGACAATGGGTAGAGTCCTGGAGGAGCAGAGGAGGTCCAAATCATCACCAGACAAGCGGTATGCATTGTGGAAGATTGTACCCTGTTTGGTGCTCCCCGGAAAGAGTTTGGTTCCCTCTCTGCATTTGGTTTCATATCGCATCTGAATTTTACCATATTGTAAGCTAACATCATCATTCTCCAAGAATGTCGTCCTTTGCCCTTAGATTTTCTCAGGGAATGTAGTCTCAGAATGTTAGAAGAGTCCGCTTCTGCTCTTTCGGTCATCCATTGTTGTAGTAAAAAATTGGTAATCTTAATTAAGCAAGAGTTAGGAAGGCTTCTCTTTGCATTTTGCCCGGTTTCTCTTTGTTTATGGATCGGACTTAGTTCATGTTCTCCGGCGAGCTTCTTGAGTCTTGGTGTGCTCTCAAGGTTCTGATCTCGTCCCATCCGGAAGGAAAAGAACAGACTGAACAGCATTGAAAGACAGATGTCTGCTTAATCAGTGAGGCGAAACAATCAGCACTTTTTTGTCCTACGGTTCCTTCTTGTGATATTCCTATTAGCGAAATAATTCACTGTCGTCCTTATTGTGAAAAAAGAGGGGGAAATTATAAAAAGTAATGAGGGAGAATGGAAGTCCTAGGACAGATATCCTTCCTAGGCACCATAATTCCATGTGATGAGGACCTTCATAGGCAAAGCCCATGCATCGTTTGAACTAACTTTTCCATTATGTCGAGCCCAAAAAACCTTAGAAATTCACCAAGCCAAAGCAAACTTATTAGATAATAAACTTACAGATTACATAATAAACCACCACAAAGGTAAAAAGAGAAGTAAAATTTACACAAATATTATATATACACACACATACACGCGCTTGTACAACTCTACAGCCAACCCTGGAGTAGGAACTGCTTCAAGAGGAGTCCTCGTGTATGGAACGAATCCCGGGTTCTCGCCCATGTCAATCTGTTCTGTCCTCACCCCGACGGCCGGAGCTCAAAAAAAGTGTAGGAGATGGCCCAACATCGACATCACTAAGATTATTCCTAATTGAGCTCCAGGGCAAACCCGTCTCCCCGCTCCGAATGGCAAAAGCCGAAAGCTGTGGCCCTTCATGTCCACATCCTCCTTCGTAAACCTCTCGGATTGGAACTCCAGCGGCCTTTCCCAAACGGTCGGCTCGCGGGATATGGCCCATTTGTTTAGGTGCACGTTCGAGCCCTTCAGAATGTCATGGCCGCTGATCTTCACATGGACATTGGCCCGGTGGGGCAGCACCAGGGGCGTCGGCGGGTGTAGCTGGAGGGCCTCTTTGGCGATGCAATGAAGATAGGGTAGGTTTTTTTTTTTTTCTTCTTCTTTTTCCAAGATAGGGTGGGTTGGGGAGGTGAGATCCCCGTCATGACGCGGGCAGGTCCAATTACGCGATCCAATTCTTCCTGGGCCTTCTATTGGGCCCTCGGGTTCCTAGTGAACGGCCATGGCCCACTCGACTGATACTGCCATGGTGTCCCATGCCGCCAGTGATCATGTCCTGTCCCAATGGACTTTCTCAAGGTCAAGATTTTTATTCATCCACTTGATATTGGGAAGATAGGTTCGTTGAACTTGAGAATTCACTCATTGGAATGGGATAAGTAATAAACAAAATGAGATTGGATACGGTTGGATGGCGCCAATGAAATCGAGTGCTCGTTACCATTTCTTATTGAATTCACCGACCAACTTGCTATCGAACATTTTTTTTGGATTCGACAATTTTTGCAAAAAAATTCAATATATTTCACTTCTTTATTATGAGAATCAATCCTACTACTTCAGATCCTACAGTTTCAACACACTTGGAAAAAAAAAAAAGGGACGTATCGCTCAAATCATTGGTCCGGTACTAGATGTGGCCTTTCTCCCGGGCAAGATGCATAATATTTATAACGTTGTAGTAGCTAAAAGTTGAGATACTCTCTGTCCAAATCGTCCAACTTCAATCCCAAACAACAATTGGTAGATGTAAGGTTTTGATCGTACCTAGAGGAGGCCAATAATGGTGTCCTCCATCAAGTCATAACTTCCTTGGAGAGTAAGGGCACACATGGCAATACTTCTATTTCAAAAATCAACTTCTGGCAAGAAGTTGATTTTTCTATTTATGTTCTAAAAGTTAATTTTTGAACAGAAAAATTCGTTTGGCAATAGTTGAAAATTTCTGTTTCTGAAACACTATTAACATAAAATTTTCTATGAAAAATTATTGTCGTCGGCTGAAAAATTTATACTTCATTTTTAAAATTTTAAAATTTCTTTAAAAAATAATTTTTACTATCAAAAAATATTATTTATATTTTACTCCGACAGTTGGTGGTAGAATGCAATGGCGGGTGACGCGGTGGTCGACAGTTGGTGGTAGAATGCGACGGCCGGTGACGCAGTGGTCAACGGTTGGCCGCGGGTGGCGATGGGCGGAGGTCGACGGTGACCGGTGGTTGGGTGTAGGATGCGGTCGGTGGGTGGCGGCGGTGGCCGATGGAGGTCTGCGGTGGGTAGTGACGAGCGATGGTCGGTGGTGGTCAAGGGCAACGGTTGGCGGTGGTCGGTAGTTGGTAGCAGGGGACAATGGGTGGCGGTGGTCGTGAGTGGCAATGATCAACAATGGGAGGCGGCGGAAGTCAACGGAAGTAGGAGTGGTTGAAAAGAGGGTAAGGGCATGATGACAAGATGGTGTAGTGAGAAGTACTCCTTGAGTTTTTTTTTTTTTTCCAAGAAATATTTCTTGAGTTGAGAAGCAATTTTTTTTTTTTTAACTTCTCAAATTGGAGGAAAAATAACTTTAGAAATGAAAATTAACTTTCGAAGTAGAAATTTCTTTCAAAAGTAACGAATTTGTGTTTCAGAAATTACATTACCAAATGGATTTCTGCTCCAGAAGTACTTATGAAACAAAAATCTACTTCCGTAAATATTACTATGCGCACTCTAAGCAACGCATCCACATAGTGCTGCTTGGCTCCACCGTTTTCAGGGTCTTTCCCATGGGTTTAACACCCACGGTTTGCCGTGGTGTCGTTCTTTGATTCCGATTAGTGAAATCTCGTAATTAATCATGATTGGTCCAACCCAAGTCAAATTATTAGGACGTTTTGCCTTTTAATAAATTCGTGATTTTTTTTCTTGACTGGGCCCGTCAAAACTTTGTCGGCCTTAGTCCAGCCCGACACTTCGGCTCTTGTGAATTGGGCCCAATCAATTTCGGCCCATTTACAGTCCGAAGTGATTCGCCTAGCTTTGATATTGGAGAACTGGGAAATGCCCGGTTAAAGCAATGTTAGGACTTAGGAGGAGGGACGATTTATGACGGTGCGAATCATCAGGATTTTAATAAGATGCACATCTTAGCATATTTCCAATTAATTGGAGCAAGTTATTCAAAAAATCCTCAACCTATTGTACGGCACGGTCAATTCAAGGAAAAATTAACAAAAAAGTCTTAAATCTATTGTAATTGTATCAATTCAAGCCTATTTTTTTTTTTATCAACTACGTCCTAAACCTTTTGCAATTGTGCTGATTCAATCAACTTTGCCAGTCGGCACTAACATGGACAACTTTTAATAATATTTTAATATTTTAATTTGTTCCTTACTTTTTTCTCATTCCTGTTTTTTTTTTCCCTTCCTATTGCTACCGTGGCCGGTGAGGCTGTTTGGGGGCTGTGAAGCGCTTGCCGTAGGAAGGAAAAAAAAGGAGGAAAAAAAATAAGGAATAAAAAGTACATTTTATTAAAATATTATTAAGAATTATCCATGTTAGCGGCGGTCGGCAAAGTGGACCGAATTGACACAATTGCAAAATGTTTAAGGCTTAGTTAGCAAAAAAAAAAATTAAGACTAAATTGACACAATTACAATAGGTTTAGGACTCTTTTTGGTAATTTTTTCATCAATTCAGTCCTCTACCTTTGATGATCTTTCAATGTAATTCTTCTAGATAATTATCCAAATAATATATTTAGGACTAAATTAATAAATTTTTAAAAAGCTTATGACTAAATTAACATAATTGAAAAGCTTATGATTAAATTGGCACAATCTAGGATTGAATTGGTTTACGACTTTTTAAAACAATTATCCCCAATTAATTACGTAGTTCTCTTAGACATATCTTTGTCAGTCCTCCGGGAATTGTTGAAGCATGAACTTGAACATCTTATGAGCTTCTGAAATGGGGAAGAATACTAAGAATTCCTTGCCTCCTGTCTTCAAAGTACTTAAATATTCATCCCCCTTCTTTATTCCCCTTTTATCAACTTAGTAGTTTTCAATCACATTGATCCCGTGGCACGACATGATTAAAAACAAAAAAAATGTCTTCTGCCAAATCGAGATTCGAAACATCACGAATGTTTGTGCAACTTGAATGTCTTGTTAGATAAAGTTTGCTTGGATTCGAAGGTAAAGGGCATTGGTATCCGATTGTACAAATTCGATTTTTGTATGACATTTTATGTTCCCATTGTGGATTTGGAAGTGAGTAAGTTCAACTTTTGTTAGTGCACGGAGCATATAAGGCATAGGGAAGATTGCTCAGGACAATTTCGAAAAATTTCAGAATTCTTTTAAAGGCAAAATATCTCTTGGGAAGGAGAAAATAATTTTGTCTAATCACGACAGTTGCAAGTCATCGTCATTCACGATCAATGATTACTAACTTGTCTTAAATTAAATTAAATAGAGAATATTCACAGATTTTTAAGTTTTAAGTTTTAAGGTTTTTATTTTATTTTATTTTATTTTATATTCTTTATGTGGGGTTGGTGCGCTTGGTCAGAGGCCATAATATGAAAGCACTATTGGATGTACACCTCAAGCTTCCAGATTAACCCGAGGCATAATCTCGATTTACTGAACATTACCAAATTAGGGCACGCATGGCAATATTTTTGCTCTAGAAATCAATTTATGCCGAAAGTTGCTTTTTCTACATTTTGAGAGAAGTAAACAAAATTTACAACTTCAAGTGGCTCAAAAACTACTTCTAGAGCAGAAAAAAAATGCTTCATAAGAAGAAAATTGAAGTTACGTAACCAAATAAATTTCTATTCCAGAAATTGCGTCACCAAATGAATTTCTGCTCCGGAAGCACTTGTCGAGCAGAACTTCTACTCCATGAATATTGTCATGCGGGCCCTTAAGTTTCGTCACTAAAGTTGGCATATTTGCAATGTTGGGTGAATCTCCAAAAGCAGAGAATCCTCTGCTAGACAATTACATAAGCAGGAGGTACAGATGTAGATGCTCTTTGGTGGGATATATGCAATGTCGTGTGAATAGAATAAATGGTATAGATGTATAGCGGAAGCGATCTTTCCTTATTTAGATCTCGTGCTACCTCGCAATCAGCTTATCCATTAAGTAAAGAATCATCTTTCTCTCTCTTTATATGGTGTAGAAAGATCGATGTTCATTAGATAACAGATCCCCTTATACATTCACGCAAGGATTATGATTCTTGAATCAATTACCGACTCATTATAGGGTAATGAAGGGAAAGTTGTCAAATCAGTCCTAAACCTATCGAACGGACGCTGGTTCAGTAATGAACTTTCCATTTTTGCCAATTCAGTTCTAATCATCTGCTCAAAATTTCAATGTAGTCCTTCCCGCCAATTCTCGTCGAAAATCGTCGACGCATCGACGTACAACAAAGGACAGCCGGCGATGATGACAGACCGCCACAAGATAGCGAAGCATCTTAGTTGTCACATACATAGGAAATCACTGGATAATCAAGAGCATCTATGCTTACTTGGTGAGTATATAAATGTCCCCAAGAGATGTGACAAGTGCTGGGGAAAAACAGAGGCAAAGTGGTGGGGAAACTAAAGACAATGTGGGGAATCGTTGTTGCAGAGTCTAGCAAGATAACACTCCTACACATATTTTATATAACATGTGGTATGATTACTAATCAAATCCGTATAGTGGTGTCCATGCAGATACGAACTTGCCTCTTCTTCAAGTGGGCTTAATATGCTGTGGGGATGATGACTTCATGAATGAGACAGGCCACTACAGAAATTGGGATTCCTACTTGGCCCAATTGGATTCACCGGAAGAGACAATTTAGTGAATTCTATGTCGAAGTTTTGCTCTAAGGAAAATAGAAAAGTCGAGTTACGAAGAGTTTGGTTATCTTTTGGATGAGGCATGGAATGGAACTAAATTTCGGTTTCGAATTGGTCGAGAAACATTGACTGATCCGAGGATGTATCGTCATATTTGGTTCGACTGATTTAGCATCGATGAATTGTCTCTAATTCGAAAACATATTGTATGCAAGGTAAATACCAAATCTACCATCCACAACAACCATTTTCGATTTTTCTCCTTTTTTCTAAGAACTTGGTTTCGAGGTTTTTCCCTTTTCCAAAAGTAAAAAAAAAAAGATACGAAATTAAAATATATTTATTTATTTTGTTGCATTTTCTGTGAGTCTAAAGTCGACAAATTGGAGTGTGAAATTCTAGGCGGCCGGTACGAATGTTAGGCCACTTAGGGATTTTCTATTGAGGGATTATTCTTCAATTTAAGGAATGAGAATACATGAGATATTCGGAGCATTCACATTCCTTTCCTAAAGTTTGGCAATCACGAATATAAGATTTTAACCTTAGTTCGATAGGTTGTACTCGGAGCAGAGATTTGATTTGTTTATCCTATTCGATGTTTGGTGGTATCATAGGTGGGGACACATTTCAATATACTTTGGATACGGTTTGGATATAGATACTCCACTCGGCGGACGATGAGTCCGAATAGGATCTCTTCGGTCTAGACAACATAAGAAGAAAAAATAAGAAAACGTTAAGGCTCCGTCTCCTTATTGCAAAGCAATTTTCAGGAAAATGTTTTTCGAATTATTCAGCTTTTGGTTCATGGAAAATAAAATGAGTTCAGGAAAATATTTTCCATCAATGGAAAAAACACCTTTAAAAGTGGGAAAAATGATTTCCTCTTTTTGAATAGAGGAAATCATTTTCTGTGGTGACCAATCTCTCTCTTCTCTCTATCTACTTGCTCCGAATTTTCTAATAATTTTTCTTTTTATCTGTCTTTTTTTTCTCCATCTGTCGTCGGGCCTCGGCGACGGCCAGCAGCCCGGTGATCGGTCACAGATGTGGTTCGGCAAGCTCTGAGCTTGCTCGTGGCCGTCGCCGACCGACGGTAATAGAGGAAGGAGGAAAAAGAAAAGGAAAGAAAAGAAACGAAATGAGAAAAATTAAAAATTAAAAAATTCGAATAAGAAACCATTAAAAGGAATGCACGGAAAAAAATCAAATCCGATTTTCCACAATAAAACGACGGAATATAATTTTCAGTTCATTTTCAAGTTTTCGCTAAACACCGAAAAATATTGTTATTTTCCTGAAAAATGACTACCTGAAAAATATTTTTCAGACATATCACATTTTTTTGCAAAACCAACAAAGCCTTAGAAGATGTAACCGAGTCCATATCATATGCATAGGCAAAGTTGTCCAAAAAGTCCTGTCTATTGCGTTGTTGTTAATTTAGTCATAAAATTTTGGAATGTATTTACTAGAAGTGTTAAAATTTATCACGAAAGTGTAATTGATTCCTAAAACTTGCAAAAAGTGCAATCTTGTCCTGAAACTTGTTTAATTAGTATAATCAAGTCCTTTTGTTAACTCCATCAAATTTGACAAGCGAAAAATGCTTAATTGACATTTTTTAATAATTTTTCTATCTTACGTAGCGATGATGTGGCTAAAACGACGTCGTTTTGATGTAACTCTAATTTTTAATATATATATATTTTATTTTATAAAAATGGGGTAAATTAAAAAAAAAAAAACCAAGATCATAACAACGGCAAGGGTTGGTTGGCGATGGTGGGAAAAGGTCGGTGGGGGTTGTTGGGCTCGGGCCACGGGTCGGCGGGCCCTCACCCAGCTCTAGCTTCGACCCCAGTCCTAAATTTCACAACCCTAGCACAATCCTCTCGATCACATTTTGGCCTCTATCATTACCAAAGTACCTAGGCTCAAAATCGGAGTTAGCAACCTTACCAGGGAAATTTCTTGTCGATCTCGCGGCTATTGAAACATAATTTTGAAAGCAGGTCGCAATAGCGGCTCAAAGGTGGTGGCCACTTGTTAAGCCACGGAGCGGAGTGTGATTTGTCACAGCTTCTTCGCTAGGTAGAGCTAGTATTTCGAGGATTGGTCGTGCGGAGAAATTGGCAAAAACACCACCGCTCGAGAGCGTGACGTCGCGGTGGTTTTGAAGAGGCAAAGAGCAAGTGGAGAGAGCTCTTGCCAGAGTTAGAGGCCACAACCCTTGCCCAAATTTGACATATTTTAACAATTTTTCTATCCTACATAGTGATGACGTGGCTAAAACGACGTTGTTTTGATGTAACTCTAATTTTTAATATATATATATTTTATTTTATTTAGAAAAATGGGGTAAATTTTAAAAAAAAAACATAACCAAGATCATAATAACGGCAAGGGTTGGCCGGCGATGGTGGGAAAAGGTCGGTGGGGGTTGTCGGGCCCAGGCCATGGGTCGGCGGGCCCTCACCCAGCTCTAGCTTCGACCCTAGTCCTAAATTTCACAACCCTAACACAATCCTCTCGATCACATTTTGGCCTCTATCATTACCAAAGTACCTAGGCTCAAAATCGGAGTCAGCGACCTTACCAGGGAAATTTCTCATCGATCTCACCGCTGTTGAAACATAATTTTGAAAGCAGGTCGCGATAGCGGCTCAAAGGTGGCGGCCACTTGTTAAGCCACGGAGCGGAGTGCGACTTGTCACGCCTTCTTCGCTAGGTAGAGCTAGTGTTTCGAGGATTGGTCGTGCGAAGAAACCGGCAAAAACACCACCACTCGAGAACGTGACGTCGTGGTGGTCTTGAAGAGGCAAAAAGCAGGTGGAGAGAGCTCTTGCCAGAGTTGGAGGCCACAACCCTCGCCCAGATTTGGACGAGGGCCTACTGGCCCTCGCCATTGATTAGAGAGGGTCGCCAAGCCATGGCCAGGGCCCAGCGACCCTCATCGACCCTTTCCCCGCCATTGCTAGCCCTTTCGGGCGGTGCTGGGATGATGGCGGCGAGGGCTAGCCCTCGTTGCTGTTCCGATTTGGGTTATGTTTTTTCATTTACCTTATTTTTCAAATCAATCTAAATAAAAGTTATATTAAGAATCAGATTTGGACGAAGGCAACGTCATTTTAATTACGTCATCGCCACATAGGAGAGAGAAAATAGTAAAAAAAATCATGTCAGCATTTTTCTTTACTTGAATTGAATGAAATTAATGGAAGGACTTGATTGCATCAATTCGATAAGTTTTAGGACTCGATTGCACATTTTGTAAGTTTTGGGACTCAATTGCACTTTTGTGATAAGTTTTAGTACTTCAAGTGAACATATCCCTAAACCTTTTAATTGTGCTAATAAAGCCTTAAATATTTTCACATTTTACTAATTGAGTCTATCCGGCTAATTGTAGCTGAAAATCTCTGACGCAGACGTTAGTCATCCTACGTGACACGATCTATGTCGATATGGAAAATTTTTAATATTTTTTTTAATATTTTTATTTTATGTTGTTATTTATTTATTTTATCATATATGGTCGTCCTAGCCCTCGCCGAGATCCAGGCAAGGGCATTGTGGCTCTCGATTCCCCCATCAGCAACAGCTTGTAAAAAATAAAAGAATAAAAATATTTTAAAAATTATCGACATCAACGCCGATCGTATCACGTGGACAGTTGATGTCCACGCCAATGATTTCCGGCCGAAATTAGCTAGATGGACTCAATTGACAAAATATGAAAAGGTTTATGATTCAATTGGCACAATTAAAAGGTATAAGAAGAAATCAACAAAAGTGCAATAGGTTTAGAACTTTTTAGACTATTTTCCCCTTCTGCACATATAGCATAACTTGTATGTATAATTGGTAGAACTCTACTGTTCTTTATCTCAAATATAATTTTTTGTTTTCTATGCTGGTAAATTTCAATAAGTATCGCTATCGGTAAGTGACGAAAACCGATTGGGAATTTAGGTAGCAAGATAGTAACTTATCAGTACTTTTATGAAAAAAGAATTTTTTTTATGTTGCCATAAAATTTCAAGATTGTTTTTTTTTTTTAGCTTTTTAAGTCAAGGGTTTTACTGTTTTGCCCTTTCATATTTCGAGTTTGAGAAAAGAAAATCGCATGCGTCATAACAACCGTATGACGCTTATTTCTGTACCATAACTTTTTCTTTTTATCATTTGAATGCTACATAAAAAAAAAATTAATCACTTAAGTGCATCATACGACTTATTCCGACGTTCATATTATTACGTGGCTTTTCTTAAAGAATGTTTGGGTTTGATGTGGCATTTGAAAAAACACATCGAACTCCGACGTGGACAAAGGACGAGATGACGTGGCACTTGGGCCTGAGACGACGCGGCTTCATATGATAAAAAGAAGATATTCGGTGGACGTGACAAAACAGAGAAAGATAAGACATTCGACGGAGGCTCCGTCATCCACCAATGTCCAAATTCTACTGGGGGTGTTGTGCGTCGAAATCCTTCGATAGGGCTTTCTTGGTTATGGGTTCTGGGCCCAAAATGACTATAGCCTAAAAGGGGTTGCTAACGCGAGAATCTTTTATCGAACTTAATCCGTTCGTTTTCCGAAAAGGAGTTCCGAGTCGATTTTGGACAGAGAGTGTCAAATGCAGTAGATGTCTTTATTAACACAAAATGCGTGTTACGTACTCTCAATAACTTCGACAACGTGCAATAGTTGAGGCGTGTAGCAAGCTTCGATACGACTACGGAATTAAATTGGCAAGGTCGGACAGAAATGGAGGACACAATGCTGGAATTCAATCAACAGCACTGGACGGGGGATTGTAAGACACAATATCGGAATTGAATCGACGGTACTGAACAAGATAGACGAAGGGTACAACACCAGAATTGAATCGACGGTGCTGAACCTAGTGAGCGGACGTCGGAACCTAATCGACGACACCTGACTCTAGATATGAAACTCGCCAGAATTGAATCGACGACGGGAATCTGGAAATCTACGGCTAGACTAGGCTAAAGGCTAAGAGCTAGTTGAAAAGATAAGTGTTTTGTGTTTGTTGTGTGTCTTTTGTGTCTTGCTACTATGAGATATTTATAGGCAGACTCTTTGGTAACCGCAGAGCGGTTTCTTCCTTTGACCCCACGCTTTATCCTTTTCCATAAGCCACGTGGATGATTCTTTCGACGGTTTCCTGGTCTTCGCGCCTTTTCTTTTTACCTCGTGGGGATTACCGCCAATCTTTTGGTAACCGCTCCGATCGTGGCTCTTCTCCGCGCGCTTTTCTTGTTCTAGAAGAAAATGGCGCCAGAATTTATCCCGACACGTGGCACCTTTTTGATCGGTACGTACCTTGCCTCGGTGTTCTTTCCTATAGTTGATTGTCGCCTCCTCACGTGCTTGTCATGAGCCTTCTTGGATTATTTTTAGGTGTCAACAGGGGGCTTGACCATTTTTTTTTATCTGGCTTCCACTGTCGTTGAGGCGACCGGAGCAAAGTCTCTCTTTTGTGCGCCACCTTCATTCACCATGGTCTGAAAACCAAGGATCGTTGCGCCATTTTCGATCACCAGATATCCATGGAACCTTCTTTCAGAATTCAATCTTGTCCAAGCTGTTCTCGTTGGACTTCCGAATTCACAATCGCGATAGTGTTTACCTTCGTCTTGACCAAATCGAGACAACTTTGAGTCGTTTCTCCGTTCTGTCTCTCTATCATAAATTTCAACACTAAATTTTTCCCCGACTCCTTGGTTGCGAGGGTAGGGTCGAAGGAAATAGAAAAAGTACACTAGAAGTGTCATAACTTGTGTACGACGTTCACTTGAGTGCCATAACTTTCAAAACGTTCAATTAAGTGTCATAATTTTCAAAAATCGTTCACTTGAGTGCTACAGTAACTTTTCCGACATGCCACGTCAGCAATCCGGCGTGCTACGGTAACTTTTCCGGCGTGCCACGTCGCCTTTTCCGGCGTCCAAGTCAACATGGCACTCAAGTGAAAGATTTTTGAAAGTTATGGCACTTAAGTGAACGTTTTGAAAGTTATGGCACTTAAGTGAACGCCATACAAAAGTTATGGTACTTCTAATATACTTTTCCCGAAGGGGGAAAAAATGACCGTTTTGCTGACTTTACTTTGTCGGCGAGCCACGTCGAACTTTTTGTATTAAATTTCAGCACTAAATTTGAAAGTTAGGACCGGACCGCTCGAATTTAAAAAAAAAAATAACCATAATGTTTATTGTTTAGGGTTTGCTTCATTCTTTTGCTGTTTTTGTGATTGCCTTCTTCTATTACTGAGAAGGGAAAAATCTCGACAGATAATCAAATCTCGTCTAAAAAGCTAAAACCAGAGTAAAGAAA
This sequence comes from Rhodamnia argentea, assembly GCF_020921035.1. Classification (NCBI taxonomy): domain Eukaryota; kingdom Viridiplantae; phylum Streptophyta; class Magnoliopsida; order Myrtales; family Myrtaceae; genus Rhodamnia; species Rhodamnia argentea. Next base: position 1,531,796 of record NC_063154.1, on the reverse strand, counting down.
TAGCGATGAATCCTAAAAAAGGAAAAGATGCTCTTTGTCCCGGGTACGTGCAGAAATTTGTCATGTCATTGGTTCCTTGGAACCGACCAAGAACCGAGTAGGACCGACGGTCCGGTCCGGTTCCCCATTCTCGGGGTGGACGGTCCGGTCCCGGTTCCGAAAATGGGAACTGGGACCACCGGTTCGGTTTCCGATTCTTAAGGGGAACCGGACCGGATCGGGAACCGATCACTCCTAGTGCTAGGGACTTGGGCCGGCTAGTCTCGATGGATCCAGGCTCGACCTCGAGATAGTCCGGCATAGCTGTCGAGGACCCAGGCACGGGTGCTTTGTCTCTCGTACTCCAAGCATCGATGGCTAGTCGTATTTTGAAAAATAATTTATAATTTTTTTATAAAAAAAATCAATTTCCTGAGTTTAGCATATATTTACCGATGACTATGAAAAGACTTTATGTTGACTCATTTTTCTAGGTGATTCAAATGCCAAAAATTGAAAAAGATGTTCCTAATAGAAAATCTTCCGCAAAACAAACGAAAGCCAGCTGTCCACTCTATTTACTAAATCGATCTTAGAATTTTTCTCTCTTCGACCTCCGACGGTGGTTCCCCAATGTGCAAAGAGTGAGAAGGCGGCAATCTTCTCCGAAACAAAGAGAGATATGCGACTATATATAACAAATAACGTGAGGTTGACCATAATGCAACAGATTTAAGTGCTTGTAAATGGCTAGTGATTACTATATAACCCTAGTTCTTGTGTTGATTATAGGGGCCCCATCCTCTTTAAACATTATTATTCATGTGGGGATCTTCCAATCGAGACGATCAAATATCTCTCCTATATATGGGATCCATCCCATGGCATGAAGGCACAAAGTCCAAATAGCAACAAATTTGAATTCTATCATACCATTCTGCCATTGCTATGTTTCTTATTATCATCTCAAGTTTTAGATATACTCGAACACTTAGATTTCAAGAGACTTCGAATCTAGTAAAGAAAATAAAGATCAAACATATCCGAACCTGACAGTGAGTTATCATTTCTTCCCAAAGCATCACCTTTCATTTCTCCCTTAAAGAAAAAACCAATCAGTACTGCCAAATCTGCATCCCCTAAGAACAGGACAAGCGAAGAGTGATTCACTCATCAGCATCCACTTCGTCCCCAATGCTCAACCTAGATTTGCTAGTGGAATCCAAATGGTATCTCCCCTTACGTCACATCTCTCTCTCTCTCTACTCAATCCCTATCTCTTTTGCTGCTGAGAGAGAGAGAGAGAGAGAGAGAGAGAGAGAGAGAGAGAGAGAGATTCTTGCATTCTGCTGTTTTTAAGGGGTAATATTGATGGAGCGAATATGAAGGCATCAGATGCAAATTTTAAGATTCTATTCCGACAGCGCAGCCCAACAAAGAACTACGGTTGCACGAACATTTCTGCTGATTGAAGGTCAACCACTTAACGCATACAGATCCCTCGTTGGGAATCTGACTCAGACAGTCAGAAAACCTGACGGTGACGGGTACAAGACATGATATTCCAAAGAAACACCGAGGCCAAATTGGGGGGGAAAAGAGATTCTGGGATTCTCTCAAATCTTCATTAGTACAAGTACTCTAGGAACATCTTCAGCTTATATGTTCATCGTCACATTCCATTCCAGCATCAGAAAATTAAAGAGGAACAAAAGAGAAAAATAAGGAGAATAAAAGGAAAAAAAAAAAGTTGGGGGAAAAAGAAGAGGAGAAAATGGGGGTTGAAAGGACAAAAAAGCCCGGAACCCTCCCAAAGAAGGTCACTATTCCTTGGGCATCATTTGGGGAGCTTTCATGGGCATGGTGATAACAACAGCAGAGAGCTTGATGGCCTCGGCTTTCTGCGGCTCCACGCCGTTCATTTCGATGTCGTCTCCGAGGTCGTTTTTCGGGGCTCCGGGGACCACATGATTCCCCTTTTCTAGAACTCCCTTCACCACCTCCGGTATGATCTCCAGTTGCTTCAACCTCTCCTCCGCTTGCTTCTCCTTGTGTTTGCCCCACAGGACGGAGTAGAGCCCGATAACTATCAGAGCTGCTCCAAGCACCCTGCACCCCAATACAAAACATAAAAGAAAGATTAGTGGGTTGTGCTCATCATACTTTAATACGACGTCAATTATCAATTATTGTACTCATACAACTGCAAAGTTGTGTCCTTTACGCAACTTATAAAAGTGAGTTCGTGCGCAAATTCTTCCTTTAATACTGAATAAGTATCAGCTAATCATCTGTTATTACATAGGACAAGGTTTCCAAGCAATTAAGGATTCAACGACTAATTACCCTCCAAGGTAAATCTTCTCTGCAAGGATGAAAGAGCCCATGATGGCGACGATGATCATCATCAAGGGGCTAAAAGCGGTTGCGAAGACCGGCCCTCGTTTCTTGATCACCAGGCCTTGCACATAGTATGAAATGCTTGATGTCACAACTCCCTGAATACACAGAAACCCAAATTAAAAGTTAGTCAATTCTTTTTTTTTTCTCCTTATGCGGCACGCTCATATGCGCTTGATCTGGAGAGAGGATTATTACAGCATAGGCGGCAGCGAGGAGGTTCATGTCCCAGCCGACCTTCCAGACACCAGATCGGTGCTCCATGACGAACGTCACTGCGATCGCTTGTAGAGTTCCCACAAAGCACACCATCGACGTGAGCGAGAGCTGGTGGTTCCTGTATGTCTCCAAGGCTTTGGTCTGTCGATTAAAAATGGTTACAGAAAATTGTTATTCTTGCCGTGCGAAGCATATAGAAGAACTAACTAGTGGATAGCCAATGATCATATGAAAAAATCATTAGTTAGAACAATGACTTTCATTTTTACGTGGACTCGATGGAGAGATCATTATCACAGATTAATTCGATAGATTCAGCAAATCACATTCGAAAAGAGCAGGTAAGTTTCACGTCGAGATAGCGAATTATTCCCCACTTTCGTTATCTAAATGTCGGAGAGTGTGCATTTTCTTGGCTCATGTTTTAAAGTACCCACTTGATGATAAACTTGCCAAGTAGACTATTGTACACATAGAAGTCGTGTCCTTCCTTCGGGCGGGTCTTAGTATTTCTTGATTGTGTGATTGATATGGTCCAGAAAAGTGAGTTGCTAGGTTTGCCACGTGGTAAATGACTTGCTTTTACTTAATTATCGGAAGTAGTTCATCAACTTACTTGGAGGACGAAGAGAGAAGCCCATGCCAGAGTGGCGATGATGAGGAGGATGGAGCCGAGGAACCAGTCCTTGTCGGAGGTGCCGCCGCCGCCGCCAGAGGTGGCAGATTGCTGGGGGTGCACATGCGGCCAGACCATCTCGATGAGCGGACCCTTGTACAGCGTCATCAGCATGGCCCCTCCTACGGTCACCACCGTCCCTATGATTTTCGCTTGGCACTTCACTCTCTTCAAATCGATCTTTTCCATCCTAATCAATGCCAAATTAAAGAAGGGGAAAAAAAATGAGCTTTAATTACTCTAAGAAGCTATGTACGTACGTCTTTTGCTAAAGTTGATAAAAACATATCACTGCTTGTAATTTTCAAATTACCTGAAAATGACAGCCATCACGAACGTCATGGCGGGAAGCATATTGCTCATGGCGCACGAGAAAGTTGGAGAAGTGAGCTTCAGCCCGGCGTAGTAGAAGTTTTGATCGATCACGGGTCTATTAATTAGACATAAACCATGATTATTACATCACATTTTTTTTTAAGTGCATCATCGGACTTTACGACATTAGATGTAGAGTGTCTGGGATTATTACGACAAGAAAGGGGCCTCACCCAAGTAGTGCCAGGACGAATATTTGCATGAAAACAGGGAACGTGATCTTGGGTTGCTTCCTCCTGCAACACGCAATGTGGAAAGAAGATTTAGGCAATTCGAATAGAGAGGAGGAGGAAGAATCATCGCCACGCACGCACGTCGGCTCGAGATAACGTGTCAAACCTCTCGAAGATGAGGGCGAAGGGGGCGATGACTGCGGTGGCGAAGGCATGGCGGTAGACAACGAGCACGTAGTGGCTCATGCCGTGGTTGAGGGAGACCTTGGTGATGATGTTCATGCCGGCGTATCCGAACTGCAAGGAGATCATGGCGAAGTAGGGTTTGGAGCTCTCTAGGAACTTGTTTAGCTTGTCCATGGTGGAGCCTTTCCTTTCCTTTTCTTTCTTCCCGCCCCTCTCTTGTGAAATTACAGATACGAGAAGAAGATAGAGAGAGAGAGAAAGCAGGGAAGTGTGAAGGGGTGCAAAGAGATAGAGAGAGAGGGTGTGATCTGAGTCGCTCCCTAAGGAAGAAGGAAGGACGAGATGGGTTATTTATATAAGTTTTTGGGAGGGGAAGGTGGTGGTGCTGGGACTTGTATTGTGGAATCTGATGGAATATTTTAATTTTCTTTTTCTTTTTTTTTCTTTGTTTCTTGAAAAAAGAAAGGAGGGAAAAAAAGCGAAAGAAGAAATTCTTGTTATCCATTCGGACTCCGTTTATTTCCCGAAAAATGAACCATCCCGAAAACATTTTCTTGAAAATATCGCTTGAAATAATCAGTCAATTGAAGAATGCTTTCATCGTCGATGCCAAATTATATCGAAAAATTTTCGTGAATGATGAAAATATTTTTGTTCATTCATTTTCTCATAAGGGAGACGAGCAGTTTTTTTAGGGAAAAAAATTTTCAAATCGTTCATTTTTCGTGAGACCAATAAAGCCGGATAAAGGCTTATATTATTTTCCTTTGAGAGAGAAAGGGAGAGAGATTGAAATTGCATGGCTAAAGATAGAAGAGGGAGGTATGAGGTTAGTGGGATGCAGCTTACGCCACTCCCCATTTGCTCGGTGACTCGGATCTTCAACAACTCGAATACTCCACGCGTAGTCCACCTCTCTCTCTCCCTCTCCCTTTCCCTGTCTACACATGTGCAATTGGGATGGCTGGACCGCCACGCCACGTCAGCGAATTCCCGTGAATTTTCACCAGATGAACTACATTGGAATCTCGCTCAGAAGTCTAAGATTAAATTGGCAAAAATTAAAAAGTTTAGGACTGAATTGGTAGTTAGGACTTATAGGATAATTTTCCCCTTCGATTCTACAAGGGTCGTACAGTTCAGAACACCTACTATACTACGTGTACGACAACATATGCGTGCGTATATATGTACGCACGTTTGCATATACATGACAAATAAATTTTCCTTAATGAAGACGAGATTGTTAATTAATTAATTTACTTGGTGCTCCTTCTAGAGAGCTGACATTTCATGCAGGAAGGGATTGAAAGTTAATGTAAGAATATTCCTAACGAGTTTTCCTTTGCAAGAAAGCATCGTGCGGGTGTGACAGTGTTAGCCTTTAGACAGCAAGAATATACGGCTTCGAGAGAAAGAGTCGTTCACGTACTCAGTGCATTTCATCTTAATTAGTTTAGAATTAACACAAGTTTAATGTCACATGCACAATTAATTTCAAAAACGATTCTATTCACCACCCGCCACCCTAATGCATTTCAATCATTCCTAAGGATGAGGGGGAATTGTCCAAAAAAATCATAAACCAATTCACCAATTTAGTCATAAGCTTTTTAACTATATCAATTGAGCCTTAAATATTTTCATGTTTTACCAATTGAGTCCACCCGGTCAATTTTGGCTGGAAATCGCTAACGTGGAGGCGAGCCTTCCTACGTGGCTCTATCGACGCCGATGTGGATTATTTTTAATAATAATTCAATATCTTTTCAAATACATTTTTTTATTATTTATTTTTTCTTTTCTATGCTTTTTTTTTTTTTTACAATTGTGGCTTGCGACCACGACCCTCGCTGGCCACGGGCAAGGGCCTTTGTGCCTCGCATGTTGGCCTATGAGGGCCACGACGCACTTGCCCGGGCTGGGCGAGGGTTATGAAGCCCTCGCCTAGATTTGGGCAACGCCCTCACCTATGGCCAATGAGAGCCGCAACGCCCTTGCCCCGACCACTGGCCACAATTGCAAAATAAAAAACAAAGTCAAGAAAAGAAAAATGAAAAATGAAAAAAATATAAAATATGTAAATATTATCGAAATTTGTCCACGTCGGCATCGGTCATGCCACGTAAAACAACCGACTTCCACTTAGCGATCCGGCCGGATGAGCTTAATTGACAAAACATGAAAATGTTTAGAATTGAATTGGCAAAAAATGCAATAACTTTAGGACTTTTGGACAATTTTCTCCTCAAAAACCTTTAAAGGGTCGAAGCTCTCACAAATAATTTTAAAATTAGACGCACCGGACTCTGTTAAAGAGCTTATCATATGGGTGGTTCATGTCTAATTATAGGGCTGATTAGGGTTTGAAAGATACATGCGTGCATCGACGAAAATCGAAATCGGAACTTGTTTTACTCGTGACGGAAAGAATAAACACTCGTATTAGGTGGCTCGTGGCCTCGCGAGAGCGACGATGCCTCATTAAGTTGGTAAGCACTATCCATGTCTAATTAGATTTAGTGCTAATCTAAGTGTGTTATTGTTGACTTTGCTTATACGATTGTTAGGGTCAAATATCCCCCATGAGACTCCTTAAGTGTAATCGTTAAACGTCAACCTCAATAACCTTCTCATATCGGCACCCCTTACTCAAACGAGTCAAATAGATGTTGTTGGACTTTTTTCCTCCTCCTAATTCTTACAACGTTTTTTGTTTTTTTTTTAAAGTCTACAACTCTTACAATTCAAATTTTATCTAACATAAGATACGCAAAACCTTTCGAATTGCATAAATATTTATATCGACATGTAAAATCATGCTTATTTTTCAAAGCGATATCCATTTTCCGTATTCCGAAAAGGTAATGGATCCTAACGAGAATTTCCATTTTTGAGGATGTCAAGCGAAAAATGGGTTTGGAAAAGATTCGACAAGCAGAACTCACACGACAACATGGACAGGGTTTTGTTTTTGGTTAAGTTTGATTGACATGTTTTTTTAATTATTTTCTGAAAGTTTTAGGGTGATTTTCTCTTTTTGAATTTATAGAGAAAGGCCTTTTCCAAAAGGCGGAGACGCCAGAAACGAATGAAATCGGGCGGGGGTTGGTCCTTAATGCTAATCACACGCAACTCCAAATTAGCTCACACGAGTCGTCACGTCAAAAATGCAAAATCCCGCAGCAGAGGGAGGGTTTCCCGGTTCTTTCAATCGCTTCTAGGGGTGACCCATTTTAGATCCGATTTAGATTTCACCTGGAATCTTTATGTCGGAATCGGTTCTCCGATTTTCAGGGACCCGAGATTTATCATGTTACAAATTTCAGGATTTAAGCCAGATTTCACTTATATTTTTAATTAAACAGTTGCAGTGAATCATCGCCTATAATGACCACTATTTGCTGCTACAATTCACAGATCACAACTCATATTTAGACATGCGAAATGTATGAAACATAAACAAAAAAAAAGTCTCGGTCAAAGATATCAGCATAAATAAAAGTTCAGGCTAATGGTTCCAGACTACACATTCATCATTAGACAACATTGACTACCGTAGGATCGCGGAAAGACATCGAATAAGAAAAACATAAAAACTTGTTGTGGAATCTGAAATATGCCCGTCGTGAACCGGTTTGTCAATTTTTTTAACCCGAAACTTACCCGCATACCGTAAAACCTAAAATTAAATCGGTTCTCGATTTTGCCATGAAACCATGTTCACCCCTAATCTCTTTAATTCCAAAATTAAAACATATTACAAAAAAGAAGATAAAAAATTTACAAAAAAAAAAAAAGGAAGGAAAGAGAAAGAAATATCAGAAAAGACACTTTGCATCAGACCATGACTTCTGGCGTGTACCACTCTTGTCTTTGCAATAGTTTGGTCGAAAATGTCAATCTACCAGACACGAAATCGACCACCAACCATGCGAGGCTGGCTCGATTATGTCATGACAATCTTGTATGGAGACATTACTGTGCCAAATGTTATTGTTTTTCCAAGTGAGTATTTGCTCATTGATTGATGAGGGAAAAGCTAGACCACCACGACATTAAAAGGTGCCAAAGGTGGATAGAATTTCGCCATTTTGCGTCACAGTAAATTTCATTCCACCGCAAACTTTCGTTATCAAATTCCATACGAGCTGTGCGTGGAGATAAAAGCCCGGAGCAATTTCGAGCCGGATGGATGGTTCACTCAATCAATTCAATCCTAAACGACTTCACTGGCGAGAAAATGAAAAAGAAGAATGAGCGAGCTCAAATGATTAGCCAAGGTCAACAAGCTAACCCATCGTAAGCATGGGGTAATCTAAGACATCACTGAGCAGCAACACGAGAAAAATTTAACCTCAGTAGTACGAACTCGAGAGTTCCTTGTATCATTATAGACAAACTTTGACGGGTCGAGTTAAAGTATCACACAGCCATATAACAATTTAAATTTTCAAAACAATTGGTAGAGATTTAACAAAATCTTTCATGATATCAGAGTAGGAGGTTACGAATTCAAATTTTTCCAGCCCCTGTTTACCTCCTCTACTTATATTTAAATATTCAAATCGCGCATTCATCCAGCAGCTTAAACTTCAAAAGCGGTCGGCACAAAGAAATCCTTCGGGGTCGATCATTATTTGATAAAGTAGATTAGATAAGACTAAATAATTAGCTAGCTAGTTAGTTTTTATGAAATTTTCTTCCTGTGGTTACCAAAAAGTTTCAAAAGTGTGGGGAAAAAGAGAGAAAAACAAAAGTGATGGGACTGAAAGTAGGAAATGCGGAGAGAAGGGGGAGAGTAGAAATGACCCGCACGCTTTGTATGGCTATGTTGGAACCCCCCGGCAAAGGCGGTTCTCCACAAGGGCAATGGCAAAAGGCTGTTCTGCTTCCTTCGTGTCTCTTCTTTGTTTCTTCTTATTCTTCCGTCTTTCATTCATTTTAGGTTGGACCCTTTTCTCGTAAATCTCTCGTGTTTAGTTTGATTTTTCTCTAATTAAACGAAGCTTCTCGTAAAAAAAACTTTATTGTCTACCATGTTTCTAATTATTACTAAGAAGGGTTTTTCAGCTAATGAACTTATGCTCGGTTTTTTTTGTCACAGAACTTTTCCGCCCCGGATTTTTAGGGTAGAAGCAATTGGAGTAAAACCCCGACCTTCCGACCCTTACTTCATTGTGGAACTGCTGCAGTTTCCTTGCTAGGGTTTGTGAAAGAGACATTTCTTTCTGACAGCAACTTTGGTGCGAAACATGGAGCATGGGGACACAATGAGAGATACTAACAATTCGAGTGGTTAAATAAACTAAGTAATATCGGGCATCGTATCATCCAGCACCAACCTTCTCAATTGTCCAACCCATCTTCCACTAAGCTGATGCATTGCCCTTTGTGAAGAAACCCTAGAAATGCGCAGAGATCTATTCGAGGTGTATTTTCCATCATGTCTGGAGAACAGGTTTCTTGATTGTGTGGAATACTTGTTGGGGAGTAGTTTATACTCCCCATCGATAGAAAAACACGAAAGATGCGGAGTGCTAATTGCAGTAGAATCATCTGCTGGATGCAGCCTTAATTTAAAGGTGAGTCAAGATAAATCTTATGTCTCGATTTTCTTTTCTTATTTTTATGCTTTACTTCATTCGTGATTTGTGCGCCGAATCTTAACAATATTCAGGCCCCTACCAAGTAATATCACCTCTATTTTCCTTAATTAGGAAAAAATATAATCAGAAAATATCTGCTGAATAGTCATTTTGTGATAGAATATTCTTCTCCCAAATTAGTGGAAGTAGAACAAGATGTTGTAACGGAAACGCAGCAGGTGAATTACAAGAAATGGTCACTGAGTGGGCTTTTATCGACTCATACTTTTGCGGGTGCCCTTTGCTGATTAAGAGCAAAGATGATTGCTACATGAAACGTATGACAAATGTACCCTTCCACCCTATTTTGGTCGGGCCTGAGATTAATTATTCTTGTGAATTTTCAGGCGGGCTTTCCCGTCGCCGTGAAAAAAGAAGAATTTCGTGTGACTACCTGAAGATCAATTCGCAGGCACCGCGATGCATCGACCGTGTCTTACTCATTTGAGTTTCCTAGTCGTTAATTGTTTTGGTAGGACAACATTTTCGCACAAGCCGGTCGAACTTAAACACCCTGATGATTAGTTTGGTAATACAACATTTTAGCAAATCGGCCCTCGAATCAACGCCTCTACCATTTCTAAAAGTGTTTGATGATGAATTAGAAAACGGTCAATAATTAGAAACTTCGTAATCACGCTTTGTGTCCACCCTATCGATCTGCATGGGTTCATGCATGAAAACGTCCACTTCATTTAGGTGTGACAACAATAAAAAATAGACCGCAATCAAAGAAAAGATGCAAACGATGACAATCGAAGCGAACGAAGGGCATTCCATTAACCAATCTTTTTTCTTCCGCTTTCCCCTTTCCCTTAGGAGTGATAATTATAAAATTGCTAACCAGATTGTCGTATCCATCCATCAACTTTTAGTCTTTTGCCACTTTTCTCTAAGCCATTCTGTGAGAGCCCCCTTAAAGGAAAACCACCATTTTCTTATCAGTCAGAAAGCTTGCGCCGCGCCCTATGTAAAAGATCATCTCTTAGATAGCTAGCTAGCAAAAGGCGGTTTCATTTCTCACGTTTCCTTCATCTCCGACACTTGCCCTTCATCCTTAAAGAGCAGGAGAGGGTGTTGCGGTGTGGTTCACACTCCCCATTGACATCCATAGGAAAGCATAGGGGCTCCGCTCCCCGGCAAGCAGGCGGGTGGAGGTCTCAAGGAGGTAGCGCCTCCTGGACACCAGAGAGTTTTATAGCTTAAGCGCGTATTTTATTAGTAGTTTGAACTTGGACCGATAAATAGTTACTGCTATGTATACTATTTTCGCCGGTAAGATGGGAGGTGCTAACTATAGGAAGATCCCATGTTGGATATAACCCTGTGAACCAGGATGAACCTTATGTCTCGATTTTCTTTTTGGCTTTTATGCTCTATTTCTTTGTGGTTGTGCGCCGAATCATAACAGATTTTTTTTTTTGGGTGGGGGGGAGGGGGGGAAGAGAGAGAGAGAGAGAGAAGGAAGAAGGCAAATCTTTTGTGCTCTTTGGTGTCATTCCTTTAAGCAAAGCGAGGGCACAAAACAATTTTTTGTGCTGTGCTTTGTCTAGTATAAGAGCCCCTTTCTTGACCGGAAAGTGTCGTTCTATTATTGAATCCCTTCACGAACATCACATTCACGTTAAAAGTTTCTGGTCAAAGATTCAGTTTTTCTGCTACTCCAACATATGAATCTTTTCGTGCAATCAAGGGCTCTCCATTCCCTCGCTTTAGAGCTTTTCCTCTGTACCCTCCTTGGCCTATTAAACAACTTCACAATTGCACATTGGTCTGTGCTAGCTAGTGGAGAAGACAAACGAAATATCGCATGCAAGTATATTGGGGTTTCATATCTCTTTCAATGTGCAATAATTTTGGTTCGTACCTTGTTGTCTAATCTTCCTATTACATAACAAGTTTCATGTCAAACTGGACAAGCTAATGGTCATAAAGGCCCGGCTTTTGTCTTAAGAATAGGGGGTTAGTGGCCTAAAGCTTGATGCCATGATCTGCAAAGTGACACTTTTACTTAGATATTACACTGAATATCCAAAAAGAATGCTGCTATATATCAATTAACAAGCAAGTGTGCACGGAGGCTCTTGGCCGCATATACAATTTCCGACTAATGTATCAACTTACAGAAATTTATACAAAAGTAGGTTTATTTGTTTCTGAAAATCGGCAATGGTAGAGTCACAGGAGTGTTTGATCTATCTGCAGATATGTCTTCTCTCGAATTAGTATATGCGACTTCTCTATAACTTACAACCTTCAGATGATTCTATGTCAAGACAAAGTATACTCACCATTGCATTCACTAACAGCTAAAGTCTTCAGAATCAACAGTTGGGCACTTACCTTTTACATGATTTAGTTTTCCTTCAAACAAAGTTGGATTTGATTGTTAATTTGGGAGACCCGGATTGGTTACATTGAGACACCATAGCAGCAGCACTTCTTGTCCACTTCTCTCTTTACGGCCTTGTTTGGTTCAGCATTTGGCCAAGGGATTTTGAAAAAATGTAAGTACCTTTGGTTAAAGGCCTTTTTTCAAAATGCAAGTAGTGTTTGGTAAAGTGTATTTTAAAAACACATTTGGAAAGCAACTTTGACGTAAATGTTGTTTGATAAAAAATAAACTTTGTAAAATATCTTTTCTTTTTAAAAAAAAGGCGGTTAGCAACTGATGGCGGCGGCGGCGATCATCAACCGGCGGCCAATGGGCGATGGTAGTGGGTAGAGACGACAAGCGAATGTGACAAAATTAAAATAATAAAAAAAAGCAAATGTGACAAAGGTACTTTGGGCTAAAGGACTTTGGAGAGCATTTGTGATGTAATTGCATCTCTCCAAAGTGAGCCAAAAAATAAATCAAATACCATTTGCATTGGGGTTTGGCCAGGGACTTTAGAACTCCAATGCTCATTTGCAATGCTGAACCAAACAGGGCCTACATGTCCAAGAACCTGAAAGCTTCAAACTTTGTGGACAGGTTTAATTGACATATACATGTTACACCCATCATATCAGGAAAGCCTTAGCCTTTGCTCGACCGTTTCACTTTAGATTAGCCTTTCAGGCTTCCCTCACAGCGATCTTCAGCAGACCAAGCTTGGTAAATCCGGGATAATGTACTAAAAATCTAAGACCACATACATGGAGCCCCACCATCAACTTTAGGGTTTTCAAGTTAACGAGATAGCAAGAAAAGAAGTGATGTCACACCTAGGAGCTCTCGTCTTCGGCGATTTCTACAGATTAAATGTCATCCAAGCTTTTTCGCTGCTCGCGTAGTGGAAGCACGGTGTGCCTCAAACCAATTCCAATAAGCTAGTGATTTGACAGCTAATCGAGCGGGCGATTAATATACTCACTCACAAATGCACGAACTAAGTGTGTAAACAGTCATACATGTTAATTGATGCGTATCTAAATGACCACCACAAGTTTTAAAATGGGTAGAGAGAGAGAGAGTTTCAAACTTAGAGAAGTTGATAGTGGATCAATTTTTCAACCTTCTGGTATCCCTAATCAGGACATAACCTTCTCAATAAAGTAAGTGAAACCTTACCCTAAACCAGGCCAATAACTTGGTTGAAATTTTGACAGTCAGAAGCACCAACTCTCTCTCTCTCTCTCTCTCTCTCATATTGCTAGTTAGAAACTTTTTGAAGGACTAGAAAATGCTGGCCATTAGAATCTCCAGCTTCCATTGGGTAAAAATCCTTCGATGTCAGCAACAGCATGCTTGCTCTTCTCTTGTTCTCTGCGAGCCACAACCTTAAGATGCTACTGTACTGCACGTTTAGCCAATGAACAACAGACAAGGGAAAAAAAGCACTTCCCCATAAACTAATCCTCAATGGGATCGCGTGGTCAGCCTCATCAGGCATGATGACTAAGGGTTTTGGATTAAGACACCCATGGAAAAAAAAAGCTACTTCGTTTTCTAACCTTCACCTCAAAAGATGAACTCGCCAATAACCAGAGGTGTCTTGTAGAAAATCGCGTCACAGATGACCAACCCTTTAACCAGAAAATGAAATTTGTAAAGATGATCATCATGATGCATATGCGGCAACCAAACGTTTTTGCGCTCTCTTTTTGGTGGTCGCCACGCAAAGCCGCCTCAACATCTTCTGTTTTCTGCATTGGCCACGGATCTGTAATCATCAAGGATGAATGAATTCTATCTGGTTGACTTAGGGTACACGAAGTTTGTATGAGAGCCTTCGTTATTTTTGCGTACGAGAAAGTTGTGTCGTGTAATAAGTCGAGAGACCGAGAGGGGAGTGGACTTTTTACCCAACACCAAACGTCAAGGCTTTGTTTTTATCTTCCTCATCGTGCTCGGGCGCGGACTGTAGCAAATTACCACGCCTGATTAGATTTTTCGCTTTTTTTTTTTGTGCAGGACATGGTTATGGTGTTTGATTGAGTCAATATCTCCTTTGAAACTTATAGTCGTCCGAGTACTTGATTAATAACTTTCCCTAATAGCATTTAACTGATGATAATCCATCATGAAATGAGGCCAAGGGAACTAGCAACGGATATGGAGAAAATTAATTTTTTCTTTTTCTTCGTCTCACTCCCCTCTTCTATGTACATGTGTGTGTGATACTCACAGGGATCGAACCTCCGACCGGATACTCCTAGGCCCCACTCCTTAATTCCTTTGGTAGTAGTAGGAGTGAGTGGTTCCAGGTTCCTTGCAGATTCCACTTGAAACCCGGAACCTACCCATCGGAACAGGTTCCTCATTTTTTCTAACTTGGAACCTACCCATCATATCTTGGAACCCGAAACTTACCCCGTCACGGGTTCTAGAGTAGGTTTCAGGATACCCAAGAACTTATCAATTTCTTTTATTTTATTTTCTTTTTTCATTTTTAGTTAAGCAAAATGAGAGTGAATGCTACAACATCTAAGAAAAAGTAGAGGTGAGTGGTTTTAAGTTTCTTACAGGTTACATTTAGAACTTGAAACCAATACATTGGAACACGTTTATCATTTTTTTGAACCCGAAATCTAAAAATTTGTTTGGCTCCAAATTATACACTCATCATTGGATGCCATAGAACATTGTAGGATCGTGCAAAAACATATATCAAGAAAAATATAAAAATTTATTTCAAGATCTAGAGTTCGGGTTCCAAGTTTCGGGTTCTAGGTAGTGGAACCCGGAACCTACCTGTTAAAACAGGTTTCTCAATTTTTGGAACCCGGAACCCTGAACCTACCCCGCATACTTTGGAACTTGGAACCAGACCGGATCCTACGGGTTCCGATTCCAGGTTCTCGATTATACTCTGAAACCATACTCATCCCTAGTCAGTAGGGTGGTTGCATGAGGCATTGGAGTTACCACAATTCGATGGGCTCATTTATGCTCAATTGAATTTTTTTTTATTTTTCGTTTTGAGCATTTCAAAAGTACAGACATTTACAGACTAGGCCCATTCAGCAAATGGACTATGCGATATCTGTCATCGGGCTGAGACAAACCCATTAGGGCCCTACTTGCTAGGGTCCAAAGCACTTAATCGACAGATTTTTGTCTACTATTTGCTTGGGCTCCATCATTTGGGGTCGAGTTGGAGTTGGGACCGACGATGTACGGTTCATTTTCTTCTAAACCTCATATAAGGTTTCCTAAAATATGATGTCCCCTCCTACCAAGTTCCTAACACATGGCTTGATAGGAGGAATTAGGAGAGATTGGTAAATTTGAATGGAGGGATTTGTGTTCAAATATGCAAACTTTTTTTTACAATTGTCAAGGGGGTTGTTGCTCAAGTGGTAAGTGTGTTCATCCTCTTCGCTCAGGGCGAGACTTGAAGCTTGGGTTCGAATAACCACAATTGCGCATTCTTGGGGCCACCTCCAGTAGCACAGAGCTATGTGCTTGTGATAATGACCCGACGTATGGAGGGACAGCTACTGGAGCTACGTGCTTGTGATAATGACTCGACGTATGGAGGGACAGGAGAGCTGTCGTACCGAAAGAGATTAGTCGAGTTTTCAAAGAGTCTATAATATTGCAGGAAGGTCCCCGCTACTTCTCAATAAATTTCATGTGTTTAGGAAAGAGAGACTCGTTTCGAATGCATGACTCTTCCATGCACCGCACCGAAGCTTGTGAGCCCTATGCGAAGCAAGAGGGCCGAAAATTCCGGAAAAGTGAAATGGAGAGGACTCTTCTCATCTATCCTTTAGTTTAGATGGAAATAAAGTCAATTTTTTTTTTTTCAAACCGGTTCTCTTCTTTCCTCTCGTGATTATCTAAATCATATTTCCTTCTAATCACTCGAATCAAACATGATTATGAATGGACAAGTATCTCACGAGGTTTGTGTCCATTGAACTCTCCTTTCTCTGAAACACGACTTACCAAAAGCGGAAGATCATAGTCCTCAGACCGTGCCACGAATAATTCATGCTTACTTAGGTATCGCAAGCACAAAACACGCCGTCCACTTTTCCTTTTTGCTATTGCACTTTCTGTCGTCTAGCTTCGAGGAGCGTGGCTCGCATTTAGGTATGGCAACGCACAACACGCCCTCGACTTTTCATTTTTTTTTTTATCGCACTTTATGTCGTCCTGTTTCGAGGTGCATGACTTGCGTGTTCTGGTCTCCGGAAGCACACATTTCACCGTAAATATTTTCCTCTAAAATAACCAACTTTCATTTTCCGGATAGATCGATAAGTCGAGTCACAAGAATCTATCAAAATTGACCGAACTGATTGAATTGACACAAATAAAAAAATTAAGACTGAATTGACACAATTACGATAAATTTATGATATGTCTTGGTAATTTCAGCATCCCATGTGAGGTTTTTTTTCATACAGGACTCCCATAGCAAATCAAAAGGACTTTCTCGTGCATGTTTGTAAGCTAGCTATAAAACTATAAGGACAAAACTGGCAGTGGGCGGGTCTGAACCCCTCGATGTTGACCCTTGATCACTAATTTCCTGGCCAGATTTTTGTCCTCCGATGTCTCGCCCGTCACGTTCATTATGCCTTGGACAGAGCATGCGAATCGAACCGGAATCAAATGTGTCCCCACTTGTTCGATTTCAGTATTAAACGGTCGTTCCCATTTCGATCATGCTCGATATCTCACACGTCACATTCATCATGCCCTTGAGAAAGCACGTGAATCAAATTGGAATCAGACATGTCCCCACTCGTTCGATTCTGGGATTAAACGGTCGGTCCGATTTCGATCACGCTCGATTTAGTGAGTGGGGAGATGCTAAACATGACCTCAATGAGCGTCTTTTTCTTAATCGAGAGCATCCTCGCCGTAGCCCACAACTAAACCCATATCCTCGATAGTTAAACGTATGACGAGGATTACAGCCCGAAGGTTGCCCGAACGAAAACGACGGCTAGGTCACGTACACTCCCTCGCCACGTGGTTGGTAATAGACAATCGCCATCAATCCTGTCGGCGACACTAATTGCTTTTTGGTTTTTGGATAAGAGAAATATGAATTGCTTTGAATGTGTCAAAGAGAGCGCACTTAGAAAGGAATGAGCAGAGAAAAAGCTTCAAGGGGAAGAGCAATAATAGGACGACCGAGGCGAGATGTATCATTCGTTCTTCGCTTGGATGGGATGGAACATCGTGATGAGACACTATTACGTGCAGCGGCGACGGTCGACAGTGATGGCGGCGGTTGGCTGTGGCAGCGGCGGTGGTCAGCGGCCAGCGTTGGCGGTGGTCGGCGGCGGGTGGCGCCAGCGGCGGCAGTGGCGGCGGCGGGGGGTGGGCGGTAGCCGGCGACCGCAGCGGCTGCGGGCGACGGTCGCAGCAATGGTGGTCGGCAGAGGTGGGTGTGGTCCAAGAAGTGATTCTCAAGCCGAGAAGTTAAAATTTTTTATTTCTTGAAATTGGCCAAAAATCCTATCAGAAGTGAAAAATCTAAATTTTTACCAAACGGATTTTTACTTCGATCAAATTTTTATCAAATATATTTCTCTATTAGATGAGTTACTGGCAGAGAAATAGAATTTTTGAAGTGATTTCATGAAGGCCCTTACTGTCCATTAATGCATCAAGCAAGTCATTAATGCATCTACCAAGTCACATCGCTAGAACGGCACCAACTGAGAACAGACGTTGCAACTCCCGCGAAACGACGGGGCGTCGAAGCAGTTGAAGCCGCCTTCCACTGTTGGGCCACTTTCCTCGCACCCCTCGCCCTTTTTCCTCTTTTGACTTCCCGTTGCAAATGCTTTCTTCCTCCTCTGCTTCTCTTCCTATTATTTTATGTTCCGAACTACCGTTGGGCAGGGAACCTCGTCCTTGATCGGCAAGAGCTCCGCCGCCCTAATCCAGTGGCCGTCGTGATCAGCGAGGGTTGTCGCGACCCTCGTCAGACTTGATGAAAAACAGAGTAAAGAAAGGAAAGAAAAATTAAAAAAAATGCACACATCAGCACCGATCATCCTACGTGGCACCACCGATATTCAAGTTAGCGATTTTCAATTAAAATTAGCTTCTAGATTGATTCAATTAGCAACATTGAAAAGTTTATGATTAAATTAGCCAGAAATGCAATAGATAATTTTTCTCATGTAAAATTGACGGAGTACGTTTGCTACGCTTCTTAGTTATCGCGCGCAAATCAGTTAGAATTGTCTCGAGTTTGAGCTCGAAATGAAGATTCGAATTTCGAAGATAAATATGTCTTGATCGTGAAAGTTATCTTAAAGATAACGGATATTATCTTTTCGGTGATATCTCAAAGTTGGATATTCCGGACGTTTGAATGCATAGCAAAGAAATTTGGGGCTGATAATTATCTTTGCTATAGTGGAGTTGCCAGACAAAGAAAGGAAAAGTAATAAAAGACGAACAGGCAAAAGTCCAAATCGACTTTTGACCGAATCAAGTGGAAATCTTATCCACTATCAAGTTGGTGACTTTATTTCTCCTCTTGGCAGTATATATTCGAATTATGGGGCTGCTTGCGTGAGAGTATACTCTAGTATTGAAGTGCCTGGTTACGTGAGTGCTTGGGGACGCGTTGAAGCGTCGTTTCTGGACGAGTGCTTGGCAAAGGATTTCTTCGTGAGAATTACATCAAGAATTCAAGTATCGAAGTCGATTAATTCTTATGATTAGATTTGTATAATTTCTTTACGAGATTGGGATATTATTTTGCTAGAAATTAGAAGTTAAATACTGTGTGCGTTCTTGGATATAATTTGGGTTGAAAAATACCGAGAGTGTTTGAGTTATTCGAGTTTGGTCCGTAATATCCGTGTATCGCTTGTTCTATATTGGAATTCGTTACTACTCTCTTCGTGGACATCCGGTGTCCGATCTATTTTCTTATTCCGTCTATTTATTATTCGATTGCTTGTTTCGTGCAACAAAATCGACTAATAACTCAAGGATTCGAATCACGAGATTTCGCGGAAACTAATCGACAAAAACGGTAGATAATCGTAAGTACAGTGGCGCTTTTAACAAACCATACGCTTATTTATTTTCCCAGAAGAACTAGGAACTCCGAGGTAGAAGACTCCTCTACCCCGACTTGACTTATGACTTTCGCCGGTGTCCGTGAATTTTCTCCAGCATTGCCTCGTACTCGAAGTGAACTTCCCAATGAACGAAACCTTAAAAAATAATCGAGTGCGAACTTGTTGCGTGGGCTGTGTCTTATTCCAAAGTTGACTAGCCGGAAGACCCGGTTGGAGGAAATTGTGGTTTGATCGAGGTTGAGGACAGATTAGCAAGCAGAAGGCGATTAGACACCTACTAATCTGTCTTCTCCCCTTTGTCGAATATAATCTTGTTCGGATCGCCTTCGCATTAGGGGGCCACCAATTCAAATGATTAATACAAAAATGACTAAATTAATCCCAATCTCCCATGTCCGGATGCCTTCGTTCTGACAGCCCGCGTGAGTCAGTTCACCAAACTCGCAAAGCTTATTGTCCACTTGGTGACCCGGGGGATGCGTGATCATAATCAGTTTGGCCGACAAAGCATATTACAGGCAGGCGAAGACAATTACAGAGTCATCAGACGAACAAAAAATTGAAAAGACTTGGTAGAGACTCTCTAACACGACAAGTCTTACAACTTTAACTTTTCCAAAGCAACCACGTCAACTCTGAGAAATTTTCTCGCTTTTTGACGAGTTCATGTTCTTGGTCGAGATTTGGATCCTTATAAGAGTTCTATAAAGGGGGGCGACGTTCGAAGAAAAAACCGAGAGTCGGGAGAAGTGTAAATTTCCCAAGTATTCTACTGTATTCTCTAAAATGTTGTTCTAAATCTTTTTCCTTCGGGCCTAGTGATGTCCCAAGGACAGAACTACAAATTTAGATTTGATAAAATGAGTCAGTTCGGCAAGCTATGTTTAGAAAGCTTCTCTGAACACGAGACTCAGACAAAGATTAACGATATTTAAAGACTAATATGCAGTCTCGTTGAAGGATCGAGGGAAAGAGACCGCGTGCCGGGAAAGTATACCTGTCTCGAATCTTCCTTAGACTTCCGTTTAATTATTCAAAGTCTTCCAATTAGTGGGAGACAACTTCCAATTAAGAAATGACTGTGAAATTTCACCTTCTAATAAATTTTTTTAAATGGGAAATGGAAAAATAGAAAATGAATATGAACTTTCCCCTCACATGGCCGTTTCGAAACCGCCATTATAAATGGCCAAAGAACTGAAAGAGGAACTCACTGGGAACAGCCCACTACCTACATCACATAGTGGTTCCTAGCTAAACACTATGGTTCAACAAACGACGATCGTGGACGAGGTCCCCGGCTGGCTCCGAGTCTATGAGGACGGCTCCGTCGACCGGACGTGGACCGGGCCACCGGAGGCCAAGTTCATGGCCGAGCCCGTGCCTCCCCATGAGGAATTCATCGCCGGGGTTGCCGTCCGTGACATCGTGACTGACAAGAAGTCTGGCCGCCGGGTCCGCATCTACCTCCCGGAGGACGTCCTGGAGGCCGATTCCGCCAAGCTCCCCGTCTTCCTCCACTTCCACGGCGGCGGCTTCTGCATCAGCCAGGCCGACTGGTTCATGTACTACAACACCTACGCCAAGCTGGTCGCCTCGGCCCGGGTCATATGCGTCTCGGCCTACCTGAGGCTGGCCCCGGAGCACCGGCTGCCTGCGGCCATGGAAGACGGCTACGCGGCCCTCGAGTGGCTCAGCTCGGTGGCTAGGGGCGAATCCCACGAGCCATGGCTCGAGGAGCGTGCGGATTTTACTAGGGTTTTCCTCATTGGAGACAGTTCGGGAGGCAATGTGGTGCACGAGGTGGCTCGCAGAGCCGGGGAGGCGGAGGGCTTGGGGCCAGTGAGATTGGCCGGGGCGATCCCGATCCACCCGGGGTTTGTGCGGTCGGAGCGGAGCCGGTCCGAGCTGGAGCAACCCGAGACACCGTTCCTGAATAGGGCCATGTTGGACAAGTTCCTAAGCCTCGGGCTGCCCATGGGTTCGACCAAGGACCACCCAATTACATGCCCGATGGGGCCGGGGGCGGCGCCGATGGAGGGGCTGAGGTTGCCGCCGTTGCTGCTCTGCGTGGCGGAGAAGGACCTGGTGGTGGACACAGAGATGGAGTACTAC
Source organism: Rhodamnia argentea (assembly GCF_020921035.1). Classification (NCBI taxonomy): domain Eukaryota; kingdom Viridiplantae; phylum Streptophyta; class Magnoliopsida; order Myrtales; family Myrtaceae; genus Rhodamnia; species Rhodamnia argentea. Next base: position 1,510,530 of record NC_063154.1, on the reverse strand, counting down.
GAGGCGATGAAGGCGGCGAACAAGGAGGTGGAGTTGCTGGTGAGCCGAGGGATGACTCATAGCTTTTATCTGAACAAGATGGCCACGGACACGGACCCCGACACGGCCGCCGAGACCGACCGGCTCATCGCAGGCATCACCGAGTTCATCAAGAAGCACTGAGTGGGAATCGAAACCCCACAAAAAAAAGAAGACGACAGGAATATGATGAAAAGACAAGGTTTTATGGGCAATGTCGCGCATTTATCTTTTTATTTTCCCCGTTCCTCCGTTTGCTGCAATTTAGAAAAATAAATAAAATTGAACTGTGTTTGCCGCGAGTGCAGTGTAAGACTTTTCCTGAAGAGCAATCAAGATCACAGACTTTAAACTAAACACCGGGGACGAATCGAAAGCCACAAACAGTTATCGACTTCTTTTGTTTGATTGCTAAGAGTGATCTAATTCGCACAATCTTGTGAGATGACCGCCAAACTGTTTTGATAGCTCTAATTTTCTGGCTTGAAATATTATAATACGGTATGGTCCAATTTATTTCGCTATTCATAGAGTTCCATCAATTAAAAAAGATGCTAGGGATAAGGACATCGCAAATGTCATAACTTTTGTACGGCGCTCACTCAAGTGTCTTAATTTTTTTTTTTCGCTCACTTGAGTACCATAACTTTAAAAAATTGACCACTTAGGGCGCGCATGGTAACACTTCTCTACGAGAAATCAACTCCTAATTAGAAGTTGATTTCTCTACTTCTTCTCAAAAGTCGAAGTTGATTTTTCTACTTCTGCTCCAGATTGACTTCTTATCAGAAAAATTGGTTTGGTAACGGTTGAAAATTTCTACTTTTGAAACATTATTAACAAAATCTTCGACGGCGACGGTCGACGGCCGATAGGCTGTCGGGGCCTGCGGCGGTGGTGGTCGGCAGCGGCAGTGGTGGTGGTGGTCCGTGGCGGCGGTGGTCCGTGGCGGCGGTGGTCGGCAGTGGTTGGAGGCGGCGGTTGTCAGAAGGTGGCAGCGGTGGTGGCAATGGCGGTGGTCGGGCGGCGAGGGGGGGTGGCCGGCGACGGCGGTTGGCGACCACGGCAGGTAGAGACAGTGGTCGGCGGCCGCGGTAGGTGGCGAAGGTGGTAGGTGGCAGTGGGTGGGCGATGGTTGGTGGCCGGTGATCGCAGCGGCCGTGGTCGGCGACCGGCGGTGGCAGCAACGGTGGTCGGCGGAGGCGGGTGTGGTCCAAGAAGTGATTCTAGAGCCGAGAGTTAAAAGTTTTTACTTCTCAAAATTGACCAAAAATCCTATCAGAAGTGAAAAATCTTACCATAAGTTAAAAATCCTGCTATAAGTCAATTTTTTTACCAAATGATTTCTACTTCGATCAGGTTTTTATCAAACGCATTTCTCCGGCGCAGAAATGGAATTTCTGAAGTGTTTTCATGAGGGCCCTTAAGTGCCATCCCTTACGTGCTCATCGGAAAAGCCGACATGGATGTCGGAAAAGTCGACGTGGCACCGGCAAAACGATTTTTTTGAATATTTTAATGTACAAGTGGAATTTTTCATAAATTTTTATTTATTTTGCAATTTTTTTTTTATTCTCGCTTGGTGTTTGTTGCTTTGGCCGGCGAGGGTTACCAACGAGCAGCGACCCTTGCCGGCCACCACCGACCAGCCTAGGGGTGAGGGCCGACTCGCCCTGGGCCGGTGAGGCCGCGACGACTTTGGGTGATGGCCGTCGAGGCTTCGGCGGCCGCAGGCCAAGGCGCGAAGGCCCTCACCATATATTTATCTCTCTCTCTAAAGCACTCACACATGCTCTCTCTAGAAAGCTCTCTCTCTCTCTTGTCGTTCCATCAATCGATTGATCCCTCCTCGGGCTCCTCTGTCCTCATCTCTCATGGATCTATCCAGCTCCTCGACTTCAACTTTGATCTCTTCGAGTCCCGAACCCAATCCCTAATCTAGCCCCATTCGGCGCTTTTCCTCCACCTGCTCGCTTCCAGCTTCTGGGAAAGTTCATATATATATATATATATATATATATATATAGAGGGGGGTGGGAGGGGGAGGAATCGGAGGGGAAATGAAAGTGCCTTGTTGCTCCGTATGCCAAACGCTCTACAACGAGTAGAGGTGGCAAAATGGGTCTAGAACCCATATTCAACCCATATTTGATGATGGTGGGTCAAAAATGGGTTAGCTTATGTGCTTTAGTGGGTCATAAATGGGTTACTTAAAAATCTAATAGGTTCTAAATGGGTTTGAAATGAGTCATAAACAGGTTAGGCATAAATGAGTTAGGTAAGACAACTAGAGAATCATAAATAATTTTTTATGAATATTTTTAAAAAAAAATATATGATTTTTTAATATTTTATTACTTTGTTATAAAATTAATTTTTTCTTTTCTTTTTTTTCCTTTCTTTTCTTTCTATTTTCCTTTTTCTCCTACCTTGGCCGCCACTGGTTGACGACGGCCACAAGCTAGCCTAGGGCAAGCTCGGCTTGCTAAGATTTGGCGAGCCTCAAGATCGGCCGAGCTCGGGAGAGCCTCGAGGCTCGGCCGATCGAGGTGAGCTCGAGCTCTCCCCGTGCGAACGAGCCTAGGTGAGCTCGGGGCTCATCGGGATCCGGCCTCGAGTTCGCTAGTCGGGATAGGGGGAGCCTAGTTTGATTAAATATCATTTTTAGCAATATCATTTTTTTATATCAAATTATAAAAAAAAAACAAGCATTGTATGATTTGGTTAAATATAGAATGTTTAAGAAATACGGGTCGGGTATGGGTCATTGAATTTGTATTGGATGAATATGGGTCAAAACGGGTTAAATGAGTCAATATGGATCGGACCATATTCGACCCGACCCAAACCCGACCCAACCCACCCATTTGACACCTCTAACAACGAGGAAGACCGAGTGCCTTTGCTCCTCCAATGCGGCCATGGGTTCCGCAAGGACCGCCTCTCCAGGATATTCGCCGCATCCCCCGACAACACTCTCCCTTGCCCCCGCTGCTGCCATGTCTCCTCCGTCGGCAACTCCGTCTCTTCCCTCCGTAAGAACTACGCCGTCCTCACCCTAATCCACTCCAATTCCACGTCGCCGGCAAACTTCGACATCGATTCCACCTACGACGAGGCTAATGCCGATGGGGAAGTGGACGGCGAGGACTAGTGGGTTGGGGAAAAAGGCCACAAAAAGAAAAAGAAAAAAATGCTAGAAAATATTACAAACTTTTAAAAAAATCCATGTGTCATTAAAAAGTAATAATAATAATAATAATAATAATAATAATAATAGTAAGCGATTTGTCGGAAGTGGCACTCAAGTGAATGATTTTCCTCCAATATGACACTTAAATGAACAAAAAAAAAATTATGACACTCAAGTGAGCGTCGTACAACTTGTGGTGCACTTACTCCAAAGATGTTCTTACGCGTGAAAAAGCAGCACTCCACTCGTGTAAATCGAGGGGGGCGTCTGTCCATTCGTCTGCTGCGGATGCTCCCACTAAGCTTGAGGAACCAACATTTTGTCGCGAGGCTCATCCCATCTCATCCCATCCTTGTCCCCCGGGATCGACCGAAAGGCAGGCAGTGGTTGAATTACGTTGTCTTCCTCGAGTCTGTCTAGGCGGATGGGACCGGGGACTGCTCCTGCTTGCTCTTTATCTTGGCCATGGCCGCTCGGAGTTGGAGACGATCAGTCATCCCCTTCCGTTCATCCATTAGAGTAGAGAAATGGAATTGGAGAGTATTCGGGTTTAACTCATCTTAACTCTCCATCATTCGCTGGCCCGACCCAAAGAAACCAATCTAGTTTCTCATATTTGTATTGCATTACATGGATAAGGATATAAATAGAATCTGAAATTTGATATAGTGTGTGACGTGATTCGCGAAATTTTAATTTATTCGATATAATTTATATATGTTATTTCAATGTACAAGACTGTCCATAAACTTTTGTTTAATGTTCAATCTAATCCCTGAATTATATGAATTTGCTCAATATTGTTAATGAACTAGAATTGCAATATTGAACATTTTCATCATAGTTTAGGAACTAAGTTAAATATGTAATAAAATTCCTAGGATTACATTGAGCAAATTTACGCTTTGGAGATGACATTGCATATTGAGTTAAAATTCATAAACTATCCTGAATAATTAAAGGAAAAATCTCAAATAAGAACCTAAAGTGCCATTGTTTTTTCAAATAAGGGCTTAAAGTATCTTTATATCTCAAACAAGAATATGAAGTGGTCGGGACAGTCTCAAGGATATTTTTGTTATTTACTTTTTGGATTTTTTTTTCTTTCTCTATTTTCTCTTTTCTTATTGTCAACTCACGGTCATCGACCGCTAGCGATATCTTGAGAGGTCCGGGCAAAGGCCACCCTAGCCTAGCCCGGATCCGGCAAGGGCCGACGTCACTTGTGATGAGGGTTGCCTTACTCAATCTGGCGAGGGCGACCCTAGTCAAGGCGTGACCATCCCTCGTCGCCCTTAGCATGACCATCCCTCGTTGCCCTCGCCTAAGGCAAGGATATTCTCTTTGCCACAAGTAAGGCTGGTCTCCTCGCTTGTGGCTAGCAAGGGCCAGCCCTCTGGGAGCATCAGCAATGACTGGTAGTAGCCCAGTGGCGTAAAGAAAAGAAAAAAATGCAAAAAAATTAAAGGATAAAAATGCCCTTTATTACTATGAATGTTAAGCCCTTATTTGAGACAATCATAGTCACTCGAAGTTTTTATTTGAAATAAAATTTACTTTAAGTTCTTATTTGAGATAATAAGGTCATTTTAAATTCGACATAATTCATGCTTTTATTTGAGATTTTTCTCGAAGTAAAAGTTTAGGAATCGCGTCGTGCCTTATCATCCCTACGTTACGACACGTTTTGGCTAAGTGTATACCCACGTGTGCGATTTTGGCTTCTCCTCTCCTCGCAATTGGAACGCCATCCTTCCTGATTCGGGCCGGGTCGGGTCGGTCCGCGTAACTTTTACTCTCCATCGTTCTCGTCCGTCGCTTGCTACGCCACCATTTCCGTCGTCTCGTGCCGATCTTCTGTTGATTTCCCAATTGCTGTCGCTTCCATTCCTGGAAGACACCTCTCTGCCTTCATCTATAATTTTGATCGTCGTTCTGGTAAGCATCTTCATTGTGCTGCCTCCAACTTTTTTTTTTTTTTTCTCTGCTCTGATTGCATGAGAGCCCTAATCGCCGTCTCTGACCTTTTCCATCTCCGTCGTCTCCGGTTGAGGTCGACTTTGGCAGCAAGCACGGCAAGCCCAAAGCCTTGAGAGGAGAGAAGTGAACCTCCAAAATCTCGATCTCAGGTGGTTGTGCACCCTCCCACCTCCTCTCTCTCGCGAATTATGGTGTCGTTCCTTTCGGAAATTTGCGCTAGGATCATTCTTGCATGTTATTGTTTCGCGCATGTTTGTCATTTGTGTCGAACTAAATGCTGGGCCAAAAGAAATGCACTTTGACGTTGTCGGATATCATGCCAATCATCTGCTTTTGACGGCCTACGTCTTACGGTGTTCGCGATATGCTTAATTTGTAGTTTCCTCGGTGATCGATTTGCGGATTGCAGTTAGCTCAATTGGTTATCTTGTGGGGAAACGATTGTCAGACTTTTCCCATGATTGCTTCTGAATATCCCATGGACAGCAAAGATCACTTACCTTTGGAAGCAAAGAGGATGTTACGGTCGTTGGCTTCCGAGTGGGATGATGTGCTCGACTCAAATGCATTACAGGTGATCCCACTTAAGGGTGCCATGACAAATCAAGTCTTCCAAATAAAGTGGCCGACCAATGGAGTGGCGCGAAAGGTCCTAGTTAGGATTTACGGTGAGGGTGTAGAAGTGTTCTTTGACAGGGACAACGAGATCCGGACTTTTGAGTTTATGTCTAAGCATGGGCAGGGGCCTCGTCTGTTGGGTAGGTTCTCTAATGGGCGAGTTGAAGAGTTCATCCATGCACGGGTAATTCTCTTCCCTATTTTGGTGGATTCTTGGGCATTCAATTTAGGAAGGGACGCATTATCATGGTCCTTAGAGACTTAAGACGATGTTGAGGTAGCTAGTTATGGGATTGAGGATTTGGAGTTTTGATGCACTGATATGGGATCTTTCATAGATGGATATAAGAAGTGCGTAAACTGTTATTGGAGAATCAACATGTCAGTTATATGTTAAGGTCAGATATTTCTGTTAGCTTTTAGATTCTTCGCTGGTGTTTCCGTAACATAATTATTGAAAATTATTTAGATTGTTACACAGATTAAGATACTTGGGGTCGTGTGCAAAACACGAAATACCTTTATTCCTCAAAGGACATGTCATGGGAAAAATTTGAGTCCCGGATTTCTCTGCTCAGGCGTCACTTTTTTTTTTAACCATCATGTTGATGAATGATTCTCGAACAGTAATAATATTCTTAAAATCATAAGAAGATCTGGTTGGTTCCATGTTATTCATTAGCGTGACAAAAGTTTTTCTTGTGTCACTAGGTTTGTAAATGGTACTCTTTGCCAAGTTGATATCAAGAGAACGTGGACAGAAAAAGCTTCTTGATCTTATTATTTGTATATAACAGCAAGAATTAAAAACTAAGCTTCTAAATCTGTGGATTACAGACACTTTCAGCTCCTGATCTGCGTGACTCTGAAATTTCTGCTCGTATAGCAGCTAAAATGAGGGAGTTCCATTCTCTGGATATGCCCGGTCCAAAGAATGCTGTTCTCTGGTATAGACTAAGGTACTCGTTTCTCTTGTTGCCTAAAAGAGGTGTTCACTTCTTTTCTTGTAACTCGTGTCTTTGGGGAAGAGGAAGTATGACTAATTTATGTGTCTCACTCATATGTGACTTCTATTTCAAGACCTAGCTAGAATAAATTCTGCCTTTGATATCAAGAATGTCAATGGAAAGAAAGTAATCATCCATGCTTTTGTTAATGTTCCAGAAAGTGGCTAAAGACGGCCAAGGATATGGCTACTTCAGGAGAAGCAGAGGCTGTAAACTTGGATGCCGTTGAGGATGAAATTCTTTTGCTGCAAAGGAAGCTGGCAGGGGAGGAACATATGGGATTTTGCCACAACGATTTACAGTATGGTAACATAATGATGGATGAAGACACTAAAGCAATAACCATTATTGTAAGATATTCGCTGCATCCTTCTTTCTATTCATTTCAATGCCGTTATGTAAGTCTGTGTTGTGAATACTGAAGTGTCAATGCAGATGGATAGGCATCACGCTAGTGCGGATTATACATAGAAAAATATCTTGTGTCTCATCTTTGTGTTTTCAATTCCACTGCAACATTGCTCGTTTTCATACAATTAAGAAAATTTCCTTAGAATAAGTTCTTCTTGTTCAATTCCCATATGGAAGCTCAACAGATAAGAAACCTCTGATAAGATCTATTGTTCCCATTTTTCTCCATCTCTCTCACCTCGTCAGGACTATGAATATTCCAGTTATAATCCCATTGCCTTCGATATTGCGAATCATTTCTGTGAGATGGCTGCTGACTATCATTCCGAGACTCCTCATATTTTGGACTATGGAAAATATCCCGGTGAGCAGTTTTTGTTTTTATGTTCTCTGCTGTTGCTTCCTTGGTCATTATCTATCTCAAGTAGAAATGCTTTCTCTAAAACTATGATGATTTACAGATTTACAGGAGCGCCGAAGATTTATACACGTATATTTGAGTCATTCAGGTACTATTCTTTAAACTTTCTCTTCACGGATTGTTGCTCTAGGCTTGTGGAAAAAGCATGTTAATTTGCATAGCACTTTCTGGTTTTCCTCCATTTGATTTTCTGTGCATATCTTGTTGACTCTTTTTAGGGCACAGTGAACTAGCTCTTCAACATTTGGTTAAACCAGTTAATTGACTTATAATCTCTTTCCGCTTGTATGGGACAAGATGCAAAGTAGGAATCTTAAGATCATCTGGAGTTAATGTTTATCATGTTTTCTATTGAACATGCTGAATTAATCTTTTAGACTTTGATGTTCGTAAAACTTTGTGCAGGTGATGTACAAAGTGATGCTGAGGTAGAGCAGCTGCTCCAAGATGTTGAGAAGTATAAGCTGGCAAGTCATCTATTTTGGGGCTTGTGGGGAATAATATCGGTAGGTACTTCAATGTTAGCCCTGATTACATCACAAACTTTGTGGCTCAGTGGTGTGAATGGCTGTGCCAGTGAGACAGAGCATGGTCCTTATTAATGCGAAAGCCCTTGTATTTGACACGTGAAAACTAGAGTTTTGACTGTTGATGGCTGCTCTTGAAGCTTACTCAATATGCATGTAGGGCTCTTCTTTCTCATTACAACTATTTCCTGGCCCTCCTCTTTGCTTTTCAGGAGCATGTGAATGAAATCGACTTTGACTATATGGGATATGCAAGGCAGAGGTTTGAACAGTATTGGTCGACTAGACCCGTTTTGTTGAGCTCACATGGAACTTCTCCCTCTGATGGTGTGAGAGACAGCTAAACGCACCCTCAAGTTCTAAAATTTGCTAATTTTGTTTGCAGTATTGTACATACAAAACCATGTAAAAGTACACTGTCCCAGGTTTCTGCACAGAAGACATCATTAGATGAGGTTTATTAGGAAAAAAAGGAAATAAAATAACATAGTTAGGTGAGGATTTTGCCTGTAATAAAAATGTCAATCTCTTGGGTAGCATTAGATTTGAACTAATAATGTAGGCATTATCTTTTGATTGTGCATTTTCGTGGTTATTGTGCAGTTTTGGTTTTAGCAGCTCTGTCTCTCTTTTTGCACTTACTTTGTGAAGAAGTCTTATTGTCAACCGTGGAGGGCATTTAATTTCCCATTTTCTTGGTTGCTTTGCTGTGGTTCGACCTCCATACATTCAGGTTTGTAACTAACATATACCTTGCTTCTCAGTTCATGGGCAAGAACAAATTCGTTTATCTCGTCACTTTGCTTTCGCTATTGAAGTAAGATAAATCCATTGAGAACTCCTTTCTGGCCATGGAGATATGGAATTTTATAGTTAGTGTTCGGTCGTTTCAGTTGCCTCTGTAAAAACAAAACGAAGCGAGGGTTTGTCTGAGCACATTCGCTCTCACATTAAATTTCAGAAGCTGATTTTGTTCAACGGCCCGACAGATGCTTGTGAAAACATATTTTATAAGCTTGCCGGGTTCAACGGTAAGTTTCCAACCATAACAAACATATCATCATTTCTTTAAAAAATGATTTGTTTGTATTTCTTATAAAAATGAATGAACGAAAAATTTCATCGATGTTTGAAAACATTTTCTATTTACAAGTTATTTTAAGAGATAAAAGTTGTTATTTCTTTAAAATATATTTTTAAAATTATTTATTATTCATGAAACAAACGAATTCTAGGCAATTTTTTTATTTCCAACAAATTTACCATTCTCTAATCTACGACAGTTTGGACCCCCCCCAAAAAAAAAAAAAAAAAAAATCTACGCCAGTCTACCAATCCAAAAACGATCCTTTTTCCTTTCGTTTTATTAAGTTTTTTAAAGAATGAGTAAAAAGTAAAACACATTTGATTAAAAAAATTAGTGGCCACTTGATTTTCAGAGAACTTGCCGGCGATGCAACGACGACTTTATTAAATTATAAATTTTCTAATAGTTTGTAGAGTACCCGATTTCTTAATCTTTCTTCCAAAACTTTTGTTTGCTTTTCTTGCGGTCGTCTTAGACTCTTACATGAGGCTTACCGATTATTATATAAGCGACTCACTAATATGTTTTACCGATTGAATTACAAAGTGATTTTGGATGAGCACCTCTCATTTACATTATTTATCAAAATTTACTATTTTTTTAATCTTATTCATCGACTTTTTCTTGTCGTTTCAACCTATGATTTGTGTTATATACCTAAGCCGGGACAATACAAATCTATGTGAACCTATGTCTGCTGGAGACATTGTGAACATGGCCTGCTAAAAATCTGTTGAATCCAGCAACGCAGATGTTGCCACGTAACCCCCGCAATATCCACTCGAACGTCGAGCGAACCACGGACACAGCATGCTGCTCTCTGTGCCTCTGGTGAAATCCAATCAGTCGAGCTTCAGAAGCGAAGCAGGAAAAATCTTGCGACCCTCGGACCTGAGCCAGCCCCACAAGAAGCTTAAGCGGGCATTTTTCCTGCGAATTTGTGGTCGGGAACGTGAAATCATGGCGTGCGCATCGCAAGCTCTGATGAACACGCTGATATCCGCGAACGGTTGCGCGTTCAACCCTTCGCCGAGGTTTTTCTCCGGCAGGTGTCAACCGCTGACGAAGCGAGAACCCAAGCCCTCAGCCGTCCGAGCTTCCTCCGATGATGCCGACTGCAATGTCGAAGAGTGTGCTCCTGATAAGGAGGCAAGTGTCCCTCGATTTCTCTGGCTCTCTGGAGTCTCGTGCTTAATTTGGAGGGAACAGAAAAGAGAAATGGAACAACTTTTGAGGTTTTACGGCATGTCTCTTGTGGGTGTTTATTTTCGTGTGTGGACATGGAATTTCTTCGTTTATGCCACGTGGGTCTTGCGTTTGGTCTTCAATTGGTTACGTAGTATGCTAATATCATTCGGTGTTCTGGGTTTGATTTAGCTCAAGAACTATGTCTCAACTTGAGATTGTGAATCGTGATGATGATGATGGGGAATGAACTTCTTGCTGTAGTCTTGTTCCTTTTGATACGGTGCACCTCCTGTGGACATTTCATGCTCAGAACACAGATTTCTTTGGTATTAGTTCCATAGCTTGATTTGTGGGCATCAGAAGCTTGTCTGCCTATGGTTATTCAAGCTGGACTCCCTAATTTCAAGCCAAAGAGATGAGACGATGTTCATGGCATGGCGTCTTTTCTTTTCTGCTTGATTGTTTTTGAATATAAGTTGCTATTTTGCGAATAAGGCAATTTCTTGTTAATGGAATAGTCATAGATGGATATAAATCCTTTTGGCTGTTTATGATTGTGTCAAGCTGAAGAATATGAATTTGCTTTAAGATACAACTTTTGATGTCTGTGGCATGTGGCTCTCGTCGTAGTTCATGTAAGAAGTTTCGACTGTTCATGGTTTTATATAGATGGAGAATGGGAATAAGTCTTCTGGATGGAAATGAACAGGTAGGGAAAGTGAGCATGGAATGGTTAGCAGGAGACAAGACCAAAGTGGCCGGCACTTTTCCTCCAAAGAAGAAAGGTTGGACCGGATATGTTGAGAAGGACACTGCTGGTCAAACCAACATATACTCAGTCGAGGTGTGAATGATTGATTGGTTTACTAATTTTGCACTTTGTCTCTCCTTTCCTTTCACCCCTTAATGTTCCTCTGGCATAGCGCAAGAATTGGAATATGCTAAGCCCAAAACCTAGTTAAACAAATCAGTCAATGGGATTTCGATCTATGATGATCTGTTCCATGCTTCTCATTTTTTCTCTCTCTCTTACCAACTTCTTGACATTTAAGTGCCATTGAGTGACATCCATCTGGTCACTGGTATTCTACTTCTCCTGTTTGAACCGTTTTTGAAATGAACGTTATGAAACAAAGTCTGTTCCATTTCTTTTGCAGAGCAAATTTAAACCTATAAGAACCAGATAAACACAACCAGCTGTGATTCCCTGAGATTATTTATCATGTCTAGTTTCTCGGACCATTAGTAAAGATGTAGGTTCTTCTCCAAATTTTGAATTATGCAAAAGATTATTAGCATCCTAAGCTAGAGCCCCGCCTATTCTCTTATCGCCACCTCCTTCAACTTCGATTCATACTTGCCTATTCTTTCTGTTTCTTTGTTTGGTAATTTTCTTTCCGTTCTGCCTTATGTCGCCTGTTTAGGTGAATAACTGAACTTCTCTCTCTCCATGTCTTTGTAATGCATCAGCCTGCAATTTACATAGCGGAAAGTGCGATAAGCTCGGGAACTGCAGGTTCATCTGCCGATGGAGCTGAAAACACGGTAGCAGTTGCTGCGGGTCTCGCTCTCATTTCCATAGCCGCCGCTTCGGCAGTACTCCTCCAGGTCAGCAAGAACGAACCCCAGGTGCCAACGGCCGTGTACTCCGGGCCAGCTCTAAGTTACTACATCGACAAATTCAGACCGCCAGAAATCATCCAAGCGTCGGTGCCAAGCCAAATCGAATCTGCGGTAGCGACACAACCAGAAATGTCTGCCCCGGAAGTTTCGCAGATTCAAGCTGCTTCTAGTGATCAGCCCGAGGCCACATCGTGAATGTGAGAATCGGAGTTTCTTGGGAGAACTCTAAGCTCTGTTTTGTTGAGGGCTCTTCTTTTATACTGTAAATGCAACTCGGTTTATTCAAAAAGGAAAGGGCAAGTAATGTTTTCTTACTGCAAGTATTCTACTGAGTAGATGTGTAGTTGAAACCAGTCGGCCGGTTCTTTTATTCACCTGCTGCATGTAAGCACCGTCGTCTTCACCCTCGAACAATGTCAGCCCACGAGAGATCTACATGATATAGACGAAATGTGAATCAGGTGCATGTGAATAATTCTCCTTCGAGATCTAAATGACTTTGATAAATTGCACTATAAGCATTGACTACCCATGTTCTCAAAAGGTATGTGCCGTTCTGTTTGCCTGCCCTTTCGTACTACTTAGTTAAAATCTTGAAGGTTTGAAAAGTTCATACACTATTCTACTTGTCACTATTGGAATATTTTGAAATGTTTTACAGGTTTCGGTAATTTTAAGCCAAAATGCGAGGTTTCCCAAATGTAGGAAAGAAATGAAGAGTCAAAAGTAGAGATAAGTTCACTGGAAGTCATAAAACTCGTGCGAAAGTGTAATTGAGTCCTAAACTTTTTAAAAAATGCAATCAAGTCTTAAAATTTGTCAAATTGACTTAGTTGAATCCTTATATTAACTCCATCCAATTAGGCGACGGAAAATGCTAACGTAGCAATTTTCAAATTAATTTCTCTCTCCTAGGTGGCTTTTTAAAATTATTTTCTTTTCTTATGTGGCATTTTTATTATTTTCTTCTACAAATTTGTTCAAAGTAGATTAAAAATTATAAAAGGCTAACAAACCCAAAATTGGAAGGAAAAGAAAAAAAAAAACGGAGAACAGCAGAGGCCCGGTGGGCGCCCCCCCACCCACCACTTCTCATAGCCGGCCCTCGGCAAGGATGGGCGGCTCGCTCGGGCCGGCGAGGCCTACCTACGTTTGCCTCACCCGGACCTGGGCTATGCCTGCTACCCTCGCCCAAGGCTAGCGACTTCTACCGGCCCCTGCAGTGATAAGGAGGAATGGCAGCGGCGGCGACAACACCCACGAGTCCCCTACCATTCTCTTTCTCTCTCTTATTTTCATTTTTTTTCTAAATAAAATTTTACCATTTTATATATTTATTTACCTAATTTAAATAAAATTTAATGCATGAAATAATAATGAAAAAGACATGTAAGAAAATAAAGCAATTTAAAAAAGCCACATATGAGAGGGAAAATAATTATGCTACATCAGCATTTTCTATCAGACGAATTGACAAGTTTTAAGATTTGATTTCACCAATTTAATTGCATTTTTTAAAAGTTTTAAAGTTGTTTGGAATGGTTATTTATACATTTGGCTCTTGCATTTTCAAATTTAGGGACCAGACTTTTTAAATTTTTATTTTTCTATACGAAATATCTGAAATTTTCATAACATATAAATCTGTCCCCGTGCATTCACATATAAATCGGGCCTCATCAAGATACGCAAGAAAGCTGAATAATTTTTCGGTTGACTTTTTAATTTGTCGCGGGGAAATCAAATTGTGGTCAATACGAATTCCTGCTTGGCGCCAAGTCTCTCTCTCTCTCTCGTTACTGCTTTTGCTTCTCTCCTCCAAACAGTCGCCGCAGCTCGATGGCAAGTCTAGGGTTTCGCCATCCTCAGTTCTCCGAGGTAGCTTGTCTCTCCTCTGATTTCGTCCTTTTCTTTGTGCAGATTCTTCCATTCGTTACGATTTGATCGGTCGATCGTTCCTTTCGATTTCGATTGCAGGATCTTGCTTGGTTACCGGATTGGCTGCAGCAAAGTCAATCGGAGTATCCCGTGGCGCAACCGTTAGAGGTCTGTTTCATGATTAGAGCAGCCCTAGTTTTTTCGTTTCCGCTAGTTCCTCGATCAATCACGAAATTAGTTGAAGCGTTCTTTTAAGCAGAGCGCGGCCCTTTCCCGAGAAAATGTCGGTGAAGACAAGCGTTTGGAATTATCGTCAAAGGACGGCGGCGGATACACCGGCTGCCGTTTGTTCTTGTCAGGGGAAGATGGGTCGCCATTCTTGTCGGGGGAAGATGGTTCGCCAACGAGCTATGCTCAGTCTCCTGGAAAAGTAAGTTCGCTCATTCTTTAACTATTTAGAAGTAAAACTTTGGTCGCAGTGAAGCCTCCAAGTATATATAAGGTTTTTCACATAATGTATGTTTTCTACCTTGCAGGTGCTTCATTTTCACCTACGTTTCTCGTACAACAGTGGCTCACAGTCACAGTGTACCAAAAGCCAAGAATCTAACGCATCTCTGGCAGGGCTTCAGTCTTCAAAAGGTGCGCAGATTCAACGAGTTGAAATTGCATCTCAACCTGTTGAGAAGGTTAGAGCAAGGGTGTATGGAGAGAACTTGAGAAGACACCTCAAAGATGCAGATGTTAATGCGGCAGTTGAGCTCTCAATTGCTGCATCCGAAGCTATGGCTATACATGAATTGGTAGAGTGTGAATCAGCTTTAAAATCTATACCTGCAGCAGCTGTTGTGGAGGTTGCTCTTCGGGTGAAGGAAGCACGCTTAAAGGGATCGGAAGAGGTGTCTGATTCTGTGATCAAGAGGACTGAAGAGGATTTAGACTTCGATGATATTGCTATGTTAGATGCTTTTGAAGATGTAGGGCTGTCTTCCATTGACTATAATGAACAAGGTATTAGTGATTTTGACATTTCTCAAGTCAAAGAAACTCCATCATCTCAAATTCCTTGTGACAACGGTTCCCCAACAGAGGAGACAAGAATTGATTTCAATAAGATGAATGCACAGAGTCATGCTCATGATGTTTTAGGTCTTGATAAACAACCAGAAAGTGAGTCTTTATTAGGATACTCCCCATATGAGTGCAGAAAAAGCACTTTTGGTGATAAAGATTGGGGTTCACCCAACTTCAATGTGGCAAGTCATGTTGACATGCTGCATCAGCCAGCTCTGAAAGAATCATTTGTTTTGACTGTGGAGAAGGTAAGGGTGTCATTTATCTCCCTCTGTTTTACTCATGCTAACTTCTGAAACCTTCAATTATCATCTTTAAAGAGAATAAAGAGATGGTTCAACCTTCTAATTGGTATCGCTAGATAACCGAAATGCTATTCCATGTGGAAGGTTGGTTCTGATATGGTGGAGAATGCATTATGTGAACGACAAGCGGAATCATTTGTCCACAATATCTCTCAGTGTCCTGGTAACATTGGCGAGCTAGTATCTCCTCTTTCCATGACCCTCTAGCCTCATCTTAAACTTACTTATGTTGCTGTACCTGCAGTGGAATATAGACAAGTATATCTAACTGAAGAAAGATTCCAGAGCCGTTGGTTAGGTGGTTGGGCCACGAAGGTATTATAAATTTTCCTGTTCACCGGGCTTTTGATAGGATATCCATGCAGTCTGTACTCTGTCACTGCTTGATCACCTCTGAAATGACCAAAGGTTGTGTCAATGTTCGTTGCCACAACAGGAATGTGGTGTTTGTGCTCCTTTGTGACCTTACTGATTTGAAGAAACATATTTTTCCTTTCTTACTAGTGCTTCTCAAACCTTTCATTCCCTGTGAAAGTAATAGCCTTATGCTATGGCCGCCTTAGCTTCCAGTCCTTCAGTAACTCTCTAGTGATGATGTCCATATTCAATCATCTACTTTGAAAGTTTTCAACAGATATTAACGTTTGTTTCTTTCCCTGGGTGATATTGTTCTGTATCTTTGTTGTTCTTATCATACTAGTTCTTGGTTCTGTAAAATTTTCCAGTCAGTTTTCTGATATGGTGCCTTTTCTCCTTTGTTTGTTGCCTTGTCCAAAAAATTTTTATAAGGACATAGAAGTTCCTGTGGAGTTGAAAGAGAAAAGCACAAGAACTAGAAGCATTGCCAAGTTTTTTGTTCACGAGACAAGCTTTCTCTCAGAATCAGCAGATACTGCGCCTGATGAAAATTCTGTTGTGCAAATTGGAATCAGTACCCAGAAAGCTCCACAGTTAAAGATGGCTTTTGAAGGTTCATGTGACGAAGTCAACGAGGGCATAACTTTCTCTCAAGAAATTGTGAGGTCTTCAAGTTTATTGTCAGCAGATCCTCTTTGTTCCTTTGTTCCTTGCAGTATTTCCACAGAAAACCATGGATTACATCAAGAACCCAGTCAGAATTGCATTGAGATTGATGGTGAGAAATTCATTGACTTGGCTTCAGAACTTGGGTCGGCAAACCCCAATGAAACCTCCGACCCAAAATCTAAGGCTGACAATCAGAATGCAGGAGTCACCTCTGAACCAAAAGAAGGTTTTCAGAAGTCAGCAAGAAGACGGCTATCCTCTTTAAAGAATTATAGTGTAATCTTATCAAGCAATGAAGCCAAGTTGGAGAATGGACATGGGCGCTGTAATTTATTGCTATTCTCGAAATGCAAGAGGGAAATCACATCCTCATACCCTGATACTAATTTCACTCAAAAATATAATTGGCGAAATTCTGTAGGACTGAAATCACCAAAATCCGGATATGATATCCCTGCTATGGTTTGTGGTGAGGAACCTGTTCCAGTCACTAAACATCCAGCTGAAAAAGTGGCATTCCATAGGAGTATTTCTGTTCAACCAGCAAAGAATGCAGCAGCATTGCAGGTTCATTTGCTGGGGAAAAGAAAGTTGCTTCTGCTATCAGATGATAAAAAATGGCGACATAACATGGATTCCCATCGACTTGCAGGGGATTGTTTGCAAAAAATACCACTAAATGCTGCTAATATTCGCCAGGACAAAAATAATCATGTATCTGGTAGAAAACGTGTAAGTT
Source organism: Rhodamnia argentea (assembly GCF_020921035.1). Classification (NCBI taxonomy): domain Eukaryota; kingdom Viridiplantae; phylum Streptophyta; class Magnoliopsida; order Myrtales; family Myrtaceae; genus Rhodamnia; species Rhodamnia argentea. The sequence continues at coordinate 1,493,435 of NC_063154.1, read as the reverse complement.
TCTCATCAGAAGTTCATTTGCAGCTTCAGGTGGATAAGAGTACACGCGGATCCTTGCACCAAAATTGTAAGACCTAGATGAGCATTTTAAGTTCTTTCTATTCACCGCTTTGATTAATCTTTGGGGCATCTAATGAGTTCATGTTTGTCAGCACCAACTGGCTCAACCACAGGATCATGGAAGAGGTTGAGATACTGCAAGTCTCAGTTAGAATGTCGACGTCAAGGTGCAAAACATCGCACTAGTTTCATGGCTGAGCAGCCACTAATTTTTCACAAGATGGAATTCTTCCTTACTGGGTTTTCAACCCGCAAAGAAAAGGAAATTGAAAGGTTGATTCAGAAACATGGAGGCGAGGTTCTCCTGGATATTCCGCCCGTGAATTTAAGGGGGAAGGGAAGTTCAATGGTTCTATCCGAGCAGCGACCTTTCGTCATATCTCCGAGAAAGGTATTTTTCTCCAAGAATTAACGTGGCTAAATCTAACTCTTTATTTTTTAGAGGGGTAACCACGTTGCAAGTGTCTGTTAGTTAGCAAAGGCTGTTGGTTAGCCATTTAATATGATTATTTGGATGCTTACGTGGATAAATTATTTTCTAAGTTTGCAAAAAGTTTTCTTGTCAAGTGTCATTTATGCGTGTATTTTGTTAATTGATTTGATTTGAGGTGTAGATTTTGAATCTACATCAATGTTTTTTTTAACATGTAAAGCCACATCTCACTTGAAGATAAGCCGAAGCATACAGGAAGTATACATTCTCTTTGTTTATTTAAGGGGCACTTAATTTACAATACAAGGATCATTATTCATTCTGCAATATTATTTTGTGACAAATTATATTTCTGTCTGCAATTCTGTTGAGAAAAACTTAATTGTGCACTAATTTTACATCAAGTAAATTCCTTCACCCAATTCTCTATTCAATTCATCCCTATCCCTCTTCGGGTTGATATGCTTGCTATATAGTCTAAAACTAGATGATGCCTTTTGATGCTGTGAATTTAAGCAGAGCTCTGGCTTGGTGGAAGTATGTCTGACATGATATTATAATACTAAAACAAATTCTTGTTTTTCCCAGTTGAAGACGGCCAAGTTCTTGTATGGATGCGCAATTCGGGCCTTTATTCTTAAAGTCGCTTGGATTACCGAATCAATCAGTGCGGGTTCTCTCGTGTTACCTGATAAGTAAGTTGCTCATTTAGCACAGTGAATGGCACTAATTCACCTGTCTTTCTCTATTCTATGTGTTAGTGGGAGAGTTAGAGCAACTGTACACATTTTCATGTGCTTGCTATCACAACAGCAATGACCAAGCATTTTCCCACCAAACTTAGTTGTCTTTGTGGATCTTTTAAGTCGTCTTCACAATATCCAAGTGCTCAATCTTTCTTCAAAACAATTCCCTTGTCTTTTTAAGGCTTTTCTACTGGAGATGAGGAGATTCTAATGCTTTATCGAAATCTCTCTCATTCGTCATAAATGATTAAGATCAGCTGCTCCTTTCAGTTTTGGAGATTACATCAATGTTACTTTTTCTTTGTAGATCGTCATCTTTGACTGATAATTTTAAGCCTTATACATCACCAAATCTGCTCCTTTCTTTTCCACGAACAATTTCAAAAACTTTGTTCAATTAAGTTATAACTTTTATGAGTGGCAACTTTTTGTATTTCTTCAACTTGTAAACTAATAAACAATTGTCTCGTGTGCTCTTGACCCCCCTCGTTTCCTTACCCAAAAAAAACAATTATCTCGTGTGCCATTACTAAATAGAATTAATCTGAATTAAGGATGCCGGAGGATAGTACAACCAAAAAGAATTCTTTGTCATCAGTTGCCCGCTCTTCCCTACCTTGTTTAGTGTGGCTTTATTTTCCAATTAGCCCATTAATCATCTTATTCGGAATGATTGAATTGGAGACATTTCTGTCAACTCTTTTTTTCACAGATATATGATCGTCTCAAATCAAGTCGATGCAATGTTTATCCCTATCGGAAAGTCATTGCCACACTCTAACAGCGGATCTATCTTTGGGCAAGTAGGGATAATGTTACATGGAAAGAAAAGTTTCTGTAACAAATTTTCTGAAGTAATCAAGGTAACGTACTTCTCTGTTTACAAGTAAATTTGATGTTAAAAGCTCAGATATCTTGGGTTGTTACATATCAAAATTTTATGTCTCTCTCATTAAATAAGAGAGAAGAAGACGTGTTTTGGCTTGCTCCTGTCTTTAAATTGGCAAAGAAAATCATTAAGAGAGATGAAATTTTCTAGGGTTTGGACAGGCCACCAGCCTTTATGTACTCGCATGCGGAAGTATACTTAGCTTCTGAAGACAGATCAACTAAGCCTATCTTTCACACCATGAGAGGTCCTGTCATGTATCCTGTGTCTTAATCAGTACTGTTAGCCAAAATGTACTAGATAAGTATGTTACAGTACAATTCTAAAGCATCAAGAAATTTCAGCCAGCTTGTGAAGTATGAATTTTAATCTACTCTACCAAGTCCCATACACCTAAAATGCTGGATCCCTTTAACCTTCCTAAGGGTTACTTATATATTAATCACTGTGAAGCTAACAAGGGCTTTCGAAGCATGCTCACGTAAAGATGGCACCTTCCTTCCACGACTCCTCTCTTTTTGTGGTACAGAATGATTAGGATGCTAGCATTGACACCTTTACAAGGGATAGTTGTGCTTTTCCTAAATTGCAGCTGACTTCATGTAGTGTTGCTGCATGAGCTTCCTTAACGCTTGGTAATACTCTGATTTTTCGTGTTCTGAATGATGAGTTGTGAGTTTGACTGTGCCCTCGTGTTGTGCAGCGAGGAGGTGGGGTGGCATACAAGACCCTCCAACAGTTGGTCCATTGTCTTCATCATGGGAAGGTATCCATGGGAATTATCGTGACAGAATACGAGAGTAGGCCATCTCGTCACTTAAGGCAGTGTGCTTTGGAGAGAAAGATACCGATATTGGTTAGCATTCTCTTTGTAATCAGCTCTTTGATTCTGGTTTCTTGTGTATATCCTTAGGGTGCTTAGAGGTTGATCATTCTCACTTCCAGTATCTAAAAAGTAAAGATAGCCTCCTCGTACGGGTGTATGGCTGCATACTGCGAGGCTGAGTATTTATTCAAAACAATACTCCATTCTGGACATCCAGTAATTACACTCTCGCAAGATCTGTATACTGGATATTTCCATTTATTTCTTTTTTCCTGTTTCGGGCTCTCACATTGACACTAGCTCTTAATGCAGACAATGAGCTGGATAATAGAGAGTTTATATGCAGGGAAGATGCTTTCTGTCTTAGAACAACACCAAAACCTAGGTTTTTGGAGGTGACAAAACTGCTTATTTAATTGAGTGGGCCAAGGAAAATGATGTTTGTCGTCTTTGGCAGACAATAAGGTAATTTAGTACGTGTAGGTCCTAATCTTTTGACACTTAAAGTTATTACATGTTCCATCTCATGCTTCTTTCAGTTGTTTACAGTGTGGTGTAAATAGAAGAGTGAGTTTTGTGTGAAGTTATAAAATGTCATGTCCTTTCATAAAATTTAGCTTCTTAAAGAAGCTAGTGGCTTCTGTGGTTGCAATATGCGACAGTTATAAATGAAATGCTCAAGCCAGAGTTGCCAGTGTGCTTTCTCTTGGGAAATAAATGTTGATATAATATTCTGGAGCTAAAGATCATTTTCTGTTGAGGGTGCAATTATTTATCTCCTATTTGTTTTTCAATACCATTTGAAGGCATCTTTATATGTTATTGGTTCATTTGCAGATGGATTGCATACCGGCACAAGACTGATCCAGACTTTACAAAGTTCCCCTCGTGCTTGCATGGTATTTCCATCCAACCCGGTGACTTTTGTTGGTAAATTACTTTTCAAACCACTCGAAGTATGAACTGGTTCAAACTTTTCCCTCTGCCAATTGCTTTGGGTTCTTGAATTCAGCTATATGTGAATCCAGCGGAGCACTGGGTACTTCGTTAATAGTGACATAGTCAGATGCGCAAAACATGGTTGCGACTGACATCGAATGAGTTGGTGTTTTGCCGCTAATTGCTCTTCGATGAAACGCAGATACTGCAGATCGTACGTGTAATCTACCAGATGGTGTGGATCACTTTCTATTGATGAGAGGCTTAGCCATTCAGTCCTAAGCATTAGCGGGGTTGGACTCCTGTTCATGTTTGAAAAAGAGGAACAATTGCAGGTCCTTTTTCACCGCGATGCTCTTCCGCTCGTTCAAGCACCTTCTGAAAAGAAACGGCTAAGGGATGTTCACTGGATCACTACTCTTTCTGATTCTGGAATAGAATAACTCGAATACTCAGCCGCTTGTAATTCTGGAAGATGACCCAAACTAACTATTCGTTTGGCTTTACATTGCTAGCAATAAGTGACACGTCTCTCATGTAAACGAGTTAGTTCTTATCCGATAATTATACAGAGAATTGAAAATAAATGGGAGGCAATTAACAATGATTGAGCAACCTACTAGTCGAGTAATGTATGTTTGTTGATAAATTTTTAGTTTCATCAAAATGGCTAGTCAGGCTTCGGAACGTAGAGACTGGCTCAAATCTTATATAAATTTCACAAGCAGACGTATCGGACTGGAAATGATAGAACAGTAAAAAACTACACGATGCTTTGCAGTTACTTCTGCCTCCCCTTTGCTCTATACAATTAATGTTGGCCATGTATCTATCACGACTTACACCAAACTGACAAAAAAAAGAAGAAGAAGAAGACTTTCCATCTATTTCAAGGTCCATAGTCTCTGGCGAGTACTTATATCCTGACAAAGAAGATGCTAAGTTCTGGTCCATTATTGCCATCCGGGTTCATCATGTAAAATGTTTCAGAATCCTTAGAACCGACCACTCGCTCAAATTGTGCTCTCATGTAGGTCAGATCGCCATCTGGGGGATCCGAGACCTCGGTCGGAAGCACCCCAGCTCCCATTGAAACCGCATGCAATGTCTGCATGACGCTTAGATCATCTTCGGATGGCTCCCTCTTCACAGCATAACCTACCTTCCGGCCGTTGCAATACATTGTCCATATTGGCTCGTGGATTAGCTTTGTCTTACCAGATGGTTGTTTTTCGCACTCTAATGCTATCCTCGTGAGACCCGTTCCCATATCCTGAAGAAGCTTCCCTGTTGGTATTGCAAGCTCGAGTACGAGGATTGGAATGCTCCTTGGGTTATCTTGGATGGCAAGATTAATCCGCGTCTTCCGGTGCCCGAAAAGGGTACCAGTCATGCGTGTCCCTCCATTGACGTGTGCCTCAGGTGCACGGCTTCCGTGAAGAGAAACTGGGATTTTACACGTGGGGTTGATGATTGGAAATGACTTGAACACCGAACGCAAGCGGCGGAAGATCTTGGAAGATTTTGAGCGGCTTTTCTTGTTTGATGGTTGCTCAAGGGATATAGGAGGTGATCTAATGGGTGATATGTGGTCAGAAAAGGGTGAGACTATTCGAGGCGCAGCAGGGACCATTCGTGGTGAGCGAGTCGGTGGTGGCGACGGCATAGATAATGGTTCGGGGGATTGTGGTTGCGGTGATTCGATAATGGGATTTCTTGTATTAGGAGACAGGGCAGACGGGCGGGCGGTTCCGATTGCCATTGTGGCTCTTGGAGGTTTGTATGAGTTGGCTGGATGGAGTATATGAAGAGCGAAGAGTGTGGGACGCACGTCTGAACTTGGGAAGACACGTTGCTTGGTTTCATGGAGGGGATGTCAGTTTGTTGTTCACCGTTGACTTGTATCCAGGACTTTAGTTGCTGACACTTTTTGGGAACCCAAAATATTGCCTATGAGAACTTATTCACTTTTATCACTTTGATTCCTTAAATCTTACTAGATGAAAAAAACAAATAACAGGTTTTAACACCCTTTTCTGTCTGCCCATGATAAAAGTGCATACTTCAGTGCATTACCAGATGCACAAGCATCCGCAATGAGGAGAAAGAGAGAGATTGGCATAGGTAGGTGAACATCCAGTGCAATGAATCTTAAAAGAGTACTTCTGGGTATATTACATCAAAGAAAGAAGCATAAAGCAATTATGAGTGATGACCGTTCAAGAGAGACAAATTCATACATGAGGAGGTGTGTCAGCCTAGCTCTACTCTCTGGTGGGCCCAACATTCTCGACGAGAAGCGCAAAGATATCCGGGAGTTTCGTTCTATACAATAAGCCTGTGACTCTATCCATGAAACACGGAAGATGAAGCAGAAGCGCAGCCGGATCCTCCTAAATCTTTTCATTCTGGGACCTGCTTGTGCACCAATCAATGTCCAAATGATTTCAGCTTTACCAGCTGCATCAATTAAGTCTCCAACCATCTCAACAAGGTCAATTTGAGAGTATACAGAAGATATCAAAGCACAGCACCTACACTTGGACGTTTGTTGTTGCCGCACATCTATGGGATATAGGACTATCCAAACATCCAACAGGTAACATCCCATAAAAACACATAACAAAGCACAACTTCCTATTATCAACATTCTAAAATCACAACATACCTGTCACAATGCTCTTGTTCAAGTTCTGCTAAAAGAACTGAAAGGCGCAGATTTCCAGAACCCTAAAGCTAGCATGCTGCCCCGTCCAGCTTAAGTCGATGAATTAGTGCGTTGGCACATAGGCATGTACATAAATGAGGATGAAGTCCATCCCAGTTGGGACTTTCTGGAGGGTGTACTAACATTAAGACATTTATCAAGAACAATCTAAAGGACCAATCTTGAAGTGTGTATGGGATTCATGACTATACAATCTGACACTTATCCAAGAAATCCGGACAAGCGTTTCAACTGTCCCGTACAGCCCCCACTGAGAATACGACCAAAGACTGGGACCTCTTCAATATGCAGGGATACTATGGCCAATTAGAATCCCTTTCCAGAAGAATTTAGCAGCGGATGCAGCAAGATGAAAGCTATTCTCAAAACAGTTCTGCAGAAGAAATTGCCCACCAATAGTTAGAAGAAAGCCAGAAGCATACAACACATGTCATTAAGATCCTCACAATGCAATATGAATGTGCACAATCTTACTAAACTCTCTTGGAATAAGAATTCCATAATTGTCAGTGGGAATCTATTTTATCTTTTAAAAGCAGACAATATTTCGACATAACAATGATTCAATGAGGTGAAAAAGAGACACCAGCCTGGGCCAACCATAGTAGATATGTTCTTCACACTAACTGATGGCATTAACTCCTATTAACTTGTGGCAAAGGTGAATGAACGAAAAGGCAAGCAACAATTCATTTTCTTTACTATAGTTATTTATATATTTTTCTATAGCACCAATTCCTATGATCATGGGAGAGTGAAGAATGTCCTAAAAACCCACATGACCTTGATCTAAATATCCCAACCAGAACCTCACCTGAGAACCTTTTTCAAACCTGCTCCATCATATCAATATTGATCAACCCATATGTGCTTTAGGCCTCCTCTTCATGAACTCCATCATATCAAGATTGATCAACCCATATGTGCTTTAGGCTTCCTCTTCATGAACAACAAAGATTCTCCTGGCCAAGTATAAAACATGTTATCAGCTCATAGAGATGTATGGAAGGTGCTCGTGTGCCCACAATGGCAGACATGCAGGCCATGTGCCATTGCCTTTTCTTTCTCAACTATTGAAAAAATAAAACTGCTCTGGTAGAAAAGAAAATAAAAAGACTTTGCATTGTATTGAAAAAAGCTTATGACAGACATGCAGGAGATGTAATGGATTTTGATAACTGACAAACATGATGCGGAACTAAATTCAAATCATTGATCTCCAATAAAATTTCAGTTAATTTGATGAGTGTCTTCAAATTCAGATTAAGAAATTCTTTATCCTTACAAAAGAGGTGAGAGACGAAAGAGGCATTCCTCTTAATTACTATAATGCATAAAAAAGCTTATAAGAACCTTTAAAAAAAAAATTACGTAGGAGAGAATATGGGAGCGACTTACAGAATGAGTGAGCCAAAGAGTTATACAATGCTTATTTGAAGATCAGGGTGAGACTTGCCAAATTTGGACAAAAGTTCTGTGCATGTCATGCCCGCACTTGATTTTGATTCGGAAAAATCTGGTAGATCAAGGATGTCAAGATCACCGGAATTCTGACATAGGCAAGAAACAATGGTAGCTATAATTTTTTTGTCAAGAACAACATCCCGATCAGACATCTGATGCAGCAAACTTATGACTCCTTTGGCGTCACCATTTGAACTAAAGCCTTTCAACAAGGAATCATACACAACACAATCAGGTGCATAGCCTACAGAGATCATCCTATCATAGATATCTTTCGCTTCATCCAACAGTCCAGCTTTTGACAACCTGTTTATCAGCGTAGAAAAGGTGAAGATATCAGGAGCCAAGCCCAGGTTAAGCATTTCTTTGAGTAAATCTTTGGCAGCTTGAAAGTCTCTTGCTTTGAAGGTTCCATTGATCATAGTATTGAATGTGACCAGATCTGGTTCACCATTTTCTATTATTTCTTTAAATAAAGCCCTCGCTTGCTCCAACTGATCCTCTTTGCACAGAAGACCCAGCAAGGTATTACAGTCAGACAAGGTAGGACCAGGCTTGCCAGCTCTCATTTTGTTGAATAGCCCCTTTGCCATGCTCACCATGCCTCCTTTGCAAAATGCATTTATCATGATGCTATAAGTGCTTGGATTTGGCACAAGTCCCAACTCAATGATTCTTTTCCAGACTTCCATAGCCTGCTTTATATTTCCTTTACTTAGATACCCACCGAGCAAAGTGTTAAGAGTAATTATATTACCAAAACCCCCCCTTGCAACCATCTTCTTATAAATGTTCTCGGCCTCAGCTACACGTCTTTCTTTGCAAAGTCCGTGCATTAACATGTTGAATGTCATGATATCCGGCTTGGCATAGTCCTTGTCTTTCACCATAAGATTGAAAAGATGCAATGCCTCATCAACCCTGCCCTTATTGCAAAGTCCCATCAGCAGCGAATTATAGGTATGCACATCGGGCTTTTCACCTTTCATTCTCATAGTTTCAAAAACTTCAAAAGCCTCTCTAATCAGACCTTCCTTGCACATTCCATAAATTACGACATTATATGTAACGGAACTAGGTTGTTGACCTTTTTTCACCATTAAATCAAACATCTCCAAAGCCTTTTTCACTTTCCCTTCTTTGAAAAGGCCATCAATCAAACTGGTATAAACAAAAACATCAGGAAAATTCCCACGTTCTGCCATAGCATCTAATACATTTATGGCTTCTTCCCACTTACCCATCTTAGAAAGACCGTGCACTAAACAACCGAAAGTGACGACATTTGGAGAAATCCCTTTTTCCAACATCTCGTAGAAAAGTTCACTTCCTCGATCAAACTTCCCCACTTGAATGAATCCATTCATAAGAGCTCCATATACAAAAACATCTGCATCCAGGCCATTCTCCCTCATATCCACCATTATCTTCAATGCCTCTTCCGGTCTACCTTCCTTGCAAAGACCATCCATCAGAGTGGCGTACGTCACCGCATTCGGGCAACAGTTCAACCTCTTCATCTCAACCAACAAAAACCGAGCTTCTTCAACTTTCTTGGCCTTGCACAGTCCATTCACAAGTGTATTATAACTGTAAGCATCCAGCTTCACACCATTCCTTTCCATTCTGCGAAACAACTCCACTGCGTCCTGGACCTCGCCTTTTTTACACAGTCCATTCAATATAACATTCATAACAAACACATTCATGTTATACCCACGCTTCAGAACCAACCCCACCACCCCGCACGCAAGCCCCAACCTACCTGCATCTACAAAAGACTCTACCACACCTCTCAGCGTCTTAAAATATGGAGAAATATTAAAATTCGCCATCTTCGCGTACACCGCCAACACTAAATCGTAGTTCTTGGACTTTACCAGGGCATCGACGAGGTAGCTGCAGGTCGAGCTGGAAGGAGGCGAACCTGAATCGATTGCGTGGTGGAGGAGCGAGGCGGCCTCCGCAAATCGGGCATTGGGACTCTCGCAGAGTGATCTCAATTGAGGTTCTATGTCGTTTTGAGGAGCAATTGGCGGCGCCGACGAGAAGAGCCTCCAACAAACGCGCCCGAGCTCAGATTGATGGTTGAGTCTGAACGGAGAAGTAGAAAGTGATGTGGTCATTGCATGAAGTATATAGTAGTTTGGTTGACGCACGGAATGAAGGTCACTGTGCTGTTGAGGGCGGAGTATTCATATAGAATTCCTGAAGGAGGTCGGAACAGATGGAAAAACCAAGTGCAGAGGAAGAAGAAGAAGAAGAGTCTTGGGCCGTGCTGATTTCTGGGCCTGAGAATTCCTCCATTGGACAGGTCCACACGAGCATTTTTCCAGTCAATTTGGGCTGAACTTCCATTGAACCTAGCCCAATAGAGCTCGCGAGCTTCACAGGTTACTTCCGCCTGCGAGTTCGTGAGATTTCTGGGCAGAGGAAGAAGAAACAGGTACGTGTGGTATACGAAGCTCAACTGCGATTAAGCTTTTGTGTTCCGGTTCCGTAGTCGGTGCTCGTAGCGAGGCAATCTCGCCCAAATCAGCTACCGTTCAACTGGATATTCCGATTTGATAGCGATCTGTACTGGCAAATCCCACGACAAAGCTTGCAATTTTCTTTGACGAAACAGTTTTCTCGTGAGAAGTCCGTCGATTCTTCGCTTCATGCGTCGTTGAGATCAGAAGACGACGCCAGCTTGAATTTCTTGCCCTAACCTCGGGAACTTGTCTTTCGGATTCTGATTGTGTCGTGTTTGTCCAATGTGTTGACAGGTTCTTGCAATTCTCACCGCGAAATGTTCAAGAACACTTTCCAATCCGGGTTCTTATCCATATTATACAGCCTCGGGTACTTTTTTTCGGCTTTGGCGTCTTGATTTCTCAGTCTTTCGTTGCATTTTTTCTTGCTCCTGTACTTAAGCTGTTCCCAATCTTTGGTTTCTGCAGGAGCAAGCCCTTACAGATTTGGGACAAAGAAGGTAAAGTGGTTTCTGCTTTGCTAAGCGGATAGTGTTCTGATGCTGCTTGTATGTTCAGTTTGTGTCTTGGCATGTCCTTTCTTGGGTAGATCATGGATGATTCTATTATGCCAATTTTTGCAGTTGTTAATGGTCATGTAAAACGACTACAAGATGAAGACATTCAGTCAAATGTCCTTGAGATTGTCGGCTCGAATATTCAATCCGCGTACATCACATGCCCTCCAGATCCAGCTGCAACACTTGGTATTAAACTGCCATTCTTGGTGGTGATTGTGAAGAATCTGAAGAAGTACTTTACCTTTGAGATTCAAGTGCTGGACGACAAGAACGTCAGGCGGCGCTTCCGTGCTTCTAATTTTCAAGTGTGTAAGTTTGCCCATATTGCTATGCTGATACTTTGGTTTGCACAAGTTGTTGATTGATTTTAGTGGCCCTATAAGTGGAATAGTTAGGCACATCAGGCGATAGGGTCATAGCAGTCCTTTGGTTTTGAGAGAGATGCCATATCTGGAATCTAAAAATTAATGGTTCTGCTGTTTGAATTGGTTCCACAATAGTTCTAATCACAATACTCGAGGAAAAGGGTCTTGCAAAAACATAATCATGTATCCTAAAACCTTAGGTTGTGTTGTTATGCACATGTGGTGAGGGATCTCTAAGTTGTCAGTAGTTTTGAGCCTCCTGTTCAGGATCGTGTATCATATGAGCTCTAGAACCCATGGTTGGCTTGATGCCTTTTGATTTCTGAAACTGAGGGATTTTGTCGATATATTATCAGTTGAGATCGGGGAAGTTGATTTGATATTCATTTATCTACTGAATCAGCTGAACAAGAAGTGGCTGACTGAGCTGTTGTGGCCTGAAGCCCATTGTCCCCACGCTAATTGGAAATTGTGAAGAAACCTGACGCTAGTCATGTATTAAAATAGATGCAGATTTTTTTTCACCTTGATGGTATTCTAGGTGCACTGTACCTTTGGTTTCTGATTGTATCCTTCTATTGATGTTGATGTACTTATCTTTCAGATGCAGTCATTGATACTCGCAGTATGTACTCATTAATTAAAACCCTACCTGATAATTTGTTGCTCGTCATTCAGTAACCCTCTTTCCTGCATTGAGCTGATAGTTATATGCACTTGAAGAATTGGCATTGTATGCAATAACCTGCTCTCCTCCATTGAGTTTTGTATCAGTTATGTGCGCTAGAGGATCGGCGCTGCATGTGACCTTTTGTTCTTGAATTGCAGGCTGTGACTCGAGTAAAGCCATATATTTGTACCATGCCATTGAAGATGGATGAAGGATGGAATCAGATCCAGTTGAATCTTGCTGATCTCACCAGAAGAGCATACGGAACCAACTATGTTGAGACATTGAGAGTGCAGGTACATGCAAACTGCCGTATAAGAAGAATCTATTTCTCGGACCGCCTTTACTCTGAAGAGGAACTTCCACCGGAATTTAAACTCTATCTTCCCATGCAGGTGAGATCGCCTTGGTCTAACATACCTGACACTTGAATGCCTTCTATTTCCCTGTTATCTCATTGGTTAATTCTTAGTACTCTTTCCTGTTGCAGAAAAGTTGAGGAACTTTGGGAGAAAAATTCCAGATCAATTACTCATGACACAGGCAGAGACCCCTCAAATCATGTCACTAGAGATATGGGTTTTAGCTTGATGGGATGTGGTCAAAAGCTTGAGCTTCTATAAGCGTATTCAATGTAGTAGTTACGGATGTCTTTTTCCCTCCTGCCAACAGTTAGGATTATGGATTTTCATTCTTATGTTTAGGCTTATTGGAGCAGTTATTTTGCACCAATATATGATGATGATATAGAGTGCTCCTACCAGACTCTCTGGCCTATGCTCTTGATATTTTCCGCAGGCATCATGCCACTTTGGTGTTAAGTTCGCATTGAGGTCTCCGATTGTTGATATAGCAAAGATCTACCGGTCTAATCATCTCTTAGACTTAAAAAAGATGCTGCTACATTGGATTTGCTTCTTGAGGACCTGAGAGATCGGTTTGCTTTGGTAATTTTCTTAGAACACTTTGTTGATTGGTTTGCTAATATTACATTAGAATGCTATGTAATGAGCTCTAAATGCATATGCTGCTCGCCGGTTGCGAGGTCCCTCGCCACTAAATTTCTTACTGCAAAACCCTGATTGGAGTGGATTCCTATCCTACCAGATAGCAAAACTCTTGGAATGAATCTGTGTGTTATTTGTCAACAGGAAATTGTACCTGATATGGAGCAGCACTGTGTCAAAGGGTTTCAACCAATTGTGGGTACTCGTACTTCATTGAGCATCTTAACAGATTCTTGTTCAGAATTGTAAAAGGTAGCTTGTACTGCCAAAAACTTTTTACTCGTTTGAATCCGATTCTGGACAGGAGTCCACTAATACGATTCAAAGTGATGTTAGGTCAAGGCCTCGCTCTTGTCTTGTCTACTTGCGCTCTTGGTTGGGAATTATACTTGGGTCGCCATAATTGCACCCCTACCAAGCTTCCCAGAGTACATTGCATAGTCAAAAGAACTGTGGAATTTACTCGAAACACAACCACCCTATTGCTGACCAATCAAACTCGAGGTGTTTGTATGACCATCATTGGCAATATCACACTCCAAACATTGAGCTTTGGCTTTTGCGCCTTAGGACCAGAAGTGGGACTGAGCATTATGGACTGACCAAATCGAGAACCGCCCGGATCAAATGGGACTTGACTTGCTTGTTTGGTCTCGGTTCCTGGTTTTATAAAATTTGAACTTGTTACGGTCCATCGGTCCTCGGTTCCAAGGGAGACCGGATCGAATAATATAATTTTGTTAAAAAAATTCTAAATGTAAACCTAAATCTAAGATGCTTATGATGATTAGTATGACTTCTAGGTTTAGCGACAAGACGATGCAATCAATGAGCGGTGGTCCGGTGAATATGTCATTAACGAGAAAAGTTTAACGACGGATCACCAAAAAAAAAAAATAATGTGACTCGTCCAATATTTGAAACGCTTGGGACTGGAACCGATTAACCCCGATCAGAAGGAGGTTCCTCGTGCGATATCCCGAATCTTACCATGCTGCGAGTAACTTGGACACAAGATTTTAGATCTCTCGATAGCCCAATGTCCTAGTCATACCACATAGTTATGTGAAGAATCCTACCAAACTGTCCATGAATTTTGAGAATTAAGCGGGAGGCTTGAAGACCCTATTGCATTCCGCCCTTGGAGGAATACAAATTATATATCCTAATCAACCAACTTTCTATCGAGGAGTGTGATTATTCATGCGCCGAACCGAGCGGTAAGGTTTTGGGCTAGATCCAGGCTATTGTGTCCACTCTGATAATAAAACCAAGAGCTTGGGACTAAACGGGCCAGGTCCGGATCTAGCCTAAAAGACCACTCTGAAGTCCTAACGACATACTCCCTCTCTCTTCTATCCGAATCATGATTTACATAGAATTGTGGTAACTACGAAAGTTAAAATGGTACATTTCTTGCTCAATATTTTATTCTCACGCGAGATATTTTTACCACATTGATTTGGATAAATTAATTCAAAATAACTCTTGCAAATATTTTTCTGCTCTCGAGCGAGTTATTTTTTTTTATTTGGTCAAATCCTGAAGCGAGTTTAGAAGAGGCGGAAACCTAGCTAAAAGCCTAAAACGGGCCACACGCCCACGGCCCGGATAACCCCGCTATTCCGGGCCCCACATCCAGGCGAGGACCCTCTTTGACAGCCCGCCGTCACGGATGGGGCGACGCCGTCTAGCTACCGTAACGGCAGATTCCCCCTCCGAAGCGAATCCAGTAACGCCGAGGATTTTGGCGGTAAAACAACCTAACCGTGACGACGCGTCCCCGCCCCATTGGCTGGCCCATGTATGTGGGCATGACACCCATGTATGGCCATGCATGCATGCATTGCCTGCTGTTTCTTTTTTCCCGCGCATAAGGACGCAAAAGAGGGGTTTTTTTCTTCTTTTTTCCTTTAAGTTTCCGCTAAAGGGAGTCAGCTGAAAAAGGAAAAAAAGGAGAGGAGATTACTCGTTTCGGAGTGAGGGAAACGCAGATAAGACGATTGAGCTTCTTCGTGAAATCTTCTATTTGCTTCGCATTTGGTGGATTGATTCGGCTGGCAGTGGCAGCTCGGCTCGATTAGGGTTTTTGGCTGGTCAGATCCGCAGACAGATCTCCCTTTTTCTAGTGAGTGCGTGCGTGCGTGTGTGGATTTTGTTCTATTGAGATTGTAGTTTTCGAGTTTGATTTGCAAAGGTAACGCCGGCCCGTGCAATCTCCTAGGGTTTGGATGAGTCCAGTCGCCTCAAACACTATGGAGGAGACGAAGCCTGATATTCCAGCTCCCGTCACTCCCTGCAACGATGGCGCTCAAACCGATTCCGCCGAAATGCGCTTTTTGGAATTTTGCAAGGTCCTCGTGCGACGGAACCCTAGTCCTTTATCTGGCTTTCTTTCGCTGCGATTAAAATTGTAGGTGTCGTCGGAATTGCTCTGTGGGCTAACTGTGATTTTGTAGCAGAGTAAATTGGGTTCGGATGAGAGAAATTGCGCAGAATCTTTGAAGCTGCTGAAAAAAACCAAACATTTGCTGCTGACGAATGCGTCCATTATTGGTAGTGGAACGGTATGCATCACCGTTTCCCAGATAACTTGAGTTTCTTTTCATTGTCCAAAGTCCCAGCTTGTGGTGATCTGTGATCTCGTTATCAGGTGGAAGAAGCAGAACGTTATTGGTTCGCTTTTGTATTGTACACTGTTAGAAGGTTAAGTGAGAGAAAAGCAGAGGATGAGCAAAAAGGATCTGACGAGAACGAGTTCACTTTGGGCCAGATATTGAGAGTTACGGAACTTAAGTATGTTATACCTGGACCATTTATTTTGGCTGGTCCAAAGAGTTTGTTATGTCATTTTCTTGGGTGGTGTACTTTTTGCCTCTCCTAATTATCTGTGGGTTTACCAGCATCATCGATTTTTTCAAAGAGCTTCCGCAATTTGTTATCAAGGCTGGGCCAATCGTAAGTGGCATATACGGTGCTAACTGGGAGAGCAGGCTAGAGGTAATGATTATCATTTATGGCATGCTTGTATGGAAAGGCTTTTTTAAGAGTTAGAGCCCTGGACAGACGATTTTTTTTTCTTGTGTCGATTTTCCCCTAGCCTCCTTGACGGACTAAGCTTCAATTTTTGATTCTTTTGTCTATCAGGCCAGAGAGATGCAGACAAACTTTGTGCATTTATGCATTTTGAGCAAGTGAGTACCTTTTACGTCACTAGTGATTGGAAAAAGGAGTATCTCTCATGTTACTAAAGACTAGTGAAGAAATAAAGCGAGGAGAGCATATTAAACTTTCCTTGCTGTTTGTTTGTCGAGAATGAAATGAAGGGAAATTGACTAAACCATGGGTAATGTTTTGTTTATAAAGTGGGATTCAAATGATATTCTAGGTAGGGGTGCAAGGAAAAGAAATTTCCCTCCATCCCCTTCTCTTCTTTTTACTTCAATCAATCAAATGCGTATCATCTGATGTAAACCCAGCGCCACTTCCTGTCCTCTTCTATTATTTAGATCGATTATAGCATTTGATTATCCAGTGTACATGTTCCATCAAAAGTTACAAGTATCGAGCGTGCAAACGCCTTAATGTAGTGGCAGTTGCATTGTGTTTCTTAAATGATGCTTCAACGCATCTGCTTTTCTATTGTGGACATGTTTTATAGACAAGTGTTTTCTTCATCTTTGTTTTGCAAGGTACTACAAACGTGTATATGGCGAATTCTTCCTTATAAAAGATGGAAATGATAATACGAAGTCCGCCGTTTCAAGCACTTCTAACCCAGTGACTATGTACCAACGTTTTGGTTGGTTGCTGTTTTTGGCGCTTCGAATACATGCCTTTAGCCGATTTAAGGACCTTGTTTCTAGCACAAATGGTTTGGTCTCTATACTGGTCAGTTACATTCCTGGACTACTTTGTTGAACTTAACAATTTTCCTAAGGTGTTTGCAGTCACTCAATAACCATGTCAAACGTGCGGTTTTCTCCTCTGAAACATGGCTATTAAAAGGACAAAAAGAACGGATATGCACTTTTGGCATGTTGTATTGGTTTTTAAGACTTATTTTTGGTACTATGAATATATAATGATCAGTTTTCAAATGATTTTTTTACAGGCTATTCTGATAATACATCTTCCTACCCGCTTCAGAAATTTCAGTATTTCTGACTCGTCACGATTAGGTGATCATCTTGCTCTTTTGATTATCAATTCTTGAAAACTCGTCCACAGTCGGGCTTTGAGAACGTTTATCCTCATATTTCTTTCAGCTGGTCCTTCTTTTCCCTGCTAACTCGAACCTGGCTTTTGTCCTGATTGATCAATTTCACTGTCATTCAGTTAAGAGAAGTGAGAAGGGGGTTGACCTAATTGGATCACTCTGTCATATTTATGACACCTCAGAAGATGAGATCAAGAGAACACTGGAAAAAACCAATAACGTGATAGCAAAAATTTTGGGGAGAACTCCGCGCCCAGCTTCAGAGTGCAAAGCGGAGAATCTGGAGAATATTGACACAGGTCAAATGATGTCTTGTATATAAATGCTGAACTCAGTGTAAATGCGCATAATAATGTAACAGCGCATGTACATTGGTTGTTGAGATTCTCTTCCTCTTAAATGCAGATGGTCTGATCTACTTTGAGGATCTCATGGAGGAAGCATCGTTGTCATCCGTTTTAAGTGCTTTAGAAAAAGATTATGAAGATGCAACTCGTAACAAGAATGAATTGGACGAGAGGGTGTTTATAAATGACGAGGACAGCTTGCTTGGATCAGGAAGCTTGTCTGGGGGCGCCATTAATCTGCCTGGTGCCAAGGTTTGCCTTTTCATGCTATCTAGTTGATTAACACTTCTAGCAATCGTGTAACCATATTGTCTATTTTCATGTAGAGGAAATATGACTCATTTGCCTCCCCTGCAAAGACTATTACAAGACCACTCTCTCCCAGCCGCTCTCCTGCATCTCACGTCAATGGTATAATTGGTGGTGGTAATTTGAGGCTCACTGCTACTCCGGTGAGCACTGCTATGACAACTGCCAAGTGGCTTCGGACTTTTGTGTCTCCACTCCCATCAAAACCTTCAATGGACCTACAGAGATTTCTAGCATCATGCGATAGGGATGTGAGCAGTGACGTGATACGTAGGGCCCTTATAATTTTGGAGGCTATCTTTCCAAACAGTGCTATCGGCGAGCGCACTGTAACTGGAGGCCTGCAAAGTGCTAATCTCATGGACAATATGTGGGCTGAGCAACGAAGGCTGGAAGCCCTTAAGCTGTACTATCGGGTTCTAGAAGCTATGTGTAGAGCAGAGGCACAAGTTTTACATTCGAATAATTTGACCTCTTTATTAACAAATGAGAGGTTTCATAGATGTATGCTTGCATGTTCCGCTGAGTTGGTTCTTGCAACGCATAAGACTGTGACGATGTTGTTTCCTGCAGTGCTAGAGCGAACTGGTATTACAGCTTTTGATCTTAGTAAGGTGATAGAGAGTTTTATTAGACATGAGGAAACTCTTCCAAGAGAATTAAGAAGGCATCTAAATACATTAGAAGAGCGACTTCTAGAGAGCATGGTGTGGGAGAGAGGTTCCTCAATGTACAATTCCTTGGTAGTGGCAAGACCGGCTTTCTCTCCAGAGATAAATCGGCTAGGCTTGTTACCAGAACCAATGCCATCTTTGGATGCCATTGCCATGCATATTAACTTTTCTTCCAGTGGGTTGCCTCAGTCACCGCTGCAAAAGCATGAGACTTCTCCTGGTAAGTCTTTCTTTTTAGGGTTCCCTTACCTTTATGAATTCTACACTTGTCTTTTAAGCATCAGTTTGAATGTGTGAACTTTCCTGATTTTATGGGTGTATCAGAATCCACCAACTGTCACCAATACAATATATGGATTCTTCGTATTTGCTTCGCTTTGAATGTTTAGATGCAATGATGTTCATGATTCGCCCAACTCAATATCACACGTTGTTGTTCAGGTCAGAACGGGGATATCAGGTCTCCCAAGAGAGTTTGTACAGACTACCGGAGCGTATTAGTTGAAAGAAACTCATTCACTTCACCAGTAAAAGATCGACTTTTAGCCTTAAGCAATATCAAGTCAAAGTTACCACCACCTCCACTTCAGTCTGCGTTTGCCAGGTACTCTCAATGTAGAATCACGGGGCTGTACATAATTAAAGCTTGGTTTTGCTCTACATTACATCTTTTCTGTTCTAAAAGTTCTCTGTGTTTCACTATATTGCAGTCCAACTCGACCACATCCAGGAGGTGGAGGGGAAACTTGTGCGGAAACCGGGATCAACATATTCTTTAGCAAGGTACTGGAAAGCGTCTAGAATGGACCCGCTTTCCAAATGGCTCCTAGAGAATCTGAAAAGTCATTGCAACTATCCTTCTACATGAAAAGGAAAACTTGTTTATAAGTGAATATAATGGATCTTGCACCCTTGTTTCTCTTTCCTTCCTTTTCCTTCTCTGCTTGGATTTATATTTTCTAGCGACACGGCATATCGGGGCTTCACTAAGAGTTTTTATGCCATGTGAGATATTAATAGAGCAACGCAACGTGACAACGTCTTTCCAATCATCCTAATTCTGAACGCAAAGACTATACTGAGGGATCTCATCTCAAGAGATTAATTTTAGTTAGTTCCATGTCTGGTTGTGTTGCAATAATAAAGATATGTCCTAGTTTGGCTTTTACAGTTACTGTCATTTATTGTGTTTTTAATTTTTTTTCCATACTTGTGGGATTGTCCAGATTACTAAGCTCGCCGCTGTCAGAATTAATGCCATGCTTGAAAGGCTACAACTCTCTCAGCAGATAAAGGAAAGCGTTTACTGCTTATTTCAGCAAATACTCAGTCAGCGAACTAATCTCTTCTTTAATCGGCATATTGATCAAATAATACTCTGCTGTTTCTACGGTGTTGCAAAGGTTTGGACTCAGGAATTTTGTCTGGTTTCCTGCGACAATTCAGAGCATTTAAATTTTCTCTTCCTTGTTACTAATTCATGCCCCTTTTTTTCTCTTTCCCTTTTTGGCCTGAAGATCTCTCAAACAAACCTGACCTTTAGGGAGATCATTCACAACTATAGGAAGCAACCCCAGTGCAAGCCCCAAGTGTTCCGCAGTGTGTTTGTTGATTGGTCATCAGCCCGGCGTAATGGGGTATGTTGAATAAATATTACTCTCTTAGGCATCAGTTTTCTAGACATTGCCTTAACGTGTTGAATATTTTGCCAACAGAAAACGGGGAATGAGCATGTGGATATTATCACTTTCTACAATGAAATATTCATTCCTTCTGTGAAGCCACTGCTCGTTGAACTTGGGCCTGCTGGAGCAAATAATAGAACAAACTGGGCTTCTGAAGTTGGCAATAAAAATGATGGTATGCTTTTGACTTACATATTACTTGTAAATCAGTCTTCACACAAGCCTTAGTCTGATTCTCTGTTGCTATAACTCTTACTAATCAGCTCAATGCCCCGGGTCACCTAAGATATCTCCTTTTCCAACACTCCCGGATATGTCCCCTAAGAAAGTATCTGCATCCCACAATGTCTACGTATCTCCACTGAGATCATCTAAGGTGCTCATCTTCTCTCTTGCAGTTTCTTTTTCTTCTTTGCCACAACTCTTCTTCTGTTTTTTTCAAAAATTTTACCATGAAATTCCTTATGTAATATACATTGCTGACATCGTTATGCATGATTTGATTTAACATTTTTACATGGACAGGTACTGCGGTTGTATTTTTTTCTTCTAATTGGTCTGCTTTGTCTTGATTGTGTGCAGATGGATGCTTCAATTTCTCATAGCTCGAAAAGCTATTATGCTTGTGTAGGAGAGAGCACCCATGCCTATCAAAGCCCTTCCAAAGATCTTGTTGCCATCAACAGCCGCCTGAATGGGTAGGTTCCGATTCCATTGTGAGCCCCGGTATATTTGTTTGGGTGGTTAACTTGCCTACTTTTCACCCTATTGCAGTACCCGAAAAGTGAGAGGCACACTTAATTTCGATGACGTTGATGCTGGCCTTGTTAGTGACTCTATGGTGGCTAACAGCCTCTACCTTCAGAATGGGAGCAGTATGTCTTCATCAACTGCTAAGTTATCTGAGAAACCAGAATCTCAAAGCTAAATGATTCCTAGTCCCATTCCCATGCATGTAAATTCCAGTTCTCTCGTTCCCCTCAACTAGCTTAATCAGGAAGTGGAAGCGTGCAGTGTGTTATATGTATAATAGCTGCCCTTTCCTCAACTTCTGTCCATGAGATTGCTGCTAGAAAGTTACTTTAGTAGTTTAGTTTAATAAAATCTCATAACCTTCACAGGGTAAAATTATAGCCTATCTTTTCTTACTCATAACAGATCAATCTATTTTCCCGTGGTACTTTTTCTTGTTAAAAATCACAGCTATTGTGTTTGATGCTTCGTGATTTAGAGTAGATGGCATATAAAACTTGGATGGGCCAATTAGGAACATGGTGCAGTTTCATCATTTAACTTTGGCACTGAATTGATTCTATCTTTGAGGAGCAATGGATTGTTTTCTGGACATTGAAGTGAACGATCCCGAGGCTGAAGAGCCTGCAGATTTACTAGCTCTGCTATGCAGGATAATTGTCATTAAATTTCGAGTACCTGGAGATCACTTGTTCATTTCTAGAATTGCTGTCAGAAAATGATCAGTTTGCCAAAGAGAATTAACTTGGACAGTTTACGGACCCCTTATAAGTTTTAGATTAGTTAGTTTAATGGTGCACATGCGATGTGTCGTATCGGGCCTTTTGAGGGTACGACAGCGATTTGAGTTCTCTAGGTAATATTGCCGGGCGTAAAAATCTCTTGTTAAAAAAGCTTTGCATTCTTTCATATTCGACGTGAAGATGTATGTGGCAGATCTTGATTTAAAAAGACTGCACAAGACAAAGGAAGTTAAGCCCTCACCTACATACGTCGCTCTAGATATCTGCCAAGCAATGTAACAGAGCAAAGAGGACCGGCAGCAAAATATTTCCAATCTCCATCATGCTAGTGACGAAATAATTAAATCAGCTGCTCGAAGAACTTTATGGATTTCATAAGTCAACAAGATGTCAGCTTTACAGATGGCAGTCTTACAATTGCAGTGTGCCAACGAACTCAATTAGATTTTCTTTCAATCAAGTTTTAAAAGAAAAAAGAAACTATCATAAAGTCATCCAACTAATTTAAATGGAAGCTCCCAATGCAGTTCCTACCTAATGTTATATGGAGCACCTAAGAAAGCTGAAGATGTCAATCAGGAAAGTTACATCCAGTCAAGTAGCGACCCATTGAAAATAACAGCATCCGCAACCTCTCGCAGCAGCCCAATTGCCACACCAAAAGAAGAAGCTCCTGCGCTTTGTACTTGGGTTCTGAACAAAGCCTACACCGCTCTTGATTCCACAGAAACAACAAGGATTATACTGCGATTGAGGTTCCCGCAGATTCTTCTTTGTGTGTGGCTGATGGGGAGGCATCGAGTGCTGCGATATCAGAGTACAGTCATTGTCATACAATGTCAGCGAGTTGGTGATGGAAAGTCTGGTTCCCCTGCGCAAAAGAACAATGAGCAAGCTAGCTGTGTTTTTTGCATCATCTAAACCACAATGAGCACGACCGTGCCAGGTCAAGCCAGCCACCTCAACTGCTTCCCTAAGATTACATCTTAGACCTCCGAAAACTTCACGGAATGGGACTTTTAGGTTAATCCATCTAGTGGAAGGAAGAGAAAGAAAAGGTCAGAGTCAAGCATCGAAGGATCTAAGTCTGCACACCTAGCTACATATCATCACCTCACCTGTTGAAATAAGAAGGCTTTCGAATTTTCTTGTACCGACACTCAGACTCCAACATCACACGGCAATCCCAGTTGGACCAGGTAACAACAGCAAAATTTGTGTTCTTTATTCCCTTCTTTTCAAGCCATTTGTCATGACTAAGAAGAGCCTCACTCAGGGTAACACCTCGATCTACCTAGAATCACGAAAGAAAACTCACGAAAGAAAACAAAATGAATTTAGAGGCCATTATAATAAACAGGAAATTGATATGAGAAAGAAGAAGCCATAATCCATAAGGATGACTGGAATGAGGGAACTCTCTGCAAACATGGGCTGTTTTGGTAAATGTGCATGGCAAGCACCGAAAGACAATTCACTCGCCACTTTGGCATGGATTTGATGAATCATCAAAACTATATGTAAGGTTCTACACTGCCCATTAAATTTTAGCTTTATCTAATTATCTAAGTATAGACGGAGTAGCTTGAAATCCTTCATCATTTTCGACCCAAAAAAAAAAAAATCCTTCATCATCCTACGTACCCTGTCTTTACACTTTTTCCAACATCTTATAGCAGAAGATATGACAGCCAGACATGCACTGGCAACTCTTGATACTTTCAGCTCCACTATCAAGTATTAATTTGATCTAAAATGCTCCCTTACAGACCAATCCATTTCATGAGACAAATAAATAAACTAAAATCTATGTGGCATCAGACAACACCCATCAACTTGCACAAGAATCCAGAACTGGCGGCATCCCCCATAACCAGCTCATACTGAATAGATCAATCTTCCTCATGAAAATGTATAAGCTCCAACACACTATGTGCCAATCATCAGAAAATACCTACCATTAGATGCTCTTCTCAGAAGTACAATTTGCAGAACATCCATGCACTAACCAACCAAGAATATAGCAGATAGAGAACTCTACGTCCTATTTCCTATTTGCAACAGCAGAAATTCTACATGCTTACGATATATTAAGACGGAGACATACAGAAGACAAAGTGGTGAATGCTCTTCTTGACTAAGTAGCAAGACTAACTCCAAGCTCTTTGAATATTGGTGCAAATAGACATGGAGAAAGGCAACACAGTTTCATCCATCATTGCAGCACTTTGTCCATCGCATCATAATCTGATACATGTTCCCCCATATAAGGCATGCATAGTAACCTTCCTCTTAATTGCTATTAGAGTTGAAAGTACGTAAAAAGACATCCACAGCCAACTGAAAATAAAAACTTCAAATGATTCTCCTACAGGAAAATTTAAAAGCTCGTAAAAAAGAAGCTACTCCTGGTGAACCATACTAATATCTACTGGGTAGAGTTAAAACACAGTCAGTCTTGACAGGTTCCAAGATCAACCAACAGAAGCCTCCCTGCTAAATTAGAACGAAAAGGTCAGGGTATCTGGAAACAGATGACACCCCTCATGGTAATACTTTTTTGCCATACAAACTGTCGCATAATCAGAATCGAAAAAATTTCTTCCATGCCAAGGAGAAGGTGAGTCAACGCAAAAACAAGATGAGAAGAGCCTGCACTGAGAGCTGAATCCTTATCTCGCACTAAGACAGTATTTAGAAGCAAAGTTAGTCAATACTAACATCAATCCTCACAACTCTCCGACATTTTGCCTCTGCTCCAATTTCACAAGTAATGCATAAGAGAAAGATGACCTTTCCTACTCCCTCTATAAGACTGATCATGGGAAGCTGCAGAAGAGTTCGAAGAACAGTCTTTCCTTTTTCACTAGGCAATCACGGGGTTATAAGATCTTCACACTCGAGAATATAAATTAAGTTTCTCTATAACCTGAGCTAACATGGTAGAAAATATGAACAATGAACAGCAGAAAATCCAGCTTTCCCAGACAAAAGGAAGAAAGAGGACAAAAATTGGAATATGGAATTGACAAAATCTGGTCTGCAGCAATGGAAGAATAACCTATGTCCTCATCTATACCATTTTAAAACCATTAACATTGTACTACGATAAGAATGGGCATAAAATAATCGGGAAAATGAAATTAGATTGACACAAACCTGAGATTGCTGGATACCAGTCAAATCTTTGCAAAAATCACTCAGATGCTGATTGCATGTTGGTCGAACATAGGTTTGGAAGCATGCTTCCAATTTACCAGTCATGCTACTCACTATAACAGACGGGAATTCAATAATCTCCTGAGGATGGGGATTCTTTTCCTTGTCACAGGTTGCCTCGAAATCTATGACCACAAAATACCGAAAGCCTTGGAACTGGTACTCAGGGAAGTAACCTTGAGCAAGCATATCTGGTGGACCACCATGAAAGCCATTCCCCTCATGGAAAGAGAAAAAGCGACCCTCAAAAGAATTCATTTGGTACGGCACCATCTGATGAGAGTTGGGATACCGCCAGCCAAAATAGTGAGGATAATTAGGTCCATTGGGATGTTCACTTCTGCTAATTGACAAAACTTTCTTTGCAACATCCCCATCGAACAGACCACTAATTCCATCCTTAAGCTTGGATACACTGGAGAGTGTGTTGCCATTGTCCTGAAGGTTGTAAAGGAATTCATTGCTAGAAAAACGTCCAGACGAGGCCACGAAATTCCTTTGAGCATCTTCTGTAAACCCAAATGAAAAGGCAAAATAAATCAGAAAATTGCACATGGTTCCTTTTTTACTTACCAACAAAACAGATCTATATGTTTGTAGTTACGAAAGAGTTGTGTCAAATGATGTTACTGTGTAGAAAGGAATTCTTGAGTGGAAGAATAGAAGGAAACCTCCTAAAGCGCAGAAAACTAGGTACCAGACTCCCTAAGATGTCTAATATAACAAAAACAAGCACATCTTGATTGGCACTGCACTTTTGTCACTGTAAGCAACACTTGCACTGCTCTTTCTTGGACCGGGTGATGATTCAAGTGTTGATGAATTTCACAATTCCAGACAAGACAGCACCAAACCAAGCAATTTCATCGCTGCCTATAAGCAAGAATGAGGTTATCGACAATACTTAAATTATCACCCAGTCCAAGAAAATCAGGCACGTTGCCCAGTAAACATCGCATTGACCTGTCCTCGATATCAAATCAACTCGTCAGAATTATTCACATCAATCCCAACTTTGTTTCCCAGCAAAGCGCTCGGTTTTAATGAATAAAACAGTTCCCCAACACAACACTGGATATCATGACTACAAGCAAAGCCAGCAATGACTTTAAATCAATCACATTCCTCCATCCCGCTAAACTTCCCCAGTTGGCACGTGAACGTCAACTCGCGCCGAACAAAAAACAATGCCGTTCGATCGCCACTCAAAGTTCTGAGAAGAAAAATTAAGGATCTTGCAGAGAGAGAGAGAGAGAGCGCACCTCTGTAATCAAAGTCCATCGCGGTCTCGTGCTTGATTGTTGTGGTCCACAACCAAATACATTAGATCTTCCTCCGAAGACTGTTCCAACCTGCTCCTGCAAATCAAACAGTCTCTGCTCAAATCGCTCTATTCTCTCTCACTCGTACGTCAATTCCACCGATGATTAACGCGCGAAAGCTTCGAACTTTAACCTGGTGCGACTGCGATTCAAGGATTGAAAAGGTGAGCGAATTAGAGAGAGAGAGTGGGTTTTATATAGATGATTACATCGTTGACACGCAGAAACGGCGACCCGCTCGCAGAGAATGAACGAGAGCAAATTTGTTTCCTTTTTGGCGCTGCTGTCGCGAGAGAGGAAAGTAGAGAGAGAAAGATTGGGGCCCACGGCAAGCAAGTGAGAGAGAGTTGTGTCTGGTTTTGTCTATTTGGGGTTTTTTTCCAATTTAATTTTTTTTAAATATTTACGAAATCATTTTTTAAAAAAAAGTATTTACGAGTTTGGACTTCGCTCGGCAGTTGGGCTGCCGAGCAGCCCGTTTGGGTCCACCCCCTGCTGCCAAGCGAGGTTTTTTCTTTAATTTATTTTTTTAAGTGTTTTAATTATTTATATTTATAATATTTAGTTTATTTCGTATTTTTTTAACATGTTTATATTTATTTTATTTATAAATTTTTTCTTGTGAAGCTTATCTTTATAACATAATTAGTAATAATTAATGTAAAAATTTATTAAGATCTATAATTAATAAATAATGTTGTAATTATGTAATTAATTTTAAAATATTTATAAAATAAAATTTGTAAGATATATGAAAAAAAATGAGATTTTCATGATATATTCATATATTTGACGATGACAAATCCAATCGGAAGGCGAAATGGTGATGTGTCAAGAATCGACGGATCGGGTCGACAACATTGGATCGGGCTCAAATTCGGTCGGTTGAAGCGAAACGGCATCCTAATCAATATTCACCGCTAATGGAATGAACAATGAATTTTTGCGATTCGAGATCGTCTAGATGGGTTTTCCTATTTTTTTAGTATTTTCGGGATTTATTAAAGAGAAATGTTTGTAATTTTGGATTTTGATATTTAAAATCCTACTAGGGCTAGGTTTTGGGTTAACACCCTATAAAATGTGTTATTATAACATTTTTGAGGACGATGATTATTATTGAATTTTGAGATTTTTCTCTTTAATAAATCTCGAAAATATTTAAAAAATAGGAAAACCCGTCTAGACGATCTCAAATCGCAAAAATCCATCGTTCACCCTCGCCAACGGAGATGAATATTATTTAGGACGCCGTTTCACTTCAATCGACCGAATTTGAGCCCGATCCAATGTCATCGACCCGATCCGCCGGTTCTTGACACATCACCATTTCGCCTTCCGAATGGATTTCTGTCTGTTCAATATATGAATATATCATGAAAATGTCATTTTTTTTATATATCTTACGAATTTTATTTTATGAATATTTTAAATTAATTACATAATTACAACATTATTTATTAATTATAGATCTTAATAAATTTTTACATTAATTATTGCTAATTATGTTATAAAGATAAGCTTCACAAGAAAAAATTTATAAATAAAATAAATATAAACATGTTAAAAAAATACGAAATAAACTAAATATTATAAATATAAAGAATTAAAACACTTAAAAAAATGAAATTTATAATTAAAAAAAAACCCCGCTCGGCGGATGGGGCGGGCGGGCCCAGCACAGCCTGCTCGGCAGCTCAACCGCCGAGCGAGGCCCAAACTCGTAAATACTTTTTTTTTAAAAATAATTTCGTAAATATTTTTTTAAAAAAAATTAATTTTGAAAAAAACCCTCTATTTGGTGGACACGTGTTCAACGTGGAGTGGCTCTCTTCGTTTGTTGTTTTCTGATTCTTTTTTGTGTAATGTGCGGCGGTCCTTGGCTGGATGTAGCCGCCGGCTCGAGATTTTTTTTTTCTCTTTTTTATTGGTGGCGATGTTGATCCTTGTTTTCCTTTTTCTTTGCATATATTTTTTTAAATTTTAATTAAGTGCTTGATAATTATTTTAAAATCTCTAAAGATTTTTTTCTTTTGTCGAAAAGATCTTTGAACATGACAAAATAGGAAATAAATCGTAAGATGTGATTCTCTGATGATTTTCCTTCCTCTTTTTGAAAAAAACGAAGGTTAGATTTCGTTACTAATAAATAAGTGAATACTTTTGAATAGCTCTGATTTGGTTCCCCTCTTCCTTTTGAGGGAATAAAGTTTAACCCATCGTATGACTTGTGTGGATCGTCTTTTGGGTTATTCTTTTTTATAAAGGAAATAGCTCTATTTCAATTTTTTATTTGAAATTTTCTCAAGTATTAATGACTTATCAAAGTGTGTAATCGTGTGGTATGATAGTGAGATAGACAACGTAAATTAAAAATGATAAGTATTTATGCATAGATTATAAGGGAAAAAATTAAGCTCGTTTAATATAAGATGGATTTAGCTTACCAAGAAAAGAGAGAATATTAAATTTTAAACATACATCAAGATTCAGTCAATCGTGACTTAAGAGGAATTTAGTTTACCTATGAGTTGCAAACTTGTTCTTCATTCAAAACTTTGCTACCAAGCTTGAGTTGCATGTGCAAAGAATTGACATTTAAAAATACCCCTCAAATGCGAGCTACAAATTTAAAAGGAATCTTTTCTTTTCTTTTTTCATGATTTATTTTCAATTGAAATATTTTGTTTCAATTATTTTTCATGATTTATTTGTATGCTAAACACAAGGTCGGCTAAGACTAAATGACGGTCTTTGAACCTGTCTAGTTCAAGATTTGGAAGAAACTTCGAGACTCTAAAGTTTATAGGCCAAATGCAAATAACGTTCAGTTTGTTTTTTTGTTCAACTTTTGGGAAATGCAATTGTATTTCCAAAGTAGCTCCAGAGGTACTTTAGAAAGCTACATTTCATAAGGCAACTGTAATTTTTTTTTCCTTTCGATTTTGCCCTCACTCAACTTTCATAATTTGAAAATCTTAAATTTGTCGGCAAAGGATACGTGGTGAAGGCTTTGCGAGCAGCCAATGAGCAGCCACTAGCATTGCTTGAAGTCGCGCGCGACCATAGGTAGTGTCGTCTAGGTTCTTGGCAAGCGACCTCGGTGGTGTCAAGCTTGGGTGCCACCCAACCTCGGGCGAGGTCGGCCGGCACCTAGATATGACTGATAGCAATTGGCCGAAGGCTATATTTGGTTGTCGGCGGTTGGTCGGTGCCAATGATTTTATTTTATTTTTTGAAAAAAAAAATAGTAAAAGTCATTTACAAAGTGTAGTTTTTACCAAATGACTTTTACGTCAAAATTGCTTTTCAATGTATTTTTAAAATACACTTTACCAAATACTATTTATATTTCAAAAATCTTTTTTAACCTAAAAATATTTATATTTTTCTAAATACATCTCTCAAAAGCCGAAACACACAGGCCCTGCAATTTAAAGTCTCTTTAGGGGTTGCAAAGGGACGACAACTTTTTCGACCCGACCCGACCCGAATTATAGTCCGAGCCCAGGAAAACGACGCCCTTTGGACATCTCCTGCAAAAACCTCCCATAAACCCTACAATACAACTCCCCAGACAGAAACACGTTCTTGCTTCTCAGCGCGACACAGAGCGAGCGAGCGAGCATGGGAGCGACGAAGCCCGATGCGGCCGAGTACGAGGCGTTGCGAGAGCTGGTCAGGCACCACATAGAGTCGTTCGACCACCTCGTGGAGCACGGTTTGGGGACTATGCTTTCTAACATCAAGCCCGTCCAAATTGTCGATCCCTTCTCCAAGAAGACGCTTAGAAATATCCTTATTATCTGTTCGAATTGCTGCCTCGCTTCGTTCGGGTAACCCTGGAGGCAGAGAAAAATCTGGAAAAGATGGCCTTTTGCCTCACCAGTTCTTACGAAATCACGATAGAAATTGAAAGTGCTCTTTTTTTGTTTTCTTCACCCATTTATTGTTGTTATTAGCTTAGAATATCGTTCTTGCTGCATGGAATTGATATCCTATTTTGACCTCTGTGGGAGCAATTCTTCGTCCCATTTTTTAAGTTTTCTGTCTCTTGTTCAAGTTTTGGAACGGTAAGGCAATCCCTTTTTCTCTCGCCTGCAATTGGTGCGCGCATCCAATTCAATTATGTTATACAAAGCATAGAAGTTTCATCCTTGACAAGTTAATCACTCTCGTTTGAGCGTCATGAGGTATATCAACCTAAAAAGGAGGGCATTTTGAGGACGAATCGCGATAATCTGTTACCGTACGAAGTAAGACTGCTGCAGTTGATTCGAGTCCCGCTTGATTTGATTTTATCCTTGTGCCAATGGTTGGGTCGACTTAGGCTTATTTGTTTCGCATCTCAAATAGTGTAGGCAAGCTAAAATTTCCTACTCAGGGAAGTTCATGGTTGACCTCTGTTTTCAATACGACAATGGACCTGCCGTACGCGAGAAATTTAATTTCGGGCATCTTCCGATAATGTTAAAGGTTAGTCTTTATTTCGTTCCCAATACCATTATTTGGTTGTTCGGTTCACTATAGTCTTTTCCTTTATGTTCACGAGCTGTTTATGCCGCATATTTCGGTCGACTTTTGCAGAGTGAATTTATTGGTTTCTTATTAGTATTTAGTAGTGGGTCTGTTTTGGGTTTTCTGTTGCGTCAGTTTGTCATCCTGGTCCTATCAAGATTCTTCTTATCCTAAGCTTCCTTCATTTTTCTTTTTCTTTTTTCACTGACTGGAGTCCTTTTTATACTCCCAACATTGTTTCAAAGCCATGAATAGTTCTCTAAAGGTAACACGATTTCAGAAGGGCTTTCCTCTGTTAATTTCTTCCTGGTGCTACTTTGCTGAAATAAGATTTCCAACACAAGAAATTAAGTGGCAATTATGCCACCTGCTGCTATAACAATGGGATTTTACTCATCCAGTAGCACTTTGTTTCCGCCACCAGACAGATTAAATCTCCCAAAGTTAAGTTTCCTTCTTTATACGATTCTGCCTTACTTAAGAGCAGTTGTTGAACCAGAGAGTCTGCTCTCTATATGAATGGAGGTTTCACAGTTAGATGATTTGAAGCTAATTCAGCAACGACAGTCTGAATTACCTTTTTTGCTTATTTGGGCTTGCACTTACTTTTCTTGCACAGTCTAGATTATTTCAATATGTGTCCTTAATATTGTGATTAAGTGATTGATATTTTTCTCCTCTCTAAATTGTGAGGCGGCTTGCATGCAATTTTTCCCTTATAGAATTCTATCTAATAAATTGGTGAACCAGCATTTCCCTAATCTTGCTTCATGCTAAGCTCCACATTGAAGTTGTGCCATAATTTCCTATTTTTCATGTCTTTTATCCTGCTTTTGTGACTTTTGACCCTCCGGTGTTGTATTAGAGGCAGGCAATGGTTCAACTTATCCGCGTTACCATGCAATGTAATCTAGGATATACCAGTGTATGGTGAACACTACTCAGTGTAATAATGACTGTACAATCTCTTTAGATATGTCTTATAGCCATTATGCCAACATGTTGTTCTTAATCTAAGTATCTCCAATGCTACCGTTCAAATTGGCACTTGTCATGTTGCTGTGTCTGTTGTATATTGGATGTTATTTTTCTTTAGCTTGTACAATCTTGCTTTTATTTTGAATCTCAGTGAGAATGCTTTGAATTATGGATAAATAGGTGTATTGTTATAAAATCCAATCCAACGGCTTAAGCTTACATGTGGGGGAAGATCACGTTAATATAAAAAGCACTTAGGATCCATTGTCAAGCGATGTGGGATAATATTTCAACATCCCCACTCACGTGCAAGCCGAATTACGAGCGGCACGTAGAATTTTGACTACGCACATTCGTGAAAGGGATAGCACGGGCTCTGATATCATATAAAGTCCAACCCATAAGTTTAAGCTTATAGGTGGAGGGAGACCACTTAAATATAAAGGGCACTTAGGACCCACTGTCAAGCGATGTGGGATAATACTTCAACATGTATACTTTCCATTCTGAAAAAGTAACAGACTATATACATGTTAAGGGAGATGAAGAAGATCGGCATCGGTAGATGGTGATTGAATTAATCTGCCTTTCTTCGAGTTGATTGAAGTGGCTTCTGATTTCGAAATGATTACGAAAGATCCATACTGCCATGGTTGCTAAGTAATGGTCAAAGATTCATTATTCAATTTTGCTGCAGTCAAAGAGGTGCCACTTGAGAGGCGCTGATCCGCAAAAGTTGGTTTCTTGCAAAGAGGAGTCTTCTGAGATGGGTGGGTAAGTTATTTTCTTTCTGTATCTTTTTAACTAATGATATGGAGCATCAATATTTGCTGTATAGGTTTGGAGCATTGCATATCCACTGGATAGATTTTATGCTATTTTCTTTTGCTTTATTGAAAATGGAGATTCATTTGTTTATGCTACTGTCTTTTGCTTTATTTAAAACAGAGATTAATTATCATTTATTGACAAGCTCTTCTTTTTCTTCCCCTTGACAAGCTCTTCTTTTGCTTTTTATTGGAAAGGCGTCTCTACACACATGCACACCTGAAGTAACTGTCGTTATTTAGTGTGATTGTAGAAGCTGCACATCTCTTTAGTTGTTTTGTATAGTGGGTGTGCCGCCATTTCTTTAATATTGTGCTTGTGATTATGCATGGTCTTCTCGAGCAGAATCATTTATATTCATCATTGAATAACTAATTTAGCACAGACTGAAATAAGAAATTCTCCTTGTCGAAAGCAGCAAGTATTGTCGAGATGCTTATGCTTAGTCATTCTATCAAATTTTGACAAATTTATTCTTTTGAAGCTATTTCATCTTGAATGGGCTAGAGAGAGTGGTTCGTCTTCTGATATTGCCAAAGCGGAACTATGTAAGCACGTTCCTTTGCCAATTGCTGTTCATCTGCACTAGCACTCCTTATTACATACTATATTTTGGTTGGGGATTGGACACAAATGGAACTCTGCAAGCTTTCATTGTTTACCTTTTTCTTTTCGTAAAGTTCGTTTTACCCATCTTTTAGCTTTCGGTCTACTTATAAACTCAAAATTTTTCATTTCCATTGACTGTTTATTTTATTGTGATAATATCTGAGTCCAATTTATATTTCAGCCGATGAGCATGGTGCGGAATTCATTTCGTGACCGACGTGAAGGATATACAGACAAAGCAGTAGTAATAAGGTTTCATTTTTGTACACCGTGCATGAAGTTGCTATTAGTCATTAAAGTAGTACATTTAGTTGTACAGAATTGCATACAAATTTTCTGCTGTTTGACTCTAAAAGCAAGGGTTTAACAATAATACGGGATGCCATGGCATGGCAATTGGTAACTATCAGTGCAATAGGCTGTTATGTTGGAGAATCGCTGTTAAATGCCTTTACAGGTTTTTAGGCAATGATTAACCATTTTGCCGAATAAGTGTTGTTTAAATCACGTATGTTCTTAGTAAATTTTATAAGCAGATTACCTGTAACTCGTGTTGGCAAGTCAAGATTCTTATTGTTTTTCCTATGGAATTGAAGATGCCATAAGTTCTGACTTCTCTAATGTTCTAGAAAGCCTAGTTCTCTTGTCCCATTGATCAAGTGTGATCTTTCATATGGCGATTAAAAATGTAACTTGGTTTGCTATATTGGCCAGCGTGCTGTAAGCAAATATATTACGACTTTATGTAGGGTCCGATTTCGTAAACCTTTTGCTTTCTCTCTCAAATATGGTGGCTATTTTAGGAATATCGCTATGATTTGGGACTATTGTGGAAAAGTGATGTTAGAGGAGGGTTGTGTGAATGACTACTTAGCACAATTTTTTGCCTGTTGAATTTATGCCCAAATTTGAGTTGAGAAAACTAAGTCTTTTGTTTAATCATTAGCAAAATTTGTGTAGTCGAAAGTGGTTTTGCGTTTGCAAATTCTGTCTTCTATTGTGATCTTGCAGCTGTCTAGGATTAATTCACCCAGGTGATTGTGGTGTTTCCAATTCTGATTTAATCCCTTTTCAGGTGTGTGAGAGAGGACCAGTCTTCTGTGACAGTTAAACTATATTACCTTCAAAATGGTAGTGCGAGAATTGGATTTTGGTAAGATATTCTGATTCTTTAACTGGTGAATTAAACCTTTGCTTTTGATATGAGATTTTAACTGGTTGCTCTAAATGACTTTTTGCAGGATTCAGTCTAGAGAGTATTTGCTTCCTGTTGGCGTTGTTTTGAAGGTGCTGTAATTGTTAACTTCCAATAAGAATGTTTTTTCCCCGTTTTATCATCTTTGTTGTTTGTGGGATGTTGCAAA
The DNA here is from genome assembly GCF_020921035.1 of Rhodamnia argentea. Lineage (NCBI taxonomy): Eukaryota > Viridiplantae > Streptophyta > Magnoliopsida > Myrtales > Myrtaceae > Rhodamnia > Rhodamnia argentea. The sequence goes on along the minus strand of NC_063154.1, from coordinate 1,458,707 downwards.
TGGATAGCTGATGCTTCTTTACTTCCTCGTTGGTTCATGAAATTTATCTCTTTATTGTTAGTTGCAAATGATTTATATATACAGTGGCAGTCTCATTCATATCATGTGCGATGGTGAATTGACCTGTCAAGCTTTGTCCTAGATCTTTCGTCTTGTTTATGAGTGTTGGCACCTCCTCTGGAAATTCTGCAATCCAGATGCATCTAAACAAGGAAGTGTTACTCCTTGCACGATCGTTGTGTGCATGTCTTATATGTAGGAATTCCAATGAGTGCAATTCCTCTTCACTCTGGATGTTAGAAGCTTTTCCTCCTTATCTGCTGCATGAAGAGTGAACATTTGTATGGACCTTACAACTTAGTTGATAGCCTTTCACTTTTAGATTCTTATTTAGGCGGCAGTCAGGTGCTCAGCTTCCTTCCTTCCCTTGTCTGTCTAATTTCATGGAAGGAGTTTTCATTTACTTCCTCCTGTTTACGTTATTGCCTTTCATTTAATTATAGCGAATCTTGTTCAGTGCCTAAAAAATCTGGTTGAAGTTTGATGGAAGATTTTCTTGCACGGTTCCTCCTGTGTACTTTCTCAATGCTTCCAATAACTTATAACAGATCTTATTTAGCCGCCTCAAATTCTCTTTGAATACCTGTATCTGCTATGAACTTGTGGAGTGATCACTGGTTGCCAGAAATTTCCCCCGTCATGAATCATTAGGTCTTGGATCAGAGCCATGGATGGTTTCTTCTGCCATCAAGTTTTTATTAACCCGTCTCTCTTTGCCCTTATTTGATGGTTGTGGAACAAGGGTTTGGAGACTGTAGGACAATGCTGTAGTGGAGGTCATTTTTCTGCTTTAAAGAAGATATTATGCAAATTAATACTTTTGCCTCCACTCTGGCTGGCCTGCTATATATGTTCATCTATGTCCTTTCCTCTATCTTTGCTGTACTTCTCCTCATGTTATTGCTAATTGAGATCTTGACTATTATCAACAGGCACTTATTGACACCAATGATCATGAAATTTATGCTAGTTTGACAAGTTGCTATAGTGAGAAATATGAGAGGGGGAGGGGTGTTGTGGGTACTCAACTTGTGAGTGAAAGGGCTAAGATTATAGTTGACGAACTTCGAGATCTGGCTCTTTTTACACGACACCAATGTCTGCAACATATCGGTACTCTTTAACATTTTTCACTGTTCCTTTTGCTTAAGTATCTCTTGTATGACTAACAAAGTTTTTTCCTTATATAGGAGAGCATTTCCAACCTGTTATGGAGGGTCTAGAGAATGAAAGTTACATCTCTGTAAGTTTTATCGCATGCATTGCTTTATTAAATTGTTATTCTTTTTGTGTCTTTAATGATGGAGTTCTTGCCTTCATTTCTCTCTTCCTTCACAGGTTGCAGATGCTGTTCTTTGGGACTACATTTTTGTCCACCTTAAAAACAACTATGACAAGTTCAATCTTCTCATGTTAGCTTCCTTCCAACTTACCTCGTTGTAAAGAAGTGGCAGCATGATATTCATTCTAATAGCTATCCTCTGATTGTCTGTATTCTTCATCCAGCTTTATGGTGCAGAAACTTTTTTCTCTCATCGACCAGACTTCAGTTCCAGATAACCCAGATTCTTTGCAAAATCAGGAAGTTTTACTGCCTGGTCACCTGATTACAATTTATTTGAAGGTACAAGAATTGTATCTTCTTGATATTTTTTCCTTTTTGTTACTTTAATACACATTACCGAAGGATGATTAAAACTTGGACCAGATAAATGGGAAATTACATATGTTTATGTTCTACTTAATGTTAATTTTTTATGAACGGGGATTGTGGATCATGGTTTCTGCCATAAGCGAGCTTAATACCAGTCTGGTCATTGATGCAGATCACCTTGGTCAAAACCCACTTTCAATAGGTTTTGACTATGGGTAGACCTGTGAACTCTCAGCTCAACTCTCAGCTCAGTTAAGGGTTCCGACTATCTTTGGCCCAATATGTCCCCTGCTTTCAGGGTTTGGGCCTAGTGTCACTTTACAGTGACCCTTGTCGTGTTTGCTATTTCATGAAAAAAAAAAGGTTAATCAGCTTGCTGCTAAGAGGTTTTGAAATTGCGGCCTTTTGGTCTTTAGCGTGTATGCGAAGCAAGAAACCAACAGGTGGCTGTTTTAACAAAAGTAAGGTGCTATGTAGCATTTTAGTGGTCGAATTATTGATCTGCATTTCGGCCCCCTGATCCACTTAAAATCTTGCTAAATGTAGAATTTTTTAGCCTCCACTCTGGATATATGATTGGACTGATTATAATATCTCAGTACTTAATGTGCTTTCTCAACGCAGCTGAAGCTCAATACATTTCATTGCTTGTTTGTCACTTCTCCAGGACAAACTAGAAGATTGGCTACAAAAGGCAAAAAGGCTTCTTCAAGACGAGATGAAGAACAAAGGCAAAAACTTTGATTTCTCTAGCTGTATGTTATTGTACTCTCCTTTCTCTCTCTCTCTCTCTCTCTCTCTCTCTCTCTCTCAAATTTGTGTTTCTTCCAAGGCCCTTACTGTTGTTGGAATGAACCAATTTTCCCTGGGAATATTCTCTTCAGAGCGCTATTGATTGTGTTAATTGTTGAAAAAGTTATTATTACCTTCAGTTGTTACTTTTAATCTTTTCTCAAGATGTTAGCCCCTCCCCCTGCTATTCAACTGGGTTGGAGTTATTGTTGTAATGACTGATGGAATCATGTGTTGGTTGATCTTTTCTGGCTTCAGTATCTAAGAAAGAGAGATTTTTCTGGTTCATAACTGCCGTTAACATGCTAAAGTTTGTTATGTCTGGCTTGTTTATCCTACCTCTTTGGTTTATTTTAGAGTTTTTGATGAGTGCTTTTTGACATGTGATCATGTAGTGGCACATGTTAAGAAGGTCATGGACAAAAATCCCGGAAGGCAGATTGGTTCAGCCATAGAAAATATGTTAAAAACTGGAAGGCTCGTTACACAATCAGGTCTGGATTTGCAGCAGGTGTGTATAACTTCTAGCACTACAGTGCATTCTTGTAATACAAATGATCTCACAGTTCTCGTCAGTGCCTTCTCTTTGATGATATTTCATGCAAGCAAAATACTGAGGGAGGTGAAGTGTATCTTCTTATCAAACTACGGGGTTAATTGTTGAAGCACTTTTTATGACTCGTGTCTTGGTATGGACTTGAATCAATCGGAAGCTACATGAGACTTTCAACTTCTTTCTGCTCTTTAAATGAGTGCCTTTCCTTCCATATTTTTGTGCTTCTTACTGTTGGGTGAGATGGAACAGCAGTAATTTCATGGTCTTTTTGTGTATTGTCTTCTTTTAACTAGAGTGAGAACTTATTGCATGTTCCTTGTTGTTTTTAAGGATGGGTGCTACTGCTTCTAGAGTTCTATGATGGTTCCCGTGAATACACTGGAAGCATAATAGGTTCACTATGGCTGATTAGAAATAGGAAAGCTGACTTCCGAGTTCTATCTTAACGATTAGTCACAAAGGAAAGTAAGCTTTGGCATGAAGACCCCCATTATTTGAAAATTGATCTTCCACAACCATGAGGGTACGATACCCTTCGTACTTGGGCAAGCTAGCCAGTCGGAAGCTAACTGAAGTGAAGAAAGTGTGAGAATGAAGAGCATCTAATTCAATGTGTTAAGCTGGAAAAGCATGTTTGGGGGCTACTCCAGCTTCTGCCTCTTAACCTTTTAGATATGATAAGACTTCATTCTTCTTAGGTTTCCAGAAGAGAAGTTGTCAACCTCATCATTAAAGAGAGAACATGTTTATTTTGGAAAATGTTTTTCATTTGACTCTTCATACCTGAAAGGGTCTCTTTTTGCTTAGGACATGTTACCATTTTGTAGGAGATAACACGAGCTGTCAGAAGTCTCGGTTTCTACTTGACAATGATTTTTTTCTTTTGTTTCTGCGCTTGGCAACCTACCTGAATCTTCCAGTCATTGCTAGGGGTTGCAATACCAATCAAGGAAACTGCCTTCGACTATAATCCAACATGGGCTTCTTGACTGCAAACCAAATCTAGGAATCTGTTGCACGTTGCAGTGCACGCCTTGCTTGAGTATCTCCTCCTCTGAAGAGAAACTGTGAGGATTTGCAAGACACTTGCTTAGGTTTCTTCAAATGTTGATAAGTGCTGGGGACTGGTTAGGCAAACTATTGGCTTTGATATCATTGTTAACTCAACACTTCATTGAAAACCCAAGAGAGTGCCCAAACACAACCCTGGTAACATACTTATTGAATTCGGTTTGATCTAAAGCTTAAATAATGAGTTCTAGGCCGATTAAACATATATGTTTACTCTAGTCATCTTATGTAAGTGACTATCCATCTCACACATCCAACTAACACACTCCTTTTTCCGTACTTGGGGGGATTAATTTTCTTTTCCTTTTAGTCCTTAAGAACTGTTTCTAGATGTTGACATATTTTTTAGCTTTCGTTGTATGTGCTCTCTTACTAGTCTGAGAATTTGGAGGCGATTACCTTCTGCAGAAATTTCTAGCATGGGGCAATTTGTTATTATCTTAAGGTTGTAAAATGTGAAAATAGGTAAGAAATAATATAAGGATTTGTCCTTGATCGGCATCTTGTTACTAACCTTATCACTTTATTTCCAACGTCAATTTACTTAACCTTGTCTAATATTCTTGTGATGTTTTAGCTATGTCATAGTGGAGCTTGACTAATGTTTGTATCCTGGATCTGCTTTATTAGAGGGCCGGCTATACAGTTCAAGCGGAGAGGCTAAACTTCCTGCGTTTTCTTTCACATTTTCGGGCTGTACATAGGGGTGCATCCTTTGCGGGGTTGCGGACAACGAGTGTTCGAAAGTTGTTACCTGAGTATGTGTTGTTTGGTAATCAGTTTGACCGTGTCTTAACTTTATGCTCTTCTTCCTGATTCTGACTGCTCTTGCCATGCCCTCTCCCTTTCCCCCTCTTCATCTTTTGGCATTTTGCAGATCTTGGGGTTTTCTTTGCCCTGTACACACTCCTGATGGGGAACCTTGTGGTTTGCTTAACCATATGACTTGCACCTGTAGTAAGTTAACATACCTTTTCAGATTGCTATTAAGAATTTCATTATTCCATAAATGGTTTGAATTTTATCATTTCTTATGACAAAATTTTCTGGCCTTGTGTTTTGAAAGCTGTTATAGTGTCTGGAAGACTAGCTTTCAGAACAAGTTATTAATATTCGGTTTTCTTAACAAATTGACATTAACCAGTTTTTCAAACAAGTGCCTTTAGCAACCACAGTCATCACCAGGAACGTGGTGCGGCCCCATAGTGGTCCACCTTTGACCAATTTCCAAGACGTATTGGGTTCAATTTATTAGTTCCTCCTTCCCCATCTTACTTGTAAAATCTTAAAAAGAAAAAAGAAGTTGCTGAGAGCCTACATTTCTGTTTTTTTCGCTTTTAAAACAAAAGAAGTGCTTTTGTACGCTTCCAACTAGCATATAAAGGGCCGAGTTCCATATAGTTCTGTAACTGTTTTCTTTGACTAATTTATTTTTCATATGATGGCAACAAGCATTGTATCTTCCTTTTTTCAGGGATCACATCGTTTTTTGATTCAAAAGGAGAAGTTCGAGATTTTTTCAAGATAGGAACTTCAATTCTAAATGTTCTGATTAAAGTTGGAATGACACCTTCACTCCCCAAAATCTTTCAAGCTGGCCCTCCTGAAGTTCTCTCTGTCCTACTAGATGGGCGGGTTGTGGGCTCTATTCCCTCTGCTGAAGTTGAAAAGGCTGTTTCTTATTTGCGTAGATTAAAGCTGTCAACTACTTCAGGGGTTCGTGTTTCATCAAATCTTTCTGCTTTTGTAGTTTCCAACTGCATCACTGTTCCAGTTTTTTGTTTGTCCTCATTGTTGTGCACGAAATTGCAGATTCCCGATGATCTGGAGGTAGGATATGTTCCTTTGAGCTTTGGTGGCGCCTATCCTGGTCTTTATCTATTCACAAACCCTTCAAGATTTGTGCGCCCAGTTAGAAATATATCTGCTCCTGTAGATGAAGGCCAAAACATTGAACTCATTGGTCCATTTGAGCAGGTTATTTCAGGATGAATCTTTTGTTGGATTTTCTTAGGTGGTCGTATTTAATCAGTTTATGCAATTTTTAGGTGTTTATGGAAATTAGATGCCCTGATGGTGGAGATGGGGGAAGAAGAAAGGAATTTCCTGCTACTCATGAAGAGATTCATCCAACTGGAATGCTCAGTGTGGTCGCTAACCTCACACCATGGTCAGATCATAATCAGAGCCCACGAAACATGTACCAGTGTCAGGTTTTTATTATTTCTCCACTTATTTTCAGAAGTTTCTTTAAATTCTCTCAAGACCCGAAGATGGTCAGTGGGACCCTTAAGTAAATCTTGCTCATATTCCATTGTTTCTTTTGTTGATTGTAATCTAAGATGGCAAAACAAACAATGGCTTTCTCTTCATAAGCCATTCACTTCCGTGCGGACCAAAAATTGTATCATCTTCAGGTATATATCTGATTCTTCAAATTTTTTCAATGGTTGTTTGTACTGAACTTGGTAAATGGCTCATCTGTTCAGAATTTCTGCATGCTAAGTTGTTGATTGGCATCCATGACCAACGGCCATTGCCTTTTATACTTATTGAGTGCATGAACTTGTTTGAGTCTGATCTGGAAGTCAGCACGTGCAGCTAATTTGTTGTTATAATCAATCAATAAAATTTTAGTTTGCATCTGTGGGTGCTGCTTGTGTTATTTCTCTTAGTATAGTTTCTCAACCTGTACCTTGGGACTCTGCAGACTCCTCAAACGCCCATAGTACGAACAGGTGCATATACAAAGTATTGCATAGACGAGTATCCAACTGGGACAAATGCAATTGTTGCTGTGCTGGCTTATTCAGGGTAATGCTTGGAATTAACTCTGTAAAATTCAAGGTGATAGATATATCTGCTACTTTTTTTTTCGCCCTTGAATATTAACTATGTGATACTATCAGGTATGATATGGAGGATGCTATGATTCTTAACAAGTCATCTGTAGAACGTGGAATGTTCCATGGACAAATATACCAGGTTTTTCTCTTTCTGCTTGAGCCATTTTCAGAAGAACAGGCTCCTGCGATTGCTCTTGCTGCTTCTCCCCTGTTTAGCATGTGAGCACATGTATATACCCTGTATAACAGTTGGCAAATTTTCTTTCTCCACGAGCTTTTGAGATGGAGAAAAGCTTTTCCATGTGGAGTGGGTCCATTCAACCTTTGTTATATGTGGGCAAGTTTGTTAGTTGGTTTGACCTGTGAAGGAAACACGTCTATGAAAGCTCATCAGCATGTGTGTCAAATTAAGCAAAATGTCTCAATTCATGTTAACCGTTGATGCAAAAGATCCAAAGAGTAAACTCATCTAAAACTTTACTAAATGGTTAGCTGGCCGTCAGCATCAAATGACTCAATCCCCTGAAATGCTGTACTACTCTTTCACAACATCTAAAAGATGTCAAAATCAATTCCATGGTATCTTGTAAAAAAGCAAGTCATCAGACCTTTGATAGCCATGGCCACTGAATTAGTTCCCATCACAGCAGATTTGAAAGTACACAAGAGTAATTAGATGGAAGTCATGGTAGAGTAACATGTAAGACATGGTCAAGTATAATCTAGTAACCTAAACAGTTCTTGGACACCCTTTCCATCTAAAATATCAGGTTATTGGTGCGATTGCATGTGATTACTGTGTTTGAAGTATTTTAATGTTGATGAAGCACTTGGTTATTTTGAAATACTTTAAAGTGTTTAATTTTGCTGGTGGTAGCTGGATAAGTTGCCTTATAAACGTGCCGGGTTTTGGTCTTTTTCTCTACTTCTGTATATGAGTGGTCCCATGGATTTGTTTCTTCCTTTTTTAGGATGGTCATGTTTGAGACATTGCTAAATGCATGCAATTTGTTACAATCTCTTCAACTGGATTTAAGCATTTCATATTTTTTTTTGGGACTTTATGGGCTGGTTGTTGTTTGAACTGATTGTGATTTTGCTACAGACAGAGACCATCGACTTATCTGAGCAAAGCAGCAAATCTGATCGAGCACAGAGGATTTTTAGGCGAAGTAACACTGATAAATCAGTTCACCATTGGATTGATTCCGATGGACTTCCACACATCGGTCAGGTTGACTATCTATTTCACGCTGTCGTTACTCTTTTCCTCCACCGAATTCTGTTTCTTACATAGTGATAAACTCTTTGACATTTCTCTTTTAGATGATACATCCAAACGAGCCATATTGCAGTATATATAATGAGGTCACAAATACTACCAAAAACCAACTGCACAAGGGGTCGGAATCTGTGATAGTCGATTATGTGGCTGTTGATGTGAAAAACAAGAAAAGTCTTCAAAAGGTCAGTGGACATGAACAAATTTTTTGAGTATTTTCTTCCCCGTTGATTTCCCCGGCTAAACAGATGAACTGTCATACTTTCTACTGGAGTTGATCTTTTGGAAGGCGCTGGAGGTAGTGCTAGAGATCCCATGAGGGGTGCCCAAGATATTGGAATATTTCAATTTCCTTTTCTCTCTATCCCAACCTCGTAGATCTGGGAATTCAGTCTCTATCTGGAGAGAGCCCTATCAGTGTAGATTAGCGGTTCTTATTATTGCTGCCATGTGTAGTTCTCTTGGTGTAGCAGTGTGCATAATCTTTCTACCTACCTGAAATGTGTAACCATGTCTTTTGCTTGCTGACTGACTTGAAGGAGTTATGACCATTACCGCACAAAATGTCAGCAGACACACGCCAGTTCCTGTTATACATTAGTCTGTGGCAGGTTCTGACTTAACGCGAAGTTGGTTTTAGAATTGGAGAATATGTTGTGATTGTTTTTAAACATTACAGGTCATTGTGGAGATAAAGATAGGGGACTACAAAAATTCAAATAAAGGAAAAGAGGACTTTTAATGTGATTTTGTTTGATATTCTGAAAGATGGCTGTCTGAGTACTGAGTGTGTACCTTATATTTCAATTAGAGATAGAGCGTCCAGGAGTTTTGGAACTGTTCTCTTTTGTTACGGGCTCTCATGTTTATGTTGGTATTTCGTGGATATTGAGGCCTACTTGGATTTTAAAATTTTCATTTGATATTTGGAGTCGGATTGGTTTTTTCGCAGGGTAGAGTTGCGCACGCATATGGTGTATGCCAGTGAATAGGCTTGTTGTGAAATAGCTAGTCCTTTTGAAGGTTCTTCTTTGTGCATTGACATCTTTACATTTAGCTGCATCCCCTGATAATGCTTTTGCAATGCAGCATGAATTGTGGTTGCTTGTTATCTCTGTTTCTCCCCTTTTTCCCCTTAACAAACTTTTGGATGTGAAGCGTGGGATGGTCTTTCATTTTACCTTTTCTTCTTATCCCCTTCTGAGCAGGCAAATATACGTTTTCGGCATCCAAGGAATCCTGTAATTGGTGACAAATTTAGCAGTAGGCACGGGCAGAAAGGTGTTTGCTCACAGTTGTGGCCAGATGTGGATATGCCTTTTTCAGGAATAACAGGAATGCGTCCAGACTTGATAATCAACCCCCATGCATTTCCTTCCAGGATGACAATTGCTATGCTTCTAGAGTCGATTGCTGCCAAGGTACCACTAATGGTAGAACAGCTTAGATGGACTTTATAATGAATTCAATATTTTGCCTTCATGGTTGAACTGAAGTAGTCGCTTTGTTGCTATATTTTATTGCTTAGTAGTAGGGTTAAGGTTCGAGATATGTATAAATATACCTACACAACTTAGAGAATTCAGTAATTTGTCTGGCAGGTGGGCAGCTTAGATGGTGAATTTGTCGATGCAACTCCATTTGCTAGCTCTGCTAAGAAAACTAATGGAGAAGAGAAATCTGAATCTGAAAATCTTGTTGATCAAATTGGGACCAGATTAAGGAAGAAAGGGTTCAATTACCATGGGCTGGAAGTGCTATACAGTGGTGTCTATGGAACGGAACTCACGTGTGAGATATTTATTGGGCCTGTGTATTATCAACGACTAAGGCACATGGTCTCGGACAAGTTTCAGGTAAGTATCTCTTTCTGTTCCTTCCGTGTCATGGGTGATTTCTTGACACAATTACTTTATTGAAGGACGCTGACATGGAAACCTGTAAAATTTCCCCCAAAACCTTTCTTTTCCTTTTCGTTTTTATATTTTGGAGGAGAGTCGGGTTTTCGGAGGGAAAAAAAGGGGGAGGCGGGGGGGGAGAAGTTACTCGCATAGTTGCGTTACAGAATAAATTTTTCATCCATATTGGCGTACGCACGTGAAATTAGGATTTTTTCCCAATTAAATATGTAAGGCATAACCAATTCATGTTAACCTTTTAGAACCACGGCTCTGAAGACAGCACATCTTTTGCTCACCGCCTTTTTTTCTATCTTTTTTTTTTTTTTGGGGGGTGTTAGGTGGGGGGTTGGGGATGAGAGAAGAAGTGCATCCAAATTTTTGAAAATCCTCATTGATATGTTAAGGAAAACGTCTTGTTGACCATGACATGAAATAGTGTGCATTTAGATTACCAAAAACTTTGTACTTTGGATCCATGAAATGCAACTCTTGATCCATGAATGTGCTTATTTGGAGCACAAATCTGTTTGAAAGAGTCGCTAAATCAGAATTTAAGTCCAATCATCATGTTATCATCTAGAGCTGCCATTCATATCCATGCGCAACTGTGATAGCAAGGATTACTACTAATGTTTCTTTTTTCCCCTTTTGGGGCTAAATGAAAGGATTTCTACTCTTAATTTGTAGGTTCGCTCCACTGGAACGGTAGACCAGATCACACGTCAGCCCATCAAAGGAAGAAAGCGAGGTGGAGGCATCCGATTTGGGGAGATGGAACGAGATTCCATGCTTGCACACGGGGCAGCGTATTTATTGCACGATAGGTTACACACGTGTTCTGATTACCATATTGCTGACGTATGCTCCCTTTGTGGGAGCATGCTCACTACGGAGTTTGTGCAGCCGCAAAGACGTGTGGGCAGGGAGATTGGAGGGCTCCCGCCTCTTAGGGCTCCTAAAAAGGTCACCTGTCACTCGTGCCAGACAAGCAGAGGAATGGAAACCGTCGCGATGCCTTATGTTTTCAGATATTTGGCTGCTGAGCTAGCAGCTATGAGCATCAAAATGACCTTGCATTTAAGCAATGGAGCAGGAGCCTGATTCCTGTGGCCATCCTTTCAAGGCGTCCACCCATTTTTGAACTAGGGTGAAGAGTGTGCGTCATGGGTATCATAGGAGGCTGGTGCCATGATGGTTGAGCGGGTTCCGTTCGCATCCATTTGATTCAATGGACGAAATGATCTCTCTCGTCAACAACAGGAGCACGGCGAGCCTAAATCTATCAGCACAACAGCCTCCACGGAGAACAGTCGAAAGTGGAGGCGGAATATAACTCGTTATTAATGTAAGAATGAACTTTCTAGGGTCTGCCAGTGATTTGTTGTTATCGTTGTGAAAGCTTGCCTCATAGAGAAAGACATTCGCGAGCGATCCTCTCAAGTAGCAAGTCTTCATTTTATGGTTTACTGTTCTTTGTAATTTCTGGCAGAGGAGTTGGGTTTTGCAATAGAATTTCGCAATCCAATTTAACATGTCTTATTTGTCGCCTCTCATAAATCGCGACCGACCAAAGCTTGCGTAGAACGTCAGGTGCGACTCAACCAAAAATCGAAAAGAGAAATTAGTATTTCTTTGTGAAAAATCGTTTCACAAATATTTGAACAACGGCTATGATGAAATGGGTTCACGTGTGAAAAACGCATGGAGGTCCATACGATATTGTGAAAAGATTTGACAGATTGTTAAATTTAGCCTCTAGATTATGTGGAGATGAACCATATTTGTATATTAGGCCAAAGTTGAAGAATTGATTAAGTTAAAAGTATTTGTACTGCATTGAATATTGAATCGAATTTCACCATCTGTCCGTATTATTATCCCAAATAAATGGAAAATTATTATAAGTATTAATTCAATTCTAAATCTTTTTTTATCAATTGAATCCTAAACATTTAAATTTGTGTCAATTCAGTTCATTCGATTGATTTTGGTCGAAAATTGCTAACGTGGATGCCGACCGGTGCTAATGTGGCCAATTTCTAATAATTTTTTTATTTTATTTCTTTTGTTTTTGTTTTTTGGCTAAGGGCCGGCCTAGCTCTCCCGCCTAGGGTGAGGGCCGCGATGTCCGTGCCTGCTATGGGCGTCATGACCCTCACCCAAACTCGGAGAGGGCCACAACGCCCTTGCCAAGTGCAACCCAAGGCCGAGGCGCCCTTGCTTTGGCCAACAAGAGTTGACCGGCGACCATAGTCGGCCCCTAGCCAAAAAAGAAAACAAATTTAAAAAAATTCTAAAACATTATTAAAAACTATTTACGTCAACACCGATCATGCCACGTAGGATAATTGGAGTCCACACCAGCAATTTTCAGCCAAAATTTGCACAAACAAAAAAAGTTTAGGACTCAATTAGTAAAAAATAATAATTTGAGACTGAATTGACATAGTTGTAATTGATTTAAAACTTTATTGGTAATTTCCTCCTAAATATAAAGTTAGAGTTTTAGATAAAAATAATGCAAAAATTTTATTTGCATTAAGATGACTATATAAATATCAATCACAATCCATCTAGAAGATATTCAGAATATTCTAAAGAGCATGCTATTTTCACTATCTATGCGACTAAATCCACTCCATTTTCACCAAAAAGACATAAATGTCATCATAAATTTCTTGGAAAAATTTAAAGTTATGCCCCAAATCTATTTACTTTCCCTTTTTTTTTTAAGTTTTTCTACTTATGTGTAGGATCTACTCATTGTAAATGAGAATTTCCCATATTTAGTTCTTGTTTATAGTGCGTATTTCATGTACAATAAAAGCATTATTTTCTTTCATTGTTATATTTTATTTTCTATAAAAATTAGTCTATTGAAAAGAGAAATTTTCACGGGGCTTAGTTCTTTTCTACGTTATTGAGCAAATTTATAAATAAATTATCTGGCATAATCTAGAAATAATTTAACATAGACAGTTTTTAACAGAGTCATTTATAGAAAAAAATTCACTTTTGTTGTGCATATCCCCATCAATCCCCTTCTTATTAGTTTTTTTTAACATGCTTATATATACGATGAGATGATTAGATGAAGCAATCAATAAAACCCTCTTGAAGATTTTCCAAAATCAAATCATAAATTACACTATCCATCGCGAAACTTTAAAAGATCAAATTTAATCAAAACAAAACATTGCATAGAAATAAGAATTTTTTTTCCTTAAAATGCTAGTGAAATCTCATTTTGAATCGACAAAATTGAATTTAATCCCTAAAGTGTTCACGAAACAATATCAAAATGTTTCAGTGTGTATAATGTTTTTATTGTATTTTTAAAACGTTTTACATGTTATGTGTAAAAATATCTCCCCGATATTAAGGAAAAAAACAAATTGAAAAAGACAATTTGTTCGATATAATATCCTAGACTAATCAAATTACAAAAAATAAATAGCTTTTGAGACAAGAGGCACAAAGAATTTTTCTTTTGTTCCTTAGTTTTCGCGAGATACTTTCATCCGTAATATAAAAATGATGTAAGAATATTTAAGAATTTTGTGAAAAAAAAAACCATTAATACGCTAAAAAATAAAAACAAAAAGAAGAATGACACCCTCACCTTAAATTGTAATTGAATGGATTTAGCCTGGTCTTTTAGTGGAAGTGGGGTGCATTTAAATATTCAAAACATTTATAACGGTTTTTTAGGGTTTTACGCATAGAAGAGGGTTTTAGAGTTCAGACCACTCCCTCTTCGTTCCACCGCAACGACATGGCCTCAAGCCCTGACCAAGAACCCGCGAACTTGGAGCGATATGAATCCGTGGAAGATTCGGAGGACGACGAAGAAGGAGGAGAAGAGCTCGGTGGTTGGACAACCGATGTTGAAGACGAAGACGACGACGAAGAGTCCAACTCGAGTTTTCTCTGCTTGTTCTGCGAGACTATGTACGGCTCGTGCGCTTCCCTGTTCGATCACTGCTCTTCGGCCCACCACTTCGATTTCCATGGCATAAGGAAGGCCTTGGGTCTGGACTTCTACGGCTCGGTCAAGCTTGTCAACTACGTTCGCTCTCAGGTCAGTTAAGATTAGCCCGGGAATTATCATTTGCGAGGTCGAGATATAGCGACGAATTCCCTTTTCAAGTTTCTATTGTATCATTTGAGGAAGTCGCAATTGTGTCGTTTACTTTTATTTGTATATTAGCTTTATTGAATTTGCGTGTGGTTCATGTTGCGTGTATTAGGTTGACGATTCTTGAGGGAAGCTTCAGTTTAATTTTGTTCATCTTTGGTAATTGCAAGTTTCTAGGTCCAATTACTGATTTTAGACAGCTTGGCAGATAAAATTTGAGGTCTGAGGCATTCTTCTCTCTGTTTCATTTCCTGATAGGTGGCTAAAAATCGGTGCTGGTGCTGTGGGTTGGAATGCATCTCGAATCAAGATTTACTGAATCACTCACATGAGGCAAATTCTTTGGAAGATATTAAACTTCATATAGACGACGACAAATATCTCAATCCTTTCCTTCAAGAGGATCCGCTCTTGTACAGCTTTGACGAAGATGAAGTGGGAGAAGATGACTCTTCTACGTTAGTCGACAAAGAGGAACTTTTGAAGGACTTGGGGGAACTTCTTGAGCGTTTCTCCTTGAACTTTGAGTTGTCTGTTGACAAGGCTGCATCGATTTCTGAACCTACAAAGGAAGGTGGACGTCGAGATGTTGCATCAACTTCCAACAGTAAAACAGAGATAGCTGGTTCTATGAATTCCGGTAACCCCTCGAATGGGGCAACTTTTCTGCAGAAGGAAACGGGAGGTGATCTGAATTTAAGAGCAGAAGTCGGATCTTCCAATGGGATGTATGAAGATGGGCAAGGAGGAAATTGTTTGAAAAGGCGCACTGCAAACATTGTCAGGACTGTGAATGAGAACTATTTTGGGGCTTACAGCTCATTCGGCATTCACAGGGAGATGATAAGTGACAAGGTAATATGGTTTTTCTTTCTAATCTCGGTCTGGTAAAGCTTAACAATCTGTCAAAAGAGTTGGATTTTTATTCCGGCTTATTTTTCCAGAGAAAGGTTTCATTGGGAAACAGGTGGTTTTTTTTCTTTTGTGCCATTTTTTCCCATTAAGCCAGGAAGTTTTTACTTGATTTAATGTTTCTGCTCTGAAAATTTTACTTGATGTTCCCTGCATATGCAGGTGAGAATGGACGCGTATAGCCAAGCTATCCTGAGGAATCCTTCTCTCTTGAGTGGTGCTGTCGTAATGGATGTAGGATGTGGAACTGGCATTCTAAGGTTAGTTGGCGTATCTTTTTACGAGATTCGGCTCCTTATAGATATGCATTTATCCATAAACAATTATCTTTACTATGGTGTTTGATATAAGTCAGGGACATAAATGAGCTTTCTTCTATTAGAAAAAATCATGTGTTGCTCTTTGCTGTTCATTTTTTCTGTCTGCTTAAATTATAATTCCTATTTTGGAGATGCTAGTGTTTGGTACTTCTTCTCAATCCACCACAATTCCAAAATGGAAAGGCTGTTCTCCTTGCATCCTTGTGTGGATGTCAGTACCTTCGTCAGCGATATTGTGATGGTCATACATAGAAGGCTCGGGCAGAATAGTCCATACTTGTATAGTTCATGCTGTCATTATTAGTTGTTCATCTTTTATTTTAAGCGCCAGTACGTTCAGTGTAAGATTACAGATATCTCAATATCTTTGTTGTGGTTAGATCGGCTCTCTTGGGTTATTACATTAGTCATGTTTCCTCTTGACTAATGTTTAGCAATTGGGTGCACAGCTCACTCAGTTCATTTTACATAAAAGTTTTCTCCTTCCACTGCTGTTTGCATCCGGTTTTGAGCTCTCAGGTCCCCTCTCCCAAAGCTTTTCATATCCATCTTCTAGCAAGCCATTAAGATGCCTGCGTTTAAACTATCTGTAAGCCACCTGGTGTTGCTTGCTCGAAGCCACCTGGTGTTCCTTGCTTCAATCGTATTATCTATTCATATGAGTCAATTTCAAGTGTCCTTAGTTTGAGAAATTTGGAATTTATCCCTCGCTTATGATGACCTCATATTAGTAACGTGCACCACCATGCTTACTTTCCAAATTTTTCTTCATCGTTAGCTTATTTGCTGCTCAAGCTGGGGCCTCAAAAGTGATTGCAGTTGAAGCCAGTGAGAAGATGGCTGGTGTAGCTAATCAGGTAAAGTTTCTCCTGTCAGTGGATCTCTTGTTGATTTTCGTGCCTCACAAATTAGTTTTGCGGAACACTTTTTCATCTCCCTTGTTTTTTTTTTTTTTTTGGTAAATTTTTTCATCTCCCTTGTTGAATTCTCCACGTTCTCCATACTGCTTGATCATTGCAGATTGCAAAAGACAATGGCCTCTGGCGGAGTGGGAGACCAGATGGATGTGATGATAGTTGCAAAGGGGTCGTGGAAGTTGTTCATAGCATGGTTGAAGAGCTTGATAAATCCATACAAATCCAACCTCATTCCGTGGATGTGCTAATTAGTGAGTGGATGGGATATTGCTTGCTATACGAGTCCATGTTAAACTCAGTCCTTTATGCACGGGATCGATGGCTGAAGCCAGGAGGTGCCATACTCCCTGACACTGCCACTATTGTAAGTAGTTTTTTTTTTTTTAATCTTAAATCTTTATGCTGATATTTGCTGCTACAGAGTAATGAAATTGTCTCCCGTTTCTTTCCAGTTTGCTGCAGGATTTGGGAAAGGTGCGACGAGTATTCCTTTTTGGGAAGATGTCTACGGCTTCAGTATGTCTTGCATTGGCAAGGAAATTGTCGAAGATGCTGCTCGATATCCTATAGTTGATGTTGTGAATGATGGTGATCTAGTCACTGATGCAGTTGTTCTTCAGGTTAGTGGTGGATTCCTTATGTTTGTTTATAAGGATAGGTTAACAGCAGTTTCCAGTCAATTTTAATATTACTGCATGGAGGGAAAGTGGGGTCCCTATTTTTGCTCATCCGCTTGTGTGATTTATTCGTGGTCTGTCTCACTAATTCAATGGCAATTGCTTGATAAGCATGCTGATGGAGTTAGCTGTCCACAGATTGTGTTCATGTTTCATTTAACCCCGCCCAACAAAGCTAAATAGTCTCCTTATCTCTTGAGTCGCAGCCATGCTGCTATCTGGGCTGGGATTGGATTTCTTTTAGTTGGTGTCCTCTCTCTCTCTCTTCCCCTCTTCTTCTCCCTCTCATGTCTTCTGATACTACTTCAAATGAAAATCTGGTGATGAAAAGTCTTTTAGGGTGTCTTAGTTGCTTGCATCCAAACAAAGTGTTGCAGCTGATGGACTGTTTTCTGTCTTCCCTCAACTTATGATTGATCTGTGGCTTTGCCATGGTGGTTTTTATTTTGCTTCAGGCTTTCGACCTTGTTACAATGAAGCCCGATGAAGTGGATTTTACATCAAATATCGAGATAGCACCAAAATTAGCTGGTCTAGCAGACAAAGAAGGCAAACCAACCTGGTGCTATGGAGTTGTTTTGTGGTTTGAGACTGGGTTTACCAGCAGGTTTTGCAAGGATTTCCCTGCCGTATTATCCACATCCCCATCTACCCCTAAAACTCATTGGTCACAGACAATCTTGACATTTCGTGAACCCATTGCAATGTCATCGAAGAGGCCCCGTGCTGACGGGCTTGCTCCAGTCGGTTCCGATGCCCGTCCTGCTCACAAAATTCGCTTAAGAATAAGCATAGCACGTGCTCCAGAGCATCGCAGCATCGACATATCCCTGGAGGCTGTTGGTATTGACCTGGATGGTAGGAAGAGAAGTTGGCCAGTGCAAATATTCAATCTATGTTAGCAATTGAATGTGCTGATGATGTCCATGATTCGCTAGCCGGTGTCCTCTCTTCTTGAAGCCCGGGCAGCTTAAAATTTTGTCTTTATATTATGAAACTCTAAGATTATTTTTGTTCTTATGCTAATTGGCTGAAAAGAGAGTTGTTCATTGGAAAAATGTGAACGCCTTTCTATACACGGGCATAAGAGACCTTGTCAATATGGAAATTTTAAATTTTACCAGCTTATATTGACTCGATGTTAATCATTCCGGTTAATATTGGTCGCTTAACCACAAATATGGGTTGTTAACTTATTAGTAAAACTATATATTTGTAAAATAGTGTGTGATTTTATGATTTTGTGGATATTTTCAGTAGCTTGATATTGGCAATCCTGATAAATTTTGGCGGTTATTTGTCAAATCCACGGTGAAGTAGACATTGATTAATCCAAGAGTAAGCTGGAAACTTTGCGGTGAAACTAATCGAGTGCAGAATTTTACGCGAAATCTTTCAATTTATTGGTCATATATAAGTTTGTCTCATTTAGAACATAGTCGATTAAAACTCATGATGATGTCAATAATCTCATTATAATTAAGCTAAACTTCCGGTCTGCCACCTTACATTTCTGAAAAAGGACTCGGCCGTTTAGTCCGATTGAGTGGGATCAATAAAATGAAGGGACAATAACGTAAATAGTCATCGAACTTTAGCTTAATATACAATGTGATAACTTTAACTTTATTTAATGGGGTCCTTGAATTCTAACCCAATATGTAATGCCGTTCAAGAACTTATAATCTATTTGATATGGTCTATGGACTTGTGGTACATATTCAATTTAGTTTATGTACTGTATGAAAACGTTTTATGTTGTCATTATGATAATTCAAGCTCAAAGATAACATTGAACATTTTCATATAATCTAGGCATTAAATTAAAAATGTATAAAAAATTTAAGAATTACATCGAATAAATTAAAAATATTATATATTGAGCTAAAATTCAGGATCAGCCCACGTTAGGCCTACGTTCAGAGGCCATACGTGTCATTTATCCTGAAATGAATATCCGGGCCGGCGGTTCAGTGCCCGGTTCATTACAATGGACCGCTTAACAGATCTTTCTCGAGGGTCGATTTCTGCCTGATTTGTGATTACGCCATTCGAAACAGAGAGAGAAGTGAAGTATCAGCTGAGGCAGAGCGAGGAGAACTCGAACGCACAGAGAGAGAGAGAGAGAGAGAGAGAGAGATAGCGACAGAATGGCGATGGGAGGGAACGGAGGGGGAGTGGAGTGGCACTTGCGGCCTCCGAACCCGAAGAATCCGGTCGTGTTCTTCGACATAACCATCGGCACCATCCCCGCCGGTCGAATCAAGATGGAGCTCTTCGCCGATATCGCCCCCAAAACTGCCGAAAACTTCAGGTCGCTCTCTCTCTCGCTCTCTATATTTGATGTTTCTTCTTCTTCTACTTCTTCTTCTTCTTTTTTTTTTTACTTTCCCTTTTCAAACTCTAGGTTTGGTTGATTAAACGAGTTGGTGTTGTGATTTTTCCAGGCAATTCTGCACCGGGGAGTACAGGTAATTGGACAAACTCGAACTAATTCATCACTTTCTTACGATAGAAGAAAATCATAAGCAATGGTGTAGTTTGCCGATGCCTTGTACGTAGTTCGCGTTCCATATATTGAATCGGCCTTAGAAGAGTTTCGGGTTGTCCATTTTGGTCCATTATGAGAGCCAGAGTGCGCAAGTTTTCTTTAGGCTTTAGTCTCCCGCAGTTGACAAGTCTTACTGCATGCTATGCGTGTCCTCAGTTGGCTTCCTGGATTGGGTGGTCGTTAACTTGTCCTGGGTTCTTCATTCTTCTGGCTTGCGACCCGTGACGCAAAGTGAATCAACTTCTTTTGCAAATTAGCCCCTTATTTCTGGGCACACGTTTTTTTATTAGCTCAAAGCCTTATGAATTTGGTGTCTTGGCCAGGTCTAGTGACCCGTTCCCCTAATGTATTGCTCTGGTAGGCGCCATTATCGGTTTTAGTTAGGTGGAGATGCATTGTCTTGATCATTATGGGTCAGCCGATTATCATCTGTCTCATGTGACTTTATTGTTGTACTTGCCAGACCATGTTTGTCTTATAATTTTGTATTATTTGACTGCTAGTTCAATATCGTCATTCGATGGTCATCTTTTTCAGCACTGGCTCAAGATCTTTGCGAATCATCTGTGTGTTTCTTTGGATGGCAAACTTGAAAGTGCTGTGTTTAGGGCACATGTACAGTTTGTTGGTGGTTTATTTATTTGCTGATGGAAGGATCATGTATTTGTGCAACTGGCCTTGTACTTATTGGTTATCTCCGTGTCTTGTGGTTTAAAATTGGCAGAAAAGCTGGTCTTCCTGTTGGGTATAAGGGGTGCCAATTCCATAGGGTTATCAAGGATTTCATGATTCAAGCCGGTGACTTTTTGAAGGTAGACCTGATAAGTCCTGAAAATATGTTTTAATCTTCAACCTTCGGTTTGACCGATTGAACTGCTTTGCCAAGATTTATGAGACTTGTTCCTGGATCGCCTTTTTTCCTTAGCTTCCTTTTAATATTCCCAGCTCAAGATCACTAATAAAGACCAGCAGCATGGTATGGTATTTGGGTGCATTTGTGTGTGTGGACATGCATAGGCATATTACTCTGAGCATCAAGGAGATGGCAGAAGAGAGAGTATCCTCAAATTCTTCTTTTGATATATTCCTGTAATTGCTACATGTAGAACGATGTTTAAATTTATATTAGTTATCACTTTGGAGTAGTCCCTTACTGCCATTTTGAGCTTCAGAGGATCCTTGTTATATTTGAATGTATTTCTTCTAACCTGTGATAATGAAACATAAACCTCTTTACCATTTGCAACGAGGGTGGAAATTTTCTTTCCTGTATAATCCTTTGAAAGCCAATGTGTTACTTTGCAGGGTGATGGAAGCGGATGCGTTTCCATATATGGGCACAAGTTTGATGACGAAAATTTTATCGCCAAGCACACCGGTCCTGGTTTATTATCAATGGTATATCCATGGCTTTAACAATTGTCAAGTTGTGTTATTGATTTTTTTTTTAATAAAAGATCCCATGCATTTCTATTTAGTTTTAGGTGTTTTGCCATTTTAAGCAGATTATGTGTTTGGAATTTCAATCTTGTTGGATATCCCTGAAACTTTTTCTTCTGCTGCCTAATCTGAGAAGTTCAGCTCATTAAGTTGCGAGCTAATTATCTGTTACAGCTTAACATCTAGATCTAACATTTTGAGAATTGTGGTGGTGTCTCTTTGAGTTGCAGTGATCTTCTTTCAATATGAGTCTCTTTCGTAATCCATACATTAGGTTCTCAAGTTCTGTGTCAGTAAATTCGGTAGTCCTTTGACATGGTGGTAACAGCAAATTTACTTCTTTCTCAGGCCAACAGCGGACCCAACACTAATGGATGTCAGGTAAACCTCCTCTCTCTCTCTCTCTCTCTCTCTCTCGAGTGCACATGCCAACTTGGACAACCTCTCTTGGTAGTCTATATTACTGGTCTGTGTCGTATCAATTTGCACGCGTTTTCAATGGTTATCAGGGCATTAGATAATTTACGATAGCAGCTTCAGCTTATCTTAGCTTTGTGTGCACTGGAAATCATCTTTGACATTTACGTGTTGCTGCAGTTTTTCATAACCTGTGCAAAGTGTGATTGGCTCGATAACAAGCACGTCGTCTTTGGGGTATGACCGCAAAAACCAGCCTTAGTTCTCTTTTATTTCTTTTCCTTGCCAACTTTTGAGTTATGCAAAGAGGATGCTTTTGTTGGAAGGATTCTGAATCATAAATGTCTTTGGTCATGTAGAGAGTGCTCGGCGATGGTCTTTTGGTAGTGAGGAAGATCGAGAATGTAGCTACAGGACCCAACAACAGGCCTAAACTGGCCTGCGTTATTGCTGAATGTGGGGAAATGTGAATCTCCCAGATTCAGTATGGTCCATTGTGCATTATTACCTATTTAAAAGAAGGGTCTCTTTATCGTATTCCGCACTTGCCTTTGGAGCAGAATGCTTGTTTTCCTCTGTGATATTCCTGGAATCCTGGTGGATTTAAGAATGGACTGAAGATTTCATCCTTACCTTCACCCCCCGCGGTCCTCTCTCTCTCTCTCTCTCTCTCTCTCTCTCTCTCGCTCTCTCTCCATTGAGTGACTGGTTAAGACTATAAAAGGCTAAGGAAAGAATACTACCCTTTAAAAGGCCTACAAACTTAGTTTTCCTATGGAGTTTGTAAGAAATATTAGCCGCACTAAGGAAGACATGATGCTTAAAAATAGCGAAAGATGAATGGAGAGGTAAGCAGGAGGTGACTTAAAGAATGAGACTACTCTCTCTCCTGGGTTGAATATTGGGTCGAGCCGCTGTTAGGCCGCTTTAGTGGAGAGCCACGACCAAAATACAATTGAAGTTTCCAATTTTTCGCTATACAATACTATAAGGAACGTAAACCATATTTATATTTGAAGAATTTGAAGTTTCAGATAGTGCAAAATGTGATTTACCTTTGAATATGAAAAAAAAATAGAGAGAGTAGATTTTAAGATTATGTAATTAGGTGGATAGGGATAGACCCTATATAGTACCGGCACACGACATGATGATACGTCATTCTTAAAAAAATAAAGAATTTTGACATGTTGGGACGCGTTGAATATTAAATGTATATTTTTATATATAAATGATAAATTATATCGATGGTGAGTGTTTTATTTTTCTGTTATATCACGATTTTTTTTTTTTTTTTGCTTGTTGAGTATATTAATTTTGAGGTGGCTGAGTATATGACAAGTATATATATTTTTTATATATTTACATTTTGATTTCAAATTGATTAAAAATGTTTAAAATTGATCCGTGCATGTCAAAATGGCGTGTCAAGATGCTAGATTCGTGCTAATGTATTTGGAGCGCTGACTACAAGTTAATCCTATGTCGAAGAGTATCGGTGTGGGCAAGATACGTAGATCAACAAAGAGCGCTAGTGCTTCATAGTATAGAAGATAGAACTCCCTCTATTAAAAAGTCCGATGCCGGTCGAACCCAAAACATCCGATTCAAAATGCCTAGCCATAACGCTAGTCCAAACCCGGTTCGATCCGAGGACTAAGCCAAGTCGGCAGTCGGGTAAGTGGTGGCGCCTCCATCTGTTGTCTTCTGCTGCTTGGGGAAGAAACTGAAGCTGTCAGGTTGATTAGAGCGAGCCAGATTTCGACTCAGTGAGCTCGGCGGAGAGAGGAGAAAGTTGCAGGAGAGCCTACTCAGGTATGGCTTTTACGTTGAGGAGCGTGAAGGTCCCGCCAAATTCGGCGAGCCTGGAGGAGGCGAAGCAACGTGTGTTCGATTTCTTCAGGGCGGCCTGCCGATCCATCCCCACCATCATGGACATCTACAACCTCGACGACGTCGTCAATAAATCCGATCTTCGTTCCGCCATCTCCGCCCAGATTCGCAAGAACTCTCACGTCACTAACCCTAAGGTTCTCTCTCTCTCTCTCTCTCTCTCTCTCTCTCCGATCGTGAATTCTCATCGCCCTCTCGTTGCTCGTATGTGGCTCCATTGTGTTTGCGGTCACTAGGTCGGGGTGGTGAATGGTGAATTGAAATGTCGCGTATGTGTTGTTTCGGTTAATTGGGCATAGGTTACGGCGAAGAATAGAGTTAGGGGTGTGTTCTGGAACCTGTTGAAATGGGCTTTCGTAAATTATTTTTGGTGGCGTTAGTTTCATTCCTACCTTTACCATTTGGCACTGGTGTCCAGTTGCGTTTCAACTCTCTGCCGCTAGTCCAATTGCTCATAGATCCTGTGTTTTTCAAGCACGGATGATATTGAATTTCGAGTTGCTAGTAGTTTAATAAGCTTTTGCTCATTTTTTCCTATTAAGGCATGTAGAGTCTGCCTCTCACAGGGATTTTGTCGATATATGATACCGTTCTACATGTACAAGCCCCTGTTCCAATTTCAGCCTAAATGCTGTTGCAGAATCCTGCGCCTTGCAAGTATTTCATTTATCTTAGTGATTATGGTATGGTGTTGTATAATTGGTCAGGTGTACGTATCTAATTAGCTGGTATAGTTACCTTATGCATGGATGGGTATGATATATAGCGGGCAATGGTACCTCTTCATGTGATTCTGGTCGTTCCTGATTGGATGAATGTAGAAATTAATTTTGAAGTGTCAATTAGGAGCACATATCAGATTTAATGGTGAATGTTGAAGCCATAATTTCGAATTTCCAGAAAATGGCTGTCATGAACAAGTCTTTTCAGCTGATTACTTCGGTGCCTGTTGATGTGAAGCATGTGGTGAATGGATGCTTCTTTATTGTCTAATCACTCTTAGGAATTGTATTACGAAGTGCATCCAGTCCTTTCTTGGCTTCTAATGAAGTTATAGGAAGGAGGAGAATTCTTAGTCTTCAATACTTTTAAACGAAGTATACTTGTTCACAGCATTATTTTTGTGAAAAATCTACATCAAGACAGGAAGTGACTGATGCTGTAAATTAAGGTAGCATGCAAATTAAGTGCTGCTTGCTGAGTAGACATATAGTTGGCTATTCACTAATTTGTTCATTCTGATTTTTCATCTTCGATGATGCCGTTGATGCTCACCCTTCTTATGTGTATCAAATGATTTTGGATGACGGTTGATTCATGAGGACTTAGGCTGCAAATTAGAAAACCAAAAGTATTGTCTTTTTGAGAGTAGATCAAGAATGGACTTTATTGCTCGCAGACTAACAGCGCTAGCAATAAAACCAGTAGACTGAAAAAAAAGATCAATGTCGACTTTTACCTCTTGATATAAAAGTCGATCATTTTTACCTGTTGCTTCCAATTCAGCTACAATAATTGGCTAAGAAAAATGGTGCATGTTTTGGAATAGCAATGTCAAAGCTGGATTTAAGCTTCTGGTTGAGCAGGTTGCATATGAAATACCTCATATTGCATAGTGGTGACAGAGTCGCTAGCTTTCTGATAGTAATAAGCTGCAGGTGATTGATATGCTTCTCTTCAAGGGGATGGAAGAACTCAATAACGTTACAGAGCATGCTAAGCAGAGGCACCACATCATTGGCCAGTATGTGGTGGGACGTCAAGGGCTTGTGCAGGATTCAGGCACAAAGGAGAAGGGCTTGTCAGATTTCCTGAAAAGTTTTTATAAAAGCAACTACTTCTGAGCTTTCATCATGGGTATGTCTCGCCAAAGATTGTGATTTCAGGTGCAAACTTTTCGAATAAAACTTGTACTTGCAGTTGCTCTTCTACCTTGGGGGTAATCCCTCTTTTCAGCTGAAAACTCGTTTGCCTTCATGTGTACTTTATTCTTTCAGTTCTATTCTTAGTCAGTTGCTTGAATATGGGAATCATATCAACTCCAGACATGCTGGACTACAACCGAGTAGGGCATTCTGGCATATTTATGTGTTGCAGTTTTGCTAGGAGAAGCTTGTCAATTAGAGCTCAATATTACCGATCAAAAATTGTTTTCTGAGTCTTGAATTAGGAAAATCAGGGAAATGAGGCAATTCTGCTTTAAGTCTCTGGGAACGGGACTGTCAGTGGATTTGTTTGACACGTACAAATCGATACATCGAGTAATTGTTTGAGCATTGAAGGATCTTCTTAGAGCCGTAGTCCTAGATGCTTTCTCCCGCGGTTTCTACTTTCGGATGACTTCTCATCGAACTTGCCCTTTAGTAGCCAAAACTTACGAAATAATCTTGTCTTTCTACGTCATACATAGAATGTAAAGTGAAGAGCAAATTGATTGTTGTTAATGAAAAACTCGATATTTTTGAGTGGTTGCTTAATAAATCTTCTATTTTCTTTTCTTGTAGCGCATACTCATTTTTAACAGTCGTATCCCTATTTTCTTCCTGAAAACCGTCAACATCCATCTTCAATTTTGGATGAGCATAACGCGTAAAAGCAAAAATCCTAAAGTAGAGGTTAGCTCCTCTCCAACTTCTGCGGGGGGGTTCGCTTTTTGAGTGAAATTTAATATGAAATACGATGAGAATAGTTGTGAAATTACGGGGTTAACAATTTGCTAATTACAAGTAAAAGTCATGTTCAAAAGGTTTAGAGAAAATTCCCAATATCCCCTTCGCGTTGCACCCACACGCCACTTTGTGTCCTTCAATCTGTCCTTAAAACTCTTACATAAACAAAAGTTACAAAACCCTCGTTCGCATCTTACACAGAGTGGAATAGTGGCGAGAGCATTCCAAAAGAAAAATGGCAATTTTATGTTCCGTTGATTTCGCAGAAAATAATTTTTAGAAAAATTATTTTCGAATTATTTTCGCATTTGATTCGTGAAAAATAAGATAGTATAAGAAAACATTTTTCACCCATAGAAAAAATCCCTTCAAAAGTGGAAAAAATGTTTTCCTCTTTTTGAGAAGAGAAAAATATTTTCCTTATTTTTCTTTCTTCCTCTCTTTCATATTTTCTTTTTTTATAATTACCTTTTTACTTTCTTTTCATTTTTTATTTATTTTTGAAAAATGAGAACCTGAAGTTTTTACGAGGAGCAGACTAGAAAATTAAAGAGGATATTTGGTGCTTCTCTAAAATTGCAAGGCGCCCTGGATAGGTGGCTAGGAGGAAAACAGGTCATGCTCGACACATCAGGAAAACTTGCTGCTTTATTCTATGTTCTCCGAGCCATACTGATCGGTCCAGAAGAGTGTATTCCACATATCGCGCCTTGCCGGGTACCCACAAGTCCTCATCAACAAATTTGTGATGATTAGAAACTAGTTTCGGATCAACAGAATCATTCCAAGTGCTTCCTCTAACAATCTTACCAATTCACTCCAGAAACTTCAACAGTAGTTGCACCAATTATTAGATGACTAATGAACAGGAGTGCCTACTCCATTAGCAGTATCCTCAATGATAACAATCCAATCCCAACCTATGATAGCTTAACATACCATCAACCAATCCTCTGTGATTTCGTGTCTAAGAAAGAAAAAAAAAACAATTATAACCAAAAGAAAGAAAAATAGATACTGAAGCAAAGTAGAAATCAGCCAGTTCTAGATCCGAAACTACATCAAAACTGATAGCTTCCTACAGATCACCAATGTACATGTCAGCCTGCATAGACCGTGAGCTCTTCATTCTCTTGGACGGGCAAGCCAGAGGGAACTAAGGGCCCGAAGTCGGGAGAAATAATCATGAATTGCGAGGAGCGCGCGAGCTGACTGACGAGTCGTTAATAAGCGATTCATTTGTTGTAGCGTCTGTTGTCGCAGGTTATCAGCCTGGTGGCGGCAATCGGAAAGAATTAAGTTCCGATTCAGAATAAAGCACAAAGCACAGACAAACAATAACCCGATGACAATGTTGCAGGAAATACTTGGCAGCACGAGATACTATAATCAGTTTCAGGGGCTCCCAGGATGTTACCTTAGACCTTGTCACCCGCTCATTCTAAGGATCATAATAGCCCGCAATTTAATTGAATAGTATGTATCATAAAAAGGCAAAGTTATACAACAAGTTTACGAGGTTTGTCATTACAATCAATTTTTGCATGCTTTGCTAGCAGGAAACATGAGATACGGTTAACAGTTGATTCCCTCTAGATATCTACAGCAGGATCTAATGGCTGGCTCTACTAAAAAAGTGCTCATATGTCTTATAAGCAGCCCTTATCAGATCATACTGCTATTAGAGAAAAATTCAGAAAATTCGGTTTGACATCTATTATGAGCTATATGAACATCCCCAAAATGTTTAGACATCAATTAGACAGCAAGCTACCTAGAAATGCTAGACATTGGAAATTGACATGCGGTCAAAGATGAAATGTTCTTTCCGTCGATCGATGGAAAATTAATTTTGAAAAGCCAGGAATAATATTTTCTCGAGTTTGTCACCAGAGGGAATGTTTATAGACACAGCCCTAGCACCCAAAAGAAAAACCCAATCCACGTTTGTTGAAATTCAATACTAGTATCCAAAGAGATCAGTAGATTGATGTTATACTACCTGGCGGATAAACCCATCAAGCGTCCCTAGCTTTCCCATAGCCATGGCCATTTGACCCATGTAATTTGCCACATTGCCAGATGAACCTGAAGAGCCCAGAGAACCGCTGCACAATGTCTCAGCAAGAGATTGTTGCAATGCTTCCATCCCTTGAGACAACGCATCTTCTGCCTGCTGGGACGATTGCTGCAAGTTTCCGATACCCGTCAGCTGCTGCTCTGTCAGTGGCTCCAACTGGTTCACAAGAAGCTGCGCAAACAAAGCCATCAAGATAATTATGCGGTGTTGTTGGGGTTGGGGTGGGGGTTTTGGGGGGCAAAGGTTGAACATGCAAAACAATTATGCAAGAACATGCAATTGCATTATTCATATCAACCCACATGCTGGAAGTTAACAAACTATTGTCTGACCAAGGAAACAAAAAAGTTACTGCACAAGGCAGCTTAAGTTCTAGTCTTGCTTTCACTTGAGGGAGAATAGCGTAGCGTGCATAGGTGTATAAAGCACTGAGGGTGTGATTGGCAGATGCGCTTCATTCACAACAGATAGACAATTGTCTCTTTTACCAAGTTTGCAGATGCGTGGTTATTGTATTCCAAGAGTGAGAAAGGTGAGACAAGGGCAAGTCACGTCATGTGTGAGTGGAGTAGTGAACGAATTAATATAGGGTGGTGATTTCCCACCATGGAAGTTACTCAAGACAGATTGACTATCTTTAATTTCATCTCGAGCAATATACAAGCAGAAAATTTACCACATGTGGGACCTCTTATTCCTGTCAACTTGACGACTCTCAACTATATCCTAACTATGGTTCTCCACTTAATAGTTGTATATTTGGCTGTGAGTGGTCAGAAAAGAGTTGGCATTATCAGCAAGGAACCGATTTCCCCGCAAAACAACGATATCAAAACTAATGATGTCATAATTTGATCACAAAAGGGCAATGGAATGGGCATTATGCTGGAGTGCCGTGTCTGAAAACGTCACAACTTCGAGCATTTACAAACTGAGTAACCAGAATATATTTTAGAATCACCCCAATGAGGAAAAGAAAAGGCCCTTACCTTGAGGAGCTCTGATGGACGAAAACCACCAAGCCACATAAAACATCTCTCAGCTGGTGTTTTCCACATTCCCGACAAGAGATGGAAAACATCATTCTTGGCTGCATTACTCTTCAGCCTGAAGATTTCATCATAATGTGCCATGATACCATCAACAATGATACGGAGCTCCCCATCACCTGCATGGGCAGTCACCGCTGACCTCAGCTCATTGATTTGCCGGTTTTGCTCTTCTAACCACCGCGCATATTCTACGTCAAATGTCATGGCCCCTGCAAACAATGCAGAAAAAAAAAAAAGATCACGAATTATAGATTAACTTAACTAATATAAAAGGTATACACTAACCCAAACTAAAAGCATTCCAATTTGGAACTGTTATGGAACATGCACCTGTTTTATGGCTGGAGCAATTTGACAACTCATAAGGAGGTCAATTCAAGTGACAGAGACAAAGCATGCAAATGACCAAAATGCAACATCTAGAAAAGGTTAGTACATTTTTCTCAAATTTCTGTAGAACAACTCGACCTTCTCCTCAGATCATCAGAAGAGAAGCCTTCAACATATACTCCCCACTTACCAACCAATGTTCACAAAGCTGTTCGTTACCTTTGCAACTCTTCGGCGCCCACCCACCCACCACTACTACCAACCACTTTGCATAGCAAAATCCTTGTTGCTGCAAACCTGATACCTACACAATCATCTCTTCGGCATCCACCCACCGACCACTATTACCAGCGAATAACTGATCCACTGCCCTTTCCACCAAATAGAATGGCATAAGGTCTCGTGAACTCTGACCATGACTTTTCCTTAAAATTCTCATACCATTAAATCAGTCGAACAAATCATTTGACACGGTGCATAAGCATTACATCCAACTTCTAAGTGTAATCCACCGAGGATATTTCAACTATATGTTATCCTTTTCTGTCTTACATCATCCCTTCACTGTTCCTCTGTTGCTAAATGCATACTTTTACTACTTGAAATTGTTGGAAGGACGCGACAGTCTCATATCAAGGCAAAAAAGTTGTTGGTCCTGCCATATTCACTAACGTTCATAGGAGGAATTGACCAGTATTAGGTTTTACAGGCATTAGCAACTCAGAGTAACCCAAATGTATCTGATCTGCATACTGTTCTCAATTAGCTTGCAAAGCAGAACGGTGCTTGTTAACTAGTATCCATAAGCTAGCTATGGAAAAACTGCATCTAAATGACACGTGGATAGAAGAATACCATTTCCACCGGCTGAGTGAGCTTGGTCTCCTGAGCTTGATATGAATATCCCCTAGAGGAAGAAATATTAAGTCACATTTCAAATGTACAGATGACTTTTACGGAAGTGTCTGAACTGAAGATATCTGCTAACTTGGAAAGCAAGCAAATGTTACCTGTTGTCTTGCTCGCTGGAGTTCTTGCTCTAATTGAGTTAGCTTCAAGCGGCTACTCTCCAGTTGTTGGACATATGCCTAAGAGATAGGTAAAAGAAAAGCCTTTGGTGAACAAATAGAAGAGGTGTAAACAGACAGACACATACCATGATGGATGATAATCTGCGAACATACTTTTTTCCTTAATCGGCTTTTTCTTGCCGCCTCGCGGTTTTGAGCAAGCCTGCGAAGAGTCTGCATGTCGATTTGGTCCAAGAATCAAAGACTTCATTAGCTGGCTAAAACAACAAATTAATCTCATATGCTCAAACCAAATTATGCCGTATGACCTTTTGATCGGTCTTGTCCTTTGATCTATCACTGGAATCATAGGCAACCATAGCTGTAGATTTACCCCTGTCAAACTGCACTATGGACAGTTACATGTTATATCTCCGTATATACTGGACAACACCAGGACCATCTCCAAAGCAATGAGCACTCTTCATGAGACATGTTAAATATACACAAGCATAGACTGGAAACATATAAGAACTATGTATAGTTTCTTTACAATCAGAACAGCCAATTTTTTACAATTAAACTTGTACGAAGAAGAAATGATGCAGAGAGTGAAAAGAGAGTCACCCTCTCATTCTTCTCATCTGTGTCGTCGGTTGAGATGTCGGTTCTCGGACTTGCATCAGCCATTTGGATTTTTATGATTGTTCTGAATACTCTACACTAATACTGGTCTCCACGCAAGATTTAGGGGCCAATCCTTTTTGAGCGGTATCCTCCAAGATGTCAACAGAGTCCTTGCACGCCTATTGTTAATGGATGTCTGACTGTTTACACCATAACAGCATATATTAGGAGAAATAAAGGAATCAACATGATACTTTCTTATCGCCTTTGGTTTGAATTAAGGTCTTGACACTTCAAAGGTTGCATCACACTGCAGTTATGGCAAAATTAGAGAGACAGAGACAGAGAGAGACAGAGAGAGACAGAGAGAGAGAGTATTCCAGCGCTATAGATCAGGACACAAGATATTTGGCATATAAGGGACATCTACGTGAGGAGATCAAAATATGCTCGTAAATTCACCAATACGTGAACAGCCGACTCACCAATAAGAGAAACGCAAAAATCGAGATGGATTCTAGATCACTGATTGCAGATCAAGGTCAGCATCCCACTCACTTCAGGCATTCTCATTCGCTTCACCGAACTTCGATGTTTCACAACCCCCGATTTTATGTCACTTTCTCATTGCTCGGAATAATGTAAAATTTATCAGCTCAATGTGAGGTCAGGATTCTTATTATGGAGAGGACCCAAAATTTGCCTCACAACAACTTCAAAATTGCGAGCCGATTCTTTCACTGTGGAGCTGTGCCCTTCTTTAACTGCTTCAAGCAAATGAGAATTTAATGATCAGAAGGGTGACAAATAAGGACATTTTATGAAACAAAAACCTATTGCGATTAGATACATAAAAGAACAAATAGATAATAGACTTGTCAGCACCAGAGCAGATGCCAATTTAAGCACACATCTCAAGAGAAAATTCTCCGAGAATAAACATACACACCAACCATCCATTACAACGACATAAAACAGGAACTCTTTTATAAAATTTCATGGCGCCTGATTCAAATATGTCAACAGTAACTGATAGCCGACAAACAACTAGAGCACAAGTAGTCCCCACATGTATTACATTGTTTTGATAGACATCTTTACACTTCAAACAAGTCGCGAGTGATATGTATTTCCATCACAATTGCAGAGCACTAACATGTAATTCATCGGAAATCTCTCTCTGAGACAACTCACAGCCACAACCCAAGACCCTAGGGCTTAAAAGAGTCCGGTTGGGACTTCATAGACGAGGTTAAGGAAATAGGATACAAGCTCCCACATCATGTGAATAAATGATAATCTCATCACAAAGTATTTCGAAACACATATACAGAGAAAATTGAGGCGGCTCGACAAGAAGCAGAAGCCAAATCAAAGGACGACCCATGAAAAAAACAAAGTACGCTTTGCCAGGTGCATAACTTTGAGGATCACGCCTTTGTGTAGGCAAAGATGGACCATACCTTAATCTAACACGGAGCAACTGCAGCTGAACTAAGAAGAAGATCCATGAATTGCCCAGATAGAACATAATTTCGAGTATGTAAAATCCATTTCCCAGAATCCACGAAATGATGTTAATGCTGACTCGCAAGATTTTTGAATGAGCAGAGCCGAACTGGGGACGAAGCAACGAGATTCAAGAACAGATCTCCAACTCGTGGAGTCACGAATGCTCTTACCCTCTTGCGAGAATTCGATACTTGAAAAACCCCAGAAGTCAAAATCAACCGGAAGAACAAGCAAAGTCGGATCAGAGTCCAAGTCCTTTGACTTGGCCAAGAAATTATTTATAAACTCCCTCTACAAGATGAGATTTTGAGCGAAAACCCACATGGGAAATTGATGTGAGAAGAAAGATGGAGTGATGATTTGTGTCGTATTAAGTGAGCGAGCGAAATTGGAGGAAAGGGGGGGAAAGGGGGAGTGACGCTTGGCTCAACTCTACCCAATCTCCCAGGCGTTCACTTTCTTTCGTTGTTTCTTCCTCCGCTTTTTCCAAAGACAAGCGAATTTTCTTTCCGTTTTCCTTTGTTTTTCTTGTTTACTGTTTCAGTTTAGTGCTTTGACAACTCGTGTTTGTTTTCTTGTGTGCTTATTTTAATTTCCTGTTGGCAGTGCCCGATATTCAGAGGATTCAGACAGCCTTTGCCACCTGCAAGAATCCAAAAAATGGCATCATCCACCGTTCATTTTTTTCATCTCAACCACTAAATCTTCTCTCTCTCTCTCTCTCTCTCTCCGTTTATAACTTGCTGTTGCTGCTAAGAAGCAACGACATGAATATCTCAAATTTTAAAGAAAGAAAGTACATGCACAGAAGTAGTAATTCCGACAAAATAGGAAAGAAAAGGGGCAACTTGATATTGATTTTCGTCGTTAATAACACTTACCACTTAACACGTTTTGTGTCCTTGACATGTTTTTTTTTTTTTCCATCAAATCAGAATTCAATGCTAAAGTTTAAACAATTTTTTGCATTTTCCAACCATATTCCGTATTCAACCAAAAAAAAAATTACATTCGGTAGACAACATTGAAGAAAGCTAATGTAATTGAACTTACCGTCCTTAAAAGAAAGAAAGAGAGAGAGAAGGAAACAATCATATTTTTCAATTAAAAATGTAATGGTGCGTTATCGATACCTATATAGGTCAAACTTTAATGTCGCTACGTATTTGTTAATATAAAGCGATTGTAGACAATGCATCATTTATCACAAGTGTTGGATGTGAATCGGATTTCTTTAAACTTAATCAAGATTTATAGTCCATTTTACGGAAAGAAAGATCTATACATAGATTTTCAATAACGTTAATTAGGCGAATCCTCCCTCCATAAAGTCAATTCGGACCCCTAGATCAATGGATAAGGGAGAAGGGAGAAGTTCAGAGGACGCCCCCGTTATAATAAGTCGTATTTCGTCGTAATCCCGCGAAAAGATGGGACGAGGTATGACTCAAGCCTGAATCTTTAAACGCGAGCCCAGCCACAATACTCAAGCCCAGCCACAATACCGAAGCCCAAGCCCCGAAAGTGAAGCCCAATTGCCTATTTTCGAGGCCCTTTTTCGGGCTCGAGCCCAACCGGACACGGACACATACGATACGGCGTCGTTTTACGGTAGTCGGGACCCACGTGCGACCTCGTTGTGTAGGAGTCGTGACCCACATGTCCGGCATCGTTGCCAAATTCTGCACCGCACAATCCAGCGGTCCGTAAATCCGGGACGAGAGTCCGTCCGGTCAAAAGTGCGACTTGCGTGGAAGGAACCGCTCCCCCGCCCCTCGAACGACGTCGGCACCATCGCCGTTTTGGGTCGCGAAAGCGAGATGTCGTTTTCCCCATCTACGATTTTTTTATCGAAACGAGGAGAGAGAGACACACACAAACACAAACACACGCACTTTTTGACGTCACGGGGTGGCGTGTCCTCCAAATCTGCAGCGCACTACGCCACCACGTGCCGGCCCCACCTTGAATTTTGGGGTGGGCGTTCTAGATGTACATGGGGGAGCGAGTGAGATTGTCAACAAAACCGCTGCTTGTCTTTTTTTGTCTATTTTCCTAGTCCTTGACAAAGTTTGTCTCGTTAAAGAAACTGTGGAGGCTATTTCCTTCCTTTCCTAATGTCCCCGATTGATGTCCCCATTGGCACCTAACTTCTAGATTGTTGTGTTGCTTCCTCGGCTCCTTCCGGCGAGCGCATCGGCACGATTCATTTTGGATGTGAACAAATTTCGTGAAGTGATGCGTTCGTCTTGACCTAAAAATCAACCTCAAAAGCTACTAGTCGCGACTCTTCCTTTATTTTTAAAAATCAACCATGAAACTAATTAATACGACCTTCGTGAAATTAAATATGACCGTGATTAAAACTTGTCAAGCAAACGCGTCAAATCCCGATCGTCAATTGACTTACTACCTCGATTTTGATTTCGAGCTTGATTTTTTTTTTTCGAGTGCAACTCATTGTTATTATCTATTATACACATTAGAATCATACCGCTTCATCTACTAAACATGTGTCCTCAAATTCACGGAAAAACTACATGTAAGAGATCGACTATCTTCAAATCTCCCATTCCTTATCTACAAAACTAGATTTAATTGACAAACACCCTTTTCTTGGATTGGAGCTTTACTCGAATTAAACTATAAATATGATATAACTCTCATATAGATTATCTTTTCTTTTCTCGATTAGTTTATTCTTAAGGAGATGACTCTCAATAATTTTTTTTTTCCGTTTTTCACAAGACAGTCAATTAGCGAATTTACAACGACGAATTACAAAAACCTGCGAGACAAATCCTCCGGATCAATAGACCCGAAAACATTTCACGGAATACCACGCGAGAAAATGTCATAAATCCACTTCGCTCTTTGATCATTTGACGCGACTGTGAATGACCCCTCTCGAGGTACAAAATGCTCCCATTAAGAAAAGCTTAAAAAACAAAAGAAGACATATAGTCACCATTATTAATCAACAACACGACAAGAGCAAATCCCAACCGAATTCGGATCGTCTAATATTAAGATTTTCGTGACATGCGTAATATCAGGCCGTCCAAATAAAAATAAACGTTTTGATTTGAGCCACATCATGTGTTGAAAGGGAGGGCAAAAATATGGGCGAGAATTTTTTTTGAGTTTGAAAAATTTTGAATCCCAAACGTGACTCAAATTAGACCTTTCATTTTCATTTTCAAGGTCCGATTTGAGTAAAGTCATGCATGTCATAAAAATCTCAATATTAAGCTATCTAAATCCCAACTTAAGGTCCAATCCGAACCGCACATCATCTCCTCCGCACACTGTTTCGAGGACGACGCTAATGGTTGAACTTGAAATTCGTAGCCTATCATGATAATCTCGGACACGACAGACGAAAGATTAGGCTAAAAAAAAAAAAAAAACTCTCGATATGTCCTCACATGGCTCACATTCAACGTACGAATGGGCCCCCCCTTCTTCCTCGACAGCGATGTCGAGCAGCTGTTCACATTTACGAAAATGGGATCGTGGGATGATACCTCCCACGTCCTCGTCACCAAGTAATCGACCCCGGGCAATAAGACTTTCAAAGGAAATCAAAGATGAGGACCAGCTTCCCGGTAACTTCCCCCCGCCCGCTAGTCACCGAGCCAATGTCGTCGAGCCACGTGCGCCCGGTTTCAAAGGCTGCGTTTCGGAGGTCGCGGGTGGCTGCGCACGTGCGTTATCCAGTATTGTCCGAACAACCCGAAAGCCAGTCCTAGGAGGGAGGTGAAGGTGTCACCAAACGGACCGTGCGATTCCGGGTCATTTAAGCATCTCTCCCTCTTGAAACCCATCATCAATCGATTGGACATCTCTCTCCCTCTTTTTCTCACTACTCCTTTCCCCGAAACATCCTTAATCCTCGTTTTTTCCACGGCCCAACTCTTCCCGATATCGTTATATAAGGGCGCTCCATGCCCCGCTCTTTTCTCCTTGCTCAGAGACCCCAGCGCCTCCCTCCTTTTTTCTTTTGTCGTGAGATTTCGAGGTTCGGTTTGACATGAAAATGGACGTGCTTGGTGTCCACCTCCACCACCAGAAGAAGATAGCCAGCAGCCGGAAGCCGGCCGGCGCGGCGCGGAGGAGGTCGTTGGCCGATAAAGGGATCAAGGTCGTGTACATATCCAGCCCCATGAAGGTGAAGACGAGCGCGGCCGAGTTCAGGGCCACCGTCCAAGGGCTCACCGGCCGCGACTCGGACGTTGCTCGGCTCATGGACGCCGACGGCGACAAGCCTCGGGGTGGATGCGCTGACGAGAGAGGGTTCGTGGCGGCCGGCGACTATTGCGTGGCAGGTAATAGTAGCAGCGTCGGTAACAATAACTGCGGTTTCGGGATCAGTAGTCACAATAGCTCGAGCTGCGAGTCGCCGGCCGAGTCGGACACGGTGTTCGAACAGTTCGAAGCCGGGTCCGTGCACGGCGGCGGCGAGAGAGGGATGGCGTTTCCATCCAACTATTTCCATGAGTCTGCGTTCCTGGACGTGCTCAGCTGCTTCGATACCATGGCTTGATTTTTTTTTCTTTCTTTCTTTTCTGGATGTACGTTGTAGAGTTCGATGCGGGCGGTTGCAGCTGCACAACACCGCCCCCGCCCACCCACCTCTATGTAATTACTCATGTCTGCATATGCCTGTATCGCTATTATTTGATTTTTGGGAACCTATGAATAATGCTACCGGCGCTACCTGTAGAAATATTTCCGGTTCGGTTTTCTTAACCTACTTGTATCGAATGATCAACCAAACCGATCCATACACGCGCCGCCGTAGTAACGACCAAGAACTGTAGAAGAATTTTCCGAAGATCCGATGTGGCGAACTAAAAGTCGAGTCTCTTCAAAAACATGCGCCGGAGCGAACACGATCTAAAAGTAGAAATGATTCTGCGGCTAGACATGGGTTTTGCTGATTTACTAGATATCAGATGCCGCGAATATGCCCGTTTTGATTGTGGTCGAGGTTGCTGGTAGACGGCCTAAGCCATCGCGCGCAAGTGAAGGGGAAGAAAGATCTAGGGAACATTGTCCAAAACACTTTTGTCAATTTAGTTAATTTGATCAATTATGGCCTGAGATGTTGACGTGAATCGCAGTCATTCTACATGACACCGCCGAATCGGTGTTGATGTAGATAATTTTAATATTTTTATTTTTTACTATTATTTTGTTTTCTTTCTTTATTTCTTTCTTTCTTTTTCTTATCTTTTTCTCTCCGCCGATCTCTACTAAGGGCAAAGCCCTCATTGGCCCCTAGCTGAGGTCGCCCTCGCCTGAGGCCCCGTCAACCTCCGCTGGCCATCGATGAGGCCCAGTGGAGGGAAAAAAGAAAAAAGAAAAAGGTAAATAAGGAAAATAAAAAAATTATTATAAAAATTTTATTCTCGTCGGCATAGAGGGTGTCACGTAGAATGGTTGGCATTCATGACAGTAATTTCCGATCAAAATTGATCGGATGCACTCAATTAGCAAAATACGAAAATGCTTAGGATTCAATTGATAAAATTAAAAGTTTTTAAGATTAAATTTATAAAAATACAATAGGTTTAGGACTGAACGGTCGCTTCTTGCTACATAAATCTTAAGCACTCTTTTATTTTTTTGTTAATGACATCATTGGTAAAGCGGAGCTTGGGATTTTTCTTCTTTGCATCTCATGCATCGATTAGTTCGAAGATGAGCAAAGTTGAAAGAGAGAAGAGTGCGCCTTCGAAATCGCTTAAATGTGGCCCAGCCCAATAAGAAGTGGAGCTTTGAATAGAAGCACACGGCCCACTTATAGGAGGTTTGTTATGGGACAAGCCCAGTTATTGCCAGGACGGTGAACGACGTTTGAAGCAACGTGACTTTTGTCGGAAACAATTGGGGGTCGCTAAATTCAAACGTTGTCGTTGACCACGGTAAATTAATTTAAAGTATTTTGGAAATTTGATGCCTGAAAAAAACAGAATAGTCAAGCTCCTTTGTGTCATGACCAAAAAAAAAAAAAAAATTCCTTCCCGTGATTTACCTTTTCTTTTTTTCAATTGACTTAATATACCGGTTTTTTTTTCTCTATAATTACATGTATCCTCTCTTAATATCGCTATGCATTCTTACTAAAAGATACCATGTGTTTATGAAAAACTGGAACAATAAGAATAAAGTGCTATAATGATTTGAGTGGAAATATTTCGCGAAAAAAGTCTCATTACAAAGGCATTGCGAATAAACATTTACAATTGGAATGAAACACGAAGCAAAGTGTAGAGGAACATGAAAACTAGTTCACAAAGCTCACATCCGCTGCCGATGATATTGCTTCACTCATAGGAGATATCATGTACTACTGCTAAGGATTTAAACTTTCAGAACAAAAAAATCGCATGCACGATTTTGAATCGAGATTCGATTCTTCGTAACCCTTTTCACTCGTAATGAGCTCCTTAATCTATTCGATGAAACTTGCACTTGAAATTAGTTTAAGCCGATAACTCGAATTTTTTAAATATTAAATCGAAGCAATTCACCGTTCGATTCGGCTATGATAAAGGCGCTTATAAAAGACCTAAATCCTATATAAAAGTCCAAAAATCAATCACGTAAAATTATGAGTTTCTTGCATGCATATATTCCAATGACCAATTTTGTATGCCAAAGTCGTAAATAAATGCATTAACTCCTTTTTATTCGAAGCACACGCGAAAGCGGAGAACTCTTAACTCTCCAATTTTCAAAATGAATGAATTTATTACTATTGACCGTTACGACGTAAATCCCATATAAAAGTCCAAAAATCTATCATGTAAAATTATACTCTTCTTACATGCACATATTCGAATGACCAATTTTGTATGCCAAAGTCGTAAATAAAATACATTAACTCCTTTTTAGCGAAAGAGGAAAACTCTTAACTCTCCCATTTTCAAAATGAACGAAATTCATTACTATCGACCGTTACTATATCGCGTATATTTCGTAGATACGAAACGTAAACGAAACTCAACTCTTCTCATTTCCTAACCGTTTCAGTTATTTGATTCATTTCCTAAAGAGTCCGAGTAATTTTTTCTTTTCCTGAATTTTATTTTCTCTTTCTAATTTATGCGGTGATTTTTTTGCTGGCAGCAAGCAAGCATCTTCATTGAGAAAGATACCACGCGATCGCAACTTGTGTTTTTTTTTTTTTTTTTTTTGAATTAAATCTGTGTTTTAAGGAAGCGCTGAAATCAGTCGTGCTTTACAGGTGGAGGGAGACAGGTTGGGGGGGCAGTGTGGACTCACGAACGAAAAAACAAGCAGCTTCTCTCTCTCTCTCTCTCTGCCTACCTTTGAAAGTCGAAAGAAGAAAAATGGTTCCGCAAAATCAATTATAAAAATATCCTCCGAACAAACGTCACCGGAAAAGGGGGCAAAAAAAAAAAAAAAAAAAGAAAGAAAGAAAGAAAGAAAAGGAAAACTTTCTATCTCTCTCTCTCTCTCTCTAAAACCCTCACACATTCTCTCTCTAGAGCTCTCTCTCTTCCTCTCGTCGTTCCATCGATCGATCGATCGATCGATCTATCCAGGTCCTCGACTTCAACTTCGATCGCTTCGAGTCCCGAACCCAGTCCCTAATCTAGCACCATTCGGCGCTCTTTCCCACCTGCTCGCTTCCAGCTTCTGGGAAGGTTCTAGAGAGAGAGAGAGAGAGAGGGAAATCGGAGAGGAAATGAAAGTGCCTTGTTGCTCCGTCTGCCAAACGCGGTACAACGAGGAAGACCGAGTGCCTTTGCTCCTCCAATGCGGCCACGGGTTCTGCAAGGACTGCCTCTCCAGGATGTTCGCCGCATCGCTCGACAACACTCTCCCTTGCCCCCGGTGCCGCCACGTCTCCTCCGTCGGCAACTCCATCTCTTCCCTCCGCAAGAACTACGCCGTCCTCACCCTAATCCACTCCAATTCCACTTTGCCGGCGAACTTGGACGTCGATTCCACCGACGACGAGGATGATGCCGACGGGGAAGCGGAAGGCGAGGACTCGCGGACGCGGCGCGGGGCCCTGGCCTCGAGCTCCGGCGGATGTGGGCCGGTGATCGAGTTGGGGACCCACCAGGAATTAAAATGGGCGAGGAAGATTGG
The DNA here is from genome assembly GCF_020921035.1 of Rhodamnia argentea. Classification (NCBI taxonomy): domain Eukaryota; kingdom Viridiplantae; phylum Streptophyta; class Magnoliopsida; order Myrtales; family Myrtaceae; genus Rhodamnia; species Rhodamnia argentea. The sequence continues at coordinate 1,417,870 of NC_063154.1, read as the reverse complement.
GGAGGGGAGGAGGGCTGGAGTGGAGGTGTGGGAAGCGGTCATCAGCAGCGGCAGTGGGGGGCGGTGTAGGCACCGTGTGGCGGTGAAGAAGGTGGCAGTTGGGGATGATGCGGCCACGATGGATATGGAGTGGGTGCAAGGGCAGCTTGAGAATTTGAGGAGGATGTCAATGTGGTGTAGGAATGTGTGCACTTTTCACGGGGCTATTAGGAAAGAAGACGGTAGCTTATGCCTTGTCTTGGATAGGTGTCACGGGTCGGTGCAGTCAGAGATGCAGCGCAACGAGGGGAGGCTGACACTGGAGCAAATCTTAAGGTTCTATTGAGAAGCTTTTTCATATGATTTTCCTCTATGCTGTAAAAGAATTGGTACTTAAGCGAAATCGAATAAATAGTTGTACCCTTATGCTTGAGGTTCAAAGTCGGTACCTTTTTAGTGGGGTGGGTGAGATCTGGAAGATGTCTATCATCTGATGTCTGATTTGTTAGTACATTTTGATGCAATAGGTTATGGAATTTGCGTGATTGATTCTTCTTTTCCCCTTTTGCACCTTGATACCTCGATTGTTTTAGTCATGCAAAAGCGTACTACTATGCTTTCTAAACTCTCATTATAATTGGGTTCTTTGTGGGAGGAAAAGTTTAGTCATTGTGCTTCTTTACCTGGGGATTTGGGCTTCACACGGTAATTCGTCAACATGAGTTAGGGCACCGTTCTTTCTAATCATTCTGCTCGTGTTAATTGTCCTTGGGAATATAGAACATGCACTTGTGTCTGCAGACCTGCTGTGTTTATGCCTATGGATCTCAAGCTACATCAATTAGGGCTGCCTACGAATGCAAGTAATAATTTTATAATGCAGATTGAACTTACAGATTAGTTTCTGTCAACAAGTGATGTGCCAATGGGGCATTACTTGACCACACTTCCTGATTACATCTCAGTGATAAACATTCTTGTCATGTTTACCATTTCTACTTTCTGAGCTGTCCTCCTCCATTGCTGAATATTGGGTAGAGGGGGTCCTGAAAATACATATTTGGGACTGCCGGGAACTATTAAGAGGAAAAAGGGCGAGAGAGATCCCCAGTGGACAAATGAGCAGCTTGCTTTGGGGATTGCAAGGAATCAAGCTTTCACTACCTAAATTTTACTGGAATAAATTGAGTAAAGCCGAAGGATGATGAGTCCACCGTTCTGGAGAGTGTAGTTTGCAAAGATATTATCTTTTTGAGGGTGGTTTTTAATTGTTGGAATAAACTTGCTTGTGGCTCGTGGTGTAAGTTGAAAGCAGAGGTTAGCATCTCCTGTGAAACCATATGCACGAGGCACGAGAAATGAGGGGGTGAGAACATAGTGAGACTTGATTTGAAAACATATATTCTGGAGTTCTTTTGGTATCCTAGGATGTTAATTTTCTGGATAGTGACTGACTGACTGGATGAGAGGGATATTGCATCTACATTAATAGCATTCTGGAATTTAAAGAGGTAAAACACGCCATCAGGTGCCTTCTATTGTGTGCTTTTTGGTGAATTTCGGGAACTAGAGTAAGGATATAATGGTTCTTAAGTTAGATCATTGTGCTCTCTATAACGACTGAATTATCATTGAAGAATGCTGTAAGCTGCAACTTTTAGTGGTTCTTTTTTGTTCTCGGTGAAAATGCTATATCACATTCATGTTATCTGCCAATGAACCTCGTCACGACTTGGTGTGCTCTCTGCAATTGCAGATATGGTGCGGATATTGCGCGTGGCGTAGCTGAACTCCATGCAGCAGGAGTTGTTTGCATGAATTTGAAGCCGTCCAATCTTCTTTTAGATGCAAATGGCCATGCGGTAGTTTCTGATTATGGACTTGCTTCAGTCCTGAAAAAACCTGCTTGTCGAAAAGCTCGATCAGAGTGTGATTCAGCCAGAGTCCATTCTTGCATGGATTGTACAATGCTTAGCCCCCAGTATGCTGCTCCAGAGGCATGGGAGCCGGTGAAGAAGTCCCTGAAGTTCTGGGATGATGCCATTGGTATTTCTGGAGAGTCGGATGCATGGAGTTTTGGTTGCACGTTGGTGGAAATGTGCACTGGTTCTGCCCCGTACGTAGATTTCCATTGTCATTTCCTATCGCTCCCTGTACAAAGATCACTTTAAATGTTTTCTGAATTGTAGAAATTGACACTTGCTGTGCAGGTGGGCTGGTCTTAGTGCGGAGGAAATATACCGTGCTGTTGTCAAGGTTGGGAGATTGCCTCCGCAATATGCAAGTGTCGTTGGAGTTGGAATACCGAGGGATTTGTGGAAGATGATTGGTGACTGCCTTCAGTTTAAGGCATCAAAAAGACCATCTTTTAATTCAATGTTGGCTATATTCCTGCGACACTTGCAAGAAATACCACGTAGTCCTCCCGCAAGCCCTGAAAAGTAATTGTTTTGACCTTTGATTCTCGCATCTGGTCTTCTACTTCTAGCACTTAAGTGGATGTTTTTCCTGATTAATTCATACCCTCGACAACTCTGATTGGTTGGATCTGTTATGTATTTTACTCTGTATGTGCCCTTACAGTGGCTTCACCAGATCTTCCGGTTCAAGTTTGACAGAACCACTTCGTGGATCTGTTTCAGATCTAGTGCAGGATAACACTGGCCTCCTGCACAATCTGGTATCAGAGGGCAACGTGAATGGAGTTAGGTTAGTAAGATACATTCTTCTTTGGTCTCTGTCAGACAATTATGGGGACAAGTTTTGACTTTGAGTTCTGTCATCTGTAGGGATCTGCTCTCAAACGCTTCATCAGGGAGGATAAACAACTCTATATCTTCACTTCTGAAAGCACAGAATCCTGACGGCCAAACTGCGCTTCATTTGGCATGTAGGCGTGGTAGTGCAGAATTAGTTGGGGCTATTTTAGAGCATTGTGAAGCAAATGTAGATGTTTTAGATAAGGATGGGGACCCTCCTCTTGTTTTTGCTTTAGCCGCGGGATCCCCAGAATGTGTCCATGCTCTCATCAGAAGAGGTGCTAATGTTAGATCGAGGTTGAGGGATGGCTTTGGGCCATCTGTTGCTCATGTATGTGCTTACCATGGCCAACCAGATTGCATGCGTGTAAGTCATTGTTGTTGGTAAACTTTACATTCACATAGCTTTCGGGTTCTTTGAATATCTAGCTCTGATGTTTCTTGTAATACAGGAATTGCTATTAGCTGGAGCTGATCCCAATGCTGTGGATGATGAAGGTGAATCTGTTCTACACCAGGCTGTGGCAAAGAAATACACTGACTGTGCTGTGGTCATTTTGGAATGTGGGGGATCTCCATCCATGTCCATTGTGAACTCTAAAACTCTTACGTGAGTATATTGGCTTTTCATCTTTGACCGCTAGAAATGATATGTATGAAAAAGATAGCTAAACGAAAATAACAATTTGAGCTGAAAGAATCTGACTTTAGCACGTCACCTCTTCATAAAGGATAGATGAATTTGGATTAGCTTGAGTTTGTGGAGTTTCTTTTCATTTTAATTTGTGTATAGGGCAGTACTCTTTTGGTTTTTGCTCATAAAGTTTCCATTTTCCATTTTAAAAGATGTATGTCTTCTTTTCTACTTTGATCTCTCCAGATCAGGGAAATGTATGGCTTAGGTGTAAATGTCAAATCATTATCATTTGTAGTTTTGTTTGCCACAGTGACTGGGTCTGGTCCAATTATTTGGGAACTGTGGATTTGATAAATATATTGCGAACTGAATATGAGTCGGATTTAATTGCAACATTTAATCAAGAGAAGGATAAATGGGAACTCTAATTTGTGGAGAGCTCCTCCCACCCCTCAAAATCTCACGCAAATATGTGCATGCACAAACTATCTTTCGGTTATAACAGTGTGCTGGTACCTTCATGGTTCTTCCTTTAAAATGTCATATGAATCATGTATTGAATTATTTTTGTGACTTTGAACTCATGTTGGAGTAAACATGTGTTGTTTGTTTTAGAATAATTAAATATTAAACCACGCCTTCATCTAATAGCTTAAACTTTTAGAATAGTTAGTAGTGGTCCCACAAAAATCTCTCAGTTTGTAAGGATATGGAGCCTGAACTCATGTTGGAGGCATTGCATTTGTTTATGTGCTTCATCGTGTCGAAGTGTACTCAATTTGTGGTCAACAAGTACCATCTCCATTTTTTAGCTCTCTGTTATGATTTCTTTTTCCTTTTCTAGGGTATGCTATTTCAATCTGAAATCACCTAACTCCATATCTTTTGTTCAATATGTGTTCTCATTGGCCTTGGAATGATTGCAGCATAATTTGTCACTCTAAAACTGTCTATGGTGCAGACCATTGCACTTGTGTGTGGCAACACACAATGTCACTGTGGTGAGACGGTGGGTGGAAGTTGCTAGTGCTGAAGATGTTGAAAATGCGATAGATATACCCAGTCCAGTCGGTACCGCAGTATGTATGGCAGCTGCTCTAAAGAAAGACCGTGAATTTGGTATGCTAGATTATAGTGCAGCTCATTTCTTATTTAGCTTCAATGCCTACTCTGTTTGATATCTTCAGTCTTAGTATTTATTGTTCCTCTTGGAAACATAATTTGTTGCAATCTCTCTAGGATTTCTTGGTATGATTACCTTGCTTGTCACTTGTGTTGAAAGTTTCTTCTGCTGTCATTGTCCTATAGAAGGGAGGGAGCTTGTTCGAGTGTTGCTGGCTGCTGGAGCAGATCCAACTGCTCAAGATGCCCATGGGAGAACAATTCTGCATACAGCTGCTACGGCTGATGATGTTGACTTGGTCAAGGTTACATGTTTACTTGATACATGAGCTTGATTTTCGTCTGTTGCTTAATATTCTCTATATAGGGACTTTTGATGATCTTGTTGATTTGTGGCCACTTGGAGGAACTATTTTGTTACTCTTTTCCTGTAAACATGTTGCAGGCTATTCTTGATGCTGGAGTAGATGTAAACATCCGGGATATGCACAACATGATACCTCTTCAAACTGCCTTGAGTAAAGGGGCTAAATCTTGTGTCGGATTGCTATTATATGCTGGGGCGAATTGTAATTTACAGGTTTCTCTTCTCACTTCCTTATCTATTGTTGGTCCTTCCTTTGCTGGTGTCAATGCTTCCTAGCAATGACCTGCCCGTAGTGTTATACGCTTATACTAGCGTGCTTTCCTTTTCTGTTATTGGGTGAAATTCTTGGGTGGGTGTCGCAGACCCCCCCTGCTTACTGTCTCCTCTCTCTCCTGTCTGTTGATCTTTATAAATATTCATTTCTGTATCCATAAGAAGCTGTTGCCTCATTGCTGTTTCTAGCATATGTTACCCTTTGAAGGATTGATTTTGAACTTACGGATAAGATCTTGTTCCTACAAGCAATTGTCTCTGCAATCTTGTACGCTAATGTCATATCACAGATGACATTGGAAAAGTGCTCTTGTGGGTATCCACAGTATATTTGCTCAGAAGTATATATTCGTCTAGTTCTTGCAATGATTTCTTCAAGACAAATTCCTTTTCAGTATCGTATGGTGCTCATGTTTGCTTTTGCTAGAGTTCACTGGTCAAGTGGTGGTGAGACCAGTGGAATTGTTTTGATTATTTATATGTGATACTGCCTTGGTATATGCTTTGGCAGATGATATAGTGCTGATAGTTGAAACCCAAGAGTAAAGAAAATTTTGATTCTAATGTTCAAATGCCCAGGAGTAAAGAAAATTTTGATTCTAATGTCAAAATGTTAGGCTTTGTTTGCTTGCACTGACGAGGCACCCATTAGTGGTTTTTCTTTCCAATTTATCACATGCCGTAGAATAGTATTTTTTTTTTCCAAGATTGCTTTGGTGACTAACAATTTATGATACACATTCTCAAAATTTAGGCCTTTTTTGGGAATAATACATTTCAACCATTCAACCCTAAATGGCTGAGATGTATTGTCCTTTTTTAACCTTTTTCTTTCCTTTTTGAATTTTTCTATGATTTCCTCTCCATATCTGGTTGCCTCATGCCCCGCAGCTCCAAGTCTCAAGGAAAATGAGAGGACAAACGAAGAGCCAAGTTTTTGCACCAGTTGCCACGAAGCCGCCTGATGATTGCTGCCACAAGCCCTCACGGCTGTACCTCCACCGACCACCCCTTTCCTTGTTCAACTCATTTGGGCCTCTCCTCTCTCTCTCTCTCTCTCTCCCTCTCTCTCTCTCTCTCTCTCAGCGCATGGAGGTTGCAGCCTCCATTAAGCATCAATAGAGGTTGTTTACCTCCCTCAACCCTAGATCTATAGGTGCATGAGGCTGGCAACCTCCATGGCCATAGTGTTGCCGTTTCGTTTTGCTCAATTTTCGGAGTAATAGAGAGAGGACCTGTGGCCATGGAGGTTGCAACCTCTGCCAATTTGCTCTCTAATGGAGGTCAGCTGCATTCACTACCCTAGATCTGTGGTTGCACAGGGATGGCGACCTCCATAGCAGCAGTAGTGCTGACTCATTGATTCACTCAAGTTTTAGAATGATGAAATGAGACTTTTGCACCATGAACTCCGGCTATGCAAAGAGGAAAAGCAGTGTGAAGGCTGTGGCAGTGATTATTGTTGCGGCTTCGACGGTAGTGGTGGTTAGGGCAATGCATATCTGTTTTATTTATTTTTCAGACTTTCATTTTCAATCTGCTAAAATTATTCAGATTTTTTTTGTAATTTATTGCGTAGTCCCAAAGTTAGGTATTATAGAATCTTAATAATAGGTTTTGCTAAGTACTCCAATTCCACTTTGTTTGAGAAATCCTATTCCATGAATAATCCAAATTCAATTTTTGATTTCTTTCCAAAATGAAGAAACTTAGGAACTGGAAGTTCAATCCTTAAGTCTAGTTCCCCAATGGCCTGTACAAGGCCCGAAGGGTTTTTGTGTGGGTCAATCAAAGAATGAATATATGGAGTCTAAATTTGGTGACAATAAAAGTTAAGAAACATGTTGGTGAAAACCGAAGATCAAGAAGTCCCGAAGGGCGAACACTATTTATTTGTGGATTTGTTTTCAAGAGAAAATGACACAAATGGTCTTGACCTTTGGCTCAATGTGCAATGTGGTTCATGAACTTTTAATTTGTTCAATGTGGTCCTTGAACTTCGACCCAATGTGCAATGCGGTCTTTGTACTTTTAGTTTGTTCGATGTGATCTCTGAACTTTTGGTACATATTTAATTTAGTCGCTGCACTATATGAAAGTGGTCAATGAAGGACTACATAAATCATTTTCATGTAGTTTAAGGACTACATTGAACATGTTTCAAAAGTGCAAAGACTACATTGAATATTAGGTTAAAGTTCGGGGACCACATCGAATAAATTAATAGTTTAGGGACCACATTGTATATTGGGCCACAGTTCGGAGACCATTGTATCATTATTCCTATTTTCTAAAATGATGGTGAGGTTAATGGATATCTCACTCATAAAGTATAAGTAGGATGGATGAAATGGAGAAGTGCTTCTAGAGTTTTGGCTGACTTGGACTTTGGAGAAAATATTATTCATTGGCAATAAATCCGCCAATACACTATGGCATGGATTGTTGGGCGGTTAAACACAAATTTGTGCACGAATTGATGAAACAATGACGAGTATGCTTAGTTGGATGTGCTGGCACACGAGAAAAGACATAGTTGAAAATGAACTTATCCAGGGAAAAGTAGGTGCTTCTCCAAGCGAGGATAAGATAAGCTCGTTTGAGATGGTTGGACAAGTTGAATGAAGGCCTTTGGATTTTCTGGCCTAATCTGATTGGTTTGGGGGCTCGAGGTTATAGGGGCAGGAGAAGACTTTAATAATGTGAAAGGAGAAAAATAAAAATATGAAGCACTGTACAATAGCTTAGAGAAGGATCGACACCAAATCAAGTGCAATTGCAAAAGATGACTCATGTAGCCAACTCAAACTTCTGGTTTTACTTGTCGTTGTTGTTCTTGTCTTTTTATTGTATTTGGTGCAGCATCTATAAAAAAAGCCTGAAATTACAGTTTAGCTACTATTTTGACCTTCAAATCTTGATCTTATGACCTAGTTTAGTTACTGGGATCTTATCTATGCTCTTTTTTCCTGCCAACTTCCTTTTCTTAACTTTTGACAACCTCTGAGTTCTGGATCTCCATATCAGATGATGTGAGCGACTCATTCTCATTAAGTATTCGAGTAGACAGGGTTGAATGTAAACTATAGGACACTCAAAGCTAACATTACCTAAACCTGCATGTGCATGCATGATTTGATGTCTACAAGCATGTCCAGTGCAGTAGTTAGTTGGATGACCAGGCAATCAGCCTGTTCTGCTGTCCACCGGATAATTTGTTCGCATTTCCTAGAAGAGAAGTGGGAAGGGTGGTAAGTAAATGAGTGATACTTTTCATGCTTGCTATAATATACTCGGTGACCGTAGGTAAGCTACTGCTTGAAGTCCTACCACGTTCGAGCATTTCCTTTAATAGCACAGATAAAGTATTCCCTACTACAAGCATTGAGAGTGCCCATTCCTTCACAAGCTAGAATGGACATTCCCACATGACTGCGGTTCCTAATGGAATAGGTAATGAAGCAACCTTGCCACCTACTCGCCACCTACTGCCAGTAAATCACCACCTCCCCAAGTCAAACTGGTGCTTGCTGTTGCACTAGGAGCCGTTGCACCAAAATTGAAGTAAAAATGAAGGACCAAAAACTAGAAGTGCTCATTCAGGGTTCTGAAATTTCCTCCTTTGGTTCATTGACATACCTTGGATAACCACTTCTCTGCTCCTAGCAGATTGTATGAATTTCGTATTTTGAGTTTTCTGGGACACTGGCTTTTTCTCCTATTTTACTTGCTAGAGTAGGTAATTCTACTTTGCAATCTTTCTCCTTGTCTGATTTCTTTGCTTTACCTTGGCAGGATGATGATGGTGAAAATGCATTCCACATAGCTGCTGAATCTGCAAAAATGATACGAGAAAATCTTCAGTGGCTCATAATTATGCTTAGAAGCCCTGATGCTGCTGTTGAAGCGAGAAATCACAGGCAAGTGCCAATACAGACCTACTGCCTCTTTGATTTTACTGTATGTGTAAACCGATGGTCATAATTAGCTATTCATCTACCTAGATACCTTTTTCATTTCTAAGATCTTGCACTAAATTTGTGAGAAAGTTTGAACCTGATGACCTAAGGATGATACTTGTTCTCTTTATTCTTAACATAAACCTGTCCTTGCTGTTTTTTGGTAGTGGTAAGACATTGCGAGATTTCTTGGAGGCCCTTCCTCGAGAATGGATATCAGAAGATCTCATGGAGGCTCTTGCAAATAGAGGAGTTCACCTATCCCCCACAATGTGAGTAGAAAGGTTCTGCTTTTTCAAGCAATTATTATCTATTCTCGGGAACATTATTTTGATTGTTTGCTTCTATATGTTTAGGTATGAAGTGGGAGATTGGGTTAAATTCAAAAGAAGTGTTAGAAATCCTACATATGGATGGCAAGGTGCAAACCATAAGAGTGTTGGGTTTGTTCAAGGTGTTCCAGACAAAGAGAACCTCGTTGTTTCATTTTGTTCTGGAGAGGCTCATGTGTTGGCAAGTGAAGTTGTAAAAGTGATACCCCTGGACAGAGGACAGCATGTGAAACTTAAAGCAGATGTTGAAGAACCCAGGTATGAATTGAATTGTTGCTAATCTTTCACTTGACGGAGCATTCTTTGTAGACGTGGAATTTATCATGCATTGGTCACAAAATACACTCAAACTGCTTCAGGAATGTCCCTAAATACATCCAAAAAAATTTAGTAAGTCTCATTTGGTCACTCATTGGAACTTGAGCTGTTGCTCCTGTCCTGTCAAGTCAAGTTGGTTATTCTGTCTGAGGAAGTAGGAGTTGCCCACTTTTTATGCAGAATTATGGTTTGTAAAAAGAGAATAGTGATTTAATTAGGAGAGCAGGAAATTTCTCATAGAATTGGCTTGATCTGAAGAGAGAATTCGGTATGTTGCTTTGACAAATGCTATTGTAACATCAGGTAGACTTATGATTTCGCTCTGGGTAACTATGTAGTATTTGGACAAATGATGGTCTATGTAGTGTGGCATATTGCAATGCATATAACAATCGACATATTTTGGCATTGATAGCTAATTGTTGTCACTTTCAGATTCATGTTCATGAAATGTTGATGAATTGCTTAGGACAAATATGCATGTTCTTCATTGTCTTGAGCTAGTTCTGCGAAATTCATTGTTTCTGTGCTGTCTAAAGGATATAGGACCTTGCCTGATGTTTTTCTTTATTGTCAAAGGCTTGCCCAATATTTGTTAAGCATTTTGTTAAAGCATTGCCATTTAGGCATCTGGAATTGATCTTGCAGTATGTCTATCTAGGCGCAGTTACCTTAAAAACTCCCATGTTTAATCTGGTTCGATGCTCAGGTTTGGTTGGCGCGGTCAGTCAAGGGACAGCATTGGCACTGTTTTATGTGTTGATGATGATGGCATTCTGCGTGTTGGGTTTCCTGGAGCATCCAGAGGATGGAAAGCGGACCCGGCGGAGATGGAAAGGGTTGAAGAATTCAAGGTTGGGGATTGGGTTCGCATTCGTCCTGGTCTTACCACTGCTAAGCATGGATTAGGCCCTGTTACACCAGGGAGTGTCGGCATAGTTTACTGTATAAGACCAGATAGTAGTCTTTTTCTGGAATTGAGCTACCTGGAGACTCGATGGCATTGTGAGCCAGAAGAAGTCGAGCATGTTGTCCCTTTTAGGGTGAGCAAGAGCCTTCTCTTATTTATGGATGATGCCTTTTTTCTCCTTTTGTGCCTTTTTGTTGTTCTATGGTTCCATTTTCTTTGTTTACTTATGGAATGAAAAATTGTATAATGTTTTTGACAGATCGGGGACCGCGTTTGTGTGAAGCGGTCTGTTGCAGAACCCAGATATGCTTGGGGTCGTGAGACACATCACAGTGTTGGGAGGATTTGTGAAATAGAAAACGATGGTCTGCTGCTTATTGAGATACCAAACCGCAATATGCCATGGCGAGCGGATCCTTCTGACATGGAAAAGTTGGAGGATTTTAAGGTAATGATCATCACGTTGTTTTATATCCTATCCCTCACATTGTCTTTTGCAAAATTGATCTTTGCTCTTTCTTAGGTTGGTGATTGGGTTCGAGTGAAAGCTTCTGTTCCATTCCCCAAATATGGATGGGACGACATCACACGAGACAGCATTGGCATAGTGCATAACTTGGAAGAAGATGGTGATATGGGGGTCGCCTTCTGCTTCCGCAATAAGCCCTTTTGTTGCTCAGTTACAGACGTCGAAAAGATTCCTCCTTTTGAAGTGGGACAAGAGATTCGGATGAAGCCGTCTGTTACTCAGCCTCGGCTTGGATGGTCAAATGAGACCCCTGCAACTGTTGGAAAAGTTGTGAGAATCGACATGGATGGAGCTTTGAATGTGAGTATATTCCCTTCGCTAAATTGGTGCATGCTGCCGCTAGACACAACTATGTAGGAATTATTTGACTGGCTGAGGGAAAACCACATATTTACCTGTGAAAACTTGTTTTCACTAAGATTAGCAGAGGAGTTTTTATGTCAGCTGGTTAAGTTACTGTGTATGATCTTCAGTTGTGTCAATTAGCACTAGTGTCTTTGGTATTTTCTTGGTGGCGCATCTGTTTGTCACTATAGGACTTGCTTTGCTTGAGGCAACTCATATCTGGGAACATGCTATTGATCATTGACTGTTGATAGGTTAAAGTTGCCAGTCGACATAGTTTGTGGAAGGTTTCCCCTGGAGATGCAGAACAACTTGCTGGATTTGAAGTTGGTGATTGGGTACGGTCAAAACCCAGTCTTGGGACTAGACCTAGTTATGACTGGAACAGTATTGCGAAGGAAAGTCTTGCTCTTGTGCACAGCGTGCAGGAGACCGGTTACCTAGAATTAGCATGCTGTTTTCGCAAGGGGAGGTTGATGACTCACTATACAGATGTTGAAAAAGTTCCCGGCTTTAAAGTCGGCCAGCATGTTCGATTCCGGGCTGGTCTGAGTGAGCCAAGATGGGGATGGAGAGGGGCCCAGCCTGATTCACGAGGTGTTATAACTAGCGTTCATGCTGATGGAGAATTGAGGGTGGCGATTAATGGTTTGCCTGGCTTTTGGAGAGGAGACCCTGCAGATATTGAGATAGAGCGGACTTTTGAAGTGGGGGAGTGGGTGAGACTTAGAGAAAATGCAAATAGCTGGAAATCCATTGGACCTGGCAGTATAGGGGTCGTACAAGGATTAGGATATAATGGAGATGAGTGGGATGGGAGCACAATTGTCTCATTTTGTGGGGAGCAAGAAAGATGGGTGGGGTCCACTTCCCATCTGGAAAGGGTTGAAAAGCTGATGGTTGGGCAGAAGGTAAAGGTAAAACTCTCAGTAAAGCAGCCAAGATTTGGATGGTCAGGCCATGGCCATCCAAATATCGGAACTATCTCTGCAATAGACGGTGATGGGAAGCTGAGAATATATACCCCGGCAGGCTCAAAAGCTTGGGTGCTAGACCCGTCAGAGGTGGAGATTGTGGAGGAAGAAGAGCTTCGAATTGGAGACTGGGTAAAGGTGAAGGCATCAGTATCAACCCCCACCCATCAGTGGGGTGAGGTGAGTCACTCGAGCATTGGGGTAGTGCATAGAATAGATGATGGAGATTTGTGGGTTGCATTTTGCTTTATGGACAGGCTTTGGCTTTGCAAGGCTTTTGAGATGGAACGGGTAAGACCGTTTAAAATCGGTGATAAAATCCGGATCAGAGGAGGACTGATTTCTCCACGATGGGGGTGGGGAATGGAGACACATGCTAGTAAAGGCGAGATCGTGGGGGTGGATGCCAATGGCAAGTTGAGGATCAGATTTCAATGGAGAGAAGGGAGACCGTGGATTGGAGACCCTGCGGATGTCGTTTTGGATGAATGCCCAGTAAGGACTTGTGCATCATGATCTCCCATATCATTGTATCTCAAAACGCTGTTCTTGGCTGATATCTGCCATGACAAAGCCGATGCTGCTGGTGCTATACATCCTTGCACATGCAAACCGCTGATTCCATTACGTGGAGGGGGTGGGTGTGGTAATTGCGAAAAAGTACCTGATGCAAAGCGGGATGATGACAGTGTGAAATCAGAATGGGGGGATTTGTCTTCAGTTGCCCAGCCCTAGGAGATCCAGATTCAGCCTAGACAGCAGAGGTAGTGAGATAGGAAATTTGTACTTTATTGACTTTCAATTATTGAGCTGAGGTATATAATTCTGCTCATGTTTGTACAAATTGGACTGTTTTATATATCTGTGAATTATGAAATTTTGGTCTTTCAGTTAGGACTATCTTCAGATACTGTCCCATTCCCCAACTTCTTGGAGGAAATCTATGTTGTTCATCCATGCGTATACTTTTCTGAGTTTGGGCTGATCTGGGCCCATTGTAGTCCCAAACCATGGGCCGAAGGTCGAACGGTCCTCACCTCACTTTGGGCTTTTATGGGGGCTCAAAGTGGGTCCAAGTTAGGTTAGAATTGGACTTTTCTAAGTTTGGGCTGATCTAGGCCCATTTAGTCCCAAAACATGGGCTTAGGTCTAACGGTTATGGGCCTCTATTCGATCGAAAGTTGGGCCCTGACTCTGGGTCTCTGGGCCTCTGTTTGAGCAGGTCTGGCTCGTACTTGGGCCTATCTTAGGTCCACAAATGTGGGCCGAGAAGTTAGTTCGAGCCATGCTGGCAGTCAGTATGGGCTTTCCTGAGCCCAGGTTGGACAGAAATTTGGGCCCTTATTGGGCCACGTTAGCCTGAAATTTGGGCCGAAGTGTAGTTTTCCTCGGCCTCAAAAAAGGCCACAATCTGGGCTTCATTAGTATTTTCTGGGCCCACAGTGGACCAAATTTTGGGCCAGTAAGGTGGGCCTCGGTTTGGACCGAAATGGACCCATTTTAAGGGCATTGAAGCTAAGCCAGGGCCCAATCCGGGAACCGGTTTGGGTAGATCTGGGCCGGCACTTGGGGGAAGTTAGGCCAATTTAATCCAAAAGTTGTACCGAATTTGGGCTTTTCTAGGGCAGGTTTGACCTATGTTGGACCAAACTTGCAAAAGATGGGACTCTGGTTGGGTTGGCCCATTCTAACCCCAACGTCGATCTTTTGAGCCCACGGTTGGCCCTTATCTGGACCTAGATGGGCTGGGCTTTTTTACAAAGGTCTGTCATCGCAGAGATGTACATGAGAAAACGAACATGCGAAACATAACTTCCCTTTCGAACAAAAATAAAATAAAATAAAATAGGATTTCCCCTTCGGAAGTTAAAATAGTTGTAAAGAGTTGTTGATCTAACCCAGAGTCCACAAAATTAGAGTACATCGAAAAATCTACTACGCTTCTCACCGTGAAGCTTTCACCAACTGAAAGTGACGCAAGATGGGAGTGAACTGCACTTGGGTGGCCAAACGGTAAACTGCTGCAATGAACATCTAAATGGATTGGGCAAGCTGATCAATATGATATCAGAGATCAGCATGAAGAGACCTATGAGATGGATTAGACCTAACAAAGAGACCTTCTAAAGCAGCAGCCGCAGGCAACAACAAAAGATTTGCCCAAGGAATTCAAACAGATTCACCGGATTAGAAGCTGACTTTTATGCGCCTCTACTTTTGTAAATTATGAAATCAAAGATTCAATCAAAAGCTTCCTCGCTTTTCTCAGCATGCCAGTTCAGGAAGCCATGCACAAGTGCATCTCTCATCCACGGATGCCGGCAACTCTCGACAGCTTCAGGAATAGTCAGCCAGCTCCTCTGCCGGATACTCTGCTCTGGCCATGATTCAAGCTCCTCCCTCACAAACAATGCAAACATTGCTGCCTTGCATAAACCTTCAGGACAAAACTCATCTTGGTGAGTTTTACTCTTGAAGTCATAATGCCCTAAAAGATCCTGAAATAACAACAAAAAAACTTGGTTGCACATTATAAGAAAGATCAAGAATATACATATCCCCTTTTTCATCTGTGGAGAGAGAGGATTCAGAGCACAGAACAAACACATAGCAGCTGACTAGACATTCACAACGGAAGTATGTGCACATACATTTTGTAGAGAGGAGATCCACAGAACCAAAGATGCAGAGGAGCAGAGTCAAGTGCCGTGCACCTACATGCTACCACATGGCCTCAAAAAAGTATTGCTTATTAAAAGAGCATGTCCTCCGCACGCACGCACGCATGAGAGAGAGAGAGAGAGAGATGATAACTTTCATTGTCATCATGTTCATTTATATTGCGTATTCACATACACCGCAAAACTCAGCTTAAAAAGATCGAGAACGCTCTTTTTCCCCGTTCAAGACAAGAAGAATACATGCAGTAAAGGATGACAACATCCACTGTGCACAATATCATATTTACTCGTTCTAGTTTTTCCAATAACTGCCTTGCAACAGTCATTGTAATCATCGTGATAAAATAACATGGAATAAATAGCACATGCAGTGAAATTATCTCAAGCTACGCTTAGGACTCAAACTACTCTGCTCTAAAAATTCTTGACAGCGCAAAATGGAAAAAAAAAAGTTCCAACAAGTGACATAATCTTAAGATAACTCTTAGAATCACAAAGTTGATTTTCGCGAAAAATCTTATAAAAGAAACATGAACTAAAGATAAGAAAGATTGACAGACTTCATAGAATTTAATACCTTCAACTCTCCTTTCACACCAGCTTCTTCAATTGCTTCCCTCACAGCAGCTGCTTCAACAGTTTCATCGTTCTCCCAGCCTCCCTTGTAGAAATAAAATAAGCTAGTGAAAAAGAGCAAAAATCCGACACGGGAACAACTGATGGAGCTTCGCAGGATGATGAAGAAACATAGATACTTGTATAAAGCAACAACTCACAATCCAACAAACAGAGCTTCCATCAATTCACTACTAACAAGCAAATCTAATGATAATAAAAGTACATCATTTCCCAAAAGACAGTATGCATGCTCAAGCTTATGTTCTCCGTCTCCGGGCCTAAAAGCCCCAAACTACATATAACTAACTTGGAGTAACTGTTTGAATTGTAAGTGTTTATCCCAAAAAACATAAAGCAATTAAGTAATGAGCCAAAAAAAATCCCTGCAAATGTGTGGACATGCATGTAGACAAGTCCACTGTTCCCCAAACCAAGACGAAAATCAAGTGACATAACCCAGGTCCTGTCTTTCCCGGATAAACTTCTGTTCTTAATCACTAAAAGATGTTACTGTGAATCCACAACTCACGGCTTATGAAAAAAGCTCAAATAATCCAAGAATGCGATTATAGAACTCATTCTAGTGTGACATGTTTGCCGCCTAAGATGTAACTCCATTTATGGGGTGGAGGAACAATAGTTTGTATTAAGTCATTCAAAACTAGGTGTTTGCGGTTCAAAAGGCTTATCACAAATATTGGGCACGCACTCAAGACCGTAACACCAATCGTGGTACATGAAGCTATAAGTTAGAATCAACAGCACATCCATCAAATTCATCATAATAGTAGTCACATAAGTTGATAGAAATGTGCATTTCCAAAATGGATTAGGAAGTCAATAAGTGATCCGTTCAGCAAATTCCAAGATTTGTGCAACTCAAGTTCTGACATGTAAAACTGGTTATTGAGCGGAAGGAACAACTTAAGGTAACTACATACAAAAGTAGAAGTGCTTTCCCTTTCAACAAATAGCACACTTGTGTACCTCCGAGTAGTCTATACTACGCACCAACAGAAACAAGAGAAGATGAGGCTATATATCCTTTTCATTTTAGTCTTACATCGGGTGCAGAAAAAGAAATTGCAGAAGAAAAATTAAATACTCCGGCGGGATGACCATTTTCGGTTCGCTTTGAGCTTAGCCACTAATGAAGCCGAGAAGGCTTTAAGAAGTGTTTAGCCATGTCTCAAAACTTATCATGCCAAACAAATAAAACCCCTTCTTTTGAATGAGAAGATGTGGTCAGCAATAATCTCAGTTCCTCACTTGGAATATTACACAACAAAAGCATCTTCACAACCAACAACAGAACTTTTTCCATCTAACACAAGGCTCTAGATACCTATCTCAGGCCAATACACAGCACAAGTATATTCAGAAAAGCGTATAATTACCAGTATACCTTTGGAAACAAAAGACCTGGTCCACTAGTTGAATTGATCATGAGCACCTCAACAATCTTTTCATCGGAGTCACTGGTACATTCTATAGATTGTCTATACCTATAAGGAATACACACGAAGAAGAAGCCACTGAGTTAGTTATCCATTCGGATTGAAGCACCCAAAAATAGGAAAAAATCGAAGAAGAATCTCCTCAACTTTTTCATTTCTTCCTAAACAAAACACCACAGAAAAATGAAGGGCGGTCATCCTAGAATTCACGGAAATGATCTAGTGAGCTTATGACAATTTGTATGATGAACCAATAGTCTCACCAAAAAGGAGTGAAGAAAAAATCAAGAAAGAAGGATCAATAACCGCCACCTAAGAAGAAACCTCCTAAGTTCAATCCCACCGTTATTACTTGATGGAAGTTATGGAAGGTACAGAGGGAGTACAATCTTACGTTTCCAAGTAAAATTCCACAAATATGCGAATTAAAAAGAAGGAGGAAATATCATCTTTTCTCTGTTCACGCTACTTATCCACCTTCTATCCAACCTCCAACGCCAAAAGCCCCAGTGGCAAAGAGAAAGGACAAAACAGAAGTCTCATGAAGTGCCAAAAAACAACTGCCATCCACCACAGGAGAACTCATATTGAATCATGGATCATTCCTAAGAAGCACACTTAATATGAGACATTTAACAACCTTCTACAGCTTCCCCTATTCATCCAAGCCTCTTTTTTTTTCCCCCTCTTTTCAAAAGAAGAATGCCCTTTGCATCAATCATAAGGAAGGTATTTTATGCCTAGAAAGAGGTAGAAGCTGCATTCACTGTGTAAAAGAGGTAGCACTTTCCAATTCCCCAGTATATCCTTCATCTAAGGAATAGCCCTGCGACCACATTCGAAGCAGTCCACAATATGCACCAGAATTCGGTGGAAACAAAACTGACCATTGACGTCTTTTAACAGTATCACCAAACATTAAGATGGTCCATAGACTCGGGTATGTACAGACTCATGCAGCTCACCTAAGAGTGTCGACCTCAACTGGATCAACCCATGGTGGTGGACTTTTACACACTGATACCGAAGAAGGTATGATATTGGGAAACATATGTTTCATTGGACCTCTGTTACGAAGTCAAAGTACATGTTAACCTTACGTAAAGGTGGAACGGCATAATAAAGAAACCCGATACTCCAAAAACACAAAAATTCTCTAATCTACAATTTACTAAATTCGAGGATATTTTAAAATCCAAATCACGACTTCAATCAACAGCAAGCTGAACTGAGAAAGCATCAGGGATCCTCAGAAGAAATGTCAGCATCTGTGATGACTGTAACACTCATCCACTCACAAAGAACAGTCTGCCCAAAATAAATAGACATATAGATGCGCAAAGGACAGGAGAAAGAAACCCATCCCTTGAAACCACGGACACAGAAACCCACCAATATCCTTTTTCCATCTAAGAATGACTCAAAAGACGTTAGGACAAGCCTAGGTCTGGTGCAGATTAAATTAATCATCGATAAACATGAATTAACATCAGAAAGTCAAAAACAAACTTTGCAGGGCGCATCGAATCAAACGGAATTGAATCTCGACAAAGAAAAGTTCAGAAAAGGGGGGAAAAACCGAAAATGACCGTCATCAACACAATAAGGGCCCACTCGTTCCCAATGATAACGACCACGACACCAACAACATAAACTTACGCAATCAACACAAAACATAACCTAATGCAAGAGTTGTTAACGGAAAGACAATGCAAAAAACAAACATCCATCGCCATCCAACGAAACACGCAGAAGCATCATCCTCGTGCGAGATTCACGCACATCGAGGGGGGGAAAAGGAAATATGGAGAGATGCGAGATTTGATCGTACCCGGCGACAAGGCGACAACCGGCCTCGTACCGTTGTTGATGCCGACCCGTCCGCGCCACCAAATCGCACATGCTAAGGATCGAACGAACTAAGGAAGAACGAATAACGTCGTATCGAATCGACGGAATTCAGCAACGATCCCAGTTCCCCTATCTAATCGTCCTCATGCTCGCGACGAGTGGAAAGCATGTGATCCCTGCGTCTATCTCGACGGTTTCGCTCAATGCGGGACGACATTATCCAGAAGCTTCGAGTTGTCGATCCTTAGGGTTTGGGTTCGTTGTTTTACAAAATGAGAGAGAAAGCGAGAAAGCGAGAGAGAGAGAGAGAGGAGGGGGGGGGGGATGGTCGAGAGAGAGAGGAGGAGGAGAGCGCGCCTTGAGCTTGATCAGACGGTGAGGGGACACGGTCAAAGCCACGTCGGGAAGGAGGGGCCCCACCCAGCACGTGGGCCCCACTTTAGAATCAGTTTTGCGAGGGGATGATCTCGTGGATCGCAGTGTATCGTATGTTGCGTGAATCTCACCCTGTATATTCATATGGTATGCTCCTGGAAAACGTGACCGCGAACGGGGATCAACTTTTCAGTTCTCTAGTGTTTTTCGATCGCAAAAAATCTTAAACATGCTTTTCTTGTATAATGAGAGAGATTATTCCATATATGTCTGTATACATATGCCATAATTCGGGCATCATTTCAAATGCATATTTCATTTTAGCACAATAGAATTATGAAAATTTTCGAAAAGTGGTTGGGCATACCATATGCGTCACTTGGTTCACAGCTTGCAGAACGAGCTTAATCATTGGCCGCTATGGCTAGCAAAACAGACTCGAAAAGAAGATGAGTAGGCTGCTCGTAATTTAACTATTTGGTGTTTAAGAATTAATCACGATCGCTTTTGAAGAATCAAAAGCTTACGCCACGTGTATGAGTTGATCGGTGATTTTCTCGAAGGGTCCAGCAAATAGACGTCGAGAGGGTGTTCCAAGGTATATTATCGGTGGGACGTGCGGTCGATTTGAGTGTTAGTATTAAACCAATCTATTAGAGGGGAAATTGATGTGTCCAGGTCCAATCTTAGCCGTTCGTATGGTGAGCGGGTTGACATTACCAAGGATTTCGATTGGGTAGATGAATGCTGCTCCGTAAACATGGAAGCAGCAGATCAAGAGCGATGCAAGATTCACAAAAGGCACGCTTTGTCTGTGCTCGTCCTGCCTAGACACGAGCGAAATTTCGTCCAAAAAACATAAAAAAATGGGAATCCTAGGATCTAACTTCTTCTTTTTGGCTCTGTAAGCCTATATAATCCCAAAGATCGGGCTAATTTGTAATATTATCTCAAAAGTGGAATAAATCCTCTCTCTTTTGCGTGATAGAAAACAGCCTAATTCCTTTAAAATATATCAACTTTGGATCCAATCTTAATTCCGTCTCCACATCACCTTTCTATCTAGTCTCATATCCGTCAAGTGTCCAAAAATTGCCGCTGATTTCCTCGAATTATTAGCATTGTTGTTCCATACGAAAATGCGACAGCGTCTTGGGTTTTGGTAATGAACTTCTAATTAGCTCTCGTATTGATAGTTTTGATGAAATCGGTGTTGATTCTTGCACACAGGGCAGAGTTGAAAATTGAAATGAAATTCGGTTATTTATTGTTAGATTGGACCTAAAGTTTAGAATTTTGTATGAAATTAGGCCAATAAAAAAATATGCCCTTTTCTAATAATCGAAACGCCAAATGCCCAACTAATCTTTACTTAATTAGGCGCTCCTTTCATTTTCTCGACGACACACATACAACCTCACATGCATTAGAAAGCCTAATTTCAACAAAAAAAAGTACGACATTTATGTAGACAAGTCTAATTTTTTCAAACAAATTTCTAGTCTTGAATAAAATATCATCGGTATTTTGGGATCAATATGTTTTGTTGTGAATTTACACACTTTTTAGAACTCTTAATGTCGATATGATCAAATATTGTTGCTGTGACTAGATACTCTAATTTAACTCTTAGGTACAGATTTGTTTCGTGAAAAAATGAATAATTTAAAAAATATTTTCTTAAAACGATCGCTTGTGCTTTAAATAATTAGTCAATGAAAAAAATTCAATATTCAACGACAACTTATATTTTAATATTTTCGTGAGCAACGAAAATACTTTTCGTCGATTCAATCTTGTAAGCGACACAATGAATTATTCTGAGAAACATATTTTTCACAAAATGAAATGCTTTGCAAATATTTATAGACTTACAAAATTCTAACTTCCAACCCGCTTAGCTAATGAGATTCGGAGTTCTGCGCGATTCCTTCCTTCTCGGCAGAACGTCAACTGTGCTTGCACGTGCGAGGAACCGGTTTTGTTTTGCCCTGTCGCTTTTAAGTGGGCCCCGACAAAACGTGGATTGGGCCTCCATGGAAAAGATAAAAAAGAAATGTGAACGTCTTTTTCGTTCTATGGGGCCCAAATCTAGTGGGTCTACTCATATTGCGAGACAACCTAGTTTTTAAGCAACGGACAAACATGAAAGCATTCTTAAGCAGCAGGTTTCATGCCTTGACAATTATTTACAACGAAAGGAAAGGAAAAAAAAAAAAAAACATGTGATAGGTTTATGTGGGGATAGAGCTACTGATTATTTCGTATCGTGATCAAAATATAAGGTAACAAAAATGTATAGTGTCCTGTCGATTTAGTTATATTATGGTCGGATTTCTGCGAATAGATTATTCTAATGCTCTGGTCGTAATCTGCATGGGAATTTCTCACTCTTGGCATTAGATATGTTCGAAAGTCGACTGGAAGAGGTGATTGAGGAGTAAGCATGCTCGTAGTTCATACCGTTGACAATTGGCGGCATCATACATTGCATACTTAGTGAGAAACACGGCAAGCGAAAGCAAAATATGCGCACGTGAGACATATAGAAGAAAAGCTACAGTGTTAGAAATTGTTAGGCATCAAAGATCAGATGTTAATGCATCGACGGCATCTAGTTCGCGTGTACCCAAGATAGACGATGGGGTATGTACATGTAAATACGCACATTGCACGCCCACTATGGACATTAAAGAAACAAATCATTACTGACGTTTGGATGCCCCATAATCAAGGGCTATCTTATCGAGCAGAAATAGCCACGGAACATAAACCAGGTGCTCATTTGGCGACACTCGTTCTCATTCACATGCTTGCGATTTCGGTGTTAAATTGGTTATGAACGTTTGATAGTGACGTTTGTTTTGTGCAAGAGAACGCAAGCCCCCAAAAAGGTAGTTGCCAAAGTAGCTGCGGCTATCAAAGATCGATTAGCAACTCGTCTAGTAATTACAGCAATGCTAATTTTAAGCAATGCGAGGCGGTTTCTACTTTCTAGGGGTAAGGACGGCGTTTGCAATGGGTAGGTTTTCCGGAGCTCCCCCGGGTCGGCTTGATACTCTCGCGGCCACTCGAACTTGCACATCGCAAACAAAGAAACCTCCTAGGCTTGATTGATCTCAGGACGACCCTCCGATGCATGGTGCGTGGTCCGATGCATGGTGCGTGGCGGCCCGGATATGATCGTCGACCGCACGGGCCTGAAGTCCACTCTGCGGGCCACATCCCTTTTGGTTGCGCCATTCTTTCCCGATGGGAACCACATAAAAAATCTAAGTCAATTCGAGAGGATTGGAAATGAACTTCCAGGGAGTGTTTGGTTTGGCTTGGCTTTGGAAATGGGATTTGAGCAAAAATACAAATGCCTTTAGCCTAAGTGGATTTGAACAAATACAAATTGCCTTCGATAAAAAAAAATCATTTGAATTTTGAAATGCAACTTTGAGCAAAGTATTGTTTGGCCAAAAAAAAAAGTTGCAAAGGACTTTTGGATGCATATTTCTTTTTTCTTTTTTAGAAAAATCAAAACCCTTCGCTAGCTGGCAAGCCAAATATGCCCTCGCCGCCCCTCACCGGCCGTTCTCGCTCAAGAGAGTTGAACAATTGATGGTTTTAATTTTCCAAAGGGGAACAATTAGAATTTTAGCGGGGTTTTGAGAGCAAAATAGACAACTAACTAATTTTCATTAACGTGATATTCAACATTTCAAAAATGCTAAAAGCTCAATGTTGATAGGAATCAATAACGTCGAGCTTTCATCCTTTTCACCGTTGAAAATGTCCGTGCTGGGAAGAGAGCGAAAAACGTAGGAGCTTTGAACACGTGAGAAAAAGAAGAGGAAGAAACGAAATCGGATACATTGCACACCGACTTGCACATGTCCTTCGGATTCAAACTTAGCCACCGAATTGGCAAAAATGCTGCCGTACCGAACTGCTTCTCGTTCACTGAATTGGGACGCCGTCCTGTCCGTGAGGATTTCTTATTCTTCTTCTTCTTCTTCACTAGGATTCTTGGAATTAGGGAGAGACCGAGAGAGAGAGAGAGAGTCTTTGAATCTCGTTCTTCATGCCCAAATTTGCCACGGCAAATTCCATCAATCGCCATTAATGTAGCTGCTTTCTGGTCGACTAGCAAGCAAGCGTTGCGGCGTCTGCCCAAGTACATTGTAAGTTCAGACCCTCGAGAGAAGTTCTTATATTTTGACTCACCGACCAACGTGGAAAAAAAAAAAAGAATGGGAGGAGAAATCAAATGCCTTTGTACACAGTAAAGCCGCCAGGGTTTGCAATCGCATTTTACACAAGTCAATACGATGGAGTAAAACTCGGATTGGATCGAATCTATAAAAAGTCCGGATCGGGTTGCACATGGAGTTATACATTACCGCGTATTCCCCCGCATGCTTTTACGAGGGGTAAAATTAGAAAAGATATATATGTCGACGTCGAACGTCTCAACTACCACCCGAACAGATGGTCCGTTCCTCGACAGGAATTTCAGTATCGACCCCGTGCGATGAACCATATCCCATGTCGCAGCCAACTAAGTCCTTGCTCTTTCTCTGTTCCTTTGGAAAACCATCCTAAGCAAGCAAAGATCACGAGTTGTGATCAACTTGCATATATATATTCCATTTCTAAAACCTCGCTAAGTCCGGAAAAAAGGCCAGGTATGAGGTACCAAGTTGCTCTGTTTTTTTTTTTTTTTTGGGTTATTTTTTTCTACACCATATAATTTGAAAAATAATAATTCCTGTCGCCATAAACAGCTCTGTCTCATCTTTTCGTTGCCGGGACAAGGACCGGTCCTCCGTCTTGCTGGAGAACAACTTGTCGTTACACTTTCTACTCGTGAAAAGACAAATTATATATATAATATATATAAAATATATGTGTACATCAGACATCAGTACATGTATATGTGTATTTCGAGAGATAAGACAAAACGACAGTACCATAGAAATGCAGAAGCCAAAGAGAATTACATTCTCCAGTAACAATGATTAATAAATCTGTCAAAGATATTATTTTTCTTTTATAAATGAGGGAATTAATAGGTAAAAAATTATTTTGAATTTGATGTCGATGCGTTGGGGTTCCGCAACGGATCACGATCGAGAAGGGGATCATGAGCCCGATCCTGTCCGATTCGGACCATTGCACGATACCAGATTTTCTGGCAATCAACCCAGCCGATGAATCTCTCCCTCCCCCTCTGGGTCCCACGTCATTCTCTATTTAATCGGAATTTTTGCTAGTAACGTTTCCCTAAGCAACCGAATAAACAATCTTGTGATTTTCTAAAGGGCCATCCTTTTGGGTAATATGTGTAATTGTCGATGCAACCCAATTTAATAGTAAGTTGTCAGAGTGAAATGGATTTATACACGATCTCTGGTTAGCAAGATTAAGAGGGATATACTTTAAGGACATACCAAAATATGTCTTTTACATATCGAGCTGGATTTAACGTAGCATAGTCTATAAAAATATTTCCTAATGATATGTTTAGGCAATATCCCTTCAACAAGTTGTGTAAGACGCATCCTATTGCAAGGGGGTTCTCCAAAGGGTCAGTTTTTTTTTTTGTTGGAACCAAAGGATAAGTTTAACCGACAAAAATATCGCAATTCTATAAGTGCGTTTCTTTAAGTGAAAAGGAATGTAGAGAGGAGCTACCGACAATAGCAACCATGACTTTATTATCAGAGTTTCAAACTCACTATGGAAATCCGAATTGAATTATTGAACTTGGATTCTTATAGGCCATGTTTGGTGGTCGGGATAAAATTTACAATATGAATCATTGGGCTAACCACGTCCGATTATTTATCAAAATAACTGCTCGCACGCACGCGGTAACCGCATCGAACAATCCATTTTATTAACATAAGCTCATGAAAATAAAAAATTTCGAATGTTGAAGAGATGTATTAGAATTAAATATATCATGCACCAAAATCCTCTAGAATACAAAACTAAAATACGACATTACATAAATGAGCGAGTTCTCGAATTCAGGAATTCCAGGATTGGAAACCATTTTACTTTTCATGCAAAAGCGTCACGCCACCAACTATATATACCCAAGCCAAGCCCGTCCCCCTCCTCCCACCTAAAAGGCCGCCTTCTTCTCTTCCTTGCTTGCTCTGGAGCTCCTCTTCTTCTTCTTCTTGCTCTCTCTCTCTCTCTCTCCGTCATTGACAATTTAACTGGAAATTTAAATCCTGTCGCGGAAGGAGAAAGTTGGAGAGACAATTGCAGAGACGGGGCATGGTGGTCGGAGGAGCATGGTAAGGTGCGCGACGGGCTTCGGGACGGTTCTGGTGCTGGCGGTTCTCGCGGCGTTCATGGTGGTGCTGCCTCTGGTGTTGCCGCCCCTGCCTCCTCCGCCGCTGATTCTCCTCCTCTTCCCCGTCGGCATCATGGCCACCCTCATGTTCTTGGCCTTCTCCCCTGCCGCCGCCGCCGTCCACACCATCGTTTGACGAGCCAATCTTTAGGAACTCGCGGACAGCTTTGTATTCGAGAATACGTCCTTACCATTTCTACAAGCATTACGCTCAGAATCTGACTCTAGTCGAGATCCGACTCCACAATTAATGACAGAGAAGACTCCCAACTGCGATTCCATTTCACTTATTGAGACTGATTGTTTGTATCGTCTTGTACAGAACCAAAACGGCAGAATTTTTCCTTTGCTCTTCTTCCTTTTTTTGTTGTCGAATCATTCTCATTTTAGTCCCCTTTTGACTTTCCGATGAGATGAGGCCCAATGGTCCTCGCCTTCCGCCGAGAAGAGGAAGCTTGTCCCTCCCTCTCTCTCTCTCAAATCAGTGCGACAGGATCATCCAACCCATCAATCCAAACGGGAAGAAGATTGGTTTCGCAGGTTTGGCATCATTCATGCGTTGGAATCACTCCATGTTGGTTCAGAAGCAAGTGGGTTGACGGCCGCCCCCCCACACAAAGGGTCTTCAAAAGCATCTAACTTTACCAGAAAGTCGTGGGGCTGTTGGTTTGTTTACCGAACGCTGCATCGAGACCCAGTGCGTACCGTTTCAATTAGTCCCTTCGCATTGCGAAGCATGGGATTCTGGAAGAGAATATGACCCCATGGGATTCTGGATGAGATCACCGGTTGAAGTTTAGTCTCGATTTTGTTTTGTAGTTTAATCTCTGTTTACTTCGTGAAAAACATGATGCTTCTGAAAAAAGATTTTGTAAGAAGTTGTTTTTGAAAGGAAAATCATAGTCCTAAAATAAGTTGCGGGAGTGTTTGTTTCAGAAAAAAAAAAATCATGATCAATGGAAACGTATTCCAGGAAAATATTTTTACTTCTTCAGATTAGGGAATTCTTTTTCCTAATTTTAAGCATGCATATTTCCTTTGACTGTGTATAATTTTTTGTTGATCGATCGTTTTCAGCAAACTAAGTGCGTAAAAGTCCAAAAAACTAATTTAAGAAAAATTCTTATGCTCAAACAAACATACCCTGAAAATTGTTTTCCACCGTTTGGAATGGAAACTGATTTCTATTTCTACCAACAGTAATCAACTATCTTTTTGACCTATAGGCTAGATGTTCCTTCACTCTGAAGGACAATGTCAACAGATCTCTAACTCTGAAAAATAGCTACAAAGTTATCTAAAAGCACTTTGTTATCTTAGTAAAACGATCTATGTATCACCCTATGTTTAATTTGTCGCTTGTTATTGTCGTCCCTTCTCTTTCGCGTGATGTAATTACTGTCGCAAGATCACAGTGATTTGAAGTCAAGTTTCTTTGAGTACTTTACACAAACGTGTCTCGTGCGTAATATTGAGAGTATCGCACATACCATTTCGGCCATCATCATAGGACTAACACTATCGAACAAACCAGAGAAAAAGCACCCAAAAGATGAGACTCCGATTGGAGAGAGAGAGAGAGAGAGAGAGAGAGAGAGAGAGAGAGAGTAAACGAAGACGCGAACCGAGCAAACTCATTCATGTCCAAGAAACACATTTCCGAGACGATTCCTGTGCTGTCCAAGAAGCACAGCATGCTTAAAGAACGAGAACTTCTTGTACCCTGCCTACCCTATCGCCAAAGAGTAGAACCATATCTATGGACTGAAGGTACAGAGTATACCATGCATCGGACAGACTCTAAACATGGCGACATTCCAATCGAACTTACAATTTGATAAGCAAGAGAGTAATATCCAGCACCAGTGGTTCCTACATCAGCTTCATCAGGTTCTGCACTTGCCTACATGTGCCATTTCCCTGCTCAGCATACAACTGATCTCAAGCTATATGGGCATTCCACTCCCCGGTTGAATCCCCATGGCATACACAGCTGTCTAATATAAACAAGAACGAATCGAGAAACTTATCTCTACTCATTTCGAACCAGGAAAGTCATTTCAGGTGCAAAATAAGCGGATCTAGAAGTAATGTGCTCTAACAAGAGCCGTGAACAATTACTTTGGGTTCCGCAGGGGAAATAAATGAGCAAAACAGAGAGGATGCTTTATCCGGTATCTGCCGGGATGTAAAAGCAATCTTCCAATTGCATATTAGACTATCTAAACTACCTTAAAGACTGTCGCCACCCCAGTTACTATATGGATCTTAATGGCCACAAGCAAAATACAACCAGCCAATGTTCAGGGGCCATGTCTTCCATCGGGGTGAATGCCCAAAACTCCTAAGTCTACTATCTAGTTCATCAAGTATAACAACAAAAGTTGGCCAACTTGACATTGAACGGCCTACACCTGCCTTCATACTAAAAGAATATCACGGACCAAAAACGCACATCGGATGTGGAGCAGCTGGCGCAGCTCTGTCTCTAGATTGTGGAAGACATTTTATCAATTCATTTTCCCGACGCCTTCACATTTCATTGTCTAGGATATCGCGCATCATCTGAATTGGGATAAGACCTTCTGTTCGAATAGCCTCTTTGGTGGGATCTGGACTGATGAAGTACAAAGTCGGCAGGCCACGTACCTGAAACATAAGAGCTACACATGAAACTCATAAGCAGCCAATTTTTTCTTTTCCATGGAGATTAACTGGCTTCAAGTTGTCCTGAATCTTGATTCATCATAATTCAAATTCATTTCTGAAAAACATCCAGCAAAACATTTTTAACTCCTTTGACTTAACTGCAAAAAGGGGGAGAAAGGAGCAGTTCCTTAAGAGGAGGATCATGACCAAGCAAGGTTTTCAATGAAGAGCTGTTCCCACTTGTCATTCAACAACAATTGTGGACCAAGAGAAGAATACCAACATCAAGTTTCTTATGATATCAAGGGATGATGGGGATCTCAAGCCAAGAGTTTGAACGCAACAATCATGAGAAAAGGTATCGGACTATGGCAACAATTACCTGCATATCTCGGGCAAAGTCATACTCATCGTCCGTATCAACTTTCACAATTATGGCATTATTCTCATACTCCACTGCAAGCTGCAATATGGAATCAACCTAAGCATTTGGCCCCAAGAAGCACCTTATGTATATAGCATCTTGTCCACACACTTATCAAGGGGAGAAAAATGGGGGAAGACAATACAGCAACTAGAGACATCGAAAATGTTGCCTTACTAAGGGAAGATGTCAAATCTTGAGATCGGTTAGAAGCATTTATAAAAGCCAATGAACTGATATCTGATCAGACTGTCTCTCGATTCAGGTCTATAATGAATGCTTTGCTACTGTTGTAAGTGGTGTATCAACGAAAGAAACTCCTAAATCTACAGCCACGATCTCTGATCCGTATCGCTCCAGTGATGAAACAAATATATTTCCCTCGAGAAAGAACGTAAATGAGAGTAATTGATCAAAATAAAAACCCAGAGGTGACACGTGATTGAAAAATTAACCCACAACAAAACAAAAGGTTTGAGCCTACCATTTCAAGTTCTTGGGCCATCAAAATACAAGGTCCACACCATGTCGCGTAGAAATCAATGATGAGGGGCACGCTCCTTTCTCCCCTCACAAGCTCCTGCACCTCCTGAGCCGACAATTTTTTCTTCCAAACGAAAAGAAGAAGCACATCAATGTAAATGGTTGTACAGTCTGCCGAAGAACAGCTACATAATTTGCCCCAAGCCCAAGCAAAACCAACCATACAGTTTGAACGAAAAGACCAAAATATATCAGCTCACTAAAGATAGCTTTTCCTAGATTTCTTTTCCTCCATTTTCATAGGCTAACAAGGGAGAAATCCCAAGCTCCACATTCAAGGATTTCCCCTTATCCACTGGAAAAATCGAAACTACGCAGATGCATGCAAGAGAACGAAAAAGACGCAACAATCGAACATGGCAACATACCACAAGATAGTCTTCTCTTACGTGCTTCCCTCGAGGTGGTGTGCAGAGCAGCTTTCTGGGCACAGTGGATAGCGAAAAGGGTCCGTCTCCGATTCCCGGAGAAGACGAAAAAAGCGAACTTTGTCCAAATTTCTTGGCGGAATCTTGGAATCGAGGAAGACAAGGCGGTTTAGAATGGGACGATGAGACTCGACTGCTGAGAAATATCGCGATTGGAGAGTGTATTTGAAGAAGACCCATTATCTTTATCTTTGTAGAGACACAGCAGGAGCTGGGGATTTTGGTGGGGTTTTTCAGACTTTCACAGTTGTCCAATTGGCCGTGTTTGGTTGCAGTGTCTGGTCTATGCTACCCGAGGAAAAAGATTAGTCCCGTGTACTTGCAAGGTTCCCTTGATTTGTCAAAACAAGGCGTGTGCGAGTATCATTTTTGCTTTAGAAGCATTTTTGGAGCAAAAATCTGTTTAATTACGTAATTTTACTTTTATACTTTTGGAGCATTTTTTTTTGCTCCAAAAGTGATTTTGGAGCTACTCAAGAAGTAGAAAAAAAAATTGCTTTTGGTAATTACTTCTCTCAAGAACTAGAAAAATAAATTTCTCGCAAAAAGTCGATTCCTAGAGTAAAAGTGTTGTCATGTGCACGCCCACCAAGTAATTACAGCTGCTAGAATAGAATAGACCAAAAGCTGTATTTCATTCCTTTGAATCAGAAAATTTTGAAGGTTCTTTTTGGACTTTCCCTATGAAGACCCAGCATTTTATTTAATAGTATCTAATCTAAAAAATTATGTTCTCAGCAATTCTTAGGATCTGGTTTTGAGGTAATTAACAAGTCTAAAATACAGTTTCCTCAATCAAGTGCCCTGATTAAAAGCAAAGAAACGCCTTGGCACTTCAATTCCTTCAACAAGACAGAAGGCTGACAGGATGGCTTTTGCTCTATCTGAGGCAGGGATTACTGAAATTGACTCTGATGAAGCAGTGATCGATCAAAAGGTGAAGGGAGTTTGTTCATCTGCTAAAATCCATCCCCTGTACATCTCTCTTCCTGATACCCTGTTTTTACAGAATGCTTTCTTATGAACTGCATTGCAGATGGGAGAAAGACTAGGTACTTTTTAGTCCTCGTCTCGGTCTGTCAACGGTTTAGCGCGCAATCCAGAACATGCAAATTCAAGCAGATTCTCTCTGAAGGGCAGGAGAATCCAACAACAGAAGAGCAAAGATGAGAAGTGAAGAAACGGAGGCTATATGTTTCATAGCAGTTCTCGAAAAAATTCCTAGAAAATCGCAGTTCGGGAAACTTGTGTGTCTTGAGCATGCGCAGCCTAATATGTGTATCCACATTTGGCTCCCTCTGGCTAAATGCGTTATCTTGATTTTCACATAGATGCAGACAAAAGTACCAGTATGAAGTCATCTTCTTTTCTGTTTTGGCTTATGTCGCGCGCTTCTAAAAATCAGTTTACATAGGGTCTAACATACGCTGCAACATGTCGTCGAAAGAGAACATGAAGATGAGGCATAGATTTTCTTACACCGAAAGAGAGGTACGATGCTGAGATTTAGGCCCTCATCTTCCAGTCCTCCTTGCCATTTTCACGGTGTTAGTACACAAGAGTCTAGGTGATCTTTACATACATTACCATAACACAATCATAATTATCATCACAAGCTTCACATAGTCCACCTTAGTTCCTACCAATTCTTAGGGAAGAATCGATCCCTTTGTTGCTCCCGGCAAAGAGCTTCGCGATTTCCAACTGGGTACTCGCGATGATCTCGGTTCTTTTGAGATCCATCTCGCCTCGCCTCGCCTCGGCCTCGATCCTCATTTTCTCCAACTCCTTCATCGTCTCCATCCTCGATTGCTCGGATCTCATGATAGCTTCCGCCAACCACCGGATGCTCTCGGCAATCCCGTACTCTTCTCTCATTCGCCTCTTTTTGTTCTTTTCTGCCTTCCTCGCCATCTTATGTTTCTTCGACCTCGACGACTTTTGCTTATCGCTGTAAAGGGCCGGTGTGCTGCTATCTGTCTCCACTGGATTCTTGTCAGATAGTTGATCTGATAATTTGGTTCCCGCTCCATCTTCCTACATGAACATAAACGTAAAACGACAGTTCAAGAAGCAATTATCTCAGTCATATATCAAAACCAATGAGCCTGACTTGAATCAAATCTATTGGAGGCAATGCTAGAGAAAACACAATAGTCAAATCCAATGATCCCCATGATTAATATATTCAAGTCAAATCAGGATAGCACCATCCAATGGAAATTATCATTTGGTTCTATTTGTTTATTTGGCCTACTAGTATAATAAATCATGCAGAGCTAGAATGAATTCAAGTTTCCTGGGCACGACAGATAAAAATGAAAGGAACACAATTGAAAATGAAGTGGCCTCGCACTCTTCTTACCTTGGGCAACTTGTCTACTCCATTGGATCCATGAGAATTCTGGGCATTACAGGGCGGCGGCGGCGGAGGAGGACCCGAAATCGGCAGCAGCTGCGGCACGGCCGCAGCAGAGGACGGCTCTAGCAATATGAAAGGCGGTGGGTTAGAGGCCGGCGGCTGAGAAAGCGGCGGCGGGGGCAAAGGCGGCTGGGGCGGCGCGGTGCCGCGCAGGAGCATATCGAGACGCGGATACAACGGCCAGGAGGACGCGTCGGCGGCGGCGGACTCCGTCCGGTACCTCTTCTTCATGGACTCGATCTTGTTCTTGCATTGCGTCTGAGTCTTGGGCGACTTGGTGCAGCTGGCCCGGGACGAGACGAAGCGCGCCACATCCTCCCAGTCGTGACCCTTGAGCTTGGCCCTATTCCTGAGCGCCCATTTGGATTCGTAGGCCTCGAGGAGGCTCGAAACCGCTCCTTCGCTCCACTCATCCCTCTTCAGCCTATCGCCGCCGCCAGCGGTGGCTGATTGCCTAGGGGACTCTTCCAACTTGACGGTGCCGCTGTTGGGGAGGAGAGATGGGGGCGTTTCCTGGTTAGCTTCCTTGTCCGTCATCTCTCCCCATGCTAGAGCTTCCTGCCCCGAGGGTTCTTTGACCTTTTTTTTCCTCACTTAGCTGCTAACATGCTGAAGCTTTTGGACGGTAGTGGAGAACAGAGACAAGAGAGACAAGAACCACTAGCATTATTAGGGAAGTGGGGATAAAAAGGAAGAGGCTATAGCTCTGCTCTAGTGGCCAACCAAAGCAGGAGAGAGAAAGAGAGAGAGAGAGAGAACCACTAGCATTGGAGAACAGGGGGTGGGGAGGGAGAAGAAAGGAAGAAAGAAAGAAAGAAAGATTAGTGGGAGTGGGGGGCAATCAAAGGGAAAGAGGGTCACTTTTGTCAAATGAGTTAATGATGGTAACCTCTTAACCTTTTTCGTTTTTCTCCTCCTTTCTTGCTTTATGGGTGCGTTTGATTTTCTACATATTTTCCCCCGCCCCTTTTCTTTCCCAACATTTAAAAAAAAAAAAGAGGGAGAAAAATCACGTACCTACGAAATTTAAGTGAAACTCTACTATCTGAACAATCACAGCTGATTGACTGATTAAAGACTCGGTTTATCTGAAAAATCAATAAATTCGATTCCGCGAACCATCCTTAATTTTCCGAAATCTTGATTAGCCTATGAAAGATGGGCATGGATTTAGGTGTGATGTAGGACTTCCCTACTTGCGCATAGACCCATGGAGCGATTGCAGCGACGATTTTCTTTTCCTTTTTCTTTTTTCTTTTTATGGATATTTGATACTTCGTTGGCACTTTAAACCGAAAGGTTCAACAGTTGGGTTTTTCTATCCGAGTAAGAAAAAAAAAAGCGTTACTCTATTCGAACACGTTCGAATAAAAATCGTGAGAAACACATGTACCGATGATCGAACTTTACACTATTTAATCATGTTTTCTGTCTTGCATTTCTCTTTCCTTCCTCGAGGATAACAACGACAGAGGCACAGCGCGATGACAAAGGCGGAGGGGATGCGACGGGAGAAGAGAAGATTAAGATTTAGGTCAAGATGTTTTGACACAAATCCCTAAAAAAAGGAATAATCGATTCAATCATCTTAAAAGTAATAGCATGTAACGCATTTTCTTTTCAACCACGACGGACCCATATCACCCTGTTCTTTCTAAGGCATTCTCGTATTTCTTTTGTTGGGGGGAAGCCTTCCTAATTTTTTTTTTTTTTTGCCTTTCTATATTTTCTTTCGCAATCTTTATAATGCCAGTTCCTTTTGAGCATCGACGGATGTGGGAAGGTCTAAGAATGTTTGATTAATATTCAAAAGTATGGTCCTCCGCCCACTAAGCTCGTACGGCAATCGATAGACATTGGATTTTCTGGTGCGGCCTTTAGAGAGAATGCGCGAATGAGATGATTCGATTCGGAGTTGAAATTTTAAACGAGAAGAAGAAAGGATTAAGCACGCAGGTTAGTAGAATAGCAACTGAATAAACTTTGATGGCGGTGAGTTGGAGTAGTTTTGGCAGTTAGCGTTGATATGAAGCGAGGGATGAAGTGACGTGGTGGTGGTGGTGGTGGTGGCGGTGGTGGAGGTGGAGGTGGTGGTGGTGGGCCAGTCACGTGGGCGTGTCGCCCACTCTGTCCGTCCATGGCACCACCACCATCCGCCAATGCGCTGCCGTCACTCTCTCTCTCTTTCTCCTGCTGCCTTTTTCCACATCCCACCCTTTTCTTCCTCTCGTTTTTTTTTTTTTGGCTCTTTCTCTCTCTAAAGCTTTGCTTTTTTGATTGCCTTTTTTGGCGCTTTTTGAATGCTTTCCCCGTTTGCCCTTTTGGTGGATTCGTCGCCACTAAGGGTTAACGGGACGTTTTTGGGAGGGGGAGCGGCGGCCCTCTCCCCTCGGCAACATCTCGAACCGGGATTGGTCGCTTTCATCGGCCAATGGGAAAGCGCCATCTCAGCTTCGCATTCTTCCAGGTGACCTTGCTTACGTTCTTCGTCAAACAAATTTGTCATTTCCCTCTCCTTGGGCCCTCCTCCCAAACAAAAAAAAAAAGAAAAAAGAAAAAGAAAAAGAAAATAACGTCAAGTCTCATTTCCAACAAGAAAAACACACGGGTTCAGTTGGAATTTGGACATTTTTGAGGTAGCTTGCCTACGTTAAGAGAAAAAAAAAAACCCAAAAACATAAGGAACGCTAGAAGGAGGGCTTGAACCTCCGACCTTGTGGTTAACAGCCACACGCTCTAGCCAACTGAGCTATTCCAGCTTTTTCTGTTCCAATTTCCTTACCGTTAAATTTATAATTTAACTATAAAGTACCAAAAAAACACCCTTGAAACGCTTAGGAATTATTCATTACTAACACTAGTATGCTTCTCGGTTTTAGTTTTTCCAAAAATAGAAAGCCAAAGAAAGAAAGGGGAATTATCTCTTTCCGCTACTAACTGCAAAGACACTCGATAGTAGCTGCTTGTTTTATAGGCTTTATCACATTCGGTCGGAAGGGAAGAACATGAGCGATGCTACCTGCGACTGAACGTGATTGTTAAGAGCTGCATTAGCACAAAAATATGAGGTAAGTGCAACCGTCCATTTCCCAGACCAAAAAACGAGACGGAGAATCGAATGGAGCGAGTCGGAAATGAGGATGTTCGGCATTGGTATGGTAAAAAGCGAGAGCGAGAGGCACTTGAAAAAGTCATTGAAAGGTGGTTGGAAAAACAAAAGGGCAAGAGTGTTGGTGGGGGGCGCTGTCGATGCTGCTACATCGTCAATAATGCAAAGAAACACGAGGAGAACTAGCAAGGCAATAATGGGCATCCCCCCTTCGTGGGGTCTCTCTCTCGTTGCCAGAATGATTTGACCGGTCCCGCCAACCATTTTCAAGCTGTTTATAACAAGCCGAGGCACTGTAATTGTATACTGCTGTAGGTCGTCTCCCCCTGTAATGTTCAGCAAGATAACAGGGGTTCGTTTCCACGAATCCGTCTCACATACGACTCGGAAGAGTAAAGAAAAAGACGATCAGTGGAGGTCGCTCATCGGTGCACGCAGGCCGCTTTCCTTTTGAAGGTTTCAAATTCCCGAGCCAGAACATAATAATCAAAGTCAAACAACGTGGCTAGTTAAAAAGACAACTTGAGATCAAACGGCCAATGGGTGGTGGCCAATCTGCTGAATCTGGTGCGACTGTTCCACTTGGACCAAGTTGATGGATTTGGCTCCAGCTCTCTTTTTCTGCTCTGTGCCCACGTCGGTAAAGCCGAGAAGAAGTCGTAGAGAGAGACAATCACCCCTGACTCAGCGTGCACGGTTCGGTCGATTTACTTCTTAAATAGCCGCAGGTGGAAGAATTGATAGGTAGATTGATATCGTAATCATCCCCCTACCCTTTGTCGACTCATGCCACCCCGAACAGCCCGGTTGACAGGATGTCACAACTCATCACAACAGTTGTTTTTCATTTTCGGAAGTAAAGTTAAACGTAGCAGAACCAAATATATGGGCAAATAAGTTGTGCACGCAGATAAGACGGGTCCGTTTGCACCCTGAAATACCAATAAAAGTTCGATTTTCAGAAGACAATCTCCAAGCATTATGTTATAGAAACTTTCCTCTCATATTAACAGCTGAGAGGGTTGAATAATCTCTTAAACAGGCCACTGATCTTCTCGCAACACACGCTTCAGTAACCTGAACACAACTCCCTGGGTTCGCAAAGTGGTG
Source organism: Rhodamnia argentea (assembly GCF_020921035.1). Classification (NCBI taxonomy): domain Eukaryota; kingdom Viridiplantae; phylum Streptophyta; class Magnoliopsida; order Myrtales; family Myrtaceae; genus Rhodamnia; species Rhodamnia argentea. Next base: position 1,381,344 of record NC_063154.1, on the reverse strand, counting down.
TTCAGCAGAGGAAGACCCTACGAAACAATAAGAACCGGCCAGGCTTGTAAGCTGATGCCCGGACAAGCACTACAGAGAAGTAAGAGCATCGTCACTTGGAAAAAGAACCGAAACAGAGGACCCATTGGTGACATTCTACTTTCGGTAGACATGAACCAAAACCAACGCAAACGATTCAGATGCTGTCCCTAGTCAGTACCTGCAAATACCTCATTGTCCTTTGCTTATTATCACCATGAAAAGAAAAAAGACTAAAAATTTTTAACTATTTCCACTACTAGCCTTATTGATTACTCATCTTAAACATCGCCCACCACTTGAAGAAACGAACAGTATTTTGACTCTAGAAAATCCTATTTTGTCGAGAATAAAGTTAGTGACCATGCCATCTGAACCACAAATGCAGAGAATATATCAGAAAAGCATCTGGTTTGTCGAAGGGATCATGAGAGACCCATAAAGTATGCCAAAATGATGCTAACCTTGACCACTGCAATGAGAAGGAGGACGAAACTAACCCGAACACATCGACAGTATACCTCTAGGCTTCCCGACTGATGAATACCTTTTCTCATGCAACATGTCATGCATGAAGACCGAAATTCTCTTTTGAGTAGCTTCAGAGCAATTAAGCAAGATAAGCTGCCAAACTTTAGAGCTTGTGACATCCATATATATGAGAAGAATGTACCTCTGCCAAGTGATCAATAAGCTTCCCATGATGAACCTCTAGCCATGCTGCATGTTCCAAAGTCAATCTTTGAGCAATTTATCATACCGATATACTGCGCCGCCCTCCATGAAACAAAGAAATCGCATCCACAGTCTTCTCTAACTGCGAAGGAAGTAAAACTCACTCACACATAGTTCTAACAATCGGTTTGCCGAACCGAATCTGTGACACATTATACATGGTACCAACCAGAAATTGCGAGGGAGAGGAGGGTTGGGGGTAGGATTGCCTTACCATTTTCATCACATTGACTTATGCCGACTGGATGATCCTCCGATTAGAATTATAATCAGAAATGTGAAAGACGGAGTTAACTGTGCAAATTTTTCTGGGTTGTGGGTACTCGAAGTAGCAACTGGCCATGGCAAGGATGGAGTGGCCTCAGCAAATGGATCAATCTGGAGCCTCAGGCTCCATATTCACTTATGATATGGAAATGAATACTAGAAAGGACATGCAAGGCCCGTGCCCCAAAGCAAGCACAATCCTGCTCAATCAACTTATACAGCGCAATTTACCATAGAGAAACAGAAATTGCGCATAATCATCTTGAAGACATTCTCATGTCTTTGATATACCCACCATATCTATCGTTCAACAGTGCAGTAAATTAATTCATTCATCAAACAATATTAAGAATTTGACTTTCGTGGTATGAAGATAAGCTTCGAAGATGATACTGCATTACCATTTATGAGTTTGAATTGGGAAAGATATTAGGAAGTCAAAGTCAGAATAGTGCAAGTTCATGATTGAATAAACGGATTAAAACATCACATCCATAAAAAAAAAAAAAAACAAAACAAGCTTTTCAGCACTCAAGTAGATTCGACAAGACTTAAATATTGAACCCAACGCTAGACCCGCCAGCACACATGAATACATGAATGTAATTTCTTCATGCTGCATAAAAACCTGTTGTCACATTAGCAGGGGCTAGTCTTCCGGCTTCTTGCTGTTGAAACTTCCCCTAATCCGCTCGATCATCGCTGCCTCACACAAATCAAATTAATGCCTTCGAGTGGCATGTGGTCGGTCACTACAAGTACTAGACAATCACCAAGCTTCTCAGCATTCCAATCGGAACATCGAGGTTCTTTTGCAAAACTTTTGAATGAATTTCATTCATTGAAAGATATATGACTACATAGTATCTAATCCATCCAAACATAGAAAGCTCCGCAGCCAGAGGTGGATTCAAGATCAGAGCAAAGCAAACTGGCTAAAAACTACTGTATGAATTTCATATATCCAATATTAGAACTATTTACAGAATGAGCCAGAGTATCCAGGCGAACAAAATTTGATAACGACACCGCTCAAGAGCCTCTAATTATCATCGAACTCCACGGGCTGTACATTTTTTCTTCCATATGGCAAACACAAAAGGGACATGGCATCACGGTTCAATTGCATAAGAATCCAAAGATCACGAAGAATGATGCAGTAGATAGTCAAACCGCGAATGTCTAAACAAATTCTCATTGCTTCCATCGCTGCTGCTGCTGAGACCTCGAGTATCGAGCAAGTTCAACAGCGCCATGGCCTTGTTCTTCCCTTTGGGGCTCCCGTTCTCCACCACGTTGTTAATCCCATCAAACACGCCCAAACCCATCCTCCTCACATCCTCCACCACCCCCTCTCCTCCGCACCTAGCCAAATTCAACAAAGCCGATACCGAATTCTCCTTTATTCTGATGCTGGAGCCCGTCGCGGCGTCCAACAAATCCACCAAAACCCCGACTCCCGACACCTTCCGGAAGGCCTCTTCGCTCTCTTCGCACCCCGCGATCTGCGCCACGACGGCCGTCGCGTCCTCCACCAATCCGACCCTCCCGTCCTTCAGGATCAGTCCGAACAGCGCAGCCACGATGCCGAACTGGATCATGGTGGATCTGTTGAGCGCGTAGAGGGAGGCCCCGAAGAGCGCCTTCAAAGCGTCTTTGACGGACCTGGGGGGCGAGTTGGGGCACTTGACGATGTCGATGAGGGCGTAGATGATGTCGCGCTTAGCGCCGATGATGGGGCGGTAGGAGTCGACGATGAGGAGGCTGTGGAGGGTGGCGGCGGCGGACTGGACGGCGGCGTCGGGGGTGGAGGAGGAGGGGCCGTGGTGGCGGAGGACGTGGGAGAGGGCGTCGAGGAGGCCGCGGGTGGACATCAGGGCCTCCTTGGAGTTGATGGAGAGATTGAGGAGGGTGACGGCGGCGTTCTCCTGCGCATCGGGAGAGGAAGAGTAGAGGGTCTCGGACAGGTAGGGGATGGCACCGGCGTCGGCGATGAGGGAGCGAGCGTCGGGGTCGTGCTTGGTGATGAGGCGGAGCTCGCAGAGAGCTTCGGTGCGCGTGAGCTCGGAGACGGAGCTGAGCTTCGTCACCAGGGACTTGGCCGTCCGGCGCTTGACCTCCATGTGCTGCGTCTTGCCTCTCTCTCTGTGTCTCTGTCTCTATCTCTCCCCCCGAGAGGTGGCGAGTGGCAAGGAGGTGGGGAAGCGAGAGATCTACGGGACAAGATGAAGACGAAGAAGGAGAGGAAGAGTAGAAGTGTGTGAAAGGGGGCAGAGAAGAGGAATCATGGAAAAGGTCAAAGGGATAATCACCTAACTATTTTGCTTTTGCTTATTGCAGTTGGAACTTGGAAGTCGACATTTTTATTTTTTTTCGAGCATTTCTTTTGTCGTTGCCTTTGTTTCTGTTTCGGATTGGATAAGGAAAGAAACGTGGGACTGTGGGAACGAGGTGGGTGGTGGGGTCCAGGGGAAGCCGCCGCTTTCTTTATTTTTTCACTTTGTTCCGTGATCACGGAGGTTTTGACTTTTCAAGCACGTGCCGCGCGGGCTAATCACAGTTGATTAGTCTTTTCGCTTTAGGTTTCGAGGGGTCGACAAGCGTGCGCATTACAACACATCCAACAGTGAATTTCTGCACCAAAAATACTTTTAAAGTAAAAATTTATTTAATAATGTAATTTCTAAAATAAAAATCTATTTGAAAAAAAAAATTACTTTCGAAGTGAATTTTCACTTTTAAAATTATTTTTTCTTCAGTTTGATAAGTTAAAAAAATAACTTATCCAACTCAAAAGGTACTTATCGCGTCACACTCTTTTCATTACGCCCTTACCCTCTTTTTGATCATATCTACCTCCGTCGATCTCTGTCGCCTCCGACCATTGCCGGCCGTTGCCCATCGTTGACCTCCACCGACAGCCGCTCACGACCACCGCCTGTCACCGCCCACCGTAGACCTCCGCCGGCCGCCGGCCACCGTCACTCGTCGACCGCCCTCGGCAGCCGCCCACCTTTGACCTTCACCGACCGCCACCTATCGCCACTCACAATCACTATCGATCTCCACCAACCGCCGCCGACCACCGCCGACCTTCGCCAACCGCGATCGCCGCCAACGACCTCCGACCATCGACCATCGCGCAGGTCGTTGCCGCCGGAGTAAAAAATAAATAACAATTTTTTTTATTTTTTAAAAGTAAATAATATTTATAAATAATAAAAATTATTCTTTAAAGAAATTTAAAACGTTCAAAAAATGAAGTAGAAATTTTTTGGTCGCCGACAATCATTTTTCGTAGAAGATTTTGTGTTAATAATGTGTGAGAAGTAGAAATTTCAACCGTTATCAAACAAATTTCTCCGATCAGAAATAACTTCTGAAGCGGAAGTAGAAAAATCAATTGTTGCTTCTGAAAAGAAGAAGAAGTAAAAAAATCAATTTCCGACGAGAAATAAATTTCTAAAGCAGAAGTGTTACCATGCGTGTCCTAAGCATCCGCATGATCAGGACTACCCCATTTGCATTTGCATACACACGTGAAGGAGAGACGAGGAAGTCATTTCATTTGTTCCTTCTTCTTCCTTTTTCTCGATAACTATTGATCCCAACGTCCATTCATCTAGAAACGAAGAAAAGGAGAATAATGTTCTAAATGTGCTTGGGAGATTAATGGACAAAAATTGATTGGCCGATAAGTGATGTGGCACGCTTCCGTAAGATGTCCACAATGACCCGCTCAACCGTATGCTCGTTTACAATTCACCGTATCGTTTGCATCATGTTTGATCGTTAGTTAAGTCAACTGAAATCCGTTAGAAAAATAAATAGAGGGGGGACTCGGTATAGATGTTTGGTCGCGTATTTTAGTCAATGACTAGGGACTGCTCGGAAAGTTGGCCTAATTCCCTAGTGACTTAATTTTATGTACGGTCTCGATTCTATCCCGTACTTTTTTTTGGCTTAAAAGAAATCACCGGCTTTAACTCTAATCCGAACTCTGCCCCGAACTTTTTTTGTTTGGTCTGAAAAAATAAAATTACCAACTTTCAATCTGGTATCAAATCTGCCCCAATTAATCCTGTGTCGGTCCAAATATTGGCATTAGTTGTTTAATGTGGCATTTTCATGTCGAGAACAAATCCACGCTAGTAAAGTGACGTGAAAAATTATCTCTAAATCGAAACCGTTGTTTGATATGAAAATCTAAAGGAAATCAGGGGATGGCTAACAACAAGAATTGGTATTGGACCTAGAGTGAGAGACTTTTTTAGTGGATCAGGAGGATTAATTTTTCGAATTTCTCATTAGTAACTATTGATCAACTATGAAGCACGTACACTTTTCGGGGGACTTTATGTCGTGTCGAATATTCTTCAACATGCGACCAACACGTGGTTAATAAGTGTCGGGCATTCGATACATGATCGGCGCTCCGAATATGCCAACGACAAGCAATTCTTATATGCCATTACGACACGCACGAGGTCAATTTTAAATGTTTTCTATAAATTATGAATCAAAATGTAAATTTGTATATATATATAGACACACACACACACTTAAGTCATATACTTAGACATCCAAAATTACTATATGTACTTAGCAAAAAAAAAAAAAAACCTAATCATAAATCCCTAACAATAGTAGAAGAAGAAGAGAAAGATAAGGCAGAAACTCCCTATTGATATAAAAATATATATTTAATGTATAACTTTTTCTAATGTGTCAAAATTCTTTATTTTTTGAAAAATAACATATTGACATCTCGTGTCCTATTGCGTATCGATATCGATGCTACTTAGCTGATCAATAGCAATTGGATGATGATCAAGTGGGTGTTCAGAAACAGCATGAGTCGGATCGACCACGTGGCATCAGTTATTGAACGTGTACGTATGGTTGTTGGGAGGTCCTTCTTTGTTTCGACAGGGAAACTTGACCACTGACGAAGGGTGGCTTTGCATGGACCTAGTCCGCCCTCATTACCAATGGGCTGAATTATGGGATTTTAGCACCACTGGATTCAATATGCCAAAGTCAGAACCGATCAGTTCGGTCCGGTACCCAGGTCGGATCGAACCGTTCCACACCCCTAATCGCATTGATAGACTATGTACATTTTGGTACTCTAATTTAGTACCAATTACAGGAGCTTAGTACCACTGGACCTGATACGCCAAAGCCAGAACCCATCGGTCCGGTCGATACCCCGGTGCACACCCCTAGTTGCACTGATGGGCTCTGTGCTTTTGGTACCCTAATTTGGCTGACCCCAAGTATCGGTCTAAACTCAAAAAATCATTTTAAAACCCCAAAGGGAACGTACTAATCTTTCTCAATTTCCCGCAGACTGCTCTTTACCGTAAAACACATAACCCAAGTGGTCCAGAAAGATGAAAATTGGGAGCATCCTTAACGAAACCGAAACAAACGAAAATGTCACGACACGAGACTCAAGGTTAACTCCATAAATTAGCCCCCTTCCGCTCAAACAAATAATCATAACCCCGCCGACACATCGAAGCGCGCATCCCTCCCGCTCCGTTCGGTACAAGATTTGATCAGGTACACAGCTCGCGGGCCACTCCGAGCCTCGAGTTCGGCACGTCGTAGAGCACCCTGTGGTTCTGCTGCTGCATGTTGGCGATCACGTTGAGCACGGAGTTGAAGTCCCCGGGTGACGCGGCCAAGGCCAAGCACGTGATGCTGCCGGCGGTGCTGTGGATGAGCAGGTTGTCGGCGGGGAGCGTCAAGTTCATGCCCGAGAACATGAAGGTCATGGTCGGCGCGACGATGGGCACGGAGTAGCAGGTGTCGAAGCCACCGAGGGAGGTCACGGTCAGGTTCCTGCCGACTCGCCTCCGGAACTCGTTCCTCACGGCGACGTAGGCCGGCTCCACTAGCCGAGTGAAGACGGTACCTAGGAGGCAAAAACAGAACATTGAAAAGACAGTTAGGCGAATCACATCAGAACAGAAAATCGGATGCAGTTGGTGCTGTCCGCAGGAGAAGACTGAGACATTGGAAACATTACCCGTCCGATCACTTGCATCACAACTGAATACAACAAAATGAACAAACTAGTGAATCCGAAAAGCGAGACGATGCACGTACCGGAATCGAATATGGTCCCTCCGCCGGTGGTGGGATTGAATGCGAGCGCGCCGGGCGGAATGTCCACGATCTTCCGGCCCACCCGGATCGCGACCAGGTTGGCGTAATAGAGGGAGGGCCGCCTCGGGTTCCTGAGCAGAGGGGTGAACTTGATGCGCAGGGGCTGGGCAGTCGGGCCGAGCCTCAGCGACCCGGAGAAGCCGGGGGACTTGAAGCTGGGCAAGCAGTAGGAGAAGGTGGACTTGTAGAGGTCCTGGGTCTGCGACAGCAGCGACAACGGGCCTCGGCCCAGGCCCAACAGGCCCTGCGGCGGCACCGAGCTGCCCGTGGCCTTCTGGATGCAGCCGAAGGTGTAGTTGGGGATCGGGTCGGAGGCGAGGGTGAAAGTGTCCCGCGAGAGGTTGGCGGCGAGCGTGGAGCTCCCGTACGTCATGTTGAAAAGGCACGCGCCGCCTCCGCAGGTAGGGTTCGACACCTGAAGATGCGCACATAATTGACCGTGAGCTCTTCTGTCCGAAGTGAATGCAGTGCAATTATATGAAGCCCCCCGCGTATCGATGTGGATTGTGGACAGAGCCAGAGGAAAAGATTAAAGAGAGCCTAGATTATCGCGCCAGTCACGGGAGGTCACCATACACTTGTCCAAGGAACCGGATTCCCTTGGCAATGTTAGGGGTGACATGATCGATCTAGGCAATATTAGGGGTGACATGATCGTTAACAATCTTGTCCAAGAAAGCAAGAATGACGGTCCAGGGGAGGTAACTTCCCTTCGTATTTGGTTCTCCATCCTGGCATTTCTGATTTTGTCCGGCTCAGAACACGAATTCTACTGCGATGAAAAGTTACTATTTCCTTGTGGGTACGTGTGAGAGATGTACCTGAGAGCACTGAGGAGACTTGCAAGCGACGTTCCTGTAGGTGGTGGACTTGGCGGAATCGAAAGCCGCGGACGACGGACAGCCGACGCAGCCGGAGCAGGGGACCCAGGCGGCGTCATTGCTGGTGTCCATGGCCATGAGCAGGGTCTGAGGGGGAGTCCCGATCTTGGCCCTCAGAATGTAAGTGGGGCTCTGGACGATCTGCCTCCCGGACGCCACCGGCACCACCGACTTGCCAGCCACGAGGCTGGACAGGAACTGGAGCCTGGCCTGGTCCTCGTGCTGCATCTGGAGGATGGACTCTTCCCAGGAGAGGGATGGAGAGGAGGGCCTGAATGGAGAGCAGGGGCTGTATATGTGCAGCACCTCCAGGGTCGACTCCTGGTCTCGGTCGCTGCATTTTGGGTTTTGGGCAAGTGAGGAGGTGGAGAGCAGGAGGAGGAGGAGGAGGATGGAGAGAAAGAGTTGCAGGGTTTCCATGGCTGGTTTTAGGTTTTGGTGGGTTAAGAGTGGGAAAAGAGAGTGTTGTTGGCTGATATATATGCAAGAGAAATACTGGTGAATGTGAATATGCGTCGAGCAGATTATTAAGTTGTCATTTTGAATTTCCTTTTTGCTTTTTTTTTGTGGGATTGGTCCTCTCTCACATACTGTCCTTTGTCATTCTCAGTCTAGGGAAAATGACAATTGTCGATTCTTTTGTAATTTGTTTATTTGGGAGCTGTTTTGTCTTTTTATGTAACGTGCGTATGAGGGTGGTGGTGGTGGTGGTGGAACATGATGAGGATGAGATTTATACCCTCTTCTTTATGGCTGAATTATTAGCTGATACTCTGTCTTTAACTGATTAATATGTCTCAGGAGCGACACCACCGCATGTTACCAAAAAATTCTCGTCTGCTGCTCGAAATGTGAAACGTAGATGAGGCCAAATCGCAGCAGCGGTATGAAGCATCACCGTCCTGTATGCGGTCGAGTCTCGATAACGGGTGGAGGTGATCCCAGCCAAAACTCTAGAACGAGAGAGGAGAGCGAGAACCATTGTTCATCGTAACAGCATACAAAGTAAAAAGGACATCGTGTTTTCCAGTTATATTCAGATTGAGAAAGGGACAATGTGCAGATTCCTTCCTTTCTCGCTATATACCGTCAACATGGTCATACAGGGACGAACGGTTTCTATGCCCCGGAATGAACTAAACATGGATTGGATACATGTATGTGAAACTCACATGTCCACTCCTCAATAATAAATATCATCATACCCGTCGCGCGGTTCAAAACGCATGGGAACGTACTTAAAAAAATTTGCATTAGACAACCAAAAGTTCATATGCGCAGTAACCCTTCAAGTCATTCCAATGATTACATTCCAACAGTATTAAATCATCAAGACATTTCAAGGACATAGGTGCCAATCTTTCATGTGGGATGAGAGAGAAGCTGCCAATCTTTCCGGGAGGCATCTCTATGCGAGCAGCACCCGTTACTGTCTGCTCTCTTATGTTTGTTGCTGTGGGTGGATTCTCCAAGTCCAAGCGAGATGTTGATCTCATTTCATTATATTAATGAATTGCTTCCTGGCACTGTCGTTATGCCTAAAGTGGGGGGGAAAAGCAGATTCACTTTTCAGCAAACTGCTGTTCAACTTTAGGCTTTTCAAAGCTCAGTGGTGAGCTGTGAATAGTACTGCGAAGAGAAGAGGGTGGTGGGTTAGCTTTGTCTCGTAGCCATGGACATCACGTCTGGGACTGGGGTCATCATGTGAATGCACTGTTTGTTGACCCCCAGACTGACCTTTCTCCATCGATTCCTATATTTAGCTACAAGGCAAGGATGCCTCCACAGTCCACAACAAGGAGCGAGGGCGAAAATTTTCCAGTAAATCCAAATCAAAGAGCAACCTGATCGGGCATCCAATGTAAAAACCAGGTCCAACTTCAAATATACATGGGATAATGACACGAATGACCTAAGAATTTTAGCCCAACGTGTAATGTGATCCTTGTACTTTAGCCTAAAGTTCAATGTGGTTTCCGAACATTAATTTGTTCGATGTGGCCCCTGGACTTATGGTGCGTGTTCATTATAGTCCATAAACTATGTGAAAAAGTTCAATGTAGTCATTCCATCGGTCTAAGATGAGACATGACATTGAACATTTTCATATAGTTCATGGACTAAATTAAACATGTAACAAAAGTTCGGAGATCATATTGAACAAATTAAAAATTTAGGCGTCATATTGTACATTGAGCCAAAATTCGGGGACTACCTGTGCCATTTTCCCAACATAAATCTGGACTTTCTGTTTGTCGCCAATTTTCTGGTAGCCTTACACCCAAAAAAACAAAAAAAAAAGACAAAATTTTCTGGTAGCGTGCTCAATGTTAGAAATCGCGTAGATCAAACCGCCAAAGGGAAAAGGGATTATCGAAGGATTTGCATCTGGAGCTGCGTGTCTGACTTGCTCAAACCCCTCCGGTACCGTACAGAGAATCTAAGTTTGTATGATACTCGGCGGCACTTCTACCATATGTACCGAGGACCTCGAAGCTAATCTTCCTCTAGATTTATCATAACTCTTGGAGGGAATAACTAGAAGCTAATCAATTAAGTTAAAAGGGTGGTCCAATAAAGAGCAAGGGAAGCAAAGGGAATACTAGGAAACGGCTGCACATGCGGGAATGATGCAGCGCAGTACACTACAGGCTTGTAAACCTGGCCTGGGGTTCTGTGGAGTTGTTCGTTCGTATGACTATTGATTCTCAGTCTCACCACCGGAAGAGCTTCGCATTGGAGCGGTGTCACGGGCGATGATCTTTCACTTTTTACTTGCCTTTTTTTTTTTCTTTTCCTGTGGCCGACACACCACGCCTGCCCCTTGTCAATCGCTCGGAACGGGATGGTCAATCATCTTCCTCATGTCCATGTTGAACCCATGGACTGCTGCTATATCTTAGCATCTCTGTTTTTTTTTTTTTTTTTTATAATCGAGATTTCTCACGTGCAATGATTCCTTCTCTTTCTTTCCAAAGAGAGAGAGAGCTTTTGCATATCTTGCTTAGGAACTTCATAGATTAGGTGTTAGAGAGGAGTTGCTGTTAGTAATAGTTCACACATCATTGGTTGTTAATCAAGGGGGCATTTGGTTAGGACGTATATAACGGGAAAAAAGATGAAGCGACGGAGTGGACGCCACTCGTCATTGGGAGAGAGAGAGAGAGAGAGAGAGAGAGAGAGAGAGAGTTCGGCATATCCTTTGGAGCAAAAGAAAGGAAGGAAGGAAGGAAGGAAGGAGGGAAGGGGGACCACAACCCATGAACATGAACCTTAGTGGATGTTTTTCGTTTCCTTTCCTTCCTTTCCCAAGTGGTCGGACCCAACAAGGATTTCCCACCATTCTGTGATGTGCCGCAATTCATCGCAAACGGTGCGCTCCAACTCCAAGCACCCCACCAACCCGTCGGTGGCTCCCCGTTTAGTTTAAGCACTACGACTTACGAGAAGAGCTTGAAATGGCCAATTTTCCATAAAGCGGCGTCGGCAGCGGGTCATCCCATTCCAACCCGTGACCTTGTGGAGAGAGAGAGAGGTCCTTGACGAGTCGTCGTCATCATGGAGGCGAGAAGGGGCACTTTGGGATCACGGGCGAGTACAAAAGGCTCGAGAGTGCCTTTACTACTACTGGCTCGTTCGCTCGTGAACCGAGCACTGCGAGGTGACTTTTTTACCCTCCCTTTGTTTAAGTCGCTTCCTTTCCTTTCAAGTGTTGTGTGAGGGAACTTCCTAGATCTCATCGAGTACCCGCAGGATACGCCCCACAATTTTTACTGGGTCCTCAGACACTTTACCTTTTTACAGATCGTGTGTGGTTAACATTGGAGCCTTCGATTCGACCTGATGTCGAAGAAACTCCCCCAGCAATTGAATGAACCAAGAGTGACCCCTAGTTTTTTTTTGGCTCATCAGCGTGTCGGACAGTCAACATCCAAGATAACACCCAGCCTCCCATTATATGTCCTGGTTCTGAGTCTTCTGACCAGAAAAGGAGATGACATAACTCTTGAACGGGGCGACTCTCGTTTCAATTATTGAGCAAGACACGTCCACCCTGATTATTAGAGACACTCTTTTGCGATATCGGATTGGTTGGGACAACTTCTTACACGCACTTGGTTGACAAGCACTCTCTAATACAATTAGTTAAAAGTAGCCAAACTCTACGAGACACAACACTTGCTGTAATGGGGAGCGCTTGGCCTTTTATATCTAGAGGAATATCCTGCACATTTCTAGGGAAATATATTCCCAGATATTTCTGCGATCTTCTTAAACTAACTTTAATATCTAAGAATTCTTGAGAGGAGAGGAGAGGAGGAGGTGCAATTGCTGCTCCCAATGAGCCCTCAATCATTCATATTGTTACCAACGACTGTGTTAAACGTAAGTCATTTGGCTATAATAGGCGGTAAATATTGGCCGCCGCACCGATTTCATGATCATTTTTATCAACCAATCATGTATGGATATCACCCCTGCATTATATGGATTGCATTCGATTGGTTTCTAATTTGCCAAGATTGTGCGGAATGACGAGTATGCTCAACCCTGGAGGAAAGGACGCCTTCATATTGAATTCCTGAACGTATGATGCATCCAATTCATCGCATGAACTCTAACCGATTTATTTGGTGAATGGAGAACGATTAACAAGATGCATAATCTCTAGGAATGACCGAGAAAAGGGGGTTGACCTTTTTAGTTTGCGATTCTTAAATCCAGAATGCAACAAAGTTAAAACGTGATAAATTAGATGGTGTGAGGAAACGAAATCGATTCATTTCGTACTTTTGTTGGTGCAAGATGCCTTCAGAGGCCAGTATACCGAAACACGAGGAGTTGGCCGTCTTCAGAGAGCGAACGTCTGTGTATACTAAGAAGATTTGCAAAACTCGGTCAACTAAATGTTGTGATCGCCTTGTATTGTGTATTTAAACAAGTCCATACATAATGGACAAGCTCTGCTCTGGACTATGCAATTCTTTTTGGGGAAGGAGGGTTAGTTAACAGTCACTGTGTGTAAAATCCTTTCCAGACGCTTCAATTAGGATCAAAATGTCCAAGTGTTACCAAAAGGAGTGTTAAGGACTTAAGCTCGCATCAGAACCTAACTCAGTACTTAAGATGTATCCCAATTTGGAATATTAGCCGTAGCTTCGTTCACCATCTTGACAAGAGTGACCTGCAAAACCAGCAACGAAGAGCATCTGAATGAAGGAATTAACAATCAATGTTTTCGAGATTGCCACACATTTTGCCTCAAGATTGGAAAAACTACCCATGCACAATCTATCCACTCTAAGCAATTAAAATGCTTCCTTAAAGGTTTCCCTGGAAACGAAACCGTACTAATAAGCTATTCTTCAAAGCCCATAGGTGCAAAATTCATTTTAGATGCCATCTAGCAGATATGATCTTAAAGAACTGCGATACACAATTGTTACCTCCCAAAAGTTCCGTGATTATCCAAGATGGAGGATGATCATACCGCTTCAGGAAGGCCAGGATCGTGGAAATGGCCTAAAATTTTATGGAACTGTGCTAATAATGCAGTAGTACTGTGCACATCACTTTTTTTTTTTCGTTAGTAAATATTGGCTGGAGCATCTCGAATTCCTTGAGAACAGTACATGATTTCATCAGCTCAAGGTACACATGCCTCTATGGGGATGGTAGTTAAAGAACATTTTACAAGATCTATAACATCAAATTGTGGACATAGACATTGCACGCAAACAAGGCATACACGGGCAATGTGTGACATGAGACGTATTCATTTGAGGTGTAATGCAAAGAAACATCTCCTAGAAACCAATTACGACATTATCCAGGACTCCGAGGACGTATCTTAGGACATACCACACTTTCAGGAACTCCAGGTGGAGGCATAGAGAGGTTTCTTGGTGGAGGTCCTCGAAGATGTGATCTCTTATCAAATCGCCACTCGCCTATCTTCCCATACGTTAGCTCACCCTATAATTCTTGAAATGTCAGATACATATAGTGGTTTTCATTTTTCAGTTCAAATAAAAAATGTGCACATTCCAGTATCCTAAAGCAGAGAAAGTTAATAAAGAACCGACAGCGTCACCTAATTACATACATTATAATCAATAATTGGAACAGCATATACTTATATTCTACCGAAGTAGGTAGAAAAGGCGGTACCTTTAAGTTGTAGTCACACCCATAAGTGTAATGGATGATGAACTTCTTTTCAGTTTCCAGATCCCATGGAGGCTGAAAACAAAGAAAGAAGATCTTCACACAAGAAAACTCATAGGGTGCAGCATATAGTCAATATGGGAACCACAGAGCAAGAGATCAGCAGGCAAGCATAAAAGTAGAGCAGCAGCACAGACCTGCAACATGAAGTCTTTACGTAGAATGTGCTGCACGCCATGCAAAGCTGATGCCACCGCGTAAGCATACCTTAGCTCAAAGCAAAAGGCAGAATCATCAGCACATTGCAATGAAGTTGATGATTGATCACACAGACTTTAAATACAAGTGACATTCAATGTATGTGCACGCGCTCAAGCATTCACTTTCGCTGCTCACATTTCTAGCACCCATCCAAATACTTTATCAGTTTCAGGATCCTGCTTCATTTTTAGAGAGACATTCATCCATGTGGGAGCGATCTTCCCCAGTAAATCCTGACAAGAAAGACAGGTAAACTGGTGAGTAGAAGTGTAGGGAAAAAAAAAAAAAACTGTTAGGTCAAGGAAAACTGCAATGATGCAAGATAATCACCCAATCTTCAAGTGTACTAATTTTTTGGCAAATCAAGCACAACAATTGCGACTTTCAAATGTCTAAGCATGAATTTACTTTGATCCAAGTCTCACAAGTAAAGCAACGACAAGAACTCTTACTTTCCTAATAATAACAGGTGAATTTCCAATTGGATCAATATTTGTCACAGGTCCATGCTCCTCAGGATAAAACTTCCTCACAATTTTCTCATTTTGCTCCGGCTTGATGTAGAAGAAGGGGAAGGCAGCAGGAAATCTTTCATGAGCCAGATTAGGTAAGGGTCTAACAAATATATGGTCAGGCTCTGCCATAAGTATATATCTGCAGTCGAGAAGGGAAAAAAGGGAAATATCTTTAAAATGTAAAACATACTTCATTTCATGCCCACGGAAACTTTCTGGCAGAAACATTCTGGCACAAGGAAGGAAAAAAAATCCATGGAAACTCACTCTTCCTCAATTGTCGCCTTCTCCAGCCATTGCACAAAAGCCCATGGTCTGTTTAAGACGACGTATCCCTGATTATGGTGCACAAAAATGGCATCAGACAATCTCAAAGTAATAATGTATAACCACAGCTACTCATCCCAGTATATTTCTGAAAGATTGCTTATTGTGTTCGAACGCGTGCGACTCTGAAGAAAATAAGTTCAATACATGCTACAAAACTAGAATGAGAATCAAGCAAAATTCTTCCAACTGTACATATCACATATTACTGCTGCAATAAGGAAATTTCTGTACTGATCATTTGAGAAACCCCACATCAGAAAGCTACTGCAAACGTCCACTACACCCTGGTCTGTTAGCAACTTACTTAGAAAACCAAAGAAATACTCGCATCTGACTCCTTGAGGGGGTAGATTTCAGGTACGTTATATCTCCTTATTGTGTGTTCAGACAGCTATGAAGAACGTATAGCTAACTCATTTATTTCAGAATGCTCACAATACCAAGAGAAAGCACACCATAGCTAGCACAAAAGTTCTATAAGTATTGTGGGCACATACACCAAAAGACAAAGCCAACAAACCAGAGTTTTTTAGTATCTCGCAGGTGATACAATTGAAAAACTAGCAGTATCAGACAAGCATGAGCTATTGGACAATTGACAGAGAAAATGACTTACCTTATCCAGGCCTGCTGGAAGAGGATCCACCACCATCGTAGGAATCTCGCCCATCAAGTTATCGGGACTTCCAGAATGCAAAATCCGAGTAAATCCTCCCATCTCTGAACCTGGTAAGTCCTTTTTCTGCTTATACCAGTAATACATAATGCGACACTGCCATTTGCTGTAAGGAGCGTCTGTTGCTGTAAGGGCGACGTGGAAAGGCGACTTTGCATGTTTTGGTTTCTTCACATTCTCAGGCATCTCAACAATTGGATCTGATACTAGCACACCATTTGTATTAGCGCCCACCAAATTTTTAATTGCTCTGTTGTGCCGTATCATAGTTAGGATGTTGTATGTAGCAAAGGAAAACAGTAGAGCCAAAAGAAAGAGTAAGACTGGGGATGCCCTTCCCATGGCTTTCCTTCCGAACATAACTCCAGATGACAAAACAGAAGACGATCACGCCGTTGTCAATGTCCGGAGTGCCTTCCTATTTGAAGTGGATTAACAAGCTTCCAATACTCCTAGTGAATTTCTCCAACTTTCCAGGTCAATTCATGATGAGCGCGTTCCTATGCGGTAGCCAGTAACCAAAATCAGAGTTGCAAATTCAGTTTTATTCACAGAAGACACGATAGAGGGAGCATAACTATGACTGCAATATACATTGATAAACTTCAAATGCCAAAGAAAGGACTGAATTGCTAAATATACTTCTGCCGAGTATTTAAATTGTTTTAACTGTTTATCGCAAAATACAACTCAAGGCCAAAAGAATACAGCCATACGGAGCCACGATCACAGCTTGCCGGCACCTCAAGTAACACGATTGAAAAAAGGGAAAAAATGCAGGCCAAGGAAGTCCTATCTGTATAGCCAAAGCCAGACCAACAGATCCCAATGAGAAAAAACAAAAAACGCAGCAGCAAGTCACAATCATCGTAATCGCATTCATCATGATTGTTATTGCCATTAGATACCAGGTTGAAAGTACGACATACAGTGAGGACAGAAAACAGAGAAAAACCGCGGGAGGAAGACAAACTTAACCGAGTAATGAAGTAGTCAGACAGAGTTCTCACTCCTCGGCGACTCACCTCGATTTCGATTCACCAGAAGAAGCACGCTGAGGCGGCGATCTGCAGACATAAACCAAGATATCTTAGGGATCTTCCGGACACAGTCAGGCATAGCGCAGTGCCCGAAGGAAGTCAACGTAAATAGAAAAAGTCGCCGCTAACTATAACGCACCATACCCGAAACAAACCCATTCACATTGCCTTAAAAGAAAAACTCGGTCGAAAATCCAATCAAGCACGGAAATTCTCAGACAAGAGACAGTCAGAGTCCACAGAAGCGGAGTGTCGTAAACGTAATTAACGTGAAAAACCTCCGGAAACGAAAACTCACCGGAGAAACTGAAGAACCTCAATCCCGGCAGATGAAATTCTAAATTCAATTCGGAGGAGGAGAGAGAGCGAACGGAAGGGGCCGAATATACTGACGGTCAATGACGAACCGCAGCGCGAAAAGCATTGCTAGGAGTGCGAGTCAATCAAGGAATAAAGCAAAGGGCAAAGGAAAGGAAACGCGCCATAATCGATCGGGAAGATTCAGAAAGTGCGAACAGAGAACTCACGAGATCGACGTGGCCACAACACAGAAGAGAGAGAGAGAGAGAGAGAGAGAGGATATCGTGTCTCGGATCACGGAAATAGGAGGTCGGTGGAGAGAGATGAAGACATACTCTGGGCCTTGTCGTTTTCCGCTTGCTCACTTCCTTCGCAGTTGCGCACGGCTTCATCGTTCCTTCGCGCGTTTGGACGTCCACGTCGGCTGCCACGTCATCGTGGCGCCCGGGCTTGTCTTTTCCCCCCTTTTTTTAATCCGCGATTTGGGGGGGAAGAAAGGATAAGACGGGAAAAAGAGAAAGAGGGTCTGTCCTATTGAGCTTCTCGATGAACGTGAAATTCTCGAGAGTCGATCGTGGACGTGGGACGGGAGAAACTCTGGCATTCAACCAAAGTTCGCGAATCCAAATTTAATTTATAATCGCTCGTCGTGCCAGCGATCGAAGGTCGTACCAATTCGATTCATATAAATCCGGATTTAGGCGAGCCCAATCAGCTAAAGAAAAGAATCACCTACCGAATCTATCAATAAAGTCACCCACGTAGCGAACATCAAAGTTAGGTATTGCAATTAATGGTGAGGAAGTTAATGTGAAGGAGACTTTAATTAATACACGGATCTAGTTAAAGCGCTTCTTTATAGAGTGACCGGGGACTATAATAGCTTGCGCTGAGTTTGGCCATTGTCGTCAAATTTAGGACCCAACTTGCATGATGGTAGCATCAATGTCCCTTTGAGGCTTTCCCTCATCTATACGATTTGGGGCCACTAATCGCATTTGGTCAAATCCTCCACGAACGAAAGATAAGGTCATAATTATCACTGTGCTGACCCACAAGGATTTTGTTGGAAAAGGAACTTTAGGGCACTTGTGAAACACCCAAACAAAGAAAATCTACTATTCCCAATGCTCGGCCTCTCTCTTATCACGTGTAATCGGTGCATTGAAAATCAAAGTGCTTCTCTATTGAGCATGGTTGACGAGTGCTCCGATGCACTCATTAATAAGATTCATTGTGAAGCATGTTTGATAAAATGCCTTGGGTCCATTCATCAATCAATGTGGCCGGTTTTTGCTAATTTGACTTGTCAAATCCGCAATAGGTCTTTACTACTACTGTTAGGTAAAATTCACTGGCATGCTAATTCATTGACCTTCCTTTAAATCAAGAGAGAAACAATTTTGAAAAAGAAGCAGTGAAATAATTTCACAGGGCTTGAGACGACATAAAGAAAGCGATGGGTAGAGTCAACGCGTCAACTGGCGCCCTCACGTGCAAACACGACACGTACGCGAGCAAGAGCACCAAAGGATGAGCCGAAGCCTGCTTTCATGTCTTCGGCCCTAATTCCACGTTCGTGGGACCGAGCCTGACGCAGGACGGGACCAGTGTGGAGAGATGGATTGAACATGAATGCATTCAATCGGGCAAAAACCGAGTAGAAAGAGTTGCAAATCACAGACGCTCGACATGGCATTAGGATCATTGATAGATCCAGCTAAAAGTTGCCATGGCTCGCTTCTCCATCTAAAATTATGAGGCATTGTCAATTCGTTGAACCTATTCTTGTAATTATCAACGCCAGCCATACTTGAGACATCTCTCGATTAACTCACTCGAGGTGTTGTCCGCTTTGATATGTGACTTACTATGCCTCATGGTTTTGTTCTTTGACGTGCAAGCAGACTCTTTCCCAGGAGATCTTCCATCATGATAGTGCTATAACCTTATCACGCTTAATTTTGGAATTTCAAAACGAAGTTCATCGTTATTAATCCCAAGCACCTTCTCCCCACGTTCGGCGAGCAATTTGGTTTATTCGTGCCTCCTTCGTTATTTTAGAAGCCTGCTAGGAGCCGCTCCTTATTTGAGCATTCTTACCCCGGCGACAACTCATCACCCTTGTTGAATCGAGCTATTACGGGCTCACCAGCTTTCACGTGGTTCGGGGTCCCGCTCCGATATCATATTATGACATTCTTGGAATAACTCGCTCAAAATATTATCCATTTTAACCCTTCTCCTACCGAGCCTCGCGATTTTACTAGGTACTTTCTTAGTAAGTTACCTATCTTGATAATGCTCTAACCTTAGCACACTTAATTTTGATAGTGCTCTAGCCTTAACTCGCTTAAACTTGATAGTGCTCTAACTCGTCCCCTATCAAGCTCACGGTTTTTGATAGGTACTTTCTCAAGCATGTTCTCCCTTGTTTAGCGTGCGACTCGGTTAATTCATGCCATTTTCGTCATCCTAGAAACTTGCCAAGAGCCGCCCTTTGTCCTAGCCCTTGGACCTTGACAACTACTCTCTGCCATCGATGGACTTGACTATTACAAAGGGTGATCGGTTCCCAAAATGGTCCGGTCCAACTTGAACGGGGAACCGGACCATGAGGACTGTTTTCCTATTTCTGGAACCGGGAACTAGACTACCTAATCCTGGAACCGGTTTTATTCCCGGGTGATGTAATCATTGGACTAGGAGCATTTTCTATGAATACCTCAAGATGAGCATATTCCAATTTTCAAAGGCCATTTCAAGAAAAAAAGTAAAAACATAACAACATCAAGAAGCTTCATTCAAAATCACTTCTTTTTCCCATTGATCAACAGTAAATAAACAAAATGGAAGGTACCCACTTAAAAATTACTCACATCACTTAAAAAGAATAATTAATTGAGTACCTCGCTGGACTAGTTATCTTGAGCATTGGATATTACCTTACCTTGATGAGAGGCGACTCAATCAGTCGCCTAGGCGAGAGAGGGAAAGAGAGATTAGTCGATTAGGGTTTGTGATTGCGCAACTCTGAAATAGACGTGAGAATTGAGAGGGAAATAAAAGCGAACATTAAGAGGCGAAGCACCGTACGAGAGCTGGGCGGTCCGATTCCCTCCTAAAACTGGGAAGCGTAACAAAAATCACTGGTTCCACTTTTATTACACTAGGAACCAGGAACCGGACCATCACTTCCGGGAATCGAACCGAACCGAACTAGTCGGGCCGGGGGTTCCCGGTTTGGTCAATCCGTGTTGTTCGCCCTAGTTGTTACAATATTATTATTGGAAAATTCTAAATAAGGATTTAAAGTGGCCTTGTTTTCTTAAATAAGGATCCCAAGAGAATATTGTTTCAAATAAGGGCATAAAATGCTCTTATTATTTCAAAGAAGGGCATGGCTAAGGGTATTTTCATTATTTAAATTTTTTGATTTTTTTCCTTTTTTCCTTTTTTCTTTTTTGCCGGTGGCCGATCTCAAACGATGGCTAGGTGGCCTCTTTGGCCCTCACTGCAGCTATCAATGGCGGCTTCGCCTGTGGCCGGCCATTGCCTAAGACCGGCTATCGACGAAAAGGAAGAAAGAAAAAAGTAAAAAAGAAACAAAAGAAGAAAAAAAAGAAACAAAAGGAAAAAAATCAAAAAATATAAATGACGAAAATACCTTTCATCGGGCCATTTTTTGAAATGATGAATGCACTTTAAACTCTTATTTGAGGAAAGATACATTTTAGATTTTTATTTGTAAAAATGAGTGCACTTCCTTGTTTGGAATTTCTAATAGGGCGGAGATTCTCCGACAAACAACAAGGATCAATTTCACTCATACAGGAATCTTAGATAGAGATGTGTCATAGACTGGAGGTTCCGTAAGCCAACCGATCAACGACGTAACCAGGATTAACCACATGACTTGGAGTGTTTCTAGGATTTTCTTAAGTCCTCTAAGATAGTCTTAGGGATGTACGATATGGTAAATGTATCGTATTCTAGAATATTTAAAGTGATTGCTAGGAAGAGAAGTATATTCTCAAGAATTAATATACCTTGTAATGTGAATACCAGAAAGAGAAATATTTTCTCATTCCTTAGGTGCAATCTCTACCATTAAATTTAGAGTTTGATTAACGATATCCATCGACAGGCTTATTGCATAAATAGAGGACTTTCTCAATCCTTTGCATAAGAAATACAAATCATTTTCTTTCAAAACTTTTTCTCTAAACACATTCTCTGGTCACTGTAATTGACCCCGTGACAGATGGAGGCAACCATCAAAGTTGGAGCTCTCTGCGGTCCTCCTCGGAAAGCTTCCTACGACAGAGGCCTTGTTCGTTCCGGAGAAATCTCTGTCGCTATGCGTCTCTTGAGCTGGGAGAATCGTGCAGGGTAGTGAGGTGATTTGATTTGATTTTTCATTTGCTGGTTTCGGTTTGATTGAAGCAATGGAGATATGCAAAGAGTCGATCACTGGTATGCAAATCGAGTACGTGGAGGTGTTGACTCTCCCCATGATCAACCCCGACCTCGAACAAGGCGGCAAATTCCCGGCTGTGGTCGAAGAGTTCCGTCGCAAGATTTCGGGAGCCGATAGCTTTCTCTTTGCCTCTTCCCGAGTACAATTACTCCATTGCTCGGAAATCACTTTGCCCTTACTATGCTGGCCTTCGATGGGGCTGACGTTTTTAAAAAAAAAGGGCGACCAAACTATGTGTGAATTTTACAGCAGAGCATTTTACCCAAAAAACCGCACGAAATGAAAAAGAACGATCAAAGTTACGAAGGGTATAAAACATATTATCATTCGCAGAAAAACTTGATGCGTGATGCGTCGTAATTTTTTTTGAGAAAGTTACTATTGATGTACCAGCGTCTCTCAAGAATGAAATAGATTGGGCATCTAGACCGCCGAATGTTTGGGCCGATAAAGCTGCTGCTGTGGCAAGTGTTGGAGGAAATTTTGGTAGCGGAAGAGCGCAATATCATCTCCAGCGGACAGGGGTGTCCGTCGATCTTCATTTCATTAACAAGCCCGAGCTTTTCGTACATGCATTTCAACCTCCTGCAAAGTTTGATGCCGATGGAAACTTGATCGGTGCAGAGGTCAAGGAGAAGCTAAAGCAGGTTCTGCTTCCACTGCAGAAATTCACATTGCCGACTCCGGGGCCACTGCTGACATGAGATCTCAAATTCCAGCTCTTTGATAATTATGGTGTGGTACATTATTTGTTTGTTCTCTAGTGACTTCAATTTGATAGTGAATGCAAAATTGTTGGAATTTAGTTTCAAGCTTGTATTGTTGGCTAACAGCATAAGCAAGCGATCAATGGTTTGATAGTCTGCTTTATTCCCTTGGTTTCTCAAGACTCAAATCGACATTACGCTTTCTGAGAGCAATTAGATCCAAATCAAACCAACACAAAGTTGGAGACTCCTTTGAATTGTCTTTTCTGCACTTTGCTGGTCAGCTCCTCCGCCAGAGGAGTCTTCTTAGCACCTTAAATCTGATACAACTTGCGCTTTTGATTAACTTGTTAGCTGATTATTTCTATGTCCAGATCACACTCTCTCTGAAACTGCAAGTACATATTAGGAACTCATGCTTGTATCTACCTGCGTGCAAAACGAGTTGGCATGATTGTCTCCCTATAGAGATTCATGCCTAGTGGTTGTTGAATCTCGTCGATTCTGCCGCATGTTCGCATTGAGCGATATGCATTCTCTCGGAGTTTATACCGATAAATGTATGTCGATAATCCTAGTATGTCTTCTCCTCCTTTTGTATAATTTTCAGCTTCTTACCCCCTTCAAACAAATCAACAAGACAAAATACGATGCCTTTTGCCATTACTTTCTTCCCAAGACCACGATTCCGTACCAAACCTACGTGTATTTGCACGTGACTCGTCATCTGGTCCTCAATCGACAAACCCTTTTAACGCCGTCCGTTCGCGAATTGGAAATTTTCATAGCCCGGCTACTTGTCCTCTTCGGTTCTGTTTATTTCATCTTTTAATGACGTTAAGTTGTGGTAAGACTGATGTAATAAGCTATTAGCATGATGTCCAAAACTAATCGTGAATGTTGAATACGTCTCCCTCGTTCAAATTCTTATTTAAAGCCAGTCTTATTATCAAGCTTAAACCCTCCTATTAACCAGTTTGACGAACCTAACTAGCACTGGTGCATGATACTTTTCAATCACTCTGTCAAATGTCACTGATGGAAAGGATATAACGAATATTTTGATCCCAACACACATCGAGATATTATCATTGTGACTTGTCCCTTACCGAGCCTCATGGTTTTCGCCAAATACTTTCTCAATAAGTCTCCCGTTTTGATAGTAATCTAACCTTAGCACTCTTAATTTTGGAATTTCAAAGGAAAACTTGCCTTATGTTAAAAGGCGCCTCCGTATATATCTATATAAAGCACGCTTTCCCCATGTCTAGTGTGCGGTTCGATAAATTCATGCCATTTTCGTTATCCTAGAAGCCTATCAAGAGTCGCTCTTTGTCCGAGTCCTTGGGCCCCGGCAACTACTCTTCGCCTTCGTTGGACTTGACTATTATAAGGGAGGATCGGTTCTCAAACCAGTTTGATCGCACCATGAACGGGGAACCGGACCGGGAGAACTGGTTTTCTGTTTCTGAAATCGGGAACTGGACTATATGGTCTTGGAACCGGTTGGGTTCTTGGGAGGTCTAATCATTTGACTGGACGCATTATCAATAATTACATCAAGACGAGCATATTCCAATTTTCAAAAGCCATTTCAGAACGAAAAAGTAAAAACATAACAACATCAAGAAGCTTCATTCAAAATCACCTGTTTTTCCCGTCCACCAACTGTAAATACACAAAATGGAAGGTTCCAGTTCCCCACTTAAAAATATCACTTAAAAAGATTAATTACCTCATTGGACTAGTTGTCTTGAGCATTGGATATTACCTTACCCTGATGAGAGCCCGCAAATTAGTCAGTCACTCAGGCGAGAGAGGGCGAGAGCGATTAGCTGATTAGGGTTTGTGATTGTGCAAGTCTGAAAGAAGCGTGAGAGTTGAGAGGGAAAGAAGAGCGAGTGTTAAGAGGCAAAGGCACCGCGTGAGAGCATTAGGAGGGATAGACGAAAGAGGAGTAAGCATGAGTATTATGCAAGTCGATTGCCTGTAAAGTGTAAACATTTAGGATTTATACTCTATCCTTTAATTTTTTGTAAAGAGATAAAAATAATAAAATTATAATCGGTCTAGTCAGGGCGGTTCGATTCCCTCCTAGAACCGGGAACCAAACCAAAAATTAATCACCGATTCCACTTTTATTGAATCGGGGAACCAAGACCGACACTCCCCGAGAATCGGACCGACCGGCCAGGCCGGGCCGGGCGATTCCCGTTTCGATCGATCCATGTTGCTCATCCTAGATGTTACAATACTATTATGCAAAAATTTCAAATAAGAGACTGAAATGAATATTGTTTCAAATAAGGCTTAAAGTGCTTTTATGTTTCGAAGAAGAACCGGACCAATGATGTTTTAGTTATTTAGAGTTTCTGATTTTTTACTTTTTTTCCTTTTTTTTTTTCTTTTCCTTTTCTCCGGTGGCCTCAAGCGATGGCCGGCCATCGAATAGGGCTAGACGACCTCATTGACCCTCGCTGTGGTCATTGAGGGTCACCTTGCCTGTGGCCGCCCGACCCTCGTCGATGGTTGGCCATCGCCCGAAATTGACCATTGGCAAAAAGGAAGAAAGAAAAAGGAAAAAAAAAATGAAAAAAATTAGAAAACATAAATGACAAAATAACATTAGACCCTTTTTTGAAATGATGAATAGAGAAAATTTCAACTAAAGATCCGAAATATGCTCAAATTTTTCAAATAAGGACACGAAGATTCCTATAACAGAGGCCCCTGATCCAAATTTCCTCTATTGAATGCACTTAAAACTCGTAGGACCCATGTCAGATTTTTATTTGTAAAAATGAGCGCACTTCCTTGTTGGAATATTCCCTGCTATTATTGAAGATTTCCGAATTTGATCCGTTCCGTCTTCTAATAGAGCGGAGATTCTCCAACAAACTGCAAGGGATCAATTTCACTCGGACAGGAATTTTAGAGGGGAGACAGAGCAAGAGATGGAAGCAACTAAATCTGCCATCAAAGTTGCAGCCCTCTGCGGTTCTCTTCGGAAAGCTTCCTATAACGGAGGCCTCGTCCGTTCAGGTGAAAATCTCTGTCTCTGTGCGTCTCTCGCGCTCTGAGAATCTTGTAGTGTAGTGAGGTGATTTGGTCCCTCGTTTGCTGTTTCGGTTCGATTGAAGCAATGGAGATATGCAAGGAGTCGATCCCTGGTATGCAAATCGAGTACGTGGAAGTGTCGCCTCTCCCCATGATCAACACCGACCTCGAAGAAGAAGGCGGCAAATTCCCGGCTGTGGTCGAAGAGTTCCGTCGCAAGATTTCGAGAGCCGATAGCTTTCTCTTTGCCTCTCCCGAGTACAACTACTCCATTGCTCGTAAATCTCTTTGCCCTTTTCTCTCCTTTTGTTTTGCTTTTGCCTATTGAAATCGGGTTTTGTTGTGATGGTGGTATCTGATATGGCACTTGAGAATCGAGCACTTGAACTAGTTCTTGATTCAGGAAGTTGAAGACTTGTTATTATGCTGGCCTTCGATGGGGCTGAAGTGAAAAAAAAAAGAAAATTGCCTTCAATTGAGGAGACCAAACTATATGTGAATTTTGTAGCCGAGAATTTTGCCGAACACCTGGTGAGTGATGGCTGTGCGGTGACAGACCGCACTCACTCCTTTAGATCAGCCAGTTTTAACAAGATTAAGAAGTCTTTCCTTACCAGCTTCGGGATGTTACAGCTACTTAAAACCATGAATGAGCATGGAGTCCAGTAGATATGATTTAGGCTCATGACTATTGAACAATTGGGAAGCTGCATTTTTCTTGATCAATCTCAGTTCTTGCAACTGGACTGCAGCAGCTATAAATCAGCTGACTAGACGTACATTCCTTGTGTTTTTTGCTGAGTTGAAAACAAAGGCACGAAATGAAAAAGAACAATCAAAGTTATGAGGGCATAAGACATATCATCATTAGCAGAAAAACTGAGTCATGCGTCCTATTTCTTGAGAAAGTTCTATTGCTGTGCCAGCGCCTCTCAAGAATGCGATAGATTGGGCATCTAGGCCACCGAATGTTTGGGCCGATAAAGCTGCTGCTATAGTAAGTGCTGGAGGAAATTTTGGCGGCGGAAGAGCGCAATATCATCTCCGGCAGACAGGGGTGTACGTCGATCTTCATTTCATTAACAAGCCCGAGCTTTTCGTATATGCATTTCAACCTCCTGCAAAGTTTGATGCCGATGGAAACTTGATCGATGCAGAGGTCAAGGAGAGGCTAAAGCAGGTTCTGCTTTCACTGCAGAAATTCACATTGCAACTCCGGGGTCAGTGCTGACATGAGATCTCAGATTCTAGCTCTTTTGTTTTTTTTGGGTAAAGAGATTCTAGCTCTTTGATAATTCAATTATTGCGTAAATCTGTTTGTTATCTAGTGACTTCAATTTGATAGTGAATGCAAAATTGTGAAATTCAGTTTAAAGCTTGTGTTGTTGGCTAGCAGCCTGAGCAAACGGTCAATGCGTTCATGTTATTATTATGTAAATGATGTTATGCTTGAGAGTTTCAATAGCGTGCTTTATTCTCTTGGTTTCTCAAGACTTGAGTGACATTACGCTTTCCAAGAGCAATTAGATCCAAATCAAATTAACACAAAGTTGGAGACTCCTTTGAATTGTCTTTTCTGCACTTTGCTGGTCAGCTGCTCCGCCGGAGGAGCCTTCTTACCACCATAAATCTGATATAGCTTGCACTTTTGATTAACTTGTTAGTCAGCCTGAATTTGATTATTCCAGAGTTGAGATCACACACTCTAAAGCTTTTAGCAACTGATGCTTGTCTCCATCTGCGTGCAAAACAAGTTGGCATAAATGTCTGCCCACCAGTTGAATCTTGTCGTTACTGCTGCATTTTCACGTTGAGCAATATGCGTTCTCTCAGAGTTTATACCTACAAATCTATAGCGATAATCAACGTGTTTCTTCTCCTCCTCCTGTATAATTTTCAGCTTCTTACCCCTTCAAACAAATCAACAAAACAAACTTCCATGCTCTTTGCCATTCCTTACTTCCTAAATGTGTGTGCGCGATCGTGCGACTCATCATCTGGTCCTCAATCAACAAACCCTTTTAACTCCGTCTCTTCACGAATTGGAAATTATCAGAGACCGGCTACTTGTCCTCTTCAATTTTATTAATTTGCTAGGGTTCCCTTTATTTGTTCCTGCTCTGTTGTGTGCTTGGCACATACTCACGTACTGGATTCAGATGAATGATTCGAAGTCGACGACCCAATGACGTGCTGCATTGTTTAGGAAAAAGAACAGGGAAAACCCTTGACTGGACTTGGTCCAAGTCCACTAAAACCAAGGTGTGCTAACGACTGCTAAACATCACCATCTCCATAACAGTGATTGGGCGGCGAGAAGTACCCAGAATATTTTCTGTTCCCCACTTCGCTCGCTCATGTTCTTTCTTTGGGTGGAATTAGGGAACAAGGTATGCTGGAGCTTAGTCATGCAGATAGAGAGCTAAACACAAAAAGAAAAAAACAGAAAGAACGGGAGTGAGGGTTGCTTTAACTTTATTATGGTCTTTACTGTTTTCTATCTTAGTTCCATTTTATGTTGGAACAAGATTTAGGAACACTAGAGAAACTATGGGCTCTGTCTGTACATGTAAAGACGAGATGCGATGGATTACCTTAAGTCAGCTACTATATTATTCTGTTGGTAGCTAGACGACCATTGCGGCAATGACCAATCGCGCCTTTTCCGGCTAGCAGGCTCCATTTTATGTACTTTTTCTTGGTGGGAGGTGTTTCAATATGGTTCTCTCTTTAGCATCTTTTAAAAATTTAATGATAGCGAAGCTATTGACAAGTGGTCATGGGCGAGGGAGAAGGAATAAATCTGGTGGCAGAGGAGTATAGCAGCATCAAAACATCTCTGGATGATCGTAGTGTGTGAAGCACCATTTTCACGTTTTCAACTTAAGCCCAGAACAGTGCAAAGGAAGATCGGATCGATAGGAAGCTGGAACACGAAATGAAGACGATTCAACTCGGTGGTCATTTCGAAACATACCGAAAGACCAAGATCGAATTCCACCAAGCGAATGAAAGAAATTGACGGGTGAGGCAAAGGCTAAAGCCGAGAAGAAATTCGATGAAAGAGGCGAGAAATGCTAAAGTGAATCAGGGTTGGACCTGCAGCTCTGCAAAAGAACCCAAATTTAAAAAAAAAAAACAAAAACAAAAACAGGTTCTTTTCGCAAGCAATTAATGAGTGTACCTAAATGGAGAACATGGCGGGTTGACAAGATCAAGAACCAACATTGCTTAGCTGCTTTTGAACACCATTCATCATTACTCTCTATTGGGTACGGATCGTCAGCTTCATAAATGAGTGAAAGAGGGTGGCTACGGCCTCCTCCGCCGCCTACTGCAGTGTCCGATCTGAACACGAAAGAGGTGTTGATGGTGGTGCTGTGGTGGTGGAGGGTGGGATCTGGAAATGTAATGATGAAATGAAGAGAGAGAGAGAGAGAGGGAGAGAGAGAGAGATTCATGGATTTGGGTACTGACGAAAGCCGAACTGGGAATCCAAAAGGCGAATGGGGTTTGCCATATTCGGTCCTACTTCTCAGTAACCTTTTTTTTGTGCAGCCTCAGAAAAGACGCTTCCTTTCACCCCGCCGACCGCTCAAATTGTGTGCTCTTTTCTGTCCCTCAAATTTAATGCTTCGCCAAAACGATGTCTTTTTCTTAGGTTTTTTCTTGCATACTCAAATTGAAACTTTGCCATGGATAAAACTAGGGGGAGCCGACCAGGGCCGGCGACCTTTTCTCGATGATTGTTTATGTTAGGTTTAAAGAAACAAATACCAGAAATGGATATTTGAGATGCAAAGATTGCTCTGATATCATATTAGAAAGTCCAACTCAAAAGTTTAAACTAATAAGTGAAATGAGGCCACGTGAATATAAAAAACATATAAAACTCGTTGTCAAGTAATGTGAGATAATAACTTCAACTCCCATCTTACGTGCAAGCCGAATTCGAGTGGCACGTGAAATTTGACTAATAGAGGATGGACACACAATCGCGGATAACACCGACTTTGATACCATGTTAGATTTAGAGAAATAGATAATAAAATGGATATCGAAAGATTGAGAGAGAGAGATTGCTTCGATACCATGTTAGGGTTGGACTTTCTAACCGCTTCTATCCAGTACGGAATGTTTGATTTCGGCCGTGATTATTCCACATCGTTATCGAATCAACGTGCGGTCGAGCTTGTCGCTGCAGCCCTCCAATATGTTAGGCCTTGATATCTAATGTTTTTTTTTTTTTTTGTCTTCACTTCTAACTTGCAAAATAAAGCACATGAAGAAGTTGGCCACCCATGTGCATGGAGATCTAACGTGGAAGGTGAAGGTACTCGAGCAACTCCCAACAATGCATAATATCGCCGTGCAAATTACCATTTAGTATTCCAGATACCATCACATCAATGATCAAAGAGAGAAAAAAAAAAACCGATGAAGTCGACGACATGATAAGATCATGATTGACCACAATTGCATGTTTTTCGCGAAATAGATGTCCCGAGGCGTTTCGTGGGGATGGTAATCGAAACTCGAAAACCAAAATGAGTCGAGATATATGCAAAATTCCTATATCTATACATCATTTGGTGAATACCCACCTGCATAGTTGACACAATCATGGCGGAAAAGCTAAGTCAAATCCGATTTCTATTTCAATTCATAATTTTTTTTTTATTTTAACCAGACCTAGGGAAAAAAGTAACATTTTTGCAAGGTAACAACTTTTTATTTGGTGGTGCACGAAAACACCGTTGTTTCGAGTCTTTTAGTTATCCTTCCAATAATCACTTTCCGTTTAAAGCTCGCTTTGTAGCTACAAGCTTAAACTTCAAGATTTTCAAGATTAGCCATGCTTAATCGATGCTTTGCGAAATGAACTTATCCTCATAAAATATTTTGAATGGATATCTTTCGAGCGGTTATCAATAAAACTCATTTGCATTTAGATGAAGCACTTTTTAATGGTTAGTCAAATATGATTTTTTACCTCAATCTTCAGAATATGAGGCACGTTAACGGGCGGACTTAGATAAATTTTGAACCTACCTAATTAAAAGGTTCATTTATCAAATTATTAAAATCATGTGTTATGAGAAAAAATTGGGGCACTGAAAGAATTACAAACACTTCTATAATTAATTATTCCAAAATGAGTGCTTTCTTAGCCTTTTGTTAGCAAAATGCTTGTTTAGAATGTTGTGCCCGGTAATAATCATGTATTAATGAGTGGGGCTTGCGCCGAAGGGGACAAGTGTCGCAACGACATCGAGCCAATGCACGCTTTTCGTGTGGGTCCCAAGATAGTTACGGATTTGGTTTGACCTTGTCCGATTGTGTAGGCATCTCTCAGGTTCAGGGCGGCACGACGAGGCGCTAAAGCCGCATCCAGCAATTTATTAATTAAGGATCCCAATCAAAATAAACCAAATTAAACACACTACTTAATTCTCGACCAACAAAAAAAAAAAAAAATCCACTACTTAATTAATTTAGGGATATTAACTTATCAGGACTCTCAAGGATGGACGTTTGAAAATTTGCATAAGTGGCCACCATCTATCTTTATTGCCGTAATTGCCTCGCTTCTGTCCTAAAAAAATTCTTGTTCAGCCGATTTTAATTCAACTTGCCCCTCGAGATTAATTTATTAATCAATGTCCCATCAAATAACCAAAATTAAAAACACGACTTAATTCTCGACCAAAAACAAAAAAAACACACTACTTAATTAATTTAAGGATCTTCGCTCAACAGGACTTTCGGGGAGAGATGTTTGAGAATTTGCATGAACGGCCACCATCTATCTTTATTATCATAATTGCCTCATTTCCGTCCTAATTTTTTTTTCATTCAACAGCTTTTAATTCGACCCGCCTCTCGAGATTAAATGACGTTGTGATTTTTATTACTGTTATTGTATATTATAATTCCTTTAGAATTCATAATTCATCCATGTCCTCGTTATTTCACCAATTTAGTCGCCGAGATCGAGAGTTATTCAGGGCGCTTTTTCTTTTCGTTCAATAACTCGAATAATTGGATTTTTTTTCGATTCAATAAATTCTCCCATCAAACATAAATTTTCTCGACGAGCAGGGCTTACATCTGTACGACCGTGAGCTCGACTGGTGTGGATCATCCGGAGAAATCAAGGGCCATGATTAGGAACGTGACGAATCATAAGAACATGACTGGGGGGAGTCTGAGACATCAAATCACAAAACAATGTTTTTTTAAGATATTGGAGAAAGAGTTTTTTTTTTTTTTTTAAAATGTGAGAGAAAGTTATGGCGACGAGACACTGAGAATGGAGAGGACAACATCTCCACCACCACGTCTCTCTCCTCCTTCCAAATGGTTGGCCTGTAAGTGGTCATTACGAGCCAAATCCGGAATCAAAAACAACAGACAACGCTGTTTGAATCTCTCTTGTCCCAAACGCAACCTTCCCAAAAAAAAAAAAAAAAGAGAGAGAGAAAGAAGGCGAAGAAAAAGAAAAAGAAAAAGAAAACAAATTTCTCGGAAAAACAAAGGAAAAAGCCGGTCATACAGAGTTGGTGGCAATGGTACAATCCGAACTTTTGCTTTGCCGTCATCAATCCGACATTTTTCATCGTTTTGTTGTTCAAATCTTACAGCTTCGTCTCGGGAGAGCAATAAAACAGACATCTTGTTTCGTCTTTCCTCTTTTCTTTCCCTGCCCGCGACGTCGATCCTGTTCAAGATTGCCGTCCCCTGCTCCGAGCTTGTTCCTGAAATGGTTTCTCGGTCTTGAATGGAAAGCACCCACAGGGAGAGAGAGAGAGAGAGAGAGAGAGAGAAGAGAGAGCTTGATTTTCATCTGGGTACAGATGCGTGGAGGCGACGAGGAAGAAAGAATGTAAACGGAGAGGGCCTTTTCTCTCTCTCGGTGTATTGACGAGAGAAATGAGCAAAGAAAATGTTGGCATTGTCAAGGCCTGGGAATTAACGGTACGCAAATCGCAAACTGCTGCCGCTACCAAAAGAAGGGCAAACAGCATTTTTGCCGTGATGTCGGTGGCGCACGTCGACGAGGAGGAGGAGGAGGAGGAGGAGGACGGCTGCAATGCCAGCCCCGGCGAGGTCTACCATGCCGAGAAGCTCCTCTCCAACGGCGACTTCTACACTGGCCAGTGGGCTGATAACCTCCCCCACGTTCACGGGAAGTACCTATGGACTGATGGGTGTATGTATGTTGGTGAGTGGCACAAAGGCAAGACCAACGGGAAAGGGAAATTTTGCTGGCCTAGTGGAGCCACTTATGAGGGTGAATTCAAGAACGGGTATATGGAGGGTAAAGGGACTTACACAGGTGCCTCAGGGGATACTTATAGAGGTTATTGGACCACGAACTTGAAACATGGACAGGGGACTAAGAGTTATGCCAATGGGGATTATTACGAAGGCGAATGGCAACGCGGGTTGCAGGATGGTCATGGGAGGTACCGATGGATGAATGGTAACCACTATGTTGGACAATGGAAAAATGGGGTGATCAATGGAAATGGCACGATGCTTTGGACTAACGGAAACCGATATGATGGGTTATGGGAAGACGGTTTGCCTAAAGGAAATGGGACTCTTAGATGGGCAGATGGGAGTTCCTACGTGGGTGTCTGGAGCACAGACCCGAAGGAGCAGAGTGGAACATTCTATCGATCCGGCTCAATGGCGGGTAATGTCGATTTCGACCCACAAAAGGTTTTTGCAGTGGATTTAAACGACTGTAGAGTATCAACTGGTGAAAAGGTGCTGGTTTTGCCTTCACAGAAGATGCTAAGCTGTCCTCCTGTTGTTGAGGGGGTTTTCAAGCCCTCAAAGGTCTGTGATTATAGCTGGGATTCTCATGGTGATAGAAACGGAGACGCGACACCTAGGAATATGGTCGAAGGGCTAGGAAGTATTCAGCTTGATGATTTGGATATGAGAACAGCACGCACAAGGCAACGGGCTTCAAGAATACAGCCAGTCAAGAGACAAGGGGAGACAATAACGAAGGGGCACAAGAACTATGAGCTAATGCTCAATCTGCAACTAGGAATCAGGTATTGGCGATTGCAGATTCCCTTTTTTAAGGCTGAAACGATTTTTGCTTTGTGTGGTCTGTTCTGTGTTTATCATGAAATGCATAGTTGATCCGGATCAAGCTAGGAGTTTTCACCTTGGTATATGTAGCTGTATTAACCTCTTGAACTTTTGTCTTCCTTACGTTAACAGACTCAGCATCAAATATGCTTAATATTTTTCAAATTGAGGTCATGGTTCAGTTTTGTAGATCAATCTGATGCTCCCTTTTTCTGGACAGATGGACTAGATTCTAACTCTTCCTCGTAAATCTAGTCCTACCAATATAGTTTCTGTTGTTGCTTTCATCTCTAATTTCTCTAGAAATTTGTAAGAGTACCAGCCCAACAAACCAAAGAGTGCGCTTCCATGATGGATTTTTTGTTTGAAGAAAATGGACGAAACTAATGGAAAAGGAAATGAACAAATGATTAGATTGGCAACAGGAAGTAGTATATTCTAGGAAGATCGATGCAGTTATATTAACTGATGTGTAATCTTGTCGATAACGCTATTCGAAACCTGCAGGCACTCTGTTGGGCGGCCCGCTCCAGCAACCTCTTTGGATCTGAAGGCTTCAGCTTTTGATCCTAAAGAGAAGGTGTGGACAAGATTTCCCCCTGAAGGATCTAAGCATACTCCTCCTCACCAATCTTGTGAATTCAAGTGGAAGGATTACTGCCCAGTGGTTTTCAGGTCACACCTCTAAACCTTTTCACTGTTGAAATAATAAATTCCTATTAGCTAAATTTTGTGATATGCGTGCCAATCAGTGCTATGGTACACTAAAATTTTGAGAGAATTTCATATGACATGCACTCTGATTTCAGTACATACTTCTTTGCGATGTTGACAATGCCTAGGTGTACTCTTGCGATTTGAGAGAAATGTCTTCTGATTTTCAGATGCATGGACAACAATTTCATGAACAAGTGGCTAGATGTATTGCCATCCATTCTGAGTTCTCGAGTACATAAAACATTACCAAAGTATATTCAGTGCCACCGACTATAAGACCAGTTTAGTTCCAGGTCAACTGCACTGATACGTCATCCTGCATTATCCCTACAGGACTCTCAGAAAGTTGTTCAAGGTGGACGCAGCAGATTACATGATTTCTATATGTGGAAATGACGCTCTTCGTGAACTTTCATCCCCAGGAAAAAGTGGAAGTTTCTTTTACTTAACCAATGATGACCGCTATATGATTAAGACAGTGAAGAAAGCAGAAGGGAAGGTCAGTTTCTGAGCTTGCACAAAAATATGAAATAAATAATCTGTACTCTGTTTGGTTTATTGGAAAAAACAAAGCTTTATCCAAAGTTCATGAAATGATGTTGAATTTGATGTTGAATTTAGATGCCTTCCAAAATTTTTGGTGTCATGGATGGCAGCTCCTGTAGAAAAATAGCAAAAACTTCTAAGACTAAATTAAAGGGCATTTAAATCAAATTGAGACAGTGTCCAATTTGGATTATTTCCATAAGCGAGAGACTTCCTTGGCTTAATTACTTCTTTTTTGCATGAATTGTTATCATTGAAATCAACTCTGCTCTTCTAGGAAGTATCTTTTTCTTATTGGACAGACTTATTTTAAGTATCTGGAACGTGCCTTAATAATACCGTGCCTCTTGATGTGATCCAGATGCTCTTGAGGATGCTACCTGCTTACTATAATCACTTTAGGGCATACGAGAATACTCTAGTTACCAAATTTTTTGGCCTACATTGTGTCAAATTGACAGGGGCTACCCAAAAGAAGGTAATGTGAGGTACTAAGAACCAGACAAAACCTGATGTTTTAATAAGCTTCACTGAATTTTGATACATCTAATGCACAATCCTTAATTCAGGTAAGATTTGTCATCATGGGAAATCTGTTCTGTTCGGAGAACACTATACACAGGCGCTTCGACTTAAAAGGTTCTTCACATGGTCGTATCACTGAGAAACCAGCGGCAGACATTGATGCAACCACCACCCTAAAAGACCTGGACCTCAACTTTATTTTTAGATTGCAGAAGTTTTGGTTCCAAGAGCTTTGCAGGTGAAATTGCTTTTTGGAACAGTTCTCCTTCATTTTTCGCAATCTCTCTCTCTCTCTCTCTCTCTCTCTCTCTCTCTCTCGATCGATAAATCCTTATACAGAAGATCTGCAGTACTCAGCTTTTTGTCATTCACTTTCTAAATTCATAGATTCAGGTTTAAAAATGCTGTTTATCCTGTAAAGATCTCTCTAGAAAGTGATATTATGCACAAAAATAGCTTCTTTGATGCTATTGAGTGAAGTGCTACCCGTGCAATCTGAATAATCAACTTCCATCTGTATATATGTTTGTTAATGCATTCATAATTTCATATATGATGTTTGAATATGCTTCCACCTTCTATATTTGATACAAAGTGTTCATTTATGCAGACAAGTGGACAGGGATTGTGACTTCCTTGAACAGGAGAGGATAATGGACTATAGTCTTCTGATTGGTCTTCACTTCCGGGATATATCTTATAGCAAAGACTTGCTTGTGGGGGGAGCTCGTCCTTCCAGGGCTCAAACTCCTAGAGGTTGTCTTTTCTTTCTCATTGCTACTATCATTAAGCAGTTGAGTGTATGTCCATGCCTCTTGGTGGAATTAAATTACTATGAATGCTTCTTCAGGGACTGGGGACACTGACAGTGGCATGGGACGATTTTCAAATGTAGAGGTGGACAGAAATCTCTTGGATCCTACCAGGTAAATGAAAAACGTTGGGGAAATTCTGAAATTGCAGAAGACGTATAGCATCAAAGGGAGTCTAAGACTATTTACCAGTTGCTTTGTTAATATATAATCTATTCTCATAGTCAATGTCTAGATTAGGGAAGATGGTTGCAAGCTCAATCCCTCTTTTCTACTAAGATAAGAGTCACCTGCACTATAAAGAAACGTATTTCGCTGCCTCCACTCTTTATTGATGATAGTAGGTTAGATTCACTTTTTTTAATGAGCTTTGGTAGATATAACTGAAGCTGTTATCCACAGAGGGATTCGCTCTCCCTGCATTATAGCGAATCACCCAAAGTAAATCTCCATCCTTGATTTCATTATTCATTTTACTTGAATGAAATACTGGGTATTCTCAGTTGTTTGCTATAGATTGATCTTATTCTTTGTTCTACTAATCAGGTGGGCTTCCATTAAATTGGGAGTAAACATGCCTGCTCGGGCCGAATTAACAGTGAGGAGGACTGATTGTGAATCTCAGCTGATTGGAGTTCCGACAGGAGAACTGTATGATGTTATCGTCTACTTCGGCATAATAGACATATTGCAAGATTATGATATCACCAAGAAGATTGAGCACGCGTACAAATCGTTCCAATATGATCCGACTTCGATATCGGCCGTTGATCCAAAGCAGTACTCTAGACGCTTCCGGGATTTCATATTCAGAATTTTTGTCGAAGATACCTGAAGGTTCAGATTGACAAGTGTTTTCATCAATCACACACGGTGTACATCCATGTACAGCCCATTTTTGTTCGGGAAGGTGATTCTCATCTGCATCATCAGATCACGGCCCCCAGTTGTTTGAGCTGGAATTGCGAGCAAGACATTCTGACTCTGTGGGAACATGTGTCTCGTAATCAGCTTGCGATTTTTTAGCAGCGGCTCATTAAGTAAACAGTTCCATAGGCACAGGATTCATGTTGAAGCAAAAATGTTGACTGGTGCCATGAAGAGAAGTTGCCCCCCAAGCCTATTTCAAATGTAAATGCACTAACCAACAGGCAATTGATTATGGGAAGTTCGCCATGTTTTTTGTACCGAAAAATTTCCCAGGAGATGAGGGGGTCTCGAAATTCAGGATGAGTTATGATGTACAATAGACTAATGAGAAGGAAAGTACTACAAATGGTACTCAGATTCGTGCTGAATGATCTTAGGCTCGCTTCGGTGTTATTTATTGTAGACTTGGACTGAGGAAAAAAAAATTACTGACAGCCAATGTTGAAGCTTCTAAGTCTGCTTTTGAGCTCCAAATTGTCGTATATACCAGTTTTGGGGAGAACATCAAGTAGCTGGAAGGTGCTGTTTTTGTGCATTCAGGTGCTAAATCTGATCTTCTATGACCCAAACAAGGATATGTAGCAGAACTGGAGAAACCCAAAATAATATTTATATGGACTCAGAGTCTCCATTCCTTTTCTTTGTTTTTACTCTTATTTTCTACCTGCTATTGTTTGGAAGCATGAATGAGAGGTAACGCATTGGTAAAAAATCAAGCTTCAAGATCTGATGGAGGAAAACACGTGCAGAATATAGCTGGGCGAGTTTAATGTGAGGAGCTGTAAGAAGTCACGTGATCTTACCTAAAGTTTGCAAATTCTTCCAACTTCCACAAAGGGTCTTCGTATAATCTTCCGTGGACAAATAGATTGATGAACTGTTTAGTACTTCTTCCTTGTTTGTTATCCGATTTCGCAACGGAATCAAAAGCAGGTTACTTGACTTTTATTCTTTTCTGGTTCCAATTCTTTCTTGGAGCAGCTGCGATTCTCTTCCATTGAGAAAGACTCCATGCACCGGACTATTTTGCCTAGGTTCTTGCCTAATTGCTGGATGATGTTACCACGTTGGAATATTTTATGTCCAAATCCTCTAACCTTCCCTTCATCCCCTATATCCTAGGTAGTTGACCTTCACTTGTTTTTTACTTCTGTTTTTTTTTTTTAATTTTGGGTTGGGGAGTTGGGGAACTATCATAAAGGAAAAGGATGGGAAAATAAAGTAAACAGAAGACATGTTTACTCTTTGGCATTGTGGAGGGCACAGAGCAAGCAGTGGCGACCATGTTGATGTCATGAAGAAGTTGCAGCAGTGGTGACCACTTTTATTGTAGTTTATGTGTGAGTTTTGAGGTGGTCTACACACAGAACAACATAACATCATGATTATGTCTTCATGAGAAGGTGAAGAAGCCCAGAGGGACAATCAGTACCATACAGTTCAAAGGCTATGGCTCTGCTTGATCCCAATGGGGAGCAACCCGCTCGTACATCTTCGCCAATCAAAAATGAATCCGTCTTTTTTCTTCCCTACTCTTAACAGGCTTGCTGAGAACAACCATGAAGTTGCTGCAAACCTCTATTTCATTCCAGTGAAACTTCAGTGATTGAGGATCAGCCACAACCACAAACAATACTGCTCATGTGTCTGACAAAACTCCTTAATGGCACAAAGTCATCAAATCACAGAGGGATCAGGGCGAGGAGTTGGAATTGGACCCGCTCAATTTATTTCCAGAACTAGAATATTTTATATAGCTGGAAAAAGTCGCCGATTGAGTTGATTCATACCATATAGCGAAAATAAAGTTCCGAACATACTACAGAAGATAATCTCGTACCATTTACAAAGGTAAAATCTAAAAGTAGTGCCTTCCATCCTGCGATGCGTGTTCCATTACTGTGCTTCACATGCAGGTGATGACCGTAGCATTCCTATACAGTGAATATGTCCCGGTTCTGCTCTTCTTGGCCCTGTTTTTAATGCTAATCCTATTGTTCATCGCCAGGAACTGCCAAATGAAAGAATTATTTCAACTTAGTATGAATGGAGAGAGAACACCCAAAATAAAGTAGAAGAAAATACAAGATGAACTAACAGTGAATCGGGATAGCACGAGTGTTAATGGGAATTATATGCAA
Organism: Rhodamnia argentea; assembly: GCF_020921035.1. Classification (NCBI taxonomy): domain Eukaryota; kingdom Viridiplantae; phylum Streptophyta; class Magnoliopsida; order Myrtales; family Myrtaceae; genus Rhodamnia; species Rhodamnia argentea. The sequence goes on along the minus strand of NC_063154.1, from coordinate 1,341,949 downwards.
AGAACTGTAAAAGCTTATCCTCACAGGAAATAGCACCTTCCTGAGGAAAAAAAAATAAAAAATAAAAAAACTGAGTCAATGGATCACGCTTCGAAGTTTAGTGGTTAGAGAATCATAAGAATCCTTCTTCAAGCATTAGCTGGAGGCCCCCTTCTAGTTTGTCAACGGCGAAGAAGGGCAAGTGAAAGGTTACACTGTCTTCTGGCCATGCATTACTCCAGTCTCCAAATATAAATGGATTAGGAATGCACGCTATGTTCTTTCAGTTGATTTGACCAGAAAGAATCTTATTATAGCTGCCCTTGATCATGTAACACTTAAGATGGTCCTCGTGGTGAATGTCACATCATAAAGTATCCTAAGTGGCCGGAGAGCAATTAAAAATTACAGTGGCCACATGAACACCTTGATATAAGACACCTGTGGCCGAATTATCCCCCAAAAAGAAAAGTGGAGTGAGCTTCGACTAGTGACAGTATTTAGACATATTCAGCATTGACTGATTATTCTCAAAACTTGGAAAGACATAGCGACGAATAACTAATCATGACGAATTCCTCTCAATAGCTGGCTTCTACAGGATATGTTAAACATGGAGTCTCAGGTACTGTAGGTCGAAAAATGGAAAAAGCAGTTCCTAAGGATTGCCTAATACCAAAGGAAAAAGCAGTCCATGGAAGTCAAAACTACAGTGTATACTCTTCTGATTCTTTGAACCATTAGAGATACACGTAACAGGCTTGTCCACGACCAATGAAATACAAACAAAATGGAGCTCATCTATGAATTCTCTGCATGTATTATAGAAGCTTAGGTAAAGGGATAATCATATAAAGGACTGTATGGCAGGTTTAACGTGGATTTAATTGTGGAAGAGCAGTTGTGTAAAAGAAATCAATCAAGGCTAGGTACTTACAAGGACATTACTTTTTCTGAAATTTGGAAAGAACTCTGTAATTTGAGAAGGAAGTGGTTAGTCTAAAATTGCATGAAACCAGATATTACTCTCCATCTGCAATTACCCGAGGGCAAGGAGGATCTTCTTAACCCCGTTTGACAGGATACATAGATTTCTTATAAATTTTTCCTCTCTTGACGAGGGATCTTTACATGTGCCATAACCATCCAAATTCTCGAATGATCTTGAAAGGCCATGTGGCACTATTATCCATGTGTAAGGGTAATCATCAGTAGGCAGTTCCACGGAAAAAGGAAACACCAGCAATTTCCTTATTCGCTTTCATCCAAAAAATAACAAAAAATTGACCAACAAACGGCAAATGGAATCACAGGACACAGCGTGGCACTATACTTTCAAAGTAAGCCTTTACTGATTATGGCATTTCACGTGACATCTTGAAGGATGAATACTATATGGTTCAGGCAGGGATTTCATATGTGAACAATCGATATATCATGTCTGTATACAGTGTGTAATGGAGAAGTGACTGAACTACCGAAGAAAGTGCATACAAAATCAGATTGGCATGGCAAAACCTAATGGAAGAGACGAGAACAAAGTTTTAAAAATTTTATGGTAAATTAGCATTTAGCAGTGACAGCGAGAACAAGGACAAGTGCATGAGTCTAATCACGAGCAACTTGCACATAACAGATGCACAAATTTATTCAGAAATGGATTATTGGAGTGCTCTGTCTGCTCATACATCCTGCCCCTTAGAGACTGATAGTGACATCCGCTACCTCATTCATGAATCTTTAGAACTTCTTTGCTTTCTGTTGATTTTCCATTATATAACTTCCACCAAAATATAATTACAGAAGAAATAGATGAATTAAGTATCAAATAATGCGCATTATGATATGGGAAAACAAGGTTCCTCCAAAAATATGATGAAGTATGAATTTCGAATTTTCAAGGGCGGAATGGTGCACTAGTTCCACAACCCCTCCTACATCCATATTATGCTAAAGCGTAATTGAGGCAACGTGCTAATGCATATGATGTCATGTAATTACAGCCTGAATCATCAAATTAAATTCATGAATTGGCTTGCACTGACATTAACTAAAGAAGAATGTAGAACACATAGTTGATTAGTCCTACGAGAGGTTATACCTTCAAGCAATCTGCGACAACCAGATGCTGCATAAGCATTTGGCGGGTCGACGATTGGAGAAGAATCCCCGATCCTTGTGCCAGCGGCTCCTCCGAATCGACGTTCTGAAATACATGGAAACGCATTCTTCTCATCGATCCCCTGATCATAGAGGAAGCCCCTGAATACATGCCCGCTGATGCTAACAGATGCTTGATAGGCGAATTCAGCTGCATTGTCACTAATTGCAGTGACTCTAATGCACCTGAAAACTGCGGGAGCACGGACTTGGCCCGGTAAGGACTGCTTGAAGCTAGCATCTGGAATCCAAGAAATCACTACATCGGTCTTAGAATAAAGATCCAATAAGCAGATCAGTTGATCAATCAAGAGGAGGATAAATTCCTTTAAATACCCGCGTTAAAGAAATCACTAGAAGACAATATAAATAATAAGAATCCGAGCTTTCCATCACCAATTACCACCCCGTGGATCAATCTTCCTTTCTATTTTCAGTTGAAGATTCACACTTCTAACACATGAGACTTAAGATCTTCTGAACTACTTAGCTTCAGCCAATTTTAAAACGTCATTTAAAGCTGCCCAGATGGCGCCTTCTCTCGGTGGCCCCCTAATACTCCATCTGAAGAGAGAGAGAGAGAGAGAGAGAGAGAGAGAGAGAGAGAGAGAGGGAGGGAGGGAGGGGGAGGACCTTGATGATGACAAGAACTAGTATCAAAGCTCCTAGGAGTGGTAGCATTCGAGGTTGAAGAAGCATTAGTTCCACCGTGATTTGATGACCCATCAACTAGTTTTGGTCTCTTCACTCCAGAAGACGACCCCGAAGAACCGCCGCCACCACTGCCACCTCCTGCTCCTCCCTCACCACCGCCGACAAAGCCAATCCCCACCGGGGCCATCTGCCGCTCCCGCCTCCTCGCTGCCGGCACCCACGTGCTCCTTACGTGGGTGGAGCAATCATACCCTCTACTCTTGCAACAGGTCCTGCACCTCCTATAACTACACTCCTTCTTGGCTCTATTCCCACAGTCCCTACACACCCTCAAATTGCTATTGCTCAGCCCACCAATCTCCTCCAGCTTCTCGCCTCTGTTGCTCTCGTCTTCACCGACACCCAACACGTCTTTCTTGGAAAAGCTGGACTGATCATCGCATCTCCTCCAGAAATTCGCGGTGTTGCTGGCCTCCCCGTTATTGTTGGCGTTCCCGCAGTCTTCGACGACATTGTAGGGCGTCGCGGTGAGAACCGGGAATATGCTGACGCCGACGCCTAAGGCGGTCGACGAGGGCAAGTGGAAGCTCGGGGGGTGGTGGTGGTCGGAGATGGGGGGCGGTTGCTGGGGTTGCTGGGGGTGCAAGGAGGACTGCGGGGCAATGAAAACGACGTCTCGGAGGCCAAGCATGTTGATGTGGTCGGCCGAGGTGTAGTTGAAGTGGTGAGTGGTGGCCATGCACAGAGAGAGAGAGAGAGAGAGAGAGAGAGATTTCTTCTGGAAGAGGAAGAGTGAAGATGGAGAGTGATGAGAATCTCTCGAGGTTATATGTGACAAAGTAATAATAATTGCATGCGCTGCTAAATAAGACCAAGGAGAGAGAGAGAGAGAGATATTATTGTCGTTGTTGCTTGCTGGGACGACAAGTTTCCATCTTTGAAATGGTTTTGATCTTTTTGTTCGTCTTTGGGAAGAGAGAGAGAGAGAGAGAGAGGAAGAAGGAAAACGAACGCCCAGAAACTGCAGAAGGTGTTGCAGGAAATGGGAAAGTGAGGAATGATGATCAAAACCAGCTTTCCCCACTTCCTCCTCTATCTATTCTCAACGCCTTGGCCCCAGAAACCAAAAACCCCACCAATCCTCCATTTTTACCCGGCATAAAGATACCTTGCCAATATTGGTGCACAACGTTTACTTACGTTGATATTAATATTTTTTTTTAAATCACTTAGGTATTAAATCGAAAAAAAATAATTACTTTAGGGCCAACGGCGATAAATTCCGACGATCTTATCGGAGTTGACACTTAAATAATATTTTTTTTAAAAATTGACACTTAAGTGATCCAAAAAACGATCATTTTAGTGCCAACGATAAGAAATTCCTACGATCTCATCGGAGTTGGCACTTAAATAATCATTGTAAAAAAATAATATTTAAGTGATAAAAAAAATATTAATATTAAAGTGAACGTTGTACTTAAGTATTGACACTTATGTATCCTTTTGTCATTTTTATCCGTTTCCCATGAAAATGCTGCAGATTTTCCAAAATTTAAATAATCAAGTTTTTTATTTTGTACTACTATATGTTTTTGGGAAAATTTCAAAAAAGGGCTCCAAATGCCCTCATTTTTTCAAATAATAGCCTAAAATAAACATTGTTTCAAATAAGGGCTTGAAATGCCCTAATTGTGTCAAATGAAGGCTTGAAGTGCCATGATTATGTCAAAGAATGCCATGATGTGCATGTTATTTTAACTAAGGGCCTAAAGTTACTATATTAATCTCAAAAAAGGGCTGAGTTATTTTAGGTAGCGACATTTTGGTCATTTACTATTTTATTTTACTTTTTCCTTTTTCTATTTTTCAAGAAATTTTGAAAAAAAGAGAAGAAGAAAAGAAGAACACATGCGAGAGGTTTTGACCTCTCCCATGTGGCCGCCGCCCCACTACAGGCCATGGCCGTTGGGGTTGCCGGCGTCTCGACGAGGGCCGACGATCCCACCGACCAACGACGAGGGCCTACTAGCCCTCGCCCAAGTCCGGCTGGGACTAGATCGGGGTGTGTCGGCGCCCTTCGCCTACCCCCATCGAGGCACCGATGACCCCGACGGCCAAAGTCGTTGCCCCACCCCCCCCCCCCAACCGATGGTGGAGCGGAGGCTATAGATAGGAGGTTAAAACCTCCCACCTACTTTTTTTTTAAGTTAATAAAAAATTAGATTAAATTTGTATTTTTACGTAAATATCCCGAATCGGTTGAAAAATTTGGCCGATCGGCAAGGGTAGACCCTTATTTGAAATAACTATAACCACTTCATGCCCTTTTATGAGATAATGATCGCACTTCAAGTCCTTATTTTAAACAAAATTCATTTCAAGTCTTTATTTAAGAAAATGAGGATACTTGAGACCTTATTTTTGAAAATTTCCCTATGTTCTTTGTTCTTAAGAAAAAGGAAAAAAATTTTAACGAGGTATTTGAGTTCTAATCTTCGGCTTACTTTTCTTAATTTGTGGGAGCAAACGAGTCATAAATAATTTTCCGCATAAAAATCAATATAACACGACTATTTTTGCAAATCTTTTTTTTTTTATAGCTCCGCTAAAAATGCTAAAAATGAAAAAGGGCGGTGTTCCCTAGGTCTTGATAGTGCTTTGCCAAGTTGTAACCCATTTTAATGAGCAAAGCTTATCTTGCTCATGTTACCAATTGAATTTGGCTTGGACATTAATTACATTTAGACATATATTACACGTGTTCGTAAAATATATCCTTGCCGTTTGATTGCTTACGAAGAATTTGAATTCGCCTTATTTTTTACTGTATCGACGAAAGGTCATTCACCCCAAGAATTTTAGCTTAGGTCTTTATCCCAGCATCCTCTCATGTACATTCTATCTAGCAGACCATGATTGATCTAACCTCTTATATCCAATCATCCTCGGAACTTCTTCATACAAAGAATTTCGTGGGAAATGGAGACTAAGCATAAAAAATAATTTCTTTTCTTTGTCAAATATGTCCAAATAAATTGCAAGGCAAAGCAAATCATGGGGGCAAAATTTAAGAGAGAGAGAGAGAGACAGAGAGAGAGACAGAGAGAGAGTAGCGGTTAACTTATGGAGGGAGGATGAGAAAGTGAGTGCGACGGCGACAGGCGGCCGATAAGGTGGAGAAGAATTGGAGGATGGTGTAGGCAAATAGGCATACAGGCATAGCCCCTCCCTCACCACAGGCAAAACTGCCAGTGACACTAAATTGAATTGAATTGAATTCCTAATGGAGTCACACACTCTCTCTCTCTCTCTCTACACTTCAAACTAGACTGGTAAAGAGGAGAGAGAGAGAGAGAGAGAGAGGTGGGTTTTCGGAAGGGACCAGCCTTTTGCTTGCTGACTAGGGTGTCTAGGAACCAAGTCTAGACAATAGACTACTAGGTTGGGACTAGGTAGTCTTCTAGGCCCCAACTACATGGGTCCCACTAGCCACCCTACTTCTCATAGCTCAATTCTTAGCCCCCTATTGCCTTCCCCTCCCCTCCCTAGTTGGCTTGGCTGTATTCCACGATTTGACACAGGCGTTTTATAAAAAAAGGCCAAAAAAAAAAAAGAGGAGGAGGAGGAGGGAATCCCATCTCTTCAATGAGAAAAAAAAGGAAAAGGGGTGGATGATCAGATCACTACTTGTCATTATTGGCTTTTGCTAAATTGGCGGTGAAGGTTTTGGCTTGGGTTGGGTCGGGAGTGTTTTTTTTATGTGGGGGATGATTAATTGAATGGCTCGGTTCAAAGAATTGGCTTCCAAGCCACTCCACTCCACCGCTCCATCTTTTGCTGCTGCTGCTGCTGGCGTTTCTCTTCCTCCAAAGCAAAGCCCCGAGAGCTTTTGCTTCCCTCCACCTTTGTTCATTAAGGTGAAGGAGGGGGTTGAGGGAAACAGCGCCGCTCTCTGCTCTACTGACCTGCACAACTTTGGGACTGACAGTGGTGGAGATGGAGATCATGGAAAGTTCATTGTGCATATGTTACTTTGAATTATCCAAAACTCAGATGGTAGATATACAAGAAGACGGAAAGTTCCCGGGGACTGAAATTAGAAGGAACCGGAAAAATGTGGGTCGGTGAAAAGTTTCTCTCTTTTTCTGTCTTTGTCTTCAACCTTCTCACGGATCGTTGGGGGAGAGCGCTGTTTAATTTGGACCAGGGGTGTGTGTTTGTAGCAGACACAATTATGGTTTCTTCAAGAAAATAGTGCGCAACAAACATCATCAGAACTTATCTTTTGAAACATATTTAAGGTGAAAATTTGGGGGACAGACCAAATTCTAAGAACCCCATCCCACTTGCATTAAAAAATGGCTTATTCTATGCGTTGAAGTTTCTTTCGTATCAATTAACTTAATTTTTTTGGATTAAACTTTCTAACACGGCACACGAATTCTGTCCATTCTTCTACGATTTTCAGTTTTATTTTTTCATGATGATGATGAATGTATATGAAAAAGGCGCCCAGCAAAATCAAAAGGTCCAAGAATCTTTTCAACCCTTTTTCTGCAATTCGTGGAGCAAGAACGGCAAAAGAGTTGGCTTCTCAAGATCTCTTCTTTCACGCCCTTGTTTGGGTAAAAATCGTAGTGCAGATCTACATCACGTCGCTTGCCTATAACTGCAGCATCTACGAACAGTGACCTCCGAGGGCATAGGGCTTAGGGCGTGCGCGCGTCGCTCACCAGTTGGCCAAGGGTCAATTTCTCGACACCTTGATCCGAACAAAACTTCAACATCACGAGCAGTTTAGCGGCAACCTAAACTTGGTTCAGCTCGTATAACACCCACACACACACACACACACACTTTTGCTAGTGGAGACGGAGAAAACAAACAGAATTTTTTTGTAATCATCACCCTAAAATATGTTAATGCCATAGCCAAGCCAGCAATAGCCGATCAAGAAGGCTGAAGCAGGGACCATCTGTTATCGTTTCGGTCTGATCCATCTAGAAATCTGTAATTGGATCGGTAGGTCTAATCCGATTCTCGAATGGCCTAATAGAACAGATGAATTATTAGTAAAGATAAGCAATACGGACTTTGATTTGAAAATACTAAATAAAATTACGTTTACATTTGATAAATTAAAAAATAAATGATGAATTCTTATATTTACATTCAAAAAATAAAAAATAATGGGTGTAGGGAACCGGACCGAAAATTGATTCCAATTTTATAGACCGAGAACTGAACCAGTACTCTCAGAGCCGGTTTCGACTTGATCCGAACGGTTTGCAGTTCGTTTGGTCCGTCTTGATCACCTGTGGTCTAAAGTTGCTGATAAAAAAAGGTCGCCTTAGCACATGTCTACCATCCTAGGTTGAAGCTGACGTGCAGGTGGGCTTGAGACAGTAAATCGAGACCCCTCGTATGTATGCACACAATCTCATCACATGAAATCTATCATCCCATTTACGACATGCAATCGGTATTATCGACTTCTTAATTCACAGTGTCAGCAAACAATCTGGTCTCAAAAGAGAATGAGCAACGGCCGTCACTTAACTTAGGCATTTGTATGAGGTTTCCCATCTCGTGAACGCCTCTTAGAGTGAGCACGACCCCGCATGATGTTTTACTTGTTTGTAGGACAGTTCCAATGCCCTACGACTTCTCTTCTATAATGAAATGATAGTATAAGCTAAATGCGTAGGGTGGTTCATGACACGTGCTTGAGATGTAGACGGCGTTGAGGCATCATGATTGTTTTCTGGCGGACAAATTACCAGACAGCTGCACATTGCTTGACGAGGCCCCGAAAGGAACAGAAGGATCCAAAACCTTGGCTAATAATGATCTCCGGCTAGAAAATGAGCGACCTTCCTTTTGTAGCCCGGACCTCAGTCTCCTAAAAAATTAGAGGTAAAATGAACTCATCCCAAAATTTTCTCTCACCTTGGTTTTGTTTTCCTTTCGTCTAGAATTCAACGGATCTACCATGTTTGGAGTTAGATATAACAGGATAGGACCGTAAACTGTATACGTATCATCTCATAACATGTCCCCCGCTTGCGCTTGGATAGGTCTAGCCAAGCTTTTGTGCTATATTGACTGCCATTTAACATAAACAAAGACGCAGTAATCCGGAAAGCAGCAATGGCGTTAGCAAATTGGGTCGAGTCGTTTCAGTGAAGCAGTTGGGGTTGGTAATGCAGTACCAGAAGTGAGAGTGGAGGTGCATGGATGAAGTGGAGGAAAGGCATCGAACGACGGCGGTAACGGAGATAGAAATGTCAAACGTGATCTTGTTGGAGATATATACTGGTGGGAGGTGGGGGACGCAGATTGCCTAGCGATGGACTGACCTGTGGAAGGGGCAGATTGGCAAGCGACAATGGAGATGGAAGTGTTGAATTCTGCGTGGACTGCAGTCATGGCGTGTTTAGTTAAGAGACGTGACCGGTGTGGAAATGGTAGGAACTATGGTGGTGGAAATTAGAGAGCTTGGCGAGGTGGCGGCCACCGGCGGTAATGTGTTCATGTTGGCTTATAAGTAGTGAGAGTAGAGAAGGTGGAGATCACACAAGCAGCGGTGTTGGCGATAGGGAAAGAACTGAGATGGACATCTCGAACTCAGAAGTCCCACACATCATGTCAGGTGCTCGAAAATGCATTTCGCAGACACAGGAAAAAATCTCAAGCATCATGCCAGAATAAAGTACAACTTGGTAGAAAACTGAAGGTGCAGTTATGTGATCGCCAACGTGAGATTACTTGGAATATACAGAATGACTTACTAAAATTTACAAGAGTTGCCAACGACGTGAACCACACGGAATGCACAGCAAGGCAAATCAAAAGGAAGCTTTTTGAGCTTTTCCACCAGGGTGAACAATTCTTTTCGGACCTGAATTTCGTGCAATTCACTTGACCTTTGCTCCTCTTCCCCAAAGACTACAATCGCCCATGGTCCTTCTAATCCTTGTGGTTGCATGTTCAACTCTAGTCAGTTGTTCCTGGGGGTTCATTCTAGTCTTATCATTCACAAACCTAAATGGTGACAGAAGCATCTCAAGTTGTTACTGTCCCCTACTATAGATGAGCCTTCACCATGGTTCTGAATTGTTACTGAGAAAATTCCTAGCATGTGTCGGACTTCCCCAGCCGTCCTCCATCAATATGAGATTGAGGCGTACCATGAGTTTCTCTTCAGCATCATCCTCCATGATGCTGGAAGGATCACTTGGTATATCTTTTAAAGAGGAAATCTGTAGCAACAGAGGTAGCGATAACTAAATAAGAAGACAAATAACTTACCAGAAAAGTTGAATCGTCTCTTTCGAAATTGAGCATATTTGCCTCCAAATCCATGCAGGAGCTATCTCTTGCCTCCTACATGGAGATTTTTCATACTTCCACCAGCCACTCGCGTGTAGTCCTAATCTAGGTATGTGCAATTTTCAACTTCACACAGCCAATCACAAGTACAACCCCCCATGTGTAAGGAAGTAGCTAGACAGCTCTTGCTCAGTTTAGAGGCAAATACTTGTATATAAAAATTTACCTTTGTCTCCTTGTACAACTTGAGATATTCCAGAGACTGCTCATATAGACCACAGTGATAGAGAAGAACGCTGTAGTCTCTTAGTTCCTTCGGATCAAACTCGAGAAGGATAAGACGCTCACATGCTGGAACAATGAAAATGCCAGTTAAATTGCCTTCTACTAGAGATCAGAAAGCTAAATAAAATGACATTCAAGAACATTCAACAATGGCATCCCAAAATCCTTGGTTCCCCGATTAAGTACAGATGATACAAACTAGTAAGAGGCAGACAGAGAACACACGAAGTATTTGACTTAAAGCAAATCCACTGCCGAACACGAAGAACTTCATTGGCATCCACTCAAATTATGGAAATCTACCCAAATAAACCAGCGGTTAAGTTGATATGCATATAGAGAAGTCTGATAACTTGTCTTTTGCCAACATAGGCCATTGCCTCCCCAAAATCAACCAAGGACCTTACAAAGAAGAAAAACTATTTAAGACACGGATCATGTTCCTCCAGAGTCCAGCCTATGACATTCATTCCAGAACGTATGGCCTTTCAGGAAGACATGCCCAACGCCACAGGAACATGTCGTGTGTATCATAAGGATCCACATTATTTCCACACTTCCATTGGCAATTTCCAGCAGTACCGATTAAAAAACCAATAGACAAGAAGAAATCACCTTTTATGCATGGGCAATTAAAGCAGCAGAAATAGTGTCTATGACTCAAGAATTTGAGGTCTAAATATGGCAGGTTCAACAGTAAACACTTTATTGCTATTATTTTTTGGCCAATGAGGGTAGGAACTCTTTCAAGATGCACATTACGCACCAGCTAATGCACGCCTCATATCCCCAAGACGAACACTAGTCCAAACTCCACGATCCAATCTGTATTGAGCAGCCTTGGTAGATGCAAGCTGAAAGCCACTGTAACATGCCCAAAATAGACCTAAATGACTACAACCAACTTAAATTGCAGTTTTATAGTTGCAATCTAAACAAAATAAAACATCAACTGCATAGGGCAAACTCAATTATCTCCACTAAGATCGAATCTATCAATTTAATTAGCAGCATGTGCAACCCTATAAAATGTAATACCCATAGAAGCATACTCGACTACCTTTCTTCACTAGCGTTGGATCTGTCGGAACAATTAGCAGCTTGTGCAGCCCTTAGGAATAGACTCTCGTTACGGTTATGTTGAAATGGCCAGAAAGCACCCTTTAAATCTCTCAAAATCTGCATAAGTTATCAGGCAGAAAGCTCCATAAATAACCCCCTGTAGTTGCAAAGGAATATCCTAATATAAGACACTAGTTATCAATAGAATCAATCCCATAAATACTATGCCACAAGCCAGACCATGAAGAACCATATCGAGAAGGGTGCATCCCGAAATTTTAATACGCCATCAAAGTGCTATGAACACAAGAATCAAGTGAATATCAATAGGGATTTTGAAACTGACACTGACAAAATTCCTTCCAGTCATTTTTGTTGTTTTATATGTTCATATTGGCTTTTCTCCCTTCTCTTTCTTTGTGTTAACTTTAGAGACCATAGACCTCATGCCATGGGAAATATAATTCAGCTTTCATCCCCACATAAATTGTCAAAATCAAATAGGAGCATCTGCAGTCCAAGTAATGAAGGGCATGTTTGTTTGCATATAAACAAAATAAAAAAAAGTACTGTTTGCTTTCCCAACAGAGTTAAAACATTATTCGAATCTCAGAACATTATCATAAAATTTATATGTGAATCTATGTGTCAACACTTTAGTGTGGTGAAAGTTTCAAGAGTTTTGGATTTGAAAAAAGTCAAGTCCCGTGAGCGCAGGTTTAAATTAAGAAAAAAGAAAAAGTAAAAATAGTGCTTGAATGACAGATGACCTTTTGCCGTCGTAATTAGAATCAGCATAATCTTTTATCGAACTTTTCCTGACATCATTTAGATAAGCCAAATAAGGAGAATATGAGAGAAATGACCTCCACAAGTAGGGCTTGCGAAGTCATTATGTGTGATTGATCAGAATCTTTGCTTTTCTGTTTATCATAGCCTCTTGGAAGACCTTCAAGATCATGTGGAAAGAATATCTCCACATCAAAATTCAGAAGACCCCAAAGTCTCAGCATTTTCAAGCTTTCTGAATAGATAAGGGAAAGCATTGCAGCTGACCCTGAGCGGTGCGTCAAAACCTACTCAGAACACAAGATATGATGAATTATTAGAAGAAAGGCCCAGTTCTGATTCTACTCATTCTCTTCACAAAATGGGCATAAGCTCAAAAACAAAGTATTTACCGAATGGAGATACAGAGATCGAAAATCTAGCAAACTCCTGGCATTGCTTCTGCGAAATCCCTGATCAAGATGGTATCATGGTTAGGCAACCCAAAATTTTATTAAGAAAAATAAAAGATCTAAAACATAGCAAAAATCATAGAAGCGAAGAAAGTGGAGCATTAGATTTTATCAAAAAATGCCAACACAAGGAGAATCATTTATTTCGAGAGAACGCTATATTTAGTAGGCAATGCAGAAAAATCGATAAACCTTTCTTTCAGCTAGCAAATTATATATAAAGAAAAAACTAGCTAGTGGAAAGAATAAAACCATCTTAGAGTATCAGGGTGAAGATCTGTGAAACATTAAGTATTCTGGAAATAAACTTTTCTGTGAATGTTTCCATCGATAGACAGAAATAGGGAGATAGTCAGGACTGTGCGTACTACCACGATAGATGATAATTGAGGACCAAATCCTCGCATCAGAATTAATTGCAACCAAAAAGTGTGTTCATTTTCTAATCATCTAAAATCTATGGAATCATATTCCAATGACAATTCTTCGTTTGATCAAGCAAATGTAGAACCATCTTCCGATAGAGGCATATCAACAATCGAAAACAAAAAAAACAGGCACAAAACTAGAAAAAGCATAGCTCAACGTAAGTAAAACAAAGTTTGCACTCAGATACCTTCCTCGCATATAAATACTTATCTAAACTGTCCAAAAAAGTCTCTGGTGATGACTTGAACCGAGAATTGTAGTGGGAGCAGTATCCCATCGAGAGGTCATCCAGTCTTTGAATAAATGCCTCCACAGGGAGAGGTACTGAAGAGTGAGAAACAAGGGAATCATCCTCCGCTGCTATATAGAGAGCAGTTTTCCCCAAATCAACACCTCTGTTAATGCTAATGCTGGTTTCTCTCTCTATATCAGACAAGTTTCCAATCTGCGAGCGGAAATCCTTCCTTGCCTCCTACAGGACATCAATTAAGCACCAATTACAGTACTGAATATGCATCGGCATCAAGTTTGCCGGGGAAACATGCACACACGACATCAATTACTATATTGTATAAGCAGATCTCTAAAAGGAGTAAGGAGCCGACATTCCTATATTAGAATAGATCCACATTTCAAACTGAACTGACTTAAGTCACCAAACAAGAACCTGCCTTACCAATTAGTGGGATTCAATTAAAGCACTTCTCAAGAGTTTCATCTGACTTTCCAACAATAAGCACAATAATAGATTCAGTTTTCTGTATAGGAAATTTAAGGGAAACTGATAACAAACAGTATCCAAAAACAGTCCCGACAAAACAAGAACAGAAACCAAAAACATCCAGCAATCGTCAAGGAGAAACCAATGAAACGCCGGAGACCAAAACCTGGACAAACAATACTATAGTACCTGATTGGCCTAGCCATGCATTGCACGTGTCTCATATGACATATCGGTCTCAATTATCAAAAACGAGAAAACAAAAACAAAAAGGACATCTCAAATTCAAACAACGAAGCAACATAGCACGACATGAGCATCATAACGAAATTGAAATCGCACAATCCTGGTCAAGCAAACTTACATCCGACCAACGCATAGAGTCGTGAGATTTTCTCATACACGAACTACGCTCACAAGTCAATAATTACTCACTCTGGCAAGAGTAGCGTCGACGCCCGACGAGTCCAAAGCGTCGTGCAACACGAACTTGAGGTCGCTGGCCACAAACCGAGAACAGCAGATCACATGATGACGACGGCAAGACCGGGGAGGCGACGATCGCGGGAATTTCGCGGAGGGATGATGAGGCGCCCTGAATTTGACGCATTGAGAGGGAGGAGAAGGAGAAGGAGAAGGGGTAGCGGCGGCTGTTGCCATGGAGTTCATCATTTTCACAGTCGCATCGAGAGAGATCGAGTTGAATAGGACGGCGCCGCGGGCAGGAAAGCTATCTCTACGGGGAACGGAGAAATATCGATTGGGCGAGAGTGGATGTCGTTGGAGGAACACGGAGCGAGTACATATTTCGGCTTCGGGTTAGATTTTTCTTTTCGTTTTTTTTTTTTGTGTATAAAAGTACAGATTATAATATTTCCCAAATCCTCGAACTTAATTTAAATCATGATGCATTCTTCATTATAAAATGAGTCGCTTATGTCATAATTTCAGCTTGATGAGAATTAATTTGCGGATCAGACTCGCACGGCATGAGCGAGTTTCTGATAATGAAGCTCGAACTAGCGATAATGTTAAGAATTTTTAAGAAACTAGTGACATGTTTTGGACATGGGCGCAAAAATTTGGAACAAAACTAAAAACTTGTGATTTTGTCGGAGGAAAAAAAAAGTCGGGACAGAATTGAAATTCGACCTAAATTTTGTCCACTAGCTTTTCGTGGGTTTGTGCATCAGAGTTCAATAAAGAGTATCGGTGACAACCACATGGATATCTCCCATCTATCATCTCATCCTGTCAAGGTATTTGGCCAGACAATCAAAGATAAATACATGGATCCATGTCAACACTGACATCTACTAAGGTGACAGGTATGATGCAGAGCACATACTAAACATAGAAACGTAGAAAAACCCACAGATCACTACGACTTCGAGCGGATTTATTGCAGATAAGTTTGTTAGCGCCTTCTTCTACGTCGAAAAGCTTAGTTAAGAGCTTCTAAGCACACTTCTGGCGACCTTCTCCTACACTGTAGTCTGTGCTCGTACAGAGTGCCGTTTCTTCTACCTTTGTTTCTCCATATGAGCTGTTGTAGTTTAGACACTCACGGGAATGATCTGACACCGCCCACGTATGTTGCAACGACTGATGCGGATCCTCCTGCTGCAAGCTGATCCCATGAGTCGGTGGATAAGATGACAAAGTCTGCCAGCTTTCCAGGAGCTAAAGAGCCCAAGTCATTGTCCAGGAAGCATGCCTGGGCAGCTGAAATGGTGTATCTGCAGAGGCAAGATTTATGATCAACAAGCTGACAAGGGCTTACAATCCAATGCAGTAACAGGGCAGAGTGACGTGTGGAACAACTATCCATGTGCAGTCGCTCATGCACATCACAGAGAGAGATGGCCAATCCCTTGGTAAATAGAAAAGTTGCATTAACAGCTTTCAGATTCATTATAAACGACTCTTGGATTAGCAGGACCCGATCAGTGAAAAAAACATAAAAGAATCCCCTTTGCACCCCGAAAAGTAGAGGAATGCAGGGAGTTATGGCACAAGAAAGGTGCCAACTGATAAAAATTGGTAGGGTCAAGAGAGAGAAATGTTCCCAGAACAAGTAAATAGCAGCTAATGCTTCCTAGGCAGCCCAGCCCCTCCATCAAATCCGAGCTAAATCATCCTCCATTTTTGCCATTGTTGATTAGTCTTTTTCCACCACAGCAATGGCCCTTAACCCGACAGCAAACTCCCCATATGGACTCTTGATTAACATGACTTTGCCGGACAGAACTAAATGAATGTTCTGACATATACAGTCCCAATAGGATGATTTTGAAAATCAGCAATCTGGCCAACCCCTGGAATTCTCCTCGTTAGGCTAGCAGTCCAGCAAAACATGCTAACAATGATACTCATTTGCGATTAACTGCTAAATCGATTATCATAATGTGTACGTGAATAGCAGCAAGCAGCAAGCTTGACAAGCCATCAAAAAAGGAAAATTCAGCTTACGCATTTAGGGCTTCTTTCAATGTAAGGCATTCTGTTCGACCCCAAGGATCTTCCCAACCAGGTGGTATTCTTTTAATTGCCGTCCTGATGCTATGTAAAGGATCAATATCTACAACCTGAAATCAGAGCATCCCAAATGCATCAAAGTAGAATATCCTGCTCTTAAGCAACACAAACATAGCAGTTGGTAACATTATTCTTACAGGCCAGTCAGAACCAAAAGCCAAGCTTCCGTTGCTGCCTAAAAGTGATTGAAATAAGTAAGATCCAAGGTCAGCCCTTTCCTTTCCAAGCTTCTTTGATGCAGAATCAGCATCATCAAGTAAGTGGTCTGGCTGTAAAAAGTAAGCATTAATCTGTGCAGTGACAATTTCATACGTTTAACCAGATCAAAAGGCAAAAGGGCGATCCGACCATCAGTTGCATCCAGCTGAAAGCATCACATGTAAAATGCTTTACTACAAAGTGCTTTAGATTGAAATAGAGGTACATGAAAAGAAATCAGGAAGTTGCAGAAGATATAATTCAGAAATGGCCCCTCCCTAGAGATCACCACAAACCTCTGCTTGTAAGCATCTCTTAAACAAGGTTTAAAGTGGGAAACTCAAAAGGTGATAGTTTATGTACCTGCACAGAGGCAATGATCCCGTGCTGACTAAATCGAGCTGCTGCTCCCATTGCCAAATGTTGTGCATGCTCAATCTGCAAAATGCCCAAATTATTCATGAAAAAAATGGCAGTACAAAGTCATCGACTAAAGTCAAACAGAACCCTCCACAATCTGTGAAAAAGCCCAATGAGACAGTACAGCTAATTCTGTTCTTTAGCCAAAACATCACCCTGAATCTGCGATCTCTCACTCCGTTTATAGAAGTGAC
Organism: Rhodamnia argentea; assembly: GCF_020921035.1. Lineage (NCBI taxonomy): Eukaryota > Viridiplantae > Streptophyta > Magnoliopsida > Myrtales > Myrtaceae > Rhodamnia > Rhodamnia argentea. The sequence goes on along the minus strand of NC_063154.1, from coordinate 1,324,733 downwards.
TGACTGATACACATCCAAAACTAAATCATTTGCTTTATCTCCAATAGCATGAATAGCAACCTGAAAACAACAAAACAAAGCTTTCAATTGTCAAAGATTAGAGAAGTATATGAGTTTCAAGTAGCTTACGCTGAGCAATTACTTGAAGCCCAGATTTATCTGATGCAACAGTCATGTTGAGAAGCCTCTCATGTTCTATCAGTTGCAAACCACGATTATGAGGCTCATTTACATAAGGCTGGGAAAACAAAGCACGCATGAACAACAACAATAACCAGGTTACATGAATAGAAAATTTATGTTCTTGTCATACATTATACAATAGATTGTCACTACCAGGTAATGGAAGAGAGAAGACTAAAACATCCTACAACTATTCCGCTAAACAAGGGTACATGCTCAGACATATTACATAGAATATTACGCGAATGATTGTCTCTAACCTCATGAAAAAGTGCACTACTAGAACCCAAAGATCCATCAGCAAAAGCCTTAACGCCACCCAAGTATATCCATTGGCTCAAGACTCGACCAAATTTGTTAATTTGATCCTAAGAGACAGAATCACAGTTTTATATTAAGTGAAAGGGAAGGAAAGCAAAAAAGCAGACCATAAATTTTACTGACATCCATGTCCAGAAACATGTGACCTCGACACTTGCTTCGATAAAAGAACAAGAAAACAATTGACACAATTTCTATCACAAATAATTTGTGTAAAAGATAATTACGGTGCCCAAGAGACTGTATATTGATGGAGAAACTTACAGATGACGCCAACTGTTATAACAAGTATCAACTGAAAATGCAGGATCTTATAGGAGATTTTGTCACTTCTTTTTTAGCAAAATTTCTCCTAACTGATGCCCAGATACAACATCTTGATTTTTTTGCATGTTTCATAGAGAGAATGAAAGAAATGGAAGATTTACAGACCATGAAGAAAATGTGATCAAACAAACTCCAAACTGTCTACCTAAGTAAGTAAAATGTCATTATTCACCTACACAATAGCTCGTCATGATTTATTAGAAAAAATGAATAGAGGTAACATCCACTTGACTGAGAGCATTAGGCAGCACAAACATATTATAAGCATGCATATTTCATATTGTAGCTCCTATGACAACGTACAAGCAAAAGCTGCCATGTCTCCATGGGAAAAAATAAGCAAACTCTCATTATCATCCTCCCTGAAGAGTCGGCCCACTGATAAACATCTGCAAGAGACAGCAGGAAGTCATAATACTGATGACTAACACATGATGTTTCAAAGCGCATCATCTTTTTGCCAACATTTACAGATACCTTATTGATGTCTTAATGAGGGGTGCCTTCCCTCTTACAAATACCAGGTTCAAGAGCATTATTGCGATAAAAAGTTGAATCTACATGATATACAAAGAGAATAACTTCTTTTTTCTATACTAACTTCTTCTTTCTATACTATCATATAAGACTGGTTGAGATGAAAGCAATTCAAGTACAAACTTTCAACAGGCAGAATCGATAAGGAAACAAACCATGTACACATTAGGAGACATGAACATTCTCTTAGGGAGAAAGAAGCAGTTAAGTCGAATCTGCTGAGATTTTCAAAGTAGAAGACACCATTATAAAATTCACACAGTTCATGACAAGATCATATTCAATTCATGATTAGTGCCTACGACAAGTATTATTCACTGAAACCTGAAAAATCCTGCCAAGAGAACTCCACTGGAGCACCAGGATAGTATCTTCCAAAATCAACAACTGTGGTCACACCCTTTGTCAAAACATATTTGCTAGCTCTGACAAGAGCCTCTCTCCTTTCATTCAAAGAAACTTCCGGTATGGATCCGAGAAACAGCTTCATTGCAGAATCAATCAGTAACCCAGTAAGTTCTGCATAACAATACAACAACAGATGCAGAATTGCCCGCATTAACTTTGGATGAAAGTTACATATACAGCACATTTGGCAACAATGGGAAAGTCTTGATAAAGAAAACTAGAATCAAGTAAAACATGACATAAAATACTTCAAAGGAGGATCAGTATGTTAGTTCCCCAAAACAATTTCCAGTGTCTGCTATGGATTTCCCAGGTAACCAGCAAGAATCAGTAAGCCAGCAAGTTCTGATACATTTGCTAGTATAAGGGAACATTGTTGCAGTTTCAACTAACATCTATTTTGCATCAAAATGATTGATATCCTGCCAACGGACAATGCCGATTCCCAAATACAGTAGTAGTTGAGGTACTTCTCAAAGAAACCACAGCTCTGTAGGGAGAATATTAATAGAGGTATCATGCACAGAAGCACCCACTCGCCATCCTAGTACCCATGACCAGGAATTTACTGGGAATTACAACCCATACACGATTGAGGCATCACCGATTAAATTAGCTACTCAACTCGATAGCTTCTCTTAACTTGCGACAATTATGCCCATGTGCCAAAAATCATGTTCTAATCTGATTTGATTCATTGAATCTTAGGAACACTTGGACAGTATCAATATTACCTCCATCAGCAGTTCTAGCTATAGTTCCCCCTTTTGGATCTTTCGACAGCTTAGAAACACCTGCCACCTCCAGTGCCACAGAGTTAGCCAAGCCCATGTGACCATCCATCCTTGTGACCCAGACCTGTAACAATGTACACAAAAGGACCAATGAGATATCAATCTGGTATTTATAAACAAATTACAAGAGCATGTTAATCACACAAAGTACAGCTCCTTACAGGATTTGCAGGTGTAACTTCATCAATCCAGGAGGCTACAGGCAATTCTCCTCCCCATAGGTCATTATTCCATCCACCACCCAATATCCAAGAACCAGATTTGGAATCTGCAATGATTACCATGAAAGAAGCCTTCCAGCATGTTAAAAATCACATGATCGAACACCAGGTATTCGATTTCCAAAAATCAAATTGAAATAGAACTGCCGAACTATTTAGCCAATGACAAACGTTTTCACTACATCTGCAGCATCTATTTTCACACTTCAGGATGCCTTCACTTTTCTACAAGATCAAAGACAGAAATATGACTAGGAGTCTATTCCTGACGTGAACATTCACAATCAAAAGATTAGATGCCGCTGTGACCTTATTGAGGGATGACATCACAATCTAGTGCTAGGAAGTTGACAAATTAGTAGCTTGTCAAAGTCGCAGAAGAAAAGGAAATGAAAAAGTTTATACGTGAATCACAAAATTAAGCTGTAGGAAAAGGTATGTAGGAGAATGGATGGCTGAGAATGACCTTAGGAATCTTTCCTGGTATATCAAGAATAAACACACAGTGAGATCTTCAACGGGAAATCAACCGGCTATTTCCGAAAAATGCACAAAAAATGTGACTACAGGCTACAAGGTATATGTACTAGTTCAATATTAGTTAGATGAAAATCAGGATCAGATTTACTTCTTGCAGCTTCTTCAATCGTCCTCACAAACTCTTCTTTACGGTTAACAGCACGGAGTTCCACCCGGCCCATCTGTTTTCCATCAACATCAACAAGTATTTACATGAAAATATGGAAGGATCAGATGGAAAAACCAAATAGACAACGCAAAAGAAGAATTATTCTTTGTAAGTTTTACCAGAAAGACAAACCACTGGGCAAAGTTAAGGTACATAATGCAAATGGTCATAGTTTGTCTAAAAGCTCCCATGTTGTGCCCTTGTTGGGGAGGGGTTAGACAAAAGTTTCACAGGCAGAAGCTGACATATTATATGCGGCCACTTAAGTGAAGAATGATGCTGTTCATCTTAATAATAGCAAATAAATAATCCACGCTCAACCTACTGCATTCATAAAATTTACCAGAAAGGAAGGACAGATTTTGCTAAATTCGAATTTCTCTCTAAGTTGGGACACGATGCATTTTTTCTGTTTAAATGGGGCCTATAGCAGGAATTGGGCTCCCCACTGATCAGGGATTGATTGCAGGTTAAATATTGCGTTGTTCTATGCATTTTGGCCTGTTAACCATTGCTAAGGTCCATAAAAGTTTTTCTGACACAATGTGGAATCCATTCTACCTACCACGGAATGAGCTTGATCCTGTTCATGGGCTAAACAAGTCTCAAGAAAACATTGCCCACTTAATTCTTCTTAAGGAATGTCGGACAAACCCCTTTTTTGGCGGGATAAGGAAGAAGGCTATTGCATAGAAGAACAAAGTACCCTTGACAGCTTTAGCTGTCACCAGAGAAGTGTAAACAGAACTGCGCTGAAATACACTAAGCCAGAATCTATGGACCACATATAATGTAAATATAACATCTGCTAAATCCCAAAAGAAAAACAATAGATATATCATCCAATTGTACTTGGCCCAAACTCAAGCTAACTTGATATGCCTGTCTTTTTCTCCTTTTGCTCTTTTCCCTATCTGCTGATGGGAGAATGCAAAGGACGAGCAAGTGCAATTCAGGAGCGCAGCAGCATATTCGAATTTATAGTACAAACAATATGTTTTAAGGTGGGATGGTTTGTAGACCTGCAGTCCTCCGAAAATCATGTGCACATGGGAGTCGATGAACCCGGAGACCACAACTTTTCCTCCAAGATCCAATTGTTTGGTACCAGAGTGTACCAACTCCTGCATTCACACAGTCCGTGTATGTAAAGAAGGCATCTATCTGAGCTTACGAAACTATGATAAAGTAAGAATTACAAGCAGCCCCTGAGTTTGTCATAACACAACCAACTTTAAGACGCTCTCTCTGTATACTAGGAACATACTCCGAGAGATCCCTAACCATTCCGTTTTAGCCCATACTTAAAGCATTGAGACACCAGCCAATTCAAGCCATTTCTCCAAAAAGAAGGGGAAAACAAAAACTAAAAAACGCCACAGAAAACGAAGAGGGAGAACCTTGAGAGACGAGTAGCTTCCGACTCGGAGGACCCGACCACTGCGAATGGCCATGGAGTCGGCGAACAGCAGGGACGCATCGCTCGTGTATATCGTGCCGTTCCACACGATCAGGTCCGCGACCGGAGACGACCGGGTGAAGGGAAGCAACGACCGTATGCTCGACCAGTCTTTAACAATCAAACAAAATTCCAGCGAGCGCAATCAAAACGAGTAGAACTCGCACGTTCTCGCTGCAACGAAGGATAAGAACTCGCGAAACGAGCGGCGGGAGACTTACAGTAGGCGTCGAGGAGACGGAGCGAGAGGATCGAGAGGAGGAGGGCGGCGGAGGCGGAGATGACGATGGAGAGATTCATGCGTTCGGTTTCAGCTGAGCTCTCGCTGCGTGCTCTCCCTCTCGCTCTTTATCTCCCTCCAAAACCAACGGTCACGACCACGGGCAGAGAGAATCATCGGCGGTGAAGATTCTCAGGCCAGGAAGAGAACATGAGGTTGGTCAAATGGGCCGAATCAAAACCAGAAAGTTGAACGATCCGGACAGGCCCATAAGAGAGAGGACTTTCGTGAGGGCCCACAATTTCCGACACGAATTAACACGTCTTCGTACTATACCATATGACAAGCCAGAAAATTCTACGAGCGTTGGAAGAACTGAATTCCTCACAGCATATTCAACGCGTCCTCGTACGATTCCGCACATTGGAAGATCTGAATTCCTTAAGCAATAACGTGGCTATTAGGGGTGTCAAAAAAGCCCGCGTGGATCTGAGCCGGCCCGAAAATTTACCTTAATTTTCGAGCCTTTCGGGCCGGCTTGGTACTGTTAGGATCGGGCCGGCTCGGTTCCGACTTTTTTTTTTCACCCACAGTTTCTTTTTAATTTATCTTATTTTCATTTTTATTTTTTATATTCTTTCATTCTATGGACATGTCAAATGATTTTGATTAAAAAAAAAAAAAGGAAACTGACCCGACCCGGCCCGAAGAAGCTTCGAGTCGGATCGGGATTGGCACTTGTTCGCTTCGAGCCAGCTCGGGCCGAGCCGAGACCCGGCCCTTTGACACCTCTAGTGGCTATGCTTGTAACTAGATTCCCGGTTGAGAAATACTAGGCTCTGTTTGTTTTCGTGAAAAATAAACAAGTTAAAAAATATTTTCTTAAAAATGAATTTTTATCTCTCTTACAAAAATAAATGAATGAAAAATATTTTCATCATCCACATAAATAGTTTAGACGTAAGTTGTTGATGATGATAGAGACATTTTTCACTGACTATTTATTTCAAGCGATATAAGCAAAGGAAAATGTTTTTCAAATCATTCGTCTTCGCCAAACAAATGAATCATGATGAGTTTGTTAGCAATAAAGAATATCTCCTGAATTATTTTTCTAGATTTTCACCCGCTTGGTTTGTTGAAAATGATCACTCAACGAAAAACCATTTGCAGTCAAAGAAAAGAATGCATGCTTAAAGTAAAGAAATTTAATTTCATAACTTGAAAAGGAGAAAACCTTTTCCTAGATAAGTATTTCTTGAAAAGTATTTTCCTTTAATCATAAATTTTTTTTTTTCTAAATAAACATGCGCGAGCACGTTTGTTTCGTGAAAAACGAATATTTTACAAAAATATTTTCATAAAATTAATCACTCGTATCCCTTGTAAAAATATATTAATAGAATATACTTTCACCATTCGGAAAAATATTTGGGCACAAATTACTGTCGATAGTGAAAATATATTTTATCGGCTCTCAAACAATTTAAGTGATTATTTTTATAAAAATATTCATTCACTTTTCGGAAAATAAACGGGGTAATATGCACTTAACCTATGGACCCTACATCACCTTAAGTTAAGAGTGAGAGGTTGGTCAACCAAAAATTTACGATAAAGCTAGTCAAATTAAAGTTATGAGAGTGGGAAAAGGTGCGGAATTACTTTTGGCGACCTCCAGTGAAGGCCCACGGCGGCCATCTCATCGTGGAGAACTAGTTTTACTTTTGCCAAGTTTAAAGAGACTTTTAATTCAGTAAAGAACTGCACGCAATCAACATGAAAGAAGGAGATCCTCAACAAATTAGACTTTTAATTTTTCTGATTTTTCGTTCATTTTTTATCTGCGAGATTTTTCATTTGGATCTAGGGAAATTCCATAATTTTCGTGCGAAAAAAATCCCATTCCGCATCATCGAGAGGGCCTACGAGAATTATCTGCAATTAGAAAAAGTTAACATCCGCACATTAGGTGTTTTGACTGTATGCGTCGGCATGTATCATTTCTTTTATTCTTTTTTTAGAATTGAAGGATTTTTTTATTGGGCGAGTTCAAAGAAAGATTTTTTGGCGTACCGTGCTCTGTTTTTTTTTTTTTTCATTTTAAGGGATATAATTTATCGTGGACGATAATTCAATCAAAATATAATTATCCCAAAGTCCAATAAATTAAAAAAAGGTATGCTATGCTTGCTTCTTGATATCTTTAGTTTTGGTCAGAAAAAGAGGACCCCGCTAGAGGAACGTGGTGGAACATTACAGGGAAAGATCATGGATGATTCTTGCCTTCAAAGCTCTGAAATTTTCAAAGTTTTCTTTGACAAGTCTCCCTGGGTGTCTGCTTCACGCGGTCAATTGCAGAGATCTTCTCTTTGATCTGTGTATCTCGGAGTGGAGGGACCAAGGGAAGATTTTAACTTGATCCAGAACGCCTCATCTGAATACAATATTAGCAAGTCAAGCACGACTTGACTTGTGGAAAAGGTGGCACGTCTGATCGGATCTGCTCATGTATCACGCTCGCAAAGTGCACCGTGAGTGGTTAAACGAGGAAAGATTTGATCTTGAATTCGAAGCACCAGGATAAGACTCTGTACAGCGATCGGCTCTGTTTCCCGCATCAACAGTCTTGGGTGGACAATCGTGAATGCGAGAGGAGGCCCTTTTGAACTGTAGCTTTAGCTCTGGTCCAAAGGCCATTGGACGCACCTGAAGAGTTGCCCTCATGCATAAAATACAATCGAGAAGGTCGGTAGAATATGATGATTGCCTCGGCACGCAAAAGTCGTAAATAGAATAGTGGAACAGAGCACCTTCTTTGCTTGTTCTCGAATTCAAAAATCAACACCCCCCCAAAGAAGATCCTGCGGATTCTGGATGAAATCTGTCGGATCTTGCTTTCCAAACTGTCAAAGATTTATCCTCCCCCACCAGGGGATTCTTATACCTCTCTCCCACTCCGAAATGGGTTCCCATTTGAAAATTGACCCACCACCCTGTTCTCTTCCTTCATCCTTTTTCTCCTCCTCCTTGTCATTCCTCGCTGCTGTTGCTCCTGATCGAACGCCAGTCGAAATGGGTGTCACCGCGGAGTCGCAGTTTCACGTCTTGGCTGTTGATGACAGTCTTATTGACAGAAAGCTGATTGAGAGGCTCCTCAAAACCTCTTCTTATCAAGGTAGCCGTCTTTGATGGGTCCGTTCGATTGAATGAATGAGCTTTGGGTCTGATATTGTTCAATCTTTCTTAATTTGTTTGGTTCTTATGCATTTTGTTCATGTTCTTGGTGGGTGACAGTGACCGCAGTTGATTCTGGCAGTAAGGCTCTGGAGTTTCTAGGCCTGAATGCGGAGCAGGCCAGAAATTCACACACCACCTCTGTCTCTCCAAACTATCATAATCAGGTACGCTTCAGCAAGATTGTTGTCTTGTATTTGGTTGTACTTTTTGTCCCGGCTGTATTAGAATTCAAATGGTTTTGCCCTTGTTCATATGCAGGAGATACAAGTGAATTTGATCATCACAGACTATTTCATGCCAGAAATGACAGGCTATGATCTCTTGAGAAAGATCAAGGTAATATGGGTTTTTTTTTTTTTTTTTTCCGGTCTGGGTTACGCTTCTTATGATTTAAATGTTCCATTGTTGATTGGCCACGCAAAAGTCTAGTGGCTGTGCTCAAGTTGTGCTAGATCCAATTCAAATCTCTCACCTAGTTTGGCAATACTTAATGCAGTATTACCCTAACTCCCAGCAATTAATGTGTACTTGCCTCTATCTCGAAATTCAAAACTTTTTAAAGTTATCGGCCATAGTTTTTCTAAGGACACAAGAATTTGAGAACATGCGATGATTTTCTTTTCTTTTTTTTTTTTTTTTTTGGTCGAAAGCATGCAAGGATTTTCTTCAGGAGTGGAACTTGTAGCTAATTATTTAAATTAACTTCTTAATAGTTATGGCCCTTACAAAAATCTATTCAATGAGCAGGAATCGAAAAGTTACAAAGACGTACCAGTTGTGATTATGTCGTCTGAGAATGTTCCCTCAAGAATCAGCCAGTAAGGGGAAAATATTTGCTTTTCCTTTAATACTTCAAAGTTCAATTATGTTCCATGACCATGGAATTTGACATGACTTGATGGCAATGCCTGATCAGATGCTTGGAAGATGGGGCTGAAGAGTTCTTTCTCAAACCAGTTCAACTATCAGATGTCAACAAGCTTCGACCCCATTTGTTGAGAGGGAGATCTAAAGAACAGCATCCCAACAGCGAAAAGAGGAAGGACAGGGAAGAGATCTTATCACCTGAGAGGACAAGAACAAGATATGATGTCCCTGAAGTGTTTTAGCTGAGAACTAGATACAGCTAATGCGGGGTTCTTGTGGTGAACACTCGCAGAGAAAAGAACTTCAGGGTAGCTCGTTGAGATGTGGTCTATGTAGATACTCTTTGTCTTGTCTCTCTCAACTATAGATCATACAAACTTAATGGAGACAAAGAATTCTGGTTAGAGAGGATTCTCTCTAAACAAAACTTTTAGGGCATTATCTCTCTCTCTCTCTCTCTCTCTCTCTCAATTGGGCATTTGAATCTCCTGATGCACCCAAGACCATTTTTTTTTTTTAAGAATATAGAAAAACTCGAATGACTGTCCATATGCTGTCATTTTACTCTTTGTCCCAATTAAGATGTTTCTGGGACAATGGTAGTTTGAAGTAATCTGAGGCTCTTCACTACACAAACTGAAGCTGATTCTACATTAACTATTAGAATCGCATCGAGGAAGACTCGGAGGAATCCTGAGGAATTCATCACCAAAATTAAACAACATCCTCCCACATTAACGTGGTTTGTATGAATGGTGATCCTTAAGACATGTTAGTGAAAGGATGGACTCTAAAGGTACCTAATAATTTTTCAAAGTAATCCATGCTCTTTGAAGCTCCGATAAGACAAACGTATTACTTGTTCTGAATACCAGTATTTCTCTACTCTGGACAAGAAGGGAGAATGCTCTCTCTTGAAGCCATAAATTGAGCATCATCTTCAATACATGATTAAAGAATGTCATCAACAGATGTTGAGTAGTTATTGAGCATGTCATCAACATGGACGGAAACTGGACGATAATTAGTTTCAGAGTTGATAAGTGACACATTTCAAATTTACGCCACCTGCTCCTCTCACGAGTCACGACCTACATTATTGACTAACAAAACTTAGTTTACTCGACACAACCTATGTACTGCAAGATTGATTCTATGATCCATATTTCCAAAAATGACGGACAAGGCATTGAGGATACGACCTCTGGACATCTATGCAAAGATCTACGCTTGGTGGGGAAATTCAGCCCGAGACCAGCTTTACCACTATGCTGACAACGTTTAAGATGGTAAGCGGAACCCTTAAGTATTGGGTTGCATTGATAAGACCAATAACCTGCCCTTTCAGTGACTTGACCTTGCCTCCTGGAAATTCTTGGAAACTCCACCCCCGTGGAGTGAGGAAACGGTCCTCGTTCAATATTGCCAGCGCATTTGCAAAGAGCAAAAGGCCTTCAAGCAACGTCCACAAACCCATTCCCTGCATCAGGAGATTTTATGAATCAGTTGCTGAAATTGTAGGCTTGCATCAACAAGAAAAATGCATGATAATCAAGGCAACTGGTTCCAAAAGCCAACCTTCCAGCATTTGCTTAACACTGTGATGTCCCACTTTCCAGTTAAATAAGTAGCAGCTAATTAAAGCGAGGGGAGGGTAACAAAACCACAGCAGATACTATTACACGGTTCCATCCATTGCCACTTTGGGAAGAAGGCTTTTCGTCCAAGATGGTCATCAAATTACTGTTCTTTGCATATGCCTCTTGTTGAAAAACAAACACAGCATCACATAATGGAATGTTACAGATATCGCTTTAGGAATGTTCAAGTGCAAATGCAGGATTTATCGGAGTTTTACAAAATGTTTCCTTTTTCCTGGACGAGTTTTGCAAGATGTCGTCAAAGCGAGGGCTTAACGATGTCTTGTCCATTTTGGTTCTATGACAGCACATTTCTCTTCTTGATTCTCCAGACAAGAGTACAACATAGTTCTATCAAGATCAGACGGAGAGATGGTACATCAAACAAGATCAGAATAAGAACGCGATGGGCCAACCAGTTTCATCAACAGATACCACAAAGTCAAGACATCGCATGCAAAAGCACTGAGCTGCCACCTAAATTGATCAGCTGTAAGAACAAAGCACAGTTCCAGGATTTCCTGTTCATAACCAAAAAGAATGTGAAAATGGCTATAGCCATCCGATTTGCGTTGTGATTGAAATGAAAAGGGAGGAGACTCACCCCAATTCTTGAGACCGAAACGCGCGAAGCAAGCAACAATTGGAAGGTCGAAGAAAACGAAACAGAGCAAGCTCTTTCAACAAAGCAAGATCAGTTTTGATCCGGCGACAAGACAACTGCTTTGAGTCCGGTTGTTAGAAACGGGACAATTTCATCCATTTTTTTAAGGCTGTGCCAATCGACCCCCGATATTTCAACTTCTTCAATATCCACCCCGACATTTTGGAATCTGTTTCAATTTGCCCCTGCTTTTGAGTCCGATCAAATTCTAGGCAAAACTTCAATTGCATGCCCTCACATGACTTTCATGGTGCCAGCTACGAAGGGCACGGATTTGCAGGAAATTCAGGGGAGCTTACATTTTGCCCCTATGATTTTACGATTATTGTAGAATATCCCGATACAAAAGAATTTGTCCAGGTGACTTTATCATGAATTTGACGATCAAGACGGCTCCTTTGTTTCGGGGTGGAATTTGGAATTTCTTTCGATGAACCAAGAATTTTTCAATAAGGTGTCCAAGCAAATCCGAAAAAATAGCAGTCCTCTTTATTCAGTTTAGGCAGCTAAAACGCCTTCCCAGATCACAAGGAGAGGTTCACCGTGGGTGGGGAAGCCAAGAGATTCCATAAAAACCATGCATCATGCCATACGATGAATATGAACCTGCTTCTGAAACAGTCCATATTACTTTACAAGCCATACTGTGGGCACTCCACCTCACTCTCATCAAAGGGTAGGATTCGAACTCCCACCCCCCTCTTTCTAAATGGGAAGAGTGGTCATTGAAACAATTCTCCGATACAACGCGAAATTGTTAGAAAAAAGAAGTACAACCTAAAATTTATTACAAACGGATCTTAATTTGGACTTCTTTTTTAATACCACGACCGACTGGTATGGCCCATTTTTTAATACAAACTACACAGCTTAAAGGGATACCATGCGCAAACAAAACTAGAATACGGCATTAAAATGCATTATACACCAAATTAGTCGTCCTCCCCTTCCATTCACATCCACATCTTCAAACAAAATTATCGTCAACAGCCATGAAGATTCAAGAAATTCTTTTCCTTGGACTATTAAGTGCACTTCAATAAAACATCTTCAGAATCTTAGCCCCTTGCCAACAGATCATGAAACTAAGAACCAAGAAGACACAAATAGTGTTTTTGGATGCATTGCCACATAAAAGAGCTCGATACATGTTTTACAGAAAGGAAGAAAGAAAAATAAAATAGAGACCAGAACTACAACAGTAGGAGACAAAAAATTATAATGAAGCCCCTTCAGAATGCGACGAACTTTGACACAAGGAAGTCATTGAGGTGCTTGACCATGTGGTGGAGGACCGGGTGGTGGCGGGGGAGGCATACCAGATTGATTTCCAGGCTGCAAAGAAGATACAGGTCAGCTTCTGCCAATTCAGAATTACCATGCTTCTTACCAAGGCGATCGCCATTTAGAAAAATGACCAAATGCATCAAAGTCGCAGTGGAAAATAATACTACTGATAATAGAATGAGATGATTATCTAGTCACCCAGCAAAATGTTAACAGGATAGGAGTGCAAATACAAGCTTATAAAAGGTAGTGCTTAGAAAGAGAAAAGTTCAAAAAGTTCTCACAGCAGCAGCGATGACAAAAACGAAGCATTTTGTGTCATTAGCCTTCTGTCTTGTATGAAATCTTACTACTCAAAACTCCTAAAGTACTTCAATTAACAGTCAGTAATAGGTATTCACTAGATTTTCTGAAGCAAGATTTTCCAGCATCTGTCACCATGATTAACAATATAAACAAGAACCTTGAACTGCCTCTAAGCTAGCTTCTATCACGATGCCCTCTGGTCCTTTCACCACTACATGGAAGTATCTAAGGTCATGGCAACTGCATCCTCAAGTTACCAACCAAAAGGCCTCTCTTACAATGAACATTAGATTCGGCCAATAACCGAAAATTCTGAAAGGCTTCCCAGTTATAATTCAAAAACCACAGAAGATAGTTCAACAATTTAATGGCGAAAAACGAGACCTTTTTCTCATAGCATTTTAGACTGTCATACCTGAAAAGGATTGAAACCTGGCATCATAGGCATTTGCCCACCTTGTGGACGGTTAAACGGACCACCTGTCGGATACATTTGGGCCCCACCTCCACCCGTTTGTCCTTGCATATTTGGCAAATTACCAGGAAAACCACCAACTGGAGGTCCACCACTTGAGGGCAACGATCCCGAGTGCATTGGGTTCATGCCCATAAAATGGCCTTGTGGCATGGGAGGAACCATCTGATTCATTGTACCTTGCATGCCCTTCAATAAAAAAATAAGCAACACTCGGTGTTTAATGCTTCTGGGAGAAAACAATTTAACCGACAATATAACTCTGGCACAATTAGATCAAGAAAATATCCTTTTTCCAATATATGCATTTGCAGTAAATGTTAGGTAGTTCCTGAAGATTTGAAAAAGGCGCAGGCATTGAAGAAGGTACCTGTGAAGGCATATTAAGTGGAGGCATCTGGGGCGGAGGTCGAGGTAGATGAGGATGAGGGAGCAAAGGTAAATGCGATGGAGGTTGTAACTGTGCCATATTTGGAGGTGGCATAGGCAAGGCAGCCATTTGCTGTGGGAATGGCTGATGTTGTTGCTGTTGCTGGATTTGCTGCGGATTTTGTGGATAAGGTTGCTGCTGATGAGCAGCAAGAAGGGAGGGATGTGGACCAGGTGGTAGAGGAGGAGCTCCTACAGGCATTGAACCTGGAAGAGGCTGCTTCTGCTCTCCCTGAGAAGAAAAATCTAAAGATGGAATTGACAGCGGCATGGCAACTCCAACACCTGGAATGGTCCCATCATTTCGAGACAAGCCTGCACCAAATGGTCCTGGAGTTGTTGGGGTTTCAGGTACAGGGAAATTGCCAGGCATGCGGCCAGCAAGAGCAGGGTTTTGTTCACCATAACCTGCTACAAATTGATCAATGCTTAGTTTCGAGGGAATATCTAACATCGGATGCATAAAATCCTTCAGTATGTGATGAAGCATACATGCTAACTCATGCCTAAAAGAATTGCATTTTCTCATCTCTATATGATAAAAGCAGTAAGTCTACTGTAAACCAGGAAGTGTTCAACTAAGTTTAGTACAGTGGGTCCACAAAACAGACCAGAACCTAACCTTGGTTGGGTCCCATGTTAAATTTATCACGTGGAGTATCACCTGGCCTATTTCTGCACCAAAACTTGGTCGTATGATCATTGCTACCACTGCAGTAAGAACAAAACACGTTTAGTAGTTGAGAGCATCAGTCAGTTACAATTAGACACTACTGAAGAAATCATAAAAAATACAGGTGATTGCAGACAATATAGCACAAGATAGCAGATCACCCAGTTACACCTTTTCTAGCAAATGAAAGGGACTTAGGGTTTGTTTACCACAACTTAGAATTAGTAGTTTTAGCTTTCCCGTCCCTTAAAAAAATTACTGCTTTTCGTTTTTTTAAAAAGACAAAATGCCCATGTCTACGTGTTCTAAAAGATTTGTGGTTTTCAATATCACACAAAGTACAGATGCTAAAATCACAGGGAAAAGCAAAAGGCCAGAAGTATAAACCACCCAAAGCGCACCCATAAAAATAACTCAGATTTACCTGCAGAGCAAATAGCCAATAGGATGCCATGCAAGGTCCCATACACTGTTATCATGCGCGTTGGGTATTTCAATCTGAGGAGTTTCATGCCTGATAAATTGTTTCGGACAGTTAGAAGACACTAAAGACGGCCAAAAACTTAAAGTACAAAAGAAAATAAAATCAATAATAATTGTTGGAATAAGCCAAGGAACAGAGCTGACTAATTAACCAATATGTCCACGCAGTCCACAGAAGAGTGGCATGAAAGTGAATTTACACGCAATTTAAGAGTGACCCGAGGTCAAGTCCCACTAAATTTCTCATTTTAACTTGCTCCAACTACCAACTTCAGTCTGTCCAACAAAACTGTATCTTTTCCTCTTCCTGTTCAAGGTGAGTTTACTTTAGAGGAGGACATGGTAAGTTCCGTTTTTACCTTGCTTCTAGAAAGCAACTTTAGTCCATCTGCAAGTATCGTGTTCTTTCTCATTCAAGGTAATTGTACTTTTACAGATGAGGTCTTAAATTGTTCAAAGACCTTATGTTTTATGTACATGTAGAACATCTATTTGAAGTCCGGGAGTTTCATGCCTGACTGGAAGAACGACTCATACATCTACTAGACATACATTCTACAGAGGAAATAATTCCTCAGATGGCATAAACATGACATTCCATATTTTCACACCTCACTAGGAAAGGGCAAGTCCATCATTAGTTGTTTACTAGACAGAACCTAAGGGCCTCTAGGAAGGGGCAAGTCCATCACTAGATGTTAAGTCTTGTAAAGAATGTTATCAAAAGCTACTGTTCAACCAATCACCTTTTCCACTTCAACTTTGTCTACGAAGTTATGTTAATATAATAGTAATGTAGGTATACTAAGACTAGCTTACACAATTAGTCTGCAAAGCGAAGTAACAAGCTGTGAAAGAACATTTGACAAGGTGGGCCAAATGGTATTTAAATATCTACTAGATGTTTACCCAACAAGCCAATGGAAGATGGATCCATCGAAGCTCCCGCTGACAAAGTACTCCTCATGGAATGGATGCCAAGCCAATGCTATAAAAATTTGAAAAGTAAGTGTTTCAATATGGATAACAAATGTATCGATGTGGTAGAATGAGACATCAACTTTAGTCCAACATACTGAGAAACTAGAGTGGATCTTACTCAACTAGCTCTAACTAATACTTGTAACTATAGCAAGCAACAAAACATTTGGTCATTACTCACCAGTGACATCCTTCCGATGACCGCGGAAGGATTCAAGCTCCTTCATAGCCCTGATGTCATAGAGCTGCAGTCACAAAATAATATGCTTAGTCTACAATCGAAGGAGGGCAAAGCAAAAAATATATCAAAAACCATGGAAGGACAAAGCTTGATGACAATCAAGTATCAAGGCCAAGCCTTCCATTTAATGACTGCCAAATTGAGAAAGTACCTTGATGATTTGATCCTTAGCCGCAGTTAACACCCAGTTTCCATTTTGATTCCACTTGACACAAAGCACGGTATTCTTGTGGCCATGACTTCAACAGACACGCATTACATCTCAGAAAGTATGATGATAAACTAACCCTTCAAAAGTTCAAAGAAACAGAGCACTTACAATGAACAAAGCTCCCTTCCTGATTTAGCATCCCATAGTTTTACAAGATTGTCCTTACCACCTAATATTCGGCAAAAAAAGTGATGATGGTGCCCGAGAAACTTAAATCTTAGGGAAAAGATTATGCAAACTTTGTAAACCTGAAACTAACAACGATTTGGTAGGGTGCCAATCAACGCTCTTCACATCCCAACCATGACCTGCCTGAGTTCAACCCACACATAAAAAGAAGTCTTGGTTTATTGTCAGCAAAGCTGGCATAACACATATACACAAAGACCACTTGTATTTCACAGTAAAGGACTCAAAAGATAAGTTTTCCTGCCATATAATCTATATAAAATGTAACTGCCAGTACCAGGGGAAAAAAGGAAACTTATACATCTGGTCATTCCAGGTGAAAACAGGGAGGAATAGGTCACATGCGTGAAAGCTAGTATATAGGGAACTATTATCCTAAGTTCACATGAAAAATTCAAAAGCTCCATGGTTATTTGACTTAATTGTCTCAAAGTTTGAAAAAACAAGACATCAACTACAGTCTGTAGATTCACCCAAGGATGCATGACCCCCATCACAAAACTAACAACCAACAATTGTCTTAGAGCCATGGCCTCCTTGGTGGAGGAGCCTCCGAAATAAGAACACCAATAAATGGGCACACCAGTTTAGTTGATTTCCAAGGGGAGTTGTACCATTACCAGAAAGTTATTCGATTGATACCGGCTCATAATTGGAATGCACTCCTTTAAACTCATTCTTTCAAAAGACTGATTGTTTTCAAATTAACTCCTTTTACTGTATACACAGCTCTCGGAACTAAATGGCTTGGATGCGCAAAAGTTTTTAAGATATTATGTTCTACAAAACCTATGTCATCTTGCGCTACAGTTGCAAGAAATTAAAAGATGCTAAGCCATTCAACTCTCCTCTTTGAACTCAAAACTAGTCAAACACTAAACAAACTATCAATCTCCATTAAAATGATGTTAAACATAACAAGACGGTTGAAAAATGGAACAAGTACATGAATATAAGCAGTAAGCTTTGTACAGCAGGAAGAAACTCCCAAAAGAATTCTACGGTGACAATTAAAGTGAATTACTATGTTTTTCTTTGCATGTCCAAAGGAACTCCAGAAATTTAGAACATTTATAACCAACAAAAGGTGCAGATAATTCATGCAACTTCACCAAAGCTCAAACTAAAAAACACACCATGCAAATTCCTATGACTAATGTAAAATGAAAAGGCAAGGGAGATAGCTCCATACTGACTATGGAGCAAAAGTAACACAATTTTGCAATAGAGTGTGGTCACATTACCAGATAGCGAACGCTCTTCTTGGCATCGAGCGAAGTCCCAGACTTTAACAGTAGTATCATCAGAGCAGGAACAGAACTTCAAGTCTGTCCTACAGAAGCTGTTGCAAAAGTTCAATCATGACATGCTCCATATATTTAGGGTGCAGGCATAAACAACGCATTCATAAGGCTGACCTTAAGTCTCGAACTGATTCTTTATGAGCAGATTTATTAGCCTTCACATTGTTCATGTTGTTCTGCCAATACCTGAGAGATATTCCCACCAAACACAATTACATAAGTCAATGATAATACTGAGATCAACACATTTGTGCATCCATGAGTTTTGTGTGTGTGTGTGTGGGGGGGGGTGGGAGGGGCAGTATAATTTATATGTGAAAATTTGTCCTCCAAAAAAGGGAACTATTGAATGATGTACTTTATAGCTCCTCCATCATCACCGGAAACCATCCAATTGTCATTGTGGCTCCACACCATTGACCTAATTGCTTGATCATGTGCCTAGAAATCAGACAATGCACCAAAGCCGATTAACTAAACATTCCTCCTGGTTCCTCAAAAACAAGGAATAAAGACCTGGCCACAATAATACCTGAAGAATCATTTCGAAATTGAAGGACTGTCCATTCCAAAGAGTGAATTCGCCGCTATGAGAACCTGTAATGAGACGCCGCCCCGTAGGAGTCCACTTAGAAAGACAAAGAAAAGGTCAGCAAACAATTAGATGAAAGTTGTGGGCCTACCACAGCATGGAAAAGAACTTAAATGACAAGTACTGGTCAAGTTTAGCAGGAAAACCAGAATTTATATGCTAGGTCCAAAAGATGTATAAACTCAAGAAGCAGGTTGTTTCTCTCCTTCAAAAAGAAATATCTTCCCACTCTAAAAGATGATTTCTCTCACCAAAACTCGGTTGATTGAACAACGGTTCTTGTTTACGGACGTATGCACAAACTTTGCAGCAAAGCTTGTAGAAGGATTATCCGAATATGCAACAGCTGGTAACATCTGCATGAAGGATAGGTAGATAATAAAAGATCCTCAAAAATTATCAATTCAACATATAATGGGGAAAGATAAAAAATGCACAGATAATGCCCACATCAATGGCTGCAGCTGGTGTAGGCTGCAACACCGTCCTGTCTCTAGAATCCCTCTGCCACATACGAATCTGCAAAACACAGTTACAAGCTTCACAACCAAACTCAAACAGACTTGCACAGCATCTCAACTGACTAACAGCTTCAGAAAATTAAAAGCATCTAAAGGGAGGTAAGTAATATTTATACAACCAATTCAGAGAAAACAAAATTATTAGATAGAAAAAGCCAAAAATTAAAAGGCATGCAGCTTTTTGTGAAAACCAGAGAGTACCAATGGCACAAGGAGATGTCGAACCACCTGCATTTAGTAGGAGTATGCACAAGGTGGTAAGAAAGATACCTGCATATACCGAACAACAGTGCTAGTGTAGTCAACTGCCCTCCTTTGTGTAAGCTTTCTCATTCTTTTCGCAGCAAAATTATCATTATGAGCTGCATATAAAGACAGAAAGACGAAACTGAAAGGAGATTCTCCTATCATTCTCCTGAGCATACAACATTATTCATAACAGTATGAGAACCCAATAGATCATTCCAGCACTAACTAATATTAGCCTAGTCATTTCTTCCCAAAATTCGTCATTCATGGTATTGCACTTGCATACAATGCATAGCTCCAAAAGATCAGTGATCAATATCTCAGTCTATTTCTTATAATAATGCAGAAGAACTTCTAAATTGTCCATGCCAGTATGAAGAAGAGGCGAGGCAACATTTTTTGCAACGGGCCAACACTTCCAAAGTTTCAGACACACACAGGCACATGCTACTAGCCAGGTAAAACAGAAGCTTCTGATAATTCCGACTTATAAGCAAGAATGCCAATAGCTTAATAGCCAAATCCAATAAGATGCGAACAGACTATACCCTTCGCCAATCCCTAGGGCAATACATTTCTCGATGACACATCCAATGCCACAAATGTACATATGATGCAGACACTGTACCGTCATATGGATGAGCTTGATGCGGAGGAGGCGGGCCAGGCTGGTGGTGTTGATAATCCGGAGGGGCGAGGTTAGTGGAGGAAGCGGAGGGCTGCCTCATCATCATCGGAGGCGGTGGCGGCGGTGGGCCACGGTGGAACTCGCCACCTGGGTGCTGCTGCTGCTGCTGCTGCTGCTGAGGATCGCCGTACATCATGCTTACGGATGCGCGGCGACTGCAATCTCCCGCGAATGGAGAGAGGGAGGGTGGTTCCCGCGGAGTGTGGCTCGCTCAGGTGGACCGGAGACCAGGGAATGGGGGGACCTTCAAAACCCTAGCTCACTTCTGTTCTTCGACGCAGAGGAGAAGAAGAAGAGCGGGAAAGGAAAAAGGAGACTGCATAAGAATTGAGCCCATCAGGCTTCTCTTTTCTGGCCCGGGAAGGGAGCTTCCCCGTTTTATTGGGATTTTCTCTTCCTTTTTTTTTTCTACCGAAATTGGGATTTTATTTTTCTTTTCTTTCGACCTAAATTTGGATTTTGTTTTATTTCATTATTTTTCACTATCCAAATTGTAACTGCAAAAGCGAGGCTCGTCTCGCTTTTTCTTTTTTTTTTACGTTCCAAAACTACCCTTATGTTGGATAAACGCTAATTCCCCCCACTTCATTCCATATTTATCTTGGTTAGAAGGGAGACAAGACATTTCGCACGTAACCATAATACATAGCGAAAAAATTTCTCGATATTCAATTTTTTTTGCGAAAAAATAAATAATTTAAAAATATTTTTCTAAGAAATGATAGCTTCCATTGCTTAAAATAATTAGCCAATAAAAAATATTTTTATTATTAACAAACGTCTAAACATTCTTGTGGGATATGAAAATATTTTTTTCATTTATTTTTATAAACGATACAAGCAATCATTTCGGGAAAATATTTGTCAAGTCATTCATTTTCTCCGAAACAAGCAAAGTCTAATATCACGCACTTTGGACAAGTTTGTTGGTGCGGTCAACGCATGCCAATGTTGACAAAAAAAAAATTCGTGCCAAAACACTAATGAAGTCTCTACTACGAAAGAAGATTTCCAAATGGAATTTGACTTTTTTTATTCGCCACAAATAAAGATTCATTATATTTCTTTCGTAAGTTTTAATGGTAAAATGATATCCGATGCGGTTTTCTTACACTACAGCTAATCTATCTTTTCGAACAGTCCTAAGAAAAACACTCCCTCAAATCGTACTAAATTATCTTGTCATTTAAGTTCGTAACGATTATTCTTTCTCTCGAGTCAAAAGAGTCTCATACGTGATGAACCTTTTTTTTAGCTTTTGTTTTTTTGGTCGGGACCTTTTTTTTTTAGCCGAAAATAAATAAAATTTTTTAACAAGACTTAATTATGCTGTCCTCCCAAAAAACCAATTATTTAACTTAGAAAAATAATATGACAAAAAAAAAAACTTCGAAAAATAAAAAGTTCCAATCATTCAATTTTCAAAGAAGGAAAAACGATTTGGCTCTTTCCCCTCTTATCAGATCTTGAAGGCGCAATCCCCAGCGTTGGAGAAGCTTTGCCGGCGGCATCCCCCGACCCTGGACGAAGAGACGCCGAGTCAGGGAGAGAGAGAAGAGAGGGAGCGCCCGAAAGAGAAGGGGGTCTTAGGGTTTCTCCATCTTCTCAGATTCTCTGTCCCTCTTCTTCCAAGCTCGCCGTAGTTCCAAAGCGGGATCGCGCGGCAGCGAAAGTTGATCGCTTCGGTGCGAGGAAGAGGACTCGATTCCAGAACGAACCCCGAGTTTGAGCTCGATAGCATTTTCGATCCCACGGGTCCGGATCAAAACGCTCTCTCCTTCTCCTGAATCGAAGGTAAGTGCAAAGTATTCACCAATGCAACTCTTAACCTCTTTTTGGCCGAGTTCTCGTCTCGGCGAGTGAGTCTTTTGGTCCTGATTTTAGCGCCAGTGCCAGTGTATCAGTTTTGTGTTTGCTATTTGATTGGTTCTTCTATGCATCGCATCTTTTGCGTCGGGGTTATTCGTAAAGAGTCAATTTGGCTCTGCCTCAGCTATCGGGACCGTTTCCACAACTCCTAGTGAAAAAACGATAACTCTCTCAATTGGCAAGCGACTGCACTGAACTCTAATCATCAGGTTGGATCTGGCGATAACATTTTCAGCTTGAGCTATCTGTTTACGTCTTGTATGTTGAAAGATGACTTTCAGTTCGATTCAAGTTAGAGGCAAATTTGTTATAGCGAATAAGAAGAAGAGGTTGGAGCATATGTGGCTATAGCTGAGGATGAGCGAACTGCTCATAGTTTTCAAGTTTTCGGTTCCTTTATCCAACTTGCAATTCTCGTATAGGATAAAAGGGCAACCGATTTAGATGCAATTTGGAGCAAACTAGCCATTCCCTTTCTTCTCGTTTAGGGAGTCCTCCATCTCTCTTGAGTGCTTTGACTTTTCATTCGTGTTGATCACTATGTATCATGTCAACTGCAGTGAAGTGTAGATAAGCAGTAAATTTTGTTTGTTGCCATGAAATTGAAAGACTTAGCTGTGGAGGACATGTATGCCATTCTCACTGTCTTACATCCCGTCCCGTTTGTGGAAACTGAAACTACTTCTCGACTGATGCTAAAGAAAATGCTTCTTTGAAAGAATGAGCGTACATGGAGTCGTTTGTACGTGTGAGCTGATGGGAAGAGTATTATTCATCTTCTCAATTCAATTCTTACTTGGACACCACAAGCTTCCTTGATTATTAGACACAGTTGTTGCATAAAATATAGAATGATTCATAATAAAGCAGTATCTGCTTTGCACTTTCCATCCTCAAAATCGAAGTATAAAGGATAGATTCCTTGTTGGGTCGTCAACACAACATTGATGCCTTTGTCTGTTGAACAAGAAATAAAGTGCTTTAAGCAGATCCCATCTGTGATGTTCAGGAATGAATGATGAGGACCTGCCTGCGCTTGCCTATGTTCCTGGTGATTTTGTTGGATGACTTCTAACTGCATTTTGAAGGATTAGAGTCCTGCAGACAGATAGTTTTGCTTGTGCATGTGCCATATTGTCTGACAAGTCATTTGTAACGATGGCTAATGATGACTTACCTAAGTTTTACACTCAACCTTGCTGTTATTGTCTATGTCATCTTTAAGGCACCTAACAAAATGTGAGATAAGAAAACAGAAGTACACGGTACGTATATGGCGGAATCACTGCACTTCTTTGTTGGATTTTTGTGTTGCTTCCCCCACATGCCATGTATGTGTTGTCTTGCTTCCTCTGTTTACAACCCCTCGTGGTCATTTTATGGATCACCCTCTCAACTTTCCATACTTGAGCAGGATCAAAGTCAGGATAGAAAATCTTGCATGAGATGGCTGCTTCTGCGAAAACTCTTACCCTTGAAAATTGTTCCTTGAACGGAGAATGGACTGTTGTTGGACGACGGCGAGGTAAACAAAGAAGACATGTCCCGAGGATCAAACTGCCGGAAGTAAGAGAAGCATGGACTCCAGCAGATGTCAGCATTGATACTGAAAGAGTCTCAAAATTGCTGCAGAAGCTGGAGATATGTATGAATAGGATGGAGACCTCTCAGTTCTACCGGTGTTTTGTGGAACAAATTGAAAATTCAGAAACTTTTAATTGCTTTCGCTGGGTTTTGGGCTCTGAATCGGAGATGCAGGTGGTTGTTTATGGTATCGGCAGCATCGACTCATATGAAACCCCACGGTTGCAGCTGAGCCTCTTATTATTGATGAAGAGAAAGTTCAGTTGGATGGGAGGCATAGAAGTTTTTGATCCCATACTTTCTGGAACAGAATCTCGAGTGTTACAAGCTCTCGGTTGCTCTGTCCTCTCAGTTAACGAGCAAGGTCGTCGCTGTGCTCTAAAGCCCACGCTTTTTTACATGCCTCATTGCGAGGCTGAGTTGTACGACAATCTTCTGCATGCCAACCAGGAGGCAGCCACCCTGAAGAATTTAGTACTGTTTGGAAATAGCTTCGAAACGTATGAGGAACACGCATCTGCAATTAAAAATTCGTCTATAGTTCATTCTGCGGGGCATATATTGGCTCTTAAGAAATTTACACGTGAGTACAAAATCCAGATTGTGTCTGATGATTCTTTTAAAGCCTTCCATGATTCAAGTTGGCATTTTTTTCACCAGCGTGCGTGACGCATAGCTGCTATTTGTGTAACCCCCATCAATTATTGTTGGTCAGCATTGTGACAAACTATGTGCTGGTAGATATAGAATGGCTTTGGCGTTAAGTTATTGTGGGAATTCATGTGCGTGTGTGGAAGGACTTAAACGAATCATCGCAAACAATGCAATGCGACTCTCAATTATGAGATAAGTTGTCATTTATCTTATCCCCAAGTCTCATTTAACATTGGCATTTTGAATGAACTAGTCTTAACTTCTTCTTTTTCCTGTGGCCAAAATTTCCGTGCTGACAACAGAATTCAATTATGCAAAATTAGCTGATCCAGTCGTGCAAATTGAAAGTTCAAGGCGCTCATAAAGCAACAAAATTGAAGACTGCCCTATAAGTATCGCATCCCATTCTAGATATAATCTATAGTTTGATATCCCTATTTATGTCGACGATCACCGTTATCAAGGGAGTTCGAGCCAACTCGCAATGTGCCACGTAAAGGATCTCTCTCGAATCATGCGCATCCGCATCCGTCTTCGGCGCTGCCGACTATATTACCAAAATTCCGAGCTCTCCTTGCGCGAGAATTGGCTATCATCTTAAAAGCATTTATTTCTAGAATGGAAATCGGGGTCGGCTACGTCCTTGAAACTTTTAGTTGCACGGTTGGCCAACGTGGGCTATAGGATGAACTGGTTTCCTTCCTTTGTCCGTTAGGGCTTTGAGGCTCCGTTTGTAACCAAAAAGGAAAGAAAGAGGGCGGGCCAATGGGGGGACGAGTCAATCACGCTCTCTCGGACATCATCGAATTCAAGACAAGCCATTTTTTTTTGTGTCTAATAAAAAAAAAAAAAAAGGTTCCGGGTCGTCCTTTCCGACTAGGCGGTGCGTCCAGTCATCAGCCCCCACCTCCCAAATTTCGACGAAATTCCCGTAAATCCTTAATAATAATCTTCATCTTCATCTTCATCTTCATCTTCTTGCCTTTGTCCCTACGCCTCCCAAAGCAGCTCCTCTCCACAACTTTTCTCCTCCTTCCTCCGCCATTTTACTTCGATCGCACGTCAGCCCCGCGAGGTGGAACCGTCAAAGCCCCCACCGTCCAGAGGCTCCCTGTTTTTCTCGATCGCCATCGTCATCGTCATCGTCATCGTGCATCGTGGTCTCGATTTTTGCCAAAACTGCTCGGTCCTTTTCCCCCCGCTTTCTGCGATCTCCCGATGGCGAATTACGATGCGAAATTCGATTTCTCCGCCAAGCGGAGATCGTCTCTCTTCAACCGGTCCTTCACCATGCACGCGGAGCCCCCCGCGGAGAAGCCCTACAGCAATAAGCCCTCTTTCGAGCGGGCTGGTTCGGTCAAGAGTATCTACAATTCGATCGATTCCATCAAAGGTAAGGTCCGAAGGCTCTGCAATTTGTTTGAATCCCCCAAGTCCCCGTCTAGGGGCGTTGATGAGACCCAAACCGTGGCCCATGCCCCTTCTAAGCTGAAACCCACGAAGGCGGTCGATTCTGGGTATAATCACAGCTGTCCGTTTAGGTTGCCGGGCACGGAGGATAGGATTGTGGTGTATTTCACCAGTTTACGTGGGGTTCGGAGGACGTTCGAGGATTGTTATGCGGTGAGGATGATATTGAGGGGATTCAGGGTTTGGGTCGACGAGAGGGATGTATCGATGGACTCGGCATATAGGAAGGAGCTGCAGAGTGTGTTGGGGGAGAAAAATGTTGGCTTGCCGCAGGTTTTCGTTGGTGGCCATTATGTGGGTGGGGTCGACGTGATCAAGCAGCTTTATGAAGTTGGTGAATTGGCAAAAACTCTCGAGCGTTTTCCGAAACGGGTGCCTGGGTTTGTGTGCGATTGTTGCGGGGATGCAAGGTTTGTTCCCTGCACGAATTGCAGCGGAAGTAGGAAGGTGTTCGATGAAGATGAAGGGGTATTGAAGAGGTGTTTGGAGTGCAATGAGAATGGGTTGATTCGTTGCCCTGATTGCTGTTCTTGAAGAGTCAAAAAAAAGTTTCCGCACTGTTTTCTGCATATATTCGATGCTTGTTTGCTGATTTCTCCATTGAGACTGGCTGCTGTTGAGTCGGTCAAAATGTGGATATGTCTTTGGGTTTGGGAAGTGAATCCACATAGGGTTCATGTTGGGTTTTATTTGTTAATTATTATTAGTTGGGATTGATGTTCATCATCTCTCTGAACAGGGTCAAGGGGGATTGTACTTACAACCTATATAGTGAAGACAACAACTGTCTTCTTCATCAGAATGTAAATATGTAGTCCATACCACGGACAAGGATGCAAGTATTGCCACGGATGGATTGTAGAGAAAAGAGGTTTATTGATCCTCAAGTTCTCAATGATTGATTACTGGGAAGGGCCAATTCCTGGTACCCTTGTTTCTTTTGAAAGCTCATGCTTTAAGGTCTTGATTTACAGTGGTTTCTACTTTCCTGCACTGCTTTACATTTATTTGGACAATTGAATTGTATGAAGAGGTGTCATGGGATGCAGTAGTTGTTTTCATGAGAATTTAACAGGAAAATGGGACGCAAGTCTGTTGCAATTAGTTGGATTGTAACACAAGGTGCTGCTTAACTTTTTAGATCATGAGTGACCCGATATTTTCTGTTGATTTTCTCTGGTAGGACTTGTGGAGATAATACGTAAGCATTTCTGTTGAAAATCAGAACCAAATATGGCTTTCTTTTACCTATGCTTCCCCATATCATTTCATAATTCTTCATGTTTCTGATTCTGGTGGATGGTTGCTCTTGTTGAAAACCCTCTTTCTGAAGAGTAGATAAATAGTTGCTCTTAATGAAAGCCCTCTTTTGGACCCCAACTGATCCACTTGAACTGAAAGGTTGAAAGCTAATATCAACCTTCTTCAAATCAAATCCTGTTGGCACTATATTGATACATGTTTTGGGATATCATCACCTACAGAAATAGATTTGCATGTAATGCACAATTCACTTTCTTGAACATTTTATTGAGCAGTGATATGTCAATGTTTTTTTATGCCGCGAGGTTTTCTTTAAGAACTTGTGAGTTCATGTGATGTTTGATGAAATCTTGTTAGAGAAGGATTCTTTTCCATTTGATCCGAGTACTTATTGTGAATTGTTCTTCTAGATGAGGACCCTTATAGTGTACTCCTCATGAAGAAACTGTTGATTGAGATGAGAGCTTGATATCCACTATGGAGGTTTTGGCCCTTCGTAATAGGGCTGTACAACCGGACCGGTTCTATCCGAGAAGCAGTCTGGTTTTCGAGTCCGAGTGAAGAACCACCCGGGAATTAGATTGAATTTAGAACCGGTTTCATAAAGCCTAAAAACCCTAGTTTTTCTCTATCTCTCTCTTTCTCCGTTCTCTCCAACCTCATCACATCTCTCTCTCTCTCTCTCTCTCTCTCTCTCGGCTCACCCTCGCTCGTTCTTGACTTGCCTTTGTTCACTCGCTCTTGTTCATCTTTTATTTTGAACCCTTTTGTTATTATAAAAAAAAAAAAAAAAGGTCGCTGGGACACAATCAGACACACCCCAACACGTAGTCAACACCCGTCAAAAATTATGACACGTGGTCAACAAATAAGACACGCTTGGACTCGCGAGTCCAAAAATCAACTCATGCAAATTTCATACATCAAAACCCAAATTTGCACTAGCCCCATAAGCCTTTCGCATGGCCCACGTCAAGCCCGTCCAACCCAGTAGCTTTTACCGTCAACTGAGCCGCCAATTTATAGGGAGCTGTCCCTCTTTTTCTCTACTTATTGGCCCATGTGGAACTTTTGTGCTCGTCATGATCCAAATAACAGCCCCAATCTCGTTTTTTGCCTTGGACGTCTTTTGCAAGAAATACGCGGGCAAATCCAAGACGTCTATTAGTGTAAATTCATTTGAGGATTTTTTTAAATTATTTATTTATTTGTAAAATCATAAAAATGATAATTTATTTCATATATATAATGTAAATTTAATATATAACGTATCCTAAAGTATCGGAATTCTTTATTTTTTGATAAATCACGTGTCGTATCATGTCCCGTATCATGTCAGTGCAACATAGATGTTGTGATAACCAATACCTTTGCAAATTATATACCGAAAACATATGCTAACCGGTAGCTGTTCTGTTAGTAATAATGCAGACATCATCGTTTCACGTATTTGTCTTTTGTAATTCTTATCGTTCCTCTCGATGTCTTTGATGAGATCTGACCGAGGAAGTACATGACAAAGGCCATCCTCTTCTATTTGCTAGACATGCTTGTGTAAGCATCTCCGCGCAAACTGTTCAAACTTTGCATTCTGCTGCTGATCTCATGCTGAAAGTTCGGCTTTGCTGCGTGGGCCCATCATGACGTTACCGCCTTACCGGGCTTATGCGAAAAATTCGCATTTCGCCACAGAGATAATGTACTGAAAATAGTTTTCGAAGATGATGTACAGCGAACACTGAATGATGTATCAAAGATCACGTCGCACGTGCGAAAGCAGATGCCGTCCGATGAAACATAGGAATTCAGACGGGTGGGTTTAGGCAAAATCAGCAAAACCCTAGGCCGACCCAGGAAAAGAAAGAAAGAAAGAAAGAAAAAAACATGAATGGGTGTCCAGATACCAGATGTTCACTTCACTCTTCCCAACGCCACTCCATCTCTCTCCTCCACGCACACTCCCCAAGCCCCGCTCTCTCTCCTCCCTTCTCTTCCCCACCGCCGCCACCACTACAAAAGCGCTCCCACTTCACCACCAGGACACCCTCGCAGTCGCCGTCCCAGAGCAACGCGACAGACCCTCCTGTCCGAACCCTACGTCGACTCGGGCTCCTGCCAACTCGTCCTCCTCTTCGCCGCCTCCCCCGCCCCCGCCCCCGTCGATGGAGTCGCTGATCCTCCGGCTCCACGAGATCTCCGCCGTCAAGTTCGGCAACTTCAAGCTCAAGTCCGGCATCTCGTCCCCCATCTACATCGACCTCCGCCTCATCGTCTCTTACCCCGATCTCCTCCGCGACATCTCCCAGGCGCTCATCTCCTCCGTCGCCTCTACCGCCTTCGACATTGTGTGCGGCGTTCCGTACACTGCGCTGCCGATAGCGACGTGCGTCTCCGTCTATAATAACATTCCGATGGTCATGCGGCGCAAGGAAATCAAGGACTACGGTACTTCCAAAGCGATTGAAGGTACTGCATAGCTTGTATGCACATAAAGAACGTGGATTTTAAATTTTCCTATTAAAGGATGATAATCATCGATTTAACTGGCGATCCAATGCGATCAATCGAGGTTGTCGTTGTCGTGCCTGGCTGTTTGGTAAGCTTGGATTTTGCATCGTATTATGTTGATGCGTCATTCTGTGTTGATTAGGTGAATTCAAGAATGATCAAGTGTGCTTGATCATCGAGGATTTGGTGACGAGCGGCGCATCAGTACTGGAAACGGCTGCGCCTCTGCGTGCTGTGGGGTTGAAGGTAACCGACGCGGTGGTGTTGATCGATAGAGAGCAAGGAGGGCGAGAGAATCTGGAGGAGAATGGGATCCAGCTGCACGCGATGGTAAAACTGACTGAAATGGTGAGGATTTTGAAGGAGAAGGGGAAGCTTGGGGATGATATGGAGGCCACTGTGCTGAAGTTTCTTGAGGAGAACAGGAGGGTGGCTGTGCCTGTGCCTGTGAAGGAAGTGAAGGAGAAACCTAGGTTTTTGGGGTATGGGGAGAGGGCAAAGTTGTCAAAGAACGCCACTGGGAAGAGGTTATTTGAGGTGATGGTGGAAAAGGAAACTAATTTATGTGTCGCCGCTGATGTGGGGACTGCTGCTGAGTTGCTTGATATTGCTGAGAAGGTCGGAGTTTGATACTCTTTTCTTCTTTCTTGATATTTGCAGATTAGTTCAATGAGACGTGCAGAGATATATTTTTCTACAAGTAAACCTGCATAAAGATATATAAACTAAGGTTTGATTTTGAGTTGCAAGCACTCTTTTTCTGCTAACACTGTCGAATAGTGGACGTGTTACATTGAATTCACATAAACTGCCTTTTGCATTTGCTATCCTATGACATGATTTTAAAAACTTACATTATCTCTGAACAGGATTTATTGTCATTGTTCAGCAGTATCATTTGATGGACTGGCATTGCCCTTTGTAATTCCTTTTCTAATGTCTGATGACACATTCCATTCGGTGAAGATGCCTTAGATTAAGTAGTCCCCATGTTGACATTTTTTGTCTGAACTTTTTTTCAGGTTGGACCAGAAATATGTTTATTGAAAACCCATGTAGATATATTGCCTGATTTCACCCCGGATTTTGGTTCCAGACTGCGTGTGGTATGTGCCAATACCATACTCTGCTATTTTGATGCCACTGCGGATACTTCTTTTCTCTTTCTCTGACATAGGTTTAATGTTTTCTTTGGTTTGTCTATCATATATAACACAAGTAATGTGAAAAAAAATAGTTTCTCTTTGATGAAAACTTTTAAGAGCCATGCGCTTAGAAAATTCTTTAAGAACATCGTGCATATGCAGATCTGTTAGTTTTATAAATCTCAAGTTCCTGCTGTTTTAAAACCATAGATGGCTGTGAATTTCTTGCTGATGGTACTGAATGGCGTGACAGATTGCGGAGAAGTACAACTTTTTGATATTTGAGGATCGCAAGTTTGCTGATATTGGGAATACAGTGACAATGCAGTATGAAGGGTATGACTCACTCTACAGTAGTTGTTTCCTCTCCGTCTATATTCTCTATAGACTGAACTCTAGAATGTTGCGCTTGCAGCGGTATATTCCGAATTGCAGATTGGGCTGATATAACTAATGCTCACATTATCTCTGGTCCTGGAATTGTTGACGGACTGAAACTAAAGGTTTGTTCTGTGAAAGGACTACTTCCAGTAAACCTTACGAAACAGATCTTCTTTTTTTCCATATTGATCATTATGATGATCCTTGAAAAATGCAGGGTTTGCCTCGAGGTAGAGGCCTATTGCTTCTTGCTGAAATGAGCTCAGCTGGTAACCTAGCCACAGGGGATTACACTGCAACGGCAGTAAAAATTGCAGAGGAGCATTCTGATTTTGTTATCGGGTTCATCTCAGTTAATCCAGCATCTTGGCCAGGGGCACCAGTGAATCCAGCATTTATTCAGGCTACCCCTGGTGTTCAATTGGTAACTGGTGGTGACAATCTTGGCCAACAGTACAACACTCCACATTCTGTAAGTCAATTTATTGACTTCAAATGTTGCAATCAATTTGCTACTTTCAGTGGCCATTGAATTTTCAGCTTCATCGATGTGGATGGGTTGTATGTTAGTATTACTAGAAAGGCGTGCACAATTTTCTCAAAATGATTCTCTTTGGGTGCTGAACTGGCATTTGTCTCTTTGCTTGCTAACACAAAGAGGACGAAGATACTTATTCCCTAATAAAATTAGGAGATGGGAGTTAGTTTGGGACCTTCTATAAAGCATCTCCCTATAATGTCTCCAGTATTGGACATACCTTGTCACCTATTTTGTTGGTAGAGAATTGTTTGATAGTAAGAATAGCTGGCCATGACGGCAAATACTATTTCAAGAGTCCCATGGAATGTGTTATTTAAGGGCCATTTCATATGATCAGATGCCAATGAATTGCAAAAGTACTGTATTGAGTCTTGTCTGACTTAGGCTTGAAAAAATTAGTACGAGAATGTCTCACTTTAACTTGGCAATTTTCTGTTTATGCTATTTTAACTTGGAACCCAGATGGCTGAACATCTTGGAGTTGGTTGCTTGCTTGCAGACAAAGTTCGAGCATATCAAACTTTTTGAGCTGCATATTATGTATCCTTTTGTTGGCTGAAACTGACTTCATGCTATTGAAAATGTACTTCCAGGTGATCCGTGACAGAGGCAGTGATATCATAATAGTTGGGCGCGGAATCATAAAGGCTCTGAATCCCGCAGAGGCAGCTCGGGAATACCGCCTTCAAGGATGGAATGCATATGTGGGCAGGTGTTCATGAAGACTGGAAGGGGGTTCTCAAAAGGTTGAGCCAAGTTATGTTCCCTGTGGAAGTCTATACCTTCTGGTGCTATAAGTTGGCGGATTCTTAAGCGTATGCAGCTGATTTATCATGCGCTCTTTCATTGAGCTATCTTGCGTCTGTTTTATCAGATGTTCTTGCGTGTTCTAAGTTCCCTGATCATCTAACTGGGGAGCCCCTTGGGCTGCTATCAACACCGTTTCAAGTCGAAAATGAAATTACAGAGAATAGTATCCAATTCTTAAAAGGATTTTGCGAACCCGAAAGAAAGACGTCCAACATGAACAGACGAGGTTGGATTGTCGACGCATTTCCGGGATAGTATCTGTATGTTGCCGGATCTCAATCTTGTGTCTTATGAAGAAATGGCATAATGTCCTTTCTCTGTCATTTGGACATTTTACAAAGCTCGAGTCCCAAGAATACACTCATAGTTACGCCCCCGTCAATTATTTTCGAAACCATACAAATTTTAAAGGGAGGATTTCTTATTCAGAAAAAGGAAGCAAATTAAGCTACATTAAATACAGAACTTTGGAATTAGATTAGAACTAACTGAAATAAGACTTAAAATAAGCCATGCAATAGGAATCGGACAAATCGCAGTAGTGATTTTTCTAATTTTTAAAAATAGCTATTGCTGAAGCAAATGGCAGAGTTTAAAACTAAAGACTTGCTTTCGAGAAAATGACAAGTTATGGACAAATAAATGCTAACTTTTCATAAATGGTGGTAAATTTGATATTGCAATGGTAATATCTTGCTAGTGACCATACTTTTTCAAATATTCTCTTTGAAACTTAGGAGATGATATAGGGTTCATCGAAGTACTTAGGAGAAGATACAGGGTTCATCGAAATATACTAACATGAGATTATCAACATATCTCAAAGGTCAAATTTCTCTCTTTTCCCCCCCTCCTAAGCAAAAGAATTCAAGTTTGACAACTATAAGATTGATGACAGATCTACTTGAAGGTAGCATTTTAGAACATCTCCAGATATCCTTCACAGATTGCTTAATTCCTAAGAAATCCGAAATCAATCCCTTAGACAAGTCAGATAGACAGAACTAGAAAAATTCGCGTAGTGCATGAAAAAGATTCTTTTGGCCGCCATACGAGAAAGGCCGGCCCCAACAGGCCGCAGCAAACATGGTACGAGGAAGTGGTGGACATGGCAAAAGAAGAGAAGGAAGACAACACAACACGTTCTCATGCTGCTTGGAATATACGACATTTGCTGTCTCCCCATTCATGTATTTAATGCATGGTCAAGCAAAGAGACATTGCCCCCTAAATGTTCCAAAAAATACATGCCCAAGAAGACGTGCTGATCGCTACACGAACAAACTAATCTGACTTTTAAGAGCAGGATAATGAAAAAAGCATCAGATCCAAATACCCAGCCATCACTGTTCTTTCCAGATCCTACCAGTCACCCTAAGCTTCAACTCCTTCCGGTCACCACCAGAGAAGAAGAGAGCCATGTTGCGTTGGATGATGAGACCGTCGAAACTATCGCGGACTTTGCGGTGGCTGTCCCTTATGCTCCGAGGCACACCTTGCCAGATCATCTTTCTCCCATTCCCACCAACCTCAAGACTGTAACTGTAGTTTTTCGCCTCGTTGTCATCACCCATGAACCGCAGGAATGCTATGTAGACTGGAGCCATTCCAAGCTGAAAGGCCTCGAAGTGCAGGCAGAAATACTGACCAAAGCAACTAAAAACCTGGAGATCCACCAAAACTTGATTACTATGTGCCCCCTTTGAAAAACTTACGACAAGCGCAGCTTGCAAGCATAGTCTCATGGGAACCCAGAGACTTGGACCAGCTAGTTTGATGTGTCATACGGCATATTAATCACCATCATTAAATAACTGATTCACCGACACGAGTAATCTCAAAAGAAAACCTTGCTCAAAATTAGGAGGAAGCTCCACTGGTGACTCAATTAGATCCTTCTTAAAGCCTTAATGCCCCATTTAAGCTCCCCAACTTTACAAACTTAAATCAGCTAATATGTCTACCTGGGCTTTCATGATTCGGCCATTACAGAAAACTAAAAGACAAAACCACGTCTAAATCTAGAAGGAAGAAAGAACAGAGTGAAAATAAGCAGCACTGATAAAAAATGAAATGATCTGATGCTTGAGATATATCAATTTAACAACTCAGACCTTTATTTCATAGAACTTATCGAGAAAATATCAGCTTTAATCCAAATTTCACACAATTTAGCATTAGTGGGTATTCAAACTAAAACAATCCCAATGAACAGAGAGCCCAACATATGCCTTGGATAGCTGAAACAATTAATGAAAGAGGAAAAAAAAATACCGTTAGCATCCACGTGGCATTCTCAACCTCATGTGGATTTGATTTGACATATCGGTGGTTAAAGGTACTGCCGTTATGCATGTCAACTTTGTGATCATCTTTGAGATGGGCTACCAGACAAGGAATGTCACCGATGACTGTGCATTCTGATCCGGCATAGGGGCAACTATAGGGTCTACAGGCACATTGTGATTCATGCTTCAGCTTGCTGTAGTAAGGGTATATGCCTACACACCCAAAACTCTGATATTTACATGGAAGTTCAAGAGAGGCAGCCACC
Source organism: Rhodamnia argentea (assembly GCF_020921035.1). Classification (NCBI taxonomy): domain Eukaryota; kingdom Viridiplantae; phylum Streptophyta; class Magnoliopsida; order Myrtales; family Myrtaceae; genus Rhodamnia; species Rhodamnia argentea. Next base: position 1,289,756 of record NC_063154.1, on the reverse strand, counting down.
TTCTCCAACGCAAGGCATCTGATGTTCCCGAGTTCGTGCCTGCAGGTAGGACATCTGTTGTGCACCCTTGGCTTGCAACCAGAACACAGAGTGTGGCCATTCGAACACTGATGCAGAGAGAATCCCAAATATCAACTTTTGCATCTTTATTACCAAATAACATAGGGATGTAAATATCTCCTGTGCAGGTGTCTAATGTTGAGAAGTTGCAGTGATGTGTAATAAATAGGCAACTTCGACCAAAAGATGTTATAAAAAACAAACAAGTCCCATGATGTCCGTGCGCTTTAAAGGAAAAATCAATAAATCAAAATAAAGGAAAATTGGAAAAAAGGGTTAAATGCAAGATTAGACATCCAAACCTGATGGATAGGAGGGTACATTGCATTTAAGCACACAGGGCACTCTAGTAGCTCTCGGACACTGCTAGAGACAGTTACATTAGGTTTAAGAGCATTTTGCGTTGGATCATTCACACTTTCACCAATGTCCAACATGTCTTCGCTTTGAGGAGGATCAATAACCTCAGGTTTGTTTCGGATCTCATCGAAGAATGAATTTGCAGAAGCCATTTTGCTCAAAGAGATTTCCTAGCCTATGTAGCTACAGACACAAAAGAGAAAAACACATGTCATTATTAAATACAAAATAAACAAGACTCTGGAAACAAAGACAACTTAAACAAGTGATATCTGGTATGATAAATGTGACCGCATGAGCGTTGGTCATCGCCAATGCAATGAGAATACCGCGCACTCTTTCCTCAAGAAAGAAAGAAGAGACAGAAAAAGGGCACCTTAAAAACCAGATGTCCGTGCATGTATCCTAACCGGAATAGGACAAACAATAGGATCTGAGGATTTTAACCGCTCGATTTTTCAATTTCAAAAGAGGTATTAAACAAAATAAACTCTCAATGGCATCATCAAAGGACAGGTAGAAGAAAACAACCCTTCTTCAATCGAAAGTCCAACCACTTAAAATTGTCTTTGTGAAATCCAGTTTTGTTTATTCCAAACTCAAACCAGCTTCGTAAAGCTACAACTGGAATGTAATTTTCCCCATAATGCTAACACTTAAAAGTTGAACGCACAGTGAGACAACCCTTTGTTTTTTTTTTTTTTTAATCTTTTCTCTTTTTTGCTTTTCGGCCATCGCCCCTTTTTACTATTGACGATGCAAATAAATCTCACAGAGGCATCACAGTATCCGCAGCATCCAACTTCTCTCCAAGTACCATGAAAAGCGAGTTCAATAACAGACTGTCAAAAAATTCTCAAATCACTCATCCTGTACACTACGGCATTGCATACTACACACGATACTTGCATAAGGAAAGAACGTGCATTACCTGATTGTAAAAGCAGTTTGCTTTCAGCTCGAGAAAATTCCAACCCTGATTTCCCAGAGCTTACAAAGGGTTCCCCCACTCTTGCCCTCGGCAAAATCTACACAACGACTAAAACGTTTAACAAAAAAAACTAGGTCAGCCAGTAGTTAAGATATATTGGGCAATCGCTGATCATGACAGATCAAGCCTTCGATCCCCAGAAGGAAGAGATTGAAAAAATTTGCGGACCCCAACCAAAAGTAGATCTATAACGTTCCCAAAACATTGACCCAAAAAGATCGAAACTTTTGGCTCTTACAAGGCCGAGGAACACGTGAATCGAGATAAAAAAATCAAACTTCGGGGCAGTTGCCATGCAAAGGATGAAGCGCGGATAGAACAGAGATGGAAACTTACCAGGAACTGCAGGAGATCAGGAGGGTCGATGCGAGACCCAACTCTGACGAAGTGGGCCGAAGGAAAAACCAACCAAATCAAATCCAGAGGAAGAGAGAGAGAGAGAGAGAGAGAGAGGCCGTCTGGGTTGGATAGCAGTAGACAGGAAGATGGATAGATACAATAAATGAACGGAAAAAAGAATAATATAAAGCGAGAAGACGCGAAGTGCGCGTATAATTTCAAATTAAAGCCGCTCGAGACACAGGCAGATGAAGAGAGGAGGGAGAGAGAGACGGAGGAGAGAGAGGGGAGCGTGTCGTCTGGCCTGGGGCGAGGAGAGAGAAATTCCTCGAGAAAATACAAAAAGGGGAATAGTGAAACGTGTAGGCCCCACTCCCCAGGCTCTTTTGTTTCTCTCTCTCTCTCTCTGACCGTCTTTCGTTTCGACTCTCGATTTTCAAAAATCTCTCTGCGTTCCCCCTGTTTCGTCTCCCGTCTGCTTGACACACCCCACACGCACGTCGATAGGTGGACATCAGTCCTGCGATTCGCCCAGCCCCTCGTTAGCGCTCGCGAGAAGCTTTCCCGGTTTCCGCTTGTGTTGGAAATATTACAGATGAAAGCAACTTTCCTGTCTTTTAACTGCTCATTTCTCTCGAAAACATGCTCGGTTTGCGAAACTAAAAAGTTTTGGAAAAAAAAATTTGAAATTTTGAAAAGGCGGTTGATTTTGTTGTTCTCGAATTTAAGAAATATGGCCAAAAAGATCGAAACAATGCCTTATTTTTTTTTTGGTAAGTTAAGTATGTATAACTTTTCAAAGCACTAGGTAACAAGAGTAGCCGAACACAAAAACCTTGACCCAATTAGGACACAAGAATTTGTCCTAGAGGGGTCAAATGTTATGCGGCGCAAAAGACATGTGAGAGCAAGAAGGGGAAGATCCCCGGAGGCCATACAAGCGGCCTAACCATGTGGTGCTAACAAGAAGACCGCTAACCGGCGAAAGCACCGTCGAAGAGTCTACAAACTATACGGCGAAAACAAGCACCAAAAAGGAGTAAATACGCTAAACGACCTAAGGACGAGCCTCAAAGATGGCGGGGGAGAGACCCCAACTACTTTGTAACCGACGATTCCAAGGGGTATCGTTGACTGTTCCAAGAGAAATGGCTTTGTCCTTGACCACCTTAATGAGGTGTTTAATCATTTCCGGTACAAAAAGGGCCTTGCTCCGAAATAAGATGTCATTCCGCTTGGTCCATATAAGGTGACAAAGCGCACCATGGGAGAATCCGGCAAGTCGGTGAGAGAAAGACCGGCCACCTATGTACGTCATGGCCCAACGGATGTGTTCTTGCCAAGGACGGTTCCTCCATGTTAACCGACATTTGGTTGCCCAAAACAAGGCCAAGCTACACAGAACCGAGCACCCAAAGAATAGATGATCCACGGAATCCGGTCTCCTTTGGCGTAAGGCACAAGTCCCATCGGTGATCCCGCGGTTTTGGATTAGTAAAGTCTGGGTAGGTATGCGGTTGAGAGTGACTAACCACATGAGAAAGGCGTGACGCGGAGTAATGCCTTATTTTCGTCCTTCTTCCTTCTATTTTTTTTTTTCGCTTAATGATTACGGGCTCGTTTCGTTCGGCTTTGAAAATCAACTTTGAGCAAATGCAAATGTATTTAGCCTCGGTGGCTTTGCGAATATGAACACGGTGTTTGGTAAAATATACTTTGAGATACAACTTGGGGTTAAACAGTGTTTTGTTATAAAAAAAAATTGCAAAAGCCTTTGGCTTTATATTTCTTTTTCTTTTTTTTGAAAAAGGTAAGGACCCTTTGCTTGGCGAAGGGCTTCGACCTCCGGGGTCGCACGACCCCGAGCGACAAGGTCCGAGGTTGCGCGACCCCGCACAGCCTTTGCCGGCCCCACCGAAGAAGAAGAAGAAGATGAATAGCAACTAGAGTTTCGCTTTTGAAATAGGGATAAAATTGAATTTTCAGTAACATTTTGAGGGAAAAATAGATAACAAACTACTTTTCCGAAAAATACTCGGATCTCTACCAGTATTGGGCTTTCAGCCTTCTTGATCTGACATTGGCCCAATGTTTATTGAAAAGACTTGCCCAACACGCTGACATTTTTTCAATGGGCTTTAAAGGCCCAAAGCACATTAAAAAAGCTGAACCAAACGCATCCATATATATATTCAAGCAAGTACACTTCGACTCTAACGGTGGAAGGAAAGAAAAGTTTGCTATAGCTGATACTACGCTTGCTACTTAGATTGATTTTGAGTCACTTCTTTGCAATGGGAAAGAGAGCCTTGTCTGCTAACTGGAGAATTAATTTTTCTGTGAATGATAATTGAGGAGGGGCATAGCGGCTGTTTTGTAATATTGCTTAGGCGAATCTCGTACAGGTTCGGATCTGGGATTGTCTTTGGGTGTGTGTTGGTAAATTTGTGGGCTTAGTTAATAGGTGTGGGTTGGGCTTGTTGGGTCTTGGGTCGGGTCTTGTTTAGGTTAAATTGGTTCCTGGGCTTGTACAGTGATGTGGCCTACCTTTCTTTCTTGTTATTGTGCTCAATGACAAATTAGTTTATAATAAAACGCGAAAAAGCCACTAAAAATATTAAATTATAGTTACCGCCGCACATTTACTTTTTCTTAATGACGCCAAAAATATTAAATTTATACATGTGCGACACATTTACCTTTCGTCAAGCTTCCGTCATTGATCACCATAAAAATAAAAATCTGCTTATATGGACAGAAGAAGGCAAACGGTACTGGCATGACGCCCACGTGACTTAAATGAAGCAAAACCAATGTTGTTCCAGTTAGGAAATCATTTGATGAAATCTCGACGGAGTCATGTGAACAGGTTTGGGGTTTTTAACGTCGCAAAGAAAAATAAGTTTAGTATAAATGCGTTGCCATGTGCATAATTTGAGATTTTTTATGTAAAAAAAAAATCATTATTATCAATTTAATGTTCATAATCACCCGCCGCCCTAAGAAAATTTATGATAATGTTGTTAATTATTCATGTTTATAATTCGGAAAGAGAAAAAGAGAAGATGGCATCGGGCCTGAACCAAGCCCATGACAATCCCACCCGGATCAGCTCCACGTTGAGAAAGCCCAAAAGCGAAGAAGAAAACGCAAGAGAGGGCGTCGAAGCTAGAGCCGAAAAAAGAAAAAAATTAAAAAAAGAAGAAGAAGAATATTGGAACAGCAACTGACAAGGCTCGTAATTTGTCCAAGAAAATCGTCGCGCTTCGGATTGGCGTGGCAATTCGTCGATCCGCCTCGTGAATTTGTAAGTGATTGTTGGATGTGTTTTGTTGTCCGAGCAGCTTCTGTTCTTGAGATTCCCAATTGCTCGTTGCTACTCTTCTTCTTCTTCTTCTTTTCCTGTCCAATTAAGAAGCGTGTTTGCTTTCGGCAGAATGCGATAAAGTGTTTGAGTTTGTTTTGTTCAGTTTTTTTTTTTCGCCAGTGTGAATTTTGTCTTTGCGATAGGTAGATTTTTCTTCTTACGCGGACACGCTGTTTGGAAATTTTTTTCCGTGTCGGACACGTGTCGGACTCGGACACGTGTCCGACACGCTGGGACACGGCCGGACTCTTCTCGCACACGCGGTCAACGCGTGTCCGAGTCCGGACTCCCGGTCAACTCCACGGACGGACACGCGAGGGACGACGTTAAAATAAACAAAACACCCAATTTTGACCTAATTTCAACTCACCCCTCTCAGTCGCCAGTCTCACCTCTCCCTCTCCCTGTCGCTCTCGCTCTCGCGATTGTCGAGTGTCGACTAGCCTCCATCTCGTGACTCGCGACCGTCGCCGGCTCCCGTCGCCGGCTCCCGTCGCCGGCTTTTGCTTGCGCCGGCCTCTCCCTCTCTCTCTCGCGACTGTTGACTAGCCTCAGCTCGTGCCTCAGCTCGCCGCCTCGATCACACCTCAGCTCGCTCCTTCAGCTCGCGCCTCAGCTCGCGCCTCTGCTCGCGCCTCAGCCCGCGCCTCTGCTCTTGCCACGCCGCCTCAAGGTATCACTCCTCTGCTCCCCCTCCTCTGCTCACGCCTCTGCTCGAGACAGGGGTTTTGGATCTCCTCTGTTGCGCCGCTGCGCAAGACGGGGGTTTTGGATCTCCCCTTCCTCTGCTCACGCCTCTGTTCACCTGCCTTTCATCTTGGCCTGCGAATGGCGTACGCCCATCTCGCTCCCCCATTTAATTTTACTGTTCTATGCTTTTTTGATTCCACCGTTTCTGAAATTGCAATGAAGGCATTCTGGAGATGGAGAAACTTTCCCCAGAAAGACCCACAAGTACCAATTCTTCATCGCCTTCGTTGTAGATTTTAGATGATTGATACTGGTGCAAGTTTTGTACTAATTATTAGCTATTGATTTGCTCCAGATCTACTAATTCCAAAATATACATTGTTCAAAATAGTAGTTGATTATCGGCTCTTGAAATAATTACTGTGAACTTTTCTTTTTGTTTTGGTGTTGAGTCCTGTCAGCATTGTTAAGGGCAAAGGGCGCTCAGCGCTCATGAGGAAGTCTGGCACATAGTCAGATCACTTGATAATATGACATACAACTCTTAGCGTTTTTCCTTATTGTATGTTCAACTGGTGTCTTTGTCTTCTGTGCATATCTCTGGCTATGTTTTTTGTTGAAATTATAAAAACAATGATTTATCGTGTATATATAAAAATATACATATAATATAAAACGTGTCCTAGCGTGTCGGAATTTTCTACTTTTTGAGAATTCATGTGTCGGCGTGTCGTGTCGTGTCGCGTATCGTGTCCCGTGTCCGTGTAACATAGCTCCAGACTGATCTTTGTTAGCACTTAGGTCACAAGTGGTGGCAGATCGGCAGTCATGCCAGACGTGCAAGCCCTCGTGAATGAGTTCCTTTTCAAGCTTAAAAAACGGTGAGATCCTGTCAAGCTCCAGTTTTTAGTTGCAAAGTTCTTTTAGCATGCTTGAAGGTGAGAAAATAAATTCATGTCTCTATGCGGTGGCAGCAAGATTGAGGGCTCACAAGCAACGGCAAGGCAAACAGCAGTACTCCTTCGATCAGTTATTTCTCAGCAGCGAATTCCATATACCCACCAGGCAGCTGCTTTGATTGATGCTGTGAAAGCAGTAGGAGAGCGACTGGTTTTAGCAAATCCAGTCGGTATGCCACTTTTACTGTTTCACTTTTGGTCGCTGCTAGCTTAAAATCTCCAAAGTATCTGTCATTGCTTGATATGAGCTTGCAGTTTGAAATTGGAATATATCCCAATGCTTTGTTTTTTATTATCATATATTTCCGGTGTTGACAGTAACAAAATTTTCTTCTACTTTGAATAGCCACTGTTGACGTGTCCTTGTTTCTCAATTGCTTCTTCTTGGTGTTGAATAAAGGCTAGAGATGATACCGCGACTTTCATTACTGGAACAGGCATTCATATTGCACTATATTCTGTTGTTCACATTGGCAAAGAGAATAAGCAGCACCATGCACAAGCTACATCTACCCAACGGAAAACTTACCTTCTTAAAAGTAGGAATCGTGGATAATCGTGTTGTCAATGATATTATGAGATAATGGCCGTCCACAACCTCTTCTTGTTAAATTTTTTGTATTGTTTGATTTCTTTATAGATTTTGTAATAATGCTATCCTAGGAAAGAATGATTAGTTTTGATTTTTTGAAGTCATGCTCTTCTAATAGCGTGTTGCAAGTTATCTTTTAAGCTTTTGGAAAGAACTATCATGATGATTTAAGCATCTCTTTATGGATATCGTGAATTTTTTCCTATATGCATTGACAAGGTTGTACTTATGAATGCAGAGCTTGCTGTCGGTAATATCATCAGACGTGTTTTACATATTATTAGGGAGGAGGATCTTTCTCTCACTTCAGTTGCAATGGCTGGGTTGGATTTATCAGCTGTAAGTGACGACGAAGATGAAACAGATCAAGATGATCATCCTGTGTTGTCTGCCGCTGCAGTAGCTGCTGCTTCACGAAACACTTTGCGTCCACCTTCCTTGCAAACCCTTCTCGAGGATCTGCCTGACTCGGCAGCTGTTCCTCATTCTTCTTCATCAGGGGGTGATTCTGAAGGAAAAAGCAAATGTGAGCTTCTTTTAATCTTTGAATGGTCTATTGGTTGGTGAATGCTAGCAATGCGAAAGACAGCTGGTGTTGTGATAAAGCATAGAGCCCTATACAATGAATAGCAAGTTGCCATTGATGACACGTGGAGATTTCTTTTCTGTTTGCAAAATCACTTGCCAACACGAATAATTAGTTTTGCTGTATTTTGTTGAGAATTTGTAAGCAGAAGTACGTAGGAAATAGCAGTTTCTTGTGTAGATACTAGATTTTATTGACTCGCTAGTTTGCGCTAAGAAATTCTTTTCCATCACAGCTGCTGACAAGAGTTCAAGAAGCCGGAAGCTGAAGCATGATGTTATTGAAGCAGTGAATGAACTTATCGAAGATATTGACACTTGCCATGAACAGATCGCTGAGCAAGCAGTGGAGCATATTCATCAAAAGTACTTCTTTCACCTTGTTGACATTTGCTTGTTCCCCTGTTATTAGTTTGCTTCTTGGATTAATGGTCATTTGCATCAGTTTTGCCCTTAATTGTGTTAGGGAACTTGAGATGGGTGTCTTTTCCATTATTTTTTGGAGTTTATGCGTTGTAATATTGGTTTGGTTTATTCATTTTTTTTTCACACCTTTTCATCTAATAAACTCCTCGACAATATGAGTAACCAACCTCACATTAAATAAGAAAAACAATGTGATGTTTTTGTTGTTTTCTCCATCCATAAATCTTCTGACTTTGTCTTATAATCGGCAGTTTCCATGATAACCTTCGTGGCATGAGGTTGTTGCTTCCATATGCCAAGTTTTGGCATATTTTGGTTTGATGTGCAAATAGGGAAATTATGTGCTTGTATACTTTCAATTTGGAAATGTGTCGGTACTTCTTTTTTTTTTTAATGAGTAAAAGCTGCTAATATGTGCTCTTTTTTGGTATCAGAGGTCAAGCACCATTTGCTAGCAAATTCAGGCATAGTTGAGCATGTATCATATGTCCTTATCTTAACGTAGCCTATGGGTTTCTTTTAGATGAATCCATTTGGTTTTTCTCACTAATGGCATGGATTCTCCGCTACCTTGTTGGGCAGGGTCACATGTCCATGTGATTGATTATTATATTAGGAAATTCTTAACCTATATCTGGTCTGATGGAGCCATCACCCTCAAACCAACGGTGCTGTGTTGGGACACTGGTTAGGACACAAAAAGATGCATCCATATGAATTTGGGCTTGTTTTTCTTGAGTGGTTAGCATGATCTGTCTTGCTTTGAAATTTCGATGAGTTGCATTAATGCTTATTTGATTGTTCTTCCAATTGATAAATTGATACTTCATGACGATACTGGTACGCAACATTCTTTATTGCTTAATTTGTTTCGAGCGATGTCTGAGATGGCTTTCCAGTTCTGCTGATTTATGTGCTGATTATATTATTATATAATACTGTTGTGTGTTTGTAGTGAGGTAATATTAACTTTAGGAAGCTCAAGAACAGTACTAGAATTTTTTTGCGCAGCAAAGGAGAAAAAAAGATCATTCCGTGTATTTGTTGCTGAGGGAGCTCCAAGGTGAGTTGATCATGATTCTTCAGTCAGTTTAGTACGTTTTCATCTCTTCCTGAGCTGTTCTAATCATGCGGTCCTGATCAGGTATCAGGGACATCTACTTGCAAAAGAGTTGGTTGCAAGAGGTTTACAAACCACGCTCATTACTGATTCTGCTGTCTTTGCCATGATTTCACGTGTGAATATGGTACATGTCTTTCTTAGCAATTATTTTTTTTCACTTCAGCATCTGATTTACTGCATTGACTGTTTGAGCTAAATTTATGCCAAAAGGTAATTGTTGGAGCTCATGCTGTAATGGCTAATGGTGGAGTTATTGCACCTGTGGGGTTGAATATGGTTGCTCTTGCTGCTCAAAGGCATGCTGTTCCTTTTGTTGTACTCGCAGGCAGCCATAAGGTAAACTGGGGGAATGACAATGTATATGGTTCTTGCATTAGCTAGTAAGCAACGACAAGCATTTGAATAAGCAATATATATGCAGTATATTGTGTTGTTACAGAGGTTGCACAATAGACAAATGAATTATGGAGCTGGGGGTGAAAATGAATTGACATGTTTTTGTTATTTAGGCCAATCATATGCATTTTAGACTTGGCTTAAGTTGACGACATAGTGTGGGTTGGTTCTCTTGACTGCATGTTTAGTGTATAACTGGAAATGTTTGATGACCTTTGATGAGCCTGCTGGTGCTATACTGATCACACAGATTTTGGATTGCAGTTGTGCCCCTTGTATCCTCACAATCCTGAGGTCTTACTTAATGAGCTGAGATCACCTTCTGAACTTCTTGATTTTGGAGAATTCTCAGATTGCATGGACTTTGGAAGTGGAACAGGCTCTCCACTTCTTCATGTTGTCAACCCAACATTTGATTATGTACCACCAAAACTGGTCAGCTTGTTTATCACAGACACGTGAGTACCTTTAATATGCCTATCTCCCCAGAATTGCTTCTTATAAGTAGATGCTAATTTAAAAATGAGTTAAAGCATTAATTGGAAGGTCCTGGCAAATAGCAACAACTTTAGTTGATAATACATAGCCTTCGAACATGTTCTCGTCTCTTTGACAGATTTGCAATTAACTTGGAACCTTTGAGATTTCATATAATCTTTTAGAACAGTTATAGCGATTTTCAATTTCTGACATTGCATAATCTGGATTATTTCTATCTACATTTTACCAGGTCAGGCCATTGTGTCACATTGCTCAATTGTGTACTCAATTACTTCTAGTGGTATCATGTTTTGAGTTTCTCTTTTTTCTTTCTATTGTTTCCAGAGGAGGACACAATCCATCTTATGTGTACCGGCTAATAGCAGATTATTATTCGACTGATGACTTGGTGTTGCAGAGGAAGCCTGCTTCGGTCAATTCAGTTCAGACCTGAGCATTGCCAAGTAAGGAGTGTTACAATTCTTTAGTGTGATCTTTTCATTTTGTATTGCTTGAGATTTTTGGAAGGTCACTCAGCGCTGATGACCGAGGCTAATACATAGATATCATAGTGTTGATTTAGACGGTGAGTTATTAGGGGTAACCTTCCATCAGCTTCTATGTTGAGCAGCCACTGATGTAATCTTTTTCATTGCTCAAATACATGTATATACAGGTTTGACTGCATGTATAGGATCCTATGGTAAGAGAAAAAGAACACAGGAAACATTCATATCTCGTTCACTTGCTTTTTAGCTAGAAAGAAAGACGTTTGAGACGTGATGTTCCCAAGAAGGGGAGAAAGCCTTCATGGACTGTTAGACTCCTCTGTGATTGATCTGTTCTTGTGTCTCTCATAAATGAATAAAATTAATTAGTTCTCCAGTAGCTTGCTATGCCGAAAGTGACTGCCTCTTTAGTTGTGGTCTTAATTCTTGAGTTTAGATGCTGGTGTTTGAGGATGGACCCGCAAAGACAACAAAAATCTTAGCTTTGATAAATTTAGAATCTTGCCATCTTTTTCCTTTGAAATATACTTTCATGGAATAGAAATCAGCATATAATTTTTCTTCATAAATTTATTTCAGCTATTATCTGATTGTCTTCGACCCTAATAAAGGCAGTTGCAATATTGCGCAAAAGCCTCTCCATGAAGAAATGGATATGGGAAAAACCATCAGCCTTTAAAGCTCACGTATTATAATCTTTAGGTGACGAATTCATGTTCCTTCCGTTGACCTATGCCCAATTTGGGGGATCAGTGTGACAATTTCTTTCGAGTGTCTCCTTTTCTAATGTCAGGGTTTCTGTTTGTCCAATCCTCTTGTATGTGAATTTGTGGTTTGATCTTTCTGCCCCTAAATAAGCGGTTGATGGGCAAAATTTCCACTGCGGATGGCCCTGAAGTGCCCGAAAAGGAGAAGTCTTCTTTCTATTTTTCCAAATAATTCTTCATTGGGAGGGGCTGTGGTCCCATCCCACTGCCATATATGCATTGAGAGTGACAACCCAATGTAGAGGTGTAGAGAAATTGTATTGATGTTCATACCTAGTCATATTCAACTGTGAGCTTCTTTGTGTGTGTTGATTTCATTGATGGAACAATTTACTTGCAAAATCCTAATTGTCCTTCGGAATGCTTTCCTTTGATATATATCATGTCGCTCCTAGTGGACCACTTATTTTGCATTTGCTCATCTTTGAAATTCATCCAGGAAGATCCTGCATAGGTGGGGGGACATGGAGAATATGAAGAGTTCAGTGCGGTGTATACCTTCTCTTCGGGTCGCCAAAGACTTCGGGAATTCAAGAAAGAAAGGGAAAAGAGGTGTTCCGAAGAAAGAGTAAATGGTGTAATGAATTAAAACCTCGAGGAAGGTGTATCTCAATTTTGTGATCGTTATTGGTTGACAACTGAAATCTTTATTGAGATAATTATGGGAAGAATAATCAAAGTTAGTGCTTTCTTTTTACTTTTTTTATTCACTGCTTTCTTTACATGGTAGGGAACTGAGAGTTGTAATTTGGAAGAGAATAAGCCAAATAGCTGAGAGTTTGCTTGTCAAGAAACGTGTCGTCTCATCTTGCATATAGTGATGGTGCTGTATTCATAGCTTATAGGGATTTCTAGCAAAACGTTATCATGCCCGAGGTCTGTTTCTTTAATCCATGTACGAGGGTTGCATGGATTTTCTATTTTTGGCCCAAGCTTTGCATGGATGCCAAAATACTGTAAACTTGGATTAAGTTGCTGTTTTTGTGTAACTGAATGTTTGAAATCGAACCACCTTGGCAGCTCACGAACAGCAGTTGGATGCTCCTCGTTTTTCTCAAAATGACACGACGACTGGTCAATCTCATGGTCGAGAAACCAAAAAACCTGAAATATCTTGAACCTTTAGGGTTTGCCTAGGGTTTTTTACCGTTTTCTAGAATATTTTTAGAAGCGGGCGATACAGTAATTGTCTTATGTTCTAAAACTTTCTAGATAGATGGAAAGATGCTGAGCTATTAAATTGAATATAGGTCAACGATTATAATTCGATGCCTTCTATTAAATGAAAAAGTGTCTTTCTTTTCATTTGATTAACTACAAAAAGAAATACAATGAGCATTTTTTCGAAAGTCTCTCTCTAGAACTCTCTACACGATCTAAATGGTAAAGAAAAAGCTTAGCTTCTACCCTCAACTGTCGACCTCAACTTTCGAGATATTTACAAGTTACAGAATGACCATTCCATCTTGACATGTAATGATCATAGATCTTGTTTACTGAAACACTGAAAGCACTGATGTGTTCATCTTGTCCGATAGGGGTTGAACAATTCCACAGACTCGGTGCTACCTGTTACTCTGACAAAAAATGAAATTGACGCAGATCGAGTTCGAATGATTCATTTTATAAGTCAGACCATGAAATTTGCTCTAGTGTGAATCACCTTCGTGTTTGCAAACGTTCACTGTGCGGTTCATTCACAAACAAATCCACAGTTGGTACTAGAATATACTACAGACAACAACACAAAGATATCGAGTCAAGATGGACACTCGACGTCGAACCAGAAGAATAGAGAAGTACGAGCACACATAACCCGAACACGCTGCAATGCTAGGTCCCCACTTGTCAATACTGCTTTGGCACCGCCTTCAATTCGTGTCTGAGAGACAGAAACACCATCGCCATGATAACCAATAGGAGAGGAAACGACCTTGCTGCCTGTAGCCGTGCTCACAATCGGGCACGAGAGGTAGTCCAAAGGGTCCGTCTCGCACTGGAGAACACAACCGTCTATAATCAGCCTTCCGCTCCTATGAAGGAGACAGCATCCAAGCTCAGCTTTCACAGTTAGATTCGACAGTTTGCACGAAGAAAGGAACTCCAGAGCACTGCTCAAACAAAAGAAAACATGTCCAGCCACATTTTAGGCACATGTGCATCCCATGAGAAAATTTCGTGAGTCACTGTCAATGGCTGCTTCCGCAGCTAGGCAATATAAGGGTATATGCTAGAGAAAACCTCCATTGTTATTTAATTGAGGGTGAATACTGAAATTACATGTGTTAAAGGAATTTTGTAGCACCTTGCATCCAAGAAACAAAGGATATAAATAATTTGTCTGCTATTTTTTGCAAAAGAAAATGTACCATAAGTATTTGGCATACTGCAATACATTTCTAAAAAATCAAAATAAAATAGAGCATAGCATGCGGATTACCACGCGAAAAACCACTTCGAAAAAGAACACTGAACACCACCTCACTCGCTGCCCACACGACTGGGTCTCGTAGCTCAGTTTGGACCAGATTAAAAAACACTGTTTACTAATATCTATTCAGGCACATTTTACCTTAATTAGTTGATGAGTATTTAAATTGAGTAACTTCTGTCATTAGGCTCCCAAGATAGACTGACAATTCTGAAACAGTCACTAAGAACAAAAAGATCAATATTCTTGCAACTGCAGTATGATTTAAGGTAAATTCAAGACAAGTGAAGTTACTGAAAATTATTTGGGGAAGGTTACACGGACAATCACTTCACGGCATCTTAAAGTTGACAAAAAATTTCATTAATTGACAAAACGAGGGAATCGATTTGCTAAGCAATAACCACTGCAAGAAGGAATGCAGCATCTCTCAGAGACCATCTGTAAGAAGAACTACCGACATTCACACTTTACTCCATCTGAAAAACGTGCTTTCGCAGAGAGGGGAAGGCAAAGTTTTTGTAAACCTGTCTGAACCTCGCGAACAGAGAAGCATTGTCTCGTCTGGAAGTTCACCTCCACCAATCTGAGAAAAGGAGGTAGACAGGAGAATAAGGTAAGCATAAAAAGTAGTTAGGGGATGAAAGCTACGGTTAACTTAACAAGCATGCACTTATCAACAAATGTCAACTACCATAACTTGCAAGCAATATAAGCAAATTAGAGTTTTCCTTAGAAGTACTTATCCGAAAGATCCTGACATCAATGTTGCAAGTTTCACTTATTTTCAACATTTACGCATTCCAAGACCAACAAATCCCGATAATGCTGTCGCTGTATATTCCTGTTAACTTTTTATACATTTACATTGTAAATGGACATCAGTGAGACCCACTTAATCAACATACACAAGAAAAATCTAAATGCCATTTGACCGCAAAACAGTAATCCTACCCTAACATAGGTCGAAAGCACAACTAAGAACTAGCCGACTAAGTAATGAAACAATCATCAAGTGGCTTCTCTTAGTCTGCCTACCGTCTATCGAACAACTTTTTTCCCTCAATTATTACTTACCTTTTTTCTCAAAAAAGGCTAGTTCTGCTTGATATACTAGTCAGAGACTCAAAGCCCCTAGGACATGCTCTAGCAACAGAATAATGGGAATAACTGAGAGATCATGCTAGAAAACGATAGAATTATCCAACAATCACATTTTCTTCATCAGTAAAAGATAATCACAAAATAAATTGTCCATCAATGGTACAGGCTCTTAAAACAACAGCAATTTTGAGTTAAAGCAAGTTGTGCAAGTACCAGGCAAAGTGGTTTCTTTATCTGAATATTAGAGGCAACATGACTTCCACCTGCTGCAATCAGAATGGTATCTCCAGGTCTATGAGTGTAGAATCGCGTCAGGTTCCCATAGCTCATTAAGAGATCCAATTAACTACACAGAGGATGTTTACGGACCTTGCAGCAGAGACAGCCGACTCAATATTAGGGAAAGCTCCTGGATCTGATGAATCTTTTACAGACCGGTCTACTCGTAGCCACAGCCGAGGGTGACACGCCAAGTAACACCATCTGTGGCAAACGAGGGCTGTGTTATAACGATCTGCAAACTCAACAGCAATTTGTGACAGACAACGCAACAAAATAATATCATGCATGCATCAGTGGAGTATTTCTTCTTGGACAACAGGGTGGAGTTACAGATGTTAGCCTTTATAAGTATTTAAGTCATGTATGTTAAAACATCATATAAAATACTAGATATTTACACAAGCAAACAATATCAGATAATATGGAGAAAGATGCTTCACCAAAGTATCAAACTATTACTGAGTGCTAACAGGTCTGTGGCACTCCAACGAAACAAAGAAGGAGAAGAGGCATTCAAGCTACAAAATTAAGAAAAAGATCCTACACACCCCAAATGAGAAATTAAATCAGGATCAACAAACCCGATTAGCAAGTTTTTCTGGGACTACGTCATCCTCTCCTTCTCATCCCTTAGACGGTCTTGATGAATAAACTGTACTCTATAAATGAGGAGGGGAGAGGAGACCATAGCATGTTTAGTTTGCATTCTGATAGGCCAATTCATCACAAGTTCATATTAATATATTAGCATACACTGATCGTCCAACCACATCTTATAACGGAATGAAGATGTGCTAAGCCCACATTTTAGGGGCATGTGCATCCCATGAGAAAATTTCATGTGTCGCTGTCAATAGCTGCTTCGGCAGTTAGGCAATATACGGGTATGTGCTAGAGAAAATCGCCATTGTTATTTAATTAAGGAGAGTGAATACTGAAATTACATTTCTCATGTGTTAAAGGAATTTTGTAGCACCTTGCATCCAAGAAACAAAGGATGTAAATAATTTGTCTGCTATTTTTCTTAAAAGAAAATGTACCATAAGTATTTGGCATACTGCAATACATTTCTAAAAAATCATAATAAAATAGAGCACAGCATGCGGATTACTATGCAGAAAACCACTTCGAAAAAGAACACTGAACACCACCTCACTCGCTGCCCACATTCATACAATGCCTTGTTCTTCACACAACTGGGTCTCGTAGCCCAGTTTGCACCCGATTAAAAAATGCAGTTTACTAACATCTATTTGAGCGCATTTTACCTTAATTAGTTGATGAGTATTTAAATTGAGTAACTTCTGGTCATTAGGCTCCCCAGAAAGACCGACCCTTTGAAAAAGCAATATTGCTTGAGAAATTGGTTAAAAAAAAAGGGTTTTCAACTGAGTGTAGAGTCTGCAGCCATAACTACCTACTCGTAATTGATATGGCTAAAGTGGTGACAAGTAGATATTTATGTTAACAACAGAGAACACATCTTCTTTTCTTTTCTTTCCTTTTAACTTGTAAAGAGAAGTACATCCTGCGAAACAAATTGGGGACGACGCCTAGGAGTACCAGGACTCCTAGAATCCTAATTTAGACCCATACCTTGAAACAGCCAAAAGTAGAAGAAAGTGCTAGGTAAATCTCCAATAGGATGGGAAATTCACTAAACTAACGTATGAAAATACTCAATTGTCACCGGTCGCCTAAACCATGGGAACACCTCATTACCCCTTTAATTCCAAGCATCATTCTCGTGAAGCTCGTCATTTCAGGGAAAAGTCGAACAGCTTGCCCTGAATTGTCCTGCTCCCCGAAGTTCTAATCAGTCAAAACTTTCGATTGACCACCCAGACAACATGGCTTTATGGAAAGACCCAAACTTTCGACGTCAGCACATAACAACACACGTATTATCAAACATTACATGATGACAGGAGTTCCAACACATTTTTCTAGTGAAAACCAAGAATCCGAAGAGAGAGAAGGAGGTTGCCTAAATGCGAAAAGAAAATCGACATCATAAATTAGGGCAAAGAGAAGTCGAAAGGGGGTGGAATAAGAGAGTACCTGGAATAGGAGACAGGAAGCTGAAGATGTGCATGAGACACCCATCATCAAGATTGTTAATCGGAGCGAAAGAAGGAGCTCCGGATCTCGATTTCTTCCTTTGATTGCTTTCGAAGCATGGCCTCATCGCCGGCTTTTGCTCTTCTTCTTCCATGAGCAAAAAGCCACGAGCATTAGCTCCGATGGCGAGTGACGACTTCAAAGTTCACACAACGCTATCTCCCAGCGATTTTGGACCGCACGCGATGGACCAACCGACGCGCAAAACCTTGAGGGAAAATTTTAATTAAAGACCCGAAACGTAGATACGAGGTGGATTTTGTTTTAAATAAGATTCGAAGTGCTCAAATTATTTCAAAATAAATCTGATCGAAGAGCATTTACTTCCTTTATTATTTTGATTTTTTTTTCTTTTTGTATTTTTTTCTTCTTCTTCTTTTTCTCCCCTCCCTTTTCGGGCAATCACCGAAGGTCGATGAGAGCCACCTTACCCTTGCCGGCGTCGGGCGAGGGCAAGGGCGAGGGTAGCCCTCGCCTAGCCAGCCTTCCTCGGCCGACACCGACAATGGCCTGGGAAGGTGAGGGGAGGGGAGAAAAAAGAAAAGACAAAAAAAAAAATGAAAAGAAATGGCAAAAGAAAAAAAAACTTTAAAAAAATGGTAAATGGCGAAAATGCTCTTCGATTATGTCATTCTCTCAAACAATTTAAGCACCTCGGGATCTTATTTGAAAAAAAGAAGACACTTTAGGTCTTTAATCGAAATTTTTCTTTGAATTGACGAGGAATGCAAAAATGGTTTGAATCCGAATTTGTATTTGGGTTGTGGGTTCTCTCATATGAAAGAGTGGGCTGGTGGACATGCTGTAAACGTATGTATTTCTCAAAATTGAGCCTATATTTTTGTCGGTCTAAAGCCTTTGGTTATGTTTGATAAACCGAATTATATCTTATTTGGTGTATGAGAAAAAATTCCAAAAAAAGTCTGAAGTGTCATCTTTTTTTAAATAAGGGTTTGAAGTTGACTTTGTTTTAAAGAAGAGTCTAAAATTGTTTAAAAAAGGAGCCTCACTGAAGGGTATTTTCGTCCTTTACTTTTTTACTTTTTTTTTTTTACCTTTCCTTTTCTGTTTTTTCCTTTTCCCTCCCCTCCCAGGCCATCGCCGGCCTCAGGCGAAGAAGCTTGCGGTGGTGTCCGGTGCTCACAGCGGTCGACTCAAGGTGGCCGGTGCTCACGGCCCCAACAATCCCTGGCCCGAATCTCGACCACATACATAGGTACCCTGCGCCTTTGGCTGTTCTTGTGCCCACGACTGAAATGACAAAAAGTGTAGCCAAATCCCACACCAACTCCACCTTCTGCATTACCACCACCACCCAGTAATCCTTGGAGCACTGTCTGACCGAAGTTCTGTCCTCCACCGAAAATGTGTGGTGGCAGAAGCCATTGGATCTGTTTTGTAACGCTGCATTGTGCTGAGTTTGATCTGGGTAATAAGGTCGAGCTTGTGGAAGTTGAAGAGGAGGCTGGTAATTCTGAGCCTGAGGGGGATTGAGCGGGCAATGCGGAGTAACTTTGCATCAGGGGATATCGAAGCAGAAACTGGAGGAAATGGCTTCTTTATGGCGCAAGATAAGTGAGCATCGAATTCACAGTAGTGGCAACGGTGGAGCCACTGGTCAGAGCCAAGTTCCCGCAGATATCGCAGGAGAAACTCCGATTGGGGTAAGGAGGGGAGAAAGTGAAGTGGAGGAGGTATGGTGCGAAGGATGAGTTCCAGTCAACGGCATGGATAACGCAGGCGATATGGAGATGGAGGTTGCACGAAGCAGCGCAGCGGTAAGAGAAGCATACGAAAAAAGGAAAGGCAAAAAGAGAAACAGAAAAAGAAAAAAATTCAAAAATTAAAGAACGAAAATGCCATTCGGCTAGACCCTTTTTTGAAATAATTTGAACACTTTAGAACCTTATTTAAGAAAATGATGACACTTCAAGCCCTTTTTTGAAATTTTTCCGGTGTATGATGAAATGCGAAAACTAAATTTTTCCGGATATATAGCACAATAAGAAAATCCCACCAGATATGTAAATTCTCCTATTTCATGTATGACGGAATGCCAAATCGAAATTTGTCTGACCATAGCACGATAAGAAAATCCCACCTAGGAGGTGAGACATATCGAGATGAAAAAAAAAAACCAATTTTTTTGACTTGTACCCTTCGGATAATCTAGAATGATACAAGATATTATAAGTTCGATTGTATAATCAGAAAAAAATAAATAAATAAAACTTGACTTGTAGTGAAAACATGTTGGTTAGCGTCGATCAACGGGGTTATTCACCTCGTGTTATGTCATATTCGAATTTTGTCCGTGTGATTTGCAGTTTGCCTCGTACTATTCTGTCTTGTCCAAGTGCAAGAAAAGGAAGGGTTGGACCTGATATCAAAAGTGTAAACGACTTTCGAGTTTCAAGAACTCTTCGCAAGCCCATGCCAAAACTTCAAAAGAGCGCCTCCACGGCATTGAGGAGGTGAGGTGCATCTAACCATTTATTTGTCCTAGAACGATTCTTCTCGCTCCTAAATCTCTACAAAGGTACCATCAAGAATGCTAAGTATCACAAACATTTTATCCTTCTCGTTGGAACTGACTTGAACAGCAGGTAACCTTCGTAGTCAGTACTCACATTCAGGAGGAAGCAAGATGATAGGCGACACTTTAAATAGGATCAAGGGAAGCCAAAAGGAGAAGCTCTGCAGAACTCCAGAGCATTAATCAAAACTAACTAGTACATGCCTACATCCATGCAGATGAAGCATGTTCCGACTAATGTACGGTTTTCTGAATGACTGGACATACGACAGTACAGTAGATTATTCATATCAGAACACTCTTCTGGAAATGCATCTTAAGAATCAGGTCAAGAAGGCAAGGTGACTAAAAATAAGTTTCCCGATCGAGGGTTGATAATTACATGGAGGTGGCCTGCTATTTGCTGCAACTTTTGCAATATAAGAACTTTTGGCAAATACCATCACTAACAATTGTCTTCTAAAGTTTTTTCATTCACAATAGATCAGGTCCAGTCATAATGGCTTAACTATCACATAGAACTAAGTTCCACATGGTAGGCATTATCAAGATGATGCTAATGAAGTTGCTCCAATTTGGAACTTGTCACCTTAAACAAATGATTCTGACTCCGCAAATAGCACTCAATGAAGCTTCAGCTGGCTGAACAAAAGAAAATCTCTGAATTAGCAGCAAACCTATCATGCCTGTGTAGTGGAAGAATCTAAATATCATGGATGAGACTAGAGGAATAAATTACCATCATGAATTTAACTGCTCTTGCGATGATTCAAGATCTCCAGCTCCACCCTCCGTTGGCACATAGGCATTTTCGGACATGTCCATGCAAGGGCTATTTTTGAATTGATCAATCTGATGGGTATCTGTCATCTGGTCTGTACTTCCTGATCCTTGAAGAGAGGTCTGCAACTCGGTTTTTGAGATCTTGGACAGTCCCTCGTTCTGCACATTTGCCACCTCTTGTGCTTTGTGTTTGTTAGGGAGCTTCGGAGAAATCGATGATTCGGGTGTTGCAGGAAGTTTAGCAGAAAGCCCTAAAGGCCCATGAAAGAGCAAATTGGCAACCACTCGGTCTATTGGATTGGTGTCTGTTTCAACATCAGCTGGCTTAACCTCCCTGTAACAACAAGCAATATAAAATGGACAGTGAACTTATCTTTGGTGCCAGAGATTCAACTTGAAGAAAGTTATACCAGTGAACAAGTTTCTACTTCAATTGAAGACGGTTTGTCAAGTTTCAAGCTCCTACACCTGAAACTTTGTTTTGCCAATTTTTTGGCACGAGTATAGATGAAATCAAGAAAAGAGTTTATCCTAAAACACATTGTTTTCCTAGTTATTGCACCTGATCTTTTGCATTTTTTGTCTTCTCAATTTTCCCCTCCATCCTATCTCATCATCGGGTAATTTACGTCACCCAAGGGCTTTATCATCAAGCTGACAGATAACAAGGATGGGAGCAAAACTAAAACAATTATTGCAACACTTCAGGACATGAACATTAAAGCCAGGGCATCGAGGACTGTATAACTGCAATAGAAAAAGAAAAGCATCCATCTTGCAGTAATTAAGTTCCTTAAAATAGGAATCAGTTTGCTTCTTTGGTTGATCTAAAAATTTCATCAAGGACAGGACCTAAAATGTCACTCTACTCTTGAAAAACAGAAGTAGAATATCGTCCTCACACCAACAAGGCCATCTTCAAACCTGATCAACCTAAAAAGGGTTCATCTATTGTCAGTCAATTTGCATATTGTTCCACTAGATCACGGTTGAAATTAGATGCTGCCGCTCATACCAGATGAATTATCCTATATCAAGTCACCTTGGCAACGTAATTATGGCAGACCACCCGTAAGTATGTTAACCAACCTGTTAAGAGCCTCTGCTTCCTCCTTTGCCAAGACTTCATGCTCTTGTGGATGCACAACAGTGCCAATCACATTACCAGTGTGTTGCCTTTTCACGGCACTTTTGGCCAGGCGATACAAGCTATCCCGTATACAGATTCTCGTCCTGTCGTCCAACTGCAGTACTCCACTTTATCATTCTAGAGAAATTGGAACCCACTTGGAAAAGAGGCAACTCAAAAAATAACCATACCTTTGCAATCACATCCTGAAGCCGATTAAGCACCACATCCTCAATTGAACGGCCATCAACAGCTGCAGAGACGAAGGTAGAACTATCCTGCTCTATAGAAGAACTTATGTCAGTTGAAGGAAGACTGCTCAGATCATCAACTTCCAAATGAGCCCCCTTGCTATGCTGATTCGGACTTTCCAGAGTAAGCATTTGAGCATCAGATGGACTGGAGACTTGGTCGCCAAACTGCTGTAGCTGTTTCTTTATAGCAAGCATTGCTTGCATTTGCTGGCGCCGCCTCAGCTTTTCAATTTTCTCTTGGGGCGTCATCGTAGGAGGTTTTCCTGGGGAATCGAGCCTCTTTCCTGTAGAGTCGACATAAGCAGCAGACACCTCGTACCCTGGAAACACGGTCTGACACATGACCTCCCCGGACTGGAAGCTCGTTGGTGAAATTATTGCTGGAAATGATTCTGCATAGTTCCTGAATGCAGCAGATTGCGCATATGGATCAGAGATCTGCTGGTAATGGGTAGGCTCATTTCCTCTAGTCCCACTTAGTTGATAGATAGATGATGGAAAGGGCGATAACTGGTGGCTGTACTGTCCCCCCAAATCCACATGCGAATACCGGGACCCATAAATATCTTGTGATAATTTCCCTTCAGCTTTCTCTCGGGACTTCTTCTGGCTTTTATAGGGTGTTTTTTGCCTGTAAACCTGCATAACGTAGCGAGAACCTGAAGAGACCGAAAACATCTCAATGGAGGGGACTGTGAAACTCAATCGACATAAACATGTACAAGTAGCGGTCTTGGCAGTCAAATTAGATGGTTATTCAGTGGAAGATGAAGAATGTCAACCTGTCAGGACAACTGGAACTTAGAAAATTTAAATGCACAATCTACATGAAGCAACCAACAGAAAATACTTTTGGCTTTCTATCTTTAATCTCGCATGAATATATTAAAATTTGCAAAGCAGATTGAACTACTGATATTGGCAGGATAGACAAGGCAATTTCAATATTTTCCATGAAAAGAGTATACCTTATCAGCACGTTCATTCAGGGTAAAAGTACTATCAACAAAAAGATGAGAGTTTTCTGCATGGGTCTTTCCTACCATGGCCATATTCTTCTACAGAGAAAAAAGGAAAAGCATTACTTAGAAGGAGAAAACAGTCAAATTCAGATTCCACATTCAGTGATCTGATTTACAGTACCTGATCCTTCACCACCGGTTCAACAATCAC
This sequence comes from Rhodamnia argentea, assembly GCF_020921035.1. NCBI lineage: Eukaryota > Viridiplantae > Streptophyta > Magnoliopsida > Myrtales > Myrtaceae > Rhodamnia > Rhodamnia argentea. The sequence continues at coordinate 1,266,299 of NC_063154.1, read as the reverse complement.
ATTTCTTTGCTGAAAACTAATGGATGCGGGCTCATTCATTTTGTCATAACCAAGGTTGAAAGACTGCTCATCTTGATGCTCATATTCTGTTTTCACTTGCAGGATCTCTGATGAGCTCGTCAATGCTCCAGAAATCAAACCAGGACAATCCGCAGAAACGGAAAATGATTTTACTGGACTGCTTGTTGCATCTTTAGAAGAAGACCATATCTCATCAGCGTTATCAAGATTTACTTCGCCAAATATTGGATCATCATTGCTGCAAAATCATCACTTGTGAGGACATTCAGTCAGATGGATACCCAAGAAATACGAACTAAGAATCTCAGAAGAAAAGGAGAGTGTGAGCTGAGTAGAAAGTAGGTATTTTCAGAGTCAATAAAGCTCACCATGTTGCTTGATAAAGTAATTATTTTTGCTACCTATTCTACAAGGCGCCTTCTCGTTCAACAGAAAATAGGCAGGACTACAACAAAACGCCTTAGCAGTAGAATAATAGGAGTAGTTGTTTCTTGTCAATCATCCACAATTGAGAAGAGTTTTCTAGGTGTGAAGACATATGCCAACCCCAATAAGCATGACTACAAAGTAGCGAACTACCCAAATGACACAAGAGACATAGTTGGTATGCTACACTCTGCAGGCAAATGAGTCTCAAGCATTACCTAAATATTCGATCAAGATCATCAAAGCTGCTGATATTCTCCCATCCATAGTCAGCAAAATCAGTATGCTCTTTACCTTGGGTGTTTTCAAATATATCAGTATCTGCATCATGTTGAGCCGTCTCCGCTGGAGAAATTGATGTTTGGCGATAAGTATTAGAAATATCCCTAGTCAACTCAACATGTGCTGTGTGCTTCGTGTCACAAAAAATAGCATTTTCACCACCTTTAGATGAATTGTATTCGTTAATTTCTGTCACATTATCGGGCACTCCAGCGCCAACAGATCCTTGCTCATCTTTAGCAGCTTCCGATGGAGACAGATACGGCCACGAGTCCAAGCTTGATACAAAAATCCCTCCATTTTTGTTGTTTCTGTTGAAGCATTCCAGCTTCATGCCACGGAGATCGAGTTTTGAAAGGAGCGCCTTCTGTTCACTAGGCCTAAGGGTCGCGATGTCTTCATTTTGTACTTGCTTGGGCTGATCATCTTCCTTTCCAGCTGGATAAGGGACTATATGTTCGCCATTTTCCCCAGCCTCACCCCATATGATATTAGTGAGCTGAAACAGCAAATTGTCAAATTTTGAGATGAACCACGGTACAAAAAACTAAGGAAACCATAAGTCACAATATTTCCAATTGCAATAAATGCCGCAAATTCCATTCGTTATTGGTACACGAGTGAGGAAGGGAGTGGCGGGATGGCATTTACAAAGCACAACCCGCAAACCAGCTGAGAACCAGTGAGAATCATGCCATTTTAAGCTAAGTTATTCTGCTCACAAGTACATCGACTGGTCCACCACCCTACGTGATGTATAAAAACAAAAGGCAAGACAAGAAATTAAATTCACATGACACGGTCTTGCTCTTCAATCAAGCGGGTCACTCATAATTCTTGCCGAAATGCTTTGGCCCCAAACTTTTTATCAGACAATTACCCACACACGTCGTATTTTTCCATTTATCATTCCGAAAGAATTGGTCCTGCTGCTTCTTCGATCATTATAGCTCCACTACAAAAGACTTTAGAGGCAGAAAAAGATTTAAAAACTGACAGAATCGCCCTTCCGTATATTCTATCTTAGATTTTCTACAATAGCTTGGTGTTTAACGTTCTCGAATCCGAACGTGATGCATTTCTCCTACTCAATGAGCAAAACTCTGAGGACAATGATATCTTCATTCAACAGGCTCTACAAGGAATTCCAGCAAACCAAGAACAACCAAAGCCCAAACCTTCAATTTCAAGAACTCAAGCACAAAAGGTGAAGCAATAAAGAGGTTGACACTCCGAACAAAAAACGAACTTTACCTCTTCGTCGTTCCAATCAAACATATCTGGTGAAACAACACCAAATCACTACATGAAAATCCAGTCGAGGGACACCCTTGTAAATAACTCCAAACATGGCCAATTTCCTAACAGATCACCAAAACAATCACAAAGGCCATTAATTCTTCAACCCCAGGAAATAACAGGCCACAAAGACACGCAGAGAGAGAGAGAGATAGACTGACTTTTAGAGAGAGAGAAACAGGACATAGGTACAAGACGAAGCCTTCTCCACATAGCACACAGTTGTTTCCCCAAGGGAGAGAGACTCGTGTGGGAGTGGGAGGGCCTAGAGTCCACGTGACGTCACGTGCGACTAGTGATGGTGATTGTAATTTCTCGAGTGAGGGCTGGGTGGTTCTGGGTCGCCGACACGTGTGAGGGGGCGAATCTGAACTTGTGGCCAGGAAAGGTGGATCTAGTTCTCCGACGCCATTGGTGGAGACGGGGATTTGGCGTTTCATTTAGGCTGCATTTAGGTTTCATTTGGGGAGTGAGTGGGCCGTGTGACGAGTCGAGCTGGTGGTTCGCTTGGTTTGGGACGTCGCTTTCAATTTGGTGACGGCGAAAACCAGATAAAACCCCCTTTTTCCTTCATTGGTCTTATCAACGGATTACACATTGACATTTTGTGGTAAATTAAGGTACGGATAACAATATGTTTGATAAGGTAATTTCTGAAATAAAAATTCATTTGATCACTTAATTTTATTTTTATATTTCTGAAGTAATTTTTTGCTTCAAAAGTTATTTTCGACCTACTTTCAGAAATAAAATAAAAAAAGTTATTTAAAAGAAATAAAAATCTCTCGACATCAATTTCTCTTTTACTTTGACCTCTTTTAATTCTCAGCATCTCTTTATCTCTCTCTTTGCTGCGAATCACTCTTTATACTCACTCCCAACCATACTCCCGTTGTTGTTGCCAATCGCCGAACATCTCCGCCACCGCTACCCGCCACTGTCGGGTCGCTATCTCCGATTGTCGAAGTACAAAATAAATAATTTTTTATTTTAAAAAGTAAATAATATTTTTTTAATAATAATAAAAATTCTCTAAAAAAATTCAAAAATTACAATAATATCAATTGCGATAGTTTTTTAGCAATATTATTTTTCTTAACAAATTATAAGACATATTCTATGATTTGGTTAAATATAAAAGTATTTGAGTAATACGAGTCAAGTATGGGTCGTTAAATTTTTACAGTATGAAAATGGGTCAAAACGAGTTAAATGAGTCAATATAGGTTTGACCATATTCAACTTGACCCAAACTTGACTTGACCCACCCGTTTAACACCTCTAGGCACAAGCGAGGAAATACCGGAACTACTTGTACTTTTAGCGTGAATATGTGGGCTCGACCATTCATTAACATAATTTTCTCCATAAAATTGGTCCCCATTCACATAAATAATTAAATGACAAATTATAAGTAAATTCGTTAGTATTTTTATTTTAATTTTCTCGAATAACATGCATTTTATGTTATAATCAATACTTTTTTGTAGAAAATTTTGTGTTAATAATGTTTTAGAAGTATAAAATTTCAAGCGTTACCAAATAAATTTTTGTTCCAGGAGTAGAAATTTTGTCCTGTTATCAAACGCTTTTTTTATTAGAAATTAACTTTTATAGCATAAGTTTAAAAAAAATCCAATTTTGCTGAGAAGCAAAAATAAAAAAAAGCAGAAGTGTTACCATGCGCACCCGCAGCAAATTCACTAATGCCCAGTGGAGACAAATCTATTGATCTGTCGAAAACAAAATCACCTTTTGTCACCTTTTTTACTTTTCAAGATTAACCTCGATAAATATAATTGTCATTTGCTGAATAACCGTTGGCTTTTTTTCAATGCTGATATGATCGGTCATTTGATCAGATTTGGCTTATTTATTTGCAAGTTCCGATACGATGATAAACTATATTGGTGCAATACAAGCATTTAACCTATACTATTTATACATGACGATTCTCGTGAGATCATTAAATAAACAAATAAATTACAATATTACCTCAAAAGTTGGCATGTATCAGCACATTTGAATACATCGAAGCTCTCGCTTCATCCGGAAAATGGGTATATTAGGGAGTAATGCTAAAGAGACGAACACTGGGCGTCCATACTATCGCTTTTTCCACTGTGCAATATATAAGTTAGTAATTAAAAGGCTCATCCGGTTCAATATTCTCAAAAAACTTTTAGCCTCCAAACGCCTTTTGATAAAAGTTGAGATATTTGGATTGCGTTTCGTTCAGCTTTTTCTAGAGGTTTTGGAAGAAATGCAAAAGGGTTTAGCCTAAAAGGGCTTTGGGGAAATACAAAGACTGTTTGATAAATTATACTTTGAGAAATAACTTTTACAGAAAAATGGTTTAGTAAAAACACATTTGAAAAGTCCATTTGGGTGATTAGTTTAAATTTTTTAATTTGTTCAAAATTGAAGAAATAATATCTGCAACTTTTTTTAATTTATGTTGTGACAACAAAGTTAAAGATAGGTATTAACAAAGTTATAAAAAAAATATTTCAGTATTTCGAAAATGCTGAAAATTCAAAGTTGATGAACTAGGCCGCCGTTCAGCCGAAAGCCCCTTTTTTAGGAAAGAACCAAACGCAACCTTGGTTCAACATTCCCAATGACTTTATGAGTTAAAGTTAGCATCTCTAAAGAACCCGGTTCAGCCCAATGGACCAAACAAAAGAAGACGACCTAGTTTATGAAGCAATTTAAACAATACAAAGACTATTTGACCCCCCCCCAACCAAAAAAAAAAAAAAACGAAGTCTGTTAACTATGCAAGCCTCAACCTGCATTGGCATTTCACTTTTTTGGAATGCTGCTTTCCATATTATAATGATTTTTTCTTCCAACTTTGCCGTCACTAATGTTTTTATATTCTAGTTTTGCCCTCGAAATCACTGTTCATGTTCTCTCTCCTTGAATTAAACGTCCTGGATGTGAATTTCGTTATCCGTCTAGCGCCTCGCCGATGGTCGCTGAGGGACTGAGTTCGCACGTTGGGTCAATGATTATGGGCCTGGATCGCCGGGGTTCTAGGTTTTGTGTGGGTCTAGGTCACTAAGGTTGCACGACCCTCGACATCGCCTCACCTGGGACACCCAAGGTCGCGATCTCAGCGATGTCTCGCTTGGACGCTTCGGTTCAATTAGCAATGGATTTGCTTTGGCCAAATTTGCTTCAGTGATGTGATATCTCTATTCTCCGGTAGTCATATCCTCTCTTTTTTCAATTTTTATTTTATTTTCTTCAAAGCTACTTTGCTATATATATATATATATATATATATATATACGTATAAATAATTGCTTAACAAAATGAATTTATTTTGAATAAATGGACCTTGAGTTAAGATTTTTTTCTAGGGGAAATGACTTTGCATTTTCTTCTAAAAGACATCTTTTCATGTGATTTTGTGTGCATGCATATTTTCAAATCCACACGTTGTACAAAACTTTGCCAGTGATGACTTCTTACAAATTTTCAAGTACAAGGATCATTTTGGAAAAATGGAAGTCCAGAGGATACTTTGAAAGTTGGCTATCGATACGAGTTGCTAATTACGTTTTTTTTATTTCCGTTGACTCCATTGACCGTCGCTAACTACGGAAAATACTAGCAGATGCAGAGCCCATCGAAAAAGTCAATAAGTTCGGGGACCTCATTGAAGCAAAAAAATGTTCGGACCATCACAATGGGAGAACGTATCGAATTCAAGACCCAACCGGCAATTCTAAAACTTTTGGGTAGAAAATAAAAAAGGAGAGCGGTGAAAAAGTTTGTGGGATATGTGAACTGAAAATTCTAAAATTTGTTATAAAAGTGCAATTGAGCCCTAAAACTTATAAAAAAAAGTGCAATTAAGTTCTAAAACTTGTCATATTGGTGCAATCTAGTTCTTCCGTTAACTCTTTCAATGAAAAAGGTTGACGTAGTGGCTAAAATGATGTTATTTCGACCCAAATTTTATTTTTTAATCAAAACCTCAATTGAATAAAACAAAAAAAAATGTACTTTTATAAAATACAAAAAAGAAAAAAAAAGAGGCAAGGGCAAGGGCGGCGGGCGCTTTCCAGTTCCACCGGCCCTTTCCGGCGACGGCGGCGGCAAGGTCGGCAACGCTTGCCTCTTTTTTTTGTGTTTTTTTTTAACCTTTTCTATTTTTTAGTTGTATTTAATTAAGATTTTGATTTAGAAAATAAAAACTTTGGGCTAGAACGACGCTATTTTAGCCTTATGTTTTATGTTTTACCCACATCAACCCAATGTAGGAGACGGGAATATTAAAAGAAAGCTATATCTGTACTTTCGGTTAGTCTAAATGGACGAAATTAATAAAAGGATTCGATTATATCAATTTGATAAGTCGTAGAATTTGATTGTACTTTTTGTAAATTTTAGAACTCAATTATACTTTCATAACAAGGTTTAAGGTTTTCAATTTACTTATCCCAAAAAGCTTTGCCAATATTCATTAGAATCCGTCGGATCAGATATCTAACAGCTGAGTCAGGCAACGGCTCTGATGGGACCTTGAATTCTGAAGTCGTCCGCAGCGGATCAAGTAAGAAGCGCTGACAGTTGCAGAAGCATAACGTTCCCTCGCGTCCACCATGCAAAGGTGGCACCTGTACATTACACGACGCGCACTCTCTCTCTCTCTCTCTCTCTCTCTCTCCATCTTCAACGTCTGTTTTCTCTCTCTACACTCGTCGTGCTCTTCTCTCTCTGTGGCCATGAATCCGCAGAGCCTCCTCGCATCGGCCTCCATCAACATCGGCTTGGCCTTGGTGGTCCTCTCGCTCTTCTCCGTCTTCAAGAAGCAGCCTTCCAACGCTCCCGTCTACTACGCGCGACGCCTCGCGAAGCGCCACCACATCCCCTTCGACCCCCCACTCACGCTCCGCCGCTTCCTCCCTTCCGTCTCGTGGATCCCGCGGGCCTTCCGCGTCACGGAGGACGAGATCGTCCAGTCCAGCGGCCTCGACGCCCTCATCATCATCCGGCTCTTCAAGTTCGGGTTCGATTAGTTCCGCAGTACAGTTTGCGCATAGGCACTTGTTGCGCCTTTTAATGGACTTTGTTATGCAATAATCTGGTTGCAGAATCAAATTCTTTCTGCCTTGCACCCTCATTGGATTAGTGATCCTTCTGCCAGTGAACTATAATGGCCAGGATGGACCGCCTGTGGATTACCTGTCTATGGACTCTCTTGCGATATCTAATATCAGAAAAGGCTCGGACAGGTGAGGGTGAGACTATCTACTTCACTTTCACAGTGTTGTGTTCATGTAATTAAGAGAACTGAGTGATGCCATGTTCTGAGTAGATGGGAACATGATGGGCTTATTGCAACTGACATGTCAATTGAACAAATCAAACATTCGACACGCCATTAAACACTTATACCGTCACGCATAAGCAGATGCTGGATCCTATGGTAACATGTGAGGTCTTTGGTGGTAAGAGTTAATAGAACTGCAACTAATGTGCCGCTCTGTCGCTCATGGGAGGATATATCAATCGTAACTTCAGATCATCATCCGATTGATGATTGCCTGTTATGCGTCATCTTTGTGCATTCCTTTTTGTCTGATGTTCGATCAATGCATGATAGCTTTTAGCTAAATAAATGACAAATGAATTGATGAACCGGGGTTGGCTGATACTCTGAAGGTGCTTATTCGTTTTTACCTCGTCATTTCCAGGCTTTGGGTGCATTTCACTTGCTTGTGGTTGATGTCTTTCTATGGGCTATACCTTCTTTACAAGGTGGGTCTGTGGTTGCAAATCTGGAGCACGACTGAAGTCCTCTCTAGATGAACTCAAGGCACCTTGCTGTTCATCCAGCTCACTTAACTGAAAGTTTAGTCCTTTGATTGATGGAACGACCTTTCCACAGTGCTTTTTAACATCAATTCAAAAATGTTGCAGTGATGGCTGACCATTTTCCCTTCAGGAATATAAGGAGATCTTGGGTAAAAGGATCCACCAACTTCAGATTATTAGACATCGGCCAGACCAATTTACTGTCTTAGTTCGAGGAATTCCTCTTTGTACTGGTCACAAGGCTCGTGGTTGTTCTGTTGACCACTTTTTCTCCAAGCATCATCCTTACAGTTATCATTCTTACCAAATGATGTTCAATGGAAGCTATCTCGAGGATCTTTTGGTAAGACAAAACTGTACAAGGTCACTCTTTTTTATGCCATTCTTTTGGATTTTGCATTTTTGCCTCTAAAAAGGAACTCCACAAGTTTACTTCCTATTTGATTTGAGAATGGTAGATTGCATTCTCCTTTCTTGGCATCACTTATTGAAAATACCACATTTCACATTGACGAGAGACATCTCTAATTGAAGCATCATAGTTGGTGGCATTTTCAAGTCTACATAAGATTTTGTCTTTGGTTGCTTATTAGCTGTCTTGGGGGGTCAAACTCTGCATTAAATGAAAGACATGGAGCAATTAGAATTCCTCTCTCTCTCTCTCTCTCTCTCTCTCTCTCTCTCTCTCTCTCTCTCTCAATCATTGTGATGGCTGCTCATGAAACCTTCACTAGAGTTGAAAAATGATTGTATTTGGAAGTGTCCTGGTCTTTTTTCATACCATTTGACAATTAGATCATGGTTCTCCATCCTTCTTTTATTTTGCTAAATATCTTTCTGGTCACAGAGTGCCTTTCTTTGCTTAGTATACTTCTTCGAGTACCTTTTCTGCTTTATGAGTGATGCATTTCATTTCTGGCTTATTTCCTTCAACAATCTAGAAGTATGTCGTGCAGGACCAGGCAAAATCTACTGCAAGGAAGATAGAGGATCTTAGAAAGAGATCCAGTGTGGAGAAACATAACAGAGAGTTCCTACTCTTGTGCACTAATGGAGAAGATTCTGCCAAAATAACCTTGCTAGAGGAGAAGCTTCAGGAACTTTCTCATAGGATCCATCAGTTACAGTGTGAAGATATGCTTCAAGATAAGGTTCTTTACTTTCTCTCAACAATTACATCTACTGACACTCATTTTGTTCTCTATACACTGTTTGTAATATGTTGATAACTGGGTGAATTCTACGTATTTCTATCTTTGAATGCAAGTTAATGTTATCACAAATTATGCATAGATCTGTATCCTTGACTTCTCTCTTTCGCTAGAAATATAAAATTGTAACTAGATAATTTTTTTCTTTTTTTCTAGTAACAGAAAAAAATAAGAAAAGACCCCGATGCCGTCGCTCAACTGATAAAAGTTACTCCAGGGATAATACCAAATCCAATTCTCTCTCGATATGTTCCTAAAAAAATCCGATTAGCTCAATTCGTATAATTAGAAGCCTTTGCACAATTTGCTAACCCATGCTAGATCCAGTTGCATTTTATTCGAATTGATAGTCCAAATGAATTTGACTTTCCTTTTTTTGTTGCAAAATGTTCTTTCTCTGCCACTGCATTATTGTCCTAGTACTCGCATAACATGACTAGAATTCTGACAACAGTTAAAGCATTGTCCACATGTTAAAGATTCAAGTGCTGCAAAATTTTGGTGGCAATGAATTAAGAAAAGTTTCGGGTAATGCATCAAAACTATGATTTAGTAATTTCAGATAGTCAGGGGATTGACTATAATGTGCCAGACTTGAAGAATTTGGACATTGTTCTCCATTTAAAAGAATTTTGTTCCCCAATCCCATCTCTTGGCCATGAGATGGGAGAGAAGAAAAATTTAATGGTATTTGTTACCTTGGCATGCCCTTCTTTAGGTAAAATTGATTTTGATCAAGAGTTAGCTGAGAGAATTTTTAACTTCATTTGAAACCAAAAAAGGAGTCCAACGAATACGGATAGCTAGAAAGCATACGTGTGGTTTGTTATGTGCCTCTTATGCTTGTCTTGATTGAAAATAGTTCATCAGGCGAAAGTCTTCATACTATATTTGCAGCTCCTTGGAGACCAAAATATCCAGTTTTCTGAGTTTTCCAATCTTGCAGGAGTTGCCCGTTGCTTTTGTTATATTCAAATCCCGATGGGGTGCTGCCCTAGCTGCACAATCTCAGCAACATTCACATCCCCTCTTATGGACCACTGAAGTGGCTCCAGAACCAAGAGATGTATCATGGAAGAATCTGGCAATTCCAAATAGAGTTTTGCCGCTTTACAAAATTGGAGTCATTCTTGCAGCGACACTCCTTACTATTTTTTTTGCTGTTCCAGTGACTGCTGTTCAAGGAATAGCCAGATTTGAGAAGCTTAAGAAGTGGTTTCCTCCAGCCATGGCTGTGCAATTGATGTGAGGTTCTTGTCCCCATCAAGTTCTTACGATATTTGAGTTTGTTAGGCACTTGAATAGTTTCACTAAGGTGATTATTGTGCAAGAAGATCTTAAAGAGAGCAGTGTGCACTTTGTTATTAGTGGTAAAGCTAACGGCATTGTGGTTTGCTAAATCTTTAACCATCATGATGCTGGGAATTGGCTTCTTATTGAATATTTCCACGTGCGCAAGCCGAAATTGCAACAAACACAGTTATGGACTATGGATGCTGCCAGTATACAGCAGCAGCAGCTTATGTACAAAATAAAGCATCAGGAGACAACTATCTTTCATTCCAAATTGATGATTTCACTAGTTTTCTCTTCCTATTCCTTTGGTAATGTTTTGGTCAGATGGTTAGGGTTTGTATAGTACTGCAACATGTTAACCCGGAAGAGGGACTACACCTGGCCTGCTTACTTGCAACAGGTTAGGAAGTCCACCATCTACCCAGTTGTGAACAGGCCGCCTCCAGGTCTCTGAGCGTTCTGTGGCATGCTAGATAGGATCTAAATAACACGCACTTCTAAACTCAAGATATAAATTGAGTTCAAACAGCCATGTTAATGAAGTATACGACTGCCAATTCTCGTGAATGTACGGATTAGGCATGGTCTTTTGCAATATCCTTAAGACCAGTACATAGAGTTGCTTGACATTCTTATTGTGCTTTGCTCGTCAAATGTACAGCTTCTCTCTGTGACATATACTTGGTTGTCCTTTCTGATGCGCTGATTGGTTTGCAGACCAGGTTTGAGTTCCATCGTGACGGGGTATCTGCCAAGTGTCATCCTCAATGGATTTATATACGTCATTCCCTTTGCAATGCTTGGGATGGCTAAACTAGCAGGTTATGTATCAAAGAGCAAGGAAGAGTTGAAAGCTTGTGACATGGTGTTCTACTTTCTAGTGGGAAATGTTTTCTTTCTGAGTTTGGTGTCTGGATCTTTGCTCGATGAAATAGGAGAATCAGTTACTCATCCAAAGAACTTCCCAAGTCATCTTGCTAGGGCTGTTTCCGCTCAAGTAAGGATATCTCAGTTCACTTATGCCCCCGTTTTTTTCATGTGCCTGAAGTCATCTTCTTACTGGCTAAAACCTGTTAAATAACGAGGGAAACACTAAAAAACAAAAAAACTTTAAGGCAAGCTGCACTATTTCCCGTGGGCGCATGGATATCCACTCAGTCACGATGCACAATTTTTACAGTGATAATTTGCACAATGCGTTGAAATTTAATGTGAAGAAGTATTAAAAAACTGTAGAAGTCAACCTGGTCAAAGGAACCTCCAAAGTAATGTTATCATGCGAAAGATATCTGGGATTAGAGTTACGCTTCATTTTCTCTGATTTACTAGTTGATTTGCCTAATCTGCATGGGTGTAGGTACCTTCATTTGTTTTATCAGCATTACCTGGCATCTGTTCTATCCATGATGCATACGCTAAATCTTTTTCTTCTCTTTCAGGGAGATTTTTTCATTACATACATATTGACAGATGGGCTGTCGGGTTTCTCGTTGGAGATTCTTCAGCCTGGATTACTTCTGTGGGATTTAATCAAGTCACTCACCTATAGACGTGGGAAGGAGAAAAAACCATACCTTTATTCTCTACCTTATTTTAGAGTTATCCCTGTGGTCTCATTGGCGATGTTAATTGGAATGGTGTATGCGCTAGTTGCACCGTTGCTACTGCCATTTCTCATTTGCTACTTCTGCTTGGGATATGTCGTGTATATAAACCAGGTTAGTTTTCTAAGCATCCTCGTGTCCAAAGGTTCATTATGGATAAATTTTTTCTCCATCTACCCACTCACTCATACACATGCACACTCATTCTACATGCTTATTCAAGCTCGGGGATTCCTTAGTTGCAGCAATAAGAAAGTTCCATGTATGGTGAGTAATATTGTGAAGAGACTGAACTATGCCGAGGGGGGCTTCATGTATATGTGGATAGTTTTCTCAAAGAGGTTGTTCTTCCGAATGTCTCTGTCAAAATTTATGCTCAAATTAGCTAGGCCTTCTGCATACAGAGTGGGTAGAATAAGAATCGATTTGCAGAGCTTTTGCTTGCTTTTACTTATGACCAGATAGAAAATCAAAGTTGGAACTGTAAGTGTTTGAAAAGATTCATATGCTGTCCAAACTATAGTTTGTTCATAATTGGAGAGTGGGTATACAATATTGCAAACTTATGCTTTCATACATGTGCATGATAGGATAAAAAGGCAAGTATGTGCACTTCCTTCTTTCCGTGCTATTTTGGGCCATCCATGTTATAGGTCCTCAAAAGGAATGGTTACTTTTGCACTGAGAGATTTTGTTGGTCTGGCTTATCAGTAGAGTGGGATAAGCTATCCTAAAATTGGAAAATGAAACAACAATTAGTTCCAGCAGTATTATTTGCGTATGAGAAGAGTATTTGATTTGTTTTCATTTCATGCTTCTTGCATATTTTGATCATTAGCGTTTGCTTATCCTTTTGCTTGGTGTAATTGATATATAGTCAAACTTTTGTGATTCCGTTTGGCTTGATTTGTTGGTGTAAAGAATTGTAGATACGAGAGACAAAACTCTCGTTGCATAAAAAACTTATGTTTCACTGCTTTGCAGATTGCAGATGTGTACGAAGTTACATATGAGACGTGTGGAAAGTATTGGCCATACATTCATCACTACATTCTCGTCGCAATAATTCTCATGCAAGTCACGATGATAGGCCTTTTCGGACTAAAGTCAAAGCCAGCTGCTTCTATATGCACAGTTCCACTTCTGCTGTTCTCTTTGTTGTTCAATGGGTATTGCAAGCTTCGTTTCTATCCTACATTCCGCAACTACTCCATACAGGTGTTCATGCAGCTTCGCTGTTACTATTTTACTTGTTATCCTCGTCATCCTTATGTTCTGAACATGAATTTTCTAGATGTTTGTGTTAGCTTCACAAATTGGCTTTACCCCGTTGTTTGCAGCCTCTTTAGGCACTGGAGATTACCTATGTTTACTTGGTCCTTTAGTCCTATCTTATTTGTCTGCTACAGTTTGACTGGAAACGCTTTCAGATTCTGGATGTTTGTCAAAGTAGGAACTTGGACAGAAAATGAAGGACAATATTTCACTAACGAGTAGATCTGGCTTACATGATCACAGGAGTAAATTGGCGCAGTAGTCTGGAATCCTTTTTACATGTCACTTTTCGTTATCCGTGTTCTCTATTCAACCTATCAGAGAAGACGAACAAACAGCCTGTTTGAGTTCTGTATCTTCTACAGGATATGTGCAAATACTTCTGCACGAACATATGCATACTGTCATAGTTTTAGCTTGCCAACTATTTTGTTGACTTTCGACCAAAAAAAAAAAAAACTATTTTGTTGACTATGGCTCCTGTTTATGGGTATTAGCTAGTTTGTCATTACGTTCAAGTTTCACTCATCTTCCTGGCATATTGGGTTATTGCCTGACTAGTTTTCTCGTATTGGTTGCTTCAACGCCCTAATTAGGACTCTTTCAATTCGCCCGTTGATGCTTGAGCTAAAACAGCAGAAAGAAAACTCACGTGTACCTTCAGCTTTCCATGCATAATCTGTGCACCATATTGACATGTATTTGCAGTGACATGGCTCTCTTTTCTGATTTATGCACACTACGGTTGTCCTTTTGAGTTATTTACAAGTGGGGTTCCCCACCCACACCTTACAAGGATTAATCTGCCGTTGCATGGACAGGATGCTACTGAAAATGATGAATTTGATAAGAAGAGCAACCAGTTGGGACTTTGTTCCGAGATTGCAAAAGATTCGTATTGTCCGCCATTTTTACGGCCCATGAACCTTGCACCATCAGAGTCAAGCTCGACGGAGCCGCTAGTGTCTACTTCAGAGTCTCCAGCTTGAGTATTTTCACTCTGCCTTTTGAACATGGCAACGTTGTTTGGATCAAGATGACTTCTGTAAAGCAGATTTCCTTCACGGAACTCTGCTTGCAGGCTGCACTATCATGTTCCACTTATTATTCTCGATATAACTGATTGCTGGGGAGTCAATTGGCAGGAAAACGAGGCACGTAAACCATTTATTTTGCTTCGTGTTGCAATTCCGTGCACTTGACCTACACCCTGTTGGATAATATCTTACATGCCTATTCAAATTTTTTAGTGTCATAATGGGAAATTAACTCTTGGAAGGGGCCAGAGCGACCGGTGAAGACAGTCCTTCCCCTTGATATTTCTCTGACTTTCTGAAATATTTTGCATGCTGGATATGCCCAGAGGTGGAGGAGAGATTATTAGGATTTTCTCCATTTGAAAATTACGGAATGTCTTTTGCCAGATCTGGTTTCTTGCAAATTTTCTACGTTTAGTTTGACACAGACGGATCAAGATGTAGATGCATTAGAAACCTGTTGTCTGGTGATGCCATGGTCAAACAGATATTCTGATGACGACATGAGAACTTGATAAGACAAATCTCCTTCAGAAAGAAAAATGAAAAAGACGAGAATGGCACAACGAATTAAGGAGTTATGCACAAACAATTGCTTCAAGCACTCTGCAGCAGGAGGTGCGTAAATACATGAGCAAGTTTTCATATCAAAACAAGCAAACTTTGACAAGCCAGCAAATAAGAGGCGAAGAATGGAACTTATAATTTTGCTCCAAGCAATGTCAACAAGAAGTCTTTGTAATCTCCCGACGTATCCCCGATGACGGCGTTGTCTAGGCTGCTTTGGTACATGTTATTGTATTCGCCCCTGACCTTCATCATGTCATTTTCAGCTCGGGTTATGATGGCTCTGGTGAGCGAATCTTCATCCGTTCCGAGCCCTAGTGTGGAATTCCTGACCACCTGGTGATATTTAAGGATCAAAGGAAAATACTTTTCGAGCAAATCTGGAGCCATTAGGCAAAGACACGCAAAGCTTCTTCCTAGAAATTCTAGCAAACATGTTTACCAATTCAGATTCTTTATATCGCATTCCACGGGCCAGACACCTTAAAAAGCCACAGCAGGTGTTCATGTAGAAGGTAGAGAAGAAATCATACTTCTATCATAGCGGAATCAGTTGGCCGAGAGGGCCAAGACAAGATGGTTTGGGACGTAACAAGAACTCAGGGTGAAGTGGCTTACTGACTTCCAAGAGTTCAATTTAACAGAAAAACGAACCGATATTCAACACTCATGGGTACGTAAACTGACCCAAAACCAATGGATGATGATGCCTTTTAATGATCATTATACATTTCACACAATCATTTCTCTAAGTCTTAATCAGTTTATGTCTAATTTAAATGACTGCCATATCAGTAAGTGGTAGGAAAAAACCATACCGACACATGATGATTGGCATTGGAATACTATAACTGACCTCTGCGAAGTGTCTCTCAGGGCAATCTAAGCAACGTATTACAACTCCTAACAAAGATTCCAGATCACCCTTCCCGCAGTTCTTGATATCCTGGGTGATGCAAGACATCCCGATGAACTCCTCAAAAAAAAAAAGAAAAGGAAGGAAATAAAGGGTAATGCAATAAGTGAGACATGCAAATACTAGACCTGGTCAATAGGACTACCATAGTTCTGCTTGTAGCAATGGAAAGTTGCTCGGAGCTGAA
Source organism: Rhodamnia argentea (assembly GCF_020921035.1). NCBI lineage: Eukaryota > Viridiplantae > Streptophyta > Magnoliopsida > Myrtales > Myrtaceae > Rhodamnia > Rhodamnia argentea. The sequence goes on along the minus strand of NC_063154.1, from coordinate 1,250,346 downwards.
AAATGTTCCTAGTCCCAAGAACCCACAAAACAGAATCTTGATCCAATTGCTTCCTTTCAATTGCTTCACGCAGCAGTGCTGCTTCTGAATTAGCAACATCCATATCTACCACTTCCTTATCATATCTAAAGGAGCTCACCAATCCTACAAGGATCTGCAGATACAGAGACAATGCAAATTACGAGGAACGTTAGAAATTGGAGTTGCTAGATGAAGGTAAACAGATACTAAGTCATATTAAAATGTAGAGTGTTGTCAATGCGAAAAAACTTCTAACTCTTTCGATATCCTTCAGTATGTATTGGACACACCCGAGGTAAGCCTTAGTAGAATTAAAGTTTAACTCAAACATCAGCCGAAGACCATGGACATGCATCAGGAATTTGATATGTAATAAATTAAATCTTCTAGACCAGAATGCCGGAATTGTTTTGGGACCGGATAACTGCTTCTAAGGCCTGTAATCAAGTGAAAAACATCTAGCAACTGAATAGCAATTGACCTTATACCCCTCAGTCGTACTTGATGGCAATTTCAAAACAGCATGCCAAGCTGCTGCAGGTTTATACTTTTTGCAGAAAATGGCCAATAAGTGCAAATTTCTTCTGGCAAAGAGATTGAAAAAAGTTCTTTTCAACTGCCAAACCTTCGTAAAGATATTTAGCACCATCCTAGAGAAATGGTGTCACTACTTCTCTAAACATTTACCTTCCGGAACGGAAGAGATATCGCTGACAAGATGTCTTCCTCGAGTGACCAATGATAGAGGGAACAGTAGGCCTGCCTTACGGCAATCAGATGGTGGGGAGATGTCGCACATGCGATCTCAACAATCGGAAGCAAGTGGTTTATGCCTTTCCTTCTAGTCTGCAAGGCCTCCTTTGCCAATCTGGCATCCCTCTCCGGAGGATCATATGTCCAGGAGATCACTGCTTTCTGAAAGAAACCAACCAGTTACAACAGTCATTTTGCCATATGGACAATATCACTTCCTATATAAATATGCTAGGGTTTAGTTCCCTTTTATTCTACTGCAGTAACAACCCAGCATCTATATCTAAGTGAAGGCAAGAGTCATGAAGCCAGATTCGCTTGAGCATATCAAGTTTATATGGAAAGGACACTGCAAGGAACATGATTAACGTACTCTGAAATCCCCAGACAGTTCAGAATTAAGACTGTCGATAAGCGATTTGTTATAAAGCTGCTGATAAGTCTCCATGATTAACCTCCTCTGACTTGCATTCCTGTGCCCTAATACCCATATGACTGCCTTCTCATCCGTTCCCCAGCCTACATCCATCAGCCAGTATCAAATGTAAATGCGTAAACTAGGCAAAGAAGAAGTGTTTATCTCGAAACTATCACCAAATCAGTATAGGAATGCAAGTCAAAGGAGGAAAAGTGCTAATCAGTGAACACTGGGGCCGGCACAAAACGTAAAATGGATGCAAATGAGAGAGACGTATCAAAACATTCAACAAGTCCGTCACTGTACTAAGAAAACTAATTTGGCTTATAATCATTCCCTTTCAGGACAGAGTAAATTGCTGCAACCGGTAGGACGTGGTTGAGAGATTAGCACGCTCCAGACGGAAATACTTGTCCGGTTATTTTCTATCACTACTTGAAGTTAAACTCACAAATCAACAATCAAAGATGCACAACCACCTGAATCTCAGCCGCAAAATGAAAAGCAAATCAGGAACAACGGAGCGGAAGAAAAGCGAGAAAACGCGGAACGCGCACATACACATCGACGGCCAAAAACATCGTCAGCGATCGAGAGAGAAACCTTCGAAAGCCTTCCGGAGCCTCTCGCAATCGTCGGACGGGGAAGGGACGACGTCCGGCACCCTGAGCGTGGCCATTCCCGTCGCCGGCGGGAAACTCCCCGGGGAACTCCTCGGGAAACAAGGGAGGAGGCAAGAGCAACGGCTTTTGATCGAAGGCTTCAGTTTCAGCTTCGCTAGGGAGGCATTGATGCTCCTTCTTCTCCTTCGTCGTCTTCTCCTCGCGCTATCTTGCCTCAGTGTTTCAGTTTCGGTTTCGTCTTCTTCGCGAGCTGTTTCGTTCTTCATAGGTCTAACCGTCGCTGGAATAAAGGAGCTCCTCCTCCTCCTCTGGCTCTGAGCTGTTCTCTCTCTCTCTCTCTCTCTCTCTCTCTCCGATTTTTTCCATTTACTTCAATTCACTCACCTAAATGGGCCAAAGTTTAATCGATGCCTTTTCGTCACGAGGGTCGCAATTACTTGATATTTGCGCTTTCATCCCCAGGGGACTTTTTTGCAACGATCACCCTTCTTTTTGTATTTATCCTTTCCAATTTCGCACCTTTTTATTTTCATACCCCATCCGGAATTTTGACGTCACGCAGCTCCATCCTCAAGCAAATCGGATAAGACAGATATGTTAGCCGACCCAACTCATAATTCTCTTTTGGCATGTATTGATGTCGTTCTGTTGATGAAATCATGTACGAAAGTCGGTGATAAAGCAATCGGCGGTAGAATTCACTATTGCTAATGCAAATAAAATCCCGCATGCATATCGTATGCATTCCATGGATCACGATGTTAGCGTTAGATAAATGAGGGCAAGGGAAAATTGTTGAAATTATCAAAAAAAAATCCTAAACCTTTCACATTTTTGCTAATTCAACCCTAATTTTTCTAAGTTTACTAATTCAGTCCTAAACATTTTCATTTTGTGTAGATTCACTCCTACTCGCCCGAATTCATTGATGTGGAAGCCAGCGAGAATTTTTAGTAACTTTTTTTAAAAAACTCGATTTTTTTTTTTTTTTTTTTTTTGGGTTTGCTGACTTTAAGACTAGCGACCTCCGCTAGATTAGGGTCGATCGCCCCTAGACAATGACCAACAGGCGTCGCCGGCACTCGGACGAGAGCTAACAAGGGCCGCCGACCCCCGCGAGTCCTTGCACGAGGGCTGCAAACTCCTCGAGGCTAAAGGCAAGAGGTTACGACCCTCACCCTCGCAGGCCATGGCGAGGGTGTCACGAGCCTCGCTCGCCCTCGCCGTGGCCAGATCCGGGTTGCTAGGGGTAGCCATGGCCATATTTGGCCACGGCGAGGGCGAGGGTCCCGACCCCTCGTCTTCGGCCACGAGGGATTCGTGGCCCTTGCCCGAGGACCCACGGGGGTCGCCGGCCCTCACCAGCTCTTGCCTAGGGGCCGGTGACCCCCGTTGCTCTTGGCCCAGGGGCCGACGGGGGTCATCGGCCTTGAAGCCAGCAAGGTAAAACAAAAAAAAAAGCAACAAAAAAATAGATTTTTTCAAATAGAAATTATTAAATATTATCTACGTTAGTGCCAACGGTGTTACGTAGGATGATTATCGTCTATGTCAGCGAATAGGACTAAATCGGCACAAAGTGAAAAGGTTTAGCATTAAATCGATAAACTTAAAAGGTTTAGGACTGAATTGGTAAAAATATAAAAGGTTTAGAACTTTTTTGACAATTTTTCCATGTGGGCATCTATTCGAGATAATGTAGCTGTGGTCCATTAGAGAAGATAATATAAGCCATAGGTCGGACATGGCGACGGAAGACCTATAATCAGGATCGATGGCAATGTGTCGATTCGCGCTTCGTCTCAGATTCATTAGACGTAATATATCTCAGCCAACTAAGTTATAGAGAAGGCGGTCGTCCGAGAGATCCAGCTCATGGCATGGGTCGCTGCTGATGCTCGTTCGAATTTAGGAGAGGATCCGGTGCGACGATGATCATCAAAAGCTTCATTCTTTCTGAGCTGTATGTGAATGGATACACCCTACACACGACAAAACAAAAGCTGAGAACGACGGTACATACGTAGAGATCTACGGGAGAGGACGGCATTGTAGTCAGGGAAGTTCCGCGATGGATCCGGATCGCCTAACATTGGGATTTTCGTAACATGCATAACATTACTTAAATCAGGCCGTCTAAATGAAAATGGACGGCCTGATTTGAGTCACGTTTCGGATTCAAAATTTTTTTAACCTCAAAAAAATTCTCACCCACATTTTTTTTCCTCTCTTTCAACACATGACGTGGCTCAAATCAAGCCGTCCATTTTTATTTGGACGGCCTGATTTGAGTAATGTTACGCTTGTCATGAAAATTCTAATGTTATGCTATCTGGATTCCCGTCGATTGACTGTTTCTTCGTCAATTTGGTTTGCCAATTGAATGCACTACAAATTTAGGTAGCATTAATGAATTGAAACCCAGAAGATCCACGTCCATGTACGAGAGTGAATCAAATCCTAAGAAAGAACCAAGAACCGTCCACGCCTACGTTCATTCATCTCCTTCCCCATCTCGGGGCATCAATTTGGTTTGCCAATTGAATGCACTACAAATTTAGGTAGCATCAATGAATCGAAACCCCGAAGATCCACGTCCACGTACGAGAGTGAATCAAATCCTGAGAAAGAACCAAGAACCGTCCACGCCTGCGTTCATTCATCTCCTTCCCCATCTCGGGGCATCAATTTGGTTTGCCAATTGAATGCACTACAAATTTAGGTAGCATCAATGAATCGAAACCCCGAAGATCCACGTCCACGTACGAGAGTGAATCAAATCCTGAGAAAGAACCAAGAACCGTCCACGCCTGCGTTCATTCATCTCCTTCCCCATCTCGGGGCATCAATTTGGTTTGCCAATTGAATGCACTACAAATTTAGGTAGCATCAATGAATCGAAACCCCGAAGATCCACGTCCACATACGAGAGTGAATCAAATCCTGAGAAAGAACCAAGAACCGTCCACGCCTGCGTTCATTCATCTCCTTCCCCATCTCGGGGCATCAATTTGGTTTGCCAATTGAATGCACTACAAATTTAGGTAGCATCAATGAATTGAAACCCCGAAGATCCACGTCCACATACGAGAGTGAATCAAATCCTGAGAAAGAACCAAGAACCGTCCGCGCCTGCGTTCATTCATCTCCTTCCCCATCTCGGGGCATCAATTTGGTTTGCCAATTGAATGCACTACAAATTTAGGTAGCATCAATGAATCGAAACCCCGAAGATCCACGTCCACGTACGAGAGTGAATCAAATCCCGAGAAAGAACCAAGAACCGTCCACGCCTGCGTTCATTCATCTCCTTCCCCATCTCGGGGCATCAATTTGGTTTGCCAATTGAATGCACTACAAATTTAGGTAGCATCAATGAATTGAAACCCCGAAGATCCACGTCCACATACGAGAGTGAATCAAATCCTAAGAGAGAACTAAGAACCGTCCGCGCCTGCATTCATTCATCTCCTTCCCCATCTCGGGGCATGCGGTCCCACGCATGTGAAATCTTCCATTAAATTACTCAAATGCTTGCTTTCTTCAATTATTATGATTATCGGGAGCGCGCAATAGAAATTCGATTAAGGAGATCATCAAGAGCGAGCTTAGTTAGAGTGAAAATCGCTAAGAGAAAGCTCAAGTCCGAACATGTCAACATATCCGGTTGAACTCAACTTCACTCAAAAGTTTTCTCTAATGTGGGACTTTCCTAACGTAACACGCATATGCGTCATAACAATCTCCTACTCACGTGAGAGCTCAATATTAGATTTGCTTCCCCCTCAATCAAGGTATCACCAAGCACTAAAGCGGATTAGGTGTCCGCCAATCTATCATCAACTATGATATCATTTGTGGGGAAATGGAAGCTTGATACCTTCACTTAAGGATATCGCCTAGAAAAAATTTCGGAACCCGTTAATATATCTAGTTGGATCTATATCTACTTAAAATTTAAGTCAATGAGTTGCGAATCAGTTTTGATATATTAATTAGTCAATAGTATATTAATTTTCCGATCTCATAGTTCTAGCACGACATGCATGTGCATCCTGACATCATGATGGGCAGATGGGCAAATATGATAACTGGGCATATGCATTGCATGCGTGTAAAGATCCGCTCTGATTTTGTTGTTGGTCGGTCGGGGGTCGATCAGCAATGACTAGTCACCACATGGCCGGCCATGTTTCTGCAGATTATCGCCAGATGGGTGGGCGCTTGAAGTGTCCCCACTTTTGGTTTCCTTTTCTTTAAGTCATCAAAACGACGCCGCACGGACACGTATGCCCCATGATCACCATGATCCGGAAATTCAAGCTTCACGTCCCATTCTATCTTTAAACCCTCATATTTTGATTAAATCAAATCGGATTTGATCGTGATTTCATCACTTGGACACCGATGCTAACCTGTTCTTCTTCTGCTCCTTTCACATTTTTGGCTTTTGGCTAATTTCCCCGTATGGACAGGATCATCAGACATCAATTGCTAGGCCCCAGTACATTCATCACACATTAAAGGGTCAACCGCGTGTGGATCACGCTTGTGAGTCGACAAGATAGGTCGTCTAGATGCATCTTCACACGTTTTTCCCAACCAGGTGTCCCGCCCGCCCATAGTTTAAGAGACTTCGTAGAATTGGTTCATTGGCTAGCAATTGAATCGTATCTTTTTCTTTGGATATACTTCAGACACAGCTCATAGCAATCAACCTCATCTGCAGAGAAACGCATTATTCAGACACAGCTCGTAGCAATCAGCCTCATCTGCAAAGAAACACATTCCATTCAATATCCATCATAGTACAGTATTTTTCTTTTGCAAATGCAAGAACATAAGGTACTTTTATCGAATAGTAGGGCATCACAAGTGGTAATGTGCTTGGGGATTGCTACCGAAGTCTGTTTAGTTTTACACTTTTCAATTTCGTCAACTATAGTCATGAATCTTTTCAATATAGTCATTCCGGCTAAAAATTATTGACGTGGCGTTCAATTATTACTGACCATCCTACGAGGCATGCTGATGTGGAAAATTTGTCGCCAACGATTTTTTATGGTAATTGGCTGGAAGGACTAAGTTGGAATTCCCTGCAAAAGTTTAGGGCTATATTGAAGAAATTGAAAATTTTAAGACTGGATTAACATCCGTAAGTAGATTTAGGACTAAATTGGTGCATTAAATTTTGATATTGCTAGTTGGTCTCCATGTTCACCAAAATCGAATAGCCTTAGCCTATCCGGAGGCTCGATCCACCAATTCATACATGCAATTTATCATTACATTTGTTAGAGATATTGTACTCCGTTTTTAAACTCGACCACAAACTTCAACTACCTGCTATTAAACTAGAGACTTGTACAACATTAATCCTAGACGAGTCCCGGCTATTCTGGAAAGTTAGGTCCATATTTGAGCCATCGTCCTATTTTGTAGATGTCACATTTATCTCATAAGAATAAAAATACGAGAGATGTGGTGCCCAAACCATTTCTCTAGTGTCTCAGCTATTATTGCACAAGAAAGAAGTGTGGGGACAAGGCACGGTTGTACAGAAGATATGTTCATACATATCATTTAATTTGCATGTTACTTGTTCACGAGAAAGACAAGAAAAATCTGACATCATATATTGCCCCCCTCTTGATGATGTGCCTCAAAATGCAGGCCACCGTCCATCAGGATCAAAAAATAATCCTAAAATTATTAGGCATGAATTGCGATTCTGTCATTTCTTTAAAGTATGAATAAAAAGAAAGATTGGGTCGAATGATGTCTGTTGACAGACACTAAGGTTTCATTTGTTTAACCGAATAGGAATGATTTGAAAAATATTTCTTCAAAACAATCGGTTGAATTGGCTACATAAATAAACGAAGGAAGAAACTTTCATAGCCCAAACCAATAATTAAACGTAAACTCCCATCGGTAATCAAATGTATTAACTAATTACTTTAAGTGGTTATTTTTATAAAAATATTTACCAGATCATTCATCTTTCTGGAAAATAAACTAAGGCTAAATGACTGGAAACGCCGTTTCAGGTGTGCATACACAATACTTAAAAAAGATGAGGGGGGCAAACTGCAAAATTCGCCAACTTAGGGTGGGGGCTGAACTGAAATTTCACTGAAGTACAAGGGCGTCCTCGCAACCCAATCCATGAGTCCCATTTAATCTCTAGCCTTTTTCTGCTAAAGCTAACTCTTACTCATAACATAACAACTCAACAAATTTGCAACTCCCCCTCATTTAATAACCTCTTACTAATAGGCACCGTCGGTTTCATCTTTTCCTAACGGTTAAGATTAAAATCCTAAAATTGGAAATAATCCCTCGTCGGCTTGCCTACCCTGCGCAATGACGACAATGACCCTGTGGGACCATTTTAAATACAGCAGCGAGCCAGAACGAAGATAAACGTCATTGCACGATCCGACCCGGCGCGAGGAAGCGAGGAGACGAATACGATGGCTCAGTCTGATGAACTCGAAGCTCTCACCAAAGCCTTCTCAGGTCTCATCTGTTCCCGCTTTCGTGATTCTCAACAAAATGGTCGAAGGATCAATCGCTGAAGCGATCGCATCCGCTCGATTGAATCGTCTACTGGTGACTGTGGATGAGGATTCTGATTCGAAGTTGTTCTGTCATCGTTTCGATGTTCTTCCGTTTTGCAGGACATGGAGTTGATGAGAGGACACTGATCACGGTGTTGGGGAAGTCGCACCCTGAGAAGAGGAAATCCTTCAGGAAGGCCACCCCGCACTTCTTCAAAGAGGATGAGAGAAGCTTCGAGAGGTGGGACGATCACAGGATCAAGCTCCTCAAGCAGGAGTTCATGCGATTCAAGGTATTCGGGTTCTTCGCGATTCGGCATATGCTGTCACTTGTCCGCGGCATATCTTGTATGCATTTGCTGCGTTTTGACTGTGCGACGTCCTAGAATCCTACTTCTATTTCTGCTGAAATCGTCACTGGCCTCAACTGCGATGAGATTCGATTGTTCGAATAATTGAATGTTTGTAAAGGATGACCTTGATAGACGGAAACTCGATAAAAGAACCTCGATGTTGTTGTTGTTTCGGAGAGATGGCAGTCCATTGAGAATGCCGAGGATGGGAAAGAACACAATAGTGGCAAATTCAGAATTTGACATGTGCCGTGGCAAATTTATGCCCGAATATAGATACAAGAAAAGGTATATGCATGATATGCTCTTGCCATGAATTGCTGTTGATTTATCTGATCTTTGCTTCGATGAATCACAGAATGCTGTGGTCCTCTGGGCCATGCATCCTTGGGAAAGAGATGCGCGTCTCATGAAGGAATCCTTGACAGAAGGTCCAGATTCTTATAACGTCCTCATAGAGGTCGCCTGCACGAGATCGTCGGAGGAACTACTGGGGGCAAGAAGGGCTTACCACTCCCTCTTTGATCACTCGATCGAGGAAGAGGTTGCTTCCCACGTCCATGACCCCGAACGCAAGGTGAGTAAATGCTCAGACCTGTGAAAATTGGAACATGTTATCAGCATCTAGCTGAATCGGAGCTGTTTCTGATTAAAAAAGCAGCTATTAGTGGCGCTAGTCAGTGCATATCGGTATGAAGGGTCAAATCTTAAGGAAGACATAGCGAAATCCGAGGCAAAGATTCTTTTGAATGCCATCAAGAGCTCTGAAAAGAAGACCCAGGATGAAGAAGTCATAAGGATACTAGCGACGAGAAGCAAGCCCCATCTTAAGGCAGTCTATAAAGATTACCAGGAGATCAGTGGCAGTACCCTTGATGAAGTAAGAAATTCGAATCTTAGCAAAGGAAATCGTTGCTAATTAATCAGTACTTTTGAAAGGGTTATTTGTTTGATAAATGTACGGAATTTCACGCCCTGCTCTTCTCTCTGTTTCAGGATCTTAAATGTGACTTGAGACTACAAGAGACGGTGCAATGCCTATGCACTCCTGAAAGATATTTTAGCCAGGTCATTGTTCGCCTGAGGCAATTGCCACTGCAGATATGTGCACATATGCATCGAATTGAACCTCCTGCTTTTGATTTCAGGTTTTGGACTTGGCATTAAGAACTGATTCAGACAAAAGCACAAAGAAGGCATTGACTAGAGTAATCGTGACCCGAGCTGATGTTGATGTGAAGGAGATCGACGAAGAGTTCAACAAGTTGTACGGAGTCCCCTTGTCCAAAAAGATTGAAGATACAGCTAATGGGAACTACAAGGATTTCTTGCTCACGTTGATAGCTAAAGGAGACTGATCCTGATAAAAGAATCAGCTGGATTGATTGAGAATGGCTCAACTTTGAGTCCTGAACATGTTGATGTGGTGGGGATGTTTCCTGAATTAGCTCGTTCCCTTCCTGTGCACATCATTTTGAAGCTTCCTTGTGCTTGTATCCGTCTTTTGTAAACTGATAAAGAGCCTAATAAAAAGTGTCCGGAGCCGAAAACCCTTTTGAGTTGGTTTTAAGTTTTCACTGGAAAGTGTGAATTGGTTTGGACGACAACATCTGCAAAAGACTTGTTGTCCTGCAACTGCAACTTTTGTCCCTAATACACATGCAGAGTTGCAAGTTGCATCCTAGGTGTCCAAATTCCACAAGTACACTTGGAGTTTCCGTGTCCTGCAAGCTTAAATCATCCGACCTCGGCCCAAGACAAAAGGAAGAAGAAAGTTAACCATCAGCTACCTTTCCTGGTAGGGGAAAAAGAGAAAGAGAGAGCCACTTCCTAAGCAACCCTGGAGAGTCAATGGCAACGTCAGCTTGAGATTAGCGAAGATAAGTTGGAGGGCCGTTCAATTGTCTCTCAACTTGTTGATTAGACTCGTTCAATTGGATTCGATATCATCTTTGACTAAAGCCGGACGAGCAATTGGCCGCACACTTTCCTTAATATTCTTGGAATAGCGAGAAGCATATGATGAGTTTAAGAATGAGTTTGTTTCACAAAAATTTGCACTGTAAAGAAAAATATTTTTAATGGAATTTATTTTAATTAATTTTCATTTGTATGGTAATATAGGAAAAGTGAATTCCTTCTTACCCGTTTTTTCCCGACGTAAGATTGTTATTTTCTGTTCATGAAAAACGATTTCCGTAAATTTTTCATCCTTTTTTATTTTTTTTTTCCCAAAAGTAGCTGTACTCTAAACTTTCTTTTCTTCAAGCCTCCTCCTTCCGAATCCACAACCTTTTAGTTTGTCGGCGGGCGGGCAGACCGGGCAGATCGAATGGTATCGGCTGGTCAAGAGTTTCTTTTGCTTAGGACATTGTAAAGGCAAAAACATTCATTAATTCTTGAGAAAGATGTGTACTGGGGGGTGGTGCTTCAACTTTAGCTTTGACAGCGATAGGTAGAAATTACATGTGATTTTTCATAAACTTGAATACGTCCATTTCCCAATTGGATCTTCTTCCTCTTAATTCTCTTTCTCATCGCACTCGTCAATTTTTCCCGTAGCTCCAGTAATCATCACCATACACCATCCACCACAACAACAACCAGCCACTCTTCCTTCAATTGCGAGTTTCTCTCTCACCAACACCAACACCACCACCACCACCACCACCACCATCACCATGAAAGCTCAGCCTCAGCCGTAATTCCCCCCTGTTTTTGACTTCCATTACTGTCGGTCGCGCTGGAGGTGCAAGCTCACGCCATGGTGCATCGACGTCTCTCTCATGGCCAGCACTGGGATCATTCGTCGTACGGCGGTTGCTCTGTTTTAGCTCGTTGATTGCGATCGACAATCTACCTCGTTATTCGTAAAAGAGTGTCACAGTGCTCTGTTTCTAGTTTGACACGCATCAACGGGGGCATTGGATCATTTGATTAAGTCGTCACAAATCGAAATTTCTAATCTTCTTTAATTAGCCTTTGTGATTCAAAAGATGAGACGGCTGGCAAAATTACCAACCATCTTCTCCAGGGAAAAGCAACACGAGAAGGAGGAGAATGTGAGATCTTTTGCGAAAATGAGGACCGCCTTTATATTAGGATTACTATCACGGAAAATCTCAAACTCGTACACTTGTGATAAATTTATCTCAAACTATTTTTTTAATCACAAAAAATCCCATACTGATATATTTGTGACAAATTTACCCCAAACTGATACACACGTGATAAATTTATCTTCCATTAATTTTCGTTAAATTTTACTATTAAATTGTTGAATTAGATTAGACGTAGTAGTTTTAGGTTTTTTATCCTCTGTTTCTCACAAGTTTATCAATTTGAGATTTTTCGTGATGTTAACTCAATTTAACGGAGGGTAAATTTATCACGTGTATACTGGTTTGGGGTATTTATTGATAAAAAAATTAGTATATGGTAAATTTACCATATATATACCACTTTAGGACTTTTGGCGGTCAAAAAATAGTTTGGAGTAAATTTGTCACATGTATACCAATTTGAAATTTTTTGTAATTAAAAAAATAATTTGAGATAAATTTATCACAAATATACCAATTTATGATTTTTCATGATATTAATCCTTTATATTGTGAAACCGATAAAAGAGCGGCAGAAATGACGCCAATCCTCTTGGTCAACATGGTAAGAAAAAGGCCGCAATAAATTGGTGACAGAACTTGTACCACCCTAGTAACAAGTGGCCGCAATAAATTGGTGAGAGAGCTTGTACCACCACTTCTTCGACCCCTTTCGATTGTTATTTGTGTTAGGATTAGATGCATAATTAAAATCCAGTAAAGAGTAAAAAAAAAAAAAGAAAGATCGATTTATTATGATTCATCTTTAAACAAACGTTATATCTAACAATAGAGAATTTCATCATAATTAACAGATCGTAACTATTGTTACATCACTCAATTATAAGTAAAGAAGAGTATATATAGTAACAACTATTCATAGGCCCAAGCCCAAATTTTCAATAAAAAAATATGAACTAAAACTGTAAAAATCATTTAGTGTTCAGAGGGCGCTACCCCTTGAAATACCGGTTGGGGCGGCTCCCCTGGACTCTCGTGCTTTTCTTTGGATGGGGAGTATAAACCACATTCTCATGAAAAATATGAGCCAAAATTATATAAAAAAAAACCATTTAGTATTTAGAGGGCGCAATCCCTTGAAATACCCGTCGTGGCGACTCTCTCGGATGCTCGTACTTTTCTGTAGATGGGGAGTATAAACCACGTTTCAATAAAAAAATATAAGTTAAAACCGTAAAAATCCTTTAGTGTTCAAAGGGCACCGCTATCCCTTAAATTACCAGTCGGAGCTGCTTCCCAAGACTCCGGTGCTTTTCTATAGATAAAAAGTATGAACCACATCCTAATAATTCGTATTTTGGAAAAATATTTTGCGCTCTCAAAACGTCGATTACACGTCACATAAGAAATTATTCATATGCATTTGACATCTTATAATGTGCCCTTCTTTTCAACTACTTAATGAACTTGTTATGTGTAATCCGTGACATTCTAAATATTAAGGCGTTTTCTAGATTATCTATGAAGAGACCCTCAACATTAAAAAAGGCGATGGACTATTATTATGACCTTTTTCTACATGAGTCCTTTTTTTTTTTTTTTGTCAGAAATATGCGTGATTACCTTTTCTTTTTCTTTTTTTGGGTCAGACCGCACGTGCCATGAGTACTTAGAAAGCAATTAAAGCAAAAGAACAGCATTATTGATTCGTCAAATGTCCGCGCACGTGTTTACTGACTAATTTGCAGTCCTGCCACTCTATCTACTCTACTTTTGCTACCTTTGTCTTCAGTCAACAAAAGCCACACAAATAATTCATGAAATTTGGCTCAATGCTCAATATCATTCGTGAAATGATTCATAAATTTTTTATACATATTTAATTTAGTTCTTAAACATTTGATACATATTCCATCTAGTCCCTGAATTATAATAAATGTTCAATGTTGTCCCATCCATTAATTTAAGTTGAGAAACAATTTTGAATATCTTCATACAATTCATAGATTATATTGGACATGAATAAAAAATTCAAGAGTCATATTGAACAAATTAAAAGTTTAAAACTGATATTACATATTAAGTCAAATTTCATTATTTATTTGTGTAATTATTTTATTCGTCAAATGTCCGTGCACGTGTTTGGCAACTAATTTGCACTTTGCCATTGTGTCCACCCTCCTTTTAATACCTTTTTGTCGTCGGTCAACAAAAGGATTCGATCTTGTCCCTCCTCCCATTTTGTCGCAAAGGCGTGAACTGCACAAACAGACCATTTTCTCTTTGGCGTCTATCCTCGTGTGAACATCCCAAAGGAGGAAAATTCAGACGCTTTTGGTTCGTTGGAACAGTGATGGCGGATGGGCTTGTGATGTTGCGAAGAATGTAATGTTCTTTGTTTTGTTTTTTTGGTCAAGAAACAATGTAATGTTAAACTGCATGGTTTCGATTCAATGGCTGGCCCCAAGTTCGAATGCGACGGACCTCGTGCTCGAATTCACGTGTTTGGAAAGACCATCGAGATTTTTGCGATTCTGGAAATGAGATCTCCCGCCTTCCATTATGGTTTTATGTGACTTGAGTAATGTCAAAAGAAAATGCTCTTCATGACTCCTTTAGTATGAACAAAACCCGATAGCTTGCCATTGGTTAGACGAAAGTGTAATGGCCCAACAGATTTCAGTCTCGGAATTAGCTCATACGGCGCCCGACAAACCAAGCCAAGCCAAGCCAAGCTAGCCTTCCTCATATAGTTGTTCCATAGAACACTTAAACGAATAGCTTTTTCATATGGGATCATACCACGCCTAGTTTAATTCGGGCATCCATTACATCAAGTAAGACGAGTAGAATACTTTAAGTACCATAACCGACTTCGGCTTGCCATAGCATCATTAGGAGAGCGACATTAGCTCTTGACCGATTTGTACACGGGAGGCTAACCCCGCCTTCAAAGCTCCTAATAATATATTCTATTTAAACTAGAACTTCTAGTACAAACTATCCTAACACCACTTCGGGGACCCAGTTGTCTCTTCTCCTCTACAACGCTTACTCACCATGATGATACCACAAGTTTCACCCACGAGGGGACATGAGTACGGGAGAACTTGCCCACCTGGGACACGGAACAACCGGCCTGCTCATTGCGGACTGTTCTGTTGCTTCCCCGCTCCAAACGCTCGCCTAATAAAATAACTCCATTTCACTGGTAGTTTCCCCCGATCAAAGCTGTTCGCGAATCTCCAATCACTTGTACTCCCTTGACAAGTGTGGCATCTCTCGCCAACCGCACACCCTTAGCAACGCCTCCTTCCATCTACTAGGTTTCTCCTGATCTCAGCAAACCAATGGAGGTTTCTTCCCTTGTTGAAAATGTGGTAGCGGACCTATCTTGAGATTCGCCAAATTGATCCAGGAACGTTTCCAATTCAGTGAGTAATTCGGTTCCTTCCTATGCCCCATTGACATGCTAGAAGCCAGATGAGAGCCGCACTTTGTCCGAGCCCCTCTTAACTCCGGTGATGACTCTCCACCCTCAAAGGACCGGGAAGACCGCAGGTTTTCCCCGAATCAACCATCAATTGGAGCAATCCTGCTCTAATACCATTTATTACGGCTAGGGGTGAGCATGGATCGGGTGGGTAGGGTCTAGACCTAGACCCCGAAACCGACTTTGTTATAACTAATTTTCAATTTTTGGAACCAATAACCAATCTTATTTGTCCTAGAACTTGTTCTGGAACCGATATGTTTTTCAATCCGGTTCCAAGGTCTACCCGAGAACCTGTTTTTCTTTTGTTTATTTTTTTTATTTCATTTTTCGCATCAAAATAATACGAGTATTGATGAAATGATCCTAATTAAAAGTTGAATAATAAAACTTATTATCCGCCAAAAGCAACAACCCTTGATATGAGAAATAAAAATGACAATCCATCGAAAGTAACAATTTAAAATATAATAATAGAAGTTATAATTAACCAAAAGCAATAATGATCATACAAAATGCTGAATTAACAAGTGCAATTCTTCCTATCGCACTACCACCAAAATCCACTAATAATCTCTCCTTTTATCTTGTAAGTCAAAAGACTTGAAGTTCACTTCGAAACTCACAAGGTTGGCAAGGTTGGCAAAAGAAGCAAGACATGATTTTTTTTTTTTAAACAGTAGCTAAAACCGATTATAAAATCGGTCTAGGTGGGTCTTCACCTAGAACCGAGAACTAGGCTGATTTCAACCCGTTCCCAAAAATTGGAACCGGCTCCCGGACCGGTTTGAGCAGGAACCGATTCCCGACCCCATTTTTTTGGGTGGTCTAATCCAGGTTCCGGGTAAACCACGCGTAGTTGCACACTCCTAATCACGATCGATAGATCTCGGTCGCGGAATTAGCCCGTGCGGCACTTGACAAGCCAAGCCAAGCCAGCCATAATCATATAGTTGTTCCATAGAGCACTTAGGTGTATAGCTTTCCCGTATTGAATTATACCATACCCAACTTAACTCGGACATCCATTACATCGAGTAAGACGACTAGAATACTTTAGGCACCACAACCGATTTCGGCCCGTCATGGCCTCATCAAGAAAGCGGCATCGGCTCCCGATCGGTTTGTACACGTGAGGCCAACCCCGCCTTCGTAGTTCCTAAAGGTATATTCTATTTAACCTAGAACTTCTAGTACAAACCGTCCCGACACCACTCCTAGGGATCCAGTTGTCTCTTCCCCTATATAATGCTTACTCACTATGATAATACCACAAGCTCTACCCATAAGGGGACGCGAGTACGGGAGAACTTGCCTACTTGGGACACGAAACAAACGGCCCATGTTAAAAGGTTGCCATAAGTTAATGCCAATATAAACACACAGAAGAAAGAAAATAAGAATATCACGAAAGGAATGCATCATCTATTCAGAAAGTGCTAAGGATTACTATTCACAAAATTGATTTATCAAGTGATGTGTTATATTATTATTATAATTAAATATGAGCCATTTAATAAATATCTATTGCTTTTGTGCCCTTATCTTTCCTTAATTTTTCGTCTCGAGTGAATTACCTCTGGCAACGCTGAGTCATCTTTTTATGTGGACCCCAATTTGCGTTTCTTGCAAGTAAACTCCAAATATACATCCCTCGAAACAATTACAATCACATAACCCGACTATAAATTAAAGTTAATTTCTTAATAACTTTCATGATTGGGATAATAACACTTATGGTATCTGAACTTTAGTCAATATGCAATGTGGCCATAAACTTTTTATTTGACCAATTGATCCATGCACTTTATCTCAATTGCAATGTGTCCCTAAATTTTTAATTTGATAAATATAGCCCATGAACTTTTGAAATATGTTGAACTTAGTTTTTGAACTATAGGAAAATGTTCAATGTAGTATTTCTATTAATTCAAGTTTCGAGACGATATTAAATATTTTTTTTAAAATTCATGGACACAATTAAACATGTTTCAACAGTGCGAGGATCGCATTGAACAAATTGAAAGTTCGGAGACCACATTACATATTGAGCTAAAATTTATTAATTTGAGGACTATTTGTGTCATTTTTTCCTTTATTATTTATCATCATTAAATATGGTGATTAATTATGTGCGCGATCCCCATGTTTAGTTTTTAAAAAGCTCTGCCTTAGCAGGTAATTGACTTTTTCAACCAAAGAGAAACCATGAATTACCCAGCAATTTGTCGAGAGCTGTTCGTCATTACTCGGAAAATTAAAGAAAGACTAAACTTTGTTTAGTTGACCCCGGTGATTACCGTTACACGAAACATCATATAAATATTAAATAGTAATAAAGTTGAGTTAGTTAATTGGGAAAGGAATTTAAAGAAAAGAAGAAGATTCGAAAGAGAAAAGGGAAAAGGGCGAAAAGCCACGTCACGCACGGAGGGCGAAGATGCAAAGCAAGGCAAAAGCCCGAGAGAGAAGATAGAGAGAGAATAGAGAGAGAAGAAGAAGTTTGACTCGGTTCCGTTGGATTGCGACCTTCGACTGGAAGCAAAGGGTTATTAACAATGGCGGGCGACGCACGGATTGATTTCTTTAGTCGCGAATCAGAGACGACTGACGTTGACTCCGGATATCCGACTCCCTGCAAAACGCCAACCGCAAGCCTCCAACCCTCCACGTCCTTCGCAGCCATCGCCGTCGCTGACGATCGGCCTCGAGCGCGTCGTTTCGTGTTGCGAAGACGAACCGGTCGTGCCGATTTCTCACACCCGCTCGATCGAAGGAAGATGACAGGCGACTGGTAGCTGATGAATTGGTCTTGAGGTTCGTTATCGTCCGGGCGTGAGTGTGTGCTTTGTCTCGGTCGTCTTCGTGTTTACTCGTACCTTTGCCGTCTGGGACGGAGTGATAATGAGGGAGTTACACCGTTTGCTTCGCTGCTGTTGCTCGGTCTTTTGAATTTTCTCCGTCTTCATTCCTCGTGGTTCCGTTGAATTCTCCTATTTATTTATGCTTTCCTTCAGCTTCTCCAAATGAGCCTACCCTCTGAATCCCTTGTTAGCTTCTTTCTTGGCTGATTCTCTCTCTCTCTCTCTCTCTCTCTCTCTCTCTAGAGATACATGGACAAGAGAGATAGCAGCTTCGGTGAGCTTGTATCAAAGCTTGAGGCCTCTATTCGGGATGTGGCTTCGATGGCCAAGGGCTCTGAAACCGAGAGTGAGAATCTGTTGGAATTCGGAGTTCTGGCGGAGAAGTTCGTGCCCATTCTCGATGATTTGAGCGATAATGATAAGGCCAAAGGCTCATCTCCTATGCGAAAAGCGGTCGAGTCGCTCGACAAGGAGTTTGGGCGGGCTAAGGCTTTGATTAGAAGCCCCAACGCAAGAGAAGCTGTGAAACAGATTGAGGATTTGACTCATGATCTCGGTCGATCTTTGGGACTTGTGCTCTTTGCCAGACTCGATATCTCGACAGAAATCAAACAGAAAATCAGCGCTTTGCACAGAGAGTTGATGAACACCAATTTCACCACCAGTCAAATTACCAGTTCAAGCACCAGCAGTGAAATGGGATTTTATAGCGAATCAGAGGTGGAGGAGGAGGAGGACAATATTGTAGAAGAGGAGAGAATTAATCTCGATATCAACGACTTGGTTTTGCAACTGAAGTATGGCGACGATGATCAGCTCAAATGCGCCCTTCTAGGGTTGCAACATGTAGTTAATGGAAAGGTGGTGAATCAAGAATGGATTAGTGAACATTCTATTGTTCCCATCCTAATTAACAGATTGAGTGTGGGCAAGCAGAATAGCCGGCTGACTGTCATGCGGATATTGAGAACCCTCGCTTCACAGGATGCCATAAACAAGGTACTTTTGTGCGTGTCGATTACAATTTAGGTCCGCCAAATACAATCTTCGTGTAGTCTTTGAGATTCTTTCGTCTATAGTTGATAACAATACCTTGTTTTACAGGAGAAAATGGCAGATGATGGTTCTTTATCAGTGCTAGTAAAGTCTTTGGCACGGGATGTGGAAGAGAGACGGGAAGCGGTGGGGTTGTTGCTTAGTCTCTCGGATCTTAACGCAGTCAGGAGGCGAATTGGCAGACTACAAGGCTGTATTGTTATGTTGGTGGCTGTGCTTAACAGCGAAGATTCGATTGCCTCAAATGATGCGTGCAAATTATTAAATGCTTTGTCTAGCAATACACAGAATGCACTTCATATGGCTGAAGCTGGATATTTCAAGCCACTCGTGCAGTACCTGAAAGAAGGTATTGTCTCCATCAAGTTTCTTTTCCACATATTTTGAGTGGTTGCAAAATTTCGAATGATTGCAGTAGCAGCCATGTCTGTCACGGCATATCATGTGTTGGTTTCACAAGTCACTGTGCTTGCACCTTCGTGTGGATTAAAAGGCGAGTTCTATGGATTAGTGTCTAATCGCCAGTTATAAGCTATGTTTAGCGTGCTACACCTAATAGTGCCTAGCTGGCCCCGACCTCCCTTCACTTAATCAATGTGCAATTGGATTGCTGAGGGTAGATATACCCAGTTAAATTGATGATGGAAGACATTCGATATCTGAAATGCATTTATCCCTTTGATCCTGATATCACAGTTTCTAGAATATGCCTCGTCAAAAAGTAAATCAGAGCTTTGGAACTATGAAGAGAGTGATCGCAACATACGATTGTTAGCTCGTGTTGTGCGTGCATATGTATTTTAAGGCTGACAACTCTCAAACTCTGTCAAAGATCTAACGGGATTTCAGAGCCGTATGTGATGTCATGTATTGACAAAATGTCTTTGCAGGTTCTGACATGAGCAAAATTCTTATGGCTTCTGCTCTTTCGCGGATGGAGCTGACCGATCAAAGTAAAGCTTCTCTTGGGGAAGATGGGGCAATAAATCCCCTTGTCAAAATGTTCAGTGCAGGGAAGCTTGAAGCTAAGCTGTCTGCATTGGGTGCACTGCATGACCTATCCAGCTCGACAGAGAATATCCAGCGTTTAGTCAGCTCTGGTATTGTAGGCTATCTACTTCAGCTACTTTTCTCTGTGACATCGGTTCTGATGACTCTCCGGGAGCCTGCATCAGCTATTCTTGCTCGAATTGCTCATTCAGAATCAGCTTTGGTCAATCCAGAAGTGGCTCAACAGATGCTCTCACTTTTGAATCTGTCAAGCCCAACAATCCAGTGTCACCTCTTACAAGCTCTCAACTCCATAGCAGCCCATCCTAGTGCATCCAAAGTTAAAAGGAAAATGAGGGAGAAGGGTGCATTTCAACTTCTCCTTCCCTTTCTCACTGAAAGTAACCCTAAAATAAGAACCGACGCATTGAAATTACTTTACACTCTTTCTAAAGATTCACCAGAAGAGTTGGGAGAGCAGCTGGGAGAATCCCACTTATTCACTCTGGTCAGCATTACAGCGACCTCCATAAGTATGATTGAAAAAGCTGCAGCAGTTGGCATACTGAGCAATATCCCTATTGCTGATAAGAAAGCGACGGATGCGATGAAGACGGCAAATTTACTGCCCATTTTGTTGTCAGCAAAGAGTTCTAGTTCTGCGACTTCAACGTCCACAGATCAGGCCGAGCTCTGGTTGGAAGAGAGCGTTGCAGGTGTACTGATTCGATTTACTATCCCATCTGACAAGAAAATGCAACATTTTTCTGCAGAACATGGGGTTATTCTTTCCCTTGTGAAGTTGCTATCCAGCGGTTCACCACTTGCAAGAGCCAGAGCTGCAAATGCGCTGGCTCAATTATCACAAAACTCATTCTCCCTTGCAAAATCTAAAAGATCGAGGTGGTTATGTGTGTCCCCTTCCTCTGATGCACTTTGTGAAGTCCACGAAAGCTTCTGCAAAGTCAAATGCACATTTTGCATTGTCAAAGCAGGCGCCGTTGCTCCACTGATTCATGCGCTAGAAGGCAAGGAGAGAGAAGCTGATGAAGCTGTTCTAGATGCGCTCGGAACTCTCATCCAGGATGACAATTGCGAGAACGGGAGCAATTACTTGGCTAAAATATCGGGTGTCGCAGCCCTGATAAAAGTTCTGGAATCAGGAAATGTGAAGGCTCAAGAGAAAGCATTAACAATGCTAGAGAAGATCTTCAGCATTGATGAGCACAGACTAAAGTATGGAGCATCTGCTCAGATGGTGCTCATTGATTTGGCCCAGACTGCGAATTCCAGATTGAAATCGACTGCGGCGAGAATACTGGCACAGCTTGAACTCTTGCAAATCCAGTCTAGCTACTTCTGAGAGGGACGCATTTCGAGTGTATTTTCATCATTTGTTAGCTCCTTTTTCAGGATAGTATTGCTTGTTAGCTTCACCTGGTTATAATTGGTCTCAGCTGGTAAGTTACTTAAGTGGAAGAAGCATGGAAACTCCTCGCTGTATAAATTATACAGTACTCAAACGAAAAATTACTATTTTTGTCAAAATAATATGGGGTACTGTAAATTTTGACAGGGATAAAGTACATATGTAATGTTAATATAGCTCACTTTGTGTTTCATAAAAAAGTGAAAGTGTTTGTAGTTTTGAAGCACCTCAAGTATGATAGAATGTATTGGCAACTCGTCATTTTCGATTTCTATTGTTTGAGATGGGAGTGTTAATAGCTTGTGAATTGACAATGTTTTGGTTTTCGATAAAAAATTATGTTTAAATATTATTGTGGATGATAAGAATATTTTTCGCTTGTCTATTTATTATAATTATACAAGTGATATTTTTTAGAAAATATATATCTTTTAAATTATTTATTTTTCGTGTCACCAAGAAGATTTTTTTATTGTTTTTTTTTTTTATCGAAGGCATGTTTTATTAGAAACAAACATTAAGTCAAGTTACAAGAGAAATAGGCCTCCGGGCAAAGGAGGACCTTAAGTACAGGGGTGGGTACAAGAGCCAGTTGCAAAGTAAAACGCCGTGCCTCTGGGCCTAGCCCAGCCAGTGTGCGGCCTGGTTTGCAGTGCATGGGCATTGGCCAAATGTAACCCGATCCAATAGCAGAATACATTCCTACAGAATAGGAGAAGACGTACACTCTGTCGGAAGAGAGAGGGCGTCATCGATGGAGCAAGGCAATCGTTGAAGATGTCGAATAGCAGCAACCACATTACTACTATTAGATTCGACAACAACTGGATCACGAAGTCGGCGATTAACGCATAGACGAAGGGCCTCGCGGCAAGCAATAGCCTCAATTTGTTCGGGATCTGAAGCAGCAACTGTTAGGGCAAATCCATCCAAACAACGTCCTTGTGAATAACAATTTAAAATGAAACTATGCTTCGGCGAGAATCATGTTCCAAAAAAGAAATTTCATGTCATTCTTTTCGAAATTAGAAAATGGCCCCACACAATTATTGAAATTTAATTTTGGTCATTCAGAAAAATTCTATATTTGTTTGGTCGCAAAAAAAAAAAAAAATCAAAATCAGTACTTCTCAATAAAACTGAGTCCCAACATCAACGAAATTCATGATCAGTTCAGCTGATTTATGCTGTCAATCCTATGGTGCATTTGATGTTGATGGCATAATGTGCTTTGTTGTATCTTCTTCCTTGTGCCAATATGCCTAGTGGTGAGCAAGATGGACCACCCGAACCAGACGGGATCGGCCAGTTCGGTCCGATTCGTAAAAGCACCGGTACGGTTCTCGATTCTATAAAATTGAAACATGTGACTTTCGGTCCGGTCCCAAATTCCATGAGGGAGCCGGACCGCCATGACTGAACCAATTATTTTTTATTTTGTTTTTCAAATGTGACGGTTATTATTATTATTATTATTATTATTATTATTATAAACATAATGTTGACAATTTGCTCACTAGCTCGTTCAATTTAATAGGGAAAACTTCAACGAAGAATTTTCTTTTTCCTTTTTTATTTTATTTTATTTTATTTTAGGGTTAATACCATGAAAAACCCTAAACTGGTACACCTATGACAAATTTACCCCAAACTATTTTTTTGACCACGAAAAACCCAAAACTGGTACATATGTGACAAATTTACTCCAAACTATTTTTTTTACCACCAAAAACTATAAACCGGTAAATTTGTGACAAATTTACCCTAAATTAATTATTTTGACCACGAAATACCATAAACCGGTACACATGTGACAAATTCACCCCTCGTTAAATCGTCACTTTGTTTTGGCTTTTGGTCCGCTACGGTATGGGAGGACACAACCCTTGGTGCTCCACCCATCCGTGCGCTATGGATGGTGTCATCGTACAAGAAGAGACTACTGAAGGAAGGAGGTTCACGATTTGACATAAATAGGTAAGCCTTAGGGGCAGCCAATGGCGAAGATCCCGACCATGGAGACCATGGGGATAACCCGGTAACAATGATACGGAAAACAAGTTTTCGATCTTACAAAGAAAGGCGATGGCTCGAAGACCTCGTCTCTAATGCTTTTGCCTTCCACGAGACCGTACATGTCGGATCCCAAGATCGCCTATCTCAAATTGATAAACCCGTAACAAATAGAGGGTTAAAACCCCATATTGGTATACCCGTCAACTATCACATGTCACTAAATCAACAATTTGATAGTTAAATTTAATGAAAATTAATAGAGAGTAAATTTGTCACATGTGTACCAGTTTAGGGTAAATTTGTCACGGGTGTACCAGTTTAGGGTTTTTTGTGGTCAAAAAAATAATTTAGGGTAAATTTGTCACAAGTGTACCAGTTTGGGGTTTTCCATGGTATTAACCCTTTATTTTATATCTGATTGGGTTTTGTCGGGGTGTGAAATGAACGGGAATGGGGGAAGTCTGCAGTTTGATGTTTGAAGGTGGGGGTGACCTGGAATTTCAACTCGGCAAAGTTCTCATGCCATTTACTTCCGTGCCTAACGATCTATTGAGGGGGTTAAGCAACGAAGAAATGGCGAGGGAACAGAGAGGGTGAGCTGCCACAAAACGTAAAGAGAAGAAAAATGAAAACCCCAACTAATAATTCACCAGTTTCATTGATTCAGCCTGGTCTGGTCCCAAGACCATTCGATCCAATTTCCGATCCTAGAAATTGTTAACCAGTCCTTTCGATTCAGTTTCGGGTTCCTAGGTGGGATCGGATCGAGAACCGATCACCCTTAAATATACCCCACGACTGGTGCAATTTCTGTGGTAAAAAGTTCAAAACCTCCAATGTGGCAACACGACTAGGCATTGGATTTGACGATGATTACCATAGAAAATGCATTATCTCTTTATCCCCCGAGGGTCTCGAACAAGAAAGGAGTATATATGGCCACAAGATCATTATTCTGTTTTCAATGGAAAGCCCTCGGTAGCAAAAGCAAAGGAGGATTGATGGCATGAATCGGCTGAATTGGCTATAAAATGCCGATTATTATCTTCATTAATTCATACTGATTGAACGTAATTGATATTGTAATATCCAGTTGCTCTACATAATTATCATGTAAATATGCTCAGGTAATCTTCATTGTTAAATCTAACTATACACAAACTTTAGAATTTGAGAGTTCGATGGTAAATTTTCTGACGAAGTTGGGGAAGGTAAAAGGAGAAAGAATGGTTTTTGATGGTGTCCCCAGGAGAGATGTCTATGAATTCAATGATGGGCGAGTATGTGCAGGCAAGATAGTCTAATGATGTTTTTGTTTTATTCCTCAAGATGTGTAAATATGGCCTTAGGTCTACTCCTGTGACAATAGCAAGCAAGCATAATTCAAGCCTGCGAGGGAGTTGGGAATTTATGTCTAGGGAAATCGGTTCACGGGTTCGTAATGTGCTTAGAGATAGGGGTGAGTAAGTCGGACCGACCGAGCCGGAACAGCCCGGACCGGTGATCCGGTTTCCGATTTTAAAGGGCGACACTCCAGTTTCCAATCCTTAAAATTGAAACCGGTGTCCGGGCCATTCGATTTCTGGTTCCCGAGGTATAGGACCCGACCGGACCGATCGATTTTAATATTTCTTTTTAAATTTCTTAGACGTAACTTTAAAGTTTCCTTTCTTTCTTTCATATGTGATGGGGATTATGCAAACCATGCATGTTGGACATGTATTAGCAAATACATGGAAGTGATTCTCACTTTAGCAGATTTCGTTATCTTCTTTTTTTTTTTTTGGGTAAGGTAAGTGTGTACAGATTTCGTTATCTTTTCTATAGGAAAAGTACACTAAAAGTGTCATAACTTTTGTACGGCGTTCACTTGAGTGCCATAACTTTTAAAATGTTCACTTAAGTGCTATAACTTTCAAAAATCGTTCACTCGAGTGCCATGTTGATGTGGACGCCGGAAAATCCGACGTGACGATCAGAAAGGCGACGTGGCCAGCCGAAAAGCTGACGTGGCACGCCGGAAAAATTGCTATAGTACTCAAGTGAACGATTTTGCTCCGACGTGACACTCAAGTGAATGATTTTTGAAAGTTATGGCACTCAAATGAATGTAGTATACAAGTTATGACACTTATAATGTACTTATTCCCTTTTCTCTCCATCAAGATATTGTGTCAGTTGCACAAAACTAGTACATTAAGATCGTACGGCAACTAGCACAATCATGACCTTCCAATTAGTCCTGTGAAACCTCTAATAATAGCAGAGTGACTTCTTTTTATGGTGCTCAAATGCCACAAGTACATCTAGCACCGAGACCATCATTCGGCTTTTCCGTCGTTGTTATGCTTTTATATATGATTATCTCGATTCTTTATTGTGTTGTTTTGAGATATCATGAGATATTGGATAGTTTACCGGTTCCATTGGACGGTCCGAAAACCGGACCGGGTGGGGAACCGCTCGCTCACCCCTGCTTGGAATTGGAGATAGGTGAAATGTTTTGGCTCTCACATCGTTGATCGATATGCATGCTGAGTTAGGTGATGCTGTGAATTCTCGTCAAAAGTATGACAATGAGACATCATATTACAATCATATAGGCTCTGAACAATTCCGCGCCAGAAATAAAGTGGCTAAAATAGAAATCTGATTCAAATTGGACAAGGTACAGATTTAAGGGAAAAGGGCCTGACATTCGTGGTGTCACCGTCCCTCACTTCTCCACAGCCTCTTACGACGGCTTCATCAGCCTCCTCAACGGTGAAAAACAACGGAGATTCGTCGAACCACGTACCCGCCGCCGGTCAAAGCCCCGGAGCAGCAAAATCTGAGAGCGAAGGCAGAGATCCAAAATTTGAATTCACGAGAGAGGGAGAGAGAAGGGGTTCGCTGGAGAGAGAGAGAGAAGAGAGGCCATGGCTGGACTTGGTGCGGAAGTTGGTGATGATCTGGGGGATCTCGGCGACGCCCCCGACCCACCAGGCTCTCCAGCCCGAACCCAAACGGCACCTCGTCCTTTGGCGTTGCACAGGCAGTCCTTGAAATACTTCTGAACCCACCTCACCCATGCCTTCTTCTTCTTCCTCGCGCAGTACGGGAGAGACGACGACGACCACAAAAACGACGAGAACAGAATTGATCCCACCGATCGGAAAGGAACCCTTTAATATAAATGCAAGAGCAGTTCACCGTCATTTATGAGGATCTTAAAGAAGGATATCACAGGCAAACACGAAATAATACTAGTGCTTCTAAATTTGCTTGGAACATCATCTGTAAGTCAAAGTTCAATGCCGGGATCCATCTCGACTGTCCCATTACAAGGGGGGACCAAAAAAAAAAAAAAAGGCAAGAAGAAAAAGGGCTTTTTTCCAAAGTAGGAGAAAAAACAAAAGTAATTATCAAATCAGGTAAAAAAAAAAAAAATTTACCAGGCCAGGTGCCGTTCGGCGATCTTACTACCGAGCGGCACCTGGCTCGGCAATCTTAAGGTTGGGTGGGGCTCGGGAGACCCGCTCGGCACTTGTATTGCCGAGCTGAGTGGTTGCTCGGCAGTTTAACCGCCAAGTGACCATCTCCTTTTTTTTTTTTATAATTTTTTTATTGTTGAGAGTGCCGAGCAACAATCTTTTTTTTTTTTTTTGGGTAAATTTTTTTATTTTCTTTTAATAATTTTTTAATGGGTTAATACCACGGAAAACCCCAAACTGGTACACTTGTGACAAATTTACCCCAAACTATTTTTTTGACCACAAAAAATTTCAAACTGGTACACCTATGACAAATTTACCCTCCGTTAATTTTTGTTAAATTTAACTCACAAATTGCTGATTTGATGACACGTGACGGTGGACGGGTATACCAATATGGGGTTTTGACCCTCTGTTTGTCACGGGTTTATCAATTTGGGATTTTTCGTGATATTAAATCAATTTAACGGGGGGTAAATTTGTCACGTGTGTACTAGTTTGGGGTATTTCGTGGTCAAAAGAATCGGTTTAGGGTAAATTTATCACAAATATACCAGTTTAGGATTTTTGGTGGTCAAAAAATAGTTTGGGATAAATTTGTCACAAGTGTACCAGGTTGGGATTTTTCGTGGTCAAAAAAATAATTTAGGGTAAATTTGTCACATGTGTACCAGTTGATGGTTTTTCATGGTATTAACCATTTTTTAATTTCTTTTTCTTGTTTTCTTTTAATCTTTTTTTTTATTCAATTTGTTTTCATTTAATTATTTTTTTAATTTCTTTTTCTCGTCGCTTCACGGTCCCGTCATCTTGCTCGCTCGTGCACCACGATGACGCGCCTCGACTCAGCGGCCCCGTCGCCTCGCTCGTTCGCTCGCTCGTCCTTCTTTTTCTTGTTTTCTTTTAATCATTTTTTATTATTCAATTTGCTTTCATTTAATCATTTTTTTACTTTCTTTTTCTCATCGCTCCGTCCGCGGCCCCATCGCCTCGCTAGTTCGTTCGCTCGATGACGTGCCTCAACTCCGTGGCCCTGTCGCCTCGCTTGTTCGTGGTGCACGAGCGAGCGAGGCGATTGGGCCGCGGAGTCGAGGCGTGTCTTCGAGCGAACGAACAAGCGAGGCGACGGGGATGCGGAGCGACAAGAAAAAGAAATTAAAAAAATGATTAAATGAAAACAAATTGAATAATAAAAAAATGATTAAAAGAAAACAAGAAAAAGAAGAACAAGCAAGCAAATGAATGAGCAAAGCGTCGGGGCCCCGGAGTCGAGGTGCGTCATTGTGACGCACGAGCGAGCGAGCGAACGAGCGAGGCGACAGGGCTGGCGAGTCGAGGTGCGTCATCGTGGTGCACGAGCGAACGAGACGACGGGGCTGCAGATGGAGTGACAAGAAAGAGAAATTAAAAAAATGATTAAATGAAAACAAATTAAATAATAAAAAAAGATTAAAAAAACAAGAAAAAGAAATTAAAAAATGATTAAAATAAAATAATAAAAAATTTACAAAAAAAAAAAAGGATTGTTGCTCGGCACTCAAAGTGCGGAGCAACAACAAAAAAATTTAAAAAAAAAAGTTTTGGTTGCTCAACAGTTTAATTGCCACTTAGCTCGGCAATTTAAGTGCCGAGCGGGGCATTTAAGTGCCGAGCGGGCCTCCCGAGCCCCGCTCGGCTGTATCACTGCCGAGCCAGGTGCCGCTCGGTAGTAAGACTGCCGAGTGGCAACTGGTCTGATAAATATATTTTTTTTAAACCTGATTTGGTAACTACTTTTATTTTTACTCTGCTTTGGAAAAAGCCCGAAGAAAAACTGATCTGCCTGGCCACTGAACTCATAAAACCAAGCCTTCACCTGATTAATTTAGTTAAACCAAACAAAACTCGATCCGATGCCAAAGTGAACCCCTTCTTCACGAATTTGCTACAGCTCAAACTCGGTGTCGTGATTTCTGTTCAGATCCGCGACCAGATGAATCGATTCGACAAACCAAAATTCCACCCATCCGTGAGCGCATTTCTTAGCTTCTTCTCAATCTTCACCTAAGACGAAACAGAGAGAGAAGTGGCGGACGATGTTCTCGGTTAATGCAGGGAGCTCCGCTTCAGAACAACGGTCGGCAGGATGCCGGTTTTCCTCCTCTCTTCCTCCTTGTGGATTTCCCCCCGGAAAACAGCTCCAGTCTGTCTATGTTGGTCCTCTCGCCCATCTTCTTCCCTTGGAACAGTACCGACTCTACGTGCTTCTCCGCTACCTGTCTCCTCGGCGCTTTCCACTCTGTCTCTGGTCTTCTTATGCTTGGCAAGGCCTTGCCTTGTTCCGGCCGCACCGTTCGCCTGCAGCAACATGCGTCCCCGGAAAGTCAGACGCCGAACAATTATGGAAACACGAAATCGGAGAAGAGAGATGCAAAGTAAAAATAAGAGAGCGAGAGAGGTTGAGGTATATTTATATTTGCGTCCGACGAGCCCAGATTAGAGTTTTCCCTCTTTGCAATCCAAAAGCTGAAGCTTTGCTCATTGAGGGTTTTGCCAGTGTGGTAATTTTTTTTTTCTGTCGAAAAGTGTGGTAATTTGAACAATGCTAAACTGTGGCACAGTGAAATAGGAAAGAGTAATTTCGAGCTATGCAAAGAGATTATTTGAAATATATTTATCTAGGCATGTTGATTAGTAAAATTTAAATATATTTGTTATCAAACTCTTTTCAACATTTTGGGATGAATGAATCGAACGATTCCAGAGACATAGATAATGCACGGTCGCAACACAAATAGTCGGGAATGTGCAGACCACTTTAAATAAATACTGAGGTCTCCCTCCCCCACCCTATGTTACACAGACACTTTTCGGAGGCCTCCGTGTCGTGTCGAACACTCTCCGACACTTTACGACACTCTTCGACATATGACAAACACACGGTCAGCACTTCAGATACACCAGCACCATGAGAGTCCAGCATCTTGACACACTATTTTGACACGCACGAGATTAATTTTAAGCATTCTCAATAAATTAGGGGTCAACATGTAAATCTATAAAAAAAAAAAATATTTACTTAAGTTATATATCCAGCCACTCCAAAACTAATATACCAAACCAGCCCAAAAAACCTAATCGTGAATATCTAATAGAAGAAAAAAAAACTCACCGCCGATATTTTTATATATAAATGATAATTTATCATGCGTATATAAAAATATATACATTTAATATATAACGTGTCCCAACGTGTCGAAATTTTCTATTTTTTTGAAAAATTACGTGTTGATGTGTCGTGTCGGTGCAATATAGCCCCCACCCCACCAAAAGCATTGAGAATCCCTTGTTTCAGATGAATGTGTGCACTCATTAAGGGCCTAGAGTGGCTTTCTGCTTCCAGAAACGTGATATTGGAAAATTTTGAAGCATTTTGAGCTTTGGTGTATTTGTAAGCTCTGAATTCTATGGTGGTTTTCCTTAAAGAAGTTCACGGAAATTGGTAGATAATTGCCCAGATGAAAACTTGTTAGTATTTTAGATACTGCCTTGCATTTGATGCATCTTGAGAAGCGCGACCTCCATAAGAATCAGTTCAGCTTGCCGGAGGGAGTCTTCCTGCTACCTGAATTTGGTTTTTAACTTAAGCATGTATAACCATGGGAAGATTTGATAGATAGCACTAATCGTTTCTTAAAAGGCATATGTTGCAGGGGTTTTCATCTGATGTTTAGGATAGCCAATTGAATGGCTCCAATTGCAGAACCCGGAAGCTCACAAGGCTGTGTGAAAAAAATTATAGGTTGGTTTGTCCTAGGCTTTGATGGTCCTGGAACAGCAATTTACATACGCTTTCTGTACTCTGCTCCACCCTTTTGTTTTGACCTCTTCTGACTTGTCATTTTAATGTTTCTTCACGGTTCAGATGGTGTTCTAGTTCCGGGAGGTTTTGGTGACACAGAGTGCAAGGGAAGATTCTTGCTGCAAAATATGCCCGAGAAAACAGAGTCTCTTACCTTGGCGTTTGTCTGGGAATGCAGATTGCTGTTGTTGAATTTGCACGACCTATTCTTGGTTTGCAGGATGCTAATAGTACTGAATTTGATCCTAATAACATGAATCCCCGTGTGATATTCATGCCTGAGGTTGTACAATTGTGCTATTCGGATGAAATTTAAACTTTCGATGTAACTTCCTTTTAAACGGGGGGGACTCTTGTTCATCATTATTGTATGTCTGTATTGAGGTGGTTTGTCGGGAGTTGTCTGAGTAATACCCTTGGCACTGATACTTAACCATCTAGTTGCCTTCTCGAGCAAAAGATGTAGCTTGCAATATCCTATGGTGCTGCTTTTGATACCTATTGCCACACCCAGAAGATGCTTGTTATTGAGGGTTCTCCATGCCCTCGGTAGCTTGCAGTCTTGCGCAATGCAAACATCCACCGAGGGAACAGTTATCGATCTTCAAGAAACTGGTTTTTATGAACATCTTATTGGCCTAGACATATTGCTTCCGGAACTTGACAGGGAAATTCAGGAAGCGGGAGGGAACATGCAAGCACCCAGTATGGTGGAAAGGGACATAAATGCAAACTCGTTTGAATGTAAAAGATACCGATCAAGGTCAAGGGCAGAAGTAATTTTTGAAACAAATAGCCAGGTTATTGTCTTTATTAAGAATAAAAAGAGGTGAATGTAGGTTTCAGACTAGATTCTTAATATATGCGTACACTCTTATATGGCCGAGAGCTATGTACATCACCATCTCCATGGCGTATGATAAGAAAGAATAACAGATCTGTAATTGAATTTGAACAAAATAAAATGTTCTCTATAACCCACCAGAAAACGGCATTCTCGACAGTTAGCCAATGACATAAACTAATTCTGTGAATAGCCATGACTCAACACCTAGAATTCCCATGCTTTAGCAATCAATAAATGTGAATATCTTCTATGCTAATCCTTGATCACGTAGCTTCCCTCCGCTTTCGGTACTTGTGCTTTCTCCATCTGCTCTGGGTTGCACTACAGAGTTCTTTTCAGAGATACAGTGGTTCTTTCAGGATTCAGGACTTTCTCCAATAGCGGTTCTGCAGTAGATTTCAAATTTTGTGGATGGAGATTCGTGCTGTATGTAGTAGCCACTCCTACAAGTGAGCAAAATGCCGGCGTGAGTCCCCAATCAAATCTTCACACTGAAATGTAGACATCAGTTGCAAGGTCTCCCTGAGTTTTTGATAAGGTGGCTGCATCAATTCCATTAGATGAATTTGGCATAAAAAAGAAAGAGGTAGAAAACATGCAAAGCTAAATACAAGGACGTATTCAAACACGTGTGACAGATTTCGACTGCATAATCTAATTGGGGCGAATCAACAACTATGATTTAGGAACAAGATTGCAGAGGCAAGACAAACTTTGGTTGTTTGTCATTCACTTGTAATGCAGTTGGATAATCTATCAAGTCCTTTCAGCTCTCAGTGATCTGTATCTTTCCCCAAGGTCTCGTCACATCTTTGTAGGTCCTCTACTACTCTTCTTAATCTAAGTATCAATCCCAAGAGTGGACCATCATGAGGCCTTCCTTCCACATGATCTAACTCATTTTGCACAAGCTTCTATCGCCATATCTTCGATCAGCGCAACGCAACGTGTACTGTTTCATCGGATAGATTTGTTCCTAGTTCTGTCTTTCCTCAATTACCAGCACATCCAACAAACCTACTGAGCTCCTTCAAGCTCATTTGTGCACGTTTCTTGTTTTCTAGGGAAAACATTATGAGGCCTCAATCAAGCACTAGTTGTGTCCAGCATGGATCATGTATGATTCTGTTACAAAAGAATACATACAAGATTCGTGCACGAATGAGCTGCTCGCTTGTGTGTTTTTGGTCGAGGGAACAGTTTTCTTCGAGTGAAGAGTTTTGGTTGAAGGAGAGAGGCTGAACTTGGAGAGAGCAGAGTAAGTCGTGAACTCGAAGAGAGAGCCGAGGTGGCAGCAGAGGGGACTTCGGGACGGTGGAGGCGGAGGCTGGCTGCGTGGTTTTGGTCGAGGGACTGGTGGCTGGCGAGGCAGTCAAGCGGAGATCTGGTCGATCGAGAGAGAGAGTGAAGTTGGGGAGAGAGAGAGCAGTGGACCTCGTGAACATGAACTTGGAGACAGTTTGCTTCGTTGAAAATTCTGACCATTGGCCCTGATCTGCCACGTGTCGATCTGTGAATGGTTCAATGCAGTATCTACCTGGAAAACCTTAGGAGGCTCCGGCTCCGGCTCCGGCTCCAAATTGGCATTGGGCTCACTTTAAAGGGGGTGGGTTCTTCATGTAAGCTACAATCACAATTCATCAGAAAGTACTTGGCTGGAAGACATCCGGATTGATGTCCGTCGCGTTCATATTGAACTCGAGCCCGGACTTGAAAGCCGAAGCATCCGTTATATCCGCTTTGATAAATAGCTGCGATAGCAAAAAGGTTCGGCTCAAGCTAGTGAAATGGTGCAAACCCTATTCACATCGAAGGATTCCTCTATATTTTGTGAGGGTCCTTCTTGAAATTTATAGTTGAGTTTAAAAACCGGCTACATATTGGTTTCTTCATTGAAACGAGAGATTCTTCAACCACTCGTCATTGTACTTTGATAGTTGCAGCTCGTGATCATTGATAATCATTGTTCGTACTCGTAATAAGTTCTACCATCATTATATGTTCTACCAACTATAT
The DNA here is from genome assembly GCF_020921035.1 of Rhodamnia argentea. Taxonomy (NCBI): domain Eukaryota; kingdom Viridiplantae; phylum Streptophyta; class Magnoliopsida; order Myrtales; family Myrtaceae; genus Rhodamnia; species Rhodamnia argentea. The sequence continues at coordinate 1,216,528 of NC_063154.1, read as the reverse complement.
TACGTAGTTGTCGGTGACTGTCATATAACTTGCCAATAGCCATATTGATCTCAGTTCCGAGCTCTGTTTCCGACCAAATCGTTTTCAATATCGAGCTTTGTGTTGTATCTAGCAATATCAATTAGATGGGGTGAATAAGTGATTCTGAATTGTTTTGAAACTATAATGCGGAATATTAACAAGTTTAAAATACAAACAGATATAGTTTGGAAATAGAGTTCAGAATATCATGTATAGAGATCTAAACGCAGTAAAGGAGATTTAGAGTAGAAAAAAGTGCATGCAAAGTTTATAGTGATTCGGCTTAGCAAGCCTATGTTCACTCTTTCACGATGACAGCCGATTGACTGGATTCCACTAAATGAATCAATAAAAGTTACAAGAGATATCACTCTTAATCACTTTTACAAGAAACTCTCAAAGGTACAGCTTGTAGCTCATTAGAACAAATATGTGAATCCGAACAACTCAAATACTTTGGAATTGTAAGTTCTTATCTCTCTCGGCTGGTTAGCATAGATCTTCCTTTTTTACTCCTTTATTCCCAAACTAGCTGTTGGACAAGTCTTCAGAGGATCGCCCTTCAATCATTGATTGAACGTTTTCAATCGCGATTGAATCGAGACCGTATCTGGGAAGATGTAGTAGCCGTTGGAGTTGAGTTTGAACTCCTCAGATTCGGTCGCCGATACAACTAAATATTCAGTTTTTATAAGTACAGTTAATTCAAATATTCAGCAAACCTTATTCTTGGAAGGTAATATCCAATCGTAGATATTCTCTTGATCTAATTGGAAAATAATCTTGTCAATCAAAGATTACGGACTTCCATAAATAATACTGCCAATAATGGAAACCCACCAAACGTGGGTCTTTAGAATCAGTGAGAAAGATATTGCAGAATCCGAACATTGTTCAGAAGCGGTTTTAAGAAGTTAGAGACTCTCTCAAACCGAACACACTGGAATAGTGACTCTAAGCTACGATAAAGTCCTTGCCGACGTGTCACACAAGTCTTCTCAAGATTAAGTCTTCAAAGACAACCTCTTCCTCCATCTGAATAAAAGACTTTGACTATCTCGAAAGCAAATATATTAGGACTATCGGTTGAGTCCGAACATCGGGTTTGGAATCGTTCACATGTTCACCTTGAAATAAAATATTCATAGGCATTAAATAGATTCTTTCTAAATAAGGATAATTTTGTCAGAATCAAAATATTCAAAAGAAATGTTTTCTCAACACTTTGCTTCAAATCGATTTCAGTACCGAGCTTTGTTTCTCACGAAATCAACTCTGCATCAGTTATAAAGAGCTAATTTTTAATGTAAACATATATCTACTTTTAAAAGAATTAAACATTTGAAAATGGATTATGAGTACCTCTAAAGGTCAAATAGAAAATTTTCGGACTCCATGATCCACGCTTACTTTTACTTTTATCTTCAAACCATAAAATTTGAACACGCGACCATGATCGACACGTCCTACGTATCATCACTATGGCGAATCGTCACCAACGGTACGACCTATATTCATTGAAGTTCTTTTTGGAGAGAACAAGTAGTGTACATAAGCATCGCTCTATTTAAAAGGACCTATCATGGGGTCAAAACAAGGAGGTAGTTAGACATGAGAGATAACTGTGTTTTATTTCCGTCCAAAAAATTTTCATCCAATGTAAGAAAAGAGCAAGAGAGGAAGAAGAAAATAAATAGCTTTTCTTCTAGAAGAACAATTATGCAATGTTTTCATTAAAGCAATATTACATACAGATCAAGTGAGACATATTCGGAGGCGCAAACTCGCGTTTTCCAGTGTGCGGTTGCATCTTCGACCGTCGGTAAGTCGAGCATTGGTGAGTTGATTGTTGATCTTGGAATGCTGAGGTTCAACCGCTATTCCCAAAATCCAAAATTGGTATCAGAGCAAGCGTTGATTGTTTTCCGTACATCGTATTCATATTTTGCGTGGGTTAATATTTTTCTATTATTTTTGAGTGAGTGATCATGATTTGGACCCAACGAGTGCAAATTTAGCGCTTTCCAAAGGCAATCTTCCATTTTTTTGGGAGCGGCTAAGCTGACCATCCACCACGGAATGACGGTGGGACGGTCAGTGGTCAGCCACAAAATTGTTTGGTGGAAACCGAAAGACCCCCTTATTCTTTTTCAATTGTTGACTCCACATTTCCATTTTTTTTCCCCTTCTATGTTTGCTTATTGCAAGCTAAAACTGAGAGACAAAATCATAGGAAGGTCCACACAATCAATTTTCTTGAATATGAAGAAATAAAAAATAAATTGGATACCGTAATACAAATAATTGCACGTAGAAAAATATTAACACTTACTGAAAAGAAATCGTTGATGTCATTATATAGATCTATTAATTTAAAAGATGAATTAACACTTGAAACGTTAGATTCGCAACTAATAACAAAATCATTGCGTAATGAAGTAACTTCTCATTACTCAATGACAATGAATATTTCTTACTTTCCTGCAATCAAAGAAGCAAAATTAAGGAAAAATTGTCAAAAAAGTTTTAAACCTTTTACATTTTTACCAATTCAATCTTAGATCTTTTTTTCTTTTTTTTTTGTGAGAAGTCCTAGGCCTTTTAATTTTACCTATTCAATCCTTTTGATCGAAAATCGCAAATATGAAAGCCAACCGTCCTACATGGCATAATCGATATTGACATGGATAATTTTTAATAATATTTTAATATTTTTTCCTTTTTTTTTTCCTTCGGCATCAGGCGAAGGCAGCCCTTGCTATGAGATCTGCCCCCCGCAGGCCCCTGAGGAGGATAAACCAGAGCTTTGGGAACACGAAGAGAGTGATCGCATGGCAACATACGATTATTAGCTTGTGTTGTGCGTGCATGTGTATTTTAAGGCTGACAAGTCTCGAAGTCTGACAAAATGTCTTTGCATGTTCTGAAATCAGCAAGATTCGTATGGCTTCTGCACTTTCGCGTATGGAGCTGACCGATCAAAGTAAAGATGCTCTTCCCCTTGTAAAAATGTTCAGTGCAGGGAAGCTTGAAGCTAAAGGTGCGCATGGTGACACTTTCAAAAGAGAATTTCCTCTAAAAGTGGTACTTATAGAGTAAAAATCTATTTGGTAATACAACTTCTGAACCAGCAATTCGTTTGGTAAAAAATTTTACTTCAAAAAGAAATTTTTACTTTTGAAGTGAATTTTCACTTTTGAGATTGTTTTTCCCCCAATTTGTAAAGTAAAAAGAAAATTGCTTCTCAACTCAAAAAGCACTTCTTATCTCACCCTTCTTTCATTAGGCATCTCTCGCCTAATCACTCCTTTGCTGTCACCGCTCACCGCTACCAACCACCGACCACCTCCACCCAACGCTAATCGCTGGCGCAGCTTGTGGCCAACTGTCGACTACCGCCGCCTATCGTCCACTACCGCCCCCGGTGGCCAACCGCCCAACATCATTGCCCCGCCACCGACCACCACCGATCGCCGCCATTGCCCCACCAGCCGCCGCCAACCATTGCCAACCCTTGCCGACCACCAACCCGTCGTCCACAACTGCCCTTGCCGACCATAGCCTCCGACCTCTGCCAGCTGCTACCGACCATCGCCCTTCGCCGACCTCCGCCCCCTGTTGACCACCACCCACTGCCGCCAACCATTGCCGATTGCTATCACCGCCTGCTCCCGAAGTGAAAAATAAATAATAATAATTTATTTATAAAAAGAAAACAAATATTATTAATAATAAAAATTATTTGTTTAATGAAATTTAAAAAATTAAAAATGAAGTAGAAATTTTTCGATTGCTGACAATAATTCGTTGTAGAAGATTTTATGTTAATAATGTTTCAGAAGTAGAAATTTTCAATCGTCACCAAACGAATTTCTCCGATCAGAAATCAACTTCTGGCCAGAACTTGATTTCTAAAACAAAAGTGTTGCCATAGGGGTCCTATGCTGTCCACATTGAGTGCACTGAATGATCTATCCTCGTCATTTTAAATTTCTATTGTTTAAGATGGAGGGTTCTGGTTTTGACTTTAGTGTAAAGTAAATATCTTGTCAATGGATAAAGTTTTGATTTTCGATAACAATCTGTGTTTAGATATTTCTGTGAAGGTGAAAAAAATTCATTCATTTATTTACTATAAACTATGCAAGTGATCATTTAATATATATATTGAAAATCACACATTTTCGTGCAATAAAAGGAGATGGAGTTGTGCGCAGCAATTTGGATGAATTCGAATGGACGGCCAGAAAATATGAGGTGAGGCTTCCATTAAAGACCAGTTACACTTATTTATCACTTCACTCAATCAAATAATTTAAACCTCTCAAACAAGATTTATAAACATTAGAAAATCCGTGTCACTATACTCGCATCTTTGTGCACTAATTTAATTTCAGCAAATTAATAGCTATTTCAACTATATAATCTTTTTGACCAACAAAAAAACTGTATAATCTTCGACCCACAAAAAAAAAACTATATAATATACAAGTAAAGAGCATCACAGACCGATGAGTATACACATTATGATCAATCCCACTGCTTATATCTCAAATACAATATATTGCAATCGGGAATAAAGTACCTTCTATTAGGTTATATCTAAGCTAAAAGAGAATAAAAGTGGCTTTATAAAACCGACATGATAGTTATCTTCATGGGTTAACCAATAAATCCTCCAAATCACTTGGATATTGTTAACCCTTCGTTATGTTTTTTTGTTACCATATGCAAATACATATTAATTTTACGGGGTAAAGAAATATCTTCCACGTATGATTTTTCCAAGGAAACTTCTTTTTTCACCCTTAATAGCCGTAAAAACGATAAATAACAGAAAATGAGATGAAATTGGTTAATTACAGTAATACTAATAAATAATATTGCTAATATATATATAGCCAATTTTAACTACATAAAATATTCGAAGTAAAAGATTAGACAAACAAATCAAACAAAAAAAAATTCCATTTAGAAATAATATTGTGAGAACATGCCAGCATTATGTTGTTGCTAGCAAATACCACTATTTGATATTGGAGAGAAGTCGTAAATCTTGCAATTTTTATTTTGGGTTAATACCATGAAAAACCCTAAACCGGTACACTCGTGACAAATTTACCCCAAACTATTTTTTTGACCACGAAAAACCCAAACTGGTACATATGTGACAAATTTACTCCAAACTATTTTTTTTACCACCAAAAACTATAAACCGGTAAATTTGTGACAAATTTACCCTAAATTAATTATTTTGACCACGAAATACCTTAAACCTGTACACATGTGACAAATTCACCCCTCGTTAAATCGTCACTTTGTTTTGGCTTTTGGTCCGCTACGGTATGGGAGGACACAACCATTGGTGCTCCACCCATCCGTGCGCTATGGATGGTGTCATCGTACAAGAAGAGACTACCGAAGGAAGGAGGTTCACGATTTGACATAAATAGGTAAGCCTTAGGGGCGCCGGTAAGCGAAGATCCCGACCATGGAGACCATGGGGATAACCCGGTAACAATGATACGGAAAACAAGTTTTCGATCTTACAAAGAAAGGCGATGGCTCGAAGACCTCGTCTCTAATGCTTTTGCCTTCCACGAGACCGTACCTGTCGGATCCGAAGATCGCCTATCTCAAATTGATAAACCCAGAACAAATAGAGGGTTAAAACCCCATATTGGTATACCCGTCAACTATCACATGTCACTAAATCAACAATTTGATAGTTAAATTTAATGAAAATTAATAGAGAGTAAATTTGTCACATGTGTACCAATTTAGGGTAAATTTGTCACAGATGTACCGGTTTAGGGTTTTTTGTGGTCAAAAAAATAATTTAGGGTAAATTTGTCACAAGTGTACCGGTTTGGGGTTTTCCATGGTATTAACCCTTTTATTTTTAATAGCTATTTTTTTATTTTATTGCTGCAACTCCATTTTCTTTAATTCTTTCATTTTTCAAGGAAATTTAATTGTGAAGAGACATTTCGTTTAAAAAAAATTGAGATGAAGATCTACTTTTACAACTCAAAAAGTTATGTGCATTAATTAAACATGCTAACAAATTCGACCAAAAAAAAAAAAAAAAATGCTGGCAAATATATATAGATGCTAACTACTTCCATAAAATGAAGGTTAGGTAATGTGAAATAATTTAATCTTTAGAAGCAAATTAAAACACCTTAATAAGAAAAGTTTTTCATTTTTTTTATTATCTTTCTCTAGTGTCTTTAAATCATGGATACGTCGCTGATAAATTTGTTCAAATACACTGTGTGAAGTACATGTCGACGATGCGAGAGTCGAAGCTCTGATGACTCACCTAAGCGTGGGACGCTACTATATGATTCTACTCGATAATAACAATTCGAAAATGACGTGGAATCTACCTTCTCCACTATCACGAGAGAAAATATTTTTCTTTCGTTTATTTAAGAAAATATCCTCGAATTTTGCATATCAAAGTTCAGACGAAGCAGTACGAGATCTCTAGTCAGCTCCAGTCTTTCTCTTGCTATGATTTTTTTTTTTCAATAAGCACCCTTGACAAGTCAACCATCCAGTGTCAACGCAACGGCTCCTAGTGCGAGCGGCAACAAAACAACCTAAAACCCCGCCTCTCTTCTCCTCCGCGAAAAACCCTAATTTGATCTGCTCCCACATCTTCCCGCTAAATTCAGGCGAATCTTCCTGCCGGTTTCTTTCCTCACAATCAAAGAAGGGAAGTGATGCTCCGGAGAAACGTACGGCTGCGGAGAGAGTACTTGTACCGGAAGAACTTGGAGGGCAAAGAGCGGTTGCTCTACGAGAAGAAGCGAAAGATCAAGCAAGCCCTTGAAGGTGAAAGCCAAACCCACATGATCTGCTTTATGAATCCGCTTTCTTTGTGTATGCATATCGATTCATCTCGGTGGTTGTTCACATGTTTTGTTTTCTATTATTCTCAGAGGGAAAGGCGATCCCAACTGAGCTGAGGAACGAGGAGGCCGCTCTTCGGCAAGAGATTGACCTCGAGGATGAGAACACTGCTGGTACTTAGTCATCTACTATCTGCTTCTCCCATGAGAATGTTGAAACATGTGTTTGAATAATGTGAAATAATAATGTGAAATAGTCCTAGAGGATTCTGATCCGAGTGTTACAATTGATTTTTGTATCCGGAATCTCATACTAATGTCATAAGTTTCTGGTTGCTGTTTAAGACAGCATAAGTCATGAAAATTTGGTTGTTTTGGATTTTGGGGACTGCACATTTTCAGAGATGAGGTCTTTTTGTAAAGATGAAATTTCCAGCATAGTTTTTGAAGTTGAAGAAGGGGTGTCTGAATTATTCATTTGATGTCTACACCATGTGATGGTTTTCCTTTACAATTTATGAAGCCGATTTTTTGTTCAAGAAAGACAATATTGCTGATGTGCCTTTTGTGTTGCTCAAATGTAGTCCCGAGAACACACATTGATGATGAGTATGCACATGCCATGGAGAGAGATCCAAAAATATTGCTCACTACATCGAGGGATCCTAGTGCTCCTCTTAAACAGTTTATAAAGGTGGGTTTGTCTTCAAGGGAACCATTGTCTATTTGATTGGTTTGTGGTCTCCATTAGATGGCCACTTCGATAATGTAGTTGTAGTGGCAGTTGGCATTTCCCTCCTAATTGCTGTTTGTATGGTGCTACTTGCAGGAACTGACAATTGTATTCCCTAATGCACAGCGTATGAATCGTGGCGGTCAGGTCGGTGGAGTGTTCTTTCTCTAATTGTGATATCCTTCTATATGGTTCTGTTTTGTTCAGGAATTACTGATGCAAAATGAGGGCTGGTGAAATGCAGTGATTATTTGTTCTTTTGGTAGTATTGTATGATGTAAAACAAATATGATTTTCCATAGAAACGAGTCTGAAGTTTAGCTTCATTGTCTTCACGGGGGAGAATATAGGTGTGAGTGAAATTTGGAGTTTGGAGATTGTTATTTCTTTATTGACATGCCTAACAGAAGTTGGTAATTTAGCTAAATTAGATCCTCAATGTAGGTTATATCCGAAATTATTGAAACTTGCCGAGCACATGACTTCACTGATGTGATCTTGGTTCATGAACATCGCGGTGTGCCGGATGGTTTGATAATAAGCCATCTACCTTTTGGTCCAACTGCATATTTTGGATTACTCAATGTGGTGAGTGAATCGGAATCTATATTTTCCTCTTGATTTTTTCCTTGAGCTTTCTCTTGAGAACTATGTGCTTTAATTTTATATTTATGTAGGTTACAAGGCATGATATTAAGGACAAAAAGGCGATTGGCACTATGCCCGAGGCCTATCCTCATTTGATTCTTAACAACTTCTCGACCAAGGTAAACATTAATCAGTAGAATCTCTGTTTTTCTGTTATTTATGCTTTGTTTTCTTGAAATTGTCCCTTGACAAACCCAGCAGTGGATTGCCACCGAAATTCATATCATATACTGCACAAAATAACATGACTTCCGAGCGGTTTACATGCTCTCCGAGCACTTTTGGTGAACTATTGTTGAACTTTTGTTTCTTTTTTTTTTCTTTTAAAAATATGTGACAATTAAGAGTATGCGTGAGAGTAGGGAGCTGATTAATATTTTAAGAGAAAAGGAATGCGCTAATTGAAATGATCTATGAGATAAGCAATATGATTGACAAGAGTTTCACTTTGAGCTGTGGGATGTCTACTTATTCTAAAGCATTATTGTGGTATCATGAGATTGAGATCTGTTTCTCTCTGGCAATGCAAAATAAATTAGTCATTGATATTGAATGGAAGGCTTCTGGTCGAACGCAGGTATACTAGACAACTCGATCTTATTAGATGAAGGTTTTGATTTCTTTTATACGTTAATGAAACTTCCCCTCAGTCCAATTATACATGTTATCTTGAATTGTGAAATTACGAAGTAATTGTTGCAAGATATTTATCCTTTGTAATTGGTGCAAATAAGTATATTATCTTGGTTTGGTTTACGGGAAGTTTTTGTGAACGATATCCATTTGTCTACAGTTGGGACAAAGAGCGGCCAATATTTTAAAGCATCTCTTTCCAGTGCCTAAGCCTGATACCAAACGCATTGTTACTTTTGCTAATCAGTCAGATTACATTTCCTTCAGGTTTGTTCTGTGTTTACACATCACCAACCAAACCACCCCAACCCCCCTTCCCCGCAGATATTATCTGTTTATGTGGTTAATGTGTTCTGGTTAATGTAATTAATGTCTCTGTCATCCCCTCTTTTATTCAATGGTTCTTTCCTTTCTTCAAAGGCATTTCCGATATAATGGTTCTAAGTTGAGCATCCTTCTCATCTACACACTAAGGCGGGCATAAATCTGTGTGAATGTGCTAGAATATGGATGATTGCAATATAAACTGGTTGCCATTTGTTGTACTTGTCTTTTGATAAGGACTAGGTTTCTGCATCTGCTGTTCCCCGGAAATGTATTTGTCTTGCAGCTACAGCTCGTTAAAATTAATGTTTCTCAAGATGTTGGCATTATCAGGAAACAAGCAATTTAACGTAGACCTACATTCTCTAGTATGATTTTTATGAGAAATGATGGGCCTGATATGTTACCATTTCCATTATTTAATTGGTGCCATCATGTGGATGTGCAATGCTTTCCCCGTGACATCCTTTTCTCCTACTAGCTTAATGAGAATGAGTGTGTTGAGGGCATCCATATAATCTTTATTCCAAGTGAAGACAAATCTTTGTTTTTCTTCTTTGCGTTTTACTGCCAGCAATATCGAGGGTTATGTATTTTTATCCAACAAAGTTTAGTGAAAATACTACCTAAGGATTTATCCTTGCTATTAATCTCTTGGAGACCTAGAAAACATATAGAATTAGGAGAAGTTGCAACAGTACTTCTGTAATCATAAAAACTTAAAGTGCCAGAAATTACGAACCCTGGAACTTCTCCCACCATTGAATAGACTAGGATTTTCAAAATTCGAAGTCATTACTTGGTTTATTGCAGCTTGTAAGTCAGAAGTAACTTCTTTCCTTTAGGGAGAACCTGATCATCGAGGCTCCAATTTATCCTTCACCATCCTTTAACATGTGATAGCATTTTGTGATTGGTCTACTTATCAATGTCATATGACTCATGCTTCATGGTGCCAGCATTCTCATTCCTACCTTTTGCTGATTCATTTGTGCAGGCATCATCTTTATGAGAAGCATGGCGGTCCCAAAGGTGTCGAGCTTAAGGAAATAGGCCCTCGGTTTGAATTACGCCTATATCAGGTAATTTGGCAGTTATTGTGTGAGGCATGGAAAGTCAGTCTATTTGTTATCCCTTGTATTACGTTCTTGTAGAAGGATATGTTCTACTAGGGCCAGGGCCCATGAAGCACGGATATATACATCGCATAGATGTTTCTGTAATTCCCCCTCTTCCGTGGGGAATTTTGGAGACTTCATGCTTTTTTTTTTTTGTTATCATGATTTCTACGATAGTTCTGTTGTGGAGACATGGAACTATATTATTTGTTCTCAAGCTTTAAAGTAACTGTAAATGTTAGATTCTTGAAACCTTAGATGTTGGTTTTTGTTCTTTCTGTAATTTATTTTTTCTGCCTAGCCTGCATTATGTACCTTGGTTCCCATTTTTCTCTCTTATATTCTCCTTGGATGATTCAGGTAAAGTTGGGCACAGTGGATCAGACTGAAGCTCAAATTGAATGGGTCATCAGGCCATATATGAACACATCAAGTAAAAGGAAGTTCATTGGAGACTGATGGGTATGGCAAATGTTTCGATGCATTTGTCTCTTAGAAATTCCCCTGGATAGCTCGTGACCATCTTCAACCCTGGATGCTCTGCCTATGAGAAGAATGTGGTGGAATGTGCACTCCGGAGTCCTCTTTGTTTCTCCTTTGCTCATTAAATGCTTTCTAGGGCCCCGAGAACGTAACCACTGGTGTTGTAATTCAAATTTCCTTTACTAGAACTGAGAGTTTGTAGTATGTTCCTGTTATATATAGGAGGGCTACTTGGGCTTTTCGTTCTTGTTTGGACTATCATTAACGTAGCATCCTACTTTCTACATTACATTGAGATGAATTTCTTTCTCCATCTAAAGGTGAGATATCGCCCCTCAGGCAAGACAGATTTCCTCTCCTCTATCACATGATGGTGGGATTCCGCTGCATGGGCAATTTGTGAAAAGGTCAATATAAAATTGTTCCCTCCATCTTTAACTCTTAGTCTGTTCTGAGGTGATGATGGATTTTGCCACTGCCATGTGAGCTAACTTCAAAGTTATCCGAAAGGCTTAGACAATTGTTTAAGATGATGATGTCCTGTCTTGTAGACGTCGCTATTCGCAAAAATCACCATCACTTGAGTTGAATCAGCTACTTGTAATTGACCATGGTTCTAGAATCTCACATCTCTCAGGTTCTTGAGCGTATGTGGTTGTCAGAATTTTCAGGCTTTTCCATGGCTGAACCGAACTAACTCGGCTGAAAATATCCCATTGTGAACACCTCCTTTTGCTGCCTGAGGACATGAGGACCCTGCTTCCATCTCTTCAGTACTTGCATCTGTGCGATTGACCAGGAATTGGATCAGTTCCATAGGGAGGTTTGCCCCTTGGCTTGAAATCTCTTGAAGTTGGGAATTGCAGCCGACTGGTTGCAAGCAGGATGGAATGGAGTTTGCAAAGTCTGCCTTCTGTTAGCTACATGTGTATCCACGGCAAGTGCGATGAGGCAACGTCGTTTCCAGATGACGGGCTGTTACCACCCACCATTATATCTCTATACATCTCGACTTTCAGAAATTTGAAGTCTCTGAAATGTGAGGGGCTACAATACTAGACATCTCTCATAATGTCGAGCATCTGGGGATGTGGTCAGCTACTGCGTATGTCTCTCGAGGGGCTTCACAACTCTTTTACCTCTCTCGTTATCTATTCTTGTCCTTTGCCGAAAGAGAGGTGCTAAAAGGGGAAAGATTGGTTGAAGACTGCTCACATCTCCTGTATTCAGCTCGATGATGAAATCATCATCTAACCAAAAACAGGAGTAGCAGATGCCGTGTGTTGTCTAGTTTCAACGTGTTAACCGATTCAGGCTCCACGGCTTCCAAGAGAGAGTTTAGTCTAGTCTGCCCATTAGATTGTTGGGGACCTTCTTGATGATTTTCTCTTTCTTTTCTTTTTCCCCAACCCGGAGGGTGATTGTATCTGCTTAGTGAATCCGATACTGCTGTGTGCCTTTTGATGTTTATATCCTGTTGGATGCAACCATTGTGTTGCTTCTTCTTGTTACTTCATGCCGACAGAAGATCATGTCCCGTCCATCTACTGGTCCTTCTGCTTTTGTCATTTGAACAAACAAAACGGTTTTTAACGAACAATGCAAAGGGCGTAACCCATGTGGAAAATTAATATATCAGTTAGGTCACTATTCACTAGCTTGTAATCAGTGTCTCACAACTTAAATATTAATCGTTCTGTTTGATTGGATTGAGGTGTCCATTAGATGGCCACTTCGATAATGTAGTTGTATTGGCAGTTGGCGTTTCCCTTCTATTTGCTGTTTGTATTGGTGCTACTTGCAGGAACTGACAATTGAATTCGCTAACGCACAGCGTATGAATCGTGGTGGTCAGGTCGGTGGAGTGTTCTTTCTCTAATTGTGATATCCTTCCATATTGTTCTGTTTTGTGCAGGAATTACTGATGCAAGACCAGGGCTGTTGAAATGGGGTGATGATCATAGAAACGAGTCTGAAGTTTAGTTTCATTGTCTTCAGGGGGGAGAACATAGGTGTGAGTGAAACTTGGAGTTTGGAGATTGTTAATTCGTTATCGACATGCCTAACGGAAGTCGGTAATTTAGCTAAATTAGATCCTCAATGCAGGTTACATCTGAAATTATTGAAACTTGCCGAGCACATGACTTCACTGATGTGTGATCTTGGTTCATGAACATCGTGGTGTGCCGGATGGTTTGATGATAAGCCATCTACCCTTTGGTCCAACCGCGTATTTTGGATTACTCAATGCGGTGAGTGAATCGGAATCATATTTTCCTCTTGATTTTTCCCTTGAGCTTTTCTCTTGAGAACTAGGTGCTTTGATTGTGTATTTATGTAGGTTACAAGGCATGATATTGAGGACAAAAAGGCGATTGGCACTATGCCTGAGGCCCATCCTCCTTTGATTCTTAACAACTTCTCGACCAAGGTAAAACTTTAATCAGTAGAATCTCTGCTTTTCTGTTTTTTTTTTTTTTTTGATAATCCAGGATCCGCCAGTCGTAATCTGCTTTTCTGTTGTTTATGCTTTGTTTTCTCGAAATTGTCCCTCGACAAACCCGGTGGTGGATTGCCACCGAAGTTCATATCATATACTGCACAAAATAACACGTCTTTCGTGTCTTGTTCTTTTCTCTTGAAAATACGTGACAATGAAGAGTATGCTTGAGAGTAGAGGACTGACTAATATGTTAAGAGAAAAGGAATGCGCTAATTGAAATGATCTATGAGATAAGCAATATGATTGACAAGAGGTTCACTTTGAGCTGTTGGGATGTCTACATATTCTGAAGAATTAATGTGGTATCGCGAGATTGAGGTCCGTTTCTCTCTGGCAATATAAAGTAAATGAGTCGTTGATATTGTACGGAAGGCATACGGTCGGACGCAGGTATATCGAACAAGTCGATCTTGTTAGAAGAAGGCTTGGTTTTCTTTTATAGGTTAATGGAACTTCCTCTCAGTCCAATTATACATGTTACCGTGAATTGTGAAATTATGAAGTTTTTGTGAATCGATATCCATTTGTCTACGGTTGGGACAAAGAGCGGCCAATATTTCAAAGCATCTCTTTCCAGTGCCTAAGCCTGATACCAAACACATTGTTACTTTTGCTAATCAGTCAAGATTACATTTCCTTCAGGTTTGTTCTGTGTTTACACTTCACCAACCAAACACCCCCACCCCCGCGGATATTGTCTTTTTACGTGGTCCATATGTTTTGGTTAGTGTAATTCATGTCTCTGTCATCCCCTCTTTTATTCAATGGTTCTTTCCTTTCTTCGAAGGCATTTCCGATATAATGGTAGCATAAATCTGTGTGAATGTGCTAGAATATGGATGATTTGCTATATAAACTGGTTACCATTTGTTGTACTTGTCTTTTGATAAGGACTAGGTTTCTGCATCTGCAGTTTTCCGGAAACTCATCTGCATCCGATCTACGTGATTCGCTTTTGGTGGTATGCTAAGTAAAGTAGATGAGTTTTAGTTGGAGAAGCACGGAACAACCCACCCAGTTCTAATGAGAATTGTATATTGTTACAACGAAACGTAACCTGCAAGAGTAACTTTACAATAACAAATTAGAAAAATGGAAAGAGCACCTCTCCCACGGCTACCACTCCCTTGACTACATATACTCCCCATCAATTTCAGTTCCGGAGACGCACACAACGAGAGAGATGCAGCGAAAAGAAATGGCGAGGCTGCCAAGGTGGCATGCAGGGGCTGTGGAATTGTTGCGCGTTAAAATCCCTCGACAAGGCTTTGCTGGTAATGGGTTCTAAGCCCAGATTGACTATGGCCCAATGAAGGTTGCTTACGCGAGAATCTCTTATCGAACTTAATCCGTTCGTTTTCCGAAAACGAGTTCTGGGTCGATTTTGGACAGAGAATGTCAAATGCAATAGATTTACACAAAAGGACGCGTTACAAACGAGCTTTTGACAACTTCGACGACCCAATGTGCAATAGTAACAGTATGTGACAGACTTCGACGTGACCCTGGAATTGAATCGACAGGATCGGGAGATAATATAGGACACAATGCTGGAATTCAATCGACAAGACTGGACGGGGAATTATAGGACACAATACCGGAATTGAATCGACGGATCTGGACAAGATGGGTGAAGGGTGCAACACCGGAATTTAATCGACGGTGCTGAACCTAATGAGTAGACGCTGGAATCTAATCGACGATACCTAACTCTGGATATGATACTCACCGGAATTGAATCGACGACGGGGATCAGAAGACTACAGCTAGGCTAGGCTAAAGACTAAAGGTTAAGAGCTAAGAGCTAGTTTGAAAATGCAAGTGTTTTGGATTTGTTGTGTGTGTGTGTATCTTGCTATTGCGAGGTATTTATAGGCAAGCTCTTTAGTAACCGCCGAGCGGTTTCTTCCTTTGGCCCCACGTTTTGCTCTTTTCCATAAGCCACGTGGATGACGGTTTCCTAGTCTTCGCGCCTTTTCTTTTTACCTCGTGGGGATTACCGCCAACCGCTTCGATCGTGGCCTCCCTCCGCGCGCTTTTCTTGTTCTAGAAGGAAGTGGCACCAGAATTTATCCCGACAGGTGGCACCTTTCTGATTGAAACGTTCATTGCTTCAGTGTTTCTTCCCGTAGCTGATTATCGCTTCCTCACGTGCTTGTCATAAGTCTCTCTTGGATTATTTTAAGTGTCAACATATGCCCCCTTAAAAGATGTAAATCGAAGATTTACCTCTTTTAAAATATCTTCCTCTGGTTTGGTGATCTCCAAATGTACAAATGATGATTACGCTTTCCCTTTGATCTCTTTTCCCAAAACGCAACCTTTCGACTTCGTCCTGTGTACTGGCCCTTTCTTCGTCTTACTTTTAAGGATCTTGAAAAAAATCCCAATTGTCGTCTTTCCTCATCAGCAGTTTTCCTTGAACCCTAAACCCCTTTTTTCCGAGTATTCCAAGCTCTCATGGCGACCGAAACCCCCGAGTTCCTTCCTCACCAGTTCATCGCTCGCTTCGATGGGATTATCAATAGTGATGATGCTGATCACTGTTTTCTCAAGTTGTTGAACAATCACCGAGAGTATACCGGTCTTATTCTTGGGCCCAGTCTTCATGATCACCACCATATTCCGTTATCTCTCCAGTCTTGCTTCCCAATGCGGGCCGATGAGCAACTTCCAATTCAAGCCTCTCCACTAAAGGACATTTGGTCCATGCCGGCTCAGCGATTTAGGAGCTTTCCGTCATTTGATGACAGGGCTTATGCCTGGTTCCAAAGGCTTCAAGAGGATATTCCAACAGTTGGTCTCTGGGAAACGGCGCAAATTAGGACCGCCATTGAGGTCAGCATGTTGTCCCATGATTTGAATAAAAGTCTTTTGGGGTCCATTATAAGCTTCTAGTCCTCCTCCATCAATTGCTTTTTCTTCCCATGGGGTCCCATGTTTGTAACCCTTTTAGATACCTTCGCCATAGCCGGTCTCTCCCCTTATGGAGCCTCTATCAAGAATCCGGGAAAAACCAAGGATTGCCCCATCTCTGACGATACTCTCGCTTACGGGAAGTTCATCGATGCCCATAGTAAAACGTCCGGGGATGTCTCCCTCGAAGAACGAACAACCTTCCTTCTTTTTTGGCTGTCGAAATATCTATTCTTAAGCCCAACGCTCAAAGTGTCCAAGGATTATTATGACCTTGCCTTACTCCCGGCAAAAGGGAATTTTGTTGCCCTTGGCCCTCTTGCTCTAGCGTCTCTGTACAGGAGTATTTCTTATGCTGCTCGACTAATGTCGAATTTCGAAGAGGATGGTGTGCTATCAGGTCCGCTCTGGATTCTCCAAGCCTGGGTCGCATTCTACTTCCCTTTCATGTTTGAGAGCGTCCCTTCCTTCAATCATAACATGGTTCCTTTGAAGCTTGGCATACGACTACTTCAAGCTGTCCCCTTGAAGGTCCCCGGTGATATTCGACCTTTTCGGTTCTTTCTTCGACGACTTCTGTCTCACGAGACCGATCGAATAGATTTCTTTCCTTATCGCTCGGGCGAATTCGATTTTTGTTTTAACTCTCGAACCTTAAAACGGTTCAACCACCGCGATTTTTGGACCTTTGTCCTCTTCCCTCGGGACCTTCCAATCAGGCTATGTTTTAAAGGGAGATTCTATCCTGGCTTTGAACCATATTCCCCCCAATCTTGCGCTAGGCGGTTTGGCCTTCGACAAGCAGTGCCTATGCCCATCCCTTATCTCATGGATTTCCCATCGATGGACAAGAAGATCTATAACATCAAGATTGATGGGCCGTTTACCTTGTGTGCCGAAATTACCACCATGATGTATCGGCGGTTTTCGGGGGACATCCCATCAGCACTTCGTTTAGGTCCCGGCGTGACTTCTGAGTTTACGACTTGGTGGACGTCCTTCGCCTTCGAAAGCCCTTTCGAAGATGCTATCTCATCCATTCTCCAGAGTAGCCGGATACAGCCCTTTGGTCATGTCTTGAAGAAAACTGGGAAAAAGGGTGCAACCAAAGCTCTCTCGATTGGTGGTCGCAAGCGTCCGACGATCGTTTCTGGTGAGTTTCTTTCTTCCTAACTCTCTCAATATTACTGGCCCGGAGTGATTTTTGCTTTACTTTCGCTGTTAGGTGACGATTCTGATGATGGAGCTGATGAGGAGACGCTCACTTCTCTTAAACGGCGAAAGATGGTAGCGAAGAAAAGCAAATCTCCAGCGGAATCCCCAATAGTCCCTCAACACGTCGAAGCGTCTTCGACCGCTTGTCTTGAAGATTCTTTGGTAGATCTTGATCCACCCGCCGGAGGGTCTAGCAATATTGCCATTGCTGAGGATCCGTCCGAACCCGCGGCTCCTTCGCCTACAGAGCTTCAAGGGGAACCTTCTTCGATGATCCTTGCCATTGTCCCGACCCCGATGGTCGAAGCTCCTTTAATAGCTGAAGGTTTCTCAACATCCCAAGACCCTTCATCTGCGGATATTATCTGGGATCTTCCTGCTGCTTCTCTCCTTCTGTCGCCCATCGAAGACGTTCAAGCTCATCCCGCTGGATCTTCTCACTCTTCAGATCACCCGAGTATGCCCGAATCAAGCGGCTCACCCGACTCAGAGATTTTCAGCAAACCGGGAATCATGCTATCTTGCTCCCTCGACCTTGTTCATTCGGGGGTAGCCTCTTTTGTTGACAATCCATCGAATATTCGAAACATCCAATCCGTGATGGAGTGGTCGGTCAAAGAGGAAATCAGCGCGAAGCTTCCCCAAGGCTTGGTCCGCCGGCCGAAAGCATTCTTGGAGCACTTTCCTACTCCCTTTATGCATTTTTGACAATGTTGGGACAAGGTGCTTGCTCTGTCGAATTTTCCCGACCAGCTCTTTTCCCCTAGCTCCGAGACCCAAAAGGCGAGGCAACTTGTAACCCAAGGAGAACAATCCCTTCAATCCACCGTCGACGAGCTTGCTGTTTTGGATAAGAAGGAGGCTACCCCGGAGCAACAAAGGCTGGCGATAGAGAGAGAACTAGAGGAGACTCGAAGTCGGCGATCAACAAGATTTTCTCGTCGATCCTCTATAGAAGATCAACCGAAAACGCTCGCGGCTTCCTTAGAAGAGAGGAAACGAGCCGATTGCGCTCGGGTTATGCGGGCAGTAGTAGACCGACGTCATACTAGGAATATGTACATAGATAAAAATAAGAAGTTTGAACGTTTACTCTGTGAACCGCTTGAGGGGATCAAGGCGGCTTTGTATCCTGATTTTTGTCAATAAAATCTCCCCTTCTTTCTCCTTATTTTCCGTATTGCATTCTGCCACGATCCATGTAATTGCCCACGTCCGAGTAACTGCCATCACAATCCCGAGTCGGTTACTTCAAAATCCCTTATAAATAATGATTGCCTCCAAACGAACTTTGCTATCAAGTTCACATGAGTACTCGCGCAGCTCCCCGCTTGTCGCGCTTCGACGCTTTCTCTCACAATGAGGCCAAAATGGAACTTTCCTTATCCTTCATGGATCACCAACCCAGCAATGGTCACATAATTTTGAGTCCGCATCTCACAAGTTTGCCACCTCCTTCTTCACTGATTAATTGCTTTCCCCGCTTCTCTCAAGAAGTCTTACCCTTCGAGCAATCTATTATCCGTGCCTCTGCTTGGTCGTCGAGTAACTATAGATTTTCTTCATACCCAAGCTTCGACTATCGGTTTTACAACCGGTACAAATGATTAGAAGGAGAAGCGGCTACCACCTGGGCACATGCCAGAATAGATGTCCTATTGTCCTTTTACGGTACATTCATTGATCCTTCGGAGTATGGCCTCGTCGGTAGTTTGTGTTGCTTTTGGTCACCGTCATCGAACTGTTTCTTTTTGCCTATTGGTCCAGTGACCCCTACCCTTCTTGATATTTGGTTTCGATCGGGTCTTTCTCCATTTATCGATGGTGACCCTCAACCTCCGGACGACCAATTTTCCCTTGATATGTCCTGCTGCCTTGACTCGCCATATGGCGAATTCATGGATCGCCATGTTAAACCTTCGGGACCCATTCTTCTCGAGGAACATACAGCCTTCATTTTATGTTGGCTTTGCAAATATGTCTTTTGTCTCCCCACATGTCGAATTTCCTCAGAATTTCTTGATATGGCCTATGAACCGGCATGTGGTGTTGATGTTGGCCTAGGCCGAATGTTCCCGGCTGCATTATATCGGGGATTGTCGGATGCTCAATCTTCGCTGATGGATAATCATCCCGCCCCCTTTTCGGGTCCTTTATGGATTCTACACCATTGGGTCCGAGTGTACTTTCCTCATATGTTTTTTGATCAAGCGCTCACTTCGACGACCGAATCCTCGAAAAGGGGTGATGTACCCATGGCGTTCAATCGGGCCCTTCACTGTGCCCCCGACAATCTTACCACTTTCGACAACTTCCTTATTGAACCGTTGTCTCTCCCCGGTTTTGATTTCTCCAGGCTGCCCGTCGATAATGATATCTATAGCTCCTCCAAAGCAGATCCCGATTCTCGTCTTTTCTGGATGAGCGTGTTAATCCCAAATGACTTAACCATGAATTTGTCCCGTGGCGGCAAATTCTCATCGGGATTTGAAATTTATAATCCTCATTATTGTGCTCGCCAATTCGGGCTTACTCGGGGGATTCCAATGCAGGTGGTGTATTCCATGAATTTCCCTTTTCTCGGTCGCAGAGAGGAGGTGATCGACCTGATGGGTCATATCGAAGCCGTACACGCTGTTCTCGGACGCTTTGTATTTGTCGGCTTCTCCGGCCACTCTTGTAGTACCTCATTTTTCGACAAGTGGTGGCTCTCCTACCGCTCCTCTTTGTTCTCGACCGGTGCAATGGACGTCCTCTCGAAAGTCTGTCGACACTCATTGGGCTTGCTGCATCCTCTAAGAAGACCTGCTTCTTTCGTTATTCCGGGCATCATACTTGAGCAACCGGTCGATGAAGGTAAACCCTTTGTTGATATAGACAATCTGATAATGAAAGTGGGCACTTCTCCGCATTCTTGCTTGATGTAATTATTGATCCGACTTTCTTCCCGGATGATTCACCGGCTTCCGATGGCCGCACGGATGACTTACCCAACAAATCGTGGGTTGTTCATATGAACATGGCGAGTGCCTCGGGCGGCCCATCGAATACTCTTCGCTGCGACTATTCATACCTTCGCGGCAAGTGGTCACGCCCGCATGACTTACTAGGAGGAGGATATGCTTACATATGTAACCAAATGTCCGTCGAGGACGATATCAAAGCTCTCCTTGCTTTTTCGGCCCATTTGCCCTATCCGGTCCAATGTCGTGCCCTTGGATTTGCCATTAATGAACTCTTCCTCACATTTAGCTCGGCTTTAAGGTCCTTTAGGATAAAGCAGCATGAACTAGTGATTATCGACAAGTTGGAAACAGATTCCCTTCTTGCTGACAATGAGCCGGCTTATCGACGTAGTGTTCTTGATACCCTGGAAAGTGACGGTTGTACCACTCTGCAAGTTCTATCTGCACAATTGAAGGCAATCAAACAGCAAGAGGCAATTTGTGAATCATCGCACCTTGATATGATGCAGGCCGGTCATCGAAAGGAGGCAATTGTTGACGCCAACCGCAATAGTGAAATGCAACTTCATAGTTTCGTCTTGAGTCTTGAACAACACGTATTGTAATCCATTGTTGCTAGTTCCATATTAATGTCACCTGTCCTTATCATCTTATTCTATCATTGAACTGCCGGTCTTAGTGTCAATTCTCCAAAGTTCATCATGACGCGATCTTCTCAGGATCACCCTTTTTCCATGCGGCATTTAATGAAAGGCGTCGTTTCCGATTTCTTCTTCCGAATTCAAATCGTTATGACGGTTCGTCGTGGTTAATAGCCAGCGGAAAACCCGCCACTCGCGCCATTATGGTTGCTTATGTGTTTCACCAATCACGATATACCTTCTCGCCTCGATAACCGTCCGCTATCCTTTATTGCCTCGATCGTCGGAAGGTCGTGGGCGGATACTCGACATCGTGGGACGAACCGTTCCTTGGTCTTTATCTATAAATAGGGTCACTTGCCCGGAGTGCGTCTTCATCCGAACCCTTCTGCCTTTGATTCTTAGAGAAAACTTCCTCAAAGCCTTAATGGAGCGTGCTTCTTCTTCTACGGCTTCGTCTCCCCTTACATACTTCAGCCGTGAGTTCTCGGCTATCCGGAGGGAGATTATCTCCCTTCTGAGTTACACCTACACCATGCTGGTGGTGAAGCCGCGAGCCCTTGATAAACTTCACAACCTGCTCAACCGTTCTGCGCCTCAAAATCTTCCCTCCGACCATCCGTTCCGGTCGGACTATGAAGAGTTTGTCACGCTCTTCGACTACGGGCTGGATAAGTTTCGCCGGAATCTGGCGACCATGTCTCAGCATGATCTCACCGAACATGAAGTTTGGTGTAAGATCGAAGAGATTGAGAACGGAGAAGTGGTGCACAAGGAACTCTGCAACGTCCAAGAAGCCCTCCATGCCTCTCATGCTAGCGTCCTTCAACTTCGGAACATTGTTTCCGACCGCCTGACTACCAGCCAGCGACACTTGCGAAGGCCTCTCAAGGAAACCGAGCAGCAGGAACATGAACTGGCTGAAGCCTGTGAGACCCGTTCCTTGACTTCCATTGGGCCCCCTTTGGAGGGTCCGAAGGCCATGTTGGACTCTACCAATGGTCTTCTGCAGGGTCAGAAAGAGCACCTTCAGCGGCTGGAGGGCGAGAAGGACAGGCTGGAGGCGACACTGGAAGAGTTGGCTGAAGCTCATCACCGCGCGCGGGAAGAGAACGCCAAGTTGGAGTGCCGGCTGCGGGGCTTCGTGGTTCGTTTCGGGGAGCACTTCCAGTGAAGGTTTGTTGGGGCGAGCGTAAGAGAGAGAGGAAGGAAGAGAGAAAGAGAAAGAAAGAGAGAAAGATGGGGAAAGAGAGAGAGAGTGATGGATGTATTGAAGTTTTATGAATGAATTGGATTTTCTCACTCCTTGTCCTCTAACCCTTCCCGCATTTCCCACATCGATGGGTAGAACTTTTTTAAATACTTCCCGTTGATTGAGCGTTGTAGTTCTCTTCCATCAATTTCCATTACTCGATATGCATTTCCCGGGAGGGCGTCTACTATCAAGTATGGTCCTTCCCACTTCGACGACCATTTGCCGAATTTTTCGCTGTCGAGGTTCATAGGCAAAATAGTCTTCCACACCAAGTCTCCCACGTCGAAACGCTTGGCTTTCACGTGTTTGTTGTAAGCCTTGGCAACCCTTCGCTTCTGAGCCATCAATTTTTCCAGTGTTGTGGCTCGGTTTTCTCCCAATTCATCAATATTGGTGTACATCATTTCATCGTATTGCTCTTTAGCCATACCATCCTGGAGTTTTACTCTTAATGATTGCACCGTAATCTCCAGGGGTAACACGGCCTCTTGTCCATACGTTAGCATGTAAGGAGTGACTCTAGTGCTTGATCTTTTAGAAGTTCGATAAGCCCATAACACCGTCGACAACAATGAGTCCCATTCCCTTGGGTTGTCCTCCGGATGCTTTTTAATCAATCCGATGATTATTTTGTTGGAGGCTTCTGCTTGGCCATTAGCTTGAGCGTAATAGGGCGTCGAATGAATCATCTTGATACCCCTCGACTTAGCAAAGTCTCGTATTTCTTGGCCCGTGAAGACTGTCCCTTGGTCAGCAGTGATAGTCTCTGAAATTCCAAATCGATGAATAATTCGCTCTTCGATGAACTCCCTAACCGTTTTTTGTGTCACGCTTTTATATGACGCAGCTTCAACCCATTTTGTGAAGTAATCTGTGGCTACTAAAATGAAACTGTGCTTCTTCGACGAGGGAGGATAAATTTTCCCTATTATGTCCATTGCCCAACCTCGAAAAGGCCACGGCTTGATAATTGGATTCATCGGTGCGGCAGGTACTTGCTTGGATTGGTCCATGCCTTTGGCACGATTGACACCCCTTCGCGTAATCGATGCGATCTTGGGTGATTGTTGGCCAAAAATACCCATGTCGCCTTAACAACCACTTTGTTTTCAATCCGGCCTGATGTGCACCACGGATCCCTTCATGGACTTCCGTCATGACTAGCATTGCTTCCTCCCGCCCTAAGCATTTGAGAAGCAGTCCGTCGATTGTCTTTCGATACAACTCGTTGTCGATCAACAAATATTTTAAGGCTTTCCTTTTGAAGTCCCTACCGCCAGAACCCGGGTTCTTCAAGTAGTTTACCAAAGGGGTTCTCCAATCTTGTTGGCTGCCGGTCTTTCCCGAGCTTTCAGATTGCTCAATCATCATTACCCGAGCATCTATCGATGGTAAGGTCCTTACCTGAGTAATGATGTGGTCCGCTAGTTCCTTCGATATACGATATCCCGACGCCATCCGAGCCAATTCATTAGCTTCTGAATTTTCACTCCTCTTGACATGGACTAGCTCGTATTCGACGAACTTCGACAACAATTCTTTTGCCAGGTGGTGATGCCTAATAATGTTTTCATTCAAACATTGATACTCACCATTTAGCCGTTTGATCACCACCTGAGAATCGCCTTTCACTTTAATTGACCTGATCCCCATGTCAATTAAAACATTCAATCCCACGATCGGGGCTTCATATTCGGCTTGGTTGTTTGAGCATTCAAAGTCAAGCCTAAATATGAGTTTTGTTTTCTGTCGAAAAGGTGATATAACCATGATTCTCGCGCCCGCTGAACCGGATGCCACCGACCCATCGAAATATAATATCCAAGGCGCAATACCAAGATAATTCTCATTATCCTCGACTTTTAAACCCGAAGGGTATTCGGTAATGAAATCGGATATTGCCTGCCCTTTTACTGCTTTGAGCGGCACATAAATCGGATCGATTTCTATTAGAGTAAACGCCCATTTTGCAATCCGGCCCCTAATGATTGGCCCGGACAACATGTACTTAATCACGTCTGTTTTACAAATTACATGTACCGTAGTCGGCAACATATAATGTCGTAATTTTGTACAGGCGTAGTACGGTGATAAACATAGTTTTTCGATGGACGTGTATCTCGTCTCGGCATCGTTGAGCATCCTACTTAGGTAGTATATGGCCTGCTCTTTCCCTTCGTCGTTTTCTTAAGCCAGCATACTCCCGATCGTTGTATCGGCGGCCGATAAATACAACTTCAATGGCCGTCCCGCCTTTGGTGGCGTCAACACTGGCGGCTTGATGAGATACTCTTTTAACATGTCGAAAGCCACTCGATGTTTCTCTTCCCACACAAACTCTCGCTCATTCTTCAATTTGAGCAACGGGGAGAAAACTTCGATTTTTCCCGAGAGGTTAGCTATAAAACCCCGCAAGAAATTTAATTTCCCGATTAACATTTGCAACTGTTTTTTATTATCGGGAGATGGCAATTCTGAAATAGCTTTAGCTTTGTTCATGTCTACTTCTATACCTCTCTGATGAACTAAAAAGCCAAGAAAGTTGCCAGCTTTTATCCCGAAAGCGCATTTCAAAGGATTCATCTTTAACTTAAATTTGCGCATTCTCTCAAAAGCTTGCTCTAAGTGGTCCAGATGACTTACCCGGTCTGTCTTGACGATGACGTCATCGATGTAGACCTCCATAAACTCCCCAATCATATCGTGGAAGATATAATTCATTGCCCTTTGATACGTAGCACCAGCATTCTTCAAACCGAAAGGCATGACGACCCATTCGAACGTACCAATGGCCCCGGGGCATCTAAATGCTGTCTTGTGAACATCCTCTGCTGCTATGAATATCCGATTGTACCCAGAATGCCCGTCCATGAGGGACATCATTTCATTATTGGATGTTGAATCAATCAACATATCGGCGATGGGCATCCGGTACTCGTCTTTCGGGGTGGCCGCATTAATGTCTCGGAAATCAACGCACACTCGGAGTTTGCCGTTCTTCTTCTTGACAGGCACGATATTTGACAACCATTCGACATACCTTGCTGATCTTATGAATCCGGCTGAAAGGAGCCGCTCGATTTCCTCCTTAACTTTAAGGATTACTTCGGGAGCGAATCTTCTAGCGGCTTGTTGGTGTGGTCGAAATCCTTTTTTAATTGGTAATCGATGCTCAACTATGTTCCTCGAGAGACCGGGCATCTCATGGTAATTCCAGGCAAAACAATCCTTGTATTTTTTCAATAGGTTTACCATTTGAACATTGTATCTCCGATCGAGTAGTTGGCTTACATAAGTAGGTTGAGGACGGGCCTCATCTCCGAGATTGACCTCTTCCAATGGGTCTTGAGCTTGAATTACCTTGTCGTCCTCCTTAATTGGTGAGTCTTCAAAATCTAAAATGCCGTCTGCAAGCTGTCGGGCTTGATCACTTTGCTCGGCCCCGTAGGCCGCATAGCTCTCGGCGAGGTTTTGCGCAAATGACCGACTTTTCATCGAAAAACGGGTCGATTGGTTCCACCGGTTCCTTTCTTGGGATCCACTCGGTACTCCCTTTGTCGAAACGGCGAAATGCAATATCTCTTGGGTCCACTTCAAGCGGCTTAGATATGCGAAGGCAATCATCCAAGGCATCACTTTGTCCCGACCGGATATACGGGTCCAGGTAACACAAGTCCGGGGATTTGCTTTTACATATTCGACTTTGTCCCCATTCCAAAATGCCAGCATCTGGTGAAGCGTCGATGGGACACATTGGTTTCCATGTATCCAATCTCGTCCCAATAGCAAGTTATAAGATCCGTCGGCGTCGACGACACGTAAAGACGTCCTCGATGTTTTAGATCTGACGGTCGGGTCGGCGACATATACTCCCTTTACTTGATAATTTCGCCGGTGAAATCGACATACCGTATATTCGATGGGATTATTTCGTCATCATTTTTTCCTATTTTCTTGAAGAAGCGGTATGGAATGAGATTTAACGTTGAACCCCCATCCACAAGTACTTTCATTATCGGCCGTCCGTTGATCTTGGCATTTATATTGAGCGACCTCAAGTGATTTGAGAGATCTTCCATGGGTTTCCTAAATTCCATGGTTTCTTCATCGCTGAAGCAAAACCGAGCCCCTTCCTTTTCTTGCGTCGCTTCTTTGTCGCCGCCGTCACCTGAGGTCGACTCGAGTTGAAACTCGTGTGGTAACTTAACTCGTACCATACAAGAGCTTAGGGGGGAAACCGACCTGCTAGCAAGGGTTTTAAATCGAGATTTGGATGCGGATATTTTCTGTGTCCTTGTACCCTTGTCCTCTTTTTCTTGAGATGGGTGTGTCTCCTCTGGTCGTCGTCGCCAAACCAGATTTCTCGGCCTCCGCAGTTTGGTGTGGTTAGGAGCCGCTGCCATCGAGTCATGACTAGCTGGAATCTCCTGTTGCCGTAGTATGCGGACCCTGTTCTTTCTTTGCACCCTTCTCTTCTGAGTTCGGGTCAAGGTTTTCTCCCTTTCTTGATCTTCCGTCACCTCATACCATGACCCCTCTACGGGGTTGATTGGTATCTTAAGAGTGCGTCGACGATGTGGCTTATGAAGGCCTTGTCGAAAATTTCTGTCGAACTCCTTTCCCCATCCATAGTGGATTCTTTCTTGAGGATGTGGGGTTGGTGGACCATAGTTTACGTAATAATCAAACTTGCCACTTGGCTCACCTAAAGTACCAATTGTAGAGTCCCCTTCATCGTATCTCTGCTTAAATGACTTATAAACTTTCCGATGATTGGAACTTCTTCGAGGTATGGCACTTTCAATGTGAAAAGACGTCTTATCTCTCCGACTAGTTTGACCGCTCTTTCGGTACCCTTCCTCGGGCGTACTCATGTTTTCCAATTTTCGCCTGCAATAAGCGCATAAATTTGCTGACGTATGGCCTTTACTCGATCCCTTTAAAGATACCATTCCGGTCATCACTGGAAAAGGATCCGCGTCCACATCCATCGGGGGTTTCCCTTTGTCTTCGGCGAATTTGATCTTTCCTTGTCGAATCGCTTCTTGAATGTTCTTTTTAAGGACTAGACAATCCGATGTGTTATGGCTCCATGAGTGGTGCCATTTGCAATACTTCTTCCCTGCTAATTCTTCTTTGGACGGTATCTTCTGCCCCTCCGTCGGCCTGATTTGTCCGTCGGCCAGAAGTATGTCGAAAATTTCTTCTGCTCGATTCGCATCGAATGAATAGTACACCGCCTCTTTTGCTTTAGCTATTTTAGTTGACTTTTCCTTCATCCTTGCTGGCTTCAATGCTTGGCAAGTGTATGGCTTGTCGATGGTTAATCGGGCGACGGCTACTTCGACAGGCTCCGTTGACTCTTCGTCAAAATCGGGTGGCTCGACAAAACTTACATCTCCTCTTCGGGTATGCCTTTTGTCTCTTTCCTTGAGCAAGCTTTCGTGCTTCGTCGCCATCGTGGATAATTCGAATAGATCCGCACATGGATGCCCCACCATCCTATCTCGTATTTCGAATTTCAATCCGTTGAAAGCGAACTCGCCGAATGTCTTTTCCGGTAAATGGACTAAGCATTTGTTCCTAGCCCGTTTAAACCTTGCAATAAAGCGGTCAACCGCCTCGTTTGTCATTTGCTTCATTGTCGACAAATCACTCTGCGACAAGTTCGACACCGCTCTTTGAAACCGGCCATGGAACAAACGCTCCATCTGCTCCCATGTCAACACCGAATTGGGTGGTAGTGCGGTATACCATGTAAAGGCTGTTTTCGACAAGGATAATGGAAAGAGCCTTAACTTCCAGTGATCCGCATGTGTAGCATCTCCACATAGTGCTAGAAAACGGTTGATATGTTCATACGTGGACTGATCATCCTCGCCAGAAAAAAGTGTGAACTCGGGTATTTTAAACCCTCTTGGATACGGGATCGTATCCATCCAATCCGGGTACGGTTTGCGGTAAACATTAGCCCGGTATCCTACCATCGGATCAATGTATACGGGTGCCTGGTCAAACACCGGCTGATGGTACTGTGGTTGATATGGCACTTGATATCCAGGTTGTGGCGGATGATATATGGGTTGCACAACGGGCTGAAACATTGGCTTAGGACCTGGTGGTTGAAGGGCCTGATTCATCTGCCGATATCCAGGTCGTATGGCCCGGTGTCCATACTGTCCTTGCCCCCTGGCTTGGGGTAATTGATCTTGCCCCCTAGCCCGCCATTGCCCCCTAAAGGACACCGCCCCCTGATTTTCGATAATCATGGGTGCTGGTTGTTCATTGATAGGGATAGGGTTATGTTGGGCAGCTACCTCCCGACGAGCAATATTCTCGTCTTGTCGAACAGGGTGTCCCGGAAACATAACGGTATCCGCGGGTATATCTTGTCGAATAGGATGTCTAGGGAACATACCTGTGTCCGCATTTACCGGGGGTCTAGGTTCGTTGGCCGGTAACGCCTCTCCTCGTTGCAGAATCCGGGGAGGTGCTAAAGGCCGAGTATTCTGTCCCGCAAGGCCTATATTTGGCGGTGCCGTTCTTGGTAAACCGCCACTTGCCGCTGGTACGAAACCATTCCCTTCTTGAGCATGAGGTGGGTTAATTGTAATCCCATGTTGTCCTGCGAAGACATTCGTGATACGTGTTGATGATTAATGGCCTGACAACCTCGGTCATCCGCTGGACCATGTGATCAGCAAACTCGTTCTGGACTTCTTCGATGGTCCGCCTTATCGATGTTAGCATGACAGGCGTCATTTCTGGATTTCTCCTTGGCTCCTCAACGTTACGTCGAGAGACCTCGACGTCCTCTTGATGGGCCGTGGATGACTCCATTCGTTGCATTTCTTCCTAGGGTTCGTCTCCACCACCGTCTATGTTGTTACGTCCTCGTGTGCTTGGCATAGCACTTCTCTCGAACCGACACCAAAGGTCCCACCAGGCGTGCCAAAAAAGATTGTTGCGCGTTAAAATCCCTCGACAAGGCTTTGCTGGTAATGGGTTCTAAGCCCGGATTGACTATGGCCCAATGAAGGTTGCTTACGCGAGAATCTTTTATCGAACTTAATCCGTTCGTTTTCCGAAAATGGGTTCCGGGTCAGTTTTGGACAGAGAATGTCAAATGCAATAGATTTACACAAAAGGACGCGTTACAAACGGGCTTTTGACAACTTCGACGACCCAATGTGCAATAGTAACAGTGTGTGACAGATTTCGACGTGACCCCGGAATTGAATCGACGGGATCGGGAGATAATATAGGACACAATGCTGGAATTCAATCGACAAGACTGGACGGGGAATTATAGGACACAATACCGGAATTGAATCGACGGTCTTGGACAAGATGGGTGAAGGGTGCAACACCGGAATTTAATCGACGGTGCTGAACCTAATGAGTAGACGCCGGAATCTAATCGACGACACCTAACTCTGGATATGATACTCGCCGGAATTGAATCGACGACGGGGATCCCAAGACTACTGCTAGGCTAGGCTAAAGGCTAAAGGTTAAGAGCTAAGAGTTAGTTTGAAAATGCAAGTGTTTTGGATTTGTTGTGTGTGTGTATCTTGCTATTGCGAGGTATTTATAGGCAAGCTCTTTAGTAACCGCCGAGCGGTTTCTTCCCTTGGCCCCACGCTTTGCTCTTTTCCATAAGCCACGTGGATGACGGTTTCCTAGTCTTCGCGCCTTTTCTTTTTACCTCGTGGGGATTACCGCCAACCGCTTCGATCGTGGCCTCCCTCCGCGCGCTTTTCTTGTTCTAGAAGGAAGTGGCGCCAGAATTTATCCCGACACGTGGCACCTTTCTGATTGAAACGTTCCTTGCTTCAGTGTTTTTTCCCGTAGCTGATTATCGCTTCCTCACGTGCTTGTCACGAGTCTCTCTTGGATTATTTTAAGTGTCAACAGGAATCAATGCGAGCTCTTTGTTCTGAAGGGAGAACTGCAAAAGCAGCTTTCGCAGAGTGCTGCGAGGCGGTCAAGGACACTGCCGTGTCGTGTGTCTGCAAGCTCGTCCCACGAGATCAAGTAGGAGGTCCATATGGAGAACGTCGTGTAAGTCACAAAGCATTGCGGGAAGCCGCTCGGCCACGGCATACAATGCGGATGTAACCAGAATTGGCGTTGTATGCTGTGGCCGCTTCTCGCAGTACTTCATGACAAACACGATGTTCTCCATGTTGACCTCCTCCTCGATATTTTGGGACAATTCCTTGCAGATGCACGACACGTCGGTGTCCTTGACCTCGTTGCAGCATTCCTCCGAGGCTGCATCTACGGTTTTTCATGGCGCTTTAGCTAGTTCTAGATTTGTTTTTTTCGTGCTTTTTTTTTTTTTTTGTCCTTTTTGGATTTGTTGAGAACGAAAATTTTCCATGTACTGTCAAAACCTTACTCATGCTATTACTGCAAATTTTACGGCAAATTTTTGTCTCCTTAGGATGCTCGTGGGTCTGTGTAGTTGACGTTCCACAAAGTTCCGATGGGCGGGATATTTCAGCTCTATGTCCAGAAATTCTATGCCGCCTCAGAGACGATAAGTGCGCAGTTGTTCTACCTCAACCACATTTGCCATGAAATGTCCCTCAACTTTAACCAGTTCTGCTGTAGCACATGGTAATCACTTTCTCTGAAATTTTTAGTGATTTACCACATTTGTCGCCACAAAGTTTTGAATCACTTTCTCTCAGAATGTTGAGCATCCGGGGATGCGGTCAGCTTCAGCATGTCTCTCGAGAGAAAATCTTTGACAAAAAAAGGGAAGACAGTGGATTTTTTCAGACAGTTTAATCACGAAACTTTGGAAACCAAGCCATGGAGGAGCAGAACTTGAAAGAATCAACATTGGCAAAACTCAAGGTTTGGCTGCATCTAATGTTACAAAGATCAATAATTAGGCGCTGTACATCAGAAACTATGCTACAATTTGTTCCCTGGACCATGAGGATGCACTTCACAATCTCTTCCAGTAGAGTCCTATCAAAATCGCATTTTTCACATGCTCCCCTGGGAACAGAGAATATTAGATATCTAACCATTTGATGGTGTTCTCGAGAACCTGCTCAGCTCGTCTTCAAGTGGAGCCGACTATGAGAAAGAGGCTCCACTGTTCATTCCAATTCTCCGGGAACTGCTCCTTCATGCTGCCAAATAAAAAGGGCAGCGAATCTTCCACCACAGATGGGTTCATACAACAGACTACTCCTGCATCTCTGTCTCATCGTTCGAGCTCTCTAGCATGTCACCATTTCCATCAGATTTATGGACTTCCGGCTCAGTTTCCCCTTTCTGTTGATTCTGAAGAGGCAAATTTCCATTTTTATCATTTACAGAATCATGGACTGCTGCATTATTCTCTTCATCATCGGCAAGCATATTTCCCAATTTGTTACCCGTAGGCACAGGCGTGCTAGCATTCTCAGTTTCCTGTGAAGAAGTTGAAATCATATGGTCATTAGGAACTCCATTGTCAGTCACGGCACCAGCTACTTGTTCAGGATAAGCCACATATTGATCCCATTGGGGGTTCCTCATCTGCATCGAAACAGGAGAAAATGAAGATCATGTTTAGCTCGTCCCAAGGTAAACATTAAACTAAGAACCAGCTTACAAGAAACAGAAAATCCTAGAACCAAGTTCTGCAAATCCTTTATTGGAATGAAAAATAAAGCAAGAAGCAATAGTTGATTTCAAGCTTGCTTCAATTTTCCAACTAAATTTTGCCAGTTATTTGTCCAATGCTATTCACCAATTTAGTCTTGCAAATACTCAAAGCTTCACAGCTTAGATTGGTTTATATTTCCCTAAACTACATAATACTTAAAACTAAGGAGCTCTCCATTAAATCATTGGAAATGTCATTTGGCAGACACTTTTCTCTCTTTCCAAAATGAAAAGTTACACCAACCGTGCTCCTATGTAATCACAAACAATACAACAGAAATGGCCACAGAATGCTCCATCGCAGCGACTTAAAGCAACTCAACTTCTTCATTATTAAGGTACCAAAAATGCCCACTTCATTGCTAAATTGCTATGTTGTGAAGGAAAAGATAAGTACCTGATATAGGCGATATATCTTATCCATGACAATGCTGCCCATCTCCTCAAGACCACTGACTAGATACCTATCTCTTGTGTCTTCAACGTGCCGATCGGTATATGATGTATCCTCGTAGAGATTCAGCGCAAGATGGTCAGGCCTTTGAAGTAATAGCCGGAATGTTGGCTGTAGCTCGTAGCATTGCTCAAACAAAGAGCGGCGACAAAAAACATACAACCCAAGTCGGGCACGGGACATGGCAACAACTAATCGTCTAACATCACGAAGGTGTCCAACAAAGCGAGTACGCACAAGAGACAGCAAGATGAAATCATTTTGCTGACCTTGGAACTTATCAACTGTAGTGACCTGTCGAAAATGGGAGAGAAAGGATAATTATCATTTCAGGGATTTATTTATATCTGGATAGAGGAATGGAGGAGAAATCTAAATACTATTCTCTTTGTATCACGTTCATTGATCAATCCTACATGGTACTTTGACTAAAGTGATGAGGAAAGTATATTTCATGCTTTTGACCCAAGTTTACCAATTCATCCCAAACTTCCATAAATATACTCAACTAATCGAGATTTCAATGCATATTGTCGACTAATTGAGATTTCAATGCATATGACAGAAGAAAACAAGAGTGAAACATGGAGGAGAAAAATCACTGTACGTCCTTTTCCAGAAATCTTATCAAAAGCACACCGAGCACGTAATTTATAAGGCCATAGACCTGCTAATAGAGTATTGCCACTCACAATAGTTTGGCATAGTAAACAACCTTTTCACAGATAAGTCATCAAATTTGTTATTATCTGTGAAAAGGTTGTTTACTATGCAACCTACTGCAAAAAATTTAACAGCGTTCCATGAATCTAACCAAAAATAAATCATCACATGAAACCATCAAACAAGTTGTTTTGACACTAAAAGAAATCTAGTATCAAGGACCAAACATAAAAACTGTAGTTAATTCATAAAAACATGTGATAAACCATCACAGAAGTCACAGCCAGTCATAGCTTACCTTGCTGGGAGGACCGATGAAGTTATAAGGAGCACATCGTCTGTTGATAACGTCACGGATCAAAAGTTTCTGGCCATTGTAAGTGGTCAAGATGGAAATCTTATTTGCCGGGTACCCTAGTAAGCGCATGTACATATAGACACTAACTACATATTCAGCCTCTCCTTCATTCTGATAGAACCAGGGGGAAGGGGCACTCTCACCTCTCCCATGGTAATCAGGCACGTCAATTAATTGATAATCGTAAGTGAACCCAGCATTGGCTTTGTGGAAGATGGCAGCCTCCTTCAGAAAAGGAAGGTCTCCCAAATCACGGTACCTCCAGTTATAAAGTTTGGCAATGCTTGGCCTGGCTCTACCCTGTGCATTAAGCTCAATGTAGGGTATACCCAGACGAACAAACCTAGTGAAGAGGCTCTGATCCATGTGGCTGTACTTCTGGAAAGCCATATTCTTTACAACTGGAGGCAACTGATGGTGATCACCAATCAATATACAGCGTTTAAGGCGTGCGTAACCATCTTCCTGTCTCTGAAGCAACATTGGGATGAAAGTCTCAATTTCTAGTATTTGGGCACTTTCTTCCATCAACAAGTTGTCATACTTGAAACCTAACTGAAGAAAATCTTTCCTTTTAAGGGCTGCATGAGTGCAAGTCATTGCCACAATCTTTGCCTGCTTGGTCATCAAGTAATTTGCTCGATCAGCTGTTGACTTGAGCAATTCAAATGCCCTACACTCTTCAAGCTCCTGAAACATGGTTTTAAGATGGCGAAAACACCCTTTAGCAGCTCGCATGTCCTTTTCAAATGACTGACCAGTAAAAACAGGCTGAGGAGTGTCAGAGAAGAACTCCTTAAAGGGGAAACGATCTTGAACAAATGTAGGTTTATCTTCATTATCAGCACAAGCAGCAAGAAATTGCTCCCAACGTGAATATACATGGAGCAACCAAAAGTAACCAGCTGTTTCACAAGTGTAGCCCACATCCTCAGGCAGTCCAAGCGATCTTGCCAGCCTTTCCACTTCACTAAGCAATTCTAATCGCCGAACAAGCATCGCATTGACACGACCTTGCCTGCTGAAGTCCAGATCAGTTGCCAGTTCTTGTTCTCCTTGACCTAGCCGAAGAAGATAGCGTGCAGGCACATCCCTCTGTAATCAACAAGGACGCCAATTGAAATCGAATTATATTTTTACAATTGAAGTCAATTTATAACATCATTGAAATCAAAGTTGGAAATATCCAAAGCACAAAGAAAATGAAAAGTGCCACAATCTGTACTCTTGGGTCTAGTTGCACCACAGAATAGTAGGTCCCATCATGTGAAACATGAACCCACCCAATTTAACTGTTAAAATAGAAGCAGTGCATGTTCTCGGTCTGTAGAAGACAATTTCCATCTTGACATGGTTGTGAAAGCTTACCTCCATAATCTTCTCAAAAAGGTCATTAAGAGCCTGATTTGAATGGGTGATTATCAACGTTCTCTGAGAAGGACAATTGTGATAAAGAACATTCAATATCTGCACTGCTGTATCAGTCTTTCCAGTACCAGGCGGACCAACAACCATCGTCAGTCCAGGTTGGATGCCTGATATAATTGCCCCAACCTGCAAAAACAATACAACTTGAATCAATCAGCATAAGATTCCTCTGACTTTTGGACCTTAGAATCTTGGGTAAGAAGAGAAATTCACTACCTGTGTAGGTGTGAATCTAACAGAATTTTGCTTCGGCTGATCTTGGGGATAAGGACCTGGATCAGGGGGAATATAAGCTTCAACAATGAGATTTTCCTTTTCAGAACCAGCGACATCATCCATAGAAGTATCAGATTTCCTGTTCCCAGGAAGAGCGTGAGTATTGGCTTTCAAAGTCCTCGGAAGTCTTATGCGAAAAGGGGGTTTCGGTAGGGAGTTTTCCGAGCCATCTGGATTCACGAAGGACACCTAAAGCCAGGATGGGAAAAACTGTTACTAAATGAAATTAGAAAATGTTTCACAGAAACTAAGAAGAAAAAACCATCACGATAACTGACCTCATATTCCGAGAAACTCTCTTTTAAATGGTTTGCGTCAAGGAAAGTATCTTTAAAATCTACAACGTCAAGAAGATCAGGCATATTAGTCCACTGTGCAGCAGAAGGATTCCCGTAGCCCAGAAATATGTTGTGCAACCAGTCAGGAACAATGCAATACTCATTCATTAGATCCCTTATGGATTCCAGTATTGCCTTGAAGTTGTTTTCCTTGGGTTTTCTCCTCATCAATACATTAAATGTGCCATAAACATCCTCTGAACCTTTTTCCGCAATATCGGTGACATCCATATGGTACTGCGCTGCATCCAGAGCAACAGTAACAGTCCTCAATTCACCCTTTGGGGGCTTCCACTCATCGCGTTTGATTCTTCCCGTAAAATCATTCATTAGAGTTCCCTCTTCATCACGGATCTCAATAATTTCACATCCCCTCACAGACTGAAGGCCAAGCCTCTGTGGCACACTAGCTTTTGACGCTTCCTCTGCACTAAGAGGCTCAAATGAAGGACGGATAGAGAGCAAAAATAGGACATCATGCTCTTTGAGGGCATTCCACTCTGATCTTACTTGAGCTTTATAACTGGAGATGCTAAAAGTTACTTCGGCTGTCACAGACGCAGGCTTAACCTCACCAATATTCGGCTGCTTTACCTCTGTTATCTTAAATTCTTTGAATGGCACAGCCATCCTCGACCAACCACGGAATGCAGTTTCTCCTTCATTATTGATGTACGCAAGGAGGTGCGGTACAGCCTCCTGAATATCCTCGCGAATCTCATAAGTGGACTCAAGACGAAAGAGATTAAAATTTCTTAGAAGATAGTCATGGAGTGTCAGGAACTGTAAATTGAGTTTGGGAAGAGCCAGACAACCTTCCCCCGAGTAATTTATGCTTGGTACAAGACTTTCATCCCACATGATCTGCTCATTGGGGTAGAGTGGAAGCGCATTGATAGCTTCTTTCTGAGACTGTTGTTTTCCAAAGTAGGATACCATCACTTCAACAAGAAAATCCACCCTATCTGACCAGGGATCTTCCTTAGATACCAGCTTAAGCTGCATATATAAAAGGGACAGGAACAGAGCATGGTTTTCCAGTATGAATACCCCAAGGAGAAAGATAAGTCTATGAGCACATGGCCAACTATGCCAACCAGAAAAGACACAAACATTGCTGTAAGATAGGCAAGTGATCCTTTTTTATTTTCTATATGTGTATCAAGGCGGAGCAAAGTACAAGTACGCCCACAAAAATGTGAAAAGGATGTCAAACAAAACGTGCCTATAAAGTGTTTAACATTGGAAACTTCAACTAATTGTAACAACTAAGTATTCCTCAAGTCTCGATGTTTTCAACAGTTGCATAATGCCTGTGATGAAGAAGCACCCTGAACCCTCTGTATAATGACTGTTCGGACCTATTTATCCGTCATTTCTTTTACTTCTTTCCTAAGGATGAACCCACTTACCAAATAAGAATAGAACCACCATAAAGCAGCTTAAACAAGAAATATTTTAGGTGATCAAGCTGCATTTTTGGAGGAAAACATCATAGTACATAATCAGAAGTTTTACAATTCAAACTGTCAACTTCTAAAAAATCTTTCTTATATGCCTTTTTTTTTTTTTTCTAATTTCCAGCAGGAACTCATACTCTGATACTCGTACACATGCATAGACAAAGGTTATAAAAGCACTTAAGATGCATCACATATATATTTCATAGAACACTTTCTTCGTCATATGCTGATTAATTTCTCTTTATTAGTTTCACCTAAAACAGATGCACTCTATTGCAGCATACTTCATGGAACTGGGATTACCGATTCAACATACAAATGTTTCCTGGAATGGCCAACACACATACAACTACGTAAGTGCTGCATTATTGTTTGCTTGATTCTGCTCATCTGTGTTATTCTAACACTCAGCCCTCAGATGAAGTAACACATAATATGTAGCCAAGGGACTGCATAGGTCAGGCAATGGTCAGCAGTCAACATTCCATCTTTGAGAAAGAAGTGAATGCGATGCAACTATGGACAAGTAGTATGAAGCACACCAGATGCCCAGTAAAGTTGATCATTAGATCAAAGGAAAGATCAGTACGGGAAACGGAAGACACAATAAATAAAAAATGTAATACTGACAAACCTTGTGGCAGACTAAGTCCCTCAACTCATCTTTGGTAAGTACAGACAATTTCTTTGAAAGATCGTTCCTCTTGTGAATTGCACCGATGTTAGCCAATGCAAGTTCTCGCAGCTGCAGGAACAACAAAGAATCAGGTAGAAGTCAATTGATGAAAGAGATGATCAAAATCAAGGAAAGGAGATGCATTTCCACCATTCTCAGGATCCATGAATGAACCAGCATTCTACATAAAACTGTGGCCATAACAAACCTTGGGGACCTTCTTAAAAGCGAGTAGCTGGAAAGACTGAAAGCGGTCATAATGAGACTGAACCACCTCATCATCTGTCAATTGTGTGCCGACATGGTCATTAATTTCAAAGCCTTCGTAGAACTGTAGTAAGTCAACAAGTTGTGCAAAGAGTTTTCCTTTTTCATGTCTATACAGGGCACTTAAATGGCATTTGGCAACGATGGCCACATCTTCCACAAGAGGCCTCAGATACCTGCTCATCAAAAATAAAAAGAAGGGTGAGGAATGCTGAAGCATAGTGGTTGCAGTAGCATAGTGGTGTCAGCACAAGGCTAAAAACATAATTCAGTTGAATATTTCAGAAGAATCCCACACAACCACCTTAAAGAGCCAACAACAAGAGAGAAGAAATCCCTTGAACTGATATGATAAAAAAATTCACGCACTATCCTCATGTTAAGTTCTTTTGCAACTATCAAACTCAATTATTTGCATTGCGAAATAAAAAGCTTTCAATAAAGCAACCTAGGCAGGTGACAAAAGCAACCACTGCAGCAGCTTTAGATGAAGTAGAAAAAAACCCGATACCTTCTTGTTGGCAGCTGGCTCAGAAGATCAATGAGGAATTCTATAAACCTCTCACAATATAGGACGGAAGCATCATCAACTTGTCCAGGACTGTAGGCATCAATTGTTCCATCATTCCCATTATCACCATCCGGTCGGGGGAAAACCTTGAAGTCGAGTACCTAGAATAACCAAACAGAATATTGATTTCATTGCGGAGCAAAAGGGCAGGTGACCAGCTGAAATTAGCTATAGATATATAAGCTCTATTAATTCACAGACAGTACCTCCAAAAACTCATCCATGAGATTCCTCAAGAACTTCGACTCCAACTTACAAGAGGGATCAAACTGCTCGCCATGTTTCGTGGTATCCTCACTCTCTCTCTTTATCATCCTTTTCCATTTTTTAATCAAATCAGGGTTGAGGCAAAGCTCCATCTACAATTGCAAGAAACCATGTGTCAGCTTTTTAAGATGCCCATCACACATGTGGGCGCACACATTTATCTCAAACGGAATAGAACTTGTAAGTACATAACATAATTATTAAAGATTCACATGGAGCATAGGCGCGCGCGCGCGCCACACACACACACACACATGTGGGCGCACACATTTATCTCAAACGGAATAGAACTTGTAAGTACATAACATAATTATTAAAGATTCACATGGAGCATAGGCAACTTATACCTGGAAACGACCAAACGACAAACTGTGCCAGGATTGCAGACTTGCTAATCTCAAAACAGTTTCACTGACAATTTCATCTTCCAAACTCTGCCAGGTGAAACAGCAGTCAACAAGATAAAATGGCAAGTAAATAAGTGCAGTTCTGATCACCCAGCTTATTCAAAGAAGGAATAAAGGCGACGCAACAATATTCCGCCCGAAATGAAGTTCTAAAAAAAAAAATTTATAACCTAATGCCCAAAATTCGAACATCCATGAGAAAACGGAACATACCTGAAATGCATAAATCATGAAAACCAAGTAATTAGTTTTCTCTGGTATACTTAACTCCCTTCCCTGGAAAAGAAAAAAGAAAAATAGGCATTCAGGCAGCAGCAAAAATGCAAGAAAATGATTAAACGCAGAATACCGACCAATTTTCCTAAATTACATCACTAAACACTCAGTGAAGTCACTTCGCATATTGCTGGTAGCAGGGCAAAAATTCCCTCAGAGGAGAGAAAGGTTAAGTACACGTTACCAGTGAATAGAAGGATACAAACCTCCTTAAGACGGAGAACCCTGTCAAGAAATCCCTTGAACTCATCCTTTCGGTCATAAAAGCACGTCCAAGCTGCCACATTCTCTCGAAACTGCAAGAGTCACATATGCATGAATTTATTCAAGTTCAAAGGCACAATTTCTTCGAACAAAGGATTATTTTCCTACGTAATGAGGGCAGTGCACAAACAAAAGAAAATCTTCCCTGCTGTCTCATCACATTCCCAGCCATTGCCCAAAGAAGTTACCTTGATTAGCTTATTAATTTGGGATATTAGACAAACGAAGAGAAGAGCCTCGAAGTCATATTGCTATTCCCACCTCACAATTAGACGTTTTAAACAGACAAATGTCAAATCAAAACTTGCTGCTCTTCCTCGTTGCCTCAATTAACCTGAGCAATTATCGAATCTCTCGATGAAAATTGAAAACCTAGCAATAAGAATGCAAGAACCAATTTCTTCACCAATATAACCTGCTTGGCCTACCAGCTCACGGATGTGGAAAACTTACTCGATACCACACATTACCACTCAAAAACTAAGTACACTAAATCGCAATACTCAAATCAGCAAAACCTCTAAAGCTCCAGCAAGTTCCCCGCAACTCACCTTTTCATTGACCATGAGAATCATCGACATGACATGCTCGAAAGTCGCGGTCTGCGGGTCAAAATTCGGCCACAGGTAGTTCTCCAAGTACTGGCTCACTTCGAGAATCATAACCCTCTGCAAGGGCACCGGCTTCCTTCCGCCCTTCACCACCAACTCCGTCTCGTAAATTTCCTTCACCAGCGCCGAATCGAACGGCCCCCTGCTCCTGCTCGCCTCATCGTCGTCGCCGGAAACGAGCCAATTGGCCGCCGCGATTTTGGTGAGGCGGTCGCGCTGGATCTCCGACAAGGTGATCGAGCCGGGGAGGGACGAACCGGGCTTCGACTCCACCGGCTTGTCGCCGAGCTGGTGGGACGACTCGACCGGGTACTCGGCGACTCGGTGGCGCTTGAAGTCGTAGGTGCCGGTTCCATACACCTTGGTCATTTTGGGGAAAGAGAGAGAGACTCTGAGAGAGTGAAGAAGAGCGAGGGTTTATGGTGGAGGGAACGAGCTCTCCTCCTCTCAAAGGCGGCGAAAGGAGTTCTTGAATCCCGCCCGAGGACGGTTTGGGCCCTCGCATTGGCGGTTTTTACGTCAATGCCATTGATATCAAGTGATTTTTTTTCATTTTTCTCAAATTCAGTTTGCTTCGCAAAAGTACTGAATAATTCGAAAATATTTTTTAAAAAATTAACGATTATATTGGTAAAAAATAATTGCTTCATAAATATTTATTTTCATTATTTACAAATATTTTTCAGGACTATGAAATTTAAACTTTATTCTTAAAAGTTATTAATTGTATTGCTCGGAATAATTAGCTCGTAAAAAATTTTGTTATTATTTACAATTATTTTCGTGAATGGTGAATTTTCTTTTTTCTTTTTTTACGTTCATTTATGTTTGTAAGCAATTAAAGTGAGCATTTTTTAAAAATACTTTTCAAATCACCTATTTCCTTCGAAACAAATGGAACATTAATGACTATTCTTTTACAACGAGAAAAAAAATTACCAAGGAGAGTAGATTTCAGTAAATGATTACGTGGTTGTAAAAAGTCAAGAAACACAATTTCAAATTACTAAAAACGACTTCACCGCATTAAAGTGTAAGTACACTAAAGTGCCATAATTTTTGTACAGCGCTCACTTGAATGACATAACTTTTTTTTTGCTCACTTGAGTGTCATCAAAGGAAAATTGTTCCCTTGAGTGCTACTTCCGACAAAAATTATTTACTCGAGTGCCACTTCCGGGGAATCATCCTATGTAGACTTTTTATTTATTTTTCAACAACATGTGATTTTTTAAATATTTTCTTATTTTTTTTTATTTTGATATTTTTCTTTTTATCTTATTTTTGTTGCTTTTTTGGCCTTGGCCGGCGAGGGTGACCGACGACCCTTGTCGGCCACGACTAGCTAGCCCAAGGGGCGAGGGCCGCCTCTCCCTAGGTCGGCGGGCCTGCAACGGCCCAGGGCAACTGTCGTTGCGGCCTCGATAGCGACGGGCGAGGGCCCTCGTGACCTTGTCTGTCATGGGCAAGGGCCATCACGCCTTCGCTTGCCATTGCCAAGGCCGCGACGGCCTTAAGTGAGGGTCCTCGTGACCCCACCGGCCGAGGGCGAGGCAGCCCTTGCCTCGAGGGTCACCGATCATGGTTGGCAAGGGCTAAGGGAGCAAAAAACAAAAATAAAAAGAAAAATTGCAAAATTTAAAAAAAAATTCGCGTGTACATAATCGTTTATTTGGTACCATATCGGCTTTTTCAATGTCCACGTCGGTTTTTCCGACGTCCATATTAGCGATAGCATTTAAGTAGTCGATTTTTTAAAATTGTGATACTCAGCCAAGCGAAAAAAAATTATGCCACTCAAGTGAGCGCCGTACAAAAATTATGACACTCATGATGTACTTATCCTCTGTATTCATTGCAATAAGGACTTCCCTGATTGGTCGAATTTTGACATTCTATAGCTGGGATGAAAAATTCTACCCACCCTTGATATTATAAATCATATTAATCGACTTTTTACGACAAGTGCAGAGTCATAAATTAGTCTAGTTGTGCCAAAAAAAAAAAAACTGATTCGGACGCTAAGCTAAAAAGAAAGAGCCACGTAGTCTTTCGTGGATGCATCGCCTGCCTTCGACAAAATGCAAAAATCAAAAGTTTGAACTTTTATTACACTAACGAAGGAAGTGGGAGTACGTACGATGATGATA
This sequence comes from Rhodamnia argentea, assembly GCF_020921035.1. NCBI lineage: Eukaryota > Viridiplantae > Streptophyta > Magnoliopsida > Myrtales > Myrtaceae > Rhodamnia > Rhodamnia argentea. Next base: position 1,174,071 of record NC_063154.1, on the reverse strand, counting down.
TGGCCTGGTCAATGTAGTCGGTCGTGCGCGACCGTATTGCGTTTTGAACGGTTGTTTTAAAGTTTAATTCACGGCGATTAAGCGTAGCTGTCTATTCCCAACGTGCTCTCCTTGACTGGGAGAAAACTGGCACTGGTGGCGCCGGTTCTTCACTCGGTCTCGCTAAGTCTGACACGAACAAAGAAGGAAAGAAGCTCGCAATCATGTCCATCTCCGACTCTGGCCCCTCTTCGGTCTCATGCCAAAGGTAATTCCGATGAAGCTACTCTCTCTCTCTCTCTCTCTCTCTGTGGGATTGGGAATTTCTCGTTTTGGGTCTGTTTGAACTTATATTTTTTAGGCTAGAATCAAGATCTCTATGTTGAAATCTCTCGATCTTGTACGTGGGTTTTTCTCACTGAGTGTCGTTTCTCATAAATGGGTTCTGGTCTTTTGCTACTAACATGCAATCCCGTGGCTTGGGAACTGCGATCTGCATCTTCTTGTCATCTTGAGTTTTAACTCCAAGCCCAACCTTATGTTCTGGTTCGTGGATAGCTTGATGTTATTGATTTGTATCAGCCGATATCCTGTCTGGACTTTGCAATATCAAACTGCTTCATCAGTAGCTGGAGCCACTGCTGTGATCAGTCTGCTCTTGATGTTGTTGACTAGAACTAGTGGTAGGAGTATCTTTGCTCACATCGTGTATTGACATTCTGTCTTTTTTTTGTTGTTGTTGCTGCTAACAATAAAATTTTTGTCACTATGTCTTGCTGTTTTAACTGTAATCGTGCGCGCTAAACACGTCATGGCCCCATAATAAGTCATGAAAGAGAGCTGTTTCCGCTCTCATTGTCATAATTCTATCTACCAGTGTAGCTATTGACTGTGTCTGGTGCCTTGTAAAACTATTTCTGTTGTTAATAGAAAAGACAAGATCTAATTCAGTTTTGGTGAGCATGTCAGCCTTGCCAGGCAGATGAGTGCTCTCTATTATGTGTTTGTGCCCAATGATGGACTCAATTGGTGGATTGTCTACCGCGCAATTCTCCTGTACCTACGCATGTTTCCTACTTTCTGCCTTCTGTTATGGGTGCTAAGAGGTTGTGTTGGAGTAAATCGCCTCCTTGAAGCATCAACTCCGCTTCATAAATTTACATTGCCATTTCTTGAACAGTTATCAATTGGTTACAATTTTCTCTGCAAGGTCAATAAGCATAATATGTTCATGCTACTGCTGCCAAAAGTCAAGAATCTAGGCCAGTTTTTTTCCCTGTATCGTCCAATCAATGCTGACTAGAAAGGAGTAATAAGAGTAGAAAAGAGATGATCTTTTTTCCTCCATCGAGGCAAGAAGTTTCTTTCTTGCCTTAAAGTACTCAAAGGCAACCATATCTCAGTTACATTTCATGGAGTTGAATCCTATTGCTCATTTGGGATTCATGTAGATGGGAAACCTGTTCTCCGTTTCTGATGTTTAGCTGTCCTTTGAAAGTTTCTTTCTCTCATTTTGCTCCTCTGTTTCCATGGTCCCCATAACTGAACAGGAATCGACACTATTTTGCTTCGTTACTGATTTCTTTATGTTCACAGATTACAAGGGAAGGTTGCCTTGGTCACTGGTGGAGCAACTGGGATCGGAGAGAGCATCGTGCGTTTATTCCACAAGCATGGTGCGAAGGTTTGTATCGCCGACGTGCAAGATAACCGGGGTCATCAGGTCCTGGAGTCTCTTGGTGGGGAATCTACAGTTTCCTATGTGCACTGTGATGTCTCCCTTGAAGATGATGTTCGCCGTGCAGTCGATGAAACAGTCAGTAAATTTGGTACACTCAATGTGATGGTCAACAATGCCGGGGTATCCGGCCCGCCATGTTCGGACATCCGTAATGCAGAACTGTCCGATTTCGAGAAGGTGTTCGACATAAATGTGAAAGGGGTTTTCATCGGAATGAAGCATGCCGCCCGTGTTATGATCCCGCAGAAGAGCGGCATCATAATCTCTCTAAGCAGTGTTAATAGTGTCATAGGGGGCTTGGGCCCACATGCGTACACCGGGTCCAAGCATGCTGTTTTGGGGCTGACACGGAATGTAGCAGCCGAGCTAGGAAAGCATGGGATACGCGTGAACTGCGTCTCTCCCTATGCAGTTGCGACGGGCCTGGCATTGGCTCATTTGCCCGAGGAGGAGCGGACTGAAGATGCCATGATGGGTTTTCGCTCCTTCGTCACTGGGAATGCCAACTTGGAGGGAGTCGAATTGACAGCAGGGGATGTGGCGAACGCGGTCCTCTTTTTGGCCAGCGACGACGCGAGGTATGTGAGCGGGCTTAATCTCATGGTCGATGGGGGTTTCACATGTTCTAATCACACTTTAGGAGTCTTCAGATGATCAATTGGGGACTTATCCACTGCACATACCATGCTGTACTTGCCTAAATTGTGGTCACTTGGATACTGGTGGGTTGTATCATCAGAGATGGATCAAGAACAACTGGGTGTACTGGATTTTATTATGGCCAAGGGAATTAATTAGGCTTTTTTGCTTCTGCATTTGTTGGAGATGAATTCGAACACTACCTGATCTCTGTTCTTACCCGCAGTAACTTCTGTAATAAAAGTATAACTGTCATGTACTATCTTCACCCAGGTAAAATATAGTGTGGTCGTGATTAAACATAAAAATCTGTGCTTTATATGTTCTAGTTTCGAAGGGATTAATGTATTGACAGTTAGAACGATTAGCTTTATCTTATGTCAAATCAGAATAGAAATCTAGAAGTAACTACAAGATATCTCTCTCTCTTTTTTTTTTTTCCTCATGGCGACCCTTTCATTATTATCATAAGAGTTCACACCCACTAAGGGATATCTGATTTGAGCCATATCTATTCTACATCACCTGCGACTCAAATGTCTTCGGTTGTCGATTTCATTTCCGCGACCTGATAACATTTCTAGATACTAGGAAGTTTGTATAAATAAGATATGCCATAATTAGATAGGGCAGCATGAGCCTCAAAGGCTCGCTCAAGATGTGAATCGAGATCTTGATTTCACGAAAGATGGGTGACCCATTTAATGATTAAGCCAACAACCTTGGCAAGTGAGATGCCCTTTTATCTTGTGTGTCATTTATAAGCACACCAAACATAAAGCATATGCTACGTGTAGATATACACAAGATTATAGGAAATTACCAAAAAAAAGTATTAAACATATTGTATTTGTATCAATTCAATCATAAATATTTTAATTTAGCTAATTTAGTCACGAACCTTTTGATAATATGCCAATGTAGTTCATCCAACTAATTTTGACTGAAAATCGCTAATTTAGACATCGACTATTCTACATGGCACCATTGGTGCTAACGTGTACAAATTTTGTAAATTTTCATGTTTATTTTTTTCTTATTTATTTAATTTTTTTATTTTATTCAATTTTTTTTTTTTATATTGTGATCGGCAAGGGCTTGGCAACCCTCCCCAAATCTAGGCGGGGGTTGCCTTGTCTAGGCCATCGCCGGCCTCTCTTATAGCGGCTCGCCCTCACGGCCATCAAATGTGGCTAGTCTCCAACCATCGTTTGAGACTAGCCACCAGCAAAAAGGAAAAATAAAAAATAAAAACCTAAAAAAAAAAGTTAACAAAATTGTCCATTCATCGCTGGCCATCCCACAACGGACGGCCAGAGCTATCTAGACCGCCATGTTAACGTTTTTTGATCAAAATTGGCCGAAATGATTATATTAGCAAATCTCCAAAAGGTTTAGGATTAGATAGGCACAAATCAATAATATTTAAAATTGAATTGGTACAAATATGATAGATTTAAGGCTCTTTTGGTAAATTTTCCCAAAACTACACAAGGCCCAAAATAAACCAAACGAGGCCCGTTGGAATATACACACATGCAACACATGGGCTCAGTAAGACTACATAACACTGGAAATAAGTACATGTTCGGTGAAAGCACGAATGTACAATCACAGCACCAATACCAGACACATTTGGATGAGTCTACTCTTCCAATTACTTCAAGATTCACTAATCTCATCCTCGAGAAAGTCCTCGAAAAAAGACCCTCCATTTGCGTTGGGTGTCTCCTAAGAAATCATATCGATCCATACCCCATTTCCTATTCGCGACTCCGAGGTCACGAAATGATATGAGCGTCTATAAAGCTCCCGAAATGGCTATGGCCCCCGCGAAAAATATAAGATCAAGACTAAGCAGGACATAAGAAAGTAGAAGAACCCTATTTCAAATTATAGGTGTGTGGCAAGGAAAGACGTGTGTATATGCGAATCGGTATCATTCTTCTCCCTTGAGGCCTAAAAAGTTGAAAGCACGAGCGCATCACCGAAAGGCCAAAGTGAGGCGTTCAAGTGTCGGCTAGAATACAAAAGAAGATCAGCAAAATCTCAACGTACTACGTGGGACATGTATAGGAACTTATACAAAGCACACCGATGTTGAAAGCAAGATCTTGACGAACGATGTCCTCCGGTCTGAATTTCCGTTTGCTCCATGTGTCCATTCCGTCACTAAAGATCGTTTCTTTCTTCTCTTTTTGTCGAATATGAGAGGAGGAAAGAGGAGCCGATTTGAGAGGAGGAAAGAGGAGCCGATTCGGCGGGTAGCGTCGCGTGTAAGCTGATTTTAAGATGGTCGTGTTTTTCTTCTTTTTATTTGTGGTTTTGACGAAGATTGCGCTAGACTCGAAAGTTATGCACGTGAATTTGCTAGATTGCATAGTTTACAGAGCTACTTTAAGATCGACCCCAGGAATTCTCAAATTGAATAGTAAAAGGATGAGATTGGAAAGGTTGACATCCAAGATGTGATGGGAAGAAAAATGGAAGGAGTTCGTTAAGAAGAGATAGTGAAATGTTTAATTTCAATGACAAATCGTTTGAAAAAATGGGGTCATGGGCCGGTGGGCGTTCTTGATAAGGGAAATTGAAATTGATAAAGGAAGCGGGTCAACTTGATTTACCTTTTCTTTATCTTATTTGCTGCTCAGGCTTTACAGACTATGAAAGTTGAAAACATGTTGCAGAGAGAGAAGGGACGAGGAGCGTCTGTCTGGATTTGGAGCTTTGTCACGGTGGATCCCACCATCGCCGACCACCACCACCACCACCACCAACGCCCACCACCGCCCCCAACTTTTCTTTTTGGAAATTGCCGCCCACCCATTTGCTTACGCCTCCTCCGGCTTGCCCAGTCAACAGTGACATGTTGCATTAAATAAAAAAGGGAGAACCTTTGCCAAGTCTTTTGAACATACAGTATCAACAGCAGAAACCATCTTCATCTTGTCATTGGATTTTCGAATTCTCTTGAATCTGTCGACAGGAACATCGGATTTTACGCGCATAACATGGTTTATTCGATCGAAATCGTGTTCAAGAAACACGAGTATCTGATATGATCTCACCAAGATAGGCCCTGTACCTACTGAAAATGAAGGTTTCAAATCACCATACTCATACCCAATCCCAACATTTAATAATACCCGGTGGACCGTAAGAGGACTCTAGAACTATTTCATGCGTGACACAGGGGTTCAAGCCTCTGTAAGGTGAACCCCACCAATGCAAAGATGCCTTCAGAAATAAGAAACAAAGCGAGTGCCATTTTGCAGATTTCCCAGGGCACACGCACATCAACCAAAAGTAATTGCATCCAAAAGATGCCCTTGTTGAAAGGGTCCCAATAGAGACCCAAATGTATGCTAGTGCATGTCAGCATCAGACCGCAATCTCAACCTCATTCAAATCCACCAAGAAACACAAAGAGGCTAACCTCAAGACCTAAACTTAACCACAGCAACAAGGAATCTTTCCCTTGTTTGTTTTCTTGGAATTCCAAAGTGGAAACTTGCCGTTGGCTTTCTTTTCTGAAGCTTCACCTCCCTGGTACCGCAGCAAAGGACACCCGTTTTCTTATTCCCTCTGGTTTGTTTGTCCTAGTGGATTTCTTTTCCTTTGAAGATGGTCCAAAGAAAGGTTGCCGATAAGCTTGGAATCCAAGCTGATCGAATAAAGTCCGAGAAGCTATCGGCGACCTTCAGACCCTCTTCTCATCAGAACCACGACGGCAAAACCAGAGGGACTGACCTGAAAAAGAAGATGAAGAGGTCAAGACCGATGAAGCTCTCCAGCTTCGACGGCTCGAGATCAGCTGCCTTCAAGAAGGAAGTAGCGCAACCCGGAAGACCGCCGCCCTGCGTTGCTCCGACTTCCGCAGCAGCTTTGCAGAAGCAGTCTCCCATCAAGCCAAAGGGTGCTGTGCCTAACTATATGAAGTCCACCAGCTGTTCAGTTGCCAGAAAGGAGTATTCTCAGGTAATTTCGCAGACAACTAAAACTGGTTCTGATACTAAGAATCTGCATAGAAGAACTTCTGGTTCTTCAAAACTGACCCCTGCTTCGTCTGGTAACACATCCCCGAAGAACCTAAAGAGGTCATCCAGTTTGAAACTAGTTAGGACTCTAACGAAGACCCCTAGTTTCAAGCCTGCAAGGTCATCAGTCAAAAGGTGTTCCAAAGTAGTTCTCTGTGCAGACATGGATGCCCAGAGAGCTACCTGTTCTTCGACTCTGAAGGACTCGAAGTTTCCTGAATACCTCATGCTTAATCCTGGCGGAACCGAAGCAGACGGAACTTCAGCGACGAAGGTCTGTCCCTACACTTATTGCTCTCTCAATGGTCATCACCATGCTCGATCGCCTCCTCTCAAGTGCTTCCTCTCGGCACGGAGACGGTTGATGAAGACCCAAAAGAATGCAAAAGTAGTGCCTCTAACCCCAAACGATGAGGGTCTTGATGGTAAACCTGCTAGTGAGGAGGAAAAAATTGGACTGGAATTTTTTGTTGAAATTTACGCTAAAACTGAAGATGAAGTCTCTTCTTCCATTGGAAGAGTTGATATTAAGGAAGAAATGGTTGAGTTAGCAGGGGGAAGCAAAGATGCTGATATCACCACTTACGAGGTAACTGCAGATGAACAAAAAGCAAAATATGCAGATGATGAGCAGAGTGATAAGAAACTATCTGATGTGTCGTCACATTGCGAAGACGATCTTAAGCGAAACCTAGAAGGGTATATTGATGAGAGTAACAAAATGGTCGAAGGTGAGAGCTTTTGTGGAGAAAGTGTCAAACTCCTGGACTCCTGTTCAGAAGATTTGGGTATGGAGTGGGATGCGGGAGAGGATGCTGTTTCAGAGCTTGATGGAGAAGAGATTTACTCAACAGAAGAGGATAATCTATCATGTTCAGATATTGAGTACATAGCAGAAATAGAAGATCCTACTTTGCTCAAAATAGCTGCCGTCGCTTGTCAGAATATTGACAGCAATTGGAAGGAAATTTCCAATGATCAAGCACTGAACGAAGGAAAGCATGCAAGCTTTGATGTCCAAATGCCAAGCCTTGATATGGAAGTTGGAGGTGAAGATGATGCGCTGCGGGGTTCTGAACCTAGCCACGTCTTTGATTACTTAAGCTACAGCGACGATTCATCCATAGAGGATGAATTTGAAGATGTGAAAAACCCCAATGGAAGTGGACAAGCTTCACTAGAGGAGGTCCTCGCAGAAGTAAAGGCATCCTTTGAAGAGGCTGAAGAAGAAAACGTTCCTGGTGCTGACAATGTCAATGCCAATATGCTTTTGAATGCAGTCAGTGACGAATCCAACAGCTTGGACATGATAGGCTATGCCCCATATGATCAGAAGAATAATGACGTTTCCCAAACATCTGAGTTCGATGCTCGTCCAGGTTTGACAGAAGATGAGGAGGCACAAGTTCATACGGATCTTACCACCAAGTGTAGCAGCCTCGATGAGGAAATCCTTCACAATGATGTTGGAGAGAGAACAACAGAAGCAGAGGATAATCATGATTCTGCATCGGTGGCAACAACCATGAATTCTGATCAACCATCCGAAAATTCCTGCAAAGGTGATGAAGACACGCCAACACATGCAGTGGATGATGCTGAGGAGCAGGAAGATCCAAGAAGTAAAAGATCTTACCAAGACGAATACTCTGGTGGAGAACCTCCTGAAATGGAAGGAGGGAAAACTACAGAGCCTGATTCAGCAGATTCAATCCTCAAAGAGGACAATTCCACTGAAGTGAAGTCAACGAGGATATACTCCAGGTTGAAGTGCAATCCTGATGAAGAAACATTTGATTCCTTTAAGAATTTGAAGGGCACAACCAGATGTAAAAGATCCGGTGAGCCGAGTGAGGACCTACGGAGTTTTAACCCGAAAGAACCGAACTATCTGCCACTACCTCCTGATCCAGACGCTGAAAGAGTTGATTTGAAGCACCAGATGATGGATGATAGGAAAAATTCAGAAGAATGGATGCTTGACTATGCACTCAGACAAACTGTGACAAAGCTAGCTCCTGCTAGGAAGAGAAAGGTAGCACTTCTGGTCGAGGCTTTCGAAAAAGTCATGCCAACTTCAAAGTATGAAACCCATCTTCAAAGCACATCAGCAAGCTTCCCTCATGCAAGACCTATTCAAGCTTGCAGCTGAAAAAGATCCCTAAAGCAAGGTAAAAACCTCCTAGTATTCCTCCCTCTTTTTCCCCACTTTCAGAAGTATCCTTCTAATTCATCACTGTCACTAATTTCCTGCTGCAGGTTATAAGCAACAGGGTGCATTTCAAGCAGGTCGAGAGGTTTGGCAGGCATCACAGGCTTGATAGAGCATACCCTATTCGGCTCTTACATTTCGGATCGGGCAGCTTGGAGAAGGGAATCATGGGACAAACCTTGAACTGCTCCGAAGGCAGGCAAACTACGAGTGTCTACTTGGTGGCCAAAAAAAAAAAAAAAAAAAAACTGTTTTGAGTGTCAAGCTTGTTGATATATATGCACCGTCGGTGCAATACATGGCGTTTGAATTTCCTTATGAACAGGGTATCCATGTAGCCTCAGTTGTAGGGGCACTTGGCTCCAAACTCCCGTGACTTATTCTATTTGATGTTTGTCTGATATAATGTATTGCAAGATCATGTTTATGCTCTAAATTGGTCTGAGAGTAGTTTTTGCACTGGCTTACAGTTATGAAAACCTAGGTTCTGGACAACACACATGGACTTCGTGCACTAACAGGAAGATCTTGATAGCTATTCTCCCTATGAAAAGAGGAAACATATAAACCTATTTGAGTTCATGCAAGATTTTTAGAGGATAATCACATGATCTTTTAGTAATCAGTGACCAAATTTAGCCCATCATCGACCATACAAGCAACTCAGAGAGATCGGTGGCAGCGCTACATGATGTGCTCTCATCACCTTGCAATCAATACCAAGCCTCTGCACGGGCATGCGTACTGTTACTGTTGCCTGTAGAGCGGTTTCTTTCTTTAGCCTTCTTCAAGATGGAAGAAGTCTGTGAATATCCATCACTGATCAAGCGAATACCACCCTAAAATCAAGTAATAAAGCTTGCAAACTTTTATCTTCTGCCAACTAGTCGTTTGTCTTGGAAAGAATGTACAGCAAAAATTCTCACAGCATGGCATGGAGACCGTCTGCCGTCAAGAACGAACTTAAATTTACAGTGTAAATGCTGGTAATATAAACATTATATCATAATCGACTATAGAATAAATCCTTGTAAAGGTACAAAAAGAACACATCACAAGAAAGCTATCCCCAACAAGCTAGCGAGACATATCTAATCGAACGTCAATTGCAGGACACTCAATAAGGACTGATCTCAATTCTGCAAAATAACGACTGGATTCCGAACTTTGCACCTTTGAACCCACAGTAAGGCCACTAGCTTCTGCCACTTGGCTTTCTTGTGTTGTTTTGTCAGACATGATTTCATCACTAAATAATTTGAGAGCATCTGGTGTAGAGAGAGAATTAGCAGACTTATACAAGTCTTGGAACTTGTCTCTGTGTCCTTGATCTTCCACTAGCCTCTCTTTCAACACATCAGGAAGGCAAGCGAATGCACTTAATAGGCGTTGCAGATGGTCAAGACAATAATTTCACAAGTCAATGATCAATCTCCCAGAATTGGTCAATACAAATCTCAATGTAATCTAGAAACATGTCATCATTAATTTATGTAACTCTTTTGTTTTACCTGGTGGCACCTTTAACAAGACCCCAGTTGTATCCGATGGGCACTGATTGCTTAAAACCAATATTGAATCCCTCTTGTGCAGAAGCCTCTTTTCCGGCTATTAGTCCATCACGATAACCGATCTAGCATTCGTCAGATAAAGATTAGTCTTATCCAAGAAAGAGAAATACTAGAACTTACAAATTCAAAATTCTTTATTACTGTGTAAAATTGATCATGCCTCCTTTGCCACTCTCTGGCCAAGTCAGATGATTCACCGAATACCTCATCTGAATCATCCCATGCCAATGCATCTTTGTCCACCAACTCAGAGTCATCATTACCTGAAGCAAAACATAAAAAGACTCGTACTTCTAAAGATAAATCTTTCAAGTCTTGCTCACACCTATAAAGGGACGTGATACTTTTAAGAAAGTAGTGATAAACTGATGAAGATAATGTAAACATATATCTATGCAAAACTGACTAACAGCTAAAAACAACTCTTACCAAGAAATTGGTGGTCATTATGGGCAGCGGAACTAGGACTTAATTCTAGCTGTGAGAGTCGCAAACTCTCAGAATAGAGCTCTTCAGCAAATTTATGCTCCATCTACAAAAGGAAAGCAAACATTTTATCCAATTCCTTGATCCTACAAGAAACCACAAAGATTTCTTAATGGCTAACACAAACGTTGCATTAAGCTAAAAAGAAAAAATGTGACTAATTATTCCAAACTTCCAAACCCATCATCCACTGACCATGCTGAATTGTAAAGAAAAGCTGATGGATTTCTAATTGGCTAACATGAATTTTGAGTTAATCAGATAATGAATGCACAATTTTCCAGTATTTTGCCCAAGATGCTGCCCAAATTCAAGCTAGGCTTAGCCAATGAATAACAGCAGAAAACCAAAGACTGAATCAAATGATGAGGATAGCACCAGGATTACAACACAAATAATCACACAAAAAAACCAAGTAATCCCAGATAAATTCATGGCTTGCCTGTTAGAAATCAGTTCAAGGAGGACACTTCTTGGATATTCAATAACCTATACCTACGAATTCCATTGAACCCAGAAATGATACATTGGAAAAATCTTTTGGGTCTTCCAATATCAATAGGTTGATTGTTTCGCTCCTCTATCTTCCAAAAGGAAAAAATATCTCTGAGAGTTGTTTCCTGGATCCGAAAGAAAGTGCTTGGGTTCTCCCAATAACGAAAAAGTGTATCATGCCTGAATCTAAACGAGGTTCGAAGAAGAAGAAGAAGAATAACAGAGAGAGTAGTTTTAATCAGTTCAGTTGGGGGAACTTGAAGGAAACTAGGCTTCCCCCACTTTTTAGCTTCTTCCAAACAACCTGTCCTACTACTTCTTTTTTCGGGATAATTGCTCAAAATCCCCCTGCTTTGCACCATTGCACAATAGCCCCGAATTTTCCAAAAATTTCAGATTATCACCCTCAACTTTGGGCCTCCAAACTTTGAAAAGTTGCAGATTACTCCTTCAACTTTGATTTTGTTGCAGTGGCTAGTTTTCCATCTGAATAGCAATTAAATGTTACCTGAAGATGGACCTATCATATTTTTGATGGAAAAAACCACTAATTCAATTAAAAATATATAAAGAGGGAATGCATGGTTAAGAAAATTTAGCAGAGGTTATTTTCTGATCAATAAAATGAGTTAATCCAGGGTATCACTTACACTATGCAGATGATGGAACAGCTAGCAACTGCAACAAAACTCAAAGTTCAAAGGCCTAAACTGTTACTTTTCAAAGTTCGGACGCCATTGTGCAACAGTGCCAAAGTTTGAGGGAGGACAACCTATAGCTTTTTACAGTTTAAAAGCTATGGCACGATGGTGCCAAAATCTGGGGACGATTTAAGCAATTACCCCTAAACTTTTTTGGCTTAATTCCCTAAAAAACCCCCAACTTAGGCTCCAATCCCAAATTTTCCCCGAACTCATCATAAAAAAATGAAAACCTTCACTTTTGTCCCAAAATCTTCCCCGCATCCAAAAATCGCAATTAATTCTTCAGAATTATTGACATCAGGACTAATTAGAGGTTTATTATCGGAATTTGCGTCTTCACCAACATCTTCACCTTTATATGGAACAAAAACAATCTCTCGGTGTTGCTAATTTTGAGAAAACCAGTGACGATTTTTGGACAAGAAGTAAATTTCGGACTAGAGTGAAAGTTAGTGATTTCTTTTTTTAGATAAAAAAAAGTTTGCAGTAGAATTAGAATTGTACCAAAATTTCAGGTTTTTAGGGAATTAGGAATTTTAGTTTTTATGAGCACGGCTGCCTATTGGGTGGTAGTCTGTCACGATGCCTTTTTGTGCTGCTCGCTAATGAGTCTCATGGTTTAAAAGCATCACCTCTATGATGAGTCCTAAATTCAAGTTAACGTAATTACACAGGCAGACAAAAGCAAATGCAAGTAACCAACTCAAATTAGTGAAGTCTCTCACACGACACAATTCAGAATGCCATGGAATTTTTATTCCATAACATTGTCATGAAATTGACTTCCAAAGATATTGAGCCTCCAAAATCGATCCAAGAATAAATTTTTTCGGAGTTCAGATAAAGAGAATCGTCCACAAATTCTAGATTCAGCTCATAGCGGCATATCATCGAACAGTTGTTGGGCAACTCCAATTTCAAGCATATCACTAAAGTTGTGTCAAGATAGGGAAGACCAGCAGATGCATTTCATCCAATATGGAAGAAGAAATCAATCCAAACAAAAAATAGAGAAAATGAAAGGGAAATACCACTCACCTCTTCGATAGGATGAATTGTGGCCACCGTTAAACTGAGGAGCACTGAAAAATGATTTCCAAGAGAAGAAAGATTTAACGCAAGGACCAATTCAATGCAGTCTCGGGGTCGCTTTTCGAAACGCTCAATGATCGAGCGAAGGGTGGTGAATCACTCGGTGGGGGTAAGATTTTTGCTCTTCCTTCTACCACTCGTGTTGTTTCGAGAAAGCGTCGCGTGGCGAGGTTTCGTTTAGAATGAACAAAGTGTTTGATATCGTGACGGATGGGTGACGGGAGAAGGTTTCAATGGCCGCCACCTGTCCAAGCAGCAACGCCACCCACCAGTAAAAGAAGGCAGCCGGAGGAGATCGGCTCATGAGCAGGGTAGTTCCCGACTTGGAATCGAAAACCGACCCTGTTATTCTTGGAATCGGCTTGTAATACACCCGGTCGGTTCCAAGACTCTAATGCCAAATGGGGAACCGGTCGCAGCCTTTTATTTTTCATTTGTTTTTATTTTTGTATAATATGCAAGTGTCAAATATTAATATGATTTTTTCTCTTTGAAGATAATATGTCAAATACACTCAATTTTAACAAATATTTTCTATTTTAAAAATGTTAGAATCAGGGGTAAATCTATTCAAAATCGGTTTGGTTTAAGATTCTCTAAGCAATTTGTTGCCTCAGTTTTGCGCACCAATGGAGATAATGAAGGAAAAGGCCTGCTTTCCATGGATGGCATTAGGGAATTCTTGGTTAATTATTTTCTCGTTACCCTGATTAAAAGATTATGTTGGGAGTGATCATTAATTTCTTTTTGGGTAGCGAGTACGGATTTACTATTTTATATTGCGATTGGTTTATTTAATTTGTTCGTTTAGTTGAGCTACCAACCTTAGTGAAGAAATAAAAAGTAGAGATTAGTGCAATGAAAGATTTAAAACTTGTCACGGAATTTATAATTGATTCCTAAAACTTTCAAAAAGCGAAACTAAGTTCCGAAACTTGTCAAATCGATTCAATCAAGTCCTTTTGTTATTTCCGTCCGACTAGATTAACGAAAGATGCCTACGTTTCTTTTTTTATTATTGTCTTGAGACATGTGGAGGTGACGTGGTGTCCACAAAGCCTCACATCAGAAAAAAATATTCAGGAAGTAAAAATACACACTGAATTAGGTTGGAAAAAAGAGAGGATAAAAGTACAAAACAAAAAAAGCACTAATTGTAACCAACAGCAGTGGCCACCGACAAGGGGGAGGGCTTTTTCTTTGTTTTCTACTTGGTTTTCGAAAGGAAAAATTATCATTTTTAACTAATTTAATGTAGTTAAGTAAAATTTCAAAAAAGAAAATACTGCAATAAATTAATGTAGGAGAGGGAAAGTAATAAAAATACCATGTAGCATTTTCTGTTTTTCGAATTAGACGGAATTAATGGAATGATTTGATTGTACCAAATTGACAAGTTTTAAGACTTACTTGCATTTTTTTAATAATGGTAGAACTTAACTGCATTTTCGTGACAAGTTTTAAGATTTCTAGTGCAATTATGTATATGTACCATGGGAAGAATTCTAAGGAGGAGAGCAAGAACGACTTCTTTTTTTAACATACTAGCAAAATTTATGTGTGCACAAAAAATTAAGGAAAAAGAGAGAATTATTTTTCGAGTTTTCGTAGAAAATCAGATCAGCTTATTGAAGGAAGAGAAAAATTCGATTTAACATTCCAAAATGTAAGGGGCATTTATTAGATGACATGAAATTGCGTTCACTTTTTAAGTTATCATTTCACTAATTGTTTAATCATGCATTTGCTTGGTTATTATTGCATTGAAATGTCTTGGAAAAATTTGATATTGAAATGTGTTCTTACGTATTTGCTTATGTGAGATTGAAATGGGTTAAGAGTTAATAGGGAGATCAAAATATGAAGATTAACCTTCACAAGTTCATATTCACCGACCCCCAATAATTACAAGCTTCCTTTTTTGCCTTTTTCTGCTTTTGTCATCATTGGAAACAGAATCTATGTCACATGCTACCCTCAATTTTGGACTCCATCTGGATCTTTCTTCTCCAAATTGATTTTCTTTTAATTTTTCAGCTGTTGCTCGGTTGTCATCATCTAATCATACCATGAATGTCTTTGTCAGGATCTTGACTCCCCAACATGATTCCATTTCCAAACCATTTCGCTTCTTTACTCAATTGTAGTGGTTGCATAAGATCAATCCCTTTCTCACTGCAATCATCAAGGTTGAAATGGGGCTACAGCACTTTGACAATTAGACAGATGAAACTATCACGAGAAAAAAATGAATGAACAACCACAGGTGCTCTGTTTCGACCAAAAAAAAAAAACCACAGGTGATCTGTCTCACAGTGATTCCAGAGATTCCTCCATGTCCCTTCTCTCATGTCTGCATGTTCCATGCAAGACAAAGCCAAGCCACTTTTGGTTCTCTCACCGCAGAAGCAAGCACTCCAAAATCACACTCTCTCTCTCTCTCTCTCTCACTCTCTCTGTGACAAAACATGCATGATTCAAAATGGAATCCAATAAGAAATTTCTGAGGGGTTTCCTCTTCCTCGTATGAGCTGTTTGTCATGTGTTTTGCATGTGAAGACACCTAGATTTGCAAATGCGCAACATGGGTCCATAACTAACCAATTTGGGGACAGCCTACCTCTCATGCTCTTGTTCTTCGAGTGTTTCTGAGATCTGGGTCACTCGTGCCCGCATCTCTGTTCTGAAGTCTTTCCATGATTTTGTTATTTCCAGGAAAGGAAAAGAATAAATGTCAAAATATTTTCTGTCACTGAGACCCGGAAAGGTAGTTACTTTGGATGTGCTCGGTGACCCAATTAGGCAGTTCAACTATATTGCCAACATATCTACTTTTGTGGACTCCAATTAACCACACGATCCGCCATGGAATCAAGCCAAAACCTACTTTTTTGGCAACTTGTCTTCTTCTGCTTACTTCCAATTTATCACGCAGTCCACCAGGGGCTTTGAGCCAATTAAGTTACCACCGCCCTCCAACCGCACCTCCTCCTCCTTCTGTATGCAATGCACGTATATTGATTTGGGCCCTCTCTTTCTCTCTCTCTCTCTCTCTCTGAATGAAGAGTGGAGTGAAGATTCTGTGGAGAAACAGGAAGATGGCTGCAGGGTGTCAGAGAATTGTCTTGGCAATCTTGGTTGCCATGTCTGTGACACTTGACTCGTGCGTTAGTTCTGCAGAAGCAGGGCTACTGCAGAGTGTGAGTGCAAATGAAGTGAAGGGAAAGGAACAAGAGCAAGAAGACAATTGTGACATGTATGAGGGGAGTTGGGTATATGACAGTTCTTATCCTCTCTATGATCCCTCTGCGTGCCCTTTCATTCGCAAGGAGTTCGACTGCTTCAAGTACGGCCGACCCGATCGGCTCTACCTCAACTACAGATGGCAGCCCAAAGACTGTTACTTGCCTAGGTACATCTCTCTCTCTCTCTCAATCATTGTTTGCGGGCGGGCATGTCTGTGCGTCATTTATCTTATGTTGTCGTCGTGTTCATATCATTATGTGTTAATCTTGCCGTGTCTCGATTCATCTTGCTCACAAAAAGATGGGAAATTTGGAAAGTTCTCACCTTTTTCTTGCACCGCAATATTAAATCAAGATTTTGCCACCCCGTGAAGATTTTTAATTGAGCGGTTGGGCTTTAGAAGTGCACAGGAGTCAAAAAAGTATTGAGGTCTCTTTTCAGACCTAACATTAATGTTTGGTGGAACTGGTTCCTGCAAGAGAAGAAAAAAGAGCCTCTTCATGTCGCAAACCACCTGGAAAGTTGAAAGGACTGTCACTTCCGTTCCTCCGCCTGCGTCGAATTTTTTCCGATTCATGTTAACTTTCTACAAACTTGTGACATTGGGAGAGAATTATAGAGATATGACTGGATACTTGCTCCGAATTTATGACGTATGCATCCAACTGTCGCCGATAAGAAAAACATGTTTCCGAATGATGTTGCAGATTTGATGCTGAAGGTTTCCTAAGAAGGTTCCGGGGCAAGAAGATTATGTACATTGGAGACTCCTTGAGCCTGAACAACTGGCAATCTTTAATATGCTTGCTTCATGCTGGCGCGCAGAATTCGAGTATCTCGCAGGAGACGGATGGCTCGGTTTCTAAGGTCACATTCGAGGTGATCGAAAATTTTACTTCCTCAAAGAATTAGATCAAAATGTCTGGATGAATAGCATAATTATGGACAGCATGCGATAAGCAAAAAGTGAATGAGGATGTTCAAAGATCTCATGATGTCACCATCGTGCAGGATTATGGAGTATCCGTAATGCTGTTTCACTCTCTGTACCTGGTCGACATCGAAGTGGAAAGCATCGGGAGAGTTTTGAAGCTAGACTCGCTTGAGAACGGTGGTTTGTGGAAGGAGATGGATGTGTTGATCTTCAATACTTGGCAATGGTGGTACAGGAGAGGAGATAAGCAGCAGTACGTTGCATTTTCTTACAGAAGTTGTGTTCTCTTCAGCTGGTTTGAAAGATGCAGAAACAGACCTCCCTTTTTTTGGTCACCTGCAGATGGGATTACATTCAAGAAGGTAATCGCACGTACAAAGACATGGATCGGATGGTTGCGTTTCGCAAAGCATTGACGACATGGGCGAAGTGGGTGGACTCCGATGTCGACACGATTAAAACTAGAGTCATCTTTCAAGGGATTTCGCCCTCCCACTACAAGTAAGTCCTTTTCCTTTTCACTCCAACTTCAGCAAATCAAGGCGTCAAATGCGTACTGATTGCTTCAATGATTCGACGAGTTTAGCGGGACGGATTGGCATGAGCCGGGAGTGAAGGACTGCTCGAAGGAGAACCTACCGATGACTGGATCGACATACCCAGCTGGATTGCCAGCTGCGGCATACGTGGTGAAAGAAGCGATGAGTAGCATCATAAAGCCTGTTCATTTGCTGGACATTACCACTCTTTCTCAGCTGAGGAAAGATGCACATCCTAGCATCTACAGTGGCCTCAAGGTTATGGACTGCACACACTGGTGTATTGCAGGACTTCCGGATACATGGAACGAGCTCTTATCCGTGGCGCTTGCTGCTTGAACGGAAATAGAACGCAAACATGAGAACAGAGATTAAAGGATGGAGTCAAAGAGTAGCCAGATTGATCCGATACATTGATGGGACGAACATGTCCTCTTGAAAATAGAATAATGCTCATTCTTTTTTGTAATGAGAACAAAAAAGATATGTCATTACTTTCATTTTTGCGAGTCATAACCTTGTCTAAGCGGGGACGGGTGCCACAATGTTGGCAAAAGGAATGGCGGCGGTAATACCTTCGACAGTAAGATTTATCGAATAAGAGTTCACTTTGAATAGGGAGTAGAAGATATCCTCCGCCGAAAGCTAATGAAGTGGCAAGAGTTCTATAGAAATTAATCACTCAAAAGAAGCATGTTATCCACTTCCCATGCCAAAGCAGTCATTTCTTCTCTTCTTCATCACTCTTCTCCTATTTGTCAATCATTTTCCGACCCAACAGTCTATCATTAATGAAGTCCTGCACAAGCATAACTTCACACAGTTAAGGAAATAAAAAAACAACTTATGTTCATTTGTCTATGACATCCTAAGACTCAAAAGTCATGTAAGCTGGAAGACCTGGTGGCTTTAGGACTAATCTTGATATATCATCTGAGGGCTTACATGTCAATTATTCTGATATGAAAAAGTTGTTATGATTAAAATGAATTTTTCTGATTCTGTTCCCTGAATGAGTTTTAGATAATCAGAACGCGTTTGGTAACTGCCTAAAATTTCTATTTAAGGAACAGAAACGCGTTTAATAACTGCACGAAATTTCTGTTCCCTGGAACAATTGCTCTTCCCAATTTTTGTCATTTAAGTCAAACAATTACGTAGTTACTTTGTGAAATTTCATCTTACATTTCGAATTAACCGAACATTAATTCATATTGATTCTCTTATATAACATATTGCATATTGAAATGTAAAAATAAATATCAATAATCATCACGAGTCATTTTCGCCATTTACTTTGGGGTTTCATGGAACTCTTTTGGGCGAGCGGACAACCCACACGAGCGACACCTTCGTTTCTACAAGGAAAGTGCAATGCCTTGCCCCGCATTGTGTGTTTTTGGTTCTAGGAAATCAAGCTTCGGGCTTAATTCATCGAAAACTTAAGAACGAGAGCTTGTTAATTGTTCATGATGGTTATTTTTATCCCGTTCCATTTTTTTTTAAAACTAGACTAAGTCTAAAGTACATAAACCTAGGCAGATCACAACTAATGAAATCAAGTGTGCAATCAAGGAATCATGAAAGTGATAAATCGCATCATAAAATCCTAATGAAGCCCTAAGGGTTCGGAGAAATGTAGTTCAAGTTTAATTGCAAAAGTATTTATGATTTAAAAAAAAAAATCTATGAAATCTAGGAAATCTAGGCCCAAATTTATGAAGATGAGGTCAAATTAGCCTAATCTAAGCTTCTTCCATTTTTATGGATTTTTTGAAAATTTTCTTATTTTTTAGAAATTTTCCAATTTTTTTTATTTTTTATTTTTATGTAATATTTTATTATCTTATATATTTTTCTTTGAAAATGAGATCTCGTTCTATTTTAGATTGAGGAAAAATTGAGAGAACTCAAGAAGAAAAATGAGAGACGTGAGACTTCATTATATTTTGTGATTCTCAAAAGTGATTCTTTTTCCCAGAACTAACTTTCTTTTGGTTCTTGCTTTTGCTTCAAAACTGTTTCTGAGAACAGAATTAAAATTAAAATTATTTATGTTACCAAACAAGATTGTCATCTTTTTTTATTCTGGGGAACAGAATCGGGGAACCAGAATGATTACCATGTAAGTCCCGAGAGTGTGTCTAGCAACTTCCATATAAGAAAGCAGATTCATTCGATCATGAAGTTTTCCCACAGGAAGTGTGCAACAATGAGAATGCACATAGCGGTCTTCAGGAAATAACAATGAGAAAACCATGTCTTTTTCTTAATCAGAGAAATAACGCCATGTCCTAGCACATTAGAAAACAAGCTGCAAATATGATCTAACACCACAAAATTCACCAAGAACAGGTCCACTTGACAAGTAGGGGAGGAAGAACAAGTATGGGCACAGTATTTGGCATGTATTGTCATGCCAACATTAGTCAACTAAGTAAATTCAAATAAATAGAGAGGAAGAAAATAGAGTGACTAAGTTGAGATGAATAAAGACCAAATGAGCCAATATATTGGCCAGATGCAACCGAGGGGCAAAAGGAGTTACAGATACCACCAAAAGGGGCAAACAATTTAACACAGTTATGGCAGAGAGATGAGTAAATTGGAATCTCTCCGCTGGCTCACTATGCACGTGCTGAGGAAGAAGAGCTTCAGGTTCTTTATACAAAATATGAAAGAAAATTGGAATAATAGAAGAAAAGAGAATAACACAACTCCCACACAAATTCCACAATATTATTTTCTACCTCTTAAATCTCCAGGCTGAAACTGAAAACAGGGGTTTGTCATGCCAACATAAGAAGAAGCACCCATTCTCTTCCTTTAGGTTGTACCCGTCATAACCACAGCTCTGCAGCAACATCCCCGCTTGCAACAATCCATTGTAACTCAAGGACACCTTTCCAAACCCAGCTAACTCAAGCCTCGAAATCCACTTCTCAAGCTTCTCATGTCTCTCCTTCCTCTGAATGCCCTCGCTAGCAATGATATTCTTAATTTCCTCTCCGAACAGCAGCTTCTCAACCTTTTGTCGCTCTACTGATGCTCTCGGAACAGTAGACTCCAGACAATCAAACAGGGAACCATAGAAGTACAATGCGTCCACATATCTCTCCATTAAGGTAGCCCCATTATGGTTTGATTCTTGCTCAGTAATCACCATTAGCTTAGGTGACAATCCCCAGAGAGAAGTCAAGAAGCTCCCCATCTTTGGTGACAGGTTACAAGATAATGGGGAAGATGCCGAAGCTGAGTCAGGACTAGCACAATATAAAGGGACCACCTCTTTCTGAAGCCACTCTCCTAGAGTGCGCTGCTTCATATGCAACACTCTCTGTCGATGACTAGAATTAGAACTATTGGATGCAGAAGGCGAGGTCCTTCGCTGTGTCTCATCATCAGCTGCCAAGACGGTATGCAGCTGGAGTACAGAGCTAATTGCAAGTGCTTCACCAGTCTTACGCAAACTTTCTAGATCAAGATTCTCCAGCTTACAGACAACAGGATTGAACTGAAATGGGATATCCAATTTTTCAGCTTCTTCAGTCAATCGAAAAGCCATTTGATCTAAAACCTCTTTCTGTTCATTGACACCCGTAATTCGCAAGTGAGGCGGGCCTTCTGGCCTAGCTTTTAGTGACTGAAGAAGATTGATCCACTGAGCAGGCTCAAATGAGTTGAGGTCGATGATGTGAACCATCTTCTCCCCCTCCATCGCTTCTAGTATGGCCTGATTAGTGATTACGTATGCAAGCTTCAAGAAGGGGCAAAGCTCGAAAAACAATCGCTTGACAAGAATTTCCTCAGACACTAGGGATATTTTTGTCGAGTTAAGGGCTTTATGAAGGGCTGGCCAACCTTTGAGTATCCGGTCAGCAAGTGCTTCAGTGAAGTAAGCAGCAATTCGCTGCATAGCATCACCATCAGGAGAAGCAAGATGTGAGATTTGCTCAAGGTAAAGATTAGCATCCTCCACACTACCAGCAGCGACAAGGTTAGCACAGCCAACAAGATAACGGATCAGCCACAAACCTCTGTCTTCAGGACTAACTTCCCTGAGCAATGGGTATGGTGATCCTATGCCAGGAGAAAGTGACATCAACGAGAACATCTGAAGGGGAGATGAAGTTACAGATGATGATCCCTCGTCGTGAACCATACCCGCCATTGATGATGGGAAAACCTTGAGTTACGAGGATTTACGACCTCACCTGCACCACTACAATGAAATCAGATCATGCAAGAAAAGTCAAATCTCAATGTCAAGCAGTCACACCAAAGTTCCTTTACAAAAGATGGAAGGAGATGAGAACAAATGCAAGCCATGACTCCTAATTGCAGAACTCAAATTCAGTGACAGGCTCTACCTAGAAAGGCAAAAACAGTTATGGTGAACTCCAGTAATGAACAACATTAAATGCACTAACAAATGATGTCGAGCATCTCACCACTCATAGAGCATATTAATAAGAGGTAGTCATCTACCTTCATCAATATCCAACCTCTTGCACTGAGATAGTTAAGAGTTACAAGTAAATGTATTCCTCAATGAAACACTTCCTCATTTAATAGCAATAAAAAACACAACAGCTAAAACTGATTTTGGCAGAAGTCTCTTCTACTGCAGCTGTCCGGTTTCTCACTAAGAACTGAAGAATTCACACCATTTACTGCTCAATCTAGTCATTCGGGCACTGTTACCTCTTGGTTCATCAAGTACTTTCAGCTTTGCAAGATCAACAAAGCAATTACTTTCGTTGCCAAAAATAAATTTGAACCACATCAGTGACTAGAGATAATTCAAGCACATGCTATGCTTTTCTTTTCCCCAAAAGAATCAACCCCAAGCCTTACTCAAAGAACTGAGCAGGATCAACAGAATTACCAGATAAAATGTTGATGGATGCTTGCTTCTTGAGTCAGTGCTCGAGGAGAACAGCAGATATATGTTACTGAGCTGGGAAATCTGATTAGTCACAAACCCAGAAAAGACTCCAAGAAAAATTCTGAACTTGATAACCCAGTAAACCTCATCCTTCTAGCTCTTGGTCCGGAGGTCCATTAAGAGCTATGTGGGTGTCTAGGGTTTTATGGCAGAGCGAGCCAATTGGAATAAAAGCTGTCGTCTTGAAGAACTTTTCCATGGCTGCGTTGGCGACAAAGCACGAGGTTGTGTTTGTCGTCATTGTTTTGTTGTCTTTTGTTAGGATCAGAGGAATATGGAATTTCTGAAATCCAGAGCCCCCCCTCTCTCTCTCTCTCTCTCTCTCTCTCTCTCTCTCTGTTCCAAAAAATTTGTTTGTTCTCTCTTCCCTCACTAGGTAAAGCTTTGTCTGGACACGAAGTGGATGGGAATAAAAGCTGGCCAGAATTTGGGGCTATTCTCAAGAAAACTGTTGATCCAAGCATGTCATAACAAAACAAAACAACACCTTTTCTTGTTGCTTAGTGGGTGATGGTGGGGATTGCGAGGAAAGCCTCACAAGTGCCTCCAAAATCTGCATTTGGATTCTTGTCCAAAGGCAAGTGAGAAGAGACCATCCACTTGGTACTTTGTTTTATTTCTTCCTTTTTAGTTTGACATGTTAGGATCCAAGGACAATGAGACAAGGAGATTGTGGAACAAGCCAAAAATAGATATAAAACATTTCAACTTTACTGGTGGAGTCCTTGGGTGGGAGTTCTTGGAATTTGTTAATTCCATTCCTTAGAATTCCTATGCACATTCTTTCAAGAGGGAAAAAAGAACTGAAAAAAAAACCCATAAACAATTTGCCAGAAGCAATCAAAAGGTTGGCAACATAATCTTGAACATTGGGATATGCAACCCAAAAGCAAACCTTTGAATATTGAGTTAAGAGTAGTGGTATACCACCTCATGGATACTTAAACAAATCGATTTGTTTCCTTAGTGGAAGGTATTGCAATGACATATATTTATGTCCAATTTGGGAATAAGTATACTAGAAATAGCGTAACTTTCTCAAGGCACTCACTTAAGTTTTATAACTTCTTTTACAATCATTTGAGTGCCATAACTTTTAAAAAACATATATTTGAGTGCAATAACTTGCAATCAATTACTTGAGTGTCGTAAATTTTAAAAACGTTTATTCAAGTGCCAAAGATCCGATGTGGCATAGCACTTGTGATTAACCTTTAAAAAATTTATGGCACTTAAGTAATCCATTGAAGAATTATATGATTCTCAAGTGATTGAAAATATAGTTATGGCCTTGCGTTACACATAAATTATAGTTCTTATATAATCTAGAAAAAAAAAATGAGCTTCGGATGAACGCCATAGGAAGTTATGACACATGTATGTCATTTTTCCCTCTAATCCATCATCTGTTTTGTCGGTCGCATGCAAGACTTCTGATTAGGTACCTACATTATAATTTCGAAAAAAGAAAACAGAACTCACGGTTTGGGTGGTGGTATGATGTTGGCCTTATTGGTTTCTAAATATGTCTTCAACACTAAAAATACGGTACTAGCATTGCTACATATCCCAAGTGATTCGCCTTTTACAGTCAAGCCTTTCTGTTGTTGATATTTCATGTGAAATTTCACCTTCCCCTATCCCTCAAGCAAATAAATATGAGCATACATGTTTAATGGAGGCATGATTTCCTTTTAACATGACTAGTTAATCCTTCTGTTTTGTTCTCTCCGAACCTCGAAAACCCTAATCTGATTTCTCTCTCTCTCTCTCTCTCTCTCTCTCTCTCTCTCTGTTCTTTCTGGCTTTGGGTTGTGAAGACAAATGCTATGCTTGGTTTCTTGCTTGTTATAATTCGGTCAACAATTACGTCCTATTTCGATATGCCGAATTCGCATGTGGACAAACGAAAGCATCTGCCTTTGCTTTACACGCTCCCTCAAAAGAGGATACAAACTAGAAAGAGATGATAAAGCAAGGACACAGAATTCTCTGTGACAATTTTAGTTTATCTGGTAGGTTTTTCCCATAGCGAAAAGCAAACAAGTTTAAGCTCCATTTGTTTTGCAAAAAAAAAAAAATAATAATAATAATAATCTAAACAATTATTTTCAAGAAAATATTTTCCTAATTATTATTTTTTTCGCGAAACAAATGGAGGCTTATCAACATATTAGCGAGCGATTTTGTGCTTCCTAGTACTGAATTACAAGAAGCCTCTTTAGACAAAGAATCAAATAGACATACCTTCAAACTATGCAGGTTAATTAGTAAGGACTTAATAAAGATGTTTGGGTCTTGTCTTTTCTCTTCTTTTCTTGTTTATGCTCTAAACTCCATGTTTGACCGGACATTATGTTGATTACTTTAAAGGGTCTTCGTTGGTGAGAGATTGGTAAACTTAGGTAGGCATTTTCAAAGAATTAGATACAATCATTGGAACATTGAAAGGGAGAGGTGGATGGAGAGGATGCCATTGCTTTTGGAAATTTCCTAGATTTTGCTTGTTCCTAGGAAAGACGCTTTGTCCTCTCGATATGAAAGCTAACTACTTGTCCTAAACGGTTGGATATCGGTCCTAACGATGTCCTAGTTAGGGTGTTTTCAAAGGAACGACATTTTTGTAGCTTTGTAGGCACCGTTAGAGCATTTTCCTATGTCAGTCCAGCAAATATTTTATGCGCTCGCCCCTGGAGTCAAGCTAAATGATAAGGATGTCATCGTTTAATCGAAAGAAAAAATAAATAAATAGAAGGCCCCACAAGGAAGCGTTAGAAATGGGGAGGACGAAGTTAGGGAAGCCGTTTTGACCCTGTAGGATGAAGACAAGTCTCCACGAAAGACAAAACTTTATAGCGCCATTTTACCGGCGAGGTGATAGGCAAAACCAATTGTCACATAGAGGAGATAAGATATGATGGGTGTTGGCTTCGGTATATATTGATATATGATTTGAAGTGTTCAGAGATCGATTTATTTTTGGATGTTGTATTCGTAGTCAAGTCTTGATTGGTCAAATGTTTTTCACGACTTATTTGCTTCGACGTGCCATTAACTTTTATTGGATATCTATGCGAATTTTTCGCGAGACTTGCTCAATGCTGCTCCGGTTGGAATTACCAAGCTGGCGATAAAGAATATCCCTTTGAAAGCAAGGAGAAGGACCATAAGAACATGCTATAAATTAAGATAATGCTATGATCTTTCCCACATTATATGATATTTCTAACACATGTTTTTAAAGAAGAATAGATAAGGATAAGGTCTTTTCGACCCACCGGAGCAAAGGGAATCCTATGCCAGGCGCGACAACCCGTGAGTGTCTTTTAAGGATGATCACTTCATCACTTCACAAGCGACGAAAATCATTACAAGAAATAAACAAAAAACCGTTGGTTTGTACGGGTGGAAAATTCTTATTCTTATGAGATGATATCCAAGGAGGATCGTTTCTCTTTTGTGACGAAGAGAACTGTAGCCCCCAAGATGAGAACTAAACAAGGAAATGTATCGTTAAGCACGCTTCGGATATACGGTGTTCGTGTACAGATTACACAAGTAGCCTTGTACCTCATTGATTTAGACATACAAATCTCAAATCGAAGGTGGATAGCTATTTGTGTAAAAATCTTTCACAATAAACAATATATAGTAATTTTTTTTGTCAATATACAATATGGGTCCGTTTGCTTGTAGGAGTTTTCCAACTTTCCGGTATGAAAATGATCTTTTGTGAAGATTATTTTCAAGGAAATTGGTTAGCTAATATTTGTTTGGACAACAAAAAGCTAATCGATTTATGAAAAACCCTTTTCATGGACCGAAAACAACAAGTTCAGGTTAGGGAGACCAACTATCCCTTCCGACAAGAAAAATTCCACTTTCCTTAAACACCAAACAAATACTAGCTAACCAATTTCCTCGAAAATAATCTTCATAAAAGATAATTTTCATTGTCATGAACTTTTTAGCGAAACAAACACATCCTATAATTGATAAAAAATTAAGCGCCAAATGACAAGATTGGTCGCACCGGCACCCACTGGCCTCCTCGGTCCACCATTGGACGCAAGCAGGAAAAGGCAATGGTCGCCCAGGACGACGCATAGCAAAGCTCAGTGTTTTTTACATGTAACGAGTACCCTTTTAACCATTGACTCACGGAAAGGGGCAAAAGGATGCTCATCATGCCGTGCACCTGGTGATCCTTTCTCAAAGCAGACGATTCACTTTCTTCTTTTCCTTGTATCTTGTCAATTGTCTTTTAATACAATCGCGAATTGCGAGCCATCTTCCCTACCAATCATCCGACAGATACCATCAATGGATAGTTCATTAATTATCTAGTTAATTGTCTTTTACTTTTACCACCGTGTTTGAACTTCCTTTCATTCTTTGTAACTCAAAACTAACCTGTGCGCTCCAGAGCATCTATGGATCTTGGAACAAGTGTTCCGTAGATAAATCTTCTGAAACATGACTCTGCGAACTCATATTTAGCTCCAAACAAGCGTGCCATGCCATCATTTTAGCGTTTGACCCAGACGTGGAAGACGTAAGAGGCAGATGTGTCGCCTTACCAATCCTTAGTGAAATCTTTAAGACGCTAGGTTGCAAAAACGAGTCAAACCCGAGTACCAGATTTAGACCGACCCCGCAGCATGCCGTATCCAACAGCTATGCCACATGTTAACGAACGTTCAATTGATCACTATCCAACAAAGTAGGCATACTCCTGCCCTCGATAGCACTTGATTAATATTGGAAAAACGAAATCATATTAATGTGCTCGTCCTAATGCCCAAAGCGTTAATACAAAAAAGTTTTTCCATTCACAATGTCCTCTTCTTTGCCAGCGTAGATGCGCTGAGCAGCATCATATCGTCAAGTTTTAAGAGGTAACGAAAATCAATCACCCCATACCAATCAGAAGATGTTTTTATTGGCAAGATTGCTGGCAACATTGTTGGTCTGCTTTGTTAGCATTTCCTCTTGTGGAACAGACAAGTAATCAGGATTATAGTGAAAGAAAGCAAATCAAAGAACTGTTCTGTTTCAATTGATTGAGGAGAACGTTGCTTCGATCACAGGAGGTGCTATGTCGCTCTTTGCATGTTTTGCATTTAGAGAAGCCAATTCTATCATGACAAAAAAAAAGTCTATAACTGTGCACTCATTGAACAGAATAGACATGGGCAAGAGATAGACTGGTTGGCAACATGTCAAGAACAGGAACCACTGCATAGAACCAGAAGTGTCGAAGACATGCAGGAATGGCTATTGAAGCTTCTTCAGTTCTACAATGGTTACTGTGACCTTTTAACAAAAAGTCAAGAATGATAATGCTCCATTAGCTTCAAAGCACAAATGCCTGGAATCGATGTCTTACCTTTCACAGCATTAAGTAATAACTTGTTGCTAAGGTCCTGCACCATTAGTGAAGCAGAGTATCAGATGGCGATTCAGAGCTCAGTCTCCTTAATAAGAAGCAAAAGAATGGCTCACCTACGATATGCCTACACGAATAATTCGACAGAACCCAAGTTCAATTCAACTTATATAAAACAAACAACAGGTTTGCAAACTCAGCATCCATTAATCACCACAGCAAGAAATACATAAACTAACGAGTACATATTGAACAGATAATAAAGAAGACAGTGAATAAGAACTTCAAAGCATTTCAACAGAGGAACTTGTTCTGTCAGATTGAGCAGAGAGGCACGGTGACAACTACAGACTCCAAAGTTACACTTCCCAGGAGGCCACTAATCCAAAGTTGCAGATCACCTGAACAGTACCCTCCCCAGGTGAGCTTTGCGAATCAGAACCAACTATGCCGTGGCTGAACATGCAAACCCAGATGCAAAGACCCATCAATGAAACAGGACGAACCATTCATCGCTTGCCTCCTCCCCAGCTCACACACTACCACCCTAGACCGCCACACCAGCCGCCACCGTTTCTTTTCGCTGCTTCTCTCTTGGTGTGCGCTGCTTGCATTTTTTTTTTATTACCCTTTTTCAAATTTGTTGCGAACGAAATTTTTTTATGTACTGTCAAAACCTTATTCATGCTATTAGTGCAAAGTTTTGTCTCCTTAGGATGCTTATGGGTCCATGTAGTTATATCTCCTTTTATGCTTATAGCGTAAAACGCAAAATGTGGTGTCTTTGGCTTGAATGGTCTCACTAATTGAGTGCTTGTGGTATTCATGTTATTGGTATGGAATGGCAATTCAGCAGTGTAACTTTCTAGGCAAAATTGTTGATCTTGTGCCTATAAGGCTGAAATTGGGAAAAAGGCATCCATGCTCTCCAACATTTTAGTTGGAGAAGCTGTGTTATAGACTAGGCTTTAAAATGACCAAGAACTGTTCATACGTTATTCACAGGAACAATGTCATTCCCGACATGCGGTGAGACATTCTCATCTTGCTGAAGTCGGTTTGGAAAATAGAGTTCTTATTGATATCTGCATTATTTGATCAAAAAAGGGCTCACACTATTATGAATCCCGAGTTATGAAAACAATCTTTATACTATGAAGGTAGCATCGTTTGCATAATGGTAGCTTCACATTTTCGTCCAACAGGGATTATTGTATTTTCATCTTCAAGTTTTTGGGCATGGGGTGCTCGAAGGAGCAAATTCTTCGTGCTGTTGCTGAAGTTTCAGACACTTCCGGTGTGAGGGATACTTCACTCTATGGCCAGCAATACTTCGTCGCCTCAGAGAGGATCAAGTGCACTGTTGTTCCGCCTCAACCACATTTGCTGTGAAACGTTGTTCAACTTCAACCAGATCTGCAGCGGCACACTATAATCGCTTTCTCTGAAATTATAATGATAATTACTTTAACAATTTACCACATATATCGCCGTACAGGTTTGGATTATGAACATCCTGAGTGGGGAATTTCTTCGTTTTCCTACAATCAGGTCAAGTAGACATGGAAGGAAGTCAGAATACAAGGGAGGAGCTTCCCTGTGATGGTGTAACCAAGACAAAATACACCTTCAATTATTCATCACAGAACTCTTTTACCAACAGGCGGTGATGTTGACCCTTGGTCTTGCAACTTGTTATATGTTTATCCCTCCTTTGTTATGTTCACGCGGAGCGCACTTCCTCAAAATTGGTTCAGTTCCCCTATTGCATGTTCTTTTGTTTTGCGCTAAACAATTGCATGTTCACCGCCTATTTCTCTCGGATATATCGGTCACGCAAAGAGTATTTCAGGTTCAGGATACCATTCCCCTCCTCTATATATAGGCTCTGTTTGGTTCAGCATTCCAAATGAGCATTGGGGCTTCAAAGTTCTTTGGCCAAATGCAAATGTTGTTTGATTCATTTTTTGGCTTACTTTAGAGAGATGCAATTGCATCTCAAATGCTTTTCAAAGTCCTTTAGCCCAAAGTACTTCTAGTCCAAAATTAGGTACTTTGGGCTAAAAGACTTTTGCGAAATGCAACTAATTTTTTTATTATTTTAATTTTGTCACTTTCACTTGCCGTCGCCGCCCACCGCCATTGCCCATTGGCTGCCCGCCTCTGGTCGTCGGTTGCTGGTCGTGGCCGCCAGCCGCCGATCACTCCCGCCTTTTTTTCAAAAAAAAAAAATATTTTACAAAGTTCACTTTTCACCAAACAACATTTATGTCAAAGTTGCTTTCCAATTGTGTTTTTAAAATACACTTTACCAAACACTACTTACATTTTGAAAAAGGCCTTCAGCCCAAAAATATTTGCATTTTTTCAAAATCCCTTAGCCAAATGTTGAACCAAACAGGGCCATAGACACCGACCTCTTCACTCTCCCAAAGACACAAGCACACAAAATACACAAGAAAGAAAAAGTGACAAAGCCAGATTCGAGGTAACTTTGTTTGTGGCGGTGGTTTTGGCCATGGCAGCCGGTAGCGCGGTGGCTCAAGAAGGCCGAACCGACCCGGGCCTCTTAAAAGAGTGCGGGCCGTTCGTCCCGAAGGGACAACCGCGGGCGCCGCCCTCGAGACACTGCTGCGAAGCGCTTGTAAAAGCTGACGTAACGTCCGTATGCACGTGTCATACGGACTTTCCCACAAGATGGAGATGCATCTCGACATGGCAAACGTAGTGTACGTCGCCAAATACTGCAGCAACCCGTTTGGCCACGGCC
Source organism: Rhodamnia argentea (assembly GCF_020921035.1). Taxonomy (NCBI): domain Eukaryota; kingdom Viridiplantae; phylum Streptophyta; class Magnoliopsida; order Myrtales; family Myrtaceae; genus Rhodamnia; species Rhodamnia argentea. The sequence goes on along the minus strand of NC_063154.1, from coordinate 1,143,289 downwards.
TGCAATGCGGAGGTAAAGAAATAACTCGTTTTCTCTAGCTTATTCAAATTCAAGAACTTATTTAGTAACCTTATCGTTAATTTGATAACTATTTGTGGGTTATACAATCCCATAAAGTCCCCGGATGTTGAAGGGCAAGGTCACACGTGGGGCGAAAACACCAAGAATAATCTTGCCCGTTTTCATTTTCAATGTAATACTTGACAACAATATATGGGAATAAAGGTTTACCATCTGGTTAATTGTCAATGGTTGACTTACGTTTTTCGTTTACAATTTCGTGATTCAAGTACTTCCTCCCCTTTTTGGACCAAAAAAAAAAAAAAAAAGTACTTCCTCCCCTTCTACTTTGCTCGATATTCCCGAAGAGCAAGCGCCAACTCGTACAATCACACGTCCCAGGTGGAACTCCCTCCACCTGCAAATACGACTCCTCCATTAAAGGCCTTCACTTCAAATTTTCTAAATCAGTGGGGGCATTTGCTTTCATGAAACTCATCCTTCTTCCGTCATATTGGAGAAAATGCTATCAATATGACCACGAGCTGAGCGTTGTTTGCACGATTCAAGGATGAAGAACATAATTCAAGACGTGCACCAAGGAAATAAAGCCAGCATAGGATCGCAAGAATTCTTCAGACCATATCTCAAGGAGGTTATTCCCGGTTGCGCGAAAATAAGATCATCCGAAAAACACATGAAAACCGTATTATTCCACTGATATTCCTCGCATAGAAAGAATAAAACAAGTGTTCTGTCTTGCGAAAGCGGTGGATTACTCATGAGCTCCAACCTATACTTTGATGTTAAATTGGCTGCAAATGTCATCAATTATTCTCCGGACCTGGCAATATCAAGATAGAAGCATCGACCGATAGCTTGACATTAATGATAGACTCAATGGAAAAGTACCACATTTGTGGAGCCAGAAATTAAGAAAATAACCTGTGTTTGGCAAGAGCCGAAAATTTGTGTGCAAAAGTATATTTGAATGTGAAGTTTCCTCAACACGACCAACCACTTGGAATCATCTGATACATTCTACTAACGTTTGACTACTTTTGTACAGTTAGTCCCATGAGAATCCATCACCTCACAAAATAAAGTATCCCATCCATCACCGCACCATATAAAGTATCCCATTGACTGCACATACTGAAAATGATGGAAACAACACTGTTGACAGACTGTAAGAACCCCAGAAGTTGCTCGAATTGCCATCAAAATAAATGTTAATATGCATCTACCAAAGTAATAGACATGCAAAATCCTACTAAAGAAAATGGTAGAGCAAAATGCATGGTACGAACTTGCCAAACAGGAGAGAGGAAGACAGTGAGGAGAATCAAACTTGAAACTTACTGACCAGCGAGTAACAAATTGCTCTTGATCATCTAATATTAAGATTACTTCATATGCATCTTGAAATCTCTCTTCGAAATTCAGAGGCGGTTTGCTTAAAACATTCATACGAGAAAATATTTGGTAGGCTAGTTTTGCCAAGTCATCAATGAGACACTCCATACGGAGGAAATGGACACGTGTCCATTGCGGGTCCCACCCGTTAGTAAATTTCCAAAAGCCCTCTAACCAATGGTGGTTCATAGAAGATAAGCGGGCAACAATAACCACATGCAGTTGCTTTCGGCGTGCTCCCACAACTCTAAAGGATGGATAACGATACGGAATTGCTATTTTTGCTTATGAGACCAACTACCTTAAGATGGCTAGGATTCTGCGAGGGTCTTGTTTAGATCTTGACTTGTGTTTGCGGGCAGCTAATGAACTCATCAAGTCAACAATGTTTTTCTGCTGAGGTCTACGTAGCACAACCAGTGGCAGTCATTACAAGAAAAGTAGGATTAGGAACTACTGAACACAAAAACTGCGGTGGTACAACCTGTGCAACCATTGCAGCGACCGTTAAATTTGTAATAGTGGTACGTTTATTTTAACTAAAATCTCATGATCAAATCATTTTCAAGGAAAACGGTTAATTTTTAGCTCGTTGTTCAAGGAAAACACTATTTTGTATATCACATAGTTTTCCCCTCATCTAAATACCATAAAGACAAAATAATTTTCCGGAAATTATTTTCCTTCAAACAAACGGACCCTAAGTATATGACAGTGAAAAACCCAAGAGAGTTAACATGGACCACAAGCTGCAAAGATACAAAGTAAAACACCATTTTTCTAATGTAACTTTCACTGCAGTCCTGCCAATTCGGCCTGCTACTTGGTTGCATCAAGTTCGCGTTTTGTCTTGCTGCACAGACTACGAAGGATTGACGAGGAAACCGACACTTTCTAGGAGATAAAGTGTGTGCAGTGACGTGGGCTTGAGATACAAGTAATGCAAAACAATTTACAGTTGAGGTGAAGACTTGACTATAGTCAGATGGATGAAAAAGATGCAAAATGGATTACCACCGTGTTTGAATTCCCTTTCATTCTTTAGAACTTAAAACTAACCTGTGCGCTCCAGAGCATCTATTGATCTTGGAACAGGTGGTCCCGTAGATAAATCTTCTGAAACATAACTCTGCGAACTCATATTTAGCTCCAAACAAGCAAGCCATGCCATCATTTTAGCATTTGACCAAGACATGAGAGACTTAAGAGGCAGATGTCTCGCCTTCAGCTATGTCAGCTCTCAGTTTCCAGGGACCAGTCCTTAGTGAAAACTTCAAGATGCTAGGTTGTGAAACCGAGTCAAAGCCGAGTTCCAGATTTAGATCGACCCCACAGCATGTCGTGTCCAACAGCTATGCCACATGTTAACGAACATTCAATTGATCACTATCCAACAAAGTAGGCATACTCCTGCCCTCGAGAGCACTTGACTAAAATTCATATTAATGTCCTAATGCCCAAAGCGTTACTACAAAAAGTTTTTTTTCATTCACAATGTCCCCTTTTTTCCCGGTGTAGATGCGCTGAGCAGCATCATATCGTCAAGGTTTAAGAGGTAACAAAAATCAATCACCCCATACCAATCGGAAGATGTTTTTACTGGCAAGCTTGCTGACAACATTGTTGGTCTGCTTCATTAGCATTTCCTCTTGGGCACATAGGTCACCATCCTTCCCAAATATGGAACAGACAAGTAATCAGGATTATAGTGAAAGAAAACATATCAAAGAACTGTTCTGTTTCAATTGCATGAGGAGAACATTGCTTCAATCACATGAGATGCTATGTCACTCTTTGCATGTTTTGCATTTAGAGAAGCCAACTCTATCACGAAAAAAAGCCAAGAACTGTGCACTCATTGGACAGAATAGACATGGGCAAGAGATAGACTGGTTGGCAACATGTCAAGCACAGGAACCAATGCATCATAGGACCAGAAGTGTCGAAGAAATGCAGGAATGGCTATGGAAGCTTCTTCAGTCCTACAATGGTAACTGTGACCTTTGAACTATCATATCCTATTCCTGTCATACAAGTTAATATAGTTTTTATCTGCGCTTTCTAAACTATATAACTTGAAGATTATTAACATGTTTTACACAGGCGAGAGCTGCCATTCTTGTAAATCATGTATTATTATTTTCACAATGTGAATCCGAAATAACTTCTCATACATCAGCACTCACCAGAAGAGCATAGGCACGGGCAAGAGAGAGAAGTGTTGGGTACATGTCAATAACAGCTATAGCAGCTTCTTCAGTCACTTGTGGAACCTGAACACACAATCTCACATAATTTGATCATCCAATTGTGGCAGATTTTATCAACAATTCCAGCCATTAGACATAAGAATCATTAGGACACTGGACACCCAAATCCACTATTAATACTTCAAAGAGTTTCTCGGTCAAAAAAAGAACATGTTTAGGAAAAGCAGATTCCAGAGTAAAGGTCATAGAGCTCAACATTTATCCGGAAAGATAATAATCTGATAGAAGGAAAGAGAAACACAATTCCATCCAAAAAACCTAAATATAACTCCCGAGCAACAGAAAGATCTCCCTTAATTGTTAACAGAAACTTCGTAGTAATATTTCAACGTTTTAAAATATAACCAAATCTATCACTTACTATGAAAAGAGCAAGTACCTGCATGAGTTGGATCGCAAAGACATCACTCACAGTCATTTTCTCCACATCTTGGCATCTTTTTATAAATTCATCGAAAGGTGGGCAAACCCCAGTGCATTTGGACTGGTCACGTTGCAATTGTAATGTGTAATAATGAATAATCGCTTGAGTCAGATGACCATAGTTCTTAAGTGTACCAGCTAGACCGCTTGTTCTCTGCACGTCAAAACCCTCCAGAATTTCTGTCGTGAAACAACTGCGTGTGATAAAATTACTTACAGTTTAAGAAAAACTCATTATTAACTGATCGGACAATAAGTCATCAATACAAGAATAGGAAACCTGCAGTAGGAAAGCGCCAAAAAAAAGAACATCCTCCACATAATGAAAATCCACTAAACCAGCAATTACACCAAGCTCACAATAGTTGCACAGAAATTTCTTATATATTATACAGAAAAATCACATATCATATGCCCCAGGCATCTATGCAACTGTATTATTTTACTTCACAAGGAAATTGGCAAATGATTATATCACAGAACTTTTCACTCATTTCGAGAACTTTCCATCTTGCAAACTTGTCTGCATATAAAGGATTTCGCAATTTGTAAATAAGATGCAAGGAAACTACATTTATCCATGCCCTAGAAACTTCAGGGAAAACAACAAAATAAAAGAAGGAAATCTAAGAGGCATTTCACAACCGTTCTGCTCCACTTTGTCATTCCTTAGTCTATCCTTATCTTCTTCATCGTGCATTCTCTTAAAATCTATCCTTCCCTTTTTCCCACTTTCTAGTCTATCATTACTTACGCTGTCTTGATGCTTTCGGCAGCTTCACAATGATTTGGATCACCTTCCACAAGGTAAATCAGCTTCTTGAGCCCACACCTCTAAAACATATGTAAGACCCAGTGTCAGTTTAACCATCGATGATCACATCAAAAAGCAAATACACAGTACACGCCAATGGGATTATCATCTGATTTTGAAGCTAGGATTTCATCAGTTTCCTCCAACAGAACAGAAACATGGTGGGTCACACCTATACTGGACGTCAGGTAAATTCGGAGGGAACCTAAGTTCTCTTACTAAGCTTTGCTCTCCTGCTTATTTTAATCACATTAGCTGATCAACTTTGGTGAGAAATTCTTTACAGTTTTTACAAACAATTGATACCAATATCAATAGCAAAAAATTTTCTCCTATGAACACTGGACAGCATCTGTTTGTCCTAATTGCTTCTACATGTCAAAACATGAAAGAATGCTTTGCCTACACTGCCAAGTCACCAAATCAAGATAAGACAAGGAATTCGAGGTAACTTCACGCCACATAGTGAAAATTTTGGTAAAAGACCGTCAAAACAACCTAAGAAATGACAACTCTGCAGGTGACTATCAGTGACATTATTAGACAGGAAAAACAAATTATAACATGCAAATGCACAGCTAAAAATTCAGTCAGGGATTTACACGGTTACTTGATGATTTAAATAACTGAAACTGTAAGTACCAGAAGCTTCAATTTCTGATCCTTATAGCGATTATCTCTGATAGAAGAACGCAAATCCTCAACCTTCTTTCTCTCTACTATAAAATCAAGAACATATTCAGAATCATTATATTTATGACGAGCTATCCAGATTCCGTCTCCTACTGGCAGCCGCCTGACCTGCAAATAATTTTGGTGAAAGCAATACAAGGGCAGTCAGACAAGTTCAAGAGCACGGACCTGTTAAACTATCCAATATCGCTTGCCAATGGAATCTATCTAGGCCTCATGCATGTAGTCTCCCTCCACCTAATAGCTTAAATTTTTGGATTGGACTCTTTCACAGCATTTACACAAAATATAAGACGTTATCATTGGCACACTTTTTTTACTCATTGTGTTGATATTCCTGAAGAACAAGCACTAACTCATACTATCACACATCACAGGTGGAACGCCCTTCATCTGCACAATATGACTCCTACATGAAAGGCCTTCACTTCAATTTTTCTAAAGCATTGGGGCAGACTATACTATCAATATGACCACTAGTTGAGTGTTGTTTGCACAATTCCAAGATCAAGAACATAATTTCAGACATGCACCATGGAAATAAAGCCAGCAGAAGAGGTTATTCCTGATTGCACATAAATGAGATCATCCAAAAAAAAACACATGAAAACCATATTATTCTACCGACAAACCTCACAAATAAAGAGTACAAAGTGTTTCTCTTGCGAAAGCGGCTGTTTACTCATGAGCACCAACCTCTACTTTGATGCTAAATTGGCTGCAAATGTTGTCAATTATTCTCTGAGAACGTGACCTGGCAATATTACGATAGCACATCAATCAATAGCCTAACATTAATGATAGACCCAATGGAAAAGTACCACATTTTGAAGCCAGAAATTGAGAAAATAACTTATGTTTGGCAAGAGCAGAAAATTTGTGTGCAAAAGTATATTTCGGTGTGAAATTTCCTCAACACAACCAACCACTGGGAATTATCTGATAGATTCTACTAATGGTGACTACTTTTGGACAACTCATACTATAAGAATCCATCATCTCACCAAATAAAGTATTCCATATGCTGCAAATATAGAAATTCACGGAAACAACACTGTTAACCAACTCTAAGAACCCCAGAAGTTGCTCAAAATGCCATCAAAATAAATGTTAATATGCATCTACCAAAATAATAGACACGTAAAATCCTTTAAAAAAAGCAAAGCAAAATGCATAGCAACAAGCTTGCCAAAGAGGAGAGGGCACGATAAATAGGAGAATCAAACTCAAAACTTACTGACCCGCGAGTAGCAAACTGCTCTCGGTCATCCAATATTAAGATCACTTCATATACATCCTGAAACCTCTCTCCGAAATTCAGAGGCGGCTTGCTTAAAACATTCATACCGCCCTCCAAACTTACAAAGCCTGATCCACTCGCCGGATAATCCTAAGAATTCAGGTGCAAAAGAAAATAAAAATTTGTATCACCACCAACTGACCTACAAATATTTGTGGGAAAATATATCCAATCAAAAGTGCTAAACCTGACATCTTATATTGATGGAGACGCAAAAGAGGGATAAACAAATAAAAAGTTGCAACAACCTTGCAGTATCATTCTCATCTTAGAAACCTAAAAAAGAACGTCAGATATTTAACTCAACTAATATAGGTCCTGTCCTTATCATGGTATCACAAAAAATAGAAACGAAGCATATCGGAGACCCAGACCAAGGGTGGGTCAACATCATTTGGTAAAAGGGAATACACGAAGAGAAGTAATTTCTCTAGAATTTTTTTTGAAAATACAATCATAGATTGCAAATTCATGAAAAGATGTGATTCTATTACCCAGTACAAACATACATTTGAGGAGCAAGGTTTCACGGTAAAAGAGCTCTGTGATGCATTAGTGAAGGTGTATTTTGTCTTGGTTAGGTCATCACAGACAAGCTCCTCCCTTGTACTCTGACTTCCTTCAATGTATACTTGACCTGATTTTAGAAAAACAAGAAATTCAACACTAAGAATGTTCATAATCCAGAACTGTATGGCGATATATGTGGTAAATCATTAAAATTATCATCAGTGTAATTTCAGAGAAAGTGATTACCATGTGCCACTGCAGATCTGGTTGAAGTTGAACAACGTTTCATGGAAAATGTGGTTGAGATGGAACAACCGTACACTTGATCCTCTTTGAGTTGACATAGAATTGCTGGCCATAGAGCTGAAATATCGCTCCCATCAGAAGTTTTTGAAACTTCAGCAACAGCATGAAGAACTTGCTCCTTCGCATATCCCATGCCCAAAAACTGGAGGATGAAAATACAATATTACATATTCGACAAAAATGTGAAGCTTCCATCTGCAAACAATGCTACCTTCATACTATAAAGGTCGTTTTTATAATTCGGGGATTCACAACAGTGTGGGCATCGACTTCAGCAAAATGAGAATGTCTCCTCACCTCATGTCGTGAATGACATTGTTCATGAGAATAATGTATGAACAGTTTTTTGGTCATTTTACAGCCTTGTCTATAACACAGCTTCTCCAACTAAAATGTTGGAGGACATGGAAATTTTTTTTTCCAATTTCGTCATTACAGACACAAGATCGACAATTTTCATAGAAAGTACATGGCTGAACTGCCATCCCATACCAAGAACATGAAGACAAGCACTCACTTAGTAAGACCATTCAAGCCAAAGTCACCATACGTTGCATTCTACATCATAAGTGTAAAAGGAGATACAACTACACAGACCCATAAACATCCCAAGGAGACAAAAATTTGCAGTAATAGCATGAGTAAGGTTTTGACAGTACCTAGAAAATTCTCACTCTCAACAAATTTGAAAAACATTAAAAAAAAAAAAAAAAATACGAGAGCACCGCATTTCAGGTACGTCATAGCAAGAAGTCAAAACAAATCTAGAACTAATAAATCACCATGAAAAAGCCCAAGAGCAGCTCAAAATTAATTGATGACCGCTGAATGATCAACAGCTGAAAGACCATATGCATGAACTGTTTGTGCATGTGCTCGTTCATCGTGGCATCTGACATATGTCCACTCTGTAATTTACTTAAATTAAGCAATATTAAGAAGAAATAATTTACTCTCTCAAGAGTTTGAGGGGGAATATCAGGTGGGTTTTGCCGCTTTCTCCCGCAAATAGGTTGGACTGTCAAATCTTCAGAAGATTCAAGGCTCGCAGTCTCCAGATTCACCCCTTTGACCATGTCCAGGTCAAGAGATCCTTCGTCGGAGTGAGCTGACTCCGCCAAACCAGACCTCAGCAGACAGTCTCGTGCGGCATCCTTGCCTTCCTGAGAAAGCATGTATCTGTTTATGGACAAACTCTCATCAACCACTGAGCCAAACACAAAGCTATCACATGATAAATATCTGGCCAGATTTGGATCCCTCAACTAATTAATTAACCGTCTGGCAGGCTACTAACAGACGAATGAGAGAACATGATCTGCAAAGTCATTAATCTAGATGCTTCTACATCTATCTGTTTAGGAGTTACTCCAATCAATGAAAATAGCAGATTCTCATTTCAACTAGTGCACCTTCATCTATATTTCTTACTCAATGAAATGCAATTTTTTATAAAAAGTAAGATGCCTTAGCCATTGTGGACATAGGCAGTCATTCAAGTATACTTTTCACCTGGTTGCTCTATGGTTGAATAATCACTAGTATCAGAAATTGACTACATTTACATAGTCCACTGGAAACAGAAGCACCAAAATCCCCATCATCATTTCATTTCAACAACAAAGATAGCTTTGAATGGTTAATAGCAGATTGAATTTTACTAATCATTCAAATATAAATGTGCTGAGAAGTTACACATGGGACTGCAATGAAGGATAGATCATCCAACATTCTAAAAGGCTGCAAACCAATAAAAGAAAGTACAAGAATAAACAGATCTTTGCAAAAGACATAATGAAATTGCAAAACAAAAGAAGTGCTATACTTTGCTGGAGAGCTAGATTTCATAACTAATCCCTTTGTTATTAGTGTCTTCATGCAGCTCCATCCACTGTACCATTCCCTTGGAGAACTTCCAAATTGACCAGGTTTCCCTTTTCCTTTTTCTGGACTAAGAATAGAGTGATGTGGTTACAGAATGAACTGTTAACTCCCAATTCATAGAAAAAGGAAATTTGATGAACAAATGACCTACACAATTGGTACCCGAGAAAGTCCACTAGCTTCAGCTGCATCAATAAGTTCTTGCTTGCGCATGTATTCATTCCCATTTGAGGTTCCCCTGAAGAATAACCAACTTACAAATTAAATTTGCAGTCACTACAAACATAAAGCTGAGAAGACAAGATATTCTCTACCTATAAAGAGTAATCAGCAATGTGTAGGCAACGGAATTCTTTTTCGGAAGATAACGCTTGGTTGCTTTGGCATTCTTACCTGCGACAAAAAGATCTTACTCATTTCTTGGAGATAACCAATGAATTCAACATCTCGATCGACATAAATCACTTTTGATCACTATGCTAAGTAAAATATAGAGTTTTAGTACAAGAAGAATGCATTCAGACTACCCAGACGATGCCAATATATGGACAGCTCAGTTCCTAATGAGAATTGCTACATCTTACAGCGACACATAACTTCAAGTAACATTACACTGCACTTTAAGATTGAAACGAGAAGAAAATGAGTCGAGAACAAATCTGCCATAAAATCAGAAATAGAAGGAACTGATAGTACCCTTGGTCGTCAAGTCTTCATTTTCAGAATTGGGCGAATCATTCTCAAAATATCGTCGCACGAGCTTCAGAATCCACTTCCCAACGCCCCTGATTCAAAATGCCCACATTAAATGCACAAGTAAACATCGCACTCGAACTTTCGAACGTATTTACAATGTCCAGGATGCTTCGGTAAGGTGATTCTATCACAATTGAGACTCTCCGAGAGATGTGAAAACTCACTTCAATTGGGACAACTCTTTGAGGGAGTTTATCGGCGACTGGGACTGGGAAATATTGTGAATCGCCCTGGCAAGAGTGGCCTCTACATTCTCCGACAAGCCCTTGGGGGCCTGCGAGAGCTCAAGCTTCTTCTGCAACATGAAATGTACGAGTCCTTCGTTCGACGGACACACAGCTCCGGTCTGGTCCTCCATTCGAGAGGTCCCCGCAGCATTCGACGACGACGACGGGTATTCCGATTTTCCGATCGGCGTTGCGAAGAGGAGCTCTTCGTGACGAGGACGCTCTCTCGCTTGGCCTGAGAAAGAGTCGAAGAGAAATAGCGGTTAATTCGAAAAGATTGAAAGGCCTCCTCACTTCTCTTCTCTACCCAGTGACTCTGGGTCGGGTCTATTCGGGTTTCGCGAATCTGGAATCGGGATGGATCTGCGGACTCGGGTCAGGGTCGACGGGTCGAAATCAGGTTATAATTGGACCCGTTGCCAGGTTAATTAAAACTTCAGAGGAACTAAACCACTAAAACTCATTGGGCCCAAAAAATGTCTAATTCCATCGTTTTATTGGCTACATCCACGTCCTAACAAAGTAGAATGACAAAAACACCCAAACATTCTGACTAGAGCTTGAACTAATGATGGGCGGAATGCGCGAATCATTTTACAACAAACCATTTCAAGGAGATCTGTATCTAAGAATTGATCCATTTTTTGCCTATTTTTTTCACTCATCTTAAATCTATGTGGAAAATTTATGATCTCCTTTAAAAGCTGTCTTTTGAATACTCGAATTATTTATAGGTCCACTTTCCCCACTAGCACCACGTTTTGTTCATCACAATACCACAGCTATATCACGTCGTCACGTGCAAATTGGCTGACCAAATCGCCGTGACCAACACTATTATTTTCGCCCCAGGCCACAAGTCACTAGTTACCCTAATTGGGTTTTCAATGGATTTCGATATATTCTTTCACTCTCCTCCATCTCTCCCTCTCTTTACTTGCACCGCCCTATGCTCGGTATTGCAAGTTATCGCCAAGACCTCACTCCTAGGTCGATCTGATATTAATCACCTCAATCAGCCTCAATTCTAGTGAGCATGATGGCATGCGCTTGGAGCTAAAAGCGGCGAAGGGCGGTGGCCGTGGGCAGAGGCATATGCCCTTGCGAGCTGGGGTAGAGGCAACCGTCGAATGATGTATGACGGCAATACTGTGTGAAGGCTAACAATGGCTGCGTCATGCTATTGAGAGGCTAGTCCGAGCGGGTCGAGTGATAGAGAAAGAGGTGAAGGACTCACGAGAGTACTTTTGTCACCTCATTTTTATGGTGTGTACCGAGCTAACTGGGGGTGAAATTTATGTCACCTATAGTTTTGTAGAGTATTGATGTGGAGTAGAAAATTTCTAAGGGTACATTTGTTTTAATGAAATGTTTTATGGGACATAATTTTCCGTACTTTCACTCGTTTGATTCGCTGAAAATAACTTAGTCAACGTAAAACACCTTCCAATCAACAAAAAATTTATGCATAAAATTAGAAAAATGAATTCTTAAATCTAAAAAAGTGAAAACACTTCCTGAAATTGCTCTTCTCAAATTTTTAATATTTTATCATTTTATAATATTTTTATAGTTAATACGTTCTATATTTTATATGTTATTTACTTAATGAAATATAACTTTTTGTCTTTTATTTGTTCTTTTTTTCTTTTTCCTTTTTTTTTACTCCGCCGATCGCCGGGCCTCGACGACGGCCGGAAGCCGGCAAGCTCGAGGCTTGCTAGTGGGTGCCGCCGGTCAATCGCGATGGTGGGAGGTAGAAAAAGGAAAATAAAAGGAAATAAAAAAATTAAAAATTAAAAATAAAATGTAATATAAAAAAACAAAAAATTGAAAGATTCTATTTTTTTTGTTTGATTCAAATAAAATTATGAGATTGAAATTATTTTTCACATCAAACAAAGAAATAATATATTTTTTTATTTTTAATAATTAAAAAATATTATTATTTTTAAAAGAATTTGAAAATTTTAAAAATGAAGTAGAAATTTTTCAGCCACCGACAATAATTTTTCATAGAAGATATTGTGTTAAAAGTATATCAGAAGTAAAAATTTTCAACCGTTGCCAAATGAATTTCTTTAATGAAAAATCAACTTTTGGGGCTGAAGTAGAAAAATCAACTTCTACTTACGAGTAGAAATAGAAAAATCAACTTATGGCCAGAAGTTGATTTATGAAGTAGGAGTATTGCCATGCGCGCCCTAAAAAGGTGAAAACACTTTTCAAAATTGTTTGTCTCTAATTTTTTAATATCTTATATTATTTTTATATTTAACATATTTTATATTTATATGTAATAAATTCTACGAAATATAAATTTTTGTCTTTTATTTGTTCTTATTTTCTTATTTTCTTGCTCCGTCGATTGCCGACCCTTGGCGACTACCGAAGGCCGACAAGCTTGAGGCTAGTCGGTGGCCCTCGCCAATCAGTCACGGTGGAGGGAGGAAGAAAAATAAAAATAATAAGAAAGAAAAAAATTACAAAAAGTAATATAACATAATGTAAAAACAAAAAAATTACTTCAAGCTCCTAATTTGTGTTTTTTTCTAAGTTGTATGTATAATATATGTGTGTGTGTGTGCGCGCGCACGCGCGCTTCCGATGCTCTATTTCGATTATTAAGGTGTGTTATTGCAGCTTAACCTGAAGCTTAAAAGGAAAAAAGTAATTATTTATTTTTTGTCAAAGTTTAATATATTAGTTAAGTCCAAAGATGTTTTGCAAAAAATATATGCGACTAATTTAGAAAAAAATTCGAAGTGTATGAGTGGCGAGATTTTGAATAAAAAAACGAAATGTAAAAATCAATTTAGATTAGGCTCTAATTTCGGTTTCTTAAGGCATGTTTGGTAACGTTTACGTTCTGATTCCGTTCGTCGGAACAAAAAAGAATCAGAAGCATGTTTGGTAACGCAAATGATTTTGATTTTGATTCGTCGGAACAAAAAAGAATCATAAGCATATTTGGTAATGTAAATGATTTTGATTTTGATTCTGCTCCCGAAAATACTTTTGGACAAAAAATAAGAACAAAAAAAAGTTAGTTCTAAAAAAAAAGAACACATTTGAGAATAAAAAAGGCAACGATAGTCTTCTCTCACTTTTGTCGGGCGCCCGCGAGGCGTGGGCCGGGTCAACCTAACCCAGTCCGAATAAATTTTTTAATAAAAATTTAGAAAATTAATAAAAAAAATTAAAAATCCAAAAAAAGGAAAATTCTAAAAAAATTCTAAAAAATTGAAAAAAATTAGAAAAACCTCCAAAATTTTCAAAAAAAAAATCTCAAAAATTAGGAGAATGGTCATTTCAACTGGCCAATCCTATTTTTGACAATTTTGCCTTCGGATTTCTCTCGAATGATGATTTTTCTCCTCATGAGCAAATCATTTCGAAAAGTCCCGAAAATTCCCAAAAAAACCTCAAAAAGTAGGAAATGGGCCCATTCAACTAGACAATCCTATTTTTGGTGATTTTGCCTTTCGATTTTTTCTAAGCTCTGCTTGATTTGTTGCCGCATGCATCAATGACCATCTACATGGTATTCAAGGGTAAAACCGAGCCACTTATATGGCGGATATGAAATTTATTCATTTTGACTAATAAAAGATAATCATAGTCACATCTTTCATCATTGGCATATGCATAGCCTCAAGCATGGAAAAATAACAATTTTAGCGTATTATCCTTCTAAGGAACAAATTTGAAGCATCCTTATTTTGGCCAAAAAGATGTTATGGTGTAAGAGGATCGCAAATGTGGGGTCTAAGGAAAGTCATCAAATGTGATTATGTAATTATTTGATAATTTTCTCATAACAAAAATTTTATGCAGCTACCAAACGCGTTCCGATTCTTTAAAACTCATCAAGGTAACAGAATTAAAAAAAAAAAAATGATTCTAATCCAAATCACTTTTTTGGAAACAGAAATGTCATCAAACAGACCATTAGTCTATGTGAAATGAGTGAAGTTAGAGGTTTCTGTGTGGTTAGCTTCTGCTGATTGATCTGATTCTGCACAAGCCAAAAGCATATAGACATTTCCTTTATAATGTACTCAAACAAGAAACAGGGGAGTGCAAGGTACATCCACCTGCTTTTACTACCTCTGGTTTCTTGTTCTTTGTGCAATTGAAATCATTTCATTGACATGGGTTTGGAATTCTTTTGATGGACTTGGCAGGGCCTGTTGTGGAAATCATCCTTGGCCTTTCTTGCTTTGGATGCTTGTATCTTTTCTTCTTGAAGATTTTAATCATTAACGAGATTGTTCCTCGTAATGTGTTTAGTATCTTTGTCCATGACCTATGCATACAAAGAACAAAGTGCCTTGGCGACTCAAAACAGGTGTCTGCTGCTGGAAATGGCTCAGGAAGGGGGGTATTCGTCAATGAGCGTCGGCTCTTTTACGTGGACGTGTGTAAAGGTCCTTTTAATAACCCATGTTAGATGGAGAGATTAGTTTTTGAGTTGTTTCGAGATCTTAACAAGCGGCATTGTCAAAGCTGCTGATATTGGCGGATGTCTTTCTTGGGAACTTTTTCCTTTGTTATCTCCTTCTGCTCATGACGAGAAACTCTTTCACGATACCAGTTGGATTCTCCAGGTGAACTTCGATGTTTGTTTTGTATGCTTCACCTAGCCAACAGTCAACAGTAAAACACTTCCACTGCTGCTGTAAAATCAATCCACTTTCTATTTAAGGCACACGGTTACTTTTGTTTATATGAACTTAGCCCATTGAAGATGTGTAGTTCAGTGGATCGACCAGAAGTTTTTCTTGTATTGTGGCCACAGGGTACACGGCAAAAGGCTACCGGTCCTCGATGTAGTGTTAAAAAGACATGAAGAAATCTTTTTTCCTCATTTGATTGGATTGACAATTGTTAAGTATAACATTTACTCCTTTCAAACTTTGTAATATTATCCAAGGATGTAGAGAAAGCTAGTATGTTGTATTTGGCCATGGCATGCATTAGGTACTCTCTTTTTCTACTTGAAACTTGCACTTTACCCTTATTAATATGTTCTTTGTTTGAGATTTTGATATGCATTTAGTTTCCTAACCACGTAGGCACAGGGACTTTACTCTTTCTTGCAATCCTTGTTTCAAGCTACTTCAAGCTTATACTATTAGCCATGATGGTAAGGCTTGGGCTTGACAAGTCTGCACGGAACACTATCGTTTCAGCTTATATTTATCATCTTGTCTCTCCAGCCTACGGGTCCTCAACACCCGTTAAATTCTCCGATGTTTGGATTCGTGATGCTACGGATTTTGGGAATTTCCATCATCAGTGGTTTTCGTCATTGGCTTATCTGTCTTGTCCTCCAATGCAATGGCTTTGAAAGGTCAAATAATTAGGCAATTGCACGGATGAACTATGTACTCGTTCAAATTTGCGTGGCTCTGATGAATGAAACTCAATACTCGATTCTGTTCTGTTAGTCCCTTCTCCTCCATTTTCCTTGATCGGCGTCTTTGCGTGGGCTTTTTTCCAAATCAAGTTGAAAAATAATAATAATTACCAAATCAGGTGCCGCTCGGCGATCTTGATGCCGAGCGGTCCCTCACTCGGCAGTCACACTGCCGAGCGGCCCAAAAAAGCGAAAAAACATTGCCCGCTAGGCAGTCTTATTGCCGAATCAACGGAGCGCATATTTTTTTTAAAATTTTTTATTCTCGCTCGGCAGTTTGATTGCCGAGCGGGAGGAGGGAGTACTTTTTTTAAAAAAAATTTATGTTTGCTCGGCAGTCATACTGCCGAGCAAGCACTCAACCTTTTCTTTATTTTAATTTTTTTTTTATGGTTTTCTTTTTTAATCATTTTTTTAATTTCTTTTTTTTTATTTTCTTTTAATCATTTTTTTATCATTCAATTTGTTCTCTAGAATGGACAAAATATTAATGAAATTCCTATATAATATAATGGTCTACGTTAACGAGCGAGCGAATGAACGATCGAGGCCGCGGAGCGAATACTCGCTCGTTCGCTCGCTCGGTCCGGGGGGTCGAGGGTCACTTGTTCGTTCACTCCGCGGCCTCGATCATTCATTTGCTCACTCCACGAGGTTGAGGCTCGCTCGCTCTTTTGCTTGCTCGTTTGTTCGCTCCGCGGCCTCGATCGTTCACTTTCTCATCCTCAATTTTTAATTCGTGGCGAACTTTCTCCATCAAAAACCTTTCGGATTCAGTTAGAAGGAAAGATCCCACGAGAAATCCACTTGCAACTCATCGTCCGACATGGTCGTGCCGGTTCCTTCGCCCAAACTCATTCTTGCAAATAATTCCAATTTACGGAAAGATACATTCCCGAGTGAGTCCACTCTATTGAGCACTAGGCATGGCAAGGAAACCACGACACGCAACGTAAACATGTGTGTTAAATTCATAAACATGGTGCATACGCTCTATTCCGATAGTCCCTTTCCTCACCCTATAATGAGACCAGGATGTCTTGGTTTACTCCGACATGGAATGTAAACATGAGCGAGCGAACGAATGAACGAGCGAGCGAGAGAGCCTCAACCTCGCGAAGTGAGCGAATGAATGATCGAGGCTGTGGAGAGAACGAACGAGCAAATGAACGAACGATCGAGACTGCGAAGAGAACGAGCGAGCGAGCGAATGAATGAACGAGTGAGCCTCGACCCCACGGACCGAGCGAGCGAACGAGTGAGCCTCGACCCCGTGGACCGAGCGAGCGTTCGCTCCGCGGCCTCAATCGTTCGTTCGCTCACTCATTAACACGGAACATTGTACTATATAGGAATGTCATTAATATTTTATCCATTCCAAAGAACAAATTGAATAATAAAAAAATGATTAAAATAAAATAAGAAAAAGAAATTAAAAAATGATTGAAAAAGAAAACAATAAAAAAATTTTTAAAAAAAGAAAAGGTTGAGTGCTTGCTCGGCAGTCATACTACCGAGCAAGCATAATTTTTTTTAAAAAAAAGTTATGCGCTCCTCCCGCTCAGCAATTAGACTGCCGAGTGCGAATAAAAAATTTAAAAAAATATGCGCTCAGTCGGCTCGGCAATTAGACCGCCGAACGGGAAATTTTTTGCTTTTTTGGCCTGCTCGGCAGTGTGACTGCCGAGCGGCACCTGATTTGGTAAATAAAAATTTTTTACACTTGATTTGGTAATTTTTATTTTTTTTTAAACTTGATTTGGAAAAAAAGCCCTCTTTGCGTTGTAAAGCAGTGATCCCCGCGTCAACCAGGGAAAAATGCATAGGGGCTTGTTTCACTGCACATGCTGCCAAATTTTTTGCCAGTCATGTAAGTCCACATATTCAGAGCCTTGCTGATCGAACTCATAACCGCAGTCTCTCCCTCCCTCCCTCCCCTGTCTCTCACCTGCTTCTCACTGACTCACGCACGCATAAGCTCTCCCTCACCTGCCTCTCACCTGCCTCTCGCTCGCTCACGCACGCACGCATATGCTGTCCCTCCCGTCGCTCCCGTCTCTCGCTCACGCACGCATATACGATCTCCCTCCCCTGTCTCTCGCTCACGCATATGCCATCATTTGGTCCTTTTGCTATCGAACGACTTATGAATAGTTGTTGCTCATCAATGGCTTACGCAACCACGAGACTCACCTTCTCCTTCCACTTCTCCACAAACTCCAAAGTGAACCGCCCACCCCGCCACCACTGCTTTCACCATCCCCACCACCTCCATGACCTCCTGCTCCAAGAAGCTCCACATCACGACTAGGCTAAAGCCGAAGGCGAAGCCGCCATTCCAACCCGGCTCCATCAACTTCTCCAAAGAAGAAAAGCCCCCCTCTAGAGCCAAGAGCCGCCCGCTCCGATCACCACCCAGTTCCAGCCCACCCGACGACCAGAATTTCAATAAGCAGCGCCTGCTGGAGAAGTTCGCGGTGCTGAACACGGGGACCTACGAGTGCAGGTCGTGCCCTACGAGTGCAGGTCGTGCGGGTACAAGTACGACGAGTCGGTGGGGGGAGCCGTCATACCCGATCACACTGGGTGGACGGCGGAGCGGGCAGGCTTGGCACCGACGGTACCTGTTTCCCACCGTGAGGCGCACGAAGGAACAGGGAACCACATCGGCAGCGAGCCCATCGCCGGAGGCTCCGAGCGTGCTCTTCGCCCCAGGCAGCAATGGCAGTGGGACAGGTGTCGTCCACTGAGGACTCGGGCACGGCCTGACCGGCACGGGCACCCAATATTTTCTTAATAAATATCACTATCCACTCATGCCATCAGCGTCTCCCCAATTCGTTGTCCACCGTTTTTAAGAAGCGATGCAAAGAGCGCATCCTCAAGCCACTCCCGTCTGGTATCCTATATAAAACCCCACAATTTCGCTTCCAAGGACAGAAAAAACAAAACATACTCAAAACACACAAGCGCCCACACCAAGGAAGCAGCGAAAAAAAAATGGCGAGCCTCAATCTCCGTTTAGACGCGGCCGGTTTTGGCAATGGCGGTCGTTATGGCGATCGTAAGAGAAAACAACGCGGCGGCAGCGAAATGCGAACGCGACATGCTGGGCCTCTTGACTTTATGCGGGTCAAGAGAGAACCGTAGACGCGGCCTTTCGCAAGGTGTTGCGACGAGGTTAAGGACACCGACGTGTCGTGCGTGTACGAGGTGCTGCTCCATCTCATGGGACAGGTACGTCGGTGTTTTTAACCTTGTCGCAACATCCGGTTCTCTCTTGGCCCGCACTCTGTTAAGAGGCCCTGCATGCCTTGGCATTCCACAGCCACCGCGTTGTTACCTCCTGCAGTCACCGTAACAACCGCCGTGGCTAAATAGAGATTTTTTTGTTTGTTTTGGTCGGATTTGTATAAAATTTTAAAAAAGCAATGCTAACCGCGTTTTCATGATAGATAATTTCAAAATAACAAAATTTTAGCCAAATACGATAAAAGTATGAATTCTTTTCTTATGTATTGATTTCTACTTTTAGAAGCATATTTTCCATGATACAATAAAACTTGCATTCCAATCAAGCGAAAAACAAGGACTCACTACTGGCTCAATAGAGAGATCAATATGTAGCAATCAAATTACTGAATGACTTTGAGTGTATTTGTTACGCAAAATATGAATGCCTTGAAAAATATTTTCTTATCGAATCCGTATCTAATTTTTTCTTGTAGCCTATGAAAATAGTTTTGTTTATTCAATTTTGTAAGACATACAAATGATCATATTTTGAAAAATATTTTTCAAATCGTTATTTTTTCTCAAAACAAACGGACTTTACTATCTCCCATCATCTCTCTCCTCCATTACTCACTCATCGCACTAGCGTTGAAAAAATTGCTCTCTTAAAATTTGCACAAAATCTCGAGATCATATCAAGGTTGTTACTAAATAAGGTTATGAAGTAATATCATTAATCTTGACTGAGCCATGCAATTGTGAAGTACGATGAACTTTTTCAATAATCAACTAAAATTGTTGCATCACGTGATAAGCACTAGTAAAAAGTTATTAATATTTGATGCGCTAATTGGGTGGGGGAGAAGACACACTTAAGGTTGAGATTTGAAGCAATTTAAGAAAATAACTTAAATAAGTAAGAGGTGACTTTTACTTCAAACTCCTTATTTGCATTTTTTTTCTAACTTATATGTATATAATCTGTATATATATATTATTATATTATATTATATACACATATATGCATTTATATATGTTGGTTCTGATGCTCTATATTCGATTATTAAGGCGTGTCTATTGCAGCTTAACCTGAATTAGTTATTTTTTGGTCAGATAATATATTAGTTAAGTACAAAGATGTTTTGCAAAAAATAGATTTGGCTTTTAATGCTGATACCTCCAAATTTCAAAATGGTTAAATTATTAGATAAAGTCATTTAAATCCATTTTCTTTTTTCTGTACTTTTGAAAAACTAAATTATTTGTTCACGGCAAAAACGAACAAGCTCGAACTCCAAGGAAGAGGGTTTGTCCCAAGCATTGTCAACTCGAACTTCGGTAATTGATCTTCCTTCAATCCAATCACACTTTCTTGCCTGTCTCTCTTTCTCTCTACAGCCTCTTCTGGAATCAATTGTTCCAATCCAGAAAGATCATTTCTTTTGCATTCAGGTTCGCTTCTTCTCCAATTTCGAATATTGGGTGGTCACGAATTATATATTTTCAGCTTCTTTTTTTTTTTTTTTGGGGCCCTTCGTTTGGGGATAAAGAGAAGGCAAGAGATGGAGTACAGATGTGTGCAGTGTGGATTTGAGATCAAGAAACTGTACGTGCAGTACTCACCTGGGAACATTCGCCTCATGAAATGCGTAAAGCTTTTGACTTTAATCTCGTCTCTTTTTAAATTAGCTCTTTTTGCTCGGATGAGCAATCTGATTGCTCATCAATTTGTGGTCTTCAGGAGAACTGTAAAGCAGTTGCTGATGAGTATATTGAATGTGAACCCATGGTGAGAACTCTTTCTGTTGAATTTCGTTTTTCTGCTGCTGATTTCGGTTTCTTAGTCTCTGTAAAAATGAGTGAAATTCAAGGTTTTTGTGTTGGTAGATTTTGCTGATTGATTTGATTCTGCACAAGCCAAAAGCATATAGACATCTCCTTTACAATAGACTCAATCAAGAAACAGGGGAGTGCAAGGTACACCCACCTGCTTTTACTAGCTCTGGTTTCCTGTTCTCAGTGCAATTGAAATCATTTCATTGACCTGGGTTTGGAAATCCTTTGATGGACTTGGCAGGGCGTGTTGTGGAAATCAGCCTTGGCCTTTCTTGCTTTGGATGCTTGTATCTTTTTATCTTGAAGATTTTAATCATTAACCAGATTGTTCCTCGTAATCTTCTTAGCATCTTTGTCCATGACCTATGCATACAGAGAACAAAGTGCCTTAGCTAGTCAAGACAGGTGTCTGTTGCTGGAAATGGCTCGGGAAGGATGGGGTTCGTCATGGAGCTTTGGTTCTGTTACTTGGACGTGTGTAAAGGTCTTGTTTTACCTCGTGTTAGATGAATAGATTAGCTTTTGAGTTGTTTTGAGATCTTAACAAGCGGCATTGGCAAAGCTGCAGATATTGGCGGATGTCTTTCTTGGGAACTTGTTCCTTTTTTATCTCCTTCTGCTCATGACGAGAATTTCTTTCACAATACCAGTTGGATTCTCCAGGTGAACTTCTATGTTAGTTTTGTGTGCTTCACCTAGGTAATAGTCACCACTTCCAGTTCTGCTGTAAAATTAATCCACTTTCTATTCAAGGCACGGTTGCTGTTTAATATGAACTTAGCCCATTGAAGATGTGTCGTTTGGTGGGTCACTAGAAATGATAAATGTGATATGCAAACCTCTCTATCTTAGGAAGAAGAGGCTATAACCTTGTCTTAGAGTGGATCGACCAGAAGTTTTTCTTGTATTGTGGCCACAGGATACTCGGCAAAAGCCTATTGGTCCTCTATGTAGAGTTCATAAGAGATGAAGAAAGCTTTTTACTCATTTAATTGGATTGGCAATTGTTAAATATAACATTTACTCCTTTTAAACTATGTACTGTTATCCAAGGATGTAGACAAAGCGAGGATGTTGGATTTGGCCATAGCATGCATTAGGCACTTTCTTTTTCTACTTGAAACTTGCAGTCTACTCTTATTAATGTATTCTTTGTTTGAAATTTGATATGAATTTAATTTCCTAACCACATAGGCACAAGGACTTTACTCTTGCAATCCTTGTTTCAAGCTACTTCAAGCTTCTACTATTAGCCATGATGGTAAGGCTTGGGCTTGACAAGTCTGCAGGGAGCACTATTCTTTCAGCTTAAATTTATCATCTTCTCTCTCCAGTCTACGGGTCCTCACCACCTGTTAAATTCTCTGATGTTTGAATTCGTGATGCTACAGATTTGGGAATTTCCATCATCAGTGGTTTTTGTCATTGACCTATTTGTCTTGTCCTCCAATGCAGTGGCTTTGAAAGGTCAGATAATTAGACAATTGCACGGATGTACTGTGTACTCATTTAAATTTGCGTGGCTCTGATGAATGAAACTCAGTACTTGATTCTGTTCTGTTAGTCCCTTAGTCCCTTCTCCTCCGTTTTCCTTGATCGGCGTCTTTGCCTTGTAAAGCAGTGATCACCGAGTCAACCACGGAAAAATGCATAGGGGCTTGTTTCACTGCACATGCTGCCAAATTTTTTGCCGGTCATGTAAGTCCACAATTCAGATCCTTGCTGATCAAACTTATAACTAGCTTTCTTAGCTTCTAGCGATGAAAGATCAAGTAGTTTTTCAATCCCCTGTCGGATTGATTTTGGTTCCAGCTTTTGCAATGGTGCTTTGCTTGACAACTCCGTGAGGTATCCAGCAATCTCAAAATCATGCATTATGCTATATTCACGAGTGAGTTCGACACATTGGGAAACTGTTTAGGGTCACCGCTTCTCCTTTTTGTGGCTTCCATTTGGTGGAGGAAGGACAAGAAGAAAAGGCTTCGGTTGATATGTTCGGACTTACTTTCACTGGTCAGCCTTCTGATGTCACGTATAGAAGAGCAGCTTCGGATGAATGCTTCAAAGATATTGCAAATTGCTGGCATCTCAAGCTCTGAAGCAGTTATTTGGACAACCAAGGTCATTGCACATCACCGTCTACCGTGCGACTTCATTACCTGTTCAAAACAATGTTAATCTTGAAGTGAATATTTTCACTTTCTGCTGCATCGTGTATCCAGCTTTGGTTCCAATTGTTTTCTGATTTGCAGAAGTGGTTAGTGAGGTTAATCTGACCGATGACCCAGTGCTTGATTCAAGAATATTTGAGTGTTAATAACGGTATTTACTGAAATTGTCTCGGTTTACTTCTCTTGTTGATATGGTCAGCATCGCATTTTGTGTCATCCCAAGTCCAATCTAGAGAAGAGAGAATAGTGTAAAAACTGTGTTTAAATGGGCCAGGTTGAGCCCTTCCATCTTGTTGGCCGTTTTTCTCAAATGAGCGCACAAAAGAATCGGGAACCGCCCGAACCAACCTGTTCTGGGCGGTTTGCATGGGAACCGCATCGGTTCCCGGTTCCAATAGATGGAAACTGGTGATTACTGATCAATTGCAGGTGTGGAATTTCCCCCAAGGACCACCCAGACTACACATATATGTTTCTAACTTTATGATTTTAATATTAACCTTTTCAGAATAATTATGTTTTGAAAACCTGAATGTCAGGACTGAATTGATGACGTGGGTAGTTCTCGATTTCTGAGTGGGGACCATTCACCCTGGAATTGATTATCCCTAATTGACGTGACCTAGACCGAAGATTGATGATTTTGACTGGGATTTACATAACCTGCAGGTCATGATCGTGTTCGATTTGTTTATCCTCGATTCCATTAAGTTGTACCGTGTAAGGGCACTTGGTAGTAGCTCCAAATCTACCAAACTTAGAGAGATACGCATGTTAATTGTGATAGAGGTCACTGTGGGAGTGGAAGATGGTTAAAGTGATGGGAGAAAAGAAATGAAACTTTGCTTATGCTAATTGGTAATGAATGTTCATGGTAACTGAAAAATGCTAATTACTGTTATATATTGTTGATACAATTACGTTCGAGAGAAGGTTACTGTCGCTGCAGACCACCGACCTAACTGCGCAATGTTTGTTGACCATAATGTGACCGTCTGCATGAATTGAATCTGATGTCGTAGTGTGTGAACATCAACTCTATGGGGCTAGCTACAAACAAAATGTCATATACTATTACCATCTTTTTGATCATGACTAAGAGAAACCCGACCAACGCCAATCTTTGAACATGGAAAATCACTAAGATTCTCATTCTAGATAACATTAAATATCGAAATCTTTTAAAAGATTGATCTTCATGAATACTTTGTTAACAAGGTGGCTCGAAGTTGCTTCGAACGAGAGAGGAATCTGTGATATACTTGCTTAAAATGAGTTTAAAAGTTTTTTAAACATATACAATAGTATTTTTCCGATTTAAAAGACAATCCAAACTCACGACCCACTCCTCATTGGAAGAAAATTCGACAGCTTTTTATTAGTTAATGATTACACGTGGCTGTATTACTAATTATAAGTGTAAAATGATTCAATCATGCTCCTCCTTCAAGTTCCAAAGCTTATATTGATTTTTTATAGTCTAAACACGACTTTGGAATTACAATAGACAGCCGACCACCATGCTTCTAGGACGGATGTTTTGAATACTATGGAGCACAAGGTAAACGAGAGACGTTAGTTTAATGAAATTTATTCAGTAAAACAACTTTAACTTATTCAGGTGTCCTTATGTTGAAAAGTCAAAAACTCTTTCTTGCGGCTAAAACCGAAAAAAAGAGTCAAAAACTCTCTCATGTAATTTCTGAGCCTGAATTTCCAAAAAAAAAAAAAATGTGAGCCTGAATAATTTTCACAACCCATATTGATTTATTCTGTAAAAATATAACACATTAATAATCATTATTATTTTTTAATTTTCTGGGTGGATCGATTATATCACTATAAAGTAACGATTCAAGTCCTGATTAGCGGGAGAGAAGAGTCAACGGGAGGATTAGGGAGCCAAATAGGTCCATGATTAGGAATATAAAATATAAAATGATTGCATAATTGTTAGCTTAGCTCACAGAAAGAGAATGCCTTATTTACTAGAGAGTGTGACCCATGTGGAGAATAAATAAATCAGTTAGGTCACTCTTCACTAACTTGTAATTTGGTGTCGAGTAGTATAGTATCTGGCCAAGATTCCCACGGCAAATCTAGAGGATTGTTATGAGTCGATGGACGAGTCGATGCTTCGAAAAATTTCTGAAGATTTTTGGGAAGAAAGGACATTGCTAATCGTGATTTTTCCCTCACACGTCTTTCTCTTTACACTAAATCATAGCTTAGTCTAGTTTGGGAAATTAAACCAAAAGAGTGAAAGTTAATCAGTTTGCCAGGTGCAAATTCACGAGTAACTTTCACTTGATGTGCATGTGAATGACCTAACCCAAAAAGAGACAACCCCTGATGAAACTAAATGAAATCAAGAGATGGGTCACGTCCAATGTTCATCCATCTGGTCAAATTATGAAACTTTAAGCTTGAACAACCTAACCCTAGATAGTTTATGGACGTAGAGGAGCCGGTAGGAGCGTCAAGCTCAAGGGTTCATATCTTATACCAGAATTGCAGTAAAGAGCTTGACCTATGTCTGATTCTTTTCTTATTTTATTTACGCCACATTCAAGAAAAAATGTTGGACACGGTATGGATCTTCGAACCTTCCCACCGTCAATTCGTTTGAAGATGCCGATTAGTCAACCGAATAATTATAAAGATGGAATCAAATTTTCTTCGTCATTGAACGAGGACAAGAAACTACCAAAACTTTGAATGGAGCAGCAATGTCACATTTTTGCCGATTGAGGCCCCTCTTCTGAATTTGTTTAAGGACAATATTTGACTGTTAAATGTAAACACGTTGTAGCCTGAACGACGATCTTCATCCCTATCAATCACTCTTAAGCATGCGTAGATGCGTTCTTTGCTTCACATCAGGCGATGAAGATTTCGAGCGGAAGGCAAAACTTTCCCGTTGCACAGCTGTGCACCAAAAGGGTCCAACAAGGCCTCGAATTCTTGGGATATGTCAAGTAATTAGTGAAGAGGGGGGTGGTGGTCCCTCTTAACAAACCTAATTTGCGTTGAGTAAAGCAACGAGTTTTCAAAGTAGCCGTTGAACCCACACCAGGAAATAACAATTTAAAAAGAGACGAATTATGCAAACCCTTTCCCTCAAGAAATCCGTGTTGGTCCTTTACAGCTCCGCTCCACTTTAGAGAATTCCTCTTTATAACACACCCATCATTGTTCATCACAGTAATCTCTCCGCAACGTCTCTCAAAACTGCCCCCCCCCAATCAAGAAAGTCACTTTATTTTTTTGCTTTCGATGGATCTTCACGTTTCAGATATTGCAGTCTCCATTCCATTGTTGTCTGCAACAGTAACAAGCAGTAGCTGCAGCAGCAGCAGCAGCCTGGGCAGCGAAACCGAGGATAGCCCTGCGAATTCTCACCGGTTCGAGCTGCGAGACGTGAAATATCGGCTACCTTGCACCCCCTTTTCCGGGTTTCAGTCGCACAAGCCATTGGCAGTTTTGTCGGGCCATGTGGGTTCAGTTTCTTGCTTGGCCTTGTGTGGGGAGTTCATCTTGAGTGCCTCACAAGGCAAGGACATCATAGTGTGGCAACAGCCCGATTTGAGGCTATTCACAAAGTTTGGCCAAGGGGATGGCTCTGTGAAAGCCCTTGTGACTGTGGGCGACAAGGTGTTCACAGCACATCAAGATAGCAGAATCAGAGTTTGGAAGGTCTCGAGGAGGTCGGAGAATGTTTTCAGGCTCGTCGATACGCTTCCCACCACGAAGGACTACTTGGGGAAGTGCATGAAGCAGAGCAATTATGTGCACACAAGGAGGCATCACAAGAGGTTGTGGATTGAGCATGCGGATAGCATCTCTTGCTTGGCTGTGCATCACGACTTCATCTATTCAGGGTCTTGGGACAAAACCCTCAAAGTGTGGAGGGTATCGGATCTGAAGTGCTTGGAGTCCATAAAGGCACATGATGATGCTATTAATGGGTTGGTGGCATGCAAAGGGGTTGTGTATTCAGCTTCTGCAGATGGGAAAATCAAAGCCTGGGGCAAGGAGGGAACAAAGAGGTCACACTCGTTGAAGGGCATTTTGGAAGGCCACAAGGATGTTTCTCTAAATTCGGTGATTGTTTCGGAAGATGGGAAGTGGGTTTATGGAGGAGGGTCAGATGGGTATGTTATGGGGTGGGAGGGGAGTAGTAATCTTGTGAGCTGGAAGTTGGTGTGCGAGGAAAACGCACATCAGATGGCTGTTTTGTGTATGTGCTTGATGGGAGAGTACTTGTGCAGTGGTTCTGCTGATAAAAGCATAGCCATATGGAAGAGAGAGGCTTTTGGTCAGATTTGTAAGGTTGGCCTGATAAGTGGCCATGAAGGGCCAGTGAAGTGTCTGCAAGCATCACCTCTCAGAGTTGGTGAAGGGTTCATGCTCTATAGTGGGGGTCTTGACAGACGTTTGAGGGTATGGTGGGTTCCCAAGTACTCTGCCCAGAAAGAGGACACAACTTCAACACTGATGATTACAGAGAAGAGCTCTATTTTGGGTTAGAAAAAGTTTCAGATTGCTGAGAGTTATGAGGCACTGCTGCTGCCTTTTTTCTTTGCCTGCAGTGCTTCAAATCAGTTTTGAGACATGTTCATAGTTCTTTGAAAGATGAACAAGAGTCTGCAATTCATTTTGTTGAGAGTCTGAAGCCGGGTCTTGGAGTTATTGAGTTTTTCTTCTTCTTTTTTCCCCTTTCCCCTTGTGCAACACTTAATGGTAGATAGGGTTCAAGAAAATAGATACGTTGCTTTCCTTTTTTTTCTTTGGTTTTCTCTCTATGTTTGGACAAAGTTTAGAACATACCAGTGAAGAGTGGATTGTTTGTTATTTCCCGTTATAGGTGTCACAGATTTATGATAACTCTCTATATATGAAACCAGTGTGATTTAAGGATATGTTCAGAGTATGAATAGCATCCTTTCTTTAGTTACATGATGAAGTTGCAGCTTTTCCTTGTTTATGCTGCTAATTCTTCTTCTCCAGCCAAGCCTTTTCATTTGGAGTTGGGGTAAAATATATATAATACCAGAACAAACAAGTATCTGAAACATGCTTTGCTTCCTCCTTCCATGACAATGAGACCCCACCGAAAAACATAAGAAGACATCGATGCTAAAAAACCACAAGCAAACACAATTTAGAGCTGTGACAAAAAAATATCGTCTTGTTCTCAGTCTTACAAGACTTTCCCATCGTTTGTCAGATTTTCCTCTGCAGATATACCAACTTAAGGTGAATTTATGCCTGTTTTGTTATTTCGTCACTGTTTATATTTGAGGATGCTAGACCGCTAGCCCTACTCGCTTCTGACAATTTCTTCAAAATACAAACTCCAATTAGGAAAATTATAGTAACTAGACAAGGTTAGATCACTAAAGAATAAGTTTTCGAAGCTGAATAGGCATTACAGTTAAATCTCTGATCCCTTCCCCCTAATTAGTACATTACTGTCATGATTTCATCATGAGGAACTATAAAATGAATGGACGGTTGCCGAGCTCAGACCCAGCAATCAGGACCACCACAGTCTTAAATGCTTAAGAACCTAAATCCTTCATCTTTAAGCAATCACAGGATTGCTGAAACCCCAAGCAGCGAACAGGCACGGTTCAACAACCTGTCAAGGTTTTCTAGCTGCTTGGACTATGCTTTTTAGCCACACCATCAAACCATAAAATATTGTCCGCTAGCAAGGGAGGGAACACGGTAGTAAAAGTTTAGACTGGTTCTTTGATTCCTGTAAAAGAAAACAAGCCAAGCACATAAAGTCCCAACTTCCTCTGTTTTCTTTATGTTGTTCAAATAAGAGTACTCTGAAAACAAACTTAAGAATGATTCTTTGGTACATGTGAAAGTAAAGGAGCCACCAAACAGAAGCCGTCCTCTAACAAGGCCTTCTAATTTCTAATCAATTGTTCATGAGAAGCTTCTGATTTTCTCACCAGAGAAAGCAAACAAAAGTGTTCCAACCTGGACTACTCTTTTGCCTTTTTTCCAAAGAACGAACAGTTCTTCGAAATATCTAAGAGAAAAGCAAGGATCCACTGAGAAATATCAAAAAGGAATTCAGCTACTAGCTTACTGCATCATCCACATTTGCCTGCTGCTACTAAAGATCTGGAGGGACCATTCAAAACGTTCAAGCAAAAATCTTAGCCCCCAGGGAAAAAGAAAATTTTATTTCTCAGCTGTGATGAGCCAACTTGACCTCCACTCAGATCAGCCAGCATTGGTTGAGCGAGAAATTGGATTCACATAATGCACCGTGCAAGGGGTATCGCGATGACAATGCAAGTGTCAAGGATAACAAGAAGAGTGAAATTGCTCTAAACTTAGTTGTGCTTCAATTTAAGGGCGTGTTAATACTTCCACTTGACAATGTTAAAAAGACAGAAATAGATGCCTAATAACAAAAATTGAAGGAGCGGGCTTCCATGAAAATCCCAACGGGAAAATTGATGCCTAAAGCAGGGGTGCAAAAATTTCCAGGACCAACCCGAACCGAACAGAAATTTTTGGGTCTTTTCGGGCTGGGTCTTCTTAATTTTCAGGTAACAGGTAAAACACACAGGTATCGTAAAGGTTTCAGATCGATGTCGGTTATTGCAATGAGTTCAAAACCCCATCATTGAATCGTACGGGTGAGCGCCTAAAAGGCTAAAAGTGACACTATCAAACATTCCTCAACCTCAATTAGCAACATCCAACCTCAGGGGCTCAATATAGCCTGTTAACAACCTTTCAAGCACAAAAAATTCATCCCATCTCATTTATCCACAACACCACTTAACGGAAAGCGAAAATTTAACCATATCAAAACTGAGAATTAATTTACTCCAAGTAGCAGAAATTTCAACTACAATCCATTCATTAACAATATGTCAAACCCCCAAAAAAAATTTACAACCTCACCCAGAAGACCATCAGAAAAGGGAGGCCAAGAACTACCTCAAGTTTCCCAACATAAATGGACAATGATACACAGCCATGACATCTGGCTTTTTGCCAGTGATTCATAGTAATAACTTTGTTATCAACTGATAAGTTACTCGAATCAGCAGGCCTCTTTCCTTTGACAAAGGTACACACATCCATAAACATTCTGCACACTTAAACTTGCTTGTAGAAGAGGACATATGCCTGGTCGTGCAATACCTTATTTGTCCCAATAACAGTCACAGATGCATCATCAAACCGCAACCACTGGCCATTAGCGTGCAGAGTATCAGTAGTGTAGTGACCCTTTGTGGGCTCCCTGCCATGGTGGGTTACAGTAGCAACAAGCTTGTATTTGCGGCCCTGCAGAGGCAAAGCATTTCACTTGATATAGATCATAATAACCCCAACTAATAAAAGCAACTTCTAGCTGTTAGGTCCTTAAGTTGATTTGCAAAACTTACAGCTATATCTCATATCTACATCTATGCATCTAAACAAAAATTCTGGAAAAGGCACTCTAATGCTTTATGACAACAAGATGATTCCAACACAGAATTAAATACCATAATTACCAGTTCAAAGCCTCAAAAGTAGACAAGAATGCAGCATATGGCATATGCAGAATAAATAGTTAAGACATGCAATTAACAATTGGAGAAAAGCATCACCTCTGTAGATGAAGACACAAGCAGCTCACGACCCAAAACCAATTCAAGGGGAAAATACACTGCTTTATGCAACTTGGTGCTTCCTTGGCTTCCATACCCAAACCGCATCAGGTGCAGAATCAATACGTTGGAAAGTTTTTGAATTTTGATGGATTTCCTTGCAGCCACCACACTAGCCTGCTAAATGATGAAATTAATTAGAATATTTTGATGCTTGTCCTATGAAAATTGAAGTTCACTGATTTAAATATCATAAAAGTGAAATTTCAGGTAATGCTACCTAATAGCTGATTAGTTTGTAAGGACTGCTATACCAATGAGAATTAATAATTATCACTACCCTACAGACAGTACCAGAAAAGGCGAGACAATCATACTCATTAAGGAGAAAACAATATGCAGAAAGGAAAAGAAAGCAGATGCAACAACGTTAACATGACGTGATATTAAATAGTTACATATACATCATAAGAAACATGCATAACCAAATCAATATGGTTTCACAATCTAATGACCATAAAAAGATTCAGTCCATCAAAATTTCATGTTCCACAATAAAGATTAAAATAGTAATACGTAATGACTCGTCGGTTCAGACAACCTTTCCGCTTGCTGATGGTTTATATCCCTCGAGAGTTTCTGGTGCTGAGAACAATCGAAGCGCATCCTCAATAGTATGAACAGCCTCTGGGCAAATATCTAGATGTAGCAAGAGAAAGGGTTGAACAGTTGCAGAAGCTTTATTTCCTGAACCAGAGATACAGAGATCCAGAAATTATCACTTTGAGAGAGCTTTATTGACCAAAACAAAGTAATGAACAACTAGATTAGAAAATCAGCATGTAGAAGCAGCTCTTCCATCCATGTTTAGATATCGCCAACACCATCTAGATTCAAACTCAGCTCAGCCAAGCAGATATAAGGCTAAAATGCCCAAAAAGATCACAGTTTAACAGTTATGGAATAGAACCAAATTAAAGAACAAACAAGTTTCTTTTTCCTGAACAGAAAAACAAATCTCACACAACTACCGTGGTAGAAAGCAGTAACCGATGCATCCGATGAATATACAAGGACCAAGAGAAAGCACCAAAGTACTTTAAACAGTAAAAGCCATGACTTTATCATCATATAACTATAGTGCGTACCTTTTGCCTTCACCACACTTTTCAATTGTCCACCAAAGATATCACTCAGTTCTGATGGGACAAAACTTTGTGTTCTAGTCACTGCCGATTTGTTCTTTGGGCCAACCGTCTCCCATTCATCATCTTCCACAGAAGAAACTAAAGATGATTTTCCCCCATTAACTAACAAACAATTCCCACCAAGCTTAAGTAATTCATCATGCATTTGATCCATGATGAAGCTTAGAAATTCCTGTGCATCTTCTTGCCTACAGCAACAATAACAATAGAAACCAACTTAGAGACATTTTTCATATCACTTACACAATGCTAAAAAAATGAGAAATGGTCTTTTTAAAACAAAAGTATTTCATTCCATTCTCAGCAAGATAATAGTTTCCCTTTTCTTGTGTCATCAGGATGTCTAAGCTCATGCTTTCCTTTGCTAAATTAGCCATGGCATTCAGCAACCCAACAATATAATTATGATATTTCAAACACTTTATTGCTTAAACATGCTGTTGAAGTCTTGCAGAAACAAGTGAGCCAACCAACAACATAAGCCACTCTTGACAAGGAAGATCTTACAAAGTAAGAGAATCTTAGGGCATTAACATATCCAAATCAGTCATCTAAAAAGCACTAGCACCAAGAATAATGCATCTTCATTAAACAAATTCCTTTACCTGTGTTTCAAGTACAGTGTTCATGTATATACATTGAAGACAGCAACTGACAGAACTTCAAGGCAACATGAACGTCAAGCGATAGTTGCAGGCTATAAAATGATCGGTTCCGCTAAAAAAGTTAAACAATTAATTAGCAAAATGAACAAACCTAGGCCTTGATGACATGCTATTTGGCACATCTGGAGTAAAACTCTTCAGCACGGCTCCAAACATAGCAGGGTTAAAAGGCCTTCCAGTCTCCAGAGAATTGAGGTCCTTTCTGTTTGAGCTTGAGCCAGCAGGCATCTCGAATTCAGAGATGAACTCAGTGAATGCAACTAAAGTGGGATAACTAACCTAGTCAAACCAAGTGCAAGGAGAGCACAGTCAGATGAAAGATGAACTGAAGCAATGAGGAGTTCATAAAACTGAGGCAAGAAATCATCATCGTGTTAATGCTCTGCAACAGCTCCTGTAAATGTAAACAAGTAAGATGAGCGCAACAAACCTTTGGAATGTCTCGCTGCTTGAGGTCATGCAAGAGCCGCACAAAAGGAGCACAGGAGAGAAGAGCTTGTAGAGTCGCATTAAGAAAACACAAGTTACCAGAATTAATTAAGCCTCGTGGAAGTAGGTCCTTCAAACATGGCACAGACCCATTTGATTCGTTCAGAATTCCCTCCTTAGACACCATCCGTGGAAAATCCCCAATAACACAATTCAGGTCGCCGCCTTTTGCTTCTTCATCATCAAGAACACGAAACATTGACTTTTGAGAGTGACAAGAGGGACTGTCTCCATTTAGGGATCCGCTTATGGATGTTGAACTGATACTATCTACTTCTACTTCTTTCCCCCCATTACTACTAGAGGAAACATGGATGTGATTGAAGTTTCCATTTTCTTTTGGAATACCTGAAGCTATCAGTGCATGGCTCTTTGCCTTTGCTACATCTGATTCTGCATGTTTCTTTAAAGGTTTTAAGCTCCCAAAAGCTATTAACCCCCCTGAAGAATCCACATATCTGCTGGATCGATCATCGCTATTGACATTGGGAAATGAGCCTATTCGTAGTTCTCTCTTATCAGCAGCCTTTTCAGCACTTTTGGAAGACTGCCTTAGCAGCAATGACTTAGTTTCGTCTTCAGTGAATGAACCAAAGAGAACTACCTGCTCAAGCATTATGAAGAGATAAAAACTTCATGTCCAGATTAAAATAAGTCAACTGCAAAGTTCAAAAAGGAAAATTATAATGACTCTTCATATATATGTTCTTTTTGATAGGATCATGTGAATATACACACTGTTAATTCAACACTTGAATATTTCTCAAGAGAGTGACATATTTTCCCAGTATCATGAAAGTGTAAGCCTTTCCTGGTTCTTTCCACGAAACAGACTCTTTCGAAAGGAAGCATCATCTCAAAGACGAGAATACATTATACATCAAAATACTGTCTCCTATTTGACCTGGGAACAAAACAAGAAAATGAAAGTAACTAGCCTGGAGCAAAAAGACTCGCATGGATATCCATGGTCCTCACATTAATTGCGTTTAATCATCAATATCCAGCTCAGAACTTATGCTGATGAAGCTAACTATACACCAGCACAACCTCGAAAGCTATGCATCTTCATCCGTCATTGAACCCACTTGAAATTGACCAAAAGATAGCCACAACTTGGAGAAACAAGCAGCAATAACAGAGACAAATTTTCCAAAAACTTAGAAACAAGCGACAATATTGAACTCCCCAGACCAGAAAAACTCAGAAAGCCCCAACCCTTTGACGTCAATTAACATACAGACACTCACCCACGATCACAATCAACTCATACCCATTACAGAAACGACCCATCAATCAAACTCACGAGTCGCGCCACATTCTCAGTTCGTTACGAGGAGACGCACCTTGGAATCACTCATGTTTCAGGCGCACAGACGTCTCTATATATTCCAAACAATCCCAGATCACCCCAGCACTTCCGGCAATGTCCGAATCGTATGCGAAAGGAATGAGAAATCAGGGGTTTTGCGAGCCCAGGAGAGAGAGGGGGGGTATAGAAGAAGCCGATGGTAGACATGAAATTGGAGAGGAGGAGCAGAGAGAGCATTTAACGACGGAACCCTCTCTTTGGCCCTTCACTGGCTCGCCACAACGGAGCATCGACCGACTAGAGAAACGGAACCAAGAAGCTAGGGTTTGGTTTTCTCTCTGGTTTCCTGAAGCTGAGAAAGGAGAACTTGGGGGAGAGAGAGGGAGAGAGAGCAGGTTCTTCGCAAAAAATTATTGTGTTTTTATATTATATTAGTATTAAGATTAACATTTATCTTGAGCTAAGGTACAATGTCTAGTTACCAAAAATATATCTTTAACCATGTAAAATTACAAATGCACATATATGATTACCAAAAATAAATAAATGTACAACCCTCGCAACTCCTTAAGATGCATTTTTAGTTTGTATTATTAAGATATAAATAGGATTGCCTATTAAAATAAATTAAGATAATTAAAAATCCGGTTCCTCGAAATTCGCTTGCTTTTTAAAATTTAACCTAACTTATTTAACTTTTATGAAAATTCATATTTTACTTTTTAAATTAAACTACCCCTGATTTATGTGTGAAGCGAAGTGATAATCAATAGAAGAATATTGATATTTATGTTATTACATGAACAATAAAAGAAATATGAGTCAATTATGTATTTTATATTATTTTATCTAATTACATTTTCGAATCAAAAGGCATAATGGCTTATGCTCTTTTGCTAGTCAAAAGAAAGGAGAATGAGAATATTATGGCACGCATGACAACATTTATGAAGTAAAATATTTACTCCGGAAGCACTTTTAGAGCAAAAATCCGTTCGAGTTACACAATTTACGAAGTAGAAATCCGTTTGGTTATGCAACTTTACTTTTCTAATTTTGGAGCATTTTTTTGCTCCAAAAATAGTTTTGGAGCCACTTGAAAAAGTAAAAAAAAAAAATATTTCTCTCAAGAAGAAGAAAAATCAACTTTTGCTCAAGAAAAGTGTTGTCATGCACGCCCATAACTTTTGAAACATACTTCACCTTGTAAAAATTGCATGTAATTTAAGAATTTATCAAAAGGAAAGATGCCGAGACAAAAAAACCAAAAGAAAAATGAGAGTAACGGAGATTAGGATTGTTGTGTAATTATGATTCTTCATTTTCTTTTTGGAAATTTTGCAATTTCAATTTTTGTCAACAAATATATCAATCTATTTATGCTAATTCGTGAAGGGAACGAAGGTTAAAATCTATTATTAATCCCTTTCCATTCTATTCGAAAAAACTCAATTTGTATGGATTAGGTATTTTTGTCTTTTACCCTTCGTTCATGCACTTCTTTGAAACGATTTAAGCACTTGAGACCCTTATTTGAAGTAAAGCCCACTTCAAACCCTTATTTAAGAAAATGAGGGTACTTTTGACCCTTAATTGGAAATTTTC
Source organism: Rhodamnia argentea (assembly GCF_020921035.1). NCBI lineage: Eukaryota > Viridiplantae > Streptophyta > Magnoliopsida > Myrtales > Myrtaceae > Rhodamnia > Rhodamnia argentea. The sequence goes on along the minus strand of NC_063154.1, from coordinate 1,107,114 downwards.
CAAAAAAACCGACAAGAGCACTCGAATATGAGAGCACGAATCGGTTTGAGGGGGAAGCCATGCGGTTATTAGTGTGTTGTGGCATGCTTTCTCATTTCTGATATCCAAGTTGTCTATTGCCATAGAGAAACCAATTCGGTTGCAATTGGGTCGCCAAACTCCCCAGGACAAAAGCCCTCCCTAACAATTGGTCATCTAAGGGTGCGCATGATAACACTCTTGGTCGTAAATTTTTGCTCCAGAATTACTTACGGAATAGAACTTTTGAAGCGGTAATCTGTTTGGTAATATAACTTCTAAAGTAAAAATCCATTGGGTGAAAATTTTTATTTACGAAAGAAATTTCTACTTTTGAAGTGAATTTTCACTTCAAACCTGTTTTTCCCCAATTTGAAAAGTCAAAAAAGAATTGCTTCTCAACTCAAGAAATACATCCCAGCTCACTCTTTTTTCATTATGCCTTCACCCTCTTTGCAACCACGCCCGCCTCCGCCGACCTCCGTCGTCACCCACCATCGTCGGTGGCTACCGCCCACCCCCCCGCCACTAACCGTGACCACCGTTGACCATTGCTGTCGCCGCCCACCGCCGGGGCCACCCATCATTTCTTGCGACTACTGCTAACTGCCGACCATCCCCCGTCGCTACCCACCTCAAACCTTTGCTGGTCGCCGCCACCCACCGCCACTCGCAACCACCGCCATGGTCGACCGCCCCTCGTCGCCAACTATTGCCCATCATAAACCTCTACCGGTCGCCACCCATCGCCGACACCTGCCGGCCGACGTCTATCGCCGCCCACAACCATTGCCACCCGCTACCAACCGCTACCGAACTTCGCCGGCCACCACCCACGACCGCCGCCCACAATCGCCACCCCATGTCGCTTGCCACCGCAATCTTCCGTCTACTATCGCTACTAAGTCATTGTCTCCTACAGCCGAAGAAAAAAGTAAATAACAATTTTTTTTTATTTTTAAAAGTTAAATAATATTTTTTAATAAAAAAATATTTCTAAAGAAATTCAAAATGTTTAAAAATGAAGGAGAAATTTTTCGATCACCAACAACAATTTTTCATAGAAGATTTTGTTAATAATATTTCTGAAATAGAAATTTTCAATCGCTACCAAACGAATTTCTCTTATCAGAAATCAACTTCTGACGCAGAAGTACAAAAATCAACTTTTGACCAGAAGTTGATTTTTGAAGTAGAAATGTTGTCATGCGCGCCCTAAACCTCCCCACGTCCTTTTGGACCTTTTAGTTTTATGTAACGAAGCCCAACTTGTGGGTTCTTCGAGTTTTGCTTAGTAATGTCAATAAAGATTTATTCGACGAAAAAAATAAAAAAAAAAGTGGATGAATGTTGCATGCCTTATATGTTCTTAACAGAATGTGATCAAGCCCATCATGTTTGAGTGGGGATACTATATTTGAGCGCCTATGATGGGGAAGTGGTGGGAGCAGTTTATTTCCAAATCGTCCACACTAACAATCAATCCTTCTCCTCCAAAAGGAGATTTTAGTAAATAACCAAATATAACACTTGGACTAAGGGTCGGGTTAGTAATTTTCCTTACATCTCCCCCTCCCGTAGCCCGGGTATCATATATGCCTCCAAAATAAAGAGCCTTAAATAGTAGAAGAAAAGCACCTATACCTATTAAGATAAAGTGAATACCCAAAATTGTGGTCATTTTATTTCTATCATTCCATACATAACCAAAGAATAGAAAAGATTCTTCAACAGTCTCGAGGCCCAGAAGTGCATGATAAATATCGCCAGAGCCTAACATTGCGGACGAAATTAAGTAAAGTACTCTAGATACAAAATATATAAATGTATCTATAACTTCCCCACCCGGACTTACGAAATAAGTAAAAGAAACTTTTGAATTTTGATTTTTCTTGTTCTTCTATTGATGTATGTAATGAGTTTAAATAGATACATAATCACAAATGAATGCGAAAGTGATTCCTCAAATCAAGGAAAGAATAATTCCTCAAATTAAGGAAATCACTCAAATCAAGGAAAGAATAATTCCTAAATCAAGCAAAAAATTCTAAATACAAACATTTCAAATTGAGGAAAATATCCTCAAAATTGATTTCATGACGATATGTTATCATCCCCCCACAAGTTGAACACGGTTGGCTGAAGGTGAAGCTTGTTCTGCAAATATCTAATGCGATTAGAACTTAGACATTTTATGAACAAATTTGCAATTTGATCTTTCTTGGAGATAAATTGAACATTTAGAATCTTATACCCAACTAACTCCCCGACATAATAAAAATCAACCGCAACATGCTTCGCTCTTGAATGAAAAATTGGATTATAGGCGAGAGAAATTGCGGAAATATTAACACACCGGATGGTGGGTGGTTTAAGGAGTGGGCAATGTAGTTCACGTAATATGGAGCATAGCCAAACTAATTCAGCTGTAGTGTGAGCTAGACACCGGTACTCAATTTCGGATGAAGAACATGCTACCATGGCCTGTTTCTTAGCACTCCAAGAAACGGGGTTGGAGCCAAAGAAAATACGAGAATCCACCGCGAACAGAAACAATTGAGAGAATAACCCGTTGAATATTATGAGAGGGGTGACCAAGACATGCATGCGATTGATCCGTGGTGATGGAGGAACCGTAATGAGCCTTTGGAGCGGTGGATGATGATGGAATGCGAAATGGGTACAAGCCGTTCTCAATCGGCCCTTGATACAGATATCCTCCCCGGGCCTTATCCTTAATACAAAAACCAGAGGCATCAAAGTTAAATAGACGGTTGTTATCTTTGGAAAAGTGATAAAATAGAGAGTGAATTGTGTGAAGTCGTGGGATAATGGAATATAGATTTTAGGTGAAGAGGTGATAAAGAGGATGATATGGTGGTGGAACCAACATGTGCAATGGGCATAACATGACCATTACCTATCTCAACAGTATCATTACCTTCGTAAGCGGTTGAAATGTGTAGAATTTCGAGATCTAAGGTGAGATGATGAGTAGCTGCGGTGTCGGTGTACCAAGTGTTGGGTAGGGTAGAGGCGTGGGCTGCCATCGTTGCAATTTTGCCGGTGGATGGCGACCTTGATAGGTGTAATCCATTCGGTGATAACAATCGATGGCAATATGTCCCATACGATTGCAAATCTAACATTGTGGACGAACACCCTAATTTTGAAATTTTTGTTGACCTTTGGGGTGATGGTCGTTGTTGCACCGATTTGGAGGATCCGGATGACTGCCGACGTGGAGAAAATGTACCATGAGATGATGCATGGTCGCGACCCTAAGAGAATTGATGAGAGTTGTTGGGCCTAGAAGGCTTGGAAGCATCCAATGCAGCGGATCGAGTTGAGACCGTTGGTGGTGTATCGTCGGTTAAAGAGAGATCTTCACAAATTAATAGTGTATGCGGTTCTTCCCGAGATAGGGTCGATGTTCTAGCACGAATACGAACCAAGGAATAGAATTGGTGATATGATGGTGGCAGCCCATCGACGAAGTGAATAAGCATATCATCCTCGCTTAGGGAAAAGCCACGGGCAGCCGGTTGGTCAGAGATGACCTTAAATTCTTGGAGATAATCAGCCATAGATTGAGTGCCCTTCTTGAGTTGAATAAGCACCCGTTTGAGGGACATCACATGGGCAAGCGCCGTAGAGGCATATCTATTATTGAATAGCTCCCATGCTTGCCTAGCGAAGGTGAGTTTGACAATATACGGAAGAGCAGAGTCACTTAATGTTGCGTTGATCTAGGATAACATCAACTGGACTTTTTCAAACCAAGTTGGATATGTAGGATCATCAGGTGAAGATACGGGAATAGAGCCATCAACATGATGCATCATGCAATTACCACGCAAAAAAGGTGTGAACAAAGATTTCCAAAAAAGATAATTTGAGGCATTCGGTTTGATTGGGATGAGGTTGGAAATGTTCGAAATCACAATAGGTGGGGACCGAACCGGGGTATTAATAGAGCCAGTAGCATCTGCATTAACATTGCCGGTAGCTTCGGGATTAGTTGAAAGAGCCATGAGGAAGAAGAAGTAGGATCACAGAAATGTTATTATGCAGAGAGCTCTAATACCATTAAGAAGTAAAAGAAACTTTTGAATTTTGATTTTTCTTGTTCTTCTATTGATGTATGTAATGAGTTTAAATAGATACATAATCACAGATGAAGACGAAAGTGATTCCTCAAATCAAGAAAAGAATAATTCCTCAAATCGAGAAAATCACTAAAATCAAGGAAAGAATACTTCCTAAAATCAAGGAAAGAATTCTAAATACAAACATTTCAAATTGAGGAAAATATCCTCAAAATTGATTGTATGACGATATGTTATCACCTACCCCCAACCTAGAGTAGCTAAGTGAGGAAGTTAAATTAATTGTTATTCATACATGGGCTTTTCTATTACAGAATGAGCTACTTCAAATAGGTTAATTGCTCCGACCCATAATATGATTAATTTGGCATGGGCTACATGAGCCCCCAACAGTTTATCGGAATAACTCGTACATTCCCGACCCACCAAGCGAAACCATGACCAGCTTAAAGCTACGGTTCCATTAAAGAGCGTTTCCACGGGGTAGAGCCTCCTTAGGGAATATAAGCTTTTTCATGAGGCTGATCTTGAGTAGCATTCTAAGCATGAAGACCTTCGTTTAAGAGAATATTATTGGTGTAGAAAGTCTCAAATTCAGGATCTTCCACTGCACATATCTTCCGGGAAACGAAGTAATAGGCACGTAGGTTCATAGCTAGATTGACTACTTCAAGAGCACTTATCCATAAACTGGTTCTTGGTACAAGTAACATAAAGATATGTAACCAACGTTTATTGGAAAAAGCAATCCCAAAGATTTGGGACCAAAAGTGATTAGTACTGACCATTGAATAAGTTTCTTTCGCTTGATTTAGGTTAAAAGCACGGAATGTATTTGCACCATCATCATCTTCAAATAAAGTATTTTCTACGTAGCGCCATGAATAATGGATAGGAGATCAATGCCCAATACACCAGCAACTCCCATCATATGAAATGGGTTCAATATCCAATCATGAAACCTTGAAAAAAGAAAGGATGAAGCGAAATATAGCTGCTACATCAAAACTAGGCGAAAAGAACCAATCAGACCGACCTCGTGGATAAATCAAGAATACAGAAACAAAAACAGTGGTTGGACCGGAGAATGCGATTACATTATAAGGTCGTAATTGAATAGATCGAGAAAGTTCAAATTGACGCAACATGAAACCTATTAGTTTGAAAGTGCCGTGGAGAGCCACAAAAGTCCACAAACCCCCTAATTAACACCAACAAGAAAAATCTCCTTGTGCTTCAGGATCCCATATTAATAACAAAGAATGTGTTAAACTATTAGCGGGAGTAGAAACTCAGCGAGTTAAGAAGTTGCATCCTTCCAAATAGGAATTGGCCAATCCATGGGTATACCATGAAGTTACAAAGGTTGTACTTGTGAACAAACCAAGCATAAGGAAAAAGCAATAGACCGGACCAACCTATAAAAACGAAAAGGTCTCTACGTAACCAGTCATCCACAATATCAAATAAATCATTTTCGTCTTTGGTAAATTTACCAAGGGTTATAGTCATAGTGATCCTCCTATTCAACTATTTCAACCATTTCCGAACACCTCATGGCATTTTCAGGGCGTGTGAGCATTCGATCATTTATATATGATTTGATTTCTTGGCTCTAATGGATTTCAAAGACAAAAAAAATCTTTCTTGGTCCATAACCTGAACTAGGTAAATCCATAAAATCAATTTGGTTATTTGTTAATATTTTAATAAGCACCTGAACCTTGAATTATCTTATGAATTATCAATAAGATAGAATTTTTTTTTGAAAGAATATTTCAAGGAGGAAGGGATCCTTTCTCTCAATATCAGTTGATTCACGGACTTCCTCCTCTTCTCTTGGCCGATCAACTAATCTTATTCTTGGATCTTGTTTATGAGTTGAGAAAATCAATGTATTCATTTCTATTGTATTAAACAAGAATGTTTTGTTTTTGGTCATACTAAGATCGTTGTGGCGTCGTAAATTCGTCCATTAAGTGCTGTTGATCCAACCTACATTCGTCCATATATTCTTTGTCGAGAAAATGCATTTCGAAATCCAAATAGCCAATATACATAATTACAAATTCAGCAAAATAGGACGAAATAAACGAACTTTCTTTGGGAAAAATTCAATTATCAACGAAAGGAAGGACATTGCCACGAGTCTGCTTGATCACGCAGCCTCAAAGGGAAAATCTCAGATGTCAATACCTAAAATACCGATTCAACGCGCACGGAAAAGAAAGCCAAAGTTACTTCGTTACCACAAAATGGAAGGATTGCCATCGTGGCTGGCCTCAGGGACCGATAGTGGCGCCGCCTCCAGCACCTTTGATCCAAGGGCATCCCTTTGCGGCACTGCAGGATAAAGACTCGCCACTATTCGAACTAATTCATAGAATTAATTAAGTCCCAGTTCATCATTTGGAGGGAAGGAAAGGGCCAAAAGACTTTGTTTCTACAAGGTTATGATTATATGATTTCTCTTACGAGTCATGTCTATACCACGTCGGATTGTTCCAAATTCAAGTTCAAGTGATTACGAAAGAAGATCTCATACAGAGTAAGAGAGTCCAGTCAATTCGAGGGTTAAGACCTCTTTATTTTGAGAGTAGCCGGTATGTTCTTTGGTTTGAGAAAAAGTATACTGACGAGGTAGAAGAAGGCCTCCTTCCATATTCGTGAGATGATATTTTTTTCCAGGCCCTCTTTTTTTATTTATTTATATTTTACTAGGTATATTTATAAGACAGATTGAAAAAAACTAAACCCTCATGACCATCAAATAACCACTTTATTCATATTCCATAATATTCCTAAAGAAACTAGAAGAGAACCGAACAAACTAAGCTTGTGGATAAATGAAGCTTTCAAACCCTAATTTGGTCGAGATTTGGTCCGAGAGTCGAATACACAGCTTCCCAACCAGCCTGCGTGGGATGAACCGTGTCCCAGAAGAAGTGAGTACTAGGATCGTCACACACCGTGTACATCTTCATCCCATTCGCGTCCACATTCCCGCACAGGTACTTGCTGCTCACTCCCGTGCAACATGGCTTCATTGGATTCTTAAAGGTCGTCGAATTCACTGCAGAAATAAAGTTAAAAGAGAGAGAAAAAAAGGGGGGTTAAACCTTGAAAATCACAAGATCAAGCGTTGAGAATTTGAATAGATATACCGATGATTGAGTGGAAAGCACTGTAAAGGTCGATCATGACAAAAGTGGAAGGGCTAGTTTCATTGTTTAGCTTATCCACGGCGTGTTGCAATAGCGAGTTGTGGTATTTGACGAGTACATTGTCGTCCTGGCTGCAACTTTGGAATTTTGTTGTGGAGGTGACTTGAGGAAGGCACCCCAAGGGCTGTAGAGCCGCGACCGCGATCTTCCTTACGCCCGGTGCGTGCAGGCGCTTTAAATTCGCAACGAGTTGATTCACTACTTTGTAGATGAAGAGCACCATCCCCTGTTATTGTCATCAAATTTTTAAACAGAATCGCATTAGCATTATGCCGTAAATCGTCTTCGGCCGGAGTGGAAGGAGTGGAATCGCACTCATAGTCCCTTTTGCTAGGCACATGCATACCAAGCGGCACCCCAATTTGTTCCTAGGGCTTGTCCCTGGTGGCTAATTTTTCTAAAAGGACAAATATCTTAAAATTGACCTGAAACTTGAATTATTAAAATAATAATAACAAATGTAAATTATTAAAAAAATTTCTCTTTTCCTTTGATCTATTTTAATCGGATCGAACTTAATTTTATAATAAAGAGGGACCTCAAGTTTTTTTTCTTGTCATTTTTGATAGCAAGTAATGAATCTACTACTCAATGAGTAAATAAAGTTAAATAAAAAAGGTATTGTGCAACTGATCAAGATCACTCACCGATATCTGGCCACCATTGGCTAAGTAATAATCGTAGTCATTGCCGGAGTTAGTGACCAAGGCGACAGAGGACTGGGTGAGGGCGACCTTGAAGATGGCGGATCTGATCATACCTTCAAAGCAATCGATTTGGGCCGTCATGTTCGGGTCGGAGCTCGCTGTGTCGAACACCCCGGTCCCGCCATAAGCGAAATTCGTGCCGAAAGTGGCATGCTCCCAGTAGTCTAGCGGCCACCATTGAATTGGTAAGGGCGACTTCAATCCGAAATATTTAGCTGCAAAGGAAAAAAAGAGGAATTGGAGCAAAATTTAATGACTCCATTAAAAATGTACTTCCCATAAATCGTTTATATATTGGTAGCTCCAAATGGTTATCCGAGTGATAAAACATAAATTCATACTTTATATTTTTATTTTTTGTTCAACCTAACTATGTGGAGTTGTGAAAAAAGTTCATTTAAAAAAAAAAAAATTCCTAAACGTAAAAGTTAATCGCCTGCATGACACTAGATCGACAAAATAGAAATTGGAAAAGAAGTAGTTTGGGTAGATGAGGATGGTGAAAAAGCAAACCTCGTCTCTAGAATATTAATGTCATTTGAGTCAAACCTCATCTCAGTATCTCAGAGAATGACCTTAAAAACTCGAACTTTTTTCAAATGAAAATCTGTTCGGATCGCAAAGGAAGAAAAGAGAGCAAAGCTGATCTGACAAGTTCACTTACCGAGCAAATCAGTGAAGACAAGGCCGTCGGAGAAACGCCCCAGCGGATAACCGGGGAAGGTCATGCCGTAAGGCACTTTCCACGACCTTCCCACCAACCTGTTCAGGTTCCCCGTGTCCGCGTATGAGTCTCCGAACACGAACAGCTTCGTCGGGTTGAAAGCATACGTGGGTTCCTCCTCGGGATAGTCAGACGTAGACGAGTGGAGGTCATGTTGTTGGCGATGATGATGATGGTGGTGGTGGTGGTGAGATGACGATTGAAGGTCATGTTTGTGATGATGGTGGTGGGGAGATGAGCCGTGAACCGCCTTATGCCCTGCAAAAAAAAACAAAAAAGAAGAAAAATTAAAAGCCAATGATCAGACACGACAGAAGAAGAAGGAAAGGAAGAGCTTTGCACGGGAGAAATGGGAACCTGCGAGAAGAGAGAAGAGAAGGAAGGAGAGGAGGAGTAGTTTTTCAGTGGCCATAGGAGAGAGAAAGAGAGGTACAATCGAGGATGATTTTGATAGTGAGATTGGGTTATGTGCACTATTCTTTATATAGGCCGAGGAAGAGGTAGAGGTTTATAAGCCAATAAGAAAATTTGAAAATCAAAATAAAATAACTGTTAGATCTCATTTGATGCAGTTGAAAATTTTGTCAGATCCATTTGTCGCATAAGTATAGATGTTGGGATTTTACGGATTACACCGACTACAAATCTTATAAATGCTCATCAAAATGAACTGGTGTTCCTCTCTCAAGATTAAGCGAGATATTGTTTGAATTGTAGATTTGTTCTCAAGATTCTTAACAGCATATCAGCCTATTTAGTTGAATTTTGCAGAATCCATTAATCTCAAGATTTAAAAACTCAATCTCTACACGTTTTATATTTGTTTCAAACTATTTAGACCAAAAAAAAAAAATATTTCAAACTATAAATGCCTATATGAACGGTGACAGATGTTGGATTGCTAAACAAATTGATTACATTGATTTTGATATAAAAGTTCATTAAAGTGAAGTTCATTGTACCTTTCTTAAGATTACAGGAGATACTGTCAACAAAATAGATTTGAATTATTAAGTTAATCTCATGATTATTCGTAAGCAATGATCCTGTTTAATTCAATTTTGATCAGCCAACAATCTCAATATTTAAAAACTCTATCCCACGATCTGCATAAAAACATTTGTCACAATATCCACAACAATCCCCATTGATTTGGATAATTGAATACGGAACATTCATTGAGATGAAGTTTAGCGGTCTCTCTCGAGATTATAGAAGATATTGTGAAACAAATGGGTGTCTCTCTTTATTCAAAAAGACAACTGCTCATTAAATGAATATGATGAACTAAGCTCTTGAATTAACTCGTAATTTGCTTGTATTACTCATACTACTCGTAATTTGAGTCGCATAACTAATTGGTTCCTCTCTTGAAGTCACGGAATAAATTGTGATACAAGTGTGATTGAATTGGTAAAGTTACTTACAAGATTCTTGTAAGCATATAAACTTATCTAATTTGATTTAGCAGCAATAACAAAAACAAAATCTACGAGCATCCACCAATCTCAAAAATTTTAAAATCGATTACCTTGCATCTTAAATTTGTCAAAAGAAATTAATAGAATGAACTCCGAGTATATTATGGTCAAAACCTTTTCACAAGTAGCAATATTATAATCGTTTGGCATATTGTTCCTTTCGGTCCTACTGCTTGTATCAATGTACACGCCAAAAATGACTATTACTCATCCATTTCATGTAAATTTAAGAATGTGAACATCGCAGCAGTTTTGCCTTTTTTTTTCCTTTCTTTTCTTTTCCTCACTAATTAAAAAGATAACTGCTCATTTACTAAAAATGGAGTAGCTAATCTTCATTTGGCTTCTGGTGCTGTCGATGCTTGTCAGGTGGTTCAAATAATTGTGTAATCATACTGATGCCGGGGGGGCTGATATATCGTGAAGGAGGAAATTAATCAACCATCCCTCGGCACTAGAACGTCACTTGGCATTAGAACCAAAATGTCCTCCTCGTCTTCTGTCTTCAACACCTACTGTTGATCATCTCCCAAGTTCTTGATCCTTGGCCAAAGCTCCTCCGGTGCTCGTATGCAGCTGCCCACTGTGGCTTAGACCTCCAGCAGTGTGCTACCCCGAGTGTGGACCTTTGCTTGACCGCCGCAACCACCTTGTCATATCTGGTGATCTTTCCATCAAGCCAACAACAATGTTAGACCTCCTTGCACAAGCTGTCATTGCTCGTGTCACTGACTCCGCAATGCCAAACTTCCCACTGCAAGAGCCTCCTCGGCTGGGCATGGGCATGAGCAGTCTCCTCCCATGGCTAGCTCTAGGATGTCCTCACTCAACTATAAGCTTTTGCTTTGCCCATGAAAATCAGGCCCTCACCGCTCTTTTCCACTCTTTTCAACTGTAGTAGGAGATGGAATCTGGATAGCTTGTCATAAATATCATCATTTTGAGTATGTTCTTGATTTTATAGTAGAGAGAAAGAAGGTTGAGGATTTGCGTTCTTTCATCAGAGATAATGGCTATAAGGATTAGAAATTCAAACTTCTGGTACTTACAGTATAGTGTCAGTTATTTAAATCATCAAGTAACTGTGTAAATCCCTGACTGTGAATTTTTAGCTGTGCATTTGCATGTTATAATTTGTTTTACCTGTCTAATAATGTCGTTGATAGTCACCTGCAGTTGTCATTTCTAATGTTGTTTTGACGGTCTTCTACCAAAATTTTCACCATGCGGCCTGAAGTTACCTTGAATTCCTTGTCTTATCTTGATTTGGTGACTTGGCAGCGTAAGCAAAGCATTCTTCAATGGGCTAAGTTCAATCAAACAAAAGCAACCGTGCCTTAAATAGAAAGTGGTTCAATTTTACAGCAGAACTGGAAGTGTTTTAGTCTTGACTATTACCTAGGTGAAGTATACAAAACTAACGTCGAAGGTCACCTGGAGAATCCAACTGGTATTGCAAAAGAGATTCTCGTCATGAGCAGAAGGATGTAGAATAGGAAAAAGGATCCCAAGAAAGACATCCGCCAATATCTGCAGCTTCGACAATGCCGCTTGTTAAGATCTCGAAACAACTCAAAACACAAATTTATCCATCCAACACAAGTAAACAAAGACCTTTACACACGTCCAAGTAACAGATGAATCCCATCCTTGCCGAACCATTTCCAGCAACAGACACCGGTCTTGAGTCGCTAAGGCACTTTGTTCTTTGTATGCATAGCTCATGGACAAAGATACTAAACACACTATTTACGAGGAACTATCTGGTTAATGGTTAAAAACCTCAAGATAAAAAGATACAAGCATCCAAAGCAAGAAAATTTAGATAAGGAATCAGCCCATCTATGAGACTCGATCGGCCGAAACCTAAAAGTCGAGATCAAAGAACAGGATTTTGATACTACCAAATGGAAAGCAAACAGTTTCTTTTGGAACTTCCTATGTGTTGCACAGAATGTGCTCTCTGTTGTTACGGAGAATGTGCTTTTTTGATTTTAGAAGAACAACAGAAGATCACATAGCATTTTCAAAAAATAAAGAAAAACTGAATTGCACTAACTAGCAACAAAATAGGAACCGAATAACAAACTCCTACTATCTTGCCGACTAAGTAAAACAAAACAAACAGCTAACAGACCGGAACAAAAATGACCAAAAATGATCCTTAAGGCATAACCAACATACTCCTCTTTGGCTTAAGGAGCAAAACACATTCCAGCCTTCTTCTTCAATAACTCAAGTCCGCTTGCTTGCGGTGGCTTAGTAAACACATCAGCCACACGATCTTACGTCTTGCAATAGAGTAGCTTCACTTCACCTTCTTGTTGCACTTCCCTCAAATAGTAGAACTTGATCTTGAAATGCTTGGTTCTCTCGTGAAAGACAGGATTTTGAGATATGGCTAGTGCAGCTTGGTTGTCCACAAGTATCTCGGTTGGTCCTTCAACTTCTATTTCCGGATCCCGCATCGCCTTTCTCAACCATATTGCATGATTGGCTGCTGCGAGTAGCTGCTAGAAACTCAGCTTCTGCAGATGGCTGAGCAACCACTTCTTGCTTCTTTGAGCTCCAGGTGAAACATCCATATCCCAAAGTAAAACAAAAACCACTTGTACTCCTCATATCCTCGATCGAACCAGCCCAATCACTATCAAAGCAAAGCCTTGCAACCCGCAATTGTCCACTTTAGTAAACTTGACACCAAATGACCGAGTGCCTTTCAAGTATCTAATCACTCTTTTTGCGGCTACCAAGTGTTCTTCACCAGCACAACTTAGGAATCTTGAAAGCACACCTACCGCATACAAGATATCTGGTCTTGTTGCGATTAGATACATCAAGCAACCAACTAAACTCCCGTATACTCCTTCATCGCACGGCTCGGCTCCTTCGGCTTCTGCGACTTCTCCTTTAGATTCATAGGAGTGTTCACACTTCTACATTCCTCCATCTCAAATCTCTTTAAGATCTCTCTTAGGTATTTCCTTTGACAGATGAATACCTCGCCTTTCCTCTGCTGCACCTCCATTCCCAGAAAGAAGGACATTAGTCCAAGATCGGTCATTTCAAACCGCTTCATCGGTCCTCTCTTCGGTTCGCAATCTGCTCTTCGCAATCACCAAGTGACCAAAAGATCATCAACATAAAGAGAGACAATAGCTACACCTTCCATACCTTTCTTCACATATAGGGTCACTTCACTCAAACTTCTTTTAAACCCAAGTTCCCGCAGATGCTTATCAATCTTACTATACCAAGCTCTTGGAGCCTGCTTCAACCCGTACAAGGCTTTTCTCAACTTATACACATGATCTTCCTTATCTCTCACTACAAAGCCATCAGGCTGCTCAACATATATCTCCTCCACTAGCTCTCCATTCAGGAAAGCCGACTTCACATCCAAATGAAATACTTTCCAGCCCTTTTGTGCAGCGAAGAGAGCTGACATCCTTATGGTATCTAACCTTGCCACCGGAGCAAAGGTCTCGAAATAGTCTACTCCCCATACTTGCGCATAGCCTTTGACAACGAGTCTTGCTTTGTGCTTATGTACTGAGCCATCGGGATTCAACTTTGTCCCGAATACCCACTTCACTCCAATCACCTTTACGTTTCTGGGCCTCTCAACCGGATCCCATGTCTGGTTTTTCTCAATCATTATGATTTCTTCTTCCATTGCAGCACACCATTTCACATCTTCACTTGCTTCCTTATAGCTAGCTGGTTCAATCATAGCTATATTGCATCTCTCATAAATTTCAGCAAGAGATCTAGTGCCTCTCACGGGAACATGATCAATTAGATCCTCGACTTCCACTTCATTTGGTTCAACCTGCAATGGCACTACCTCCTCTTCAGCCTTGCCACCTTCTACAGACCCGTCCCACTTCTTATCTTCCATAAAACTCACATCTCTACACACCACAACCTGGTTGCTAGCGGGATTATAAACTCTACAAGCCTTAGATTGCAAACTATATCCCACAAAGATACATGCTTTTCCTCTTGGATCAAGCTTATCTCTCTTAACGAAGGAATCAATGAATAGCAAATGCAACCAAACACTTTCGGGTTGCTCACCTTAGGCTTGTAACCATGCCATGCTTCAAATGGTGTCCGCTTGTTGAGAGCTTTAGTGGGCGATGCATTCGAAGAAAGACTGCAGTGTTGGCGGCCTCAGCCCAGAACTTCTTAGGGAGTTCTTTCTCATGTAGCATACATCTAGCCATCTCCATGATACTTCTGTTCTTCCTTTCACTCACTCCATTTTGCTGGGGAGTGTATGGCATGATGAGTTGGTGCTTGATCCCCGCATTATCACATATAGCATTGAAACCGCCCGAGGTGTATTCTCCTCCATTGTCCGATCTAATTGTCTTGATATTGCAGCCACTCTCCTTCTCCACTTCTCTTTTGAACCTCAAAAAAATCTCATTAACTTCAGCCTTAGTCTTTATGAAGTACACCCAACACATTCTAGTGCATTCATCTATGAAAGTGATGAGGTATTTGCTGCCATTCGGTGATTCCTCCGGCATTGGACCACACACATCGGTGTGAATTAGTTGCAGCTTCTCACTGGCCCTCCAATTTGACCTTTTGAAAGGAATCCTCACTTGCTTGCCTTGTAAACATGCTCTACAGCCGGTTACTTCCTTTTGCAACATAGGTAGCCCCATTGCCATTTCATTTTGCTGCAAGTATTGCAGCCCCTTGCTATGGAAATGACCCAGTCTTCTATGCCATAACTCCTCCTCATCTTGTATACTTTTCATGGCTTCATAATTCTCATCAACTGGATCAAATGTAAAACACTTGTTCCTCATAGGAATCCTAAAAAAAATGTGACCATTCTCATCTCCTATGGCACACTCACTCTTCTCAAACACGACCTTCAACCCCTTCTCTACTAACTAACCCACACTCAGCAGGTTCCGATCTATCTTTGGCACAAACAAAACCTCCGTGATAAGCTTAACACCACCAGGACCTTCAAGCACTACATCACCTTTGCCTTCTACTTCTATGCATTCTCCATTACCAATCCCGACTTTAGACTTCACAGATTTGTCTAAATTGCTAAATAATCCTTCATTACCTGTCATATGGTTGGTGCATCCACTGTCCACGAGCCATCCATCTCTAGATGCATTTGAGATGAAGCAAGAGGCAACAAACAGGTGCTCCACTTCACCGGCTATTGCGGTTTGACCTTCAGCTTGTTGTTGCTGATGCTTTTCCCCGCAAATGGCCTCAACATGGCCCATTTTGTGACACCTCCCGCACTTCACATCCGGTCTCTTCCAACACTTGAAATGAGGGTGGTTTCTCTTTCCGCAATGCTTGCATGGAACCGCATTCCACTTCCTATCGTGTCCACCACTACTTGAACCTCCCCGGCTATGACTATGACCGGCCTCAAAATGTCTTCTATTCCGGTTCCATCCTCTTCCCTTTTCGCAGTATGCGGTTTCAGCTTGGCTTGCAGAGCACTTTCGATAGGCTCATTCTTCCTCATAAGCCTTCTTTGCTCCCGAGCCAGTAGAGCACTTAGGACTTCAGCAAGTTTAATGTCCGAAATGTCCTTAGTGTTCTCAAGAGAAGCAATGGTTGCTTCAAACCTTTCGAACACTGCAACCAAAATCTTTTGAACCAGCCTTTTATCATCTATATCCGTCCCTAGGACCCTTATCTTATTGGCTATATCAACTAGCCTATCAACAAACTCTTTCACCGACTCATTCTCCTTCATTTGCTGCCTCTCAAACTCCCTTAACAAGTTCAGCACCTTCATCCCTTTCACTCTCTCATCCCCTTCATACTCTTCCTTCAAATAATTCCATATATCATGTGCTGAATCCTTTTTCATGATTCTAGTAAATATGGTCGAGGAGACGGCGAAAAACAAGCAAGATTTTGCCTTTGCTTTTCTGGTTACTCTCTCTTTATGGTACCTGATTTGATTGATAGTTGGATTGTTGGGTAGATCAGCAACTTCGTAGTCCTCTTCCACAGCTTCCCATAGATCTGCACCCTCCATGAAAGCTTGCATCTTCACTGCCCATGCCTGGTAGTTGTCTCCATCGAAGATTGGAGCTGTGATTGTTGAGAATGAGGCAAGAGGAACACCGGTTTGTTCCATCTTTCTTGTTCTACTTCGAATTTTGCACTCTCTCACAAGTCCCTTAAGATCAATAGGGCTCTGATACCAATTTGTTGCACAGAATGTGCTCTCTGTTGTTACAGAGAATGTGCTTTTTTGATTTTAGAAGAACAACAGAAGATTACATAGCATTTTCAAAAAATAAAGAAAAACTGAATTGCACTAACTAGCAACAAAATAGGAACTGAATAACAAACTCCTACTATCTTGTTGACTAAGTAAAACAAAACAAACAGCTAACAGACCGGAACAAAAATGACCAAAAATGATCCTTAAGGCATAACCAACACTATGGAGGAAAATCTGCATTTGTCGTGGAAAGGGAAGAGCCGAGGAAACCAGATGCAAGATCCGAACTTGCCATATAGTGCTCAGTAATTGACCGGACAGATCTGGGGATAGAACCAGCAGTTACCTGGCCCTTGAGATCCGGACTGGCTCGTACTGCTTCTCTGCATCATAAATTAATGCGAAAAGTATTAGAAACCAAGAAACGACGATGAAACAGAATATACCCTCTCCTGGCCTTTCCTCCCTGATTCAGATTCTAAGGCAAATGCAAAGATAAGAGTGCTGCAGTCAACCGGTCCGCATTTAAAAGTTCATTCAAGTAATCAATTGAATCGAATTCGATCGAATGGGCATGCAGACGAGCAGGAGCAAGGAGAGACAATACACAAGAAAAAAGGCTGGAAAAAAGAAGTTCCAACAGCAACAGGGGTGGTCCTAAAACTTTCGTAGATGGAGGAGCATGAATACAACCGCTAAAAACTGCTGGACAAGTGCTTGCACATGCACCACACTTCACCGCATCGCAGCACCTTGTGAAGACTGCGTTCTCCCTTACAAAGGGCTCGCATTGAGTCAACAGCTCCTACGTGTCACCTTGGCATACCTGTGCGTCTGCAGTTGTCCCTTCAGACAAAGGGCTTGCATTGAGTCAACAGCTCCTACGTGTCACTTGGCATTCCTGCTCAGCCACGACCAGAACCGCTGCTGCGACAGAACGGCACAGTGGCCATGGCTGAACAGGAATGCCAAAGGAAGTGGCAGGGGATGCGCTCTTTGCATTGTTTCTTAAAAATGATAGGGACATGCAATTGGTGATGCTCCACGAAACCAGAAATATAAATCAAGTGGACTGTGATTAAAGCACGGATGAAGATCCTGCCGCTCAGCCGATCGAATTGATCGGGTAGATGACGACACTAGCGTGAGTGTCAAGCCAGTGTCAAGAGTAGAGGGCAGGGAACGGCTCTAGAGTTTGATGTAGGGGAGAACGGGGATGCACTAAATTTTCAATGCCTCTCATGAAATATTATTTTACTTCAATTTTTTGTCCTTTTCCAACGTTGTCATTTTTAGCTTTTAAAAGTGAAATTTTGCTTATTTCAAACATTTAGAAGAAAATATTGCTAATGTATAGTCATTCAAAGGATTTTTCATATATTCAATTAAACTAACCCTTTGCTGAAGAAATCGACAATGATGATTGGCAAGCCTTGAAGCTTTTAAATGAGTAAGGTTTGTTGACTACTCTAGAACATACATAGAGCTAATATCGGAATGTACACAAAGGATATTTTTAGGGTTCTCTTTTGATTTTGAATAAAATCATTCAAATTTTTTTTTATCATTCAATTATAAATTCAAAAGGAAACAAAATAAATGATAAATTTTCATTGATTAAAGTCTCTGGGTAGAGAAAGCTACTGAAGTATTTACAACGAGTATTTGTAACCTAATTATCAAAAGTTACAAACAAATTGTTGCCCTCTAACCATGCTTACTGCAAGACGTTCCCCAAGATTTAGGATTGCTTTTCATATGTCAATGATTATTATCTATAATAAGTTACCATTCTTAAAGCCGTGAAATTAATCAACCGTCATAATCATTCTGGCTCAGAAATTACCACTAAGCATTGGATCCGTCACCCCGAGAGTCTCTCTCATCGACCCCCTCTTTCGAAACTGTGCCCATCCCATCGCCTGCAGCGGGGATAGCAAGTTCTCGAGCAAGGATGAAAACGTTGTGTTCAGATTTTGTTCATTGATCTCAAGACCTCATGGAACTTGCCTAACCAGATCCCCACCTCCACTCTCTCGAACCTCGGGGCTCGAGTTTGATCTCTGTGCTCTCTTTGTCATTCCGTCAAACGGGTCGTGGTCTTAGAGGGAACGCATCGTTGAAACCACATGCCACATTGGTCTGGTACCCATAAATCCGGGTGCCGTCAAACGGGCTCTTCGGAGGAAATTGGTCGGCATCAAATCCGTTGAAGAGCATAGCTTGGACGTCGCAGTCCGTGGCGGACTTGGAGCCGGAAATGTTTCTTGCGTTGGTAGTGCCTTTGCGGATGAGGAGGGAGCCGTACAAGCATGATGAGATCGCTGCGACGATTGAGGTCGCGGTGGATTAGGGTGGGAAGCTGCTGGCCTGGTTCCCATGGGGTGATTGGGTTATTAAAAATAAACGTGAGTCAGACGAATCGAACGAATTGGGAATCACCCAGACTTGACCGAACTGGCCGGTTCGGTCCGGCTTCCGAGATCACCGGTCTGATTTTCCTATTGAAACTGGTGATTTTCGGTTCGGTTCTCTTTTTTTCAGAGAGAATCGTATGGCCTGGACCAAACCAGTTTTTTCTTTTATATTTGAAATATAATCCTAATTATCCATCATCTTTTTAACTAATACATTAAAATCAAAATCCGTAATACTCACTCCTATTAATAATGCACCAATTCCACTAGAACACCCTGAACCGAAAAAGTGAGTCGGGTTCCTAATCCCAAAAACTGGAAACCGGTCCTTCCGGCCCGGCTCCCTACTCCTAAGTGGGATTGGACGGAACTGGAAACCGATCATTCCTAATTAAAAGTAGGTTTATAGTAGATTCACTAAAATCCATCTTTTTATTTTGGGCCTTTATCTTTGGAACCCATTCATAATCCGTATTTATCGAATTTGCAATAACCCATTTGACGGCCCTATCATAGCAACAAGCAACGGACGGTGGCTTGGTGCAGGAAAGATGCTTATATTGGCAGGGACCAAATGTGGATGGACTCGAACACAAAAAAGAAGTGTGGATGGTGGCAAGGCTCCGAAGAGGCGAGTTGGGAGTAGATGGTGGCATCCCGCAACCTGGGCCGGGCGTTCTATGCAATTTAATTAGGGCTTAGATTTGCTCAGCTTAAGACATATTTTTCTTTTTATAGACAATGAAACAAATAGCTCCTGAACTTTGACTCAATTTATAACAGAATCCCTAATCTTTTAGTTTGTTCAATGCGGTTCCTGAACTTACGGTACATGTTTGTCTTAGCCCTCGAATTATATGAAAATGTTCAATATTATCCTTCCGTTAATTCAAATATTTATACTACATTGAACATTATCATATAGTTCATAGACTAAATTGAACATGGATAAAAAATGTCCAAAAACCACATTGAATAATTTAAAAGTTCAGGGAAGACAATGCAAATTGAACTAAAGTTTGGGGACCATATTGAATAAACAAAAAATTCATGTACCACATTGTGCATCTTGGCCAAATTCAGGGATCATTTGCGTCGTTATTATTATTATTATTATTATTATTATTATTATTATTATTTTAAAATATGCGATGCATAAGGCTTGTGTCCCAATTAACAATGTAGGCCGACGAAACGCTTTACCCAACGTGGAGTAAAAAGTGATTTCAAGCGCCACAGATCAGATCAAGGTGACTTCTTGTGCTTCAGAACCTGTTTAGACATGAACTAACGAAATCTGCAGGGATTGGACACTGAACTAAGACACTGTCTAGAGCAATTCAATCAAATTATTTATCTGAATAACCATACAGAACTTCTCTGTCGACATCTTTCTGCCAAGAAAAATGCAGCAAAATAAATTCTGTGTAAGTATACAATGGTTAATCACATCAAAAATCCATTTTTCCTCTTCCTGCATCACTTCAAGCTCGGCCTTTCTCTGTGTGCGCTTTTTCTTTGGTCGAGTACGTTAGCTGTATTTGGCATTCTGGATGTTCGGCGATGTCGATCTTGGGTTGGTTGGCTTGGTTGTCTGAATGAGTATTGGTGACTCCTATTCCTAGTTATTGGTCTCATACTATGCCAGTATCTTAACATCATCGAACGATAAGTTTCAAATTAAATGTCTGATCTAGGGTCATAAAGTGCATCTGATGATAACTAGTAGTGGTATAACTTTTTGCTATGTCTAGAGCTGAAATGAAAGGAAACATTGATATTTAAGGACGAACTGATGCGGTTTGGGTATGGACGCCAAGGAAGCACCAAGTTGCATAAAGCAGTGCATTTTCCCCTCGATTTGGTTTTGGGTCGTGAGCTGCTTGTATCTTCATCTACAGACGTGGCGCTTTTCTCCAATTATTAGTTGCATGTCTTGACTATTTATTCTGCATACGTCATCTGCTGCATTCTTCTCTACTTTTGAGGTTTTGAATTGGTAAATTATGGTATTTAATTCTGTGTTGGAATCATCTTGTGGTCATATAGAGCATTAGAGTGCCCTTAGAAAATGCCTTCTGATGGCTGCACTACTCAAAACTATATTTCCTGACTCCTGCTAGTATTTTTTTTTTCCTGATTCCTGACTAGTTTTGTCGTCACGGTTTTTCCAGAATCTTTGTTTAGATGCGTAGATGTGGATAAGAGATTGTCGCGACCTAAAAAAAATAGACGAGTTAATTTTCGGGCTAATGGATTATCAGGTTAATTAATTAACTAACCTAACTCGGACTCTCCCAAGTCCATACCAAATCGCAACTTAAGGTTCAAATAATTAACATGCAATGTGATTTGAATTTGGAGTCGCCACTAATCATTTTCGGTAGGTTGATTAGAAACCTAAATAAAATAGCGGGAGAAAACTATCTTATTTCCGCGAACCAGAGATTTTGAATTCGGGGATTTGGTTACATCAGATTTCTCTAACGCCCTTTCGGTACCATTTTCATGAAAAATATTTGATTTGGCAATTTTGATGGATTTTACTTGAAATTCAAAGATGCAATTTTTTTGGTTTTTTTCTTCTTTTTTATGGGGATGTAAAATATTGAACTTTGTACGATATACACCATGGGTGATTTAGAAAGAAAGAAAACGCAGCTAGTCACGAGTATTTATAAAAATAAATTAACGTGTAATAATGCTAAAATTTGGAACACGTGGCATGTCTAAAATAAACAAACAAATGTTCAAACCAAATGATTACATTTTTGTAGATCGAGATGGAAAGGATTACCTTCTATTACACAAAATCTTACTCACATACACGTTATAGTTCCCTTCAAAATCTCGGAGCGGGAAGAACGCGGCTGTCGTCGAAAATGGCAAGCAATGGCGTTGTTGGGTGGCGAGGGGTGAAATATGTGTCGGGACTTGTCGAAGATGACGCTCGACTAAAACTCTTTTCTTCACTCTCGAATTTTCTCTTCTGATTTTTCTCAAGAACTCTCTTTTTCCTCTCTAAAAATTCCTCTCAAAAACTCTCTCAATTCTCTTCCACTTCCCCCCCTCAATTCTCCTCAAGAGCTCTCTACCTTCTCTATCACCAAAATTCTCTTCCTCAATTCTCAAGAACTCTCCCTCTTTTATAGCCAAATTTCTCCATCATCTTTTCATCATCTTCCCTTCTTCATCTTCTCTTCATCATCTTCCCTTCATCACCTTCCCTTCATCATCTTCTCTTCATCACCTTCCCTTCATTATCTTCCCTTCTTCATCTTCTCTTCATCACCTTCCCTTCATCATCTTCTCTTCATCACCTTCCCTTCATTATCTTCCCTTCTTCATCTTCTCTTGGTATTTGCAATACAGTCCATGAAGTTTCAAGTATTTGCAATACGGTCCCCGAAGTTTTAAGTATTTGCAATATAGTCCCCGAAGTTTCAAATCTTCTCGGTGTATGTTTCCATCCCATGCCTAGTCTAGACGCATGCTAAATTAAATGTTCTGCTTGCCTAATTATATGCCAATGCAATGTACGCTAAAAATAAATATGTGAGATGATTTTTATTTAGAACTAAAATTAGTTCTAATTTTTATGCAAAAAATAGATTAGTCAAAATTTAGGCGTCAACAACTGCCCCTCTTTGAGTGGAGGCTCGTAGAGGTTCCGCTCAAAGACAAAATTTGAATCCTAAATTTTGATAGTGCAAATTATGGATGAACTTTTTGGCGGGAGTTTTAATCCCATTTTTTTAATGTAATGAAGTGATGCATGATATGCAAGACTGTAAATAACATGTGTCATAATTCCTCTTTTCCATGTTAGAGAAACTCGCACATGGATCGCATACAAGAATACATGTTTTACCAAATTTCTCGTAAGCTAATGGTTCTCTTAATTTCCAAGTTTCTTTTTGCGGATGCAAGGATTTTAAGGTATCGGTGCCTTATCCGTTACCGCAGGCTTCTTTCTGGTGCGAGACAGCGCAAAATATATGTGTCGTTCGAGATCACAAGAGCTACGTCGTTGTGAGTCGAAAGAAGTAGAACCAAGTTCACAAGAGCTACGTCATTGTGAGTTGATTAAATGTTGAAATCGCCAGTGCATATGTCTTCACGATTCGACAAAGGGGAAACAAAATCATAAGAGCTACGTCATTATGATTTGGTTTTGGATCAAAACCATGGGTGCTTATGTCTTTATGATTTGATAAAGGAGCCGAAAATCATAAGAGCTATGTCATTATGAGTCGACTAAAGGTCAAGATCACCGGTGCATACGTCTTCGTGATTCGAGACCGAAATCATAAGAGCTACGTCGTTATGATTTGATAAGATGTCAAGATCGTCGATACATATGTCTTCACGTCCCGATAGAAGAGGCATATTGCCCGAATTGAACAATATTTGATAGGAGCACCATTGAATGGAATCGATAAGTACGAAAGGGGCATATTGCACGAATTGAATCATAACAACTATCATCGGAGGAGTTGTTAATTTGAAAAGGGGTTCGGAAAACTTACCTGGGTTCTCCAAACGATTAATCAAGGAACGAAACAGATTGCTCGTATCGTACCTGGTAGGCATTTGCCAGCAAAACTTGCTCATTCAATAATCCTTGGATGAATTTCGAGACCTTGGGAAGGGAACTCGAACATCGGGAATGTATTACCTATCATAGAATGTCAGAGGTAACACACACAAACATATTCAACAATGAGTATAATGCAATCACTCATACTATGGTTCATGCATAACCATTCTGTCAAGTTTGCATTACCAATTTTGTCCAGGGAGGTTCTCACATTACGAATGCCTCGAATGTGAGCTGAATGGGGGGACTTCGATCCGAAAGGGCTTTCTCTCACTCTCGAGAAAAGCTATTTATCCCGTCTGCAGGATTCAAGAGAAATCACTCAATCTTTCCATCATCGCATTCGATAAGGATCCAAGTAATCTCGCAATTGATATGACCGAGCCGATCCGGAGGTCTTGATTAGGACCGTAATGAGGGCTAGGTCAAAGGTTTACAAAGGGGACTCTAGTTGAGTTGAGGCTGTTGAAATGAATTTCTTCGTTATCCGCTCTGGGTTTACAAGTCAAGAACCCCGCAAAAATGAGAGAGAAATAATCTTGCTCGAACTTCTTCGAGCGATGCTTAAAATAATTGAGCTCCACGTTAACTCAAGTACCCTAGTCAGAAAAGACTTTTGAAGGGTTGCACGGTGAGTTATGATTCGGGGACTTGGAAAAGAAAGGAATCGTTTTGGCTCGGAAAATGTATGAGAAGCGGCTTGATGTTGGTGACCATCGCAATCTTGCCATTGACCTTGGGCTTTTGGAGTGCTACCATTGCTTTGAGGATAGTATGAGCTGAGGATTGCACTTTGCAATTTGACACTTAATGAGAACCCATCTTGAAATGTACAAGAGAATTGTACATTCAAATTCAAATGTATTCTACAAATGAGAAATGAATTAAATGGGCGTTGGCCTTACTTTTGGTAGGCACTTTGTTTTTCAAATGCCCCAAGAATTTTCTGTAGAATCAACCTTTGCTTCTTCCTTTTTTTTCACCTTTATTTTACTGCTGCATATTTCAGTATCTTGATGAGTTCTTTCGGGGATTTTCCGTTGATCCGACTTTTCAAGTTCTCCTCAAAGATGGGCCGTTTTTGCTTCGGGACAATAATGGTCACCAATAAGGGCTTTTAGAAATGCATTTGTTGGTTCAAATGGGTTGTGCAAATGGATATAAATGTGTAGGATAGAGGAACAAATGCTCTTCGTCATCCTAAGGCACTTGAATTAAAGCGCAAGTACAATGCAAAGAATCACCCGAAGATTGATGTTAGTCCAAGCAAGAGAATTTCTAACCATTTGCCTCGTGATGTTGATGGAATTACCTCTGTTTTGCCCCAATGTGGGGTGGTTCTTGACAGGGTTGTAGAAGTGAAACTTCCGCTCAAATGGGTTAATCAACGGATAACCTGTAGTGTTTAGGATAGAGAAATGAACGCCTCCGTCACTTCGGTTATCGTACCTTTCGCGAGAAAACTCTTTACCTCGGGGAATGCGGAATTTTGCCACCGTTCATCTCGCCTGAAAAAATTGGACGTGTTTGGGAAAGGATTGCCTTTCATCATCCTGTCATGTCCCATTCCATACATTCGATGTATCTTATGTAGTTCATGTTCCTTATTCAGAGTTGGTAAATTAAACATGAGGACCGGTCATGCGCAAACTATGCAATGTATGAGTGTTTTTGAGCATCTAAAATGCAACAACTTTTTATCTTGGTGGACAGAATTCGCAAGCACATAAGAAACTTCTTAGGGGCGTGGATCGCGAGTTGCCCCCGCTCATGCAAATGAGTTGCAAAACTTCATTATCCGGTTCAAGACATGAGATTGTCAAAGGCTCCGGGAATTTCTCATTTCATTAATTTTTCGGGGAGAATGGATACTTTCATATCCGAAAAGGCGGTGACCCCCGTAAAAATCAAAAGGGAAAGCGTCAATGTACGTTCTCATGTTCTAAACGAGTTGAAACGATACCGCTTTACCCTTGTACGAATTTCTTGTGAACTTTGAATTGAAAGGATCAACTCATCCGGATTGGATTGTATGTCCGGGATGTTATCTCTCCGGTCTTGTAACCATCTGGGCTGAGTTTCAATCGGCATTGAATCGCGAAGCAAAAAGGTTTTTATTAATCTTTGTACATTGATGCCAAATCCCGGGATCGAACCTAGGACGCCTCGGACCACTGTCATTCCCCCAACCACTAGGTCGTGGTGATGTTGGCGTCCACGGTTGGTTCGCTTTTTGCTATATTGTTCTCAAAACAGGTTGGCAATCTCCCGTCGAGAATGAAATAAGCTTAAATCGAGTTTGAAATGATTGAGAGCCAATTGGGACGATACGGAGTTACCCATCTTTGAGTCCGCTTGGCCTTTTACTCGTATTCTCCCAAGTAAGGCTATTCGGAATCTCTCTTTACGGGCGTTCGGGGCGTCGTCCACAAATTGATTTTCTACGGGCCTAGCTTAACAAGGAACTCACGCATTTGATAAGGGAGGAGAAAATTCGCCCTTTAACTCTAGGCAAATTCTAGACAGCTAGAAAGTAAAAAAAATATCCCACGCAGGGGAACTATACATGGAATCAAAGAAGTATTCATGCGAGATTGGTTCCACCTCTCTTCTTGGGCCATTCCAATGATCGACTGATTTTGTCTTGGATCATACACCAACGATCGTTGTTCAAGGATCCATAATCACTTGCTTCGGATCACAACTCGGAGGTCCTTCAGCTCCGAACCGGGCGATCAAGGTGGTGAGCTCATCATCAAAGTAATCTTCGATTGATACTCGAATTGGGTAGTGTTACTTGCTAACACTAGCGACGGATTTCCCACTTTGTTTTCACCGTGAGCGATCGACCCCTTGAGCTTGAGCTTCCGCCGTTGCTCGGAAACTTGTAGGGATGATCAACTGGTCTGCTGCTAGAACCACCAGCGGAAGGTTGGTATGACATGTATTCTTGATTGGGAAGTGGCCGAGTACCTTTTGCTCGGTAGATTTTCCCGGTATTGATCTTCCAATCAACTTTGGTCCGGTCGCGTTGGTCCCAACTCCGCATCGTGCTTCCTCGACTTATCTCTAACCCTTTGAAGGTGATTCGTGACACTTTGCATGGTGAGTCCGTCTATATTCATTATTCCGTGTACAGCCATTGGTCGTGGCTTGAATTGATTCCTAGGCGTCGAACCGCCTCAATGAATATAGAATGAAGCTTGGCGGACCAAAGGGGCCTTTTCTTTTGGACAAAATCGTCGTCATCGGCTTGGTCGTAGTTTTTTTGTTCGAGTAATTGCTTCCTTACAGCATGCTGCCAAATGTTTTGGAGCATTCGAACGCAGACCGGCTTCTGTAGGACGTCTCGAGCACCATGCAATGTGGCCCTCGTTATGAACTGCCGATCATTACTTGCTGATACTACGATGACCCGTATGTCTAACTCGGAATCAATGATCTTTAAGAGACTCGAAACCGTCCATATTGATCCCTACCACGGCCGTGACGACGATGTCAAACTCTTCTTTGTACCGCCTCGGCACTTCTAAGGCATCCGTTGCCTTCGCATAAGCAAAAACCCCGTACATGCAACTTCTCAAAGATAGCAACGAGGATTGAGAGGGAAACGGGGTTGCCATCAATGGCCATGACTCGCAGATCCTCGGGATAGGAAGGTTCCCATACTTCCGCTTGGAATGAACGTGTTTTTCTTTTAAAACCTTCCATATGTAGACCGAAAATGGCTGTTTCGACTAGAGAATGAGCTTTAGATGTTCTTGGACTTGCAAAAACAAATTGCCCGAAAATCACAAAAGCGATGATGGCCTTTCGTGACGGATTCTGAAGGTCGCTAGGTGCATGGAGACTTCAAGTTCTTTATAAACTTCCTCTCTTTTTTTTTTTTATTAGTCTTGCGAGACGGGTTTTCGCTTTCTCTACGAAAGAGGACAGCTTTTTTCTCTCCTTTTCGGCTCTTAGTGCCTTGGATCCGTTTCGTAATAACTCTCATCTCTCACTCCATCTATCATCTTCTTCCTTTTCTGATATGGAGGAGCCCTCAAATCTTTTCACTTTTTCTACAAACGAGGCAGTTACTTCCCTCCTCAAATCTTTTCGCTCCCTCCTACGAGCGAGGCGATTATTTCCCTCCTCAAATCTTTTTGCATCTACCTATGTGAAGGCTTTTAATGCTTTTCCTTTCGGCGTTCACTCAAATCTGACAAGGAATTCACGCATTTAAGCATGATAACATTCGCGAATAATCTTGTTCTTTGCCCCTTGATTAACTCTAGGCGTAAAAAGAAGAATATCTCACATGGGGACTTTATAACAAACAGTACATTCATTCACGCATGTCTCTACTCTTCTTGAGGATTCGTAAGGGCTGGCTAGTAATGCTCAAAAGAGCGACATTTTGAGAGCCCATAATAAAAAACTCAAGCTTCATGTAGGCTACTGATTCGGAGTTTCATCATCGTTGAATTGGCCGACTGTGATAAGCTCGTCATCAAGTAAACTCCCATCGTAGTGATGCATGTCCCCCCCGTCGAAGGGGTTTGTCTCCATAAGATCGATTTTCCGGGATGAATCCCCAACAAAATCTGATTGTGCCAGAAATTGCTCTGAGGAGTGAGGTGATAAATGAGCATTTTCAACGCTCAAATGTGGCTCATCGAGGAACATTTCACCAAGGGCGATGGGACCGCTACGAGTCAAGGCAAGCAAGTGTTAAGAGCATCTCTATACCTCTTGTTCTCTCGCTTCGAAGTTTTTCATTTTCCTCCTTTAGAAACGCGAGTTCATGACTTTTATGT
Source organism: Rhodamnia argentea (assembly GCF_020921035.1). NCBI lineage: Eukaryota > Viridiplantae > Streptophyta > Magnoliopsida > Myrtales > Myrtaceae > Rhodamnia > Rhodamnia argentea. The sequence continues at coordinate 1,078,803 of NC_063154.1, read as the reverse complement.
TGATCCTTCAATTGGGTTTTCAATTGGGCCCGCTTGTTTTGAAACCAAAACTTGACCTTCAAGGGTTCCATTCCTAGCTTCCGGCTCAATTCATTTCTTTGTTTCTTGTCAAGGTAAGGGCACTCCTCGAAGGAAGCTTCGAGCTCTCTTATTTGCCTCCAAGCGTGGTCTTTTTTTCTTTTACGGGGTTGACTACGGCTGCTTGCTTGTTGTTGTTGTTCTTTGTAGAGATCTTGAACTTCATCGCCAAGGGGATTGGGTTTTACGGCTTCAAGACTGGATTCGGCTTCGAAATCTTTAATGCCTCTCGCCAGTTCACTCTCGGAGATGTCTAAGTCGGTCGCTTCCAATAAGTCTTGGTAGCCTCTAAACATGTTGGATTGAAATACCTCTTACTGCATTTTGTTCACTCTACTCTCCGCTGTATGCTTACTCTCTCCAAATTCTTCCGAGTAAACATGCATGTTCCAGAGCCTCCCTTTTAACGTGGATGAAAACCACTAAGCCAGTGCTTCTCCCAAGATTTCGTGTTTCCCGCTCTGTCTTCTTCATTTCCTTCTGACATGCTGGGACCCTCAAATCTTTTCTGCAGTATGCTTGTCCCTCTTTTAATATGGCGAGACCTTTAAGTCATTTCGCAACTTTTTCGAATTGGTGAGCCTCGAGATGGTAGATCCGTGATTCACGGACGAAACGTCTGTAGTTTTGCCCGGATAATTAACTCGGCCCCCACAATAATTATTGCTATAACTTTTTCTGCCCTTTAAATTAGGATTTAACGCCGAGACGATTATCGCTTTCATATCTTCATCTCCAACCTTCTAAGCACTCTTTCGCATCCACTTTTTTCAGCAACTTCAGCAACAATGGCCTCCCTCCTTGCACGCATCTTCTCGGCTGAAGTTTTGGCCAAATGGGAGAAACTTTATAATCTCTTAGGCCAGGGCTACTCTTATATAGCCAACCATCCGGAGGTCGAAACCGAAATCCGTCTCATGTTTACGGATATGGACACCGTTTCTATTCAAGGTACCGAGTTAGAAGAGGAATATAGGATCTTCCCTACCCTCTTCACTAACTTCCCGGAGGCTTACAATCATGCTTATCAAGATGTTACTTTGGCCTATCTTGTGAGGGCACGCTATCGGGATCGGTCGGATAACTTGATGTTGGCCGATCTTGTAGCCGACAATTATAAGAAGGCCCTTGACTACGGTAATGATCAAGTCTCACTGCTGATTCGTGAGAGGGGGAACTTGGTGGAACGCTTGGCCATGTCCCGGACCATCTTCGAGCGCGATCCGCTCGATATTGTTTTGAAATTTCAATGCTCATGGCTGGAAGAAAGGCTGGACGATCCGACCCTGGATATAGCCCGCGGGAGAATGCTGATCCATGACTTGGAATCTCGCTGCCGAGTATCACGAGGACAGGGTGGCCAAGCTTAAAGAGAAATGTGAGCTCCTCCTCTTTAAGGCGGCGGATCTCGATTCTCGAAGCGATCGAGTGTAGGCGGAGCATCAACCGTATGGAGAGTCGGTTAAACTCCTTTGTGATGCTCATTAGGGCTCGGTTTGGCTTTACGTTCCCACCCCGATGATCCGTTTGTAAGGTTTCCCGATGGATGGAATAAATGCAAGTTTTTACTGATTTGCATTTCGCTTTCGCATTATTCGATCTTCCATGTGCTGACAGATTTTATCTTGGTCGTCATATTTTTTTGCAAGATAACGCCTTTACTTTGTGGATATGTAAATCTCACGCTCCCGATGATCAATTCAATTGGGCCAGAGAAACCCCCATTTGAAATAATCTCTCAACAAACGAATGCCCGAATGTGAACAACTCGTGAATCAGTATTAATATTATAACCCGATTATGAAAACATCAGAGTAAATCAAGTATAATATTTTTTTACAAGCATCGAATTGACTGGATTGGTAAAGACACGACCATCCATCTCGGCTAGAATTAAAGCACCACCAGGGAGCACCTTCTTTACTATATATGGACCACCATAGTTTGGAGCGAACTTCCCTTCCGGGAGTGGGACCATTGGCAACAATTTTCGCAAGACCAGGTTATTGATCCGAAAATATCGAGGCCGAACTTTTTTGTTGAATGAATTAGCAACCCTCTGCCGATAACACCGGCCATGACATATAACCTTAAGTCTCTTTTCATCGATCGGATTCAATTGGCTCGCCCTCTGCTTGGATCCATTCGGCTTCCGTCAAGATAGCTTGAGACAAGATATACGTAAGGAAGGAATTTCCACTTCAACCGGTAGAACGACCTCCATTCCATATACAAGAGAATACGGGGTTGCCCCCGTAGATGTCCGGATTGAGGTCCGATACGCCATAAGTGCAAATGGCAACCTCTCATGCCAATCGCGATAATTTTCAGCCGTCTTCGCTAAGATTTTCTTGATGTTCTTATTGGCGGCTTCTCTTGCTCCATTCATCCGAGGACGATATGGGGAAGAGTTCGAGATGCTTGATCTTGAATTCTTTGAACAATTCGTCCATTAGCTTGTTGTTCAAGTTTGAGCCATTGTCGGTGATTATGGCTTCAGGTGAACCATATCGAGCGATGATATCTCGACGGATAAATTTCACGATATTTCGTGGCTTGTGACCGCTAAATAAGATGCGGCTTCGATTCATTTAGAGAAATAGTCAATTGCTACCAAGATGAATCGATGCCCATTGGATGCTTTAGGATTGATAGGGCTGATAACATCAATGTCCCACATAGAAAACGGCCATGGTTCGGATAACCGATGCAACTCGTTCGGAGAGACATTAATCTTGTCACCATGAATCTGACATTTGTGACAACTCCGGACATGCTGAACCGGGTTGGAAGTTCCATCATACTTCTCGAAGTCGGGCATCTTGAACTTTTCCGGCACAATGATCTTTGAAAAGACAGACAGGTCGACCTGGGGTATGTTGTGAGTCCCCTCGACCTCTCGGATCCTCTGTTCCATTTGGGCCAATAGCTTGGCCGTATCACCATTCAATCCGGGGGCCACGGGGCTGGCTTGAGGGATTGGGACTACGGGCGGCGTGCTCGAGCTCACGCCCGTGATGATCACATTCTCTACCGGCATTGTCGGATAGGGAGTAGCTTCCGGGGCTTTACCGAAGTTGTCCGTAGGAGGAACTAGAGCAGGAAGCGGCGGGATGGTGGCGGATGATTGAAGTTTGGCGGTGAAGGCGGCCATAATTTCTTCCATCTTTCGGGACATCATCCTTTCAAAGCGCTCGATCAAGGAGCCAAGTTTCTCGTCTAGGGCAAGACTAACGGCAGAGTTAATGTCGGCCATCCTCTTTGCGACCGATCGAGTAATATGTGGAAGATCCATGATAAATTACCTGTACACAGTAACAAACCCAAAATTAGTACGGGGAGCAAGAACAGCGAGCCGGCCCATGGCATCCCTCTAGACTCAAACGAACAAAGTGATTATGACCAAAGGATTGAAACATGTAATTTTCAGTTTGTCCGCTTTTAAAAAAAATTCGTATTAATTCGCACGTTGATCAAAACATGTCCAAATTTTACGAGCTTATAGTTGAGAAGATGATGAACAACTTTTATGTTGGCCAATCGGACTAGAAATGCACAGATCAAATCAGTTTAATGTGTTTTTCCAAAAAAAATCACATTCAGAAAACTGTTATAACCGCATGTAGTTGAAAAAACGAAAGGCCATCTTAAATTATGAATTTAATTCTGAAATTTTGCAAGATATTAGTTGAAACATAGGTCTACAACTTTCGTGTTTGGCACTTACTCAAAGCTCGATTGTAGAATTTAGTAAAAATCGCACAACAGGAATAAGCCAAATTAGAATTGAGGACAACTAATGAAATTGTAAAAGCTACGGAAGCAAAGTGCGAAATTGGAAATAAGACAATGAAACTTCTAAACAATCAACCTAAACCATGGACCGGCCAAAAATAAAAATGAGATAACAGGGTACAAGAGACAAGAATTTACCTCTCATACGAAGAAAATGTCAATCACAAAGACATGCGCATGAATCGTGAGTTTAAATCTTATTCTATCTATCCAAAAGGCTTTTGCAAAGTGAAATGATGAACGAAACGACATGTCGCAGCCTCGCGCACAGTCATCATGACTAGTCGCAACCTCGCGTACAATAGTCATGACTAGTCGGGTCCAATCACTTCGGCTTGGTTCGGTCGACAAGGGCAATTCTCATGCATCGTAGTCTCACGTGCATAAGAACGACCCTTGAGCCATTTTTTTTAAAAAAATTTTCGGGATCCGAGATGGGATAACCTTTAGCGAAGCCTTACCGCCAAGGTTAAAGGACCATCTAAATACCATCTTAAAACTATTAGTGTGACTCGGAGTCCGGTCACGGGTTGTGTGCGATGTAGTGCAAAGACGATAAATCATGCACAACAATTAAAAGCAAACACCGCTTCAATGATTCAAAAGTTAAATCACAATTCCAATTCACCAAGCCTGCAAAACAAAGGGTTAGCCAATCACTCCTCCCCTTATAACTCCCAATCTGCAAAAGCATTTAACACCTAAGAATGAGAATTCAACCAAAGTTTGCCAAATCAAGTGATTCCTTTTTCATGAAATTATCTGGCCTAAGTCCTCTTAAATTCCCAGTGAGTCGCCAAGTCTGTCGCGACCTAAAAAAAATAGACGAGTTAATTTTCGGGCTAATGGATTATCAGGTTAATTAATTAACTAACCTAACTCGGACTCTCCCAAGTCCATACCAAATCGCAACTTAAGGTTAATGCAATGTGATTTGAATTTGGAGTCGCCACTAATCATTTTCGGTAGGTTGATTAGAAACCTAAATAAAATAGCGGGAGAAAACTATCTTATTTCCGCGAACCGGAGATTTTGAATTCGGGGATTTGGTTACGTCAGATTTCTCTAACGCCCTTTCGGTACCATTTTCATGAAAAATATTTGATTTGGCAATTTTGATGGATTTTACTTGAAATTCAAAGATGCAATTTTTTTGGTTTTTTTCTTCTTTTTTATGGGGATGTAAAATATTGAACTTTGTACGATATACACCATGGGTGATTTAGAAAGAAAGAAAACGCAGCTAGTCACGAGTATTTATAAAAATAAATTAACGTGTAATAATGCTAAAATTTGGAACACGTGGCATGTCTAAAATAAACAAACAAATGTTCAAACCAAACGATTACATTTTTGTAGATCGAGATGGAAAGGATTACCTTCTATTACACAAAATCTTACTCACATACACGTTATAGTTCCCTTCAAAATCTCGGAGTGGGAAGAACGCGGCTGTCGTCGAAAATGGCAAGCAATGGCGTTGTTGGGTGGCGAGGGGTGAAATATGTGTCGGGACTTGTAGAAGATGACGCTCGACTAAAACTCTTTTCTTCATTCTCGAATTTTCTCTTCCGATTTTTCTCAAGAACTCTCTTTTTCCTCTCTAAAAATTCCTCTCAAAAACTCTCTCAATTCTCTTCCACTTCCCCCCCTCAATTCTCCTCAAGAGCTCTCTACCTTCTCTATCACCAAAATTCTCTTCCTCAATTCTCAAGAACTCTCCCTCTTTTATAGCCAAATTTCTCCATCATCTTTTCATCATCTTCCCTTCTTCATCTTCTCTTCATCATCTTCCCTTCATCACCTTCCCTTCATCATCTTCTCTTCATCACCTTCCCTTCATTATCTTCCCTTCTTCATCTTCTCTTCATCACCTTCCCTTCATCATCTTCTCTTCATCACCTTCCCTTCATTATCTTCCCTTCTTCATCTTCTCTTGGTATTTGCAATACAGATCCCGAAGTTTCAAGTATTTGCAATACAGTCCCTGAAGTTTTAAGTATTTGCAATATAGTCCCTGAAGTTTCAAATCTTCTCGGTGTATGTTTCCATCCCATGCCTAGTCTAGACGCATGCTAAATTAAGTGTTCCGCTTGCCTAATTATATGCCAATGCAATGTACGCTAAAAATAAATATGTGAGATGATTTTTATTTAGAACTAAAATTAGTTCTAATTTTTATGCAAAAAATAGATTAGTCAAAATTTAGGCGTCAACAGAGATATAGCTGTATGTCTCGCAAATAAACTTAAGGACCTAACAGCTAGAAGTTGCTTTTGTTAATTGGGGTTATTATGATCTATATCAAGTGAAATGCTTTGCCTCTACAGGGCAGCAAATACAAGCTTGTTGCAACCGTAACCCACCATGGCAGGGAGCCCACAAAGGGTCACTATATTACCGATGCTCCGCAGGCTATTGGCCGATGGTTGCGGTTTGATGATGCATCTGTGATCGTTATTGGGACAAATAAGATATTGCACGACCGGGCATAACTCCTCTTCTACAAGCAAGTACAAGTGTGGAGAATGTTTATGGATGTCTGTACCTTTATCAAAAGAAAGAGGCCTACCGATTCGAGTAACTTATCGCTTGATAACAAAGTTATTACTATTTATCAACCGGCAAAGAGCCGATGCCATGGCTGTGTATCATTGTCCATTTATGTAGGGAAACTTGAGGGAGTTCGTGGCCTCCCTTTTTTGATGTTCTTTAAGGCGATGTTGCAAATTTTTTTTGGGGGTTTGACATATTGTTAATGAATGGATCGTGGTTGAAATTTTTGCTACGGGGAGTAAATTATTACTCAGTTTTGATATGGTTAAATTTTCTCTTTTCATATAAGTGGTGTTGTGGATAAATGAGATAGGATGAACTTTTTGTGCTTGAAAGGTTGTTAACAGACTATATTGAGTCACCGTGATTGGATGTTGATAATTGAGGTTGAGGACTGTTTGATAGTGTCATTTTTTGTCTTGCAAGCGCTTACGAGTACAATTCAATGCTAGGGTTTGAACTCGGTGAAATAACCCGACACCGACCCGAAACCTTTATGACACCCGTTTGATTTACTTGTTATCCGAACATTAAGAAGACCTAGCTAAAAAAAAAAACGAAAATTTAGGGTTGGTCGGGGCAATTTTGGCACCTCTGTTTTAGGCATCAATTTTCCCGTTCGGAATTTTCATGGAAGCCCGCTCCTTCAATTTTTGCTATCAGGCATCTATTTGTCTTCTTAACATTATCAAATTAAGTATTAACCACCATTAATATTGCAAAGAAACCTCGATCTCGTTTTCATATAACGCGCCCTTAAATTGGAGCACAACTAGGTTTGGAGCCATTTCGCTCTTGTTGTTCTCCTTGCCACTTGCATTGTGATCGAGATACGCATTATACGGTGCATTATGGGAATCAAATTTCTCGTTGGACCAATGCCGGCTGATCTAAGTGGAGGTCAAGTCAGCTCATTACAGCTGAGAGATAAAATTTTCATTTCCCTCGAGGGCTAAGGTTATTGCTTGAACTTTTTGAATGGTCCCTCCGGATCTTTAGTAGCAAGGGACATATGTGGATGATGCAATCGTTGGAGATTAAATCAAATTCATGATAAGTATGTGAATGTCTATTCGACTCCCAAGACGCATGTACGAACTTGTGCACGAACCAAGACTTGTCTTCATTGTATTGTCGTTTTCAAGAGTCTTTATTGTAGAGTCTTTATTAGATGAGTCTTTCAAGAGTCGATTCATGTACCGATATTATGTATGTATATTCATTTGTTCATGTTCTAGAGGTAAATCAAGAGTATAGTCATGTATCAAGATTATAAATAAGAGTGTCTTGCAACTATTTTGGTATGGGTGAATCAAGGTAAAAACACAAAGAAAAGTTTATTCGTCTTCTCCACGTTCGTAAGAATTGTTTTGCAAGTGTTTGTGAGTACCTCACATTAGATTTATCCCATCAGCAGTAAGCCAGCAGCTGAATTCCTTTTGATGTTTCTCGGTGGATGCTTGCTTTTCTATTAGACATTTTGAAGCACTGTTCTTTCTTGGAAAAAAAAGGCAAAAGGGTAATCCAGGTTGGACCACTTTTGTTTACTTTCTCTCGTGAGAAAATCAGAAGCTTCTCATGAACAATTGATCAGAAATTAGATGGCCTCGTTAGAGGACGGCTTTTGCTTGGTAGCTCCTTCACTTTCACATGTACCAGAGAATCATCCTTAAGTTTGTTTTCAGAGTACTCTTACATGTGAACGACATAAAGTGAACCGTGGAAGTTGGGACTTTGAGCGGGTTTGGTTTAGCATTTGAAATAAGTTTTGGAAAAATACAAATGTCTTTAACCTAAAGGGGTTTAGGAAAATATTAATTGCATTTGGTAAAATCTCATTTGAAAATGGGTTTTGACCTTGCGAAGAAGATAAACAGTAAAAAGGAAGGTAAAATCGGAAATATAGGAAATTGATGAGGTTAGTTTTAGAAGGAAACAAAATCTCTTAGCATTTGGCCAAATGCTGAAATTCCAATGTTGGTCCCTACCAGCATTGGGCTTTCAACTTTCCTAAGGCCAGCATTTGGTTAAATGTTAGCTTAAAGTTGAACCAAATGCTTCAACATTTTTCTAATGGGCTTTGGGGGCTAAAAGCTCCTTGGGAATGATGAGCCAAACCCACCCTTTATGTGCTTGGGTTGTTTTCTTTTACGAGAATCAAAGACCCAGTTTAAACTTTTAGTACCGGCTTCCCTCCCTTTCTAGGGGACAATATTTTATGGTTTGATGGTGGCTAAAAAACAAAGTCCAAGCAGCTAGAAAACCTTGGCGGGTTATTGAACTGTGCCGGTTCACTACTTGGGGTTTCAGCAATCCCGTGATTGCTTAAAGATAAAAGGATTTAGGTTCTTAAGCGTTTAAGACTGTGGTGGTCCTTTATCTGCGGTCGGCAATTCCATCCATTCATTTTATCGTTCCTTAATGATGAAATCATGACGGTAATGTACTAATTAAGGGGAAGGGATCAGAGATTTACCCGTAATGCCTATTCAGCTTGGACGACTTATTCTTTTTTAGTCATCTATGAAAACAGAAATTGCACGGTCCCCGGGATTTTTCCCGATTTGAGTTTGTGAGTGAATCAAATATGCTCTCAAGCCGGGTAGAAGAAATTTCATTTTTGAAGAAATTGTCAGAAGTGAGTAGGGCTAGCAATCTAGTCTCCTCAAATATGAAACAGAACCGCCATAAATTCGCCTTGAGTTGGTACATCTGCTGAGGAAAGTCCGACAAATGATGGAGAAGTATTGTAAGACCGAGAACAAGGCAATATTCTTTTGGTCACAATTCTAAATGACCTTTAATTGCTTGTGGGTTTTTAGCATGGGCTAATTCCCCCAAAAAAGTACCAACTTTAGGTTCAATGATGATTTTGGCTCGATTTTTTTGGTCTCATAAAAAATCACCAATTTTAACTCGAGTCCCAAACTTGGCCCCGGTTCATTTGGAACCATTAGTTGAGTGTGGCAATTCCACGTCATCAATAAATCCACGTGGCTTGCCGACATGTGTTTAAGGCACTATTCATCATCTTCTTAATAGGGAATCCAAAGTTTTTCATCTGCTTCTTCTCGGTCATAGTCCGATGGACGATGGTTATGCTGTTCATCATCTCCTTTACTTCCCCGGCAAACCTATGCTATCTCACTGGAATCTAAAGCTATGTATTACCACCCATGGAGAGACGCCATGAACGAGATTCGCCAAGACTAGATTTTTTTTTTTCTGAAATAAGCCCAAGCCTCCCCTGCAGCTTCGAAATAGTAAGCCAAATTTCTCCTTTTCTTTTGTTTTTTCACTTTGTTGCGAACCATCTCGAATACGAGGGGGTTTAGGGGTGATTACTGATTTCTAAGGATCCGTGGTGATCCATAGGTTGGTTTGGACTCTCCCAAGTCCTAACCTCGCAATTACGGCGGGATTTAAAGTGGTTTTGATCTTTGTAGTGTGGTCGGGTGACATGTGCATAAGTGTACATGCCTTGGAGTCGTCATTGATCTTTGGGGAAGGTAGATTGGAAATCTCGTCAGGCGGTAATAGAATTCGAACGACTCATACGGAATGAGATATTTGGGAACAGAGACTTAGTTACGTCAATGTTGCCATTGACACCCTTTCGGTATCTAAGTTGAATGATTTTTTTAACAATGGATTTCATGCAGACGATTTAGGACGAGTAAAGCTCTAGAACCTAAGAGTTCATGTAGAGGAGGGTATCAAGCCTACCAGTCACAATCAGAAAAAATAAATGCGCAAAACAAGGATCCAAGTCATGTGGATAAAACACATAAAATCAATACCCGATATCCCTAGTAAAGCCCTAATGGCTTAGACAAGGGGTCTTTGGAGTTTGGAAGGAGTTTAGGTAGATTTGGAGGCAATTTTCCCATAAGGGTCAAAATTGTGAAAAAGATTTGGAAGGATTTACAGAAAATTTGCGGGGGCCTAAATTATCATTTTGGAACAAATTTGAAAGAAGAATCATTAGAAATAGGATTGACCAGTTGAAATGGCCTCGTTTTCTAATATATGATATTTTTAGGAATTAATTTTTTCCAATTTTTTTAGATTTTTTTTTTTATAAATTTTCTTTCTTTTTTTTGGATTTTTTAATCATTTTCTGATATGTTTTTATTTTCTGATTTTTTTTTTTGAAAAATATTATCCGAACAGGGTGGGATTGACCCGCCCATGTCTCGCAGCTACTTGACCCGGACCTTACGAGTCTATGCCGGCCTAAGACCAAGACGACGTACTTTCACGATTGGTTATGTGCGCTCTTCTTTACGTAGGCGGAGGAAGAGGTCCAATAAAAAAATTTGAAAATTCAAAATTAACTAACTGTTAGATCTCATTTGAAGCGGCTCCAAAATTTCGTTGAGATTATAGCGGATACTGTGAACAAAATGGATTTTGAAGTTTTAAGTTAATCTCATGATTCTTATAAGCAATAACGACCCTAATTCATTCAAATTTACATCATCCAACAATCTCAACATCTAAAAACTCTATCCCATGTACGTCTTGTATTTGTCAATAATTCTAAGAAGGTACCCTATCTACATAAAAATGTTTATCACAATATCCACAACTATAACCATTGATTTGGATAATTGAAGATAGAAGGTTCACTAAGATGAAATTTAAAGGTTCCACTCTTGAGGTTACAGACGATACAACGAAACAAATGGGTTCATATAAACAAATGAGCCTCATCCATTAATCTCAAGAACAAAAAGGTTCAATGATCTCCTTCCCAATATGAAATGCCATTCCTTGGGTGAATTTAGGGAATACAAAGATATCTTCCTTTAGCGAGTCCTTCTCGGACAGCATTGCCATCAACCATTCTAGAAAGCGAAATCCCTCGTAGGATTACCTAATCAAGTTTGAGATAAGATAAGATAGCAATATGGAGAACAGATCCCATTTGATCTTCTTACTTATGGTGAACTTGTTGCATATGTGTATAAGATAGGAACTAAATTATGCAACAACATTAAACTGCAAAAGCAGATTAAAAAAGAAAAGTCACTTACCAACAAAGGGTTAGGTGATTTTTGTGCACAATATATTCCTACTTATACCAAACCTTCCAAACCTAAATGTTCCGGCAAATGCCCTCCAGATAAGAGAGATAGGAAAAGGAAGAAATCTTTCAATAAAAACAAAACCAATAGGAATTTTCATAAAAAATCAGATCCTAAACAAGTTACAGCAAAAAAGGATTTTAGTAAATTCACATGCTACAACTGTGGCAAAAAGGGTCATACAGAAAATTTTGCAAATTAAATAAAAAAATCAATGAGTTAGATATTGATGAAGATATCCTACATCAATTAAATCAACTCATGATTGATACCGAAGATGAAACTTTATGCTTTTCTTCAGAAGAAGAAAATGAAGAAGAAGGTCTTCAAGTCAATGATATTGCAATTTCTGAATCATAACCAGAAAATCCTTCGAAAAATGGAGACAAAGAAGACAATATTCTCACAAAAGAAGAAAATGAAGTTTTGGAAACAATTGATAATATGACTGATTTTGATGAAAAAGAAAAAACCCATAAACAAATTTCAAAATTTCAGTTCGACTTTTCATAAAATGCCACAATTTGATAAACCTTAAAATCTCATTGAGATTTTGAATAGGGAAAAGAAACTCCAATCTCGCCCCACCAATTCCAGTGGTATTCATCATGAGATTAATGAACTCAAAAAAGAGTTCAAAAATCTCAAAATAACCCATATTGAATTTCAAAAAGAATTCATGGAGTTCAAAAAGCAAGCTTGAAAGGAAAATGCAAAGAGGATCTTGAACCCCGAAAATTGATCCTTCTTCTTTTCTTCACATGCTTTCTGAAACAACAATAAGAAAGTGGATAATTAATATTTCCATAAAAAAATTGATAAGGAATTCATTTTGAATACACTTGCTCTTTTGGATCTTGGAGCAGACTTGAATTATCCAACTTGAATTGCATTCGAGAAGGTCTTATTCCAACAAAATATTTTGATAAAACAACTGAAGCTTTGAAATCAGCCTTAGGTGACCGTTTGAAAATTAAATACAAGTTGCCAGAAGCTTTCATAATAAAAGACAGTATCTCTTTAAAAATGTCTTTTCTTTTGGTAAAGGATTTGAAACAAAAGGTCATACTTGGGACCCCTTTCATAAATTTGATTCAACCCTTCGGGGTCACCCCGAAAGGCATTGAAACAGAGATTTTTAATAATAAAATCAATATCAGAGATTAATTGTCTTATAAGAGACAAGGAATCTCATCTTCTATATCTGAAGGAGGAACTTGAATATAAGAAGATAGAGCAAAACCTTGCCCTTTCTCATATTCGAAAGAAGATTTCTTCTTTAGAAATTCATATAAAAGAAAATATTTGTTCCACACTTCCTGATGCCTTTTGGTCCAGGAAGAAGCACATAGTTGATCTACCTTATGAAGCAGATTTTTCTGAAAAGAATATTTCGACAAAGGCTAGACCGATTCAGATGAATCACGAAGTCCTTAATTTCTATAAAAAAGAAATTAAAGATCTTCTTGATAAAGGTTTGATTAGAAAAAGTCAGTCTCCTTGGAGCTGTTCAGCTTTTTATGTAAATAAAAATGCTGAATTAGAAAGAGGAGTTCCTTGACTTGTCATAAACTATAATCCTCTAAATACAGCTTTAAAATGGATAAGATATCCAATCCCTAATAAGAAAGATCTTTTGAACAGATTACATAACTCAAAAGTCTTTTCTAAATTTGATATGAAATCTGGATTTTGGCAAATTCAAATAGCCGAAAAAGACAAATTCAAAACGGCATTCACTGTTCCCTTTAACCAGTACAAATGGAATGTAATGCCTTTTGGATTAAAAACTGCTCCTTCAGAATTCCAAAGAATAATGAATGACATTTTTAATCCTTGTTCCAATTTCATAATTGTATATATTGATGATGTTTTGATATATTCTCCAAATATGGATTCTCATTTCAAACATATCAATCATTTCTTCAATATTGCAAAAAGGAATGGATTAGCATTATTCCCTTCCAAGATTTTGCTCTTCCAAACCAAAATCCGATTTTTAGGACATTATGTACACCTGGGTATTGTTGTACCAATTGAGAGATCTATTCAATTTGCAGAAAAATTTCCTAACGAATTGAAAGATAAGACTCAATTACAACGATTCCTAGGGAGTCTCAATTATGTGATTGATTTTATACCAAATATCAATATCATTTGCAAACCTTTACACCAAAGGTTGAAGAAAAATCCAGTCCCTTGGACCTCTTTACATACTGATACTGTCAAGAAGATCAAATCCATTGTTAAGGAAATTCCTTTTCTACATCTTGCTAATCCTTCTGCTTTCAAGATTGTTGAAACATATGCTTTAGAAATAGGATATGGCAGAATCCTTAAACAAAATAAAGATGATAGAGAACAAATTGTGCAGTTCATTTCTAAACATTGGAATGAAACTCAACAAAATTACTCTACCATCAAAAAAGAAATTCTTGCGATAGTACTTTCGATAGCCAAATTTCAGGGAGACTTATTAAATAAAAAATTCTTATTAAGAATTGATTGTAAGTCTGCCAAAGATGTTTTGCAGAAAGATGTTTTAAATATTGCATCAAAACAGATTTTTGCCGGATGGCAAGCCATATTATCCGTATTTGATTTTGATATTGAATTTATACATGGTGATTTGAACTTTCTCCCAGATTTTCTCACACGAGAATTTTTACAAGGAAAACATCCAACACCATGCCGCCCAAAAAAGAGCCCCCCAAGAAAGACAAAGGCAAGGGTAAAGCTACTGCCCAGCCACAAACTTCAATAGTCCTAGGGAAGCTCACCCCAATCTGTAACTAGCTTGAGGCAACCTAGTGCAAAGCTGGCTTAAGACAACCCGACCAAACCCCTTTGATAAAACCTTCATCTTCAATATCTCCCAGCCAACAAACCACTTCAATACCCTTATCTCGGTTGGCTACAATACTTCCAAAAAATATCCTAAAGGATCCGCAAAAATCTTTAGGAAAAGAAATTTTCATACTAGAAGAAGTATAGTCCCCTTCTCCTTTGAAAACAAAAAATATTTCCAGTGAGGTGGTTCTTCGATCAAAGACAACCCCTCTTGATGCACAACCGAAATCAATTTTTTTTCAAAAGACATATTTTGAGAAAGTTTATATGGTTGAAAAGGGATTTTACCATGAGGATCCATATATGTTCGCGAAGAATATGTTTGGAGAAAATAATTTTTATACCCCTCATGATCTTATTAAGACGGTTGAGTACTATGAGAAAATATTAGTACAAACCGGTTCAATAAAATTTAAACACTTTCAGGATAAAAATAATCCTGGAACCATCCATACTCCACTACAAGAATTGTAAGGGTTATTCACCCTTCCGAGTGGACCAATGCTCCATATACCTCGGTCAAACACAATATCAGATCGATCGAAGCTCTTTCATACCCCCCAACCTTTACATATTTTGATTATCAACAGGTCTGGTGGAATGCCTTTTTCCGGCAAAATACCAATCTCTGCCATACTTGGCTCTTCTATTTTGAAGAGGATTTTGATATATCTAACTTGTCCCTTTGGTTTCTTTGATGGTGGGATTGCTTTGGTACGATTCCTAACATACTTCCTCCAAATGTTAGAGAAGTGTATCAACTTTTCATAACCTCCTATACTCCACTAATAGTGGAAGAACCATTCTCCCCACTTTTTATATTTGTCGTAAATTTCTACCTATCATGGGTGACGGCTTGAGAATTTGAATACCAAAACAATCATATTGACCCCAAAATTTTCATACTCACAAGGAAGTATAAAACTAAATGGTGGGATGGCTTCACATTCTGGGACAAAGTCTCAAGAACGGCTGTCTACAAATGGTTACGGAGACGGAAAACTCCTGTTGATACTTCCTTTCTCCATAACAGGTCTATTGCGGTTTCAAGACTGGTAGGAGTCGCAATAGAAGAAGACTTCTACCGGATGATGAACCAAGCAAGAACCGAATATGCGGGGTCTCAAGTGTCTTCACATCATAGTGGAAACACAAACGAAGATGATTTCTACGGCATCGACCTGGCGGGAGACGATTCAAATTGAATACGTTTTCATATCGTATTTCACCGTACATTGTACATTGTAGCAACTTTAATATAGCAAAACACCGTACACCGTAGCGGCTTTTTAAATATCACTATAGCGCTACACCGTAGCCACGGAACTTTCATACCCTCTTTAAATACCCGACTTCCGAACGTTAGAAGCGGAACTTTTAGGCGTAACCTTTCGAGCCTTTGAAACCAGAGCCAGAAACTCAAAGATTTCTCTCTCGGATCACTCTGAAACCTCTCCTCTTCTTTCATAACCCATACATTTCTTACTTCCAACCTCGGAAGCCTTTAATACCCACGTCCTAACTTGGAAGCCTTTGATATCTACTTCCCGGACCCGGATCCACTAAGTATCTTGAATATCCCTGTTCTTACCCCAAAGTTCCGGATTTGCACATTGGCCTGTGGATTCTAAGGGTTTTTATATTTGCACTTGTAGGCACCAGATCTGCGGATCTTTTGTATTTGTGTAGCTTTCCATATTGCAATCTTTCTATTTCTTTCAATAAAATGTACATATTTGAAAATATCTCCTGCATATCCCACAATCTGCAGGTTTTACCGCCCGTGGTGTTCAAGGCTTCGTTCATCTACTTTAATATCTACAATTTATTTACTTTCAATATACTCCGAATCGGAAGGCTGAGCCTTCTACTGGTGGTCCATATCATATTCCTCCCACTTGCACTATTTCACCGACTAGATCCGAGATTGTAAAATTCACCAGATTCCCTCCCCTTCATCATATCCCTTGCATATATGTTTCAGACATAGTTACGTTTCATAGCAACTATTTGTTTTCATATTTTTATAATAATCACCAGCATACATTGCATACAGTTCATTATAGAACTTGTTTGTGATTTTATAGACTATTTTGATTATTATTTAGATATTCCTTTGGAAGATCTTTTCCACTGTTACTATAAAACTCCTCATCAATAGTTATTTTATGATCTCTTCAATAGAACGACAGATCCTGTGTGCCTTATGGTTTTGCGTGCCCTATGGTCATACACACACACAAGAGGTATTATTTAAGAAGGTAGGAAAAGGAAAAATCTAACAAACATCCCTTATTATTTATAGGATATACACCGAATATGGTGTTGACTAACGGACGCAAAGTAAGTCCTAACAAATGAGAAGAAAGATGAATGTTTGGCTAGTTTGGGTGATTAAGATATGGGTTATTTTAAGTCGTAGACTGTGTAACAACTTAATTGCCCAACTCCCGTCCATCACCATTTATTTGGATAGTTGTTCTATATTCAAACTATAACCATGCATAGATAATGATAGAAAATTTGAGTTGCGTAGCAAATTGGTTCCTCTCTTGAAGACACCGGATATACTGGGATACAAATGTGTTTGAATTGGTATAGTTACTTATAAGAATCTTGTGAGCATATAAACTTATTTAATTTGATTTAGAAGCAAAAACAACAACAAAAATTTACCGGCATCCGTCAATCTCAAATTTTTAAATTCGATTACGTTACGCTTTAATTTTGTGATAGAATGGACTCCAAGTATATTATCATCAAGACGTTTTCACAAATAGCAATACTATAATTGTTTGGCATATGGTTCCCTTCGGCCCTACTGCTTGTTTCGATGTGCACACCAAAAGTGACAATTACTCTTCTATCTCATGCAAATTTAAGAATATGAACATCGCAGCGGTGTTGCCTTTTTTTTTTTTGTTTTCTTTTCCTCACTAATAAAAAGATAAGTGCTCATGTACTAAAAATGGTGTAACTAATCATCATTTGGCTTGTGGATGCTTGTTCGGCAGTTCGAACAATCGTGTAATCATAAAGACGCGAGGGAAGCTGATACATTTAGAATGAGGAAATTTCGAGCTCAGTTTATAAACACAGAGAGATTCAAATTCATGCTTGTGCCTAAAGTGATCAAGGTCTAAACCAGCATCTTTGGCCTCGTGAAAAGTAATTCAAGGAAAGATCGATTTTGATTTTTATGGAAATGGGTACTTTATTAATCTTGGAAAGGAAATCACCCAACTTTAAATTTAAAACGAAAGGAAATGCAAGTACTGAAATTTAAAGAACAGTTTGCAAGGAAATGATAAATTTTCATTGATCGAAGTGTCTAAGGAAAAGTGATATACGAGAGTATTTACTACGACTATGGCCAAATTATTGACGGTTACAAACAAAAAGTCAACACACTAACCATGCTTAGTTTTACATGTTCTCCAAGACTCTAGGCTTGCTTTTGGTACGAAATTGATGCCACGAAATTAATCAACCATCACTCGGCACTAGAACGTCACTCGGCACTGGAACCAACATGTCCTCCTTGTCTTCTATCTTGGACACTTACTCTTCTTGATCCTGGGCCAAAGCTTCTCTGGTGCTCGTATGCAGCTGTCCGCTGTTGTTTAAACCTCCAGCAGTGTGCTCCCCCGAGTGTGGACCCTTGCTTGACTGCCGGCAACCACCTTGTCATATCTGGTGATCTTTCCATCAAGCCAACAACAATGTTAGACCACCTAGGAAGTTGTCATTGCCCCTGTCACTCACTCCGCAACGCCAAACTTCCCACCACAAGAGCGTCCTCGAATGGGCATGAGTCGTCTTCCCAGTCCTCGCTCAACTGTAAGCTTTTGCTTTGCCCACCGACAGTCAGGTCCTCGCGACTCTTTTCCGCACTCGTTCCCGTCTCGCCACTCTTTTGCACACTCGTTTGCGTCTAATTTATCCATCTAACACACGTAAAGCAAGACCTTTACACACGTCCAAGTAACAGAACTGAAGCTCGTTGATGAATCCCATCCTACCGAGCCATTTGCAGCAACAGAACTGTCTTGAGTCGCTAAGGCACTTTGTTCTTTGTATGCATAGCTCATGGACAAAGATGCTAAACAGATGACGAGGAACAATCTGGTTAATGATTAAAATCTTCAAGATAAAAAGATGCAAGCATCAAAAGCTGGAAAGCCCGAGGCCGATTTCCACAACCCGCCCAGACAAGTCCATCAAAAGAATTCCAAACCCATGTCAACGAAAAGAATTCAATTGCACTAAGAACAAGAAACCAGAGCTAGCAAAAGCAGGTGGGTGTACCTTGCACTCCCCTGTTTCTTGATTGACAACATTATAAAAGAAATGTCTTCATGCTTTTGGCATGTGAGAATCAAATCAATCAGCAGAATCTAACCTCACAGAAACCTTGAATTTCACTCATTTTATAGAGACTAAGAAACCGAAATCTGCAGCAGAAAAAAGGAAATTCACCAGAAAGTGTTCTCACATTCAACATACTCATCAGCAACTGCTTTACAGTTCTCGTAAAAGGCCATAAATTGGTGAGCAATCAGCTTATCCAACCTATAAAAGCTTGTTTGTAAGGAGATGAGATTCTGACCCCCCCACCAAAAAAAAAAAAAAAAAAAAAAAAAGAAAAAAAAAAGAAAAGCAGAGATGAGACGAAAGTCGAAAGCTTTGCGCATTTCATGAGGCGAATGTTCCCATGTTAAAGTTTTTTTATCCCAATCCACACTACACACATCTGTACTCAATCTCTTGCGTTCTCCCTTTCCCAAAAGGAAAGGCCAGAAAAAAAAAGGGGAAAAATATTTAAAATTTGCAATATGTTTTTATAATATAATCATTCGCATGTCTTACAAAATTGAATAAACAAAAATCACTGCTTTCTTATGTTATGAGTTTGGAATTATACATATGGCTTAACAGACCCTAAATTAACATGGGAACAACGAGCACCATTACATATCAAACTCACTTCACTATGTGTAAATAATCCACGCACCTTATCAAGTTTGGATTCATATTTACTTACATGCTCACCGCATATATTTGTGTGTACGTATTTCTTTTACTAATACTTTTTGTGTGAAACCGAATATGCTAATTCTGTATCGGTATTGAGTTGTATTATCATATTATGCATTGAAGGAGGTGGTGAGAGTTTCATAGTATGCATCGAAGTCATAGAAAGTGGTGAGAGTAGCATTGGAAACTATCCTTAAATCAGTGAGTTGGTCAGGATCAAATGTCGAGAAACAAGGCCAACTTATTTCCATATATTACTCTCACTATATCTCCTCCTTGATAAACCAAGTTACAAGAAAGAGATTATTCTACGCCTATATAGTCTGGGTTTTCCCTCCATGGGACCGTATAACCTGCAAAAAGTGGTCAATTCAAGATATTGTTAATAACTAAGTTATCGGATTTGAATGTTCAGCAATATGCAGAAAAATTACCTCCGCATTGCCAGCCATGACCGAGCGGATTCCCACAATAGTTGGCGACGTACGCAACGTACACGACGTTCTCCATGTTCAGCTCCTGCTTGATCTTTCACAACAAGTGCTTGCAGACACATGAGATGTCTGTGTTTTTCACCGCGTCCACTGTGCCCTTACCGGCTAAAGCGCTGCCACGGCCAAAACCACCGCCGCGGACCTGGAGCCTCTTCATTTCTTTTCAAGAGAAGTAAGATATAACTGAGGATGATTTTGATAGCGAGATTGGCTATGTGCGCTCTTCTTTATATAGGCAGAGGAAGAGGTCCAATAAGAAAATTTGAAAATTCAAAATTGATTAACTGTTAGATCTCATTTGAAGCGGTTCCAAAATTGCGTCGAGATTATAGGAGATACTGTGAACAAAATGGATTTGAAGTATTAAGTCAATCACATGATTTTTATAAGCAATAATGACCCTAATTCATTCAAATTTGCATCATCCAACAATCTCAACATCTAAAAATCTACCAATGTACGTCTTGTATTTGTCAATAATTCTAAGAACGTATGTTATCTGTATAAAAACCGTTTGTCACAATATCCACACTGATAACCATTGATTTGGATGATTGAAGACAGAAGGTTCGCTAAGATGAAATTTAAAGGTTCCTCTCGAGGTTATAGAAGATACTGCAAAGCGAATGAGTTCATATAATCAAATGATCCTCATTCATCAATCTCAAGAACAAAAAAGTTCAATTCATTTTTGCAATTTAAATATGTAAAAAAAACGAAAGAATTTAAAAAACGTGAACATATCAATAGCATTGACGTTTTCTTTTCTCTTTTTTTTTTTCTCTCGCTATTTAAAAAGGCAAGTACTCGTCAAATAAATATGATGAACTCAGCTTCCGAATGAACTCGTAATTTGCTTGTATTGTTCATTCTACTTATAGTACAATGCAAATATACACACACACACACGCACATGAGGTATTATTTAAGATAGTAGGAAAAGGAAAAATCTAACAAACATCCCTTATTTTTTATAAGATATACACCGAATATAGTGCTGACTAACGGACGCAAAGTAAGTCCTAACAAATGATAAGAAAGATGAATGTTTGGCTACTTTGGGTGATTAAGATATGGGTTATTTTAAGCCGTAGACTGTGTAATAACTTAATTGCACAACTCCTGTCCTTCACCATTTATTTGGACAGTTGTTCTATATTCAAACTATAACTACGCATAAATAGTGGCAGAAAATTTGAGTTGCGTAGCAAATTGGTTCCTCCCTTGAAGGCACCGGATAATGTGATGAATGACAGGAACAGCTTTTGAACTTCAGAAGAGATACGTCTTCTAACAATAGCTTGGTCTTCATTGTGATGGAACACATGGGCAAGAAAAAGGACAATATGACAGCCGTAGTTGATCTGAAGCTCCACTTCAACTCAAGCCCCATCAACTTCCACTCCAGCTCCAAATCCTCCCAAATAAAACTCATTTGCATTCTATTATTTTCTTAGATTTGATTCTATTTTTAATGTTGAATATTTATGAGTTTGAATGTTATTACTGCACAAGTTTTTGATCTGATTGAACCTTCTTACGGCTTTTATTGAATATATATTCTTGTTTGATCTGTGCTTTTGTGTTGATGACAAAAAGGGGGATAAATGTTTATTCCAAAAGGAGAATTTATAATTTGCAAGAGCAGGTTCCAAAAGTTAAGTTCTGAAATGAACAAATATCATAGGTTTTCGCAGTGACAAGTTCTGAGAATGAGACAAAAACAAGTCGTTTTAAGTATACAAGTTCTGAAAGTTTCAAACTTAGAGTTTATGCTCTGAACCTATACATTGCTATGCTCTGAATCTCTTCAATGCTTTGAATTCATTACTTTGATACAAGCTATATAGGTTCTACAGATCAAGAATGAACTAAATGCTCAAAACAAACGAAACTTGGTCATATTTTGATACAAGGTTTACATGCTCTGATATAGGCTTTATAGGTTCTAGAGTTTATATGAACTCAATGCTCTGAACCTGCTTGTATTCAATTGACAAATTTTCAGATGCTTTGATACAGGTTCTACAAATTTTGAAGGCGAAACCCAATCATATTCTGAGAACGAATTCAAACAATGAATTCATTGTTATCCCAATACTTACTTTTGCTAAAGCACTACATGATATATTATTGACTAAGCAAATTATCATTGAGTAGCAAATTATCATGTTACACACAATGTTTTTCATACAACAATTGGTATATTTGTCTGGATAGTTTGGTCATCATAAAAAAAAAAGGAGATTGCTGAGAAAAACCCATAATTGATTTTGAAGTTAACAAAACAATCCATGATCTCTAATATCTGAGTTAATGCAATGAAAGTCCTAATCTAATACACGGGATTGAATCTAGCAAGAAAGGCTCAGACAATGTTCTAAGGGACCCCGACGCTGTATGAAACTCGGACGTTGAGCGAGTAGCTCTGAAGATGTACATTGAGCAAGGAGCTTAGATGTGAGAATGAAGCTTAAGCTATAAGAGAGTATTTCATGTATAACGACCAGATTATCAAAAGATGTATTCAAAATGATTGCATCATCAAACATCTAGCAAATCAAACTGGATTACTCTTGAAGATTTTCAATCACAAAGAACAATCAAGGACATGAGTTAAGAGAGATGAGGATGGCTCACCTAATGATGAATTCTATCTATGAAAACCCAAGATCATAATTGTATGGGCAATTTGATCTAATGGGGGATTCTTTCCTTTGTCAATCTCAATAGCTACGAGATCCTTTGTATATAATTTTTCGTTCAAATGGGAAGTTTGAAGAGTGATCCTCTAGAGATCTTCCAACGGGAAGTTGGAGATGAAGAAGTATAAAAGGAGATTTCGAGACCGAAGAGCATAAGAGACGGGAGAGTAGGATTCTAAATTTCAATATCAAAAGAGCTTCACATTCTTTACATACATTTGATCCAAACATTGTAATATTTAAGTCAATTCACCGAGTTGTAACCTCTGAGTTATTTACTAGTGAAATCCAGTTGCTTGGCTGCTAGCGCGAAGAAGTGGACGTAAGCTTAAACTAAAGCTGAACCACTATAAGCCCTCTATGTAATTTCTCTATTCCTTAATTTCTCTGTTTGTATTATGTGATAGTAGAATTGTGCACGCTACTGCTTCCGAGGTATCTCGGATCTTACAAGCATTCATCGTCTAAGTGCGAAGCTCTGAGCTTATTCGTTTATATCTCTGCATTGATTTCTAAAATTCTATGAAATCATCTATCCACTCCCTTCTAAGTGATATCGCTAGCTTAACACAAGGCTCGTATCATCTATGAAACCTAATTAACAATGTAGGCCGACGAAACGCTTAATTTACCCAACGGGAGTGAAAAGTGATGTCAAGCGCCACAGATCAGATCGAGGTGACTTATTGTGCTTCAGAACCTGTCTGAACATGAACTAATGAAATCAGCAGGCGTAGGACACTGAACACGGTATTGCGTGCCTGCACATTGAACTAAGATACTGTCTAGAGCAATTCAATCAAATCATTTATCTGAAAAACTGCACGGATTTTTTTTTTGTCCACATCTTTCTTCAAAGGAAAATGTAGCAAAGCATATTGTGTGTAGCACTTGGTGCATCAAGGACCGTGTAAGTATACAGTGGTTACTCACATCGAACTTCCATTTTTCTCTCTTCCTGCATCTCTTCAAGCTCGGCCTTTCTCTGAAAGGCGTGATCGCGATACCTAGCCCCGGGATGGACGTTGTCAGGGTCGTAGATATTCAGGTTGTTCTCCAGAATGAAAGGGTCCTCGCATTTCGCATTGGTGGTTCGTAGCATTTCTCCTTCCCGAAGCACGTGGATTTCCTCGCACGGCGGGTCGTGGTTGATCACTTTTGCGTGGGCAAGAGTCTCAATGCCGGAGACGAACCCGCTTTCACTCGTCTCGAAGCGGCTCAAAAGGAGCGCTTACGTGACGAGTAGAGTGAAACACCAGCAGTGTTTCCTCTTGGCCATGGCTATTTGTAAGGAAATGCTGCAGCAGAGGAATGAGTTCGTGTAGTTTCAGCTTAACTTGTTAAAGCTGTGCCCTAGAGAGAGGTTCTAGTTCTGCTCATTTATCTTTACTATGAATAAGGTACGATGTTCTTTTCTTTTTCGGTGTCGTTGGAGAGGGAGTTGAAACGTTTCTTTCATTTCTGGCCAGAAGCACTTCTTTCTGCTCCAAAAATATTATCATATGGCACCCTAAATTGTCGTATTGCAATTTGGATTTAATCTCTACTTTATCATTGGATAAACAAAATAACCAACCACAGTCAGATCAATTATTTGCATAAAAATTTGGTGGAAATACTAAATATGCCTCTACAGAAATTCCGTAAGTGTGTAAACCTTTGATTAAAATGTGACAGATTTTCGTTTTTTAAAATTATTCCAAAAAGAACCGAGCTATAAAACGCTTCTCTCTTTCTTTTTGTGTAAATAGTTCATATATGTGAATAACCACTTTATAATATTCACATATATTACTATATGTCAATAACCACTTTATAATAAATAGATCAAAAAAATCACTTTATAATATGTCTATGATTTTTGCACTGATTTATAACTTTAATATTCTGTACTCAGTTAAATCTTCTACATTCTCAACGGACTTAAGTTTCTTTCCTATTTTCGCTCACATTTTATATTTGTGTGCTATTTTTGCTAGATTTTAGAATTATTGATTGAAAATACATACTACACACGCAAACTACTAACAAGTTGGACGGCATTAAAAAAAAAAAACTAAAAGCATGAATGATAACTATTATATTTTTGGAATTAATTTCTGATTAAAAATAGATTTTTTTATTTTTTATTTTTGAACGAGTTTCTAAGCAAATAAAAACGTTTGATGACGATAATAAACTTTTATTTCCGGAATAGAAATTCGCTTGATAACAATATAAGATTTCTAAGGTTGCCGGTGATTGACAGATTGGCGATTGATGATCAGCAAATCAATGTTCGACATTCGGTGGACTAGCGTCGGGCGGATCGGTGGATAGCTATCACCTATTAGTGATAGGGACATGAGAGAGAAGGAGTGAGCGATAAGAAGAATTTTTTTTTCATTAGCTAAAAATTTTGCTTTTCAACTTTATTCCAAACCAATTTTTAGAGTAAAATTTTGTTTTCGAAATGGAAAATTTAGAATAGTCATGGTTCGCCTTTTGATTAGCTCATATAAAATTCCCAACCAAACCATGCGCTGCTCAAATTAATAAAAAGAGAAAAAAAAAATTCCTCTCTCCCGGAGTCCGCCATGCCGAGCCACCTCCACACTTCTCTCCGAGCAAACGCACCTTCCTTCTACTCGAACTCCTCGTCGTCGTCGCCGTCGCAGTCCTTCGCTGCGAAGCTTCTCCTCCTGCTGACCCTCCTCCCTCTCTCCCTCGCTCTCCTGGCCTTCGCCCTCCAATGGCGCGGCGGCCTCACCGACCCCACCACCCGCTGGGCCCCTCCCGGATCCAGCCACCTCTTCCCCGGCATGGACAACGCCTCCCCTCTCTCCTCCATCTCCCGCCACTCTTCTCCTTCTTCCTCGTCTTCATCTGATTGTGCCCATCTCGCTCGCAGTGCCTCTCCTTCCTTCCCGTACTACCGGGATTGGAAGTTCGATTTCGGATCCAGTCTAAAGCCAAAGGTTCTTTCTTTTTTTCCGCTTCGTTTCGTTAAACTGCGTTGAGCTTGGCTTTAATTATGCTCTGGAGGTTCAGCTATTAAATTCTGAGGACGAAAATTACGATGTCGATCTCGGATTGGACAAATTTTCAAAATTATTTTTTTTTTTGGTAAGGAAAATTTTCAAAATTATTGTTCCAGTGGGAAGGCGAAAGTTTGATTTTTTTTTCCCCTTTTGTTGCTTCCCGCTGTTTGTTGATACCGATCTAGGTTCTGTTTTTGTCTGTGTGCGCTTTTTCCTTGGTCGAGTACGTTAGCCGTGTTTGGCATTCTGGATGTTCAGCTATGTCGATCTTGGGGAGGCTCTGGTTGTCCGAATGAGTATTGGTACTCATGCTATATGAGTATCTTGACATCATTGATCGATAGGTTTCAAATTATACCTCATGAAGTGCACCGATGGTAATTTTTGTTTTTCAACACCGATGGTAATTAGTACTAGTATACTTTTTACTAGTTTAGAACTGAAATGGAAGGAAACCTTTATACTTAACATTGAACTTTTTATATATATATAATTGATTTTGAGCCCCCGTCACAAAAAAAAAAAACGATAATTTTCTAAACAGTTCCCAGAAGAGTTTTATGAAAATGAAAGATTGAACCGTTGTGCACACATTTTGTACTTTATATGCTGCATGTGCATCAATACTGTTGGTGACGTTAATTTGTCAGAGTGATTGGTAGACAGTGTAAGGGAACACAGAGAACTGAGAGGGAAATGTGCTGGCTACTGATCTTCAGGTCGTGATTATTCTGGCTGGTTTAAATGTGGCGGAGAAGGGTGGATAGGAGTCGGTGTGAGCATTTCTATTTTGTTTCATTGTGTGTTAGAGTCCTTTCTCTGTCAATTGCAGCTATACGGACTATGTGCTGTCATCCGTAGATATGGAGACTCTTTTGGGTTTCAACTTGCATATGATAACCGTCTCAGATTCTCTTTTCACTGTGTAGATATGCGTAACAACAAGTACCTCAGCTGGTTTGGATCAGATTCTGCCATGGATGTTTTACCATAAGGTTATTGGAGTCACAACCTTCTTTTTATTTGTTGAAGGGAAGGCTGCATCTCCTAGCATATCAAAAGTTCTTGAATCTATTCCAGTAAGTAAACGCTTACTTTAATTTGGCTGGCTTTGCTCTCTCTTCCCCTTTTTTTCAGGATCTTTATCATTTGGAAGTTAAGATTCACATGAAGCATTGAAAAGTGTGCTTATAGAAAGATATGATCTCAGGGGCAAATCTGTTCTTTTATTACAAAAAAAATAAAACCCAACATTCAGATGTACCATGGGGTAAAGCAAATATTGACAGAATCCTGGACTTGTTATGGTTCTATTTGTTTAATATTTGGTAAGGCAGGTCTGCTTGAACATTTATTAAATGCTGCTTTTACAGGGTGTAAAAGTGATATACAGAACAAGAGAGCTAGAAGAGCAGCAAGCTAAAAGGTGAAATCTGTCATTTTGATGTTGGATTGTGTCATCCCGCTCTAACTGGCTGACTGAGATGATTATTGGCTTTTTGTTTGAGATATGTTTACTATGAAATTAACATATTTTTTGTGGTCTATGTATATGACATGGGTAGCCCTCTGAAGTCAAAAGTTTATGTATTGTGGTTATTTGCTTGATTACCTTTCTAAACCTATCGTCTTTTATGGTCTTATTTTTCCTTGGATCCATCAGTCGAATCTGGAATGAGACTTGGCTATCGGGTTTCTTTTACAAACCATGCAATTATGAGCTATTTGTGAAGCAATCTCTCAATATGGAGATGGCCATCGTCATGGCAAGGGTATCAATTTACACTCTTTTTGTTGCATAAATTATATCACAAGAACGAAATCTGACTCTGCTTGTATAACGTCAGGATGCTGGAATGGATTGGATAATTCATCTTGATACAGACGAGCTGATGCACCCTGCTGGTGCACAAGAATATTCTCTGAGGCAATTACTGATGGATGTTCCTGGTAATGTGGACATGGTTGTATTTCCGAACTATGTAAGTGAAGGGTTTTGAAATTATTCTGATGGTTTCGTAGGGGCTTCTTTTATTTTGTTTTGTTATTTCATTAAACTTATGACAAACTTATGCATAGCCTCCTCCTGAAGGTGGTCGGTTTTTCCATATAGACTTTGATTTTGTTTTGTGTTGTGAGATAATGAGAGACAGAGTTGTTAAAGTTTCACCTTTCTCTTTGCTGCCTTTGATTAGCTCTGGCACATAATATAATTGATATCTCCTCTGATCATCTTTTAGGAGAGCAGTGTAGAGCGTGACAACATCAAAGATCCTTTCAGTGAGGTAAATGCCTCTGTCACACTCAGAAGGTTTTTGATGTTGGCTTCATTTTTTTATCTCCAAAGTTAGTGTTCACCGAAACAAAGTTTAGGCCATTGCTGTTCCTGAATTCATTCTCTTCTGTCTTTTTAGACTGTGGACTTCATTTTTATGATTGTTGTCTTCATTAGTCTACACTGTATATTTCCAGCTAATTCTGGATGTTCCTGAAAGATATGCACTTCTTTTGATTTGAGCAGGTCTTGATGTTCAAGAAAAATTATGACCATCTTCCAAAAGATACTTACTTTGGAATGTACAAAGAATCGACTCGTGGTAATCCGAACTACTTCTTGACTTATGGAAATGGGAAATCAGCTGCCCGAATTCAGGATCATCTTCGACCTAATGGAGCACACAGATGGCACAATTACATGAAAACCCCCAAGTATGATGCTCTTATCTGTGAATGTTTGGCTTTTGATTAGCGGTCTATTTCAGAGGCCGCAAATAATGCATCTCACTTTGTTTTTTCCCTTCTAGATGTTAGTAGAGTGGTGTGAATTATTTACAAATCCATCTCCTTGGGTATCAGTAAAGCTAATGTTACTAGAGTCCTTTTTTATATTTAGGATGTTTGCTGATTTTATTTTATGTCATTTATCTATTTGTTGACAAATCTTCAGCTTAAAGTCTTGGTATCTGTTCAGATAGATTTCAACTATGTCATTTGCTTTGGCTGTTAGTGAGGTCAAGCTGGAAGAGGCTGCTGTTCTACATTACACGTACGCCAAGTTCTCAGATTTGACTTCTAGGCGTGATAGGTGTGGCTGCAAGCCCACAAAGGAAGATGTTAAAAGATGCTTCATGTTAGAATTTGACAGATCAGTGAGTAATCTCTCTCTCTCTCTCTCTCTCTTCACATATATGTATTCCCATACATACATTCGTTTCCTCTGTCTTTGTTGGGTTGAGGAGTGGACTGTGGGTGGCTTTGAGGAAGGAAGAGGTGGTTGCCAGTGAAACTGAGCTGCATTTAGATGTAACTGGCTCTTATTTACTTTTGGAGAGACCGCAAGTTATAGGAGGCCATTACATGATTTTGATTTAAATTGGACCTGTGGAGCAACGTATAAGCTTCCATTGTGATAAGCTATGTCTTGCCTAAGAGTCAAGGCTTAGAAATATATGTATACACATATGTACAGATGTGTCCATACACACACACACACACACACACGTGTGTGTGCACATATGTCAAGGCTTAAATTGTACATATGTGTATATACATACACGCACGTGTGTGTGTGTGTAATGATCTGTCTTCTCTTATGATGATTCAAGGTAAAAAGTGCTTTCAATAACTTGGGAAACATCTGAGTGTCCAATGCACTCACAATATTTATTTCTCCTGATGTGCATGGTTTGTGAAAATTTATCCAGTGGCTGAGCTGTAGCATCTATGTTCATGCTGTAATCATCTGTTTGTGAATTTACTTTTGATTAAATGAATCAAATGTAAATGTTGCAGGCATTCATAATCGCTTCAACCGCTACTGAGGATGAAATGCTAAACTGGTAACACCTGGATACTATGCAGTTCTTTTCTTGTCTCGTTTCTTTTAATGATGCTTCAATTTTGCTATGATGATGAAGCTGTCTACTCAATAGTTATTGGCTCACATAAAGTGGCTCTTTTTCGCAAATCGTGTGATTTTTTCTTTTCTTTTGTTTTAGGTATCGGGAACATGTTGTCTGGGGTGACAAAGATGTAAAAATGAAACTCCTAAGAAAAGGCATCCTAACTCGCATATATGCTCCAATGGTAAGTATCATTTCTAGTATTTTCTCTACTGAATAGTAAACAAGGTTTTCTGCCCTGATCTGCGATTATACTTTGTCAAGATTTCACCTTTTTCTGGGACATGGGTAGGGGAAGACAGAACGAGCTTGGATTTGTAATGCTGGGCACATTTAAATGCTCTAACAACTAATTTCTAGGAGGTGGATCCTATACTAGATAAAGTGTAGTTGCGTAGATAAATCCCCGAACCCTTACCCCACTTTTAGAGGAAAAAAGCGTGCTTTCTGCTTTAGGAGTACTAGTTGATGGTCTTTTTTTTTTTTTTTTTTTGGTAAGGACTAGTTGACGGTCTTTTTACTCCTCCTAAATTGTTTTTTCTCTCTCTTGGATCCATTCGGTACAATCTCTTTTACATCAGGCTATTATACAAGGCCTGAGGGAATCCGGTGTCTTCAGCTCTGTCATCGCATCCACCCCATCAATTCTATCAAGAGACAAGTTCTTATCTCTGATTGGTGGTGGTAATTCATCTAGAGCAGTTGCCTCGGAATCCCTCCCATCAAGAAAGGCTGGAAGAGGCGTGGAACACCACTCAACTGCAAGGAAGATCTTGGATGTTGAAGCCAGTGCTGCTGCTTCTCATGCACCAGCCATCCCACCGCTGTCGGCCCCAGGAATAAGAGGATACATCTCGGATGAAGTATATTAGTATATACCCTGGTCCATCATGATTGCTGCCATTGCTGTCGCCACAGCTTCTCGTCCTTGTGATGCAAGCTTTTGGTTGGAAGGAAGAATCAGGAGACAAAATTTGCTAGTTTTTGGTTCAGGCGGGTGTGACATGATCTACACTTGCGTCCTATCTCACTTGGTTCTTTCCAATCATTATCAGAGCGGCCTTGTGAGTCGCGCATTGTTTTGAACTGAGATTCAGTGATCTCAATGGAATCTGAAGTGGTGTTGTACTTATATTCATTGCATGTAAAAGAAGATGCTCAGATTGTTTCCCTTGTAATCATCGGATGCGTCTTTGGCTTTGCTGTGATTTTACTAGTGACAAGAAAGAAGACGCCGGATGCATTTCAGTCATACAAAAATTTTGCATCAGGAGATTGTGCATTACCCTGTGATATCTATTTATCACCCATATGCAGTGTTTTAGAGTTATTTAATCAAAAGCTTGGATTAAAACTGTCAGACCATAGTAATGTGCGACTGAAGCTGAGATTAAAGCAGGACCAACTATGGAAAAACCGAAACATGACCCGTTCTTCTGCCAAATTACAATTTGTGACCAGGGTGGCATTAATTAATTAATAAGACAAGCGACAGGAACTCCACTTAACGCTTTTCTAGCTATCAAAATCTTCGTGTTTGCGACCCAAAAAAAAAAAAAAATTCTTCCGGTTAACCTTTTCTAGCTATAAAAGTCATTACTGAGACAAGCGACAGGAACACGAATTGACCATTTTCTAGCTATCAAAGTCATCAAAGACTGGCCCCAGTTTAGGCCCCCGAGGTTTTTTTTTTTTGGTTATGTCTTTAAAAAAGGAATCCAGTTTGGAGCATTCAACCTAGAGGTGGCCAAATGGACCGTGGCCCGAAACCGGCCCGTTGACCGGGCCCACGGTTCCAACCCGGAACCGGAATCGGCCCTAAAGGGCCGGTTCCGGTTTGTAAATTATTGGAACGGGCCCGGAACCGGTGGTCCCGGGTAGGTTCCGACCCCTTTTTTTTTTAAAAAAAAAAAAAAGGGAGGAGGCCGGGTGAAAAGAGCAATTGGGCCTTGGAACCCGGCGGTTCCACCTTTTTAGGAACCGGAACCGGCGGTTCCACGGAACTGGCCACGTCTAATTCAACCATCTAGCTGTCAGCATTATTCGGAGGCATGAGGCATCACAGTTGCTTTTCTTGAACTTTGTCTGCATTTTGCAATTTGGGTGAACGATTCACTGTTAACCTTTTCTAGTTAT
Organism: Rhodamnia argentea; assembly: GCF_020921035.1. Lineage (NCBI taxonomy): Eukaryota > Viridiplantae > Streptophyta > Magnoliopsida > Myrtales > Myrtaceae > Rhodamnia > Rhodamnia argentea. The sequence continues at coordinate 1,047,140 of NC_063154.1, read as the reverse complement.
GAAAGTCATTATTAAGACAAGCGACAGGAACTCCAATTAACCATTTTCTAGCTATCAAAATCATCAAATACTGGCCTCATTTTAGACCCCTGAGATTTATTTATTTATTTATTTGTTTGTCTGTCTTGTAAAAGGGAATCCAGTTTGAAGCATTCAACCATCTAGCTGTCAGCATCATTAGGAGGCATGAGGCATCACAGTTGCTTTACTTGAATTTTGTCTGCATTTTGCAATTTTGGTGAACGAGTCAACAGTGGGTAGGGAGGAAGACTGGAACGTGGCATTGCAAGTGGTGGAAGAGGTCACTGTGGAAAGTTAGAAGTTGCTGCCATTGGCACAAAAGCAAGAAGACTATAAATGAATGATTTAAGTCCACTTTCAGCAAAAGTAGGAGATATTAAGAAGCCACCACCTTATCACCCTGATTTCTTTAGCTGTCTCAGTTCTGCATCTGCAGCCAAAGCAAAAACATGGTCTGGTTGGAAGCAGTTCTCTCTCCAGCCCTGCAGGTGCTTTTTGAAAGTCAACGTCTGGAGATATCACAGAGTTTCTCCATCGCTCAAACATCGATGAATTCCTCCTTGAGGAGCTAAAAGATTACATAGCACACAAACATTGCTGTACTTGAAGATGCAGAGGAAAAGCAGTAGGATGATCCGGCCATCGAGACCGGGCTAGATATGCTTAAAGAAACAACTTATGAAGCTGAGGACATATTGGATGCGTCGGCAACAGCAGCACTGACATGCAAGTTGCAAGTGGCCTCTCAAAACATAATGAATCAGGTGCGCAATTGGAACTTGGTACATCCTTTTAGATCGTTTGATGACAACATCAAGTCAAGGATAACGGGAATTGTCAATAAATTAGAATACATAGCAAAACAAAAAGATTTGCTCGGACTAAAAAGGTGAAGGTGGGAGGAAGTTAAGAATCACGCGAAGAATGTCAACAACTACACTACTCGTTGAGTCTCATGTTTCGGTGGGGATGATGACAAGGAAGAGATGATTAGGTTATTTTTGGACGACGGCTGTGAAAGGCAAAATAGCGAATTCTCTGTAGTCCGTCTTGGGGATGGGGGGAATTGGTAAGACTCAACTTGTTCAATTTGTCTTCAATGACAGAAGGGTGGATGACCTTTCTGATGTGAAAGCATGGGCCTGTGCGTGTGATCAATTTGACATGGTAAGGGTGACAAAGGCAACTCTTGAATCGGCCGCTCATAAGTCATGGGAAACCATGAACTTGGAGCTACTGCAGAATAGCTTTAGGGAAGAAGCTAAGCAAAAAGAAGCCTCTCATCGTCTTAGATGACTTACGGGATGACAACCGTGAGAATTGGCATGAGCTGACGTTACCTCTGCCTGCTGGTGCTCGTGGAAGTAAAATAATGGTCACAACATGCGACGATGCTGCTTTGTCATCTATGGATGCCTGCACGCCCTATTGTCTCAGGGAATTTCACAGAGACAAGCTAGTCTTGCCAGGAGAAGATAATAAAAGAATGGAAGATCTAGGTGTAGAGTACTTTAATGGCCTGTTATCAAGATCGTTTTTCCATAAGTCAACAGTGGATAAATCACGTACGTCATGCATGACCTGATTAATGATTTGGCTCAGCTAGTGTCGAGAAAGATGCGCCTAAGCTGCGAGGGTAGATCAGGACTGCAAAAGCCAACTGGTTTTCGCGAAAGGCTCGTCACTTCTCCTATCCTCGTGACAGATATGATCTGTATAACAAATTCGAGTCCTCAATTGAAGTCGAGTGGTTACGGACATTCCTGCCATTGTCTCCATATGAGAACGGATTTCGTTACTTAAGCAATAAGGTGGTCACCGATCTTTTGCCTAGGTTGAGATGCCTGAGGGTGCTTTCTTTGAGTGGCTTTAGCGTCAATGAGCTACCCGACTTGATTGGTGATTTGAAAAATCTCCGTTACCAGAATCTCTCACACACTGCCAATAAATCTCTACCTCAATCTGTGTGTACTCTATACAACCTGCAAACATTGATTTGGAATGATTGTGATTCTCTTGAAGAGTTGCCTCCGGATTTGACAGACCTAATTAACTTGCATTATTTCAATGTAAGTATGTGCAGAATACCGCGGATGCCTTTGCATATTAGTGGACTAAGAAATCTTCGCACTTTGCCAGAATCTCGCGTGGGCCGTACAAGCGGTTCTGACATAGGGGAGTTGCGAGATATGGTGCATCTCCATGGAGCACTTGCCGTAACAAGGTTGGAGAACGTCCAAGATGCTTGGGATGCAAGGAAGGCCAATTTGACAAATAAGAAGCACCTGTCCACATCGACAATAGAATGGGAGCTGCAACTTCGAATTACAGGACGAAAATGTTCAGATAACCATCCTGGAGATGCTAGAACCTCATTCGAAAGTAGAGAAGGTCGACATAATTTGATATGGAGGTACAACGTTCTCGTCTTGGTTGGGAGACCCTTCCTTGTCTAACATGGTGTTTCTCAGCCTCACAGATTGTCGAAGATGCGTGTTTGTTCTTACCCCCACGGGTTCAGCTATCCTCGCCGAAACATCTCTGCATCAAGGGACTCACTGCTGTGAAGAGCGTCGGTGTGCAGTTTTATGGCTACGCCTTATCTCGTGGTAAGCCTTTTCCCTCACACGAGACTTCCTAGTTTACAAAGACATACCGGAGGGGGAGGACTGGTCTTGCTCACTAGATGATAAAGGAATCGCCGCGTTCCGGAGCCTTCGCGAGGTTTATATCGAGAGTTGTCGGAATCCAAGGCGGAAAACTACCTGGCCATCTTCATGAATGCAAGCTGTGGGCATCTCCAAGGCTTCCTCTGCTCCATCAACTAGACATTAGAGGAAGTGACGCGTTATTGCTTGGAACCGCCATCGAAATGAGCTCACTTCTCTCGTCGCAAATTTGCAGACTTGCTCCGTGAGTTAGAAGACAGTGAGTAGTTTTCAGTGACACTCTCACCACCTCCTAAAACTTTGTTTTGCGGAATGTATATGACATTCATTAAGCCGACAATATAAGGCAATACAAGTTGTCATATGTTTATCCCTCTTTTGTTTCTCCGTCAATGTGATATATCAGCTTTAGCACTTTTGATTGGATATCCTTTTCCGCAAATATTTGTAGGTCAGTTATTGTGATGCAAATTCTTATTTTCTTTGGCACTTGAATTCTTGGGATTATCCAGCGTGTGGATCAAGCTCTTTAAGTGTGAAGGGCAGTTCCAATATTTTAAGCAAGCCGCCTCTGAATTTCGGAGAGAGGTTTCGGGATGTATATGATGTAATCTAAATATTTTAGGCATCACCGACGTACAAAGTTGATTGAAAATGTAGGTGCACAATGCAAGAGTAGTAATTAGATCACTGCTTTTTCAAATTTTGAGGTATCGACATTAAGAGACTAATCTAAATGGATTTTTCCATCTCCTTTTTCTTATCCAAAACCTCGCCCCTCATACACTTTGACTTCTTTTTAAAAAAAAAATTAGTCGGATGTATTTTTTGCAAAATATTTTTGAACTTAACTAATAGATTAAATTTTGACTGAATTACGTTTCACCTTTTTATCTTTAGGTTAAGCTGAAATAAACACGCCTCATTAATGAATGTATAGCATCAGCTAGAAAATACGCTAATAGGAGTTTGAAGCAAAAGTCACCCCTTACTTATTTTCTTAAGTTGCTTCAAACCTCTGTCTATTAATGTGTCTTCTCCCCCACCAAAATAACGGATAAAATGTTAAATTCTTCTTACTAAAATGTGCTTATCACGTGATGCAACCATTTTATAGTTGATTAATGAAAAAGTCCACTGTATTTCACAATTGAAGAATAATTATATTATTTTATAACCTTATTTATTAATAACCTTGATATGATCTCGAGATTTGTGCGAATTCGAAAAGAGTAATTTTCCCTATGTCGGTGCGAGGAAAGAGTGATGGAGAAGAGGGATGATGGGAGATACTAAACTTACCAAGGTCCGTTCGTTTCAAAAGGCTTTCAAAGAATTGAGTAAGGGAAGCTCTAGTTCCAACAATTTGAAAATTATTTTTCAAAATCGTATCATTTATATATCGTACGAAAAATGAACAAACGAAAATCACTACTTCTTATATTAAGAGTTTGGAATTATATAGATGAGTGACACTAGGTCAACATAGGATCAACAAACACAACTTTGGCAACGATATATACATCAAATTCACTTCACCGAATAACCGTACACCTTATCAGGTTTGGATTCATATATTTACATACATATATGTATTTATTTTCCTTAATACTATTTAAGTGAAAGCGAGTATGCTAGCTCTATAGAGATTGAGTGGTATTATCATATGATGCATCAAAGTCATATATTGTCGAGTTAATGAATGTCATATGCATACAAATTTCCACAAAATATGGGATAAATGCTGTAATATCTCCAAAAGAGGGGGGGTGTGCATAGCTCTTTGTCCCACGTTGCTTAGGGAGAAGGTCTTGGATGGCTTATATGTGTTGGATCCTCTTAAACTTGCAGGATGCCTTTTCCGAGGTTGTATGGGAGGCCCTCGGAGGAACAAAACCGTGAGGAGTTGGCGAGCTTTGTGCTGAGCGTGGTGGGTCCAGACCGTTATGCGTAACTCAAATATTCTTGGATAAATTCTTTTAGTCCCATGTCCCATGGACTGGATCATGAAGGCTATCTTAGAAAAAGCCGGGGGAATCTTTTGTGTTCATAAACTCAAACTATGCAACTCATGATGAGCAACATGGAATGTGTAACTCAAATTACACTGCAATTGAAAACGAATAGACAGACAGATTATTCTTGGTCATATATGCTTTTGCCCCATGTGGGCTTGAGTGCTATAGTAACTTTTCCGGCGTGTTACGTCAGCTTTACGGCGAGCCACGTCATCTTTCCGGCGAGCCACGTCAGCTTTTCCGGCGTTTATGGCACTTAAATGAACGTTTTGAAAGTTATGGCATTCAAGTAAATGCCGTACAAAAGTTATGGCACTTCTAATGTACTTTTCCCCTTATTTTTCTCCGGATTTCCTGCTGTATTTTTCCTGGTTTTGTGGAGGTGATGACTTTCAAGCAGCATCGAAGGTAATGCTCGTTGTTCGCTCGATTGTTGAGGTAGTTGCGTATACTGTATAGTACAAGAAAATCAGCTTATTAAAAATGTTAACTTTTCTGAATTGGTTTAACAAGTGATTTCGAGTTATTGCGAGTAAAGTCTTGGCTTTTACTAGTGCAGTGTCCTGTGAAGCTGGTTGTGTTTTGCTTGTGAAAGACTGTAATTCGCACAAATATACGTATTTAGTTTCCAGAGTTTCACAATATTCGAGAGCTGGTAGAATGCTAATGACATCCATCTCGTTTGGAGAATAGAACCAGAATATTTTCTTTCTTGCAGTGGAAAATTCAAGGGGCAATTCATGTTTGCTAGGGAATGGGGCAATTCATGTTTCTTTTATTTTAGCTTGAGCTGATTAGTCGATAGCCTCGCAGCCCACCACGAGGTTGGCCAAGAGTTCGAGACATTCATGGCTAAGTCTGCTGAGTATTGCTATCACCTTGATTTGCACGTCAAAGGACAGTGAGTTGCCAGCAGATAAATGGACCAATAAGGATATAGTTTAGTTTGTGAAATACAAGGATATAGTCTGCTTTCCTTTCCTCTGTTGTGAGTTTGCGACCTTAAGATAGAAGTTTTTCTTTGCATACAGGATTGCGTATGTGTGGCGCGCAATTTTCTCGTTTGTGCTCTCGTAGCTTTTTGGATGTCTGTCTGAGCTTTTATGTATGGTAATGGCAAGGAATCATACCTCTTAGATTTTGGAGAAGCCTCAGATGAAATTTTTGCCTTCACAATTTTAATGCCAGATTAAGTTACAAGCCTCTGCTTGTACTGGTATTTTTTTTTGCATTTGCCTTCATGCGAATGAATGCTTGAATTACATAAAGATGTGGGATTTTCATATCTTTGATGGTGGAAGACCAGCATGTTTGATTTGATCGGTCACTTGGGACAAACAATACAAAGAACTTGTTCATAAGATAGTAGTCTGTCAATGTTTTTACCTGTGTCTGTGAAGAGGCTCACCCTAGTTTAACAGAATTTACATTTCTCTGATCCAGCTTGCTATTAATCAAGCAATTAAGGACGCGGATGAAGGTGATGATGCTGAGGTCTCTTTAGAAGAGAAACCCGTTCTTTCCCGCACTCGCAACCGGCCAAAACGACAATTGTAGACTGCAGCAGCGTTGTGCGTAGTTTTGACTTTAGTTGAGAGACCAACACACCATGGGGAACACCAATCTGGAGAGAGCAGTAGCATGCTTGTAGTTTCATGTGATTCATCTTGGTTCTGAATATGTGTAATTTGGGTTTGATAGATGGATTGGAATAACTTAATCAGTAAAAAGATAAATTATATCACTGCAATCCGAATGTAATCGATTGAAATGCAACCTGGATGTACTAATGTCAATTTCGACTGCACTTTAACTAGTCCTTTCCTTCGTTAGTTTCTAATCCAATGATTCTTTCTTAAGCTAGTGGATTCATGACGTGGGTTAATTGCTAATAAATTGAAAACCTCCCTTTATTGGTTAATCTTTTGGAGAAGTGCAACAGGATTTACTTTTCAGATGTCTCAAAGTTCGACCCACAAAAAAAAATAGTCTCAAAACAGATCCTCAAAGAAAACACGTCAGAATTTCGAATCAAAAGCGGAAAATAACAGCATTAAGTGAAAAGTGTCTTAATCACTTCTATGTCCACATCATCTCCTCTTGGATGACCTTCATAGCAGAGGCAGGCAAACCTAGAACTACATTGATGTCTTTCTTATCCTCCCCATGGGGAATGATCAAGATCTCTTCCTTCTTGGGCGGGTTTTCGTACCTGGAAAGAAGCGGCTCTCCCCCGCCGAAATCCGTCGTATGAATTGACAATCTTGACCAAGTACTAATTACGAAGTCGCAAGCAGGGGACACCCTCGGTTTATTTCAAAGTGAACAAGCCGACCTGATATAGCTATGCGTGACAATCTTGATTGCATCTCAAATTAGCCCCATAATGAGTTAATCATGTTTCGTCTCCTTGGAAAATCGAGTGGGCTTCCATTACTTCATTTCCAACATTGCAGTGTTGCTCATCCACCAAATTGGTCTCTTACACAGATTTGACTAGTTCATGAGATGGGTTAATTGCTAACAAACCACAAAACATCACCTTTATATGAAAGAAATACCAAAGGATTTACTTTGCAAATGTATCAAAGCAGATCCACAAGAAATCACATCTAAAATATAAGGTAAAACGCATAAAATAACAGCATCAAGTGAAAGGGTCTTAACCTTTCTTATATCCGCATCATCTCCTCCTGGAAAATCTTCATAGCAGGGGCAGGCAAACCTAGAACTACACTGATGCCTTTCTGATCCTTTCCAAGAGGAAGGGACAACATAACTTCTTTGTCAGGCAAATTCACAGGCGCCGAAATTAGCGGTTCTCCCCAGCCGAAATCTGTCTTATGAAATGACTACCTTGACCAGGTACTAATCAAGACGCTGCAAGCAAGAGTAGGTCGCGATCATTTCATTTCAAAGTAATCAATGACCGACCTGACATAACTCTCGGTGACCATTTTGATTGCTTCTTGAATTAGGCCCATTGTTTCAGTACCCCACATCCGAACAAAATAAATAGTGGTTTTGTTCAACACGCCGGCGTGACCACATAGGTCAAGAATCAACGAAAACAGTGAAGTATTTTACCCTGAATTGGGCGAAAACCACTCAGGACGCAAAAAACCGTAATTGCGAATTTCCTTTTCAAAATTCGTCTCTGCCGAACAACCAAATGTCGGGACAACTTAGGACTTTTGTTCCCCATGGCAAGCCAACCCTATTTGTCCGAAACTGGGCCATGATTTGCGGGAATTTGGCAAGAATTGGCTAAAGATCCTGCCGGCCAGAAAAGCCCAAAAACGATTTCCCCAAAAATCCCACAAAATTCATTAATATTCAGATAATTCAATTATAAAAGTAGACAAGATCAAAATTCAAGGACAAATGCTTTGATACCAAAGAATTGATCGTATCTCACATCATACGCAACGGAATTATACGGAGAACGTGCCCTAGAATCAACTTGGATCACCGATCGTAAAAGAGTATATACCACACGAGGGACATACATTTTCACAATTAAATGTACAATGCAGCGAGAGAGTACCGTCATCTACCGATCCTGCATTCGAAACAAGAGCGGGAGGCCTCATTTTTCGTTTGTCACTCTTCTTTTTCGTAAGAGAAACGTCATTTTTATTTGCAAGGATATCATCTTTTATCACATTTAAAAACTGATAACTGCTAAAGGCAATTATCTAACGTGGAAAAAGGCTACAATAGCCTACATGGCAGACCACGGCCCTTCCCATGAATCCCAACAACCTGAACGATACCCTCCCCAAGTGAGCCTTGCGAATCAGAACCCACTATGCCATGGCTTTTTGAATCACTGCCATGCCCATTATTCAGTAAGATGTTGTCCAAAAGGCCTTTAGCCATCCTATGGCCTGTTTCAGAAGCAGGTTAGTATTCGTCGTGTGGCATGTATGTTTCTTTTTTTTAGCTCTTGGAAAAATTGAGGGAGAATCTGGATAAGTCATGTTGAATGGGGGAACGAGGGTGCCTCTACAATTTTTCTTTTCCTAATTCAACTCATTTTGGAAAGGATCACAAGCTCAAGAGATGAAACCTGATAAAGAAAAAGAAAAGAAAAAAAGACCCATCGCGAGCGAGCGAAAGTATTACCTTGCGGACTTGCTTATCGAATGTTTCAGACGAACCATGCTCAATAGAAACGAATAAAGAAAATGGGTCTATAGATTGCAGTTTTATGATGGAAGGCATCTTGAACTTTTCACGGTGCGAGGGGTCAAGGGGTGTATACTGAAGATAGACAGGATAGCATGATTTGGCAAGGCAATTCCTTGGGTTCTTTCTCTGTTTCGTCGGCCTGGGAAGTTGTTAGAGCAAGGGGTCAAGTGGTGTATTGGCATTCGTTTATTTGGGATAAAGCCATTGCACCGAGACATGCCTTTCTATTGTGGCTTGCAACTCGTAATCGATTGCCAACTCAAGTTTTACTGCTCAATTATCACAGGATATCCGAAGGATCATGTGCCTTTTGCCATCTTAGACCAGATTCTTTAAATCATCTATTCTTTTGATGTTCGGTTACTTCTTCACTTGCTTTATTCTGGGCTTCTAAGTGTAATGTCTCGTGGACCAACCAGCCATAGCAGGATTTTTTGCGTTGGATTGTTCCTCGGTTGGGAGGTAATACCTTCCCCCACCATGTTGCACGTTTCTCTCTTGGAGCACTTTGTTATCTCATCTGGACCGAAAGAAACAACATCATCTTTAGACAGAAAACGCTATTTATACCAGGCATCATCAAGCATCTACAAAAGGTAGTAAGGGACAAAGGTCTCACCTTTGTCGGCATTGAGGACAATCCGAGCAATAGGCGTATCCAGTCGAAGTGGGGTATATCCGAGTCCATCTTCGGGGACCGTTCGGTGGTGTCTTAATGTACTGTCCCGTCCTTTTTTCATGATCTTTTCTGCTGGGATTTGGCTACTGTTTTGGCCTTTTTGTTTCGGTGATATATATACCGCTGTCTAGCGGTTGGGTAGGTTGGTCCGGCCAGTGTTGTCTTTGTATAGCTCTCCTTTTTGCCTATACAACCTTGCACCTATTGACACATGTCCGTGTTTCCATAGGTACGAGGATGGTATATAGTTTTTTATTGTATGTAGCGCTTTTGAAAAGTCAATATACACCTTACCTTACCAAAAAAAAAAAAAAACTTTTCACGGTGCGAGAGTACGATAAAGTGAGACTATTACATTATTTTTGTTACTTTTTTTTCTGATACTTAGTTGTGTGAAATAGAGAAACTCTCGCGTGCACCTTGGCTCGCCCACCACGGTGAACCTCTCTTTGATATCTGGGATGGCATTGAAGCTGCCTAAACTGAATAAGAGGGCGGCGCCTATTTTCTGAGATTTACTTGGAGACATTATTGAAAAATTCTTGCTTTATCGACAGAGGCAGTTAGTCCAAATTCCACCCCGAAACAAAGGACCCATCTTGATCATCAAATTCATAATAATGTCACCTGGACAAATTGTTTTGTATCGGGATAATCTCTAATAATCGCAAAAGCCTAGGGGCGAAATGTAAACTCTCCTGAATTTCCTGCACATGGTTGCAAAAATGCCGGAGTGGATATTGAAGAAGTTGAAATATCGGGGGTCAATCGGCACAGACTTAAAAAAGGGATGAAACTATCCCGATTCTAACACCGGACTCAAAGCAGTTGTCTTGTTGCTGGATCCAAACTGTTCTTGCTTTTTTGATAGAGCTTCCACTGTTTCGTTTCTTCGACCTTCCAATTCTTGCTTGCATTGCGCATTTCGGTCTCAAGAATCGGGGTAAGTCTCCTCCCTTTACATTTCAATCACAAAGCAAATCAATTTTTTTTTTCTTGGACTTGGAGATGATTGCATTTTGATCGAATTATAGTCCTCGTGATAATACGAAATGGGGTTTCTTTCATATGGAAAATAGTAGGATTTTCGCCCATCCAAATGGAAAATCTCACGGATAAAAAATAAACGAAAAATCAGAAAATTAAAAGTCTAATATGTTCTGTTACATTAAAAATAGAGGATCCCCTCCTTGCATGTTGCTTGCGCGCAATTCTTTATTGAATTAAAAGAATCTTTAAACTTGGCAAAATTAAAACTAGTTATCCACTATGTGATGGCCGCCATGAACCGTCACCTGAGGTCGCAAGGGTAAAACTAGCTCTCCATAAGCAAAATGAACCACGTTGCGGAACAAGAACCAAAACCACCACCATACACAAAAAGAGTCACATAAAACCGATCGATCATTGAACAGTTAACAAGTTCCTCAACTGAAAAATTCTTCGCAGTAAGGGGCAACAAGAGCCGCAATTCTCTCTTAGCATGATTGGGTAACACATTAGGAATTGAAAGAGAGAGAAAAGTTGGGTCAATCAAGAATCGAGGAAAAGAAATCTTGGCCCCACGTAGAGATCAAGATTGAAGAGCAACTCACTAATGACGAGCTAGTTTCTTACCCTCCTTTCCGAGTTAACACCCGGGCGATTCAGATGACGCGACTAACACACACGAAAGAGGAAAACCATAAAGAAGGATTCTTGCTTTCTTTGTCTAGGTCACACGAAGAGTGCTACCGTTTTTTAGGGAACAACTAACACAAAAGAGGAAAACAAGAAGGCTTTCTTTGTGTGGCGTCACACCAAGAGTACTACCGTCTATTAGGGGACAATTTAAAGAGCGCCCTACGGCTGCCACTCCCTCTTCCTATATAAACATCGCATCGACTTTACTCCAACGCACAGCAAACACAAGCGCAAACAAAGAGAGAAGCGAAGGAAAAGAAATGGCGATCCGTTTAGAAGCCGCAGCGATGCTTGTGGCAGTACTTATGGCGACGGCAAGCTATCATAGCGTCCTGGCAGTGGAATGCCATGGCAACATGGACGAGCTGTGGAAGAATTGTTCGTTATATGTCCTCAAGGGAGAACCGCTCATGAAACCCTCTGAGGAGTGTTGTCGATACGTGAAGGACACGGACGTTTCTTGTGTGTGCAGGGAAATATCCCACAACACCGAACAAATACTCGAAATGGGCAATGTTGTGTATGTTGCAAGGTACTGCGGGAATCCGCTCCAGCACGGCATGCAGTGTGGAGGTAATCAAAATGAGAGATTACTCGTTTCTCTAGTTTCTGAATGTTGTTTGACATTCAAACACTTAGTTATCAACGTTATGATTAAATTTACCATTGTTTGCAGGTTATACCGTGCCATGAAGCCAATAGCCGTTGAAGAGCAAGCCTTGAGATGAGGCGAAAAGTTATACAGGCCAAGAATAACATGTCCGTTTTCAATGTAACTTGAATAACAAATTTCATGTTGCTCAAGAAGAAATATAGTGAGAATACTATATGGGAATAACGTTGGCCTTGTTTTTCGACATCTCCAAGGATCCTGTCTTGTGCATACATCTGTATTTTTTTTTTTTTTTAACGTTGCCTTTCATTCATCAACTAATTAAGAAACGAATAACAAAGAGTTGGTCGATTCTATATCTAGTTCGACGGAATGGCTTTCTAAGATGGGAATTACGCGATCCCATCCGCTACTTGGTTTGTCTCGCATGCGTCTATTGTTTAATTTTGAATTGAAGAAGTGCGTATGGAAGAGGACTAGTTGGGTAAAGAATAGGTTTCTCCAAATCCGGGCTTCAGGTACATCAATTGCTTGTGTCCATGACGATGAACATCCTTTTTTTTTTTTGTCATATTCGGTGATGAATGTTGGGGTGTCAAAAATTTGTCCATTATTGGCATTAGATGGGTGTTTTCGAAAGAGAGAACGTACAAAAGAATGTGGCATAAAAAAGAAGAAGAAGAAAAGCAAATGAAGAATGCTTAAAAAATGTGGGACCTATAAAGGTTAATATTGTCAAAACAATGTGCTAAGGAGTGTTTAAAGCATAAAGGGAGTGGAAAAAGAGCCACCCTTAGAAAAATAGCAGACAAATTATTTATACCCTTTGTTTCTTGGATGCAAGATGCTACAAAATCACCTTAACACATGAGAAATGTAATTTCAGTGTTCACTCTCCTTAATCCAATGAACGGAGATTTTCTCGAGCATATTTCCTTATATTGCCTTGCTGCCAAAGCAGCTATGGACAGTGACACGTGAAATTTTCTCACGGGATGCACATGTGCTTAAAATGTGGGCTTAGCACATCTTCATTCCGTTGTAAAATGCGGTCGGACGATCAGTGTGTGCTAATATATCAACAGGAACTTGTGATGAATTGGCCCATCATAATGCAAACTAAACATGCTATGGTCTCCTCTCCCCTCCTCATTTTACAGAGTACAGCTTATCCATCAAGACCGTCTAAGGGATGAGAAGGAGAGGATGACGCAGTCCCAAACAAAGGACACCTATTTTCTGAGATTTACTTGGAGACATTATTGAAAAATTCTTGCATTATCGAAAGAGCCAGTTAGTTCAAATTCCGCCCTGAAACAAAGGACCCGTCTTGATCATCAAATTCATGATAAAGCCACCTGGACAAATTGTTTTGTGTCGGGATCATCTCTAATAATCGCAAAAGCCTGGGGGCGACATGTAAACTCTCCTGAATTTCCTGCACACGGTTGCCCTTTATAGCTGGCACCATAAAAGTCACATGAGAGCATGCAATTGAAGTTTTGAGGAGAATTTGATATGACTCGAAAGCGGGGGTAAATTGAAACAGATTCCAAAAATGCCGGAGTGGATATTGAAGAAGTTGAAATATCGGGGGTCAATCGGCACAGCCTTAAAAAAGGCATGAAACTGTCCCGATTCTAACACAGGACTCAAAGCAGTTGTCTTGTTGCTGGATCCAAATTGATCTTGCTTTTTTGATAGAGCTTCCACTGTTTCGTTTCTTTGACCTTCCAATTCTTCCAGCCCATTTTGGCTGGCAATCGTTAAAGTGGATCCAAGCATCCTACATGGCACGGCTGCCACTAGCATTGACTTGGACGATTTTTTCAACATTTATTTCTTTTTCTTTTTTACTATTTCCTTCCATCGGTCACCAGGGCCTCGGTGATGGTCGATGCCATAGGCAAGGGATGGTGAGGCCATTACAGCCCTCACCTCTAGCCAGTGACCTCCTTTAGCCATTGCCAAGGCCCTAGTGACCGACGAGGAAATAGGAAAAAAAGAAAAGTGAACAAGAAAAGACAATCAATAACATTTATTAGAAATTACCAGTGTAGTCCACCAAAGATTTTCGGTCAAAATTGGCCAAAAGGACTATTTTTAGAAAGTCGTTAAAATTTTTAGGGATAAATTAACTAAATCAAAAGGTTTAGGGATGAATTGACTATTGTACAATAGGTTTAGGATTTCTGGGATAATTTTTCCCTTTTTCATTTGAAAAAACTACAAAGCTTTCACAAAGTCGGTCACTCGTCAATCATTACCAAAAGTTTTTTCAGTTTTTGATGTTAACTTAACACTAATCTATCAATTTGTGCTTCACTTTATAGTATATACCACTTCTAACTTCTACCTAGGTCGTAATTATTTCATTTTGTGACAGCCAAGTAAAGAATTCTAGCCAATTTTGGTCGAATATTTGCATGTGTTAATTTGTGGACTTTGTCCGTGGAAGAGACCTAGTTAAGAGGAAAGTAAATAAACAAGGTGAAGGCATTTGCCCGCAAAAAAGAGAGCCTTGAACTCATTTTCACATATGATAGAATACGGAAGAACCATATTGGAATATATACATTTTATGGTGAGGCTCCACAGATTCTTCACATTTTCCTTTTTTGTGGATTAGGCCGATCCTTAACGAAAACAAAACCAAAGTTGAACACATTCCATGTACTATTGGCGCATAATCGTTGCTAATACTTATCCAATTAAATTACCGTCATGTTTAAGCCCCAAAGAACAAACAAGCTCAACTCTTTCTTTGTGTTTCTCTCTCTTCGCCAATTGCAAACGTCAAGTCTCCCACGTACACTTGCACATACCCTCCGACCTAAATGCGTCAAAAGATGGCGCGGATTACTTTTGGTTCTGCAAATCGAGCCAATTGATCCTTCGAGGAGGAGGGGATCCAAGACGACTATAATCTAACTAGAACGGGTTGATGTGAAAACAAATAAGCCGGCTCACCTCACCCCCGAGGAACCAAGGACGCCATGGACTCTTTGTGCGGAGGCTCATCTTGCTTAGAGACCTCAGGGTCGAAGTCACCGGCAGTCACCGGCACTCTTCCATCCGTATCCCCATTGCGCACAGCAATGCCGATAAAAGGAGGTCGAACTTTTCCATTTCTTCACTACTTCTCTCTCGGTATGTGGGGTTGTGAGTTTTTGTGTGTTTGGGTTGAAACTAGTGAGGCCTTTATATAGGAGAAAGCGAGTGGCAGGGGCGGCAGGGGCTCTTTGCGTTCTCATGAATGCAAGCGGTGGGCATCTGTTGTTGTATCAAGGCTGCACTATCTATTTTCTGTTGAGTCAGTTTGTTGATGTCCTATTTTCCAGGAGTTAATTATTCGTGTTTTACTTGGTCAGTCCTATTTTGTATGAGTGTTTAACTGTTCTGTTAGTTTGTTGCTGGTTTTGTGGACCAAGCAAGCTGTTAGTTAGTGGGCAACGTGTGTTTATGGAAAAGCTTTTAGTCTATTTAAGCATTTTCAGTTTTTCTGAATAAAACAGAGAAGTCCCCTTCCAATACATTCTGTCTTGCTGCATAATATAGTTTTGCTGCAAAAAAAAATACAGCTTTCGCTGTCAATTCTCCTTCTGTTCTTTGAAAAACAACAGCATCTCTTCTACCTGACCAAACTACCCGACCATCTTCCGAGAATGCAAAAGTGCAATTGGCGTGATAGAATGCAAGCCGTGGGCATCTCTTCTACCTGACCAAACTACCGACCATCTTCCGAGAAACTTGCGACTCATGAATGCAAGCGGTGGGCGTCTCCACTCCCAAGGCTTCCTCTGCTCCATCAACTAGACATTCGAGGATGCAACGCGTTATCACTTGGAACCGCCCTCGAAATGAGCTCACTTCTCTCGTTGAAAATTGGTTAGATCACAAACTTCACTCATTTCAACCCGGGTCTGATGCAACATTTGACACAGCTCAAGCGTTTAAGTATCACAGATTGCGCTGATCTTAACTATCTGTGCGGAGATGATGGCGGGCTTCAGCAGTTGACTTCCGTCCAGAGTATGCTAATTCGCTATTGTCCACAATTGATTGCTTTGACCAAGAAAGAGCAACATCTCACCAACGATATTGAGTATTTGGAGTTGGAGCTTTGTCATAGTCTGCAGACACTACCAACCGCGCTTCAGGGCCTCACATCTCTTCAAGAGTTGACGATCAAGGACTGCCCTGCAAGTGCTGACCATCTGTAGCTGTTTCTCGAATCTTTTCGTGTCGGCAACTGCACTGGTCTCAAGTCCTTACCCAATGATCTGCACAAGCTCGCTGTTCTAGATTATTTTGAGATCGAAGGGTGTCCGAGTCTAGCATCCTTCCCTGAAGGGGGACTTCCAATGGTCAATCTCAAAAGGCTCAATGTCCTGAACAGCGAGAACCTAGGGCATTGCCCGAGCAAATACAGAATCTGACTACTCTTCGGGAACTGTGCATTTCAGTCTGTCCAGGAATCGAGTCCTTCCAAGAAGGCGGTTTACCCATCAAAGATTGCGAGAACAGTAATCTCTTGACCGACTGGGGCCTGCATAGACTGAACTAGCTTGATAAATTAAGTGGATGCTCGACTCTTTCAACTTTCCCCGAGTGGATGCTTCTCCCACTCTCACCAGCCTTCACCTGGGAAGGCTTCGGAACCTCGAGTTTCGAACTAGCTTGTAGCAGAACCTGACATCCCTGGAAGAACTTAGGCTTAAAGATTGTCGGAAGCTCCACTCTTTGCCTATCGAGGGGCTTCCGGCCACTCTTTCACGCCTGGAGGTCGGTGGTTGCCCCCTGATCGAGCAACAATATGAAAGAGAATAGACAAAGATCGACCACATGCCATGCATGTTAATGTGGACTCTGGAGCGAGAACTGATACCAGCATTGTTCAAGATGGGCACTGTGTATTATTGGTAGTTGCTAGTCAGTCTGTAGTACTGGAAGTGGTAAGCTAAAAATAAGACTATTGAAAAAAAATAAAAATAAAGAATGTGCTGTTCATCATCTGCTAGAGTTTCCAATTCCAGCAAGTCTTTTCAACAGAGGTGCTGTTCATCATCTGCTGGTGTTTCCAATTCCAGCGAGTCTTTTAACAGAAAAGCAGTCAATTCTTGTTACTCTCTTTACTCACATTTAAAGTTCCGTGGAATTGCTCCATCTCTCTCACTCTCTACATAAAAATTCCGACATATATAAAAGTTAAACAGACAAAGAAACAGATGCTGGGGTTTTTCTACAAGTCCCATTTCGTTTTTCTCACCCCCTTTTTACTGAACTTGCATTTTCAGTGAAGCTTGCTTGATTTAAGATAAAGAACTATAAAAAAAAAAAAAAAAATTTGACCCACGAAAATCCTTCGAGCACGAACTTTTGATCCGTGATAGGTAATTTTAAATGCAAGATAGTAATTTTTCAAATGCTCTACTAATTTTCTTTACTAATCTCTATTAATTCGTTGTCGGCCAAAAAAATTCCTATATTTGGTTAGGGTACATTTATTTCTCGAAAAATGTAATGAAAAAGGAAAACGTTTTTAGTGAAAATTATTTTCAAGAAAAAATAGTTAGTGTTTATTTGTTTAATAACATGCTGAAAAATATGACTGAAAACGTTTTCAGGTGTTTGCATCTCAATTGGGATAATTGGTATTGTGCTTTGTGAGGCTGGTGTGGTTTTTCATCCTAGAGTTGTCATCATTTGTACCATACGAGCTTTGTTAGGAGACTTGTTATGCTTGGAAAAATGAAAGTGTGTGTGCTTTCATTGGCGATAAATGTAACTAGTAATTTTTCATGGAACCAAACATATAAATTTGCGAAAAACTAATTCGGGAAAAGCTCTTCATGGTAACAAATTGAAACAAAGTCTGGATTTTTTTTATATTTTTTTTGGGATATGATATGGATTGGAATGGATAAATATGGGATCTGTAATATCTTATACAATGTTTGGCAAAATACGGATATACAGGCTGGATTGAATGTGGATGATCAGATAGATTGAATTACTATTGCCGGCACCGGTAAATTCCATCTCACTCTCCTCGCCGTCCTCCGCCTCCTCCTCCAGATTTTATCATATCCCGATTTTCATTGGCTACCAAATGTAGTTTCTTTCTAAGTGACTTGCTTGATTAGGATTTAGACAGTAAATGTGGAACGGAGTCGGAAAAGGTTAGGGGGATTTTGGCAATGTGCCATCGTGGCGCGCGCCGTGGCAAATGAAGATAGGTGAAGGGATAAGAGGCGATGGCTCGCCCCACGACACACCATGGCGAGCCCCCTCCCCTGCTTCAACTGCCACTCTCTCTCCCACGCTCTCCCCGCACGTGCGTCCCTCAACCCTCCGCACGTGTGATCCTCGCCGCCGGTCGGACTCTCTTGTGGGAAACCTCGGTGCACAGATAGGGGCGTCCAGTTGGTGGCTCGCGCCGGCCAGAGCTCGAGTAGCTACGTGTTCGTGTTCACATTTCCCCTCTCGATCCTCGTCATCACCATCTTCGCCTCCATAAAGATCACTGATAAGCTCGATAGAGATTTCCTCGAGGAGGTAGATACTCCATTCTCCCTCGATTCTTAGGTCGTTCGTCTCTGGATTTCCTGCTGATTTTTTCCTGGTTTTGAGGAGGTGATGACTTTTAAGCATCACCTTGGTGATGCAGGTGATACTTGTCGTTCGCTCAATCGTTGAAATAGTTGTGTATAGCACGAGAAAATCCAATTATTAAAAATGGTAAATTTTCTGAATTGGTTTAACAAGTGACCTCGAGGAGCATTCTCTAAGCCTAATTACTTGATGATATCAATACGACACTTGCTCTTATTGCTTCGCAGTTCGATTCCCAAGGTGTGAAACCCGCTTTCTAAAATCGTGAATCAATTTCGAGTTACTAAGAGTAAAGTCTTGGCTTTTTCTGGGTGCGGTGTCCTGTGAAGCTGGTTGTGTTTTGCTTGTAAAAGACTGCAATTCGCACAAATGTACATATATAATTTTCACATTTTCTTCTATATTAGAGAGCTGGTATAATGCTGATGACATCTATTGTAACAAATGCGAAAAGCAAACACAGAACACAAGGATTTACGTGGTTCGATCAAGGTGATCTACATCCACGGGCAAGGCAAAACAAGATTTCATTATAATCAAAGAGAATACAGATTACAGAAGTCGGTCTTATCAATCGAGCAAAAGCACACGGCTCACAAATCTCTATCCTCAATCTAAACGAAAAAACCCTAGCCGCAGTATAAATGGAGCCCAAAAAGTTTTCTCGGGGGCATTGCCTCCGAACCCCCATAGAGATCTGTTCGAACCGCTATAGAGATTTGTTCGTTTGCTCCAAATTGGGCCTATCAGCCTGATTCTCCACGTCACGAACTAAATCTCAAGTTTTTCTCCACCTTTGGGCCGCACAAAAAAATATATGTCGGGTCAGGTGATGAACCGGACAAAGTACATAAAATTCAAGACATATTTAACAACATCCATTTCTTGTCGAGAATTGAAACAGAAGATTTTCTCTTCTTGCATTGAAACATTGAATGGGCAATTCATGTTTGCTAGGGAATGTTGCAATTCATGTTTCTTATCTTTTAGCTTTAGCTGGTTAGTCGACAGCTTCGCTGCTCGCCACGAGGATGTAATGTTACTGACATAACGAAACCCCTCGATCTTTTCTGGTTGGCCATTTCTTATAGAATTCCAGTCATTCATGGCTAAGTCTGCTGAGCATTGCTATCGCCTTGATTTGCGCGTTAAAGGACAGTAGGTTGCCAGGAGATGAACGGACCAATAAGGATATAATTTAATTTGTGTAAAACAAGGATATAGTCTGCTTTCCTTTTCTCTGTTGTGAGCGTTTTTGTTTTTTTTTTGGGGGTCGAACTCTGTTGTGAGTTTTCGACTTCAAGATAGAGAAGTTTTTCTTTGCAGACAGGATTGCATATGTACGCCGCGCTATTTTCTCGTCTGTACTCTCGTTACCTTTTGGATGTCTGTTTGCTCTTTTATGTATGGTAGTGGCAAGGGATCATACCTTTCTCGGATTTTGGACAAGCCTCAGATGAAGTTTTTGCCTTCACAATTCTTATGCCAGATTAAGTTGCAACCACTTCTTTCTTCCATAAGATGGCTTTTTTTCTCCTTGTACTGGGTACTTTCTCTTTTTTTTTTTTTTTTTTGGCATTTGCCGTCATGCCAATGAACTCTTGCATTACATGAAGATGTGGGTTTTTCATATCTTCGATGGTGGAAGACCAGCACGGATGATTTCATCCGTACAAACCAGACAAATAACTTGTTGATAAGATAGTAGTCTGTCGATGTTTCTACCTCTTTGTGAAGA
Source organism: Rhodamnia argentea (assembly GCF_020921035.1). Lineage (NCBI taxonomy): Eukaryota > Viridiplantae > Streptophyta > Magnoliopsida > Myrtales > Myrtaceae > Rhodamnia > Rhodamnia argentea. Next base: position 1,026,910 of record NC_063154.1, on the reverse strand, counting down.
GGCTCACCCTAGTGTAACAGAATTTACATTTCTCTGATCCAGCTTGCAATTAATCAAGCAATAAAGGACGCGGATGAAGGTGATTATGCTGAGGTCTCTTTAGAAGAGAAACCTATTCTTGCCCGCACTCGTCACCGGCCAAAATGAGAAGCGTAGACTGCAGAGGCGTTGTGTGTAGTTTTGACTTTAGTTGTGAGAGCAACACACCATGGGAACACCAATCTGGAGAGAGCATGTGATTTATCTTGGCTTCGAATATGTGTAATTTGGGTTTGATAAAATGCACAGACTTGGTATATTTCTTGAGGATAATGTGACAGAATTGAAATGACTTAATCAGTAAAAAGATAAATTAGATCACTTCAATCCGAATGTAATCGATTGAACTGCAGATTGGATGTACTAATCTGGATTTCGACTACACATAAGTCCTTTCTTTAGTTAGTTTCGGATCCAAGGATTCTTTCTTAAGCTAGTCGATTCATGACATGGGTTAACAGAACCTCCCTTTAATGATTAGTCATTTCGAGAAGATGCTACAGGATTTACTTGTCAAATGTCTCAAAACAGATACTCGAAGAGAATACGTCAGAATTTCGGATCAAACACAAGAAAGTGGCAGCATTAAGTGAAAAGTGCCTTAATCGTTTCTATATCCGCATCATCTCCTCTTGGAGGATCTTCATAGCAGAGGCAGGCAAACCTGGAACTACATGGATGTCCTCCTTATCCTCTCCATGAGGAAGGATGAAGACCTCTTCCTTCTCGGGCAGGTTTTCATGCCAGGAAAGAAGCGGCTGTCCCCATCCGAAACCCATCGCATGAAATGACAACCTCGCCACGATTGCGAGAGGGTCGCTGGCCCATGCCCGGGTCCGAGGGAGGGCCACAGCCCTCGGCCAGACTAGGGCGAGGGCTACCGGGGACCTAGATGGCGACCGGTCGGTGGGGTCGTCGGCCCCAACCAAGGTGCTGGCGACCCAAACGACGATTCTCATTGCCCCACAACCGGTGGGGCTCTCTTAATTGAAATTTTCCCTAAAAGAAATTCAAAAAATTATGAAAAATAATTTTGTTCAAAATTGGTTCCTAAGTCTGGGCCAAGGCTTTCAAAGTTGATTTTGTGATTTTACGATTTTTTTTTTTTATTTTTAATTAATTTTTAAAAAATAAAATGATCAAAAATCAGGTGTCAACAGCAGTGTAACGTTACTTGCAAGTTATGTTTTGCTATCAGATATAGCAATTCTCAGTAGGACTAAGCTGTCCATACATCGATATCCTCGGGGTAGTCTAAATGCATTCTTCTTGAACTAAATATCTACATTTTACTTAGCGTAGGGATCATAAGTGATTCACCTAGTTCGAGATGTTGAATTCATTGGTTATCCCAAAGAAATTAGCTAGATCTTTTTGTCAAAGGTAAGAATGCCAAAGGAACCAAGCGTTATCTTCCCAAAAAGAATTCTGTTGCCTAGGCATTACTGATTACTTTTTATAGGTAGAGAATGTCTCGTCTTCTCAGCTTTATATTTCGTAGTGACTGCAAATTTAATTTTTCAGTTGGTTTATTCTTCAGGGCAACCTCGAACGGGGATGAATTCATGTGTAAGCAAGAACTTATTGATGCAGCTGAAGCTAGTGGACTTTCTCGGGCGCCAATTGTGTAGGTTATTTAATCTTTTTGTTTTTCTCTGAATTCGGAGTTTAACAGTTCGTTCTGTAACCACATCACTCTGTTCTTAGTCCAGAAAAAAGGAAAAGGAAACCTGGTCAATTTGGAAGCTCTCCAAGGGACTGGTACAGTGGATGGAGCTGCGTGACGACACTGATAACAAAGGGATTAGTTATGAAATCTAGCTGTCTAGCAAAGTATGGCACTTCTTTTGTCTCGCAATTTTGCTGATGTCTTTTGCTAAGATTTTCTTTTCTTTCACTTTCTTGGGAAAGTACACTAGAAGTGCGATAACTTTTGTACAACGTTCACTTGAGTGTCATAACTTTCAAAACGTTCACTTAAATGCCATAACTTTCAAAAATCGTTCACTTGAGTGCCATATTAATGTGGCAGCCGGAAAAGCTGACGTGGCATGCCGGAAAAGTTACTGTAACACGCCGGAAAGCTGACGTGGCACGCACGAAAAGTTACTGTAGCACACCGGAAAGCTGACGTGGCACGTCGGAAAAGTTATTGTAGCACTCAAGTGAACGATTTTTCTCCGACATAGCATTCAAGTGAACGATTTTGAAAGTTACGGCATTTAAGTGAACGTTTTGAAAGTTATGGCACTCAAGTGAACGCCGTACACAAATTATGGCACTTCTAGTGTACTTTTCCCCACTTTCTTTTATTGGTTTGCAGCCTTGCAGAATCTATCCTTCATTGCACTCCCATTTTTAACTTCTTGGCACATTTATATTTGAATGATTAATAATATTCAATCTGCTACTAAACAATCAAAGCCATCTTTCTTGCTGAAATGAAATGATGATGGGGATTTGGGAGCATCCATTTCCAGTGGCTAGTTGCATATTGTTTTGCAAACTTGGTAGCCCATTGGTTGGTTCACCAATTCCTAACCAACTCACTGAGCCAAATAGGTTTCAATGCCATTCTGACGACCTCCTACTTCAACTTTGAGGGATTTTTTTTTTTTAAGGAACAATGCAGATAATCTAGATTAGTTGCATTTTGTTTTGCAAACTTGGTAGCTCATTGGTTGGTTCACCAATTCCTAACCAACTGACTGAGCAAAATAGGTTTCAATGCTACTCTGACCACCTCCTACTTCAACTTTGAGGATTTTTTTTAAGCAACAATGCAAAGAGCGCACCCCCCCTACCAATCCCTTTCATGTCCTGTATAAAAGCCCCACAAATTCCACTGCCAATGACACAAAAAAAAACACATAAGAGAAGCAGAATGGCGAGGGTCGAGCTCCATTTATGGGTGGCGGTGCTTTTGGCAGTGACAGCCGGTATGGCCATCTCAGGCGCTAACAACAGTGGGCGATGGCCGAGCAGCAATGCCAAGGTGACATGCAGGGCCACTTCTTTCAATGCTTGCCTTCTTCCTGAAGAACAACCGCAGACACAGCCTTCACAAGGGTGCTGCGATGCGGTCAAGGACAGCAACGTGTGTTGCGTGTGCAAGCATTTGTCCCACAAGCAGCACCTCAATATGGATAACTCCGTGTTCGTCGCAAAGTATTACGGGCAGATTATTCTTGGTCTAAGTAGGTTTTCGCCTCACATGTGGGCTTGCCCTTCAACATCCATTGTCTTCATGGATCGTATAACCTGCAAATAGTGGTCAATTTAAGAGTAAGGTTACTAATTGAGTTCTTGAATTTGAATGTTGAGCAACACGCAGGCGCCAGAGAAACGAGTTATCTCTCGTTCTGGTTACCTTTGCATTGCGTGCCGCGGCTTGCTCAATATTCAAATTCAAGAACTCAGTTATGAACCTTACCCTTAAATTGACCACTATTTGCAGGGACAATGGATGTTGAAGGGCAAGCCCAGACGTGAGGCGAAAACCTACATAGACCAAGAATAATTTGCCCGCAATACTTCGCGACAAACACGAAGTTCTCCATATTGAGGTGCTGCTTGTGGGACAAATGCTTGCACACGCAACACACGTTGCTGTCCTTGACCGCATCGCAGCACCCTTGTGAAGGCTGTGTCTGCGGTTGTTCTTCAGGAAGAAGGCAAGCATTGAAAGAAGTGGCCCTGCATGTCACCTTGGCATTGCTGCTCGGCCATCGCCTTAGCGCCTGAGACGGCCATACCGGCCGTTGCTGCCAAAACCACCGCTACTCATAAACGGAGCTCGATCCTCTCCATTCTGTTTCTCTCTTGATGTGTGGGCTTGTGTGTTTTTTGTGTCATTGGCAGTGGAATTTGTGGGGCTTTTATACAGGACATGAAAGGGAGTGGTTCGGGCTGCGCTCTTTGCATAGCAAAAGAAAACATATGTCAACCATTGACATTTATGCATATTAGCAAAAGAGAGAGCACCAATGTCAGTATCCAAATCAGATCCATATTGTCCTATCTGTTTTCACCTTTGTTGTTAAAAAGATGTGCTACTCTTATCAATCATATAATTTACATAACTTTCATTCTGTTGATAGGCAACACAAGTAACAAACTTTCTCCTTTTCCTGGGCATTCATGGGGAACTAATAAAGAGGCACTACTTTTAGAGCTTCGTTGCTCTTGCTTTCTTCCGTGAAAATCATAAGGAGGCATGAAAAAATGAGATCATTCCTCTGACCGCGCCTCTCGTGCTCCCACTTCATAGAACGCCTCATCCATGACATGAGTGGATAGCTTGGCAGCATATTCTCCAGAACAACTTCTTAAACCTTGCGATAACCTCTTCCCTAAGGAAAGCGGTGTTTGGGTTATAGATGAAGACGATGTTGTCTAGCACCATAAACTGCCCTTCAACAAACGAACGAGGGTGCAGGTCACGTCGGAAGATGGTTGAGGAACTGAGGGTATTTGTTACAGGACAAAGCACTTTATTTTGGTTTTTAAGAACAGATCAACTTGTTGGGCATGATGTGAATTATTTGTTTGTTCATCATTTTCCACACACAGCTTCATGTATACATCAAAATCTGCCGACAAGAATATTTAGGAGCTTAAAAACCAAATTAAGCCCACATTGTTTAGGGATCATGTTCTCCTAAATAACTTCTCAGCACATATTCAAATAATTAATAGTATTCAATCTGCTACTAGCCATTCAAAGCTATCTTTCTTGTAGAAATGAAATGATGATGGGGATTTGGGAGCTTCCATTTCCAGTGGACTATATAAATGTAGTGATTATTCAACCATAGAGCAACCAGGTGAAAAGTCTACTTGAATGACTACCTATTTCCACAATGGCTAAGGCATCTTACTTCGTATAAAAAGTTGCATTTCATGGAGTGAGAAACACAGGATGAAGGTGCACTAGTTGTTACGAGAATCCGCTACCTTTCTGCTATTTTCATACATAGGAGTAACTCCTAAATAGATAGATGTGGAAGCATCAAGATTAATGACTTTGCAGATCATGTTCTCTCATTCATCTCTTAGTAGCCTTTCAAACAGTTAATTAATTACTTGAGGGATCTTGACCTGGCCAGATATTTATGATGTGATAGCTTTGTGCAGAATCAGATCAATTAGCAGAATCCCACCATATAGTAAACGTTTATTCCCATATATTATTCTCACTACATTTCCACTTGAACAACATGCAATGTATAACTCAAGTTACATTGAAAATGAGCAAATTATTCTTGGTCTATATAGGTTTTGCCTCACATCTGCGCTTGTCCTAGGTTCATGACTGAGTTCTTCAATTTGAATGCTGCTCACGCAGAAGCTAGAGAAACAAGTTATTTCTCATTCTGGTTATAGCAATTTTTTTTTTAAATGTCGCGAGAATACTAACTTCTAAAATATGCTTCACCTTGTAAAAGTTACATGCAATTTAAGTGCTCATCAAAAGAAAGGAGAACAACAACAACCAATTTGACCTTTTAAAGTAACAGGAAATTCTTATTTTTTTCAAAAATCATAAGTTTTATTTTTTATTGAGAACATATTAGTAAACACTTTTCGCCTTTTGATCATTTTTTGTTTTCTCTTTTCATTCTTTTATTTTATAATTGTTTCATTATTTATCTTTTTCTTTTTTTATCTTTTTTTTTTCCTTATGGTTTCGGCCAGTCACGGCCATGGTGACCTGTTGTAGGCCAGCTTGAGGCTTGGCTGGTCCCGGCGATCTCGAGACCCGCAAGCTCTAGCCTCGCTACCAACTTGTCGACCCACGTCATGGCAGATCGTCGGGCTGTCGCCATCATTGAGGTCTGCAATCGGCGGAGGACGAGGGAGAAAAGAAAAAGAAGAAAATTTAAAATTTAAAAAGAAAAAGAGGAAGAAACAAAAATTAATTATAAGATCTTCAAAATTTTAAAAATAAATAAATAATGAAAAGAAAATAAAAAATTAATTATAAAAAAGGAAAATGTGAAAGAGAGAAATAATGAAAGATGAGGAGAATGTTTTCATGAGTGGACAATAATTGTCAAACTGTTTTTATAGACTAGTTTATTTTTTCGCGAACCAAAGGCCAGAAAATCCAAAAAAATGCTTTCCTAGAAGTTCTTTTCGGCGAAACAAACGGAGCCTAAACCCGACAAAAAGAACCGAGTTGTAAAATGTTTTTTTCTCTTTCAGTGTTTTTGTGTGTGTATCTATATAATGAATAACCACTTCATAATATGTGAATAATATTATTTGACTAATTTATAACATTAATATTCTATACTAAGATGATTTTACTAGTTTCATTTAAATCTTCCACATTCTCAACAGTCTTAGTTTTCTTTCCTAAAATGAGACAGATCACATTATGTCTTGCTTCTATTACTTTTTTCCCATTTTCGCCCACGTTTATATATTTATGTGCTATTTTTGCCGGATTTTAGAGATACCGATTCATAAGTTTTATCTTTTTATTGAGAACATATTAGTAAATCTTTTCGCCTTTTGATCATTTTTCGTTTTTTTCTTTTCATTCTTTTGTTTATATAATTTTTAATTATTTATCTTTTCTTTTTTATTTTTTTCTTATGGTTTCTGCCACTCACAAGCGGGCTCGATGCTTGGCTAGTCCCGACAATCTCGAGCTCGCTCTGCCCGCGACCTCCAACCTCACTGCCCGCTCGCCGACCTACGTAATGGCGGATCGCTAGGCTATTGGCCATCGCTAAGGTCCGCGATCAGCGGAGGAAGGAGGAAGGAGCGACAAGCAGAGGAAGGAGGAAGAATGAGAAAAAAAAATTAAAAAGAAAAAGAGAAAAAAAATTACTAATAAAAATTTCAAAATTTTTAAAATAAATAAATAATGAAAATAAAATAAAATAATAATTATAAAAAAGGAAAATGTGAAAGAGATGATGAATGAAAGATGAGGAAAATGTTTCCATGGGGTGGACAATATTTTTCAAACTATTTTCGTAGACTAGTTTATTTTTCACGAACCAAAGGCCACAAAATACGTTTTCTTGAAAGTTATTTTTTTGCGAAACAAACGGAACCTTAATATATTTCAATTTTGAAAGAACCCATTTTATCTTATAAAGATCGGTAAAATGACATCTTAAGTGTTAATATTTATGTACGACACTCACTTTGACGCCAATATTTTTTTTGAATCACTTAAGTACCAATTTATTTGAAAAATGATTATTTAAGTGCTAACTAGGTCGCCAAAATTTCTTGCCGTTGGCACTAAAGTAATCATTTTTCTCTGATTTGGCACTAAAGGGATCATTTTTTTGGATCACTTAAGTACCAATTTTTTTATAAAATAATTATTTAAGTGCCAACTCCAAAGAGATCCTCGGAATTTCTCACCGTTGGCACTAAAGTTGTCGTTTTTTTCTCCGATTTATCACTTAAGGATCCTAAAAAAAATATTGGCACCAAAGTAAGCACCGCAAATAAAAATTGACATTTGAGATGTCCTTATACCTATAAAAATCTGACAAAAAGAACCGAGTTTTAAAATGTTTCTCTTTCTATATATATTTTTGTGTGTGTGTGTGTATATATACGAAAGTGGGTAGAGAGGAAGACTGGAAGGTGGCATGGCAAGTGGAGGAGGAGGTCATTGAGGAAAGTTGAAAATGGCGATCCAAAGCTGCCACCGGCACAAAAGCAAGAAGACAATAATAAACTCTGAATGATTTAAGTCCACTTTCAGCAAACGTCGGAGATATTAAGAAGAAGTTCTACGTCTACCGCCAAAGCAAGACATGGTTTGAAGAAAACAATGGGCGCAGAAGCTAGAAGGGTTTGGGCCTAGACATATATTGGCAGCCTCGTCCAAAAAATCATTAGTCGAAAAAAGTTGTGGCCCAATTCGAAGACAAATGGCCTTGTAAGGTCCACCATTTAATGAATAATTAACTGTTAAATCGATGATCCTAGCGAAGATGAAACCTGATTTGGACGCATTAATCCGCAAATGAGCAGAATTAATCGTCTTGTACAGAGAGTAATCATTCAAGTTTTTGTCAAAAGTAGAGAGGTATCCCTGTCGGAAGAACATGAGAGAAACCCATTAATCAGTCCTTGTATGTGAGTAATTTAATGGTCAACACAACGCAATCAGACAAAGATTAAGAAGCAAAAGAGAATATTTCAAGGAGCACACACTCACAGCCATTTGAAGGTTAGGGGCATTTTGGTAAAATGTCATCGCAAGCGCGCGGTGAAAGATGAGGAAAGGCCATGAGATAAGACGACGACTCGCCCCACGGACACGCCATGGCGAGCCTCCTCCCCTGCTTCAACTGCCACTCTCTCTCCCATCCTCTCCCCGCACGTACGTCCCTCAAGCCTCCGCACGTGCGATTCTCCCCTCCGGCGGGACTATCTGGCGGCCGCGCCGACAGAGGCGTCCGGTTGGTGGCTCGCGCCGGCCCGAGCTCGAGCAGCTACGTGTTCGTGTTCGTGTTCCCTCTTTCTCTCCTGGTCGCCACCATCTTCGCCTCCATCAAGATCGCCGATAAGCTCGATAGAGACTTCCTCGAGGAGGTAGATACTCCATTCTTAGCTCCTTTTTCTCCGGATTTCCCGCTGTATTTTTCCTGGTTTTGTGGAGGTGATGACTTTCAAACCTCATCGAAGGTGATGCTCGTTGCTTGCTCGATTGTTGAGGTAGTTGTGTATAGTACGAGAAAATCAGTTTAATTAAAGATGTTAACTTTTCTGAATTGGTTTAACAAGGTGAGAAATCCGCTTTCTGATATCGTGAATCGATTTTCGAGTTATTGTGAGTAAAGTCTTGGCTTTTAAAAGACTGCAATTCGCACAAATATACATACTTAATTTCCTGAGTTTCTTCTATATTCGAGAGCTGGTAGAATGCTAAAGACATCCATTTCTTGTAGAGAACAGAAACAGACAATTTTCTTTCTTGCAGTGTGAAATTCAATGGTCAGTTCATGTTTGCCAGGGAATGGGGCAATTCATGTTTCTTATCTTTTAGCTTTAGCTGATTAGTCGACAGCCTCGCAGCGCACAACGAGGATTTAATGTTACTGACATAACAAGACCCCTCATTCTTTTCTGGTTTGCCAAGAGTTCTAGACATTCATGGCTCAGTCTGCTGAGTATTGCTATCATCTTGATTTGCACGTCAAAGGACAGTAAGTTGCCAGCAGATAAATGGACCAATAAGGATATAATTTAGTTTGTGAACTACAAGGATATAGTCTGCTTTGCTTTTCTCTGTTGTGAGTTTGCGACCTCAAGATAGAGAAGTTTTTCTTTTCAGACAGGATTGCATATGTACGGCACAATATTTTCTCGTTTGTGCTCTCGTTACGTTTTGGATGTCTGTCTGCTCTTTTTTGTGTGGTAATGGCAAGGAATCATACCTCTCTCAGATTTTGGAGAAGCCTCAGATGAAGTTTTTGCCTTCACAATTTTAATGCCAGATTAAGTTACAAGCCTCAGCTTGTCCTGGGAATTTTTTTTTTGCATTTGCCTTCACGCAAATGATCACTTGCATTACATAAAGATGTGGGTTTTTCATTTCTTTGATGGTGGAAGACCAGCATGTTTGATTTGATCCGTCACTTGGGACAAACCATACAAAGAACTCGTTGATAAGATAGGAGTCTGTCGATGTTTCTACCTGTGTGTGTGAAGAGGCTCACCCTAGTGTAACAGAATTTACATTTCTCTGATCCAGCTTGCAATTAATCAAGCAATTAAGGACGCGGATGAAGGTGATGATGCTGAGGTCTTTTTAGAAGAGAAACCTGTTCTTTCCCGCTCTCGCAACCGGCCAAAACGAGAAGCGTAGACTGCAGAGGCGTTGTGTGTAGTTTTGACTTTAGTTGAGAGACCAACACACCATGGGGAACACCAATCTGGAGAGAGCAGTAGCATCCTTGTAGTTTCATGTGATTCATCTTGGTTCTGAATATGTGTAATTTGGGTTTGATAGATGGATTGGAATAACTTAATCAATAAAAAGATAAATTAGATCACTGCAATCCGAATGTAATCGGTTGAACTGCAACCTGGATGTACTAATGTCGATTTCAACTGCGCATTTAACTAGTCGTTTCTTTCGTTAGTTTCTAATCCAACGATTCTTTCTTAAGCTAGTGGATTCATGACATGGGTTAATTGCTAATAAACTGCAGAGCCTCCCTTTATTGGTTAATCTTTTGGAGAAGATGCTACAGGATTTACTTTTCAAATGTCACAAAACTCGACCCCCCCAAAAAAAAATATCTCAAAACAGATCCTCAAAGAAAACAAGTCAGAATTTGGGATCAAAAGCAGAAAATAACGGCATTAAGTGAAAAGTGTCTTAATCATTTCTATTTCCGCATCATCTCCTCTTGGAAGATCTTCATAGCAGAGGCAGGAAAACCTAGAACTGCATTGATGTCTTTCTTATCCTTCCCATGGGGAAGGATCAAGAGCTCTTCCTTCTTGTGCAGGTTTCGTACCTGGAAAGAAGCGGCTCTCCCCATCCAAAATCTGTCGTATGAATTGACAATCTCGACCAAGTACTAGTTACGAAGTTGCAATCAGGGGACACCCTCGATCGGTTTATTTCAAAGTGAAAAAGCTGACCTGATATTACTATCCTTCATCATCTTGATTGCATCTTAAATTAGCCGCACAATGAGTTAATCATATTTCATCTCCCTGGAAAATCGAGTGGGCTTCCATTACTTCATTTTCACCAAATTGATCTCTTATACAGATTTGACTAGTTCATGAGATGGGTTAATTGCTAATAAACCACAAAACATCATCTTTATATATTGATCCTTATACACTCGATATGAAAGAAATGCCAAAGGATTTACTTTACAAAATGTCTCAAAGCAGATCCATAAGAAATCACATCTAAAATATAAGGTATAATGCAGAAAATAACAGCATCAAGTGGAAGGGTCTTAACCTTTCCTATATACGCATCATCTCCTCCTGGAAAATCTTCATAGCAGGAGCAGGCAAACCTAGAACTACATTGATGCCTTTCTGATCCTTCCCAAGAGGAAGGAGCAGCATAACTTCTTTCTCAGGCAAATTTACGGGCGCCGAAATTAGCGGTTCTCCCCAGCCAAAATCTGTCTTATGAAATGACAACCTTGACCAGGTAGTAATCAAGACGCTGCAAGCAAGAGTAGGTCGCGATAGTTTCGTTTCAAAGTAATCAATGACCGACTTGACATAGCTCTCGGTGACCATTTTGATTGCCTCTTGAATTAGCCCCACAGTGAACGATAGTGGCTTCTCCACAATTTCACCCGCTCGGCGGATCAAATGGGCTAACATTATTCCATTCCCAAAATACCCTTTCGGAAGCGGGGGATCAAATTTGGCACGCATGTCAACAGCAAATAGCAGCTTGGTTTGTTGGTCAGGCAGCATACTGAGTGCTTTGGTCCTAGCAATCCATAAAAAAGCAGAGAGTTTCGAAAGTGGTGCATTTCTTCAATACTCCATCTCCCATCACCTTGGCCTTTAATTTCTCGATCTTGTCAGCATCAAAGCAGAAGGAATCATATAGCAGCTCATTGTTCTTGTAAAGATCCACGCAGTTAGACCTGTCTTCGATCTCACCGAGTTCCTGGTGTGAGTATTCGACCTTTGGTGGGTTCCTGGATTTGAGAATGGTTCTGTCCAGGAATGGTGGAATCGATAGAGGCAAACCCCTCGCTGTTTCAGCCCATGAATTGATGAATTCCATCGCCGCAATCCCATCAAACATGCAATGGTTCATACACAGCCCCAGAGTAAATCCTCCGCATTTGAACCTTGTCACCTGTTGCATGTATAAAATTTAGAACAAGAAGTTTTTGTGAATTACCTTCAATATCCAATCCTATCCGGAGGACATGAGCCTAGTTTAAGAGATGATGCACACATAAATGCACATGCTCTCCTGCAGAGGGAACATACTTGGAGGGATCTTTGTATAAAGTTGAGTCGAAGTATCTCAGTCTCTATCATTTCCTAACCATGATACAGTAATACTCTGCGACAAGATGCGCATAGTTTTATTGCAAGACTCAAAACTAGCAAATGCTCAGGCAAGAACATTTTCAATAAAACTTAGACTGACCTTGTAGGGACATGCATCGGAAAACAACAGTGAGGAAAGTTTCACAAACCTGAGCCAAGACAAGAGGCATCTCAAGTATGCTATTTGCACTAGGAATGTCATAGACCAACTTCCCTAGTCTCTCAGGATCGGGCTTTGTCATGTCCCTGAGTTCACTCAGTGAGCAATCCACCTCGGCCACAACAAAAACCACACCTTCTCCGTTGCAATCCACCACCAGCCTCCCTGCAGGGCCGATTGTGAGCCTCCCTGCAAGAGGGTAGTAATGCACAAGAACCTCTGCGAATGCATTCTTGATCACCTCACCAGCCTGTTCGTTCCCTTTTCCATTCAACTCGAAGCAATAGACGGTTCAGACTACTGAAAGGAGGACAATGTCCCAGTTCGTGAGGAAGTATAGCCCTCTCTTTGTTTCTTCTGCAGGAGAAATGAGTGTTGGCTCACCTTGTTTTACGCCAAGTTGAATCACTTGGCCATTGGAGTAATAATTCTCCGTGAAAGAAGACTGTTCAGGCTAATTTCAGAAACTATAGGCACAAGCTCAATAAACAAGATGGGATTAAATAAAGTTTAAAACTTAGCATTATTCATCTTGACGTAAGAAAGAATGTGATCCGAGTGAATTGTGGGTATGAATGCGTAGAAAAATGCTAAGAAAAGTCCGACCATGTGACTGGATTGAGACATATCCATAAGAACTTCTTGTGTTACCTTATTTTTTCCGAAGGAAAGGAGGCGGCCAAGATTAGCGTTCCTTCTAAGCTACCTCACTTCACTGCAAGAGGCTGATATATCTGGACAATGGATTGATAATTTGTCGGATTAGCGAAGTTTCATGTATTTAGGATATTAAATTGGGCAGTTCAAATGTTAAATAAAAAAAAGGAGATAAATGATTTCTTTCGTGAAACCATGTCAAACTTGACATTGATTTTCTTCTGTTACCTTATTTTATCCTAATTGTTTCTTTCACGAATATAATTCCTTGCTATGATTACTTGGAGTTGAAGAACTCTTGTTTTAGGCACGGCTTTCTTAGATAATATGTAAAACTTGAGTGGCTCGCTACATCACGGCCACTTGACATGGTGAAATTGCCCCCCATCGAATCCAGCTTCGGTCCTGCCCGGGTGCTGTACTGAATTCGCTCACCGAAGCATTCTGATCTCCTGTACTTTGTACTCCAGCATGATGTGAATTCTTCCTAATTTAATCTAACAAGCAACAATACATGTGAATGAACCCGAATCTTAGATCTATATATTTATTTTTCTGAAGCCAATAATGCTCTTTTATTTTTATTATATCTTGTCCCCAATATCACTGTCGCAGATTATCTGAATCCTGACGTTGTCGGCATTTTCCATTTACTTACCCTTAATTAGATATTGAATAAAGAACAAGAAGTTAGAATATCAAATGGAAGACTGAGTCTTGATGCAGAGAACTGAAAAGTTATTGACATGTCGTTAGGAATATAATACAAGTATATTTTTAATAAGAGACGATGGAAACTGTAGGACAAGAAAAATCTGGACACATCATATTATATTGGCAGATGGTTATTTTGAGCTATTAAATTTGGATCATCCTGGAATTCCAGTGAGCCATAGCTTAGTTAGTGCTAGTGAGTAATAGTAGCCATATCAAACAGCTGGCTTTAATTGATGGACAAAGCCAATATGCATTATATGTTCAGGCACTAAATAGTACATCCCAAGATTAAGAGGGCAAAACTAAGAATCATTGTCAGTGATGAAACATACTCCTGCTTCTATATCTTTGCCTCTGTTGAAAAAAAAAAAAAAAAAACAGTTTGAGGCACTGTATACAGAAGCTTTTCTGTTCGACAAGCAACTTTATCCTACCAAAACATGGAAGAGCCCATCAAAATCGGAGGCGCGACTCTCCGTTCCCCCCGAAAAAAACAAAGAACGAATATAATTTCTGATTTTTCTCTATACAAACAACTTTATGAAACTGAAGATCCAAAAAGCAGTAATCCCATACCTAAACACAGCTATAGATTCCTGAAGTGCGAGACTAACCCTCTTGTTATCTCTTCTGCTGCTCCAATATTGATTAGCTTGTTTACGTGCGCTGATGAAAATTTCCCTCTTGCGCGAGCCTTCTCCATCTCTGGGAACCCAAGTCCTGCTACTTTTTTTTTTATCAAACAGCCATTTTATCTGTTTTCATTAATCAGAGAACCTGCATCGACTCGCTTTTGTGAATCTAAAACACAAGAAAAGAAAGACTCCCTCACCACAATAGACTACTCAATTGCATGCATATGAGGAGTTCAACAGTGTGAAATAGACACGAACTGATCAATATTCTGAACTGCGCTACATGAATTTTATTCACAAATGCCAGAGATGGGTAACTCAAAACAGCGAGATTTAGCAATCATGATTGTCAATGTGGTAAAAGATCGAGCCTATTAAGCAAAACCAGCAATGTCCACTGGCTGTAGAAACCACTAGAGAGGAGACAGAGTGCACAGGTGTTTCTCTTGCCACACGCATTCTCTATAAGCAGCAATATCTTCGCAAGGACTTGAACAAGTTGGCTTCAAGATCACACCCTAGCTAAAACTAACATCACAAAAGTGCCTTTTGAAGCCTCAGTTCACGAGACACGATCATGAGCAAAACCTTCAGGATCACACCATAGCTAAAACTAACATCACAAAAGTGCCTTTTGAAACCTCAGTTCGCGAGACACGATCATGAGCAAAACGAATTGGCGCGATCTATCGAGAGGAATGTATACATAACATAATCAAACCCCAATGGCTGTCTCATACTATTACCCCAAACTACGACACTTTCTGCCAAACCATGAAGTGGGAGCATTGAAAACTACTAACTTCAGAACATTGAAAACACTAACTTAATTTTAGTTTACAAGGTAAAATATTCAAAACATTGAAAACACTAACTTCATTTTCAGTGGCAATGCAACTGAACAATACCAGCTTCATAAGCAAAATGACCCACGTTGCGGAATAGGAATAAGAAGCAAAACCACCACCACACACATAAGAGTCACCTAAAACTGATCGATCATGAACAGTTAACAAGTTCCTAAACAGAAAAATTATTCGCACGGATAAGCAACAACAGCCTCAATTCTCTCTTAGCATAATCAGTAAAACATTAGGAATTGAAAGAGAGACAAGTTGGGTCAATCAAGAATCGAGTAAAATAAATCTTGCCCCACATAGAGATCATGATGGAAGAGTAACTCAGTAATGTTAAGCTAGTCTCTTACACTCCTTTCCAAGGCAACACCTAGAGGCGATTCAGATGACGCGACTAACAAACACAAAATAGGAACAAAAGAAGAGAAAGATTCTTGCTTTCTTTTTACCGAATGTACCTGGAGTACAAGGGTCATGGTAGAAACGGTGAGCGCTTTCTTTGTAAAGATAACGATTGGGGTCGTACTTCCGACGAGGAGGGCAGTTCCACCACCTGCCCATAAAACCCCGAAACCAAGACAACCTCACATTCACTGTTTCATAGAGACTACAGAGCACCCTTCACTAGTTCACTCTCGGTCTCTGTCCGAGAACCGAGAGTGAGAGAGAGAGAGAGAGATGGCTTTGGTGTCGATCAGAAGCCAGTTCAAATGTGGGCATGTGGAGTGTAAGTGCCGCGAGTTTGGGGGTTTTCGAAGTCTCCGGCTTAAACAGTTCATGGGCCTCGAAGGCGCTCCATTTTTCAGCTTCCGGATAGGTAAGGCTGCTTTGTTAGTTAGGATAACAATCAAGTAGGATAAGATTTATCATGTACTGTGTGTTTGGCTTCTGTTTAAAATGAGATGGAAGGAATATGGCCTGGATGGATTGTCCTTGCGAGATCGAAAGGATCAAAGTTGTATCAACTTGTGCATTAAAGCTCTCGATCAATTTGGTAACAGCACTTATAGGGTTACTGGTGTTTTTCCTTTTTCTTTACAATTCTTCGTCTAAAATACTCGAAAATTATAATTTTAATATCATATTTGTGAGATATCTTTCTATTAATTTTCCTTTTTCATAGTCCAAAAGTCTTTGATAACGCAATGTTGTATCTTCACGGGCACAACGAGACCGTCGTCACCGGCCAAATCTGGCCAAAGCGAGGGTGGGCGAGGGTCATGACGCCCTCGCCGTGGTCCGCAAGGGCTTCACAGCCTCCACCCTCGCCGGCCCTCACCCATGGGCTTGTTACGCCCATTGGCCCTTCGCCGTCCCCGGGCAAGGCTGGATACCCCTATCGGCCCTAAGCTAGCGAGGCCGCAGCCCTTGAAACCAGAAACCAAAAAAAATTCAAAATTCTTTTATAAAATTATTAAAAATTATCAATATCAACATCGATTGTACCACATAGGATAGTCAATGTTCACATCAACAATTTCGGATCAAAATTGATCGGATTGACTCAATTCGCATAAATACAAAATATTTAGAACTAAATTGGCACTAATACAAAAGATTTAGAACTAAATTGGCACCAATAAAAGGTTTAGGACTGAATTGACAACCATGCAATAGGTTTATGACTGAATTATCATCAATAAAAGATTTATGACTGCATTGACACAAATATAATTGGTTTAGGACTTTTTTGACACTTTTCCCTAAACCAGTTCATGGAGTAGAATGTGCTTCGACAATCCAAATTGCAATATGCAACAACTTTTCTTGTGTCCGTTTTGAGATCTTTTACATATCGAGTACTGATAGTGATAGGTTTAACCCCGATTCCGATAGCAATTAGGCAACGACTAGGTTGCTTATTTATTACCGTGTCACATGTAAAGACCCAACTTCTCTCTTGCCCTACCCCATCTCTCAACTATATTCAAACAGTTAACGTATGTTCCCCATAAGGGACGTGAAGCCCCGTCAAAGAGAAGCCGCATTTGAAGAAATTGAACATGAGGCGGGAGAGATAGTTAGAGCTTCCGAAAGACTCTGGTTCGTCTGTCAGCTACCGTCCAAGCAAAGCAAACACTAATAGCAGATATCCAATGGCGCAAGTCTTTTGAAAACATGACTAGAAATGAACGATTTCGGGTTCCATACAGGTTTCATCGGGAACTTAGAACTTATCCATCGGAACAGGTTTTTTATTTTTTGGAACCTAAAACCCACCGTCTATACCCTGGAACCTATCATGTCACAGCTTTTAGAGTCGGTTCCGAAGTTTATCAGATTCCACCTATATTTTTAATTGAACAATTATGATAAATTATCACATTTAATAATCACCACTTGCTGCTACAATTCACTAAGTACAACTCATATTTAGAAACACGAATAAATATGAAACATTAATAAAGTAAAAGTCACAATCATAAATATATCGAAAATAGAAGCACATACTAAAGGTTCCAAATTACACACTATTAACATAAGCCACGAAATACCGCAGGATCACGCAAATACATATACCAAGAAAAAAGAGAAACTCATTCTAAGTTCCAAGTTCAGGTTCCATCTACCTAGAACATGAAATCTACCAATCGAAATAGGTTCTTCAATTTTTGGAGTCTGGAACTTATCTTGCATAACTTGAAACCTAGAACTGAACAGATTCCACATAGATTCGTTTCCCGATTCTAAGTTCTACCTTGAAACAATGCTTACCCCTAAACATGGCAATATTGTTAACTACTCAAAAATCCATTCTTAAATGATAAAAGAAAGTTGACGCCAGAGGTATTGATGAGATACAATTAAGTATAAAAATATTTGTTAAACCGTGAAACATCGGTCTTTCTTATCGGCTGGGACCATAATTGGGGGTTGGAGCCATAAATATTGTCCACAGATTCTGATATGATTATAAAAAATAAAAATAAAAAAAGATCATGTATTCTGTTCATGGGTGTAAACATCACAATGTGTTGTAAGTCCAAAAAGTCTAGGATTGCTCAAACCTTCTAGGCCACACCATTCTCTCATCAGTGAAAGCAGAGAGGGTGGTCTCCCACCAAAACCCGTAACCATCCCAAGTGTCCTCACTGCCAACGAACGCACTTTCCTCTGGACTTAGACCTAACCAATCTACGACAAGCACATGGTCTGTTCGTCCTTAGAAATTGCAGAAAAAAAGAACAACATTGAATTGACTGAGGTAGATTGGTCAATCCCACTTGAGAAGAGGCAGCGTCCATCCAAAAAGTCATTCAACGAGCACCCTTTCGTGTAATTATTAGTGCTTTTCTCACTACTCCAAGATGGACCCAGCAAATTCGTGCTCCGACATAATGTGGAAAGCTAAGGACAATGTTGACAATGTTCTTGTGCTTGGGAATTCACTGCTTGTAGATCACTCCCTCTTCTCATGCATGAACACAGGCTAAGGAATTGACATCATGTCTCTTTTGATGTATGAAAAGTTGGAAGCTCTGCAGACATCCGGAACTTGTGTACAAGTTCCATGTGGCGGTGAAAATGAGAAGCCATATGGTATTGGTAGTAACCATCATTGAATTGGAGGAGAGCAATAGGTTTATTGGAGTGCGTAGCAGAAGTCCGATACCTTCACTTGAAGAGGGAGCCAACGAGGAGTCTAACTTCGAGCATGTCAACATATTCAGTTGGACCCACATTCACTCAAAAGCTTAAGCCATCAAGTTATGAAACGACCACAGTAAATTAATTATTATGACCACATCAATTCTTTGATGTGAATTTTTTTAATACCACTCACACGTTTCTAGGTACATTTTGAATTTATATGGAAAGAGGATTTGCTCTTTGTGTCAAAGGCACACCATTAGACAATAAAAGTACTAAGAAACAAATGGAAATGGAAGCAACTATATGCCAATGAGTTCACAATCATTGAGATAAGATGTGGCCAAAGTATAGTTGGGTGATTAATTTATCTTGAATGGTAATCTTTGTGAGTTGGGTACTTCAAAATTTCCGAGAAAAGTTGGCATGGGTACTTCAAATTTCCTAGAAAAGTTGGCATGCACCTCTCTCTCTCTCTCTCTCTCTCTCTCTCTCTCTCTCTCTCTCTCTCTCTCTCTCTCTCTCTCTCTCTAAATAAAGAAAAACAGCCTTTCCAATGAGCAGGTGACTCAAAGAATGAATTCTACTTCTCCATTTGCATTTCTTCCCGATAAACGTTCTGATGAGTGGGACTTGAGAGGAAGCAAAAGCTGCATTATTTTTAGCAAGAAAGGGACTGTAGATGTGAAGATCTTCCGGGAAGGTTTTTATATTTTTGACCATATAAATAGTGGACAAGAGAAGTTGCAGAAGGAAAAGATGTTGATAGCCACATGGGATTGGAAAAGCATCACACCCATTCCCACAAAGATATTCCGTATATTTTTCTTTCTCGTCCATGCTTTCGGAACAAATAATATAATGTATATAGAATGTATATGATAATAAAGTGAAACTGACACCTATTCCAATGATTAGTGGTGATGTACAAATAATGTGATCAAGTTAAATACACATGAGAATAAAAAAAATCCATTGATTTATTGGGGGAATGTTTAATGAGACTTTTCACCAAAATGCGCATTCTAGCTTAAAAAAAAATCACCACATGAATGAAAATGAATGAAGATTGGAATCAAGATTTCATTGTGAGTTGGTTCGGTATACTTTAGGGTAACTTATATTTTAACTCTGACCTTCAGTAAATTTTGCAGACTTAACCCAAAATAATAAAATCTTTTCAAATATTCGAACAATAACATGTAAAACTTTTCATAAAGTGAAGATATTCTTTCGGAACTTGAATAATATTTTTCATTTTCAAAGTTCGATATAAAGGTAGAAGTAGAGGTATGAAAAAAATGCCCCAAATAAGAAGCTTAAGTGGCTTATTCTCACTGTTCATGCTCAGATTATACATTCTTTATGAAAGGATGGTTATCTTATTATCTTAAATGGTTTTCGTAATATAAATTCAATATTCATTATTCTCCCATGTGGATTAAACTCTTTTACCAATTCGTTTTTCCACCCTTTTGCAATACGCAGAAGCTTTCTTCATCGATTGGTTTGTGAGGTTTGTTTGGGAATGGGTATGAAGTAATACTTCATGTACTTAGGAAGTGGGTTGACCTCTTTAGTTAAAGTTCAAACCCCGCTGGATAAATCCACATTGAATTATAGTATTAGTAGTCTTAGCTAGGGCATAATCTTTTAAGATGGGATTAGGGCAATACACTCGAAAAGCAAAGATGCACTGTCCAGTGTCCACGGCACGAGATCTGCTTTTGACGTCAACTTATTCGTGGTGTGCTTCCCACGTTCGAATGCTCGCACTGCGTCCTTCGGAAGCAACTCTTTGGAAGGAAACCCTTTTTTTCTTTTTCCTCTTTAGCTTTACCTTAATGGCTTTGTCATCCCGAGAGGGAGCTTTACACTCCCACTAGAGAGATGGGTAAGGACATGCAAATCTTACATAGTATCATGTTTGCTTTGTTTTCTCTGTAATTTTCAGATAACTGGATCTTTTCCTCGAAGAGACGCTAGCACGCGTGGACCCTTGCATGCATGCATTCAATCTACCATGGCAACTACAGATCATGGCTCTGTTTCGTTCATCTTTCCCGAGGGGTTTTGAATTTGACAAGTTTTTTTTAGACCCCTTTGTTCAAATGTTAACCTTGACAAAGCTGAAAACCCAAAATAGGTGGCGACCTGCCTTGGGCTGTCAGCATTTGCAGGAGGCTATTCTTAAGATTAAATAAAAAAAAGTTCTTCCAAAACTACCATTACCAATTTTTTTCATTTTCTAGTTTTGCCCTCATTGTTATTGTTCATCTTCTTTGCTCAAGAGCCGCAGATGAGGCCACACAATCCAAGTGACTACCTAGTTAGCATGACCTCAAGCAGCCCTCGCTGGGGTCGCCTGAGGTCATGCGACCTCAAAGGACGGCAACCAGGGCCAATCTTGGCTTGCCAGCAGCCTAAGCCCTTCGCCGACCGAAGAAGAGTTTGAGGTTTTTTTTTTCAATAAAAAGAAAGAGCAGCTAGAGCAACCAAAGTCGCTTGCAAGAAGAATTTTGCCAAATACTATTTAACTCGAAGTTACTTTACAAAAAAATTATTTCCAAACGCAATTTGCATTTTTGAAACCTCCTTTAATCTAAAAACCTTTGCATTTTCCCAAAACTTTCCCCCAAAGCTAAACCAAGCGCACCCAATGTGACCTAACTCATAATTAACTGTTAATGAATTTTGGGTCGATATGTACGCACGTTGGTCCATTTAAAATTCAAAATCAAGCACCGCCATAACAAGAAAGGCATTTTTCTTCCCCTTATGGTCGTCGAAGAACTCCAAAACCCATCTTCGGATAGGACGTACCATCTTGTTCCATGTCATGAGCGATCCATGCTTTGACAACAGAGATAGATCACGACAAACATGTTTAGAACACGAGCCGAAGAAAAGTTAGAAGCTTTCAAAGATTCCACCGCATAAATGAGAGAGGGCCATCAGACATTGATTAGTGTCGAATAAAAGATGATAGGGAACATGACAAGAACGCTTTCATCTCTAACCCATAGTTGTTTTTTTCCTCAAGACCCTCAAAATCAATTCTGCGCCCTACCCAGTGGGCCTGTACCCACCCGTCTAATTCCCGTTACTTTATTATCCCTGTAATCTTGATCCAAATCGACCTGACACGGCATGCGGCACAGGACTAAATGACCTTTTGGATTCAATGGCCATGGAAACGACGCTAGGCGACGCGTTATCTTCGTATCTTGATATGCCCAATCAGGCTACTAGCGTCACGATTGACATGACAAATTGGTGTCGCTTCTATCGATGATTTGATGAGGCGTGTTCTTGAAAAGGCTCAATGGAGCCCCCCGGTTTGCCGCCCCTTTGATTCACTAATGACAATTGGAGATGATTAATTGTTAATGTTTTGGACGTCTTGACCCCTTTTTAGGTTCCACAAACATGGCATTATGGAGACATCAGGCCCACAAATGGGCCAAACCCTAGTACGTGTAAGGAGATGCTCCAACAAAATAATTACTCTTAGGAAATTGATCTAGGATTTAATTATTGTGGTCGGTCTCCTTCTAGAAAGCATGCGATCACAATTAGGTTTTTCACCACAAACAAGGGGGGGAATTATGTTCCTAGTTCACACTTAGACACCATGATGGCCCATTACCCACCCTAAAGGAAATATGAGAATGCTATGTCCACTCCATAGTATTACTTTGAATATCTAAACAATCTAATGAAAGGTGAGTCCAAATTTGGACAGTCCACGATGATTAACTGGTAAATTCCATGATCCTAGTGAAGATGAAACCTGATTTGGACGTATTAACCCACTACAGAACGGAATCAATCGTCCCGAACAGAGAGAAGTCATCCAAGTTTTTCTCAAAAGTGGAGGTATAACTGTCGGAAGAACATGAGAGAAATCCATCAGTGTAGCAATTGAGAGATAAAACACATTAAGACATACCAGTTGATCAGTACTTGTACGTGAGTGACTTGATGGTCAATACTAAGCCCCCTGCCGCAATTAGATACGCGATGTTGATACTAGTACAACAATAGGATCCAAAACGAACAAACGAGTCATCACACATCACACAAATGAATAAAGACTTGACCGGGGGAGGTACCAGTCAACTGGAACAGAGGAATGCTGATTCCATCACAAGCTTTTTTTTTTTTTTATAGCTATAAATGGCAAACGTATCCTTGACATGATTAACAAGAAACTATTGGAGATAAGACCCCTTCGGTGCAAAAGGTGATAGTGTGGTTACAACTGTTTGAAAAAGGAAAAAGATCAGTGAGATCTTCCATTCTTGTGACTTTTTCCTCCTCGACTTGGCTTATTTGTGATGGCTTCTCTCATAAATGAACGACCCCAAAACAAGAAGAGCTAAAAGCAAACTCCTAAGGCTCTCCCACTCAAGTGGGCAGTCTTCATACTGTTGAGGTTGATGTCTTGTATTCTATTATTCAAGAGATTATGAGGCGGTTCCGAAAGACCCTCTAACGACTGGACAACATGGGAGTCCCACTCCCCGGTGAGCGGGTGGGGGTCGCAGGGGCAGTGCCCCGAGGCTGCCGGAGGCGTTTTATGTTCAGAAGGACTTATATGGGAAAGTTAAATATTTTAGGCTATGTGGACAATTTTGTAATTTGTGCCATGTAGGGTTTCGCTATATATATTTAGGGCGAAACAAGTCTCTAAAGAGAGAGAGAGAGGATGTGAGAAAGAGTGGCTATACACTTTTCTACGTTATTAGTAAAACGGATCTCATCTCCCCGTGGACGTAGGTAGGCGGAATATCTCTCCTACTGAACCACGTAAATTCTTGTACTGTGCGAATTTCCATTACTTTCTTGCATCGTTGATAGGATCGAATTTAGATATTCGACACATACGTGTTCTTGCCAATGTAGATAGGTTGACTCTGCCACCGAATCTCCTCCCTTCAAATTCCAGCCTTCGACCATTCTTTTCTGCCTTGTTTCTGCTAAACCTCTCCTTTGTTCTTTCTCACGACAAACGACATATATGGAAATAAAAGTCTTCCATCTTCCACTTTTTCTGATTCATCCAGTGAGAAAAATGAGAAAGCCGACAGCAAGTTGCCCCCAGCCAAAGAACTTTCTTGCAGTAAGAAGCTTCTTGCTCTTATTACTGAGCTGTATAGCTGCCAAACTGAGCCTTTGCTTTTTCACTATTCCCTCTTCACTACTAACGTTCTCCCTTGATGGGCATCTCAATACCAGTTGCTGCCTTTTGCAGTATTTCACCCCAAGACGGTGACGGATATTTCCATCACCATAAAGCATGTCTGGCAAATGGGTCCTCACTCCGAACTCACCGTTGCAGCCAGAGGCCATGGTCATTCACTTCAGGGTCAGGCACAAGCCTACCGAGGTGTTGTGGTCAACGTGGAATGTCTTAAGAGCCCAATAATGCAGGTCCACGGGGGGAAATTCCCGTAGGTTGAAGTTTCTGATGGAGAGCTGTGGATAAACATACTGCGTGAGCGCATGAAATATGGTTTAGCACCAAAATCATGGACAGATTATTTACATCTGACAGTTGGCGGTACTCTGTCAAAATGCCGGGATCAGTGGGCAAGCATTTCCCCAGATTAGTAATGTCCATCAGCTGGAGGTTATTACAGGTACTACTGATGCAAAAGTTAAATAAACCAACAGCCAACATACTTCATCATGATATATAAGACGAGGGGTCAATGAACCACCACGAACTCAAAGATGGAAAAGAGGAGGTAGTAAAGTGCTCAGAGACTCAGAATGAAGATCTCTTCCATAGTGTCCTTGGAGGACTCGGACAATTGGTATCATCACCCAAGCTAGAATATCACTTGAACCAGCACCTGGCAAGGTAAACACCATACCCATGTAGCTGTACCTGCATAACACTACATAATTGTTTACACTATATGCCCCCATTGAGGATTAGATGTAAACATAAGATCGCCCCCATTGAGGAGTAGATGTAAACATAAGATCACAAGCTCCTAGGATCACAGATAAATCCAGACAAACTCATACATTTAGACATACAATTGCAAGATTTAATGCAGTGGAGTTACAAAGTACTCTAATATGGTTACCAATTTAAACAGGTGAAATGGATTCGGATGCTCTACTCAGATTTCAACACATTTACTAGAGATCAAGAGCATTTGATATCTTCAGAGAATACATTTTACTACATTGGAGGATTGTGATAATAAACAGAACTGGCCTTCTAAATAACTGGAGGTCATCCATTAGTCCACAAGATCCACTTCAAGCAAGCCAGTTTGAATCTGGTGGACGAACTCTCTTCTGCCTTGAGGTGGCCAAGTACTTCAACCTGGGGCAGACAGATACCATAATTGAAGTAAGATGTCGGAGTCAAGATTTAAATTTCATTCTGAACGTAAGTGCCATCATTAGTTGAAAAAAAGAAAGATTTTAATAGGTTATTTTACATTTCAGGAGGTTGAGAGGCTTTTATCTCCGTTGAATTATATCTCCTCAATGCTTTTCCTATCAGAAGTATCATGTATAGATTTCTCGGACAGTGTACAAGTATCTGAGGTCAAACTCAGGTCAAAAGGTCTGGGGGAAGTTCCGCATCCTTGGCTTAATCTTCTCATACCCATAAGCAAAGTTCATC
The DNA here is from genome assembly GCF_020921035.1 of Rhodamnia argentea. Taxonomy (NCBI): domain Eukaryota; kingdom Viridiplantae; phylum Streptophyta; class Magnoliopsida; order Myrtales; family Myrtaceae; genus Rhodamnia; species Rhodamnia argentea. Next base: position 1,001,566 of record NC_063154.1, on the reverse strand, counting down.
GATTTGCTGAGAAAGTCTTTGGCACAAGCAATGGTCCCATTCTCAAGACCGACGCAACGGTACCTTGCACGCTCCTAACGGACGTCTCACGTGCCCACTCGCGCCGGTCAAAGCGTCATCGCATGTGGTCCACGCGTGGTCAACAAGTTCCGTTGATCGGTCAACGGTTGGAATTCGGGCCGGACACGTCAGCTGCCACGTAGACGCCACATCATCGATGACATAATCACACGCGGTTGGGCTGTTTGTGCACGTGCGATGTGCGTGGGCGCATGCAGTGCGTGTGAGCACGTGCCACTTCGTCCGGCGACGTGCCACCCCTCAAAATGCTAGTATCGATCGGACGAACCCAATGGTATACTTAAACCGAATTTTATTTGAGCGAAATATCACAAAATGGTCAAGTTTCGCCGCAGCCTCGAACAGTCCACTGGTGACTTTCGACCATTATTGGTGGCGCGTGACGCCAAATACAGTGTCCCCAATGACTTTTGACCACTCGAATTTCTCATCTCGACGAACCCTTTCCGTTGGTGTGTTCATTGGGATCGATTTTGGTTTCTGTTGGTTTGCTCATAAATCATTTTGGTTGGGAAGAACAAAACCGATCCAATGAACAGTGGCGACGAGAATCAGGTCTAACACGCTAAAATGATTACAAAATATTATATCACATAACGGTTATACCTCAATTTTCACGGATTAAATGTTCCCAATGCAGTATTCAATTTCCACAGATTAAATGTTCCCGATGCAATAGATTAAATGTTTCCGATATAGTCTCGAGAGAGTCCTCGTCATCACATTTGATGTTGGGGAGAGCAAAATGCCTTCCTCCGTTTTCTCTTCTTTCACTGTTTTCTCTCTGTTGAATAAATGGAAGAAAACGGTGTCTGTTTTCTTAATGCAAGAATGACAACGCTTGGAACGTGATCCTTTATCACATTGAAATAAACTTGCCGTGACCTAAAAGTTAACTTTTCATGTTAATGGGTTGCTAAGTTATTAGACATTGCTCAGGCCCTTCCAAATCCATACCAATTCACGACTTATGGTTCAAGTATCTCATGCAAAAGATTTTATTTAGAATCGCTACTAATCTGTTAACAGTAGGTCGATTAGATACCTAAATAAAGTATTGGGAGAAATACTTTCTTCCTACAAACCAGAGATTATGAATTCGAGGACTTGATTACGCTATATTACACTAATGCCCTTTTGGTACCATTTAAATAAAATGATTGGCAGACAGTTTGGATTCATTTTAAAACTTATCTCCTAACATCTAAAAATGTTCATGCTGTAAACAAATTGCGTGGATGAATGAAATGCGAGCAATTCTAAACATGAATTTTTTTTTTTTTTTTTAGTTTTTACTTGCTTAATGCACACTAGCTATATGCAATGCTAACCTAAATTAAACCTAAATGTAATAACATGCGATCTGTTATAATATGAATGCATACGATACGAAAATGACATGGAAAGTGTACTAGCCTATGATGGCATATATTTAATGAACTACATGACTAATCCTAAATGATATGTATTGATTCAAATTTAACATCAACATCAACATCAAGATCAACATCATCTTTATCCCAAACTAGTTGGGGTAAATGGTCGATGAACCCAAAAATAATAAAATAAAAGCAAGACCGATCGAGGAAAAATAAATAATTATATAAAATAAAAATATATAAATATTTATAGAAAAAAAAAGAATAAAACAAACAATCTGAAACATAGGAATTCTGCCTCTTCACAATGCTAATAGCTTTCCTTCACTCCTTGCTAAGACAAACCATACGCTAATTTATTTCTCACTTCATTAAATCTTATTTTACTACTTTCTCCCATGTAAGTTTCGACCGACCTCTTCCTTTCTTCATGTCATGCTCTCGGTAACAAACTTCTATTCTTACCAGAGCATTTAGGGATCTTCGAAGAATATGCCCAAACTATCTCAATCTATGTTCTCTCATCTTTTCCGCCACCGATACTACTTCAACTTTTCGTTGAATATCTTCATTTCTTATCTTATACATCCTTGTATGACCACACATCCACATTAACATCCTCATTTTCGTTACTTTCATTTTATGCTCATGTTGCCTCTATGCTGGCCAACATTCAACTCCGTATAGCATTGCAGGCCTTACTACTGTCCTATAAAATTTTCCTTTTAGTCAAAGAGGGATTTTACGATCACAAAAAAGCCTTAAATGATATGTATTGATTACGTGACCTAATTCTAACGGCTGGCAAAATAATGCAACTAAATTTTGACATGCACTTTTTAATGAATGACCCTAATGACGTGTAAAAAATGGCAAATTCGAATGACATAGCAAGTGTGCAATTTGAAACATATGGTATGCATGCATGATTTTCTTTTTCTTTTTTCTTTTTTTTATGTTTTTAAAAGGTGAATATTATCTATGTTAGAGGTAAAATCTTAACTAATCCATACGTGCAATGCATGAAAATCTCAAATCAAAGATTACGGTAATCTAAAAAATAACCCATCGTCTCACGGATTAAATTAAAGATTATCACAACTTTAGACAACACAAATATTCAATATAAAGTCAAAATAATTATAAAAAAAAACGGTCCAAAGTCTTACAGATCAAATCATGTTTGCTTTTCATGAAAAAATACCAATTGAAGTGGAGGGTTTCTTCAAACAACAAGGAGCTGGGTCAACTATTCAATCAAATGAAATTGAACATATTTCCCATCTCTTCTCGAGAAACAAGTGGGCTATATCTTTGCAAAATTGTGCTCAATTTCATATGTAACAATTCCGCCAAGATCTCTCCGTTAGTTGGGGGAAGAATCCGAACGAATTGGATTTTTTTAGGAACATATCAAAAGAGAATTGGATTTGGTTAGATAATGTGTGGTTGGTAAACAAAGATTGGTTTTTTAGCAAGGTATGCTTTTCTTGATAATAAAACCTAATTGGATAATACCTAAAATCTCAAATATTCACATTAAATATCAATCTATCCGAAATATGAAAACAAAATATTAAAATCAAATCGGATAGGAATCACTACCTATTTCGTGGATATTATTTCCAAATTCGAATCTGCGAATGACAGAATCAAATGACTGACTGCTGCATTTCCAATGGATCACGTGGTGGTTCGCAGTTCACAATCAGAACTCGAGGCCAATAAATCTACTGGAAAAGGATGAAGGGGAATTGCTCCATGGTGTGTGACGAACAGCACGGGACAGATTCGGTTGGCGGATCGTGCGGACGGACCCGCGGCGATGACTTACGCTGTGGCAGGAACAGCTCTAGTGGGTCTGCTAGTTCAGATGTTCATTGGAGAGAAATTCATGAGATTTTTTAGACTTTGTCTCCACTTTCTTGTGCGTATGATTGACTCCAAAAGGAGAGAGAGGCACTAGTGAAAGTCACTTTCCTTTTCCAAACCTTGTCCTTGCGTAACCCACAGGACAAAAGGGAAAGCAAGACCTTTTAACTCTTGACCACCGCTTGGACTTTTGCCTTCAACAAAATAACCTGCAGAATCAAGCATACGTGAGCAGTAGGCCAATGGTTCGTTGATCCAACGCGTGGGACGTTGAGTAGACTTGGTGGACAAAGCGTGTCAATCGTTTGACAGACAGAGCGACAACGATGGGGGATCGTCCAATGGGGCTTCAACGACTTGCACCAAGGCCTCATGCTGCAGCATGGATGCCTCTCGGACAAGGGCAATCACGATAATGCTCGAGAAACCGGCATTGGCAGGGCAGGAAAATCTCGTCACGGTGGCTAGCCTCAACTGGCTGGTGAGCCGGCGGGGCGTCGAAGCGAGAAGGAATCTTGGTGCAGCTCCTGTGCTATCCGAACAAATCGAAGAAACTCCTTGCTTTTCCTCTCTCTACAATTTCCTTCTTTCTTCTCTCGTCTCGTCTTTTCCCCCTGACTTCTCTCAGACTTTTTTTTTTCTCTCATGTTCCTCTCAGTTTTTAATACGCCAAGAGTTCTCAATGAATGCCCTTCCCTCCTCCTGTGAATGAAAGTCGTTCGCCTTTTATAACAAAAGTCTATCATATCTCTTTGGAAGTTTTGAATTCATGAGAGATGATTGATGGTACTCAATGGATTATTGCTCTTTTTTTGCAATCTTGTAATTTGCCTTTTTGCCTTAAACGTGTCCACATTCATTCACCATCAGCCAGTTCGTTCAATGAGCATTGATCTCATGCCGATATTACAGTGATTCCTCCTAATCATATCTGTGTTCTTGCCTTTCTGCATGACGCTGATTGGTGTCCGAAATTATTGATTGAATATTCCTACCCATATGCCTTTGATGTGCCCAAGATTATCATTCAGCTTCAATCCTGTTCAAGTTTTCCACAATTGATTTGCTTTCTTTCTTCTTTCCATTCTTCTTTCTTATCTCACCACAAGATCTGCTCTGCACACATTCGACAGCCCACGGTTTCCAAAATGCTCCTAATCATCCTCGAAATGCACTGATCTGATGGTCAACGTTGATGTGTCTGAGCTGGGGAGAGAGTAATGTTGTAGCAACGTGGGTGATTCTGTCTGCGAGGAATGCCGGTACTCGTCTCTGATTTCTTCTCTGGAACTAGATACCTTATTACCAGCGGATGCTTCATCTTTGTGGGAATGAGACTTAGATGAACAGAGGGGTGTTGACACCTAAATTTTATTTTTTAAGAAATTTATTTATTTACTTCATAAAATGAGGGTTAGTCATAATTCTCATAAAAAATAATCTTCATGCATTGCATTTTTATTTTTTGTCAGTCGCATCATCTGCATTTAGGGTCATAGGTGAGTCATTGAGCTTAATTTCAACAGTAATTTGGACCGAACCGAGTCTAAGATTTTCGTCTGAACCCACAATTGGGTGTGCAGAATTTTTGTGAGCTATTTGGGCCCACTTCAAGCTCAATTTAATTTGTTCAAGTCCATTTAGTTTGTAAAGGCTTTTAATTTAATGTCTATTATTCATAAAGCCCAATTTGAGTCCGAGAGTGTGCGATCAAGCCCGCAAGAGGATGAAATTCGAATAGCCCATGATAGTCCAGTTTGTAAGGAATTTTAATGGGATCGGACTCTTGAAGATCAGAAATTTAATCCTACGGTCGTTAACGAGTCATATTAGTTTATAAATACCTCGTTATGGCTTAGGGTTGAGGGGGACTTGATTAAAAAAAGCACGGCCATTGGTGGAGGAGGCCACACATTGTAAACACACGGCCATGAAAAGAGAGGGAGAAAATCTGCTTGGTGTGGTGTTCTCTGATCTCGCATAGTCTTCCTGACGCATACCATGAAGAGTTGACCAATATCTCTTGCAAAGCATTTCACAATAAGCTCTTTCCGATGTTCGACAAGCATGGATTTCACAAGGGAGGGATTCAGAGGCACACTTGGAGATTTGCTCAGGGAAGTTCTTCATAAAAATTTGTCCTTTATCTCCCATTAATATGCTCTCTCTTTCCTCATGGTACATGACCAAAAGGCAATTTCGTATACAAAGTGTGTTCTCTGGACCTGAGCCTAATTCCATCAATCCATCTATTTTTTTTCAAGGGCACTAATAGCCAAAGAGGCCGGCGATGTTCTTGTTTTTGTGAACGCATAGCGCAACGCCTCAAATCGCCTCTGCACTTGTTTTCCTCGTTCTTTTTGCAGGATCATTGATCTCGTTGTTTATAACCGAGTACCGCCACTGTCCAGCTGCTGGTGTATTGTCGCCGTTGTTGCTAGTCCGTCGTTGCCCACCACAAGCACACTGAGTTCCAACGAGCTTCAACGACCGTGTGCCACCCTGATGACTCCAAACCAGCGCCAACTTTGATCCGATGGACCTAGCAAGTTTAGTCCTATTCTTGCGGCAAGGTGTTTCTCAAGTCTTTCTCAGCCATGCACACCCACCATCCGGATGCGCACCACAAGGAGTCCCTCAAGCCTTGCGAAAGAGATCCCATGAAGACATTGATGTTCGGTCACCGTGAGAAGAGAAAAAGATAAGAATAACCCCACTTTGCAGGGATCACTCACGAGTCTCTCTTTTTCTAAAGATTGTGCACTTAATACAAGTGGACATGTTATGCACATAGAGAGTAACTCGTGTATGACGGCATCATCACGGAACTTATTCTTGCTGCATCTGATAAGGCGTTGCGTTCAGTACTACCGAGCACTTCAATCCCGCCGAAGCCCCCCTGCTGTCTGGCTTGTTTTGCGCCACTGTTCAGCATTATTTCTTAGGTTAATCAGCCTTATTTTTTCATCGTTATTTGGTGCTTGATATAGCTGCTGTTTGGTTATAGAATTTCTCCAATCCGAAGCTCAATCGGTGACAAATTCGGGTCAAAGGGCTGCTGTTCTTGGGCGAATTTACAGCTTGCATAGGTGCAAGAATTTGGCTCGGAAAATGTATGATTCTTTAACTTTTGATTGCTGAATCAATGCTTATTTGATTGGAACTAGCATGTGTGTTCTTACATCTTAAGAAATGTACACGTTGGTTTGCAATTAAAAGTGAATAGTTAAACCTTTTTGCTAATTCTTTGCTACAACAGAAAACTTGGGTTCTTGGTAAGAAATTCTAATTTTTTCAAGCAAGATTAATTGGATGATGAAATTGGTTGAACTCTATGCATGATTTGAGAATTGATTGTTTTTTTTTTTGGAAAAAACCTTTTCTCAAAGCTTAATAATTGGTCTACAATTTCTCTCTATGATCTAAATTGAATTGAAAAATTGAATTTGTGGTGAATTGATTAAGGAATTTCGGCGCATATGACCCCTTGGCTGAATTTGATATGTAGATGGATGAGCATTATTTTGATTTTTATCCCAATTGGTTGATTCGATGTTATCCATTGGTTCTTCAATCTTATCTCATGTAAATCAGATAATTATCAAGTGAATCGGGCTCTATCTAATGTCTGGGAATTTTTGAATCAGATAGTATCTAACTTGTGGATATCCTCGCTTTGAATTATGATCCATGGTTGGATGATTTATCTAATCCTTGCCTTGTCTTGTAGTTATTTGATGCTATCTTGTATCGTAGATAAGGATCGGTGCTCAATTGGATAATGTTTGATCGTTGTGGATAGACTTTTGATTCTGATGACTATCTTTAACATGTGAATCGGTTGGGATGATTATTTGATCTTATCTCCGGTAAATTTTCTGAAGGCATTTGATTAGAGATAATATTTGCGTCCGACTGGATAATTATCCCATTTTTTGAGAATTATTTGAAATTAAATTTTCAAATCTCAAAGATAATTTCTCAAATTAAAAGTGGATCAAGTTTTTTTCTAGATGAGGAAAGGTGGACTCCAATGCCATATTTTTGTCCACCCCTCTCGTATTTTCGAAAGTTCAAAATAAATTGATTCATTTTTATTTTATTTTTGGTCATGTTTGTTTGCTCTTGATTGTTATAAAATTTGCACAATTTTAAACAAACATGCCCATAATATATGCTCCCCTATGTGCCTAGACCCTCGGAAAAATAAATCACACGCTTTGTCCATGATCTTATGGAATGGGATGGTGATTTAAATATAGAAATTCATATTCTGCCCTTTGACGAGAAGGGACGTTGTATTTCTATATATTTATCCGCATACTGGCTCGAATCCTCGAGTATGTAGCGGATAAAATCTCGCTCTGACCCAAATCTTTGGGAATGAGAGGATTTTTGGAAAAATCGAAAATTAAAAGGTATATTATGGGCATTTTTGTTTATTTTTGTTCAGATTTTTGATTGCTTTTGAATGCTTTCTTTTATTGCCGAAAATACACCTCTTGAGCATAATATATGATCTCATATTACATTTTTTCAAAAAAATCAAAATCATTCAAATCACATCAATCAATCAAAAAGGGATTTTTCATGAAATTAGTACCGAAAGGGCATTAATTTTTCCAATTAATGTAACCAAATCCCTGAACCCATTTTTCTTTGGTGCGCAGAAATAAAATAGTTCTCCCTCTATTTTATTAAGGTTTCTAATCAACCTTCCGTAAATGATTAGTGGCGGCTCCAATTGAATATTTTTCATGAATAAACCTAAGTTGTGATTCGGTAGGACTCGGGAGGGTTCGAATTAGGTTAGTTGATTCAATTGACACGATAATCCGTTAACCTAAATTTTAGGTCGCGACAAGGGCAACTTTCTCACACCCTTGGAGGACATACTCATTGCCAGAGATAGGCATCACAAGATCATCATCCAACATGTCTCGCCAAATGTATCCCATCTTTTACCTGCTTTTGCGGGACCGACGGAAGGCCTTGGGTAGATGGCTTCGTAGACGATGTTATTTCTTTGTAATTATTCCCTTAAATAGCGGAGGAATAGTCGAGATTTGCGCAAACCGGCCCGGACAACTCGGTTATAAAAAAAAAAAATAGCCGAGCATGTACGGATATATACGGAACCGTGTGCACATCACATGTGACTTTGGTCACCATGGAGGAATTGAAGGATAATTTAAAAAACATCCACTCAATAAGTCCACCCGTCAGCCCGCATTAAATGTAAACTATATTAAAATACATGAAAAATCATTCTATTATTTTTTGTAAGGAGTAGGGTCAGTCCCTGATTTTTTATGCAAAATTAATAATTAGAAAAAAAGGAACTAAAATTTAGGTGTCAACAAAACCGATAACCGGTCTTAGCGGTTATTCAATATGAGACAAGGGCTATGAAAGCCTACATGGGCGGACTACCGTCCTTCCCATAAACCCATAAAACCGAACAATATGTATGATGGTGGCACAAAACTCCCATAAGACTTTTCTTGATCTCTCAATCTAAAGTTCCTCAAAACCATGTTTTGATGATGAATCAAATTAATTTGAAATAAATATATTAAAAGTATTGTTACACATCACTTGACAACGGATCTTAATGCTCTTTATATTCATGTCGCATCCTTTACCTATCAATTTGAGCTTTTTAGTTGAACTTTCTCACATGATATTAGATCAATGAGGTATTGAGTTTAAATCTTTTAGGGCTTCCCAATTGCCCGTATACATGAGGGAGTAATAGAATTTATGAATATTAAATTACTTCTCCAATTTTTATTTTTTTTAGATCTAATTACTTCTCCATTTAATAAGTTAAACTTTTAGAACACTTCACTGTGGTCTCACAGAATACTTGGGTTATTTTGACCACAATTAACCGCCGCTTTCCATTATCTGCATGCCAAAAACAAGATAACATCTAAGAGAGTAATTGCACCATTTTTTTAAATTGCATCATTTTAACGAGGGAACTATTTATCAATTGAAAATATTTAATGGCTACCATTTGGCCCAATCCAACGTAAATGGCGAGTATAGCGCGCATTATACCTAGTTATGATAATGCAAAAGAGAAAATGGGTTATGATTATTCTAGAATACGATAAATGAAGACGAACCATGACAATTCAAAAACAAATAATTTGAGTCTTATTAACTCATGGTTCCGTGAGCCAACCGACCAACCACATCGTCCGAAAGCACCACAAGACTTGAAGCGACTTGATCTCTAGGGTTTTCTAGAGTATTCTTAGGGGCGGGCAATACTGTAATTGTCTTCATATTCTAGAATTCTCTTCTTTAATGTCGGTAGTAATTAAATGGGGAAATGCATTCTTAGCCACTAGATCAATAGCCAATCAACGATCATAATGAGAGACTCTTTAGTATAAATAAAGGTGTCATTCCCTCATTTGTATCATCCAACACTTCAAGCAACACAAAGCATTCTCTTCCAAACTTCTCTCTCAAAACATTTTCTCTCTGTAACGGCGATCCAAGAAAACCTAAATCGCCGCACGATTCGATCCCAAAAAGATCGGCCCGTGACACCTACATGATTCAATAATCTCTAAACATTTTCTCTCTATCAACGATCCAAGAAAGCTCAAGTCGCCGCACGGTTTGATCCCAAAAAAACCGGCCCATGACACCTACACGGGTCAATAATTGCCTAAATTAGCTAATGAATTGGGCAAACTTGGGTCCTTTTCTCAAGAATGCCAATCATTATCATTTGCACCTTAAGCAATTCCAGGGTTCACAACTCGGTAATCCAAGAGGCGCTAAAACAAATGACATCCTTATTTTTTTATAACAAATAAGCAATTTGAAAAATAAATTTTTAAAAATAATCACATGACCTATAGGTTTTCGCCTCATGCAAAAAGTGGTCAATTTAATGGTAAAGTTCATAACTGAGTCCTTGAATTTTTTATTGCTGAACAACACGCAGAAACAAGTTATCTCTAATTCTGATTACCTCCGCATTACATGCCACGGCCAAGCGGATTCCCGCAACAGTTCGCGATGTATGCGAAGTTGAAGTGCTGCTCCGTCTCATGGGACATGTGCTTGCACATGCATGATGGGTTAGTGCCTTTAACCGCATCACAGCATGCTTGAGGCGATGTCTGAGGTTGTCCCAAAAAGGCCGCGCATGGCATCAAGAGGCGCCGGTCAACTGTCGCCACCACACTGCCGCTCAACCGTCGCCACCGCACTACCATCGCAGTGTTAGCGCCCGAGAGGGCCATACCGGCCACCATTGCGAAAAGCACCCTGGGCATAAACAAAGCTCGAGCTTTTCCATTTCATCGCCGGCCTGCAATTTGCAGCAACCACCGTTCCAATAACCACCCCTACCCTTATGGCCGACACCGAGGTCGAGGTCTAACGGAGGAAGGTGTAGCTGCCTATGTGACGCAAGTGCATGAGACACGGGGATGGCGGCTGTTCTCCGGATCCGATCATGGAGGAGGATGATCGCTTGTGCTTCAAATCTAGCTGTGGATCTCTCCCGTGGTCGAGATCAATTCGAGCCTGTCAAGTGGGTGGCGACCATGGGTGCGTAGAGGATATAGAGAAGGGATAGCCGCCAAAATTGGATAAAATGTATCATACCTCCATTTTTATCGGCTACCAAACATAGTGTCTTTCTAAATGACTTGCTTGATTTCAGATTTAGATAGTTAACTAGTAACCGCGTCGGAAACAGTTAGGGTCGGTATGGTAAAATGCCATAGTGGCGCGCGCTATGAAGAATGAAGAAAGACGAAGAGATAAGACGATGACTCACCCAACGGACTTGCCATGGCGAGCCTCCTCCCCTACTTCAACCGCCACTCTCTCTCTCGCTCTCTTCCCGCTGGTTTGTCCCTCAAGCCTCCACACATGCGAATCTCACCGCCAGCCGAACTCTCTATCATGATACCTCTCCGTGCCGACAGGGGCGTCTGATTGGTGGCTCACGCCGTCCCAAGCTCAAGTAGCTACGTATTCGCTTTTGTGTTCCCCCTCTCTCTCCTCGTCATCACCATCTTCACCTCTATCAATATCGCCGATAAGCTAGATAGAGATTTCTCGTGGAGGTAGATACTACTATAAATAATTAATTGTGATCCCACATTAATGAAATACTGACATTTAAATTACATCAACGCTGTATTACACACATTAATTTTACATGATAACTTTCTCGCCCAATAACAATCCCGATGAGAGACAGTTATCTATAAGGGCAGACATCGGGTTAAATGGATCGATCCGAGCCAAGCCCCTCTATAATTTTTTTTTAAAAAAAGGAGGTTAAGACCTCGGTTTCTCCTTGAAACGTCGGTTTTTCTCTTATTTGAGAATAACGTGCATTGGGAACGGTACCTTTACAGAGAATAGAACGCATACACCATCAAAATCGAAAGGGGCGAATGGCTAGAAAGAACCCATTTTTGCTGGTAGTTTAACGTAGGCATTCGTGATCATCATCTTCATCAATGGCTGGAGGTATGTTTGTGTCCTCTTCACGTTTCCGCAATCGTTTCCAAACTTGCATGAAGTTTGTACGTGATTAAGGTTTCGGGATCATCAAGTTTATGAATTTAAGTCTAACGGATACTCCATTTTCCCTCGATTCTTAGCTCGTTTTCCTCCGGATTTCCTTCCGATTTTTCTTGGTTTTGTGGAGGTGACCAAAGTGGATGCCCATTGTTCGTTCGATTGTTGAAGTAGTTGTGTATAGCACAAGAAAATCAATTTATTAAAAATGGTAAATTTTCTGAATTGGTTTAACAAGTGACCTCGAGGAGCATTCGCTATGCTTAATTACTTGAAGATATCAATTTCACACTTGTTCTTATTTATTCAGAGTTCGATTCCCAAGGTGTGAAACCCGCTTTCTGAATTCGTGAGTTAATTTTGAGTAATTGTGAGTAAAGTCTTGACTTTTCCTGGGTGCGGTGTCCTAATGAAGCTGGTTGTGTTTTTCTTGTGGAAGACTGCAATTCGCACAAGTACATATAGGTAGTTTTCAGATTTTCTTCTATATTTGAGAGCTGGTAGAGTGCTGATGACATCCATTTCATGTAGTGAATAGAAACAGAAGATTTTCTCTTCTTGCATTGTAAAATTCAATGGGCAATTCGTGTGCACTAGCCTCTGCTGGGGTAGGGTGCAATTCATGTTTCTTATCTTTTAGCTTCAGCTGATTAGTCGAATCTTCGGAGCTAGCCACGAGGATGTAATGTTACCGACGTAACAAAACCCTTCATTCTTTTACGGTTGGCCATTTCTTATAGAGTTCTAGTCATTCATGGCTAAGTCTGCTGAGTCTTGCTACCGCCTTGATTTGCACGTCAAAGGACAGTAAGGTAGTGCATGATAACACTTCTCTGTTCGAGAAGTCATTCTGGCAAGAAGTGAATTTTTCAGCTTCTGCTTTTTATCAGAAGTAGTTTTTTCTATTTCCGCTCCAGGAGTTGATTTCTGACGGAGAAATGCGTTTGATAACCGAAACAAATTTTTACTTCTGACAGGAAAATTTGTTTGATAATGGCTTAAAATTTCTATTTCTAAAATAGAAATTCGTTTGAAAATAAGTGCAAATTTTTCCTTCGGAGTAACTTCCCAAGACAAAACACTTTGACAAAAACAATTGAGCTTTTTCCCTTTGGTCGATCTTCCAATTCTGGCCAAAATGAAAACGACGCTAGCAACCTACGCTCCTCCCCAAAGCAAACAGGCAAAACCCTAAATTTGCTCCATCGAAGATCGTCACTCCTTGAGGACGGAAGATAGCCGTCGGCGGCCATCGGATGCTCGACGACCCTCGCTCCTCCTCTTCGTCGCCACTCTTGCGCAGCCGTTGGACGCTCACCACCGAAGGCCTTCACCTTTCGACGATAGACAACGGTCACCGACTCTAGCAAGAAGCCTGGGGATTTTTGCATCACAACGACTCGTTCGGTCACCATCGAAGCCCTTCATCTCTCGACAACGGATGCCGGCCATTGACTCTAGCAAGAAGCATGGGAATGTTCGCACCACAGCGACTCAATGAGTCACCACCGAAGCCCTTCACCTCTCAACGATGGACGCCGGCCATTGACTCTAGCAAGAAGCCCGGGGATTTTCGCACCACAGCGACTCGGTGAGTCACCACCGAAGCCCTTCACCTCTCGACGACGAACGCCGACCATTGACTCTAGCAAGAAGCCTGGGGATTTTTGCACCACGTAGACTCAGTAAGTTCCCTCGATCGATTGGAATCCCTAAAAATCACCAGCCATAGTCCGGTGTTCAGTCGTTGTAGGTATTTAGATTTGTAAAGGTTTTGGAAACTTCACGCAAAACCGGTGTGGATTATACGCAAACTAGGAGGTAAAATGTGATTTGTTGGGAGAGTTATCCGGGAAGATCTTACAGAGTGCCAGTGTGCTATAATGCCCGCAATACGATTGATGTCCGATCTTATGTTTCAATGAACGAAAAAGAAAAAGTCTTTATGCCGGTGTGCATTGCCATTGATCCTAACTTTAGTGAGAAATCACCTTCCATTGAGGAATATCTTCAAGTAATTTGCGACCGAGAGACATCTGCTTTAGCTATCTTGCTGAATTACATGTAGATGCTGGTTGTAATGTAACCGACATCTCCTCCACAGAGAGACTCGAAAATGGTGCTTCGTGACTCGGTGAATTACATTTGAAACTTCACGTAGTTTCTCGCCGAATGTGTGATGTCAAATGCATGATAGTCATTGGATAACATCAAAATCACGTCCGCTGAACTTTTCAAGTGATTGTATAATCGAAATGGCTTGTGTAAGTTTTGTTCCATCTTAATGAGGTCTAACAATAGTACTTTCACTTAATACGCCCAATAAATCATGAACTAATATAGTTGGTGTAACAGGATCAACCTGAGAACCATGCTTGAGGGCAATGGATATGGCTTTAGATGGTTACTCGATAAAATTATGGGATGATCATCATTGTTTGACTGTAGCACTAGGAGCTGCATTGTGTAGGGACATCAAACAAGCTGGTTACGTAGAAAAAGGAGTTGGAATTTTATTTACATGCTTCTTTGTTGCCATCGGTGAATTCACATATTTCATTATTTTTCATTTATATAGTATTGATTGTGACCGGTAAGGGTAGAATATATGTTGGTTGTTCGTTCTTAAACGAAGAAATACCGAGGGCGGTGCATTTCTATGCGGGAAGGTTCAAACCGAAGGATTCAAACATGATATCCTCAACCCTCACAGTTCGTAAAAAAATTAATGCTATCCACACTTCTTTCTTGCGGATGGCGGAATCGAAGACGTTAGTTCCCCCAATGGACAAAGATACATATGTGTTTTGTTATTGTGTCTCGAAAGCTCCTCTGCGAACAGCAAAGACGAAGGAAAACCGGGGAAGACGATACCATGGCTGCCCAAGATACAATCGCAGTAATAAAGGGGAAAGTTGTGGTTTTTTCATTTGGGTAGACGGGGAAATCGGTGAATCGTGTAGTATGTCCAGAAGTTTGCCACGGAACAATGCCAAACAAGAACCAATATCGACTCATGATGAAGACGATGGTTGCTCAATAGTCGCTGAGGTCAAAGCTCTCAAGGCACAATTGAAACAAATGAAGCAAGTAAAACAAGAGTCGGCATACCCGAAGAAAGAAAATTGTAGATTGAAGATAATTGTGGTTGTATTGTTATTGTTTATAGTGATAACACAATTTATGTAGCTGACATAAAGTTAAGGATCACGAACCTATTCTGTATATATATGCTCACTGTTAGTGATTTGAATGAAAGCAATTTTGTTGTGTTGCTATTTGGCAAAGTTTTTCTGTCTGTTCTTTGTTTGAAATTTGCTGGTAGATTGATTCGTGTTGAAGAATCTACCCGCAACATTTGGCTTTCTTGAGTTTCAACTCGGCCTACTTGGATAGAAAGGGGTAACGTTTTTTATGTTGGGAATGGCTGTTAGTGATGTCCTCATAGTAGGTTGTAAGAGAAAAAATGCTCATGGTTTCAGGAAAGAACCATTTTATTGAGTTCCACGAAATACTTGTAAAAGTTTTACTCGCACGAGTAGATCACATCGCGCAAGGAGATGTCCCGCTTGTTCTTGAATACATTAGTTTCAAGAACTATATCCGACTAGATCTAAGTTTCAATTTGTCTATTGATTTGGGGGCTGAAAGAAATGGGATTTTAAAAAGAGCTAGAGTAAATCGAGCCACTCATGAACTAAACCTTAATTGCTTGTGGTGAAACCTGTGTAAAAATAGGGGTTGAGTTTCGTCCGCAACTGAAATTTATTAATTGCAATGAAGTGTATTACCTTAATTGTTTGTGGTGAAACTTGTGCAAAAACAAGGGTCCAACGACTCATCAACTAGACCTTAATTGCTTGTGGTGAAACCCGTGCAAGAATATGGAGGAAATTTATCGTAGTTGATCTTAAATGCAATGAAGTGTATTACCACAGATGAAGCAGGAAAAAAAAAATTCTATATCTTAGAATGAAATTTACCCAAAGCTTTCTAAACCAGGCTACAAAATGAATCACGGTGGCATTGGAAACAATGAATTCCTATAATCTAGCGTAGACATCATATAGCTCCGGACAAAGTGATCAACTAGTGGGCTCATGTCATTCTCATATCGACAGTCCGATTTCTCCAGGAAATCATGAAGCTGAAACTACCCGAACCCTTTTCCTCATTTCTTTTGGACCTACGTCAACCGTACGTTCAAGGGCTTAACAATTAACAGCGATAAATGAATACACAGACCGAAGAAACTTTCGGTAACGTAAAGTATAACAAGAAGTTGAACGAAAACAAGCCACACATCGGTGCGAAACCGTGAACTGTTGCAATCTCTGCAGCACAATGATCCAGGCTAGGGTAATCTGTGTTCATATAATTGAATCTTCCTCATCACAATCTGCTCTCCCTCAAGGACAATAATGAATCCTAAACATGCCCTCAAAATCGAAACCGAAAAGGGAGTCCAAAAAAATCGTGCGTGGGAAATTTGATACCTGTATACTTGAACAAATCCGATGGTCTCCATCAAATTCGATATTAAGGAGGAATACATAGCTGAATGAGAAGGCTATGACTCAAAAACTTTGTGCGACAAGTTCAACAAAGTGTGTACTTCAGAATTACAATGAGTATCTGCGTCAAAATGCCTTTCCATTACACAAGAAGAATAGATACACATGAGATAGTGTGTACTTTAGAATTACAGTGACCTCGTAATAGATACAAATGACATGAGCTCATTCAAAATGAACTTGCTATTCAAAAGAGTGTATTTCAGTTTTACAATGACTAACGTAACAAAGCACGTGATCACAAGCACCTTGCACACATGAAAACTCCCCCTCGCGGTTCAACTCCATTTGTACCCTGTATGAAAAGGGAGAAAACTCTGAAGGAAACAAATAAATTAGTAACACTATATTCAACCTCAAAGAAGATCCGAACATACTCATTAGAAAGAAGTTTGAAAGTCTAACCTGATGCATAGCATTTGTGTCACATGCACGAACTTAACTCAAACAAAACCTTAAGCCGCAATAATATGTCGCGGACTCCGCAAAACTATGCACTTGACTCCCTTAGAGGCAAAACCAGTTTGAAGGGGCAAAACTTGTATCTCATTCAACAAGAGCATGTCACAACCGAGCAACCCAAAATCATGGAATCTCCTCCATACCATGATCCCTCGCTATTTTATTGGCAATACGTTTTCTGAGAATGCTCATCTCGGTTCCCTCCTCGGTCGATATAACATCATCTGTCACCTCATCGTGCATAGATTCATTCACATACTCGGGATCTCCATATTCAGAAAAGTTTCTATCGCTCCTATCTTGGTCGCGGATGTAATTATGAATGGCACAACACGCTATGACAATATGTGCCTGCTTCCTAATTGAAAATGGAGGCATACGTCTTAAAATGAAGAAGCGATTCTTCAAAGCCCCGAATGATCTCTCAATGACGTTCCTAAGTGAAGAATGTCTATAGTTAAAAGGCTCTCTTGCATTTGTAGGCCTTGCATTTCGTCTAAAATCATTTATATGATACCGATCACCTTTAAAAGGTGTTAAAAATCCTGATGTTGATGCATAACCAGAATCGACCACATAGTATTTGCCTATAACAAAGTATTCGGACATTTGTCATAATAAGCGATCACAGCAAAATCACAAGGACAAGTACTCATTTATAGCAAACAATTACCTGGAGGAGGTCGTGGAAATTGTAGTGTGGGATCCTCGAGTGCAGCCGCGAGAACCCGACAATCGTTAGCAGATCCTTCCCAACCAGCGTATACAAATGTAAATTTCATATCAAACGAACACGCGCATAATACATTTTGAGTGGTAGTTCCCTTCCTACATGTAAAACGATTCCGCATTGCAGAGGTACTCTCGCATCAATATGGGTGCCATCAATGGCGCCTATGCACCCCTGTCACAATTATCACGGACCAACATTAAACAAGATTATTAACAACATTAAACCAACGGTGCAAAGAAATGATAAAAATGATACCTTGAAGTAAGGTTTATGCTTAGGATCCATGAGAATCTCCCGTGGGACAACATCTAAGGGAGGTGGTGCGATAAGCTCCTTTGCAAGTTTTCGAACTGCTTTTAGAACTAATTGAAAGTACCAACTAATAGTCTGTCCCGAACATTGAAATCTCTCGGCCAAGACTCTATTGGAACTGCCATGACAGATTATAAATAAGAAAATCCCAAGTCGTTCGGATACTTTAAAATATCGATCGTCGGCCAGCTAACCTCTTGCAATCAACAAACCACATAAGTTAAGAAAAACATGTCTCTCCATTCTAAAAGCTTCGTATACTCTATCAGAATGTCCATTAAGAATTTCACTTATCCATTCCGCTCCGGACAAAGCGCTGTCCCTAATACGTTCTCTCGTACGAAGGGCCCTATGCAGCTGACCAAGACATAACCATGCATGCAATATACGATAATATTCCTCATCAAACTCTTCACAACTTGATTCATTTCCTCCAGCTGGAGCTACTTGATCACTAACTCTATCCATATTACCTATAACACGAAAAGCGTCAACACACTAGACCATACCGTAGTCTTAGATGAAACGAGAGTAAGAAATGAAAGACTTTATCTATTGAAAAGTAAAGCAATCTAAATAATAGTCAACGCGTAAATAGGCAATCCAATATCGGCTAGAAAACCAATCACAATATAACCATAGTCGCATAAAATTAAAACAAAGCGCAAATGTCTCAAACACATAGGTCTTGTGAAATAAACCACTACGAATCCATAACATATGCCAATATCTATTTAAATGGAATCAAGAACCGCACGACGCCATTCGGGTTCCGTTAAGATGAAACCCTCTCTCCAAGCAGCATTCATGGAACCATAATTCAAAGCTTTGGCATAAAGAGTAGGTTTCATGTCGGGCATGCTCTTCAGGATGGCAATGAAGGCTCCCATGGAGAAAGGCTGTTCGGGCGATGGAGCCTGTGAGGTGACAGAGGTATGTGATGATTGAGCCATCTTCATTTGGAGAGATTCTTGAATGGCTTTGCATGTGCTGGCAAAATCATATGAAGTACTCTTTCTCCTTCTCTTCGAATTTGGAGTCCTATTCAACTTGTGCTTCTCAAGAACTGGGACAACCATCGATTCATTATTCAACCCTTGTCCACTTTGGTGTTCATCATCTAACCCATATTCAGTCTGTCCTTCTTCCGCCCTTACTTCCTCCGGAGTACCTAATGCAACACCACTAGCAAATTCATCCCCAACACCATTATCACCTTCATCCGATGAAATATGGTCCCGCACATTTCCCGATGCAAACTCTCCAAGAGCATAGGTATCCCCAAACACCACACAAAGTTGGGGATATAAAGGAAATCCATCCTTTCTAAATGTACCCCGGTCAGGATGCTCCCGCATCATTTTCAAAATGGTATACATCAACAAATGAATTTAAAACAGATGACTTCTTTCATATATATACAAAGCTGGCATGAACACCTAAAAGTGAGGCTATACCTTGATATGATCCTCCCAAATAGTTCCCTCATGCACAATAATCTTGTTGTTGACATTATCTCATCCAAATCCGGTTTGGTTAATCGCCTTCTTGAAACCGCCATACTGCTTCTTCGGTTTGAATACCTTGTTTTTGAACTTGTCCGGAGAATACCGGCACCCCGAATGCTTATTGAATTCGCGCTGAATGTTATTCCACCCTGCTTTGTTGAAAGTAGAGGTGGTTCGATTCCTCTTTTTCACCTCATCTACCATCAAGCTTACCAATAATCGCGTCAATGGCTCGGTCCACTTAGCAGTGACCGTTTCTTTTTGGGATGCCATTTAACATAAACCGATGGAGTGTAACACGAGGCAAATCATTAAAATGAATTAAAACATTCGCCAAATCAAAAATATGAACTCGTTTCCGAGCATTACGGATATACTTAGTGAAATAACACATTTTCAGCAAACATAAGTAAATTTCTGTTGCAACAGTAAATGTAAATGCAAAGGTTGTGCATCTCATTACCTTTTGTTCACCTAATGCAATCTTTGCCGAAGGCCTAGATTATATGATCCTACTCCTGTTCAACAAATCGGTTAGAATGTCAAACGGAATGTTATGTAGATAGCAAGCATGAAGTAAGAAGTTGTCTTGTTTCATGCGAAACATAGTTTCACACGATAAGGGAGCGATGTCTAACGGGGTTTAATCTAAAATTAACTTTTGCCATTCGGCTTTAGCGGTCTTCCCAAGTTAGTTTGTGAATTTGTTATTTGTGTAATACTTCCTACAATAGATTTCTGTCTTCTATCCCAGCTACTTGGTGTGATTTAGAAGGAAACCTCATTTAGACTGCTTGAAATGTTCAAAACGATGCATGATGACACATATTTTTGGAAAAGAAGGGAAATTTCTATAAAAGATCAAATCCGCGACTTCAAAGTCGCAAATTGCAAAGCTTTGACTCTCCTCCCAAGCATGGCCTTTATTAGAAATACAGTTTATAAATAAATAAAAAAACAGCCCTAGGCAGTTTGAAGAAACTATATGTCATCAGTTTTTTTAATCTCACAAGCTTTACTTTAATGCCCACAGAAATCGGAGACAACTTGCGCACTCGGAGACAACTTGCGCACACATACTTCACAGTTCATATCTTAAATGCGTAGTGGAAGACATCTATGTGAGATCTCGGATACTTCATGTAGAAAACTAGAAAGTATTGATAACCTATTAATACTCAATAAAGCACGAGTACCTATCTAATGCTACTAAAGAGACTCACCTTGAGATGACAATTGTCGGCGGAACTGGTTGAGTGCTGATTCAACGGAGCTGCAGTTTCCTTATAAGCTCATGATGCGGCTCACGATAAGTAGACCACCAGCGTAACTTGTTAGCCTACATTCAATTTCAAAACTAGTTTTATCTTCCTAACTGAAACATCTATCAAACGAATGCTGCAACCACCCCAACAAAATACCCCCTGATTTGAACTTGTACAACTAAAAAGAACTTGTATTTGATGAGAAGTAAATCCAACCATGATTGAAACATCTACCTAGAGTAGAGGGAAATCAACCCAAAATGAGGAATTTGGAATTACACAGGACCCAAAGATGTGAAAAACTAATCTTTTCTTTTTCGGTTGGCTAGGATAGAAACGTCCAGAAAAACCAATGGTAACCGAGATGATTGAAGCCCAATAGAGAACACACAACAAAAAATTCGACACAAAAGTTGAAACCGCCTTCACAAACAACAAAAAACAAAACACAAAAGAAAATCCTGCACAAAAGTTGAAACCGCCTTCACAAACAACACAGACCAAAACGCAAAAGAAAATCCTGCACAAAAGCCTTCACAAACAACACGGAACAAGTTAAGGCAGAGCATACCCTAACATCGCAGAACCGATTTCATCGCACGGGAGGCAAATCGGAACTGTTGATAGAGTTTTCAGAAGCAACGGTAGAAACGAAGGCTCTCGAAGGGGGTAATCGGGATGCGTGGCTGCATATGGGTATATTGGCTGGCAATGAATATAGAAGAGGATCGGGACGAGCGAATCGCAATCAACAGCTCATTGAGGTCGTTGGATCTGCAAATCGAGAGAATATGGCGGAGGCAGAGGCGGAGGCCGAGGCGAAAGCGGAGGTCCGGGCCGAGGCGGAAGCGGAGGCGGAAGAGGAGGCCGAGGCGGATGCTGAGGCGGACGCGGAGGCGGACGCGCAGGGACGGGAGCTTACCATCGAGAGAAGCTTTTGGGTGTTGTCCACAAAAAGGGTTTTTACAATGGGATGAATTCCGGTCGAGAATGGAGAAAGGGAGAAGCAATTTTTTTTTACTTCTCAAGATTGAAGGAAAACGTGATCTGAAGTTAATTTCCACTTCAGAAGGCCAAATTCTTGTCAGAACTAAAAAACATTTGTCAAACGGCTTTCTACTTCTAGTGGATGTTTACCAAACAAATTTCCCTGCCAGAATGACTTCTGGCAGGGAAATTAAAAAGCAGAAGTGTTATCATGCACTACCTAAGTTGCCAGCGACTAGATGGACCACTTAGGAAATAATATAGTTTGTAAGAAACAGCGACAAAGTCTTCTTTCCTTTACGTTTTTGTGAGCTTGCGACCTCGAGATAGAGAAGTTTTTCTTTGCAGACAGGATTGCTCATGTACACCGCGCTATTTTCTCGTTACATTTTGGATGTCTGTATGCTCTTTTATGTATGGTAATGGCAAGGAATCATACCTATCTCAGATTTTGGAGAAGCCTCAGATGAGGCTTTTGCCTTCACAATGTGAATGCCAGATAAAGTCTGCGACCACTTCTTTCTTCCAAGCTTTTAGATGGCTCTTTTTCTCCTTGTACTGGGTATTTTTCTGCATTTGGCTTCATGCCACTGAACGCTTGCGTTACATAAAGATGCGGGCTTCTCATATCTTTGATGGTTGAAGACCAGCATGTTGATTTGATCCGTCACTTGGAACAAACCATACAAAGAACTTGTTGATAAGATAGTAGTCTGTCCATGTTTCTACCTGTGTTTGTGAAGCGGCTCACCCTAGCGTAACAGAATTTACATTTCTCTAATCCAGCTACGCGGATGAAGGTGATGATGCTGAGGTCTCTTTAGAAGAGAAACCTGCTCTTTCCCACACTCACAACCGGCCAAAACGAGAAGCGTAGACTGCGGCAGCATTGTGTGTTAGTTTTGACTTTAGTTGAGAGAACAACACACCATGGGGAACACCAATCTGGAGAGAGAGCAATAGCATGCTTGTTGTTTCATGTGATTCATCTTGGCTCTGAACGTGTAATTTGGGTTTGATAGAATGGACAAGACTTTTAAGTACATTTCTTGAGGATAACGTGACGGGATTGGAATGACTTAATCAGTAAAAATATATATTAGATCACTGCAATCTGAATGTAATGTCGATTTCGAATGAACATTTAGCTAGGCCTTTCTTTCGTTTGTTTCTAATCCACAGATTCTTTCTTAAGCTAGTGGATTCCTGACATAATTGCTAATAAACTGCAGAACCTCCCTTTATTGGTTAATCTTTTGGAGAAGATGCTACAGGATTTACTTTTCAAATGTCTCAAAACACGTCAGAATTTAGGATCAAACGCAGAAAATAACAGCATTAAGTGAGAAGTGTCTTAATCATTTATATATCGGCATCATCTCCTCTTGGAAGATCTTCATAGCAGAGGCAACCAAACTTACTACATTGATGTCTTTCTTATCCTCCCCATGGGGAAGGATCAAGACCTCTTCCTTCTCGGGCGGGTTTTTGTACCTGGAAATAAATGGCTCTCCCCTGACAAAATCTGCCGTATGAATTGACAATCTCGACCAAGTACTAGTTACGAAGTTGCAAGCAAGGGACACCCTCTATCGGTTTACTTCAAAGTGAACAACCCGACCTGATATAGCCATTTGTGACCATCTTGATTGCATCTTAAATTAGCCCCACAGTGCGTGAAAGTGGTTTATGCATATCTCATCTCCCCGGGAAAATCGAGTGGGCTGCCATTACTTCATTTCCAACATTGCAGTGTTGCTCATCCACCAAATTGATCTCTTACACAGATTTGACTAGTACATGAGATGGGTTAATTGCTAATGAATCACAAACATCACCTTTATATATTGATCCTTATACGCCCCATATGAAAGAAGTACCAAAGGATTTACTTTGCAAATGTCTCAAAGTAGATCCATAAGAAATCACATCTAAAATATAAGGTATAAAGCAGAAAAAAAACAGCATCAAGTGAAAGGTCTTGACCTTTCCTATATCTGCATCATCTTCTCCTGGAAAATCTTCATAGCAGGGGCAGGCAAACCTAGAACTACACTGATGCCTTTCTGATAGCCGTAATCTGTCTTATGAAATGACAACCTTGACCAGGTACTAATCAAGACACTGCAAGCAAGAGAAGGTCGCAATCGTTTCGTTTCGAAGTAATCGATGACCGACCTGACATAGCTCTTGGTGACCATTTTGATTGCATCTTGAATTAGCCCCAGAGTGAACAATAGTGGCTTCCCCCCAATTTCACCTGCCCGGCGGATCAAATGGGTTAACATTATTCCATTCCCAAAGTACCCCTTCGGAAGCGGGGGATCAAATTTGGCATGCATGTTGACAGCGAATAGCAGCTTGGTTTGTTGGTCAGGCAGCATACTGAGTGCTTTGGTTCGAGTAATCCACAAAAATGCGGAGAGAGTTTCAAAAGTGGCGCATTTCTTCAATACTCCATCTCCCATTGCCTTGACCTTTAATTTCTCAATCTTGTCAGCATCGAAGCAGAAGGAATCATATAGCAGCTCATTATTCTTGTAAAGATCCACACAGTTAGACCTGTCTTCTATCTCACCCAATTCCTAGTGTGAGTATTCGACCTTCGGTGGGCTCCTGGATTTGAGAATGGTTATGTCCAGGAATGGAGGAATCGATAGAGGCAAGCCCCTCGCTGTTTCAGCCCATGAGTTGATGAATTTCATCACGGCAATCCCATCATTTGAACTTTGTCACCTGTTGGATATGTAAAAATCAGAACTCGAAGTTTTCACAAGTTAACTTCAGTATGCAATCCTATCTGAAGGATGTGAACCGAGTTAAAGAGGTGATGCATACACAAATGCACATGCTCTCCTGCAGATAAGAGAGAAATCTAATTGAACACTTAATGGCAGAATGAACATTCTTGGAGGGATCTTTGCATCTAGTTGAGTCTTGAGTACCACGTCTCAATCATATCCTAGCCATGATACAGTAATACTCTGCGACAAGATGCGCATAGTTGCATTGCAAGACTCAAAACTAGCAAATGCTCGGACAAGAACATTTTCAATAGAATCAGACTGACATTGGAGGGACAGGTATCAGAAAACAATAGTGAGGAAAGTTTCACAAACCTGAGCCACGAGGCATCTCAAGGATGCTATTTGCACCAAGAATGTCATAGACCGACTTCCCTAGTCTCTCGGGATCAGGCTTTGTCATGTCCCCGAGCTCACTCAGCATGCAATTCGCTTCGGCCACAACAAAAACCACACCTTCTCCGTTGCAATCCACCACCAGCCTCCCTGCAGGGCTGATGGTGAGCCTCCTCGCAAGAGGGTAGTAATGCACAAGAACCTTTGCCAATGCATTCTTGATCACCTCACCGGCCTGTTCGTTCCCTTCTCCATTCAACTCGAAGCAATAGACGGTTCGGACTACTGAAAGGAGGACAATGTCCCGGTTCGTGAGGAAGTACAGTCCTCTGTTTGTTTCTTCTGCAGGAGAAGCGAGTACTGGCTCACCTTGCTTTATGCCAAGTTGAAGTGCTCGGCCATTGGAGCAATAATTCTCCGTAAAAGAAGAATGTTCAGGCTAATTTCAGAAACTAAGGCACAAGCTCAATAAACAAGATGGGATTAAATAAAGTTTAAAACTTAGCATTATTCATCTTGACGTAAGAAAGAATGTGATCCGAGTGAATTGTGGGTATGAATGCGTAGAATAATGCTAAGAAAAAGTCGGACCATGTGAATGGATTGAGATATACCCATAAGAACTTCTTTAATGTTTTTTTTTTTTACATTTTTTCCGAAGAAAAGGAGGCGCCCAAGATTAGTGTTCCTTCTAAGCTACCTCACTTCACTGCAAGAGGATGATATATCTGGACAATGGATTGATAATTCGTCGGATTAGCGAAGTAATTTCATGTATTTAGGATATTAAATTGGGCAGTCCAAATGTTAAATACTCATAAAAAAAAAAGGAGATAAATTATTTCTTTCGTGAAATCATCTCCATCTTGACATTGGTTTTCCTATCTTATTTTATTCTAATTGCTTCTTTCACGAATATAACTCCTTGCTATGATTCCTTGGAGTGGAAGAACTCTTGTTCAAACTTTATCTGCAAATTTTCAGACACGTTACTTTGTTTTCTTTGGGTCCTGTGGGTGGAGTTGGTCATGACAAATGAGATATCTCCAGGAGTTTGCACAGGCAGTCCAATTTGAGAGGCCATCTCATGAACCCAACAACAATTTTACGATGGTATCAAAGCCTATCCATGTTTGTAGAGCTAGCGATGTGTTTTATAATTAAACTTCATAAATTGGGTGCTTTTTTTCCAGACAAAATGCAAACCTTAATTGGCTCACTCACCGAAGCATTCTGATCTCGTTTACTTTGAACTCCAGCATGACGTGAATCCTCCAAGATGAACATCTTCCTAATTAAATCTAAACAAGCAACAATAAATGCACATGAACCTGGATCTTAGAACCTATATGTTTATTTTTCCAATGCCAATAATGCTCTTTCATTTTTATGATATCTTGTCTCTGGTATCACTGTCGCAGATTATCTGAACCTTGACATCGTCGGCATTTGGCATGTGCTTATCATCAATGAGAAATAGAATAAAGAAGAAGTCAGAATATCAAATGGAAGACTTGAGTCCTGATGCAGAGAGAACTCAAATAATTTACATGTCACAAGGAGTATAAAATAAGTACATTTGAAAAGAGAAGATGGAAACTGCAAGACAAGAAAAATCTGGACACCTTATATTATTTTTGCAGATAATTATTATCAGTAATTTAATTTGGATCATCCTACAATGCCGGTGAGTCATAGCTAGTTAGTGCCAGTGAGTAATGGTAGCCACATCAAAATGCTGGCTTTCATTGATGGACAAAGCCAATATGCATAACTGTTCAGGCACTCCATAGTTCATACCAAGATTAAGAGGGCAAAACCAAGAAACAGTCGGTGATGAAAATGATACTCCTGCTATATATCTTTGCTTCTGTTGAAACAAAAAACAGTTTGAGGCACTGTATACAGAAACTTTTCCGTTCAACAAGCAACTTTCTGCTACCATCAGTCATTGAAGTGCCCATCAAAATTGGATGTGCAATTATCCGTTCCAAAAAAAAAATGAATGAATATAATTCCTGATTGCACAAATCCCTAACCTGGGATTCTCTATACAAACAACTTGATGAAACCAAAGATCCAAAAAGCAGTAACCCCACACCAAAAAACGGCTATAGATTACTGAAGTGCGAAACTAACCCTCTGGTTATCTCTTTCACTGCTCCAATATTGTTTAGCTTGTTTATCCTCCCCCCGGAACCCAGAGCTCCTGTACCTTGATGTGTGCTGATGAAAACTTCCCCTCTTGCGTGAGCCCTCTGTGGGAACCCAGGTCCTTCTGCTGCTTCTTTGCTCATCCTTGCACTCGTCCCGGTGTTTCCAACCACTTGAAGTAGTGGGCACATTCTCTCTCCATCTTACATCGTTTGGAGCTCTATCTTCTCTAATATAGCCATAGCCCATAGCATCAGGATTCGAACCGAACTTCCTCGACTTTTCAGCATTCCAGAGTGAAGAGTTGAGGGCAGTTTTGGCCCATTTCTCATTGTTCTCAGAATGACCACTGATCTGCTGATTAGAATCACCTCCCCACTGGTTCCAACCTGATAAGTTGACCCCGTCGGCCCATGCGTTTTCCTTCCTCACCCTATTGTCCTGAGAGAAGCCTTGTTCCCATGGACTGCCATCACTATGCAGATGTCCTGGTGTGCGAATTTCATCATCCCATGAGTTTCTGCTCCATGCTAAATTCTTCACATCCTCGCCACAATGTAAATTGTTTATTTCCCAAGGATTTTCGCTGTCGTTCGGATCAACATTGCATCTATCAGATGGTGAGCCAACTAGGTTCTCAATCCTTTTCTTTTTACTCCCCATCTCTTCGTCTTCATCAACAATATCGGGATTAAAATACTGTTCATCAAGGTCCTTGACAAGTTCTGGGTCAATGGCCTGATTCCAATTTATTTTGTCCATATAAATATCTGGATCAGGCAGAGAGATATCACAAGGGAGGCCATTGATCTCTGCCCAAAACCGTTTCCTGGCATTTTGGAATGCCTCTTCAGCAGCGGAATCATCCCAGTGGCAAATATTGTCATGGTAGTTCAAAAGCGTCTTTGAATACACAATCTTCCCCCATGGAATTGTTCCGATCAGTCTACAGAATCTCTTCTCCCATGAAGGCACGTTATCTTGCCAAACAACATTAAAAATTAAATCAATTGGTAAGAAGGCATAAAAGCTATGAATAATCAGATTCTAGGATTGCTTACAAGCAATCTTCTAAAAACAGAACCCAAGAAAATAAAAGAGATGGCTATAGAATATTGTTTCAGTTGTTTGAAGATAGATTACAGGCATAATGCAGGACTTTTGGAACATAAAAAGTTTTTCCGATCAATCTACCAAGCACAGCAAGCTGCTGTTATATGATTGCAGTGCATTTCTGGAATACCAAGTGCACATAAGAATTCACTGTTAGAATCCAATCTAAAAGAGACATTTCATTTAACTTCTACTCCAAAAACTATCTGCCAATTTTCTTCCTTTTTCTTTTAGGAGTCAGGCCTGCCAGAACCACAAAAATCCTATCAAGTTCAAAGCACATAGTTAATTGAGGCAAGGGGGAGAGAGTAGTGTTAAGAATTCAAACATCCATTTTATATTTGTTTACTAATCAGAGAACCTGCACCAATTCGCTTTTGTGAATCTAGAACACAAGAAAAGAAAGACTCTCCCTCACCACAATACTCTACTCAATTGCATGCATATGAGGAATTAAACTGAGTGAAATAGAGACAATATGATCAATAATTTCAAACTGCGCTACATGAATTTTATTCAGGGTAACTCAAAACAGCGAGATTTAGCCATCATGATTGTCCATATGGTAGATAGGTCAAGCCTATCAAGCAAAACCAGCAATGTCCACCGGCTGTAGAAACCACTGGAGAGGAGTCAGAGTGCACAAGTGTTTCTCTTAGCACACGCATTCTCTATAAGTAGCACTATATTTGGACAGACGAATAACTTGTACTCGCAAGGACTTAAAGTTGAACTTCAGGAACACACCATAGCTAAAACTAACATCACAAAAGTGCCTTTTGAAACCTCAGTTCGTGAGACACAATCATGAGGAAACCGAATTGGCGCGATAAATCGAGAGGAATGTACACACAACCTAATCAAACCCTAATGCCTGTCTCATTTCATTGCCCAAAACTACCACACTTTCCTTTGCCAAACCAAGAAGTGGGAGCACAAATAGCTACATATACATAAATACGGCAACCACGAAGAATTTTTAGTTCACAAGGTAATGTTTCAAAACATTTGAAAACACTAACTTCATTTTCGGTGGCGCAAATGAACAACACCAGCTCCATAAGCAAAATGACCCACGTTGCGGAATTAAGAACCAAAACCATCACCATACAAACTAATGAACAGTTAACAAGTCCCAACGGAAAAATTACTCGCACAGATAAGCAACAAGATCCTCAACTCTCTCTTAGTATAATCAGTAGAACTTCAAGAATTGAAAGAGAGAGAAGTTGGGTCAATCAAGAATCAAGCAAAAGAAATCTTGTCCCACATAGAAATCGTGATCGAAGAGCAACTTGGCAACGACGAGCTAGCTTCTTATCCTCCTTTCCAAGACAGGATGCAGAGGCGATTCAGATGACCCAACTAATAAACAGAAAAGTGGGAGAAAGAATTTCGGAAGGATTCTTGCTTTCTCTTGTGTAATGTACCTGGAGTAGATGGGTCGTGGTAGAAACGGTGAGCGCTTTCTTGGTAAAGATAGCGATTGGGGTCGTACTTCCGACGAGGAAGGCGGTTTCTCCACCTGCCCATGGAACCCAGAAACCAAGACAACCTCAAATTCACTGTCTTGACTAGAGAGCACCCTTCAATCGGGTGTCTGTTCGAGAGAGAGAGAGAGAGAGAGAGAGAGAGGGGTTTGGTGTCGATCGGAAGCAAAGGCCAGATGTGGCCACGTGTAGCGTCAGCGCTCCGAGTCGGGGTTTTTCCTTTTGAGTCTTCGGCTTAAACGGTCCGTGGGCCTTGAAAGGCGATCCTTATTTCAGCTTCATCCAGAGGCAAAACGAAGACCCCCCCCGGATGGATCGATGGATGCTCTTGCGGGATCGAAAGAATCAAAACTGTATCGGCTTTGTGCATCAAGCTCTCGATCCGCTTACCTGATTACTTTTGTCTCAAATAGTCGAAAACTGTAACTTCATTGTCGAGAAAAGATCGAATTTGAGACACTTTTGTCGAAAACATTGAACTTTAGTTTGGTCGATCTTTCGATTAAAAAAAAAAAAAGTTTGGTCGATCTTTAAATGACATTTCTAATCTTCTTTTTTCATAGTTCGGAGGTCCTTGATAACGTAATGTTGTAGCTTGAATTATCGCTTCCAACATATGCGAATTAGATTATATCTATGGTCGATCATTCTCCTCAAGCATAATTTGCTTAGGATAAAAATTTTCGTTTTTTTTTTTTTTTTTGATTGGGGGTTTAAGTGTTCAGATTTTCCTTTGCTTTATGTATGGGCCCAGAAGCAAGAAGGGTTGGGCCTAACATATATTGACAGTCTCGTCCAAAAAATTATAAGTTGAAAAAAGTTGTGGCCCAACAAATGGTCTTCTAAGGCTCACCAACTGCCATTTTGTCGGTAATTGTAGTTTTTCGTCATTGATGAGAAAGCCCATAAAATACCTCACTAACCTCAGTCGAGCGTAAGAAGACGTAAGTGGATAGTTTAAAGTTAGAATTTTTTTCTATTGGTATTTAATGTTATAGAGAATCGAACGTGTGTTTTATTAGTAATCTCCGAGACCCATCTCTTTTTCCTCACTACTAAACCAGTTCGTGGACTAGAATGAGCTTCGATGATCCAAATTGCAAGATGCTTCCTACGAAAATATGCAATAAATTTTTTCGTATCCGTTTTAAAATCTTTTGCATGTGAAGTACCGATAGGTTTAATCCCGATTCCGATATTAATTAGGCAACGATCAGCTTGCTTATTTATTACGGTTCCACATGTAAAGACCCACCTTCTCCTTGCCCCGCCCCGCCCCGCCCCGCCCTCTGTCTCTCGACTATATGCAAAAACTTAACGTATCGTCCCACATAAGGGACGTGAACTCCTTAGCCCCGTGAAAAACAAGCTGCGGTTGAAGGAATTGAACATGAGGTGGGGGAGATGGTCAGAGCTTCCAAAAGACTACGATCAGTCTTTCGGTTACCACCCAGGCAAAGCAAATGCTAATAGCAGATGTCTTATGTACTAAGTCATTTGAAAATATGATAACTTTATTGATTACTCGAAAGTTTTATTCTCAAATGATATGAGACAGTTAATATCGGAAGTATCGATGAGATACAACTGAATATATAAATATTTTTTTAGATCGTGAAACATCGATATTTTTTTTAATCTATACATATCATAAATGGGTTTTTGGAATCATAAATTATTGCCCACAGATTTTGATGTGATTAAAAATGATCATGTATTCTGCTAATGGGGGTAAACATCACGATATGTCGTTGTGTGGAGAATCGGAAAGTCCAAAATGCTCAAGCCTTCGAGGCTACACCAATCTCTCATTAGTGAAAGCAGAGAGGGTGGTCTCCCACCAAAACCTGTAACCATCCCAAGTGTCCTCACTGCCAACGCACGCATTTTCCACTGGACTTAGACCTAACCAATCTACGACAAGCACATGGTCTGCTCCTCCATAGAAATTGCAGAAGGAAAAGAACAACGTTGAATTGACTGAGGGAGATTGGTCAATCCCACTCGAGAAGAGGCAGCGTCCATCCAAAAAGTCATTCAACGAGCTCCCTTTCGTGTAATTATTAGTGCTTTTCTCACTACTCCAAGATGGACTCGCCAAATTCTTGCTCCGACATAAAGTCGAAAGGTCAAGACATCGTTGTTGTGCTTAGGAATTCAATGCTTGTAGATCACTCCCTCTTCATGCATGAACACAGGCTAAGGAATTGACACCATATGTCTTTTGATGTATGAAAATTTGACGTTGTGAAGACACCCAGAACTTGTGTACAAGTTCCGTGGGGCAGGTGAAAATGAGAAGCCATATAGTATTGGTAGTAACCATCTATGAATTGGAGGAGAGCGGTATGGTATGTTGAGAGTGCGCAATAGAAATGTAATACTTTCATTCGGATAGATCGTCGAAATGGAGTTCGGGTCCGAACTCATCAACGTGTTCGGTTGGATCCACCTTCATTAAAAAAAAAACCTAATCCGTCGAGTTATGGGACGACCATGATATATTAACTGTTTTGCACCACATCGAGATACATCAATTCCTCGACGTGGATTTGTCTAACACAACTCACACTTTTTTAGGTACATTTTGGATTTATATGGAAAGAGGATTTGCTCTTTGTGTCAAAGGCACACCATTAGGCAAGAAACTGTAGTGAGAAACCAATGGAAATTGAAGCAATTATATGCCAATGAGTTCGCAATCTTTGAGATGAGGTGTGGCCAAAGTATAGCCGGGCTAATTAATTCCTCTTGAATGGTAATCTTTTGAATTGGGCACTTCAAAATTCCCTAGAAAAAGCAATAGCTTCCTTCTAATTCCGAAGGTGAACAAGATCTAATTCAACTTGGCATGCACCTCTCTCTCCTTGTCTATCTAAATAAAGAAAAAGGCATTTCCAATGAGTAGGTTATGACAAAGGTGACTCGAAGAATGAATTCTACTTATCCAACTGCATCTCTTCACCATAAACGTTGTTATGAGTGGGACTTTCTTTTACTTTTTTGGTCAAGTTATGAGCGGGACTTGAGAGGAAGCAAAAGCTGCATTATTTGAAGCGAGAAAGGGACTGTAGGTTGGAAGATCTTCCGGGGAGGTTCTTGTATTTTTGACCATGCAAATAGTGGACAAGAGAAGTTGCAGAAGGAAAAGATGGCGATAGCCACATGGGATTGGAAAAGCATCACACGCATTCCCACAAAGATATTCCGTTTACTCTTCTTTGCGGAACAAAAATTGGAATGTGTTTGGAAGGTATATGATGATAAAGTGAAACTGACACCTTATTCCATGGTTGGTGGTGATGTACAAAAAATGTGATCAAGTTAAATACACATGAGAAAAAAGAAAAATCCATTGATTTATTGGAGGAATGATTAATGAGACTTTCACCGAAATGCGCATTCTAGCTATTAAAAAAAAAAAATTCAACACACAAATGAAAGTGAATGAAGATCGGAATTGAGATTTCATTATGAATTGATTCGGCATACTTTAAGATAGCTTATATTCTAACTCTGACTTCTTTCGAAACTTGAATAATATTCTTCATTTTCAAAACTCGATATAAAGGTAGAAGTAGAAGTGAAAAAAAAAATGCCCCAAATAAGAGGCCTCTGTGGCTTATTCTCACTGTTCATGCTCAAATTAGACATTCTTTATGAGAGAATGGTCATCTTATTATCTTATGAAATGAATTTTCGTAATATGAAATGAATATTCATTATTCTCCCAAGTGGATTAAACTCTTGTACCAATTCTTCTTTCCACCCTTTTGCAATACGTAGAAGCTTTCTTCATCGATGGGTTTGTGAGGTTTCTTTGGGAACGGGTATGAAGTAGGAACCCGTTAGCATGATAATTTAACAAGACTATCATTATTTCTACCCCCACGATGTTTCAATTAATAAGTATTTTATGCAAAACACGCGGTGATGGTGTATGAATCTATGGTCAGATATAACTAACAAGATTGTCGGACTATTAGAAAAGTATTTTTCTATGAAGTAATACTTCATGTACTTAGGAAGTGCGTTGACCCCTTTAGTTAAAGTTCAAACAGCACTAGATACATCCACGTTTAATTATAGTATTAGTAGTCCTAGGGCATAAAGAAATGATTCTTCATCCATCTTTAAAATGGGATTAGTGCAATACACTTGAAAAGCAAGATGCACTGTCAGCGTCCACGGCACAAGATCTGCTTTTGATGTCAACTTATTCGTGGTGTGCTTCCCACATGCGAATGCTCGCGCTGCATCCTTAGGAAGCAACTCCATGGAAGGAAACCCTTCTTTTTTTCCTTTTTAGCTTGACCTTAATGGGATTGTCATCCCAAGAGGGAGATTGACACTCCCACTAGAGAGATGGGTAAGGACATGCAAATCTTACATACTATCATGTTTGCTTTGTCTTCTTGTAATTTTCGGAACCGGATGTTTTCTTCGAAGAGACGCTTGCGCACGCAGACACTTGCATGCATGCATTCATTCTGCTACAGCAACTACAGATTATGGCTCCATTTGGTTCCGCTTTCTCAAAGGGTTTTGAATTTGATAAGTTTTTTTTTTAGACCCCTTTGTCCAAATGTTGGCCTTGGCAGAGCTGAAAACCCAAAATAGGTGGAGACCTGCTTTGGGCTTTTAGCATTTGCAGAAGGCTATTCTTAGGATTAAACACAAAAAAATAAAAATAAAAAAACTCCCAAAACTATCATTATCAAATTTTTTTCGTTTTCTGGTTTTGCCCTTGTTGTTATTGTTCATCTTCTCTGCGCAAGGGCCACCGATGAGGTCACGCGATCCAAGCAACTACTTAGTTTGCATGACCTCGGGCAGCCCTCACTGCAGGTTGCCTGCGGTCATCCGACTTCATATAGCAGCAACTAGGGCTAAATCTAGCTCGCCAACACCCTAAGCCCTTCGCCAAATAGAGAAGGGTTTGGTTTTTTTTTTTTAATTAAAAGAAATAAAAAAAAATGCAGCCAAAGTCGCTTGCAAGAAGAATTTTGCCAAACACTATTTAACTCGAAGTTACTTTAACAAAAAAAAAAATTCCAAATGCAATTTGCATTTCGGAAACTCCCTTTAACCCAAAAACCTTTACATTTTCCCAAAACTGTCCCCCAAAGCTAAACCAAGCGCACCCAATGTGACCTAATTCGTGATTAACTGTTAATGAATTTTGGGTTGATATAAACGCATGTTGGTCCATTAAAAATTCAAAATCAAGCACCGCCATAACAAGAAAGGCAGTTTTCTTCTCCTTATGGTCGTCGAAGAACTCCAAAACCCATCTTCGGATTATACCCTGTGGACGTACCATTTTGTTCTATGTCATGAGCGATCCATGCTTTGACAACAGAGATAGATCACGACAAACATGTTTAGAACACGATCCGAAGAAAAGGTCGAAGCTTTCAAAGATTCCACCGCATAAATGAGAGAGGGCAATCAGACATTGATTAGTGTCGAATAAAAGATGATAGGGAACATGATAAGAACGCTTTCCTCTCTAACCCATATTTGTTTTTTTCTCAGCACCCTCAAAATCATTTCTGCGCCCTGCCCACCCGTCTAATTCCCATTACTTCATTATCCCCGTAATCTTGATCCAAATCAAACCGACATGGCATGTGGCACAGGACTAAATGACCTTTTGGATTCAATGGCCCTGGAAACGGCGCTAGGCGACGCGTTATCTTCGTATCTTGATATGCCCAATCGAGCTACTAGTGTCGTGATTGACATGGCAAATTGGCGTCGCTTCGATCGATGATTTGATGAGGCGTGTTCTTGAAAAGGTACAATGGAGCCCCCCGGTTCGCCGCCCCTTCGATTCACTAATGACAATTGGAGATGGTTAATTGTTAATGTTTTGGACTGCATGACCCCTTTTTAGGTTCCACAAACATGGCATTATGGAGACATCAGGCCCACAAATGGACCTAACCCTAGTACGTGTAAGGAGATGCTCCAACAAAATAATTACTCTTAGGAATTGATCTAGGATTTAATTATTATGGTCGGTCTCCTTCTAGAAAGCATGCAATCGCAATTAGGTTTTTCACCACAAACAAGGAGGGGAGACTATGTTCCTAGTTCACACTTCGACACCATGATGGCCCATTTCCCCTTTAAAGAGAATATGAAAATGTCATGTCCACTCCATAGTATTATTTTGATTATTTAAACAATCTAATGAAAGGGGAGTCCAGATTTAGACAGTCCATAATAATTAATTGTTAAATTCCACAACCCTAGTGAAGATGAAACTAGATTTGGACACATTAACCCACTACGAAGCGGAATTAATCGTCGCGTACACAGAGCAGTCATCTCAGTTTTTGTCAAACGTGGATGTATCATTGTCGGAAGAACATGAGAGAAACCCATCAATGCGGCAATTGAGAGATAAAAAAACACGCACAGAGAGACATACCAGTTGATCAATACTTGTATGTGAGTGATTTAACGGTCAATACTAAGCCCCATACCGCAATGAGACAAAGATTAAGAAGGAAGAGAGAATATTTCAAGGAGCTAGCTGCATACTACCTACCCTCCCTACCATCATGATTCACGAAAATCTACTTTTCACCCAAACAAAAAGAAGAGGTCAGATGCATTTAGACATACAACAACGGAATCATTCAGAACTTCAGACGTTAGTGAGCCTTTTAAAAGGCGGAGAGGAAGGGCAAAGGGAAAATAGGCAACTGTACATACAAGCCTGTTTCACTCTGTTGTCCTTCCTTTTCCAAACCATTGAATTGGGCCCCATTCTGGTCCCAGACACAACCAATCATATCTCTTCACCCCCACAAAGCACACAGCCATTTGGAAAGTTCACGTGCCCGTCGGACCCATGCACCTCCCACACTGTTCATACCTCAAGCTTTGCAAAGAGAATCATGGAAGGCCCCCGCAGTCTCTCTCATCAGATCTGCAATTAGATACGCGATGTTTACACTAGTACGACAATAGGATCCAGAACGAAAAAACAAACTCATCACGCATCATCCAAACGAACAAAGACTTGACTAGGGGAGGCATCTGTCAACTGGAACAGAGGAATGCTGATTCCATCCCAAGGTTATTTTTTTTTATTTTTTGCTGTAAATGGCAAAGGCATCCTTAACATGATTAACGAGAAACTATTGGAGATAAAACCCCTTCGGTGCAAAAGGTGATAGTGTGGTTACAACTGTTTGAAAAAGGGAAAAGATTTGTGAGATCTTCCTTTCTTGTGACTTTTCCCCCTCAACTTGGCTTATTTGTGATGGCTTCCCTCATAAATGAACGACCCCGAAAAAAGAAGAGCTAAAAGCAAGCTCCTAAGACTCTCCCACTGAAGTAGGCAGTCTTCATACGTGTTCTTTCCAACGTAGATAGGTTGACTCTGCCACCAAATCTCCTCCCTTTAAATTCCAGCCTTCGACCATTCTTTTCTGCCTTGGTACTGCTAAACCTCTCCTTTGTTCTTTCTCGCTACAAAAGATATATGGAAGTTAAAGTCTTCCATCTTCCACTTCTTCTGACTCGTCCAGTGAGAAAAATGAGAGAGCCGGCAGCAAGTTCCCCCCAGCTAAAGAACTTTCTTAGTATAAGAAGCTTCTTGCTCTTATTACTGAGCTGCATAGCTGCTAAACTGAGCCTTTGCTTTTCCACCATCCCGTCTTCACTACTAACGCTCTCCCTTGATGGGCATCTCAATTTCGATGAAGTCCAGCATGTGGCCAAAGATTTCGGCAATCAATACCAGTTGCTGCCTTTTGCAGTGTTGCACCCCAAGACGGTTACGGATATTGCCATCACCATAAAGCATGTCTGGCAAATGGGTCCTCACTCCGAACTCACCGTTGCAGCCAGAGGCCATGGTCATTCACTTCAGGGTCAGGCACAAGCCTACCGAGGTGTTGTGGTCAACATGGAATGTCTTCAGAGCCCAATAATGCAGGTCCATGGGGGGAAATTCCCGTACGTTGACGTTTCTGGTGGAGAGCTGTGGATAAACATACTGCGTGAGAGCATGAAATATGGTTTAGCCCCAAAATCATGGACAGATTATTTACATCTGACGGTTGGTGGTACTCTGTCAAATGCCGGGATCAGTGGGCAAGCATTTCGACATGGACCCCAGATTAGTAATGTCCATCAGCTGGAGGTTATTACAGGTACTACCGATGCAATAGTTAAAGAAACCAACAGCCAACATACTTCATCATGATATATAAGACGAGGGTCAACGTACCACCACAAACACAAAGATGGAGAAATGACACAAACAATCATCTCGGCCTTTGTTGCCCAGCCGCCCCTCCCCAACCCCACCAACACAACCCCACCCCCCCCACCCAAAACACACACACACACAACAAAAGAAAAGGCTTTTTGTCCTATCTGCACTGATTATTTATCCTAGTACATCTTATCTGCCAGGTTCTCCATGACAAATCGCCCAAATTCTATTTCTAATTGAAGCACTCCAAGTCCACGCGAATGCATGATAATTTTGGTCATTTCATAATCTAAATGCAGGAAAAGGGGAGGTAGTAAGGTGCTCAGAGACTCAGAATGAAGATCTCTTCCATAGTGTCCTTGGAGGACTCGGACAATTTGGTATCATCACCCAAGCTAGAATATCTCTTGAACCGGCACCTGACAAGGTAAACACACACACCCATGTACCTGTACCTACATAACACTACTTAATTGTTTACACTATATGCCCCCATTGAGGAGTAGATGTAAGCATAAGATCACAATCTCCTCAGATCGCAGATAAATCCAGACATACTCATACATTTAGACATATAATTGCAAGATTTAATGCAGTAGAGTTACAAAGTATTCTAAGATGGTTACCAATTTAAACAGGTGAAATGGATTCGGTTGCTCTACTCAGATTTCAACACATTTACCAGAGATCAAGAGCATTTGATATCTTCAGAGAATACATTTGACTACGTTGAAGGATTTGTGATAATAAACAGAACTGGCCTTCTAAATAACTGGAGGTCATCCTTTAGTCCACAAGACCCACTTCAAGCAAGCCAGTTTGAATCTGGTGGACGAACTCTCTTCTGCCTTGAGGTGGCCAAGTACTTCAACCTGGGGCAGACAGATAGCATAATTGAAGTAAGATAACGCAGTCAAGATTTAAATTTCATTCTGAACGCAAGTGTCATCATTAGTTGAAAAAAAAGAAAGATTTTAATAGGTTATTTTACATTTCAGGAGGTTGAGAGGCTATTATCTCCGTTGAATTATATCTCCTCAACGCTTTTCCTATCAGAAGTATCATATATAGATTTCCTGGACAGAGTCCACATATCTGAGGTCAAACTCAGGTCAAAAGGTCTGTGGGAAGTTCCGCATCCTTGGCTTAATCTTCTCATACCCAGAAGCAAAGTTCATCGATTTGCTGAAGAAGTCTTTGGCAATATCCTAACAGACACGAGCAATGGTCCCATTCTCATCTACCCAGTCAAGAAATCAAAGTAATGGCATGCAGAAACAACAATTTAATCCTCCATGTTTCAAGAAATTCCAAATCTGACTGATAAATTTGTCAATTTATTGCAGGTGGGACAATAGGACTTCTGTATCGATTCCTGAGGAAGATATTTTCTATTTGGTGGCATTCCTTTCCTCTGCAGTTCCTTCTTCCACAGGAACTGATGGCTTGGATCACATTCTATATCAGAACAAACGAATATTAGATTTTTGTGAATCAGCCCATCTTGGGGTGAAGCAGTATTTGCCTCACTATACTAGACAGGAAGACTGGAAGACCCACTTTGGCCCACGCTGGGAAGCTTTTGTAAGGAGAAAATCTGCTTATGACCCCCTAAGGATACTTGCACCTGGCCAAAGAATATTTCAGAAGGCAGTGCCCTTATCATGATACTCACCTTTTCAATTTCTCAAGTTCCTTTAGAGAAGCAAAGCAACAGAGGAAGACCCTCGCCAAAGGCTAGGGGGAATGCTTTAGTTACATATATTATATATACTGCAGAGCGTTGATTATACTATTTATTCTAATTCCTTGTGTCTTCTCACTTATTATAAGTAATAAGAAGGAGAAGCCTGTATCAGATATGTTTAACCAACTGCTTACTTAACAATGAAAAGGTAGAGAGGAAAAAGAGAACATGCTCCAAACCCTTAGAAATGATATACATGACAAATCCACAAAGCGAATGAAAGCAAATCATGATAGTTTAGGACATATTGACTATAAATGGAAAGGAAGGCCATTCTGGCCTAAAAATTTAAAGAAAGGTATGCCCCTGATATACTATTTACTAAGGAGAAACATAATGAGTGGCATTTCAAAAAAGAAATGCCTCTGTGCCAGACGAAGGCCAAGTACAACTGCACCAGCAAGCCTCTGTACGTGTGTGTGCGCACGCGCGTGCGTGAGAGAGACAGACAGACAGACAAAGAAATTATTTTCCATCAGCAAAATAGAACAACCAATTGCACATGCAGCATACACTGATGCAATTCATCTCCAAAAAATTTACAGCACTCATGACAGGGATGGAATGGAAAGATACTAGAAGTTGATCTCCTGCACGACTTTTCTTCTACATTCTGAATAATTGCGTGTAAAAAAGATTTCAGACAAGTAACAATGGTGTGTTAACAAGTGATAATTGCTATTATCAACAACACAGAAAATTAAAACATATCATTTCCCTGATTATAGGAGCATCCTTGAGATGAGCACTCTGTATGTAGGGGAACCACAGCAATAATATTGCTTAAATACACTGGTGAAGTATGAGACTGGGAGGAGTTCCACATCAGATAATTAAAGTTTAAACAGATAGCTTACTGAATAAGATTGCTCATTGATCGAACTCTAGGCTCCCGCTAGCGATCTCCCGTTATGAGGTGCAGACCTTTGTCACTGAGTCTTATAGGTCACATTAGAGCCAATAATCTGAGTATAGCCCCAGTAACAATGGGCATTTAAGAATATCTCAGCAAGAATCTCGTGCAACATCGCTTTGCTGAGTGAGGTTGCTATCAAGCCCATCACGGTTCAGTCTAGAGGAACAGAACATAAGCGAGTGAAGGTGTACGGATTGAGACATCAGCAGACTCTGAACTTGGTACATCCCTTGAGGTGCCACACAGCCATGGGAACAAACAATTTAACTATAGGATACATACACTTAATATTAGACCTGGTAATGGGTGGATGTTGTCCTTGAGTCGCACAAAACCAAAGGCAAGATGTCTACCAAATGAAGAAACAGAAACAGAGCTTCATATGCTGCATGTATAGTTCACCGAAACATTAGAAGCAAAAGAAAGTGGAGCCATGATTGTTATTTTCCAATATCCGTTTAATCAATGAACTTGCTCACTTTGTTAAAATTGCACTGGGAAATAAGACAGACTCCCATGTTTGATCTCCATTGTCACCAGCAAAGAGCAGAATCAGCAGACAAAATTACGAATTAGCATTTAGTCAACATCAACATAACCTTCATCCCAAACTAGTTGAGGTCGGCAGTCAATGAACCCAAAAATAAGTAAAATAAAAGCAAGACCGATTGAGGAAAAAGAAATAATTATATAAAAATAAATATATATAAAAAAAAAAACTAAAAAGAATAGTCCGGAACATAAGAATTCTACCCTTGCACAATGCTAATAGCTTTCCTCCACTTTGTCCTAAGACAAACCGTACGTCAATCTATTTCCCACTTCATTAAATCTTGTTTTACTACTTTCCCCCAGCTAAGTTTCGGCCGACCTCTTCCTTTCTTCATGTCATGCTCCCGGTAACAAATTTCTGTTCTTACCGAAGCATCTAGGGATCTCCGAAAAATATGCCCAAACCATCTCAATCTATGTTCTCTCATCTTTTCTGCCACCGGTACTACTTCAATTTTTCGTCGAATATCTTCATTTCTTATCCCACACATCCACCTTAACATCCTCATCTCCGCTACTCTCATTTTATGCTCATGTTGCCTCTATGCTGGCCAATATTCAGCTTCGTATAGCATTGCAGGCCTTACTTCTGTTCTATAAAATTTTCCTTTTAACCTAAGAGGGATTTTGCGATCACACAAAAACCACGATGCACCGTGCCATTTCATCCAATCTGCTCTGATTCTATGACTTACATACTCATCAATCTCTCCCCCATTTTGCAATATTGATCCTAGATATCTAAAAGCATCTTTCTTGGGTACCTCATATCCGAGCATATTCACGGATTCTTGATCTCCTCCTCTTGCTATGTCAAACTCACACTTCATGTATTCGGTCTTACTTAGACTTAACGTAAATCGTTTAGACTCCAACGTGTTTCTCCATAATTCTAATTTAGCGCCAATCCCAGCCCCGATCTCATCAATAAGCACAATATCATCTACAAATAGCATACACCACGGCACTTCATTTTGGATAACTTTTGTTAGCTCATCCATAACTAGAGCAAAAAGATAAGGACTCAAAGTAGAACCTTGATGTAAGCATACTGTGATTGGAAAATAACTTGATGTGCCATTACAAGCCTTCACACATGTAGTAAGACCATCGTACATATCATTGATTGCCTCTACATACTTCGATGTACGAATTAGCATTTAGTATTTATCCAAAATTACACCGTGAGGACTTCAAATCAAAACCTTCTCTCTAAAATTAACTCAATTAGCAATGTGTTTATTTTGGCTTTCTCATGCACCTTATCTTCTGCTTTATGCGACAATGTCAACGAACATTCAAAACTTGTATTCTCCCAACAATGCCAAAAGAAATACATCTTTTGAGCTAGACAAAAAGGACACGCCAATGAACAGCCAAAACTTGCATCCATCCTACAATGCCACAAGAAATACTTCTTTTGAGCTAGACAAAATGGAGATTTAAAAGAGTGAGAAGATCTTTTCCACTCAACATATCCTGGAATCCGTTTTCTCAGGATAACTGGGACCATGTTAGTCAATGGTGCTCAGAATCCATGTTTCTGCTGAGTCACTGCCCAGTCTGCACTTGTAGATATGTTCAAGTTGATGTAGACGGGCCCCAGGGGCCACCTTACTGAACCTAAAATGTAGTGGCTCAAAATTTCCCTCTACTTTTCAGACCATTGGAACTGCCAAAGGCACTTGACAGATCAAGGCATCGCCTACTAAAGTGACGGCCCAATTGCCAATTGAAAGGGAATATTCGCCTGAAATGGACCTTTTGTGCTACACAGGGTATGCATGTAAAGACTTGAAAAATCTCGAGAATACTATCAACCATTCATTCTAGTCGTACTTCCAATGATTCAACAGCACTTACATTACAGTACACCAACAAGTGGCATTAGAACGCTTCTGTGACGTTCTAACCATAAGACAGGTGCTTGCTTCACTAACATCAAAGTTGTTTGCCGAGGTTCCTCCTTGGGAATACTACAGTGCGACACAGTTCCAACTTCGTAGTCAACGAAAAAAGCTGAGTGACACAGAAACCTACATTATTCCCGTTCTCCTAGAACCAGAGCCTGCATTGACCATGGAATGGAATGCAACTGTCTCCTTAGAACCTGCAAAGCTAGATGCTGCTTTTCTGGCGACAAGGCAGATCTTTCTGAAAGATTAGATACCAGAGTAACCGATTTTTCACACCTATCAATTCAACGTCCATCAATCACAGATGTCTTCTTCTTCAACAACATCGTGTCTTCAACTTATTTACTGTTGCCCACAAGGATTCTCAAGGGTGCTGTAAAAATAACTCTTTTCCAGCAGAGATTTCGTCAAAAAGTTTTTAACTCAAGAAGGGGAATATCAAGAAAGGCGTACTCTGTGCCTGTGAACAGCCGTAGAAATCCAGCCCTTCTACGTTGCCACTTCACCGGGTCTTTCGTCAATCCAAGTTATATCCAACTCCCTGCACATATCCAAGAAGACCCGCGTCTGTCTCGGGAGCATTTAGGCAAACACCTTGTCCTCGTGCACGAAGATGATTTCGCTCTCCAACGAGAGAGGAAAAAAACGAGCACGCGAACCGATTTCCTCCCTCGTTCTGAATCGAAAACCCCAATTGATCCTGCCGAGAATCATGTAAACAAGCGTTGAAGGCAAGGAGTGCAAGAGGGTATCGTCAGTGTTACAGTGTTACGTTGGTCGCCGATGAGGCTGACGCGCGGGATTTTTAACCGAACCTGTAATGATGTAATAACGTGGCGGTTATTTTCCCCATCCATCCATTGCCTCAATGAAAGGGATAAAATGCGCCGTTTATATTATTTCACTAGCCAAAAAATATAAATATTATTTACTAGAATCAGCAGAAAATCGGCAATGCTTCGGTAAAGACTACAAGTTATTTTACATTAACAATGAGAAATTACTAATCATGGATAAAAGTCACCATAAAGATATATAATTGAGAAAAAACCCGTCGCTTAAATTCTAAATCGAGGAGGCGCATTTCCCATTCTCTAGATTAATAATCACCGTCTCCATCGAAAAAATTATTATACTTTTAGAAGGAAGACTAATGGGAAGCTTGGAAAAAAAAAATCATAGCTCAACATTTGGCTAAATGCTGAAAGCTTGATGTTGGTCCCCATCAACATGGAGCTTTCACATTTCCAAAGCCAACTTTCATCCCAAAGTCTTTTGAGAATGGTTGCTAAACGCCCTACATTTTCTCCATGGGGCTTTGGAGCTTCAATAGGATTTGGAAAAGCTAAACTAAACGCACAATAAATATAATCAATAAGGCACTAATCACATATAAATGTCACTAGTGAGATATATTATTAATTTTTTTATGTTCACAATTGAATGAACTTTGCGATTTAAGTTATAAGTTGTGTTCTTTTTCGTTTTGAACAAACTAAACCATTTTTTTATAGAAAAAGTTAT
Organism: Rhodamnia argentea; assembly: GCF_020921035.1. Classification (NCBI taxonomy): domain Eukaryota; kingdom Viridiplantae; phylum Streptophyta; class Magnoliopsida; order Myrtales; family Myrtaceae; genus Rhodamnia; species Rhodamnia argentea. The sequence goes on along the minus strand of NC_063154.1, from coordinate 957,034 downwards.
CATTGAAGAATTATTAAGATGCTATTAATTAACGATAAGTATACACTCAATGTGAAAAAAAAAACTCTAGATTGCGATATGAAAGCGATTTAGGTTCTATTTATTTCGTGAAAAATTGAATGGTCCAAAAAACATTTTGTTAAAAGTAATTGCTTGAATCAATTAAAAATAAATAAATGATTGCAAATTGTTTTCATCATCCACAAAAATATTTAGACATGAATTGTTGTCGATAACAAAAGAAAATTTCCATTGATTAATAATTTCAAAAGTTATAAGCAATTATTTTTAAAGAAATGTGTTTCAATCTATTCATTTTTTGCAAAATAAATGGAACAGTGAGTTAATTCTACTCTCCATTTTCTGCTTGAACAGCTTCATTGTTCCATAGTTACTTTTTTGTTTGGTCGAACTGCATAGTTACTTTTGCTTCCATTAAGTAGAAGGATTTCCATCTTCTTCTTAAATTGTCCTCTCTGATTTTTTATTTTTTTATTTTTTTGAAAGGTGAAATTTTTCTATTGGTTTTTACCGTCAAGGAAGCTCATCAGTTTTGCGAGCTACGCACGACTTTCGCAAGCAAGAAGTCCCTCCCTCGAGTGGAATTCGGAACGAGCGAAGTCGGTATAAACCAACATGGGCCCACCTCTTTTCCTTTCCGATAATATTCCGGTACGATGATTCCGATGAACATGAGCTGGGCCGTGATGAAAAGGAGCAATCTTTTTCGCAATTTTCGTTCATGAAATCTAACCAGAGCGCGCACAAGAATTCTGAATCTCCGATAGTTGTGTTCTTTGAAGAGCGCACGAAACTTTCGACATTGGTTGCGTACTATGTGCAGCCGTGTACGCAATGGTGGCTTTCTGCGTTTCGTCGGAGGCGCTTGGCCAACCCGCGTCTTCACTTCAATCCCCGTAAGAAACAAGAAGCGCGAACGCAAGTGTTGCTTCTTTTTCCTTCTTTCTTTTCCTGTTTCAAGTCAAACATCGCGTTTTTAATCAGGAGAATCGCCATAGCCTTCGTATCTTAGTTTTCAGACACGAAGCGGTGCAGTGTGACTCGACAGAATTGCGTGATCACGCGTGTACAAAGTGGGTTTGTTGACGGAGAAAGCGTGGGAGGACGAAGTTTCTCTTTGCTTTTTGGCTTTCCTCTTTCTTTCTCTTCGTCAAGTTCCCCCCCTTTGCGAATTCGCTTCAGCTTTCTGTTGCATTTTTTGGATGGCACGAGCAGATGCAGACAAAGAACCCTTGAAATCGACGTGCCCCGCGTTGAATAATCCGCCGAATCGAAATCAAGTGCATTTCTTTCCCACTTTTCAATCGTTGTTTTTCCTTGTGCCCGGAATAGTTTGGTGTGGTGGGGTTGATAAAAAGGAAGATGCCGAGCACCCAAAGTTGGGTCTTGTTTTGCATGTTTTTGATTAATCTTCCCCGCAGTACTTGAAGTCCTAAACCCTGTCAAGTCGAAACCTCTTTAGGAGGGGTTAGGGTGATTGCCTAGGAACGGGGTGTTCAATTCAACCTGTGTTCTTTGTCAGTCCTGAGCGCTGAGCCTAAACTTAGTGAATAGATAGGAAGAGATGGGGGAGACCTCTGAAGAGATGACTAACAATGTTTACTCAAATGGGTCGATTCAGAGTATTAATGGGTCTCTCGAAGAGAAGGTGGATGAGCTCCGTTGCCTCATGGGAAAATCAGAGGGAGATCCACTCAGGATCGTTGGTGTTGGAGCCGGTGCTTGGGGCAGTGTTTTTGCAGCTATGTTGCAAGATAGTTATGGTCACTTGAGGGAGAAAGTTCTGATTCGTATTTGGAGGAGGCCCGGAAGATCAATCGATAAGGCTACGGCTGAGCATTTGTTCGAAGTGATCAATTCGAGGGAGGATGTGTTGAGGCGGCTTATTAGGAGGTGCGCATACTTGAAGTACGTAGAGGCAAGATTAGGTGATAGGACGTTGTTTGCGGACGAGATTATGAAAGATGGGTTCTGCTTGAACATGATCGACACCCCTCTTTGCCCTATGAAGGTGGTCACCAATTTGCAGGAGGCTGTGTGGGATGCCGACATTGTAGTGAATGGGTTGCCTTCAACAGAGACCCGCCAGGTGTTTGAGGAAATTAGTATGTACTGGAAAGAAAGGATTACAATGCCTGTTATCATATCCTTGGCGAAGGGTGTGGAGGCAGAGTTGGAGACCGAGCCCCGCGTGATTACTCCCACCCAAATGATTAACCGAGCAAGTAAGCCCCTATCCTTTCCGGTTTCTTGACCAACTAGACATTGCTGTCTGTTACATGGTAGGCCTAGTATCCATTTTCTTGGACTAACGTACTTCAGCTGTCGTATTAACAAAGCAGCTCGACTTTTACTATGGGTGATAATAGCAATATATTTGTCTGATTAGGATGATTCACATTACAAGCGCTACAGCAATCCCTTCTTGAAAACTGATCTTTCTTTGCTCCACCCGTTATTCTTGTTAAGGCAGAGAACTTCTCTGCTTGTAAATTATGTGAAGCTGGTTTCATTGTGATCTGGCATTTATATTTCAGCTGAAACGGGCTATCAAAGATTCTGTAGTGTTAGTTTTGTTTTCTCATTTGCTTATTGAGGAGCACATTGTGTAATGAAATATCCCATTGAAGATATGAATGCTGGTTTTGCCTCTGGCCATTTGAAAATAGTCGATTTCATTTCTTGACATGGCATAATCTGCTTTTTAAGGAAGGAAGAATTAACATTTTTATTTGGAGGGTCCATTCCTGTTGCTTGTGATGCTTCGGCTCACAGAACTTCAAATTTCAGTTTCCACTTTTGATATCTCTTTGACTGGCCAAATGGTTAAAAAAAAAAAGCAGCCTTCTTAAAAGGAAAGGAAATTGACAGAGAAAGCTAATCTTGCAAAAAGAATTATCTGGAGAAGTCTCATGCTATTTTTCTCTTCCTGTTTTTCTTTTGTCCTTGTCTTTGAATGGTGAACAACTCTCCTCTCATGGGTACTATCTTCTTAATATTGTCTCTATCATCATTCTTTGCAGCTGGAGTGCCACTAGAGAACATTTTATACCTCGGGGGACCAAATATCGCCTCAGAGATATACAACAAGGAGTACGCCAATGCTCGAATATGTGGATCTGCAAAGTGGAGGAAGCCTTTGGCAAAGTTTTTGAGGCAGCCCCACTTTATAGTGTGGGACAATGGAGACCTTGTTACTCATGAAGTTATGGGTGGTTTAAAGAATGTCTATGCCATTGGAGCGGGTAAAGTTGTTTGCCTGGCAATTTTACTTTAGAATCAGGAAAAATGTTGTCCTGTCAATGCCCTTTTCTCCTAACAAATCATTGATAGTTCCTTCCCCCAGTTCTGTTTAGGAGCCTTAGTATACTAGGTTTGAAGTTTTGATAAGCTATACAATTCTGCGATTGCACCTCTTACAGCTCCTTTCAACTTGAAATTCACAGGTATGATTGCAGCTCTGACAAAGGAAAGTGCCACCAGCAAAGCAGTATATTTTGCACATTGTACGTCAGAGATGATATTCATTACCCATCTGTTGGCAGAGGATCCTGAGAAACTTGCAGGGCCCTTACTGGCAGACACATACGTAACTTTGCTGAAGGGTCGTAATGCATGGTATGGACAAAAGTTAGCTAGTGGAGAACTGAACCTTGACATGGGTGATAATATCCAGGGGAAGGGGATGATTCAGGTATTCAATCTCAGTCACCTTTAGGTGCTGTTGATAGAAACTTTTGAATTTGAGTCTGTAAATATGAGAATTTTTACTTGATTTTGGTGGATGTCTTTGAACTGAAATAGCTAGTCAAAAGAGTGTCTTCCAATTATCATGTCTTCGGGATAGATTTATACCACGTGTCACTCATTTTCAATTCGTAATTAGATGGACATATGACCAAATAAAAAAGTAGTGCTGGATAGTCCAGTGCTTTCGGGTGAACAATCTTGTGATTGAGAGGGCTTCAGTAAGAATTGTTTGTCCAGAAACTTTTCAATTTGAGTCTGTAAATATGAGAATTTTTATTTGATTTTGGTGGATGTCTTTGAACTGAAATAGCTAGTCAAACGAGTGTCTTCCAATTATCATGTCTTCAGGATAGATTTATACCACGTGTCACTCATTTTCAATTCGTAATTAGATGGACATATGACCAAATAAAAAAGTAGTGCTGGATAGTCCAGTGCTTTCGGATGAACAATCTTGTGATTGAGAGGGCTTCAGGAAGAATTGTTTGTCCACTGCTAAATTTCTTGGTACAATATTTTGTTTTATCCATAGGCAAGGCACGCGTTCTAACTTCTAATTTACTATGTGATGCAATTGTTCTGCCTTGTGTTTGTGATTGTAGGGAGTCTCGGCCGTGAAAGCCTTTTACGAGCTGCTGAGTGAGTCATGCTTGAGTGTACTGCATCCTGAAGAAAAGAAACCAGTGGCTCCTGTGGAGCTGTGCCCAATCTTGAAGAAACTATACAAAATTCTTATTCTGAGGTAACAAAAGCTCTTATATTTCGTGCCTCTTCCGGGTCCCTTTTTCTCTTCCCTCGTATCAGAGAAATTGAAGGTAGTGTACCCAAGTGAATTGATTGATCTGTGTCTTTCATGGGCTTGATAGCCACACTCTGTTGAATTGTTTGCCCAAACATTTGAAGATGACCGGACTGTATGCGTGCGTATTATATATCTAAGAATGGATGAGTTGTAGCAAAAATGTCGAATTCCATCTATGCAGCAAGCCCTTTTGGAGGTAATGTGCGCAAATGCGCAGTCCAATGAATTAGATAGACTTCGGCATAGCATTTCATTAGATTACTTTGCTCTGCACCATTGATATGTCATTGATGTTGGGGGAGCACAGCAGCAAAATGTGATTTTTATCAATTTGTTTGCAGGGATTTCCCAGCAGAAGCTATTCTTCAGGCATTGAGAGATGAATCCATGAATGATCCTCGAGATCTCATCGAGATAGCTCAAACCCACGCATTCTACAGGCCATCGCTTCTCGGGCAACAGCCTTGATATGATGCACTTCCATCTGCATGCAGTTGCAGCCTTTTTTGGTCCTGGGCTGAATATCAATGGGAGTAGATGGTCCCTCGTCGCTTGTATTTTTCTGAAATGGTGGGGCGTCGGGAATGTGTTCTGTGTCCACTGGAATATGTTCCTTGTAACTCATCTCTGAAATGATGATTGGCGCGTCGGGATGCATCTATGCTTGTTAGACTTGGGCTTGTTTGGCGGGGAGTCAAGAAAGTAGCCCGGTTGGCAACGTAGGATAGGAATTGTACGGTCACTATCGACTCTGTAAGATTGAAGTTTTTTTTTTTTTTATGAAGGAGTGGAAGCAAATTGAAGAATCGGCAGAGTTTTTTGCATATTCATCTCGAACAGCCGAAAACGAAACAATCATCTGAATGACTTGCGCCGCAAGATCTATGCATCCTGTCTTCCCTGGATCCGACAGGGTTTGACGCACGAATCAGAACCACTTGCGATGACAAGGGGACCTCAAATTTGGTTCAATTTCTACAAAATTGGAGTTGTGATGATAGACAATGGTTTGGAGAGTGGCAAGCAACTATGTTTCACTCCCTCTATACAGGCCTAATTCGTTCAGTTATCTTTCACCATAGACAACAGAGTTTTTAAACCATCTAGGGAAATGGATACTTTCACAAACTGAGATATCTTGTTAAGTATCATGTACCAAGAAATGATACGGTTGGTTTTGCTGGAAACCACAAATTTTAGTGTAGTTTTCGTCCATCATCATTTTGTTCCTTGCTCTATTTTCTTTTGTCAATTTAGCTCGAAAAGCGTTCAATTTTGCTGGTTTTCCGCTTCCTTTTACCCGAGCGCTCCGCCGACATGGGACGGGTCAAATAACAGGCAACCTTATTCCCCCCAAGCGCACACACACACGCACACACAGAGACCCACAAAGAGAGGAGAGAGAGATGTCTCTGGTGGACTACGACGCTTCTTCGGACGAAGACGTTTCGGAGGACGAAGACAACGAAGAACAAGTAGAAGAAGAGGAAACAGGAAGGAAACCAGAAGCCCCGAAACCCCGACTTGCTCAATCCCAGCCTTCTCCTCTGCCTCTTCCTCAGATCCGGTAAATTTCCTGATTCTAAGGATACGGAGTTCGATCGGAAAGACTGCATATTTCCCTTTTTCTTGGTAGATTTTCTTACGACATTACGGAAGCGAGTGCCCTCTTTTACCCTGTTCAATGTGAGCTCCGTCCAAGTTACCTAACACCTGGCGATTGTGAATACTGGGATGTAGCAATCGACGGCAGAGTCAGCGTCGACGATGGGTTCCGTTCTCTTTGTCCAGTGTTTCGTATCCTGATTGTATACTGTGTGAGACATGAGGCATAGCAACTGTGCCCTAGATCCCCAGCTCGGATAGAATTAGTTTGTTGGTTAGTTACTTAGGTGGGTGTTCCGGTCGATGGTTGTTCATAGCTTCGACTGACAACTCTTCTGATAAACGCCCTTAAGTATTGCTCTGCCAAAATCACGGTGATGAGCCTCAAAGTTCTGTCTTGTTGTTTTATTTTCATTTCTTTGACCCATGGGATTGCATACCAAGTTGAGCCAGTTATGTCGTGCTAATCGAATGTTGTCGATCAGCTTTGGCTATTTGGTTCGCTTGTTCTTGTATTGAATTTCACTTGATTTTGCTTCGAGCTCCAACATTTCTATGATTTTATCCTTTCTTTTTGTGGTGATAATATAATGAACAAGCAAATACCATTCTCATACTTGAAGGTGCAAAATTCCTCTTCCCTACATAGGGTTTCCACTTTGAAAATAAAATAAATGCCGATAACTTTGGAGAACTGGTGAAAATAGCTCGAACATGATGATTTGTAATTTAAGGACATTGTGCACCATGGCTGGAGTCTGGTGATGTTGGCCATGAATTATACGTCTTGGTTTTTTCAATTCGGAAGGTGATGTACTTTGAAATGCATCTTTATAATCTGAGAAGTTGCTCTAAAAGAGAAGGTTACATTGCTTAAGAGTTTTATGGAGATGGGGACACTCTGTAAGTGGTTCCGTTTTCAAGAATATAAGTTTAAGCATTTGCAGCCGATAGGGGAATAATTGTCTGATCCCACTGTCAATTTAGCCAATGTTCTTTTCTATCTTTTAAGCATGGTAGAGTTGTTTTTTTCCCTTTGTTTAGAAATTTTGCTCACTGCCTTAGCCTATTTGATCTACTGATAGTTGGTATCAAATGTTTGTGTCACTTTTATGGTGAGGATGTAGGGTTAATTGCTTTTTGGGTCAATTACAAGTATATGAAGCTATAGTGGGACTCGATAAACAAATTTTCTCAAAAAGGTTGATGGTGGAGAGAGAGAGAGAGAGAGAGAGAGAGAGGGGGGCGGGGAGGGGGGGGAGTGAGGGAGAGGGAGAGGGAGAGGGAGAGGTAGTTTCCATACTTTGAGTAAGTTTTCCTATTACTATGTAGATTGACATAAGAGTTTGGCTATGAGAGAGAGAGAGAGAGAGAGAGAGAGAGAGAGGCGTAGTTTCCATACTTTGAGTAAGTTTTCCTATTACTATATAGATTGACATAAGAGTTTGGCTATATTAAATGGTCAAAAGTTGCACTAGTTATTTGGATTACCCATTTCAGTTAGCATGGTATAAAGGTAGGACTGTTTTTCCTAGTGATCTGTAAGAGATTCAGTACATCTTTTTCGTGATCTGCCAAAAGTTTGCAATTGTTGCTGGATGTAACAAGGCTTGAGTGTTTTTGGTTTGTAATCTTCAGTTGTGTTGTCTATAGGGAATCATCATATGCATCAGACCATCAGCTAGAAACCACAGCAGGTTCACCAGCGCCCCCTATTGAGAAACTTCCTGATGCTTCCCTCTTGTTGGATGCTCCGGCTGGATTGGCTTCTCCGTTGAGCAGTGGTGACCATGCTTCTAGAGTTGCAGCAGCAAGGGCTGAAAGTGCTCTGCGAAAGAGAGAGTCTCATTCGTTATCTTCATCTGTTCCCCGCAGCAAAATGCCAAGGGGGACATTACCCCATATGAAGAATGTTCCAGATACTGTTGATGGACTGCTGGTTCCTCCTCAGCTTAGTGGAAGGTTAGTCCGTACTAGACTTTGACATCTGCATTACATGTCTCCTTTGCTCTGCAGATAAGATTTTTTGTTCTTGTAAAAAAAGGTGGTTTTTCCTTTTTGTTCTACTTTCCCTCTGAAAATGCGAAGACAGGAAAAAGAATATTATAAGATTAGAAAGTCATGAAAAAACAATTTACAATTCTACATGTGAATATTTGTATATTTTGTTAGATTTACTGTGTTTTATGTTAAAGAAAAGTAATTGTGGCTGCAGTAGAAAAAAAAATTAAAGATAAAAAGATCACTGGAAAGTAACTCTGTAATTGAAGAGATGATTATATAATATTCCAGACAAATTACCAATAGAGGCTTGTACCTGCACAAGCAGTTACATAGAACAAACACTGAACAAGAACACAAACACCTACTGAGTTGAATCAGTGTTGACTGAGTCAACTTGGATACCTTGATACAAGTACCAATATGTATGCAAGTACCCTAACATGAGTATGTGCCATATGACACGCAATCTGCCTGCGCGACTTTTTAGATCAACCTCCTGTATAAACTTCCACAGTCTGTCTCCTCGGAGTTGGATCAACCTCCGGCCCCACATTAGAAGTACGTGGTTTAGAACTGTGATTTATAATTTGGATGATTATTGATGCTGGACCTTGGTAAGTTTAATCTTCCGCACTGATTCAAAGACAATATTTTCATCTTGTAACTGATTGGTAATTTCAGTGGTCATTTTATCGAACTTTGTTTCCTGTGGATGCAAGAAAGCATTAGGACTGATGAGTTGGTTCTTGTCTTTTTTCTCCTAGGAGCAATGTTGTCACTGAAGATATCAGCAAGTTGTTTGTAAAGGGACATGCAGAGAAATCATCTCATTAGGGAACTTACAAACAGGTCTTAGTTTCTTCGCTGTATCCTTATCACACCTCTCTGATTAAAGCCATGGCTATGCTTACTTTCTTGAGGGTCTGGCATGTACAGAATGGCGAGCAATGTTGTATGAGAATGATCCGATGAGAGATTCATAAAGCTGACAGGATGATGTCATGGAATTGCGTCAGAACATAAAATTTTGTATGTGCTAGAGCGTGGATGTTGCAGGAAACTATTTGGCAGATCCATTCTGTTAGTTTAATGGGGCACATGGTATGATACTGGCATTGATAAGTTGAATCTACCCTGTTGATGGAGGATAAATGTGTTGCTAAAGTCACATGATTTGTGAGGTTTATTACTGCCGTGATGGGCTGTATCTCCTAAAAATAAATTTGCATCATTTCTCTTCTTCTCAGCCGGCCTATGCCTACCCTAATTACGCTGCTGTTCCCTTTTACTCTGTTAGAAGAATATACATCTACCTTTACATCGTTACAAGACTTTCCTTTGCGAACGAGATAATATGGTTAGCGGCCTGGCCATGGTTTCGAAAACTTCCATGTGTTTTTAACATTTCTTTGTCAATACCGTCTGGAAATGATAAAAGAGTATATCAGGAGATATCTCTACGTATGTACTGAAGAATGTCAAGATGAATCTGTATTGTTCAAAATTCTTTTCATGATGTTGACTCCTTCCATCTAGATAGACTGAAATCCTTTGCAATAGTTCTGATACGATGGCAGGATTGAACATCACCATTCGAGGACACCAACGCTAATGCTTCTTCCATTTGCAAGATGAGTTTGACTTGATAAATGGTGTAATTTGGCCAACAACGGAATATAAGCTTTGTTAAACTTCAATTCCTGCGTTTATTCACCTCTGAAGTTCCTAGGGGCTTATCCGACAGACATTATTATTCTAGAGAGATGCGTGTTCAGGGAAGAAAGCGAAGTATTCTGTCGAGATATGACGAGTTGTTCCGTGGCCATGGTATGATTTCACAGGCGACCAAACCAAGCCAATAAAATTCAGATGACCAATTGGCAATTCTTTATCAGTATTGCGTCCTCCTCCTCCATTAAGTCTTCACACCAGGTGTTGGATGTAGACCCAAGAGAGCCTCATGTCATTGAATCAGGAATCGATAGAGCAGCCACAACCCATCATTACACAGAATCGTAAGCCACCATAACTCTCACTCCAAACAATATTTTAATTGAGCCGGGGACAAACATGTCTTCATCAGATTGGGTCCATGATTATCTTCTTTATTACAGAAAAACTCTTCTGGGCCATCATCACCCCCCAACATTGAAACCCCCCTAATCATGAAGAACCTATTTTTCCTCCAAAAAAAAAAAAAACCAAAAACAAAAAGCAGCCTCCGCCAATCAAGAAAGTTCACCTTGGTCACACCTTTGAAAACTTCCACTAAAGTTTGAAATAATCACTCCCTCACATAAGAAAAAAGTACACAAACAGCAAAAAAAAATGATATATTGCGCATTTGCATGTCTCTGTCTTTACTTTGCCAGCCTGTCTCTCCCCTCTCATTCCATACTTTAATTTTTTTTTTTTCCCTTTGGCAATGTACCCTTTTTGAGCCACCCTCCAATTTCTCAGCTATTAATGATAAAGGACTGCTCTGGTAAGGGAAATTTTGCAGGAGAGTCCCTTTACTTCAACTAAGAACGTGAAAGTGATCTATCTAAAGATTAGATTATATTATATTAAACTGAATTTCTAGCCTGTTTTGGTTCAAGGGAGGGGGGGAGAAGGTGGGGATAAAACAGAAAAGGAGAAAAGAGAAAGGGAATCACAAGGCTTCACTGACTGTCACACACACTCACAAGTGCTGTTAACAGACCCAGAAAAGATTCCTGCAACTACACACCGTGCACTTTTGTCATACGTGTGGGCATCAACATCTACCTTTAGATCTGTGCACGTCCTTTCCTCTTATTCAAGAACCCCCCATTAAAAAGATTATGCAGCAGAGAGAGAAAGACACAGTTCTGCAGCATCTCTCACATGGGTCTGTATTGTTGGTGTGTGTGAGGGAGAGACCCCACACAACTGCACAACCTGGCATCAATTATATTTCAATATTTTAAGGAGGGGAGGGGGACCCACCGTGGATGTGTCAGCAACCCCATGTGAGATCACTGTGACACACTGGGTTCTGTGGGGACCGCATTCCCCTCCATGAATGGCAACAATGAAAGGCCTCTTCTGTTGACCCCACCACCCACCACATACATTTGCATATGTTATCATGTCACTCCCACCTAAATTTATATTTATCTATATGGGCAAATAATAATAAAGAGACAAACTTTTCTAAATTTAAAGGCAACACACACCCAGGAGAGACAGGACACAGAGAAGAGAGAGAGGGAGAGAAAGCTGAGCCCTTTTTATAAATTGAGAAACTGATTTCTTTCTTTTTGGTTGCTGATCTTCCACTACTTCCTTTCCTGTCTGTCTGATCCCCACGAGTAGTTGAACACAAACTGTTGTGTAATAAAAAGCTACAGTAAACATCAAACACTGATAATCAACCTTACAAATTTGTACCTGAAAACTCAGCTGACTGACTAAAACTCTATTCATCTCCGCTTCTCCCATCATCTTCTCCCCTCCCCTTTAAATCTCTCCCCCAAATTACCATTTATGGATAAAAAATCAGCCCTTGTAGTCCCTTCTTTGCCTTTTTGGCCACTCCCTGGTTCTTTGGATTCTCCGATTCTTCTTTGCTGTACAAAGATTTGATCTTTCTTGTACCCTAACAACACAAACTAACAGAAGACTCTTGCTAATTATGGACTCTGCCACCCTCCCAAAGGAGAGGCCGTAGTAAAAACTTGAAAACGGGAAGAAGAGGAGATTTACAGCTGTGAGTTTTAAAATACTACACAGAGACTGTAAAGTTCTCCTGGTGGTCCAAACTGCAACTAGAAACAACATGTGAAAATAGCACAAACAAAGGAGATTGGGGTATCCCATTTCATTTACTCATTTTTTACGTATGCATTTTTGTATGGTATCCAGTAGTATAGTATGGATAATTGAGGTAGTGGTGATGGTGACGGTAGTGGTACTGATTCTCTACAGATCTGACCTTGATCACAGGTTTGTTTGGTTATTGTTGTTAATCTTTCCTGCACATGTTCAGACAAAGCAGACACAACCATGCTCAGTGAAAAATGGCGACTCACAAAGCCTAACAATACTAGGCAGATCAAAGGCAAAAATTACCTCAGTCAAGGAAGAGCCAGCTATATACCCACGGGGCACGTTGGCCCTCCGGCACCGGCATACATTCCTATGGCCCCATGACCAGAGGAAAATCTGAGAAGTTTGGAGGAGAAACTGTTGTCATTGCTTTCTTAATAGCATAATTATTCTGGTCTGTTCTTTTCGGTACATAAGCTTTAGATTATGCAATATTGGGATACAATCTTACCTGGGGATCTGGCAGTTGAAAGTTTTGAATGATGCCATGTCCACGGCAGAGGTGCCCGGGATTAAGGGTGAAGAGACCGGGTTATTGCTGTTAGGAGGAGAAGATGAAGCCGAACCTGCACCGTCCTTTTCGGCCTCTCCAACTACATTGGTAAAGGAAGAAAAATACTCTGTGGAGGCATTGGTAGGAGATGCGAAGGGACTGTCAGGAAGGTTATGCTCCAAACTGCATCATTTTACGAAAGTTCAAATGAATCGGTCAAAGTAAGAAAATGCACTAAAGCAGTGGTTAGAAACTCATGCAGGCACAAGAGAAATTGCTATTTGCTCGAGAAAAATCAATTCATTTGACAAAGCAGAAGCATATTTATTTTCCACCTATACCTTTCAGCCAAGCCTCCATCTTCAGTATGGGAGCTTTCCTTGTCATTCCCATTATTCTTCTCACTTCCAGTCAAATCTTTCCCAGCAGAGACAATCGCAGACTGGTAGTTCAAGGGCCGACCATCTGATAAGCCAGGGCTAGAGCCATTCTCTGAATTAAGTAAAGAAAGAGAACCTAATCTCAATGCTGCATTTGCCAAAGGAAATCAATTGGCCAAAAATTGAATTAAGAGAGCCTAAGAGAAAACAGGTATACCTTCCGTTATGCCCAGGCTGCGAACCGAAGGAACGTTAAGGAAGGTTGGATTGTTGAACAAAGTGGGCGATTGAGTAGGAGATGGAATGGGTGAGCCAGTTGAGAGAGCCCTCTGATGATGATGCTTCTTGACATCTAGAAGCTGCAGACTCATCAGCCGTTGACTCTGGAGTTCGAGGGCTTGTTGTAGATCGGTTTGCTCATCGAATCTCCTCCTCCACAGCATGTCCTGAGAATTGTAAAACGTCCTCGCTCCTGCATTACAGATCAGAAAAGAGGGAAGTTAAGAACAGCCCATGACTAATCTCACAATATGAAAAATCCCACTCAAGCTAAAATTCTAACCGAGGTTGAGGTTGAGGTCAAACGGTCCCACCCTTGAATCTAACCCGGTCGGAGTTCCACATGGCGAAAAATCACCCCTTTCCCCCAGCTGGGACTGCTTCCTGCAAAACACCACAAAAGACTAAAACTTGAGCTCATTTCCTCTCATCAACACAAGCAAACAATGGACAGGCAAACGTCAAAAGAACAACCAAACTGAGGAAGAGTGAGAAAACGTGCCTAAACTTGTCTGGCACTTTCCCCTTCTCTTTGTAAGGCTTGACAAGAACCCTAGCATCACAAACAAAATGAGGGTTCCCTTTGGCCAAAATGAGCTTCACCGTTCCTGGGTAAACAAATGTAACAAAGCCAAACATCCTCTTCTGCTGATAAGGAATTCTTACATCTTGCACCGGCCCAAAGTTGCTTCATACACCAGCCATATAAGAAAATGGAACAATCAAAACAAAGTTCTTGATATGAAAAAAAAAAAAAACAGAAACCGAAGAAAGAGAAACCTCCAAATGAACTTGCTAGAGAAAAACCTGACTCACCTGAAATAGTTGGAAACGTCTTCCTCCTTAAAAGTACTGTCAGCTGGGAAAGTCAAATAAATCTGCCTAGAAGCTGGGTTCACACAACCATTCACTGAAAAATCACTCCTTTCAAGCCTTGATCTGCCATACTTGTAAAAATCATCGCCCATCATCAGTGCAGCAGCAGCAGCAGCCCTGCCCACATATGGTCCTTAACATATCATATCACACGTACGAACACGAAAGATAAGAGACTTTGTGTGAACATATGTGACGTCCCTTTAATGACATGCATAGCGTACCTATGAGCATCATTTTGGTGATGGAGAAGCAAATTCATGGACTTGGGAGAGTAAGGGAAAGTTGCAGAACCTATGAGCTGAGAAGCAGCAGCTAGTCTCTGCTGCTGAGCAGATTTGGACCTCAGAACAGCTTCATGGCACTGACCCATCATGTCCACCTTATTCGGGGAGCCGACCACCGCGGTCGCACCGCCGTCCGGGCTGCCGACCAGAGAAGCGGCATCGCCAAGTCCACCACTGTGCAAGAACCTGCAGCTGATCCCATTCTTGCAATACCCTCTAGCATAGTACAAGCATGGCCTCCATCCAACTCCACAAGATGGGTCTTCTGAGGACCCCGAGCACACATCGCTGACCGAGCAGCTCCTCCGGTGCACAGAGGCGGCCCAGCCGGAGGCCGCTCCGCCGTACACGGCGGTGGGGCTGGACAGCAAGTCCTGCTGGGGGCAGAACATATCAGGGTTGCTGGTGGGTCCAAGGGGTGGGGAGTTATCGTTGAGGAAGGACAGCTGGTCTTGGAGCTGAAGCTCATCGATCATGGTGTCACTGCCTCCATTTCCATACAAACAAGAGGAAGAATTTATCAGATCATCTCCGCATGAGAGATCAGAGAAAGCGCCACCACCACAACCCCAAGAAGATGGGCTGTGGATATTTGTGAGAGAAGATGGAGAAAAGCTGTTTCCTTTAGGCCTGGAGGAGATGGAGACGGGGTTGGTGGACATGAAAGGAGAGGGAGAAGAAGGTGTGGAGGGCGTTGAGGGAGAGTTTGAGGGAAGGCTCATGTCCTTCCTTGCCTTGAGGACCACTGAGTGAAGCAGAGTCTCTGGTCCAAGAGCCAGCCTGATCATTTCCTTCTCACCGTGATCTTGGATTAGGAGGAGACCCATGATCTTGGAGGCATTCTCAGGGTCTAAACTTTGGATTCTTGAGAAGACAATCCTTGTGGCTTCGTAGGCGTCCATGGAAATAAAATGGAGTGAAGTGGTGAGTATTCTTGTTTGGTGGCTGTGCGGCTTTCACCTTTTCGCACCAACCCTCTTGAAACCTGTTTTTGCTGGCGATGATCCTTTGAGCTTAGTGTTGCCTGCGAGAGAGCGAGCGAGGTTGTTTTCCCTCTCTCCCTCTCGGTAAGTAGAACTTCTTTCTCAACCACAAACCCCACCTACTACCAACTCAGCTTGTGAAGCTGTGTGATGAGTTCTCTTGAGTATTCCAGTGTCTTTCTTTCTCATGCTCCTGCAAGAACCAAGAAGAAAAACAAAGGGGAAAAAAAGGCAAAGAAAAGAAAAAGGAAGCGTTAAAAGGAGTGCTAGAAAGAGCTATTCTCGTGTGTGTGGGAGGGGGTTGGAACTTGAAAGCAGGCGAGGAGGAAAGATGGAGACTGAACAATATTAGAATATATAAGAAAGACTTTAACTTTTCATCATCCTTTGTTAAAAAGAGAGAAATAGGACATGTTGGTTGGGCAGAATTTCTTCATACAGAAACCAGGAAGGGCTAAAAGTAGTAGCAATCAATCATATGAAGAAATAACGATAAATAACACTTAACACACCTTTCTTTGATAGCATTTTTCGTTTCTCTCTGGTTCTTACCAGAACTGAAAATTCAAAAACAAAAAGCTCTCTGTGCACGAATGAAGTCTGCAGCAGTAAACTGACTGCTCTTGTGGCTTACCATCAAAATCTGGTCTTTCTTCTTTCGCTTCTGACGAGAAGATCAGACTCTCTCCTCCTTCAATGCTCTCTCTCTCTCTCCTTCTTCTACACCGGTCAAAATTCAAACTTTATAGCTGCAAAAAGCAAAACCCCCAAAGCCCTTGTTCCTAGGCTGGTTTCAGCCATGGCAGAAACCAAAAACAACCCTATTTAGCTCAAATTTGCTCAGTGTGGTTTCTCGGGAAACTTAGGCCAAGTTGGTGGCAGTCAAGCTGAAAAGGAAAAGAAAGATCAGCACCCCCCACCCCCCACCCTCTCTCTCTCTCTCTCTCTCTCTCTCACTACCCACCTAGAGTTCTCTACCTTCTCCCTCTCTCTCTCTCTCTCACTAGTCACTCTCGCTGTCTCTCTCCTTTCAAAAAACAATAAAAACAAAGACTGGTAGGAGAGGAGGAGTCCCCCACTGTGGCAGTGAGTGAAGTGATAGAGAGAGAGAGTATGCGGAGAGTTGAGTGATTGAAGATCGAAGCGGATCCAGATCTGTGCTTCAAATAGTGCCCGTTCTCTCTCTTATGCTCACTCATACCGTCAATGACCCAAGAAAACTCCTTTTACTTGTTCTTTTGTTTCCTCTTCATATATTCAGCTCAATCGCTAATGAAAATCTGAGGTGACCCAGTGAAGAAGCACAAACCCACTTGCAGTTCGTGGACCGTGAACAGCACACGCTTATGGAATCAAAATACGAATTATTGGCCCGGACAAACTTTGGTTTTGAACTTGATTGGCCCCAGGAGTTATCACACGTCCAAATTATTGTTTAGCTTCCATCTGATGAACCGCAGGACTTGCTCAGCCACTCGTCTGATAAACAAATGATTTTGCCTGTTTGTTCGGTTTCTTGAATTCAAAAAATAGTTAAAGCTCAGTTATATAGTGCTTGAGGAGGATCTATGATGTTATCAAGTTGAAAGATACACCAAAAAAATCTGGGCTTTGTTTAAATTTCTCATTGCATGTACTTGGCATCCTAATCCTGGAGAAGAAAAAGAAGAAGAAGAAGCGGCTTATTAGAAATCAAGACCATAGGCTGATTGAAACATGATGGATGGAAATGGGGCCCATATCCCTAAAATCTTTAATGTCTAGTAATTGGAGAGTGAGTCATTTGATGCTTAGTTTTTTGTTTTGGTTTGATTGAGGCATTATGGATTTTGTGGGAGAGTGTCAATTCTCTCTCTCTCTCTCTCTCTCTCTCTCTCCCTTAAAAAGGTGTTTTCTTTTTTGATCTCCTCCATCCTCTTTTTCTATATTTTGCTTCTATTTTTCACCATATTCCATGGACATCATGAGGGATCAACTTTTGGCCATGTCCCACCACCATGCTCCCTCTCCTTTCATCTCCATGGGGCTGGGTTCTCCATTGCCTTGAATAATTGAAATTATGGTGATTGATGATCATCACGGTGATGGAAGTTTTATAATCCATTATTTGATTTGCGAATGTGGGAGTGGAGAGGAGCAAAAGGTGGACCCTCATGCTGGAAAATAATCATTACAAAAGTTCATGTATAAATGTTCTGGGGATTTGTAAATGTTACTTGCGTTCTTCCTCCTTCAAGAGTTCAAATATTTGTATAGAGTTAGACCAAATATGCTCTCTCTCTCTCTCTCTCTCTCTCTCTTCCCCCCCCCACAAAAGAAAGCTCAGAGAGAGAATCACAATAATTGACAGCACAAGGTTCAATTACTTTTGCTCACCTTTTGCAATATTCATTTCTTTTTCTTGGGGACATGTACAAAAGTTAGAGGTTGAGGGAGGGAAAATAATAGACGAAAAGGGAGAGAGAAAAGAGAGTAGTACTAGCTGTAAATTTTTCCCCGTCACATTCATGAGTGTTAAGGAGAAAATGGGACTTGAAAAGCGAAGCTTTTTCCACATGGTGGGCACAACTTTCCCTTTTAGCATGACGGGAAAAACTAGCAACTCGGCTAGAGCGAGGTAATCCAATTTATAGTAAATGTAATAGAAAGAAATGTCTAACCAGAGGGTAATTTTCATGATTGGTTTTTATGCATGATAAGGACTACTCAATTTGATTTCCAATGCTATAAATGTGATCTAGAAAAGGCAAATCGAAAGAAACTTTTTTTCTCGACACCATTGTTCTTTTAATAGAACATGAAAATACTTCTTCTCCGATTATGAAATCTTATTCGTATTTGTCGAGGCGAGACAAACTTTGAGGAGAAAATACATAATAAGGCAAACTCAATATGTTTTCTAGTGTTATATCTTTGTGACTTCAATGTTGTTACAGATGTGATTCAAGATTTTACAAGGTAATGATGTGTATTCCAAATGAATATGATTAAGAAAAGGCATAACAAAAGACTATTTTTCCCGGCACCATTCTTCTTTTAAAAGTACGCGAGAATACTTTTACTCTAATTATGAAATGTTGTTCATACTTGTTTAGGCTTGATTCACTTTGAGGAGAAAATTATATTAACGATGTTCATAAAGTTTGTGTTGCACCACTTTCTTGTAGTAAAAGGGGAAACATGGAACCTCTCCTCCATTGGATCATTTGTACTCTCATCCGTTTTTTATTGCGCAAGCTCACTAAGAAAAACGACATAAATGATTTCTAAACTTTGGTCCAATATACTATGTTATCCCAGACCTTTACTTTAATGTGCAATGTGGTTCTTGATCTTTGATCCAATGTTCAATGTGATCTACGAACTTTAAAACATTGTTATATATTTTAGGGACTATATTGAATACGCACTAATAGTTCGAGGACTATATTGAATATTCACTAATAGTTCAAGGACCACAATGAAAATATTAAAGACGGCACTACACATTAGGTCAAAAGTCCAAGGATACAAATGAAAAGTTTATGGAAGACAATATATATTTGACAAAAGTTTAGGGATTATTTGTGTTATTATCGCAACTCCTTTATACGAAGTCATATGCCTTGCATCAAGAGAGGCTTCGTTCAATCACGCTTCAGATTGTTATGATCCCAAATAAAGAGCATTGCATTATACAAATTAAAATTTCAGAGACGACATTATAAATTTAATCAAAATTCAAAGATTATTTGTGCTAGTATCCCAACTCATTAATATGTGGTCGTGCACCTTGCATTAGGAGAGGCTTTGTCCAATCACAAGTTGGGTTGTTTATGATCCTAGATAAAAGGCATCTCCTAAGTATACTATACCATTGCCATCCCTAGCTTACCAAATGTATCGTGTTGTGTACAATTTGGGTGGCAAACATCGTTAGATGAAAATGAAATGGCAATCGCTTGCCACGCCGACTCGAACCCATGCACGAGAGTGCGAAAGCCACGTTACCTTTGTGACCACAGTCCATAACACACGAACCCCGACAATGTTATTCATGCTCTCAAAACTTGAACGTGACTTCTCACCGACTAAACAATCTACTAATTTAGGGCCTTCTTAAGAAGCCTTAAAAGAAAAAAAAAAAAAAAAAAAAAAGGGGGGGGATAATGATACAATGGTCCATGAACTTTGACCTAATATGCAATGTGATCCCTAAACTTTTAATTTGACCAATATGATCCATGACTTTTAGTCCAATTTAACTTAATCAATATGGTTCTTGAACTTTTGGAATATGTTCAACTTAGTCTATGAACTATAAGAAGATGTTGAATATAGTATTTTCATTAATTCAAATTTAGGGACGGCATTGAAAAATTTATTATAGTTCGGGGACCAAGTTGAACGTAATCCAAAAGTTAGGAGATCACCTTGAATAAATTGAAAGTGCATAGACTACATTGCATATTGAACTAAAGTTCGGAGACTATATTGGTCAAATTAAAAGTTTATGGATCATGTTGTGTATTGGGCCAAAGTTTAATAATCATTTGTGTCATTTTGCAATAAAAAAATCATGTTGACTCTCTCAAACATAGGCGAAGCATCTTTTTCCTTCAAAATTTTCCAGATACTTGTGCCATAATTTAAAAGGGCTGTAATCTTTTATGTAAGTATGTGAACTTTTTAGAATATATATATTTTTAAAATCATCTTGATGCTAATAAAACTCTTTATTTAGTTTGCGTTGTCTCACATACTATCCTAGGAAAGTTCAATCGAGTCTTCACATCAAAAAGAGAGATTAGAATTATTGGCCAGAGAGAGAGAGAGAGAGAGATTAATTAGATAGAGAAGAGGAGACAATAGTCTATATTTAGCCGAGTCGTCCGAGGTAGGAGGGCCATTGGTAGTCCCTCGGACAATAAAAGAGCAACACAGGTTTATGTTCCCCAGGGAAACAACTTCTTGAAAAGACGGGCATTCCTACCCCCGTTTGCATGCACTCTTAATTAACACAAACCACATCATTGGACCAAGACATTGTCTTGTCCCCTGATCAACCAACTGAATCCTTCTTCGATAGGTGGTTTTGTTGTCGGAAAATTATCAAAAAAGTTTTAAATTTATCATAATCATATTAATTTAATTTTAAATCCTTTTTTTGCCAATTCTTCGATCATAAACTTTTTACATTTGTGCTAAGTAAAAACTTTAATTGACCTCCCTTAGCTTTCTACTGCTTCTAGCCTTTCATGCAGTTACCTCCATCTGCTAAGTCGTCGAGTGTCCTTAATTGCAGGAGCTAACTTTCCATGGTGCTCCTTGTAAAAGGTGACATCTTGACATCAGAGACCATTTTTTAAATTCATCTGCTTTGAGCTACCTTAAAGTCCCTCTTGAACAGCAAGGGCCTCTACCACCGGTTGAACACAATCTGCTTTAGCCTCTCCACCACAGCCATCAATGAGCTTCCCAACCTTCATAACAGTTGCCCTTCCCGTCAACTCGCAAACCCAATATACCACCCAACCATACACACCCTACACAATCACAATCACAATCAAATAGCACGTGCTCCTCATTGTCTTCAAAGGTACCAAAAGGACATTAAGCATTCTCAACCACTCTTCTTCCACGAAGATATCGGTTAGTTGCTTCCAAACTGACATGTTAATTATGACGTCCCTAAATTAACTCACTCAAGATATTATCGATTTTGGCCTTTCTTATATCAAGCCTTGCTGTTTTAGCCTTTTGTGCGCAGGCGAGCACTTTTCTAAGAGGTCGCCTTCTTGGTTGTACTCTAACTTAAGCATGTTTAATTTTGAAATTTCAAAGCAAAGCTTGCTGTTAAGTCAAAGGCTCCTGAGTAAGTTAATTCTACTTTTCACAACCAAACACATATCTTGAGTACGCTCTCCCCCTATTTTATGTGCAATTTAATTAATTACTCCCCCGTTTGTCATTGAATAAGCTTGCCAGGAGCCGCTACTTATTTGAGCCCTCTAACCTCGACAATCATGTCCCGCGTTCATCAGATCGAAACGTTACATCAATCCTCTTCTATGGAGACGTGGCTTCTGCTCATCCCATAGAGCCTCCTCTTCATGCATAAAATGATATGCTGGCCCAACCATGTGATACAAATAGATTATATATCCAGTTAACGATTGACAGGATCAAGAGAGAGTGGTCACAATGATAATACAAAGTCAAGGGAAACACCCAAGTTGGAATCAAGAAAATGAAAAACAAAGCAAAAGGGGCTAAAAAGAGTGAGTGAGTGAATGGACAAAAAAGATCGTTGGCTACTCATGACCCCCTCACATGGATTCTGTATCTACTTTTACGTTGTCAAAACTGTTTTGTCTTATTTACTTGAACGAGGCCAATTTTTCTTTTATGGTGGTTGCCGAAAGTCGGTCCCGATCCGGCTGATTTGGTCCCATTTGAGAGTTTTTTTTTTTTTGGTCGAACCCATTTGAGAGTTGGTCCGCTCATATATATGTCCCAAAGTCCCCACTCTTGGTCAAATTAATTTAAATCACACTGATTATTCCCACCTGAGCCAATTAATTAAATGTCCTAAAGTTCCCACTCCTCAGGCACTTTTTTTTTTTTTTCATTTTGATGTTTTTTTTTTAGCATAG
This sequence comes from Rhodamnia argentea, assembly GCF_020921035.1. Lineage (NCBI taxonomy): Eukaryota > Viridiplantae > Streptophyta > Magnoliopsida > Myrtales > Myrtaceae > Rhodamnia > Rhodamnia argentea. The sequence goes on along the minus strand of NC_063154.1, from coordinate 935,067 downwards.
CTTTTAGTACATATTTGCATGACGAGAATTGTTGTGTAGTTAACAGAGCGAATATGAAATTAGAGATATGATATTATTTAAAATATCAATATGGATATACATTAAATTTAAAAATTTATGGGTTTTCTACCAAAAAACTTTTCATCGTTCTTTCTTTACCTCGAATTGAGTTGTGGAACTTGATCATCGCTTTTCGATGAGCTTTATCCCCGTCAATAATCCGAGATAGATATATGGAAAAAGCTTCATATCATGCTGAAAATTATGACGTGATGCATAATCTTGTCTTGTTACTTAACAATTGGCCGATATAGGGCTTACTAAAGGGGAGCCGCTAGAATAACAGTGGAGTGAGGGATGACGGCATAACAGTAAAATTCCAGTGACAATATCAGAGGAGGCTTTGACTTCTATCTTTTCTTTTCCATCTTTTCAATCGGTGGCCGAGGATTGACCGTGCTGCTTACTAATCAAATGGCACGGTTCTGCAAGCATTTTCCTTAGTGGAGTTCACCATCAAGGTGATAGTAACCCGTCATCCTTTTGAGAGGTAAGTACACCGTCCAATTCCATCATCCAACATCATTTAGATTACAAATTATATAATATATGGCTACTCTGAAGAAGCATGTATACCAAGTTGGTCCCACAACCGAGTTCTTGTGTGTATGTATATGTAACCAGATGTCTAGATTAGTCTCTCTTGTTGCAATCATAGTTCTAGCCTAGTACTGAGAGAAAGAGAGAGGGAGAGAGTAGAGGCTCTCCCCACTGCCTCTTTTAGTTTTGGTGCATGAATAATGGACGTGATATTAAAATGGATGGTTTAAAAATTTATTTGATAGGTGTAGTCATAGATTAAAAAAAATTCATTATTGAATCTAGCCTGCTTATTTAAATGCCGCCATTCTTATAGCGAGGGAGACCCATGGAAAGAGAACGAACACTATAGATAGATATGGCTTTTGTTCATTTTCAAGGAAGAACCATTAATGTGAAAAAACAACTCTTCTATTCCCCTTTTTTTCTCCTTTCTTGTATTGTAAACTCGACACAAGGTTTTTCAACTTTTTCGATTTTCACCAACTCTTTTTCAGGGGCAACTTTTTTTTAAAGCTAGAGCAACAACGTACATAACTAATTGGAAGTCTGTGAAATATCTTGTAAGTCTCACAAACGGATTAAATTCAGACATTTTTGACCAAAAAAATATTCAGACCTTTTACTGTACATGTGATCTTGACTCGGAGCAATTTGTAGAATTTGCATATGTGACTCTGATTGAAGGCCAGGAACGATAAATATCCTCTTAATCGTTAAATATTTTTCCACCTAACATGTAAAATGTGTGGTTCTCTTCATTTTATGAAAATGAACAATCAAGAATTTCAAACGGGGAATCGCTAGAGTCTACGAGAGATGTTCGACATAGGAAAATGGAATGAGATGGAAACGAAATGGCAAAAGAATCAAATGGAACAGGATGGAAATGAAACAATAAGTAGTTCGATCAACTCACCTCGGGATTGATCCCATGCTTTCGACTCGGGAACCTATGATTGTGGTTCCTTTATCAACCTATACCAGCAACACAAAAAGAATCAAGATCGGAATGATTTCCTACTCTTTCCCCGCTCGGTTTCGTGTAGCAAAGCGAACATGGGATCCACTTACGGTGAAGCAATATTAGGTGAGCTTCATCCTCTCCAACAAGTGATTCAGGATAAATCGTAAGCTTCTGTTACATGGCCTTCAGAAGAAGCGATTAACTTCATCTCTGTGCGTACTGAAAGGCAATGACTTCTCATTATGAGCTTTCTAAGTAGTCCAACCCCACGTCTTCCCACTTTGTATTTCATTCTCATTGTTTATTCTAATCTCTTCTTATTCATAATCATAACATAATGGAATAAACACTTCATTTACATTTTATTGCCCCTATGTCCAATCAACCAACAGTCCTTTAGGGAAATCAATCAAATATAAGCGATGATAGGTCATTATGAGTTAATTACGCCCGTGCAACGCGTCATAAGTGTGGTTTCTCTTGCAAATGTTTATAGATTATGCTAATATCATCCGTTGTATCTGTTATGGTAAGATTATCTAGTAAATCTCCAAAACCGATCCAGTATCTCCCTTTTCCCTAAGTAATAGGAACCCTGGTTATCAACCACTTGGAAAAAAGTCAAGGTGGGTTATGATGACTTACTGTTTTGGAAAATTATCCAAAAAGTCCTAAACTTAATGTACGGCGACCAATTCACTCCTATCGAATCTTGAATATGGTATTCTCTAACCCATCCTCCCAGTCTATTTACCATCAAGGCTACATGCATATTAATGATTAGTCAATTTAATCAAAAACCTTTTGACAATTTCCCAATATAGTCAAAATTGGTAGAAATCGCCAACTTGGCGATCCTATCAGCATTGATCATCCTACATGGCACGACCGTCGCCAATATGCACGATTTTTTTTCATTTTTTCTTTTCCTGTTATTTCCTTTTTCTTTTTTCTATTATCCTTTGCCAGTCGCCGACCATAGTAGAGGTCATAGGAGGGAAATTAGGAAATAATAAAAAAGAAAAAGAAAATAAAAAAATGAACAACTTCAGAATTTTCTTAAAATTTTGAAAAAATGCGAGTCGCGCCACGTAGGACGGCCAACGCCCATGTCGGCAATTTCTTGCCACAATTGGCTGGAAGAATTATATTGACAAATCGTCAAAAGGTTTATGACTAAATTGGCCAACTTAAAAAGTTTAGAATTAAATCAAGTGCCATAAAATAATTAATCTTTTCGCACAACAATGCCTTTCTTCTTTCAACCATTAGTTCATATATAATCTTAGATATGACATGTTTCATATATAATTCGAGATTTGAATCTTATGAATGCGGGTCATTATATAAAATACTATATGAATATCGATAACACAGCAAGCATATGAATTTTTTCTATGTTTAGCAAAGAACATAACATTTTACGTAAGCAACACAACCTTAAAAAAACTTCTTTGCATTAAAAATATAACTACGTACAATTGAAGGGTACAGGTGCAAAATTTTGTAAGGTCGGTACCAACAATTTTAAAAGTTAAAGAAGTTAGAATTTTATGGGATTATTATCAATTGTTCTAAAAATTTTCAATTATTATATCGAAAATTTGTTCGCTATTCAAATATTTTAACACTCTTGCCACTCCTCCTCAAGTGTGGGCTAAGAGCAACAAGATTTGAACTTAAAAACTCCTAATTACTATACAATTTTCTAATTAGATCACCTTATCGTAAGTGTTGACATCACGAAAATCTCAAAACCAATACAAATGTACCTTAAACTAATTTCTAGGTTACCAAAAATCTCAAACTGGTATTTACAAAAAAAAAAATCTCAAACTAGTACACATGTAATAATTTTACTCCAAACTAATTTTTAGATCACGAAAAACTCCAAATTGGTACATGCTTGACACAATTACTCTTCGTTAGCTTCCGTCAAATTTTCGTTGTGAAATTATTGAGTTGGATGACACATGACAATAACTCGGTTGATTTGGCAAGTGGAAGGGTAAATTTATTTGCACACCTATAATTTGACGAATGAAAGGTAACTGTCTTCCGATCATTGGACTCTATGAACCAAACTCCACCACCATTAGAAGGTTTGCTCAAATATGCCCGAAAATCTATTTATGCATCTCCTAAATTTTCACGTGAATTTATCATGTCAACTTAGTTATTGTCATGTGTCATCCAGCTCAATAATTTCACGGTAAAATTGAAGGAAGATAACAGAGGGAAAATGTGTCATATGTGTATCGGTTTGAGATTTTTTGTGACCCAAAATTTAATTTAAGGTAAATGTATCAGTTTGGGATTTTTTGTGGCACAAAAATTAATTTGAATGTAATTTTGTTATGAGTGCACTAATTTGAAATTTTTCGTGATATTAATCCTTAATATAAAAACTTAAATCTGTAAAATGAAAGTGGTTCGCTAAGAGTATCCTACTTGTATTTCATTACATAGCAATGTAAAAAGTCCTTTAATTTTTCGATCCTAGGGCCACCCACAATTTCAAGTCCTTGTCTTTAAAAGAGTGAAGAAAGGCAAAAAGGGAGAAAAAAAATGGAAGCAATGAATGGGGATAAAAGGAAGAGAGAGAGAGAGAGACAGAGGGGATATAATTGAGCAACCACTCCTAGAAAAAGGGTAGATGCGGCACCTAAATGTGATGTAACTGGCTGCATGCAAAGGGCCATATATATCATGTCTCTTTCTTCGGACCAAACACCAAATAAACGAACGAATAATCAAATATATTTATATTGTTAATTAATTAATTGGTGTCACAAATACACTTGTTAGGACAAACGTAATAACACTTTTGCTCTAGAAATCAACTTCTAGTCAAAATTTAATTTTTTATATTTCTAGAAAGAAGTAAATTTTTTTTTTTTTTGCTTCTTTAGGTGGTTTCAAAACTACTTCAAAAGTAGAAAAATAAAATTATTTAACCAAACAGATTTCTACTCCAAAAGTTGTGTTACCAAGCGAACTTCTGCTCGAGAAATACTCCTGAAACAAAAAATTTACTTTAAAAATGTTGTCATGCGCGCCCTAGCAACCAAGAGAGCAGAAACTTCAAGCTCTAAAATGTTAACTTTTTCTTTCGTGATCGGTGTTTTGAAAACAAAAGCTTTTCTTATTAGGCAGTCTTGTTGTAGGGCACTCGTTAAATATGATTAATGCATGATAATTTGATTATTAAATAGTCTCTTTCAACCGGTGTTGGATTGCCTTTCGACACTTCTGTATGGACAGCGTCTCCCCTACCGTCTCCTACAATGAACCCTCAAACAGCTACTTCTGAATCTTGGACCATCTTTCGACCATGCCTTTCCTAGATCACATAAACCTACCATTTTCATCGAATAAAACGTGGGTTATTTTCATTGTCCGTTAGACTCGGATATGAGAATTTGGAAGCTGTACATGTTTTGAGGGCATCGATTCTTTACACCGAACCACATGTGATTCATTATCTTCAGTATTAAAAATCACCCGTGATTTGAAATTTCGATACTGACTAAGCATGCGAGCGTCATGGATTTTGTTCATGACAACACGAAATTTTATCCCGAAAAGAAAGATGCATTTATGAAATTTCCTCATCACCATGTTATCTATTCTTTTTTTTTTTTATGTTAAATCAACGCCCTCTAATTTCTTCTATTCGTGATGAACAAATAAGATTCTTCACATGCTCTATTTAAGTGAAAATTTTCCGCAATTATTTTATAGAAAGGGAGATTGTTGACCAAAAGAAATACAAAAATAAAAAGGAAAATAAGAGGGTAGAGAAGTAGGAACCCATGTGGACTCTGGTCACAACAAAGATGTACTAAGAGAAAAACCCTAATAATAGTGTTGTGGCAGTGGGGCAAGAACCGAGTCGAATGGGTCCAACGCACGGCTGAGTCAGACAGGCAACGAGACAAGGAGTTGTGGCTTTCGCGGATGTGACCATGCACTGTCCGAATTTATAATTGTTTTGTCTCCTTCTGTTTCAGAGCCATCTCCCAAAAAACCCTTTTGAAAAAAAAAAAATTTCAATAACGTTAGGCAATTCTAAATTAGCAATTACACAAGCTAATTTTCCTTATTACTATTGTTATTATACTCAAATTAATGTGATTTTTTGTCTTGTGCAAGGTCGATGGAAAGGGACATGCATTTCAGATCCGACAAGATCTTGCCGGACTAAAAATACAAACCCATGTGTTGCAGTCAATATCAAATGCTTCTCTCTATTCGACCAAAAAAAAATGCTTCTCTCTCTCTCTCTCTCTCCAACCAATTTATCTCATCCGTACTCTCTCGTGCATGCACTTCCCCACCTTGACTATTTTCTCAAATATCATATATGCAACTAGTCAATAGAAATGTGCATCAAGAATTAGAATCTTCATTTAAAATGAATAATCCCATTAATCATACAATTAACATCATTCGAATGTAGATGGGCCGACGAGAGCCTGTGTATCGCGTGATGGCCCATTTGATCTGAATTGGGCCCGACCCCACTGGATGGGTATTGCTAGTTCGATTCGGCCCATGTAAGAGTTGAACGTGTAGTTTCCTTCCATGTTCCATTTCTTCAAGAGTATGTTCTTCACCACTAACAAGAAACTCGTTTGTGTTTGTTGAATTGTCATGTGATAAATTCGTTTGTATTGCTCTCTTTGACACGATTACGGCCCACACGCAGCGCATTTCGCAAGAAAGGCCCAACCAAAAGAGGCCCAGTTCTTGCTCAAGCTGGATAGCTATGATCACAAGAGTTCAATGAGAATTCACCCCCTAAAATTGGCGAAGAAGTCACTTTCTGTGGCTTTGCTTTGCTTAAAAGTGGTGAAAGTTTGAAAACCTTAGTTGAAACCAGACGACAATATGGACAATCTAATAGTACGGCAAATACTCTAATGTGAAGAAGTGATAAGTCGCAAGCAAAGGCAAACTGGACTGTGCATCAGTTCCGATCCAACTCGCCAGTCACAATTAATCTCGATCACCTTGAAGCATCTCATCTGATAGCAGGCCATGACCAGAAGCGTTCCGAGCCTAGCTATTGATATATCAGCACTGCCTCTTTGCTTGATAGCCACCCATTAGCCTAGAACAAGCTGAAACAGAGCACCCTTTCCGGTACAGATCATACCGAGTGCTAGCTTCTTCAACTTCCAGTGGAATCCTTCGACCAAAAAAAAAAAAAAAAAAAACAAACACTTCCAGTGGAATCCCAGTTTCTTACAAAAACACTAGCCAACTTCTACACTAGAATAACGAGTTCTACTTCACAATTAACTCTGTGATACGGTGAAAGCAACTGTTGTGCTATCAGTTAAGTCAGAACTTTGCAAATTCGGCCTTCTTCATCAGTCATCAGAATTAGCAGTAGAGTGTACAATTGAAACATATCACAAACGGCATAGGGGACAACCTCCCAGTAAATCATGCAATGCTCGGTAAAAGAATCACCATCTCCACAAATAAAAGAACCAAGAGCTTTTACATGAAGGTTGTGTTTCTATCAAACATCCACAAGATTTCATGTACAATCTGTTCAACAAGATGAAAAATAAACTAGTTTGTCGATACATTACATAGTCATGCCTCATGTGGTATGTATTTACCTATGTGTTGTATTTACAGAGTCAGTTCAAACTGCTGACTAACATTACAAGCAAACTGCTGCTGGGCTCCCCTCCCTAATCCGAACTAAGGAGCTACTACACTTAGGCTACGGATGAGAGTACAGCATACATCAAAGTTGGCGAAATTTGGGAGATCTTGCACAAGACCTGCTATTGTTCGACTTGAGAAGTGGTTGACACGATATTTTCGACCGTGTTCGAATTGTGTACATCAGAATTCATGCCAACATTTGCCTTGACCTGACAATCCCCAATTACTCGCTGGCAGTTTTGTCCGCCCCACAAGACCATAGTATCATCGCTCCTGCCGACACCTGCTAGAGACGACGAGCCCGTGTGAGGATGAAAGCACAGTAACTCAGTCGAACACCGTAGCCCGACCAGTCCACTGCCAGACTGGACCCCACAATCACCTTCCTTAATAGACGAAGAATTGCAAGGCTTCTGAAAGGGGATAGCACCTAACTCATTTTCAATTTTACCTCTGAGGTCTACCACAAGGCTTCTAAGCCTTATGACCTCAGCTTCGAGAAATGCCTGAACCTGCAATTTTCTAACCAATTGCTGATTCAACATACGCAATTTCTGGACTTCCTCCTCTAAGTAAGCTGTGTGAGCCTTCTTTTTCTCCCTGTACTTCCTCACTGCCTCTCTATTACCTGCAGGCCTTTTCACCTTCGAGAACGGCTTTTTCCCATTGCACCTTTCATCGTCTTCGGACGAGAACATTTGGGTGTGGGTGTGGTAGCATGTGTGAGTGTGAGCAGCGTCTGGACCAGGAGGATTGCATGTGTGAGTGTGAGTGCAAGTCCTAGTATTTTTCAAAAACTCGTCAAAGAAAGAGTCCACAGAGGCTGAGCTCTGGAGATTGCTCGAAGAGTCGACATTCGGTAACAGGACATGATCCGAAGCCTCCACCTCCCCATCATCCATGTCCTTGTCCTCCCTTCAAATGCTTCAAGAGGAGCCCTATAAGCTGTCAAGAACAAAACTTCGTCTACAACCGCAGTGTATCCAGGCTTTCAGAAATCCTGAACATCCAAAGAACTGAACTGAATAGACAGACCTCTGCAATTCCTGCTAAGACGCAGACCCTTTTCAGCCAGAGCCATTACAACCCAAGAACATATGCAAAGGACCAGAACGACAGAAACAGAACGTAATATACCGATTGCCCATCTTCATCACGATCGATCAAATCGTATATATCAAGAAAAGGGTCGATTTTGTGCGACCCCAACCAGGGATAAAACCCCAGAAACAAGGCAATTCGACAAATGTGAACAGACTTTTATCTGAAGTACCTAATCCCCTGCAGAGAAGAATCCGAGCTTCTTCAAGTGGGTGCAAAATGACGGGACCAATCCCTATCAAAAAGCGAGAAACGCAAGTTTATCCTGTATCGTATGGCATCAAGATTCGAGATTTATGCGAAAAAAGGAAGATCTTTTTCTGAGCGTGATGCTTCAACCATTCGCCACCTCAGGCTTTGACTAATAGGAAATCAATTAATTAATGGCCCCTCAAGTCTCGAGTGGTTTCGACCCAAAAAAAACCAAAAAAGTACGGAGCGGTGGTTTTTCTCCTATTTTCGTAATGGAATAATAGCGCAAATAATCTTTGAACTATAACCTCTAAATTTTTAATTTGTCAAATATAATTTCGAAACTTTAGCTCAACATGCAACTGAGCTTTTAATTTGACTAATATTATCCTTAAACTTTTAAAACATATTCAATTTAATTCCCGACTTATAAGAATATATTCAATGTAGTCATTTCATTAATTCAAGTTCATGAATGAATTTGAACATTTTCTTATAGTTCAAGAACTAAGTTGAATATGTTTCAAAAGTTCGAAAATCATATTGAACAAATTAAAAGTACCGAAATTACGGGATCATATTGATCAAATTAAATATTCATGGATCATATTACATATAGAGTCAAAATTTATGAACTATTTGTGTCATTTTTCCTTTCATGATATATATCTTGTGATGACGTGTGAATACTACATATTTAGTTCTTCCGGTCGTGGGAGGCTTAACTTATCCAACATATTCAGAGTTGAAAATTATTTCTATCTTTTGTAGTTACTTTTAGAAAAAACCAAAAACATAGTTGAATTTTCAACCTAGTATCAAGTACTTACATCTATTTCCAGAAGTCAGATATCCACTTTCACCCCCACTGAAATGACTTAAACTTCGACCCAAAAAAAAAAGAAAAGAAAGAAAGAGTCAAGCACTGTCCTTATGTAAAGTCCACAAAAGAAGAATAAAAAAACTCCTGCCCTTAAATCATCCCCTACCAACTCCCGTGAAGTTCTTGTCCAAGTCTGTCAATGGACTCCACCACGGGGCCCCACCACCGACGGTGCTGTCAACACCACCTGGCCGTGGTGGTGGATGTTGACAAAATATGATCAAACGGGATGAACAAAGAAATCAGACTCTGAGGCGTGATAACACTTTCTTTAAGGAATTATTTGCTATCTCAACCTCTTAACAATGTACTTCAACAATCTCTTCAAAGTGCTTGAACATTGATCGATTCTTGCATATGTGCACAGTTGCACTAGAATCAACCCACCAAGTAAATTTAACCATGGCAGAATTGACTTTAGAAATCATGGCCACAGAATCCTTAACCTTTTCGGAAATTTTCAAATTCGAAAACTTGGTTGAAACCATGGCCACGTAGTTCTCTTCAACCATATTTGCATCTGCCTTAACTGTTGAAGTATTCTTGTCCTTGAATGTGCTCTTGCGGTGTTTGCACTCATTTGTATAGTGACCCTCCTTGCCACAAATAAAGTAACAACCTTTTTTCTTCTTTTGTGGTTTCTTAAAATTCTGCCCTCTCTTGCGTTTGAAGTTTTGGTGTGTTTTGGATTGAAATCCATTTCCCTCCACAGAATTCACTTTGGTATCATATAAAACAGATTTATCACATAAACGTGACTCTTCCTTAATGCGAAGATATTTTTGAATTTGATCCAAAGTGATGTCCTCAGATTTATGCAAGATCCTTTTTCCATAATCTTTCCAGCTCGGAAGTAATTTTGCAATAATTGCTCCAACTTGAAAAGATTTTGGAATATCTATCTTTAGAGCATGAATTTTATTGACCAAGACTTACAATTGGTGGACTTGCTCTGACAAGGGTTTAGTATCAACAAACTTGAAATCAAAATACTTAGCGATCAGATATTTGTTCGTACCTTGCTCCTCCACGTTATACTTGAAGTCGAGCGCATTTCATATTTCTCTAGCATACTTCATCTCGGTGAACAAGTCATAGAGACGATCGGATAACGTATTCGGTATATGGCATCGATAAAGCAATTCATCTTCTTCACGTTTCTTCCTCTCCTTGTTGACCCTCTCAACATCTTCCGTACTAGGTTCTCCTCCTTCAGTGGTAGGCACCGGATCCTCTATAGGCATAAAATTGGGGTCGAGGATATAGGAAATCCTCGGGGCGGTGAGGAGAAACATCATCTTGTCTCTCCAAATAACGAAATTGTTGCCATCGAACCGGTCCAATTTCACCATATCCTGGTTCATAACCTCGATTGATTCTGACTTTATTGTTGAACGAATAATTTCTTAAAATTGTTGAAGTGCATCTTCAAGAGGTTGAGATAGCAAATAATTCCTTAAAAAAAATGCCATCACGCCTCAAAGTCCGATTCCTTTGTTCATCCCGTTTGACCATATTTTATCAACGGTTTTAAGGAAGTATTTGCCCCATAACGTTGCTAATGGTTTCTAGCAAAAATTCTCCAGAATACAACAGAGTATCAAGCGAGAATATTAGATAGCAATTCTAATATTTCTTTGAGAACTCTATAGGAAACAATTGGAAATGAAGGCTATATTTCTCTTGTTTGGAAAGGAAGAAAATTGAAATTAAAAGTTATGAACAATGAGCAGAATAGTTGAATATATAATGAGAAAAGAACACACCTTGTCGCATCCGAAAATGTGTTAATTCTCACATACCTTTTCATTGTTCGAAAACAATTTTTTTGTTTTTAAAAAATTGCAACTCTTTGTGTCTGATAACGGATAGTTCAAACATACCTCTTCATATTCGAAACAGTACATACAATCACACCTTTTCATGTCCGAATCGGTAGTTATTTTCGAATAGACAAAATCATTCCAAAGGTTACAACAATGTCTGTTTGGTAGTTATGTCCGAACAGATGTAAACCTTAGAATTGTTGAATTGGCTACAAAGATCGCGTAAGCGCGCAAAGTGCTAAGTGCGTCTAATAATCGCTTCAAAATCGCGCAATCACACGCGCACCCGCACGCCGGTATAGTGGGGTATAGTCCATTTGCCCATTTCTTTCTTTGAAAGATAATGTTAACCTTCTAACTAATAAAATGAATTGCCCTCTTCTTTTCATCCTATATGGGATGCAAAAAGGTAATATTTTATTTGTTTTTCAAACAAACTTCAACAGTGGAGTCAACAACAAGTGATCGAGGTCCCCCGGAGCTGGTGGTTCATGGTGGTGGAGTGGGGGTGAGTGATCGGAGGCGGCAACGACGAAGTGCATGTGGTGCCTAAGTGAGGGCCTTTAGGGGGTTTGCCGGGGTGTGTATGTTGGAAAATGGGAAAATATTGGTAAAGGTACTTTTGAAAAGAAAAACAACAATATTGTGTAAAAATGTGCAATTTTTCGAGGGTGAGGGTGCAGACTTGTAGTTTCAAAATTTGAGGAGAAAATTTCAAATAAAGGCATGAAGTGTCCTCATTTTATTAAATAAGAGCATGAAGTGAATTCTGTTTCGAATAAGGGCCTAGATTGCTCTCTTTGTTTTAAATAATGACATAATTAAGGGCATTTTTATCATTTACTTTTATTATTTATTATTTTCATTTTCTTCTTTTCTATTTTTTCCCTTTTGTCCTTTGGTTTTTTCCTGGGCCTCTCCTTCTTCCTCATCCCATCTCCATTCCTCGTACCACCGTCGAACAACCCTCGCCTTCATCGCCGCTCGAGCCCTTGCTACTCACGCGCATCCTCAACTGACCCTCTGTCTGCCTGACCTCAACCGACCTTCCGACGCTCTCCTCCGCGACTCATGGCTCGTCGCCATCCATCGGAGCGGCTTGATCACTTCCTAGTTGTACTGCTGCTTTGCTTCGCCAGCTGGCGATCCTGATTGGCTCTCATCTTGATCAAGCTCTTTTCGCTTCGCAGTCGTAGCATCAGGGACATCGCTTCATCCAACGTCGACGCGGCCGCAATCCGCTCTTCTCAAGCTCCATAGACGCTGCGATCGCTCTCCGCCTCTCGATCTTCACCATCTTTCTTAGCGCTAGAACGTCGAATACTTTATCCTTCAGACACAAACATTCTCTATCCCCCTCGTCATCTTCTTCGACGAATTTCTTGGCTTTACCTGCAATTCCTCTCACGAACGCTTTGATTTTGGTGAATTGAACCTTTTGAACGACACGATTTCAGAAACCTCATCTGAATCTCCTAATTCACTTGATTTTCGTTTGAATTCATACATAAATGAGGCGCCCTCGATAGCCACGAGGCAAGCCCTCTCTAGATCTGGGCAAGGGCTCACCTTGCCGTGGCCGATGAGGGTGGCCTCCCCTGCTACACCTGGGCAGGGTGAGGCCATCCCTCGAGGCCGTCAAGGGAGGCCTCACCTCGACGGCCCTAAGTGAGGTTTCCCAGCCCTCACCAGTGGCCTGGTTGGCCGACGAAATTAAGGGAAAAAACCAAAGAAAAAAAAAGAAAGGAGCCACTGTTCGTGGTGGTGTTCGGTCCAAATCCGAGCCACAATTTCTTGCCTTGTTTCTCAAATTCCAGTCGAAAGTCGGGGTCATCGCCAAGGGCAACAATTGGTATGCACCAACGCCGGCCACCTTGAGTCCACTGCTGTGAGCACCTAACACCATCGCGAGCTCCATTGCCTGAAGCTGACCATAGCCTGGGGAGGGGAGGGGAAGGAAATAACAAAAAAGAAAAATAGAAAAGAACATGCAAAAAAAAAAAAATAGAAAAAAAAATTCAAAAAAGTAAATGATAAAAATGCCATTCGGTCGGGCCCTTCTTTGAAATAATTTAAACATTTCAGGCCCTTATTTGAAATAAAATTCACTTCAAGCTCTTATTTGAGAAAATGAGAGCACTTCAAGTCATTTTTTTGAAATTTTCTAAAATTTGAGGGATGTCATTGTCAATAGTTGTGAAATAAAAAGCGAGGTATGTTTTCGGTATTTTCCAGATTAACTTTGCCGTGTTTTACAAAATTAGAACCATAGGAATAATCAAAGTCTAGCATAAATCTCAAGTGCCCCATGGGCAATAATTATCAAAGTCAACTCACAGTGGAGGCTGCAATTATTAATCATAGTTAGGCACAAAACATTATGCAATAATTAATCATAGTTAGGCACAAAACCAACTTTTATGTTCTCTTTCATAGTTGACCTTTCTTTTCCCCAAAGAATTCACACCTCGGGTAAGGATGTTAAATGTGAAAACTACAATTTAGGGTCCTACCTTTTCGCTCCATAGTAGTTAAAATACTTCAAATCTAAATAGCATTGATACCGACACCGACACGCGACACGACACGACACTACACAACACAATACGCCGACACGTCGTTCTAAAAAAATAAAGAATTTCGACACTTTGGAACACATTATATATTGCTTGTGCAAGTTCCTTCTTCTTCTTCTTCTTCTTCTATTATATCACAATTAGTTTTTTTTTTTTTCGGGCTGAGTATAATAATTTTGGGGTGGCTAGGTATATAACTTTAGTGTATATATTTTAATAAATTTACATATTGATCCCTAATTTATTGAAAATGCTTAAAATTGACCCGTTTGTGTCAAAATGGCTTGTCGGGATGCTAGATTTGCGTGTTGCTGGTGTGTGTGTGCCAAACCCGATTGGAAAATCAAGTGCTCTAAAAACTGCATTGACCCTTCCTATACATGGGTCGGTCGCATGTCAAAAAGTGTCGGGATAGTGTTGGATTGTCGGAGAGTGTCGGACATGGCATATAGACCCATAGAGAGTGTCGGTGCTTCAAACTTCAAATTATCGTATTTTAATAATATTAACGCTTGTGAATCTCACCTTTTTTTAAGTATCCTTTTTATTTGGCTGTGGTGTCTTGTTTATTTTCTTCGTTGTCTTTTGTTGTGATTTCCATTTTCCTTATTTTTTCTTACTTCTCTCTGTTTTCTCTTGATCTAATCATGGTTCAAGCTTTGGTAGTATCTCTTAAAAAAAAAAAAACAATACTCTCCTTTATGATCTGCCTCTGGCACTTGGCATCTAGTCCACATTGGACTTATTGATTTCTAAATCTTTAATCGGAGTTTGATACCTAAGAACACAATAGATCTAAAGGCTATCCCATTGAATATTTTAATGGCAATTAGAACAGAGGGATTCAAACAATTGACAGGCAACATTGCCTCCTCATTGCATAGGGGGTTGGACTTGAGGAGTTCACTAACACCTCTTTAGCCCTCACGCTCGCTTGTGATGGCGGTTCGGCGATCGAGATTAGAGCAAAAGTGGAGAGACCATCGAGGCAAGCGGGGCCAAATCCTCACCGTGTAGAGGATTTTCGTTGTTGAAGGTAGCATTTTTGGTTTGCGTAAACAACTTTGTGAGAGAAGGGGCGGATTCGAGCCATGGATCCGGAGGTTGGTAAGTAATGGCAAATCGGCGATAATGGTGATGATCAAAACCAACAAGACGAATACGAAGAAGCGGACATTACCGATGAGTTTGATAAGGATTTGAGAGGCGCTCAAGCTCCTGGATTGGAACCTTAATCGGGGTTTTTCTTGTCTTCGTGATCGACTAATCGAAGTATTAAATGGGAAATGGGAAAACGAACAACATAGAGAGTGAAAGGCATGGGATGTGTGTGAGGAGTGAAGAGACGTGAGCTGGGTTTTTTAACTTACAATTGAGCTTTGAAATGAAAAGTGGATATTGAAGAGGACTAGTTGGGTGCGAAATAGGTTTATGCAAATATGGGCTTCAACTAAGTCAATTGCTTGTGGCGGTGAAGGAGGTTGGGGTGTCAAAAACTTGTCTATCAGTGGCATGAGAGGGATGTTTTAGAAAGAGAGAACATAAAATAAATGAGAAGAAGGAAAGTGGCACACAAAAAAAAAAAAAAGGAAAGAAGAAAGGCAAATGATAAAAAAGGTGGAACCCATAAAGGTTAACATTGTCAAAATAATGTGCTAGAGTGTTTTAATCATAATGAGATCGGAAAAAGCGCGACCCATTTATATAGACGGGAAAGATCAATGCCCATGAACCTCATCAAATTTGTGATTTTTTTTGGGGCGGGAGGGGGGGTGTGATGGGGTGGGGTTGAGGCTGCATTTAGTATGAAATTTCTGCTGAATTCAAGCAAGGTCATACTTATAAAAACTAAGCAGCTTAAACTCAAAAAAGTACAATAGCAAATTCAACTTAAACATCTTTAGGTGATTATTGATGGGCAACCACTAATATCGAAAGAAACTCCGAATATACCTCCTCTTATTGATACATAATATGAATCATTCAGTGATAGGAATGCTATTTTAACCAAATTGATCCTTCTGCCAAATTCTCTGTGACAAAGTCAAGGAAAAATTCAAGCCATCCATGTCATTTCGAGATATTTGAACACATGGCGTGTCGAATGCTGCAATCTACCAAACATAAGAAGTTCCTTCTGGTGAAGGAAAAAACCTCCCTAAAACTTGCTCAAGGTCAAGAATCCCCACCGGCTCTGGTGCTGTTTTTGTCTGCATGCATGCAGTACACGACCACCGTGCATATGGTCAGCCTCGTTTTGGAGAAAATTATATAAAAAAAAGTCTAAATTATTTATAATTTTATCAATTCAGTCAAAAATATTTTTTTTATCAATTTAATTCTAAACCTTTTATATTTGTATCAATTCAGTTCATTCGATCAATTTTGACTGGAGACCGTTGACGTGATGTTGCCGAGGCTAACCCGATAATTTATAATAGTACTTCAGCATTTTTTTTTTCTGAATTTTTTCTTCTCAATCTTCTTCTTCCTCTAGCCGACCGTCAAGGTCCAGCAACTTGCTAGCCCTTGCCTCTGGCCGGTCGCCAAACACAGGCGGTCTAGTCAGATTTAAGGGTCTATTCGAAAAAATTTCAGCCATTTTTTGTTTCTTTTTTTTTTCTTAAAAAGGAAATTTTAATAAAACGTCCCTTTGTTTACCAGAGGCCAGAGGGCAACAACATGAATATAAAATACAAGGTAAATTCCAGAATCAGGAGTGGGTCGGTAATGATAGTTTGAAATCTGAAATCGAATCAGATCGACCCGAGGAGTCTGTCCGAGACCGGTGGGACTCCTCTTACGATTAAGAAAAAAAAGAAATTGCATAAAAATCTTCGTGAGGATGTATGATGAAGAAGAAGAACGAAAGGAAAAAGTCAGATGGTACTAGATTTTTCTGCTGCTGGGATGAGGTGGCACCTCATCACTCGAGCCCATCTCTAGTCCATTCTCGAGGGGACTTCCCAGTTGGATTTTTCTGTATGGACACGAAAACGAAACGATGGGGGGATTGATCGTCCCTTCTTATTGACAAGCAAAATTCTCTGTTCATGAATTCTTGGGTTCTAATAATAATTCTCTGTGTTTGTGCTTAAAAACGATAAATAATTTCAACCCATTAATGTTCGGAACAATTCTCACGAGTTAAATTCAATTTCAGATAAACAAGAAATGTGAAAACACGGATTAATATTTTTTTTTTCGAGAGGGATTTCGATATTCATTACGTGAAGGACGGAAAATCAGTAGAGAAAGAACAAAACAGAGACACCTCTTTTTTCTTGGTTTGGCTTTCTAGAGGAAGAAGAAGCTTTCAAGCAAGCCTAACATCCCCCTTTCTCTTCGCTTTGCTGGAATCAATCCTCCCAATAATTTGGAGGAGGCAGATTGAAGTCTCTGCTCTCATGACTCTTCGTTCTGCAAATTGAGGGTAAAGCCTCTCTCATTCTCAGTCCCTCGCGTTGCAGTTTTTTGGTTGAATAAGTTGTAATTTTTCTTCTTCTTCTTTTTGATGGGTCCGTATGCTGTGATCTTTGGAAGCTGCTCTATGTCATCATAAATGGGAAGCTCATTCATTTATCACTTTTTTTCCTTCTACTCAATTCCCTTTCCAATTGCCTGGCACGTGGCGGGTGAGAAAAGAGAGTGAAGATTTGGAGATTTCTGGTGTTCACAAATCAAAACTTCCACACAGCAAACTGTTCATCGAGTTCCTTTCCTTCTCCTTTGCAGTGTTTTAGTATAAATTCTTTTGCTTTGGGGCCAATCCCACCTGGAGAATTGATCCAATTCCTTATCTGCAGGACGTAGATTCTGGACATGGAAATTCTCTCGCACAATTTTGCACCATGCTGTCGAGTTGCGGGTATGAGATGGAATTCGAACAATAAGCATCTGAATTCTAGGCAGGCTAAGCTTGTGGGTGGGAAAAGAAGTAAAGTTTCGCTTGTCAGGATCCATAAAAGAGTTCAGTGTGCAAGCCTGTCTGCAGGAGGTCATCCTGGCCTAAACCATTCTAGGACCAGTATTACCGTTAAATCTTCGAAAACCCTCCAAAGTTCCAGAAATGCAGACTTGAAGGTCTCGTGTGGAAGTTACAATGGGTATGTGATTGGTGGGGGAGAGGATGCTAGCAGTATTCCTGAAGAAGGGGAATCCAAGGCCAAGGTTTTGATTCCGGCTTTGCCTGATGAATCCAATGGCGAATGTGGAGCTCCTATAAGCAGCTGTTTTTGGGAGTGGAAACCGAAGCTAACTGTGCACTATGAGAAAGCAGGGTGCGAAAACGTGGGGTCCCCGCCGGTGTTGTTTCTTCCTGGTTTTGGGGTTGGTTCATTTCATTACGAGAAGCAGTTAAAGGATTTAGGTCGCGACTTTAGAGTATGGGCATTGGATTTTCTCGGGCAGGGAAGGTCATTACCATTTGAAGATCCTGCACCTCAGCATCACAGAGAAAATGACCCGGAAGGGAAGGAGACTGTGTGGGGATTTGGAGAGGAAACGGAGCCATGGGCAAGTGAGCTGGTTTATTCAATTGACTTATGGCAGGATCAAGTTCAATACTTCGTGGAAGAGGTACCTTAAATAGCTAGGTCTTTGCTTAGTGTATCCTCCAAAAGTGATACATGGCATCCTTCAGATACTACTATATGTAAAATTTATGGAGCTGTACATTTCTAATGCATATTCTACTTTCGACCATAAATCACTCGTGTTTGGCGGTCCTTTCATTTCTTCCAGATTGTTGTTCTGATGTGAAGTTAAAAAATACTTAGCTTGTAATCGCATTTAATTCTCTGCGCCAGTGGAACATGTTCTAGAAACTGCTTGTTATTTGGACAGATCTGGACATTTTTGTGTTTGGAGCAGAATGGACCAAAACTCAACTTAATGATTGAATTTTGCACGATTGTTTTTGTTCAGGTCATCGGAGAACCGGTTTTTGTTGTCGGGAATTCACTTGGAGGATTCGTCGCACTATACTTTGCTGCAAGCAACCCACACTTGGTCAAGGGTGTTACCCTGCTGAATGCTACCCCCTTTTGGGGGTTTCTTCCTAACCCCGTGAGATCTCCAAGATTGGCTAGGATATTTCCATGGGCTGGGACATTTCCTCTGCCTTCCAGAGTCAGAAAGCTCACAGAAATTGTGTAAGTTGGTCAGCTAAATTGGTCACATTCTCTTGTTTGCTACCAAGACTGGGAAACTTCATTGTTCTCCCTTGATTGAATTAAACAATGTCTTTTCCAAATCAGCATGTAAATACCAGATATATATAGTGAGATTTTTCTTTTCCTCATTTATGATTTATTCATCCAACATGGGAGAGCAAGATGGCCAAAAAAACCAAAAGGATCGGAGGGCAAGTTGTAAGTGTACCATGAAAATGGGAAAGTCACAGACAAAGTCATTTTATTCTCATTGGCTTCATGGACCATACCGCTATACGTTCCATGATCCTGACTGCCTCCTACGCTGTAACAGTTGGCAGAAAATAAGTGATCCAAGGAGCATAGCCGAGGTGCTCAAGCAGGTTTATGCAGATCATTCAACAAATGTCGACAAAGTCGTTTCCCGTATACTTGAAACAGCAGAACATCCAGCTGCTGCTGCCTCATTTGCCTCTATCATGTTTGCTCCTCAGGGACAATTGTCTTTCAACGAGGCTCTATCTGGGTAAAGATATAAATCGTTATTCTTAATGGTGGCATTATCATTATACAAGTATAATATGCTTTTTTCCTGTATACCACGTTACTCTATTGTGGTTACTTTGCAGATGTCGGAAGAACAATATGCCTGTCTGCCTTATGTATGGAAAAGAAGACCCATGGGTGAAGCCTGTCTGGGGCCTTCAGGTTAAAAGACAAGTACCCGAAGCTCCATACTACGAGATCAGCCCTGCAGGTCACTGCCCTCATGATGAAGTTCCTGAGGTATTGTTTAATAAGTTGAAGTAATATCACGCGCATGTCTTCTCCATTCTTTAAGTTTTACCTGTGGAGACAACCGTTACCGACGACTTTTTTTCATGTACTACTTCTTAGTTGCAAATGGTCGACTCTAAAGATGAAGGGTTGTGTATAAATTTACTGTTCTCTATCTACTTGAAAGTTCAAAATGGTGAATCACTAATCCTCTATGTAGTATGTTATCGTTGCTTTATATGTTCCTGACCAAAGTCCCCCGATACCCACTGGTTCAGGTTGATAATCTATTATCCGGAAGACCAAATCAATTTCGGCATCTTAAGTTTAGAGTGCCTCTCCTTATGTATTAATGTTAAACCGATTGAGAAATTTCAAGAAACTTTGAACTGCGAAATTGGTTCTACAGATTTGTCACTCTCACCGGATTCCTGGGATAGCTATGGCAGGTTGTATTCCAAGTCTGCCTTGGATGCTGTTGGTTCTTATGTCGTGTCATTCTATATGCAGGTGGTGAATTTTTTGTTACGAGGATGGATTAAGAACCTAGAATCACAGGGCTCAGTGGCATTGCCTCTGCTCGATGACTTGGAAACTATTCAGCACAGCGTTGCAAAGGATTTAGAATTTGCGAGAGAAGGGGCAAAAAGATCTGTCAAAGTGAGATTCGTCGGATCAACATCCTTACTTTGGAATAGGATAAGCTCTTTCATTGGATCCCATGTTGGGAAATTGAAACTGAAATCTTGATTTTAGACCCTAAGGTTGAGAGAAGAAATGTAAGATGGATACTCAAAGGTGCAAATGTAGTCTTTAAGTTGATAGTTTTTCATCTGCAATGTAATGGTTTGTAATCAAGCGCTTTCTCTTTGTTTTAGATTAACCCGATGTAACTAGTGAAAGGGAAATGTTAATGTCATAGTCATGATTATACACAATTACACATTTTGAGATTGGAGAAATCCGTTTTTCTGGCAGAAATATAGAATAAGGATCACTGTTAGACACCAAGTTGGATTATCGCTGAACTGTAGAAAGGCTACAGAAAGAGTTTGGTCAAGCCAATGAAAAATTGCTGGCCATAAAGAAAACCCAATCCGTAAGTTAATGGAGGTAATTGATTCTATGCTGGGCAAAAGCTGCTTTGCCTAGAAAATCAATCAAAATGTATTCCCCTGATGGACATCATAGGCCATGGGCCATGGTGAAAATAAGTTTGGAAAAGGGGAGCTTTCCCTTAAAGGAAATGTAGCAATTATGAAGTAGTTTAATTTTATCTCAATATGAAATTATGATTGCACTATTTGTATCCCATAGAAAAGAGGTATTGATTCCTTCAATATATATATATGATTAGCTCCGTTTGGTAGCCTAAGAAGCGTGAAAACAAACCTATTAAGATGAATTTATTAAGAAGATCAGTATCTTTCTCCAGTTTTGCATCATAAATGTCCTTAGATCAGGGTCCTATACATGGGGAAGAAATAAGCATAGAAGATTTCAATAAATCCATAGAAAATTGGAAAATCCCTAGAGTCCAGCTTAACTAAATATATCAACAATCAAAATATAAAATTTTTCAAAAATCAGATTATGTAGTCACAACTATATATGTATATACCAACTTTCGGGAGAACACCTCATAGAGCATTCAGAAATTCAGATCCAGATCTCTCTTTCTCTCTCCGAAACCTCTCTTCTCACCCTAAAGACCTTCCACCTCTTCAATACCCTTCTCAGAACCTTGAATACCTTTCATACCTACTTTCTGGAACCAGATCCAGTAAGTATCCTTTATATCCTCATCTTCTTTCTTGATTCCCTATAAGTTTCAGATCTGCTGATGGTCTGTGGATTTTAAGTTTTAATATCTGCATTTGTATGCACAGGGTCTACTAATCCTTTTATATCTCTGCAATTTTTCATATTGTATTCTTTCAGTTTCTCTTAATAAAAAAGTGTTTTTCATATCCAGAACAAACTCCGCAATCGGTAGGTTCTACCTCCTGTGTTTGGTCTGTATCTTTGCTTATTATCTTTACATACTTGCGTTTACATTTCTATATTTAAATTCCTATCATTTAATTTACATACCCTACAATCGGCAAGTTCTTCTTACTGATTTGCCCTTTTCTTATTATATGCTTGAAATCATATTTCTTTTCACATTATACATGCAAACGAATATTATAATCATAACTTGCCTAGACCTAATACAATTTATAATAGAACTTACTATTAATTGGATTGATTACTTTGATTACTATTTGGATATATATATACATAGACACACACACATGAGAAGCATTTTAAGAACTCATTACCCATAAAAACCGTGTTTCCTTGCGATGTATTTATCTATAATTCTCGAAAAGTTACTACCTCGATAAAAGAGAAATTAACTAATTGTAAATTACTAATCCAGACATATAGATAAAATTATCGATGTTGTATGCATTGAATTCATCACTAACTTGTGCAAAATTAATCCTATTACATGTAATTAACATTTCAACTCGATCTCAAGTATAGTTTAATATTTACGTTTCGTTTGTTTTGTGGAAAATGAATAAATTTAAAAACATTTTTCTAAAAATGCTCGTTTCTATCGCTTGAAATAATTAAACAATGAAAAAAGATTCATTATCGAGTATAATTATATTTAAATATTTCCTTGAAAAAATAAAATTATTTTCATTTATTGAGTTTTATAAACAATACAAACTACTAATTTTTCACGAAATAATCTGAATAAACTTGTAATTGGTTTGCTCCTCCAACTACCTACCCTCAATTCATCAGTAACTGTCACCGGCGAAAGAATCGGAGCATCCGAGGTTTTGGTCGTACGGCACGATTGGGCAGGAGCTGAATGAATCTGAATCTGCCCAAGATTGATCTCCAGATGACGAGGCTTCTCTCCGGGACATTTCGATCCATCAAGCACCCGAGCTCTGTTTCTACTAAGCCCAAAGGCCCTTCGAGATCATCATCATCATCATCATCATCTCCATTGAAGCTCTCGCGATCCTCGCCTTCAGCGTCTGCGTCGGCGATTTCAAGAACGAGATCGGAACCCAATACGGATGATTCAAGAACATGGTGCGTCTATCTCATCCTCTCCACCAGCCCCCCTATCAAGACTTACGTTGGCGTCACCAACGATTTCCATCGCCGGTAGGTAATGCTGCTTCGTTCCTTGATTGAATCTCTTTTTCGAGAAAAGTTCCTTTTTTTGTGCGTTGATAGGTGGATCTGTTGGTGGTTATGTAACTGGGAGCAGAAAAAAGATTGAACATTTGAACGGTTTTGTGCGTTGTCTAGGTACATTGGTAGTTTTTCATGTAATTGTGCTAGGTTCTTGCTGAGTTGGTTGACGACCAAGTTATGTATCTAATGAGTTCCCTTGATGCGATGTGCATTTTCTTGTAATGTTCTATTCTCATGATACATTAATGCACTAGAAAATGTGTAGCTTTTGCAGATTATTTCATTCTATATGCTCAGGAGGCAGGGATCACCTTCCTCCGGCAGCTCATGAATTGATGCTGGTTCCATTCTCTATATTCTCTTTTCGACTGGCTATGCCTGGAGGAATGTATTAAGCATTTGACTCGAGTGTGTTGGTAGGAAGTTTGGAGTATGTGACTGAGTCGTATGGTACATGTTGATATATGCTTGATATGCTGCTATTGGCTCATGAACTGTATTTCCCCCTCATACGGTTAAGTGTGCTATGTAGTCCTCTGCTTTGACTTCCCCTAACTTGGAAATGTTCTTGCGATCTTTCTTCCACTCTGATTCCCTGTCAATTAGTATCTGAAATAGCAGGCAGATACTTGGCTTCTTGTCTCTACTCTTCATTTGGGTTGTATATTTTCTCGTTGATGGTCATGTCATACAATGCTCGAATATTTGAATCTGTACGCCTCATTGCATCTGTGGTTAATTAGATAGCATGTGGTTTTCTGTCTGCATACCTAAGTGCTTATTTTCTTCGGTTGGCATGTCTTGAAGTTTGAGGCAACATAATGGGGAGCTTAACGGTGGTGCCAAAGCATCTCGAGCTGGAAGGCCATGGCTCTGTGCCTGCCTTGTTCAGGGCTTCAAGGACCGAAGTGAAGGTATTTTCTAACTTTCTTGTTAGTTGACTAGAGCGCTAGCTTGAAACTCATGTCTTTCTTCCACATCGGCAACTACAAGCTTACAACCATGTCTTTGAAAATATGCAACTCTCACCAAGTGCAACATGTACGAAATATAAGCAACATTCATTGCTCACCATCCTGCAATGAGTCACCTTCTGCAAGTTGTGGGCGTCCTCCCTTATGTTTTACCCTTTGCACATTTTCAGCCCAGATGTTTTGTTTCCTCATATCATGATGAGAATTATTGTCATGCCACTGGCTCAAGCATCCACATGATTGTGAGTACCCAATAGTTTTAAGCTCTGATTTTCTCCACATTTTGTGCAGCCTGTGTTTTTGAGTCAAAATGGAAAAGTTTCTCAAGGAAACTACCTCGCCGGAGGTCATGCGGTGACATGGAAAAGCAAGCAGAAGGTGTCTCTCAGTTATTGCTTCAGCATAGACAAATGGCTTTGGATAGAGTTAAAGGTGTGCTTGACTGCAGTCTTTTGGAAATTAATTGGAAACTGAATCTTACTTGATTCATGGGTTGTCACTTTCACCAAGGTACAAGATGTTAATATGTCCAAAGTTAAGTTACAGCCCTATAGAATTGCTAGCATATTGTGATACATGTAAATGCTATTGGCAGTTGCACAGTATGCAGGTCTTTTTATTCTGTTTTACTTGTAACTTTGCGATCATTCGAACTGGCGAAGGGGACTGGGTGAGATTACAGCCAAAAAGATGTCCCTCACATTCACATTGTAAAGTAAAATGAATGAAGAAAACAGTTGTTAAGGTTCCATGTGGAGGAAAAATTAGTTGTTTTTCATTTGTTAGTCATCCCATCTTTTCGATTAAGTTTGTATCTGCCCACTTGAACACTTTTTTGTACTCCTTGTTTCGAGAAATTACGGGAAACATCATTGTTTAGAGGCATATAACTGGTGTATTCGAAGCTAATTTCATTGAACCATTTGTTGTCAATTTTTGTTCTTTTTCATTCTACGGGCGAATTGGGAGACACCAACATCAGTTAACCTTTCTTTATGTGTTTTGCCAGGCTTCAGCCTCTCTCTATATTCCTGTAAATGGAAGAGAGGTCTGTGTATCCATGCTTGGAACTTGCCATTTTCTGAAGTCACGCAACCTTGCACTAATCACTAGAATGTGCGACTCATGTTGTGGGGTGTGTGTGTGCTGTCATCCTGATATTTAGTGTGAAAAGGCACCTTTCACCCTCTGTGTGATGCACCTAACTGCTGCGGTTAGCTATTGCGTTCAGCATAATGAACAATGTTTCTGCAAGTTCAAGAAGAAGAGATTGAGCTAGGTTCTTTGATGCAAAGACTCACATTATTGGACTGGTAAGCCAGAAAAAGAAAAAATACAACTAATTGATCCTTGGTGAGCTTAGATATGATTTGCCAATCCAGGCACTTTTCGTCATCTTCGATTCCTTACTCTAGTAAATTTTGCGAAGCAGTAGTCTTTCGAAATTCATTTAGAAAAAGTAGAGGACCGTTGTCATGATGAGTAGGTCATTCTCAGGCTCTCAGCCATGGACTGTTAAAACTTAAATGGCCGATCTACAGGTGAAAGTGATGGAAAAATTATGAAGCTTTTTTCTCCTTTCAATGCACAGTAAAGAGTAGAACTTTAACTGATGATGACATGCTGCTTTCGATAATTGACTAGTGACTTTATGGGGCCTGAAAGTAACTGGTGCATCGATTTGCTTGCCTGAGTTGTGTTTTAACCAGTGCAGCTAATGATGTGGATCTTCAGGTTTCGTTCTTGTCGATGACGAATCAAGGAAAAGAGGAAACTACTTTGATTTCACGTGGTGGTCTCAGCCAAGGTTGTGCCTTTAAGGCACGTAGGTTGGGTCGTGCCTAATGGGTAAGCAGCGACCACCATCATATATATATATATACACACGAATTGGATGGTTACACTTCATCTCCTACACTTCTTTGGTGACCACTTGGGGGAAAAAGGGAAAGGAGAGAAGAATCAAAGATGGAAATTGTAAATTTGTTCATTCACCAACTTGAGTTTTTTAACCGGTCAACTAGAATTTTTCCTGAATTAGACCGACAATTACCGCCAGCTTTCTCTTTCGCCCAAAAAATATGCGATAAAATGTCTAAACATAGAATTAGTGTGTCGTTCATCGCGGCTTTGGTGATATCCGGTAGGAGCAAGATACACATGTTAGAGCAACCGAAACATCGCGACCCGTTCAAAAGCTACGATTTTTGCAATGCTATCGACTCAGATCTTGGCCAAAAAGACCTTGTTCTTTTCTGTTCTCCTTGCTTTCCCCTTTTGTAGTTAGCATTGTCGTTGTGTAGCTGACAAAAGGTTCGTAAAGAAGAGGAGGACAATAATGGAGACCCACAACGTTAGGAGCAAGCAATCGATCGTTCTCTCTCGAAGCTGGACCAAGGTATCAACCACCAGATATATGCCAAGCTGATAAATACGCACATGACATAACAAAATCATAGTCCTCTTGTATTATTGCGTGTACATAGACCTCGTGGCCACTAGCTGTAATATTAACGCATTACTGCAATGATGCCCTACAGGCTGCGAAAGTACAATAGTGCTGTGCGATGCTGAAGAGGTAGCTCTCTGTCCAGACAAACCACTTCTCCAAAGTCGCGGATTTTGGAATCTTTATCCACTGTCTCCCTTCGACGACAAAGGGGAAAAAGTTTACAGAAAGTTGGAATGTGGGTACAAAAGAATAACGGAAAATCTAAATTTTCATGAAAGTTCAACACCAAATCGAACCGATTAAGTAATCGGGACTTTCGAATTTCAAAGAGCATGTAATATCGGTGCAATTCGTATCGGTATTTAATGGACGAGAATAATAATTTCACGTACATACTTTAATTACCTTACGGATTGTTATTGTAATTTCATAAATGAAACAGTCGAAAATGAAGAATTGTGCAATGAAAAGTTATTAAATGCTATAAAAACCACTATTCTCTGTGCATTCCAATGCTCATATGTGCGTAGGAAAATGCTCGGATGTATGGATTGGGCATCATCAAGGGTAAAAAGGTAAATGTCAAGGTAGAAAGGGAGGAAGACGAGACCAGAACAGAAGATGAGTTGGAAAAGGACTTGCGAGGAAAATAAAAGCAAAAGAAAAAATGAAAAAGAGGGTGTGTACAGATACAGTAAATGTACCGCGTTGACTTTAAGGTAAAATGAACAGGTCTGCAATACAGGTATGCTTGCGTGATAATATTACCACCTTAATACATGCCACGGATTCATCGGTAGATTAGATTGTCCTTGGGATTCCAATTTGGTAGTCTCTCTCTCTCTCTCTCTCCCTCTCCCTCTCTTCTGAGACTCCATTACAGCTCTGCTCATAAAGCCATCAAGGACCAACAGAATTTATCTCCATAAATTCTCTCATCACCAGCTTTCAAGTTTTGAACCAGCCAAAAATTCGATCTTTTCAGTTTTTCTTTGATGGGTTATCTTTCTTGCAAAGCTGAATCCTCCATTGCCGTCTCCCACTCTCACGCTCCGTCGTCGTCGTCTTCCAAGAACCAACGCCCTCTCAAGCAAGAGAGAGAGAGGCCGATCAAGATTCAGCAGTTCGACTACAGCGACGTCGAGGCGGCCACCAATGGCTTCTCCGACCAGAAGTTGCTCGGCAAAGGCAGCCATGGCTACGTCTACAAGGCCTTCCTCCGCGGCCGCCACGTGGCCGTCAAGAAGCCCTCCAAGGGACTCGAGCTCGCTACCGAGGTCGACAACGAGCTCGAGATCCTGTCCACGATCCAGAGTCCCCGGCTGGTCAACCTTGTCGGCTTCGCAAGCGACTCCAAGAACCGCCTCTTGGTCGTCGAGTTCATGAGCAACGGTACGCTTTACGACATCCTTCATTCCAACACGCGTGTCTTGAATTGGGGTCGCAGGATTAGGCTCGCCCTGCAGATCGCCAAGGCCATTGAGACGCTTCATTCTCAGTACCCCCCTATAATTCACAGAGACATAAAGTCTGCTAACGTGTTGATAGATAGGAACTTCAATGCTCGTTTGGGCGATTTTGGGTTGGCTCTCAGATGTCATGTCAATGATTTTAGGCTCTTGTCCACACCCCCAGCTGGGACTCTCGGGTATCTTGATCCGCTCTATGTGACCCCTGATAACTTGAGTACTAAGACTGATGTGTTTAGCTTTGGGATATTGCTGTTGGAGATTATCAGTGGGAGGAAGGCCATCGATGTTGCATACTCGCCGCCGTCCATCGTGGACTGGGCAATCCCCTTGATTAAAAAGGGAAAGCTCCTTTGTGTCTATGACCCGAGAATGGCGCCCCCAAAAGATCCGGTCGTTAGGAAGCAATTAGCTGTTATAGCTGCCAAGTGTGTGAGATCTTGTAGAGAGAGGAGGCCAGCGATGAAGGAGATTGTCGATTGGTTGACCGGGCTGAGCAAATTGGTCCCTCTTCATTCATGGAATGGGTTTAACAATCCATGCCTGATGGTGGAGACGATGGGACAGCCAGTCGAATCCAGGAATGTGCAGAGCAGTTCTAGATTAGATAACATTGACACGGAGTATCTAGACGCTCTGGATGGGAAATTTTCAAAACCAGCTATGAGAAATTCACGAAGAGTGTTCTCGGATTTGGGGTTCAGGAGTGACTTGATGGATCTCATGGCTGCAAATACAGACGAAGAATCTGAAGTGCAAAGGCAGGGTAGGGGACTTGAGCCTCCTTCGAAATTGCCAAACCACTCATACAGTTTTAGATTTGGTAGCGGAAGATACATGAACAGGGTAAGAACTCAATCTCAATCCTGTCGCAGAGATGATGCTGCCTTTGTTGTGAGGAGAAACCGTTCGGTCGGGGGAAGTCCCCAAAGCTTTCCAGCCATAGATGATTCGGCAGTTCGTTCACAAACTCAGTCATTACAGCTTGATCGCAAACTGCATTGATGTAGATATCCTGTCGGATCTCCCTCAAGAAATCGAGTTCTAATTGAATAGTTCATGTGTTTTCTTTCATTTTCTGATTATGTTGGGGACCTCACTGGTGTCTCACCACCTTTTATAGATGTCAATTGTACTTGTTATCAGTATTCATACCTGAATGCTGCAAATATTGTGTATGAGGAAATTGCTATTCAATACAAAGAGAGCTAGGCTAACTTTTGGAGTCCTTTAATTTTGTCCTAATCTCATTTTTTACAGTTAATATGTTCCTTCTGTTGAAAGGAGTAACTCAATCTGGAACTTTTATCTATTTCCCTCCAAAGAATCAGGTGATCCTTGAACAGCAAATTTTCTCCTCTGGTCAACAAAACAATGGCTCCTAACTGGGACGGTTTGAAGAACTAGTTTGTTAGATTTCTCCATCTCTGCAGTAGCTTCTTGTGTTAATAATCTCTTTGGTGCTCATGGTGGTCATAGTAGATCGACCAGAAGCTGCAAGTTGCAGATGCGGACAACCCCTCCATAATCTATCATAAGAAGAAAGTTTGAATTTCTTTGGACAAAATAATATGTTTGAGTTGGTTAGGGTGGCTATCATGACTTTAGAAAATCGTATATACATGTGTCACGTCAACCACTCAAGCACAATTGTGCGTCAAACGACAGATACTGGTGTTTGCGCAGGTGGCAACCTGATCTTAACTATCTGGTAACAACCCTGATATAATGGTGACACCATCACATCTCCAACTTTAAGTCTCCTCCATGGATCTTTCCTCTCTCCTCCTCTTCCGTAAGTTCGAGCTTAGGACAGATGAAAGACATTCAACTGCTACAAACAACAAAAGGGGAAAGGAAGCCTGAAAGAAGAATCTGGTGCAAGATAGGCAGATTAATCTTCGCTGTTATGGGCCGGTTTACAAAATTTTAGGACTATACTTGAGTTAGAAAAAAGAACAGCCATGTGAGACTCCAGCAGGCAAGAATCGTTGTTGCTGCCAAAACCGAAAGTGCCCAACTGTGCAAATAAGTGGAGTCAATAACAAAAACAACAGGAATTGGAGGAAAAGTTAGTATATTCAAAACCCTGGAAATACGAGGCATGCTGTCTCTTAGCTATCAGCAGTTAGCAACCAAGGATGAAAGTATCTGTGGATCTTTTTCCTCATGTCAAGGCTTTACAGCTATAATATATTTTTATACCAGCATGTGCCTCTTCTTTTCTTACATACCCTTTTGAGATCCATCATCTATGCATGGACCTTTGACCTCAACACCCATTTCCTCGAATGGACCGCCCAATTTGTGCAGGCAGACCATTAATCATTCCAAAAGAAAAGGAGCCTTTTTTCTTGTTAGAATCTCTCAGTGCTCCGCTCTTCTGAGTGCTTCGCTGGGGAAAACGGTAATTCTTTCACACGTAAAGCCATGGACTAAATTATATGAGTAGAATATTTGATAAGGACCCACCATAGAGTTGATTCTTTTTGGAGTAGCAATATAAAACAGAATTATGAGAAGATGGAGCATGGAATTGCTTATACAAACACACGACGGGACATTGTAATGCATTGGCCAAACAAGGGAAGATATCGAAGATATTTCATCTTCCCAAGGGCATTGTTTGTCCTCGAGCTCTTGGCCCTTTTTGATGATTGAATGAGTTATGGGTCAGTTTTTCTAGGCTCTGGTGTGTCCAGTCACTTCACCCACTTCATTGGTTTTGAATTTCACCTCATAACTTGTGTAAACTAGCATTGACAGGCTGACCTTCGAGGGGAGGCTTTTCTTATTTTAATCCTACTTCTGGCTAGATATGATTGTTGTTTTGCTTACATTGCTACTTGCTCCTTTCACATGCTCTTGGAGATTCAAAAAGAACCGTCTGCTTCCACACTCCGGTTGAAGTTTAAGCACCCTTGATGACTAATCGTTCATGTGCTTTGCAAAGCTAACTAAAAGGACAGAGAATTCTATAAGAGGTTTTCATACCAGCAACGTGCCTTTATTTTTCTACTATGATAATTAGAAGTCAATAGTCGCAACACTAGATTACAAAGCTTGCACATGATCCGCAATCCTACTACTTTTTTGCAGTTGTCGCAAAATGTTGACTTGATTACATAGGCCAGCCAGAAAATCCTAAAGGTGGATTTGCTCGTTGGAACAACAGCAACTAATACATCCCACCGAGTCTTCTCTCACTACTTCTGCCTTTCCCATTTCTTTATCTAAAAAATATTATTATTTTTCAGCGACAGTGTTTGCTGCTGTCTTCCTTATCTAGATAATGGAAATATAAAATAAAAACAAAACCAAAACACTTCACCCCGACATCGAGAAGAATTGCCTTCTCGTTACAAGCCTCTCTCACTCTTTGACAAGCTATTCACCAAAAAGATACCAATGATTCGTAAACAATCGTTCATTCATGCATCGCAGAGGGGACCAGCCCAGGAGAGTAACTCATAGCAAAAAATATTGTGTCAAAAACATCCAAGCAAGGCTAGTAAAATGCTCTCTAATTCCTTGACGCTACATATATTGGGTGGAAATCAATAATCACCAACTCCTTCAAAAACTATCCTAACGGCTTTCAGAAGTTAACATCAATGGAAAAAGACATTCTATAACAAAAGACCAAAAATTACTCCAGTAGCAATCTAAGAGAGCCATTCTTTCCACAGAAATGATCAATTCCCCTACGAAATCCACCACACAAGGCTAAGAGAGAAAAAAGAACAAAGAAGATGCGTTGAGAGAATTGGCCTCTTCTCAGCTTAGTCTCACATTCTGCCTCGTCTTGATCATCCGCTTCAACGTCGCCAACCAGAAATTGCACTCATCCCACTCGCTAGTCGTGAGAAGTACCTGGAGAAGAATAATCGAAAGACACAAAAATCATTGAATACACTACTGCCTCGTGCAATAACAAAAATAGTTACTCTCTAATTTGCAGGAAATGCACCTGTATTTGCAGAGCAGTGCTAAAATCACCGTTGTCTAAAGCCTGACAAAGCTGGACAAGTTTATCAGCTGCGTTTTTAGATATGTCTCCACTGTTGAGCTTTGCAAACAAGGCACCTAGTTTCCTAGAGTTATCTTCTATCTCACGCTTCTTGGCAGGATTTGCACGTGAACCTCCCAATGCTTCTGATGTCTCGTTGTAGAGTCTCGTCAATGTTGTGATGACTGGTTTCTGGTGGGCTGGTGCATGGATGCAGAAAAGAGTTCCAGTTATGTGTCAAATAGGAATACCATCAAGACACCACAAGGGAAAGCCGAACTCTCATTGGTTTTAAGGAAGTAGTAAAGTTTGCACATGCAGTCTCCACCAGCTATTTATTCAGCCAATGGATGCTAACTCAAGTGTAAAGTGCTTAGAGTTACTCGTACGCATGAGATGGAATTAAAAAGTAGCACGGAAGTTTGCCGTAGCCCCTTTCTAGACAAATAATGAGCTCGGCGTCTGGTTGTATGCTTCATGGGTTGTAGCATTTTCATACAAAAATTTGAACAGAATTGATCAAATCACTAGTTAGGAATTGCAATTGACTCCATTTATGCCAGCTCAAGTGCCTAGTGAAAAACCAAAGGATGGAATATAAAGAAAGCTCAAAATCGAGATTAAGGCCTGGTTTCCATGCGCCAAAAGAGGTTATCAGTTTCTTCAAACTTTCAGGCACTTTTGGGATAGTCATGACCATTTTTCCAGGGAGGGAGGGGTTAAGAGCATCAGAAGCTATCAGTTTTCTACTAAAAGCAGAATCAAACAAGTCTTGCTTACTGAAAACAGAAACAAAAACACAGCACATCCAATATGCAAGCACACGGGCATGTTTGAATTGATTTTGCATTTTACAAGTTTCTTAATCTAACCTCCGTGGAGTGGGATCTTTGAGTTTATTTCAACAATACTTGAAACCTTCACGACATAATTTCTACATCATGTTTAAAATATGGATGATAAATTTTGGCAAGAAAGCCAACTAGTGTTTTTTACTTGTCTTTAAGTGGAACCAAACAAGCCCTCATAAACCATAAATAATGAGAAAGGCAGCTATTTTTATAAAATCATATACAAGAAAGGTAGCTCCTACCAGGAACATTTGAAGTATCGGCTGTCTGCACGGTAGGTGGGGGTGCAGCAGGTGAAACAACTGGTTGTGCAGCTGCTGATTCAATGGGACCAGCCGGCTGCATGGAAACTGGCCCAGGCTTTTGAACGACCCCTGGATTAGTAACTGGCATAAACCCCCTCATTTGAGAAGGAGCCACAGCTTGTGGCATCATCTGGCCAGGAACAGAGCTCACCTGTGGTGGCACAGGGGCAACTGGACCAGGTCCATGAGGCAAAGGTTGAAAAGTAGGATTAACAGTTCCCTATGAGACATGAAAAGAGAACAGAGTCAGTCAATTTAGAAGCTTCTATGGTCAAAATTGGTACTACGTAGACATACATACCGGATACAAATGAGAACCCAACGTTGGCTGCTGATACTGCTCTGGGTTCCTCAGCGCAAGAGAAGGTGCTGGTATGAATTGCGATCTCGTCGCGGGCTGATTGGTTACAGGAGTTGGAACAAAACTTGGCTAGAAAGAGAGAAAAATGGTCAACCCAGTGATCCTTTGCAAGAAATCAAGGTCACAGTATGCAAAGCAAACATGATAAAACATTGTCCTCATCCTTGCTAGTATAAGTTTTCATATTTAGAAGATAAAAGAACATATGTACAAGTTCAATTATAAA
The DNA here is from genome assembly GCF_020921035.1 of Rhodamnia argentea. Classification (NCBI taxonomy): domain Eukaryota; kingdom Viridiplantae; phylum Streptophyta; class Magnoliopsida; order Myrtales; family Myrtaceae; genus Rhodamnia; species Rhodamnia argentea. The sequence goes on along the minus strand of NC_063154.1, from coordinate 901,447 downwards.
CCACTACTACAGTAAGTGTGCCAGCACATTATCTGACTCATACTCCACAGGGCACAGGTAGCAAGCAAGTAGTTACTTTTCTATTCTTTGGGGCAATGAGACAGCAAATGAAAAAAATTCATTTGTAGATGAGAGAAAGAGCAATGACAATATCCCACTATACTATTCCCAAATTTGATCATCACTCTTTTGAACAATTCACCATTTATCCTCGTTATTCTCAGCTTTTTATATTCTCACCAATCTTTTCCATTGGGTAAAGAAGGTAAAGGCTCCGATAGAGCCTGTAGTAAAATAAATTATCAGAAAAATCTAATACAGTATCAGCTCCCTCTTCATGCCAATGTAGATTATTTATCCACCAAAGATACCTGGGGATTCTGAAGTGGCTCAGATGGAACAAACATAGACGGCTGTGCAGGAGCCTGATATTGCATGGGAGTATTGTATCCTTTCCCAAATGAAGAACCAAAAGGCTGCTGATAATTTTCACCATAAGGGCTACCAGGAACAGTATGCTGCACCTGCGGTTGTGCTGCTTCCTAAGCAGTCATAAGAACAGGCCGAACATCGACAATCACAGAAAAACTTAGTTGCAAAAGAAATGAAGAGAAAAGAAAAGATCGGAAAGCTCAACAGCTAGATGAACGCACCGGATAATAGTGCTGAGAAGCATCAACCATGCCATAATTGGATTGATCGACACCATATACTGCACCTCTTTGATCTTGAGAGCCATTAAAAGCAGAGATGTTGGCTCCTTTTTCTGCAACAAATTCAAAAGAAAACGTTCAATCACACTTTTAGCTTTAAAGAAACATAACAGTGAAGATTAAAGATATTTCAACTTTTATACACTTCGAGTGCTGTTTGTATATAAAATGACTATCTTAAACTAGTCCAGATATTAGTATCACTTGTTGCATCCCTATCAAAACAATGTTGTTAATGGGAAAGGAAGCCCAAGTATCAAATAATTGCACTTCCTACGCTGCTTCTCAAGACATATTTTATTGCAGCCAAGAAAGTAGCAGAAACAACCCCATTGTTTATATTTAAATGATTAATTCAAAGTACTTCAACAAATTTGTTATTCAAGAAAGTTTGAACCCGCCCACCCTAAGGAACGAAGCTTTGTCAACCCTGTCCTTATTAGGTAGAAGGATATAGCAATTGCAAATAATTCTGCTACCCACGATTAACCTCATGTTCCTAAGGCTCATGTTATTCTTTTGAGCTTTTGGATTCTACTAGAGAAGAGACGAAGCAGAAAAGATAAAACAGACAAAAAAAAACAACAGCAAATGGTCTAGTGGACTGAAAGATAGTTCTAAACTCTTCCCACCGGTAACTATTAACTGGGCTTTGAATCTGCTCCAGAAGCGGCTTTCCCTGTGCTTAGCCCTCCAGCTACTTCTATAAAACAGGGATAAGACTTCCTTCCCAGTAGCTCCTAATTAGTTGAAACCCCCTTGGCCGTACGGACATCTCATTCATTAAACATAGAAAGGGAACTGCTAGTAGGCAGGACAAGCGATTCTCTCAATGTATGCTAGGAACGGAACATACTAAGTACAATCCATGACCGGATGTCCATTTTTGTATCGTAGCTTCAATGAAAGTATCAAAACCAGACTATTTGGACTTTGAGCATGCAAATCTGTCTTTAAGAATGTGTAAACAGATGCTATAGCAAAAGCATACCAGCTTCCACGGAGAAAGCAATACGATCTCTCAAGACTGCTAGTTCAGGTGACAAATCATCTGTCCCCAACAGCTTCAAATATTCCATTGCTGTTGTCAAAAGCCCTTGACTAGCCAATATCTCAGCATATTTTTCAACAAGCTTGCACACTGAAGCACTAAATTGTTTTTGGCCACTAGCCAATGCGAGGACAATGGTCTTTTCCATCAAATCCTGATCCGAAGAAAACACGTATATGAATACTTTTCAGTTGACCAGAAACGAATGACATAAAACGATTAAAAGGAGGTAACAACCTGAAGAAGGTCCATGTAGGACTTCCCTTCATGTTCAGTTGCCAGACTTCTCGACCAAATTTCCACTGTTTTGTCAATATTCCCAGCACAAATGAAACAGAGTGTTGCTGCCAACATGTTACCAGCTGCCATAAGTTTTGAGGCTAGCGAGTTGCAGAGCACTGCCCACTCCTCACCCTGTGCAAACTTTAAAAAACCAGAATTTAGATGCATCAGTAGATGTCCAAAGCAGTGCTAGTTAGTAATATGATACTAAATTTTACACCAGTGATTGACAATTTCAGTACATCAATGATGTGATTTAGGCTCTCCAATCAACTAGCTTGGATATATTACTTCCAGGCGTCAAATCAAGACGAGATGGAAACTTATCAGGGATATATAGCGAGCTGGACTTTCTCTGAGGAAGATAGATATCATGTGCATCCACATGACTTTACAGCTCTACCACCAGTGTCCACAGAGAGATCAAAATCAAAGCGGCACAGCAAAATAGTAATTTTTCTATCATTCCTGCTATAAAGCAGCAGATGCAAGGATATGGCATAAAAAAGGATTCATTGCACATCATACTAAGCAAATGAACAGAAGGCATTCAAATAATAGTATATTAATCATGAGCATGGGTTGATGAGGGCCATAACAACAGTAACTTCCATAGAAAGTTCCTGTTACAGAAACCCCAACTGGTGTAGTGTCTTAACCAACAATAACATAACAATTAAATTCATTTCTACCAATTTTTCCTACAGTATTAAGAAACTTACACTACACAGAATAGCGAGTGTCTCTTTCCAGAATTTGAGGGACCTGGTGTCCACAAGGCTCTGGAGATCATTATTCACCATTGCAAAAACAACCTGAAAGCAAGATGATTCATTCAATAAATGAGATAGATTTAAAGTAATCCTACTGTACCAAGGTATTACACCAAATTAATATCTATCCAAAAAGAGAGAAAAACAAATTTCAGTTATCTTAAAACATGTCACCTTCAAGTAAGGTGAGCGGCTCATCTTAAGGTACTTGTTACGGGTACTCTCCCATAGGGAGGCACCTCCGACATGTGCAATAACCAAAGCATCAGCCCATTTATTAGCAGATATGCACAATGCAACAGCAGCCTTGTAGTCTCCAACAGCCAAAGCACGTTGAACACTATCATCAAACGTCGGGTCAGAGCTCTCCTCAAATCCTCCTACTTCGTCTTGTGATGGTTCCATGGCAGCACTCACAGTGGCAAAGCCATCAGCAGAAGTTGATACAGGTGTCTCAGCCCTGGGACTAGGAAGATTGTTGAAAAAATCTTCGCCATTATCAGTAGGAAACACCGTAGTTTCACTGTTGTCCTGCTGCACTACTACATCTGCAGTTACATCCTCGAGCCCAAGATCATTAACTTGCTGGGAGAGATCCTCTTGTGAACCATCATTCATCTCCACAGGAATATCGAAACCAAGGTGAGTAAGTAGCTTTGACCTTGCAGTTCCATCGTCTTCTAACAAAACTTTCAAGAACCCCCATGTTTCGCGGTCATCCGTAGATCTGCTAGGAAAAGAGTTATTATTCTACAAAGAAGATAAAAAGAAAAATCATCTAAATGAATAAGTGACATACTCGCTATGTTGAGACTTCTTTTCACATAATGCTTTCAATGAAGATCTCTCCCCACTTTGGAATGCAGCTTCAAATTCAGATGAACGGCTCACTAAAGTTTGTTCTGTAACAATATCGTGTACAAAAACCTGGAAAAGAACACATTGAAAAAAAATGAATGTTAAGATCTAAATAGCAAAAGTAGTCAAGGGTAAAAAACATGTACCTCTGAGGAATTAACTGTAGAACCTCCTGTTGACCGTGTATGAAATGAAACCACTTTGCCTCCAAAACCAAAGGATGCGCCAACAGGTCGTTTAAACCATTTTGGAGCTCTCGGAGTTGCTGTGTGGGAAAATAGAGGTTAAACTTCTGGAGTGCAAGAGAACCACAGCAGACAAATTAACAGATGTGAAAAAGGATGCAAACTGTTTGTGAGCAATAGAGTATATAAGTTGTTTGACTCATCATCAGCTCCCTTTCCAACGAGTGCAGAATTAATTTGAAAAAATAAAAAAACTAATAGCATGAATGCTTTGGTTGTCACATCATAGAAGCTGACTAGAACTTGCCATATTACATGAGAGAATCAACTTTCTCATTTGTTCTTTAATTTCTGTTGAGTTGCTTGAGTTAAGACATGCAACTGGCAAGAATCAAGCTGAGATGAAGAGTGACCATATCTAATAAGCAAATTATAGAGGGAAGCATGAGAGGAGGACACCAAACAATTGATAAACGAACTCTCTTTCTCTCTTCCCCGTCCATAGGGGGCATGCACACGCGCGAGCAAATTTTAACCTGGCTAAATGTAATTGTGCTGACATATCATTTCTTCTCAGACAGTATTACACTATATAACCAAATGTAGACCAGCAGAAACATGAAATTATTAATAAACTGTAAAGGACAGACAAAAGAAAACTCCAGTCATTAGGATAGCATTACCAGCACAAAATTCATTTTCGCTGACACCATAGCGGCTACAACCCTGCAAAATAATGGGAGATTGTATGAGTACATGTCTATATCTACGAACAAATTTATGCATCTATACATCTAGGTAGATTAATAATGGAAATCTTCAAGTACATTAACGAAATATACCAAAAGAGAATAGCCCAGGCGTGCATCCAAACTCACTACACGTTCGTTTTATGATTGGTCCATCTGGTCTTACTAATTATTTAAATATGTTGTCACAATAATAAAGGGAAAGGAAGACGTGGCCCAGCTGGAACTAGCCACTTTTGTAATGAGGATGCAAAGGTTCGAATCCTGCTGGCTTCTGAGTCTCTTTCTTTTTTTTGTCCTTTTTTTTTTTTTTTTGAGATATTGCCGGAATTCCAGCCTTTACTCTTTCACTTTTTTCATTTTCTTTTCATTTTCTTTTCTTGTATGATATTGTTCCTTTTTTCTCAGCAAACCTAAGATTATGTGACAGAAAAAACATGAGGTTATCCACTGTCTCCTTTTTTCATTATTCTTGCTTTCCTCTTTATTTTTATTTTCCTTTAATCTATACGAACAAATTTTTCTCTTTTCTTTATTTCTTTCCCTACTTATCTGCTAAGCACAGTAGAACTTTTGTTTTTACACATTTCCAAATCGAACTTGCATATAGTTAATTGTCATACTTTCTCATACTTTAGATAAAAAAAAAGTTCACTACCCCGATGTTATTATCAAATGTTTAGGGCTGATTTTTCCTAATCTATAAAAAATCTCAATCTAATGATAACTTAAAATGGAATCACATATGTTATTCTTTGTCTTTTAAGTAGAAATAAGTTACGATTTAGCTCGGTTTCTATGCCAAAAAAAAAAAAAAATGTTCAAAAATTGGAGAACAAGAGAGTAAATGTCATTTGTCTATTTTCAAGCAATCACTTTACAATTTGGGGATAAATGAAAATACGTAGAGTTTCTCTTTTCCCTTAATGGAAGTACTACTTTGGTTATTTTTTGTCCCGTGGCATAGTGTGGGTATTTTTCTAGCATTCATAATTCCAAGATCCAATTGAAACCATTCTAATAGAGAGACCACATATCTCAAAGGAATCTATAAACAGAAAACATCTTTGGTGCCAATTTTAGTTATCTGCATCATATGAGAGGAAGCCTTGAGTCTTTCTCTACCTTGCCATCTCTAATATTCTCAAATTGAAATCATTAGGCCTTCAACAAGGTGCACCAAATACAGACCTTTCAACACAGAAGAAAAGGAAAAGAAATACCTCAACATTGTAGATGCCAATCTTCCCATCAAATGAAGATGCTGATATAACTCCAGGTATCTTAGGGTACCAATGTACATCAAAATTCCAGTTGGACCCAGCAGGCAATTCACAAACAATCTATGCCAAACATAAGTAAATGGAAATTGTCACAACATAAAGCCTGACATAATACCAGCCAGAATTGCCACTAAATGAGTGACGCAAAATAAAGAATAGAAATTGAATATGAAATGTGAACTAGTAAAGGTAGATGGGAAACCTAAAACCAGCATCCTAATAAGTACCTCTCCAGTAACTGTGTCCCAGCATATAGTTCGATTGTCTTTAGCACAGGTGACCAAATAGGAACTATCATTAGGACACCACGACATTGCAATAACACCTGATGTCGAATATGCAAGCGGGAGAGGTAAGCAGAGAAGCCATCAACTCAGTTATAGCAGAACATTTAATACATTCAAAACAGATACAAATGGTGGAAATTAAAAGATATAAGAGCAAATACTTATTACTATGCACGTGGAAAATGGTATGTTTCACTAATAGACAAAAGGATGTAAAAACAAACCGCAGCAAGAAAAGTGAGCCATACCAGGTATCTAAAGAATAAACTTTGATTACACTTAAAAGTAACATGGACTTCCACATTGCATTACACATGTTCAAGCAAAATCATTATTCCCGAGATAGACTGGTTATTCCGCTATAAGAACAGTATCATCTTGTCAACATAAAGAAAATAAGTGGAGGAAAGGATTAAAAAAACCAAAGAGAGATTATATCAAGCTGACAATTCTAACCAGATAAAATTGACACTTTTGACATCAAGTTAACTGCACACAAACATCAGGGCAATGATTTCTTCTTACAAGACAAGAAAGTGAAAAAGGAAAGAGAAGGAAGTCTCCGTGAGGCGGTAGCTAAGAGCAGTGGCGCTGCTCACACGCGCAGTCGACAGTGATCACCGTGGTGGCTGTCACCACCAAGACAATGCTCTGTTTGTCTGTATTCTATATTGTCAGGGTTCCATAACATTATTTTTGTAATCCATTTGATTTTTTAATTTTTGACCAATTTTAGTTAGGTCTCCAAAAACTCAATTGGTTAGGAACTGTTCTTATACTCGGTATTTTCTAGACATGAGATCCATCCTATCCTATCCTATCCTATATGATTTTATTTCTTGGTGACTAAATGCAACCTCAAGCTACTTATCCATACCACTTTCCAAATTAATCCACCTAGAAGATTACCATGAGACCAGTACTAAGGATTCTGCATTTGTGTGCTACAACCAAATCAACTTCTCCCTCCTCCCTGCCTCTATCAATATGACATTAGGAATTATAAAATTTTTAATGTAACAACAAAAGCTAATACTATTGGCATAGATGTGTACCTCTTGTATGCCCCACAAATTCTTTAACTGGTGACATTATGTTTCTCATGTCCCAAAGCTGTGCAAAACACCATCACAACGAGAGATCAATAAGACACTCTACCTACCCTGAGTTTATAAATGGGATAGCAATGCCAAGTCAGGTCATTACCCTGAGAGAAGGAGAACTATCTTCATCTGATGCAACAACGAGTTGAGTAGCCAGATCAGGATTCCATTGCAAAACTGAGCAACGCCTTCTAGCTGAATCTGAAAAACTGCCATTTGGTAAAGGGTAAATCATATTTAGTGTTGTCTAGATAGCTGTAAAGATAATAAAAACCAAGCAAATACACATGTGAGGAAGCTAGAGGTCAAAAGCTACCTTATGACTGGTTTTTGTTTTTTGAGATCCCATACAACTGAAAAGCAAGAAATTAGACTTTCGCCAATAAGAAGACAAACAGCACTTAAGAATTTAAAAAGAAGGGATAATATCTTTGTTTCTCACCAGTTGTCCCATTGTAAGAAGTGGAGGCTAATATATGTTGAACTTTGCTATTCCAAGATAAAAATGAAATTTCCCCTTGAGCAGCAGAACCACTACCCTGCAAGAAATAATATAAGGACTTGGCTAAGATGCCTCAGCAAACTCACCCTTTGATCTTCATCTTCCTTATAGGCATCATAGTCAACCAACAATGTTAACTTAAAAGAGCATTGATGGACACAAGTGACAGAATTCTGCATTCTTGTGTCTATAATTAAGTGAACTTTACCCACCAAGACAAGACGCATGAAATGCCCATGAAAATAAAAGTTTCAACAATCAACATCAGGAAAGAGATGCAAGTACAATTGAAAATTTGGCAGTTCCACAATATAAGTAGGAGATTGTTTCATATCACAGACCAGAGTACCATACAAAATGTCAAGGCCTGGCCAAGACACAACCTATTTGGGCATCATTCAATATCATGCTTGGGACAATGCATCACGGATTGTAAATGATGCATTCCATGCAGAAGTCTGATTATGTTCCGATAATGTGCACACTTTTTGGGAAAACCCGCCGAAACTACAATCAGAGACAAACCAGCTCACATGCAAGGGCAGAGCAGTCGAGAACCAATATATTTCCAAAACACGAATCGCATTTGTGCCTGGATGGCCTGCTCACTGGCAAGCAAGTAGCTGAGAAGTGCAAAATCCAAACACCAGCATGGTCGCTGCTCACTACAGTGGCTTGTGGGCAAAAGAATCCTCAAATACATCTGTCTAGTCTAGAAGTTAAAATTATACTGAACAAATCCAGACCTTAATCCCTCACTGATGAATGCCTTCATTAAAAAGATCCATGATGTCCCACCTAGGGGTGTAAGGCTTTGTTGATATTGGGAGCAAATATCCATTTATTACACAACATACATAGATTCATATGCAAGTGAAATATGGTAAAAATCCTCAGATCCCAACATACCCTGAGAGGAGGAAAATGAGAAGGTTCTCTTGGTGCAGCCAAATCCCAAATGCAAATTTCACCATCATCAGCCCCAGAAGCAAGCAAGTTTGGTGCAATAGTGTTGAACTCAAGACCGCGAACCTGAATTGAGAAATCAACATAACCAAACCATTAACCTAAGCATCAAGAGACGGAACGCCAATAATAAGCAGTAAAAAGAGGAAGACAAGGAGACTTACAGGTCCTTTATGCCTAGAAAGTTGTCCTACACTTGTCTTCTCACCAGCCTCAGAACTGAAAAGGGAGTAACATCAAATACAGAAGCCGAAGTATACTTCCTCCAAACAAAACAATAGTCTCAATCCAAATATACACCAGCTGATACTTTTATTGCAAATCAATAATCAGCACAGAAGTCCACAGGAATTGGCAGCTCAGCTACTTACAAAAATAAGGTCAAAAGCACGTGATATTTATTCAGCCATAAGAAAAGAGGGATACATGTAATCACCCTGTTGATCTTACCAATATCCAGGCCATATTAACAACCATCCACCTTTCCAGTTTACTGGTTATTAAAGTGCATGGATTCCTATCACTTAACATGACATGTCCACCTTCTCAAAACAGCTTTAACTGGCAGTTATCAGGCTATCTTACGATATATACTATACGGCTGCATTCTGTCGCAGAAAATACTTTCGGCAAGAACTTGCACGAAAAACAAATATAGAATACTTTTTCAAATCTGATTGTTGTTTTGGTTCTTGAGAATACGTTACTACATGAAAAAGGTAAATTTTACGAGAATGCCGACTGAAAATAAATTCTGTTTTAAGTTATTTTCAAAAGAATTTAAGAATATGCATTTGATAATCATGTTTCTTGATTAAAAAGACAAATGCCAACTAAAACCCCTCGACAAAGGGAAATCGAGGAGATTACCCTCCAAATTAAATCTCGATCACTGAATAGGAACCTAAACAAACATTCCAAAGCAACAAAACAAACCACATAACAAGCTCGAAGAAGCTTCAAGAAACGTCATCAAGAGTAACCAAAGCTTCAAGGCTTAAAGCTTCAGAGGAAGCTTGGACATGAAATTTCTTTAAAAGCTTTCTTTTGATCACTCCCATTGAAAATTCACTCTTGATTTTGACAAATCATTGAACTCAGTGGATGCTGATCTGGATTCTCACTCTTTTGTTGAAAAACTAAACAAAAGAACAGAGAAAATCACATGCCAGCTTCAGAGAAATAGCAGGACTTGAAAGACTAAATTACTAGGTCTAGCGGCACTTTTCATGATTGGTAAAGAGATGGAGAGAGGAAGAAAAGACTGAGTAGTGTCACCCCTTGCTCCTCCATGTTATGACATGTCTCAATGCCAAAACAAGACAGGATGTGACAAAAAGTTAGGATGGGAAACACTACCCCCAGGTCTCCAAGAGAAAATATTTCAAAAAAATAATACCAAAGTACTAACAGCAACATAGTGAAGGCCAGGCAAGACTTGTTATATTGGTCTCTTAATACACTACAGGATGGTCTGAATAGAAAAATTCGATGGAACCTTCATAAAAGTCAATTGTCAGAATAGAAAAATTTAGAGGAAGGTAGAAACTAAAGCCACCACGACAGAATGAAGCAGCTAGATCAAGATTTAACGACGAAACCCAAACAATATAGTTCTGGTCCAACTCCTGTGGTGAAAATGGAGATGAACATCTACAATTTTCTCTTCAGAACCAATAGGTAACCAACTCAGTGATCCTACTTCTTTAATCTCAGTATATGGCACTCCAACCCAATGACAATTTCACTTTGCATAAAAACGACATCAGTTCTGAAAAGAAGAGAGCCCTCATTATATGGATGGATTATTTGAATTATCTTACTCCAGAAGACTAAATAATCTCCACCAAATAATTTTAACATCTACTCTCTGTTTTCTGGTTGATTTGGAAGGAACAGCACAAGAGAGCTTTTGATAGAGAGGGATTTCCATTTTTGTTTTGATTGATAACTGAATTAAAGACTTAAACTTTTCGTATAGTAGAAACTTGCATATGGATGTTCATGCCTTGGTGTATATTAGTTAATGCAAGAGCTCTCTTCTGATCTTTGAGTTTCTTGTATAGGGATTCAGTATTTTGAGCTCGTTTTGCAAATGGGTTTCCCCACCCCCTTGGTCCTCTACAGTTAAATCTATTGACCTATCAGAAAAAAAAAATACCAAATTAATTACCCAGAAATAAAATGGATAATTGCAGCTTGCAGCTTACAAAAGCCCTTAACTCAGTTAAATGGGCAACATAAAATTGAAATCAACCTCGATCCACTACTGCTCTTGACCATATTTCTTGAATGAACATCATCACTCAATTCTTGTCCAAGTCGTTCATCCTATAATGCCACACCAGAATGAGAATATGAGGGGGGACATTTTGGTTCGAGAAACATTTTTGGCTACCTTTTCCATAAGAAATAGTGAATGCAAACACTTCTTATTTTTCGTTGCCCGCTATTCTGATAACGTGTTTAGTAAGTCAAACAAAACCTGTTTGATGCTTCAATTGAAAAAGAAGAAGAAGTTATGTCCCTTTCCTAAGCAAAAATGCTATAATTGTTCTTTTACTTAAAATGAGTTTGAGAAAGCTAAGAGCCTAAGACAACATGAAAAACATGTATATCAGTCCAAAATGAATGTGTTCCCGTTTCGGACTGAAAACAGTGAGACACCAGGAAGGTGTTTTCTTTTTTGTGCCTAAAAAACAAAAACGAGGTTACCGTGCCTTCATTTGCAAACTTTTCCGCAATCCCTCCAAACACAGTTTCAGTGGTGTTTTCATTCTCAAATGAGAACAAAAAGGAAATTTTGAAATTTTCCATCAAGGAAACAGGCCCTAGCGTAACAAAACATGGCTTCAAATAAGACCCGATAAGTGGCCAATAACAGAAAGGACTTCCCTTCAGATACCTAATCTCAACTAACAATTTCTGGATTGATTCTACTCTACCATTATTATATCGCTAAATATAAGAAGTACAAATACTAAGGGACGCCCATTCTGTATTTAGATGAAGGAGAATAAAAAGTAAGCCAAAATATTCAATTCAAAGACGTATTCTTCAAAAATGTAATCTCCTCTACTTCTAAACCACAACAATAATCCTGCTATACATAAGCTAGAAACATACAGAAACTAGATGGCAGTCCTTGATTCTTTATTCTGCAATGGAGCTTGTTTAAGAACTAGAGATGCAAAGCATGACAGAGAAGAAAATGAATTGGATTCGATCCTATGGACCCTTCTTTCGTATGGATACTCATTTCAAGAATAACTGGTCTTCCGCAATATTCACCAGTTCGTAAGGAGGAGGTTCGGACTTCAGAATAACTTACACCGAAAATTAACATTACCACCATTCTATTACACCATCACCCCAATAAACTAAAGGCCTGAAATCCCATTCAGTTTCCAAATCGAGAAACGGCGATTGCATCCAGGAACAACCATTCACCAGCTAAACAAACGCTTCAGCTAGATCTCCACTCCAAAACACCAATCCACACTCGAAATCAAATCAAACAATTCTCAATTACCGGATCAGAGGTAGTGGGTTCCAAAGACCAATGGTTCCATCAACGAGGCCACCAGCGATTAGCCCCATGGAGAATTCATCGGTGCCGGATCCATTCTTGCCCCAAGAAAGACGATTGAAGCGCTCAGAGCTGGGTGTTTCGGCGACAAGCGGAAGATCTCGATCGTCGGACCGGAAATCGAGCCTGAAGATCTCGAGACTGGCCGATGAGCTGAAGGAGAGATCCACCGCCCCAGCCATGGTCCCGGTCGCCAAGTAACCGCCGTCCGGCGCCATAGCCACCGACGCCGACCGGCTCACACCCTTTATGCACGCCATCTCCGGAATTGCAGAACCGCGGACACAAAATTAGGAAAAAAAAAAAACTCAAATTATGGATTTATCGATACAGCACAAATCAATCGGATCAATCTGCGAATGGATGTAATGAAAGAGCGCGAGAGAGAGGGGGGGCGTTGATGATCCTGATGGTCTAGGGTTTGCGTGATCTGATCTGTGCATGAGAGGGGAGGGAGATGAGAGACAGGGACAGAGACACAGAGGAGTGATTTGTGTTTCTTCTATGTCACTGAGGAATGTATTATCGTCCCCTTTTTCTTGTATTAAAAGCGTTAATTTTGTAGCTTATTAAGTCATTTTCTGATTGGGGAAACGCAGTTACTGAAGTAACGTGTGAAATTTTTTTACATTTCCAGTGCTGTATTTTACACCTTAAGATTTCCACAAAACCACAATTTCGCATAGGTTTAAGTTGCAAAAAGTACATTTTGGAGTTTCATATACATCTGTAAATATATATAAATATATACATATATATACACACATATATATAAATAGTGCGAATCTACACTCATTTTCGAATTATTAGTATGAGCAAAGTTTTGAGGTTTTTTTATTTATTTTTTATGATCGACATGCGATATTCTTGCCATGCTGATATAAATTTTGGAATTTTTTAATATGTAAAAAGATTTATTAGTTTAACAGTAGGCATAATTTACGATTTTCGTTTGTAGTCTCTGTTTTGTTAAAATACAAACCACGTCATTTTAGTATTATTTAAACATATTTTTGGTTACTTGTTTAAGCTTAAACTCGAATATTTCCATAAATATGGCTTGAAATTTTCGTTTACAAGTACATTTAAGAAACTATATAGAGAATAAGCCACGGTAGTGAAGAGTATAACTTGAATTACTTTCTCTAGTTTATCTTTCTCTGAATTTTAACTTAATAGAGATATAAAATATTGATATACTTTCATTATATCTATTTTTAATATCTAAACTTAATATACGTACAATATAAAAATTGGAAGATAATAGAGTATACATGATCGTGGTTACTCTAATTTATCCTTTTTGGATAGTTTTGAAGTTAATAAGAGATTAAGGCTTCGTTTATTTCTTGAAAAATGTGGCGTTTTTGGAAAATATTCTCTAGGAAGCTGTTTTTCGAGAAAATTATGATATATATTTTCAGTGTTTGACTTAAACTCGAAAACGAACCGAAAAATATTTTCTTCCATTTAGTAAAAAAACTCAAGTTTCGCCGAATACATCTTTTAATAATTTAAAAGAAAAATCGATTTACTTATTTTCTCTATCTTTTTTCTCTCTCATTTTTCATTTTTTTATTTTCTTGTTTTTATTTTTTCCTTTCTTCTTAGGCTGGCAACCGACCACCAAGCCTTGTCACCAGCCGGCGAGGCTCAAGCTCACCAGATTCCAATGGCCGAGCATTGCCAACCTCGGGCAAGGACGATTTCAAAAAAACTAGAACTAACTCTGATCATAGTAAAGTTTTAGATTTTCAGTTGATCAATCGCCTATATGAAAAATACCGTCACATTTAAAATTTCCTTCTCGTCCTTACTTAGAAAAAATACAATATAATTCTCCACCAAAAGTTTCTTATTTCCATTATCTCGCCTTTTTTCAAACGTAGCTTTAGTTTGCGACGCTTAAACCGAAGTCACACTGGTTATTCCTTAATTGGTTGAGATTGTGATTCAAGCATTGAAACCTATCATATTAGGCATAAATTAGTCTTTGGACGATGAATATATGATCCTTCACTAATTGAACGACAATTTCCCAGCTATAAAATGAAATAATGTTGCAGCTCTAAATTTTTCCCTCGAGCTATGTTGTTCTCGATATGGATTCGATTATCGCAACGCAATAACTTCTGTTTCGAGCAAATCGCACCGGGTATTGATCCATCAATTCGAAGTCGGATCTAGCGAGCTTGATGCCGTGAGGTTGGTGAACAAGCCTCACTAGATTTGGCAATGCCTGGCCTTGTTACGGGCCGGCGACCGGCTGAAGAAGAAGGAAAAGGAAAAAATTTTAAAAAGAAAAAAAATTTAAAAATAAATTTGCAAATTTTTAAAAAATAAATAAATATGAAAATAAAGTAAAAAATTAATTAAAAGAAAAGAAATGTGAAAGAGAGGAGAAAGGAAAGAAGAAGAAAATATTTTATGAAAACATCTACTGTTGAAGGATTTTTTTCATGGGTAAAAAATGTTTTTCTTGACTAACATATTTTCAATGAACCAAACGTTGAAAAATTCGGAAAATATTTTCCCGAAAGTTGATTTCGGCGAAACAAACGGAGCCGAAGTCTTCATTTATGGTTTGTAATTTAAATCCAATAAGAGATAGAAACTAGTAAATGCCAAATCATTACTTGATGCCACATGTTATGCTACATGACAAATTTCTCAGCTTCGACTTTTATCATATATAACAGACGCTAGATTTTAAAATTGGCTGATGCAAGTATTTATATGAGAAGCGAGGATAAATCTTTCAAGAGCACTCGAATAAGTTGATACATTATTGGAAAAGTTTTTTATTAATAATGTTTTTTATGAAGTAAAGGTTTAACAAACAGGGTCGATAGTTCAATCAAATTTGATTTAACTATGAACGAATAACGAATTAGTGTGGATAGAAGGTTATCCTAGCCCTAACAAATTGGTGTGCAAACACGATGATTATTTCTCTTTTTCTTCTTCCTCCCTAAATGAAGTTAACATGTGTACTTAACTCCATTAATCAGTAAATGAATAATTAACAACTTATTTGCGTCCCGTAAAAGGTTAAAAAAAAGTTCAATTAGCACATAAAGCATATTAAGTTATCTCTAAACAGCAGCCTCGCGGATAGTTTTGTCAGTCCGGCAAATTTCCAGTTTGGCTGCCGTGTGTAGTGGTTTTATGTCAGCCTGCCAATCGGGATATGCCAAGTGTGTACGCAAGTGTATGGTTTTGGATTGAGTTCCCCTTTTGACTTTTAATCCCAATCTTAACCACCATTAAAATGATAAATACCTTAGGTCATCAAAAAAAGGTAAAATTTAAAAACTGAATTAATTTTCTGAATGTTACAGAAAAGCTAAAGAGGGTTTTTTGAAGGCCCTTTCGGCTTAACCATATAGGAATGCACAGAAAATTTAATCACGAAAGCGTAGCTTATTAATTCTTTTGAGGAAAAGAAGATTGTCAAAGAAGTCATAAACCTTTTTGCATTTTTGCTAATTCAAATTTAAATTTTTTAAGTTTGTAGATTCAATTCTAAACCTTTTCATCTTTTGTCAATTTAGTCATAGTAATTGGAAATCGCGGACATGGACGCCGACCGTTCTACTGGGTACTACGGTGCTGACGTGAAAATTGTAAATATTATTTTACTATGTTTCCGAATATTTTTATTTATTTATTCATGTTTTTCCTTTGTCCTTTTTTCTTTTTTTCTTTTTTCCTTTCTTTTTTCCCTCTGATGTGAGGCGTGGGTCGCCCTCGCATGGAAAAAAAAAGATAATATCATATTAAAATGAAAGAAAGGAAACAAAAGAGAAAAGGAAAAAGAAAATCATAAAAAAATTAAATTAAAAATAAAAAATTCTAAAAATATTAAACTAATCATTAAAAATTGTTCACGTCAGCACCGGCTATGCCACGTGAGACGGCCAATGTCCATGTCAGCGATTTTCGGTCAATTGGACCGAATTGTCAAAAGGTGAAAAAGGCTTAGCATTGAATCAACAAACTTAAAATGTTTAAAACTGATTGGCCAAAGCGCAAAAGATTTAGGACTTTTTTGACAATCTCCCCCCTTGAGGAATATCAAGCGACATGCTCCATGTCGAAAACTATCATAAAACAGTTGATGAAATTAGAATCTGGTGGATTTTTCTTATTATTTTATCTTGGCGCATTTGAGTTGAAACACGAATGCCCTGAAATGGGTTACCAAATATGATACATAATAGACACATTTACTGTTATAATTTCCTGCCAACAAAAAAAAAAAAATGCCGGAAAGTGAAACTAAGTTCGTCTTTCTTAATCTTAATGGTGATATTGCATGTCAATTAAAGATCTCGATGATGAGTTTGCACGGTCGAAACGATCAATTTGATCCACAAATAGAAAAGCAGCTTCTGAGGATCGTGTTCCGAAAAGAGGGACTTCCAAGTGAGAAAATGGAGCGAGTTGAAACAAAGTAAATAAAGCTGATAAAAGCATTTGTGCAAGAAAAAAATAGAAGTAGAAAATATCACGGTTAAGTTTAAGGATATGCTTGTTTGAGTAAAAGGATTTTCAGCGAATTAGTTTTTTTTTAAAATTTTCACAATAAAGGAAAAAATGCTTTCTCAAAAATTATTTTTCAGGAAAATATTTCGTGAAAGCGAAAAATTCTTTCACTCCAACAAACACAACTTTATATTTCAAAGATAACCAAGAAAAACGAAATATAATAATGCATTTCGACATCTATATGCTTCCAGATGTTGTCACAAATTTTCAATCGAATAAAAGTTCCAAACCACGAAACTATCATATTTGATAAATCAGCAGTCGCTCTAAACTACAGTATGTCATGGACTAACCCAAGGCGAAATAATGAATTGAGCAATTCTACACCAACGGTTCCTTTTTTTTTTTTTTTTTTTTTAATTATATGGCAATCAATTCTTTAATACAAAGAATATGTAATAATTCCGAAATAGAAAGTGGTAAAAATAAGGCAATTACTCACTTGGACAAGCCTAAACTTCAATCAAATTTACTTGAGAAAATGATACTATATAAGTGTCGTAAATTTTGTACATCACTCACTTCATCGCCAAACCTTTTTTGAGGGACCACTTGAACCACAATTTGTTAAGGATCGGGCGAACGAGAATGGAAGCATCACGAAGGCGAAGGAGAGCCCTGTTTCTCCAGAAAATATTGAGGTTCTTTTTTGAATTTTATTGTTATTACTATTCTTTTGCCCTTGTGCTCATTACTCGTGGAAACACCAAACTGTCTTTCTAAAACAACCCCCACCACGTTACTCTCCCTCTTCGAAACCGGACCAAACCCGCCTCCCAATTCTTCGACTCTCTCGAATACAACTTAATCCTGGCTGAGCTTTTGAAACACGTTCAACTTAGTCTCGATTGAACTTTTATTTTGACCAATATGGTCCATGCACTTTAATCCTATGTGCAATGTAGTCCTGAAATTTTAATTTGACCAATATGATTCATGAACTTTTGAAACATGTTCAACTTAGTCATGGACCAAATTATCCAAAAAGTCATAAACTTATTACATTTTTGACAATTCGGTCCTTTTAATTATGCCAATTGAGTCCTAAAATCATTTAAGATTTTGCCTATTGAGTTCATCCAACTAATCTTAACTGAAAATCATCGATAAGAATGTTGACCATGATATGTGGCGCGATCAATACTGACATGAAACATTTTAATATTTTTATTTTTGTAGCCAATAAGGATCGCCAGGCCATCGCGGCCTCGAGCGAGCAAGGGGGCTTACCCCGCGAGTGCTTGGCAATCCTTGCCAGGCACAGTTAAAAGAAAAAAAAAAAGGAGAAGAAAAAGAAAATATCTATAAAATTTCCCTGTTTTATATTGAAAAATTGGAAAACCAAATATGGTCACAGAAGCCCCCTTAGAAACTTTTTTGGCACCAAAACGAGTGTTGTACTGCCTTTGGATGTCCTTTAACCCGATCTCCTCTAATTAACTTGAAAACTAGAGCATCATGCGTTTAATAGGTACTTCTATTTGCCTCCCTCTTCATCTACTCGAGCTCCAATACATTAATAAACCACACCTTTTCTTTCCCCGAACACTTGCATGCCCAGGTTAACAACTTAACATCATGATTAACAGGTTAAATCTGTCCTACATCGGCCAAGGAAAATCCAACATTTGGTTACAGAAACGTAGGTACGTTCCAAACAATGCAGCTTTCTTGACACACGACCCAAGAACAAGCACTCCCAACACCACCCTTTCACAACAGATGATGGTTCCAAGGTCCCCTCCGAACCGTGCTCATGACTAGCGCTCCTCCTTGTTCGACTCCACTGGCGGGTTTTGCCGGTCCAAGGGGAGCTTGATCTTGCCCAAAGAGCCGGCGGGGACGAGCTTGAGGTTCTCGCAGTTGCAGATCTCGATCATGAAGCCGTCGGGGTCGGTGAAGAAGAGCTGGTCGATGGACGCCCTGCTCTCGTCGTCGCTCACCATCCTCTTCATGTACTCTACGCCCATCTCGCTCAGCTTGTGCTCCACCGCACCCACGTCCTCACACTAGTTTATGATAATTAGATTAGAGAGTCAGAAATAGGTCACGCAGGTCAAGTTCGATATAACAACCTGGAAGGAGATGTGGTTGTCCATGGGGTCCAGAGGGTGAGACTCCGGGGGGAGTCGGTCCTCGTCGTGGGACTGGACCAGGTGGATGCCGATGCCGTAGTTGAATAGCCACGCGCCGTCGAAGTCGAAGGCCTGGGGCCGCTCGATCAGCACGAACCCTAGCACCTTCCTGTAGAACTCCATCGAATCCTTCACCGACCTGCACAGCCTCGACACGTGGTTCAGCGCCATCAACGGCATCTCCTCCTCCTCCTCCTCCTCTCCTTCCTCGCCGCCGCCGCCCGCTTTCTCCTTTTCCTTCTCCGCGTCGTCCACGACGTCAGCTCTTTCGCTCTCCCCGTTCGTTCGATCACGGGAATCGCCGTCGACTCGATGCGCTTTGCTTTCCATGTCTGCTTCTAATGTTATCCTCGCTTCTTCAAGACACGGCCACCTTTCTTTTGCTATATATATGGCGGCACCCGCCATGAGAGAGAGAGAGAGAGAGAGAGAGAGAGATGAATTAAATGGAGAGGGGACACGTAGAGTCGATGGCATTTGGTGCCACAGGACGTGTGAATACCGCAAGACGACTTCTGTTCCGTATCCCGTTTTATTTAGCTTAATGTTTAAGGTACACTCTTGTAACACCCCTCGCGGGTAAGGGGTGAGTGGTTCTAGGTGGGCGAATTCCCAGTTTGTGAAATCTAGAACCCGGCCCGGATCCACCCGATTTTTGGGCGGATCCAAGAACTGGCTGTATCTCCATCTTCTTTTTCATATTCCTCGAGTGGCGTGAGTGTGGCTGAGACTAAGAGAAATGAGAGGTGTCGAGCAGTGAGGGAGGCGTGAGTGCCTGATTGAGATCGAGAGAAGTGAGAGTGAGAAGCATGAGCAACACTAGCGTGACTGAGTATGAGACTTTAAGCGAGAAAAGAACGAGAACTAGGATTTTGAAAAATTAGAACAATGAGAATTGAAAAAAAAAAATCATTTCAATTTGGGGGGTCCGGATGGGTGGATCCATACCTGATTTCGGAAACTGGACCGATATTCACCGATTTGAAATTTTAGGAATTAGGAACTAGATCGATTCTTGCGCGAACCGCCCAAATAGGCCGGTTTGGTCCAATTCTTTTGCTGACCCTTACTCACGGGCGCACATATGATTTGATAGCTTGACCTTTTGAGTGAATTGAATTAAGAGAATTTCAAGTATTGAACAAAATGTTGGTCACAATGTACATTAGAAGTCCCTGAAGATATTCTTTTCTTGACTTTAGGATGCCTAGATATAGAGTAGAAAAGTGCAAATGAATAATTAGTAGGGAAAATGACACAAATAGTCCATAAAATTTTGTCTCCATGCGATATACTTTTAATTTATTCAATATAATCACTGAACTATTCGTAAGTGTTTAATGTCATTTTATTTGATGATTTGATTATTATGTGATGAGTTGGATTTTTTTAAAAATAATGAGTTAACTTGTCTATCTTTTTATCCACTACTTTAGAAGAAGAGAGAAAAAAAAAATAGGTCGTTAATATGTTCATCATTATATGATGATGTGAATTATATATCCTAAATAGAGGCGAGTACCTTACGTGAATAATCTAGTCTAAGAATTAGATTGAACAAAAATTTTATCAATTTTTCAGAGACCACATTGAACAAATAAAAACATTAACGATAACATTACATTAGGTCAAAATTCAAGAGTCATTTATGATTTTTCTCTAGTATCATGGTGTTTAAGAAGAAGAATAACTAAGTAACACCGTCACCGGCATGCACCAACTTCGAGGAGAGAGAGAGATGAGGCCGGTGGTGATCATAGGGCAACTGCCGTTGGTCATGGTTGAGGGGATGGAGACGCCAACAAGGCGGTGGGCGATGGAGCATCGCGAGGCTGTACGGGTAGTTAAGGGTAATGAAAAAAGGGTTTGCCGCGCTCGATTCGTGAGATTAGAATGTACATGTAGTTAAGGGTAAGTGGATCTTGAACTTTATTTGAGAGCCCGAAACGAGAATCATCTTATACATTTAATGTACTTTAAATGTGAAGAAGCGAGAAAGTCGCTTGTCGTTAAAGGAAAATCAGTAAGTTTGAAAGAGGAAAATACAATCTTAATCGACATGTTAATCCATAAGTTTATGACACTATTTTAATACGATCATGTAAAACTCTATCGAGTGAATTAATATTTCAAGCTGATTGCTCACTTTGATGGTAAGGGATTGATTGGGTATAGGACAGTAGATGGGAATGTTAATGTTTGGGATCTCAATTTCAATTCTTGCGCTTGTAAAAAAGTTATGATAATGATACTTTAATTCTTATAAAATGGGAAATTCTTGGAATATTTTAAAATATTTGCACGGTGAGTGTTCAAATCTTTTCATATTTTCTTGAAACTACGAAGAATTTCTTTTCTTTTCCTTTTTCAAAATTTGTTTCATTTTTGAACTTTGGGGTAAAGTAATGGATGAAAATTTCCAAAGCAGGACCCAAGCGATGTTAAAGTGGAGATGTGGGAAATGGATCTCCTAACATTGGAGATCCATAGTAGGGGTAACATAATTCATATCGGACCATTCATTTCTCATCAGAAGATTAACAATTAATCGCGTCAATTAAAAAAAAAAATTCCATCCAAAAATTTCTTCCTTTTAAAATTTGAATTGACTGATTATTGACCGTCTGAAAAAACAATGAATGATCTGATGAGATTATGTTACCCTTAATATGGATCTCCATGAAAACCACCACCAACCTTCGTCGTTGGCAAACAGCAATCGCACGCCCCGAACAAACTAAAAATCGCCTCCCTCTTTAATTGTCTCACCACAGACCCCAGCCGAACCGAGCCCCATCGCTCGCACGCCACAGAATAAAGAAGCAGCAGAAATCCCCACCAAACCACCTACTCGCTTGACAGCGAACCAGCGACCGAGCCGAAGAAGAAGCAGGAGGACGAGGAGGAGCATGTACAGGGACGTGTCGAGCTGCAACACGTACAACTATGGCGACGCCTCGTACTGGGACGCTCGCTACGTGCAGGAAGCAGAGATGGGCCATTTTGACTGGTACCAGCGTTACTCTGGCCTTCGTCCTTTCGTTCGCATGTACATCCCCAGCTTCGCCTCTCGCATCCTCATGGTTGGATGTGGCAACGCCCGTATGTGATTTCGCCTCTTCAATCTTTCTCTGTTTTCCTTCACGGCTCATTCGTGCCTTTTTCATGCATCCTCAATGGTCGTTGTGGGGTCGCTTTGTTTCGATCTGCTTGTCAGCTAACGGGTATGGGAGAACAGGCTCAACTTTGGGATCTTTAGGGAAAATTTTGGGATCTTGCTGGTGGATACCCACTAGTTAGTTCTTGGAAATTTACTATGAATTGAGCGGAAAATTATAAGTTACTGGTCCCAGTTTGTTTTCCCGATTTTGTTGTGCCGTGGACTAAGAACCTTGGACCTGAATCAATCCATCTGGTTTTAATTGCATTCTTGATTTGGATTTTTACGAATTCTATTCTCTCAAGGACATGAAAATTGTTGTCTTTTTCCTTTTTTTGGTTCGAATTGATAGTTGGCCTGGCCGTAAGTTAGACCCGCTGGTTATATCCGTCCAGTATCTGTTCACACATGTGTATATAGATTTTGGTGAAACTCTGCTCTTGCAATGCGTCGAGGAATTAAATCAGGAACATGGTATTTGAGGCTTTGAGCTTTTTGTTTTCTGCATTTCGATCATTGTGGGAAAGTATGACTTTCTCCAGTAGCAATTTAGGCTGCAGTCTGTATTTGGTATGCATAATTTGAAAACTCGGAAGACAATTACTACGCTACAAGATAAAGAAGGCGGCTTTTTGGATTGGAAGTGTGAGAGCTTTGAATTGAATCTGTTTTTGTAAGTGTTAGCTTTCTACATACGGTCATTCTGTAGGTAAAAGAGATGGATGAGTGAACATAGGGTCCCAATTATCACGATGTCAATGGTTAACCCTTCTTGAAGTTAGGCTATACTGCCATTTCCTCTGCTTATTTAGTGTTCTTCCTGAGGTCAAAAGGAGCCTGGCACCAGTGCTTTTAGATGCTAAACCGACCTCATCACATGCCATACTCGTGTTGTTATTTGTCTTGCTCCTGCCCTTGTTATGCATGTGGATACTCAGGAAAATGAGAGGTCTTCTTAATTTTGCCGCTGCACCACTTCAACTACATTATTTTTTCTTAGTGTTTTTTGACGTCAGGTGATTCTTTCCCTTACCATGATTAGTTTTCTTATTCTTTATCAGATTCATTGTGGAGCTTGATTCATATCATTTTCTTTTTGGCAAGTTCTTTTATATCGTTTGTGTAGCTATTTCCTCGGTATATCTACTAGTAGGAAGCTAGGCTATGGAAATTCGATTGTGAGATGGGCCAGGTTTAGAATGTTGACAGTGATTATGATGGATCATCGAACAAAAATGGGTGGATTGGGTTGGAATATTGTTGGGGATGTGATGGCTCTAAATCGACTGCCTGTCTTGGATACTTAGATAAATGGCAATAATGCAAGCATCCCTAGGATAAATCTAGTTAGTTATGGTTCATGATAAACATCCGTTTTCTCTCTTGTTTAGATGTCTAATCCACACAAAATGTGCTTGATTGATAGTGCTAGAGAAATATGGACTATTTTCTTCATCAATTGTAAAAGAGGAAATTATTCTTGTTTGCACTTTGGGAATCCTGGGTTTGATCCCTTCATCTCTGTCTGGGTTCTTATTAAAGACGCAGGGAGGTAAGTAATGTAACTCTAGATTTCTTGACCATAAAGTAGAAAAACATCTCCAGTCTCTAACCTCAGTTTTTTTTTTTTTGTTTGGCCATACGCCCTCAATTGCTTGTTAACCACTCTTTTTATGGTTAGTTTATTGCAACAGAGGAGTACCTAGCTTGTATTCTTCAATGCAGAAACATATCTAGTCACTAATGAATGTATTTTGATTTTCGAGTCACTATTTTGTTTCTCACTAACAGATTGTTAACCAAAGTCATCTGAAACTTTTGAATATTGGGTTTGTTGTATTGATAGGAGAAGTAATATATATTATGAAAGCTTATGGGGGTTCTGTAGAAGTTACTCCAGCAGAGTTGTGGCATTCTCCTGTAGTTTGAGATGATTTTATAAGAATTCTTCTTATTTGCAGTAATGTCGGAAGACATGGTAAAGGATGGGTATGAAGACATAACGAACATTGACATTTCCTCTGTGGCTATTGAAA
Source organism: Rhodamnia argentea (assembly GCF_020921035.1). Lineage (NCBI taxonomy): Eukaryota > Viridiplantae > Streptophyta > Magnoliopsida > Myrtales > Myrtaceae > Rhodamnia > Rhodamnia argentea. The sequence continues at coordinate 877,224 of NC_063154.1, read as the reverse complement.
TGATGAGAAGAAAATATGAATGCATCCCTCAGCTTAAATGTATCCTTTGAGCTTTCTATATTTGATTTCGGATACTTTTCTCCTGCTGCTTCCAAATTCTGGTTATTGTTCCTTCATGAAGCCCGACAGACATGCAAATGGATGTTAGGGACATGAGCCTCTTCCCGGATGAGTCGTTTGACAGTGTCATTGATAAAGGTTAAAGTTCTCCCCCTCAATAAATACTCTTCTTATTCGCAAAAATTTGGTGTGCTGATCATCATCTCTTCTTCTTCTTTTTTCCTGAGATATGCATTCACATAGCCTGTTAACATGGGACCAGGAACTCTTGACTCCTTGATGGTATGTTGCTTATTCAATTGTATGAGTAGTGAGTACATACTCAATGATTTCATGCATCGGCATTTTTGTTTAATTTGTGCTTTTCTTGATTAGTGTGGCACCGATGCGCCGATAAGTGCTGCTCGAATGCTAGGAGAGGTGAGCAGGTCGTGTACATGATTGCCCTTTCTTGACTTCTTCTTTTTATGTTCTTTTAGAATTTCATAGGTACTTTTTCTGTAAGACGAAGTCCATCTTCTCTTTTAATTGCTATTGGCCTCACTTATGTTTGTTACTTGCTCGTAGACTTCTCAAAGCTGGAGGAATCTACATGCTGGTAATTAAATGCAACATGTTAAGCGTATCTTGCACGTATCCATTTCTGGTTTTAGGTTTCAATAATAGATGATGAATTGCAGATTACCTATGGTGATCCGAGTGCGAGGATGCTTCATTTGAACCAATCAGTGTACAACTGGCAAATCATTCTCTACATCATATGTAAGTCCTCCTGATCAGGAGAGAAGTCCCTTTTAATGTGGAAGAATATGACCAATATGTCCTGACAATCTGCAGAAACTACTTGCTGTAATTGAACTTTAACCATTATGAACATCTATTATATCTACAGGCATGGGATCATCGTAGAGCTTGTTGTCATATCCTTTACTTTTCCGGCCAGTTGTTTTATATCATTTGTCTCCTAAAAGCATGAGATCATCTGACTACTCTAATTTAATCATTAGTAAGTTAGTTCTGTGGTATTGCGTATTACACCACATGCATTAGTTTAAAGTACAATATGGTGCTCTTGATTGAACTTGTTATCCCTGTTGATTTTTCTAGCATAAATATGTTCTTGTGGCACTTGTCATTCCAAAGTGCAAAACAGAGAGAAGAATCACAAACTAAATTTTCATACAAGTTGCTTTATAGAAAATTGAAGCTTACCTTTGGTTTACATTGCTGGCTGTGACTTTCCTCGATTTCTAGTTTACTAAATAGTCGTTTGTCTCATGAGTTTTTTGTTTTGTTTCTTCTGTGAGGTAAAGAGAGAATTTGTTCTTAGTATTCTCTATTCATTTTTTCTACAGCCAGACCAGGATTTCAGAAGCCGGGAAACAATACTTCAACATCAAGGTCATATCTGGAACCTGTGCCTCTTACCGAGAAGGGTTTACTTCCACCTGATTTTGTGGTGGAAGATCCAGATTCTCACTTCATATATGTGTGCAAAAAGATGGACGAGACAGAGCTAAGTAGCATAACAACCTACTCTTTGGATGTTGATCATTTATAGCGGCTTCTCAGAGTATCTTGTTCGGGTTAGCTATCCCATTGTACTCTTCACTAGTTCTGAGGTATGTTATAGCTCGTCACATCATAGGCTACTGATTTAAGTAGCAGGACGATAATTCATTAAACCATCATAGATCTCTCTGCACGAAATGTGTGATCTGGGGACTATGGTGATGCATCTGGATGTGGAAGGTCCACTGAAGATGCTTTTCGAATTATGTAGGGGTCTTGTAATTTGCATCATTTGAAGAATTCTGTTCTGTCCTAGTCCCTATCCCTGTATTTGTGGTGTACATCATATTGATAAAGACGCTGATTAGCTAAATAATGTTGCATGGTCAGATCGTTGTTCTCGTCTGTGTTGCAATTGTACGTGTCTCTCTCCATGCATGCCAGTCGCACATGCTCTGTTTCTCTTTTTCCCACAGACAAAAGCATGCACAAGTACATATGTGCACGTGAATGTACATTATGAATGGGAGCGGATGAGGGATGATTTTGAAGTTTATGTGCTCTTAATTGATGAATTGCTTCTAAAAACTAGCTCTCGACAAACTTGGCAACAATTTCATGGCTGGATCATTCACTAGGGTCTTTTCTCATGAAGTTCTTTCACATTTTAGATATGGATTAAATCTTTTGAATATACCATTTTTTTCTTAGTTTAAATAACCATACTTTGAGAATTTACCGTTTTAAATTCGCTTCCTCTTAGGCGTAATTTGTTACAGTTAGATCTTGAGGAAATGGACGCTAGCAATCTATTTTCCGTTAAAGTGTGGAAATATATCTATTTTTGTGTGTGAAAATTAATCAGGTCACTATTTGGGACAAAGAGGAATTAAGTTCAATTTGTTAAAGAGTCCCTTTGTTTTAAAGGAAATTATTTTTGAAAATTTGTTTTTCGATTTTTCGTTATTTGGATGGCAGAAAATTAATCGAGTCATGGAAAATGTTTTTCATAAACAAAAATAACAAAGCTTAAATTGGGCCAGTATAACTTTCCCTTGTGGTGAAAAAAAAAACCGCTTTCCCTAAACTATCAAATAAATAAAAAATCATTTTTTTTTCAAAATGATTTTTATCGAAAAATATTTTCATTTATTATGAAATTTTTTAATAAACAAAGTCAAAGAGGTCTTGGATTTCGAAATCCCACGGTTAAATTGATTTTTACTGGGACCTCATCATGAGCTCAAATAATTGTGCCGGAAGTTGGTTACATTAAGAATCTAGAATCTCCACTAGATGTAATCCTAGTTTAAGGGTGAACTGAGATAAATATGGTGTATCGTTTTTTCTTTCTCGCATTTGTGCTCTATTTCGTTGGGGTTGTGCGCCGAATTCTAACAAGAAGAAGCATCGGTTTAATGCAGAAATTGCAAGAAAATATAAATTGATGGCAATTCAGTCCTGTACCTTTTTCTTTCTAATATTGAGTCACAAACCTTTTTTCCCAACTGTGGCCGACGAGATCTTCGCGGCCTCGCCATGGCCTCGCCTAGGGGCCGGCGAGCCACTAGTTTTGGAAGATGTGGCACTAAAAGTTGCAAACCTATCCATAGTGATTAAATGTAGCGACGACCAAACCCATAGGACCATGGTTCAATGCTAGCTTGAACCCCGAAGTAAGCTAGTTGAGTGGCCGGCGAGCTTCGCTGACTCTTGCCGGCCACAGTGAGAAGAAAAAAAAAGAAAAGAAAGGAAAAAAAAATTAAAAATTGTTCACGCCAAAGTCGGCATTATCGTCGATCGATCAAATGGACTGAATTGTATAAGTGCAAAAGGTTCATTTCTCAATTGGCAAAAAAAGGATTTATGACTGAACTGACACAATTGCAACAAGTTTATGGTTTTTTTTTTTGGTAACATTCCCAAATTCAAGAGTTGGGCAAATATTTGACGAAATGCACCACGAAAAAAAAAAAAAAAAGAATTTTAAAAAGGGAGCATAAAATGGAGAGATATTCATTTTCGCCATTTCCCAAATTGGGCAATAGTTGTTTTAATTGGGTAAAAAAAATTTGTACATGAGAAAAAGAGTGCTGACATTTATTGAATGTGTAAAGTCTTGCATCTGCTAGCAAAGAAATTACATCCACTCTCATCTGCTCATCAGCCTTTCCAAGCTGTGGGCATTCCAATTGAGGCAACAAGGCTATGCAAAAATTCTAACAACTATAATTGGCAAAACCAGACAACTCATGCTGCAGCTGATGCTTCGTTGCTTTTTGCCTGCTTTTGCTCCCCGCCCCACTTTTGGCAACTCCCCGCATTTGATTAAATTTTAGGCAGTATCTTTAATTAACTTAATCCCGCATCAAGGAAAATAAATAAATAAATAAATAAATAGTTAAAATAACACCTGTAAATGGGCTATAGAAAAAGGAAAATTCGGGGATTTGTTGGAATAAGAAGGCGTTACCTGTACAATATGAGAATATGTCCGAAATTTAGAGATTGATAAAGATGCCGATTAGCTAAACAACTTTGTCCGATTATTGTATCCGTTTTTCATTAAATATAAGTCTTTTTCCATGTCAATCACTTATGCACTGGTTTTTTTTTTCCATAAAAAAAAGTGTGCATCTATCACGGATTGATTCTTTATCATGATTAGATCGTGAATCGCCCGAATCAGCGAAGGGAATTCTTAAGTAGAGTGAAGCTCTAGAATATTTGTATTGCTTAAAGAAGTGAACGATACAAATGAGGAGGGCTCTCCTATTTATACAAGAGTCCTTCGAATTACAATGATTGATCTACTATACAATCTAACGGTAGAGAATGTCAATCCTTATCTAGTTGATCCGATGGTGGAGATTCACTTGATCTAATTGATCCTCGTCACCTTAATCCAACGATGGAGATTAACCCGATTCGACAGTTGAGATCGTCAATCCTTGTCACCCAAAATCGATGGTAGAGATTGAGTCCCTTTAACGGTTTCGATGAGCTCTCTTTGGATCGATGATGCAACGTTCCTTTGGATTGATGATGTGATGCTCTTCGGTCCTTGACAATTGCACACATGCACGCATGCAAATGTGCACCACGAATGGAGGCAAACTAGCCATAGTTGTGAAGTTTAGCAGCTCTGAATCGATACACACGGCAAGATCTGGTGTGACTCATTGGATTTTTGCCATTGCATGTGAAATTAACTCTCAACAAACTTAGGAGGAATTTCATAATTATAAGTGTATATTTCCTTGACTAACATCAACACATGAATTACAAGTATATAATTCCCGTTATATTCTCAATCTTGCTCTCAACCAAGAAAGAAAATTCTGGGGACAGAAAGTAGAGAAGCCCGTTTAAATCTCCACCAATTGTCAACTTGGTGCACCCTCTACCCATTACCCCCTCGTTTAAAGGAAGATCGATAAAAAAAAAAAAAAAAACTCCAAAGATCAATCTTGCTCTCTTACATTCTTGTCTGAGTTCCTCTTTTCGTAGTTTTAATAACCACATTTGAAAAAAAATATACCATCTTCCTCCTAGACGGTAACTTGATAGAGTTAGATCACGAGGAAATAGCTTTCCACAGATCGACTAATTCCAAGTTGAACGGCCCATTTTCGACGAAGTGCCGAGATAAATTTAGTCATGTGCGTGAAAATTAATCCCTCAATCACTCGACACAAAAAGGGAATTTGGCTAGAGAAACGAGGCTCGGCCGAGAGATGATCCAAAGAAAAGCTTAAGAGTGCTGGTCAGATGAACAAGCAATTGGCCGATGTGTCAATTAGAACTAAGATACTCGCATTGTTGCTCTCAGACTCGAAAATGTAAAAATGAAATCCTTTTGTAAAAGAGAATAGAATGTAAAAAATGAAATCTTTTGGAAAAGAGAATGGAACAAGTGTACTTAGAGACTTGAATGTAGATCTTCGGGGACTAACTAATTGCTTTATTTTTCGAGAGAAAGTGTGTATTCTCTAACCAAATATTCGATTTCATACGGAACACTTTTAGAAATCTTTTTCTTTCAGCGTTCCCTTCTCCTAGCAGTCAAGTTGCTTGCCTATTTTACAGTCTTCTAAGAAATTTTATAAGAGAGCTTTAATATAAACTTATAATATGAAAAAGCTTTATGAGAAAAAATCAGAGTGATTGAAACTTTCGAATTTTTTTATCTATTATTCGGCCAAAAAAAAAAAAAACCTTTGACGTATTATAAATTTATATTAAAGTTTGTTCCTTTACCGGCAAGATAAATTCGTCTTTTGAAGTATTTCAAATTATACTTTATTTTCTTCTTCATCAATTTTTTTCTCATGTGGATGTATACCTCTTTTCGTAGTTTCAATAAACATACTTAAAAAAAAATGTATCATTTTAAATTCGCTCCGAATAACCGAACCTTTTTTTTTTTTGTCGAAGTTAGATCACGAGGAAATAGCTTTCCACAAGTTAACTAGTTCCAACTTGAACCATCTATTTTCGATGAAAGCGCCATGATAAATTTAGTATTGTGTGTGAAAATTAATCATCGACACAAAAGGGAATTTGGCCAGAAAAGTTAGGTTCGGCTGAGAGATTGTCCAAAATAATAATAATAATAAAAAAGTGGCGGACAGATGAACAAGCAATTAACCGATGCATCTAGTGGATTAAGTTCATCGTCAATTACAACTCAAACAAATTTAGCAAGTCAAAGAGAGGTCTTGATTATTTGGAAATCTTGCGGTTACGTTGATTTTTTTTTAACAAGGATCTCATCTAAGACTGACTATATAAGTTGGTTAGATCAAGAATCCCGTGTGATCTATGCCGAGAAGTAAATTGTAGCTTGATGAATCATTTGCATCAACCGCTTAAATTGAAAGGAAGAACAAATTTTAAGAAGGTGGAATGGATTGGGAAGATTTTTCTTTCCGAAATTCATGGTAAAACAATCTGAAAAAACTGCCTATTTTAAATAATGAATATCAACTCGATAATCTCTTATTGATCAAGTAATGCCAAAAAAAGGGGATGGCTTAGCCAGAAGAAAAAAATCGTTAATTCTGGCATTTCAAGAGATGGGCAAATATTAAAAGGAATGTCAAGGAGAGGAAAATGGAAGAGATATCCAAATTTTTTTGCAAATTCCCAAATTTGGCAATGGTTGTTTTGAATTGGGTCAAGAAATTGGTATGTGAGAAGGAGGAGTTGCCATTTATTGAAGGTAAAGTCTGGCACCTCAGCATTCTAAGTAAAGGGATTGTATTTAATCCAATATGCCTTTTCCAGGCTATGGGCACTCCAAATATGGCAATAAGAGCACCCAGAATTCTAAAATTAGAAACAGCAGATTAGGAATGAAGGGGGGAGTCATCTTGCCCTCACCAAAAAACTTGTCAACTTTTGAAAATGAAATGACCAAAATTGGGAAAACCACACACCTCATCCTGCAACCCAAGGGTGATGCTTTTTGCCTGCTTTTTTACTCCACAGCCACTTTTGGCAACTCCCCCCCAATTTGACCAATTTAGGCAGCTTCTTCAATTGATTTAATCTGCATCAAGAAAAGGAAAAAGAACTGTATTCCCAAATTTGACTCACCACATTACAGACAAAAGTAAGTTCCTCTCTCTCTCTCTCTCTCTCTCTTTCCTTTCTGGTTTCACATATCTCTAAATACAGCAAGGAAATAAATGCAAGTCCTCTTATTATGGCAATGGGGCTATCCCATGTATGGCAATGCATTTAAAATAAAGTGGAAAATTTGGGGATATGGTGAAATAAAGAGGTGGATCGACACAATATCAATATTCACGAGGATTTCAAAAAGCAGGGAAAACCAGGGGTGGGCCCACAGAAGAGACCTATTAAAAGGAAAACACTCAAAGTGGCAAAAGAGGGAAGCATGCACAACTCTATCTTAGTCTACAGAGCCATGCAAACTTGCCGTTTCTAGGCAAAATTGCCATTTGGTGCAAAACGCTCTTTCTCTCTCTTTCTCTCTTCACGCCCTTTTATTTTCTCCTCTTCCTCTGAATTTAGTACTTCCTCCCTTGCCATCTATAGCACAAGAACCCAGACATTAAAACCCAGTTTTTTTTTGTTCTTTTTTTGGTTTTGGAGGAACGGAAAAAGGGTTGCTTTTTTAAACAGCCCAGAAGGGAGATTTTGTTTGGGATCAAAGTTCAATTTTTTTTTTTGGGTGGGAGGGGGTTTATTTTTCTGGGTTTTGATTTTGATCAATTGGGTTTTTCCAATCTTTTGTCTGAGAAAAGGAAAAATGGGGAGAGGGAAGATTGAGATAAAGAGGATTGAGAATGCAAATAGCAGGCAAGTTACATTCTCCAAAAGGCGTTCTGGGTTGCTCAAGAAGGCTCAGGAGCTCTCCATCCTCTGTGATGCTGAGGTTGCCGTCATAATCTTCTCCAATACTGGCAAGCTTTATGAGTTCTCCAGTTCTGGGTATGTGTTGTAAAGTTTTGATTTTTCTGCTTCTCCAAATCGATTGAGTTGCATGTTTCGATCTGTTTTGCCTGACCTTTTGTACGGACTACCCAGTTTGCTTTTTTTATTTTTATTTTTTATTGGACCTCCAATGGTCGTCTCCAATGTTCGTCTTGTGATACGCTGCTTGTTTGCTTTTGCTTGCACCAGATAGTGAATTTCTTTTTCTAAATATTTGCATGTTTTAAATCATGTCTCACTTAACTGTGTTAGTCAAAAAGATTTTTTCATTTCATTTGACTCGTCCCAAGTGATGCAGGTTCTCTCGTGGGTAAAAAATTTCCAAACTTAATAGCAGTAGTTTTCTGTGAGCTCTAGGGTTGTGGATATTTGGGAGATTCTTTTGCATAAATTTTAGATGATGTTCACTGAATAGTCCTCTGTATTTCCAGAAACTCTTGTGTCATATTTTACAAAATACTGGTACTGGTCTTCCGTCCATTAATGTTGCTGTGTTCCTTTGCCGGTTAATGGTCGAATGCTTGAAGGCTGTAGTAGAATTTGGCAACCTGTTCTCTTTCTAGGACTTTGCAGATGTTTTTTTTTGGTGGAAACTTTGCAGATGTTCTGCACATGCTAAATAGATCTTTGCAAATGATGCTAAATTGTTTCATTCTATTTCTCACCAACGCAGATTTTGTAGGCACCTGTATTCTCAAGTTCATCAAGAGTCTTGTTTCATCTTTTGCGCTCCCTGTTTCAATATAGAACAATTCAAGATCTCTAATAGCTATTGATAGTGGTTATAATTACCTTTTCTCAACATTATAGGTATTTATTCTCAAATTTTATTATTTTATCACTTTCCTTACCTCGAAGGTGTCGCCCAATTGTGTCTTGCGCTTTTCTGGAACTGACTTAAGCTTGGTCTTTCTCGTGGCACTGCAAATTAATTACGAAAATCCAGGAGGAATCTGAAAAGTGAAATTTTCGTAACGGAATAGTGGTGAGGGATTGACCTGACAATCAAGAAGTGCAAGGTTTAGCTGCTCAATTTTGTGCCTCCCCATTCTCACCAAGTGTGGAGGGAGGGCTTGGCTTACATAGTTTTATCAACCCACGGACCTATGCTGGTATGGTTTACCAGGGAGAGGGTTTCTCATGCCTTGAAGTTAAGACTTAACATCAACACACTTTTGTAGAAAATAGGCCTAGAAAATGGAAGCCTTGGAACAAAATGAAAAATGTTCCGTGCTAAAAGTCACTCTGGGGATCTTTGCAGTGTGTATGACTTTATTGAACCCATACGAACATCGAAGCAATGTGATTCAGTTAACATGTAATCAATATATGAATCACTTTGTTTCCTGAAGCTAATGTATAGCTTCACTATCAACTCATCCAATTCCAATAAGCAGATTGGTTTCTCACCTAGAGGTGGGATCGTTTGCTTGTTGATGTACTCCTACAATTAATGTATTCAAACTATCCTGTTATTTTATTGACCGTGTTGTTTATGATTTTTCCACATGTATCTTGTGTTGCAGAATGAAACAGATACTATCAAGATATAACAGGTGTCAAGAATCTCCAGAGTCTACTGTTGTAGAGTACAAGCCAGAGACTACGGTATCATTCTCATCACTGCTAATCTTGGTTCACTTATCTGGTCCTTTTCATCGTTTTTAAAGCCAAACGGGATCCATTGAATGCATTATCCTCAGAAAGAGTTGCCAGATTAAATCTTTCTTTAAATAAGTGCGTTTTGCTTACATGAATGTGGGGGTCACATATTAAATTACAAGAGAGATTTCCTCTAGCATCCCTCCCATTTAGACTGTACTTACATAGTCAAATCTACCTCTCTGACTTAACATTGTTTTGCCTGAAGAAAGAAGATGATAAGGTGGTAGACAGCCTAAAAGATGAGATCGCACAGCTGCAGATGAGACAATTGTGAGTGTTTTTTATTCCTCCTCCATTTTTTCTTGTCTGCTCCGTTCTCTAGTCAATAACTAATTGTTCATTTCTTGTAATTGATAGAAGGCTACTAGGCAAGGACTTGAATGGCCTGAGCATAAAGGAATTGCAGCACCTGGAACAGCAATTGAGTGGGGCTTTATCATCTGTCAAGGAGAGAAAGGTTTTCATAGAATCAATCTTCTTTTATCCTTCTCTTTTCCTTACATTCTAAGCTCATTAGGGGAAGCAAAATTTAAACTGAACTCTACATTCTGGGTTCTGGATTGCTTTTTCTTGGGTTGCCTTAACGTAATTTGTACTATTTCAGGAGCAATGGCTTCTCGAGCAGCTGGAGCGATCAAGATTACAGGTACGCTATATAATTTATCGAAAGACCATGGCTAATTCAGAATGAAAATCCCAAAAATTTGTGATTGGGTACTTATCATGGTATAGAGAAGAACTTTGAAAATTATACTATGTTCAAACAAGAAGTACAGAAATGCTACGTACTTTTTCCCCCTTTCGAGCAATCTGATACAGTGCTTCGTGACCAGAGTCTACTGTTGATTTGCGTGCTTTTCTTCACCCTTGGGGCTTAAGTTACTAATTGGTATCGTTGCATGTAGGACACCTTCTTGTTGGCTCACAACCACAAAGTTTTAAGTTTATCTGCTGCTGGCCACATAGTTCTTACCTGCTAATAACTAGCTCGATCTCTTCTTTTCAGGAGCAGAGGGCTATGCTGGAGAATGAAACTCTGCGCAGACAGGCAAATATGCTCTTCCCATCTTTTTCGTCCCTATAATCCTCATATAACCTCTTGTACTTGAGAATTGAGATGCTCTTTCAGATTTCCCGCACAAATGTTGCAGGTTGACGAGCTTAGAGGTTTCCTTCCATCTACCCATCCTCTTGAATATCAGCCAGATAAAAGGAGGAAAGCCCTCAACAACTCTGGTTCTGGAAGTCCTGATAAGGCCTGCATTCACACAGCTGAAAACATAGATTCTGACACAACCTTATATCTTGGGTACGAAATGACTCTATGCTGGAATATCATTGATTACTTTTGTATAGTTTCAGTTTCAGTTCTGTAGTTGGCAAAAGAACGTGGTAAACCACTAAGGGAATTCACTGAATAAAATCTTTAGTGTGGAATCATGAGCAGGGTTGGCAACATGAGACACAACCTGACCTCCCTGAAACACAAAATACTGAGAGAAATCCCTACGGCACAACACGGCCATTTTTAATCTGAACATCGACATGAGTTTGACACTCTTTTTAGGTGCTTGACAGCTCAATTCGCTAGTAGTTGTTGCAGCTACATCTAGATGCCGATTCGTATTGAGCCTAAGCTTTTTCTTTGGTTGTTCAGGCTGCCATTTGATGTCTACCAGAAAAGGAGCGTGTCCGACAAAGAGAACTACAACAGCAAAGGGAGTCAAAAGGGCCTGCCCTGAATTACCTTTCGGATTGTTTTCCTTCCTTCAGTAGGAACTGTGGTATCTTAGATGGATGTCAAAACAGTTAATGAGATTGTTGCATCGTTTTAGAAGCTAAGAAAAAGTTAATGTCTCAGCTTTACTCCTCCCTCATTTACAAAAGGGAGACAGACAATTTCTGCTCAGGATGTTCGGAAAGCTAGGCATTTGCCAATCTGTTTTCCGAGAGGTGGCCTTGGGAAACTGCAGATTGGAGGCTTTCTTTTGGGGCCTAAATTTAAGTTTGTGTAGTAGCCAATTTTTCCTCCAGTGGCTTGAGATCATTTTCTATCATCAGCCGTGTTTGAAGTCTGACAATAGTGTTTTGGCAAGTGGAAGATCAAATGATTCTTTGCTACCTCTGGACTGAAAAAGTAAACAAACAAACAAATCTTGTTTCGTTCTGATGAAGAAGATACACTCAAGAACAAATTCAATCGGAATTTACAAACAAATGTATGTACAACTGAGATCTAATGAACACAAAAGTATTGCAGGATGCCGCATCTGGTCCCCCTAATGCTTTCCTGGTCTCAAGCAATCAATCACTTGATTTCTGCTTGCCAACACATCAGAGAAGAGACCATCCACCTCCTTGCTCAATCCCTCCAACATCTTCTCTAATCCTTCCAATCTCATCTTCAATTCCCCAGCTTCATTACTGCTTTTTCCCTCTTCCATTGCAGCAACAAGGCAAGCCACTGAACCATTAATCTCCCGAACCTCTTTCAAGGCGCTCCCTTTCTCCTGCAATTCTTCATGAAACCCTGATTCCAAGCTGACCAAGGAAGAGTTGAGAAGCTTGGTGGCCCCTGTTCTCATTCCCATGTATGGTTTTGCATCTCCAGTGACAGCAGAAAGCAAAATCCCGCAAACCCAAGATTCAATACCCTTCATAAAAATCAAAGCTTTGTGAACTAACAGGTCCTTCCCAGAGCGAGCCCTTTCTGGGTCACCATCTTCCTTTGTTTCTTCCAATTTGAGATCCTTGATCAAAGCTTCTTCTGGCTCAAGGGCCTTCAAACGCTCCAGGGCATGAGACGGCGAAGCATCAGCGGAGCTCAAAGCATGGGAGAGAAAGACCCTGGCTTGGCCCAGACGAGAAATACTCGAGCTGATCAGATTCATGTGCTCCAGCAAATTCAAGCTGTAACTGAGATAAGCCTCCGCAGCGTCAGCTTCCCACTTGCTCATGGGGTGGTCCAACCCCACCACCAGCTCCGAAAAGGCCCTGTTCATGTAAGGCAAGAGCTCAAAGCACCGGCCAATCCAAGAGAAGGAGATGGACTCCGACCCGGGCGTTGGATTCAAGAGCAGGCTCTTGAAGCGGCTGGAAACATCGGATTCGAACGATTCCAGGAGCGAGGCGTGATCTTCCATCTTGGAACGGAATTTGGTGAATCTTGCCAACACAAGAATCATCCCTTTCTCGCTAATTTCAGGCGCAGGACACAACAGGAGGAGGAAGAAGAGGAACGTTAGGTTTGACCGGTCTAGGTTTCGATCACCAATTACCTCCTCGCCGTGCTTGTGGTTCATAAATATATAGAGAGAAAGAGCTGATGGGTCGCGTGCGCGTCGGGTGTCTTGGGGGTTGCTTTTCACTGTACAAAGATCAAGAGGTTGGAAAGAAAAACACTGCTTTGACTTTTTCCAAGAAAACAGCGGCGGCTATCTGGTCCCTGCCGAGACGATCGGCACCAAGTTTCCCAGCGGCAAGTGGGGACATTCGGGCGGCGGCGGTCAAAGTCAGACGGAGTTATCCTTTCGTGGCGCCTGCGAATCCTCGAATCACATCAGATCAAAGCGCGGCATTTCTTCACCCCCCCAAAAAAAAAAAACACACACACACGTGGAAAAACCCAGAAAGAGGAACAGCTCCAAGCGTGTGTAATCCTGTACGCTTTTGACCGACTCGTTTCATGTCCTGAACCAAGAACCGAAGAGAGCCGCGTGCCTGAAAATCGTGGGGCCAAATTCGTTCTCATGCTTCTTCTCATGCTGGTCTGATGGCACAGAGTCATATGTTTTTCCATCCCCAATTAGATGCTTTAAGCCATAGAGTTGCATAAAGGATTGAGTTTAAAACACCAAATCGAGTCGAGCTGCTTGAACTTACCGGATCGACTTGAGCTAACAAGACTAAAGAGTATATGTTTCGAGCCCCTTGGCTATTAACCGTGCTCCGAATACTTTGCCCGTTCGGTCAAGTTTTGTAGCTTTACTCAACTTGGCTTAGCTCGAATGTGATTTCAATATGATTTAATCAGAATCGTAACTAGTACTCAATTTGTTCATAACTGAGATGAGCGATTGGGAGATAATTAATCTTGAATTCATTCATCCATGCCCCTTGTGGAGTTCTTATTGTTCCACTCATCATTGGCTTTTTTCTCATGGAATGTTCATTGGATGCAACTGAAAGTTATTATTTTTTGTCTCCCCAACTCCTCCCCACCCCCCAACAAAAAGAAGAAGAAGAAGAAGAAGGCAGGTTGCCTAGGCAATTGAAAAAAATAAAGCCACCAAGGATAATCTTATTGTATCTATGGATTTGTTGATGAACTTTTGTTGGGATAGTCAGGAATGGGCCTGTGTTGCAATTGCAAAATCACTTAAATGGGCCATGCATGCCTTATCGACAGTCCCATTTTTGTGGTCGGTGCATCAATATTTTGTGGTGCGAAATCTAGGCTCGACCCAATTATCTGAGGGTAAGCCCACAACTAAAGGCCCGACCCAACAATTAAAGAAGGATCAGCTTTTGTTTTGTCCTTCTTAAACTCTAGTTATTGAATTTTCTTCACCGAATATATCATCGTCCTTTTGTGCTTGGTTCTTGTTAGTATGTCCTACTCACGTCTTCCACCCCAACCCGCCTTTTTTTCTCCCTTCGCCTTGATCAGCATTGACTGTGAATGGAATGTTATAAATTCGAAAGGACCATAAGCATCGGATGCGTATAAAGTAAACTCTAAAATTTTTGTCCGCACGTTCGCCTGAGAATGCCAAGATCGAAAATTATGTATCCGCTGTCCGCGAAAGGTATCCTTTCACCAAACCATCGTCCATTATTCTGAACAAGAAGAGTCCAGGGGGACAGCCTAAAATGATGCATCGCCAAGAGAAAGTTTGGCTGTGGAGGTTCAAGACAAAAGGCAAAGGTGGAATATGCCCTCTGCAAATTGGTGCTCAATGGGACTTTGATAGCAACCGGGTGGTGTTAAGTGTTAATAAATGAGGATGTGGACGAGGAACATAATCATTGTACTTCCTCCTCCTCCTTCTTCTTGTGCTCCTTCACATGGCTTCTGATGGTTGTCTGTAAAAATTCGAAGATTCGGCACAGGCACAAGATAATTCAGATAAGCCAAAAGAGGACGGTGGAAGAGAGAGAGTGGGAATCTCCTACCGAATTGATTTCGTTTTGAAACCGAAGTACCAACTAAGGATGGTTTGAATAGAACACATTTCTAATGAGTATGACTCCTCGTTTTCACTTGATAAAATAATTTCGACATTTTTTTTTTCAAAAAGAAGAAGAAAAAGTTATTTTATATTTCAGAAAAACACCCGAGGAGTTTTTTTTTTTTTGGTCATATCCGAGGAGTTGTATAGGCAACTTTTATTTATTTATTTATTTAAGATTAAAACGAAAACAATTTTTCATAAAAATATAAATCTTCGTTCTACTTGAGATAAAATGATACTTCGTAAAGACCACGTCTTGGGGAGTTACCCGGTGGCATTAGCATACCCCCACTACTCCGAGGAATAGTCCATTGCAAGTGGGACACCTCGGTTATAAAAAAAAAAAAAAATGATACTTCATATATCTCTATTAGTCCAAATTAGTTGAGAGAAAATTGACCCATCAGCTTTTCTTCTATACCTTGCATTTTTTCTAGTTCAAAGTGAAGAAAATATTCAGTGGTTTGATATCACCACATCGGCATCATATGTGGCATGCATTTTTTTTTTTCACTCATATCCATTAATATAGTGACAGAAGTCCATCAATCCTCGTCCGCAGCTGACGATGTGGAATCAGGTAAAAAATTTAAAAATCTTCCCTCTCTTCCATTTCCTCCTTCGTTCATAAGCTGCCAGACCTTTGCTCCTCCCTGTCGTCACCACCACAGGAGACACCGGCACCGAGACCAAGCTGACCACTAGTGCTCTCAAGCAAGCATGGTGGCATGCTTCCTCTATTCTCTTCATCTCGTCGTTCTCTAGATCTTAAGATTTGGTCATCCATGGTCGAAATCATCAGCGCTTGTCCATGGCCATCATCAGCATGCCTCGCCTAGGCTAGACGAGGCCTCGAGAAGCTAACCCTCGCCCAGGTAGGGCCTGGTGAGGCTGCCCTGGCATGGGCGAGGATCCGGTTTGTCCATTTAGTCCAAATCTGAAGTCTTGCTAATGACCGAGAGCAATCCATGGCCATCGGGTTCTCGAGTGCGTCGTTAAGGCTCGTGGCCATGGACAAATAGGGGTCGCCTGATCCGTGGATGAGTTGCCTCGCAAGCCATGGCTGCGACTAATGATGGAGGAAGAAGGAGTTGTCGCGAGCATGACAGAAGGGAAGCTTCCATGGCTGAACAGATCCTCTAGGGAATTTTTTTTTTTTTTACTTTTATGCCACGGCAGTAGACACATGTCAATTTGTGATTTGATTTGCATAAAAAGTGCATACCACCTCAGCAACTGACTTGACAGTAACAAACTACCGAATTTTTTCTCATTTGAGTGACTTGTTTCCTCAAGTTCGCAAAATATACGTGATAAATTGATATTCTTTTTCTTTAATTTTATACGATTGAGAAACGATTTTCTTATAGGATAGCAAAAAGATAAAAACAGATCCCACATATCATTTTTGACACGTGTTTTTTATTTTATTTTATGCATTGTCATAAACCGTTGCATTTACAATTGTTGGGAATGCGTAGTAGAAGTCTGATACCTTCGGACGGGGAGATTGTTTGAGTCTGTCAATATATCTAGTTAGACTCACTTTCACTTAAAAGCTATACTAACAATCTCCCCCTCACGTATGAGTCATTGCAATGCAACCACAACTATGCACTGCAATCAACTGCTAATTTGGGATTGCATCACCCATGATCTTAATCTTGCGTCTCTAGACCAATTGTCCATGGTCTTTTCTTACCAAGACTTGCGTTACCATACCAACTAGCGTCGATCAGAATAGATTGGAGGCCATCAATCAATCATGGACTCTGATGCAATGGGAGTGTGCAGCAGAAGTCCAATATCTTTACTTGGAGAGATTGCTGAGAGAGAGCCTAAGTCTGAGTCCGTCAATATATCCATTTGGACCTACCTTCACTCAAAAGCTTACGTTAATGAATAATGAGTCAACTTGGATCTATTAACTGCTCAACACCATACCAATTATCTGTTGTGGGACTTTTCTAATACAACCTACACGTGCATCTTAACAACAACATCGCTACGCTTTTTCTAATCTTTTCAAATTTTTATAATATTTCCTATCGTCAAATGTTATTCTTATTAGCTTTGAGTTTCTCTTTACGAAAAAGAATTTATTATACCAATTCATTGTTTGGAAAGCATTTCAATGCATCTAACCTAGCAATTTCTAAAGAATTATTTATCACTTCATTTCTTTTTAAAACTCCAAAAACCAATTTTTATTTGTTATATTTTCCCACTTTATTGTCATATGGATATCTAATTCCTTCAATTTTTCTCTTAATTTTTTTCCCGGTAATATCGGCCGCCACTCTTTTTTTTTTTTTTTTTTGTGAAATGTTGCGACACCAAAATAAGCATTGTATGAAAATTATGCACCGTTTTAAGTTTCCTATTCCCTTATCGAACAAATGTTAGTAATCATTCTGATTGATGTTGGTAGTTCTAAAAAAAGTTGGTAAATTTAAAAAGTTGGTACTTAAAATAACGGCGGCTAAAGTTATTTAAAAAATAAAGATTGGTATACTAATGTGAAAATTGGTAAATATTAGGTCGGGACTTTACATTGTACTTTCTATCACCTAGTGAATTAAGTCATTCTTACTTATGAAAATTAAGTGCTTTTTGACTTATACCAATTAATTAAGTTGTGAGTATTTAGTGGTAATCCAACGTACTCATTGATATCAGATGCCGACAAGTTATCCAACAACCAATGGGAGCAAAAAAAAAGGGTAACAAAAGGAAGCCTAAGTGTAACACTTTGCCATTATTTTCACTCTCCTAGTCATATAAATTCCAATTGTAAATACTTCATCAGTGTTAAGCCGACATCCATAATTTAGTAAGAAATCGTCTAGTATGTTTACAATCATCATTGAATCAATTAAATGAAAGTACATATAAAATAAGCATCACGTGTTTCCATATGACCAAACACTATCCATATTGGAGTCACATGGCACAACATGATTCCGAGATTAGAAAAATGTCAATTGCATGGACGTTAGTACGTAAGTCTAATCAAGCTCACTCTGGTTGTTGAGACTTTCCCGTTCAATCAGAATTGCCATCTTCTCTTTCATCCGATTTTCTATATATACAGCTAATTCGAATCCAATTCAGTATATTAGAACCACCATTAAACTCTCTCTCTCTCTCTCTCTCTCTAGTGGCTCAAAGAGGCAGAAGCCGAGAGCAGAGAGAATGGAGAGAAACCCGAAAACCCGCTCTTCCCTTCTTCTTTTCTCTTTATGTAACTTGTTGTCCCTAGTTCAAATCCAGGGAAGGAAGCAAGGAGATGCTCTTGATTCTCTATACAAAGCGAAGTCCGCGAAGTCTGGGATCGACATGAGCCTTTTTCCGGCAAGCGATGACCACGAAATGCTCAGCTCTAGAATTTATCATCAAGAAGGACTGAGGAAGAAAGATTGGATCAAAATGTTGCCTGGACAACCGCTAGTCAAATTCGATCACTATGGCGGCTATGTCACTGTGGACGAGTCAGCCGGTCGAGCATTTTATTATTATTTTGCTGAAGCGGAGAGAAATAAGGACTCGATGCCGCTTCTTCTATGGCTTAACGGAGGTGTGTGCTTTAGTTTTCCCAATTTCGCTTGATCTCCAGCTTCATTTTTCAGCTTTAGAAAGCAATGCAAAGTTTTCGTCTCTTTCGGTGCAAGTGCATCATTCTCTTTACTTAAGAATTTATGACGGGTTTTATTAGTCAACATATATAGTTGCATGGTTGTTGCGGGGTCATATTAGGCTGACATTAAACTTGATCGATCGATACAAGTACCTAATGCTACAATTAGATAATGAATATAACTTTTGTCATGATAACTGAGCATATCTCTATTTGTTGTGTATATGTGTGTGTAAATAAATAAATAAAAATATATAATATGTATATATCTCATATTTTCACGGTATCATGGACAGTCAAAGAATATTAATACAAGTTATTGTCATGATTTGCCAATTTCTAATCTACCTTATTCGATGCTCTTGTCATTCCGACATTGGAGTGGGTTATCAGTGATATGAAATGTAGCAGAATTAAATTGGTCCGATATCATTTCTTTGGTTATCTTATCTATGTATGTCATTACATTGTAAATAATCCCGATGCGTTGGATTAAGTAACTTAAACTATTTATGTGCTCTTTTTTCAGGTCCCGGTTGCTCATCCCTCGCCTATGGAGCAATGCAAGAATTGGGACCGTTCCGGGTCTACAGCGATGGGAAAACTCTTTACAAAAATAAATTTGCATGGAATATCGGTAAAGAATTTTTTTAAAAAAAATATATATTTAGTCTCCACAAAAGCACCTAACCTCTTCTTGTCGATTACACGGGAGTAACGATTTGTTTTGCGAGGCCAGCTGCAAATGTGTTGTTCCTAGAGTCTCCGGCAGGCGTTGGCTTTTCCTATTCCAACACGACGTCCGATTATCAAAAGAACGGAGACAGCAAAACAGCGGCGGACAACTATGTGTTCTTGCTAAATTGGCTGGAGAGGTTTCCGGAGTATAAGAGCCGGGATTTCTACATTTCAGGCGAGAGCTACGCGGGTCATTACGTGCCTCAGCTCGCTCACACCATCCTAACCTACAACAAGAAGGCGAACATGACCCTTATCAACCTCAAAGGGATTATAGTAAGTTGTTTTCGTGAATTGCATCGTCTCTTGTCTGTATCGAATCTTGAACGATGCGTGCTTAACGTCTAGATACAATCATAATTGGAAATGCTTTAAGCTTTCGCGTGGTTTTGTGTTGGCCCTTTTTGCGTTCTAATGAATGATTTAAAGCTGGAATTCATCATGCGCGTCATGGCTATTAATTTATTTTCCAAGTTGAATCTCATCGACGTGAAGGAAAATCTCTTTAGCTGTCGTAATGAGTGGAACGAGTGTCTTCTTGGGTTGTCTTCATCATTGGAGTTTTGCTAGCTGCTACTCAATTGTTCCTTTCGCTACAATTGGATTTAGATTAACAACCGAGCATGTGCTTAGTGTTTAACCATTATTGATTAGCACCAATCCAACCTATCATAGGATACGTTGCGTCTATTGCATCTAAAAATTGATCTTTGCATTATGATTGATCATTGTATGGCCTAGAGGAGCCCACATCCTCATGACCACCCATGACATCTGTTAGATCATCGTGCATAGGCAGACCAATCCAAAGAAAAAAGGAATGATTTTGACAGAGAACGTAATTGGACTAATCTGCAGATTGGAAACGCAGTAATTAACGACGAGACAGACCAGAGAGGGATGTACGACTACTTCGCTACGCATGCATTGATATCGGATGAAACAGGGGATGCAATTCAAAAGTACTGCGACTTCTCACCAAATGCCACCAGTCAAGTAAGCCAGTGCAATTCGGCCCTGCAGGATATGGCTAACAATGTATATTCTCTTGACATTTACAACATCTACGCCCCTCTATGCTTCTCTTCCAACGTCACTTCTCAGCCCAAGAAGACCAACGTGAGCTCAAATCCATTTGCTTTCTTCGTTCCCTCAAACTTTTGCGCTTTTGTACGGACTATTTGGAAAAACCTCAACTCAAATTTACGTTGGTCATCCATCTTCGGGTTGCATTTTGTTTTCGCAGATCATGGACTTAGACCCGTGTGGCGACAACTACGTGTATGCGTACATGAATAGAGAAGATGTGCAAGAGGCACTTCATGCGAACGTGACAAAGCTCGATCACGACTGGAGTGGGTGCAGCAGTGTTATCCGTACCTGGGGAGATAGCCCTTACACCGTCCTCCCACTCCTCCAAGAATTCATGTCCAACGGACTCCGAGTTTGGGTGTTCAGGTGAAAAGAAAAACAAATACTCCGTTCTGTCATTGAAGTTGGGGTATGTCTAACGAGTATTTGAAATATGCAGCGGAGATACGGACGGAAGAGTGCCGGTGACTTCGACCCGGAGATCTCTCAGCAAGATGAGTCTCCCAACGAAGAGTCCATGGCGACCTTGGTTCCTCGGGGGCGAGGTGAGGCAGCTCATTTGTTTCGATGCCTAGTTTAGTTACATATACTGGACTGTTTTCTTTCTGTGGATCCCCACGTTCTATAGGGTAAACCGACTCAGTTTGAAAAGTAATCCGCACCACCTTTGACGCATGTAGGTCGGAGGGTACGTTCAAGTGTACAAGGGAGACTTGACGTTTGCGACGGTGCGAGGAGCAGGGCATCAAGTGCCGGGCTATCAGCCCAAGAGAGCTCTCTCTCTCATCTCTCACTTCCTTGCTGGCTCTCCACTCCCATCAAAATAGGCCCTTCAAGCACTTGGATTGTGAAAGCTCACAGAAGGAATGCTCTCCCCAAGAATTGGCTGTCTATGCCCCCTCGCCCACTATGGGATTTATTGTGTTTTGATTCTGAACTTAATGTCTTTCATCCGTGAGTTAGTAATGAAGTTTATCTTATGACCAAAAAAAAAAAAAAAAAAGCGCTTGAAGATGATGAATTAGTGCTTGAGGACACTCGTAGTTGTTCAGTTGTTTAGGAACTGAACGACTTGATCACTTCTCTTTTTAATAAAGACATTGGTGCGGAGAGGAATGTGAAAGCAGGGGAAATTGGCGAGGAGACCGAAACACAAAGAAAGAACTGGAATTGTTTGTTGTCTAGGGCTTCAGCAAGACAGTGGTTATATTGTATTAGCAACGATTATGTGTTAAGAGGAGACAATTTGGCTTTGTTTTCATTAATGAGTATTATGCGGACTGATTTTACTCGCCTTATCAACAAAAGCACATCAAGAATTTGTGGAGCTCACACTGAACCTCCCTAATAAGCCACCGACGTACAAATACATATATCATATTGGAATTGTCAATAATTGAGCACATCATTGACAATTCAGACACCATGAGTCTTAGCGACTTAAGAAAGGCTTAGTGTGATCTTTCTCATGTAAACGAAAAACAAAGAAGCAACGGTGCTCCGATTGAACTAAGGCCTAATTTCAGAACTATTTTGTTGTTAATCCTGGGGGAAAAGCAGGGGGAATGGTGGTCTTGTGGGTAATTATATCATTGTGGCCCTCATGATCGATGGGCTTATTAGGCATTCCATCGATTGGGCCTTATGGATTAATTGAATTTTCATGACCTAGTTTCGGTCATTAGCCTCTTTATGTTTGGGCCCAAATTTTGGGCCGAGTGTCAAATAACAGGGATAACTAAATAGAAAAGTTACTATGTCAAAAGAAGGCTCACCTTATTTCCACCCTCTAAATGATTACGACTCTCTTGAGATTGTTGATCTGATGAAAATAATTTCAAGATAGCTTATTCAAAACCACAAATGGAAATGGTGAAAGTTGTTGTGCATTGAAAATGTAAAAGTCACATGTCATGAAATACACGACAATCCTTATTAATAAATAAATGATATTTTATTCTACTACCATGTACTTGTCTTTGGCAGTCAAGATAAAATTTAGGATATGATAAGATTTATCATATCCTGTTTTAGGTGATTGCCCATGATATGATAAAGTGGGATATAAGAGGGATATAGCCATGATAAAATTATTTCATACGGGAGGTGGGATAAAGGTGGATAGGATTTCTAATAATCCTAATGTATAAGTTATTTTTTTCGAATAAAAATTTTATTAAATTAATAAAAGTAAAATAGTATTAGAATATGAATAATATATGATTTCTAATATAAAAAATTCAAAATAACAAAAAATAAAAAATAAAAATAAAAATTATTTATTCCTATTTTTATTGATGTATTTGAATTTCTTTTTGTCTTATAATAGAAGTTTTATATATATACATAGTATTTACATTAAATGCATATTATTGTATTTTAGGGATATTAGTATAATTTACTATTCAATAAAATATTGTTCCGGAAGGATGGAAGGGCAAAAAAGAATTAAAAAAAAGGAAAAATATTGAAAAAATAAGCAATAAAAATGAAGTAGGCAAAAGTGTAATGAGAGATTCTTACCATCTCCCTTTGGGCAACTTTTAGGACAATAGACAAAATAGGATGTGAAAATATATGGCTTTATTATTACGATTCACCAAATAGTGGATAGGATGTAGCAAAACCCTAGATTTCATTTTATATCCTATCGAGTCCTAACTTGTCCAAAAATCTCCGTTTGGTCATCACTTGCAAAGAACTTTGGGATTTCAAAGTCCCTTGAGTAAATGCAATCATTTTTGGTAACATTTTTTGAGGCTTTTGTGGAGATGCAATTGTATCTCCAAAGCTTTCTAAAGCCCATTGGCGGAATGGAGCCTTGAACGTCCCTTGGGAAGTTGCATTCTCGGCATGCAACTTCCTAGTTTAAT
Organism: Rhodamnia argentea; assembly: GCF_020921035.1. Lineage (NCBI taxonomy): Eukaryota > Viridiplantae > Streptophyta > Magnoliopsida > Myrtales > Myrtaceae > Rhodamnia > Rhodamnia argentea. The sequence goes on along the minus strand of NC_063154.1, from coordinate 853,948 downwards.
GAAAATGTGAAAATTGCCTATTTTACCCTCATTTGTTAACCAAAATTCCAGCTTTGCCCTTTGTTAACCAAAACCCTATTTTCTCACTTTTCTCTCTAGTCCTCTCACCTCTCTCGACGGCCACCCTTTTTTTTTTTCCCTCTTCTCTCTCCAATCCTCTCACCTCTCTTGACAAATGCGAAAAAAAACCTCACGATTGCTCACCTCTCTAGACCATTCACTCATGCTCGCCTCTTGTCCCTTGAGGCCGCTTGCCTCTTTGCTGTTGGTTTGTCCATTCAATTACTATAATCAACGGATTCATAATTTATTTCAAGTTCCTGGGACGACGATTTTCGGATAAGATTATGTAGCAGCTAAATTATCCACCAATTATGATATGGTGTCTAATGCTTTCGATTTTCCTTTTTTTGTTTGTGATTGCAGGAAGACATCTCGGGCATGGATAAAATTCTCTTCCATTATTGAAGTTATTGATTTTCGGATAATATTGTGCAGCAGCCAAAGTTAAAGTTATTGTTTTTTTTTTCAACTCTTAACAAATTAAAATTAAAAGTTTTACATTGGTCACACTAAAGGACTTTGCAAATACATGTTCACCAAATAACATTTTTCCCAAAGTTACATCCCAAGACACTTTTCAATTACAACTTACCAAACAATATTTGCATTTTACTAAAGCCCTTTGGCCTAAGGCCTTTGCATTTCCCCAAAGATTTTCTGCAAATGATGAACCAAACGGAACTGATTTATTAAAACTTCATTTCCTCTCTTCAACTTACTAATTTGTTCAAGCTGATTTCTATGAAGGATATATTTGTAATGACTTTGAACCTTTATCGTAATGCTTGTTAAATACGATAATTTTTTTACAATCATAAAGAGTTCACGAGTTTTAACAAAGAATACCCTAAGAGATCTTGAACTAAAGAATTATATATTACAAGGAGTTATTCCACACTAAACTTTAGAAACACATAACAGATAGATGTAAGAAAATTGTCAAAAAAGTCCTAAAATTTTCACACTTTTGCCAATTCAATCATAAACATTTTAAGTTTGTCGATTCGGTCTTAAATCTTTTCACCTTTTACTAATTCAATCCTATTGGCAGAAAATTACCGACGTGAACGCTGGCCTTCCTACATGGCACCGTCGGCGCCGACATGGATAATATTTTAGGATTTTTTTAAATTTTTTTCTTTCCTTTTTTTCGCCTTCTGGGTTTAGGGGCTGGTAGCCCCGCCAGCCATCGATTGAGGGCCAAAACTTGCTAATGCGTAACTTAAACTAGATAGAAGTGGGCTAGTCATATAAAAAGTTGGTAATTTCATATACTAGGTGAAAAATTTAAATCGTTGGTGAGGAAGGTTAATAAGCATTGGTAGAGGATCAAAGAAGTTTTAAATAAGGAATATTAAGCGCTGAAAAGTAATGAAAAATATAAAAATGTAATTTGATATATAACATATGAAATTAACTAGTCATTTTTATTGTTTTCAAACTAAACTTGGTATAATGACCATTATAGGAAGGTTTTGATAATATCTATAATAAGCGGATGTGTTTCCACATGAGCAAACACTGTCCGTATTGGAGTCACATGGCACAACATGATTCCGAAAAGGAAACAAATCTTAATTGCATGGACATCACTACCATATTCTCTTTCTTCCGATTGTCTACATTCATAGCTAATTCGAATCCGATTCTGTACATTAAAATCACCATTAATCGTGGCACAACATGATTGCCAAAAATCCGGCTTACTCAGGTTGTTGAGACTTTCCCGTTCAACCACCAATTGCCATCTTCGTCTTCCGATTTTCCATATACACAGATCTTTGGAATCTGAATCTAGACATTAGAACCCCCATTAATACATCTCTCTCACTCTCTCTTGGCTCGAAGAGCAAGAAGCTGAGAGCAGAAGGAATGGAGAGAAACCCCAAAGCACAGTCTTCCCTTCTTCTTTTCTCTTTATGCATCTTGTCATCGCTTGTTCATGTACATGGAAAGAAGCAAGGAGAAGTTCTTGATTCTCTGTACAAAGCCAAGTCCAAGAAGTCTTGGATCGACACGAGCCTTTCTCAGGCGAGCGATCACCAGGAAATTCTCAATTCCAGGATCTATCGTCAAGAAGGACTCAAGGAGAAAGATAGGATCCAAGGGTTGCCTGGACAGCCGCCGGTCGACTTCGATCATTATGGCGGTTACGTCACCGTCGATGAATCGGCCGGTCGAGCATTTTATTATTATTTTGCCGAAGCGGGGCGAAATAAGGACTTGATGCCGCTTCTTCTATGGCTTAACGGAGGTGCGTGCCTTGGTTTTCTCAATTTCGGTTGAGCTCCAACGTCATTTTCAGTTTTAGAAAGCAATATAAAGTTTGCTTCTCTTCAATGCAACCATGTTACTCTCTTTTCTTTGGAACTTGTCACAGTTTTTATAGCCAAGATATATAATTGCATGGTAGTTTCAGGGACATGTTAGGCATATCTTAAAACGTGATCAATCGGTATACGTACTTTAATGCTACAATAATATAATGAATATAACTTTGTCACCAGAACTAAGCATGTTTCTGATTTTTGCGGTTGGCTTTTTATCGATTTTGAATAACTTCGAGCTGTCACATTGATTGCTTAATGAAGCAGGTGCTTTGAGCTCAAGCGTTGCTATATGATCACGATTTGCCATTTTCTAACTTACCTTATTCATCTTGTCAATTCCAACATATACAAGATATCATTTTTATGGTTATCTGTCGGCCTCATTATTTTGTAAATCCTCTTTAGCTTATCTTCTGGTGGGTTTAAGTGAGTAAAAGTTAGCTATTTATGCTGTTTTTTGCAGGTCCTGGTTGCTCATCCCTCGCCTATGGAGCAATGCAGGAACTTGGACCGTTCCGAGTCAATAGTGATGGGAAGACTCTCTATAGAAATAAATTTGCATGGAATATTGGTGAAGTATTTAAAAGAATCAAAAGTATTTCACCTTTTCTTTTTGCTGATTATTAATCATTTGTCTCTTACGAGTGCAGCTGCGAATGTGTTGTTCCTAGAGTCTCCGGCTGGCGTCGGTTTTTCTTATTCTAACACAACGTCGGACTATAGCACGAATGGAGACAGCAAAACAGCTGTAGACAATTATGTATTCTTGCTAAATTGGCTGGAGAGGTTTCCCGAGTACAAGAATCGCGATTTTTACATTTCAGGCGAGAGCTACGCGGGCCATTACGTGCCTCAGCTGGCTCACAACATCCTATACAACAACAGGAAGGCAAACAAGACCCTGATCAACCTCAAAGGGATTATAGTAAGTTGTTTTCATGAATCGCATAGTCTTTTTCTATATCAGATTGTGATATCGTTGGAAACACCTAAAGTCATTGGAAAAGCTTTAAGCTTACGCGTGTTTTTGTCTTGGTCTTTTGCGTTCTAATGAATGATTAAAAGCTGGAATTCATCGTGCACGTCTTGGTTGTTGTTTTTATGATTGGAGTTACTAGATGCTACTCAATTGTTCCATTTGCTATAATGTTCTTCAACTAACAACTAATCATGTGCTTATTGTAGTCAACATTACATTGGAATATTTGGTAGGAACGTTGCATCTCTTGATAAATAAATAGCGTGAATGCCTCATTATCGTTGCTGTAGCAGGTATTGTAATGTAACTAGTCGCGCCATAAAACATATCAGATATGATGCTTTTTGTCTTTTTCTTTTTTTTTAGAGGGGGGGAGGGAATCAATTTGATTCGATGAATGTAACATTAGTAGGTAATATTCTCTTGTTACTAACCATTATTGATTAGCACTAATCCAGTCCATTAAATCATCTGACATATGGATGAATGCAGATTGGAAACGCAGTAATCAACGACGAGACGGACCAGAGTGGGATGTACGAGTACTTCGCTACGCATGCGTTGATATCCGATGAAACATGGCATGCAATTCAAAAGTATTGCAACTTCTCACCAAATGTTACTGATCAAGTACGCCAATGCTTTTCGGCTACGTTGGATGCGGATAATGACGTTTCTGCTATTGACATTTATAACATCTACGCCCCTCTGTGCTCCTCCTCCAACCTGACGGCTCATCCCAAGCCGACCAACGTGAGCTCAAATCCCTTTGCTTTTTTTTTTCGCCACTCAAACTTTTGCACTTCCGAATGATGATATGCAAATTTAACTCAAATTTGCAATGGTTATAGAATTTCGGGTTGTTTTGTTTTGCTAGATCATGAACTTCGACCCGTGTGGAGACTCCTACGTGCATGCTTACATGAACAGAGAAGATGTGCAAGAGGCGCTTCATGCCAACGTGACAAAGCTCGATCACGACTGGGAACCGTGCAGCGATGTTGTCCAGAGCTGGGGAGATAGCCCATCCACCATCATCCCTCTCCTCCAAGAATTCATGTCCAATGGACTTCGCGTTTGGGTGTTCAGGTAAATAAAATTTGCGCACCATCCATGTTATAAGAGAAAGATTGCGACGAGAAGAAAATCAGGTAGAACCAATTAATGTTGAGTCATCAACAACTTTCGGCAATCCTTTGAGTGTGATTGAAGTGGGATATGACTAACGGATGATTGAAAATGCAGCGGGGACACCGATGGAAGAGTGCCGGTGACATCGACCCAGAGGTCTCTTAGCAAGATGAACCTCCCAACTAAGAGTCCATGGCGTCCTTGGTTCATTGGGGGCGAGGTGAGGCGGCTTATTCTTTTTCACAACATCGACCCCTTTGAGTTACATACCCTTTGGCTATTCTTGTCTTGGATCCCCTCCTCATAGAGGGGTTGGTTGGCTCGATTTGCTGAACGAAAATTAATCCGCACCGTGTTTAACACATACAGGTCGGAGGGTACGTGCAAGTGTACAAGGGAGACTTGACGTTTGCGACGGTTCGAGGAGCGGGGCATCAAGTTCCGAGCTATCAGCCCAAGAGAGCTCTCTCTCTCATCTCTCACTTCCTAGCTGGCTCTCTACTCCCAGTCAAATAGACCTTTCAATTTAGGAATTGAAGTACTTCGACGAAGAAATTGATGCGGAGAGGAATGCAAAAAGGGGGAAAATTGGCGAAGAGAAGGAACCAGAAAGAAAGAGTTAAACTTGTTTGTTCTTTAGGGCTTAAATAGTACATGGAATGTGTTCCATTGTGACTTTGTTTCCGTTAACGAGTGGCTTAATCAGCAAAACAATATCAAGAATCTGTGGAGCTCAGCCTAGTCTCAAATGTTTCAATATAGTTCTCTTTGAAATCACTACCGTGGATGATTTTCGCGATCTTATTTCTTTTTTCATCCTTTTTCTATCCATTGTCTTTTTCCTTTTTTCTTTTCCGTATCCCCTGGTTGGTCAAGTGACAATTCCGAGATCGTGGGACGACTTGAACATAATGGATAAAGTGATGGGGGAGCATTGGGCTCTATCAATCAACTTATGTTGACACGCAAGAATGTTTGCCGATTATGTGGAAAAGTTATTGATTAATGAGTTGTCGATTCTTTCTTTGCCGATCAATTATTGAGTTACTGATTCATCGAACTAGTTGCCGAATTGCTAATCAATAATACATGGTTATTCTCAGAAATTTCCTTGGATACGTGCTGATCTCTTGAGGTCGTTATTTTCTGGTCAAGGTTGGTGAACGAATTTCAGTCCAAGTTTTATGAGTTTTGGATATGTTGAAGGTTTCAAGAGTCAAGTTCAAATTTCTAGGTTTTTTAATGAATTTTCTAGTTCCTAGGTTTTTATTGTGTTTTCTAGTTCTTATGTCAATTAATGTTGGGTAGTTCTCATGACTTTATTGTTTGGTCTATTCCCTATGTAACATTCACTCTATAAATGGAGACGAATTCTCAAATGTAAGGCAGACGGTTTTGATTAAAGAAATTATATGAGGTTTGCCACCGTGTGAGCAAATATCTATCTCTAGCATCTGTATATTTGAAAGTTGGACTCTTCCTCGGTGGTGAGCCAAAGAAGCACTACATCTTTGGTCTTGTTGGTGAGCTTCTCCTATCTCAAAGCCCTGTATTATCGGCTGGTGATATTTTGTTGGCCTTGGTGGTGAATTTCGTCAATCCCGATCGTGATCCTTAGCCAGTAATATTTTGTATGTCTTGGTTCTAATTGTAATCTATCATGTATTTCCATTTACCCACCGACATCCATTCCTTACAGTCTCATCTATCCCTACTTCCATCGACCATCACTCAAGACATCGTTTGCCCATCCCACACACTCATGAAATCGGTATCAAAGCCTAAGGTTGAACTCGTTTTGAGTGATTTGTTATGTTACCCATTTCTTATTTCATCTCATACTTCCATTAAAAAAAATGGCTGGTTGTCATCAATGTGGATCAAATGTTGCGTTTCCTCAGCCTGAGAAAGAGACCTATGAGATGTGGAGGTGAATATTTTAAGGAGACAAGTGCAGCAATTGGAGGAGCATTTGCAATGCCTTGAACTTCATAAACATGATGTTTTGCGTCGGGGTTCTAGAGAAGCTCTCTTTGATAAAGAAGATGTCAACCGCTTCGTTGGATCTAGAACTCATGCTTCAAGCGAAGAAGACCTTTCTTGACTCAACTTCAAAGGCCTCATAAGATTCATCAAGATTCTTATGTGGACGTTGAAATTCTTGAATTCGCCGGAAAAATGCTTCCGAAAGAATGTATAGATTGGTTGCACAATGTAGAAAGAGTCTTTGAATACAAAGAAATATCAAATGATCGAAAAGTGAAACTTGTTGCTATCAAGCTCAAGAAACATGCTTCTATTTGGTGGGAGTACCTACAAAAGCAAAGTGCTTGCGAAGGAAGGAGCCGCATCACAACTTGGGAGAAAATGAAGAGAGAATTGAAAAGAAGGTTCTTCTTGGAGAACTATCGTCAAGATACCTTCCTCAATTTTCACAATTTTAGACAAAAAGAGCTGCCTGTGAAAGAATATACAGCAGAATTTGATGACCTCATGATGTGTTGTGATGTTTATGAATTAGAAAAGCAAGCTGTTGCCCGCTACCTTAAATTGGCGAAGAGAGGGAATAGGAAAGAAAGACTTAAACTTGTTTGTTCTTTAGGGCTTAAATGGTACATGGAATGTGTTCCATTATAGTTTTGTTGACACCAGAAATTATCCAAGGATACGCGTGGCAAGTACGTCAGGGAGTCATGATCAGCTAGGAAAAGGTGTACTGGAGCTAAATACGGATCAATCGGAAAGACGCCACATGTTATGGTAAATTCTGGCGTCATTCCTTTCAGAGCAAGAAAGAAAACGTGCCAAAAGGAGAAAAACCTCAAAAGATGGCGTGCAAAGTAGGCAACTGTCAATGATGAAATCAGCCTAAACCGTCGAAAGATAGGAAGACGTGTTGAAAGTGGAGCAGAAAGTGGAGAGCCGAAGGAAATAACCGCTCGATGGTTACCTAAGCTATTATATAAATGCTCTGCGTTAGACACAAAAAAGAGAGGACATAACAAACAAATCCTTATCTTTTCAATTAGCTTTTAGCCCCTTAGTCTAGCTGTAGTTTTCAGATTCTTGTTATTGATTCGATTTCGGCGAGTTTCATAACCAAAGGTAGGTATCGTCGATCAGATTCCGGCGTCTGCTCATCGGGTCCAAGATCGTCGATTCAATTCTGGTGTTGTAGCCTTCATCCATCATGTCTAGTACCGTCGATTAAATTTCAGTATTATGTTCTACGGCGTTCGGTGCTGTCGATTAAATTCCGGCATTGTGTCATGTAGTTTGGTTCGGCCTCGTCGATTCAATTCCGATGTCGTGTCCTAAGTTTTAACGCGTTGAAGGTTGTCATATATGGTGGACCATCGAACGTGTTAATTATCAAACTATCAAGAGTCCGTATTATGCCTATGATGTTAATATAAACATTCCTTGCATTTGACATTCTCTGTACAAAACAGGCTCGGAACTTCTTATTGGAAAACGAACAGCTTGAGTTCGATAAAAGATTTCTACGTTTGCAATCCTTTTGTGCTTCAACCCTTTTGGGCCAAAACTCAAAAGTCTGCTTAGGCCTGGTCGAAGGATTTTAGCGCCAACAAGTTTGTTTCAGTCAACGAATAGTTTAATTAACAAAACAATATCAAGAATCCGTGGAGCTTAGCTGAGTCTTAAATGTTTCAATATAGTTGTCTTTGAAATTGGTACCGTGGAAGATTTTCGCAAACTTGTTTCTTTTTTCTTCCCTTTTCTTTCCTTTGTTTTCTTTCATTTTTTCGTATCCCCTGGTTGGTCAAGCAACAATTCCAAGATCGTGGGACTACTCAAACATTATAGATAAAGTGATGCGGGAGCAATGGGCTCTATCGATCCTCATGACGATGCGCAAGAATAGTAGCTAATATGCGGAAAAGTTATTGATTAATGAGTTGTCGATTCTTTCTTTGTTGATCAATTATTGAGTTACAAATTCATCAAGCTAGTTGCCCGAATTCGATGCTAATCAACAACATATTGATGGGAGGTTATTCTAAGAAATTTCCTTGGATATTTGTTGATCTCTTGAGATGATTATTTTCTGATCAAGGTTAGTGAACGAATTTCATTATAAGTTTTATGAGTATTAAATATGTTGTAGGTTTCAAGAGTCGAAATTCAAGTTTCTAGGTGTTTTAATGCATTTTCTAGTTCCTAGGTTTTTGTTGTGTTTTCTAGTTCTCATGTCAATTAATGTTAGGTTTTTCTTATGACTTTAGTGTTTAGTCTCTTTCCTTAATAATCACTCTATTAATAGAGGCGAATTCTTAAATGTTAGGCAGGCATTTGATGAATGAAAATATATGAGATTTACCTCTGTGTGAGCAAATATCTGTCACTAGCATTTATATCCTTGGAAGTTGGATTCTTTCTTGGTGGTAAGCCAAAGAAGCCATGTATCCTTGGCTGGTGATACTAAGTAGGCCTTGGTGGTGAACTTCTCCTATTCCGAAGTCTTGTATCATCAGCCGGTTATATTCTGTAGGCTTTGATGGAGAATTTTGTCAATCCCGATCGTGATCCTCGGCTAGTGATATTCTCTATGCCTTAGTTCTGATTGTAATCTATCATGTATTTCCATTTAACCATTGTTATCCCTTCCACACACTCATCTATCCATACTTCCATTGATAATTACTCAATACATCATTCCCCATCCCACAAACGCATCAAATTGGTGTAAGAGCTCAATGTTGAAATACTTTTGAGTGATTCGTTTTGTTACCCATTTCTTATTCTATCTCATACTTCCATTAAAAAAATGGCGGGTCATCGTCAACGTGGACCAAATGTCGAGTCTCCTCAGCCCGAGAAAGCGACCTACGACATGTGGATATGGATGTTTTAAGGAGACGAGTATAGCAACTGGAGGAGCATTTGCAATACCTTGAACTTCAGAAATATGATGTTTTGCATCATGATTCAAAAGAAGCTCTCTTTAATGAAGAAGATGTTAACCCCTTCGATGGAATTGGAAGTCACGCTTCAAGTGAAGGAGAACTTCTTGGACATTGACATCAAAGGCCTCATAGGATTCATCAAGATTCTTATGTGAATGTCGAAATTCCTGAATTCGAAGGAAAAAAGTGCCAAAAGAATGCATGGATTGGTTACACACTGTAGAAAGAGTCTTTGACTACAAATATATGTCAAATGATCAAAGGGTGAAACTAGTTGCCATCAAGCTCAAGAAACATGCTTCTATTTGGTGGGAACACCTAAAAAAGCAAAGAGCTCGCAAAGGAAAGAGCTGCATCACAACATGGAAGAAAATGAAGAAAGAATTGAAAAGAAGGTTCTTACCCGAGAACTACTGTCAAGATACTTTTATCAAATTTCTCAATTTCAAACAAAAGGAGCTGTCTATGAAAGAATATACAACAGAATTTGATCACCACATGATGTGTTGTGATGTTTCTGAACTAGAAGAGGAAGTTGTTGCCTGCTACCTTAAGTGGTGAACTAGCCCTAATTTAAGGGTGACCATTCAGAATTCATGTGATATTGTAAATAACTACTGTTAAATATATTTTCTTTCCCTTATGATTGAGTAATGTAATATAGTAGATGGATGTGCTAATTACAGTTAGCCCTAGTTTATGGTGAACAAGTATAAACTTTGTGTCTCTACTTTTACTCTTTATTTCATTATGATTGTGCGTTTAATCCTAACAGTCGGTATCCTCCATCCTTTGTGTTTGAATTGGCAATCTTAATCCATGGTAAGACTGCCTTTTTATTTGAATTTCATATTATCTAATTTACGGATTATGATCTTTAGGTAGTTCAATTTTTGAATGATTTAATTTTTTATCAAGATTGCACGTTTAAATTGTCTGCATATTTTAGATTAATAAGATGCTTAGGTTAATTTGATTCCTCTTGTTTTCTCATTACGTTAACTGAGGCTTGTCGGGGTGTCGACCTTTGAGCCTATAATGTCTCATGCATTATGTATGATTTTTAAATATAATATATAGTCTCTATGCATGATTAGTCAAATCTTTTTTATTTGCATCGAAATATGGACAGCAATATGTTCTTAAAGAACGTCGATGAGTTTTTTCATATGGCATATATCATATTTGTTGGTGCATCTTGTTGACATTCATCATTTGCATATCATATATATATATATAACACGCATATTTAAAATCCAGGGTGCATTCGTAATTCATGTTTGGAATACTGCATATCAACCTCAAGAAGCAGATAAAATAGTTCATGGTTTTCATTGACAAGGTAAATTTCAAATAAAAGATGCCATTAGGGTCTCATATAAGTTGTATAATATTACTTAGTCCCATAACATTGTTTACGGGATCATAATCTGCATTTTGTTATTAACGTATGTTAGATTAAAATTTATTTAGTCATAGCATTTTCATCAAGTTGTGTGTATTTAGTGGTTATCAAGCCCATGTGAAGACATTAAGAGCCGAAAATCATGACTTTCAACACTAAATATGGTTATCAAAGAGAAAAAAAAATGGTAACAAAAGGAAGCTGTAGAATAATTTTCTAGTTGTAGATACATCTTCAATATTAAGCCACGATATCCATATTTGGTAACAAATCCTATATGATTCGATTAAATTCAATAAAAGGAAAGTATTTCTATAGTAAGTAAGCTGCATGTGTTTCCATATGAGCAAACGCTGTCTCTATTGGAGTCGCATGGCACAACATGATTCCGAAAATGAAGAAAATATTAATTGCATGGCTATCATTACCTAGATCTAATCAAGCTTACTCAGGTTGTGGGGACTTTCCCGGTCAATCACCAATTCCTGTCTTCTCTTCCGATTTTCTATATATGCAGCAAATTCTAATCCATATCAATATATAAAAAACCACTATTAAACACACAAACTCTCTCTCTCTCTCTCTCTCTCTCTCTCTCTCTCTCTCTCTCTCTCTCGTGGTTCGAAGGGGAAGAAGATGAGAGCACAGAGAATGGACAGAAACCCTAAAACACGCTCTTCTCTTCTTCTTTTCTCTTTCTGCATCTTGTCATCGCTTGCTCATATCCATGGAAGGAAGCAAGGAGAATTTCTTACTTCTCTATACAAGGTGAAGTCCAAGAAGTCTTGGATCGACACCAGCCTTTTTCAGGCAAGCGTTCACCATGAAATTCTCAATTCCAGAATTTATCTTCAAGAAGGACTGAAGGAAAAAGATAGGATCATCAGGTTGCCGGGACAACCGCCAGTTGAATTCGATCATTATGGCGGTTATGTCACCATCGATGAATTGCCCGGTCGAGCGTTTTATTATTATTTTGCCGAAGCCGGGCGAAATAAGGAATCGATGCCACTTCTTCTATGGCTTAATGGAGGTGTGTGCTTTAGTTTTCCCAATTTCGCTTCATTTCCAACCGTCATTTTCACGTTCAGAAAGCAATATAATGTTATCTTCCCTTCCAAGGCAACCATATTTCTCTCTTTACTTTGGAATTTATCACGGTTTTTAGAGCCAAGATATATAATGGCGTGGTAGTTTCAGGGGCATAATAGGCAGAGGTTAAACTTGATGAATAAAATAATGCACATAACTTTGTCACCAGAACTAAGCATGTTTCTAATTGTTGTGGTTGGCTTTTTATCGATTTCGAATAACTTCGAGCTATCACATTGATACTTAAAGCGTTGAGCTCAAGCGTTGCTAGATGCGTTTTACGTTTTTAGGTGCAATTTATAGTCAAAGTATATGAATATAAGTTATGATCACGATTTGCCAGTTTCTAACTTACCTTATTTATCTTGTCAATTCCAACATATACAAGCACAAATGAGCCATATGTATCATTTTTATGGTTATCTATCCACGTCATTATATTGTTAATCATGTTCAGATTATTTTTTGGTGCGTTTGAGTGAGTAAAAGTTAGCTATTTATGCTGTTTTGCAGGTCCCGGTTGCTCATCCCTCGCCTATGGAGCAATGCAGGAACACGGACCGTTCCGAGTCCATAGTGATGGAAAGACTCTCTACAGAAATAAATTTGCATGGAACATTGGTAAAGTATTTAAAGTAAAAAAACACAGTTTAGTGTTCTCAAAAGTATTTCACCATTTATTTTTGCTGATTGGGGGGATCAAGTATTTGTTATACAAGGGCAGCCGCGAACATGTTGTTCCTAGAGTCTCCGGCTGGTGTCGGTTTTTCTTATTCCAACTCAACGTCGGACTATCGCAAGAACGGAGACAGCAAAACAGCCGCGGACAATCTTGTGTTCTTGCTAAATTGGCTGGAGAGGTTTCCGGAGTACAAGAACCGGGATTTCTACATTGCAGGCGAGAGCTACGCAGGGCATTACGTGCCTCAGCTCGCTCACAACGTCCTAAACTATAACAATAAGGCAAACAAGACCCTTATCAACCTCAAAGGGATTATGGTACGTTGTTTTCATGAATTGCATTGTCTTTTGTCTATATTAAACTTTGGAATTATTGGAAACAGCTGAAGTCTGAACATTCACAATTGGAAATGCTCTAAGCTTGCATGTGTTTTTGTGTTGTAATGGCTAGAAGTCATCATGCACGTCTTGGCTATAAAGTTACTTTCCATATTGAACCTCATAAAAAATGTACAGAAATCTTGTTATCTGTCATAATGAGCAGAACAGGTGATTTTGGCTGTTGTTTTCATGATTGGAGTTGCTATCTGCTACTCAATTGTTCCATTTGCTATATGGGATTCAACTAAAGGCTAAGCATGTGCTTATTGTAGGCAACATCACATTGGAATATTTGGTAGGAACGCTTCATCTCTTAATAAATAAATAGTGTGAATGCTGCATCTCTTATTGGGTGGTCAAATTTTGATTCGATGAATGCAGCATTAGTCGGTAATTCTCTTGTTCGTATGTAGCCACTATTGATTAGCACCAATTCTGGGCATTGAAGCCATTCCTCGTGACTCATTATATCTATTAAATCGTCGGACATTGGTAGATAGATGAGAAAAAAATAATAGGATTGGTTTTAACTGAGGATATATATGGACGCATGTAGATTGGAAACGCAGTAATCAACGATGAGACGGACAACAGAGGGATGTATGAGTACCTCGCTACGCATGCATTGATATCTGATGAAACATGGAACGCAATTCAAAAGTATTGCGACTTTTCACCAAAAGTCACCGATGAAGTAAGCCAATGCAATTCGGCTACGTCGGATGCGGACAGTAATGTTTCTCGAATTGACATCTACCACATCTACGCCCCTCTGTGCTTCTCTTCCAACCTGACTTCTCACCCCAAGAAGGCCAACGTGAGCTCAAATTCATTTCCTTTTTGTTTTCCACTCAATCTTTTGCACTTTTGCACGATAATATGCAAAACCCTACATAAAATTGGCGATGGTCATAGAATTTTGAGTGGTGTTTTGTTTTTGCTAGATTATGAACTTCGACCCGTGCAGCGAGAAGTACGTGCATGCGTACATGAACAGAGAAGATGTGCAAGAAGCGCTTCATGCCAACTTGACGAAGCTCGATCACGACTGGGAACCGTGCAGCGATGATGTTATCGAGCACTGGGGAGATAGTCCTTTCACCATCATCCCTCTCCTCCAAGAATTCATGTCCAATGGACTTCGCGTATGGGTGTTCAGGTAACTTGAAAAAGACATGTTTTTGTCTGTGGGTGATTGAAGTCTGGTATGACTAACAAATAATTGAAAATGCAGTGGGGATATGGATGGGATAGTGCCGGTGACATCGACCCAAAGGTCCCTTAGCAAGATGAACCTCCCAACCAAGAGTCCATGGCGTCCTTGGTTCAGCGGGGGTGAGGTGAGGTGGCTTATTTGTTTTCACGACGTCGACCCCTTTTAGTTACATACCTTGATCATTCTTGTCTTGGATCCCCTCGTCGTAGAGGGATCAATTGGCTCGATATGCTGAACCAAATGTAATCCGCACCGTGTTTAACGCGTATAGGTCGGAGGGTACGTGCAAATGTACAAGGGAGACTTGACGTTTGCGACGGTTCGAGGAGCGGGGCATCAAGTTCCGAGCTATCAGCCCAAGAGAGCTCTCTCTCTTATCTCTCACTTCCTTGCTGGCTCTCTACTCCCAGCCAAATAGGCACTTCAAGTGCTTGAAGATGATGGATTGATCCTTGAGGATTCACTTTTCTCTCTATTTTCTTTTTCTTTCTTTGGTAATTCATAGGGTCGCGCATGTAAATGTTCCGTTTATTTGGAATTCAAGAACTTCATTGTTTCTATTTTAACGGAGAAATTGAAGGGGAGAGGAATGTAAAAGCAGGGAAATTGGCGAGGAGAGGCAACCACAAAGAACGAGTTGAACTTGATTGAAGTCTTAGGGCTTAAACAGTATATGGAATGTGCTCCATTTTAGTTTGGTTTCGTTAAGGCCCTCGCATATCAAGAATAGGAGTGATCGGTTTTAGGGTGAGACCCCATCTAGATTGGGGAACCGGACCAGAATGGCCGATTCCCAATGGGAACTGGCCCATTTGGTCCTGGAACCGGACCGACCGGTCTGGTCCGGTTCCTGTGTGATTCCAATGGATCGGCTGCATTTGAGGTATACTTCCAAACCCATTCTGGTCTTGAGACAATTGAAGAAACTGAGAGATATTTGAGGGTTTGTCTCGATTTTAGGTTGGACTCAAAGAAAGGGAGCTGGGCTCAAGGGAAAAGAGAGATTGAGGGTTTCAAGAACAAGGATCCTATTTGGCCTCTGGAGGAGGGTGAAGATCAGGCCATCCTTGTCCTGGTTGTAGCGGTCGAAGGTGTTGCAGATCTCTACCTCCGAGGAGGACTAGTCGGATCCTCAGAAGGTCATGAACTTGGCGTGGCTTGATGAAACCGTCCTTGTCAGAGTCGATATCCTCCATGGTGAGGTCAATCTCGGTAGAGGAGGAGGCCAAGGACAAAGCAAGAGAGAGAGGCAAGACTAGATCGCGAGAACGAGGCTTTGAGCGAGAGGGATGCGACTCGGGTGAGTGGTGGTGTCGAGGCTGCGACAGGTGTGAGAGATTGAGAGTGAATGAGCATGAGGGTAAGACTGGGGGTTTGTGAAGAATGGATTAGGGTTTTCAGGTTAGGAAAAGAGGTGTGTTCGAGGTGACGAGGGTTTGTGAAGAAATGAGAGTTTTCAGGTTTTTAGCCTTGGAAAACAAATAAAAAAATGGGTCCAATCCAGGTGGTCCGGGTGAATGATTCCACTCTTGGAACCGGGAATCGGACCAAAACTCACCGGTTCCAATTTTAAGGAACCGTGAATCAGATCAGTGCCATTAAGAACTATCCGGACTAGAGGGAACCATTTAGAACGAGCTAGTTCGGTCCAGTTTGAGCAATTCCTTTTGCTCACCCCTAATCAAAAGTGTGGGGAGCTCATATCGAGTCTCAAATATTTCAATATAGTTATCTTTGAACTATAGTTAAAAGATTAGGAACGCAATTGACCAAATTAAAAAGTTTAGAATTGAATTGACCGTCTAACTCAAGCCACGATTTCAAGTTTATAGGAAGATTCCAACATAACGGATAAAGTCACATCATGGACGAGCACATGTGAACTACCCTCCTACGATGGCATGCTTTTGAAAGAAGGAAACTAACGCTTTCTTTCCAGATTTTTGAGCTGAAGATTTATGAAAGAAGATATTCAACCAACTATGAGCGAATTCATGGAAAGAAATATGGGGAAATTCGTGATTAAAGAGCATATTCTAGGCCATATATTTTCGGTGGAGTTTTGTTAGGCGGAGGGAAGCTATGTCAGATAGAGCAAATTCTTCGAGCACAAAAGAGACTGAGAGGAAAAAGTAAAAAAGAGGATTCGGCGACCATAGCTCCCGGGTAGAATTAGGAATAGGATCGAATCAGCTATAGGAACCGGTTTAGTTCCAAGTTCATTGGAAATTGGTCCGATTCTCGGTTCCATGTTTTTTTGGAACTTGTACTATGTGATTCGGTTCGCAATTCCCACTCGGGAACCGAATCGAGAATCGAGAACCGAGGAATTGGATCGAGAACTGAAAAAACAAGTTGAGAGCCGGACCAGAAACCAAGGCAACCCTAAAATAGAGCATGACATGTACAATATTCCATGACGCTTGGGTGAATGAAAAAATTATTCCTTCCTCCGAGAGCGACTCCTTGGCTTTCATCATGGTTTTTGACTTCTCCAAGAGCATCACATTTAGTTTTTCTGTTACGTGTTTTAGACTTTTTATTATTTATTTTATTTTAGAAGTTACTATTTTATGGATCATTGCTATTGAAAAATGGTGATTTTTATTGTCACGTCCAATCTCGTTTTGTTAAACGGTCAAATAATAAATAAACAGAACAATAAAATAAATAAGACACCAGATATATGTGGCTTGATCGTAGATACTTATATCCAAGGGAAGAGCAACAATGAATTTCACTGTAATCAAGCGATACACGGAGATTACAAAACACACTCTCGAGTTACTCAATCACTCTCGGTGTATTCTAGCGTCAATTACATCCAATAACGCACACAGTATTTAGCCCTCGGTTTCTAGTGAAATAATCTCTCAATCTCATAAATGAATTATACAAATCTAATGACAAGATTTAATCGGCTAAAAAACACTAAAAGATATTAGCGTAATTTCACGAACGAAGAACCCACAGATAAATCCCAAACAAGTGCTCACACACGGCGCTTCAATAACTGATTTCTCGTATCCACCCAAGCAATCCCCTGAAAATATATAAACGTGCGCATTTGCCAAGGAAATGTCAAAAAACTAATGTCAACAAAGTTCAAGTTGACCGAATACCTATCAGATTCTTATATATGTTGAACCAACCAATCTTTCTTGTTTTACTGACCGAATTCCACACGGAAATATATTTTCGTGATCTACAAAAAATCTGGTCTTATCTTTTTGTTGACCGCTCACTTGTTGCACACTGATTCAAAATCAAGATAAGTTCAGGAAATCACCGAATCAAGAAATCTATATTTCCATGGACATCCACATATATCCAATTTCAGATTTTTGCTTCGGGCTCAAACTTGAGACATATTTTAACAATCTCCCTCTTGGCTTGACGTTTGAACCAGGTCATAATTACTTCGCTAATAATTCGAACTTCAGCTGCTACTCTCCCATAGCCCTAATGGGTTGAACTGCCACAGATGCCTTCCAAGTCCAAGCTGCACTTGAACTTTGCCATAACCGAGGGCCTCATTAAAACACCAACTGCACATGTATCTTTGACTGCTCCATAAGAACTTTTTGACACAAGCTCCTTAACCACATATTAAGGTGCCCAGGAGCTGTAAGTTGAATCCTTTCTCAGCTCTCGTTTACTCGCCTCTCTTTCCAATTTTACTTTTCCTCCAAATTCGCAATTTTCTGATGCTTTTTTTTTCCCCCTCTCTATAATCATCAAGTTCAAACGAAGCGCTGCTTGCAAGAAGTTACTTGACATCAAAGGTGCCCAGGAGCTGTAACTTGAATCCTTTTTTGGGTGGGAAATGTTGGATGTTTTGGTTGGGTTGTCGCTCTTCTTATGCGGAATTCTTTGAAGCTCTTTGTTCGGTTCTTTGCTTTTTCACCATTTTTTGTGATTGGATGTATTTTGGGTATTGTTGAATTGATCGAGTGGGTATTGGCCCCTGTTCAGTTCCTTGTGTTTGGGCGTTTACTGCAATTATTCTATGTGTTCACAGATGGAACTATTGCTCTTGTCGCTCATGTGATGTTGAGACTGCTATGGATGCTTGTCTTCCAATTGGAATTACTTGCTACGATCGATTTTGGTGAACATGCTTGTAAAAGTGATCACACGATTTACAGTAATGGAAATAGCGACGACGTTTGATATGCTTTTGCATTTAAGTATCTGAAGCGCAAAATTTGATTTTTATTCTTTTAGGTACTCATTTTTTCATTGTCC
The DNA here is from genome assembly GCF_020921035.1 of Rhodamnia argentea. NCBI lineage: Eukaryota > Viridiplantae > Streptophyta > Magnoliopsida > Myrtales > Myrtaceae > Rhodamnia > Rhodamnia argentea. Next base: position 835,494 of record NC_063154.1, on the reverse strand, counting down.
CCTCTATCTTTCTTTGGGGACCTGAGTGAGTAGCAATAGTTATTTAGGCACTTGTTGCCCAGAATAGCATATCAAAAACTGCAGGATCTAATTCCCTGAATTGCTAATACTAAACTGTTGAATGGATTTTAGGGACAACAGATCAAAACTGCAATCGATAGGGAGTAATTTTCTCTGCTTTTACATTCCTCTCTCAGCATCAATATCTTCGATAAAATAGAAATAACCAAGTTCTTCGAGTTAAGGTTTTGCATATTGTCGTTCCAAAATGCAAAAGTTTGAGTGGGAAAGGAAAAGAAAAAAACAAAAGCAAATGAATTGGAGCTCACTTTGGTCTTCGTACCATAGAGGGGTGTAGATGTTCGTAAATGTCAATGCTAGCCGAGTTGCATTGAGGTTACTTCATCGGTGACATCTGGTGAAAAGTCGATTTGCGACTTTTCAATTGCATGTCATGTTTCATCGGATATCATACATCGCAAGAGTCACAAACCAAATGGTGTTTGCTTCGAGCAGAAAAACCTTGTGGTGGGAAATGACTGCATTTCCCCAGAAGCTCAACCAGTTGTAGCTTCGTGGCGCCCGCCACCGTAACATCGTATTTTTGACAAAACCCAAACAGCCAGGGTAACTAAGCTTGAAGGTGGCCTTGAGGAAGAAACCAAAAATGAAAGGCTAATTGGCTGAATGAGACCGTGTGGAGAATCAGAGCTGTACCAAGATCCACTACCTACCCATGTACGCTAGCTAAGCATATGTACGTGCTGAGAGACAATGGCGATCTCTACAGAGTCAAGTTTCGCATCAAGAAAAACGGCCTAAATGAGCGACAGAGCGAGTGTTGTTCAGTCCAGTCCAAGGTTACCTGACTCAGGTGAGCCCCTGTTCGCTGGACCAACTTCCTCCTCCCCTGGATTACCCCCACCCCCACCCCCACCACCACCAGCCGGTCGAGGCTGATCGTGGATGAAATTCTGCCTTAGCTGCTTCCACAAGACACAGGCAGGCTCACCATCCTCAAAATGGTCTGGATTCTTCAATTCATGTTCCGTGTAGCCCAGTCCACTACGGAAGAAATTCCGTGCAGCATTGTTACTCTGCCTCACATTTACACGCACCAATTCGGCATCATTAACCTGTTCAACATCATCCAAAGTACGGGTAAGATAAATAGACTCTATATGATCTAGTCTTAATCTCTTGTTAGTGTCAAATGGGGCAATCGACTCCGATCGTGAAGTGGAAGGAAGGATCCCCTCAAGGGCATGCCAAATCCCTCTTGCAGATTTGATCCCAAACGCAATGATTGCATTGGAGGAAAAACTAAAGATAACCGTAACAGATTGAAAAAGGAAAGAAACAGAGAAAACCCTAAAGCTCCGATCATCCCTGCACACCGCGGAACATCGCACAAACAGAGTATAGTAATACTAATTACGCTTTTACGAAAATCTTTAAAACCAGACATCCCTAACCAGAGACTCTCCTACAAAAGTGAAGAAGAACAAACGAGAAATGTACCGACGGGAATACCTCCATCAATTGAGAGTGAGCAACGTTCACGAGCTTCGAGGTGAGGCCGCTCCGGCGATAAGGCTGCAAAACAGCAATGGACCTGATGTAGCCGACCCCTTTCCTTCCCTCCATATCGTCCATATCAGCCATGACGTAGCCGACGATCCGGCCATCAAGGCCCTCCCGCAACCCTCCCGCAACCCATTGGAGATGAGGCCAGGTGAGGATGCCGATGGCGAACTGCTTTATCAAGTAAGCGTCGCCCTCGGACAAGCACTTCTGGCTGCAATCTTGAATTTGGAGGAGATCGTCCGCCTTGGCCCTGCGTATGCAAGCCGCCATTGCTGATCGTGGAACGGGATTTTGGGTTTCGGGAGAGTCGTCAGAGTTTGGGCGGGACGATTCTGTTTTCAGTTTCCAAGAAGAAAGACTGTTTTTGGGGGAAGGTCGGTGCTAGAAACTTTTCACTATCTCTTAAAAAAAAAACAAAAAGGAAAAGGAAAATTCCTGCCAAAAGGCAAAAAAAAAAAAAAAAAACAATTACTCAAAAAGTCCAAAACCTATTGTATTTGTGCCAATTCAGTCATAAACATTTTGATGATTTGCCAATTTAGTCATATATCTTTTGAAGTTTTGCCATTTTACTCCTAAACCTATTATTTGAGTAATTGGCCGAAAAGACTAAATTGGCAATTTGTTAAAAGATTTGGGATTAATTTGACAAATCATTAAAATGTTTAAGACTGAATTGACATGAGTAGAATGTTTAGGACTTAATTGACACAAGTGCAATATGTTTAGAACTTCTTCGATAATTTTCCCGCTTATTTAGAAATAAGTTTGGCCGTGCAGGAATTTTCTATTGGCCACTTGGACTGAATAACTTGAGGGAGGGAAGCATAGTCTTCACTCTAATTACGAGAGGGCCAGGCATATCAAAATTCTAATTTAGTGATAACATCATAATTTTTCTTTCAATTTGCTAGAACAACAACCATCATGTCATCACACATTGCCTTTCCTCTTCGTTCTTTTTGCTCCTTTTCTCCACAACTGGAAAAAAAAAATATAAATAAAAAGAGAACCTAAAATCGTCTTCAAAGGTGGAGCAGCTTCTAGTGAAATTCATGCATTTTCTGAGAGCCTTCTTCACTTTCTTTTATCTATCCCTCCTAAAGAAGAAGAAGAAGAAGAAGCTGATGATACTGGTTGGTCCATGACGTAACTCGAGACTAGTTCCCCCGTGCTTTGATCCAAAACACGCAGCACGCCGTCTATTCCACCAACAACCAGAATCGACATGTCATACTGCATGTGTCCCAGTGAGTACAGCATGTTTGGGCTCACTCGTCTTTCCCACAGAACCCCCATTTTCCCGAGTAATTAGCATCAGCTGCTTATTTTTTGAAGGGTATCGAATATGGGGACCAAATAAACCAAACCCACCCCCCACCACACACACTCTCTCTCTACATGTTCAGAGATGGGGAACATTCTTGATTTCATTAAGGTACCAATTGCAGAGAAATCAGCTTGCATGTTAATAAGTTGAAGAGAGGAAATGAATTCCATATACAACACGAATGGAAAATAACATATGGCGGTGGAATAAACTATCATTATTTTGATTAACAGAGATTGTTTGTCTTTCATGACAATGTATGGCTTTTACATTTTCAATACATAACTTTCACCGTTTCCATTTGTGATTTTGATTAATTAGTTATCTTGGGGTTATTTTCTTTGCTCAACAATCTCGACAGTGCTATGCTCATTTAGAGGGTGGAAATAATGTAAGCCTTGCTCTGACATGGCAACTTTCGTTTAGTTATCAGTTGATGTGGGTAAAATATGCACGAGCACATCAGCAGCTTTGAAAACACTAAACATTTTCTCCACGTTCCTATAGCCTAACCTAAATCATTTCCGCCCGCATATGTGCCAACTCAGCTTTCTAAAATTGAAATTTCAAGTTCAGAGACTAAGGACCAGCAACAACCAAAATGATAAGATGCCCCTGAATTCCAAGACAAAGCTAAAAGCTATAAATAAACGACTTCACATTGACGGTAACCCCGAATTCTCAGCTGTAAAAGTTAACTGAACTGAAATAGCTCGATGATCAAAAAGTAAAAACAACCTAGGCCTTGAGGCAGCAGACAGCCTGGATCTCTTCTTAGCCAAGCTCTCGCTATGGTGATCACGCCGCTCCTTCGACGCTACCAGGTAGTCAGCTACCTCTGCCTTTGCCTTGGCAATTCTCTACTTCTTGTTAGCAATTCTCTTCACGCTTCCTTTGTAATGTCAATGGCGTAACTGCCTCCTCTTAATCTTAGGTGCTTTGACATATTTCCGCATGTCATCTTCCTTCGACAGGTCAAACGAGATACGAACATCATCGGGAGCCAGCCCTCCCTGCTTCATTGGAAACCCTTGTTTGTCACAGCCTCCCATCATCTTATACACGTAGCCGAATTGCTGCCTCACATAGAGGATAATCAATAATTGAACTGACAAGAAAAAATCGCCGAAAAAGCTCCATAGAACTATTGCAGACACATACCTCAACCCGAGCAACTTCAATTTCTTGTGAGATCCTCTTGTCAAAGTCGGCCCGACTGCATGGAAAAGATTATAAAGACTGTCATTACTCCACATCCCTTTTCTATTGCTATAGAGAAAGTTGGCCATTAACCTCTACAGATGATGATATTTCCGATGAAATCAATGAAATAGAACTTAAGATTTAGGGGATCCATTAAATTGTTATGATCCAATCCTTAAGTATGAAATGCAAGTGATGCTGGTTTCCATACAATAAGATCAAGTGCCGCAGCACGGCCTCTAAGAACTTGAATAGCCAGATAAAACCAAATTGTATCCAAAATGTAGAAAAAAAAATTTCTCAGTTACCTTTCAGAGCCAAACTAAATGAACAAATGTAGTCCGCCAGCTTTGGACATGTCTAAGCAATAAAGAATTAGCTTTTCTTTAATACTAACAATTGGATCAGATATACATGCAAAAAGATCAAATTTTTATGCGCAGTGTATTTCTAAAACAATGAGGTTCATCTGGACCAAGGCTAAAAGCCAGAGTTGGAATTCTACAAATAATCCAAGTTTTGCAAATTGCATTTATAACTAGACTAAAAGAACAACACTTGGCTACCAAAACCCATAGTACCATCAATGCTTCGACATTCGCTACGTAATAAACAACTCAGAAATGTATCATCCTATCAGTAACTTTCAATTTCTTTCCCCCTGTTTAGAGTTTAAATCAACAATAAGCAACTTTTCTCAACCCAATTTGGAATATCCCCAAAATTACTCCATATCGATTACCCCATCCCACAATCTGTCCCTACAATCCATTCAACATTTTGGTATTGGCAATTCATGAAGGCAATTGTGTAGTCCATAGAAAGACTCAACTTATAGCTTCTGGTCATTTTCGATCTGAAGCTTCTTCTGGCAACCAGTGGTTGGATTCACTAGAGTGAACTTGATGATTATAGGGAGGGAAAAGAAAACGCATTAGAGAATTGCGAATCTCGAGCGAAAGAAAAACAGAAATAGAGGCGCGAGTAAACGAGAGTTGAGAAAGTACCTTTATGTTGATCGTTGAGAGAATCGGAGGGGGGGAGCGATTACAGCAAAGGACCAATTCGCACCACCAAGAAGTCGCTTTTGGCCGCCTGAGCAGAGCGGGGATTTCCACGCGGACAAGGGTTTCTGCCGTGCTTGTATACAGTGCAGTGTGTTCTGGCGGTCGAATCTTTCCATGGACTAGAATGGTTGATTCCATGGAAGAGCCAAAGGGGATTTTATATTAAACAAGGGCCTCAACAAGTGCCCTAGTTATTTTAAAGAATACTCTACCATAGCTATTTTCTTTATTTATTCCTTTCTGAATTTTTTTCATTATTTTCTTTCTCATTTTTTTTCCCGAGAAAAAAAATTATTAGAAAAGTTCTAAACTTATTGAAATTGTGTCAATTTAATCCTAAATATTTTTCAATTTTATCAATTCGGTGCATTATGCCCGCAATCTCTTGCCGCGGCTAGGCAAGGGTCGCGAGCTCTCGTCCAGCGGCCAGCAAGGGCTTGCAGCCCCAAACAAAACAAAAATGAAAAGAAAAAAAAATATGCATAATTTAAAAAAAAAAAAAAAAAGAATGCAAAAGTTTGAGTGAGAAAAGGAAAAAAAATAAAAGCAAATGAGTTTGGAGTTCACTTTGGTCTTCGCAGTCAAGTTGGCCGAGAACCACAGGGGCGCAGATGTCGTAAAGTCCAATGCCAGCCGAATTGCACCGCCGGACGAGAACCTCCGAGGGGCTGATGTGCTGGTGCATGTTTTGCTTACATCAACTGATATTCGTTGATGTGGAATGAAAAAAAAAATTGGTAATCTGCTGTGTTCAGCGATGATGGGAATTCTCTTTGCTTCATTGGATTTGCCGAGCTTTGACCTTAGCTTGCCGTCTGGTGGAACTCGATTTGTTCACTAGTACGCTGCGTTACATGGAACATTCTTACCGTTGCTGTCTCCTCAAACAACAAATTGAGTTCCACCAAGCATGCTCCCCCCCCCCCAAAAAAAAAAAAAAGACTGTAATCGAAGTACCTTTCGAAAATATATGGATCAATAAGTGAACCGACAAAAGATATGGGGCAAATGTCTCACGAAGCAGTCTATCATTTCGTGTAAAACTGGGGATTTGTTGAACCCTTGTGATGCTTTCAATCGCTTCCTCATTACTCGCTTGCAGATCATATGCTATATACTCGCCAAAAGGTACTAAAAACTGCACCGCCGGAGATTCCCTTCACCCGAATCCCACGGTTCGCAGGAGACCAAGGCTTTGAAGAATGTCTCTTCACTTCTCACACAAAACTCACGCGTGGGCATAGTCACGCCACCATATAGAGCCGACGGTGGCCAATGTCCAACCATGCTGAGGGACTCTGATCCAACTTTTGATAATGAAGTCCCAAGTTTGTTTATAGGCACAAGACAAATCGACCCCGAGTTAGGTCGCCTTTGGTTGGGCTTTAGGACTTTAGGTCTTTAAAATCCTCATGATAAAAAAATTTCAGACCATTTTTTGAAAAATGTCAGCTTTAACAAAGCGGCAGGTGACTTTGAGGAATAATGAACATCTTTCCCTTTCAATTTTGTCCTCAGTAACATTTACAATTCCTAATTTGCAACTGTTCGTCTTCTCTCTCTGGAAATTGATGTTACAGATATGGTCGCCAGTGAAGCTCTATCGAGGGTTGCACGACGAGAAAGCACCGCTGCCCATGGTCAATGAGCCACATCGACGATTGCAGGTCTATTATGCGAAACCTGGAAGGTTGCGGCTCAGGCAAGATCTGGCAAGTTGACGGCCGCCAAGGTTGATGGTCGCCGAGGTTGAGGCTCACCGGCACTCTCTCCCATCCATTTTCCCGTTGCATTTTCAATCACGCACAAAAGTCTTGGGCATCTTCCCTATTCATGCATGCATACACGCAGTTGTCGCGAAGTTCGTGATCTGGCAAAACACAACGCAACCCAAAACTCTTTGGTGGAAATGTACTGGCTAACTCGATTAGTGGCATTTGGTGAGAAGCCGCAATACTTTTGAATTGCAAGACCTGTTTGTTGGCCGTCCAAAACGGCCACTCGTTGTCGTCACCGTAATAAAAAAACTAGCCCCTTTATGCTGGTCTAGGGATTATTCTTAATAGCCAATCCGATCCTATAAAGTCTCAAACACCGAATCATGACAAGAATCGCATAAAACTGTATGCAGAGCCGTCCATAGTCACTAGTGTTCTCAACTCTACTGATATGGATTCAATATGATAGTGTGACAAATGGATGACACCTCATAAAAGAGTTATTTTATGTGTTATCCCCTTTGTTAGGCACATTCTCTTTCCTTAAGTGTCACGAAACCTTATGTGCAGCAAAAAATGTCTTTATGGTTCCAATGAACCTCGATATGTCTTTCATTCATGGTTACCATACCTTACGTATAACAAGACATATCCTTAAGGTTAATAGTTGAAAGCCCCCTAGCCTTTACTCAAGGTTTTACACAATACCTTGATATTTACACCACATACATGTATTCAACTCAAGTACTTCATTGCATGCAAAAAAGTTGATACATATCAGAATGTTACAAGATGTAACATACACAGATGCAAACTGTATTATAGCATGACAAAAATAGCTCCCCACTAAGCAATGGCATCTAATGATGCTCCTAGGCCCATGTTAATGACATGTCGTTCAAATACAAAAGGGTGAAGGATTTTCGTGAGTGGGTTTGCAATCATATTATCTGTAAAAATATGCTCTATTGCAATGTCACGACTCTGTACTTTCTCCTTTAAGGTCAAGTATTTGACCTCCATATGTTTACACCCCTTGAGACCTTTGTTGTTGTTGATAAACAACACTGCAGTTTGATTGTCATAATATAACTATATGGGTCTATCCACAAAATCAAAGACGGTCAACTCTCTAATGAGATTTCGGAGCCAAATAGCCTAAGTAGCAGCCCAATAGCATGCTATAAACTTCGAATGCATAGTAGAGAATGTCACATTAGTCCGCTTTTGACTTTTCCATGATACTGCATCTCTTGCTAATATAAAGATATACCATGCCGTCGATTTCCTCTCATCCCGACAGCTAGCAAAGTACGTATTCGAATACCCTACTAGCTGTAGGTCGTGAACATGTTTATAGAATAGCATATAGTCTTTTGTCCTCTTTAAGTACCTTAGTACCTTCTTAGCAACAACCTAGTGATCGTATCCTAGATTTGACTAGTATTTGCCTAGAAATCTAGTTGCATAAGCAATGTCCGGTTTAATGCAAACTTGAGCATACATGATACTTCCAAGTGCACTAGCGTAAGGTACATTCCTCATTTAGGCTTTCTCATCATCTACATGAGGACACTGCGACAGACTAAATTTATCACCCTTAACGACGGGAGTAATTCTTGGCCTACAATCTTAGCTATTGAATTTGTTCAAAATACGATCAACATATGCCCTCTAAGACAAGCCCAATAATCGACGGCATCATCAAGGCCCTTCATGTCAAAATTCGTTGATAACATTCGTTTTGCCTCATGTAGTAATCCAATATTACTGCTCGCAAGCAAGATGTCATCAACATAAAGTACGAGAAAAATAAATTTTCTCTCACTGACCTTGCAGTATATACACCGATCCAGCTTGTTCTCAACGAAGCCGAATGAAGTGACAATACTATGAAACTTCAAATACCATTGTCTAGAAGCTTGCTTAAGCTCATAAATTGGCCTTTTCAATTTACATACAAGGTGACTTGAATCATCGGCTGCAAAACCTTCGGATTGTACCATATAGACCTCTTCATCAAGATATCCATTCGGGAAAGTAGTTTTAACATCCATCCGGTATAACTCCATATCAAAATAAGATGCTAATGTCATGATCACTCTGAAAGAATCTTTAGAAGAGACTGGAAAAAACGTTGCCCCGTAGTCTATGCCTTCTCTTTAAGTGAATCCTTTGGCTACTAGTCTGGCATTAAATTTCTCAATTTTTCCTTTGGAATCCCTTTTGGTCTTATACACCCATTTGTAGCCAATGGGCTTGTGGCCTTCAGGCAATTCAACAAGCTCCCAAATACCATTATGTTTCATAGATTGCATCTCGTCTTTCATTGCGTCTATCCACAAACCAGCTTCAGGACAAGAAACAGCTTTTGTATAAGTCACTGGATCAACCACACAACCGACATCGTAGTCATGCTCTCCTAAATATACTATAAAGTTCGGTGGTATAGCTGATCGTTTCTCCCCGGTGGATCTCCTAAATGAAGTTACTACAACCTCATCCCGAATCTGAGGGGTTTGAATAACTTTATTGGGAACTATTTCAGCGATAGGATCCCGGACCTCAACGGACTCGGTTTGTGGTGTGGGAGGTTTCACAACTGTTTGTATAGGGAGAGAAATTGATACGGCGTTGGGCACCGAACCGTTTTCCTTAATAGTCTATAAGTGGCTACCCTTCTCTGCTACGTCAAATACCAAAAACTTTGCTTTTTGTGATTCCACAATTCTCGCACCTCCATTAGAGTTATAAAATCGATATCCCTTAGAATGATCTAGGTATGACACGAAGTAACACCGAGTGGTTCTTGAGTCAAACTTACCTAATGTTGGATTATATAACCTTACTTATGCGGGACATCCCCAAACCTTAAGGTGGTTCAAGCTAGGTTTACGTCCAGTCCATAACTCAAAAGAAGTCAATGGAACAGCTTTAGTAGGCACCCGATTTAGTATGTAGAGTGCCATTTTTAAAGCTTCACACCACGGAAAATCAGGCAAGTTAGTTCTACTAGCCATACTCCTCACCATATCCATACGGGTACGATTGCGCCTTTTGGCTATACCATTTTGTTCGGGACTTTCGGGCATAGTAAACTGAGTCATTATCCTAGAATCCTCCAAGTATTTGGCAAATGGCCTTTTAAGCTGTCCAGCATTGCCATGTTTGCCAAAATACTCACCACCTCGATCGATCTCGACAACCTTTATGACTTTTCCCAACCAAGAGTCCATGGCGTCCTTGGTTCCTCAGGGGGGGAGGTGAGGTGGCCTATTTGTTTTCACAACATCGAACCGTTTTAGAGGGATCGGTTGGCTTGATCGACGTATATAAGTCGGAGGGTACGTGCAAGTGTACGAGGGAGACTTGACGTTTGAGACGGTGCGAGTAGTGGGGCATCGGGTGCCGAGCTATGGGCCCAAGAGAGCTTTCTCCATCATCTTTCCCTTCCTTGCTTGCTCTCCCCTCCCATCTAAATAGACCCTTCAAGTGCTTGAAGATGATGGATGATAAATGCTTGAGGACTCACTTTTCTCTCCATTATCTCTTTCTTTCTTCGGTAATTCACCCAGGGGCGCCTGTAATTCTTCGATTATTTAGGTTGATTCTCGAGAAGAATGTAAAAGAGCAGGGAAACTATCAAGAATCTATGGAGCTCACACTGAGTCTCAATTGTTTCCGATACAATTCTCTATGCAATCGCTAAAGCGGATGATTTTCACACTCTATCGAATAGAGCAAAGTTGTGGACACAAAAGAGACGAGGAGCAGAGAGTAAAAGCGACTCCCACCCTATTTATAGTATAAAATTTTATATTCATTGCCTTCAATACATAACCAATGTAGATCCGCGAAGACCATCCTCACAACCGATGGGGCTCTCCCAGCTAAATTCGCACGGCACCATCACCTGCGATGATATCATTGTCGCCTCCATTGGTAGTGTTGTCGGGTGGTTGCTGCTTCTGGTCCTTCCCAAATCTACTTCAGGCCTGCATGGTCACCATTCTCATTCTCTGATTCTCATTCTAATAAAAAAAAAAACTGATTCCGGTTCAAATGAATTTTTTGATTACATTCTTGAATGAGTTTTAGATAATCAGAACGTGTTTGATAACTGCACAAAATTTATGTTTCAAAACAATGATTCTTTCCCTATTTTTTTCATTTAAGTCAAATAACTATGCAATTAATTTATAAAATTTCATCTTAAATTAAAGACTAATTTTCAATGCACACTCAAATAATTTAAAATACATTATTTTTTAGCATGTCATGAATGAAATACAAATTTTAATACATGATGTTTAAAGTTCTTCAAATGTTGTGTTTTCTAAATACATAGAGCATCTTGTGACGCACGGCTACCAGTATGCATGTTGGATGCTCTTATCCTCTGCAATATTCTTTGTAGGAGAGTGAAATCTATGAAATTTATGAAATTTAGGCCCAACTTTATGAAAATAAGGTCAAACTAGCATAATCTAAGCTTTTTCTATTTTTTAGGATTTTCTAAATTTTTTGTTATTTTTTTAAAAATTATTTTTTATTTTATTTTATTTATTTTTTCAGAAGCAACTTTTTTTTGCTTCTGGATTTTACTCTAAAACCGATTCCGATTCTCCAAAACGATTAGGGGAACGGAATCAGAATCAGAATTATTTACGTTACCAAACAGCATTCTCATTTTTTACTGTTCTAGGATGAGAATCAGAGAATGAGAATAGTTACCATGCGGGCCCTTCGTGTCACTGTTGGAGGGAGTTGTCGCCGAGCTATCGTCGTGCCAGATTTCCCAGAATTGTTGAATGAAACTTCTCTAGGTAGTCGTTGCTTCTCGCCCCCGTCGCCCCTATCATAACTTGAAGGTTATATATATATATATATATATATATATATATATATATATATATATATATATATATAATGTTTTGGGGGTTCGGAATTTTACAGATGACAAAAGAAGAAGAATAAAAAAATGAATAAATAAAAAGGAAAATTGATCATTCTAGTCTATGGAAAGAGTCAACGCCGGACACGACACTGTATATAAAAAGAGAAAATATTAGGTAGTCCGGCCACGCCCCGTCACTGTGTACCCCAACCAATTGGGAATGGACACCTGGCTCCACATCGCCCGAATGGAGCCCACCGGCTTTCCGCACACAAAATACTATTTTCCTATTTTTCATTAAAAAGTTTCCTCCTTGACTGTTTCTGCCCACATTAATTACCCTATCCATAGACGGTAGACCTGCTTTTTCTCTCTCCTCCTTTTTGCTCTTCCCGAATAAAGAAGACCGCTCCTCCTCCCTCTCCCGAACGAGTTCAAAATTTTTGGATCTCTGGTTCCCTCTCTACTCGATCGCTCGCTCCGTTAAGGGCCCTTGTTCCTACGGACTGCTCCGGTGCTCGGCTCGCTCTCCGCTTTGGCCTCCGCTCCCGCCCTCTGCTCTGTCGCTCGAGGGCTCTTTGCTCCGACCCTCATTCGATGAAAAGTCGCAAATGCTTTTCAAGTGTATATCACGTTTCATCGGATATTTGGTGACGTGAATATGCCCAAATACGAGTTTTTGTGTGAAAAGTGAAGAGACATTCATCGAAGCCTTGGTCTTCTGCGAACCGTCAGATTCGGGCGGAGGGAATCTTCCGGCCGCCGGTGGCATGATGGGACCGTCGCTCGCTGATGGGAGGTTGCCGAACCAAAGGGGGCTAACATAGGTAGATCAATCCAAAAGAAAATTTGGTTTAACTGAGGATGTATATGAACTAATTAAATATGCATGCAGATTGGAAAGGAAATAATTAATGACGAGATGGCCCGAGGAGAGACGTAGGGCTGCTTTGTTACGCGACGGAAATGGATGTATTAATGTTGTGTGCCATACATTCGTGGCATGAGCTAAGAAGCAAGACAATAGATATCTGTTCCTTTCTGGCCGGAGGTGCTATAATACCATAGGATATTAACCTGAAATCGGAAGGAAAAGCGCAAATAATTTTCCCTCCTACTGCGGCTATCCTATGATATTTCTCTACCTTCTCATGAGCCGATTACATGATTATCCGATTCTCGCCCTTGGGACTTGTTCTACCTTCTTATTATGGTGTGGCACATCAAATCAAACAGTAAAAAGGAATCAAACAGCTCTTCCGAGAGGGATTTTTGAATGATTCATGCCGGTGGGGTAAACTTATCGGAGTCTAACTCCCGACAAAATACCAGCTCAGGTCTAAAGGCGGTGATCAATTAGCTCCGGTGAAGGAGTTAACTGTATATTCTCTCTCTCTCTCTCTCTCTCTCTCTCTCTCTCTCTCTCTCTCTCTCTTTGAAATACTCTTCACTTGCTAAATTTGGACAAATGTTAGTTTGGTCTTTATCTGGTGGCTAACTTCTCTCTTTCCTATTGCTGAACATCGTAAAGCTGGTACTCTCAACCAACTTTATCACGTAGTTGACTAGTCGCCAGCTCTTGAGATGGATGAAGGGCTGACGCCGATTAAATTTTGCTCGATTGCATAGTATTGTTGCAGCTGTACACATAAAGAGTTAAAAATTCTCCGAGGCGGTTGGTGGATGTGAGGATGGTACCGTTCGTGGGTTTGACAGGCATAAAACCCTTGTTCACAATTTAGTGGTTTGCTTGCTGGATGTGCTTCCGGATATTGCATCTTGACGGGGATCATGATATTCAATACCCCTAAAAAGAAAGAAGCAGCTGATAAATGAGAAGATGCTAATTATTCAGGAAAACGGGGTGGTTCTGTGGGAAAGGCGAGTGAGCCCGAACGTGATGTACTCGCCAGGGCACATGCGGAAGCAGAATGACACGGCGGCTCTGGTTGTTGGAATAGACCGCGTGCTGCGCGTTTCAGATCAAAGCACGGGCGAACTCGTCATGAGTTACGTCATGGACCAACCGGTATCATCGGCTTCTTCTTCTTCTTCTTCTTCAGGAGGGATAGAGAAAAGAAAGGGAAGAAGGGTCTCAGAAGATGCTCGGACCGACAGCATTCCTAGAGCTGATGCTCGACCTCTGATCATGTGTTTGCGGCGGGGAATCAAGAAAGTTGTCGCCACTCACCGCGGAAGGCAAATAAGATGATGGAAGTTTCACTAGAAGTGATGCTGCTCGTTGTTTGAAGTTCGTTTTAGGTTTTTTTTTTCTTTTTTTTTCTCTTTCAATTGCAGAGAAAAGGGGCAAAAAAGAACGACAAGGAAAGGCAATGTGCATTGACGAGATCGTTGTTGTTCAAGCAAATTGAAAGAAAAATTATGATGATGTCACTAAAATTGTGGCCAGTAGAAAATTTCTGCAATAAGTGTGATTTGTCTTATTTTGTTCTTTTCCTATGTTTTTTTTTTTTTGGGGGCCGGAAATTTCCTTTTCCTAAATTAACATTGCAATTATAATACCCATTTATTGAGTAACCGATCACTTGTTAAATAATAGAAGTTAGCATATATTGTCTTAAAAATCAATTGTACACCACAAACAATATGTGACAACTAAATTAATAATACACGGCAATGGGGTTTACAAACATTTCAGAACAAAGAGAAACAAAATCAAATGTTTTAAAGAATTATAACGTTTCTACGTAATGTTAGTGATGATATGATCGATCCGGGCCGTCCAAATAAAAAATGAACGGCCCGGATTGATCCACATCACTCCTTTTAAAATTTCGAAATTTCTTGTCAAAAAATTTCTCTTCCTTTTAAAAGGTAATGTGGACGAATCCCGACCGTCCATTTTAAAATGAACGGTCCGGATCTCTCGATATCGCCCCTACCTTTGTGACATGGGATCCGGTTCCGACTCGACGTGCCTTTAAGCCCCTCCCTCACCCACGCTCGCACGAATTTCTTCTGCTCTCTCTCTCTCTCTTCGATCTCCAACGACCAGACCCCACTCCCCCTCTCTCTTCTTTTTCTCTCTGCGATTGCAGATGAGGCTCGTACGCCACTCCATTGCACATCTCCGAGCTCCTCTCTTCACGGCGACTGCCTCCTCTCGCGAATTTGGGGGATTATGCATTGCTTCCGGCCGTAGACCGCATCTCCCGCTGCTGCTGCCTTCGCGGCTTGCAGCGATGGCGGCGCCGGCCTCGAGCTCGGCTTCGGCGAAGGCCTGCTTGAACCCCGGATTGCTCGGACGCGAAGCCGGAGAGACCTGGGAAGGGCGCGGACTGACGGCTCCGCGCCGGGGACTTCGCCGAGCTCTGCGATCTATGCGCTTAAGCCGGGCTTGTGCATCGAAACTTAAATTTTTGTTTTTTTTTTTCTTCCTTCTTGCGTCAAAATTGAATCTTTAAGCCAAGTTACCCAGCCTTCAAGTGGTTGTTACTCACGTTGAAGTGACTTTCCTCTATGCATAGCATGGGTTTTCTTATAGAGAGTGAAAGGTTACTAAGTATAAATAGGATAGCACCGACCTTCCCCCCACCCCCGAAGCTCTTTCTTCTTCTCCCCCCAACAAACCCAAAACAGAATCCTCCCGCCCAAACTTTGAAACCCAAAAACTCTGAAGATCGGCAATGGCGGCTTCCTTGCGCAGAGCCACGGTGCACGATCTCTGCCAAATGGAAGACTGCAGTCAGAGGTGCATCCCCGAGCGCGACGCTTTCTTGGTGCAGCGGTTCACGGTCAGCGTGCTCTGCTGGCCTCAGCTGCAATGGGTTGCGCAGGGCCATGATGGCCGGATCGTCGGCTATGTCACGGTCGATATGGACCAAAGGGAGGGGATTGCTTACGTCAGGTCCATTGCGGTATTGCCGCCTCATCGCCGGAGCGGCCTCGCCACCAAGCTCGTCAACTTGGCTCACTCTGACATGATTCGGGTATTTGCTTTGTACATTTCTGGTTTGCTTTCTCTTCATTTTTGTTGGCGAGTCTCTGGTTCTGGTTAGGAATGTCTTGTTTTGGAGATTTCACAAAAGCGTAATTAGTAGTCTGGGTTCTGTTTGTGCGATGCGTAGGATGATCGGAGCTTTAGGTTTACCTGTCTTTTGTCCTTTTCAATCGGGATCCTTCCTCTTCACGACCGTAAATTAACTTAATGTGTAAGAATTGTACCTATGATTTTCTTGCAAGATTTGCAGTTGTTGCCTCAATGCTGCTGGTTCCCTTTGCCAAAACTAGAGAATGGATGCATTATACGTATTAGTTACATTGTAAACAATGCCTGACAAACATGCCTAAGCTTACATAGTTCACATTACTGCGTACATAGCTGTAAAAACAAAATGATGATGGCTTCATAGAATCACAATGGCATTACAGGACAATGTTGGTGATGTCTCAAACTGTTATGAATGTGCTGGCCAAATATGAAGGAAATACTTGGTGAAGGCTTCTTTCGCTTTGGCATCATATTTGGCATCCATATTATGCGTCAAGTTTGTTAACTTTTTGCAAGATTTTGACGATTTGAAGTTGAAATTTTTTAGAACACAGTAACAACAATGCCATTGATTCTGACTGATATATACAGTGCAACCCTTCTGTAATGGCATGAGTGGTCCCTTGTAGCATGTTGTTATCTAGTTAGTATAGAACTGCATAGAATTCCATGGGTCTTAACGGATGATGATGCTCGGGTATTTAATGCAACTGCCCAAAGTTACCGTCAGCAATGAACCCCTATGCTGACTGGGGCAAACTATAAGGAAAAGATGAGCAGAAAGCGCTATATGACACTTCAAATGCAAGAAACCCTTGTCATTGTGCTTGTTCATTTAGTTGCTTCTGAAACGACAAATACAGAGTAGGAACATGATAAGGATGACTCTATGGCGATTGCTTTTAAAATATGATAATAACTAACAATGCCAGGAGTTTTTATGTATTTCAGGTCGTGTCTGAAATAGATATTGGCATCCACACCAATCTTAAGTTACATTACATAACTTTGAATATCAATGTAATCAAACTGTATTAGTTGCCTTGGACCATTGTAAAATTTGGCACTTGGAAGTTTCCTTGGCTTTTCAAGATTTTATTTCTCAATGTGTAATCATTCCCTCTTCTACACTATTCATGTACTGGGCTCTATTTTTCAAGTTAGAGAGGAGTTGTGGGCTTGAAGTGGATTGTACTAGATGGTCGAAAGAAAACGGCTGTTCATCCCTGTCCATTTGTTGGTTGAATTAAGGGGAAATATCGAAGAGCTTCTTATCGTGTAGTTTGAGGAATTCATTCTGTAAAGTCTATTTAATTAGGCTGAAATCACTTGTAAATGATTTCTATGATGGCTCAATTATGATAAGGTGCTTCAGACTCGACAATACCTCTGTTATGTGCACCGTTTCCACTGATACACATTAAATCTGGTTGATGTTATAATTCACTTTCAACTGTCGAAATTTCATGCTGCAAATACATTTGTTTTAGATGTCTACTTGTCAATTTTAGATAACTTTCTAGCAATAGACTCCTATAAAATATATGTGGAACATCTACGCATCTTGTATTCATTGTATAAATGCATGTAGGCCTGCGTGGTTTAGTTTTAGTTTGTTTGACTCTTCTAGGCTCTATCAGCTGGTAATTTATGGCGAAGATCTTTTTCTGGATGCTACGGGTGAGATCCTAGAAAGCGATTTGGGTAGGCTGCTGTTAATGAAAATTCTAAGCGTATCTACGGATCGGTTGTCCCTTGAAATAATTAGATCATACTACACAAGATCCTTTAAAGTTATGGTAAGATTACAAAGGTAATGCAGTTAACATCTTTCTGTATACAACTCAATTCAAATAATAATTGTAATTATTGGTTAAATTTTTTCTATATGCAGATCAATGGCTGAACTATGATGTATGTAGTGTGACTTCTATGTTTATCTCTCTCGATTTCATAACCCCACGATGATATGCTCCAGAATACCTACCTAAATTTTGGGAAGTAAATACGTTCTACCTTGCATGCAGGTTTATGACGCCGAATGTGCGAAAGTAAATGTGAGGCAGAGTAACGATGTTGCACTCAAGTTCTTCAGTAATAATAGACTGGGCTACACGGAACATGAATTGATGAACCTAAACCATGAAGAGGATGATGGTGAGCCTTTCTGTGTCTTGAGGAAGCAGCTGAGGGAAAGGCAGGATGTCGAAGATCAGCCTCGACCCGGTGCTGGTGATGGTGGGGGTAATCCAGGAGATGAGGAAGTTGGACCAGCGAACCATAGGCCAGATGACCTTGGACTGGAGTGGTTGTTCATTTAGGCCGTTTTCTTGATGCCAACTTAATCGCCATTGTCTCTCAGCACGTACATATGCTTAGCTAGCGTACATGGTTAGGTAGTGGATCTTGGTACAGCTCTGATTCTCCACACTGGCTCATTCAGCCAATTAGCCTTTCATTTTTGGTTTCTTCCTCAAGGCCACCTTCAGCTTAGTTACCCTGGCTGTTTGGGTTTTGTCAATAATACGATGTTACGGTGGCGGGCGCCACGAAGCTACATTTGGTTGAGCTTTTGGGGAAATGCAGTCGTTTCCCACTACAAGGTTTTTCTGCTCAAAGCAAATACCATTTGGTTTGTGACTTTTGGTAATAATCTTTTGCAATGTATGATATCCGACGAAGCATGATATGCATCTTGAAAAGTATTTGCGACTTTTCACCAAATGTCACCGATGAAGTAAGCCCAATGCAATTCGGCTAGCATTGACATTTACAATATCTACGGCCCTCTGCGGTTCGAAGACCAAAGTGAGCTCCAATTCATTTGCTTTTCTTTTCTTTTTTTACTTTCTTATCTTTTCCCACTCAAACTTTTGCATTTTGGAGGGATAATATGCAAAACCTTAACCCGAAGAACTTCGTCATTTCTATTTTATCGAAGAAATTGATGCGGAGTGAGGAATGTAAAAGCAGCGGAAATTGGTGAAGAAATAGTCTAACTTGTTTGTTCTTTAGGCCTTAAATTGTACATTACCTGGGAGAATTCCATCTCAAAAAATTCAATACACCAATCATAGATCCGGGGAGACCATGGTCAGACCTCGTGGGCTCTCCCGGCTAAATTTGCCTAGCACCATCACCAGCGATGATATTACTGCTGCCTTCGTTGGTGGTGGTGCAGGGTCGTTGCTGCTGGTCCTCACACCAAATCTGCTTCGGCTCGCTGAACCACCGTGCCATTTGCCGGAGCTTTGCAAAACTTCTCCGAGCGACCGTTGCTTCTCTCCCCCATTGCCTCATATCACAACTTGAAGCTTTTGGTCGCATCGGACATCGAGCTCCACGGCTTACTTAAAATTTCTCAGACTACTTCCTCTGTGATAAAACCAGGAGGGCAAATCTGAGCCAGAGCTGCCTTCTACTCGCTCACGTGTGAGGCACATAATCAATGAACATACGTCAATCTATCAGTTGATGTAAGTAAAACATGCACCAGCACATCAGCGGGTTTGAAACCACTAAATATTTTCTCCACATTCCGATAGCCTAACTTAAATCACTCCACCCGCATGTGTGCCAACTCAACTTTCTAAAAATGAAATTTCAGTTGCTGAGACCAAGGAACAGCAACAACCAATGATAAGATGTCCCTGAATTCCAAGGCAGAGCTAAAAGTTATGAATAACTTCACATTAACAATTCCCTGATTTCTCAACTGTCAAAATTGCCTGAACTGAAATTGCTCAATGATCAAAAAGTAAAAACAACCTAGGCTTTGAGGCAGCAGACAGCCTGGATCTCTTCCTAAGCCAAGCTCTCACTGCGGTGATCACGCTGCTCCTTCAACCTGGTAGCAAGAAGCTTCAGGTTGCCTTAGCAATTCTCTTCTTCTTGTCAGCAATTCTCTTCACGCTTCCTTTGTAATGTCAATGGCGTAACTGCCTCCTCTTAATCTTAGGAGCTTTGACATATTTCCGAATGTCATCTTCCTTTGACAGGTCAAACAAGATACGTACATCATCGGCAGTCAGCCCTCCCTGCTTCATTGGAAACCCTTGTTTGTCACAGCCTCTCATCATCTTATACACGTAGCCGAATTCCTGCCCCACATAGAGGATAATCAATAATTGAAATCATAAAAGAAAGAAAAAATCGCCAAAAGCTCCATAGAACTATTGCAGGCACATACCTCACCCCGAGAATCTTTAATTTCTTGTGCGATCCTCTTGTCAAAATCCGCCAGACTAATGTCCGTCTCTTTTCTTTTGCTGTTAAGACAATTGGCCATTAAACTCTACAGATAATGATATTTCTGAGGAAAACAATAATAAAAAAAAAAAGACTAAAGATTTACGAGATTCATTAAATTGGTATGATCCACCTGCTTTGGACATGTATGGCCCAATCGCGGTGAGGGATCACAGGCCCTCGCCTAGGGGCAGAGGGAGGTCGCTGGCCCAAACACACAAAAAAAAAAAAAAGCAGAACAAATATTTAAAAAATAATTAAAAATTCAGAAACTATTAAAATATTATTAATGATCACCCAATTTTTTTGGTAATACTCTCGAACATCCAAACAGACTAAATTTACACGTCACTGTTTCCATTCCTATAAATCGTGTAATCACTTTACAAGCATTGTCCCCTCTATTTTTCTTTATCTTTCTTTGGGGACCTGAGAGATGTATCTTGTTGCCCAGAACAGCATATCAAAACTGTAGGGTCCAATTCCCTGAAATGCCAATACTAAAATGGTGATTGGATTTTAGGGACAGCATATCAAAAGGAATATTTTGGGGATATTCCAAATTGATTTGAGAAAAGTTGCTTATTGTTGATTTAAACACTAAACTAGGGAAAGCTATTGAAAGTTACTGATGAAATGATACATTTCTGAGTTGTCCCCAATGGAGAAAGTGTGCCTGGGGGTCGCGCGGGCATAGTCCCTAGTCTGCTTGTCCTGTTGCTTGGCCCTGAAGGTCAACTCGTAGCTACTCGCCAAACGGATGCCCCTGACTCTCAATTGCTTCGTGGATACTTTTATCGGATCCACCACTGCAAACCCGGTGAACCTGGTCATATGCACCGGTACATCATAGTCTGATCCCTTTGAGTCTGAACTCATCCTATAATTACCAAAATGAGAAAATTAAATATAAGGAATGACATTTTTTTCTTATCAAAATCAACTTTAGAACGTGATAAAAAAATTCTAGTGCCCACGAATTTTTTCACATGTCACCGATTCAATGATGAATGACAATCCATCTTTGGTTAAATAGATAAGATCTAGCGCCGCAGCATGGCCTACAAGAACATAGATAGCCAGATAAAGCCAAAATTGCATCCAAAATGTTGAAAAAACAAATTCTCAGTTACTTTCGGAGCTAAACTAAATGAACAAATATAGTCCACCTGCTTTGGACATGTCGAAGCAATAAAGAATTAGCTTTTTCTTTAATACTAAAAATTGGGTGAGATATCCATGCAAAAAAGGTCAAATTTTTATGCGCCACGTACTTCTAAAACAACGAGGTTCATCTGGACCAAGGCTAAAATCTAGAGTTGGAATTTTACTAATAATCCAAGTTTTGCAAACTTTATCTACCAAACCCGTAGCACCATCAACGCTTCGTCATTCGCTACGTAATAGGCAACTCAGAAATGTATCATTTAATCAGTAACTTTCAATTTCTTTCCCTAGCTTAGTTTTTAAACCAACAATAAGCAACTTTTCTCAAACCAATTTGGAATACCCCCAAAATTACTCCCTATAGACTACAGTTTTGTTAGCTGTCCCCAAAATCCATTCACCATTTTAGTATTAGCAATTCAGGGAATTAGATCCTACAGTTTTGATATGATGTTCTGGGCAACAAGATTCAAGAGGAGACAATGAAAAAATGAGTACCTAAAAGAATAAAAATCAAATTTTGCGCTTCAGATACTTAAATGCAAAAGTGAATTCAACGTCGGTATTTCCATTCATGTAAATCGTGTAATCACTTTACAAGCACGTTCACTAAAATCGATCGTAGCAAGTAATTCCAATTGGAAGACAAGCATCCATAGCAGTCTCAACATCACATGAGCGACAAGAGTAATAGTTCCATCTGTGAATACATAGAATAATAGCAGTAAACGCCCAAACACAAGGAACTGAACAGGGGCCAATACCCAGTCGATCAATTCAACAATACCCAAAATAGATCCAATCACAAAAAATGGTGAAAAAACAAAGAACCGAACAAAGAGCTTTAAAGAATTCCGCATAAGAAGAGCAACAACCCAACCAAAACATCCAACATTTTCCACCCAAAAAAGGATTCAACTTACAGCTCCTGGGCACCTTTGATGTCAAGCAACTTCTTGCAAGCAGCGCTTCGTTTGAACTTGATGATTATAGAGAGGGGAAAAAAAAAGCATCAGAAAACTGCGAATCTGGAGGAAAAGTAAAATTGGAAAGAGAGGCGAGTAATCGAGAGCTGAGAAAGCACCTCCATGTTGATCGATCGTTGAGCGAAGCGAAGGACCGATTCGCACCACTAAGAAGCCCCTTTTGGCTGCCTGAGCAGAGCCCGGCTTTCCAGGCGGATTAGGGTTTCGTCTGTGGTTTTTATCTACAGTGTTGCGTCTGCGTTGACTCTTTGGACTAGAATGACCAATTTTCCTTTTTTTCTTTTTTATTCTTCTTCTTTTGTCGTTTGTAAAATTCCGAACCCACAAAACATTAAAATATATATATTATATAGGCATTTCATAAGCCGTCGCGATAAAAAAAACCTTCAAGTTATGATATGGGGCGATGGGGGCGAGAAGCAACGACTACTCCGAGAAGTTTCAATCACAAATTCTCGGCAATCGGCACGACGACGGGTTCGGCGACAACTCCTTGCGACAGTCATTCGCTTCAGCGATTGCATAGATAAGCTCCTTCCTCAACTTCAAGCCGTGATCGTAAAAGCCCTAAATGCTTGGTCAACTCAAGATTCGAGGCCCGAAAAGGCCGGATTGGCCCCGATTTCTTCTCTTGGGCCGCCTCTCATTCTAACCGATCCATTGACACACACTTAACCTCACCATTTTATCGTTCTCTCGTCCACTCTCGGTCACCGACTCACCATGCCACCGGGACACCACCGTATGACCATCAATCTCCCGTCACGCCGCCGTCGACCCTCCACCAACCATCCTACTCTCTCTCTCTCTCTCTCTCTCTCTCTCTCTCTCTCTCTTGGATGAGTGGTGGGGACTCAACATCGGCGCAAAGGGAGATTGATCTTGACAGGGGTATTTTGAAAAACCGCCCTATTAGGCTTGCAACAATTAGATAGCAAAGGGTTTTGACGTCTAAATTTTGGCTCTTTTTTTTTTTTTGGTCGAAAATTTTGGGTATTTTGATTAGTCATTTATCGCATAAAAAAATAGAGATTAACCTCAATGTCAAAACAAAAAAATTAAAATTACATCCGGCATTATGCTTTTCTGTCATAGTGTATTTAGGTACTAATATCATTAAGGACAAATTCGTTTTGTTGATGAGTATGTCGCGGGGGGAAACATTATGTGCTTTTCAGTATGACCCGTAAAAGACTCGACCTGATCACTTTGGGTTATGTCTTTAGTATTTCAAGTCATGTTGGATCGGGTATCATGGCAACACGATCCGACCTGATCCATTGCCGCCCCTAGTTCTGGGGCCTTGGATGTTTTACTTACAGATCGTGGTTCTTTCCGAGTCGGAATTCGGACAAAGGTTAGTTGATTGATGGAGTCATATTCTTCGGGCTTTTAAATTGGGCCTTGAGTGATGATCCTTGGGCTTTGGATTTGGGCTGACACTGCGAGACCAACCGACCTCAATTGATTATCCTTCGCGAAACAAAATACCGGAACCCTAACGACCACCGCGAACTGAACTCAGCACTGCGAGAAGAAGAAGAAGAAGAAGATGACGCAGAAATCGAATCTTTTCAAAGGCCAACAGAAGAAGAAAATCATCCCTCCTAATCGCCACGGAAAAGCGCCTCCAACTCGCAAAGGTATCGTCTTTTCCTCTCGTTAGGATTCAAATATGAGTTTGGACACTGTTGTCGCCAGCTTCTGATGCAATTCAGCGTTCTTTCTTCTTCTGGTATGATTATGGTCTGATTATCTTGCAGGGAAGAGATTCGTGAAGCCATTGAAGGTCACTAAGGACATGGAGATGGACCGGGTAAGTGTTCACTCGCATCAGAGCTTAAATTTGTTCTGTCAATAGAATCTGCCAGCTTAATGAGGCCAATCTATTAGCTTAATGAGGCCAATCTTGATTTATAAAAAACTCATAACTTTTACTTTTATCTCAATTCTACCGGTCTAATATCCAAAAAAGCCCTTAACTTTACTATTTGTTTCAATTATATCCGAAGTTCTTTTTGTTTCACCAAAAATCTTCAATTTTTACTTTTATCTCAATTCTACGATTGTCGGCCTTCCGTCCATAATTGTCGATAGTTAATTCTACGTGAATTGACTTTTTTCACCAAACTTATCAATGAATCTTCGAAATTTAGAAACAATAGATTTCAAGAACGACGAGGTTTTAGATCGTTAGTCCAAATAGCTCTATGTTTAGCCGTTTTTTGTGCTGCCGAATGCTAAAGAAAATACGAAACGTGCCATCTTGAGTGACTCTATATCTCTCAATAATATGTAGAGAAGCAAACTACATAAGAGAAGCTCATGAGTTTTTTTTTTATGTCGGTTTTACTGAGGTATAATTCATTAATAACGTGAAAATGCCACATATGATTAACTAATAGTGATTATTGATGGAATAGAATTGGGACAAAAGTAGCAGTTGAAGGTTTTTCATGAGACAAAAAAAAGGAGTTTTTGATATAATTGGAACATATGCTAAAGTTAAGGGTTTTTTGGGTACTAGGCTAGTAGAATTGGGACAAAAGTAAAAGTTTAAGGTAGAGAGACAAATGTAAAAGTTAGAGATTTTTTATAAAACAAAAAAAGTTTTTGGGTAAAATTATCACAAATGCTAAAGTCAGATATTTTTTTGGGATATCGGGCCCTTGTAAGTATTAAAAGCAACACAAGGAGACGACCAGAAGTCATTATGAAATAAAGCACTTGCATGAAATTTCTCTGCCCTTTTGGCTGGTCATACGGGCATCATCAAGGGAAGGGGGCATCATCAAGGGAAGGAATAGAAAAGTTTGAGTATTTGTTGGAGGAGTGAATCAGAAAAAAAAAAAAAACTGTGATCACTCACACCCGACGTAACACCATGCCTTCATTAATCCTGAACATTTCTTCTTTAATCCAAAAAGGCCATCTAATGAACCTGAGGCTTGGAGAGGATGTGGAGACAGTAGCGCGGCATCGAGTAAGTCTCGCCCTCGAGGAAGCACCGCATATTGCAGGCTTGCATATGGAGGAGATCCTCCAGAAATCACGTTGGTTACCGGATTCTTTCATTAATATATTCACCAAATACTATTACTCATTGATCATTCAATCAACCTTGCTATGATAACATTTATTTGGAGCACACAACCAAAGTCCAATACCTTTATTATAAGAGATTGCCAAAAGAGAACTCAAGTCGAAACCCGTTAATATATCCAATTGGATCCACTTTCACTCAAAAATTTAAACTAATGAGTTATGAATCAACAAAAACGTATTAATTACTTTACGCCATACCAATGCTTAACATGAGACTTATTTAACACAATTCACATGTGCATCTCAACTATCATCACCAATTTTCTCAGCTTTCACGTTCCTCTCCACATCAACGCACTCGTTCAAAGAGAAACAATGAAGTTCTTGTATTCCTACATAACTGAAGAATTACATGCGCGCCCGGGTGAATTACCAAAGAAAGAGAAAGATAATGGAGAGAAAAGTGAGTGCTCAAGCATTAATCATCCATCCCATCTTCAAGCACTTAAAAGGATCTATTTTGATGGGAGTAGGGAGCCAGCAAGGAAGTGAGAGATGAGAGCAAGAGCTCTCTTAGGCTGATAGCTTGGCACTTAATGCGTGCACGCAGCAGTCGTCGCATGGGTCTAAGTCCATGATCTGCGAAAACAAAACGCTACCCGAAAATGGATGGCCAATGTAAATTTGTGCTATTGTTTCTCATATTGTCGTTCAAAAGTGCTAAATTATGAGGGGGGAAGGGGGGGAAATAAGAATGCCAAAGGATTTGAGCTCACGCTGGTCTTTTTTGGGATGAGAAGTCAGGTTGGAAGAAAAGCACAGAGGGGCGTAGATGTTGTAAATGTTAATAATAGGATATACACCATTAACCGCATCCGACTTTGCCGATTTGCATTGGGTTACTTGATTGGTGGCATTCAGTGAAAAGTCGCAATATTTTTTAATTGCATGCCATGTTTGTCCTGATAGCAATGCGTGCGTGCCCAAGTATTCGTACACCCCTTTGAAGTCTGTCTTGTCGTTGATTGCTGCGTTCCCAATGTAATGATCGTTCATAACATAGAATCAGAGATAGATTCAATGGGTTCCGCGCATTCTAGATTTTGATTTTAGCAATTTTTCATGTGAGATCTACATGATCTAATGACTTTGAGGCACCGAATTGGTCCTAATCAATAATGGTTACATAACACCAAGAGAATTATCTAGTAACAGCACATTCATCGAATCACAATTTGACCGCGATGGTCCTTGCCGCCGCTTCGGCAAAATAATAATAAAACGCTCGACTGGCCAATTCATCGATGGTGACATAACCGCCGTACTAATCAAATTTGACCGACAGTTGTCCGGGCAATCTTTTGATCTTATCTTTATCCTTCAGTCCTTCTTGACGATAAACCCCGGAATTGAGAATTCCATGGTGATCACTCGCCTGAAAAAGGCTCGTGTCGATCCCAGACTTCTCCCGCTTGGCTTTGCATAGAGAGTGAAGAACATCTCCTTGCTTCCTTCCATGGATTTGAACCAGGGAAGACAGGAAACATAAAGAGAAAAGAAGAAGAGGAGAGTGTGTTCTAGAATTTCTGTCCTTTCTCTCTGCTGTCAGCTCTTCCTCTTTGAGCCACTAGAGAGATTTCAATGATCATTTTAATACATGGAGTTAGCTGTATATATAGAAAAGCGAATGAAAGAGAGGACGGCAAATTCTGCTTGAACAGGAAAGTCTCGACAACCGGAGTGAGCTTGACTAGATTCATGTGATGATTGAGATTTTTACCTTCTATTATTTTGGGAATCTTGTTGTGCCGTGTGAGTCCAATAGATAGGGGCGGCGATACGGAATCACATTCCGCATATACTTCTTCTTTAATGATCTCGTCATAATCTGTCCTTGAATTTGCTTGAACAACAACGATCATGTCAACACAAATTGCCTTTCTCTTCGTTCTTTTTTCTTCTTTTCTCCTCAAGAAGTTCAAAGAAAAAACGAAAACAAGAACGATCCTCAAAGAAGGTGCAGTTTCTAGTGAAATTTCCACAATCTTATTTGCTTTCCGTTGTGAGTGGTGACGACTTTCTTCATTCCCACGGCCAAACACGTGATCGGAGGCCGAGCAGCTCTAGGAATGATGTCGATCCGAGCATCTTCTGAGAGCCTCCTTCCCTTTCTTTTCTCTATCCCTCCTAGAGAAGAAGAAGAAGAAGCTGATGATACCGGTTGGTCCATGACGTAACTTGAGACTAGTTCGCCCGTGCTTTGATCCAAAACGCGCAGCACACCGTCTATTCCACCAACAACCAGCGTCGACGAGTCATTCTGCATGTGTCCCAGCGAGTACAGCACGTTCGGGCTCACTCGTCTTTCCCACAGAAGCCCCATTTTCCTGAGTAATTAGCATCTTCTCATTTATCAGCTGCTTTTTCTTTTAGGGTATTGAAGATCGGGACCAAATGAATCCCACATACATGACATTTTTTTAAATCTCGTGAAGGTACCTATAGCAGAGAAAGTGACAGTCGTGGACTATAACTACCTGAGATCCCAACAAGATGCATATCCAGAAGCACATCCAGCAAATACTAAACTCGAACAAGGGTTGAAACATAATGCCTTTACACCTGTCAAAAATAGATAGCGTTCGAGTAGGTTAGCTATGGTGCAAGCATCTGCAATCTATCATATCCTGCCTAAGGGGGAAAAAAATCGCAGTGTGTAACACAGATAAATTCGACTCATAATATGACAAAGGTTTTGATGTATTTGCACACGCAACCCAACATAATGCAGCAAAGAGGAAGATAAGCAATCATCAGACAACTTTGACCATATTTAGACCCTTGAGACGGCGCTGTGGAAATCCATCATGACATTCATCAGTATCACATCGCAGATCAAAAGAAAGAACCTTGAACAATTGAATTTTACACAACCAAACCCCACCATTACGCACTGATGCCACCATGGCCATTTGCGACACTATAACAATTTTCAGGAATTTTTTTCCCCATGCGCTGGGAAAAGGACTAGCTGAGAGACAAGTTACAACCAAGACCTTATGAAATCAAGTTTCGGAAACAACTAGTTGCGGGAATAAAAGACGTGAGAAATACAAAGATCCAGACATTGACTGATAAAATCCCAAATTGAACATGACAAACTGAAACTCCCCATGCAAACCCACTCAAACAAAATGAATTCTAAAGATGTATGCTGTTAGAAATTAGCTGAACAAGCAAGCAAATAACCTATGCGATCATTCGGCCTCAATGTTGCTACTCGCTCATCAGATGAAAGACCTGATATTGTGATGCTGCCAAGTGAGGAACTACTAAAAATCAACTGCTCACCGCTCAAAGATAAGCAGGTCACTGGGGCAGAATGCATCCTGCAGTCAACCAGAACTATCGTTAGCGAGTCATTACAGTATAATCACCTCCCCAATGCATCATAATAGGATTGACATTGAACTTAGGTTCACGTAAGAAAATCTATTGACAGAAATTACATTTCAACTAGCAAAGCAGAATAACATACCTAATGATTCGAGAACATTTCCTACTGTACATGTCAAACACACGAACAGTACCATCCTCACATCCAACAACTGCCTCAGGATCGAGGTAACTGCAGATCAGATGTCAGTCTTACAATGACCAAAACTGTGTCATTACACCAACATATACAGTTGGGATTGAAATAAAGA
Organism: Rhodamnia argentea; assembly: GCF_020921035.1. Lineage (NCBI taxonomy): Eukaryota > Viridiplantae > Streptophyta > Magnoliopsida > Myrtales > Myrtaceae > Rhodamnia > Rhodamnia argentea. The sequence goes on along the minus strand of NC_063154.1, from coordinate 806,527 downwards.
ATCTAACTTAATGGAGCCGTATTTCAATAGGTATGCATCCTAGATGCAAATACAGAATGGTAAGGAATGATAAAGCAACATTAATTGCACCGAATCTTCTTATAAGATCAATTTTCCTACTTTTCCCGGTCAAGGATAGTCCAGAATAAGTTTTAGTGTTCTTGATTAGAACGAAAGTTGAATCTGTTCTCATGTGCATAAAGTTGGAAAATGCTGAAACACATATTTCACGAGAAGGACATCCCAAATTCACTTCCGATATGAACATTAAATACTGAGCCAAATTACAAGTTCATAACACGGAATGCCTATTTCCATGCAAAAAAGTGAAAACGTCTCCGTTAACAAAAATCAGGGAAACTTGATAGATTATTTCCCATGGATATTGAAAGTATAGCAGGTTTTATGAACCTATTACTCTGAGAAGGCAACGAATATCCAAGTGAGTATATTTCAACTCACCGCAGACACAAACCCTTCGGAAACGTTCCTTCACGGGAGGGAAATATGCTTCTCTGGCCCCCACGCCTCCATATGCTTATGCGAGTGCCAATCAAGCCAACAATCTGCAGAAAGTCAACAGGAGAATTTCAGAGTTTCGTATGTAAATAGCTGAAACATATTATGCAATCGAGTACAATTTAATCGTTGTTAGACCTCTATCCATCTCAAGAACCAGACCAGTCAACCACATGATGAAGTTGAAGAATACCAGCTTTATGACGTTCAGCTATAGGAAGAAGAAATTACAATGGAAACATGGCAAGGCCTTTAGAGATGCCTTTCTGCACATGAAGCACCTTAATATGGAATCATGGGTTGTGCGCAGAAATTGCCAGCATATGTCTCTGAATTAAAGGGTACCGCAAATTTAATGAAAAGCTGTAAAATCATGTTCTTCAAAATTAGGTTGTCAAGACAAAAGAGCGCCTCATATGCACAGAATTAACTGTATTACATATATGGTCCTATCTGAGCAAGAATGGGCGTTCCCTTTTCCACCATCTCGAGACAGAGAAATCTTAAAATACCTTGCTTTCGTCAAAATCATAATCAATTAAAGAAACTGCATGTGGAATAGCATATTCTCCAAGGCATTTGTAGCTTTCAGCTGACCAGAGACGCATAACCTAACATCATAGCACAGTGTTAGTGGCCACGAGAAAAAGAGAAGTTAGCCACCAGATAAAGACTGAAAAAACATTTGTAGCAAGTGAATGGTATTTTAAAGCAAAACTTAAAGAGAGAGAGAATATAGAGTTAACTCCTTCACAAGAGCTGATCGATCACTGCCTTTAGATCTTAGTTGATATTTTGTCAGGAGTTAGACACAATAAGTTTACCCAGACAGGATAAATCATTCAAAAACACATCTCAAGAGTGCTGTTTCATTAATTTTTACTGTTTAATGTGCCATCATAGTAAGAAGCTAGCAACAAGTCGCAAGGGCAGGAAGCATGATACAAAAAATCAAATCCCCGACATATTGATCATGTATCCAGCTTATGAGAAGGTACAGAAATACAATAGGATAGCAAAGTAAGAAAATTATTTGCACTTTTTCTTCTAATTTCAGGTTCATATCCTATGGTATTACACCTCTGGCCAAGGAAAAAAAGGAAAACCCTATGGTATTACATTATATGAGAACAAATATCTTTTGTTTTGGCTCTTAGATCATGCCACCAATGTATTGCACAAAAACAATATTTATCAACAAGAAAAGCAAAGGGAATAATTCATGAAATTCAAATTCTTTTCATGACTTCCTTGCGTCTAGCAGTAGCTTTATTCGACTAAGCCACCCCAAGAATCATCAGAGTAAATCTCATGATGGTACCTCTTTCAAGTAAATAGTGAGAAAAAAGTAGGAGAGCATAAAAATAGACCGTACCTTGTCACCTACACCAGTGAGGATCAAACCCATCTTCATTCGGCACCGATTGACCCTAACAGAGAGTATGATTAAAAGCTAGTCTAACAAATAAAATCAGAAAGGAGGATAAATAAATTCTAAATCTTATTTTGGACTCCTTACTCCACCTTGGTAAAGATCAATTCCCCTGTTCTGATTAAGATCCATTTAGTCTGTTTGCCAAATAAACTCCATTGGATATTAAATCATATAAAACTGAGGATTTGTTGAACGCTTGTAGTTCTTTCAATGTCTTCCCCAGTTACTCACTAGCAGATCATATGGTATATGCTCACCAAAAGGAACTAAATACTATGTCATGGAAAGTAAAGCATCTGATTACCCTGTGCGATCAATGGTAAATGACCAGAAACACTTGCTCGTAAAGAAGTACAAAAAATTGCTCCTAATAATGAGCAAAAGCTTATGCTAATAGAGGGTAATCACCAAAGTAACAAATGCATGGTGGTTTTATTCAAATTCAAACATGGAGGAGAGGAAGTGAGTCTGTAGTGGTAATGGAAAACTTACCCAATTGAATGCCCTTTCCACTGATCAACTTCAACATGGCCTTCTCTCAAAGAAGATTGGTGATGTTTTATCGCCCATTCCAGCATATGGTGTCTCAGTGGTTTCTGTGAGAGTGCCGGCATATCGGAAGAATGTGCATAACTGCCACGCTGTCTATAATACAACTCTTGCAATAACTTGGATTTGTCGACAATCTTGTTCCTGCAAAACCGAAGGGGTAAAAGGCCTTTCAAAATGAAGCATATCCCTCCAAACTCTTTGATTCGCTCAAAAACACATAGGCTTCTTTTAAGCCCATCCTCTACCCGAAATCCCTCAGACCACTAGTCTTGAGAATCATTTGCGGCACTTTCAGTCTAACCAAGAAACACAGGTCTAAAGTCTTCAATTCACGGTATTTCCAATCCAAACCCCGCATATTTCAACTTGTTCCAATACACCGGCCACTATATATCATCTACTAAATGGCGAGCGAAGGGTTAAGACAGCTTAAGAAGCATAACTCCGAAAAAATTTCCAACTTTCGACACCAAATTGAACTAAAGTGCCAAACGAGAGGGAAAGGGAGAGGGAGAGGCAGAGGCAGACCAGAATTTGCAGACGGAGGAACAGCGAGCAAGGTCGAAGGGGCCAAGGAAGGAGAAGACGGCACAGAGAATGTCGTGGTCCAAAGAGTTTATGGAGGTGGTTCTCTCGCTGCCGCTCCTCTTCCTGGTCGGCGACCTCCCGTCAGCGAGCGATGGTCCCGTCATGCCACCGGCGGCTGGAAGATTCCCTTCGCCCCAATCCGCCGGTTCGCGGGAGACGAAGGCTTCGAAGGATGTCTCTTCCCTTCTCCGACAGCAATCGCACTCGGCATAGTCACGTAACCATGTAGGTCCGACAAACGTAGCCACACGAACCCGTTGACCAATTTCCGACCATGCCAAGGGACTCTGACCCGGCTTTTGATAGGCCCAAGAAAAATCGACCCCGACCCGAGTTAGGGTGCCTTTGGTTAAGCTCCAGGACTTTAGGTCTTTGAAATCCTCGTGATAAAATATTTGTGGACCATTTTTTTTTTAAATTGCAAGTCCTAACAAAGCGGTATGTAAGTTTAAGGAATAATGAATTTCTTTCTTTCCAATTTTACCCTCACTAACATTTACAATTCCTTATTTCCCTTCGTACAACAACGGTTCCTCTTTTTTCTTTGGAAACTCATATTGTAGATTGAATCGTCGGTGAAACTCTATCGAGGATTGTACAAGGCCAAACATTTACACTTTTAAACCCTCGACTATGGCTGGAAAAGTGGTTTAAAACAATACCGGTCCGGCGATCTCCGAAAGACGGGAAGGAGGAAATCGAATTTGCTAGTATCCAAATCGATTTATTCCTTGGAAGGACAAAGAATCAAATCCCTAAATAGTAATTGACGAAAAGGGCAATAGAACAAGTATAAGCAATTGGTCATCTTTCATGACTTGGGGCTATGCCATTGCTATTGTGATGGGAGTGAAGAGCCAGAGAGGAAGTGAGAGATGAGAGAGAGGGCTCTTCGGGGCTGGCAACTCGGCACCTGACGCCCCGCCCCTCGCACCGTCGCGAACGTTAGATCTCCCTCGTACACTTGCACTTATCCCCCAACCTACGCCATCCCATACGTAAATGACATTAAAGTCCCGATCTTCCAATGAAGTGTATCTAGATATCTCTGACAAATGAGAGGATCTATATCGATTTTTCTGTTGTTCAGGAGAAAAAGCTGGGCACCCACCTCGCCCCCCAACGTACCGAGGACGCCATGGACGTTTTGTCGGGAGGCCCATCTTATGAAGAGATTTCTTGGTCGAAGTCACCGGCACGACCCCATCCGCAATTTCCGTATCATTCGATCAGCGCATCAATCGAAAAGACACGTACCGTGTACAAACATTGATGCATTAGCTTCACTGTTCATTGACTTCCACATACTATACTCGACTTCGCTGTAGTTCATTCGGTATCCCTATCACTCACTTTCTAAAAGAAAATTTGCGCACTTAATGTGGGATCAAGACGAGACGAGCGAATTATATTTTCACCTGAAAACCCAGACACGAAGTCCATGGGAGAGTTCACGGAGGGCAGGGCGGATGGTGCGAGAGCTGTCTCCCCCGCGGCGCTGCATGGTTCCCAGTCAAACTTGAGTTTCGTCACGTTCGCATGAAGCGCCTCCTCCACTTCTGCTCTGTTCATGTACGCCCGAACGTAGTCCTCGCTGCACGGGTCAAACTTCATTATCTGCAAAACAAAGAGAAGGCACGAACCACATAATAAATAGTTTGTTCATATACAGCAGCCTATCACGACAATGAGACTTTGAACCGCAACTCCCGGAAGCCTTCTTGGGAAGCGAGGTCAGGTTGGAGGACGAGCCCAAGGGAGCGTAGATGTTGTACGGGTCGAGGGACGAGACGTCGTCGTCCGCATCAGCGGCGGCGGAAGTGCATTGGCTCGACTGATGAGAGGTGGGTTCGCGGAGAAGTCGCAGTACTTTTGAATCTCGTTCCACGTTTGGTCCGATATCAACGCGTGCGTCGCTAAGCATTCGTACATCCCTCTCAGATCTGCCTCGTCGTCGATCACAGTGTTCCCGATCTGCATAACCGGTCAATTAAAAGTCCACACGCACCCTATCGACCCTGGTTTTCTTTGTTTCAACATTTATATTCTTTGGAGTATGTACACCGGGAGAATTACCAAAAACATCCTAAATTTTTTTTATAATTGTATCAATTCAATCCTAAACATCTATTTTGCTAATCGGCTCTAAAAAAATTTTGTGCCAATTCAATCCGCCTGATTAATTTTGGTCTATCGACACCGACGTGGATTTTTTTAATAGTATTTTAATATTTTTTCATTTTTTCATTTTTTTTTCTTTAGTTTGTTGTCCCAACACTTAGAGCCGGCGAGGCTGTCATAGCCCTCGCTTGGTCTAGGCGAAAAAAATAATAAAAAATTCAAAAAATCAGTGACAAAATGTGAAAGTAAAAATTATTATAATAATATTAAAATCGTTCTTGTCTGTGCCGATCGTATCGCGTAGGGCGGCCAGCGTTCACATTGGCGATTTTCAGCCAAAGTTGGTCGAATAGACTCAATTGACAAAATGTGAAAATGTTTAGGACTCAATTAGCAAAATAAAAAAAAGCTTTTGACTGAAATGACAAGAGTGCATATGTTTAGGACTTTTTGGACAATTTTGCCCATGCATGCGTCGAAAACCAGTGGATGATGATCATTTGCATTTCTTTAAGCTAATGGATGAAGAACATTTGCATTTCCTTTCTCCTGTCAATTGCACAATCCTTCACGTATTGTTATGTACAACAATGTCAAACTTTTCAAGCAAAGTACTTTTCGCATAAATTGATTTGGTGTTTTATAGAAAAACTGAGAAAAATTCACATTTGAATTGACAATTCACGAAGTCCGATTGACAACGCATTGTGTGATATAATTGTATAAAGTAGGATAATTTTCTAATAGGGGGAGAGAGATCTTACCGTAATCCCTTCGAGGTTAATAAGGGTCCGGTTGGCCTCCTTGTTGTGGTAGAGGGTGTTGTGAGCAAGCTGAGGTACATAATTGTTGACCCCTAAATTTTGGATATTCCTTTTTAGTCGTTTATTTTGCATAAAATTAGGACTAATTCTAGTTCTAAACAAAAATAATCAAATCAATTTTTTTATTTTTTAGCACGCATGCATCACATCCGCATTAATTCTGAGTAACGGTGGATGGACTTAAATGAGTGATTTCTAAGTTTAATAGTATTCATTAGACTTAGTAAATTGAAAATTGGTCTAAGCCGAGAATCGCATTGAGTTTTGCTCGGATCAACCGAAGTCCACATTTTATTATCATAAAAGGCAAGGAAAAGACATGGCTAGGTCATACGTGGCCAAGCATGCAATGCAAGTGAGGAAAGATATATTTTCATGGTCAAAAGAGGAAAGAATTAGATCAAATTGGTTAAAGATTTGATTCTTCAAGCCCAATCTTCTTCTGCACGTGAAGGGAGGAAAAAAAAGATATGTGTTCATGCCCCGAAAGATTTGCCTGACGGAGATTATGTTTCTGACCATGCAAGGGTGTGATATTCATTGAAAAATATATCTTTATGTGAAGAAAGGAATTTCGGTCAAGAAAAAAAAAGAAAAATTGTGATATTCTTTGAAGAAGCCCTAGCAATCCACTATATAAAGACACATCACACACGCATTCTGGGGGGACGGTCATAGAAAAAATACACGTGAGCTTAGAGAGGCAAAAGGCAAGAGGTGTTCGGTCGAAGCAAGCTTTGGTCGAAAATCTTTCCCCCGCGGTCGAAAATCTTTCCCCCGCGGCATATCATCCCGACGTCGTCTTGTCGTCCGACATCCACCGAGACGCTGCCACCTTCTGCCATCCAGCACAGCGTCCCAGCTCCATCGTCCAGCCTTGCGTCATCCCAACTTAGCTCGTGCAGCCTTGTCGACAACTAAGGTTCATCCGCACGCTCGAAGTCGTCAACACCCTGTTGTCCAGCCCTTGTTCACACTCAAATCAGCCTTATTTGGGTGGTAAAACAGCTCGTTCTTTTGTCGTTATTTGAGTCTAACAAAGCTACGTCTGGTGGTGGAGTCTTGGCTATTTAGGAGCTTGATTTGCTGAAAATTTGAGCTAAAAAGCGGCTATTTTGGACGGATTACGCAGCGCAGATTTTTTGCTTGGAAAAGATAACATGTTGCAACTTTAGATTGTGGATTTATGCTTATTCAGTTGATAACTTGCACTTAAACTATTGTATCTTGCTAAACGTGCATCAATTTGTAATTAAAAGTTGATAGAGCAAATCCTTTCGATCATAAAAGAATGAACTTTTAATTGACTGTCAAAGGACTTTTGAGACATTGCTTTGCTGCATCACCTTCAATCAACCTTGGCTTTTGCATTTTATGTCCTTATGCATATTTATTTGTTCATGTGATTGATTGTTTGTTAAAAATTTGCATTTAAATAAACAATCTTGCCCATAACACATGCTCCCTCTTTGTGCCTTGTCCCTCGGAAAACGTACATTAAAGGCAATATATGACTTCGATCTCGAAGTACGATCGTGCCCGTATGTGTCAATTAGATATCAAATCCTCGATAACGAGGAGCGGATCGCTAATTCCTAAATAGAATTTCAAGGTTTGCCCTATGTATATAGGGACGACGGTAATTCTATAATATATTCATTTGCTAACCCTAATCTCGGGGATGTTGTGAATAAAAATTGGAATTTCGGATTTAAAGGTGTTTTATGGGCAATATTGTTTATTTTTGTTCAAATTTCATTATTTTCATGGTTTAAATAAATTCCTAAAAAATTCAAAAAAAGATGTTGCATTTTTCTTAGGTTAAATCATGTTCTCTCATACATTTGCATGAAAATAACATCTAATAAAAATTAGGACTTTGAGAAATCAATTTCTTAAATTAAATCGGATGTTATTTCATTTTAGGTAGTCTTTTACCTTTATTTTTTCATAAATCCGAAAATACACAAAAATGTACTAAAAAATACCATTCACGTTGCATAGCATTATAGTTTAGTTTCCATTATTATATTTTCCTTGTCATGCATATTTGCCATGTCATTATGCCATGTCACTATGCCATGTCACGTATTTTTGCCATGTCATTACATCTCACATGTCATATAGGTATATTGCATTAGCATTGCATTTAATAAAAGAAAACCCAAAAAAAAAAATCAAATCATCAAACTAAGGATTTTTCATGAAAATCGGGTACTGAAAGGGCATTAATTGAAAGTTAATGTAACCAAGTCCCCGAATCCATTTAATCTCTGGTTCGTATGAAATAAAGTATTTTCTCCCGAATACTTTATTTATGTTTCTAATCTACCTACCATAAAAGATTAGTGGCGGCTCCAATTTAAAATTTTGACACGTAATTGAACCTAAGTTGCGATTCGGTAGGACTTGGGAGAGTCCGAATTAGGTTAGTTAATCTGATTAACCTAATAATCCGTTAACCTGAAAAAACCAATTTTTAGGTCGCGACAATAATGCCCCGCATAGCTCTCGCCGGATAGGTAAAGATTCCTATTCTTGTGTTCGGGAAATCCTTCAAGCCAATTAAGAACAAACACATAGTTGTCTTCTGCTGTTTTCCGATCTCCATTGGTGCTATAATCGGATGTAGTGTTCGAGTACGAGAAACTGACACTGGCCGGAGATTCTAGGAACAACACATTCGCGGCTGCCACATAACAATGACAGTGATAGTAAGTCAAATAGTTCGCAATTACATGAATCAGACAACATATGATCGTCATTCTATACCAATATTCCACGCGAATTTATTTCGATAAAGAGTTTTGCCGTCACTGTGGACTCGAAATGGCCCGAGTTCTTGCATTGCACAGTAGGCAAGGGATGAGCAACCGGGACCTGAGATTAGAGCATGAAATTCATGATCAATATTTTTTTCAAATGCACTCGTAGATAGCTTCAAGATCGGAGACGATAAATAATCTTTATATAGCTCACGCTTACTCTTTGTGCAACCAGCCCAACAAGATAGCATTATTAAACGGCATATCATGATAAGTCATAACTCACATCCCTGTAAAAATATATTCGACCGTGAAAAAAGGCATTCTTCCAAGTTAGATTTTAAAGAGAAAAAATAGTGTTAAGATCTTCCGTTTCGTTGGCCATTATTAAGTATGTTGACCTTGCGGGGAGGGAGAGATTTTCCTAGAAATGATTAGATAATGGGGCGTATGTACTTCACTAAAAGTGAAGCGAACTTGATATTTCGTACCCTGAACCTGGCAATGACATTGGAGATCGAGCAGATGTGAGAGTCAAGAACACATAGTACCTCCACCAAGCCAAATAAGAAGAGGAAGAGAATCCTTATCACGCGGTGCTTCGGCCAAGTAGTAGAAAAATGCTCGACCCCCCGTTTCATCAACCGTGACATAACCGCCGTAGTGGCTGAGCTCTACCCGCGGCTCTCCGGGCAATCTCCGGATCCGGTCTTTCCCTTTCAGTCCCTCTTGAGAATACAGCCTAGTCTCATGTTCATCCTTTAATCCATGGCGGTCGATCGCATGAGAATGGCTCTTGTCGACCCCAGGATTCCGGAACTTCGCTCTTTAATAGTGGATGTTAATGCAAGATGTACGTGCCATACGAATTGGCATACGACTAGATATGGATGACGTGGCTCATTTTGGATCGTGGTTCTATAACCTATACCTATTGTCTAATCCTGTCCTACAAAAGTAAGTAAGCGATCGTATTTCCAAGGGATCTACTAGTCTTTCCTCATTTCTTCAAAAAGTATTCCCAATCCTCATACATCTGTTCCTTATGAAGCAACTTATGGAGATGAACATGGATGACTAACAAATATTAGATAAGGTCACAAAAGAAAAAAAGTCAAATAGATTTTATTTGAAATAATTATCCGAAAAATCTTAAACCTATTATACGGCAATCAATTCAGTCCAAATATTTCGACGATTTTTAGATATATTATTCAGGTTGATTTTGGCTAACAATCGTTGAAGTGGACGTCGGACATCCTACATGGCACGACTAGCAACGGCATTGACTTGGATGATTTTTGCAATATATTAAAAAAAAAAAAATTTATCTCCTTTTATTTTTTTCCTATTTCCTTCCATCGGTCATCAAGGCCTTAGTGATGGCTGATGGAGTTCGTCAACCACAAGCAAGGGCCGGTGAGGGCATTGCAGCCCTCGCCCGTAGCTAGTGACTTGCGACTGATGAGGGAAATAGGAAAAAAGAAAAGAAAAGAAGACAAAGGAAAGACAATTCAGAAAATTTATTAGAAATTACAAGGGTTGTCCCCTAAGGATTTTCAGCCATAATTGAACCAGAAGGACTACTTTGGAAAGTCGTTAAAATGTTTACGACTAAATTAGCCAAATTGAAAAGTTTGTAACTGAATTGGCCATTATACAATAGGTTTAGGATTTCTGGGGTGATTTTCCCTTTTTCATTTGAAACAACGAAACTTTCACAAAGTCTATCACTCGTCAATTATAACCAAAAGTTGTATTTTTTTTTTTTGTCCCTTTTTGTGTGTGTGTGTGTGTTAACACTACTCTATCAACTTGTGCTTCACTTTATAGCATATTCCACTTGTAACTTTTACGTAGGTGGTAATTATTTTCATTTTGTGATAGCCAAATAAAGAATTCTAGATTTATTTGCATCTGTTAATTTGTGTGCTTCGTTTGTGGAAGAAACCTAGTTAAGAGGAATTCCAATAAATAAATAAATAAGGTGAATGCAATATGCCCGCAAAAATAAAAATAAGAAGTCTTGAACACATTTTTACATATGATATATTACCGAACAACTATATTGAAATATTTACTTTTTATGGTGAGACTCGATGTGAGCTCCACAGATTCTTGACATTTTTTTTTTTTTTGTGGATTAGGCTGATCCTTAACGAAAACAAAAGCAGAATGGAACACATTCCAATTAAATTAAACACCGTAACGTTTAAGCCCTAAAGAACAAACAAGCTCGACTCTGTCTTTGTGTTTGCCTCTCTTCGCCAATTTTCCCTGCTTCCACATTTCTCTCCGCATCAATTTCTTCGTTCAAAGAGAAACAATGAAGTTCTTCAATTCCTGAATAAGTGAAGTGTTATCGCAAGCGTTAATCCATCATCTTCAAGCACTGGTAGGGTCTATTTTGATGGGAGAAGAGAGCCAGCAAGGAAGTGAGAGATGAGAGAGAGAGCTCTCTTGGGCTGATAGCTCGGCACTTGATGCCCCGCTCCTCGCACCGTCGCAAACGTCAAGTCTCCCGCATACACTTGCACCTACCCTCCGACCTATATGCGTCAAAAGAAGGTGCGGATTACTTTTGGTTCAGCAAACCGAGCCAATCGATCCCTTGAGGAGGAGGCGATCCAAGACAAAAACAATCAAGGGTACGTAACTAGAAGGGGTCAATGTCATGAAAACAAATAAGCCGCCTCACCTCGCCTCCAAGGAACCAAGGACGCCATGGATTCTTTGTGCGGAGGCTCATCTTGCTAAGAGACCTCTGGGTTGAAGTCACCGGCACTCTTCCATCCGTATCCCCGCTGCATTTTCAGTCAATCGTTAGTCATGCAACCACTTCAATCACCAACAAACAAAAACATTGAATATATACCTGAACACCCAAACGCGGAGTCCATTGGACATGAATTCTTGGAGGAGAGGGATGATGGTGAAAGGGCTATCTCCCCAGCCCTTGATAACAACGCTGCACCCTTCCCAGTGGTGATCCAGCTTCGTCACGTTAGCATGAAGTGCCTCTTGCACATCTTCTCTGTTCAGGTACGCATGCATGTAGATGTCACTACACGGGTCTAAGTTCATGATCTGCGAGAACAAAACGCAACCCGAAATTCTATTACCTTTGCAAATTTGAGTTAAAGGTTTTGCTATATCCTTGTTCAAAAGTGCAACATTTTTTAGGGGAAAAGAATAAGCAAATGGATTTGAGCTCACGTTGGTCTTCTTGGGATGAGCAGTCAGGTTGGAGAAGCACAAAGGGGCGTAGATGTCGTAAATGTTAATGGGAGAAACATCATTATTCACATCCGACATAGCCGATTTGCATTGGCTTACTAGTTCCGTGACATTTGGTGAAAAGTCGCAATACTTTTGAATTGCATACCATGTTTCATCGGATATCAACGCATGCGTAGCAAAGTACTCGTACATCCCTTTATGGTCCGTCTCGTCATTGATTGCTGCATTTCCAATCTGCACGCATGTTCAAGTAGTCCTTTGAATTATATGCCTATGTCCAATGATTTGGCCATAGCAAACGCTCAGTTGTTAGTTAAAATCCCATCCCATTATAGCAAATGGGAAAATAAATTAATAGCCAAGACGTGCATGATGATATGTAGCTTTTAATCATCCATTAGAACGCTGAAAGCCAACACAAAAACTCACGCAAGCTTAAAGCATTTCTAAAGAAAAAAGACTAATTAATTTGCGGAAACAACTTACTATAATCCCTTTGAGGTTGATAAGGGTCTTGTTTGCCTTCTTGTTGTAGTTTAGGATGGTGTGAGCGAGCTCAGGTACGAAATGGCCTGCGTAGCTCTCGCCTGAAATGTAAAACTCCCGATCCTTGTACTCGGGAAACCTCTCCAGCCAATTTAACAAGAACACATAATTGTCCGCGGCTGTTTTCCTGTCTCCATTTGCGCTATAGTCCGACATTGTGTTGGAATAAGAAAATCCGACACCAGCCGGAGACTCTAGGAACAACACATTCGCAGCTGCCCTCACAAAACAAATAATTTTGATCCGCCCTATCAGCGAAAAGAAAAGGTGAAATACTTTAAAAACAACTACACTATATTTTTAAGTACTTCACCAATATTCCATGCAAATTTATTTCTGTAGAGAGTCTTCCCGTTGCTATGGACTCAGAACGGTCCGAGTTCCTGCATTGCTCCATAGAGAGATGAGCAACCGGGACCTGAAAAAAAAAAAGAATAAACAACTAATGTTTACTCGCTTAAACGCACCAGAAAAAAAAAATCAAATATGCTTTGCAATATAATGACGTATAAAGATAACCAATAGAATGAGATAGATGGTTAATCTGTGCTTACAAAGAGGACGGTGATATATTAATTGGACCGATTCAGTTCTGCATATTCTATATCACTCTATTCAGATGTTGGAATTGACAAGATGAATAAGGTAAATTAGAAAATGGAAAATCATGATGAATAAGGTCAACCTTGCTAGCCCTTGTCTCTGACCAGTGGCTGGAGTAAGAAAGAGAAGAACAAAAAAAAAAAAAAAGATTTGAAAAAGATTTGAAATTTATTAAAATAATGTTAAAAATTGTCACGTCAACACCGACTAGCCAAAGTTCACTGGAAGGAATATGAAAAAAATTTGGTACTGAATTGACAAAAAATAAAGTTTTAGGACTGAATCGACACCATTACAATGGGGCTGTTACTACCATGCTATTATATATCTTGACTATAAAAACTGTGGTAAATCCCCTAGTGAAGACAATGGTATACTTGCACTGGAGATCAAGCGAAATTGGGAAAATTAAAGCACTCACCTCCATTAAGCCATAAAAGAAGTGGCACCGAGACCTTATTTCGCTCCGCTTCGGCAAAGTAATAAAATAAGGCTCGACCGGCCGATTCATCGACGGTGACATAACCACCATAGTGATCAAATTTGACTGGCGGTTGTCCGGGCAACCTTTTGATCCTATCTATCTCCTTCAGTCCTTCTTGACCATAAATCCTAGTATTGAGAATTTCATGATGGTCACTCACCTGAAAAAGGCTCGTGTCGATCCCCAACTTCTCCAACTTCGCTTTGTATAGAGAATCAAGAACATCTCCTTGCTTCTTTCCACGGATATGAACAAGCGACAACAAGAAACATAAAGAGAAAAAAGGAAGAGAAGAGCGTCCTCTAGGGTTTCTCTCCATTCTCTCCGCTCTCACTCCTCTATGAACCGCCACAGTTTAATATATAGAATTGGATTTGAATTATTAGTCGGAAGAAAGAGAAGATGGCAATTGGTGATTGAACGGGAAAGTCTCCACAACCTGAGTGAGCTTGATTAGATCTAGGTAATGATATCCATGCAATTAATAGTTTTATTTCATTTTCGGAATCATGTCGATTGCCATGCAACTCCAATAGAAACAGCGTTTGCTCATATGGAAACACATGCAGCTTACTTACTATAGAAATACTTTCCTTTTATTGAATCGAATCGAATCATATATGATTTGCTACCAAATATGGATATCGTGGCTTAATATTGATGATGTATCTACAACTAGAAAATTATTCTACAGCTTCTTTTTGTTACCATTTTTTTTTTCTCTTTGATAACCATATTTAGTGTTGAAAGTTATGATTTTCAGCTCTTAATGTCTTCACATGGGCCTGATAACCACTAAATACACACAACTGGATTAATTGGTTTAAGTCAAAAATCACTCAATATGGTAAGTAAGAATGCCTTACTTAATTAACTGATAAAAAGACAATGGAAAAAAAGATTTTACTGGTATATTTTCAAAACATTCCAATAATGCTCATTATATCAAGTACAATCTGAAAGCAATAGAACTTACTTAATTTCATATGTTATCAAATAACTTTTGTATTTTCATTTTCATCATTTTTCAGGGCTTAATATTCGTTACTTAAAACTTTTTTGATCCTCTGCTAATGCTTATTAACCTTCCTCGCCAGCTTAAATTTTTCACCTTGTATATGAAAGTACCAACTTTCTTATGCGACTAGCCAACTTTTATCTGTTCAAGTTTTGTACAAGCTAGTCTGATTTACTAACTCTCATTTGAATTGATTGAAATAGATTTAGATTCCCATAAAAAATTCAAATGTTCTAAAATAGCCTTTACTGAGACTTCTCATTACTGGTAAGCATGATGGAAGAGGAAAAATATAACTTGTATGAACATTTCCTAAACTGTAGTTTTTTTTTCTTTTTTTTTTGGTAAAATCGAAGAATTTTACATGTTCACTGTTTTTTTTACGAGAATCATCTAAGATTCGACTATTTTAATTAATTAATTATCATTACCCTAATTTAAAAGCATATATTAACAAAGTACATTTTTTACAATGTTTTTCTGAAGTTCATGGTGGAATAACTCCTTTTTTCTTTGTTCGAAAAATAATTCCTTTTAATCTATAATTCTTTAGTTCAAGATTCCTTAGGGGGTCTTTGGTAAATGTTGTGGACTCTTTATAATTGCAATATATATTTATATTATGTTAGAGAACAAAAATTACCATGTAGGTTCAAACTCATTACAAAAATATTATTTATAGAAATCAGCTTGCATGTTAGTAAGTTGAAGAGAGGAAATAAAGTTCATATACAACACAAATGGCAAACGACATATGGCAGTGGGATAAAATATCATTATTCTGATTAATAGGGATTGTCTTGTATTTCATGACAATGTGTGGCTTTTAGATTTTCAATACATAGCAGTTTTCTTGGTTTCCATTTGTGATTTTAATTAATTATTTATCTTGAGGTTATTTTCTTCACAACAACAATCTCAGGAGTGTTATACTCGTTTAGAGCGTGGAAATAATGTAAGACTTTTTTTTTTTTTGACACTATGCCCAAATGTAAAGAAGCTAATGGCCAAAACTAGGTCATGACTATACAATTAATCCATAAAGCTCGACTGGTGGAATGTCTAATAAACTTATCGATCATGACAGCCACAAGGCTCATCAATGCAATGCCTGATGAGCTCATCTATTACAAATTGGCAGAGTTTTGACACGTGGTGACAATCGATTCACTCGAAACATGCACATACATTTGAAGACCGAGCCAGCTAGGATCCATCGACTGAGAGTGTCACGCCCCGATCCCCGGGCCCACAACAACCCTACCAAAACGCCTCAGGTCAAAATCGACGTCATCGACCCATTAGTTTTATCTTAATAATAATAACGCATGCGGAACGTGTAATATCCCCAAACAAATAAATTAAAAGTAGAGATAGAACAAGAGGAAGTCAAATCAATCAATACTAACCAAAAATCACTTTTATTTAATTATCTTGTTAATCTTGGGAAATACGTACATACAAGCCCTACCTTAGGGCCACTTTTTACAATCCTCAAAAATACCGGTTCGGGGTTGGGGGTTAACACTACTTCATGCTACTCAAAAAGAAGCCTTTCTCACTTCCAGCTTCCCATAGTTAAGGCCCGAAAAATGGTTAACAACAACGGGTGAGATATAAAATCTCCGTGAGTCAACGCCTAAGTCCGAGTAGGACATTGACTCGCTCAAGGCATCCTAAGCATGCGGGATAATATCGATAACAGATCAATAGCGTGCGACTCACGCCACGCTATATCTACCACATGGCCAAGTACAATATCACAATAAATCTTCAATCACATGCAAACTTACCCCACCATGGGCCACACGACGAACAATTCATATCATAACAGCCAACAACATATAAACCATGACACTCAACCGTAACACCCATCACAATCTCATACATAATGTATCACACGTGTTCCGGTTATTAAAAAAAACATCGGGCCCAGCGCACACGACTGGTGTGGCTTAACACTACGACCGGCGGTGTTTAACACTACGACTGGCGGTGTCTACGGGCATGACCAGGCTTCGTCCCTTATTTCCGGCGACGGCGTCCGATAGTCCGTAAGATTCGTACGATCGGCACGACACGGAACTACCAGGAATCCCCGTAGGGGCTTCGGTCCTTCACAAGCTGCGACCGGCGTCTAATAAGTCATGTTATTCCGTACGACTGGCACGGCACGAACTTACTAGGAAACCGTACGACCGGCACGGTATAATCTCCTCATATGACCACGCAAGCACACGAGGCAATCAAGTCGGTTCTTATCTTTGCATTTAATTCAATGCACTCACAAACAATCGT
This sequence comes from Rhodamnia argentea, assembly GCF_020921035.1. Taxonomy (NCBI): domain Eukaryota; kingdom Viridiplantae; phylum Streptophyta; class Magnoliopsida; order Myrtales; family Myrtaceae; genus Rhodamnia; species Rhodamnia argentea. The sequence goes on along the minus strand of NC_063154.1, from coordinate 789,534 downwards.
GTTCAAAACTTGGCTCGAGGCCATTTTTATGCTCAAAATTCAGTCCACACGTGGTCACATAGATATACAAATCATCCACAAGATTTTGCAACCATAAACAGGGTGATCACTCACATCAATCCAGAAAAGTAGCAGTCATTATACAATCACCCAATAATAATACAATAATCACCCAATAATAATAATAATCGTACAATAATAATTAATTAACGTAATTAATTATCTCGATCACATTTAATTAATCCGACCTGATTAATTATTCCAAACTTCCATTAATAAAACCAAAATATTCAGGTGACTCGGCTTCACGCAAGTAATCCGATCGCATGCAATTAAATTATCCGGCCCCAGCTAAATAATCTAATTAGCAGTTAATAATATTACATCTATCCTTAAACGCAGTCAATTCCCTATTCAGAGTTTAGGGGTTAACTCACAACTCCTGCGTTCGATGTCGAGTCGGATTCTGGGATCACATTACAAACTCCCGTATCGGGTCGAGTCCACGTACGACTTTGGGTTGGCTCAACCTTGGGTCGGAACCGAGGCGGCAACGAGGCAACTATACGGTGGCTGAACAAAGATAAGGTTCGGGTTTAGGGGCTATCGGTCAGAATTTCGGTTCGGGTGATTCGAATCCTCGGGTTAGCGCCGCGACACGGATTTAAGCGTCGGAGCTAGCACATTCTCAGGTCCTCGGTTATTTTCGGATTTGGGACTACACTGTTTGGGTCTCGGGTGGCCGATAGAAGTGATGAACAGTGGAGGTTGGGATCGCGGCGTCACAAAACCGAGGGAACGTGGGCTGTGGTTCGTCGTCGGGACGCGGCGAGGTCGAGTGAAAGTGGTCGAGGATAGAGCACGGCGGCGTGAGCCGTGTTGGCTCTCAGTCCCTGAGATCCCACGAGTCCAAGATGGCGCGACGCCGTTGGGGTGGAGGCTGGCGCGGCGCTGAGCGGCGGAGGCAACGACTGGAGGTTGGTGCGTCGCAACGGCGAAGGCCGGAGGCGGCTGGGCAGTGAGACCGTCGGTGGTGGTCGTTGATGGGGGCTGGTTCAAGCGAAACAGAAAGAAAGAAGAGGAACAAAGAAGCAAAGCGAAGAAGAAGAAGAGAAACAGTGCAGCAGGGGGTTTCTGTCACGTCACAACGCAAGAAGAAGGAGAAAGAACGAGGGAGAAAACGATGCAAAAGGAGGAGATGGGATTGTGGTGGGGCCGCGTCGTTAGGGGGGGTCAGGGGAAGTGAAAAGAAGAAGACTAGAAAAAAAGAAGAAGAGAAAGGGAAAACGTGAGGTGGGGGAAATTTGGGCAGGAAGGGGGGAGAAAAGTCAAAACTTGGGGAAGGGGGTGATGAGGTGGGCAATGATGTCACCTTAACTAAAGTGGGGAGGCTGCACAAATTGGGGAGGGGAATTTCGACGGAAAAGGGGAGAGAATTGGGGGCCCACATAACTTTTCAAAAATTCCTTAATTCCCTTATCTTAAGTGCATAAATCCCACGGGCGATTTGGTAATTTAATAAATAGGTATCAGACGGTCACTTGACTCAAATGATCGAGGGTAAAAATGATATTTTGGTATTTATAGCTCGAGCAAACCTAAAATTGCGCGCGACGAATCTCGGTAAAACGAGTCAAAGTTTGACGATTCAAACTTGATTTTTCCCGACAAACACTCCAGAATAGCCAATCATCGACTATTAAATCCTCAAGATCCAAATTTACTATCCACCCTGGAATTTATAATTTTCTTACGAGGGTTGAAATTTCGGGACGTCACAGAGAGCGTAGCTAAAGAATCAAGAGCAATTATAAATCATACGTACAGTGACACACAAGTCAAACCAGTTAGAAATTGTTGCGGAGCAAGACCAAACACTACTTAGGGCATTGTCCATTGTGCAACCAGCCCTAGAAGATGGCATCATTAAACTGCATTTAATGATAACTCAAAGGTCTTATTCCGTACAAACGTATCTCGACGGCGAAAAAAAGCTTTGTTCCAAGAAAGAAATGAAAAATAGCAATACAGTTATGATCTACCACTTCTTTGGCCATTATTAGATATGTCGACTTTGCGCGGGGGGAGAGATTGCCATAGAAGTGATCAAATAATGGACAAATACTTGTGCTTAAAGTGAAGCGAACTTGTTCCTAAACCTGGCAATGACATTAGAGATCGAGCAAATGCGAGAATTAAGAACTCATAATACCTCCAATAAGCCGTAGAAGAAGAGGAAGGAATCCTTACTATGCGTTGCCAATTTATTAACCGTGACATAACCTCCATAGTGGTCAAAGCTTGGCAACTCTAATGAAGCAGAGAGAATTCCATCGCTGAACATGGCATATTACTAATTTTATTTATTTCATTCCACATCAACGAACACATGTCAATCTATCAGTTGATGTAAGCAAAACATGCACCAGCACATCAGCCGCTTAGAAAACTCTAAATATTTTCTCCACATTCCTATAACCAAAATCACTCCATCTGCATATGAGCCAACTGAACTTTCTAAAAATAAATTTCAAGTTCTGAGACTAAGGAACAGCAACAACCCGACGATAAAATGTCCCCGAATTCCGAGGCAGAGCTAAAAGCTATAAGTAAACAACTTCCCAATGACAATTCTCTGAATTCTCAGCTGCCAAAATTGCCTTAACTGAAATTCCTCGTTTCACCGAAATCGATCAAAAAGTAGAAACAACCTAAGTTGCAAGAGAGGCTTTGAGGCAGCAGACAACCTGGATCTGTTCTTAGCCAAGCTCTCACCGCGGCGCTCAAGCTGCTCCTTCAACCTGGTAGCAAGAAGCTTCAGGCAGTCAGATGCCTCTGCCTTTGCCTTAGCAATTCTCTTCTTCTTGTCAGCAATTCGCACACTTCCTTTCTAATGTCAATGGCCTAACTTTCTAATTTCCCTGTCGAAAGACGAGAAGAATGATCAGAACGTGTTTATAACTCAACATAACATCAAGAGTCAAAGTCAAATCAGAATCGATGCCTTTTAATAAGCCAAAAGGAAAAGAAAACAAATTTGAATAATGATGAAAACCCTCACCAGATTTAGTAGCGAAGGTCCTGCGACATGGATTGACATATTTCCTAATGTCATCTTCCTTCGACAGGTTAAACAAGAGACGAACATGATCAGGAGTCAGCCCTCCCTGCTTCATTGGAAACCCTTGTTTGTCACAGCCTTCCATCATCTTAAACACGTAGCCGAATTGCTGCCTCACATAGAGGACAATCAATAATGGAACTGATTAAAAAAACATTGCCAAAAGCTCCATAAAACTATTGCAGACACATACCTCACCCAGACCACCCCTGAGTTCTTGTGAGATCCTCTTATCAAAATCTGTCCGACTGCACAAAAAAGTTGATAAGGACGTCATTACTCCACATCCCTTTTCTTTTGCTATAGAGAAAATCGGCCATTAACCTCTACAGATAATGATATTTCCGACGAAGACAATAAAATAAGACTTAGGATTTATGAGAATCTTCAAATTGTTATGATCCAATCCTTAAGTATGAAATGCTAGTGATGCTGGTTTCCATACAATAAGATCTAGCACGGCAGCATGGCCTATAAAGAACATGGGTAGCCAGACAAAACCAACATTGAATCCAAAATGTCGAAAAAAAGAATCTCAGTTACCTTTCAGAGCTAAACTAATTGAACAAATATAGTCCTCACCAGCTTTGGACATGTCTAAGCAATAAAGAACTAGCTTTTTCTTTTATACTAGAAACTGGGTCAGATATCCACGCAAAAAGGTCAGATTTTTATGCTCAGTGTACTTGTTAAACAATGAGGTTCATCTGGACCAAGGCTGGAATCTAGTGTTGGAATTTTACTAACAATCGAGGTTGTGCAAAATTGTATTGATAACTGGAGTAAAAGAACAAGAATTGGCTACCAAGGCCATAGTACCATCAAAAGGTACCTATGCTTCGACATTTGCTACGTAACAGACAACTCAGAACTGTATCGTTTGATCAGTAACTTTCGATTTCTTTCCCTAGTTTAGAGTTGAAATCAACAATAAGAAACTTTTCTCAACCCAATTTGGAATACCCCAAAATCACTCCCTATCGATTACCCCATCCCACAATCTGTCTCTACAATCCATTCAACATTTAGCATTGGCAATTCGTGAGGGCAATTCTAGTCCATAGAAAGATTCAACTTACAGCTTCTGGTCATCTTCGATTACAAGCTTCTTTTGGCAACCAGTGATGGGATTCACTATATTGAACTTGATGATTATAGACAGGGAGGGAAAAAAAAAAAAAGACGCGTTAGAGAATTGCGAATCTCGAGCGAAAGTCAAACCGAAGTAGAGGCGAGTAAACGAGAGTTGAGAAAGTACCTTCATGTTGATCGTTGGGAGAGTCGGAGGGGGAGCGCTTGCATCGAAGGGCCGATTCGCTCCAAGAAGCCGCTTTTGGCCGCCTGAGCAGAGCGGGACTTTCCAGGCGGATTAGGGTTTCGTCCATGCTTTTTTATATACAGTGTTGTGTCCGGCGGTGACTCTTTACATAGACTAGAATGACCAATTTTCCTCCTTTTTTTTAATTCCCTTCTTCTTTTGTTGTTTGTAAAATGCCGAACCCCCCAAAAATATTAAAAATAAAAATAAAAATAAAAATATTCCGTAAGGTAAAATCTAGGGAGAAAGTGTCATGGATTAGGGTTTTGGCCTGCGCTTGTATATTCGGTGACATTTGGTGAAAAGTCGCAAATGCTTTTCCAGTGCATATCACGTTTCATCGGGTATTTGGTGATGTGAATTTTGCCCAAATGCGAGTTTTTGTGTGAAAAGTGAAGAGACATTCTTCGAAGCCTTCGTCTCCCACGAACTGTCGGATTCGGGCGGAGGGAATCTTCCAGCCGCTGGTGGCATGATGGGACCGTCGCTCGCTAACGGGAGGTCGCCGAACCAAACGGGGCCAACATAGGTAGATCAATCCAAAAGAAAATTTGTTTTAACTGAGGATGTATATGAACTAATTAAATATGTGTTGACACCTAAATTTTGAATTTTTTTTAAGCACAAAAAAATAGAACTAATTTTAGTTCTAATTTAAAAAAAAATCATCTTTAGCATATTTAATTTTTACTCACGCATTGCATCTTGCATTGGAGTATCGGCGGCACAAATTTGAAATTAAATTTGACGGACAGGAGGCCACACAATTGTCAAACACGGCAGATTTTGGAGGGCGACACTTGGAGAATTTCTATTTTTGCATATCATCCCCGAAAGTTTTTTTTTTCTCTGGTCAAATTAAGTGCTCCCTTTTACGCCTAGTCCAGTACAGGAATCGTTTAAAATTAAGAGTCCACCGAAGCCAATCCGCCACTGTTCAAGCTCGTTTGCTGCTCCTGATTCGCGCTGTCTCGAGCTGCTGTTCAAGAGCAATTCTTTTGTTGTTTGGCCTCTGATCATGCACGGTTTGGTGTTAATTTTGCTACTTTTCAGTCCCGATCTTAGCAGTTGTTTAGTCCGCTGTTCAGTGCTGATTTTTACCACTGTTTTGCATCCGTTTGGCCCTTATTCTAGCTGCAATTTGGTATTGGAATCCCCTGTCAATTAGTGCTGGAATTTGCTGCTGTTCTAGTCTTATTTTGTCACTGTTCTTAGTCCAAAAAGTGCTATTTTTTGGACGATTTCATTAGCTCTGCAGTGCAGATTTTTGCTAGCCGTTCGGGATCAAGTACCACACTTTTGAGCGCAATCTCTCCGCTGATTTGGTGCTGTTTGAGGTGCGAAATAGCGGTTGTGATTTTGCCTCACTAGTCCTAATTGTGTATACGAAACCTCCCTAGCTGATTGGTTGGCGAGAATTCGCCCGGTGCTCAAAATTTTCTGCTAAAGCTTTGGAATTAGGTAATGATTCTTATCTCGAGATATGCTGGAAGTTGGTGCCACGATTTGAAATATTTGATTTACTATTTGAGCTATTTCGTGATCCAACGAAATCTTTTTAAGTCGCAGGTGATCAATTAGGAAAATATTTCCTAATTCGCAACCGCACATATGGATTTGATTATATCCATAAGGCTTTAGATGGAATCATTGACATAGCGGGTATTTTGAATTTTTAGGATCTATCTATCGGGCTTTAGATCGAAACTTGATTCGAAAGAAATTGCGAAATATTCAAGAGGATTTATTTGCTTCCATATTTGAATTGAACTAATTGGATTTGCTATCTTCTTGCAATATTTGAATGCATGTTGAAAATCTCTAAAAAAATATTGCATATAGGTAATTGCTGCATATAGATTAGATTTACGTTTCATTCTAGATAGAATTGCCATGTTTAATTGAAATTGCATTCTAGGATAAAATCATATAGATAGGATTGCATGTTTATTTGATTCATAGAATAAATTAGATTAGATCCCCATTCTAGGTTATATTATGCATATTTAGATAGATAATTATGCCCAAAATAGCTTATCTTCGATAGGTTAGGGTTTAGGTTCATTTAAACTCTAAGATAAACAAGATAACTATTCCTTTGGCATAGTTTATTTTAGGGTCATAATTAAATCCGAAAATAATAAAATGTCATATGTGTCATGTCATCATGCATTTGTCATACCATTTGCCATGTCATTAGTTCATCATATAGAATTGCATAGTATGGACTTTAATTAATTCGAACCACGTAGTCGATTTAATTAGATTTAATATTATTTGCGTTATAGTTTAGTTTAATTGCATGTTTGGAATAGTCATGTAGATTAGATTAATTTCATATGCATTCATTCTTGCCATTGCATTTGAATAAAAGTCAAGCATTGCATATAGGTTAGACTTCAATTAAAAAAAAGTGAAAATCAAAAAGAGAAAAAAAATTGCTTGGCGCATGCTCCCCGCTTACTTTGAATTCCGGATGTTCATTTAATTGATTGCGCACCCGCATGATAACCTATGTTTGTGGCTTAGGTTAAAATCAATTAAAGCTGCTTGATCAATTTTTTTCATGAAGTAAAATGGTACCGAAATGGCGTTAAAGTAACTAGCGTAATCAAGTCCCCGTACCCAAAATCTCCGGTTCGCAGAAATAAAATAGTCCTCTCGTTATTTTATTTAGGTTCCTAATCAACCTATCTTAAATGATTAGTGACGACTCCAATTAAAATCTTGGCATGTTAATTATTTGAACCTTAAGTTGCGAATTGATAGAGATTGGGAGGACTTGACCTAGGTTAGTTGCATTAATTAACTTAGTAATCCATTAACCTGAAGATTGATTTTTTTTAGGTCGCGACAATATGCGTGCAGATTGGAAAGGAAATAATTAATGACGAGATGGACCGAGGAGAGACGTAGGGCCGCTTTGTTACGCGACGGAAATGGATGTATTAATGTTTTGTGCCATACATTCGTGGCGTGAGCTAAGAAGCAAAACAACGGATATCTGTTCCTTTCTCGGCCGAGGTGCTATAATACCATAGGACATTAACCCGAAATCAGAAGGAAAAGCGCAAATAATTTTCCCTCCTACTGCGGCTATCCTATGATATTTCTCTACCTTCTCGGGAGCCGATTACATGATTATCCGATTCTGGCCCTTGGGACTTGTTGCTACCTTCTTATTATGGTGTGGCACATCAAATCAAATAGTAAAAAGGAATCAAACAGCTCTTCCGAGAGGGATTTTTGAATGATTCATGCCGGTGGGGTAAACTTATCGAGGTCTAACTCCCGACAAAATACCAGCTCAGGTCTAAAGGCGGTGATCAATCAGCTCTGGTGAAGGAGTTAACTCTATATTCTCTCTCTCTCTCTCTCTCTCTCTCAAATACTCTTCACTTGCTAAATTTGGACAAATGTTAGTTTGGTCTTTATCTGGTGGCTAACTTCTCTCTTTCCTATTGCTGAACATCGTAAAGCTGGTACTCTCAACCAACTTTATCACGTAGTTGACTAGTCGCCAGCTCTTGAGATGGATGAAGGGCTGACGCCGATTAAATTTTGCTCGATTGCATAGTATTGTTGCAGCTGTACACATAAGAGTTAAAAATTCTCCGAGGCGGTTGGTGGATGTGAGGATGGTACTGTTCGTGGGTTTGACAGGCATGAAACCCTTGTTCAAAATTTAGTGGTTTGCATGCTGGATGTGCTTCCGGATATTGCATCTTGACGGGGATCATGATATTCAATACCCCTAAAAAGAAAGAAGCAGCTGATAAATGAGAAGATGCTAATTATTCAGGAAAACGGGGGGTTATGTGGGAAAGGCGAGTGAGCCCAAACGTGATGTACTCGCCGGGGCACATGCGGAAGCAGAATGACACCGCGACTCTGGTTGTTGGAATAGACGGCGTGCTGTGCGTTTCGGATCAAAGCACGGGGGAACTCGTCACGAGTTACGTCATGGACCAACCGGTATCATCGGCTTCTTCTTCTTCTTCTTCAGGATAGAGAAAAGAAAGGGAAGAAGGGTCTCAGAAGATGCTCGGACCGACAGCATTCCTAGAGCTGATGCTCGACCTCTGATCATGTGTTTGCGGCGGGGAATCAAGAAAGTTGTCGCCACTCACCGCGGAAGGCAAATAAGATGATGGAAGTTTCACTAGAAGTGATGCTGCTCGTTGTTTGAAGTTCGTTTTAGGTTTTTTTTTTCTTTTTTTTTCTCTTTCAATTGCAGAGAAAAGGGGCAAAAAAGAACGACAAGGAAAGGCAATGTGCATTGACGAGATCGTTGTTGTTCAAGCAAATTGAAAGAAAAATTATGATGATGTCACTAAAATTGTGGCCAGTAGAAAATTTCTGCAATAAGTGTGATTTGTCTTATTTTGTTCTTTTCCTATGTTTTTTTTTTTTGGGGGCCGGAAATTTCCTTTTCCTAAATTAACATTGCAATTATAATACCCATTTATTGAGTAACCGATCACTTGTTAAATAATAGAAGTTAGCATATATTGTCTTAAAAATCAATTGTACACCACAAACAATATGTGACAACTAAATTAATAATACACGGCAATGGGGTTTACAAACATTTCAGAACAAAGAGAAACAAAATCAAATGTTTTAAAGAATTATAACGTTTCTACGTAATGTTAGTGATGATATGATCGATCCGGGCCGTCCAAATAAAAAATGAACGGCCCGGATTGATCCACATCACTCCTTTTAAAATTTCGAAATTTCTTGTCAAAAAATTTCTCTTCCTTTTAAAAGGTAATGTGGACGAATCCCGACCGTCCATTTTAAAATGAACGGTCCGGATCTCTCGATATCGCCCCTACCTTTGTGACATGGGATCCGGTTCCGACTCGACGTGCCTTTAAGCCCCTCCCTCACCCACGCTCGCACGAATTTCTTCTGCTCTCTCTCTCTCTCTTCGATCTCCAACGACCAGACCCCACTCCCCCTCTCTCTTCTTTTTCTCTCTGCGATCGCAGATGAGGCTCGTACGCCACTCCATTGCACATCTCCGAGCTCCTCTCTTCACGGCGACTGCCTCCTCTCGCGAATTTGGGGGATTATGCATTGCTTCCGGCCGTAGACCGCATCTCCCGCTGCTGCTGCCTTCGCGGCTTGCAGCGATGGCGGCGCCGGCCTCGAGCTCGGCTTCGGCGAAGGCCTGCTTGAACCCCGGATTGCTCGGACGCGAAGCCGGAGAGACCTGGGAAGGGCGCGGACTGACGGCTCCGCGCCGGGGACTTCGCCGAGCTCTGCGATCTATGCGCTTAAGCCGGGCTTGTGCATCGAAACTTAAATTTTGTTTTTTTTTTCTTCCTTCTTGCGTCAAAATTGAATCTTTAAGCCAAGTTACCCAGCCTTCAAGTGGTTGTTACTCACGTTGAAGTGACTTTCCTCTATGCATAGCATGGGTTTTCTTATAGAGAGTGAAAGGTTACTAAGTATAAATAGGATAGCACCGACCTTCCCCCCACCCCCGAAGCTCTTTCTTCTTCTCCCCCCAACAAACCCAAAACAGAATCCTCCCGCCCAAACTTTGAAACCCAAAAACTCTGAAGATCGGCAATGGCGGCTTCCTTGCGCAGAGCCACGGTGCACGATCTCTGCCAAATGGAAGACTGCAGTCAGAGGTGCATCCCCGAGCGCGACGCTTTCTTGGTGCAGCGGTTCACGGTCAGCGTGCTCTGCTGGCCTCAGCTGCAATGGGTTGCGCAGGGCCATGATGGCCGGATCGTCGGCTATGTCACGGTCGATATGGACCAAAGGGAGGGGATTGCTTACGTCAGGTCCATTGCGGTATTGCCGCCTCATCGCCGGAGCGGCCTCGCCACCAAGCTCGTCAACTTGGCTCACTCTGACATGATTCGGGTATTTGCTTTGTACATTTCTGGTTTGCTTTCTCTTCATTTTTGTTGGCGAGTCTCTGGTTCTGGTTAGGAATGTCTTGTTTTGGAGATTTCACAAAAGCGTAATTAGTAGTCTGGGTTCTGTTTGTGCGATGCGTAGGATGATCGGAGCTTTAGGTTTACCTGTCTTTTGTCCTTTTCAATCGGGATCCTTCCTCTTCACGACCGTAAATTAACTTAATGTGTAAGAATTGTACCTATGATTTTCTTGCAAGATTTGCAGTTGTTGCCTCAATGCTGCTGGTTCCCTTTGCCAAAACTAGAGAATGGATGCATTATACGTATTAGTTACATTGTAAACAATGCCTGACAAACATGCCTAAGCTTACATAGTTCACATTACTGCGTACATAGCTGTAAAAACAAAATGATGATGGCTTCATAGAATCACAATGGCATTACAGGACAATGTTGGTGATGTCTCAAACTGTTATGAATGTGCTGGCCAAATATGAAGGAAATACTTGGTGAAGGCTTCTTTCGCTTTGGCATCATATTTGGCATCCATATTATGCGTCAAGTTTGTTAACTTTTTGCAAGATTTTGACGATTTGAAGTTGAAATTTTTTAGAACACAGTAACAACAATGCCATTGATTCTGACTGATATATACAGTGCAACCCTTCTGTAATGGCATGAGTGGTCCCTTGTAGCATGTTGTTATCTAGTTAGTATAGAACTGCATAGAATTCCATGGGTCTTAACGGATGATGATGCTCGGGTATTTAATGCAACTGCCCAAAGTTACCGTCAGCAATGAACCCCTATGCTGACTGGGGCAAACTATAAGGAAAAGATGAGCAGAAAGCGCTATATGACACTTCAAATGCAAGAAACCCTTGTCATTGTGCTTGTTCATTTAGTTGCTTCTGAAACGACAAATACAGAGTAGGAACATGATAAGGATGACTCTATGGCGATTGCTTTTAAAATATGATAATAACTAACAATGCCAGGAGTTTTTATGTATTTCAGGTCGTGTCTGAAATAGATATTGGCATCCACACCAATCTTAAGTTACATTACATAACTTTGAATATCAATGTAATCAAACTGTATTAGTTGCCTTGGACCATTGTAAAATTTGGCACTTGGAAGTTTCCTTGGCTTTTCAAGATTTTATTTCTCAATGTGTAATCATTCCCTCTTCTACACTATTCATGTACTGGGCTCTATTTTTCAAGTTAGAGAGGAGTTGTGGGCTTGAAGTGGATTGTACTAGATGGTCGAAAGAAAACGGCTGTTCATCCCTGTCCATTTGTTGGTTGAATTAAGGGGAAATATCGAAGAGCTTCTTATCGTGTAGTTTGAGGAATTCATTCTGTAAAGTCTATTTAATTAGGCTGAAATCACTTGTAAATGATTTCTATGATGGCTCAATTATGATAAGGTGCTTCAGACTCGACAATACCTCTGTTATGTGCACCGTTTCCACTGATACACATTAAATCTGGTTGATGTTATAATTCACTTTCAACTGTCGAAATTTCATGCTGCAAATACATTTGTTTTAGATGTCTACTTGTCAATTTTAGATAACTTTCTAGCAATAGACTCCTATAAAATATATGTGGAACATCTACGCATCTTGTATTCATTGTATAAATGCATGTAGGCCTGCGTGGTTTAGTTTTAGTTTGTTTGACTCTTCTAGGCTCTATCAGCTGGTAATTTATGGCGAAGATCTTTTTCTGGATGCTACGGGTGAGATCCTAGAAAGCGATTTGGGTAGGCTGCTGTTAATGAAAATTCTAAGCGTATCTACGGATCAGTTGTCCCTTGAAATAATTAGATCATACTACACAAGATCCTTTAAAGTTATGGTAAGATTACAAAGGTAATGCAGTTAACATCTTTCTGTATACAACTCAATTCAAATAATAATTGTAATTATTGGTTAAATTTTTTCTATATGCAGATCAATGGCTGAACTATGATGTATGTAGTGTGACTTCTATGTTTATCTCTCTCGATTTCATAACCCCACGATGATATGCTCCAGAATACCTACCTAAATTTTGGGAAGTAAATACGTTCTACCTTGCATGCAGGTTTATGACGCCGAATGTGCGAAAGTAAATGTGAGGCAGAGTAACGATGTTGCACTCAAGTTCTTCAGTAATAATAGACTGGGCTACACGGAACATGAATTGATGAACCTAAACCATGAAGAGGATGATGGTGAGCCTTTCTGTGTCTTGAGGAAGCAGCTGAGGGAAAGGCAGGATGTCGAAGATCAGCCTCGACCCGGTGCTGGTGATGGTGGGGGTAATCCAGGAGATGAGGAAGTTGGACCAGCGAACCATAGGCCAGATGACCTTGGACTGGAGTGGTTGTTCATTTAGGCCGTTTTCTTGATGCCAACTTAATCGCCATTGTCTCTCAGCACGTACATATGCTTAGCTAGCGTACATGGTTAGGTAGTGGATCTTGGTACAGCTCTGATTCTCCACACTGGCTCATTCAGCCAATTAGCCTTTCATTTTTGGTTTCTTCCTCAAGGCCACCTTCAGCTTAGTTACCCTGGCTGTTTGGGTTTTGTCAATAATACGATGTTACGGTGGCGGGCGCCACGAAGCTACATTTGGTTGAGCTTTTGGGGAAATGCAGTCGTTTCCCACTACAAGGTTTTTCTGCTCAAAGCAAATACCATTTGGTTTGTGACTTTTGGTAATAATCTTTTGCAATGTATGATATCCGACGAAGCATGATATGCATCTTGAAAAGTATTTGCGACTTTTCACCAAATGTCACCGATGAAGTAAGCCCAATGCAATTCGGCTAGCATTGACATTTACAATATCTACGGCCCTCTGCGGTTCGAAGACCAAAGTGAGCTCCAATTCATTTGCTTTTCTTTTCTTTTTTTACTTTCTTATCTTTTCCCACTCAAACTTTTGCATTTTGGAGGGATAATATGCAAAACCTTAACCCGAAGAACTTCGTCATTTCTATTTTATCGAAGAAATTGATGCGGAGTGAGGAATGTAAAAGCAGCGGAAATTGGTGAAGAAATAGTCTAACTTGTTTGTTCTTTAGGCCTTAAATTGTACATTACCTGGGAGAATTCCATCTCAAAAAATTCAATACACCAATCATAGATCCGGGGAGACCATGGTCAGACCTCGTGGGCTCTCCCGGCTAAATTTGCCTAGCACCATCACCAGCGATGATATTACTGCTGCCTTCGTTGGTGGTGGTGCAGGGTCGTTGCTGCTGGTCCTCACACCAAATCTGCTTCGGCTCGCTGAACCACCGTGCCATTTGCCGGAGCTTTGCAAAACTTCTCCGAGCGACCGTTGCTTCTCTCCCCCATTGCCTCATATCACAACTTGAAGCTTTTGGTCGCATCGGACATCGAGCTCCACGGCTTACTTAAAATTTCTCAGACTACTTCCTCTGTGATAAAACCAGGAGGGCAAATCTGAGCCAGAGCTGCCTTCTACTCGCTCACGTGTGAGGCACATAATCAATGAACATACGTCAATCTATCAGTTGATGTAAGTAAAACATGCACCAGCACATCAGCGGGTTTGAAACCACTAAATATTTTCTCCACATTCCGATAGCCTAACTTAAATCACTCCACCCGCATGTGTGCCAACTCAACTTTCTAAAAATGAAATTTCAGTTGCTGAGACCAAGGAACAGCAACAACCAATGATAAGATGTCCCTGAATTCCAAGGCAGAGCTAAAAGTTATGAATAACTTCACATTAACAATTCCCTGATTTCTCAACTGTCAAAATTGCCTGAACTGAAATTGCTCAATGATCAAAAAGTAAAAACAACCTAGGCTTTGAGGCAGCAGACAGCCTGGATCTCTTCCTAAGCCAAGCTCTCACTGCGGTGATCACGCTGCTCCTTCAACCTGGTAGCAAGAAGCTTCAGGTTGCCTTAGCAATTCTCTTCTTCTTGTCAGCAATTCTCTTCACGCTTCCTTTGTAATGTCAATGGCGTAACTGCCTCCTCTTAATCTTAGGAGCTTTGACATATTTCCGAATGTCATCTTCCTTTGACAGGTCAAACAAGATACGTACATCATCGGCAGTCAGCCCTCCCTGCTTCATTGGAAACCCTTGTTTGTCACAGCCTCTCATCATCTTATACACGTAGCCGAATTCCTGCCCCACATAGAGGATAATCAATAATTGAAATCATAAAAGAAAGAAAAAATCGCCAAAAGCTCCATAGAACTATTGCAGACACATACCTCACCCCGAGAATCTTTAATTTCTTGTGCGATCCTCTTGTCAAAATCCGCCAGACTAATGTGCGTCTCTTTTCTTTTGCTGTTAAGACAATTGGCCATTAAACTCTACAGATAATGATATTTCTGAGGAAAACAATAATAAAAAAAAAAGACTAAAGATTTACGAGATTCATTAAATTGGTATGATCCACCTGCTTTGGACATGTATGGCCCAATCGCGGTGAGGGATCACGGGCCCTCGCCTAGGGGCAGAGGGAGGTCGCTGGCCCAAACACACAAAAAAAAAAAAAGCAGAACAAATATTTAAAAAATAATTAAAAATTCAGAAACTATTAAAATATTATTAATGATCACCCAATTTTTTTGGTAATACTCTCGAACATCCAAACAGACTAAATTTACACGTCACTGTTTCCATTCCTATAAATCGTGTAATCACTTTACAAGCATTGTCCCCTCTATTTTTCTTTATCTTTCTTTGGGGACCTGAGAGATGTATCTTGTTGCCCAGAACAGCATATCAAAACTGTAGGGTCCAATTCCCTGAAATGCCAATACTAAAATGGTGATTGGATTTTAGGGACAGCATATCAAAAGGAGTATTTTGGGGATATTCCAAATTGATTTGAGAAAAGTTGCTTATTGTTGATTTAAACACTAAACTAGGGAAAGCTATTGAAAGTTACTGATGAAATGATACATTTCTGAGTTGCCCCCAATGGAGAAAGTGTGCCTGGGGGTCGCGCGGGCATAGTCCCTAGTCTGCTTGTCCTGTTGCTTGGCCCTCACGGTCAACTCGTAGCTACTCGCCAAACGGACGCCGCTGACTCTCAATTGCTTCGTGGAAACTTTTATCGGATCCACCACTGCAAACCCGGTGAACCCGATCATATGCACCGGTACATCATAGTCTAATCCCTTTGAGTCTGAACTCATCCTATAATTACCAAAATGAGAAAATTAAATATAAGGAATGACATTTTTTTCTTATCAAAATCAACTTTAGAACGTGATAAAAAAATCCTAGTGCCCACGATTTTTTTCACATGTCACCGATTCAATGATGAATGATAATCCATCTTTGGTTAAATAGATAAGATCTAGCGCCGCAGCATGGCCTACAAGAACATAGATAGCCAGATAAAGCCAAAATTGCATCCAAAATGTTGAAAAAACAAATTCTCAGTTACTTTCGGAGCTAAACTAAATGAACAAATATAGTCCACCTGCTTTGGACATGTCTAAGCAATAAAGAATTAGCTTTTTCTTTAATACTAAAAATTGGGTGAGATATCCATGCAAAAAAGGTCAAATTTTTATGCGCCAAGTACTTCTAAAACAACGAAGTTCATCTGGACCAAGGCTTAAATATCTAGAGTTGGAATTTTACTAATAATCCAAGTTTTGCAAATTTTATCTACCAAACCCATAGCACCATCAACGCTTCGATGTTCGCTACTTAATAGGCAACTCAGAAATGTATCATTTCACCAGTAACTTTCAATTTCTTTCCCTAGTTTAGTGTTTAAATCAACGATAAGCAACTTTCTCAAACCAATTTGGAATACCCCAAAATTACTCCCTATCGATTATAGTTTTTATATGCTGTCCCTAAAATCCATTCAACATTTTAGTATCAGCAATTTAGGGAATTAGATCCTACAGTTTTGATATGCTGTTCTGGGCAACAAGATTCATCACTCAGGTCCCCCAAAGAAAGATAGAGGGGACAGTGAAAAAATGAGTACCTAAAAGAATAAAAATCAAATTTTGCGCTACAGATACTTAAATGCAAAAGCGAACTAAACGTCGCTATTTCCATTCCTGTAAATTGTGTGATCACTTTACAAGCATGTTCACCAAAATCGATCGTAGCAAGTAATTCAAATTGGAAGACAAGCATCCATAGCAGTCTGGAACATCACATGAGCGACAAGAGCAATAGTTCCATCTGTGAATACATAGAATAATAGCAGTAAACGCCCAAACACAAGGAACTGAACAGGGGCCAATACCCAGTCGATCAATTCAACAATACCCAAAATAGATCCAATCACAAAAAATGGGAAAAAACAAAGAGCCGAACAAAGAGCTTTAAAGAATTCCGCATAAGAAGAGCGACAACCCAACCAAAACATCCAACATTTCCCACCCAAAAAAGGATTCAACTTACAGCTCCTGGGCACCTTTGATGTCAAGCATCTTCTTGCAAGCAGCGCTTCGTTTGAACTTGATGATTATAGAGAGGGAAAAAAAAGCATCAGAAAATTGCGAATTTGGAGGAAAAGTAAAATTGGAAAGAGAGGCGAATAAACGAGAGCTGAGAAAACACCTCCATGTTGATCGATCGTTGAGAGAAACGAAGGACCGATTCGCGCTAAGAAGCCGGTTTTGGCTGCCTGAGTAGAGCGGGACTTTCCAGGCGGATTAGGGTTTTCGTGCGTGTTTTTTTATATGAGAAAATATTAGGTAGTCCGGCTACGCCCCGTCACAGTGCGCCCCAACCAATTGGGAATGGACACCTGGCTCCACGTCAGCCGAATGGAGCCCACCGGCTTTCCGCACACAAAATACTATTTTCCTATTTTACATTAAACAGTTTCCTCCTTGACTGTTCCTGGCCACATTAATTACCCAATCCATAGACGGTAGACCTGCTTTTTCTCTCTCCTCCTTTTTGCTCTTCCCGAATAAAGAAGACCGCTCCTCCTCCCTCTCCCGAACGAGTTCAAAATTTTTGGATCTCTCGTTCCCTCTCTGCTCGATCGCTCGCTCCGTTAAGGGCCCTCGTTCCTGCGGACTGCTCCGGTGCTCAGCTCGCTCTCTGCTTCGGCCTCCGCTCCCGCCCTCTGCTCCGTCGCTCGAGGGCTCTTTGCTCCGACCCTCGTTCTCGCGGTCTGCTCCGGCGCTCTGTTGCGCGACGGCTTTCTGCTCAGGTGCTCGATTGCACTCTGTTCTAAGTTCTCGTTCCCGTGCGCTGCTCTGGATAGTATTGTCCTTTTAAATACTTCGTTGTTCTTTTGTTATGATATCTTGATTTGGAGATGGATTGATGGACCATGAAGCAATGAATGGAAATCTTAAAAAGCTCCCTAATTGTTGTACCTTTTTTTCTGTTTTTGGTGGGTAATTGCAAGAACTTGGCTATTGAGTTGGCAATTTTGCCCGCGAGTGTCCAGTGTTGGTGATTTTTGGGAGGTTTGGTTTGTCTAGGATGACACTGAGCTTTTAGTCCGAGGCGAAAAGAATGGTTGGAAAGTTAGCATAGAACCACGGAGATTAGTAGAAAATGAATGGTTTGTAAGTTTGGGGATGATGTCGAAGGCTGGTGCGATGTTCTCAGCGTCCGTAGCCATGAGCTAATATGTATTTCTGTCCAGATCGGAGTTGGACACGTTTGTTAGTATCTAATACCCTTTGCAGAAGGCTGGAGAATGAAGTACCGATAATTTATTGAGGGACTTGTTTGTTTTTTTTTTTTTTTGGCTTTTGTGTTCGAGTATTTCAGTGGAAGTAATTCGATTCGCGAACCTAATATGGCCTAATTCATGAACTTAGCAATGAGCTATCACTTATAGTGTGGTTATGCTAATTTCTGTAGGTTCTTGTTGCTTGATTGATTAACAGAAATCTTTATGTTGCAAATCTTCATGCTAGACATCAAAGGTGCCCAGGAGCTGTAAGTTGAATCCTTTTTTGGGTGGGAAATGTTGGATGTTTTGGTTGGGTTGTCGCTCTTCTTATGCGGAATTCTTTAAAGCTCTTTGTTCGGCTCTTTGTTTTTTCCCATTTTTTGTGATTGGATCTATTTTGGGTATTGTTGAATTGATCGACTGGGTATTGGCCCCTGTTCAGTTCCTTGTGTTTGGGCGTTTACTGCTATTATTCTATGTATTCACAGATGGAACTATTACTCTTGTCGCTCATGTGATGTTGAGACTGCTATGGATGCTTGTCTTCCAATTGGAATTACTTGCTACGATCGATTTTAGTGAACGTGCTTGTAAAGTGATTACACGATTTACATGAATGGAAATACCGACGTTTAATTCGCTTTTGCATTTAAGTATCAGAAGCGCAAAATTTAATTTTTATTCTTTTAGGTACTCATTTTTTCATTGTCCCCTCTTGAATCTTGTTGCCCAGAACATCATATCAAAACCGTAGGATCTAATTCCCTGAATTGCTAATACTAAAATGGTGAATGGATTTTGGGGACAGCTAACAAAACTGTAGTCTATAGGGAGTAATTTTGGGGATATTCCAAATTGGTTTGAGAAAAGTTGCTTATTGTTGGTTTAAAAACTAAGCTAGGGAAAGAAATTGAAAGTTACTGATGAAATGATACATTTCTGAGTTGCCTATTACGTAGCGAATGACGAAGCGTTGATGGTGCTATGGGTTTGGTAGATAAAGTTTGCAAAACTTGGATTATTAGTAAAATTCCAACTCTAGATTTTAGCCTTGGTCCAGATGAACCTCGTTGTTTTAGAAGTACGTGGCGCATAAAAATTTGACCTTTTTTGCATGGATATCTCACCCAATTTTTAGTATTAAAGAAAAAGCTAATTCTTTATTGCTTAGACATGTCCAAAGCAGGTGGACTATATTTGTTCATTTAGTTTAGCTCCGAAAGTAACTGAGAATTTGTTTTTTCAACATTTTGGATGCAATTTTGGCTTTATCTGGCTATCTATGTTCTTGTAGGCCATGCTGCGGCGCTAGATCTTATCTATTTAACCAAAGATGGATTATCATTCATCATTGAATCGGTGGCATGTGAAAAAAATCGTGGGCACTAGGATTTTTTTATCACGTTCTAAATTTGATTTTGATAAGAAAAAAATGTCATTCCTTATATTTAATTTTCTCATTTTGGTAATTATAGGATGAGTTCAGACTCAAAGGGATCAGACTATGATGTACCGGTGCATATGATCGGGTTCACCGGGTTTGCAGTGGTGGATCCGATAAAAGTTTCCACGAAGCAATTGAGAGTTAGCGGCGTCCGTTTGGCGAGTAGCTACGAGTTGACCGTGAGGGCCAAGCAACAGGACAAGCAGACTAGGGACTATGCCCGCGCGACCCCTAGGCACACTTTCTCCATTGGGGGCAACTCAGAAATGTATCATTTCATCAGTAACTTTCAATAGCTTTCCCTAGTTTAGTGTTTAAATCAACAATAAGCAACTTTTCTCAAATCAATTTGGAATATCCCCAAAATACTCCTTTTGATATGCTGTCCCTAAAATCCAATCACCATTTTAGTATTGGCATTTCAGGGAATTGGACCCTACAGTTTTGATATGCTGTTCTGGGCAACAAGATACATCTCTCAGGTCCCCAAAGAAAGATAAAGAAAAATAGAGGGGACAATGCTTGTAAATTGATTACACGATTTATAGGAATGGAAACAGTGACGTGTAAATTTAGTCTGTTTGGATGTTCGAGAGTATTACCAAAAAAATTGGGTGATCATTAATAATATTTTAATAGTTTCTGAATTTTTAATTATTTTTTAAATATTTGTTCTGCTTTTTTTTTTTTTTTTTGTGTGTTTGGGCCAGCGACCTCCCTCTGCCCCTAGGCGAGGGCCTGTGATCCCTCACCGCGATTGGGCCATACATGTCCAAAGCAGGTGGATCATACCAATTTAATGAATCTCGTAAATCTTTAGTCTTTTTTTTTTATTATTGTTTTCCTCAGAAATATCATTATCTGTAGAGTTTAATGGCCAATTGTCTTAACAGCAAAAGAAAAGAGACGAACATTAGTCTGGCGGATTTTGACAAGAGGATCGCACAAGAAATTAAAGATTCTCGGGGTGAGGTATGTGTCTGCAATAGTTCTATGGAGCTTTTGGCGATTTTTTCTTTCTTTTATGATTTCAATTATTGATTATCCTCTATGTGGGGCAGGAATTCGGCTACGTGTATAAGATGATGAGAGGCTGTGACAAACAAGGGTTTCCAATGAAGCAGGGAGGGCTGACTGCCGATGATGTACGTATCTTGTTTGACCTGTCAAAGGAAGATGACATTCGGAAATATGTCAAAGCTCCTAAGATTAAGAGGAGGCAGTTACGCCATTGACATTACAAAGGAAGCGTGAAGAGAATTGCTGACAAGAAGAAGAGAATTGCTAAGGCAACCTGAAGCTTCTTGCTACCAGGTTGAAGGAGCAGCGTGATCACCGCAGTGAGAGCTTGGCTTGGGAAGAGATCCAGGCTGTCTGCTGCCTCAAAGCCTAGGTTGTTTTTACTTTTTGATCATTGAGCAATTTCAGTTCAGGCAATTTTGACAGTTGAGAAATCAGGGAATTGTTAATGTGAAGTTATTCATAACTTTTAGCTCTGCCTTGGAATTCAGGGACATCTTATCATTGGTTGTTGCTGTTCCTTGGTCTCAGCAACTGAAATTTCATTTTTAGAAAGTTGAGTTGGCACACATGCGGGTGGAGTGATTTAAGTTAGGCTATCGGAATGTGGAGAAAATATTTAGTGGTTTCAAACCCGCTGATGTGCTGGTGCATGTTTTACTTACATCAACTGATAGATTGACGTATGTTCATTGATTATGTGCCTCACACGTGAGCGAGTAGAAGGCAGCTCTGGCTCAGATTTGCCCTCCTGGTTTTATCACAGAGGAAGTAGTCTGAGAAATTTTAAGTAAGCCGTGGAGCTCGATGTCCGATGCGACCAAAAGCTTCAAGTTGTGATATGAGGCAATGGGGGAGAGAAGCAACGGTCGCTCGGAGAAGTTTTGCAAAGCTCCGGCAAATGGCACGGTGGTTCAGCGAGCCGAAGCAGATTTGGTGTGAGGACCAGCAGCAACGACCCTGCACCACCACCAACGAAGGCAGCAGTAATATCATCGCTGGTGATGGTGCTAGGCAAATTTAGCCGGGAGAGCCCACGAGGTCTGACCATGGTCTCCCCGGATCTATGATTGGTGTATTGAATTTTTTGAGATGGAATTCTCCCAGGTAATGTACAATTTAAGGCCTAAAGAACAAACAAGTTAGACTATTTCTTCACCAATTTCCGCTGCTTTTACATTCCTCACTCCGCATCAATTTCTTCGATAAAATAGAAATGACGAAGTTCTTCGGGTTAAGGTTTTGCATATTATCCCTCCAAAATGCAAAAGTTTGAGTGGGAAAAGATAAGAAAGTAAAAAAAGAAAAGAAAAGCAAATGAATTGGAGCTCACTTTGGTCTTCGAACCGCAGAGGGCCGTAGATATTGTAAATGTCAATGCTAGCCGAATTGCATTGGGCTTACTTCATCGGTGACATTTGGTGAAAAGTCGCAAATACTTTTCAAGATGCATATCATGCTTCGTCGGATATCATACATTGCAAAAGATTATTACCAAAAGTCACAAACCAAATGGTATTTGCTTTGAGCAGAAAAACCTTGTAGTGGGAAACGACTGCATTTCCCCAAAAGCTCAACCAAATGTAGCTTCGTGGCGCCCGCCACCGTAACATCGTATTATTGACAAAACCCAAACAGCCAGGGTAACTAAGCTGAAGGTGGCCTTGAGGAAGAAACCAAAAATGAAAGGCTAATTGGCTGAATGAGCCAGTGTGGAGAATCAGAGCTGTACCAAGATCCACTACCTAACCATGTACGCTAGCTAAGCATATGTACGTGCTGAGAGACAATGGCGATTAAGTTGGCATCAAGAAAACGGCCTAAATGAACAACCACTCCAGTCCAAGGTCATCTGGCCTATGGTTCGCTGGTCCAACTTCCTCATCTCCTGGATTACCCCCACCATCACCAGCACCGGGTCGAGGCTGATCTTCGACATCCTGCCTTTCCCTCAGCTGCTTCCTCAAGACACAGAAAGGCTCACCATCATCCTCTTCATGGTTTAGGTTCATCAATTCATGTTCCGTGTAGCCCAGTCTATTATTACTGAAGAACTTGAGTGCAACATCGTTACTCTGCCTCACATTTACTTTCGCACATTCGGCGTCATAAACCTGCATGCAAGGTAGAACGTATTTACTTCCCAAAATTTAGGTAGGTATTCTGGAGCATATCATCGTGGGGTTATGAAATCGAGAGAGATAAACATAGAAGTCACACTACATACATCATAGTTCAGCCATTGATCTGCATATAGAAAAAATTTAACCAATAATTACAATTATTATTTGAATTGAGTTGTATACAGAAAGATGTTAACTGCATTACCTTTGTAATCTTACCATAACTTTAAAGGATCTTGTGTAGTATGATCTAATTATTTCAAGGGACAACTGATCTGTAGATACGCTTAGAATTTTCATTAACAGCAGCCTACCCAAATCGCTTTCTAGGATCTCACCCGTAGCATCCAGAAAAAGATCTTCGCCATAAATTACCAGCTGATAGAGCCTAGAAGAGTCAAACAAACTAAAACTAAACCACGCAGGCCTACATGCATTTATACAATGAATACAAGATGCGTAGATGTTCCACATATATTTTATAGGAGTCTATTGCTAGAAAGTTATCTAAAATTGACAAGTAGACATCTAAAACAAATGTATTTGCAGCATGAAATTTCGACAGTTGAAAGTGAATTATAACATCAACCAGATTTAATGTGTATCAGTGGAAACGGTGCACATAACAGAGGTATTGTCGAGTCTGAAGCACCTTATCATAATTGAGCCATCATAGAAATCATTTACAAGTGATTTCAGCCTAATTAAATAGACTTTACAGAATGAATTCCTCAAACTACACGATAAGAAGCTCTTCGATATTTCCCCTTAATTCAACCAACAAATGGACAGGGATGAACAGCCGTTTTCTTTCGACCATCTAGTACAATCCACTTCAAGCCCACAACTCCTCTCTAACTTGAAAAATAGAGCCCAGTACATGAATAGTGTAGAAGAGGGAATGATTACACATTGAGAAATAAAATCTTGAAAAGCCAAGGAAACTTCCAAGTGCCAAATTTTACAATGGTCCAAGGCAACTAATACAGTTTGATTACATTGATATTCAAAGTTATGTAATGTAACTTAAGATTGGTGTGGATGCCAATATCTATTTCAGACACGACCTGAAATACATAAAAACTCCTGGCATTGTTAGTTATTATCATATTTTAAAAGCAATCGCCATAGAGTCATCCTTATCATGTTCCTACTCTGTATTTGTCGTTTCAGAAGCAACTAAATGAACAAGCACAATGACAAGGGTTTCTTGCATTTGAAGTGTCATATAGCGCTTTCTGCTCATCTTTTCCTTATAGTTTGCCCCAGTCAGCATAGGGGTTCATTGCTGACGGTAACTTTGGGCAGTTGCATTAAATACCCGAGCATCATCATCCGTTAAGACCCATGGAATTCTATGCAGTTCTATACTAACTAGATAACAACATGCTACAAGGGACCACTCATGCCATTACAGAAGGGTTGCACTGTATATATCAGTCAGAATCAATGGCATTGTTGTTACTGTGTTCTAAAAAATTTCAACTTCAAATCGTCAAAATCTTGCAAAAAGTTAACAAACTTGACGCATAATATGGATGCCAAATATGATGCCAAAGCGAAAGAAGCCTTCACCAAGTATTTCCTTCATATTTGGCCAGCACATTCATAACAGTTTGAGACATCACCAACATTGTCCTGTAATGCCATTGTGATTCTATGAAGCCATCATCATTTTGTTTTTACAGCTATGTACGCAGTAATGTGAACTATGTAAGCTTAGGCATGTTTGTCAGGCATTGTTTACAATGTAACTAATACGTATAATGCATCCATTCTCTAGTTTTGGCAAAGGGAACCAGCAGCATTGAGGCAACAACTGCAAATCTTGCAAGAAAATCATAGGTACAATTCTTACACATTAAGTTAATTTACGGTCGTGAAGAGGAAGGATCCCGATTGAAAAGGACAAAAGACAGGTAAACCTAAAGCTCCGATCATCCTACGCATCGCACAAACAGAACCCAGACTACTAATTACGCTTTTGTGAAATCTCCAAAACAAGACATTCCTAACCAGAACCAGAGACTCGCCAACAAAAATGAAGAGAAAGCAAACCAGAAATGTACAAAGCAAATACCCGAATCATGTCAGAGTGAGCCAAGTTGACGAGCTTGGTGGCGAGGCCGCTCCGGCGATGAGGCGGCAATACCGCAATGGACCTGACGTAAGCAATCCCCTCCCTTTGGTCCATATCGACCGTGACATAGCCGACGATCCGGCCATCATGGCCCTGCGCAACCCATTGCAGCTGAGGCCAGCAGAGCACGCTGACCGTGAACCGCTGCACCAAGAAAGCGTCGCGCTCGGGGATGCACCTCTGACTGCAGTCTTCCATTTGGCAGAGATCGTGCACCGTGGCTCTGCGCAAGGAAGCCGCCATTGCCGATCTTCAGAGTTTTTGGGTTTCAAAGTTTGGGCGGGAGGATTCTGTTTTGGGTTTGTTGGGGGGAGAAGAAGAAAGAGCTTCGGGGGTGGGGGGAAGGTCGGTGCTATCCTATTTATACTTAGTAACCTTTCACTCTCTATAAGAAAACCCATGCTATGCATAGAGGAAAGTCACTTCAACGTGAGTAACAACCACTTGAAGGCTGGGTAACTTGGCTTAAAGATTCAATTTTGACGCAAGAAGGAAGAAAAAAAAAAACAAAAATTTAAGTTTCGATGCACAAGCCCGGCTTAAGCGCATAGATCGCAGAGCTCGGCGAAGTCCCCGGCGCGGAGCCGTCAGTCCGCGCCCTTCCCAGGTCTCTCCGGCTTCGCGTCCGAGCAATCCGGGTTCAAGCAGGCCTTCGCCGAAGCCGAGCTCGAGGCCGGCGCCGCCATCGCTGCAAGCCGCGGCGGCAGCAGCAGCGGGAGATGCGGTCTACGGCCGGAAGCAATGCATAATCCCCCAAATTCGCGAGAGGAGGCAGTCGCCGTGAAGAGAGGAGCTCGGAGATGTGCAATGGAGTGGCGTACGAGCCTCATCTGCGATCGCAGAGAGAAAAAGAAGAGAGAGGGGGAGTGGGGTCTGGTCGTTGGAGATCGAAGAGAGAGAGAGAGAGCAGAAGAAATTCGTGCGAGCGTGGGTGAGGGAGGGGCTTAAAAGCACGGCGAGTCGGAACCGGATCCCATGCCACAAAGGTAGGGGTGACATCGAGAGATCCGGACCGTTCATTTCAAAATGGACGGTCGGGATTCATCCATATTACTTTTTAAAAGGAAGATAAATTTTTTAACGAAAAATTTCGAAATTTTGAAAAGAGTGATGTGGATCAATCCAAGACCGTCCATTTTTTATTTGGACGGCCCAAATCGATCATGTCATCACTAACATTGCGTAGAAACGCTATAATTCTTTAAAACATTTGATTTTGTTTCTCTTTGTTCCGAAATGTTTGTAAACCCCATTGCCGTGTATTATTAATTTAGTTGTCGCAGATTGTTTGTGGTGTACAATTGATTTTTAAGACAATATATGCTAACTTCTATTATTTAACAAGTGATCGGTTACTCAATAAATGGGTATTATAATTGCAATGTTAATTTAGGAAAAGGAAATTTCTGGCCCCAAAAAAAAAAAACATAGGAAAAGAACAAAATAAGACAAATCCCACTTATTGCAGAAATTTTCTACTGGCCACAATTTTAGCGACATCATCATAATTTTTCTTTCAATTTGCTTGAACAACAACGTTCTCGTCAATGCACATTGCCTTTCCTTGTCGTTCTTTTTTGCTCCTTTTCTCTGCAATTGAAAGAGAAAAAAAGAAAAGACAAAAAGAACCTAAAACGAACTTCAAACAACGAGCAGCATCACTTCTAGTGAAACTTCCATCATCTTATTTGCCTTCCGCGGTGAGTGGCGACAACTTTCTTGATTCCCCGCCGCAAACACATGATCAGAGGTCGAGCATCAGCTCTAGGAATGCTGTCGGTCCGAGCATCTTCTGAGACCCTTCTTCCCTTTCTTTTCTCTATCCTGAAGAAGAAGAAGAAGAAGCCGATGATACCGGTTGGTCCATGACGTAACTCGTGACGAGTTCCCCCGTGCTTTGATCCGAAACGCACAGCACGCCGTCTATTCCAACAACCAGAGTCGCGGTGTCATTCTGCTTCCGCATGTGCCCCGGCGAGTACATCACGTTTGGGCTCACTCGCCTTTCCCACATAACCCCCCCGTTTTCCTGAATAATTAGCATCTTCTCATTTATCAGCTGCTTCTTTCTTTTTAGGGGTATTGAATATCATGATCCCCGTCAAGATGCAATATCCGGAAGCACATCCAGCATGCAAACCACTAAATTTTGAACAAGGGTTTCATGCCTGTCAAACCCACGAACAGTACCATCCTCACATCCACCAACCGCCTCGGAGAATTTTTAACTCTTATGTGTACAGCTGCAACAATACTATGCAATCGAGCAAAATTTAATCGGCGTCAGCCCTTCATCCATCTCAAGAGCTGGCGACTAGTCAACTACGTGATAAAGTTGGTTGAGAGTACCAGCTTTACGATGTTCAGCAATAGGAAAGAGAGAAGTTAGCCACCAGATAAAGACCAAACTAACATTTGTCCAAATTTAGCAAGTGAAGAGTATTTGAGAGAGAGAGAGAGAGAGAGAGAGAATATAGAGTTAACTCCTTCACCAGAGCTGATTGATCACTGCCTTTAGACCTGAGCTGGTATTTTGTCGGGAGTTAGACCTCGATAAGTTTACCCCACCGGCATGAATCATTCAAAAATCCCTCTCGGAAGAGCTGTTTGATTCCTTTTTACTATTTGATTTGATGTGCCACACCATAATAAGAAGGTAGCAACAAGTCCCAAGGGCCAGAATCGGATAATCATGTAATCGGCTCCCGAGAAGGTAGAGAAATATCATAGGATAGCCGCAAGAGGAGGGAAAATTATTTGCGCTTTTCCTTCTGATTTCAGGTTAATGTCCTATGGTATTATAGCACCTCCGGCCAGAAAGGAACAGATATCTGTTGTTTTGCTTCTTAGCTCACGCCACGAATGTATGGCACAAAACATTAATACATCCATTTCCGTCGCGTAACAAAGCAGCCCTACGTCTCTCCTCGGTCCATCTCGTCATTAATTATTTCCTTTCCAATCTGCCCGCATATTGTCGCGACCTAAAAAAAATCAATCTTCGAGTTAATGGATTACTAAGTTAATTAATGCAACTAACCTAGGTCAAGTCCTCCCAATCTCTATCAATTCGCAACTTAAGGTTCAAATAATTAACATGCCAAGATTTTAATTGGAGTCGTCACTAATCATTTAAGATAGGTTGATTAGGAACCTAAATAAAATAACGAGAGGACTATTTTATTTCTGCGAACCGGAGATTTTGGGTACGGGGACTTGATTACGCTAGTTACTTTAACGCCATTTCGGTACCATTTTACTTCATGAAAAAAATTGATCAAGCAGCTTTAATTGATTTTAACCTAAGCCACAAACATAGGTTATCATGCGGGTGCGCAATCAATTAAATGAACATCCAGAATTCAAAGTAAGCGGGGAGCATGCGCCAAGCAATTTTGTTTTCTCTTTTTGATTTTCACTTTTTTTTTAATTGAAGTCTAACCTATATGCAATGCTTGACTTTTATTCAAATGCAATGGCAAGAATGAATGCATATGAAATTAATCTAATCTACATGACTATTCCAAACATGCAATTAAACTAAACTATAACGCAAATAATATTAAATCTAATTAAATCGACTACGTGGTTCGAATTAATTAAAGTCCATACTATGCAATTCTATATGATGAACTAATGACATGGCAAATGGTATGACAAATGCATGATGACATGACACATATGACATTTTATTATTTTCGGATTTAATTATGACCCTAAAATAAACTATGCCAAAGGAATAGTTATCTTGTTTATCTTAGAGTTTAAATGAACCTAAACCCTAACCTATCGAAGATAAGCTATTTTGGGCATAATTATCTATCTAAATATGCATAATATAACCTAGAATGGGGATCTAATCTAATTTATTCTATGAATCAAATAAACATGCAATCCTATCTATATGATTTTATCCTAGAATGCAATTTCAATTAAACATGGCAATTCTATCTAGAATGAAACGTAAATCTAATCTATATGCAGCAATTACCTATATGCAATATTTTTTTAGAGATTTTCAACATGCATTCAAATATTGCAAGAAGATAGCAAATCCAATTAGTTCAATTCAAATATGGAAGCAAATAAATCCTCTTGAATATTTCGCAATTTCTTTCGAATCAAGTTTCGATCTAAAGCCCGATAGATAGATCCTAAAAATTCAAAATACCCGCTATGTCAATGATTCCATCTAAAGCCCTATGGATAGAATCAAATCCATATGTGCGGTTGCGAATTAGGAAATATTTTCCTAATTGATCACCTGCGACTTAAAAAGATTTCGTTGGATCACGAAATAGCTCAAATAGTTAATCAAATATTCAAATCGTGGCACCAACTTCCAGCATATCTCGAGATAAGAATCATTACCTAATTCCAAAGCTTTAGCAGAAAATTTTGAGCACCAGGCGAATTCTCGAACCAATCAGCTAGGGAGGTTTCGTATACACGATTAGGACTAGTGAGGCAAAATCACAACAGCTATTTCGCACCTCAAACAGCACCTAATCAGCGGAGAGATTGCGCTCAAAAGTGTGATACTTGATCCCGAACGGCTAGCAAAAATCTGCACTGCAGAGCTAATGAAATCGTCCAAAAAATAGCACTTTTTAGACTAAGAACAGTGACAAAATAAGACTAGAACAGCAGCAAATTCCAGCACTAATCGACAGGGGATTCCAATACCAAATTGCAGCTAGAATAAGGGCTGAACGGATGCAAAACAGCGGTAAAAATCAGCACTGAACAGAGGACTAAACAACTGCTAAGATCGGGACTGAAAAGTAGCAAAATTAACACCAAACCGTGCATGATCAGAGGCCAAACAATAAAAGAATTGCTCTTGAACAACAGCTCGAGATAGTGTGAATCAGGAGCACCAAACGAGCTTGAACAGTGGCGGATTGGCTTCGGTGGACTCTTAATTTTAAACAATTCCTGTACTGGACTAGGCGTAAAAGGGAGCACTTAATTTGACCAGAGAAAAAAAAAACTTTCGGGGATGATATGCAAAAATAGAAATTCTCCAAGTGTCGCCCTCCAAAATCTGCCGTGTTTGACAATTGTGTGGCCTCCTGCCTGTCAAATTTAAGTTCAAATTTGTGCCGCCGATACTCCAATGCAAGATACAATGCGTGAGTAAAAATTAAATATGGTAAAGATGATTTTTTTTATTAGAACTAAAATTAGTTTTATTTTTTTGTGCTTAAAAAAAATTCAAAATTTAGGTGTCAACACATATTTAATTAGTTCATATACATCCTCGGTTAAACTAAATTTTCTTTTGGATTGATCTACCTATGTTGGCCCCGTTTGGTTCGGCGACCTCCCGTCGGCGAGCGACGGTCCCATCATGCCACCGGCGGCTGGAAGATTCCCTCCGCCCGAATCTGACAGTTCGCGGAAGACGAAGGCTTCGAAGAATGTCTCTTCACTTTTCACACAAAAACTCGCATTTGGGCACTGGAAAAGCATTTGCGACTTTTCACCAAATGTCACCGAATATACAAGCGCAGGCCAAAACCCTAATCCATGACACTTTCTCCCTAGATTTTACCTTACGGAATATTTTTATTTTTATTTTTATTTTAAATATTTTTGGGGGGTTCGGCATTTTACAAACAACAAAAGAAGAAGGGAATTAAAAAAAGGAGGAAAATTGGTCATTCTAGTCTATGTAAAGAGTCAACGCCGGACACAACACTGTATATAAAAAAGCATAGACGAAACCCTAATCCGCCTGGAAAGTCCCGCTCTACTCAGGCGGCCAAAAGCGGCTTCTTGGAGCGAATCGGCCCTTCGATGCAAGCGCTCCCCCTCCAACTCTCCCAACGATCAACATGAAGGTACTTTCTCAACTCTCGTTTACTCGCCTCTACTTCGGTTTGACTTTCGCTCGAGATTCGCAATTCTCTAACGCGTCCTTTTTTTTTTTCCCTCCCTGTCTATAATCATCAAGTTCAATATAGTGAATCCCATCACTGGTTGCCAAAAGAAGCTTGTAATCGAAGATGACCAGAAGCTGTAAGTTGAATCTTTCTATGGACTAGAATTGCCCTCACGAATTGCCAATGCTAAATGTTGAATGGATTGTAGGGACAGATTGTGGGATGGGGTAATCAATAGGGAGTAATTTTGGGGTATTCCAAATTGGGTTGAGAAAAGTTGCTTATTGTTGATTTCAACTCTAAACTAGGGAAAGAAATCGAAAGTTACTGATCAAATGATCCAGTTCTGACTTGTCTGTTACGTAGCAAATGTCGAAGCATAGGTACCTTTTGATGGTACTATGGCCTTGGTAGCCAATTGTTGTTCTTTTACTCCAGTTATCAATACAATTTTGCACAACCTCGATTGTTAGTAAAATTCCAACACTAGATTCCAACCTTGGTCCAGATGAACCTCATTGTTTAACAAGTACACTGAGCATAAAAATCTGACCTTTTTGCGTGGATATCTGACCCAGTTTCTAGTATAAAAGAAAAAGCTAATTCTTTATTGCTTAGACATGTCCAAAGCTGGTGAGGACTATATTTATTCAATTAGTTTAGCTCTGAAAGGTAACTGAGATTCTTTTTTTTGACATTTTGGATTCAATGTTGGTTTTGTCTGGCTACCCATGTTCTTTATAGGCCATGCTGCCGTGCTAGATCTTATTGTATGGAATCCAACATCACTAGCATTTCATACTTAAGGATTGGATCATAACAATTTGATGATTCTTGTAAATCCTAAGTCTTATTTTATTGTCTTCGTCGGAAATATCATTATCTGTAGAGGTTAATGGCCGATTTTCTCTATAGCAAAAGAAAAGGGATGTGGTGTAATGAAGTCCTTATAATCTTTTTCATGCAGTCGGGCAGATTTTGATAATAGGATCTCACAAGAACTCAGGGGTGGTCTGGGTGAGGTATGTGTCTGCAATAGTTTTATGGAGCTTTTGGCAATGTTTTTTTAATCAGTTCCATTATTGATTGTCCTCTATGTGAGGCAGCAATTCGGCTACGTGTTTAAGATGATGGAAGGCTGTGACAAACAAGGGTTTCCAATGAAGCAGGGAGGGATGACTCCCGATCATGTTCGTCTCTTGTTTAACCTGTCGAAGGAAGATGACATTAGGAAATATGTCAATCCATGTCGCAGGACCTTCGCTACTAAATCTGGTGAGGGTTTTCATCATTATTCAAATTTGTTTTCTTTTCCTTTTGGCTTATTAAAAGGCATCGATTCTGATTTGACTTTGACTCTTGATGTTATGTTGAGTTATAAACACGTTCTGATCATTCTTCTCTTGTCTTTCGATAGGGAAAATTAGAAAGTTAGGCCATTGACATTAGAAAGGAAGTGTACGAATTGCTGACAAGAAGAAGAGAATTGCTAAGGCAAAGGCAGAGGCATCTGACTGCCTGAAGCTTCTTGCTACTAGGTTGAAGGAGCAGCTTGAGCGCTGCGGTGAGAGCTTGCTAAGAACAGATCCAGGTTGTCTGATGCCTCAAAGCCTCTCTTGCAGCTTAGGTTGTTTCTACTTTTTGATCGATTTTGGTGAAACGAGGAATTTCAGTTAAGGCAATTTTGGCAGCTGAGAATTCAGAGAATTGTCATTGGGAAGTTTACTTATAGCTTTTAGCTCTGCCTCGGAATTCAGGGACATTCTATCGTTGGGTTGTTGCTATTCCTTAGTCTCAGAACTTGAAATTTATTTTTAGAAAGTTCAGTTGGCTCATATGCGGATGGAGTGATTTAGGTTATACAGGAATGTGGAGAAAATATTTAGAGTTTTCTAAGAGGCTGATGTGCTGGTGCATGCTTTGCTTACATCAACTGATAGATTGGTAATATGCCATGTTCAGCGATGGAATTCTCTCTGCTTCATTACAGTTGCCAAGCTTTGACCACTATGGAGGTTATGTCACGGTTAATAAATTGGCAACGCATAATAAGGATTCCTTCCTCTTCTTCTACGGCTTAGCGGAGGCATTATGAGTTCTTAACTCTCGCATTTGCTCAATCTCTAATGTCATTGCCAGGTTTAAGAACAAGTTCGCTTCACTTTAAGCACAAGTATTTGTCCATTATTTGATCACTTCTATGGCAATCTCTCCCTCTGCGCAAAGTCGACATATCTAATAATGGCCAAAGAAGTGGTAGATCATAACTGTATTGCTATTTTTCATTTCTTTCTTGGAACAAAGCTTTTTTTCGCCGTCGACATACGTTTGTAGGGAATAAGACCTTTGAGTTATCATTAAATGCAGTTTAATGATGCCATCTTCTTGGGCTGGTTGCACAATGGACGATGCCCTAAGTAGTGTTTGGTCTTGCTCCGCAACAATTTTTAACTGGTTTGACTTGGGCGTCACTCTACGTATGATTTATAATTGCTCTTGATTCTTTAGCTACGTTCTCAGTCGATGGATCCTAGCTGGCTCAGTCTTCAAATGTATGTGCATGTTTCAAGTGAATCGATTGTCACCACGTGTCAAAACTCTGCCAATTTGTAATGGATGAGCTCATCAGGTATTGCATCGATGAGCCTTGTGGCTGTCATGATCGATAAGTTTATTGGACATTCCACCAGTCGAGCTTTATGGATTAATTGTATAGTCATGACCTAGTTTTGGCCATTAGCTTCTTTACATTTGGGCATAGTGTCAAAAAAAAAAAAGTCTTACATTATTTCCACCCTCTAAACGAGTATAACACTCCCGAGATTGTTGTTGTGAAGAAAATAACCTCAAGATAAATAATTAATTAAAATCACAAATGGAAACCAAGAAAACTGCTATGTATTGAAAATCTAAAAGCCACACATTGTCATGAAATACAAGACAATCCCTATTAATCAGAATAATGATATTTTATCCCACTGCCATATGTTGTTTGCCATTTGTGTTGTATATGAACTTTATTTCCTCTCTTCAACTAACTAACATGCAAGCTGATTTCTATAAAGAATATTTTTGTAATGAGTTTGAACCTATATGGTAATTTTTGTTCTCTAACATAATATAAATATATATATATATTGCAATTATAAAGAGTCCACAACATTTACCAAAGACCCCCTAAGGAATCTTGAACTAAAGAATTATAGATTAAAAGGAATTATTTTTCGAACAAAGAAAAAAGGAGTTATTCCACCGTGAACTTCAGAAAACATTGTAAAAAATGTACTTTGTTAATATACGCTTTTAAATTAGGGTCATGATAATTAATTAATTAAAATAGTCGAATCTTAGATGATTCTCGTAAAAAAAACAATGAACATGTAAAATTCTTCGATTTTACCAAAAAAAGAAAAAAAAACTACAGTTTAGGAAATGTTGATACAAGTTATATTTTTCCTCTTCCATCATTGTCGCGACCTAGAAAAATAAACGAGTTAAATTCCAGGCTAATGGATTATCAGGTTAATTAATTAACTAACCTAACTCGGACTCTCCCAAGTCCATACCAAATCGCAACTTAAGGTTTAAATAATTAACATGCAACGTGTTTTGAATTGGAGTCGCCACTAATCATTTTCGGTAGGTTGATTAGAAACCTAAATAAAATAGCGGGAGAAAACTATCTTATTTCTGCGAACCGGAGATTTTGAATTCGGGGATTTGGTTACGCTAGATTACTCTAACGCCCTTTCGGTACCATTTTCATGAAAAATATTTGATTTGGCAATTTTGATGGATTTTACTTGAAATTCAAAGGTGCAATTTTTTTGATTTTTTCTTCTTTTTTATGAGAATATAAAACATAGAACTTTGTGCGATATACACCACGGATGATTTAGAAAGAAAGGAAACGCAGCCAATCACGAGTATTTACAAAAATAAATTAACATGTACTAATGCTAAACTTTGGAACACGTGGCATGTCTAAAATAGACAAACAAATATTCAAACCAAACGATTACATTTTTGTAGATCGAGATGGAAAGGATTACCTTCTATTACACAAAATCTTACTCACATACACGTTATAGTTCCCTTCAAGATATCGGAGCTGGAAGAACACGGCTGTCGTCGAAAATGGCAAGCAATGGCGTTGTTGGGTGACGAGAGGCGAAATGTCGGGACTCGTCGAAGATGATGCTCGACTAAAACTCTTTTCTTCACTCTCGAATTTTCTCTTCTGATTTTGCTTAAGAACTCTCTTTTTCCTCTCTAAAAATTCTTCTCAAAAACTCTCTCAAAACTCTCTCAATTCTCTTTCACTCCCCCCCTCAAATTTTCTCTCTAAAACTCCTCTCAAGAGCTCTCTCCCTTTTATAGCCAAATTTCTCCACCCTTCATTCTTCATCTTCATTTCTTCACCTTCCATTTTCATCTTCCCTTCTTCATCTTCATTTCTTCACCTTCCATTTTCATCTTCTCTTCATCACCTTCCCTTCATCATCTTCTCTTCTTCATCTTCCCTTCTTCATCTTCTTTTGGTATTTGCAATACAGTCCCTGAAGTTTTAAGTATTTGCAATACAGTCCCCGAAGTTTCAAATCTTCTCGGTGTATTTTTCCATCCCGTGCCTAGTCTAGACGCATGCTAAATTAAGTGTTCTGTTTGCCCAATTATATGCCAATGCAATGTACGCTAAAAATAAATATGTGAGATGATTTTTATTTAGAACTAAAATTAGTTCTAATTTTTATGCAAAAAATAGATTAGTCAAAATTTAGGCGTCAACAGCTGCCCCTCTTTGAGTGGAGGCTCGTAGAGGTTCCGCTCAAAGACAAAATTGAACCCTAAATTTTGACAGTGCAAATGATGAATGAACTTTTTGGCGGGAGTTTTAATCCCATTTTTATGAAGTGATGCATGATATGCAAGACCGTAAATAACATGTGCTAAAACTTCTCCTCCTCTCTTTTTGTTAAAGAAACCCGCACATGGATCGCATACGAGAATACATGTTTTATCAAATACCTCGTAAGTCGACGATTCCCTTAATTTCCAAGTTTCTTGCAAACACGAGGACCTTAAGGTATTTGGCCTATCCGTTATCGGAGACTTCTCCCTAATGCGAGACAGCGCAAGATATATGTGTCGTTTGAGATCACAAGAGCTACGTCGTTGTGAGTCGAAAGAAGTGAAATCAAGTTCACAAGAGCTACGTCGTTGTGAGTTGATTAAATGTTGAAATCGCCGGTACATATGTCTTCACGATTCGACAAAGGGGAACCAAAATCATAAGAGCTACGTCGTTATGATTTGGTTTGGATCAAAATCATGGGTGCTTATGTCTTCATGATTTGATAGAGGAGCCGAAAATCGTAAGAGCTATGTCATTATGAGCCGACTAAAGGTCAAGATCACCGGTGCATACGTCTTCGTGATCTAAGACCGAAATCATAAGAGCTACGTCGTTATGATTTGATAAGATGTCAAGATCGCCAGTGCATATGTCTTCGCGTCTTGATGGAAGAGGCATATTGCCCGAATTGAACAATATTTGATAGGAGCACCATCGAATGGAATCGATAAGTACAAAAGGGGCATATTGCTCGAATTGAATCATAACAACTATCATCAGAAGAGTTGTTAATTTGAAAAGGGGTTCAGAAAACTTACCTGGGTTCTCCAAACGATTAATCAAGGAACGAAACAGATTGCTCGTATCGTACCTGGTAGGCATTTGCCAGCAAAACTTGCTCATTCAATAATCCTTGGATGAATTTCGAGACCTTGGGAGGGAACTCGAACATCGGGAATGTATTACCTATCATAGAATGTTAGAGGTAACACACACAAACATATTCAACAATGAGTATAATGCAATCACTCATACTATGGTTCATGCATAACCATTCTGTCAAGTTTGCATTACCAATTTTGTCCAGGGAGGTTCTCACATTACGAATACCTCGAATGTGAGTTAAATGGGGGGACTTCAGTCCGAAAGGGCTTTCTCTCACTCTCGAGAAAAGCTATTTATCCTATCTGCAGGATTCAAGAGAAATCACTCAATCTTTCCATCATCGCATTCGATAAGAATCCAAGTAATCTCGCAATTGATACGACCGAGCCGATCTGGAGGTCTTGATTAGGACCGTAATGAGGGCTAGGTCAAAGGTTTACAAAGGGGACTCTAGTTGAGTCAAGGCTACTGAAATGAATTTCTTCGTTATCTGCTCCGGGTTTACAAGTCAAGAACCCCGCAAAAATGAGAGAGAAATAATCTTGCTCGAACTTCTTCGAGCGATGCTTAAAATAATTGAGCCCTACATTATTAACTCAAGTGCCCTAGTCAGAAAAGACTTTTGAAGGGTTGCACGGTGGCTAGGATTGGGGACCGAGGAACGAAAAGGCTCGTTTTGGCTCAAAAATTAAATGAGAAGGGGCTTGACGTTGGTCATCATCGCCAACTAGTCACCGATCTTGGTCTTCTGGAAATGTCTTCAGAAAGAATACCATCATTGAATGAGGGATGGTAGTTTTCTACTGAAAATTGCACTTTGCAAACCGATTTCTTGGGGAGTCTTCTTCACAACAAGTGTCTGTCAAGGATTTGCAAGAGACACAATGCAAACATGTACATGGAATTTACAACTTAACATGCAAAAATGTACATTCAAAATTCAGAAGTACTTTACAAATGAATGTGCATTGGCCTTACTTTTAGTAGGCACTTTGCTTTTCTTATGCTTGAAATTTTCATATGAGATCAGCCTTTGCTTTTCTTACTCCCGACTCTCATTTTTCTTTTTTTCTTCT
Organism: Rhodamnia argentea; assembly: GCF_020921035.1. Lineage (NCBI taxonomy): Eukaryota > Viridiplantae > Streptophyta > Magnoliopsida > Myrtales > Myrtaceae > Rhodamnia > Rhodamnia argentea. The sequence goes on along the minus strand of NC_063154.1, from coordinate 752,114 downwards.
TTTTTTTTCGAGAAGAGATTTCTTTTCCTTTTTCTTTGAGAGCTCTTCGACATCTCTTTATTTTGCTTTTTTTTTCTTTTTTCGAGAGCGGGCCCTTCTCCTTTAAGCTGAGTTTGCCTCTCCTTTTTTTTACAATCCCATGATTTTGAACCAGGAATTACAACAAACATAAACATTTACAAAGAAAAATTATGTAAACATAAAAAATCTAGCATACAAGAAATGAGTCCATTCGGGAATTCTCTGTTGACCCGACCATCTCCAATTCTAATCCTTGGGAAAATGCTATCTTCGCCTTTGGAATGAGCAAATGATCACCAACAGGGGTTTAAGAAATGAATTTGCGGGCTCAAGTGGGCTATGCGAAGAATGAAGTGTATAGGATAGAGAAATGAATGCTCTTCATCATCCTAAGGCACTTGAATTAAAATTCGAGTATAAATGCAAAGAAACACCCGAAGATTAATGTTAGTTCGAGCAAGAAAATTTCTAACCATTTACCTCGTGTTGCTGCTGGAATTAACTCGTTTGGACCCCGATGTGGGGTGGTTCTTGACAGGGGTAAAGAAATGAAACCACCGCGCAAAAGGGTTAATCAATGGATAACCTGTAGTGTTTAGGATAGAGAAATGAACGCCTCCGTCACTTCAGTTATCGTACCTTTGGCGAGAAAACTCTTTACCTTGGGGAATGCGGAATTTTACCACCGTTCATCTCGCCTGAAAAAATTGGACGTGTTTGGGAAAGGATTGCCTTTCATCATCCTGTCTCGCCCCATTCCATACATTCGATGTATCTTATGTAGTTCATGTTCCTTATTCAGAGTTGGTAAATTAAACATGAGGAACAGTCATGCGCAAACTATGCAATGTATGAGTGTTTTTGAGCATGTAAAATGCAGCAACTTTTTATCTTGGTGGACAGAATTCGCAAGCACATAAGAAACTTCTTAGGGGCGTGGATTGGGAGTTGCCCCCGCTCATGCAAATGAGTTGCAAAACTTCATTATCCGATTCAAGACATGAGATTGTCAAAGGCTCCAGGAATTTCTTATTTCATTAATTTTTCGGGGAGAATGGATACTTCCCTATCCGGAAAGGCGGTGACCCCTGTAAAAATCAAAAAGGAAAGCGTCAATGTACGTTCTCATGTTATAAACGAGTTGAAACGATACCGCTTTACCCTTGTACGTATTCCTTGCGAACTTTGAATTGAAAAGATCAATTCATTTGGATCGGATTGTATGTCCGGGATGTTATTTCTCCAAGTTCCAGAACCATCCGGGCCAAAAGCTTGGCCGTATCACCATTCAATCCCGGGGCCACGGGGGTGGCTTGAGGGATTGGGACTACGGGCGGCGTGCTCGAGCTCACGCCCGTGATGATCACATCATCTAGTGGCATTGTCGGATAGGGAGTAGCTTCCAAGGCTTTACCGAAGTTGTCCGTAGGAGGAACTAGAGCAGGAAGCGGCGGGCTGGCAGCGGATGATTGAAGTTTGGCGGTGAAGGCGACCATCATTTCTTCCATCTTTCGGGACATCATCCCTTCAAAGCGCTCAGTCAAGGAGCTAAGTTTCTCGTCTAGGGCAGCACTAACGGCAGCGTTAATGTCGGCCATCCTCTTTGCGACCGATCGAGTAATATATGGAGGATCCGTGATAAATTACCTGTACGCAGTAACAAACCCAAAATGAGTACAGGGAGCAAGAATAGCGAGCCGGCCCATGACATCCCTCTAGACTCAAAACGAACAAAGTGATTATGACCAAATGATTGAAACATGTAACTTTCAGTTTGTCCTCTTTTACGAAAAAATTCGTATTAATTCGCACGTTGATCAAAACATGTCCAAATTTTACGAGCTTATAGTTGAGAAGGTGATGAACAACTTTTATGTTGGCCAATCAGACTAGAAATGCACGGATCAAATCAGTTTAATGTGTCTTTCCAAAAAAATCACGTTCAGAAAACTGTTATAACCGCATGTTGTTGAAAAAACGAAGGGCCATCTTAAATTATGAATTTAATTCTGAAATTTTGCAAAATATTAGTTGAAACATAGGTCTATAACTTTCGTGTTTGGCACTTACTCAAAGCTCGATCGTAGAATTTAGTAAAAATCTCACAACAGGAATAAGCCAAATCAGAATTGAGGACAACCGATGAAATTGTAAAAGCTACGGAAGAAAAGTGCGAAATTGGAAATAAGACAATGAAACTTCTAAAAAATCAACCTAAACCATGGACTGGCCCAAAATAAAAATGAGATAACAGGGTACAAGAGACAAGAAATTACCTCTCATACGAAGAAAATGCCAATCACAAAGACATGCGCATGAATTGTGAGTTTAAATCTTATTCTATCTATCCAAAAGGCTTTTGCAAAGTGAAATGATGAACGAAACGACATGTCGCAGCCTCGCGCGTAATCATCATGACTAGTCGCAGCCTCGCGTACAATAGTCATGACTAGTCGGGTTCAATCACTTCGGCTTGGTTCGGTCGACAAGGGCAATTCTCATGCATCGTAGCCTCACGTGCATAAGAACGACCCTTGAGCCATTTTTTTGAAAAAAATTTCGGGATCCGGATGGGATAACCTTTAGCGAAGCCTTACTGCCAAGGTTAAAGAACCATCTAAATACCATCTTAAAACTATTAGTGTGACCTAGGTCCGGTCACGGGTTGTGTGCAGTGTAGTGCAAATACGATAAATCATGCACGACAATTAAAGGCAAACACCGCTTCAATGATTCAAAAGTTAAATCACAATTCCAATTCACCAAACCTGCAAAACAAAGGGTTAGCCGATCACTCCTCCCCTTATAACTCCCAATCTGCAAAAACATTTAACACCTAAGAATGAGAATTCAACCAAAGTTTACCAAATCAAGTGATTTCTTTTTCATGAAATTATCTGGCCTAAGTCCTCTTTGGGTCCCCAATGGAGTCGCCAAGCTGTCGCGACCTAGAAAAATAAACGAGTTAAATTCCAGGCTAATGGATTATCGGGTTAATTAATTAACTAACCTAACTCGGACTCTCCCAAGTCCATACCAAATCGCAACTTAAGGTTCAAATAATTAACATGCAACGTGTTTTGAATTGGAGTCGCCACTAATCATTTTCGGTAGGTTGATTAGAAACCTAAATAAAATAGCGGGAGAAAACTATCTTATTTCTGCGAAACCGAGATTTTGAATTCGGGGATTTGGTTACGCTAGATTACTCTAACGCCCTTTCGGTACCATTTTCATGAAAAATATTTGATTTGGCAATTTTGATGGATTTTACTTGAAATTCAAAGATGCAATTTTTTTGATTTTTTCTTCTTTTTTATGAGAATATAAAACATAGAACTTTGTGCGATATACACCACGGATGATTTAGAAAGAAAGGAAACGCAGCCAATCACGAGTATTTACAAAAATAAATTAACATGTACTAATGCTAAACTTTGGAACACGTGGCATGTCTAAAATAGACAAACAAATATTCAAACCAAACGATTACATTTTTGTAGATCGAGATGGAAAGGATTACCTTCTATTACACAAAATCTTACTCACATACACGTTATAGTTCCCTTCAAGATATCGGAGCTGGAAGAACACGGCTGTCGTCGAAAATGGCAAGCAATGGCGTTGTTGGGTGACGAGAGGCGAAATGTCGGGACTCGTCGAAGATGATGCTCGACTAAAACTCTTTTCTTCACTCTCGAATTTTCTCTTCTGATTTTGCTTAAGAACTCTCTTTTTCCTCTCTAAAAATTCTTCTCAAAAACTCTCTCAAAACTCTCTCAATTCTCTTTCACTCCCCCCTCAAATTTTCTCTCTAAAACTCCTCTCAAGAGCTCTCTCCCTTTTATAGCCAAATTTCTCCACCCTTCATTCTTCATCTTCATTTCTTCACCTTCCATTTTCATCTTCCCTTCTTCATCTTCATTTCTTCACCTTCCATTTTCATCTTCCCTTCATCACCTTCCCTTCATCATCTTCTCTTCTTCATCTTCCCTTCTTCATCTTCTTTTGGTATTTGCAATACGATCCCCGAAGTTTTAAGTATTTGCAATACAGTCCCCGAAGTTTCAAATCTTCTCGGTGTATTTTTCCATCCCGTGCCTAGTCTAGACGCATGCTAAATTAAGTGTTCTGTTTGCCCAATTATATGCCAATGCAATGTACGCTAAAAATAAATATGTGAGATGATTTTTATTTAGAACTAAAATTAGTTCTAATTTTTATGCAAAAAATAGATTAGTCAAAATTTAGGCGTCAACAATCATGCTTACCAGTAATGAGAAGTCTCAGTAAAGGCTATTTTAGAACATTTGAATTTTTTAGGGGAATCTAAAGCTATTTCAATCAATTCAAATGAGAGTTAGTAAATCGGACTAGCTTGTACAAAACTTGAACAGATAAAAGTTGGCTAGTCGCATAAGAAAGTTGGTAATTTCATATACAAGGTGAAAAATTTAAGCTGGCGAGGAAGGTTAATAAGCATTAGCAGAGGATCAAAAAAGTTTTAAGTAACGAATATTAAGCCCTGAAAAATGATGAAAATGAAATACAAAAGTTATTTGATAACATATGAAATTAAGTAAGTTCTATTGCTTTCAGATTGTACTTGATATAATGAGCATTATTGGAATGTTTTGAAAATATACCAGTAAAATCTTTTTTTCCATTGTCTTTTTATCAGTTAATTAAGTAAGGCATTCTTACTTACCATATTGAGTGATTTTTGACTTAAACCAATTAATCAAGTTGTGTGTATTTAGTGGTTATCAGGCCCATGTGAAGACATTAAGAGCTGAAAATCATAACTTTCAACACTAAATATGGTTATCAAAGAGAAAAAAAAAATGGTAACAAAAGGAAGCTGTAGAATAATTTTCTAGTTGTAGATACATCATCAATATTAAGCCACGATATCCATATTTGGTAGCAAATCATATATGATTCGATTCGATTCAATAAAAGGAAAGTATTTCTATAGTAAGTAAGCTGCATGTGTTTCCATATGAGCAAACGCTGTTTCTATTGGAGTTGCATGGCAATCGACATGATTCCGAAAATGAAATAAAACTATTAATTGCATGGATATCATTACCTAGATCTAATCAAGCTCACTCAGGTTGTGGAGACTTTCCCGTTCAATCACCAATTGCCATCTTCTCTTTCTTCCGACTAATAATTCAAATCCAATTCTATATATTAAACTGTGGCGGTTCATAGAGGAGTGAGAGCGGAGAGAATGGAGAGAAACCCTAGAGGACGCTCTTCTCTTCCTTTTTTCTCTTGATGTTTCTTGTTGTCGCTTGTTCATATCCATGGAAAGAAGCAAGGAGATGTTCTTGATTCTCTATACAAAGCCAAGTTGGAGAAGTCGGGGATCGACACGAGCCTTTTTCAGGTGAGTGACCATCATGAAATTCTCAATACTAGGATTTATGGTCAAGAAGGACTGAAGGAGAAAGATAGAATCAAAAGGTTGCCTGGACAACCGCCAGTCAAATTTGATCACTATGGTGGTTATGTCACCGTCGATGAATCGACCGGTCGAGCCTTCTCTTATTACTTTGCCGAAGCGGAGCGAAATAAGGTCTCGGTGCCACTTCTTTTATGGCTTAATGTAGGTGAGTGCTTTAATTTTCATAATTTCGCTTGATCTCCCGCACAAGTATATCATTCTCTTCACTAGGGGATTTATCATAGTTTTTATAGCCAAGATATATAATAGCATGGTAGTAATAGCCCCATTGTAATGGTGCTGATTCAGTCCTAAAAGTTTATTTTTTGTCAATTCAGTACCAAAATTTTTTCACATTCCATCCAGTGAACTTTGGCTAGTCGGTATTGACATGGCAATTTTTAATATTATTTTAATAAATTTCAAATCTTTTATTTTCTTTCTTTTTGTTCTTCTCTTTCTTACTCCGGCCACTGGTCAGAGACAAGGGCTAGCAAGGTTGACCTTATTCATCATGATTTTCCATTTTCTAATTTACCTTATTCATCTTGTCAATTCAAACATCTGAATAGAGTGATATAGAATATGGCACAACTGAATCGGTCCAATTAATATATCACCGTCCTCTTTGTAAGCACAGATAAGCCATCTATCTCATTCTATTGGTTATCTTTATACGTCATTATATTGCAAAGCATATTTGAATTTTTTTTTTCTGGTGCGTTTAAGCGAGTAAGCATTAGTTGTTTATTTTATTTTATTTTTTTTCAGGTCCCGGTTGCTCATCTCTCTATGGAGCACTGCAGGAACTCGGACCGTTCCGAGTCCATAGCGACGGGAAGACTCTCTACAGAAATAAATTTGCATGGAATATTGGTGAAGTACTTAAAAATATAGTGTAGTTGTTTTTAAAGTATTTCACCTTTTCTTTTCGCTGATAGGGCGGATCAAAATTATTTGTTTTGTGAGGGCAGCTGCGAATGTATTGTTCCTAGAGTCTCCGGCTGGTGTCGGATTTTCTTATTCTAACACAACGTCGGACTATAGCGCAAATGGAGACAGGAAAACAGCAGCGGACAATTATGTGTTCTTGTTAAATTGGCTGGAGAGGTTTCCCGAGTACAAGGATCGGGAGTTTTACGTTTCAGGCGAGAGCTACGCAGGCCATTTCGTACCTGAGCTCGCTCACACCATCCTAACCTACAACAAGAAGGCAAACAAGACCCTTATCAACCTCAAAGGGATTATAGTAAGTTGTTTCCGCAAATTAATGAGTCTTTTTTCTGGAGAAATGCTTTAAGCTTGCGTGCGTTTTTGTGTTGGCTTTCTGCGTTCTAATGGATGATTAAAAGCTACATATCATCATGCACGTCTTGGCTATTAATTTATTTTCCCATTTGCTATAATGGGATGGGATTTTAACTAACAACTAAGCGTTTGCTATGGCCAAATCATTGGGCATAGGCGTATAATTCAAAGGACTACTTGAACATGCGTGCAGATTGGAAATGCAGCAATCAATGACGAGACGGACCATAAAGGGATGTACGAGTACTTTGCTACGCATGCGTTGATATCCGATGAAACATGGTATGCAATTCAAAAGTATTGCGACTTTTCACCAAATGTCACCGAACTAGTAAGCCAATGCAAATCGGCTATGTCGGATGTGAATAATGATGTTTCTCCCATTAACATTTACGACATCTACGCCCCTTTGTGCTTCTCCAACCTGACTGCTCATCCCAAGAAGACCAACGTGAGCTCAAATCCATTTGCTCTATTCTTTTCCCCTAAAAAATGTTGCACTTTTGAACGAGGATATAGCAAAACCTTTAACTCAAATTTGCAAAGGTAATAGAATTTCGGGTTGCGTTTTGTTCTCGCAGATCATGAACTTAGACCCGTGTAGTGACATATACATGCATGCGTACCTGAACAGAGAAGATGTGCAAGAGGCACTTCATGCCAACGTGACGAAGCTGGATCACCACTGGGAAGGGTGCAGCGTTGTTATCAAGGGCTGGGGAGATAGCCCTTTCACCATCATCCCTCTCCTGCAAGAATTCATGTCCAATGGACTCCGCGTTTGGGTGTTCAGGTATATATTCAATGTTTTTGTTTGTTGGTGATTGAAGTGGTTGCATGACTAACGAATGACTGAAAATGCAGCGGGGATACGGATGGAAGAGTGCCGGTGACTTCAACCCAGAGGTCTCTTAGCAGGATGAGCCTCCGCACTGTTATTTTGTGTCTCGTGTTTGAATTTCTACGGAGATGAAAAAAATCTTGAAATATGCAAGATTTGATCAGATTAGCTTCGTGGACTCCTCTGGCCGAATAAAAGAAGTGCACACGAATATTCTATTGTTTGGAGTATATCTTGTGCGCCCTCCATCTTAGTAATGGGGCAGAAAGAACAAATAAAAAAAAGGAATTTTTTTCTTTATCTGCCACACTTGGGCGACAAAGAGGGGATTACATATATATTATATGTTATCTTGAGAGACCCATTGAAGAGAAAGATAGTAAAGGTTCTGCTTTTTTGTGGCTCTCTACTCATCCCTATTAAAGCCATATGAAGGAGAAGAGAAGGAGCGGCACAAGCCGAAGGAGCTGCACAGAGGAATGCTTTCCGATCGTGCGGGTTCTCGTTTTGTTGGCCGTGCGAACGTGCTTCAACACGGTAGAATTGTCTTCGTGAGTTTTCGTATATCCGATTGATTTGTTTTATTTGTAAACACTTAGGGTTTGGGTATAATCTAGGTGCGGGAAACACGAGAGTTATTGAGCGATTGTAACTGCGATTCTCCGATTATAGTGGATTGTTCTTGCTAGCTCTCCCGTGGATGTAGGTACCGATATTCGGACCGAACCACGTAATCTCTGGTGTCCTTTATCGTTCCTCGTTATTTTTCTGTGCTTTTGCATTGACTTATTTGCAAGATCCTGGTTAGTTTCCGCGCGTTATTTATATTTCAACAATTGGTATCAGAGCACCGGGTTCGGATATTCTAGATTGTGATTTGGGGCTTTTGCTTGTCTGATTATTATCTGGATATCCTGTTATTGCAATTATGTCTGGAGTAAAAGCTGAAATTGAGAAGTTTAACGGGAGGAACAACTTTGGGTTATGGAGTCTCAAGATGGAGGCGATATTGACAACTCAAGGTTTAGCAGAAGCATTGGAGGGCAAGACCGAGTTGCCCGAAACGATGACAGATGCTGAAAAGGATGTGGTAATGAGGAAAGCTAGAAGTTTAATCCTGTTGAATTTATCGGATGAAGTGTTAATAGAGGTTGGTGAGGAGAAGGATACCGCAGCATTGTGGGCAAAACTTCAGGCACTCTATGTAACGAAGGGTTTGAACAATCGCTTATATATGTTGAAGAGGATGTTCCAGTTCGGATATACTGAAGGTACGTCTATCAGAACCCATCTAGATGAATTTAATAAACTCATGATGGATTTAAAGAACGTCGGTAAGACACTTGATGATGAAGAGCGGGGCATGATGTTGTTGGCTTCCCTACCAGAGTCATGGGAGCACTTTACCGATTCACTCTTGCGGGGGTGTACTACGATTACCTCGGAAGAGGTAAAGTCCGCCTTATTTTCTAAAGAGTGGCAGAGAAAGTTGCGAGATGACATCCTAGCGCAGGATGTAGCGCGAGGACTAGTGATTCGGGGTAGAGAGCAACAACGAGGGTCCAATAGCAGCAGAGGTAAAAGCAGATCTAAGTCACGCCACAGAAAGTCCAAGGGACGCGTGAAGTGCTTTGAGTGTCACGAAGAGGGGCACATCGGGAGAGATCGTCCTAAGTTGAGAAATAGAGATGATAAGCAGAAAGCCACAACCAAGGTAGCGAACGTTCTTGAAGAGACCACTAGTGATGCAGAGGCTGTCTTGTGTGTGACTGCGGGTTCGTCGGGAGATGAATGGGTGCTAGATTCGGGGTGTTCTTATCATATGACGCCTCATAGGAACTGGTTTACTACTTACCGCGGTGTAGATGGTGGTAGAGTTCTGTTGGGGAATAACGCAGCCCGCAAGGTTGTGGGGATAGGGACAGTTCGGATTCGGATGCACGATGGCGTAGTGCGCACATTGACGGACGTAAGGCATGTACCGGAGCTCAAGAAGAACCTTATTTCTTTGGGGACACTCGATGATATCGGGTGTAAGTACACCGCTGAAGGTGGAGTGCTGAAGATCTCTCGAGGTGCTATGACAGTGATGAAAGGGAAGAAAGTGAGTTCTCTCTATCATCTACTGGGAGAGACCGTGACGGGAGCTGCTGCAGTTTCATCGGGTGAGTCGGATTCCGATCTAACTCGTTTATGGCATATGCGTCTAGGGCACATGAGTGAGGCGGGTATAACGATGCTGAGTGATAGAGGGTTGTTAAAGGGTCAAAAGACAAGTAAGTTAGATTTATGTGAGCACTGCATCTTTGGGAAGCAGCGTAGGATTAAGTTTGCTACAGGTATTCATTCGACCAAGCAACCGGTAGAATATATTCATTCGGATGTGCGGGGCCCGTCTCCTGTTCCTTCGAAAGGAGGTGCTCGTTATATGCTGACATTTATCGACGACTATTCCAGGAAGGTATGGGTATACTTTCCGAAGCACAAATCTGATGTGTTTGATCGGTTCAAGAAATTTAAGGCATTGATTGAGAAGCGATCGGATAAACGGATCAAGTGCCCGAGAACCGATAACGGCATGGAGTTACGTGGTAAAGATTTTACCGAGTTCTGCGAGAGAGAAGGGATTGTGAGACACCGCACAAGGCCTGGGACACCGCAGCAAAATGGCGTGGCAGAACGGAAGAACAAAACTTTACTTGAGTGGGCTCGGAGCATGCTTTCGCATGCTGGAATAGGCAAGGAATTTTGGGCCGAAGCGGTAAACATGGTCATTTACCCGATTAATCGATCTCCATCATCTGCTATCGAGTGGAAGACTCCGGAGGAAGTATGGTCGGGAAAACCTGTTGATTACTCCGGATTACGAATATTCGGATGTCTCGCGTATGCTCAAGCGAGTGATGGTAAGCTTGAGCCGAGGTCAAAGAAGTGCATATTTCCGGGTTATGCACATGGGGTGAAAGGCTACCGGGCGTGGTGCACCGATCCCAGATCACCCGGTCTTCTAATCAACAGAGATGTGATTTTCGACGAGATTGCAATGCTTCGACAGAGGAGTTACGAGACACAACCAGCGGAGCGGACGGATCATGGTGTTAGTAGTGAGGTGGAGCTTCAGGTGGAGACTCCGGAGACCTCGGAGGTAACAGATGTTGAGATTGCAGATGAGGCCGCAATTCCCGAAATAGGTGATAATGAACAACCAAGACAGCTGCGGTGTAGTATAGCCGCAGACAGACAGAGAAGACAAATTAAACCACCAAGACGTTATGCTTATACAGATTTTGCTTATGCTTTGACCGTAGGTGACGAGGTGGAGACAGATGAACCTTCGTCTTACTCGGAGGCGATGGCTAGTTCCGAGTCGTCGCAGTGGCTAGGGGCTATGAGTGAAGAGATGGAATCACTCCATCGAAATCAGACATGGGAGTTAGTTAAAGTACCCAAGAGTCAGAAGATTGTCGGAAGTAAATGGGTCTACAAACGGAAAGAGGGCATTCCCGGTGTCGAGGCAACGAGATATAAGGCGAGGCTTGTTGCGAAGGGGTATATCCAGCGGGAAGGCATTGACTACAGTGAGGTGTTTTCTCCCGTGGTAAGGCATACTTCTATTCGTGTTTTACTTGCCTTAGTTGCTGCACAGGATCTCGAGTTGGAGCGACTTGATGTAAAAACGGCGTTTCTTCACGGTGAGTTGGAGGAGCAGATTTACATGAGACAGCCAGAGGGGTTTGCTATTCCGGGTAAGGAAGACCATGTTTGCTTGTTAAAGAAATCATTATATGGGCTGAAACAATCTCCTAGGCAATGGTATAAACGTTTTGATGCTTTCATGGCTAGTCAAGACTATTCAAAAAGTCGGATGGATAGCTGTGTTTATTTTAGGAGATTGGAGAACGGGTCTTTGATATATCTGCTATTATATGTTGATGATATGTTGATGGCAGCGAAAAATATGTCTGATATTGATGTCTTGAAGAGGCGATTAAGTGCTGAGTTTGAGATGAAAGATTTAGGTGCTGCGAAGAAAATTTTGGGTATGGAAATTTTGCGTGACAGATCAGCAGGATTACTACGTTTGTCTCAAAAGAAGTATATTGAGAAAATTGTCGCACGTTTTAATATGCGATCATCGAAGTCCGTAAGTACGCCATTAGCGAAGCACTTTAAACTTTCAGTTAAGTTATCGCCGCAACCTGAGGAGGAGGAGGAACATATGTCTCGTGTTCCTTATTCTAGTGCCGTGGGTAGTATTATGTATGCTATGGTATGCACTAGGCCTGATATTTCACAAGCTGTCGGTGTAGTTAGTCGTTATATGAAGCGTCCGGGTAAAACTCATTGGGAAGCTGTGAAATGGATCCTCGAATATTTGAAGGGGACATCAGACGTTGGTATAGTATACCGGAGGGACAGTAATGGCAGTGAGACCACCGGTTTTGTGGATTCCGATCATGCGGGTGACTTGGATGAGTGCGGGTCTTTAGCCGGGTACGTGTTTACGCTTGCGGGTGGTGCGGTTAGTTGGAAGGCGTCCTTACGGGACCACGTAGCCTTGTCGTCGACCGAGACGGAGTACATGGCACCGACCTTTGTAGCGAAAGAGGCGATATGGTTGCAAGGTTTGCTCATGGACTTTGGGTTAGAACAGAAAAGTGCTGATATACACTGTGATAACCAAGGTGCGATTTATCCGGCATATAATCCGGTTTATCACGAACGAACGAAGCATATCAATATTAGGCATCACTTCATCCGAGATGTCTTAGCGAAGGGTAAGGTTGTTGTGAAAAAGATTGCTACAGCAGAGAACCCCGCGGACATGATGACTAAGCCTGTTCCTTTGGCGAAGCTCAAGCTCTGCTTGAGCACTATTAGCGTCTATAGAGAGTGATCGCCCATTAGGGCGACAGGAGAGCAGCATGGATAATAAGCACTATGACTTTGATTTCAAACATCGAGCCAAGGTGGAGAATTGTTATTTTGTGTCTCGTGTTTGAATTTCTACGGAGATGAAAAAAATCTTGAAATATGCAAGATTTGATCGGATTAGCTTCGTGGACTCCTCCGGCCGAATAAAAGAAGTGCACACGAATATTCTATTGTTTGGAGTATATCTTGTGCGCCCTCCATCTTAGTAATGGGGCAGAAAGAACAAATAAAAAAAAGGAATTTTTTTCTTTATCTGCCACACTTGGGCGACAAAGAGGGGATTACATATATATTATATGTTATCTTGAGAGACCCATTGAAGAGAAAGATAGTAAAGGTTCTGCTTTTTTGTGGCTCTCCGACTCATCCCTATTAAAGCCATATGAAGGAGAAGAGAAGGAGCGGCACAAGCCGAAGGAGCTGCACAGAGGAATGCTTTCCGATCGTCTGGGTTCTCGTTTTGTTGGCCGTGCGAACGTGCTTCAACACGATAGAATTGTCTTCGTGAGTTTTCGTATATCCGATTGAGTTGTTTTATTTGTAAACACTTAGGGTTTGGGTATAATCTAGGTGCGGGAAACACGAGAGTTATTGAGCGATTGTAAATGCGATTCTCCGATTATAGTGGATTGTTCTTGCTGGCACTCTCGTGGATGTAGGTACCGATATTCGGACCGAACCACGTAATCTCTGGTGTCCTTTATCGTTCCTCGTTATTTTTCTGTGCTTTTGCATTGACTTATTTGCAAGATCCTGGTTAGTTTCCGCGCGTTATTTATATTTCAACACGCACAAAGAATCCATGGCGTCCTTGGTTCCTTGGAGGCGAGGTGAGGCGGCTTATTTGTTTTCATGACATTGACCCCTTCTAGTTACGTACCCTTGATTGTTTTTGTCTTGGATCGCCTCCTCCTCAAGGGATCGATTGGCTCGGTTTGCTGAACCAAAAGTAATCCGCACCGTCTTTTGACGCATATAGGTCGGAGGGTATGTGCAAGTGTATGCGGGAGACTTGACGTTTGCGACGGTGCGAGGAGCGGGGCATCAAGTGCCGAGCTATCAGCCCAAGAGAGCTCTCTCTCTCATCTCTCACTTCCTTGCTGGCTCTCTTCTCCCATCAAAATAGACCCTACCAGTGCTTGAAGATGACGGATTAACGCTTGCGATAATACTTCACTTATTCAGGAATTGAAGAACTTCATTGTTTCTCTTTGAACGAAGAAATTGATGCGGAGAGAGACAAACACAAAGACAGAGTCGAGCTTATTTGTTCTTTAGGGCTTAAACGTTACGGTGTTTAATTTAATTGGAATGTGTTCCATTCTGCTTTTGTTTTCGTTAAGGATCAGCCTAATCCACAAAAAAAAAAAAAAATGTCGAGAATCTGTGGAGCTCACATCGAGTCTCACCATAAAAAGAAAATATTTCAATATAGTTGTTCGGTAGTATATCATATGTAAAAATGTGTTCAGGACTTCTTATTTTTATTTTTGCGGGCATATTGCAGTCACCTTATTTATTTATTGGAATTCCTCTTAACTAGGCTTCTTCCACAAACGAAGTACACAAATTAACAGATGCAAATAAATCTAGAATTCTTTATTTGGCTATCACAAAATGAAAATAATTACCACCTACGTAAAAGTTACAAGTGGAATATGCTATAAAGTGAAGCACAAGTTGATAGAGTAGTGTTAACACACACACAAAAAAAAAAGGACAAACAAAAAATACAACTTTTGGTTATAATTGACGAGTGATAGACTTTGTGAAAGTTTCGTTGTTTCAAATGAAAAAGGGAAAATCACCCCAGAAATCCTAAACCTATTGTATAATGGCCAATTCAGTTACAAACTTTTGAATTTGTCTAATTTAGTCATAAACATTTTAACGACTTTCCAAAGTAGTCCTTCTGGTTCAATTATGGCCGAAAATCCTTAGGGGACGACCCTTGTAATTTCTAATAAATTTTCTAAATTGTCTTTCCTTTGTCTTCTTTTCTTTTCTTTTCATTTTTCCTATTTCCCTCATCGGTCACAAGTCACTGGCTACAGGTGAGGGCTGCAATGCCTTCACCGGCCCTTGCTTGTGGTTGACGAACTCCATCAGCCATCATTGAGGCCTTGATGACCGATGGAAGGAAATAGGAAAAAATAAAAGGAGATAAATTTATTTTTTTTAATATATTGCAAAAATCATCCAAGTAATGCCATTGCCAATCTTGCCATGTAGGATGCCCGACGTCCACTTCAACGATTGCTAGCCAAAATTAGCCTGAATAATATATCTAAAAATCGTACGAAATGTTTAGGACTGAATTGACTGCCGTATAATAGGTTTAAGATTTTTCAGACAATTATTCAAATAAAATCTATTCGACTTTTTTTCTTTTGTGACCTTATCTAATATTTGTTAGTCAACCATGTTCATCTGCATAAGTTGCTTCATAAGGAATAGATATATGAGAATTGGGAATACTTTTTGAAGAAAGGAGGAAAGACTAGTAGATCCCTTGGAAATACGATCGCTTACTTACTTTTGTAGGACAGAATTAGACAATAGGCATAGGTTATAGAACCACGATCCAAAATGAGCCACGTCATCCATATATAGTCATATGCCAATTCGTATGGCACGTATATCTTGCATTAACATCCACTATTAAAGAGCGAAGTTCCGGAATCCCGGGGTCGACAAGAGCCATTCTCATGCGATCGACCGCCATGGATTAAAGGATGAACACGAGACTAGGCTGTATTCTCAAGAGGGACTGAAAGGGAAAGACCGGATCCGGAGATTGCCCGGAGAGGCGCAGGTAGAGTTCGGCCACTACGGCGGTTATGTCACGGTTGATGAAATGGCGGGTCGAGCATTTTTCTACTACTTGGCCGAAGCGCCGCGTGATAAGGATTCTCTTCCTCTTCTTCTTTGGCTTGACGGAGGTACCATGTGTTCTTGACTCTCACATCTGCTCGATCTCCAATGTCATTGCCAGGTTCAGGGTACAAAATGCCAAGTTCGCTTCACTTTCAGTAATGTATATATCGCCCATTATTTAATCTGTCCTAGGAAATCTCCCTCCCCGCAAGGTCAGCATATCTCATAATGGCCAACGAAACGGAAGATCTTAACACTATTTATTCTCTTTAAAATCTAACTTGGAAGGATGCCTTTTTTCACAGTCAACATATTTTTACAGGGATATGAGTTATGACTTATCATGATATGCGGTTTAATAATGCTATCTTCTTGGGCTGGTTGCACAAAGAGTAAGCTCGAGTTATAAAATTATGTATCGTCTACTATCTTGAAGCTTTCTACGAGTGCACTTGGAAACAGATATTGATCAGGAGTTTCATGCTCTAATCTCAGGTCCGGTTGCTCATCCTTTTCCTACGGCGCAATGCAAGAACTTGGGCCATTTCGAGTCCATAGCGACGGCAAAACTCTTTATCGAAATAAATTCGCGTGGAATATTGG
The DNA here is from genome assembly GCF_020921035.1 of Rhodamnia argentea. Taxonomy (NCBI): domain Eukaryota; kingdom Viridiplantae; phylum Streptophyta; class Magnoliopsida; order Myrtales; family Myrtaceae; genus Rhodamnia; species Rhodamnia argentea. The sequence goes on along the minus strand of NC_063154.1, from coordinate 736,077 downwards.
TATAGAATGACGATCATATGTTGTCTGATTCATGTAATTGCGAACTATTTAACTGACTATCACTATCATTGTTATGTGGCAGCCGCGAATGTGTTGTTCCTAGAATCTCCGACTAGTGTCGGTTTCTCGTACTCGAACACTACATCCGATTATAGCACCAATGGAGATCGGAAAACAGCAGAAGACAACTATGTGTTTGTTCTTAATTGGCTTGAGAGATTTCCCGAACACAAGAATAGGAATCTTTACCTATCCGGCGAGAGCTATGCGGGTCATTATGTACCTCAGTTTGCTCACAACATCCTCTACCACAACAAGGACGCAAACCGGACCCTTATTAAGCTCCAAGGGATTACTGTAAGATCTCTCTCCCCCTATTAGAAAATTATCCTACTTTATACAATTATATCACACAATGCTTTGTCAATCGGACTTCGTGAATTGTCAATTCAAATGTGAATTTTTCTCAGTTTTTCTATAAAACACCAAATCAATTTATGCGAAAAGTACTTTGCTTGAAAAGTTTGACATTGTTGTACATAACAATACGTGAAGGATTGTGCAATTGACAGGAGAAAGGAAATGCAAATGTTCTTCATCCATTAGCTCAAAGAAATGCAAATGATCATCATTCACTAGTTTTCGACGCATGCATGGGCAAAATTGTCCAAAAAGTCCTTAACATATGCACTCTTGTCATTTCAGTCAAAAGCCTTTTTTTATTTTACTAATTGAGTCCTAAACATTTTCACGTTTTGTCAATTGAGTCTATTCGACCAACTTTGGCTGAAAATCGCCGACGTGAACGCTAGTCGCCCTACGTGATACGATCAACGCAGACAAGAACGATTTTAATATTATTATAATAATTTTTACTTTTACTTTTTTATTTTATTTTCCTTTTTTAATAACATCTCACTGATTTTTTGAATTTTTTGTTATTTTTTTCGCCTAGACCAAGCGAGGGCTACGACACCCTCGCCGGCTCTAAGTGTTGGGACAACAAACTAAAGAAAAAAAATGAAAAAATGAAAAAATATTAAAATACTATTAAAAAATTCCACATCGGTGTCGATAGACCAAAATTAATCAAGCGACTGAATTGGCACAAAATTTTTTTAGAGCCGATTGGCAAAAAAGATGTTTAGGATTGAATTGATACAATTATAATAAATTTAGGATGTTTTTGGTAATTCTCTCGGTGTACATACTCCAAAGAATATAAATGTTGAAACAAAGAAAACCAGGGTCGATAGGGTGCGTGTGGACTTTTAATTGACCGGTTATGCAGATCGGGAACACTGTGATCGACGACGAGGCAGATCTGAGAGGGATGTACGAATGCTTAGCGACGCACGCGTTGATATCGGACCAAACGTGGAACGAGATTCAGAAGTACTGCGACTTCTCCGCGAACCCACCTCTCATCAGTCGAGCCAATGCACTTCCGCCGCCGCTGATGCGGACGACGACGTCTCGTCCCTCGACCCGGACAACATCTACGCTCCCTTGGGCTCGTCCTCCAACCAGACCTCGCTCCCCAAGAAGGCTTCCGTGAGTTGCGGTTCAAAGTCTCATTGTCGTGATAGGCTGCTGTATATGAACAAACTATTTATTATGTGGTTCGTGCCTTCTCTTTGTTTTGCAGATAATGAAGTTTGACCCGTACAGCGAGGACTACGTTCGGGCGTACATGAACAGAGCAGAAGTGCAGGAGGCGCTTCATGCGAACGTGACCAAACTCAAGTTTGACTGGGAACCATGCAGCGACGTGGGGGAGACAGCCCTCGCACCATCCGCCCTGCCCTCCGTGAACTCTCCCATGGACCTCGTGTCTGGGTTTTCAGGTGAAAATATAATTCGCCCGTCTTGTCTTGATCCCACATTAAGTGCGCAAATTTTCTTTTAGAAAGTTAGTGATAGGGATACCGAATGAACTACAGCGAAGTCGATCGAAGTCGAGTATAGCATGCGGAAGTCAATGAACAGTGAAGCTAATGCATCAATGTTTGTGTTGACACTTAAAATAATCCAAGAAAGACTCGTGACGAGCACGTGAGGAAGCGATGATCAGCTACGGGAAGGAACACCGAAGCAAGGCACGTACCAATCAGAAAGGTGCCACGTGTCGGGGTAAACTCTGGCGCCACTTCCTTCTAGAGCAAGAAAAAGCGCGCGGAAGGAGGCCACGATCGAGGCGGTTGGCGGTAATCCCCACGAGGTAAAAAAGACGCGAAGAATGGGAAACCGTCATCCACGTGGCTTATGGAAAAGAGCAAAGCGTGGGGCCAAAGGAAGAAACCGCTCAGCGGTTACCAAAGAGCTTGCCTATAAATACCTTGCAATAGCAAGATACAACACACACAAAACAAATCCAAAACACTTGCATTTTCAAACTAGCTCTTAGCCTTTAGCCTTTAGCTTAGCCTAGCTATAGTTTTCAGATTCCCGTCGTCGATTCAATTCCGGCGAGTATCATATCCAGAGTTAGGTGTCGTCGATTAGATTCCGGCGTCTACTCATTAGGTTCAATACCGTTGATTAAATTCCGGTGTTGCACCCTTCACCCATCCCGTCCAAGACCGTCGATTCAATTCCGGTATTGTGTCCTACAATCCCCCGTCCAAGATCGTCGATTCAATTCCGGTATTGTGTCCTACAATCCCCCGTCCAGTGCTGTTGATTAAATTCCAGCATTGTGTACTATATCATCTCCCGATCCCGTCGATTCAATTCCAGGGTCGCGTCGAAGTTTGCCACACATTGTTACTATTGTGCATATTGGGCCATCGAAGTTGTCGAAAGCCTGTTTGTAACGCGTCCTTTTGTGTAAATCTACTGCATTTGACACTCTCTCGTCCAAAATCGACCCGAACTCCTTTTCGGAAAACGAACGGAATAAGTTCGATAAAAGATTCTCGTGTAAGTAACCCTCTTTGGGCCATAGTCGATTTGGGCCTAGAACCCATAACCAAAAAAAGCCCCGTCGAAGGATTTCGACGCGCAACAATCTTTTTCGGCACGCCCGGTGGGACCCTTGGTGTCGGTTCGAGAGAAGTGTTATGCCACGCACACGAGGACGTAACAACATAGACGGTGGTGGAGACGAACCCCGGGAAGAAATACAACGAATGGAGTCATCCACGGCCCATCAAGAGGATGTCGAGGTCTCTCGACGTAACGTTGAGGAGCCAAGTAGAAGTCCAGAAATGACGCCTGTCATGTTAACATCGATAAGGCGTACCATCGAATAAGTCCATAATGAGTTTGCTGATCACATGGTTCAGCGGATGACCGAGGTTGTCGGGCCGTTAATCATCAACACGTATCACGAATGTGCTGCGGGACAACATGGGACTACAACTAACCCACCTCATGCTCAAGAAGGGAATGGTTTCGTACCAGAAGCAAGCAGCGGTTTACCGGTAACGACACCGCCAAATATAGGCCTTGCGGGACGGAACACTCGGCCTTTAGCACCTGCGCGGATTCTGCAACGAGGGGAAGCATTACCGGCCAACGAACCTAGATCCCCGATAAACGCAGACACGGGTATATTCCCTAGACATCCTATTCGACAAGATATACCTGCGGATACCGTTATGTTTCCGAGACACCCTGTTCGACAATACGAGAATATTGCTCGTCGGGAGGCTGCTGCCCAAGATAACCCCGTCCCTGTCAATGAACAACCGGTACCCATGATCATCGAAAATCAGGAGGCAGTACCCTTTAGGGGGCAATGGCAGGCTAGGGGGCAGGATCAATTTCCCCAAGCCCGGGGACAAGGACAGTATGGACACCGGGCCATACGACCTGGATATCAGCAGATGAATCAGGCTTTACAACCACCGGGTCCCGAGCCAATGTTTCAACCTGTTGTGCAACCCATGTATCATCCGCCACAACCTAGATATCAAATGCCATATCAACCGCAATACCATCAGCCGGTGTTTGACCAGGTACCCGTATACATTGACCTAATGGTAGGATACTGGGCTAATGTTTACCGAAAACCGTACCCAGATTGGATAGATACGATCTCGTATCCAAAGGGTTTAAAATACCCGAGTTCACACTTTTTACTGGCGAGGATGATCAGTCCACATATGAACATATCAATCGTTTTCTAGCACTATGTGGAGATGCTACACATGCTGATCACTGGAAATTAAGGCTCTTTCCATTGTCCTTGTCGAAAACAGCCTTTACATGGTATACCGCACTACCACCCAATTCGGTGTTGACATGGGATGAGAGCAGATGGAGCGTTTGTTTCATGGCCAATTTCAAATAACGGTGTCGAACTTGTCGGTAGCGGATTTGTCAACAATGAAGCAAATGACAAACGAGACTGTCGACCGGTTTATTGCAAGGTTTAAACAAGCTAGGAACAAATGTTTAGTTCCTTTACCAGAAAAGACGTTCATTGAATTTGCTTTCAACGGATTGAAATTCGAAATACGAGATCGGATGGTGGGGCATCCATGTGCAGATCTGTTCGAATTGTCTACGATGGCAACGAAGCACGAGAGTCCGCTTAAGGAAAAAGACAAAAGGCATACCCGAAGAGGAGATGTAAGTTTTGTCGAGCCACCCGATTTCGACGAAGAATCAACGGAGCTCGTCGAAGTGGCCGTCGCCCAATTAACCATCGACAAGCCATATACTTGCCAAGCACCGAAGCCAGCAAGGATGAAAGAAAAATCAACTATAATGGCTAAAGCTAAAGAGGCAGTGTACTATTCATTCGATGCGAATCGGGCGGAAGAAATTTTCGACATATTGCTGGCCGACGGACAAATCAAGTTAACAGAAGGACAGAAGATACCGTCCAAAGAAGAATTAGCAGGGAAGAAGTATCGCGAATGGCACCACTCATGGAGCCATAACATATCGGATTGTTTAGTCCTTAAAAAGAACATTCAAGAAGCGATTCGACAAGGAAAGATCAACTTCGCTGAAGATAAAGGGAAACTCTCGATGGATGTGGACATTGATCCTTTTCCAAGAATGACTGGAATGGTGTCTTTAAAGCAATCGAGTAAAGGGCATACGTCAACAAATTTATGCGCTCATTGCGGGCGAAAATTGGGAAACATGAGTACACCCGAGGAAGGGTACCAAATGGGCGGTCGAATTAGTCAGAAGGACAAGACGTCTTTTCACATTGAAAGTGCCGGACCTCGAAGAAATCCCAACTATCGGAGAATGTATAAGTCATTTAAGCGGAGATACGACGAAGGGGACCCTACAATTGGTACTTTAGGTGAGCCAAGCGGCAAGTTTGATTATTACGTGAGCTATGGTCCACCGACCCCACATCCTCAAGGAAGAGTCCACTATGGATGGGGAAAGGAGTTCGACAGAAATTTTCGACAAGGCCTCCATGAGCCACATCGTCGACGCACTCTTAAGATACCAAGCAACCTTGTAGAGGGATCGTGGTATGAGGTAACGGAGGACCAAGAAAAGGAGAAAATCTTGACCCGAACTCAAAAGAGAAGGGTGCAGAGAAAGAACAGGTTCCGCATACTACGGCAACAGGAGATTCCAGCCGGTTGTGGCTCAATGGCAACAGCTCCTAACCACACCAAACTGCGGAGGCCAAGAAATCTGGTTTGGCGGCGACGACCGGAAGAGACACACCCACTCCAAGAAAAAGACGACAAGGGTACAAAGACACGTAAAACATCTGCGTCTAAATCCCGATTTAAAACCCCTGCTAGCAGGTCGGTTTCCCCCCTAAGCTCTTGTATGGTATGAGTTAAATTACCACACGAGTTTCGACTTGAGTCGACCTCGGCTGACGGTGGCGACAAGGAAACGACGCAAGAAAAGGAAGGGGCTCGGTTTTGCTTCAACGATGAAGAAACCATGGAATTCAGAAAACCCATGGAAGATCTCTCAAATCATTTGAGGTCGCTCAATATAAATGCCAAGATCAACGGGCGGCCAGTAATGAAAGTACTGGTGGATGGGGGTTCAACGTTAAATCTCATTCCGTACCGCTTCTTCAAGAAAATAGGAAGGAATGATGACGAAATAATCCCATCGAATATACGGTTGTCTGATTTCACCGGCGAGATTACCGAAGTAAAGGGAGTATATGTCGCCGACCCGACCGTCGGATCTAAAACATCGATGACGTCCTTCTGCGTCGTCGACGCCGACGGATCTTATAACTTGTTGTTGGGGCGGGATTGGATACATGGAAATCAATGTGTCCCATCAACACTTCACCAGATCTTGGCATTCTGGAATGTGGACAAAGTGGAATATGTAAAAGCAAATCCCCGGACTTGTGTTACCTGGACCCGTATATCCGGCCGGGACAAAGTGATGCCAGATGATTGCCTTCGCATATCTAAGCCGCCTGAAGTGGACTCAAGAGATATTGCATTCTGCCGTTTCGACAAGGGAGCACCGAATGGATCCCAAGAAAGGAATCGGTGGAATCAATCGACCGATTTTCTGATGGAAAGTCGGTCATTTGCGCAAAACCTCGCCGAGAGGTATGCGGCCTACGGGGCCGAGCAAAGTGATCGAGCCGCACAGCTTGCAGATGGCATTTTAGATTTTGAAGACTCCCCAATTAAGGAGGACGACAAGGTAATTCAAGCTCAAGACCCACTGGAAGAGGTCAATCTCGGAGATGAGGCCCGTCCTCAACCTACTTATGTGAGCCAACTACTCGATCGGCGATACAAGGTTCAAATGGTAAACCTATTGAGAAAATATAAGGATTGTTTTGCCTGAAATTACCATGAGATGCCTAGTCTTTCGAGGAGCATAGTTGAGCATCGATTGCTAATTAAAAGGGGATTTCGACCACACCAATAGGTCGCTAGAAGGTTCGCTCCCGAAGTGATCCTTAAAGTTAAGGAGGAAATCAAGCGTCTCCTTTCGGCCGGATTCATAAGATTAGCAAGGTATGTCGAATGGTTGTCAAATATTGTGCATGTCAAGAAGAAGAACGGCAAACTCCGAGTGTGTGTTGATTTCCACGACCTTAATGCGGCCACCCCGAAAGACGAGTACCGGATGCCCATCTCCGATATGTTGATCGATTCGGCATCCAATAATGAAATGATGTCCCTCATGGACGGACATTCCGGGTACAACCAGATATTTATAGCAGCGGAGGATGTTCATAAGACGGCGTTCAGATGCCCCGGGGCCATTGGAACGTTTGAATGGGTCGTCATGCCTTTCGGATTGAAGAATGCCGGTGCTACGTATCAAAGGGCAATGAATTATATTTCCACGATATGATTGGGGAATTCATGGAGGTCTACATCGATGACGTCATCGTCAAGACAGATCAGGTAAGTCATCCGGATCACCTAGAGCAAGCTTTTGAGAGAATGCGCAAATTTAAGTTAAAGATGAATCCTTTGAAATGTGCTTTCGGGATAAAAGCTGGCAATTTCCTTGGTTTTTTGGTTCATCAAAGAGGTATAGAGGTAGACATGAATAAAGCTAAGGCTATTTCGGAGTTGCCATCTCCTGATAATAAAAAACAGCTGCAAATGTTAATCAGGAAATTAAATTTCTTGCGGCGTTTTATAGCTAACCTCTCGGGAAAAATCGAAGTTTTCTCTCCATTGCTCAAATTGAAGAATGAGCGAGAGTTTGTGTGGGAAGAGAAGCATCAAGTGGCTTTCGACAGGTTAAAAGAATATCTTATCACGCCACCGATCCTGACGCCACCAAAGGCGGGACGGCCATTGAAGTTGTACTTATCGACTCCCGATACAACGATCGGGAGTATGCTGGCTCAAGAAAGCGACGAAGGGAAAGAGCAGGCCGTGTACTACCTAAGTAGGATGCTCAACGATGCCGAGACAAGATACACGTCCATCGAAAAATTATGTTTATCACCGTACTACGCCCGTACAAAATTACGACATTATATGCTGCCGACTACGGTACATGTAATTTGTAAAACAGACGTAATTAAGTACATGTTGTGCAGGCCAATCATTAGGGGCCGGATTGCAAAATGGGCGTTCACTCTAATAGAAATCGATCTGGTTTATGTGCCGCTCAAAGCAAGAAAAGGGCAAGCAATATCCGATTTCATTACCGAATACCCTTCAGGTTTAAAAGTCGAGGATGATGAAAATTATCTTGGTATTGCACCTTGGATATTATATTTCGATGGGTTAGTGGCATCCGGTTCAGAGGGCGCAGGAATCATGGTTATATCACCTTTTCGACAAAAAACAAAACTCATATTCGAGCTTGGCTTTGAATGTTCAAATAACCAAGCCGAATATGAAGCCCCGATCGTGGGGCGGAATGTTTTAATTGACATGGGGATCGGGTCAATTAAAGTGAAGGGCGATTCTCAGCTGGTGATCAAACGACCAAGCGGTGAGTATCAATGTTTGAATGAAAACATTATTAGACATCATCACCTGGCGAAAGAACCGTTGTCGAAGTTCGTCGAATACGAGCTAATCCATGTCAAGAGGAGTGAAAATTCAGAAGCTAACGAATTGGCTCAAATGGCGTTGGGATATCGTATATCGAAGGAACTAGCAGACCACATCATTACTTAGGTAAGGACCTTACCATCGATAGATGCTCGGGTAATGATGATTGAGCAATCCGAAACTTTAGGAGAAACCAGCGGCCAACAAGATTGGAGGACCCCTTTGATAAACTACTTGAAAAACCCGGGTTCTGGCGGTAGGGACTTCAAAAGAAAAGCCCTAAAATATCTGTTGATCGACAACGAGTTGTATCGAAAGACAATCGACGGACTGCTTCTCAAATGCTTGGGGTAGGAGGAAGCGATGCTGGTCATGACGGAAGTCCATGAAGGGATCCGTGGTGCGCATCAGCCTGGATTAAAAACAAAGTGGTTGTTAAGGCGACATGGATATTTTTGGCCAACAATCACCCAAGACCGCATCGACTACGCGAAAGGGTGCCAATCATGCCAAAGGCATGGACCAATCCAACAAGTACATGCCGCACCGATGAACCCAATTATCAAGCCGTGGCCTTTTCGGGGTTGGGCAATGGACATAATAGGGAAGATTTATCCTCCCTCGTCAAAGAAGCACAGTTTCATTTTAGTGGCCACGGATTACTTCACAAAATGGGTCGAAGCGGCGTCGTACAAAAGCGTGACACAAAAAACAGTTAGGGAGTTCATCGAAGAGCGAATTATTCATCGATTTGGGATTCCAGAGACCATCACTCGCGACCAAGGGACAGTCTTCACAGGCCAAGAAATACTGGATTTTACTAAGTCGAGGGGTATCAAGATGATTCATTCGACGCCCTACTACGCTCGAGCTAATGGCCAAGCAGAAGCTTCCAACAAAATAATCATCGGATTGATTAAAAAGCATTTGGAGGACAACCCAAGGGAATGGGACTCATTGTTGTCGACGGTGTTATGGGCTTATCGAACTTCCAAAAGATCAAGCACCGGAGTCACTCCTTACATGCTAACATATGGGCAAGAGGCCGTGCTACCCCTGGAAATTACGGTGCAATCATTAAGGGTAAAGCTCCAAGATGGTATGGCTAAAGAGCAGTACGATGAAATGATGTACGCCAACATTGATGAATTGGGAGAGAACCGAGCTACAGCACTAGAAAAATTAATGGCTCAGAAGCGAAGGGTTGCCAAGGCTTACAACAAACACGTAAAAGCTAAGCATTTTGATGTGGGGGACTTGGTGTGGAAAACTATTTTGCCTATGAACCTCGATAGCGAGAAGTTTGGCAAATGATCGTCGAAGTGGGAAGGACCATACTTAATAATAGACGCCCTCCTAGGGAATGCATATCGAGTAATGGAAATCGATGGAAGAGAACTACGGCGCTTGATCAACGGAAAGTATTTGAAAAAGTTCTACCCGTCGATGTGGGAAATGCAGGAAGAGTCAGAGGACAAGGAGTGAGAAAATTCAATTCATTCATAAAACTTTAATACATCCCTCACTTTCTCTTTCCTTCTCTTTCTCTCTTTTTCTCTCTCCTTCTCTCTTCCTCTCTTTCTCTCTCTCTTTTGCTCGCCCCAGCAAAACTTCACTGGAAGTGCTCCCCGAAACGAACAACGAAGCCCCGTAGCCGGCATTCCAACTTGGCGTTCTCCTCCTTCGCACGGTGGTGAGCTTCAGCCAATTCCTCCAGTGCCGCCTCCAGCTTGTCCTTATCGCCCTCCAGCCGCCGAAGGTGCTCCTTCCGGCCCCCGAGAAGACCATTGGTGGAGTCCAACATGGCCTTGAGACCCTCCAAAGGGGCTCCGATAGAGGCCAAGGAACGGGTCTCGCAGGCTTCAGCCAGTTCGTGTTCCCGCTGCTCGGATTCCTTCAGAGGCCTTCGCAGGTGTCGCTGGCCGAGAGTCAGGCGGTCGGAAACAATGTTCCGAAGTTGAAGGACGCTAGCGTGAGAGGCATGGAGGGCTTCTTGGACATTGCAGATTTCCTTATGCACCACCTCGCCGTTCTCAATCTCTTCGATCTTACACCAAACTTCATGTTCGGTGAGATCATGCTGAGACATGATCGCCAGATTCCGGCGAAACTTCTCCAGCCCATAGTCGAAGAGTGTAATGAACTCTTCGTAGTCCGACTGGAACGGGTGGTCGGAGGGAAGATTTTGGGGCGCAGAGCGGTTGAGCAGGACATGCAGCTTCTCAAGGGCCCGTGGTTTCACCACCAGCATGGTATAGGTGTAACTCGGAAGGGAGATAATCTCCCTCCGTATAGCCGAGAACTCACGGCTGAAGTGTGTAGGGGGAGATGAAGCCGTAGAAAAAGATGCACGCTCCATTAAGACTTTGAGAAGTTTTCTCTAAGAATGAAAGGCAGAGGGGTTTGGATGAGGACGCACTCTAGGCAAGTGATCCTATTTATAAATAAAGGCCAAGGAACGGTTCGTCCCACGATGCCGAGTATCCGCCCACGACCTTCCGACGATCGAGGTAGTAAAAGTTAGTGGACGGTTATCGAGGCGAGAAGGTATATCGCGATTGGTGAAACACATAAGTAACCATAATGACGCGAGTGGCGGGTTTCCCGCCGACTATTAACCACGTCGAACCGTCATGACGATTTGAATTCGGAAGGAGAATCGGAAACGACGTCTTTCATTAAATGCCGCATGGAAAAAGGATGATCTTGAGAAGATCATGTCATGATGAACTTAGAATTGACACTAAGACCGGCGGTTTAATGATAGAATAAGACGATAAGGACAGGTGGCATTAATGTGGGACTAGCAACAGCGGACTACAATACGTACTGTTCAAGACTCAAGACGAAACTATGAAGTTGCATTTCACTGTTGCAATTGGCGTCAACAATCGCCTCCTTTCGATGATTGGCCCGCATCATATCAAGGTGCGGTGATTCGCAAATTGCCTCTTGCTGTTTAATTGCCTTCAATTGTGCAGATAGTACTTGCGGGGTGGTACAACCGTCACTTTCCAGGGTATCAAGAACACTGCGTTGATAAGCCAGCTCATTGTCGGCAAGGAGAGAATCCGCTTCCAACTTATCGATGATCACTAGTTCACGCTGTCTTGTCCCGAAGGACCTTAAAGTCGAGCCAAATGTGAGGAAGAGTTCATTAATAGCAAATCCAAGGGCACGACATTGGATCGAATAGGGCAAGTGAGCCAAAAAAGCAAGGAGAGCTTTGATCTCGTCCTCAACATATGTTTTGTTACATATGACGGTATATCCTCCTCCTAGTAAGTCATGCAGGCGTAACCACTTGCCGCGAAGGTATGGATAGTCGCAGCAAAGACTATTCGACGGGCCAGCTGAGGCGCTCGCCATGTTTATATGAACAACCCACGATTTGTTAGGTAGGTCATCCGTGCGGCTGTCAGAAGCTGATGAATCATCCGGGAAGAAAGCCAGATCAATAATTACATCAAGCGAGAATGCAGAGAAGTACCCACTTTCATTTTGTTTATATCAACAAAGGGTTTACCTTCATCGACCGGTTGCTCAAGTATAATGCTCGGTATAACGAAAGAAGCAGGTCTTCTTAAAGGATGCAGCAAGCCCAATGAGTGTCGACGGACTTTCGAGAGAACGTCCATTGCACCGGTTGAGAACAAAGAGGAGCGGTAGGAGAGCCACCACTTGTCGAAAAATGAGGAGCTACAAGGATGGCCAGAGAAGCCGACAAATACAAAGCGCCCGAGAACAGCATGTACAACTTCGATATAGCCCATCATGTCGGTTACCTCTTCCTTGCAACCTTAAAAGGGGAAATTCATAGAATACACCACCGGCATTGGAATCCCCCGAGTAAGCCCAAATTGGCGAGCACAATAATGTGGGTTATAAATCTCGAATCCCGATGAGAATTCGCCGCCACCAGACAAATTCATGGCTAAGTCACTTGGGACTAACACGCTTATCCAGAAAAGACGAGAATCGGGATCTGCACTGGAGGAGCTATAAACATCATTATCGACGGGCAGCCTGGAAAAATCAAAGCTGGTAAGAGACAACAGCTCAATAAGAAAGTCGTCGAAAGGGGTAAGGTTGTCGGGAGCACAAATAAGGGTCCGATTGAACGCCATGGGTACATCATTCCTTTTAATTTTCGATGACCCAGTTGTCGGAGTGAGTGCTTGATCGAAAAACATATGAGGAAAGTACACCCGGAGCCAATGGTGCAGAATCCATAAAGGACCCGAAAAGGGGGCGGGATGATTGTCCATCGGCGAAGATTGAGCATCCGACAATCCCCGATATAATGCAGCCAGGAACATCCGGCCTAGGCCAATATCAACACCACATGTCGGTTCATAGGCCATATCAAGGAATTCCGAGGAAATTCGACATGTGGGGAGACAAAAGACATATTTGCAAAGCCAACATAAAAGGAAGGCTGTATGTTCCTCGAGAAGAATGGGTCCCGAAGGTTTAGCATGGCGATCCATGAATTCGCTATATGGCAGGTCAAGGCAGCAGGACATATCAAGGAAAAATTGGTCGTCCGGAGGTCGAGAGTCACCGTCGATAAATGGAGAAAGACCGGTCAGAAACCAAATATCAAGAAGGGTAGGGGTCACTGGACCAATAGGCAAAAAGAAACAGTTCGATGACGGTGACCAAAAGCAACAAAACTACCGACGAGGCCATACTCCGAGGGATCAATAGATGTACCGCAGAAGGACAACATGACATCTATCCTGGCCCGTGCCCGTGTGGTAGCTGTTTCTCCTTCTAGTCGTTTGTACCAGTTGTAAAACCGATGGTCGAAGGTTGGATATGAAGAAAATATATAATTACTCGACAGCCAAGCAGAGGTACAAATGATAGGCTGCTCAAAGGGTAAGGCTTTTTCGAAACAATGGGGAAAGCAATTAATCAAGAAAGAAGGAGGTGGCAAACTTGTAAGATGCGGACCCAAAATTATGTGACCATTGCTGGGTTGGTGATCCATGAATGATAAGGAAAGTTCCCTTTTGGCCTCATTGTGAGAGAAAGCGTCGAAGCGCGACAAGCGAGGAGCTGCACGAGTACTCATGTGAACTTTATAGCAAAGTTCGTTTGAATTGGCATTTGGAGGCAATCATTATTTATAAGGGATTTTGAAGTAACCGACTCGGGATTGTGATGGCAGTTACTCGGACGTGGGCAATTACATGGATCGTGGCGGAATGCAATACGGAAAATAAGGAGAAAGAGGGGGAATTTCATTGACGAAAATCAGGATACAAAACCGTCTTGATCCCCTCAAGCGGCTCACAGAGTAAACGTTCAAACTTCTTATTTTTATCTATATACACATTCCTAGTATGACGTTGGTCTACTTCTGCCTGCACAACCCGAGCGCAATCGGCTCGTTTCCTCTCTTCTAAGGAAGCCGCGAACGTTTTAAGTTGATCTTCTATAGAGGATCGACGGGAAAGTACTGTCGATCGCCGACTTCGAGTCTCCTCTAGTTCTCTCTCTATCGCCAGCCTCTGTTGCTCCGGGGTAGCCTCCTTCTTATCCAAAGCAGCAAGCTCGTCGACGCCAGATTGAAGGGACTGTTCTCCTTGAGTTACGAGTTGCCCGCTTCTTGGGTCTCGGAGCTAGGAGAAAAGAGCTGATCGGGAAAATTCGATAGAGCAAGCACCTTGTCCCGACAACGTCGAAAATGCATAAAGGGAGTAGGAAAGTGCTCCAAGAATGTTTTCAGCCGGCGGACTAGGCCTTCGGGAAGTTTCACACCGACTTCCTCTTTGACCGACCACTCCATCACGCATTGGATGTTTTGAATATTCGACGGATTGTCGACAAAGGAGGCTACCCCTGAATGAACAAGGTCCAGGGAGCAAGATAGCATGATTCCCGGTTTGCTGAAAATCTCCGAGTCGGGCGAGCAGCTTGATTCAGGCATACTCGGGTGATCCGAAGAGCGAGAAGATCCAGCAAGATGAGTTCGAACGTCTTCGATGGGCGACAGAAGAAGAGAAGCAGCAGGAAGATCCCAAATAACGTCCGCAGATGAAGGGTCTTTAAGTGCTGAGGGATCTTCAGCTATTAAAGGAGCATCGACTATCGGGGCCGGGACAATGGCAAGGGTCGGCGAAGAAGGTTCCCCTTGAGGTTCTGTAGGCGAAGGAGCCGCAGATCCAGGCGAACCTCCAGCAATGGTAATATTGCTAGACCCCCCAGCATTTGGATCAAGATCCACCAAAGGATCTTCAAGATGAGCGGTTGGAGACGCTTCGACGTGCCGATGAACTATCGAAGATTCCACCGGAGATTTGCTCTTCTTCGCTACCATCTTTCGCCGTTTAAGAGAAGTGAGCGTCTCCTCATCGGCTTCGTCGTCAGAATCATCACCTAACAGCGAAAGTAAAGCAAAAATCACTCCGGGCCAGTAATACTGAGAAAATTAGGAAGAAAGAGACTCACCGAAAACGGTCGTCGGATGTTTGCGACCACCAATCGAGAGAGTTTTGGTTGCACCCTTTTTCCTAGTTTTCTTCAAAGCGGGACCAAAGGGCTGTATCCGGCTACTTTGAAGGATGGATGAGATGGCATCTTCGAAAGGGCTTTCGAAGGCGAAGGACGTCCACCAGGTCGTAAACTCAGAAGTCACGCCGGGACTTGAACGAAGTGCTGATGGGATGTCCCCCGAAAACCGCCGATACATCATGGTGGTAATTTCGGCACAAGAGGTGAACGGCCCATCAATCTTGATGTTATAGATCTTCTTGTCCATCGATGGGAAATCCATGAGATAAGGGATGGGCATAGGCACCGCTTGTCGAAGGCCGAACTGCCCGGCGCAATATTGGGGGGAATATGGTTCAAAGCCAGGATAGAACATTCCCTTAAGACATAGCCAGATTGGAAGGTCCCGAGGGAATAGGACAAAGGTCCAAAAGTCACGGTGGTTGAACCGTTTTAAGGTTCGAGAGTTGAAACAAAAATTGAATTCGCTTGAGCGATAAGGAAAGAAATCTATTCGATCAGCCTCATAAGACAGAAGTTGTCGAAGAAAGAACCGAAAAGGTCGAACATCACCAGGGACCTTCAAGGGGACAGCTTGGAGTAGTCGTATGCCAAGCTTCAAAGGAACCATGTTAGGATTGAAGGGAGGGACGCTCTCAAACATGAAAGGGAAGTAGAATGCGACCTAGGCTTGGAGAATCCAGAGCGGACTTGACAAGACACCATCCTCTTCGGAATTCGACATTAGTCGAGCAGCGTAAGAAATACTCCCGTACAGAGATGCCAGAGCAAGAGGGCTAAGGGCAACAAGATTCCCTTTTGCCGAAAGTAAGGCAAGGTCGTAATAGTCCTTGGACACTTTGAGCGTTGGGCTAAAGAATAGATATTTCGACAGCCAAAAAAGAAGGAAAGCTGTTCGTTCTTCGAAGGAAACATCCCCATACATTTTACTATGGGCATCGATGAACTTCCCATAAGCAAGAGTATCGTCAGAAATGGGGCAATCCTTGATTTTTCCCAGATTCTTGATTGAGGCCCCATAAGGGGAGAGACTAGCTATGGCGAAGGTATCTAAAAGGGTTACAGACATGGGACCCCACGGGAAGAAAAAGCAACCGATGGAGGAGGACCGGAAGCTTGTAACGGACCCCAGAAGACTTTTATTCAAATCGTGGGACAACATGCTGACCTCAATGGCTGTCCCGATTTGCGCCGTTTCCCAGAGACCAAGCGTTGGAATATCCTCTTGAAGCCTTTGGAACCAGGTATAAGCCCTGTCATCAAATGACGGAAAACTCCTAAATCGCTGAGCCGGCATGGACCAAATGTCCTTTAGTGGAGAGGCTTGAATGGGAAGTCGCTCATCGGCCCGCATTGGGAAGCAAGACTGAAGAGATGATGGAATATGGTGGTGATCATGGAGACTGGGCCCGAGAATGAGACCGGCGTGCTCTCGATGAGCGTTCAACAACTTGAGAAAACAGTGATCAGCATCATCACTATTGATGATCCCATCGAAGCGAGCGATGAACTGGTGAGGAAGGAACTCGGGGGTTTCGGTCACCATGAAAGCTTGGAATGCTCAGAAAAAAGGGGGTTTAGGGTTTAAGGAAAACCGTTGATAAGGAAAGACGACAATTGGGAGCTTTTTCAAGATCCTTAAAAGCGAGACGAAGAAAAGGCCAGCGCACGGTACGAAGTCGAAAGGTTGCGTTTTGGGAAAAGAGATCAAAGGGAAAGCGTAATCATTATTTGTACAAATGGAGATCACCAAATCAGAGGAAGATATTTTAAAAGAGGTAAATCTCCGATTTACATCTTTTAAGGGGGCATATGTTGACACTTAAAATAATCCAAGAAAGACTTGTGACGAGCAAGTGAGGAAGCGATGATCAGCTACGGGAAGGAACACCAAAGCAAGGCACGTACCAATCAGAAAGGTGCCACGTGTCGGGGTAAACTACGGCGCCACTTCCTTCTAGAGCAAGAAAAAGCGCGCGGAAGGATGCCACGATCGAGGCGGTTGGCGGTAATCCCCACGAGGTAAAAAAAGCACGAAGAATGGGAAACCGTCATCCACGTGGCTTATGGAAAAGAGCAAAGCGTGGGGCCAAAGGAAGAAACCGCTCGGCGATTACCAAAGAGCTTGCCTATAAATACCTCGCAATAGCAAGATACAACACACACACAACAAATCCAAAACACTTGCATTTTCAAACTAGCTCTTAGCCTTTAGCCTTTAGCTTAGCCTAGCTATAGTTTTCAGATCCCCGTCGTCGATTCAATTCCGGCGAGTATCATATCCAGAGTTAGGTGTCGTCGATTAGATTCCGGCGTCTACTCATTAGGTTCAATACCATTGATTAAATTCCGATGTTGCACCCTTCACCCATCCCGTCCAAGACCGTCGATTCAATTCCGGTATTGTGTCCTACAATCCCCCGTCCAAGACCGTCGATTCAATTCCGGTATTGTGTCCTACAATCCCCCGTCCAGTTTTGTTGATTAAATTCCAGCATTGTGTCCTATATCATCTCCCGATCCTGTCGATTCAATTCCAGGGTCGCGTCGAAGTTTGTCACACATTGTTACTATTGTGCATATTGGGCCATCGAAGTTGTCGAAAGCCCGTTTGTAACGCGCCCTTTTGTGTAAATCTACTGCATTTGACACTCTCTGTCCAAAACCGACCCAGAACTCCTTTTCGGAAAACGAACGGAATAAGTTCGATAAAAGATTTTCGCGTAAGTAACCCTCTTTGGGCCATAGTCGATTTGGGCCTAGAACCCATAACCAGCAAAAGTCCCGTCGAAGGATTTCGACGCGCAATGGTTTGTACGCGATGCGTGTCTTTTCGATTGATGCGCCGATCGAATGATACGGAAATTGCAGTGGGGTTGCGGATGGGGTCGTGCCGGTGACTTCGACCAAGAAATCTCTTCATAAGATGGGCCTCCCGACAAAACGTCCATGGCTTCCTCGGTGCGTTGGGCGGCGAGGTGGGTGCCTAACTTTTTCTCCCGAACAACAGAAAAATCGATATAGATCCTCTCATTTGTCAGAGATATCTAGATACACTTCATTGGAAGACCGGGATTTTAATGTCATTTACGTATGGGATGGCGTAGGTTGGGGGCACGTGCAAGTGTACGAGGGAGATCTAACGTTCGCGACGGTGCGAAGGGCGGGGCGTCGGGTGCCGAGTTACCAGCCCCGCAGAGCCCTCTCTCTCATCTCTCACTTCCTCTCTAGCTCTTCACTCCCATCTCAATAGCAATGGCATAGCCCCAAGTCATGAAAGATGACCAATTGCTTATACTTGTTCCATTGCCCTTTTCGTCAATTACTATTTAGGGATTTGATTCTTTGAAGGAATAAATCGATTTGGATACTCGCAAATTCGATTTCCCCCTTCCCGTCTTTCGGAGATTGCCGGACCGGTATTGTGTTAAACCACTTTTCCGGCCGCAGCCGAGGGTTTAAAAGTGCACATTAGAACTCGCATATCTACATACGACTTAATTAACTTGAAAAACCGAGGTTCTTTGCGGTAAACTTATTGGAGCAACTGCATGCTTGTCCCGATCCCAACCCACTAGAAGATCAAGAGGGATATCAATTGCAGCTTTAGACAAAAAAAAAAAAAAGAGAGAGAGAGAGAGAGAGAGAGAGAGAGAGAGAGAGAGAGAGAGAGATGAACATATTTAGAAACAAGGACAAGCAAAACGAGGAAAGCCAGGAAGTGGAACTTTGCATGCGCGCCCGGGAGGTCTCGGCGTGTCAAATCAAGTCCATTTCGCAGCGCCTAATAAGTGTTTGAAATCGTTATCCGTCTAATCGGATGAATTTTCGAAGTTAGGATATAGTTTCAAATCTATGTCACTTATGAATTGTGTTCGATTTAGGGTAGGGGTGAGCAAATTAGACCACCCAAACTGGATCGAACCGGGACCGGTTGTCCTGTTCCTCGATTCTAGAGGGAGAGGTCTAGTTCTCGGTTCTAGGGACCAAGGACCAGACAAATCGAATTTTTTTTTTAAAAAAAAAGTTACCCTCTCTTTACTTGTTAATGGTGTCCAAGAAATTTTACCAAATTGAGAAGCTATTGACCCTCTCTATTTTTTATTCTCTTATGTAGAAGTCTTTTAGTTATATTATATTATATATTTTTTAAAGTAACCAAGCTCATGTGCTCTATGTTAGGAATGGTGCATATTTTTTTTGGCATGTGTCCGATCCAATGGAATCGCACCGGGAACCGGACTGGATCGGTGGTCCGGTTCCCAATTCTAGAAAATTGAGAACTGAGACCACCGGTCCGGTTCTTGATTCTTAAGGGGAACCGAACCGGATCGGGAACCGATCACCCCTAATTTAGGGGTTCTTCATATGTGAAATTATGAGGGAAGGAAAATCTAAGAAGTTGTGGAGCTGTGAGAGCTGACCGAACTCATTCTGGAGTGATGATTTGATCGGAGTGCATCTTCAAAGTTTTGCTCAAGCTGCTGGACCTAGTCGAGAACTTATGTTTTCAGCGATGGTTTTCGTCTATATTCAGCCATTTTTTAAGTAGGCAAAGCTTAGGACTTTTTAGTATTTCGAAAGGACTTTGTTTTGACAAGAAGTTCAGTTGAATCGAGGTTTAGTGGAGAGAGTTGCGCTATGAACAATTTTGACGCACGAGTTGTGTGTTCCGGGCGACAATGAGTGTTCGCTATGAGCGAGCTTTTTATTGACGCATAAGAGTTGATTGGTTGATGTAATTTTAGTTGAGTTGGTAGTTAAAGTAGTGTTGTACTTAGTTTTGATATCTTTTCTCGCTTGATTAATAGGATTGCAAGTTGGTCAATTTCAGTCACTTACGTTGGCTCTTAAATTAGGGTTAAAAAGATTCCATTTTTTTTTATATGAAGAGCCAAACATGTTTAGTTTTGAGACATTTGTAGCGTAAGATCATAAAGCTGTGTTTGATTGAGCTTTGGAAAATGCAAAGTCATTCCCCAAAGATCTTTGGCTCAAGGTTTATTTACTCAAAGCAAATATCCTTTAATTAGTGACTTTTGGTATAGTCTTTTACAAACTAAATTTGAAACTAAAAAATAAAATAAAATAGGGAAAACCAAAGGGCCTATTGTTCATAATGGAAGCATAGGGCCGCCGAAATCTAGGCAAGTGCTCTGAGGTCACGCGACCTTGGTGAGGCGTGGCGCAAAGGATGATAAAGTCGTGCGAATGAATTAATCGATGTGGGAGTCACATCGAAGCCGCTAGTGGACTTTATTTCAAATAAGGATTTGAAGTATCCTTTTTATTTTAAAGAAAAGCGTAACCAAGAGCATTTTCATTATTTACTTTTTTTAATTTATCTTTTCCCCTTTTTGTTTTTTTCTTCTTTTTTCCTTTGTTTCTTTCCCATCCTTTTCCCCCGGCAAGGGTCGGCCCGCCCTATGGCTAATGAGGACTCGCCTCGCCCGGGTGAGGCAGTCCCTCTTGGCCGTTAAGGGGGGCTACCCTCACCTATGGCCGTTGAAGCAGGCTGCCTTACGTGGCCGTGAGGCAAGGGCAGCCTTGCCTCAACGGCCTCATGCGACCCTTGCTTGAGCAGGGCGAGGCTGCCCTCACCGGTGGCCGGCCCGGAGAGAAAGGATGGAAAAAAAAACAAATGAAAAAAGAAAAAAAAAGGTAGATTAAAAAAAGGACAAAAAGCAAATGAGAGAAATGTCCTTGATCAAATCATTCTTTGAAACAAAGAGGGATGCAATCATCGATGAGACTCAACGACGGTGGACAATGATGTTTGGCCTTGCACAATCCTCGATAGAGTTTCACCAACAACTCAATCTACAACATGAGTTTCCAAAGAGAGAAGATGAATCATTGTTGCATGAAGGGAAATAAGGAATTGTAAATGTTAGTGAGGGTAAAATTGGAAAGAAAGAAATTCATTATTCCTTAAACTTACATACCGCTTTGTTAGTACTTGCAAATATTTTTTTAAAAAAAAAATGGTCCACAAATATTTTATCACGAGGATTTCGAAGACCTAAAGTCCTGAAGCTTAACCAAAGGCCCCTTAACTCGGGTCGGGGTCGATTTTTCTTGTGCCTATCAAAAGCCGGGTCAGAATCCCTTGGCATGGTGGGAAATTGGTCAACGGGTTCGTGTGGCTACGTTTGTCGGCCCTACATGGTTACGTGACTATGCCGAGTGCGATTGCTGTCGGAGAAGGGAAGAGACATCCTTCGAAGCCTTCGTCTCCCGCGAACCGGCGGATTGGGGCGAAGGGAATCTTCCAGCCGCCGGTGGCATGACGGGACCATCGCTCGCCGACGGGAGGTCGCCGACTAGGAAGAGGAGCGGCAGCGAGAGAACCACCTCCATAAACTCTTTGGACCACGACATTCTCTGCGCCGTTTTCTCCTTCCTTGGCCCCTTCGACCTTGCTCGCTGTTCCTCCGTCTGCAAATTCTGTTCTGCCTCTGCCTCCGTGATGTGGACATCGAGCCCTATCGAGGAGGAGGTGCTAGGGATCCATTATCTTATCCGTTAGGCCCCATCACTCGAGCCAGAGCAAAGGAATTCAAACAAACTGTCGGCGTCATGGTTCAAGATCTTTGGAATAGAGACAATATGGATTCGAGACTTAAAGATTCCCAAGCTCCTTGGCGTAACAATATCACTTTTTGGTTACAATGACTTCGAGACGCTTGGAAACGAGCCACCGATCAATACTCACTACTTCAGTAGTGATTGACGACGTTTTTTAGCGTTTCGGAATCATTTAGATGGACTTTTAGGCCTTTTTCTATTTTTAGGCGAATTTTCATTAATTAAGGATATTTTTGTAATTTTGCCTTATTAGGGTTAGCACCCTATATAAGGGAGCTTATAGGTTTCTGATAACGCAACTTTGATTCAGAATATTATACAGAGAGGTTTTCTTCTTTGAGTTCTCTTGAAAACTAGATCTTATCAAGGTTTCCTTGTGGCGATCGAATTCAACTTATCGAGCAAGATCGCGAATTCTCTTGTTCGTGGCGTTATAGCGTTGATTGGTTGACACGGGTTCGTCAATAGGTCGCGTTCATACCGAGATTACCAATCACGGGTTCGATTGGGGGTTGAGGTTAGCAAATTCGCAACTCATAGATCTTCGTAGAACGATCAACTTCCGCAACGATTCACATCATTTGGTATCAGAGCCGGTTCTACAAGGTCAAGTTATCTTACTTTTACTGCTTTTCGTTTAGCAAACTAGGGTTTATAGAATTAGGGATTCGTTGTTAATCGAATCAGAGTTTTGAATCTATTCTTGCTGCATTTTCAATTTTTTTTGAATTAGGGTTTTCGGTCCTAAGGTTTCATATTGTATTTGAGTTCGCAAAAAAAAAAAAAATTCGGCCAAAAAAAAAAAAATAATAACAGCAAGGCCGAACAAAAAAAAAAGTTTCGGTAAAAGAAAAAAAAAAGAAGGCCAAAAAAAAAAAAATCAAGAAGGCGACTCGTTTGTTAGTCGGACCGAATTGAACTTTCAAAGACAGAAATTGAGTTTGGGATTTGAAAATTAGTGAAAGTTGTTGGGTTGCTGAATTGAGTGGTATATTGCCGGATTGATTTCTGATCTTGCTTGGTGGTTGAGTCGACTATTATGAGGAGCTTGAAAAACTGGATCTAGTCCGATAAAGAGCTTGTGAGAAAGAAACGAGAGGTAAAAGGCAAGAGCGTGTGAGCTTAATTGAGGGAAGAAAAAGCCGAAATTGAGTTAAACACGAGGGGAGTGACAAACACCTTTAGCGAAACACGTGAGGGAGTGTTTGGTGAGGTTTCTTTATCTCTAACGTTTTCTTGCGGGTTTAAGTTATGGCGGGTGATCAAGAGAGCGTGAACCAGAATGAGGATGGTTCCAAACAAAGGGATGAGGCGATTTTAGCAGGCATCCAGCAATTGAACTTACAACTTGAAGCACTTAGCAATCGAGTTGTGAGGTGTGAGACGAGGCTCGATGGTGATCGAGAGCCACCACGAGGGAGACCACAAAATCAGCGAGATGAGTCTAGGGAACAACCTAGATGGCAGCGGCAATTTGAAGATGAATATGTGTCCGATACGTAAGATGATCGAGATGGCGGGTTTGGGAGGAGGAACAGATGCCGAGGGTTTAGAAATCGAGAAGATAATGAACTTGGTAACATCAAGATGAAGATTCCATCTTTCCAAGGAAAGAATGATCCCGATGCATATCTAGATTGGGAAAAACGAATGGAGATGGTATTTGACTGCCAACGATATTCGGAGCTTAAGAAGGTAAAAATTGCAGCTGTTGAATTCACTAATTATGCTATAATATGGTGGGATCAACTTGTGACTAGCAGGAGACGTAATGGTGAGGTGCCGGTAGAAACGTGGGATGAGATGAAAGCGGTGATGAGGAGGCGCTTTATACCAAGTCATTACCACCGAGACTTGTTCCACAAGCTGCAGAATCTCACACAAGGCAATAGGAGCGTGGAAGAGTATCATAAAGACATGGAGATTGCCATGATTCGTGCTAATGTGGTAGAGGATCGTGAGGCTACAATGTCACGATTCTTGAGTGGTTTGAGCCGAGATATAGCAAGGGTGGTAGAGCTGCAACATTATGTTGAGTTGGAAGAATTGGTGGATAAAGCTATCAAAGTTGAGAGGCAATTGAAGATGGACCGAAATTACAAGAGCAATGGAGGATCAAGTTCGAATTGGAAGCCCAATTGGAAGAGGGATGAGAAGCCGAATTGGAAGGGAAACAACTCTAAGGCTGAAACTTCAAAGGAGAAGGAGAAGGACGGCAGAGTTGGTTCGAATCCGACTTCGTGTAAAACTGAAAATCCTAACACTAGAACTCGTGAAATTAAATGTTTCAAGTGTTTAGGCAGGGGTCATATCGCAAATCGGTGTCCTAATAGAAGGGTGATGATAATGACCGGACCTGGAGATGTTCAATCCGAAAGTGACGGGGAGGAAGAGGATGTTGAGATGCCACCGTTAGAGGACTGTAGCTATGTTGAGATGCCAGTCAAAGGTGAATTGATGGTGGTTAGGCGTTCTTTGAGTGTTCAAGTTAAGGAGGAGGAGCATCACCAACAACGAGAAAATCTGTTCCATACAAGATGCTTGGTGAATGGTAAGATTTGTAGTTTGATTGTTGATGGAGGTAGTTGCACGAATGTAGCAAGTTGTACCATGGTAGAGAAGCTTGGATTAAGGACTGAAAAGCACCCTAGACCGTATAGATTGCAGTGGTTAAATGATAGTGGAGAAGTGAAGGTGTCAAAGCAAGTCCGAGTCCCATTTGAGATAGGGAGATATAAAGACGAGGTGATGTGTGATGTTGTACCTATGCAAGCAGGCCATCTTTTACTTGGTAGGCCATGGCGGTATGATCGGAAAGTACATCATGACGGGTACACCAACCGATATTCGTTGGTAATGAATCAGAAGACTTACACTTTGGTACCAATGACACCTACCGAGGTGTATGAAGATCAACTGAAACTACAACGTGAAGTCGAGAGGGAGAGAAAAGAAAATTCCGAGAAGCAAGGAAAAGCAATGGTTGAGAAGAGTGGAGTGGTAAAAGCCGAGGGAAAAGCGGAAAAGAAAGAAAAAAAGGAAAAGAATTTTTTTGCAAAATCGAGTGAAGTGAGGAGAGCTTTACTTCTGGATCGACCGATGCTTGTACTTTTGTACAAGGAGGCACTGTTTACTACTAACGAACTTGACCCAAGTTTGCCTAGTTCCGTCGTGTTTTTATTGCGGGAATTTGAAGATGTCTTTCCCGATGAGATTCCCGGAGGTCTACCACCGATTCGAGGCATAGAGCATCAAATTGATTTGATTCCTGGTGCGCTATTACCTAACCGACCCGCATATCGAAGTAATCCCGAGGAGACAAAGGAACTTCAGCGGCAAGTTAGCGAATTCTTGGAGCGAGGATATGTGCGAGAGAGCCTTAGCCCATGTGCTGTTCCTGTTTTGTTGGTACCGAAGAAGGATGGATCTTGGCGCATGTGTATTGATTGCCGAGCAATCAATAACATTACGGTAAAGTATCGACATCCTATTCCTAGACTAGATGATATGTTGGATGAATTGCATGGAGCTTGCATTTTTACTAAAATTGATCCGAAAAGTGGTTATCATCAGATTAGAATGAAAGAAGGGGATGAATGGAAAACCGCATTTAAGACTAAATATGGGTTGTATGAGTGGTTAGTCATGCCATTTGGTTTAACGAATGCACCTAGTACTTTCATGCGACTTATGAATCATGTTCTACGTGCTTTTATTGGCCGATTTGTGGTTGTCTATTTTGATGATATCTTGATATATAGTCGAAGCCTTGATGACCATATTGAGCATGTGCGAGCTGTTTTTCAGGTTTTAAGGGACGAACAACTATATGCTAACCTAAAGAAGTGCTCTTTTGTGACTAACAAATTAGTATTTCTAGGGTTTGTTGTTGGTGTTGATGGAATACAGGTTGATGAAGAAAAGGTGAAAGCAATTCGTGAATGGCCAACACCTAAGACAGTAGGAGAGGTGTGCAGTTTTCATGGCTTAGCTAGTTTTTATCGCAGATTTGTGAAGGATTTCAGCACCATCGCTGCACCTTTAACTGAGGTCATCAAGAAGAACGTGGGTTTCATGTGGGGAGAAGAGCAAGAGAGAGCATTCAATCTGTTAAATGATAAGCTAACTAATGCTCCTTTGTTGTCTTTACCAAATTTCAGTGCTACTTTTGAAATAGAATGTGATGCTTCCGGTACAGGAATTGGAGCCGTGTTGATGCAAGGAGGACGCCCCATAGCTTATTTCAGCGAGAAATTAAGCGGAGCAACATTGAATTATCCAACTTACGATAAAGAGATGTATGCTTTGGTGCGAGCTTTGGAGACTTGGTAACACTATCTGTGGCCAAAAGAGTTCGTGATCCACACCGACCACGAGACTTTGAAGTACTTGAGGGGGCAGCAAAAGTTGAACAAAAGACATGCCAAATGGATGGAGTTCATCGAGACTTTTCCATATGTAATCAAATACAAGAAAGGTAAGGAAAATGTGGTAGCCGATGCACTTTCCCGAAGGTTCGCAATTCTAACTACTTTAGGAGCAAAGTGTCTAGGATTTGAGCATATCAAAGAATTATATACTGATGATGATGACTTTGGAAGAGTGTTTGAAGCTTGTGAGCATGCTGCGTTTGAAAAATTCTATAGGCATGATGGATACCTCTTTCGTGAAAACAAGTTGTGTTTGCCTAGATGCTCTTTGCGAGAGTTGTTAGTGCGAGAGGCGCATAGTGGCGCTTTAATGGGACATTTTGGCATAAATAAAACTTATGAAGTATTGCATGAACATTTTTATTGGCCACACATGAAACGAGATGTCACACGTGTTTGTGAGAGATGCATTGCTTGTAAACAGGCTAAGTCTACAACTAAACCACATGGCTTATATACTCCTTTGCCTATCCCGACGCATCCTTGGGTTGATATTTCTATGGATTTTGTGTTAGGATTGCCTAGGTCTAAGCATGGTAGGGATTCTATTTATGTGGTTATAGATCGATTTTCGAAAATGGCTCATTTTATACCTTGTCATAAATCTGATGATGCATCGCATATTGCTGATTTGTTCTTTCGTGAGGTTGTGCGTTTGCATGGCATGCCTAGGTCCATTGTTTCTGATCGAGATACTAAATTTCTTAGCTACTTTTGGAAGACATTGTGGAAGAAGTTAGGTACACAGCTTTTATTTTCTACTACTTGTCATCCACAAACCGATGGTCAAACTGAAGTAGTTAATAGGACTTTAGGGACTTTATTGCGTGCTATCATTAAAAAGAATATTAAGTCTTGGGAAGACTGTTTACCTCATGTTGAGTTTGCTTATAACAGGAGCGTACATTCTGCTACTAAATTCACACCGTTTGAGGTTGTCTATGGTTTTAACCCATTAACTCTGTTAGATTTAACCCCTTTGCCTGTTGATGAGCGTGTGGATTTAGATGGTGCTAAGAAAGCTGAATTTGTGAAGACTTTGCATGAAAAGACGCGGCTGAATATTGAGCACAAGACAGAGCAATATGCAAAGCAAGCCAACAAAGGGCGCAAGAAGGTAGTGTTTGAGCCCGGTGATTGGGTCCGGGTTCATATGCGCACAGAGCGTTTTCCCGAACAACGACGTTCTAAGTTGTTACCGCGAGGGGATGGACCATTCATGGTGTTGGAGAGAGTCAACGATAATGCCTACAAGCTTGATCTTCCAGGTGAGTATGGTATTAGTGCTACTTTCAATGTTTCTGACTTGACTCTTTTTGATGCAAGCGATGATTTGAGGGCAAATCCTTTGCACGGAGGAGGGAATGATGTGGACATCAAGCCCTATCGAGGAGGAGGTGCTAGGGATCCATTATCTTATCCGTTAGGCCCCATCACTCGAGCCAGAGCAAAGAAATTCAAACAAACCGTCGGCGTCATGGTTCAAGATCTTTGGAATAGAGACAATATGGATTCGAGACTTAAAGATTCCGAAGCTCCTTGGCGTAACAATATCACTTTTTGGTTACAATGACTTCGAGACGCTTGGAAACGAGCCACTGATCAATACTCACTACTTTAGTAGTGATTGACAACGTTTTTTAGCGTTTCGGAATCATTTAGATGGACTTTTAGGCCTTTTTCTATTTTTAGGCGAATTTTCATTAATTAAGGATATTTTTGTAATTTTGCCTTATTAGGGTTAGCACCCTATATAAGGGAGCTTATAGGTTTCTGATAACGCAACTTTGATTCAGAATATTATACAGAGAGGTTTTCTTCTTTGAGTTCTCTTGAAGACTAGATCTTATCAAGGTTTCCTTGTGGCGATCGAATTCAACTTATCGAGCAAGATCGCGAATTCTCTTGTTCGTGGCGTTATAGCGTTGATTGGTTGACACGGGTTCGTCAACAGGTCGCGTTCATACCGAGATTACCAATCACGGGTTCGATTGGGGGTTGAGGTTAGCAAATTCGCAACTCATAGATCTTCGTAGAACGATCAACTTCCGCAACGATTCACATCACTCTGCCCGCTCCGCTGCCTCTCCCTCTCGTTTGGCACTTTAGTTCAATTTAGTGTCGAAAGTTGGAAATTTTTTCGGAGTTATGCTTCTTAAGCTGTCTTAACCCTTCGCTCGCCATTTAGTAGATGATATATAGTGGCCGGTGTATTGGAACAAGTTGAAATATGCGGGGTTTGGATTGGAAATACCGTGAATTGAAGACTTTAGACCTGTGTTTCTTGGTTAGACCGAAAGTGCCGCAAATGATTCTCAAGACTAGTGGTCCGAGGGATTTCGGGTAGAGGATGGGCTTAAAAGAAGCCTATGTGTTTTTGAGCGAATCAAAGAGTTTGGAGGGATATGCTTCATTTTGAAAGGCCTTTTACCCCTTTGGTTTTGCAGGAACAAGATTGTCGACAAATCCAAGTTATTGCAAGAGTTGTATTTGTTAAAATATATGTCTCGAGTTTGAGTTCGAACGAAATCCGACGATGTATTGTGTGGATGCTCCAGCACGTGAAAGAACGAAAAAAAAGATTGGCACATATATTTGCCGGTGGATATGTGTTCACGTGAAAGGATGAGAAAAGGGAAAAGTGCAATCATTGACTTTGGCCAAATAATGAGGATATTTGGTTCAAAGTGGACTCCTTGAAGACAACGACAATGAAAGAAAAGATAAGATTTGCTTTCTTGGTTGTTGAAAAAGTTGCATGCGGGAGTAAGAAAGTCCAAGTTATGAGACTTTGTTGTCCCTATCTTCACGGTGGAAATCTGCACACTCTTTGGTGGTGGGTTTAATATAAAATGCTCCTCAAGCTTCCTTTAGAGATGACTTGAAAGAGAGTCCTCAAGCGCCATTCTTTGAGTGCTTGGCAAGGGTTTCATTCGTGGGTTTTGTTCGTGGAATTACATCAAGAATTCAAGTGTCGAAGCCGATTAAATCTTGAAGTTAGATTTGTGTTAATTCCTTTGCGAGAATATCGCTAGGAATTGGGGGCTAAACACTGTGTGCGTTCTTGAATGTAATTGGGGTTTGGGAAACACCGAGAGTGTTTGAGTTACTCGAGTGTGGTTCTGTAATCTCCGTGTATCGCTCGTTCTATAGTGGAATTCGTTGCTACTCTTCCCGTGGACGTAGGTCTCTACGACCGAACCACGTACATCCGGTGTCCGATTTATTTTCTTGTTCTGTCTATTTATTGTTCGATCGCTTGTTCCGCGCAACAATTGGTATCAGAGCCAGGCTTGTCGAGTTGAAGCGAATCGATGGCGACAGAAGAAGTAAAAGTGAAAATCGACAGATTTGAGGGGAAGGACTTTGGTTTTCGGAAGATGCAGATTGAGGATTATCTATATCAGATGAAGCTGCACTTGCCCCTATCCGGGGAGAAACCGGAGACGATGAAGCAAGCCGATTGGGAATTGCTGGATAGACGAGCGTTGGGTGTTATTCGGGCGACGTTGGCTCGTAACGTCGCGTTTAATATCGTCAAAGAGAAGACCACTGCGGGTTTGATGAAAGCCCTGTCGGATATGTACGAGAAGCCCTCTGCGATCAACAAGGTCTATTTGATGCGGCGTCTATTTAATTTGAAGATGAGCGAAGGTGCGTCAGTTACTAATCATATCAATGAATTCAATGTGATCGTTAGTCAATTGAGTTCGGTTGATATTGACTTTGAAGATGAGGTATGTGCTTTGATTCTATTATCCTCATTGCCGATAGCTGGAATACTACCATTATCATTGCTAGTAATTCCTCCGGGTCAACAAGTTTGACGTTTGATGGTATTCGAGATTTGATTCCGAGCGAGGACATTCGTAGAAGAGAATCTGGCGAATATGTATCTACCGCTTTAGTAGGTGAAAATAGAGGAAGGACTGATACTCGTGGTAGTAGAAGTAGTATGAACTCGAATAGACGCAGTCGATCTAGGACCGGTGGTGCTGTCTGTTGGAATTGTGGCAAGAGAGGGCATCTTAGAAGGAATTGCTTAAAGCTGAAAAACGAAACGGGTAAGGGAATTAGAGTTGAATCTACGGATGATATTGCAGCTGTAGCAGAAAATTCTGATGGTGTCGATAGTGTCTTGTCTCACATCGAGAATTCGTCATTTGACGGATGGATTATGGATTCTGGTTGTTCTTTTCATGCTACACCAAATAGAAACTGGTTTGCTACTTATCGGTGCACAGATAGTAGTAAAGTGCGGTTGGGGAACAACGCCGAATGCGATGTTGTGGGTGTTGGTGATATTAAAATCGGGATGCATGATGGTATTGTGAGGACGTTGACCGAAGTAAGACACGTTCCAGAATTGAAAAAGAACTTAATTTCCTTGGGTGCCCTAGATTCAGCTGGATGCAGGTATTCTTCACAAGGTGGAGTTCTGAAGGTTGTTCGAGGTGCCTTGGTGATAATGAAAGGAATCAAGCATGGAAGCCTATATGAACTTCAAGGTGAGACATTGACGGGTTTCGCTCCGGAGACGTCGACATCCGTTCGAGAGTCTAACGACCGCTCGAGGAAGACTCGGGTGAGTGTGTTGAAGCACAAGTTTGATGCTGTTGTCGGGAACACGCGGTCGAGAGCTTTGATCGAGGTGGAGACTGCTAAGTCGATCAAGCATGTGCGAACCGACAGTAGCATGGAGTTTTGCTTAAAGCTGGTAAATAAATTCTGCATGATAAATGGCATAGTGAAACACCGCACTAGTGCCAATAAACCACAACAGTTTGCGGAATTGATGAGCGTAACATTACTAGAGATGGCCCGAAAAATGATCTCTAGTGCTGGTATGGCTAGAAGAGTTCTAGCGGATGCGCTTGGTATGGCAAGCTACCCGGTGAACAGATCTCCATCGATCGCGATCGGATTTCGGACTCCCGAAGAAGTGTGGTCAGGTAACGTTGCTGATTATTCTAATTTTAGAATGTTTAATTGCCCGTGTTATTATCGAGTAAGTGATGGTAAGCTCGATGTGAGGGCAAGGTGCATATTCCATGGCTATGCACGAGGTGAGCGGGGCTATCGGTTGTGGTGCTCGAATATAAATTCACCCGTTTGCAACAGAAAAGTTACCTTTGACGAGTCTCCATTACTTGGGGGTAGGAGTGTTCATGGCAATATAAATACGGATCTAAACGGTGTTCAGCTTGAGGTGGAGTTGCAACCAGAAACTCCCGAGGTAGCGAGTACTAGCGGGATAATCGACACAGATGGTGCTTGTAGCGAGGTGGAGCCCGTAGAGCCAACGGTTGCTGTAATCGCTGATATTGATAAGGTACGTGTTCGATCTCCCGACGGATATGGATGCAACGGTGGTTTTGCTTTATCTGCGATTAAGGAGCTTGTGTCGGAATGTCCTTGTAGAGCAGTTAAAGGTGCATGTTCGGTTGGTATTCTGATGAGGTCCACGATTACGGCGAAGTTCAAGCGCGGCTTGGACTTGGATGATATCTCTGGCGGTTGAGCCCATTGGGGCTGTTAGGAGAGTAGCGGATGATGTTTGGATTATCAGCGAAGCGATTGAGACTTGGCTCAAACGTCGAGCCAAGGTGGAGATTGTTAAAATATATGTCTCGAGTTTGAGTTCGAACGAAATCCGACGATGTATTGTGTGGATGCTCCAGCACGTGAAAGAACGAAAAAAAGATTGGCACATATATTTGCCGGTGGATATGTGTTCACGTGAAAGGATGAGAAAA
Source organism: Rhodamnia argentea (assembly GCF_020921035.1). Classification (NCBI taxonomy): domain Eukaryota; kingdom Viridiplantae; phylum Streptophyta; class Magnoliopsida; order Myrtales; family Myrtaceae; genus Rhodamnia; species Rhodamnia argentea. Next base: position 704,340 of record NC_063154.1, on the reverse strand, counting down.
GGGAAAAGTGCAATCATTGACTTTGGCCAAATAATGAGGATATTTGGTTCAAAGTGGACTCCTTGAAGACAACGACAATGAAAGAAAAGATAAGATTTGCTTTCTTGGTTGTTGAAAAAGTTGCATGCAGGAGTAAGAAAGTCCAAGTTATGAGACTTTGTTGTCCCTATCTTCACGGTGGAAATCTGCACACTCTTTGGTGGTGGGTTTAATATAAAATGCTCCTCAAGCTTCCTTTAGAGATGACTTGAAAGAGAGTCCCGAAGCGCCATTCTTTGAGTGCTTGGCAAGGGTTTCATTCGTGGGTTTTGTTCGTGGAATTACATCAAGAATTCAAGTGTCGAAGCCGATTAAATCTTGAAGTTAGATTTGTGTTAATTCCTTTGCGAGAATATCGCTAGGAATTGGGGGCTAAACACCGTGTGCGTTCTTGAATGTAATTGGGGTTTGGGAAACACCGAGAGTGTTTGAGTTACTCGAGTGTGGTTCCGTAATCTCCGTGTATCGCTCGTTCTATAGTGGAATTCGTTGCTACTCTTCCCGTGGACGTAGGTCTCTACGACCGAACCACGTACATCCGGTGTCCGATTTATTTTCTTGTTCTGTCTATTTATTGTTCGATCGCTTGTTCTGCGCAACAGTATTATAGGCAGCGTGGCGCTTATGCACATTCTTCCGATATGCCGGCACCGTCACAGAAACCACCGAGACACCATATGCTGGAATGGGCGATAAAACATCACCAATCTTCTTTGAGAGAAGGCCATGTTGAAGTTGATCAGTGGAAAGGGCATTCAATTGGGTAAGTTTTCCATTACCACTACAGACTCACTTCCTCTCCTCCATGTTTGAATTTGAATAAAACCACCATGCATTTGTTACTTTGGTGATTACCCTCTATTAGCATAAGCTTTTGCTCATTATCAGGAGCAATTTTTTTTACTTCTTTACGAGCAAGTGTTTCTGGTCATTTACCATTGATCGCACAGGGTAATCAGATGCTTTACTTTCCATGACATAGTATTTAGTTCCTTTTGGTGAGCATATACCATATGATCTGCTAGTGAGTAACTGGGGAAGACATTGAAAGAACTACAAGGGTTCAACAAATCCTCAGTTTTATATGATTTGATATCCAATGGAGTTTATTTGGCAAACAGACTAAATGGATCTTAATCAGAACAGGGGAATTGATCTTTACCAAGGTGGAGTAAGGAGTCCAAAATAAGATTTAGAATTTATTTATCCTCTTTTCTGATTTTATTTGTTAGACTAGCTTTTAATCATACTCTCTGTTAGGGTCAATCGGTGCCGAATGAAGATGGGTTTGATCCTCACTGGTGTAGGTGACAAGGTACGGTTTATTTTTATGCTCTCCTACTTTTTTCTCACTATTTACTTGAAAGAGGTACCATCATGAGATTTACTCTGATGATTCTTGGGGTGGCTTAGTCAAATAAAGCTACTGCTAGACGCAAGGAAGTCATGAAAAGAATTTGAATTTCATGAATTATTCCCTTTGCTTTTCTTGTTGATAAATATTGTTTTTGTGCAATACATTGGTGGCATGATCTAAGAGCCAAAACAAAAGATATTTGTTCTCATATAATGTAATACCATAGGGTTTTCCTTTTTTTCCTTGGCCAGAGGTGTAATACCATAGGATATGAACCTGAAATTAGAAGAAAAAGTGCAAATAATTTTCTTACTTTGCTATCCTATTGTATTTCTGTACCTTCTCATAAGCTGGATACATGATCAATATGTCGGGGATTTGATTTTTTGTATCATGCTTCCTGCCCTTGCGACTTGTTGCCTGCTTCTTACTATGATGGCACATTAAACAGTAAAAATTAATGAAACAGCACTCTTGAGATGTGTTTTTGAATGATTTATCCTGTCTGGGTAAACTTATTGTGTCTAACTCCTGACAAAATATCAACTAAGATCTAAAGGCAGTGATCGATCAGCTCTTGTGAAGGAGTTAACTCTATATTCTCTCTCTCTTTAAGTTTTGCTTTAAAATACCATTCACTTGCTACAAATGTTTTTTCAGTCTTTATCTGGTGGCTAACTTCTCTTTTTCTCGTGGCCACTAACACTGTGCTATGATGTTAGGTTATGCGTCTCTGGTCAGCTGAAAGCTACAAATGCCTTGGAGAATATGCTATTCCACATGCAGTTTCTTTAATTGATTATGATTTTGACGAAAGCAAGGTATTTTAAGATTTCTCTGTCTCGAGATGGTGGAAAAGGGAACGCCCATTCTTGCTCAGATAGGACCATATATGTAATACAGTTAATTCTGTGCATATGAGGCGCTCTTTTGTCTTGACAACCTAATTTTGAAGAACATGATTTTACAGCTTTTCATTAAATTTGCGGTACCCTTTAATTCAGAGACATATGCTGGCAATTTCTGCGCACAACCCATGATTCCATATTAAGGTGCTTCATGCGCAGAAAGGCATCTTTAAAGGCCTTGCCATGTTGCCATTGTAATTTCTTCTTCCTATAGCTGAACGTCATAAAGCTGGTATTCTTCAACTTCATCATGTGGTTGACTGGTCTGGTTCTTGAGATGGATAGAGGTCTAACAATGATTAAATTGTACTCGATTGCATAATATGTTTCAGCTATTTACATACGAAACTCTGAAATTCTCCTGTTGACTTTCTGCAGATTGTTGGCTTGATTGGCACTCGCATAAGCATATGGAGGCGTGGGGGCCAGAGAAGCATATTTCCCTCCCGTGAAGGAACGTTTCCAAAGGGTTTGTGTCTGCGGTGAGTTTAAATATACTCACTTGGATATTCGTTGCCTTCTCAGAGTAATAGGTTCATAAAACCTGCTATACTTTCAATATCCATGGGAAATAATCTATCAAGTTTCCCTGATTTTTGTTAACGGAGACGTTTTCACTTTTTTGCATGGAAATAGGCATTCCGTGTTATGAACTTGTAATTTGGCTCAGTATTTAATGTTCATATCAGAAGTGAATTTGGGATGTCTTTCTCGTGAAATATGTGTTTCAGCATTTTCCAACTTTATGCACATGAGAACAGATTCAACTTTCGTTCTAATCAAGAACACAAACTTATTCTGGACTATCCTTGACCGGGAAAAGTAGGAAAATTGATCTTATAAGAAGATTCAGTGCAATTAATGTTGCTTTATCATTCTTTACCATTCTGTATTTGCATCTAGGATGCATACCTATTGAAATACGGCTCCATTAAGTTAGATTCTTTATTTCAATCCCAACTGTATATGTTGGTGTAATGACACAGTTTTGGTCATTGTAAGACTGACATCTGATCTGCAGTTACCTCGATCCTGAGGCAGTTGTTGGATGTGAGGATGGTACTGTTCGTGTGTTTGACATGTACAGTAGGAAATGTTCTCGAATCATTAGGTATGTTATTCTGCTTTGCTAGTTGAAATGTAATTTCTGTCAATAGATTTTCTTACGTGAACCTAAGTTCAATGTCAATCCTATTATGATGCATTGGGGAGGTGATTATACTGTAATGACTCGCTAACGATAGTTCTGGTTGACTGCAGGATGCATTCTGCCCCAGTGACCTGCTTATCTTTGAGCGGTGAGCAGTTGATTTTTAGTAGTTCCTCACTTGGCAGCATCACAATATCAGGTCTTTCATCCGATGAGCGAGTAGCAACATTGAGGCCGAATGATCGCATAGGTTATTTGCTTGCTTGTTCAGCTAATTTCTAACAGCATACATCTTTAGAATTCATTTTGTTTGAGTGGGTTTGCATGGGGAGTTTCAGTTTGTCATGTTCAATTTGGGATTTTATCAGTCAATGTCTGGATCTTTGTATTTCTCACGTCTTTTATTCCCGCAACTAGTTGTTTCTGAAACTTGATTTCATAAGGTCTTGGTTGTAACTTGTCTCTCAGCTAGTCCTTTTCCCAGCGCATGGGGAAAAAAATTCCTGAAAATTGTTATAGTGTCGCAAATGGCCATGGTGGCATCGGTGCGTAATGGTGGGGTTTGGTTGTGTAAAATTCAATTGTTCATGGTTCTTTCTTTTGATCTGCGATGTGATACTGATGAATGTCATGATGGATTTCCACAGCAACGTCTCAAGGGTCTAAATATGGTCAAAGTTATCTGATGATTGTTTATCTTCCTCTTTGCTGCATTATGTTGGGTTGCGTGTGCAAATACATCAAAACCTTTGTCATATTATGAGTCGAATTTATCTGTGTTACACACTGCGATTTTTTTCCCCCTTAGGCAGGATATGATAGATTGCAGATGCTTGCACCATAGCTAACCTACTCGAACGCTATCTATTTTTGACAGGTGTAAAGGCATTATGTTTCAACCCTTGTTCGAGTTTAGTATTTGCTGGATGTGCTTCTGGATATGCATCTTGTTGGGATCTCAGGTAGTTATAGTCCACGACTGTCACTTTCTCTGCTATAGGTACCTTCACGAGATTTAAAAAAATGTCATGTATGTGGGATTCATTTGGTCCCGATCTTCAATACCCTAAAAGAAAAAGCAGCTGATAAATGAGAAGATGCTAATTACTCAGGAAAATGGGGCTTCTGTGGGAAAGACGAGTGAGCCCGAACGTGCTGTACTCGCTGGGACACATGCAGAATGACTCGTCGACGCTGGTTGTTGGTGGAATAGACGGTGTGCTGCGCGTTTTGGATCAAAGCACGGGCGAACTAGTCTCGAGTTACGTCATGGACCAACTAGTATCATCAGCTTCTTCTTCTTCTTCTCTAGGAGGGATAGAGAAAAGAAAGGGAAGGAGGCTCTCAGAAGATGCTCGGATCGACATCATTCCTAGAGCTGCTCGGCCTCCGATCACGTGTTTGGCCGTGGGAATGAAGAAAGTCGTCGCCACTCACAACGGAAAGCAAATAAGATTGTGGAAATTTCACTAGAAACTGCACCTTCTTTGAGGATCGTTCTTGTTTTCGTTTTTTCTTTGAACTTGTTGTGGAGAAAAGAAGAAAAAAGAACGAAGAGAAAGGCAATTTGTGTTGACATGGTCGTTGTTGTTCAAGCAAATTCAAGGACAGATTATGACGAGATCATTAAAGAAGAAGTATATGCGGAATGTGATTCCGTATCGCCGCCCCTATCTATTGGACTCACACGGCACAACAAGATTCCCAAAATAATAGAAGGTAAAAGTCTCAATTATGACATGAATCTAGTCAAGCTCACTCTGGTTGTCGAGACTTCCCTGTTCAACCAGAATTTGCCGTCCTCTTTCTTTCGCTTTTCTATTATATACAGCTAACTCCATGTATTAAAATGATCATTGAAATATCTCTCTAGTGGCTCAAAGAGGAAGAGCTGACAGCAGAGAGAATGGACAGAAATTCTAGAACACACTCTCCTCTTCTTCTTTTCTCTTTATGTTTCCTGTCTTTCCCGGTTCAAATCCATGGAAGGAAGCAAGGAGATGTTCTTCACTCTCTATGCGAAGCCAAGCGGGAGAAGTCTGGGATCGACACGAGCCTTTTTCAGGCGAGTGATCACCATGGAATTCTCAATTCCAGGGTTTATCGTCAAGAAGGACTGAAGGATAAAGATAGGATCAAAAGATTGCCCGAACAACTGTCGGTCAAATTTGATCAAGACGGCGATTATGTCACCATCGATGAATTGGCCAGTCGAGCGTTTTATTATTATTTTGCCGAAGCGGCGGCAAGGACCATCGCGGTCAAATTGTGATTCGATGAATGTGCTGTTACTAGATAATTCTCTTGGTGTTATGTAACCATTATTGATTAGGACCAATTCGGTGCCTCAAAGTCATTAGATCATGTAGATCTCACATGAAAAATTGCTAAAATCAAAATCTAGAATGCGCGGAACCCATTGAATCTATCTCTGATTCTATGTTATGAACGATCATTACATTGGGAACGCAGCAATCAACGACAAGACAGACTTCAAAGGGGTGTACGAATACTTGGGCACGCACGCATTGCTATCAGGACAAACATGGCATGCAATTAAAAAATATTGCGACTTTTCACTGAATGCCACCAATCAAGTAACCCAATGCAAATCGGCAAAGTCGGATGCGGTTAATGGTGTATGTCCTATTATTAACATTTACAACATCTACGCCCCTCTGTGCTTCTCTTCCAACCCGACTTCTCATCCCAAAAAAGACCAACGTGAGCTCAAATCCTTCGGTGTTCTTATTTCCCCCCCTCATAATTTAGCACTTTTGAACGACAATATGAGAAACAATAGCACAAATTTACATTGGCCATCCATTTTCGGGTAGCGTTTTGTTTTCGCAGATCATGGACTTAGACCCATGCGACGACTGCTGCGTGCACTATAACAATTTTCAGCCTAAGAGAGCTCTCGCTCTCATCTCTCACTTCCTTTGCTGGCTCCCTACTCCCATCAAAATAGATCCTTTGAAGTGCTTGAAGATTTCCGACCAAAATGGATGATTAATGCTTGAGCACTCACTTTTCTCTCCATTATCTTTCTCTTTCTTTGGTAATTCACCCGGGTGCGCATGTCATTCTTCAGTTATGTAGGAATTCAAGAACTTCATTGTTTCTCTTTGAACAAGTGCATTGATGTGGAGAGGAACGTGAAAGCTGAGAAAATTGGTGAAGATAGTTGAGATGCACATGTGAATTGTGTTAAATAAGTCTCATGTTGAGAATTGGTATGCGTAAACTAATTTATATATTTTCGTTGATTCATATATCATTAGTTTAAGTTTTTGAGTGAAAGTGAATTCAACTGGATATATTAACGGGTTTCGACTTGAGTTCTCTTTTGGCAATCTCTTATAATAAAGGTATTGGACTTTGGATGTGTGCTCCAAATAAATGTTATCATAGCCAGATTGATTGAATGATCAATGAGTAACAGTGTTTGGTGAATATATTAATGAAAGAATCCGGTAACCAACGTGATTTCTGGAGGATCTCCTCCATATGCAAGCCTGCAATATGAGGTGCTTCCTCGAGGGCGAGACTTACTCGATGCCGCGCTACTGTCTCCACATCCTCTCCAAACCTCAGGTTCATTAGATGGCCTTTTGGGATTAAAGAAGAAATGTTCAGGATTAACGAAGGCATGGTGTTACGTCGGGTGTGAGTGATCACAGTTTTTTTTTATTTTTTTCTGATTCACTCGTCCAACAAATACTCAAAACTTTTCTATTCCTTCCCTTGATGATGCCCGTATGACCAGCCAAAAGGGCAGAGAAATTTCATGCAAGTGCTTTATTTCATAATGACTTCTGGGCGTCTCATTGTGTTGCTTTTAACACTTACAAGGGCCCGACATCCAAAAAAATATCTGACTTTAGCATTTGTGATAATTTTACCAAAAAAATTTTTTTATCTTATAAAAAATCTCTAACTTTTACATTTGTCCCTCCACCTTAAACTTTTACTTTTGTCCCAATTCTACTGGCCTAGTATAAAAAAAAACCCTCAACTTTTAGCACATGTTCCAATTATATCAAAAACCCCCTTTTTTGTCTCATGAAAAATCTTCAACTGCTACTTTTGTCCCAATTCTATTCCATCAATAATCACTATTAGTTAATCATATGTAGCATTTTCACGTTATTAATGAATTATACCTCGGTAAAACCGACATAAAAAAAACTCATGAGCTTCTCTTCCGTAGTTTGCTTCCCTAACTATTGTCGAGAGATATAGAGTCACTCAAGACGGCACGTTTCGTATTCTTTTTGGCATTCAACAGCATAAAAAACGGCTAAACATGGAGATATTTGAACTAACGATCTAAAACCTCGTCGTTCTTGAAACCTATTATTTCTAAATTTCGAAGATTCGTTGATAAGTTTAGTGAAAAAAGTCAAGTCACGTAGAATTAACTATCGACAATTATTGACGGAAGATTGACAGTAGTAGAATTGAGATAAAAGTAAAAATTGAAGATTTTTTATGAAACAAAAAAAAACTTCGGATATAATTGGAACAAATAATAAAGTTAAGGGCTTTTTTGGATATTAGACCGGTAGAATTGAGATAAAAGTAAAAGTTGTGAGTTTTTTTATAAAACATAAAAAAAATTTGGATATAATTGTCACAAATGCTAAAATTGAAATTTTTTTCAGATATTAGACCTACTTACAAGCTATCATTACAGAGTATGTGTTGTGAAGAACAAAATAAACCCGATAACAGATATTTCGTGGTTCGGTTGATGCGACCTACTCCATGGGGAGAGCTGGACATGATTTCATCATATATCAAGAGATACAAAAGATTTCGTCCAAGTTCCTGTACATCTCCGGAAAAAACCTGATTTTGACCCATCAAAGCCCTTTCACCCCCCAGCATCATCTACTTCGAATGCTTGCCAAATTCTTATTGCTTTCACTCGCTTTAACATAACAAACACCTCTGCTGGATGCAATGCTCTGATCTGTTCATGCCCCTCAATTACATTTTCCTTTTTGGGGCAATGTAACTCAGTTCAATTGAAAGGTTAGGTTCAGCAACAAATATATGCCAGTGATAAATCGGGCCTGAGCTGGCCGAAGAACAACAAAGATAACAGCTAAAGCCGTCCTCCCCCTACACACATATTTCGATCTTCTTTCAGGGGAAACCAAGATGAAAATACTATTTACAAGTTGAGTAGAATTCACGAAACTGACCTACCTGCAGAAAAATGCAACATTTACGTACAGAAGTAAATGTTGAATGAATCAATGGAGGGCGCAGCGATTGAATAATGATGGTGGGAGCCCTCTCTTGTACCGAATATACTTTAAGTATATGCAATATCATATGACACCATGGAGCAAAAGCAGTGCCAAAAGTAACTTTGCTCTCCTTGTAGCCTTGTGGATAAGAATCTTGAGTGGGCTGTCCACAACTCCTCCAATACCAAGGACGGACTTTAATAATTGCTTGACTTTCACCATTTCCACACATCCTTTGTGTTCTTCACCATCCCCTTGGAAAAACCACCTCCGCCCAGAGGATCCATATCCGTATCGGCACATGTATCCGCGCCAAGAATGAAAATTTGGCCACGGTTCTAACAAGCCACGACTCCCCCCCGTGTCTGTACAATTGCTTTGTCACATATCCGATCCTCGGAGATTCATGGCCTTGCAGGCTATGCTCTTCGGAACCGAGGAGGCACTCTTGGGGTCGGCACAACCACATCCTGTTCCGATTTTAGCACGTTTTTATGGTCCTTTATTGTGTTGTCAAAGAGCCTGTTCCCTGGGTTCTCCGCATAACACACATAGTAGCAACTCACACAAGCATGAGGCAGTGCCATGGCAATTCTGGTCTGCCAACAAATTGCAAAAGGAAATAGAGAAAAGCACTATTAGATGTCAGCAATCAAGTATCTCGGCGATTGTTAAAAGACTAGTTGATCACATGATTAATAAACTCATGAAGATTGTCAAGTAAGGTGCACCTACCATTAGGTACCCAACAAGGAATGCAAGTAGGGAAATCGTGGCGGTGAAGCTTTTGTGTACTGTGAAAGTCCAAGCAGCAACTACAATGACACAGATTGAGCCACTGCAAACTCCAGTGAGGAAGCAAATCGAGCTGGTGATGTCTGAGTCAACAATGCGCTCCATCTCTTGTTCCTCAAATAGTTTCCATGTATCTTGTGATGCTTTCACAAAGCCTTTTCCATACGCTGCTATCTGTTGCACAAGTTCATTAACAACACCAGCTTGAAATCAGCAAGGCACATTACTGAGGAGAGGTATGGGGCTAAAATATATCTGAACGATACGTTCTTCAAGATCTTAGTATCAAGAATTAAATTCAGTAGCTTAAATAACAATCAGCACTTCCTAAATCACAAAGCACAAGAGAGTGCTCTCCTTTGAGTCTTTAAGACTGGCTCCCATAATCGTCCACATTACCCTCCTCAGATACCATGCAAAACCTAACTCAACCAGTCAGAGACTTCAACACTATTATTAACCACCAAATCCACGGCTTATGTGGGTTTACTAAATGGCAGAGGAATTATCATCCAACACTTCTTAATTCATAGATTCCTAGGTAACAATGAAGCCCATATATGTTGCAGATATTATTTTTGCTATCACAAGCTCTCCTCTTAAAGGACCTTATAATAGGAAATGGAACAAAAGCTAACTTTACAGCATAAAAATTTCTCCCAGAACATTACCTGCACAAAGGCCCAGCCATTACCGTGTCTGAAGATGGAGTCCATCACTCTGAGGCAGCAATGTGCACAAGAAAACATGAATTCATCTTCTCCCTCAAGCAAATTCAAACCTCGAGCAACAATTCTCAGAGCTTCGATGGTCGGAACAAAAAGAGATCCAAGACAAGCACTTCCCAAATTGTGCGTCAATGCCCTCTGGAAGCAAAACTGAGTACTAGATTGCATTCCTCTGAGATAGTACAGAGCAATGACCCGGCTAACTGTTATATTCGCTACATTTCTCATAACTTCAGTCACCCAAGCCAAGCTCAACACCATTGCAATGATGATCAAAGGAGGAAAGTAGAAGTTCAATGCCCCTATAACAGCTAAAATCCAAAAAGACATCCAAAGAAATCCAGCTCCAAGCATCGCATACGTGGGTCGATTTATGTCCCGGAACTTTGAAACAGGCTCCAGCGATTTCAAGAATATGCTGCAACAGAACCGAGTCCTTTGCGAAACCCAGCAAGCATATAAGCCATTGCCAACGGCAAATGCAATGAAACAGACTCCTACGCCATCAGTAGGAGGTGTCTGGAAGCAAAGTAGCAGAGCTCCGGCTGACAATGACATGCCAAAAGTGCTCCACAATATGAAATGGATCATGAACTGAGGCCATTCCCTCACAGCCTTTTGCCAAGCAAAGGCAAGAGTGATACTTAGGAAGGACGCAGCTTCTACTTGTGGAACGAAGTGCTTTAGAAGAGCCTTTTCCTTTCTTTTAATGTCCTCCGATGCCTCTATAAGACCTTGAACCCCCTTGAACACAAGGAAACCAACTAAACCGAATGCTATCACCAAGTGCAGGAGGAACAGGAAGAGAGATATTTTGTTTGTGTAATTTCTTGAGTTCAGTGATGCTATAGACTGCCGCAGAAAACCCAAAAGAAAAAGCAAACAAACAAAAAAATTAATGAGGCAAGTTAACTATAAATGAAACAGAAGCATCTAACTCTTCACCTTCATTCAATAATTTCACCAGAATGCAAAGTATTAGAAATGCTCTACTTTTGCATCTTCCCTTTTGGTTTGTCACACACAGAGCTAGAGTTGAAGATATTAAGGTGAAGCTTTTACCTGAGGAGTAGGTGTGGAGCGAGGTACGGAGGCAAGAGAAGGGGGAGGCGTGGAGCGAGGTACGGAGGCATGAGAAGGGGGAGGTGCGGAGCGAGGTATGGAAGCATGAGCCGGAGCAGGAGTTGTCACTCTCGTCCCTCCATTGATGAGTATCCTCAAAGGGTTTGTTGGGTTCAAGTTCTGCATCATTGAAGCATGAAAATCCGTCTGGTTCGCATGAGAACCAGCCACTCCTCCTTGAAATCCCACCTCACCTCTCTCCACATCCTTCAATTCCTCTCTCTCCTCCTTCTCTGCTCCTCTTCCTCCACCTTCACTCTCTCTCTCCACCGCCTACAACCACAACACGAGCCACACGCATAAAAGCTTCAAACCTTGCGTTTCCCCCATAAGAAAAGTCTCAGACTTTATCCATCAGAACATGAAAAAAAAAAAAAAAAAAAGAGAGAAACAGAAAATGGAAATGGAAGAAGCCCAGAAAGGGCAAATTACAGGTTCTGCAGTAGCCCCCATGATGGCGCCGGCGATCTTGATTCACCGGCGACGGCGAAGGACGGCGGCGATGCTGGTCGCAGTGGTGTGTGGAATGTTGGAAATTTCTCTTTTTTTTTTGGGTGCTTGGGTGTTAAGTTGTTTCTTTTATGGGAGTGACCATTGGTTGAAACTGTTGTTTTTTAAGACAAGGATGCTTTTGAATCTTACCTCACTGTGTATCTGAAGGCGACGGACACACCGAGGTGACCCCCATCGACACGCGCCCCAATCTCGATTGGGCGACACGCGCCAATGGCCGTTGCCTCATATGGTAAGAAGAATTGTCAGGCACGAGGGCTAAAGAGCGCGTGCGAAGGAGGGTCTAGATCCCCTGCGTGACGCATGCAGGTTGGCCAGAGGGAGAGGGATCGGACGGCCGAGAATCGTCGGGACGAGTTTTTCTGATCAGATCCCCGTGAATCATCATCGTCATCCAATCCCATCAGACACCACACCAACCTGTCCACGTAACTCCAGCGTTCGTGTTTGACTGGAATAGCTTTCAATTAAAATTGGTCCGTTAGAGAAGTATTTATTAATTAGGGAACGTTTCATTAAGATTGAGGATTGAGTAATTTATGCAAAAGTATCTGACCCCAAAAAATATATATGTTATGCAAAAGTAACGAGAGCACTTGCAAAAACAAAACACATTTTGTTTGCTAAAAAGCTCATTTCATTTTGAGTTTACTACTTAAGTGAAATTAGCAATTACGAGAATTTCCGTTGCTGAATTGACTTTGGATATGTGCGGGTGAGACGGGGTGCCACCCATCTACTTGGCCACGAGCTCTTGTCAACTCCCGGCCTTCGCGAACACGTTATTGCCACCTTACCGGGTGGTAAAATATGTACAACATGGGATAAGTCCCGAGATTGGTTCACATTATGGCCTCGACTTCGCGAACTCCTTTTCATCATCGGGCTTAGAGGCTACTTAGATAAATTCTTCAGTCGTGTTAGAGGGATAGAACAGAGAGCAACGTCGTATTGGACGAGCCCTACGAAGGTTGGTGTGACTTCATAAGCGGAGCATAGCGAACACTATGATAAGCGGGCGAATTAACGGCCGAAAGCCGGCCGATGTGCAACCATATTCTTGTTAGAGAGAACGAGACGAGCAAGCAACTCTAGGGGCTTTTGCTTCTCGTATAAATCACGTCATATTCGATGATGATGATGTGTATTCGAGATGGAGAAATCAACGTTTGGGTCCATCGAGAGTGGTGTTGTGCACGTAGTTGCACAACACCAATTGACCGCTTGAGTAGTCAAATTGGCCCCCATTTTCTCTTACATTATGTCATCGTGGATGGATGAATAATGGTGCTGGCAAGTGGGGGGGAATTGTAAATACTAAATAATACAAAAACCGTACTAGACTTGGAACAAATGAATTAGTTCACATGTCGGACATATGGCCACTGATACTGAATCGGTAACGATGGCTGAATGATTGATCCGGTACCAACTAATTGTCATCTGTCTCGGAATTATCTCTAACCTTATACTACGACAAATGTTTCAAAAAGAATAAACTTTTTTCGGTGCCACGACCGATCGTAGAAAAATACGCACGCTATTCAATCCGAACCGTATCCGCTTTTATGTCTTCACCTACCTCCCCCCAAATTAAATTGAGTACATTTATGAACACGAGGACTAAATGCATGAGCTAACCCCAATTGAGATTCCCTTGCTCCGGAGCATGCCAATCGGAATTACTCACATGCTCAATTGGGCTTCAATTAGGAAATAGGGATGGGGGGAGAAGAGTAGGTGCCCCTCATTTTAAAAAGAAGGGGACAGGTGTGCACTAGGCAGGGAGGGGCCCACTTTGAGCTCTATGATTAGTTTGGGCCAAGGCCTAGATATGTACAATCTAATCGTACGGTCCTCACGTGGTGGGGTTCTGACCCGGTGTCTGAACATTTTTGGGGAGATAATGAGAGGAACGTGACAGAGTGGACCGTCTGATCCGATGACTTGGATCCACCTCAGCTCGTCAATGACAACCACAGAGTCAAAAGCTCCTCATCTTCTAAACTAGAGTTACAAAAGGAAAATTGGATGAACATGTAGACATGATGTTTAAATTGATGAAGGATCATCCGTGTTTTGTCAACTGAATTCCATTGTTCCTCGGTATGTTTGTTGATTTGACGAAGTGCATTAAGACTATGATCGTGTTAACTTAGAGTAGATTAAGACGGTAATTATATTAATTTAGATCAGTCAAATGGGTGGAAGATGCTTGATTTGGGATTGGGTCATATGACCAGATCTAAATAAACACGTCTAACTGAAGCCCGAATCAATCGATATTCATAAAATACTTTTATATTTTCGTAACAATTTATACCTAAATTGAGTTAAGAATGCGGTTGAATCTAAATAAGTTGTAATCCCATTTACGACCCGTTTAAAACTCGTATTATTTTTTTGGTCCGCTAGAATTTGGCTTAGGGTCCACTTAATATAGCTCTGATTATTTTGTGCTAAGTTTGTGAGTCTGGGCAACATACACAAAGCCGCATTACCTTGAAGGCCATCCAGAGAGAAAATTCCTTTCAACAATGACAGAACTTGCAGAATTGCCATGAAAGCGATGGCACAATCCATTACTATCATTCTTTAGACTATTAAATTACGAGATTTCCCTTCCTTAGCATTGAGCAAACGACACATACACACGTCCCAACTCTATTAATCTTAAGAAAACAAAGAGAAATCAAAAGACAATAACACATATTGGAATTTCTGTAGGAAAAACTGTCAGTTAAGTTAGTACATTGTCCCAAACTTTTAGAGTCCCGTTCCGTTTGTCTCCAAACCCGCGCTCCTTGCGGACCTTATGATCTATTTCTTTTCACCGGCAGTAGATTCGAGTGGCGGTTTGACAACGGTTAGCTGACTGCCTTCCTTGTTAGCAATGGTGGCTGCTTTCGCTTCGTTGCAGTGGTTTATGAATTTGCTTATCTCCTGCATCATTAAATTAGAGGGGAAGTTGGGAGCTGACTTCGCAGGTTAATGGGTTGATTTTCTTCCTTTTACAAAGAACTAGATTCGATGAGAATACGATCATATTCAATTTAGAATCGAATAAGCATGATTAGAAATCAAGTGACAGAAGGAAAACCATTAGTGCACTAGTTGTGACAGTAAACTCGTAATAAACCGAAAGCGGATGCTAGCCAAGAAAATTTCGAAGTGGTTCTGGAGGCAAAGAGAGATACCAAACATTGAACCATGCAGAATTGACGAGCGAGATCGTCAACCAGGTGTTGTTAAAATTAAAACCTGACAATTTCCTAGGATATCCACAGAAACCCCCGAAGGACACACTACAATCCTTTGCTAGATCCAAGATAGAGGTGGTAGATCAATATGCTGTCGGCAGACAGAATTTGCAGAATAGAACCAATGCTCCAACCTCTGTTTAATCAATCAAGTAACATCTTTGGAGCTTGTAAAAGAAATAGCCAGAGTGTCGGGGTTTTCGACGTGAAACGAAATTCTCTCAACACTCTAATCAATCTATTCTAATAGACTGCTCTGCCCAGAACCTCTAATTGCGTTAAAATCAAAACCTTTCGAAAATTGCCAACTCCACAAGGGGAGGAACGGACAAAGTGATTATCAGCACTTCACAATCACAGTTGTCCAAAGCAATCAACTTTACCTCCCGAACACTGATTCGAAACCTCCAGACAAACGGATGAATCAAGATTGAAGCTAATAGATTGGCCTCATTAAGCTGGCAGATTCTATTGACAGAACAAATTTAAGCTCTGATGCGAGTGAACACTTACCCGGTCCATCTGCATGTCCTTAGTGACCTTCAATGGCTTCACGAATCTCTTCCCTGCAAGATAATCAGACCACAATCATACCAGAAGAAGAAAGAACGCTGAATTGCATCAGAAGCTGGCGACAACAGTGTCCAAACTCATATTTGAATCCTAACGAGAGGAAAAGACGATACCTTTGAGAGTAGGAGGCGCTTTTCCATGGCGATTAGGAGGGATGATTTTCTTCTTCTGTTGGCCTTTGAAAAGATTCGATTTCTGCGTCAGCTTCTTCTTCTCCTGGAAGTGCCGAGTTCAGCTCGCTGTGGTCGTTAGGGTTCCGGTAGTTTGTTTCGCAAAGGATAATCAATTGAGGTCGGTTGGTCTCGCAGTGTCAGCCCAAATCCAAGGCACAAGGATCATTACTCAAGGCCTAATTTAAAAACCTGAAGAATATGACTCCATCAATCAACTAACCTTTGTCCGAATTCCGACGCGGAAAAAACCACGATGTATAAGTAAAACATCCAAGGCTCCAGAATTAGGGGCTTCAATGGATCGGGTCGGATCGTGTTGCCATGATACCCGATCCAACATGACTTGAAATACTAAAGACATAACCCAAAGCGATCGAAACGAGTCTTTTACGGGTCATACTGAAAAGTACATAATGTTTCCCCCCGCGACATACTCAACAAAACGAATTAGTCCTTAATGATATTAGTACCTAAATACACTATGACAGAAAGCATAATGCCAGATGTAATTTTAATGTTTTTGTTTTGAGATTGAGGTTAATCTCTATTTTTTTATGCAATAAATGACTAATTAAAATACCCAAAATTTTCAACAACAAAAAAAAAAGAGCCAAAATTTAGATGTCAAAACCCTTTGTTATCTAATTGTTGCAAGCCTAATAGGGCGGTTTTTCAAAATACCCCTGTCAAGATCAATCTCCCTTTGCGCCGATGTTGAGTCCCCACCACTCATCCGAGAGAGAGAGAGAGAAAAGGATGGTTGGTGGGGGGTCAACGGCGGCGTGACGGGAGATTGATGGTTGTACAGCGGTGTCCCGGTGGCATGGTGAGTCAGTGACCAAGAGTGGACGAGAGAACGATAAAATGGTGAGGTTAAGTGTGTGTCCGTGGATCGGTTAGAATGAGAGGCGGCCCAAGAGAAGAAATCGGGGCCAATCCGGCCTTTTCGGGCCTCGAATCTTGAGTTGACCAAGCATTTAGGGCTTTCACAGTCACGGCTTGAAGTTGAGGAAGGAGCTTATCTTTGAATATCTCGTGATCAAAAGTCTTTTAGGTTTACATCAGCAACGTGCTTGTGTATGTACCCAAATATATTTTTCTTTAACTCCCTCCGTGAGCTTAGCAAATGCAGCTAAGTACCACATTTCTACCAATTTCCTTTCTTCACAAAGAATGAATCCATTGAACTCAAGATATCTTGGCACCACTGCCAGTCGAACCACCAACTTTGTTATTAGTTCTTCTCTTAAGGAAAGGAGGTATGTGATGGACTTGCTAGGGACCAAGGACTGAATGTTCTCTCCTATGGGGGGAAACCCCATGGAACCTGGGGGAAGCCTTCCTATAGTAGAACGAATTCTCCATTCGTACTTCCAGTGGGAAACTGCAACTGCAATTAAAGCCACAAAGCCCATCACAATCTCCAATACTGTAAGACGATTCCTTAATATCTCAAGAGGAGATCAAGCGGCAATCATCTATGCAACAAGGGTTAGCAAGAGCCGCTTTGAATACTTATTGCCCCAAAAGCAAGACACGTAGCATATCTAAATTAAATAAAGAGAGGGGTTAATCAGTCACCAAGGAACAGTTAAGTTGATTCGAAAAACTACACTCGTGTCAGGTGTTTGGGCTAATAAAACAGGCTCATGAGTCGTGCGCAAAAGGAATGCCATCCCCCACAAAAGAAGAGTCGATCGATGGCAACTTCTCACTTCAATCTCTATGCAATGAGGCTTTAGTAGCTTCGTTTGTCTTCAATTTTGGTAGCTATTTTAGTTTGCCTGACCCTTTCATTGCTCTACAGTCGTGAAGAGAAATATGTATTCTTTATACTTAGAAACTATTAGTTTAGTTTCATGTCAATTTGATCCTGTTACTTTGTGGAGTTTGGCATGAAGACTTTTGATTACTGTTCACATATGGTGGTGCACTCTTCATTGAAAGTTTATTGAAAACGCATCGCCGTGGAGACAAATTCTGCTATTTCGAACGCCCCTTTTAATGGGATGAGTACATTTTCTAAACACCAGAAACCGCATCCATTGACATGAATTACATGATGTCCAGTTTGGTATCACAACTTTGCGAATGATCATCCGGTTTAAATCTGTTTCAAAATAAAATATGCTTGGGTGTGTCCGGCATCTAATCTCCTAGGAAAATCCGGCATCACAGTATTTCGAGGATTAAAATTGACTGAAGTGTCTTTAATGATCAAATTACCGAGAGGCGCATTGAAATGATGATCTAATGGAAAAAGTTTCGAAAATAAAGGACTTAGTTCTTTCTCCAACACACTAAGTTATGCCAAGATTGATGGTCGTGTTTTTCTGTCGAGGGCAGTGACAGTGCCGGTGGGCGCGGTCGCGACCTTTATGTGGTGCGACTGTATTTTTGTTCTTCTGTTATGCACAAAAATGAATCTAATCTATCAACAAATTAAAAGCGAGGGTACGTAAGCCCATGACTTTGATTCCGAAATTAAATGGCCGGTTCAATTAAGGCCCCCTTAATTGCTGGTGCAACGGCGCACGTTAGCTCGCTCGCAAAGCAAAAAGATTAGAGAAGCTTCGAAGCGAGATTACATACCTGGACTATGATATATTCCCAAACGAAATGGCTGGAGCATGTCCGCCGGCGCACGCTTAGCTCGCTCACAAAGCAAATTATTAGAAGCTTCAAAGCTACACAGTATGTAGATGTACCTCCGACTTTGATTCCCAAATCAAATGCTCAAATCAAATGCTCTCCCAATCATTGCCTTGATAATGTTACTAAAACGTTATAACCCAAGAAACTTGCTTCGATTATAACACTCGGGAAATATTATCCAAAAAATTTTAAACTTATTGTACTTTTGCCAATTCAATCCTAAACGTTTTGATTTTTTCAATTATCTTGTAAACCTTGTCATGTTTTGTTAATTGAGCTCATCTGGCCAATTTTGATCGGAAATCACTAATATGGACGCCGATTGTACTACGCATCATACGCCGGCCGTTCTATGTGGCATTGATGATTTTTAATTTTTAATATTTCTTTGAATTTTTTTATTATATTCTATTTTTTTCCCTTTTTCCTTTTTTTTCTCTGTTTTGTTTTAAGTGGGTGGCAAGGGTTGCATGGCCCTTGCCGGTCACGGCTTAATATATATATATATATATATATATATATATATATATATATATATAGAGTATTAAAAAATTTATTCATGTTAGAGCCGGCCACGTCATGTAGAAGTTCGGCGTCCACGTCGGTGATTTCCAGTCAAAATTGGCCGAATGTATTCCATTGCCAACATGAAAAGATTTAGGACCGAATTGACAAAATTAAAAGATTTTAGGACAGAATTGGTACAAGTACAATATATTATGACTTTTTAGACAATTTTTCCTAATAACGTGTTTGGCGAACGCGTGTATAACCGTCTTGCAATGTGTCGTTTGTGCTTCGCAAGAACTCTCTCAAATCTTAGTAAATCGCAATTTTGTTTTTCGTTTATTAATAATGAATAAGACTAGAGTCATTATCCATCCTAGACCAGTTAGCAGCCGAGTAAGGCGCGAAGAGATATCAGGTTTGAGGACTTTGGTTACTCAGAGAGAAAGCGGATGCTCGTGTTCTTGACAGGCCATGGGGAGAGGGTCATCCTTCTTTTTCCTTGAAGTTATTTTCTGTTAAATAAACAGAGCCTAAGACTATGATTGTGTTAACTTAGAATAGATTAAGACCATGGTTATATTAAATTGACCACATCTTTTGCCTGATGGTCCGCTAGAATTTGGCTCCTGGTCCACTTAATATAGCTCTGATTATTTTGTCTTAAGTTTGTGACTCTGGGCAATATACACAAAGCTGCATTACCTCGAAGCTGATCCATAGAGAAAATTCCTTTCAACAATGACACAACTTGCAGAAATGCCATGAAAGCAATGGCACAATCCATTACCATCATTCTTTGCACTCTTAAATTGCGACATTTACCTCCTTTAGCCTTCAACGAAAGATGCATACATATGTCCCAACTCTACTAATCTTAAAGAAAACAAAGAGATTTCAAAAGACAATAACACGTATTGGTATTTCTACAAGAAAAACTGCCAGATAAGTTAGTACATCGTCCCAAAATTTGGATTCCTGTTCTGTTTGTCTCCAAACCTGTGTTCCTTGCGACCTCTACGGTGATCTATTTCTTTTCTCTGGCAGTAGATTCGGGTGGCGGTTTGACAATGCTTAGCTGACCGCCTTCCTTGTTAGCGGCGGTGGCTGCTTTCGCTTCGTTGCAGTGGTTTATGAACTTGCTTATCTCCTGCATCATTAAATTAGAGGGGAAGTTGGAAGCCGACTTTGCAGGTTAATGGGTTGATTTTCTTCCTTTTACCAAGAACTAGATTCGATGAGAACACGATCATAATAAGTTAGAATCGAATAAGCATGATCAGAGATCAAATTACAGAAAGGAAAACCATTGTGCCTCAGAAGTGCACTAGTTGTGACAGTGAACTCGAAATAAACCAAACGCAGATGCTATCCAAGCAAGTTCAAAGTGGTGGAAAGTGGAATTCTCGTGGAGAGGCAAGTAGAGACGCCAAACATCGAATCATATCAAATCGACTAAAGAGATCTTCGACCAGGTGTATCAAATTAGAACCCATCGATTTCCTTGCATGTCTACAGAAATCCCCAAGGACACACTACAATCCTCTGCTGGTTCCAAATGAGAGGTGGCAGATCAATATGCTCTTGGCAGACAGAATTTGCAGAACATACAACCTTTGTTTTAAGTAAATCGAGTAACACATGTGGAGTTTAAAAGACAAACTCACTCTTCTAAAAGAAAGAACCAGAATGTCAGGGTTTTCGACACGATACGAAATTCTCTCAACAACACTCTAATCAATCTCTTGTAACAGACCGCTCTGCCCAGAACCTCTAATGGCATCAAATCAAAACCTTTCGAGGATTGAAAATTTCACAATAACTTATGACTATGAGGGGAGAACAGACAAACTAATTATCATCGCTTCACGATCAAATTCGTCCAAAGCAAACACCTTTACTTCCCAAAAACTGATAGGAATACAACAAGATAAATGGAGGAATCGAGATTGCTTGAAGCTAATGAATCGACCCAACTAAGCTGGCAGAGTGTAATGACAGAACAAATTTAAGCTCTGATGAGAGTGAATACTTACCCGGTCCATCTCCATGTCCTTAGTGACCTTCAATGGCTTCACGAATCTCTTCCCTGCAAGATAATCAGACCCTTATCATACCAGAGGAAGAAAGAACGCCGAATCGCATCAGAAGCCGGCGGCAACAGTCTCAGAACTCATATTTGAATCCTAACAAGAGGAAAAGAAGATGCCTTTGCGAGTTGGAGGCGCCTTTCCATGGCGACTCGGAGGGATGGTCTTCTTCTTCTGTTGGCCCTTAAAAAGATTCGATTTCTGCGTCATCTTCTGCTTCTGCTTCTGCTTCTGCTTCCTCTTCGTCTTATCGGGGTGTGTTGGGTTCCCTGTAGCCGCTAGGGTTTCAGATTTCTGTCCTTTGTTTTTGCAAAGAATCATCAATTGAGGCCCTAATCTAAAGAGCCCAGTATCATAGCTTAAGGCCCTATGTAAAGCCCCATATGAAAACCCGAATAATATAACCCCATCAATCAATTAACCAACATCCGAAATTTCGTCTCGAGCAAAAAAAAAACCATCCATCATCCGATTAACATATAAAAAAATAAGCTAAAAATTGAAAAAAAGTTATAAAAAATAGAGAGAGGCACTTAGTCAGAAGGGTGGGGCCGGGGTGGCAAGGGCTATGTAAGCTCTCGCTGCCTGCAATGCCCCCTCTTCCTTTTTATTATTATAATTTTTTAGCATATTTTTAATCGGATTTTTTTTATATAAAATTTTTACCTTATTTTTAAGTTTAGAAGTCCATGTGTAACGAAATTTTTAAAAAATATACCAAGTCAGATTATAAATGTAATTATAAATTCCATGTAATCAGTTAGGCTGGAATTTCTCCTATTTGACATTTAAGTGATCATTTCATCTCCTATTTGGCATTTAAGTGAGTTGACGAAAAATTTTGGCACTAAAATGAGTCCCGTACATAAATTTGACACTTCTAGTGTCCTTTTGTCTATAAAAATGCATTAATTAAAGTTGAAAACTCTAATTATATCCAAGCAAGGCATTTTGTATCTGTTAGTCTTGTAAGTACAATTCATTACAAAGACACTTGACAAGCTATTTTTTGGTGCCAAAAAGATAGGATGAGTGACAAATAAACGTGTCAAATGACCCTCGACATCATGTTTGAGATTGTATATGAGTCCACTTGTACTAAGCTCCTCAAGCAAAGCTTGCACCAAAGTGAGACCATTCGGATGTTCTCGATAAAGTTTCGC
Organism: Rhodamnia argentea; assembly: GCF_020921035.1. NCBI lineage: Eukaryota > Viridiplantae > Streptophyta > Magnoliopsida > Myrtales > Myrtaceae > Rhodamnia > Rhodamnia argentea. The sequence goes on along the minus strand of NC_063154.1, from coordinate 682,046 downwards.
TTTCCTAGTGTAAATAGTTTTAGTAATAACTTTAATGCTGGGAGTCCGTTGTTTCAAGGAAGAGAGATCTTGGCGAGGAACTATACTTGCTTTAGACATCTCCGTAACACACATAGCTTCAACTTTAGAAAAGCGACCACAAATAAGATGTCCGGACATGCCACTTAAAGGATCATGATTGTGTGATGCATTCAATATTTTGAATTCCCATGATCCAGTCTCCCTTAAACTTCAAAAGGATAGTTAATCAAACGAGATTCAATGTTTCTTGTTTGACGAACAATAGAAATTCTATGTCGATCACGATAATTACCTCCAAGAGAGCAACCAAGAAGAGCATATTCTCTCTCTCTTTGATCTTTTAATAGAGACCCTTGAGCAAGAAGATGATTTCGCACGCTACTCAAAATATCCTCTCACATTAGAAAAATTATAAAGCAAAGTCTCAAATGAACTTGTTGACGTGATTGATTACTCTTCTTCATTTGCATTTTCATCATCAATAGATACATTTTTCCATTTATGTCCTCTTGAATAATGCCTTCTATAGTGATTGCACTACCACACACTACACAACAAAAGATGAGTTAATTGTGTGTACGCATACATCAACCATGATATTCAGTCTTAGTAAACTCGTAAGGTCGTTTGAAAATCGAAGTCGAAAAAAATACGATCATGAGGAGAATCTTCGGGAAAGGAAGTAAATAATGTGAAAATAAATTTAACCATTTTTATTACCAATGTATGGTTAGTACTTGCTCATATTACATATGTTGGTTAAACTCCCGTGCAACCGAACAATGAAGAATAAGTTTAGCAGAAGATATACACGAAGGAAACATTGAAATATGATGGGCATAAGCGGCAAGGCTGAAAAAAAAGTTATTTGGGAGGGGTATAGGTAGTTTTGTCTTTTAGTAAAAAAAAAAACAAAGGTAAGAAATAATCTTAAATCAAGAGTAGGGCTCTCAAGGGGATAATATGGTCAATTCAAGGTGGTAGGGGGTGAGCCACAAATAAGGTGATGCACGAGCCTTTTTTAATTGTTTGCAAAGTAGAGCTAACCTTATCCTGAAGGTATAAGTTGGTGATACTTTTGCTGGTGTATGCTTGAAGCGAGAGAGAGAGAGAGAGAGAGAGAGAGAGAGAGAGAGAGAGAGAGAGAGAGAGAGAGAGAGAGAGAGAGAGAGAGAGAGAGAGAGAGAGAGAGAGAGAGAGAGATACTTTTGTTGCGCGGAACCAAGCTATCAAATGATAAAATAGACAGAACAAGAAAATAAATCGGATACTAGATGTATGTGGTTCGGTCGTAGAGATCTACGTCCACAAGGGGAGCAATAACGAATTTCACTATAGAACAAGCGATACACGGAGATTACGGACCAAACTCGAGTAACTCAAACACTCACAGTGTTTTCCAAGCCTCAATTATATCTAATAATGCACACGGTGTTTAGCCTCCAATTTCTAGCAAAATAACATCTCAATTTCGCAAAAGAATTTCACAAATATAACCTCAAGATTTAATCGGTTTCGACACTTGAATTCTTGATGTAATTCTGCGAACAAAACGAAGATCCAATGCCAAGTACTCGCTTGAAAAACGGCGCTTCAAGACTTCATTTCCTTTCTCTGGACATGAACTGCGCGGAGACCCCTTTGTTAAGGGTGAGCGGTTCCCGGTCCGGTCCGGTTCCCATAAAAAATCGGGAACCGGATCGGTGGTCCCGGTTCTCACTTTTCAGAACCGCAGACGGGACTGGCCACCCTTGGAACCGGGAACCGGGCCGGACCGTCTGTCTGGTTCGGTTCTTGGGCGGTTCCAAGGGTTACCTGTTCGCGGTTCTGAAAAGTGGATGCATACTTTGATAGAAGACGCGATCGAGCTCGAGGTCGAGGAAACAAGGGTTGGTGTACCACGAGCTCGGCAGAGTCAAGGCCTCTTCAATTGGCGGCTTCGGATCGAACTCGTAAATGTCTGCGGCGATACGCTAAAGTGAAGCAAAGAAATCCTAAATGACCTAAACCTAAACAACAAGTAAATGTTAGGTTTGTTTTTTAATTTTTTTTTTAAAAAAGACCGGTCCGATCCGGGCGGTCCGGTCCGGTCCTAGGCCCCGGAACCGGAACCGGATCGCCTCGATCACCGGTTCCAATTTTAGGAACCGAGAATCGGACCATCGGTCTAGGTCCAGTCCGGCAGGTCCCAATCCGGACGGTCTTTTTTGCTCACCCCTACCCTCTGCAAGTTGGGCGCATCAAGCACTCGTACAGCACCGGTGCTTCAAGGCTACGTACGGTCAACCACCGTAACCCACGTTTTTTCTTCACAAGTAACATATATACTTATATATGTGCACTCTGCCTTAAGAGAGAAAAGCCAAAACCAATTCTTGCATGGGATAAAGTCAATATCCCTTTTCCTTTATCTTTTTCTTGACTGACTTCCCTTTTGGATTTATCTGCTTTTCTTGTGTTTTTTTTTCACGCCAATTCCAACAAATGATTATGTTCTTGATCTAGATTCCTAATAGAAAATATATTTCCACGGCATTTGCACACAAATCTTATATACAAATAAAAATATCTAATTCGGAATATTTAAATTTTCGCTACGAGCTCAAACTCGAGATATAATTTTAACAATCTCCACCTTGGATCGACGTTTGAGCCAAGTCACTATCGTTTCACTAAAATCTGAACACCATTGCTACTCTCCTAACAGCCCCAATGGACTCAACCGCTACAAACATCATCCAAGTCCAAGCCGTGCTTGAATTTCGCCATAATCGTGGACTTCATTAGAATACCAACTCCACATGCACTTTTAACTGCTTCACAATGACTTTTTGAGACAAGCTCCTCTATCACAAATAAAGTAAAACCACAATTGCATCCATATATGTTAGGAGACCGAATACGTACCTTGTCAATATCAGCAGTTACAACAATTATTGGCTATACAGGTTCCACCTCGCTACAAACACTATATGTGTCGATTACTACGCTAATATTTGTTATCTCGGGAGTTTCCGGTTGCAACTCCACCTTAAGTTGAACACCGCCCAGATCCGTATGAACACTGCTATAATCACTCCTAGCTAGAAGTATCGGAGACTTGTTAAAGGTAACTTCTCTGCTGCAAATAGGTGAATTTATACTTGGGCACCATAACTAATAACCCCATCCACCTCGTACATAACCATGGAATATGCACCTTGCCCTTACATCGAGCTTACCATCATTTACTTGATAATAATACGGGCAACCAAACATTCTAAAAATAGAATAATTAGCAACGTTACCTGACCACATTTCTTCGGGAGTTCGATATCCAATCGCAATCGATGGAGATCTGTTCACCGGGTAGCTTACCATATTAAGCACATCCGCTAGAATTCTCTTAGACATACTAGTACTAGAGATCATTTTAAGGGCTGGCACTAATGCGGTGTTTCACTATGCCCTTTTTCACGTAAAGTTTATTTACCAGCTCCGAGCAGAACTCCATGCTACCGTCGGTTCGTATATGCTTGATTGACTTACTAGTTTTCGTCTCGATGAAAGCTCTCGACCAAGTGTTTCTGATAATAGTATCAAACTTGTGCATCGGTACAGACACCCGGGTCTTCCTCGAGTAGTCGTTATACTCTCGAACAAATGTCGACGTCTTCAGAGCCAAACCTCTCAATGCCTCACCTTGAATTTCATATAGGCCACCAAGCTTGATTCCTTTCATCATCACCAGGGCAGCTCAAACAACCTTTAGAACTCCACCTTGTGAAGAATACCTACATCCAACCGAATCTAGGGTTCCCGAGGAAATTAAATTCTTTTTCAATTCTAGAATGTATTTTGCTCTAGTTAATGTCCTCACAATACCATCATGCATTTTGATTTTAACATCACCAACACCCACAACATCTCATTTAGCGCTATTCCCTATACTTTACTACTATCCGTGCACCGATAAGTAGCAAACTAGTTCTTATTTGGTGTAGCATGAAAAGAACAACCAGAATCCATAATCTATCCACCAAATGACGAAATTTCAGTGATAGACAAGACCCTATCGACACCATTAGAATTATCTGCTATAGCTGCAACATCATTCGTACATGTAACTCTAATTCCCTTACCCGTTTCGTTTTTCAATTTTAAGCAATTCCTTTTAAGATGCCCCCTCTGACCACAATTTCAATCGATAGCACTACCGGTCCTAGATCGACCGTGTCTATTCAAGTTCATGCTATTTTTGCTAGCACGAGTATTAGTTCTTCCTCTATTTTCACATACTAAAGTAGTAGATATAGATTCACCATATTCTCTTCTACGGATGTCCTCACTCAAAATTAAAATCTCGAATCCCATCAAAAGTCAAACTTGTCGATCTAGATGAATTACTAATAGCAATAATAGTAGTATTCTAACTATCGTGCAATGAGGATAATAGAATCAAAGTACATACCTCATCTTCAAAGTCAATATCAACTGAACTTAATTGACTAACAATCACATTGAATTCATTGATATGATTAGCAACCGACGCACCTTCGCTCATCTTCAAATTAAACAGGCGTTGCATCAGATAGACCTTGTTGATTGTAAAGGGCTTCTCGTACATGTCCGACAGGGTTTTTATCAAACCCGCAGTGGTCTTCTTTTTGATGATATTAAACGCGACGTTACGAGCCAACGTCAACCGAATAACACTCATCGCTCGTCTATCCAACACTTCCCAATCAGCTTGTTTCATCGTCTTTGGTTTCTCCCTAGACAAAGGCAAGTGCAACTTCATCCGATATAAATAATCCTTAATCTGCATCTTCCAGAAACCAAAGTCCTCCCCTCAAATTTGTCGATTTTCACTTTTACTTCTTCTGTCGCCATCGATTTGCTCGAACTCGACAAATCTGGCTTTGATATCAATTGTTGTGAGGAACCAAGCTATCAAACGATAAAATAGACAGAACAAGAAAATAATTGGACACTAGATGTACGTGGCTCGATCATAGAGATCTACGTTCACGGGGATAGTAGCAACGAATTCCACTATAGAACAAGCGATACACGGAGATTACAGACCAAACTCGAGTAACTCAAACACTCATAGTGTTTTTCAAGCCCCAATTACATTTAATAATGCACACAGTGTTTAGCCCCAAATTTTTAGCCAAATAATATCTCAATCTCGCAAAAGAATTTCACAAATATAACCTCAAGATTTAATCGGTTTTGACACTTGAATTCTTGATGTAATTCTGCGAACAAAACAAAGATCCAATGCCAAGCACTCGCTTGAAAAACGGTGCTTCAAGATTTCATTTCCTTTCTCTAGACATGAACGGCGCGAAGACCCTCTGCAAGTTGGGCGCATCAAGCACTCGTACAGCATCGGTGCTTCAAGGCTACGTACGGTCAACCACCGCAACCCACGTTTTTTCTTCACAAGTAACATATATACTTATATATATGCACTCTGCCTTAAGAGAGAAAAGCCAAAACCAACTACTGCATGGGATAAAGTCCATATCCCTTTTCCTTTATCTTTTTCGGAATATTTAAATTTTCGTTACGAGCTCAAACTCGAGACATAATTTAACAACTTCCTTCCACAATTTGTCTATTACTTAGTTTAAATAGGAAGACAAATAGCATTCGAGACAGGTATGCTATCCAAACGGTCCGGCCCTTCCTCTCGCGCTTTGAATGGGGTTACCGGTTAGTCTCAAAATGTCATTAGTTTCCATTTTAAGGCTCTCTTGATGTTGGAAATTTTTTCTAATCCACATGATTCATTTAAAGTGGCAAGTGGGAAGCATACTTGCTGGGCTGGCTTATCTAATCAAATCAAAATTGTACTTCCGCCCTTCCAAGATTACCAGGCCTAGTGGAGAAAGATTAAGAACACTTGAGAGAGCATAGTAGAAGTTCCGAAAGTCTTCTCTTCTCCCGACTTTGCTTTTTATGCAAACATCGCCTTATATAGTTGAGGTTAAATGCAATACAGTCATTATTCATGATTGGTATGACCGAAAAAGCATGTTACAGACTGGCTTGAAGTATTACAAGACTGACAAAAGCTGAAAATATTTCATAGATACTCAACAATACACGATGACATATGTATAAGACAATTGTTGACAAGATGACCACTTTGGATAATGACTTCCTTGCATATATTTGAGTGCTTATTCTTGAATCTTGGAGACCTTGACATGAAAACCACCTCTGAACGCCAACAAGGGAGTCCGACCAACTTCTCCTCCCTTCACCTTTGTCCATCTGTGTGAAATAAATCAAGCTTAGTAGGAAATTTAAGAGGAAAAAGAAAAGAAAAAATGCATCACGCGCCATAATATGCAATTGTTATGTTCTGTGCTGATTTTGATGTCAGCAACCACATATCCAACCTTTACACTTGGGTAGAAATTAATAAACCACTTGAGTTGTGAGGAATCTTTTTCTCAGTTTTGCGGCTAAGTAAACAAAAGATCAGAAATAGTAAGATGTGATGACACGTTGGTCCGTTGGTCCACATCAAGAACATTGTTTGTAATTGGAGCATCATTCTATTGTAGATTTTACCTGTATTTTGTCACCAGAACCTGGAGAAATACAGCAAACCAAGCTTTGGTAAATTCAGATCCAGAGCATGGCCTCCCGCCCCCTCCGAACGGTACATAATAATTTCCTCTCACTTTTTCGATATCCTCTTGCTGTTTATGAAGATGCCAACACAGAAAAACAAAGAAAAAAAAGTCGTATTAATTAACATTAATGATTAAAGTTCAAGCTGAAAGTCATATATGTTGAAGACATCTTCATGGGTTCAAAGGTGTCTCATCTCGGTTATTTGCCCATTAGCAATCAATATGTAAATGAGGTATATGTGAAGATCAATAGTTACCTTCCATCTTGAGGGATCAAAGGTTAGGGGATCCACAAAAACTTCTGGGTTTAGATGTAGCGGAGTTTGAACCATCATAATCGTCCAATCTTTGGGGATTATGCATCCTGTCAAATAATGATGAAAAGTCAGACGGTTGGCACGTGGTCTAAGACCTAGTTCTGATGCATGTCGTGTATGTATTTATAACAAGACCATAATACTCAGTTCATGAAAAATATATCAGAGACTTAACCATTCCAGTGGATGTCTTTAAGTGTTCTTCTAACAATGGCGGGCGCAATGCTTGCCAATCTCAATGATTCATTGATTACCTGCATGTAATTCCAACAGTTCATTATATAGTCTTTGAGATATAGAGAGGGTTTTCAACAAAAGAAGATGGATGGAGGAATCTTCTTGACTCACTTGCATGGTGTAAGCCAGCGATTTGTATTCTTCCCACGTAATCTCTTCTTTACCTGAAATCCTTCGGTTGCAAAGCGCTTCTTCATTTTCCTTCTGAGAGAATGGCAGTGAAAAACTTTCTCAAGAGGAATTCCAATGTGAGAGTGTGCAAAAGCGATAGGGTTCCCGTAGGCAATTTTATGTGGCTGCTATAGGAGGACTTCTCGTGACCCAAATTGTTTTTGCGTCACGAGAAGTCTATTTCTAGCGACCAAACACTATGATTTGGTCCCCGGGGGTCATCCTTTACCGACCAATTTGGTCGCGAAAACGGATTAATAAATGAGGAATCGATGGTAATTAACTAACTTACTATTAATTCTGGAGCCACTTGAGGGTTTTCTGTGAGAAGCTTAATGATCATGACTAAACCGGTGGATATCGTTTCGATGCTGGCAATCGTAAGCCCAACCATCGTGTAGGTGACCCAATCACGAGTGACAAATGTCTGAGTTTTCATATCCTCGAGGAGATGGCCAAGGATGTCTCTTTTGCGTATTCCCGGTGATGCCATTCTTTCAGTGATCTCCCGTTCAATGACGTCGATTAGCTTCCTTTGACTCTGTCATTAAAGATGGAATTTTGAAGTTCAGAAGTTCAGATCAGGAGGAGTAATTCTTGCATACGCCTGAGAGGTTCATGTGATTCCCACTGAATTCAGAATGCATGCAATAGATAGAACCAGCGTAGGATGGTAATACGAATGAGTTATTTCACCTCTAAACTCTTGTGAAAGGTCGTCCCGGGAATGTTCAATGGGAGAGACATGAGACCTTGAAATATTGTGTCGATGTCCTCCACTAGATTTTCCCCTGGCCTCTCAGCATCGTAGCTAAATAAAAGTTTCGAAGTCATACCAAATATCATCTGCCAAAATAACAAAATATCAATGTGTTACCATAGGACATGGTCGTAAATCATATTGATCAAATAAGTGAATATAAACACATTAATAGGAAAAGTGTGCGATATGAAATGAATGGCTAAAAAGAAGGAGCTTTAGTGTTCCAACTCTTGATATGACATGTGCTTTGAGAATCATGTGAGAATATTGTGTGTCGGTCGCCAAAAATATCATTCTTACCTTGGCACAATCACGTTTCGGCTCTACAAAGTCTTGAGTTGACCAAGCATCTAGAGCTTTCTCAGCCATGGCCTGAAGTTGAGGAAGGAGCTCATCTTTGAGTCTCTCGGGACCAAAGTGCTTAAGGATTACATTAATGATGTGTTTGTGTGCATGCCCAGTTGCATTCGTCTTCACTTCTAAGTCTGTAGTAGCATCATGACCTACAAGCTTAGCAAATGAATCTAAGTACCACATTTCCACCGATTTGCCTTCTTCACGAAGAATCAATCTATTGAACTCAGGATCCGCCGATACCACTGCCGGACGACCCACCAAGTGCGTTTTGAACAACGGCCCATACCTAAAAACACAAATCGACGAAGTTCAGATCCTAACCACACGCATGCCACCTCTATCATCGCCTTACAGTTGGTCAGAGTTTCATAATTGACTAACTATCCGAATCAATTATAACGAAGGTGATCGGTGAAAAGAAAAGGTTACAAATCCCGTGCACCACATCAAAATCTTAAAAGAAATAAATGCTGTATGTGAGGGCATGAGTTGTACTGTACCTTTTGATTCTTTTCTTGAGGAAAGGAGGTATGTCTATCGACTTGCTAGGGAGCAAGAACTGAATGGTCTCTCCTATGAGGGGAAACCCCATGGAACCAGGAGGAAGCTTTCCAATACTAGAACGAGTTCTCCATTTGTACTTCCAGTGGGAAACTGCAATTACAATTAGAGCCACAAAGCCCATCACAATCTCCAATATCGGAATAGACCACATCTTCTACTCAAAAGTGAAAGAAGACGATTTGTCTGGTTGGGTTTCGCTTAATATGTCAAGAGGAGATTAAGCAGCAATCATCTGTGCAGCAAGGGCTTGCAAGAGCCGCTTTAAATACTAATCTCCCCAAAAGCAAGTGCCCACCTCCGATGGTCGGGAGTCATGCGCAAAAGGAGGGTCAAAGATGGTGTGTCTGGCGTCTGAGCTCCGATAATTTTGTCATGTACATATGATAATCAATAATTTGTTTTTGTGTTTCCCACTACTGTTTTTATTTTTTTGTCCGCGTTGAAGCTGTACATTTTGGCTACGCCTCACCTGTCCATGTTTTGGATTATGTGTGGAAGTTCTCGTCTAGCCGGGTTCCTATGTTCTGACTTACATTTAAAGATTCTTCAATTAAAGAACACGTTTTCGTTCCCAGTGTTTGTCATGAAAACTAGAAATAGTCCCACGTTTTGATAAAAAATATAATACATTTTGTAATAGTTAAGTTACAACTATTTGTTTTCTTACGTAATTTAAACGAACAAATTTGGTATTTTCAATTAAAAAAAAAGTTTCATTTGAAATATGGTCTATGGATACTATCACAATCACTTTAGCAAAATCAAGATGAAACAGTTCATCAGGTTACTGTTGTATTTTACATCTCTAATTATTATTTAAAGTTATTGGAGGAAAAAGTGGTCCAAAAGAAATCTATGTTCTATGACAAATGTCTATACTATTGAAGCATCTCGGTTTTTTGATTTTACAAAAGATAAGCGGTAAGTTAATGATCTCTCAATATATTTAATCAATTTTTGATTTTCATTGCATGTAATTGTAAAATAAATTTCCCATATAGCATATGAAATTTTCTTTCACGCATAGAGTTCAATGTGTTCTTTTATTGGAAAGTTCCAAGTGTTATCATAAATTTATCAAGTTCTGGTAAGTATCAAGTTCTCTATAGCCGGACTAGACTAGATTTCGAAGATTTAGGAGTGGCTACTATCAATGGAATTCCAAAACCAACTTCCAAAAGAAGGCATATACATTTTTGATATGTTTTACTTCTTAGAACTTTGTTCTATTTTTAAATGTAAAGATTCCATAATTCTCATTCTTATTAATAGAAATAATTTGTTTTAACTATTTGTTAACTAGGTAATATGTAGCTTTAAAATTTTTAAAAATAGTTATGAATCACCTAGATGATTTTTAGTGGCAACTTCAACCTAGATGGTGTTTTTCATCAAAATTTCTTATTATTATTCGTGGACCCAACAAGTGCTGGGCTTCAACTAAATTGGTATTCTGACCCAAAAAAATAAAAAGAAGAAAAATTAAATTGGTACACTTATGACATACGAGCTCGATGGAATTTTGTGATTCTTCACTCGTAACTACAATAATTTGCTCCAAACTTCGCGTCCTTCCAGGCTCTTGCACCCTCAGTCCGAAACTTTATTCTTGATACTCAGTATTTATAAATATCCAGATAAAATTGAATGAAAAGACGTTGACTTGTAGTTGAGGAATCAATATATCTAATATTGACAGAAGAACACGACTTCAAGGACATAACCAATCGAGAAAGAAATATTAGATACCAAATGATCTCGCCTTTTCTGACCTAATTCTACGCGCCATTTAAATGTGACATTAAGTTTCCTATTTTAATAAATTTCACTGGTTTTGTATCTGTCGTTTTGCAAGTGGTTGCCTCGATGATTGGCTCAAGTTATTCGTCCAAGTTGTATTCAAATTAAATATTCAAACGGATCTTTTTTTCCTAGGAATATATGGTATTTGTTTTATTCTTATTTGGGAGGTGTTAAAGGATCATGACATTTATTTATTTTTTCCTGAGTATAGCGCGTCATGTTGTGTTCGAACAAACTTTCACGTACCTTGTCCACCTCCCCGGGTGATTTTCAAGATGCACTACCCCACATCAATCACATGCATTAGAAAAAACATTAATTTAGACAGTGCCCACTGATTTTTTTTGGGTCGAGTGCCCACTAAATAAAAAAGGGCATTTCTTATACATGTATCCAAAAATGTATGTATGTGAAGCCCTAGAAATTAGATCCTCGATACGTAGACTGAGTTAAAAAAAAAAAAGATTATTATTGGATTTTAATCGATGCAAAATTTCAGATCGCAAGGACGTAAGTGACAAATTTAGACAAGTCCCGATTTGTCGTTCGGTTTCGATTAGGTCTCGAAATCTTAGTCACCACGATTTAAGATTTTAATCCTTGCGCTTAGACTTTTTCTGGATCCAGCTTAGCCCGTGAAAATCAAAATTTTATTCTCAGCCGCTTGAGTAAAAAATCTTATTAGTCCCGATTTATCAAAAGACCGTTTCTCCCTCATATATTATGCATGTGAGATAAAAAAAATTTAAACTTGATGAGACCCATGGGCCCCACCTCGGTCAAATCCAACCCACCAGTCAACCACTCAACTCAGCTCTCTCTCTCTCTCTCTCTCTCTCTCTCTCTCTCTCTCTCTCTCTCTCCCGTTGCCCTCTCTCCCTCTCTGCCGTTCACCACCCGCACGGCTCTTCCTCCTTCAGCCTTCTTCGTGCGACCACCAGCCCCGAGCGACACCACCACCACCTCGCCGCCTTGCCGCCAAATCGACGCCGCCGTCTCGCCGTCGCCGTCGGCCCACGTGCCGCCTGAAGACCCTTCGGTCCGCCCGCCCTGTTTTGGCTTTAGTGGGCTGCTAGAGCTGCGTCCGCCCTTGCCACCGCCGGAGCTGCGTTCGCCCTTGCCACCGCCTTCAACTACCACCGGTCACCACCTCAGGCTCCCTCCGACCCTCAGCCACCACCTTGTCCGTCGACCGCCATCGGAGACCCCCGCGAACAGCCAGCACCCTGGCAGCCCCGTTTTGTGCTCTGTTTCTGGTCACTCGAGCCCCACGGCGGTTGCAGCGGCTTTGACGCCCCTCTTGTTGGGATACACGTAACATGCATAGGCAAATAAAACATATAAAATATGCAGCGGAAATAAATAAAAACCTATACACGTATCTCCATAGGCGTAGTTCGTGCGTTTCAATCGAAAAACATGTGTAATGAAGGGGTTTGACGGATTACCTCTTGAAGCGTGCTTGAAACGAAAAGGTTCGGACATTCTTCGAACCGAGCCCCACAAGTGTCGAGCCTCTAGTTCGGACACACCACCAATCGCAATGTCGAACGGAAAGATGAACTCGTGAAAATCACCACCTTAATTGTGCTAGCAATCCCGTGGTGATAACTCTTCGCGTTCTTGAATTTTTTGGTCAATAAAATGAACAAAGAGAACTACACTCTCATGGTTCTGAAATGCACACACACACTAATCGCAAGAGAAAAACTGTTTTGTGACGCTTTCTTTTTAATCAAAAGAAACGCACGATCAGCAAGCGCTTGCCGATCATGCATGTGCACGATCAGCAACCGCTTGCTGATCGTGCAAGTGTGTTGCACGGTCAACTTCTTGACCGTGCAGCGCACGGCATCAACAAATGCACACGGTCAACTTCTTGACCGTGTGCATTAACCAATTTTTTTTTTATCTTTTTAAAAATTTGTTTCCTAGTTTTAATATATAAACATATATCATATATATATTTATATAATAAAACAAAACAAAAGATAAATGATATGTGTGCAAATCCGGCACAACAATTTTGTGTCGATTTAGGACATACGTGTGCATCATATGCAATTGCGCCTATAACCAAAAATAAAATTGAAATTAAATCACATTTAATTTAATTTTAGCCCGACTAAAATCGGTATACGTAATTGCAAACATATTTGCAATATCGTCTTTCCGTTCAACGTCGTCATGTATTGGTTAAGGTGTGTGACATCCCTAGGTTCATCACCGAGATGACAAGAAGACATGCACTAACACATTAGTACTTCCAAGAGAATTGATTGTCCCGATCAACCTCTAGGTCCTACAAGTCACGAGTGACATCTAGCAATATGTCATGGCTACCCGGACAGTGTGAATTCTTTAAGAACATAATGAACCCGTCAGCTTTGCTTACAGTGTAATTCAATCCCTCCGTCTTACTATATCCCGATCGAACAAAGACCATGGAATATTTGTCAAGTCACCGATTCGATCATATGCACAAATCTAATCGACATGCATTTATACGAGACATGAACATTTCATTCTCAATTATAACCCCGGCCGAGGATTTCAATGCATTGTCATAATTAAATTGCATAGGATATCATACCTTGCATGTGACAAGGAGACAGATTCCATTTTGCGCACACGTGTGACTTCGTATGTGCATGAACTGCGACCATCAAGAACAGAGACGGATCGACGAACCATCAATATGCGTCCTCGTGAACCATAGTCATGCAACACACAAGTCAACACTATGCCTCGTGTCTAAGGATTATTTACACAAGACCAAAGCATGAACAATTAGACATTGACCACGCTAAAAGCTTCCATGTCGCTAATCGTTCAATGTGTGTCACGTTCGGTGAACTTGTCCGATACAAGCACCTGTGTTCTAACTCGAGCATCGCAATACCCAATGACTTGTGACTCGTCATTCCCTTAAGCATCCAATGCTCAATGGTGAAGTTAAGAACACACCGGTCTCAACAGGATCATTGATATCCATTCAATAATCCATCAACCGGGAACAGCTTTAAAGATTCAGTCCTAACTCGTGAACCCGTCACACATATTCTCAACGTCTCAAGAATAGGTCCAGCCATAATCGATCTTGTGGAATTTATTCATATAAGTAAATAATTGGACAAATGAATAAATACGTCTTTGCCATTAATTAAATAATAAATTGAAAATACAACTGAAATCCCTAACATGTAACTATTACATAGTCGCTTTAGGGCATATCTCTAACACCTCCACCGCTCGCCGACCACCCATAGCAACCGTCATCGACCCCTCACTGTCCCCCAAGGCCACTGGAAGCCAGCCGCCGCCCGTGGAGATCGGAAACAACCCCGGCCAACCTCTCTTGTTCTGCCCGACGCACCCCTGTTTCGCGCCCGGTTCTGTCCAACCGTGGCTCTGCTACCTCCGGCCACCCGCCGCAGCCCACCGGTGCCACCTTCACTCCCCCGAAAACCCCTCGACCATGGCTGAACCTTCCCCGGACCTTGAACCACCCGAAACCCTCCAAAACAGCCCCCGACGCCCACCGCCTTGCTTTGTTTTTCTCTTTCCCTCCACTATTCACCACCGGTCACTGCTGTTTTCGCCACCGGCCCCATCCCGAGCCTTGTGCCGCTGTCCCGAGGTGTTGCCATGTCATGCGTACCAACTTTGACCGAGTTGGAAGCCCGAAGCCCGGGTTGAACACGAGTCGCCTTTAATTGTCGCCGAGCCGTTCCGTGGTCGCCACCCAAGCTAACTTTAATTGTGAGTTAGCCCCTAACTCTCTGTTAGGACGCTAATTGCGTTCAGAATTAGATTAATTAGCTAATTAGAGTGTTTATGTAGACTAATTACAGTTGGGCTAGATAGAAACGTGGTTTAGGCTAAATGACCGTAATTAGTTAAGATTAGTCAATTAGCTATGTTGCATGTGGCTAATTGTTGATTAGAATTGATTGAAAGTGTTGATTGATCGCGAGCGAGTGATAGGTCAGAGATGAATGCGCGATTGACTATCAATTGGAATTGAAATTGTGATTAAAAATCGACTAGCTGCAATTGATTAATTGATTCTTGAATTATTGGGTGTGAACGCCAAAATTGATCGTTGATTGTCGTAGGGGTCCGATTAGAGGTTAATTGCCCCAAATTGCTTGATTTGTTAGTCGATATAATTATGCATTCATGTGACTACGTATGAGATCAAATTGTATGATTTTGCACGAAAACGGCCTTGGGCCAAATATTTGAACATGCGGGTATGAACATTCGACCTAATTCAAAGAAATGAATTGACCGGTAGTCGAAGTGTTTGAGTGGTCACATAATTGGATAATTCCGACGATCATTGTCTTCTAGTCGATCAGCCCCGGCAATCATTGTCTTCGGTTGCTTGGATGCGCATCGCCCATTGTCTTCTAGCTGTTCGTTTGTCGCTCGCAACTTGTGAAGGGCCGAAGCCTTTTAAGGATTTTTATTAGCTCCGTGTCGTGTCTATAATCATTGTCTTCTGGTTGGTTGAGAGGAATCATATGGACTATCAGAAGCTGTCGCCGGAAATAAGGGACGATGCCTGGCCCCGGCAGGAGAGCACCAATTGACTAGTGTGCTGGACCTACGGGTCGTTGTTGATAATAAATGGACTATGTGTGGTGTCTTGTGCATGCAAGTGATGTGATGCTTTGCCAATGGATTGAATTGGTTTAATTGGTTGACTGTTGAGTCGAGTCTACATCGCATTATGTGTGGCCCGGAGGATAAGCTTGCATGTGGTTGAAAT
This sequence comes from Rhodamnia argentea, assembly GCF_020921035.1. Lineage (NCBI taxonomy): Eukaryota > Viridiplantae > Streptophyta > Magnoliopsida > Myrtales > Myrtaceae > Rhodamnia > Rhodamnia argentea. The sequence continues at coordinate 666,401 of NC_063154.1, read as the reverse complement.
ATTTGCTATAAGATGATGTGATTGGTTGTTAGGACGTTCGAACGAATCAACGCCTTAGCCGGACTTAGACGTTGACTCACCGAGATTTATTTCTTATCCCGTCGTTGTTAACTATTTTCAGGCAGTAATGGAGCTCGTGAACGTTAAGGCGAGAGTCGTTGTAGGATCTTTTGGGAGTAGATAAGGGTTTAACTTTACCCGACCGTGCTTCTTTTTCGGGTCCTAGTGAGCCGTCCCGAAGCATGGGGTTGTATATGTTTACTGTAGCTCAGTAGGGTTAAAATTCATATACTTTTACTTTATGAATGAAATTGTCTTTGTGAAATGATTGTGGTGATTTTCCTACTAGTATATCTCGCTGATTTTGTTTGTTTGGGAGAGTTGCACGTTTCGCATGCGCCATAATTTCGTAGGTCGATAGTGTACCTAAGACACTATCCTTTGTGACCTAAGGCGAGTTTGGTAGGGATATGGCGACCCGGAGGATCGGAGTGCGACAATGTATATTAGAGTTAATATCACGAAAATTCTCAACTTGGCACACCGGTGACAAATTTATCCAAAATTAATTTTTTGGGTTATCAAAAGTTCCAAATTGGACCTATTACGGGCATGGCGTGTTTGGTGAAAATCAAACCCTTTGGCGTCGGCGTAAGCCACGGTCAGGGGTTTGAAACTCTTCCAACGCGTTTCTTGGACTTAAGTAGGGGGCCCTTGCTAGTGGGCTGCGGGGCCAGCCTCCCTCTAGGTATAGTCGCCGTTGGAAAGGGCGAAGCCCGATTACGACCGGCGGATTCTAGATCATCACAAAAAAAAAAAGTTCCAAATTGGTATACTCGTAATAAATACGCTGTACTCTTCAACACATCGTCGTTGTAGTAAATTTTGATATTTCATATGGCTCTTTTAACGGGATGATCACATTTTCTAAAGACTAGAAAATGCACCCATCGATAAAAATTATATGAGGTACAATTTGGTACCACACATTCCTGACGATCATCGGGTTCAAATCTTTTCCAAAATTGAATACGCTTGGGCGTGTTTGGCATTTGAGCTCCCAGGAAAATCCGGCCTCACAGCATTTCAAGGATTAAAATCATCCGAAGAATTTTTAATGATAAAATAATCGAGAGAGACATTGAAAAGGTCTATTGGAAAAAGTCTCGGAACTAAAAGACTTAGTTTTTTGATACACTTAGTTCTGCCAAGATTGATGGTGGTGTATTGTTTGTCGAGTGGGGTGATGGTGCCAATGGGTGTCGTGGTGACCTTTACGCGGCCTGACTCTTTATTCATTTTTGAAAGAGACATTGTGATGTGATTTATACTCTTTTCTATTTAGTAGTTTGAGCTTAGGCCTATGAATAGTTACTGTTATATATACAATTTTTTGTTTGTAATTGAGTGATGTAATGAGATATGCAGAGTGCTAAATATAGTGAAATCTTCTGCTGGACGTAGCCCTAATTTATGGGTGAATCAGGATAAAATCTCGATTTCTCTCACTTTTTTGTGGTTAATTTGGTTGTATTGTGCGCCGAATCCTAACAAGAGAGAAAGAGTGAGGGGGAAAAGTTTAGTTACTCAATTCAAAACAAGTAAAAATATAGGTATTTGTGGTGTCTTTACGCTTAAAATGAAAACAATAGAGGGAGATCGATTGGAAAGGGTAGTGGTTGTGACCACCGTTTTAGTCATACCGATTTTGGAAGACAAATAATCACGAAAAATAGTGGATAAAAATAAATGTCACCTATTAAAGTGTATTGCCATACACACTATACATATCAAAGGCGAGGGTACGTATCCCTCGACTTTATGCTACATATTTTTTGCCATTCATAGCATGTATGGTTGAGATTGTACCGTTATACTATTATACTGTTAGTTTCTCAAATCCCGACTTTGATTCCCAAATGAAATGGCAGGGGCATGTCCAACGGCGCAATCGCTGACAAAGAAAATTATTAGAAACTTCAAGGACATAACCAATCGAGAAAGAAATGTTAGATACCAAATGATTTCGCTTTTTCTGACCTAATTCTACTCGTCATTTAAATGTGACATTAAGTTTCCTATTTTAATAAATTTTACTGGTTTTGTGTCTGTCGTTTTGCAAGTGGTTGCCTCGATGATTGGCTCAAGTTATTCGTCCAAGTTGTTATTGTTTTATTCAAATTAGATATTCAAATGGATCTTCTTTTTCAAGAATCATATGGGTTTCTATTTTATTTTATTTTATTTGGGAGGTGTTATCCAAGGATCATGACATTTATTTATATTTTCATGTGTATAGCGCGTCATGTTGTGTTCGGAAAAACTTTCACGTACTTGGTCCGCCTACCCGGGTGATTTTCAAGATGCACCGCCCCACATCAATCACATGCATTGGAAAAGAACATTAATTGGACAGTGCCCACTAAATAAAAAAGAGCATTTCTTATATATGTACCTAAAAATGTATGTAAACTAGAGTTAATATCACGAAAATTCCCAACCCAGTGTATCGGTGACGAATTTACACTTGTGACAAATACGGTGTACTCTTCATGGAATTTACATTGAAAATGCATCGGCGTTGTAGTAAATTGTGATATTTCATACCTCCCTTTTAAGGGGATGATCACATTTTCTAAACACTAGAAAATGCACCCATCGATAAAAATCATATGAGGTACAATTTGGTACCACCACGTTATGGATGATCATCGGGTTCAATTTTTTTCCAAAATTAAATATACTTGGGCGTGTTTGCCGTTTGAACTCCCAGGAAAATCCGACATCACAACGTTTCAAGGATCAAAATTATCTGAAGTGTCCTTAATGATAAAATAACCGAGAGACATTGAAAAGGTCTATTGGAAAAAGTCTCGGAACTAAGCGACTTAGCTCTTTGATACACTTAATTCTGCCAAGATCGATGGTGGGTGTCGTCGCAACCTTTATGCGGTATGACTCTTTGTTCCGTTCTGAGAGAGAGAGAGAGATATTGAGGTGTGGTTCATACTCTTTTTTCTTTAGTAGTTTGGACTTGAGCTTATGAATAGCTATTGCCATATATATATATATATATTCTTTTTCACTTGTAATTGAGTGATGTAATGATAAGTGCGAAGTGCTAATTATAGTGAAATCCGTTACTGAATGTAGCCTTATTTTAAGGATGAGACCAGGATAAATCTCGTATCTCGATTTCTATTTCTTACTTTTTTGAGCTTTATTATGTTTTGATTTTGCGCCAAATCCTAACAAGAGAGAGAGAGAGAAAGAGAGAGGGAGAAAAGTTTAGTTACTTGATTCAAAACAAGTAACGATATAGGTATTTGCGGTGTCTTTACGAGAACAATAGAGGGAGGTAGATTGGAAAGGGCTATGACTGTGACCGACCACTAGTGATACTGATTTTGGGAAGTAAAATGATCATGAAAACCAGTGAATGAAAATAAATGTCACCCATTAAATTTGACTTTGATTCCCAAACGAAATGGCAGGGGCATGTCCAACGGCGCACCGCTCGTTGACAAAGCATATTATTAGAAACTTGAAAGCGACAAAATATGTACCATTGGCTTTGATTCGTAAATTAGACACTCTGCAGGGATAGGTTGTTGTCATATTTTTCGTATTATTTACTCATATTTTTCAACAAGTTTCCAACGAGTCTAATTCTTATGTATTGTCTAATGTTGTTTCCAACAGACTTTGTAGGGATTGGTTGTTGTCTCGTCATTGTTAAAATTAAGCCCCTAAGTTGCTCGTCCAAGAAAACGGCGCAAAGCTTAGATCCCTCATAAAATAAATATTACAGAATATTAAAAGCGACACTATGTCCCTTGGACTTTGATTCCCACACGTTGGTTTGATCATGTTATTCCGAAGACATCTAATCGTAGCAAGAAAGAAATACTTTTATTAGAAATCGAAAGTTATGGCAGTTGAGAATCGGGCCATTTGTGAGACAAGATAGACCGTCAAATTGTGCTCGTAGTCAGCCAAAAAAAGAAAAAGAATAAAGAAAGACTCATCGATGCTTAATGTGTTAATCATGCGAAAAATATTGTACTTATAGTTATTTTTCAAATCCTTACGTCAAGGATGACACGTCCTCATAACTCAATAAGGGCCATTAACTTAACAAAGGATTTCTTTCTCTTTTTCTGTTTTTTTTTTTTTTTTCCATTTTCCCTATTATATCCGTCATTAGGTTGAGTAGACAATTGACTATATTATTATGAGGACCGGTTAAAGACCATGTGCGTTGCAACGATTCCAAAAGACATTCTAAATTCTTGTCGGCATTATCCACTAGTGACGCCAATGCTTGTGGCTGTTTCGTCTCCCTCATCGCGTGCAGCTTAGCTTGACACATGACGTTGATCTTTGCTACTACTGATGTGCTCCCTAAGATTCTCCAGCTGAACGATAAATATAAGAGCCCCCACATGCCATGCACATAAGCCTCTCATACCTTGACATCGCGCTTCGACATTTCCTCTTCAACTTAAGCTTTCCAAATTAAAATGAACTCCTGAATACTATAGTGCTCTAGAGTTACTCGATCAATAGATAAAATTGAATTTTGTTGGGTATAACATAAGTCGTTTTGTACCTTCTATAATTTTATTTTTGTTGGAATAACGATTTGCTGGATATCTTGTCCTTTTTAGTGTTCGAAATATACAGTAACTTTGCTTGCCAAAAGGTTGTCGTCTTTCAAAATACTATATTCAACTCTGTTATTTGAAAATGTTTGAAAATGGAACCTTGACTTTGGTCCCCACGCGTAGGTTTGATCATATTATTCCAAAAACATCTAATCGTAGCAAGAAAGCAATCCTACTATTAGAAATTGAAAGTCTTGGCGGTTGAGAGCTTGGCCATTTGTGAGGCAACATAGACTGTCAAACTGTTCTAGTAGTCAGCTGGAAAAAAAAAAAAGAATTAAAAAAGACTCACTGATTCTTAACTGTCAAATTGTGCTCGTGTTCATTTAAAGCCAAAGCACTAGTCGATACCCTCCCTCTCTCTCTCTCTCTCTCTCTCTCTCTCTCTCTCTCTCTCTCGTGCAAGAGTGGAAAATATCTGTCTGGTACCTTATTATAATTTTGTCTGCATGTGAGAATTATTGCAAGACACTACACAAGCAGCGACGTTTGTATATAGAATTTTGTCCATGTTTTCACACATTCAATAAGATTACAAACACTTCATCCAAAAAAAAAAAAAAAAAGATTACAAGCACGACAACTACCAAAAAATGAAAAGCAAAAAAGTACCGAAATCGCATAAATATTCTCTCCTTCCTCCGTTTCTTCTCCTAAATAATAAATACACACAGACTCGCCAGCTTCTCCTATTCAGGTCCATGAGCTGTTATTCGTCGTCAACCATCATCTTTAGGGTTTGATAGTCCTTCCCTTCAATATAAAAACAGTATCGAATAAGATGTGGGTCCATCGCCGTGGGCTCCCCCGGTCGCCACCACCACATGGCTGATCAGGGTGCTCGACATTTTCGACCAAAAATCTTGTCTGGCCATCTCTCACGTTCATTTTCACCAGCTAAGGAATTGATTCGACAAAGACATTGGAGATTCTTTCCTTACATTCGTTTGAGGACCATGTCTTTTTTAAAATGCGAGCTGCAAGGAAAGAGAGTGGCAAAAGTTACATAGAGTTCGGGCTCGTGTGGGCTAGGGTTTTTTTTTTTTGCCCCCTGCGAGCCTTAATTTTGCCAGCCAATTGAGGCAGGGAGAGAAGATGACAAATCTGAATGAGCGATGGCGACCGAGCAAGCGATGGTGAGCAATGAGGAGGAGGAGTTCATGGGCGATCCTTCCTGTGCAACTTCGTTTTGCCAAAGTTGGTGCGACATTGTTTTGCTCGACTGAGCCACGTAGGATCGTGTGACGTCGTTTTGGGACTGGATTTTTAAAAAACATATGCTGAGCCATTTGAAATTTCAATTATAAAAGCCACATAATCAATTTGGCCTGAATTTTTTGCCGGATGTATTTAAGTGATCGTTTTTTCTCCGATTTGACATTTAAGAGAGCTAACAAAAATTTTTGATATTAAAGTGAGTGCGGTACACAAATTTTGACACTTATAGTGTTATTCAGCCAACTAATATAGTGGTAAATAACAATTAAATTGATTAATAAAAATTAAACTTGTGTTAGGTGTTTGGGCTAAAAAAGCACAGGCTTGTGAGTGGTGCGCAAAAGGAATCCATTAATGAAAGCTTCACACTTCAATCGCTATGCAATTATGTCGTATCTGCATTTGTCTTGAAATTTGATAGCTATTTGAGTTTGCCTGGCCCTTTCATAGCTCTACAGTCGTGAAGAGAAATATGTACAATTTATACTTGGAAACTATTAGTTTTGTTTCATGTTAATTCGATCTTATTACTTTGTAGAGTTTGATATGAAGTTGACTTAGGCTAACAAGTTTGATTACAAATATGGGTGTACTTTAAATTGAATTTTTTTATTATTGAAAATACGTCGTTGCTTGTAACAAATTCTGATATTTCACACGTCCCCTTTAAGGGGATGAGTACATTTTATAAGCACTTGAAACTGTATCCATTGATAGAAATTATACGATGTACAATTTGGTACCAGAACTTTATGAACGATTGTCGGGTTCAAATTAAATACGTGTGGGTGTGTCCGGCGTCTTAGCTTCCAGGAAAATCCTGCATCACAGTATTTCAAGGATTAAAATTGTCCGAAGTGTCTTTAATGATCAAATAACCGAGAGAGGCATTGAAACGATCTATTGGAAAAACTTTCGGAACCAAGGGACTTAGTTCTCTGATAACACTTAGTTCTGCCAAGATTGATGGTGGTGTTTGTTTGTCGGGGGAGGTGACGATGCTGATGGGTGCTGTCGCGACCTTTGTGCGGCACGACTCATTATTCTGTTGTGACAGAGAGAAAGAGAGGGGGGAAAAGTTTAGTTGCTTGATTCAAAACAAGTAAAGATACAGGTATTTGCGGTGTCTTTACACTTAAAATGAAAACGAGAGAGGGAGATATATTGGAAAGGGCTGCGGTTGTGACCTACCATTTTCGTCGTACTGATTTTCGGAAGTAATGATCCCGAAAAAAAAATGGATAAAACTAAATCTAACCTAGTAAAGCCGCCATATATACTATACATCTTAAAAGCAAGGGCAAAATTCCGAAATCACATGGCCGATTCAATTAAGTCCCTTATTCTATCCTATCCTAATTCGAATCCGAACAACCAAACGGAACCTTAATTGCTTGTGCAACGGCCCACTTTTGCTCTCCTTCGGAGCAAAAGAGTAGAAGTTTAGGCTTGGTTTGTTTTGCGAAAAATAAATTATTTCGAAAATATTTTCTTAGCAATGATCGCTTGTATTGTTGATAAAAATGAATAAACGAAAAATATTTTTCATCGTTCATGAAAATAATGTATGACGTTTTTTCTTTTTTTCCAAGAACGCCTTTTCTCTTATTTTATTTACCATTTCTAATCAAGTTTAAGGAAACAAATGAAATTTTCCAAGATTACTTGATTTCCTTATTTTTTTTTATTTGCTTGAAAAGTTAATGCTCGATCTACCCATAATATATGAGGGTGTTTTTTTCTTTTATAATTATTATGCCTTTCGGCCTAGGAGTTATTTGGTCACGTTGCGTCGTTGGCCGTATATATAATAATGGTATCATTTCCATTTTTAAAAAGTCAAGAAAAGTCGGCTACTAGAGGACAAAACTACATTCAAACATAAATGCAATTCCAACGTTAGGTATAGGGAAAAAGCTCATGGGCATCCGATCTAAGAGAAGAATCAGATGTTTAAAACATTAAAGATGAAGGAATCAAAGAAATAATGGGCGAAGAATGCCCGATAAATGGACAACGAGAGAGTCGGTGAATGGCTGTTTTAGTCAATTGACTTCAGAATTGACTTATCAATCCATTTAGTCAACACGCTAGTTGTCGATCGTCCGAAGATAAATATAATTTAATCAATTGAGAAGAAAGAAGAAAAATGAAAAAAGAAGAAGGGAAAGAACACTAAATACCTTTTTTATTTCAGGAAAAAGCTACCAAAAATTCCAAACAATTCCATATCGTGATGCATTCATTAAAATTTTTTTTTTTTTAAAACCAGAAACCTCAAACTTGTACTCATGTGACACATTAAATCCAAAAACATCTAATTGTAACAAGAAAGCAATACTTTGACATAAATTGATTAGTAGGTGAAAACTTCCTATTACTAGCTTCAAAGTAGAGCTATTTTAATTATAAGTTGTGCCTTACCATTTACATCACCGAGATTTAGTTTTGAGTTAGGCATATATATGTTGTTTGAAACGGGGTACCAAGCTGCACAGTAGAGATTATCAATGTGCAAGTCATCCCAGGATCATGTAAAGATGCGTTTAAATAATTCGTGGAATTCTAAAGTTGTACATAAAGCAGATCTTCACTTTTGGCTCCAGCGCTGATTGGTTCTATGAGCATCAGGACAAAAGGGTTGCAGTTTGTTTTAGCAACTTGGAATAGAAATAACATGTGGTTTTTGTTGAGGTCAAATGGAAATGGAGAATTAGATACGGCTCAGTATATAATATGACATTGGCCCTATAAAAGGATTCATCCATCTCTTCCTACCCACCAAACTTTGTGGTTCAAATAGATTCAAGTCATCTGCTCTAGCTCGATCCTTAGAAACGGGTTAGTCGAATTCTCCTTTTCATTTTCTTCTAAACTTCGAGCATGTTTCCCACGAATCATGGTTCGGGGGCCAGGAAATAGGAAAAAGAAGTCCCTTTTGCTCAAGCAGTTGTAGATTAAAAAGATATATGTTTTGCACCACGGTTTGAACTTCTGAGGCAAGTTGTCGTGCAGGTAACTTTAAGTTTCATTGGATCCAGAAAGGCTCAAGTTCAACTCATCTCATTCCTCTTTCACCCATTTGAAGGTTTTCTTCTGATCATACACCATTTTGACATTTGAAGTCTTTTGCCCACACGCATTGGGTTTGTACTCCTAGGGCATTCATTACCGAATTAGCCTTCGCATGAGCGAGAGTATTATAGATATGAAGTATATGCCGTACTATATTCTACAGCTTAAACTTTTTGATGAGCGGTTGCTCCTGTAACTTAGAGTTGAGAAATTAATCACGAATAAGAAAAATAGAAGCATGCAAAACTCTAGTATATATGATGAGCTTATGTAAACCACGTGGTCAATCGCCTTTTAACGTGAACCTTCACATTTCCTTTTCTTTTTCTGACAAGGACTTAGTTTTAGGAGGGAAATGTGGAAGCTTAAGTGCTCCCAAGGAAATGATTTAGTCGAAGACCCAGTGCTTTGCACTGATTCAAAAACTTAGAATTATCTATTAATTAAGATTTAGTTTTGAGAAGTAACTCTATTAAAAGCTTCATTAGTTACTATTATTTTGACGTCGTAAGTCAGATGGTAAATTAATTACTAGGTGATAACTTCCTATTACTAGCTTCAAAGTAGAACTGTTTTAATTATAAGCTATTAATTTTGGTATCAAGTTACTGCTTCCATTGATGAGATGTAATTTTGAGTTATGCTATTATTACATTGACATCTCGCTTGAAATGTGGTACCAAGTTGCTCGTGTATAGATTATCAGAGTGCAAGTCATCCCAAGATCACGTAAAGATGCTTTTAACGTAATTCATGGAGTTCTAGGGCAAGTTGAGCAGAATTGAATAGGAAATAAGAATGCTTAACATGTATTGGAACATTAGGACTAGTTGAAGACCCCGTGTGTTGCACCGATTCAAAAACTTAGAATCAAATATTAATATGACATTGGCCCTATAAAAGGTTTCATCCATATCTGCCTTCCAATACTTTGTGGTTTGATCGGACTCGAGTAATCTGCTTCGGTTCAATCCTCAGAAAAGGGTTAGTCGGATTCTTCTTTTTAGTTTCTTCTAGACGTCGAACATGTTTCCCACAATCCGTTGTTGGGGGCCAGGAAAAAGGAAAAAGAAGAACCTTTTGGTCGAGCTATTGTAGATTAAAAAGATATATATGTTTTGTACTGCAGTTTAAAATTTTGAGGCAAATTGTTGTGTAGGCTTAAGTATACTACACGTACTTAAACGTGTGTACGACGCTCACTTTAGTGCCAAAACTTTTAAAACGATTACATAAGTGCCAACTTTTTTTAAAAATGATGATTTAAGTGCCAATTTTTTTAAAAAACACTCACTTCAGTGCCAACTTCGACAAGCCATGTTAGCTCAAATATTAATAAAAAATAAGCCACATCGGATTTCCGGCGAGCCACGTTAGCTCAAATTGGATTGGTACTAAAGTGATCGTTTTTAAAAAAAGTTGGTACTTAAGTGATCGTTTTGAAAGTTTTGGTACTAAAATGAGCGCCGTACACAAGTTTCGGCACTTGTAGGGTACTTTAGCCTTGTTGTGCATGTAACTTTAAGTTTCATCAGATCCAGAAGGCTCAAGTTCAACTCCTCCCATTCCTCTTTCAACCATTTATAGGTTTTCTTCTGATCATTCCCTTCTGAGATTTAGAGTCTTTTGCCCACACGCATCGGGTTTGTGCGCCTACGGCCTTCATCATCAAATTAGCTTTCGCGAGAGGGAGAGTAATATAGACATGAAGTACATGCCTTACTATATTCTACAGCTTGAACTTTCGGATAAGCGGTTGCGCATGTAACTTAAGTTGAGCAATTGATCACGATTAAGAAAAATACAAGCATGCAAAACTCTAGTAGACATGATGAGCTTATGACTACACAGTCAATCGCCTTTTGAGGTGAACCTTCAGATTTCCTCTCTTTTTTCTTTTTAGCAGGGACATGTGGAAGCTTAAGTTCTCCGAAGGAGATGATTTGGAGGTGAGAAGCATTTACGACAACGTTGGGAGACAATTCTGGGAGTTCAACCCAAATGCAGGAACACCACATGAATTGGCTATTATTCAAAAGATGCGCCAAGAGTTCACTCAAAATCGATATCATGCGAAGCAAAGTTCTGATCTCCTTATGAGGCTTCAGGTAAAGTTGATTCATCAACCATGACTTCCTTTTTCTCTTTTCTTGATTTCCCGATGAAAACGAAGACACTGCAATCGGCCCAAAAACACTAAGAATGAGATGTTGGCTCGAAAGATTGCACAATTACCTACTCCACAACAAGTTTAAGCTCATATCTTAACTACTATCTTCACAAGCTGATTGATGATAACAGTTTGCAAAAGAGAAGTCAAGAGTGGAAGAGATAGAGAAGGTGAGGGTGGGTGAAGAAGAAGACATAAGTGAGAAAGCAGTGGTGAATACATTGAAGAGGTCCATCAGGTTTTATTCGACTCTCCAAGCTGAGGACGGCCATTGGCCTAGTGATATTGGCGGTCCTATGTTTCTCCTCCCAGGCTTGGTCTGCCGCTTTCTTCTTTTGTTCATTCTAAAAAAAAGAGACAAGTCAAGTATTCGCTTGAGTAGTAAAATGTTAAATCATATGCATTACCAGGTTATTGGCCTCTATATTACGGGAGATCTACACTCAGTTCTATCTTCAGAGCATCGTAAAGAGATGACACGATACCTATATAACCATCAGGTAAGCTACGATCAAAACAGTGGTGATTTAAAATGGTTTCAAAGATGGCGGATGATGAACTGGTGATAATTGGAAGTTGCAGAATGAAGATGGAGGGTGGGGACTACACGTTGAGGGGACAAGCACCATGTTTGGGACAGGGCTCTGTTATGTAGCTCTCCGATTGCTCGGAGAGGACACAACTGGCGGCGATGGGGCCATGGGCAAAGGAAGAGCTTGGATTCTGGATCGCGGCGGAGTCACTTCCATTCCCTCCTGGGGCAAGATGTGGCTTTCGGTCAGTCTTCTTACCTTTAACACCAAAATAGGAAGTATGCTGTATTTATGAAAACATTCCACTTTTCGTCCTTCACCTTCAATTTGTCCCTCTGATACTGAATTCGTCCAAGTTCAGCTTACATGGCTGTCGAATGACAGTAAAGTATGATGCTAGTAGGACTTAACTAAACAAATTAAAAATATAGGGGCGAAAAGTAGAATTTTTTCTAGATTTGTCGGTCCTTTATGTCCTCCTCGGAATCCTTCTTTGACTGGGATGGTTTTATATACTATGTGCAGGTGCTGGGAGTCTATGATTGGAGGGGCAACAATCCTCTGCCTCCTGAAATATGGCTGCTTCCTCACATTCTTCCAATACATCCAGGTTATTAACGGTGCCATCCTGATTTGCTTGAAGCGAAGTGTTCATACATAGTTGCGCACGAGGAGTATGTCTCAGTCTATTAACTTTCGTGGCACAGATCTGGGGTACCATCTAAAATGCTATAGAATTCTGTACGGTTTGCCATTTTAACTTGTTATGTATATATGCATATTGCTTATAAGTAGCGGTTCCTAGTTCCTGTGACAGACTGATCGTGATTGGGGTTTCTGCACTGATGAGCTCTCCATATCGCCAATTGAAATAGGCTTGTTACATTAGTTGGGATTGACCTCCAAGTCATAGGGATGAACTAGCTCGTAGAATTTTTGACAGTCTCCTACTTCATGAATTGAACCGTATATAACGAGTTTTTCGGATGATACATAGCTTCATCCTCCAAAAGTTGGTGCTTCAAATATGTACATAGATAAAACAAAAACTTCTTTGACAGGACGCATGTGGTGTCACTGCCGGATGGTGTATTTGCCTATGTCCTACTTGTATGGCAAGAGATTTGTGGCTCCATCGAGTCCCCTCGTTTTGTCCCTTCAAAAGGAGCTTTATGTGCAACCTTACAACCAGATTGAATGGGACCGAACTAGAAATCTATGTGCTAAGGTATCATTTGATGACGGCACACCAAAATCTCTTACTTTTGTTTTATAGTGCGTGCAAGAGTAAGATAACGATGGAGAATAGTGACTTCTTACTATCTTCCTCAGGAAGATCTGTACTATCCTCACCCCTGGATTCAAGACATGCTTTGGAGTTGTCTACAAGATGTTGGGGAACCGCTTCTAGCACGGTGGCCTTGCTCCAAGCTGAGACAGATTGCCCTACGTACTGTAATGGATCACATCCACTATGAAGATGAGAATTCCCAATACATTTGCCTTGGTCCTGTAAATAAGGTAAGGTGACTAAATCTAATGGGAGAAGTTAAAAGTAGTAGCTTGTAGCGCCATATATTCGCCTTTGTTAAACATAAAAATGATATTCGCTACCGGTGACAGGTGTTGAACATGGTCTGTTGTTGGGTAGAGAACCCCAATTCAAAAGAATACAAGCATCATCTCTCTAGAATCAAGGACTATCTATGGGTGGCTGAAGATGGGATGAAAATGCAGGTACGCGGTATTATATCGTTTGTCAAAACCCTTAACTGCTGTGCTTTCTGTATGAGGCACACTTTTGTTGGATCATGGTAAGATGAGCAATCAAATTGGCTGCACTAACAGGGATACAATGGCGCCCAAGTGTGGGATGCTGCCTTTTCTGTTCAAGCTCTCCTTGCTACCGGTCTTGCCGAGGAATGTGGGTCGACCCTCAAGAAGGCACATGAATTTATCAAGAACTCTCAAGTACTTGTCCGACCGTAAACTTCTTGGTCCTTTTCAAGCTGCACATTTGTCTAATGGCTTGCAACGTTCATGTTGAAGTTCTAGGGCACAACTAATAGAAAGCTTTCTGCTTCTTGATATAGATCAGAGCCAACAGCACCGGAAATCTGGCCCATTGGTACCGTGACATACGTAAGGGCGGGTGGCCCTTCTCTACTCCCGAAAATGGCTGGGTCGTATCTGACTGCACTGCAGAAGCACTAAAAGTAATCTTCTTTATGCTTCAAATTGATTTTTCTCATTAAAACTTATACCGGAAGTAACTCATGTTTGCGTTCAGTATTCTTACCACATGAAAAACTTAAGGACAATGTCTTTGCAGGCAGCAGTATTATTGTCAGCAATGGAGTCGAGCATCGTGGGAAAGGCAATAGCAGTTGATCAACTATTTGATGCTGTTAACTTGATCTTAACCATTCAGGTAGTACAATGCAACATTAACTAACTAAGCACGCTTACTTCACTGCAAATTTTTGAAATCCGTTTCTCTTTCAAGTCTTATTTGTTGAATCTGACGAGAAGTAAACAATGATGTTTCATTTTACTCCTCAATCCCAAAAATTTGGTACTCTGAATTTGGTTTAAATGGAATCGAAGAAAATGAGGATGGGGAGACAATTAGTTCCACTTGCATATACATGACTTCGACAAACATTAATGATGTGACAGAACCAAAATGGAGGATTTGCGTCATTTGAGCCAACAAGATCATATGCGTGGATAGAGGTAGAATTCTGGTTCCCATTCATCTGGTTTATATATGGAGAGATCTGTCATGCTTTAAAAGTCTTTGACACAGCTCTTTTATTGTGCAGGCTATTAATCCATCAGAGACATTTGGAGACATCGTCATCGATTATCAGTAAGATCATGACCCAAAACTTCCAAGTTTTTGTAAATTTTACCTGGAGAACTTACTTATTTGATGATGAACACAAATCAAACTTTGCCCAGTAAATCTATTTTCCAGCCGCATCAATACAATGCGCTTCTATCAGTATAAGATACAATGGCCGATAGCATGACATTTTTCAGAATCATGACTATTGTTATTTGTCAGTTGTCTCCTTTGTTGCTTGACTAGCAAGTTTAATCTTTTAGGTATGTGGAGTGCACATCCGCAGTGATTCAATCACTTAAGACGTTCACTAAGTTATATCCACGGCACCGAAGGAAAGAAATTGAGAACTGCATTTTGAAGGCAATTGAATTCATTGAAAGCATGCAGCTACCTGACGGTTCTTGGTTAGTTTCCTCCTTCAAACTGTTGCCCTAGTTATATTCATCTTAGAGGAGTCCAAACATGTGATCTACATAGTCTAATTGATTTGACACGATCAAACTAGGTATGGATCTTGGGGAGTTTGTTATACTTACGGAACATGGTTTGGGATAAGTGGATTGGTCGCTGGAGGAAGAACATACCGAAGTAGTGAAAGAATCAGAAGAGCATGCCATTTCTTACTATCCAAACAACTGGAATCGGGCGGTTGGAGTGAGAGTTACCTTTCCTCCCAAAATAAGGTACGTGGAATTGATCAAGCTGTCATAGCTTAGTGCAGATTTACTCCTCGACGATCTCTTGAAGCATAATGCAGATTGTAATCCGCTTTGACTGTGAAGAGATGACTGTTCAACTATTTCTGCAAGGACTAATTGTTTGAACACCGGTATTTTTTGATCTGGTCACAGGAATACGTGAACTTGGAAGGAAACAAAACACACTTGGTGAATACCAGTTGGGCTATGTTGGCTCTTGTTGAATCTGGACAGGTACATAGAGACTCGTCCTTGAGTTAGATTAAGTGCTAATAATTCACTTCTCATCGTCCTGAAAATGACTGGCCAGGCTGCGAGAGATCCGACCCCCTTGCATCGTGCAGCTAAAGTGTTGATTAACGCACAGATGGAAAATGGTGATTACCCACAACAGGTACATATACTGAACCCTATGAGATTCATGCTAATATTAACACCAACACTCACAAAATTTATCGTGCCCCGCTTACGAATTTTGAGGATTCGATTTCTAATGGTGTGCTCTGCTAATCATATAACCGATTCATTCTCTTGCAGGAAATTACAGGAGTTTTTAACAAGAACTGCATGATAAACTATGGTGCTTACAGGAACATATTTCCTATTTGGGCTCTGGGGGAGTACCGCAAACGTGTACTTAGAGAAAGGTTTTGAGTGATGTTACTGTTACATCTCAGGGTGCAATCCTTGTTCTAGTAATAAGATTAGTGATCGAAAGCAAAATACGATTGCTTGTCTCATTTCTAGTACAGTTTTTCTTTGCCAATTCTTTTTTTTTTTTTTTCAGTTTGTATACAGAAATAAAAGTTCAAGAAGAAACTAAGCTTAAGTTGTTATATAAACGGATGATTTAATATTTAATTATTTTATCACTCTCCCTCATTCCCCTCCGGTTGTTTCTCAATCTATTAATGTGTTGCGAGAATATCACTAAAAAGCCTACACTTGTCGGTCTACTTTGTATCTCTATCAAATTGCCTTAGGTCATAAGGATAACGTTCCAAGTACGCTGTTGACCTACGATATCGTATTATACATGCGGAAACGTATACACTTCCAATCAACAAATATAACGGGGATAGCAAAGTAGGAGCATTCATAACAGTCAGATGACAAGGTACATTCATCGATACAATACCCAAAAGTAGATGGTAATTAATTCCTACGGGGCTATCGTCACGTATAACCCCTCACTTCAGGGCGGCTCTCTAAGACCATAAAAAAAGGGTGAAGGGGTTAGGTAGGGTTGATCTCACATCTACTCCCAAAAATAGGCTACATCACCATAGCCCTCAGCATCAACTCCAAAAAGGATCCTAAACTCTATCATTTTGGACCCGAAAAAGATTAACCACGATGGAGTGAGATAAGTCTCGGTGAGTTAACGTATCGGCCCGGTTAAGACGTTGATTCGTCGAGAACGTTCTACCAATCAATCACATATCATAATACGTAATCTCAGCCACATGCAACTTACCCGTCATGATGCCACACGAAATATAAGGATAACTTGATACAACAATCACACCAAATTAACTCACCGGCAGAATATCATACATTTATCATTCCACGTAACACCACACATAATTCAATCGTTACAATTAAGGCCATTCGGCCAAGCACACTAGTCGGTGGGTACCAACACACTAGTCGGTTGGTGCTCTTTTCCGGCGGACCATGCATCATTCCTTACTTCCGGCGACGGCATCCGATAGTCCGTGTGATTCCAATCGTCACGGCATAGACTTATCAAGAATCCCCGTAAGGGCTTCAATCGTTCACTAGTTGCGACCGGCATCCAATCGGTTATAGTACAATGACTGTCGTGCATCCAATTCAATCAAAGAACATTGATTTTCGGGGATATCCAACCAATCAGAATACAATGATTGGCGGACCAACCATCATGTGATCACACGGACATATCACATAATCAATGGACTCTCATTTTCACATGTAGCCACGGACTCGTACTAGCAGACTCAAAGACTCCACCAGAGGCCATTTCATGCTAAAACATGCAGCTTGACTTCACATATAGTCGTACGAATGCTCGAGATTATCGACCAGACTTTGCGGTTGATATATGGTGATTAACCCCCAAACAATCAATCGATCAATCAACAATCGGTCAAGGCATTCAACCAAATAATCGATATAGACGATCGATCAAGCACGATCAATCAATTCAATGACACATATTCGATCCGATTGCACACATTTAAATCCAATTTGTATGTCCATTTAACAATAATTAATTTGATTTAGCAAGAATCAATCCCAACTCGTTGATCGATTGTATGCTCGTCTTTAACCTATCACTCGCTCTCGATTAAGCAATAACAATCATCTTGTCAACCAATTTAATCCCAAATAGCCATAGTTGAATGAATTTAACTAATTAGGGCCATTTAACCTAAACCAAAGTTCTAACCTAAACCGACTCTAATTAATCTACCTACACACCCTAAAAATCTAATTAAACTAATTCCGAATGCAATTAGCGTCCTAACTAAAGATTAGAGGTCAACTCACAGTCAACTACACGAAGGCGAGTGCGGCGGCGATCCTTGAAAATCTTCGGCGCGAACATCGAAACACGGGCTTGGACTCATGAACATTTGGCCCACGAATCTCGGCCACTAGGCCCAAAATCTCGGCCCACTTGGCCTACGGACTGGGCACGCGGGCCAGGAATAGTGGCACACGGGCCCGGACACACTGGCTCACGGCCCAGGCCATAACAGGCCACAGCCCACGGAAATGGCCCGCGACACAGGCCCAAAACAGGGCACTCACGGACAGAACAGGCCAGGCACGGGCAGGGCTGGGGTGGCTGTTCTTGGGGTCTCGTGATGGCTCAGCGGGCTGAGGGAAGGTCGGTCAAGGCTGGGGGGGTCGTCCGAGTGGTTGAGAGTGGCGACGACGAAGGGTGAACGGCGGCGTAACAACCGTGGCAGCGGCAGTGTAGAGCTGGACAGAGAAGGGTGCGAAACTGGGGAGCGGAACCAGGGGTCTTCGGGGTTGTCCTCGTCGGTTCTGGCCTCCTTGGGCAGCTGCAAGTGGCGGGGAGACTTGGCAGGGGCGTGAGAGGGTCGGAGGTCGGCGGAGGAGGTCGGAACTAGCGGCGGCGGCAGTGGACTGAGGCGGAACAGCAGCAGCAGTGCTGACGGACCCGAAACAGGGGCCGCCGGGTTCTGCAGGGCTGTCCCACGGCTTCTGGGCTGTCCGCTGGTGGTACGAGGGGTTCAAGGCAGCTGTAGGGGCGTCGGTGTGGTGGTGGGTGGTCGTCGGTGGTCACTGGAAGTAGCAGCAGCAGCACAGAAGCCGCAGCAACAGAACCGGGCCCGAAACAGGGCAGGGCTGGCTGTTTGGACTTCGGGGTTGCTCCGGGGTTTCTGTGACGGCGTGCGACAGAGCTGAGGTGGTGGAGTTGCGTCGGAGTAGGAGGATGGAGGGCGTGGTGGTCGAAGTAGGCGGTGGTGGTGGCTGAGGACGCACAGGGAGGGTGGAACAGACAAAAAAATCGGCGCGGGAGCAGGGCCAGAACAGGGGAGCTGATCTTCAGGGCTGTTCCGAGGCTACTGCGGCAACGACAGCGGTGTTCGGAGATGGTGGTGGGGTCGCTGCAGTGGAGGAGGAGAGGGTGGTGTGAGGTGGTGGGTTGGCTTGCACGAAAAAGGAAGGAGCAATGGATGAGAGGGGCTGGTCGTCCACCAAGATGACAGAAGAAGAAGGGCGGTGGGAGAGAGAGAGAGAGAGAGAGAGAGAGAGAGAGAGAGAGCCTACCCTTTTTGACTTTGGGGCTAAAGATGGGATGAGGTGGATCCCATTTCATCAAATTCTTTGTCTTGACACCCATGAAAATCCTAAGGACATTTTTGTCATTTCAAAATTTGGCTGAGGGCAAAATGGTCATTTTGCAACTATGGGTAAATTGAACATCCGACAATCCGACAGAAGGTATTCTAGTCTAATCTCAGGTAGATTTGGTCACAACGAGGCTCGGGTACGAGAATTTCTAATTCTAATGCGTGACGACTAACCGATCGAAATCTAATCCAATTCAATCGACGATTCAGAAAATTCCAATCTCCGATACCTAATTCCTTGAAATCTAATTTTGAACAACAAACTGGAATTCATAGGCATTCCATAAACCGAATTCTACTATTAAACAGATGTCGAATTTCCAGGGCGTCACACCCAAAGGCCATTATCACTAGATATCGTTTTGCAAATTGATTCAGGCTATGAAATCAATTGACACATGGAAATGAGAGACATAGACAAAGACTCGCAAATGTACGTTGAAAACGTACGTGTACAAAGCATCATACAGTGAAACCAATCAATTAAGATAACCTTAAAAAAAGATTAGATCATAATGAAAAGTTCCCGAGTTTATCAAACAGCGAATGAAATTTAAATTGTGATATTCCTGACACAGGTCCAGCAGTGTTCTTGTGTACTGGCAAATGTACACTCACGTCACGTGTGTGCGAAAAATTGACATACAAAAATTTAAGCAAAATCACTTTGTCATGAAATATTCGTCTTATTGAATAACTGAAAGAAACTATACAAAATATGTGGAAATGGAAAATTATTTTAAGATTTAATGTCTTTTGAGGAAATTTGTTGTAATTGTGAGATAGAAGATATCCACATTTTAATATCGAAATGCTTGAGGGATATTCAATTACGCATTTGTCCAGGTACAAAAATGCTTGTCAACTAAGTAAGCAACGATGTTTTAGGGAAAAAAGAGCGGTTAAATCTTTTAAAAGGAAGAGGAATTCCTTACATTACACAGTTTGACATATTGCAACGGTGCTCTGCCGATCGCACATCTTATATTATGGTAGATGCGCAACCGAAATTAAAAAAAGAAGTAGAAAAAAAAAGTGGGATTTGCTTGCTAATCTTATCCCACACAAGTGGGTTTTACTGCTGAAGTTGGAGATTGCACAAATATGTTATTCGGTTTCAATCACGAAATGTATGGTTGGATAAAACTCTGTCACTATGATAGAATTATTTAAATATTAAACCGCGCATTTATTTAACAACTTAAATTTTTAGAACAGATGTCATTGGTGCACAAAATCCGGGATGGTATTAAAGTAGGAACTCCTGAATTCAAATCATTGCAAATCTCATTTACCTCCCCAATTAAATATTTCCACGCTTAGAAAAATTTTTAATGATGGTAAGAGAGGATAATCAATAGCAATTAAGGGTGTGCTTGTTAGCATTTCTGTTCTCGAGAATAATTTATTTTTAGAAATTTATTTTTTTTAGATTTGTATTCCCTGGATGAGTTTCCGAGTAGAATAACACATTTGGTAAATTGCAAAAAATTTCTATTCTAGACACAGAAAAAGAATAGAAATGTTTTTGGCACGACTATAAAAATTTTATTATGAATTTTTTTCATTTAATTATAGTGGAGACTTGACAATTCATGTTTGAATAAAATTAGACTTTTATAAGAACTTAAATGATCAAGATGTTCTAAGATGGCCTTAGAAAATCAAACGTAATAGATAGTAGTGGTGTCAAAAATGCCCAAGCTGGCCCGACCCGACCCCTTTTTGGGTTGGGTCGGGCCATGTTATGAGAAATGATTTCATGTAGTTTGTCTGTTCGGGTCGGGTTTTGGTTTTTTTTTTTTTCCTTTTTTTTGCACTTCTTCTTCATCTTCCCTTCTCACCATCAATCCCAAGAATTCTAAAAAATTTCCATAATTAGTCAAAAAATAATACTCAAAGATCCAATCCAAAAATGATAATATATAACTGCGCCCTCCTAGTCGATTCCCACTGCACCCACCTCCGATAAACAAAAAAATAGGACTTAATAAAACTCAAGTATTAATATAATTTACATATGTTGATTCAAAGCAATCAAATACGAATTTAAATGTTCTTCCATTCTTGTCAATTCGTTCATGTTGCATACAAATTTCTCATTGCGTCTTCTGTAAAATATTTCTGAGCATGTTGAAAGAAAATCTTAATGAAAGTAGAAATTAAAAAGAACTCAAATCGGTTATTTTGAATTTACCTTACATTATTTTGATGATAAGTATACTAAAGAAGCCAAAGATATAAATGGTAGAAAAAGGAGGCCTTGCCCAACACCCGACCACTTAGGTAGATGCAGGTTAGGTATCGGGTCGGGTTGAGAAACAGTGAACTTGTTTCTATAAAATGACCTTATTTCTCTTTTTGTTCTTGGGAAAAAAATTAATTTTTTTACTTTTTGTTTCTATTCCAAATCTATTCCCTGACTATTAATTTATTCCGGAGAATAGAACAATTAACAAATTGATTTATGTTCTTTTTTTGTTTCGAGGAACAAAATAACAATAGAAAAATAAAAATGTTACCAAACACACCCTAAAAGACTTATGATTACAATATGGAATGCGTGGAACAATTATAAATGTGTACATCGCTTTTCGAAGTTGGACTTATCCGCAATATGCCAGTTCAACCAAATTCACATAAACCTTTTGTTATGTGAAATTGGGGTTGTCATAATATGCCATTGCACATACTTGGTGTATGCTCGAAGAAAGGGAAGGAATAACTCCCTTCCACAATTTGTCTATCAGTAAGGTTTTAAGCAAAAGACTATTGGAATTCGAGATAAGTATGCTATCGTGACACTCGAGCCCTTACTCGTAGCCATTAAATGTGATTGCCCATTAGTCAATGTATATCATTAATATCCATCGTAAGAATCTCTTGGCCTTTGAAAATACTTAAAAGTGGCAAGTGAAAAACATGCATGCTGAACCAGCTTATCTTATGAGATAAAGATTGTAATTCTATCATTCATTACAATAGCGCAAGGCTTCGAGGAGAGAGATGTACACTATTTGAAAGAACATAATAGAAGTTTGGAAAATTTTCTCTTCTCCCAACTCTGTCTTTTAATTAGACATCGCCTCGATTTATACAGTTGAGGTTAATGGTAATACATACATTTTTTATGACCAGTATGTCTAGGACAAAGGATATTGCAGGTTGGTAAGAAATTTGACAAGACTGACAAAAGCTTGAAAAAACTCGGTACAAACTCAATAATACATTATAAGACAACCCGAACATTTTGGATAAGGACTTCCTTGCATGCATATGAGCGCTTATTTCGGGATCTTAGAGACCTTAATATGAAAACCACCTCGGAACTCCAACGCGGGAGTTCGAACAACTTCTCCTCCCTTTACCTTTACCCACCTGTGTGAAATAAATCTTCAAGCTAAGGAGGAGATTTAGGAAGATGCCGAATATAAGGAGGAAAAGTTAAGACATAATGTATCATGCGCCATAATAAGCAACTACTATATTATGTGCTGCTTCTTCATTTTGTGTAACTGTATACCCATCTTTTGTCACTTGGACAGGGATTAAGAAAGGGGAAATTACAAAAAAAAGTCCTAAACCTATTGCAATTGTGCCAATTCAATCCTAAACCTTTTTTCTTTGCCGATTTAGTCCTAAACATTTTGCAATTGTACCATTTCAGTCCATCCAGCGAATTTTGGCTGGCTAGCGACCTAATATTTTCATATTTTTTTGAATTTTTTTATGATTTATTTTATAGTTTTTTTTTTTGTTTTTTCTTTTTGTTTTTCTTTTCCTCCCAACTCACCGCCCCCCTCCCTAGCCCCAGCCCAGCCGGTTGCCATAATCCGGCGATTGGCCAAAGGGGCGTTCGGCCGACTCGCCCACGCCACGGGGGGTCGACCTCACCGTCGCTGGCCGAGGCGGTGACGGCAAGGTCGACCCCAGCCGTAGTAGGGCGAGTCGGCCGGCCGACCCTCCGGCCGCTCACCGGATTATGGCAATTGGCTGGGTGTGGGGGTTGGTTGGGGGAGGGGGGAGGAAAAGAAAAAAGAAAAATGAAAAATGAAAAATTATAAAAGAAATCATAAAAAAATTCAAAAAAAATATGAAAATATTAGGTCGTCGGTCGGCCAATGTCCATGTCGGCGCCAGCCGGTCAAAATTTGCTGGATGAACTGAAACGACACAATTGCAAAAGGTTTATAACTGAATTAACAAAAAAAAAAAGTTTAGGACTGAATTGGCGCAATTGCAATAGGTTTAAGACTTTTTTGGTAATTTTTCCGATTAAGAAACTTGTAAGGAATCTAATCTCAATTTTGAATGTAACGAAACATAAGATTGAAAATAGTAAAGATGTGATGACACCATGGTGCACATCAAGGCCATTTGTTTGTAATTTGAGCATAATGTCATTGTAGAGTTTACCTATATTTTGTCACCAGAACTTGGAGAAATACAGCATACAAAGCTTTGGTAAATTCAGCTCCAGCGCATGGCCTCCCACCCCCTCCAAAGGGTATATAATAATTCGCTGTCACTTTTTCGATATCCTCTTGCTGTTAATGTAGATGCAAATGGAGGAAAGAGACAAGAAAAGAAAAAACAAAAAGAAGAAGTTGTTTTAGATAAAAAATAATGAGTCAAATTCAAGCTGACACGCCAAATGTATTGGAGAAAGTGTGGCTAATAGGTAGGCCACAGACAATACTCTCTGAAAATATTTAGAATCATGTATATATCTCGGAATATTAAGGAATATACTTCTCTAGAAACACCTCCTTGCTAAACCTACAAAATAGTCAAAGCTCTCGTTTGAGCAAGTGTGCTTGGCTCCCATAATTGAATGTGTGCACATAAGTGTGCGTAAGACGTTCTCCTAACCGATATCATAAGAGAGCGCCTCTAATAGCAAGAGCGTGTCTTCTCTAAGTGAGCTTTGTGTCTTTCTCAACAAGCGGTATCAGAGCCACGCTTCGGGACCAACAAAGGTGTCTCATCTCGGTTATTACCTTATTAGCAAATCGATATTGTGAAATGGGGCATGTGTGAAGATCAACTGTTACCTTCCATCTCGAGGGATTAAAGACTAGGGGATCTACAAAAGCTTCGGGGTTCAGATGTAGCCCAGTTTGAACCATGATAATCGTCCAATCTTTAGGGATTATGTATCCTGTCAAACAAAGATAGAAATTCATACAGTTTCGTGTTCTGATGTTGCTGACTTAACGGGAGATATATAAGAGACTTTACCCTTGTAGTGAATGTCTTTAAGTGCTCTTCTAACAATGCCGGGCGAAATGCTTGCCAATCTGAATGATTCATTGATCACCTGTATATCATTTCAATAGTTCATTATATACAGTCTTTAGATATACAGAGAAAAGTTCCAACAAACGGAGAGGAAAGAAGGAATCTCCATGACTCACTCGCGTCGTGTAAGCCATCGATTTGTATTCTTCCCACGTAATTTCTTCTCTTCCCGAAATCCTTCGGTTGCGAAGCGCTTCCTCATTTTCCTTCTAATGAAATGGCGGTGAAAAGCTTTCTCATGAGAGGTCATCTTGGTTTGGTTGCAAGAAGTCCACCTCTGGCGGCCAATTGGTCACCAGAGGTCATCCTTTTGGCAACCGAAAATGAAACTTGGTAGCAAAATTTTGGTCTCTGATATATGTGGATGAACTTATTGAGAATCCATGGTAATTAACTAACTTACGATTAGTTCTTGAACCACTTGAGGGCTTTCTGAGATGAGCTTGATGGTCATGGCTAAACCGGTGGATACCGTTTCGAGGCTAGCGACCATAAGCGCAACCATCACGTAGGTAACCAAGTCACGCGTGAGAAGCGTCTGAGTTTTCATGTCCTCCAGGAGATGGTCAAGGAAGTCTCTCTTGCGTGTTACCGGTGACGCCATTCTTTCAGCGATCTCCCGCTCAATGGTGTTCATTAGCTTCTTTTGACTCTGTCATTCAAATAGGCCATGAGAAGTTCAGAGCAGGAGGAATAGTTCGTGCGGAAACCAGGTTCATGTCAGCACGGTGTATGCAAGCCGATAGATCATGTTGAATTAATGCATATCAGACCCAGAGAAGGATGGCAAATAGAATCAGAAGATTTTCACCCTTGAACTCTTGTGAAAGGTCGTGCCGGGAATGTTTATTGGGAGAGACATGAGACCTTGATAGAGTCTGCGGATGTCCTCCGCTAGATTTTCCCCTGATCTCTCGGCATCGTAGCTAAATAAACATTTTGCAGTCAAATTGAACACCATCTGCCAAATCCAAAGGCCATCGATGTTTTAGCCTAGGAGACGGTTGTAACCATATCGATCAAATAATTGAAAATCTATCAAAATAACATCAGATTCTTACCGCTGCACAATCACGTTTCACCTCAATGAATTCTCGAGTTGACCAAGCATCCAAGGCTTTCTCAACTATGGCTTGAAATTGAGGAAGGAGCTCATCTCTGAGTCTCTCGGGACCAAAGTGATTCCGGACGACATTAGTAACGTGTTTGTGTATGTACCCAGTTGCATTCGTCTTAACTTCTAAGCCGGTAGTAGTATCGTGACCTAGGAGCTTAGCAAACGCATCTAAGTACCACATCTCGACCAATTTCCCTTCTTTGCGAAGAACGAATCTATTGAACTCGGGATCTGCCGATACCACCGCCGGTCAGCCCACCAAGTTCGTTTTGAACAACGTCCCATACCTAAAAGAGAAAAACAAAACACCAACAGAGTTCAGACCCAGAACCACAAGCATGCACCTCCATCATCACCATGCAGTCTGCTACAGTCTGCCATACCTATTAGTTCTCTTCTTGAGGAAAGGAGGTATGTCGATGGACTTGGCGGGGATGAAGAACGCAATGGTCTCTCCTATGAATGGAAACCCCATGGAACCAGGAGGAAGCCTTCCCCTACTGGAATGGACTCTCCATTTGTACTTCCAGTGGGAAACTGCAATTACAGCAAGAGCCAAAAGGCCTATGACAATCTCCAATGTTGGAATGAACCACATCTTCCACTCACAGCTAAATGTCGATTTGTTTGGTGGGGTTTCCCCTTAATATCTCAAGAAGAAATTAAGTGGCAATGGAAATCTGTGATCTATCTTAGATAAAGGGGCTTTACGCAGCTGGGTGTCGCCATATTTATAGGATGGGGGGACCAGCGATCAACGACAAGAACGTCCATCTTGTTCTCACTTCGCGTTCATCATTCTCGCTTTTGACGTTCTCCATTCCAGCTCCTTCTCTCTCTCTCTCTCTCTCTCTCTCTCTCTCTCTCTCTCTCTCTCCCAAATAATACAAAATGCATTTCCTTCCTTTCCTGAATTTCATCGCCCAAAATGAATCTTTTTAGGACGAAAATACGGCAAAAAGACAATCACAAATTATGTTCACCTCGTGATACCCATGCCGCCTAATTTTTTTTTTTTGGGCATCACCGAAATCCCGAACTTATATCGGTGCGGCAAAAGTATCGAACTTATATGTTTATGTTAGGAGTGAGCATGATTTTAGAGTAGAATCTCGAACTTGAAACCGAACTTGTCACATTCCAAGTTTCAGTGTATGCAGAGTAGGTTCAAGTTTTCGGGTAGGTGAAACTTGGAACCTCCTTCAACATGGTGTGAGAGCCATATTATAACGGTCTAGGCCCACCACGCTTCCGCTGCGCCACTTGCAAGATATTGTCCGCTTTAGACATACAGTCCTCATGGTTTTGTTTTTCCGAGGGTTGCCCATACAACTCTCAGAAAACGCATCTTGCAAGTTTAGAAGGACCCAATACATATAAGCCATCCCAAGACCTTCTCTCTAAGCAATGTGGGACAAAGAGTCATGCACACCCCCTCTCTTTGGGGATGTTACATACTCCCCCCCATAGCGGCATAGCGTTCTGGCTGTGCCCTCGGCAGCACCAGCGAGCGCCCATTGCGGTCCACACATGCTGTCGAGAGTTGGCTCTGATACCAACCGTAACGTTCTAGGCCCACCACGCTTCCACCGTGCCACTTGCAAGATATTGTCCGCTTTGGACACACAGTCCTCACGGTTTTGTTCTTACAAGGGCCGCCCATACAACCCTCGGAAAAAGCTTCTTACAAGTTTAGGAGGATCCAACACATACAAACCATCCCAAGACCTTCTTCCTAAGCAATGTGAGACAAAGAGTCATGCACACCCCCTTTCTTTGGGGATGTTACATATCTTAAACGGGGATGTCATGCCCCGCACCCATCGGGCACGTCGACATCCCTTCTCGGTCGTTAAGTTGTGACGTCCCGGGACGTGTCACCGACCCATTTAAAATTTTATCTTTCAATTAAGCGCATGCGGAACGTGTTACTTCCCCAAACACTATTAAAAGCGATAATAGGGATAGCCAAATCAATCAACATCTGCAAAACAATACTTTTATTTATTTATCTTGTTAATCCTGGGAAATACGTATATACAAGCCCTACGTCAAGGCCACTTCCTACAATCATCAAAAGATACCAGATCAAGGTTGGGGTTAATACTACTCCATACTACAAAAAAAGGAACTGACGTTCATGTCCACCTCCGAACAAGCTCTTCATCGCTAGGGTCCTAAAAAATGGTTAACGACAACGAGTGTGATATAATCTAGATAGGATATGATAAAAAAATCATAGGATTTTGTCTTATCCTATTTATTATTTGGTGAACTACGGATATAATGTCGGATACTTAGAGGCAAGGCACAATTGATGTCGAATGAAATTATTCAATGACGAGTTCTGATGAGTGAGTTATTTTTTACCGGAGGTTTATGCCATATAAATTCAGGCACAACATCGATTGAGTAGGTCCATTATCAAGGGTCTTGGTTTGGAGTCGTATACTTTGAAAATGACCCGTTGGCCTTGTTCACTGTCTTATCGAGTAAGTAAACAAGTGTTGAAGAATGGAATTTATCAGTCTCTTTTCACAAGATGAAGATGCACTTATGCAAGTCGTCCAAGAGAGCTCTCTTGAAAGTCGATAATAAACCTTGATTTATTCATTGCATGTCGAGACCCTTTTTAAATGTTGAAAAGGTTCAAGCGATGAAAGAACGAGGGACACGATCTCATATCACACCAAAGTCTCAATTAGAGAACAAGGTCATGGAGATATCCGATTTTGCCTCCGGAGACCCAAGCATGGCGCCGCCGGAGAGGCATCCACATTGATGGTCATCGCCATCGAAGAGGCAGCCCCCCGTTGGAGAGGCGGCTCGGCACGACGGAGGGAGAAGAGGTTGTGGTTGTGGAAAAACTTGGTTCTTCTCATGTTTTATTTCTTGATAAATTTTGCCCAAGTCTATCACACCTCCTCTCCTAGGATATTTTTATCCTGAATATATCCCATTTATCTAATCATGAAGATCTATCAAATAAAAGATAGGATATATCCTATCATGATGACCAAATGCAGCCTTAGAGAGTTACTTCATGCCTTATTAAGAAAGAAAGCATGGATAACAAATTCTAGATATTAATTTTTGTATTCGCCTTTATACCCTTTTCATGTCACAAAATAGAATAAAAAATATGGGCAAAACCGATACGTCCTTGATATGGGCATTTTTATTAGTGTGAAGTAACACCTGCTAATAAGGAAGGATATCATTGACAGCTTTTGATCTGGTATGGGTTACAATTATGGAAGGATATCATTGGTTATCAATTTCCAAGTATATATACGTGAAAGATTTTAAATACACGTAATATTTTTGTGGATTGGCAATCAATTCAAAGGGATGATACTTTCAATAGATGAATAACTCTATTTGTGGAAGCCTAAATTTTAGTGTTTGGGCCACCAAATCTACGGGAACTCTGATTGATTCACCCCAATGGTAATTGATCTTTTCTACAACGGCTGGCTTGGAGGTTGATCCTCTTGAAAATTGTCCAAAGGGAAGTTTCAACGCTGAGGAGTATAAAAGGAAATCAAGACGTCAACAGAAGAGAAGCGATCAAAAGCTCAAAAATCCAAATTTAGAGAGCTTTACATTTTACATTTGCTTTTTGTGAGATTCACATTGTAATCTTTCGAGAAGTGTAGCAGTGTTATAGGTTGTGCTTAGGTGTCAGATAGTGAGATCTATCAACTCGGATAGAAGCAACACTAGCTTCGGAGAGACATATTTGAGTATAAGCAGCACATTCTATTGTAACTTCAAGAAAATGTTTAGTGGAATCAAGCCACTAGGCTGTTACCGTAGGAGAGTGGATATAGGCTCACACCAAACCGAACCACTATAAAGCTCTATGTGCAAGGTTTTCTACCTATCTATTCATATTTACTTATTATTAATAGAAATTTTTGCACTGCTAAATATTACCATAACACTGAACCTATTCACACTCTATTTTACTCGGCCATGCTCATATTCAACTTGACCTTTCTAATTCCGCATTTACTCGTCAAGTTTCTATAAAATCACTTATTCACCACTCTCTAAGTGCTTATGCTAACCAATATCAGGGCGTCTTCTAAATATCGGGTCATTGGGAGGGCATCTTTGCACTCACCGAAGCAATCGCATTGTTTTCTCCAAGGATGGCCTTTTTAGATTTGTTTTATTTAGATCGTCGGTCCATCTGTCATCAGAAAGTGAAAGCAGGTTTATCCCTGAAAGCCTTAAGAAGGTGCAATCATCCTACTTGTCATATATCAATGGCATTGAAGTTGAATAGATAGATTCAAACACCGGCAACATGGCCAGCTCGGCCCGATCTATGGTAATTCGGTCTTCTCAAGTCGTCTGACTCTATATATCTTCCAACTCATTGAAACACATTACATTTTCCATGACAAATTGATACTAGCGAAGCCTCATGCATTAATTGTCACTTTTTTCTTGTTTGTAGCATGGCTCTATTATTCAACTTAATTAATACTCCATTTGTTTCGCAAAAAAACGAACAAGTTAAACAACATATTCTAAAAATATAGCTGCATGTATCACTTGAAGTTAGTCAATGAAAAATATTCACATTATCGATAAGGAGTTTATGTCTAAACATTTTTTGTGGACGATGAAAATTTTTTCGTTCATTTTATTTTTGCAAGCGATATAAAGTGATCATTTTTGAGAAAATGTTTCTCAAATTCTTTATTTTCTGCAAGACAAATGCACTCTAATTGGACTATTGGAGTCCCGAAATTTCTCACAAGAAAAATTGTTTTCATTCAAAATAATAAAGTTGACACTGCAACCGATGCATACAACTCGCTTGCGAAATAGAGACAAAGAAAAAATATTCGCGAGTTCTTGCTAAAAATTAAAACTCTTCAGGGAAATCTATATCTATATTACATAAGAAGCAAAACTTCGAATTTTGGTGTCCCTCCCAAATTTACAATTATATCCTCACATCTACAATTAACTTACGAAGTTAGTGAAGTAGTCGAGGAGTGATATGGCCTTTTACCAATTCGTTGCCATAACTTGTTTTTTTTTCTTTGGTCGAAGTTGTCATAAATATAACTTACGAAGTTTCCATCTATAAAGATCAATCCGATGGGGATCTGACTAAATTGGAAAGAGGGGCGGAAAAATATCAAGCGACCGTGGCACAACGGATGACAGCAAGACATGGTGGCTACGCTAGTTCTTATTATTGAACAAAATATCTCTCATTAATTTCCTACAAATTTTTGTTATCCAATCTAGTTGCGAGAATTTCATCCTAGGTTTCTTTGGGTATATGCTGGTTTATTTGGCCCGACGCAGGATGATACATTTTGTATCGGAACCGTGCTCTCATCGGAGCAACCAAAAACACCTTTAGATTCAAGAGATAGCGTGGATCTCTCATCTTGTCAAACTACAATGCCCAAGAAATTTGACATACAATTGCAATTTACTTGAAGTAGTTAGCATGATTTTGGTTTTGACAAAGAGTTGAGGTTGATACTAAGGACGGATTTGCTCTTGTATAGAGCCGCGATACATTGGAATCATTGTGATCATTTACCGAATATTTCAAACGAAATGATGAGTACGTAGAGTTGGGACTGCGAACATTGTAAATTAGCGTGCAGATTATGTTGTAGTTGAAGAAGCCTCCCGGTCCAAATACAGAGAACGTTCGACCGTTGACCTGAGCGCATCATTTTATGTTTTTTAATGTTTTGTTTGTTTATAATTCCAAGAATTGTGATTGCTGTCGACCGTTACCATCCCACTGAGCTTCATACTGAACGATACGCCTATAAATTCACGTCTATTTCAATTTTCCGTTTATTTTCGTTGCCTTTTTTTTTTTTTTAAAAGAAGCTGAACTTATTGTGACAGGTCTTCTCGTTGACCTTGATAAGCGGCATTGTAAATCAAAGCCCTTCAACACTTGTCCTAGTCACCACAACAAGAAGGGAAAATGACAGAAGCAATATCACTCATGAACTTTAATTTTGTTTAATTGACTATATGAAAATATTTAATGTTGTCCTTTTATTAATTCAAGTTCAAAGGCATTGAACAATTTAATATACTTTAGGGACTATAATATAAACAAAAAGTTTAGGGGCCATATTGAATAAATTAAAAGTTCAAGGACAACATTGCATATTAGAATAAAGTTCAATGACCATATTGAACAAGTTAAAATTCAAGAACCACATCGCTCCATGCGACAAAGTTGAAGAATCATTTTAGGGGGAAATTACCAAAAAAGTCCTAAACCTATTGTATTTGTGTCAAATTAGTCCTAATTTTTTTTTGTCAATTCAGTCCTAAACTTTTTGTAATTGTGTCAATTTAGTCCTAAACTTTTTTTTGGCCAATTCAATCCTAAACCTTTTGTAATTGGGTCAATTCAATCCATTATGCCAATTTTGGTCGGCCGACACCGACATGGTTGCCAGCGGTCTGTCAACATTAGGGGTGTGCCTGGTCCGGATCGGTCCGGTCTCGGCATGAAACCGAGGATAGAACCGTAGTCCCGGTCCCGGCCCAGTGGGACCGCTAACTATTGAAAATCTAGTCAACTTAATAAACTATGCCGTGGTAAAAACATAGCGACTCGCTATGACTTTTATGATCGACGAACTTGATCAAAATGTTCGAATTCAATACCAAATCCAGCCATTACATGATAAAAACATCACCAACCGCACTCAAAAAAGCCTACAGAGAGAAAAGATGACTAAAAACAAGATGGAAAATAAGACTAAAAAGAGAGTCTTGAGGAGGAGAGTGCGACCTTGCAAGGTTGGGAAAAAAATGGGTAGTGGACTTTTATTATTCTGTTTTGTTTTCAAATTTTTTTTTTGCAATTGTATATATTTATATATAAATAATTATATATTATTGGCGGTCCGGTTTGGGCCGGGCCGGTCCGATCCCAATACAAGAAACCCGAGGACCGGATCGCCCGATCACTGGTCCCATTTATTGGGACCGGGGACCGGACCATCCACCTCAAGGACCGGACCAACTTGGCCGGTGCAGGCCGATCTCGGGCTGGTCCGGGCCGGTCCGGTCCAGTTTATACACCCCTAGTCAACATAGTATTTTAATAATATTTTTAAATATTGTAACTTTTTTTTTATTTTCTTTATTTTCTTCTCCTTCCTCTATCTTGCGACGGTGAAGAATGAAGTCGACGATGATGACGAATAATCTCGCTTGAACTATTTCATCTCATGACCGAGAAGCTGACACGAAATGTCCCTCCCCTCTCCTCCATCACCTTCATCGTCATCGTACTCCCATCTTTCCCTCATGGCGGCTTGTTCATCCTCGAGCATCTAATACCGGCAAACAGGGCAAGTCTCGAGCCTTGTCGGTGGCTAGGGGGCAACCTTTGCCTAAGGCCGGTGAGGCCAGCCGTCGCCTCTAACAATGGCCTGAGGAAGAAGAAGAAGAAGAAGAAGAAGAGGGGAGAGAGAAAAAAAAAAAAAAAATTGAAAAATAAAAAAATTATTAAAATATTATATGATCGGACGAACGATCTCAGCCGGCCTTCACGTCAGCGTCGAAAGCATTAAAATACCTAATTTAGTACTTTTCCCTCATTTGTATCCCTACCCCCAGAAGCATTAAAATATTTGATTTGATTATGAAAATTAGGGACATACCATCGCAAGCATGTATGCATTCGGGCTTTGAATTTGACCAATCGTTCCTTTCCCATGCCTGCAGTTAGCTATTTAATAAACCATGATGTCAGTTCAGCCTTGGCACAGAAAGCTAAGTCCATTGACCATCACTAATGAGCAGTTTAGGGAAATATCATAATCACCGTCGATCTACTAGACTTTTACCTAATCACTAGAAATCGCCGGAATTCACGGTTTACATACACCCATAAGATTGCGTAGAATCAATAATAGCTCGTCACATGGATCTTTTAGGTTGAAGTAATAATGATCTGTTTCTTAATCACGCTGATCGAGTGGTTTGACATTGAACGATCGTAAGATTTAAATAAATCTTTTCCCACTTGAATATCGTTGCCACCTAATAGCAAAGTCAAATGGCAAGAGCAGCTCAACCTCCGCTGGTTTCATCATATAATTCCAAGAGTTTGCTATTGGTCTTCATCGTGTTTAACCTCAATGTCTTATCCCGGCCGCCACCAAACATTTAGCTTTTATTGATGATGTGGTCGAAGCATTTACAAAATTGACTGAATACATAAAAATATAAAATCAGTAGCGGAGCGGTGGACATTAGTACCCGAAAAATTCGAATAAACTACATAAAAAGAAAATCAAGTTCAATTCCTCTTTCCTCCGCAACAAAATATCTTTCGCTGAAAGTAACACTTCAGTTTTTAAGTTAAAGAAGGTAGATTATGTGACAACTACGCATGCGTAATATCACATGAGAGCAGCAAATCAACTACTTGAATTTTAATAAGACTGCACAAACGCAAGCCCTAACAAATTTAATCGACCACAAAACTTGTAAAATACAAACTTCACAGCCGGACCAGACGACAAGCTATGTCGGAATTCAAACGATGACAAGAAACATAAAAACATTAAGATATTACGTAGGAATTCAAGAGACGACGTAACATCCAAGATAAAGATACACCCTATAATTTAATTGATAATGCGGATCTGAATACTACTTCTAAGAAGCACGCCATAGATTAATTTGGCATCCCTACCAACCAGCGTTTCTATATTATCCACCATGAGGAAGTGCTCTCGGGGCCGGTCCGGGAGCAGCATGTCACTAAGATCTAGGTCGAGAAAGGGTTATCGCACCGTGTGCTGCACCTCTTTCAGGCTTGGTTTCTCAATGACCATGGCGTGCTATGTGGTCCGCTACGGAGACATGAGGGACCGCTTAATCCGTGCCCTTACGTCCCCTCTTGGGATCCCATGGATTTGGCTATGCCGGATGGGGAGGTAGTGGACTCCGAGTCCAACATGGAGTCAAAGCCCTCTTTTGGTAAGGGTTCTAGGGCTTAGGCGTGACAGCCCTCTTTTTGGAGCCCCGTGGATGTCAAGACAAGGAAGATGTAGGATTTTGGAGTAGATGAGAGTTTAACCTTATCCCGATACTCGAGCCCTTACTCTTAGTCATTAAATGTGATTGCCCATTAGTCAATGTATTTGATTAATATCCATCTTAAGAATCTCTTGGCCTTTGAAAATACTTAAAAGTGGCAAGTGAAAAACATGCATGCTGAACCAGCTTATCTTATGAGATAAAGATTGTAATTCTATCATTCATTACAATATCTCAAGGCTTAGAGGAGAGAGATGTACACTATTTGAAAGAACATAACAGAAGTCTGGAAAAAATTTTCTTCTCCCAACTGTCTTTTAATTAGACATCGCCTCGACTTATACAGTTGAGGTTAATGGTAATACATACATTTTTTATGACCAGTATGTCTAGGACAATGCATATTGCAGGTTGGTAAGAAATTTGACAAGACTGACAAAAGCTTGAAAAAAAACTCGGTACAAACTCAATAATACATTACAAGACAACCCGACCATTTCGGATAAGGACTTCCTTGCATGCATGTGAGCGCTTATTTCGGGATCGTAGAGACCTTAACATGAAAACCACCTCGGAACTCCAACGCGGGAGTCCGAACAACTTCTCCTCCCTTTACCTTTACCCACCTGTGCGAAATAAATCATTAAGCTAAGGAGGAAATTTAGGAAGATGCCGAATTTAAGGAGGAAAAATTAAGACATAATGCATCACGCGCCATAATAAGCAACTACTATATCATGTGCTGGTTTTTCATTTTGCGTAACTACATACCCACCTTTTGTCACTTGGATAGGGATTAAGAAACTTGTAAGGAATCTAATCTCGATTTTGCATGTAAAGAAACAAAAGATCGAAAATAGTAAATATGTGATGACACCATGGTGCACATCAAGGCCATTGTTTGTAATTTCAGCATAATGTCATTGTAGAGTTTACCTATATTTTGTCACCAGAACTTGGAGAAATACAGCATACAAAGCTTTGGTAAATTCAGCTCCAGCGCATGGCCTCCCACCCCCTCCAAAGGGTATATAATAATTCGCTGTCACTTTTTCGATATCCTCTTGCTGTTTATGTAGATGCAAATGGAGGAAAGAGACAAGAAAAGAGAAAAAAAGAAGAAGTTGTCTTAGACAAAAAATAATGAGTCAAATTCAAGCTGACACGCCAAATGTATTGGAGAAAGTGTGGCTAATAGGTAGGCCACATACAATACTCTCTGAAAATATTTAGAATCATGTATATATCTCGGAATATTAAGGAATATACTTCTCTAGAAACACCTACTTGCTAAGCCTACAAAATAGTCAAAGCTCTCGTTTGAGCAAGTGTGCTTGGCTCCCATAATTGAATGTGTGCACATAAGTGTGCGTAAGACGTTCTCCTAACCGATATCATAAGAGAGCGCCTCTAATAGCAAGAGCGTGTCTTCTCTAAGTGAGCTTTGTGTCTTTCTCAACAAGTGGTATCAGAGCCACGCTTCGGGACCAACAAAGGTGTCTCATCTCGGTTATTACCTTATTAGCAAATCGATATTGTGAAATGGGGCATGTGTGAAGATCAACTGTTACCTTCCATCTCGAGGGATTAAAGTCTAGGGGATCTACAAAAGCTTCGGGGTTTAGATGTAGCCCGGTTTGAACCATGATAATTGTCCAATCTTTAGGGATTATGTATCCTGTCAAACAAAGATAGAAATTCATACAGTTTCGTGTTCTGATGTTGCTGACTTAATGGGAGATATATAAGAGACTTTACCCTTATAGTGAATGTCTTTAAGTGCTCTTCTAACAATGCCGGGCGAAATGCTTGCCAATCTGAATGATTCATTGATCACCTGTATATCATTTCAATAGTTCATTATATACAGTCTTTAGATATACAGAGAAAATTTCCAACAAACGGAGAGGAAAGAAGGAATCTCCATGACTCACTCGCGTCGTGTAAGCCATCGATTTGTATTCTTCCCACGTAATTTCTTTTCTTCCCGAAATCCTTCGGTTGCGAAGCGCTTCCTCATTTTCCTTCTAATGAAATGGCGGTGAAAAGCTTTCTCATGAGATGTCATCTTGGTTTGGTTGCAAGAAGTCCACCTCTGGCGGCCAATTGGTCACCAGAGGTCATCCTTTTGGCAACCGAAGATGAAACTTGGTAGCAAAATTTTGGTCTCTGATATATGTGGATGAACTTATTGAGAATCCATGGTAATTAACTGACTTACGATTAGTTCTTGAACCACTTGAGGGCTTTCTGAGATGAGCTTGATGGTCATGGCTAAACCGGTGGATACCGTTTCGAGGCTAGCGACCATAAGCGCAACCATCACGTAGGTAACCAAGTCACGCGTGAGAAGCGTCTGAGTTTTCATGTCCTCCAGGAGATGGTCAAGGAAGTCTCTCTTGCGTGTTACCGGTGACGCCATTCTTTCAGCGATCTCCCGCTCAATGGTGTTCATTAGCTTCTTTTGACTCTGTCATTCAAATAGGCCATGCGAAGTTCAGAGCAGGAGGAATAGTTCGTGCGGAAACCAGGTTCATGTCAGCACGGTGTATGCAAGCCGATAGATCATGTTGAATTAATGCATATCAGACCCAGAGAAGGATGGCAAATAGAATCAGAAGATTTTCACCTTTGAACTCTTGTGAAAGGTCGTGCCGGGAATGTTTATTGGGAGAGACATGAGACCTTGATAGAGTCTGCGGATGTCCTCCGCTAGATTTTCCCCTGATCTCTCGGCATCGTAGCTAAATAAACATTTTGCAGTCAAATTGAACACCATCTGCCAAATCCAAGGCCATCGATGTTTTAGCCTAGGAGACGGTTGTAACCATATCGATCAAATAATTGAAAATCTATCAAAATAACATCAGATTCTTACCGCTGCACAATCACGTTTCACCTCAATGAATTCTCGAGTTGACCAAGCATCCAAGGCTTTCTCAACTATGGCTTGAAATTGAGGAAGGAGCTCATCTCTGAGTCTCTCGGGACCAAAGTGATTCCGGACGACATTAGTAACGTGTTTGTGTATGTACCCAGTTGCATTCGTCTTAACTTCTAAGCCGGTAGTAGTATCGTGACCTAGGAGCTTAGCAAACGCATCTAAGTACCACATCTCGACCAATTTCCCTTCTTCGCGAAGAATGAATCTATTGAACTCGGGATCTGCTGATACCACCGCCGGTCGGCCCACCAAGTTCGTTTTGAACAACGTCCCATACCTAAAAGAGAAAAACAAAACACCAACAGAGTCAAGACCCAAAACCACACGCATGCACCTCCATCATCACCAAGCAGTCTGCTACAGTCTGCCATACCTTTTAGTTCTCTTCTTGAGGAAAGGAGGTATGTCGATGGACTTGGTGGGGATGAAGAACTCAATGGTCTCTCCTATGAATGGAAACCCCATTGAACCAGGAGGAAGCCTTCCCCTACTGGAATGGATTCTCCATTTGTACTTCCAGTGGGAAACTGCAATTACAGCAAGAGCCACAAAGCCCATCACGATCTCCAATATTGGAATAGACCACATCTTCTACTCGAAAGTAAAACAAGACGATTTGGTTGGCGGGGTTTCCCCTTAATATCTCAAGAAGAAATTAAGTGGGAATGGAAATCTGTGATCTACCTTAGATAAAGGGGCTTTACGCAACTGGGTGTTGCCAT
This sequence comes from Rhodamnia argentea, assembly GCF_020921035.1. NCBI lineage: Eukaryota > Viridiplantae > Streptophyta > Magnoliopsida > Myrtales > Myrtaceae > Rhodamnia > Rhodamnia argentea. The sequence continues at coordinate 628,164 of NC_063154.1, read as the reverse complement.
ATTTATAGGATGGGGGGGAGCAGCGATCAACGACAAGAACGTCCATCTTGTTCTCACTTCGTGTTCATCTTTCTCGCTTTTGACGTTCCCCATTCCAGCTCTCTCTCTCTCTCTCTCTCTCTCCAAATAATACAAAATACATTTCCTTCCTTTCCTGAATTTCATCGCCCAAAATGAATCTTTATAGGACGAAAATACGGCAAAAAGACAATCACAAATTATGTTCACCTCGTGATACCCATGCCGCCTAATTAAAATTATAAAAGTGCATTCAAGTCGTAAAACTTGTGAAATTGGTGCAATCGAATCCTTCCTTTAACTTCTTCAATTTGGATTAACAGAAAATATTGACCTTTTTAAGTATTCTACATCTCCTACGTGGTAACGGCGTGGCTAAGAAATTCAAATGTTAATACAAATTCGATTTAAAATAACTCTGCGGATAAGCTAAAAAATAAAACAAAACACTAAAAATGAGGAAAGTTATCATTAATGGACTCGCTATACAAGGAGAGCCCCACCTGCTCAACAAGAAGGCAAAAATCCACCACTTGTTACAGCTGTTGTTGCCGCTATTGCCGCAGCAACTTAATTGAAGAATCTCAGAGGAGATAATCTCATAATTTTAAAGCAAAGCATATGCTTTACTCTTCTCTCTCTCTACATATATATGTATATACACGCCTGAATTTAAGAAGTACACAAGAAGAAATCTATGATCGGCTTCAATTTACAATTGAAGGAACAAATCGCGTATGAGAAATAAGGATGAATATCCTTCTCAGAAAATACGAAGTGTTCAAGATGAAAACTGATGAAACCATCACTTAAATGTTCACAAGATTCACCAAAATTGTGAGTGATCTTGCTAATCAAGGAAAAATATTCACTGATGCTAAAAACGTGAATAAACTTCCAAGACCATTACCAAAAGAGTGGAGCCACGCGAAGACCTTAGTTTGAGAAACATTGAGGATTCAAGCCATTTGCATTTGAGTTGACCAAGCATCTAGGGCTTTCGCAGCCATAGCTTTAAGTTGAGGAAGGAGCTTATCTTCAAGTATCTCGTGACCAAAGTCATTTGGGATAGCCCCAGAAGGAAGCGTAAGGGTTCAAAAATTTCTGCTACAAGCTGGTGAGGGCTTATACGAAGGCGGAAGGTGATAGCGATCCGGCTTCTCTAATCTCCTTCTTTATCCTCGATTCAGTCTCTCACTTCTCCTTTGGACATGCGATTTGCCTGGTAATCGTAATTTGTCAAATGCTAAACATGTAATACTTCAGGAGAGGAATTTTCACACCGATGTACTTTTTTGTGGCACGGGGACCCATATCGACGAGCCCGTGACGCGGGGAACGACAAAGTGAAGAACTCTCTTCTTGTGATCACTTGTAACCATGTCGAATTTATCATGCTTTAATTTGTATCTTGATACTCTCCCTTTCTTTGGTCACATTGACCATCATTTCCCAGTCGTCCCAGTAAACTTGTCACTCATGTTATCTTACGCTAGCAATCACCAAGTCTAGAACTCCCCAATACAGATAACTCTGCAGACTATTGTAATGTACTTCGTGAAAGTCAATATTGGTCTTTTACTTAATCTTTTATCACAATATTGAGGTTTTGAGCTTCCATGACTTTCTAATCAAGTCCATTCGACTTCAAATTTGCTTAATTAGATTTTGATTAATATATTTGAGATTCCATTGACACCATTATCTGCAATTTCGCGTACACAAAGATAGTATTGTCGCGGCACGCCTCAAAATGAAACTCGATGTGATTTGACGGTTTGCTAGGTGCGCGCTTGTAACCCTCTCAGAGTTGGCGCTTGGGCTTCACATGGGCTCTCCAAAGCCCTACTGAAGCTCTCGCGACCCTCGAGATTAAACTCGAGGTGGTTTAGCGGATTGTTAGGCAAGCGCGTGTGTAACCGTCTCACGGTGTGTCGTGATGCTTCCCACGAACTCTCTCAAATCATGATAATCGCAACTTGCTTTGATATCATCAACGGATAAGAGCAGAGTCACCAGTCCATTTTGAGCCAGGTAGGAGCCGAGTAAGGTGCAAAAGGCCGTCTCACTTCTGCGAAGAGATTTTGGATTCGAGAGCTCGGTTACCCTAGTTTTACATCACACCCATGACCGGTACCTTCTCCATTTTAGCAACACAATTTTTTCACGCAATCTTTTCCAATTTTTATTCCTAAACTCAAAAGTCCGTAAAGTATAAATCCTGTAAGCAATGCAATACAAGAATGAGCAACTAAACGTGAACTTTAACTAAAAAGTTTGTGCACTAAAATAACAAAATGCTCCTATCTCTATCATGAAAAAAAAAAGACAAATTACATAGAAGCATTTAAATATTTTTGGTGATCTTTTTTCAGTGAAAAAATGCTTTTGGTACGTAGATGACTCTAGAGCTAACATGCAGCAAAAATGAAATGAAGAAGGCATAAAAAAGAAAAAAAGACAAAGAATAGCAAAAGAATTCTACAAGGGCTGAATCTCATGTTATAGGACATATGACTTGACGGTAAAAGAAGTATTCTTATCAAACCATGATGAAATGATTAAGTAACGTGTATGTCAGTAGAAGATCAATTCAAAACGACTCGAAATTGTCCGAGCGAAAGCGTTCAAGCAGCAAGTCTAACTACGGTGCAAATTTCGACGCCTTCCCACTTCCTACTATAAAATTATGCAAAAACAGGCCCTAAACAAGCGACGAAAATTGGTCTGGTCAGAGGGTATTGAGCCCCAATTCTAGCTGAGTTTTGGCTCCCTTGAGTCAAGAGCTAGACCCCCTATTTGGGAGTATGCAGTATAAATTCGATACCTTTACTTGGGAAGATAGCTAAAATGGAGTTTAAATCCGAGCCCATCAACATATTCAGTTAGACCCACTTTCATTCTAACGCTTAAATCAACGAGTTATAAGCCAACTGATTGTGAAGTTTGTATTTTCCAGACCATGTCGACAATTAAATTTTGGCTCGGTTTGTGTTTATACAATCTTATCAAGATCTAATTAAGTTATTGATTCCCTTGTATCCTGTCAAACAAAGATGGAAATTCATACAGTTTCGTGTTCTGATGTTGCTGACTTAATGGAAGATATATAAGAGACTTTACCCTTATAGTGAATGTCTTTAAGTGCTCTTCTAACAATGCCGGGCGAAATGCTTGCCAATCTGAATGATTCATTGATCACCTGTACATCATTTCAATAGTTCATTATGCAGAGTCTTTAGATATACAGAGAAAATTTCCAACAAACGGAGAGGAAAGAAGGAATCTCCATGACTCACTCGCGTCGTGTAAGCCATCGATTTGTATTCTTCCCACGTAATTTCTTCTCTTCCCGAAATCCTTCGGTTGCAAAGCACTTCCTCATTTTCCTCCAAGTGGAATGGCGGCGAAAAGCTTTCTCATGAGAGGTCATCTTGGTTTGGTTGCAAGAAATCCACCTCTGGCGACCAATGGCCCAAGGTTCGTCACCTCGACCTCGCAAGGGGCGTCGCCTTGACCTTGTTGGCCGTCGCAAGGTCAAGGTGACGGCCCTTGGGCCATTGGCCGACGAGGGTGGGAGGCCCTCACCCGGATCCGGTGAGGGTTTCGCGCCCTCGCCCGCGGCCGTCGAGATCGAAACGGCCGTCGGTTAGGGCCGTCGCAGCCTCGCCGGCCCCAGGCAAGCCGACCCTAGCCCTCGGGCCGGCCGGTGGTGGCTAGCAAGACCCTCGTCGGAGACCTTGCCGGCCACCACCAAGAAACCTAAGGGTTTCTCTTTTTTTTTTTTTTTTTGAAATATTAAATAATTAAAATGAAAATAAAAACATCAAAATGAATAAAAAAAATTTAATAAAATATTAGAAAATGTAAAGAAAATCCACGTGTTAATGAGAAATTAATAAAATAATAGCAAAAAGTCCACATCAGCTTTTCGGATAAAAATGGCACTTAAGTGAACGATTTTGCTCCGACATGGCACCGAAGTGAACATTTTGAAAATTATGACACTCAAGTGAACCTCGTACAAAAATTATGACACTTGTCTTGTACTTATCTCGATAGCAGGAGATATATTGGATAGGGCTGTATTTGACATACCATTCTAGACATACTGATTTTTGGAAGTAAAATGATCAAGAAAAACAGCGGATAAAAATAAATCTAACCTAATAAAGTCAATTGCCGTATATACTACACATATTGAAAGCGAAGGAACGTAGCCCTTGACTTTGATTGCCAAATCAAATGGCCGATTGAATTAAGCCCCTTAATTGCTTGCGCAACCGCGCACGTTAGCTCTCTCACAAAGCAAAAGATTACAGAAGCTTAGAAGCGAGATTAAATACCTGCAATGTGATTCCCAAATGAGATTGCGGGGGCTCGTCCGACGGCGCACGCTTAGCTCGCTCGCAAAGCAAATCATTAGAAGCTTCAAAGCTACACTGTATGTGGATTGTAGATGTGCCTTTGACTTTGATTCCCAAATCAAATACTGTCTCACTCATTGTTTTGATATGTTATTAAAACATTTAATCAACTCAAGAAACATGCTTTGGTTATAAGATTCGTGCTACATCAATCATTAAACATATCGGTCCGCCAACTGGACCAAAAAAAAAAAAAAATGATTCTTCATTCACCGAGTTGGGTGGATTTCCAACTATTCTACCAACTTTATTGCATTGCACCCCGATCTCAGGGAAAAATACACTAGAAGTGCCATAACTTTTGTACGGCGTTTACTTGAGTGTCATAACTTTCAAAACATTCACTTAACTGCCATAACTTTAACTTTCAAAACATTCACTTAAGTGCCATAACTTTCAAAAATCGTTCACTTGAGTGTCATGTTGACGTGGCAGCCGAAAAGCCGACGTGGCTCGCCGGAAAGATGATGTGGCACGCCGGAAAAGTTGTTGTAGCACTCAAGTGAACGATTTTTGAAAATTATGGCACTTAAGTGAACGTTTTGAAAGTTATGGTACTAAAATGAACGCCGTACACAAGTTATGACACTCATAATGTACTTATTAGGGGTGTCAAAACCGAACCGAACTGAATTTTTGTGTTTTTTCAGTTCGGTTTAGTTTTTGGTTCAGATAATGAAAATAACCAATTCCTTCTAAACGGTTTGGGTTTTTTTAGTTCAGTTCGGCGGTTAATCGAACCGAACTGTACACGCTTCTTCGTTTCATGATTTGATACTCTTTTCTTTTGTTTTTTTTTTTTTTTACTTTTTGGTGGTTGAGGGCCGGCGGAGCCACTAGCATTGGCCGAGGATCGGTGACCCCCGCCGGCCCATCGGCGAGCGGTTGTGAGCCCTCGCAAGCGACGGGTCGCGGCCCTCTCGCGGACGCAGAACAGGGCGTCACGAGCCTTAGCGGTGGTCGACGAGGGTCGCCAGCCCTCGCCTCACTAGATCCGGCTGTCGAGAGGCATGTCCGGATCGGGCATCGATTAACCGTGCGAAGCATTTGGTGGGCTTGGTGGAGACGATAAAGTCGAAGGTGCGAGTGCTGAAGAAGACGAAGAAGTCGTGCGTGAAGATGGACAAGGGCTTGGGGGAATCACACCTCGCAGTGGATTTTGGAGAAACCCTCGCGGCCGAGAGTCGAGAGAATCAGCCAAAGATAGAAGTGAAGAAGACGAAGATCTCAAGGCAGGTGGTGTGCTGGAGGACGGAGAAGACGCCCGTGACGGAACCCCGGAGGTCGGTGGTGTCGAGGGTCATCACGATGATGGTTTGTCGTCGCCGTCGCCTTGCTGTGGGTGTCCTCCTGTGGTGGACGGAGGATGGGGGTATTATGGGAAATAAGTGAGTGAGGGTGTCCTTTAGTGGTTTCTTGGGGGGATAAAGACCGACGCATCTTGATGATGATGATGCGCACGTTCTCTCTCTATTTTCATTCTAAAACCCATAAACCGAATCGCCCTGAATTGGACTGGACTGAATTTTTAGTTTGGTTCATATTCAGTTCAACAAAAGATATAATTCGGTTCAAGCTTATCTCTTAATGGTTCGATTCGGTTCGGTTTTTAAAAAAACTGAACCGAACTCAACCATTGACACCCCTAGTACTTATCCCCCGATCTCAAAATGTATAGGTTTCGTGTGTTGGTGGTGAGCTGTTAGTTTGCCTTGTATCTTACTAATTACATTGCTGAGATTTAGTTTTGAGAAGTAAATTAATTAAGAGCTTCATTATTTACTATTACTTTGATGTCATAAGTCAGATGGTAAATTAATTACTAGGTGATAACTTCCTATTACTAGCTTCAAAGTAGAGCTATCTTAATCATAAGTTATTAATTTTAGTAGTAACTTGCCCGTTTACATCGATGAGATTTAGTTTTGAGTTATGCTACTGTTACATTGACATCGTCGATATGTTGCTTGAAATGGGGTACCAAGTTGCATATTTATAGATTATCAGTGTGCAAGTCACCGCACTACAAAAAAACACCGATTTAGCCACGAAATATTAGCGAGGAAAAATTTTCGTCGCTAAATTGCGACGAAAATAACTTTGGTAGCTATTTGTGACAGATTTAGCGACGAAAAACTTCGTCTCTAATTCGCGACACAATTAGCTACGAATATGTTATTCGTCGCCAATTTGCGACGAAATAAGCGACGGAAAATAATTTGTCGCTAATTTGCGACGATAGTAGCGACGAATAAAATATTCGTAGCTCATTTGCGACGAAAATGGCCATGGAAAAGTGTGTGTTGCTAATTGGCGACGAAATTAGCGATGAAATATTTTTGTTGCTTATTTGCGATGAAAATGGCCATGACAAATTGCTTCGTCGCTACCGTTGGACAACAAAATTTCGCGACGAAAATCTTTTTTGTCGCTTATTAGCGACGAAGTAGTATATTTCATCGCTAATTAGCGACGAAAGTATATTTCGTCGCTAAAATCATCTGCAGCAATTACCGACGAAATCTGTTTTCGTCGCTAATTATCGGGTTAATTATTTAGTTACTTTTTAAAATTTCTTCATAAATTGAAGACTAATTTTCAATGCATGCTAAAATAATTTAAAAAAAGTTATTTTTTTAGCACGTCGTAAATGAAATCTAAATTTTAATGCATGACGTTTAAAGTTCGATTGAAGCACGAGACAGTTCTTATATTAAGAACTCATTTTTTTCTTTAAATGTTTCATTATCCAAAATACATATAAACATAGCAACCGAATAACCAAATTATACGCTGACAAAAAAAAAAAAATCCTCCTGAATACGAAGTTCAAGTCCTTCACTATCATTTTCCAGCTTATGTCTTAAATCTAAGTAAGTGTTTGGCTCCAGCTCCATGTGCGGATGGTCACATTTTGTGATGCACGATTAGTTATCATCCACATGTTGGATACACTCATTTTCTGTGATATTTTTTTGTAGAAGAGTGATATCCATGAAATCTAAGAAATGTAGACCCAAATTTATGAAGATGATGTCAAGTGTGGCTTATTGGATAAATTAGCGACGGAAAAAACTGTTCGTCGCTAATGAGCGACAACTAAAATTTAGCGACGAGACTAATATATTAGTTCGTTGCTAAATTATAATTTGGCAACGAAAATTATGTTCGTCGCTAGTTAGTGACAAATAAATTCCTTCGTCATCGACGAGACAATCGGCTGTTGGCGACGATTTTGAACATTTTGTCGAAAATTAGTGAAAAAATGTTAAACATTCGCTGCAGCACCTCGCTTTACGAACCCAAAATTGGCACGGCCACACGCTTTCTTTTGCAGGCAAAAGCTTTTTGCCTCTTCAACGTTGAAAAGGAAAAAGGGCGCCTCTCCTTTTGAGAAAAAAGTCGGGCGCTCCTTTTGGTCGTACAAAGAAAGGAGGGGGGCCAGGAGCAATTAGAGGAAAGTAAAGAAAGCCTACACAAACCGTACCGACAAAGCAGAGAATAGTGGGAAATTAGTGACGAAATATCATAAGTCGTCGCTAATTAGCGACGAACTTGTTTCTTCGTCGCCAATTGTCTTCGAAACATGATTAGCGACGAAATACCTGTTCGTAGCTAATTAGTGACGACATACTTTTCCCGTCGCAAATCGAAAACTTCTCTCACCCTTGCATTTGCACGACGCTATAATTAAATGCCCACTTACATAATGTCACTTCCTCTGGCCACCGACATAATGTCACTTAAAGCAGATCGAAGAACTTGATGTGAAACCGAGTTTACGGACCGTACTACTGAGACGCTGAACCGCACTAATTGGGTACTTGAATGTTGCGACGGAAATTTATTCCGTGGCTAATTAGCGACGAAAATATATTTCGTCGCTAAATGTTCGTCCGAATTTTGCGAGGAAATTAGTTTCGTCGCTATGCAGCCACGAACGGTGATTTTCGTCGCCACTATTTACGTGGAATTTGGCGACGAATACGGTTGTTCGTCGTAAATTGGGTCGACAGATTTAGCGACGAAGGCTGCGGTCGTTGTAAATTAGTGACGAACTTCTGTTTCCGTCGTAAAATGGATTTTTTAAATATAGCGACGAAAATTTTTTTCGCCGCTAATTACCGACGGAGATTTTTTTTGTCGGTAATTACCGACGAAATTTGTCATGTCGTCGCTAATTAGCGATGAAATTTTTTTTTTTTTCGCTAAGTACAAGTGCCTCACATATGTCGGAGAAAGTGTCTGCTCACCGAAAAGAAAACACCTCATCAGAAACTATCATAGCTGCAGGCGCAGCAGCAAATGGCGATAAATCAGCTGTGAAAGAGGAAAACTTAGACTGCTTTATCTTCTCTCTTTAAAATCCCTTTACCTTCTCGCTTGTGAAAGTCTTTCGTCCGCTGTTTTCTCGCTTCTTTTTTGCCTCCTGTATTCTCTATTCCCATTTGTGTCTTATGGTAACGATGGAATAATTTGTTGTTATTTCACCGTTTTCTTCTATCAATTGCCATAAGTTTCATGAACCATAAGTATTTGTTTTTTTTTAGGTACGTGTCCATTTGAAGGTTTCGCAATCCAAACGAGCGTCGAAATTTTCATCATTGACCACTTTCTCCTACAAAAAAATTCAATCGGATGGTTCGGTAAGTCTTGTCGACATTGTGATTTTTTTTTTTTCAAAGTAAATTTGAGCTCATGGATTGAAATAAGTTAAGTTATCTCTGTAAAATGTGTAGTAATGCGAAATTATTGATAATATTTGTGACAAAATGTTTTTTTTGTTCTTAACGGTAATTAGCGACGAATTTGCGTGACCGTCGCTAATTTGCGACGGAAATTTAATTCGTCGCTAATTTGCAACGGTCACGCTTTTCCGTCGCAAATTGGAGACGTACAAATCTGTCCGTGGCTGATGAGCAACGAACTAATTTTTTCCGTTTCTAAATTTGTGTGTTATGCTATTCCTAGAATAAACTGTTGTTTATTTCACCATTTTCTTCTATCAATTGCCGTAAGCTTCATGAATCTTAAGTAATTTTTTTTTTTTTAGGTACGTGTCCATTTGAAGGTTTCGCAATACAAGTGAACCTTGCACTTCTCATCAAATTGACCGCTTTTTACTATAAAGATTTAAGTCATATACCTAGGTATGTCTTCTTAACATAGTATTTTTTTCATTTTTTTTCAATTTGAAAGTAATTGTTTTGTCATAGATAGAATTTTAATTTTGACGATATTATGATTTTAATTAAGAATAGTAAATAGTGCAGATGGTATTTTTAATATTTGGTGAGATTTGTAATATTTGTACGGACACAATGCAAAGTGAGAGAGCTTGGATGTATAATAAGAACTTATCCGGACGACGAGGATTGACCGATGAGTTTCGATCTGGGTTGGAACAGTTTTTGGCATTTGCTAGTAGTAAATTTGAGTTGATGGATGGAAGTAAGTTAAGGTGTCCGTGTAAAAAGTGTAGTAATAATAAATTTCATGAGTGTGATCAAGTTAGAGAACATCTTTGTAGATTTGGGTTCACTCCGAACTATTATAATTGGACTTGCCATGGTGAACAATTTACATCCGATGGAGAATTTCGAAGAAGTGATCAATTTTCAGTTAGGGAAGAATGTAGCTATTATAACCAATTGAACCCATACCAGAGGATGGTAATTGATGCAGCTGGTGAGAACTTCGTTTCAGAAACAAACCATGCGAGTACTAGTTTTGCTCCTACATTTGAACAAGTGGGCACTAGTTATGCATCACAATTTGAAGAGGCGGGAGTAACGGGTTCCGATGAGAATGTGCACAATGAAACTTTGACATCTAATCGGTTATGGGAAGTGTTGAAAGCAGCAGATGAACCTTTATGGGCAGGTTGTGATAACCACACTAAGTTATCGGTGACCGCGAGACCGTTAAATATCAAGGCAGAGCATAATGTGTCCGAGAATTGCTTCAACTCTTTTGTTGACGTAATGCGGGAAGCAATGCCTCGCGATAATATCATGCCAGGTGATTTTTACGACATGAAGAAGCTTGTTGATGACTTAGGTCTTCCAGTTGTAAGGATTGATGTATGTAGTGGGGGTTGTATGTTATATTGGGGGGATGACGAAAATGATGAATCTTGCAAATTTTGTAGCCAGCCGAGGTACAAGATTAGCGGGGAGCGCGGGTCGTAATCAGAAGCGTAGACCATACAAGCAAATGTTTTATCTGCCCTTAATCCCCGGATTGCAAAGGCTTTATGCATCTCAAGCCCTTGCTAAACACATGACTTGGCATGCAAATCATGAAACCGAAGAGGGTCCGATGTGTCATCCTTCGGATGCAGAGGCCTGGAAATGTTTTGATAGAACATACCCCGAGTTTGCGATGGAGCCTCGAAACATCGGGTTAGGTCTCTGTGCGGATGGATTTGCCCCATTTGGAAAATCAGGAAAAAGTTATTCATGTTGGCCGATTATCTTAACTCCGTACAATCTGTCACCCGGTATGTGCATGAAGACACCTTATATGTTTTTGACATTGATAGTGCCTGGCCCGCAAAATCCGAAAAAATTGATAGATGTTTATATGCAACCATTGATTGCGGAGTTACGACGCTTATGGGATGAAGGTGTTCTTACGTATGATGTTTCTACTGATCAAACATTTGTAATGAAGGCTGCACTTCTTTGGACGATAAATGACTTTCCAGCTTATGGGATGTTATCCGGATGGAGTACAACTGGGATCTTCGGATGTCCGATGTGTATGGAGAGATCAAAGTCATTCAGATTAAAACACGGCAAGAAGGCCAGCTATTTTGATTGTCACAGACAATTTTTGCCCAGAAATCATACATTTCGAATGAATAAGAAAGAATTCATCAAAAATAGGATTGAAAGAACACCCCCACCATTGAGGTTGACCGGTGATCAAATTTGGGAGCGAGTGCATGACTTCCCGATTGTTGTTGAAAACCCCCATGGCACGACTTTTGCATACGGAAGCGCACATAAGTGGACTAAGCGCAGTATATTTTGGGATCTACCATATTGGAAGACCCATCTTATTCGTCATAATCTTGACGTCATGCACGTGGAAAAGAATGTTTTTGATAATGTCATCAATACTGTGATGGATGTCACTGGAAAAACGAAAGATAACTTGAATGCGAGAAAAGATATGAGAGTTATTTGTGATCGACCAGCACTAGATGCGGATGCAAGCAGCAGGGGACCAAAACCAAAAGCGGTTTATACGTTGGACGGGGAACAGAGACGGGTTGTTTGTCAATGGTTGAAAGGCATGTGATTTCCCGATGGATACGCTTCGAACATTGGGAGATGTGTTGATTTGAATGAATGCAAGTTGACAGGTTTGAAAAGCCATGATTGCCACATATTTATGGAAAGACTAATTCCAATAGCTTTCAAGGAACTTCTACCGAACTTTGTATGGGGTGCCATTACAGAGTTAAGTAATTTTTTGCATGATATTTGCTCAACGGTGTTAAAAACATCACACATGGAGAAGTTGGAGAGAGATATTCCAATAATTCTTTGCAACTTAGAAAGGATATTCCCTCCATCGTTCTTTGATTCAATGGAGCATCTCTTAGTTCACTTGCCTTATGAGGCCAAAGTGGCGGGTCCCGTCCAATTTCGCTGGATGTATCCATTTGAAAGGTAAAATATTTGCTTAATAAATTTGAAATTACTTTATTACTTATTATGTTCCGATGAATTTTTTCCTATTCCAAGTAGGTTCTTATATCATTTGAAGAGAAAAGCGAAGAACAAGGCATGTGTTGAAGCTTCAATTTGTAATGCATATATTGTAGAAGAAGTGACAACATTTGCATCATACTATTTTGAGCCACACGTGCATTGCAAGCGGCGGAGAGCAGGAAGAAATGATGAGGGGCCCATTGATCCCAATTGCAAATCATTCTATATTTTCAATTATCTTGGTCGACCAAGTGGCACAAGTAAGTTTCGTTACTTAACAGACCAAGAATGGCGAGCGGCTCATACATATATTTTGCTGAACCGTCCAGAAGTGGAGCCATACTTCAAGTAAGTGTACTTCTGCAAATATATTTATTGTGTTCCAAACATTTGCTAATATATAAATAGTATTTGTTAATAGGATTTTTCAAACTTCAATGTATGGACTACCACCAAATGAGTTTGACCGTTTGTGCGATGAACAATTTGCAACATGGTTCAAAATATATGTAAGTTGCTTATGGAGGAAAAGCAAGTTATTAATGTGTTATAATTCATTAATTAAAAAAAAAATTTGACTTTGCGTGTGCGACTTCGGGTTCACAGCAATTTTGATCAAGTCGAGGAGCAATGATTGTTATATCATCTGTCATGGGGTCCACAAAGAAGGGTACGAACTTGGCCAGCATATTTCATAAACGGGTACAATTTTCACACTCGAGAATACGGAATGGGAAAAGCCACAATGAATAGTGGTGTGTGTGTTCGGTCATCCAATGGTGGTAGTGCGAAAGATGATTTTTATGGCTTGTTGGATGAAATCATAGAGATAGAGTACCCTGGACCGTTAATGCGAGTTATCTTATTCAAGTGCATGTGGTTCGACCCCGTAAGAGGAATGAAGGTGCATAAGAAGTTTAATCTGGTTGAAGTAAATCACAAGAAAAAATATATGAAATATGAACCATTTGTGTTGGCACAACAAGCAATTCAAGTATATTATGCATCATATCCTAGTTTGAAACGCGACAAAGCTGATTGGTGGGCTGTATGCAAAACCAAAGCACGAAGGAAAATCGAGGCACATTGGAAAGATACAACGTATCAACAAGAGGAAGTTTCTGACACGATTGAAGTTGAGGAATATAACATTCCAACTTTACGAGATCCATGTGGAGCAGTCATAGATGTGGATGAAATTGAAATTCGCGAATCAAATGTAGGTGCTGATGAAGAATCTGATTTTGGGACAGAGGATGAAGATGATACTCATGAAGAAGATGAAGATGAAGATGAAGATCAAGACGAAGATGAAAGTGAAGATGAAGATGACAATGAAGACGAATATTAGACCTTTTGCCACTTTTTTTTTCATGATATGTGTACTTATTATTATTAGTACGACGTTTGTTAATTTAAATGTTATTATTATAATTTTGTTGTGAATATTATTATATATTTTAATTGTTATGATGTGGAAGACAATTGTTATGCGTCGCCAAAGTTAGCGAGTAATATAAACTTGATGGCTAATTTTGCAACTAAAAGCAATACCGCACAAAATTTAAACAAAAAGGAATTTGTCCCGGAAATAGCGACGAAAAGAGGGTGCGCGTGGCAAAATTAGCGACGACACATACTCTCCGTCGCTAATTTGCCTTATAAATTGGCGACAAATAGATGATTCGTCGCTAATAATAGTACCCAAATAAATTAGCCACGCAAAGTTTGTTCGGTGGAGACTATTAGCGACGAACATAACATTCGTCACTAATTGGCCACGAAAAAACAAGTTCGTCGCTAATTTGAGACGAAATAGGGTGCGCGTCGCGAAATTAGCGAGGACACATACTTTTCGTCGCTAATAATAGTCCCCAAATAAATTAGCCACACAAAGTTTGTTGTGCGGAGACTATTAGCGACGAACATAACATTCGTCACTAATTGGCCACGAAAAAACAAGTTCGTCGCTAATTTGAGACGAAATAGGGTTCGCGTCGCGAAATTAGCGAGGACACATACTTTTCGTCGCTAATTTGATAAATTGGTGACGATTACATGATTCGTCGCTAATAATAGTCCCCAAATAAATTAGTCACGAAAACTTTGTTCGTGGCGGACTATTAGCGATGAACATAATATTCGTCACTAATTAGGCACGAACATACGAAATTCCTCGCTAATTTGCGACGAAAGATGTTATCGTGGCAAATTTACTTCCCGGCAAGTACCGACGAAAAATGTGTCCGTCGCTAAATACTGAAAATTTCGCGACGAAGTAACCTGTACGTTGCTAATTAGCGACAACTAATATAAATCGTCGCGAAAGACATAGACATAAATTAGCGAGGAACGACGTCGTTCGTCGCTAATATTGTGTACATGGTTCACGGCGATAGTGTCCCTAATTAGCGACGAACATATTATGTCATCGCTAAATGTATTGGTGAATTCGCGACGAAAGGGCTATTTGTAGCTACTTTAGTTCATACAAATTAGCGACGAAAATATTCGTCACTAATTATTTCATTAGCGACAATTTTTTTTTTTCGTGGCTAATTAGCGACGCTGATTTTAATTCGTCGCTAATGTACTTGGTTTAAATTGGCGACGAATTTTTTAGTCCGTCGCTAAACGTCCACAAAAAACTTAACTCCGCAATGCCTTTTACGCTTTGGTCGTGTGAAGAACAACCCTAATAGCCCGAGTGCCTCAACTCGCGTCCTTCTCGCTCGTCGCCTCCTTGCTAGGGCTTCAACTTCGACACCGGGAGCCGCTGGAACAGATCCGGCGGAACCATCGACGAGCGTTCACGTCGAGACACCCATCAAGCTGGCTATAGCTCCGGTGTTCGCTCCGTAAAAAAGTTCCTGTCTTCGGTGAAGTCCATCGTTGAGGTGAGTCTCCGATCTCCGACCGGGTGTCGCCCTATTTTGCATTCGATCTTCGAAATTCTCTAAGTATGTGTGCCGATTCCACTACGGTAGCAGGATTTGGGAGTTGGTGCTAAACGAACGCAAGCGACATTGTCAAGGGAAGGTGGGTTTGTCGAGTGGGTACTGTAAGGTATTCACTTCCCCATGATTCTCTTGGAGCAAATCAACACAATTCTTTTTGGGCACCTCTTTTAAAAAATTGCGTGGAAGTTGTTGGGCATGCTCTTGATTTTGCATCATTGGTAGAAAAGAAAGGCAATTTCTCATAGGACAGACAAAGAATGGGTGGGGTCGTGCAGATTACATACGTCCATGAAAACAAATCACGGGATAACCAAATGAGAAAGGTCAAAGTAGTTATTGAATGCCATAAAGTACTTGGGCATTAGGTTGGAGCTGACGCAGGGCTGTATAACGGTGACTCCTATCCGATTACATCTCGATTTATCTTGAATTTTTTTTTTATCTATCTAGTTTAGTGAATAATTTGGCCAGACTATAGTTTCAATTTGGTGGGTTTTGTTGGCATATAGAACCAGAAGTAGTACATTAAAATATTGGCGGAGATAAGAGAACAATTGTTATTTCATGGAACAGCTGGTGGGGGGCATGGCTTCATTGTGTCCATCTTCCCCGCAAAACACCAAACGCTAAAATTGCTGCACGGACCAATGGTGGTGTGGATGCATTTTGGATTTACTCAGTTTTCTTCACAACGAAAATAAAAAAATAATAGTGATAATAGAGTCCGAGCCGTCTTGCTTAGTTTCAATGGTTTTTCGACCACACCCACTCCAATTATTTTCAAGTAGACCTTATGTATGGACTACCGAATGGTATTTAGGATTGAATGAAACCGCCTCGTCAAAAGTTGTACTTGGCATTTGTACGCTTATTATACTCGGTATACATGCATCGATAGACATAGACATCATGATCCGGTCGATCTCATCATCGTGGTTTATGAAACCCTTTTGGTGCACATGTGTTGAATTAATGCAGATTTCTTACGTGCTTTCTTTCCTTTCGGGTTTCAATTCCCTTATCCTCGAGACGCCCTTTATCAACGAGGTGTCATCGGAACCATGAGAATGTCAATTTTAACTTTTCTGAATTGAGATCAATCATCAATAGACACTTTCATCAATTTTAACTTTTCTGAATTGACAATTTTAATGCAGATTTCTTATGTGCAGCGAAAGCTCCACTTGTGCAAAGGAAGCCATTGAAGCATAGGGATTACGAAGTGGACCTCCAATCTCGCTTAGCAAATACCCAAGTGAGTTTTAACTCTTGGCATTATGCTTTCTATGGTATTGGTCATATTACTTAGATGGAACATTATGATTAACTACCTATTCATTTCCTTATCGGAGACAACCATTGATTCTTTCGATTTCTCAAGTTTCTCACGTGCTCTCCGAACCAAAATGGTAAGCTTTGCGATGGACGTCATTATGTGTCCCTAATACATTGTGTCTATTTTTCCTGATATTTCTCTAACATTTCTATTTCTCAGTACTATAGACGTGGCGGTGACATGCGTGGTGCATTTTCACAAGGAAGCCGAGGAGCCCCTTCCCATTTGTCTACCCCTTCCTCGTCCTCGTCCCCGTCCCCATCCCTACAATCTTCCCCTTCCCTTTCATCTCGCCCTCCACCACTACATGGTACCCCTCCATCTGCCTCGGTTCCACCTTCTCCAGTGGAACAATCGAATGATCAGCAGAGCTTAGCTGCAGAACATGGCCAGCGTGTGATATGCCCACAGGGAGACTCGTAAGTACTTCAATTTTTCAGTAAATGTAATATTTAGGGTATCATTTGGGTGGTAGATATGGATGTCAAGTGAACTGTCCTTGTTTTCAGATTTGAAGATGCTACGGAGGTCGTGCGGGAACTTAATAAAATAGTGAATAACTATTGGAGAGGCCCGTGGATTAGTTACGTGAGCGCGCCGGAAGAAGTGAAAGAGTTGTGGTGGAACGAGTTCAAGGTAAGTTTTCTGTTTGAATTTTCTCCAAAACTAAGTTTGGCGTAAATAAAGCTAGTTGTTTTTCTATTCATTTCAGCGGAAATTCAGCTGGGATGAATCGCAAGAGCATGAAATTAGAAGAATATTTAAGAAAAAAGTTGGTGATCACATCCGCAATGTGATGAATAAAGCAAAGACAAAAAAGGTGAAGCCACACTTTATTACCGGTGAAGATTGGACTGAAATGAACAGAACTTGGGAAGGTGAAAAAATGAAGCAAATAAGTGCACAAAATGCCAAGAATCGAGCTTCCGGTTCGAGTGAAGGGTCTTCAAGCGTCCGCAACATATGCCGGGGTTCTATCAACATTGGGGAGCATAGAAAAAGATTGGCAAGTTTGTTAAACATGTTGTAAGTTAATTTGATTCAATCACTCATTTATGTTTCAATTTGGTAGGCACATGATTTGGGGACTGAACCAACGTATACAGCCACATTCGAACGTGTTTTCCAAAAGAAAGATAAGACATGGGTTGGCGACCGAGCGAGATCCGTTAAGGTATGTGACGTTATACTTTTTGACTTTATGGAAACTAGAATCAAAACCATGAATGCTTGCAAAATTTTAGGCAGTTACATATATGAAGTTATTTTATTTTCATAAATATTTTGATGTAGGAAAAATATGATGAGCTTTTAATGAGTGCGGCTGGTGGCGGTGATGGTGGAGATGCGTCTGAGCGAGCAGCCGATAATACGGCTATATGGTAGGAGGCGTCGGGTGGGGTGAAGCGAGGAAAAATATATGGGTGGGGGAACTTGTCAAGGGAATTGGTCGGAAAGGATGGTGGAAGTTCATCCTCCAATGCGGGTGCTTCAAGGAGGAGACGACTCGATGATGAAACAGCACAACAAGTGAGCCGACCGACACCGATGCTTGCAGAGAAGGACGAACAAATGAAACGGCAAGAAGAACGATTGTCACAGAAGGATGACCAAATCAGATCTCTGCAGGCTCAAATGGCAATGGTGTTGCAAACCCTCAACATAAATCCAGCTGAGGTTCCTCCTGTACCTCCGGGTAATCAAATAGGTCATGGGCACGACGAGGAGCAGCGCAATGACGATGACATTGATGCTGAGGCTCTTCTCCGTGATTTAATTCCATAAACAGTAAGTTAGAAAGGTTTTTGCAGCTGTCTATAGCTTTATTGATTTTTATTAGTAATGTTTTGGAAGGCTTACTACCTTTGGTTATAATCCTCTATCTCAACTATATGTAACTTTGAAGCTCCCTCGTTGTTTCTTTTCATGCGCCTTCAAAGTTTACAAATATATATTGCCTGAGTCATTGGAAAAACCATTACTATGCCATTAAGTTTTTGACCCGTTTGTTTCATTTAAGTCCTTTTCCACCTTTAATGGCCATTACTGTTTCATTTTTTCCTTGCTTGTATTTTGCAAATTTATCATTGTCGATATTGTACCTCAGGTTTCGTTGTTTTGTGCACAGCTACTTATTTCGTTGCATGCATTGAATCGCAGATTAGCTTATATATGCATTGTCGGAGAGACTATTCTCGCTTGAATTTTGTGCTTGCTAAAGGATGGAACTGCTCATGTTATATGCTCTTTATGCACATGCAGAGGCTAGTCATCCAACTTACTCACTGCTATCTCAAGCAATGCACAACAATTTGTTAGTGCAGAATTTGTGCTTGTAAATATGTAGTTTTGTTTGCTTATTTTCCTGGGATATCTCGTAATCTGTGCAGATTTCTAGCAGAAGAGGAACTGCAGTTGACAAGGTGTTCCTTTTCAGCCTGTTTCATTTTTCATAAATTTTCTTATGTTCATTGATTTGCTAAATGATGTTGTAGTTGTCTCTATTAGTATGTAGGGTTGTATTGGTCAGTCCAGTCTGCTAGTTAAAAATCTATACTAAAACCTACATTCATTTTTACATTTCCATTTAGTGATGACTAATGAACCATTTAATCGAGCTGTATAAGCCATTCACTTATGATGTATCCCTTTCCATTATGCTGGAGTCAACGTTAACCGGCATCTTCTTTTTCTTTACCTTTGCTGTTTCCTTTTTCCACAGGATCTAGTTGAAAGACTTCGACAGAAAGTAGCTGCTGCGGATATGTCTTCAAGATTGGCTGTGGAGTTATAAATACCAAGTTAACATGGAGTAACCAAAGGGTAATGTAAACATATATTGTATCAGTTAGCATTTGCTTTGGGTTAAAATGTTATCAGTTCTTTGGTATGCTTCAATTAATTTCGTCATGTGCAATCATGAGAGTGTTTTCTCCATTACTTTTGGGATTTCCATTAGGAAAATCTAATACTGTATCATTTCTATTAGGATTTCTATTACTATGTGATCTTTAATTCTTGTGAAAATACGTAGGTGTACTTATTGTTATTTGGTTTGGCTAATATTTTCGGCTCCATTTTGCTGAATATGGCCAATTGCTTATTCCAGTTTCTTTATTCTCTCAGTCGATCGAGAGAGAGATAAGACGGTCTTGTGAGTAAAGCAGATTTTGTATGTGCAATTGATGGAATCAGTTTAGGTGGTTGCTGTTGTAAGCACTTTCTTTGTTTTAGTGGTTTAAAGCTCTAGCAAAAAAAAAAGCTGCACTATGTAGATGTTGAGCAAGGAAAGTGACTATTGACGTGTGCTCAGTTTCCCAAGGCATTGGAAATCCAGACCAGCTCAGAGAATCACTAGTGGTAGCGCGACATGCACACATTTTCTCTGGTCTTTTATGTTGCTATAATGCCATTTTCTCAGGCCTTGATACTTCATAGTCTCTATGAATACTTTTTGTAACCGAATGAGCCAGATGATTTTGAACCAGGGGGAGTTTTGGGAGTATAAACTTGTACATCTTGTGTTTGAAGTTCGGTTATTGTTTTCTACTTCAAGTGTTGAAGCAGTTTTTTATCCTGGGCCAACGTATGTACTGTTTACCAGCTGCAGGATATTTCATCCTTTTCCTGGTGGATTTAGTTTCAGCATCACTTTCAGAACTTTTGTAATTTGCTTAGTTGTATATTTGCTAACTCAGGTGCAGTAAATTTCCACATCACAGAGAAGATGGCTGTTCTATCCACTATAGACTCCAGAAATAGGTAAATGCTGGCACATGTTGGAAGGCCACTGTCAAAGATACCTCAAGTAGATGGGCAAACTCCTGATCCTTATGACGAGATGCTTTCTACTCCCAATGTGAGCAACATTTAACATATTACAACACTGAATTGAATGCTTCATCCTCTCTTCTGCTTTTTCTAATAATATAATTGTCAATTTTCCTTGTTCATGCGTTTCCCTTTTTCATGCTGTGGGCAGGAAGTTCCATAGTTGCCTTCAGGATCCATGTCATGAGCACATATCTTGATAAACTATATGTAATTGCAGATTTTAGCAAGTCTTCATGAGGTGCAACGGTATACCATGATCTGACCTAAAATTCCAAATAACCACCCTCCTCCCACCTCAAAAAAAAAAAAAAAAAAAAAAAAGAACTTAAAAATATTGTTATCCATACCGTGCCCTGCATTTAAGGCTGATTCAATTTGAGATGAGCAACTTTCGCAAGAATAAGGGAGATAACGAGCAATCTCACTGGTTGGTTCCCTTCTGATGTGGTTTCTTTTCTTGGCATTGCAGATTTACAATTATGAAGGAGTCGTCAATGAAGATTACAACATTGCTAGTACACCAGCTCAAAATGGTATTTGCGACTTTTGCAAGTTTATGACATGTGAGCCAGTCCTTTGGTGTCACTAGTATATTACAAGACTCAGATGATCTCCCTCTTGTTTTTCTTCAGAGTTACAGGGAGCTACTCCTGCTGTTGGACTTCATAATGATGTTGGAGACGATGAAGATGAAGATGAGCCACCGTTGAATGAAAATGATGATGATGAGGATGATGTGGATGAGGGAGCTGAGGTAAAATACTCAGCACCTACTTCTAGCTCAATTTGACAAGATGACAGTTGCTTCAGGATGACAATGATGATCTGCCTTGGAGCTATCATACTTTGTTTAGGTAGAAACTATGTTTTCAGTTTGTAGTTTTGTGTGTCTAGGTGACACGGACGAAGAGCAGGTGGAAGTGCACACTTGAGGATGGCATAATGCATACAAACAATAAGGATATCCTTTTCAATAAGGTCAGGTTCTAGAGATAATCGATTGCACTTTTTCATACTTCCTCTGTACTCTCTGTTCGGGATTTCTATTAGGAAAATCTAATATTGTATCATTTTCCTAATCTCCTATTGATGATATAGATGTAAAGATATACTGTATCGGTCGATATTTACTTTGGATTAAGATGTTACAATTTCTTCTTTGGTGACTATAACATTTGTCCTTGAATATTTACATGTTATTACTTGCTTACTCAATGGTAAATATAAATTCTAGAAATTTATTTTGCTTGTACTTAGATTTAAAATCAAAGAATGAAAAAATTATTTTACCATACGATCATCACAAATTATAAAATCCTCCTGCGCCCGGTCGTCACTAAATTCGTCGTCCGTTTTTTTGTCGCAAAATTCATCTCTAAATAATAATAAAAAATCGTCGCAAAAAAGAATAATGTCGTCACTAATTTCAGCCACTTCGTTGCTATTTTCGTCACAAATCATTTTACCCACAAAACTTTCCCACGCAAGTGCCCCAGATTCGACCACGAATACAGCGACGTCCTCCAATTTTCGTCGCAATTTAGCGACGAATATTTCCAATATCGTCGCTAAATATTTGAACAGTAATGTCGCTTTAGTGACGAAAAGGCAGCGAAACGTAATTACCGATGAAAATAATTCGTCGTCAACTTCGTCGCCGAACTTTTCGACGACCAAGTTCGTCGCTACTTTGCTACGGAAAACTGTTCGTCGCAAACCTATTATTTGCTACTGAAAAAGCTTCGTGGCAAAGTTCGTCGCCACATTGCGAAACATGTGTTCGTCGCTAATTTGCCATGGAACATTTACGTTGCAAAGTTCGTCGCTGAACTGTTGGTCACTAATTTGTTATAATTCGTCGCTAAATTAGCGACCAATAACTTTTTCGTTGCTAAGTTGCCACGCACGTATTCCGTCGCAAAATAGCGACCATTAATTTTTTCGTCGCTAATTTGCCACGCACGTACTCCGTCGCAAAGTGAGTCGGTAACTTGCGACGAATAATATCGTCGCTAATTAGCGACGAATATTTTTTCGTCACAAATTTCGTCGCAAATTGGCGACGAATGGTTAAATTTTCGTCGCTAAATTTTGCGACGCCGTATTAGCCACGAATAGTTTTCCGTCGTAATTTTCGTCGCAAAATAGATTAGCCACGAATTATTCCAAAATTTGCGTCGCTAAATTCGTGGCTAAAACCTTCCATTTTTGTAGTGCCGGAAGATCACGTAAAGACGCTTTTAACGTAATTCGTGGAGTTCTACAGCAAGTTGAGCAGAATTGAAATAAGAAAAAAGAAAAAGGAAGACATCAGATGTTCACTTTTGGCTCCATGCAGATTGGTTCTATCAGTATCAGCAGCAGGGCAACAGGAATGGGAGTTTGTTTGTGTATCAGGGAATAGAAATCAGATATAGTGTTTGTTGAGGTCAAATGGAAACGTAGAATCATGCACGGGTTTTGTTGAATGGCCAAATTTATACGACTCTGGCCCTATAAAAGGATTCATCCATCTCTGCTTTTGAATACCCACCAAACTTTGTGGTTCGATTAGACTCGAGTTACTGCTTCAGTTCGATCCTCAGAAACAGATTAGTCGAATTCTCCTTTTCACTTTCTTCTGGACATCGAACATGTTTCCCACGATTCGTTGTTGGGGGCCAGGAAAAAGGAAAGAGAAGACCCTTTTGCTCGAGCTGTTGTAGATTAAAAAGATATATATGTTTTGCACCGCGGTTCAAACTTTTGAGGCCAACTATTGTGCATGTAACTTTAAGTTTCATCAGATCCAGAAGGCTCGAGTTTAACTCCTCTCATTCCTCTTTCACCCATTTAATGGTTTTCTTCTGATCAAACTCTATTGCGACTTAAAGTCTTTTGCCCACATGCATGGGGTTTGTGCGCCACGGTATTCATCATCGAATTAGCCTTTCCATGAGGGAGAGTATTATAGACATGATGTCACGCCCCAATTCTCGAGCACACGGCATCCCTACCAATTCGCCTCGGGGAGACAAGTGGGGCTTGAAAAAATTTTAAGCAGGATCTCCTCTTGTGATACTATGTGACATTTTGAGTGACCATTTTAAACTGTTTTAAATGTTTAACTTGTTAAATGAATGAGTAGTTTAATATTTAATTATTCTATCAAAAACTTCCTAAATATTTTCAATGTATATTAGTCATAAGAATATCTATCTAATCTGAAAAAAAAAAAAAAAGCTTGAATTTATTTTGCCAATTAACATACTCCTTTCCATGAAACTAAGGAGACTTCTTCAATAAAAGTTGAAACAAAATTGTTGGCCATAAAGATGGTTAACTCAGAAGTAATAACACTTCAAAATAGAGAGCACCAGGCTCTAATACCAATTGTTGGGGCTAGCCTTATCCCTAGAGGAGTGAATAGGTATTTTGAAAAAATGTTTTGTAAAATGTGCCGAATTAAGAGAAACAAGCTCAGAGTTTAAATCAGAGTCCAATCAAGAGCAAGTTCTGAGATGCCTTCGGAGTCTATTTGTGGACAATTCAACCATCAAATATAAAAACAAGAGTTTAAGAGATAGATAATTTAAATAGAAAGTTTATAGTGGTTCGACTTTGTTCAAGTCTACATTCATTCTTGATGCTGACAGTTAATAAGTTGGATTACAACACGTTGACGATTCTTGAGTCAATAAACTTCTCGTCTAATATTATCTCACTTGGATAGAAACCTCTAATTAGTACAGTGTTTGGATCAATAATATATGACGGACGGTGAACCTTTCATGAATTTTGGAATTGTAGATTCTTGACTCGCTTTTTTCTTTAGTCTTGAGCTCTCCTTTTATACTCCTCTACCTTCAAACTAGTCATTGTAAGGTCTCTGGAGGACAACTTTCTAAATTTCACATTTAGACGAGATTGTATACAAAAGATTTCATAGCCATTGAGATTACCAAAATTAGAATCTCCCGTTAGATCAAATGCCCATACAATTATGATCGGGGTTTTCAAAGATAGAATTCTTTGGATGGTAAGCCATACACTTCTTTTTTAATTCATCCTCTTGAATGATTTTTATGATTAATAAACTTTAAGAATGAATTCAGTTTAATTTGTTAGTCGTTGTGATGATTCAATATCTCATATAAATTATCTCATGATAATTTGATTGTTGCATTCAAGAATACTACCCTAGGGATTGAGCTTTATGACATCATCTGAGGTCCTTAAGATAGTATCTGAGTCTCGTCTACTAGATTGAGTCTTGTGTAATTATTCCTTAACAAATGAATGTATATATGGACAATCTGTAAAATAAGTATGTTAATGCATAACTCAGATATTAGAAATTATAAATTGTTTTGTCAACTTTAAAATCAATTAATGGTTTTTCTCAACAGGAAGAAAACTTCGCAGGTTATACCAAGAACTAGATTCGATGAGGATACGATCATATCCAATTTAGAATCAAATAGGCGTGATTAGAAATCAAACGATAGAAGGAAAACCATGGTGTCTCAGAGTGCACTAGTTGTGACCGTAAACTCGCAATAAACCGAATGCAGATGCTATCCAACCAAATTTCAAAGTGGTTCTGGAGGCCAAGAGAGATGCCAAGAGTCGAATCATGCCAAATCGACTAGAGAGATCCTCAACCAGGGGTATCAAAATTAAAACCTCTCAATTTCCTAGGATGTCTACAGGAGTCCCCAAAGGACACGCTACAATCCTTTGCTGGATCCAAGACAGAGGTGGTATATCAATATGCTCTGGGTGGACAGAATTTGCGGAATAGAACCGATGCTCCAACCTCTGCTTGAGCAATCAAGTGACATCTTTGGAGCTTGTAAAAGAAAGAGCCAGAGCGTCGGGGTTTTCGACGTGAAACGAATTTCTCTTAACACTCTAATCAATCTATTCTAACAGTCCGCTCTGCCAGAACCTCTAATTGCGTCGAATCAAAACCTTTCGAAAATTGCCAACTCCACAGGGGAGGAACAAACGAAGTGATTATCACCACTTCACAATCAAATTTGTCCAAAGCAATCAACTGATTACATCCCGATCACTGACTGGAAACCGCAAGACAAACGGATGAATCAAGATTGAAGCTAATAGATTGACCTCATTAAGCTGGCGGATTCTATTGACGAAACAAATTTAAGCTCTGATGCGAGTGAACACTTACCCGGTCCACCTCCATGTCCTTAGTGACCTTCAATGGCTTCACGAATCTCTTCCCAGTAAGATAATCAGACCATAATCATACCCCAGAAGAAGAAAGAATGCTGAATCACATCAGAAGCTGACGACAACATTCTCAAATCTCATAATTGAATCCTAACAAGAGGAAAAGACGATACCTTTTGCGAGTTGCAGGCGCTTTTCCATGGCAATTAGGAGGGATGATTTTCTTCTTCTGTTGGCCTTTGAAAAGATCCGGTTTTTGCATCATCTTTTCAAGAGTGTTGATTTTGCTGTGATCGTTAGGGGTCTGCATGGCAACCATTCCGATCTGAAAAAATGATTATTATCTGAATTTATTTTTTTCTAAATCTATTTCCTGGACGAGTTTTAAATAATCAGAAACGTTTGGTAATTACACAAAATTTATACTCGTGGAGCAGAAATGTATTTGGCAACTGCATAGAATTTCTGTTCTCAAGAATAATTTCTTTTCTCAATTTTTTCATTTAAATCACATAAATATGTCTTGTCACTACAAATCAACCTATATAGCATCATTAATAAAATGAATACAGATCATGCATGATACATAATTAATCTATTTATTTCGTGGAGCAGAAAGTCATTCAAAATCAATAAGAAAGAACATAATCTCAATTGGCAATTTGCACTTGAATTTTTGCCATAAATTTGCACTTAAACACTTATGTATTTAACTAAACCTATACATCCGACTTGTATTACTTAAACACTTTTATGTTTAACCAAAGCATGGCATATTTGTTTCTTATAATCTGTCAAGAATGCTATACAAATACAAAGAAACTTTTTTAATTTTTTTAAAAGTTATTTCTTCCTTTTTTCTAAAATATAAATATTTTTATTAAATTATTCTATTATTATCAAAAAATTATTGTTTTTATTACTGAAAAATTATTTTAATTTTTCTCTCTAACTAGTAGTGATCAGCGGCGGGCAAAATAAAGTTAGAGCCTTCTTACTTTGTTCGTCTTATTTCTCAAAAGTAATTCTAGGATAGAGAATCAACTTTTTTTTATTCTTATTTTTGTTTCAAAAGTGTTATCAAAAACAAAATCAGAAAATTTTAGGATGAGAATTATGTACGTTATCAAACAGGTTTCTCATCCTTTTCTTGTGATGGAGAACATAATTTAGTATCGTTGCCACGTAGGCCTACGGTTCCAGAATTTTGTTTTTGTTGTGGCAATGGATAATTGGTTAAGGTCGGTTGGTCTACCAGTGTCGGCCCAAATCCAAAGCCCAAGGATCATTACTTGAGGCCCAATTTGAAAACCCGAAGAATGTGACTCCATCAATCAACTAACCATTATCCGAAATCTGACCCGAGAAAAAACCCACGATCCGTGAATAAAACATCGCAGGCCCCAGAACCCTCATTTTCGACATAGGGGTTTGACTAGATGCATTTGTGTACAGAAACGATTGGAATGTGTTCGCACCAAAATCTGACCAGATCGTGGATATGGGTAGGCACGTGATTATGTACAGCTCTTATTAAACACGCGAACCATTGTCGATGAGCGTAAGAAAAGTTGTATCTGCATCGATGACCATTAATAAGTTGTCGATAGACGACAACATACGGTTGGCGATTGTCGACAAGGATATCGGTCAAAAGGGGGTCGATGGATTACCAATTGAAACACCTGGAGAAGGCTGAATTCTTGGAGGGCGCCAGGATACGTTTATTATTACTTGGTTTGTCGTTAACCTGATAGAGTAGATTAAGACTACAATTATGTTAACTTAGAACAGATTATGACTGATTAAAATATAGATCTGATTATTTTGCGAAAAGTTCGCGACTCCCGGCGAAATACAGAAAGCTGCATTTATTTTTGAAGCTGATAAGTCGATCGGGTTTCTAAGAACAAATGATATGTAAAATAGATGAGAATACTGCACTGTGAGGCTTTTGTCTAAGACCTCAGAAATAGTTGGAACAGCCATTTCACATCATTTGCAAGCTGAAGACCACCGGAAATAGAACATGAGGTGAAAGATCACCCAAATATACTCAAGTGACAGAGAATGTTTTACTGGTGTTTTTCTGTATATTGCAATACCATTAACAAGGGCCCTGGCCAGATGTTAACATGAATAGGACATGCTTGGTTTTATTGACGTAATTTTCTTTAATTCTCCAAGCACAACAAAGATATATTGCGTTCAGTCATCTGAACAATTGCCTTGTTGTCTCAAAATCAGTGGACATTTTTGGAAGGTCTCAGTACACAATTGTAGTACTTCCCCAGAGCCCATATAGGAAAAATGTTCCTGTAAGCAGCATATGTTATCATGCAGTTCCTGTTAAAAACTCCTATGATCTCCTGCAAGAAAAGAATTACTCACAATCAGAGGACATGGCTAGGAATTGGACGATCGATACTCATGAGCATGGCATCACATGTAGTATGGCACTTACAGCCATGTCTTATGAAATTACTAATCATACTAACCGTTGCGGTGTGCAAATGATTCGAGTCAAAATATGTGACACATAAACGATAACACCCTAGAATCTCATCAAACACACGTGGGTAGTAATCTAGGCAGTTTATATAGCACTGTATGAGTCTGCTGCACATCCAGTATTCGACATACCTGCTGTGGGAAATCGCCATTCTCCATCTGCGAATTAATCAACTCTTTTGCTGCACGATGCAAAGGGTTTGGATCTCTCGCACCCTAGCCAATCATTGTGAGGATTATGAGAAGTGAATTGTTAGTGTTCACGCATAATCAAGGACAAGCCTCATGTCTATGTACCTGTCCACATTCAATAAGAGCCAACATAGCCCAACTAGTATTCACCATGTGCATTCTGTTTCCTTCCAAGTTTGTATAACTCTGTAGCCAGATGGAAACATAAATGTTGTAAAAGATTAGTTAAAGAAACCTTATTTCATCTACATTACATAGTTCTTCACAGAAAATATGCTATTATGGTTATAATTAGATGTAGTTGACATGTCATTGAACTTTCAAAATCGAAATGTATTCTGATTTAAGATATTATCAAGGACTGAATGTAGAGACCCGGATAAAGAAAGGAGAAAATTTTGAGCTTGATCTCTTGTGGACACCTTGTCCTGCGATGAGAGGTAACTCTCTCCCCAACCACCCGAATCAAGTTGTTTGGAAAGTAGGAAAGCGCATGCTCTTCTTATGCTTTCGCTACTCTGGTATGTTCTACCTCCAGCAACCAATCCATTTATGCCGAACCACGTTCCATAGGTGTAACAGACTCCCCAAGATCCATACCTAATTTAATTGTCAAAACAGTTGGACGATATAATCATAAGGTGTTTGCAAGACAAGTTTAAATGGAATGTTAGCACTATCAGCCTCAGTCTAACTGTAAGGAAATGACTCCAAACTCTTAGATAATATTTTTTTGCCAACAGAATTGAAGGTGAATCAACATCAATGGATGACAATGTGGGAAATTTTACCATCCCACTTTTGGCCTTTTCTAAGATTATAATGACTAAAAAGAAGTAATAACCATCTTGAAGGAGGCAACTGACCAAGAACCATCTGGTAGCTGTATGCTTTCAATGTATTCAATAGCCTTTAGAATGCAGGCCTCGATTTCTTTCATTCGGTGGCGTGGATATAACTTAATGAAGGCCTTAAGACCTTGGATTGCTGCAGAAGTGCACTCCACATACCTAAATAGAAGAAATTTCCCAGTCAAACAACAATAAGAAATCTGATAAGAATGATCTTATGCTACACTGATGAAAAAAATCGTATTGGTGCAGCCAGAAGAACATTTACCGGTGGAGCTTGAAAATGTTTTTTCACCTCGTGTATTTTATTTTTCTTACTTGTCAAGCAAGTTCTCCAAGTAAAATTTATAGAAGGATTGAAGTTTTGGGTCATGATCTTACGGATAATCAATGACGATATCTCCAAATGTTTCTGATGGATTGATCGTCTGCATGACAAACAAGGTATGTGTACTTTAAAACATGTCGGATTCTCTGCAGGTTCAAACCAGATGGAAGCGAATGAGAAATCATACCTCTAACCATGGATATGATCTTGTCTGCTCATATGTTGCAAATCCTCCATTTTGGTTCTGCCACATGATTGGTGTTATAATTACAGCGTACAGCATTAAAACTCATCCAAATGTAACTTTCACGAGTTCTTTCACTATCATAAAACTACTGTCCAGTAATACGATTCACAATACCAACTTTTTGTGATAAAGGACCAAAACAAATCATTATTTTTGGCTTCTCATCAAATTTAACATATAAGGGTGGAAACATGATCAGCTTTAAACAATTTTCTGAAAAGAAAAAAGTGGATAATTTGCTGATTTCAAATTATAGTACCTGTAGGGATAAGAGCACGTTAACAGCATCATATAGTTGATCAACTGCTATCGCATTTCCCACAATGCTGGGATGCATTTCTGACAATAATAATGCAGCCTGCAAACAGATAAAAAAACCAAGGTGAACATGATTTATTTCCTGTATAAATTTCTATGATTGGAAAATTTGATTTTAAGTCCAGCTCACCATGCTAAATTACAACAAAAAATTTTCTGAACTGAAATAACTAATTAAGTGTACTACAGTTGCATATTGCACGCTGAGATTTGCTCTAATCATTACATGAAGCATGAAGAAGATTACTTTAAGTGCTTCTGCAGTGCAGTCGGATATGATCCAGCCATGTTCAGGAGTAGAGAAGGGCCAACCTCCCTTGCCTATGTGACGGTACCAGTAGGCAAGATCTCCGCTGCTGTCGGCTCTGATCTTTAATGACAAGAAAAGAACTTTGGGTCAGCTATTTTGCAAAACTTCAGACACTGTTGCTGCAAGTCATCAAAGACCAAGGAGTTTACTGCCAGACAAGTACTTGAGAGTTCTTGATAAATTGATGTGCCTTCTTAAGGGTCGAGCCACATTCAGCAACAAGATTGGTAGCAAGGAGAGCTTGAGTGGAAAATGCAACATCCCACAGTTGAGAGCCATTGTATCCCTGTTAGTACAGACAATTTGATAGCATTTATGTATGCCGCATCATTCAAAATGCGCCTTATACAGCCAACTGTTTAAGAAGTTTACGAAACATTATATTAATGGGTACCTGCATTTTCATTCCATCTTCAGCCAGCCATAAATAATCTTTGATTCTGGAGAGATGATGCTTGTATGCTTTCGAATTTGGGTTCTCTATATAACAGCACACCATGTTTAACACCTGTCGCCAGCATACAATATAATTTCTACATTTAATAAGGTGGATATATGGTGCAACAAGCCACAGTTCTTCACGTCACCAAAATTGATGTAATTGAGTCACCTTGTTAACAGGACCAATGCAGATGTAGTGACTAGTTTCATCTTCATAGTGGATGTGCTCCATAACAGTACTTAGAGCAGCCTGTCTTAGCTTAGAGAAAGGCCACCGTGCTAGAAGCGGTTCCACAACCTTGTTCAAACTACTCCAAAACATGTCTTGAATCCAAGGATGAGGATAGTACAAATCTTCCTGGGCAAGTATGAGAAATCAGTATATTGTGCATAATTCAGCTATAATGTTTTCTCACCTTGCAGGAACTATGCATGTCGACGTCCGTCTCTATTGTGTCTTACATATGCATAATACACGAGAAACTGAAAGCAGAGACTCGTCGCACCATTGCCAAATGAGAAAAGAGAATTACCTTAGCACATAAATTTCTAGTGTTGTCCCAGTATATCTGATGGTAAGGTTGCACATGGAGCTCCTTTCGAAGGGATAAAACAAGCGGACTTAATGGAGCCACGAATCTCTTCCCATACAAGTAAGACATAGGCAAATACACCATCCGACAATGACACCACATGCGTCCTATAGAAGAAGCAACAAGCATAAATGCTTTTTTTTCGTCCATGCTCTCATACTCGCAGTCAAATACATTAAGTTGGAAAATGAAACAATTTGTTGACGAATGGAGCTATTCGTCAACTGAATATCTCGAATTACATGAAACTTTTCATTCTTGAAATCAGAATCAATATGTCTCTGAATAATAAGAAGATTATGGCGCAACATTACATTGGCAATCTATCTCGGATCAACAACAACGGGAAGGCAAATTTAGCAGCATTTCAACAAGAATTATATTCAGAGACATATTCCTCAGTGTGCAACCATGAACAGTTGGTGGGATTGAGGAAGACCTGGATGAATAGGAAGAATGTAAGGAAGCAGCCACATTTCAGGAGGCAGGGGATTGTTGCCACTCCAATCGTAGACTCCCAGCACCTGCACATACCATTGCATATAGAAGTACTGATGACAGCTATCCAATTTTCTTGTTCTGGATTGAAGTGATTGAAGACAGAACATCAAAATCGTCCACTTTGTGTTTTTGTTTACTGTGACAACTTTATAATTTTTTAGTCGAGTTGAGTTGATTCAAAACAAAACATAAGGAGTGAGGACTAACCGAAAGCCACAGCTTTCCCCAGGAGGGAATGGAAGTGACTCCACCACGATCGAGTATCCAAGCTCTCGCTCTGTCCATGGCGGCGCCATCGCCGCCGTTGGCGTCCTCTCCGAGCAATCTGAGAGTGACATAAGAGAGCCCTGTCCCGAACATGGTGCTTTCCCCTTCGATGTGTATTCCCCACCCTCCATCCTCGTTCTGCAACTCTCCATCCTCAGCATCAGTTCATCTATTCATCGTCATCATCCACAATCTTGAACGTTGGAACTACTAGATTTTCCTTTTCTTTTCTATTAGCTCGCTCCGAGTTGTTTAACCAGTTTAACTTTTACCGAGTTACCTGTTAGTATGCAAGCTTCCTAAATTTGTCAAATAAAATTTGAATAACTTATTCACGTTTATTTGATTGTTTGCAAATTATCAACTTCTGCAATTACTTATGAACCTTTTTGGGGTAGGTGACCAATGTTTATTTGCGTATGTTTATTTTAATCATTTCTAAATTTACCAACTGGCATTGATTTGAGTGACCTACGTCCCAACATTTATTCGACTAAGTCATATCAATTAGTGTTAGGTTTCCTGCTCTTAATTGTACTACTTACTAACTCTTATTTTATTGTTTATAACTGCCAAATTTGTAATAATTTATCAAATTTTATGCATGTAATTTACCAAAATTTATTTGCACATTTGACCCACTATTTTAAAGTTACCAATCTTATATTGGTGAACTACAAAAATAAAAATTGTTTAGTATGGAAACAATCAAATAAACATCGATATGTAACGTAAATTAAATTGATAATATGACACAAGAGTCAACAACTTTGACATGTTAAAAAGTTACATAAATAAAAGTCGGTAACTTAGTGACAATCAAATGAACAATAGTTAGTCGGTGAAGAAAGAATTGGTAACCTAAAAAGAGTTGGTAGCTTATTTAGAGAAAAGTTGGGATGACACTTAATTACGATTGCTATTTTGATACGGGTTGGTGACTTTAAAAGTTGGCAGGTTACGTAAATAAAAGATGGTAAATTTGTTACAAGATTGGTAATTCGAAATCAATCAAATAGTTATGGGTGATAAGTCACTCAAATAAAATGTGATAACTAAAATCTATTTGGTAATTTGTAGAGGTACGTCGGTAAGTCGTTCAAATCAAGAATGGTCATTTTAAAAATTGGTAAGTGAATGAAAGTTGGTAATTGGAAAACTAGTCAAATATAGGTGGTAAGTCACTCATATGTAGGCCGTGTAACCTAAAATTGGTAGGTAACCTAATTGGAAAAATAGTGGTAAGATAACTTAAACTAGTAGTTTGCTTTCCATACAGAAAAGATTGGTAAATCACTCAAATATTTGAAAATCAATCCAGACATATTAATTTCAGAGGACTGTTTTCACTACATTAAGAAGATGAAGTCACAACACTTCATTGTTGGTCAAAACTTACCTGATGGTTATATAGATATCGTGTCATTTCTTTACGGTGTTCTGACGACAGAACTGAGTGCAGATCTCCCGTAACATAGAGGCCAATAACCTGGTATGCATATGATTCGACATGTCAGTACTCGACTTGTTTCGGTATGTTAAAACCAGACATAAGAGGAAAGTGGCAGACCAAGCCTGGGAGGAGAAACAATGGACCGCCATAATCACCGGCCCAATGGCCATCCTCAGCTTGGAGAGATGAATAAAACCTGATGGCCCTCTTCAATGTATTCACCACTGCTTTCTCGCTTATGTCTTCTTCTTCGTCCACCCTCGCCTTCCCTATCTCTTCCACTCTTGACTTGTCTTTTACGAACTGTAATTTCCCATAAGCATTAGCATTAGCATTAGCATTAGCATCAGCAATGCCGAATCATTCAGCACCATCCCTCACAACTATCTGTGTTTTCTTTAGCAAATTAGACTTCATCAGGGCAGGTTTTATTGATCCATCATATGCATTGTGACTCATTACTCAAAACCAAAATGTCAAGAAATGGAACACATACCAAATTTTATTCAATCTAAGTCTGGTGAATAAAATACCATAAAACATCGACATGGTATTAAAATGGGACAGCATGAATATGTTCATATATTCGATTTCTCTCATGCCTATTCTGCATTATGTTATGTCGAAGCAATGCCTTGCAATCCTTATGTGGCCCATATGCTCCGTAATTTTTGCCGATTACACTTCCTTTAGGCCAAACTCAAAGGCGAGAGCCAGCAGTATTAAGTGATAAACTAAATTGCAGTGTGAGCTTAAACTTTTGAAGGAGTTAGGCGCAATCTTTCACGCAAACATCTCATTATCTTTGTGTTGAATCCACTTCTATTTTCATCAAGAAATCAATGAGTTTCTCCATTAAAGGAAAAGGGAGGAGACCCAAAAAGAAACGGTAGAGTCATTGACTGATAGTCTTACCTGAAGCCTCATAAGGAGATCAGAACTTTGCTTCACGCGATGCCGGTTTTGAGTGAATGCTTGGCGCATCCTTTCGATCATGGCCAACTCATCTGGTGTCCCTGCGTTTGATTCATACTCCCAGTATTGTCTCCCAAGGCTGTCATACATGCTTCTCACTTCCAAGTCATCTCCGTTTGACAACTTGAGCTTCCACATTTCCCTCAAACTTCTATCGTTCTCAAGCAAAAAGTGAAGTGAAATTTCACATAAGAAGGCCATTAATTGACCTTGGTTTGTAGAGGCTCATCATATTCAAACATGCATAATTGTGAGGTGTAGATTCTTGATTAATTACTCAAGCAACAGCCGGATTCTTTTCTGGGAGGGGGGAAGGGTCTTTCTCAGAATTTTGTGAGGAGTTGAGTTCAGGACGTTCGAACTCTGATACCAACTTTAAGTAATATGCATAATTACCAAAAGTTTAAGTTGCTAGAAAGTGATTTTCAGGTATTATTAGAAAGCACATTCAAAGTATAAAATACATTCCGCCACAATAAAATGTAAGGAGAACTTCAACTAACCCGTTTCTGAGGATCGAACTGAAGCTGATCACTTGAGGCTAATCGGACCCCAAAGTTTTGTGGGGGTTCAGAGCCAGAAATGGGAGAATCCATTTATAGAGCTAATAATGTCGTGCTAACTTTTGCTCCTTCAAGAAATCCAATTGAAAAAAAAATAAAAAAAAGGTATATCATTCTACATTCCCATTGACCCAACAAAAGCCATATTTAATTTATATTTCCAAAATACTTTTGTTGAAAGCTTAAGTCAACAACTGATGTCTTTCTTTTTTATTTATTTTCTAATCCGTTTTTGAGAAACTATGGTTAAAAAATTTGCACACCTTTTTTTTAGAAAACAACTCTTCGATCCATCTAGCTAAATTTATTGGACTGAAAACCCTTTCAGGACCAATCTCTTGGTTAATTTGTATGCCAAATTTTTTTTATTGGTGCAAGACACGAAATTTCAACTAGTCCTAGTGATTTCGTCCCTCAAGAATAACCACTTATTTGAAGGAAAACTGTTCTCAAAAAATTATTTTCTAAATTTCGATGTTTAGATGATTGAAAACTAATAAATTTATGAATTTTTTTTCATGGACTAAGAACAGCAATCTTAGATTGGGAATAAATGACTTCCTCTTTTGGTAAGAAGGAAATATTTTTTCTAAACCATCAAACTAATGAAAACTGTCAATTTTCCTTGAAAATGATTCCATAATAGATATTTTCTTCTATCGCGAAATCTTTACGCTTATAAAACTCATGTGCAAGTCAACCCTTTTTATTCAACTCTCCTCAACTTGCTTTAGAATTTCCATATATTACTTTGAAAGCAACTTTGCCTGATCCCTCCATGCTGGGAACACTTGCACATTATCTTTGCATGTGCAACTTGGAAGTGGTACCACTCGAGCAATATCTTAATTACAGACAAATTAAAAAAACAAAGAATTCCTTCTATTTTAATAGAGAAGTGATCGATGCAAGATTTTGAAGAGATCTGAATAAGTTCCATTTAAGTTGTTGATTTTTTTTTAGGCATTAATATCACGAAAAATCCCAAACTGGTACATCCGTAACAAATTTATCCCAAATTAATTTTTTGACCACAACAAATCCCAAATTAGTACATATGTGTCAATTTACCCCAAATCGGTATACATGTGACAAATTTACCCTCCATTAATTTTCGTTAAATTTTACCATCAAACTACCGAGTTAGATGACATGTGGCGATAG
Organism: Rhodamnia argentea; assembly: GCF_020921035.1. Taxonomy (NCBI): domain Eukaryota; kingdom Viridiplantae; phylum Streptophyta; class Magnoliopsida; order Myrtales; family Myrtaceae; genus Rhodamnia; species Rhodamnia argentea. The sequence continues at coordinate 591,973 of NC_063154.1, read as the reverse complement.
ACGGGTTTATCGGTTTTGGATTTTTACTCTCTGTTTGTCACATGTGTACCAAGTTAGAGTTTTTTGTAGTGTTAAATCAATTTTACAGAAATTAAAGGAGGGTAAATTTGTCACATGTGTATCAATTTGGAGTAAATTTGTCACAAATGTACCAGTTTGGTATTTTTTGTGATAAAAAAAATTAGTTTGGGGTAAATTTATCACAGGTGTACCAATTTGGGGTTTTTCATGGCATTAACCCCCCTTTTTTTTTAGTGATTTATCACTCAAAACAAAAACTCAACGGTGAAATTAATATCTTATTTCCGTCGGTCCGCTTAAAAGATAGTATGTCATAAAATACACCGACTTCAACTAGAATGTAGCTTATCTATTTATTAGAGAAGTTTACTGTAAAAAAAAATTACGAATGGAATTAGTAACTTACAATAAAGTGATTAACTTACCAATATAGGTCCATTTGCGAGTTAGTTGCTAACAAAGTAAAGATTTTCTCTATTTTCAAAATAACATGGAAATTAGTATTCTACTCATGAAATAAGCAACTTGCTTGTCTCATGGGTACATTAACAAGCTGTTTAAAAGTGAATCATTAGCTAAAAACTCTTACCGGTGAAGTCATGTAATTTACATGAGTACTCAATCGAAAGGGTGCAATTTGTAATTTATTGCTGAAATTGATAACTTACATGTTTAGGAGAGTTGCCATTTGATTTGGGAATCGAAGTTCAAGGTACGAACTGTGGCTTTTAAGCTTCTAACTATTTGCTTGGGGAGCGAGCTAACTGTGCGCAGTTGGACAAGCAATGGCGACGACTTGTCGCTGCAAAGTCAGCTTCTTTTAAAACAAATGAAAAAGGAAAGGAAATGAGGAGGTAAAGGGGACGTGAATATTGGTGTATATGCAAATTTGGCATCTGAGCTTGAAATCATTAGTCAATAAAAAATAATTTTATTATCGACAATAACATATGTCTAGATATTTTCTTGGACAATGAAAATATTTTTTTATTTATTCTTTTGTAAGCGATACAATCGATCATTGTTAGGAAATTATTTTCACATCATTCATTTTCCGCTTATGCATAAAGTTTTTTTTTTTTCTAAGGAAGACCCGCCACCATTGAACTCTGACTTCAAGGGTTGTCGATTATCTGGACTATCAAATCAGGAGTATTTGAAGTTTGATATAAACGATGACGGCCGTGTATTATAAATCAAAAGTTGTCAATTTGTATGGCATCAGAGGATACCGATAGACTAACAACTCTGGAATTGAGCATTGTACTTGTCTTTGACATAGGCCTCACGGATTCTCAAATCAGGACTTGAGTGTTGGTAGTTTATCAGGAAGTTACCCGAAAAAGAAGAAGAAGAAGAAAGAAAAAAAAAAAAAAAAGGAATCTGACTTTTTGGGCTCGGAATCATAGAAGGTTACCCTCTGGATGGGTTGCTTGTGAATCTTAATCGCTTAGATCACATCAAGTGCATCCATTGAGTAAAGACAAAACCCGCCTACAGAAGGGTACTACGCAGTTGCTGGCCGATCGATTTGAAATCTTCTTACCAATCAATATATTTTGTGACGTTTCACCACAGTCCAATCAAAAGATTCATAGGTGACGTACCACAATATTATTATTCCAAATGATTGAATATGTGAGTATGTAGTGACGAATAAAGAAATCATAGATGTGAAGTTGATTGTTTTAATAATGAGTTTTGATGTAACACATAGAAATTTGCTTTTAGAAATTAACAAACATAGAAAGAGTGAGCATTGGTTGTTCAACATCGACTAGGTATATAAAAACAGTAGCGGAAAGTTGAAATTTAGGACCTGAATAATTCCAACCAACTCCAATACAAAGCAAATTAAATCTTGCATTCCAACCAACAGAAGTGTAAGCCTAGCCTACATCATTGTTTTAATGTTCATCTTTCAGTTTATCTTAGATTCTTCAAAGATAGAGACGCGCTCAAACTCATGTAGAAACTCTAAAGGCTAAAATGCCCTCTCTCTCTCTCTCTCTCTCTCTACGAAAATGTGCTACTTTCATTCATCAACGTAAAGGAAATACATTAGAGTCGCCACAATCCATACATAACAAAGACCAAAGCTGTTGAGGGGGCTTAAAAAGCCAATTCGGGTTAAGAGAATGAGTACTTTGGGCCTTGGCCACCCAGTCGGTGGCTTGGTTTGCGGACCGAGAACAATGAGCTAGTACAGCTTGTCCAAGTTGGTCTATCGGAGCTCTGCACTGATAAACAATCTGACTCTATCTCAACTTGTGGGACGGTGAGATACGTCTTTCCTTTCGTACTTGCAAAAGGTGCTTCAACCCAATCCGCATGGCTAGGGTTTCTGCTACACTGGCGGATGGAGCTCGAATCTTCCTTGCAAAGCCAGAGATGAAAAGTGCTGTTTTCTCGACGGAAAAAATAATACCTCCTTTCTATTGCTGAAAATATGCTGACCCCAATTTTCAACAATAGAAGAAACGGAGTTCCTCTTTAATAATGGCCCAATTGATGTGAGACATGGCATGTCACAAATTGCCCATTTAAAAAACTCAGCAATACTCTGCCTATTCGATTTGTATTCAAGTTCATTCCTGCACCATCTTTGACTCCAAAAGTTTGTTAGAAACCACATTTTGTCCAAGCGTTCGCTTCAGAAAATCACTCTCAACTAGTTCGTTCACGGACCACAAATTTACTAAATATTCAAGCTTTAGATAATTCAGCTTGGGTGCATGAAAACGAGTATATTTCTAGATTTATTATTTTTTGTGATGGTATAGAACTTTTGAGGGACATTAAAAATTACGATTTCCTTAGTTCCTTTTTATCGGTGATAATCTATGCATCATTGTAGTCTTTGTAGAGAATTTCTAGCCCGAGTGTCTATACAGAGAGGTAGCTACTGACACTTAGAGTTTGTCTAACCATTTTTAGGACTTTCACGCATGAAATCAAAATTAGGAAAGTAAAAGTCTCCAAATTGATTTTCCCATCAATGGCATTTTTGGAGATTCGTGGGAAACACATGGTCCACGTAGAGACTCGTGAATGCTCACCACATGATAAACATGACACTCTACCTCATGAGATACATGTAAGCTCATCCCATCTCGACCATTAAATCGCGTGTATCTCATGTGAGATTCCCGCTATCCAATGACCGAGATGGAGTGGGCTCGATCAAATGCTTTGAATGTACACAATAATTTTTTCACCTAAAAAGCCACGTGGCACTTTTAAGCCACTGTACATGTGAAGAAGATCTGGGTGGGGTATAATGACAAGTTGATTTGGCATGTTTGGAAATTCAACGTGAATTTTCTTTTATATGTTAATTTTTGTATTTAGCTTTAGACGGTTTTCTTATCACAAAATAATATATATATATATATATATATATATATATGTGCGAAGCAGACACGTCCTGTATAAACTAATTCTTAAATCCCTTTCACGCTCATGTCATATCGAGGTACTGCATAAGTTTATTAGTTTGAAGTAACACTTGCTAACAATTGATAATAAACTAAGGTGAGAGAGAAACGGGTCTTTAGATTATAAGCATTAGTCTGAGAAGATCTAAATCTACTGAGATCATAGAAGGGTGAACAGCCAACTAATGTGGGCAAGTCCGGGAATTTAACTTGATTTTCTTTCTTGGGTTTGGTTGGGCTTGTTTGGTAATATTGCATGGAAAGCTAAAAAAACATACAACCGGGAGATTCGCACATCATTATACGGCCGGCCCGGGTTTCTCGCCTACAAATCAAATCATTGTTAGTGTTAGATACTTCAGAAAAGCAATATTGCAAGTCAAATGTCAAACTATCCTAGAAGTTCCTCGTTCAGGTTCAGAGAATGCGAGAAATAAAATTTGACTGCTCGACACCATCACATCATCTTATGCGGATTTAAGTAACATATTATGTCGGGTCAGCTGAAGCATTGAAATAGGTTAAAGTAACACCATCACAATTTTTTATGTTTCTCATCATTTGAAAAACAATTAAACTGGGAACTATATTACTCATGTGCGCCGCCATGGAAGACTGTAGATTTTTAAATAGTTCAAAACGACTACATGCCAACGCAAAATCTGAAATGATATCCATTTTCAACACATAGTTAATTTAAGTGGACATCATAATTCACACGAGACTTGTTTTCTTAAACTAATAAAGAAATACTTCCCAAAGGTCAAAAGCACGTTTCTTCAGTCGTCACTTGAAGGAATAATGAGGTTGGATGAAACATTTCCAAATTTGCAAACAAAGAAAGAGTGAGCATTGGTTTTTCAACATTGACTAAATATATAAAATCAGTAGCGGCAAGTTGAGCTTAGGATCTGAATAATTCCAACCAGCTACAATAAAAAAGAAACTTAAATCTTACGTTCCGACCAACAGAAGTGCAAGCCTAGCCCACATCATTGTTTTAATATTCAGCTATTTATATTAGATTCTTCAAAGATAGAGACGCGCTCAAACTCATATGGAAACTCTAAAGGCTAAAATTGTTGGAATATATAAATATTAAACCACATCTTCTTCTATAAGCTTAAGCTTTTAGAGCAGTTGGCTGTGGTCCCATCAAATCTTACATGGTATCGGAGCGGGTGGTCCCGAGTTCAAATCTTTCCAAGCTCCTATTTGCCTCCCCAAATGAATATTTCCACGCTTAGTAGTCAAAAAAAGACCAGACTAAGTGTGAGGGGGAGTGTTGGAATATATAAATATTAAACCACATCTTCTTCTATAAGCTTAAGCTTTTAGAGCGATTGGCTGTGGTCCCATTAAATCTTACAAAAATGCTCTTTATTTCTCATTTAAAAGTGTCGTTTTCTCGAGGGAAAAAATAATGCCCCCTTTCTATTGCTGAAAATATGCTGATTGCAAGTGGGCTAAACCAGCGAAGCATACTTCAAATGAAAGCTACAACAAAAGTAAAAGAAAAGTCGGCCAAAACACGCCGGATAAACCGTTATTGGCATATCATTTTGCCTTAACGAGATTTCTGGAGTACTTGACAATTATTTCAAATTTCAATTTCAGAAAATAAGAGGTTGAAACCTCGCTAATCTTTTTAATTACCGTAAATTACAATTTTGTACATATACAGCTATCTATAAATATGTACCATTATAGAGTATTTCAAACATATGCATGGGTCACTTATGGACTTTTTTTTTGTAAGGGTCTGAGGTTGGAATTTGAAGTGTCCATTGGGTTTTGCTTAATCAAAAAACTAGAGGCAACGCACGCTCACCCGAAGCCAAACATAGAAAAAATGTAATTACTCAATGCAAGTTGGGAACAGTTTTTTCACTCTTTTTGACGAGGTGAGAGCACATAATAGGTTAGTCAACAATACAAAACTAATCAGAACATAACCATTTTTTTTCATAACGATATAGATTTAACTAAGTTTTCATTTTCAATAACAATTCATGGAGATGTTCTTTCTGTTACTATTTAATAATTAGTTATGGTGTCATTACGTTTGTTGATCTTGCTCGCTTAGATCACATCAAATTTACTCGACTATATATTTTTTTTATATATTCAAGATCCGCCAATCGTAATCGAGCTAACTCACCAGCCACCCTTTGGGCAGGGCGAAAGCCCTTTTCGACTGGCGACTATACCGGAGGGAGGCTGGCCCCGCAGCCCACCAAGAGGAGCCCCTCACTTAAGTCCGAGAAACGTGTTGGGAGAGTTTCGAACCCCTGACTACCGAAAGGGGTTCGATTCTCACCAAACATGCCATGCCCGTGGTGAGTTGACTATATTAATATATAATCGTTTGAATAATGACAAAATTGGCTTACACTGGACAATATGCACTTGCCAATTTGTATGAATTTCCTCACAAAATGATGAAGGTAGAATACCAATTTTTGAGTCATACCCTGGTCATTTAATGTTTCCAACTTGTACCCACCCATTTTATTAATTTAGATTTTGTAACTACCCACTTATTTTTGCTAGGAGCTCGAAGCATACCTAATGGACACGTCACGTTCGACCTCAAACTTAAAAAAAAAAAAAAAAGAATCATTAAATTCGTGAATATAGCTAAAATTCCTAAAGACCACACAAAAATTATAGATAACTACAGGCGGACAAATTCATAATTTACACGTTACTTTCGACCTCGTTCTTCGTCCCTCAATGTCTAAACAATATAAGATCTGGCCAAGAGGGTAAGCACCACCTCTCGCCCCACAAAAGCCACCAACCCAAGAGCTTTTTTCAAAGTCTCCCACAATGCTTCTTCTCATCCTTTCTTCTCTCCTCTTCCTCTTCTTCCTCATCAAGTTTTCCAAGAGGAGTTCAAAGCTGAAGCATCTCCCACCCGGGCCGAAAAAACTGCCGCTCATCGGGAATTTGCACCAAATGATCGGCGCACTACCTCACCATCGCCTGAGAGACCTTGCCAAAACATATGGACCCATTTTCCATCTTCAACTTGGCCAGATCTCGCTCGTGGCTATTTCTAGTCCCGACTTAGCCGAAGAAGTTTTCAAGACCCAGGAGCTCGCGTTCGCACAGCGACCATCATTCTCATATACAGAGATGAGCATTTTCCCGAGTCCAATCTTCTATCCATACGGAGAAGAGTGGAGACAATTGCGCAAGATTTACGTTACGGAATTCCTCAGCAGTCAGCGTGTTCGATCTTTCAAATCAATAAGAGAAGAGGAAACGAGTAGTCTCATCGACTACATACGCTCATTGTCCAGTTCGCCTTTCGATCTCAGCAATAAGATCCATGCTTTCACAAATAGCATAGTCTCCAAGGCAGCCATCGGCCAGAACTGCAAACAACAAGAGGAATTCATTTCGGCAGTCGAAGAGGCGATAACTTTTACCGGGGGCTTTAGCGTGGCGGATGTTTTCCCCTCTCTCAAATTTCTACCGGACATGACCGGAATGAATTCCAAGTTTAGGATGTTGCAAAGAAATCTTGATAGCATTCTCGATAGCATTCTCCATGACCGGGAGATCATGAGAAGAGAACAATCCTTGAGAGGCAAGGATGATAGACTTGGAAGAGAAGACATACTTGATGTCCTCTTTAGACTCCGGGAGGGCAATGAGCTTGGCTTGAATCTGACGGCCAGGAAGATCAAAGGCATCATTATGGTATGTACGCATTGATGTATTCTAGGACAGCTTGATTAGTAAACTAAGATTAGTCTATTCAGTGGTGACCTCTGACCAATACATAAAGGGGTTGTCTAAGAATTGGAAAGTTTTTTCACTTCACTCTAGTAAACATTCAAAGCTGAACTTTCTTGAACTTTACTAACAAGTCAATTCACAAACTGCAAATTGTAGGACTTATTTGTTGCCGGGAGCATCACTACCTCAACGCTTATTGAATGGGCAATGTCAGAATTAATCCGAAATCCGAAAGTGATGGCCAAGGCACAAGCTGAGGTGAGAGAAGTCCTAAAAGAAAAGGGTTGCGTAGAAGAATCAGACCTCAATAAACTCAGGTACTTGTCTTCAATCATTAAAGAATCTTTTAGGCTACACCCTCCAGTTCCTTTGATTCCCAGAGAAGCAACTGAAGAACGTGAAATCAACGGTTACAAAATACCGGTGGGCTCAAGAATCCTTACTAATGTAATGGCGATAGGAAGAGATCCACGTCATTGGCCAGATCCTGAGAAGTTTGAACCGGAGAGGTTTCTCGAATCGCCGATGGATGTTATAGGGACAAACTTCGAGCTTCTCCCATTTGGATCCGGAAGGAGGGCATGTCCTGGCATTGCGTTAGCCAATGCAAATATTGAAGTTATACTAGCATCATTGCTATATCATTTTGACTGGAAATTGCCAAATGGAGAAGCCATGGAAAAACTTGACATGACCGAAACCTTTGCAGGAACAGTCACGAGGATGAACAGTTTAAATGTGATTGCCATTCCCTATGTTCCAACTGTTGCAGCTTGAAAAGAATATGTTGCATTAAAGAAAGCAGTGTGAAGTTACATGCCCATGTAAACGTTGTATGCGGCCACGTGAGTTTTCTTTTGGTCATTTTCCTTGTCGGTGCAACTTCTATGCTTATGTAAACGTTGTATACAGCCATGTGAGATTTCTTTTGGTCGTTTTCCTCCTTCACAGTCCTTAGAGTTCAAGCAACACTTCCAAAATGAAGTCGAAACACTCTAAATACCCCTCCCGTGCATATTTGATCTTCTTTACTGTTACTTCTCAATTTCACGCTTGGGTCCGAAATTTCTTCGTTTATTTGAGCTTTCTCATTTATGGTAATATTTTTGTTTATCGGTTGAGAAAATGTTGCGTGGTCTAAAGAGCACGCGAAGGATCATACGAATTGGCTCTTGTCAATTGCCTTCATCAATGTCGATCTATTTGACTTTGGGAGGAAATCTCAACCTTCCATCCACATAAATGTCGATCTATATGGATTAATGGACTAATTTATTCGTGGTATTTGTGTATGACCTATTGAAATTTCATATAGTGATGCATCGAGGTTTAAGTTGTCCAGTGGGCGGAAGAAATCATAAACCTGCAGGGATTTCCCTTTGCTTGTTTGCATCTTTGAATCACATCAAACTCTGAAGAATACAAGAATAATTTACGAAGTTTCCATATATAAAGATCAATCTGATGGGGACCTGACTAAATTGGAAAGAGGGGCAGAGAAATATCAAGCGACCGCGGCACAACGGATGACAGCAAGACAGGGTGGCTACGCTAGTTCTTATTATTGAACAAAATACCTCTTGTTAATTTCCTACGAATTTTTGTTATCCAATCTAGTTGCGAGAATTTCATCCGAGGTTTCTTTGGGTATATGCTAGTTTATCCAGCCTGACGCAGGATGATACATTTTGTGTCCTGATTGTGCTCTCGTCGGAGCTACCAAAAACACCTTTAGATTCAAGAGATCGTATGGATCTCTCATCTTGTCAAACTACAATGCCCAAGAATTTTGGCATGCAATTGCAATTTACTTGAAGTAGTTAGCATGATTTTGGTTTTGACAAATAGTTGAGGTTGATACTAAGGAAGGAAGGATTTGCTCTTGTATATAGCCGCGATACATTGGAATCATTGTGATCATTTACCGAATATTTCAAATGAAATGATGAGTACGTAGAGTTGGGATTGCGAACATTGTAAATTAGCTTGCAGATTATGTTGTAGTTGAAGAAGCCTCCTGGTCCAAATACAGAGAACGTTCGACCGTTGACCTGAGCGCATCATTTTTTTTTCTTTTTTTATGTTTTGTTTGTTTATAATTCCAAGAATTATGCTTGCCGTCGACCGTTACCATCCCAGTGAGCTTCATACTGAACGATACGCCTATAATTCACGTCTATTTCAATTTTCCGTTTATTTTCGTTGCCCTTTTTTTTGTATTTTAAAAGGAAGCTGAACTTATTGTGACAGGTCTTCTCGTTGACATTGATAAGCGGGCATTGTAAATCAAAGCCCTTCAACACTTGTCCTAGTCACCACAACAACAAGGGAAAATGACAGATATGGTCCATGAACTATGACTCAAAGTGCAATATCGCTCCTGAACTTTAATTTTGTTCAATTGACTATATGAAAATGTTCAATGTTGTCTTTTTATTAATTTAAGTTCAAGGATATTGAATAATTTAATATAATTTAGAGACTATAATATAAACAAAAAGTTTAGGGGCCATATTGAATAAATTAAAAGTTCAAAGACAACATTGCACATTAGAATAAAGTTCAAAAACCATATTGAATTAAGTTAAAAAAATTCAAGAACCACATCGCTCTATTTGACAAAGCTGAAGAATCATTTCTAGGGAAAATTACCAAAAAAGTCCTAACATATTGTAATTGTGTCAATTTAGTCCTAAACTTTTTTTTTTGTCAATTCAGTCTTAAACATTTTGTAATTGTGTCAATTCAATCCATCTTGCCAATTTTGGTCGGCCGATACTAACATGGATGTCGGCCGTGCAGCGACATAGTATTTTAATAACATTTTTAAATATTTTAAATTTTTTTTTATTTTCTTTCTTTTCTTCTCCTTCCGTCTTCTCCTTCCTCTGTCCGGCAATGGTGAAGAATGGAGTTGACCATGATGACAAATAATCTTACTTGAACTGTTTCGTCTAGTGACCGAGAAGCTAATACCAAATGTCCCTCCCCTCTCCTCCATCGCCTTCATCGTCAACGTCCTCCCATCTTTCCCTCGTGGTGGCTCCTTCATCCTCGGGCATCTGATACTGGCAAACAAGGCAAGTCCGAGCCTTGTCGGTGGCTAGGGGGGCGACCTTTGCCTGAGGTCGACAAGGCCGGCCGTCGCCTCTAACCATGGCCAGAAGAAGAAGAAGAAGAAGAAGAAGAAGAAGAAGAAGAAGAAGATAAAATAATAATAGAAAAATAAAATAAAAATTTAAAATATTATGTGGCGGACGAACGGTCTCGGCTGGCATTCATGTCAGCGTTGAAAGCATTAAAATACTTAATTTGGTACTTTGCCCACATTTGTATCCCTACCCCCGGAAGCATTAAAATATTTAATTTGATTCTGAAAATTAGGGACATACCATCGCAAGCATGTACGCATTCGGGCTTTGAATTTGACCAGTCGTTCCTTTCCCATGCCTGCAGTTAGCTATTTAATCAACTATGATGTGAGGTCAGCTTTGGCACTGAAAGCTAAGTCCATTGACCATCACTAATGAGAAGTTTAGGGAAATATCATAATCACCGTCGATCTACTAGACTTTTAACTAATCACTAGAAATCGCCGACGGTTTATGTACACCCATAAAATTGCGTGGAATCAATAGTAGCTGGTCACATGTATATAGTTGCCACCTAATAGCAAAGGAAAAAAAAAAAATTGGCAAGAACAGCTCAACCTCCGCGGGTTTAACCTCAATATCTTAGCCCGGCCGCCACCAAACATTTAGCTTTTATTGATGATGCAGTCGAAGCATTTACAAAATTGACTGAATACATAAAATCAGTAGCGGAGAGGTGGACTTTAGTAAACACCATAAAAAGAAAATCAAGTTCAATTCCTGTTTCGTCCACAGCAAAATATCCTTCGCTGAAAGTCACGCTTCGATTTTTTAATTAAAGAAGATAGATTATGCAAAAACTATGGATGGGACATATCACATGAGAGCAGGAATCAACTACTTGAATTTTAACAGGACTACACAAACACAAGTTGTGGCGAATTTAATCGGCCACAAAACTTGTAAAATACAAACTTCACAGCAGGACTAGACAACAAGCTATGCTGGAATTCAAACGACGACAAAAAACATGAAAACATTAAGATATTACGTCGGATTTCAAGAGACGACACAACATCCAAGATAAAGATAATCCCTAGAATTTAATTGATAATGCAAATATGAATACTACAGCTAGGAAACACGCCATAGATTAATTGACACATGAGTTTGGAAAATAAAATTACAATGCATGGAAGTAAAGATATTGAAAGATAGTAAATTTGATTGATTTTTGCGGGCATCTCCGAAGAGTACAATGTGACTCTTTAAAATATACAATCGACGGTTATCAACGGAGGTTATAAAGGGAAGTTACAAAGGGAGCTTATAAACATAAATTACAAACTAGATTACAAATAGTTATCGAATGGTAACATCGACGGTTGCATTGACTCCACTATCTTGACAATTGTTTTATTCCGCTACGTTAATAGTTATTTCTTTTACGGTTGCATCCGAAATTGTCGACTCCACCGTTTGTCGATTCCTTCAAGCTATCGATTCTTCAAGTGGTTGATAATTTGGTCATTAATGATAAATTTTGCTCTCATCGACTAAGTCTATCACACGTTAATAACAGTACAAAAAATTGATCATTTTTTGGTGCAAAGAATGCCTCTTTTAAAAGAATTGAATGATTCATGGACCATTCAATTATTTTAAATTAGATAATTAAAATTCATCATGTGCCCCATTGTTATCATCAAATTTGATTTTTCATATGGCTCATATTTTTCCACGAAAGGCACGTTTTGGGTAAATTTTTCATATGATCCTCTATCTCTATTCTTAAGTAATTACTCATACGTAGAGGTTCTCGTTGCCAATTGGAGTAAATCGCCAGAATTTTGGCTTTTGCACTTTTCTCTAAGATTGCCTGAACAAAATAAAAAAAAAATAAAAAAATTTTCTCGAAGATTGAATTTCAATTTATTGAGAGCCAAGTTTTGTAATTCTATCTCCGAGAGTGAAGTAAGATATCAATTTTTAGCCTTCTTGAATCGAGCAACAAACTAATCGACCTACTCAATATATGTATCATTATTTAAAATGGAGAATGAAATTGTACTTACATCTCAGCCCAAGTATGAAAGAAACTAAGAGATAAATATGTATACTAAGTATATGCAATTTTGATAAAGATAAAGGGAACAATCTAAATCTCAAAATTTATATTTTTCCCACCTCTCCACATTAGGTGGTAAATCAACCAACGTGTTCAACGGTTGGTCATCTTCACTAATGAGAACAAGGTAGTTAGAAATTTTGAATTTTCTTGTGTAAAGTATAGTGTAAATCCAATAAGGATGTGGTTCCTATATACTAAGTAGCACTGACATCGACATGTGACGTGCGATACGACACGACACGTAATATATTAAATGTTTGTTTTTATATATAGGTGATAAATTATCATGTATACATAAAAATATCAACGGTGAACTTCTTCTTCCTCTTCTTCTTCTTCTTCCTCTTCTTCTTCCTCTGTTAGGTATTCGGGATAAGATTTTTTGGGATTGACTGTTTATATTAATTTTAGGATGGCTGGGTACATAATTTAAATATATAAATATATTGTATATATACATATTTGACATATTTACGTATGATCTCTAATTTATTGAAAATGCTTAAAATTGATCTCGTGTGGTCGAAATCGTGTATAGGGATGCTGGATTTGCATGTCATTGGCGTGTCCGGAGCGTTGACCATGTGTCGGTCGCATGTCGAAAAGTGTCTTTGCTTCCTAGCCTATATACTGACCATGCCATTCTTCTCTTGGCACCTAATTGTTGTAATACGAGTTCAAGTCACTTAATCGAAATTCGCAAGTTGACACTTTTTATGCCCCCTAGGTTCAAGGCAAAAAGAGATTTTCAGACCGTTGTAAAATCATCACTAGTGGTGAGATCACTTGGCCTAAATCATTTTCTTCGTTTAATTAATTAAGAGTCAAAGAACATACCCGAAAGCCCCAATATTTGGCAGATTAATTCCGTTGATAGGCATCGTCCCACTAGTCTAAGTCATACCGACAATTTCATCCCTTTGCAAAATCCCAGAAGATGCAAGATTGGTGGGATTCGCCTGTATCTAAATTGAATGGCTCGATGTTCCTCACCCATGCATGATCGCATTGTTGATGATCGTGGGTTTGATCACGTCGGTGAGTTATTTAATCTTGCTGTTAGTCATTTCCTTTTAGTGTTTATCGAGAATCCTCGTCATGGTGGCAACATCACAGGACTCGGCTTTACCTACCTTCTCTACTCATTGATGAGTTGTCTCGGGATGTTGACTTCTCCACCTTGGGCTTGATGTGTAGTTGTTGACTCAGAATGTCCGTATCGAATTGTTACCGCTAACACTGTCACGATCAATTAGATTGCTCATACGTAACATCGTAATTCTTCAAATCAGTCACATTGATCTCACCAGGTGTACTAAAAAGATATTTTGCCAGAATTTCTCTCGTAACGAAATATCTTTCACCGAAAGTCATTCTTTGAGTTTCTAGTTAAATGAGACAAGTTCTATGGCGACTCCGAATAGGAAATATCACAAGTGAGCAGGAACTCAACTACTTGAATTTTAATAGGACTGTAGAAACGCAAGTTGTGTCGAAATTTAATAGATGACAATACAAAATTCATAGTAGGACTAGACGGATACAAGATATCACGGAATTTAATCGACAAAAAACTTGCAAACATTAATATTTATTTGGAATTTAATCAACGATGTAACACCATGATAAAGGTACTCGTCGAAATTTAATAGACGATGTGGATCTAGAAACTACAACTAAGAAGCACGTTGGAATTTAATCAACAACGTGAGTCTAGATAATAAAAGTACAATGCAAGAAAATAAAGATACTAAAAGATAGTAAATTCGTTTGATTTGTGTGAGGGATCTCCGAAGAGTACAATGTGGCTATAAAACCGGCAATCGACGGTCATCAACAGAGGTTACAAAGGGATATTACAAACAAAAGTTACGGGAAGTTACAAATAGAGGTTTCAAACGGTTATCGAAAGGTATCATCTACGATCATATTAACTTCCCTACTTTGACGATTTCTTCACCTCCATTCTTTGTCGATTCTTTCAACCTATCTATTCATCCAGTTGTTGATTGTTCAAGTTGCCAATAGTTCGGTTCATAACTGACCAAACTTGCTCTCGTTGATCATGCCTATCACAGTTTGATAATAACAAAAAAATTGTCACTTTTTGGTGCAAAAAATTCCCAAACACATCGCATCATGATAAAGTCCTAAAAGATATAGATGCTAACTCGTGTAAACTACTGATATGTCCTACTGTCCATTAAAAAAAAATTGTTTTTTCGTGGTCGTAGGTTTCTAAAAAAGTTGTGAGTGTCAAAGAAATAATATTAAAAATGTTATTGGTCATTCACCAGTAACTTAATTGTAATTCAGCGATAATTTTCTGAAATTAGCAGTTCTTTTTTACATTTGCAAGCATCGAACTCTTCCTATGTTCTATTAATCTCTATTTGCATTTCTTACAATCGCCTTAAACTTAGCAAACATTATAAATTAACTATTTTTTATTTGAGTGACTTACATATTTATTTATTAAATTACCTACTAATTATGGATTATTTACTCTCTGAGATATTTATCGATGTTTATTAAGTTTTCTTTTATTCATCAAGTTCACGAATGAGATTATTACCTCCTTTGGCTATTTAAGAGGTCACATCAAGAAGTTTGTAAATCATAGCAAAAAAATATAATAATAGTATGACAAACATGTCAATTAATGATTATGTTATATGGGAGAAAACGGGCAGAATAAACAATTCTATTGCAATTTCAGCCCTGTTTATTTCACGAAAAATAAATGATTTAAAAAATATTTTTTAAAAATAAAACATTTATATCGTTTAAAATAATTAACAAATGAAAAATACTTTCATTATTGACAACAATTTATTTCTAAATAATTTCGTAAAGGCTGAAAGTATATTTCATTCATTCATTTTAGTAAGTGATTCGTTCGATTATTTTTTGGGAAACATTTTTCAAATAATTCGTTTTCCACTAAACAAACACACCTTCATTTGATTAGAAAACAATGCGTGAGACATAAAAACTAGATATCTTATCAACAACCCAAGTCATCTTAGGGCGCATTTTGGTAACATTTTTGATTTTCTAATTTTTTGTTCTTTTGTTCCCCAGAAGAGAAAAGAACATGAAATCATTTGAAAACTATAAATTAATTTTTTTTTCCTGGGGACAATTTTATGTTTCGTGGACCAGAAATACAAGAAGTAAAAAAAAAGTAGCTTCTTTGTTCCTGGGAGCAAAAAGAAAAATAACGCCATTTTAGAAAAACAAACTCAGTGTAACTTAATATTCTTCTTTGAAACCAAAAGTCCACCGCCGCCGGTCTCCAATCGTCGCCGCAGCTAGCCGGCCACCACCATCTCCACTAACATTTTTATAATTAAATAAAAAATTGAGAATAGAAATTTTTAGGGTCACACCAAACTCATCTCCGTTCTTTTTCTATCCAGGAATAAAAATTTTATGCAGTTACCAACCGTGTTCTTCTACTTAGAAATTATTTACAGGAATAGAATCAGAAAAAAATATTTCTGCTTAGAAATTGTTCTCGAGAATAGAGAAATTGCCAAACGCACCCTTATTGGCCCCTTGATCCATCCACATGGCCTAAGTGAGAAGCTCTTTTTCCAGTAACCTTGGTTAATATATATCGATACAAGATTGTCGGCTTTCTAAATGAAAATTTAGTTTAAAGGGGGCCAAATTTAAAAGAAACTACGGGGAACTCATACTCGTAGGCTAAAAAATTCCCTACTTTTTAAATGATCCAAAAAATACACGAACTTTTGCTTGAGGGACAAAAATGCTTTCCATTAAAATTTTCGTCGATGTCCGGTGATAGGGTATTTTACGTGGCTAATGGCGCGAACATGCACAACAGACACGTCCACAGGCACCTGTGTACACAAAGGGAAATAACTCCACTTGTCAAGAAATGGAAATGATGTCATTCGCTTCTTTGTGGTCTGAATTGAACAATGGAAACTAAGAGAAGATTCAAATTGAAAGAGTTTGGATACTTGAAAAAAAATTTTTTTTTTTGCCCCAAATAGAAAATGAATGTTCCAAATTGACAAATTTAAGCGAGTTCGTCCGGTTGCATGGACGAAAGACTTGATGAAAGTGTATTACTGTCAATAATAAAAGTTTGCACATTTTTTTGGACAGTTTGAAAAGTGAGAATATTTAATCCTAAGAGTATGGCCTCATACTTTTAAGGATTTTGCTGGCATAATAGTTTTTGAGCGGCTGTGAGAATAATAGTAAAATTGTAAACCACAAATCCTTAAAAGAGTATACCCCACAATAATTCTTAATCATTGTTATTTGGTTTTTTAGCCTTAAATAGACTATTAGTATATCAGTCCCCCAACGACTTTATATAAGTTACCATGCTTTTAGGAATTTAAGGGGACCGAGTGCAAAGAATTGAGGTGGGACTCAGTGATCCCAGACTCGCCCCCTCAAAACCCTCTCCTATCCCCGCATTTATGTTGAAATTTTTAAGCACGTGTAGTGAAAGACCTAACACTTATTATCAAAGTGCAATTGAATTTTAAAATTTACAAACTATGCAATCAAATCTTAGAACTTATCAAATTGGTTCAATCAAGTCTTTCTATTAACTCTGTCCAATCAGGCTAACGAAAAATGATGACATGTTGCTTTATTACTTTTTTAAGACACGCGGCAACACAACTGTCCCTCCAAGCGCCACGTCATAAAAGTTTTCACATTGCAAACTAAATTAGATTTAAAAATAAAAAAGTTAAAGATATAAAAAAAAATGCAAAAATAAAAACCACTGACCTGGGGCCAATGAGCATTGTTATAGGCCCTTGTTGGCGAGGGTTGCCAAAGCCTCATTGGCTTTGAATGAGTCCTCAGAGACCCTAGCGAGGGCCTGCTGGGTCTAGATCTAGGGTAGGGCATGACCCTCGCCTGAGATTTGAGCGAGGGTCGCTAGCCCTTACCAAGATTTGGGAGGAGGGTCGTGCCCCCCCCAAATTTGGGTCAATAGGCCCTCGATGGGGCTGTTAAGCTCTCGTCTAGGGTCGGTTAGGGTTGCAGACCATCGGTGAGGCTCTAGCGGCCTCTGCCGGCCCTTTTTGGAAAATGTGGCCACCAGCAAGGGCCGGTGACAATACTTACCAACCCTTGGTCAGCGGTTTGTCTTTTAATTTCATTGTTGCATGTCTTAAGAAAATGACAAAATAAGACATTTCAGAATTTCCCTTTCAACTAATGGGACAGACTTAATGGAATTACTTATTGAATCAACTGGACAAGTATTAGGACTTGATTACATTTTTGAAATTTTTTAAGAGTTAATTGCACTTAAGTGACAAGTTTTAGGGTTTCTAGTAAAATTATCCCCAAAATATTTTTAAATTTTTCTTGTAAATTTTTTTTATGAATTCTATAAGTTTTTTCTTCTCTTCTTCTTCCATCGTTGGCTAGCGATAGCTATCAATGCTTCGCCATCACCAAGATTTGGGCGAGGACTTCGTAGCCTTGCGGCCGGCAAGAGTCATCGGGACATCACTGAGGCCCTAGTGACCTCCAACGGCAAATAGTGAAAAGAAAGGAAAATAGAAAGAATTATAAAAAATTAAAAAATTAAAAAAATGCAAAAATTATCCAAATCAATATTGGTCATGCCACGTAAAATGCTCAACGTTCACGTTAGCGATTTCTAGCTAAAATTGATCAGACTATATTGACAAATCGTCAAAAGGCTTGGGGCTAAATTGGCTAAATTGAAAAGTTTATTATTAAATTGACATATTTACAACAGCTTCCTAACTCTTTTGGTAATTATCCCTTGTACTCGCCCTCTTTGCCTAGCAAATAAAATTAATTCTCCAAAATATTGATTAAAATATCATGTAGTATTAATACATCTCTTACATTAAACTAGCAAAACACAATAACCTAATGCCGTTTATTATGTTGAGTATTGAACATCAGACCAAAGATTAGTACAAGTAACTATTGCACACAAAGTGATATTTTTAATATACGACACTACATATTCATGTAATATTTTTAGTGAACAATCAGTCAAGAAATATTTGAATATGTTCGGAAAGGGCCTTGGCCTGATTACGACTAGCGGATCCTGGATTACAATATATATATATATATATATATATATATATATATATTTGAATATGTTTGGGCGTAGGGGGGTAGAACTCAACCCCGCACTGTGCCTCGTGTGGGGCAGAAATCTATTCATCATTCCCTTCCTCCTGTCCCGCAAACAGTGGGCATTGACTTTTCAATAATATCCGGCTACATGTTTAAAATAAACAAAATTGTGATCTTGGTTTTCAACAACTCTAAAGTCAACAATCTGAAAAACAAATTAAGTTAAATTCCGAAACACCCCATATTAAGTCACCATCCAAGATTCATAGGTCACATACCAAATATATATATTTTTGTTCCAAATGAATGAATTGTGAGTGGTTTGTTAACAATAAAGAAACATAGATGTGAAGTTGACAATCCAAAATTCATAGGTGACGTATCAAATTAATACCCAAAAAATTCCAACTAACTCCAGAAAAAAAAAAAAGTTAAATTCCCAAACACGCCACATTATTGCTTTTAATGCTTATCATTCAATCATTTAAATTCTTATTTGATAGAGATGCTCTCAAACTCATGTCTAAATTCCCAAGCACGTCACATGCCAATGCAAGCCTTTTTTTTTTTTTTTTGCCAATTAGGTCATAATATTTTGTATTTATGTCAACTCGGGTTTACTCGGCTAATTTGGCCAGAAATGGCTGACATGACACGCTCAATGTGATCTGAACCATTTTTATTAATTTTTCAAGTTTCTTTTCTTTTTGTTTTTCTTCCATTTTCCTATTTCAAATTTGGCAGGACGGACTATATTGACATAAATGCAAAAAGTTTAGGACTCATTTGGCAAAAATAATATTTAGGATTGAATTGGCACCATTATAATAGGTTTATAACTGGTTTAATAGTTTTCCGGCTTTCTAATGGCTGCATCTGTATGAGCAAGACCTTACCAAAAAACTAAGCAAGATAAGATTGTCTTTACCAGAACGTGTACCACGTGGGTTGGGTGACGTAATGTGAATGTAAGGTTAAATACGAAGTAAACTCACATGCAAACCTAAATAAATATTTTTAAAAAGAATGTCATGTCCTCTTTTAGTGCAGGGCCATACTTTCCTCCATCTCTGGTAGAAGAAAATTCGTTTGACTAGATCTTTTGTTGATGGCTATAAACATGACATCATGCCCAAGAAAGTTTAACTACAAATAGTGTCTGATGTTCAAATTCGCAAACTACCCATCAAAAAACATATTAGAGGAATTATGCTCAAATAAAGGATGATACGCTAATTATGTATGCTTACAAAAGATAAAAAGATTTTATTAGTATAACAGTCTTTGGATGATTGTAAGAATAATAGTATGTTGCCTGACACAAATTCTTAAAAGAGTGGACCCCACAATAATTTTAATTAATTATTATTTTTTTGTGGCCCACAACAAATTGTTAGCATAACAATCACTCACATACTGTTATATAATCAAATTCCCAAGAGAAAATACATCTAGTTAAATAATTAAAGTTTTTTTGCATGAAATAACTAAAGTTGACTTCAAACTAGAACAATGAAAATTGTTAACATTTTAATTTTGAATTTACATTCTGAAAGAGTATTAAAATCAAACCACACTCCTTACTTGTGAAAACATTACAAATGAACAAAATTTCAATTTTTTTTTAATACAGAAGATTTCCATTTTCACTAACCAAACAAGGTTTCTTGTTGAGAAAAAACAAAGATGGAGAACTAGTAATTCAGAGGATTATTTAAAGGGAGCTCTTTCAAGCTCTTGTTGTCCTCGCAGCGATCCAAAATTCCTGACCATTTCTACTCACAGTTTCTCCTCGAGATTAGAAGAAACCCCCCGCCAAAAACAATCACTTCTCACTTGTGTGGGACGATTATGTTTCCCCAGTTGGAGATCGCGATGGGCCTAGCGGCTCTTATTGTTCTTGCAGTTTTCCATTGGAAGCTAAAATGGAGAAACCGTTCTAACATTGGGAAGCTTCCTCCTGGTTCCATGGGGTTGCCATTCATAGGAGAGACGATTCAGTTCTTCATTCCTAGCAAATCCAGAGACATGCCTCCTTTCATGAAGAAGAGAGTTACAAAGTACACCAACTTATTCATACTTAGATTTATCCTGCAACTTTACGTTTCAATTGTCGTTATTTCGTGCATGTTTTAATGTTTAAACTTCATACTTTGCGTATTTTCCTTTTTTTCTTTCAGGTATGGAACCTTGTTTAAAACAAGCTTGGCTGGTCGTCCTGTGGTGGTATCGACAGATCCGGAGTTCAATAAATTTGTTCTTCTCCAGGAGGGAAAGTCCGTGGAGACATGGTACTTGGACTCCTTCTCTAAACTTGTGGGTCATGATACGCCAGACTTGGAAGTCAAGACTAACGCAACTGGGTATATCCACAAACACCTCCGGCATTTGATCTTAAATCACATGGGTTCTGAGAGCCTCAAAGGCGAGCTTCTTCGTCAGATTCAGGCCATGACTGAGACAACGCTACATGCTTGGTCAGCTCAAGAATTTGTAGATGTGAAGCATGATTGCGCCCTGGTAAGTATTCCAGGCGCTAACGTTTGTCTAAAACCTAACCACCCTTTACTAAACCCCATATTTCTGTGTGTATGAATGAGCTTTACAGATGATATTCAAGTTCACGTCGAAGCTTCTCCTAGGTTATGATGCTGAAAAATCAGGGAAAAATATTACGGAGGATTTCCATATTCTCATGGATGGTCTCATGTCCCTTCCGATAAACATTCCAGGCACTGCTTTTCACAAGAGCTTAAAGGTACAGCTAAAATTAGTGATTACTCCATGTTGACATCATCTCAATTCTCTGTTAAAATAAAAAAACCTTGCAGAGCCAAGAGAAGCTGCTGAATATGATTCGAGGGAAGATCGCCGAGAGAATGACCGCACCGGCAGAAGCAAGCAAAGGGGACTTCCTTGACCATATCATTGGGGACATGAAAACTCAGAGCTTTCTTTCAACTGAATTCATCACCTACATAGTCATGGGTCTCCTACTTGCCGGCTTTGAGGCCATACCTACCACTGTAGTCATGGCCCTTATACTTCTTTCAGAGAACCCTAAAGTGCTTCAAGAACTGATCGTAAGTGAATCGATTCTATGTCGCAAGTTCTCATTAGTTGCGTTGTTCCATGTGCCGTTCCATCTTTCTTTCTTCTATTTGCAATAACCTGTTTTCACCTCCAATTCTATAACAGAAGGAAAATCAGGAAGCCCTTCATAATAGAAGGATTTCGGGCGCAGAAGGAATAACGTGGGAGGAATATAAATCAATGCCTTACACCCTGCATGTGAGTTTTTTTTGCTTCTTCTACGATTACGTATTCATTACAAAATGAAGTATAATGACGAATTGTTGGAATACCAGGTGGTCAATGAATCACTCAGATTGGCCAGCAATATCCCCGGTGTTATGAGAAGAGCAATTAAAGACATTGAATGGAATGGTAAACTTGCCAGACTAGAATGTTTTGCTGGATCACGCATATATAGGCTAGCTAGGGTTTCAAACAAACACACAAAAAAAAAAAAAAAGGGTATATAAGATCTTAGCTTTAGCTTGAAACTGATCCTTATGTTTCTCCCATTCATTTTTTTATTTGGTGATTTAACAGGATATGTAATTCCGAAAAGTTGGACCATTGTCATTAGTCAAGTGGGGTTACACCTGAACCCAGAAGTGTATGAAGATCCCGTAGCCTTTAATCCATCTCGATGGGAGGTAAGATCTTCCTAATAAAATTAATTGCTTAATACAGTTTAAGAATTCTGACATTTATTGAACTTTCTTGTTTTTGGGCGTTGGCATTTTTATATTATCCACAGCAAATGGATAGAGCGAGCGTCGTGGGAAGATATTATATACCCTTTGGTGGGGGCGGAAGGCCTTGTGCTGGAGCTGAATTCACCAGAGCTTTCTGTGCAGTATTTCTCCAAGTTTTCGTGACCAAATACAGGTAAAATCGCATGAAAAACTTCTCCATGCTTACAAATTATGTTCATGTATTTTCTATCAAACTGTGATGGTCAACTGTTTGACAGGTGGACAAAGGTGAAGGGAGGAGAAATCATTCGCACTCCGTTTTTAAAGATTGGAGGTGGTTTTGATATCAAGGTCTCCAAGATACAAGAATAAACACTCAACGCAGAGCCCTGCTGTAAAATATTATGTCTTTATTGTTGAAATAAGACATTGTGGAAGCTAGTTAAGGTTTAGATTTGGCCGTACGGCCGCCGGCTTATGAGCAACTCTAGCCTTGTTCCATATGGACACATAAGGTCCCCTTAAGTTGTAATCTTGCACTATTTCTACAGTGTTATGAACTTCTGATCTTGGGTGCTACTAATATATCTACATATTCATGGGAAATTACACTTGCATATGTGTGTAAGAGCAAGTATTATAGATGTGTTGAAAACAAATGCGAAAGTGAACACAGAACACAAGGATTTATGTGGTTCGATCAAGGTGATTTACATCCACGGGCGAGGCAAAATGAAATTCCATTATGATCAAAGAGAGTACAGATTACAGAAGTTGGTCTTATCGACTGAATAAAAGCACACGGCTCACTAATCTCTCACATAAGGAAAATCCTCAATACCAATTGAAAAGAAACCCTAGCCGCAATATAAAATAGAGCCCAAAAAAAATTTCTCGAGGGCGTTGCCTCCGAACCCCCACGCAGATCTGTTTGCACCGCAAAGGAGATTTGTTCGCTTGCTCCGAGTTGGGCCTATCGGCCCAACTCTCCGCGTCACAAACTAGATCTCAATTTTTCCTCCACTTTTTGGGCTACACAAAAATATGTCGGGTTGGGTGATAAACTGAACCGGGTACATAAAATGCAAGACATATTTAACAAGATGTGTAATGAAATCGCAAGACTGCTATTGGATCATAAGTATTTTTCCGTTTCTCCTTATCTGTTTAAATAATCATTTTCAAAACCAAAAATAGGAAGATTGCAAGAGCTTAAATTAAGTCACTTTGATTCTGAGAGCCACAAAGAGAAGCTCCTTTGACAGCTTCTAAATCGTGGTCGAGAAGATAATGGTTGGGCAACTACTATTTGTGGATTTTTTCTATCTTATTGGTTTTAACAATTATTTTACTATGTTATGGAATGGTTTTGTTAGTTCTTATTCAGTTTTTCCTTTTGGTTAGCGTTAGTGAGATACCACATTTTTCTACTCGAAAGCTGACCTTCATAAAGGATTGCCATTAGCCCTTTGAATATCATGGCCTCGTAAAAATTAAATACACTTATGAAAGAAAAAGATGGACTCATATTGGACAAAACCTCTCTCTACAGCCAAGAAATTCTAAAAATTACTCTCAACCAGATCAAGACCGGTGAGGCAAGGGGAGCGAGAGTTTTCAAAGCTAACAAACTCATTAAGGATGGACGGATCTCATTTTATCTTCTTTTTTTTTTTTTGTGGGGTTAATACCACGAAAAACCTCAAACCGATACATCCGTGATAAATTTACCCCAAACTATTTTTTTTACCACGAAAAATTCTAAACTGGTACACTTATGATAAATTTACTCCAAACAATTTTTTTTTATCATCAAAAATCCTAAACTGGTACATATGTGATAAATTTACCCTAAATTAATTTTTTTAAACCAAAAAAATCTCAAACTGGTACACATGTGATAAATTTACCCTTCATTAAATTAGGTTAATACCACAAAAAATCACATATTAATAAACCCGTAACAAACAGAGGGTAAAAATCCTAAACTAGTATACTTGTGAACTGCCACATGCCATCTAACTCAGTAATTTGAAAGTTAAATTTAACGAAAAACTAGCGGAGGGTAAATTTATCATAAGTATACAAGTTTGAGGTAAATTTGTCATACATGTACCGGTTTGGAGTTTTTTGTGATAAAAAAATAGTTTGAGGTAAATTTGTCACGTATGTACCAGTTTAAAGTTTTTCATGGTATTAACCCTTTTTTTATATAGAGGCTTTAGCTTAGAAATATTATTTGGGTTGGGTCAAGTGAAGTAATATTTTTCTTTTATTTTTTCTGTTTTTCTTTCCTCTGGACCTCTTCTCTCTCGTCCTCATTTCCCTCATCTTGCGGTTTGCCTTGGACCTCATCTCCTTCGTCTGCATTTCTGAAATTTCTAACCCGATTTATTTAGTTTTTTTTTTTCTTTTGGATGTGCTCTTTGCCTTGCATGTGGCCCTCAACCTCCGCTATGGCATGGAGCTCGAGCAGCCAAATGTGGATCTCGAGTTCAATTCTATCTGACGTCCTAGAATGTCATGTGACACATGTCCTTTCTTATTTTATCTTTTTATTATAATTGTGCATGCAGAAGCACAATAACTTTTTCTCATTCATTCTATACAAGACCTCACATGAGTTTAATTAATATGTTACATCAATTTGTGGATCTTTTGTACACCATCCAATTCATATATAACATATAAAGTCCTGGGAAAAGGGCTTGGGTCAACTAGCTTCACTACTCCAACAGCTCACCTAAATATTAACCAAGCCACCATCCAACTTAGGGATTGATAGCTCCCAACATTATCTCGCCCCTTCCATCATTACATCTAGGAAACATCCTATCCATCTAAATAATAAAGAAATGACCCAAAGCTCAACAAACAAAATTTCTAAGTTTAAATGAGGAAATCAGCTTACCACTCAACCTGTTACAAAATAACATAAGCACATGACAATTAAGCATATATCCTGAGTACACGAGTAAATATTTTACCTTTCCATTTATGATATGCCAAAGTGACTTAATAACAAATCATCAAACATTATTCACTCACAAGCATGTGGATAGCATAACACTCATAATGCACCGGTATAACCTGGTGGTTTACGCCAATGGAAATCAATAGCAACATTATCTAAGATCATTTAATCAAACGCAAACGGATGGACAAACATGTTATGATACTTGTCTACCTCCGATTATACAATATGTGGATATACGAACACACATAAATATGCATTATGTTCATTATTACTTTTCCTCCCAAATAATCTCGAAGCATCCTCAATCACATAACAAGGATATCTCAACTCCAAGGCATTCCATAACACTTCACGGGTTATCATGGATCACACAACAGGGAAATCTCGAATCTGAGGTATCCGATAAAACTCCATGCGACATCCCCGATCATACAAAAGGGGTATTTCAACTCCCGAGGCATCTCGAAACACCGCAACATCCCTGCTCACACAGCAAGGGCGTTTCGACTCCCAAGACATCATCACCATTTGATTTACGGGTGACAAAATAACATTATTCTCATACAAATAACTGACAAACGTTTTTATGCATTGCAACACTTATACCCACCTTTTTCGATGTACGATTTGGTTTACTCCTGCTCCCATCACCATCTTAGAAGCTTGCTAGGAGCCGCTCTTTGTCCAAGCCCTCTCACCCCGATAATCACTTCCCACACTCTTCGGACCGGGTCTTACAAGCCCATTAGTCTTTGCCTAGTTCATCCCCAAACCACACACGTACGAAGGGAGTCTCGCTTGATTCGTCTCATATTAAGCATCACGGTTTGTAGGTGTCCCACTTGGCTCATCCCATACCGAGCCTCACGATTTGTCATATCCCATGTAATTAATGCTAAGGCACATTACTTTCGTTCATTTCTCATGCTAGCATTGATAACTTACTTATCTTCTTTCATTTTGTAAGACAAGTAATGATACATAAATATTTACATGCATTTCAATACCGATAGCCACCTCCCTACTTCATCATGTATTCCTCAAAATCATGATATGCATTAGTCAAATGATCGAGTACAAAGCAACGCATGGATATACTCAATATATGGATATGAACATTAGAAATCAAACTCATCACTTCAGGCTCAGTACATCAAACTCAATATCTCAAACTCAGAATATCACACTTAGCACATCAGATTCAGCACATTAGACTCAAGACATCAGATTCAATACATCAAACTCAACACAACAGACTCAACGCGTCAGATTCAACATATCAGACTCAACTCCTCGGACTCAACATATCAAACTCGCTACCTCAAACTCGGCACCTCATGTTCATTACACCCGATTCAGCACCTCAAACTCAGCGCATCAAACTCAACACCTCAAACTCAACACATCGGACTCAACACCCGAAACTTGGCACTTTATATCAACACATCAAACTCGAAAAATAAACGTGACTAAACAAGTGAATATAACCAGTTGCGGTTGGATCCGAAGTTACAATTACTACACTACCAAGTTCATATTCATCATTTATTTATGTGATATGTTATCACAATCCAAGAAAATAACCTAAACACTTATTAGGCGTGTAAATATTCTTTCAAATCAACCAAGCAATCACAGCATCTCCACACTATTATTACACATACTTGCACTAAAAGTCAAATACAAATATAATTACACCTATCAACAACCAAGTCAAAAGTGTTAAGTAGATTAACCTAATTAGGTCTAGAGATTTCACTTATTTTGCCCAAACTTGAACAATCAAATGATTTCACCACCTTGTAATTCTTTAAAAGATAGAAGTTTAGTCTTTTCATCATAGGATCTGAAGGTGGGGAGATAAGAGAAAAGTTCCATTAGAAGTTTTAAGGGGGAAGGATTACAACCAAGGTTAAAGTGAGTCTGAACTTCCAAAATTAAAAACTAAAAGTAATAGATAAGATGGAGGGTTGCATGTAGGTTGGGAGTTACATGTGGTATGCTCACAAAGTCTTATCCACTACCTAGCCAAGTGGAGAAAGAGTTGATGACTTACTACTAAGGTAATGATAACTTTGTTTAAGGTGTCAAGAGTTTGAGTTTGAGAGAGACACATCTAGCTTGCATGCATATTTCAGGTGTCAAGAGAAATAAAAGGGTTTCCATATATATGGACATGTGGCCTATAATGCTTTTTAAATGAGACAAGTGCCTCATTATGTGGCTTAATGAGATCAATTTGAGAGAAAAAATTCTCCTCCTTCATCCAAGTAGTAGAATAAGTCATCATTTACACTAGTTAGGTTAATCGAAATAGACAATATAATGTATGAAATCAATTAAAGAGATTTGTCATAGGCTTATTCCAAGTAAATATTTAGTCAAATTGCCGGGATGTCTAGAAAATTAATACGTGAACAAAAACATCAATATTTGTATCTTGAATCCACTAAAATTATTGATAAATAACATCGGATGCTAGGAAAATGTTACTAGGAGATCAATGACAAATGGAACAATATTGAATTAGCGCAGCGGAATAAAAAAATCTCCCCTCTTGTGCAAACCTAATAGGAAATGATATAATAGAACAATATATCTGACAGAATATATAAATGCCAAGCACCCACAAACACAAGAGAATTTTTTACGTGGAAAATCTCCCCGATATGAGATAAAAAACCACAGGACCGGTGCGCACCCAAAAACTTCACTATCAACGAATTGGATAGACAATGTTCTTCTCTAGTTAATACTAGAGGCACATAGTAGCAAATACATCAAGAACATCATTATTGGCAATATACGTGAATTCAGAAGAGATCAATAATAAATCTCACCAAAACGCAGGTTTAGTTCTACCCACGAAAAACCTGATGAAAAAAGATCCAAATGAAAATCAAACCGATCAGATTCTAGAATAATTCATTGCGAGCAATCGGACCACGAATCGACCTCCGATGTAAGCTTGATGAAATTCGGACGGCACCCTCTTCCATATTTTCTTCACTTTTTCTCTCTTGCTACTACGTTTCAAAAAGAACATCTTTTGCGGCTATGGCATAAAAAAATAATGAGAAACCCTACTTCTCCATATAATACTATTATTATTATATGGGTTCAAGCCTACAAATATGCAATTCATTAGGCTTCCTCCACATGGAAGTGAACCCAGCCAACAAATATCGAATTAGTAAATGCAAAATCTGAAACTAATTAAACATATGTTTCGGAGAATGTTAATCTCGGTTGACAACTAAGATGATGATAAATAAATTAGCATGATCATATACTTCAACATTTATCAATTTAATTTCAACACATTAGACTTGGGACAATCACGATAGCGGAAAAGCATCCTCAGCGTTTTCCATATCTCACAAGATTAATGATCCAACCACTATTTTTATATGTCGACCCAAATTATGACACAGCCCGAGCCCCCTCAATTTGGGGCTTGATCTCGACACCACGGCGGAACTCGAGGTCGGCGCTTATGAAGGACAAGAATAGCAAGCGGCACCAGAAGAACCGAAAAGATTTTAACTCTTGCATTCAGTAGCGATCGGCCCTTCACCCGGTGGCTGTCTGGGCGAGGGCCACTACCTTCTTGTGGTCAACAAGGGTCATTAGCCCTTGCTTGGTATTGATGAGGGTCTGCTGGGCCTTGCCTATGACTTGTAGGGAAAGAAAGAAAGAAAGAAAGAAAATTAAAGAATTTATAAAAACTGTTCAAGAGGATGACATCTATGAGTTGACTCAACTAATAACATTTGTAAGCTAAATGGATTGTACATGGGATTAAGAACAAACTCATTTATGACCCATATATAACTAGGGTCTCAACTCAAACCCATTAAACAACTCATTTATTAAAACTTGACTAACCATATATGATCCATCTCATTGAGTAAGGGTTGAAAACTCCTCTAGCTCTCATATACTTTAAATACACGTAAGAAATTCCAATAAAGAGCATCTTGTCTAATTCTTCAATTGGCACTTGAGAATCTTTTAGAATTCCTATTTATTAACTCTACTAAATATTTTGAAATTTTCATGAGGCTATGTTTGAATATCACTTAAGAAACTATTTCCAAATAATTTTCATTTTTAACATTCCAATGGTGAAAAGAAGCCGTTTAGTTGTTTTTGCGGATTTCCCATAGAAAATGCAAACAAGAGCCCTACAAAAATTGAAACTGCTGTTCATTTCACAAATTCAAAGATGTCTTGTGAGAAATCATTGGAATCTAAAGCACCCATATATGGAGGTCAAAGGTTTTTAAGGAAAAAAAGTGTAAATCAGACATAATGATCGGTTATCTGATTTAGTTTGTTATAGATGATGGAGAAACAAGAAATTGTTTTAATTAAAAACATAAATAGGAGACATATGAAAGATTGAACGATTCGAAGCATGGAGGATTAAATGTGCGGAAGGTACACGGTTTTGTATGTAAAATAGGCACACGGTTTTGTATGTAGAATAATTTTTTAATGAATACCATAATGAAATAACAAGTGAAAATAATACAAGTTGTAGATGATGGAGAAATGGGAAATGTTATGAATAGAAAATAAGTACGAGAAATTTGAAAGATTGAATGATCTTTCGAAACATGCAAAATCCAAAAGGGCTACAAAGCTGTATTAGCAATTTCATGCAATAAGGAAATTATAATGACAATAAAACAAGCTGATATAAAAGCTTCGAAGCGTGCAAATATTGAAATGTGAGGAAGATAGATGGTATTGAACCAAATTATATTGGCTTAAAAGAAAGAACGATTTTAGGGAGCACCTCTATCCCGTAAATTTAGGTACGTACGTACATAATCAAATGATAAAGTCATATATGTAACTTGCACGGCATTGCAAGAATATATTAGCTTGAGCAACCCCACACCCCCCCCCAAAAAAAAAAAAAAAAAACAAGCACATGGCCCCACTAAAAAAGGGAAAACCTTCTCGATATGAATCTTTTGATCAAATAAAAAAAAACATATATTAGTTAAGCCCATACGCCATTACTTCCTTTAGTGACAACTAACGAAAGCGTGCTTTGAGCTTTGGGAATTATTTCTTTATTAATTTAAGAAATTTAGTCTCATGTGAAGTATTATGTCCACTTTAATCAATTATGTGTTGAAATTGCAAACAATTTCAAATTTTACGATGGCATGCAATCGGTTTGAGCTATTTAAAAATTTACGGTCTTCCTTGGGGGCACACGAGAGTAATCTCCTCCCTACTTTAATTGTAATTCAAAAGAGAAACATCAAAAAGGGGTGTGGGTATCTCACTTAGCAAATTAAAAAAAAAAAAAAGGTCGTTTTTAAATTTTTTGTTTAGTGGCTACTTTAGTCACAAACTTTTTAATCTATCCAATTAAATCTTTTGACCATTCTCCAATGTAATCCTTCCGGTCAATTTTGACCGACTTACTTGCTGGATGCAGAGTGACTAATGCATTGCCTATCAATTGTGCAAGAAATGATTCTTTGGACAATGAGAAATTGAATTATTTAAGTCTAATAAATCGATGGTGACAGTTAGCTTTCAGTGCCTATGCTGACCTAACATCATCCCTTGTTATATTATTTAAATCCATATAAGGTGAAGTGATGGTGTCAATGCGGCCTAGTTTTTATAATCAAATTATATTTCTTTGAACGTGGACAAGAAACTTATTATTTTGACATTTGACTTGGGATATTGATTTTGTGAAATATCTAATAAGGATTTGATTTGCAGGTAAGAAGGTACATAATCAAACATATGTCATATATGCAACGTGCACGGCATTTCAAGCATACATTATTTTTAGACAAAAAAAAAAAATTAAAAGCACACACATTAGGTAAGCCCATACGCTATTAATGCCTTTATTGAAGACTGACGAAAGCGTGCCTTGACCATAGGGAACTATTTCTTTATTATTGCGGCCTTTATTGAAGACTGACGAAAGCGTGCTTTGACCTTCGGGAACTGTTTCGTTAGTATTGCTGCCTTTTTTGAAGACTGGCGAAAGCGTGCTTTGACCTTCGGGAACTGTTTCTTTATTATTGCTGCCTTTATTGAAGACTGACGAAAGCGTGCTTTGACCTTCGGGGACTGTTTCTTTATTATTGCTGCCTTTATTGAAGACTGACGAAAGCGTGCTTTGACCTTCGTGAACTATTTCTTTATTAGTTCAAGAAATTTAGTCTCATGTGAATTATTATGTCCACTTCAAATTTTACGCCAGCGTGCCGTCTCTTTGACTTTTTAAAAATCTATGATCATCCTTGGTGTATTGTATCTAGCAATATGACTTAGAGGGAGCGGAATAGGTGATTCTAAACAATTTTAAAATTTAATGCGGAATTTAAACATATTTAAAACACAAACTGAATAAGTTTGGTAATAAATTCAGAACACAACGTGTAGAAATATAAACACAGTAGAGAGAGTTTATAGTAAGAGAGAAATGCACGCAAAGTTTATAGTGATTCGCCTTTAGCAACTATATGTCCACTCTCCCACGTTGATAGCCGATTAGTTAGATTCTATTAGATGCATCATTGAAAGGTTACAAGAGATGTCATACTTTTTCACTCTTACAAAACCTCTCAAGCATATGACATGTAGCTCTTTAGAACAAATATATGAATCTTGAGCAACTCAAGCACTTTGCAATTATATGTTCCGATCTATCTGCATCGGTCACCATGATCTCCCTTTTATACTCCTTCACTCCAAACTAGCCGTTGTAAGATATTCAAAGGATTGTTCTTCAATGGTTGATTGGACACCATCAATCTTGATTGAACAAGATTGTATTCAGGAAAATTTGGTTGCCGTTTGAGTAGAGCCTAAACCTTCAGATTCAATCGTCCATACAACCAAATCTTTAGTTTTCATAAGTAAAATTTATTCAAATCTCCAAGATATCTTGTTCCATGGAAGGTAATATCTAATCGAAGATATTATCCTAATGTAATTGGAAAATAATCCTGCAATCAAAGATTATAGACTTTCATAAATAACATAGCCAAATCGGAAACCCGCCAAACGTGGATCTTCATAATCTGGCCAAAAGATATTGCAGAATCCAAACATAATTTCAAAGCATTCTTCTGAAGTAGAAGAAACTATTTAAATATGAATAGACTGGAAGTGTGACTTTGAACTTTAGTAAAGACCTTGTTGATGTGACACATAAGTCTTCCCAAGATTGAGTCTTCAAAGGGAACATCACCCTCTATCTGAATAAGATTTAACTATCTCAGAAATAAATATGTGACGCTATGAGTCTAAACATTAGGTTTGGAACAATGTAAGTTTTTTATTTGCGTATTTATACCTGCAATAAAATAGTCATCGACATTAACAAGTTTCTTTCTAAAGAATGATAGTTTTGTTAGAATCAAAATATTCAGAGGAAGATTGTCTCAATAGGGTGCACATAAGAAATGCATTTCCATACGTTAATTGTTCTTCAAACAATGAGAAACATAAAAATGAGGTGTCTCACTTAGCCAAGAAAGAACGAAAGAAAGAAAGAAAGAAAGAAAAATGTTGTCTCTAAACACGGCAGTCAATTCAATTTTAAACTTTTCAACTTAACCAAATTAACTCTAAACCTTTTGATCATTTTTCAATGTAGTTATTTCGACCAATTTTGTCCGATTTGCTTGTCGGATGCAAAGTGAGCTTTGCATGACTTACTCGTTGCATTGGAAAAGATTCTTTTGGGAAAAAAAATTGAATTATTTGAGTCTAATAGATTGATAGTGATAGGGATATTTCTCTACATATGCACTTTAGTTTTCAGTGTGTACATTGTCCTGACATCATCAATTATAATGTTTTACTTAAATAGGTATAAATTGTGGTGATGGTGTTCGATGTGACCCAATATTCATAGTCAAATTATGTTTGTCGCTTGAATATGGGCACTTGCATTCTTTGAACATGGACAAGAAACTTTTAGGATAGTTTGACATTTGGCTTGGGATATTGCTTTTGTTAAATATCTAACAATGATTTGATTTGTAAGAGAGAAACACGGGCAGGCTGGATAATGATGGGCGAATGTCCCACCTGTATGTTTTCTAAGTTTTCAATGCAAGAAAACACAGATGTCCAACCAACTCCAAGAAAGAAAATCAAGTTAAATCCCCCAACATGCCCACATTAGAGTGCTCTTCACCATTCTATACAGATGTTCTCATACTAATGCTTATATAATCTAAAAAACCTGTTCCTCTTTCATCGTATCTTATTCTCAATTATTAGCAGATGTTACTTCAAACAAATACAATGCTCATTCAAAGGACGTGCCTGTTTCGTCTGTATTTTTATTTTATGTTGTTTTGTGATATGAAAATGGTCTAAAGTCGAATACAAAAATTAACTTCTAGGATTTATTATCCTTCCTTTCTCACTTAATAATGCATGTATAATGCTGAAGTCAAGACCTCAAGAATTGTTATTCTGCCTGCGTCATTGTGTAAGGAGAATTCATACAGATTGGCAAGTGCATACTGTCCAGTGTAAGCCGATTTTGTCATTATTCAAACGATTAGATATTGATATCGTCGAGTATATTTAATGTGATCTAAGCGAATAAGATCAACTAACGTAATGACACCGTAACTAATTATTAAACTGTTCTGAAAAAATTGGTTATGCGCTGATTAGTTTTGAATTGTTAACTAAACAACTATGTGTTGTCAACTCGTTAACTACAGTAAAAAAAAAAACTGTTCCCAACTTCCATTGAGTAACTACTGTTTTTTTTCGTTTTTTGGCTTCGGGCGAGCGTGCATTGCCTCTAGTTTTTTGATTAAGCAAACCCAATGGACACTTCAAATGCCAACCTCAGACTCTTACAAAACAAAATTCAATAAATGAACCGTGCATGTTTTTGAAATACCCCGATGACGGTACTTGTTTATAGATAGCTGCATATGGACAAAATTGTAATTTACAATAATTAGGAAGATTAGCAAGATTTCAACCTATTAGGCTGTGTATGGTAACGTTTCTGTTCCCGAGAACATATTTGGAACAAAAACATTTTTTGTGTTTCTGTTCCCATTCCCGGCTACTATTATCAAGAACAGAAACGCGTTTGGCAAATACATAAAAAAATACCTTTTTCACCAAAAAGAAGGATCTACAACGGATGGGCAGTGGCAGGCGGCGATGGCTGGCGAGGGCGGAGGCTAGCTGGGGCGGGGGGCGGCGGCGAACCGGCAGCAGCAGCGGGCAACCTGCAACGGGTGGCGGCGACCGCTTCAACTCCTCACCGACAATGGTGGGCGGTGGTGGCTTACACAAGCTCGCCCTCGAGTTGTTTCTAAAAAGTGTTCCAAAACTCAGAAACAAGTTTTTTTTTATTTCTCATTTTTGCTCCAAAAATGTTTTTGTTTCTCAAAAGTGTTCTCGGAATACTTTTGGAACAATTTTTTACCATACGCGTTTCTGTTTCCAAAGTGTTCTGGGAACACTTTGAGAACAGAAATACTTTTTCTGGAGTGTTACCATACAGACCCTTATTTTCTAAAATTGAAATTTGAAATAATTGTCAAGCACTCCACGGATCTCATTAAGGCAGAATGATATGCCATTAACAGTTTGTCTGGAGTGTTTTGACGGACTTTTCTTTCACTTCTATTGTAGCTTTCATTTGAAGTATGCATCGCTAGTTTAGTCCAATTGGTGAGCATATTTCCAGGGACAGAAAGGGCGTATTATTTTTTCAAGAAAACGAGAAACGAAGGGCATTTTAGCCTAGAGTTTTCATATGAGTTTGAACGCATCTCTATCTTTGAAGAATCTAAGATAAATTGAATGATGAATATTGAAACAATGATTTAGGCTATGCTTACACTTCTGTTGGTTGGATGGAATTACTCAGGTCCTAAACTTCAACTTTCCGCTACTGATTTTATATGTTTACTCAACGTTGAAAAACCAATGCTCACTCTTTCTTTGTTTGAAAATTAGTAAATGTTACATTCAACCTCATTACCCCTTTAAGTGATGACTGAAGAAACGTGCTTTGATCTTTGGGAATTATTTCTTTATCATTTTAAGAAATTTAGTCTCATGTGAACTATGATGTTCACTTCAATTAATTATGTGTTGAAAATGGATATCATTTCAGATTCTACGCTGGCATGTAGTCGGTTTGAACTATTTAAAAATCTACGGCCTTCCTTTGGCGGCACGCATGAGTAACCTATTTTCCACTTTACTTGTTTTTCAGATAATGAGAAACATCGAAAAGATGTGTCTCACTTAGCCAATAGATATATATATATATATATATATATATATAAACAACAGTTGTCTCTAAATTTATTTTAGAGTTATCAATTCAATCACAAACTTTTCAATCTAACGAACTAAACTATTTGACCATTCTCCAACGTTATCCTCAAAAATATGCAAATTTTCTTTCTAGATTTGGTCGCCAATGAAATCAAATATTGGCTTCTAGAATTAGAGCAGTTCATCTATGGAAAGTATCTTGCCTTCATCATGATTGCCTATCCACAAAAGTGTTACACGTATCTAGAATCTTTAGCGTAACTATACTTTGAGATTGATAATCAATAATATCCTTCCATAATTGGAATTCATACTAGATCATAAGCTATCAAGTGATGAGATTAAATACCCTAAAATAATAATCTTGAAGTTTGAGATAAGATTATTGTCATTCGTAGTATGAGTACTCCGCTCATATCCGACAGTTCTTGTTATAGCCACCTTTCCAATTATATGATGATATCAGACTTTTGCTAGGCTTCTCCTTATATTTAGCTTTTTCAATATTCTACTTATATTCAACCTTTACTACTATCATGCAGTACGTTACTAATATTCATACAATACGCTGCTGATATCCAGCTAATACGATATTCTACTGATATCTAGCTTATACAGGCTTTTGCTAATATCAGTCTCTGAACATATGTCGCGACCTAAAAATTGGTTTTTTCAGGTTAACGGATTATTAGGTTAATTAGATTAACTAACCTAATTCGGACTCTCCCAAGTCCTACCGAATCGCAACTTAGGTTCAATTACATGCCAAGATTTTAAATTGGAGCCGCCACTAATCTTTTATGGTAGGTAGATTAGAAAACTAAATAAAGTATTCGGGAGAAAATATTTTATTTCATACGAACCAGAGATTAAATGGATTCGGGGACTTGGTTACATTAACTTTTCAATTAATGCCCTTTCGGTACCCGATTTTCATGAAAAATTCTTAGTTTGATGATTTGAATTAAATTTTTTTTTTTGGGTTTTCTTTTATTAAATGCAATGCTAATGCAATCTACCTATATGACAAATGAGATGTAATGACATGGCAAAACTACGTGACATGGCATAATGACGTGGCAAATATGCATGACAAAGAAAATATAATAATGCAAACTAAACTATAATGCTATGCAACGTGGATGGTATTTTTTTGGTATTTTTTTGTGTATTTTCGGATTCATGAAAAAATAAAGGTAAAAACTACTCTAATGTGAAGTAACATCTAATTTAACTTAAGAAATTGATTTCTCAAAGCTCTAATTTTATTAGACATTATTTTCATGCAAAAAGTGAAGAGAAATGTGATTTAGCTTAAGAAAACGTGACATCTTTTCTTGGGATTTTTTAGGAATTTATTTAAACCATGAAAACAATGAAATTTGAACAAAAATAAACAATATTACCCATAAAACACCTTTAAATCCGAAATTCTGATTTTTATTCACAACATCCCCCGAGATTAGGGTTAGCAAGTGAATATATTATAGAATTACCGTCGTCCCTATATACATAGGGCAAACCTTGAAATTCTATTTAGGAATTAGCGATCCGCTCCTCGAGATCGAGGATTTGATATCTAATTCGCACGTACGGGCACGATCGTACTTCGAGATCGAAGTCATATGTTGCCTTAATGTACGTTTTCCGAGGGACAAGGCACAATTGGGGAGCATGTGTTATGGGCAGTTTTGTTTAAAGATGTGCAAATATTTATTGAATTTTTAAAATCCTTAAGGGATTCTGAAATTTTCAATGAGATAAGATCCTATCCAAAAAGGATTTCAAATCTTTTAAAATATGGAAAGATTATCTTCTGAAATTTTTCAAAGTATATTAGATAGCTTTCCAAATTTTAAAGATGTGTTCCAATATCCGAATAGATATACCTGATATATTCGAAAGTCCTATTAGGCTACGAAATATGCTCAAACATTTTAAAAAATTCTATTGCTATCTTGCAGACATGATCCAAATCACTTCACAATCAAATTACCAGATGATATGCTAAGCATCCAAAAAGATAAGGATGATATCCCAGATTTACTCAGAAATTCTCGAACATACCAGATTTAAGCAACAAACTTTCTCATAGATATGCTCAAAGTGATCCGAAAGTATATATGCACAATATCCCGAGATGCTCCCAAATTCGAGATTTTAATTTGAGCAACTATAATTTATCTAATTTGGAGAATCAATTGCCAAGTTCGAAAGATCAATCCGCGGGTGGAACTTGCAGCTCTTGTTGATGTTCGATTCAGAGAATTTTGCAAAAATTTTGGACCTTTACATCGCGCTTCCCCAAACAGCACCGAACGGCAAGGATAATTGGCTCAAAATAACATGCAAATCAGCCCCAATAGTGAACAAAGAAGCATACACTGATCATCAATCGTAAAAAAATAAATAAATAAAAAATAAATAAATAAAAGGTTATGTTGACGTCAACTTGCAGAAAAATCAGCCGTGGAATGAATTTGGAATAGCAGCAGATTTCAAGACCCATATAAGGACAAATTAACTCACAAACAGCTCTAGAAACAGCCCATGATAACAAATATCCGATGATATACTCAAACATGCAAAAACATTCATTAACATATGCGAATCAACCAACTAGGCTAGTGAAAATTCAGTGTTAGAAAGCTTTACCTTGAACCAGGTATCGTCTTTGCTAATCGAACTTTGCACGGAACTCGAATATTCACGCTTTGAACGTTGATCCGTTTGATACAATAACCTTCGCGGATAGGTTCGACTATGGACTCACGTACTGCAATTTGCCTTAAAAAAAAACTTCCTTTGATCCAGGTTCGCACAGATTGAACTCAAATTCAACTGAGGCTCTAACACAAGGTGAGCAGCCACGTTAGATCTCAAAAAAGAAGAGAAAAGCAAGCTGCTTTACCACAGAACAGTGGCTGAAGAACGGTCCAATAGTGAGCAAACGCGAGTCTTCAATATTGGTATTTGATGTCTCCGGTGCAGCAGCAACTCCTGTAGTGGAATTCTAAAAATAGTCTCCTCCTCTTTTACGTGAATTCTCTCTCAACCGTGTATGCTCTCCCTTGTCCCCAAAATCTCACGTGAACCTCCTTTTTGTGTGCAGAAATTTTTTGTCTCCCCCAAAAACCCTAGTGAAAGAGCTCTATTTATAGAGAAAAGCTTTGCAAGCTTGGGGCTTAAGTTTTGTTAATCCTGCCAAACAAACCCGGGATCAAAGTATGTGATCAATTAAGTCCCAAAGGATCCAATTGCATTAATTTGATTGAAATTTTTGGCACATAATAATTGACATTTTTAATTAAGGCCTTTAAGCTTAAAATAGCACCAAATTCTTCTTTGAATTGCCGGTTTTTTATTTAAGCTCATATCATCTAACAAATCAAGCTCAAATCTTCTGCCGTCGGTGGTCCAATGCAAAATGCAATGCATGAATACTAAAATTAAATGAAAAAGATGAGCTATTATTTTTGGTAGGAATTAAAATTTAACTCCAGATTTTTATGCAAAATAAATGAATAAGGAGAAATCAAAATTTAGGTGTCAACAACATATCTAGCTTTGTTGGTACTCAAAATAATCTGCCCATCAATACATGTGCTACGCGCATGAGAGGATATGAGGAGGTCATGTATAGGACATGTGAGGATCCCTATTAGTATCAATCAATGGGGAAACATCAAACGGCCTATCGATTCTAGCGAAGGATAATGCCACCTGTCCAAATTAATAGAATATATTAAAGACGGATGGAGTAGGCTTCCTCGGTATATCCAATTGCTTCTCATTGATCTTCCTCGGTATCTCGGTGATCCAAGGTTTTATAAATTATTCACCATGTCTGGTACCTCCAAGTTTATGCGAACTTTCCGTTTTTCATGACTTGTTCACCTCCAAGTAAGTCCGTTTTTTTATGATTAGTCTTTCACTTCATACTTCGGACACCTTTGATACTGGCAAAGTATATCAACTTCACTTTAACTTCTCTTTTTTTTTTCTTCCAAGTATTTTCGCAGTCGTGGCTCTACCTTGCTGTTCACCTATCCATGATACCTCCAAACTTGTAGACATCTCTACACCATATGCCTTGTTCAGCATTTGATAAGAACTAATAACCGTTAGATATCTTGTTAGGACACCATCTGCATAACGGTTTTTGCATCTTTTCCCTTGTTCTAGTCAACCAATAAACATATTAGTAGTATTTGATTCTTTTCCATCTTCAAAATATTATAAAGGATTTTTCCAACAAGGTATTCATGGATTGTTATGTCTACTTCAAAATATTATAAGAGGTTTTCTCGACAGACAATACCTGAAGCGAGTTAATCCATGGTGTCCCCGCGTAAATCTCAATCTATCAGTCAATTATCTAGGTGATGATTTGGATAGATTGTCACATCAAATGGAGATTGATGTGATACTCAAAGAAACCAGACACAAATTATTAGCAACAAAAATGTAGGTTATATTTGACAATTCTCCCCCGAGACGTTATTACTACCAACTTACGATCAAATTATAAATGGATACACACACACGCACGCACGCACGCACACACACATTGTTATTGTAACGTCCCGGAATTTCGACGTCCGAAAGAAAAGTGGATTTGACGAATTTTATTCTTGAATTCTAGCCTGGTAATTAAATTTGGATTTTTGAGGATTTAAGGGACAATATTTGATTTTTTTTAAGACGTCGATTAGAGAAAGTCAAGTTAGAATAGTCAAACCATCGAGTCGTAGTACCGAGATCCTTCGCACTTGAACCTAACCTCGACCGAGCCCTAGAAGTGAAAATCCCAATTTGCCATCAGTTTTAATACCGGTAGTTTAATTTATCTCCAGCGAGCCAATTTACTAGAACGCCTTTAAATATTTTTCATATAGGACAAAATGGTTTGAAATTAATATGACTTGGTGGACTCTCCTTTCCTTTCTTTTCACGTCAGCCATCCCCTCCCTCCCCTTTTCTATCACCCTCTCTCTTACTTTTCACTCCCTCTTCTCTCTCTCCCTCATCTGCCCATGCGACAACCCCCATCCTCACCTACTGTTCTTCTTCCTCTTCTTTTGCCTTCTTGCTCTTCTTCATTCCTTCGACAACCCCACCTTCACCGAACGCAAGCCACCACGGCCAACCCATCTCTAGCGCCCCTTCACGGTCGCATCGCCCCATCCGCCGTCGTCGGCTTCGTTGGCCACCGAGTCGTCGATCCCGAGCCAACCGATGCTCGACCATCGCCCTCCAAGCCGCGGTGCCCATTGACCTCGACCCCTTACCTCTCTCGGTTCCGCCACCCTCCAACTACCGCCTAAGACCACCCGAGAGCTCCACAAGACTCCTCAGCCGTAACCCAAGCTATTGTCCGGACCCAAGCTCACCCAACCCCGCCGTCCCTCTCACCTTGAGACCCACGGACCCAAGGACTACCGCTGACTTGCCGTCCCAGCCTTCGCGACCCGACTCCCCACCCACCACCCGAGACTCACTAGATCTGGGTGTTCCGGCCGCCGGAATAGCAGCCCTCATTTCGTCCCAAGAGCATGCCGTCAAAATTTTTGTTCGGTGAACAGTACCGGTGAACAATGCTCGTGAACAGTACCAATGAACAAGACCGACCCAATCCGAAAGTCTCGTACCCGACCCGACACCGGCCGCTGTTTTTTCAATGAATCAAACCCCTAAATCCAGATTAGGGCACTAATTGCATTCAGTATTAGTTAATTAGCGTATTTAGCAATTTAAGGTATTTAGGTAGTTTACTTGTGGTTGGATTAGATAAAAACTGGGTTTAAGATAAATGGCCACAATTATTTGAGGTAGTCGGACTAGTTAGATCGTCCGTGGCTAATAAGTTATTAGACTAGATTGATTGTTTGGGCGGTGATTACCTATGTTTGATCGCAAGCGAGCGATAGGCCAGAGCTAAGCATAAGATTGTCAATTGTATGAAATTGGATTGATAATTATCGTTAGGATTATTAATTGTGTTTAATTAATCCGTGGTGATTGAATGTTTGACTAGATGCTCGGTGTTCACTGTTGCTTGTTGCATGAACAATTATGGGTATCGGGCATCCTGTTTCAGATATAAAGCCTTATGGATAATATTGTGTATTCATATGACCACGTACGGAATTAAATTGCATATTTTAGCATGAAAATGACTGTGAGCCGAGTCTTTGAGCACGTACGCATGAGCATCCGACTAAAAGTAAAAGATAAAAAGTAGTTGGTTGTCGGATGTACTTGAATGGTCATATGATGAGATTAAATCGTGCCGGTCGTGCGGAACTACACGATTTGTCAAAAGCACGTCAATTCATGCTCGTGTTAGTTGTACGGATAACACAAATTGTCGGATGCCGGTCCCAGCTTGTTACGGACCGAAGCTCCTTTTTGGAATGCATGTACATTATGCCGTGCCGGACACACCGGATACATAGCTTTCGGTCGCCGTCGCCGGAACTAAGGGACAATGCATGGTCCCGCGAGTCGTAGTATTGGGGCCACACTAGTCATATGCGCCGACCATGCCGGTCGCGTGGGTCACCGATTAATAATTGGATTTCATGTGGTGTCTCGCGTATGCAAATTGATATGATGACGTGTCCATTGATTGTCTGACGTGATTGTTAACTTGAGTCGAACATTGCATTATGCATGACTAAGGACTGGTAAGTTGCATATGGTTGAAATATCCACTCTTGGATGATACTACTATTTGTTAGGATGCTCGAGCGAATCAATGCCCTAACTGGGCTTAGGCATTGACTCATTGAGATTTGTTTCTCACCCTGTCGTTGTTAACCCTTTTTCAGGTCTCGAGTGATGGAGCCCGTGGATGTTCGGGCCTAGTTGTTAAAGTAGTTTTTGGGAGTAGATGAGGGTTTAACCTTACCCGACCATATTTCTTTTTGAGGTCTTAGCGAGCCGCCCCGAAGAATGAGGTTGTATAAGTCTTTTGTAGCTCAATAGGGTTAAAACTCATATGCTTTAACTTATGAAATGAAATGGTCTTTTGTGAGAATGATTGAGTTGATTTCCTGCTTTTCTATCCCCATTGTTAATTGTTCGGGAGAATTTACGTTTCCGCGTGTGCGGTAAGTATGAAGGTCGATAGTGTGCCTAGGACGCTATCCTATATGACCTGTGGCGAATTGGTAGGGATGTCGCGAGCTCGAGAGTCGAGGCGTGATATTCCCACCCAAGGTGCATGAGATTTATTTCTCACCCCATCGTTGTTAGCTTTTTTTCGGGTCCCGAGTGATGGAACCCGTGGATGTTAGGGCCTGGTTGTTAGAGTAGTTTTTGGTAGTAGATGAGGATCTAACCTCACGCGACCATATTTCTTTTTGAGGTATTAGCGAGTTGCCCCGAAGAATGGGATTGTATAAGTCTTCAGTAACTCGGTAAGGTTAAAACTCATCCATTTGACTTAGGAAATGAAATGGTCTTTTGTGAGAATGATTGAGTTGATTTCCTGCTTTTCTATCCTCAT
Organism: Rhodamnia argentea; assembly: GCF_020921035.1. NCBI lineage: Eukaryota > Viridiplantae > Streptophyta > Magnoliopsida > Myrtales > Myrtaceae > Rhodamnia > Rhodamnia argentea. The sequence continues at coordinate 548,836 of NC_063154.1, read as the reverse complement.
TGTTAATTGTCTAGGAGAATTTACGTTTCTGCGTGTACCGTAAGTATGAAGGTCGATAGTGTGCTTGGGACGCTATCTTTTATGACCTGTGGTGAATTGGTAGGGATGTCGCGAGCTCAAGAGTCGGGGCGTGACATCCCCGCCCAAAGTGCCTGAGATTTATTTCTCACTCCTTTATTAACCCTTTTTTAGGTCCCGAGTGATGGAGCCCGTGGATGTTAGGACCTAGTTGTTAGAGTAGTTTTTTGAAGTAGATAAGGGTTTAACCTTACCTAATCATATTTCTTTTTGAGGTCTTAGTGAGCCGCCCCGAAGAATGGGGTTGTATAAGTCTTCTGTAGCTTAGTAGGGTTAAAAATCATCTGCTTTGACTTATGAAATGAAATGGTCTTTTGTGGGAATGATTGAGTTGATTTCCTGCTTTTCTATCCCCATTGTTAATTGTCCGGGAGAATTTATGTTTTTGTGTGTGTCGTAAGTACGAAGGTCGATAGTGTGCTTGGGACACTATCCTCTATGACCCGTGGCGAATTGGTAGGGATGTCGCGAGCTCGAGAGTTGGGGCGTGACATCCCCGCCTAAGGTGGTATCGGAGCAAAGTCGATCCGATCCATCCGATCGTGTTTTGGAGTGATAAGGAGCGTTGGGTTCTTGGGATAGTTTGTAGGATTGAAATTCCGTGCATGTATTTGTTATTAAAGTTTTAAGGCTATATGCCCGAGTACTCATTAGTATTGCTTCGGGGAGAGCAGAACCCCATGTGGTACCTGCAAGCAGAGTGGTTTGTTAAGCTAGTTGGATGGAGTTTATAACAGTTGGGAGCGATCTTTAGGATTTATACGCCACTAAAGGACATAGTAATGTCTGTTGTAGGGTGTTCTAGGTGTAAGTTTATTATATGTGGTCATGTGGAGAAGATGGATTTGATTATGCAGGAGATATCCGATTTGATGTGATAGCTAGTGGAGATTGTCTGAGAGCTACAATGAATGTTGTCGTAAGGCGATGTGGTTTCGCCTGTTGGATGGGGTAGTTCTAAGTTTGATGGTAATCAAGGAGGGACCTCGAGTCTTTTGGTTTCATCAAAAGATGGCGACTCGTCTGCTGGAGAGTCGTTGTCAAGGTTACCCGGCTGGTTGATGCATTGGTTAAGGAACCTAGGATAGAGGACATTGATGTCATGTGTGGGTTTGAGAATGTCTTTCCTTAAGAGTAGGCAAAGTACTGCAAAAAGAGAGACAGAGATTGTGGTGGAGTTGGCCCCCGGGGCATGGACGATCTTAGGGGCGCTTTTATAGGGTGGTGTTGTCGAAGCTTGAGGGCTCAAATGCGAGTGTAAGAAGTGTAGATAAAGGGTTTAGTCGCCCCAATACGTAGACGTAGGGAGCACCTATACTGTTCATGAAGAAAGAGGATGGATTGTTGCGCTTGTCCATCGATTACCAAGAATTGAACCAAGTGATGGTAAAAAATAAGTATCCGTTGATAAGGATAGATAATTTATTTGACAAATTGCAAGGATTTTTGGTGTTTTCCAAGTTCAATCTATGGATAAGATATCATCAATTGAGGATTAAGGAAGGGGGTATACGGGAAGCTGCATCTAGGACACGTTGTGGACGCTAGAAGTTCACTGTGAGGCCGTTTGATCCGACAAGTGTCCTTGCCGCATTATGGATTTGATGAGAAGAGCGATTGAGGAATATTTTGATCGATTTGTGATGGTGTTCATGAGCGAGGTCTTGATGTGCTCTAGGAGTTTTGAGAATTGTGAACGATATTTGAGGACTATAATGAGGACCCTTAAGGAGTACAAGTGCTTGCCAAGTTTAATAGATGCAAGTTCCGGTTAACTCGTTTAGCTTCCTTAGGTCAAGTGGTTTCGAATAAAGGGATATCTGTATATCTAACTAAGATCGAAGCGGTCATGGTTTGGTCAAGGCCATCGATAGTGACAGAGGTTCGCAATTTCTTAGGTTTGGCGGATTATCACAGGCATTTAGTGGAAGGGCTATCTGCTATAGCCATGCCTTTAATGCAATACTGAAGAAAGACGATAAGTTGAAATAGAAAGGTCATGTCGATAGACTTAACTTGAGTACGATTTTGTAATAAGACGACTAGTATGGACGGATTATATAAATTTGAATTTGTGTGGTATCCTAATGGTTTTAGTTATCGATTTTCATTGATAATCATGAATAATGACAAGATGGAGATTCGCAAAGAAGCGAACGATGACGTGAAGTGTTAGGCATAGAATTGAACTGGTGAATGTGCTTGAGGTTTAATAATTTACTTATGAATGATAAGTCGATATGGAAATGACATATCAATGGCTTTGGATATGAACTTTGAGGATTGATTTTAGTGGGATATAGGTTTGTAATTGTGTTGATTCATGATTATTTTAGATATCAATTGTTGTGGAAAGGCCCCAATTAATTGATGATGTGAGGTTCAAGAAGTGAGTAAGAAACGCTTGGACGAATAACCAGTTGAATTAGATGATTATAATTTTGAATTGTTAATGACCAAACTTGAGAATATAGTATAGTGGCCGACGGTAGATTGTGCGATAAATTGGGAAGGCGAGGATCTATGCTTAAATCGTTGAAGTTTGGTTGTTAGCCCGTTGGAATGCTTGGGGTGATTAATTATGGATTATAAGTTTGAATTTGTGCGGCATTTTGGTAGTGTAAATTATTGACTTTTAAGGACTCTGATTGATTAAAAAAAAGGAATCGCAAGGCATGGAATGGTGAACGTTTGGACTAAAGGCCGGTATGATTGAATGCATATGAGAATTATCTGGACCACGATTGGACATGAGGCTATAGATTGATCTTAGGAAAAAGGATCTCTAAGATGTATTGGTAGCTTGTGGAGTTAGAAAGTTCGGAATCATAAGGATTGAAGTGAAAACGAGTGGTGTGTGAAGAGTGATGAGGAGGATCATTTACTGCACATGTTCATGACATTGAAGTTGGTTCTCAAAGTGAAAATACTTTTAGGAATGCATAGCATTGCATCTTGAGCGTCATATGAAAGATAATGAGTGGGTGGAGATGCCATGGTTGAGTGATACCTTTATGTTTCATGGTATTGGTAAAGGTTGGCTTGCACCTCCGAGAATAGGTCAGAGAGAGCCTCTGCTGTGTGACTAGGATAAGCCTGAGATGATTGGAGGCCCTATGAGCTAGTTGCCTAGCGACCCAACATTGTCATGGGGAAGTGTATATCATTTGAGGACTGTAACCAATGGAACCACAAGTAAACAGACGGAACGAAGGATTGTAGAAACAAACAAGAAAGGTTTGTAGTGACAAGTTATGAGTGGATGATATAGTGAGGATTGCCGGTTGGGTCTTTAAGTTACTAGGATCGGTGATGACCCAAAATAAGGTTAAGATTGCGAGATATGGCAATTTGGGAAGATATGTGATTAAAGTGCGCATCGGAAGCATAGTGAGGCCACACAGTTTCTGGAGATAATGACCGTGAGGGTCTTGCTTTGGTTAAGGCAGAAATCTTGTCGGAAACCCATCGTAGTAACTATAGTATTAGTCATGTCAGCACAAAGAAGTATCAGAATCCGAGACAACACTTTTGGTGGATCGGTTTGAAGGCTGATGTAGCCAAGAATGAGATGAAGTATTAGCCGTACCGGCAAGTCAAGGTGCAGTATTGTAGGTCTAGTGGACTGCCGCAATCACTGGAGATTCTGGAGTGAAAATGAAAGCATAGCACAATGGACTTTGTGATGGAAATTGCCAAGAAGTCAAAAGAGAAATGATTTGAATGGGGTTGTATGGACGAATTGTGAAGGTCTACGCCTCTTATAGCAGTACGAAAGGATTTCGCTTTTGATAAATATGTTGGATTGTAAGTACTACGGATAGCACGTCTCCTTGGAGTGCTAGTGACCATAACTTCGGATCATGATCCCAAGTTCACTACTATGTTTTGGAAAAGTCTGCAGCCTGCGTTGGGAACGAATTTATAGTTTAGTACGGCCTACCATCCTCGGATGGATGGCCGATCCGAAAGGATAATTCGGACGCTGAATGATATGTTGTAGGATGTAATGGCATATGGGAAGGGAAATAGTGACGACTTCGGTCTGTTTGTTAGTTAAGAGATTGCCGATCAATAAATAGAGATGGCGGATCTCCGTGGTTAATTGTGGGTACCGTATGGCAATTGACAGTTGGGTTGGACAACAAGTTCGGATGGTGATGGTTTAGGTTTAGATTTTTGGAGTCAGATGATGTAACTTGTCTAAACGGATTGTGGATACGGAATTGTGACAGATTGGTAATTGAGGACCATAGGCTTGAACCCGACTTGTGTTTTGATGGTCGCATTGAGATTCTAGTGCGTTGAATTGAGTTAAGAATTAATACGAAACGAGTACTGTATGACAAGTAGTGAGGACGTTGTGAGCCGTCAGCACCATTATCTTTTTGAGGTCGTATAGTGGCCTAATTTCGAGGAAGAAATTTCCTAAGGAGGGGATAGTTGTGATGTCCCGAAATTTTGACGTCCGAAAGAAAAGTGAATTCGACGAATTTTATCCTTAAATTCTAGCCCGATAATTAAATTTGGATTTTTGAAGATTTAAGGGACAATATTTGATTTATTTTAAGACATTGATTAGAGAAAGTCAAGTTAGAATAGTCAAACCATTGAGTCGTAGTATCGAGACCCTTCGTACTTGAACCTAACCTCGACCAAGCCCTGGAAGTGAAAATCCCAATTTGCCATCGGTTTTAGTAACGGTGGTTTAATTTATCTCCGGCAAACCAATTTACTAGAATGCCTTTAGATATTTTCATATATGACAATGGTTTGAAATTAATTTGACTTGGTGGACGCCCCTTTCCTTTCTTTTCATGTTAGCCATCCCCTCCCTCCCCTTTTCTATCACCCTCTCTCTTACTTTTCACTCTCTCTTCTTTCTCTCCCCCATTTGCACATGCGACAACCCCCATCCTCACCTACTATTCTTCTTCCTCTTCTTTTGCCTTCTTGCTCTTTTTCATTCCTTCGACAACCCCACCTTCACCGAACGCAAGCCACCACAACCAACCCATCTCCATCGCCCCTTCACAATCGCATCGCCCCATCCGCCATCGTCGCCTTCGTTGGCCACCGAGTCGTGGATCCCGGGCTAGCCGATGCTCGATCAGCGCCCTCCAAGCCGTGGTGCCCGTCCACCCCGACCCCCACCTCTCTTAGTTCCGCCAGCCTTCAGCTACCGCCTAAGACCACCCGAGAGCTCCGCAAGACTCCTTAGCCGTCACCGAAGCCGTTGTCCGGACCCGAGCTCACCCAACCCCGCCGTCCCTCTCACCTCGAGACCCACGGACCCAAGGACTACCGCTAACTTGCCGTCCCAGCCTCCGCGACCTTACTCCCCGGCCGCCACTCGAGACCCACCAAATCCGGGTGTTCCGACCGCCGGAATCGCAGCCCCGCTGTTGTCCTTAGAGCGTGCCGTCAAAATTTTCGTTCGGTGAACAGTGCCGGTGAACAATACCGGTGAATAGTGCTCGTGAACAATACCGTTGAACAGTACCCCCCCTCTCGTGAACAGTATCGGACTCGATCCGAAACTCTCGTACCCGACCAGACACCGGCTGCTGTTTTTTCAAGGTGTTAAAACCCCTAAACCCCGATTAGGGCGCTAATTGCACTTAGTATTAGTTAATTAGCGGATTTAGCAATTTAGGCTATTTATGTAGTTTAATTGTGGTCGGATTAGACAGAAACTTGGTTTAAGATAAATAGCCACAATTATTTAAGGTAGTCGGACTAGTTAGATCGTCTATGGCTAATTGGTTATTAGACTGGACTGATTGTTTGGGCAATGATTGTCGATGTTTGATCGCAAGTGAGCGATAGGCCAGAGCCGAACATACGATTGTTAATTGTATGAAATTGGATTGATAATTATTGTTGGGATTATTAATTGTGTTTAATTAATCCGTAGTGATTGAATGTTTGACTAGATGCTCGGTGTTCATTGTTGCTTGTTGCGTGAACAGTTATGGGTATCGGGCACCCTATTTTAGATATAAAGCCTTGTGGATAATATTGTGCATTCATATGACCACGTGCGGAATTAAATTGCATATTTTAGCATGAAAATGGTCATGGGCCAAGTTTTTGAGCACGTACGCATGAGCATTCAGCTAAAAGTAAAAGATAAAAATTAGTTGATTGTCGAATGTGCTTGAGTGGTCATAGGATGAGATTAAACCGTGCCAATCGTGCGGAACCACACGACTTGTCAGAAGCACGTCAATTTGTGCCAGTGCCAATCATACGGATCACACAAATTGTCAGATGCCGGTCACAGCTTGTGACGGACCGAAACTCCTTTTTGGAATGCCTGTTTGCTATGTTGTGCCGGACGCATTGGATACATAGCTTTCATTTGCCGTCGTCGGGAGTAAGGAACGATGTCTGGTCCTACTAGTAGACACCGCCAATCATAGTGTCGGGGCCACACTAGTCGTGTGCGCCGACCATACCAGTCGCGTAGGTCATCGGTTAATAATTGGACTTCGTGTGATGTCTTGCGCATGCAAATTGATATGATGCCGTACCCGTTGATTGTCCGACGTGATTGTTGACTTGAGTTGAACATTGCATTATGCATGGCTAAAGACTGGTAAGTTTGCATGTGGTTGAAATATCTACTCTTTGATGATACGACTGTTTGTTAGGATGCTTGAGCGAATCAATGCCCTAACTGGGCTTAGGCGTTGACTCACCGAGATTTATTTCTCACCTCATCGTTGTTAACCCTTTTTCGGGTCCCGAGTGATGGAGCTCATGGATGTTAGGGCCTGGTTGTTAGAGTAGTTTTTGGTAGTAGATGAGGGTATAACCTTACCCGACCATATTTCTTTTTGAGGTCTTAGTGAGCCGCCCCGAAGAATGAGGTTGTATAGGTCTTATATAACTCAGTAGGGTTAAAACTCATCTGATTTGACTTATGAAATAAAATGGTCTTTTGTAAGAATGATTGAGTTGATTTCCTGTTTTTCTATCCTCATTGTTAATTGTCCGGGAGAATTTACGTTTTCGCGTGTACCGTAAGTACGAAGGTCGATAGTGTGCCTGGGATGCTATCCTCTATAACCTGTGGCAAATTGGTAGAGATGTCGCGAGCTCGAAAGTCCGAGCGTGACAGTTATCCTCGCCTCAACTATACTGGAAATAAGGCGGTAAAAGAATTGTAGAAGTCACCGTTACCTCTTCAACTACTTCATTAAGTTAGACATAATTTTAGACATGAGAATATGATAGTCACTTAGAGGTGAACACCAATATTTTCCGAAAGTTGGTTTAGTATGTAGTCCTGTATGGACAGATACACTAAGACATGACCAGAAGCAAATTTACATGGGTTTATATCAAGTTGACGTTGGCGTCTAACTTGTTTTAATACAACATATTATTGTGTTGATGTCTCAGTTGTAAGGTTTTTTAAGCTTTCAATACAAGATAACGAAGTACTTTTAATTTGGGTTTCTCTTAGAAGCTATAAGGGACCATGAAGGGAACCGTCCCTGAAGTCCCTTCAGTTTCCCTGCGCGAACCCGGGAAACAGCCATCGCTGTGGACCAATTGGGACGGCTTTTCTGGTTTTAGGGACAGTGAAGCGATCCGCCTCTTCTCTTCAATATCCCCCTATTCAAAATGCTTTATACTCCCAACTTAAATTAAAATACCCAGCGCACTTGTTGGATCTCAACTCTTTGAAAAGAATGATGACCTGTGTATTGATGTCGCGGACGAGAATTATTCCATGTTGTTATTGTACTTCCTATGTGTTGGAATGATGCTATGCTACATCGTTTCGAGCCAAAAGAGCAGAAATGAAAGTCAAACAACTCCCCTTAAAGCCATATTAAATCTTCTTTCTGAAATCTGTTCCACTATCAATTAATGATTCTGATGTTATCTATCATCGGCGAATTCATAATTTCAGTGTTACTCTGTTGGGTGATTCCCACATATATTTAAAGGAGCTTCTGCAAAACTCTGCTTCTTCACTCAGATCTCCAACAAAAATAGTCATCTCATCTCTCAGTTTTGTAGGGAAGATGATGCTGCCGATGGTGGAGACTGTGATGGGTCTTGTGGCCCTTGTTGTTCTTGCAGTTTCCTACTGGAGGTACAAATGGAGAGACCGCTCTAACTCTGGGAAGTTTCCTCCAGGTTCCATGGGGTTGCCCTTCCTAGGAGAGACCATTCAGTTCTCCATTCCCAGCAAATCCGTAGACCTCCCTCCTTTCCTCAAGAAAAGAATTAAAAAGTACAAACCACTTTTGTTCATGGATTTTTCTTATCCTGTAATTAAGCTTAGCACCATCACTGAGTTTCCAGTCTTTTGGGAGTTTATTTTCAGGTACGGGACGTTGTTCAAAACAAGCTTGGCCGGCCGCCCCGTGGTGATATCAACAGATCCGGAGTTCAATAAATATGTTCTTCTCCATGAAGGAAAATTGGTGGAATTGTGGTACTTGGACTCGCTTTCGAAGCTCGTGGGTCACGATGCACAGGACTTGGAAGTTAAGACTAATGCAACCGGGTATGTCCACAAACACCTCAGACATTTGATCCTAAATCACATGGGTCCGGAGAGCCTCAAAGAGAAGCTTCTTCCTCTGCTGGAAGCCACGGCTGAGAGAACTCTCGATGCTTGGTCGACTCAACAATCTGTTGAAGCCAAACATGGTTGTTCCAAGGTAATAAACATCCGCGGCTCTAACGTTATGTTAGCTACTGCTGGAAACCCGGCAGCCGGACGTTGATGAAGAAGTATTTTGCAGATGATATTTGAGTTCACCTCGAAGCTCCTCCTAAGTTACGATGCTGAAAATTCAGGCGAAAACCTCACGGAGGATTTGCGTACTCTCATGAACGGTCTCATGTCCCTTCCGATAAACATTCCAGGCACTGCTTTTCATAAGAGCTTAAAGGTACTAAGAAGTCATTCATCACTCGATACTCGGCATCTTCCTAATTTTCTGAAGTTGAAAAAAAAAAATGCAGAGCCAAAAGAAGCTACTGAATATGATTCAAGGGAAGATCGCGGAACGAATGGCCTCACCAGCAGAAACGAGGGAGGCGGACGTCCTCGACCATGTCCTTGAGGATATGAAAACGAAGAGCTTTCTCTCGGAGAAATTTGTCACCTACATATTCATGGGGCTCCTAGTTGCCAGCTTCGAATCAATAACTTCCGCTTTGATCATGGCCCTTATCCTCATAACAGATAACCCTCAAGTGGTGGAAGAACTCGTCGTAAGTTTTCGGCTGTCCAAATATAAAGCTTAAAAGCTAGGAGCCATCTTTGTTTTCCATTCCTTCTTCTTTCACACTAACCCCTTTTGGATCGCCATTATTTACCAGAAGGAACATGAGTGCGCCCTTCGCAAGAGGTCTTCGGGTGCAGTAGGAATAACGTGGGAGGAATACAAATCCATGCCTTACACCATGCAAGTAAGTCAATACACAAAACGAATATTTCGAGCTTCCTTTTTATTCCTTTTCTTGTTCGATAGCTGATGTGTTTCTAATTAAAGTTATGGTAATGAGTTATTTTATTGGAATAATAGGTCGTCAATGAGGCACTCAGAATGACCAGCAGTGGACCCGGCATCATGAGAAGAGCAATCAAAGACATTGAATGGAATGGTAAAGTTTCTGGACTTTTACTTGTTTGGTTCGTCAAAAACGACTTAGTCAACGAAAAATACTCTCCGGTCGACGGAAAATTCATGCATAAAATTAGGAAAGTGAATTCCCAAAAATGTAAACACTTCCTGGAATTGCTCCTCTCGAATTCTTAATATATTATATACATCGATAGGCTTCCAGCCAAGGCCTCTGAGAATGATTTTCTTTTCTTGATTAACAGGATATCTAATTCCGAAAGGTTGGACAATTTTCATCAGTCAATCTGGGGTACATCTGAACCCACAAGTATTTGAAAATCCCCATGTCTTTGATCCCTCGAGATGGAAGGTAACTTAGATAAATTTTGTTAAGATGGTCATTATGTTGTGACCGTGACATCTTAATTCAAATCCCAGAAAGAAAGATGTATGTCCATAATTGTCATGTGGGTGTTGACGTAACTTTATATTTATGCAACATAAACAGCAATTGGATGGAGGAAACGTCACAGGAAGATATTATATACCATTTGGAGGGGGCGGAAGGCAATGTGCTGGAGCTGAATTTTCCAAAGATCTCTGTGCTGTGTTTCTCCAAGTTTTGGTGACCAAATATAGGTGAGACTATCACATAAAGCATTCAATTCACATAATTAGGAGAATATGCTGTAAAATCGGGATGTTCAATTTGACAGGTGGACAAAGGTGAAGGGAGGAGAAATTATTCGCACTCCGATGTTGAAGATTGGAGGAGGTTTTCATATCAAGGTTTCCAAGATTCAAGAATAAGCACTCCCGCTAGAGCCCATCCATATACATGTGTGTGTTCTTCAAGTGTTGTCTAAAGTTGAAATAAACTTAGTTTGGAACTAGCCAGGGGATGGGGTCCATTCAATTAAGCTTAGAACTATTCTCTGCCAGTCCCAATAAATGCAATTAATGTAATATGCTCCTAATGACTATATGCAATTTAGACGACGACCATTTTCTATGTAAAATAGATCGTCAAAATTAGATCTCAACAGCTGCCTCTCTTTGATTGGGCTCACAGAGGTTCCATTCAAAGACAAATGATGTCTACATTTTGATTTTTGACACATGCTGTGACACCCTGAAAATTCGGATTATGTAATTTGCCCAAATTCAATAAAAGGAAGAAAATTAAATTTCAGTCTGTGCAAATTTCGGATCGCAAGGACGTAAGTGACGAATTTTGGACGATTCTCAAAATGTCGTTCGGTTTCGATTGGGTCTCAAAATCTCGGTCACCACAACTTAGGATTTTTAATCCTCGCGCCTAGACTTTTTCCGAACCGAGCCTAGCCCGTAAAAATCCAAATTTTATTCCTCGTCGGTTGAGCCAAATATCTAATTAGTCCCGATTTATCAAATTACAAAATCACCCTCCGATATTATGCATATGAGACAAATTGTCTTAATGGTGAGTGAACCGGTAGGCCCCACCTCGGTCAAATCCCCCACCCACCAGTCAACACAGCTCTCTCTCTCTCTCTCTCTCTCTCTCTCCTGTTACTGCTCAAGCACCCTTCCTCCTCCCTCACGCCCAAATGCCATCCTCCTCCTCCCTTAGTCATTTTCGCGTCGCCACCACCACTATCTCGGCTCGCCACTAGCTGCCACCCCACCTCCTTCTGACCGCCGCAGGCCGCCGAATAGCTCCCCGAAGACTCGGATGTCGGATCGCTCTATTTCGCATCGAAGGGCTGCCCAAACTTCAGCCGCCCTTGTCATCGCCCCAGACCGCCACCAGCCGCCGTGTCTTTGTCCTCCGCCACCACCACGAACCTCCCGACCTCGGCCCGCCGCCCATTACCGGTCGGATCGCGGCGAACAGCCGCTCGAAGCCGCCCGCCTTGTTTTTGCGTCCCCCGCCTACCGCCTCTGTTCCAGCCGTCTCCGCCGCGCTCAGTCAATCGCCAACCACCCCGAACAACCACCAATGACCTCTCACCATTCCCCAAGGCCGCCGGAAGCCGCCCGCTGCCCGTAGAGCTCGGAAACACCCCCGGCCAGCCTCTCCTGTTCCGCCCGATGTCCCCTATTCGCGTCCCCTGTTCTATCCAGCTTCGATCCGCCGCTGCCACCGGCGCCACCGATTGCAACCCCGAACATCACCCAACCTTGGCCAACCTTTCCCTCAGCCTTGAACCACCCAAGCCCCGCCCCCCAAAAATAGCATGTTTTCCCCTACTCTAGCCGCGCCATTGTTCTAGCCACCATTGTTCACCGCCGGCCGTCGCTGTTCCGGCTACCGGCGACGACCAGCCGCCACCCTCGGGTTCCATGCCACCTTCCCAAAGTGTCGGCACGTCCCGTGGACCAACTTTGACCGAGTTCGAAGCTCGAAACCCGGGTTGACCACAAGGCGCCTTTAATTGTCACCGGACCGAGTTCATGTCGCCGCCGCCCGAGTTGAGACCGCTTGAGCTAATTAAAATTATGAGTTAGCCCCTAACTCTTGGTTAGGATGCTAATTACGTTTGGAATTAGTTTAATTAGCTAATTATGGTGTTTAGGTAGATTAATTACGGTCGGGCTAGATAGAAACGGGGTTTAGGCTAAATGACCATAATTAGTTAAGATTAGTCAATTAGCTAGGTTGTCCGTGGCTAATTGATGAGTAGTACTAATTGATTTGACTAATTACATTGGTTGATCGCGAGCGAGCGATAGGTCGAAAATGAGCGCGCGATTGACGGTCAATTGAAATTGAAATTGGAATTAATAATTGACTGGCTGCAATTGACGAATTGATTCATGAATTGTTGGCTGCGAATGTCGGATTTGACTATTGATTGCCCGTGGGGGTCCGATTAGAGGATAATCGCCCTAAATTGCTTGATTTGTCGGTCGATATAATTGCGCATTTATGTGACCACGTATGAGATTAAATTACATGTTTTTGCACGAAAAAGGCCTTGGGCCAAGTATTTGAACATGGGAGTGTGAGCATTTGACCTAATTCCAAGAAATGAACCGGCCGGTTGTCGAAGTGCTTAAGTGGTCACATAATGGAATAATTCCAACAACCATTGTCTTCCGGTTGGTCGGTCTTGGCAATCATTGTCTTTTGATTGCTGGATGAAAGTTAGCTATTGTCTTCTGGCTGTTCGTTTGCTGGTCACAGCTTGTGATGGACCAAAGCCTTTTAAGGATTCATGTTAGCTTCGTGCAAGGTCGACAATCATTGTCTTCTGGTTGTTGAGCGGAGGCACATGGACTATCAGAAGCCGTCGCTGGAAGTAAGGGACAATGCATGTTCTTGCCAGAAGAGCACCAACTAACTAGTGTGTTGGACCTATGGTCGGTTCTGATAATAAATAGACTACATGTGGTGTCCCCTGCATGCAAGTGATATGATGCTTTACCAATGGATTGAATTGGTGTGGTTGGTCCGATTGTTGAGTCGAGTCTACATCGCATTATGTGTGGCCTGGAGGATAAGCTTGCATGTGGTTGAAATATCTACTCTTTGTTGACGTGATTGTTTATTAAAACGTCGAAGCGAATCAACGCCCTAGCCGGGCTTAGGTGTTGACTCACCGAGATTAATTTCTCACCTCGTCGTTGTTAATCATTTTCAGGCGGTGACGGAGCTCGTGGACGTTAAGGAAAAGATCATTGTAGGATCTTTTGGGAGTAGATGATGGTTTAACCCTACCCGACCATGTGTCTTTTCGAGGTCCTAGTGAGCTACCCCGAAGCATGGGGTTATATATGTTTACCGTAGCTCAAGAGGGTTAAAATTCATATGCTCTGATTTTATGAATGAAAGTATTTTTGTGAATTGAGTGTGATGATTTTCCTATTATTCTATCCCGCTGATCTTGTTGTTTGGGAGTGTTACACGTTCCGCATGCGCCGTAATTTCGTAGGTCAATAGTGTACCTGGGACGCTATCATTCGTGACCCGAGGTGAGTAAAATAGGGATATCGCAAGCTTGAGAGTCGGGGCGTGACACATGCAAATGACGAAATGATTCTTTTTGGCGAGAATATAAACCTTACCGACTCCATACCCATTCAATGCAAGGGAACATGATGCTAATGCAAGTGCAAGAATCGAAAGACATATCCTGGGGAAAAAAATGTCTTAAGGTAACTTGTCAAAATGACCTAAGTGTGTCATGTTTCCTCTTATATTTCATTGCACATGGGAAAATTAAGCGTCTGAAAACTTTGGTTAACGATAGTGAAAAAATTTATAAACTGTACAACCACCGATCATGTAAGTGAAAATCACTTGAAAAGCCCTTGAATTCCTCAATGTAATTGCTGAGTACTCCTCTTGAATGCATTCATCCAAAAGTATATGGAATCGCACATCAATTTTTTTTCTCAATCTCGAACATACGAAATATGCATGGTATATAATTAGTGACGCATAGATTTGCAATTAACTTTTTTTTTCCATAAATCTTAAAAATCAAAGTAACGTGCAAAATTTCGACATAAAAGTAGATCGAATCAAGCGATTCGCGACATCACGCAAAAGGAATAAACGAAAAGCATTTCTCTTTCAAGCGGAGATTGGATCTCCAGGAGCCGACGAGCGGAGGCAATACTTCGAAAGAGCCGAGGGATAACAAATTTGGTTTTTCATGGACAAGTTGGGGACCTCTTCGGTCTACCTTACGGAGGATTTAGCTGACGTTTGGTGCATTCAAATTCATTTTTTTTTTAATTTATATCCCTTTTAGAGCTACGTTCAAAAGCATTAAAAAAAAACACATTTAAACTCCTCCAAGTCGTGATAGTCTGATAGAGATAGCAGCATCTTATTATTTTAGTGCATCACTTTTCTTTCTTTTTAATTAAAATTCATGCTTAGTTTCTCATTCTTAGATTTAAGAGCATTTAATTCTAATGGATCGCTTACGGGTCCTGTCCCGACGCATTTAATAAAGCATTGTAACCATTTTTTTTTTTTTATGCAGCAAAAGTTGTCGCCAAAATATAAACTCTCAACCGCGAACCCTAAATATTGGCCTTTCTTTCTAACTATAATTATATGTTTATTATTATTAGATGATTAATCCCTTGCGCTCTTAGGCATGGACCTTTAGATTTCGGCATCTAGGAATAAAAATCGGGAAAATTGCTTAAAAAAATGTTTGACTAAACGGAAAAAGGCGGGCATTAGGTAACACTGGTTCGACCTAGCCCTATAAATGGAAATCTCAGGTTCATAGAACTAAGGCGGGATTCGCACATTATGTAGCTACCAGCTGGCCTAGTATAGATCAGTAACGACTTTAGTTAATAATAAGTGAGAAACTAAATTGCAGTTGTAGGGCTTGAGAGAATCTGTGCGAAACGTGAGCAGCACCTTATGAGAGGGTTACAAAGGCCCGCCTTGTAATCCATTAAACCATCTCGAGTTTGTTTAGAATGTGCAAAATGTCATGTTTCTCTCTTTCACCACAGATCTCAACCGCAAACATTAAGTGATCAACGATTAAATACAAGACTCATGAAGTACATCAGAGGTATTTAGATTTAATTTTGCATGCTAGTCTGCAGAGTTGTCGTATCACTATGTAGGCCATGGCCATGGACCGGGAGATTCCTACACTTGGTGAGGATCACGAGTGTGAGATAACACAGTTCATGACGTGATTTGACCACAGGAGTGGCAAGTTGGCAAGTTGGCAATTTGGCAAGTTGGCAAGTCGACTAGGGCGACTGGGGGATACTATTACCCGTTCTTGTCGCATCGTATGATGCACATGAAGGGACAACAAACTATAAACCCTGATCTTGATAATCCATGTGGCCAAAGAAAGGAAGAGAGAGAGAGAGAGCGAGAGAGAGAGAGAGAGAGAGTATCAAGATCAAATCAAAGCATGATAGACTTGACATGGTTATAAACGATCATGGCGAGAAGAAAGTTCTCCACCCGGTACATTAGATAACTGGAAAAGATAAAGTTGCTCTCATTGAGCAAACATCATGTTTTAATAAGGAGGAGTTGCTAATACAAATAAACTCAGAAGATAACGTGTTACGAGCCACTGCCACATTTCTCTGTCGTTACCCCCACCGTCACGGGCTCTTGGATATAGGTTTCCGAGCCAGAAAGAAGTACATTGGCGTGAAAATTTCTCTCCTGACGTACATGTTTAGCATTTGAGTAATTACCATTTGTAGACAAGACGCATATATATCTAAAAGAGAAGTGCAAAAATGGATCGAGGATAAAGGAGATTAGAGAAGCGGGATCGCTCTCACCTTCCGCCTTCGTATAAGCCGTCACCCGCTTGCAGCAGAAATTCTTGAACCCTTACGCTCCCTTCTGGGGCTAGCCTCACATACTCAAGAGCCTTGACCTTCATGAACGTGAAATGAAAATCTCTCCGTCATACTGCACGCCACGAATGATCACAACTAAGGAGGTCGCACTATGAAGCTTAGCTTACCGTGAGTGATGTAATCCAACGCCCAATACCCGTTGTGCGGAAGCTAGTCAATGATAGACGCTTTTTATCCATATGTGCGTACCAAGGGATGTCAGAGTCGGGACCCAGATCTTTCTCCCATATGACCTTCGCACAGACCAACATCGGATCATAGGTCCAACTATCTTACCAACAGTCGCAATCCGCTTTAAGACAGGTAAAACAAAGTTTACCTCGAAACCTGCTCGTTTTAGAGCTTCAATGAGCTGCCCAGTCAGCCTGATGTCTGTAAGACCATTTCCAATCTCAATGTCGGCCTGCAGCAGTTTCCGGGTGCGGTCATATACTTTGCATCAGAAAATACTCAAACATGTGAACTGAACTTGACAATACAGGATCAAACCAACCTTAATCTTTCGGTGCTCTTGGTTGTTCGGATCAAAGGAATCAGTCATACACCACTCATAAGCGGCAAAATGCTGACCAGGCTTCAGTATTCTGTAAATCTCCTTGTAACATTCATACTGTCCAGACCGTTAGATTAATTGACAGTCCTGGTATGAATGACCAAACATAGTGCGTGTATCCGTAAAGAACTTACAGCATCAGGTGCGTGGCAGGTAGATTCTATAGCATAAGCTGCATCAAATGTGTTGTCGGGGAATGGCATCTGCATGAAATCAGCCTGCATCACCAAGAAACAGTGATTTTGCAGTGTGTTCCTCAACCCCTAGCGATGCCTTCAAGTGCATGAACACAAAATCCAGATAGAAGCACCACCGCGAAAAGGGGAAAATATAAATGGGGGATACAACTAAGAGTTCCTGGAGAAAATAGTGCTTGACCAATCTTAAAAGCGTTGTGGATGTAGGACAAAACAAGACAATTACAGCATAATAGAAATGTTGAAGGTTGAAGCCTCCAACGACAGAAGAGCTCCAGTGAAAATCGGACACCAGATTCGACCAACCTTAACAAAGTTACATGTCTTGTCAACGCCTGCGATGCGGTTCAGTTCCTATGGAACAAAGCAAGCTTGTCATATTTATAGAGCGAGCTACACAGTAAATGTAATTAATTCACATTTCAAAAGGAGCACAAAGTTAAACGAACCTGTCCCCTTTTAACATGGTACGCATTGTCGGTTAATCCCGTAATGCAGGTGTAGCTGCGAAATGTAAGAGAGAATGTATCGGTCTACAAGAGCCAGATGAAAGACAAATACTTTCTCATTGTCGATTAATCCCCTTCGAAGGAGTGATAAGTTTGTAACCTGAATCGAGCTATCTCCCTGAGCGGTCCACCAATTCCGCACCCTACGTCCAGCACCTTCAATAGAGGAGGAAGAAGATAAGGAAATAAAGTCACAATTCTTAACCAAACGGTTAGTTTTAAAATCTGGTAGTCATGAACTAGCCGCAGGGAGAGGAATAAACCTTCAGTCCCGGTTTTAAGGCTAGCTGCGATGCGATAAAGTGTTCGTGTCTCTTCATGCCCTCTCTTAGAGACTCCCCTTTCCATCTGCAGGGGCAAACAGAATCAGCACTGTTGATGGACTAGTCGTCCGAGCGCACGAAACAAGCGTAAAATTTAATTAAGATCGGATGTGAAATGTGACCTGCGTGCGACATGGAAGGACTCTCCCCAGCCATACTCATAAAAGCTGGTAGCAAGATCATAATATTTATTGGCCTGCACTTGCATTTGTAGATATAAAGTCTCTCAGTCATTCGAAATGCAAATCAACCGTAAGTTCAATTATCCAAAAACAAGAAGTTGTGCGTGGAGGCCCTTCTCTTACCACGTCACGGTACTCAGCTTTCCTTTCTTCCTCCTTCCCTCCATAGCAGGTATGATACTTCTCGTACCTAAACCCAGCAGAAACAAAGTCCATCAATTGAGGTCGGCCCTAAATGTAGTATGAGGAAGAAACATGCATTTGGCCACGTACTTGTTGACGGCGGAGAGGACTTGGCTTTTTTCGATCGTTCCACCAACACCCGCAGCCAGATCCAGTGCTCCAGTTTTTGACATTATGGGACACCGGCAACAAACTCGCTCGCTCTATATACGTATGTCTACCAAAAGTAATTGGAGAAACTGAAAGGGAATGAGAAGGTTAGTGCGTTTTTTGAGCTTCCTTCATCGCATCATCACACAGATTCTCGAACCATTAGAAGAAAAACAATGCAGGTCTAAGTAGAATCAAAAGCAGAAAGAAAACTTGTTTCGTGGACAGGATATTGGTGTGCCTAAACAAGCATGCCATTGCTTGTCTTATATACAACACAACATAATGAAGAAGATGAAAATGGGTTTTCACAGAGTAAAAGATTTGTCGTAGCAACACTTGAGTTTGAGATTTTTCTCTTTGTAAATTTTAAACGTGCCTGTTGACAGCGATCTCTAAATAATTAATCATAATGCTGAAGTTGGTTGCCGGCTGGACTCATCTAGCGACAGCTTCGCTGTAGCTTCTCTATGGAAAGAAGAGAAGGTGTTGAATTTCTCCGGGCCACCAACAGTTGACTTACCATTCAAGATGGAGATGAACATATATTTTGGTTACTCCAGTACAATCTTAACCATTCATTTGGAATCTTAGCTCCATTTGTTTCACGAAAAATGTATAATTTGAAAAAAAATTTCCTAAAAATAATTACTAGTATCACTTAAAATAATTAGTCAATAAAAAATATTATCATTATCAATAATAATTTATTTCTAAATATTTTTGCTGATACTGAAAATATATGCCGTTTATCCATTTCTATAAGCGATACCAACGATCGTTTATAAGAAAATATTTTTTAAATCATTTATTTTTCAAGAAATAAATAGAGCTGGAGCGGATAGACTCCTTTGATTACTCTATATCTAATTTTCATCAAGCGTCTATCCCACACACATGGTGTTAGGGTAGACCATCTCAATCCTTTAAGTATTTAACGGTTGAGATTTGTAAAATGTTTGGTCATCCAAACAAAGGAAAAAGAATGCCTTTCCACGGAATATGAATCCTTGGAATGGAATTGTTTTATTCGTTGAGATACCACGTTTTTATATGGCCTTCATAAAAAAATGCCATGGCTCACTGAGATCATGATCTCCTCAAATTTCACAGTTCTCCATAATATATATATACACACACACCTTTGAAATAAATAGATCAGTTCGTGTTGGGCAAAATATCTCTCTACAGTGGAGCAATTTCAAAATTTACTCTCAATCAGATCAAGAACAGTTAAGCAATCTTGTACTCTTGGCAAGTGCAGCAAGAGTTTTCAAAGCTAACAAACCTATTAACTATGGATCGATCTCATTTTATCTTTCCTTAGATAGAGTCCTAGGAAAGTTATTTTATTGCATTTGATCTAACTAATGTCTTTCAATAAATCATTAGCTATCGTGTGCTCTAAATACATGTAAGAAATTACAGTAAAGATCACTTGGGAATGTATAAAAAATTTCTAATTTCAAGATATACGAAATATTTTAATGAGGCCATGTTTGAATATTACTTAAGAAACTATTTCCAAATAGAAACTATTTTGCGAAAATTTAATTACTAATGAATATACGAGTAGTGATCTATAGTTCTTCGATGCTTTGATGCATAACGACCGTCGCTATTTTTAAGGTATTATTTGCCCCCACTATTGTTGCTGTTGGGTTTAAGACAAATATACCTCCACAATGTATGCCAAAGCCACATAGAAATGAGTTTAACAATGACTCAATTTTAAAATGTCACCTTGAATATATCATCAAAATTTTGTGAAAAAATAGGAGGAGGGAGAATGTTGTGAATAAGAGACAATTATGAAGAACAGAATGTTGCTTTCTTCTGACAAACAACATATGATTTGGTCCTATTTACAAATAACCAATCGACACATCTTTTGCGAATAGGTACTTTGTCACAACCATCACTACTTTCATGAGCAACTCTCACTTATCTTCATGTCAAATATATTTTTCAGTAATTGTTACTTGATCGGAACCATCACTACTTTTCATAATCAACCATCAATTCTCCTCGCTTTTTATGGGTAACATATTATTTCAACAAATTCCCCATATGTTTGTTATTTTTATTAATTTACATAAATTCATACATACAAGAAGGTATCTATTAAGATTTGAACCTTCAATTAATGTGAGCTTTTCCATTAATGAAACCGGTAGCAAACGAAATTTTGAACAATGATTCCATTTGTTAATTGAATTATGACACATATGAATATACACACAATCGCTTAAACATTTCTGATGACTTGGCACTTTTAGGCCTTGTTCTTTCTCCTACATTCATGAATGTTTACAGAAGTGAATCCAAGTATTGTAAGAAGCGGCACCACTTCTTACGTTCATATGTGGCGGGCTTCTTAACTTGTTACCTTAGTCTTGCCTCGCAAAAACTTGAAATTCATTAACAGTGCTTTCTTACTCTCCTTCACTTTACTTTCCGTGAATATTAACCTTGTGCTCCAGTACTTGATCACTATCAAAATACAATAGCCTATTGTTACCCATTAAACTGTGAGAATTTCATTAAAAATTGTAAAGTTGAGTTTCCTCTATGCTTGACTATTATCAATTAGTCTAAGACCCATTCCTTTGACAATACTGCTAACTAGACCTCTCGAGAGACCCTTAGTAAATGAATCGGCCAAGTTCTTATCTATTCAGACATAAATGATTTTAAAAATTTCACGGTAATTAATTGTCAAACATACTCAACTTGCAAACAAATATATCCATTATATATTGGCAATATTATTAACTAGATCTCTCGAGAGTCCTTAGGAAATGGATCAGCCAAGTTCTTATACTACCATTCTGTATACTTAGATATTGTTGCCATTGGTTGTGATCCCAATGCTTGTTTCTTTGATGCCCAAGAGACTGCACCATTTGCAAGCTTGAAAACCCATCTAGATGTCGATCTGTTATCAAATGTGCTACTCATCCAACTAGCATATGAAGATTCATGAAGCATTATTAGTTGTCTTCCATGAAAAAGACCTAATCTACTGTTTTTTTTTTTTAAGTAACCAAGAATTTTACTTATGGCTTTCCAATGCACAATACTAGGATTACTTGTAAATCTGGACAATTTACATAAAATAAAGCTCATATCCAGTCCAATGCAATGCATAGCATACATTAGACTTCTAATTTCACTTGTATATTGCAATTGTGCTAAAGCTTGTCCAATAATTTCCATCAATTAAATTGACATATCACATGGCACGTTTGACTCTGTAATTCCCAAATGCTAATATTTTTCAATAATTTTCTCCACATAGTGGCCTTGACTTAAACAATAGCTTTCACTATGCTTGATCACTTTGATACCTAAAAATATCTATCGCGATCTCCTCGAGGTGAACTACCATGGCAAAGTTAATGGATTACTAAGTGTGAAAAAAGGTTACTCATTAAAGAGATGTACCACCATTTAGTGCTAACACTCTCAAGCCCATACCAATCGCGACTTTGGATTTCAATTAATCAGTATTAAACTTGGAATTCAATTTATTAACCCGCCACTAATCAGTTATGGGTCAATTATAATCCAAATAAAATGTGAGATTACATTGTACTTCTGCAAAATAGAAATTCATGAATACTGAAACTTGATTACTCTATATTAATCCAACGCCCTTTCGGTATATTTTCTCTTTCTTTTGAAAATGTTTTGCATGCACTCTTAGTTGATTTTATCCAGAGATGATCATGCGGGTGCGCAGAAAATGAGTGTAGCATTCAATAATCAAAGCAGTGAATAAATTGCAAAAATGAGAAGAGACTCAATGTCCTAAGCAAGAGAAAGCAACGTCTCATTATATCCATCGCAGCAAGGTTTCTGCTAACCAAGACTTAGGAAACAAACAAGTAATGATATGATGTATGATGCATAAATTATAATTAAGCTCCAAACTAATTAGTATGCAACCTAAACTAATTTCCTAGTATTCTCTCATTTTGTTAACATAATAAAAGCGTAGATTAATCCCTAAAATTTTGGATAGATTAGACTAATGCATGCATCAATTAAATTACTATATGACGCGACATAATTACTACATGACATACATGAATGACATTGAACTATATTCAATCAAATCTAATATGCATTAATCTTAAGCGCATTCTATATAAAATGACGGACTAAATTAATTTCTAAGGACACGTGAATTCATAATGACATGCCACATCCAACGTGAATATTATAGAGCTAATTATGAATTGGTTCTATAATTAAATGCAAGCTACACGAGATATAGATGCAATTATTTTTGGATTTTCTTATGAGTTAGAAGTTAGAAATTGCCTAATTCTACATGATGACCTAAGTTAACTAGTGTTGACACCAAAAAATGAACATTTTTTTATGTATTATCAGCAAGTATCGGACTTAGTTGATAATAACAGAGTTTGGTGAATAATGGACAAAATTACCAATAACTTGAATGGAACCGACAAATCACCGGCGAATTCGTCAACAACACAACGTGAAGCTACCAACGAGGGCCTTAAAGTTTCTTGACAAAATCGTCATACCGACATAGAGCAACATGACAACCGATGGGTAGTTGTGTCCATATCTGTAATATTAGAATTTGTGCAATTTCTTTTGGATAAGTGTGTGCAATTGCCATTGGAAAGTTATCTATTATTTGAATTCTGAAGTTGTAACTAGACATGGCCGGTTTCGGTTCCACGAAAAGGTGGAACCGGCGATTCCGGGGCGATTCCGGGCCGATTCCGGTTCTGTTTTTTAATTTTAATTTTTTAAATAATAAATAATAAAATAAAAATAATAAATTATAATCAAATTGTACATTGTAATAAAATGTGGGGAAAAAAAGAGAGAGAGGAGGAATGGGCTTGAACTTAATGAATTATCATTAAGCGTCTACATATTTTCTTAGAGATAGAATAATCAAAACTCATATAGTTCTTTTACCTTTGATAACCCCAACTTACCTCATCGTCAATCGTCACTACCCATTGTGGTACCCATAACGGTGGTATCTCCACAATCCTCACTAAAAAATTCGTGTTCTCGATCCAGCTCTTGGTGTTAAAATTTAGCCTTCATCCAATCGTCGATACAAGCTTTAGCTTCCACGGACTCCGGGCTTAATGTTGAACGGCGAGAGTCCAAAACTAATCATCCAGCGCTAAATGTTTCTTCAACTACAACTGTTGAAGAATGTGTTACTAATATCTGGTGAGCGATGAGGGCAACAACTGGGTAATCGATTGAGTGACTCTTCCACCACTTTAGGATTTGGAAATCATGTACTATGTTCGCATCACGAAATTCAAATTGAGTGGTTAAATATTTTTCTAATTCGGAATACTGCATGTTGCCCCTTTTTTGTTTTTTGTTTTTTTTTCCTACTTTTGAGCATATTGTACCATCTACTAAGTGAACTACCAGCTTCGCTACGTGAGGCAATAAATTGTAAAGATCCGGAATCACTTAAACCATATCTAGTACAAAATTCTCCATATAATACTACTCTAAATTCTTTAACATCTCCTTGTATATTTGAAATATCTATTGAATCTTCCAAATGTAAACAATCATGATAATACACATTCAAATAATCTAGTAAACCGTCTAATTTAATACGTAGATAAAAAACAATATCAACTAAATAGACAAGAGGAATTTGGAAATAATAATGTAACCATTTTTCTCTCATTACTAAAATAGTCCGATCTAATTCAGTATCTTTTTCATATTGACTAAAAACACTACCAATATTAACACACTCTATTAAAAATAAATGCGTAGTAGGATAATAAATATCAGATAAAGTATTAATAGCATCATTAAAAATTTTCAAAAAATCTAAAAAAAATTTGCAAACGTCCCAATGTTGCGGAAGTAAAGTAATTTCGGGAATATTTTGCGAAATAAATATACATAATAAATCTTTGTAATCAAAAGTTTGACGAAACAACTCGTAGGTAGAATTCCAACGAGTCCGAATATTTTTTGGAAACCTTTTTGCCCTTTTCCCATGTTGTTTACAAAATTTTCCCCATACTTTCAAAAAATGGGCACGACTTCATAAAAATTTAATTGCACCCTTTATTGGGACGAGAGAAGTGTCAAGAGTTCGTAAATCATCTTGTACACATAAATTTAAAACATGGCAAGCACATCTAATGTGAAAAAATTGTCCGCCAAAAGAGGGTTTGCAAATATTTTCTAATTTGGGAATGGAAGCAGATTTTGCAGCAGTATTATCAAAATCAATTGAAAATACTTTATTTATCAAATTATCTTCTTCTAAAACTTGCCTAATTATTTTATAAATATTATGAGCCAAATATTTTTCATCAAAACCTCGAAATGCAATAAGTCTTTTTTGAATAGTCCAGTCGTCACCTATCTAATGACACGTGACACCCATATAAGAATGAATTTGCCAAGGATCACTCCAAATATCGCTACCTAAATGCACACGTCCATTGAATTCCGCAAAAAATTTTGCTAAAGATTTTTTTTGTTTTTTTATAAAGATGCAAAAGTTCGCTTTTAAGAGTACTTTTTGGAATAGTTGGTGCTTACGGAACCAACACAATATTTATCAAATATTTCAAATTAAAATTTTCACCAAAGATAAATGGAGCATGATCAAGGGCAACATATTCAGCTAATGTTTGTTTATAAAGTGCATCGTTGTAACGGAATAAAGGATGATGATTAGAATTGGCGTACCTAGAAATTTGTTGTTGCGTAATGTCGATCCCCACTTGCGTTTGATGTTTTTACGTCAGATGTCAACGGAATGTTCCGTAGTTGTCTCCTTTCGTAAATTTGTATGTTTGCAAACAATATTTACAATTTATATTATACTTACCTTCGCCTTCATCACGTACCTTATCGAAGTGCAGCTATAAGTCGAATGTACTCTCTCGGCCCTTCTATTCCGACTCATTTGCCGTCGACGTTTCTTTGATACCAATAGGAGGATGAAAACTTTCTTGTGTTGAGATGTGCTCAACATTCGGATTCGGAACAACATTGATATTATCGTCGTCGTCTTCCCAACATGCATACTCATGAGGATCATATCCAGGAATAGGATACTCGGAATCTCCCATAGTCATCTTGCCCTTTCCAATATTTCTGCTTCCACTTGCCATTTTCAAGAGAATTAATCGGAAATCCGATTGAGAGAATTGAGGCGGGATTGAGAGAATTTGGGAGAATTGAGATAATTTGAGAGAATTGTTGAGAGGATTTGTGAGCAAAATGAAAAGGGGGATATGCATTTATAGAGAAGAATTAAAAAAATTCAATTTTTTTTTTAACTCGCTGTTGACACCTGAATTTTAATCATCTTTTTTTCGATTTATTTTTTTGAAAATTCATAAAAAAATTCACAAAAATTAGAAAATTGTAAAATCAACTTTGGTAGCCTTGGCCAAGCTCAAGGAACCATTTTTGATCAAAAAATAATTTTTCATATTTTTCGCATTTTTTTTATATTTTTCAGAAAATAGGAAAATACCCAAAAAATCAAGAAAAATACCATTCGAGGTCACAAAAATACAGAAAAATAGTCAACATTTTTCTTTTAATTTCATTTTCATTTTGACCTCTTGAAGTTTGAAAATTCCATTTCGGATTTGTGTGTTCCTTCACAAATGCACCCCACCCATTAGACATAAAAATACCATTTGGGGTCATTTTATTTTTCTTTCTTCATTATTAAGGTTGTGACATGATTTTCTGGTATTCCATTTCACATTCTGATCCAATTGCACCTTAATTTGCTCAATTTTGGCATTAGGGACTTAATTGCACATAAAATTCCTTCATTTTAGTCCCTAGAAGGCCAAATTCAAAATTAAATCTCACTAAGAGGCACCCATGGAACTCTATGACCCCTAGCCTATAGTTTTTGACCTTCTGAATCTAATGGTAGGCTCAATTGAGGTTAATTCCTTCATTAAGGACTCCAATTTTGTAAAAACCAATTTCGGATCCTACTCAATATTTGGGGTTTTCATTCAATTCATGGGGTATTTTTCACGAAAATCTCATTTTCAAAGGTAATCCATGATGGGGAAGCGATTTGTGGCATCAATTTCGTAAAAAAATGTCAATTGCTACTTCGATTTTGCCTTTTTTGCACGAACCGGGTCAGCCGGGTCGGGCGGATCCGACCCGGTGACCCGGCACTGTTCATCGTCTCTCCCAAAGTGTCACCGGCGCAAGATAGAGCAGGGGAGGCCGTTTTTCTTGAACGGTTTTCTTCAACGAAAAAGCTTCTAGAAGATTCGAGAAGGGAGGGGGGCAGTTAGAAGAGAGCACGAGGATTAACAAAAGAGGATGGGGGTGCTCGCAAACAAAAGGAGGAGGAGGATTTAAAAAAAAAAGGGAGAAAACTTCACAGAAGGGAGAGCAGGAGTCTTGGAGACGAAAGCGAGTAGAGGATTAGCGGAGAATTCGTGGTCATTGCATCAGAGGTTGAAGCTCATCGCCGTCGCATCTCAGATCAACTTCGACGCAAAAGGTGAGCTCGATTTCTTCTGTTAACTTTCCGGTGAGTACTGTGAGCTCACGATTTTTAGTCGTTTCTTCCATGTCGAGTCGGAACGAGGCGTCATCTCGAGTAATCTGAGGTAATGTAGTGCAGATATAAGCTCGGTTTCGATGGATCTAGCTTAAGATTGGTGTAGGTTCAGCTTTGATAGGTGTATAGCACCTGTTCGATAAAATGTCTCTGTGAATCCGAGCATATCGATCCGAACCAAAGACCTGCAATCTCGTTTAGTCGTATGTTACACACTTCCATTTACACCTGAAGACACTTCCTGAACTCAGATTTCTCTTTCGTATGCATTGATGTGGTCAAAAAACCGTACATCCAAACCTGCATACATACCTCGCCGGAGTCTCGCGCCGGAAATTGTTAGCGATTGATTCTGAACTTGTAAGGATGACCAGGTGAGTTTCCTGAACCATTTTTGATGTGGATTATATGCTTAAGTCTCAGATTGGATGATCGGTAGTCAGTGTATATTCGCTCGCCGGAAGTTGCAGGTTCGGCCGGATATTGGATGCCGTTTTAGTGTAGTTCGTGTTAGTCATTCGCGTTAAACTTGAAATATGTTGATGTAGGTTAGCGTCGGAATCATTTGGAAAGAAAATCGTGACATTTCGGACGAGTTTGGGCGTCGGAACCAAGTTCCGGCGAGGCGCCGGCGAGGTTCACCGGCGCCGATCGTCTTCTCAGGCTGGCTTGTTGACCGGTCAACGAAAGTTGACCCGGTCAACGTCTAGGTGTCGCCGACGTGGCGCACACGTGGCAGCCACGTCGGCGAGTCAGTTACAACAAAATGAAAATGATCCGACGGCTCATAGGGACGCCACGTGTCGGAATCTCTGATTTTCGAAAAATAAAATTCATTTTTTAAATATATTCCATTTTTCGAAAAATAAAAAATATTTTGTGATCGCGTGGCCCAGGTTTGGCCACGCGTCACCATTCCGATCGTTGGATCAAGTTTTTTTTTCGAAAATGCAAATAATAAATAAAAATCATTTTCAGAAAATAAAAATAGCTAGATCGGACGGTCACGGTTTATTCACTCCCTTTTATCTGGACCGTCGATCTTAGTAATCGGATTGTGCGGTGGAGATTAAGTCTCCCTTTGATCCGGACCGTTGATTCTATTTGTGTGATCCAGCCGTCAGATTCGCGCCACGTGGCGCAATCTGTGACGTTGTTTCTTTTTGGGGCGGGATTTTTTGAAATTCCGCGCGCGCGTCGCTCGAGCGACGCCGTTTTGGGCAATCCCGGTTCGGGTGTTGGCCCGGACCGGGCGGACCGGTCCATGGACCGGGTTGACTCGGTCCGTTGACCGGGTTGACCCGGTCAAAAAAAAAATTCGAAAAATCATTTAAAAATCCAAAAAAATTAGGAAAAATTGTAGAAAATTCCCAAAAAAATCCCAAAAATTCTCAAAAATTGAGGAATGGCCACAATCAACTGGCCAATCCTATTTTTGAGATTTCTCCTCCCGATCTTTCAAAAAATGACAATTTTACCCTTTAGGGGTAATTTGTCTCCAAAAATTCCTGTGGGCTTCCAAAAAATGTCGAAAATTAGGAAATGGGTCAGTTTAGGTGGCCAATCCTATTTTTAACATTTCTCACTCCGAATCTCTTCCGAAATGACGGTTTTGCCCTTTTTTGGCAAATCGTCCCCAAATTTTCTCAAAATTACGATTTTGCCCCTCATGGGCGAATCACTTCCAAATCACTCCCGATCCCCTCCAATGCATTGAATATCCTTTCCCTAAGCTGATAGAGCTATACTAGGAATACCATGTTGATTTGATACGATTTATCCGCACGTTATGGATTCCTTGATTTGAGCATTTACTTTGATTGATTGTGATTGCTAGGATAGTCACTCCCATCCGCATGAACTCCTAGATTAGGATTCGTACCTCACTCATCTGCATGAAATCCGAGATTAGAAAATTCAATCAACTTAGGTACCGAAAGGGCGTCAACTCTGATAGTTGGCGTAACTAAGTCCCCGAACCCACTTCTCTGGTTCTCGCAGAATCGAATAGAAACTCCCAACTATTCGATAGGGTTTCCAATCGTACCTTCCACGAAACGATTGGTGGCGACTCCTTGGCATGCACACGTAGCACATGTCACTAGACCGCACCGAAAGGTCGACTCGATTTTATCATCCGTTGCGATTTGGGTAATGGGCCTTGGGAGAGGCCCGCGTCCGAAGGTCCACACACAATCGGGCCGGAAGGGCGACCCATTAGCTCTACTCCGAGAGAGGGTCGCGACACCCGCAACCGCCAATTTGGCCGTTGCTCTTTTGGGGCGGGGCCCGGGAGGGGGTGGTGGGGCAAAGAGCCCAACGGCTCTTTGCTCCACCGGGCCCACCCTTTTTTTTTTTTTAAATAAAAGGGTTGGAACCATAGGCCCGATCAACGGGCCGGTTTCGGGTCCCGTTCCCGGTTTGGCCACGTCTAGTTGTAATCGCTTGTAGGAGATTATAAATACCCCATCTGTTCCTTTTGTAAGATGATATCCGATCAATGACAGAACTCACATTTTTTTACATTTATTTTTACTTTCGCAATTTTACATTCCCGCATCTTTCAATTCCCGTACTTTAGTCATAGTTTTGGATACTTTAAGGTGGATTAATTTCCAATGTCATATCTATCTATCATCTCACTTTGTCATCGATTATATTACGGCAAAGTGCTTCATTCCTCATCAACAATTAAATTCCAACGACGCATATTCTTTCCATGTGATCCATTGAACCTCCCGTTTTGAATCGTTACTGAGCCTGTCTCTTCTTAATAACAATTGAAGAAACGACATTCGATGAAGAGTATTTCATCAAAGACCATTGTTGGCGTAATATCTTTTTGGCACACCCGGTGGGACCATTTGAGGTTCAATTTGAGGAAACTCAATGCTGAGAACAAGGAAGCATCCAAAGTCTGACAATGCCACGGGTAATGATCCCAATGGTAGTGATAAGTTAGGGGACTACGGATCTTCAGCCGTTAACCAAAAGGTAGAAGCCCATACCGTCATTACTCCTTTTAGGGACGACTAACGAAAGCGTGCTTTGACCTTTTGGAATTATTTCCCTATTAGTTTAAGAAATTTGGTCTGATGTGAACTATTATGTCCACTTCTGCTAATTATGTTGAAACTGGAAGCAATTTCAAATTTTACGCCAGCATGCGGTCGCTTTGAATTATTTAAAAATCCACGGTCATCCTTGAGAGCACATGGGGAATCCATTCCATGAGAAACATCAAAAAGGGGTGTCTCACTTAGCCCAAAAAGAAAGAAAGAAAAACAAAAATAAAAAGGGGTTATTTCTAAATACGGCAGCCACATTGATTTTAAACTTTTAAACTTAATCAATTTAACCCGTAAATTTAGTTTGGTAGGCTCATAAACAAACATTAAGTCATATATGTAACTTGCACTGGCATTGCAAGCATACATTAGATAAGCCCATACGCCATTCCTCCTTTTGCGGACGATTGACGAAAGTGTGCTTTGACCTTTGGGAATTGTTTCTTTATTAGTTTAGTCTCATGTGAATTTATTATGTCCACTTCCGTTAATTATGTGTTGATACTGGAAACAATTTCAATTTTGCACAGGCGTGCAGTGGCTTTGAACTATTCAAAATTCTACGGTCATCCCTAGGCGCCCATGAATAATCCATTCCATACTTTAATTGTTTTCAAACAACGAGAGACATCAAAACGTGGTGTGTCACCTAGCTAAAAAAGAAATAAAAAAAAGAAAGGAAAAAAGGAAAAAGAAAAGGTTGTCTCTAATGTGGTACCACGGCCAATTCAATCTTAAACTCTTTAACTTGACCAAATTAACCCTAAGCCTTTTGACTATTTTTCTATGTAGTTCTTCCGGACAATTTTATCTGATTTGCTTGTTGGATGCGGAGTGAGCTATGCATGACTTGTTGGAAAAGATTCTTTTGGACAATGAATAATTAAATTATTTGAGTCTAATAAATTGACAGTGACGGGATATTTCTCTACATATGCACTTTAGCTTTCAGTGTGTATACTGTCCTGACATCACCAATGGTAATGTTTTACTTAAATTGGTATAAAGTGTTGTGATGGTGTTCGATGTGACCCAATATTCATAGTCAAATTATATTTCTTGCCTGAATATGGGCTCTTGCATTCTTTGAACGTGGACAAGAAACTTTTAGGATAGTTTGACATTTGACTTGGGATATTGCTTTTGTTAAATATCTAAGGGAAAAAGCCACCAAAATTCCTAAACTATGCCCACTGTGACACATTTACTCCCAACATTTTCTTTGTGACACAAAAAACCCTAAACTTGTATGCATGTGACACATTTACCCCAAATTTATGCTCGTGTGACACATTTACCCCAAACTTTTTGTTGTGACACTAAAAACTCCAAACTTATATTAGTGTGACACATTTACCTCAAAACTTTGAGGTAAATGTGTCACACGAATATAAGTTTAGGATTTTTGATGTCACAAAAAAATATTTTGGGGTAAATATGTCACACGGGTATAGGTTTAGGATTTTCAATGTCACAAAAAAAAGTTTGGGATAAATGTGTCACATGAGTAAAAGTTTGAGATTTTTGATGTCACAAAAAAAAGTTTAGTGTAAATGTGTCACAGTTGGCATAGTTCGGGGTTTTTGGTGGTTTTTTCCCAATATCTAATAATGATCTTATTTGTCGGCGAGATACTCGGGCAGGCTAGATAATGATGGGCGAATGTCCCAGCTGTTTATTTATTTAAGCTATCAATGCAAGATAACAAAGATGTCCAACCAACACCAAGAAAGAAAATCAAGTTAAATTACCCAATATGCCCACATTAGTTTGCCGTTCACCATTCTATCATCTCAATTGACATTGATGTCCTCAGACTAATGCTCATAATCTAGAAAAACCCCGTTTCTCTCTCGTCTTATTTTATTCTCAATCATTAGCGGGTGTTACTTCAAACTTATAAAATGCCCGTACAAAGGATGTTTCCATTTCGCCCATATCTTTATTTTATTTTATTTTGTGATATGAAAATGGTCTAAAGCCCAATACAAAAATTAACTTCTAGTATTTATTATCCTTGTTTTCTCATTTAATAATGAATGTATAATGCTGAAGTCAAGACCTCGAGAACTGATATTCTACCTGCATCGTGTGTGTAAGGAGACTTCATAGATTGGCATGTGCATATTAATTGTCTAGTGTAAGCCAAATTTTGTCATTATTCAAACGATTAGATATTTATATCGTCGAGTACGTTTTGATGTGATCTAAGCGAGCAAGGTCAACTATCGTAATGAGACCGTAACTAATTATTAAATAGAGGCAGAAGGAACTATTCTGAAAAAAATGGTTATGCTCGATTAGTTCTATATTGTTTTTTGGTGGACAGTTCTGAATTGTTGACTAACCTATTATGTGTTCTGACCTCGTTAAAAAGAGTAAAAAACTGTTCCCAACTTGCATTGAGTAACTACTTTTTTTCATTTTTTGGGCTTTGGGCGAGCGTGCATTGCCTCTAGTTTTCTGATTAAGCAAATCCAATGGACACTTCAAATTCCCACCTCAGACCCTTACAAAACAAAAGTCCATAAATGACCCATGCATATGTTTGAAATACTCCAGGAAGGTACATATTTATAGATAGCTGTATATGGGCAAAATTGTAATTTACAGTAATTAAGAAGATTAGCAAGGTTTCAACCTCTTATTTTCTGAAATTGAAATTTGAAATAATTGTCAAGTACTCTAGAATTCTCTTTAAGGTAGAATAATATGATATTAACAGTTTGTCCGGAGTGTTTTGACCGACTTTTCTTTCACTTTTGTTATAGCTTTTAACCACATTTAAAATGACTTTAATTGACAACCCAGTTGCATCCGCATATTTTCATTTTAAGTATGCTTAGCTTAATTGTATCAGCATATTTTTAGCAATAGAAAGGAGGTATTGTTTTTCTCTCAAGAAAACGACACTTTTCAAATGAGAATAAAGGGCATTTTTGCCTTTAGAGTTTCCTCATGAGTTTGAGCGCATCTCTATCTTTGAAGAATGTAGATTAATTGAATGATGAATATTAAAACAATGATGTAGGCTAGGCTTACGCTTCTATTGGCTGGAATGTAAGGCTTAAAATTCTTTTTATTGGAGTCGGTAGGAATTATTCAGGTCCTAAACTTCAACTTTCCGCTATTGATTTTATATATTTAGTCAATGTTGAAAAACCAATGCTCGCTCTTTCTTTGTTTGCAAATTTGGAAATGTTACATCCAACCTCATTACCCCTTTAAGTGACGACGGAAGAAACGTGCTTTGCCCTTTGGGAAGTATTTCTTTATTAGTTTAAGAAATTTAGTCTCTTGTGAACTTTAATGTCTTCAATAAATTTTGCGTTGAAAATGGATATCATTTCAGATATTATGCCGGCATGTAGTCGGTTTGAACTGTTTAAATATAGCCTTTCTTGGTGGCGCACATGAATAATCTATTTTTTTGCTTTAATTGTTTTTCAAATAATGAAAAATGTCAAAAGGGGTGTCTCACTTAGCAAAAAATATGTAAACAAAAAAGTTGTCATTAAATTTTTTATACAGCTGCCAATTCAGTTATAAACTTTTAGATCTAACCAACTAAACATTTTGACCATTCTCTAATATAGTTCTTCCAATCAAATTTGCCCGACTTACTTGTTGGATGTAGAGTGACAAACTTAGCTTATCAATTGATTGCAAAAAGATTCTTTTGGACAACGAGGAATTGAATTATTTGTGAAAATGATTTCCTAACAATATTGTTATAAACGGTATAATCTCAACCGTAGATCCACACACTATCATCGCATGTTTTACGTAAAGCACTCATTGATTAAGGGATCGTGTGGTCAGAAATAATAGACAATACTATCAAACTATTAAGACTAGCATCTCCCAATTATTTGCGTCTAATAAATGGATGGTGATAGTTAGCTTTCAATGCCTACTCTGACTTGACATCATCGATAATTATGTTACTTAAATCCATATAAGGTGATGTGTTGGTGTTGATGCGGCCTAATTTTTGTAGTCAAATTATATTCCTTTCTTGAATATCAGCTCTCTTATTCTTTAAACTTTATGTCATGTACTCGAGAAACATTTAGGCTGCGTTTGGTAGTCGGGATAAAAATCAGGATAAGACAAAATTTATCATATACTATGTTTGACTCCCACCTATGATAGGATAAAGTGGGATATCAAGGGGGATATATCCTAGATAAAATTATCCCATGGGGGAGGTGGGATAAAGATGGATAGGATTTCTTTATGTTCATGATATAAAAACTATTTTATCTCAAATAACGAACTCCTTAAATAATAAAATTATTATTATTAAATAATTATTATATTTGAATTTTAAATTAACAATGTTAAAATTAAAAATATTTTTTTATTTATTCATCTATGTATTTGCAAATTTTAGTTTTTTTTACTTTATAATATATATTTTGTGCATATACACACACTTCATATCCACATTACATCATTACACAATTTAGGTACGGTAGTATAGTTCATTATTTAATAAAAATTTATTAAGAAATGATGGAACGAAATAAAAAATAATGAGAAAAGGAGCTATAAAAATAAGAAATAAGTATAAAAATGAAGTAGAAGAACCTAGATTTTAAATGAAGAAAATTCAAACTCAAAAATTAAAATAATTCTCGAAGAATGTGGGGCAATGAAATTTCTATAAAAAAAAAAATATCTCCATCTGCTTCTCCTATGTATTTTTGGTTCGTGTTAAAGTTTCATCACTCCGTTGTAGTTTTTTAGTTCTTATCAGAACTCTATGAAAATAGCGACAAAGTTGAAACTTCTTCTCTTTTGTAGGTTTTTGGTTCACGTCAAAAATCTATGAAAGCATAAAGAGAGTCAAAACTCATTATCCTCCACAGCTTTGTGGTTTATATTGAAGTTTAACGAAAGTAGTGAGAGAAGCAAAACTTTTTATGGTTGCAAATGTGAATGATCATATTTTTTTTCTCTTACTAGAATTGGCAGTGAATTATGGGAGATTATTATAGTGTCCATTTGTGCATTTTTTATGTTAAGTTATATCTATTTGTGCAAATACCAAACGATGAATATGATAGGATATGAACATGCCTGACTTTATTACTCTTATTCTTCAAATAGTGGATATGATATGGCAATATCCCTAAATTTCATATCATATCCTATCCAATTATATCCTGACTAAAAATTTAGATGACCAAACACAGCCTTAGGATAGTTTGACATATGACTTGGGATATTGCTTTTGTTTATGATTTGATTTCTCGGCAAGAAACACAGGCCGATTGTATAATTATGTGTGAATTTCCCAGTTGTATGTTTTTTTAGCTTTCAATGCAAGATACCAAAGAAGTTCAACCAACCCCAAGGAAGAAAATCAAGTTAAATTCCCCATATGATGAGATAAGAGAGAAACGAGTCTTTAGATTATAAGCATTAGTCTGAGAACATCTATGTCTACTGAGATCATAGAATGGGAATGGTGGAATGCCATATAAAGGACGTGTTTTTTCGCCCATATTTCCTTTTACTTTGTGGCATAAAAAGGATTAGAGACGAATACCAAAATTAACGTCTATAATTTACTATTCTTGTTTCCTACTTAATAATACATGAAATAACTCTCTGATAGCCTAGAAACCGTCGTCAAAGAGAATTAGGGATGGCACCATCTCTCGGTCGTTGTCTTTACCTTTTCCATCTCAAGAGAACTTGTGATGGTATTCTGAATCCTACCAATTGTTTCTCAATGATGACTTCTCATTGCTAAATTTGCTAGCAAAACATTCGTAAATAATCGTAAAGTGAGTGTTGGCTTCTCAATATTGAGAACATTTGGGACTCCAACGACTCCATTGGACTCCAAAACTAAAAGAAAATTCACGTCGAATTTCCAAACATGCCAAATCACCGAGTCATTATTCCGCACTCAGCACTTTTAATGCTTAAAAGTCGCACGTGGCTTGGTAAGTGAAAAAAATTCTTGTGTACATTCGAAGCATCTAATCGAGCTCATTGCATCTCAACTATTGAATAGCGGCAATCTCACGTGAGAGACCTGCGATTTAATGATCAAGATTGGGTGAGCTTGCATGAATTGGGTGAGGCAGAATGTCATGTTTGCCATGTGACGAGCATTCATGAGTCTCCATGTGGACCATGTGGTTCCCAATTGCATGGCATGTGATGAAATATTTGTTTCCTAAATATATGCATCTAATTTTTTTCATTTCCTTAATTTCTATGAATCTCCATGAATACCTTTGGCGGGAAAATCAGTCCGGAGACTCTTATTTTCCTAGCATTGATTTCAAGCCTAAAAGTCCTAAAAATGGTTAGGAAAATCTAAGTGTCAATAGCTACCTCCTTGTATAGATACTTGGGCTGGAAACCCTCTACAAAGACTGCAATGATGCATAGATTATCACTGACAAAAAAGAACTAAGGAAAATATAATTTTTAATGTCTCCATAAAAGTTCTGTATCATCGAAAAAAAATAAAGCTATAAATATGCTTGTTTTTATGCTTCTAAGATGAATTATCTTAAGCTCAAATATTCAGTAGATTTGTGGTCGTGAATGAACTAGGCTCAGATTTGATCCGATTGGGGTCGAGAGTGATCGTTTGAAGAGGGTGCTCGGGCAAAGTGTAGTTTATGACAAACTTTTAGAGTAGAAGATGGGGCAGGAATGAACCCGAACACAAATTGAATAGGCAATTTGTGACATGCCAGGTCTCACCTCAATCGGGTCATTATTAAAGAAGACTTCCGTTCTTTCTATTGCTAAAAATTACTTTAGCATGTTTTCAGCCATAGAAAGGAGGTGTTGATTTTTCCCTGGAGAAAACGACACTTCAAATGAGAGATAAAGGGAATTTTAGCCTTTAGAGTTTCCACATGAGTTCGAGCGCATCTCTATCTTTGAAGAATCTAAGATCAATTGAATGATGAATATATATTAAAATAATGATGTAGGCTAGGCTTACACTTCTGTGGATTGGAATGCAAGATTTAATTTTCTTTGTACTGGAGCTGGTTGGAATTATTCAGGTCCTAAAATTCAACTTTCCGCTATTGATTTTATGTACTTAGTCAATGTTGAAAAACCAACGCTCGCTCTTTCGTTGTTTGCAAATGTTGCATCCAACCTCATTATTAAAACAATCAACTCCACATTGGCAACTTGCATATTGGCCTTATGTACGTATGCGGGTTTTGTCATTATTGAATTGATAAACTCGATCTGATC
The DNA here is from genome assembly GCF_020921035.1 of Rhodamnia argentea. NCBI lineage: Eukaryota > Viridiplantae > Streptophyta > Magnoliopsida > Myrtales > Myrtaceae > Rhodamnia > Rhodamnia argentea. The sequence goes on along the minus strand of NC_063154.1, from coordinate 511,793 downwards.
TAAGCTAAGAAAACCCATCACTTTGCCCACCCCGCATCAAATTGACAACTTTTTATTTATATACGACAACCCTTGAATTCAGTGTTCCATGGTGGTGGGCGGCTCCTCCTTAAAAAAAAAAAAGTTGAAGTTGTTGTTGTCCCACGTCCCCTAATAAAGAGTCTTACATACATTTTATATTCATGTGATCTCCCTCTACCTAATAACTTAAGCTTTGGGTTGGACTTTTTAACATAATATCACACGTAGATACGTAAAGATAGAAGATACGTGTTTATCGATCCTTTATGACACTTCTCCTCCTAGTAAGAAACCAAATCTTCATTTTCACCCTAGGATTTTATAAAATTTTATTTAATTTGAGATCCACCTATTCACCCATATCAAAGTTAGCAGTTCCCGCATGTTTGAGTTCATGATTTCAGTAATTGATATCTCTTTAATTTGAGATCGACCTATTCACCCACATCAAATCTAGCAGTTCCTGCATGTTTGAGTTCATGATTTCAATAATTGATATCTCTTTTCGCATTATCGAGTTCATAAAATGACTCCCACTTTTCGCAATAAAATAATTTGTCTTCGTTTAGGTAATTTTTACTCGATGAACATAATGTCACACTGGGTCCATTTCGTTCGCAAAAAGTGAATGATTTATAAAGTATTTTCCTAAAAATGATTCGGGAGATATTAGAAACTAAGCATGAATATTTGCTTTTATGTCGATTCAATCCTAAATATGAATATAAAGAGTCATGAATATTAGAAACTAAGCATGAACCCTTGATACATATAAAGAGTCCTAAAAATGATGCGGGAGATATTAGAAACTATGGATTAAGGGTTCTCTTGGGCATATTAAAAAGTCTTAAATCTATCGCAATTATGCCGATTCAGTCCTAAACTTTTTTTTTGGCCGATTCAATCCTAAACATTTTGCAATTGTACCAGTCCAATCCATTTAGAGAATTTTGGCCAACCGGCTGGCAACATAATATTTTTATATTTTCTTGATTTTTTATTTATTTTTATTTTTTGACACTTTTATTCTTATTTTACTTTTCCTTTTTTTCTTCTTTTTTTACTTCCTCTTCCCATTCCAGATCTGCACTCTTGCTGCACTCTCTCTCCTTCTCTCTCCCTCCTCTTCCTCCTACTCTTCTGCTTCTTCATGAGCTTCCATGGCGTCCTCCTCTTCCCCTTCCATCTTCTTCATCCCGATCCCCGGACCTCGGCGACCGGCCAAAGGACGGTCGGCCTCACCATGGGCCAACGAGGCCAAGTGTCGATGGTTGGATGAGGCTCGACCTCACCAGTCTATTAGCAGGGTCGAGCCTTGCCTAGCAATGGCAAGGCTTGGTAAGAGGAGCACTACAGTTTAAGAAGAAGAGATAGAGGATTGCATGAAAACTTTACACAAAACCTGCCTTTCGTGGAAAAATATGAGCCGCATGAAAAATCAAATTTGATGATAATAATGGGGCACATGATGATTTTTAATTATCTAATTTAAAATAATCAAATGATCGATGAATCATTCAATTCTTTTAAAAGAGACTTTTGTTTGCACCAAAAATGATCTTTTTTTTTTTGTTGATATTGACGTGTGATAAACTTAGTTGATGAGAGCAAAGTTTGATTATTTATGACTAAATTATCTACCATTTGAAGAATCGATAGCATGAAGGAATCGACAAATAGTAGAGTCGATAATTTTGGATGCAACCATAAAAGAAGTAACCGTTAACGTAGCGGAATAAAGCAACTATCAAGATAGTGGGTTCAATGTGATCATCGAAGTTACCAGTTGATAATTATTTGTAATCTAGTTTGTAATTTATGTTTATAAGTTCCCTTTGTAACTTCTGTGTGGGATCTCACTTGAGAGGGGACAGCGGTGCTACGAGCTGCAATGCGGATCGCGAAGTGAGAGGGCTCACGGGAGCGGAAGCTGGGGGCAGAGAGATTTATACGGCGTCGAGACGGGGGAGGTTGTAGAAAGTTCGAAGCGAGGGTTTTGGGGTGAGTGAAGAAGAAGATGATGAGATTGAGAGAGAGTTCACTCCTTCTCTTTTAATTTCGTCATTCAATTATTTTTTTATTTTATTATTATTATTTTATTTTATTTTGTGTCATGGGGATTGCAGAAAAATGAAACGAAGGCTGAATATGCGTCGAGACTAGTGCGGGGATCTCAAGTAAAGATTACTCAGAGAGGTAATTTGGGGAACAGGGAGGCGGAAGACGAGGAGGTTCTCCCACCTGGCCCCCGACCATCCAATTTTATTTTTTTGTGCCATGGGGGTTGCTTTATTATTTATTTTTTCTGGAGGCTAGTTTTTGGGGTCAAATTAGGGGGTGCCAGAAACAGAAAGTTTCTTTTTTATCACAATAGCTTCTTTTGTAATTTTTTTATTTTTATAAAAAATTTATAAAAATCTAAATTTATCATATATATTTTAATATACGATGTATCCTCAATGTGTCGAAATTCTTTATTTTTTAAAAATAATGTGTCGACGTGTTATGTCATGTCGTTTGTCCGTATTAGTACTACTTAGGTGATAATGAAATAAAATGAGAAAAGATTTATTTAAATCTTATGATCGGTCAAAGTCAAACCACTCGATCAGAGTGATTGAGGAACAAATCATTACCACTTCAAGCTAAAAGATCCATGTGACCAGCTACTATTGATTCCACGCAATCTTACAGGTGTACGTAAACCGTCGGCGATTTCTAGTGATTACTTAAAAGTCTGGTAGATCGACGGCGATTATGATATTTCCCTAAACTGCTCATTCGTGATGGTCAATGGACTTTGCTTTCAGTGCCAAGGCTGACCTGACAATGACATCATAGTTTATTAAATAGCTAACTACAGGCATGGGAAAGGAACGACCGGTCAAATTCAAAGCACGAATGCGGACATGCTTGCGGTGGTAGATCAACGGTGATTATGATATTTCCCTAAAGTGCCCATTAGTGATGGTCACTGGACTTAGCTTTCGACGCCAAGGCTGACCTGACAATGACATCATAGTTTATTAAATAGCTAACTGCAAGGATGGGCAAGGAACGACCGGTCAAATTCAAAGCCCGAATGCTTTCAAGCTTGCGATGATGTGACACAAATGTAGGGGAATTACCAAATTAAGTATTTTAATGCTTCTGGCGCCGACGTGAATGCCAATCGGGATCGATTTTTCAATGACATAATATTTTAATAAATTTTTATTATTTTTTATTTTTCAATTTTTTTCTTTTTGTTTTTCTCTCTCTCTCCCCCCTCTTCTTCTTCCTCGGGCCATGACCGGGGACCACAGCCGGCGAGGTGGATCTTGTCGGATTTAGGCTAACATCTCCCTTGCGACCACCGGCAAGGGTGAACCTCGCCAAATCCGGGTTGGCGAGGCTCAGGACATGCCCTATTTGCTTGTACCGGATGCCCGACAATGAAGGAATCGCCATGAAAGGGAGATGGGAGGATGATGATGATGAAGGAGATGGAGGAGAGGGGAGGGACATTTGGGTCGGTTTCTCCGTCACGAGATGAAATAATATGAGCGAGATTGTTCGTCATCATCGTCGGCTTCATTTTTCACCATGGCAGGACAAAGGAAGGAGAAGATATAAGAAGAAGAAAAGAAAGAAAAAAAAGTTAAGATATTAAAAAATATTATTAAAATATTATATCTTGGGAGGGCCGGCATCCATGTCGGCGCTAGCCCAGGATGGAATGAATTGACAGAATTAATGCGAAAAACCCATAATTAGTTTTGAAGTTGACAAAATAATTTATATTCTCTTATATCCGAGCTAATACAATAAAATATTTGGTTTGTAGACTATCCAAATGTGTAAGTTATACAAGATTGAATTTGGCGTAAAAGGCTCAGACAATATTATGAGACACTCAGACACTGCATGAAGCTTAGGCGTTGAGCGGAGAGCTCAAACGTTGGAATGAAATTCAAGCTCTGATAAAGTATTTCATGTGCAATTACCAGAGTCCATGAGATGATTAAATTGATATATTATATTATCACAACGGCTAACAAATCAAGCTGGATCATTCTTAAAGATTCCGAAACACGAAGATCAATCAAGAACATGGATTTAAGGAAATAGGATAACTCACCTAATGAAAAACTCTATCTATAGAAACTCGGGATCACGATTGTACGGGCAATTTTATTCAACGGGGGATTCTTTCATTTATCGACCTCAACCGCTACGAGATCTTTTTAATATGGTCTCATCCAAACGAAAGTTTGGAGACTGCTCCTTGGACGCCTTACAATTGGGTAGTTAAAGGTGGATGAGTATAAAAAGACATCTCAAGGTCGAGGACAAAACGAGAGTGCAAGAGAACAAAATTCGAAATTCCACGATCAAGAGAAGCTTCACATTCTTTACATGTCTTTGATCTAAATACTTGTAATAATCGATGAGAACATTCGAGTGTGTTAATGTTAGGCATGAAGTCTATGACGCCCTGAAAATTTGTAATCCGTAAGAGACCGAATTCAATAAAAAGGATTAGTATTGGATTTTAGTTGGTGCAAAATTTTGGATCGTAAGAACGTAAATCACAATTTTTGGATGACACTCAGAACATTACTCGGTTTAGATTAGGTTCCGATAATCTTAGTCGTCGCAAAGTAGGATTTAATTTCCTCGCGCCCGAGCCTTTCTAGACCGAGCCTAGCCTGTAAAAAGACCAAAATGTCCTCATTTTAGTGAGCCAAATATCTTATCAGTCTCGATTATTGAAAGACCATTTTATCCCTCAATAATACACAAGAAAACAAAATTTTTTAAACCCCAAGTGGTGGGCCCCACAAGTCAAAATCACCGCCCACCAACTTCCTCCCAACCCCCCCCCCCTCCCCTCTTCCCTTTCTTTATGTCACTTCCCCTTTTCCCCACACTCTCTCTTCTTTCTCTCTTCCTTTTCTTTCCCCCATCCCCACGTGCTCTCTTTTTCTCTCCTCTTTTCCCATCACCTTTTCATCAACCCATCCCATCCACATCACTCCATCTTTTACTCTCTCCTCACACCTTCTCTCTCTTCCTCCCCCCTCATTTGCACGACACCCCCCTCTATCTTCCTCCTCTGATTTTGCAATAGCCTCGCCAACACCTCCTTCTGTTGCTACCTCGTCGGTCCGCCATCGCAGCCCCGCCTCGCGCCACCACTGCTGCTAGCTCGTCGCCTGTCCACCTTTATTCACCGTCGTCGTTGTTGGCCTCGCGGGACACGAGCACCACGACATCTTCCTCTATCTTTCTCATCCCTCTCTGTGACATCATGTATTCCGACTCGTTTTCAAAGCTTTGAATAAATGAAAAGTCTCATTGATATATTTCAGTTTAATCACACTCAGAAATGGTCCATTTGGAGCAGACTAACCAAATGGGAATGGCTAACTAGCAAAATCAAGTACGTGCACCTAAGAACTTGATCCTAGATTGACTCTTTTGCCATGAAAATTACCGATGGAATATTTTGGACCAATATAGGCTGATCCTAGAATGATTAAGGAACGATTTGGATAATACCCTACATTTGGATCACGGGTGATTCCGTTTGACCTTGTATGGGTTCCGAACGTCCTTAAATTATTTTCTAACGATCGTGTCCATCGGGACTAGTGATTGACCCTCGCAATTAAATAACAACCAAAGTCATCATAGCTCGAGAAATTTTTAAACGTGATATTAATCACGGGTCGATACGCGTAACTCCTAAAAGCAGCCCGTTAGTTTGAGATATGCTGAAATTTCAATTGAACGAGATTGATCGCGAATCGGACTTCGAAATTTGACGTCGGACCTTCAGGGGTTCTAATAATTAAATTTTGGACGTTTCCTCAACCGGAGTATAATTTCTTCGATGTTCGCCCGAAGGGTTCGGGAAAAATAAAATTTGGACTTGGAAATGGGAAAAGACCCATTTACCCTTGAAGAATATCCAATTTTTCACTTTGGCTCAAGGGTATTTTGGTCAATACCCCTCTTGGCCGAAAATTTGGCCTATTCTTTGGTGAGAAGTTACCATTGTACCCTTCTTGACTTTGAAGACCCAAAATATCTCTCTCAATAATTATCCTAACCTCTATTAGTTATTTCTTTGGCCTTCTTCTTCATTATTGCAAAACCACTTTCTCTCTCTAGCTCACTCACCCTCTCTTGGCCGAAACTCCCTCTCCCTCATCCTCCATTGCCGAAAATTTTCCAAGCCGCTGCCGTTGTTGCCTTGAACCGCCGGAGCTCGACCGCCATCGTGAACCGCCTTGAACCGCCGGATCTTTGAGGGTTTTAGCCGATTAAGAGGAGTCGCCGGAGCCACCGGTTGGGGTAAAAAATTCTTTCGATTTCTCGCCGGAAAACTTGCTAGATTTGTGGTAAGTTGGTTTCTAACCTTAGATTAGGTATCTAGGTTGCTAATAGACTATTTATTGAGAAGTTGTGATGAAAAATTTGTGGAATTTGGGCTTGAGTTGGTGTTGGCCGAAAATGAGTGAGGGAGGAGAGAGAAATGTGTTCATGAGTGAATAGTAAAATGCAATGAGTAGATTTGGTTGGCTAGGATCTAATCTAGCTTGATCTTGCTTATTTGGACGGCCCACGTTGAATCTTGCTTAGGAAGATTAATCTGACGGCCGAGATTAAATCCTGCTATATTGTAGATTAATCGTGTTGTGGGAATTAATTGCGCGTTAGTGTATTTTAATCGTACAGTCCCGATTGAATGCCACGTTAGTACAATATAATTGTATGGTACGTATTAATTGTACGTTAGTATAATTCTGATCGTACGGTGGTTATTAATTGCTACGTTGGTAGAATATATTGGGTGGCATATATTAATTTTTGTGGTAGCTTAAATTAATCATGTGGCCCGATTGGCCGATGGCTTGAGTGTGACTTAATCGGGTGGTCCAAATTTATTATTTATTCAATGTGAGTGAATTACGTGGCCCCGATCGAGTATTTATACGATACAATTTTAAATCGAGTGGTCTCGATTGAGCGGTTGTGGAAAATTAGAAAGATCATGCGGTTCCGATCTTTATTTGGAAAAAAATTGGTGAGACCGGGTGGTCTCGATCTGCTAATTGGGAAGTTTAGCAAGATCACATGGCGAAGATTGATCGATCGGAAGGATTTAAGAGATCGTGTGGTATCGGACGAGCGATCGAGGAATCATTGTTGTTATATGGTCTTAAGTGGAATAATTGAGAGAAAATGTAGAATTTTACCCTAAAACGTTATGACGCGGAGTTCGTATTTTATAAGACCATAAATTGCTTGAGGCATTGTGACGCGGGCTCTGTTATTATTATTTTATTCCGAGGCGTTAAACGCGGGGTTGTGCCTATTGTATTATCTTGAGACGTTAAACGCGGGATAATGATCCGAGGCGTTATTATGCGGGTTTGTCCAGTTATGATATAACCTAATGCGTTAAACGCGGGCTCTGGACCAACGTGAAATTTTATATGACAGCCTGATGCGTTAAACGCGGGTTTTGGATCCACGTGGAATATTTATATTATAGCCTGAGGCATTAAACGCGAGCTTTGGAGCAATGTGGAATATTTTATTTACAGATCGATGCGTGGAACGCCGATATGAGAGTAACGTGGAATATTTGTGAAAGTGTTGCAATTTTTGGAAAAAAAATGGACTATTCGGGAATTTATTTGTGGAATTTTTTATTCAAGGAAGAATTGTTGGAAATTGCTCACCTAGAATGTGTCTGGAGGCACTAGCGCCCTAACCTAGGATTAGGGATTGGCTTACTGAGATTTATTCTCACCCCGTCATGGGCTCGTCTTTTCTTTCGGACCCTCCGCCACAATAATGAATGACCTACCTCGGAGGTTCGGCATTCCACGGGATATGGAAACAAGAATGATAGAGTACCCGGTGGGGGAGGATAAGGTGTACTACGGGCACACGACAACTATTTGGGTGGACACCGAAGAGCTCTTTTGGAAGACCCACACTTACGTGGCGTGGACGTACCGCTACGGGGATTTAACAGTGGGACCGCCGACTGGCTTCGATATTCCTTATGATGGTGTTGGGGAATGGGACCCCACTAGCACTCTACCTCCAAATGGCGTAGTACTGCACCCCGACGCGGGACCTGATGATGTGGAGCCCAGACCAAAGGTCGTGGCGCCTGAAGAAGATAGGGAAGTTGTGCAGCCTTCGGATGTGGAGCAACTACCGAAAGTGGACAAGGATTTGTTGGCAGCTTAGGATGAGATGGTAGCTGATAGCGAGGACGAGGCCTAGGGTAGTTGGCCTCCCGACTTTTGTAAAGCGTTTTATTTTGGAAGTGTAGTGGGCTTCGACCACATAATCCTTTTGTTATAGGTGGTCACGGGCTTGTACAGTAGCCTCCGAAGCCCTGGGTTAGAGAGTTGTAACAATTATGTATATGTATACATAAGTTTGTTTTTACCATCCCAAGTTATAATAGCGTAAGTTGGTTTACGTATGGGGATTCGTTTATGCTTCCGCATGTATTGTTTTATTTCTTTGGTATTTGGATCCTAGAGAACTGTACATAAGCGTGGCCGGGTGGGATGTCAACGGCTCGCGGGGTTGGGGTTGTGACACTTTCGGTCCGAGCTACACTGGCCAACCACCTCTTCCGCTGTTGCCGTCCAGCCCATCGCCCGACCGCCGAGCTCCACTCAGCCGTGAGCCAAGTCCTTCCCGTACTCGTGCCCGAGAACTCCAGATCTGGAATCTACAACCCCGACCCCTCCAAGACCCAAACCCAGCTCGGCTACGCCGTGGACTCGTGGATGGCTACTCCACCCTCTTAACCCGACGCCACCTTCGCCGATCCATAACTCAAGACCCACGAGATTTGGATGTTCCGACCGCCAGAATCGCAGCCCCGCCGTCGCTCCGAAGCCGTGTCGCCCATAGAGCCACCAGTAGCCTCCCGAACCCCGAGCCCCAGCCTCCCTTATTTTTGTAGCGAGCCCAAGCCACCGTACCCCTACCGTGAGCCACCGAGACCCCGTCGTTGTCCCGAGTGCGTGTCGCTAAAGTTCTTGTTCGGTGAACAGTGCTTGTGTACTGTATCGGTGAACAGTATCCTCGCGAACCGTATCCGACCCGATCCAAAAGTCTCGTACCCGACTCGACACCGTCTGCTGGCTTTTCAATGAGTTAAACCCCTAAACGTCGATTAAGGGACTAATTGCGTTTAATATTAGTTTATTAGCGTAGTTAGCAATTTAGAGTGTTTACGTAATTTAATTGTGGTCGGATTAGATAGAAATTTGGGTTTAAGATAAATGGCCACAATTATTTGAGATAGTCTGACTAGTTAGATCATCTGTGGCTAATTAGTGATTAGATTGGACCGATTGTTTGGGCGGTGATTGTCGATGTTTGATCGCGAGCGAGCGATAAGCTAGAGCCGAGCGCATGACTGTTAATTGTATGAAATTGGATTAATAATTATCGTTGGGATTATTAAATATGTTTAATTAATCCGCGATGATTGAATGTTTGATTGGATGCTCGGTGTTGATTGTTGGTTGTTGTGTGAACGATTATGGGTGTTAAACACCCTGTATCGATTATAAAGTCTTGTGGATAATGTTGTGCATTCATATGATCACGTGCGAAATTAAATTGCATATTTTAGCATGAAAATGACCGTGGGCTGAGTCTTTAAGCACGTCCGCATGAGCATTCGGCTAAAAGTAAAAAAAAAAATTGGTTGGTTGTCGGATGTGCCTAAGTGATCATATGATGAGATTAAACCGTGCCATTTGTACGGGAACCTCACAAGTTCGTACCGTGCAAGTCGTGCGAAACCACACGACTTGTCGGAAGCATGTCAATTCATGCCCGTGCCGGTCGTACAGATCACACGAATTGTCGGATACCGGTTGCGGCTTGTGACAATTCCACGTTCCATTTTGGAATGCATGTTTGCTATGTCATGCCAATCGCACTAGATACATAGCTTTCGGTCGCCGTCGCCGGAAGTAAGGGACGATGCCCGGTCATGCCAATAGACACCGCTAGTCATAGTGTAGAGGCCACACCGGTCGTGTGCGCCAACCACGCTAGTCGCGTGGGTCATCGATTAATAATTGAACTTCGTGTGGTGTCCTACGCATGCAAATTGATATGATGTTGTGCCCGTTGATTGTCCGATGTATTTGTTGAGTTGAGTGGAGCATTGCATTGTGCATGGCTAAAGACTGGTAAGTTTGCATGTGGTTGACCATTATACGTATGATGTTTTTATGGTTGCCTGGTAGGATTTTCTGAACGAATCAACGTCCTAGTCGGGCTTAGGCGTTGACTCACCGAGATTATTCTCACCCCGTCTTTGTTAACCTTTTTCGGGTCCCAAGTGATGAAGCCCGTGGGTGTTTAAGGCGAGGGTTGCTGTAGGATTTTGATAGTATATGAGAGTTTAACCTTATCCGACCGTGTGTCTTTTTAAGGTCTTATAGAGCCGTCCCGAAGTATGAGGTTGTGTATGACTGTGTGTAGCTACGTAGGGTTAAAACTCATACACTTTTGGTTAATGAAATGAAATTGTCTTTTATTTGAATGATTGAGTGATTTCCCGCTTTTCTATCCCCGTTGTTAATTGTTTGAGAGAGTTCACGTTTCCGCGTGCGTCATAAATACGTAGGTCGATGGCCTACTTGGGACGCTATCTTTTGTGACATATGGCGAATTGGTAGGGATGTCGCGAGCTCGAGAGTCAGGGCGTGACATCCTCGCCTAAGGTGGTATCGGACCAAGGTCGGTCTGATCCATCCGGTCATTGGCCTAGAGTAATAAGGTGCGTTAGGAATTGGGATAGTTAGTAGGCCTATAAGCGCTGTGCATGTGATTGTTATATGTGTTCTAGTTGTTGGGGCTGTCTTCTTATCGCGTTTGCTATAGAGTGGGCGGGACTTCGTAATTTACCCGCAAGATGAGCGGACGTGGTGGAAGAGCACCCTAGGGTAGACCTGTCAAGCGGATTGATGAGATCTTGGAGGAAGAAGTTAGAGCATCCCGTGCCGCCAGAACCGTTAGACAGGATCCAAGGATTGATGGGAATCTCGAGGCACTTGCAACCATTGAGAATCTAATGGGGCAGCAAGTAAGGAGCCAGAATACGCCCGCTGCCACTCAAGTACCACAAGGGAAAGTGCTAGCTGGAGTGACAAATGATGGACATCTATTGATGGCTAGTGAATTCACCTAGAGGGGGGGTGAATAGGTGATAAAGTGTGATTTTAATATTTTATTACGGAATTTAGATCACACAGCGTAAAATAGAGATCTCAGATGATCAAGCAATTCAATTGATGCGGGATATGTAATGGGATCGATGTGCGCTGTTCGTGTGCGGTTTAGCTATCACAAAATATTTAAAGTGATCAGAGCAAGAGATAAGAAAAACTATACATATGGATTATAGTGGTTCGGCTTTGGTTAAGCCTACGTTCACTTCTTCGGCTGACAGCCAATCGGCTAGATTCCACTAGTAATCTGCTCGAAGGTTACGGATCGGTGATCTCTTTGACACGCAAGACTTCACACCTAGCCTTCAACACTCGTGTGTACACCTCCTCACAATTACAATGGATGGAACAAAAAGTGTGTTTGAAATGGAGTACACTCTATCTAGGAATTGTGAACATTTTTCCCTCTTTTCACCGATCTCTCTTTTTTCCCTTCGTTTTCGAGATGTCTTTTATACTCTTCCGCCTCCAATCTAGTCGTTGCAAGGCATCCGGAAGAGATCTCTCCAAATCTACCCTTTTGGACGAGATATTTGCCAAAAGAAGATCTCTTAGTCGTTGGGGATCGCCAAAGGAAAGTCTTCCCCGCTTGAATCAAATCGCCCATACAATTATGATCCCGGGTTTCCATAGATGGTTTCTTCCCTTTGGAAAGTCTTTTTTTGTCCTCTTGGTTCCGCATCCTTAATTGATCTCAGTCACCGAGAATCTTCAAGAATGATCCAGCTCGATGGCGTCCGTTGATATACATCAATTAAGCTCAATTTGCATTTGTCTTGAGGTTCTGATTACTGCTCGTGAAGTATTGCTCTCAGAGCTTGAGCGTTATTCCAACATCCGAGCTATCCCCGCTCAATGTCCGAGCTCGAACCAGCGTCTGAGACTCTCGGAAACAATATCCGAGCCAAATTTTTTTGCCAAATTAAATCCCGTGTATCTCCGCACAAAAGGATAATCTGCAAAACAAGTAAATCACGGTATTATCTCAAAACACAAGAATACTTTGATTGTTTTGTCAACTTCAAAACTGTCTAGGGATTTTTCTCAACAGTAATTTCAGGGATGAAATTTCCCAAGGTAGGGAGAGTTGTGACGCCCTGGAAATCAGTAGTCCGTAAGAGACCGAATTCAATAAAAAAAGATTATTATTGGATTTTAGTTGGTGCAAAATTTTGGATCGTAAAGATGTAAGGGACGATTTTTGGACGACACTCAGAACGTTACTCGGTTTAGATTAGGTTCCGATAATCTTAGTTGTCGCGAAGTAGGATTTAATTTCCTTGCGCCCGGGCCTTTCTTGACCGAGCCTAGCCTGTAAAAATACCAAAATGTCCTCATTTCGAGGCGCCAAATATATAATCAGTCTCGATTATTGAAAGACCATTTTACCCTTCAATAATACACAAGAATACAAAATTTTTTGAACCCCAAGTGGTGGGCCCCACAAGTCAAAATGACCACCCACCATCTTTTTCCCCCTTTCTTTACGTCACTTCCCCTTTTCCCCACACTTTCTTTTTTCTCTCTCTCTTCCTTTTCTTCCCCAATCCCAACGTGCTCTCTTTTCCCCCCCTCTCTTCCCATCATCTTTTCACCAACCCATCCCATCCACATCACTCCATCTTCCTCCTCTAGTTTTGCGATAACCCCCCCAACGCATCCTTTTGTTGCTACCTCGCCGGTCCGCCATCGCAGCCCCACCTCGCGCCGCCGCCGCTGCTAGCTCGTCGCCCTTCCACCTCCAGTCACCATTGTCATTGTTGGCCTCGCGGGACACGAGCGCCACGACATCTTCCTCCATCTCTCTCGTCCCTCTCAATCCGAGCTTCATTGGCTAGACACCTCCTCCGTTGTTGCTGTCCGGCCCATCACCCGATCACCGAGCTCGGCTCGGCCGTGAGCCAAGTCCTTCCCGTACTCACGCCCGAGAACTCTAGATCCGGAACCTACGACCCCAACCCCTCCAAAACCCGAACCCAGCTCGGCACGCCGTGGACTCGTGGACAACTGCTCCACCCTTCGAACCCGACACCACCTCCGCTGATCCATAACCCGAGATCCACGAGATCCGGGTGTTCTAGCCGTCGGAATCGTAGTCCCGCCGTCATTCCGAAGCCGTACCGCCCGTAGAGCCACCGGTAGCCACCCGAACCCAAGCCCCAGCCTCCCTTATTTTCGCAGTGAGCCCAAGCTATTGTACCCCTACCGTGAACTGCCGAGACAGCGTCGTCGTCCGGAGCGTGTGCCGCCGGAGTTACTATTTGGTGAATAGTATCGTGAACAGTCTTGGTGAACAATACCGACCTCGTGAACAGTATCCGACCCGATCCGAAAGTCTCGTACCCGACCCGACACCGGCCGCTTTTTTCGAAGTGAGTTAAACCCCTAAACCCCGATTAGAGCACTAATTGCGCTTAATATGAGTTAATTAGTGTAGTTAGCAATTTAGAGTGTTTACGTAATTTAATTGTGGTCGGGTTAAATAGAAATTTGGGTTTAAGATAAATGTCCACAATTATTTAAGATAGTCTGACTAGTTAGATCATCTGTGGCTAATTGATGATTAGACTAGACCGATTGTTTGGGTAGTGATTGCCAGTGTTTGATCGCGAGCGAACGATATACTAGAGCCGAGCGTACGACTATTAATTGTATGAAATTGGATTAATAATTATCGTTCGGATTATTAAATGTGTTTAATTAATCCACGATGATTAAATGTTTGACCGGATGCTCGGTGTTATTTGTTGGTTGTTGCGTGAACGATTATGGGTGTCAGACACCCCGTATCAGATATAAAGTCTTATGGATAATGTTGTGCATTTATATGATCACGTACGAAAATAAATTGCATATTTTAGCATGAAAATGACCATGGGTCGAGTCTTTGAGCACGTTTACATGAGCATTCGACTAAAAGTTAAAGATAAAAATTGGTTGGTTGTCGGATGTGCACGAGTGGTTATATAATGAGATTAAATCGTGCCGGTCGTACGGAACCTCACAAGTTCGTACGGTGCCGGTCGTGTGGTACCACACGACTTGTTAGAAGCACATCAATTCGTGCCCGTGCTAGTCATATGGATCACACGAATTTTCGGATGCTAGTTGCAGCTTGTGATGGACAAGCGCTCTTTTTTGGAATGCCTATTTGCTATGTTGTGCCGGTCGCACTGGATACATAGCTTTCAATCGCCGTCGCCGGAAGTAAGGGATAATGTCCGGTCCTGCCGGTCGTAGTGTAGGGGCCACACCGGTCGTGTGCGCCGACCACGCTAGTCGTGTGGATCACCGGTTAATAATTGGACTTCGTATGGTGTCCTACGCATGCAAATTGATATGATGCCGGGCCCGTTGATTGTCTGATGTGACTGTTGAGTTGAGTGGAGCATTGCATTATTTATGGCTGAAGACTGGTGAGTTTGCATGTGGTTGACCGTTATACGTATGATACTTTTATGGTTGCCTGGTAGGATTTTCTGAGCGAATCAATGTCATAGCCAAGTTTAGGCGTTGACTCACCGAGATTATTCTCACCCCGTCGTTGTTAACCCTTTTTCAAGTCCCGAGTGATGAAGCCTGTGGACGTTTAAGGCGAGGGTCGCTATAGGATTTTGGAAGTATATGAGAGTTTAACCTTATCTGACCGTGTGTCTTTTTAAGGTCTTATAGAGCCGTCCCGAAGTATGAGGTTGTGTATGACTGTGTGTAGCTACGTAGGGTTAAAACTCATACACTTTTGGTTAATGAAATGAAATTGTCTTTTATTTGAATGATTGAGTGATTTCCTGCTTTTCTATCCCCGTTGTTAATTGTTTGAGAGAGTTCACGTTTCCGCGTGCATCGTAAGTACGTAGGTTGATAGCTTACTTGGGACACTATTTTTTGTGACTTGTGGCGAATTGGTAGGGATGTCGCGAGTTTAAGAGTCGGGGCGTGACAAAGTTTTTCAACTCAAGAGCTATCATTGAGTTGTAACCTCCGAGCTATTTACTTGTGAAATCCAGCTGATTGGCTATCAGAGTAGAATTGGACGTAGGCTTGAACAAAACCGATCCACTATATACTTTCTATGTGCATTCCGTATCTCTTAAACTCTCTACTATTCTGTGATAATAGTATTGTGTACGTTGTTGCATCCGAGAACACCTCGGATCTTATTTAGCAATCATCTTATGAATGAAGTTTTGAGCTTATCTGTTTGGACCACGTTGATTTCTAAAATCTTTTAAAATCACCTATTCATCCCTCTCTAGGTGATAACTCTAGCACTAACATTTGGTATGAGAGCCTTGTGCTTGTATTTTGTGAAGTGTTATTACATCAGCATATTTTTAGTAATAGAAAGGAGGTAGTGTTCTTTTCCTAGAGAAAACGATGCTTTTCAAATGAGAGATAAAGGGCATTTTAGCCTTTAGAGTTCTCACATGAATTTGGGCACGTCTCTATCTGGTGAAGAATCTAAGATAAATTGAGTGATCAATATTAAAACAATGATGTAGGCTATGCTTACACTACTGTTGGTTGGAATGTAAGATTTAATTTTCTTTGTATTGGAGTTGGTTGGAATTATTCAGGTCCTAAACTTCAACTTTCCACTACTGATTTTATATACTTGGTCAATGTCAAAAAACCGATGCTCACTCTTTCGTTGCTTGCAAATGTTACATCCAACCTCATTATTAAAACAATCAACTCCACATCTATGATCCCTTTTGTCGGCACTGCACACTACCAATTCATTCGCTTGGAATGAATCTTTTGATTAGACGGTTATGAAACAGCACAAAATTTATCATTCTGTGCAGAGGTTTCAAACCCATTGGCAACTTGCATATTGCCTATATGTACGTAAGCGGGTTTGTCATTATTCAATTCATACACTCGATCTGATCTAAGCTAAGATAACGATCAATTTGCCCACCCAACATCAACTTGACAACTCTTTATTTATGGCATACGGATGCCTCAAGTGTCGATATTTTTGTACGGCGCTTATTTTGATGCCAATATTTTTTTTTGGGATCACTTAAGTGCCAAATCGAAGGAAAAAAAATCACTTTAGTATCAATTCAAGTGATCTCACTAGAGTTGGCACTTCAATAATCATTTTTAAAAAAACTGACACTCAAGTTATTAAAAAAAAATTGGTACTAAAATAAGTGCCGTAGACAAATATTGGCACTTAAAATGTCATTTTACCCTTTATTTATTATACATTGCCGTCGTCGTTCATATCAAACATAAAATACTCGGTGGTGGCGGGCGGGTCTTCCATAGGAAAAAAACACTTCACGCATAAGCTCAGCATAGAAGGACACGTGAAGACTGAAGATACGAATAACGCGTATTCATCGATCCTTTCTGATACTTCTCCTCCCAGTAAGAAACCAAATCTTCATTTTCTTCGCAAGGATTTTATATGATTTGAGATCGGCTTACTCACCCTTATCAAATCTAGCAGTTCCCGCATGTTTGAGCTCATGATTTCAGTAATTGACATATCTTTTTGCTTTATTGAATTCATAAATGGACTTCCACTTCTCGCAATAAAATAAGAGCGGCGCTATTTCCACCCCCATTTTGGCTAAAATACTCCTTTATGCTAGTTAACTTACCAAAATACATTTCTCTTTCTTCAATTAAATGTTTCTTTTTTTATCACGCTAATCCACAAATCTACCTTTATTTTTAGTCGATCTTGATAGAAATAGAAAAGTAAAAGTGATTACAAAATGGAAAAGATTAAATTTTTAAAAGCATAATAAAATGTCGAACATATTTGCATTTAGGTATGTATTAACAAAGGATAAACACATAAACGAAACAACTTTTGATATAAAGAAAGGAATTAATATCTGTTGTAAATTCAATCTCATAGCAAGTGGGATTAACATAAATGAGTTTGAAAGTGAAGAATGTGTAAACAAATTTTCAACCCCACCTTGCAATTAATATTAAAATGTGAAAAGCTAAAAAAAAAGCATAAATAAGTGATTTGTAACTTTAGAAACCTAAAAGCCTATTTGAAAATTACCCACAATATAAAAATCTGCTTGATAATTATATTGGATTTTAAATTTCAACTTTGAAATAAAGTTTCTCTCAAACTATTTCATAAAAAATAGACAGTTAATTGTGTGTTTATAAGCCGTTATAATTATAAATTTCTAAAATTTTATATAGCTTTTCTAATTAAAAGCATGAGATTATAAATTAAGAATAACGAACTTCTCTAGGAATATATGACCCAACCAAACGCAAAATGGAAAATTTGTTTCGTGTGCATCTAGCAGTTCAATTGAATAGCCTTGAAACCATCCGGCCTTACTCCGGTAATAGCACTAGGTAGATAATCCCACTGGGTTGCTCATGAGTAGTCACGGCCGGTTCGGTGGAACCGCCGGTTCCGGTTCAGGAACCGGCGGTTCCGGTTCCACGAAAAGGTGGAACCGGAACCGGCCGTGAAAAATGGCGGTTCCGGGCCGGTTCCGGTTCCGGTTCATTCCGATTCATTTTTAATAATAATTTTTAAAATAATAAATAATAAAATAAATATAATAAATTATAAATTATAAAATACAATTAAATTGTACATTGTAATAAAATATGGGAAAAAAAAAAAGAAGGAATGGGCTTGAACTTAATGAATTATCATTAAGCGACCTACATATCTTCTTGGGGATAGAAGAATCAAAGCCCATGTAGTTCTTTTTACCTTTGAGAACCCCAACTTACCTCATCGTCAATCGTCGCTACCCGTTGTGGTACCCGTGGCGGTGGTATCTCCAACATCATCGCTAAAAAATTCGTGTTCACGATCTAACTCTTGGTGTCGATATTTCGCCCTCGTCCAATCGCCGACACAAGCTTGAGCTTCCACGAGTCCGGGCTTAATCTTGAACGGCGAGAGTCCAAAATTAATCCTCCGAGAACTAAATGCTTGTTCAACTGCAACCGTTGAAGAAGGGGTTGCTAATATTTGACGAGCGATGAGGGCGAGAACTGGATACTCGATTTGGTGACTCTTCCACCACTTCAGGATTTCAAATCTGTACTATGTTCGCATCACGAAACTCAAATTGAGTGGTTAAATATTTTTCTAATTCAGAAATATTACCTGTTGCCCCTTTTTGTTTTTTTTGCCTACTCTTAAGCATATTATACCCTCTACTAAGTGAACTACCACCTTCGCTACGTGAGGCAAGTAGATTGTAAAGATCCAGAATCACTTAAACCATATCTACTACAAAATGCTCCATATAATGCTACTATAGATTCTTTAACATGTCCTAATATATTTAAAATATCTATTGAATCATCCAAATGTAAACAATCATGATAATACACATTCAAATAATCTTGTAAACCGTCTAATTTAATACGTGGATCAAAAACAATACCAACTAAATAGACAAGAGGAATTTGCAAATAATAATGCAACCATTTTTCTCGCATTACTAAAATAGTTTGACCTAATTCGGTATCTTTTTCATATTCACTAAAAACACTACTAATATTAACACACTCTATTAAAAATAAATGCGTTGTAGGATAATAAATACCAGATAAAGTCTTAGTAGCATCATTAAAAATTTTCAAAATATCTAAAATTTTCTTGCAAACGTCCCAATGTTGAGGAAGTAAAGTAATTTCGGGAATATTTTGTGAAATAAACATACATAATAAATCTTTATATTCAAAAGTTTGCCGAAGCAACTCGTACGTAGAATTCCAACGAGTCGGAATATCTTTTGGAAATCTTCTTGGCCTTCTCCCATTTTGTTTACAAAATTTTCCCCATGATTTCATACATTTCATACATTGGGGACGACTCCATAAAAATTTAATTGCACTTTTTATTGGGGCGAGAGAAGTGTCAAGAGTTCGTAAACCATTTTGTACACATAAATTTAAAACATGACAAGCACATCTAATGTGAAAAAATTGTCCGCCAAAAGTGAGTTTGCAAATATTTTCTAATTCGGGAATAGAAGCGGTATTTGCGGTGGCATTATCAAAACCAATTGAAAATACTTTATTTATTAAATTATATTCTTCTAAAACTTGCCTAATTATTCTATAAATATTATGAGCCGAATGGCTTTCATCAAAAACTCGGAATGCAATAAGTCTTTTTTGAATCATCCAATTGTCATCTATCCAATGACACGTGACACCCATATAAGAATGAATTTGCCAAGGATCACTCCAAATATCGCTACCTATATGCACACGTCCATTGAATTCCGCAAAAAATTTTGCTAAAGATTTTTTTCCTTTTTTATAAAGATGAAAAACTTCGCGTTTAAGAGTATTTTTTGGAATAGTTGGCGCTTGCGGAACCAACGCAGTATTTATCAAATATTTCATATTAAAATTTTCACCAGTATTAAACGGAGCATGATCAAGGGCAACATATTCACCTAATGTTTGTTTATAAAGTGCTTCAGTGAAACGAAATAAAGCATGAGGCTTAGAAGTGGCGTACCCGGAAATTTGTTGTTGCGTATTGTCGATCCCCGCTTGCGTTGGATGTTTTTTCGTCAAATGCCGACGGAATGTTCCGTAGCCGTCTCCTTTCGTGAATTTATAAGTTTGCGAACAATATTTACATTTTACATTATACTTACCTTCGACTTCATCACGTACCTTGTCGAAGTGTAGCCACAAGTCCGATGTATTATCTCGGCCCTTCCGTTCCGGCTCATTTGCCGTTGACGTTTCTTCGACACCAGTGGGAGGATGAAGACTTTCTTGTGTTGGGATGTGCTCGACGTTCGGAATCGGGACATAGTTGATATTATCGTCGTCGTCTTCCCAACTTGCATACTCACGAGGATCGTATTCATGAAAGGGATACTCGGAATCTCCCATAGCCATCTTGCCCTTGTCAGCATTTCTGCTTCCACTTGCCATTTTTGAGAGAATTGATCGGAAATCCGATTGAGAGAATTGAGTCGGGATTGAGAGAATTGGGAGAATTTGAGCGATTTGAGAGGATTTCGGAGAGAATTCGAGAGATTGTTCAGAGAATTTGTGACAAAAATGAAAGGGGAAGCATATGCATTTATAGGCAAGAATCATTTTTTTTTTTTTTTAAAATGGAAAGCAACGGCCCAAAGCCGCGGGGGGGAGGGGGCCCGGGGCGAGAGAGCCCAACGGCTCTCTGCCCCGGGCCCACTTTTTTTTTTTTTTTTTTTGGCAGTTCGGAACCGTGGGCCCAGTCAACGGGCCGGTTCCGGGCCCACGGGCCCAAATGGCCCCCTCTACTTATGAGCAATCTGTTCAAGACTTGGAGTTTGAACTATCAAATTAGTGCATCTTTCTCCATTAATAATACAGTGTGATGGTTTGGACGGATTTGCGCATACATTGAAGATTAATTTGACGCCCAGATTATTAGCATCTCTCCTGAGAAATGTACTGAGAAAATGGCTGTAATCGAATTACAAAAGTGATCGGTACCCCTTCGACTACTTCATTGAATTAGAGGCGATTTTACATTTGAGAATGTGACAGCAACTTAGAGGTGGACACCTTAATTATTTGAAAGTTGGTTTTATATGTAGTACAACATGAACAGATACACGGAGAAATAACCAGAAGCAAATTCAAATGGCTTCACAAGTACAGCATATTCTTGTCATGCTGCGACTGCGGGGATAAAGGGAATGGCAATCACATTCAAATTGTTCATCCTCGTGACTGTTGCGGCAAAAGCTTCGGTCATGTCAAGTTCTTCCATGGCTTCTCCCTCTGGCAATTGCCAATCAAAATGATATAGCAATGATGCTAGTACGAATTCGATGCTTGCAGTGGCAAATGCAATGCCAGGACATGACCGCTTGCCGGATCCAAATGGAAGAAGCTCGAAATTCATCCCTAGAAAATCGACTGGAGATTCGAGAAACCTATCCGGTTCAAACTTCTCTGGATCTGCCCAACAATTTGGATCTCTTCCAATCGCCATGGCATTGATAAGGATTCTGGAATTCACTGGTATTTTGTATCCATGGATCTTACATTCTTTAGTGGCTTCTCTAGGAATTAAAGCAACTGGAGGATGCAGCCTAAATGATTCTTTAGTTATTGCTTTCAAGTACTTGAGTTTATTGAGGTCTGATTCTTCTATATGACCATTTCCTTTAAGGACCTCTCTCACCTCGGCTTGTGCCTTGGCCATCACTTTGGGATTTCGGATTAATTCTGCCATCGCCCATTCAAGAAGTGTTGACGTAGTGATGCTCCCGGCAACAAATAAGTCCTGCGACAACGACGAGCCATTCAAAATCAACATTGATGCTGGAGATATTAGAAAAACTAGCTAACATTGATTGAAGCACATATACCACAATAATGCCTTTAATCTCCCTGTCTGTCAGGTTCAAGCCGAACTCATTGGTCGTGCGAAGTCCCAAAAGCGCATCAAGTATATCTTCTCTTCCAGATGTGCTTTCCTTGTTTCTTAAGGACTGATCTCTTCTTGTCGGATGGTCATTGAGGATGCTATCAAGAATCCTATCATTCTTTCTTTGCAACATCTTGAACTTCGAATAAAGCCCAACTATGTTGGCAGGAACTTTGAGTGAAGGGAAAACGTCCACCACGCTAAAGCCTCCAGTAAACGTTACCATCTCTCGGACCGCCGAAATGAATTCCTCTTGTTTGTTCTTATGGCCAACGGCTGCCTTGGAGACTATGCTATTTGTGTAAGCATCGATCTTTTTGCTGAGATTGAAAGGCAATCCCGACAACGAACGTATGTAGTCGATGAGACTACTGGTTTCCTCTTTTCTAATTGATTTAAAAGATCTAACGCGCTGACCACCTAAGAGTTCCATTACGAAAATCTTACGCAACTGTCTCCATTCTTCTCCATAAGGTAGAAAGGTCGGGCTAGGGAAAATGCTCATCTCTACATATGAGAATAGCGGGCGTTGAGCGAAGGCGAGCTCTTGGGTCTTGAGAACTTCCTTGGCTAAGTCGGGACTCGAAATAGTTACGACCGACATCTCACCAAGTTGGAGATGGAAAACGGGTCCGTATGTTTTGGCTAGGTCTCTCAAACGATGGTGAGGCAGTGAGCCAATCATCTGGTGCAAATTCCCAATGAGGGGCAACTTCTCGGGCCCCGGTGGGAGATGCTTCAGCTTTGAACTTCTCTTCGAGAATTGCATGAACACGAAGAGGAGGAGGAGAGAAGAAAGGATTAGAAGAAGCATTGTGGGAGACTTTGAGAAGTGCTCTTGGGCTGGTGGCTTTTGCTTGGCAAGAAGGGGTGCTTACTGTCATCTATTTATAAGCCGATGATTCTCTGTCCCGCACATTGATTTCTTCATCCCTAACTCCATAACAACCCGGATGGAGCTACACCATCGTTCCGTCTCGGTCAAAGTTATTGAAGATGTTGACTGCACTACCCAATTTGCTCCGGTAAACTTGAGTGTAGCTAGAGCATGAGACTGCGGTACAAATTGTCCGAATGATTGTTGGCAAAGAGGACTTGGACAAAGTGGGGCCCCTACAAACTTTGAGAATGGCGAAGGGGGGCATAGACAGACTGATTTGCACAATGAACTGAGAAGATCGTTCCAGAATTACATGTAAATCGGATTAACTTAGAAGATGCGTCTTTTAACATACGACATTCCAGCACTCGAATTCAATCTTAAGTGTGCTCAATATAAGCACAATCATGATGGGTGAATGATTGAAAATGTCTATCTGAATGCCAAAAGACAAACCTAAAAAGGATAGCTGGAATAGGTCAAAACAAACAATATATCAAGCGAGTTAATCAAATCATGAACGTGTTGCCTTTCATTTATCTCTCAAGTCCCTTCAACTATTTCTTCTATCGTGCCTTCAAATTTCTCATATGTTCTCCATCTTTGACAAATTGTGTTGTCGCCCGTGCTTTCTTCCATCTCTAATCGGAGGAAACTTTCACCTGACCATATCTCTACTTGATGGCTTGCAAATATGAAGATCACCAACAGATATGTGGGTGACCTTAAAGTGATGGTCATATTTGTAGCTCACCTTTAGCAATTAGAAAGCTAGTTGGAGTAAATTCCTACAAATGAAAATGGAGAAAAACACAAACATTTGCTTTTTCACTTGTTTGTAGCATTGGCAATATTGATCATTTGAAGACGTGTGAAGTAATTTAGTATTTTTTTCATCATTTTATAAAATCTAGTTCTCTTCTCAAATTCTGGACGAATAGTAAAATTACATGTTTTAGGCTGAGAGGAACAAATCCCAGAGCAGGCCTGTGATAAGAAGAGTTCCAGCTTTTCCACTGAGCACAAAAGGAAAATGGCGAAATTAGTAAACCATGAATATAATTGCTTATCATCTCATAGTCATGATAAATCCACCATATATTAAAACAAAGAATTAATACCATGAAAATATCCAAACTGGTACATTTGTGACAAATTTACCTGAGCTATTTTTTTTTATCACAAAAAACCCCAAAATTGTATATCCGTGACAAATTTACCTCAAACTAAATTTTGTTACTACCAAAAATCCTAAATTGATACACATGTTATAAACTTACCCTTCATTTTTTTTTTTTTAAATTAGGTCAATATCATGAGAAATCCCAAAAGATATTAAAAACCTCAAACTAGTACACCATCAACTACCACGTATCATTCAACTCAATAATTTGATGATGAAATTTAACGAAAAACTAACAAAGGGTAAATTTATCGCAATTATACCAGTTTGGGTAAATTTATCACAAGTGTACGAGTTTGGAATTTTTGATGGTCAAAATAATAGTTTGGAATAAATTCATCATAGGTGTATCAATTTAGGATTTTTCGTGATATTAACCCTAAAATAAATGGTGCGGGAATAATAAAACGTTGGTGTACTTAATGTCTTTTTCTTCAATTTTCCCTTTCTGAAGGAAGAGTTGGTTGGTGTCTTTTTTTATTGTTTGGATCTTTTGTTTTCTTTTTGGTACTAGAGTTGATAGATGGCTTTCAAGATTATTTTTTGTTTCAAAAACATAGTTGACCAACTTTAGATCTCTTCGACCAAAAAAAGAAACTTTTGATCTTTTCTTTTTCTCAATTTGGAAAACTGAAATATAAAAGGTCCGATTCTACATTTGACCAGTCAAAAAGAAAAAATATTCTGCAAAGGCAATTGTCCGCGGATGATGACGCACTCAAATTACCAAGAGCTGGAATTGACGATTGTTTCTTCAAAGAAGCTCGAAAACGATTGGTATTTGCGACTCTCCGGTCTTTAATAAGCATGGATAAAGTCTTGTCGATAGGTTTAATTTAAGCAAATAAAACAACATGCATGCATCTTCTAATTTTAGGTCAATATACATTTCATCATTCAAAAGAGTAGTTCTTATCAAAGAAAATTGTTCAAAAAATTTCTAAACATATTGTAATTTTGCTAATTTAGTCATTAGCCTTTTAATTTTATCATACTGAGTCATAAATCTTATTACGTTTTGTCAATTAAAATCATTGATCGAAAATTGCTGATGTGGACACCAACCATCTTACATGGCGACCAAGGGTGGCCTATGAGATGCCAAGGGCCACGGTGGAGTGGGATGGTTGGATGATGGAGGCGACCACGTCGTTACATGGGTGCTTGCTTGTATCGAGCGAGCCAATATTGCTGTCGAGGTTTATTGCACCATGAATGCTCGCTGACTTGGTAATTAGGTGGGTGGTTTTCCGGCAGCGCTGGCTTGAGGGTGTGATCGAGAGGAAACATGGCGCGGTTAAAGACGACATTGCCGTCCACGTGGCAGCTGCTGCTACCAATGTAGAAGATTGCCGCGCATGTTTGTAAAAAGGGTATCACTTTCTATTTCAAGGGAACAAAGACCCCTTGTAACTAACAACACGTGTGAGGGAATCGAAACCTACGCTGACTTGATATGATCGCTTATCACGTTACTTAAATCTGTATAAGTGAAATTATATTTCTTTCTTGAATATCGGCTCTCGCATTCTTTGCTGCCGTGAAATATGTAATAATGATTTGATTTGTAGGCCCAGGCTGTATAATCACGCGCGAATCTCCCTGTTGCATGTTTTTTTAGCTTTCAGTGCAATATACCAAAGAAGTTAACTAAGCCCAAGAAAGAAAATCAAGTTAAATTCCCCAACTTGTCCACATTAGTTGGCTGTTGACCATTCTATGATCTCAGTAGATATAGATATTTTGAGACTAGGGCTCATTATCTAAAGCCTCATTTCTCTCTCATCTTATTTATTCTTTATTATTAGCGGGTGTTGCTTTTTTCTTTTTATCTTGTCATATTCTATTGTATTTTACAACCGCGTATGCTATGTGTGTGCGCAGATTGCGAAACCCTATTCCCTCCTCATGCGATCCCATCCCAACACCTCCCGAAGGTGGGGATTCGAACTCCCCACCCGTCGTGACTCGCCCTCAAGATCCGGGAGCGATCGTGGCTACTGCAGGCTAATGGATTGTCAAGCCCTTTTTTTTAAAAGAAATGAGGAATTGGGCACAGGCCCTCCCGGTTCCATATCAAATCGTGACAGGAGAATTTCTATTTTTATCGAATTCGACTTTAGTGTGGTTGGGTGATATGTGCAATGTGTATATGCCAATGGAATCGCCACCAATCTGTTTTTGAAGGTAGATTGGGAACCCTATTGAGCGGTTGTGAGGGTCGGTTCAGTTCTATGAAACCGGAGAAATTGGGTTCGAGGAATTAGTTATGCTAATGTTTCCATTGACGCCCTTTCGGTACCTACAATCCTAACTATGATTTTCATGCGGATGACTGAGGATAAGGAAAACTCTAACATTTAAGAATTCATGCAAATGGGAGTATATGGCTTATCAATCACGATCAATAAAAATAAGTGCACAAATCGAGGAAGAGGGACGGGCAAATAAATCACATTAAATCATGACATGGTGCTCTTAGTAAAGCCATAAAAACTTAGAGAATATGCAATTAAGGTTTGGAAAAGACTTGGGAAAAATTTAGGACGAATTGTCCAGAGGGCAAAAAGGTCATTTTAGAGAAGGATTGGGAGCCAAAATCAACAAAAATGGGTCAAACCAGTTGAATGTGGTCATTTTCCATTTTTTTTTTTATTTTTGAGAATTTTTTTTCTGATTTTTTTTTTAATTTTTTTGAATTTTTTTTATGATTTTATTATTTTATGAATTTTATTATTGTTAAAAAATACTTTCAGTACTGGGTCAACCAAGCCCACATCCCTCGAGCACCCAACCTAGACCAAGTGTGCCAAAAAGATATTTCGCCAAAAATAGTCGTTGATGAAATACCCTCACCAAATGTCGTTTCTTCAATTTTTATTGAGAAGAGATGGGCTCTGTGGCGATTCAGGATATGAGGTTCAATAGATCACAAGGAATGGATATCCTTCGTCGAAATTTAATTGATGACGAGGCACAAAACACTTCGCCGAAATTTAATCGATGACAAAGTGAGATGATAGATAGATACGACGCCGGAATTCAATCCCCGACAAAGTATCCGACACTACCGCTAAACTATGGAAATTGAAGGATGCGGGAATGTATAATTGCAGAAGTGAAAGTAAATGTAAATAACGTGAGTTTTGTCATTGATTGGAAATCCTCTCACAAAAGGAATAATCGGGGTATTTATAATCCCCTGCAAGGGGTTACAACTTTAGAATTCAAATTACAGATAAATTTCCAATGGTGGTTACAAACACTTATCCAAAGAACTTGCATAAATCCTAGCATTATAGATATGGACACAACCACCCATTGGTTATCTTGTTGCTCACCGTGGTATGGACGATTTTGTCGGGAAACTTTAAGGCCCTTGTCAACAACTTCAAGTTGTGTTGTCGCCGACAATTCCGCTCAAGTTATCGGTAATTTTGTCCATTATCAACCAAACTCTATTATTATCAATTAAGTCTAATACTTGCCAATAATACATTTTTGACACTCTCTTTTATGAATGTTTTGACCATTCTATCATTTGTGTGACCCACCACTTTTAATACAAGTTTATATGATTCTCTGTTTTTGTCAATTCTTTTATTTCGTTTTTTCTTTTTTCCCTTGCGGTTCCACTTTCCTCCTCCAATATTACCTTTTATGGTGGAAGAAGTTCCGATTTTTTGCTTGTTTCTTTCATAATTATGGTTTTCTCAATCGTTTCGTTCCTGGGCTCTTCATCTGCATCCACATGGGTTTTATTTGCCACCACCCAATTGTGTCTAATACTGTCCGTTGTTGATTCTTGAATTTGTTTTCTTTTCCCTTTCTGTGTTTCTTACTTCTTCGCCTGCAGCTTTGATGGAGAAATTTATAGGGAAATATTTTTTTGCTTCTTGTCCAGAGAGCACCGAGCGTCAATTGGCTCTTAGAGTTTTCTTGGTACCAAGTTCAATTCATGGCTTGAGGATGAAGATGTTTTATGCCTCTCCCGCATATCAGGGCTCCCTTTGTATAGAGTTTCTTGATAGCAAGTTCAATTAATTACTTCAGATCGAAGATGATTAATGCCCGTTCATGAAAGGTAAGCTTGGAGAAGAAAAGGGGCTCGCACTAAGGACGTCACCGATGAGCTCAATGTCGGTCCCGACAATAGCGTGCAGGAGGACGGAATTAGGATTATAGATAATAAATATAGAACATTAGGAGGGTTTTTAGAAGAAGCGAGAGGCGTAGAAGGGAATCTCGTGTGAGAGAGAGCAGAGGAGGCATGAGAAGGAAGAAAAAGAAAAGGAAGAAAGTGGGACCCGCAAAGAAAAAAAAAAGAAACGAAATAAAAGAGTCGGCATAAAAAAAAAAAAGAAATCTTATAAAATTGTACTAAAAGTGATGGGCCACGCAAAGGATAAGATGGTCAAAATACAAAAAAAAAATGAGTATCAAAGCTATAAGGGAAGTGAAAAAAACGTGAGCCCAAACAAAAAGTGTGATCTTAATATGGAACAACTCTAAAGTCAAATTGGACAAAAAAAACTTTAAAGTGAACAATCTGAAAAGCAAATTAAGTTAAAGTCCAAAACACCCTATGCGATTATCTCTGTGTTCATCACCATTCCAAAACACCCCATGTGATTATCTTAGTGTTCATCACCATCCAAGGTTCATAGGTGACGTACCAAGCCATATTTTTGTTCCAAATGAATGAATTCTGAGTGGCGTGTTAACCAAAAAGGAATCATAGATGTGTAGTCGACAATCAAAGATAAGAGTGAGAATTGGGTTTTCCATGTTGATCAAATATATAAAACCAAAAGCAGAAAGTTGACTTTTAGTACCCCCAAAAATCCCAACGAACTCCAGAATAAGAAAACTCAAGTTAAATTCCCAAACACGCCACATTATTGCTTTTAACTCATTCAATCATCTTAAATTCTTCATTGATATATTAATTAATATCTTTTCTTTGACATGATAATATAATACTCTTCTTATTTATTGTGGTTTCATACTTTTATTTTATAGGAGCTATAGTGACCAATGGCTCAATGAAGATCCTATTAGGGTTTCCCCACACAAAGAGAAGGAAATTAACCAAGAAAGACTAAAATGCCTTAGGAAATACTTTCCTAACTTGGATGAGCACAACAAGATGAATTTGGAGTATTTAGATTTTGCATGCAAAAATGAAGGCTTTAGAGAATTTGATTTCATTCAAAATCGATATTCTATGGATCATAAGGCTTGGTGGGTTAATCATGGTGCATGTGCACCTATGCTTCAAAGCATAGCATTAAAGATTCTTGCACAACCTTCTTCTTCATCATGTGCCGAGAGAAATTGGAATACTTACTCATTTGTGCAATCGGTGAGAAGGAATAAGATGGCTCCAAAAAGTGCAAAAGATTTGGTTTTCATTCATAGCGACCTTCGTCTTTTATCAAGAAAAAGCCCACAATACGCAAGAGGAGAGACCAAAATGTGGGATATTGGCGGAGATGCATTTGACACGTTTG
Source organism: Rhodamnia argentea (assembly GCF_020921035.1). Classification (NCBI taxonomy): domain Eukaryota; kingdom Viridiplantae; phylum Streptophyta; class Magnoliopsida; order Myrtales; family Myrtaceae; genus Rhodamnia; species Rhodamnia argentea. Next base: position 482,506 of record NC_063154.1, on the reverse strand, counting down.
TAGATGTTGGGGTGCTTGAAATTGAGAGCCTTTCACTTGATGAGCCGGAGATGAAGTCTATTGTTTTTTTCAGAAGAAGTAGATAATGTAGATGCAGATGAATGACTTCTTGAGAGCATTTCTTCACACGATGTAGCAGAGGTGCCACTCAAATGAACTGGTAATTTAGCGTTGGCTCCTTGATTTTCATGTTGTTCTTGTGATAGCTAATCTTGTCTACTAGAAGAGATGTCCTCAGGATTCTTCGGAGGATTTTTTTTCTCCTTGAGCTACCATTTTTGGGCTGGACTTCTGTTCTTTAAAATTTCTATTGTGGTCTTGTTTGCTATTTGCTAGTTGATCATCGTTTCATAGCTATGCTTTGATGTTGATATTTTCCTTGTACATAATCTGAAGCAAGATATTCTGCCTTCACCAACACATGATTGTAGGATATATATATATATATATATATATATATATATATATCTATGCTTCTAAGTCTATCGTATTACTCATATATAACAGTAAGAGTTCCTTTATTTATTTATGGATAAGAAGCATTTGGTTGCCAATTTTTCAGGACTTCTCAATTTGTTGGGCTTCTTGTTGAAATCAAATCCTGTTCTTGATGGCATGGTTTCCTTCAAGTAAACTAACATGTGCCATTTTTCTAGGTTGAGTTGATTTTGCAAGCCTTGGAATATGAGATGGATAATGCACCCACCTACTGCCTCTCCATGTGTGTGCAGACTCCTTGTGTCTTATCATTTGGTGAAAAAACTTGTCTTCTCTCTTGTGCAGGCTCATCCTTATTTCTGCAGAGTAAAAAATGCGGAAAGCAGCAAAACCGTGCGTAAAGATTTGAAGCTTTGTGAGCCTCCGATTCATATGGCTCTCGGGATTTTCGGGACCTCTTTTTTGTAACCTTACTGGACTGTGAATTGCAAGATGAAAGTCAAAAAGTGTCATTACTCATTAGACATTCAGCTTATTCCTTTTACTTTGTACTCCCCCCCCCGCCCCCTTTTTTTTTTTGAACTTGTTCAGGCTAATGGGAGTATGGGACTCTCGGTGGATTTGTAGATCCAATCTCTTTTTGGTTTGAAACTGGGACTTTCTTGTGCTTCCGAAAGGTGAATAATGTTGGCCCGACCCAAGGCAAGAACTTGTATGTTATTCTCATGTTCCGCTTAAAATTGCACATTAATTTTCATGGGAATCTTTCTAGTTAAATACTTGTTGTGGTTCAGCCATTGCATAGGAAACCTAGTCCGACTTCATTTATTATTTATATATATAAAATATTTAATACACGACGTGTCGGAAAACTCCATTTATTAGAAATGACGTGTGGGCGTATCGTGTCATGTCGCGTGTTAGTGTCCATGCTACCTAACCAGTATGTTCTAATGAGTTTCAACAATTCTGCACAAATTACAGCAACTTCAAGCAAACTTCAGTGAATTCTAGCAATCTACAATAAACTCCCAGCATCATCTCCACAAAATTCAGCAGATTCTAAAGGACCATGAACGGAGAGCATTTCCCCAAAAGACAAAACAACCGACACGGAATCACGATATCAGCAGCATTAGCACGTCAAGGCTTCTATTCGGAACAAACCGAGTTGGGCACTCCTAACCAACTGGTCTTTCGCCAAGGACAATCGCTACTTAGTAATCGGGCGATGCGACGAATCCAGGTTACATAACCTAATTTTCCGTGGGGCTGGTTGGGCAATACCACTCGCCATACATGGAATATACTTTCCAACCTCAGCATCACATGTCAATGATAGGGGTGAGCATGGTTCCGGGGTAGAACCGAGAACCGGAAAACCGAACCGACGGTTCCGGTCCGGTTCCCGATTCTGACATGTCTGGATCCGGTTCCCGGTTCCGCCTTTCTAGGAACCGCCGGTTCCGGTTCCGGTTCCCGGTTCTACCCTGGGACCGAACCGGAACCGGAACCGGAACCGGAACCGAAATGTACAAAAGGTAAACCCTAGCTTTTTACTTTCTTATTTCTAATTTCTATTCCTCTTCTTTGAATTGCACGAACGAGACCTGGAGAGTGGAGACCCGACGCAGTGACGCACGCCTCTTTCTCACTTCGTCCTCTCACTCCCCAGCCCTTTCGTCGAGTCCTCGACGCCGACGACCTCTCTGTCCACCGCCTCATCATTCCTCGGCACCCACCCCTCCGACGGCGTCCTCCCTCCGACGGTCTCTCGTCGCCTTCCCCGGACGACGACCCTTCGCCCGCTATCCCTCGAGAGGCCATCGCTCATCGTCTACCGGGCTCGCGCTCGGCTCCCTCCCCATCCCTTTGACGAGTCGACGACGACCCTTCCCTCAACATCAATTGCATCTTCTCGGTACCACACTTCTGAAATTACAGTCTACATTTTCTAGGTCAATGTTTTTCTACGATCGACATTTTTCTTCACATAGTGAATGCGGCTTCTACCTCTTTCTAGGCATAAAATACCTTCCTTATGACCGATGCAAAGGGCATTCTTCTTTTGAAATGAGGAAAAAAAAAGCTTGGATGAATAGGGGAAGCTGTAGAAGGTTGTTAAACAATCTTCTTTTTTTGGGTGCTTCAGTCCGAATGGATAACAAACTCGGTGGCTTGTTCTTCAATTTTGTCCTTTACTCCTCTGACTTTTCGAAGTTTAGGTGCTTTAGACTTTCGTAATTCATTGGCACAATTTTCTCCTGTTTTTCTGATCTAATACATGCACAACTCAATTGTCTTCCGTTCATATCGATTTCGACGGATAGAGATGCTACATATGCATCTCTATCTTGGATGGTTATGACGGTGAAGGTAAGTTATATAGTTTATTGGTCGATTGTTTTAGTATGTTTCATGTTGCTGCATCCGATGGTAATGAACTCCACTTTAATTATAATTTTGTGAAAGATAAAGTAAGTGAATACTTTTCAAATCATTTTGTCGTTCACTGGATTAAGGAATCCCAAACTCGACCAACAATAATAAAAGATTGTGAAAGTTTAACACACTAACTCTGTCCATTGTAGGTGTTCCATCACCATCGGGAAGATCTCAGAAATCGGTGGAAGGAGGCATTCAACGTAGTCAAACTATTGGTCAAAGAATAATGGGGAATATGATGGACAATCTCCTCCTTAGAAGTTTTACTTCCAAATCAAAAGGACATGCTTTGGATGCTTCGGTGCCTTTCTTCTCCAGCTAAGGTAACATTCCATTTATCATCTTTATAGAATAGCATATATTTTTGCTTTACGTAGGGTAATTACTCATTTCAGCTTCCACTAGTCGGTTTCTTCCCCGACATGAACAAGTTCGCACTCATGCTCTGTCAAAATGTAATATGGTTGTTGTTATTAACCATGCATCCAAACTTAATTTGGTTGCAATTGATAGTGTACTTATCTTCTCCCAGAATTAATCTCATTGCCATTTACCATGATGGCGTGACATTTCCTACGTCTACGGGTTTGAGTGGCTTGTTTAATAATTAATGTGCAGAAGTTAGTAAATTGAAATTTTCACACATCTCTTCCATTTCTTTTTGAATTGCTACTTTATTATAGGTACACTTGTTGGATATGAAACAAATTTTTTTTTCCCAATTGGTCCATAGTGTGTATTTCTTTAGTGACTAGCATTGTATGCACTTATCGTATGAATAAGGAGTACGGACTTTCTGTGTACTCCCACTGTCAATCCGAAGACTTTCTTTTGAAGAAACCCATGACTGCAAACCAGTCATTTGCTTTACTTATTCAATTTCTTAGATTGATTTTCTTGAGTTACTATGTCAATCATTATATCAGATTTGAAAATTTTGCTCTTTCTGTTGACTCTTTCCAGCAAAAGATGTAAATATAATAGGTCAATGAAAGATATATCCGTTTAGCTTATGATGGGGAATGAGACCGATGTATCATATTCCCGTGTGGTTACTGCAACATGAGTTGATGGAGAGAAGAGAAAGGATATTTCTACATTATTCTAGAGTAATTTGTTTTCATGGGGATTCAAGGAAGGGTTATTTTCTTCTTCTTTTTGAAGCATTTTAGGGAAATTTTAGTCATTGCAAGCCAAAGAAGGCGGTACTTTTAATATTTCAAAGAATTGATGCATGTAATGAATGGCTTTTGGGTTGCCTTTTCTCTTAAGCCGTGAGTTGTGGATGCACAGTAACATCTTTTAGTGATTAAGAATAGAAGTTTATTTGGGAAAGACAGGACATGGGTTATGTCACTTGATTTTCATCTTAGTGATTTAAGTTGAGTTTTGCGGTGCGTGTGAATGCGTGATTTAAATGATGCTTACTGCTCTGTGTCTTTGTCTCTTCGTCTCTCACATGCAGTTTGCATGCATGGAACCTATAAGAAAAATCTGCAGTCTATATTGTATTTTGGTTTGAAGCGTATGCAGAGATTGCACGTGCACTTCTCACAGGCTTGCCAACCGACGGAGAAGTAATAAGTGGTGAGGCGCAGATTTTTGCATTTACATCATGATTTTTCTAGTGTTCCTATTTTATTGGTTGTAATTGGGCATTGCATTTATGGAAAATCCCAATTCACTAGTTTTATTCTTTTATGTGTGAAGTTAATGTATCAAGATAACTTGTCGATGGAAGTGGATGGACTTGAGGAGATGACTCCGGACACCGAATTGGGATTGTCAACGAATGAAGGTGGAGAAGAGCCATCCTCGACCATGGGTGCGAGTGCAACAAACAAGGTACTTGGTGCTGGTCTTCCTCCTCGTGATAAGAAAAATACGTCTGATGTCCGGGATCATTTTGCGAAAATCATAAATGAGGAGACTAGAAAAGCAAATAACGTGAGGTGCATGCATTGTGGGGTTCGGTTAAAGTACAGTGTTTCTAATGGTACTTCTTCGATGAGGAAGCATTTGGTAACATGCAAGAAGTTTCCTCGCAATGTAGATAAGAGGCAGAAATTCTTTGCACCACGTGATGACAACGTAGGTGGCAAGGTAGGGGGAGATCCCGGTACTGGTAGTGTCTTATCGACTTGGGCGTTTGATCAAGATCGTTGTAGGCAAAAGCTTGCTCAGTTCATCATAGTTGATGAACAACCCTTTTCGTTGGTGGAGCGTGTTGCATTTCGTGAGTATATCGGTGAGTTACAACCTCTTTTCAAGCATATATCACGATTTACAGTGGCTAGAGATTGCATGAAGTTATATTTTAGTGAAAGAACTTGCTTGAAGACTTACTTTGGTAAGTATAATTCGAGGATCGCACTCACCACTGATACATGGACTTCCATTCAAAACATGAATTATTTGTGTCTCACTGCACATTTTATTGATGAAAATTGGAAGTTGCATAAGAGGATCATCAATTTTGTGGTGATGCATAGTCACGGGGGTAGGGAGATTGGGAAAATGGTGGAGAAATGCATCTACGAGTGGGGAATAGAAAAAAAGGTGTCCACAATCACCGTAGATAATGCAAGTTCAAATGATGTTGCAATTGGTTATTTGAAGGATAAGCTTTCAAAAGAAGGGTCATTGATCTTAGATGGCAAGGTCTTGCACATGAGGTGCACTGCTCATATATTGAATTTGATTGTTAGAGATGGCTTGTCTAAGGTGGCTGCATCAATTGAACGTGTCCGAAATGTGATTAAATATGTGAGGAGCTCTCCCATGAGAGCCAAATCATTTCAATCTTGCATTGAGAGTGAAAGGATCACTTATAAAGGTTCGGTTTGTCTTGACGTCGCCACTCGATGGAACTCCACTTACCTCATGTTAAACACCGCCATAAAATTCAGAAAAGCCTTTGAAAGGATGGAAGAAGAGGATTTGTCTTTCGTAGGTGAGCTTAACCATGATCTTCCTAAAGATGATGATTGGAAAAATGCCATTATTCTTTCCGATTTTCTAGAACAATTTTATAAAGCCACCAAAGTGATGTCGGGGAGTTCATATGTTACTTCAAATGGTTATTTCGAGGGGATAGCCGCTTTGTACAAATATTTGAAAGATGCATCGGATTCTTTGGATCCTAAGCTTGGACCTATGGGAAAGACAATGAAAGAGAAATTTGACAAATATTATGGGAATTTAGATAAGGTGAATATGTTGGTGTTGATTGCTATTGTGTTGGATCCTACAAATAAGTTGAATTATGTGAGTTTCTGTTATCAACAAATTTATGATGATGAGTCGAGAATCAATGAGATGTATGATAAGGTGCAAAAAGCATTGGAGCAGTTGTATGAATTTTATGAGCAATCTTTTACTTCAAGCAAGCAAAACTGTGGTGGCCAAAGTCTAAGTGCTAGTAGTAGTAGTTCCAATACCAACGGTTACCGGTGGAGAGAGGCCCCGCCGGACTCTACGCGCGCTTTAACCCAATATTGGATCTAACAAACTTTCCGGATGATTACAGAATTCGTGGCAAGTGGAGAGCATACTGAACCAACCATCATAATAGAGAAGTAGAGACATTTTAGCACGTAAGAATCTGCTCGAAGAGAAAAGAGGAATTTTTTAGAAACTCATGAAGCAAGGTTTTACTTGGATTTTACAAAGGAGGCTGAGTTCTGCTCATTACGGAGGTAAACACACCTTATATAGGCGAACACACAAAGGAACCTCTATAATTGAGGTTCGACAAGCACGCGCAACCAACATTGACTTCAGAGGAAGCCATTATTACAGACAAACACACATACAAACAAACTCACTGCTGCCGACGACTATTCTTACAAAGTGGAGCAGGAGAGTAGGTAAACACACGACGTCTTCTTCTTAGATTTCTGATGGAGCACATGGCCTTGTCTGATGGAGCAGGTGGTGTCAGACAGAGAAAATGGATGGGCGGTGGCCATGTCTCGATGGAGCAGGTGGCATTATCGTCTCCCGTGCGGGTCGGGATGATAATTGGCGTCGTCCGAGTCAGAGCTGCCTGGTCCGTCATAGTCGGAAGGGCCATCTTTCCGACTTCCGTAGGCTTGCAATAATCGCTCTTTTTCATAGTCCGAGATGATCTGGTCCAAGTGCGGATCATGTGGAACGCCCGAAGTGCTTCCGGATGAGGACGGGACATCCGGCATGACGGGTTGTGGGTAGTCAGTATGGATCTTGTGACAGCTGTCCGCCCCATGGGTCAAAGGACCGAGTATCTGTGTCCATGGAAGAGCTTGGTTGATTGCTGTTGTACTCTTGAAGGGCTTCGAATACATGAGGATGGGTCCTGGGTGTATCCCAAGAGTAACTTGCTGAGCCGTAAGGCCATATCTCGAGTGGTATAACCTTATTCTCTTGACATAGTATTCGCTGGAGTTCTCTGTATTCATGGGGAATATCAAATACGATCCTGGAGTATGTCTTGTGAATCTTGAAGACTTGATCTTGGAGTACAGGCTTGAAGGCGGTGGTGCCTTTTTCTGTAGCATTGGATCTTTTATCTCCCGAGGGTCCGATGAATGACCAGGGATGATGAAAAAGGACAAGCGTATGTCTCGCAAGGTTCAGTCGACCAACTTGTCTTTGAAGAATAAACAAGTGTTTCCATGCTTGAAGGGGTTGGAACCAAGTGAGAATATCAAGGAAGAACTTCCGGGGATGGTCCCGATAATTTCCGAAAAGAGAATCAGACAAAACCTTAATGATTTCGTCTAAAGGGAATTCTATGGCAACTTGGTAGAGATGAAACATGAACCAAAACATCCATTTTAAATCAGAAGGGAAAGGGATGGTAGAAGACCATCTTAGTGGATGTATGAACGGATAATCACAATTGAGACCTGGTTTGAGGAATAATCCACCATAATCTTTAAAGATGACATAGTGATAATTCCAAAATAATCTGTGAAAATTATCAGAGAGGGAATTCTGTTTGAGGAGTAGAGGAATATCAGGTGGATACTGGTGTGATGGCCACTGGTGTTCACGCATATTCCGGGTTTTGAAGGATCCCGAAAACTCTTTTCGAATGAACATGTTTATGGACTCGAAAGGTTCTTTTGGCCTGGAAAAGAAATCAGCCAAAATATTTTTCTTTCCAGAAATGTGTTTTGAATCGAAAGAGTATTTAGAAAACCATTCTGCCCAACGCAAGAGTTGAGGATGAGGAACTTGCTTCTGCTTGAATTTGAGCATCCGGGGAAAAGAGGACATATCCATTTCGACTAGAAAATGATGACCAATGAGATGAAATTCAAATTTTTTGATTCCATTTTTGACTGCAAGAATTTCTTTGAAAGTGGAGTGATAGTGCATTTCTTTGCTGGAAAACTTTCCACTTTTGTATGCACAAATTCTTCGCTTACCTTGATTTTCTTCAAGGAGGATGGCTGCCCAATGTTTGTCACTGGCATCCGTCTCAAGGATTACGGTTCCAGTGGAAGGAATTTGGAGAGGGGGCAAATTTTGCAGTATTTCCTTCAAAGTTTTAATGGAAGCGGTTTGTTTTTGTGACCAAGGGGGAGGATTCTTTTTCAACATCTTTTGCAGAGGAGAAAGGATCCGAGAAATTTTTGGGATGAAATCTCTGAGATAATTGACAATTCCTAAAAAGGATTGAATCTGGTGAATGGAGAGGTTTTCATCCGGGAATTTCTGGAGATCTTCTGCAATGTGTGGGCCAGGGCAATAGGTTCCATTTTTCAAACGCATGCCGAGAAATTCAATTTCTCGTTGAGCTATGATCATCTTCTTCTGTGATAGCATGATGCCATGAGTATGCACAATTTCAGCAAATTGTTGAAGGAGCTTGGCATGAGAATGTTCATCATGGGAAAACGGGAGGATATCATCAATGTAGATCCGGGCATTGGCAAGGATGGGTTGGAAAATTTTGCACATAGCCTTTTGAAATAAGGACGGAGCAGTTTTAAGTCCAAAGGGGAGGACTTTCCATTGGAAGTCTTGGTTAGGGATGCAGAAACCAGTCTTGAATCTGTCTGAGGGATGAATTCCTAATTGCCAGAAGCCCGCCTTAAGATCGAATTTGGAATAGATCTTGGCACAGGCGAGGCTAGAGAACAAAGAGTTCTTATGGGGCAAAGGGAATTTGTCATCTTGGATGAATAGATTGAGAGGCTGGTAATTTATGACTAACCGCAGCTTTCCACGGTTTTGTTCTGCTCTTTTGTTGACATAGAAGGCTTCACATGCCCAAGGGGAATCAGAGGGCTCAATGAGTCCTTGAGAAAGAAGGCGAGCACATTCTGCTTGTGCTAGAGCGAGGTGATCCGGGTTCATGCCCGAATGACTTGCTTTGGTGGGATTGATTTCTCCATTTTTCTTAAAGGGAATGTTGACAAAAAAGTCAGAATTTTGCCAAAGAGGGTTGGAGCAAATCCGAGCAAACTGATGAGATTCTCGAACAATGAGAGAGAGAAGAGATTGGTAGATAGGATCAAGGATTTCTGGTTGGATGAGAAAGAGTCTCCGGATTTCAACAAACTCCTGGAACTTCTTTTGAAATTTTAACCCCTTAGGGTTAATCTTGAGCTGTGGGAGTTTAGAGAGAATATCCCAACCAATGATGAGGTCTTTGTCATGAGATGGACATCCAAGGATTTGGGTGGTGATTTCACAACCAGGGAGAATATGAATGGTGAGAGGTTTACTACGCAGTTTGGTAGTAAAAGTTTCTCCCGAGGCTGCCTGGAAATATCCGGTATATGGTGTCCAGTATTCTTCCGGAAGGATTTTGGTATCTAGCGGGGATGCAACTGCGCCAGTATCAATGAGGGCAATGACTTGGATGGATTTTTCTAGAAGGTGGAGCTGGACTGGAAAATGTGGGGGATGGAATGTAGGGGAGTGGATTACGAAAGAATCAGCAAGAGGAAAGAAGGAGAGAATATCTCCCGGGGCTGAGTCCGAATCAGAAGAGTAAGTTTCAATGGCACACAAGGTGTCCGGAGACGGTTCTTCTTCAATGGAGAAGATGGATTCAACGTCTTCATCACTCGAGGAGATCCCAGTGTTTTGAGAGATTTTCTGGATCATGTAGCTGCCCTGTTTCTTTGCTTGGGGGCATTTTTTTGCAAAGTGACCCTTCTTGTTGCAAATATAACATCCGTCGGACTTGGGTTTTTTGCGGTGCTTTGCAGAACGACTTCGTGATTTCTTTCCGAGGAATTTCCACTTGCTTCTGCGAGGCTTCGCAAATGAAAACTTCTTGAAATGAACTTTCTTCTTGTGACCCGCACAAGACGGATCATTGCGGTCTACGGTGCACTTGATCTTCCATTCCGGCCTTTCGCAGTTCTTGTCATATTTGCGGTTTTCTTTCAAGAACTGGTCGAACTGTCTTTTTCTTCTGCATTTTTCTTCAATGGCAATATGAACGACTTGCTGTATTTCTCCAAGTGTAGATTCGAGGAGAGGCCTTTGAAGATGTTTATCAACTTCATCTGCAATCTCTTTAGGGATGGAGGCTAAAAAGATTGGTTTAAGATTGATGTCTGCTCCGAGATGATAAAAGAGTCGAATCATCTCTTTGAAATGTCTGTCAAGATCCTTTCGAGAAGTGGAGCAGCATTTTCTTTCAAAGAACTCCTTTCGCTTGAGTTCTTTTTCACTGGTGGGTTGACCAACAAAATACGGGTGGATGACTGCTGGCATAGCGATTGAAGTTCATCGGGAGAAAAGCAATTTGGTCCTGTTTCGAGATAGAGGTCCACCGGTCTTTCGGGGTTCCAATGAACTTGCTAGTGAATTCTAAGAGAACCTCATAAGTGCTTTGTTCAGCTAGATTTCTGGCAACGAGCCATGTATGGAACTCCTGGATTTTCATGGGCCAACGATGGTAAGGAACATCATCAAAGGTAAAGTATGTGCTTGATGAGGAATGGGCTGGACGAGATGATGGGCTTGGATCTGAAGGGGTTTTAAGATTGACAAATTCCACTTCTTCATCTTCTTCTTTTGGGACTTGCCGCATGACCATCATAATAGCTGGGATTTGGCCCGAAAGTTCGGGATCATTTTCGGATTCCCAAGAAGGAGATGTTTCTGACGGTGGTACGGATGATGTCGAAGAGGAATCATCTTGCTCAATAGCTTGAATTGTGGAAATGGATGGAATTTGTTTCCTCAAAAAACTTTCAATGGGATTGGAAACCATGAATGAAGGTAGCTTCTGTGAAGGGGAATGTGGAGGTGAGTCGGGAGGTTACGGTGGTGTTTGGGGAGGAATTGGAAAAGTAGGAACCGATGATGAAGTGTCGAGAATTTTGTTCTTTCGGCATCGCCTTCAGCCTTCTTGATTGCTTTGAGACGAGCACGAAGGGCAAGGACATTTAGACCTGAGTCCGAAGGTACTGTCTCAAGAACTTCTTGGAAAGGGGACGAAGAAGTTTGGCTAGAGGCTTGTGACGAACGAGTAGCGGATCGTATATAGGATGGAAATGAAGGAACAGGAGGGGTGAATGAGGGGAAAGGTGGTCGATACTCAAGTTGAGCTTTTTGATTTTCAAGAATGAGGATCCGTCAGCTTGACTTCTCTATTTGAGGAGTCCGATCTTCTAGGTAATGATGATGGAGCTGCTGATTTTCCATCATGTAGACTCTCTTTTGAAAATCTGCAAGCATCTTGCGGATGTGTGTGGAAGCTTGATCAACTCGATCTACTTGAGTGGAAACTTTCTCAAGAGCGACATTCAGGGCTAAGGCATTTTACGTTTGCCAATTGAGAACAGTTTCGAGATGGAGCTGGACCTTTCTTTTTCCCGTGTGGGTCGATCTCGGTTAGTGCAGGTATTTTAGGAGCATGGTAATACTGTTGCTGAGGGTCGGAAAATTTTCTAAGTGGTGGAAAGTTTAAAGTGGATGAGTGAGATTCATCTCGGGGGTGAAGGGGAGGAAAATCACCAGGTTGGAACATGCAAATGCTTGGAAGTGGTTCGGGGATAGGGGCACATATGTATGGTTTTGGGAGATTAATGGAGCAAGTTGGATTTTTCTTGATCCATTTTTGGATGGGTTTATAAAAGGGACCGGTAACGGGTTTCTGAGGCGGTGTTGGTGGATATTTTGGGGGGTCTGGTTTACAAGAGGATAGAGAAGGAATTTGAGGTACGGGAGGGGCACCATACTGAACAAGGTATTGCCAATTTCCGCCGTCTTCGCCAAGAGGACCTACGGTGGGATCACCGTTAAGGTACCGGCGATACAAGGGATCTTTCTTCTTTTTCTTTGAAGCGGGCCTGTCATCTTCTTCAGCACGAGAAGTACAAGAAGGACAGGAACATTCTGGATCCCAAAAGCAATGTCCCGACGAATCCTTAAAGGCATGAATCGGTTGCCCATCAGAACCAAAAGACGGGACGAATTTCTTTGGATCCGGGTCTTCCATACTAACTGTTTCGGATGGACATGGGGTGAAACAGAGAATAGTAGGGAAAGAAGGGAAAAGGGACGAGGAGTCCTCCTTTTCTTTTGCAAACTTGATGGTCACAGTACCATCTTTCTTTTTTGTGAACCGGGGTTCAGTGGACCGAACCGGCCTTGTGTTACGGTGAAGTTTTTCATAATTGGTTACCCAGCTATCGGGAAGGAGCTTGATGAGCTGTTCTCTGGGTATTTGCCGGGAACATGAACACAAGATGTCCGGTCATGGTCTATTGAGATGATAAGGGCATCATCCGAGGTGGGATGGTTAAGATCAATGGCATGATTCTGGACCCGATAAACCATCCGGTAATGGAGTGTAGCAGCCAAAGAGTTTGGAGTCCGAGGGCTCCAGTGATCTGCAATTGTACTTTCAAGGCCGACGGTAATCCCGGGTCTGCAAGTGCCATATTGAAATTTGGAAACAGAGTGACAAAGACCGTCCCAACATTTAAAGTGGTCTGGATTGTGCCAATACGGGCATGCTGGTAGTCTAAAAACCGTGTGTCCAATAGAGCAATTCTGGCTACAACTGGAAGGCCTTTTCGGCCATGGAATGAGAGGGCAAGTCTGATGGCTCCGAAATGAAGATGGGTGAACCCTTGTTGGATCCACTCAAGTGGAAATTCGGGAGGAATTTGGAGCGTGACAAACTGTTCTTGTTGCGTAGCTAGAATATGATGCTGGTCAAACTTTGAGGATCGAACATACTCTTTAACGGAGCGGGGAGTGTGTCGGATAAGGTGTTTGATGGAACGGATTGGAGAAAAAGATGTGGGTTTGGCAAAGGCCGAATATGGGTTGATGAGAGGAAGATGTGTTTCAGAGATCTTACTGTCTTGAGAAAAGGCTACCTCGTAGAGATAGTCAATTTTGGAAGCGGTTGATTTGCGTAACTCCGGAGGTGATGCAAGGGAAAGTGGAGATTGATGCTGTATGGGAGCGAGCATGGTGTCTTCTTGCTGAGTTTCCATGGTGTATAAAAGTTTCTCTTCATCACGTACCTTCAAACACTAAAATATCAATACTAATCTATCTTCAATGGCATACGGCTCTGATACCAAAAGGAGCGGAAGCAAGAACTTGATCTAAGACAGTTATGCTATCCCACACGGGCTCTCTGGCCACTCAAGGGACTGCCCGTTAGTCTCTAGATCTCGCTCTTGGAACCAAGCCTTTAAGACATCGATTTCTGATCCACAGGATCCACTATCCATTACCACCATAGGTTTATCCCGACCAAATATTGGATAGATCCTGAAGCTAGTAGCAAGTATGACATCCAAGTTTGGCGAAGAACCTATATGCTCTCAAAGAAAAAAGCACACGATGGCAACAAATCCGAGCTTGACCAGTATCTTCAAGATAAAGATGAAGAGACTCTTGATCTTGATCTTTTAATGTGGTGGAAGACTACCGGCTCAAAATATAAAATTCTATCTTTTATGGCTCGAGATGTTTTGTCTATTCCCGTCACTACCGTTGCTTCGGAGTCAACTTTTAGTACATCGGGTCGTGTGCTTGATGGCTTTCGGAGTTCATTGACTCCTAAAAGTTGTGGAAGCTTTGCTTTGCACTCAAGATTGGTTAAGAGCCGCTCGTATGCCGATTAACATTGAAGAGTGCATTGAGAATGCTGAAATGTTTGAGTCGGGTAAGTGACGTTTATATGTTTATATATTGTAATTCCTTTATATATATTTCGAATGAATGTTCTATTTAATCTCTCTTTTTCTTTTTTTAGATATGGATTGTCTTAATGATGACATTATCCTCGGTAATTAAAGCTTACGAGTTGAAGTGGAATTGCCATATGTGGTGAAGCTTCCTATTAATCGTTTCGGTTTAGTTAACAGTAATTTTACTTTAAAACTAATATTAGTTTGTTGTTTCGTTTGGTTTCGGGTAGTTAGATTTCGGGTCTCATGTGATCGAAAGGGAGGCTCGTGATAAGCTATTTGCATATGGATGTTTTGGGCCTTTTGGATGCTTTGGCAATTTCCTTCGGAGTGGATGTTTTGGATGCTTAGGCCATTTTTCCTTGACTTGTTTCACAACCTTTGGGCCGAAAGAAAACCTTATGTTTCCTCTATGGAAGATTGAGCCGCATTCTTTTGTGCGTTTAAAGAATGTTTCCTTTGGCCATTACAGAATGCATCCAAGTGGGGTGTTTTACTTTTGTCTTGCAAGTTTGAATGTTGATCATCTTTCGAGTAGGAGAGTGGAAATTATGTCTCAAAGCATACTATGTTTAAGCTCTTTTCTTGTGATAGTAATAGTTTGTCATCTCAATATTTTCAAGTATTTTGTTGAAGTGAGCTTTGTTCATTGCTGTTAAAGGACTCTTGTTGAGAATATTCTTGTAAAACTTTTGTGGGAAGACTTTATGCTTGTTTTCAGTCCAAATATTCAGACTTTCTTCTATTTTGATGCAAAAGGAATCGTATTGACAGGTTCTAGGGTACCCTGGAACCGGATCCGGAACCCGTAACGGGGTAGGTTCCAGGTTCCAGGGTATAAAGGGTAGGTTCTAGGTTCCAAAAAATCGGGAACCCGTACTAGCGGGTAGGTTCCGGGTTTCGGGTGGAACCTACCCGGAACCTGGAACCGCTCACCCCTAGTCAATGAGGCGACTTACAATTTTCCGTATGGACTATGCTAAATAGAGCACACATATTAATCTGCCTCAAAGGAAATCTTATATTGTACTACATCAAATTAAACGGACAACCCACACCCCTAAATCTCAAAGCGTGAGGATAGGATGAAGCTGGAAGACTTTCCAGATCCCAATGGCACCAAGCGTGCAAAAGATCAAACATCGACGCAGCTGTGGACCACCAACCACAGTAAAGGGAAAAAGAAAAACTAACGAAGGTGCAAATCTCAGAAACTGCAATACTAACACTGAGAGTCCCAAAATCCACTGTAGCAGCTGCAATTATAACCCCAACTCCATCAAAACTCTACTAGCTCATAGTCATTCGGCAGCACAACTTCAATACAATAATCTGTCCTAGAGAGAAAATCGCATGGGAATCGGTCAAAAAATCTTCAACCAGAATTCAAATGATCAGACTGTTCAAGCTTTAACCCCGGTCGAGCAAGTTCATCTCGAGCGAAAGCTCGTCGGCGAGCCAGATGGAACAGCCGCGAGCAAGAGAGAGAGGTGTACCTTGTTAAGAGAGATACACTGCCGGAAGCGAGGAGCAGTCGCGAGGGAGATTGAGAAGTCGAGCGGAGCAGTCACAAGGGGAAAGAAAAGTCGCGAGTGAGCAATTGCGAGGGAATGAAGTCGTTTGGAGAGTAGGGTCTGCTTTTTTCCGAAAGGGGCAAAATTGGACTTCTATTAAGTTTTTGAGGGCAAACAAAGAAACTGACCAAATTTTCTTAATCATGTTTCTAGGACTAAGTATAATGGACCGAACGAACTAGAACCGCCTGGATTGAATCGAACCAACCACATTTATGGTTGGATCGAGCTCCCATACGTACCACATCACTGCAACATGTTGCCAACTCTTTATGTTGATTATTAATGTCGTCTATTGGAGTTCTATCGGCGAATATATCGTCTTGGGAGTGAATTGCAGTAGTAGATCATAGGGGTTGACAAGTGACTCTAATGTTTTGTGGAATCTATTTTGGTTTCAAACATGTGATTTTGACAGTCGTGAACTCGATTCAGTCCAGGCACCTCCGATCCTGTCCCCGGTTCTAGAAACTGGGAATCGATCCCTCCCGTCTGGTTCTTAATTCCTGAGTGGGACCATATCCGATCGAGAATCGGTTATCCCTATATGTTTCGGCATTCCCAAAATATTGCGAGCTCAAAGCTGGCGAGGACTTGCCTTGAGCTTCTAATCTTCCCTAGGCTAACTTTCTCTTCAAACTCCAAAGCCCCGTAAGAATGGTTGTTAAATATCCCAAATTTTTCCTAAGGGGCTTTCAAAATGCTAAACCAAACAACGCTAAGATCATTACAGGTATGCAAAACCTTAGTATATATGATTAGCTTATATAAACCACACAGTTAATAGCCTTTCGACATAGACTCATGTATCCTTTTTTCTTTCCTCTGTTTGTCTGAGAAGGAAATAGTCCTAGGAGGGAAATCTGGAAGCTTAAGTGTTCCCAAGGAGATGATTTGGAGGTGAGAAGCATTTATGACAACAATGGGAGACAATTCTGGGGAGCTTGAGCCAAATGCAGGAACACACGATGAATCGGCTATTATCGACAAGATGCGTTAAGAGTTCGCCCAAAATTGATATCTTGCGAAGCAAAGTAGTAGTCTCCTTATGAGGCTTCAGGTAAAGATGACTCATATATCAGGTTGAAGAAAATCAAATGAATTAAGAAGATAATGATTCAAAGGTAAATTTCCAAGAAAAATATTCTTCACTAAAAGCCATAATACACCGTCTTTTTCTTCTACAATACATACTACTATTTATATTAGCCATGCCACATATCACTCACGATTTACCCACGATTTCCTCTTGATTTCCAAAATCTTCTCTCGACATATCACTCACGATGATTCCCTTGATTTCTAAAATCTTCCCATGATTCCATCTTGATTTCCTTGATTTCCATAATCTTCTCTCCATGTTGCTCTTCACCTTGTGAGAAACCAAAACCTCTTCTTGAATTTGCTGATAACTGCACCTTCCGGTGGTTCACTAATATTATTAACCTTATCAGCCTCCCTCAAATAGGGATTAGGTGGAAAACCTAGTCCCAGTTTGTGTAGTAACCTGCAATGATCAAACTGCGGTAAAGCTTTTGTAAATATGTCAGCAATTTGATGAGTAGCAGGAACATAGTGGACTTCAAGTGACTTGAGAGCAACTTTCTCTTGATCGAAATGAAAATTGATCTCCACGTGCTTTGTCCTCGCATGAACGACTGGAGTCGCCGTCAATGAAATGGCCCGGTGGTTGTCACTGTAAAGCAAAGTTGGACCCGTGAGCGGAATACCCAAATCTCTCAATACGAAAGAAACCCATGTAAGATCGGCAGTGGTAGAAGCTAAGGCTCTATATTCAGCCTCCGTCGATGACCTTGACATTGTCCCTTGCCGTTTTGCGGACCATGAAATGATATTCGATCCCGGGAAAAGACCCGGTCGTTGACCTCCGAGTCTCAGAACAGCCAGCCCAATCAAAGTCCGCATACCCGTATAAATTCAGTGTGCTATTAGAGTGAAGATAAAGGCCCAGTTGCTGAGTTCCTTTTACATACCGCAACACCCGTTTTAACAGTTTGAAATCGCCATTCGTTGGAGAATGCATTTTCTGACAGATTTGATTTGCTAAATAAGAGATGTCCGATTTTGTGATCCTTAGATATTGTAATCCACCCGCAAGACTTCGAAAGGAGTGAGGATCATGAAAAGGTTCCACGTCTTGTACCGTTGGATGAGTTTTGATAGGCAATGGGGTCTCAATCGACTTACTGTCATGCATTTCTGCTTTCTGCAACAAATCACCAGCATATTTGGATTTGTGTGAGAAATAGGTGCAGACCAGTAAACTTGGCTTCAATACCGAGAAAATAGTGAAGTCATCCGAGATCTTTCATAGAAAAATTTCTGCTTAAAGCTTCTATTAATTCCCGAAGTAGAGATGGTGAGCTGCCCGTCGAAATAATGTCATCAACGTATACTATTAATACCAAGGTGTGTTGACCCGTGTGAAGAACAAACAATGATGGATCGATAGAGCTGCAATAAAATTCCCGTTCCAGCAAAAAGTTGCTGAATTTTTTGCACCAAGCTCGCAGAGCTTCTTTTGAACCATATGACGCCTTCTTGAGTAAACAAACCGAGTTAGGCATCATAGAACTCACAAAACCTGGCGGTTGTTCCATAAACACCATCTCATTCGATGACCCGTGAAGAAACGTGTTCTTCGCATCCAGTTGATGAATAAATCATCCTTTAACAATTGCCACGAAGAGGACAATTCTCACGGTTGCCTGCTTTAAGCAGAAAATTTTGGCGAAATCCACACCTTCCTCTTGATGATACCCTTTCGCTACTAATCATGCTTTTAGTTTATCAAGGCTTCCTTCCGCATCCAACCTGGCTTTGAACACCCACTTACATCCGACGATATTCATTTTTGAAGATCTTGGTACTAGCTCCCATGTTTGATTTAATTCAAAAGCCTCTAATTCTTCTATCATAGCTTCCCTCCAACCCGGGTGACTTAGTGCTCCTTTTACTGTTTTCGGCTCTTTTGGGATTTCACGGGCTGTAGAGAGAACATACTTCGGATTGGGCTTCCTAAGTCCCGATTTCAACCTTGTTTGCATTGGGTGAGTAGACTGTTGTTGAGTGGATGGAACTAGTAAATCACTTGAGGCAGAGACTTTGCTTCTTCATGTGTCTCACAGTCTGCATAGTTCTTGGGAACCCAGCTGCGACTGCTGCACATTTGTCTCATTCGTCAGCTCATAATTTTATTGTCCAGAGCTGTTATCATAAAATTGAAATCCCATGCTTGTGTGTTGTGATGTTTGCCCTTCACTCACTGTTGTTTCAGATTGTCTAGTAAAGAATTCCACCCCTTGTAACCAAGTCTGATATAATTGTGAATACCCAGGAAAAGCAGTTCCCAATTTATTAGAAAATGGGAATCTCATCTCATCAAATATCACGTGACGACTTGCATACACCCTTCCTGTAGGCGGATAAAGACATCGAAAACCTTTATGTCTCTGACTGTACCTAAGGTAATGAACATGGATCAAACTTTGCTGCCCCATACGGTCTAAGGTGTGGATAGCGCTCACACCTGAAGACTCGAAGAAACCCATAGTCAGGTTCTTTACCAAAGAGCTTACCAAACGGACTACTCGTTCCCAACACTGGTGATGGCAGCAGATTGATGAGAAATGTGGCAGTCCGAAACGCATCAACCCAATAAATCAACCGTACCCGTGCACGGTAGAGCATAGAAAGACCCAATTCAACGATGTGCCGATGTTTCCTTTCAGCATTTCCATTCTGTTCTGACGTATATGGACAGGAGACCAACGTTTTAATTCCTTTCTCATTCAAATGATTTACAAACTGGCTGCTACTCAATTCTCCTCCACCGTCGCATTGGAAAGATTTAATTTGACTGTCAAATTGATTCTCAACAAGATTTTGGAACACGACAAAGATGGAAAAGAACTCAGACTTTCTCTTCATTGGATACACCCATGAGAACCGTGAAAAACTGTCTATACAGACTACATAGAATTTAAACCGTCGAAAAGATTCTACCGGGGCAAGCCCCCACACATCACAATAGATTTTTTCAAGTGGTTTACTAACCAAGAATTCCGAGATATTGAAGGGCAGCTTGTTGCTTTTCCCAACCTGGCACCTTCCACATATTCTCTTCGTCACCTTTGTAGATTTGATCTTATTGTTGTTCTCCAGAAACTTTATTATTTGAAACTTTTGAGTGCCCAAGCTGAAGATGCCAGGCGGTCCGCTGTCTTTGAGAGTATCACGCCTCTGTTTGTGCTTGATTTACTTTGTAAAGACCCCCACATTTCTTTACCAGATTGATTACCGAATCCGTCAGATGATCCTTAATAGATACACCAAGTTCATCAAAGGTTAGTGAGCAAGGGTAATCGTCAGTCAACTTAGACACCGAAATCAAGTTTTTCTTAATCTCTGGGACACCCAAAACGTCATTTAAAGGAAATGAATGCAGTTTAGTAGATAAGGATGTTGAGCCAATATGGGTAATGGGCAAACAAACTCCATTCCCCACCATTACCGTGTCTGAACCATAGTAAGGAGAGAACGAATTGAGGTTACCAGTCGATGATGTGATATGGGCTGTTGCCCCAGAATCCGGGAACCAATCTCCTCCTTGATCATCCTCCAAGTGAAGAGCAGCTAAGGTATTTGGTATCAGTTCGCTTTGATAAGAATTATCAAAGTGATACCAGCAACGTAAAGCGTCATGTCCCGGCCTCTTGCATATCTGACATTGAAGCTTCGTATTATCCACATAAAACTGTCTGTCCGAAGCAGAATTGCCTCCCACAGGCAGATAACTCTTTGAGTCGGCAACCATAGTCGGGGTGTTTGTATAGGGTGAGAAGCCTTGATTCTGAGAAGGTGAATTTGGTCTGTATTTTCCACCGGACTGATAACCACTAGATGAATCACCAAACGTTCCTGAGGATCCATAGTTTTGGAATCTGGTATAATTTCTGAACCTTCTTCCACAAAGGCCACAGCCTCTTCCTCTATTGTCAAACCTGCTATTCCTTCCTTCAAAACCTCTTTCAAAATTTCTTTGGCCAGCAAAAACAAATGTTGAATCAAATGAACCCGAATCATCCTCATTCCTCATTTTAGACTGATCAATCTCTTCACTAGTAAATGCCAAATTAGGTTTTATTTGATTTAATTTTGATGTCGCACTTCATATCTCTCGAGCTGAGCAATAACGTCTGCCTAGCTCGGCTCGGGTTTCAGACAATACATAGTTATCTTAAACGTCTCATAGTCACTTCCAAGACCCTCTAAAACAACAAAGACCTATGTGATTTCATCGACCTGTTTCCCGATCGCATTTAACTGGTCACAAATCAATTTGAACTCACGCAAATACTCGGTTAAGGGCGTATTACGCTTTTGACAGGATTGAAACTTACCCCTTAATTCAAATTCTTTGGCCACAGATCTCTCAGTAAAATGATTGCACAATGTATTCCATACCTCAGAAGCCCATTCAAGGCTGATTATGAGTCCCAGCACATCCTCAGACACGGATCCACGGATCCACGACGACATAAGTTGGTCGGTACCATACCATTGCTGATACTCTGGATTAGGGACATCTTCAGAATTTTCCCCTTTTGTGCGTGAGATTCTGAGTGGTGGAGGTTGAATTTAACCACTGACGAAACCCAAGAGATCCTGACTTCTAATGAAGCGAAGAAATTGTGTCTGCTATGGAAGGAAATTTTCTTGGGAAAGTTTGATAGTCACAAAGTTTGATAGGATTACATGTATAGGGTATGGGTATCTCGGATTTGGGTTTTCCGCCATGATTGTGTAGACGGACAAGAGACGAACTCAAGGAAAAGGATGAAAACAAATGATAAAACCGGCTCTCAGCATCAAGCTTTGATACCATGAAGAAAATCAAAGGAATTACGAAGATAATGATTTAAAGGTAAATTTCCGAGAAAAATGTTCTTCACTAATAGCCATAATACACCGTCTTTTTTTTTCCTGCAATACATACTACTATTTATATTAGCCATGCCACATATCACTCACGATTTACCCACGATTTCCTCTTGATTTCCAAAATCTTCTCTCAACATATCACTCACGACGATTCCCTCGATTTCTAAAATCTTCCCATGATTCCATCTTGATTTCCTTGATTTCCATAATCTTCTCTCCATGTTGCTCTTCACCTTGTGAGAAACCAAAACCTCTTCTTGAATTGTTGATAACTGCACCTTCCGATGGTTCACTAATATTATTAACCTAGCTAAAGTACACTAAAAATGTCAAAATTTGTGTATGGCATTCACTTTAATACCAAAACTTTCAAAACGATCATTAAAGTGTCAACTTTTTTAAAAAACGATCATTTAAGTGCCAACTTTTTTTAAAAACGATCACTTCGATGCCAACTTCAATTTGAGCCGACGTGGCTCGGTGGAATTAACACTAAAGTGATCATTTTTTTAAAAAAAATTGACACTTAAATGATTGTTTTAAAAAAAAAATTGGCACTTCAATGATCGTTTTGAAAGTTCAAGCAATCAAGTGATCGTTTTTCAAAAAATTTGGCACTTAAAGTAATCGTTTTGAAAATTTTGACACTAAAGTGAGTACCGTACATAAATTTTGACACTTATAATGTACTTAAGCCTTATTAACCTTATCACAGATGACTTCCAAATTTGGGGTCTCTATCCTTTTTTCTTTTCTTGTAGGAGATTGTAGGAGTTTTTAACAGGAACTGTATGAACGAAGATAGATCTCAGTTGTGCATGTGTTGAAGTAGTACCTGATATGATCTGCTAGGTCACTAAAATTTCTTAAGAGAGAGCAAAACACAGAAAGGTTTATTCTTGGACAGGCAATCCTACAAATGCACATTCCAGAATTACAATTTGCTGGTGAAATGTCAGCTAAATGTGTAGCAATGTATTATTCTCGAATCTGTTGAATTCCTGTCCATCGCGCATAATCCACCCACCTGTTACGAGAGAGAGAACAAAACAAGTTGTACTTCTGAGAGCGTTAAGGAAAATCATGTCATTGAAAGGACACTCAGTGCGGAAAGTCTTACATCAATGAACCCAAGAATGTATTGCCAGTTCGAACGGCGAAGCAGATTGCACCGAGTATGATCTTGTGCTGGTGTAGCAAGGGCTCTAGGATTCTTTGCTCAATAACTCCAGCCAGCACCTGATATCTGTTCACCAAAGATAAATAGCAGACTATCAAAACTACAAATACAGATTAAATGACACTTGTGCCGTCCAAAATGAGAGATTTTTCCCAGCTAATTGTTTAAGTGTAGACTGAATGCAGACCCAATTAGAAAAACTATTTGCGTCTATTCCAGTCCCTCTCGAACTGTATATGTATCCAAAACAACTATTGAGATATAAAGCATAGGCTGAGAAAAGCGATAACACGCAGCCACAAACCTTAGATTGCTAGAAACTGCCATGTATACTCCGTATGCGACGCTTGTGGACAGAACAGGCACATCCTCTGCCTCAACCGCAAAGGTTTTGTCGAAAAACTTCCGTGTGTTTATCAACACATTTGTCAAACCTGTACCAATCTGAAGAACAATATTCAGGATAAGACACTAATAATGTTACATCCAAAATACTGTTTCAATTTAGCATCTAAAGGGAAATTAAAAACAAGCCTCAATAGCATTTTCTTCCTTGAGTTCAACACCAAGAGGAAGTCACACAAATATTACTAGAAAATTCCTTCGATCTAAACTCTGAAGGACCCAAACCAAATGAGACCTTCTTAAGAGGTTCTGGTCATGTAAAAATCTGGGCAGGGCCTTCTTAATGGTATGGCAAGCAACAATGGTGAAATATACAGAGAAATAACAGTAAAACATTCTTCTGTCACTTGAGTAAAGAGCTCAGAACAAGCATAAAGGACTCAGAACAAGCATTAACTACACATAAGCAGAACGAGATAAATAGAGGAGACTCTGATGCAATGATAGCTGCCAAAATTTGAAGTATTGCTGATTTAAAGCGACCTACCAAAGATGCACCAGTTCCAACAACGAAAAGCTTGGCCCCGTTACGCTGTACTACAGAACAAACCATTATAAGTTCTGACCTATAGTGAAACCATTTGGTCAAGTTGAATTAAGCGCACACACATACCACGACTGCACCCATTCTCTGCAACAGTGAGTAAGAGCTACCAGCCAGAGCTACCTGCGGGTAGATTGTCAGTGGAAATAAATTGTTACACACCACCGAGAACTATCTAATGCCAAAGTTAGTGACCTGAAAAGCATTATCAGGACAGCCATAGAAGAACTTAGAGAGTGCTCCAGCATTGATAGCAAGGGGAGGCCGGAGAGAAACGGTGGGCGCTGGAAGCCAGACCAGCATGAAATCTGCTATAATGGCCATCACCTGTCACTTGATAGAGTGAGGATTATTAGGATGCACCGAATGAGAGATCAAGAAGATCAAAATGAAGACCAAAATGAGTTAGGTGTGACACCAGATTTTCCAGTGTGGACCAGACGCTTTTCCCATTACTAGCGGCCAAGCCAAGTTTTACATCAAACCAATTCCATCAGACTCACTCGATCTATGCAACTTGACGAGTGTATATTGAAACAAAGCACAGTGTAATCTCGACACAACGGTCCATAAGTTCTGAGATGATAACCACATACATAATATTCAAGAGAGGCATCCATACCACGTCAGCAAAAACAAAATCCAGCTCCTTTGTGAACTTCTCTCTCCGCCGCTCCAGCTCTGCAGCACTCTGTAGAATTAACGGAAAGGCACATGAAGACGTAGAAAAACAAGTGTTCAGACTTCAGACATCAGACTTCAGGTAACTTTACACATGAATGGGAACCACAACTAAGAACTCCAAGTAATTTATTTTCTACCACAAGAAAGAAAAGAAAGAAGACAGAAATGAACAGACCGTATTTTCAAGTATTTGTTCAGAGATTTGTGCAGCGCCTTTCAGATTTCTGTGGTGTCTTTTATTTAATTTCCAAGACTCTAAAGTTACAAATTTGCTAACCTTGATGGCTCAGCTCAATAATTACCCTGAAAGAGTTTTAAGTTGAGAATAGTCTCAGGAATCGCTTTCGGAGGAGAACCGAGTCATAGCTGGCGTGACCCAACAAAGCATGCGCATGGGTGTAGCATAAGAAGTACTACAATCAGAGAAAGAGAGAGCGACCTTGGTGAAGATGCCAACACCGCACTCGATGGCAACCTTGGTCAAGAACAGATCATCAGCAAGTAGCCTCTCCCTAAATCCTCCAAACTGAAGCAACCACCGAAACACCGCCGACTTCTCAAGGTCCAAGTACCTCTCCACCACTGCAGCTGGCACCTTACCTGCCTGTATTGCTACGGCCAAGTCCTTTGGAATGCTATCCAACGTCCTCGAAACCTGATTGACCACAATCAAATAAAATGTAACAGATACTACGAACTGCGTACATCGAAATTGCACAAGTACAATCAGATTTAACTGCAACAGGGCACAAATAAGCTCCAAGATCAAAGGAGTGCAGTTATTCTACGCGTTGCAAGAAAATCAAACTGCGCCAAGTTTACATTTCTATTTTGCCATGTACCTTTTTCGCATGCCTTAGTCTATAGACTTTTCTAATTGATAAAAATGTGACTCTTTATTATGCTAATGTAGTAAAATATGACAAAAATGTAACTCTTTATTAAGCTAGACGAATCAATTCAAGCATCCAATAGGAACGTCACTAATCTGAGCATCTCTAGCATCATTAATGTAACGTTTTCGGCATGAACGTGCAGTGCACGCATGGTATTACTGCCGTGATAGATGGATGCAGCTTGTGGGGGCTACCTCAGCTAACGCAAGAAGAGCCTCGATCCTGTTGCGTGACCCAGAGCCATCGCCACCACCTCTTCCATCGCCACCTCCTTTCCCACCTCCGCCTCCGCCACTGGGGCCACCCCCGTCGCCAGAGTAGAGAAGGGGCGGAAGGCGGCGGCGGCGGCCACGGATGATGGCAGAAGAGTGACGTGCAGGGGAAGTAGAGACCAACGACTCAGAGCTCACACGGCGTGTCACGATCATGAAGCTGTGGCAGGGAGAGTCGTGAGAGTGGTGGGGGTGGTGGTGATGAGCCGTCAACGAGAGAGAGGGAGAGTGTGGGGAGAGGCTTAACGAGAAAATGGTGAAAGCCATGCTTCTCGATGAGTCTGGGTTTGTGCGAGACGGAGAGAAAGAATCGCACAAACCCAAACCAAAGACAAAACACCCACGAGAGAGAGAGAGAGCTGTACAGTGTCGATGTCTTACTGATGAGAGGCCGAAAAACAGAGAGGGAGAGCGAAATTGGTGGCTATCTGTGTCTGTGGAGCGGTGGTCCCAAGTCTGATGACTTTTCAAGGAAGAAGACGATCCACAGACTCTTGTCACTCCTTCGGATGGTGAATTAGTGGCTGCAAATTCTGGTCTTTAATCACACTCCAAAGTTCATGGTACCCGACCACCCCCACAACACCCCCCTCAAAAAAAAAAACAAAAATAGAGAAACTCAGAAAGTTTGGAAGCAAACAACAAATCCGGAAGAAAAAGTTCAAATTTTTTTACAGACGCGGTTAGGTGAACTATGTAACTAATGTAAGTACATCTCTAGAAATACGGGTATTGTTAGAAAGCGGGGCTTGGGATATTGGTGATGAACAGAGCAGCCGCCAAAATATGATGCTAATTATGGCGATTGGAAGACAAATAATTTTAAGATTTGTACAAGGTTTTGAGGGAAGACGAGATTCCGTTTCCCTGATCAATAAAATACATCAAGAGGAAAAATCATACGAGAAGCACACAACATCATTAGGCTTTTGTTTTATTGGTCGAAAGAACATGAGGCTGGAAAAAAAACATTAAAGTAGAGATTTTGTCTTCTGAAAGTTAGATAGGTCCCTAACCATTTGTCCATGTAGCTCGTCATGATACTGCATTCTCCTATGTTGGTTCCAGGTGCTCCGGCATCTCCATCCAGTGCTTGCGGAACCAGGCACAGGTGATTCTACTTCTGGACTAATGACGGGCTTCCCACCAATTTCAACATGACAAGGTTGATCTTGCTGCGCTCTCCGTCTTGCTTCTCCTTGTATGGCCATTGCAACAACGGACAACAACCGGAGATAATGTAGTTGAAGGACATTCGCATGCTCAAGGGAGGTAAGTTTTTGAATCCCTCCAGAGGAAGACGGATCTTTCAGCTTCGGAAGATCTCCAACAGTCGATCGAGCTTTGCCAAAGAGGCAGGAAGACGAAAATGAAGATGTGTAAATGACATCCAATCAAGTGCTCCTTCCCCCAACACACACACACACACACACACCCACCCCCGCGCCCAAACCAAATTTTAGAATTTTGGACCTTCTGAGTGAAATTTCGAGTTCTAAAATCACTAATTCTATCAAATGATAAAGAATAATTTGGTGCAAGAATGAATGATTTGACTAATAAATTCGAGTGGGAGTTCTTGTTATATCCCATTTCTTTCGCATAAAATCAAGGGAATATAATTGATTATCAGGTAATATTTACTGAAAAATAATTACAGTCTTTTTGGTAATAAAATATTCAATGAAATAGCCTAGAAAAAAAATATAATAAAAGGAAATAAATAAAAGGAAGAAACAAAGAAAATGAATTTTTGCCTATACAGAGACACACACACTCGGATAACAGCTCCTCTTATCGACACTCCCCCCCTCTCTCTCTATCTCTCAAAGCCAAGCTTTACTCGGCACAGGATAAAAATGGCGTCTTGCGCCACGCCGTCGTCGGTAGCCCTAGCATGCTCGCCGTCCTCCTCGTTATCCGCGGCTCAGGAGCTCACCCCCTCTCTCCTCTCCTTCAGGAACCACCGCTCCTCCTTCCTCTCTCCCTTGATTCTCAACTCCCTCAACTTCTGCTCCTTGGATGATTCCAGACCCAGGCACCTCGGCGACTCGGGTCGCGGCGCCTCCCTCGGTCTTGTTTTGGCCGCCGTCGCCACTGCCGACGCCGCGGACGCGGAGGTGGCCGAGGACGGTGCGGAGGAACCGAAAGAAGGCGCCGCCGTAGCCACCGTTGCTCCACCCAAACCCAAGAAAGGGAAAGCCGCTTTGCCGCTCAAGAGGGACAGAGTACGTGGTGTGGGAGTGGAAACGATCCGTTATGCGTGTCGCACTTGTTTTTGTGTTCTTCTTTCTCGCTTGATTAGTAGGTTTCTTGCGTTGGCACTAGTTCTTTCGCTTTTTATCGAGTACTTCTTCCTGTCGGATTGTGAGGTTATTGTCTTAGTTCAACTGGTCAAGTCGAGTGCTTTGCCTATAAGGAAGAAAGATGACTCTTGATTAGAGGGACAGCTAAGTTCGCTTCCATGGCTGACAAAGCAAGTGATTTGAGCCTAGCAGAATTATCCTACTAGTTATTAGATAAATGCCCTCCGGAAATTTTGTTGTGAAAGGATTGGAAGAAACAGCCTCTTAACTCATTTCATGGTTTGTTGCTTTTGTTGGACTTTACATGAGCTTATGGTTTATGATGTTTTCATCGTTTGTCTTGCTTCTTTTTTTCCTTTTTAATCTCTCATTTTTGTCGTTGGATAGTTGGACTTGATTTTTATGAGAAGTACTACTTCTAAGTTTGGTTTTTTAAATTTCTCTTTTTTTTTGAAATCCTCAGGGCTTTTTCTCATGATTTACAGTAAGATCTATCTATACCTTGGCACCTGGTATAAGTCCAAAATGCGGAGCTCAAGTCATGTTCATATAGTCGCTCTTATCAAAGTTTTAACAAGCATTCCGTGCTTGTTCCTTCATCTCGCTTTCCCTGGTTAATTTCATCTTTTAAATGCCAGACTAGGTCGAAGAGATTCTTGGAAATTCAGAAACTTAGAGAAAACAAAAGGGAATATGACCTGAATACGGCAATTTCCTTGCTGAAAGAGACGGCTAATACCAGGTTTGTCGAAACTGCTGAAGCCCATTTCCGGCTGAACATCGACCCTAAGTACAATGATCAACAGCTGAGGGCAACTGTGAGTTTCTCTTGCTTGCTTCATACCTTGAACTCATGTTTCTGTCAAATAGATATTCCTCATAGTCTAATAATCTCCTTCTCTAGGTGAACTTACCCAAAGGAACTGGACAGACTGTCAAAGTGGCTGTGCTTACTCAAGGTGGTAGCTCAATCCTCAGTATTGTTTTTCTTATTAAGGTGATTCACGCTTTGATGAATGATGGTGAACTCAGAACTGTCATTATATTTATCCACTTGTCGTCTAAACCGCATATCAAGCATTGGTTTGGAAGTAAACACACTTGATGAATTATTATGGGACAGCAACTGTTATTGTTGCTTACTTCTCATCAGGGAGGTGCTGATCATCTGTAGGTGAAAAGTTCGATGAGGCGAAGAATGCAGGAGCAGATTTGGTTGGAGGAGAGGACTTGATAGAACAGATCAAGGGAGGATTCATGGATTTTGACAAATTAATTGCTTCCCCAGATATGATGCCCAAGGTACTGATTATACCTTTATCCGAAATTCTGCTTCCGTGTGCTTGAAGTAATTTCTAAATCTTGTCTGAGGAAAAACTGTGATCAACCGTGTCTTCTCCCTATGATAAGTTGTTCTGGTGAGTTACAAATCAGTGATGAGCATATAATGTTGCGTTGGTACTGGTGGCTCATCTCATATTATACATGATGTTCATGGTTGGTTGTTTGGTT
The DNA here is from genome assembly GCF_020921035.1 of Rhodamnia argentea. Lineage (NCBI taxonomy): Eukaryota > Viridiplantae > Streptophyta > Magnoliopsida > Myrtales > Myrtaceae > Rhodamnia > Rhodamnia argentea. The sequence continues at coordinate 453,118 of NC_063154.1, read as the reverse complement.
TTGTGTTTTTTTTTTTTTTATTATTATTTGGTTTTGTGGGTGGGGGGGGAGACGCGGGGGTTGTTGTTTAACGTTTCTCAGGATTTGGAAGCTAAAGTAGAAATTGCCCTTCTCTGATGGTGTTTTAGCCGGTCTTGTTCGTCATGCCTGCAAAATATTATTGTGCAATTTGTTTAGAAGGAAGCTGAAGGTTAATCTAGCTAATCTTTTAATTGGGGATTTTGCACATAGGCTACTTGTTGAACTTCTGTCAGGAACTTGCTATCTATGCTCATAAACTGTGCTGTGAGATTTCTGGTTTGTTTTTTCGTAAAGTGTTTACTGTGTGTCAGGTTGCCAGTTTAGGAAAGCTTCTGGGACCACGAGGACTCATGCCGAATCCAAAAGCTGGCACAGTGACAACTAACATACCTCAGGTATAGTCGAACAGGCAAATTTCCATTTTTTTTTCTTCTTCAGTGAATGCATCAGATGCACTAATCATTTCATTTGTTATTCTTCAAACTCTGTCAAGAGGAAGTCCATAAAACATGTAATTGCTTGATTTATTAATGAGATGTAAAAAGTCAATAGGTTTGTGTATCCTATGATCTATGGATGGCAGTTGAGAGAGTAGCTGCAAGGCTAGTATATGTGGTACTGTTGGTTCTTTTAATTAGCTGAAACGTAACTATACAGTCTTCGTGGTAGGCAGGAGGAATGACTTTGCCCGATTGTTATTTCAGGCTATTGAAGAATTTAAGCAGGGCAAAGTTGAATACAGAGCGGACAAGACTGGGATTGTTCACATACCTTTTGGAAAAATCGACTTTCCCAAAGAAGACCTCGTCGTGAATTTCCTTGCTGCAGTAGTATGTTCTCGTGCTCCTATAAGATGAGTTGTTTCGTTGCCATGCTGACACTATACTAAATATCTGCTGTGACTCTTCGACAGAAATCCATAGAAGCAAACAAGCCATCTGGTGCAAAAGGAGTGTATTGGAAAAGTGCACACATATGCTCCTCAATGGGGCCATCTATTCGGTTAAACATAAGGGAGATGCTTGATTACAAGCTCCAATCAAATGCCTAAACAAGGCTGTAAATTGTCTTGCCTGGGTTCGTGTTCTTACCTCTTTGGGTATCGAGGAATGACATTGTTCATAGAGGTATAGGATGGTGAGAGAAATCATATGAGGGATTGCATGTCGCGAAGTACATTCCATTTATAGCCTCATAGTAACTATTTGCTTCTATTGATGGCTGTGGGCATGAGCGGAATACTCGATGAATGGGGACCTTACTCTCAGTGCCTGCACCTTAAGGTAAGGGGATATACCATCATGTTGTAAAATGTGCGTTTTCATATCTACTTTATGGAAAAGTCATCAAATGGCTGGATTAGCAGCATATAAAATCTTATTGGATACTTTGGACTGCGACGTCCGAGAGTAGAGAAAAAATCCATGCACACTATGTGAAGAAATCCAATGCCTGCCTTTGCAATTTCAAACATGGCAGCCCAGCAAGATATGGCAATCTTCAGAGTAAGTATCACCTCATGGAGGGATTTAATCTTACGTAGGCTCAGGACATCATTAGCTACTGCATGGAACCATAGTGCAGAAAAAGGTAGCCAATCTCCGTAAAGCACATGGACGAACCACTAAAAATGACTTACATTTCGACCAAAAAAGAATATGACTTTAACAACCTCTTGAAGAAAAGAAGTTAAAAGCTTCACGATTTTGTGGTCCTTGAAGACTTCCATCCAGTCTGAAATTCATAGTGTACCCCAGGGTAAACTTAACATCATCTCAACTTAGCTGCTGCACGAAACCCAGCTCAATGTGCTTTTATCTTTGATCATAGTGCGGGATCAGATTTTGGGCTTGGATTGTGATATGAGCAGGAAACATTCTACAAAAAGGTGCTGATCAGATCAGCAACGGAGAAAAAACAAGGCACAATTTGAAGAAAATATTGCAAGGTTTTCGTCCCTTAAATTTGATACAATGATCAGCATAAGTCTTACCACTTCATCCGGAGCTCAATGCGGAGGACAAACCAAAATCATTTACTATTTAGATTAGTTAACATAACAATGCCAAGTCATTCAAATGCAATCTATACAAAGTAGAGAGCGCAGCAATTTGTCACCGAGCAGCAATGTAACGGCATCCCATGAGCACCAAGGGCATTACTAACTGACATGTTAAATACTGCGTTGCTCGTAAATCCAGATGCGACCTTATTTTTTCTACACAAGAACTAAGAGAACTCTCTAATGCCCAGCACCGAAACTTGAGGCACATTCAAGACAAAACTGACATGTAGGCAGGACAATGTTTCACATCACGCTACCAAATGTCATTGCATCCATGCAATAAATATTGTAGAGAGATCGGTATCAGCATCTACTTGTGCTAGCCAAGCCTGTGACCGAACGCCAACAGCCACCGCTGCTCCACACTGCATCGACACGACATAATCAACGTGACTTTATAGGTAAAAATGAGAATGAGAGAGCACAAATATCAAATGAAGGGCAAACTAAAACATTTTGATAAACGAATGGTGGTGCACGACCTTTCGAAGGCTGCTCTATCCAAGGCCCATTCATTATATTCAGGATGCTACATGCTTCGCTGTATTCCAAATCCGGTAGCAACTTTGGAGTAAGAAGAAAACACCTGCACCATGTGGTGCGAACAAATTATTTTATTCATCTCTCTCTCTCGGACAAAACCAAATAGAATTGATTTCTTTCTTGGCAAGGAAATCATCTAATATTTCATAAGTACAGGCTATCAAACCAAATAGCATTGTCTATTTAATCTTGAACAGAAAGAATCTGTATATAAAAGATTTCAAGCATTCTTAGTATGCTGCATACCATGCTCAAAATTGGGACCTATACATTCCAGACATTGTGGGAAGAACAGAATCAACACAGTATGTCTAGGCTTTCCTAATAAATAAATGCGGAAGTTATCTGCATCACTCGTAGGTTTGCTTACTGAGGTGTATTGGGTTGGCTGGCAGATCTGACTAATTGCTGAAACATCTTTCTTTCATTGATAGGGTCCATTCCTGGAAGAACCAAAAGATATCAGAGAAAATGTTTCTAGGTATTAGTCAAGTCAACAGCTCAAAAGTACCAAGTGGCGGTAAAACCTTGATTTATCTCATCAACCACCCTAAATGGGCAGTTAGTCAGGTCTTGAAGCGAAACAAGATAAAGAATAGTTGATACGGAGCGTTCCTGTATTTCAAAAATATGTTACCCACTCCTGTCATGCTTTAAGCAATTCAAACTTAAATCTTTAGACTACCAAGTACCCCTCCAGATTGGTGGTGAGCGCTAAGAACTTGAAGTTGTCCAGCTTGCCTGATTTACCACACAAGAGGATTAACATCAGAACAAACAATGGAACAAGAATACAGTGGAGGGATACATGTAAGGCAGAGGGATACAGCGGCTCTATGGCAAGACGAATGACAGTGCATCCCGTATAGAAACTGCAAAACAAGTGCTTAAACTGAAGCAGTTTCTTCTTCAGTAACCCATGATTGTGAACATCTTCCACAGTATGTAAGGACTAAATATAACCGAAAAATTATGTAAGAGCAACCAATGCTTTATTTCTGAGTCCAATTGTATCCTTACGAACTTTGACTCCACAAACCTTTTGTGAAAACCTGAGAAATTACCCATGAACAAAAAGATAATAATTCTGCTTTCAAAATCCGTTGATCTCATGATAACTACTCTGTTTCTAGAATCCCCCTTAAAGCCAAGAGCGCAATTAGCTCCCATTTGTTGACCAACTGATGGCCGGAACACCAAACATCCTTTGAACTTCCAAATTCATTAACATGATTATAACAATCCTCCCATAGAGTCCCGGAGGTTTCCATAGAGATGTTTGAGGACATTAGAATAAACTGATCAAGTTGACAAAACTCACATTAATAGTTACATCAATTCCTTTTCTTTAGATAACCCTGAACCTGAAATAGTAGTTAACTGAATAGGAATGATTTTGGATAAACTATTAAATAACGTTAGATTACATGCATATAAAGCTTATATATACACTGAAGACAAGTGATATTGGATACTTAATACCCCTTCTTACATGCAAACAAGACGGCGAACAACACATGCAATTGAAAAAAGGAGGCACACAAGTAAAATAAACCAGAGGCGGAACTTGACTTTGTTACAAATGATAGAAAGTACAATCCAAAACCATAAACTATTACATGGAGGGAACCATAAACTATTACATGGAGGGAGACTACATGCATACAATGCTCATCCCGTAGATAAACAATGAGAAATAGTGCAATAAATTTTAAGCCGTCGATGGATCATAGAAGCAACTAGTGCCAAAATAGTTTTCAAGTCAGGCACACACTTCTTCACATTGATTTTGATTATTGCCTCAATAAAGATTCCTCTTGTATGCAGGCAATAAGTTCAATCAAAAGTCATATAGCATGAAGCAAAGTCGAACAGACTTCACAGAAATTATGGCAAGCTTGAATCCATTTACCTGAATTTCACTTTTATAAGTATTCCATATTGATCAAAGTCCGAGCCATGCTCATCTGGACAATACCACTAAATAAGTGAGTATATAATCATTCCAGCATATTAAAAAAACCAATCACTATAATCACATACACACCCAATGAAACCTCCCCTGCAACAGCCATCTCTTCGAAATTACGACCAAAAGTTTCATTAATCTGACTCACAATATTTCTCAAGGTAGGCAGCCAATATTCCTGCAGATAGTTTCACATCAGAACTTCTACAGAGAAAATGAACTCATGAGGATGCTGGTAGAAGCAATCCTGTAGTTAACAAATGCATCTTGGGAAAACCCCAAATGATGACAGCGGAAACAGGAAAAGAAAATTCTAATAACCAAACGACAGTTACCATAATGACAAAAGAAAAGGAAAGAAAAACAACACCGATACAATTGAAAAAATAATCACAACAACAGTTAAATGCATGAAACAATGTTGCATTTGTCTCTAGTCTTGATGACAAAATGCTCTCAACACTTGTGACCATTGCCAAAATTTTACATAGGCTTATATGGCAAAACACCAAACACTTAAGCCCTTCACCTAGTAGTTGCACTTTTTGAAATTGGTAATATAGAACATAACCATACAAAATACCAGGAGACAAACTTCACAGGGAAAATGGAGCTCTCTTTTTTTTTTCATTGTACACTGCAGAAGAGCATGAAGGATCAACACTAATATTCTAGTCCATTTTTTTTGTACCCATATTTTTCTTCACCAGCATCACAGGAACCAGACAGTGAATAGCTCCTCGCTGGAATTTCATTCATCGAAGGAAAATTTATAGAACCAAACAAAACTGTCTTCTATATGATTTCTACTTGGATCATGAAACTAAGAAAGAATTGGCCCACCATTGCTTCTCTTTTCAAGTAAACTAGGTTTTCACCCAAAACTACATTAATTGGAGACTGCAAACAGTAATTGCACAATTTACAACATACTCAAAAGCATAAGCATCATCAGTATATATGTAGAATTATACACTAAGTATAACTAAGTCAATTTGGTCCAGGCTTTCCATTTACCCTATCACGACTTACTATAGCCGAACATTTGCCTTTCATTCGTTAATACACACAACGAAGCGAGTAATTGCAAAAATTTAAGATGGCCAATCTTATAGTAACATATACGACAATTGGGCCAAGTTTTAGCACTAATGAGAGAGATCATTGCATTAATTTAGCCACACTGTCTTAATAGTAAATGTTACCAAACAGTATCAGGACCTTATTTTGCATGAAACCTCCTAGACGCATGACGGAATGGAAAACAGCAATTACTAGCAAGCTCATGCTCAAATTTGGCAAACAAATCTACTGATCATACATGCCAACTTGTACGTTCAGATAAAACAGTGGAGGCCATTCATACATAGTGAAGATAAATGGATATACAGGCATGCTACATAGTTAGCATTTCAGCTTTGAGACTAGTAGTTAACTCATCCAGAAACAACTTCAAGCAACAACTAAAGCCCTCACCTTAAGGGCATTTATTTCTGCTAAACATCTCGTCAGTTCCCTTTTATCAGCTTCATGTTTCCTCGCAATAGCCTCTATCTATAAATTAAGTGAAGTTAAGGCTCAAGTAGCATATGTTTGATACTAATGAAACAGCAAGAAAGAGCAAGAGTTGCCTGGCGCTGACGATCCTCGTATTCTGCCAATATATTGGGGTTTAGAAAGAGAATTGAATTTGCTTGAGAAATATTGTCTTGTATAGCAGCCTCAAGTTCCTCAACAGTAGTTGGCATCTGCACACAAATCCGCATACACTCAGGCAAGTATACCAATCTTGCCAAGTGAACTGCTTAGTTAATCTAAACCTAAAATGACAACCTAAGCATTTGGGTGAAATTACAAAAGAAAATAAAGCAAGTACCAACCTCAAGGAATGCCTTTTCAAGTTCTGGAGTAATCACCGTGACTGATTCTGCCTGCTCCTTCGCAGCAGCTAGCTGTCGCCTATGATCTTCTACCTCCTTCTTACCTGATGACATAGCAAATTGCAAGTTTGCCAGAGTAAACACATTTAAACTGAGATTGAAATTCTCATCCAACAATTAAACAGCTGCAGAATCCTTGGAAATGAAAGTTTCTGCTGAAATCCTGGAAGCCTGGATTAGAATGATTTGTCGAGGTAAACAGAGCCACTTGCAAACCAGTGTAACCATCGTGCATCAGTTTTGGGTCCATAACTACATGAGGTTAAGAATTCTTGAAAAGATACTGAAATAGTAATAAACCTTCCGCAATTGCTTTTTAATTTTACAAGTTTGGCTTTTGTATGCTGTCTATAATCTGCTAAATTAGTTTCTGACATTTCTCAAGATAGCATGACAACATGTTGTCAATACACCTTCTATGTTTAACTCCCAGGTAGTGTGCAGGTCTACTACTAGTTTGATGAGGGCAAATACATGAAAAAAGCACTTCAATCAAAAGGAATAAAATCACAGAACACTCACAATACTCAAGGTGCAGTGATGCTTGCAGCGCAAACTTCTCATGCTCCTTGAGACTGATTTCCATTTCTCTGATCTAAACAAATAGAACAGGAAATACCAAGAAGTAAGATTTAAGATAATGTTAGCCCAAAATATATATATATATATATATATATATACATATATATATATCCATGACAGATTAAAGATGATACTAGTCAAACAAATGATCCACAGTGTACAAACCAAAAAGAGAATGGAAACGAAACTCCTTGAGAGGTGAGACTTGAAAGCCAAAGATGGAAGAGACAGTAGTTATGGGAGCTCGAAATATACTAGGAGTCTTCTAAAGATGAAAAGCAAAACCAACACTATTGAATCACTTCATTTTGAGTCATCCTTTATCCCATCCCTGAGCATGCAAAATGACTGCTGCGAAAATGCACATGAAAAAATAAAAACTTGACTAGTGACCTGCTAAGTTTTCCTACAAGAATTTAAACAGAACCGTGCAATAGCAATCCTCTCCTTTAATATATAAACAAAAATGTATTCCCGACATGGAACTTTTTCTAAGTTACTATTAAATGAGATACATTCAACAGCAATACTCAGTTAAAAAAAAAAACTGAAAAAACATAACTTGGTACAACACTACTTTTTGTTACAAGCATCAGTGGATGCACCACTATGAGATGGAAAAATCAGTGCAAGAACTCAACAATCGTTTAAAGAACTCCAAAGCGAGCCGAACTCCAAAAATTCTTGGGAAGATGAGAAACGATGGAAGAATTTCAATGCTGAAACAATTGAATAATGGTTCTCAGCATACCCAAGACAAATTGCCAAGGTTGAGAAAGAACCTCCAGTATTGTTGAGACAAATCACGGTGGAGAAATAATTTATGAGTGGATTCATGCTTTCCACAAACAACACTAGTCTACTGAGATAAACTTCCACTTGAGACAAAGAGGAGATTTTTACTAAGTCCTTCCAGCAGAAGGAGATCTCAGGTGGCACATTCGAAAGCTGTTCAGCTTAAGCAGAAAAAAGCTGGAGGGGTAACAAAGAAGTTCCAATAGCTAGGTAACAAGAATTAACAGGGAAAACTTCACTCTTAAGAGCGATTCAGCTTATCTCCCCAAATATCCTCTAATCATAGCATTAGAAAGGGACAAAAAGAAAGAACAAACAGAATCATGTGCCCAATGATTAAGACAGGACACCATTTAACGGAGGGTCAAACAAGAAGGGAACCAAGAATCATGAGGGGAATCAACACGAGAAATATCATTGAGCATTAAAATCCACAACTATTACCAACATCGAACTAATGGACTATGGTATCCCGGCCTTTTCCAATGTGTTTCCATATGCCAAGACCAGATTGGCAAGACACTTTCAGAATTCTCAATGAACTTAGACACAGAAGATCAATGAAGGTGGGAATAAAATATGACGTAAGACAGCAAACCCAACCCAAAAAGGCGAAAAGGGAAAAATTCACTATCTTTGACTGCTAGAGCTACCTTAGAGATAATTTGAGAAGGATGGTAGTCTGACATATTAGAAAAATAAGGAAATATTCTCCGATAAACTTCTCTGAGTCGTATGAGATTCAAGTGAAATATATTTCCTCCAACTTGAGATATCTTCAAATGGTTAATAAGACAAAACCTGCAACTGATGAAGATCAATACCTAGTGACATTTTATACACCATGAAGAACAACTCTGCTAAAGAGCATATAGATCATAGAAACAAATGAAACTAAAAATAGCTAATGCTCAAGAGAAGTGGGATCCACTTAAGCTTATTGAGAATAACTACTGAAACATGCCATAGGACAGACTATTGGCATTTTCTTTGGCAGTAAGTCAACAATATTCAATGGATAAAGTAGGCGTAGAAAACACAAAGGAATGGCAATAAGGCCATTGATATGAAGCTCCAGATAAATGTATTGGCGTTACTATTCTTAAATCATCGTAGAGGACCTCACTACAGTCTCTCTAGCTTCATTTCCGTTTTTGTTTCCCTTCAATTCACAGAATGTGAAAGGAAAACATTATGGACTTGTCCTAGGTAAACAAAAGAAACGACACATCATATAGCTATGGCATGGTAAGTACCTTTGCATCAAACTCAATAGAAGCCATATGTTTATCAGCAAAGCTTCGTTTGTAAGAAAAGGCGTCACCAAGTAATTCCTGCAAAGTGTAAACAGCAAACTAAGAATCTGAAATTCCTAAGAAAAATGAGACAGGCTAGATGTCAATGTTTTGCGGGAATTCTGGCACAAAACAACAACAAAATATATTGCAGAGGTAATATTAAAAAGGAAAACGAAACACAGAGCTGGAGCTTAAAGGCCGCTCCAGACCTTCACACGAAGAGCACATTTATATCGCTCAGCATTAAATCCAGCAGCCTGATCAGCAAGCTTTTTCACAATAGTATCCAGGTCATCCTCCTCTTGCAGTGAAGCCAACTTCTTTTTCCTTTGATCTGAAATTGGTTAATGAAACAACCATCAAGATCATGAGCCAAACAAATAACAACGAGATATCCTCTTAATAAGGACTTGCTAATTTGAACTTACCAACACGATGTACCATTTCTTGCTTCTTTCTATTGTGATGATTGATAGTATTGACTATGTCCTCCTACAAGATATTAACAGCAAATAGTCTTTCACTACTGGGTCACAAATATCGTCCACTATGAAGTTTATATGAAATTGGCACTCATATATCAAGAACCACTCCAATTAAGGAAACAATGGCACTTTATTATAAAACTAAGAAGTGTCGATGACAAACACAAACATAAAATGGAAGTTCCATATCATATCTTTCTGCATACCCGCTGCTTGCGAAGCTTCGAAGCTTCATCCTCTATCTGTCTTATGTCAGACTGGAGTGGTTTCAGACTCTCCTCTAAATCACTAATACGATCTTCCAGGTCCTTTTTCCTGGAACGCAGCCTTTCTATTTCCCCAGCATCAGAACCTAAGCAAATGGTATGGAGACAAAATTTAGCAAACATAATCCAACAAAGATAAGATACAGATATATGAAGGTCTCCAGGATACATACCACACAAGAGAAGACGCGAACGACCAACTGGCTCCACACTCCCTGAAACATGATTACCGTATCTAGACCTTGACCACCTGTAGTGATTATCTGGAGTCCAAAAATCTAAAACTCCCAACTTTGAAACCTCATCTGCCTTCTGATCAGTTTCTGCTGTTCCAATGTACTGATGAACCAAGAACACAGTAGTTAGGCTGAATCAAAGGGTTCTGTCCGTTACTTAAAATTAACTGACTCCCTGCTATTGAGTTTCTTTTCTTCATATTCCAAAACAGACTGCTGTGGAAGGCTTAAGCATACCGAGTATTCCAGACCAAATTGATTGATCATAACCTCCTTCACAGCATCAGGAGCATCAAAGACTTGGTCAAGCCGGGAATAGATGCCAAGTGCACGCAACTGCCGCACATTCACAACTACCGTGAATAATAGGAATGTCAATTACCTCAAACCCCCCCAAAAAAAAAAAAAATTGAAAAAACGACCCAGAAAAAAACCAATTTCAGATTTCTCAACATTAAACTGGCCTGTCAGTTCGTACCTTCTCAGGAAGATGAATAGGTTCTTTATGACCACTTTTACCCACAAAATTCAATACAGGAACATCAAATGGCCGGAGATTTTTTACAAGGAAGTCTCGATCCCCAGAATCTTGAGTTATGAAAGACTGAAATCAAGTAAGTACATTATCCAATGAGGAGAGAAATTCATTCAGTAATATATGCACTTGCGCAGAAGAAATAATAATATAAATGGGTGCAGAATAATTACTGTAAAAAAGAATGTGTGCTGAAGGAGCAATACAGCAGTATATCTAACATTCTAAAAGGTAACCAACTATATTAAAACGTTGTTAAATTAGATAAACAAAAGTCTCAAATCCATGCCCCAATTACCAATTCTTAGTTATTATTGTTGGAATGTGTAGAGTTAGCTAGTGTTGGAATGTGTAGAGTTAGCTATCATAGCTATTAATTAGTGTTAATTGTTATCTTGTTATCATCTATTTGTTAGCTACCAACCACCTATTAAATAGGTCTTATCTCTAATTATGTTCCCGATGTATATAGATAGAGACTGATTGTAACTATTGTGAATGATGAATACATACGTGAGTTTTTTCTCCTTCAACATGGTATTAGAGCCTGATGGTCCTTTATCTATTTACCTCGGGTGATTTTTTTTTTACCTGTTCTTTCCCTTGATCGTTCAATCACTATGTCGAAAGAATCATCAATCACCCAGTCTAATCCCCCATCACTTCTCGGAAAGTCTCGCGAACCTCATCCTATTCAGATTTCTTCCATAAAGCTGAATGGAGATAACTTTTTTCAATGGTCTCAATCCGCTCGAATGTATATATGTGGCAGAGGAAAGATTGGCTATCCGACCGGAGATATTACAAAGCCTACGATAAATGACTCCGCTTGGGTTGTCCGGGATGCGGAGAATTCAACGATTATAACGTGGTCGACCAACTCCATGGAAGAAGATATTGGTGCAAACTATCTAGGCTACCATACTGCTACGGAACTACGAGATGTTGTGTGTGAGATGTATTCAGATTTGGGTAATCAATTTCAAATCTACGAGTTAACCTTGAAATTGGGGAAGATGCGACAAGGAGAGAAAACTGTCACAAAATACTTTCATTCCTTGAAACATTTGTGGCGGGGGATGGATTTATTTAATGACCATGAGTGGAGGTGAATCGAAGCTGGTAATCGATATAGGAAAATTGTAGAAGCAGAACGTATTTATGCTTTCTTGGTTGGGCTTCAAGATGAGTTTGATGAGGTACGCGGCAAAATACTTGGGAAGTAACCTCTTCCACCTATTGGAGAGGTCTTCTCGGAGGTTCGAAGAGAAGAAAGCAAACGGAGAATAATGTTGGGCAAGGTAGCTACCAGCAGAAAGAATGGATCACTGGATGGTTCAACCTTGGCTGCCTCCGAAGACAAGAAGAGCCGTGTGCCCGCAACAATAGACTCCAAGGCAAATGTAAGCATAATTCCTTCTAACTTGCAAAGATCGGATGGGAGACCGCGTATTTGGTGTGATGTCTGCAACAAACCCCATCATACATGGGATACCTATTGGAGGATTCATGGCCGACCAACTTCGTTCAGCCGTGATAATAAGCCATCTCAGCATGTGCCTCCTACAGCTAATAAGGCCACCGCATTTCCTTTCAACAAAGAACAAGTAAACCATCTTCTACAGCTACTTCAAGTTGGGTCCGTGTCGGGTAATCCTACTTCTTCGATTGCCCACCAAAGTAGAAACCTCAAAGCCCTCTCTTGTTGTTGGCAACCTATCCCTTGGATCATTGATTCGGGGCATCGGACCATATGAGTAATATTCCATATTTGTTTACAACCTATGTTCCTTGTCCGGGCAACCAAAAAGTTCGGATTGCCGATGGGAGTTTTTCGTCTATTATAGGCAAAGGATCGGTTCCACTTTCCGATTCTATTACCCTTCATAATGTACTGCATGTTCCTAAGTTAGCTTGTAACCTATTGTCTGTTAGTAAACTTTCTAAAGAGTCCAACTGTCGTGTTGTCTTTTTTGCTTCCCATTGTGAGTTTCGGGATCGGATCTCGGGGAAGTCGATTGGCGGTGCTAGGATGAGCAATGGTCTCTACTATTTTGAAGAGTTTGTCTTTGATAAAAAAGCTCAAGCGTATGGAACTTTCGGTTCTTCCTCTGTCCAAGAAAAGATTATGGTTTGGCACCATAGATTAGGCCATCCTAGCTTTGGCTACTTGAAATATTTGTTTCCTCGTTTGTTCAAAGGTGTGGATGTTTCTTCACTACACTGTGACAATTGTCTTTTTTCTAAAAGTCAACGTACTCATTATAGTCCAAAACCGCATCGTGCATCATCTCCACTTTATTTAATCCATAGTGATGTTTGGGGTCCTTCACCCATGCCAACAAAAACCGGAGAACGATGGTTTGTCACCTTTATAGATGATCATACCCGTTTATGTTGGACATACTTGATGAGTGCCAAGTCCGAAGTCGAGTCCCTGTTCAAAACATTTTATCAAATGGTTGTGACCCAATTCCACACTACTATTAATATCCTTCGTACCGATAATGGTACTAAATATTATAACCAGTATTTGGGGAGTTTTTTTAGAGAAAAAGGCATTCTTCATCAGTCAACTTGCCGAGTTACACCCCAACAGAATGGCATTGTTGAACGGAAAAATCACCATCTCCTTGAAGTATCTCGTGCCCTCGGTTTTTCCATGCATGTACCTAAACACTTATGGGGGGAAGTCGTGTTAACGACATCTTATCTAATCAATGGGCTGCCTACTCGGGTATTAAACCACACTACTCCCTTAGATTGTTTCAAACTAGTGTTCCTCACAGCTCGAATTTTTTCTAATGTTCCTCTAAGGGTGTTTGGTTGCACTGCATTTGTCCACCTCCCAAGTCGGTGTCGATCCAAATTAGATCCTCGGGCTGAAAAGTGTGTTTATTGGGTATGCACCTAACCAAAGAGGTTACAAGTGTTACAATCCACATACTGGAAACTCATATCACTATGGATGTCACCTTCATAGAGTCACAACCGTTTTTTTCCAACAAATCTCTTCAAAGGGAGAATGCCGAAGTTAGTGAAGAGAATTTGTGGCACTCAAACTCTCCCGTCCTTCCTACTCCTTTGTTTGAGTCTTCGGAAACACCTTTGCCGAATCTTGATGTGTCAAAGACAGGGCGAGAAAAAGCTCAAGATCACAATGTGATCAACAAGCCCGAGCTTCGGGTTTACACTAGAAGAAAAACTCTTCAAAAGGTTGCAGATTAGAACTTTATCTTAGAGCCTCATCTGTCTATTGCCCCGGGAGATGATTCCTTGCCTTCGTCATCGGGTGATCCTAGTAGTATTACTTTTTTTCCCTCCATTCCAATCCCAAATTCTAATACTAATACTTCTAATCTTGATATGCCTATAGCTCTTAGAAAAGGGGTTAGATCATGTACTCAAGATCCTATATCAAAACATGTGTCATATCATAAGTTGTCTCATCATCATAGAGCATTTGTGTCAAACCTATCTCACATAAATATTCCTAGAAATATCCAGGAGACTTTGAAGGATCCAAAGTGGAAGATGGCAATTGAGGATGAAATGCAAGCACTTATGAAGAATAACACCTAGGAATTGATTAATGCACCAGAAGAAAAAAAGATTGCTGGCCGTAAATGGGTATTTACTGCAAAATGTAAACCAGGAGTGTTGAGCGATATAAAGCAAGGCTAGTGGCGAAGGGGTTCACTCGGACTTATGGAGTTGACTATCGGGAGACTTTTGTCCCGATTGCCAAGATAAATTTTGTTCGGATTTTGCTATCTTTGGCTGCTGTTTTTTATTGGCCCTTACACCAGTTAGATGTGAAGATTGCGTTCTTGAATGGTGCCTTAGAGGAGGAAGTGCTTATGAGCTTGCCGGCGGGTTTTGCAGAAAATGAAGGCAAAGTCTGTAGATTTAAAAAGTCGTTGTACGGACTTAAACAATCACCAAGAGCGTGGTTTGAACGGTTCGGGAAGGTGGTTAAAAGGTTCAGCTATCACCAAAGTCAAGGGGATCACACTCTATTCTATAAACACTCAAAGGAAGGTAAGCTTGCCATTCTAATTGTCAATGTTGATGATATAATACCAACTGGTGATGACACGGTTGAGTTGGAAAGCTTGCGAGTAAAGCTGGCTAAGGAGTTTGAGGTTAAGGATTTGGGTGTCTTTAAGTATTTCCTTGGAATAGAATTTGCGAGATCCAAGAAGGACATATTTGTAAATCAACGCAAATACGCGCTTGATCCGCTAAAAGAGACAGGTTTATTAGGATGTAAAGCGGCGGAAACACCTGTGGAGCCAAATCTGAAACTTGAACCAGCCAAGGCTAAAGAAATGATAGACCGAGAAAGGTACATGAACGGACAAAGCATGTGGAAGTTGATAAACATTTCATCAAAGAAAAACTTGATAGTGGGCTGATTTGTATGCCGTATATTTCAAGTGATGAACAGGCTGCTGACATTCTGACCAAAGGACTGCAAAGAAGGCAATTTGACCGTCTAGTGAGCAAGCTGTCTATGGAAGATATCTTCAAGCCAGCTTGAGGAGGAGTGTTGGAATATCTAGAGTTAGCTGGTGTTGGAATGTGTAGAGTTAGCTGTCATAGCGATTAATTAGTGTTAGTTAGAGATAGATGTCATAGCTATTAATTAGTGTTAATTGTCATCTTGTTATCATCTAGCTATTAGTTACCAATTACCTATTAAATAGGTCCTCTCTAATTATGTTCCCGATGTATATAGATAGAAACCGATCGTAACTATTGTGAATGATGAATACATATGTGAGTTTTTTCTCCTTCCAACAATTATCCTAGGAAAGCTACACTGTGCGCCATTCTACAGCAGCCATTCTCCAAATTATCTGAGAAAAGGAAACAATTGTGGAATTCTTGCACGTGCCAATATGCTTCCTGCTGGAAACTTGCAAGGAAAAATGCAACTCACCACCTATTGGGCAAAAATGTCAAGACAATCCACACGACTTGGGCATATCTCCACTCCAATATAAACGAGTCTAGGATTTCCAAATTCACGGAGTACTGAAAATATAGGCTAGCTACCCAAGGGCATAATGCAATTCTTAATAGTATGCTTCGAATTCCATGTAGCATTTCCTTATCATGTCCCTTGCTGATTCTCGACTACCCTATAAATAGAGAGAATGCATCAACCTAACAGCTGGCTTTTAAGTCAAAATAGAAATCTAGCGTTGATATGAAGCAATAGCTTCAATAAAGGCTTCATGATGCCAATAGGCTCATGGCAAGCATATGCAATCAAATCAACGTCAACGTCAACGTCAACGTCACCTTTATCCCAAACTAGTTGAGGTCGACAATCGACGAACCCAAAAATAAATAAAATAAAAGCAAGACCAATTGAGGGACAAGAAATAATTATATAAAAATATATAAATATATATAGGAAAAAAGACTAAAAAGGACATCCGGAACAAAAGAATTCTGCCCCTCCACAATGCTAATAGCTTTCCTCCACTCCGTCCTACGACAAACCGTACACCAATCTATTTCCCAATTCATTAAATCTTGTTTTACTACTTTTCCCCAGGTAAGTTTCGACTAACCTCTTCCTTTTTTCATGTCATGCTCTCGGTAACAAACTTCTATCCTTACCGAAGCATCTAGGGATCTTCGAAGAATATGCCCAAACCATCTCAATCTATGTTCTCTCATCTTTTACGCCACCGGTACTACTCCAACTTTTCATCGAATATCTTCATTTCTTATCTTATCCATCCTTGCATGACCACACATCCACCTTAACATCCTCATTTCCGCTACTCTCATTTTAAGCTCATGTTGTCTCTGTGCTGGCCAACATTCAACTCCATATGGCATTGCGGGTCTTACTGTTGTTCTATAAAAGTTTCTTTTAGCCTAAGAGGAATTTTGTGATCACACAAAAACCCCGATGCATTAAGCCATTTCATCCAACCCGCTCCGATTTTATGGCTTACATCCTCATCAATCTCTCTCCCCTTTTGCAATATTGATCTTGGATATCTAAAAGCATCTTTCATGGGTACCTCCTGTCCAAGCATATTCACGCATTCTTGATCTCCTCCTCTTGCCGTGTCGAACTCACACTTCATGTATTCGGTCTTACTTCGACTTAACATAAATCATTTAGACTCTAATGTGCTCCTCCATAATTCTAATTTAGCGCCAATCCCAGCCCCGGTCTCATCAATAAGCACAATATCATCGACAAATAGCATACATCACGGCACCTCATCTTGGATATCTTTTATTAGCTCATCCATAACTAGGGCAAAAAGATAAGGGCTCAAAGCGGAACCTTGGTGCAAGCCTACTGTGATTGAAAAATAACTTGATGTGCCATTACAAGCCTTCACACATATAGGAACACCATCATACATATCCTTATTGCTTCTACATACTTTGAAGGTACTTTTTTCTTTTCAAGAACCCACCACAGAACCTTTATTGGAACCTTATCATACGTCTTCTTGAGATCAATAAACACCATATGTAGGTCCTCCTTCTTTTCTCGATATCTCTCCATCAACTGTCATATCAAGAAGATAGCCCACATGATAGATCTTCCTGGCACAAATCCAACTTGATTTACAAAGACCTTGGTCCCTATTCTTAAACGATGCTCAATAACTCTCTCCCACAACTTCATTGTATGGCTCATAAGCTTAATGCCTCTATAGTTGGAACAATTCTGGATATCTCCCTTGTAGATAGGCACAAGCATGCTCTTCCTCCATTCATCGGGCATCTTATTAACTTGGAGAATCTTGTTAAAGAGGTTAGTCAACCAACTTATTGCTACATCCCCTAAGCATCTCCACACTTCAATAGGGACACCATCGGGGTCCCAAGGGTTTACTAGTCTTCATTTTCTTTAATGCCTCCTTAACTTCATGCTCTCTAATTCTATGCACAAACCTTTTGTTTAAATCATCAAAAACGTCCTCCAGATCCACCTCACTTCTATGCAATCAAATGGTGCAAAGAAAAATTGACTAATTTACTCGTGCAGATTTTCACAATATTTGAGCAACTACCCCGTATAATAGGAGTTCATGCATCAAAAGAGTTAAATGTTACTTTCTAGTCAAATAAAAGGATCAAAGAAGGCCAAAATTGGGAGGGAACAAGTTAGAAATGAGGATCACATGTCCACTAAGTAGATAAAACATCTGGACTCCGGAAGTTGACCTCTCTCAGAGACTGCAAAATATAACAATTCCACGGCTATGCTACTACCTCAATTTACCAGGTGTCGATTATGTTCATCAGAGTTCCAAGTAGAACTTAATAGCTGCTTTCCTTTCATGTGTTAATGACACAATCTGGCTCATCAAATTTTTCATATCACAAGTAAATCATCTGACAACTACAGACCTCAGGCCCACCAAATACATCTCCACAACTGAACTAGAAATAAGCATTCCGCTGAAAAAGTCTGGATTTCATATTCAAGCCAGCTCGGTTCTTGAGAAAGGAAAATCACCAGCCCTTTCAAGTGCCTCACTGTCACGTTCTTCAGATAGGCCACTATACACAGGCCAGACATAGGAGGGCCATGTCAATCAGCCAAATGAAAGATAGCATCTACCAGGCACTATGCAAGTAGATAAAGGAACACATCAGCCAAACTTTGCAGTAGTTTGAGACACCATGAGTCTTTGATAACAGAAGGCATTTGTTTTTGCAACAGAAGCTAGTCAATAAATCTCCTAAACTTTCTAAACTCTGCTAAGCAAAAACTGTCACTGGGAACGATGACCTAGAAATGAAAACCTACTAGACAAGAATATAATCAAGACTAGCTCAGAGTGGAAAGGAACAAAATGTCACAAAATAACTTCAAATGGTACATTGATCACATGTACCTTCCACATGTAATAAGAGATGTGGCCTTCTAAGTAACTAGCATGGTCCCTGTCCGAAACATTAACCTGATTTTAGAGTGTAATAGAGTTAACAGTGAAATGAGGGCAATAACCATTAGAAGCGAAATTGAATTAACAGAATTACTTGAGTACCTCAAGTAGCACAGGACCATACACCTCCTTATTCAATGCAGATCGATGTTCTTGCAACCATTGATAAGCTTCATATATCTTCTCAGTTCCAGAATTTTTTAGCGCATGTAGAAGTTTGCTCTTTGTACTCTCCATATCCTTCAACCTACAAAAGATGCATGTGAAATACCGACATATATCCCAATTTAAACAGGGGGGAAAATTAGCAATCTTTTACAGGATTGAAGTGCATGACTATTACACCTGTCTAAACAATGCTGCAACGACATTTTAAGTTGACCCAAGGTTCTTTCCTGGTCTGACTTCCGCTGCCTCATGTTCCTCTCAGAATCTTCTATTTCTAGGATAGAAGCACGTAACTTGCTCTGACAAGAGAACAAACAAAGTATCAAGAGAAAAAGTATAGACGATGAATAAAGCTGGTAAGTTAATAAAATTCCAACAGTACTACGAATTGTTGACTTTTTTAATAAGATTGGCTATTTAATATGATTTATGTGACTATGGCATATAAGGACGCCATATCATGAGTGTAATTGGATTTCCTTCAAGAGGCACTGCTGGTGTTTTTGCAATATGCTATTTATTCAAGCTCCATACGATTTCAGCAGTCGGTGGCTCGTATGCAGTCAAATTTTTAAGTTCTGATTCAGCAGCAGCAAGCTCCTCCTTTGCTCTTAAGATTCTTTGCTGCCGAGATGCCTCTTGCTTCCTCAGATCCTGGATTTCCTTGTACTTTCCCTGTGCTTGCACCTCCTAAAAGCATAAAAATATGTTCGGCAAAAATAGAAAATTTTCAACTAAGAAAGTGACAATCACAATAAATTCCTTACACGATAAGAAATACAAATATAGCCACTTTACCAACTGGGTTTCCTTCTCCATAATTTCCAAGCGTCTCTTGGCGTTGTCACTTATAAGACTGCCAACTTTTTTACATTTAGCTTCCAGTGCCACTTTATCCCTCTTTTGTTTCCTACAACCAGTTAATACATCAGTCAATAATTAAGGTTCCGAAACAAGAGGAAAAAGCACAACAAAGCAGGAATTCAGTTTAAGCTTAAATCTCTGCCCAAAGAACAATTTTAACTTAACTCTAACTGCCGACAAAGAGAAGACATCGAGCTGCTATCCCTCCAACAATTTTTATATTTGAAGGAATAGAAACTTGAGGTTATTTTCCAGTCTAGAGTCTCATTTCTTTGATGTAAAGAAACGATAGCGATTCGAATACTTTGTTAGACTTTGTAGACTCTCCCCATCTAACTTTTCTAGAAGGGTGGTACCCCCTTGGTATCTCTCTTAGATTAAATTCTCTATTTCCTAAAAGAGAAAAAAAAAAATTTTGCCCATACTCACTTTGAACATCAAAATAATTCATTGACCTAATAAATAGAGCAGCCACATAATGGAAGTCAAGCTTCCTCAGCTTGGAAAGACTAAATCCATACCGTTCGATAAAATCCAAAGCCATCATCATGCAAAATTTTGCAATCAACATGAGCCACCAAAGTACAAAATAAGAATGAAAGTGACATGCATACATACACCAGTATCTTCTACTTCATTATATTTTAATCAAACTTGCAGTTGGTAAGATCAAGCACAATAACCAGAGATATCAGCTCAATTCACATAACATTAGAAATACTATAAAAAAAAAAAATGCTTGAAAGCATACCACCACAAGACCATTCCGTGATATAACGCATCTATGACAGCTAACCGTAGCGTATCTCATTCTGATTTCTGCAGTGTGACTTTAGCATACTTACCTTAAGAAATGTCATCAGCACTACAATTTGCATATTTTTCTTATATATAGTCCTCCTCAATTATAAAGATCTAGAAGTTTTTAAAAAAAATAGATCATGGGCCGTGAGAGAGACAACGGTCATCTCTTGCAGGCAAGCATTTTGGAGCAAAAATCTCATAGATAGACCAACTGCTGAAGATATCCAGAAATAACAAGGATGAAGTTGCAGAAGCCCAGTGACACCTCAAAGTGCACAATCAGCTACTACAATTGCCTAGTAAATAAGCAACCTCAAAGCGCACAATCACCATGATAATGCCCAAGCTGGAAATATATACAAATACTAGGACATTACGTAAGCTTAAGGGAAAATAATACAGGACAGCAATAAACCATTGATACTTTATATGATTGGGAGGTGAAACACCAACAGGTGAAGAAAATGAGTAGCAAACATGAGAATGACTAATTAGACATTCTGAAACTCGAGAAAAGAGAAAAGACTGGATTAGAAATGAAACTTTTCAAGGAAAAGTTGGTGTCCACCTACTAAGAATAAGATAAGAGAACCTCGTTTTAGATGGTTCGGTGATGAAATGATGACGTCCTGATGCTCCACTGATGACATAATCATCGGATGGAGCTTGGAGAAGAGACATAAAGAAAAGAAAAAAGACGTGGAATTCGACAATAAGGAAATAAATAGAGCACTTGAAACTTTCAGAAGACTATACACAGAATTGACCCAAAAGGATCCACGTAACCGACTCCACCTAATGACATAATACTTCTTTTGCTAGTTGTTCAAGTATATGCAACTTCCTACACACATGTAACAACAACCAAGGCTTTTCCAACCTAAGTAGGACTAGTTACTTGGATCCTCTATTTCATTACGCAACCTTCCAATACACACAAACACATATATCACAAGCTCATGTGGATAGTGAATATACATCCATTCTGCAAAAACAGACACATATACAGGTTCAAATAATAGTACAAATAACATATCCTCCACATCTGTTAGGCATTAGCACATTCACAGATCAAGTTACTTACTCAATGGGCTCTTTAAAATCATTTAAAGTCCTAGCAGCTTCATTTAATTTGTTCTTTGCCTCATTTTCCAGCTCTTTAGCCTTCATATATTCAGCTTTTTTCATGTCATACTTAAGCCATGGCAACTTCTTCTTCATCACCTTAGCCTGCAAATGATCAACAGAAGTATGTAAACATAGCAAATTGGAACAATATCAAGAAAAAATGGACACAAACCTTTTCTAGCAGTGCTTCCCTTTGTCGTACACGCTTAACATCTTTCTCTTGTTCAGCATTAAGGGACTTCAATTGATCCAGTGTTTCTCCATTTCTCTCAAGAGACTAAAACAAAGTGGAAGAAATTGGGAAGTTTAGTTATTTCAGAAACGTCTCACATCATTGACAGGAGGGAGAAAGAGAACAAGTATAAGACGGACCCGCTCGATAATCTTCAAGTCATTACTCTTCTGAATAAGAGCGTCATGCTGGATAGGAAGCTGAGGATCACCAACAGCCTTCTCCGTCTCTTTCAGAAGTTGCACAGGAGTCAACTTGGCAAATTCACAGACCCTGTCTTGCGGTAGAAACTACACAACCAACAGCCATGCACCAAAGAAAAAAGGATGGAGTAAACCATCCGAGAAAAGAGATGACTAGATTATGAAAGTTGCAAGCGACAGATTACCGAATAACAATCTGTTTCATAATTCGTTGTTGTATTATATGTAAACAAGCTATATGCAATTCACCAGCAAAAGACAATAAAAAGAGCAACATATCGACAAAAACCATAAAAAGGAGGAAGTTAAAAGAATAAAGCACAAACCAACATTACATATTACTCATACAAACAATCAACTAAATTAGATGTAGAAGAAGGACTGCATGCATTATAGAAGAGAACGATAAAATAGTGGTACCTCAATAAAAATACACATAAATTTGCATTTTCAACAATATCTTCTGTACAAGTTCTACAGGAGCACGTAAGCAGCAGTCTTTCCGAAAATAGAACAGAGCCAAACAAGGGTGATATCATAAAGGAAGGGCAGGTTGGCTTCTAGGATATCTATACCGAAAGAAAAGCAATACCCATAATTCTAGCTTCAAAGAAATTAATATAATCATCAGAATTCATTTTCGAGAAAGGATTTTCCTTCATTGTACAAAGAATGTGAAGAGATAGGCTGATGATCACAATATGTAAAGGGAAAAGCAGGTTGCCTTCAAGGATTTTTACACAAAGAAACAAGCAAGATTGGCAAATCTAGTTCAAAGAAATTATAGTAAGCATCGGACTCACACATTGCTTGTCTATGGGGTTTTAATAGGCCTTCTATTCATATGGCCTCCATCCACGTATCAACTTAAGCTCAGGGGTTGAATTTTGTAACATGGTACATGAGCCAAGTTCGCAGCACAACTATTTGTGTGCAAGGCTCCCCGTTCATCAATTTTACGCGCAGTTCACAGTCTGGTTTGCACGTGAAAGGGAGTGTTAAGGCATCTCACATCTCTTGTCTATGGAGTTTCAATAAACCCTATATTTCTATGTTCTACCTCCACCTATCAGCTTAAACTTTTGAATTGGACTTTCTTAACATCGTTCAATATAAGAATTTCATTCATCATGCCAAAGAATGAGAAGAGTTAGACATATGATTTGCCACATTATGATATCTTAAGACTAAAATCAGGACATTTACGCAGAATCAAGCTAGACCACAAGTTTAGCTTCAACCAATTTGCAGAAAGCATCAAAATTGGTTTTCAAGACAGCAAGTTTGATTTATTGTGCCAAAAGACTGCTTGCTATGTACCAATATTTTAGGGGGCAAACCTGAATCTTCTCTTTCATCGCCTTATTGTGGCACAACTGGCTTGAAAGAATTTGAAGGCTCAGGTTAAGCCTAAGATGCTTATGAAATTTATAATAGATGCGAGACTACTACCTAGTTATTACTTGTCTCCCTTATTTGACAAAATTCCCCTATTCATCTTAGAATTCACCATGCATACACCATGTGTACTTGGTTTCTTCTGTCTCCATTCCACAAAGCAATCTAATTACGTAAAGAATAAGCAAAAGAATGTTAGTCCGAATATAGAGCACCCTTAATGCTGAAACCAAACTTACTTGAGTTAAATTGTTGACTTGAATATTGAATCTTTGAGTAACAGCAAGTATCTCTTTCTTGGGAACCGCTTTGCCTGAAACATGGCATGTATCAGCAAGTAGACAGCATATCTACTAAGCATTGCCAACAAAAATGGTCTGATAACAACCAAAATGGGTGACAACAGTCAGTCTCATAATGTCAATTTGCCACGCCAATAAACCTAGAAAACATATATCTCAAGAGACAACTCCACCAGCATTATGCACATATGTGGAACCATAGTGGCAGTCTACTTCATACAGGCCTCCATATCTCAACTAAACACGATCATCGGGGAAACAAAGTGCTAAATGGTGAATGCGGTGGAACAAACCCAAGTTCCATTGCATGTCAATCAATAGATGTCTTACCATTAAACAACCACTCGGAATTGTTCTGAGTACTTATTTTACGTGTGATGATAATATGTTCCTCCACCGTCTCCCCTCTCAAGGAAATTTTAATGTATCCATTGTCCTCTCCGCGCTTCACATATGCTCCAACACTCGTTGCTCTTCCAAGTAGCTGCAAGTAACATAATTCTGAACAGATTATAGATGCACTTGTGCGTGGTGCACCTGCACACACGCTCGCATACACAAACAGACACCAGCACGCATGGACCCACACCATATGTAACAAGCTAAAAAGTGATCGAGTTCCGAAGATAACTAACCGAAGGGTCGCCTCCAAGACCTAAAGCAATGGCACATACAACAGAACTCTTCCCAGAACCGTTTGGACCAATCACAAGGTTCAATCTTGAGCATGGTTTGCATTTCAAGTAATCAAAAGTCATAAAATTACGAAGTTCAATCTCAACAATATTCCCGGGCAAGTAATCATCTTCTCCCCTGAAAGAAAAGTTCAAAAGCAGGTTTAACTCTCTGGAATTGTAGAATGTGCCATCAATTTGGAAAATGACAAAGAAGAAAAAAGGTATCCTTGGTGTGTAAAAGAGTATGATGATTAGTAGGAAGACTACATTCCCACAACTAATTCCAATCATGCGTCCAGTCAGCAGACAAAGCTTAGCGCTATCTGAGATACTTGGATTGGCTGTTTGACAAGAACTTCACATAGCTTCTGTGCACAGACCTGACATCGCTTCAGGGTTGCCTACGTCCCACTATGCCTAAGTTAATTTTTTTATTACACAAGCTTAAGCACCATGTTGGCTCACAAACCTCCACGCTGGATGTCGGCTATCCTTACCATCCATTTCTTTTCCTTTTTCGGGGCAAGTCACCCATTCAATCCACTAGCTTAATCTTCGACAGAATTACCTACTTGTCCACCCAATCAACAGATCAAATCATCTACTCTTATCAATTTCTGTTCCTTAGAAAATATTAGTCGACTGCTTTTGACGTCCTTCAAAAAGCATTTGTATAAGATGATAATGATTTCCAAGAAAACATCTTCAAGTAGCGCGAATCTAGCACCAGCTTATTTGGTTGATCCGGCCATCACCAACAAAGAAAGGGAAAAAAGAAAAGAAAAAGATTGGCTCGAGTCCTGGTTCTTGTGGCGGCAATTCTTGAAGGACGGGATTTAGGAGGACGACGGAACGAATACGAACAAGCACAAAAAGCTCCACAGAGAGAAGGGAGGGATAAGAACGCGGACCTGACGATCTTGGGGCGTTTTGCCGGAGGCTCGGCCATTAGTCGCTTCGCACTCGTTGAACGGCTTTGAACTTGAGAGGCTGGGGCGTCGGTGAAACCCTAGGGAATGCGGATCAAACCATGGCGATTAGCAAGCAAGGGCTTCCCGGAGAGAGGCGAAGCATCCCCAGGGATCGGAGAAGCAAGAATTGGCGCCAGTCGAGGGAGTAGCCGTTCTTGTGCGGCACAACATTGAAGGAGTGATGTGACGTGAGTCGGGCTGGTCTTACACCCGGACCTTTGGCCCTCAAGAATTAAATAAGTGGGTCGGATAGAATATATCCGACCTATATTAATTCATTTAATATATTTTAATCGATATTTATACAATAAAAACTTAATAATTTATACTTAATATGATTTACGATTGACTCATATTCGACCCAACTCATATTAACATCTTCCGTCCTTTTTCGCTGTACTTTTGCCAGCTGCTGCTACCCATCTGCCCCTTGTCATCGGTTGCTTGCCTGCAGTCGTCGCCTGCTACCGTCCGCCCACCATCGCCCCAAGAGAAGAAAGAAGAGGTCCGTCTATTTCCTATACTTTTTTTTGGGGGGTATTTCAAGGATTCAACTTTTTAGAATTTTGGGCTCTTCGCTTTTCATTTGATAAATATCTCTCTCTCTCTCTCTCTGTCTCTCTCTCACAGAACAATTGAATTTTGCCTATGATTCTCAATTTCACCATAAAAGAATCTCCTCGAGCTCTCTCGCTTTCGGATTACCAATTCCTCCATCGAGTTCACTAAGCACTGTCGATTCAACTTAGGGCCTTAGGCGGCTTTCCGGCCTTGCTGGGTTTGGTCGACTTGCGGAACGAGATGATGGTCCACCTGTGGAGCTTTGGGCTGCCGTTTCTTTCGTCGGTCTTGTGGGTCGTCACTCGTCAGCTTCGTCACGGCTTCTTGGAACTTTATTTTCGAAGACCCTGTTTCTTGTCACTGAGGAGTTAGTCCTCTCTCTCTCTCTTCATCTTCACCAACATATACGAATCCCGACGATTGAATCGAAGGACTAGCGTCGAAGGTGCATGATTCCCGGGGGGGGTGGGGGTGGTGGGAGAAGAATAGGATTGTTTGGCAGATATATGGGGGGTCAGTTGGGTTCGGTGCTGAGATTTAGTAGGGCCCGAGATTGTTGCGGCAATGTTATTGAACTCCGAAACAGAGACGAAGACCGAGTCTCGGTAGAGAGAGAGAGAGAGAGGCGGCAGGGGCAGGTGGTGGGCGGAGGCTGTGGTGGGCCTGCGATGGGGGTGAGCAGTGGTGGCAGGCGAGCGGTGGCGGTGGCGGGATGCTTGGAAAGCTATATTCCATAAGTCAAAATGGGTCAAAAATCGATTAAGTTAAAATCCATTAAAACCCATATCTGAATAGGATTAATAATTTTTTTCAAATTTAGTGAACTTATATATGATCTAAGTATATAAAAGTGAGTTAAAAAATGAGTCATTCACACCTCTAGTCCTCATGTACAAGTTTTTTTTTGTTTTTAAATTAGACTTTTGATCCACTTGCTTTTAGGAACGTTCAATTTTAATCCATGTACCATTGTTTTCGTTTTAAAACTAGCCTTCCTATTATTTTACAAGGAAAAACTGTTGTCTTCCATCATCTTAACGCATGATCTTACGAGAATGTCGAATTAATTCCAATTTACAAATTTTGCCGATGTAATCAAAAGTCTTAGTAAGATAGAATGCCATTATAACTTGTAAGCAAGTCTTTACAATCAATATGGAATAACCAATGGTACCATACTATAGTGATTTCTCATAGAATCTCTAAACTATTTTAGTTTTAGCATAGCGATTTAAAATTGTGGTTACATTATTTGAAAAAATAATCTTTATTAAAGTAGTCCTAGATAGTAGATACTATTTGTATATGGATCTACACTGACAATGTGAATGTTAAATTGTCGCATACGTTGGAATTGTTAACGGGGTTATCAATGAGATTGTGCACTCTTGTAAACATAGGAATCATCAATTAATAGTTTATTTCGACTTGATGTTAAGAAATTAAACTTTTCATTGAAATAATTTAAATACAAACTTCATCGAAATAGTTTAAGGAATACATTCTTAAAAGTACGAAAACCAAAAATGTAACTTTTTTTTTTTTCAGAAACTTGCACGGTTAAACGCCACGCGTTGGTTTACTGATTCTGACTCAATATATTCCGTCCACGTTCAGACGAAAAGTTGAATTCTGTCTTGCAAAGGACCCAAACCCCGATAGAGGTATCTTCTCCTTCTTTGAAGTCTCTCTCAGCAAACATAATGCATGCTTATAGGTGATCCTAAAGTTAATTTGCAAACACAAGAGTAAACCCGATCGATCATATAAATTTTCTAGGAAGGGTATGTTTCGACAGCCAAAATAGCCAGGCACAACCAACCTTGTGATCAATTGGATGTCCTTTGCAGAACATAAGGAAGATTGAATGTTCTAGCTGATCAATCATTATGATCTGTCTGTAGATAACTGTAGCAAGTAGATGGAAATGGAGGAGAAGCTGAAGAGAGGGGGTGCTTCTGTCCAAGCACTGGCGGATAGTATTTCTTTTATAAACTAACAGAAGGTGCTGGTTCAACATGTACATCTTTCTCAGATGTGTATTCACTAGGATTACATTCTCTCTGCAGTGGAATCAATGGAGCCATTGTCACTCTGATTTGTGTAGATTATGGAGGATATACAACGAAGCGGACGACAGGAAAATGCAGACGGAATAGCTTAGCAGATCCAAGCCAGTCGCTATTGTCACCATCTTGCTCCTCTCAAACATCTTCACTAGAAGGATCATGACTATAACATGTCCCACTTTCGTCTTCAGCTCATCGAGTGAACAGATTTTCATCCACTTAGGCCGCTCCTTCATGCCAAAAGAAAGAAAAATCAGAGATACTATTAGAGATAACCTAGGAAAAGCTGGA
The DNA here is from genome assembly GCF_020921035.1 of Rhodamnia argentea. Classification (NCBI taxonomy): domain Eukaryota; kingdom Viridiplantae; phylum Streptophyta; class Magnoliopsida; order Myrtales; family Myrtaceae; genus Rhodamnia; species Rhodamnia argentea. Next base: position 424,775 of record NC_063154.1, on the reverse strand, counting down.
GATACAAATGGCAAAGCATAAAGCCCAATTAAGAAGTTTGTCATTAACCACCAAGGCTATCTAAAACAACGGAAGATCGTCCACAGAAGCACTACCTGCCACAAGTTGATGTGTTGAAACCTCTTAGATGAACATTTTTTTCAGTGTTTAATGCTCTCAGCAAGAGCATGTGAAGTGTCTGTCTTAGTGGCAGCAGCTCAACACTATGATGAAACATTTTCTTAGTGGGGTATGATACAAGCCAATGCTGATATAGCAGAACGATGTCCCCGGAGTACATGAGTTCGAAGCTTACCTTTAGAGCAAACATCCCAAACAAAGAAGATCCCTTGAGAGCACGATCAACAGAAGATGGTACATCAGGAGATACATTACTGATAAATAATCCATACAAGCCCATACCAAATATTAGCATGACAGTTCCGGCTAGATAAACATCTGTATCAGACATATATTATCGGCGTCAGCTTGAAATGGGGGGAAAAGAAAAATGGAAGAGATGGGAAGAATAATCAGTTCAAGAAACAGAACACGTGCTTTGCAAGGATGACATAAAAGTGCAATGTCGGTATTTGAAACTTCATTTTTGAAGACATTGCAGCATGATTGTGGGAACCAATTCTTTTCATACTCTCCATGCTGGATGGGAATTTATGTACAAGGCCATGATGATTGGAACACAGTACCCAACATAAATTGCCAATATTATATTTGGTAGCTTTTATCCCATCCAAGGATTTATTTAGTATGGAGGAATTCAACTAAACAGAATTAGACATACAAAGAGATGAAACATAGAAATACATTCTGACGTCGAGAGGAACGAGCGGAAAAATTCAGTATCAGAAATTCCAAAAGTTCAATGAGTTCGCATGTTCAAGATGATGCTTGTTAAAGTCAGGAGATAAATCAATATATCAGGCCCTCACCAATGGCTTCAACCAGTTTAAGAACCATCTGTCCAGTGTGAATTCCTTTCACGCAGCTTGTCCAGTACACTTTATATGCTTCAATAATGTAAACACTACCCTACACAGATCAGAGGCAATCATATTCTGCACCACATCGAGGAGAACTTGGTTTGAAAAAATAAAAAGAGATCTTCTCATCAGACAAAACTCAATATGAGACTAGAAAACCACAAAAACTTGTATAGAAAAGGATCAAAACCCATCCTCCGGGTTCAGACAACAAGAGATTGTGCAGAAAGGGGCTCGATAAGGCTTCTATTTAATCAGCAAAACACGAGTTAGGAAGTGAATTAAATAAATCTAAGTTGGAATAGAGTACGAAATGCATGTAACTAGAGATGCAGTGCTAACAGTTAAGCATCAAATTAATTTGTTCCAAATCCCCAAAAATAACAATAGAAATTGTGAAGGATAAAGCATCTTCAAGTGTTATGTGTGTGTCACTGACCCGAAAAAAAAAGTGTTACGTGTGTCACACGAGGAACCATGATGAGCTGCAAGTAGCTATATATCTATCAGTCAAGAACTTGGTTACCACTTGGAATACAAATAGCACTTGCAACTCAGCAAAATCAAGAAATGCATCATTCCCTTCACCCCTATTATTGGGTTGACAGATGAAGTTCTCCCATTAAGTATCTAGCTTGCAGCCTCAGCGATATTCATCTCAGCATAATACGAAAACTATCGCTGGAAAAGTGTATCGGGATTGGGCAATGCGTTTGATTTTAAGGTTCAAAACATTTAACCAACATGGGCATTGAGAGTATCAAGAGGGCTTACATTTAGGAAGCACAAAATCGAACCAGCCAATGAACCTCCAACAGCCAAGAGTGCCAAGAAGCGGAAGTCAAAGATTACCTGCTCAGCAGTGGAAAAATACTCTTTGAACAGAGATGCACTAATAAAGGCAATCAATGGGAAAGAATCCACTGGTCACGAAATCAGAAATAAAGAGCCATATCCAGTAAAGCATTAAAATCAGGCACAGGTCATCATAAGTCCAATTGCAATAGCTTTTGCAGTCGATAATACATCCTTCAATTCATCGAGACCTTCAGTAATTAAGCACACATGCTCAGTAAGTAAAGCAGGTTCTCAAACATTCAAAACCACCAAACCCAAATCCCCGAAGCTCTTGCTAATTCTACGTAGCTGAGCAAATAAACAAACTTCGTACAAGTAAGGAGCGACAATTGATCAAAGACAGAGCAAACAATCGAGTGAGTGGACAAGCTGAAGAACTCACTTTTTCGATGTTCGACTCAGCGGCCTGAACGAAACGGAAGAGGGAGCTGCTCTTGGGGATAGGGGGTGCGTACTGGAAGCTCTTGTCCGGTGCTCTCGCGGAAGACAAGGTGGCTCCGATCGGGTTCGAGGCGGCGGACGGCGAAGGCAGCGGCGACGAATCGGGAGACGCCGATGGCGTGGTAGAGGCGACGGGATGGAAAAGGCAGCGCCGTTTCCATGGTTGGTGGCGGTGAGCTTGCGGTCGTACGGACAAAGACACAGGTGATGCAGAGACCGAGGAGAAGAGAGCCATCGGACACAGAGACAAACGAGCGCACAGACAGACAGAGGGAAGGTGGAGATTTTTCTTTCAATTATTGTGGCGGGTGACCGTTAATTTATCAACGGTGGAGATCGCATCAGGATGCGCACTGCGCTTGTACCGGTCGAACTGCAGATATTTATACGTGCCTACCAAAACCAAAATCAATTTATTCAAGTTAATACAAAATTTTAAGACAAAAAAAAAAGTTAATTCAAAATTTTACTAACCAATATTATTCTTAGTAATTTTTCACTACTAAAATTACTAAATCTCATTAACAGTTAAAAATTTAATAAGTACCTTTAAAAATCATTTCTCGTTAGGGCAAAAAAATTTCTTACTTAAGAAATTAAAGACTAACACTTTCTTGTGGTAAAAGTCTTAACGTAATCTTAAACCTTTCTAAAAGTGTAGTCAAATCCTCTCGTCTGAAATTGCTGACTCAGTATCCAGTTATCATCTAACAATCTGACGTGAACAAATTACTCAACACGGTGCCGTTTTGTTAACTTTTTTTTTTGAATTATTAACTTTTATTTGAGATCACGCACCGTAATTTGGCTGACATACCAACGGTCAACACATTACAATACAAACTTACTTTAATCACTTATCAACTTTTTTATATTGACCACATTTGTTTATACTTCAAAAATTGCCAACTATTTTAATAATCTACCAAAATTTGCTTTTGCGCCTTAACAAGGTATTGAAGTTACTTTCTTTCGGCCAAAAAAACAGTTACTGGCTTTTATTCGAAATTACCAACTTTCATTTGATTGATGTGCCAAGCATGATAAAAAGTTAGTAGTGACTAAATAAGGCGTAGGTAAACCACAAAATAAATGTTGGTAGATTATTGAAGTAGTTGGCAATCTTATGTTGCTACTTTTCTGTACCTTATATTAAAAGTTAGTAAGTAACCAAAATTAGTCGATATCTAATGGGACGAAGGTTGGTCCATCAGTCAAATTAAGGTTGGTAATTTTGATCCAAAGTCGATGACTTTAAAAATCTTGGAACTATAAAAGAAAAAAATGCTAGCAAGTGACTGAAATTAGTTAATATCATTTTTGCAACAGATGTTGGCACGCCAGTCAAATCAAAGTTGATAATTCCGCATAAAAGTTAGTAATTCCGCGACATTGATAATAAGCTTTAGAAATAAATGTTCACAGATTGTTAAAATAAGTGACAATTTCTAATGTACAAATAAGGAACACCAGAATCGCCCCCTTGATGCAGTCTATAGACAGATAAAGAAATATAGTACTACAGCACATATAGAGTTCATTATTTGTTGGCACGACCCTGACAGTTGATGCTTCATGCTTGGCCTGATCAAGGGTTCAAGTTTTCCAGAACAAGGATCAAAAACCATTTACCTCCGGCCTCGTCGCCTATTTCTCCGAAGCTTTGCCCTCCCGTTTCCAATCGGCAACCACCTCTCGGCAATTCTATCTATAAAATCAAAGTATACACAGGCCCAAGAACTTTTGACGTGCAGTACAGCAGCTAGAACTAAGATGCCAGCAGCAAATCCAAGACCAACGCTCAAGCAAAACCACTTATCGATGAGTTCATCGTCGCCACCACCTTTGGTTGTCCCTTGTTTGTCAGGTTCATCTGCTAGACACGTGACATTAAGGGGAGCACCGCAAAGTCCCGGGTTCCCATAGTATGAAGAAGGTTCGAATGTCGTCATCTGTTGTGTGTAAGGAATCTTGCCCGAGAAGTCATTGTCAGATAAGTTCAGATAACTCAAAAACGACAGCGATGACATGCTTTGAGGGATTGTGCCAGAAAACCTGTTGCTTGAAAGATCAAGCGATGCTAATTGGCTCATGCCCGAAATGCTTTCAGGAATCTGACCTCCAATGCCATTCCTTGATAAGTTCAGAACCATCAAACCAGCCAGTTTCATCATTTCTTCTGGGAATTCTCCATCCAAGTTATTTCCAGAGATGTCTATGCTAGTGACAAGGGAAAGAGTCTTGGTGTACAGTTGGGGCCGGTTTTTCATGTTCACAATGAAGTTCTCTTCATAGTACATGCCTCTGTACTTCCCGTAAAAGAGGTACTCGTTTCTAGCTTGCCCTTCCACCATTGCTTTAAGATCTCCAAAGCTTGTAGGAATGTTACCAGTCAAATTGTTTTCTGCAAGATCCAGGACTTGCACCGAACTCAAACTTGAGAGCTCGTGAGGAATTTCTCCAGAAAATGCATTGGACCTCAAACTCAAAATTCTTAACTTGATGAAACCCCCCGCCATCCATGCAGGTATGGTGCCGTTCATTTGGTTGTTGCCAAGATCTAGTGTTTCTAAGCTCGACAGATTCTTGAATGAAGATGGAAGGTTTCCTGAAAACTTATTGTCGCTCAGGTGGAGTGACTGAAGCTGTTGTAATTGGCCCAAAGACGCAGGTATCAACCCCGATAAAGAATTATTTTTCAGGTCTAGTACCTTCAGGAGTGAGCAGTTCCCTGTGCTTGGAGGAATGTTTCCACTCAAATTGTTGTTTGCCAGGTCGATGACCTGAAGCAATTGCATTTCTCCTATAGATTCTGGGAGCTGACCTGTTATTTTGTTAGATGAAAGGGAGAGGAAGATCAAGTTCGGCATGTGTTTGCTTAAATTTTGTGGGATACCACCGGAAAATTGGTTGTAAGAGAGGTCTAATAATTCAATTTCAGAAATGGGAAGAGGTAACGGTCCCTGAAAAAGGTTAAAGCTGAGATCAACATCTGCAAAAGGAGCTATTGGCAATGGATTAGGTAATTGGCCCTGCAGCTGATTTAGAGACATGTTTAGGAGAGAGAGATTGGAAGAAATATCCCAAAACCAGCTTGGCACAGGCCCCGAAATGCTCGCATTTGAAAAACCAAGATACATTATCTCATTTTGATATCTGAGCCAGGCAGGGAAAGACGGACCAATTCGGCACGACCCCATGCCAAGATTCCGAGCTTGGAACGGAGGCATCCAATCTGCACTGACATTTAAAGTGAAAGAGTTGGATGAGAGTTCTAAGATCTTCAATTTTCCTAGACTTGCAAAATGTTCTTCGGACAGTTCACCTGACAAATGATTGAAAGATACGTCGAAAGTGTCCAGCTCTGAAAGCTGTCCCAGATCAACGGGAAGAGCCCCATTCAATTGGTTCCCACCAAGCCCCAGATTAGTGAGGTTTTTCAGCGTCCCAAGAGAAGAAGGAATCGGCCCTTCAAGAAAGTTATAGTCGAGAGTAAGTTCCTCAAGGTTTTTAAGTTGGCCCAACCAGCTTGGAAGATAACCACTTAGCCGGTTGTTGCTCAATCTCAAGAACCTCAAACTAGGCAGAGAACTCTTGGAAGCACAAGTTTCGGATCCCCTCTGGAGGATTTCTGGCAAACTACCTGTCAAGTTATTGCCGGACAAATCAAAATTAACTAAACCGCAAAGTGAACCGATGGAGCTCGGTATTCCTCCCCTGACCATATTGTCAGAAAGGTCAAAATCAGTAAGAGTGGTCATGTTTCCAATAGAACTGGGAAGTCTTCCGTGTATTTTGTTAGCAGCCAAATTCATAACTTCCAACTTTTCCCATGATCCTTGGAACAACTGAGTGCAACTGGCTGAGAGGTTATTGTTCCCAGATAGAATTAGGACTTGCATATTCGGTAGCTCGCCTAGACCAGGAAGGACCCTTCCATATAGACTGCTATAACTCATGTCAACACTAACAAGGGTGCTTATATTCACAAGCCATCGAGGGAACTCTGAATTGAAACTGTTGAAGCTGAGGTCTATAACAGCAAGTGAAGTAAAGTTCACCAAACCAGGTGATGATATCGAACCAGATAGGCCACAATTGGACAGATGCAACCCGGACAACGACGGAAACCCGTTTAGCATGCTGATCCACTTTGAACTGACCATTGAGAGGTCCACTCCATCAAGCGCAAGATATTTCAGAGAACCAAGCGCAGTTATCCACCCAAGATCATTAGCACTTAAACCAGAAAAGTGAGAAGAAAGGTCAAGATACTGCAAGTTCGACAAATTTCCTAGATCTGGAGGAATTGCACCACTAAACCCGGCATTTGACAGGTTTAGGTACCGCAGGTTCCCCAAAGAACCAACAAATTCAGGAAGTGGAATACCATCAAATTTATTTGAGCTCAAGTCCAAGTATCTCAAAGACTTGAGTTGCGCTAATGAAGGTCTAATTTCTCCGCTTAGGTTCCAATAACCGTGCGTACCAGAGTTTGGTCCATATGAGCCCTGAAGATCAATGCTTATTACTCCTCCGGTCCTCTCATCGCAGCCTATTCCTCGCCACCGGCAACAATTGCTTCCTTGCCATGAAGAGAGGTGATTCTCAGGATCTTGAAGGCCATCTTTGAAGTCACTTAGAGCTTTTCTATCAGACTCTGAGCAATTCCCAGGAGGGGTATTGCCATCACAAGGCGATAGCCATGCTAAAATGGAGATAGAGAATAGCAAAATCCAAAGTGATGAATCTCTTTCCATCTGGATCATAAGATGTAAAACTGTAGGTGTTCAGTACAAGTACTAATAAACTGGGACTAGATTATATATAAATTGTTTGGAGTAAAAGAATCAGTGGGATAAACATGAAATGTCCTGAGAATAAGTCAAAGAGCTTTGGCTTAATAACTTCTTTGCGAGTACAGTACTCAGGCATGGAATTTAAAAAAGTTCAATGAGTTGAAAACAAACGCCATGTATTATATTTTATCCATTGTGAGGTTTTAGAGTCAAAGTCAGGCTTTTATGGATTCACATGATCTGGTCATCCCAAGGGAAAAGTGTCGGAAAAGTCCTAAACCTATTACATTGGTACCAATTTAGTTGTAAATATTTTAATTATGCAAATTCAATCCTAAACATTTTGACCTAGAGCCAATTCAGTCCTTCCGCCTAATTTTAGCCGGATATCGTTGATGTGGATTTTTTTTTTTACATTATTTTACTAATTTTCAAATTTTTTTATTTTTCTTGCTTTCTCTTTTCTTTCTTTTTCTCCTCTTTCCTCTGGTGGCTTGCGAGGGCGAACGCTGGCAAGGCCAAGCATTGCCAAGGGGAGGACGACCTCGTCACCTGTTGCCTACTCTAAGGCTGGCCTCGCTAGGCATCACCTTAGCCTAAGCAACGCTTGGCCCGCCCGGCATTCGCCCTTGGTGGCCATGGCCATGCCGGGCACAATCGGAAAGAGGAGAAAAAAGAAGAAATAAAACATAAAAAGGATCGAAAAATATAATTAAAAGATATTCACGTTAGTAATGGCCGTGCCCCGTGGGCCAGCTTGCGTCCACATCAGCAATAACTGGCGAAAATTAGTCGGAATGACTAAATTGATTCTAGGTTAAAATGTTCAGGAATAAATTTACACAAGTAAAAGGTTTAGGGCTAAATTGGCACCAATATAATAGGTTTTGTATTTTTTTTTTTTACACTTTTTCGATTATCCCATTCTTGTATCAAGATCAGATCTCTTATGATATTGTGCCATCGCATATGCTGACCTCATTTTTCAAGCACTACATCAAGTCGGATTTTAAAGTTCCTCCTTTTTCACTCACAAAATAAAATAAAAACAAAATTCTCGACTAGCACACTTCCTGTAAGAAAAAATTTCATCTTGAACCCACCCAGTACCTTCCTTGATGCCAACCATGAACACAGGACTTGGAGACTTGGAAAGAAGAGGGTTGTCAAGTTGCTATGTACCTTTTGAAGGTTTAAGTTGATGGAAAGAAAAGAAAGGGGTTTAGAAATTAGTGGGACATTGTCCCATTTTGTTCCCATCTTTCTCTATCTCTCAATCATCTTTCAAGCACAATAAAACATTCAACAAGTCTTAGTCTTTGGACGACGGCGACGTTTTTTTCATTTTTTTATTTTCGTGTGTGTGGATATTTCAATGGTTTTGAAATATTCTAAAGTATCTGCTTTCATAGAAATGATGAGAAGCTATTGTTTTTGTAACGGTTTTTTACCGTCATCGATTTGTGACGGTTCTTGTCCGTTATTAATCTATTACGGCTTTGTAACTTTTGATTTATATCTCCATAGATCCTCTTTTATTCTATCACATCTTTATAACGTCATCATTTTAATAATTACCATTTGATTTATAACGGTTTCTTAACGATTCTCTTTTTTGTTTGAGTATAAAATTGAACTTCAGATCACAATCTTTGAAGATATACGAATTAAAAGAGAAATTCTTTTTTCACTCTTGTTCCACTTATATTTCCTTTCTTAACAGGATTATACATATAATGTTTTTTTTATGTTCCTTCTATTATTCCGTTTGGAATAAAGAAAAAGGTATGTTGTATCTTGGGAGCATAGCCACCAGAGCTTATCACATCGAATTTCGTACTCCGAAAGTGGAATTATCGTTAAGAATATTGCTTGCACGTCCTAGAAATTCTCATCCTTTTCAGCATATTTCTAACAATTCTTGTTTCTTAACGATGGTTGGTCTTATCGTTTGGAATAGTTAGCCAATAAAAAATATATTCGTCATCTACAATAATTTATGTCTAAATATTTTTGTGAATAAGCGATATAAGTAATCGATTTTAGGAAATTATTTACCAAATTGTGAATTTTTCTCGAAACAAACAGACCCTTGAACTCATTTCAAAATCAAATTGCTAGAGAGTGGTCGCTATCAAGTAGAGCCGTCAATATGGGTCAATGACCCATTATTTACCCATATCCTATACAATGAGTTGTATATAGGTTCTAAGTTTTTAAAGGATCGAATGAAAATAAGTAAAAAATATTTAAGTTGAAACACATGGTTAAAAAATGGGTCACACACTTAAACCCATTTTCGACCCATATTAGACCCAGTTTTGACTGATAAGGGCAGCTCCCACAAGTTGCAAATGGGCTCGGGGCCTCAAAGGCCCAACATAGTTATTATTTTTTTTTTTATAAGTGAATGAAATAAATTAGAAAAGAAAAATATAATTAATAAATATAAAAATTGTTGGTCGACCGCCGTCCCTAGATATTGCAGCCATCTGCCTCCGTCGACCAACCGCCGTCGATTGCCACTGTCCACCGGTCACTAGAGAAAAATAAAATAAAAAATACTTTTTAAAAAATTAAAAAACATAAAAAAATTGAAAAAATCCGAAAAATTTAAAAGAATTAAAAAATTAGGAAAAAAATTCACTAGATTTTTTATTGCATGAAAGTATCTCAGTAATATCATTTTTTATTTTATTTACTAATTTTTTATTGTTTAATTTGTTTTTTTATTTGATGTGAAGTTTTCATCTAAAATAGATTTAATGAGTTATATAGATTTTCTTAGAATATTAGTGAGATTTGGTAGTATGGGTCGGTTGCGGGTTAGGTGGGGTATGGGTCATTGAATATGGGTTAAAATGGGTTAGACGGGTCAATATGGGTCGGACCATATTTGACATAACCCAAACCCGACCCCGACCCACCCATTTTACACATCTACGATTAAGCAAGGCAAGTGCCATACTTAATAATGGCATTCAAATTAAAACAAAAGCATGTTACCGACGTGTTAAACTTACCAAACATGAGTCGGTACTATCGTATAAGACTTAAAGCTTAATATCTTACAAAAAATTATTTAAACGGTTGGTAATTACAAAATAATCCAGTCAAAATTGGTAACGAACTCAAATAAAGTGAGTGCTTTCATGTAAAATTTGATAGCTTAAATTCACGGATAATGTTAGTAAATTAGTGAAATAATTAGTAATCCATACGTGGTCGTAATTTGTTATAAATGTTCCGAACTTAACATTGATAATCTCCCAAATAAGTGTGGTTAAATTGTTGGAATTAGGTGATTTTTTATAGGAGATGGTATCTATGCAGATATCCACAGATAAATATCGATAGTGTTGATAGTTCAATTAAATAAGCGTTAGTGAGGCTAAAAGTAGATGGTAACCTCATCCATGAAAATGCGGTAAATCATTCGCATTAATATTGGTAATTTGCGGTCACAGAGTCATCTTAATTCGACAGTAAATTCTTATAAAAAAATATTGGTGAGTTCTTAGAACAATAAAAAAGTTGATAATTGAAAGTTTGCAAACTTATATAGTTTTATTTAATTTTAATATGTTAATAAGCCATGCAAATAATATAACTAATTTACATAATAGATTGTAGTTTAAAACAGTCAAATAATTGATCGTACTTTCCCAAAAATTGTTAATTATTAAAGGCTAATTACTGTTGTACTTTAATAAAATTGTTGTCAACTTCTTAAAAAGTTATAGGTTAAATAGGTTTTCAATCAAAATTTTGTTACCGACAGGTTTGAAATTTACCAAAGCTCCAGAGGAATCTCCCCATTTTCATACACGGAACACCAGAAATCTGCTTCTTGGGTCTGATTTATGTAGCCCTTCTTGGGCCTGTGGTTTGACAGAGGAGCCCAGATGTATAACCGCTTGAAAGTGCGCATATAGTTCCGACGACTAATGTCCAGAACCAGACATTAGAAAATACCTTTGGGCGGCTTTCTTCAGCAAAAGATGCTCCAAGAGCAAAACATGCTCCATGTCTGGCCAAGGCTAGTCATCTAGGAAAGACAAGAAGCAATAAGTTACTTAGCTTTTCTGGTGCATCTACATCACAGTCCAGCTACCAAGAAAGTCTGCTTAAGTGTGCCATTCTGTGAAGCTTTCTGGCGAGGGCAGAGACCAGTGCCATAGCTCAGAGAGAGTAAGAGAGATGAAGGTGGTGTGTGTGACAGGAGCATCAGGATATATAGCCTCATGGTTGGTGAAACTCCTGCTACAAAGTGGCTACACCGTCAAAGCAACTGTTCGTGACCCGAGTCGGTTCAAGACCCTTGATTACATTCATACGTGACATCGTTTTAATGGCTTTACCATTCCAAATCATTACAAGAAGTTATAATTTACATGTACCAGGTGATACAAAGAAGACCGGGCATCTGCTTGCTCTAGATGGAGCCAAGGAGAGACTTCATCTTTACAAGGCAGACTTACAGGAAGAAGGATCTTTCGAGTCCGTTGTTGATGGATGTGATGGTGTCTTCCACACTGCATCACCTGTGCTTCTCACCCCCAAAGACCCCAAGGTTCTTTTGCTCTCTCAAAGGATTGTGTCATGGTCTCTCAAATGTTCTTTTTTCCTTTGTTTCTTTGGAAACACAAAGTAGAAATTCGGGCTTAAAAATTGTGTCGCCTTTGCAGTGATTATGTAGATTGTATATTGTTATGTGCATAGCAATTAAATGCAAGAGTAGTAATAGTCTAGGTATACAGGACAAAGTAGGAGCCAATTTCAAACTATCAGCATGAAATCAAGGGCAAAAAAGAAAAGAAAGCTTCAACTCAAGATTTCTGCCAGGGCAACAGATCTAACTCTTTAGCACAATGCATTTATCCATATCGCAGTTTCTCATCACTATATATGCTCAACTTCAGCAAGTTCAGTAGTTCATACTTGTCTTTCCATGTCTCAGATGGAGTTGATAGATCCTGCAGTGATGGGAACAATTAATGTTCTTTCTTCTTGTGCCAAAGTCCCTACAATCAAGAGAGTGGTGATAACATCTTCTATAGTTTCAGTTGCATTCAATGGAAAGTCTTTGACTTCCGATGTGACAGTAGATGAGACTTGGTTTTCTGATCCAGTCTTCTGTGAGAAATCAAAGGTAAACCATACATGATATTCTAAATTCAACTGAATCATCAGAACATGCTGTTTTTCACCTTTCTTGCATCATCAAATAAATCTAGAAAATGTCACAAATGCAGAACATTCTTCATTTTTGTTTATCCTTGGATGAACTGCATAAAAGAAATTCTACCCAGTACTATACCTTCGATCTGTTGCAAGTTCTTCCTAGTAACTTTGAACCATCATAGAGGAGCTAGCATGCATCAACCACTCAAATTGGTTTCATTGCGCACTTCTTGCCTTTCTGTTTCAGCTTTGGTATCCAGTTTCAAAAACCTTAGCAGAAGAGGCAGCATGGAGATTTGCAAGAGAGAAGGGGATCGATTTGGTCACAATGCATCCTGGGTTCGTCATCGGTCCCCTACTGCAGTCGTCACTTAATCTCAGCGCGGAATTGTTTCTCAACCTCATAAATGGTAGTCACAGACTCACAAGTAAAAGTAGCTAACAAATTGTCACATTGTTTATACTGATGAGATTAGGATTCCTACAAGAAATGTTGTTTCCATAAATGGTACTTGTTACACATTTGTCCTCATTAATTTGTCCACAACAAGCAAATGTCAAGAGGAAATATATGTTGATTGATATTGTAATGGACAAAAAATACCTGTGATGGAACTTGTTAAACTGATACAAGCGGCGATGTATGTGATGGAATTTGATTCGATAAAATACACAAATTTATTGGAACCATTTCTCTAACACTAGGAGACATACAAGTGAAGTTGTTCCCATCTGATGCTGAGTATTTGCCGCAGGAACTAAAACTCTTCCTGACACGAGCTACAGATTTGTTGATGTAAGAGACGTTGCACATGCACACATTCAAGCTATCGAGTCTCCTTCCGCTAATGGCAGATACTGTCTTGTTCACAAAGTCGTGCATTCTCATGACGCTTTGAAGATTTTGCAAGAGCTCTATCCTTCTCTACACCTTCTTGAGAAGTAAGATACGCTCATTAAATGTCCAGTTATAACATTCTTATAGTGAACTAAACTTGTCTGCTAAATGATTCCTGGCCATCTTCCTCATCATCGCCTCATGATCTGAATGATGTCGACAAATTCAATTTCAACTGTCTCAAATTTTTGCAGCATCAAGTATGAAAATTTGAGGAGTAGTGCGTAGAGATCTTTGCACAGAATGCCAAATGATAGTCTCAAAAACCGTTTTGTGTTTTCTGTATTTTGTGCAAAAGACTGTAACAAGACGACTCACATTTGGCTTTGCTAAAAGCAGATGTGAAGATGAAAAGCCTGCGGGGCCAACCTATAAGGTATCAAATGAGAAAGCAAGAAGTCTGGGCATCAGCTTCACTCCTTTGGAGGTGAGTTTTAAGGACACTGTGGAGAGCTTGAAAGAGAAGGGTTTCTTCAAGGACTGATGCTACAACAGGCGACTAAACGGATAAAAACTATGCTAAGGGCGATTAGATGGGCACTTTCTGCCGCAACACTCTTATAACAGAGTTTCCTTCAGGCGATCTGAAGTTTTCTAATTGCTCCATAACATCTACGATGCCGCCTGAAGCTTACAGATGCAGCTATTGTCATTGTCAGACAAATGTTTGACTGTTATCTGTATTGAGTAGCTTGAAATCCAGCAGCAATCCAAGGAATTCCCCTTTGCATGGCAGTGAAACTCAAGCCTCCTTTGTCGAAAGGGATAAAAGACAAAATGGCGATAAAGACAATGGGTTTAATAACCAATATTCTACGCGCATGAAGGTGCAAGTGATGCAATCAATTCAAGTGGACAGGAAGATGTTCTGGCCTGCTATCCCAGGGCTAAATGTCAATCCAATTGAGCAACCGGCGACACCGCATACACTCAAGAACACAGCGAGCAGGGAGATCTCCTCAGGGCTCTTCATAGGCTCGTAGCCTCTCAATGACAAGCACAAGCGCTATAGCCTTTTCCTTCTTTTGCTCCTCCCTTTCGGCTCCTTTCTTGAGCCTTTCTTTCAACTCTGTTAGGACAGCCTCATCATCAGCATGCCCTACCAGTACCAGGACACCCTCATTTCGCACATTGACCCATCCTTCGATGTCATCTTCTCGAGAGTCTCCTTGCATTCATTCAAGGTTTCTCTTCCTTGAAATCGTGATTGTGTTGATGCCTTTTTGTGCGCGTAATGAGAGACGAGAGTACCGTACGTACCTTCTTCACGACGCGGTACATACGCGGAATGATCAGATGAGAAGAGAAAAACCATACCGTTTTAGGATAGCCAGAAAAGTCGTGCCTCATGAATTCTCAAGCACAAAATCAGAATATTCTGCATAAAGTTGAATTTCAGGGGCAAGAGATGGATTGGCACTGTGAGTTTTGTATCCTCGTACAGATTCAGAATTCTCAAGCACGAACTTGTAAGCATTTACAGGAAATTTTCACGAGATCGCGAAAGGGAGCTTTGATGATTTCAGCAAGATCTTCAGGAAATTTTCTTTTGCAAAAGAGAAGATGAAACTGTCATGATCGGGAAAATGCAGATTTGCATTAGCCGGGCAATAAAGGTGTTCATGTGTATTGGTTGATACTGCTCAGAGCAGTACTTGTGGGTTTCCTTCAGTTACTCCTTTCAAGCCGCGAACGAACATCATTAGATCACGTTGATTGGTGCAAAGAGAATCTTACGTCCAAAATCGAGATGTTTTCTTCTTGTTCAAACTGCGAGGTAATTTGTCAGTGATTTGTTTTATTGAACAGGTACGCGAGGCAAAATTCCGTGGGTTTGGATGTGAACTAATGGTAGCTTTCATCTTGTCCCTTGTTACAGAGAGAAAAGCCACTCCATGAAAGAGACTTGCCTTGCGTAATGCATGACAGACGATCCATTTCTAATTAGTAAACTATCACTTATGGTCAAGAAGAGCAGGTCGTCATCGTCCCATTCAACTTTTCTAGAAACAAATTTATACAAAGAGTCAAAGTCATGCCTCACACAAGCCGGTCAAATAAACGATCTGATCTTGACAAAGTGCACATGTTGAATATCTCCTGAACCTAATAAAAGAGAATTCCCACTTATGAATGTATGGCACTCAGTATCCCTCTTATCCCCAGTTCCAAGGAGAAGAGAGGGGCTGAGATGAGTACAGCAGAGAAGGTAGTGTGTGTAACCGGAGCGGCTGGTTACATAGCCTCCTGGCTTGTCAAGTTGTTGCTTCAGAGTGGCTACACGGTCAAAGCAACTGTTCGCAACCCCAGTAAGTTTGTATCTTTGTTCATGCTCCGTTGTTCACAATATTGAATTTTGTAGTCTTTGGTTTGTCCATTCTAGTAGTAGAATGCTTTACTCTTTCTTATCTGACGCTTGAAACATTCTAGATAATACGCAAGTGCTACCAAAATCTGTTACTCAGTAATGATGAAAAACTATTCTCTCATAATCTCTTACCTTTGCAGTAAACTTGTGTGTGTGTGTGTGTGTGTGTGTGTGTGCGCGTGTGATACAATAGCATCCAGAGACCATTAGCTCAAGATATGAAGCTCTTGTAATATCCGATTCCATTGGCTTACTATTCAGGTTTGGTTTAATACACAATCATATGCTACCTCTATAGTTAGATCCAATGTGTAGCTTACATTGTAAATATATATTTGTGGTCTTCTTATCTATTTCTAACATTTCATGTTATGTGACTGAAAGCTCCCAGAGTTCGAATCTATCATATCAAGTTCTCCTTTCTTGAATGCATAAAACAGATGATCCAAAGAAGACACAGCACCTTCTGGAACTTGAAGGGGCTAAGGAGAGACTATATATGTTCAAAGGAGAATTGCAGGAAGAAGGGTCTTTTGACTCAATAGTTGACGGGTGCGAAGCTGTTTTTCATACAGCATCACCCGTTTTTTTCACAGCTTCCAACCCTGAGGTATCTGCTTATTGCAGTTGTCCATCATGATTTTGTGTGTTTGTAAAATGTGAAGTGCCACGTTTCCAAATTCTAGTTCTTTTTCACTAGTCCTTTTATGCAATTTATCAGATGGCAGATGATCTAACATTTCCTGAATGATTGGACAACACTAATCATATTCCATTCCTTATAAATTGCAGGCTGAAATAGTCAATCCTGCAGTTAAAGGTACCCTAAACGTTCTCAGATCATGTGCAAAGTGCCCTTCTGTCAAGAGAGTGGTTCTGACATCCTCCATGGCTGCGGTTGTGTGCAATGGGAAGCCTCTGACCTCTGATGTGGTAGTTGATGAGACATGGTTCTCCGATCCGGCATTCTGTAAGGAATCAAAGGTCTGTAAGTAAGCTGGCTTTTGACAGTCGGATCTCTTTTGCTTGTTCTGTGATGCCCTGTCAACTGGATGTATTATTTTCCAATGAAAAATCCTCAATAGATTTGATTTTGACTGGTAGTGGAGCATGATTCATGTTAATTTAATCGAATAGTTGAGGCTGAACATGTTCAGTCCTGGCTTAATATTAGTGGCCAAGCAGTCAAGACACACGGTCTTCCTTGCCTTAATGGTTTTACATCCACCTATCTGATTTATTCCTCGTCCATCAAGCATGCTCGTTTGTTTTGCCCATATTTAACCAATGAAGATACACAAGTTGGGTGCTTCACCTCATTGCATAACTCTATATATGCCCATTAGATTTATGTGATAGACACCTTTTGAAGAATGATTTCTCTAGTCCTTCTCAACCATTGCCTTTGACATGTCAAGCATGGCAGAGCAAAGTCAGTGTTATGTTGATGTAAATTGCATCCATCAGTGGTGCAAGCCCTTTCACTGCCTAACTTTGGTTTAGTTATTTTCAGCGTTGGTATGTGCTATCTAAAACCTTAGCTGAGCACGCAGCTTGGGGTTTTGCAAGAGACAATAGGATGGACCTGATCGTGATAAACCCTGGACATGTGATTGGTCCTCTATTGCAGCCTACCATCAATCTCTCTGTGGAGATGATACTGAAGGTCATCAATGGTATTACTTAAAAATTAATGCTTGACATGTCTACCATGTCATTTTCCATTAATGGAAAAACCTTTCAACACGTACTATTATCATTGCAATGGTTCTCGTCTGTTGTCTGATGTCAACCGTTCATCGTCTGCAAATGAACAAGGGCTTGTCACCAAATTTTCTCTGCGAGATAGAGACCCAACTGAACATGGAAACTCATTTGCCTACCAAAGTGCACTTTGCTGTTGTGGCGACATAGAGTATAATTTGAGGCTTCTACAATGCAGGAGCTCAAACATTTCCCAACATCTCTTACAAATTTGTTGATGTCAGAGATGTGGCACATGCACATATTCTAGCTCTTGAAAATCCTTCAGCTAGAGGAAGATATTGCATGGTAGGGGAAGCTATACATTGTCATGGCGTTTTGAAGATCCTGCACAACTTTTATCCTACACTGCACCTCCCTGAAAAGTAAACCCCCATATTTCTTCAATTTCTAAACAGAGAGTTACATTTTATGAGCATCCCTAGGAGATGTCCTATCCAATGCACATCAACATTATTAATGGTGCATGAATCATTGTCAACACAGATGTGAAAATGACGAACCATTCGAGTTAGCTCCTCGGGTGTCAAGGGAAAAGATTGAAGGTCTGGGTGTGAAGTTCATTCCTTTGGAGGTCAGTCTAAGAGACACTGTGGAAAGCCTCAAGGAGAAAGGTTTCCTCTCTGTTGGAGCTTCCTGATAAGCGACGAGGAAAACCCTATACTTACAGTCCTAATAAGTTTCTGGATAAAATTTAATGCTTCCCTTGTATGAGACTCCATCGAAGCATGCATAAGGTCTTATTATCACTTGCTCAGTGTAAGTTTGCAGACTCTAAACTTGAAAGTTGATGATGAACGTTGTTTGTTGAAGCAATTCTCTGCGTTTGCCAGTGATTTCTATTTCTAGCTTCATGTGCAACTTCTTCAGGTTTTGTATGTCAGTTGAGGTGAAGCTATGCCCTGAGTTTGTTCTGGGACAGAAAAGGCAACCTCTAACATGGATGAAGGGGAATCCTAAGGACAATTCATGGTTGGACAAAAGCCAAAAGAATGGCTGGGAAAGTTAACAGCGGATCATTCTTCTATTCTGTTTGAAAGGCTTTTCATTAATCTACTCCCACAACGGATCAAATGATGAATGACTAGTACTAGGGCCACTATTCTTCATACTAATTTCTGGTTGGTGCTCCTCCTTTATCAGTCACTATAAAGCTTCACTTTAGTTTCTTCCATGATGCACGGTGATCGAATTTAATTTTATTAAAGGCACCGACACCAGGATTCGGGAAATTTGGTTTAACATTATAAATTTAATATGAAGGGCGTCCCAGTGCACAAGGCTACTAAGTATACTGAATTGCAGCTCATCTGTCTCTTTCTTTTTTCTGAAGTTTCCATAATCACCTTGCTACTTCTTGAATTGAGTTGAACAGAACTTTCCATCTAGAACTTTGCCCAATACATACAGACTGATCCTCACTCTCACCAAATGCAAACAGAAGACCAGTGCAAACCAGAGAAAATCTGTTGATCACTGCCATTCAAGATGAAAAAGTTGCTCTGATTGTGAAGTATTTATTGACTTGATGCAGGACTTAGCTTTCTTTTTTGTCTTTTTTGGCCCCTGAAAAGCAATCTTATAGAGCTCATCTTTTCCTTTGGTGAGAGAAGAAAACCTCCGCATGAAATTGACTTGCCTTGAGCCATTCATAGCGTGACATGAACCTGAGTTGGTGGTCTCTCCAAGTTTCCTCGTCCAACTTTCGTGGAAAAATAAAAGGAGAGAAATTCAAGGCCTCATACAAGATGGTTAGACAAACGAATCTGAAACACTTGCAGAACTTAAATACTTTCTAAACTAAGTAAAGAGAATCTTTTTCGCCTTTAATATGAATTGCTCTCAGCATACTCTCTCCAAAGACCCTGTTCAAGATTCAATGCCAACAAGAGGAGAGTAGAGGATAGATGAGTACAACAAAGAAGGTGGGATGCGTAACTGGAGGGTCCGGTTACACAGCACCCTGGCTTGTCAAAGCAACTCTATGTGATCCCAAGAAATTTATACAACGTTATGTTCATTCTCTATTCTTCAGAATCTTTAACCTTTTGAATTCTTGGTGTGTACATTTTAGTATTAGTACGGTCTACAATTTCTTAGTTGAAACATTTTAGACGATACAAAAAGGGAACAAAATCTGTCATAACATGAATCTGTTCTTTTCTAATCATCTCTTACCTTTTGGATTATTAACTCAGGGCATGTATTATTTGGGTCTTCAGGTTGCCTATGACATTAATTGCCTGAAAATTAGATCTCTTGCAGTACAATCATATGTGACCACTCAAGCGAATCAAATACATACCCAGCATCGTAACTTGTTAATTGCAGTCTAGTGACTGAGTGTTATAGCAATTTTGATAAGCAAAATCTAATTTTTTCTTGCATGCGCATTCAAACTGAGATTCAAAGAAGACACGACAACTTCTAACCCTCTAAGGAGACAGTACGTTTATTGAAAGCAGAATTGCTGGAAGAAAGGTAATTTGACTCGGCAGTTGACGGGTGTGAGGCTGTTTCCCATAAAGCATCACCAGTGATTTTCTCAGCGGCCCCAAGATGTCTGTATATTGCTGTTGTCCATCATTTTTCTACATCTTTCAGTGTTGTATCTTACAAATTCTAGTTCGTTTCAACTTGTCCTTTGTATGTCCTTTGAGGTTCCCAATGACGTCGCATAGGCCGACCTACAAAGAGAAAGCTCAAGAAGAGAGGAAACCTTTCTCCTTGAGGCTTTCCACAGTGTCTCCTAGGCTAACATCCAGAGGTATGAAATTCACACCCAAACCTTCTTCTCTTTCCCTTGATATCCTATGAGCCGACACAGCAGGTTTGTCGTCCTCACAGGCTTGTTCAAAATGCATGATTCGTGCAGCATCGGCTAATTTTCCACTATAAACCATCAATTGCCAAACGATGTCGAATAAGGATACTCCACATTGTGGTACTGCTGGCACTGGTTCAATAGATGAAACATGCTCTCAATATTTTTCTTGAGGCTAGTACATTAGATCCACGTCAAACTATCTTATGTGTTAATTTCCTGCTCAAATAATGGATCTCTCTTATCTTGCTCAACTTTCGGACCATGTTAGGTTTGCTTCTTTTGCTATATATGGTGACGTGGATGTGGTAAGCCAGACTACCTACCTTCATTAGATTAGATGTTTGCATGGATCTGCATTTTATCTTGTATGGAAGTTTGAGTGTTGTACTCTTGCCTGACGTTCTGATGCTGAATTGAACTATTTGTAAATATCAATAGCGTGCTTTTTTCGCTGGCTGTGAGTTTTATGAATTTTGGCCTGGTTTGAATGCTTGAATGTTCCATCATGTTTGGCTTACTTTTAGACCGGGGATATTCGCACGAAGAAGTTGAAACAAGACCTTCCAGGTCATGCCGACGAGGTTTGTTTCCCTTACATTGTCGTCATACAATTTTTAAGTAGCATGTCTACCGTGGACTGCCATTTTGCTTATTTTTGGTATTTGTTCTCATGGGAAGGCTTTTACGGTCGATTGGACTCCGGATGGTGAGAAAGTAGCTCGCATCATTAACTCATATCTTCTCACAAGTTTTCTACATTGCTTCCAAAGTTCTCAAGATTATATGTGATATTCTGATGCGTCGTTTTGGTAGGCAAATCACATTACGAAAATAGACATTAATCACTGCAAGGTTAGCTGGGAAAAGCTGGTAAAATTATCTCTGAAAGTGGAAATATCACACATTATTCAGACCAATTGTGTGATTTAGGAGCTAGAAGGCTCAGGACAGACCACGGGTCCAAAAGTCATTATCAGCAAGTTTGTGTTATGCTGTTTTAAGCAACTGCCTAGATGGAGATGTATCCCTTCTCCTTCAGGCATTCAATGGTGTCTCTCAGACTCACCGCCAGTGGAGTGAAGTTGACACCTAGAGCTTCTGCCTTATTTCTTGATATCTCATACTTCGATGAGAAAGGCTTCTCATCTTCACATCTGCACCATTAATGAAACAACTCTAATCTCTTGGATGCACAGTAGTTCAACACAAGATGAGCCGAGAATTAAGGAAGAGTGATAACTTACTTCTCAGGGAGGTGCAGTGTGGGGTAGAGATCGCGCAAAATCTTCAGAGCGTCGTGACAGTGTATGACTTCTCCTACCATACAATACCTTCCGCCAGCTGAAGGATTTTCAAAAGCAAGAATATGTGCAAGCGCAATATCTCTGACATCAACAAATCTGTAGCATGTATTTGGAAATGTTTGAGCTCCTGCAGGATAAGC
The DNA here is from genome assembly GCF_020921035.1 of Rhodamnia argentea. Lineage (NCBI taxonomy): Eukaryota > Viridiplantae > Streptophyta > Magnoliopsida > Myrtales > Myrtaceae > Rhodamnia > Rhodamnia argentea. The sequence continues at coordinate 403,212 of NC_063154.1, read as the reverse complement.
CTCAATTACTCCCATGCAAACGTCAAGACAACTTTATACTGGATGATTCTGCCAGTAGTTGAAAACTATGTCACATGTGGAAATCTGCCATAACTGATAATAATAGCATGTCCGTGCAGCCAACTAAGCAGAACCTTCATATCTAGACCAGATTCAGGACATAGAATTTATGGGCCTCAGGATCTCATGTTGCCGAATTCAGTTTACTAGCAAAAAAGGGCAGCTATACCATGGACTAATGCAGAACTACACGTTGAGACACATGCTATCATAAGTTAGATTTGAAAGCATACAACTTCACTGAGATCGTCTTCAATAGAACAGATAGTTCTATAGTCACTCCTTGAGATTGTTTCGTGTTGTAATGAGGAGGATGCACAAATGTTTGGCGAAGTCACTCTGAAATAGAATGGCAAAGCTCTAATAACAAATATGTTTTATTGCTAGATGATAACGATACCATTAACGAAGTTCAGTATTGTCTCCACGGTGAGATTAACAGTGGGCTGCAAGAAAGGGCCGATCACATATCCTGGGTTTATTGTGACCAGGTCAATTCCATTCTCTTTGGCGAATTCCCAAGCTGCCTTCTCTGCTAAGGTTTTTGAAAGCATATACCAGAGCTGAAGATTAGATAAACCAAAGATAGACTGTTAGTATCTTCGGCCTGATTTAACACATGATAACCATTGAAATGACATAGATTTCATTTGATGTCATCCAAGGCTTTCGAAGATTACCAATTAAAAGAAACGAAAGATAAGTAATTCTCCTCCAGGAATCGAAGTATACAGAAACTGTTATATTGTGCAAGCATATGCAGGATCTAACATGGCGCCAGACCAAATGAATGGCACCAAACAACTGTCAAGTATAAGACTGGCGCTCCTTGGTTTGGGCATCCGTAAAAGTCTAGTGCAACCTATGTGATTTAAGAAAGAAATGTTCCCTGATGTCCCAACTCCTCTCAGAATCAGCATTTTACCAGTTTCACCGTGTAACAGGAACTCTGAATGCAATCCAACAGCAAAATTTCAGAGGCGAAAGGAATGGACAGCGATATTGTCAGGATTACACAAACCTTAGATTTCTCACAAAATTCAGGATCTGAGTACCAAGTCTCATCAATGACAACACCCGAAGTCAGAGGCTTTCCACTGAACAAAACTGCAGCCATAGAGGACGTCACGACCACTCTCTTGATAGAAGAGGCCTTGGCGCATGATCGTAGAACATTAAGGGTGCCTTTTAGGGCAGGATCAATTATTTCAGCCTGAGAGTTATGCAGTTGAAGAAATCATTCAGAAAAATTCTCATAAAAAGCATCAGAAAAACGAATCTAAACTCATCGTGGCAGAAGAAACGCAAATCCCCTTGCACATGGAATGGAATCGTTTGTCCATGATCTATCTACTAATTTAGGAAAACAAGGACAATGTTGGAATCTAAGAACATAACAAATCGTTAAAGACTATTGACATGGCAAGATTCAAGCACCTGGGGGTCGGCAGCTGAGAGCAAAACAGGGGATGCAGTGTGAAAAACACATTCGCATCCATCGACTACGGAATCAAAGGATCCTTCTTCCAGCAATTCCGCTTTGAATAAATGCAGCCTCTCCTCAGCACCCTCGAGTGCCAGAAGGTGCCCCGTCTTCTTTGGGTCGGCTGTTGCATGGGCACAAGAATGAGAAATATGTACTCAACTGATTGAAATTCAAAAACTTGCAAGCACCCTCGCCGACAGAAAGGCATAGGCGGAACAAGAAGCGTGGCGTTGTTCCTGGATGAACTTGTGCAAAACTGATACGCCAATAAGTAAATCAAGAATCGGGAATCTAAACGATGGTTTGAGCGTGCCACATCTTAAGCGAAGTCGAACAGGATGCGAAAGTTTTGAACTTTATAGGGCAGATATGTGGCAATCCACAACACAACACTAATGAAGCTACCAAAATTCTTCTCTCTCTCAAAAAAAGCAATAACTTGATGGTTTCACACTAATAAAGGGTGTCCGACACAACTTCATGTCTTCCGACAGCTTGACAATGCCCAAGAAGGTTGGAAGAGTACAGAGACAGAGAGAGAGTAAAGAAAGGGAGTTTCTTTTCATACTTGGGTCTCGGACAGTGGCGCGAACAGTGTAGCCACGGTGGAGCAAGAGCTTGACCAGCCAAGAAGCTATGTAACCCGACCCTCCGATCACGCCCACTACCTTCTCTGCTCTGCTCATCTCCTCCGTTATTGGCACCTGAATCGTGGAGCACGCACGCACGGGTCTCGTCTCTGTGGTTCAGTGAGAGAGTGAACAAAAGATACCGGAGAGTCGGAGACGGAGCAGATCGAGTTATAAAGAGCTCGCTGTTCAGCTCAATCGTTGAAATCGTTGAAACCCATCTAAACCCATTTTTGTCGCTTTTTGGCTGACGAAAGATGGCTTCTTGCAACTCGTAAGCCATTACGCATGCGCCTCTGCTGTTTCTGAACGATAATTACAACTCGTTTGATTTTTCTTTGAAAAGTTTAGTTTTTTCCATTTCATTCAAAGGTTCACGTGGCTTTCCATTGTCCTGGGGCGCGCCCCCTAAGTTCAAGAGGAACTCTTATGGACTCCTCGTAAGCAGAAGAGGTGAGCATGGCCGGACAGATAGGTTTTGGACTTAAATTCTCAAATCGACCTTATTATAAGCGGTTCTAAATTTTTAGAATCTGGAATCTACCCTATTTTTTACGTCTGGCTCTAGGATCTGCCCAAGAACCTATTTTTCTTTTTTTATTTCATTTTTTTAGTAAAATAATATGAATAGCAATGAGACGATTTAAAATAAAAGTTGAATAATAAAAATCACTATCCACCAAAAGCAACAATCCCTAATATGAGCAATAAAAATTATAATCCATCAAAAACAAAGAAGGTGAGGCAAATGAGACTCTTTTTTTTAACAGTAGCTAAAAATCGGTTCCAAAATCGATTCGGTTCCTAGATACTTGTAATCGAGAACCGGCCCGATTCCGATCTGTTCCCAAAATTTAGAACCGATTTTCGAACCGGTTTGAATGGGAACCGATTTACTGAACTGTTTTTTTGGATAATCCAATGCTTCTTTTTATTTTCCTAATCGGGACCTCAAACTTTTTCTAGGATATATCGAGCCCTTTGACACACTTGATTTTTCCTCTCGGATATATCGAGCCCTTTAACTCGCTTGATGTTTTCAATAAAATCATTCCAATCCTAATATTGTTATTATTGACCTCAAACTTTTTCTCGGATATATCAAGCCCTTTGACTCGCTTGATTTTCCTCTCCGATATATCGAGCCCTTTAACTTGTTCGATTTTTCCAATAAAATCCTTCCAATCCCGATATTGTTATTGAATATTAAAACAAGAGAAAGGGAATTAATTAGCTTAAAAGAATTTAAAACTGCCAGAAAAGGAATCGGAAATAGAATTTCCTCTCTTTCAACAAGTGGTTTTTATTTGCATTCAATCACCATACTGTAAAACTCAATGGATAGACATTGAGAGTTGCATCATCTTTCAAATTTTAGAGATGGAAAGCCTCCTTCAACAAGTGAAGGAGATGCCTCCCCCGGTAACTAGACGAAAAATGCAATACATTACCGAAAACCTTTCAAGTATGACAGAAAAGCTCAAACAGAGAGGCTCCGCCTCCACCCCTAAGGTTCCCAATGGTGTTGCTGAGGCCGGCCTGGCCTCCGAAGAAAAAGCTCAAAGAGAGAGGAAACCTTTCTCCATGAGGCTCTCAACAGTCTCTCTTAGGCTAACCTCCAGAGGTGTGAAATTCACACCCAAACCTTCTACTTTTTCCCTTGATATCCGATGAGCCGATGCAGCAGGTTTGTCGTCTTCACATCTGAGTTCAAAATGCATGATTCGTGCAGCATCAGCTAGCGTTGATGCACATGATCGACATTAAGACCGGTTTTCGACTTGCTCATTGGAGAAAAAAGTTAGCTTTTAATCTATGGAGTTGAACAAAAGTGGGAACTTACTTTTCTGGGAGGTGCGATGTCGGATAGAGATGGCGCAAGATGTTCAAGGCGTCGTGACGGTGCATTACTCCTGCAACTACGCAATACCTGCCGCTAGCTGAAGGGTTTTCAAGAGCTTGGATATGTGCTTGTGCAACGTCTCGGACATCGACAAATCCGTAGGACGCATTGGGGAATTCTTCAGTTCCTACATCATACACACCTCGATTATTCCCACTGCAGATACCATTTTTAGAGGAAGATCAATTTCCTTGTGCAACTGTGTTTCTCTTTGCACATGGAAATGGACTACATGTAATATGAATCATCTCATGGAAAATAGCTCATGTGATCTAGAGACCATCATGTAATACCATTGACAAAGTTCAATATCAGTTCCACTGAGAGATTGACGGTAGGCTGCAAAAGAGGGCCGATCACATGTCCTGGGTTCATCATAACCAAGTCAATCTTGTTCTCTTTTGCAAATTGCCAAGCAGCCTTCTCCGCAATGGTTTTGGAGAGCACATACCAAAGCTGAAAATAGCAGAGCCCCATCAACGCGATGAACGAGCTCAGGAAAAACGGACCGAGCAAAAGAGACCAACAATATCAAGAAAAGCATCTTACCTTTGATTCCACGCAGAAAGCCGGATCAGAGAACCATGTTTCATCAACTACCACATCAGAGGTCAGAGGTTTTCCATTGCACACTACTGAAGCCATGGAGGAGGTCACGACCACTCGCTTGACAGAAGCGACTTTCGCACATGATTTCAGAACGTTTAAGGTGCCTCTCACTGGTGGATCCACTATTTCAGCCTGAAATGTGAAGGCGATCATCGATACGATTTTGCCGAACCACCCAAGCAATATCAGACCATCTATCATATGAATCTACACTAGTACAAAGTGAAACGAACTTAAATATGCAGGCACCTGGGGATCGGAAGCTGAGAAAACCACAGGTGATGCTGTATGGAAAACAGCTCCGCACCCGTCGACTATCGAGTCAAAGGATCCTTCTTCTAGCAATTCTGCCTTAAACAAATGGAGTCTCTCCTTTGCCCCTTCAAGTGCCAGAAGATGTTGCGTCTTCCGTGAATTATCTGCTTGAGTGCACGTACAAGAATGCAGTGTTAGATTTGACAGATCACAACCTAAGTCCCTTCATATAGGATGACATCATATTATTGAATCATGACACATGCTATGTACTTGATCTTGACTTGAGGTGCAACATATCCTTTTCTATAAAAACCAGGATTAAGAAGAAATGGATTCAGATATACTGCCAGCGGCTCCAAAAGCACCTGGACAAATAAGTATTTGCGTTCACATGCACTTATGCTCTTCCAAATACATGCATGCATATGCGAGTAAGAGATGATTAGAAAAGCACAGTCCCTGATGAAAACGGAGTCGGGTACGAGGTGTTTGCAGCAGAATGATTAAACTAAAAACAAGAAATTGCTAAGAACGAAACATGAAGATAAAACGATGAACTTACTGGTATCACGCAAGGTCGCTTTGACTCTATAGCCACTCTGAAGCAACAACTTGATGAGCCAGGATGCTACGTAACCGGCCCCTCCGGTTACACAAACCTCCTTCTCTGTTGTGCTCATTTTCCCTCTCTTCTCTCCTATCCTTGGAGCTGAATCATCTACTGGGCCTTTGGATGATATATAGCAATTGCAATCTATATGAATAAGAAACCAAATTATCTACGATTGCTTTCAGATACTATTCAACTTGAACGCCTACTCCTCACCAAACTATTTGATCACTCGCGTCATGCCTGACTCAAAGGCGGCCTACTTGTCTGAACCGACTATGGCTCAAAGATATGTCTTGGTTGGGTGCATCGAAGAATCTGACTGGTCATTTATCACGAAATTGGGCCTGCTAGAACATACGACAATGCCAGGTGGCGAAAAGCCGGCATCCTCATGTAACCCCTATGCGACATAATGGCTGTAGAGGGATTCCAACCGACTGCCTATGTAGAGTAGAATTGTTGCTTTGGGCTTCTATTCCCAGTGGTGCAGTCCAATTCGTTGGTAGTTCGGATAGATCCGTAGTAGGGGAATGCACAGGAACCGGGAACCGCTTGCACCGCCCGGAACCAGACCGGACTGATCCAGAATCAGTGGTTTCCTGTTCCAATTTACTAGAACCAGTGAGTACCGGCCCGGTTTCCCATTCCGGACGAGAAATCGCCCACCCGAATCAGACTGGTGTGTGTATATATAAAATTTCCATCTCTAAAACTTAAAAGATGATGCAACGCTCAATGTCTATCCTATGAGTTTTATTGTCTGGTGATTGAATGCAAATTAAAAACATTTGTTGAAAGGGAGGAAATTCTATTTCCGGTTCTTTTTCTAGCAGTTTTAAATTCTTTTAAGCCAATTAATTCCCTTTCTCTTGTTTAGCAATATCGGGATAATTGAGTGTGCTGACATTGAGAGGATTTTATTGAAAAAATCAAGTGAGTTAAAGGGCTCGATATATCTAGAAGTGGCAAAATGGGTCTAGAACCCATATTTAACCCATATTTGATGATGGTGGGTCAAAAATGGGTTAGCTTATATGCTTAAATGGGTCATAAATGAGTTACTTAAAAATCTAATAGGTTCTAAATGGGTTTTAAATGGGTCATAAATGGGTTAGGCATAAATGAGTTAGATAAGATAACTATAGAGTCATAAATAATTTTTTATTTGAAATTCAATTTTTTTAATATTTTATTATAACATTAATTTTTTCTTTTCTTTTCTTTTTCCTTTCTTTTCTTTCTATTTCTTTTTTCTCCTGCCTTGGCCGACACCGGTCGGGGACGGCCGCCGACTAGCCTAGGGCGAGCTCGGCTCACCAAGATCTAGTAAGTCTCGAGACCGGGCGAGCTCTGGCGAGCCTCGAGGCTCGGCCGATCCAAGCGAGCCCAAGCTCGCCTAGCCTAGGCGAGCTCGGGGCTCGTCGGGATCTAGCCTCGAGTTCACCGGTCGAGATAGGGGGATCCTCGAGCTCGCCGGCCTCGGGTGAGCACGGGACTCACCCGGATCTTGGCTCGAGATCTCCGGTCGAGATTGGGCAACCTCGAGCTTGCCTAGATCGCTCGAGTTGGGGCTCACCCGGATGCGCTTGTTTGTTGGCCTTCCCACCTTCGTTGAAACCCTAAATACCAACAGAAGGAGGGAGGTTGCAGCGGAGTTGCAGAGTCGCGGATGGAGGAGGGAAGTTGCGGGAGAGAGGAGGAAGGAGGAAAAATAAAAATAAAAAAGGAAATAAAAAATGAAAAAATTCCTAAAATTTGTATTGTATGATTTGATTAAATCTCATTTTTTATAAAATTATAAAAAAAAAACAAGTATTGTATGATTTGATTAAATATAGAATGTTTAAAAAATACAGGTCAAGTACGGGTCGGATCGGGTATGGGTCATTGAATTTGCATTGGATGAATACAAATCAAAACGGGTTAAATGGGTCAATATGGGTCGGACCATATTCGACCCGATCTAAACCCGACCCAACCCACCCATTTGACACCTCTAGATATATCCGAGAAAAAGCTTGAGGTCTTGATTACGAAAATAAAAAGAAGCATAAATTAAGGGATCGTGTATGATTTATCTCGAATATAAAATTAGATAAGTACAACTACTCGATACTTTTTTATGTTGAATGGTAATATAAAAGGAAGTTCCAAATTAACATCTTAAAGCTTGAAATAAAGCTGCTTATGAGGAGTTAATAAGAGTTCCTCTTGAACTTGGGCACGCCCCAGGATATTGGAAAGCCATATGAACCTTTGAATGAAACGGTAAAAATCTAAACTTTTCAAAGAAAAATCAAACAAGTTGGAATTATCGTTCAGAAACAGCAGCATCGCATGTATCACGGTCCGGCAAAATCCTCACTCAAGGATCGACCGTGATTCAACTAGCCGATCATTCCATGATCAATCCCGCAATTCAACTCATGGTTGGTCGTGTGAATCACCCAACATCAATCCCACTCGACCAAGCATCAGCCAAGGTGGTCAAGCAGACGGATCAGACGGATCATACACGCATCAGTTCCTGCATGATGCAAACATCAATCAGGATCAACCCGTGAATGATGCACGACTCATACAACTTGACTCACCGCACGATGCAAGACTCATGCAGAATCAAGCCGCGCATCATGCCACGGACAACCCAGCGAGCGACCAACTGAGCGAGTAGGCAGCCGAAGAGTCACCCGTCCACGAGCCTTCTAGAACGCCCATGAACTGGCCGCCACTCCATTCAAATTCAAGCGGCATGGGGAACCCTAACAGCTAGCGCCAATGCCAAGACTCATGCGCTGGTAGCCAAGTGCATCGAGACAAGCATTACGAGACAAATCGAGAGGAGCTCAAGAGTCGCACGAGCTGCTGACTCTTTGTATTATAAATAGAACTGAGCATAGCCATTGGAACTCACCTTTGTTCATCCGCATCAGTCATTGTATCACTCAAACAAATCGAGATTCGTTTTTCTGATGCTTTTTATGAGAATTTTTCTGAATGATTCCTTCCATTGCATAACTCTCAGGCTGAAATAATTGATCCTGCCCTATAAGGCACCCTTAATGTTCTGATCATGCGCCAAAGCCTCTTCTATCAGGAGAGTGGTTGTGACGCCCTCCATGGCCGCAGTTTCGTCCATTGGAAAGCCTCTGACTTCGGGCGTTGTCGTTGATGAGACTTGGTACTCAGATCCAGAATTTTGCGAGAAATCTAAGGTTTGTGTAATCCTGACAATATCGCTGCCCATTCCTTTCACCTCTGAAATTTTGCTGTTGGATTGCATTCAGAGTTCCTGTTACACGGTGAAACTGGTAAAATGCTGATTCTGAGTGGAGTTGGGACATCAGGGAACATTTCTTTCTTAAATCACATAGGTTGCACTAGACTTTTACGGATGCCCAAACCAAGGAGCGCCAGTCTTATACTTGACAGTTGTTTGGTGTTATTCATTTGGTCTGGCACCATGTTAGATCCTGCATATGCTTGCACAATATAACAGTTTCTATATACTTCGATTCCTGGAGGAGAATTACTTATCTGTCGTTTCTTTTAATTGGTAATCTTCGAAAGCCTTGGGTGACATCGAATGGAATCCATGTTCTGTCAATGGTTATCATGTGTTAAGTGAGGCTGAAGATACTAACAGTCTATCTTTGGTTTATCTAATCTTCAGCTCTGGCATATGCTTTCAAAAACCTTAGCAGAGAAGGCAGCTTGGGAATTCGCCAAAGAGAATGGAATTGACCTATTTGTGATCGGCCCTTTCTTGCAGCCCACTGTTAATCTCACCGTGGAGACAATACTGAACTTCGTTAATAGTATCACTATCATCTAGCAATAAAACATATTTGTTATTAGAGCTTCGCCATTTTATTTCGGAGTGACTTCGCCAAACATTTGTGCATCCTCCTCATTACAACACAAAACAATCTCAAGGAGTAACTATAGAACCATCTGTTCTATTGAAGACGATCTCAGTGAAGTTGTGTGCTTTCAAATCTACGTATGATAGCATGTGTCTCAAAGTGTAGTTCTGCATTAGTCCATGGTATAGCTGCCCTTCTTTGCTAGTAAACTGAATTCGGCAACATGAGATCCTGAGGCCCATAAATTCTATGTCCTGAATCTGGCCTAGATATGAAGGTTCTGCTTAATTGGCTGCACAGACATGCTATTATAAGCAGTTACGGCAGATTTCCCCATGCGACATAGTTTTCAACTACTGGCAGAATCACCCAGTATAAAGTTGTCTTGACGTTTGCATGGGAGTAATTGAGGCTTATCCTACAGATTTATTGATGTCAGAGATATTGCTCTTGCACATATTCTTGCTTTTGAAAATCCTTCAGCTGGCAGAAGGTATTGCGTGGAAGGAGAAGTTGTACACCGTCACGACGCTCTGAAGTTTTTGCGCGATCTCTACCCTGCATTGCACCTCCCTGAGAAGTAAGTTATCACTCTTCCTTAATTCTCAACTCATCTAGTGTTGAACTACTGTGCATCCAAGAGATTAGAGTTGTTTCATTAATGGTGCAGATGTGAAGATGAGAAGCCTTTTTCATCGAAGTATGAGATATCAAGAAAGAAGGCAGAAGCTCTAGGTGTCAACTTCACTCCGCTGGCAGCGAGTCTGAGAGACACCATCGAATGCCTAAAGGAGAAGGGATACGTCTCCGTCTAGGCAGTTGCTTAAAATAGCACAACACAAGCTTGTTGATATTGACTTTTGGACCTGTGGTCTGTCCTGAGCCTTCTAGCTCCTAAATCACACAATTGGTCTGAATAATGTATGATTTTTCCACTTTCAGAGATAATTTTACCAGCTTTTCCCATCTAACCTTGGAGTGATTAACATCTATTTTCGCAATGTGATTTGCCTACCAAAACGACTCATCAGAACATCTCATATAATCTTGATAACTTTGCAAGCAATGTAGAAGAAAACTTGTGAGACGATATGAGTTAATGACACGAGCAACTTTCTCACCATCCGGACTCCAATTGACCGCAAAAACCTTCTCATGAGAATAAATGCCAAAAATAAGCAAAACAGCAGTCCACGGTAGACATGCTTTTTAAAAATTGTATGACAACAATGTAAAGTAAACAAACCTCATCGGCATGACCTGGAAGGTGCGAATATCCCCAATCTAAAAGTTAGCCAAGCATAATGGAACATTCAAGCATTTAAACCAGGCCAAAATTCATAAAACTCACCACCAGTGAAAAAGGTAAGCTCCACATGCTATTGATTTCGCAAATAGTTCAATTCAGAATCAGAACGACAGGCAAGAGTTAAACACTCAAACTTCCATACAAGATAAAATACAGATACATGCAAATGAAGGTAGGTAGTCTGGTTTACCATATCCACGTCACCATATATAGCAAAAGAAGCAAACCTAACATGGTCCGAAAGTTGAGCAAGATAAGAGTGATCCATTATTTGAGCAGGAAATTAACACATAAGACAGTTTGACGAGGATCAAATGTACTAGCCTCAAGAAAAATATTAAGAGGATGTTTCATCTATTGAACCAGTGCCAGCAGTACTACAATGTGGAGTATTATTATTCAATATCATTTGCCGATTGATGGTTTATAGTGGAAAATTAGCCGATGCTGCATGAATCATGCATTTTGAACGACGATGCGAGGACGACAAACCTGCTGTGTCAGCTCATAGGATATCAAGGCAAAGAGTAGAAGGTGTTGGGTGTGAATTTCACACCTCTGGAGGTTAGCCTAAGAGACACTGTTGAAAGCCTCAAAGAGAGAGGTTTCCTCTCTGCTTGAGCTTTTTCTTTAGAGGTCGGCCTAAGCGACGTCATTGGGAACCTTACAGGCGAAGGCAGAGCCTCTCTGTTTGAGCTATTCTAGTTACCATAAGGCCGTGTATGGTGTCTCGCTCACTTGATGAACAGAGCTTTCCATTTAGAAACTCGACAGATGATGCAACGCTGATTGTCTATCCAAAGATTTTTATTGTCTAGCTCAACTTGCCAATGTCTTCAGCAGTATAAGTTCTCGAGTTAGGGTGAAGCTATATGTCCAGAAGCGGGCAAATGACCAGAGGATAGAATAAATTTCTAATTTCCATTTCTTGTTCTAGCAAATTTAGATTCTTTTAAGCTAATTAATTTTCTTCTTTCTTGATTAAATATTCAATAACAATATCGGTATAATTGAGTGTTCCGACATTGAAATGATAGTATCAGAACATCGCAAACAATCTTGAAACCTTTGCAAGCACTGTTGAAAACTTGTCAGATGATGTGTTAATGGCACGAGCTAGCGATCAATCCAAAGAAAGCTCCTTTCTGGCCAACATACTTGACTGCCACCATGCATAAGGCAAATAGGAACATTGAAGGGCTCGTTATAACTTGGACATAGATATCAAAAGACTGATTGGCCAATAGTGATAACTCATGATTCTCTCAATTAACACTGCATTGAATTGCTTTTCAACCTTGAGAATATAAGCTGGATCATAAGAAGATGATGCCTCCTGGCTGCAACTGCCATGGTCGACGCAAGAGAGTTTCAACAACTGTATTACATCCAACTTTGCATTACCTGATACTTGATTGTGCACTGTTCTTGGCCATGAAAGTGTTATCATACAATTAATTCTTCACTTCAGATGAAAACATGTGAATTGTTTCATCTGCATATGTAATGGTCTGATACGCCTTTGTATAACTCCCATGCATATTACCCCATCCATAGCTTCAACACCTTATCTTTACCACCAGAAGCTACTTTCTCACCATCTGGACTCCAATCGACCGCAAAAACCTTCTCATGAGAACAGATGCCAAAAATAAGCAAAGCAGCGGTCCACGGTTGCTACTTAAAAATTGCATGATGACAATGTTAAGTGAACAAACCTCATCGGCATGACCTGGAAGGTCTTGTTTCAACTTCTTCGTGCGAATATCCCAGATCTAAAAGTAAGCCAAACACAATGGAACATTCAAGCATTCAAACCAGGCCAAAATTCATAAAACTTACAACCTTTGAAAAAAGTAAACTCCACATGCTATTGTCAATTACAAATAGTTCAATCAGAATCAAAACGACAGGCAAGAGTACAACACTAAAACTTCCATACATTATAAAAATACAGATCCGTGCAAAACAATCTAATCTAATAAAGGTACTTACTCTGGTTTACCATATCATCATCACCATATCTAGCAAAAGCAGCAAACCTAATATGTTCCGAAAGTTGAGCAAGATGAGAGTGATAAATTATTTGAGCGGAAATCTCCCAATAAAAACAAGTTGCACCAGAATTTAGCAAAAACCGGGGGATAAAAATCCTAATTGCATGCATCATAAATTAACCAACTTCCACCATTATTACATATGATCCACATAAATATCATTTTCATCTCCAGATGCAATACTAGGTGACCACATATGGTCTCTTTTGCCAGCACGACACAAGTTTATTTGGATATTAAATTTATTTCTGACTACTTTATGGAAAACCTTCATAAGCTATATACTTTGTGCAACTAACCTTCAGAGTAGAGTCTTTGCTCCCACTTAAAAGAAGTCTACTGTCTGCGGACCAACTGTATATTATGAAAACTTGATTAGAGATCGTTCTTGCATAAATAAGACAAGCTAAGTTTGAAAATATCTCAAACCTTATCTGATAAACAGGCCCGACATGTCCCCTGAATGCAGCAACAAACTTCCCAGTAATACCATTCCACAACTTCACAGATTTATCAAACGAAGCACTAGCCACCCATTGCCCATCAGGTGAAAAATAGACATGATTCACAAGCTGCAAACAAAAAGCATAATTTCCAGCATTTAATAAGTCAAATTACACAAGACAGTTCAATGAGGATCTAATGAACTAGCCTCAAGTTGAGGATATTTAATCCATTGAACCAGTGCCACCAGTACCACAATGTGGAATATTCCTTATGTAACATCGTTTTGGCAATTATTAGTTTATAGTGGAAAACTGTCTGTCTTCTAAGTACACAAGGGAAAAGATGTCTGGTTTTACCAGAAAAAAGCAGCCAGAACTCCCTCCCTCCCTCACACGCACGCATGCAAGGGAAAGAGTTAAATTTGCACAGTCTTACCTGTTGATGACCGGTCATTCGTGTTTTTGGGTGCTTGCTGACAGACGGTTCCCATAAAAACATGGTAAAATCATCAGATCCAGAGACCAATCTTTCAGGGGCATTGGCTTTCATTTTTTTGTACCTTTCTAAAGCAACCTGTGTTTATCAACAAAATACAGAAGTTCATATAACAATTACCAGAAAGTGGAACTACAAATGTCCATAGACCCGAGGGGACAGAATCACCACAGGGGGAGAGAACATGCACAGAGAAAAAACACCCGGCAAAAATAGACAGAGGACTGCTTAATCCATTACTTGGTTGTATAAGATAATAAATGTACAGAAAGTAATAACTGCGCGCCTATTGCTTCGTGATATGAAGCTGATTCAACATAATAACAGTTACCCACTTGCTTCATTTCTTCAGAAGATGAATACTGTTTTCCAGTGTGATCAAAAGCTCCAGTCCGAAGAACATACTCTGTGCTCAGAGCAAGGGAGTTAACCCAGTGTCCATGACCCTACAACAAAAAATTTACATAGATGTAGATGATCATGAAGAAAAGAAGAAAAGGATCTAGCAGCAACTTAGAAAGAGAATGAAGACTTCCAATAACAGCTTTTTGCAGTAGAAACCAAGAAAAGACAAAACCCCTGAGTCACGGAAACTAAACTCTAACCTAATATGCAGTTCATATCTCAATCACATAGAAAAAGGTGGTGGTATTTCCCTTCCAAACAATAGCATTAACGTTGTTATCTACTCAGAAGTAAAAAATGAAAATGTTCAAGGACCTGTATCACCAAATAGCTGGGCTAGAAAATATGCCCAATAAGTATTGGGTAGGTCACTAGGTGCCAAACTCCCTCCTGGCACCAAAGAGATGAAGTGAATGCTGCTACCTCAAAGACGCAAATAAAACTGAAGCCCTCATGGAGAAGAAAACAGGCATGCAATGACACAGCAATCCGTGTTATAAACTTTATAAAAGGCATTACCTTCAATTCCCTAATCAGCTTCCCCTGGGAAGTTTCCCAGACTTTGATTGTACAGTCTTGGGAGCTGCAAGGAATTAAAGGTAATTACTTTATCAGGTAACAAGTAACAGTAGCAGCAGCACTTCTGCAAAATCCAAGGATACTTAGTTGCTTGAAAGCAGAATTACAAGTCACCACGTAATCTTAGGCCCATTAGAAGTATGATTTAGTTTTTATAAAAAAAAAACTTCTTGACATTGTTCTTTGTTGTTCATGTATCATGGCACTAGCATATGGACATTAATACATCACAAAGTGATTAAACACTTATGTCAGAGTGAAGTAGCCTCTCTTGTGTCCAACTTGTCAGTGGAATAGCTATTGAGAAGTGGGAGAGAGATAGAGTTCATGACAAAGATTGATACCATTACCAAGCAAAAGGCAGTTTCACCCACAATTGCTAAATTAAAGAAGTTGCATACCCAGTGTATATGACACCATCTCCTCCCCACTTTACACATGTAACAGCTAGAGTGTGACCGCTCAGACATATAACACATCTTCTTAGCGTTATGTCCCATACACGTGCATCACCATCTTTACTAGAACTCACAAAGCGACGGCACGGTGAACTCAGATGCACCGGTTCCCAAGATATACCTGTGATCCATTTCTTATGGCCCTGACAAAAAGCAGTTTTGATGTCTTAGTGGTACAGAGGTTATTCTTGCTTATGCATAAGCCACGATAACAAGTCAAGACACTTCAACACCTCACAAATTTGCAATGACAAAAACGCAACTTGCCCAAAAGTACAGCAAACAACAACTAAGGACAAGCAAAGGATGCTAGAAAGTTTTTCTCAGCAAAGATGTTACACCGTTTATCTCTTCCCACAGGCGTGAAACTGCACAATAAATTGTTCTTACTACGCTAAACTTACGAAGTAATCACCCACACTTAGGCCAACACTGCTCCCACTTATTTTGCCACAAGAAATATAAAACTAGAAGCAACAAATTTGTACTTTTATCCATCATTTCCTAGTCAATATGAAGAGTTATAAATAAAGAAACATTGATAGGAGTTGGAGTTCCACGGAATCCTTGCAGGAAGGATTCTTAAACATTGAAGTGTAGCACCAAAAGTACAAAAGTATATAATAACTTTCCATAAAACAAATTTAGCTCCAAGTTACACAAAATCGGTCAATGCAGCAAAATACAATCAACTGAATAGGATACTATCTAGATTACAATGCAATAAGGATCATACAACAAGCGGATTGCCTGATGGCTGCCCTGTCAATGGATCCCAACATTGGAGTTCCCCTGCCTTGCTTCCACTTACAAGATGCTTACCATCAGGTGACCATGCAATACTGAGGACCCAGTTCTTGTGCCCTGAGTAAGAAGAAATTTTCATTAATTGAAAGACAAAAGGGCAACCAAGTAATCATACATTGCCAACAAACCGCTTGCTAGCATTTTTTCCACCCACAATCCATTTCAATGGTGCAAAGTGCAGCTTATGCCTCTAGGAAAATCCAACCCGTCGCACCTTCCCCAATTCCCAATATGAAAAATAAAGAAATATAACAAACTCCTACTGTCCTCCAGCAAAGGAAATAGACAGCAACTATAGAACAAGGAGGCATGTGTGTATTCAGATGCCGCCACGATGGGGAAGGAGGCATAACATTAGAAGATTGGAGGACATAAGGCAATAAGAGATTCAGAGAGTCAACCTTGGCAAGTAAACATTGGAGTCTGGGTATTTAGGTCCCACAATCGGACTGACGTATCTCCTGAACCACTAGCCAGTTGTTTACCGTCAGGACTAAAGGCCACAGAAAGAACAGCTTCTGAATGACCTGCAATGACAGAGAAATGAGCCTTTAAAGGGCATTTTATCTATGCACATCAGGCTACAAGGCATAAAATATGTGTTGCTTAATAAGAGCAAATTAATTTGAGCATGTCAAACAAAGGTCCTCCAGCACTCCATAAGGATCGAAACTGTATTCTCCATGATCAATATCCTTGGAACAACATTGCTCTCCTTGATACCAAATAGTATGTTATCTCTAATGTCAGTCTAACTGAATCAGGTATCCTGGAAAGATGGATAGTGTCCGACAGCAACCAGAACTAAGAATTCCGATGGATAAGAAAGCTGAACCTCATACCAGCAATTGTTGCTGAACAACGATTTACAGGACGAATTCGGAAAATGGCTTGTGGCTGATAGACAATGGACAAGACCTTCTCCACAGAAACTGCAATATGAACCCAAATTGACAATGAATAACCGATATGCAGTTAGAGACCTGAGGAATCTCCTAAAAGAATGATGCCTTGGCTTCTTTACTGACCTTTGTTCTTCTGTAAGTAAGATTCAAGAGGCACAACGAGCTCCTGGTCCGATATGTAAAACGTATACGGCAATTTCTCCTCCTGATATATATCCAAAATATGAAATCCATTAGAGGAAGAGGAAGAAAATGAAAATCTCTGCCATCAATGAAATTTAGTGAACAAAAACGTTAATATGCAAATCAATCAACATAAAATTCTTCAAAATAAGTTAAGAACTGAAAACTAGAGGCCTGGAAATAAAACAACAATCTGTAAATTGGGATCTCAGTGTTTCGCTTCACACGAGCGAAAAAGACACGTTTTCAGTTAAAAACATGTTCACATAAGGAGCAAACAAAGTAAATTGAAGGAAAGTTGTCCACTTCTCACCAAGAACCGCATGAGACCGTGAAAACAAACTTCAGTTAGAAACAGGTCCAGTCCCGCATGAAATTCTAGGTCTGCGCTCACGTACACATTCGCATTGACTTAAACAGTACATCGACACAAGCAAACTTGAAGATCAAATTCAAATCTTACGTTATTGAGGAGCTTATTGACCATCTGTTGAAGTTGTTGAGGGCCAACATCCTGAGGAAGGTACATGGGAGGACCTAATGTTGCTCCTTCTGGATCCACCAACTGGCTCATCACGCTGTTAACATCTCTCTTCTCTGCTTCCACCTCCATCTTTCCCACAACAACAACAAATCTGAATCTTCTCTCTTCTAATCTCCGATAAAAATCGAAGCTTTAACCGATTGATGATACCGGGAGTGCGTAGATAAATAGACAGTAACGCAGGGTCTGTGACAGTGAAGAAGGAAGTGAAGTTGGGGAGGTTCTAGGGTTTTAGGCGGGCTTTAGATAACTACCTGATGCGGTACGTGTTGGTTCACCGTGCTATGGTGGGGAGTGGGGACGGTGTCTGATGAAGTAACCCAACTGGCAAATATAAAACTTGTAAAACAAAAAATAATAATAATAACAATAATAAGAAGTAGGACCAGACAACCAAGCAGCACCAGTCAACTCCCTTCTCGGTGGACGACCCGGATGGTGATGATCCGATGATTCTCTGTCCTCTCTTTTTCGTCGGAACAATTCTTCTCCTCTCTACAGAAGAAACACTTGACAAACCCCATTTGTTTTTCTGTTCTTTAAACTAACATGAAGATTTCAGCGCTGATATTGCTCCTCAGTGTGATAACAATAACTTCATCAGCATCGTCGCCAGATGTCATTGACTCTCTGCTCACCCGACTGGAGTCCAAAAGGGCATCTTCATCGGTTCAAGAAACGGCGGCTGAAGGCGTTCTTAACAGATTGCTTCCTTTCCATTCACACAGCTTCCTATTCAAGATCGTACCCAAGGTCTCCTTTTGCATTACATACGATGCTTATCCATTTTATCGCAAGTCCTCAAGCTGAGCCTGTAGTCTCCCTTTGCTTTACATATGATGCTTATCCATTTTATTGCCTCAAGTCCTCAAGCTGAGCCTGTGCTCTCTCGAGTCACTGTCAACCCACAGCTAATGAACTGAGGAAATGTGAAAAAGTTCAGTCTTTTGGTGACCCTTATCATATCACTGCACTTTCTCATTTCCAATTTAGCGAAAATTAAAGCTTTAAGGCAATAGTGAGTTAGGGGGACCCAGTTTATTGTGTCTTGACAACAGGACGTTCTTTTAGGTGTTGATGAAATGAATATGTTCCCTTCAATGATGGCGTCCAAATTTCCATGTATACCTCAGAGTACAATTCATTGTAGTGCATTGATGGTCTCCGTAAAATTTACTTACTTACGATGTTGGCATTGAACTGTCTTAGATTTTTCAGTTTAAGGATATATCTCTAGCTTCTGTAGCCAAAAAGAGTGGTTTGAGTAGTTGTTTTCATAAGCTATCTACTAGCAGTAACACTTAATTGAACAGTGAAGATGCATGCTTTGTGCTCACCTGAAGGATATAGCATATGATCAGGTTAAGAAACTGTCCATTTGCGAACTTATTTGCTCAATGTCTTTCTGATACATGGTGGACATATGAATGTAATTGTCAGTGGTTTGTGCTCACTTTCTTTCAGCTTTGCCTATCAGGATGTTTGTGGCGGAAAGAACTGCTTCTTGATTGAAAATTACGGGGAGAATGATGGGCCTGAGATAATGTATGTCGTTATTGTTCTTGTCAAGTGGAGCAGCGTACCTTCTTGGTAGTTTGTGAGTTGTGCATTGTTGAAGCCCTCTATTTGTCTATTTCACCACAGGATTAAAGGTACCACAGCAGTTGAATTAGCATCTGGCTTGCATTGGTACTTGAAGTATTGGTGTGATGCGCATGTTTCGTGGGACAAGACTGGTGGCATACAGGTAGCTTCTGTTCCTAGGGCAGGATCCCTGCCTAGGTTGAAAGGCAAGGGTGTGATGATTCAGCGACCCGTCCCATGGAACTATTACCAAAATGTCGTTACATCAAGTTGTAAGTTTTCTTCACCATTAAACATCAAGGCTTTGATGGTTTTACTAATAGCAAGTCAAGTATCTAGTTCGTTATACCTGAAACAAGTGAAGCAGAAATCTTTGTGACAGTTTTTGTGCTTCAAGTAGCTAATGACTTGATGTCACATTATTCAATGTAGATTCGTATGTCTGGTGGAATTGGAGTCGATGGGAAAAAGAGATAGACTGGATGGCTTTGCAAGGAGTTAACCTACCATTGGCCTTTACTGGACAAGAAGCCATTTGGCAAAAAGTTTTCATGGTAACATTTCAGATGATCCTGTATGAAATTGGTGACAAAAGTCAAAGCAGTTCTTACTGTTGATTTCACCGTGAGGACTCATAATGATTGATAAATAAACTGTTGAATTTACTAACACATGACCGCGTGATCTGATGGCCATTTCCATTACCTATCTGACATCCATCATCGAAAAGGAAAATAATAATAGAAGTTGCCATGAGATGGTCTTGAAATGTTTCTACTGTTTCTTTACAGCAAATTGATGTAATTTGTTTGTCTGTTGCTATTGCTTGTGGAGTACATATTTGAAATTTAGCGATGCCTGTTTATACCCACTTTTCGAATACATATTTCAGTTGTTGACTTATGAATATGTAACTGAGCTGGTGCTATTGTCTGTATCTTCAATTAATCAACTTTCCGTGTTTAGAATTGCGATCTGAGGTCTAGCAGTTGTTTGCTTCAGCTTTTGTCCAGTTACAGTCATGCCTGACTATGATAGGCTTATCTTGCTGATTTGTCCTCTTTATTGTAGGATTTCAATATCAGCAAGGATGAACTAAACGATTTCTTTGGTGGGCCTGCGTTTCTTGCATGGGCTCGCATGGGAAATTTGCATGGGTAGGTAGAGGAGTTGTGATTTCTCCTTCTTCTCTCTTTCTTGGGTGATGATAAGTTGACAACAGGAAAAGGATAGGGGAACTAGTTGAACAAATTTAGGAGTATTTTATATTAAATGGTTCTTCAGACTACGTTTAATAATATGATTCTGCTAGCTAACTCATTGCTGCGCCTGGATGTGCAATGTAATGCAGTTTTTTTCTAACTTTCAAGGCTTTGTTTTCGTCATCACAAGCAATTGGCTTCTAAGGTGTCATAGTTATTTCATCTTAGGTGGGGTGGCCCATTATCACAAAACTGGTTGGATCATCAGCTAAACTTGCAGAAACAGATATTGTCTCGGATGTCAGAGCTAGGCATGGTTCCAGGTATGGAAGAACTCTTTTCTGCGTAGGATTCTTGATAATTCGGGGATCTTTCAGTGGGATTATCTATGATAGAGTTGTATCAGAAAAAGACAGAAAATTGCCTGCAAAGGGCATTGTCTATCTGTCTGATGATGCTGGTCACGAGAATCGTGATATGTATTGTTGTGCTTTCAGTTCTTCCATCCTTCTCTGGGACTGTTCCAGAAGCATTGAAGAAGATACATCCTTTAGCTAATATAACTAGACTTGGGGACTGGTATGTCTCTTTTTCTGTTTGTAATTTCTCAAGTGCTGAGTTTGATGACCTTTTCACTCTAATATTGTCCTCCCATGCATCCCTTTTGGCTTCCAACTTGGGTTGGGTAAGTTCTTCATTTAGATATAGTTTTTATGAAGACGCTACATTTGGCATTTCTGATTATTTTTTGTTTCAATTTAAACTCTCTTGAAGAAATAAGAAACCTGCACTTGCGTTTACACGTGTTAAGAGGCCTTTTGCTTATTCAGGAATACTGTTGATGGTAATCCAAAGTGGTGTTGTACCTACCTTCTTGATCCTTCTGATCCTTTATTTGTTGAAATTGGGGAGGCTTTTGTCAGCAAACAAATCAAAGGTGCGGTTCAAAATATCCAGATTTTGTTTGCAGTATCAGCTTCGTGCAATTTTTATTTGTTCACTTCTCATCCTGGAATCCGATGATCATGTCATGGTGACAAATTGGAAACATTTTGTGAGTAATGGCTACTTTGTGCCTCTGATTGCATAGAATTATACATGGAGGCTGTGGGATTACGTAGTAAGCCATAAAGCACATCCCTTAGTATAGGGTGTGAAATAGAGACACGGGGAACATCACCTGTTATGTTTATTTTCTTACACTTTCAGATTCTTCAAGGCAAACGCTAAAAGTTTTCAGCCAGGGCTATATGAACTCTTTTTAGTTTATTGTCAGCTGACATGACTACTCTAATCTTGATTTGAGCATTTCATATCGTTTCTCATGCTAGATTAATGTGTTGGGGAAATACGTTGTTTGATAAAATTAAGTGTGCCTCATTTTATCATTAATTATATTTTGTCTGTTAACTTTTCTTTAAAAGAAACTAGTTTTGCAGTTTCTCTTCTGTGTCTAGGTGATGCATACTTAAAAGAGGACCTCTTTCTCTGTATCTTGGGCTTTTTAGTTAAATTATGTTGTGTCAACTGTGGAGTTTTGCTTTAAAGAGGGGAACCACTTGACAAATCTGATATCTTTTCAACAATTTCACTGGCATGCTGGATCATTGTGTTGTTCATGGAAAACTGTATCCAGAGTAGTCTGCATTCTTAATTTCTCACCAGAAATGCATGTGGTGTTCTGACTTCTATTATTTTTCACCACAGAGTATGGGGATGTGACAGACATATATAACTGGTAATGTCTCACCTTTGGCTTTTATTTAACATTTAAAACATGAAGTATCTGTATGCTCCAACATATATTTGTTCCCATTTCTAGTTGAGTAGGTACATAATAGTGGAACTATTCTTTCTTTTTTTTCCCTGTGGTGCCTTGTTTAGATGAGTCTAGATACTTAAGTAATGCTGAGGATGAATAGTATCGTAGGCTTGTAGCACTAACTATGATGACAGGCTTTAGATTGACTTGTTAATGCCGTGATATGCTGTCTGCTAGGTGCATTCTGGGGATGATTGTTTATTAGAACCTCAGATATATAATGCTTTGGAAACATGCAGTCTGTGGACACCCTGTAGTTTCTATCGACAATATTCTGTTTTCTGGAATGTCTGGTAACACATTATTCTCTATGTAGTGATACATTTAATGAGAACTCCCCGCCTTCAAATGATCCAGCATACATCTCAATGCTTGGTGCTGCAGTCTATAGAGCTATGTCACAAGGTGACAAAGATGCAGTGTGGTTAATGCAAGTATGGTCCTCAATCTCTCACCTGATCCATCCTTCGGTATTTAGACATCCGATTGCATTGTCCCTTGAAAGTGATGTTAACATGGCTAAGCTATTATTGGTTTGACTGATGGTTCTAGCAGGACTTCTTAAGATGTACATAAGTTTTTGTTAAAACTCATGATTATTTCTTGTGGCACCATGAAACAAATAGAGATAAACTCCAATATTGAAAAGGCATTCACTTGAGTCAAATGAACTTTAAAACTCTAGTTACAAATCTTCAGCTCCTTCCCAAGACCTCTGATTTCATGTCTTTTTCTTGCAAGTTTCGATTCTTTTACAAGTTCTTCTTTAGGTCTAATTTTACTATATGCAAACAAACTTCTCTGAGTTTCTAATGGTCATGCGGTAATATACTGAAATTATAATATGTGTGCAGGGTTGGCTCTTTTATTCAGACTCTGCCTTTTGGAAACCACCTCAGATGAAAGTACGTCCTTGAAGTACATTATGTGTTTCCTGTACTTTCTGACTGCATGACTAGATTAGTCTTATTGGTACAAATAGAACAACTGTAAGCATATGAGCATTGACCTTGTGCTCTATTATGATTGATAGTGCTAATGTACTTTATTTTAATGTTCTTCCTTGGTATATGACTATGGTTGAATCTTATTTGTTATGTCTGGGTTGCCTAATGATAATCAGTAAAACAAAAAAATAATTGCTGATGGAGTGCCCTATAACATTTACGGAGTTGCGTTCTGTTTGTGTTGGCTTTCTTTGTCAAGACAATGGGTGTGAGAACATAAAGTCAGTCCTTTTCGCTTTGCTTGGTTGTTAACAGAAATGGCTGTTGAAGAAAAAATTTTGATGACTGACTAATTACTTCATAGATCTGTGACTAAATGAAGCCAAAGAGTTTAGGTCGTCTCATAACATCTCCCCTTTTTTCATACATAGTGAAATTTTTGGGAATTAGTTTATCTGGGTACTTAGTCTACAAGAAATGCCCTTCGTACAATAATGATCTTGTGAATGTACCTTTCTAAATGATTATTTGAGCGAGTATTGCTTCTTCCTTGATTGTATGAGGGATATGGTAAATTTAAAAGTCTTCAAGCACCTAGAGTCTACGCTACCATGAAATACACAGTTTACCTATATCTAGATGACATGTAAATAAAAGACCAAGTCCTGAGAAATACAGTAGCAGCCGGGATTCTTCAAAGTATGCGATGTCCTATTGATCAACATTTAGCGTTGTAAGTTGGGTTTGGTTCAGCAGTGGATAAATCAAAATCAAACCTGAATATCAGTTGACTTTTGGTGCTTGAGTTCTGTCAGTCTCACTGTGCTTTTGCTGGGCACACAGGTAGTGACTAATATGATAACAATGAAATTTGTGATATGTGCAGGCACTTCTGCATTCTGTTCCAATTGGTAAAATGATAGTTCTTGACCTGTTTGCTGATGTCAAACCAATATGGGAAACTTCTGCTCAGTTCTATGGTACTCCTTATGTCTGGTAATTAGCTCTCCTATTTAAGCACTCCATATGTCTGGTAAACTTCTGAGCATTCAAGACTGGATAGGAAACTGACTACTTGTTCATAACTTTTTCCTTCTCCCTAAATTTAGCAACAATTCATCAATTTAGATCCTCAACCATTAATGTGTATCAGGTGTCTTTTGCATAATTTTGGCGGAAATATTGAAATGTATGGCGTTTTGGATGCCATATCATCTGGCCCAGTTGATGCTCGCATCAGTGATAATTCAACTATGGTATGTCGTACAAGTTTTTGCCTCCTATGTAGTGTTCAACTTTCATATATATGCATAGATGCTTGAATATATATGTGTGTGTGTGACAATTTCGTTCTTCCTAAATCAGACTCACTTATCATCAAGACATTGCAGGTAGGTGTTGGCATGTGTATGGAGGGCATTGAACAAAATCCCGTTGTTTATGAGTTGATGTCGGAAATGGCATTTCGGAGTGAAAAAGTTCTTGCAGCGGTAAATGTGCCTTTCTATCTTTAGCTTCTTGGTTGTTTTCTGAAGTAGAATGACATATTGTCTTTTTCTTGAAAGAAGGAACGTGTCTACATCTTTCTATAATGATTTCTTTATTTGCTGAACTTATAACCTTGAGAAAGGAAGTCTTATGCAAAAGCCTTGTTTTTTTAGTTTCCTCCAACTTATGCTTTGCATGCTGACATGGCTGCTAGAAGATCTAGGGTAATGCAGGGCTATGTGGGCCAAGTGCAGGCCTGGGAAGCCTACTAATTTTGGATAGCTTGGCTATGTGCCCCCTCTGACGTCATTTCTTTTTCAGGAGTGGTTGAAGGCTTACTCTCGGAGACGCTATGGTAAGACAGTCCGTCAAGTTGAGGCAGCTTGGGAAATACTTTATCACACTATCTACAATTGTACAGATGGAATTGCTGTATGTATCATAAAACTTCCATCAATCATCATGTAAAGTATATGTCTTATTCAGTTTTCCAGATTTTGCTTTTGAAATGCTTCATCACTCAGGTCTAAGTACCACCGACACGCGACACGACGCGAAGAGACATGCCGACGCGTCACTTCTCAAAAAATAGATAAATCCAACACGTTGGGACACGTGGTATATGAAATATACATTTTTATATGTGCATGATAAATTATCATGGATAAATAACAATATCAGCGGGGAGTTCTTCTTCTTCTTCTTTTATTAGGGATTCACGATTAGACTTTTTTGGGCTGGCCAGGTATATTAGTTTTGGCGTGGCTGGGTGTGGGTGTATGATTTAAGTATATATATTCTTGATAGATTTACATTTTGACCTCTAATTTTTAGAAAATACTTAATATTGACCCATGCGTGTCAAAATGGCGCGTCGGGATGGTGGACTAGCGTGTCACTGGCGCGTCTGAAGCGCTGACCACGTGTCAGTCGCATGTCCGAGAGTGACCAGAGAATTTTGGAAAGTGTCGGAGAGTGTCCGACAAGACATGTAGGCACCCGGAGAGTGTCGGTGCTTGCTAGCTCAGGCCGCATATTATTCTGTTTTACTTCTTAGAAGAGGATTGTCAAGAAATACAGTTGACAATATATCTCAACGTCAAAGATATGACGTATCTGATGTGTGCTAGCTATAAAGAAAAACTTGTGCTTTTCCAAATGTTCCTTACAATGCATGACATGCTCTTTGACTGGCTACTCAGAGATAAGTAAGATTGGTCACTTGGAAAACGGAACTGGGTTGCACTAGCATCTTCTGATGCCAGCTTTTATCTGCAGCTAGGGTTTCCAATGTTTCCTACTTATGATTTTGACATGGTTTTCTGTACAGCCTAGCATCATTTTTCCCAGATTAATGAGCAATTTTGTCTCTAAGATCATTTCTGGCAAAATATATATATTGTTTCTTTCCTTCAGGACCATAATACAGATTTCATAGTCAAGTTTCCAGACTGGGATCCATCAACAATCGCGGCATCTAGCTCTGGAAAACAAGAGAAAGTGCTATTGCCCTTTAATCTGCGTCCTAGTAGAAGATTTTTATTTCAAGTGACAGGCTCGACCTTTCCTCAGGCACATTTGTGGTATTCTACTCATTACGTGGTTGATGCTTTGGAGCTTTTCCTTGAATCTGGGAATCATCTCAAGGAAAGTCTACCATTTAGGTAGAATCTCTGACCTTGTTAAGCTTTGCTTTTTAAAATTTTCTCACCTTTCTACATAAAACAAGGGGATGACCCAGCAGAAGTACCCAGGAAATCACAATGCCTTTTTGCTAGGTAGAATTAATTTGATGAACTAAATTCGCAAGTACATGTGTATGAGCTTAAAAAAGAAAGGCAAAGCCAACTGGATTTAATCTTTGCTTTTGGCCGGTTCATGCTAATTTAGAAAGTTCATATATCTTATTCTCAGTTATTAGAATGGGAATCATATGATTGACGGGCAAGTCCACTATGAGAGTCTTCTAATCAAATGTGTCTACATTTCTTCGTATCCATTGTGGTAAAAATATTAGCACTTAATGATCTAATGCTCGTTATGATTCAATTAATCATATTGCTGAAACAATTGTAGGTCATTCTTCTTCCATAAACTAGGTGAGAATGATTTTCTCATGGCGTGTACTATGTTAACAGGTATGACTTGGTCGACTTAACACGGCAAGTACTGTCAAAGCTAGCAAATAAGGTATACGTGGATGCTGTGACTGCTTTTCAGCAGGAGGATGTTAAAGCTCTACATGTTCACAGCAAAAAATTTCTCCAACTTATAAAGGATATTGATTTGCTGCTTGCTTGCGATGATAATTTTCTTCTTGGGACATGGCTTGAAAGTGCCAAAGCATTAGCAGCGACTCCAAGTGAGATGAGGCAGGTTAGTCTTGATAATTGTCGTCAGTGGCTGAGCCGTCCAATATGATTGAAGCGATTATGCACAGTGTGGATCTGTATTGACGTGGATAATGTACACACTTCCGAAGTTCCCTTCGATCAAAAACTGAGTTGTCATTTGCCCACTCTTCTCTCTTTTAGATCTCTCAGCAAAAAGCTTCTTTCAATTAACACCCATAAAGGGCATGGTAATTTTCAGAACAAGCATTTTCACCTGACAGGGGAGATGGGTGTCTAACTGTATCTTTGATTTCTCATCTCAGTACGAATGGAATGCAAGGACCCAAGTCACTATGTGGTATGATAACACTCAAACAGTTCAGAGCAAGCTCCATGATTATGGTATGTCCTGTACCTGCTCCTGTCTGTATATCTGTATGCTTGTTCCCATATGCTTGCATGCTTGTGTTTATACAAACTTTTGGATTTGTGTGCCTTTGTTACTTGATAAGAGCGTCTCCTGTCTTTGATCAGCTAACAAGTTCTGGAGTGGCCTCCTGGAAGACTATTACCTGCCACGGGCATCATGCTTCTTTTCCTATTTAAACAAAAGCTTGAGAGAGAATGAGAAATTCGAGTTAGAGGAGTGGAGAAAAGAGTGGATATCATACTCAAACAAATGGCAATCAGAAACACAAATTTACGCTGTGAAGGCAAAAGGAGATGCCCTTGAAATTGCCAAAACCTTATTCAAGAACTATTTCGGTTAGCAATCCAGGGTCCAGCCTATCCTCTCCTCTTCCTATTATTGCTCGTCTGATTTACCATTTCACTGTAACTTGCTGCGTCAGCCTGCGGAGAAGCTTTCCGGTAGTGCGCATCAGGGGAAGGAAGAAGAGAGGCATGAGCAGAAATCCTTGTCTTGTACAGTTGACTTGATTTTCTGAATTCTAATAAAAGACATTTGTCCTTTTAGCAACGGAGAGTGTGATTCGGTGATTGATATGCTCATATGATGTCCCGGTCTATTGTCTGTTCTTATATTGTTTGGTCATAACAAGTACAAGTGGACGGTTTTGCTCTAAAAGGCAATGATGTTGCATTCATCAGTCGTTACTGCAACTTGAAAACCTTGCAATCACAACACTACATTTCAGGTGAATGTCCAAAGCCATCCCCCGCCGCTTTGTGCTATTTGTGGGACACTTAGTATGTCCAGTACCAGGTACTGTCCCTTGGTCTTTTGAGTTGAAGGAGATTTTGGTCATTAGTGGTGGGTAGTTTCTCTGCAGACACGGGAGGCATCTGATCAAGAAGCTGTCAAAGCCGTCCTTTTCTGCTAGCATGTTGAAGCCGTCAGTAGCTGCCTTACAAGATTACCAACAGTTGTGAGCGACTTTGGAAACTACTGAGAATCGATTGATAGCGCAAAATTAAGAGGTTGTTATATAGTCATGTTAAGGCATCGGCCTTCCTCATTGTTGAACATCAATAGACTAATGATATGGCCACTGTTGATAAAATGAACCATTTACCTATCTTGTTACTTGACATTTTTCACCCAATGACACCACCGACTCCCCCCCCAAAAAACCCAAAAACAATTCTCTTGTATACCCCCTCAAACCAATTCCATTTGATTATATGTATAAAATTCGCTCTATCTTGTGCATCTTCTGGCAGCTACTTCTATGCTATTTGGGGGGGTGGGGTGCTTCCATCGCTGTCAATACCTCCTTGGCCTTCTCTGCCATCGATCGCATCCTCATGATTGTCGATTGAGGAGATACTGCCACCGCCAATAACAGTGCTAGTCTCAGCGGGCCCATAGAGTCATAAGATGGGTCTTGGAATGCTAAGCTTGCCACTGAGATGCAAATGTTTAGGGATATCAGATTTATGTTGTACGCTTCCAGAGACTGATGAATCCGTCTGTGCTAAAGTCAATGCTAACAAGGGCTCTAACAAAAACGACTGATTCTGGCTATTCCTTTCCTTCTCCTTCCTCATCTCCTCCAACAAAGCTTTACTCGTGTCTATGCCTGTTTCATCATCAGAGACAACGCGTCATAAGCCACGTCTTAATTGTCTCTGTCAGGATATCCACTCAATTCCAGAATGAAGTTCATATATTACCTGCAAGGTATCCACCATGTACATAACCGTTGAATCTCTCACTTGTGTGCTCACCAGTGAAAAAGATGCGTCCTACTGGTGCCTGAGAACATACAGAAACGTGTTTCAATTACAGGTACAACTAAAAGCTAATTCAGGAAGAAGTGTTAGCGCTACCAAATCTCTAGTTACCTTGGAACAACACCAGAAAAAATAAAGCTTGTTCTAGTTGCTTCACTTAGGACGTCGTAAAGGTAAAAAGAATCTTAAGCTGCTAGAGATTTCACATAGAAATTAACCCCTACGGGGATTGATTCAGAAAGACCTACATCTTTTGTCAAGCCATAATTAAAAACTTGTCTAAGCTTGGCTATCCAGCAGTAAGAATTATACTAATCGAAATATAAACATGAAAACAGGAACATCCGGGATCCATCATAGACGATAGTAAGATAAGCACCTACCTTAATGCTTTGAACGACCTGATGATTAACGATGGCGGGGTAGTTGCTGTAGCTGCCCCGCTGGAACCTGTTATTCCACCAGCGGGGCACGAGTATATCAGTGGCATTAGGTATATTGGGCCCAAACATGTCCCTGAGCACCTCCATAGACTCTTTCAGTGTTTCTTCATCAGATTGATTCTCCACACGCTTTGACTCCCCATTTGTCAATGTTACAACCAGAATATTGGAACCAGGGTATGCATTCTCCATGTGCTGATGACATGCCAAGAGATAAACAAAAATAATCATCTTTATCAGATGAGTTTCCCTAATATACGGCCAATTACATTATTGCTCGAGATTCCACATCAAAGCAAAGTAAAGAATCGAAACGTAATAACGACAGTGAGATCCCAAATCTTCCATCATAGGCCCCGTGTGGCAGAAAACATTTTCGAGTGTTAATTACATTCTTATGAGTTGAAAACTGATTGCCGTACTTAGTATAAATAACTCACAATTAAACAAATTGGCAGCAATTGTAACTTAAGCCCAGAGTGCAGCTAATACTGCCAGCTTTCAGAAATTGACAAAAACATCATGCACATCCCCCCTCCAGCCAACGACTATACGCAACTTATAATAGGCTCTTGATTATTTAATGATTGTAGATGGCTGCTATATTATATAAAAGGAATCGGCATCACAGCAAGGTGTAATGATTAATAGATATAATGCAACGCATATGACGGAATCCACTACACATTTTAAGAGAAATAAATTTGTATCAAATATATAAGCCACTTTTAATATTTAAAAAACATAAAGGCTGGATATGAAATCATGAGTCTTAATACAGAAAACTAACTACACGAATAGCAAAAAAGCAAATGCACATGTATTCAGTATTATCAAAATGAAGTAGTTTCGGCTTTTACCCAACGAGTCCCAATAAATAAAAAGACAGCATATTTTTCCACCCAACCGTAAATTAGACAATAAGATGGTATGACCTTGAAAAGAGTGCGGTCTGCGCACTGGTAGGAACGTAATTTGACAAAGAGATCACAACCATCAAATATTACTGTAGACAATAATATCGCTCTTTCTTATGCAAAAAAGCGCAGCTTGTGAATACAGTGGCATGGTTTTTCAACCAAAAAAAAAAAAATACAGTGGCATGGTTCGACCGAAAAAAAATGCAGTGGCATGAGCTCCAGCAGAACGACAATTAGAAAATAGCATAACTGACTCCTTGCCATTAAAAGAGGGTTTATTTTTAAAAAAATTCACCTTATTGATGCTTGAGAAGTAGCCGTGTATGCTACTTGTTAATAAGAGCAAACATGTTAACTTCATAATAGTGGGCACACAGTTTTGTCGCACTTTCTAAAACCCCAAGAGGATGACGTCAATAAGCACTCAATTCCCCATGAGGGAGAACTTTTAGTGCCAACAAAACTGGAAGGAAAAGAAAGAAAAACCATTAGCTGGCTACAAAAGTTTTGTTAACAAACCTGCCAAAATGTGTAATAACCTCTCCGTTCGTGTGCATATATGAAGAACTCTCTCTCGGGTCCGCAAGGCCAGAACTTATACGGAAACTTTAGGAAGATTTTCGTGTAAACCATCACGTCAAGCTTCTCTATCGCCTCCATCTTCCATCTCTGTTGGGCATTATTTCACAAATTAGGGCTAATTCATCGAACCGAGTAAAATGGACAATAGATCAAACACCACTCAGCTTCTTTTGAGGACCACCAATAAAGATCCATAATCATAATTGTTGTTTAATCCTCTAGACGTTATTTTCCGACCAAAAAAGAAAAAATCCTCTAGACGTTATTTAAGATGTAATTTTTCAAATGGATATTGGTAGTTGTAATTCTTATGTTTTATTCCAAAGAACATCAAGTGTTTTGGCACTGGATAACATCCAAGGATTCATAGGTCCTGAATTCCTCCACGAGGAAACGATTCTAGTGGAATCGATGACAGTTGTGCAGTGGGTTCCGGTTACTATCTGGTTGATATTGCTAGCCTTCTAACCTCTAATCCCCGGGAAACCTTTAGGCCTTATTATGCTCTAATTCAAATTGTTTGTACTTAAACTCTTGGAGTTAGTTCACGGATACTATAGTTTCCAGACCAAAAAGAAAAAACCTCTAAGAAACAGAGAATTCTACAATATCTATTTAAATACCGAATCTTCCAATTGGCGGATATTGCAACCAGCTGTCACCACATGCAAATGGATTCCGGGAATTTTTTTTACTTTTTTTGGGTCAAAGGATTCCGGGAATTTCGACACCTCCACAATCGAGGTGTGCGAAAGAGGAAAGTCCACAGCCACCAAAGCACAGCAACCATTTGGAAACCATGGTTGGTAGCAGTAACCTGTGGTCATGCAGCCGTGGCATTTGCCTTGTTCAAAGTAAAGGCCACCTCGAAAATCCGCGTCTTACTACCGGGGACAACGACTACGAGTGAGGTCAATTTAATATGTAAAATAGCTTCCGAGGCTTTCAATACTGACACATCCAACTTGATGATTGAAATAAATATGTGGGCCATAGCTTGAATATCAAGAACGCAACCCAGAAAACTCGCTTATAGGGGCACTCATCATAGGGAGTCCCAAATATTAAGCAATTGGACATATTAAATGGTTGAGATATTCCGGTAAATGCAAGGGAAATCAAGGACAACATATTAACCAAGAGATCTCTTTCAGTGTGTTTACGGATTCATTCAATCAATCAAAAGCAGCATTTCGCGCAGAAAGTGTTCCACAATAGTTATTAGAATCTAGTTAGGAACTATCACATATTAAGTGTAAGGCACAATATTTCCGATTGTACTAGTTTTTCATATTATTGATGTGATTTTATTGCACTCTATGGAATTTTCAATTACGGAAATAGAAAGGGAAGAGAGCCAGAAAAAGAAGAATGAAGGAAGATGTATTACGGGCATTGATGGCCTGAACGAGATGAGGTCGCTCTGGAGAACTCCAATGCTAACGGACAAAATTGCGTAATTGGCATCGTAGACACAACCGTCTTCCGTAGTAAGAGTGACTCCACTTCTCGAGTTTTGTATTTCCCGGA
Organism: Rhodamnia argentea; assembly: GCF_020921035.1. Classification (NCBI taxonomy): domain Eukaryota; kingdom Viridiplantae; phylum Streptophyta; class Magnoliopsida; order Myrtales; family Myrtaceae; genus Rhodamnia; species Rhodamnia argentea. The sequence goes on along the minus strand of NC_063154.1, from coordinate 370,552 downwards.
CAACCTGACCCAAATCCATGCACAGATGGAACAGGCAAAGGTTAAAAATCAAATTGAAGGCCCCAAGAATCAGATGCATGGCATAGGCATCCAATAAAGATGGAAAAAGTTTATCGACATATTTGAATGAGAACTGTGCAGTGATCAAACGAAGACTCGTTACCCTATTGGAGTTCGTTCACTCACAATCTGACATTATAGAAATATTTTAATTGAGCAGATACGGAGTTGAAATAGGTCCCATTAAATTTCACCTACTGGGCACTAGTCGTCAATTTTCTTTATCCTTCTTGCATTTGAAATTTGAATAGGCAAGGAAACACCACATTAAATGGAGAAAATGACAACACTTCATGGGTTCATGTTCTTCTATTTGAGCAGATTTGACCTCCTCTCCACCTATTTACTTCTACATGAGGTCATCAAGTTCACTGTATATGCTAAATTGCTAATAGACAGTGGCCAGGTGGCCCAAACTGTTGCTTAGTGAGTGGCATACAGTCTTCTTTTTCAAAATGAAATGTTGATAACATGGCGTAGACGTAAAAAGGTTGCTTTGCTTCTCATACTAGAACCACTTGGATGGGAAAATTATTATTTACACTTGGCACGTTGAGGCTCGGTGCATACAATCTGTTAGACCATATGAATTCCATTCATGCACTCGGCTTGCTACTTCATGTGCAAGCACTAATATCGCAGTGACTCAAAAGCAATGTCGATATTAAATAGATCCCAGTAGGAGGGGGAAAAAAAAAACATGTCCCACGCCCAAATGAGGTAGAACTGGGACTATAGTATCCCCAACGAATGTAACATGGCAACAATAAAAAAAAAAGGGCCATAACAGCTTTCATGGAACGTCGTTATCGACAAACTCCAAGGATGGGCCAATCAATCACTAACGCCAAAGTGAGAAAGCAGTGCATCCATACAAAACAGAACTTCGGATTTTTCCGCATACTTTGTGCACCTTTTTATTAATACCATGAACTATTCTCCGTCATTTTGTTTTCGTCTGGTGATTAGATGGTTAGAAAGACAAAAAAGCACACATCATCTCATAAATAAACAACAAAGATAAAACAAAAGGATGAAAGAGAGACTTGTTTACCTTATTGAGTTGAAGACGACTGTCCAAAATCTTGCCCTCTGACGTAAAAAGAAAATCTTGCGCCATTTTGTATAGCAAATCCTCATATCCCCTCTCGTCCGCCACTAAAAACTCTCGTTCCCCATAATCAAGAAAAGTCGATATAGGCTGGACCTCTGCCGAAGAAAAACGAAAGGAAATAACTCATCGGCATGTATAGAGGGCAAATTAACTAAAGAATTGGGTGTGTCAGAAAGCAGGTGAGACATCGACCGAAACGAAAGAAGGGCAGACGAGACAAACTTTCACCAAGGACGACCTCACAAATCCCAACTGACGCAGTTGACTCAGTGAGATTGGAGAGGTTTTAGGCTTTTAGCTTCTTTCGGGAAGAAACCAAACTATATATGAAACAAAAATACAGAAGCAGATGAAGAAGAAGAAGAAGAAGAAGATGACAAAGAACACGTTCTTCCACTTTCAAGTTTCACTCCTATAGAAAAGAGCCGCTTTGCTGCCAAATGAGAAGTTTCAACTCGACTCATAAGGCGACTGACCTGGCATCTCGAAGTCGTGAAGAATGAAGTCGATGGCGAGATCAATAGGCGTCTTCGGCGTCCTAAACATGCACACAAAAAAAAAAAAATAAGAGACAGCAAATCACGCACAGTGAAAAACAAAATCTGTCTCGACCCAAAAAGAAAAAAAAAGAGACAAAATCTGAAGGCATAAAATTGCGCAGGAGAGGGAATTACGAAGGAGGTTCTGTATCTCTGCAGAAGTCGCCACCACGATCCGTTTCCTGCTGGTTTCTCAACTTCTCAATAGCCGAGTCCACTGCCTTTTTGTACGAGTCAGCGGCAAGTCCACTCGGGAATATCTTCCCACTGAAACAAACAAAACTCCGTCAGCATCAAAGCCGAACTCTACTAGAACCGCGCCAATTTGCGGGGCGGTGAACACGAATTGCAGAACTAATCGTCCGTGTCTCATTTACTTCGCTTTTGCAAGATTCACGCTCGAACGCCACAGATGCCGAACAAAGATGAGCTTAAAATCGAAACGAAAAGGGCAACGCGACAAGCGGCAAGCCACTAAAATTCATCGCCAAACCAAAATGGTGGAAATCTCCAACAAGTCCTTCCAGTTAATTTGCAATTCATACACCGGCTCAAATGTGAATTTAACGCGACAAGAGAAAAAACTCCAAAAGAAAAAGAAAAAGGAAGCTAAAGGAAGAGAGAGAATATCAGACCTGCGATCGTAGATGTTATAGCGAGCATTACTGTAATCGGAGAAGCACGTCCGAAGCGAAGATTTGGCGGCAAGCTCCCAAACAGGATTCGGCACCTCGCCGCCGACGCCGACGATCCAGCCGGCGCCGAGCTCCACCGACACGCCTCCGAAAACTTCCTTACGGATCCTGCCTCCGATTCGGTCCGTCGCCTCCAGTATGACGATGTTCTCCACGCCGTTCTCCGCCAGAATCTTGGCCGCAGAAATACCTGAAGAAAGGCCGCACGACGCGCATGTACGAAACATTATCAGAACGAGCAAAAGACCGAAGTGCGGGCACGCCGCGGGCCGCGGCGCGGACACGCGTTTTGGCACGTACCGGAGACGCCAGCGCCGACGATGACCACGGAGGAGCGAGACGGTGGATCCATGAGTAAGATCGAGATGGATAGTGTCGGAGGAAGAGAGGGCCGAACTAGCGGGGAGGGAGTATATATAGGTTTCTCGCTCTCTCGCCGCTTGCGATGCCTCGCGTATTTTCGGCTCGACGGGGATGGGAAGCGGGACGCGTAATTATTCCTTTTTCATGACGGTGGAGGGTATTCCAGTCATTTCAACGGGCGGGGGGGGCAGATTTGGAAATTCGCGGGAGAGTTTTTATGGGACGGTTGGCCTATGGCACGAGAATAGCGGCCTCTTTGCCCGCGTGAAACTCGACTTGGGATTCTGAAAACGAGATCAGTGTCCTCATCAATGGTGGGTCAAAGAGATAAATCGCCTTCCTCTGGGGAGATTTAACAATTTAATGCTGGAGATTCGTAGTCCGTCCTTAGCATGCGTATTATCAATTTCGAACATACAATGGACTCTCGTACGTAAGCACGGGACCACTTGCAATTGCAACAATGAAAAAACCCTATTATGTATCCTAGGCACGCGACAAGTCGCTTAATTTCGAAATCATTTATTTTTTTCATTGATTTGTTACGTTGGTTATAACTCATTTCAAAAGTTGCATGAAAAGACTTCCTCCACCGACCACCCTAGGATCACCGGTCGGCCTAGGTTCACAAGCTGCCTCGGTTGTTATTTTGAAAATTACGGCCCTGCCTTCCAACCAAATTTTTGATCCGCCATTGAACATCTGCAAAATTATTTTATTTTATTATTTTTGTTGAAACGGTTCTTTCATTCATTCATAATAACAAGTACTAATAGAACAAGACATATATTCCATAAAGGCCCGGGTGAAGTTAGCCAATTTAGGGGAAGGGTCTTCATAGGGTGTGCCTTATCTGCAAAAGTATTTACTCCGCCATAAAAGTTCGAATTGTAAACTATTTGTCTCACTTCCTTTCTCTTTTTTTTTTTATTCTTTTTTGTGAGTTTCGGGAATACCCATTCATAGGTCCGAGATCTTCTGGGCGATCCACGTGAACCCCCACGGCTCCTCTCTCTCTCTCTCTCTCGAAAATCCATACAATACAAAAAGAAGAATGTATTAAATTTTCGAAAGCTATGAAGAGAAAACATTAAAAAAAAAAAAAGTTGAGAAAATTCCAAATAAGGGTCCGAATCGCCATTATTTTCTCAAATAAGGGCTTACAATGGATTTTATTTCAAATAAAAACATGAATTACTCTCATTATCCCAAATAAAGATCCGAAGTGTCTATGCTAATTTCAAAAAAAGGGTCTGACATCACGAGTTGGCCAATGGCATTTTCTTCTTTTTATTTTTTTATTTTTCATTATTTTTTCCTTTTTCTATTTTTAAAGTTAATTTAAAATGGGAGGTTTGGGGGGGGGAAGCCTCTTCCTCTATGGTTGCCGCCCCACACCGTTCTTCTTTTTCTTTTGTTCCTTTTTCAATTTTTTTTTAAATTTTAACATAATTTAACTAAATTTTAGGTTAAAATTGTCTTTGGACGAAAAATCCCTTGATCGATCACGATATTTGGCCGGCCAAATGAGGACATGCCCTTATTTGAAACAATCATGACCACTTCAATTTCTTATTTAAAACAAGATTACTTCAGGTATTATTTAAAGACCAATGTATGTATATATATATATATATATATATATATATATATACATGTTCCATAAATTTCGAGATGCTCCGCATTGAAGGATAATCAAATTGAGAGACTTTTAAAAATGCTACACGTTTGAATATGAGAAGGTCAAAAAAGGGGCAAACTGGAATCGGGCGCTCCAACAAGACGTGGATAGAAGAGCTGAATGGGAACCTTGCAAGAAAAAATAAAAAATGTGGCTAAGAAATTGTTGAGGGAGGGGGGTGATTGGAAAACTTTTCTTATGAGGGGGGTGATTATAAACGATCAGAATTAGAATTACTTTAAAATTATGGATATTTCAACGAAATAAACTATTTTGTTCCTGTCCACCGTGTCAACGGGATATTAGGCATAATGCACTAAGCAGAAACTTATTAATTCCCCCTAATTTGATCCTTGCCTTTTTAATCCCAAAGCGAGGGCGGGCCCCTTCCACGTGTTAGCGACATCTTCGTACTCTTCTGTCCTTTTATTACATTTAAGTGAGTGTTGTCACGGGCGAAAAATTCATTGTAGTTTCTATTAATAAACGGGTTGACACTGCGTGTCGATATGTCATCGATTTGTCACAATTTAAAAATGATAATAATAATAATAATAAGTATAAAGTGGCCCGCCCTCCGCAAGCTTTATGGGATCTACTTTGTTTTTAAGGCTCGGTCACGATTTTATCATAAATAATAAAAAGCATGTCTTTTGACCAAAAGGCGAAGGATAGAGCGGTCGTTAAAAGATAGAAGAGAATCAGCACATATGCCCCCCCATCCATCACTTGGAAGTTGGAAGAAGCATGTCTAATTATTTCATTAAGACTGTTTCTCAACGATTAGGAGATCGCTTAACGGTGATTTAATCACCGTTTACATTATTAGCTCAAATCCAACAGCGGGTAAATCGGCGGAAAACCTACTACGATCGGTGTACGTGGTCACTTTGTCGGTATGCCGTGGAAAAGCATTCACACAGGAAATCCTTTTTAATAATATCTCAATGTTTTTTTTTTCGATATTTTTATTTTTATTTTCCTTCTCTTCCTTCTTCCTCGGCGATCGTTGGAGGAAAAGAAATAAATAAAAATTTAAATTATTAAAAATTATCCACTTCAACGCCAGCCGCATCACGTGAGCAATTTTCGGCTAAAATTAGCCAAATTGACTTAATTGAGGCAATTGCAATAAGTTTACGACTTTCTTGTTAATTTCCCATAAAATATCGAGTACAAAAAAGGAAAAAAATGCATTAAATTCTCAAAAGCATGAGTTGACATGCCGATGTTTATATATTCCGAAACCTTCGAGATACTCCACGTTAAATGATAATCAAATCGAGAGTCTTTTGAAAATGCTACACGCTTTTAAGATCGGAGAAGATCAAAAAAGGGACACACTGGAATCGGGTGATCAAATAAGGTGGATAGGGCTGAATGGGAATCTTGCAAGAAATTTGAAACAAAAAAATAATAATTGAAATGCGGGTAAGTAATTGTTATAAAAAAAAAAAGAGGATTAAAAGACCTTTTTCTTGGGGGGGTAGGGGGGTGAAATTGAGAGAATTGTTCGGACGTGGGGGTCAATGTGAAAGAACAGGAAAGGCATTTGACGCGGGAACTGGGAAGCACCAAACTCGTGCGTCCCTGCTGTCGCTGTCAGCCTTGGCATTGGCGGCTATACTGGTCTAATTACTCGCGCGCTAATATTTAATTTCAAATCCATGTGAGCAACTCTTCATGATTTTGGTTTTTAGTTCTGACTTTCTTTTATTGCTCAACTTTAACGATTATCCATTTAAATCGCGTTTTTGTTTTTTTGTTAAATACATAGCATCCGAGAGTTAATGAATTTCGATGTCGTCGTTACCGTGTGTTTCGCTAGAAATTGGGATCGGTCTTGATAAATGAAATACCTTTTGACAAAGGTTGTTATATGATTTTTTTTTTTTTTGTTCGAAGGGTTCGGCGGCGATTCGGACGGGAATCGATTCGCTTGGATGTGATCAAGAACAACTAAATTTGAAGTAAAAGAAATGGTTCGACCAGAAAAAAAAAATGTAAAAGAATTGCGAGTATTGGAAATTTGAAATCATCGATAGATTGAGAAAATGCATAGAATTGTGTTAATGACTATAACTCATTGAATGCCGCAATGCTCATGCTCAACCGTTGATCGTCATATTTATCTTTAGTCCATATCTTCACTTTACTTCTTTTCGTCTTTTTTCCCCGCGCCCAGCGCTTAGCCAAATCCATTAAGACGTTAATCAATCACTATCATATGTCAACAATTATATACCTCGATCATCGATAATCATGATATCATCGATAAAGTAATTGTATGTTAGGCAGTTTTTTTTTTTTTTTTTTTTGATCTGGTTGTATCTTATCTTATTCTACTAAACAAGAAGAATCTACGATTTGGCTAACTATGGACTGTACAGCATCATCGTCCTTGCGAATTTCATGGAATGGCAAGATCGAAGAGGAATTCTCTCCAATTGGCAAACTACATAAAAGGAGATCCTCTCTCGCGGTGCATTGAAAGAGGTTCCATTTATTTTGTGGAGACACCAATAAATTGGAAAATATTTTCTCAATTTTAATAGCTTTTGCTGTTTAGAATAAACGAGTCCATAAAATATAATTTTGTTATTGGTGATATTCTATTTATATGCCCATAAATGTTTTAGAAAAAATTTCAAATAAGAGCCCGAAGTGCCCTCATTATTTCAAAAAATCACCTAACCATTTTCGTCATTTGCTCTCTAATTTTTTTCCTTTTCTCATTTTTGTTTCTTTCCTTCCTTTTCGTCGGTGCTAGGCCGTATCGGTCACCGGCTAGAGCCAGCCTCTCCTTTGCCTCAGGTCGTCAAGGGCGGCCTCGCCAGATCTGGGGGAGAGTCGCCTCACCCGTGGCAGGCGAAGGCTTGGGTGAGGGCCACGACCAACAAAGGACAAAAAAAAGAAGAGAAAAAAGTGAAAGAATAAATGACAGCAATGCCTTTGATCGGGTCTTTATTTGAGATTTTTCCAATATTTTATGACCGAAAATATTTTTCAATAACTTAATTAATTTTAGGATTTATTCTCGTCCACCTTGTTAGCGGGATATTAGGCACTATCCATCCACTAAGCAAAACTTATTAATTCCTCTGATTTGATCTCCTGGCCTTTTTAATCCTTTTTTGATAGGATGATGTTGTGGTGGCCTTTTGCTCTGCAAAGCGAGGGCGGGTCCCTTCCACGTCGTTTTATCTCTCCCCAAAGCAGAAAACCAGATCTAATTTGGCGACGCCTTCGTACGCTTTTTGTCCCTTCTTATTACATCGAAGGGAAGTAGATCTCGGCGTCTTGTGTCACGTCGCGTGAAAATTCACGATAGTTTCTATTAATAAACGGGTCGCATGGCTTGTCGATGTGACGTGGATTCGATCCTGATTTGAAGATTTTGCATGAAATCCGTGATGATTATCGTCGATTTGTCGCAATTGAGGCTGATCAAATTGGACAATGATGGTGAAAAGTGAAGAGGATAGAGTCGGATAAAACGTGTGAAAAAAATTATGAGCCTATCGCACCTACGTCAATTCAACCTTAAATTTTCTATTAATGTCAATTCAGTCACAAATCTTTTTGCATTTATATCAATTGAGTTTATCCAGTCAATTTTGATCGAATATCGCTGAAGCGATCGTTCTCACGTGACATGACCCAGCGTTGAAGTGAACATTTTTCTTTTTGGATTTTTAATAAATTTTTTTGATTTTTTTCCCTTTCTTTTCTGTATTTTTGTTTTTTATCGAGGTTCGCCGGCGGATCATTGCAGCCCCAGGCGAGGCGTTCGCAGCCAAGGCATCATATTTCTCTCCTTTTATTTTTAATCAAATAAAAAAACAGTTAAAGAACACCGTACGATAAAAATATAATATTAAACAAGGAGACGAACCATTCACATAATCCAGACACACCAAGCTTAATTAGAATTGAAAGACAACAAATGGTCATACAAACCCAACATAAACGAAACAACAGATAGTCAACGGAACATCATAACGACGCCGAGGATTCATTGGGAAGGGAAGAGAGTTGATCAATGAGAGTTGGCTTCATGAACCGCGAAACTTCTAGTCGTGATTTCGACTGGTGGATCGGGGTTTGGACCGAACCACTATAAATCAGTTGACCATTTCTCCGTCCCGACACTTCTTATACGCGCTTGATGTAATCGCCCAAGCTAAATTTGTCTTTATCTACTTAAAACCTAAAAGCATATTTCGGATATCAAGGCTCGGTTTGTTTAGCAAAAAATGAATGATTTGGATAACATTTTATTTAAAATGATCGTCTGTATCACCCGAAATAAATTAGCCTACATTTTTAAAAAAATGAATGTGCTAACTGGCGAGACATCATCTTTTCACTCACTCTCTTTGTTATTTGGTGTGTTCATCCAATTTTAGCAACTCAAAGTTGCTTAGCTTTGTTTTTTTTTATTTTTGCTGTCCAAACTACAAAAATGGGCATTTTAGGCTCCGTTTGTTTCCCGAAAAATTATGGATTTGAAAAATATTTTTCAAAAACTGATTGCTTATATCACTCACAGTAATGAGTAAACGAAAAATATTTTCATCGATCACAAAATGTTTAGCTATAAATTATCATCGATAGTGGAAATATTTTCCATTGACGGTCCATTTCAAGCAATAAAATGGATCATTTTTGTGAAAATTGTTTTAAATAAATCTTTCATTTTTTGCGGAGCTACCGTGGTGGCCGGAGAACTAGGTTGACACATCCGGAATTCCCAGATTCAATGTCTAATCCTTTCGTTCTCTCCTAAAGTGGCAAGCTTTCGAATACAAGAAGGAAGCGAATCCCAACCCACTCCACAAGATCCTATGCAGACCCTACATTATCTTGAATGATCTCTTGCTAGCATAGGCTTAGATGAAAACTTATGTCGTATTGCGCGAGATTACGTCAGGGAACCAAGCAAATTACAGATAAGTGGGGAGACTACTAATCTATGAGAGCACCAACCCTTTGTAGTTTGTAGTGCTACTAGGATCTATGAAACTGTACATAGTTGAATCTGAACAGTTCTTGAATTAGTTCTGTCTTTTCTCTTTTCGAGTATGAAATACCTAGCTTGGCTCACACAGTACAGCTTGAGTAATGGCCTAGGATGAAGATAAGGCTAATCATCCGAATCAGATTCAAACAGCCACATAACTCAGCACTAATCTCAGTTAAACTTTTCCTAGTCTGAATCAAGGTACCAAGTGAGATCGCTGTCGAGAGTGAAGGTACAATGGCCCCGAAAATGACTAGGAAACAGACTCCTCCCCGAGCAACCGACATGTCGAGACAAGACCGTCTTTCTGTGACAGGTATGAGCACAAATCTCTGGATGGCGATGGGGGGGCAATCCCAAAACCCGGGTCTTCTTCAATGGTGACATGTTTTGTCCTCCTTGCGTTTGCATTCTTGTCAATATGTTTACGTGCACTAACTACTGTAATTCTACTGTAATAATATTTAATCTCGTTATAGAGGGTTAACTTCTGGGTGGTCGATAATGTTCGATGGACAACACCATCATAACATGCCCTTCTTATCTCCAGGAATGTCGTTCCCGGTTCAGATTTTGGAACCACTTGCCTGAAGTTGACAAAAATTCTCTTCTACGCTTTGCTAGATGCTCCAACCACAAAACGCTAATCTCTCCAAAACTTTTTGAGCTTATGTAACCATCAAATATTCCTAAGGTACCATATTCAAAGAACACCACTATGTAATGAGATGCCATTGGAGAAAGAAAAGGAGATGCGTCGAAGAGAGGAGATATAGTGGTCTCTAATTAAGTTCTCCAAGTGGCCATTGAGGTTGGGATGAGCCGTAGAATATGTGTCGGACGATTCCGCGCGAGAGAAGGTGGGGTTTCTATCTAGGTATTCGATCGCGATGAGAGAAAATCGGATGGACTCGGTTTGTGAACTTGGCGGAAATCCCGAGTATGAATTGGTCATGTAGAAGAAGAACATAATGGAGAAAGCACAATGCCAATTGCCAAGTAGTTTCAAACTTTGGCACATTACAAGGAGTGAACAGATGAGAATCCAAGGCAAGGATGTGGTGATGACTTCTAGATCGATCCATTTACGCAAATGGGAAAGGCATCAATTAATTTTTGTACCTACATATGCGAATGAGGCCATCTCAAGTTCAATCACAATTATCGCTTCTCGGGTACTCCCATCATCACACGCTTATTGCCATCCCATTGGGTCATGACCAAGTCATCAATCATCTCTAGGTTTTCTTTTGCCAAATTTATCCTAATTAGTCACTATACAAGCTCAACTCTATTTTAGAAAGGGGGAAAAAAAACAAGCAAGAACAAGAATTGGAACATATTTTCGCGTGGATGAGAACACATTTCATTGGGAGAGCATGGCCAAAAGGAATCCCAAATTTGAATCCGTCAACATAATCAATTTAACCCACATTCATTAAAAAATTTAAACATATGAGTTATAAAGCAACTAAGATATATCAATTGTTCTGTACCGCACGACTTTGCGGTGGGCCCAATACAATTCGAAAACCTTGGTCGGTCTCTAATCAAGCGACAGGTGGCACGCTACAACCAATCAATGGTTTTATCTTTTTCATTTTTCCTCTTTTTGGGGGTATGGTATGGTTCTCTTCTCGCACAGGGGCAGTCACTTTCGGGGTGCAAAATCCCACAAAGCCGAGCCTCCCCATTCTATGAATTGATTGATGTGTGGGGCGGTGTCCCAAGTCAACCAACGTAATCAATGCAATGCAATTGTACCGGCCTCGAACCTAATCGACCCTCGTCTCCTACACGCCCGAATTTGTTGGGGGGACGCGGCCGAAAGGTCAAATGGGGTCTGTGCCCTTTTCAACCCCACGCAATGATGTCCTTTGATCTTTGTCCTTTGACGATTTCGTCCCTTAATGATTTAAATTATAACGTTGTCTCGTTCTTCTTTCCTTTTCAACATGTAATGCGAACAAGTCTTCCCCAGAGGGAGGGTTTGTGTCCCAAAGTCACTTCTTTGATTTCGATCTCTCCCCATTTCAGAAGTTTCTGCGCTCTTTTTGGGTCGGCCGGTCGTGCCACTCGAGAAATGGTGGTCGGACTCCGTCCTAGATTCGCTTTTTAAATCCTTGATGAAAGGGGATTTGACCGCGGAGAAGACGCCCCTCTTCCTGTTCATTTTCAGCGTTATATGTCGCCCCCTCTCTCTTTTATTCCGTTCACACGTGTTCTTAGAATTCCATGAGGATCCCCACAACTTTTCCATAGCAGGTACTTCCAAAGTCGTTGAATTGTATCCGTGGTTGAAGTTTTCAAGGGACACCCACTTTTTTTAACGGTTTGTCTTGAAAGAAAACGGAAGGGAAGGTGGGTTTGGGGGGTGGTTTTGGAGTGTCTTTTTGAGTGAGGGTTGTCGGCTTCAACCATTTCAGGTCACTGTTACATGCTCCTCGGTTCAGGTCCATCTAGGAAATTCTCGTTCCTGTGCGATGGTAGGTATCGGACTGTCGGTAAACGCCTCATACGTGATTTCTACTCAAGCTAACCTTTTGGAAGTTAGATCATGAAAAAGTATAATCTCCACAAATTGCCTACACCCGAGGTGGAGGACTTGCAAGAATGGAGTTAATATAGTACGTGTAAAGACTGGATCCCACAACAAAACAAATCGAAAAGTTCGTCCTTTTTGTTTTGGGTCATGGACCAGTCTCCGTTCTTCAGCATACTTCCATCTGAAAAGCAGGTGAGCGACCCTCGACATGTAAAGGAGGCCAGGCCTAAACTCATTCTTCAGGCCCCGCCCAAATTATAAAAAAAGCCTGGAAATTAATTGCATAGAGCATCTTAAGTCTCCTCTGGGAAACAAACAGCTGCTTCGTCCACGAGTTCCACAGTGCCGGTATCATCCCACAATGTCAACCGACGCCATGCAAATACATAGTGAAAGGTGAGATGTTGATTGACAGAAGTACAATCGATATCGATATGAACGTGAATTGTTATATCACATATGAATGTATGACAAGCAACGCAAATAAGCAAAATAGCAGAATATGGCCATATAATGAAGGAATTCAACAGTAGCTGAGTCAGGAGAACCTGATAAATATGTGCATGCTGTCCAGGGATTTGATTTGGCACCCAAGAATTCCAGCTCTATTTCCCAAACTTTGGTCATGGCAACTTTCATTGACAAAGCAAAGATCTTGTATGCTTAGCTCAATATCTGGAGGAAATACACTGCTTCATTCATGGCCGAACACCAGAAGAATGGTCTTCAATAACAATCCTTTGGCCCTTGTGGAAGGTTGGCATTCTTGTTAGTCACTATTTATTCTGTCACACTTCTTTGGGGAACCAGAATTTTCGTAAACTTCATACACATGAGAGCTCTTTGGTGTTGTTATTTTGAAAGATGGAAAACCAATGCTGAGGTCGCCATGATAGGAAAAAAGAAGAAGATAGAATATCCATAAGAAGTACCTTTACCAAATTGTACCCAACAAATCCAGTTGCATGTCGAGGCCTCAAAAAATCTAGCGAAGCTGTCTTAGTAACAGTTTTGCACCTTCCTCCAGATGAAACTTTCTTGCAATCTTGATCAGCCAACTGACATTCCCAGGTTGATGCCCCAGATGGGGATGAGGTGAGCTTTGATATCCAGACACCAAAGGTAATCTGAAAACAATCCTGCATTGGGAGACTTGTACTATTGGAACTTCACAAAATTTAACATTATTGTGTAATCTGTGAAAGTATAATCTCTGAAACAGAATAGGAAAAGGTGTAGCAAACATTACATATAAGGTAAGGTCTCAGAAGTAAGCAATCAGCGATTTATGCTTCAACAATCTTGAACATTCTAGTCATCCATCAATTTGAGATCCCTTCCACATCAATCACCAATGCTAGCATCCAATCAACTTCATGCCTGAGCAGAAACCCAAAGTAATTTAAGCAACTCTCAAATAGCATGCTATAAATAAATGTTGAATTTCACTCACCGGTCATAATCTAAAGCACTTAGCAGAGACCGAAAAATGAGCTTGCCGCAAATAGCAGCATACTCACAAGTAACAATAAAATCTTCAGGATATAGTTAAAAGCATCTTTTTGCCACTATATACCCCACATAACATCACATGAAGCTTAAGAATCTCATGCTGTAAATCCTGATTCATAGGAATAGTTTCATTCTTGGACTTTATCAACGAAATATATAGCTCTATCAGTTTTTTAAGTGTTGGAACCTATATTTGGAAGTTGGAAAGTTTTTTATTTTTATGTATTTCTGTTCTTGCAAGTAAATCATCTAGAATGTACTCTGGGTAATATAAATAACCACCTAAGCTCAATGGAAATATAAAACAATTTCTGTCACGACATGGTATCAAGAGCCATCTGGGGCACATGCCCCTTTCAACCCTAGCTTTCTTCTTCATTCTTTTTTTTTTCCTTTTCTACAAGGGTGGTCGGCATGGCCCTAGAGAATCCCGCCGCCGCCGCCACAACCGCCATAACAAACCCTTCATATACTTCCTCCATTTGGATCTGCTCACCACTTCCTTTCTCTATGTCTCACAACACCCAATTACATGCTATGGAAAGCACAGGTGAGAACCTACATAGTATAATAAATCTATGATCGATACTAGAGTAAGAAGGCTTGATAAAACCAAGATCAGCACTTAGCAGGAATAATGGCGAAAGTATGCAAGGTTTGAGCAAACATGTCATGTTAGTGAATGGGGTGTATAAATACAGTACAAAATAACCTCTCTGATAACCGGGAGTGAGAAGTGTGAAACTTCCCATCCAGTGCAAGAAATTGAAGATTACATGAGGTTTTGCAATCAACATGAAGGAAGAATACAAATTTGCAAATAGATAGACGGTTACAAAGCTACTTGACATAAAGATACCTGGATGGTCCTTGGATCTTATTATGTTGTTCTCCAAATCTTCAGCAGCCTCAGTCATGCCTAGGGCAATGTATGTTTGGATCATGGTGGCATAAGTGATAGTATCAGGTGAGCATTTTGTCTCTTTCATTGACAAGAACAATTCCCTCATCTTTTCAATGTCCCCAGCTTGACCATATGCATTAATGATGCAGTTGAAGAAAGGAGTATCCAGCACCACATCCGAATTATCGACTTGCCTCAAGATCAAATCCACCTTCATGATCAGTCCAGATTTACTGTATGCACTAACCAGAGAGCAGTACGTGACAGAGGTAGGCTTCATTCCCTGATGCTTCATTTTCTTGAAGTATTCTTCCATCTTTTCCACATCGCCAGCTTTTCCATAGATGTCAATGATTACATTGTAGGTTGCAGTTGTAGGCGAAAAGAACCTTTTCTCCATATAATCAAGAACAGAACTCATCTTCTCATAAAGCCCTGCCTTCCCATATGATCCAATCAGGGTATTGAATGTAATAATATCAGGCCTCACACCCATGAGTTGAAATTCCTCATACCACTTCTCCATCTTATCAATCTGTCCACTCTTCCCATAAGCCCCCACAACCGAATTAAGAGTGAAAACATCAGGAAGACAGGAACCACCGTCAATCATGTCTGTCAATGACTTCTCCATCTGTTCAAACATTTCAGCCTTGCCATATCCATCGACCATAGTATTGTATGTGACGGTGCTGCAACTTATTCCGAGATATGACATCTCAGAAAGTATTTGTTCAATCAGATCAAACTGATGGAACTTCATGCAACAATTCACGAGAATAGTGTATGTGTACACATTGGGCTTGCAATCTGAGACGGACTTCATTGCTTCCAGAGTAGATAATGCCTCGTCGATTCGGCCACTATGACCATAAGCACTGACGAGAGCCGTATAAACATCGACAGTAGGTTTAAGCCCTTCCGCCAGCATAAGCTCAAAAAGCAAACCTGCCTGCTCAGGCTGCCTGCACTTGCCAAGCATCATCAGAAGCTTTGCATACGTTTGGCATCTTGGCTCATACCAGTGCTGCTTACGAAGAAGGCTGAATATCTAAAAAAGGGAATTAAATGCTTTGAGAGTTACGATAGATTTAGACATGCTCCCTATATGGAAACAAGAAATAGAATTGCATCAGCAAATTACTAGCTCTGACACTGACACTCTGGTAATGACCCTTGTTAATGATGGTACTGTACTTGCTAAAGTTCCCATTCCATTGCTACATAAACATCTAAAGATATTCAACTCTCTGCGTAATCTAAAGTAACGTTGTAACTACCTAAACCAAAAAATGAAACTAACACGAACATACGCACACCCACTGATCAGGAGCTATACATAGTCACTCGTAGTACAGTCTTCACTATTTGTGTAAACAATTCACATACGACTGTTAAGTAGAGATTAAATCTCTGGTTATAAATGCTTCCACTCCAACTAGCAAAGCTCAATACGTTTTTCAAGCTTCACTTCTCCAACTGTATAATGCTACGCAGGGAAATGTAGCTGAATAATAAATACCCTAGCACGTGACCAGACAATGAAGAGAATTCACCTGAAGCCGGTACAAACAAAATGCAGAGAACGAGTTATTAACAAACCTTAAGAGCAGACTCGTAACGGTTTTCACTAATAGCCTCATCCAGGGCCTCCAATACGGCTTTAGGCCACAAATTGTTGTACTTCTTGGAGTTGGCCTTCCTCTCAATCTCCTTGATAGCCGACTCTGTCCTCAGTATCCGAGAAAGATCCTTCTGGGTTTTCCTCTGCAGGCCCACGCTACCCGATGACGAGCTCCGTCTAGATGACCGACCAAGTATAAATGGTGGGTAGTGAGTGTTGCGAAGCTCACTTCGGAATTTCGTCGAACGAGTGGCGGGGGTTGTGGAAACTTGGGATGCGAAACGCAGGCCCGTGGTGTCTAAGGAGAAAGATCGCATTTTTTGTGCGCTGGTGGGGAGGAAGCGTGATCGGTGAAGGAGGTGGATGGTGTTAGGACTTGGGTCCCATAAATTACGGTGTGAAGCACGAGAGATTCGCTCAAGCGATTGCTCGGATTGGAGGATGATCCTTCTCAAGTGAACATAACGGTACTAACGAGAAAGAGCAGGAAACTTTTCAGGTGTAGCTCCCGGCGTTATCCATCCAACGAATTAAAGAGCATCGCTCGAGTCGTTATTCTCATTTTAATAAAAGTTAACTAGTTAAGTATTTAAATAAATAATGCTAGACATACTTAAAACGTCTTGCTAGAATTCATTTATAAAGTTTCCGTTTGTTTCACGAAAAATAAACGATTCGAAAAATATTTTTCTTAAAAACAATCGCTTGCAAAAATGAACGAACGAAAAATAAATTTAAAATTGATTAGCTATAAATTACTGTCGATAATGAAATATTTCTCATTGACTAATCATTTCAAGCGATATAAGCATTGTTATTTAAAAAATATATTTTTTTCTGCTATTCATCCTCCGAGAAAATGTCTTTGGCTTTGTTTTCGCTCGAGTCCACGAATGTTGTATGCTTCGGCAACATTTGTTTTGAGAAAAAGAAAATTGACTATATGTCACGGCTATGTAATGAAATGATAACAAACTAAAATTTTGCATTAAGTTAAATTATATTAAATAATTATTTATAGGAAAAACATAGGAAAAAGGACACTTTTAGTGTCAAAAGTTGTGTACGGAGATTATTTTGGTGTCAAAAGTTTCATTCCCATCACTTAAGTACCAAGTATTTGAAAAAACAGTTGTTTTAGTGCCAAGTCCGATTTGGTCCTTCGGAAATCTGATGTTGCATTATTTTATTAATATTTCAGGCTGACGTGGCTCCGGCGAAGTCCAGATAGCAATTAGAAAAGGTAAAAATTATAAAAAATAATATTAAAAATATAAATACAAACTTAATTAGTTTACAAAAATAAATAAAAATATAAAATTTGGAAAAATATAAAAAAAAATGCAAATTTTATTTAAAATAAACTAAAAAATTCTGTTAAAAAATTAACAAAATAAAGTAAAAAATCAACAACAAAAAAAAAGTTGCAAAACCAAGCCCTCGTCGCCTGGAAACCATAAGCGGTTTTTTAATTTTAATTTAAAGTTTTTTGTGAAATTTCAAACTTATTTTTAGTTTTATGTTAAATACAATTTGTATTTTAAACGAATTTATTTTTAGCTAATTTTTAAATTTTCATTTGATTTATTTTAATTTATTTTGAAATGTAGAAGTCCACATGACAATCCACGTGGACTTAATATTTTTTTTAAATTTCATTTTATATTAAAAAATTAATTATTAATGACACGTGGTAGTTTTGGTCGAAAAATTATGGTGAATGCATCAAAGTGATCCTTTTATCTCCGACTTAGCACTAAAGTGTTCCGACGGAAATTTTTGAAATCAAAATGATCTCCGTACTTAACTTTTGACACTAAAAATGTCATTTTCCCAAAAAACATACTTGCAGAATGTTTCTAGTAGCTCATTCACTATTGAGGTATTGCCGCTCATTAATCGTCCAATAAATTGAGCGAGTCGTGCCCATGTAGCCGCGTCAATGTCGTCGTTCTTTGACTCACCCACGATTTCGTATCTTTGCCCATGTACCCAATAAAGTTTCTTTTTCCTTTTTTTGTTTAACTTCCTCCTTTATTTTCTTCCTTGGTTGGCAACAGTGAGGACGGCGGTGATGACGACGATAAGGGCGGCGGTGGCGAGGGAGGCTGTGAAGATGAAGTAGGAAGGAAAAATGGAAAAAGAAAGAAAGAAAGAAAGGAGAGAGAGACCTTGATGGAAGGTATATGCGTCGTGGGTCTAAGTTTGTTAATTTTTGTGCCATAAAAAGATTGGGGTAAATATGTAAATCGAGTAACTGTTATATGATAAGTTTGAGATTTTTGGTGCTGCAAAAAAAGAAAAGAAAAAAGGTTAGGATAAATATATGACGGTAGACATAATTTAGAATTTTTAGTGATTTTTATCCTAAAATTTAATGAATGTCGCTATATGTACGCAAAGCGATGGTGTCGCTTGTCGAACGAGAAAGGGTCGGTTAATCTTCAACATCGGAACATGGACGGCGCCATCGCCATGTGCCTATTGGTTGGGGGGAATTCCTTTTCCGAGATTTGATTATCCATGTGCATCACGGAAAGAGTAAACAACATGTGACAGAGAAAGCTCACGGTTCGGCAGAGGGAGATGGTAGAGCTAGAACATATGATAATAAAAAATGACCAACATAAAAAAAAAAAGAGATTAAAAACGCGAGAGAAACATAACTATCGACCGGTGGAGGTGCTACTTGGGAGAAAATATTGGGTGGTCTTGAGACTCCACGTCACTGTGCTCCCTAACCAATCACGAAGCGCCACGAGACTTCTTAGTACAGTCAGTGTACGAGAATGCCCACTCTATGAATACGAGACACCCCATTTTGTCTTTTTTTTTTTTTTTTAAGTTCAATATCCATCGGCCCCACCGGGCTTCGCCCGATGTCTGGCCCGAGGGCCAACTAGTAACTATACCTGGAGGGGGACTAGCCCAACAACTTATCGCCGGGGCCCCCCACTTAAATCACGGAGCGCGGCTTGGAGTTTTGAACTCTCAACCTTTCATAAGAGGAAGAAGAGCTCAAATTCAACCAACTACGCCATGCGCGAGTGAGTACCCTATTCTGTCTTTGCTTTTCGTAAAAGTAGACAAAAGAAAAGACAAAAGAAAAAGCAATCTTATTCAGTCACCCTATGTATGTATGTATGTATGTATGTATGTATGTGTATACACCCAATTGTCATTGATTCAAGAACATAAAACTATTTGGACAAAAAAAAGAACATAAAACTATTCGAAGTACCATAAACGTGTTTCATTAAAGCTATCAAAATCAATCGAGCGCTACAAGTCAGACGAAAAATCAATTGTGATGACTGAAAAAAATGGGCGACCGTCCATCTGAAAACTAGAAAGTCAAAAGCTAGCACTTAATTTCCAGCACCGAATCCGGAAACAATGAATTACCAATTCACCGCCCAACAGTAAACTGTCAGTCAGGCTTCCAGATTGCTGGGACTTCTGATTTGACCGTGCAAGGAGATGGAAAGAGAAAGTCGGGGAAGGGTCATGATAGGCAAAGAACTCAACGGCCAGTGTCGCACCGTCTCAACGCGGCGAGCGTCGTCGATTTTGTTCAACGGTCCACGCCGTTCCGGTCTTCCTTCTTCATCAGTTTTGCAGGGGAGCCCTTAATACTTCTGGATATTTGCACTTCTAACTTTCAATGCCCCCAACAACCCCCCTGGCCCCCTCTGCTGTTCGCCAATTCTTTCATCCCGAGGCCCAGCATCTCTGGCATATTCCTCGAATGTGTCTATCTTCATGACCAACCTTAAAGACATGTGAAATCGAAGGTGGTAAAGTGGATGGCTTTAAGTCCTTTTTCACCCAAAAAAAAAAAAATTTGCGAAATTATCTTTGTTTAATCATTTAAAAAACATAGGCGTGAATTGAAAAGATTGATTAGGAGCCGCCTAGAGATTCCTTTTTCTCTTTATTGGTGTGCCTGCCACTCCACTTGGCCCACTTAAATTAAATTAAAGCCTAAGTTCTAGCATGTGAAAAAGTGTCTCGACTTGGTGAAATCAATTAACAAAATTGTATGGGCGTCGTTCTTTAAAATAAAATAAAAAGAGAGATAAATTGAATCACGAATGTACAAAATATAAAAGTCCTAAGGAAAAACGCTCATTGGACGGCCTAAAAGAAGGCTCTTTTTGAAAACATATGATAAAAGGGGTCTAGTTATGCATCATCTATTTAATGGACTTTAAGCCTCCTTTCCCCAAAAAAAAAAAAAAAAAAGTACGAGTGTTCACGTTTGCCAATATTAGTGAAAATAGTTATAGCTGATATTAATGCACTTTGAAAATTGAGCGCAATGGCATATTTTAAAAAGGCGCCTACCTTTTTCTTCTTCTTTTTTATCGGAAAAAGGCGCCTACTTCAAATAAGAATCACAAGGGCATTCGGTATATCCATTGCGCATATATCACAAGGGCATTCAATATGTTAGAAATAGTAACGTTTCCTTGCACGTTTGCTCAACAAGCACCCCAAAGGCAATTTTAATTAAAATCTTTAGCTGTGCGAATATATATCTTAAATGCACTTTTTAACAAATTCCACAACGTCGACAATGCCTTTTGAATGTTAATGCGATATCTATACAGCAAACTAATTACCGGGGGCCGCTTGCGACTAATTTAGCAATGACTAATTCAGAGATTGAGCTGGAGGGACAGCAGAGCCAAATAAGCAAGAATATGCCAAAATCCAGGGGCATGTTTGCAAAAAGATAATCTTACCTAACGCGGAAATGGGAAAAAAAAAAAAAAAACGTGGAAAGGACAGAGCAGCAATTGCTGTATATATTGCACCCCCCCAACCACACGCCAACTCCGACAAGCCTCCCTCCTTCGATTCCCATTTTCATGGGCATTCACGTTTGGGACGCTTTCTAGCATCCCTTGTTCTGCAACTCCCTCCTTTTTCTCTCCTCTTCGATCTTGTTTTCCTTTCCGGAGAATCCCGAGAAGAAGAAGAAGAAGAAGAAGAAAGGGGAAAGTTTTGGGCTTTTTTTTTAGGGTGAAGGCGATGGGGAAGTACGTCGAGATGCTGGATGCAGGAGTGAGGATCGCCGCGAGGTTCCATTCCCACTGCCCCCAGACCGCCCGCATGTACTACCACCCTCCCTCCAACTCCGACGACCCCCACCACCACCACGACGGCGGGGACGCGAAGGGCGCATCGGCCCAGATGCGCCCCTGCGGTCACAAGGCGTTCGGCGGGGTGGACACCGCGGAGTTCATTCTTTATTCCGTTTGATTCGATTATGATTTTTGATCTCATACGCTGCTTGTATCGAGACGTAAAAAACGTGGGGAAAAAGAGAGAGAAAGAAGACGAATGTTATTGATGTGTTAGAAATGCTCGGGACCTTGGTGATGTCTGAACTCGTTTGTTGTGGTTTCGTTATTACAGATCATTCTGAGTTAGTTCCATCAAACGTGAGAGTAGTTGCACGGTAGATTCAGCGCGAACCCTTTAAAGCTTGCCGATCCTTTTACTTGAGATCTACCTTGTCTGCGCACATTAAGTATGAAGTCACCATACTTGCTCTGCAAATTGATAGAAACTTCCAAAACTTCAGCTGTATCGCCTACAAGAAAAAGATCTTCTCGTCTATAGTTCGATAGATATGAAGCAAATGCGCGGCATCTGCCAATGTCGAGTACTTACATCCCTATCATTTTGAGCATCTTTCTGATATTGGTATGCATTTGGGTTGGTGGTGGTGGGTGGTGGAGACAGCTCGGAAGAGAGGGGGTCTCATCTCCAGAGCAGATATCCATTTTTTCGCCATGCTTTGTGCGAGTAATTGATGTGTGAAAAAAGGGTTGAAGATGTCAAGTTATCAAAGTAAGGGGGGAAAATTCGTGTGCAGGAGAAGCAGAAAGCCTAGAAAATGTCGCGGGGACCGATTCGGATTCAGACTTTTGGAAGCAATACGCAGCAAAATGAACGAATGGGATTTGAAAATGAAATGGTGCAGAAGCCACCGGCGCACCAACCCATCAATGGTTCTGAATTATCGTGAGAACAATATTCCTAGGTTCGGAAAAGATCACGATTGTCAGACGGGTCAAATAAGAAATTCCAAGTGGGTTTATTCCTTTTTCTTTTATCAGAAAAGTATGTGTAATTCTTAAATTAGACAGCAGAATATTTCGGATCTGAAAGTTACCTAGACAAGACATCTACGGACCACGGTACAGGCCCAGCAGGCAAGATGTTGACCCACGATCATACAGTATGTGGGTCCAACTAAGATTTGCAATGTGGTCCTCCAAATCTTTACGGGTCTAATTCCGTTAATATATATATATATATATATATATATATATTCCGTTAAAACCATCAAATTTTAAATCATGTCCTAATTCCATCCTAAAATTTTCTTTACCTCATAAAGAAATTACCAATTTTCACTTCATAATCAACTATGTCGTCCGTTATTTTTCTGTCCAATTATATTATTAGTCTCCGAGGTGTCGTCGTCTATGCGTCTTTTTCTCCACATCAGCTTGGTTGAATTTTAGCTATTTTCCCCTTCTTAAGCCGAACCAAACAGAATCAAGATTCAATTTCGCACATGCCCTTTGAGCTCTAACTCACAGATTCACTATGGAAAGGGATTAAATGAAATAGAATTGATTGAGTGATGGAGAATCTCATTGCTATTACTCAAACAAGCATGAAATGTATACTCGCCATCGAATCATTTTGGCCTCAAAACCACTGATTTAAACCACTTTTCAGGATTCAAAACTCTCAGAAGTTGAATTTCTTTGGAGTAAGTCTCACTAACAACGCAAGTGAGGAAATGCACCAAGACTCAATTGTCACTGCTTCAACCCACGGTGAGGCCTCAATTCCCAGAACAAGAGTAACTAAAATGCCATGGCTGTGATTCCGCAAGCACCAAGTTTTTCTACTAGAACAACCCCAACCTCTCTTACTCGGGCCACTTTTGCAAGAGCTGGCGTGGCTACGAGACCACCGGCAATGCCCACCGCAGCGTCCCCGTTGCCAACCGCATCTCGATGGCCACCGAACAAAGTTAAGTTGATCTCATGGGATAGCTATATTCGCATCATGAAGGTCCAGTACTCGCTGTTCATCCCAGCCCCTAACCTCCTGGCTAATGTGCTCTTCAACGCTTTGGGGCTCGCCTTGGTTAGTCGGGCCTCCAGTGGCTGCCAGTTTCGGCCACATGGTCCTCTTCGATTCTTATAGACTTTCCATGTCCCACTTTCTATCTATTCATTCCGTAAACGGAATCTCTATCAACAAGCAAACTCTGCCAACCCCACGAAGAACACACTCCCTTCCCCCCATTCCAAAAATCTCCTCTTGGAAAGTAAAATCCCTCGAACAATTGTCTCCAAAGTGCTGATGAATGAGGTGTTTGTTTCAGGGAAAGTGTTTTATTGGAATTAGTTTTTCGGACTTTCATCCGTTTGGTTCATTGAAAAATGACTCAGTCAACGAAAAAAACTTTTCGATTTATGAAAAATGCATGTACAAAATTAGGAAAGTGAATTCTTTGATCTGAAGAGGTGAAAATACTTTTCAGAATTGGTCCTCTTCAATTTTTATTTTATTTTAATTTGTTAATTGTATTTTATTTTTATTTTTCCTCCCTCCGAGCGACCGACCAACAGCGGCCATCGGCGAGCTCGAGGTCGTCGGATCTAGTGGCTTCGGGCGAGCCTCGAGCTCGATGGTGGCCGCGAAGCTCGCCGATGGCGGTGGAGGAAGAAAGGAGATGAAAAAGAAAGAAATAAAGAGATAAAAAAATAAAATAAAATAAAAATTTAAAATCGAATTTCTTTTTTTCCTCAAATAAGATATGAGATTGAAATTATTTTCCAAACGAAATCTAAAAATCGAAAAATGTTTTCGTTAACTTATCACCACAAACCCTTCTTTGGAAAAATGATTTCCTGAAAATCGAATTCTCAAAAAATGTTTTCAGTGAAACAAACACACCCGAAGATTGCGAAAGTCTCCATGCCTATTTACCCAGCGTTGCCTTATTGAAGGTGATGAGATCGCGGAATCCAATCCCCCATGGTCTTTCCCATTTCTTCCGGTGCAATCTAGCCTTAGAATCATTCTGTTTCCACAAAAATGGGACTATTCTTTGTTCAATTACTTTACAACATAAAACCAGGATCTTGAATATAGACATTGCATATTGAGGCAAAATTTGCACAACAGTTTTGTTCAATATTTCTTTCTCGGCTTTCGACATCAACTTCTCTTGCCATCCCTCCAACTTTATTTTCACCTTTTGCTAAAATTCAAGCAAACATTTGCTTCTTAGATTTGAGTAGGATATCCGGAGGTACTTCCCCGTTTTGTTAATCAGTGGAACTCATAGTTTTGAGTAGGAGTGCAGAGGAAAAAGAAGGGGGGGGTGGGAAGGGGGAGGGCATGGATATTATCCGAAATGTACATTTGAGTCTCAAATTAGTAAATCTCTCTGGCATATCCACAATTTAATTGCCAATTCTTATGCTTGTGTCAACTTTATCTCGTTATTATTGTTATCTCATTGTAAGTTCCAATTCTTGGAAAGTAAGGGGTACCTTGGGAATTGGCTGGTCCGAGCGAGCGGTCCGATCCAATCCTATGTCCCTAGAACCGGGAACCGGACCGTCCGACCACTAGTTCTAATATTAAGAACCGAAAACCGGACCGGACCCATCTAAAACTGGAAATCGGATCATCGGTCCGGACTGTTTCTGATTCGGGCGGTCCGATTTGCTTACCCCTAATTCTGATGCCATGTTCCTAAGTGAATCTTCAGGACATCCACTGCCGAAAAAGATTTCAGACTTGTTCAAAGTAGTTGCCTGCCCTGAAGCAAAGTAGCATTAATTCAAGACGGCTGCTAGATTCCGACATTCCTAGTCTTCCCGTCCAAGATTGCGTTTTAAGATTTGCTGAAGATTCGCTGCCCAATCGGTGTCCTATTCTAGTATTGCTATTCAATAGAATTAAGTCATTTTTACAAGCATAATCCAGTGAATTTAGGGGATTCACATCATCTTCGCTGCGAGTTAGGATTTTT
This sequence comes from Rhodamnia argentea, assembly GCF_020921035.1. Lineage (NCBI taxonomy): Eukaryota > Viridiplantae > Streptophyta > Magnoliopsida > Myrtales > Myrtaceae > Rhodamnia > Rhodamnia argentea. The sequence goes on along the minus strand of NC_063154.1, from coordinate 345,410 downwards.
AATTTCTTTAGGACTATTCTTATCTTGAACAGTAATTTGACAATATCATCGCATAGTGAAATTAGGAGATTGACATTTTCTCGTTCCTTTCGCAAAAAACAACTTCTAGGAAAATATTTAACGGATTTTTCAGTTATCGATTCACGAAAAACAAATGAGTCAAGGATAACATTTTCCAACCATAGAAAAAACCTCTTCAAAGTGGAGACAATGATTTTTTCTTTTCGAAAAGACAAAAATATTTTTTCTCATCTTTCATTCCTCCACTCCTTCATATTACTTTTCTTTTTAATTATTTTTTATTTTTCTTTTCTTCCTTTTTTATTTTTGATCTTTTATTTTTTTTGTTATTTTTTTTCTTTCTTCCTCTACCGGTCGTTGGCCATGACGATGGCCGGCAACCGGCCACCGGCTACAAGCCAAGCTTGGCTCGCTCAAGGCCGGCCAAGCTCGGCGAGGTGAGGCCGGGCATCAACAACCTCGAGTGAGGCCAACCCACTCCTACCTATGGTGAGGCTCGAGCTTATTGTGATTGTGCCAATTCAATTATCATTTTCTTTTGGCTAAGTGAACTGAATTAGCACAATTATAAAAGGTTTATGACTCAATTAGGAAAAAAAAAAGAATTGAATTAGCACAATTATATTAGATTTATGACTTTTTTGGTAATTTGTCACAAATATTACAAGGCACTCTTGACTTTTAGTTGAGAATCCACAATGGGGGGAATGGAATGTCCAACAACTCCCCAACACTCTCAACTCCTAATATCTATTGTCCGAAAGTCCTGCAACGTGAAATCTTGTTGACGAAGCATATTGAGAATGAGGCTGAAGGAGGGACACCCACATGGCTATCTTCACGCCGCCTCTCCCGGCGTCTCCGCCTCCTGGTGCATCAGCTTGTTGATGATCACGGCCACTTTCTTGGGTGGCAGCTGCGGTGGCCGCGGGTATCCTAGTGTGGCTGATGGGGAGGATAACGAGATCATCAACCGGGCGAGCTTCCCATCGGATTTCGTATTTGGAGTGGGTTCGAGCGCCTACCAGGTAAAACTCCGCGTGAAGATAATCTTTACGAGGCATGCGACGTTCATGCATTGGGACTGTACGTGTACGTGCACTCACTGGATGAAAGAAATGCCTTATGTTTTTTTTTTAACTGGTTGGGTTTGTGCGTAACGAAGTCTGAAGGAGCAGCGGACCAACAGGGAAGAGGGCTGAGCATTTGGGACACCTTCACCAAACTTTATCCAGGTTAGAACATAGAAATTAGAACTAGAGATAGATAGATAGATAGATAGATAGATAGATGCACTTCCTTTTTCGTTTCCACTCTTAAACGCACATGTGTGAATAGATATAATGGTTTCCCCCCTCCTCCCCAGAAAAGATCAGCGACCACTCTTCCGGTTTGATAGCTGATGAATTCTACTACCGCTTCCAGGTAACTTTCTACTATATTAATATTAACCGAGTCATTTCGAGTTACGCTATTGCAATCCGGGACCGACCACATTTGTGGTTATCGTCTTTGTAGACAGCGACAGAGGCTTTACTAACATTTTCCAATTACTTCACTCCTTCCTTAACGCACGTGAGACAAGCCCTTGTATCCTTTTCACAGCGACTGGTAGCTGCAAACCATGCTGGACACCAAAAGTAATTTTATAGAATTAAATTGTCGAGTCGTGTACTGTTGTTTAATTAGGCACACGTGGTTACAGTACATCACCAAGTTATAGCCATCTTGTTGGACGGGCAGTGAGTCGATTTTCTCTCTTTCATGCGTGTTCTTCAACGGTCGTGGATATACATACAGTATGTTTCCTGACATGTGCGGATATATGCGAATGAATAGGAGGACATAAAGTTGTTGAAAGCAATGGGATGGGACTTCTTCAGATTCTCCATCTCGTGGCCTCGTATTGCACCTCGTAAGCTCATCACCATGCACCCTCCTTTTCTCTCTTATTCCAACATTATTAGGCTTCTCCTCTTCCTAACATGACAACATATCCGATGCTTCGTAAACCATGAAGATCCACATAGTCAATGATTCCATGTATATCCTTATTATGTGCCTTCCCTGACCATTGTCCCCACAACAAATTACAATTAGATTCTCTTTGGTCTCCCTACATTTTCAATTAGCCGTGCTGAAACAAATAGGAACTGCGTGCACTACCACCATATAATTAAATTCCTTAAGATGATGATAATTTTTTGTATGCTAGATGGGAAGATAAGCAAGGGAGTAAATGAACAAGGCGTCGCCTTCTACAACAATCTCATCGACAACCTCCTCGCTGAGGGTAACCTCTAGTGTCACGTCATTCGCTCATCAAATTAAATTGCCCTTGCAAGCGTGTACTAAAATTTTAGCAGGCATCCAACGTTTTGTGACATTGTTCCATTGGGATGTTCCCCAAGCACTTGAAGATGAGTACGGCGGGTTCCTGAGTCTTAATATCGTGTAAGCCATCAAAAATTCTTGACTTGGAGCTCTAAGTGCATGCACCACTCGAACTAGTCGCCGATCTTAATCAATTAATACGAGGATCGTTGTTGGATATATATATATATTTTTTTAGGGAGGATTACATTGGCTATGTAAACTTTTGCTTTCGAGAATATGGTGATAGAGTGAAGCATTGGACGACAATCAACGAGCCCAATTACTTTACTATATTTGGGTACGCGACCGGCTCCTATGCACCTGGTCGATGTTCTATTTACATTAATAACTACACAACCGGAAACTCGGCAACAGAACCTTACATCGTTGGGCACCATTTGCTTCTTTCGCACGCTGCAGCGGTGCAACTGTATAGGAACAAGTATCAGGTATATATACTCCTGTCTCCGTGGCAAAACATGCACGCTTGAACTTGACTTGTTCTCTTGTGTATTGATGCACAATCAGGCTGCTCAAAATGGGAAAATAGGCATGGTAATTGCAAGTTTCTGGATGACCCCAAAGTATTCGACCAACATCAGTAGGAAGGCTGCCTCTAGAGCTCTTGACTTTCAGTTTGGATGGTAAGTACTCAGTTTATCAGAAACTAGGTACAATTTTATTCCCCCTAGTACTCACGAGATGCTAGACATGCATTTCTCACAGAAAAGCAATTTTACCTCCACGAAAGAGTCATTTTTTCCCCCTTCCTCAGAAATTTTATATGCCGTGCATTGTGTGCCGATGATGTAAGGTTCGCTCATCCTATCACCTATGGTGACTACCCGCAGTCGATGAGGAGATATGTGGGTGAACAGTTACCCAAATTCACAAAAGCACAGTCGGAGGCGCTAAAAGGTTCTCATGACTACATTGGCGTAAATTACTACACAGCGAGATACGTAGATGAATCCACATCCCCTTTCACCACTCTCAACCTAAGTTACACCACCGATTGCCATTGTAATTTGACCGGTAAGCATGCACTACCACTGCCCGATCAATCCATCCAATAATGAGTGTTCCTTCTTCAATTTGATCGGCTAATTAACTTTGTTTGTGATCTGGGATGCTACCAGCTGAGAAAGATGGCATTCCAATCGGCCAACCGGTAAAGTGTCTACCACAAGCACCTTATAGAATCGATACATAATCAATAATAGTTCGCGCGTTAATGCTGATATAGAAATCAACTAAACAAAATTGCAGACTGCTGTGTCCTGGCTGTACATATACCCAAGAGGTATCAGAGATTTGATGCGCTACGTGAAGAAAAAGTACGAGGATCCGACCATTTACTTGACCGAGAATGGTAATACATGCATCAACCTCACTGACAGTAACTTTGCTTGGGTCGAGGTGTCTCCTTGTAAAATTTTCTTCCAAACATTGCTTTGGCAACCGCAGGAATGGCAGACGCAAATAACAAATCGCTACCGATTGAAGATGCGCTTATGGATAGATTGAGAACGAGTTACTTTCAGCTGCACCTCTCAAATCTGTCCAAGGCGATCGAGTAAGTAATTCGATGGCAATACTGATGATGTTTGGAGAAACGCGACACGCTCACGTACTCGTCGTGGACAGGGAAGGAGTGAATGTAAGAGGATACTTCGCGTGGGGTTTCCTGGACGACTTCGAGTGGGCAGAGGGTTATACGACCCGGTACGGCCTCACGTTCGTGGATTACGGGAACGGACTGAAGCGATACCTGAAGCACTCGGCGTGTTGGTTTAAGAGTTTCCTACGGAAGGACAACGATGCAGGCCGTGACTACTCCTCGCGTGGCGATGCCTGGGACATTTATTGCTTGCATCCTCATCGGCCGGCTTCATCAATATAAATGAGTGGATAGATTACATATATGAGCTTTCGAATTGTTTATTCAAGTGGAATAGATTGAATTTTCATCTACCTTGAGGATAATCCGCATCCCAGCGACCCTTCTTCATCCAACTGATACAAGGAAATAAAGCATGAATAGTTGCGCGGTTTTAGTTATCAAATATTTTGGCAAATTGTCCTACTTCCGACAATTTTCTTCGCTTTCAAAATTCTGAACGTGCCTGTTAACCCAACAATGAAGATATTTTTCAGAGTTTGAAGTTCAAACTCAAAGCTTTGAAGAAGCCAGACACTCCTTATAAAAAGAAAACTGCAGATTCATGCCATGCAGGAAACCTTGGGCGCGCATGGCAACATTTACGCTTCAGAAATCAACTTCCGGCCGGAAGTTGATTTTTCCATTTCTACTCAGAAGCAGAAGTTGATTTCTGATTAGAGAAATTCGTTTAGTTGAAAATTTCTATTTCCGAAATCATCTATGAAAAATTATTGTCAGCGACCAAAAAATTTCTAAAACTTCATTTTTAAACTTTTTAAATTTCTTAAAAAATAAGTTTTATTATTAAAAATATTATTTACTTTTTAAAAATAAAAAATTACTATTGATTTTTTACTTCGGCGGCTAGAGATGGCTACTCGACTGCTGTGGTCACAATGGTGGTTGGCGAAGGGGGGCCGCCGGTAGGTGATGGCGATTGGTGGTTGGTGGCGGTGGGCAGTGGCGAAGTTGGTCGGTGACGGGCAGCGATCGTTGATTGGCGACGGTGGTCACAAGCGGCGATCGGTGGTGATTAGCGACGATTGGCGATGGTCGACGGTGGTTGCGAATGGCGATGGGCGGTGATCAATGGTTGGTGGTAGCGGAGGCGGGCGAGATCAAAAAGAGAACGATGACATAATGAAAAGAGAACGAGGCAAGAAGTACTTCTTGAGCTGAAAAGTAACTTTTTTTAACTTCTCAAATTGGGGGAAAAATAACTTCAGAAGTAGAAATTCACTTTAGAAGTAGAAATTTCTTTCAAAAGTAAATATTTTTACCAAACAAATTTCTACTTCAGAAATTAAATTACCAAACGGATTTCTATTCTGGAAGTGCTTTTAAAGCAAAAATCCACTTTCATAAGTGTTATGATGCGCACCCAACAGTTTGTTTAACCGCGGAGTTTATGTGCAGAAGTACATATGGTTTTGCTATTAAGACACGACCAGATTGACAAGATCACAAATCTGAGCAAGTTAAAAGTTGTTCGGTCAACTGGAAAAGGATCCAAACTTGGGCTACAATTGATACAAATTGCTCGCAGCAAAACAAGCACGTTGATGGAGAAGGCACTCATACAAGCATCTGAAAAAGCCAAACTGTCTGACTCGCAGGCACTCTCACAGTCCAATCATCTAAACACATGAAATTCCACCAACTAGTCGGATTCTGAAAGACCCCGTCTCTTTGGAATAAGTCACATTTGCGAGGTCCCCAAATCACTGATTCCCAGATTGGGGCTTCCGGGCCAAGAAGAAGTACATTGGCGTAAAAATTTCTTTCCTGGAGTACACGATTAACAGAAGACTCATCAGTGCTATGCATTAGACATTGGACAGATATCGAAATCAATCAGAGCAGTCTTTTTCTCTTTTCAGTGGGGAATTTTCGGTATAAAAAACCGGAGTCTACCCTGTAAGAATATTGAGCAGTCACAAACTCAGTGATACCTATTTTTATTATTGTGAGACTACCACACAAGCTTCTAAGAAAGACTACTGAGATATTCTAAAGTGGAATTGACAGGTAATTGAGGAGAACGATATAATTGAATCCCTCACCTTCCACCTTCAACTAAGCCCTCAGCAGCCTTTTCCAGAAAATCTTGAACCCTTTGGCTTCCTTTAGGGGCTAGGCCCACATACTCTAGAGCCTTGACCTATGCACGTAAAAACAGTGACATTGCATGCATGATAACTATACGAGAAATTATATGCTTCGAATACTCAAAGCCACAAGATCACATCAATGTTTAAATCAAAGCACACCAAAGTCAAAAGGTCCCTAAATGAAGCTTACCATGTTTTTGGTAATCAAACGCCCAATAGCAGTGAGGCGGAAGCTAGACAAGGAGAAATGAGTTTTATCCAAAGGCAGGTACCAAGGGACAGGAGACTCGGCGGCAAAATCTTTCTCCCATATGACCTTCAGACAAACAACTTCAGGTCGCATGTCCAAATTTGCTATTAGCAGTCATAGTCCACTTTTAATGCAGGATGTGTAAATCCTTACCTCAAAACCCGCTTGTTTTAGAGCTTCAATGCATTGCCCAGTCAACCTGATGTCAGGAAGGCCATCTCCGATCTCAATTTCTGCCTGCAACAATTCGATACTAAATGAGGTCATTAAATCATAAGTACACACCACAAAAATATGGAGAAAAACTAGATCACACCAACCTTTATCTTTTGGTGCTCTTTGTTGTTGGGATCAAAGGAATCAGTCATACACCATTCATATGCAGCAAAATACTGCCCGGGCTTTAGTACTCTGTAAATCTCTTTGTAACACCCATACTGTCCCAACCAGAAGGAGATAAAAAATCAAGACCAACACATTGATCCCATGTAATTCTAGTGCTTGATAAGCACAGGTGCATAACCAAGAATGAAGCTAAAGGTAACATACAGCATCAGGTGCATGGCAGGTAGCTTCAATTGCATAAACTGCATCGAAAGTGTTGTCAGAAAATGGCATCTTCATAAAATCAGCCTGCATCGCCAAGAAACAATGATTGCAGAGCGTTCTTCCATCATAGACCCTATTTCATCTACATGTAAATAGTAAATAAACGCAGAACCGAATAGCAAACATGATAAGACCATAAATAACAGGAAAAAATTGACATTGCCTGCGATTCTCCAAGAACTGTTTCAAATCTCTCTACCTACTGAAGAATTCCCCAACTCACCAAGAAAATTAAAAGAAATGGTCAGAGCCTGCACTAAAAAATGAGTTCAATAAGGATTTGACCAACCTTAATAAAGCTGCATGCCTTGTCCACGCCTGCAATGCGATTTAGTTCCTATGGAGCAAGAAAACTTGTCAAGGTCAAAGAAATACTAAATTCACCACTATCAAAAGGAAGGGAAAATAAAGGCACCTTTCCCCTTGTTATCTGGTACTCATTATTGTTTAATCCTGTAACCGACGCAGAGCTATGAAAAGGAGAAGAGAAAATATCAGCCTACAAGAATCACACTGGAAAATAAACTACTTGTCAGATGTATGCAGAGGACTCTTAGCTAAGCAGTTTGTATCTCCAAGGAACAGACGAGAGATATTTACAATGATGAGACCAGCCGTTCAGCTTCAGTTAGCACCACTCAACTTTGCATCATGCACATTAACGCTAAATTTGACAGACAGAACAGTAAAATGCGCGTGCATGGTCGCATGCCCTAGACCCGCTAGTTCCTTTCTAAGGAAAGGAGGATGAAAGAGTCATTGTGACACTCTTTGTTTGGTAAACAATTCATCCGAGCCAGAGAGAAAGAGATTATAATTGTAACTTTCACCATAGCCTGGACAATGGCACCATGATGGGACAAAGAGTTTTAACTCTAACCTGAATCGAGCTATTTCCCTAAGCGGTCCACCAACTCCACAACCTACGTCCAGCACCTGTATTTTGGGAGGGTAAGAAAGCAAGAAACTCAAATCGCCGTTTGAACCAAATAAATTGTCGTAGTGAAATCTTATGATTAACTATCCAGATTACGAGGAATAAACCTTCTGTCCGGGTTTTAAGCCTAGCTGTAATGCAAGAAAGTGTTCATGTCTCTTAATGCTCTCTCGTAGAGACTCCCCTTTCCATCTGGAGGGATCAAGACAATCAGCAGAATTTAGCATTTATTAGTTGTTCAAGCACAAGTCTCCGCCGATAACAATGAAATGGAATCAAAACCAAGAGCCAATGGAAATACCACCTGTGGGCGAAATGGAAAGATTCTCCCCAGCCAAACTCATAAAAGCTGGTGACAAGATCATAATATTTATTCACCTGAAGTTGCATTTGTTGATACCGTCAGCATTAGAAACCAAACCGACCAGTAATTTTAATCATTTAGCAAGGCTGCATTGCAATCTAAAAAGCCAGTGCATGATCAGGCATGAAAGCTGCAATGGATGGTATGTTACCATGTCACTATAGTTAGCTTTCCTTTCTTCCTCCTCACCTCCATAGCAGACATGATACTTCTCATACCTAAACCAGCAGAAAAAATTATTTATTCAACCATGGAAACCAAGAGGTTTAGGGACAAAGTGTAGGCGAATGCATGATATTACTTGTCTGTGAAATTCTCTAAAGCAAAAATGCAAAGAGAATTTGCTCAGACATGTAAAGATGTTATGGTTTTCTATTTCCGTTAATATAGTTTATACGAGGAAAGAATACCAAATATTTAGCAGGCAGGGTCCCTAGAACAGGGGAAGTTGCATGAAGTGCAAGGTCATCACACGCAAAAAGAAAAGGCTTTCACAGGAACATGAGTAACTTTCTTTTACTTTTTATAGCATATTGAACTCAAGTAACATCAGTACTCATGTAAATATTGCATATGGTCTCTCAAATTCTATATCAGGGCAAGTCTAGATATTAGAATGCCACCATTGACATTTGACATCATCTCAGAAAAAGTTTAAACCTTTAGCATACTGATTCGATCTCGATAATGGATGTTTAACTTTCCCTTGAGGTCCCCCTTCTTTTCTTTTCATCATCAAGCCTTCTCTGCCAGTCCTGTAACCAGCACCCCTCTAGTTTCTCTCTATTGGCTTCTTTATAGAACCCTTCCAAGTGCTAGGCTCTACATACTTCTCCATCTCTATCCCTTAAACGCAAGTTTTGTCTAACTGATTCTCCAGACTTCAAGTCTATTTGATCGTTTATCAAAAGGGCAAAAAAAAAAAAAAAATAGAACCTTTCAATGTCCATTAAACATGCAGGTACAGTTTGTCTCTGGTTACGCAATTCATTCACGAAAAAAGTGCGTTTCCTTTGTATCCAGCGATCTGGTGATTAAAGCAGTCCTTCTGTTTTCAGTGCTTCAAGTCAATTTTATCAAACAGCCCAAAGATTGCTAATTAAGACAGCTTTTAAAATGACAAAAGAAGTTGGAGACAGATCAACAAGGCAATAACATTCAAGCAAAACACTTTCCATTACTCATCGCATTGCCACAGTTCTAAGTTTCTCAGGCTAGTGCAAACTTGTGAATCTTCAACATTCTGTGAGTTAGCCTAAAAGGGGAAAAAAGGATAAAGACTTGTTCTTTCGTTGAAACCTTTAACCATAGCTAGATAAGACTTAGAATTCTTATTTACATCAGCACATATAAAGGGATTCAACGTGGACTCGAGTTGCCAATGGATAGAATTGATAAACAAAGGGCCAATTTTTTTTTTCCCTCAAAATACAAGCAAGGCATGCGTTTCAATTATCTGGGTATTGCTAAGTTGAACGTGACAGCTTCAAAAACACAGACGGTCCTGTGTCTATCAACTGCTTCCATTCGTGGTGGCTGAATATCTTCAAGTGAAATCAAGGAGCATAGAATCACTCTTCCGTCGACCACAAACAAGAAAGCCACTTGCCCAAAGAAATTTGTGATCTTGTATCCTAAATGATGTAACACGATGCGATGAATGAATAGCTTCATGTTTTTCTCTATAAAAAAAAAAAAAAAAAGAGAAAGTAAGAAGAAGGGGAAGCCACGTGTCCAGAAGACTAGAGAGGGACAGAATTTGAACAGTGGTCATCCATTCAATTGCTTCATATTAACTCCTCACCAACCACCTCACGAACCACCAATTCAAAAGAGAAAAATCAGACGCCACCACACAAACACCGAGGCTCAGATCGAAGACACTGAGAGACAGAAGCGCATCATGCATGAACAGACGAGGAACAGACTATTTTCTGCATCCGAATCTCGCATGAATCGAAGCAATCAGATCATCAAAGTATTGAGTCTAAAAGAAAGGAAAAAAAAAGCAGAGGATAAAGCCTCGTCGCATACAGAGACACAGCACAGTATTTAACCCTCACTTTGAAGAGAAAATCCACGAAACCAACAACGCAGACGTACTTGTCAACGGCGGACAGGACTTCGCCCTTGTCGATCTTCCCGCCGAGGCCCGTCGCCAGATCCAGCGCTCCTGCTTTCGACATTGTGGCCACCACCAAAAATCTACCAAAGAGCAAGGAGAAACGCCTTAAAAAAAAAAAAAAAAAGGGTCAAGACTTTTCGGGAGGATGATGCAAAAAACCCAGATTCACAGACAAGTTGCGTACTTGGAGAGATCGACGGTTACAAGAACAATGCAGGAGGAGGATCGGCTTTCGAACCCTAAAAACGAGAGAGCAGAAGAAGAAGCTCGGTGCTAAAAATGAGACCATCTTCTCTTAATATACCAAGAAATCGACAAAAAAAAAAAACACATGTAATTGGCTTCCTACGCATTAAGAAAAGGTTTTTTCTTGAGAATTACTTGAGATTTTTCTCCTCCCTAAATTCAGTATGTTACGACTTACTACCCAAAAATAAAAATATATTCAGTATGTTCCTTCTTGGACATGTGTGTCGCGCGACGTTCCGATAGATTCCCCCATTTTTGTTTACGGTTTGTCCTTAAGGTCGAAGACGAAACATCAAGTGTAAATGAAAATATTCATTTTGTGCGTTCTAATACGATGTTTTCAACAGAGACATGTTTCGTATCGATACAAATAATAAAATCCGTGTTCCTTTTTAACGTTTAGTTAAAATTCTATACGGGGTTGTGTCTATAATCGAATCGTGCATTTGGAGATGGCCACGAGTTATTTTGCCTTTTTCACGGGAGGGAAAGATTCAGTTTTTCCATTGGGTATTCATAATTTTTTATGCACAAGAACAAAAACAGGGGGCCAGGACGGGGGAATCCCGAGGGTGATTGCCGGGGCAGGCACGTGCAGCGACAGAGAGTCACGTGCAGTGCGCAGATTTGTTTTTTCTTTTCCTTTTTCCGTTTTTGCTTTAGCTTCGGGCGGCCGATGGGTTTGGTTCTATCTTGGGGAGTGAGCTGACTGTTTTTTAACTTAGAAGAAATGAAGGACGTGCCTGCAAGTAACGGGAAAAAAAAAAGGCAACTGAGTCGAGCGGTGATACGAGAAATGATGCCTGTCACTGTCTGGATAGGACAAGAGCGTAAAAACAAAAAGGACAAAAGATTCGATGTGTCCGAGCAATCCATCATCGTTCGCGAGGCGATTGATGCATCTTGCTTGTCTTAACCCAAGTTTGATGCTGATCCCCATCGCTTGGAATTTATCATCAGTTCAGCATGCCAATTCGATCGCCATCCTCCATCGAATTGGCAAAGCTTCGAACTTTGGCCAAGTCATGGAGTATCAGATTCAAAAAGGAAAAGAAAAAGGTCAAAAGAAGATAATAGGAAGGAAAAAAAAAAACGTGGATGGACAATCCCACGATGAATATTCATTGTGCCAGTGGTGGACAGCGCGGAAAAGGACGTCTTTTTCGTTTTCCAGATCTGGCCACGTCGTCCTTCGCCCACGTGAGAACCCCCCATTTTTACCCAGATGGGCCTCCCATGGTTCATTCTTCAGGGCCGAGAACTGAGAAAAATCCCTTCTTTCTACAGTCATCGGCTGATCACTTCTTCGGTTCGAGTACGAGCGCAGCTCGTGGAACTGGAACCTCGCGACCAATCGAGTCGGGACAAGCTCCAACAATGAAAGCCCCATTGCTTTCCAAGGGGTTCGTAGCTTGTTGGGCCGTAGGCCTGTGTCGATGCAATGCTTTGTTTAATGTCCATAGCTGGAAATGAGGAAGCTTCTGTTTTTACCATTTGAAAGCAACGAGATTTGACACGGCGCCGCCTCTCGTTCTTTCTTGACGACCAATTTGCTTTGATCTCATACCGTTTTCCAAGCGCTCCACCTTTTGAAAATAGTCAAAGATCGTCGCTTTTCCCCATCCGTCCCATCTTCTTCCATCCCGAGCACGACCCAGTTGGGCAATTGGGATAGAAGGAAAAGAAATCTGGTAAGTGATCAGTTTCGTGTGTTTGTTTTCTTTTTATCTCCTATTATACCCGTAAGTAGTTTGGTCAGAGACACGAAGAGTTCAGCTCCATTTTGTTCGAAAGTGGATTAGACGGTGGCATAATCAAATCCACTCACGAGTTTGCGTCCATTTTACGGTGATCAAGTCTCAATTGGTTCGAGTTCTTTTATTGAATTCTCGATTTCTCCGATCGCATTGCTTCAATTTTCGATCGTTATCGTGTTTGTTTGCCTCTGATTTTTAGCCTCAAAGCTGTTCTCAAATGTCATTATCGATACTCGTAGACCCCTTGTCCTTCAGGTTGATCAATCATTGTATCTTTCAATTGGTTTAATGATTGTTATTTCTCCCCCAATTCAACTAGAACCTTGGTGGCGCATGAAGCTGAGAGCTAGTCCGACGTCAAGAAAACAGATAGGCTAACTATTAGTCCTTTCACTACGCCGTTGTTCAAGAATGGACAATGACGATGACTTCACCTTCTGTCAGGCAAGTTTGATGTGCTACAGTACTAGCTAGATTAGAATTGGGAGCTGCTAGAATTATTCTGTTTTCGTATCTTTCATGCGTGTCACGATTTCTTGTGATAATTTCTCTCGGTCATGCTTCACTTCTGTAGGTGGCTCCACCTGCTGAACAAGAAGGTCCGCTGGGAAAGAAGCTTGCTTCTGATATTGATGGTATATCTATTAGCAAGGAATCTTCAAATGTCTCTGGTGGCAGTCAGAATAGAAGGTTTATCTGGAGGGATAAAGTAGATGACAATTCCATCCCTACTCAGCAGGGAACAGTTGGCTCTTTGAGCTTCAATGTTATCGATACGTCCTCCACAAGAAATTCGAACAATCCCTCAAAAGGATCCACTTCAGCCAATGCTGCCGGTTTGGTTACAAATTCGGGTAAGCAGAAGTCGGCTGGAAGGAAGGCTGCACCTCGCGCCAAGGTTCCCTTTGAGAAGGGTTATAGCCAAATGGATTGGATGAAGCTCACTCGAACTCATCCTGACCTTGCAGGTACTTTATACGTCTTGCTATTTCCACCTGAATGTCATGTGCTTGGTGCTGCTATCTTCTATCTAAATTTAGCGATAATTGTGTTGTTATCGTGGCCATTTACAAGATTAAGATAGCATCACACCTTTAACGTGGCAAGAATAGTTTCTATTCAAGCATCTTATGTTTACACAGTCAAATTGTGCCCAAAATATAGCCTTACCGTTAAGCAAACTAGGTTACACTGCTATTGGATTATCAATCTCTTCGGACTGTCCAACTCTCGCTGTTAAGTAGATGTTGGTGTATAATAGAATGAAAATGGGGCCTTATTGTGCAACAAAGGAAAACCAAGATCGACCAGTGTGAGGGTGTCTGCTTTCGTTCCTGATTTGCCTTTTCTACGTTATCTTACAAAAAATTAGTGCTTCTAGAGTTTCAAGAGAAGAAGCAGACATAGCTATGCCTTATTGTCAATTGACATCTGTCATTGATTGTTCTTGATTGCAATATTGCAATGACCGTCAAGGTTACTTTAAGCAGCTGCCAGCATCGTTTGCTGGATCAAAGAGAAATTTCTTAGCGAGTGGTGTTGAGGACATTCTTACATGGACATGAGGACAGGTGTTAAAACTCTTTTAGATGAATTTTATTGTGGGCATAGCTTGTGATGATTTCTGTATACTTAGCTTTTCCATACACTATATCTCTATTGCCATTATGGTTCTGTGTATGAGTTATGAATCCTTCTGGGGAAAAGTAAAGGAACACCATCATTTCAAAAGATAAACCCTTTCTACTAAGTTGAAATCCCTGGAATTCAAGTCATTCGCAACTAATTAGCCTCGAGTTGTTACAGCTGGACACAAAATATTGGTGTGTGAATTTTGCATTAGAGCAGTCGGATGATTTCATTTGCAGTCTTTTGCATATTAATTCAAGCGAAGGAAATACTATTTTAGTTCACAGGGAGTAGGCATAAGAAGGTACACTATGAACCATTATTTATGCTGTCTGATCGATTGTCATTTTATCTTTCAAGTTTGGTCACTTAATCTGAGTTGAACTTCCTTCATGGGTCCCTACGTTGATATAAAACTTTGCAATTCCATGCATCTACTCGCAAAAGTATGTGTTTTTTTTTTTGGCCACATACCTTGTACCTTTTCAATTTTCTGACATCATGTGTTCCAGGATTGAAGGGACAGTCTAACAGAAGACTCATATCAATGGAGGAAGTTAAACAGCACCAACTGGATGGTTCTATGTGGACTGTCTTAAAAGGCCGTGTTTACAACATATCTCCATATATGAAATTTCATCCTGGAGGTAACCCTCCTTATATCCATTTTCTAGACAAGGTTTATGTTATTGACTTGCTTGCATGTGTGTCGTAATAAACCATGTGATTTCTCTAGTTATATCCTTCAAACCAATCAAACTCACTAAAACCCATGAAGATCTATATGGCTTTAGTAAATATATGCATGATGCCATGCTGAACAAATGTCATTATTAAAGCTACATTTTGATTAGATGGTGTAGATGCAATTGAATGACTAATGCCACTCGTCGAATATGTTTCGCAGGTGTTGATATGTTGATGAAGGCTGTGGGAAAAGACTGTACGTCCTTATTTAGTATCCTTTGTTGGAAAACGTTTTATAATTTACTTTCCTTGCATAGGGTGGGGAGTGAATGGTAAGACTCGAGCACAGGCCTTATGCCTGGGGCAAAGTTGCTTCTACCAACTAGCCAAACTCTTGCTCTCTACTTTGTATGCCTTTACCTTCGTGCAGTGTTTGCCTGTGTTTTTCGGTTAAATAGGGTTTGTTCATTTCTACAGCCGCTATCAGGTTGGAAGCTGGTCTTGAATGAAGCTAGTTATTCAAACTTCTAGGAAGTGGGAAGCAGGAAGGTATCTAGTTATTGACAGGGGAAGAAACTGCTAAGCACATAGAGTTTCTGATATTTTAATCTGGTCAAATAACATGAAATTTGCATTTTATTGTGCTGTGAGTCCCAGTCCTAAGTTTTCTAAAAGAGGGGGAAAAGGTGGAAAAAGAAACTTCTTGCAGAGAACCCGAGCAGCTAATACGATGTGTTTTAATACTGTAAAAAATATTTTGGCATCGAGTCATACTTTGATTAATATGTACATTGATGGATTTAAGTAGTTAAAATCCTATAAAGTTGCATACAGTGGCTGCGATCCTTAGCTCTTTACTCAGACAAATACCATGCCTGGGTGAATGATGAATTCCTCCTGGAGAAATGCCTTGTTGGAGTATTAGATGATAGCCACAAATAACCAACAGTACAGGAATGACTGATATCGTTTTTCTCTTCTTCTTTTGTTTTTTGGGAAGATGGTGTCACTGCCATACGATTCTGCAATGAAATCCAGAGCCATTGAGTGCCCAAGCAGTTTAACTCCATGTTGCATCAAGAAAGATGATGGCACAAGCCTCCGGTGGCAATTCGTTGTCATTTTTGTAGTATCAATCGAACATGGATTCTGTTGTATGTCTGATGACATTTCAGGAAATAATGCAGACTGCCCATATTGTAGCCCCAAGTTGCAAAGGATGGTTAATCCAAAGTTGCAAAAAGGTTCTTTGTCCTGCTGTAGTGATTACTTAAAACGCCCCAGAACTTGGTCGCTCGTGCACCAAATAAAGACTATCATATGCCAGTTTTTGTCAAAGATGACTGAAACTACTTGCTGCGTAGTTAAAATAGTTAGTATTCTCCTTTTTGTTCGGAAGACAGTTTCTCCCTCAGATACACCAGGTGTCATTCTAAAGAACATTCGCATTTTATTCAATATGATAGATTGTAGATCCTATTGGAGTTTCTTGTCACTCCGTTAATTATATTTTCTACTAGGAAATAGCAGTTCTCACATAAATCATAACAAGAAGCAAGTGCTCAAGCAGGAAATTTGCCTCAATTAATTGTCAACACACAAGACACGGCTATTATAACTCCTTGTAAAGTCTCCATGATGTTTTTCTGAAGATCAACCGATTTTCTGTCCTAACATCTAGACAAAGGGACAACCTTAACTTCATCAAGCACAGGGCCGCACAGAGATCCGAAGTCGTCGATCCTGGTGTGGTAGAATGAACTGAAGAAAGTGAGCCTTGTCCTTGCTGAAAGTGCTTTGAACTTGAAACTAACAATCTTGAACCCCCCCTTCCCTTGCGATTGAAAAGGGACTTTGAGGGTGTCTTTAGCAGCAAAAGCTTCCACCATCATCGACCCATGGCAGCCGTTCCTCGCGTCTCCAATGGTGAAGGTGAGATTGTAGCATTTACTGGGGATGGTTCTTATGATTTGGGCAATTGCACTTTCTCTTCCTGCAACTAGCTCGACTGCTGCAAGTCCAAACGGGACATTGAAGTGCTTCTTGTCTATGAACTTCACTGCCTTGAGCGATTCAATAATCCAACCAGGAAGGGGAGATGTGATGTCCTCCTGCCTTGGGGGGAGGAGAACACCGTCAGATGAATTGATTAGGCGGTGGGGACCCTCCTCAAACCCAGGGTTCTTCACCAAGTTATCTGCACATTCTCAAAGGTCATGAGTGGTGGAACTTGGACCTACATTTTTACAGGGAGCCAAGTATATAGCCATGTAATGTAGATGATGAATTTTCTGGTTCATAAGGATAGAGTTTGTCTCTCTTGCCTAGAGAGGCAGAGCTTGCAGTACGTTTTCAGGTTGAATGCCATCACAAACAGTTGTCACTCCACGAAAATAAAGAATGTCGTGCTCAATCGCCTATTCCAAACATCTCATGAAAAAGCAAAAAAAATTCAGATCCAGGAAAATCCTTGGAAGAAATTGTTTCTTGGAGTGAAAGAAGAAGAATCTTGCATATCAGCGAAACATGAACAGAGGAAGTAAAAAATAGGCATTTACCATATTTGCAGCTTAGTGAACTCGTCAGAATATGATAGTGTAAGAACATCAGCTAAAAAAGAAAGAAAGAAAGAAACCAAACCAATCCATACATGAAATAGAAAAAGAACCATCAAAGAATGAACTATGAAGTGAACTCTACACTGATAAACACGCAGACATGAGTACCTGAGGTGTTAGCCAAAATATAGGAACTTTCAGCACATCAAAATGTGATTTTTCCTCTGTTCTTTCTCTTACCTCTTGTTGGCCTGGGAGGAAAGAGCTCCTTGATGGCCACAGCGTCCAAGAGTGGGCCACACGCAGGATCCTCCTGAACTCCAGGATTGTGAAACACCACCTTAGCCACATTCGAAGCAGCCCTAAACCCCCAAGCATACGTGTCCCCACCATTGCTGCTGTAGAGCGTCTGCAGAGGAAGATCCCCTGTCTGTGGATGCACCGACACTCTCAGCACCTCATCCTGTGCGCAGGTTCTTGATGCTCCGAACGTGAGAGCGTACAGAGACCCCGGTTTGACCGGTATCGACTGTGAGATGGAGGCATCGTTGCCGAGCCTGACGGCGTGGACACCGTGTGCAACGGCGAAGAACATACCGCCGGGCTGGGGACCAGCGGCGATGTACTCGACGAGGCCGTTGATTTCCCACTTGGGCAAGCCGTACTTGCCCTGGATTACCGTCTTCTTGAGGTCAGTGCGTTTTGGTGGGTCTTCAAAGTTGCCATTTGGTAAAAGCCCTGTCAAGATTAACGAGTGACAAACCGAGAAATGAAGTGAGGAAGATGTCAAGATCCAAACTTTATAGGAGCAGATAACAGATCAAGAGGAATGGAAGTAACCCAGGTGAGGTGAGCGTGAAAAGCTTAATGCATTTAGTTAGCTATGTGCCAAACGAGGCACATTGTCCACATTACCTTCCAAAGGTGGAGATGGAGCTGCAAAAGCAGAAGCTGCTATCAGCAGCAAGAAAACAAGCACAGCCGAGCTCGTTACAGCCATTTCTCAGAGGAAAGAGAGGAGATGAGCTATAGTATGGAGAAGAGACGTCCAGGGGTGACTAGGTTTTATAGAGAGAGAGAGAGAGAGAGAGAGAGAGAGAGGGGAAGGGTTTTTTTTTTTTTTTTTTTGCAGAAGACGGGAAGGGTTTGCAATTAGCAGAAATCACGTTGAGGAAGCAAAGCCTTTGCCTGGTCACTGGGACACTGTAGCAGTTTTCTGATGCACTGTTGTTGTCCGTTTGTCCGTTTCTCAGAGATTTTGAGGACCGTCTTTTTCTCCTTGATTCATGTCGATGGCATTCTGTAATAATATTCTAATCGTCTTATGCAGGACCAAACACGGAAGTGATAATTGGAGGGAGTTTCTACGGACTTACGAAAAGGTGTTTACAAGTTGGAACTCACAATTGAAATGGAGAGTTTCCTGCCTGTTTAATGGCACTGCGGTCTTAGAATGCTCGCTTGTTGCACTACAGCAACATTAAATCGTAAACATGTGTTCCTTAGACCAAAACAACTCATTATCCTTCTCTGAGTTTATCTGATAGCCAAAGTTTCGTGGGGCTGAGTCCACATAATCAGTGTTTGACTTAGAAACTTGGATCAAACGGGTCAATTTTTTCCTTCTGTCGACGAAATAGTAGTTAGACAACGCTGAATGAAAAGGAAAATTTACACGGGACTTCAATATATTGTAATGTGGAATTGCTACAAACTCACACCTCCCATGTAGCAGCTAGTCCTACTGCACATGACAAAATACGATTTTGATCGATGCAGGCATGGATATAATCGAGGAACTTCACTTATACAACCTACCCAGTAGCACCTAGCATGTTGGTTGGGCGGCAATTGAATTCCCAAGTCCACGTCCCAATGACTTGCTAGAGATTTATGTATGATACCAAAATCTTAGTGTTGGAGATTACGTGGGCCTAACCCAACACAGAGGGAGGAGACCACTCTCTCCCACTGATCAGTGCATTAGCAGTAGACCGGCTCTTTCTCTGTCACGGTGTTTTCAGCTCATAAAGGCAGAAGGTTTGTGATTGATTGGGCACTAGGGAAAGCACCAACCTGTTCTTTCTGTAAAAAGACAAGCCTTCACCAAATGGTTGCTCCAGCACGTGCAAGATGGCTAATTTTACTCTGATGGAAACACGTTCTTTTGGGTCCCTCTTCCATGCCCTCCTTATCCATTTGCGCAGAGCTTGGCTCCATCTGGTCTGTTTATGTTTCGAGACATTGATATTTGGTATTTGGTAATGCTTTTCTGTGACTACCAATACCGGACACAATTTCGCGTCGTTGCATCGACGACTGCATCTTCTTTTTCCGTTTGTTAAAAGAAAACATTCAAATGTCTGTTGGCGCAGATGAAGGATCCTTGAATGTAGGCAGTTAGGATAATAAAATTGGTCAGTCGGGATGACAACGGTGGCTGGCTTGTCTTAAGAGCTGCCGCAGTTTTTGCCTGAGCCGATGGGGAAACTTTTAATGCCTTTCCTTCAGTTTCTTTTTCCTAATTTTGATCGGAAAGAGAGAATTTTGGAATAGCCCTTTCATCAGATTTTCTAAATTTCTTTTGGAGAGCCTTTCACCTAGTAAATTATTCGTGAGTCGTGTTAGCGATTGTCCGATAAAATCGTTATGAAATACCATATACCAAATGTCGACTCATTTTGTAGTAAATATTTCAAATAAAATATTCTTCATTTATGAATAGAAGGGTGAAAAGGGATAACCAGTAGTGAAAACCTCCTCGGACATTACTTATAATCTCACATTTACTACGAAATGTTCGGACCGTATGATGACTCCTTTGCACTGCCGTGACTCCGCGGTCCAAAATTGACTAAACTATTATCGCGGCCCCATCAAAATACCAGCAGCAGTCGGGACTTGCGACATCAAGATCGTTCATTGTTTTATTGTGTGAGACGGATTGTGTCCAAGGTTTTGAGAAGAGATGGAGGATGGGCTTGAGTGAGAAATATGACGCGATGCACATGCGGCTGTCCCGAGTGGGGTATCCTAGGATCTCTATTCTATGCACTCGGTCAAAAAAGCCGACACATCAATGAAAGAATCCAATCTCCGTCCCATGTGACATCCATTATCTTAGCATTTGTCGACAACTATGATGATGCCACATAACCCTCCCCCATTTCGATGATCAAAGGATGCTGTTTTCTTATTACAAATCACAACCCTTTATCTAAAACACCAGATTCGGTGGACCCAAAAGAGCAAATTACCAAAAGTTGTGGATTTTTTCTTCTGTGCATCTCATTTGGAGCAAACATCAGGTACAGTTCATGTCTTTTCATGAGCACCATGGGCTCAATGAACAAATTAGGCACGGGGCAGAACACCCTGATCCAGGCACAGATTCTCCTCGGCAGGGGAATATAAGAAACTCCAATGACACTTCAGATATTCAGGTAAGAAGTACATTCATAGTGATCCCTTTTCATGCGGCTAAAGTACACTAAAAGTGTCAAAATTTATATACGACGCTCACTTTAGTGCCAAAACTTTCAAAACGATCACTTAAGTGTCAACTTCTTCTAAAAACAATCACTTCAGTGCCAATTCTAATGTGAGCCGACGTGGCTTGTCAGAAATCCGACACGTGCTATTTTGTATAATATTTGAGCCGACGTGTCTCGGTGAAGTTAATCTTGAAGTGATCGTTTTTTAAAAAAAATTGACACTTAAATGATCATTTTAAAAAAAATTGATACTTAAGTGATCGTTTTGAAAGTTTTGGCACTCAAGTAATCGTTTTTCAAAAAATTTGGCACTTAAATGACTGTTTTGAAAGTTTGAAACTAAAGCGAGCGTGTACACAAGTTGTGGTACTTGTCGTGTATTTAAGCCCTTTTCATGCAAAGACTAGCATCAATCCAGAATACAATCAGACGAGGAATCTTTTGCCACTGCAATGTGCCATTCCTGCTGAGAATACATCGCTTCTCGAGGAAAATTATGATGGACAATGAATTTACTGGTCACTGATAACCGATGAGACCATATTCTCGGTCGGCTCAACATAGCAAGTTTAGTTCCAATCCATGACATAATTCAATTCATCCAGAGAGAAAGCATTTTGAAAGTCTTATATCCAGCAACCAGAGAAGATGTCTCGAGTAAATTTCGAGTGCAGCAACCGTGAGCTGGATCATCACTCTCTTCACCTACCAGCAAGTCAATTGAAATCTATTGCCACGAGTGGTATTATTGTAATTCCTCACATTATGCCCGAAAGATTAGTTGTCCTAACAGTAACAAAATGTAACTAGGATAATACAAATGCACACTCCAATTGAAAAAAAAAATTAGGAACTGAGATATGTTACGCTTTAGACAGATCTTTAGCGCCTGATCAACCGAACCCTCCAATCACTCGGTTTTTTGCCTTCCACTTTTGAAGATGCGATGTAATAGTGATAGCAGCCACTGCCATATTACGACAATCCAACTAGCACGCTGGGGCTTAGCTTCAGGTCTTGGCCCAAAGATTCCCTTGTAGATCTCCTTTTGCTTCTGGTAGACAGCCTTATCATGTTCAGCAAGTACACGTAGCTCCCTCACGATTGCTTTATCTTCAGGTGCATATTTACGTGCCTTGGCGAAATCTTCGCGAGCTGCATCAGTCTGCCCAAGTTCTGCTCTTGCTTTTCCTCTTCTAAACAGGGCTTTCGCATTGTTTTCATCCTCGCCCAATACCTGGAATGGCAACTTTAAAAATCACTCTACTAACAAATAGATAAAGCAGGTCAGAGTTCCACAAAGCATCTCAGCATGCAGGAGGAAGGCATTTCATAGTATGAACTTGCGTAGGACAATAGGCATGTTCATAAGCAGCATCTAAAACAGCCTGAGAATTAAGTCTGGAATTACAGTCTGAACATCAAGATTCATTTATTACCAATCTAAACTTTGGAAATTAGTGCACCACAACCAGCATTTTTTAGTCTAAAAACCCTCTAGGAAGTAATGGGAATAGGTCACGAAAGGTAAGACCCCGTGAATGTTAAAGTATTTTAGCTAAAATCTTCAAATTGAGAAAATCAAGAAAAGAAATAGCGCACTTGTGCTTGCATGGGTTAAGTCTCATTAAGCGACAATGCCAAAGTCAAACACTACAGGTACACAAGTGCATGAGTTTCTATTGAATCAGGTTTTCAGATTACTAAGACATCCCATTCCTGAATGATAGCATAAATATATTAATCATAGAGAATTCCAATGAAATTCATCCTCATAGAAATGATGCTCTTACAATGCTACAGTGCCCAATAGCTTCTTCATAACGCTTGAGCTTTATTAGACAAGCTGCCATATTAAGGTGGCAGGGATTCTTGACAGCCAAAGCCATGTCCCTGTACTTCCCAAATAACTGGAACATGAAATCATCTCCCATGTATGCTATGGCCTGACACCAAAAAAAAATCATCATCATCAGAAACCAGACATTCAACCGAGTCATCTATGCAGTCATTTATAGGCTGGTTCAATTAGGAATACAAGAGCATAACCATTTCATACTGTTGCATAGCTTCCTCCAGTTTTTCCTCCTTAAACAAGGCATTTCCGTCCATCTTTCGACGGTCTGCAGCCCCAATTCTTTCCTCCACAGTCATGTCACTTCGAGCTTTTCCCTTTATACTCAAAGCCACAAAAGAAATCATCAGCATGTTAGCAATTGTATACCATTAGAAGTGGCAGATGTATCACATTGAGAAAGAAAAGCAATGTCAGGGTCAATAGAAAGAACAAATCACAAAAGCAGGGTACGATAGTGGCATACTTCTTTGGTCTCATCAAATCCAATAAGCTCGACTTCATATAATATATCTGCCATAGGAGGAACATTAGGAAAAGAGAAGTTTCCCTCTTTTCCATAACCTAACTCCCAACCGACATGTAATAATGCACGTTCACCAGACTTCATGCTGGAAATACCAATAGCTAAGCCTTCCATCTCTTTCTTCTCTGTCAGAGGTGACATGATATCAGACAGGACAGCAAGTAGGAAAAGATACAAAAGAATCACAAGTCTGTGTCTGCCCCTATTTGAAAACTTTGAGAGACCAAAGTTGAAAAACTCAGTCAACTAAAATAAAATACTGCATTGGAAGCTTAACTTCAGACCTAGAAAACTGAAATGCTCAATCTTTCCAGACACTCGCTGATCAAGAGTGTGATGGTGCAAAGATAACGCAAGGTTCCTTGTAGGCCGCATTATGATAAATTTTTATTGTCACGATGCATTTCTCTTTTATATTATCATGTGCAGAATAACTTCCTTATCATCAAAAGGCCTATCTCCACATTTTCTTTTTCCTAGTGTACGTAGATTCTTCAATGTAGAGAAGCAAGGTGATAGGATTTATCCAAGAACCTTGCTCCTTATCTATGTTAGAGAGTTACAAGGTTCCGTTTAACAGTAAAGTCTATTATGGATCTGACACTTTCAGATTAATCTTCTTGTAGGCATTGGATAGGACTTCAAAGGAAAACAGGAATGGGCTCTCTTTACATTTAATCGGTGTCTTACCGCTCGTACTAAAGAACAGAAGAACTTTGACAGTCATTATCCGACAGTGTACCTTTTCCTACGACCAATTCAAGTGGTTGCTGCTCATGCCACGTGTCTTCAAATTTGTGCTGCGTACTTTCAGTCCATGCTCTGTAATGCACTGTGGTAATGCATGCAGTCGCTCATCATCAGCCACCAGCCAAAAGAAAGCTCAAATTTATGCAAAGCGAGAAAAAATGTAAACCTAACAGAACAATGAAGCATCAGAACTTGGGATATCAATCTACTACTTTGTGTATTCAAGGAAAAATATGACAATATAGCACTTGAACAAATTGAAGTAGGCATCATGTCACATGTACAGCGGCCACAAGGAGGAGCTATGAAATGAAGATGCCTCCATCCTACTTTGAAGAAGAAATAAGGAATTTTGAAGATCATCATTAAAAAAAGATATGTGATGCTTCCACAATGGAGTTGGACTAGCAACTACAGCAAATAGGTAGCCTGGTTAAGCATGCAAACTCAGTGAAAGTAGAACATACCAAAGCATGTTGCATATTTTGATGGTTTCTGTCCATAACCTTCCTTCATGATTTGCTTTGTCACTTTCTCATGAAGGACTTCCACCTCAGATTCAACTTTGGGAGGACTATCACCATCTTGAGGTGGCTCACCATGCACAAATGAAGCACCTTCTGCAACTATTTCATTTTCGCTGTCTTGACCTGTGAGATTGACCAGACTCGATGTTTATTTCCTGATCATAATCAGTTTACTTCAAGGAATGGGAGACGTTTCATAAGATTTAACCCCCAAAGTCGATAATATGAACGTGTAACAACCGAATAACAAGCTTCCTAGGTATCAATTAACCATGCAAATAAGGTGAGAAAAATGAAGCTTCTTTCTGGCTAGTTGTGAAAGATGTGACTAAAGTGAGTACCTCGACCTTAACTAGTTTTAGCTCTCATAGGCTTAGTGTAAAACCTTTTTTCCTCACAACGAATCGTTCAATGTCCTCACATGTTAATCTTGGTTGGGAAATTAAGTATGCAAATGCAAAGCGTTACGTTCGCGATGGGATAACACAGCCTCATCTTGATGAGAAGTGCAAAGATCAGACCAAGCTAACTCTTGATTTACTTGCTCGCAAAACTAAGAAGTTAAAGGGAGATACATTACCAGCAAGTGGTTGACTTTGCTCCTCTCGAACTTCCTCCATTGGACAATGACAAGAAAACCCAATATTCTTTCTCCTAACTCCTGCAGACACGCTCAGACAGAAACATCAATTATCAGAACGCACCATCTGCTTACGAATTACCCAGCACATAAAAACAACCGTGTCAAGAATTACATGCCCTCAATCGATTCAGATGCTGCATCAAACCCATTTTCCAATGATCCCGGTAAAAATTGATGGAGACAAATGGAGCATAACATCCAATTTAATCGAGACGAGTCAAACCACAAAGCAAGACAAGGAGTTAAGGCAGGAGAGTTGAGTAGCTTACAGGATTATGGGCCACAGTTTGGACAGCGTAGCTGACCTGAAAGGAGAGAAGGGAAATGCGGAAACTAATCTTCGCTTCGAGACGATCGAAGAAGATTCTAGATGGAATGTGAGTCTGATCCACGAGTGTGATTTGACCGGGAGGAGGAGGAGGAGGAGAAGAGCCGGAGACAGGTACTACTTCCACACCCAGATGGCTAAAGACGCACCTTTTTAGAGTTTCATGTAAGTTCCTTAAATACCCTCTTGAATTTCAAGAAAACAAAAATCATTTCCATGAGTGTCAATCAAATTTTTTTGTTGATCCTGAAACTCATTGGAAATATAGGGCTAAATTATTACATCCAATTATGTAATCTAATTCCACGTGCTGACAAAAGAATAAACTACAAAAGAAAAACAAAACTTTTGTATCTTTCTAAGGTATAAGCATGCCCATGTTTTGTTTGATTTCTGAATGTTCCGGTCCATGTCAATGTGAAAATTGCTGACAACGGGCAAAATGAAGAGCGAAGGACAGGGCTTTGAGCTGTAGCAGAGTCATGAAGGCATTGTGGGGGTGGCTTTCATTCCCTGTGGTTCAAATATGGGATGGACAAGACTTGTTCTCCTGAGTTCGAGCACTCCTTTTTGTCCTCAATTTTAGCAGCAGCAGTCAGCCACAGCCACTTGTTGAACCGTGAAAACAGGAGGTGGAGAAAAAAGGGTGAGGATGGTTGGTCACTCGGACACAAGGGCAAGAAAATGAGAAAGAAGGAAAAAGAAATTTCAAGAACCGTGTCCATGAGAATCAGCTTTCTGATCAAGAAAGTGATATTTTTCTGATTGAGGGATAAGAGAATGCCAGGATTCTTCGACCCGGAGAAGGCGTTCGATCAAGCATGTACAGAGAACCTCAGAAAGAATGCTTCCAATGCTGCACTGAAGATCTTGGCCTTTTATGGTATGGTGGTCATCTGCAATCTCTTTCACCATCTCTTGAGGCCCTGGTCCCAACCCCGGATCACATCTGACCTCGTAGTAAGTGCTCGATAAACCGAAAAACGAAGCTGTTAGTTTTCCCTCCTAGTGTTAGTTTTTCCAGTTCCCTTTTCAGAAGTGAAATGATTAGGAAAAAACTGGATGTTGCCCTGCCTAATCTCCTCCTTTTATGTTTAATGAATTGTGGATTGCTTTAACTATAAAGCATCTTCTCTTTGAACTTGTCCCACGCTTGAACCTAAAGCAGATGAAAGGCATCACGGGTCAGTTTTAGATCCATCTGCCATGTTGAATGGCAGCTAATATGACTGGGGCAAATTTCAAGATTGATGAGCATGTATAGTGAATTGACACTCGGAAATTTCTACCAGACCTGACCTTCATTGTCGTGTTTTGTGTAGATAGGGCTCACTGTTGGCAATATAGGACCAATCAAGAAATGGATAGTTTCTATACCAGAGGCACTGGATTCCATAATTCACTTCGGAATGATATGCTACATGTTTGTGCTTGGTTTGGAGATGGATCCTTACATTCTCTTTCAATGGCCAACCCGAGCAGCGAAAGTAGCCTATGCTGGAATGCTATCGACCTTCATATTAGCCAGCACCATAACTCCTTTCTTCCAGTTCTTCAAAGTTCCGAGCATAGTGCGCGTGCTTTCCCTTTCCACGGCTCTCTCCGGTACAGCCTCACCAGTACTTACTCGTTTGATTACCAGTCAGAAAATAGGCAAATCAGACATAGGACAGCTCGTTATAGCAGCGGGAATGCACTCTGATTTTGTCTCCACCCTCCTAATTTCTGTTGGTTATGTTGCTTTTCAAGATGGGAGCGAATCCAGTAGTACTCGTATTCGCCAAGCGATAATACAGAGCGTTGCACTATTTGTACAGTCAATACTCACGGCTATAGTCTCTCCCTTTTTCTTGAACTGGGTAAATAATGAAAATCCAGAAGGGAAGCCTCTGAAGGGCTCACATCTTGTGCTCTCTGTGGCTTTTATGGTCATTGTATGCAGCTGCTCGACTTTATCTGGGTACAGTCCAATTCTCAGCGCGTTTATGGCAGGGATTTTCATGCCTAGAGAGGGGAGAGTTTCTAAATGGGCACTTGGTAAAATAAATTACTTCCTGACCAGCATTTTCTATCCGATATTTTTCTTTTGGATGGGATATGAAGCTGATTTCAGAACATTCGAGCCCGGACACCTGATGACGTGGGCACGGCTAGCGATCCTTCTTTTAATAGTGACTGCAGGCAAGGTTGCTGGTATCATCATTTCAGGGGCAATTCTGGGGTTTAATTGGCCGGAGTCTGTCATGATCGGGTTGCTTCTTACTGTCAAGGGCCACTTCCACATATTCTTGGCTGTTGTTGCAAAGCAAGTAAGTTTTCCACCTTGATCTGCTTGCACTTTAGATTTCATTGACCAGATACTGCAATTGTCAACAAGATTTAAGTGATGTTGCATTATGACAATTTTGTGAATCATTCGGTGACATAGTCTAATTAGCACTGGAGAGAATTTATGTGAAAGTTAGCCAGTCTCAGATTGTTAAACTTGCAATGCTGTTCATTGATGCAGACTGGCAAAACATTGCCTTCAACCAGCATTGGGATGATACTAGTCATTTTCTTCTCTGTGGTCCATGCGCCATCTGTCGTCGCAAACATTATCAAACGAGCGAGGAAGCGTTCCCCGACGCATCGCATGGCGCTCCAGTGGCTTGACCCGTCAAGCGAACTCAGGATGTTGTTATGCCTTCGAGGGCCTCAGGATGTGTCTTCCATCATCAACTTCATGGAGATATCTCGAGGAACTGCTGACCCTGGAATTGTGGTCTACGTCACCGACATGATAGAACTTACGGACCAAATAGCAGCCACACTGGTGCATGGGGAAGCGGATAACATTACTGTTACAGACAAGACGGTGACGGAGATGAGAGATCAAATAACTTCTGCAGTACAATCGTTTGTGGAAGACAATGGGGATGGAATCACATTGCGGAGAATGCTTGCGCTCTCACCATTCAGCGTTATGCCCCGGGATATCTGCAATTTGGCAGAGGATTTGTTGATCTCTCTTATCATATTACCGTTTCATAAATGCCAGCGTGCAGATGGAACTTTAGATGCAGGGCATCCAGGATTCAGATTCGTGAACCGTAAGGTAACACTTACCTCCCCAATGTTCTGATGCCTCTTGAGTATGTGAGGTTCCATCTACTCTCAAAATTTTAAGTTCAGCTTCAATCGACAGAGAGATGGTTAAGTATGGGAAAGTGACAT
The DNA here is from genome assembly GCF_020921035.1 of Rhodamnia argentea. Lineage (NCBI taxonomy): Eukaryota > Viridiplantae > Streptophyta > Magnoliopsida > Myrtales > Myrtaceae > Rhodamnia > Rhodamnia argentea. The sequence continues at coordinate 316,735 of NC_063154.1, read as the reverse complement.
GTATGCTTGCGTTGGTATAACTCAGGATCTCTCTTTGCCTCTTTACAGACAATTCTCATGTTCATGACACCCCTTCTTCATGATGACATGTTTGATTTTAAACCCACATGATCCGGCTCGGAACTAGGTATTCACAACGTTTAGTTTGGATTCAGGTGCTTAGGCATGCTCCGTGCTCCGTTGGGATTCTGGTAGATAGAGGTTTCGGATTGACAGAAAAAATTTCGGGATCATACGTGTCTCTGAACATTGCAGTCATCTTCATCGGGGGCAAAGATGATCGAGAGGCACTTGCCTATGCCGGTCGTGTGGCGTGGCATGCGGGGGTGAAACTCACAGTCATAAGATTCCTCGTGCAAACCAGTGAGGACATTTCCTCAAGGAGAGCCAGCAATTTCAGATACAACGCTGCTGAGCGGGAGCAGGAGATGAAACTAGATGATGAGGCTTTCGCCAACTTCTACGAGAAACATGTGGCCGGCGGGCCTGTCGCTTACTCGGAGAAGCATCTTGCTAACTCAGCAGAGACACTTTCCACTTTGAAGTCACTAGAAGGGCAGTACTCACTGATCATCGTGGGCCGAGGAGGGAGGGTAAATTCGGTATTGACCGTGGGTATGAATGATTTGGAGCAATGCCCCGAATTGGGGCCGATAGGAGATGTACTTTCGGGGTCTGATTTCTCTGTATCTACTTCCATTTTGATCATACAGCAACCAAATCTTAGAGGAGAACTGGAGGGTCTTGATGAAGACTTCTCCATCATGTAAATGTCAATCCTAGAAGAATTAGCTATCAGCTTCATGTACTTAAACTAGAGCTAGGAATCTTATTCTTGCTAGGACTATGGAAGAACAAGTAGAAACATAATTGACAGCTCATAGTTGAAAAACTGGAAGTCAGATAGAGATTACTTTTAAGCAGTTCAAAATTTTGTAGGGAGAAGGATAGAGAAGCAAAGAAAAGGCACTAAGTTCGTTATGTACTGTGCATGACTGTTGATATTTTACAGTTACACAGCTTTGGTGTTTCGGATTAACCGACTGCAGATGACTCCCTTGTGAAATATGAGAGACATGGGTAAGTCGTTCCCATTCTGGAAATTTTTCAATGTGTAGTGGAGATTTCTTCTTCTTTCTCCCATTTTGCATTCAAAGATTGTTTCGTCAGTAAAACTTACGATAAGTGATACTAGCAATACTTTCAATTTTTATCGAGCTGACTAGCTCCACATTACCCACCATGACACTACAAACACATACCACCAACCGAATTCAGTCATAGATATCTTCTCTTCATTGGCATATTCCTTGGTAAATCAACACTGATAACAGCTTTTGGAGATGCATTGCAAAGGCAAGTCTTTGAAAATTTGGTGTGTGCGCGCTATCCATCAAAATTCCACCAACAGAAGTCGCATCCAAATGAGAGATTCCTATTGTGCTGTTCATTGTCTTTGACTATCTAGAAATACCGGAGCAACTGTTAACAACACAAAAAACCTGTAGGCTTTGGCCCAGTGGCCGCACATCTACCTCAAGACATGGGAGGTCGTCTGGGGTTCTGTGAAGATATATTTGCAAGCCAATAAAGAAAGCAAATAACAAGCAAACTGCAGATAACCCAATGCCGGGCATATATTGAAACCTAAGTGATCATGCAAACCATATAGCTATATTCAACTGGACTGCAGTGATGCGATAGTTGAAGGAAATCATTAGACAAAGAGAAGTACAATAGGTTGATAACAACGGTGCTTGAACCCTCAGCTAGAAAACCAAACAGCTGAATATGCCAATTTGCCAAGGACAAAACCCCGAGAATCCATTACGTTTATCCTAATGAAGCAAGAATCTGTTACATGACCACAGACAGTTCTTTCTAGTATAACACCTCCACCTATCAATACATAAGCAAGCAAGAATAAACAGTCGTTCCCAAACGTAACTAGTAGTCCCTTGAATGCTTAGCCATCTCAGTCTGCAAAACAATAAATAGATGAAGAGAATGAGGCACATTCAATGGGTGGAAATAACCGGTCACAGCCACTAGAGTCCTACATAACAGGCGATCAAATGAGTTCTAGTCTACACTTGTTTGCCAATTCCAACACCAGGAACCTGGCAATCTTGATAACAGGTCACCCCGTGATATAATAACACTTATCTCTCAATCACCCCAGAATCTTTCCAACTCTTTTAACTTTGTATCCAAATTAGCCCAGGTTTGCAATATTCCAATAAAGCACGCCCTCTTATTTCGCAACTAAAATGACACAAACCCCAATCACATCCCAAACACTTCCAAAAGAGTCAAACAAGACAAAGAAAGCTGCGATCCCATGCTATAATCCTTCTCTAGAAGGGGATGAGAATAGGTTAAGATGAAATCCAAGAAATGCATGCACTACTGCTCCCAACAGTTCTGATCACATCTTTCAGTTGATCCGCATGTTAGATGAAAAATACTATTTCTTTTGGTTTTCTATCAGTTAATTCCCCTTTCACGCATGAAAGTATCCTAAAACAAAATAAGAGCCGCTTAGAGTGCAAAATTATCTTGTAATAATCTGATTCCACAGCCATCAACAGAAGAAGGCAACACCTCAAAAGCATTCCTTAAATGATCAAGTTCCTTGTCAAGATCATTAATAGCCTGATTATATGCCTGCATGGGCGATGACTGGCTTGTAGTGTGTACCTACAAAACCCAATCGAACTGCATTAGTCTTGATATATGAAAAAACTTCCAGCTAGAAGACTACTTCTCAGCTAGCAAAAAAGGAAAAAGACGCCAGAGAGTAACAAGCCCACAGTTACAGCCCCACGTTTTGGTACAAATGATGTCATAGATGATGCTTTTACCAACTGATGCAACCACCTTAATCAATACACAAGTATTCACGTGAACAACACGAGATTATGGCACAAACAATGTGATAATAAGGCTTTAGGAGCCCAAGCAATAAGTCCTTGAGTTCAATTGATGGGCAAATTACCCATCCAAAGATCATTCTCCTGCTGCAACTTTGTAAACCAGAAAAGTATGTTATAGATCCCAAATTGAGAAAGTTCAGAAACACGAAATGCCCAAATCTACGCCATGAAAACCCAATCTCCCTCATACAAGAATCGTCAAGACCTGAAATTTTAGCATCGCCTGCATAATCCGCAAGAACCTTTCAAACCATGAAAGGAAAAAAGATGTGAACTCCGAGACGCAGGTACTCGCTTAACCTGCTATTCATGTTGCAAGCTCTAGAAAGAGCACCAGCATAATGACAACCACCTTCATTTTAATTTCTCAGTCATATGAGCTTGCGAAAACTTTACTAACTCAGAGAAGGTTACGTACTGTAATCCAACATAATGCACCAAGTAATTGCAAAAGCAGACCGCCCGAACATGCATTGCACAAGTGCGTAAACACATACACAATCACCTATACAATTGCATAGACAGAACAGGGGAACAACAAATGACTTGAGTGAAAACGTCCTACCCGGACAATGATCTTATACTGCAGAGGGTGAGGAAGCTTGTAACCAGCGAAGAGTACATTCTCATCTCTGTGCAATTGCCTGAATCAACAGCGCCAGAGGAAAGAAAAAAGAGAGAAAAAAAAACACCCGAAAAGAAACGGTATAAGGGTTTCCAGTCGAACTGCACATAGGGCAAAGATCGAGACATAGGGAGAAAATCGATAAAATGCAAAAAAAAAGTACATGCGAAGAATGTTGCCGATGGTGTGGTCTTCCCTTTCGACAGTGAATGAAGCAGCGTTGATGATCTTGGTGTCTCGCTCGTACGAAACCCTAGAAAACGTCGACAGTGGATTAGGCAGCCAAAGGATGGTGCAGAAATCCAGCAACCCAGCGACTTGGGGAGGGGAAAGAGAGCGAGGCAGAGGGAGGGAGGACTTACTTCTTGGTACCTTCGGGAACGACGAACCTCTCGTACCGATCAGGGGCGTTCATTGTTTCCTACCTGCACTGTCTCGGGTATTCGCTCCTCTTCGCGCGATGCTCCCTCTCTCCCTCGATCTCTCGATCGATGAAATGTTTGAGTGGGGACGAAAACGAGAGAGCGGAGCAACACCCACTTCAAAATTTGATGACAAAGGGGTGAAAAAGAGGTACGGGATACCCACTTCAAAATTCATTGAAGAGGCCGGACCGGCCCGACCGGGAGATCCGGGCCTCGATCATTGTTAACTCGATCCAATTAGACCTTGCGACACGAGTCTCGAGTCTTGAGCCTTGACCTACTGGCCAATAGCCTATGTTACGGACAGTCCTCCGAAGGCATTTTCCGCATGTCGGACACGTGTCCGACACGTGCCGGACATACTCGGACACGCGTCAGATTCCGATACGTGGTCAACAATTGGACACGCGTCAGATTCCGATACGTGGTCAACAATTGGACACGCTGGGACTCGCGTGTTTGGGAAACCAAAAGAGAAAGAAGAAAATCGAGAGAACGAAGCAGTTCCTACTGATCATGACATCCGAACAAAATGGAGACCGGCATTGATGAGAACAAGAGGAGAGTGAGGAAGACGAAGGAATACTTACAAGTCGAAGCGCCGAATGGAGCTCGGCTCTCCTCCCTCGTTATCTATCCGCCCTCGCTCCGTCGGTGAACGACGACTGCGAATATTGTCGAGGAAGATGAGGCTTTCCCGGCGCGTGGTTTTCCCCCCAAAATCCGGTGCCCTAATTTTGAGGCTGGCCTCTTCTAAAACGATTCGGATGCTTTTGTGGCATTGCAAGTGGGCCTTGGGCTTGGACCAAAAAAAAAGTGGGCCTTGGGCTTGGTCCAATTGCGGCCCAACTCTCTCTCTCTCTCTCTCTCTCTCTCTCTCTCTCTCTCTCTCTCTCTCTCTCTCTCTCTCGAAATGTGTAGCGTCCGGCCGATATTTCATGCGAGGATTACGCCACTGATCGTAATCCCCGCCCTAAACTTCAAGCTGCGCATAGTATTCCAAGAATCCATTTGTTTTGCGAGATGTTTATAATTTTAAAAGTAATTATTTGTGTCACTTGAAATAATTAGTCCATAAAAAATATATATATGTGCATTAGAAGTCTCAAAATTTATCGCGAAAGTGCAATTAAGTCCCAAAACTTACAAAAAAGTACAATCAAGTTCTAAAATTTGTTAAATTAGTGCAATCGAATCATTTCATTAGCTCTGTCTAACTTGATTACCAAAAAATGCTGATGTGGCCTTTTTATGATGTTCTCTTTCCTACGTGACGATTATGTGGTCAAAACATAAAGAAAAGGCTCAAACGATATTGTTTTGGTTTAAATATGATTTTTTTTATGGTGAAATGTGGTTTTTTTTTTGTTTTTCACTTATTGTTAAATGTTAAATTTAATGGTGGAATGCGGATTGTGGATTGTTTTTTTTTTTCTTGTTCTTTATCATGATGTTATTATTATTGAAATCATAAAAATGATAATTTATCATGTGTCTATAGAATTATACATATAATGCACATCGTGTTGGAATTCTTTTTTTTTTTTAAGAATTCACATGTTGGCGTGTCGTATCATCTCTTGTTAGTGCAATGAGCTTGAGCTACTTCAATCAAGTCGAGCTCGAGTTTGTGGATACTCAATTCCAACTTATTTTTCGACCAAAAAAAAATTCCAATTTATTTTACTTTTCTCCAAAATATATAGTGGCTGTAAAAGTAAAAACGAAAAATCCTTTATGACTATATGATATTTGAGCTTATCGAGCCCTAAGGTTAAGTTTATTTATTTATTTATGAATCAACCGTAATAGGTCGAGGTTGACTATCTAATTTGTTAGTCGAGCCAAAAGCGGAACGGGAAAGTTAATATGGAATCGAGCTCGACTTGAGTTTCCAATAATGAGTCCGCAAAAACATGATATTTGAACTGATTGGGCTCGAGCTTAAGTTTATTTCAAGTCCATTGTCATCGAACCTATCTTGATTTTTCAATCAAGATAGAAATTTTAGCAAGTAGAGTCAAGCTCAAACATGACAACTTATCTGCTCGATGCGTAGACATTTTTTGTAATTAAAAAAATCCAAAATTTTAAATAATCTATTTTATTTTTATTTTTTAATAAAATTTTTATATTTCGTATTTTTTATATCTTTTATTTACTTTTATTCCTATTCTTTCCTTTTCTTTATACCTCTATCCATCGCTGGCCACAAAGACAGTAGGCGACTAGACACAAGCGAGGCTCGGCCTTATCTTAGGCCGGCGAGCTCAATCCCGCCGGCCTCAAGCAAGGCATTGACGAGGCTCGTCCCTCGCCCGTGACCGATTCTTTGGTGTCACCATAGCCGTTGATCGGCAAATAAAGAAGAAAGAAAAGAAAAGAAATTAAAAAATAAAAATATATTAAAAGTATTAAAAATTCATTTTTTTAATAGTTAAAAAGGAAAGGAATATGAAAGAGTGGAGGGAAGAAAGATGAATGAAAATGTTTTTCTCTTTTTAAGAAAATTGAAAACATTTTCCCCATTTTAGAATGTGTCTTTTCCAAGAGTGGAAAATATTTTCATTGACTAGCTTATTTTCCGTGAACCGAACGTCAAAAATTCGAAAAATATTTTCTTGAAAGTTGTTTTCCGCAAAGTAAACAGAACCTAACTCTTATTTTGGCCTTCTCTTTCAAAATTTTACTCTGCTTCTTTGTGTCGCGAGAGTCTAACTCCAAACTCGAAACTTCCTCCACCCCCGCCCTCAAATAATTTCGTCCAGAGCAACACTTGTGATCCTTGAGTTTTACTAAGTAAATTCAAAAAAATTGTCCAAATTTAGAATTAAAAGTGATTCCAAGAAAATCTTGTTCACGCCTGCGAATGACTAAAGAATATTTAATTTATGCATTGTGTTGATTGGATTTGCGTAGATTTGGACGGCTCTTATGGGAAAATGAGCCGAAATTTAGTATCCGTTTTATTTTTGGATAAAAGTTTGTATCCGGATGAGGCCAACCAAGCAAAAGAATAGGATCAAATCGGAACCGCCCGAACCGAAATAATCCGGCCAGTTTTGAGCGATTCCCATTCCTAAAAGTTGAAACCAGTTAATATCGGTCTATTTTCTTATTCTATGTGTGGACCCACCTAATCGGACATGAACGATATATATTTTAGCTCCTATCATTACAAAACTATAAACCCCTCAATGCTAATTACCCTCTTCACAATTCGCTCTCGCTGAAAGTGAAAATCCTAATTGCCCCTTCTCTCTCTCTCTCTCTCTCATGACGCTCGCTCTCAGACTCTCAGCCACACCTCTTGCAGCCTTGCTTACGACGCTCGTTGCTCACTCTCATACTCTTTAAGAAAAGCTATGAAATTTTCAGGTATCATTCCCAATTCCACACACTAGCAAAGTTTTTTTACTGCGTGTCTCTGAGTTTTCTTTTTTCGTTTTTTGCTTTGGTTGGTTGCATCGAGCTCATTGGGTCTTGGCTGTGGATTAGGTTTCAGGTTTTGTTTTTTTCTACTTTGGGTACTATGTTATAAATTACAGAAGTTTCGGATCTACAACCGTTTATGATTGAATAGTTTGAATTTTTTTAGGGCATGAAAACCTTATCAGAGACGGTTCGTGGACCTACCCGACAACTAGTCAGTCCATTCCCCATGTGGGTCTAAGACTAGGTGGGCCAATTCCCAATTCCACACACTAGGAATAGTGAACCGGCTCTTTTGGTTCAGTTCCTGTTTCTAGAGTGGGAATCGCCTACTTTGGAACCGATCACCCTTGTCTAATTGTAACTAGTTGAACTATTTTTATTTTTGTCTGTCATGCTCAAACTTTCCTCTTCCTCTTTATTGGACTTTTACTTTGTCTCCTTCTGGAGCGTGAGAGTCGAACCCTACACTTAAAATCAAATGTCTCCACCCTACCCAATCCAATTTCGTTACCACTAGGACACGTGCCTAGTGGGTAACCAATTAAATCATGGGAGTGAGTACAATATGGTTTGTAGACTCCATTCGAATGAGATCCTTGGCACTATTGCTGTTTTCTATAGATACCGTATTCACTCGTACCACTAATTCGCGAAAATATTGGTACTTTGGCACTCACGTAATTTAATGCAATGAAATATTGGGCATTATAGAATTTATGACACATACATTAATTTTTGAGATATGTCGAGGCCCTTAATAGGGCATTACACGGAGTAGAAGATCTCTGTCCCTTTTCGAATCCTCACATGGCGCGAGCTTACAAATGTTGCTGAGAGAGTCTAAATCGAACGCCACCAAAAAGAAAAAAAAAAAACCTTCCGGATCAACACTTGGGGATCCTTGAATTTTAGTTAACATTCGACTGCCCCTTGAACTTGAAATTGGGTTCATAGAGATTTGTGCCCATCGAACCATTGTTACACGTTCGATGCGATATTTTCACGACGAAGAGCTGAGTTCTCGGACAAAATTGAAAGAATAATGCCTAGATGGACCAAAAACACAATTACTGAATGATGTGTTGAATTGTGATTGGTTGTCTCGTAATGAAAATGTTCTATTAGAATTACAAAGATAGGCGAGCCTCGACGAGGGTCAATTCCAGTCATTTTCTGAAAATGGCAATGAAACCTTTCCATGCAATTATTGAGACCTTCCATGAATCTAGTTCAAAAACAGATTTGTTTCATTGATGATGTTGAATATGGTCTTAGCCTACCTTGATGCGGTTTCCTTATAAATCCATTTCTTTATATAAGTAAGTGTGTGAATGGCATTACACTTTTGGTAAAGTAAGTAGCCAAAAAATAAGCAACTATTTGAATGTCGTTCCTAGGAGTAATCTCTTTTAATATTTAATGTCATTGAAAGTTAAATCGAAGATTCGACACAACTAGAAAGTTAGAGGGCGCAATTAATGTAGGAATATTATTTTCGAATACACCACAACTTTTGACCAATACCATTTGATGTCGATGGCCTTGGGAAACTGCATAAAGAGCATGTCAAAGACTTTCAAACCGCCACATTTTAAAGAGCGGTCGTCCTTCTAGATTTAGCCCATTTCTCATAAATCCATTTCAAAATGTAAGCTTTTTGGCTACCGTATCGTATTATTGGAAAGATTGGATAACATGCATTTCATATCTATAGGTGAAATGATCGAGTTATTAACGAATAGAGATTTCAAACCATTACATAGACGTCCGATCTTTTTATTTTAACTTGGTAGAAACATTAAGTAATAGCATTATCATTTAACTAACAAATACGTATTCATTCGCGAAAATAATTCCGGGTCAATTGTATTTAAATTCACGAGATGAATTACAGAGTTCTACAGATGAAAAAGAAAAAAGAAAAAAAAAAGCAAGAGCCAAAAGCTCAAATTAGAAAATAGTAAAACCCTGAAACCGCAAAGGATGGGCTCGAACCTGGGACCCCTTCTTCAATGTGCAGCAAAACTGCAATCCTCCAGCCACGTCGCCCTTCAATATCCTACCTTCGACTTTCTCCAATTTTAAAATATATTTTATAAAAAAAAAGTGTTGCAGGACAACACCCAACCAGAAGCCGACGCGTGGCGGGTCCTGGAGATCCTTCATCGGAGTTACTTCGTTTTAGGCGTTTACAAAAACGAAAAAAATAATAAGAATAATAAGTAAAGATCCCAAAAGAAATTTGCGAAGCCCCTCCTAATCGTCCCTCAAAACCCGAATAATTCAAATCCAATATCGTCTCCCTCCGCTTATGGCCTTTCATGTAGCTTGCCCAATTACATGGTACGTTCCTCTTTATTTTCTCCCCCTCCCCTCTTCCCCCCGCTCTTCGTTTCCCTCCCTTCTCCGTTCGCCGAGAGGCTTCACTTTTCGCCGTTTGTTGGTTGTTTTTCCCGCAGTCGCCGAATCTGCTACTGCTCCCTAGGGTTTCCGAGGAGCCTCCGCAAGGATGCGTTCGTGCACGAGATTCTGAGGCTCGAGGAGTTCTTGAACGATCCGTGGGGGATTAGGGCTCAGGAGGCCGCCGCTACCCTCCAGGTCGCGGTTCCCAAGGTCGTTCCGCTGCCTCCGCCTCCGCCGCAACCCGCGGCCGTCGTCGATGCGCTCGGGATCGTCGCTGGTGGCGGCGCTGGCTCCGCCGGTGCGGACGGCGCGGATGATGCGCTGGCCGCTGTGTCGGCGCAGGCGAAGCGTGCTGCGCTGCAGAAGAAAGCCGCCGCCGACATGGACGCGGCCGAGGCCTATGCTCGGCGATTCGAGTCTGGTGACCTTGCGGTAAGGTCACCTCTCAGTTTAACAGAATTGCCTGGATTTATTTATTTGCCCCCACTTTTTTTTTTACCCTTTTGTTAGATGAAGTTGTGTCAGTACGTACGTCGTTATTGAATAAGGGTGAGCGGTTAGTTTATCATATATAGTGTGCTTGGAGACCTGTTTTTTCATTTGCAACTGTCAGAAGTCGTTTTAGCTTTTTACACATGTATATTTCTCCTAATGTTTTGGATAGTTTCAAGATTGGAGGTCCTTGGGCCATTTAAGAGTATAATTTCTCCATGGAATGTAAATCGGGGATTTCCTCCTTATACGCACAATTGTTCCCTTTTAGTCTCGCCCAACGAAGTATTTCTGTTTCCTTGGGCTCTCATCTTTATTTCAGCACCTACGTCAGACATTATTCCAGTATATGTGCATTTTGGCGGAGCATCCGATTTATTTATATGGACTTATGGTTCACCGCGGCGTGAAACAATCGTATTACTCAGTTTAGATCTGTAGACATGACGGAGCGACCGCTTAAGCACATGATGGCTGCGTGCTTCTCCTTGTCGTAGGTTTCTCGCGCACTTCATGGTTCATTTGCGACTTGGTGCTTTACTCTGATTCTGTTTTCCTTAATTCGGCTTGTGTATAGGACTCCTCTGTAGATGTTGTTGGAGAAGACCATGGTCATGGCCACGGTCATTCCAACTCGAAAATATTATGCCGGATGTGCCTTTTTGGGGAAAATGAAGGGAGTGAAAGAGCAAAGAAGATGCTTTCATGCAAAAGTTGTGGCAAGAAGTACCACAGGACCTGCATTAAAAGCTGGGCGCAGAACAGGGGTACGGATTTTTTTGTTAAGATCCTTATTGGTCTGCATAGCCCGTCTTCTTTATTTGTTCTAAGCCTTTTATTTTATTTTATTTTAAATTTCTTATCAATGTTGAATTGCTGCAGATCTTTTTCACTGGAGTTCATGGACCTGTCCCTCTTGCCGAATTTGTGAGGTAATATGCGAAATCTGGTGCTATTGTTAAGTTGCGTGTGCATGCTGTTATCAGGATCTTTTTCTTCGGTTTAAATTCAATTGACCAATCTCAAGATCTGGATTCAGATTTTTGGTTTCTTTGCTCTGTTGAGTTGCAGAATTTGAATCTTCACGATCCATTAAGTGCTGGCTCTCTCCTGTGTTTCTTCTTTCCTTATGCATTCCCCTGCCGAGATTAAGTGCTTTCTCTGTTGTGATGGGTATCTGGTGCTGGCTCATTAACTCTGCTCCGGTTTCATGGGTGCATCATGACTCAAAGTTGAATGTGGCCCTTATTCGTTGCTTTCTTTTCTGTTATGCAAGATATGCCGAAGAGCAGGGGATCCTAAAAAGTTCATGTTTTGCAAGAGGTGTGATGGTGCATATCACTGTTACTGCCAGCATCCCCCGCACAAGGTGAGTATGCATTCTCCATTCATCGATTGCGTGGTTTGTAAAGTGCTCAAATTGATTATGGACATTGCAGAACGTCAGTTCTGGACCTTATCTGTGCCCCAAACATACAAGGTGCCATAGTTGTGGATCCAATGTCCCTGGAAATGGCTTGAGTGTGAGGTAGCATTCCTGTCTGAAATGACTAAGTTGCAAACATTTTTCCAGAAGCAATTGAGATAGTGTTAAGCATCTCTTTAGGTATTATATACTGAAACAGATCATTTTTAATATATGAACCCTTTAATTTATGTAACAGGTGGTTTCTGGGATATACTTGCTGTGATGCATGTGGAAGATTGTTTGTCAAGGGTAACTATTGCCCTGTTTGTTTGAAGGTAATTTTGTATTTTGGGGCTCGGGAGGAAAAGGGAGGATTCATTGTGTATCAAAACATGGTGGATACTTATTGTTGTTCGAAATTTGTAGGTTTATAGAGATTCTGAGTCAACGCCAATGGTCTGTTGTGATAATTGCCAGCGTTGGGTTCACACTCATTGTGATGGCATCAGGTTAGTAACTGGGGCTGTGAACTTCTGGCTTAGCTTTTGGTAAAATTGTCCTGTTGTGTGGAACGTCATGTGTAGCTCAGAGATCTTTGGTTATTGGTGTCTGTTCTCTTTTTATATGATTTCTCAATGCTATCTGTCCCCGTTTCAAAGAATCTTTGCAAATGCACTTGCAGTTGATGATTTCACTGCTTGTTAAGTGAGGTTGTTGAGTTGTCAAGGATTGCTTTAGTTTAGTTCTTGATGGAAGTTGTCCTGTCGAAGTTTAGTTGAATTGTCTCTCCAATGCTAGCTGGATTTTGCATCGCACGGAAAGATTTTTTGTGGCCGTGCACGTAAAGTTATTTATGATTTATATGTTCCCACAGCGACGATAAGTATCTACATTATCAAGTAGATGGAAATCTCCAGTACATATGTCCCACATGCCGCGGAGAGTGCTACCAGGTGTGTCATAAAGGAGCCTTTCCTTGTCTTTTTCAATGGTCTTCTTTTCTTTTTGTCCTCTTTTCTCATTTGCAGTGTTTGCTTTGGAATTGATCTTTTTTCCCACTTGAACGAGTGGGATAGGTCAAGGATCTTGAGGACGCTGTTCAAGAACTTTGGAGGAGGAAAGACTTTGCCGATAGAGATCTTATTGCTAGTTTGCGGGCTGCTGCTGGATTGCCCACACAGGAAGAAATCTTCTCTATTTCACCTTACTCGGATGATGAAGACAGTGGTCCCACCGTTTACAAAAGCGAATATGGACGGTCCTTGAAGTTCTCTCTTAAAGGTTTAAATGAGAAATCGCCGAAAAAACCAAAGGAACATGGGAAGAAACCTACCAAGAAGAATATTAAGAAAAAGCCGCATCAAGAATCTTCTGCTGGGACTCCGCAACCACATCCAGATTTTGAACCGCATCATGATGTTCAATCTCTTGCCCATAACTCTAACAAGGATAAGAATGACGGCATACATTCCGAACGCAGAGGATTGGTCAATGTGTTTACTTCTCCCAATGCTAGAAGCTCGAGCCATGCTGAGGGAATAAGCTCCATCAATGAGCCTGGCGCATTAAAACACAAGTTCATCGAAGAAGTTACTGCTGGCACTGAAGAGAAGAAACCACGAGTCCTTCATATTAAGAGCAGCAAGCCTCAGGATTTAGCTGGTGGAGTTGATTCTGGACAGCATGCTAGCAAGTCAAAGAATGTAAATGAAAAAAAGTTGGTCATACATTTGGGTACTCGAAATCGAAATGCTACGAATTCGCCCCGATCCGATGCTTCTAGCTGCCAAAGAGAGCAAGATATTTTGGCTTCCAATGGTATGCATTGTAATTATTATCTAGGTTCATTGTTGGAAGTTGAGTAAAAACAGATTATGCTTTCCTCAATTGTTTTAGTGCAAGGAGGAATAGGAAGGGCATGCATGTGCTGATTGTTTACCATTTCACGTGTTGCTGAAAGACAATCTTGTTACATACTTGCATTTTTCATAGCATGCTTGGCTTATTTTGCACTCTGGCTTTTATGATCAGGCAGTGAATATATGAGCCATCAGAGACTTACCGATAAATCTTTGGCGGATAGGAATGACAGCACTGGTATGTCGAGTGTTTGTGAGATGCTTGTTTGATCACTTCACGTAATCCTTTCAGGCTATTGGCTTATGGTATTTCTCTATATTGATTCAGAAAGTAGAAGTTGAAATGAATTGGGATTTTCTCTCTTTTGCAGGAGAGATGTCTGATTTCTCTGGCCAATCGAAGGTTGTCAAGCCTGGGGGAAAAGAAGGCAATCTCATCAAGTTTGGGAAAATAAGATCAGAAGTTCATGACATAAATCCAAGATTGGGCACTGGTGCTGATAGAGTTGAAATTAAGCCTCCAGAGCACACTCGTCTTGTATTCAGAAGAAGAAATACAGAAGGAAGTGTTCCTGCATCTGAATCTGCAGGTAAAACGCAAATGTCTAGGCATGAGAAAGTATCTTTGGAAAAGCACAGGGATGGCAGGCCTGATATGAACATCGAAAGCTACAGCGACCATGTTCATACACCCGTGTCGCAATCATTACCAAAAGATTCTAAGCCATTGCTGAAGCTTAAGTTTAAGAATATTAATCGTGAAAATCCACCCTCCCAACTATCCCTCTGGGATGAGGAGAAGAGTTCCATCAAGGGCCAAAGGTCAAAAAGAAAGAGACCGTCTCCATTTATGGCCAAAGCCTCTAATGATGGAGATGAAGATGTTAATCGGCTGCATCAAGACAACCTACTGGATGAGATTATGGATGCTAATTGGATATTGAAAAAATTGGGCAAAGATGCAATTGGAAAGAGAGTTGAGGTCCATCAGCCATCTGACAATTCTTGGTAAAATATTTATCTCTTTCGATTCTGTTTACTGTCGCTTAAATGTAGTAAGTGAAGCTGAGGATGATATTTGTTCAATTGAATTGATCCTGCAATATCTCACTAGTGAAATTGTGATTTTCACATCCTTCATAGGGAATTAAAAATGTGTATACATCTTGTCTAATATGCCATCTCTCTTAGAAATTGATCTACTGTCGAAGTATCTCGGGAGGTTCATGTTTTTGGGGGATTCTATTTAAGGCTTGTCAATAAGAAATCTGTATTTCTTGAGGGAAGGGGAAAAGTATGAAATATGATATTCAGCACTGAAAATTAAAACGAAAAGGACAGTGAAAGTCCGGCATTGAATTCTTTGTTTGATTTATTTGTCCTTTCGCTTCATGCACCAAAAAGATATGAATTAGATCATCCTCTTTGATGTCAATATATGTTCTGTTCTAACTTTTTGCAGGCATAAGGGCGTGGTCACCGATATTATTGAAGGGACATCTACATTGTCTGTTGATCTGGATGATGGAAGAGTGAAGACCGTGGAACTTGAGAAGCAAGGCGTGCGTTTTGTTTCTCAAAAGCGGAAGAGGTCAAAGACGTGATTGGAATCATGAAGAAAAGGTCAAAAATTCATATTCATTGTGCTGGTGCGGACATCTCATCCTGGATTTTGACAATACAGCCCCAAAGATGTTTTTTGTTGAGTAAAGCACCGAGATGAAGTGTTGTCGCCTTGGTAGAGAAAGGCTGTCCTGAGCTGAGCTGGAGGATTTGATTTCTCTGTGGAGCATTGTTGCTTGTGGTCCGGTTCTTTCCTCAGAAGCTAATAGCCTTCTGCAAAGGTCTTTCCATTTTTTCTCTTACCCCCCCTTTCACAATTTTAGGTCAGCTTTTGGCTTTAGGTTCTAATTTGAATTTTGTAGTTAGGTGTCAGTCCTCTGTAACCCAGTAGGCGCTCAGGCAAGGAAAGTCTTGTTTTGTTTTGTTTTTTTTTTTTTGTATGGTCGTTGTAGTCAGAGTATGATGTGTGGTTAGCATTCTCTATGGCAGATTTTTTTGTTTGGTCAGATCTCTATGGTAGATTTTCTTTTTTTTGGTCGTACTTCTATGGCAGATTGAGAAGGCTTGATTTGTTGGTTTCGTAAGTAGATAAGTCTCAAGGCAGGAGTCACTATCGTGCTGGTTGGCGTGTAATTTCTCATTCTTTGAACTCTCATGCCTTCAGATTGCTGTAATGATCGACCCTTTGGCTGCAGAGCTTATTCCCTTCTCTCTTCTGGTGACGTGGTCAATGAATATGCCATCTGTAGAACTCACCTTTTCACTTGCTTGTTTTCCCATAGGAAAAGTTAAGTGTTATTTTCTGTGATCTGTACCCGTCATGGATACGTTTTGGAATGCCTTTCAAGGGACATCAAACTGTTAGAAGTAGCGAAAATGAATTTAGTTAAAAGACTATCTTTTAAAAAAACACTGGTCAAGGAGGCAATTAAGAAACTTTTGCAGTTTTCAATGCACTGATTTTCGTGTATAATTGAAACTCGAAGCGTTCTTATTTCGTGTGATTAATAATCGTTTAGAGAGCATTCGTTAACAAGAGAGAAGGGAACCCATGACCTAATTTGCAAACACTGTATTTGGCAAATTAAGATTACAAGGGAAACGAAGAGAAAGCGGGAGAGAGATGGAGAAAGGAAATGGTGACAAAATACGAGAGGCAAACTAGTACTAATTTATGTAAGCAAAACGTAACGAGGGGAATCAAAGAGGAAATAGACGGAAATAACTTTGCATATTCAATTTATTGGAAAAAAGAAAGGACATTTATGGAAAAAGAATAGCTCAATTTACCTCCCGAGGAAGCTATATAAAATTTAACTTCCTTAAAGTTTTGGAGCGAGACATGCTGTTACAAATTATTTTTGTGAACTTTCATTGGTTATTAGACTTCAACTGCCATTTATATTAGCCTTCAACATGTGCAATGTACTCAGATCTTTAAATGTAAACGCATATTTTTCCTCTCAATTCTTTATAGTAATCTCTCGTTTACCCTTAATTTACATAGAAAGGATGAAAAAAAATTAAATAGATAATGTGAATTAAAAAAAATTCTAAATTAATAAAGATAATCAATAATAGTATTAAAATGATCATACATATTAATAAGAAGATTAGTATGTTACTTAAGGGTCAAATAATTGGAAAATGGATATTGATTGACCAATAAAAAATAGTTAATAAATCAACTAAGATTTTGGTTAATCATGTTCTTTTATGTACTGAGAACATCATTTTCTTTTATACTTTTTTTTAGATATTTTTCTTGATCGATCATTTTTTTTACATTAATTAATCCTTTAAAGAGACAAAAGAAGCAAACGATGGCCCAAAAAGAAGCAACCAATTTTGGTCATTTAACTTTTTTTGTTATCGAGGCCTTTTCCCTTTTTCTTAAAATATCTTATTTAATTCTCTCAAATTGATCCTTCTTATAAAAAAATAACAACCTTTTTATTTTTAATAAGATTATCGTTACCTATTTTTCTCTCATAATTTAAATTTTCATTTTTTTCCTTGAGCGATTAATGATAAAAAGAGACGTTACTTTTACCTCCTAAAACTGTTGTGCATTGCACATGTCTACGAAAGAAGAAGAAGAAGAAGAAGAAGAAGAAGAGGAGGAGGAGTGTTCACAGTTTTGAAAAGGACAAAAAGTTCAGGGGGGTATTGTGAAACATTTTGAAAATTGAGGAGGCAAAGGCGTATAAATCCCAAAGTTCAAGGAGCTTTGTGTAATTTTCTTGTTCTCTTTTCTTCCATTTTCTACTGCAACTGGCCCGGAGCGAAAATTTTCTCTTTCATTCTCTCGAGTTCCTTCCTTTCCACTCAATTCCGTCAAACCAAACATATAAATTGGAAAACGGGGAAAAAGATCCTTTTTCCTCAATTTGCCATTGCAGTTGCAGACATTCAAAACCGTCAGCCCGCTCGGTAAGTCTTGAAGCAGGGGGGGCTGGGGAGAGTGAAGTGGTACTCCAGAGTGCGAGTGGAAAGGTTACCATTCAGCAGAGTTTGCTGTGCCCGGGAGGCGGAGCTGAAGCTGAGCTCTTTCTAAACCCTTAAGAGTAGGAATCCTGAAGGACAGGGTGCTAGGGTTTTTCGTGATTTTTGGGGGCGATTCATGGAGGCTGTTGTCGTCGATGCTGGCTCCAAGCTCCTCAAAGCGGGACCCGCGGTCCCTGACCAGGCTCCTTCTATGGTAGTACTTAAAGCACTCCCCTTTTTCTTTCCCCTTTTTACCATTTGTTCCACTTTCTTCTTCGGTTGTGGCTGAGAAATTGGCACTCGATTGATGGGCTTGAAAAGTGTGTTATGATGAATTTTCTAGTTGCTTCCTTCTTTCGTTTCTTTATTCTCTGTTAACTAAAACAAGCTCGAATTATATCAAGCGGGAAGCATTTTCTCGCCTTTGCAAGCGAGGGGTTAGTTATCTTCTGTGAAAATTGTTATCCGGAGAGTATATTCTCAACCTTTAGGGCTGTATTAATCGCTATAAGTGTTTCCCCTTTTGTCCTCAACTGTGTTTGTTTGCCAAGAGATTTCTGGAGAAGGGAAAACAAAGAGTGTTCTGAATAATGTATCATTTGGCTTGTTTTCGGCATAAGTTGTTATACTCTTCATGGTGATTCATGCTATAGTGGAGGTTATAATATTTGGACGAGTCTGTCTTATATGTTATATGGTCTAGGCACAGTGTGAGTATCGATTATTGACATTTTTTTGGGCAATTTATTGGGAAGCACTCATCATACTCCTTTCCAGATGGCTCTTTTCTTTCTTTTTTCCCTTTCTATGTTCTCCAGTGTTCTCATTGCTGGCTTAAAGAACCAATAACATGAGTTTTGATGAATATTCAGCATTGTTGGCGACCATCCTGGGATAAACGAACTCTTTAGGGCCCTGTTTGGTCACTTGGAATCAGGCAGTGGGAATGGGAATGTAGGAATTGGAATGGGCAATCCAATCCTCTTCCCACTGTTTGGTAGACTATAGCCAGGAATTGGAGCGAAACCTAACTTTTATTACATCTGGTCACGTTTCATGTAACCTTTGAGTTGAGAATTACATGAGGTAGATTTATGTAGGCATATATTCAAATAATATCACTAACTTAAGATTTTCTCTTTTATTTTTTTCGTTTTTAGATGAATGTGTCATTTATATGTATGAGCTATATTATTTCTTAGAAGATTATGAAATAAAGTAACAAAACAAAAATGTTAATAACAATCACAATCAGAGTAATCTCGAAATATCGTATATACAAGACCACGCGAACTAATAAAAACACATAAGAATAAACATCATAATAGTGGTGATTGGTTACTACAGGTATAAAGAACTTAAGTAAATTTTACAAAGCATAGGGATTGCGGTGAAAAGTTCACTTTTTACAGCAAAAGAAGGTAAAAAAAATGTAAAAAGGAAAGTGGCAAATATAGTAGAAAATGAAGTCAAGTCACCCCAGTGGAGTAGGTGGGATACTTGATGCGATTTTCTTCAAAAGCCCGATGCAAATGTCAGATGACTTTTGGCTTAGAGAGAAAGGAGCTAAAAGAGCCAAATGAGATCTTACAAGGAGAACAATTTTTTTTGGCATGCTCGTTTAGCGTGTCAGTAAAATCCTGGAAATGATGGCACTTCATTCGAATGATTTATTCCCTTTCCCTCGTAATTTCTGTTGCCAAATAACCAGATCAATGGTAATTAATGCCTCATTGCCATTGCATTCGTTAGACTCCCACTTACCAAGGCCCAGGTGTTACTCCACCTTGCTCTGTATGTGTGCTTCTGATGTTGTTATTACGTATATGATAATTTAACTTTCAGGGTTTTGAGGGTGAGAATTCACGTGATGGGGAGTTATCGGTACATTGTAAACTAGGGGCAGTGAATTTAGGTGTATACAAATAATCGCAGCTACTTGACGATAAACAATTATTCGCATTCCCTCAATTGTGGGGCCTTCTTCACTCAGATGCTTTTCAAACTTTCATTTTTATCCCTGATTGTTTATCCTAATGTTTATGGTCAAATATTGCGCAATTTCGTTCTCTCTTGTGAGACGGATTTTCATTTTTCATTAATTCATTGAAGGGAATGGTTTTCCTTATTGTCTAACTGTGATCATTCTGTAGCTAATGGATGTTTTTAGGTGATCTGACTTCTCTTCTTTGTTCTCTCATTTTTTCGCCTCGTGTAATCAAGTTGTCTATGATATAAAGTGATTGTGTTTTTTGCCCCTTCTTCCGTTTATGGTTAGATCATCCCTACACAAATGAAGCGGATGCCTGAAGATGGATCATTGCCTGAAAACTCATTGGGTGAGGATATTGTTGTTGATCCTGTAGTGCGTGGATATATTCGAGATTGGGATGCGATGGAAGATCTGCTCCACCATGTTCTATACACTGGCCTAGGATGGGAAATGGGCAATGAAGGACAAATACTATTCACAGATCCGCTTTGCACCCCCAAGGTTGGATAATTCTTTGGCTTTCTTATTCTTTTTAGCTTTAATTGTTGCTCTTGAATTAAGAGTCTTCAATGTTAACAATTGAGCATGTTCATGAGGTTTCTAATAGTTGCCTGTCATTATAAGATATCCATTCTTGGTTTTCTTTATGGCGTTGTGCTTGATGGAGTGTACATAGCTTAATGATGGCTTATGGCATTATTACCTATGTGATATCAGTATACGTGCTATCCATTTGTCAATTATTTTTTTTCCTAGATGGTTGAACTTGTTGCGTCCACCTAAGCATAATTAATCTCTGTTCAGTGTTGTATGTGTGTTGAGATCTGCATGAACACTTTTGCCTCCTTTAGTAATGAGTATACGTGCTATCCATTTCATCAGATTTTTTGTGGATTTTCTTAGGCTGTGAGGGAGCAGTTGGTGCAACTGATGTTTGAAACATTTAACATCTCTGGCTTTTACGCGTCAGAACAAGCAGTGTTATCTCTTTATGCTGTAGGACGCATTTCTGGATGCACTGTTGATATTGGTCATGGGAAGATAGGTATGATTTAATTATGTAGGGAAAATGTCATATTTTTTTTTTTTCTAAAAAAAGTTCAGTTCAGAATACGAGCCTAAACTTATGGTGTTTTTACTGTTTCCCCTTGTACTTCATCTGTTTCATTCTTGCACATGACATCGTGTGTCACCTATTACTAGTATAGGGAGCATACTATGACCAAATCACTCTCTGGTTGGGATGCCATCTTGTGCGACCCATTTATTGGGTATCCTTGAGCTGAAAATTGAATTTATCCATGAGGAAAAGTTTAAGGGGCTTCCATTCCTCTCTTATGCATGACTGTTTTCAAGTTGGAATCCTATCGCGTCTCCATCTCTCTCTCTTTTTTTTTTTTTCCTTATATGTTTTCGTGGATCTTGAAACTCAGTTTAGCAAGTTTGTCAGTAAAACAGGAGTTGTTTGATTCTATCTATGAGATGATTAGGGTTTAGGAAGGGGGAACTTGCTTTTAGATCCTTTTCTGGTGTTGCTCGATTATAGCTTTCCCACTTTAATGAACATATATGTGTTCCTCAATCATCATTTACACATATCTTTATGAGCGCACATTTTGCCCATTATCTTAAGTGCTCTCGAGGATATGTAAAATGATTAGTCGTGATCTAATGTTCTGAGTCACGCGATCTTTCTGTTTCACCAGATATTGCTCCAGTCATTGAAGGTGCAGTTCAGCATATTGCGTCTAGAAGATTAGAGATTGGGGGTGTTGATTTAACAAAGCTACTTGCACAGGAACTAAGTAAATCTAATCCAGGAGTCAACCTCAACCTTTCAGATGTGGAGAAATTGAAAGAAAAGTTCTCGTGTTGTGCTGAAGATGAAGTTGCTTATGCCAAGATATTCAATTCGCATGACGTTGAGGAAAAACACACGCTTCCTGATGGTCAGGTTAGTATATAGCTTGGAAAGTTCTCGAAAGTCCTGAGCTTGATCTGTTCTTGGTGAAATCTCTCCTCACTTCTACCATCCTCCAGAACAAAATGGCTATTGTCTAGCATAGACACATGTCGAGTAGCTTTTTCTAAGTTTCAGTTCGTCATATTATAATCTCAACCTTGGTGGTAAGATTTGACTTTCAAAGGATTGACTTGGTCAAGTTCTTGGTGCGGATATGATAGACTTGTGTTTTTGAATTGCAACATCGTTCACTAAGAAGTAGCTTGGAGGCCATGCTCATCCACTGTAGATAGCCCTTGCTTGATGCACAAGGACAAGGCGGTCTGACTGTGTCCGTGGGGATTTTACTAAAAATAAAGAATTATGCTCGATGGTGCGATTGCTGGCCTTATTGAGGATGCTTCTGCTTCAAGTCTGCTATATGAGAGATTATGTCCACATTGTATATGCATCTTAATGGGGTGATGAAATCTGGTGATTGATTTATTAAGTGGTGGCTGAAGGCATTAATGGGATTGAGTTTGTTAGAATGAATTTCGCCAAATATGTGAGTACCACAAGAAAGTGCAGGAGATGGTGCCCTTTTTGTCCTCATTGGCAGAATTTGGTATATTTCTTGTCGGGTCAAGTTAAGACTTGTGGCTTTGGTAAAACATCAATTAAGAATTAACTATGTGCGCAAACGACACAGGAGTTGAGGTAGCTATTTTTTTGTTTGGTATCCATTTTGCATATCCTATCAGGGGGAATGAAACAATTTTTAGACAACGAAGACGTGAGTTTTTAATACTTTTACTTCTGCACATTCCATTTACCCGCTCATTGATGCAATATTTTCATAATATTGTGGCTTGTGATGATTTGTGTATTGAATTGTTCTATTTCTTTCTGTGACTCCTTGCTTTTTAACTGTTGCTCTCGGCAGAAAACCGTTTTAGACTTCTTGACTTGTCCAGGACAAGATGATATTCATCTTATTTTACAGCCTGGTATTTTGCGCGGAGCAACTGCTTCAATTTTAAATCTTTTGATATTCTTGTCGATGAGGATTGTGTTTACATCCTTGGTCAAGGTGTTCTGTCAACATGTGAGTACAAAGAAATTTCAAGTGTATATTTCTATCTGAGATGTTCAGACATAACTTTTATTTGTTCAGGTTATTAAAATTGGAAGAGAAAAGTACACTGTGGGTGAGGCTCTATTTCAGCCGTCAATACTGGGTTTGGAGGCACATGGCATTGTCGAGCAGCTCGTACGAAGTGTTACACCTGTGTCATCTGAGAATCACAAACAGCTTTTGGAAAATACTGTACTTTGTGGTGGCACTTCTTCTATGGATGGTACAGTGACGACGTAGGCTTGAATGAAGTTTCATATCTTCATTCATGACAAAGTTTCTTACGTTTATGGTGCTATGCTTTCAAGATATCTATCATATGCACCTTCTCTCACGAATTGGTTCATCAAATTCTGTGCTGGCATATTGAAGGATGGAACAGGGTGACTTACTAGCATTATTTAAATTTATCTTGGTCTTGTTCCTTTTGGATAACACGTAATGTTCCCGTGTGAAGCCATGCATGACCAATGTGGAACTTAAGAAAAGTTATTGCAGCTAAGTTCTTTGCACAGGATAGTTTTTTTTTTTCCTTTGAATAGTGCAAACTATGAATAACAACCTTTGAAATTGCCCTGTGCCTTTCTCCTGCAGTTCTGTTGGTATATGGATGCATGAGGCGCTAATATACACTTCATCTCTTTCAATGATTGATATGATGCAAATTATGCTGGGCTCTGTTCTGCGTTAGACAGAAATTTGTGTGAGAATTTTTTGCCTCATAATCAATCAAGTCCTATATTCTGATCTTGATAAATAACGCTGGTTTGGTTTGAAGCCTATGTTTGTCCTCTTCCTGCCCTTTTATAGTTACTTCGCTTTTCCCTCTTGGGAGCAAGGGTTGGGGCTTGATTGAAAGGCTGGAATATAAGAACAGTCAACAATAGATGACACCTATTGAAATACAGACGAGCGAGATCGGACGGTCTGGAGTCGTGACTTTTTGTCATTGTGCTATCTATTGCAGGTTTCGAGGATAGGTTTCAGAGAGAAGCTGGACTCTGCTCGTCAGCTATTCGTCCCGCATTAGTGAAGGTATCATGTCTCGTAAATATTGTCACAAATGGAGGTTTTATGGTCTTAACACACCCCGCCCGCTGTATTTCTACTTATAATTAAATATTGCCAACTTTTTGGTCTCTGTCTTATGCACGTGCACTTTTTCATTAGTACTGTTTTTGTCTGATTAACCTTATTCATCACCTTTTTTTTTTATCCATAAAAAAAGGTGCTGAATAAGGTTGACAAGCTGTGATTGTTCCACCTTGCAGGCTGCTGTTTTCCCCCATTTCTCGTTAGAATATGTTGTGTGCTTTCTCTTTGCATTTGTTGCACTCTTCGCGAGGCACCTAAATGTTGTTTCTTGGATTAAATTTCAGCCTCCAGAATATATGCCAGAGAATTTGACACTCTACTCAGCTTGGGTGGGCGGGGCCATACTTGCCAAAGTTGTTTTCCCTCAGAACCAGCATGTTACTAAAGCAGACTACGATGAAACAGGACCTTCTATTGTTCATAGGAAATGCTTCTAAATCTTATCGTCCGGTGTTTGATATGAAGATTGATCATCATTGTGTTTATTTAGATGGTTGTTTCCTAGAGAAGTGCAAGTACACATGTCTCACCTCCCCAAGTTTCCTTGTGCTTGACCCCAGAGGAGCCTGGAAACTTGTGGGGTTTTAAGTTACTATGGGGGAATGGATGCCATCTATTCGAAGTGAGAGCTTTGTTTCCCTTCTTTTATTGCGATACTGACAGTCGATTTTCTTTCCAACTGACATGAGCTTGGAATATCAGCCGAATGATAAAATTATGATCCATTCTTGACTCAACTTTCTGATAGCGTTATTTGTTTGCACTTCAGTAACCTCACCTCAACCTTGTTCACTTGGAATATTATTTGTACTTATTTACCCTAGAGCATGTAGTGCCCGTGCCTTGGCAGGGTTATTCTCGTTATGGTGTGAAAAAATCTGGGGCTAGGCCAACAGTGAGGGCTCACTCCTGTTCTTTTGCTTGCTTGCAAGTTCCTTAGAAAAGGCTAAGTTTAGTCTGGACGTCTTAATTGCTATCGATGAGGCATTTTGGGTGACCTTGAGTGATCAGATGACATCTGGTCACTTGTGTGGCTATCGTTTCATGCTTCTGGGATTTGCTGAGAATTCTTGCAAGTTAATGATGACATGAGACCGCAGAGACAAGTAGGAAAACACTGCCAATTGTAATTTGAGAAAATGGGGCTGAAGAGGGCACTAAATAACAAAAGTACAATTATGCAAAGTGGGACCAAAGTCTCACAGAAGTCCAGTGAACGATCGAGCCAAAAAATCCAAGGGCTCCGATCCACACGTCGGAATCTGATAAACAATTGTCCTATGCCACAAGAATTAAAAAGAAGTGGACAAAGAAGCTTCAGCATCCTTCCCTGCATTAAGAGAAAAAGATGGGAAAACAAAAAAATCACTTCAGGGACGCCCTCCACCCCCTTTCTCTGCTCTTTCCCTACCCACCGGTGCCCTCATGTCACGTTTCTTGCTTTTTTGACAGTCAAGGCCCAATAACTATACTTCTTCTTCTTATGAGAGAGAGAGAGAGAGAGAGAGAGAGAGAGAGAGAGTTTCTGAGAATTTCTTTAACTTTGATCAGATAGTAGAAGATGGAGCATCAACGGAAAAGTCATGAATATACAAATGAGTGATTAGGATTTGGGATCTTGGTGATTGCCCACTTGAGGGAGAGTTATTTCTTTTTTTTGCTTTCTTTTCCTTTTTGACCAAAATGGAAGTAACACCAGCGCATATATCTAAATATATACGCAGGCCACTGATGATTAACAAGATCTAAGATCTCAGGGTTAAGTTTCCCCACTTTGAGTAGACTCTAATGATTGGTCCACTTCCCAGCTTTGTCTGGGTGCAACTCTGTCATGGACTGGCTCATATTCCTGCAACCAATTCAACCAAGGAACACAAGAACAAAATTTATTCCCCTTCTTTTTGCCTGCCTGCAACTTCTTTTACTGTCATCCCTCTTCAATAATTCAGCATCCAACCCTAGCTTGCTCTGTGGACACTAACTTTTGAGCCCAGCCAAGAAAGTGAGTATACAAATGAAAGAAGAGCGTTCTTGTCTACCTCCATTTTCTTGAGGAGTTCCTCTGCAGTGTTGGCTGAAACTAGTATTTGCCTTGCAGAGTCCTCTATGAAGCCTTCTTCAACTCCTTTATCAAACAAGGCAAGCAAGCTGTCATAGTACCCATCCACATTCAGTAACCCCACCTGTTTATAACATGGTCCAGAAGAAGAATTCATATTAACAATTCTCTTGTACATTAAAACCTGCTTGCAGGTTAACCCTAAGAAAAGTGACTTTCAAGCTTACTGGTTTTTCATGTATTCCTAGCTGAGACCAGGTAATCATCTCTAGGAGTTCCTCCATGGTTCCATAACCACCTAAATACATAGAATCATAACATCAATCCGTATTGCTCCATGTCGATTAGCTAGCTACAAAAATTGTTTTGGAAAAGAGGTAGAAGCTATTTGATACTTGGTAGTTGGTAAGACACAATAAGGGTTTCTTTCGAATGCAAAAAAAACGAAAGAATGCTAACTTACCAGGTAGTGCTATAAAAGCATCAGCATGCTTTGCCATTTCTGACTTCCTTTGGTGCATGTCTGCTACCGTTTTCACTTCTCCATGTGTTTGTCCTGATATCTGCAATGGATGGGTTCAGTTATCCATTCGATAGTCATTTCATAAAGAGAGATTTGCCAATAAGAATGGACTGAAGTGATACTGTGACATATACCTCATGAGGAAGAAGCGCTCTAGGGATAACCCTAATTGAAAAGACAGAATAGAACAGTGTAAACGGAATCAAAAGAGTCAAAACTTTTTCCATGATTAACTTAAGTATCAAATGGAAAGCAGGATAAGGATGTCTATATTACCCAAGAACGTGGCGACCTCCATTATGCACAGTCTGGGATATTAGACCCATTAAACCAACACTCCCTCCACCATACACCAAGTCAATCTTCTTTTCCACCTGAGAAAAGAGTACACATTTCTATGAGAACATTGACATTAGCATAGTTTAGAATGGTGGAGATTGTGTGGGAGAGAAAAGAATGGGGAATACCAGGAGTTGACCAAGCTGAAGAGCTGCCTCACTGAAAGAGGACTTATGTCCAGCTCTGCTACCGCAGAACACGCACACCCTTTCGAATCTTCCTTTGGCGGTTTCATTTGCTGCTCCTAATTCCATGCTGTTGACCTCAACAAAGCATACGAGAGAGAGAGAGAGAGAGAGAGAGAGAGAGAGGCAGAAGGTGACACCAATGCTTTTGGAGCTCCACAAGCAAAATCACCTTTTGGTTTTTATCTGCACACTTGCTTTTGTCTGCTTAGAAGTAACTTGGTGTTGGAGATGACCCCAACAACTACCAACCCATCTCTGCTCCTTTTCTCTAGCTGGCTGACTCCTTCCTTTAGTATTGCCCCTCCCTCTCTCCCTCTCCCTCTCCCTCTGTGCAAGTACACGTACAAGAGTGATGTATTAGTGCCATAGTGTGTTCATTTATATGCATAATAATTAGTTTTGTTGATGGATTCGCCAACGGCCAACTTCTTTTGCTCAACTCAGCAAGAATATTGGTCCCATCCCGCACTGTCTTTTCCTTTGTGTCTTTCTGACCAGTGCCCACTTCTCCAATTATTTAATCTCTCTCGATGCTCTTGGACGCACTATGTTCCAATGCCCCGACATGATAAACAGAACCAATAGTGATCTTCAAAATCTCAAGTGAATACTTGAGGAAAAAAGGTAAACGTAAATCTCTTCATATCTATGTTTTGCATACAGTGAGCGAGGCTACCGATAGTAAAACCACCTCCCTAAATTTGTTCATGTCGAATAACTAAATTCGATCCTATCAATGATGCAAGAAAGTAATGGAAATTCGCACAACACAAGAATTTACGTGGTTCAGAATCGGAAATATTCCGCCTACTTACGTTCACGGGGAGATGAGATCTGTTTCACTAATAATGTAGAAAAGTGTATAGCCGCTCTTTCTCACACTCTCTCTATCTCACTAGAGACCTGTTTCGTCCTAAATATATATAGCGAAACCCTACATGGCACAAATTATAAAATTGCCCACATAGCCTAAAATATTTAATTTTTCCATAGAGATCCTTCTATGATTGAACATAAAACGCTTACGGCGGCTCGGGAGCGCCGCCCCCGCGACCCCCGCCAGCTCACCGGGGAGCGGGACCCCCCGTGCTGTTCGGTCGTCGGGGGGTCTTTCGGAACCGCCTCATAATTTCTTGGATAACAGAATACAAGACATCAACCTCAACAGTTCAGCACAACAATAGCGCGAGTCCGTTTTCTCCCATTCGAGTTCCGAGCAAAACTAACCATGAAAGCCATAAGCTTCTCTTGTCCGAACCCGGAAATCTCAAATTAAAACGACAGCATCCCATGATAAAAGAGTTTAGGTTTCATCCTAGGAATCAGCTTGTCTTCACTTGTCTCTCTGCGTATCACTTGCATGAGATGAATATGGGCATTGGCGTTGAAAAACTGATGCGTCGTTTCTGTTTTGGTCCTACTGTCTTAGCTCTCATTCTACCGGCCTAGCTCGAGAGGCAAGAAAGATAGAAACCGGACTGATGCTGTCAGTGACACTAGGCTCGTGTAGATGCATGGGCTTTCCCATCGAACTCTTTCAAGAACTAAATTACTGTGAGCTTCTCTGCCCTAATATTCAAAATGGTTAATACCACGGAAAACCCAAAACTAATATATTTATGATAAATTTATCCTAAATTATTTTTTTGACCACAAAAAATCCCAAACTGGTATATCTGTGACAAATTTACCATAAACCGGTATACTTGTGATAAATTTATCCTCCGTTAATTTTCGTTAAATTTAACTATCAAATTGCTGATTTGATGACACGTGATAGTTGACGGGTATACCAGTATGGGGTTTTGACCCTCTGTTTGTCACATATTTATCAATTTGAGATTTTTTGTGATATTAAATCAATTTATCGGAGGGTAAATTTGTCACGGGTGTACCGGTTTGGGGTATTTCATGATCAAAAGAGTTAGTTTAGGGTAAATTTATCATAGATATACCAGTTTAGGATTTTTGGTGGTCAAGAAAATAGTTTGGGATAAATTTGTCACAAGTGTACCGGTTTGGAGTTTTTCATGGTCAAAAAAATAGTTTGGGGCAAATTTGTCACATATGTATTAGTTTAAGGTTTTTCATGGTATTAACCATACCCAAAAAAACTCCAACTTTAACATTTGAGACAATTATATCCAAAACTTTTTTTTGTTTCATAAAAAATCCCCAACTTTTATCTTTGTTTCAATTCTACTGGTCTAATACCCAAAAAAATCTTAACTTTAGCATCGATTCCAATTATATTCAAAACTTTTTTTTATCTCATAGAAAACCACCAACTTTTTCTTTTATCTCAATTCTACCACCGTCAACCTTCCGTTCATAATCACCGTTAGTTAATCCTACGTGGCTCGAATTTTCTCACTGAGCTTATCAATGAATCTTCGAAATTTAGAAATAGTAGGTTTTGGGGACAACAAAATTTTAGATAGTTCGTTTGAATATCTCCATGTCTAGTCATTCTTTGGGCTGTTGAGTGTCGAAGAGAATACGAAACGCGCCGCCTTGAGTGACTATGTATCTCTTGACAATATGTAGGGGAAGTAAACAACAGAAGAGAAGTTCAAGATTTTTTCATATCAGTTTTGCTGAGGTGTAATTCATTAATGACATGAAAATGCCACATAAGATTAACTAATGGTGATTATAGATGGAAGGCTAATGGTGGTAAAATTGGGACAAAAGTAAAAGTTGAAGGTTTTTTATGAGAGGAAAAAAAGTTTTGGATATAATATAGGACATATGCTAAAGTTGAGGAGTTTTTTTAGTGCTAATCCCAGTAGAATTAGGACAAAAATAAAAGTTTGAAGTAGAATTGAGACAAAAATAAAAGTTGGAAGTTTTTTATGAGATAAAAAAAGTTTTGGATATAATTATCACAAATGTTAAAGTTGGAGGTTTTTTTGGGTATTGGGCCGAGCTTCTCTCTACTGTATAACCTTAGGATATATCTAATCTCTTTAGGATTTTCATATGGACAATCTTTAACTAACATAACCAACAATTTGTCTTAACCCACGTCTCTCAATTGACCTGGAATTCAAAGTTCACACGTCGTTTTCTTTTAGTTAGGAACCTCAACAACACAAGATCTTCTCATTCTCACCA
The DNA here is from genome assembly GCF_020921035.1 of Rhodamnia argentea. Taxonomy (NCBI): domain Eukaryota; kingdom Viridiplantae; phylum Streptophyta; class Magnoliopsida; order Myrtales; family Myrtaceae; genus Rhodamnia; species Rhodamnia argentea. Next base: position 286,708 of record NC_063154.1, on the reverse strand, counting down.
GATTCCTCCTTGATTTTGTCCCCATAGTCAAATTACAACCCACTCTCCTCGTATAATACTAAGCTCATACTCAAATCATTATGTACTTGTGCGCCAACTAATGTTGGTTGGACCATCGCGGGATTTTGGAAAAATTAATTAGCTGCTCTAAGATCTTATTTCCTTAAAAATTTCGCTCCGATCCAAACCGTCGGCAAGCTCGCATCGCCACGAATCAAGCAAGAATGATGATACTATTCATTGGATTGGGTATGGCAACATAATATAGTCGATCATGATATATACAGTCCCACCGAAATTTTCCCTGGTCATGGCACTCATTAAAAGATTGTCTGTGGAATTGGTGCCTCGATGATTGTCCCTAACTAATAAAGCTTGTTAACCCCTTCGGTCTAAAGTATCTAGAAGACCATATGCAATGCCCACATCAATGATGACACTAGTAATATTATATGTAAAGAAACATCTTCTTCTTCTTCTTCTTCTCTCTCTTTTGAACAGCCGCCTCGGTCTGATCAATGTTCTTATGCATCTTTCAATCTCCTCTTTGTCTCTCAAATGGATCAATCAAACTTGGGAAAGTAGTACGATAGTCACCAGTCAATTGAAAAATTTTCACAAAGATTACAATAATGGAAAAGCAGTTGAAACATCAAAAGCCTAACTTTTTTCTGGCTACATAGCACGCACATAGTAGGAGTCATTGATTGATTCGATTAAATTAGTAATTGTGATTTGTCAGAGATTAAACTAGTAACTAAAGGACAGAGAACTTGTTTGATTTCAGTTGATTATGTATGTATGAGTCTATGACTATTAACTGCCTAGTCTTGCCTGCACTAATCAACAAAAGCCCATTTTGGCATTTTATATACATTCTCTTGGCACATTGGACTGATAGTTGCATAGAAAAGCTTGAGACCCCGGTTCAATCAATTAGGACCCATCTCTCTTTGTCCATGCTCTCTTTTGTTGGGTCCTGCACAGATTCTTCCTTTTGTCTGTCTGTCTCTCTCTAGAAATGAACAAATTCTCTCGTATAAATTTTGACCTACAGTGAAAAAATGGGTAAAATTTCCATCTCATGTCTATTGTGCGGATGTCAATTTAGTCTTAAACCTATTAATTTAGTCAATTTGGTCCTAAACTTGTTGACGATCCGTCAATATAATTCTTCGGGTTAATTTTTATTGGAAATTGCTGATGTGGACGTTGGCCATCCTACATGTTATGGAGGATGGCCAACGTTGACATGAACAATTTTTTGCATTTTTTAAAATTTTCACAATATTTTTATAGTGTTTTGATTTTTTGATTTTCTTTGCTTTTTCTTTCTTTCTTTCTTTTCCTTTTTTCCCTTTTAAGACCGGCGAGGGCTTCTCGGTAGGTGAGGGTTGGCCGACCCTTGCCCGTGTCCTGCGAGGGTTGGTCGACGACCGTCGCCGAACTTGGTAGAGAAGAAAAAGGAAACGAAAGAAAAAATAGAAAAAGATAAACACCGGCCTAGGACGATCAACGTCCATGTAAGTTATTTTCAGCCAAAATTGGTAGGAAGAATTATATTGAAAAATTATCAAAAGGTTAAGGACTCGATTTGCAAAGTTGAAAGTTTAGGACTAAATTGATATCCGTACGATTGATTTATGAATTTTATTGTAACTAACCCCAAAACAAACCTATTTGCACAAAAAAAACCAATTTTTTTTTTTTGTTATTATGGACATGTGATACTTAGTCAATGAGAGCAGAGTTTGGTCATTTATGATCAGAATTGTTCGACAACTTGATGAATTAACAGCTAGAAGGAATTGATAAAAGTAGAGTCGATAATCTCGGATGCAATAGTCAACGTAGAAGAATAAAGGAATCGCCAAGATAGTGGAGTTGAAAAACAGTCAAGGTAGTAGAGTCAATGTAACCGTCGATGTAACTACTCGGTAAACTTTGTAATCTCTACTTGTAACCTTTATTTGTAACATTCATTATTAACCGTCGATTATAGGCTTTAAATTGTCACATCGTACTCCTTAGAGGCCCCCGCTCACAAACAAACACATTGACTATCTTTCAATTATTTTTGCTTTCCAATACTATAGTTTCAATTTCCAGACTCACATCAATGTTTAGTTTTCGGGGTGCTGTAGTTTACAGATCCACATAGTTGTTTAAATTCCAATGCATAACTTCATCATGGGTGACTTTATCGTCAGTTAAAATGCGTCATAGTTTGTTTATGATTGATCCCTTTGAAGTGGTTGTATTTTCCAAGTTTTACCATCGACTAAATTTTGCCATGGTTTATGCGTTCATGCAAAGAACTTGTCTACCTGCGATATTTTCTGTCTAGAGTTGCCACAAAATGCGTCTCCTCTATTAGAAAATTGACGAACGACTTTTGGTGAAAGATATTTCGTCGCGGGATAAAATCATATGATCTTATGGGGCTGGATCGATACACTCTTCATGGTTAATGTATCGTGATTGATTCTTCCTATTATATGCATTAACGGTGAACTAATCACGATTGATTCTATCTATTACACGCATTGACGGTGTACTAAAGGAAATGTAAGTATTGGACGAGTTGCCAAATTCATATTCCTTTCCCGTATCACACATACATAGATGTATAAATATTTCCTACTATACTTTCCCCACTCTTCTCCTCTAAGCTAATTTGGCCCTATACAGAAAAAGAAGGAGAACCAAAGTAAAGAAATCGACTACCTGATCCTAGTAGCATCCAAAAAAGCATATAGCCTAGAATCGATTAGGACAGAGAAAGCTATATAGCGAGGGCATTAGTTGGGAGTGAAGGGGGCGATAGGATATGATATGATATATGTTAATGCAATCAAACCATCAAAGGAACAAAAGTCACTCTAGTCCTCATTCTCTATATTCCAAACTAGGGAGGGAGCCATTACTTTTTGTTTTCTGTTAATTCGGTTATGAAATGACAATGAAGATCGCTGTTTGGAAGCAACAAAAACAATGCTTTCGTCATCCGCATCGACATCTCACATCCATTATATATGCATCTGTATATACAAATATTAGATATGTTAATCTAATAATACAAGGAAAGAATATAAGGTATCCCCATCAAGAATCTTCACCGCCACATAAATTGGGTGTGGGTGTCAGATGTTTAATGGGAGGAGTGGTTGGACATTCTCTTCCTAGTGATAGTCATTAATGAAATGTTTGTATTATGCAAGGGAGGAATATGGAGGCGGCTGTTCAATTCAGTCAATGTCGGCAAAGACTAGGGTTATGGTTCCGAGTCACTTTTGGGCATGTTCACTCAAGGCCTAGGTTGTCATCAACTTGCAGTTGCAGTACAATCATGGAGGTGAAATGAGATGATAGATTGCAGAGAGTCCTTTCATTATGACATCCTTACAAAAGGGGAGCAAGAAAGACACTTGCCCATCTCACCAAAGAATGTATTGTCTCGATCAGATGGTGGCCCTCTAACTTGGAGAATCCTTTCTCGAAATGATATCTTGACAACAAAATGGCTAGCAACAAACAGGGATTCTTCTCAATGTCGAGACGACTTAACATATGATGTAGAAGCGGATTACGAGCTTAGATTAGAGATTTGAAAAGCTGACAGTGTAGCAAGATAACGGTATGATGTTAACCGTAAGCGTTATGAATAACAAAAAATATTTAGCAATTATGGCGGGACCCACCTTTAATCTTATGCCTGATATTCCACCGTTGTATTGTCACACTATTATGCTAGCGAGATTCTTTAGATTATTGGCAACGTCTGTCGCAAGAATCACCCTTATTTCCCTACGCCTATATTTACATATTTTCTCTTTTCCCAATTTAATTTGTTTGGGCCAATATCATTATGTACATATTATGGAATTTGGGATGGGCCTAGACCAAAATGCCAAATTTGAAGGCCTTAAGGGTGTTGGTTGACGGGGCCCGTATAGAAGACTCGACAATAATTCGAGGGGGAAAGATTTCGTGAGTGTGTAAAGGCACATCGTTTAATTATGCTTATGCCACAATGAGGGCAACGCGTGAACTACAACTGTGTTATTTACATAACTGGCTAGCTCAAAATCAAAGAAGGAATCATATAACAAAGCCCAAAAAAGAAGAAAACTTTTCTTCCTCCCCCAAAAGCTCTATGGATAGACATCCCCCATCTTGGTATATCTAACGTTCAAACTCGAAGCTTTGGCGCTCTCCCCCGAATTACTCACCAGCCCGACATTCTGCAACAAAATCCCTGTGCAAGGGTAACTCTTGCTGCAATCGAAATTTATGGCCACTTCGGACGCGCTTGTCCCTTTTATATTCTTGTACATCACATTACTCACTTGGACCGCCGATACCTACATTGATTACACAAACGATATGGATCAACAAGAATTGCCATATGAGCTCTCCCCATGTCAAAAGGGACTTTTGGTGAAAATTTTTACCTGCTTTGGACATGGTCCGTTTTGGTCACAGTAGTTTTGATCTATGATTATAGGATTGCTCACGTTCCGCATCGAAATGTTTTGGAAAATGATGTTTTTTGCGTAGCCAGATCCTCCCTATACAAGAATAAACAAGAGACAAGATGTTAGACAGCACTCAATAGATATGTCACCCTCTATAGGTTCCTGAAGTGACCGCATAGTGAACTATCTACGAATACTCAAGTGCATCTGAACAACGACCTGCCAAGTCTTGATCCTCACTCCATTTGTGGTTCCTGAAAGCCTCGCCCTATTTACGAGCACGTTTGAAACGTAATCTGTTGATTTATCAGCTCCTAGGCTCCCAATGCTGCATTTTAAGGAGATGAATCAGAAGGTACTAATTAAAAAAGAAGTATAACTTATGATCAGATGGATAAATCCGTGCAGCAAAACTTGGTGATGACCCACCTGATGCCATGTCCTGGTCCACAGACTATATCCGTAGCTTGAACATTTTTGGACCCACTTACTATGGAAATGCAATCATCCCCTGCAGAGACAATGAATAGAAAACGTATGTTAAAGTAGTAACTTAATCATAAGACTCATGCATCTATGTTGACTACTGCAGGGAAAATGTTTGATTAGTTTGGGTAAGCAAGTAATTAAGAGAGTAGGTTCTTTTGAATTACCTGTCCTGATGACGCAATTCTTGATGAGAATGTTTTGGGTGCCGGTGACATGAATCCCATCAGTGTTCGGGCTTTTCGCTGGTGCAGACACCAACAGGTTCAGTGCTTTTACATTGACACACTTCTGGAATGAGAGGTGCATTTGTTGGGCGTTTTGGATGATCAGGTCAGCTACTCTCAAGTTCTTGCACTCGTAGAATGTCATGGCCTGCAAAATTATACCAATTTTTGGGTCAATAAGAAACTTAAATGATGATTTGAATGAATGTAGGAAAATTTCTAGCATGAAAAGAGGCAGAAATCAAGGAACTTACAGTTGGTGCTGCTTTGCATGGCTGCAAAATTAATGAAAGAGAGAAGCAATAAGTTAGACTCAATTACAGCAATAGATGCATAAATGTAAGAGATGTCGGAACAGAATGACGTACGAGAGCTTTGTTGATTTTGCAGGAATTAGCCCACCATTTCCTGCCATTGCCATTGATGAAGCCGCCGCCTTCCATTCTGAAGTCTGTAAGGCTATCAAACACAAGCCAGTGTCTTCTATCCTTGTTGTAGTCCGACAGGCGAACTGAAGCTTTGATTGTCCCATATACCTGAATAGTTTGTTCATGTTATTCCATGTTCTAATACTTACATTTTGGAACAATACAGAAAAAATGACGTGTGCTTTTTTTTTTCTTTCTGATTGAAAGAAAAATAACGTGTGATTTAGCAGTGTACACGACGTTTCTCATGTGAATGTGGGCTTGGGACTGCTATTATCATCAGTTCGTGCATGGATCATGCATTTGCCCACCTTAAACGTAAGATCAGATTTACAGGGACCAGAGAAAGTCGTGGGCTTAAGGTGATAGATTCTGTTCTTGGGGACTTCCAAAACAGCTCTCTCTGTAGAACAAGCCACATTCCATGCTTTCTTGAAAGCCTGACGGTACAGAACAAAAGAATAACACTATGAGTACAACTACTCAAAACAAAGGGTTTGTCGTGATTTATGCTCATAATGCATGTGAATATACCTCCGAGTCATCTCCTCCGTCACCTTTAGCTCCATAGTCATCCACATTAACCACCTTTGCCGTTGAAGTCGAAGTCGCAGCGAGCCTTCTCATCATGTGCAACCTTGAGAAGCTCTTGTGGGTGTCTACGAGAAGGCTCTTCGTATCGAAACCAAGGCCTTTCTGATCCTTAAAAGCCACCACGAGGTTCCCGGGACCATTCAAGATGACGAAAACTACTGAAACAAGAAGGCCAAGTCTATGGACATTAATGGAGGAGGACATGGTCACTTCTTCTGCTTTCAGAGAGAGAGAGAGAGAGAGAGAGAGAGAGAGAGAGAGAGAGAGAGAGAGAAGAAGAAGAAGAAGAAGAAGAAGAAGAAGAAGAAGAAGAAACGTGAGTTGGTGTAGCAAATGTGAGGAAGATATGCGTTAGCTGGGGAGAGGATGAGACTGGAGCAGAATGAGCTAAGTGATGCAGTTGGTGACGAGCTAAGGAAGATGTTGGTGTAATTTATAGGAAGAGTTAAGTGGGAGTTTGTCTGCCCCCAGAGGAAAGAGAGAAGAGAAAAACGAAAGAGAGAGAGGAAAAAGTGGTTTCTGGATGGGAGATTGGCTCGTGAAGGAGGTCAGAGATGTTGGATTTGATTTGACGAAGTTGAACTTGGAAAGTTTTCTGATTAGAGATGGAGGATTACTTAACTCGTAGCTGAAATGTTTAGTATTGAAACGTGTAGTAGTGTTGGTGCTGGTTCACCCAACACTATTGCCACACTCCTTGTGCGTCGGTCCACGTTCGACTCCTCCTATTCCCAAACGGTTGATCCCCGGCCGACGTCTTTCCTACGCCTCCCATGTTTGACGCATTCTCATCAACACATGTACTATGTGTATATATTGATCCGTATATATACTTATATGGTCCGTCTCCTACAATAGTAATATATAGTAAAAAATCATCGGGTGGATCGAATGCATGCACATACCATCGATTCTTCTTAATAGATGATTCAGTGTGTTCTATGTAATAAGGGGTTAGAATCACCTTATTTATCAATGGTCATAGTGGGCAATGATACTTGTCCTCGGTCTATTTGGTGTAAATGCATTAGGGATATGATAGATTAGGTTAACCATACTATGGAATTCATATGAAATTTCTGCCATTTTGTGTAATCATATTGTCCGGATTAATATAAAAGATTTTGTTTATAAGTGTGCCGGAATATTTGATAAGGATGTTTAATATGATTCAATTTTGCAATGCTATTAGTTTTTTTTTTAAATGACAAAATCCTTCTGCAAAAAGTAGTTGATTCAGGCTTGTATATTTAAGCAAGTCCAGGCCAATTTTGATTTGGGGTTTGAGACACTGACTTCCCAATTGTCTCCAAGACATGTCCACGAGTTCCGCTTGTTTATTTAAGGATAATGACTCGAATCTGTTCCAATAAGCCTAGGCGATGGTTACTTGTCCTAAAAAAGTTACCCCCACCCCCACCATTACATTCTTGAGGTCATAAGACAAGTGAATCATGTCATAAAATATGTAGGCACTACATATATCAATATAGCCCATAGAAACATGATGGCTCGAGGAGGCAAGCATCAACAAATGCCATGCCACGTTCGAAATTAGGCATATTCAGGCAGTCATCACCTCGTGATGAGACAAGCAAACTATCTGGTACTTAGCCACTGACACATCCATTATCCTTTTTACGGTTTTTGTTTGACCGCCTTTGAGTCTTTGACCCACAAAACGGGTAATATCGTTGACATTCCTTCTTGGCCCAAACAGATACTATTAACCGCCGTGTCTTAGTTTGACTCTTCTTTCTGAAATCGCATGGACTAAAGAAACTGTTTGAAAAAACGCAGGGTCAAAGATTGGACCCCCCTAACATGCTCTCCATTCTAGGGTAAAACCTGATATTCATAAGTCAAAACAAACTGCATATGCACCATTCCCAAATGTTTAAGATCGAATTTTGACATGCGTGTTTTGATATTCTCTCAGTCCGGAAGGCAAAGAATGTGGATCTTGTTCTTCTTCTTCTGATGATTGACCTTCTAAAATTAGGTGGTTAAAGTTGACTTTGATCATGCTTTTTTGGGTTACCGCACAATAAAGAGCCTAACAAGGGGGGGAGCTTAGGTCTTGTAGCTCTCTGGGGGAAGCAAAACTTGTTTTGACTATTTCTTTTGGAGATGATGACTCATCATCAGAGTTGGGTTTATGTCCAACATTGGGTTTGTGTTAACAGCTTCCATCACCATCGACAAGGTTAACACTCGTGTAGGGTTTGGAGGAGTTTCTAGATACCTCGATGGGGATTTGGAGGGATTTTCTTTACTCATGTACCATCATCTGACATGTAGATCACACACGAGTGAAGCCCATATCACTCGAAGAATACATTAGAGAAAGTTAATTATATCTCCTTCTGAGGCTCGACATGCATAACACGAATAATAGGAGAAGATGTATGCAGAGTTTTACATAAAAATTTTCCTAATGAGTGCAACATTTTGCCGATCATCTTCATTAAAATATTTAACGATGCATAATATGACGTGAATCATTTTCCTCTGAGTCATCCAAAATGTACAGCAAACTCGTGTGTGTATCCTTTTTGTTTGTGAAGGGACCCAGGCATACAACATGTTGCTAGCCATAGCATAGCTTCTTGATTTTTGACAGGCTTGGAGTAAAGGAGGGTTGGTTGGATGCACATAATTACTTAGGCCCGTTGGGCTGTAGTGGGCTCAATCAAGTAAGGCCCGGTTGGCCTTAGTCTTAGCCAATGACAAACGTGTTAGTTGAACGATACATGCCATGTCCCCAAACTTTCCATGTGATAATCGCTCATCCTATCTACGCCCCCACATACATGCCAATCAGAAGTGTGACAACACAAGGAATTTGTTTAGACAGGCTTAGTTGTCAGAATCCATCAATATAGTATCTACGATATGAACCGTTTGAGGTTGAGACACGTTAATTCCGTCCTGAAAACAGATATGATGGGCTTCTGTAAATGTCAATAACGGGTTTTGTATGATTAAGATCACCTTCCAAAGTTGCATCTCTTCTTAAGCTGTTTCTTCCAAAACAGGAGGAAAGCAAACTGGGTAGAAGGAAACGTCCTTTCGGGTACCCTTTAAATAATAGAAGAAATAAGCGGGTCCGTCAGCTGTCCCTTTTCGGTAGTAATAACAAAGGTGATTTCGGATTTCAGCTCTTGCTACAAACATGGACAGTACGATTCAAATGCTGCAGAAGAGAAAAACAAAATGTCCGAAACGGGTTTCTTTCTTTTCTGTTTTGGAGGAGTTGGGCTTTCTTTGTCTGTTGTTCTCCACATGTGTCCAATCCCATCTTCCCCTGTCTTCGTTGGCATCTGTCGAATGGAATCTTATGGGCTTATATTACGCAGAATACGATGAACTTTGCCCATCAGTTATCTTATCCTACTCTTCCTAATTCAATAGCCCCATTGGACAACTGCCATGGATGATTTTTATTTCTCTCTGCCGAACGCGGTTTGAAGCTCCAGGGTTGACAAATTCCATCCGAGATGACAGCCATGAATGTGGGATGAATACAGATGTCCGGGGGCCGATCCTTAAACGTGGTCGTTATGACCACGAAACGTTGTTTTCCACAATTTGCGTCATCTTTTTTTTTTTTTTGAGGGGGGGGACTACTCTTGAATCCCACCTCGAGAAACGTGGCAATTCTTGCACCAAAGGCACCAATCGCAAATCTCAGAAAAAGATTTTATAGTTTCCACGTGACGTGACCACTATTTTCTTTTTATAACTTCCCTCTTAAAATAAGAAAATGGTGAGTGCCCACCGACCCCCCCACTTCATAAAAAAACGATTTTTTATTCCCATATTTTTCGGGCCACAAATATATATCCAAGAAAAATGCATTTGCCTGCTGCTGGTGCTCATCATCTTGGCACTGTCAATACAACACACGCACGCTTGCACTTATTGGTCTGACACAGAGAGAGAGAGAGATGGCGGAGAGAGAGGAGAAGGTGAAGTACGATGAGAAGAGAGGGAGAGAAGGGATAGTGGAGGTGAATCCCAAGCCGAAGAAGGGGGTGACGTCCAGGGTGGTGGACTACATAGAGAAGCTGATTGTCAAGTTTATGCACGACTCTTCTCAGCCTCTCCACTATCTCTCTGGCAACTTCGCTCCCGTCGAGGACGAGACCCCTCCCGTCGCTGACCTCCCTGTCGTCGGCCATCTCCCTGTAACTTTTCCCTTTTGCTCTCCGCCTTCCTTCTGGCATTTCCTTGGCAAAGCGTGTTCGTTCCTTATCTGTCGTCGATTTTTTATGGGGTGTAAATTTTGCCTTTTTAGGATTGCTTGAATGGAGAATTCGTTCGCGTGGGCCCCAATCCTAAGTTTGCCCCTGTCGCCGGATACCACTGGTACTCTCTCTCTTTTCCCAGTTTCATTCTTGTGGGAACTTTCTGGTTCGGTTTCTCTTTTTATGTTTTTAACAAGGGGCTACTGGCTAGATACCCCGTCTTATATTACTAACTGGGTTCTGTTTGTTTTTCTCTCCTTGCAGGTTTGATGGAGATGGGTGCGTATTCTTGAGCCTGCACGATTCTGCATTATTTGATGGACATCTAGTTCATACCAAGTTTCACCTTTTTCTTCCGATTTGCGGTCGTAGACTTGTTCAGAGTTAGACTAGGGAGTATTGTGGATTTACCCGATTACCTGTGTGCTCAAATTCAGTTTTAGCATATGTGAATGCTCACTGAATCAGTTACCTTGTTCTTCATTTCTTTGCCCTCCCTTTTCTGTACCATGCAGCATGGTTCATGGTATGCGGATAAAAAATGGCAAAGCTACTTACGTCTCTCGCTATGTGAGGACGTCGAAACTTAAGCAAGAGGAGTACTTTGGAGGATCTAAATTTATGAAGGTATGTCCGCGAGGAGCAGAGACACAAGTTTGGGATGTTGGATGATAAGAGTTAATACCTCAGTTCAATTGGTTGTTGACACTTCAAAGTATGCAGCATAGTCTCTTTGAGTCGTGAAAGTATCAACACTTTTTGGGCCAAAAATAAAACGAAAACCATTTGTCAGCACATGTCCATTGCAATGCAGATGGAAGATTCTAATGTCAATCAACAAACATCTTAGGGGCCTCAAATTTACCTTGAGAATTTTGAAAGGAACAAGACATCAATTTCCTTATAAAGCGACAAAAGCTATGTATACTGGAGTCCGGCATGGGCATCAATTTTTATTTCGTTCAAGGCAAAAGATGTGCTAGGATTATTTCCGTAGACGCTTACTTCCTAAGTCTTGTTCATTGTTTATCTAACTCCCAATTTGCAGATCGGAGACCTTAAAGGGCTTTTTGGTTTACTCATGGTCAATATGCAAATGTTGAGAGCAAAACTGAAGATACTAGATGTTTCATATGGAACAGGGACAGGTAGGGGTTTTAAACTCTGAGACCTGTGCATTGCTCTGAAAGCCTTTTATTAACTTGAGGAGGACCTCTTAAAGAGTGTTTTGTTAGCAGTTTTGAGCATGCTATGATAAGCATTAAATATTCATATGTGAAAAAGGTGTAAGATGCGGTGGGCTTCTATGCATATATTAGTTGATTCTTCTGGATGACTGCTAGTGTAGTTTAATTCGATGTTGACTCTTTGAGACCTAGCAAAAGAAAATAGTTGAGTGTGTCCTAAGCACTTGAGGAATGTCCACATGCCATCATCATATGTCCATGGTTATTGCCAATTCTATCTTGGTGATCAAAGAACGAACATCTCTGTACGATACAAAGCATTATCCTCTTTCCTGATCAAGAGACATGTGGAGCCTCACTTGGAACCATATCCAAACAATTATGCCAGTTCGGGACTTCCATTCAGTTTTCTGTAACATATATGAAAATTAACTCTTTTATGCTCAATTCCAGGCAATACTGCACTCATATATCACCATGGAAAACTCTTGGCGCTTTCAGAGGCCGATAAACCTTGTAAAACTCTTAAGTTCTCTGTGCTCTTCCTCTTTCCATTGTTGACCTTTGTTAGTTTACAGTGGGGAGCTAAAATTTGCACTTCTGTGCAGATGTCCTCAAAGTTTTGGAAGATGGCGACTTGCAAACTCTTGGAATGCTTGATTATGATAAGAGACTTGCTCATTCCTTTACAGCCCATCCGAAGGTCGATCCTTTTACAGGTAATTTCGAGCTCCTAACAGTCCAATCAGTTTGTTCTATTCAGGGAAAATGCTGTAACTTATGATTGTTGGTGCAGGAGAGATGTTCACCTTTGGGTATTCGCATATGCCACCATATATCACCTACAGGGTTATTTCAAAAGATGGATTCATGCATGATCCAGTACCAATTACCATTTCAGATCCCGTCATGATGCATGACTTTGCCATTACAGAGAATTATGCAATTTTCATGGATCTTCCTCTTTATTTCAGGCCCAAGGTATGGTAACATATAATTACAAAAGCTTTATGAAAGCCACTTCTTAGACAAGCCAGTTACAGCAGACAATGGATCTCAGATGGAACTTGGAAAAAACCTGGTTGTTAAAATGACGGCAAAAATCAAAGATATTTATTGACCTAAACTCTAAATTCTTTTCAACTGTCAGGGGAGAGTATCGCTGATCACAAGACTTATGCCATCTTTTTAAACTCTCTAGATTCTTTTCAACTATCAGGGGAGAGTATCGCTGATCACAAGACTTATGTCATCTTTTTTGTATTAAGATTTATTTGATGTTTCCTAATGCCCCACCTTAAATTGCTATACTGTTTGTATGATACGTGCCTTGTATTTTTTACCATAAAAAATGATCATGACTGTATGTTTTCTGGATATGTTGACAGGAAATGGTTAAAGATAACAAGCTAATATTTACATTTGATGCAACCAAAAAATCTCGCTTTGGGGTACTTCCACGTTATGCAAAGAATGAGCTTCAAATCAGATGGTTTGAGCTTCCAAACTGCTTCATTTTTCACAATGGTGCATCTTCTTGACCATCCTTGTCTTTTATATCGAGATAAAACATATAGGCCATTCTTGTTTGTTAGGAGCCATAGATCTTGGGTTGATTTTTGTAATGCATGAGGAAATGTTTGGATGACATTTAGATAATTAAAAGCATCGTGTCTGGCCTTCTACTTTTTCCATGATTCTTTTGAGAAAATTCTTGCAATAACTTGCACATTGTAGTAGCGCAATTGTGGGGAGGACTTATTAGTTGGGTTATTTTAACTTCTATTCTAGTCAAGTTTTTCCTTGTATTGTTGTTGTTTTGCCACTGGCATGAGCAAAGTTGGATGTTGTATGGTGTTTTGTTGCTATCATTAAATCCAGCAGTTTGTTAATACCATAACTCTGGTTTTTACTTCTCCTTAATGACTAAATTGGTTGTTTACTTCCAGCCAATGCATGGGAGGAGGAAGATGAAGTTGTTTTGGTTTCTTGCCGTCTTGAGAATCTTGATCTGGACATGGTCAATGGGACTGTCAAGGAAAAGCTCGAGAATTTCACAAATGAACTGTAAGAGAAACTGTGATCTGATTATGTCCTGCCAAATGCTCTTTTTTAAATCTTTGGCTTTCTTTTTTATCATCAGGTATGAAATGAGATTCAACATGAAAACTGGCCTGGCTTCACAAAAGAAGCTGTCTGCGCCTTCTGTCGATTTTCCGAGGATAAATGAGTGCTACACCGGCAGGTATAGCTTCAATTCAGGCCCATGGATGGTTGTTTAAGGAACATTTCACTTCGATTGACCAAGCGATGCCAATATTTGCAATGAGCCAAAAAAAAAAAAAAAAAAGCTGCCATCACTGCAACCTGAGGTCAAGAAATCCTATATCTGCTGTTAATCATTGTAGGGAAATCTCATCATTATTCTGTCAGTCAGCGTTCTTTCATTTCTGTATTTCTTACTTCAGCCATCTTTGAGTGTCTAGGAAACAAAGGTATGTGTACGGAACCATTCTGGATAACATTGCAAAGGTTACTGGAATTGTGAAGTTTGATCTGCATGCTGAGCCAGAGGAAGTGAAAACGAAGATTGAGGTTGGAGGAAATGTTAAAGGTGTGTTTGACCTGGGACCAGGTAGATTTGGTTCTGAAGCTATTTTTGTCCCTCGAGAGCCTGGCATCACTTCTGAAGAAGATGATGGGTACCTGATATTCTTCGTACATGATGAAAACACAGGGTATTTTGCTCATCCTTTTCTCACCATTGATCCTGTTAATCATTAGACCTCCCATTCTTTTTGCAAATCTCACTGGTGCTGCACTGCCAGAAAACGATGACGACTATAGTTCAAGGAGGATGATGAGAACATGTTCTGATGTTTGTTCAATGAATGTGCAGGAAGTCGGCAGTAAATGTAATTGACGCGAAAAACATGTCATCTGACCCTGTTGCAGTTGTTGAATTACCCCACAGGGTTCCTTATGGCTTCCATGCCTTCTTCGTGACTGAGGTTACTGAGTTTTTCTAGTTTCTTAGTATAATTTCTTCTGAATGTTACTGCTCTCTCACTGGCTGTCTTTTACGTATTGCATACTCCCCTCTTATGGTCACTTCCACTTTTGGCCCCCAAGAAACGTTTTCTATGGATTTCAGTAAGAATTAAGTTATAGAGTTGTCTTCATCTTAGCATTTCAAATAGTTAGCGTGCCGTCTGGTATGTTTCAGTTGAGTGACATTTTTCATCCAATGGTAGTGCCATCAATCTCAGTTGTTTGTACTTGTACTTGGATTTGTTCCGTAAGAACTTTCCATGACTGGCCAGCATGTCACGACTTCTCAGATTGTGAATGAGATTCTCATGCAGGATACTAAAAGAACTTGTTACTATTTCTTTCTAGTTGCGTGGCGTTACTTCCTTATGGCTAGTATCCTTGCCATATTCATTGGTCTATTTGATTATTGTGCAGGAACAACTTCAGGAACTGTCTAAGCTGTAAGTCTCCCCAGCATGAACTGTTAGGAATGCAGATGTTGCGGGGGTTAGGCATATTGCTGTACAGCTGCTACAGCTGCTGCAATAGTATGATATTTCACGGACAGACATCTTTAAGCTAATTATGATGGGCATACAAAGAACGGATATCATTGTCGATGAGATGCTCAATTGTCGTTAAAGGCTATGTTATATCCTAGAAATTGGTCCTTTTGATTTAACGTAGCGTTTTAGTGATAATTTGTCGGTGCAACAACATAATTCACATATGTTCTCTTCAAATACAACCCACTTTTCTCAATACAGGATGATGAATTTTGCGAATCTTAGGGCCAAGATTGGAAGTGAAATAATGAAATCGATAATACCAATTCTTATGGTCTAGCAAACTGTTCTACCATCACTATACCGTCATTGGGTGAATGCGCTCCTAAAGTTTTGTGACTACAGTGATTACGTTTGGCCAATTCTGGTCAAGCTGGATGATGCGCAACATTATAAAATTGACAATTGCAAAAAGTTGAAAATACCGGCTAATTATTCTTAGTTTTTTTCTTGGATCTTTTCAACTGCTCTCGATAGTCGATATGCTTGGCCAGACTGCTTGATTCGTCAGACGTGAAGTATTCTGCATTATCCTGCATGAATTACTTTGAAGTTAGAAAATAATCCAGGTCCAATCATTTCAAATACACCCATAAATCACGGGATTCGGTCATAAAATTCCTCAAAGCACCTAGTTTCGCATGGCAGAGCATGCACAACACTGATCAATCATGAAACTCTCAAAAGTGTTTTAACATAAAACACAGCATAAATAACCTTGTCCCAAGATCCTCAGAAACATAAACAGAAGAGATTATTCAAACACCCACTATAACAACTGCTGGCAACTTGATAAGCCAACCAGTGAGAACTCTCTTCCTTAAGAACACGAAATTTAAAGAGCACGTATCAGCCAAGAATGAATTGCCGGAGCACAGCAAACTGAGGGTCCTCCATTCGGGAAAGATGTATATCTGCAACCTTCCCCTTGCACACTTCCGCTATTTCTTACGGAAATAAAAGACGATAGTGCCAAGCAATGTGCAGCCCCAGGGGACCCCCATACGGAGGGGTTTTCACTATTTGTAGGCCCCATTAGGGCCCTCATATAGCTGCAAGGTTTCCTTCTCCACACCAAGGCAGCTCATACCCTTGTATTCAGTAGCATCTGAATGGTACAAAGATGAGAGCCCATTGACACTAGCATTCCCATTAGAGGAAGTGTAGAGTCTCAGCATGTCTCCTGTTGAATCTGCTCTCACGGACCTAGTGGGAAAGCCTTGAGAAGTTGATGTCTTGACAAATAGTGTAGGCAGATCTACACTGGGGTTCACAGCTTTTTCTGCTGCAAGGCTGGAATCTTCACTATCCAGCTTTTTCGTGTTAAGAAACCGGCCTCCGGAACCCCTTGGTCTTCTCATTGCATGCTGGTGTCGTGACTCATGGAGATATGGCTATAAAAGAGAGAACTTACATTATGGAACCTTTCATTATTGAGCTAATGTACATTTAACTAATTTAAGGGAATGTCTCTGAAGAATTGGCAAATTCTGTACATTCCAGATGTGAGCATTACCTTTCTGCCCCTTACGGCTTTTCTCTCAAGTTCAGCCTTTGCTCGTATCTGTCTCCGTCTCAGAATACCATGATATTGCTTAGCATTTACATAAACTGGCTCCTCCGCCATGTCAAGGGGCAAAGGCATTCTACCATGAACCCCATAAAGATGCGGTACCTACAGTTAAACCGAAATTTAGGAGAAGATTTATAATCCACAAAATATTGAGGGTAAATTGCTCTAACATCATATCGATTTTGGGAAAGTGCAATCAAACCACTTGGAATTTACAAAAATGACAGTGATCCATCTTGTACTTAATATAAATTTAGCTCTAACATTTTTTCTTAAGAAAATTGTTGGACCCAAAATAATGAAAATATAAACAAGTGCATTTCTAATTCTAATTGAACTAGGTTACTGAATTATGTTTTTTATTATTCATGATACATTGTTAGATGGAGCAATGACCATTCATATAGGATAATCAAATAGTCACATGAACTTCAGTGTTTATTCCAAAGTGCCAATAAATTGAACCACACCATTAGTCAACAGTGTCTTTGGAAATTACACTTCAAAGGGCTTGATTAAGGCAAATTAACATATTTCAATCCCTTTTAAGACCAATACCTTCTGATTGGGAGGCCACAGTCATTTCTAGAAACGATTCAAGGGGTAGTATATATAATTGAGATGTTACAATGGTTTTAATGGCATGATATATGCAGCAATTAAGAATCCTGCCAAAACTGAAGGCAACGACATAATTCATATTTTTTGGACTTGAGCAATATAAACAAGTTACATATCGAGCATCAATCAAGGCTCATAAATTAGAAAAATTTCATATTAGAACAGGCATACCATGGCTTGAGGTCCATAGGAAGAAGTTAGAGGACCACCAATTTGCGCATCTGAATAGAGAGATGAGGTCAGAACCTGCAACTAAAGAAAATTTAAGTAACAGAAAGGGGGCAACATTCATGTCCCAAAATATCCTTGCAACTAAATTCTTTCAGACGGATTCATTGTTATCCAGAATTAAGAGTACATGAGTGAAAATACGCATGAACATGGATGTGTGTGCGTGTGTATGAGAGAGAGAGAGAGAGAGAGAGAGGGAGGGAGGGAGGGAGGGAGGGAGGGAGGGAGAGGGACATACAATTGAGTGGCCTACAAGTTCCATGGAGGAATTCACTCCAAGGAGTTCACCAGTTGAAAGAGTCGTTGAGGATACAATGCTCTTAGCATGTTTCTCCTCTTGCCCATTACTCCCATCTGCCAAAGACTGAATTTCATTGCAAAGAAAGAATACAGAAGTAGTACAGCCGATCCACATATATAGGAAAAGGACGGTATCATCAAAGATACAACTTTACAGAAGAAGACAAATAATGACTTCAATTAATCTCATATGTTTGAAGTGCTTCATGCAGTGTTTTTCCCCAAGTCGCAAAAATTTGAAGAAACCAATTGTTCTCGTAATGCAATTATCAAAAGAGGATAGTTCGACATGCGACTGCAATAATAAGATCAAAGTCACTGCTCTATAAGAATACAGTATAAGGATAATAAGATGAAAGTCACCATTCTATTAGAAGAAAGTACAAGGTATAACACGAATTATACTAATTGTGAATAATTTCATAATATAGTGTTTCGAACCTGAAGTAATCTGCCATTTTAAACAAGGTCGTTTCAGAATTCTGAGGGAGGAAGAATCTAAGAGAGGAGCCGTACATCCCTTATCAGTGTATGAACAGCTATCTCTCGAGCTGGTCAATCGTTCCAAAGGAAGAAAAGAAAGGCCGAAATTGATATGAATGTTGACCCGGTAATTCACCTAAACTTTGTATAGCTGAAAGTTGCCAAATCGGTTGAAAGAATTGAAAGGAATGCTGGGAAATGAGCTTCAAAGCTTGAAGTTCCATTTTCAATAGTCAGAAGAAGTGTGTATGACACCAGCCCTGATTGATTTTTTTTAAGTTAAGGGCCTTTGCCACAGAATACAATTTCTCCCAGATAAAAAAAGAAGAGAAGGGGTTAGAACCACAGAACAATGGATCAACCCCACCCCCGCTTGCGCGTGGGCATCTTCCGCCCTTTGGCTCAACCTGCTTGGTGATGAAATCAACTAGAGTATGGAGGGGGTGATAACTAACGATCAAGACTCTAAATCAATTGTCTCTCGTTAGTTGTGGCATAACCAGTACAAAGGCTCTAAATCAGTCTATAATACCTTCAGTTGTAACTGAACTACTGTTTCTAGCTCCATGCCACCATGGTTGCGCATACAGCGTAGAGTGCAAAATGCTTTGAGTGCCATGTTCTATCTGTGCATCTGTACTTTCGGCCCTCCCCGGCATCACTAACATCTCTGCAAGAAAGGTAATTTAGGTCTTTCACGTGCACTGTGAATAGCCAGATGAAAGAAAATAAACGAAAGGAGAAGGATAAAAATCACCCATGAACAATCCTGCGAACAGAGGGAAAAAGAACAACCAAACTACTCACAGTTCAAGGGATCAAGAGCAGTACCATCCATCTCACCATTAAATTTCTAGATGAAAAATTCTGCATTACTCAAGAAAGTCTTTTGCCTGGACAAATATAAACAACTACCAAGATTTACACTATCCTGCTACAGAAAAGCCCTAAAGTCTACCACCTACAAAGGATTTCAAGCAGCTCTTTGGCAATCATGCAGGAGCAATTGTCAGATTCTGTAGCTACCCACCAATGAAGTTAGAAAGACAAGGATCGACATGGTTGTATACTCGTGATGAGGTCCAGAAAGACTACATCAGGTAATTAAACTAACAAAATTCAGAACAAAGTACGAAGAAAGGTAAGTTAATAATTACTGGAAAAACGCCCTCTCAGGTCATAGATGCAGACAACTGCTTTAGAAACACTTGGACTTCGAATAATAATCACATTCAGACCCACCACCCGACCCAAAAAAAAAGAAGAAGAAGAAGAAAAAGGAAAAGATCCAAATTTTTGGGACCCTTCCATTTCAACATCAAAGACTCCGTTTAACTGCTTCTGGACTCTGGCAAGAAGAGAAGCAGTCGAAGTTCAACCTACCCAGCGATTCAACCCCAAGTAAACTCAAAAAGAAAGTCGTCGACTCCCTAAGATTTCAGAAGGTCCACCTCAAAACTGCCTAAAACCACGAGACATAGAGAATTACGCTCCAGGGAGCGAGATTGGATACGTCGAAACTAGTGGAAACCGCGAGCTACGAATAGATGCCAACAGAAGCTAACTGAACTCACCAACTCCTCCAACGACCCGTTTCGAGAAATTCGAACAAAGAAGAATAGGGAAAGAGGGGCTCGCCGTGCAGCGCCAAAACAGAGGACGGAAGCCTTGAAGCCCTAGACCGAAGGAAGGACAGGAACGCAGACTATGATGGTCATGGGCGTGGGTGAAACTGAATCCATCACTCTATGCAACCTCAAAAGAGACGGTAGCATTTGACCCCCCACCCCCCTTTATTTTTTTGGATAATTGTCGTCGTGAATGATACTCGGGGTGCTGACGAGAATGCTTCAATGAGTTGTCTTTTTCTCTGTAAAATGGGTTTTTAGGGGAGTCGTTGTTTGTTGTTGACGCAAAGGTTTTGGTTATTTGTCATGGAGTGTGAAACGAATGAAGCGTAGAAACCGGGGCAAATTGATAATTTTCGTTAATTTCTCGCCCTCAAATTGATTAATTTTGCATTTCTTTGTCCCCACGTTGTCTTCGACAAAAGAAAGAACAAGGGTCTCTTTCCTGTAAATCTCGTCCCATCTTATCCACAATTCCGATGATCTGGTTTTTATTCTTTTTCCCATCTCTTGATGGGTGTTTGGTAGAGGTAATTTTCTTGCCCAAAAAGTTCATTTTCCATCGGCATGTACTAAGGGAGAAGTCAATTTTCATCCTTTTTTTATTGTTCCGTGGTTTTCACTTGTGGATAGAAACGTTGCTTAAAGAACAAGGAGGAGAAGCCAGTCCAAGAAAAGGAGTGAGCATGCGGCAATGTCCAAATCAAGAAACGATCTTTGAATAGAAGATTCAAATTTGTGGGTTCCATCATTAGCTGCTCAATCCATCGCACCAATCACCACACTTCACCTTGATGATTCTTGGGTGCATATATAATGCCACCCACTAGAAACTCAAATTTCATTGCACGTTTCATCATTGTGTTTTGAAGCGGAATAAACCTTTGCTTGCTCGAGTCGTATTGAGTAGCTTATTGTTGTGCCCTGTCACTTTTCGGGGTCCGCGACCCAATCATGAGCTGCTTCGCTTTTTGCCTTTTCATACGTGGAATTAGTAAAGGATTGACACAATTCGCTCAATCCTTCGCAAAACCAATGATTGAACGCTCTGCCGACCACCTAAGCTGAGAATAAGACGAATCCAGGCTTCAAACACTCCCTCAAACTTGGAATGTACTCGTGCAGTGTGGGATAGGAGGGTCAAATGTTCTCTTCAGACTAATCGGGAGCTGAGCAAAGACGCTGAAGTAGTGCGCAAGAGACGATGAAAAATAAATCTTGGGGCTTACGACCGCAAGATTGCCATATCCTATGACGGATATAATTCCATTGCTCACAAATGACTCGTCCAAAGGCCAATGTGTCCAGAGGAAGACACATCGCATTAGGTAGATGATGGGATGACCCAGCAGGCAATGCCGGCTGGCAGGCTGTTGTCTGGTGTTTGGTAATAAGGGAACAAAAACGGACCCACGTTGACTGATTCTTGTATCCTCAAATATGGCTTTTTTTCTAGAAGATTTGAGCCCAGCAAGGCAAACCAGCAAGAGCACTATAGTCCACAAAAATCAGTATTACAGGCACTTCTGTTCTTTTCCCTAGCGCTCACTCGGTACTGGGGTTCCCCTTCATTGCAGGCTTCAGCTCCATTTGGATTAATAGGCCCCTCAGCCAACTCTCCAGTCCAAGCCCACCATCAGTTACAAGCTTCACTCTACTGATCTCAGCAGTGTTAGGTCCTCCTGGGGCAGACTTGTAGAGAAATTACTCCAGAAATTTCATCCAATGCCATCCCTACATATATAACAATCAAAGGGATTTCTGGGCGAGTAAATATCCCACTACCCATTGCAAAACTTCAACGATACTTCACATATCCAAGTTTTCACAGTTTTGTGCAGTCTGTCATTATGTTGCTGCAACAACACATTTATCACTCGACCATTTTTCATAACTCGATCGAAAGAAAGGACAGTTTGAAGTGCATACAAGTATACCAGCACAGCTAAACCAATGCCATCAGACACTCCGTTATGCCAATATTAACCATCTGATTCCTCGAGGTTGTATCATGGAAACATTCCCTGGAGAAACTCGTCAAAATTCTCATCATCTTCATGCTTGCCCCTCGAGCTAGAAGCTTTTTTCCCTGCACAAAAAGCAAAAAAATGAGCAAAAAAAGTACATGAAAGCAGGGGTATAATGAGTGCACCAGTTATAGAACAGGCACAGCTCTAGAGTATGTGAATCTCAAACATGAAGTTGTCCAGCTCCATTTTCAATGAACAGGGATAAAAAAAAAGGAGTAACATACATGTCCTGTGATACACATTAAGAATTAAGTCGGAGCGGGGGTGGGTGGGTTGTGTGTGTGTGTGTGTTGTGGTTTTTTGGGGGGCGGAGGGGGGCAGTGGGGAAGGAGGGGATGTTGTGGGGGTGAGGGTAAGTAAGGACAAAGGGAAAACCTTTCCTCCCGCTCGCTTCTCTCTCCTCATATCCACAATCTGTATCATCATCAATCCCAGTTTGATCCCTGAAAGGCAACATATAATTCTCTTATGCTCTAACCAAAGCTATAGGGGCATAACATCAATCATCACTATATCAAAGCTTGGACCTCTTTCTTTTGCTTTCACAATTTGCGAGCTTCACCAATTTCTCCTTCTCTTTCGTGTCCATTAACTCTTTCTCCTTTCGCTTCTTGTAATGAAGCTTATCTGCACATCTGTTATCATCAACAAAAAAAAACACGTATTGCAATTGAGTATGTATAAAGGAATATTCTTATCGAAGTTTTTCGCCACATCCAGACTCACAACAAGGTTAAGAATGAACAGCATTGACAAGAACAAAGTCTCTGAAAACATGCAAGAAACATGCAAGAAGTCTTCTAGGCATGATTTTCCAGTCGCAACAGCAGCACATGCACTAGGACCACACCTCTCACATTTCAGGTGTTGGAAGAGTTCCAAGAATGAGCAGTCCAATTCACTCTCCCAATAGTAAAAATTTAGACAGACAATGATATACAAAAGCAAGCACTGACATGTGTTGCAGCCATCATCAACACATTATACAAAACATTAACATAGCAATTTGTGAATCAAGTAAAACTTAAGAATGTTCAGGAGATGAAACAGTGATTTCAACTAACCTCTCACAAGTTACCAATTTTACTAAGGCTTGTTTGTTTTCCCCTGCTTCAAAATAAGAAAAGTTTACCTGCCATGCAACATAAAAAGATCTGACTATAAGAGATTCTAAGTTGACCAACATGGCAAAGTCAAAATTCTAATATCACGAGCAAAATTCTGATGAGAAAATCCAGTCAGAAAGTTGGAAAGATAAAAAAAAGGAGAGGAGACTGAGTTCTTATTCTGCATCCTCTTGACTGAGTGAAGCTTATAGCCTATAACTCATTGAATACTGCAGAAATCAACAGGCCAAAGGAATGACTCAAGAATCCGAATAAGTTCCTAAAGCTGATTGCTAAGAATGCAGATGTCTGATAGAGTAAATGAGCAAAGGAATATTTGCACAATTCAACAAGTTCAATTTATGGTCATCGGTGTAAAAAATTAATGAAAAACTGGGTGTATATTATGGCTGAAAGCCAATGGAATCACATGCGTCAAGACTACTGAAGGCAAATTGAGGTCGAAATGAGATCTCCGCAGATTAAAAGTAAAGACCAGAATAACATTTAGCAAATCCACTTCTCATTTATCCCTCTTTCTGGCATCCTCATAAGTTAATTTAACAATGTAAGTATATTTCTATCCACACATGTTGTTACTGCATTAACCTTGTTTCCTCCTTTTTTTTTGGTCAAATCCTCCTATAAGCCTTCCATCATGTCATATTTTCGCCAATCTTCATCCTCCCATATTCAAGATCGAACTCCTTATTTCATCCCTTTCCTACTCTTCTCCCAAGCAACTCATCAAGGACGAGGTTAGCACCAAGATCAATCAGGAAAACTAGCAAACGACACTTGCCTCATAGCTTGCAAGGCCATCTGTCCTGTCGCAATGTTTGTTGCCACATATGAACTGCCCTGCCAGAAGAGTATGTCAAGTCTCTGCTTTCCAACTACAAATGATATCCTTACTAACAAACTAAGATGATAAAACATGGCACCATAACTTTCGGCCCAGTGGGAGGTGAATTCAGCATTTTCCCATCAACGTTCTTTTGATGCAAACTCTCTCTTTGTATGGATGCAAGGACTCCTTTCATGTGAATAGTATAAACGAAAAGATGGCGAGAAGCATAACAGGGAAACACATCATAACATTCTTGAGCATGCCATTATTGGACCCTTCATATTGTATGATAGAAAGCAAAAACTAAGGTAGAACAAAGAAGAAAAAGTTCCTACATGAAAGATCAATTACAAAGAGATCCACCAAACTCGCAAAATATTGTCATGTTACTTTCCTAAAATTGGCATGCTGGACTTTTACCTGCATAAAATATTTACCATCAGAGGGTTTAAATATACTACATAAGAAACCTACTCTCCAAGTTTACCTATTCGACATAAGGCATGTGTATTTGTCATCGCGATATACAAGGTAACACTTCATACACATGTATGATATCTTGACCTAATAACTCCCTCCAAATTAACAACGATGTAAGCTAAAAGCATTGTCCACTGGACAGCCATTTTAAGTTAAAAGCTTTCGCAGTAATGCAAGCGCTAATCAAGATCGCAGAGAGATATATAGTTGTACTACACTAATAAAGATGAAAAGAATACATACCTTTCCCAGAAATGACTTCTTTCTCTGACCGCCATCTTAGACCAATCTAGCGAGAACAAACAACTGTATGTCAAATAGAATGGAGACAATGCTTCTTTTATGGCAAATGCTACTTAAACAAGATCATTGACAGGCACCCCACTTTTCCTATGTCATGACTTCCTCCCAGCAACTCTCAGTAAATGGTGGTCAGTGCATACCCAGCCAAATGGAGCATCACATGGCTTGAAACAGAAAGCATTTTTACTGAATACAAGTTTCCAGCAACTAAAGTCATCTATAGACTTTCCTCTTTCACAGGAATTAGTGAGTTTGTCAATAAGTTACATGTGAAATCAGAAATGTTTATGGTCCCACAAGGAGATAAAAGATGAAGAGGTTAAATCCAATAAACAGATACAACAATCATAAAGAAACAGTGTTAACCAAAATATACTCTTATACAACCACGGCAAACATCAGCAAAAAGAGAACTTGCCAGAGAATGTGGTAAAAAAGCCAAAGAACCGTTTGTCTATATCCTTTAGAGACTCAAGCTTTCTAGAAAGGGCGATAGTATCGAAAGAGAGCATGCATAACTGCAAAATCATTGAAAGCGCCAGCATTGTTTTACAAATATGTAAGGATGGGTTCACCTTGCCACTTTTGTACTTCGTCATATCAGCTATGCAGTATCTACAAATCTGTTAAGGAAGGAACACGTGATAGCAGTATAAAGAACCATAAAAGTGCAGAACATCAATCGGAGAGTACCTTATCAATTTCCCATATCGACAAAGTCAACACAATGTCACTGAATTGCTAACTCACAGGAAAATTGAAATAATGTCAATAATGATGCACAGATAAGACAGTTGACCTTACAAATGAACAGACTATGAACATGAAGTTTTGAAAGGATGGAAGTGTCAACAGAAACTTGTATAGACCTTCCGGTGATGACATGACTACCGAAGATCATACATGGCCTGAATTCTCTCTGATGTCAACCCCCTCTATCCTCCTGGCCATGGCCAGATGTGGAGCTATGACATGAATATGTTTGGAGCAACCCAGGCTATGAAAAACCTGCCATTTCTACCATACCTGCCCACTTAAAGAGGCTATGTCCATGCTTCTTGGGCATCCATCTCACACACTTCACATCATCTTCTTACTTCAGACACCTTATTCAACAAGCCATAGCCCAAGCAAAAAGCAAGAGCATAAGCCACCCAAACAGGCTCAAAATCACTAAATCAAGTGTCCTTGTCATTAAAGGGTTAAGCCGCCAAAGGCAAAGTCCATTGGGCAGAATTCAGTATCTATCCTTTCTCTTCTAACAAAGACATAGGGTGCAAAATATATTCACACATGGAAGCTACACTGACCCCTCATGACATTCTCCCACAGAAAAGTATACATTACATTTCCTGATATACCCCACTCCACATGATTCTCACCAGAGTCAATGTAAGCTTCGACACACGAAGTGAGAAGACGTTCACAATACAAATTCATGGTTCTGACAAAATGAGGGTGATACCGATATGTAGTAGAATAAGCAAATAGAAATCTAGTTGCACAATTTTGTCTTATTTGAAGAGGCAAATGTGTAACCAGCATAAGTATTGATCAACTCAAGGAATGAAAGATTAAAAAATCACACAAGGGAAAAAGTACTTATCAGTATCAGAGTAGAAGAAATCTCACATTGACAACGTTATTTCATGACCATTATAAAACTTGCAGAAGACATCCATCTTCAAAGTCTCTTCCACATTCATAATTTACAACATGACTTTCGAAAGACACCGACCAGTAACAACATAATAGCAAGCACAAAACAGAGATGTAATAAACTGGTGCACAAGTAGCATGAAGATTATGGGCAAGAAAACTGGATTTTACGTTAGAAATGAATAGAATAGTCTCATAAGTATGTGACACGTGGTAAGTAGACAGGATACTCTTTAAAAAGCTTGTCATAGTAACGCTTCACCAATCTTTGCTCCCAAGATGAATCCATATCATCTTCCTCCGTTCGTATAAATCTAGATCAATCAATTTATGAAAGTGTCAAAATAAATTTTAAGTAAGTCTATCCTTGATAAAGAGGGCCAAATTAATAAATGCATACACTGAAATGCAAGAGAAGAAACACCATAGACAGATGAAAACATCATCCATATAAACCAAGCAAACTCCCAATCACTAGCTTTAGCAAACTATTAAAAGCTACAGAAAGGAAGAACCAATTGCAGTGCAGACCCTCCCTTCATTCAATCTAACCTACGTGAGCATAGCATTATCACACAAAACCATGAGCCGAATATCCTCTGAAACCAGTCAAAGTGGCATGGCCCATATATGAAGAACCTAGTTCTTCAACCATACTTGCACATAATTCTTCTGAAAGGAAGGTATTCACTTTTACCAGGACTTACAGAAATTATGCCATAAGTTTGTGAACATCAGTATACATGAAATCCTACAGAAATAGGAAATAAAGGAGAAAAACGGTTGACCTATACACTAAAAGCTAGTGGCAGGTAAGTTCTATGTAACCTCTGATTCACAGATGAGGAAACAGAAGTTAAAAATCACGAGTCATGGATGCATCTTCATAAAGATGGAACGCCATGCCACACATTGATGCATTTCACTTTTTGATCAGCTGCCCCCTCTCTTAAGTCATCGTTCTCAATAAATGCATAACATTAGTGCTTCAGAACGAAATAAATACGACTAGCACCCACTGGCTCAAAATAGCTATATTGCATATGCAAGATGCTATGAAAACGTACAGGGACACAAGATGAAAATACCTGTAGCCTTCTCGTAAAGTATCTTGATCAGTTTTAACTGGCAAATTATCTTGTGCAGATCTTTCTTTGCCATAGAAATTAACTGCAAAACCAATAAGATGGTAGACTGAGCACTGCCTACAAAGAAACAACCAGCATACCCCTAATTGGTATGCCTGAATATGGTGAAACATGTATTACCACAAGAGTTGACATCGCTAGAAATAAGACAAGATAAACTCTACCCACAAGAATTAACATGTAAGGATAAGTGTAGACAACTTCTCCTTCACAAAATTATCATTATCTATCCATTCACTATAGGACACCATGAACCTGCAAATAAGAAGCTCAATATTTGCACCCTTTCTTGGCATCCAACTTCAACAGACAATTAAGTCCCTCTCAACAGAATCTTTACCCAGACAAGAATTCTTTGTGCATAACGAGGAACAAAATCATTAACAGAAGATGCGTTGGCAATGATAGAAGCCCTGACACAATTCCGTCAGCAATGAAGACGAGAATATGAGGATGACTGTAGCCCCCATCCTTCTAATTGGAGGGGACTGTTCATCATCCTATCCATATAGGACCACGGGAAAAACACACATAAATAGCTCGTGATGTGCGCCGTTTCATGTAGTCCGACTCCAGAATAAACGTACGGCAAACCCAATCACATCACAAACTCAAAACTTAAATTGTAACTAGCTAGTACACAGAGAACTTCCGCAGGCATGAAATTACCTAAAACAATTCAGCAACCCACAGACAAAGCGAATTGCCATTTTATTACAGGGAGATTCCAGACAAGAAAAGGAACCACGTACCGTAATCATGGACGAACTTCTTGTGTCGATCGTACGCATTGAGACCTCTGATATGAGCTTGGTATTGCCTGAAAAAAAAATGAATCGAGATGGCACATATGGACTTGTTACGCTAAGAATTGCATAAACACTAGCACGAGCCCGAAAACCATATTGGAGGAGGCGGAAAATTTGTCGGAAAACATACTGCTTCCTCTCTTCTCTGTCGAATATCTGCGACTTGAGAGAGCCAAAAGATGACATCTTCTCCTCCTCCTTCTCTTCAAATGAAGAGCAAAAAGAACACCTCCGTCTGTCGGATTCTCGGTTGCTCTGAAGTATGAATCTCACTCATTCGCCGCAATCAGCGAGAGGCATCGTCGATTCGTCGCAAGAACATTCAAGTTCGACTTGAACCGAAAATGCTCGAAACCCGACCCGAATCTGAAACGTCGCCGTTGCCGTGTGGCCTTGCTTTTTTTTTTTTGTTCCCTCGGTGGAGATTATACGTGGGATGATTACACTAATAGGCCTTCAACTTTGCCTCAACGTACGAGTCTCTATTTTTGAATTTATTCAATTATCGATCATTGAATATTAGCTCAATATATAATATACTTTCCGAAATTTTAATTTGTTCAATACGATTATTTAACTTGCGGTAAATATCCAATTTAATTTTTATACTATATAAAAATATCCAATATTATTATTCTATTAATTCAAGTTACATAATTTGCTAATTTGATTCCCAATCCAACAAGTTTAAAAGGTGGAGAGAGAAAAGAGAAGAAATTGCGCATGAATTATTCACGTAAGATGTCCAACTCAAGTCGGGATATAATGATTACGTCGTAACATAAACTAATCATTTTTTTCAAAGTGAACAAATTAACCAAATTAAAAAAGTATTATATTCTAATATGAGTTCAGTATTCACGTGAATAAATCACGAGTAACCCTTTTTTTTTTCATTGATCAAACGTATTGAATTGAAACCCAAACCAACAAATTCCGTAAACTTGAATCAATAGAAGGATAATATCGAGCATTTCCATATAGTTCGAGGATTAAATTAAACATGTCGTAAAGTTCATATATCTTATTAAAAAATTCAAAGACTATGTTTATCAATTTTTTTTTAAAATTTTATCATGAAATGATAGATCACCTAAATTATCTCCAAATTAACCGAAAAAGGGAAAGAAAAAAAAGAAGAAGAAGTAATTCCTCTCTCCTCCAGCTCTTCTCTTTCCCTTACTACCGACACTACCTCCGCCAGATAGAAATTTTAAAGAAACCCTTTTTATAAACATCTCGTGCTTTGCTTTCCCTTCTCTGCGATTTGTTTTTTAACAGGAAAAATCCGGTCAATGGGGGGGTTGGTTGTTCTTCGTCTTCTTTGGTAAACGTCATTTCATTTTCAGTGGTTAGAACAGACGCAAAGATAACGAAGGGGGGAGAGCTATGATTGGGTTGTTTACATCAGATCGCCAGTTTCTCTCACTGCCGTTTGATCTGTCGGTGGAGGCTTTGTCATGGAATACGCCACACCCCTCGAGAGCTGCTCTGTCGCTTTCGTTGCTTCCAAGCCATTTCCTTCGTCTTCTCCTTTAACAAGTTAGAAATTGTGGAATTCCCACCATTTATCGGAGTTTAGTACAGCTGGAATCCGACACCCAGAGAAGGGGGAGCCCCAAAAAAAAAAAAAAAATCATTTTTTTCCATTAAAATATAGAAATGAATGGAATTATACATTGCCGCTAGCAGGTACATCACCATCACATCACATCTACAAAGCGTTGAGCGAGAGAACCAGAGGAGCTACAGCTAGCGCTTCCCCACACACTCTCTCTCTCTGCTCATCCTCCTCTCTCAAGCTCGGGTCGGTTCTGATCTGCATTCTCATGCTCTCTCTCGGTTAGATTCGATGGAGACTTGAAGGAAGTTTTCTCTTTGTGCGGAACTGACCATTTCGCTGACCGTCCTTTGTTGTTGTATCTGGTGAAGATCGGATTTTGAGGTGAGTGCACTGCTTAATTTCCCATTTTTCCGGCGGTTATGATCTCCAATTTGCTGAAATAAGACGGATAATCTGCAAGTTTGGATCTCGTACACTCGAGATTTGACTTCGTTCTTTGACTGGCGGACTCCGGTAAATACCGTCAATTTGGTTGCAACCAGGGGAAATGCGATTTATTCAGTTCAGCTGAAGAATCGTAACTTGATTTGCAGTCTTTATAGAAGTTAGTCCAAGTCTTTAAATTTCGTCGCCGATTGCCGTTCGCTTGGAGTGATTTTGGGCTTGTAGAAGGAGAACGGCTTATGCTGGGACCTTTTTCAGGAATTTATTCACGGATCTGTGTTTTTACTGGGAAAGAAGTTGCTTTGGACTGCAACATTGGAGATCTCTACAGTTTCTGCGGATGCAACATCTTGTTCAGAATCAGTGAAGTCGTCCTCTGTTAGCATCCAAGCGAGGAGGTGCTATTTGCGATGGAGTCAGAAGGAGAAACTGGGGTGAGGGCTACTAGTCTTTCGATTACATTTTGTTTACACCATTGTCAATTTGATAGCACAAATTTTGGAATGTCAAAGTGAGAGGAATTCTTAATGTCTTTTGTTGAAAACGCAAAGATAATTGCTAAAATATCTTCATTCTCCTGGCTTTTGAATCTTGGACTATTACGCGGTTGTCCAGTTATTGTGGACATATGGAGGTTGATGAATTGGGGTGCAACGGAGATTTCAATGGAGTTGAAATTATCTTCCACTCTTCTTTTATTGTTTTCACTTTCCTCGGGGCAGTAGTATGTTTTAGATTGCACTGTTAGCTTGCTAAAATCCCAAATAGTTATTATTTCTGATGTCATTTACATCACCTACTTCCTTTTGACACATGAATGGGTTTGCTCAATGCTGTTATTTGTGTGGCTTTTGCCCAGGGAAAGTCAATGAAAATTCTGGGTGGTCAAGTCTGCCAGATTTGTGGTGATAACGTTGGCAAAAGTGTTGATGGCGAGCCATTTGTTGCTTGCGATATCTGTGCATTTCCTGTCTGTAGGCCATGCTATGAGTATGAGAGGAAGGATGGGAATCAGTCATGCCCTCAATGCAAAACCAGATACAAGAGGCATAGAGGTCTGTTGTACATAGTCCTTTTGGGAGATACTATCTTTTTCACGTTTTCCCTGCCGAATCTGGGGCTATAGCCAACTCCTATAATTCTGCTGTCAAACTACTCTCGACATAAAACCTTGTCAATATTATTGTTTGATTGTGTTTGACCTTAGTCTCTTTGGTTTCTTTTGTGCGTATATGTTCTTTCCAGGAAGTCCTGCTATTCTTGGTGACCAAGAAGACGACGCTGATGATAGTGTGAGTGATTTCAATTACTCAGAAAATCAAAATCTAAACCGGAAGACTGAAGAACGCATCTTGAGTTGGCACATGCGGTATGGACAGAATGAGGATGTGAGTGCCCCAAACTATGATAAGGAGGTTTCTCACAACCATATTCCTCGACTTACGAGTGGGCAAGAGGTACATTATTTGAGCTTATGGCGTCCTAGTTTTCTCTTTGGCCTTGTTTTAGAGTTAAACATGTCTTTGCATTGTTATTCATCACAATGTCTTCAGGTTTCTGGGGAGTTATCTGCTGCTTCACCTGAACGCCTCTCTGTGGCATCTCCTGATGTTGGTGCTGGGAAGCGCATCCATTCTCTACCTTATGTAGCCGATGCTAATCAATCACGTAGTTCCCTCTTTTTATTCACAAATGTCCTTTTCTCTACATGCTTGTAAACCCTAGTTATGGCACATATTGATTATGTGGTGCTGGCAATGCAGCTAACATCAGGGTGGTCGACCCAGTGAGGGAATTTGGTTCATCAGGACTGAACAATGTTGCCTGGAAGGAGAGAGTTGATGGCTGGAAAATGAAGCAAGACAAGAATGTAGCTCCAATGAGCACTGCCCAGGCTACTTCAGAGAGAGGAGGTGGTGATATCGATGCCAGCACTGATGTGCTTGTGGACGACTCTTTACTGTGAGTCTCTACCCTTTTACGCTTTATTAGTCTTTTTTTTTTTGCTTAGAATTTCTTACAGTCAAATTTGGCACATGCTGGGCTAAAAGTGAGGTTGATTATCTTCACTGACCTTCCCTTCTTTGATGTTGCTTAATTTGGTGGTCATCGCTGTTTTCAGCCGAAAAAGCTGTTAACATTATATACATACATACACATACATACATACATACATACATATATATATGGTAAAAAAAACTGTTAACATTTATTGAATTGCTAGAAATACGCAAAATCTTTCCCAACGCTGGCTCTCCATTGCTAACTATAGTTGCTGGTGTCATAATGTTACTGCAACTACTTTTTAATAAATCGTTCCATCTGTTTATCGTGTTCAGTCTTTGGCTGCATCTCACATAAATATTGTTCTTATTCTGTAGGAATGATGAAGCCAGGCAGCCCCTTTCAAGGAAGGTCTCTGTTTCATCATCAAGGATAAATCCATATAGACTGGTTATAGTCCTGCGGCTTATCATTCTTTCCATCTTTTTGCACTACCGAATAACAAATCCTGTGCCCAATGCATATGCTCTGTGGTTAATATCTGTGATATGTGAGATTTGGTTTGCAATGTCTTGGATATTGGATCAGTTCCCGAAGTGGTTTCCAGTAAACCGTGAAACGTATCTTGACAGACTAGCCATTAGGTAAGATGACTACATCATGAATCTGTTAACTTAGGTTTTTCTTATCATCAACTTGTTTTGTCTTATCAGAAATTCTGGTGGAACTTTACATGTCATAGGTATGACAGAGAAGGAGAACCATCACAGTTAGCTGCTGTTGACATCTTTGTCAGTACTGTCGATCCACTAAAAGAACCTCCTCTTGTGACAGCAAATACTGTACTCTCCATTCTTGCAGTTGACTACCCTGTTGACAAGGTCTCATGCTATGTGTCTGATGATGGAGCTGCTATGTTAACTTTTGAAGCCCTTTCTGAAACATCAGAGTTTGCAAGGAAATGGGTTCCTTTCTGCAAGAAGTATAACATTGAGCCTCGAGCACCAGAATGGTACTTTGCGCTGAAAATCGACTACTTGAAGGACAAAGTTCATCCATCATTTGTCAAAGATCGCAGAGCTATGAAGGCATGAGTTTAGATCAGAATCATGATAGTGCTTTGCAATCCTTTGTAACGCGCATCGTTGACGAGTTTACATTTTCATGTATTGCAGAGAGAATATGAGGAATTCAAAGTCCGAATAAATGGACTTGTTGCCAAGGCACAGAAGATTCCCGAGGAAGGATGGATCATGCAAGATGGGACACCCTGGCCTGGAAATAACACAAGAGACCACCCTGGAATGATTCAGGTAAATTTTCCAATGTAGTTAACATTGCGATTTAGTGTGTAAAATCGTGTCCACCCTGGATTGATTCAGGTATTTATAGTTCAATCCAATATGGTTAAATTGCAGTTTGGCTTGTAAAATCAAGCAATTTTACGAGTCAAATCATGGAAATCAAGTCAACTCTCTGCAAAATTGCGAACCAAGTTAGCTCGAAGTGAAATTGCGAGTTGACTTGGTAAAATAGCAAGCCAACTTGGTAAGAATCATTGGGCTGGCTTATATTCCTCCAAGGGCTTGTTATGTGGAATTGCGGGCTTTTTTTTTAGGTCCAAAAGCAAACGAGACAAAGCAACCAATGTTAAGGTGTAATGAAACGGTTTCATTATCAGTGCAAACTTAACCTTGAAAAAACAATAACACATTCTAAACTATCAGGGGCAACACATCAATCTCTCTCTCTCTCTCTCTCTCTCTCTCTCAGTTCAATGAAGCTGCCACTGAAAGCCTCATATGCCACCCAACTATAACAAAAATTCTTTGCGGGAGATCTCCTTTTCCACCCCACTAGTTTGGATAACTTCAGCAACAAAAAGTGAAACCTTTAAAACTTTTATTGTATCAGACTTTATGTCTTGAAAGGCCCCAATTCTTTTTTCCTTTTCCTGTTTCAAATTAATGCATACTCTTCACAATCAATTTGAAATATATTATCTAATCTACTGATAGTTAGGAGAAAGTTACAATACTGATGACGACATATCGACTAACTAAATTTGTGATTATATCCACTCCATGAATTTGCCTTCCTAATGTAACTCATTGGATTAGTTTCTTTATTTTTTTTTCTCTCTTCAATAGTGCAAGTATAGATCAGGAAATCACAAGAGCCAAAATGCTAGTTGGACTGCTTTTATGTTTTCTGGATATTGTTTTACTTTTATACAATGTGACATTGATGGTTCTGTTAATAGGATAATAGTATCATTTAACTTCTATTTCTAAATTTGATGGTCTGGAGCTCTCATGACCAATAAGTATGAAACTCATAAATTTCTCCTGGTTATTTTATAAAGTTTGCATAATTTACGATTTGACGATTCAGTTTTATAAAGGTCTCTTCTGTCCAAGTTAAAAAAACAAGTTTAAATAGCTTGGTTTTATCCATTTGTCAATGCACTGTTAACCATACAGTATCTCATTCTCATGTCTGTGATATAAATTTGGACTTGGTGTTCCTTATGGCAATTGAATCTAAAAGAGACACACTGATAGTTGTGGTTGTTATAGATTGGGGATAAATGCATCTATTAACTTCTCATGAATATCGTTGTCTTTAGCAGATTTCTCTTGTTTCCTATTGTGCTACATCTTCAAGGCCATGACTCCACATCCAAGTTCCCTTAGCTCGGTTGTGATGAGGGTCAAACTGTAGTTCCTGGATCCCGGGAGCAGTGATTTTTCTCCTTACTAAAAGATTTACATTACTCGACTGCTGCCAGGTTTTCTTAGGGCAAAGTGGAGGTCTTGATGCTGAGGGTAATGAGCTGCCACGTTTGGTCTATGTTTCTCGTGAAAAACGTCCGGGCTTCCAACATCACAAGAAAGCTGGTGCTATGAATGCTCTTGTGAGTAGATGTCTGTTAATTTTAGATGTTGATCCTTTCATGTTTTGGCTTTACTTAACTTTTGTCTAATTTTATTTTCAGGTGCGAGTCTCAGCTGTCCTCACTAATGGACCTTTCTTGTTAAATCTTGATTGTGATCACTACATAAACAACAGTAAGGCATTGAGAGAAGGCATGTGCTTCTTGATGGACCCTAACCTTGGGAAACATGTGTGTTACGTTCAATTTCCACAGCGATTTGATGGTATTGATAGAAATGACAGATACGCCAATCGCAATACTGTGTTCTTTGATGTAAGCTCTTTGTCTCTTCATTAAAATACAATTGCTTATGTTTTGTCCTTTACATAACTCATTAGTTGGATATTCTGTTTTATGATCTAGATAAACTTGAGAGGTTTGGATGGCATCCAAGGTCCTGTTTATGTTGGAACCGGTTGTGTGTTCAATAGAACAGCCTTATATGGTTATGAACCTCCTCACAAGCCAAAGCATAAAAAGTCAGGATTCCTGTCTTCTCTCTGTGGTGGATCACGAAAGAAAGCAAGATCAAGTAAAAAGGGCTCTGACAAGAAGTCTAGCAAACATGTAGATCCGACCGTGCCTATCTTCAGCCTGGAAGATATAGAAGAGGGAGTGGAAGGTACAGATCTAGCTATTTCTTGGATCATTTAAATTTGGCTGAAACTTTCTTGCAACCTCAATAACCTTTGACTGGTCAACAGCAGGTTGTAGTATACATGTTAGTGAGGCCTTGAGATCTGGAATGTATCCTCATTTTTATATGCTCTTTGCCTCAGAAATTTAGTGGTCCTTGAGGTTTTGACACTCTTGCCTGAGGAGGACTTTTGTCCCTGATGACTCGGGATCCTTCGATGATGCAATTTCTATGTTCTGTCAGTAATGTAGTGTCTTAAGTTTTTCTTAATGTTTTCTTTTCCTGGATTTCACCTTGCCACTTATTTTGATGATACCTTGCTAGTGTACTTGAACAGTTCATGTCGGCAATCCTATTCACTATCCATTTTAATGCTTCTCCTGTGTGTAAGAGCTATTAAATGTCTAATAGTTCATTTTGTTGGTTGTGGTTCATAGTCCCAATTGACAAGAAAGCACCGGAATCCCTCTCCCCGGTGAGAGGGCTGGGGTCCTGGGGCTGCCCGATGGAGGTCTCGGGGAGTAGTGCCCTCGGGACGAGAGTTCTTTTATAAGTTAAGCCCATAATTTATTAGTAGTTTGGGCTTGGATTCATTAATAGCTACTGAGTATATATATAATCCCTTTTTGTTGTAATTGAGAGTTGTAATGGAGAGGTGGGAGGTGCTAATTATAGTGGAATCCTCAGCTGGATGTAGCTTTAGTTTAAGGGTGACCCAAGATAAACATTGTATCTCGATTTCTCTTTATCGTCTTTATTTCTCGTTCGTTGTTTTTGTGCGCCTAATCCTAACACATTTCAGGTGATAGTGTTGATCTTCTGCTAGAAACTTATTATGCCATAAGAGGAGCTTTGACATTTAGATCAGAAACTCTCCTGCTGACTTTTTATTTGCATATTCTTAGGTGCTGGGTTTGATGATGAAAAGTCATTGCTTATGTCGCAAATGAGCCTAGAGAAGAGGTTTGGTCAGTCTGCTGTCTTCGTGGCCTCTACGCTTATGGAGAATGGTGGTGTTCCTCAATCTGCAACTCCAGAAACCCTTCTTAAAGAGGCTATTCATGTCATCAGCTGTGGTTATGAGGATAAAACAGACTGGGGAAGTGAGGTATGTGAGCTTAATATTTATTCCACCTGAGCGTTTGTTGTTGCGTGAAAAAAAAGATGCATGGCTATTGGAGAGTGAAAACTTAGATTGCTGGGGAAGATGTCTGATGCTGTTTGTCTTTTTGTGTACTCGGCAGAAGAGTGTAAAGATAGTCATTTTCATATTTTTCTTGTATACCATTTACCCTTTGCCTTCTAAAAACAAGTAATTTTCCTACTTGGTAGGTCACTTTGTAAGATGAAATTTGACTAGTACTCTAGACTTTTTGTTAATGTCCTTTCTTGTCCCTCCAGTATTTTGTTTGACTGCTTGAACACAATCTATCTTTTGCTTTACAGATTGGATGGATCTATGGATCTGTTACAGAAGATATTCTTACAGGATTCAAGATGCATGCCCGTGGTTGGCGGTCAATCTACTGCATGCCAAAACGTCCTGCATTTAAAGGGTCTGCTCCTATTAATCTTTCTGATCGGTTGAACCAGGTGCTTCGATGGGCTCTAGGTTCTGTTGAGATTCTTTTTAGTCGCCATTGCCCCATCTGGTATGGATATGGTGGTAGGCTTAAATGGCTCGAGAGGTTTGCATATGTCAACACTACCATTTATCCCATCACTGCCATACCTCTTCTGATGTATTGCACCCTGCCAGCTGTCTGCCTGCTGACAAACAAGTTTATTATTCCACAGGTGCGATTCAGCATTCATTGGGATAACTAGTTTTGATGTCTTCATATTTAACCTCTTATGAATTACTTCTGCTTACTGACACCATAATTTCTTTCTCAATTATATTGTTGTGCTCAAGAGTACGATTTAGTTTTGTAGCTTTTAGTTTATCTAATTATCAATCACGGACTGAGGTTTGATGTTGCTGGTGCAGATTAGTAACGTTGCCAGTATTTGGTTCATTTCGCTTTTCCTTTCGATTTTTGCCACCGGTATCCTGGAGATGAGGTGGAGTGGTGTTGGAATTGATGAATGGTGGAGGAATGAGCAATTTTGGGTGATTGGTGGAGTGTCGGCCCATCTTTTTGCTGTCTTCCAGGGCCTGCTGAAAGTCTTGGCTGGAATCGACACCAACTTTACGGTTACCTCCAAAGCATCGGATGAAGATGGGGATTTTGCCGAACTCTACATGTTCAAGTGGACTACTCTTCTCATCCCTCCCACTACGCTCCTTATCATAAACTTGGTCGGGGTTGTGGCTGGGATCTCTTACGCCATCAATAGCGGATATCAGTCGTGGGGTCCACTTTTTGGTAAGCTGTTCTTTGCATTTTGGGTGATCGTTCACCTGTACCCTTTCCTCAAAGGTCTGATGGGACGCCAGAACCGCACGCCCACCATCGTAGTTGTTTGGTCGATCCTCCTAGCATCCATTTTCTCTCTTCTGTGGGTGCGTATTGATCCCTTCACGACCCGAGTTACTGGACCTGACGTCGAGCAGTGTGGAATCAACTGCTAATAAAAGCTGACAGATGGGGAAACTGTATGACCCGAAATTGGTTACTCCCTGCTGAGCTGAAGTTGTGAAGGAGAGGGTAAACCTTTGTCTGTCATCAGAAGTACCCACCTGGCTGGCTTCAAAGTGCAATCTTGTTTGTTCTTGATTATAAGATTTATTTATTTGTGGATAGATAGGCTGTGAGAGTTTTTGCTTCAAAGGTCATAAGTTAATGTGCATTAGTTGGAGGATCTGTATTTTGGCTTCCCTTACGACTGCTGCCAAGACTGGTTTAAGTAGTGTACCTCATGAACAGCTAATACATTGTATTTGCTCAACCAAATCCAGTATAATACCTATCACATGGTGGTGATCGTAAGCTTTACTGGCATGCTTACACCCTTCTTTTGAAGTGTTTGGAGCCTTTTTCTTTCCTTTCTCGTGGCCCCCCTTTTAGTACCGTCCTGCTCTTTCTTATCATTTTGTTTGCTCGGAAGTCTACTCTTCTGAGAAAAGTATTAAGTCCTCGAAAATGTGATTTTGCATGTGGGGAATTTCCTCTTATGGGAAGATCAAGACATGTGAATGGTTCAGCCAGAAAAAGAAAAAAGAAAAAGAAAAGGGTGTCCCAAGTGAACATGTTGAGAGGATGTCTTGCTTTTCTTCTTCGTCAACTTCTACGCAGTTTTTGACCCCAAAAAAAAAAAAAAAGTTTCTACACAGTTTAAGGTGCAAAACCTCTGACCAAAAAAAAAAAAAGGTACGAAACCGTCTGTCCTATAACTCACTGTCCCTGTAATATCCGCCCAAAAGAAGAAGAAGACGGGAAAAGAAAACACTCAATGTCCCTGTAACGACTTGATTGGAAGAGGGCGATGACCATGGTCTTCGAACCAAGGTGCGACTTAACGCATGCTTTTAAAATAGCGAAGGGGCAGTAACAAATTGAACTGCAAATCAGATACGGAGTTTTTCTTGACTTTGTATAAAATCAATGAAATTAAATTGTAAAGTGCATCTTTTCATGTAGATAAAAGGCGACGCATAATTAACCCGAAATTGCCACTAATTTTTGTGATTATGAACTTAAGAGTGATTAGCTCAAAAGATTAAACTATTTAGGAATGAATTTCCATATGTATAATAAATTTTAAATTTTTTTGGTAAATTTTTTTTGTTTTGTTTTTGAATTTTTGGCATGAAAGTCCAAGAAATTTAATGGATATGATAATACGCTTTTATGGGTCAGTTTTGTCCTTGCACTTAAAATTTCTGAACAAAATCCAACTAATAGGGATAAAGTAGCTTAGGGACAGTATGGAAGGTCGAAGGAGAAGGAAAATTTAACAGCTGTTTGGATAACATCGACCGTCAACTGGCCAATGTGCATGCAGAACCTCTGACGTGTTCGATGTCCCATGCAATGTCTGACAACCGAAGATGTCCTGTGTGCCACGTGTAAGCTCTTGCCTTCTAAGGTTTTGCCACGTGTAAAGAAGCACTCTTTTCTTCTCTAGTTCACCTTCAAGGATTGCTCACTTTCTCGCTGCTGCTGCTGCTCCTGCTCCTGAGAACTTCTGAATTCCTCATTCACTCGTACAGCCTCTACTTTTGTAGAAAAAATACTTGAGAATGGCACTAATGGAGGAACCGATAATCTCTCGCATTGATCGCTTGGACAACATGGTATGTTGAACCGAGAAGTGATCTCTTTTTCCCAAATACATATGTATAATACGGTAGGATTTTTCTCTGCCTTGAAATGCTCCTGTTGTGTAGTTTCAGAAGCCAACAGCCTAAACTACGCTTGGGTGTTATTTGTTTCCGTGAGTAGCATAATTTGAAAAGGAAGGTCTAATTAGCTATTGTGTGGATTGAGTACATATAAGCATGTAGAGATCAGAAGAAAAGCCACGAATTTGCAACCAAAAGTGACTTGTAAAGATTTATTTGCAGTTAACTTTATCAGTTAATATGGCAAGTTTAGACAGATTAGAATACGAAAAGAGGTCCATCTATGTGGGTTTGTACACGTCATATTCACTGTGTTAGTATGCCATTTTGTCTCCGGCTACAGGCGGTAGGGGCTTGTTATTCAATTTAACATGAAACAGGGAAACGATGTACAGTTGATATTTTTGCAGTGTTAGTATGCTATTATGAGGGGCTTGTTATCATCTAACTTGGCATCTTGCATATAAGCTAAATTGGAATGAACTGATTAATTGTCGATAATTCCTTCTCTCATCCTTTAAGAGGACAATAGTTAGCTGTCATCACATAGTAAAGATATGACGTCAATACATTAGAAAATTACTCATATTACCTCTTTCAATTCAGTGAGTTGGATTATTCCATGAGAGAACTCATTTCAAGGTTTGATGGGATTAAATTTCCTATGCGAAATGAAGGGGAAATACTTGGCACAGCATAGTGATCTGTCTTTGTATTTCCTGTTCTCTCAATGACAAGTATAGATAAAGCAACTGGAGGAGATTGGAGGGTGTAGCAGATCATTCACAAAGAGCTCATCTGGTGCGTCAACCCCATCAAGCGGGACTCTGACCAGTGAAGGGCACGCCTCGTCCGTTGACTTCTCTCCAGAGA
Source organism: Rhodamnia argentea (assembly GCF_020921035.1). Lineage (NCBI taxonomy): Eukaryota > Viridiplantae > Streptophyta > Magnoliopsida > Myrtales > Myrtaceae > Rhodamnia > Rhodamnia argentea. Next base: position 245,490 of record NC_063154.1, on the reverse strand, counting down.
GTCTGGAGAAGTACTGTCGTCCGCTTGACCATGTGATGGTGGAGACCGAGGCCAAAGGCAGTCTCGTTGAGAGGCTCCATCATTTAGAGGTCCGTCTCCACAAGGTATGTCTTGGCAGTCTCCGTTTTTATGATATCGACGATGAAGTACAAACTTAATTGCGTTATGTTTGGTCAGCTATGTTTGCAGGTGGAGGAGGAGTTGGTGGCGGAGAGGAAGACGATACAAGGCAAGTCTCAGAAGAAGGGTCGTAAAAAGAAGGGATTAAAGCAGATGGTGAAGAGCTTGGTCGAAGGAGGTCGCAAACACCATAAATCCACTTCCGATTAGCAACGCGGAGCACTTTTGCATGCACGCAATGCATGAAGTTGCCTTCCCTTCAGGGATTTTTGCTTTGTTTTCTTCTCTTCTCTCCTTTTGTTTTAATTTGAAAGGCTTGAGACGGTTTTGTCGCCCGAGTACGAGTAGGAAAGAGGGAGCACGATCCCAGGTTGTGCTTGTGCTTGTAGATATGTGACATGTTTAGTAAGTCCAAGCGGTGAAAAAAATAAAGAGCCTCGACTGTGCAGCCTTTGTAGCACTCGTGTAATTCGTCAGATACATTCACTTCAACAGCAAATGATCATGGCAAACTTATTTGAATTTTTCAATGACGACTTCGGTCAGATTGCAGCCAGGCTTCTTTCCCTTGTGACGTTCACATGCTGCAGTTAACTAATATAGCATATTAGGATTCGAGTACTAGCACAAAGAGTTGATTCTTTGCGATTATGAAGTTGACTAGGAGTATAATCCTAGTGGGAGAATTTATCATACCATCAGAGAGAGGGATTCAGCGTTGAGGTTCCAATTTGCTGTGAAGAGGAAACGTCTTCAACTAATGCGTGAGTCTCATTATAGGTAGAAATTCAAAATTGTGACAAGTCCAAATTTCTTTCGAAAATGTGTTTCAGTGTCAGGTGTCGGAGATCTAACATCATTCTTTGCTTGGTGGGTTTTTAATTGAGAAGATTCAAGGTGTCGAACTATCCGGACTTGAATAGAGAGCATCCATGTTCAAGGTACGTAGGCCTATTTCTATCCTCAGTTTCTGCTAAAGCGCTAATGAGTAGAACACATACGCCAAGAAAACAACTTCCATTCAGTAAAAAGTTCTAAATGGTAAACAAAAAGGCAGGCATGACCATGCTTCATCCTGTACAACTCGGACGCATTGTGAACGCGTGCTCGCGTGCACAGAGAGAGAACATCCAATTACTGAGTAGGTAAACTAGGAGACCCACCAAGTAAGAAGGACGAAGTGTAATGTAAGAGATGTATGGCCTCTATGGAAATTATTAACAAACACGAGTTGTAGAAATGGGGTGGACTATCTAAGAAGAGTTTCAAGGTAAGTTTGATATCATAAATGCTATGGAAGAAGTCCTCCCTTGAGAAAGCGCCAAGGTCCAGTCCCAGTCCCCATCCTGCAAAACCACATCAAACAACGCAAAACTGTATCTTCAAATGCTCATGAACATTGTCCTAGCCTGGGAATCACTACTATATAGTACTCTTAATGAATACTGGAAATTAGATTTCTGCTTCCGACTGGTAAATTGATTCTATGCAATTAATTGCTTAACTTAGTTCTTCGTCAAACTTTGCTACAACAGATAGAGGCAGAATGGTCGATTGAGGTGCAAATTCATGTCATGAGATAGAAATGAAAGAGTTCATCTAGAAAATTTCCAAAGAAGGAAATCATACCTCCAAATACCAGCAAGAGTCCGAAGACCCATATATATAGTTAGAGCGACCCATATTCCAACAAAACCGTCACTCTTAGAGAGAAGGAATACCGAAGCAATGCTAATAATGGAGACCAAAACCTACATAAAGAAACTTATTAGAGAATATTCAATATATTTCAAAGTAAGGGGAGCTGGATAAATCTAGTCTTGGTAGCAGAGATTTAGGGGCTTGCCATGGAATATGCAGAGTAGGCAAAATCCGATGCTCCAAAATTGACGCCATCGAAGACAAAAGCCAAGGAATTGATGGGTTGTGTAGCGGCAACAAACTGTCATGCACATGAAGAGGATCTACTCAATTTATGTCAGAAAACTTTTACCGTAAGACATTGAGCTACTTGAAATAACATACTGGAATGCCCACAAAAATGAGATGTTGAACATTGACATCGCTTGAGAATACTCCAGATCCTAGCCTCAGGCCAACACCAACAAACACGGCAAGCCCCAGTCCGAGAACAAATCCCATCTGCATGATTTGATAGTCGTGAAATTAGAATGCCTAGTTAGCAACTAGCAAGTGTTAGGTATGGCGTAGCTAATAGGATGAGATATTTGACATTGACTGAGACATAGAAACATATTGATAGGGGTGGTAGCCACCCTACAATCCACACTTTGTACATATGTGTATGGTCACATGCAAAAGTAGGTATGCACCATATGTGTGTGTCTCCCTGCACGTTATCTGTATGGATGTGAGTTTGGCCAGAAAGAATCTTGGAGTACTGCACTGCTTTGTTTGATGTGGTGTGTTTGGAGACAATGCAACAAAATAAGATTAAGTGGATATGATGCTTCTTTCTACCATGTTGAATATTTGCGCACATTTTTTCTTTTCATGCTCATTTACTGGTTATCATTTAGTCTAAGCAATTTCAGGTGCTTCCTTTTTTCTCTTGGTTGTTGGGAATCTCCAATTCACAAGATCAGGTGATTCGAAAAGTCATTAATTTTCATCAAAATAAGTACCTGTAATACCCTAGACGCAGCTGCAGTTGCCTTATCATAATCTTTCTCTGCAAATGCACATGCTAGGATTGCCTATTTGTAGAAAAGGGACATCTTAGTCAATGATCACAAATGGCATTGCAGGACATTGCACAATATAACATCAAGAAGAACTTCTATAATGATTGATACAGGGCTGATGGCGGATGTTATAAGATATAGGACGATGGTATAATCAGTGGCACATACGAGGAGGCTATAGCACAATCCTTGTAGCAAACAAGAAAAACTTCAAAGGAATGTACTTCCTTTATTTACTAAATCAAACATCATGAAAATCATGGCCGAGAAGTTCCCATTTCAGCGTTCTAATATTCATGACTGAAGTACTTTCCTCTATGTTTTTAAATGTGCTATACTAGCACTGAAAAAGTAACTTCAGTTCACAAATTCAGCCCAGGATTGGTATCTCTGAAATATTCCTCATCTCTTTCTGGTCTTTGATACCAATCTGCACTATGTCCTCTATTGAGATCTTTCTAATATGCTCAAGTGGATAATGACCATTTTAAAGCAAGTTCGGAACTGGATCAAACTAAAAAGTATACAGGGGAGAAAAAAAAAATTCTAGATGGGGGCCTACATCTTTTCAAGAAATCGGACAACACTTCTAAGAGATCTCCTTATTGTTGTTCAAGAAGCTAACTGCCTCATGTACATCGTTTTGCTTCACCTAAAGATCCAGTGAGGGCATCAAACAATGAGGAAGTATTCCTCGTTTCTAGCAAAGTATTCAAGGAAGTAGTTTTACCTGTCCAGCAACAGCCAAACCATCGGCAAGAAGTGATGAAGTCATCCAAACCTGCAAGCATATTTGAAATGCAGCCATAGGTGTTGGACCCAGCCGTGCAGCCATCGAGGCAGCAAGGGTAACACAGATTGTGGCAGCTATCACCCTTGCCAACAAAAGAAGTCCTGTGAACGGATACAAGCATTCCTTTAGAATTAGTAATATTCTCATAATTCAGAATAGAGTATATAGCAATATAAACATCAAAGACAATAAAATTTCTCGTTGCGACAGCCTTTTTTCAATATCATGACACTGGGGGAACACATGATTGTAAAACTATGAACAAATAAATTATTAGTATTCATATTAGACAAATGTAGAACCTAAAGGGCAACTCTACTCCCTTTGTTGAAAGGAGGAGGAAGACCAAGCAATAAAGTTGTTTAATTGATACATGTATCCAGGCATTTGCTCATGCAGGAATATTCACTTACCATTCTTTAAGAATCGGCGAAACTGTAAATCTTTACGATTCGGAGGTAAGAGATCAACTTGTTTCATCAGCCTCCATAGAAGAATAAGAGATATTAAGTACCTGCCAAAATCAAGAAAATTTATAAAAATAGAGAATATGGTCGATTGTCAATTCTTTAAGAAATTATGACTGGCATATGAATATATGAATCAATGTAACTTCGGGAGATAAGTACAAACTAAAGAAAATTATGGATTGATGGCACTACTTACTGAGAAAGAACATGCGCAATTGCAGCACCACTGACGCCCAAATGGCAGACAAAGATAAGTATTGGATCTAGGACAATATTGGTGAAATCTCCTGCAACTGTTATTAACCAATCAAATAAGCAATCAAACCACTACCGGGAATAAACATAGTTCTAGTTTACGAAGCCACAAAAACCACTAACTTCAGTGTAGTTATGAAACAACAGCATACCCTACAAAACGATAATTTTGTAAAATGCAAGATGGGAAATCTCTAGACCCTCCTATTGTATTATATATCCTAACTCAAAACATTAACTATCTTTTTATCCTCCTGGCATAAGTTAAATCGAAGATGGACTTGCAACAACCTTATCTGGGACAGAAACTGCACGTTTTGACAAGACATATCATCCTATAATCCAGTCATGTGAACTGAGAAAGAAATAGGCAAATATAACATAACTTACTGCTAATGGAATTGTTAACTTTCACAACGCAAAGTTAAAGTCTAAGTTATGTAAGTTATGACTGTCAGTTGGCAAATTTGTCCAGAAAAGCACTCTTCCTCCCGCTTAGACTTTAAAGAAATTGGAAAATCTGATGCTTTGAAGCTCCAATGGAACAGCTCTAATCGATCAACAATATTGTTTTTTTCTGTCTCATTGGCCCAAAGGTGATTTCTCCTTGTCGAACCTTGTATCAAATATTATGATTGGATTTCACATTCTGACACTTCATTCATCTAGTTGATATAAATTTCACGTACAAGACTTGATTTACACATAACGTGAAGTTTTAAGAAAAATTATGATATATATATATATATATAGACACACACACACTGTGAGCCCATTTCTGCAGAGATTAAGTTCTTAAGAAAATAAAATAATCCACAATAAATTAAATCATTTAAATGTAGATTTACCATTTTGACACAATAGTTGGATACGGAAGTTTTGAGAAAGAATAGGGATATTATCTCTCATACCAGTGGCATAGAGAGGAGTTTTGGTATCCTTGAAACCTCGAAACACGCCTTGCATTGCCAAAGAAAGAAGAACGGCAGGAGCCCCTAGTGATCTTAATGTCAAGTATCTTATAGCAGGGGTTAGCATAGGAGACCCCTGTCCAAACAAGCAACACATGCAATTAGTTAAAATAATGTCAAGACAATGCTAGTCATTACTAGCTTAGTCATAAGATTAGATTCTCAAGTTGAATGTTACTCGAAAAGCAATTGATCATGTAGCAAACGGAAAACTAAAATAGCGAGACCTAGGGTCAATAATGTTGCTACTACTAACCTTATAGTACAAAAGAAAAATGAGTAATTGGCATGATCAACTTATGTTTCGTTGTTATATGTCCATCTGAGCAGGCTTATCTGACAGACAAATTATGACAAGCGTTTTCCACTATGTAGTCTGTTTTCGATTATTGCAGCTTTGGCGCTTTGTTGCCTATAGGTAGGGCTGCAAAGGTTCTCCCGGTATGGGGGTTCAAATCTAAATCTATCGCGTCCCCTCATGGAGCCATATTAAGAGTTGGAACCTTTGGAAGGTATAGTGCACGTTTTGTATGTCATATGTTATATCAAACAGATAGAACTTTGCACCCATAAAAATTAGGAGAATTTTTAGCAGTTAAATTTTTTTAGCAAAAGATATAATAAAATTGACTTACAGATTTCACACCCATAAGAGCCAGGAGTGCTTTAGCACCAAATATAAGAAACAATGTTTGTAAGATACCAAGGATCCCGCCAATTACTAGTGCCGTAGACGCGGAAGGGATATGTCGCCTTTCCTTGCTCAATTTGGCTTTATTTGTTTTGCTACTGATTATTGGAGGAGACTTACATGTAGTTGCAATAAAATCTGGTCAACCAAAAGCACAGTTAATAGAGACTTTATATCTCGACAAGCCTTTCGATTAATTAGTGAAACTAACAACATGAGATGGGAAAGAATTAACATTACCAACACCTGTATTTGTTGTCCAACACCTGTATTTGTTGTGGAGATTACCTTTTTTTGGGGAAGGGGGTGGCATGTAAACTTTTACTTCATCCCCAAATTAAAATAAAAAGGGGAAAAATGGTTTCGGATGGACTCATTCAGCTTTTGAGATAGGACATGGAGCCAATCTCACTGCATTGTTTGACATCTGGAGCTCATTTTTATTCCTGTTCCTTTTCTACCCGAGGTCTGCTTGAAGTTACAGATATTGAGCACTTTCCATATGATATTTTTCTATATCATAACTAATTATGATATTTCTATTGATCATTTATATCTCTGAAAATTGCACGTATATTGCACGTATATTACACATATATCTCCCATTGATTTTACATATCTTGATTGGGACGTTATCTTATAATAGTTATCTAATAAAAATTTTGTTCTAAAAGCTTAAACTGTTAGAGGAAGGGTTGATTTAATATTTAAATATTTTCAATAAATGGCGATTAGCTTAGCTTGTGGCATGAGTCAAGACATACAATTTCAGAGATAAAGTACCTTCTGCTGGAACTAAATCTTTTACTTCACAGCTGTTGGTGGAACCCCTTTCCAATTTCTCAAGCATTTCATCATCAGGCATCAACTCTTTCATTTCTATGTTCTTAGTTGAGCATTTCTTAGGGTTGTCATCTTCTTCCAAGTCAGCACATTTTTTTCCAGCAGTTTCTTCTTCGGCGACAAATGAAGTTGTTATACTGACTAGAGGGAATATGGTAATCTTCGAAGCTTGATTAAAAATAGCAATAGAAACTCCTACAGCTGCAAGCTCCACTGGACCTGCACATGACAAAGTTCCCATAAAAAATAGCGTCTGTCTAATTATCACACCTCTTGACATCTAGAGACAAGTATAATGAATCATTGTCCTATGCAGATTGGAAACTAGTGTTTCTAAAGTGGCCGTCATAGGAACTCATCCACATAACCGTAGATAAATCGGCAAAACCAGCCATCTATTCACCACATGTTCGACATTAGGAATGCAAGACAGACTCAAGAGAATTCATCCACAGAAAATTCTAAAATCCTTATCATACCAAAAGCATTTGCATGCTATCCAGCGTGGCAATCAAAGTTGTTATAAGAAATACTCCCATTGCAAAACCCTGTTAAAAACTCAATTGATCGGTCTAACCTCGTAATCAAGTTTTGGAACAATAGAAACCCGGAGCTCCTACTAGCTTAAACTTTTCATGTTCTTGGACTTCTATGATAACTATGAATATGATCATACAAAACCATGACATGCTATAGATTATGGAATCCAACAAATCACAATAGCAACCCGCCTAGTCTTCAAGTGAAAAAGCATAGACTTGATCATCATACCCAAACGACCAATGAATGCAGTGTCAATTAAGGAAGCGACAGGGTCGTCAGCCAAAGCCAAGGCGGCGGGAAAAGCGATCCTCAATATCTCTCGACCAAGTTCATCCATTTTGAATACATGCCTGCAATCCATTGTTTAGTATTAAAGAAGAGCTGAGGTACATCTCATCCAACTTATTTGTGTCGTGACGTGATTTGAACAATTAAGACCCCATGGCAGACTTTAGTAAAGAGTGAAACGTTTGACATCATGTCGTTGAGTTGATTGGCAAGCTAATTCATTTCTGCACTTCATTTGACTTTCGTCAAGCAAGCATTACATGAATGAATATCCAAGATAATTGGTATCGTGAAAGATGAAATCTTGTCAATGCTAATTGAAATCTTGCACTGAGCATTCGGGAGAGTGTAATTGAGAAATCATAACTAGCCTTAGTGTTGGCTGTTGAAAGATGCAGCCAGAGTAGCCTTACCTTGCATCTCTGAAGAAGACAGAGATCGGAATTTTCCATTGGCTTCTCAATAGATCCTGGTCACTTTCCTCTATCATGCCCACAAGATCATGTTGATCGTTGCCTTCGAGCATGCCCTCTAGAGTATTTGGATCACTGTTGTCCTCAATGATACCGTCAGCAACGTGAGCATTGGAGTCCTCAGCCATGATATTCTAAGGAAAATGAACTTGAGCTGTAATCTGCCAAAGTTCTAAATCTAACAAATTCAACCAGGCTGCTGCCGTCCAAGATAGTGTTGCTCTTGATGCACCGCAATCAAGTGATCGGTTTCTAGTGTTCATTATCTGCAGAGTGTAGCAAGCTCCAGATTTGGATGAGAAAGAAACAACTGAAACACTAAAAACTCCAGAGAAGTACGTCCAATCAAATAATGTAAGAAGTACATATATGACATTCTAGTGTCCGATTCGGTGACCAGTAGTTGAGTGACAAGAAAGACAGCAGGTGAGCACAAAACGACAGAGAGTTTACGATGGACTTTCATGGCAAGGAACTCTAGCGGAGTGTACCGAAGTCCGTACCTCTCAAAAACGGGGAGACGGTGAAGTGGACACAATGAGACATGCATAAGATCAGAGTCGCTATAAACACAACCACCCCCAGCATTGATGACAGTTAGAACCTCCCTCAGCTCTTGAGAAGAAGACATCAGTCACAAGGGTCTTTCCACTTTGTCTACCAAATAGCGCCATTTTGTGTGGAATTTTGCGGCATGTTTGTATGTGAACATTCAGAGACCCAGATGATAAGCAAGTCAAACAAAGGGAGCGCAAGGAGATTATTTATCACGTATTTATTTATGGATGAATAGCAAACATTCCACAGGCTAGTTAATAGGACAGATGAAGGTACATGAACGGACAAACCGACCTATTTAGTGTTTGCGTGTCACACTGAGGTTGGCCAGATTCAGAGCATGAGATAACAAGCGATGGCATCGAGATGGGCAGATATCAAGCACGACAAAGCTTGGTTCTTTTTCGGGTGAAGCGACAAAAGTCAGGAGTATTAATATAAGAAAGATATCAGACGGCTCGACGTCCGTACAAGGATACAAAAAGCGATGCAACCTCCCTCGGTCCCATATTCCCCTAGTCATACAACACCGCAGTGTTCAAGTCCAAGTCCAACTCACGCTTTGGAGAAAAGTTTAAAAAGGACCTCTGTCCATGGATGAACAGACGTTACTATTCAGACAAGATTCCCCCAGCTTCCCCCTCCCCAAGATGACTGCTCGAATGGTGCTTTTAAAAAAGACTAAAAAAAGAAACTCATGCTATTCGCCCCGATGCCTGGGATTCCGTCCAAAAAAAAAAGGCTGAAAACAAAGCAAGAAAAACGGAGAAACTGACGGTGAGGTGGATGTTTGGGGAAATATCTTATATATCTCTAGAAGAATTTTAGGATTTTCCTAAGAAGCAAGAAGCAACTGAAGGCGGAGGCAAAAGAATCTGAAAAGCGGGGCCAACTTAGCCCACCTAATTATCTGTGGGATCGTGTAAACCTGTGCCGGGTAAGAACTGCCCCAGCAACAATCGCATTACCGTATAAAAAAAGAAGTGGTACCAGAAGTCTATTCCGCGGAATGAAATTCGTCCGAGTTTGGCAGCAATATTGTAGCATTTTCCCGGAATGGGAATGTATTTGGATCCGCGGATATGATTCAACCACCTCGGACGTGTGGCCTACCCAACCCTGAGCGTGATCATAAAATAAAACCAGAGATTCGCGAAAAAGTTGTCTGAACTCATGCGCGTAGCCCCGACACAGTTCATGGCCGAAACCACGGAGAAACTTCCACTCTTGTTTGGTTCCCCAGCAAATGCATGGTGAGCTTCCTATGACTACAACGCTCTTTAAGAACGATTTCTCTTTAGCTAGCTACGATACAAAGAAATGGCCTCCAAATCTCACCGTCGCATTTTAAAAAGATATGCATATATATGTGAGTGTGTACAATGCATTCTTGGAGTATTATCTTAGAAAATCGTAAAGGTACAAATAGACAAGCCATTTTTCCGTGTTTGATTTATATGGAAGAGAATAAATTTTATTAGTTCACGACTGGCATGTAACACGAAAAAGACCAAATTCATGTACAACATATTATAACCTGCGTTGATGGCTAGTTTCAAGGTAATTTTGATGCCATCGGACGTACGTTGTTAGCTAACATGATTGAATAATGCCTTTAAAGTAGTCTGGTTTTTATGTCAATCGCAGGAAATCATGCATCCACTCTGTCAATCTTATTCATGTCTGGAAACCGCTGGGAGCATAACATGCCCCAAATAGCAAACGACACAGAAGGGAAAGCGTTCCCAGGTTGTGCTTGTGCTTGTGCTTGCGCGTGTGGATATCTTACAACTTTAGTAAGCCCAAACGGTGATAAATAAGAGATTCGGCTAATGCAGCCTTTTATGGCACTCCTGCAATTCGTCTACACCATGCACTTCAAGAACAAAATGATCGGGTAAGCTTATTTGCATTTTTCATCGACTTCATCCAAAGCTCTTTTACTTGCGACGTTAACACGCTGCAGTTAGCTATAGCAAATTGGAATTCAATTACACGCACCAATGAGTAGATCCTTTGTGATTATGAGGTAAATTAGGAGTAAAATCCTGCTGGGAGAATTTACTATACCGCCAGAGAGAGTGATTCGGCATTGAGATTCCAATTTGCTGTGAAGAGTAAACGTCCCTGAACTTTCACATCATGTCTGTGCATTTAAATATGCTGTGCTGTTTATTCTGTCCAATTAGTAAATGTGTGGATCTCACTATAGATGGAAATTCAAGGTTATGACGAAATCTAAATTTTCCTTAGAAAAAGTTGCTTCAGTTGCTGTAGTCGGACATCTAACGTGATTCTCAGGTAGGTGCGTTCTTATTGGGTAAATTCAAGGTGTCGAATTATCCGAACTTGAACAGAGAGAATCCATGTTCAAGGTAAGGAGGCTAGTTCTATCTTCAGTTTCTGATAAAGCGCCAATGCGTACCACACATAGGCCAAACACAACTTTCCTTTAGTCAACTTCTCAATGGTCAAGACGAGCCAGGCATGCCCAGTCTTCATCTCAGACAACTCCGACTTAAAAGAGAGAGATTGAGAACATATGTATATAACAACTTATTGAGCAGGTAAACTAGGAAAACAACCGGGTAGGAAGGAAGCTGTGTAATGTAAGAGATCTATGGCCACTAGGGAAATTATGAAAAAGCACATGAGTTGTGGAAGTGGGGATCGCTACTCTACAATCATAAATGTTGTGGAAGAAGTCCTCCCCTGAGAAAGCGCCATGGTCCAGTTCCAGTTCCCATTCTACAAAGCCGCATCAAACAAAGCAAAATCGTTATTTTCACATGCTCATGAAAGTTATCCTTGCGAGGATGACCACTCTATAATACTAGCTAGTGGATTATGGTAAAGAGCGTCACGCTTCGGGTTGATAAATTGATTCCAAACAGTAAGGTGCTTAATCATCAAACTTCTCCACAACAGGTATAAGGCAAAATGGTCCATTGAGGTGGAAATTCTTGTAATAAGATAGAGATGACATATTTCATCGGGAAAATGTCAAAAAAGAAGGAAATCATGCCTCCATATACCAGCAAAAGTTCGAAGACCCATATATATAGTCATAGCGATCCATATTCCGACAAAACCGTCAGTCTTATAGAGAAGGAATGTTGGACTCTAATAATGGAGACCACAACCTGTGTATAGAAACTTATTAGAAAAAGAAAGTGATTGTATTTGGAAGTCACGAGAATTGGAATAAAGTAGGCTCTTCGTAGCAGGGATTTAGGGGCTTGTCATGGAATATGCAGAATAGGCAAAATCCAATGCTGCAAAATTGATGCCGTCAAAGACAAAAGCCAAGGAATTGATTGGTTGTGTAGCTGCAACAAACTGTTATGCACATAAAGAGGATTGAATCATTTTATGCAAGAAAACTTTTACTATAAGACATTGAGCTACTTGAGAGAACATACTAGGATGCCAACAAATATGAGATGTTGAACATTGACATCACTTGAAAATACTCCGGATCCGAATCTCAGGCGAGCACCAACAAGCAGGGCAAGACCTAGGCCGAGAACAAATCCCATCTGCATCATTTAATAGTTTAGGAATTGGAGTGTCTAGTTAGCAAACAAGACGTGTTAGCTAAAGTGCTGCGAGGGTGGATAGCACAGTGACCAACTAAATGATCAGGACAAAAAGAGGATGAGATATTTGACATTGCCGAGGTCTAGAACGATATTGATAGGAGTGGCAGCCACACTCTTGTACTTTTTTGCATCTAAGGGTGTGCATATGTGTGTGTGCCTACATGCAAAAACAGGCATGCACGATATGTATGTGCCTTTGCACGCGTCCAGGGATGTAATAAATAGAAATGCCTTTTCCATATGAATATCTTGGAGAAACAACTAGATGTCTTCTCCTGAAATATGATGTGCTAGTTTCATCTAAAAAAGAACCTTGGCATGCTACACCTCTTTGTCCCATGTATTTGGAGACAAGGCAGTGGTATGATGCTTCTATCTCTACCGGGTTGAATATGTGCACACGTTTTTGGTCTTCATGCTCGTATTTACTACTTCGTCATTCAGTCATAGTATTTTCAGATGGTTTCTTTTTTTCTCTTTGCCCTTGGGAATCTCAAAATTTACAAGATCAATTGGTTCAATAAATGATTTATCATTTATCACGATAAGTACCTATAGTACCCAAGATGCAGCCGCGGTTGCCTTGTCGTAATCTTTCTCTGCAAATGCACATGCTAGGATTGCCCATTTGTAGAGAAAAGACATGTTAGTCAATTAACACTATGGCAGAAAATTGCATATTATAACATTAAGAACTTCTATAAACAAGGATGACACCACAAAAATCATGGCCAAGAAGTTAAGATTTGAGAGTTCTAATATGTATGAACAAAGTAGTTTCCTTTATAGTAAGACGCTCTACTTCCAAAGATATCAAGAATGACAACTACCAACTAATGTGATCGATCATACTTCCTTTTCGCATTTTGCTAATAGCTAGGTGGTGAAAGAAGCTGTTTGCAAAACCTTCAAATATGCTATACCAGCACTAAAATATAACTCCAGTTCACAAATTCAACCCAGGATTGGTACCTCCGAAATCTTCCTCATTTCCTTTTAGCCTTAAATACCAAACTGCACTACGTCCTCTTTTTGACATTTTGCTAATATGCTCAAGTGGAAGGTGACCATTTTAAAGCAAGTTCCGTTGGAGATAGAAAACAAAAAAAGATTTCTTTATGCAGTACTACATTTTGTCAAGAAAGCAAACAACACTTCTAAGAAATCTCCTTCTTGTTGTTCAAGAAACTAATTGCCTCACGTACATCATTTTGCTTCCCCTAAAGATTCAAAGAAAGCCTCACACAGTCAAGAAGTACTTGTTTCGAGGAAAGTATTCAAGTAAGCAGTTTTACCTATCCAACAACAGCCAAACCATTAGCAAGAAATGATGAGCTCATCCAAACCTGCAAGCATATCTGAAATGCGGCCATAGGTGTTGGACCCAGCCGTGCAGCCATTGAGGCAGCAATAGTACACAGGATGTGACCACTATTGCCCTTGCTAATAAAAGAAATCCTGTATGAACGAACATAAGTCCTTTAAGAATAGTACTGATCCCAAATTTCATAAGAGAGTATAAAGCATTATAAACACGAAGACTGTTAAATTTGTCATTGGGCCAGCTTTTTCTGTATTGTAACACCGGCCAAGCACGTGATCATAATTTTGAACAAATATAGTATCAGTATTTATATTTTATATTAAGGACAAAGCAATAAATTTGTTTAGTTGTGAAGAACATAAATTTGTTCGGTTGATACATGTATCTTTAGGAATTTGCTCATTTAGTAATGTTCACTGACCATTCTTTAAGAACCGGTGAAATTGTAAATCTTTAAGGCTCGGAGGTAAGAGATCAACTTGTTTTATCAGTCTCCGTAGTAGAATAATAGATATTAAGTACCTAGGATAATCACAAGATACTTTAGAAACAGAGAATATAGTTGATTTTCAATTCTTGAAGACGTTATGACATGTAGATGAATGTATGAAATCAATGTGACTTCTGGATGTATAAATACAGATCAAAAACAAACAATGGATGGATGGCAAATACTCACTAAGAAAGAACATGCGCAATTGCAGCACCACTGATGCCCAAATGGCAGACAAAGATAAGTATCGGATCTAACACAATGTTTGTGAGATCTCCTGCAACTGTCACTAACCAATCAAATAAACAATCAAATAACTGACATAGCTCTTATTTTGCCAAGCCACAACGATAGACCACAGACTTCACTGTAGTTATGAAGCAACGGTATACCATACGAAATGATGACTTCATAAAGAGCGAGATGGGAAATCTGCAAAGCGTCCTATTGTATTTTATCTCCTAGCTCAAAACATGCAATATCTTTCTATTCTCATGGCTTAAGTTAATTCGAATATGAATTTGGAACACTTTACATGGGACAGGAACTACGCATTTCAGGAAGATATAACATCCTATAATTCAGTCAATCAACTGACACAGAAATACACAACTTTAGCATAACTCGCTGCCAATGGATATGTAAACTTTCACAGCAAACAATTTATGAAGGGAACTAATGCAACCAATACATATGTATACAATGGCAAAGTAGAGCGGTAACGTTATGCAATTGGCAGAACAGATTAACAGCTACTAGAAGACTTTCACCAAGATCTACAAGCTAAGACATAAGTCAACACTTGCGACATGTGTGAAAATGACTAATGAAATTGCACCTGAGTTTGTTAAGAACTCCAGACATACCTCAGCCCCAGATGGATCCAATTCAGTGGCTCCTGGGGCAAAGGACATTTGTAAGAATGCTGAGATAATTATCAGCACTGGTTGAAGAACGTCTAGGCTTGTTAAAGCTTTTAAGCATGCGATACTACTGTTGCCACACCGATGGTCAAGGAAAAAGCACATACATATGGACAAAATTTTCAACCAGTAGATGTTTGTCTTAACAAATGAGAACACATCAATATGCATGAATGCCCCATTTTCTCTTCCGATCATCCTACTGATCGATTTGTTATAATCATGAACATCACCACGTTTAAATTTTATCAGTTTTGCATGTAAGTGATATTATTATTTTTTTTGGTCGAATGATCTATTAATTAAAATAGTACTTAGAACCTCGCAGGAAAATGTGGTTCTAAATTTATATTTAAATATTTTCGCACATGCTTTGCCGTAAATGTCGCTTTGGCCGAGTGGTTAAGGCGTGTGCCTGCTAAGTACATGGGGTTTCCCCGCGAGAGTTCGAATCTCTCAGGCGACGTCTTCTGTTTTGTCTCTATTTCTTATTTTTTTTTTATTATATTTTCTTTTTTGTCTGGTTCGTTTCTTCGTCGTAGTTAGTTTCGTTCACGACTTCCAGACAGCACCTATGCAACATATGAAAGGTTCGATGCTAAAGTGGAAATCAAAAGCCAAGAAAAATGCACTTGAACACACCTCGCATACTTCGTCACGTTCAATTTGCCAGAACTGCCAACATTGGCACAAGACTTATTTATATATAACAAAAGGCACACGTACAAACAAGCACAAACACCTACATTGCACCTCGTACTAAGTACGCATGAGCTCCAAATGATGTTGGAGACATCGTAAATACTGCTTTACACTACAGAGCGGGGAAAAGAGTACAAACGGCCAAGAGGTCGCAGCTGCACAGCCGACCGGTGTTTCATCCTCGATGACTTCCCCATCAACCGCAGCAACAGTCCTGGAGTAGCAACCTCCCTTCTCATCCTTATAACTCAGCCTTTGCTCTGTTTTCACCGCTTGGTCCTTCTCTTTCCCTTCCCTCGACCCAGCTGAATTTCGACTGACGCAGTAATATCTCGACCGATCTCCCTCCACATGCTTCTCCTTCATGCTCATCTTCACTGCGGTTCCACATGCGCTCGGATCATCAGATTCCGACGGAGTCCGAGTGCTGACATTGACGTGATACTTCCTTTTCGCTTTCTTTCTGGAAATTAGCTCACCAGTTTCCGATTTCACAACCACCTCTCTCTCCGATTCAATCTCGTGCTCCACCATCGCACTCCCGCTGCAAGTTCCGTTATTTTCGTACGTTATGAAGCTCTCAAACTCGAGTTCTTGGGACACATGAGTGGTGAAATTCCCTCGGCTGGTTTTAATCCAACCGGAGAACTTGATCTTCCTCTTCGCATTCGCCTTCAATGACCCTTGGGCTTTCTCCAACACCTTTTCGTGGTGAAGAGCACGGTAGTGATGCAGTATGGAGTTCGCTTCAACTGCCGATGATTGATCGTCCAACCAAACGTGAAGATTCGCGCTTGCAAGCCAGTATGGATTGCTGTGAGAAACTCCAATGCCAAAACGGTGTGGCTTGCCGTCCAACATGGAGCCCATAATTGGTGTCAGCTCGATGTCATGAGATGGAAAACTAAATGCTCCGAACGCCAAAACTATGATTGGTGATTCTGATCCGACAATTTTGCCATCGATAGTCACGAAAACTTCCCTGAAAGCTCGATGCTCGATCTCACGAGGGACATTGGAGTACCAAAGCTCGTCGCTTCCATGAGACGACACGTACAGTTCGAGTACTACTCGGTAAGCATTGCGGGGTAGCTGAACATCCTTTGACTGGATGGTACTCTTGTTGTCGATTCTGAACCAGAATCCGCCCCCGTTGACCGGTATGATCAGATCGGGTGGTGTATCATACGAACTCTGGGGAGCTTCCTGCACCTGATATTCACTGTTTGATGGACTTGGGTAATCAGATGAAAGCAGAGAGACCGAATTGCGCTTGAAATCTTCAACCGACACTGTCGGCGGGAGGGTGATCTTATCGGAGATTACAGAGCTATAGTCATGGTTGTAGTAAAACAGAGTGACATTGACCAGGTGTGCCCACGAAACCGCAACGTTAGAGGGCCATTGGAGCGATGTAAGCATGAGAGGGATGCTGGATTGCGAAAGGATCGAGGAGTATCTGGTGATGTCCTTCCGGACCTCCCACAACCCTGCTCCGTCCGTGCTGGTACGGAGCAGCTCGGCGCCACCGAGCCAGAGGCTAAGCAAGTGGTTGGACCGGTGCGGCAAAGGTGAGGTGGCACGGATCTGGAGGGAGACGTGGGACCAGGGAGAGGGGCAGACGGACGGCGGAGAATAGAGGAATGAAGTTGGAAGGGGTAGGGGGAGGAGGGCCACAGACAGGACGCAGGATGGGGTCAACAACTTAAAGTGATCGGACGGTGAAGGATTGGCTATGAGCTCTGAGTTGGGCTGCGATGGCCTGAGTCGAGAGATCGCGGGAGGCGATGAAGAAGAAGACCACGTCTTGAGGTAACGACGGAGGAGGGAGGAGGAAGAGACATGGCCATGGTCAACCAAGAAGAAGAAAAGGAAGACAAGAAGCAGCTTCGACATATTGTTTTCTGCAGATGTTCAGAACTGAGTGGTGAAGTGTAATCACATCTTCTTGTATATAACAAACCCAGCATCGGTTAGTGTTGGCACGTATAACCTCAATAATGATGAAAAAATATACGGTAGAGCTTAGGAAGAACACTGGCAATAATGATAAACGTTATAATAGAATTCGAGAAAATAGGATGAATCGGGAAAGGTTTGATTCAGGGAGGGTGGTAATGCACGAGTTAGTCAACCTTTTGCGGGGTGTGACTTCAGTGCTAAGGATTTGCTTTGTGCGGGAAAAATTATTTAAAAAGTCCTAAAACTATTGCAACTATCCCAATTCAGTTATAATTTTTTTTTGTCAATTATGTCTTTAACATTTTGCATTCGTGCCAATTCAATCATTCCGGTTAATTTTGATCAAAAATCGCTGACTTGCAATGACTAGCACTGACGTTGCCAAATTTTAATAATTTTTTGAATTATTTATTTATTTATTTTTATTTTTTATTTCCTTATCTTCTTCTTCTTCCAACCGGTCGTCAGCAAAGGCCACCGCCACTGCCAATCCTCCACCAAGCCCAACCCCTCCATGGTCACCACCGCCACCACCGCACGCATCGTCAACTTGCTGAAGGACTCCTCCAAGGTTGAAGAGGCCCTCAAGTGCGACCTCGAGGTGTGGGAGATGTTCAGCAAGAACTTCAATCGGCTCCACACCATGCTTGACCGGAACCTCGCCTTGGCCGAGCCAGCCTCACCGTTGCTGGGCGAGGCTCACCCTCGCTAGTGGCCAACGAGGGCGCGCTTCGCCTAATGCCGACGAGTTGTTGGCTCTCGTCTCTGGCCGATCGCCGAGGTCCGGTGACCAACTGGATAAAGAAGAAGATAGGGAAGAAAATAAATAAATGAAATCAAATAAAAAAACTCAAAAGATATTATTAAGAATTACCACGTCGGTCCGACAAAGATCACATCTGCATTTCCTAACCAAAATTGACTAGATTGACTAAATTGGAACAAGTGCAATAGGCTTATAACTGAACCGACAAAAAAAAAAAAATTGGACTGAATATTAGCACAATTGCAATAAATTTAGAACTTTTTTTGATAATTTTCCCTTTGGCAATTCTTATAAAAAAAAAATGCATGTGACATGGCGATACATTTTATGAAAGGATTATATAGAGCGGAGTTTTGAAAATTTAGCGATGATTGGACCAAAAAAAGACCGTGGACTTTATTGAACATTGAAGGAAAGTTCCAAAACTACCCTTGTCACTACCCATTTAGACTGTGACTTGGTCTAGAAGTAGACGCAGTCATGCATTATATACAACAAGGTGCATATATTTTAGGGGTAATTGGTGGAGGAGGTCCCCAGACTTTTTCTAATCATCCAATCCCTAAACCTTTTTTCAAGTGATTAGGTCCAAAATTTGATGTTTTTCGTTCGAGAATTGGTCCTTCCATCTAAATTATGGACAGAAATGATGACACAGCCATAAAGTCACCTTTAAATATTAGAGCTTTCTCACAAATATCGTATTGGCTATCATGTGGAGGCTTCTTGCCTCGTCTTTTTGAATTATTAACTACATTTGTAATGTTAAGGATGCCCCTAAACTGTTGTACATCATTTGCATTATAATACTTATATTTTACACCGAAAACAAAAATATTAACGTGACATTTAGAAAAAAATAATTAGAATAAGGAATATTGAGAAGCAAAAGAAATATTAAAAATTAGATAAAAGGTTATCTGGAAAGAATATTAATAGTAAGGAAATGGGAAATGCTTAAGTAACAGTCACCACCGTTGCTAGTGAAAGTAGACTTGTAGGCCACAAGATGTAATATAAAAAAAGGCAACCGGTTGCTCACATACCACACTGGTGCTATGCTAGCAGTTCAATTGAATGCCCACATACCACCGTTACTGATGGTGACCGTTCTCCTAGCACCACCCTGAGGAAATCTAACCCGGGTAACGCGAACGGGGCCAGATTTAGTTGTATGGTTATTCAACTATTGGCTTCCTGTTCAATGTCAACGAAGAAGTGCTGCACGGGACTCTCTCGATTTCGTAATATGGAGATAGAATAATGTGCCCACCCTTCAACAAGCATGAATGAGGCCTCAAATCCGCTCCTTTTCCGGCACATAACATCTCGGTTACGTCACAAGAAAACAATATCTTGTGAATCCTCTAATTCCAACGTCGACGTTCATCTTTCCCAATAGGAACATGTACTCATCACATTGCATGTTGATCAATCCAGTTCCTGACTAGGCATGCGGAAGAAAACTAGAATGAGATTGAAGCTGGTGAAGGAGCCAATCCAATTCTTGACCCGAAAGCGGGTCAAGCAAATGGTGATGGATATAGGCCGAATATCGCCGCCATTCAATAACGCCTCTCGGGTCTGTTTCAGCAGATACCGTAGAGAATCGACAGCGATGCAATAACAATTGATCTCCTTATTCTGATCCTCTCCTTCTACTTAGCTTCTGTGTGCCTTACTTTTTGGTTATTTATGGACAAGTCCTAGTAAATAAACATTGTGTGCAAGGAGGCCCCGGCAAGTTGGGGTTTGCGCAGCTAATCGTGGCCGGTGATTGTGCAACATGATATGTTCTGCTCCTCGAGGTGATGCTCCATTTTCGGGGATGAGTTTTTGGCCGGGCAATATACAATACAAATATAACTCCATTTGTCTATATTGAAGGACTATCATCTGGTATCCGCACATACTTTTTACATGTCCATTTGTATGCATTGGATTTGCGTCCTTAAATGTTCCGCCCATACTCTCTATATCTATCTCTCTTGGTGTGGAGCTGACATTTACGATTAGATTCATTTATTGTGAAGGGCGTTGACAATTTACTGCTATTATTAACAAGTTTAGATAATTGAGATAATAGGATACTAGATTCGAGAACATCACTTGCTGATTTCACTAGCTCATTCGATATATAACTTTTTCAGAAACAATTTTATCCCATGACGTCTAAAAGCGACGGAGATTAGGTTTGAGTAGGAGATTTATCTAGATCAGTTTCTATTTTACTTAGGTGTTATATCCGGTGTGTGACTCAGTACCCCTGGGTCTCGTGTTTGAATGGCGGTACCTACACTTCACTAGACTTTAGATAGATCGTAGTTGTTATTCGAGTGAGTTTCGAGTTAGGGTCTTCTTTTATTATTATTATTCTTATTTTTGTTGATTGAACATTTTATTAAGCTGCACTCGAGGGGTACAATATTGTCCCTGATTGTTCTAGGTTTACGTAGTAACAATGTCTATGGACGGAGCACCTTGTTACTAATTAGTTTATGGATGCGAAGTTGGTGTACATGGTGTTGAATGAAAAAAAATACTGTCATAAATCAATGGTAGAGGTATGTATGATTAAAAACTGTAAATTGGCGCCGCGTTATAAACATGTCTTTTCAAATTCATCGCAATTTTTTTCCTCCTCTATGAAAAAAGAAATATTCAAGCATTGTCACATTTCTCCGTAAGTAATTGCTGAAATTTGTGAATTGCCCTACAAGCATCTGTCTGTTGTTCGGTCAGTGAAGAGAGAGAGAGAGATGCTTAATTTGAAAGCTTTGTTTCCATGATGATGCCTTACATGAATCTCAACCTCCACGAATCCATGTTGGCATTATTTGCTTGCTTTACATGAATCTTGGTACAGTATTTCACCAAACTAAACTTTTATTCTGCCTTCCTACACATCTGGAGTAATATTCACATCCCTTCCCTACCAAGAAACCTTTCAAATGAAACTGATGTACAAGAAAACGAAAAATACGTGAGCTTGCTTTACCTCACAGTTGCAATTCAAGCTTCCGTTGCTGTGATCTCCAACATCCAAGACCTCTCATTGTACAGAATCTCGGTCCGCTGAGGGAATCATACACGAGAGAGGAAGAGACTTATTGTATGAAACAAATAGTAAAAACAGAAACTTCTCTAGTATGTGTGTGTGGGTGTAGTTCTTTCATTATTCTGTAAAAGGAAAATTGATGGGGTAGGTCGAGAGATGGAGAGAGAGGAAGGAGGAAGGGTTTTCTCTTATGGGGTGGGGGAAAAAGAAGGAAAATGGGGAGTTAGAAATCAAGAAAAGGGAAGGAGGGCAAATCATCCATCAGACCCTCCAAGTCCCATTCCCCGATTCTCAAGTTAGCTCCTTGCAAATTATTCCCAAAACCAGACATGTCGTCCTCCACTTTAAAACTAGCAGTAGTGGTATTGCTTAAGCAACTATCATTGTTGTTGGAGAAGCTGTTCTCTCCTTTCCCATCCATGCCGCAACCCATCGATCTGTAATTATTCCCCTCAGTGGTTGTTGTGCTACTGGCTAGTGGAGGAACGGAAAAATCACTTCCTAAAAGCCCCACTTTTGCATGCTCCAAATTCATATAACCTGAATTATCTCCCATACTGGCTTGTGCAATGCTCGAGGGGAAGGTGAAAAACTCTACTCCTTCCCATGTGTCACAGCGGTTGTTGAGTATAGGGAACGGATCGAACTGGTTTGGCGCGGACATATTGTCCATCGAGGGGAATGGTGGGGGCGATGAGTCCATGCACCTAGCTAAGACGTCATATTGTGCTTGAAAACTAGGCATAATCCCCGCAGCTATGTCTCGTGGATCGGATAACTCGCTGTCATTTGGCGAGGATGTAGCAGAGTTCATCTTTAGTCTCTTCTTCAGAGTAGAGTTCCAAAAATTCTTTATTTCATTATCGGTTCTTCCAGGAAGTCGTGCTGCGATCTGAGACCATCTGAATTTACAGCGACATGTGTAGTATGCATCAATGAAACAGTCATGAGAAATAATGAAATAGATTAGAAGTTCCAGAAATTTTCTTCAGTTCATGTTTGGACATTTCGTTTAGTTAACAGCGATATAATAGCTGGAGATGGTAGTAACAATGCTGGAAAGAAACTGATCATCATTTTAAATATTAAGTTGCAAAGTAAAGTTGGTTACTACATAATCCCATCCTAGGAATGAAAAAGAGGATGAGAATATTTCATCATTTATTTGTGGTTGTGACATGAAAAATAAGGGTGGCATGCAATGTAACTATATTCTTCTGGTTCAGATAATGCCAATGATTTTTAGCAGTTAAAAAAAAAATCTATACCAGTAATAATAAAATTCTACCATACGTTTAAGAAGTAATGTCCTAAAAGATATACCGTCACTAATTTTTAACATGCATCACGTTCGTTTACTGAGAGAGAGAGAGAGAGAGAGAGAGAGAGAGAGAACCTGTTGCCGAGAATGTTGTGCAAATGGACAATGAGCTCTTCCTCTTGGGGAGAGAAGGCACCTCGCTTTAGGTCGGGCCTCAAGTAATTAATCCAACGGAGACGACAACTCTTGCCGCATCTCTGTAAACCGGCATTCCGAGCAATGTCGCTCCAACACCCTTGTCCACTGGTCAACATATACCTCATCAGCTTCTCATCTTCCTCTGGTGACCACAAACCTTTCCTCAGCTTGTTATTATGAGGGTTGCTGCTCACTTTCTCTTTAATCCCCATTGCCATTCCCATGGTCTCACTGGGCTTCCTCATTGTTGGATCCAGCTATATCTTTCTTTTCCTTTCCTTCTTTTTAACTATCTTGATGGAGATGAGAGGAAGCTCTATATATCTATAGGAGGCATACATGGTGCCCTTTATTTGTTATGACACAGAGAGAGAGAGAGAGAGAGAGAGAGAGAGAAGAGGCTTTCAAGAGTGGCAATGGTGATGATGATGGCGACGGTTGTGGGGTTTGCTTAGAAATGGGATATTATGCTCTCTCATGATACTATTATCTAAGCTTTTATCATTGTTTAATTACCTGCATTCACCAGAAAGAGGGGTAGAGTAGAGACAATACGTCTGAGAGAATAACAAGATGTCACAGTCACGATTAACTGGCTGATGGGGGAAGTGAGATAGGTGTATAACATTGAGTGGATGATTGATGGGAAGAGTGGGAAAAACGGATTGGAGGGGGACCTTTTCTTGTTTCTGGGATGCATTATAATTTGGAAAGCGAAGTTTGGTCTTCTTGTCTTTGACTCAATCTTGTCCTTTTCGGCCTTCATTTTTCTTCACTCATAAGGTAATCATCTCTTTTGTGCCTCTCCCCGTGTGTGAGGCAAACTACCATTTTTTGCTTCCGCTTCACATTTATTCATTCTCTCTCTCCTCTCTTTCTCTCAAGGACAACAAGAGAGAGAGTGAAATTGCTTTTGGCTACCCTTACCTGTGATCATGAAGCCAAGTTTCATGTTCGACATTTGTTTGTATCCCTTTTGTATTGTTTGAAATGACAACCTAACATGCTTCAAAAGCACATTGAAGCAACTGTTAAGTGTATATTTATCTACAAAAGTAGAGAGAGGGAGGCAGGCTCTACAGATCTCATGATTCGATCCCCCTAAATCAAGTTGAAAGCATGTTCCAGAAATGGAACTCTTATGGAGGACCTTTTCTTGAATATTCTATTCGCTGCAGAAACATTTTTGGCATATAGTTGTCACTGCTCTTTGGAAAAATTACAACAACAGAAACGTACCGTAAGACGAATGTCATATATCAAATGCTGCTATCTCAAACTGCATTCATTCCTCTCTGCCAACAGGTCCATTTCTTGTTGACCTTTTCCGCTACGTATATGGGGTCCCTCGCAATTTTCAACCTAGTGTTTCAGTCTAGTCTCGCCATTTAAGCAGCATTACATAGTACTTCATTTACTGTTTACTTGGAAAAATTACCAAAAAAAGTCATAAACCTATGGAAAATTTTCAAAAAAAGGGCCTCAAGTGCCATCATTTTCTCAAATAAAGACCTAAAGTGGATCTTGTTTCAAATAAGGGCCTAAAGTGCCCTCATTGTCTCAAAGTATGGCCTGAAGTACATATTGTTTCAAATAAGGGCCTGAAGTGATTATATTAGTCTCAAAAAAGGATTTGAGTTACTTTAGTTAAGGACATTTTGGTAATTTACGGTTTCATTTTATTTTTTCTATTTTTCAAGAAATTTTGAAAAAAACTAAAACTAAAACTAAAAGGAAAAATAATAATAAACACAAGCGGGAGGACCGACCTCCCGCCTATGGCCACCGCCCCACCTACCCGGCTCCGATCTCGGCCAATGGCCATGGCCCTTAGCCGAACTTGGGTGAGGACTCGGAGGCCGGTCCTCTTCGAGGCGTTGGTGCCCCCGACGACCGGACCTCCCGCCCGTGTTCTTTCTTTCTTTTTTTTAACTTTCTATTTTTGTTTTTTGTTTTAATTTAATTTAACAAAAAATTAGATTAAATTTATATTTTTACAAAAATGCACTTGATCGGCCGGAAAATTTGGCCAATCGGCTAGTCGGCGAGGTCGGGCTCTTATTTAAAACAACCATAGCCACTTTAGGCTCTTCTTTGAGACAATAACGACACTTCGGACTCTTATTTGAAACAAAGTGCACTTGAGCTCCTTATTTGAGAAAATGAGAGCACTTAACGCCCTTTTTTGAAATTTTTCCTAAACCTATTGCAATTATGTCAATTCGGTCTTAAATTTTTTTTTTTTTTTGTTATCAATTGAGTCATCAACTTTTTGTATTTGTGTCAATTCAGTCCATCCGGCCAACTTTGACCCGCCGACATTAATGTGGACGCCACCCTGCAATGACGTGACAAGTGGCAATTTTTAATAATATTCTAATATTTTTTTGAAATTTCATTTATTTTTTTATTTTATTTCATTTTTTTTTCCCCTTCTTCTTTCAACCGATCATCGGATCGATGACCGGCTAGAGGCGAGGGCCAATAAGGTCGACGCTCGGCCTCGCCCAACCATGGCGAGGCTCGGCCTTGCAAGATGGGCAAGGCTCAACCTCACCGACCGGTGCTAACATGAAAATTTTTAATATTTTCTTTAAATTTTTATTTCTTTTTGCTTTTTTCTTTTCTTTCTTTTTTTTTCTTCTCCTTCTTCCTCTAGCGGTCGCTAGATCGACCACCGACTAGAAGCGAGGGTTAGTGAGGTCGAGCCCGCCGACCACCGGCAAGTTTCGACCTTGCCGGCCCTCGCCTATATCGGCAACCGGCCGGAGGAAGAAGGCAAAGAAAAAAATGAAAAAGAAATAAATATTATAACAATAAATTAAAAAATTATTAAAAATTATCGCATCAAGATCGGTCGGCCAAAATTGGCCGGATGGATTGAATTAGCACAAATGCAAAAGGTTTAAAACTCAATTGCAAAAATTAAAAAGTTTATGACTAAATTGGCACAATTACAATAAGTTTAGAACTTTTTTGATAATTTTCTCCGATCTAATCACCATCAATCAACTAAATTCCAAAGTTGCTCCACAAAATACCTAAATTGATTAAGACAGGTCCTTGAAGCAGCATCCAATGATTCTGACAGGTCGATGTAGAAGCTCGTATCGATTTATCAGGTACCCCTCCTCATTTCCTTTGATTTCCATGATTCCCATCTTTCACTGTGATATCCTTTTCTCACCTAATCTCTCCGTCGCTCATGCTAACAAGTTACAACATCATGGGAAGATGATTGAAAACGTCGAGTGAATGATAGTCAGCCCAAATCCTTACGGAGGAGGGTATATGGATGGATCCCCGGCTCCACTGATTGAGACGTCCTGAATTTACTGAGAAAAAGTGGAGGGGGAAACTCTCAAGCTACTCAAAAATTGTTTAGAATGCTCTGCTTTGTCCACAACTGTCCTGGAAAAATCTGAAGGTTCACGCTTATGAGCACGTTCCAAGCAATCTCTCTACTTGGCTAAGAAGACAAGAAATAAGACCCCCCCCTTTGGTGACACCTCGGAACCTGCATGCATTCTCCGAGGATGGATCGACCATGTAATTAACGAAAGGGATGCGTCAGCATTCTCGGATATCATGTGAATGCAATGGGCGCCTGACAATGCATTATTAAGAGCATATGCAATTGGCTTCTTTTGGCCAACATCGTCTCTCGACCGTGAGTATCCATCAATTAACAGTAACTAAGGGTTTGTCTTTTTGAGGAAAAGTGCTTAACCCGAATTGATTTTTCGTACTTTCATCCATTTGAGTCTCCAAAAAAATGAGTCAACAGAAAATACTTTTCGGCCAATGAAGATTTTGATGTATAAATTCGCGAAAGTGAATTCCTCAATTGGAAGATGTGCAAACAGTTTTCGGAATTCTCCACTTGAATTTTAAGATAGTTTATTTTATTCTTTTATTATATTATTTTTTTAATGTTTCATTTTTTTAATCTAATATTTAATATTTAATTTGTATAATTTTTTATTTTTATTTTTCTTGTTCTTTGTTATTTTCCTTTTCCCTTGGCAAGGCTCGACCTCGCCGGCAAGCTCAGCCTTGAGGTTCACCCGCCCCATCTGTGGCTGGTCATTGGTTGTCATCGAGGCCCAACGAACGCTGGGAAGAAAGGAGGAAAAATAAAGAAAAAATAAAGAAAAAAAAATATGACTTTTTTTTTGCCTCTTCAAGTTGAAATCATTTTCCAAATGAAATCCAAACACCAGAAAACATTTTTGGCCGCATTTCATTAAACAAAGAAAAACTAACCATTTTCCTGAAAAGTATTTTTATTTATCATGAAGTTTTCCGCGAAACCGCACATTTGTTTTGCGAGAGAACTTCATGAAAAGATCCAGAAATATTTTCCTTTATTTATTGATGTGTAACCAAAAATGTTTTCTGGTATTTGATTCTCATTTAAAAAATGATTTCAACGTCATGACTTCATCATAGGCCAAAAAAATAAGAATTTTTTTTTTATTCTACCTTGTCGGGCACCGGGCCACGGCGAGCTAGGCCGAGTCTCGCCAGGCTAGCTTGAGGTCGGGACTCACTAAGCGAGCGGAGGCCGAGCCTCACCGACCCACACCTGTGGCCGATCACCGGCCATCGCCAAGGCCCAACGGCCAACGAGGGGAAAAAAAGAAAAAGAAAAGAAGAAAAGAAAAAAATATAATATTAAATTGTTAAAATGCAATATTAAAAAATTAGAGAGGAACAATTCCACAAACTGTTTTCACTTCTTCAGATTTGGGAATTCACTTTTCAGTGCACATATCTCTTTATTTTACTATGTTATTAGTTATAAGGGTGGGAACTAGACCAGACCACTCGAAAAACCAGTTGGTTCCCAGCTCCAAATTTTTGGAACCTGTTTGAACAAGTCCAGTTTCCAATTCCAAGTAAAGACCCTTCCGGGAATTAGACCGGTTTTAGAACCGACTCTTAGCTACATTAAAAATAACATAATTTCTCTCATGTAAGTCTAACTCTTCCTCGCCGTATTTCTTTTTTCTTCATTCTATGTCGCCTCTCTCTTTATTCTTTAGAGCAATATTCTTATGAATGAATGGAGAATGAAGTTTAAAATTTTATTTTGATGAATGGGGAATGGTGTTATAATTTATGTTTTATCTACGTGTTTGAACTTTTTATTGAATATAATTGTACGTGACTATGTGCTTGAACTTTTCATTCTTTATAGTTGTCCATGACCACATGTTTGGCGGATATGGATTTATGTTGATCATTTTTTACTCTGACCCCGTTTTGTTGCCCATATTATTTTGATGTACAAAATGAAATCAAAAAAAGGAATAAAAAAGACACGTTCTTGGGTAGACCCTAAAATAGGACCATAAAAGCAGGGGAGATTCTAGAACCGATTCCGGAAAAATAAGATAGATTCTAGGTTCCAAAAACTAAGAATAGGTTATAATAGACCAACCTGGAACCGATCACCCCTAATTAATTAGGTTTATCAGATTGTAAGCGGTGGTGATGATCTTCAAAAGATGGACAGAAACATTTTCTTGAACTCTCTCATCTATCCTAATTATGTTGGCTGAAATTTCCTTGCTCATTCCTTGCCTCCTTGTGTGATTCACTTCCTAATTCAGAATGTACATGCAATGCACATGCTTCTATTCGGCCAAGCAAAGGAGAAGAGGAAAGTCCCTGTCAAGGCCCGGCTCATACGGGCTTAATCTTGACAATTCAAATAGGTTTAGGGCCAAAATCTAAGATTGAGTCCCACGTCGGGCCAATTTAAATGAAATCCACAGGCGGGAATATGTTTCATTCAGATGGAAATGTCTGTACTTTTTAAATGCGGAAAATAATACGAATGCCCAAATTTTGCCATATTGATATTTTTTGTTGAGGAGTCAAATTCTATCGTTGTTGACAGATTCGGTCCCTAATTCTTTTTGGTATGCAGGAGAAGTAGAGATAAGTGCACCGGAAATCTTAAAACTTGTCGTGAAAATTCTCATCCCGGATCATTGGCCGATTTGACAAGAGTATATGCTACCCATTGAGAGCAACTGTTTTGGAAAGCTGTTTTCAGCTAGGCCAAAGCCTCAAGTGATTCTGAATCACTGGACAGCTATTACAAGACAAAAGTTGCCTCTAAAGGAAACTCGGGCACTAAAACTTGGGGACATGTGACATTATCTCAAAACGGACGAGATACGTCAGTATGCCGATTGCTCTTCTTCGAAGTTTCACTTGTTTCCGAAAGCAGGCAAAGCATTATGATCGTAATGACAAAACTCAGAAACTCATCTACCGTTCTTTGAAAAGGAACCACCTGTCAAATCTTTCACAAGTGGAAAAAGCTCATCTACCATTCTGTGGAAAGCTACCATCCGTCATGCGGAAGTTATGTATATAAACTAGTCACGATGATGAATAGCGCATATTATTTTAAAGGAACAGCCGCATGAAGAGACATGTAGAACTCCCGCACAAAGTGGATCCTGCTCTACATGGCATTGAGAGAGAGAGAGAGAGAGAGAGATGGACACCCAACCAGCCACAGTTCAGAGAAGCCATGCCGTTTGTATCCCATCTCCATACCAAAGCCATATGGGAGCAATGCTAAAACTGGCAAAACTTCTCTATGCAAAAGGTTTCTCCATATCCTTCGTCAATACAGAGTACAACCATCGACGCTTACTCAAGTCGAGAGGCAATCAAGCCCTGGATGGACTCCGTGGCTTTCAGTTCCTCACCATCACTGACGGCCTTCCTCCCACGGATGCAGACTCGAGCCAAGACCTCCTTGCTACATCTGATGCTATCAGAAAGAACATGTCTGCTCCATTCTCTGATCTCATCTCCAATCTCTACCGCACCTCATCAAGCTCAGATTTTCCACCAGTGACATGCATTTTCTCCGATGGATTCATGTCATTTGCCACCAGTGATGCTGCTCAAGAGTTCGACATCCCAATAATAAGCTTGTGGACAGTTCCCGCCTGCGCCTTCATGGGATTCAAACAATACCGGACACTGAGGGAAAAGGGTCTGGCGCCATTAAAAGGTACAAGGCAACCAACCCAGCGATTAGACTCAATGATTAAGCAGCTAACATGTGTGTGGTGTATGCAAACAACTATGTGCCCGCCCACCTGAGGTTTAGCTTGAATTTACCTGGCCCTAGGTTACAGGTATTTCTTGAGCCCTAGGTTTAACCACCTAAAACTAAACTTCCTCGTGTAAAGGAAGAGGGTTTTTTTTTTTTCCTAGTATGATATCCATGTAAGACTGAGAATATCACGTTTGATGCAGATACCAGTTACTTAACAAACGGCTATTTGGACATGGTAATTGACTGGATTCCAGGAATGAAAGACATTAAATTGTGGGATTTGCCAACCTTCCTTCGTAGCACGGATCCCGATGATATTGTGTTCAACTTTACCATGGATGCCACTGAGAGAGCAAATACAGCCTCAGCAATGATCTTTCATACCCTTGATGCCCTTGAATCAGAATTGCTTAATGCTCTATCATCCATGTATCCTCGTGTTTATGCAATTGGCCCCCTCTCGTTACTTCTCAATAAATTAGTGAAGGAAGAGAGCCCCCTGAAATCTATAGACTGCAATATGTGGAGAGAAAATTCAGAGTGTCTTCGATGGCTCGACTCAAAGGAACCAAACTCAGTCCTATACGTTAATTTTGGCAGCATAGCTATCTTGACAAGAGAAGAACTTATCGAGTTTGCAATGGGATTGGCCAACAGCAAACATCCATTATTGTGGATAATTAGGCCCGACCTTTTAAGTGGGGATTCGGCTGTTCTTCCCCTTGAATTCATTGAAGAAACAAAAGGAAGGAGTATGCTTGTAGGTTGGTGTCCACAGGAGGCAGTTCTTAACCATTTTTCAGTGGGAGGGTTCTTAACACACTGCGGATGGAACTCTATAATCGAGAGTGTTTCTGCAGGAGTTCCAATGATTTGTTGGCCATCTTTTGGGGACCAGAGGACAAACTGCACTTACGCTTGTAGTAAATGGGACATTGGTTTGGAGTTATCAGGTGCGGTCAAGAGAGAGGAAGTGGAAAGCCTAGTGAGGCAATTGATGGATGGAGATAAGGGAAAGCAAACGAAGAAAAGAATCGCGGAGTGGAAGAAACTAGCAGAGGAGGCAACAGAACCAAATGGGTCATCGTCCATAAACTTTGACAAGCTGTTGAATGAGCTTCTAACTTAACTACATAATCAGATGTCTGTTTGTGCAACGCTGCTACAACAGACAATTCTTGTTCACAGCAGCATTGTGCTTTGTTTATGAGTAACTGAGAAGAGATGTATTCAGATAGTTTGTGTTTCAAGAAGTTTGAAGACTAACTAGCTCATCTATCCTAGTACCCCACAAGAAGAGATGTCTTTCCTACACCCATCTTCTGCTCTTCACGCTTAGTCATAACTTCAAAGATATCTATTAGCATGCTTTTCTCCTGGTTTTCACACACAACGACAGCCGTGGATTTGTTGTATATTTCATGGTGGGGGTCAAAACCTGTAAAAACCTCAAGGCTCATGCTTATGACCAATTTCCTGGCAATTCGCCCCTTGGCTAAGAAGACTTAAAAAAAGACAAAGACACTCCCTTTTCTATGTCATCTTGGACCCTGCATGCATTCTTCAAGAGTATTGACCGTCTCAGTAAATGGATGACTGATCATACTAGGATTTCATGTGAATGAAAAAGCCCACAAAAGGACAATATGAAAATCTGCAGTTTGCATCTTTTGGCCTATGCGGTTGATCGACTGCGAATCCACCACAGTTAAGAGTGAACTGTAGCCAGAGAATGAGGAAATCAGCATCTTTCTGATTCATGAAATTCAGTTTGAATACCAGCAGGCGTGGCCTGGCTCGGATGACAACATCTGGGCTTTTGATTGAATACCAACATTTGTGACGCCCGGAAAATTCCGACTTTGTAAATTTACCCGAATTCAATAAAAAGGAAGATAATTGAATTTTAGTCGGTGCAAATTTTTGGATCAAAAGGACGAAAGTGACGAATTTGGAGGAGTCCCGAAATTTTGTTCGGTTTCGATTGGGTCTCGAAACCATGGTCGCCGCGACTTTGGATTTTTAATTCTCGCGCCAAAACTTCTTCCGGACCAAACCTAGCCTTTGAAAATCCAAATTTCAGTGCCAATCGGTTGAGCCAAAAATTCGATCAGTCCCGATTTGTCAAATTACAGAACCGCCCTCATATATTATTTATGTGAGACGAAAGAGTTTAATTTTGAAGAGACTTGTGGGCCCCACCCAGTCAAATCTGGTCAGCCCACCTCAGTCAAAGCCAGTCAACATTTTCTCTCTCCTCCCTCTTTTCTCTCTCTCTCCCGCTGCAGCCTTTCTTTCCCTCTCCTGTTCACCCGCGCGACCCCCTCCCTCACCGAACAAACATCCTCCTTCCTCCGGCCGATTTCGTGCGACCACCACCACCATCCGCCTCCAGCCTCCTCTGCCGCCCCTTCGCCGCCCCTTCGCCACCTCTTCTACCGCCGTTCGCCGCCGGGAAGCTCCGGAATCAGCCCCGCCCGGCGCCTGCTCTGTTTCGGGTTCAGGGCTGCCCTAGCTGCTCCGGCCGCCCCGAGCCGCTCCCGACCGCCACCTACCACCATCCCATCTCCCTCTCTACCTCCAGAAGCCACCCCACCGCCGTGAGCCGCCGCAGAGCCGCGATTCAGCCCCAGAACAGCCCCGGCGACCCACCTGCCCTGTTTTTGCGTCGCCCAGCCACCGCCTCTGTTCCGGCGCCCTCCGGCCGATTCCGGCCACCCCAAACCACCCCGAGCGACCACCCTCGACCCCACATCTTTCCCCAAGGCCACCGGAGGTTGGTCGCAGACGGTAGAGCCCCGATTAGCCTGGAAACCACCTCCCCTGTTTTGGCGTCACCCCTGCACCGGTTCTGCTCAGCCACTGTTTGGCCGCCTCCGGCCACCTACCGCCGCCACCGGCGCCACCCACAGCTCCCCCGGACACCACCCGACCTTGGCGAAGTTTTTCCCCAGCCTTTGGCCGCCCGGAACCACCCCAAAACAGCCCCAAAGCCACTGTTCCCCCTGTTTTTCTCTGTGCGAGTACTGTTCATCGCCGGCCGGTCACTGTTCCGGCCAGCTCCGGCCACCGGCCGCCACCCTCGAGCCCCGTGCCACCTTCCCGAAGTGTCGCCAGGTCTTTGGCCCGCCTTTGACCAAATTAGAAGCCCGGAGTTAAGTGGATCGGGCGGTGTTTCGTCGTCGCCGTCGGGCCGGGCCGAGTTCGCATCGCCGCCGCTCGAGTTGAGACCGTCCGAGCAATTAAAAATTGTGAGTTAGCCCCTAACTCTTGGTTAGGACGCTAATTGCGTTCGGATTAGATTAATTAGATTATTAGGTATTTAGGTAGCTCGATTAGGGCCGGTATAGGTTAGAAACTTGGTTTAGGTTCAATGGCCCTAATTGGTTAAGTTAGTCTAATTAGTTAGGATTTTATGCCTAATTAGATTTGATTGATTGATTGATCCGATTGTTTGAATTGTTTGATCGCGAGCGAGCGATAAGTCAGAGACGAGTGCGCAATTGGAATTGAAATTGGGATTAATAATTGACCGGCCGCAATTGATTAATTGAATTATTGAATTATTGGCCGTGAGTGCCGGTTTGCTCGTTGATTGCTGTAGGGGTCCGATTAGAGGTTAATCGCCCCAAATTGCTTGGTATGTCGGTCAATTTAAATTACGCATTCATGTGACCACGTATGAGATAAAATTGCATGTTTTTGCACGAAAACGGCCTTTGGCCAAGTATTTGAACATGCGAGTGAGCATTCGACCTAAATCCAAAAAATGAACTGATTGGTTGTCGAAGTGCCCGAGTGGTCACATAATGAGATAATTCCGACGATCATTGTCTTCTAGTCGTTCGGTCCCGGCAATCATTGTCTTCCGGTTGCTGGATGCGCGTCGATCATTGTCTTACGGCCGTACGTTTGCCGGTCGCAGCTTGTGATGGGCCGAAACCTTTTTAGGATTCCCGTTAGCTCCGTGCCATGTCGACAATCATTGTCTTCCGGTTGATCGAACGGAGTCACATGGACTATCAGACGCCGTCGCCGGAAGTAAGGGACGATGCCTGGTCCCGCCAGGAGAGCACCAACCGATTAGTGTGCTAGACCTACGGGTCGGATCCGATAATAAATGGATTACGTGTGGTGTCCTG
The DNA here is from genome assembly GCF_020921035.1 of Rhodamnia argentea. NCBI lineage: Eukaryota > Viridiplantae > Streptophyta > Magnoliopsida > Myrtales > Myrtaceae > Rhodamnia > Rhodamnia argentea. The sequence goes on along the minus strand of NC_063154.1, from coordinate 211,256 downwards.
TGCATGCAAGTGCTGTGATGCTTTGCGGTGATGAATTGATTTGATTGGGTGATCGTTGAGTCAAGTCCGCATTGCATTACGTGTGGCTTGGAGGGTAAGTTGCCTATGATTGAAATATCCGTTACGTGCTCATGTGATTGCTTTTTAGGGTGTCTGAGCGAATCAACATCCTAACCGGGCTTAGGCGTTGGCTCACCGAGATTAATTTCTCACCCCGTCGTGGTTAACAATTTTCAGGCAAGGCTGAAGGCCGTGGACGTTGAACCGAGAGAATTGTGGTAGGATTTTTGGGAATAGACGAGGGATTAACTTTACCCGACCTCGTGTCTTTTTGGGGTCCTAGTGAGCCACCCCGAAGTATGGGGTTGTATATATTTTCTGTTGCTCGGTAGGGTTAAGATTAGTCTGCTTTGACTGTTTAATGAAATTGTTTTTGGCGAATTAACTATGTTAATTTTCTTGCTAAACTATCTTTGCTGAAATTATTGTCCGGGAGATTTGCACGTTCCGCATGCGCCGTAAATTCATAGGTCGATAGCCTACTTGGAACGCTATCATTCATGACCCGAGACGAGTAAGGTAAGGATGTCGCGAGCTCGAGAGTCGGGGCGTGACAACATTCGCATTGCACTTAGGCACTGTTGACAATTTTTCTTTTTTTTATTATAACATGTCCATGTCGAATAAATTTCATTTAAATTGGCCCGATCATGAATTGCACTCGAATTAGCCCCTCATTCTAAATAATCTTGAATTTAGAACTCAAACTAATTTGAGCTTCCAATACCACATCTACACAAACCATGCTCCGGTGATGCACTAGGCCACATCCTTTCGGCCTGGTCAAAGCTTCCACATTAGTAGCAGGCGCCTTTTCGGATGGGAAACAACACCAACAAGGTAAGAGTTAGTTGGCTGCCCATTTTTGAGAGACAGAGGAAGTCCTGCGTTGTTGGGGTTCCGAACACCCTCGGGTTGCGGTTTAGCCTCGACAACATGCGAAACCCGTCCAAGCGTGACTTGACTCGAAGGTTGTCCAGGCCAGAAACTTGGGCTCGTCGGGGTGTTTGGAACAGGTATGAGTTCAAATGACTTCATCCCCGAGAGTGTGCTTGTCCCTTTTTTGCTGTTTTTCGTTTCAGTTTGTTAGCTTTCTTCAATGATAAGTGGATGGACATGTTGGGTTGACTGTGTTTGTACTCTGTCTTGAGAAGTAAGGGAAAAATAGTGTGGCACAATGAGAATATTTTGCTATAGTATACAAATGCAGTAGAGAGAAACAAAAAATGTTCAAATCTGCGCATCGCTCTTTGCATGTCATATGTGCAAACCATCATAGGAACTATATTTTTGCAGTTAAATTAGCTCTCGTGTGTTTGTCGAGAAGAATTAGTGTTGGTCTATTGATGTATTTCAAATAATTTCTGAATTTAAAGTTGATGAATTTGTCAATTTTCTTTTCTCGTTTCAGTTATGTGATATTGCAACCTGTCACTTGGTAATGAACTCATGTAATATTTTTCTGACAGTACAATTTGTTTGTCAATGTTGTTGCATCTGTACAATAATGAGCCCTTGCAAATAGAGCAAGCGATGTCTTTTACAAGCTCAGTAACCTGAGTAGTCGGATCCAAGCCTACGTGATCGATAGTGTGTGCCAAATGAATTTTATCACATTTTCAAGTAACACTTCGAGTAAGCAACGATTATTGCATCCCTGTTTTTGTTGTTTCAATCATTCTAGTCATCGGAGCTAGTGTTTCATGTTGAGAAAACCTTCCTTCTGAATATTTTGATTTTGACAAAACTATTTTTATTTGGAAAGAATATGTTTAATGCAAATAAATTTTATGTTGTAGGAATGAGCAAGTGAACTAAAGCTTATATTGTTCCAAATCTGATGTTCGGACTCAAATAATAGTCGTCATGTATTTGCTTCTTAAGTATTTGAAGTCTTGTATTTAGATGGAGGAAGACATTGCCTCTGAAGACTTGATCTAAAGACGATTTATGTAACACTTTAGCAGTGACTTTATTAAAGCTCTAAGTCACTGTTTTAATATGTTCGATTCGAGAGAGTCTCTACTTCTAAATATTACTTATGAACTATGTTCAGATTCTACAATATCTTTCTTACGACTTCTAAAGACCCACGTTTGGCGGGTTTCCGGTTTGACTCATTTATTTATGGAAGTCTGTAATCTTTTATTGATAAAATTATTTTCCAATCAGATCAGGAGAATATATTCAATTGGATATTACCTTCTAAGAATAAGTTTTGATGAAGATTTGAATTAACTCTACTTATGAAAACTAAGGATTTAGTTGTATGGGCGACTGAATCTGAAGAGTTCATGCTCTACTCTAATGGCTACTATGTCTTCCCGGACACAATTTCATTCAATCACGATTGATGATGTCCAATCAATTATTGAAGAGCGATCCTTTGAAGACCCGTCCAACGGCTAGTTTGGGGGTACATGAGTATAAAAGGAAGATCCATTGTGACCAACCAAGAGAGATCAGAATTTACAATTTCAAAATGCTTGAGTTGTTCGGATTCACATACTTACTCTCAAGAGCTCTAAGTTTTATCTTTGAGAGGTTCCGCAAGAGTGATTGAGAGTACTATCTCTTGTAACCTCCATTGAATCATCTAGTGAAATCCAGTCAATCGATTGTCGGCGTGGGAGAGTGGACGTAGGCTTGCTAAGCCGAACCACTATAAACATTGCATGCAATTCTCTCTACTCTTAATTTTCTTTATTATGTTTAAATCTATGCACATGATATTCTGAACTTATTTCTAAACTGTCTCGGTTTGTGTTTTGAACTTATTTAAATTCCATATTAAGTTTCAAAATTGTTCATAATCACTTATTCATCCCCCTCTATGTGATATTGCTAGATACAACATTTCAAAGATAAATTTGTATGATAATTTTTAGTGGAAGAAAGAGATTACCAAAATTGTTGAAGATAAACTTGTACAAGTTGCTCACTCTACACTTATTGATATTATTATGAGAGATTATCCGAACTAGAGTTCTCTACATTTTGCGGGTTATGTCTGTCTATGGAAACGAGATTGTGCAAACCCTAATCGTTGGCATTAAACGAAACAAGCGTGTTAAGCATGTTAATGAAATTAATGTTGCTAATCGTTCATTGAAATTCATCGGCTACCAACATTGATTTCGTTCATAATTTGCTTAACATGCTCATCAAGTTATATCGAGGATCGGGTTTGCACAATCTTGTATCCAGGGGTGTCAACGGGCTGAGTTGAACCGGGCCGAGACCCGGCCCGAAACCGAACAAGGACAAGCCCGACCTGGCCCGAACCCTCTTCGGGTTGGGTCGAGTCGGTTTCTTTTTTTTCTTTTCTTTTTTTATTTTTTTGAATCAAAATTACTTAATATGTCCATCGAATGAAAAAAAAAATAAAAAATAAAAATGAAAATAAGATAAATTAAAAAGAAAACGTGAGTGAAAAAAAAAAAAAAAACGAACCGGGCCGGGCCTGGTCGGGTCGAGCCAGCGCGGGCTTTTTTGACACCCCTACTTGTATCCATGGTCGGACATAACCTGCCAAATTTATAGAACTCCAGTTTAGAAAAACTCTCATAATAATATCAAGAAGTCTAAAGTGGACAACTTGTGTAAATTCATCTTCAACAGTTTTGGTAATCTCATTCTTTCACTCAAAAGCATCATACAAGTTTAGCTTCGCAGCACCACCTTCAATCACTCGAATAATTGAAACAACAAAAACAGGGATGCAATAATTATTGTTTACTCGAAGTGTAAGTTGAAGGACTAAGGTATGTTACTTGTGCATGAAAGTTGCGCAGATTTGTTTCGGTACTATATTTGTACTGATGTGATGAAATTCATTTGGCACATACCATCGATCACGTAGGCTTGGATCTGACTCCTCGGGTTGCTAAACTTGTAAAAGGCATCACTTGCTCTATTTGCAATGATTCAAGATTGCACAGATGCAACAACATTCATAAACAGACCGTCTTATGAGAAAAATATCGCAAAAATTACCAAAAATTCCTAAATTTATTCCAATTGTGCCAATTCAGTCCTAAACATTTTTTTTTTTTTGCTAATTCGGCCCTAAACCTTTTTGTAATTGTGTCATTTCAGTCCATTCAACGAATTTTCGCTGGCCGATACTGATGCGGACACCGGCAACCGAATATTTTAATATTTTTTTGAAATTTTTATTATTTTTTGTTTTTTCTTTTTTTCTTTTTCTTTTTCCCCTTTTTTTCTACCACCTCCCCTCCCCACCTCTAGCCGGTCATCATAGTCCGGCAACCGACCGCAGGTACGGTCGAAGAGGCCAGGCCGAGCCTCGCCTGGCCATTGTGAGGGTCGAGCTCGTTGTCACCGGCCATGGCGCGACTTGACTTCACTCGGCCATGGCGAGGGTCAACCTCGCCATCATCGCGAGGCAAGAATACGGTGAGGTCGAGCCCCGCAATGGTCGGGCAAGGCTCGACCTTGCCGGTCCTAAATCTTTTGTAATTGTGTCATTTCAGTTAATCCAGCAAATTTTTGTCAGCCGGCACTAATAGAATATTTTAATATTTTTTGAATTTATTATTATATTTTATAATTTTTATGTTATTTTCTTCTTCTTTTTCCCCCTCCCCACCTCCAACTGGCCATGGCGAGGCTTGACCTCGCCATGGTTGCCTCGACCTCGCCGTCGTTGGGCCAAGCTCGGTCTCTTCGACCGCACCTCCGGTCGGTCGCGAGATTGTGGCGACCTGCTGAAGGTGGGGAGGGGAGGGGGCAGAAAAAAAAAAGGAAACAAAAAACATAAAAACTATAAAAAAAAATTATAAAAATATTAAAATATTCGGTCGCCGGCCAGCCGCGTCCACATCAATGACGGCCGGTCAATATTCGCCGGATTGACTGAAATGACACAATTGTAGAAGGTTTACCACCGAATCGGCAAAAAAAAAAAAGTTTATGATCGAATTGACACAATTACAATAGGTTTGTAATCGTTTTGGTTTTTTTTTTTAAATATTTACGAAATTATTTTTTAAAAAAAGTATTTACCAATTTGGGCCTCGCTCGACAATTGAGTTCTTGAGCAGGCCCTAGTGGGCCCGGTCCCAGCTGCTCGGCAACCCAACCGCCAAGCGGGGTTTCTTTTTTTTTATTTCTTTTTTTTAAGTGTTTTAATTATTTATATTTGTAATATTTAGTTTATTTCGTGTTTTTTAACATGTTTATATTTATTTTATTTATAATTTTTTTCTTGTGAAGCTTATCTTTATAACATAATTAACTATAATTAATGTAAAAATTTATTAAGATATATAATTAATAAATAATGTTGTAATTATGTAATTAATTTAAAATATTCATAAAATAAAATTAGTAAGATAAATGAAAAAAAATGAGATTTTCATGATATATTCATCTATTGGATAGATAGAAATCCAATCGGAAGGCGAAACGGTGATGTGTCAAGAACCGGCGGATCCGGTCAACGATATCGGATCGAGCTCAAATTCGATCCGTTGAAGCGAAACGACGTCCTAATCAATATTCACCGCCGTTGGCGGTGACGAACGATGGATTTTTGTTATTCGAGATCGTCTAGATGGGTTTTCCTATTTTTTTAGTATTTTCAGGAAATCGCAGCAAAAGAGTTAAAACGAGTAAATAAAGGGCAAAACTTTGGAAGAGCATATCTCATCGCTCGAGCGTCCGTTTGAGACGATTTTTTTTTTTTTTTTCACGTAATTTTTCGAGACGAATCCACTGCAAACTTTGGAAGAGCATAGGTAGTTTGGCCCGGCTTTTTCCCCAAAAAACACCGTTTTCCTTGTCAATTTTGATTTTCTCCCTCCGGTGCCACTTCCGGATATCGAACGAACCCTCCTTTTCCTCTTTCCCCAAACAATACTCTCGACTGAAATTTTGGAAAAAAAAAACCCCACAAAATACTCTCGACAATTGTTTGGGGAAAGAGAAAAAGGAGGATTCTTTTGATATCGAGAAGTGGCACCGGAAGGAGAAAATGCAAAATTGACAAGGAAAACGGCGTTTTTTGGGGAAAAAGCCGGGCCAAACTACAGTGGATTTGTCTCGAAAAATTACATGAAATAAAAAAAAAATTCGTCTCAAACAGACGCCCGAGCGATGAGATATGCTCTTCCAAAGTTTTGCCCTTTCTTTACTCGTTTCCACTCTTTCGTTGTGGTTTTTAATCTTTCCATGCGGTTTTTAACTCTTTTATTGCGGTTTCCCATCTATCTATTACTGCGGTTTCCAACATATTCATGTGGCTATATTACATTATATCACAACATTATTTATTAATTATATATCTTAGTAAATATTTACATTAATTATTGCTAATAATGTTATAAATATAAGTTTCACAAGAAAAAAAATTATAAATAAAATAAATATTCTAAGTATCAATAATTAAAAAAATACGAAATTAAAAAAAAAAAAAAAAAGGAATCGGGTCGGATTTGCGCCTTGCTCGGCAATGGGCCTGCCGAGCGGGCCTCGCTCTGCAATTCAACCGCCGAGTGAGGCCCAAATCAGTAAATATTTATTTTAAAAAAATAATTTTGTAAATATTTATTTTAAAAAAATTATTTTGGAAAAAAACCCAAAAATATCACGTGAGGTCATTACCTATTCAATTGATAACAAATGACAAGCTGCAATATCACAGAACCGAAACAAGAAAAGAAAGTTGACTCACAAATTATTTGTAAGACATCAATAGGCCCATACTAATTCTTCTAGACACTAGAGCTAATTTAACTGCGAAAAGGTAGCTCTCATGATGGTTTGCGCATATGACATTTAAAGAGCAATGTGCTGATTTAAATATTTTTTGTCCCAACAAGGGCAAATTCAATTTCTTGACAAACCTCACACACTCACAAATGTCTTGTGAAAAACACAAATGACACAATAATCACATAGTTTCCATCTGACTTCTCTTTAGCAAATCATTCACCAAAAATTAGCTCCAAAATGGAATCAATCAACAAGTATATGAAGTCCAACGTAGGTGGAAACTACGGCAAGAGATCCACCATCAATAGAGAGATTGAAACACCCCAAGCGGTCTCTAGTAAGCGTGTCTACCCCACATTCGAGTACAATTGCACCAGATTGGTATGTTTTGATGATGAAAGTTAGAGGAAGTTCAGTGATAAACAGAGGGGGACATCTGGGAAACGAGTGGCTGTGTGTACCAGAACTCGAGTATTCGCACGCAATCTCCTACGGTTGTCAAAAGAAGTTGGATCTTCGTTAACAACACTGTCGTGTGCCGCCACTGTTTTTGCTAGCTAAGCTCGTCTCAGCGCGTGGCTCGACAAGCTTGATACTCGGCTACTACACACGAGCTCGATATCTCCTCTGTTTATAAGTCGTCGCGGCGGTCGCCGTCCACCTTCTGGGGTAGTTCCCGATTGTCGTGATTTGAGTTCTGCTTTCGTCATTGCTGGGCAAAACTATTGCTAGCTGCCCCATCGCAAGAGACACCATTCGTACTTGCTCATAATCAATCGATTGATTTCGATACATCTTGTCGTACCGGCACAGGTAGGAAAATAATCATTGGGTATAGTCCACTAGTCCCAAAAACGCTTCCCTTCCTCAATTTATCTCGAACAGGCCTCGGAAGAGTACAGCATATAGCAATAGCATTTCAAGGCTGCGCCGTCGAAAAGAACGGTAAGAATGTTCGGCAAGCTTTAGGACAGTTGCTCCATGTTCTTGACAAGATATCTGTAGACGGACTGCTCCTATCCTAGATCTTCGGCCTACTTCAACAGAGCATACGATTCCCCCATTGACATCAACTCTTTTAAAAAAAGCTGCTTTCAGCTAGTCCCAAGCCGCTTATACATCACTGGACAACTATTACAAGACAACAGTTGTCCCTAAAGGAAGCTCCGGCACTACAATTTTTGGACGACTTATGGACATTGTCTCCGAACGCATACGAACTTCAGTATGGCAATTGCTCTTTTCAACATATTGCACAGGTTCATTTTGTTCCCGACAGCCGGCCTCGCATCATGACAGTAATTAAGACAGAAGAATTCATCTACCATTCTTTAAAAAGGAATCATCCGTCCATCTTTCTCAGTTCTGCAGATTCCAATTCAGCACTTGCGCTTGTCATATGTGGATGGAAGCTTTTGCCTTGATCCTTGAAACAATAGCATGCTTATAAACCAATCACAATCCTAAGAAATACATATTAGTTTAGTAGGGCAAGTGGATTCCATGCAGAGACAAATAGAAAATTGCAAGAAGAAAGTGAATCGGTATCATGAACTTTGGGCTCTGCCTGATTTGCACTTCGTCTTCTCCCTCATTTGAAATATAAAACTGCCCACCCATTTCAGCTTTCTTTCCGGGATTGTGCTTTGACCTAGAGCCAACAAACAGAGAGAAAGACATGAACACCCAACCAGCTACAGCTAAGAGAAATAGAAACCATGCTGTTTGTGTCCCAGCTCCATACCAAAGCCACATAGGCACGATGTTGAAACTGGCGAAGCTTCTATACACAGAAGGTTTCTACATATCCTTCGTGAACACAGAGTACAACCATCGACGCTTGGTCAAATCAAAAGGTGTCAGAGCACTCGATCACTTCCCTGACTTTCAGTTCCTAACCATCCCAGATGGCCTTCCTTCCAGTGATGCAGACTCGAGCCAAGACCTCCATGCTATGTGTGATGCTCTCGAAACAGATATGTCTGCTCCATTCTGTGACCTCATCTGCAATCTGAGCCACACTGCATCAACCCCAGATGTTCCTCCAGTCACTTGCATTTTCTCTGATGGGTTCATGTCATTTGCCACCAACGAAGCTGCTCAACAATTCAGCATCCCTATAGTACACTTATGGACAATCCCAGCATGCTCCTTCATGGGATTCAAGCAATACCGAACACTGAGGGAAAAGGGTCTGACACCCTTAAAAGGTAAAAAGTACAAGGCAACTAATTTTGTTTTACGCCACGGGCAAGGTCGGTGATTTTAGGAGTGGACATGTTTGCGGATTATGTGCAACATTCGACCCCTCGCACCACCACGTACAAATGATTCCCATGTGTTTGGCTCATCCACCTGAGTTTTGGCTCGTATCTTGCCGGATCCTAGATTAGCGGGGTATTTCTTAGGTCCAAAACTTACCTACCTTTTATGATATTCATAGAAAGAAATGATTTGCTTTTCGTATTATGATATTCATGAAAGACTGAGAATAACCTATGCGAATGCAGATACCGGTTACTTATCAAATGGCTATTTGGATACAGTAATTGATTGGATTCCAGGAATGAAGAACATCAAACTTTGGGACCTACCCACTTTCCTTCGAACCACGAATCCTGATGATATTTTGTTCAACTCTACGATGGATGCCGCTGAGCGAGCAAATACAGCTTCAGCAATGATCTTCCATACCTTTGATGCCCTTGAATCGGACGTGCTTAATGCACTGTCATCCATGTATTCTCGCGTGTTTGCAATTGGTCCGCTTTCGTTACTTCTAAATAAGCTAGTGGAGGAAGAGAGTCCCCTGAAATCCTTTGATTGCAATCTATGGAGAGAAGACACCGAATGTCTCCGATGGCTTGGCACGAAGGAACCTAACTCAGTTCTATATGTTAATTTCGGCAGCATAGCTGTCTTGACAAGAGAAGAGCTTATTGAGTTTGCCATGGGACTGGCCAATAGCAAACATCCATTCTTGTGGATAATTAGGCCCGACCTTGTCAGTGGAGATTCAGCAGTTCTTCCCCAGGAATTCATCGAAGAAACAGAAGGAAGGAGTATGCTTGCCGGCTGGTGTCCACAGGCGGCTGTTCTCAACCACTTGTCAATCGGAGGGTTCTTGACGCACTGTGGATGGAACTCTATAATCGAGAGTGTGTCTGCAGGAGTCCCAATGATCTGTTGGCCATCTTTTGGGGACCAGAGGACAAACTGCACTTACGCATGTACTAAATGGGAGATTGGTTTGGAGTTATCAGGTGTAGTCAGGAGAGAGGAACTGGAAAGGCTAGTGAGGGAGCTGATGGACGGAGACAAGGGAAAACAAATGAAGGAAAGAATCAAAGATTGGAAGAAACTAGCAGAGGAGGCAACAGATCCAAATGGGTCATCGTCCATGAACTTTGACAAGCTATTAAACGAGCTTCTAACTTAACTATAGAATCAGAGGTCTGTTTGTGCAGTGCTGCTACCACGGGCAATTCTTTGGTCACAGCAGCTTTATACTTTATTTATGTGTGACTATGATGAAATCATATCATCGTGTTGTGTGTGTTTCAAGAGGTTTACAGACTGCCTTATTCGTCTATTATATAGGCTTGTTCCCTACAAGAAGTGCATGTCTTTACTACACCCATCTTCCACTCTCATTCGTAGTCCTAACATCAAAGATATCTATTAGCATGCTTTTCTCCTGGTGAAAATTCCTCTTCAACGAGAGTAATGCGTTTGCTGTGTATTTCATAGTGATAGTTAAAAGGGTGCATATGAGACCTGGGAAAATCTGAAGGCTCGTGCTTATGACCATTTTCCTAGCAATTCTCCCCTTGGCGATGAAGACTTGAAGAAAGACACTCCCCTTTCTGTGATACTTTGGACCCTGCATGCATTCTCCAAGAGGATCGACCATCTTGGCCGATGTATGACCGACCATACTGGGATTTCGTTTGAACAAAAAGGCCCAAGGATTACATTAAGAAAATCTGCACTTTGCATCTTTTGGCCGAGGCGGTCGATCGATTGAGAATATATAACAATTAAGCGGAAACTGCGGCCAAAGACATATGGGGAAATGAGCACCTTGCTGCTTCATGAAAATCTGTTTTAAACGCCAACAGGCAAGGCCTGGTAGGGTTGACATCATTTTGGTTTTTGATCGAGACATGAACCTGTAGTAAAGGAGACTACTCTCCATCAGTCACAAACACACTGAAGCCTCAACTGATGATTATGAGACTTCTAAGATCATTCTGAACCATTCTTGAATTTTCTGGCTTTTTCACATTGGATTCACCGTCCAGTATTCAATTTTGGCTACTAAGAACTTAAACTAAACCCAAAGCAGGCGCAACACCCAAAATCAGCACTTACGCATGTACATTACGAAAACAGCATTGCATATAGTCCACTTATCCCAAAAAGGCTCCCTTCCTCAGTTAATTTACAACAGATCGACAAGGCTCAGAAGAACACGACACATAGCAATAGCACTCTAAAGAAGGGGAAGGAGGGCCGGCAATCTTAGGACACTTGCTCCAGGTTCTTGACAAGAGTTCTGTGAATGTAATACTCCCACCCTAGATCTTCGGCCTATTTCAACTGAGTACATGGCTGGTTCCCCATTGACATTAACTCTTAGAAAGCTGCTTTCAGGTAGTCCAAAACCGCCAGTATTATTCATCACAGACAATAATTACAAGACAAAAGTGCCTCTAAAGGAACGTCAAATAGTAAAATTTGGACGACATGTGGAATTTATCTCAGGCGTGTACGAACTTCAATATGGCCATTGCTCTTTTCAACATATTGCACAGGTTCATTTGTTTCCGATGGCTGGCATCACATTATGACAGTAATTAGGATTGAAAAATTCTTGGAATCATCCGTCGATCTTTCTTAGTTTTGCAAAGGCTAATTCAATGCTCACTCTTGTCATATATGGATGGAAGTATTCTTCTTGATCCTTAAACGGTAGCATGCTTATAAACTAGTCACAATCATAAGAAGTATCTATTAGTGTAGCAGAGCAAGTAGACTACATGCAGTGACGCAAAGAAACTTACAAGAAGAAAATGAATCAATACCATAAACCTTTGGCTCTGCCTGACGTGCGCTATATCTTCCCCCTCTTCAGAAAGTAAGACTGACCCCCATCAGCTCTTCTTTCCTGGATTAAGCTTTGAACTAGAGCCACCACCACCAGAGAGAGAGAGAGAGATGGACACCCAATCAGCCACAGCTAAGAGAAATAGGAACCATGATGTTTGTGTCCCAGCACCATACCAAAGCCACATAGGAGCAATGCTAAAGCTGGCGAAGCTTCTATATACAGAAGGTTTCTACATATTTTGCGTGAACACAGAGTACAATCATTGACGCTTACTCAAGTCGAGAGGTGCTGGAGCTCTCGATGGCTTCCCTGACTTTCAGCTCCTAACCGTCCCAGATGGCCTTCCTTTCACTGATGCAGACTCGACCCAAGATGCCCTTGCTCTAACTGATGCTCTCAGAAAAACCGTCTCCGCCGTTTTCCGACCTCATCTCCAATCTGAACCACACTGCATCAACCCCAGATGTTCCTCCAGTCACTTGCATTTTCTCTGATGGGTTCATGTCATTTGCCACCAATGAAGCTGCTCAAGAATTCAGCATCCCTATAATACACTTGTGGACAATCCCAGCCTGCTCCTTCATGGGATTCAAACAATACAGAATGCTGAGGAAAAAGGCCCTGGCCCCTTTAAAAGGTAAAAAGTACAAGGCAACTAACTTTGTTTTAACCCCACAAGTAAGCTCGGTGGTTTTAGGAGCAGACCTGTGAGTGAATTATGTGCAAAGCACGCCTTTAACTCCTCACATCACCAAGTACAAACAAGTTCGATGCTATTTGGCTCACCCACCCGAATTTGGGCTCGTATCTTAATTACCCGATCCTAGGTTAGCGGGGAATTTCTTAAGTCCAAAAACTTAACTACCTAAACTAGACTTCCTCATCATTAAGAAAATCTGACCAAGGAAAAAAATCATTAAGAAATTATTTTCTTATTGCATTTTGTATTCATGTAAGACTGAGAATGTCACGTATGAATGCAGATACCAATTACTTGTCAAATGGCTATCTGGATACAGTAATTGATTGGATTCTAGGAATGAAGAACATCAAATTGTGGGACCTACCCACTTTCCTTCTAAACACGGATCCTGATGATATTTTGTTCAACTTTACAATGGATGCTGCTGAGCAAGCAAATACAGCTTCAGCAATGATCTTTCATACCTTTGATGTCCTTGAATTGGACGTGCTTAATGCACTGTCATCCATGTACCCTCGCGTACTTGCAATTGGTATGCTTTCTTTACTTCTAAATAAGCTAGTGAAGGAAGAGAGTCCCCTGAAATCATTTGACTGCAATCTACGGAGAGAAGATACCAAATGTCTCCAGTGGCTCGGCACGAAGGAACCTAACTCGGTTCCACATGTTAATTTCGGCAGCCTAGCTGTATTGGAAAGAGAAGAGCTTATTGAGTTTGCAATGGGACTGGCCAACACTAAACTTCCATTTTTGTGGATAATTAGGCCTGACCTTGTAAATAGGGAGTCGGCAGCTCTACCCAGGAATTCATCAAAGAAACAAAAGGAAGGAGTATGGTTGCCGACTAGTGTCCATAGGAGGCAGTTCTAAACCACTCGTCAATCGGAGGGTTCTTAACGCACTGTGGATGGAACTTTATCATAGAGAGTGTGTCTGCTGGAGTCCCAATGATTTGCCGGCCATCTTTTGGGGACCAGAGGACAAGCTGCACCTATGCTTGCAGTAGATGGGAGATAGGTCTGGAGTTATCAGGTGATGTCAAGAGAGAGGAAGTGGAAAGACTAGTGACGAAATTGATGGAAGGAGAGAAGGGGAAACAAATGAAGGCAAGAATGTACGAGTGGAAGAGACTAGCGCACGAGGCAACAGATCCAATTGGGCCACCATCCATAAACTTGGACAAGGTGCTGAATGAGATTAGAATCTAATCTTTAACTCACATGTCAGTTTGGGCAACACGGCTGCCACGGGCAATTCTTCCTTTGCAGCATCATTATATCTTTGTTGATGGGTAACGGTGATGAAATCAAAACATTCGAGTCAAGTGATGGTGTTTTATAATAAGATGAGTGCGGCAGACTGACTCTACCTAATTTATCCATTCTGTCTTGTTAAAGAGCCATCTTTTCTACAACCCCAACCCCCCCCCTCCTTCCCTCTTCTGCTCTTCATGGTTGGTCATAACTACAAATCATATGTAGCAGCATGCTTTTTATCCATGAAAATTCAAGTTCTTCGACGGTCATTTGTGTTGATGTGACTATCATTCAAATCGCGACCATTATTTCGTCTAAAGAGTAGCATGTCAAAGATGGATGCAGAGCACTAGACATCATCCCACTCGCTAAAAGGAAAATCGAGAATGACGCATTCAAATCAGGGATCAACATATAGTAGGTGTTTCCACCGTGTAGGTCGGTACACACAAGCCGGCCGTTGAATGATTGAAAAACTTCTAATCACCATCAACCAGATCCATTTAACTTCACACTTTTTAAATAAATAATCGACTTAGTAACATGAATGCAGTGGCATTCAGCAACACTGTATCCATCTACAAAGCCCCCGCCTTTTTTTTTATTTCCCCTCGTGGATCTCTGAAAAGAATACGGGCTGATCAAGGCCAACTCGGGAATCGTAACTAATTCTACATGTTAACAAATTAGATAGGAAGAAAAACATGTAAGACAAGGGCAGGTAGATCACATAGATGAAATGAGAAGGCTTTGAGAGAGGCAAAAGTGAGAACAAAATAAATAAAGCCTGGATGTAGGACTCTGTACCTGACTACTTCCATCAATCCAGGAAAATTGACCAAATCAAGGAAAGGAAACGGCCAATTGAAGATGAAACAGAGGGATCCGACAAAGACCTTTAACCTCAATCTAGTAAATACTACAGAAGTGCCTTAAGAGAAATAACTCATTTCCTGTCATTAAGGTTCCAAGCAGCAAAAGAACTCTTGCCGCTCTAATAAATCACAGTTTAATGGGACCAAAAATTCCAGCCAAAGTAACAACTGGTTTGGGAGAATATCCCTCTAACTCAAAATTATTCCATCAAAAAAAATTTGCCGAAGTAAATTATTAGAACTCGAGATTTTCATCACCATCTACATCTAAAAGGCACAACGCACTTGCTTAGGCACCACCAGATCCATACTTCTTTCCAAATACGATCAGCTGCAACTTATCGTAGCCTGCAAGCACACCAGCACCGGCAACAGCACGGAGGATGTTTGCCCCAGCACCCTTGAAGAGAGACTTTGCACCCTCATTCTTCAGAATTTGAGAAAATGCATCCAGGGAACTCTTATATTTGACAGCTTCACCAGAAGTCATCATCATTCTTCTGCGAACAGTGTCAATTGGATAGGATGCAAGCCCAGCACCATTTGTGATGAGCCAGCCAAGAGCAAAGCTAGCAAAGAAACTATCCTGAAATGATCGAACAACAGAGGTCATAAGGGGGATATAACAGCAAAGCTCATGTGTAGTCTCAGATTCATATCCTGATAGCAAAGCTCATAAAAGCAATTATCATCACCTCCTACTTTATCACTTAAAGAATATTCTCCAACTCATTATGGCAAGCTAGGAATTCCTAAGTTCACTATATCAGCAGAGGCATGAAATCACAAAAACGCATGTCTCTCAAGAAATCCTTACCTGTAAACTTCCAGTCAAGAGAACTGGCTTCAAAGAATCATACATTCCAAAGTAGAGTCCACGGTACACAATAATTCCAACACAAGAGATGTTGAACCCACGGTAAAGACCGGCAATACCATCAGAAGCCATTGTCTTTCTGTAAACGTCAACGAGACCATTGAATTGCCTCTCTCCACCTTTCTTGGCAGCCTTTGCATCATTGGCCAGACGCGTACGGGCATAGTCCAGGGAATACACAAACAGAAGGGAAGAAGCACCGGCTGCACCTCCTGATGCCAAGTTACCGGCAAACCACTTCCAGTAGCCATCCCTGTCTTTCTTGAAGTTAAACAGCCTCTTGAAGTAATCCTTGAATGCAAAGTTCAAGGCCTGGCCCAAATTCCAAATAACAGTAAGATAAATGTCTTAAACACACAAATATGCTGCAAGAAACAGGACAAAGTATAGATCATGAGTCACCTGAGTGGGGAAATAACGGATAACATTGGCCGTGTTCCCTCTCCACAAGGAAACAACACCCTCATCCTGCATTGTCCTCTTAAAACAGTCACCAATGCCCTTGTACGGTTCAGACAGCCTGCCGGTCTTAATCATCTCATCCTGGTTCTGAATTAGAAGCTTCACGCGCTCGATGGGAGCAGCAGCTGTTTTTGACACGGCAGCAGAGACCCCACCCATCAGGAAGTCGATAGCAAAGCTACCAAATCCTTTCTCTGCCGGGGCATGAACAAATACAGGAGACGCGGTTGATGCAACCATGGACAAGTCAGAGGATGCTCTACATGCAGGCACTGTTGAATAATTCAATGCAGCATTGGTGTAATTTCCATATGCACGCCGTTGGGAAAGAGCAGGCCTCTGGAAAGCCCCGTCGCAACCTCGCATGTCTTGAGAAAGACTAGTGCGGAGAAGGAGCTGGCCAGCTACCTTCTGCATGACAGTTGGGTGTTGAACTTGATCAACCATCTTTATTTGACCTGCAACAATGACACACTCAGTTTCCATGATAACCAATTCATTAAATAATGTTATTAACTTCCACCAAAATAAAAAAAAATAATGTTATTAACAGTCATTCAGCAAGAGTTGAGGTACTAGTGTATATAGAATGATTTCTGGAGAAGCAACAAACTGAGAATTTTGTCTCAGTTGATGAAACGGGGTCTGGGCCACACATACCGAGGTCTGAGGGAAAAAATTCATATGAACTACACGTAGCACCATCTACAGTGATACACAGACAAATCAACAGCCAAAAAGTTAAGCTGACAAGATCCCCGTCAAAGCTTTGGTAATGATTGGTGCAAAGTGGTCCTACGGACATAAAGACTTTGTAACAAGGGATGAGGAAAAGGTAAAGGCGAACAATCAGCATCCAAGTGATACTACAAAACAAAAGCAAGTCGAGGGGGAAAACCATTTACATAAGCAAGTTACACCTTATGAAATTTACTCATTTACAGGTAAGCGGCCCAGAGAGGACTCAGATAGGGAGCACAAAAGCAAAAGAAATAAAACAGGTTACAAGGTATGTCGATTGTTGATTCAATGCGGAAACAATTCGTCGAGATCCGACACGAGAAGCACACTCAGTAATAACAAATCGAAAAGAAACTGAAATTCGTCGCAAGCTCAATCGAATCAGAAGAAAAATGTACAGTAACAAATCTCAGCACCGATGAAGGGTAAGCGTAGTGAGCAAGTGCTGAGATCTAAAATGCTCAGACACGAGTTAAGAGATAACTTCAAAAAAGCGACCTCTTTTCTTACTCTCAGATCTGAAACAAGAGACGGGAACATATCAAAACCACCGCACTGCCATAGCATGTTAAACAGAAAGAAGGAAAATCGGGCGGATCTAGAGAACAATCGCGCCGAGACTGGATCAGATCTGAGACGCAGACGACGGAAGGACACTGCAAACAACGAAGATAGAAGGGGGAAGATCTACCCAGAGAAGCGTAAGCCGCGAGGAATGGATGGATCCGAGAGGAGAAGGTAAGTGAAATGCTGAGCAGAAGAAGCGATCGAGAGTAGAGTTATAATGGCGAATACCTGAGGATGAAGGGTCGTCGATTGGAGGCTGCGAAAGGACTTCGGAGCCTCTCTCTCTCTCTCTGCGGGTGCGGAGCGAGGAGAAGACCGAGGCAAATGTGGAAGAAGAGGCGATTTGTGCGGACGGCGACATCCTTTTCTTTTTTATGTATATATAATATTTCGCTTTCAGACTCCGAGGGACTTTGAAAAGCGCGACCTTTTTGGTGATCTTCACAATGAGTCCTCCTACTTTACACACATTTTCATTTCGGCCGTCCATATTCTAATTCGCCTTAATTGGATCCCACCATTCCCCGAAAAAAATTAAAAATCGGGACAACAAAAAAAGAATGGATTAATACCACGAAAAACCCATCAAATTGATATTTCTATGATAAATTTATTTCAAGTTATAATTTTTTACCACAAACAATCAGAAACCGATATACTCGTGACAAATTTACCCTAAATTGATACATCAACTTCAAATTTACCATCCGTTAGTTTTCGTTAAATCTAACCAATAAAGTGCTAAGTTGTATGACTCGTGGCGATTGATGAGTATATCGGTTTAAGGTTTTTACCATCTGTTTGTCACAGGTGTATCGATTTGGAAATTTCTGTAGTATTAATCCAATTTAACGGAGAGTAAATCTGTCATATTATACTAGTTTGAAGTTTTTCATAGTCAAAAAAATTAGTTTAAGGTAAATTTATCACGGATGTCCCAGTTTATGATTTTTAATGGTCAAAAAAATAATTTTGGATAAATTTATCATAGTTGTACCGGTTTGGGGGTTTTCGTGGTCCAAAAAATAATTTGAGACAAATTCGTAACAAATGTATCAATTTAAGGTTTTTCATAATATTAATCCAAAAAAAATTTGATGTCTCCGATTGATGGATTGCGGTAGCCAAATTTGAAGGAAACAAAAGATAATGCGATATGCAATTTTTTTTTTTTTGGGTCAGCGTCAATGTATACATCAACTTTGGATGTAATCATTCGATCGAAGAGAAAGATCAGGCCGGTATGTTGAAGTGACGATGTCGAATTCCATTAAATATATATATATATATTATTTCTTTTGCCGAAGTAGTTTTTAATTGCTTTGTCGATGTCCAAACTGGTGATATTGGAATTGGTAACGATTCTTGGCGAATGCAAAAATGGCGGGCGAATATCGTCAAACTGAATTTTAGCACTTTTTTTTTTTATTTCATATTTTATGTTTTCTTTTTTGTTTCTTTTTACAAGATTAATGGGCGGGGGTGGGGCGATCAATTGGTGTGAAAGGGAAAGCCATTTAATTGTTAGTACGAAGAAGATGGGATTAGAGGAGCAAGGAAATGATGTGATGGGAAGGGCAGGTCAACGGCATTCCTCCAACAACATTCATATGTTTTTGCTAGGCTTTGATTGATGTAGATATCCTCCACATCAATCTGTCCCCGTCCTTTTCAACATTCATCGATTCCGGACGTAGTTTGCTAAAATGCCCTGGGATTTTGATCGTTTGAACCCTCCAGCACATCATTTGATGCATCGGTTAATAACGAGTTGAAAATACTTGGCCAGATGGATGGGCCTATGTAATACAGTCGATGCTGATGTTAGTATTTTTGAGCATTTTTTTATTTTCTTTTTTTTTTTCAGATTTCTTCCGATGGCCAACGAGGGCTGGCTTTGCCTAAGGGAGGGTGGCCGTCGCCACCACAAGCAAGGGTCGACCTCTCCCGAGCCAGGGCGAACGCCAGCAAGGCTGACCCTCGTCGAGCATCGGAGGAAACCTATAAAAAAAAATGAAGAAAAAAGAAAGGAAAACATAAAGAAAAAAATCGAAAATCATTAGAATATTATTAAAGAATGTCAACGTTGGTATCGGCCGTGCCACATAGGCCGTCCGGCGTCCACGTCTGCAATATACGGTTAAAATTAGTTGGCTTTAGATTAGAAGTCTCATGACTAGATTGGCACTATTTAAAAGGTTAACAATTAAATTAGAAGAAATACAGCATATTTAAGACTTTTCCAATACTTTTTCTCTTGGAAATGTCACCCTGGTAGGATGCGGTCAACAACTTTCTTTTCATCCAAAACACTCAGAGAACAGAACGAGATCCAACAAAGCACGCGATGTTTTTCCAACAAATGAAAGAAAAAATTCTTCGGTAAAAGTGGAAGCTTCCATGGGCAAATGAAAGGAAGAGGAGCATTAGAACCCATGCCATGTTTGACCCGTAACCGAGCTTCATTCCCATTCACGGACGTGGACCCGCCTGACATATTAATAACATATCTCCAGCCAATTGCTATTTCTATGAAAAGCGGGGGAAACTGCGGCAGATTCTTCGTTCCTAATTTTCCTGAATGTTGTGCTTATATCGTCCGATAAAGATGGAAAATACATGTCTATATTGGAACGGAACTGCAAGATTATGCATATACATTTTATTGCATCAAAATTATCTTTTAAAATCTCAGGGTTTTTGTTTGGGGTGAAGAGACTTATTTTAAAGTTGCTCCCCTTTGTAGTTTGTACTGATGACTATTTTCGATTGCCAAATGTTGATTTCTCCACCCAATTGGCGTGCCCTTTTTGTTTTCCATCTATGTTGCTAACTTTGAATGAGGATTTCTTCTTGGATCTGTCCTTTCTTAGTCTTTAGGCCCTTCCACCACAGAGAGATATCCATTGAATCTCCCAACCGCAGGAGCTTCACATGTTTCGCTGAACTCCCATCTTCTCCCTCCCTCCCTCCCTCCCGGCCCTTTACCCAAAAGATATAACTCGTGCATTAACCCCCAAATTGAAGCGACTTCAAAGCCCATTTTACGTTCTACCAGCAACACGACCGGCACAAAACCTCAAGCAGTCTCACACTTGGTATTACGTGGAAGCATGTTCTGTCTACACCTTGCTATAAACTGGCTATCAAACAGGGAGCAGCCGCGCAGGCTGAGAGATAGATAACCACCAACATATAATCATGATTTCGAACATTTAATCTGCATGGATGACAAAACGTATGCTGGGACTCTTCCCATATGATTAAAACCCGGTTCTCTTGAAGCCTACAGAACACCTCACGAAAAAGATTCTCCAAATCATGTAATATAAATTTCCTAGCAGCAAAATGACAGACTGCCGCCTCAATAACTCACGGTCTATAGGGTCAAATTTCCAGCCAAAAATAACAACTGTTCGAGAGATTAACTCCCTCTAAATTTGATTTATTTCACCAAAAAAATTGCCGGGCTAAAGAGTAAGAGCTCAATCATTTTCATCACCATCAATACCTAAACGGCACGTTAGACATTGTGTTCGTGCTTAGGAACCACCAGATCCATACTTCTTCCCGAATACGATCAGCTGCAACTTATCATAGCCGGCGAGCACACCAGCACCGGCAACGGCACGGAGGATGTTTGCACCAGCACCCTTGAAGAGAGACTTTGTACCCTCATTCTTCAGAATTTGAGAGAAAGCATCCAGGGAACTCTTGTACTTGACAGCTTCACCAGAGGTCATCATCATTCTTCTGCGAACAGTGTCAATTGGATAGGATGCAAGCCCAGCACCATTTGTGATGAGCCATCCAAGGGCAAAGCTAGCGAAGAAACTATCCTGAAATGACGAAAAAATTGCACGTCAAAATGGAGAAATAGCTAAAAAAGTAATAGCAAGTTCAACTAAGTTTCGTATGGTAATAGAAGTGCTCAACAGAACAGCTAACTCAACAGCAAATTGAAGCATCGCCCTATGCTTTATTCCTTGAAAAGAAACTCCGTCAATTCATTATGTGGCAAGGAAGATATGTTCCTCATTTCATTTACCACACAAGTTCAAAGAAATATGCACCTGTAACTTTCCAGTCAAGAGAACTGGCTTCAGAGAGTCGTACATTCCAAAGTAGAGACCACGGTAGACAATGATTCCAACACATGAAATGTTGAAACCACGATAAAGGCCAGCAATACCATCAGATGCTAGTGTCTTCCTGTAAACGTCAACTAGACCATTGAACTGCCTCCCTCCACCCTTCTTGGCAGCCTTTGCATCATTGGCCAGACGTGTACGGGCATAATCCAGGGAGTACACAAACAGAAGGGAAGAAGCACCAGCCGCACCTCCTGATGCCAAGTTACCAGCAAACCACTTCCAGTAGCCATCCCTGTCTTTCTTGAAGTTAAACAGCCTCTTGAAGTAATCCTTGAATGCAAAGTTCAAGGCCTGGCCCAAATTCCAAATAACAGTAAGATAAATGTCTTAAACACATAAATATGCTGCAAGAAACAGGACAAAGTATATATCATGAGTCACCTGAGTGGGGAAATAACGGATAACATTGGCCGTGTTCCCTCTCCACAAGGAAACAACTCCCTCATCCTGCATTGTCCTCTTAAAACAGTCACCAATGCCCTTGTACGGTTCAGACAGCCTGCCGGTCTTAATCATCTCATCCTGGTTCTGAATTAGAAGCTTCACGCGCTCGATGGGAGCAGCAGCTGTTTTTGACACAGCAGCAGAGACTCCACCCATCAGGAAGTCGATAGCAAAGCTACCAAGTCCTTTCTCTGCTGGGGCATGAACGAATACCGGAGATGCTGTTGATGCAACAATGGACAAGTCAGCGGAGGCTCTACACACTGGCATCGTTGGATAGTTCAATGCAGCATTCGTGTAATTTCCATATGCACGCCGTTGGTACAAAGCAGGCCGCTGGAAAGCCCCATCGCAGCCTCGCATGTCTTGAGAATGACTAGTGCGGAGAAGGAGCTGGCCAGCTACCTTCTGCATGACAGTTGGGTTTCGACCTTGATCGACCATATTTACTTGACCTGCAAGAAAAAATGCACTTAATATACAGAATACCATACTGAAGCAACTTTGATGGTTATAATCCATATGTTTAAGGAGCAGAGGGCATAGCTTCAGAGATGGTCATTTTAGACCAGCAACAAAGAAAAGTGCTGCACACCGATCGCAAGCAGGAATAGGTAATCAAAAAACACTATCAATACACAAGTTTGTGATGCTATGGCATTCCTCTCCTTGTTGACAATTTTTATTTTATTGTTATTGCAATAAAAAGTTATCCCTCTTTGTGAAAATAAAATCCCAACGCTTAAAATGTGTGTAGACAATCTAAAGGAACTAAATGTCCCGCAACGAATGCATCCAGTCAACAAGCAACCAACATATCAGAAGCAAACTATAGAAAATTGCAACTGAAAATGTTATGCACGCAATGCTGGTTACATGATTAGGCGATCTTTCAAAGAGAGAGTAAATGAGGAAAAAAAGAAGAAGGTGGATTGTGGTTCCAATGTGAGAGCAGGTAGAGCTATGAACACAGGACCTAATCAATCAATATGCAAAATTATGCAAACATACGTACATATTCCGCAAGTGTGTATACACAATTAGTCAGAATGCATGTAAGAATACATATTATCAGCAAAAATGCTTGGGAGAATTTGAGAAAGATGTCTTGCTGGAAATAACAGTAGGCAAACACCAGCACGTGACTAGAGAATCTTTAAGCAATTAAGGAACAGTCATCTTAAACGAAGAGAGGACCCGATAGACGTTCCTCATCGCAAGATCAATAGAATCAGAGAATGACCTGTGGAGAGATCCTAGCTATGGCAAGATTACGCCGATAAAAACCCGCCAAACTAGGTAACAAGGAATGATGAAAGTTGCAACGTAGTCAAACACCACTAGACGAAT
Source organism: Rhodamnia argentea (assembly GCF_020921035.1). Lineage (NCBI taxonomy): Eukaryota > Viridiplantae > Streptophyta > Magnoliopsida > Myrtales > Myrtaceae > Rhodamnia > Rhodamnia argentea. Next base: position 187,916 of record NC_063154.1, on the reverse strand, counting down.
CCTACACAGAACTCCATAGTTACGCCGCTAAAAAAAATATAGATCTAACAAACTGACGATGAGAAGAAAGGGACTAAACCAAGATCCGAGCTAGCGGCGACCGAAACAGGACAACTCCCATACTCTTGGAAATGGTATCATGGGCTAATCTATCGAGGCGTAGGAAGTGGAGATAACAAGGGAAAATCAAACGAGAAGGAAGAAGAGCAGATCGATCTAAGAGGAACAGCAACAATAACGAAGCGAAACGATCAGATCTGAGATTACGGACGGAAGATCAAGATCTAACCTGAGAACAAAAATGCGAAAAAGCAAACGGATCTCAGGTGGAGCGAGGAGATGCGAAAGAGAGAGCCTTAAGTATTCGTTACCTGGACAAAGCGATTGAGAGGCTGAGAGAGGAAGTCGGACCTCGCTGCGTTTGTATCTCTCTCTCTCTCGCGCCGCGCAGAAGGTGGGAGAGAAGATGGGAGGTGAAAGCAGGAGGCGAAAGCAATGGCGATTTGTGTGGAGGGGAGGCGCCCCTGCGTGTCTTCTTTTTTTCGTTTTATAGTCAGAGAGTCAGAGGGTCTGCGTTTGAAACGAGAGATACGACGATATATGCCTTCTCTCTCTCTTCCATTTTTTTCACTTATCCTTTTTTTTTTGGGGGGGGCATATGACCAAGGGGGGCCCACCCACGAGCCCTGAAGAAGTTCTCCACCGTCCATAAAAGATGGTAACTTCCTTTGATGTAATTTTTCGTAGTTCGATTCTCAATTCTCTTCGGATTCTCCAGTGGAATACTTCAGCCGCCATGATGCGGTGTGCAATTAACCTCTCTTTTCATTGACTTTGAACCACATTAAACCGACTGCTGATGTAATAACTCACAAAATATTAATACCCTAGTTGTCCTAAATCATGAAATAACCTTTTCGCGACCCCATTTTCACTCTCTAATTTGATTATCCCGTAATAATCATCATTCATTGACTTCAAAAAAAAAATGCTCCGTTTGTTTTACCAAAAATAAATTATTTAAAAAAATTTAAAATAACCATCAATATTGCCCAATGAAAAAAAAAAATTTGCATCTTTCCCGAATATTGAGATATTTTTCAACGTCTTGTCCAAATATACAACGTTATGCAATACTTAAGGTCGATTATCATATGCCTTTTAAATGTTAAATGACGTGGTACCAAGGCGTACTTCATTCATTCGTACTTAGAACGAAAATCTCACACATTAGTTTTTAACATTCTACGACAAATTTAGGAAAATGCGCGCCACTCATCTCGTATAACTGTAAAACATTGAATTTTCTTCCGCACAAAAGTACGACGCTTCATCATTCCTGGCCAAAGCTGTTGCATGCAACTCCTTGAGTATTGGTAGACGTTTTGGAAATGCTTACTACTTTGTATCTTATCATCGTAAATTAGCAAATAGGTGTTATGAATACGTACACCATTTTATCGCAATGACATAAATTTAAATTAAAAAAAAAACAGTATAATACTCAACTAAGGAATTATCATACCTAAGATAAAAGGCTTCCTACAATAATCTTTTAGTTCGATGGCATAGATTATTTCACCGTACTTTGGTAGATTGTGATTTTTTACTCCAGGTTTCTTGTTACAAGAAGGCATGGCATTTGCCATCTAGTCATATATCGGATCAATTGCGTGGTACAAAAAATTTTGGTAATCTAAATTATAAGGGTTAATATCATGAAAATCTTAAACTGATACACACGTGACAAATTTATTCTAAATTAATTTTTTGACCAAGAAAAACCTCAAACTAGTATATTTATAACAAATTTACCCCAAATTAATTTTTTTTACCACTAAAAATTTCAAACCGGTACACTTGTGATAAATTTATCTTCCGCTAGTTTTTAGTAAAATAGAGTTAATATTACGAAAAAGCCCAATCCGGTACACCCGTGATAAATGAATGGTAAAAATCATAAATTAGTATACCCGTTAACTTCCACGTGTCATATAACTTAGCAATTTGAGGGTAAAATTTAATGAAAATTATCGAAGGATAAAGTTGTCATAGGCGTACCGGTTTTAGGATTTTTTTGTGGTCAAAAAATGAGTTTGAGGTAAATTTATCGTAAGTGTAGTAGTTTAGGCTTTTTTGTGATCAAAAACATTAATTTTTGATAAATTTATTACAGGCGTACCAATTTAGGATTTTTGTAGTCAAAAAAATTAGGTTTGAGTAAACTTGTATAAATATAACAGCTTGGAGTTTTTCGTGGTATAAATCAAAATCACAAAGAATGCGGGATAACTCTCTTTCGGTTGTATGGTACAGACACGGTGATATACCGTAGACAATCCCATAGTCCACGTGGCACATGGGTGAGCTGTGATTCCTTGTATTGAGAGACAAGGCGTTGATTGGACTATGCAAGTCCTCCGAAACTCCCAACATATTTTTTATTTTTATTTTTTGTCGCGCTATTTTCACTTCCATTATGGCAAAGACGCTCATTTTTTCAATCAATAGACCTAAATACCCTTCTCTCTCTCTCTCTCTTCAATATATTGTTTCTTTTTTGGTTAAGCATAACTGCTTTTGTTTCTATTTCTCTTAAATTATCAATTTCACAATATAACCGTTAAATTACCTAAAAAAAAACATTATCTTATCATTCATCATGTTATCACTTTGCCTGGAGAAGGTCGTTATTTTTAATTTATCGTCTCATTTTTTCACTTATAAAAGTTATATAAAATGTTAGAAATTTCTAGTTATAATGGCTTATAAACACACAATTAACTGCCTATTTGTTAAAACTTTATTTCAAAGTTGAAAATTATAACTTAATCTAATTATCTATCCGATTTTGGACCTTGTGGGTGGTTTTATGGAATAAATTTGTAGGTTTCTAAAGTTAGACATCGCTAATTTGTGCTTTCTTTTAAGCTTTTCATATTTTAACATGAATTACAATATGGTGTTGAGCATATTTTTAAGTTTTGATCCATTTGCCATGTAATTGAATATACAATCGATATTAACTACTTCCTCTTCGTAACAGGAGTTAAGCAGCAAGAAAAACAAAAATCTAATCCCGCCAAACTTCCCCAAATTCACGCAGATTCCAGAGCTGAAGCACCCAACATTAAACCAAAAATGAGATGCAGAAACCTCACCGATCGGGGGGGACATCGCCGAACTGTTCTTTCCCACAGAAGACGCAGAACGCGGAGCTGACGCCTCTGAGAAGCCTTCCTCTGCAATGCTTGCAACGCAGATACGGCGGGCACGGATCGAACTCGGCGATCGATTCTTCGTAAGAGCGCAGAGGCGGAATCGAAGGGTCGCTGGGGTCGTAGGAGGGGATTTTCGCTTCCTCTAGGAGTGCGATCTGGAGCCGCTTGATGGCGCCGCGAGGGATGTCGAGCGACATTACCGTTCGCGACTGATCGGGAAAAAGAACCAACGGTGCGAATCTGAGATTCAGATCATGTGGAGCGGTGCAATTGCAGGTCGCGATGTCGTGGGAAATGCTGTGAAGTGAAGAAGATGACACTGTAACAAAGTTATCAGTTTTCTTCCATTTGTTTTTTCCTCTCTCGGGCAAAAAAAAAAAAAAAAAAAAAAGCGAAAAAGCGAAACAAAGAGAAAACACCGAAGAGTTGAATTGGGCCTATCAATTGTGATGGGCCGTGCCCAAAACGGTCCGGCCCATATATGTGTGACTAGGGCCGTTGGATTGGGCCTGTTTATGAGGCTTGATAAATTTATTACTTGTTATATAATTGGTGTCGTATGAAAACTCTGATTTTCCGGAATTTGCGCAACCGAGGGGTAGTAACCTGCTACAGGCCTTTTCTTCAGGAAAATAATATCTCTATAGCATCAAAAATTTTAAAAAAAATATTTAACAAAAATAAATTTCATAATGACATCTCCTAGATTAATTTTCCGTGGATATCCGTGAGGAAAAAAAAATGAAAACAGTTTTGACCCTTTGAAGTAATTTTGGTTTATGACAAAAAAAAAAAGAAGTAATTTTGGTTTTTTTTTTTTTCCATTGAGCGACATGGAGCTTCGTAATAAGCTCCTCTTAAACAACATCAAGAATAGGGGAAGAGAGAACACGAATCCCTCAATTAAAAGTGCACATCGGTCCCAATCCATCCATTGAGAATTGAATTGGACCGAACCGGATCAACCCATTCTGAGCAACTCTGGAAAAAATCTATGTACCACCAATATGACACGCGACATGACACGGCGACACGGGATATCTCAAAAAATAGAGAATTTCGACACGTGGGGACACGTTATATATTTTTATATATACATGATAAATTATTATTGTTATGATAAAACTGTTGAAGAATATTAATTTTGGTATTAATTCAGGAACAAGTGCCAAAATTCTACTTTTCCATGAATTGAGCTAACATTCTCCAATTTTTCAACTTTTCTACGTTGTCTGAGAGAAACACGCTTAGTTGTAGTTCTCACGAAATAAGCAAAGGAGGAAATAAACAAGTAAACAACTGGATTGGAGTCCTGCCATTGCTCTAGTGATATTGGGTTGTGACAGGCCCAGGCCCAGGCCCGTCGGGGATCAGCGACTCTTAGGTATTCACAAGCGAAGCAGAGCAAAACCACGTCTTTTCTTCGCAATCATTCATTGATCCTTTCGAAGAACTTTGCTGTGGAGTGGTGAAAGGTACGACCTTTTCTTCTCAATAATTCACTGCACCGCATGATCATGTGTTTTTCTTTTTCTTTTTTTTGACCTTTTTTCCCATCCATTTTCCCAAATTATCCCTGAGACACGCTGTCGGGCCGACACGCGGAAACCTCCCTCCAGAGAGGACCGGTGCAAATGTAGCACGGACACGCCTATGGAGGACGTTTTCGCGTGTCGGACACGTATCGGTGTCCGACACGTCAGGACGTGCCCCAGACACGCGCGGACACGCGCGGGACTCGCGTGTCCGGAGTTAAAAGGGTCAAATTCTGAAAGTCCAAATTGTGACCTAATTTTCGGCCTCCCCGATCTGTCAGTTTGCTCTCGTTGTCGCGCGTCCCCTCTCCGAGTCTCTCTATCTCGCTTTTGTCTCTCGCTCTGTCGCCTCGCCTTCCCTCGACGCCGATCTTCTCCTCGTGGCTGCCAGCCTCCCCTCAGGCCCGCAGCTCGCCTCCTCGCTCGCCTCGTCTTGCCACCTCAGCTCGCCTCATCTCCTTGGCTCGCCTCCTTCAAGCTCTCTCGCTCTCGCCGCTTGATCTCGTTCGCTGCTCGCCGCTCGGTTTTGGTGTTGTGGGTCCACTCTGCTGCAAACGAAAACCAGGTAATTTCTTGGTTTTTCGTTTATATTTTCTTATGTTCTGGTTGTGCTGGGATATGAGGCCGATTGTGGTGTATATTAAGGGCTTGAGAGATACCATGAAAGGGAGACAGTAAGGCTGGAGATTATGATTAATCTGGGACAAACACGAAATGAGTTGTATATTTTTGAAAAGGAGAAGTTAGATGAATAGTTCTTGTCTGGAAAAAGCGTGCAAGCCAGCGTGATTCCCCCTTATTTAATTGCAGTTTGATCTGGGTAGGATTGGCCTAGCATTGTAATTTAGCGTACACATATTTAGTTGAGAGGTTGTCAATGAACCTGTGTTAGCTACTGTTGTTGATGGAGTTTGTCAACTTGCCGGACCATGAAGATTTTGATTGCTTTTCATCAATGAAACCTTTGGGCTATAGCAGTATTTCCGTCTCCCATTGTGGTCCTAAATGAGTTTCTTTCACATTTTCCCTTTAGTACGATTCACTGGAGGCATGATTACTGAAAAGTAGAGAGCATGTCATTGACAGCTCATTGTAACCTTTCCTTAACACTCTCCAGCAAAATTCTGTTGCTAACAAAGAATTTCTCGTGTCAGTATTAGTGTGGTTCTCAGCCAGGCCCGTCGTCCATAACATTTTTTCCCCTTTTTGTCGCGTGAAACTGAGTAATTTTGTACTTCACGTTTACTTCCCAAGCACGTCTCTTAAGAATTACTTAGTAATCTTAAATTCCTCCTATAATGTCGATTTAAGCTGAGGGAATTAAGTTCTCGCAACTCCTTTTTCTTGTCCTGCCTTTTTAAATGCGAAGTGATCGCATATGCTTTATACATCTTTTCTGATATCTGTGTGCTGTCTTTTTATGCAGTCATCATAGACATTAGAGGCGATGGCGGAGAAAGACGACGACTTGCCCAGAGATGCCAGGGTTGTGAAGTCACTACTGAAATCAATGGGTGTTGAGGAGTATGAACCTCGCGTTATACACCAATTCTTAGAGCTGTGGTACCGGTATGTGGTTGACGTGTTAACAGATGCACAAGTCTACTCGGAGCATGCTGGCAAGGCTGCAATTGACCCCGATGATGTTAAGCTTGCGGTCCAGTCAAAAGTTAATTTCACCTTTTCACAACCTCCACCACGAGAGGTGTGTAAAGTGTTTATACTGTTAATTGTATAGATTTGTTATCATTGAGCATATGTCCATATGACCATGGACGATCCTCTGTTTCAATGCATGATGTGTTGTTCATATCAGCCCTGACAGTTTCTTGATGGAGTGAATTTGTAAATGGAACTCCGGCGATTAAGCAGAAACCACAGTAGGTTGTAGTGTAGTCCATTCAACTTGAGCTTAAGTTTGACCTCCAGTTTGCACGATGGCATTTGGCATGTCTTAACTTTCCATTTTCTCCATGGCATTGGGCATGTGAAGACCATGAAGTCCAAAATTTTTAAGCTGCACACTTCAGTCTTGGCGAAGTGTTTGACATTTGTGTTCGCTGTTGAATGCTCGGATAATCTAATTCATTAATTATTGAAGGCATATGTGTGTGAACTCGCAGTTATATGTCTGGTGTTCGTGTTTTACTCGTTTGATGTTATTGTACTGGGAGCTCAAAAACCAATGCTGATGTTACTGTCTATCAGGTCTTACTGGAATTGGCTAGAAACAGGAACAAGATTCCATTACCAAAGACAATATCAGGTCCCGGAATTCCACTTCCTCCAGAACAGGACACGCTGATCAGCCCAAATTACCAACTTGCAATCCCGAGGAGGCAATCTGCTCAGGCAATGGAAGAAGCAGAAGAAGATGAAAGAAGTGATGCCAATCCATCACAGGAGCAGAAAACAGATGTGCCACAGAGTGCGCCACAGAGAGTTTCATTTCCCCTTTCTAAACATCCCAAATGAAGGATCTGTATTCACAGGTATGGCGTGACTGGGAAAAGAATTGGAGAAACTGTCGGACTGTATGCTGACATGTGGTAGTTCATACTGGATCGTTTTATGTATAAGAATAGCATGCAGTACGTGGGCTGTCTGCCCGGAAGATTGGTGCTTGTCAGGTACTGTTGTACCTGTAACGTTGCTTTCTTAGAAGCAAAGGTTATGAGCTTTACTTTTTATCTTGTTCCAGTAGCAATTGCTTTGTCAAAGCTGCAGTGCCAAGTAAAGCCTATGAGTGGACATTACAAAATCCGATGTAACTGGTTTGAAGCACCGTGCGGTGCTGACTGATTTACAAAACTTCCGATATTAGTATATAGAGACACATGCCATATCGTCAAACTCAAAAGAGCTTACGAAAATCAGGAAACCCAGATTACAAATTTCTCAGGAAAGAAGTTCTAATAGGATCCGACAGTCTTGAAGGACTCGTGAATGTGCCTCAAGGTCTCCTGGTCCCGATTCCACTCAGGAGCGGGCGCATTAACAAAGTGGGCATAGAGCTTATTCTGGGCACAGGTTACAGAGATCAAGCTGTGAGCACCAGTCCCATCGATCTCGTACACGTAATACAGCTGCCCCTTCTCATCCTTCTTCTCCTCCGAGGATATGTTGTCGGCACTGGCGATCAGGTCCTGCAACTCCACGTCGGACAGAGCCAAATTGTTCAAGACGGTGTCTTTCGGAGCCAACTGCCTGAACCCGGCGAGGAAAGTCAGGTACTCCTTCTCCGTCCTCTTCTTGGGGTTGTAAAACTCGCTGTCTGTCCCATTGGTGCCCTTCTCCACTTTGGAGACCAGCCTCTCTTTCCAACCGTCGGGCACGTCGTAGACGTACTCGGCCGTGTCCTTCTTGCTGGCATTGCCGCCGTAGCCCCCGTAGTTGGCGGCGCTGGCTGCTGTGCCGTAGTAGAGGTGGTAGGTCGCTGGTGGTGAGTCGGCTAGCGAAGGTGGGGCGGTGGTGAGTATGGTGGCCGCGGCAAGGGCTGTGGCTGCGAGACCGGCGGCAGAGCCACAGCCTGGGAAGGGGTGTTTGTTGGGGTGGTGGGCTGCTGAGATATGGGTTTTGGTGGCGGCGGTGAGAGGGGCTTGGACCGATTTGGTGGCGGTAGCAGTGGCGGAGGAGAGGATGGTAGATGGTGAGAGTGAAGTTGCCATCATGGTGGTGGTGGTGGTGGTGGTCTTGGTCTGGTGGAGAAGGGGGATTGGTGGATGCGGGTGTTTCTGCAAGTTGAAGATGCTGATTTTTCTCTTATCCGATTCTCTACGCCAGTTATGACGTCATGTTAGGATGTGGTGGGTAATTTAGCTCTCACGGGGGAATTCGAAGCATTATATTTTTGCCACTCGCAGACAAATGCTTGAAAATGTGTACGTAGCAATTATAACATATGAATCCCAAAGATGGCTCCTCACATGTTTTCTTGTTCTTCTGAGATTGATTTCTGTTTTCAATCGTAAATATGAAAAGGGCTTTCAAATTGGGCTTTTTAACCCAAAAGGGTAATTTTGGCCTTAGTTCAAATGCGGAACACCTAGAATTCCCTAAAACAAAGTATAAAATATCGACCTGAATTCATTTGTAGCTTTTTCTTTTCAATCTTTTTAAGCTTAAGCAGTAATTTGAAACTCGGCAGAAAAGGTGAGCAAAAAAAAAAAAAAAAAAAGAAGTTTTTTGCTTAAGAAAAGGGGAAGCAAACGCATTTGGCAGGCTCCAATATGTTTTACCTTTCCTAAATGTTGTTACAACGGAGGGCTTGTCTCATGTCATGATAATGATTAACGAGTACCAAATTCCAACTTCCGATTGGAAAATAGCATTGGACTCTAAATTTCTAATGATATGAGTATGAGTCACTATTTGATATTTCTCTCTCTCTCCTAGACAAGACAGCTTAACTTAACCACTCTTTACACTAATCGGATTTTAAAGAAGTTTGAACCCGTGGCTTCTTCCAATTCAAAAAATAGTAGATGCCACCGGTAAAAAAAAGCACGGGGATGAACCGGTTCAATAGGTTGCCTTGCCGCCTTGCACCCACCTCCGGTAAAAGTTAGCCCTGGTCGGCAATGCATGAGCAGTTGGGCTCATTTCTCTTCAGACAAAATAGTAGTGGGTCACATGCCCATCATAAATGATCCATTGCTATCGTTCCTCCCTCACACAAGAAATTCTTGCATGGATCTGATCCATGGATTAGTATGTGGCTCACATGATAAATGCTTGTGATGGAATCTGTTCCGCGTGTGCTTAGATTCACCATCTGGGTTTCATCCTTCAAACAGGAGAAGACCCATAAATGTTGTTTTCGAGGAAGGTCCAATCTTGTGTGTGCACGTGTGTTGTGTGAATGGATGGATATGTGGACATCTATGTATTCTGCAAGTGATCACGAAGGGAAATCAAAGAAGGCAGGAAAAAAAGAGTATTCCTATCAGCAATAGGTGTATGCTCCTTTGTTCATTATTGTGAAAGTATTAAGTGGAGTTTACATGTATACACACGAATGGATCTCTGTCATTCGTTCTGCGTAATATGTCAAATCTCTGCTATACAGGAATGCAGAAGAACAAAAAGGACAAACGAAGATAACAAATTTACGCGTAAATCACATCCTCAGTCGGGCCGAAAGCATCCGGCAAAAGATGATAGGATGCTCCGGATCCGATGTGAAGGTGCGACAGAATTCAGTTGCGGAAGAAGAGATGGAGCGTGGCCAACAGGAAAGAGCACAGGATGGCAGCTCCGGACACACCCAAAGAGAGAGCTGAACCAGTGTCCAGCGAGATGGCAGGGGCCGGGGCCGCTTCTAAACCTTGAGCTGAAACGACGGTCGCTGCAGGCATGGAAAGAAGAGCAACGGCAAGAACGTAAGTGGCCAAGAGAACCGAACTGAATGCGGTTGCTGCTGGTGCCATGGCTACAAACAAGTAAAAGCAACAAGGAAGGAAAGTGCGGGGCGCGCGTCTGCTGCGAATTGTGTGGAGAGTCTGCGAGGAGTGTGGGTGGGTACTTATAGCGGGGGAGAAGCAAGAGGGGCCCATCAGCGCAGCAGCAGCAGCAGCAGCATATGCTCAGCTTTGGAAGAGAACACGTGGAGAGGGAGAGTTAGGATACCAACAAATGCGTGCGTGCGTGCTCGCTCTTTCTTGGAGTCAAGGTTGTTATTGCTTAGCTTCAAAGTGCAATGGTGTTTCTTCTTCTTGGGAGTAAAGTCGAGGCTTTTGGGTCTCCCCCAAGTCTTCTTCTGCCTCTCGCTTCCTCGTCTGGCGCTTGGACAATGTCTAAACAATGCTTGGGTTGGGTTTTGTCGTAGCATAATCACAATGTTAAAGCAGAGTCTTCAAGGCCCAACCCAGTACCTCGCGCGTTATTTTGCAGAAAAGAGAAACAACTTTTTTGGAGTCCACTAAAAAGTTGCATTCATGACTCTTTTAACTAAAGAAAGAAAGAAGCAAGCTGTCGTGTGGCATTCACGGCCTGCCTGCGCTTTGCCAACAATACCATTTTGCCATCTTTTTCTTTTCTTAACCATAAAACGAACGCAAGATTCGCTCAACCGCGACGAGCAAACCTCTCCGCGCCATTCCCTTCATCGATCAACCCACACATTGTGGAGGGCAACACCTGTCGCGTTCTCCCCCAAGACCTATAAAGAGCAGACTCCTCCTCCCCCTCATTTCCCCTCAGGCTGCATTCCAAGCGTGATTCGGCGATCAATCTCGAGACCCCTTTTTTCCCAACGAACAGCTCGTGAGGTTCTTCGCCGGTCGCGCCGCAATGGAAATGAAGAAGATCGCCTGTGCAGTCCTCTTCGCCGCCGCCTCCGTGAGCGCGGTGATGGCCCACGAGGAGGCACCCGCACCCTCCCCGACCAACGCCGCCAGCGCCAGCTTGCCCGTGGTGGGATCCTTGGTGGGCGCCTCCCTCGTGTCCTTCATCGCCTACTACTTGCACTAGGGCAATCGTGGCGGTCGACGACACGATGGAGGGGAAGAGAGGCCAAGCTTTCGATTTGTTTGAATAAGAGCCCATTAAAATGTAACGTTTTCGTATCTGAGATTTGTCTCGTTCTTTCTCTTCTTGTGTCTGTGTTTCCCAAACTTCCCCCCCCGCCAATAATGTTGGATAGAATGCAATAAAAGAAAGCAAACGCACCCCCCCACCGCACCACCACGTTGTGGGGGGGGTCGCCTTCTACTCTTACCTCGTCCGACTTCTTTTCTCATATGATACCCTCCTCCCCCACAAAAAAAAGTCAAAGCGATGACACCCATCGATGTTGCCCGCCACCTTCACTTCACAGGATCGAATTGTCCCTCTTACTGTTCCAATCAAAGCGTCTCTCATGTCCAAATCAAAAAAGAAGAAACAACTTCCCGATGCCCTTGTTTTCAAGATAAATGGCGCGTTCACATTGATTAAAAAAAAACACACACACACACATTTAAGAAGACTTCCTCCACAGTATCTACGGCAAGTCAATAGTAAAAGGTGGCGAGTTGAATGATTCAAATGCATGTCGGTAACGATTATGTCCAAACGTAGCTTGTCTATCGATGATATTGATGAGCCTCGATACCCTATGGCGTAATTGATATTCGTGTGTAATTGAATATGCATGAATGGGAAGCCTCGAACTCCATTAACACGCAACGAGGCGGTGGGATATAATTGTAATAACGCAGCGAGGCGAATCCCGCCGGATGCCGTTTCTTGTACGGATCTGTAGAGGGAGAGATCGGGATGAATCGTTGGTGGGAGGAGAGGAGAGGATGACGTGGAGGGAGGTAAGGAAGGAAGTCAGCAGGACGCGGTGGACGCACACGTGTACCGCGTGGCGATTGAGAGAGAGCGACTGCAAAAAGCTCATCGAGATCGAGAGATATAGAGAGAGACACATTGAGAAATTCTCAGATGGAGGGCGGCCACCCGACCCAACAGAAAAAAAAAAAAAAAATGGGGTGAAGAGGACAAACCCCGTCGTACGCAATTCCCAAATTGACCCTCCGTACTTTCTCAAGGAGCCCATTTCTGTAATTTCGTCTCTTCAATTTGGCAATTGGCACCCACTAGGGCCACCCCCACCACCCCCAAGGGGCCCCACCCTTCTTTTGCCCCTTTTTTTTATTTATTTAAAATAATAATAATAAGAATAAAAGAAGGAAGAAGAAGAGAGAGGCAAGTGGGGAGGAACTTGTTTTTTAGCTGTGAGAGAGAAGAAGATGAGAGGGTGGCGTTGCATGCTTTGACCATCGAAACCACTTGAGAAAAAAGCAGTTTTGGGCTTTTGCTTGCTTCCTTTGAACACCACCAGACGCTTGTGTTCATCACTCGACCTTCTTCATCATTTACCACCCGTATTATATTCCGCTTGTGGCATACACACATACAATATACCTTCAATTCCCATACAATGCACGCATACATACTGAATTCCTTGAGCATTATGATTGTAGTAGACTTACCTTTCTAACATGCACCCATGTTCATTTCACGGTGGTTCCAGCACATTGTTTTACATTGAGAATCGATATCTCACCCATTATTTTCATAGTGTACAGTCTTATCTTAATCATCTCGCCTCCACTCTTTTTTCTAGCCTTGATATGAATAGTCGAAGATTCCTTTCGGGTTTCTCGCTTTTGTTTTGACTAATTAAAGTCTCAAAGGATTTCTAGCTTCAAATTTTCCTTTACATTACATATCAGGGAAAATTAAATAATTTGAAAGACCATTTTTCTAAAAATGATCATTTATATCGCTTAAAATAATTAGTCAATAAATTTTTTTTTTAATCATCAACAACAGTTTAAGCTTAAATATTTTAGTAGACGGTGAAAATATTTTTCATTTATTAACTTTTGTGTGATTTGAAAAGTATTTTTCATAAAACAATCGCATACATCTCTTAAAAAAGAATTAACGGAAAATATTTTAACCATTGACAAAAAAAATTTGGACTGAAATTATTGACGATGAGGAAAATATTTTCCATTGACTGATTATTTTAAGCGATATAATGAATCATTTTTAGGGAAATTATTTTTTCAAACCATTCATTTTTCGTGAAACAAATGAAGTCTTAATCGGCGTGCATATCAAGCATATTAAATAGTAAATGTTTCTATATCTTCAAAAAAAAAAATCGGGAGAATTAGTTATCATTCCTTGAAAATCGAGGCGTGATCAGACATCATCGGTAAAATTCGATCATAAATCTGTAAGTCATAACGTAAGTCGGGGTGCTAATCATAAATCGAGAGATACGACTAAGGAATGATGCTGAATAATATAGAGGATGGGGGTTTCAAAGAGCAAAATGGAATCACAGGAGACGAGAGAGAGAGAGAGAGGCAGCTAAAGGGGTAAGAACGTCCTTTTAGGTCGGGGTTGTCCAATTTGTTTCCCGAGGAAAGCAAATTTCGATTTGCAATTTACGACACACGGGGAGAGTGGGGTCCACTTTGAGAATTCAGACAGATGTTTTCCAATTTTATAAAAATTGTGCAGACGTCACAAAGACAAAAGGCAATCTAGAACGAGTAAATAGGAGATGGTCAGGGGGGCATTCCGGTCATTATACCATTTGGAGCAAACAAGGTTTGAAACGCGTCTCTATGAGGCCCATATTCCATCGCCATTGCCCACCTCTTCCCTTCCCCACCCCACGCCCTCTCTCTTCATATCCCCTCTCTCTCTCTCTCTCTCTCTATCCCCAGCCCCAGTCGCCTTTTGCCTGTTCTCCACATCTCTCGATTTCTCCTCCCTCCTTCAATCAAACGAGACCTCCCCCCCTCTCTCTCTCTCTCTCTCTAAATCGATCTCATCGGAAATGGCTCAGAGGACAGAAAAGGAGGAGACGGAGTTCAAGGTACCCGAGGCCTTGACCCTCTGCATCAACAACTGTGGTCTCACCGGTAATCCTGCCACCAACAACATGTGCCAGAAATGTTTCAACGCCACCTCCGCCACCTCCTCCTCCTCCTCCTCCGCCCCCACCACTTCCTCTTCCTCCTCCTCCGCCGGCCTTACGGCCGGCACCTCGGTTCTCAAGTTCTCCGCCGAGAAGATTCGCAGATCGGGCTCCTCCAGGTCGCCCGACCGATCTGGTCTTGCGACGGGGACGAGCAGAAGAGAGGCGGCCGCTTCTCCTCCCTCGACCGAGTCAAACGCCAGGCGAGAGGTGAATCGGTGCTCCGGATGCCGGAGGAAGGTAGGCCTGACCGGATTCCGATGCCGGTGCGGAGAACTCTTCTGCTCGGAGCACCGGTACTCGGATCGGCACGACTGCAGCTACGACTACAAGGCGGCCGGTCGGGAGGCGATCGCGAGGGAGAATCCGGTGGTGAAAGCCGCGAAGATCGTCAGAGTCTGATGATCTGGAGGGACAATCCAAAAGGAAGGCTGGAGGAGCCCAAGGAAAACCAATTCTGAAGGAGATCTGAGACCCGATCTCGCTCTTGCTTTCTCAAACAACGGTGATGATAACGTGTCGGATTGAAGAAGGTGGAGAAGAAGGGACGCGAGCGAATTCTATAGGATCTGAAAGAAATTGAAGTTCAACCAGAAAAAAAAAAAAAAAAAAAAAAGGAGAGACGCCTGTTCTTACAAATCTCTGATTATCCCTTTTTCTTTTCCCGCTTTGTTTTATCTTTTTTTATTTTTATTATTATTATTATTTTCCTTGTGATTTTTAGCCTTTCTTTTTCTTTTTTTTTAATTCATCCTTCTGGGAAACGAAAATTAATAGATAATTGTGGTTTGTGGATGCTCTTTTGAGTCTGAATCTTTGCAATTGCAATTGCAAGGTCGTTGTTGGTGGCTCGTTTTCGATAGAGAAAATAAATGAAATGAACCTGATAATATCGTAGTTTGTATCTTATCGTATCGTGTTGGATGACGCGGTGAAGAGCAATTTCTCTTTTGGCGACCAGGTTTGGTTCGGCTCGGCTCGGCTCGGCGGCTGCTGAGAGTGAGAGGGGAAAAAGTCGGTGTGGGGTTCCAGGAAAGTGGAGCTGTCGAGTGCCTCCACCACCCCTCCCCCCCCCTCGCCCCGGCTCGGCGTTTCTCGCGAGAGAGAATTAAGGACGAGAACATCGAGTCGAGGCCCAGTAAGGAGGCGCCACGTAGATGGGCACAAAGGTTGGAGCGAAAAAGCTGTGAAAAAGTAGGCTTGGGGTGGGGTGTGTGGGTGATTGGTTGAGCGGCTTTAGAATAATGGAAGAGCGATGGGGACGTGATGATCTCAAAGGCAAATCCGACGGCTGGGATTTGGTCCAAAAGGCCAAGAAATTGACGCACTGCGGTGGGCGCTCTTCGTGGGGGTGGTGTACAGGTTGTCAGATGATGAAATCGGAGGTGCTGGTGCGACCCTTGGGTGAGTTGAAAAGCCTTCTGTTCTGAGGGACACGCATCAGCCCAATCACGACCTGAAAGGTGGCAAGCGCTTATGTGGAGCCGAGTCGGGCAGGCCCTCCCTTCCTTTTTTTATGGCATTTGGATTTGGAGACCGTGAAAGCTGGATCGGAAAAAACGTCGACGTTTTCCCTTCGGACATTTGCTACCGGAACGTATTGGATATATCCGCTAATCCATGGGACGTTCTGTACAAGCGATCATTCCGATTAATTGGGCCTCATTCATGTCTTTGGGAATACATCTTTACATGCAACGCCAATCCGTTCCTGCTGGATTAGTTCCCATTTGGGAATTCTCCCCAAAAATTTCACTAGAATCCAATTAGCAATGGAGCGTCAAATGGGAACCCCTTGTTTTTTTTTCTTTTTTTTTTAAACCCCCTCTTGTAAGGATAACCTTGCACATATTTTAACAAAGGGAAAAACACAGGACTTGATTGGGTGCTGCATCCCCCCTCCCCCTCCCCCTCCCCCAATTAAGCACATTAGCCAACATCTACAATTAAGAATTGGGTTAGGTTAAAATGGGAGAATATTCATGGTGGCGTTTGGTGGGAGGGGGGGAATTACATAATCGTTTGGTTTTTGTAAGTTGATTGATTCCCAAGATATCTAATGAAAAAAAAAAAAAAAGAATAGGGAGAGCATGATAATATGTTGTGATGACAGAGGGAAACATCTTTTTTTATTGTTTGGTGCATTGGCGCAGAAACCAAATCATGAGGACCCTCTCATTATCTTACACGCCCTAGTTAATGCTTGCCCGACCGCCACACATGCTTCTGGCTTTAGAGAAGGAACGAACGACATTTGCTTAACATAACATAATATATGACTATTGCGGAACGATATAAGTAGCCCACTAAACCAGAAGAAACAGTAGGTGCGTTTGTTTGAGTGGAATCATTTTTCGGGAATTATTTTTCCGGATTTTTAGCCGTTTGTTTTGTCGAAAATGGCTTAGTCAACAGAAAACACTTTCCGGCCAACAGAAAATTCATACATAAAATTCGGAAAGTAAATTCTTAATCTAAATATGTGAAAACACTTTTCGAAATTGTTCATGTTGAATTTTTTTATTTTTTTAATATTTTAGTTTCATTTATTTTTCATTTTATCTTTTTTATTTTATCTTTTCTTTATTTTTCTTTTTTCTTCTCCCTCTGCCGATCGCTAAGCCTCGAGGCTCACTAGTGGCTGGCGAGCTCTCCCGTGGCCGCCGCCGACCGGTCCTAGTGGAGGAAGAAAGGAAAAGAAAATAAACAATAAAACATATGTTAAGTAAATTGAACAAAACGAAACAAAGTGACTTAGACAAGTCTTTTTTGTTGATAGCCCCAAACCAATCAATCGAATATTGATAGGAATTGAATATAAAGAACTTTTGGCATAAATAGACCGATTGACTTGACTCTTGCCTGCTTTCCTCGGTGGGTTGTTTTGAATAGAATTCGCTTTGTAACTCGATCAATTTGTCTTGGTTCAAAGGCATCATTAACTGGGACTATAATTTTGGTTCGGATGCTTACAATGAAATAGCCACTAGAATGGATGAGAGAGAAAGAATGAACAGAAGGCGACTAACTAATCTATTTTCCAAATGTCGGGAGATGTTTGATTCCGGCTTGAATGGTACGTTTCCTCCGTCACCTCATAATGAAATGGGCGATCTCGTAGTAGGTCGATGAAGATACTTTGAAATTAAATTTTTTTTTTTTGTTGGCCTGAGATAAAGTTATGAGATTGAAGTCATCTTCCAAATAAAATCCAAACACCATAAAACTTTTTCGGTCATGTATCATCAAACAAAGCAAAACGACGAAAAAATGATTTCCTTTCGTTTTCATGAAGTTTTTTCCCAAACAAACGCACCTTTTATTTTTGGGTATGAGCCAACACATTTGATATCACGAAGATGTTTGGTATGATCCTAATTGCAAAATACATGTGAAATGTCGGGTCCCGCACCGAAAGTATATGAGCCTATATTTCTTTCAGATCTCCCATGTTGCCAAATATTATGTACAACATAATTTTCCTTTCCGCAGATGTTAGACGTAGGCTCTTTTGGTCCGCCTCTGGTCACAGTCCAAAAGTGATGTACTGCTGACATCCAATTTGAACATAATGAATCTCGTTACGTATCCTTTAGGAGAAAATTAATAATATTATGACATCAGATAAATAATTGGTACGTGAGCCATCACAATATGGAATGCATGGCACTACCTCTGCGAAGTTTTTCATCCTCATGCTCTTCCGTGCGCACACACACATGAATACTTGGTCAAGAAACTTGACATCGCCTCGTCCCTTTACCGCCATCAAGGGGACATGGACTAGGTAAAACTCAGACAAAACAAAACCCCATTTACTGATTTGGCCTCCGATGATCATATGATTTATCACATCCGTTTTACAATAATACAAAAGTCGTAGAACTAGACGGGAAGCATGAAGAGGATCGAGGTGAGATCAAGAGTGACGGTTGGGTGAGAATTGCAAGTCATAATCGAAGAAGAGTTGGAGAAATAGAGTCGAGGCAGCCTTGGATTTCGATTGCCTGTGAATTTGAGTCCGTACATGCCAATATTATACATGGCCGAAGTAGGGCCCGAGGAGGCCGGAGATCGAAGGTCGTGGTGGTGGTGGTGTTGTGAGGTTGATAAGCGAGAATGTACTATGGATAAGTTGCGGAAGTGGCGGAAGCCATAGCCGTGGCCGAAATAGGAAGAAGGTGGCTATGATTCCTCTCATAATTGGCGGTCAACACGAACATATCCTCCATACATGTTTATGTTAGAAGTTTGTTTGCAAAATAAACCAAAAAAGTGCCTTTACTTCATCCTGTTGGAAATATGGGACAAATTGAAGGGTGGATGAATGAGAAATTGATGCTCAAAGAACACCCTTGAGTTGAAAGTGGGAAGTGGAAAAACACTAGTCCTACATTGAAAAGAAAGAAGACTTTAGAGTGTTTTATAGATAGTTACCCTCCTTTTGAGTGGTAACTGTCACAACACAAGTATTATGCATCGCGCACAAGCGCAGGGGGGGTGCAAATCCCAGGCCCCGACGGAGGCCCAACGAGCGCATGACCCGCGTACACGAATGCAAGACCGAGAGGTGGGACTCGCGAAAAGCCCAATTTTGCCTTCCGATTTATTTTTCCAACTCAAATTGTTACAATTTTTTTTTGTAACGATTGCCGAAATCGATATTATAATGGCAGATTAATGGCATTGCCGTTACGAAATCGTTATTATAACGGCGGATTTAATCAGCCGTTATAATTCATTAGCAAGTTAATGTTGAAACGGCCGCTGAATTGATTCTGCCGTTACATAATAACGGCAGATTTAATTGGCCGTTATAGTTCAATTTCCGAAACGTCCCCCGCCGACCCTAGAAGTAGGTGGCTTCCCATCCAAAATTTTTTGGCTCGTCCGAAAATCCTCTCTCTTTCTACTCTCAGCATTTGCATTGTTTTTGATAGTGTTCGGTTCTGCTTTGTTCGGGTTCGCCGAAAGCCTTGAGGTGCGTGCTTGCTTCTTTGCTGCCAACCGTTATATCCTGGGAGATAAACGTTCACGAAACCTCGAGCACATCATAGAGGGGACGAATCTGTTTTAAGGAAATTGTGTCAAACACGGGCCTCGGTATTATTTGTATCGGCACCTTTTTTTTTTTCAATATTATTGTTGCAATTCCATTTGTGATCGGTTTTGTGATTGTACTGTTCTAATTTCAATTTTACTACGTTTATCAATCTGTATACTGTTCACGACATTTATATTATCGCCATATTGAATTTTTGTTACAATCTTAAAACAGATTTCGATCTCGACTCGTACTTGAAATTCAAATGGCTACTGGAAACGAAGTTGTTGATGTGCTCGCCGACAACATCAACCAAAGCACTCTCTCGCCTTTAGTCGTCCAACTGCCTGGATCATCCTCTGCCCTTGCTGCGGTTTCTGTCCACCATGGTGAGAAACCCGAAAAGTTCAACGGATCGAACTTTAAAAGGTGGCAGCAAAAGATGCTGTTTTACTTAACAACCTTGAATCTTGCGAGATTCTTGACCGAGGAAGCTCCTAAGCTATCCGTTGCGACCCTCCTCGAATCGGGATGTGAGGAAGAGGGCTAATGGGTCGCCCTTCCGGCCCGGTTGCGTGTGGACCTTCGGACGTGGGCCTCTCCCAAGGCCCATTACCCAAATCGCGGCGGAGGATAAAATCGGACCGACCTTCGGTGTGGTCTAGTGACATGTGCTACGTGTGCATGCCTCGGAGTCGCCACCAATCGTTTCGTGGAAGGTACGATTGGAAACCCTATCGAATAGTCGGGAGTTTCTATTCGATTCTGCGAGAACCAGAGAAGTGGGTTCGGGGACTTAGTTACGCCAACTATCGTAGTTGACGCCCTTTCGGTACCTAAGTTGATTGAATTTTCTAATCTCGGATTTCATGCATATGAGTGGGGTACGAATCCTAACTCTAGGAGTTCATGCGGATGGGAGTGAACTATCCTATCAATCACAATCAATTAAAATAAATGCGCAAATCAAGGAATCCATAACGTGCGGATAAATCGCATCAAATCAGCGTGGCATTCCTAGTATAGCCCTATTGGCTTAGAGAAAGGGGTATTCAAAGCATAGGAGAAGATCAAGAATGATTTGGAAGCGATTCGCCCATGAGGGGTAAAATCGTAATTTTGAGAAATTTTGGGGTACGATTTGCCAAAGAGGGCAAAATCGTCGTTTCAGAAAAAATTCAGAGTGAGAAATGTTGAAAATAGGATTGGCCACCTAAACCGACCCATTTCCTAATTTCCAACATTTTTTGGAAGTCCACAGGAATTTTTGGAGACAAATTACCCCTAAAGGGTAAAATTGTCATTTTTGGAAAGATCGGGAGGAGAAACCTCAAAAATAGGATTGGCCAGCTGATTGTGGCCATTCCTCAATTTTTGAGAATTTTTGGAATTTTTGGGAATTTTCTACAATTTTTCCTAATTTTTTTGGATTTTTTAATGATTTTTCGATTTTTTTTTTTTAGACCGGGTCAACCCAGTCAACGGACCGGTCAACCCGGTCCACGAACCGGTCCGCCCGGACCGGCATTCCAAAAACGGCGCCGTTTGCAAATTGGCGCCTCAATTTTCGAAAAATCCCGCCTAAAACCGAGTGACGGTCAAGATTTCGCCAAGTGGCGCGACGACGATGCCGGATCCATTTACTGGAATTGACGGCTCAGATTGAATGAAGGCCTAATCTCCACCGTTCAAACCAAATACCAAGATTGACGGTCCAGATCGCGAGGTGAGACCAATCGTGACCGTCCGATCTCAACCCGCGATCAACGGTTCGGATCGAATGAGGAAGTCGAATTTCAACCGTTCGATTTAGCTATTTTTAATTTTCGAAAATGATTTTATTTATTATTTGAATTTCCGAAAATTTGATCCAACGATCGGAATGGTGACGCGTGGCCAAACCTGGGCCACGCGATCACAAAATATTTTTTATTTTTCGAAAAATGGAATATATTTGAGAAAATGATTTTTATTTTTCTAAAATCCGAGATCTCGACACGTGGCCTATTTTAGGCCGTCGGATCGTTTTTTATTCTGTTATAACGAATTTGCCGACGTGGCTGCCACGTGGCCGCCACGTCGGCGACACCTGGACGTTGACCGGGTCAACTTTCGTTGACCGGTCAACAAGTTCACCCGAGAAGATGATCGGCGCCGGCGAGCCTCGCCGGAACTTGGTTCCAACGCCCAAACTCATCCGAGATCCCTCGATTCTTCACTCATTCGACTCCCCAACTATCCTACATCCATATATCCCGAGTTTGACCCAAACGACAAGCCGAAACTAGCCTAAACCGACCTTCAACTTCCGGCCAAACCTGCAACTTCCGGCGATCTTGAGAAACGACACCAAAACACCTCTGAAACTCAACGATTTTCATGCAAATCTACTCCCCGACTAATCTACATCAATATACGCCGATTTGAGACTCGAAAACCACCCGAAACCAGTCTAAACGAAGTTAAACAAATGCATTTTCCAGCGACCATCACGAATGCCCATAGTCGGCGCTAATCAATACTCCGATTTACACTAGTAACATCCATAAAAGTTGAACGAACTTACCGACGGCGTAAAGAGTTTTAGCCTTATTCGGTGAGCTCATGCGTCGGCCGAGTGTCCGGGACTCAAGGGAGTTGACGATAGGGGGGTTTGTGCAAAAACAACCATGACAAGGCGTAAAGAAATATTCAGTGATGCTCTCATAAAGATCTAGACTTAAAATCGTCAAGAAAAATGGATCGGAGCATCATGATATCGTCCACGAAGCTTGAAGAAAACCGGATCTGTACATACCTTTCTCGGTGATCTTGAGAAGATTGAGTTGATCGGAATGCTTCGACTGATTCCGGTAGAACCAACGGGAATAGCAGAGACGATTGATGGCGTATGAGTCGTCGGAAGGTCGAGCTTGTTCCGCTCGATTCTCCTCTCCTTCAATGGCGAACTTCTCCTTCTACGGAGAGTTTTTCAATCTCCTTCTCTGTTCGTTTTTTTTTTTCTCTGCTCCGAATCTCCCCCTCCCCTTTCTTTGCGAGCACACTCTTTTTTGTTAATCTCCCGTGCTCCTCCTAACCGCCCCCCTTCTAGATCCTTCTCGAAGCCTCTTCGTTGACGATCACCGCTTGGAAAACAGCCTCCCGCCCTCTATCTTGCGCCGGTGATGTTTTGGAGGAGATGATGAACGATCACGGGTCTCCGGGTCGGATCCGCCCGACCCGGCGGACCCGGTTCATGCAATGAGGGCCAAATCGGGACGGTAATTAGCATTTTTCCATGAAATTGATGACAAAAATCATTTTCCCAACAAGGATTGTCTCTAAAGATGTGATTTTTGTAAAAAATACCCCATGAATTGAATGAAAACCCCAAATATTGAGTAGGATCCGAAGTTGATTTTTACAAAATTGGAGTCCTTAATGAAGGAATTAACCTCCATTGAGCCTACCATTAGATTCAGAAGGTCAAAAACTATAAGATAGACATCTTAGGGTTCCATGGGTGTCTCTCAATGAAATTTAATTTTGAATTTGGCCTTCTAGGGACTAAAATGAAAGAATTTTATGTGCAATTAAGTCCCTAGTGCCAAAATTGAGCAAATTAACCTGCAATTGGATCAAAATGTGAAATGTAATGCCATAGAATCATGTCACAACCCTCAAAAGTGAAGAAAGAAAAATAAAATGACCCCAAATGGTATTTTCATGTCTAATTCGAGGGTGCATTTGTGAATGAACATACAAATCCGAAATGGAATTTACAAATTTTAAGAGGTCAAAATGAAAAGAAAATTAAAAGAAAAATACTGACTATTTTTCTGTATTTTTGTGACCTCGAATGGTATTTTTCTTGATTTTTTTTTGGGTATTTTCTTATTTTCTGAAAAATATAAAAAATGCGAAAAATATGAAAAATTATTTTTTGATCAAAAATGGTTCCTTGAGCTTGGCCAAGGCTACCAAAGTTGATTTTGCAATTTTCTAATTTTTTGTAAATTTTTTATGAATTTTTAAAAATAAATCGAAATAAAGATGATTAAAGATCGGGTGTCAACACTATCCGAGGGACAAACGGATAAGCAAGCCTTCAACGCTGTTGAGGCCTGGAAGCACTCTGACTTCCTATGTAGGAACTACGTCATGAACGGTTTACATGACTCGTTGTACAATGTCTATTGTGCAATCAAAACAACAAAGGAGTTATGGGAATCCTTGGACCGGAAATATAAAACAGAGGATGTCGGAGCAAAGAAATTTGTTGTCGGTCGATTCCTTGATTATAAGATGGTGGATTCTAAGACTGTGATCGATCAAGTGCAAGAAATTCAAGTGATCTTGCATGAGATTCGAGCTAAAGGCATGATCTTGAGTGAAACCTTCCAAGTAGCTTCTATTATTGAGAAGCTACCTCCTGGGTGGAAGGATTTCAAGAACTACCTCAAGCCCAAGCGAAAGGAAATGAACCTAGAGGAGCTGATTGTTAGACTTCGAATCGAAGAAGATAACAGAGGTTCCGAACGCATAGGGTTCAATCCTACTACGGCTAAAGCAAATGTTGTGGAGCAGAGGCATGACCCCAAGAACAAAAAGATTGCCAAGCCAAAGTTGGGACCAAAAGGAGGAGTTTCCAAGAACAAGTTTCAAGGAAAATGCTTCAACCGTGGCAAGATGGGTCATAGATCCGTGGATTGCAGATTTCCAAAGAAGAAGAGTTATGAAACAAATATGGTGAATGACATCGCTCAAGACGTGTCGGATATAAACCTCTCTGCAATGGTTTCTCAAGTGAACTTGGTTGGGTCCAATCCGAAGGAATGGTGGATTGACACCGGTACCACTAGGCACGTATGCTCCAATAAGGACCCGTTCACAACTTTCGAACCAATTATTGGGGAGAAAGTTTTCATGGGAAACTCGGCCTCTTCTGCCGTCGAAGGCCAAGGGAAGGTACTGCTGAATATGACATCCGGAAAAGAGCCGACTCTGAATAATGTCCTATATGTGCAAGAAATTCGAAAGAACCTAGTCTCCGGGTCTCTGTTGAACAAGCATGGATTTCGTATGGTGTTCGAGTCGGACAAAGTTATTTTGTCTAAATCCGGAATGTATGTGGGGAAGAGATATGTATCCGATGAGCTTTTTAAGCTCAATGTAATGACAATTATCAATAAAGATAATAAGTCTTCCGTTTATTTGCTTGAGTCTTCCAATTTATGGCATGGTAGACTAGGACACGTTAATTATGATACATTGCGTAGATTAATTAACTTGGAACATATACCCTCATTTCAAATTGATTCAAAACATAAATGTGAAATTTGTGTTGAGTCAAAATTATCCAGATCATCGTTTCAAACAATTGAAAGAAACACAGAACCCCTTGAATTAATTCATAGTGATGTTTGCAATTTGAAATTCATGCAAACAAGAGGTGGTAATAAATACTTTATTACTTTTATCGATGATAGCACAAAATACTGCTATGTGTATTTGCTTAAAAGCAAAGATAAAGCCTTAGAGAAATTTGTTCTCTATAAGAATGAAGTTGAAAATCAACTTAATAAAAAAATTAAAAGATTGAGAAGTGATAGAGGTGGTGAGTACGAAGTACCAATTGGTGAATTCTGTGCACAACACGGAATTATACATGAAGTAACTGCACCCTACTCACCTCAATCAAATGGTGTTGCTGAACGTAAAAATCGCACATTGAAAGAAATGATGAATGCCTTATTACTGAGTTCAGGTTTACCTCAAAATATGTGGGGTGAAGCTATTTTGTCAAGCAATTACCTTTTAAATAAGGTACTTCAAAAGAAAGAGGATAAAACCCCTTATGAGCTATGGAAAGGTAGGAGACCGTCTTACAAATACTTACGAGTGTGGGGGTGTCTTGCAAAAGTGGTTGTTCCAACACCAAAGAAAATAAAGATAGGTCCTAAAACGGTGGACTGTATCTTTATAGGCTATGCACATAACAGTAATGCATATCGATTTCTTGTACATGAATCGAAAATTCCAGATATACACAAGAATACGATCATAGAATCTAGGAATGCATCATTCTTTGAAGATGTATTTCCTTGCAAATCCAATGATGGATCAAGTTCGTCTAAACGAACGAATGAAACTATGAATGGAAAAAGTCATGATTCGGATCATGAACTAGAACCCAGACGTAGCAAAAGAGCAAGAGTGGAAAAATCATTTGGAAATGATTTTCTAACTTATTTGTTAGAAAATGAACCATTAAACTATGCGTAAGCTGTGAATTCTTCCGAGGGACCTCTATGGAAAGAAGCAATAAAAAGTGAAGTTGATTCTATTTTGCGGAATCATACTTGGGAGCTAGTGGATCTTCCTCCCGGTTGTAAACCTTTAGGGTCTAAATGGATCTTTAAAAGGAAAATGAAACCAGATGGCTCCATTGATAAGTATAAAGCCAGACTTGTAATCAAAGGGTACAGACAATGAGAAGGCTTAGATTACTTTGATACTTATTCTCCAGTGACGAGAATAAACTCCATCGGGATGATACTTGCA
The DNA here is from genome assembly GCF_020921035.1 of Rhodamnia argentea. Classification (NCBI taxonomy): domain Eukaryota; kingdom Viridiplantae; phylum Streptophyta; class Magnoliopsida; order Myrtales; family Myrtaceae; genus Rhodamnia; species Rhodamnia argentea. The sequence goes on along the minus strand of NC_063154.1, from coordinate 162,086 downwards.
ATTGCAGCATTGCGAAATCTAGAAGTACATCAAATGGATGTAAAAACAGCTTTCCTAAATGGTGATTTGGATGAAGAAATCTACATGGAACAACCTGAGGGTTTTACGGTTCCAGGGCAAGAAAGGAAAGTCCGTAAATTGGTGAAATCATTGTATGGCCTAAAACAAGCGCCAAAGCAGTGGCATGAAAAGTTTGATTATGCAATGATTACCAATGGATTTAAGATCAATGAATGTAATAAATGTGTCTACATTAAAGAGACGGAAAATGGCTATGTCATTTTGTGTCTTTATGTAGATGACATACTCATTGTTGGTAGCGATGACAAAACGATCAAATCTACCAAGAATATGTTGAATTCAAGATTTGACATGAAAGATATGGGACTTGCTGATGTGATTTTAGGAATTAAAATCACAAGAACGTCAGAAGGTCTTATTTTAAACCACTCACACTATGTGGACAAGATTCTTGAAAAATTCAATATGAATGATTCTGGTATTGCTAGAACACCATTAGACAATAGTCTTCATCTGTCCAAGAATAGAGGAGAGGGTATTTCACAAGTAGAGTACTCTAGAGTTATTGGAAGTCTAATGTACTTAATGAGTTGTACTAGACCAGATATTGCCTATACGGTTAGTAGATTGAGTAGATATACGAGCAATCCGAGTGCTGATCACCGGAAAGCAATAGTGTGAGTACTTAGGTACTTACGGTATACTCGGAATCATGGCTCGCATTATACCGGATACCCAAATTGTTCTAGAAGGATATAGTGATGCGAACTGGATATCCGATATAAAAGACTCAAAATCTACTAGTGGATATATATATTCACATTAGCAAGTGCAGTTGTATCTTGGAAATCCCGTAAACAAACTGTTATAGCCAGATCCACAATGGAATCTGAATTCATAGCTTTGGATAAATGTGGTGAAGAGGCTGAATGGCTACGCCATTTCTTAGAGGATATTCCAAAATGGCAAAAACCCGTGCCACCAATCTGTATACATTGTGACAGTCAATCTGCGATTGGAAGAGCACAGAGTAACATGTATAATGGTAAGTCTAGACATATACGTCGTAGACATAATACCATTAGACAACTACTCTCAACTGGAATTATCTCTATTGACTACGTAAACTCAAAGGATAATATTGCGGATCCGCTAACCAAAGGGTTAAATAGAGAGTTAGTTGAAAAATCGACAAGAGGAATGGGACTGAAGCCCATGAAAGAATAAGTTGATATAAAGGAAACCCAACCTAGTTGATTGGAGATCCCAATATCTAGGTTCAAAGGGACAACCTAATTATATAAACTTAGTGATGTCACCGTGGGGGTTTATCCCTAAAACCATTCCTATAAAATATCGTTGATATTGTAAGGAAAAAGGATAGCAATTTTTGCTTTAATGATTCTTAAGTGGAGTAAACAAATTACTCAAAATTAAGTAATCACCTATGTGAGAGAGAAGTGGGGCCGCTTCAAAGGAGAATTATTTAGGGCTAAATTCTTTAGAAACTCTCGCAGAACCAAGTTGATGTTCATGGCCAAAACGAACATAATCATGAGAACCGAACAAACGTTTAGATGATTCCTGTGTGAAGTGTATGGTTCATTTACATGAGAAAGCGGGACAGTTCAAGGACATCATGTCTCTTGGACAGCTAGTAAAGTAAATACATTTTCATAAGGGAAGGTTCAAAGGGTAACACCTACCTATCCTATGCGAGTTTCAATTGTTGAACACTATCACAGAGTCAAAACTAAAACAATTTTCATTCATGTGGGGGATTGTTGGAAATGTGGGACAACTTGAAGGGTGGATGAATGAGAAATTGATGCTCAAAGAACACCCTTGAGTTGGAAGTGGGAAGTGGAAAAACACTAGTCCTACATTAAAAAGAAAGAAGGCATTAGAGTGCTTTATAGATAGTTACCCTCCTTTTGAGTGGTAAGCGTCACAACACAAGTACTATGCATCGCGCACAGGCGCAGGGGGGGTGCAAATCCCGGGCCCCGACGGAGGCCCAACGAGCGCACGACCCGCATACACGAATGCAAGACCGAGAGGTGGGCCTCGCGAAAAGCCCAATTTTGCCTTCCGATTTATTTTTCCAACTCAAATTGTTACAATTTTTTTTTGTAACGGTTGCCGAAATCCATATTATAACGGCAGATTAATGGCATTGCCGTTACAAAATCGATATTATAACGGCGGATTTAATCAGCCGTTATAATTCATTAGCAAGTTAATGTTGAAACGGCTGCTGAATTGATTCTGCCGTTACATAATAACGGCAGATTTAATTGGCCGTTATAATTCAATTTCCGAAACGTCCCCCGCCGACCCTAGAAGTAGGTGGCTTCCCATCCAAAATTTTTTGGCTCGTCCGAAAATCCTCTCTCTTTCTACTCTCAGCATTTGCATTGTTTTCGATAGTGTTCGGTTCCGCTTTATTCGGGTTCGCCGAAAGCCTTGAGGTGTGTGCTTGCTTCTTCGCCGCCAACCGTTATATCCTGGGAGACAGACGTTCACGAAACCTCGAGCACGTCATAGAGGGGACGAATCTGTTTTAAGGAAACTGTGTCAAACACAGGCCTCGGTATTATTTGTATCGGCACCTTTTTTTTTTTTCAATATTATTGTTGCAATTCCATTTGTGATCGGTTACGTGATTGTACTATTCTAATTTCAATTTTACTACGTTTATCAATCAGTATACTGTTCACGACATTTATATTATCGCCATATTGAATTTTTGTTACACATCCCACATAGGATGAAGGGAAATGGGAAACACTTTATTAATTAGAAGGTTATTATAATATTTTAAAATAAAGAAATGGGCAAGTGAGTTAAATCCTACTATACCCCGTGCGAGTGGGCAATTATTAGTCATACTTGACACGCTTGCAACAATGTTCCTTTCTCATTTATAAACTACAAATTTGCCAGTATTTTACCAACACTTAATATCTATGATATTGCCGGTTAAAATGGACATAATCCATGTTTAAATTTAATAATGCATGCATTTGAAAAGAGGAAAAACTGTGTGCATGAATGCGACCCGCTTGCTTTCCGACCGGACAAGATGGCGAGATAGTGTAGCAATAGTATGCTCAAGGAAACGAATTTCCTTTTGCAATTTTCTGTCCGTACTTCCTCCGTTGGCATCGAAGGGATGTATCTCAAATTGATTCAGAACGATCATACAGATAATAAAAGAAAATTAGACGACGCACGATTTATTTAAGTTCACCCTAGAATAGGGCTACGTCCCGCAAAATGATTTCACTATGATTTAGGTTTACAACCGTATAACTCGTTACAATAATCAGCCAAAAAAAGAGTAAATATATATGCCATAAACGGGCCCAAAACCTAAACTTATCCGAAACCTCTTTAATCCCTCAACAAATAGATCAACTCAGACAAAAGTCCGAAACCGTTGTTGTTTCGAGGGCAGCGCGCCCGAACCTCCGCCTACTCACTAGCAAGCGGGGCAAATGTCTGCTCACCAAGGAGTGGAACCCCGCCCGTTGACCGGGCAACGAGATACCCATGTCGTGGGCGCCGCCTCTGAACTCCCGCATTCCATGCGTAGGGATCACATGTAGTCGAATCATACTTCGGTTTCTCTAAGCTCACGTAGGCGTGTCCGATGTGAGAAACAATGGTCCCCGAAGTATTTGCCAACTCCAATAGGCATTCATTTTCTATATGTGGGTCAAGAATAATTTGTGCTTTTTATATCATCCTTTCCAACAAAATCTAATCCCGAGAATAAACTAAGACTGCATTTGATCGTTAGGATATCGATCGGGAATGAATATATTTTATCCTATTCTATGTTTGGTAGCTATCCGAAATAGGATAAATGGGATATAGCCAGGATAAAAAAATCTCAAGAGAGGGGGTGAGATAGATCGGGATAAGATTTCGTAAGAGAGCGGACACGAGAAGAATCAAATTTTTTGTACAATCACCGCCTTTTCTTCGCATTAGGTCGCCTCCCCGCTGCGTTGGGCTGCCTCTTGAGAGAGGGGTGGGGGGCGGCCTCTCCGGCGGTGGTGATTGTCAAGTGTGGCCGCCTCTCCGGCGGAGCCCGGCTAGGGTCTTTGAGCCCAAAGCCGGGTATCTCTACGACCTTGTTCTTTAATCGATTGGGTGCCGCTATATGAGATTATTCTCTTTCTTTAACCGCTTGAAACTTTTCAACATTCAAAAAGGATGTCAACATGTTATGAAAAACTCTTAGTTGATTATCGATTTTTAAGATAGCTCTCTTGAACAACATGCATGAGGGCATCTTCAATTTGTAAGAAGAGGCTGAATAGTTAGATTGTTCAGCACTTGTTTACTCACTCGATCGGACAACGAGTTAGGTCAACGGGTCATTATTAAAGGATTAGACTTCAAATCATGACCTCTTGATTTTACAGGTCTGCTCCGTCAATGTTTTGCTCAAATTCAGATAACACAAACATCTACTCAACAATAACTCACCCATTAGATATTCATTGCTGAATAGTTTCTAAAGCATCGTGATGTTTCGACAAAATAGAGTCGATCTCTACTACATCTTGCCTCTCGCTAATCGACTTCAAATCTACAGTTCACCAAATAGTAGATGAGACATCCTATTTAGTCTTAATCCAACTAGAAATCCAGACGACCAAATGTAACCTAAATTCTTTCCAATACATAGAAGACTGTTTTCCAACAAGGTGACCACAAGAAAAATAAATTAGTGAATGAAGGGGTATGAATTGGGATCTTAAATTACTCAATTTAGATTCTTGGGATCGTGACACATCATATTGAAAATGGCAAAAGGACGTTAGAAGCGTTAAAATTTTTGTACGGCGCTCATCTAAACGTCAAAGTTTTTCTTTGGTTCACTTAAATGCCAAATTGGAGGAAAAAAACATTACCTAAGTGCAAATTCAGATAAATTCCTACCAAACTAATTACACGAAATTCATTTTAAAATTTTTAATATTATGTGCCAGATTTTAAAAAAAAAATAGTCAATGTAGCAATTTTCTTTTAAAAATTCAATCCACAAGAACTTATAAACTTAAAAATAAGCTAATTTTTTTGAAATTTTTTAATTTAATTTAAAAAATAAGCTAAAAAACTAATAAAAAATTGAAAAAAAAAATATTAGGGCTTGCAATGGTGAGGGTTGAGAGCCCCCGTCGCCGCCTCACCATTGCAGGCAATGGTGCGAGCCCTTACCTGTGGTCATCGGGCATCGCCGGCCATCACCCACCCTCGTCGTTGCGAACCCCTTTCCTTTCCTTTCTTTTTTCTTTTTAGTTTTTAGCTTATTTTCTCATTTTTTTAATATATATTTTCTTTGATTTTTTTTAGCTTTTTTTTTATTGCTGACTAAATCCTTGGGCAAGCTACGTAGTGTTAACTTATTAATAAAAAAAATGCCATGTAGGATTTTCGGCCAAGTAGATTAGAGTTAGCACTCAAGGAATCGTTTTTAAAAAAAGTGGGCACATCGGAGAGCCAAAAAAAAAAAAAAAACACTTTGGCACTAAAGTGAATAAATTTTGACACTTTTGATGTCCTTTTACCCATTGAAAACTATACAAGTTTTTGTGATACATGTACGAACAATATGTCATGATAAATTGAGTCGATATGTTGTCCTCAAAGGGACAGGATGAGGACTCATTATTTTCAACACATCACTCTTGAATGCTTTTCCTGGAAACAACATAGTTAACCGTACTATGGTTTCATGAACAGTGCCATTTAAGGTACCTTTTGTTTGCTTATTCTGCCTTGCTCGGATTGACCTGATCTTCAGTTAATTGGATGATGCCATCTTTAAGGAGCAGATCAAAATTTTGTTAAAGAGCAGATCAAAATTTTGTCTAACTTATTGATGTCGAAGGAATAACCCTGAGCGTCTTTATCCAACCATCATAATCGTTTCTTGTAATCTTGCGGGCCACACAGTGCTAGATAGACGTAGGGTTTGTCAAGCCCGAAATTTGCAGGGACTACTTCGATGTTTTCATATGAGTTGGATTTAGTTGCTGACTCATAGTTGTTGACTAGAGCCATATTTTGCTTGAACTCCTTATGAGGCGAGGCTTTTTATCCATTTATGTTTGAGACGCTTCAAATCGTTCTCCATTGTTGGATTTCAAAACCATTAAAGGCCAGATTGGTGATATCTTTCTCTCGACGGTATTGTCGGGATCGGCTCCTAGCTTTTTTAAATTGGGCGATCAACTGGTCGACTACTTCATCATTGTATAAATATGTAGTTGGAATAAGTTAGAAGATCTTGGCCTTGATACGACATCGCCCATAGGCTTGATTACATCAGTTACTTTTGAAGTCCCTTGTTCCACTACTACTTCTGGACCTCTATCATTAGTGGCGTCTAAGATCCCTGGCATTTACTTCATTGATGATTGTGTCCGTTCTTCTTCTTCTTCATAGCAACATCGATGTGCCGGAAATTGTCAGCTTCGTCAGGATGAAATTCTTATAATCAGGACGATGACGATGACGATGACGATGACACCGGTTTGCCTGGGCCATCCTTGGGCTGGTCCGGAAGTCCAGCTCACAATTGAACCTCTGACCAAATCCAACATTTAAAATGGGGCCTTGGCACTTGGCAGTGGCCTCCACTTGAAGACCCGACGATCTGGCATTTTGGACAACACGCAGCTTCTGCGAATCCTCCAGCCCATTTTAGCTTTTTGCCTATGGTGGATGTAATTAACTGCAAGCTTTACTCGTCGAAACTCGAACATTTCCCCCCGCATCTCATCTCGAATTACCTTTTAGGAGAGCATTTTCCATGGTGGCTTCAATGAAGGTTCAGGTCACATAGCTCTCTCATAAGTTAGTTACCCATCTTGTGCTCTGGAGATGGCGACATGCATTGAATACGAATAGCAGGGGGAATACTGTGGCGATTCGTATTTAATGTTGGGGCTGTGGTCCGGTCTATTCCCATTCCCAACACTGGCCCATCACCGTGAAGAGGATGAATTGAGGATTGTTGCTATTAACGCTGTCGTCTTGGGATTGGGTTGTTTCTCAATCGATTGCCTTTTGAAAATAATTTGCCGTCCTTCTGGTTCCTAAAGTGCTCGTTTAATGATGGTCGTTATTAGTTTCGCTTTTTGCTCCTTCCTTGTAATTTGGCCCGATCAATTTCTGAAACGTTGGACCCAATCTCTATTCTGATCGCAGCTCCTTTTTCTTCTCATGAAACCTATGGGGGATTCGAGTTGCAATACACATGCGCAAGATTCGGAATTGGGGTAGTGATTGATCCGGGGGGGAAGCCATGTTCCCAAAGCAGATTTCCTATCTTTTTCGTATCTTTCTCTCCCCTTGAAAGTGGACAGGGTCAAATTTTTTGTCATTTGGTGAAAAAGGTGAAAGGGTATATGATCAAATTGAACGTGCCTTCAATCATTGGATCCTCGAAAATTATGGAACCGGATCCGAAAATTATTGCAACTCTGATCCTTGCTTTAGATTTCTGGAGGCACGGGTTTCACCTCCGCATCCCACTGGACCCAATTCTCACCACCGCACCGCCGCATGTGATGTTGTTTATGACCGTATGCTTTTCTTTTTCTTTTTCTTTTTCTTTTTCTGCACAGATTGCTCTTTTATTTTGTTATCAAATTGAAGATGGCAGAATATTTTTGTGTAATTGTCGTTTCTGGGGGGGTAACTATCATTTCTCCCACAAAACAGAAGCATGGGAGAACGAGACGAGATGAGACGAGACTAAATATAATTACAATTCCTTAGATTCTTTCTCGTAACACATTAGTATTCTCGTTTGATGTTCTCTTGACATTTTCAATTATGTATCTAATAATATTACGCAACGAGAAATAAACATTCTTTTAGCTCATTTTCAATATTCGATAATTAATTGGATTTGATGAAATGTGAAATAAGTAATTCGATGATATTAATATGGAAAAGAGGAACAAAGTTCAATCACGCAACGCCATCATCCTCATCAACAATAACTTACAAAATAAAAAAACAGAAGTAAAAAAAGGACAGGTGACACTATCTTTTGCATCCTGCATGTGCCGTTGTAGCCCATCCCCGGTCTGCTCGCAATAACGATACTATAGTAGGGGCTTTTTGGTCCAAAGGACCTCATTAAATCCAAAGCTCGGAGAGGCTACTCCAACCCAACCCCCAACCTTCTTCCACCGTCTCTCTCGCGAGAAGCTTTCACATGCACAGACACAGCGAGATGAGGCTGTTGTTCGGTGCTGCATTACTGCTAGTGCTCCTTGCTTCCGCTGCCAGCGGTTGTCCGGCGTCGGACAGGGAAGCACTCTTGGCCTTCAAGGCGTCGCTGAACGAGCCCTACCTTGGCATCTTCAACACGTGGACCGGCACCGACTGCTGCCGCAACTGGTACGGCGTCAGCTGCGACCCCACCGACGCCCGCGTCGCCGACGTCAACCTCCGCGGCGAGTCAGAGGACCCCATCTTCGAGAAGGCCCGCCGCTCCGGCTACATGACCGGGACCATCAACCCCTCCATCTGCCGCCTCGACCGCCTCACCAACTTCATCCTCGCCGACTGGAAGGGCATCTCCGGCAAGATCCCCCCCTGCATCACCTCCCTCTCTTCCCTCCGCGTCCTCGACCTCGTCGGCAACAAGATCTCCGGCCGCATCCCCCCGGCGATCGGAAACCTCCGGCGCCTCACGGTCCTCAACCTGGCGGACAACGAGGTCTCCGGGGAGATCCCGGCGTCGATCGTTCAGATGTCGAGCCTCATGCACCTCGACCTCAGGAACAACAGGATCTCGGGCGGGATCCCTGCCGACTTCGGGAAGCTGACGATGCTGAGCCGGGCGCTGCTGGGCCGGAACCAGCTGACGGGGACGATCCCGACCTCGATAGCCACCATACACAGGCTGGCGGACCTGGACCTGTCGATGAACCGGATCAGCGGTTGGGTCCCGGAGCAGCTGGGGAAAATGCCGGTGCTGTCGACGCTGAACCTGGACAGTAACTGGCTGTCGGGGAAGTTGCCGGCGAGCCTGCTGAGCAACACGGGTGTGGGCATACTGAACCTGAGCCGGAACGGGATGGAGGGGGAGATTCCGGACGTGTTCGGGTCGAACTCGTACTTCATGGCGCTGGATTTGTCCCACAACAATCTGAAAGGGAAGATACCGGGATCGCTGTCGTCGGCCAAGTACATCGGTCACTTGGATTTGAGTCACAATCACCTGTGCGGGGCCATCCCCATTGGCGAGCCGTTCGAGCACCTGGAAGCGTCGTCTTTTGCCAACAACGACTGTTTGTGCGGGAATCCCTTGAGGACTTGTTAATCCCATCTCTCTTCTTTTACATGGTGTCGTCGTCGTCGTCGTTTCAGGACCTGTGTCGACGATCTTAACGTGTGTAATATTATTGTTTAATGGAAATCCTAAGGTTGTAATATGAGAAAAACAACGTGTGTTGGAAGGGGAAATGGGCAGGGCACGTGAAGAATTTGACTGAAAGATTCGGACATGGTGAGATAAGATCATGTGCTCTGCTTCATGCCACGACGTCCGATGATGTTTTCTTTCGAGATTCCCGCACCTTCCTTCCTCCTCCTCGTTTTCATGTTTTTCAAACCTTTTGGGCGAGAGGCCTAGGAGGATCTGAACGGGTGATAAAGCTTTGATACTCGGTTAACTAGAAAGCTAGTACAAAAGTCCAACGTGAACCTCAAGAAAGATGTAGGTATAGTTGGTGAAACCGTTAATCTAGCTAGGAACGCTTCTAGAGAGAGCTTTAGGCATCAAACTACAAGCGTGCTAATTTTTGCAAACAACGCAGGCATAGTCGAAAGCCATTGCATCCATAGCCAAAGCTTTCCTCCCTGTATGTGGAGCCACTGCTTCGTAGGGAATTACTATCTACTTATCAATTAATAGTAGTAGTCTCCTTCTTTGTTCTATGCAGAGCTTCATATTTTAGCCAATGACCCGTTTGCACGTGGCTTGTCTGCTCTTCAAGTCAGACATTAAATGATTGATTTATCTACGAGATTCATATGCTTTTTATATGCATCTGGTCACCCTTTGGCTATCAGTTTAAGTTTTTAAATTAGACTTTCTCATATGATATCGAAATCGGATTTGCCCCAGTTCATTTCGCGGGTGTGGCGTTCCTAATCCGTTTATTGTAGGTGGGCCCACACGAACATAGCTGAGCTGGACCAGGATCATCCACTCCACAGGCTTGCAATGTTTGACATCAATACGCGGGGAAAAGATAGAAACTACAGGTAAAGTGTGGTGCTATTTTTTTTTTTTGCAAGGTACGTAAAAAAAGTGTACATTTTAACCCAAAAAAGTGATAAGGATACAATAGAGAGGGAATCCCACTTGGATGCTAGTTGCATTTAGGTTGCCAATTGTCATGCCCAATGCCCATGTGACGATGAAAATTGGAGAGGCAGAGGAAGAGGGCAGAATTATACAAACAAATCCACGAGCCCCATGTGAGGGAGAGTGTATTGGTCTGGTACAACATTTTGGTCCATCATCTCACCTTAAAATGCACCTTCTCTGCGACCTGATCATTCGAGCGCAATTTCTCCGAAAGCAATCATCTCACCAATGGATTATTATCAAAAATAAGTGTTACGCGAGAAATATACTGTCAAGTCAAGTTACAAAATTTCTTTCTTTCTTTCTTTCTTTCTTATGTTCTTGGAAATGGGACGCACCTATTGAAACGATCGACGTCGATGATGGAAACAATCAATTGCGGTTACACAGCAAGAGTCTAACGAGCTTCGAGGCACCGAACTCTATTGTTCGGTGGGTTATGGCCAATAGGGTATTGCGAGCTATGTTACACGGACTCGCTATTTTGCAAATTTTTTCCGTGTCGGACACGTGTCCGACACGCTCGGACACCGCCGGACTCTTCTCGGACACGCGGTCAACGTGTGTCCGAGTCTCGACTCGCGGTCAACTCCACGGACACGCGAGGGACTCGCGTGTCCGACATTAAAATAGGCAAAACGCCCAATTTTGACCTAATTTCTCACTCATCCCTCTCGGTCGCCAGTCTCACCTCTCCCTCTCCCTCTCCCTCTCCCTCTCCCTCTCGCGATTGTCGATCGGCCTCTCGCGACTCGCCGCCATCGCCGGCTCCCATCGCCGGCTTCTACTCGCGCCGGCCTCTCTCTCTCGCGATCGTCAACTAGCTTCAGCTCGCCGCCTAAATCGCGCCTTCGGCTCGCACCTCTGCTCTTGCCGTGCCTGCTCTTGCCGCGCCGCCTCAAGGTATCACTCCTCTGCTCCCCCTCCTCTGCTCACGCCTCCGCTCGAGACGGGGGTTTTGGATCTCCTCCGTTCGCGCTGCTGCTCAAGACAGGGGTTTTGGATCTCCTCAATTTCACCCGCCTTTCATCTTGGCTTGCGAATCGCGTACGCCCATCTCTCTCCCCCACTTAATTTTGCTCCCAGCTACGGTCTTGTTCCCACTTTTAGCGTTTTTCTTTATTGACTGAATAAGGCGATCATAATCGGCTTGGACATATCACTCGATAATATGACATACAACTCTTAGAGATCTCAAAACCATATTGTATGTTCAACTGGTGTCTTTGTCTTCTGTGGATTGCTTTTTTTTTCCCCTCCAAGTTTTATGGATTATTGAAATGAAATGTAGTTGAATTCTTCACATGATATATTTTTTGATTGCAAGGTATGGTTTTGCTTTGCCTACACATGATATATTTTGTGAGACCTTTCTGAGGAGGAGATTAATAATAGTTTCGACATCATGATGTATTATTGTTGAAATTATAAAAATAATAATTTATCGTGTATATATAAAAATATACATATAATATAAAACGTGTCCCAATATGTCGGAATTTTCTATTTTTTGAGAATTCACGTGTCGGCGTGTCGTGTCGTGTCGTGTCCCGTGTCCGTGTAACATAGATTGCGAGTCAGCAACCATGAGGCAGACAATGCGGGATGGTCGATCGAATATGTTATACACTAAATAGTATGTGTGCCACCGGTTACTGAAGCACCAGGGGGTCTACACTTGGTCAAACGCCCGAGCTTATATCTTTATTGTGACTCAATTATATAATGCGGTGCGGGTGTATCATGCAGATTACTATAGTTGAATATGGGAAACGTAACTCGAGCATGACATCAAGGGAAGAGAGCGAGCCACGTGGCGGGATCTCGGAGGGGAGTAGAAGACGGGGCCTGTCATCCGACACACACAGGGAAGAAGTGGGGGAGAGAGAACATGGGATTGCGTTGTCGTGATCTGGAACATCATTCCAAGCCCTCACATGAATGAATCCCTCTGATGCATCTCCCTCGCCTTCCACCAAAGCCAAAGCCACGGGAATTTGGTTGGTCTCTTCAATCAACCAACTTAGATTTACCCAAATACCGCATTCAATGTTCTCCCGACGAGACCCGACCCGACCTGACCCGATCCGATCCAACCATTATACATCCCTGCAAAGGCTGGAATTCTCTAATAGTAAACCATCACTTCTCCTTCTTCAACCGTCTACACAATCAAGAAATGCTCACTTCCACTTCCAGTCTGACAACATATCAATCCTGAGTAATCAATCTCCCAATACATGTCATATTACTCTACAACAAAGAAGAAGACCTCGTCTGTCATCGCCAACACTAGTCCAAGAACACCATAATATCTCCATTCTATGAAGGAATTTGAAGTCCAGTTATGATCTGATAATGTCATGTTTGCACAATTACTGAACCTCGTGAACTTACCCACTCAGTCTCCCAGTCGCCAAACCTCCTTATTCCTATGCCATTATTTCAAAGTCACGCGATCGTTTGCCAAGGAGAAATCTTACATGCATATTTCTTACAACCTCAGAAATGGTGATCCCCCCAGGTACGTAGATCAATGTTGAGCTTCGAGCACAGGAGAAGTAATTCACTCGAAAAAAGTGCACGAGACTCACGCATACAATCAGGTCACGGATATATTTTGTATTCCCAGTAACAGTAAATGGTTATGGACTAGCCCACCCAATAACTCTCACTCTCAATAATTATTTCCTAATCCAAGAAAAGCTAATCAAACAAAGATTACGAACCTTTCAGACTGACTACCACAAACAGGGTAACTAAATGGACATTTCACCAGCAACTTGGATCAGCTTTGTGAAGCTGTAAAGGCCCCATCAGCAGGACATCCAGCATTCTTCAAGAACTACACCCAATAATCCATGAGAGAAATATCGTGTTCTCTTCTACAATGCTTTGGAAATTTGGAAAGTGCCGGGATGAAGTCAGAGTAGGATCCACTATGCATCCAAATAGCATCTTCTTTGATCCAAATTCAATGGATGTCTTCCTGGCACAAACCATAGTCAAGCTGCAATCTGAATGGCTCACTTCTGTCTGATGTGTCCCCATGAGAATAAAAAGTTTCAACGGCCCCTACCACAATGTTTCAGGCAAAAATATCTTCTGTAATGAACGCTTGCTCACTGTTGTTAGAAGTGCTTGATGAAGATTGTAGCTGGGCATAGTTCAACTGTCTGCACGCCTCATACAAAGCAATTCCCACGCTCACAGAAAGATTAAGACATCTAACATAAGTTTCAATCATCGGTATCCGAATGGTGCCACCACCATACGTCTCATTCCTGCAATCAAGCAGGACTTCATTCGACAGTCCAGAAGTTTCAGAACCAAACACAAGCCAATCGCCCTTTCTGTAGGAAAACTCCTGCAGCACGAACAGATTGGATCATTACATCTTTCCAGTTTCACCGCACTAGTTAGTTTGTTTTACACAAGAGACCCAGAGCAACACAAGATCCTCCAAAAGCACATGGCAGTGTCTGCTCAGGTTAATGAGGAAGAGCTACCTGTCAAGCACCTTACAGTGGGAGATACTGAGATGCCATAAAATTGAGTGTATGTGCTTCTTCGGCTCCTCTACTAGAAAGTTACATGCGTTTTCTTTGCAACTATGGCAGATTATCTATAAAATTTATTCAAATCATTCTGTCTCGTGTCTGTCCTTTTGCCCAAGAAAAACATCATGCGTTCACTCAAATGTGAACGATTTTACATTCCAACAAAACTTCCGTCTAGGGAGAAGCACTATTGCAATCAGTATATCTATGAAAACTGGGATACTAAACATAGTTCAGTATTATCTAAGTACGAAAACGACATAGCATGAATTAGATAGTTTGATGAACTTCGATGGGAATCTTTAATAGTTCTGTGGAAACCGAAACATATAGCTTGTAAGACCACCATTGTAGCTATTCTACGTGGATTTATCGGCCAAACCAGTTTTCGGTTCAATTAACTTGCTGGCTAATCCTCTATTTATATGTGTGTACTAGCTGAGGGACAGTGATCTTTTGGAAGAGATGCACAGATTCAAGTTACATCTCCTTGTAAGATAGGGTTAACAGACATAGGTCCTAAGTACATAAGGATGGTTAACTCACAGAATGTATATCTGTCCCCCTTTTGGTGAATGCCAGCAATCTTTTCTCACCATCCTACAACAGAAAGCAAGGAAAAGAAGATGGGATACAGCACACATGAAAGGTGTTTTTCCAAATCATCTATTAGAAATGGAAATACCTGCTTCCTGAAGTAGTCTCGAAACTCAGCCCACGAATTATGAACTTTGACAACCACATATCTATATATACCGTAAATCAAAGCCATACAACAGGATCCAAATAGATAATCACAGGATGAAGCAGGGTAAAAAATCACATTAAAGCAACTGCACAAAGTTTGGCATGTTGCTGAATTCTACAACATATAAGCAGGATATCCTTGAAAAGTGTCCACAGTGATTTGAACATGAAAAAAAAATCAGAGAAATAGACATCACTCTAAAGGCCATAAAAATCTGTTCTATTTTTCAGAAAAACATTACACAAAATGGAAATACTGCATTGAGGAGGATACGGCCAGTAATCCAATCCTGCACGCTTGAGTTTTGAGTCATCCACCTGAAAACCTAGTGGCTGAATCGACAGAGAACAAAAAAAGAAATACAAAAGAGAGACCTTGTTAACAAAACTTCCATGGATCTTAGTTTTTAAGATGACCAAACATCTCTAAGCACGCAGCAAGTAAACAAAACTGCAGCCCATTCAAGTAGCTTATGGCAGTGATTTATATATATCAATAGAGAATAAATCGAATGCCAGCAGTTATCCAAGATAGCCTGTGGCCTGACAGTACTCCACACAAAGTTTGGATAGTTACATCTCTATTTTGGTAAGACTAGAATTCAAGTACTAACATGGTACTTTTATCTGGTATGATTAAGAATTCAGTAACAATATATTCCTAAAACATGGCGCGCTACTTTAAAAGGCATCAAAAGAAACTGGATGTGATGCAAAGATCACAAATAATCACTGACTCGTCGACATATGTTTCACCGAGGAATGCCTTCAAAGTACACTAAAGAAATGCTCAAGTGGTTGGACAAACTAAGCACCCCAACAAGATGCAAGCCGATGGCCGAGGCAGCACATGTCCTTGCAATGCAACCAGTATTTCCAGGAATCTGCCAAGGACAACAAAATGCAGAAGTGAGAAACTGAGGAAGTCAGTTATGCAAGAAAACAAGGCTTCAATGTGTTAGCTTGCAAAATAACACGATCCTCAACATTCTGCAGAGTTCACCGGATTTCGTAAATCCACAAAAGGTAGTAGATACAAGTAAACTAGCTACTGTCCGAATTACTAATCAATAGTGCCATCTATCAATCTATACCCCAAATTAGGGGTGAGCATGGGCCGGGTGGGTAGGGTCCAGACCTAGACCCTAAAACCGACCCTGTTAGAACTGGTTCCCAGTTTTTGGAACCAAGAACCTACCCTATTTGTCCAGTTCTAGCCTTCTAGGGTCTACCCGAGAACCTGTTTTCCTTTTGTTTCTATTTTTTATTTCATTTTTTCCATTGAAATAATATGAGTATCGATGAAATGATCCGATTGTGGAGACAACGAGAGAAAGAGCCGACTGTGGCGACAACGAGAAGAGAGCTTGACATGATGGCCTTGGGAAACACGAAACAGAGGAGGTGAGGTAAGGTAAGCGAGATAGGGGTTTTTTTTTTCAAAACAGAAGCTACAAATCGGTTCTAAAACCGGTCCGGGTGAGTCTTCACCTAGAATCGGAAACCGGACCAGTTTCAACCGGTTCCCAAAAATTGGAACCGGTTCCGAGACCGGTTTGAACAGGAACTGACTCTCGACCCTGTTTTTCGGATGGGCCAATCCAGGTACAGGGTAAACCCGGTCCGGTTGCACACCCATACCCCAAATGCAATTTTCCTTAATCGAACTAGCCCAAGCAGTGCAGGAAGAAACTTGAGCAAAGGAATAAGAAATGCAACCTCCATCATTTAATGAGACTTATCATTGGAATAACAGAGGCAGGAAAGATAAACAGTTGAGCAAGCAAATGCAAGTTTTGTAATATTACCTGAGGAGACACTAAAACGACCTGAAGAAACTTATTTGGCGAAGGACCCTGCAACGACTTCCCGTTCACAAGCAGCAGCGAATCCCCTCCATTGGCTCCATGTTCCTTTGCAGCTGCAGCTGCAGGTGCACCCGCGGAAGAAGGTCAACTGAACAGGTGCCATATATTTATATGACTATAAAGCTCAACACTTTTGCATCAATCGACCCTAGCGAAACACAGACCCGAGCTAGAGAAGGAGGGACTTACAGAGAGAAGAAAGGGGAGAGACAGAGAGGCTTGGAGAGGAACGGAGAGGAGGGCAAAACTTGAAGTTGAGGAGAGCAAAGGCAGGAGGACGAAGAAGAGGAGGTCTGGAGCGGAAGCATAAGTGGAAAGGAGTAATCCCGCTTAGGGTTTTCATGCTACAACAACTTCTTGTGTCCATTGTTGCTGTTGGGCCTCCGCGATGACTATCATCTGCTCGGGGATGTGGAGGAATGGCCTCCGCCTCTGCTCTCTGCTCCAGCGGATGAGGAGCGAAGCGCCAAGAGCCCCCAGCGATCTTCCCATACCATTGCCTTCTCCTTTCATACACCTTTGCATTTTAGTCCCTCAACCGTCTGAGATTTCAACTTCTTCCCCATTTGCAGTTGCAAATTGCAATGACCAACCTCAACAAAGATAAATCGGGTAAATCCCCCGAGCGCTTCAAAGTTTTTGTGCGATGACCCTCCACATTTTTAATTCATCGAAAAACCCTTTTGTATTTATTTTTTAGGAGGTTTTTTATGATAAGAAAATTCAATTTGATGTTTCAGTACGATCGTAATAGCTAAATTAAAAACGATTTATTAAACGCCATATTTTTAGTGTTTCAAATTGAATTTTTTGATGTCAATCCCGGGTCATAACAAAGTTGAGGGTATTGTATATGCAAACATAATAGCGAAGGAGGGTGCTTTAGCCAAAATTGTGAAACTACGGGGTTCACTTAATAAAACCCAAGCTATGAGGCACACATTAGGAATGCCCAATAATTAGCTGAAAACTAAAAATTCACACGTGCTACAAGTCTAAAATTGAAAGAATATTGGGGTCCTGAAGCAAAAAAGTAGTTTCGGCACAACAAAGATATAAAACAGATTGCAAGGACACCGTCTCTTCCCTTACCATTTCAGATCAGATCCCGTTTTCCGGCCGTGGTCTTCTCGCGATCGACCATCGGATGAATTCGACCTAACGCCCAACCAACTGTCGAACTTCCAATCTCATCATCTTCGGGAGTTTGAGGTGATGCTTGATGCTTCATGGCGGATAACCTCGCTTGTTTGCATCTGCCAAGTGCTGATTTTTTTTTTCGTTTCTCGATTGCTGGTTTTCGTTTTTCGATTCTTTCGGTAGCAGTTTCCTTGTCATTATGTATACTTCGAATTGGTCTTTTGGATCGAACTTAATCGTGTGAATGAAATTAAGAAACGAGGAGAACGCCTTCGATGCATACTTCGTGAAAGAACTCGTGCATTCTTGCTGCTAGGTTATCTGTTCTGAATATGTTCTGCTAGGTTATTGTGATTGCAAATAGAAAGAGCTTTTTTCAGTTTTCTGTTTAAATTATTGAGAAGCATCTGTTCGGCTCAGGGACTTTATCTAAGCAAGTTGGAATTCTGCCCATGGACAATCCCAATCTTTTTGTGAATGATGGTTCATTCCTGCTGAGGTTCAAACAGCTTCAACAAGAGAAGGAGAATGAAGGGAAGAAGGAAATGGGTGCATTGCTGGAAAGCTCTAAACCAGTTAAAGTTGTATCAACAACTAAGGCCCCCAGCACTACTGGTGGTAAAACTCACGTAGACATTAAAACTAATGATATAAACAAGCCCCTTCAGGCTGCTTCGAGTGGAAAACTTGCATTCAGTTTGAAACAGAAGTCAAAGCTGGTAGCACGTCCGGCTAAGTTAGGCGGAGATGAGGAGGAAGAAGAAACAAATTTTAGGATTGATATCGGCAGTACGCCAATGAAACGTCAGAGATTAGGTCAATCAGATATCTCCGAGCATTCATCAAGGCAATTTGATATCGGTAATGATACTTGTCGGCATATGGGTTGTCTGCTGCATCTATCACCTCTTTTTTCTGGAACTGGCCCAGCTTAGGGTCCTTTTTATTTTTGTTTATTTACTTATTTTTTTGGGCTTGGGGGTTGGTTGCCTATTTGATTCAAGGGACAGGGAGTTAAATTATTGCCACCAGCCTCTCCCACTCCAATCCTATATCCATATCCTTCTAGATATAATTGTTGAATTGCACAATAATTATACGTCTAGATGAATGTGTTGCGTACAGTTGAAGTATTGGTTTACTGTCCTTTATGCTGATACTTCTATCTGATTCCTTCATCTACTTTACTTCTCTGAAAATTCAGAGATTACAGAAACATAGATTTACCGGGTTAAAGATTTTGGAGATGGCTCGCACTTAGTGCCTTGAAATTTTGATTGCTGGAGTCATCTGGGTCCTGATGTTTGAGACAGATACCTTGCATTATATTGATATCAACTTTATCCGCATCATTTTATTTATGATGTCATTGCATGGTTTCGATTTACTTCCTCTTTCAAGTACGGTCTTTGAGGAAATATATTTCTACTCTTAAGCTGGTCGTTGACAAGGAAAAAAAAGAATTCTTGAATGTTTCTTGTCTCGTGAATGCAGCTTTTTGCTTAAGTACCTATGAGCTTGGGTGGCAAATGATGTTCAATGGAACTTGTGTCAAGCCGCTGCAAGAGTACTTTGCATTCCCTTGTGCATGCTCTCGCTATTAATCAGTTTTATAAGTGATATGCAGCACCCCCTTCTCCAAGTGATCCTACAGTAAAGAATGTCGCGGATAGACTAGCAAATTTTGTGGCCAAACATGGAAGGCAACTTGAGCACGTTACTCGTCAAAAGAACCCTGGAGATACGCCTTTCAAGTATGTTTTATGCACCTACACGCAAACATTGTCTTTCTCGTGTGGTTTCCTGTTTATGATCGTTTGTATTTTCACCTTACATTTATTCTTATCCTGATTGATGCTGGCATTTTGATCTTACTTGCATGGGTGCCCTGTTATTCTGTCACTAACTTAGATCGACCTGATGTTCTTTCTGTTGCACAGATTTTTATATGATGAGGCCTGTGCAGACTACCGGTATTATGAATACAGGCTTTCTGAGGAGGAGAAAGCCCTACAACAGTCTGGGGACTCCCAAAAATCCCAAAGTGGTTGGTGATTGAACTATATCTTTGGCTGGGTAGTGGACTAGAATAGTGACTCTGGGTGTGAGTACTGATGTCAAAGAGAATAATACCTTCATCTGTCCGTGAGCTAAAGTTTGCTTATTCCTGGAGATCAATCTATTAGTTTATTAAACAAACTGAGGTCACTGCAATACCAAATCATGTATTCAACTAGGAGAGCAGCGAGTTTTAGAGTTGAGGCAAGAACAGAAATTTGCACGATATATGGAAAGCACGCATATAAAATAGTTGCAAATTACACATCCTATATAGGAGCCTGCGGCAAATTTGTTGTATGGCCAATGTGATCTAATTATCTAGCTGTAACCTTTTAGCACTTTCAGTGTGGAAGTAACAACTTTCATTCAAACTTGTAGTAAGCTTACAGTGATCAGCTATTTTATTTTCTTGTGGATCAATATTTTCTATGCCATATGGCTAAAAGATTTTTCTTCCAATGGGTCGTTTATCACAAGATGACATATCTTGTATAAATATAGAAATTCGGATGCTTTTCACATTGTGCATGTTTATGTGTGATTTCTGTGCTAGACTTGGAATATTTACTCTTTTGGGTCCAGGGACAGATGCGAAGTATAAGTCTAAGGGTCTACGAGTTGTTCTTGCTTTAGGGCGTGTTTGAATATAATTTTACTTTTTGCTTTTTCCTTAGTCAAAATATCGCAACACACGCACTTTGACTTTTATTTTTGGTTGTAAGCACTTGAAACTTTTGCAATAGACCAATGTTGATACGTAGATTAACATATGTTCTTTTCATAATCTTTGTAAATTAAGATATTATTTGAAGTTATGGTGGGAAAGCAAAATAAGTACTTTTTACTTAAAACTTAATTCTGAACAAACAAGACCTTGCACTTAATAGTTGATGTTGAGCTCTCTATTTCTCCATCTGCATCCCAGGATCCCCTCGAAAGTCTATGTTGTTTTCTTATGTGGCTCCTTTAATTTCTTATTGGACACAGGTGGTTCTAGCATTCCAGCGTCTAGGTCTGCTCCTGCTTCTGAAAGGTCACATAAGCATGCCTCAAATTATCAGATCCCAACCTCTGCTTTGTATGAAGAGGTGGATGACCCAAGAGCGTCTGTCGATTCAGCATCAGCCGAGAAAAGTGGTAGTTATATTTAGTTCTATTCTAGCTGGGAAGATGTTGGTCCTTTCAAGCATATAAGTATGCAGTGCCACTTTGGAAATGTGTCTTAGAACTTTGATTAAGACTGAAACAAAATTGATTTTGGTTTATTGTTGAAAAATACTCTCTGTTTTGTTTTTTGAGGTGTTACCGTTACCGGGTTATATTTTGTGTTATTACCATGCTTCTCCTTATTGCAGAAATAGAAGGTGAAATCGTGCAAAATATAGTTTATCTTGTTTGGTTTGTCATGTTGTCATTGAGGAAGTGTAAGCCTTGCATTGATGAAATTTTTTCTGCTTCTTTTCAAGCTTTATAGAGTCATCCACCTGTGGTAATTGCTTATGCCGGTTTGTTCTCTTACTTTGCTTAGCCAGACGGTCATTTATGATAATTGGATCCTTGCCTGTGTGTGGCAGGTGCAGATCCCATCGCAATGATGGAATTTTACATGAAAAAGGCTGCTCAAGAGGAAAGGAGGAGGAAACCTAAACAGTCAAAAGATGAAATGCCTCCACCTGCTTCCCTCCAAGGTTGGTATTGTCTCTTATAAACTTCTGTTTTCTAACTCTGGGTAATTTTCTTTCAAGTTTATGTTCTGCGCGGTATTATTAATCTTCAGCTCATGTTACGTTTTCCATTATAGGTCCTGGAAAAAGGGGTCATCACATGGGTGATTACATTCCTCTAGAAGAGCTCGAAAAGTTTCTGTCAAGCTGTGATGATGTGGCTGCACAGAAAGCAACTAGAGAGGCTGCTGAGAAGGCTAAAATTCAGGCCGACAATGTTGGCCACAAACTTCTGTCTAAGATGGGATGGAAAGAAGGTTCTCTCTCTCTCTCTCTCTCTCTCTCTCTCTCTCTCTCTCTCTATGAGTGTCAGAGTTATTTTTAATGCCATAGACTTTTTCTGAAATCATTCAGCATATCTGGTTGGAGGCTCGCTGTAGCTCATGGCAAGTCTACTTACTGTAGACGTAGTTTTACTGATGTATCCTTTTGTGGTTTTGCTAAACAGTCAGCTTTTTGTTTACCGTGGTTTCAATAATTTGTTGGTCAGTCGTAAATTCTGGCGCTGAACTCACATTTTGAATGTCGATAGGTTTGAGTCTACTGAATGCCTTTCTGAATCATGTGGTCAATAGGTTGCTCAGTTATATCTAAAACCCTATCTCCTATGGAGGATTCACTCTGATTGTAAGCTATGGCTTGTAAAACAGGGGAGGGTCTGGGGAGCTCCAGAAGTGGGATTTCCAACCCAATTATGGCAGGTGATGTGAAGACAAACAACTTGGGGGTTGGTGCACATCAACCGGGAGAGGTGACGCCGGATGATGATATATATGAGCAGTATAAGAAGCGGATGATGCTTGGATATCGATACAGGCCAAACCCTCTGGTGATTTTCCTTGTAACCTTTTCACTTATTTGTTTAAGGTCACATTCAGGTGCCCTAGTAAGTCTTGTGGATATGTTCGGTGTGGAAATTGACTTCACTGTTTATTCTCTATTTCACAGAACAATCCTCGAAAAGCATACTATTGAAGAACTTTGGGATGCAAGGTGTCTCTCTGCTGCAGGAAAGGGATGGAAAAGTAATTTTCTGGTAGTTGTATGAAGATGGCGAGTTTGGGCTGTGTATGTGATTTGGCTGGACAAATTTTTTTCATGTTGAAGAACCTCCTACATGTTAAATTGCCTATCACCCAAGATCATGTTATATAGCGAATGCAATCATTTCTCTCGTCGGAAAGGCCAGTAGTTGAGATAGTTCTGATTAAGTATTGCTACGTTACTGCCATATACGAGGCAAAACCCTGAAGCTCCATATGGTCGAAACATGTCAGATTGACATCTCGTTTTCTAACAGACTCATGACACACGGTTAAATTTAGTTTTATCGCTGGGAAGCGAATTTGTGGAGACCCTGGTTTTCGTTGCTTCCTTACAATATATGTTCTACTTTCTGATGAAATTGGGGGAATTATACTTACTAGCTATTGATTCGTTAAAACTTACTTCATCTCAAAAAATTACTGAGTATGAACGTTGGTAGTTACGGGTGTATGTTTTCACATATATACTCATGGGTTGCATGAGTGAAGTTACCTTCAAAATGAGAAATTACTATCTACATGTGGAACTCAGAAGTTACTGATACGTTCAAGCTTTATGTTTCTAGTACAGGTAGATACAATTAATGTGGAGAAATATCTAAATATGGAGAATTAGTATTCAAGGCCACGGGAGAACAGAATTCCCTCAAAGCTGATTTGAGCTCGAGGGAAATTGGAAAATCAGGAACCTTCAAACTTCAAGTTCAATCCATGAAGGAGGGTTGACTTCTGTCCTGGCCTCGCCTGGGATGACAGTGATGTTGCCGCATTTCATGAAACCCTTGTGGCCCTTCGACTTTGGTCCAATACCGTTTATCGATTGATGGTATTGTTTTCCATGGTGCCCCCCTGTTTACAGGAAGGGGTTTCCGAGCGAGGGCATCCAAGTTTGACTCGTGAGGTAAGTCTGAAAGCGATGATGCAATTTGGATTAGGAAAAGATGGTCAAGTTTGAATAGCAGCGCCGTGAGTTTGTCTGAAGGGGAAGCTTGGCGTAGACCCACCAAGCACATGCAAAAATTAATCCGGTCACCACTTAATGAACTCAGGGCTCGGCCTTTGTTTCGATAAACCGATTAGTGAAACCAGGGTAGTTTTCACGATGTGTCTGTTTATCAGGATGCGTTTTGCTGGAATATTTTTATGTGCAAAACCTGTGTATGACAATTCTAAATAAATGCCTGCCACACCGGCGGTTGTAGTATTTATGAGCAAGTGTAAGCCCTGATGGTCAACAGGACGACTATTTGGAAGAGGGAGAAGCTCAAGAGTTGACTTTGGAGTTGCGCCATAATTACTGGACAAGCAAGTCTAGGGGATGGAATTAGACAAACCGATTACATACAGAAGCGCCAATGCCATTAGTGAACTTTCGTGGCGTTATTAGGAAGTAGGGAAGTCGACTTTTGTGAGTCAATCTCAATGCTGCTTCCGGTTTTGCTGGGTCTAGAAATCAGATCACACTAATTTGCTTCTCTTTATTATCTTTTCTCCCTTCTTCTGCTCTTTTTTCGCCCTCATTCTTCAGGCTTGCAGACTGCCAAAGTTGACATTTTCCTTTTGGAGCGTTGGATCCACAAAGTTAGTTGTGCATTCAAGTCTTAATGTGTGGAAAGACCGAAGAAAATGGTGCCCAGACAGTTTCTAGACGAAGGAATTCCTATTCAAAGGCTGTGAGGACAATGGAAGTCAGAAGGATCTGCAAAACGTTGGAGTTGACGTCAAGAAAAGATGGACCCTCCGATGAGGAGGGCATGTAGGAGTCAACGCTTATCGAGTTGACCCACTCATTAATGGGACGCAATGAGGCCAGTTAAGAGGAGTAGGTTGCCAGCCACCTTCAGGAATGGACCTTTCTAGGCTTCAAACTAGAAAACACGTCTTACTTACTGTAATTCCTACACAGATGAATTTTACCAGTCAAACTAGAAAATACATCTTTCATGGCTTAATTAAGCGGTAAGTTCAGTCAACCTGGGATCTTTTAATGTAGTAAATCAAGATTCCAACTTGATGGACAGCACCATGTGGCTCTTCCTCTGAACCAAAGATCACCACCACCAGCACCCATTCACCACGTCATCTCTGCATTCTTTTTTTCTCACCTCCCCCATTGGAGATTAGAGTCGCTTGACCCGTAAGCAAATCACAAGTCCCATCTGCTTTTGAGCACAGGCGACTTCCATTGCCCTTATCTTCGGCTCTCTCTGTCTGTCTTTATCGAGTTATTATATTGTTGTTAAGCCTGTCCCATGAAACCGAGGAACCATTTCGTAGCGTGGTTTTGTCTTGTTCTCAGGGTAATTTAGTCAATCTGTATTGTGACGTGTCATTGGATCGCATCACACTACCGTGGATAAGAATGGATGATTAAGTTGAGTGAAAATAAAAAGAAACTCATTGTACGGAGAAACAAATTTCATTTGCTGCTCCCGTTGCTTCTTCCATTTATATGTGACCCTCTCAGCTCTTCTTCTTTCCATTGTGTCTGAGACTTCGCTCTACTCCATACAGTTACCCAAAAACGACTCGTTGTGTATCGAGTTGGTTTGATTTGAGACTGTTTTCGACTCCCCCTGTTTTGAAGCCACTTGGAAGAAGCAGAACCAGAAGGCAGAAACCCAGAAAGATAATGAGTTGATTTTCATTGCTGGTACAGCTTCTGACTCGTCTTCTGTGCTTCATTTTCTACCGTTAGCACTAGATTTGTCTAAAGCGGCCAACTTGAGCGTTGAATTGTGAGTTGCGAGATTATGGGCGCGTGCATTTGATTTGGGTTCGTCATAAGTTATGTGATTTCTTTCATTTTTGTCATTAAAAAAATTTGCGAAGCCAATAGGTAAATTATTACACCTTGAAGAAAGGTTAACTCCTCTACGTTTGCTGACAGGAATAAAAAGTTCGAACTTTGATTTTAAACAAGCGGCAAGTTCTCCAGGAGATCGATCGTTACTCATAACTTGCAGCTAGGCAGAGCTGTTAAGGCATCTTCATAAATGCGATGAGTCTCTTGTTCAGTCCGAGAGCGGAATGTTTAGAGGGAGAGCTGAAAAAGGATCCAGAATTCATGGACTCGGTCATGCTTATGCATAACCCACCGCATTTGCAGCAGCTGAATTCCTCGTTAATGCGATATCAGTCTGCTCCAAGCTCTTTCTTCGACTGTTTGGTCAATGGCAATGGTTGTGACATCGGATGTGAGGATTCCAGCTATCTTCGTCCTTTGAACCCTGAAATGGATGCTGCCATAGTCAAACTCATGTTGATTGATAGTTTTGAATCTAATGATATGCAAGAGGATGACCAGAGATACGTAGAGCAAGAGTTGGAAGTTGTTTTCAGGAATACCATATCTCAGGCCATGGATGGTCCTACGCCAGTGCAACGCCATCTGGATCATGAAATTTCATCGAACTCCATTGGATTTGTGAGCTTCTTTGATGAAGCCTATTCCATGGTTTTGCAGAGTAATGCCCCTGCAGAATTGGGTAGCGGAAATCACTCCAATCTTCTCCGGCAGAGTAGCTCCCCAGCTGGTTTCCTTTCAGACGCTGCTGTTGAAATTGGTAATGTCATTTGCGATAAATCATGATTTCTGAAAGTTTTGTCCATCTACAAATTATTCTCGTCTAATCAGAATTTATTCCTTATAGGCTTTGATGCTAGAAGAGATTCTCAGGATCTTGAAACGCGTAAAGGAGATGGTTCTTTTTGTAGTAAATCCAAATCAAATGGTCAAACAGATTTGAGGTCGACATCAATTTCAGCCTCAAGGCATATGTCTCAGATTGCTGAAATGGAGAATGAGAACAAACTAGATTGTGTCAGAAAATCTTGGAAAAATACCACATTCAATGGCCTGAAGAGAGAGAGAGAGGAGGATGCAAACTTGTCTTACAGCATACACACTGTGGAGAATCAGGTATCAGGTGCACTTTTTTCAGATATTGCTCAATATGTTATGCTTTCTGAGTTGCTGATAGTCTGTTTGACCAGGACAACATGACCCAAAACAGGACGTATGGGTTGACGCGCCATTTGAGCTTGAGCAAGACGTCTACTGAAATGGATACTGTGGGAAATATTTTGCAATTTCAAGATTCCGTTCCATGTAAAATTCGTGCAAAACGAGGTTGTGCCACCCACCCAAGAAGCATAGCTGAGAGAGTAATTACCTAGAGCTATGTTAATTCCTTTGAATTCTCAAAGTAGCAATGTCACCAGAAGCTCGAGTTGCTTGTAGGATTGGCTATGGCTACCTAGATCCCAAAGTAGTCGTAGCCCAGTTGCAGATAACTTTGCCGAACCAAATGCTCATCTCTGCTCTTCCAAATCTAACTGGGTTTTATGATTTTCAGGTGAGAAGAGGGCGCATCAGTGAAAGAATGAGAAAATTGCAAGATCTTTTCCCAAACTTCGACAAGGTAGTTGAGACCAGTTCTGTGTATGTGAATGGCTTCAGAATGGTTGGAATCCGAGAGAACTAACAATTTTCTATTGGTTCTTCCTGGCAGCAAACGAGCACAGCAGATATGCTGGATATGGCAGTTGTGTACATTAAGGACCTTCAGGAACAGGTCAAGGTACTGATTAAAAGACACCATTCATTCTGAAAACACTTGAAGCATGAAATTCCAACCAACTATTACCTTCCGTTCCAAACTTTTCCTTTCTTGTGCAGCTGCTCAATGACAGTAAGGCGAAGTGCATGTGTTCAAGTAAATAATACTAAGAACGCTCTTCTGGTACTTTTCTGCTCTCTGCTCCTACAAATTACCAAATGGGAAACCTATTCCTCTCGGCTCCACATTCCCCAAATTCACTTTGTGAAAGTGGCAGACTTGATCAATTTGCGTATTAACATGAATCTACTAGAGCTGAAGTTCCTCCAATTGAAGAGGCATGTTTCAAAGATTGTGCTAGACGTGGGAGCAGGCAGGAAGACAAGGTTGGCTAGGTGAACTACAGTTGAAAGTTTTCAAAATGTACGCTTTTCTCGAGAGCGCTTTGCCTTGTATCATAATTGACAACGGATGGAAAGTGATTGCTTTCACAAGAAAAGTTGTATGGCGCAATGAAATTTAGGAGTTATTCCATTAAAATCAGTTGGTAGGAGTGACAATGCTCACTGTCTAACAACTTCAGTTCTTATCTCACTGCGATACGATGACCTCCCACATTTATCATCTAGCAGCGTATAAGCCATGCCAGTTAGCTTTTGAATACAATAAGCACAAGTACTCGACTTTCAATGTCGTAATTGATCTTAAGGTGCGATAGAACAAGCAAGAGACCCCCAACATCGAATCGCACATGGGTTTCTAAGGAGCCATGGACTGTTTAACTTGAGTTTGATCATCCTGACTTGCCTCGATTCGAAGGAGAAGTCGTCAGGGAAAAGATGAGCAAACGCTTGGCTAGACCATTTGGGGTTGTCGTTGGGACATGGAATAAGCTGTCAATACACTGATGAGGGAGAAAGTACACAATAGGAGCATGACACAATACTATGAAGACGTTTTTTAGAGGCTGCTTCATTCGACAAGTTTCAATATTTTGAGAAACTTGTTGGTCAGTACTCCTACAAATGAGCTGAGGTATGACACTTGGTGTTGTTGGGTATGTAATATACGTGCTTGTAGATCTTGAAGGGTCGATCGCAATTCCTGCCATTCAATCTTGAAAGGAAGAGGAAGGAAAAGCAAAAGGTCTTTCTTGATTGAAGCAGTCAACCAAAACCAGAGAGAGAAGAGGAGAGAGGACAGAGGAGTACGTTTAAAGAAGAAAAAGCCCGCACAAAGGGCCGTTCGTTGCCTCCCACTCTCTCTCTCTCTCTCTCTCCTCTCTCTCTCTGTGCCATGTCCGAAGCAGAGACTCGTCCGACTCTCGACTCCCACTTTCAACGAACGATTCGCAGTCGCCATACATAGCTTCACCCTCGAATTCTTGTTTCCTCGTCGTCTTCCTTTGTTTTGTGCGCTTCGGTTTCGGACGACTTGACTTCTCATTAGGGTTTTCATTCATCGGCCATTTCCTCATTGTACCCATCGCTAATATGTCTAATCTGCACTCCAACTTCAATCAGAACATAGATTACGTTTTCAAGGTCGTCCTGATCGGCGACTCCGCCGTCGGCAAATCCCAGCTTTTAGCTCGGTTTGCCCGGAACGAGTTCAGTTTGGATTCCAAAGCGACTATAGGAGTCGAGTTCCAGACCAAGACGCTCTTGATCGATCACAAGACCATCAAAGCTCAGATTTGGGATACCGCCGGTCAAGAGAGGTATGTTGAGCTGCCCTACGCGAACTAAATCACTAAAGCTCTGAAATCACTATGCTTCTCTGCAGTTGTCGAATTCCCCTGATGCATCTGGCTTTTGTCGTATTTAAGTGTTGTGTGTTTTGGTGCTTAAAGTTCCAATCAAGTAGAATGTACTTGCGAGATTCTGACTCGACTGGAAGGATGGAACTGTGATCCAATGATCATGTAAGCAAGGCATGACATGAAACTGGTTCTATTAAGTTGGTCTGATCTTATTTGAGTGGGAAAGGTTCAAGGCATGTTTGTTCTGAAAATGGTTTTCTGTCATTGAATCAAGCAGCTGAGGGTTTTTGTAGAATCAAAGTTCCTGCAGTGTCACGACACAGCATGGAGTCAAGTAGTCAGTGCAGCAAAATTCAGTGACCTTATCATTGTTCGCCACAGAGAAAAATATATGTCTCACTAGCTGTTCAGGAGGATCCAGTTCCAAAATCAATCTGGCATTCTCTTGAACTGACAGATTTAGATGAGATTTCTCGCCTAATGATGCTGGTGGAAAGCAACCAAGACACATGTTGGCTGCAACATGGATACTTATTGAGTGTATCTTTGGAGTTTGGCGATTTAATTGTCCTAACTTTCGAAAATTGTAGAGTGGTACGGTTGAGTACCTACCTGATCTTCGTATGTGACTGTCAAAAGAGGAAGATGTTTGTTTAAGCATCCATGTATGATTTTCATTTACCCCTGCCAAATTTCTGCTCTTTATTTCCATATTCACATGTCTGTGACCACTCTTTTAGGTACCGGGCTGTCACTAGTGCGTATTATAGAGGTGCGGTCGGAGCAATGTTGGTTTATGACATCACCAAACGTCAGTCGTTTGATCATGTAGCCAGATGGTTAGAGGAATTGCGTGGACATGCAGACAAAAATATTGTTGTTATGCTTGTTGGCAACAAATCAGACCTGGGAACTCTTCGAGCTGTACCCACTGAGGATGCCAAAGAGTTTGCGCAGAGAGAAAACCTTTTCTTCATGGAGACATCTGCCCTTGAGGCCACAAATGTCGAAACTGCATTCCTCACAGTCTTGACAGAGATTTATCGAATTATCAGCAAGAAAGCCCTGGTTGCAAACGAAGAGTCCGAGTCTGGAGGGAGCTCACTTTTGCAGGGTACGAAGATAGTTGTTCCTGGGCAGGAGCCAGAGCCTCAAGGAAAGACTTACGGTTGTTGCTCGTCTTCGTAAGAGCATGTGCCCTCGACCTCATGCCCCTGAAGATTGGTAGTGTTTTGTCACATAGATCTTTTATACCTGTATGACGTATATAAATTTCCACATAAATTTGAGAACGGATATCATTCTTGCAAGTGTTTTGCAAGCAGAAAGAAATTTCTTTCCATTTTCCTGTTAGGTGGACCTTTTGATGGTCGTTGGGGTGTGCCTGTTTTGAAGAGGTTAATTCTTAGCGAAGATATTGAGAAAAAAAAGGTTTTTGTTGTAGTTTGTGGAAAATAGCAGAATGGTTTGTGTCTCCACACCCATCTGCATTGCGTGTTGGATTGTGGCTTTAAACAGACTACAATTGACAATCCCCTACGTAGGGTATGAGCATGAGGGGAGTATGGGAGCGTTTGGCTCCTGCGTCCATTTCTTAATCCAGCACATGCATCTGTTCCAATTCAAGGACAAAGTACGATCTATATGCCTCTTTTCTGTGCTACAAATTGATGGTTCAAGCAGCTAGCAAGCAAAATCTATAAGCCTCTTTTCTGTGCTACAATTGAGGGATTGGATGCTGGATTGATCGAGAATCGATGAGATAATGAAGATGTTTTGAGCTTGTCGATGGTGAGTTCCAGCTGGTGGCAAGCGTACAGAATAGGAGGGGCCCTTGAATATGTAGGTGGACTTTGAACTGGACGATTTCATAGATTAATGTGCATCTGTCGTCCCGTCGCCAGTGGAGTTTTACTTCAAGTAGATTGACAATATGAGAATAGGACCAGACCCTCCGGAAAAAAAAGGTTGGCCAGTTTTACGTCTTCAACTTTCTTCCTCAAGCAGTCAGTTGGTGCGCTTAAACTTGATGTGCATTGAGCTTAGAATTGGATAAGGTTCAAATTCAATATGCGAGATCTTAAATAACACCAAAGCGGAGCGGGAGTCTTCCAAGCAGAGCCGCACAGCCCCAGCCAGTCAGGGACAAGTATTCTTACCTCGTAGTATATCCGTCATTCCTATGGTGTGTTATGACCGGCATAGTGGATTTGCATATTCGTATCATTAATCTGAAAGGATGCACGGTATGCTGCAATTTGAATGATAAAACCTTTATTAACGTCTTTTGCAAACTTTGGTTAAGGCCGAAAAGCCAAGAACCATTCTCACTTTATTTACATGATCTTCGGCTGTTTCAGAATTTGTCTGAAACGAAAACGTTTACTCCATGGCATATCCTCAAAATTTGAATCTAAGGTCCATTCGTTTTGCCAAAAAATAACTTAAAAAAAAATATTTTTTTTTTTCATTTTTTCAAGAAAAAGAAACTAATCGGTGGAAACATTTTTCATCAATGAAAAAAACACATTTACAAGTGAAGAAAATGATTTCCTCCCCCGTCACCCCTCCCTCCATTCTTCTACCTTCCTTTTATTTTTTAATTATTTAAAAAAATTTCAAATTTTTAAATAATTTTTCATAACTTTTTCCCCAAGTCTTTTTAATTAATTTTTACATTTTTTTTTCATTTTTTTCCCTTCTTCATATGCCAAGCGCCAGCCACGGCAATCACCGGCGAGCTCTAGCTCGCTTGTTACAGGTGGCCAACCAAAAAAGGGGAAAAGAAAAAAAAAATAATTAAAAAATAAAAGAGAAAAATAAAAATTCAATTTTTTAAATAAGAAAAATAATACTAATATATAAAATAAAAATTATTAAAAAGAGTGCACAAAGAAAATCAAATTCGACTTTCCATAACGAACGACATAAAATATTTTTCCGTTCACTTTAAGGTTTCAACCGAACAACGAAAAATATTGAAAACAACTTCCTAAAAAACATTTTCTAGAAACATCTCATTTTTGGCAAAACAAGCGGAGCCCGTCTGGTCAGCTGACATGAACTAATGGTAATAGCTTTTACAGGAAGGAGGACATATGATCTTCATGCCCTTGTAACAAAATGGAGTTCAATGTCCACCCAAAAGTACCTCAACTTGCATAGGCATAAATCCACATAACTCAGTGGCACCCTCGAGGAATTTTAGTCATTCAATGAACTTACATGTTCCTACTTATCAAACACAATAATCAGTTTATATATTTACACTAACATTACCTTCGATGTGAAGGGAGATTATTCAGCCTCAACTATTAAGTGCTGGTAATTTTGAGCAAAATACATTAGTTGACAATGTAATCAAAAGCAGAAAAATACTTCATCCTACAAAATTGCAGAGACCAACAACTCCTTTTCAATCTCCATTGCGGAGGCAGTCTTAAGTGAAAGGGAAGAGAGTAGAAATTTCTCCTAGCCAGACGCACCTGCTGCTGTACGTTTGTAACCTTCGCCTTGCTCTTCCTTTGCGAACTCTTCAATTAACTCCCTTTGTCTCTGGGTTAAATTCCTGCAACAAGTTGCATAATGCATGTCAACTTACTCGTATCTTCCCCTATCCAAAACTTCCAGAAGTACTACTAGATGAGTCATCAAACCACAAGCAAAACACAGCGAACATACGTTGGAATGCTGATGTTGAAATGCACATACTGGTCGCCGTATGAGAAAGAGCCCCGAGTTTTAATTCCTGTCAAAAATGCACAAAGATTAGAGTATCACGGGTAAGTGTAGTAAAGTTCTACATAGGACAAAAGAACAGATTTACTGTTTGCATGTTGCACCCCGGTCTGACACATGGAGGTTTATACTTTGGTATAATAAAATTACTATCTGCTTATTTGCAAACGTAGCAGAAAGCACAGATGATGTGAAAAGATTTTGCAGATATGGCAAAGGGAGAGGCTTCATTGGCACTACAAGTAGATTC
The DNA here is from genome assembly GCF_020921035.1 of Rhodamnia argentea. NCBI lineage: Eukaryota > Viridiplantae > Streptophyta > Magnoliopsida > Myrtales > Myrtaceae > Rhodamnia > Rhodamnia argentea. The sequence continues at coordinate 129,193 of NC_063154.1, read as the reverse complement.
AACATAGGAGAACATTACAGTTTCCGCATACTTTCTCCCGAATAAAAATTAGATTGTAAAGCTCCCAAATAATTAGCAATTACAAAAACATACATGTAAAAGCAAACCTATCAACGTGAAAAATACTTGTTTGTTGGAAATCAAGAAAATTCCTACCTTTTTTCTTCAAAACAACCTTCTGACCAGGCTGGGTACCAGGACGGACCTGCAAGTCAAATTCCAAAACTAGTTCAGCCATGATAATGTAACAGGACAACAATCAAGCCAACGCCTATCAGCAAAGTTCCACTGAAATTCAGACCGACCTTGAGGACTACATCTCCTGTCAGAGTAGGAACTTGGATGGTTCCTCCCAAAATTGCCTGCAGAGAACCAGTAGTCATCCATTAGCGTGAACAAGCATCAATAACACATGCAAGGACAGACCATTAGGTAGAAGAAAAAGGATCTCAAAATTATGGTTTTCTGGTTACTGCTAGTCTAATAAATCACGAGTCAGACAAAGAAAGAAGTTTAAGTTTTTCATTTTACCAATAATTCACAGTTCAAAGTATCCATTACTATAATGTCCACAATTGCTGTTAATATAGTAAAGCAGGTGCACCTGTGTGACTCCCAAAACAGTATCGACATGGATGTCGGCACCTTCTCGCCGGAAAACAGGATCTTCGCGGACCTGTAAGAAGTGCAATTGCAGGATAATTATGCAACTCCAGGAACCAGATGGTCTAGACCAGCAGATAACGTTTCAAAAGTAGCAGAACACAACACGCATTTAAGGAGTACCGCAAGTACCTTAATGGTCACGTAAAGATCTCCAGGTTGGTTTCCATCAGGATCCGCTCCACCACTTCTATTCACTTTCATGGTATCATCGTCATCTACCCCTGAAATAGCGGGGTATTGTCATGAGCCAACCATCTACATCAGCAGTACAGCTAACAGGTATATTAAGGGGTATCACATTAATAACAGCAAAAGGATCTGTTCTCTCCTCCTCCTCCCAACTCATTAATCTACACGAATGTGCAACAGAAGAGAAAATTCAACCTACATGAAATAACATCCACTGCATCCATCCTCCAGACATATAAAAAGTTTGCACTTACAAGTAAAGGCCAACATAATCTCAGGTCATGCAACATGCCCATACTCAACAGAAAGAGTTTCTGTTACACAGTGTCAACTAGTAATAATTATGATCAATAGAAAGCTTATTTAAGGATTACCCAGTAAAACACAAGGCAAGCAACTCCCAAAGGGAAGGGTACTCATCATGGCAAGTAAATGATGGGAGAGAGATATAAAGCATCTTAAAACAAACTCGTGAGATTCAACTCTCCATGTAATCATCATTTTCGATCCATGCCCAGTTTACAATTCTGACGACTGCAACAAACAGCAATAAAGAAGATAACAAAAAAACTTGTCTAGTCATTCAGAGTTCCCACACACAACACACTGCTTTCATTCATCAGCTCTAGGCACCCAAAAGAAATTCTACTCACTTCCAATTCAGCTTAAAACCCCAAGTGATATGTCCCTGTTACAAGAAGTTTTAGAAGAGGCTAGTTGTGAAGAAAAGAAGATCCAACAAATATAGGCAAAGAAGCTTCTATTATGTACCAGACATTAAACCTGGAATGGGTGGCCAGATCAATTGGTTAAACTGACAACCAGCTGATAGTCTGGTCCAGGTATTTGGGTGAACTAGTAATTGTCAGAACACAGACCAACAGGGGGTGGACCACCGATTCAACTCTGCCATGGTGAACCAGTCCATGTCTTCAAACTAAATCAACCCTATTTTGGGGTCTTCGCCTCCTGGGCATTGGTCAGGCAGTAGTTTCCAAACATGGAATGGATGGCCAGTTCGACAGATTGAACTGAGTAACAGCTGGTAGTCTTTGTCCCGTTATTTAGCTGAACCAGCTATCATCAAAACCCAGAACTGGGTTTGACTGAATCAACCACTGCACAAGTGACCCGGTCATCTTTTCCAAAACAGGACCAACCCTACTTTAGGGCCTTGGCCTATCGGTTATTGATTTGGTTTTCTAGTGTGCGCATTGGTTTAGATGACAATATCTCTACGCTTGACTCCACATGGGCTGGAATTGGGATTTCTTAAATTGTATGACCCATTGGCAACTTGCAACAAGATATATTGAAAAGCTGCTCCAAAGGGACTAGAACCTTGAACCCTAGTGTCAGATGTGCGCCACTCTATCACCCAGACAGACGTGCTCCATGTAAACATGAAAACACTACCACTGCTTCAACTGCCAACCCACAACCTGAATGGTTTTTGGCTGATCTAGATCTGAACATTAACATATCTGACAAGGGAAGCATAAAAACCATGCTCCTAGCAAATTAAGTCTATCCAGTAAAAAGTACCTGGCATGATATCCAATTTGACTGATTTTGATCCCATTACAACCCTTTGACCCTTGCATGTCTTGCAAAAGCTCTGATACAAGGTAACATGAATATTCAAATTAAGAAGCAAAATAAGCTAGTACAACTCAGGCACTAAAGATATGCAGAAGTTAATTCAAAAACAAAAAGAGAATATCAACACAATTGATTTGCAAATTTTACTTGCAAGTATTAGAAGAAAGTCTTAACACAACATATTTGGCAGAAAAAAGGACAACCATGTAGTCGTGGCCATACACCAAGGCAATGGAACATCCGTTTATCAATTTATATAACATATCCACAATTTTGTTCTTGTAAACTCCAAATGAACAAGAAAAGTAAAAAGCATTTTCCCCGGTAAGCAGCACGCCTAATGTTGTCACTATGACATACCAGAGTCTTTAGGTCTTTCCTGCCTTTTTTGGGGGCGCGCACACACACACACATACAAACACATACAAGGCCTCACAATTTGCAGTCTTTCCTCACTATTCTAGATCTTCCTCCATAACCAATTAAAAATTATTTTTCTTAGTAGAAAAGAGACACCAAGCAACCAAAGATATACATTCCTCTGGAGTTCAGATACCACATAAAAGAAATCATCAGTTAAAGCTATTCCGGCGCTTTCCTCTCTAATCAGTTAAGGAGTATTTGACTAATCAATAAGAGACAGACATCAAACAACCAAAGATCACTCTAAAGTTCATAATCCACATAAAGCAGTCATCGTTTACAGCTTATTTCAAGATCTACCTATCTCAAACACAACTCTGCATTATAAATCAGTCCTGTTCAGGACGACATTTAATATACACGATGCACATTCCCCAGTTCACCTCTTCTATGTGACCCTATGCTTCATACATGTAGTATAACTACGACACTTCCAATCTCTAAATGTTGCACCCTCAAGGGTATAAAAACAGGGAAAAGAAAGTGATGAAGCATACATAAACTGTTGTCTAGAAAGACCTATAAGGTCAAATTCTGGAAGTTGAGCTGGCAGGCGTGAAGCACAGCCACTCTGAAACGAATAACTGAACCTAGAACAAAATTGCCAGGGAAGCAAGAGGACTAGTCTAATATGTTTCTTAACGCAATAATTACATATAGAGAAGTCGGTGATTAAAATAAAAACAGCAAGCCACAATATTTAACACTGGCCAGTAGTCTTCCAATAGTTCCTCCACAACACCAGAGTATACTGTAAATATACAATTCATGCAACTAATTCAAACATACTTTCGAGCAAATTCTAGTAGCGCGAAGCAGCAGTTTGGCTATTTACGAAAAGATTTAGTATGTGTACATGAATAAGGAAGATTCACATACCGATACAGTTTTTCCAGATCCTCCGCACTGACTACAAGTTTGACGGATACTAAACATGCCCCTTTGCATGTATGTCTGCAATTAAGCAAAAGAATACATTAGCTGATCAGATTTTTTTGCTATCTAAATTAGACAATCATATTGTCATAAGAAAGCACCTCCCCTGCACCTCCACAGCGTTTACAATTTTCTGGTTTTGTCCCAGGAGGTACACCTGTTCCGCCTGCCAAAACACAGAAGGTAAAAGCAGGGATTAGTAATTTGTACACAGTATTTCTATTGGGGCCAAAAAAAAAAATGTCTAAGTAAGCGGATAAGAGCATCAGACAAATTGAGAGGAAACATGTACCACAGGCTTGACAATTTAAAGGGGCTTGAAATGTAATTGTTTTAGTGCATCCCTGGACAGCTTCCATGAAAGACAGCTCAACAGAAACCTATGGGCAAACATGTAATCGTAATTATATGCAAAGTTAAACTCTCACACATGAACACACATGATGAGCACCAGTAACAGATAAAACTTAACATACCTTCACATCCTGGCCACCAAATCTTTGCTTAAACATACTGAATATCTGCTCTCCATCCAGTGATCGCCAAAGATGTGCAAAAGAATTCATTAAATTCCAGGAAAGAAAAATATCTTGAAAAATAAATGTTAAAATGAAGGCAAAATGTCTACACAACAGAGAGAATTCGACAGTCCAGAGCAGAACCAGATCTCAAAAAAAAAAAAAAAAAAAGTTCAGCAACTGGAAGTATTTATAATCAATGTACAAGACAAAGAGTACACTAACCAAGTATCACCTAACAAAAAATAAAGTTCTTCTATACAATGAAGATGCATAAAGTAATTGGATACCCTTGAGGCAAAAGTGAGTGATAGCCAGGTGTAAGCTACTTAAACATGCCTTATCCAATTAATATTATAGGCTGAATCCCCCAGGTACATCATTTATGCAATTCGTCTTTGTACATGAAGTTAACTGACAATCATAATAACCTCCACCAGTTCCACTACGAGGCTGCTAATTTGTTGACAGCAAAATTGAATTCAGCAGTATATGTCCAAGCTAGAAGAATGGCAGCTCAGCACGCAAAAGAACAAGTAAGACATCTCTATCAGCTCTTGTAAAATTTCAGAAGAAAAAAAAAATGTAAATGCAGCCAACTAAGAAGAAGATTTATTACATCTTCATTGAAAATACTCTCGAATGGATTATTAAATCCACGAAATGCAGAATCAAAGTCTGGATTCCCTTGCTGTTCAAAAGCTTCATGGCCAACCTGAAAATTTATAACACACCATCATGCATACTCATTCTGTATAACAGATGCCACAAAGGAGATAAGGAAGAGAGCATAACTAGAAGCTAAAGTTGAAGATAAGCCTTGCACATGCAACGATCAACTAAGCAAGAATAAGCTCACAATAGTATGAGTTTTCCAATTAATATGGAATCTTTTCCTTGAAACTCCAATAAACGGGATCAAATAAAAAATTCAGCAGGAGGCAACCACGAGAATAAACAACTTTCATTTCAAAGGCATGTGGTCGGGACTCACGCATGCTATCTAGCGTATATCAAGAAAACAGGTAGATGATCAAACTTACAGTCACAGGAGACCTTCTGTAAGACGGTAATTCTTTGTTCATGCAGATGTTCACAAATATATGGTGCTATAATTGTAAAAGGAGATGCAACCAGCCATACTTAGAATTTGAGAAGCAAATCATTTCAGAGACAGTTTCAATCCTATCTGACTATAAAGAACTCCATCATAGAAGGTCAAGGGATCCAAAATGAGCAAGACACCTATTTAAGTAAAGCAACTTTTGTCTTCAGAAGGCCCACGAGCATGCATGAAAATGAACTAAAGGAGGTCAAATTCTATCACTCTAGGATGTCAGTCACATCTATGGTATTGAATGAAAATAATACTTACAACATTTTCTATCATTCTTAGATAAGCGTAAAAAAACCCATTACGATATTTTTCAGACATGACTATCACACTATTCCAATTAAAAGAAAGGGATGATGATGGAAGCAGCTTCCATTTCTCCAACTCCACAAGCGTGCTACAAATTTCGGCTTAAATCTCAATCAGATACTATTTTGTAACCACAGATGAAAGAGTAACCGAACGCAAGGACATGACAATGGGAGAGATGAAGATTAATGGCCACAAGTCAATACTTGGGTTCGAATTCTCTAACACAAGAGGAGCAAACAAGATATTATCGAGCAAACTTAAAAGCATTCCAATATCCAGCACCTGGTCATAGATCCGTCGCTTCTCTTCATCTTTTAAAACCTGCAAACAAGATAAATTTTATCATTCCCCTCGCAAGAATGAATATAATCCATTGTCAGCCAGTCGATAAATTTTAAAGACTTACCTCATAAGCTTTTGAAACTTCTTGAAATTTCTTTTCAGCCTCAGGGTCACTTTTGTTAGTATCTGGATGGAGCTTTTTTGCTAGCTGCCGAATAGTAAACAGGATACAATTACTTAATTGAAAAGTGGAGAAAACGGTAGAAAATATCAAAAGAAGAATCCATGAAAAAAATATACATTTGAAAAAAAAGACCGAACCATATCCCCAGAAAGACCAAAGAGGTGAAGAAATTGATATGAGAAGGTAGACAGAAAAGGACATGAAAATACCCCATAGTATGCTTTCTTGACTTCAGAAGGACTTGCATCCTTGTTTACACCAAGTATTTCATAATAATCCGGGGCATACCTAATTGCTGGTTCAGCAGACAAAAGGGAAAAAAAAACGATCTTAAACAGAGATAGATAACGGAGACAGAACCAAGCACATAGGATGGTGACACTATAAAGCAAAGAAGCTCAAGGAGGATTATAAGGATGACATTATAACGACTCTTGTTCATGAAAAATTAAAGTTTCATAACGTCACATCAATTCACGAATAAGATAGCAAGGTAATGAGGGAAAGACTCGGAAATGAGAATCAGCTACCGGTGCCATGAATTGATCTTGTAGAACCCCAATTGGGATTGGAAGCACCCAATAGAAGACAGCTCCTCAAATTGCCTGGATCACCAAAAACGCCAAAGAGATGACAAAGGGAAACAAAGGAGCGACTAAAATAGGGACAAGCCAAAATGTGGGAAGAAAAAGGTACCATTTTTAGAGGGAGACGTATGACCGCTAAAGATCCTATTGGCCACCCAAGATCGAGTTCCGAATCTCCTAGGATCACCTCGGAACACCGAATTGAATATCTGCAAACGGCAGGGACAAACAAGAGAATATGCACGCTGAATTCGAACAGGAAGGATAGAGCGCGCGGGAGTGGGAAGGAGAGAGCGTACGGAGGGAGGGAAGTCATTGAAGAGGGTTGAGGAGAGGGAACGGCGAGCGAACAAATGGACGAGCTTGGCACCATTAGAGCGAACCATTATTTGGGGAGCGTGCTGGAGTTTCCCGGGGACGCCGGAAGCTCGCAAGGAAGGAACTTTGGGTGGTGCCCAACACAACACAACAGGGAGCGCCTGATGCTAAAACCCCGCAAAAACCCTAAATTAACCCACGGGGGACTGGAAGGTTCTAGTCCTCCCGCCTCAAGCGCACGCACGGAGAGGGAGAGACAGAGAAATTGACGAATGGGTTTTATATGAGAGAGAGACGACTGGAGAGGGAGGGGCTTCTCTGGGTTCGCGGCGACAGAATTTTCAAGAAGCCCTTTGTTTTTTTTTTTTTTTTTTGGGGTTCGAAAGAGAAGCCCTTGTTTAGTATTTAGGGAAAAACCCTACTTTTTGGTAATAAACCTCGTACGCTTATTCCAATCAATTCTCTACCATGTTAATTTATTCAATTAAGTCCTTTTATTTGTACAAAACTAAGTTTGCTGACATATATCGATACAAATAATGCTGAAGAAGTGTGCTTTAATGTCCAGAAATCGTTTTTGCTTTAAATTGGCATTTACGATCCGGGCAATTTTGTGCATTTTCACTTTCATTCTAATGAGGGTGAGATTCATAAAATAATTAAAATATCATTCTTTCGAAGTCGAAAATTAGTGAAGAAAGGAAAGAAAAAAGAAGAAGAAAATCTTATGATTGTCCATCTTCATTCTTGAAAAGAAGAGTAGATTATTGAATGCATTTCGGATGCTAACCTGCCTTAAAATTGAACCGGAACAGGGCAACGTACTTTTACTTTCCTTCGGTTGTCAAAACAATGAAAATCGACACATGGATGTATACGGGGCAATGTCTTCTAGCACATGGCGATTTCAACATATAGAAAAAAGCAAAGCGGAACATGTTTGGTGATGGAAGATTGCATCGCAATAGACAAAAGAAGCTCCCCTCCTTTGTTTGGCCATCCTTCGAAACAACAACCAAGGATAGGCATTTTGCTATCTCAGCAACAAACAAATCCTGATATTACCCCAATTTAATCAAAGTGACTGTAGATAGTCACAAGTCCTCAAGTGCTAAGGCAAGCAAACAACACCGGAGTCTGGACTCCACACTCAAGTCCCCAAATCCAAGAATGAAATGCCCGGTTTTCATCGAATCTCTGCAGTTAGGCATGAAAATGAGCACCGCATAGCCCATCAAAATTTCTGCATTTGGAGGAAAAGACGGAAAGCAAGAATCCATCCAACCAAATTTTAACTACATAACATTGAGATGCCTACTGCAATCGGTAATCTTAAAGCAGTCACATCTTCCGATCCAACTCAAAATTTGGAGAGGTAAATATAGAAAGTCAGGAAACCAAAAACAGTTAACAATGTCTAGAAAACCAGCTCGTGCGGCTGCATGCCCGCCTTCAAGGAGAACCTCGCAGCTAAATATGTCTTCAAATCCGGCACACCCTCAATTGATTTTATCAATGCCGTGTCCACCGATTTCTGATCATCTTTCTTCTCTTGCGGAAGGACATTCTTCTCCTAAATGTGAGAATCAGAACTGGTAAGAACCAATACAAATATTACATCCAAATACAGGCGGGAAAAAGATTGAGTTGAGAAAAATGACCTCTTTATCTGCCTCGAAGAACTCGCCTTCCCCTTTATTTTTCTTCTTCTCAACTTTCTTTGCAAAGTATTTGTCATCAAATTTCTCAACATTAACTCCAGACACATCAACCTTTGTGGAGGTTGCAATGACATAAGACTGATTCACTCGTCTTAGGGGCACGCCATTGATCTTGAATGGCCCTGTAGTATAACGTCAAAATTCAGGAAGCATACAAGCAAGGTGATAGAGCGGATAGCCCATGTCACTAATAGCAGGATCCCTAATGCATCAATGACAAAAGCAGCAACGCAAGTAACAATCGACCGCAGGGTAGGATATAGTGCTAACCAGTAATCAAGAGCAATCCAGAGGAGAGCTGATTCAGAAACACAACCCTCTTTCCCTTGAATCTCCCGGCAAGTATAATCAGTACAGTTCCGGGGGTGATGCTTGCCCTACAAATAGAACCAACGGAAATGCTTAAACAGCAGGCAAAAGCACCTGACTAGAGCTTAAGTCATTGCTCAATCAGAACCAAACAGTGACCAATGTGACAATAAGTGAACACTGATGCCAATGTCGTCAAAAAGGACAACCCGGAAAAAGAAAACGAGATCCAACTTCACCTACTATGTCAGCAGCAGCTAGCTGTAAGCAAGGTGTCTATTTATGACCATTGAAAAGGGCACTAATAAAGTCAATTTGACTCGCAAAATCTATGTACAAACGTCCCTCCTCATAGCCAGACATACTCGCAAGATATCATCTACGAATGATTGTACGCAACAAACAAAATCCACAAGTATACTTGCCAAGATAAAGGAAACAAGCAGAGGGTCGAGTCGTGTGCGAACCTCAGCTTGGTAGGTCTGGGGTTGCGCTTGTTCAGGAGAGGTTTCTTAACGTCATCGGCAGGGTAGAACTTGGGGTGTTTGGCGGCGGGAGGAGATGGTTTAGCGATGGGATTGTGGCGGGGGAAGACGCCGCCGTTCTTGGCCTTGATGGCCCACAGACCCCTCTTGTGGTACATCTTCGATCTTGAGAACTTGCCAATTCCCCGGATCAGCTCCGGATTCCTGCTCTGCTTCTGCTTCTGCTTCGGCGCCATTTCTGATCTCTCCCCCCGCAGTCTCTCTCTTTCGCTCGCTGAGGCTGCAACAAGGGAATAAATGAGGGTTCGCTTCGCTTAAGTATGGCCAGGCAATACTCAAAACCCTAGCTCCGTTCTGCTGCTCTACCAACTTTTCCACCGTTGGATTATGTCCATCTTAATCTCAGCCGTTCATTTTTTTTTTAATCTTCAGCTTCACCCCTTAAAACCACTAACACTAACACCTTGGACTAAAAAAAAAACCACTAACACCGAAAGAAATATGGAACCTCAGGCTTTTAAAGGCATTAGAAAAAATCATTTTTTTCTCAAAAATGGTTCCCAAAAATAGAATTATTATCAAACAGACCTGGATATAATAACATGATGAGCTAAGTCTCGGCCAAAAAATTAACTTTTTGTCAACTCAAAGTAAATCATTTTAGAATATCTATTCTTTTTAGGGAAAATTTAAAATAATGACCCCAAGCGTCGTCATTTTCTCAAACAAGACCTCTAAAATGAACATAGTTTTAAACAATAACTTAAAGTGGCCAAATCATCTCAAATAAAAAGACTTTTAGCACGCCAATGAGCATACGACTATTCCGGTCGTCAAAGAAGGGGTATTTTAGTAAAAATTTTCTAAGTATATATATATATTCACTTTTTAATTTCCTTTTTTCTTTTTTCTTTTTCCCTCCCCTCGCCATCGTCCGGCCTCAAGTGAGGGCCACCCTCTCCCGGGCAAGCGAGAACCGCCCACATCAACATCGAGCAAGGGTCGCCCTCGCCCTTACTTGGTCTCACCAACCTAGGGCGGCCATCGCTTGAGGCCGATGGAGGGAAGAGGGAAAAGGAAAAAAAAAAAAAAAAGGAAATAATTCAAAAAAGTAAAGAACGAGAATATTTTTTGGCCGATGAGGCCATATCCTTTTTTGAAACTGATATGACCACTCAAGGCATTTATTTAGCATAACATCCATTGTAGGTTCTCATTCGAGAAAATGGCGATACCGTGGGCTTTTATTTGAAAATTTTCATCACTTTTATGGATATAAAATGCTACATAAATACGACAAACATGACTAAAAGAATTTTAGCCCAGGTCATAAATCTCGACCATTCGGGCCTGGCTTGGAGGCTTGGAGCATGGACCTTTTAGGTCCCCCCTAGAATCTTGGCCCGCCCAGAGTCCATCGATTTTGCATAGAAAATGTAACGATTAGATAATCGTGGTCAGCCCACCGAAACGGATCTTAAAGCGCGCCCCCTGCCCACCTTTGATGAAAGCTAAAACCGAAGGATTCGATTGAACAACTGAGTTCTTCTCATACAAGTTCAACATCAAAAACATGCTCTCCATCCCAAGAAACGAACATTCTGAAATCCATATGGGCCCAAAATTTCTGAAAATCCTTTCATCACTTAGCACATATCCCCAATCACAATCTACCGAAGCCTTAACAACCACAAATCTGCTTCGTTGCCCCTAGTAATTTGCAGCACTGATCAGATACCCCATACACATCAGTCGGACGTCACGGATCTATTCGAGTAAGACTAGGTGCCTGCTCAATAATAGCAGAGAATTACAGGGAGTAAGTTTGGCGCAATTCATTCAGTTACTTCAGACAGACTTTCAAGTGAAACCCATCAAGGAGCATCATGCTAGGGACAACTCAATAGCAACACAATGATGCAGCATTAAGCACCAATTATTGAAAGAAATGCTTTTGATAGGTACGAAACCTATTCAGTAAATATTAAAGCATGAAAGCTCATTTCCCAGCAACAAGGCCATCTATTTTGCGCTCGACGTGAGCTTCGTGGTCTTCAAGTCGACCTTTGACCACATCATCCTCCCACAGCATCAGCGTCGGAACTCCAGTAAGCTTGAACCTGGGGTCTACCCTCCACGGGTGTAGGGGATTCCTCCAAGTAGGTCTGTCTCCAACATAAGCTCGCAGAAGTGCTACATTATCCGATGGTCCTTCCAGTTTTTTGAAGATCACAGGTTCAGCTCTCACACAATCTGAAAACACAAAAGGAGTGAGAATGGGGAAGATGACAAATATGCCACAAAGACGCAGACCCTTTCAATTTGGTGGTCAAAATAGTATGCCTATCCCTGTTGTTTACATTTTGGTAGGTTACACCCCTATCCCTGGTTCGTTCAATACCAGGGACAGGCATCCTACAGAGCTAATGTTGGCTTTACTGTATATCCCTAGGAAGTTTTGACATCCTAGTCTACACATTGGATTCACTAAGGAGACCGACTATGAGCCAGGGTAAGGATGTCCCAGAACGAGTTCGCTCAATCCATCAGACTTATCAAAGCACCATATTACAACACAGAAAGAGTCCACCAAAAAACCGGGGACTGGGCATCTAAACTGCTGCTTTGCACTTCAGAACTAGCGGTTAGTTTCTTGGAACATCTGAGTGTAGTTGAAGATGGCCTTAAGGATACTGGATAATACCGTAGAAACTTCACAAAGTAGATCTCCTTCACGACAAACTGTTACCCTCTCTTTAAACGTGCCAAAAAGGCGGTGGACTTATCTCGACCAGCTATTACATAGGTGGTAGGCCTAATTTGAAGACATTAGAAGTGGGGACCTTTTGATGAATTCCTCAATAACAAAATAACTAAATCAGCTACACGGCTGCCCCCGGCCAGCAGGCTTAGTGACACGGCAGGTGGACAAGTGAAAAGTAGGAATGAGGTTTGATCCTGGATTAGCCACTAACTAAACGAGCAAGAGAAGTGGGACAGTAGTGAAGCAGGGTTGAAGTATCAAGTAATTGCAGTGACGCAAATGCAGCCGCAGATGCGTGGCAAAAGAAGGCTATTCTCACAACAAAAAGCAACACAATATCTACCCACAAGGACAAGCATCAACGGAAAAACTTATGGAGCTTTTGAAATCTGAATCGCGCGATGAACTTGAAACATACAACACAAGGTAAGGTGGTATCGGTACCAGAGTCCATGAACAATATAACCCACGGAACATAGACACTTTACTATGTGATTGATCGAGCCTCTTGCAACTACATCAGCATTTGCGGGAATATCCCATGGGTCTCATCTTTAAACTAAATTATAATCCTAGGAAGAGACTGAGAGAGAAAGTAGCAGGTGAATCGGGGAGGAATCAGAGATGCGACAATGATAAGCATGAGAGAGGGAGAGGCAACCAGGGCACCAGCTGAGAGAAGTGGAAGGGTCCGTGTCAGCCAAGAAGAGGATGAGGTTGGTGCTGTGGGTGGGGGCTTCCGATCTGAACTTGTCAAACACCGTGTCGAAGCTCGACACCGTCGCATCCAACACCTTCAGCGGCATCTTCTTCTTCTTCTTCTTCCTTCTTCGAAGGAGAGAGCGAGAGAGAGGACTGAGAGGGTTTCGCGGTTCAGTTTCAGGGGCGGGGGGAACATACAGGCAAGGTGAGGATAAATTAGGATAAAAGGAACCATTTTTCGGACGTATTTTCCCCCAATACATGTGGCCTGCTCATGGGCCTTCCCCATTGGCCTGTAAAGTTACGGCCCAACATTAGCACAGGAATCCAATCACGTGCCCTTTTTTTTAAGAAAGAAGAAGAAGAGGAGTCGAAAAAGAAAATGGTGGGAAGAATTGGCAAAAGGGAACGGTTTTGAATAATACAAGCGGTATTCTTAGCCGTGCTCGGCAAGCTTCAGTGGGGGATCATTCGTACTCTGCTTCGTCTCTCACTTATAAATAACACCCTTTCTCTGATGTGAATTGACTCAACAAAGTGCAAAACCCAAATCTATCTTCCTCGCTTCACTTACCCGTCAAAGTAGAGGCTCGTGCCTTCCCAAATGCCTTCGTTTCGTGCTTTTTTCAGTTGCTTCAAGTTCATGCCTTCTTCCTCCTCCTCCTCAGCCAGGGTGAATGACCGTGCCTCCGACAAACTCCCGCCCCCATCCAAAGTCAATAGCAAATCGAAGGCCGCGGCAGCTCCGATTGTCGTGTCCTACTTCCCCGTTAACTCATCTCTCTCCCGGTTGTAGCTGACCACAACCATCTTCCCCTCATTCTCTTCTTTCCTTCTTTCCCACCAAGCTCTCCGGATGACAACCCCTGCAGGTGCAGCTTCAACCGGTGTTTGTTCCCAGGGTCGACTGTTTTTCTTTCTACTGTTCATCTTCCAGTCTGTTTGGAAATCGGAATTGCCACAGTTGGATTGTACCCAAACTGCAACTTTTAAGTAAAACTCCACATCGTATTTATAAGTCGTTCATTGTTATTTGAGAATCCTTTCTTCGGGACGACCACATAAGCACCTAGCTACGTCATGAGGAAACAGGATGAAGACCATCAGATGGGCAGCCCTATGCAAAAGGACATGAACATGGGAATACTAGTACCTGGAGGGTACCTAGTTGCAACTCTGACTTATGCTCTCTTCAATTTTTTTTACCACAGAACCCAACAGAACGCCTGCGACTGCTCTGTTCTATCTTACTCTATTCAAAGTGAAGTGGGTATCTCAGTTGACTAACGAGATTTGCAGTGCCTAAGAAATCGAAGAAAGTTAATATATTAGCACAACGCTAATTGTGTTGCTTGCGACTACTCTGTTCCATCTACTTCATTCAAAGGGAATTGGGTATTTTCATTGACCAATTGATCTGCCGTGGCCAAGAAAATCGTACAAGAATTAATAATATTAGCACAATCTCTTGTGTTTAAAAATCAGATGCGTGGTCAAGAGCGCGAACCGCCAACAACCAAGCCTCACTTGAGTGCGTACCATGTAAGCTTCGCCGCCCCTTTATCTATTTTGAGGACTCCTCGAGTCCTCATTAATATTTGAACATTAACAGATTTCTGCAAGGTCACCAATTAAAAGTCTTACAGAAGGAAAAAGACATGAGACCGAAGCACTAAAATGTTATAAGAATGGTCAGATGTGCTTGATTAACATGATGCAAGAGCGTCCGACTTGGTCAGTCAAATTACATCCATGTGATGTGTCGGAACAAATGAGTTGTCTAAGACAAATTAGTCAAAATCAATGACTTCTTGCAGCCCAAGGCGAAGCACTTGAAGTTAATAGAAAAAAAAAAAAAAAAGAAAAAAAAGGAGCAACTAGCTCCCTAGAAAGGCGGAAAAATGTGTTCAAGTCTGTTACAGGTAGACATGGCCAAATGGAACCGTGGGCCCGGAACTTGCCCGTTGACCGGGCCCACGGTTCCAACCGGGAACCGGCTCTCAAGGGCCGGTTCCGGTTTCTAAATTGTTGGAACCGGCCCGAAACCGCTAGTTCCAGGTTGGTTCCAACTCGTTTTTTAAAAAAAAAAAAAAAAAAGGGGGGAGGCCCGGGGAAAAAGAGTCGTTGGGCCTAGGAACCGGCAATTCCAAACCCGGAACCAGAACCGGCGGTTCCACGAAATCGGCCACGTCTAGTTCCTGGGACTCGTTCATTTTTACAGGTGACAACCAACACCTGAAGGGTTTGACCCTGGATGTTTTATTTCCTAACGAAATTTATTTTAGCTACTGCAGGTTTTCAAGCATTTGGACGTTTAACAAGATCGAATGCATTCGGGTAAGTTATAAATGGTCTTTACCGAACAAATATGAAGCTGCTCCGGTGGAAAGCCTTTACATGTTTTTTTCTGATGGCGACAGCCAGTGAGCACTGGTCTTAAGGCCTCTTGGAAGAGTTCTGGTGAATCGCACCATGGACTTAACTCCAGTCCCATGACACTCGGTCTCAATGACAGGCTAGACCAATATATATAAATGACCTTTCTACACAATATCGCGCAATGGACAAGGCACTGCACCACGCTTATCTCGTTCTGCTGTCGATTATGCCATCTCTCTTATTCCATCCGACCTAGTTTACTAACCACAGGTTCTGTGTTCCCAACAAGCACCATTCTAACAACCACCAATAGCAGCGTCCTGTAGACTGAATGGTGTCTATCTGAAACCACGATACTAAAGCTGTAACATCAAGTAAATCTGTCGACCGTGGTACAACAACTTCTTAATTATAATCGTGTTCTCCACAAAGTATTACATATATACATTTACATTTAGAGATGTCGCATGAGGCTGATTAGAATGCTACAAAGAATGATCTAAAAACAACAATACCTATTCTCAAGTAAAGAATGAAAAAATAATGCCGTAAAGAGATCTTTTCTCATATCTCGTGGATAAGCAGATTCATTCGTCTATGCATAGTTACTGCTGTAGCAAGAATCTCGGGTCCACCAAAATTGTACGTCTCTGCCGGAAGTTCAAAGGATCTTCATTGCCCTTCCAGGTTCTCCAGGGGCTCTAACCCACATGAATCTGCTCAAATATATGGAATATTCGATCGAGCATCAAAACCTACCTTCTTGGAAAATCTCATTTGTCACGTAGACGATCAAGTCTTGCTTGAACTGTTGCACATACACTCAGGGACAGGGTACTTAGTAACATCTCTTCCACTTTTGCTTGTTCTGAGTTCAGGGTGCCCTAATGAATCCCGATGCAATTCTTTGATGATTCTGTTAAAATCTTCTTCAGGAATAGAGGAGTTCATAAAGAAAGGAAGCATCTGCCTTTTGTTTGGCGTTATATACTTCTTGTGCCCCAAATAAGCCCTGTGTCCCTGTTCAGATAGAAACACTACCAATTAAAACTCATGAAACCTTTCCATGTTCAGATTTAGTCCTAGTCGGTGAGATTTTCAGACTGGAGAGGTTTGAAGAATTTCCTCTTTCTACAATGCAAGTTTTAAAGGCAGTTTTTGACGTGGATTTCCAAGGGTAAACAGTTTGTGTGTTTGCTTTCATCGGGTGCTTTACCAACACCTCTTAAGTTTCTCAAAAAAGTAAAGGCTATGTAATTCTTGCAGCTGCAGTAGTCCATGGAAGGCGAATGGGATCAGTAAATGTGTCGAATGCTACAAAGATAGTGGAGACTCAAAAACCCAGCCAAGGCACTAAGTAATGCCAAGTTTCGTGACTGTCGAGTGTACTTTGGTCAAAAGACTAAAGCATGAAAGTTAAAGGGACCCAGTCCAATAAATAAGAAAAGAGTGGAGTTATTATCAAAATGCAAACCTGGATGGCGTGCCCCATATTTCCACCGTGGGACGGCATGAAGACATCACTCCTTTCAGAGACTATGTAGTCTATGGCAGCCATGGAAGAGGCTCTCTTGGCAAATGGCTCTAGTTCTCCAGGTAAAGCAAGATCTTCCTTGTTGTATAAATGAGGGAATTCTTCAATCAATGATCTCAGAGCTTCTTTACCACCCAGTGGTTGCCCTCCAGCCCAGTAGATCCGTGTACTTTTTGGGGCTCCTAGTGCTTTAAGCAGCCTAACAGATGCACATCAAATTTCATCAAATATTGTCAACAAAGATGCGCAAAAAGCCACTGGCACTCTTAAGGTAATTCTTTTATCAAATTTCAGCACTCACCTGGTGACCTCCAATTCATTCAATGGGCAGAGACCAGCCAACTTTCGGTCATGGTAGCTCATGTTTGATCTTCCAGTGAGAAGCTCTGGCCGCCGCTTCCTCTCATTGCTTACTATTTCATCATACTCCTGGCTCAAACCAGGAAGACAACCAGTCCTCACCCACACATCCTTCTCCATTCTTAGATGTAAAGCTAGGTAAGGCCCTTTGCTGCTCATCCTCTCTGCAATCTTGCTACCAAGTTCCAGAAGTGGCGAAGCAAACTTCAATGCATTAAAGGCCACCTGTTGCAAATAATTAAGAAATCAGCTTCTATAGTGTATCTGACTTTGTTGAACTTAACTAAATTCGAGATAACCATAGATAGACTATCAGGCCTTCCGAATAATTTTATTGCGTAAGACTCTCTTGATGCTTGGGGGAGCATACTGAGCTCGTACACAAATGTACAGTGGATGCCACAACCTGCAGCATCTCTAGCCTAGACTTCAAGAATCTTCCTTTGGTAACTACCACTACAACACCAACAACAGCAACAGCAAATATCTGAACAAAAATTTAAAATGTAGTGTAGAACATAAAGTACCTTGCATCGCAGCTTCTGGAGATCTGAAGGAAGATCCTTAGATAGCCTAGAGTCTAAACCTCGTAGGAGCAAAACGCCCTCCCTGTTGAGCTGCAGAAGCAACGGAAGCGTTGCATGAGGAAGAAACTAGGATCCGTATTCGTATAGTCCCTACAACCTAGACTTTTCAACCTCACAGTGAATATTTTCTGTGTGTAATCTTTAACGAAGGCGTCAAAATGGTGAACTAAACAAATTCTTCAATTTGTCTACCATGTGGTACCCAAGCAAATATTCCAGGCAACATCCATTCTGAAGGAGTTAATTTCATGAGAAAGTATCTCATGCATTGAATGTATTGCCAATGTGTAAGTAAAGCATGCCAATCAATTTTCAGAAAAAAAGGGGCCATGTGGAACAAAAGGAAAATCGACTATATGTTGGAACTGGAAAATATGCCAACGCCACAGGGGGACACGTGGTGTCCAATACATGTCCGATACACAAGATATCATCCCACAAGACATGTAACAATAATAGGGCTGTCTTAGTTGGCCCATTTGCCCAAGCATGTTTTCCTAAGAACTCAACAGAAAAAGCTTGATTTTCTCTATGAGATGTAGCTTCCTAACTTGAATAGATTATGACAACTTTGTGGACCACGTTCCCATTTGGTAAACCATTATGCTACTGCATCTGCCATGGCGCAACAGTTGTAGATTCACACACAGCCAGTGCTACAAGGTCCACCCTGCTTTGCAATACTTATAATCTTTCACATGAAAATGTGGGTTGAAGTGCCTACTCATAACGCTCAAATCCAGAGTGCTGATTCTTACCCTTTTGAGGTACCGCGAACGAATCCAATCGGGGGAGACATGAAGAGGAGTACGCTTCTCCTCCACCGGCCGTGTCATTATATGAGTGGATGGCAGCGATGAAACTATATGGACGTCATCGGCGAGAACCCTCTTAAAGTGATCCAAATCAAATATATCAGAGAACTCACTGCAAGAATTAAACGAGAAAGGAAACATTAGAAACACGGGGTGCAACTAATGTCCGATGAGCTTCTATGAAGTAGGAAAAGCCGAGCCCAAGTACAACTGGACTGAACCTCAAACAGATCAACTGAACCAAATGGTACGAGATCAAGATGCATTGTCCACAAAATGAACATCAATGAGGCAGGGAGAGAAATGTGAGATGCGGAGCAGAGGCTTAGGCAAAGAAACCTTTCGTCTCCCCAGATGACGTTGACCTGCAGGATTGGGACGACGAGAGAAGCTCCAAGAATCCTAGCGATGACCACAGCATCCACAATCTGATTCCTTTGCTGATTCATACCCCCAGAGACCACCACCATCAGATACTTCCTTCGGTTCTTCACTATTCCTTCGCTAGCTCTTCTGTACTCCCGACTGAACTCCAAGCAGGGGCGGTACCCCAGACCGTCCGGCTGCTTCCAGAACTCACTATGTTCGCTGGATTTTGTGGAGATGGAGGGCCGTTGTTCCTCAATGCTGTTCAAAATCTGGTTGGTCTGAGCGTTGGGGTCGCGGACAGTGGTAGCGATGCCAAGCCGTGATCTTGAGAACCCATCGGAGGTGGGACAGGGGTATGGAGAGAAAGGGGTGAGAGGATCGAGGTCGAAGCCCAGCTTGAGCATGCCAAGAAGGCCGACGAGGAAGAGAGCTAAGAACCAGAGTCGGGGGCTTTTGTAGGAAGGGGAAGGAAAGGGAAAGGAGGAGGAGAAAGGCTTGGAAGAGGACTTGGTGGGGGAGATGAGGAGAGACTGGAGGGAGGAGGAGGAAAGAGAGGTGATGATCTGGGAGGGGACAGAGATGTAGGAGAGCTTCTTCTTGGGTCTGGCCATCACCAAGAAAAGAACAGAGCGCCTGGCTTTGCTTGCCCGAGTGTTGGATTGAAGAGGCGGTACTACACAAGCAAATGCAGATGGTCTGGTCTGCCTTGTTTTAACGGGTCGGTCTGTCTCAGAGAAGAAGGGGAAGGAGGCAGAGAGAGAGAGAGAGAGAGGCCAAGTCTTTGGGAACAGAAAAACAGGGGAAGGGAAGGGAAGACGCGGTATTGAGGAAGGGAGAGGGAAGAGTTGATTATAACTCTGCTGTGTTTCAAAGTGGGGCCAAACGACCTGCATCGAATGGCCCCAGCTTTCAAATATTGACCAATCACATGCTGACGTACCAAAACTAAAAATTTACATCAAAGAGTCCAGCTAAGCTTAGCTCCATCTTTCGCTGCCATCATTGCAGCAGTAAAGTAGAACACGCAAATGCAATTTTAATTTGCACTCCCGCCCTCCCCTCGTTTTCACATTAAGTAGCTCCTCATCGTCCCCTATTGTTTCTTAATTTTGCCCATTCTGTTTCCCACCAACCTAATCTCGAAAAGCTTACCACTTCTTTAAAGTTGCCAAGCAGGAATGTAATCATCGTTAGCTGAGTTGATTCCGAAGGGGAGCATTGCTTGCTTTCTTGAGTGATTAGGGAATTATGTCCCAACTAGTTAAATGGCCATAAAAACATGCAATAAGATAAAAGAAAGAAAGAAACGAAAAGTGCCTTATCCTCAACTATTACCCCCCACAACCACCCAAGAGAAACAAAACAATAAAGAAACCACAACAACATATTTGGGTGAGAAAGGATTAAAATTTCACGTGGGGAGTGCCATCTCTTTTGACTGGGTACAATTACCATTGCAGGATATTGGAACATGTGGGCGGTTGGGCCGTGGCGCGGCGCTATCTTACTTCTCGAGAACGAAGCGTGTCGTCTTGTATACGGCCAGCCAGCTCCACCACTTCTGTCCTCCCTTCCTCCAGCCCCCCCTGCCCTTTCTCTTTGATTTCTTTTCATAACTGATACGAGAGGAGAGAGCCGCCATTCCACCTACAATTCAATTCCTAGGCACCAAAACCAAGGAAAGAAAAGGAAAGAAAGACGACAGCACCCCACTCCCAGCTGGCATTTCCTGCCACGCCTGTCGCCTTTTGCAACCATTTCTAGTGTGCCACATCACACGGTATCCCTCTCCTTATTAATTTAATCTCCTTCCCCCAGCCGCAGCCATAATTCAATTGCTACTTCGTCGTTGAATTGATGTCCGATATCACTCGCCCTCGCCGATCAAAAAGAAAAAAAAAAGGGGTCGAGTGCTTCCCATTCCCAACCACGTCTTCATATCTCCGATTCAATCTTCATCGTGAATGGGTCGACTATAACTTAACTTATCAAAGGAATATGCATGGCTAGGAGCATAAACCTTAGGTCAACTAGATATCCCGTATTGCTCGCTACCGGGCGTTCCTGCTACGTCATCAAGTGCCACTATTATTTATTTATTTATTATGGTTATCAATGCAACTCTGGCACAGCTTAATACTCTTGGAGCATCATCCCGGCCTTCTAAGCAGTGCCCCCATTTATCAATCTGCTTTTACCTTGGCATTGCCCTTCACCTGAATCTTCTTTCCTTGAAAATTAACACACTAGATTTCTAAGTGAATTCCTTGCCGAGGCACGTGAAGATGAACACCCTCGACCATAATGCAGCTCTCTCTCTCTCTCTCTCTCTCTCTTTCCCAACATCACACCGGCGATTATCACATAAGTCGATAAGGGATACGTACCTCATGCAACATGACATTTAAGTAATCATCGTACGATAACAATTGCAGGACACAATGCTTCCCTTTAACAACTACAATTATAAGTGTGATTATGGCCATATGATCATGGTACCGTTGGGTGGGACGGGAACTTGCAACTTTGGTTGTTTCACTCGGTGTTTTATTAGTAGGTCCACCAGCTCTTGATTAGGTCTAATATTGTCCAAAGTACTAATTGGCATCAACCCTAATCACGTGAGTGTGCTTCATGCTATTTATTCTTGCATGTGTAGAGAGAGAGAGAGAGAGAGAGAGTCATCTCTTCTGTTGTCATTGGTCGTGTTGCATTCTCATACTGCGGTTGTTGCTGTTTACAAGGAAGAAGGGAAGGAAGATGGTGGGGGGAGGGAATAAAGGGATGAGATAAGAGCGAGACAGAGAGAGATTGCTTCAGAAGGAGGGAGCAAAGGGATAGAAAAAGGCACTCTGTTTCTTACATGTGCCCATTGTCTCCTCCCATGTGCATTCCTTTAAACACCCACATGATTTAATCTTTGTGCCCATGAAAGCTGGGTCCTCTCTCTCTCTCTCTCTCTCTCCCACCATTATTGTGGCACTCCACATGGAAATGGGCTTCATGCTTGAGGGTGTCGAGTCCAACCTTGAAATACAAACCTCACTTATTATCTGTCCTCCCTCTCCTCTCTTGTTTGCTTCCCCTGTCTCTCTTCTGTTTATGTGGGTGTCCTCCTCCACTTTTTCAACCATGTCATAGTGATCACCTGACAGTGGCACCCCATCAAATAATTGTTTGGTAATGCTCATGTGACTTACGTCGGGAAATTTAGCGAATGACATGAATAATGGAATCAGACTCTCAAGCGTGATAATATTCTTTTTAAGGAATTATTTGCCCATAACATTGCTAATGGTTACTGACAAAGACTTTTCGGGATACAATATAGTCTCAAGCGAGAATATTAAATAACAATTCTAATATTTCTCCAAGAACTCTCTAGGAAAACAATCAGAAAAAAAGGTTGTATCTCTTTTGGAAAGAAATGAAAATCTGAAATTGAAAAAGTAAGTCCTGAAAATGAACATAATAGTTAAATATATAATGAGAAAAGAACACACATTTTCGTTTTTCGAAAAATAGTTAATTCTCATAAAACTCTTGATGTCCGAAAACAATTTATCCGATCACATCTTTTCATTGTCCAAAAAACAGTTTATTAGATCGTACATTTTCATTGTCCAAAAATGTCAAGACATGAAGAATTGCAACCATTGGACATAATTAATCAATTAAAATTTAAAATTAATATTAAAAAATAACCACAACTCCTAAGTGAATAATCGCACTGTTAAAAAATTACAATTAAATTATTATTTTAATTTCAAAAATGAAATAATAATGAAATGATTATTGATTAGTGTTGATTATTACCCACGTACTTGCATGTGGGTATACTGGGTCTAGCATGCTCATCCATTTCTCTATTTAGAATACTAAAATAACCGTATAACTTATAAAGTGGCTTGCACTCTCCCATATCTCCTATGTGGGACAAAAGAAAAGGCACTTATGTTTGTGTTACAAACAAACTTCAACAATCCCCCACTTTGTTTGTAAAAAAAGAAAATTACAAAAAAAAAATTCTAAAAAAAAGCAACCAGCATTTTCATGAGATTAATATACGTACATAAAGGTCTCTTTTGAGTTAAACATTTATTTAGTGCAAGTATCTCAAAACTCTATCAAAATTACAAGTAGCCGTAGCTTTAAACTTGTTACTCTAAATAATAGAATCGGATATATCGCACATATATTAATCTCTTGTTTCAGTGAGAAATTTATAATTAGTTAGCAATATTATGACCTTGTGCTTGCTCTTGTTTCATGAACTATCTAGAAAGTAATCTCAACTTTCATAAGAAGCGGCACCACTTCTAAGCATATATAGGTGAAGTATTACCATGTGTTTCTGTCACTAATAAACACGTTACTAAATCGTATTATTCTTTACTAAGAGTGTAACTCGGCCTCCAATAATGTAACGAACGATACTGACTTCTCTTGTCCGAGTTGGTGTCGGTATCAAATAATCACTTTCAGCAACTTGTTTTTTTATCTATTAAACCTTATAACTAATGATGTGATAGTATTAAGTTAGGTTACCATTACTTCAACACCTTGCTCCACAACTTCACCATTTGATTCAGACTCATATATCTACCCCTCCTTTATTACTACAAAATATTGACTTTGGCTTTAACAACTAAAAAATGCGACCCATTCTTTTCCTTCAGTAATAGAAGTTCGTAAGATGAGGTAAGCGTTATTAATATTTGCTCTCGGGGGCGTAGCTCTTCCTTAAGGTTCCCTACGAGCAACTTGAGAATGCAAGTGTGCATGGTCCTCATATAATGAGGTTCTCATGTGTCCAGATCATGGGGTACTTGTCAAAAAAATCATGAATCTATTGTACAATGAAAATTCAGTCTTAAACATTTAAGTTGTGCCAATTTAGTTGCCAATATTGTCATTATATCTAATTTTATCTGGAAATCATTGACATAGATGATGGCGGGCCGCCGGCTGCCCTACGTGTCGTCGCCCACACTGACATGAACAATTTATGCATTTTTCTTTAATTTTTGAAATTTTTTCTTCTTTTTCTTTTCTTTTCTTCTCTTTCCTTTTTTTTTCCCTTTCTTTTCCTTTTTAACCATGGTTGGTGGCACGGCCACCCTTGTTTGAGCAAAGGCTGACCCTCGGCTGCCGGCCATAGTTAAACAGGAAAAGAAAGCAAACAAAATAAAAAGAAAATAAAAAGAAAAAGGAAAGGGGAACAAAGAATTTTTTTAGAAATTGCAAAAATTATCCACGTTAGTGTTGGCCTACGTCACGTAGGACGGTTGGTGTCCATATCAGCAAATGACTAAATTGATAAATCATCAAAATATTTAAAATTAAATTGGCACAATTGAAAGGTTTAGGAATGAATTGGTCGTCATATAATAGGCTTATGACTTTTGTTTTTTTGACAATTTTCCCTTCAGATCAGTATCATATTATTCTTAACTTAGTTAATACTCACTTTTACTTGAAATTTTTCTGAAGATTAAGGTGTCGATTTGAATGGGGGTGACCAAGATATCTTTAAAAAAAAAAAAAAACTCTTGAGCAGCTCAACAAGATAAATAAAAAGTGTGTGTGTATATATATATATATTCCAGGTTTTATAACAACTTTTACATTTCTATGAATGTGAGTATCTTTTCAAGTCTATATAGATTAAAACTCCAATTGCTCCAAGTAAACACGGATAGTAACCAATTTTCACTCTTTAGTAGGTAAAATTTTACCCATTTCAATGAGATGGCGCAGGAAGAAACTAGCTTTGATGATGGATACATATTCGCCAAATGGAAGTAGACATATAAATTCTATAAAGCCAAACCAATGTGAGATCGAGAAGTCGGCCGGCATGTGGACTCTTATAAGATTCTAATCCACTCTAACTTTCGTAATCATCTCGTTTTACCTCATTTATCAAAGGAAAATTAATCCCTGTTATTGCGAGTGAGCCTTCTACTGACTAAAGTCACGTATTCATAGAATAAATGCACGGGCCGAGTGGTTTGTGCAGTTCTAAAGGTCGACCGTTAGCAACTATGAACACTTGAATCGTGTCGTGTTGATTATGGATCTCTACCTATAAGGTCACTTATCCTTTTGTCCTTTTTCGAGCGTGGACACTTCGATTCATATTTGAACCTAGGCAGACACCAAGAAAGTTGGAGTTTGTGCGAATTCATGCTCTCAAGATTGCAAGAAGACCCATTCATTGCACCTAAAGTTTGAATTTTTTTTTTCTTTTAAAAAGGCAATGCTTGATGCTATCCGCATTGCATACAAATTGGAAGGGGTCGAAGGCACCATTCAACACACACGCCACATATTTGTCCATGTCGGCACTAATGGACGACCACATTATCAGAAACGCCTCGAACATCATCCACCCTTTCTCTTGGATGCTGTTACCTCCATGGCTATTCACACCTAATCTGTTCTTAGGCCCTCTCTCTCTCTCTCTCTATGAGTTTTGAAAGCTTTGAGACCTAATGCAGCGATGTGTTGAGATGGATCAGTGCAGCACTTTTATATACTCAAAGATTCATTTAAGTAGCTGAATGAGTTGATGACTAGAAAGGTACCAAGAGGAGAAAAGATAGTCATTTAATGATAATTTGCTTGACCTATTATCTAGTCGAATGATTTGGAAGCTGTGCATGGGAGTTCCTTTTTCTCACCACATTACAGGGTCCAGTCAGAAGTGACAAGAAGTTGCCATCTACTGGGAGATTTTCTTCTAAAATGTGGGTGCTTGTCAAATTTAATCTCAACAATAATTTCCTTTTTAGAGGGCTCTACAATTTCTCACCCTTAAATTCAATTTTAATACTTGACAAATTATCTGATCCTAGTCCACAGCACTGCCAGCCTCAGTGCGTGTCCGGAAGTTTTATTTTGGTGGCACGGGCAATGTGGTTCGGCCCAAAAACAAAAACAGAGCGCAAAAACTCACCATGCCGGGATTTAATTGAGAACAAAGTTTGAGAATGTGGAAACGCTACACCGAAATTTAATCGATCACACAACACTCAGGATATGGATACACGCCATGATTTAATTGACGTCGTGGGCTTGAAAATTATAGCTAAGAAACATGCAAGAATTTAATAACGATAACTGAAAGTTTGCATTTTCTTTGTTTGTCCATGGGGCTCTCCGGTAGATGAATGGCGATATTTATAGTGGTCGTACCATAATCGTTTTTGAGCAGTTCTCCAATGGTTGTAGGCATGTTCTTTTATCTCTGAAAATTTCGTACCCATACTCTCATGATGCCATGATCTCGTTCCCAAGCGGTTATTCCTTTAAAGTCGTACGTTGATTGCTCCCTGAGCTCCATTCCTTGACTCTTCCGTGGCTTCAAATCTATAAATGTTCCTTGATTTCCTCTCGATGCCTTAACTGGCAATCTCTTGCCCTCACCATCCTTATCGATAATCGTTAGTCATTTGTCGTTGTATTTCTACAAATAATCTGTAATGGTCACCGATCTACGCTGACATTGGTAACGACCCATATGGTTGTCGACGGCGGATCACGTGCTCAATAATACTACACCTAGTTATGTGCTCATCCATGTCGACGACTTGGTAACTTTTTGATGCAAACAATACGAAACATTATTGGCGTCGATGGGGCTATGGCAAATGAAAATTATGCAACGACCCCCTCTAGATGCATTGCAGTAACGAAAGTTTGATTAAAAAGACAATATTAGTGGTAGTAATTGTATCATTTGACAATAAGATCATGGTACTCCAATAATTCATTCTGAATTTGATTCAAATCGCTAGGCATCGCTCCGCAAGGAGTAGTCAACGGTTGCATTATCCTTTGGTAGGTCAACTTTTGAACCTATACGCCGAGTGCTTCAGGTATTGCTTCGGTCCATCGCCGTAATCCACGAATATGAGGCCGTATCGGGTCGTATAACCATCCGCCCACTCAAAGCCGTCTATGAAACTCCACGCAGAGTGTCCTTTTACATTCACTCCTTCCCCGTCAACGACGAATTTGGGTAATGTGCATTTTGCTTTTTATCAAAATATCATCAGTGTTACCCCTCAATGCATATTCGTTATTGATATCCAACTCCTTACTCGATAGCCTTTGGAGAGACGCTGCTGAAAGTAACTTATTCTCAATCTATCTGTCGGTACATCTTCAAACGGCAACAAATTTGTTATTTGCATCTGCCGTTCCTGCCGTCGCACAAAACATGTAGAGAAGAAATATTCGCAAGGAGACCCCTCAACCCGAGCAAAGTTGACATAGATAAAAAGGTAATCTAATCGAATCGAATCGAATCGAATCCAATTGAAGAAAGGAACTTTAAGCACTTAGTGAACGGAGGATGTTACAACAATGCGGGAGCGGTAGCACAATCATAGCATAGACAATTACTACAAATACAACCTGAGTCATAAAAGACTTACACCAGCACCATGGCTTGCAGACGCTCCATTACGTATTTGAGTGCCCTCTCGAGGGATGGCACCAGGTCCATGGGGAATGAACACCACGGAAGATCTTGATTTTGCGTCGATTTCTTTCATGGCATCAATATATTGAGTCTTCAAAACCATGTTAAAAAAATCTATTGCAGTTACTCTTGGGACCTCATTCTCCAGCACCCTATCTCTTATGGCATTCGGCCTAGCAAGTATGTTGCTTTGTGCAGCAAACTTTACCATGTTGAACAATTATCTAGAACCGATTGGCAATTGAACTTGCACTGGTCTCATTGATAGCTTGCGTAGCACCCTCGTCCAATTTAATGTGAAGGATCAGGACTTTCTCAATCTCATATCCATAGTCCTCCATAGCCTGCAAAAGTCAGAGACAACTTGTCGTACGTATTTGTTCTTCAGCTTTTGGAAAATTTTATTCTTCCACTGAAAAACTTCATTCAGGTTTCTAATTGCAACCCTAGTTCTGATTCCTGGAATGATTGAAACAACCAAAACAGTTGCTTACTAGAAGTGTTAATTGGAAGACTAGTGAATGTTACATGCACATGTAAATTGTACAAATTTGCTCCAGTACTATATTTTTACTAATGTGATGAAATTAATTTGGCTCATACCATAGATCGCATACTCCTGGATTCCACTCTTCCGGTTGCTGAGTGTGTAAAAGGCATCGGGTGCTCTGTCTGGACGGACTCGCTAGTCCTAGATGCAAGCACGTTGACAAACTCATTGTCCTACGAGAAAAATATCACGCGAGATAGAAAAAAAAGTAGTAAGAATGAGAGGTGTTATAAACTTTGCAAGGTAAATTCACGTGATTCAACAAACCTGGGTCTTTGTGTCGCATTTCACTTTCAATTGTTGCAATCGGATTGAGAGCTTTCCAGAGAGCTGATATTAGTAAATCCAAGGATGACAATGGCATCCAAGTTGTAGAGTTAGATTTATACGGGGCCAAGATGCTCCATTAGAGCTACCGCCAAGATGCTCCGTTATAGCAACTATGGACTCTTGAACTTGAACACAACAGAGGCAGTTACACATCTTTTATGTATTTCAACTAGATGCTGCAGAGTGGTTTAATGTGAACTTTCAGTAAAATAAAAGCCATTTGGTATGTCACTAAGGTTTTTTGGCGGTTGAATCGAATCGATCTAATCTTTAATCGAATTGAATCTACTCTCTAATCTAATCTAGTCCAATCTAACCTAACCTAATCGAATCTAATCTAATCTAATTTCCAATCGAATTAAATCGAATCAAAACGAATCGAATCGAATCTGATTAAATCTAATCCAATCAAACCGAATTGAATCGATGAAAGGAACTTTAAAAGCAAATGCATCTAATGAATAGAGGAGGTTACAACACTGCGGAAGCGGTAGCATAATCATAACATAGAAAATAATTACAAATACAAAATGAATCATAAAAGACTTACACCAGCACCATCACTAGTTTTGGGATCGCGTAGAGTCGGTTCGTGCGAAATTTGGTTCCGCAAAGCCCATCGACTTCCCCACGCCACCACCGACCTACCCCTCCTATAAAACCCCCCACCATCTTCTCTCTCCTCATTTTTCTCCCTTCGTTTCTTTGGGAACAACTTCCCCTCTTCTCACTTCTTTTCTTTCTCGGCAACTCACTCACCGTGCCCTCATCTTCATCGACAACGTCGACTAGCAGCTCAACTTCGTCGACGTCGTACCCGAGCCCCCAAGGACGACCCCAGCTTAGACCTCATTCGCTAGTCGCTCGCGTGCGTTCTCTCTCTTTCTCGGCCGCGCGACACCCAAAGGAGGAGGAAGAAGTTCGAGCCTG
Organism: Rhodamnia argentea; assembly: GCF_020921035.1. NCBI lineage: Eukaryota > Viridiplantae > Streptophyta > Magnoliopsida > Myrtales > Myrtaceae > Rhodamnia > Rhodamnia argentea. Next base: position 99,736 of record NC_063154.1, on the reverse strand, counting down.
TTCTTATGCCTATTCAACTCCCGTTTTCTTCATCAGTGGCCTCAAGGCAAATGTCTATCTATCCCCATCCCTATTCTGCCCAATCGTGCTCGTTTTAGCGCGGATCATCGAATTTGGAAATGGATATCTTGAGAAGATGATTGGATTGCATGGAGGGAAAAAGGACTTTGTATGGACGATTCGTCACTTGATCTAGTGTCCTTAGGTCTTGCGCAAGCTAAATCAAAGGCCTGATCATTTTAATTTTCATTGATTTGAGGGAACTTGAAGATTGGACCGCTTGTGGGGGTAGTTCGATCGTACAAGGAAGGAAGAACCATAGCTTCGGGTGTTTGGACGGTGATTCGAGCTCCATTTTCTCAAGCAAAGGACCTTAAGGCAAGTGGAGTCTTTATCCTTCCTACTAGGCTAGCTATTCATTGCTTGATTGGGCGCGACGACGTCGTTCGTACTTGGGTGTGTCGAATGGATGTTCGGATTGTATGGTTAGGACACTTGCTTTGTGAGTGGGTTTTTGCTTGCCGAGCTATACTTGTGTGGCTTTGGGGAGTCGAGTAGTATGCGCTGATTGCCTTGATTGTTGTTGTGGTGGTGCGAATTTGGGGTCATCTAGCATGTGAGGAGTCGGCCTTGCGGCAATGTGCTACGAGTGCCTCATTAGTTTTTGCTTGCATGAATTGGCCGAGAATGTGTGTTTCGTGTCGTTAGTTGGTCAAGTGGTGGTGTCAGTTGCATTGCATGTTAAGTACTGAAACATGCGCGCGTGGTGGAGTACCTTGTCTGATGAATTCCGAGTCGGATGGCGTGTGTGAGCTTGATGGATTGATGGTTGGGTTGTACTTGAATTTGACTAAAGAACCGAGGTCCCGTTGGCCTATATCCCGACGAGGACGATATAATATTCGCCTATATCCGGATAATACCCCGTGGGAGCCTGAGTGAAAATTGGAATGTCCACGGCCTATGTACTGTTGGAATTGGAATGCCCGAGGCCTATGTCCCTCGAGAGTTGGGGAGAAATTGAGGCCTGTGTCCCTCATGATTCCCATGGTTGGTGTCTCATGGACGAAAAACCGAGATGTTTATCCTCAAAATCAAGTCATGTGTCCCTTGGAGATAAAATGAGGCCCGTGCCCCTCATATAACCATGGCTTGTGTTTTATGGATAAATCCTGAAGAGAAAATGGAAAACTAAATGGATCATATGCATGCTCATGCGTGTGAGGGTCGTATTGCATAATGTGTGGAGTCTCTATGGAGTCTCTATGGAGTCTCATTCATGCATGTGGTTGGTTGTTTGTTGTGGGAGCCGAGTCCTACTTAGTCGGGTGATAAATAGGTGGTTTAGTCGATAGACTAGATACTTTACTTGCTGGGTATTCACGCAGCCCTTGTTGTTTAACCCTTTTTCAGACAGCTAGATTCTTCCGGCCGCATATGAAAGTAATGATCTTAGAACAAGTCGATGGAGACGGCGGATAGTACTCAGAGTAGTTTTCCCTCTTAAATCCTCCCAGTATATTCGCTTGGTTTGTTTAAAGAAGATACTCTAACTAACCGGTATCTATATTTATTTATAATCAGATGTTTTTGTCTTGTATTATTGACATGTGCTATACATTGAATGCTATACAAATAGTGAACTCTACAAAAGTCATACCCTGTTAGGCCTGCCTGTCATTTTCTCTTTTCGCATGCACTTGTAATTGTATGGCCACTGTCTATTTTTAGTTATCTAGCTTCTGCATGCGCCCTCTACGACATATTAAAGCATAGCTCCCTCTACGACATATTAAAGCATAGCTCGTAATTAGTGGTGAACGACATTTTGGGATGTCGGAGCTTTGATCAAGGAAAGGAGGAAAGGCATCGGGCCTTTTACACCTACAATCCAAAACAAAAACAATAATTACTGTAAACTTTACCATGTTGAACAATTATCTAGAATCAACTGGATTGAAATTTCAAGGTTACCGACATTGGTCTCGTTGATAGCTTGCGTAGCACGCTCGTCCAGTTTAATATAAAGGATCAGGACTTTCTCAATCTCATCTCTATAGCCTGCAAAATTCAGAGACAACGTGTTGGAGTTGTTCTTCAACTTCTTGGGAAATTTTATTCTTTTGCTGAAAAACTTCAGTCAAGTCTCTAATTGCAATCCTAGTTCTGATCCCTGGAATGATTGAAACAACCAAAAGAGTTGCTTCCTATAAGTGTTAATTGGAAGACTAAAGAATGTTACTTGCACATGTAAATTGTACAAATTTGCTCTAGTACTATATTTGTACTAATGTGATGCAATTAATTTGGCACATACCATAGATCGTGTACTCCTGGATCAGACTCTTCGGGTTGCTGAGTGTGTAAAGGGCATCGGGTGCTCTATCTGGACGGACTCAGTAGTCCCAGATGCAAGCACGTTGACAAACTCATCGTCCTGTGAGAAAAACATCCCGTGAGATAGAAAAAGAAGTAGTAAGAGTGAAAGGTGTTATAAACTTTGCAAGGCAAATTCATGTGATTCAACAAACCTGGTTCTTTGTGTCGTATTTCACTTCCAATTGTTGCAATCGGATTGAGAGCTTCCTAGTGAGCATATTCACAAATCCAAAGAAGACAATGGCACCCAGGATGTAGAGTAAGATTAATAATGGCCAAGATGCTCCTTTATAGCTACTGTGGACTCTTGAACTTGAATACAGCAAAGACAGTTACCCATTTTCTATGTATGCTGCAGAAAGCATGTAATTGTTGGTTTAAGGTGAACTTTCAGTAAAATAAAAGCCATTTGGCATGTCACAAGATTTTTCGTGGTTGAATCGAATCGTATCTCTAATCGAACCTAATCTTTAATCTAATCGAATCTACTCTCTAATCTAATCTAACCTAACCTAATGTAATCGAATCCGATCCGATCCAATCGAAGAAAGGAAATTTAAGAAAGCAAATGCATTTAATGAACGGAGGAGGTTACAACGATGCGGGAGCAGGAGGACAATCATAGCATAGAAATAACTGCAAACACAAACTGAGTCATAAAAGACTTACACCAGCACCATCACTAGCTTGCGTACGCTCCATTACGGATCTGAGTGCCCACTTGAAAAATGGCACCAGGTACAGAAGATCTTGATTTTGCGCCGATTTCTTTCATGGCATCAATATATTGAGTCTCCAGAATCATGTTACTCTTGGGACCCCATTCTCCAGCACCCCATCTTTTATGGCATTCAGCTTCGCCTACAGCCTTCCTCTTTACTGCGACCCACAATCCAAAACAAAAACAAAACTTACAGTGAACTTTACCATGTTGAGCAATTATCTAGAACCAATTGACAATTGAAAATTTAAGGTTACCTACATTGGTCTCGTTGATAGCTTGCGTAGCACACTCGTCCAGTTTAATGTAAAGGATCAGGACTCTCCAATTCAGTTTATCTCTCGTGATAATATTAAGAAGTCTAGAGTAGACAACCTGTCGGATTTGTTCTTCAACTTCTTGGGAAATTTTATTCTTTACCTGAAAAACTTCATTCAAGTTTCTAATTGCAACCCTAGTTCTGATCCCTGGAATGATTGAAACAACCAAAACAGTTGCTTCCTAGAAGTGTTAATTGGAAGACTGAAGAATGTTTCTTGCACATGTAAATTGTACAAATTTGCTCCAGTACTATATTTGTATTAATGTGATGGTATTAATTTGACACACACCATAGATTGCGCACTCCTGGATTCGACTCATCGGTTGCCGAGTGTGTGAAAGGCATCGGATGCTTTGTCTAGATAGACTTGGTAGTGCACAAATGCAAGCATGTTGACAAACTCATGGTCCTGTGAGAAAAATATCACGTGAGATAGAAAAAGAAGTAGTAAGAATGAGAGGTGTCATAAACTCTGCAAGGCAAATTCACGTGATTGGTCTTCGTATAGCATTTCACTTCCAATTGTTGCAATCGGGTTGAGAGCTTCCCAGCGAGCCGATATCTGCAAATCCAAGGAAGACAACGGCACCCAGGTTGTAGAGTTTATTTATACTGGCCAAGATGCTCCGTTATAGCTACTGCCAAAATGCTCTGTTATAGCTGCTGTGGACTCTTGAACTTGAATACAGCAGAGGCAGTTACCCATTTTCTATGTATTTCTGCTAGATCCTACAGAAAGCATGCAATTGTTGGTTTAATGTGAACTTTCAGTAAAATAAAAGCCATTTGAGTATCTCACAAGATTTTTGGTGGTTGAATCGAACCGAATCGAATCTAATCCAATTTCTAATCGAATCCAATCTAATCTTGAATCGAATCCGAATCTGAAGCGAATCTAATTCAATCGAATCTGATCCAATACTATTTGTGGAAGCAACTGCTCTAAAAAAAAGCGGTGATGCATATATCTTTCACTTTGTGGGTGATGCCATCAACAGCCTCGCTAAGTGGCTGTTTTTATTTACTTGCGCTTTTGGATGAAAAACTGAATCATTGCTTGGATCTTCTTTGTTTTAAAGCCAAGCTGTATTTCATACAGAATCTATCTAATCATGTAGGCCCCCACACAATGGGATTTTTTTATTGGTGTCGTGCGGTGGGGAAGGATGGGGCTGCCGGTGGGGAATATATTTTTCACTTTGAAGAAATAGGTTTTCTCAATGGATATCAAACCTTGTTTCTGACAAATATCCCTGAATGAGTTTTGACAGCTTGGAGACCTAGTGCAGATGAACCAGTGTAACACCTCAACATACTCGTCAGGATGATGATCCTGTCGCATCGATTTAATTGCAAGATCCTATCAATTTCCGCATTAATTTTACAATAGAAAGCCAAATCTGTTTCACTTGAAAAAAATAATTCCGAATGCCAATGCATACTCTCTCTACTCATTTATATTGATGAAGACGACCTCATGCGAGAAGAAAATATGCTGGCCATCGCTCCGCGAGGAGTAGTCAAGGGTTGCATTATCCTTTTGTAGGAAACTTTTGAACCAATACGCTGAGTGCTTCAGGTATCGCTTCAGTCCATTGCTGTAATCCACGAATATGAGGCCGTATCGGGTCGTATAACCCTCCGCCCACTCGAAGTCGTCTAGGAAACTCCACACAAAGTATCCTTTTACGTTCACTCCTTCCCTGTCAACGACGAATTCGTGTATAAATTGCCTTTTATCAAATACCATCATTGTTATCCCTCAATGCATATCCATTATCGTTATCGAACTACTTACTCGATAGCCTTGGAGAGATTTGAGAGATGCTGCTGAAAGTAACTTATTCTCAATCTATCTGTCAGTGCATCTTCAAGCGGCAACGATTTGTTATTTGCATCTGCCATTCCTGTGGTTGCACAAAACATGTATCGAAGAAAAAGTCACTTGAAGACCCATCTACCCAAGCAAAGTTACATGTCATGTATTACCATTCTCGGTCACATAAATGGTCGGATCCTGGTACTTTTTCTTCACGTAGCGCATCAACTCTCTGATACCCTTTGGGTATATATACAGCCACTCTGCAGCAGTCTGTAATTTTGTTTAGTTGACTCCTATATCAGCATTAACGTGCGAACTATTATTGATTATGTATCGATTCTATAAGGTGCTTGTGGTAGACACTTTACCGGTTGGCCGATTGGAATGCCATCTTTCTCAGCTGGTAGCATCCCAGATCACAAACAAAGTTAATTAGCCAATCAAATTGAAGAAGGAACACTCATTATTGGATGGATTGATCGGGCAGTGGTAGTGCATGCTTACCTGTCAAATTACAATGGCAATCGGTGGTGTAACTTAGGTTGAGAGTGGTGAAAGGGGATGTGGATTCATCTACGTATCTCGCTGTGTAGTAATTTACCCCAATGTAGTCATGAGAACCTTTTAGCGCCTCCGACTGTGCTTTTGTGAATTTGGGTAACCGTTTACCCACATATCTCCTCATCGACTGCGGGTAGTCACCATAGGTGATAGGATGAGCGAACCTTACATCATCGGCACACAATGCACGGCATATAAAATTTCTGAGGAAGGGGGAAAAAATGACTCTTTCGTGGAGGTAAAATTGCTTTTCTGTGAGAAATGCATATCTAGCATCTCGTGAGTACTAGGGGGAATAAAATTGTACCTAGTTTCTGATAAACTGAATACTTACCATCCAAACTGAAAGTCAAGAGCTCTAGAGGCAGCCTTCCTACTGATGTTGGTCGAATACTTTGGGGTCATCCAGATACTTGCAATTACCATGCCTATTTTCCCATTTTGAGCAGCCTGATTGTGCATCAATACACAAGAGAATAAGTCAAGTTCAAGCGTGCATGTTTTGCCACGGAGACAGGAGTATATATACCTGATACTTGTTCCTATACAGTTGCACCGCTGCAGCGTGCGAAAGAAGCAAATGGTGCCCAACGATGTAAGGTTCTGTTGCCGAGTTTCCGGTTGTGCAGTTATTAATGTAAATAGAACATCGACCAGGTGCATAGGAGCCGGTCGCGTACCCAAATATAGTAAAGTAATTGGGCTCGTTGATTGTCGTCCAATGCTTCACTCTATCACCATATTCTCGAAAGCAAAAGTTTACATAGCCAATGTAATCCTCCCTAAAAAATATATATATATATATCCAACAACAATCCTCGTATTAATTGATTAAGATCGGCGACTAGTTCGAGTGGTGCATGCACTTAGAGCTCCAAGTCAAGAATTTTTTATGGCTTACACGATATTAAGACTCAGGAACCCGCCGTACTCATCTTCAAGTGCTTGGGGAACATCCCAATGGAACAATGTCACAAAAGGTTGGATGCCTGCTAAAATTTTAGTACACTCTTGCAAGGGCAATTTAATTTGATGAGCGAATGACGTGACACTAGAGGTTACCCTCAGCGAGGAGGTTGTCGATGAGATTGTTGTAGAAGGCGACGCCTTGTTCATTTACTCCCTTGCTTATCTTCCCATCTAGCATACAAAAAATTATCATCATCTTAAGGAATTTAATTATATGGTGGTAGTGCACGCAGTTCCTATTTGTTTCAGCACGGCTAATTGAAAATGTAGGGAGACCAAAGAGAATCTAATTGTAATTCGTTGTGGGGACAATGGTCAGGGAAGGCACATAATAAGGATATACATGGAATCATTGACTATGTGGGTCTTCATGGTTTACGAAGCATCGGATATGTTGTCATGTTAGGAAGAGGAGAAGCCTAATAATGTTGGAATAAGAGAGAAACGGAGGGTGCATGGTGATGAGCTTACGAGGTGCAATACGAGGCCACGAGATGGAGAATCTGAAGAAGTCCCATCCCATTGCTTTCAACAACTTTATGTCCTCCTATTCATTCGCATACATCCACACATCTCAGGAAACATACTGTATGTACATTCATGACCGTTGAAGAACACGCATGAAAGAGAGAAAATCGACTCACTGCCCGTCCAACAAGATGACTATAACTTGGTGATATACTGTAACCACGTGTGCCTAATTAAACAACAGTACACGACTCGACAGTTTAATTCTATAAAATTACTTTTGGTGTCCAGCATGGTTTGCAGCTACCAGTCGCTGCGAAAAGGATTCAATGGCTTGTCTCACGTGCGTTAAGGAAGGAGTGAAGTAATTGGAAAATGTTAGTAAAGCCTCTGTCGCTGTCTACAAAGACGATAACCACAAATGTGGTCGGTCCCGGATTGCAATAGCGTAACTCGAAATGACTCGGTTAATATTAATATAGCAGAAAGTTACCTGGAAGCGGTAGTAGAATTCATCAGCTATCAAACCGGAAGAGTGGTCGCTGATCTTTTCTGGGGAGGAGGGGGGAAACCATGTATCTATTCTCACATGTGTGTTTAAGAGTGGAAACCAAAAAGGAAGTGCATCTATCTATCTATCTCTAGTTCTAAGTTCTATATGCAAACCTGGATAAAGTTTGGTGAAGGTGTCCCAAATGCTCAGCCCTCTTCCCTGTTGGTCCGCTGCTCCTTCAGACTTCGTTACGCACAAACCAAGCCAGTTAAAAAAAAAACACAAGGCATTTCTTTCATCTAGTGAGTGCACGTACACGTACAGTCCCAATGCATGAACGTCGCATGCCTCGTGAAGAATATCCTCGCGCGGAGTTTTACCTGGTAGGCGCTCGATCCCACTCCAAATGCGAAATTCGATGGGAAGCTCGCCCGGTTGATGATCTCGTTATCCTCCCCATCAGCCACACTAGGATACCCGCGGCCCCGGCAGCTGCAACCCAAGAAAGTGGCCGTGATCATCAACAAGCTGATGCACCAGGAGGCGGAGGCGGAGGCGGTGGCGGTGGCGGTGGGAGTGATAGCATATAGATAACCGTGTGGATGCTGCTGCTTCGGCTTCATTCTCAATCAGTATGCTTCATCCAAAAGATGTCGCGACGTAGGGGGACTTTCGACAATAAAAACTGATGAGTTGGTAGTGTTGGGGAGTAGTTGGACGTGCATTTTTTGGGTTCTCAACTAAAAGTCGGGGTTTGGTGTAGTCTTTGCAGATGAACAGTTGGAGGGGTGGATCTCCCTCATCCTCCTCCCCCTTTAAATTCCCCCATTCTCTCCACCTTCATTTAAAGATAAATTCCAAAAAAAGAAGAGAAGAATATACGACGCCCAACTTCTAATTTGCAACTACGAGGAATCAGAATTGTCCACAACTACGTGCTTGCGCGGCGTCATTCTTCCAAAGGCTTATTGAAATTGTTCTAAAATATTGGTTTACTCAAAAACGTGTTGAACCGTTATTAACCGTCGAGGGTGACCCAGTTGTTTAAAAGCAAACTAGCAATCTAACCCATCATTTAGAAAACCGATTGATAACTGTTCATGTGGATAGCCGAATGCAAATTATAGCTTTGATATCACATGATACTGGGACATATGGAATACCAATAAACCTATCAAGATATTGTGATATGTTGAATAAAAAGATTAAATGAAAACCCTTTTCGACATTCTTTCGAAGGCGAAGCAATTGATTAATTAATCAGTTGAGCAAAAGCTCCTTCAACAAGTAAATATTGCCAGTCGCAAGTGTAGGATTTGGTCCCCGCCTCATTAGTAGCGGGATCAGTTAGTTGAGGATGAACATTATATTGAAACTCAAACAGTACCACAACAAGTCCAAGTATCTTTTCCACCCCTTCTTCACCATCCACAGACGTTGCATGGTTATCAGATAAGCAGCTGAGGTTGACGGCTCGGAGACGAGACGACCATCATTCATTACTATACTGGTTTTAGCCATTCATACATCTCCTTTGAAAACAACTATGGTATAGATCAGCTTTCCCAGAAGAGAAAAAAAAAAAAAAAACCACATTATAGGACGATTGAGATTTGAGACACTCTTCACCATCCAAATAGAGAATCGAGAGCTCATGAAGCTGCCTTCAGATCCGCATCCTCTTCTGAATTGAGTATTATCCAGTTGGCGACTCTGGTTATCCCAAATTTGCAAGAGCGTCCGCTCACAAGTCAGCGTTTTCATATATGGGGTGGCTCTCTCATCCCAACTCTCCACATTAATCTTGATTTTTTTTCCTTTTTCTTTTGGGCGAAAATATCAATTAACGTCCTCACTTTCACACCTCATGTCGATTTGCATGGTCACTTTTGAAAATTTGCATCTTCCATCTTGTGCTGTGTTAAGAAATGAAATTGACCAGAGATGGTGGAGGTGAAATGCAATGAAAGAGTACTGCCATTTGGATAAAATGCCTTCTAATCTGCGAAGGCTGAGATTACACCTTTTGCCTCTACCGCACACTTAATCAGGCCATTTACACAAAGGCAACCCGACTAACAAGCCTTTAAATACACACTGATCTAGCTAACCGAGATATCTCCAGAATGGGTCTATAATGCAGAAAGAAACATATGACTTGCTGTTTCTGATGTAGCCAATCCAACCTCGATCCATCTTAAGAACCAACAGTCTGTTTTGCTTCTCAGGTTGTCTTCTCCAGTCAAGTCCAACATTGACATTGTCATTCCCAAATCTGCCGAAAGCACAGTTACGTCTTTATTTTAACTGCCTGCCCCTAGTCCACTAGCACCATCAGTAAGGAAATCAGCCAAAATCCATCTAACAAACTTGTTCTGGTTAGCTGGTGATGACTAGGTTGAGGTTGATGGATGAGAAGTTGAGAGGCTCGGAAGATCCTGCCAATGTAAAGGTATCAACAAATTGGCCAGAAAGGCAAATGTATAGCAATAAGCTTTGTTTTCTTGCTTAGAGACAATCTCAAGAACTCAGCAAAAATGAGTGCAATTAAAAGTCTCTCTCCTCGTTATTTACTTCAGTTTCAAGCGGTGATGTGAAGCAAATCTACTTCACAAGCACAGCCCTTTGCTATTATAAATCTGACCAGGTACGCTTTGGACCATCCAGAGGCCATAATAGCAAATAAATAATCCTGCTTTGTTTTTCTTTTTTTAAGTATTCTTTGGGTTACCATCTTGGGGAACAGCTGTCGGTTCCTGTCAAGAATAAGGAGTAGTCCGCTCTCATCTGTTTAATGTTTCAAATAAAACCAAAGGGTCTTAGAGGTGTTCTGACAGTCTTGCCTCCTTTGTTCATATGCCTGCCCCACGCTTACGCACTCGTTTAGCCACATTCAACATTCAAAGGCTTTTCAAGCAGTTAAAAAAACTGAGATAAGCTGGCAGTACATGGGAAGCGACGACTCGTCATTGTCAGCACGTCAATGTAGAATGGCGTGATGTGTGCGGAGAGAGAGGGAGAGAAAGGTTGACACCTGGGCTATCGGAATGACATATTTGGGTCATTATGTGCTCATCATGGTTCATTGTGGAAAGAGTGTCCACATTCAAATCACTCAGCGTTCATGCCCTGTTTTCGGGTATCCAGGCTGATCAGTCATTGTTTGGAGACCTTGGCCATGACATCCTCCACGTAAAGTTCAACGCAGGACTTTCTCTTTATTCCGGCGCTCATATAGAGCTTTCTAATTCACTGTGCCTCCCATCTACCAAACCACCGCCGAGGAGTCTCTCAAGAACCTTACTTTTCGCAGCACATGGCGATGAAGATGGCAACCTCTGGCAGCAATAGCTCTAATATGAGCACCGCAAAAAGTAACGATCAAGAACAGACCCTCTGCAGATCCTTGGAGCTTTCCTTTAATCGGTTTCAGCGTGATCAATCACCAGTGTCCCAATTAGGATGCAGCCAAAGCTGTTGTTTCTCGAATCTGGGCAGAAGTTGTTTCTATACTGCGGACAACAAGTCCAGCAATAACACATCTTCTTCTTCTGTTCCTACTGCAGTTACATGTTCTATCAGCCGTCCGCAAGTTGATTTAGATGCTTGTAACCTATTTTCATGTAATTTCCAGCAGTCAAGATCAAGAAATTGCGAATCATTGGTTTATGATCATTCAGAAAACCAACAATGCCTTGCTCTTCAGTCCCCTGATGATCTTCAATACCTAGTGAACTTTCACATTTACAACAAACGGAATGACCAAAGTTATCAATTGCCCCTGCCACAGAACTGCACTAAACCTGCCGTTTTAAGCAGCGGACATCAGCATAGTAAGAAATATCTCAAATCCAAGGTATGTAATATAACATGGACATCTCAAATTTATGTACACTTTCTTCGAAAGAGGGGTCTATCACCTTCATGCAAATTTGTGTGTCAGTTAGAGAAGGGGTCCTCGGTTTCTAGAAATGAAGCTGCATTTGATGCCAATCCTTGTGGAAACTCCACTTCATCAACTGCTGCTATTTCTAATAAAAGACGAATTAAATGGACTCCACATCTTCACAACCGATTTCTTGAATGCGTTAATCGTCTGGGAGGAGCTGAAAGTAAGTAAATGGACAGAAAATGTCACTTTCGAGTCAATATCTTTATATACTTCGACTGACATCCAAGTCATGATTTATTGGATGTACACAGGAGCGAAACCAAAGTTGATTCTGAAGCTAATGGACGTCAAAGGGTTGACAATCTTTCACATTAAGAGTCACTTGCAGGTACTGCAACATAATGACTTTCTGTCTACTAGCCGAAAATCAATGCCCTTTCCTAACATTTTTTTCCGGGATAAAACCAAAACTTTATTTGCCTATTACATCACAGAAATGTCGCATCACCAAGTACATTGCAGAATCTAGAGAAGGTAATTCTCTGCCTCCACTACAATGAGCAGGAACGAACATACCTTGCAATTGACAGGAGCTCTATTATTATTGAAGACGGATCGATGCGTAACTAATCTTTGGTTTTTGCTTGGCAATGCAGTAATTTCTTTTATGTGCGTGAATCATATTGTACATGCAGGAAAATCAGAGAACAATTTTGACACAATGCCAGAGCATGACCTCAATACGTAAGCTACGACTTGCTTGTTGTTTATAAACTCTGGTATAAAAACTTAAGAAGAGCACAAAACAAGCACTAGCTATGAGAGGAGTGAAAGTTTCAAGTGTCGAATGTCTGTCTTGGAGTAGGACGTCACGATATGAGTAAAATAAGTGCAGTGAATATTTGTTGGCAACAGAGGCAAGCGGATTTCAGAAGCTTATCGCAGAACCTTGCAGATGCAGCTGAATGTACAAAAGCGACTACTTCAACAGTTGGAGGTAGCTATTCTGAATATGTTACGATCTATCACATTCACAATACATGCACATGTAAACTTTCTGAAGTCTACACATAAATACATTGATATGGAAGTAAGATTTCATGTCATCCTCCTTGAATTAAACATACAGATGCAAAGAAGTTTACAGATGAAGATTGAAGAACAGGGAAGGCAGTTAAAACGCTTCTTAGAGCAGAGTCTTTACAACAAAAATTCAGCACCCCAATCAGATCCTCCTGCAATCCACAACTTCTAATGTCTTATTTGAAGTCTAAGCGAATGTCTTCCTTTGCCAACCCCAGTGCCCTTAGAGTCAGATATGTGCCGTCTGGATGCACAATTGGAGGAAGCATTCAACTCCAGAACATTGATTGTGCCACGTGGCATCCACAAGTGGAGCATCAAGCCAATCAATGACAACATGAAGTTGATTGAGATTCATATTGCGTGAGAATCGTGATTCGCTTGTCACACCACGTGAACCAGGCAATTGACATGTAAAATAGTTGCTATAGCACTGGAACTATCGACCCTACAAGTAAAATGCTAGTTTGGATTAAATCATGAAATGACTTGGATCAGTTGTTTGATCTGCTGTCATTACAATTTGCTAGTCCTCCATGGAGTAAACCAAATGTGAAAATAGGCGGAGCAACCTGTAATCATACTCGTGACACAAAATACAAGGAGAAGATAAAATGAATGAATGCATCAGGGCAGGGTCTACAGCTTGAGGGTGCTGATGAAAGGAACCGCATCATCAAGCTTGCGGTTGGAGAATCGTTGCAAGTATTCAGAATGCGAAAGGGTTTGGTATAGCGGGGGGAGTCCAGTTGTGGCGAGGAGCTGTGGAGAAGGTCCAACCGGGAGAGACGGGCTGGGATAGCAGAAGGTCACTATGGACAACCTCTCCTTCTCTTTGTTCACCACCGCTCTATGATCTGGTGCTCTGTATGTCCCGTTGCTGTAAACCTCCATGATTTGACCTAAATTCACGACAATGCTGTCAGGAACGGGTTGAACCATGACCCAGCTGCCATCCCTGCTGAGGACCTGAAGGCCAGGCATGTTGCCGCACTCCGTCAACATGGTGATCCCTGAGTTGTCGGCATGTGGCGATAGGCCCATTGCTCTCTCGGGTTCTGGGCATGGCGGGTAGTAATTCATCCTGACCTCGTACCTCCCTTCTCTGAAACTTTTCATCAGCAACTCCAGTTCACCTTCATGAATTCCCAACGCCATTCCAATATACTTCACTACCGCCACCGCTACTTTCCTCAAATCTTCGCTGTATTTCTCTAGTGCTACCCTGATAGATTAGGTATTCGTAGTCACCATCATTTGCTTAATTTAGCTTACTAGAAATGCACAAACATAATAGAAACCAAAAAGATGGAAACAAATTGCCTGAACTCCGGGGGATTTTGTGGCCACAGATCGAGATTTCTTGCATGAGAAGGAAGGCATTTGAGGAAGATCATGTCGTTCCACTCCAGCTTCTGGTCGTGAGAGGTGACGAAAGCCTGCCCGTAACCTTCGAGGCTTCCTAGTCTCTGTGCCGACTTTTGCTTCTCATGGTAAGGCAGTTTGAAGAACCCGTGCACGTTTTCTTTCATCATCCTCATCCCTTCATCCGACACTCCATGGTTCACTAACTGCACATTCATTTGCAACTTCACAATCCTCTGCTTTTCCAAATTCAACCCATTCCCATTCCCATTCCCATTCCCATTCCCATGAAGATACTATAATGATTCTTTTTATTTTAGGAGACAATGGTTCATAGCCTAATTCATATGCGAAGATAATGCTGATCAATGAAATGATGCCAATAATGTTTCCAAGAGAACATTTCAACGGATTCGAACTTGTTAACCATTTCATCTACATGAAATGACTCACCAACTTGACCGACTCGTTTAGGAGCATAACAGAAAACACAGGTGGGTATTCAAGCGCAGGATTGGATAGAATAATCAAACATAGACGAGAGTACCCTAAAAGCTTTTGAACAGTGTAGGTAACACCGTTCAGTTATTTGCATGTAGATTGAGCTTACGAATATGCAGTAAAAGGAGTGGGTATCGGAACGGTAGGTAATGAAGGTAATGATGGAGTAGAAACCGACCAGGAAGAGACCCCATTGGTGGCAGGCAGAGCGAAGGCTGTGGAGCTCGGGGGATCGGGAAGAAGGGTCCATCAGCTTCCCCAGGTCGATGCACGGCAAGCCCAGGGATGGCTCTGGCCGATGATCGGCGGGTGCCAAGTCATCCCGGACGTACCTGGGGGGCAAAGCATCCGGCTTTCCTTGTCTCACCAGCTCTTGCACGCTCGGCACCGGCAGTGACCATTCCAAGTTCACCCCCTCCTCCTCCTCCTCCTCCTCCTCCTCCATTGTTGCGTCTTCTCTAATCTCCAACAACCTGATTTCCTGTATACATCGACTTTTTCGAGCACGCCCTCCCGGACGACAACGACCAGTCAGCGGGTCAGCTGTCAAAATTGGACCTTCTCCAAATCCCCCGTTGTGGCGCCGGGTCTCCCCTAATGAAGTGGCAGCTCTGACCCACGATATCGAATTTTGTTGTCTTTTCTTCCCCGTTTCACGGCAGAAAAGAGAGGGAAAAAAATTTGTAAAATAACATTTAAGATTTTTTCTTCATAATAATCGGTTAAAATTCCAAAAAAAGTTCGAACTCTCCTCATTTTCTCAAATAAGAGCCCTAAGTGAATTTTATTTCAAATAAAGTTATAAAGTGGCCATAAAATTTCAAAAAAGGACATGGCTTAAAAGGCATTTTTGTCATTTGTCATTTTGATTTTTTTGTTTATTTTTTCTCTTTTTTTTATTTTTAAAAATGAAAAAAAATTTTAAAAAATGAAAAAAAAGCCACACAAGGGGAGGGCTACCCCTCCCCCTATGGCAGTTTGCCCACCACTAGTGGGGGCGTCCGCGAGGGAGGCAAAGGCCGTCGGGGTCGCCAATGCCTCCGTAAAGGCCGATGACCCTACCGACCCGAGGCGAGGGCCTTTGGCTCTCTCTCTAATCTAGGAGAGGATTGATGGCCCCCGCTCGGGACTGGGAGGGGTTGTTGCCCCTCTCCCGGTCGGGGGTAGGGGTCGATGACCCCTCGCCCAAATCCGGGAGAGGGCCCGACCTTCTCCCTGTTTTGGTGAGGGCTAGCCGGCCCTCACCTCCGGTCTATGAGGTTGCGGGCCCTCGCCGAGGAGCCAACCTTCGCCGCCCCTCGGCCCCTCGACGGTGGGGGTAGTGGCCAAAGGTAGGAGGCGACCTCTCGGCTCACTATGTTTTTTTTTAAAATAATTTTTTGTTAAATTTTAAAGAAACAAAAAAAAAAGAAAAATTTAATAAAAAAGAAAAAAATCAAATATAAAAAAGACTAAAATGTCCTTGAAATCATATCCTTTTTTGATATTTCATGGCCGCTTCGGCCCTTATTTGAAACAACGTTCACTGCAAATCCTTATTTGAAAAAATGAGAGCACTTTAGCCTTTTATTTGAAGTAAAGTTGACTTGTGACCTTTATTTGAGAAAATGAAAAGACTTCAAGCCTTTTTTTTTGAAATTTTCCCTAATAGCCCTCATATCTTAATACTTCATGAATTACTCGCTAAAGCCTAAAAAATAATCTCGAGAAAAATCTCTTGATGAACCAAACCCTGTTACACTTTTTTTAAGTGCACTTTGCTGTTAGGCATTGACCATATTGGCCAATTTCCACGTATATGGGATCTAATTTTAGAAAACAAATGTAATTTCACGGTACATTAGTGTTGAAATTTTTATGCTCCACCGTGGATAAAATATGTACAGTGGGAAATGGATTATTTTTTGAAGAAAAAAAATTACATTTGAGAATGGATGTGCCTTGTAATGATCCTAGGGAGTTATAAAACACATGTGAAGAGACTGTTAACAGTAAGAAATCCAGAAAAGCTGGACCAGATAGTAGACAGTAGACACGCGCAAAGCAACGCATCCGGTTGGAAACGGTGATTGAAACATCCGATCCGGTCCGGTCCATCTTCATCCGGTCTGCGGTTTTAATTTGGGTGTGAAATCAGAAATGTGCAAACCGATCTTACTCATTGACTCCCCTGCAAGCGAATTCTCTGAGACAGAAGTGAGGAGCAAAACCTGCAGACCAGCAGATGAATGCAATAAAGTTATGGTCTTTGATTGGAAATAATCGAAATCGATGAATGCACGTCTTCCAAGAGGAAGAAGAAGAAGAAGAAGAGGAGGAGAACACGGATTAAGTGCATCCGGGACTGGGGCAGATCAGGTCCTCGCTTGCTTTAACTCGAGTTTGACTGTGCACTGCAAGCCCCTTGGTGGGTCTCCGGCACTTCTTCTTTTTCTTCAAATTTTGCAATTTCTCTGCTTGTTTCAGAAGTGGCTATGGACTACGAGCCATACGACAGCAGCGGTGAGTTCTTTTCTTTTTCTTACAAAAAAGGAAGAAGAAACGAGCCTCCCTTCCCTTGCTATTTTAGGTTTCCTGAACTGATCTTTAAGTGCCTCCTGTCGGATTTATTGCTTGAGTCGTTGATTCTCTCGGTCTTTCTGACGTCAGGGTTCTAGTGTTACTTGTTCCGCTTTGTATGTGCATTCTGCATTTTGTTTGAGCCTTTCTTTGTTCTGCATGAATGGTGTGCAGTTTGTTTGGTGGGCGGCCACGGGCCATCGTTTGATTGTCCTCCTGGTACTACTTTCACTAGTAATTTGTTCATTTTAGAAGGAAGATCAATTCACTACCGGGATTGCTTTTTCCGATTTCATCTTGTGATTCATTCTTTAGCCCTCAGTTACTCGTAGACTTTGTTTTGCCTGTGAAATTCTTTTCTTTGCCGGTTGTTATAGGTATATATTGATGGCTTCCATCTAGTGACTGGAGCTGCTAGTCAGCTCAATGTGGATTCTATGCCACTCAAGGTAGCATCCAGTGCAGTTGTCTTTCTAAAGCTTCCAACTTTCTTTCTCAAAGCTGCCAACACATGCCATCCCTTATAGTTATAAGGCCCTTGGTTGGATTCTGAAGAGCTGATTTTTACCAATGTGACAAGCTCACTGAACAAATCACAAGAGATAAAAACTGCCCTTTATGTTCTCAAGAGCACATTACGCTATATGGAACACAATACAACTTGTGCATAGACGTATTGAACCTTAGATAACAGAATCCCTCCCCCCATGTTTATTTCCAGACTTAATTGCCGGCAATATGAAATAGAAAAAAACTGGAGTATAGAAATGGCTGACCTAGAGATTCTAGAAGAGAGAAGTTGTCTGATGTGCAAAAATTGTGAGCATCATTTCATCTAGTTAATCTTTCAAATTTCTAAAGTAATTGGGAACTGTTTATACTGGCAATTAACTTGTAAGTTACTTCTGTTTCTTATTTAATGGCATCTTGTAAATGTAGAATAATGAAAAAACTTTGTGCCTTCACACTCAAAGTTCCATGACTGAAGAATCTGACAAATGTTAGATTGCAATTTGAATTAGATAATTTCTGCTTAAGACATGGGTCTAGCTATTGCTGATATATTGTGAACTCTCAATTGGTCCGTGTGGAAGTGAGTGAAGATCCTATTCTCTGAGCTTCTTGGCTGTTAATTTTGATAGATGGGATATACTTAATTGTATGTTCCCCAAAATAATCTATCAATTTACGAATCTGTGGGAGTATGTGAGCACTCCTGTTTCCCTCCACTAGTTGGGTTTCATAGCAAGGTAGACTCCCCTTTCCATGCCTGCCAATCTTTGATGAAGGCAATTTTCGTCTCCAATCATTAATTCCACCATTGGGGGACTGCTTTTTTGTACAGATACAATGAAATATTTCCTTCTTAGCCAAATAAATACTTTTGAATGCATCATCTCTAATCTACCATAGTCTATAGGCTCACTGGATTTGAAAGGGTACATTTATGGTAGCTCTGTAGCAACTGCACATGTAAGCAACCATTCTAGTCGATAATGGTCCCTGCAGTGTAATTCCTAGTTGCTTCCTTAGTATCAGAATGCCATCCATATTTACTTCCTTTGAAAAGGAGTGCAGGGACTGATGACGATCTTCCTCCGTCACATCAAAATAGAATTCCCAGAGGTCGTCTTTCTGGGAATGGGAGAGCTGGGTTTGGAGGATCTCTATCTTATCAGAGAATGTATGCTGAGACAGATATGGAAACTCAAATTCACCAACTTGAGAGAGAAGCATACAGCGCAGTCCTGAGAGCCTTTAAAGCTCAGTCTGATGCCATTACTTGGGTATGTTGCGCGATTAATTGTATGAAACTTACGTCCATTGACTGTGTTTGTTCAGGTTTAATGACTGCTACATGAATATTGTCTTCTTCAGGAGAAGGAAAGTTTGATCACTGAACTTCGGAAAGAACTGAGGTTATCCAACGAGGAACATAGGGAGCTTTTAAGCCAGGTTAATGCAGATGATGTCCTAAGGAGAATCAGGTCTGATATTTCAAGAAATTTATTGCCTCAAGCTTGAGACTTTGTTGCCGATCTTGTTTCTCTGTCTCTATTTGAGTAGTGATGAGTCGTGTTAGCTAATGCAATTAGGGAGTGGCGAAAGGCTGCCAAACCTCAACAAGGCAATCCCAGTACTGGTCAAGGCCATCATGATCCAATGCCTAGTCCTTCTGTCTCAGTATCCCGTAAGAAGCAGAAGATTACGCAGCCGCTTCCATCGGGTTCATCTCAGCCCCTTGCTGGGCCACCTTCATCCTATCCCCCACAACCCAAGCCTGCACCCCATCAGCCATCTTCATCGGCTGCAAAGCGAGGGCCTATTGGAGGCACCAAGAGCCGGAAACATAATGTTGTGAGTGAAGAATCGCTCTATACATTCCCAAGAAGTTTCATTTTTCCTTTTCCTTTCAAAACTTTGTGTATCTTATCACATAGGGTCAAGCGTTGCCTGTTTCTTCTTCCACCAAGTCCGCACCTTATCCTGCCTCAGGTGCAAGTGGTAGGGGACCAGTTAGCAGGACGTCCTCCGGTGCCCATCTGAGTGAACCTGCTGAAACAGCAAATGTTGATCGATTGATTGGACAGAAAGTGCGAACTCGATGGCCTGATGACAATAACTTCTATGAAGCTGTCATATATGATTACAACCCAGCTGAGGTAAATTTGGGTTTCCGCGCAATATGCTTTTGTTTCTATTCATCCTAGAGACCACATTATCTATAGGAGATGCGAAGTTATCATGTATCAAGGAATTATTGTTCTCTCTGTCATGATAAGCAGCCTGTTTATGGATATTCTCAGGTTATGTCGATCATAATTGTCAGGTCTAGGGAAGGTGCCAGTATTATGCAAAAAGCTGCATGAAAAATCGAAGTTGGGAGCTAATTGTGAGGTTGATCATCACCACCCATGAGCATGGCTAGGGTTGTGGGTTGTACAGTAACAAGGGTTTATTTTGCTAGCATTGATGGGAATGGTGACTGGCCTTATGCATTTGCTAAAAGTAGCCCTTAGCATATAGAAACAAATGATTAGAAAGGTCGATTCATTGTTTATTCTTACATGTCTTGTATCACTGGTTTGTTGGCAACTTTATTTTCTTCGAAGTAGGAGTTTCTTAGTTTTATCCAGCTGCAGAATGTAATTGAGAAGGACAATGACAAGGGTTTTTTTACCATGATACTGCAATCTAAAAAGCTGCTTTAGCTTGCAATCAATTGGTTGGTTAACTTGGTTGCTTATCTCTTTTAGGGGCTGCATGCTCTAGTGTATGATAAAGGCACTCCAAATGAGACATGGGAATGGGTAAATCTTTCAGAGGTGAGTCACTTCTTATGCCTCCTTGCTCTGATTTTTCCAATGAATATCGTGTGAATTGCATTTTGGACAAGATTAGTAGGTGGAGGTTCTGTCTTCAAGATTTTGAATTGTCTGCCTTACCACAATCATTCTTTTAAAAACTTTGCTTCAGCAACTAAGATTGGATTGTGTTGAAGTATCTCCCACATTGCATGACAATGGGTTTTAAATGCTCTTTACATTCATTTTGTCTCCCTCTACCTATTAGCTTAAGTTTTTGGGTTAGACTTTCTAATATGGTATTAGAGCAAGGGCTGAACTGAAACCCTAACCCTAGTTTCTTCTATGCGCAATCGTTCTTTTCTCTCTCTCTCTCTCTCCTCTCCCCATCGCAGTTCCTTCTCGCCTTCTTCTTTGCTCTCTTTTATAGCATAGGGCAGCACTAATGAGATGATTCTTTGAATTTAGTATCTGCCCTAAACCTCACCTCTATGAGATAAATTAAAGCTTCTTTGCAGTTTGCAATAAGTGGTTCAATCCCTTCTGCGATTTTTTGGATCTTCTTGTTTGAGATTGTTTCTGCCTTGCTGCTGGCCTATCCTCTTGTGTGTGTGAAGACCAAAGTACTGCAGTTCGTGGACCTCCATATTTATTTTTTCAGATTCTTTGGGAAAAATCAGAATTATCGGATTTTTTTGAGGTTTTCAAAACCCTGGAAAAATCGACTTTTGCCTTCCCTTGATCTGATTTGGCTGTTTTTTGGAGGACAACTTCAGCCTACTACCAGAGGACTTCTATCCAATTTTTGGCCTTTTGGCTTTATTATAAATAGATAGCTTAGGGACACATTGACCTAACCAAGCATTCAATTCAGTTTTTTTCTCTTAACATGGTATCGTAGCCAATGTTATCCCTTTTGCGAATGTGCGCGGTAAAAAATTCCTCAAAAAATCCATGTGAATGTGCCAATCTTCCAAAATGTTATGTGCCGCTCGTAATCCAGCTTGCATGTGAGTGGGAGTGTTGAAGTATGTCTCACATTGCTTGACAACGGGTTCTAAATGCTTTTTACATTTACGTGGTCTCCCTTCATCTATTAGCTTAAGGTTTTGGATTGAACTTTCTAACAGAATGTGTGATGTTAGTAGGGTCCTGTGTAGTTGCGGTGGCGTGTACATATGCAAATATGTATGGTTCCTGCCAAAGAATGAGGACATTTTCATCTAAGGAGAATGAACTTGCTTTATGATCCTAGTAGGGGAAAAGGAGGAATTAACTTGGTTTATAATACATTTTCATCAGATTTGAGAATTTGATGATTTCTTGTTAGTTTACCTGTTTACTTCTCTGATATAGCATATGATTGTGCTTTTGAATTATACAGAGAACACAGATTGATTCTTACATGGACGTACAATCTCTTTTAGTCCTTTGCCAATTAACCTACCCGAAATATTCTGGACCACAAGCAAAAAGCTATAATTGCTGCAGTGTACTGCTTTACAGAAATCAATAACTAAACGAAGAGTTCCAAAAATTAATAATTGTTTAATAGCAATTTTTTTCATTATGGAATGTGCTTTGATCATTGAGGGGGTACCAAAAATCTCCTCATGTTTGCACGTTTGTTCTTATGATTTGTGAGCAAAATTCCTTTTCTTGTAATGCAAGTGCGTAAGTTTTTTCTTTTTTTTTTTTGATTGGGTAAATTATGTTAATGTTGTGATGACTTCACCAATGTTGATGATTATCAAAATTTTACTATAGAGTCAATGTCTTTCCAACATTCAATTGGAATATTCATCTTTCAAAAATTCAGTTACTCCATCAAAATTCAAAATTTTAAAACTTTTATGCTAAATATTTTTGCTACCATTTAGCAAACTTGATGAGAATTATCTCTAATTAGCATTTAGTTATATTTTCTTGTAGATCAAACCTATGAACCAAATCTTATGTTTGACATTTTAAGTATCTATATTTTACGACTGTACCCTCACAAAGTGATATCATATTTACAATGACATGTTTTGCGACATTAAATTTGAAACTTTTACTGTCAATGCATCATCGAACATATTTAGAAACTTTGGATTTTAAATTTGAAAGTCAAATCATTACAGAAAAATTTACTAAATATATTACAACTGATTGCATAAACAATTATGCTTGAAGATTTATTTTTGAAATATGTGCGTTCAGGTAATACAAATTTATAAACCTGCTTTTTTCTTTTATGCAATATTTGAAATGATTAAAATTCTCACTGAAGGACTTATCATAATCCTAAAATTAATACCTATAGAAAATTACTTTTGAACTAGTATTTTCTAAATATGCACGGTCTAGACATTTATATTTTCTTTGATTAGCATTTTGGAAGGATTAAAATTTCTCACTTAAGAATTTATCATATTCCCAAATTCAATCGCTGTAAAGATTATATTTTTAACATTTGTTTTGAGATATCTGCAATAAGGAAGTATATTAACTTGTACTTTTATCTTTTATGAACTTTTTGTAATTGTGACAAATTGTTGGGTGAAAACTTATCTTAGTCCTTATTCAACAGCAATAAGCAATGCAACTTCATTCATATAGATTTTTTTCGTAATTAATTGCAGTACTATACGATGAGCCTTATCAATAGTGATAAGAATTATTGTGTAGTAAAACCTCTACGTAGCACTTTGTTCTCACTTAAGCGATGAGAATTTTCTTGTAATGTGACTGGAATTCGGAAAAAGGAGATTTGGACACAAAATAGAATTTTATTTGTCATCTTAGAATTTATATATACAAGATTATTTTTAAATGTTTGTCACCAAAATATTCATAACTCTATTATTCCTGTACATCGCTTAATGAGTTATTATTGAGGATTTTATTGCCAGAATATGCATCAGTCTACTATTTCTTGTACATTGATTAGAGATTTATCACCTAAATATGCATAAAAATTAGAAATTTGTTAGGATTGGAGTTTAGAAAAGTGATCGTGAAAATTAAATTGCTGGGTAAAACTTGCACTTAAAGAGAGATATACACACAGACAGAAGATTGTGCAATTTAATTTGTTTGTCTACATGATCAATTGGATGCGGAAAAAGTCCATTCTTTTGGGGAAGAAAAACTCTAGAAGTCACATATGGAGTCACGGCCCTCATTCAACTGTACGAATATGATCAAGTGACTCTTTCTTTGGTTACATGTTTAAGTCACTTCTAGTTCTACAAAATGTAGAGTATAAAGTATGGAGCAATCATTTTGTATTTTGAGGATAGGCATTTTGGTCCTAGCACAGTCACATTTGTATAAAAAAATGATTGGAGGTAGTCGTGGACCAGGTTTTTGCTTGATGCATTCAATGTGCAGATAAATTTGGCATAACTGTTGCTGCCTGCTGTATAATCTGTCAGAAGCAAAATTAGGAATATGACTTAAGGTGATCTTGCAGTCAAAGCAAGCAACCATCAAAGTAACCAAAAGTGAAGATTCTATCCTAGTTATGGAATTTGTTTTAATATTCCATGTTCTTAGTCTTGTAGACAAAAATCGATCCACATTTAGTTTTTTCTAATTACGTGTTCTCTGTGAACTTTTCAAGGGTCAAGTAAAATGTTGAGTGTTCTTTATGTGTTAAAAATTGTCAAATATTTGACAGCAGATAAGTTGAGAACTCTAGGTCATGCAGCATGTGCAGAAAGCATAGAAAGTTGGTTTTGGGGGTGACAGATGATTGTCTAGCAGTTCATAAGGGAGTTGATGACAACAGATATAGATGTCCAGATAACTGCGTCATTTGTTCACTCGTACAAAGAAAAACCAAAACTGTTGCTTGTGTGTTGGACCAATAAATGGGTGAAAGACAACTATTCATGATGTTTTTGCATCAGATCACTGCACCGATTGTCAGAAACTGCGGGAGGAAAAAGGGATGGGAAAGGTCATGTATAAAGTTCTCCTAATTCAACAGATAGTTTAAGTACTGGATCCTCTAATCAATGCCATGTCAAACCAGGCTCTTGACTTGTCAGAGGCTTGGGAGCACTTCTCTGGGACCATGTATTGCTGTTCTTGTATCAAGTCTGTTATCTGATGCAGATCTCCTTTTCACTCTCTCTTCTCAAATGTCGCTTTTCCCCCTTTTATTTGCTTCTACTTGCTCCATTTCATCCTGATATCGATGGGTTGTTGTGGTTGGCAATGATGCTATTTGTACTAACATCAATAGTGCCATTGCAGACTCTGATTATTGCCAGTAAATGTTTGTCACGTATTATAAGCTGTAGTTGATCCTGCTCATGAAGGAAGTATCTCCACTTATCACGCATCACTTTGCTTGTGACCATATAATGCTTTATTTAACCCCTTTGAATGAACATGTGGCTGTACTTGTGCAAACATGAATGGGGCTTTGGAGTGGTTAAGGGCAGTTTCTTAACATGAAAGTAGATGCATTCTATTATCGCTGACCAAGGACATGTTGATGCGTCTTTCTAAACAGACTTTTTGCCCTGATTGTCAGATGGTACTTTTCAGAACACTGACAAGTTTATGATAGCGCAGATCTCCCACGAGGACATACAATGGATGGGCGAGGACCCTGGAGTCTCTCATCGGGGGAATCATGCCGTTTCAGGTTCTGGGATGAATAGACCTATCAATCGAGATAATGTTTCAGGTGGAGGAAAAGGGAGAGGGGCCGTAAAGAATCAATCCAAAAAGGAGCATCGCCCAATTCAAAATGGGTTAGGAAAGAAAGGGCCAGACATACACATACGTAACACGGGAACCCTACTAAAGGAGGTTGGTGAAAGCAGGCTGCTATCTGTTGCTTGTAATAGTAAGCACATGAATTTTACTTTGATTCTTTTTCTGTCAATATGGACAGGTGGAGAGGGTCTTCAGCGCTGGTCGTCCTGATCCTCTTGAGATGGAAGAAGCAAAGAAAGTATTAAGGGTAAGACTAAGGAGTAGCTTGCGGATCTTGCACGAGACATGGTGGCAAATAAGGGCATTATTGAGCCAAATCACTTGATTGAAAAAAGAAGCGAAAATCTGTGAGTGGTTTCTTGATGTTCAATTCTTCAGTGCTCTCAATTAGTTGTCCCCTGTCAATTGCAGGAGCATGAACGAGCACTTGTGGATGCAATTGCTAGACTAGCAGATATCTCAGATGGTGAACGAGGTATGAATATGCAGTACTTATTTCGCCTCCGTTTTACATGCTAGAAACACCATCAGTTGGTCATGAAGCTTTTATTTGTATCGGTTACTTATTTCATCTTGTTACATCATTTCAGTGAATAGATTTTATTTTTACAATTTACTGTTTCGTTAAAACCAGATAAGCAAGGGGATCAGTTTCTGCGTGGACGTCCAGTGGATAGATAACTGTCGGGTCCGATGGTTCACAAAGGTTTACTTGTTGCTTGAAGAAGTTGGTGATAAAATGACTTGGGGAGATGATGGCAACATTGTAGATGGTGAAACCAGCTAGTGGCTGTTGAAGGAAGATTGCAGGTGCAATGCTGCCATACTCTGCTCATACTTACAGAATATAAAGAGAGCGTAATCTTGTAAGATTGGACAAGTCGTAGGATGATTATAGTGATGAATGTTAACTTTGTTTAGAGCAAGAGTTGTAACTTAGAAAGCAAGAGGTTAGTTTAACTCAATCAGTAAGTGAACTGAGGCAGTGTGGTATTGTGTCGCCCAAATTTGGTTAAACGATGCTGTCTTGGGTTTGTCTTTGGGGCAAGAGAAATTTTTTTGTTTTGGTTGGGGGAGGGGGGGAGGAGAAATGTTTCTACTCCCTCTTCTTTTCTTTTTGTGCTTTTTGGTTTTTTTATTCGGGTAGGATTTCCATGAAAGTGAATGGGTGGAAGGAAGTTGAAGAGCATTATGTGAAAATGTAAATGAATTGCTTGGACTATACTGGGGCTCAACCGGAATGATGACTATTATTCTTGCTCTTGTCATGGTCAATAGATAGTTTTAAAGAATGCTCCACGAAAATAAGAGTGATACGACAGTCTTCAGTAGCCGTTATTGGGTTTTAGGGACTTTTTGGCTCCTGAGTGTGCACTTGAAATGCCTGTCATTTTAATCCAGCACTGTCCATGGATGTTAATGTTTTTCACAGCAGTCTAGCACAAATTTGAGATTAAAGACTTGATGAGAAAATAGCAAAGGCTTCAATGGCTCTATTACGTTGGACTAGAGAAGTGAAACTCCTTCCTTGGGTCACAAGAGGAGCTGCTTGAGTTTAGAAGCGAAAGTAGAAGGTGCTGTGATGGTATTGGCAGGTGAATTAACACAGGAGCAAAAGCGAAATGCCAAAGTCCTGAAGTTGTATTGTTACAGTACACGGATCAAGGGGGTCAACTGTCAAAAAGTCAACAACAGCAGTTAACAACAAATAAGACACAAAAGCCACAAACTACCCAACGACCCAAAAAAAAGGAGAAATGAAAGAAAGCCAAATCCCTGACCGTCGTTATACAAAATCACATTCAATCGCCCTCCCACTCCCATCTGGAAAAAGAAAAAAAAGAGCGGATGTGCTTTGCCTGTTCTATCTACCTCCTAGCTCGCTTTCTTGGCCGCTTCAGTGTGGATGCGGATGCGGATGCAGAGTCCTTGCCTCCAACTTCTCTGCCTCGCTTCACATTGGAATATTCAGGGGTTCCTCCCTTCTTTGGAGGCCTCCCGACGGTCCTTGGCTTGGACGGGCTGCCCTCTTCCTTCCTCTCCTCGCCACCTTTCTCACTCTTCTTAGAATTCTTGTTATTCTTGCTGTTTGCCTTCTTGTTATTACTAGCGGCGTTGTTGTTATTGGAAGATTCACTCCCGGAATTCTTGGACTTCCCTCCCGCGGGAGAATTCCGCTTTATCCTCTTCAAGAAATCGGCAGCACTTCTCTTTTTGGTGGAGGCCGCCATCATGCCTTCGGCTTTGGAGTTGGAATTCTCAGCCTTTTCAATCGAGGTGGAGGTGGGGGCTTGCTTCTTGGTTGGGTTGGGAGTGGGGGAACTGTTCTTGATGATCTTGTTGCTGCTCCTCCTCAAGCTCCTCGTCCCCGTCACGGACCTCTCTTTGGTGGCGTTCATCTTGACCAAGCCCTGTTCGTGCGAGGGCTTGGAGGAGTCAAGGGCGGGCTTCTTATCGCTGTTGACGGGCTGCTGCTGGGTGGACATGGAGCTGCGCTTGCGGCAGACGATGATGGGAGCAGCAGCAGCAGCAGCAGCGGTGGCAGAGGAGGACTTGTGCTTGGGGAGCAAGGGATCGGACCTCTCGGGGGCATCGGGAGTGGAGGAAGATATCTGAGAGTGGGAAAGGGAATGGGAGGCGGGGGGGGGGTTTTTCCGGAAGTGGGAGGAGACGAGGCGTAGGAGATCGAGGGCGGCGAGGGACTCAATGGAGGACTTTGGGTAGAAGACGAGGGCGTTGTTGAAGAGGAGGAGGAGGTCTCGGTAGAAAAGTAGGGAGGAGGGGGAGGAAGAGTAGAAGCCTCTCTCCAACCTCGACTCTATCCCATCCAGGTCCATGTGCTGCCTCACCATCCCCCTGTATTTCTCGCTCTCCTGCCCATCCCATGCCAAGAATCAAAATCATTCCTCAAGTTCATCACAACCACCATTACGGCAAAAACAAATTTGCGATCTTAATCCTATTCCTAACGCAGAAAAACCCAGGAAAAGAATTTTGATGCGTCGCCTGTGATTGATGGACGGACAGACGGACGGACGAAATTAGAATAAATTCAATTTTGAAAATCAAATTTGCAAGCCCTCGCTCAATATATTCTGTACATCCTCCTATCGAATGTCCACTCTCAACAGTTAAAACAACAACCGGCAACAAATTTAACTCTCTGTTTGAATGATTTTCTCTCTCTCTCTCTCGCTCTCGCTCTCGCTAAAAAAGAAATCATTCTGAGAAAAATGAAGTGGCAAAACATTTCCCATTGCACTAAATTTCAGAGAGAGAGAGAGAGAGAGAGAGAGAGAGAGAGAGAGAGAGCCAGCTCATTCTTAATCAAACCCCACTCCTTCAACGTTACGTGTAGGTGGTAACGAAGAAGCCCAATGAGACATTTCTTATGCACCTAACACACACCCCCAAACCTCGTCTCCCCCTTTACCTTAAATAACAAAAAACAAAAACAAAACGACCTCCTCCTCCCAATTCGAATTCGAATGCGAATTGATAATTTTATTACCATTAATTATTTTTATCTCTATCCTCAAATTAGTCGAAAAAAAAAATTGTAAAATACCCGAAAAAAAAGAGAAATAAAAAAAAAAAATTACCTGAAGGGGAAGCCGTCGCTCGAACACGGAGGCGTGCTTGTGTGCCCGGATCATCTTCAGCATATCCACCAACGGCTGCGATTCCTTCTTCCCACCCAAATCCACGGCCGGGGATGCGTCCTCCGTCCCCTGTTGTTCCTCTCCGCCGGATATCTCCACCAGCCGCCGCCCCTTCCTCTTCCTCTTGCTCTTGCTCTTCTGAGTCAAGCTGGCCGAGCTCTGCACGTCGCTGCTGTTCTCCTTCGACTGCGCCACCGACTCCGGCCGCTCCTCCTCCTCCTCCTCCTCCTCCCCTTCCCCTTCCCCTTCCCCTTCCCCCTCCTCTCCCCTCCGCTCCCGGTTCGGCTCCGAGCTCCCGTTGTACGAGTCGACCCCCTCCGGTTTCGTCCCCTCCGATGCCCGATCCGTCCTCCCCGACCCGGTTCCCGCCCGGACCGGTTCGTTTCCCCCCTCTCTCTGCCTACCTCCCCCTCGCCCCTCCTCGACCTCATCACCGTTCTTGTCCCGCTCGCTCTTCACTCCAGTAGAGTTGGATTCGTTAACGGACCGGTTCTCGCGGTCCGAGTCCTCCCCGGCGGCCGATTTCGTGGCGACTCTGTCGGCGGCTGAGGGCTCGGGTTCTCCATCGGCGTCCCTTTTGTCTTTAACCGATCCGTCGCCTTTGGAGTCCTCGGCCAGATCTGGTTTCTGATGCCTCTCTCTCAAGCTGTCTTCCCTTTCTTCTTCCAATTTCTTCACTTTCAACTGCAAGGACCTTTGAGCGAAACAAGAAAATAAACGAAAAGAAGGAACCTTTTTTCTTCTCAGATTCGGGTTTTCATTTCCCTATTTTTAATTTTAATTTTAATTTTTTTGTTTTTTTTGGTTTTCTCTTTGGGTTCTTTTTGGGGTTCATGGAGAAAAGGAAATAGTGTAGAGAGGGAGATGGAAAGAAGAGATTTACAGGATGGATACGTCGTAGCGTTGGACCTCCTGCTGGAGCTCGGCGACGCGAAGCTTCCGGAGCTCTTCAAGCCAGGGGATATGGACGGCTTCGTCGGAGGCGGAGGCGGAGGCGGCGGCGGCGTCGGGGGAAGGATGGTGAGAGAAGCGGCGTTTGAGGTGTAGGTACCTGAGACGACAGTTGTCGGGGGTGGTGAGGGGGTGGGGAAGGGAGGTCCGGGATTGGACTTCCAGGGAAACGGAGTCCCAGGCGAGGAAGCCGTGGCGTTTAACGGCGGAGGCGAGGAGGAGGTCGTCCCACGTCCCCCAGGATTGATCTGATTCTTTGGTATGACTCTCCTCTTCGTCGCTGCCCATGGAGAAATGGGATTTGCGCGGAGTCAGAGACGCAACATCTAATAATCTCTCTTCTCTTGTGTCTGTGTGTGTATATATATATCTGATCTAAATCTCTCCTTCTCTTCTAACTTGCTTGTGGTGTTGTGTATTGTATGTTGTGTCTGTAATCTGTATCCTTCCTCCTTCCTCACTCCCTCTCTTCCTCCATTTCAAATATATGCGATGTATTTTGAATCGATGTAAAATCCTCCTCTAAGACTGACGACTTATAGGGTGCGGTGTTACGTACACCCTCACCACCATTAAACACGACCGAAACAGCTCCCTCTCTCTCTCTCTCTCTCTCTCTCTCTCTCGCAGAGTCAGTCGGTCAGTCCTTAGGGTTTTCGATTTGTTCCCTTTTTCGAGTGCCTATGGTTTTTCAAAAAGGAACGCCAATTGGAAGTGGAACCCCCTCTTTATACTCTCTCTTTGATGATTGATGGGGCTGTGCAATATATATATAGGTCTAGAGAGAGAGAGAGAGAGAAATAGTGGACTTCGTTCCTATTTAGGTGGTCGGATCGAATGATATCGTTTCGTCTCCACCACCCCTTTCGTCCTTTTCTTCGTTGGGCCTGGGCCTGAACCTGGGCCTGATCCTGGGCTTTGCTTTTTCTCTACGGTTCGCCACTAACATCGATCGCGGCGACTCTTTGTTTTCCGTATTTGAATTGTTCTCAATCCCCCCGCCACCGACCATGAATTCTCCAGCCGACGCCCGCCCCACCCCCAATTCTTCGCCGGCCATCCCAACCAATCAACAAAAGTCAGGCCAATTCCCGTCGCAGACGACTTTAGTCAGGCAAGGAGTCGTATACCCAGTCGCCTCCTCCGGCCGCGGTTTCATCCCTAAATCCCCAAATCAGTTGGACCCCGCGGCGGTGCGTCATCCCGTCCCCGTATCCGCTAGGGTTTTGGTCCCTTCTCATCCCAAACAATGCTTTTCCCCTTCCCTTCCTCTTCCCGATTGCAATGGCTGTAAAGAGCTCAGGTTCTTCCTTTTTCTTTTTCAAATTCCTGCATCCTCCTTCAGTCTCTCTCTCTCTCTCTCTCTCTCTCTCTCTCTTACTAACTATTCCCTCCTCCTCTTCTCTTCTCTTCTCTTCATTCTCGCGGGGGCATGGTTTCTGTAGGGATCGAGCCAGAGAGGACGCAGCTACTGTCGTTCGAGACAGAAAAGTAAGTCTTTACCTTTTCCTTCATTACTGTCCATCGATGGAAGTTCACTTTAGTGGGAGACCAATTAGGATGCCCTGTGATACCAAGGCATGACTTCAACTTCGATCTTGTTTGTTGAATTGTGTGACACCCTGTACTATCCCATCGTAAGTCCTAAACTGACTTAATGTAGTGATTATGTTCCTTAATTTCCTGTCTAATTTACTGAGGAAGTAATCATGTTGTCGTATTTATATGTTGGGCTTTTCTTGAGCATGCCTTCAAGGGGATGATGCTGGACGATCATGAGTAATTGGTTTATGTTTCATGTGTCAACATTAATTGTCAGAGCATAGATTATAAGCCCTGCCACCGGGGGTTTCTCCAATACGGTACTTGGTATTGGAGTCTTCTTTACTCATTTAAAATTGATGTTGACAGAGGTTCTTAGAATCGTATAAAGCAGTCCAAAGATCGAGCGTGCATATAAGGGTATCAAGATCTTACTTTGAAATACAAGATCTGGAATCTATGACTTTTGCTGACTCATGAGCAATCCCTTAGTACAAGTTGGTATTTAGGGGCTGTATTGTTGCTGTCAATTCCTCGGCTGCCAACTTGAATTCCATTGAGATGAGAATCCTTGTTTTCCATGGCTCAATTTTGGTTCTCGTAGTGTTGGCCTGGTGCTTATAGCCATGGTCCTTACTTGATTATGATTCTGTATCTGTAGGTCCGATTGTCAGATGGGGATTCACTTTATGCGCTTTGCAGATCATGGTTAAGGAATGGTTTCCCTGAAGAATCACAGGTTTGAAGTTTAGTTCTTTCTTCACTAAATACTGATGACAGTGCATGTACTCCATGGGTGAACTTGAAGGAAAGTGTGTTTTGATGATAATTTCTGTATAATAGTAGTACTGGATGGCACGGCTACCTCTTCAAGAGTGTCCCACTTTATGCTTTTTTCTCTTGTTTATATCAAATATTAATGTGGCCTTCGATTGTAGATTTTGTCTTTATACTACTATCACAGTTAGGTTTTTAAATGTTATGGTACTAATGAAAGGTGACCACAGCAAGCTATTTCTTATTAGTAAACTCTAGGAGAGTACACACACCGAGGGGTAATTAGAGAATTACTTCTCTAAAACTTTTTGTTGTCATGTTGTTTCTGTCCTATACAAAGTGGATCATTAAATTCTGATGTTCTAATGCAGTCTTTTCTTGTGCGGTGTCAAATATATTATCAGGCATTTGATTAGTTGTGATAAAAAAACCTCCTAAAGTTTCTTGCACTATATATTTTTTTTATTATCTCTTTCAATCTTTACCTTCTGCTTTAATTTTGTAATAGGTTAGTCTCAAATGTAATTCACTTTCTGGATCTAGTAATTGGGGTCAATAAAGGGGCCAGTTTTCCTGACAAGTACAAGATCCATCTAAGACCTGACTGTAGGATCTATCCTTTTCTTCATTCATTCAATCATTTGTCTTAAAGAAATTCTACCATTTCACCATTTATTTTTTTCAGCCCCAATATGGCGTTGGTGTTAAATCCCTTCCAAGACCCCTGCCTCCTGTCGAGAGTTACAGGATAGTAAAGAAAGAAGCTGAAGATGACAACGAGGTTTGGTTCGCAATTGTTATCATCCTTTTGGCTTTTTGATAAGTTAAAGAAAATTTAATTGCAACTCACAAGGTACTGATGGTATAGTGTTAGGATAAGAACATGTATAAGATATCTACATTTCCATCCTGTCAATATAGTGGCTGTGCGTTGTCTGTCACTTAGGCAGACAAGTGCTTCTTAAAATCCAAAGGACAAGAACTAACGTCATCATTTTCCTGTGTCTCTCGATAGTTTCGAAGTATAGTGATGCTAATTCTTTTGGATTTGCACGATGAGGCAATTTAAGCTCCAGTTTGTGTCATGTCTATTGGGATGGCACTTCTGCATGTCTATTGGGATGGCACTTCTGCATAACCATGAAAACAATTACCTTTATGTAGAATGGTTATGGGTCACGGACTTGTGTTTATTGAACTACAAGCTTGGTGGATGCCTGTAAAAACTGTTCTAATAACGTTGAAATTATCATGAGCGAGTCTCTTAAGTCCATTTAAACGTTATATATTCTTAGATAAGTACAGATGCTAGTTTCTTGCATTAGGGATGATAATGACTGATAGTATTTAACTCATATTTATTCCCTGCAGCTTAAATGACTGGATGACTTGTTTTCTCGCAATTAAGCTAAATGCTCAAAGCATGAATCATTTCCAGTGAACATATTTCTGTTAATTGCTTGTTAAAAATTCATTTTGACGATACATCTGTACGGGTGGTTCATAGCAGTTTGAAGGCACATCTTGATTTAAGGACTTCAAGAACTTCTAATGGAAATTTTATTGAACTTCTCCTATTTTATACTCGGTAAACATCTTCAGTAGATTTTAACTAAAAAAGAACTTAGCAGGTCAAGGAAAAGAATCTTCACTCTGTCACTTTCGATTTTGAACACATCATGGAAGAAAACACGATATTTTTTACAACAGTATGTAATTACTGACAAAAGGAAACAAAAGAGCAGTGGCTTGTTAAGATTGCAATTTGGCATTTCATACGTGCTAGATCTGGAATTCTTCTATTGATAGTTCTCATATTTGATTTGTCTGGATCAAGCAGTTGCTTACTTCTTTTTCTTCTCTTAGGACGAGAAGGATGCTGAGGAGTTGAGTACTAGTGATTTGCTGAAAAGACATGTCAAGCGTGCTAAGAGGGTTCGGTCAAGGTAATCTCTCATCTTTTAATGATTTCTGTTTTAAGAAGTGGTTATTTGATGATATTGTTGGTAGATTTAATTTCGCTTCTGTTGGCTGCACTTTTATATTACTTTATAACGATTTTTGTTGACCGGTGTTGTTTCTGTCAAGAAAGAAAAAAAGAATTAGCTCGTGTATCTAGTTAGATATAGTCCGATTACAATAGAACTTCCATTGTGCTCATCTCTTGGTTAATATAAGCCTCGATGAAATTTTTGCCCATGAGAAGTGAAATCACATATTTTCCGGAGTCAAATGAATGACATGCTTTTTCCTTTTCTTGTATAGATTAAGAGAAGAGCGATCGCAACGGATTGCAAGGTATAAAAGTAGGCTCGCCCTTCTCCTGCCTCTTCAGGTGGAGCAATTTAAAAGTGATTCAGTTGCTTAAACTTGACCCTCTTTGACAAGCTGCACCTTCCATAATGAGGAATCTGTTGGGTCCATGCAAAAGTAGTTGAAGCAAACTGAATTTGTTGTTAAGTCGGTTTCTATTCCTATTCGAGCATTTGTCGAGGTTGAGTAAATGTGTGGTCGATGGTTTGTCTTTGTGATTAGCATTCTTGGAACACACTTGCATGATAGTTCTTTTTGTAGATTCTAATAGGTAGGGTTTGAGTATTTGTTATGAGATGTCGCCTCCATGCCATCCTACACTCTCACTTTCTGCCTCGAGCAGAGTTTGTGGCCTTGACTGAGAGGGTTGAGTTGCTGAGGTGAGGTGAGACCGATTACTATTATTTAAGAAGTATCTGGCCAACATAAGATACTCTCTCCTTTTTTTTTCCCCATTTCTTCGCATTTTCTGTTATTTATTGGATATGTCTCAACTCGAAGTGGTTGTATTTTCTTCTTTTAAGGGTTGTTTGGAGGTGATGTAGTATTAAGGTCTTCTAATCATAATTATCGCTTCAATGTTCACTGGCACTTAATCTCAAACCATCCACCATCAAGTAGTTACAGAAACAATTTTTTTGAGATGTTGATATGGCAGTACTCAATAGGAATGAAAAATGATTGTAAGCTTGTTGACCTAGACGATTGGTGGTGTATTTGCTTTCGATAACAGCCGCTCGCTGGTGCCGCTGAGGGCACAGCGGGGACGCTGCTAAGGGGGGATTAGAGTATTTCTAGTACCTGAAATCGAAACATCTATCGCTCGTGGGATTGTAGGGTCGCAAGAAAACCAAATTGAGTGGCTTCTCAACCCTTGGTAGAAGTTGGAAGACAGAGGAAATGAAAATATCAAGGTAGATAGGAGATCAGATGAAGCGAGTATGTTCAGTCTTCGACAATTGAATTCTTGGAACATTTTAGTATGACGGTCTAAAAACGCATTCTGCTTAGTAAGCCAAATAAAAGGAACAATACATGACAGCGGTTGGAATGCGAGGTTGGGACCTCATTTGCATACTTCTTCGGGCTTCCAGGCCCATGGCCAAATTCCTAAGGATTTGCCTGCTTGCGCGGATCCCAGTGAAATGTTAGCGAAACATACAGCAAAACAATTCAGTAATATCAAAAGTTTACATTGCCACGTCCTAGGCTCTCAAATTGAAACACTCATGCCATATTTATCGTATAAAAAATTCAAAATCGGTAATACCCATGATAAATTTTAGGACCAGTTTGAGATTTTTGGGGAAGATGATGTGAAATTTAATCTGAGAGAAGTGTGGTACGTACGTATGTAGCTTAACCCAAATCTCCAAGACCAGCTCCAATATTTTCATAGCCAAAACTTCCGCCCATTCCATCAAAGTTGTCATTACCCACTGAGAAGAAGTTTCCATATCCAGTCCCACTGTCTCCTCCAAAGTCGGCCGTTCCGCCACCAAAGTCATTTCCTCCTCCACCTCCACCGTCTGCATTACCACCACCACCACCCAGTAATCCTTGGAGGACTGTCTGACCGAAATTCTGTCTGCCACCGAAGAGACCCTGGACAACTAGGTTCAGAGCGTTGGCCTGCCCATTTCTTTGAATGCCCACAGGCTGCCCGACTCCATTGGTGCAAGGGATGGTAGGAGTAGGACTCTGGAAGATGCAGGGCAACCCTTGAAAATGGGTGGTGGCAGAAGCCATTGTATCTGTTTGGTAATGCCGCGTTGTGCGAGTTTGATCTGGGTAATAAGGTCGAGCTTGTGGAAGTTGAGGAGGAGGCCGGTAATTTTGAGCCTGAGGGGATTGAGCGGGCAAAGTGGAGTAACTTTGCATCAGGGGTTGTTGAAGCGGAGTTGAAACTGGAGCAACTGGCTTCTTCAGGGCGCAAGATAAGTGAGCATCGAATTCACAGGAGTGGCAACGGTAGAGCCACTGGTTGGAGCCCAAATTCCCGCAGATATCGCAAGAGAAACTCCGGTTGGGGTAAGGAGGGGAGAAAGTGAGGTGGAGGAGGTGATGGTGGGAGGGATGAGTTCGAGTCAAGGGCATGGATGCGCAGGTGATATGGAGATGGAAGTTGCACGAAGCAGCGGAGCAGTGGTAAGAGAAGCCGCTGCCTTGCTTGGCACAAGCAGTGCATGTGAAGACGCCGGGTGGGCAAACCGGGGATGGAAGGAGGGTGAGGATGTGGTTGTGTTGGTCAAAGGGGTGGTGGATTTGAGGGGGCATTTTGGCGCATGAAAGGTGGAGGAAGTAGCTGCAGGGTGAGGGGCAACCGTACGTCCATCCCACAGCCTTGAGCTTGCACCCTGAGCAGGATTGCTGGGGTTGAGGTCGATGGTGGAGAGTCAGAGGATGAAGGTGGCTGAAATGGACGATGCATGCTTCTGGTTCTGGTTGAGCCATTCCTCCTATTTTTTCATCCACCTCTCTCTCGTTGTTGTCTTCTTTCATCTAATACGCCTCCCCCCGCAACAAAGTCAAGTCAACCCTCGATTCTAATTTCAGGTATTGACCGGTCAGCATTCGGCGAACATGGGGATTGGTTCTGCATGAGTTGTATGAAATGAAATGAAATGATTGAGGATCAGTCACTGCATGATAAGCATTATTTCCTTTTGAGAATAAAGAAAAATTAGCACCACCTCAGTTTTCCTGCTACTCAATTCTAATACAATACCGAAAGTTTCTCCTCTCCAAAAGTCAACTTCATAAGCCATGTCTCTAATGAATGAATAGATGTGCAATCTTATAAAGCAAAGAAATATTATCAACTCCCTCCATAATTGCGCGGTTACCGAGGTCAACTTGACCCCTCTAGGCTCTCACCATTGTCCAAACATACGAAATGCAATGACTACGTCCTTGATTTCCATTGCCAGAATGACTGCAAATGACACTGCTTTCATCTGAATCACTGCAATGCTCGACATATGTAACCACTTAATTCAAAAGTCCAAAGATCATGGGATGGGACAAAGCAGAACTTTTTCTTTTCTTTTCTTTTGGATAAAGCTGCCCTTATTTTAATTGTCGGAATAAGTATGTCGAGGAAGATTTGGCCAAGCTCTGATTTTAATGGAGATTAAATTGGCCAATTCAAGCCTTTATCCGAGAGAAAGTTCATTTTGAAGAAAACAATATAAGCGGTCCATAAATTTTGGCCTGATGTGTAATGCCGTCCATGGACTTTTAATTTGTTCAGTATGGTTATCGAACTATGTGTAAATGTTCAATGTAGTCTTTTCGTTTGCTCAAACGACAAATTAGATGTTATTTAATGAAGTGAATTATTATAAGTTAAGTTGGAGTTCACCAAAAAAAAAAAAAAATTAGGACGTTAATCTAACCTCATGTGAATATCTTACATGGTCTTAATGAAGCAGAAGTCACAATTAGTAGATTCGGTTAAGTCGAATTAATTAATTAAAAAAATGAGACTGAATATTTTTATATAATTTTAGGAACTAGATTGAATATTTGCTAACAGTTAAAAGGATCATATTTTTAGAAATTGAGGGTGGACAATAACATTGAATCAAAACAAACTTTGAGGAATCATTTCTATCATTTTGGGCCGGTTCAAAGTCCTAATTTTGAAACTTTTCTTGAATGGCTGGCTCTACACGTGGCGACAAGGGCCCACCCTCGGGGTTGGTCGAAAGGTTGGATCCGTCCGGACTCTCCTCTCCACTTGGGTTTCTGAGGCCATCGCCAACTCAACTTTCACCAGTTCGGAGGGAGGACGGCGGAATGATGAAGGAGGAGGAGGAGACAAAATCCGGGAATGGAAGCCAGGCACCTCAACCCAACCCAATGCAAACCGCCGCGCCTGATGCTCAGCTTTTCCAGCTCCTCTCTTGCCTTCTTCACCAGGTTATTCCTATTCGATCCTCCAATTCGCCTTGACGATTTCATTCCCAACTATCGAATTCCCTTTCTTGTCCGCTGGCTATTGTGACTTGTGCGACCCCCGCAAAGGTATTATGGTATTGAGCCGTTGTCTCTCTGAGGAAAATTGTGCAAAATTTGCTTTCTTGGAGCTGAAAAGACGACACTTCCCTCGTCCTTTTTTAGCTTGCAAGGCCATGGCCGCACCCTAGGGCTCGCACGTTTCGGACTCTGCTGTTTCTGAGTTCCAATTTATTTACCACAAAGTCGAGGAGGCGACGATTGCAATTGGCGCGTCTGATCGGCACAGTGTCCTCAAGGATTCCATGCATCCCCTATATACTGTTTTTCCTGCTTCTTCTTCTTCTCTTCTTCTTCTTCTTGCTTTAACCGCTTTGAAAGAATGTTCATCTCCCTCTTTGTCTCTATCCCCTGTTCGGTTCGTCATCTTGGAATCGACAAAAGGAATCTATTGTTCGGTCCGACCAAGACTAGGAGTGCCATCTTAAGAGGAAAAGGGAATATGATTCTAGGGTCTGTCAAATTTAAAAGGCATGTAATGGACACTCCGTCAAAATTGACTAATTAATTATTATATCTTAGGAAAGAAACTCTGGAGGTAATTAAAATGGTTTCTGTCTTTAGAGCATCAGGAGTTGCTGTATGATTCTCGCTCCTGCGTCATTTCCCAGCAAGCATCTTTCCTTTTACTGTTCTTAGTCATCAACCTGGGCATATCTGTTTCTCATGTTTTGTTTGAAAATACTTTCTAACATTCTTAGTACATGCGTTTTCGATGAGAATTGTCAAAAAAGAACATAGATAGATGATAAGTTGACTCAGCTTCTCATATTGCCTGCCCTTTTTCCTTATACGTGCCAAGAGGATGGACTCTGGACAATCATATAACGAGTCTCTTTGATTTTCTCTGGCATGTTTAGCAAGAAACATGCAGTGTGTTTCTGTGCCATGTGATTGTGTCTGGTGACTGCATGTGTCTGCATGTGTCTATGCTCACATGCATGCTTTGTATGTATGATGGAGTGCATACATCTTTCGTGTGAATGTCTCTCCTTTATAGCATAGGGTGAAAGGTGGTATTTTACGCTGGAGATGTGTATGTATTGGGTACTGGAATTGGATTCCTTAGGCAGCTATCTGCTGATGCTTTCTTGAGGATTTTATCCATTAGGTGGAAGCATTGACCAACGATGAGGAAGTTGAATTGCGTTCCAAGATAAAAGCACTTGGATTAGAGGTGACAAAAGTTCCTTCAAGCTCAACGCGGCATCTGGATGAGGTACTTGTTTCATGGTTATCTAGCAATCTTGTTTCAATCGTTAAGAGGTTCTTTTGAGCACCCAAGATTTCATCTGATGCTTGGATTACTATAACTGCTTCATATGATGGATTTTTCTTCGATGTTGCTGTTCAATTTAGCTGGAAATAGCCAAAGAGTTGGACAAGCTGTCAACGAAGTTGGATGATGTGGATGAGATGATATCTTCAGCCATAGCTTCAGATCCGCACGTGCAATCGCTCTTGAGTGGTACAGCTGATATATGGATGCCAGTGATTACAGCGAGTGCTGATGAGAGACGTAACTTTGCTGGGCCTACGGGAGAAGGTGATGCCAGAGAAAGTGAGAAGGCTCCTATGTAGTTCTTGTACTTGTAAAATCATGTCGGCTATTTGGAAGCCGGAAAAAATTCAATATAGTTGTATGCACGACCAAAAACTTGTTCTCAGACTTGCAGAAACCAATTTGACATTTCAAAACCTCGCGCCTTCTTCACTTCCAAACTTATTAGAGTTAATCCACGGATGGCCATTTTGTTATTGAGTGTACTATGGGGCGGTAATCAATAAGGAAACGTTCTGCTTTATGATACGACTTTTGTAGTCAGTGCTTCAGAATATGTAGAAATACATGGTGTTGGAGTACAGGGACCCTATAGTTCTGTATGTCAGAGTAGAAGTTAATGCTCCTATATTTTTAATTGTTGACTGCAGATGTGTCCAAATTTTTGGAATGTAATTGGTGCTTTAACCTTTCAGCCAAGATAATGAAGAACGAAGAATAGGGTTAAACCACTTGTAAAATGATGCATGAACTCAAGTGCGTGCATCAACATCCCAGGCAAAGCAGCAAGTTAACTTGCCAACTACTCTCGCTAGCACTTTGCTAGAAGATGATTAACTTTTTCATGAAAAAAAGAAAAACTTCTGTCAAAATATATTGGTAATAACAGATGTAATTGTTTAAATCGATCACACTAAAATTCTGAAGTTCATGCTAATTGTGTGTATTAACTAAGAATAGATTTCATGAGGTTAGTAATTTCCTTTTTCATGGATTTTCTTAATAGAGCGAAAGGAAAGGTAATAAAAATTAGAAAAAGCCAGCGATTTATGAACTTTATTTTGATGAAAAAGCTTCGGTAAAGTTTTTCTTGGTCATAAATAAGAAACATGACATCACTCTATTATCTATTTGGAGTGATTTTAGCTTTTTAATTTTTTTTATTTACAAATCATACAAAAGAAGCCGGATAAATTATACTCCTAATGTTAACTAAATAGTGAAAGAGCTTGCGAAATTACAATAAAGGTTTTAAATAACAAGGCATAGGAAAATATATAACTTGTTGATATAGAAACAATCCTGACCAGAAGAGAAGAACAGATTCTTCTCTTCCGTGCATTTCAATGGAATGCGAAAATATCACGACCCCCAAAGCGAGTTTTGTAAAAGCCTGAAGAAGCATACAGTCTCAAATTGGATTCCTCTAGCTGCGATCTTTCGGAATCAGGCCATGTAAAAATAATTGCTCGCGAATCTTCTAAATTGAGGAAGAGCGACATGCCGAAACTAGAAATTGCGGTACATGAGATAAAGAGGCCCTCGTATCTTCGAGTCATGCCTCAACACAAGCTGGCATTTGTTTCAGAATGTCGCGACCTAAAATTTAGGCTAACGGATTATCGGGTCAATTGAATCAACTAACCTCATTCGGACCCTCTCAAGTCCTACCGAATCGCAACTTAGGTTTATTCATGAAAAAAAAACATTCAATTGGAGCCGCCACTAATTATTTACGGAAGGTTGATTAGAAACCTTAATAAAATAGATGGAGAACTATTTTATTTCTGCGCACCAGAAAAAAATGGATTCGGGGACTTGGTTACATTAATTGGAAAAATTAATACCCTTTCGGTACCAATTTCATGAAAAATCCCTTTTTGATTGATTGATATGATTTGAATGATTTTGATTTTTTTGAAAAAAAAATGTAATATGAGACCATATATTATGCTCCGGAGGATGATTTTTTTGGTATTTTCAGTAATGAAAGAAAACATTCAAAAGCGATAAAAAATCTGAACAAAATTAAACAAAAATGCCCATAATATACTTTTGATTTCTGATTTTTCTGAAATCCTCTCATTCCCAAAGATCCGGGTTAAAGCGAGATTTTATCCACTACATCCTCGAGGATTCGAACCGGTATGCGGATATGTGTATAGAAAAACATCCTTTTTGCCGAAGGGCAAAATACAAATTTCTACACTAAATCACCATCCCATTCCATAAGATCATGGACAAGGCGTGTGATTTATTTTTCCGACGGGTCTAGGCACATAGGGGAGCATATATTATGGGCATGTTTGTTTAAAGATGTGCAAATTTTATAACAAATCAAAAATAGATAGCACGACAAAAATAAAATAAAAATGAGTCAATTTATTTTGGATATTTTGAAAATATGAGAGGGGTAGCCAAAAATATGGCATTGGAGTCCACATTCCCTCATCCAAAAAAATTGATCCACTTTTAATTTGAGAAATTATCTTTGGGATTTGAAAATTTAATTTCAGATAATTCTCAAAAAATGGGATAATTATCCAGTCGAACGCAAATATTATCTCTAATCAAATGCTTTCAGAAAATTTACCATAGATAAGGTCAAATAATCATCCCAACCGATTCACATGTTAAAGATAATCATTGGAATCAAAAGTCTATCCACAACGACCAAATAACATCCAATTAAACACAAAACGAATCCATGACATGAGCACCCATAAAAGATAAGGCAATATAACCAATGGAATGAATGTGAGATAACTATCCGAAGCAAAAGATTATTCACAAGTTAAATGTTATCCAATTCGAAAATTCCCATAGATTAGATAAAGCTTATGCACATGATTGTTATCCAATTCACATGAGATAAGATTGAACAACCAACGGGATAACATCAACTCAACCAATTGAGATAAAAATCAAAACAACGCTAATCCATGACATGCAAATTTCGGCCAAGAGAGGTGTATATTGAAAATTGATCCAAAGTTCTTACCTTTTCAAATCTATCCAATTTGATCATTAAAAAAACGAACAATCATGACTTTGAGAAAAGTTAATTTTCCAAGTACAATTCAATAAATTCTCAAGAGCAGTCATAGGGTTCGGTTGAATTCATCAATCAAAGTAGATTATTAAACAAATCAGAATTTGCATCAAGAGCTCCAATTTTCAGCTCAAGAAAAAGTTGGATGGAAAAGCTTAAATTTTCTAGTTTTGATTGCAAATCCTTTATGTTCATTGAGATGCAAGGACATAGGCATGTTACCAAATTAACAAAGCATGGATTGCAACCAAGAGACAAGAAATTCATACCTTTTCAAAGCAATTTCCAGCACACGCACAATCTAGAAATTTCACCCAAAAGTAGTCCCTTTTTTAGCTCAATTCGCCAAAGACAACTCCCAAACGATCTAGCACAAATAAAGACAAGATTAGATCATCAAATTATAGCAAAACAGTGACCAATCGACCTTCTTATGGGGCTGGACAGAGGCGGTTTATGGCTGGACAGTGTATATAGCTGTGAGTATGCTTGGGTGCACACTAGAATTCGTGTTACTGGTGGTGAAGATCAGAATATTGCAGTGAAACTTCGATTGGTTGCTCGTCAAAGGTTTAAAAAAAAAGGGAAAAAAAAAATCTGCATAAACAAGGAAAAGAGCGACTCCATGACTTGTCGATGCAAGGCTCATCGAACGCAAGAAGACCGACCATAATAAGTGATATCGAATTCCTTGTGGATTTCTTTGACTTATAGATGTTGCTCGAGGCCACCGACGTCTTGGATTTGCACTTTCCTTCTGTTGTCTTTTCCTTCTTTGGAGTTTATTGCTCAAGACCACAAATCACGTAGGCATGGCTTTCCCTAATTCCACTCTGCAACTTCAGTCAGTAGGATGTGATAAAAGAATAAAAATGAAACCCACCTCCTTTTGGATAACCTCCAGGCTTCTTTTGATGTGCAGAACGTGAAGACCCCCCTCGTGCTTTTATCTTTTATGGCGTCTCTTCTTTTCTTGCAACTCTTGGATTGAGGATTAAAAGC
Organism: Rhodamnia argentea; assembly: GCF_020921035.1. NCBI lineage: Eukaryota > Viridiplantae > Streptophyta > Magnoliopsida > Myrtales > Myrtaceae > Rhodamnia > Rhodamnia argentea. The sequence continues at coordinate 55,979 of NC_063154.1, read as the reverse complement.
AGCGAGAGAGCTCTCTCTTCTTTTGTCGTGAACTGTCTTGTGGAGGTCAGAATATGAGCACCCTCAATGGCCGTGAATTCGATGTTGCGCTCTCTGAACCTAAAAACGAAGAGAAGACTTCTCTCTTTGGCCGTGTGTGACAATTGATTGGCCTCCCTTTAACCCTAAGCCATAACGAGGTATTTATAAACTAATATGACTCGTTAATAACCGTAGGATTAAATTTCCGATCTTCGAGAGTCCGATCCCATTAAAATTCCTCACAAACTGGACTATCGTGGGCTATCCGAATTTCATCCTCTTGCGGGCTTGATCGCACTCTCGGGCTCAAATTGGGCTTTAATTAATTAAATGAATAATTAATTAAGATCCTTTAACATTTAAATGAGCATAAATGTGCTGAATTAAATATGAAAATAGGTTCAAACCCTCTTATAATTTTCGGCAATCTCCCCATGCTTAGCCAAATTTTTGATGTGATGCCTAGTCTGTTTGCTTGTCAATTTAAGCTCAATTACTTTCTCCGGCCCGAATACAATGATACGCACGATCGACGAAAAGTAAATATGCAATACATGAGAAATTTATTTTTGGTGAAAACTATGACCAGTTCTCATTTTATGCTTGAAATGAATGATTTTAGAAAAATCAAAATTTAGGTGTCTAACACAAAACTACTACTAAACACGTGGTGTCAATTTTGAAGAGGCCACTTTTTAACCGCTCGCATCATCATCCAACAATACACCAGCCAAGCTCTCGCTAAATCATTTAAGCAAATGGAGAACCGTTCGGATTCGCCTTGCATATGCAAGGCACAAGTTCACCAAACACTCAACTGCCAAAAACTATTGTCAATGACCGCAGCAGGACAGAGAGCTCACCAGACGAGTGACAATCATCACCAAACATGAAGCCACTGGTGATTAATTGGGATTTGGGCATCATGATCTAAATTTTGGGTACAAGCTTATTCCCATTTAGGGTGGGATAGTTATTCCGAGAAGGATCCCATCCAAGGAAGGTACTCAAGTTAAATGGGAATGGGAAACCTACGAGGAATACTTATTCTGACTCTGCTCTCAAACTAATATTAAAGTTGTTGGCATCACGAACAAACCACCACTTACTGTAGAAGAAGAAAGCACTAGCCACTACTTGTTTTTCCCCTTCAATAGCTCCACTTAGTAGTTGTAATCTTTTGCGAGGCAAGATTAGCAACTCTCCATACGGTCCCAGAAAGTGAAATGTGATGTGGAGAAGGAGCAACCTGAGGCCATCTGGAGTAAATGCCGGACAATGCATGAGGCTCAGTGCTAGGGTAAGTGGTAGTTAACCATTATTCCCATTGAAGCCCATTATTTGTATCTCACACAGCTACCAGGTCAATAATTGACGAGCCACCATAAAACAAGTAGAATTCAAAACTTCCTCAGAAAGGAAACAGGTGAAGAGTTCTAAACCTCTCACAGCTAGACAACATCATAATTCAGGATTGCCGGGGCCTATCGGTAGAAAAATCAGGACTTCCAAGAAAATATCACGGAACAAACATTAGCGGCTCCACTGTTGACATTTAGGAGGTGGCTGCTTTTCTGCAGTAATTTTCAAGCCATTCCATGGTAACACTTTTGGGCCTCTCTAGAGGCAACCCAAGCGCCCTGTCCCATATCAGCTGAAGAAGAGCAAAGACCCCTCTATTAACTCTTAAGACTGAAAAATCAATACCAGTGGATGAACAATAGAGGAGTACCTGTGAGCATATTCCAATGCTCCTTGATACGCCAAAAAGAACGGTATAGTATCTGTTGCATAGTTTCAAAAGAAATTAGACTCCATCGTCTAAACTCCCATCACACTACAAACCCCACCCGCCCCCACAAAAAATAAATAAATAAAGAAAAGAAAGCATGCCCACACAGCAAAAACAGATTGTAAGCAACAATAAGAAACATCACCTTGCTTCCGTCAAACCAAAATGATTCAGCAAAACTCCACTGTGAGCATCCACATTAGGCCATGGGTTTTTGACCTACAAGAATCCCCAACCACACGCCCACATATACAGCATCGTAAAAATTTCATGGGATACAACACTAGAGCTTAGAAGAATGCTGCAGGAAGTGTGGCCTAGTTCATGCATGCATGTGCGCTAGCTATACATCCTTCTTTTTCTGGTGATTCTATGGAATTATATAGGCCAATGAATAAACAACTAGATGATTCGGAAAACCTACATTACTTTGATAGAATTCAGACGTATGCTAAATCATTCTCTCATGCAAAACTTTATCAGTGCGTAGTAATTTAGTCCAATAGACTGAAAGATTGAAATGTTTTATCATCATGCAAGTCTGGTCATTCTCTCTTTCATGGTTTTCCCTCCTCTAGGAATTGACCTTGACTTAGATAATTGTGACAATTTCGGAACAACGTATCACATTGATAGAAAGTGCCCTTGTCTAAGTAAATAAGAAAATCCAACGAAAAGATGAAGGAAAGGAAGTCGTAGAAAAAACGAGGAGGAAAACCACAGTAAATTTATTAGGTACCTGCTGTTCTTAGTTATCATCTCTGTCAACTCTATTTCTCCTGGTTCTAGGTTATCCCAAGACCGAAAAGAAAGAAACCTAAAAAGGACTACGTAAGGGCGAAAAACAATTCATCTAATTCAAGATGTACTACTTTTCTTCTTTTTGCCCATAAATTTCATCAAGACCGAAGGGGACTGTGACTAGTTACTATTTTTGTGTGAGTCTGTACTCTTCTAGAGTTTGATCTTCAAATTTTCTTGTTTTACACAATCAAATAAGATGCCGAAAAAACTACTGTAATCTAAAAGGCCACCACTCCGAGAGGAAAAATTCAGTCATTACTGTCCAGCAAATATCACGAGAAATCACAAGAAAAGAGCCCATCAGACAGCACACTGCTTTAGCGTTAGTTAAATTGTCAAATCTTGACAAATTTCATGATTTTCTTTTTTGACGACGAATTTGACAAAATACTGAATGTACAACACAGAATTCTGATAAAAAAAGAACAAAGTATTATCTAAAAACATGATTGCATTCCACATTGCATACAGCAAAAGCATAATACTATGAAGGTAAATCATGGATTTGATATTCACTAACAGTCATAGTGAAGAGTATTTAAATTAACACAATACCTTTCCTAACTCGGTCAGTATAGGAGGTACCACTTCATAAAGCTTTGAAACCTAGTCGATCAAATTGAAGTAGATGGTCAGCCAACGATAAGTTGATTACATAACTTAAATACTCACACCAAGCTAAAATTTGTACATAATGAGGGCTCAAACACCAACCAGTTGGAATAGTGGATCATCAGGTAAATGCTTCAGAGCAAACTCCCTCTGACATGTATATCTGGGATCTGTTTGTCGGAGCACTCCGTGGCCATACCCAGGAACGACCTGCATAATCAGAAGGAGAACAGAACATAATGGACGAACAATCAGCAAAATCCTTCTCAGAATTTTAGTCGGGCTTGAGCCTTCCAAGTTCAAGGACGATACAATGAGACACGGAAAAATTTACGAAGTGCCATAAAAAACAATAATAATATCACTTCAATGACCTCTCCCTCACAGCAACATCTATTCCCAATGAAGCACATGACAAGAATCCAGTAAATGTCAATAAGAAGCAACATAGTATCATGACAACATTGAACAAAGAGGGAATCAGCATTCCCAAATTGACATTAATGTATGGAAAATCAAATCCCACCGACTCAATTATTAGCATCACCGAGAGTTTATGGATTTCTCAATGTATCCTAATAGACACAAGCTGCAATAGACCAGCTTTTGACAGTTTCTCTCAATTAGATAGCAATGTAAAGAAGAGAGGTCCAAAAAATGGATGAGTGCGAACTAAACCAATTATAGTAAGTGCCACTCTATGATTCCATGATGGAACCAACATATTACTTGAAGGGGCGTAATACAACCACCCAGTCTAAGGCAGTAATCCAAGAAACAGAAACAGGGGGCAACAAATTGCCTGCCACTCTAGTTTCAACAGTGTTCAGAAATTAACTGAGGTTGTCCCAATAAATGTCTCACGTTGGCTTGTAAATCTGATGTCTCAAAGTAGAGAAGTACTCTATACAAGACTTACAAAAACAAGATGTAGTGCATATTTAAATTTAAGCTCGAGCTCTTAGGATCAGCAGCACACTTGAGGGGACTCGCAAGGGCCATCGTCTCCTTGGCCATAAGGTGCCTCGGTATATTTTGTCCAATAGACAGAAATTTTGTGTAGTACTTTTATTTTCACGCCTCCCCTACCCCATACTCGGATTGGCATTTTGTTTATCACTGCTTGGTTTGATATGCAAACACTTTATAAAGGCAAAGCCAAAAGGGTACGCAAAAAACTTGATAACATGCGAGACTCAAACAAAGAGTTTCATCAGACTGTATTTTTCTTGCGGGGAATCACCAAGACTAAATCTTGAGGACTGTCTCCCAAATGGTGAGTAACAGTAATGTTTACCAAAAACATTATTTATGAAACAGACGAATGCACCTTGCCACTCTTCAGAGTCTTCCAGATATATTCTTTTAACTGTTCTGTACTGACGTTCTCTCCACACTCATCTACAACTGACTTGATCCAAAGCAAAACTTCCTGCAGCAGAATATAGTGACAGTAAGAGATGGAAGTGCATGAGGATCACCAGAACTGCGACCAGTAAATTTCAAATATCGAAACAAGAAAAAAGAGATGAAAAGAAAAACAATTAATACTAACATGCAAGGATATGAACTACATCTCATAGAATGTTATCCAAAGGTGATTAATAACCATATAGCCATAAACAACCAACAGAAATAAAGTGTGTTCCTAGCTAGACAAGTGACACATCTGCGGGAAATATTGACAAAAACAGATGATGGTCTGAACCAAGAAATCAATTTCAGTCATTGCTTTGTCGTATTAATGCAAATTCCTTCTTTAGTTTCAAGCCATTTAATTATAACTATTGCTAAAATATGATGAAGAATACGTTAAAAACATTAGATTGTTTCATAAATGAAAACCTATTTCTTCAAAGTGAAAAATATATCCCCCCACCAGCAACCTCATCCTTTCCCAACACACCAAAAAGAAATAAAATAAAATAATCATCCAATTGTGTGGGGGGGCCTATATGATTAGTTTTACACCACTGTGCCTGATTCTGTATGAAATTCAGCTTGAAGATCCAAGCAAGGATAAAAGTTTTCATCCGAAAGCACAAGTAATTAAAAACAGTCACTTAGCGAGGCTGTTGATTGGTATCAGCAGGAAAGTGAAAAATATATGTATCACCACCTCCCTATTTTTCTTTCCCTTCCTTTTTTTGGTTGGGTTCAAGGAGAACCAATAGAGAGCAATTACTTCCACAAATACAAACAAAATTCTTAACGAGCACTGAATGAATTGGCAATCCTGTGCTGAAATCTTTGTGACCCTATTCTTCATCCCACCTAAATTGATTTACACTATCCAGCTTCACCCCTTTGGGTATAATGAACATCGCTTTGATTAGATGTCATTCTAACACATGAGAGTGTGTAAAAAGTGCCTAAACAATTAACAAGATCTCTATCCCATAATTAAAGCTTCTAAAGTGGTTCCACCATCCTGACCAAATACAATGCTCATTTATCTTCAGCTGCATGCAGTATTCAATTAATTAAAGTATGCTATGACATAAACTGCTTTAACAATCGCATTAGTAATAGTGATACTAATGAGTTTATGTAGTTATGAGTAACAGAACCTGATTAGCCAATCCATGGAGTGGCCCAGCTAAACCATTTAATGCAGCTGCAAATGAAAGATACGGATCTGAAAGTGCACTGCCAACCTGAGTAAAACAGACTTCCATCAAAATTTGTCAATAGCATCAACATTTAACAAACGATCTCCCTGGATGGGGATTACAATGCAAATATGTGATCCACTAGACCATAATTGGTTACATCACATTCTTTCAATTACAGAAGTTAGAAACCTATAAGAGAAACATCAGATAACATGACCAGGATGCATGGCACTTACAAGGTGGGCAGTGTGAGCACTGACATTTCCACCTTCATGATCACTGCAGTGAAGTTATGAAATGAAAAACAAGTTATATGAGATTTTCAATTGTCACATGCTAACACAAATAACGATCACGACATCAAGGACATGGAATTCTTGCCATACAATGTACCTGTGAATTGTGAGATAGAGCCTCATAAGCTCCTGCATTTTGGGATTATCAAATCCTAGCATGTGTGCAAAATTCCCTCCATAATCCAAAGAATCATGCATGGGTATGAACTGACCTTCCTTGTATAACCTTAAGAAATAGGGCTTGTGTCAGGTTTTGACTCGAGAGAACCAAACATATAAAGAGGTAGATATAGTAATAAATTCTATGCTAACTCCAATATAATTCTAAAACATATGCCAAAAAAGAGTCTTGGTATTACCTTAAATGCAAGAGATCTTATCACTGCATAGCTATTCAACCTAATTGGAGCTCCAGTAGATTGTATTCAAGAATTTGTATGCAAAATCAATCATGTAATCTACTAACCTCCGATAAATGTAAGCAGCAAGTGCTGGAAGACGAGCAATCAAATTAAGAGAGTCCTCATATGTTGTTTCCCAGTATCTGAAAATCATTTTAGCAAGTGGCATCACTAAACAATAGAAGGCCAGTGTTATAGCACAAGCATTCAAAATTTACTAACTTTGATTTATGAATTCCTTCTGAGTATGCCTTCTGAAATTCACTTTGAACCTGAAAAGGAATATCAACAAGTTAAACTATAAGATACACTTCAAACTTCAGAGACATTGATAAAGCATCTGCCTCAGCAATTATCATGGGGTTATGCTATAAAAATTCTTTCAAGGTGGAAATGACGGTTAACCCCCTTAAAATTTCAAAGCTGGACACAAACTATTTTCCATGTGGAATTCATTTAAGCCATGTGGTGCTTTTCTGCTCAATGATGACCCTTCAAACATTTCCTTGTGCTCTGGGAAGCCTCTAGGATTGACATATTTAGAACTCATCTCGTGTCTTTTGTTCCAGCAAGTCCCTCTTCCACTTAATAGCTGATTCGTTCACACTGGTTTTGTAGTTGACATTGTCAAGAAAGTTCACCTATGAAAATAAAAAGCTAATGGGCACCTCTCTATGTCACTCCATGCAATCAGCAAAGCTCACACTAAGGCAATTGTTTTCAATTTACAACCCCATCAATTCACATAGAAAGTAGCACTTAATTAACCATCCATCAAACCAGTAATCCAATTTGAACTTCACTAAAATAAGACCTTACAGCAATCAATCGACACTAAGATATATTTCAAGTTGCGAACTCAATACATTCAATGGCACTGAAAAGAGATAACTAGTCTTTAATTTCCACATGAGGAAACCTCATAAGAACAAGAGACTATTGGATGGCTAAAGTTGCAGCAATGAGTGTAAAGCTCCAGAGTTGTCTAATAGACAAGCACAATTTACAAATATAATAGTCCATCTATGAACCTGAAGGTACATAACCCCAGCTGATAATTGGGTCATTGGGTGAGCTGTTACATCCAGACCATCAATGAACTTGTACAACTTTTCTGCAAGCAAATTTTAGAAAGGGGTAGTGATTGTCAAATGCCAAAATATTAGGGTTATAAGTACATAAAAAGGAAAACATCACGAGCACTATAGACCATGGCATCGACACCAAATAATTACCGTATCTTCTCAAAGACGGACCACTTCAATAATGTTAAAATGGACATCAGAGAACTATGTGCAGCCATTGAATATTCAGATAGATTTAGTCTTTTTACAGCCATTAGAATTCTGAATAAATAGCCAATAACCCTAGCTTGAAAGGTTCTTAAGCCTAACGCTTAAAAACCTTTAAAATCTCCCAAAACACTAAGTTAAAAAGTCAGACTCAAATTACCCATTTAGTGTAAGACATCAACAAATCACCAAATAGTACCAGAAAGATAGCAATCCTCTAAGAGAATCCACATAAACCACCCGACTAGAGTCCATTCCCTCAATCTCTTTTCCATCTAAGGCTTCATGGCTTTGACATTCATTTTCTCTTTTAATTAAAAGAGTTGCAGCAGAAGCACATGCTATAAACATACGCATAGTATTGTTGGTGTGGAGAGAGAGAGAGAGAGAGAGAGAGAGAGCAAAACCTGGAACTTGAGCACGGTCTCGCAATTCGGCAGATAGAGCATCTACCTGCGACTTGTTGGGAACCTGAACCAGAATAGGAGAAGAAACGCGCTATAAGTTTTACAAAAAAAGAACAAGCACCTTTTAATTTTCCATTACATAAAAGCCTACAAGATATTTTACTCCTTCTCAAGAATTGAAATTTCAGGACTTTTCAAAAGACAGCTGTTAAAAAGTTCTTAGCTTAAATGCTGCTGTTCTGTACTCACCTCAACACCTTCAAATCAGATGCTGAATGACGGGAAGCACCCAATAAATACTTTCTTCCTAATCACCCAAAAAACAAAGGTATACTATCGGTTTACAAAGTTCACCCTCGATTGGTTGTCAATCTCATAATGAGACTTGGAAATGCATCCTCTCTCATAATTCCCCAGCAAATTGAGAAAACAAAAACTAACATTCTTAATGGTTCAAATATAGCTTCAGGGGACATACTTAAAAAAAAATATTTCTTCGATACCGACAAGCATGGAACACAGCTCTCTTAGCATCCACAATATTGGAATTAATGGTAAGACATCTAAATGGGCTTGACAAGCCAACAAGGACAAAACCCCCCCCCTCCTCCTCGTACACGCACGTGCGCGCGCGCACTCATGCCTCATGTGGACCTGGACATAGAGTTTTCGGCTTATCAGGATTGGCCTTGCCAAATCACAAGATTTCTTGACATAGATCAGATAGCACCATTGGCTCCTCTAAGAGGAGCAGCCTGACTTACACAGCACTTCCAATACATTGTTAAATTTATAAACTGTGGAAGGACTTGAGCATGGACTTTTAGGCCTGATCTCCCAACCAGCCCATCAAGACAATATATGGGCGCAGGATTTCACTAGGCTAGTCCCGAGCCCATTTGAACCTTTCTATTTGACCACCACTTTTGTGTATTTGCCATTGTCATATGTAAAACTGTATACAAATATCTTCTTCCTCATTCTTATGTTTGTTCCACATACTGGAAATATCCACTGTCTACAAATCCTTACTTTATCCATGAATTTCCATGCATTACTTCTTACGGAAAACTCTATATGTTCATATTGAAATGCTACTTAGAAGTTTATCCCAGAGATCAGACAAAAATAGTTCTGATTAGTAGTTCCTCGGTCCACCCACACTTTTCATTTCTCTCTCTCTCTCTCTCTCTCACACGCACAAAAAAAAAAAAAAAAAAAAACACATACACACACTCAACAATTGCCCCATGGTGCACCTTCAATCACAAATTTATGTGCCGAGTGAACAATTAGATCGTGAGTATCTTGTCATCAAACCAATTGAACTTGCGAAACTATCATGCATAGCTATAGCACTAGACATCATAAGCCACTGTGCCATCGACATTTTAGGATGATTAAAATCTCAAACACAAACATAACCGACCTTTCCAGTCAAAAGGAGCCAGAGAAGGCCCTCTGGAAGCGGCTCTCCCCCAGGTTTTGCAGCTGGTAGCACCTTTTGACATTCAGGAATCGAAAGACCCCTGAAGCGAATGCCCTGGAAATCCAAGAGCCACCATCAAAATTCAGAAAAGAACAAATAAAGGAAAGCCAGACATTATAATCATAAACTACAGACCAGAACTACCTCAAGAAATCATCTTATCAATAGAATCTAGTGCATAAGCAACACTTAATGACAACATACCTCATCTGGGTCAAGTAATGAGGTCTCCCACAGTAACCCAATCATTCCTCTCATGCCACCAAGCACCTTTGCAGTTTTCACACAAGATATGCAAGTAAGAATCAAGAAAAAAGAAACCACCTTTTGGAAGAACACGGGTTCTTCCATAAATAAAATCAGAAAACTAAATGCACATGCACTTTTGCAACAAGAGCTGATATGACCATATCAATATATGTACCATATCCGTTGTGAAATTCCCCAATTGAACCTTTCCGTGTTCTGCTTTCAGTTTCTTCAGTCGCTCCTGTTGAAATTTTCCAAGTGTCAAACATCAATTTTCTTTGTTTTAGGATGTCGCCGTGTTGCAGTCAGTCAGGAGACTTGAAAATTCCTAGAGGCCCATGATGGGAATTGAACAGAGACTGCCCTAAAGTGTTTACCAATTTCTAATGCAAACCAATACACTGTTAAGTCTGATTGCCATTACTCCAAATTTCAACACTAGGATCACTGCAAAATTTATTTATTAATCCCTATGGAAAGAAAAGAGAAATGATGTTAAAGGTACCGCCGCATCTGACATCACAATATAGGTGAGCATCAAAGAAAAGTCAAAAGTAGAACAAAACCTGTTGTTCAGGAATCATCTCCTTCAACTGACCGTGAAGATCCTGAAGGAAGAAGATATTGTGTAAGCAAATCAAGTGGTAATATAGCAAAATTTCGATCGGTTAATAACATGGTAATTGCCCCTGCCAGTACCGGAAGTGATAATAAAAGTGGGAATGCTGTCACTGAAACGGACCACACAAATAGGGGTGATCTATGCATAGTCATGCCAGTTGGAGAGAGTTGTTATAAAATTGATAGAACCTAAAATGGATGAAACACCAGATAGATGAAGACTAGAAATTGCTGAATCAACTGCTCCTCTAGAATGGCTGGTAATACCACTTAAGGGCGGATAGACCGTCCACCTAGTGCCCGTACCCACTTCTACTAATCTGAGTTTGCATTGGTTAACTTCGTTTCTCTAGTCCATTCAACCAAGCAAACTCAGATTAGTTGTACAACTTCCTAATGAAATCTCATGTAAGTCCATGATCATGAGTTCCTTTCTAAACTGTCCCAAAAGTTTGAGCTCGGAATACATGTAGATGGCGCACAACAAGCAGAAGCAAAGAAACTTGCAGATCTTTAACCACAGAACTAACTGTAGATCAAAATTCCACCTCAAACTAATCTTACTTATTGAAAAAAAAGCTGTCACCAACAGGAATTCTGCTTAGACCTAACATATTAGAGAAAGAAAGAGGAATGTTTGCGGGGATTTGGACCAACATCAGGGAGAGTCAACTGAGAATTCACTATATAAGATTAGGTGGTGCGAAAGAGCGTACACGATCAAAAGGCCACCAAAAAATAAAGAGGAATCCGAACAGAAGATCGGGGGAGAGAGAGTACAAGATCGGAAGAGGTCTCCATCTGCAGCCATCTGACCGAAGTTCCGAGACTAGATTGCTGCGCCTGCAAGATGAGAGAATCCAAGGAATCACCAGACTGCGGCTTTCCTTCTATCGTTGATGAAGTCAAGGAGGATGGAACTTACAGAGCGAGAGCGAGAGCGCAGTGTGGAGAGAGCAGACAAGGCTCGAAAGAACACCATGGCGTAGAGCTCGGCCGCTTAGAATCGCCAAATGCCCCTAATCCAATCCAGTAATGAGAGATAGAACAAATGAACAATCTCGGGGGAGACAGGGCGACGCGATGATGGATCCACGCGGACAAAGGAGAGAAGAAGGAAGAGGAGGAGGCTCGTGTAGTAGTAGCAGCAGCAGACCCCAACCTGGTCAAAGAGGACAAACCGCAATCTCCGACCTTTTTCCGTTTTTTTCACCTTCCTTCTCGATCTCTCTGCTCCGTTTGCTCCTCCTTCGCCACCTACGACTACGAGCGAGAGAGATGCTCCACCCCCAATTACACCTTTGACTATTATTCTTCTAAAAGGCCAAAAAATTAAAGTTCGCCTTTTCCGGGCGTGCGCGCGGACCCACCCTGGACTGGACAGCTTGCTTCTCTTTGCTCTTCTTTTCCACGCCAGTGCGTATCAATCGATTCCTTCACCCGCGGATGGCAAAATCGTGCAAAAAAATCCTTAAATTTATTGTAGGCTGCCAATTTTGACCATAAACCTTTTTAATTTAGCCATAGTAACTCTAAACCTTTTTACAGCCAATCAATTTAGGCTGAAAAAAGATTATGTAACGGTCTAATCAACGTCGATCATCCTAAGACTAGTGACTCACATAAAAGAAATGATGTCGTTTTACAATTTTTTTATTTTTTTTATTTTATTTTCTTTCATTTTTTTTCCCTATTCTACTCGGCAGTGCCATGACCCTCACTTGTCCTCGGCTTCACAAAGGCTTCGATGACCGGTGGAGGAAGAAGATGACCGCTAAAAAGAGAAGCACCAGAAAAAAAAAACAACGGAAATCAAAACAAAAATTGCAAAACCACACCGTTTAATTCATGTTAGCCCGACCGTGCCACGTAGGATGGACAATGCTCTCGATACATGACGTACGATTATGCAAGTCTTTACAGTTAATATTAACAGCTATGCTATAGTAAAAGAATTGATATTGCCACTTCACACGGGTAACCTCCTTACGTAACAGACACGTCCCAACAATCAACTTGATATGGATTTGTTGTTGTCGCCATTATAATTCCAAGAATTCTCTTGAGTTGCCTGAAATCTAAATGGAAAAATTTCCCAACAATCAACTTGACATGGAGAAATTTAGTATATTTAAAACTGATCTATATCTATTTAATACATGAATTTGCATATTCATGAGTAGATTCAACTCTCGATTACTTTTTTACTATACTTTGTTCATTATTGTTTCGTTAATCATAATGATTTGTTACTTTTTATTGTTTTCATATGTGTCCGATATATAGAGCTGTGAGTTTCTCGTCAATCCAACTCATTTGCAATTTGGCATAGACAGTTGCCCCAATAATCTATGAGTATGAGAAATAATTTTTAGGAGACACATGAGATTGATGCATATTTCCATAATATCATTTTTTTTTTAGGATCGCGCTTTTTCCACTCCTTTTTTTTTTACTACCACACTCCTTGAATTAGCGTTTTGACAACAATATCCCTTGTAAGTCCCACCTTTTAGCATGTCATATTATCCATTTAGCATATCATTAAATTCAAACGTGGATCCCATTTGTGTTCACTTTTTTTCTTTTTCTTTCCTATCTCTCTCTTCTCTCTCTTTGGGTGTTTGTCATGTACGCCCTCCACTGCACCTCCGAACCCAAAGGCTCCATTGGCCATGCCATTCATTCACTTCTCCACCTTGCCGCCTCGACCTGTCGTCATCGAGACCTTCTCGACTATCATCTACTTTACCATGAGGGGGCGACGTTTTTACCTTAAGGCTGCGTTTGATCATCCGAATTTGAATTAGGAAAGAATATGAGAAGGTGGGATTAGAAATCCTCCAAATATCTTTCGGATTGTAGAACATCCAATAATGTGTTTGGTGCAATTCATGATAGGGTTAAATTTTTTGAAAATCTCACTTGCTCAACGCAATCTCCCGCGATACCCAGATCTCACCATCCCTCTTATTCGTCTTCTTCATTGTTTCGCCAATCCAATCTTCAAGCCCTAGTCCTCGCTCAACTTCACCGTACCAAAGACGAAATAAGGCTCAAAAGAGAATAGAAAGGGGATTTAGATTCTTCAAAAATTGGAAGAATTGACACCGGATGGAAAGGGCAAACAAAAAAAAAAAAAACAAATCTCAAGCGACCTCACATCTAGGGTCCCCTGAGGCCGGCAAGCTCAGATCTGAGGTCGCGAGCCTCAGATCCAAGGTTTAGAGTGTCGGACATCAATCTGATAGGCTTGACAGGTCTAGATAGATAGAGAAAGAGCATGAGACAAAGGGGATGATGGCTAGCTGGTGCTGCGATGTCTAGTGACGGTGGAGCTCGTGTGTTAGTCTTCTACGGTGGTGTTTCAATGGAGGTCAAGCAGTCTTTCCTCCAAATGGGTTATCCTCCTATTTTTTCTCACAAGTTTCTTTTCTGTTTTTTATATATTTTCTTTAATTTTTATTCTATGCAGATGTATCCCACCCTCTAGGTGGGATTTTTTTATCCGGGCTATATTCGGATTATATACGAACAAATCTGGATTTCGTGTTCCGCCAAATACTGGATAGGATATAAGTTATCCTATCCGGAATTATATCCAGTCTACCAAATGCAGCCTAAGAGAATCGTCGGGTCAAGCTACGCCTCGCCAATCTTATGTCCCTTCGTGGTGGAGTAAACGATGGTCAAGAAGGTCTCGATGACAGCAAGTTGAAAACACGAAGAGTTGAAGATGGAGAAGTGAGCAAACAATGCAGCCAATGGAGCCTTAGGGTTGGGGGCGCAATGGAGGACTACGAGAAGAAGGCGGCGAGGAGCAAAGAGAGAGAATACAGAGATAGGGATGAAAAGGAAAAAAGAAAAAGAAAAAGAAAAAGAAAAAAAATGTAAACACAAAATGGGGTCCATGTTTGAATTTAACAATCTGTTTTTTTGTCAAAAATTTAATGATCTGTTAAATGAGTATAATATGCTAAAAGGTGGGACCTACAAGAGATATTGTTGTCAAAACACCAATTCAAAAAGTGTGGTCGCCAAAAAAGGAGTGGAAAAATGGTGATAATTTTTTTTTTATCAATTATATAGTATTCATATCTAAAATGCATATATTTTAGGGTTAATACCACGAAAAATTCCAAATTGGTACACCCGTGATAATTTTATCCCAAACTTTTTTTTTTACCACAAAAAATCCCGGATCGATATACTTTTGAACAATTTATCCTAAACTATTTTGTTGACCATAATAAACCCCAAACCGATACACATATGATAAATTTACCCAAAACTATTTTTTGACTACAAAAATCTCCAAACCGGTACACCCTGGACAAATTTATCTCAAACTAAATTTTGTACTATAAAAAATCTCAAACCGGTACACATGTGATAAATTTATCTCAAACTAATTTTTTTTATCATAAAAAACCCTAAAACTAGTACACATTTGACTAATTTACCATTCGTTAGTTTTTGTTGATTCGTGTTAATATCACGAAAAATCTAAAATTGATACATCTATGATAAACATAGGGTAAAAACCTCAAACCGATATACCCATCAACTATCGCATGTCATCCAAATCAACAATTTGATAGTAAATTTTTTTAAAAAATAACATAAGGTAAATTTGTCATAAGTGTACCAATTTGAGATATATCATATATGTACTAGTTTGATATTTTTTGTAGTAAAAAAATAGTTTGGATAAATTTGTTACGAGCGTACCAGGTTTGGGTTTTTCGTTGTACTAACCCTATATTTTAAGCTTATTTGATTGTGAAATTCTATAGGACAATGAGTAGTGACGAAAAAATAACGACTTTTGCGTATTAACATTATAACATATCAATATGTACATTGTAAGCTCTAAGAACATAAATTTAATTTATAGGAACAATACGTCAATCTATTAACACTTTATGTTGCGAAGGTCTTACAGAATAAACAACACTTTATTGTCCCATCTTTTTATGATTATAGAAAACATTTTTCTCTTAACACTCATCTTAAAGGTGCGAGGATATTCCACTTCATATTAAATTTAAATAATTTTTTATCTTCTGATTACTTTATTTATGTGAGTATTATACATATAACGTATGGCATGCAAATGATAAGGTGGATAGTTTCAACTTGGTTTCGTGCAGATTGATAATAAGAGAAAATTATTATCATTCTCATTTCGACAAAGCAGGTTATAAGAAATTGATTGAGTACCGTTCCAATAAAGTTGGAGTATACATGGTTTATGCTCTTTTTTGAATTTTTGGGTTTTTCAATAACTTCACAAGATTTTGGTGCAATTGTTAGGCAAACTGAGCACTTTGAACTCCTGCGCGCACGTGGAGACTAGATTTGGCATTAACCAACGACTGTTATTTTTAATTATTAGAATTCCCATTTGTAATTATAAAATAAATATCATGTTCTATTGAAACAGCTAGACTACTCACAACATAGTTACAATTTTATCAATTAATTTCGAGTGTCATTATTTTGCATAACAATTATTAGGCACTCTTACAATCTTTTAAAGGCTGCATCTGTTCGAAAATATTTTCTCAAATAATTGTGCGGGTTTTGGTGCGATTACTAAGCGTACTTTGCATGCTTGCACGGAAGTGGACTAGATTTGGCACTAATCAACGGTTATTATTTATTATAATTCATTTTATAATTATAAATAACTATGGTGTCCTATTAAAACAGTGTCATTGTTCACAACATATGTATAGTTATTTTTTTGTACTAATGAATTTTGAATTTGTTTTGTTTTTGCCTAATAGTTATTAGGCGCTCGTACAACTTTTGAAACGTTGCATACGTTCGAACATACATTTGTACTGCCACATAAAGAAAAATTTTTATTGCGTGATTAATTTGAATCAAACTTGACTTCTTTTCTTAGTCAATTCTTGATTTTATTTTAAATTACGAATATGAATATTTCCAAAATAATTGCACGATTCTAGTGCGATTATTAGGCACACTTGTAATTTGTACGATTGCGAGCACGTGCATCATATTTGGCACTAATAAATTATTATTATTTTTTATTTTTCATAATTCGAATTTATAATTACAATGTTGATGAATTCATCACTTTCCTTTTCTAGTTTGAGTTTTGTGATATGCTATCTTGTCAGCCATTACCAATTGATATGAAAATGCTTGAATAGGTAACAATCTCATGTTATATTTTTCTCAAAGGATAATGTGTTTGTCAATGTTGTCGCATCTGTGCAATCCCGAGCCCTTGCAGACAGAGCTAGTGATGCCTTTAACAATCTCACGAACACAAGGAGTCAAATCCAAGTCTGTTGTTGGCTAAGTTCGTTTAAACATAAATAAGATTGAAAGACTAACCTTTAGCCAATGTAAATCGAGTATGCAGAAAGTTGATCCGAGCCCAACGAATGTCGCCGTGTCCTTAAGACAAATTTGTCCCCTCAATTTCGTACCCGAGGACGTTGGACAATTGTCTCCCAGGATAGAACGAATCGCGTTCTTCTGAAGCGGTACTTCTTCAAAGGACTCCAACGAACGTAACTTTGCGGGATTATCGCACGTAATGTATGAGGGAAAAACATGTATGCAAGTTATGGAAGAAATCGAAAGTGTATGCTTAGTAAAAAACGTGTCCCGAAATGGACTATTCGAGGACTATTTATCTTGGAAAAACAAAAAGCCACGAAGAGTCACGAAGCTTGAATTCGGGCGGTAGTTTACATAACCGACTAACTCCTTATGAACAATTGCATTTGTTTTTTTTTGGTAAGGTTATGAACAATTGCATTTGTTCGTTATTCTTTAAACGAATTTTTTTTTCCTTTCCGAACAATTGCAACTATTCTTTCGCGGATGAATGTCCAGAAATTTCCAAACAAGACTGTTCAGCTATGTGTCTGTTCAGCAAAAAATAAAAGACCGATGGACAAAAAATAAAATAAAGAAAATGGAACATTAGAAGCCCAAGCCCAGGCCCAAACCCGGGCAGAGCGGAGCAGGCGGGCGGCGTGCGCGCGCGTGCGCGCGCGGCCCAACCTAGCTTTGTGTAGGTCCTCTCCCGTCCACAAAAGCGGGGTGCCCCTTGGGGCCCAAACCCATTTGCAAAGTTCCAATATATAAACTCATCTCCCATCTATCTCTTATCCTATGTGGGACTCCCACACTTCTCATTCACACTTAAAAGGACTTAAGGGATAACATTCCCAACAATCTCTCACATGAATGAGATGTTCGGACATCATGACTCTTCGTATGTGCATGAAA
Source organism: Rhodamnia argentea (assembly GCF_020921035.1). Lineage (NCBI taxonomy): Eukaryota > Viridiplantae > Streptophyta > Magnoliopsida > Myrtales > Myrtaceae > Rhodamnia > Rhodamnia argentea. The sequence goes on along the minus strand of NC_063154.1, from coordinate 38,102 downwards.
TGCATGTGCGATTATTCCATGAGAAATCGTTACATCATGATAAGTAGTCCGAGATTTTGAACTTTCCCTAGTGAGACCTATCGGATTTACTCGGTCAATCAGCAGACTTGATGTCTTTGAACTGTCGACCTTTCGTGTAAGCCTAGACAATAGAAATCACATAACTCTCTCTCGAACAAGGTTAGTTCTCACTGTTGTGTTCGTTTTGGCCATGAACACCGCCTGGTTTCATGAGTGTTATAGAGAATTTGGCATTTTCAATTCTCACCGAAGTGGCCCTCACTTCACACTCACATAGGTGATTTCCGAACATATAGTATATAATATACTCAATTTAGAATCATTAAAAGCTTTTTCTTAGCCTTCATATATTAGTACCGCCTTTATCCGGGAATGAGAAAAAATTTGACAAGATTCTACACTGTCTTCATAACTTAGTTGTCCCTTTGAACCTAGATCTTGGGATCTTCAGTCAACTAGGTAGGGTTTCCACTATGATGACTTGTTTATAGGCCTTAAACCCATTCCCCTTGATGTTTTCGCAACCATCTCTCTAGTTAGGCCTTTCGTCAATGGATTCGCAACATTATCTTTTAACTTCACATAGTCAATGGTGATAATTCCACTAGAAAGAAGTTGTCTTACCGTGTCATGTCTTCGATGTATGTGTCGAGACTTACCGTTATACATGACATTCCTTGCCCTTCCTATTGCCGCTTGACTGTCACAATGTATACATACGGCGGGCACCGGTTTGGCCCAATTAGGAATATCTTCCAAGAAGTTTTGAAGCCACTCTGCTTCTTCCCCGGCCTTATCCAAAGCAATAAACTCTAATTCCATTGTAGATTTTGCTATGCAAGTTTGTTTGGATGATTTTCAAGACATCGCTTCCCCACCAAGTGTGAATACATATCCACTTGTTGATTTTGTGTCTTTAGTGCCGGTTATCCGATTTACATCACAATATCCCTCAAGTACCGCTGGATATTCTGTATAATGCAAAACATAATCTTGAGTATGCTTCAAGTAGCCCAATACACGCTTCATAGCTTTCCAATGATTTTCATTTGGATTAATTGTAAATCGGCTTGGCTTGCTTACCGCACAAGCTATATCCGGTCTAGTGCAGTTCATGACATACACTAAACTGCCTAGTATACTAGCATATTCATTTTGAGCCTTACTTACACCAGTATTCTTTGAAAGATGTAAATTAACGTCTATCGGGGTACTTATTGGTGATATGCCTAGATTCTTGCTTTTTTCAAGAATCTTCTCAATGTAATGGGATTGAGATAGAGATAGTCCTTCGGATGTTTTACGGATTTTAATTCCTAAAATGACATCTGCGATTCTCATATCTTTCATATCAAATTTACTTGTGAGCAAGCATTTGATCTCCTTGACAACCTTACTATCACTACCCATTATAAGCATGTCATCTACATACAAACATAAAATGGCAAAGCTATTCTGAGTTTGCTTAACATATACACATTTATCGCATTCATTACTCTTGAAATCATTTGACAACATGACTTGGTCAAATTTAGCATGCCATTATTTTGGTGCTTGTTTTAAGCCATTGAGTGACTTAATAAGTCGACATACTTTCTTCTTTTGTCCTGGAACAATAAACCCTTCAGGTTGTTCCAAATATAATTCTTCTTCTAGACCCCCATTTAAAAAAGCTGTTTTAACATCCATTTGATGGATTTCAAGTTTATACATCGCTGCTATGGTAATTAGCATCCGTATAGATGTAATTCACGTGACATGTGAATAAGTGTCAAAATAATCAAGACCTTCACGTTGTCCGTAGCCTTTTACTACAAGCCTAGCCTTATACTTATCAATAACACCATCCGCTTTCGTTTTCCTCTCAAATATCCACTTACATTGTAGTGACTTATTACCAGGAGGAAGGTCAACCAATTCCCAAGTATGGTTTGACAAGATGGATTCAACTTCACTATTAATAGCTTTTTTCCAAAGAGGGGCTTACGGCGATGTCACGCCTTCTTTGAATGTTTGAGGCTCATTCTCTAAGAGATACGTTAAAAAATCAGGTCCAAAAGACGTGGAAGTCATTTGTCTTTTACTACGTCTAGGTTCATCCTCCATTGGATCACTTCTAGATATAGTATTTCGAGATCTCTTATTATTATCAATTGACTCATATACCATGTTATACGGAAATATGTTTTCAAAGAACGAAGCGTCCCTTGATTCAATGATTGTATTAACATGTATATCTGGGATTTCTGACTTATGAACAAGAAAACGATATGCATTGCTATTATGAGCATATCCGATAAAAACACAATCAACAGTCTTTGGTCCTATTTTAACTTTTTTAGGCTTAGGAACTACAACCTTAGTCAAACACCCTCACACTTTGAGATAGTTCAAGTTAGGCATTTTGCCTTTCCATTTCTTATAGGGAGTTTGTTGTCTCCTTTTGTGGGGTACTCTATTTAAAATAAAATTTGCTGTCAAGACAGCTTCCCCCCACAAATTCTGCGATAAACCGAACCTGTTCAACAATGCATTCATTATTTTCTTTAAGGATCGATTTTTCCTTTTCGCCACACCATTCGATTGCGGTGTATAAGGGGCGGTAATTTGGTGAACGATACCAAACTCAGAACAAATTTCCTCAAAAGGAAATTCATATTCACCTCCTCTATCACTTATTATTATTTTTATTTTCTTATTTAACTGATTTTCAACTTCACACTTATAAGTTCTTCAAGTATTCACAACTTCATATTTACTATTAAGTAAATAGATATAGCAATGCCTCGAACAGTCATCTATAAACATGATAAAGTACTTCTTACCACCTCTAGAAGATATTGCTTTCAAGTCACAAATGTCCGTGTGTATTAAATCTAAAAATTCCGTGACTCTATTATCTCGGAATGAAAAGGAGGCTTAGAAAACTTAGATTCAACACACACTTGTCACTTTTCACTTGGACAGTCAAACTCCGGCAATAATCCCATACTCATTAATTTTTTTTATTGACTTATAGTTAACATGTCCTAATCTTGCATGCCATATATTAGGAGACTCAAGCACATAAGTAGCAGCAACTTTATTCATATCATCTTTGGTTATAACAATTATTATATTCAACTTGAACAAACTATCACTTAGATAACCCTTTCCTACATACATCTCATTTTTGGAGAGTACAAACTTGTCAAATACAAACACCAACTTGAAGCCATTCTTGCTAAGGAGAGATCCAGACACTAAATTCTTGTGAACATCCGGCACATGAAGAACATTGTTCGGTGTCATGATTTTCCCGGATGTCATCTTCGGAGCAATCTTTCCAACACCTTCAATTTTAAAGGTCGATGAATTACCCATATAGAGTTTTTCATCATCCCCACGGTTGTGTAGAATGAGAATATAGATCTGTTTGCATAGATATGACGAGTTGCTCCAGTATCAATCCACCACTCATTGGGGTTTCCCACCATATTACACTCGGATATTATATCGCTCAGATTGATATCATCAACACCATTGGAAATCTCTTTCACCACATTTGCCTGAGTTTTTTGTCTTTTCTTGATTCTGCAGTCTTTGGCTCGATGTCTAGACTTTCCACAATTAAAACATTTGCTAACAAACTTCTTCAGGCCTTGGGTGAATCCCTCCCCAGAGTTATTAGACATTTTCCTCTTCTTGTTGGGTTTCGATCTTTCTTCAACAACATTGGCCCTTGAGACCTCCAGATTTCTACCAACTTTCTTCTCGGACGATCTATTATATTCCTCTATCCTCAACCGAACAATCAAGTCTTCAAGTGACAACTCCTTTCTCTTGTGTTTGACATAATTCTTGAAATCTCTCCAAGAAGGCGGCAATTTTTCAATAAAAGCAGTTACTTGAAATGATTCACTTATAGTCATTCCTTCAGCATGAATATCATGCATAATCACTTGAAGTTCTTGAACCCGACTTAAGATGGTCTTTGAATCGACTATCTTGAAGTCTAGAAATTTGTCGACAATGAATTTCTTCAATCCGGCATCTTCGGCTTTGTATTTCTTGTCCAAACTATCCCATAACTCCTTAGCCGTTTTCAGCGGGCTATAGACGTTATAGAGAGTATTGTCTAGACTGTTGAGGACATAGTTGCGACACGGGAAGTCAGAATGCTTCCATGCATCCACGGCAGCAAACTTTTCTTTATTTGTCTCTCCAACGTCCAATTTAGGACCATCCTCATTGAGGAATTTTGCCAAGTTCAAGTTTATGAGATAGAACAACATCTTTTGTTGCCATCTCTTGAAATCAGATCCGTTGAACTTTTCTGGCTTTTCTTCATGATTTGGAATAGGAGTAATCGGAGTCGAAGTTGAAGCCGAAGCCATTTCTTTAGAAAAAATAGAATTTACTAATGAAGGACGTAATAAAGAAAACTTACAAAGAAAACTTCGAGAACAAATTATATCGGACAACACGTGAGTATGTGAGCGACAACAATTCGGGAAAGACAACTATACGAAAGTTGTATTCAACACAAAAGCCCAACCGAACACTTTCTTCAAATTGTAAGCAGTATACGAAATATACAACCACACAGAATACTCACAATGCTCAGGTCTGATTCGGGTAAGCATAAGAAACAAACTACTCACAACGTTCACGAAAAGCAAAATACGTTTATCTCGAAAAACAACTCTTATAAATGTTACGATTGAAGTTCGAGAATGATCATTCGAACATCATAACAGAAAATCAATACACCACTGAACGAACGAAGAACATATTGTTCACAACAAAAAATTATACGAACTAAGCGCAAAAATAAGAAGTCCAATATAGGAATTTGTCTTAAGATTGTTGTCGGCAAAGTTCGTTTAAACATAAATAAGATTGAAAGACTAACTTTTAGCCAATGTAAACCGAGTATACAGAAAGTTGATCCGAGCCTAACAAATGTCTCTATGTCCTTAAGACAAAATTTTCCCCTCAATTTCGTACCCGAGAACGTTGGACAATTGTTTCCCAGGATAGAACGGATTGCGTTCCTCCGAAACGGTACTTCTTCAAAGGACTCCACCGAACGTAACTTTGCAAGATTATCGCACAGAATGTATGAGGGAAAAACAGGTATGCAAGTTTTGGAAGAAACCGAAAGTGTATGCTCAGTAAAAAATGTGTCCCTAAATGGCCTATTCGAGGACTATTTATCTTGGGAAAACGAAAAGCCACGAAGAGTCGCGAAGCTTGAATTCGGGCGGTAGTTTACATAACCGATTGACTCCTTACAAACAATTGCATTTGTTAGTTATTCTTTAAACAATTTTTTTTTCTTTCCGGACAATTGCAACTGTTCGTTCACGGACGAATGTCTAGAAATTTCCAGACAATTCCGTTCGGCTATGTGTCTGTTCGGAAAAAAAATAAAAGATTGATGGGCAAAAAATAAAATAGAAACAATGGAACATTAGAAGCCCGGAGCCGAGCCGAGCGGGCGGGTGGCGGCGTGTGCGGCCCGACTTAGTTTTGCGTAGGTCCTCTCCCGTCCACAAAAGTGAGCTGCCTCTTGGGGCCTAAACCCATTTGCAAAGTTCCAATATATAAACCCATCTCCCATCTATTTCTTATCCTATGTGGGACTCCCACACTTCTCATTCACACTTAAAAGGATTTAAGGGATAACATCCCCAACAAAGTCTACGTTTGAACAACACCCCCCCCCAAAAAAAAAAAATCCAAGTCTACATGATCGATGGTATATACTTGTACTAAATTGCATATGTTCGAAAATATTTTCATGAATAATTATGTGATTTTGGCGATATTATTAGGCGTGCTTAGCACTTTGCACCCTTGCGTGCACGGGACTAGATTTGGCATCAAATGGCGATTATAATTAATTATTTATTAAACTTTGAATTTACAATTATAAAGAAACCGACATGTCCTATTGGAACAGTATTGGTGCTCACAATATAGTTACTATCATTTCTTTATTAGTTAATTTCGGATTTTATTATTTTGCGTAACAATTATTAGGCACTCTTACTACCAAGGTTGCATATGTTCGAATAAATTTTTGGGAATAATCGTGCGATTTTGGTACGATTATTAGGGGAACTTAGCACTTTGCAGTCTTGCATGCATATGGACTAGATTTGACACAAATTAACCTTTATTATTTTTATTTATTAAAATTCAAATTTATAATGAAAAAATAATCGCCATGTCTTATTGAAATAGCATGACTGTTGACAACATATGCATCTAGTCATATTTTCACAAATAATTGCGTGATTTTGGCACTCTTTGCACTCTTGCGCGAACTTGGACCAGATTTGATACTGATCAAAGTTTATTATTTTTATATTTAAACTTGCAATTTCTAATTATAAAATGACCACTGTGTCCTATTGAAGCACCGTGACTATTCACAATATAATTACGCTTATTTTTAAATTTTTCGAATTTTGTTATTTTGCATAATAGTATTAGGCGCTCTTACCACCTTTGAATAGTTCATCTATCCAAACATACTTTTGTGAATGATTGCACATTTGGCGCAATTATTAGGTGCACTTGCACTTTGTAGCTTGCGCACACATAGACCGTATTTGGCACTAATTAACCATTATTATTATTTATTTATTAAAAGTCAAATGTGTAATTATAAATGCTGATGAATTTGTCAATTTTCTTTTCTAGCTTGAGTTTTATGATATGGTAGCTTGTCACTTGTTACCAATTGACTTGTAAATGCTTGAATAGGTAATGGCCTCACATGATATTTTTCTAGCATGACAATGTGTTTGTCAATGTTGTACATCTGTGCATTATGGAGCCCTTACAGACAAAGCAAGTGATGCCTTTTAGAAGCTTACCAACACAAGGAGTCAAATCTAGGTCTAAGTGATCGATGGTGTATGCCAAATGAATTTCGTCACATCAGTACAAATATAGTACTGGAACAAAGTTGTACAAATTTCATGTCTGAATAACATACTTTAGCCCTTGAATTAACGCTTCAAGTAAGCAACAACTATTGCATTTGTTATTTCAATCGTTTCAAGTAATCGAGCTATTGTTTCTTACTTCTATTTTGAGTAGTGCAGACTTTTCATGTACAGTTGAATTGTCCGGATGTTATAGCACTCTTTCTCCATTCCTTTAATTAGGAGTGAGCAAATTAAACCATCTAACCGGAAACCACACAGGCTAAACAGAACCGGCCGTGCAAGGCCTGTGGAGTGTCCAAATGTTAGGGCATCTTTTCAATGTTCCTTTAATTAATTGATCTTCTTTCTCTGAATGATACCTTAATCTTTCTCTAGTTGTAACTTATTTTGATTGAGGTGCATGAAATTTATATCTTTTTCTTGTACCGTATAGGCAATTTAGGACCATTCTGGATCCTTAATAGGCAATCACTCCTAAACCCGAATTTTTTTTTTTTAGGTTGGGTCGCAACAATGGCCATGAGCGAGCAGGCTATGAGAAATTGATTAAGTACCGTATTTTTCAATAAATAGATTAATTATGCTCTTATTTTGACATCAACCAAATATCATTACCATTTCACTTTTAGAAAAATGTGAATGTCTTATCACAGTATCAATTCTATTGATTTTTTTAATCACTATCCTTTGGTAGTGTTTCCCGAGGAAAAATACTTTTTTCTTTAATATCAAATTGTAGCTTATATGATTTTTCGATAATCACGGAAAAAATATTATGCTATTCACGTTAGCTTAATCATAATATTTGAGTTGTCATTTAAAACTTTTTAAAGTAATTGGGAATATACTATTTTGATATTCAAATATAAAGACCAATGAAGTTTACCAATTTAAAATACTTTCTCGCAGTGAAGAACGGGTGCATTGAGACCAAAATTTATCATTGTTAAAGAGTATATTGGATCAAAGATTTATCTTATAAGTTCGTATATTCTAACACTACATATTAGTTTTTGGGTTAATACTACGAAAAATCCTAAATTGATACACCTGTAATAAATTTATCCCAAATTATTTTTTTGACTACAAAAAACTCTAAACTAATATACTTGTGACAAATTTACCCAAAATTAGTACACTTGTGACAAATTTACCTTCCGTTAATCTTCGTTAAATCTAATCGTCAGATTGCTAAGTTGGGTGGCATGTGGCGGTTCACGGGTGTACCGGTTTACGATTTTTACCCTTTATTTATCATAAGTTTATCAATTTGGAGTTTTTCGTGGTATTCATCCAATTTACCGGAAGGTAGATTAAACATAAATGTATAAGTTTAGGATTTTTCTTGATCAAAAAAATTAATTTAGGGTAAATTTATCACAAAAATACTAAGTTAAGGTTTTTGGTGGTAAAAAAAATAGTTTGAGATAAATTTGTCACAAGTATACTAGTTTTGAATTTTTAGTGGTAAAAAAAAATAATTTCGGATAAATTTATTACATACGTATCAATTTCGGATTTTCCAATGATATTAACTCTTAGTTTTTGGTGCTGACTTGTTAACCATTTTCCGCACATTCTGAACGGAAATTGAATGGAAAGACTTAAAAATTGTCATAATATTAGTACCAATATTAGAACAATGACATAAAGAGAAAAGAAGAAGAAGAAGAAGAACAAAAAATCTCCAAAGCTACCAAAAAAAGTAGAAGTTGTCCTTTTTCACCCAAGACGAGAGCAACATGGAAACGCCCCGAGAAATGGGCGCGAATGGAAATATCAAAGCAGATTACCCGAGGCTAACAAGGAGATCATCAGGCTCGGCCAAGTCAAACTGGTGTTGCAAGCACAAATCTGGAAGGAAATACGAGAGGGACTCAACCTTCTGGTTCTGGTTGCAGCTGTGTGAGAAAGTGGAAGTCCCATCTATCTCTGACGGAGAAGCGGCGGAAGATCCACGTTCCCTGGGTTGTTTATGCTGCTGCCACAGCACCGCAACACTTCTCCCATTGAGAATGGCGAGCTGACATTTCGCATAACCGTCGGTCCATCAGGTTTTCTTTCTTTCTTTCTTTTGGGGCAATGAAACAGCGGAAGGAAAAGAAAGAAACAAGAACAAATCACCTCAAGTTCACATCAAGCAAGAAGGAGTTGTTGGTGTTCATAGAATCCGCAGTCGCCTGAGCTCTCATTTTGCCTATGACCTGCATGTTCCAAGCATGACCCGGTGCTGAGTTCCCAGAGGAATGATGGGTGTTCATAGGAAGAGTTAGAAGAGCCACTCACATCTAGCGACAAACCTCGCGTTCCGTACTTGTCGTCCCAAAACATGGTTCCAATGCGATATATTTGGGGGATGCTCAATTTCTAGCAAAAGCACACCCACTGGGTTTAGTATTCTGCAATTGCAAAATTACGTGGGGGTGGAGCACAGTCTTATTCTAGATTTGTAATTTTGTTAGAGCTGGAAACGGCAGTTTAATTATTTTATACACTACTTTTCGAAACAGCCAAGTCCCTTTCCAGATGCGTTTGCAGATACATGATATATACGATGGAGAGTTACCGGACAGAGTTCACTAGTGATCGCATCCAAAGATTTCTGGGCTTTTTGATGACAAACCTGCAATCAGGAAGCCACTTTAGTTATTCCATTTCCCGCCTTTTGGGACAGGCCGAGAATAAAACTTGGTGAATCTTCGTAAACTCACAAGAAATCCCACAGCTTGTCTTATATGTAGAAGTTCCTCCATTAGCAATGCTGCAGACTGTGAAATAGTTCAGAGGTTTAGTCGTAAATTCCTTCTTTCTTTTTCTTTTTTTGTCAATTTTTTTGTTTGGGGGGTTTGGGGTGGGGGTTTAGAAGAGGGTTTGGGAGAGAGAGAGAGAGAGAGAGAGAGGAGGTTGAACTCTCGACAGCCGGGTGAGACTTGCCTGTTCTGGAGCTTTGAGGCACCATCCCTCCAATTCTTGCAGACCAGTATTCAGATATTCCCCGTTGCTGAAGGAGCAGCACTCCCGACGAAGCAATAAGCTGATCAATATGATATCGCCATTAGTTATGTTGTTATCTCTAGAATGTGGCTATCTACATGATGGAGTCTAAAGGAAACCGACCTATTGAACAGTTGAACATTGATGAATGAGAAGACCTGAATATACATTTTTCTCGAGATCATCGAAGGTACCTGATAATACATGAGTTAGGAAAGCAGTACGTGGTTTTTCTCGAGATAAGAAATAATCAGCAGTAGGATGGATCAGTTCATCTCACATGATTGTGAGAGATTATGGATAAGTACTCGTCTAGTTTCTTGACAACGCTTTGCCAGCATGCATTTGACGTGTGCTGCTTAGCAACTATATTAGATTGCAATCTTTTTGATGACCCTCTAAATGGTCTCCCTCTTGCAGATCTTGGTGGCTGTCAGTAGTAATGCAGAATTGATTTACTGGACTGCCAGATTTGCAACAACTACTATCCTCAAGCTAAAATCAAGTGTTCAGATGCGCACCTGTATGCACAAGTTAAAAAATTGACTGATCTCTTTCTTTAGGCTATCGCGAATAATCCCATATAGTTTCTCAACGCATGCGGTCAACTGTTGTTTAAATAGTAGTGCCGGGTACTTGGCTTCTATTTTTGATTGCTCCAATGGTTTATCCATCATTCCACTGTAACCACTTGAAATACCCAAGCCCATTGTAGATGAATGGAAATCCTGTTTTAGCAACCAGCCCAGTAAATTTCCCCTGATATAGTGTGCCATTATTGAAGAGAATTTCCAAGAAAACATACCTGCGGCGTGGCACCAAATAACAAGGGAGGAATGTTCCTTGTACGATTTAAGGCCATAGAAGGCGAATTACTTGCTTTAATTGCATTTTGTAGAAGAAAGAGAAGAGTGGATGTTGTTGAGAGCCAATATGCAACATTGTCGATGCTATCTTGACTCTGAGGAAATAGAGGAACATTAGTCAAATCATGTTAGACACTAGACGTGCATAAAAATAAATCGGTCATTAACACATTAGAAACTGCCGCTTCTACTTAAGATGCCATCATTGTTAACTGCTTGCTGAATACCACCTCGAAAGATGATCGTATGGCCTGAATAATCCTGTCAAATAAATTTGTTTTATCTGCTTCAAAGGCTCTCCATTGAAGAAGTGATGTGAACACAATACACGCAGCTTTTGATCTGTCATTGTCGAATTGCTTCTCTTCCAATAGAATTTTTATTAATATGTCATGGTTTTCCTGTTTATGCAAGGACATAAAATGGTTGCATTAGAATGAGAATGGTGAGGTAGTTTTGGCATAATGCCTAAACTTGCATATGGTAGCTAATACCTGCTGCCTCTCTGTTAAGAATCTTTGTGTTGACAGAAGGGAGACAAACTGTCCTGACTCCTGCAGGCAAGGAATTTTTTAGGTCTTCACAATCCAAAAGAAGATCTGCTTTTCTAGTTTTATAGTTGAACCATTCTCAGAAAGATGTTCATACTTTTGTTCCATTATCTTCATCTGTTAGATGTCCATTTTCCTGAATCTGCACCAATCCCCTATGGTGTTTAGTGACTGTGAGTCCTTGTATAAGAATAGGGCAGATAGTAGTGAAGCATACCTTAACATCCGTTGATTTCCTTCTGCAGACAGATGTTTTCTCCGTTTTGGCAACATTCTTCGGGAGGATTTCATTTTCTGACTCCAAGTTGAGAATCGTGGTCTTCGAGCTGCAAAAAGGGAACTTGGATTCTTCTTAAGATGGTAGCAAATGATAATGAACTGCATTAAAATTCCAGGCTTGAGAGCTAATCAAAGACAGGTCCCTACTACAAGCAATAAATCTTCTTTTACATGTAAGGACTGATCAAGGGGATAGACACATGGATTGATGGAGTCTGTGTGCTGTAGTATCAAGATGCAATTGCATGACGAGGCACGATACAAAAATAGATGAAAAAGATATGAAATTGGAAACATGGAACTAAAATGTGTGCCATAGCATAAGACAACATACATAAGCAGCTTTCGTTTTTGGTGTTGTGGTTTAACCATTTCATTCGTTCAATGACGGCACTAATGATATTGTAAATCAATCCAGTCAGCTCTTTCTCGGTAATCAGCACTAATCTCTTTGTATTGTAACAACAAATAGAGGTGCACCTAAAAATGTGATTCCACAAGGCTATGTTCTTACCCACGCACTTCATCCGATAAATTCTCCTCTATCGGTGCAACCAATACTTGCTGCCGTAGAACACGATTTTCTGATTCAAGGTTGTACAAATTCAGTTCCAATCTAAGATGCATAAACAAGAGTTGGTCAAGTGCAGTTTAAGATCTAGTGACATAAATTTCAATTGCTTTTGCTTGACTACCTTTCCACAGTCTCCTGAAGTTGCATTGCTCTCTCCTGAGCTTCAGCAGCTTCTTTTACCCTTTCTCTGTTCTCTGCTTCAACTTTCGAATTCTTCCTCTCAAATTCCTTCATTCTCTGCCTCATTTCGTCCAGTTCACTCTGTGTAGCAATAAGCTTTGTTAGGTTTTTTTTTTGGTAAGGAACTTTGTTAGGTTTTCAACTGTATTATAAATGAAAACTTTATGTAAGTGTCATCGAGCTTCTGTGCAATCTTGAGCATTGCAATCTTCAGGGCATCTGTCTCAAGTAGCCTAATGAACGGGCAAAAGACATAGTGTCCCATTACTATGCACTTATGTCAAGCATCATTTATAGTTTTTCTTATCACTTGGTGAACTGTATACCCTCGGGGACTCATCTAATCAATAAAGTACATTCACATTATATAACAACATGATATCCCATGATCCCTAACTACTTAATATTTCTGGGCAATATATAGTCAATGGTCACATTTTTAGTCCCGGGTAAAGATGGTATCTTCGATCCCTAATGAAAGAGAGTGCAAAATAACCTCCTTCAATGATCAAATTATCTTAGCTCCTCGATAATCTCAGTGATGGTGCATCTTCAGCATACCCTTTATGCTTCCAGCGCCAGAAAAATGAATCTGTACCACTTGTAGAGTGAGGTCTGAAGCTAAGTACAGGAAATTACCTCCAATTCCATACTGTGATTTCTCTGCTGCTCCAATTTGGAATCATCCACTACCGCTATCTCCTTTATGATAGGAGGAGCTTGTTCAATAGCTAACTTTACCGCTTCTTTCTCACGGATGACCGCAGCATGCGCTTCATCTAGCAGGCTTCGCATGTTGTCCAAAGCATGTTGTAGCTTCTCAATTTCTTGGCGTTTGGTTTCTTCCAAGTCAATCTACAATAGAACAGGTATGTCCATAATTAAATGATGCAAAGAAAGAGTATCTCTAGGTGTACGAAATAATTTACCAAGACACATGCTCCTTGGCATGAATAAAACATACTTGTTGGTCCTATGTGGCTGCAAACTAATCTAACATTCGTCCAGTTTGCTACATGCCTTATGCGAAACTTTTAGTGAAAATTTTGCATCTGTAGCAACAGCAAAATGTGCAAGTGCTTACCCCTGTCTACTCTACACCAGAAGGATAGCCTGGCGAAGCGAGTCTAACTAAAATGATGAAAGATTACTGGATTTCGAGACCTCTATTTGTTATGCCATGAACTATAACAACGACCAAAATTTAACTATTGGAATGTGGTTGCCCCTATCTAATAACCGGAATGCATAATGTGCTACCATAATAGAGAGGGAAATGCTATTGAGACTACACGTCAGGTGAACTCAGATAATAGAGAGGGCAATGCCATAGAGACTACAAGTCAGGAGAGCACAAGGTACTTTAAGATTGCCTCTTGCATATGTTTCATGATCTGATTGTATTGAAGCTTCATCCAAAACAATTCAATATGCTATACCCTCAAGTGCTTTTCAAATTCTAACCGCCACGTTAACTCGTCTACACGCTTCTCAAGCTTGTCCTTAGCTTCCTTAAGTGCGCCTGTTTCTCTGGCAGCCTGCATTAGAAGCCTCTCTTATATATATTGGAATACTAGTTTAGTTTTTGAAGTAGATACAATAAAAGCTTGAACCTTACCATCCTTAGCTTTTTAAGCTCCTTTCTAGCTAATTTTGCTCTCCAGAGACATTGAAAAATAAGAGTTGCCTTCTTGAGTTGTGAATAACCGAGAAGAGCTTCATATCTTCGCCATTGTGTCTACATGTATAGGAAAGAGTTGATGTTAAAACAAAAGGAAGTTGGACCACCTTGAATCTCAATTTTTTTGCAAAAGTTCATTCAAATTATAACTATGACCCGGTGTGGGGCAATAAGGAACTCATGATCATTTATTAGAAGAAGAAGAAGAGGAAGAAGAAGAAGAGGAGGAAGAAGAAGGAGAAACTTATGTTGATTAGAAAAGAACTTACAGCAGCAGCAGAAGAAGAAGAAGAAGAAGAAGAAGAAGAAGAAGAAGAAGAAGAAGAAACTTATCTTGATTAGAAAAGAACTTACAGCATGGTCGTGCCCGAGAAGTTATCTACCCAGACTACAAGAAGTCTATCAAGTATATGTCTGCTCCACATAAAAATTAATGAAAGAAAATTTTATTTATTTAATGCGCATACAATACCCTTGTGTGGAAGCAACAATTTTCATCTTTCAAAATATGATGGGAGACTACTAAATTCTGATTCTGCATTGTTGCACTGTGTCTTCACTGTAATTCCATAACTAAAACAAAAAAAATATTTTGCGCTTCCTGATTGTTATGCTGACCAATACCCTTTCATTATATGGAAATTTTTCTTGCCCGAGATAGGGTTAGATTTTCAAATGGACTGTCACATCTGTGACAATGTGCAACTCTATGGACTACTTCTATTTTTTTTCAAAATTGCTAGGGGACCTTATGCTGGTTATATTTGATGCTATTGCCGAGTACAATAATAGCGTATTTATAATTTGTATTCTCTAGTATTAAGTGACATTATATAACAGCTCCAGTAGTGCTACTGGGCAAATGGTCCAGTGGCATGGGATTGGGAGGAGGAAGGGCTAAATTAGGAGTTCGGAAACCCAGGAAAGGGAAAAAAAAAAAAAGGTTGGTTGGTAATTTAGCACGATTCTATTGTCACAAAAGACCCATAAATTTACTCGTCACTGAACTCGCCTCACCAATATGGACATTGCTCCGGTTCATACCTGTTGTCTGTTTCCCCAGTGTCATTCAATCATACACAAGCCTTATAGATATTATTGCAGTTGAAAGTCCAAGCCACGCAGTACCTGGACTAGAATTGCAGCTTTTGTTCTTCGTATATAGCTATATTCTTTTCGTGCCTCCATTGCTCTTAATCCACTCTGAATAACTATGGCCGACTCTTGCAAATGAATGTAAATTCTTCTTGAGACGTGAGCCCTTGCATACTTCTGTATGCAAATTGAGGCAGCATCCCTCCGCCTATGTTGATACAGCTTGCGCGCAAGTTGGCCTGCATTGAGGGGGCAAGAGGTGCATCTTGTAATTTATTTTGTAAGAAATGCTAATTCTGTCCATGCACATCAAAATTTTGAAAGGCTCCTAATTTTCCACTTATATGGCGCCTTTGGACAAGATGAGCAATTTTTACTGGCTCACTTGTACTTCTGTTTTACAAGCTCCCTTCAGCAGTCTATTTACTGCATCCTCAGGTTACTTATAATTAGGTTGACAGAAAAGAGAAACATTGAGGGAAAAGTAGCAACCTCTCCAATGTTTCTGCATACACATTGTAGCCCTTCGCATAGAAATGAAGTCTTTTCTTGTCAAATATGTCAGGATTTGCCTCTGGATGAGTCTTGCAGCATTAGTCAAAACTTCAGTTCTCCGTGCATCCAACTCGGCCATCTGTCCAGCCCTAAGAAACATCTTCGTTTTCCCAATCTGAATGCAGTATTAAGGGGAAAGAGTAAATACATAAAGAAAAAAAAAACGATCTGTAGACTTCATTCTGTATATGGAGTTAATGGAGTACCTGATACCCCTTTAGGCACATCTTGTCACAGATGGCTATACAGGCAGATTTCTCGTGGGATCTGTGCACAAGGAAGCATCATGGTTGTTAATGTGAGAATCAAGATTTATGAGCTGCAGCTGGTGTAGAGTACATATATGATTTAACTGTGAAATCACGCTTAGCACATTGGGATTAGCTATGTTGCTGGATCTGGTATTTCACGTATCAACTTCAGTAATTTAAGATGTGATAAGCATACCCTTCTGAAAGGTCAGGCACAAGCATTCCAAAACGGTCCAGAAACTCATCAAATGTCCTTTTTGTGGGATAGCCCGCACAACTTATCCGGATAGCCTCTAAAACGCCCTGAAAAATTTGTGTCAAAAGAATATGTCCATTTTTAGGATAAACTGAACTTAAAGGACAAACCCTATTTAGTGAGGTACAGGCATATCAGAACTACCCCGCATCTCAATTGATTTAAGATGTTGAGATTCTCGAAGATTCCTGGCTTCAAAACCGTATTTGGCTTTACACATCTAATGTAATGAGGTTCCGTTGTACTCAAGGTCTCCATCAAAGCTTGTAATTGTTGCTGGAAGTAGTCCGAAAGTAAGCTCAGTATGCAGATTTGTCAAACTGCAGTAATGTGCATCTATTATGTGGCTAGTCCAGTTACCTTACCTTGAAACGAGTACCAATCGAGGAGAACTTGGACTGCTTTACTGCCTCCTCGTGCAAAGGAGGAAAAAGATTCGAAACAAACGAACACTTGGAAGCATTTAGTAAAGCTTGGTGTTCTGCTACCACATAATCCTTGTTTTTATCAAGGAATTGATCTGCTTGATACGTAACCTATTGAAAGCAAATCTAAGTGATTATAAAATTTTAGCTTTCAAAGAGGGAGAGTTAGGGGGAAAAAAAAAGCAGGAGCTCGCTCACATCTCCAGCATAATGATTTATTGTGAAGTCTGTTCGAGCAAGTTTAGGCTTGCTGAAACGCTTGTTGCCTTTGTAAGTCTGATACATTTTCTGTGCAAATGTCTCGTGGGTCGCTTTGGGGAACATGCTGCAGAATGACTGGAAACTTAATTCCAGGTTATATATAGACATCCTTATTGTTGTATTTCTTCTTAATTCACAGGTAGAAGCAACATAGAGTAAGGGAAAGACTCTGCTGCTATCAACGAGGAAAAAACACAGATTCTAATATTCTCGTGCTAACAAATTTTTGGGACTCATGTAAGAAAATCATCACAGTGAATTAGGAAAAACATACCAGGCTTCATCAAGAAGTGCAATTATACCCCCAGGTTTCTGCAGATAAGAATTCTTTCTTTTTTTTGGTCAAAACAGATAAGAAATTAAAGGGCACAATTTTCATCTGAGATTATTTTTCTTTAGTTGCAAAAGGTCATTGAAATGGGTACCTTCTCTAAGAGATCTAGCACATCCTGGTTGTCAACAAACTCCACATAACTCCAGTCGATCTCCTCTCTCGTGTATTCTTCTTGTTCCATCTTGAATACATGCTGTTAATAAAATTTCTATTGTTTCAGGGGAACTCAATTAGATAACACTGAACCTCGTATTACAAAGTTTAAACTTTTACCTGGTTGAAATGCTGTTGCAACTTCTCATTTGTTAAGTTGATACATAGCTGCTCAAAACTAAGAGATGTGTGACTCGTTAGATATTTATTCTAGGAACTTCTATTTGCAGGTTTCAAGATGTATCATGTTGCTATCTACCTGTTGATTTTGAAGCTCTCAAAGCCATAAATATCAAGGACTCCTATCAAGTTAGCTGCTTTTGGATCTTGACCAATCGACACGTTTATCTTATCCACAATCCTGCCAAGGTTTAATTAATTCGGCAATAAATTTGCCCCCACAAAATACAGGCACAACAAGATACAGTAATTGAAAGAAGTCTCACTTGACAACCAACTTAATGAAATTCATTTTCTAGTCGAAAGTTTTTGCTTACCAATCGAATAGTCTGGAGTACACTGTCTTTGCCAACGCATCGCGACTTAAGGTAGCTAACTCGGGATCAAGTGGTTTCGTAATGTTTCCATCTGGAGTTACTATGACACGCTTGCAGAGGGAGTCCTCTAAGGCCTTCTCATTGCACCTGAACAACACAAGTGTCAAAGACCACGTGTTACCATCTTTAGGGGAAATGGTAAGGAAATCTAGTGTTGGTACTTCAACATGTAAAATAAGCTGACATTAGTAGCTCTGCTGCTGTTCGAAGATGATATGATGATTTCTCATCTTTCAGTCTGGAGGAGTCTACTTCTTTTCCCTTTGTGAAATTAACATTTCCGAGATGGAGAATTGCAGCTACTACTCGAAATATGGCATCCTAGCAAGAGGAAAACCTCTCACTGTTAAATTCTGTGTCTCAATTCGATCATGGTAATAGTTTCAAATGCAGCATACCTGTTCATCCTGGCTGATCCCTACAATATCCATAGCATTTCTTGTCTCCAAGTACTCTCTTGCGTCATCCACATTTGCCACTTCATAAGAATTCGACTGATTTAGGTAATGGAATGTTCTCGGATCTCCCAGCTTAAATTTCACTAGATCCTGCATAAAACAACAGCCAGCCAGATTCTCTTATTGAAAATTATAGAGAAGATGATCAGAATTCAGGAGGAATGTTTGCAAAAGATGGCCAATAGCAGCATATTGTTTATTTCACCTCCGTTGGTGCTGCACATAACATGTAGAAACAATGGTAGTTTCTTTCTGGATCTGATACTTGGCAAACCCGCGATCTTTCTAGAAGATATGTACGAATTGCAGCACCCGAGATCTTGCCATGCTTATCAAACTGAATTTCGACAAATTTACCAAACCGACTGTGGAAACCGTTAGATTTGATTTCTAATGCTATAGTCTGAAGAAAGGAACTAAAGATGCCAGTAGAAGGAAAATAAGGTGGAGAGTGTTCTAATGCGATCTTTCAGAAGATGTACCTGGAATTGTTGTTTTTAACTGTTTTGGCATTCCCAAATGCTTCCAAGACTGGATTGGACTGGAGAAGGAGAACATCAGATTAGTATGCGACATCATTGAGCTAGCACTAGCCTGCACCCATCAACTTGGGGAGGAGGAATGGATCAAGATGAACAGATACCCTGCAATATTGAAAGGACAGAAAGCATTGGAACTCACCTCCAAAACCTGTTGTTCCACTGTTCTTCTTTCGGAGTTGGATCTACCTCCCATGAAGGCCAGGTACCTCATAAGCATTTTGGTTGTCTCAGTTTTTCCAGCTCCACTCTCTCCGCTAACTAAAATGGATTGGCTTTGCTGCTCATATATCATTGCCCTGGTAATATGGGAAAGAGATGGCTATGTGACAGTAAATTTCCAATTAATGCAACGTCATGTGAAAAGCTTTTTGAAGCTCCGGCCCTGCCAATATACCTATAAGAAGTGTCGGCGACTGCAAAAAGATGGGGACTTAGCTCTCCGAAGGGTGCTCCCTTGTATTGTTGCATCATCTGAATGTCATACAAGTGTGGCAGTCTCCGGAAAGGGTTCACTGCTATTAGGATATTGCCCGTATATGTCTGCTCATTATCACTGACAGGTCGGTCAAACTCATCCAGATTGCCCTTCGGCCAGCATATGCTTATATTTTAATGGAGAATAAACTCACATAGATCTCATTGAGTGCGAATCTGCATGCAAGGTTGTGGAGGACTCCTGGTTCATGGAGGTAAGCTAATTTAGTCATGTCATCGACCCCGGCTGGTGGTGCCTCCGTGTCTTTTGGATATATGTTTGAGACATCTGTAACCACCTGGGACCGATGTAAAAAAGATTTAAGTCAGTTGGATTACGGAAGACGGTGATAATGGTGATGATGGGGGAAGGCAGGCAGGCAGGCAGGCAAGTGCATACAGTGTTGCCATGGGAGGTGGTAATGGTGGCTTCTCTGTCATTGAGGGCCTTGACTTCTCCATCAACCCAGGCTAGCTCTGCATCATCAACCCACACCTGGGATCCAACGGCAATGTTGACGGAAGTCCCCTGGATGGTGAAAGCTAAGTCCATTAGAGAGAAGCAAGTAGGAGGGAAGAGCAGAGTATGTTAACAGGGATGCTATTGCTTTACCATGCTGAGACTGAGAGTCAGTGTAGGAACGCGATCATCAAACTTGTGCAAATCAAGAACAAGATAGAAGGTAGGGGGAAAGAGTGTTGCATTGAAAAAGAAGGTAGCAAAAGCAGAGTCGGCAAAAAGGGAAAAGCACAAAAGGAGGGAACAGCAGAGGAGAGATCACACCCCCACCACTTTGCTTTGAGGAAGAGCTGATCTGGCAGGGGAACGGTGCATGCAAATGCAAATGCAAATGGGATTCATCATTGATGATGATGATGACTCGATGCTTGAGCCACAAGGTTGCAAGCTCACTCTGGTTTTCCTACTGCACCGGACTGGACCCACCCACTGCTCTGTTTGGACTTGTTTTATTTACACATCTCAGCTCAGGCGATCTGTAAAGTAGGACATACTTAAACCACAACCCCCCCTCACTGCTGCCAGTGCCTGCGGATTGAACAGTCAGATCAAAAGAAAGAAGATCATGATTTTCTGCCTTTGCTTTCTCAATTCTTTATTGTTAAAAATATCGATTTCATGTACCAATTGTAATATTTTTGATATTACATTAAACTGATTAGGTTAATTACCCGTTTTCCTTAGGTGGTGAAATTGTACTTAAATTTCGCATTCGTATCACATTTTTCCTCGGTGCTTGCCTCATCATTATTTTCGTAAAAAGAAGGAATTATCAGTGTGTATTTTAAATCGCCATAATAGTGAAAGATGGAAATGTATGCGAAACCCACGCAGCCCTCCAAATAATAGGTTTGCCAAACGAGGTGAAGAGAATGGGAATCCTCGAGTTCACTCCTTATAATCAAACAGGTCAGTAAGAAAAATGGAGTATGGGGTTCACTTAGAGTCAGAGGGCCCATCGGTTGAGACACCCTCCAATGGCCCAACCACCTCCATGTCGCCTATGGAGCTCCCATGGTAGACAGTTACTAGGACTAGGGCTTGTTCAATAGCCCACGTCAACATCTAATGGTACCAAAAGAGACAAGCTCACTTATTAGAAGCTACGTTCAGTCATCCAGATTTTTAGTCGGGATATGACTCGAAAGCATATGATAAGAAATTTAGAGATTTGATCATATCTCATCTGCCGTTTGATGGACTCTGGATTTAAAGTTGGATATATTTGTATACTATCTTATCCATTGTGTTGGTGGAAACTGGATGTCAGTATAATGATTCTTGACTTGCACCATTCGGTTGCTCTTCTTTGGAGCTGATGTGGCGGATCTCCAACCGTTCATTGAGGCCGTCGAGTCGGAGCTCGAGGAGACAGCCGCCAGGAACTACCGCAATGGGGATGAGAGGCGGTGGTAGGTCAACAAGTTGCTGAGAACGTCATGTACTTGAATTGCTGGGGTCATACCCGAAATGTTGAAAATTTTCCATGGAAGTGATTTGATCTATTTATGGAGATGTGGGAATGAAAAGGGAAGCCTAAAAGATGAAAAAAATGAAACGGGGAGGCTCTGAGTTGACCCGAGGTTGACCAAGTTTGAGTGGTCAAAATGTTTGGCACGTGACGAGACAATGAAACATTAAAAATTATTGGAGTGTGGGAAGGGAAGAAGATAGATTACATAACCAAGTGGTGGGGGTTGTGAATTTGTTGTTATAAATTCCTTGAGAAATGAAAAGAAAGAAAAGAAAAAAGAGATATTCTGTCCGATAAATATGTGAATTGCTTTGTTTTGCTTAATTTTTGAGTGGTGGTACATGGGATCCTTTCCATGCACAATCCAGGAAGTATAGTGATCTTGATTTAGTTTGAGATTCTAAGACATCCAAAAACAAATCAAGATAGTTTGCCACATATAAAAGAAATAAAGAATGTGAAGCCGAGGAGGAGGGATTCGACCGTGGAGTTGATGGGCCAAAGAAAGGGAAGATGAATCAGATCGGGACCACCACTAGCAGCTTCACCTCCACTGGAGAAGCTACCCACCGCTGCCAGAGAGGTGGCTCGCCGTAATTAGAGAGGTGGCCCGCCGCAATCGCAGAGGCATCCTATTGCTAGAGAGGAGGCTAGGCGTGGCAGAAAGGCGGATGGTGCATGATGGAGATGTTGGGCCTTCTTTATTTTTCTATTAATTGGTCTAGCCCATTTGTTTTGTTGGAAAAGGTCTATTACATCTAGGGTAACGTAGCAGCAAAAGAACGTGAGAAAAAACGCAACAACAAGAACGTAAGAGAGAGCAGAAGACGGACGTGGGATAGCAGTAGTTTTCTGAAAAACAAATCTGTCCAGCAACGATCAACTCAACGATCGGAGGTTCATCCATGGTCTAATCGGGCTGAAATTTGCTAGCGGCTTCAGGACATATTGATCTTGATTCTGGACGGTTGGATCGTGATTTGAAGGTGTCTACTGCGGCTTTTCATGGGTGACCTCGAGCTGCGTTTTTGGGAGTGTTTTTTCATCCGTTTCTCTTGTTAAAGGTGATGTTGATGCTTGATCTTCACTTATAGTTTTTGGGATTTCATTGTTGCTGAATTTAGCTAGGTTTATGCCTAAACTATCAATAGTGGAGATTTGGGTGGACTTCGTGAACGGTCTCGTGGTTTTTATCCTTCGTATTGAAAGAGTTTTCCATGCAAAAATTTCTGGTGTCATTTTTCTTTTCGGTTCGTATATTTCCATTGGTTGTGCTCGATTCAATTTCTCACGGGTTTAGTCAAAGAGGGAAATCTATCTGCTGTTTTTTCCAACATAGTGGTATCAGAGCAAGGTTTTTTGACTAAACTATGGAAGCGATTTGAGCAGGATGGTTAGTTTGAATGGAAAGAATTATCATGTATGGAGAGTCATTCGCCTTCGAGAAAATCAGAGTTGCTAGAACTGGTGCATTCGGATGTTTGTGGTCCAATAAAACCACTAACACTTGGTGGTGCAGCCTACTTTGTAATCTTCATTGATGACCATTCAAGAAAATTATGGGTTTATTTTTTGAAGGCGCAAGATCAAGTGTTAGGTGCATTCAAGCAATTTCAAGTTTCGGTTGAAAGGCAGATCGGAAAAAGGTTGAAATGCATTTGTTCGGATAATGGTGGTGAATACATCGGACCATTTGGTGAATATTCCAGGAAACAGGGGATTTGACATTGGAAGACACCTCCTAAAACGCCTCAATTAAATGGCGTAGTAGAAAGAATGAATAGAACATTGATTGAGAGAGTCAGATGTTTGATTTCAAATGCAAAATTGCCAAAATCCTTTTGGGGTGAAGCTTTGAGTACAGTGGTACATGTTATCAACATTTCTCCCACTGTTACTTTGGATGGTGATGTTTTGGATAAAGTTTGGTTCAAAAAGGATATTTCGTATGACCATCTAAAGGTGGTTGGCTGCAAAGTTTTGTTCATGTTCCTAAAGACGAGAGATCCAAGTTAGATGTCAAGACACGAGAGTGCATCTTTCTTGGTTATGGTTTTGATGAGTTTGGTTACAGACTTCATGATTCGATTGCAAAGAAAATTATCAGAAGTCGAGATGTGGTGTTCATTGAGAATGAGACAATTTGGGACATTGAGAAGATGAAGAAGACAGATTCCCGTGATTTTGATATGTCGATTGATACTAGCTCAGCCCCACCTTTTGAGTTGCATGACCAGTTACATGATCAAGTTGAAGATGGTGTTCAAGGTCGGACTCCGGATCAACGGGTTCGGGGTTAAACTCGGAATGATCGGTAGGTTCAAGATCGGACTCGGGGTGATCAGCAGCATTCAGATGACGTTGATGCTTAAGAGATTGCACCATTAGCTCCACCAACTACTGCTTTGAGGAGGTCTACCGGAGATCGCACCCCATCTACTAGTACTCTTCTCGTGAGTATGTTCTATTGACAGATGCAGGTGAACCCGAAACTTTTGAAGAAGCGAGAGAAGATAATAATAAGAAAGAATGGTTTGATGCAATGCATGATGAGGAAGACACTGCATGACAATCATACTTTTGAGTTGGTGGTATTACCTAATGGCAAAAGAGCTTTGAAGAACCGATGGGTTTACAGATGGAAGCAAGATGAGACGACTTCACATCCTCGATATAAAGCCCGATTGGTTGTTAAAGGCTTCAATCAGAAAAAAGGAGTTGACTATGATGAGATCTTCTCACCAGTTGTGAAAATGTCTTCAATTCGAGTTGTTTTGAGTCTAGCAGCTAGTCTTGATCTTGAGGTTGAGCGGATGGACGTGAAGATTGCTTTTCTTCACGGTGATTTGGAAGAAGATATATACATGGAGGCAGAATTCATCACAACAACCGAAGCATGCAAGGAATTGCTTTGGATGAAAGAGTTCACTCATGAACTTGGTTTCACTTAAGAAAGGTATGTTTTACTTTGTGATAATCAAAGTGCTATACATCTTGCAAAGAATTCCACTTTTCATGCTAGGTCAAAGCACATTGATGTGAAGTATCACTGGATACGAGAAACTTTGGAATCCAAAGGGTTGGAACTTGAGAAAGTACACACAGAAGATAATGCTTCAGATATGATGACAAATGCTCTCACCAGAGAGAAGTATGAGTTTTGTCGGCGCCAGGCCGGCATGGATTTCTATTGAGTTCTTCTGTTTTGAAACTTCCCTCAATGGGCTGGATGGGGAGATTTGTTGGGCCTCCTTTATTTTTCTATTAATTGGTCCAGCCCATTTGTTTTGTTGGAGAGGGTCTGCTACATCTAGGGTAACGTAGTAGCAAAAGAACGTGAGAAAAAACATAGCAACAAGAACGTAAAAGACAGCAGAAGACAGACGTGGGACAACAGCAGTTTTTTGAAAAACAAATCTGTCCAACAGTGATCAACTCAACGATCGGAGGTTCATCCATGGTCCAATCGGGCTGAAATTTTGTCAGCGGCTTCAGGACATATTGATCTTGATTCTGGATGGTTGGATCGTGATTTGAAGGTGTCTACTGCAGCTTTTCATGGGTGACTTCGAACTGCGTTTTTGGGGGTGTTTTTTCATCCGTTTCTCTTGTTAAAGGTGATGTTGATGCTTGATCTTCATTTATAGTTTTTGGGATTTCATTGTTGCTGAATTCAGCTAGGTTTGTACCTAAACTATCAATAGTGGAGATTCGGGTGGACTCCGTGAACGGTCTCATGGTTTTTATCCTTCGTATTGAAGGAGTTTTCCACGTAAAAATTTCTGGTGTCATTTTTCTTTTCGGTTCGTATATTTCCATTGGTTGTGCTCAATTCAATTTCTCACAGGTTTAGTCAAAGAGGGAAATCTATCCGCTGTTTTTCCCAACAGGAGAGGGGGTAACTTGAGCGTGCAATTTATGGCATTATGATTAAGAAAAATCCTATTCGACTCTATCCCAACCCTCTAGGATTATTTTATCCTGGCTATATCCCTTATATGCCCCTTTATCATGTCTGGACAATTACCAAGCATAAGATATGATAAAACATATCATATCCTCAGTTTTATCCGGACCACCAAACGCGGCAAAAAAAATCACAAAAGTCACGTCTATAAGTCTTTGTTACCGAAAAAGAGTTTGTTTGAAGTGATCTTTTTTTTATTTTATTTTTTATTTCGTGAATTTTGCTACCGCAGGCACCTTAATCTTTTTTTTAATGGATATTTAAAGGTTCCAAGATATTTAATCAGTCTTTTAAATTCCGGCGGAAGATGTCATGGTGTGGCGTGCTCTGTTTATAAAATTTGCCCGAGAAGGGAAGCTGCCGGCTGGGCGTTGCCTGGGACGCTACTGCCGAGGAGTGCCTTGTGTCTGTCCAAAAATCCATAAAATTGAAATCCACGAGGATGAGGATATTCTGTCCTGTTTGGTTCCCTTACGATGTCGTGTTTGTTGAACGTGCATGCTTCGTCCATGACAAATTTTCCAGGCCCTAAATTCCTATCATCGACTCGGAACCTAAACGACGAGCTATGCTTCGTACGACTCATTTTAATCAGAATTCCCAGCTCCTGAAGTGACACGCTGTCCTTCCCTGCTATTAAATGAAGTCCTCCTCTCTCTCTCTGCTCGCAAGCTCTCTTGTTCAAAAGGGGCACACGTCAAAGTCTGAAGCAGAGGAGAAAAGTGAATACGTGAGTATCTACCTCTAATTCCCGATATGCTTTCTGTAGAGAATTTGTTGAAGAGAGCCCCTGCACGTCTTTGATTAAGAGAAGATGACAAATTTCAACATATCATATGTTCCAGTGTTTTGTGTTAACTAAAACTTTCTTTGTAAAGTATGCTATGTTTGTGGTTAAGGATTGGATTCTCATACATGAATATAGAGCGGTATTTCATGTGCTCACAATTTATCTACCTTGGTGGGCGTCCTTTTGACAAGTGTTTTAAAGACACTCGTTTGTCGTTAACATGGCTATTTCCACCTTTATCTTAGTAAAGGGCGACGTAATTACATTTAAGACGAGGCCACTATGAACAGTTTGCATTCAACTTAACCGTGTTCGTTTTTCTTAGGCCATGTAGATGTGTTTCTGCTTAATGCATAAGGTAAATAAGAATACACATTGATTGTTGATAGGACAGTGTTATAGTCATTTCAGATGAAAAGATACCTTCTTATTCTCATTCTATGGAAGCAAAAGGTGTAGGATTATGCATGATTTTGTACGGTGTGATCTGAAAACTCTGATAAATAGTCAAATCTTGCAGCCAACCCCCCCTCTAATCCCAGCATGATCTGCATTCTGCCAAGCAGAATAACCTTTGGGAGAGAAAATATAACTTCTTAGATAGGCTTGAGTTATCTTAAGAATTTTGTTCAGCTGAGTGCACGCGCAGTAGAGGTAGCACGAAAATCGGAGATACTGAATGTGCTATTTTTGCGGCAGCTGCAGAGAAGCAGAGAAGCAGAGAGAGAGATGGAGGCGATTACTGGAGAAGTGAGAAGAATTAAAGTCCTTTACTTCCTCAGGCATGTCCGTGGGACTGGTGGCGGGGTTGAGCAGCCTCACCTGTTTTGCGCCTATCATAGCAGCAGCAATGACCTCCTATTGAAAGGTTCATCATCGCTTCCAATCCCTTTTTCCGGGCCGTCTACTACTACTAGCAAATTGTACTACGTCTCAATTGTTCACATGCTTGTATTAACCTTCTTTTCCCTCTATTTTCTCCTCGATGTAAGATATTAAGAGGTGGCTTGCGGATTTGAGAGGAAGCCACTTGCCCGAGGCCTTCTCTTGGTCCTACAAAAGGTCAATCCGCACCTACTGGCCAGACCGACTATCTATTTTCTTTGTGAAAACTATGGTGGATCTCTCCCGTCTGAAGAATCATGACTGCTGACTATAATCGGTTTGGCTGAAAATGCAGGAGGTACAATATGGGATTCATTTGGCAAGACGTATTGGATGACGATCTTGTGATGCCTATCTCTCGTAATGAGTATGTCCTCCAAGGATGTGAAAAGGTTGCCCTCCCTTCACCTGGTACCCAACTCAACTCACTTTCGTGTTCTTTCCAGTATCAGTTTATCGTTCCTCGTTCACTAGTAGCACGTGACATGTAGACATAATTAAAAGGTGCAATTTTTAGTTCATGTTCAGTTTCTCCTTCCATTTCTCTCTCTCTCTCTCTCTCTCTCTCTCTTTATATATATATATATATATATATATATCTATATCTATACATTTTATTCCAATGTGTTTTATGTACTAAACGCTCAAGTTTTTCTTGAAACAGAGTCTCGTTCACAAAAAGATGAAGCATCATCCGCTGGTAATAAGGTATCCAGTTCCAGAGAAGAAATTAGAGACGAGTACCTGCATTCCTCGCAGACAGAATCACCCACATCCCTACAACAATACTCTCTCCCCAGCTTAGACACATCAACGCTGACCATCAGATCAGTGCATCTCGAGGATGATGAGGAGTATTTTGGTATGAGTGAGCCCAACAACCATAGTCACAGTCATACTTCTTTCAAATTTGGCTTGCTGCATAAGAAAAACACAGAGAAACGTGAGAGAATCACTGGAGGGATGGGTAAAACACCAGTTTCTTCTGTTTCTACCTTGCCATTCGCTCAACCTCCATTAACAGTGGGCAAAAGGCGCTTTAGTGGAGCATCCCACAGGTTCAGGAATCTAATCACATGTGGTGCCACGGGTACTAACGATGCAGTCTTGGTGACGATTGATGGAGTCGAAGAGAAGACTACTGTTAGGCAGGATTTTAACGTTGAAAGGTCATCTCAGATATGTAGGGTAGATAGATTAGGAGGGTCTCGCAGGACCTCAAATACTTCTTGGAGTTCCGGGAAAGGGCGACAGGAACCACATTGCCATCCAAGGTAACGTCCGCTTGTCAACTCTCTTCGCCTGATTGCATGGTATGCATTTGTGTACGTCTTTGACTTGCAAAAGCCCGTTTGTTCATACAGAGGAAATCAGAAAAAGCTGCACTGCTGCAGGAAAAGAAGCAAGAAGCAGAAGGATGCTTATGAGGGAGACGGAATTGTGGATGCTTATGAGCCCATTTCAATGCCTAATTGCTCGTAAGTGCCTCAGTCCGTTTCATCGTCCCTTGTTATTTGGTACCAGATAACCTTTGGTTTTTCGCAAGATAGAGTCAGGTTCCCTTTTTTGGGTCTAATTATTATGTTTCTTAAGGAGCAGAAACCCACGTTTACTTCTGTCTAAGATTAACGAGTGGTCATCCCTTGATTTGCATTTGGTATTATGGCTGATTAAGGGGCAGTGCAATTTTGCTCTGAATCAAAAGTCCTAAAGAGAAACACGGCACTTTCATCCATTGAACAAGTTTCTCTCCTCTCACCTTTTCCTTCTGTCCTATCCAATTTGGTTGAAGTCCCAAAGAGAGATCACGTTTCTGCAAATCAACAGTAAGTCAGTGCATTGCGTGCCCAAATGGAGCAAACAAGCTCTAGTTTTGCATGCTGATTTTCTCCTAGTTTGTTTTTCATGAAGAAGTTCAGAACGTCATTAGTATTAGGCGATGGGGAATCAGGATGGTGGTCACTAAAGAATGTCTCAAATATGTATTTCCAATATCGCAAATCATCGAAAACTCATCCATTGACAGTTCCCCTTTAATCGAGTCATTCACTGTCACAGACAGTTCGCTCTTATTCCAACTCATCGGAAACTCATTCCTTGACACACTACTAAGGGACTCTTGCATTCATGCTACATACCCACACAGACTGACCGTGGTCACTCAC
This sequence comes from Rhodamnia argentea, assembly GCF_020921035.1. Lineage (NCBI taxonomy): Eukaryota > Viridiplantae > Streptophyta > Magnoliopsida > Myrtales > Myrtaceae > Rhodamnia > Rhodamnia argentea. The sequence continues at coordinate 8,850 of NC_063154.1, read as the reverse complement.
GCTTGTGCCCACAAAAGGCTACACCTTAACCTATCCGTAGGCCGTGGAGGTCCATGTGTTTGCCCGACTTTCACTTGGTGCAAACATCCAGCATCCCGGATAGTGCTCGAGAATTGTTGAGATAAGGGCAATGGTGATCGTTCAACATCTGTTACCTACATTGATGTCAGTGAAATGGAGGGGGATCATGCGGAACTTTGTACTCACCCTGCTGAGTTTTGTTGATAGAGTCAGATGTCCCAAGTCTTGGATGTGGAATGTAGAATCGAATACTTAGCACATGACTTGGCGGCTAAAATACACTAGAAGTGCCAAAACTTGTGTACGGCGCTCACTTTAATGTCAAAACTTTCAAAACGATCATTTAAGTGCTAACTTTTTTTAAAAACGATCATTTAAGTGCCAACTTCTTTTAAAAACGATCACTTTAGTGCCAACTCCAATTTGAGCTGGCTTGGCTTACTGGAAATCCAACACGTGTTATTTTGTATTAATATTTGAGCTGACGTGGCTCGGTGGAGTTGACACTGAAGTGATCGCTTTTTAAAAAATTGACACTTAAATAATTATTTTTTAAAAAAGTTGGCACTTGAGTAATTGTTTTGAAAGTTTTGGCACTGAAGTGATCGTTTTTCAAAAAAATTTGCACTGAAGTGATCGTTTTGAAAGTTTTGACATTAAAGTGAGCGTCATACACAAGTTTTGGTACTTGTAGTGTACTTAAGCGATGACTTGGCGAATGCAGGCAATGTGGAAAGCCATTTAAGCCTGAGAAAATGCACAAGCATATGAAATCTTGCAGAGGAATGAGGGCTTTATCAAGGGAAAGCAACTGTTAAGGCGCCATGCTTGCGTTACGAAAATGCATCTCTCAGATCGAGGATCCATCTCCAGGCTGCTGCTTACCTTGGCCTTCGGAAGATCGATATATTAATTTATGTTCAACTTGCATACAAGTTAACATCATAGGTGGATAATTCGTGGAATGAAGTACTGTCACCTCTAAATTAATCCCTTATACATGTGAGTGTGGATTGTCTAAAATTTCATTTGGCCCAAACGAAAAGAATGGTTTTTTTTTTTTGTTTTTTATGAACGTAATAAACTATCATTATTTAAAAAAAGATCTGCTTTGAAATTAGAAAAATGCTACTTTGGCCGAAAAAATCGAATGTCTCCTACACACCAAAATACTTGTTTTAACCAGGATCAAGTTGTCATTTTATTGCCAAAGTAACTTGTGCATAAAAGGAAAGTTGTTTTTCGAAAAAAAAAAAATCCCTCTTCACAAGGAAGCTATGAAGGTTCCGTTTTAACCAATATGAGCCGAAAGATTGACCCAAAAAAAAAAAAAATGCAATTCATCTACTCGGCTTAAGTACATTACAAGTGCCAAAACTTGTGTATGACGCTCACTTTAGTGTCAAAACTTTCAAAACGATCACTTAAGTGTCAAATTTTTTTAAAAACGATTACTTCAGTGCCAAAACTTTCAAAACGATCACTTAAATGTCAACCTTTTTTTAAAAACGATTATTTAAGTGCCATTTTTTTAAAAACGATCACTTCAAGTGTCAACTTCACCGAGCCACGTCAGCTCAAATATTAATAAAAAATAACACGTGTTGGATTTCCGGTAAGCCATGCCAGCTCAAATTGGAGTTGACACTAAAGTGATCGTTTTTCAAAAAAGTTGGCGCTTAAGTGATCGTTTTTTTTTTATAAAAATTGGTACTTAAATGATCGTTTTGAAGGTTTTGGCACTAAAGTGAGCGCCGTACACAAGTTTTGGCACTTCTAGTGTTCTTTAGCCTCATCTACTCCTATTTGAAAAGTGGGTTTTTGAAAAACTTTTGAAAGCTCTTACATTAAAATTGCGGTTCTATTTGTTTTTTTGGTCGTAATTGCGGTTCTACTTGACCATATAGACTTTTGTAAAAAGCACGAAAGTGCCAACTGAAGGGAAAGCCTTTTTAAATACGTGTGAAAAGAGTTGTTTTGATGGAAATGGCAGACTGCTTAGGAAAGAATCAGATGATGCTTCAAAATGCTAAAATTGACGTATTTAACGTAAGACAATATGTAAGGGCGGTGTGCTAAATAGAAAAGGTAGCAGGTATATTGGAAGGAATCTCGTATGGCAACGAGAACCTTTGAAATAAAAAAAATATATATATATATATTTTTTTTACTTTGTCACTAATTAATGAAGGTTGCCAGGAAAAATAGAATTTTTTTTTACTTTGTCACTAATTAATGAAGGTTGCCAGGAGATCCTTCTATTTTTTATTTAAAAATATAGGAGCAATGTGAAGATATAGGTATTGTCCACACCATAAAATGATCAAATCCTTTTAATCAACGTGATGTTGATACAGAGCTCGGCATTTCAAGAACAATAACACAAGAAAAACGAACATACTTCAACAGAGGATTATCTATGCAATAGGCACGAGTTTCCAGCAATTCGTCAAGTAGAAATGAGCTTAAGAAGGTAAAATTGTCTAATTATCAATTAGATTGCTGTGGAAACTTTTTGGGGAGATACTTGGCTTAATTCTGCGTGATATTTCAGGAACAATAATAAAGGAAAAATGAACATACTTCAACAGAGGATTATCTATGCAATAGGCATGAGTTTCCAGCAATTCGTCAAGTAGAAATGAGCTTAAGATGGTAAATTGCCTAAGTACCTATTTGATTGTTGCGCAAACTTTTTGGGTTGATACTTGGCTTGATTCCGCATGATATTTCAGGAACAATAACATAGAAAAAATGAATGTACTTCAAAAGAGGGATTCTATGCAATAGACACGAGTTTCCGGCAATTCACCAAGTAGAAACGAGCTTAAAAATGTAAAATTGCCTAAGTACCTACTAGATTGTTGCGAAACTTTTTGGGGCGATACTTGGCTTGATTCTGCTTAATATTTCAAGAACAATAACATAGAAAAAATGAACATTCTTCAATAGAGGATTATCAATGCAATAGGCACGAGTTTCCGGCAATTCATCAAGTAGAAATGAGCTTAAAAATGTGAAATTCCTAAGTACCTATTTGATTGCAGCGCAAACTTTTTGGGGCAATACTTGGCTTGATTCTGCATGATATTTTAGGAACAATAACAAAGGAAAAACAAACTTACTTCAATAGAGGATTATCTATGCAATAGGCACGAGTTTCCGGCAATTCGTCAAGTAGAAATGTGCTTAAGAAGGCAAAATTGCCTAAAAACCTATTTGACTGCTGTGCAAACTTTTTGGGGGTGATACTTGGCTTGATTCTCCGTGATATTTCAGAAATAATAACATAGAAAAAACGAACATACTTCAAAATAGGATTATCTATGCAATAGGCATGAGTTTTCCGCAATTCGTCAAGTAGAAATGAGCTTAAGAAGGTAAAATTACCGAAGTACCTATTAGATCGCTTCCGAACCTTTTTAGGAAATACTTGGCTTGATTCTTCTTAATATTTCAAGGATAATAACATAGGAAAAATGAACGTGCTTCAACAGACGATTATCCATGCAATAAGCACAAGTTTTTGGCAATTCGTCAAGTAGAAATGAGCTTAACAAGGTATAATTGTTTCTGCAAAAAAAAAAAAAGGAATAATTGTGTTTGTAAAAAAAAAGTAATAATTGTTTAACAAAAAAAAGATATAATTGCCTAAGTACCTATTAGATCAATGCGTAAACTTTTTGGGGCGATGCTTGGCTTGATTCTGCGTAATATTTCAAGAACAATAACATAAGAAAAATGAACGTACTTCGACAAAGGATTATCTATGCAATAGGCACGAGTTTCCTGCAATTCGTCAAGTAGAAATGAGCTTCAGAAGGTAAACTTGTCTAAGTACCTATTAGATCACTGCCGAAACTTTTTGGGTGATGCTTGGCTTGATTCTGCTTAATATTTCAGAAACAATAACATAGAAAAATGAACATACTTAAAAAAATAATTATCTATGCAATAGGCACAAGTTTCCGACAATTCGTCTAATAGAAATGAGCTTAAAAAAGTATAATTTCCTAAACACCTATTAGATCGTTGTGGAAACATTTTGGGGTGATATTTGCCTTGATTTTGCCTAATATTTCAAGAACAATAACACAGGAAAAATGAAAACACTCCAACAACGGATTATCTATGCAATAGGCACGAGTTTCTGGCATTTCATCAAGTGGACATGAGCTTAAGAAGGTAAAATTGCCTAAGTACCTAGTAGATCACTGCGCAAATGTTTGAGGCGATACTTGGCTTGATTTTGTGTAATATTTCAAGACCAATAACAAAGGAAAAATGAGCATAAATAAACAGAGGATTATCAATGCAATATGCTTGAGTTTTCGAAAAATTCATCAAGTAGAAATGAGCTTAAGAAGGTAATATCGCAAGAACCTATTTGACAATTGCGAAAACCATTTGGGGCAATACTTGGCCGGTTTAGGGTTTAGGGCTTAGGGTTTAGGGCTGATAGTGCTCTCTTTCTGAGATTACCATCTTAACAAATGTATCTGAGCCATAATATGCAGTTCGAGGGTTGAAAGGTCGTGGAACGCCAAAACAACCATTTTTCAGGTACACATGGACTAAGTTACTTTGCAATTGTTCTAGTTAGCGAAGTGGTTCAGTCTGGACTGCTATATAAGAACCTTGGGTTTCTTCAAGTGGAAGTAAATACTGAATTCTCATTTGAGTAGTTCTTTCCCTGATGATAATGGACTTCATAAACGTAAATGTCGCACGACCCCATTTATCGACGGTGAGACCTGTATTTGATGTGTGAACTTATTATGGTTAATGAGTTCCTAGTTATGATGATAAGACATGGGGCTGACAACATGCATTGACACCGGAGTTTGACAGTATTTTCTGAGATTTTTCAGCTGCATGCCAATGCTTTCTCTGTGCTTTAAGCTACTTGTTTTATAAAAGCATTCTATTGTAATGATGATGACATTTCTTGTTCTCTCTTTTGACAGCATTCATGACAAATCACATGAGATGGGACACAAATGATACTGGGAATACAGTGGAGGTTGATGTGAAGCTGGGTGTTACTCTTGAGGTCTTTAGTACTCCTCAATGTCATCTTAGCCATTTAAACATTTTGTCTTTATGGTAATTGCGATTGAAACTGTTTCAAATACAGCAACTTTAACTTTGAGAGAGCATACTTGGCATCACTGATGTTCTAAAAAAACTGCCTATGTGTCTTCTTGGAGAGATGTTTAATTTAACTCACAGTAGTTGGCATGGACATATTGTTAATGGGGGTGTTGTATCTCAGAGCTTGTAAAATATCTTAGTTTCTGACAAATGCCTCTTACTTGATTTAATGAACTCTCCATGATGTAGCTGCAGTGAGAGAATTTTCAAGAGGATGTTATGTTATAATGTCTCTTAGGTGTAAGTACGCAAGTAATTAATCTATCACTGTGATCTGGACATCAATATCACTTGAGGTTGAAGAGTAGAACATTAGGAAATGTTTTACTGTTGCCTTCTTGAAAGTCAACGCTGGAATGAAAAGTATGAAAGTCTTGGGAACTTCAAATTAAGGCCTCTCTAAGTTGCAGTCATGGCTGTCATATTCCTCAAGGCCAAACTTGGTCTGGCATAGAGGTGATACAGTTGAGTCCCAATTCCTAAGAACCCATGGCCAATATCATCACTTTTTCTGCAAAGTTTTCCAGCTGTTGAAATTTTACAATTGCAAGGCATTTTCGTAGGTGCATTCAAGTCTACAGACATACTTATGTGAACTGATTTTATGTCTGCCTATTCATCTGTTGCTTTTCTTTCGTCATTGTTTTTTCATGTCTCGTGAAATTACCGAGTTCTTATAATCAATAAATCATCTGCAGATTTTCACTCAACCATTTGCTTTGCTGCCATTATCAGCTGTTGAAGTCCCTGGAAATGCGTAAGTAAATCAATTTCCCTAAATCTGTTTGTTGATTAAGCTCTGTTTCACATTGCACCCAAAGTAGTACCAGACAGACAATAAGCCTTCTCTCCTCTTCCCTCACCTATCACTTATTTCTCACGTTTAGTTAGGGAAGTTGGAAATTGCCACCCTAATAAGATCCTGAGCATATTTCGGCATTTCTCTGAAACACAGCAACAGAGATGATTCATGTTTTGTACAATTTCCGTTAATGCACTGGCTCCATATCTTTTGCACTTGAAGTAACTGCACTTTGATATTGAACAGAGTGATGCAAGCTCTAGTGGATAGGCTCGTACCACTTCTTCTGGGGCAGCTTTTGCAAGATTATGAGCTATGGGTTCGTCAGCAACGTGAGCATCTCTGATAAAGTTCAGAATTTTTATGGTTATATGATTATGATTTATGGACAATGTGATTGTTAGTATTGGTATGGCTGGTGAAAATAGCTGATTCATTGTGAGGTATGTTTACTGTGGTGGATGTCTTATCGTGCTAAGGGTGGTCTCTGGTTTTCACCGTACCGATGAAATGAAAGCATGAGCTGATCTATTTCTTTAAACTCTTTTTCTGCCCGGTGAACCAGAGAAATTCATTGACAGACGCAATTTAAGGTACATCATTCATAAGGAAACTGCAAGAAAGGAGTCTTTTATACCAAGATCTCTAATAACATATGGAGCATCATTAAGCACAAAATCGTTGGTCTTGATCCTTGCCCAGTATTCCAAAGCATCTGTGCTTCAATATGGTCAATCCGATACTCCTGCAATCCGCCCAGCAACTTCTTGCAATCATCGGGAATATACCCCTTATCGTGACCCGCTCATCCAAAACACAAAAGTCTAGATCAAAAATCAAGAATCCGTTTGGCAACGATTTTGATTTTCTGAATTTATTTCTTGGAACAAAAAAGGATGAGCAACATGTTTGGTACCGTGAATGATTTTGATTTTGATTCTGTTTTCGAAAACAGTTTTGGAGCAAAAACAAGAATAAAAAAAGTTAATTCGAAAAAAAAGAATAATTTTTGAGAATCACAAAAAGAAAGTTTCAAAAAAGGAGGGGGGATTAAAAAATTTTAAAAGTTAAAAAAATTTTAAAAAGACAAAATATTTAAAAAAAAAATTCTCGCCACCTAATTATTCTTGAGAACATAAATTTTGTATAGTTATCAAACACATTTCTATTCTAGGAATAAAAATTTTGTGCGATTACCAAACGCATTCTGCTTCTCTAAAAATCATCTAGGAAACAGAATCGAAAAATATGATTCTAATCGAAATTACTTTTTTGAATTAGAATTGTTGCCCACAAGTAACCCTTTCCTTGGAAATGACCCCCATGTCATCACTTGACGAACTCCAAATAACACATAAGCTGCAAAAAACCAAGAATGAAGCCCCACAAACCCCCAAAATTCAAATGATCCATGCATAGTCCTCATCTTGAATTAAACTCCAAAATGTTAAATAGTTTCTAAGTAAATTCAAAATGAGCATCAAATACCCCCCCCCAAAAAAAAAAAAAAACTCTTAAGACCTTAATAAATACTCTTAGCACTTATAACCCTAGATTAACCATTAGATAACCCCGATAGCCCAAATAACTCATAATCTCTAGTACTCCATGGTTAACCTCTCAACTTTTAATAATTAGTTAAGAAAAACAGGCCCTTAATCAACACTCCACAAGCCCAATAAATCCTCAATGGTAAAAAACCAAGTAATATGACCACGAAACCCCGAATGTTATAGACAATTTAGTAAACCGAAATCTAGAATAATCCCGATACTTAACTTATACCACTTGGAAACCCCAAATGTTATAGACAGTTTCTGTTCCTAGAACATAAACGTGTTTGGTAACTACACAACATTTATGTTTCCATAAATAATTGCTCTTCTCAATTTTTGTCATTTAAATCAAATAATTACGTAGTTACTTTGTGAAATTTCATCCTATATTCTCAATTAATTGAAATTCAACTTATGCATTTGTTATTCTACCATAGGTGATGTAACGGCCTAAATTTCCGTCAATTTACGTAATAAGCGAAATGATAATGGCGCAAGCGGAGTAGGGGTTAATTAGTGTGGCCACGGACCGTTATCTAATGTTAGTCGTTCTAGTCTTCGAAAAGTGAAATTTGCAGGAGCTGATTTGTGATTGGGCATGAAATTGTGGATAGATTTTAAACCCCGCTTGTTACCCCTATAAAGGCCCCCACCCACTCTCTAAGTGGTTCAATTAACGTCCGGTTTAGTGTACGTTGCTGGGTCTGGGCTTATGTTTCTATTGGGTTACTCGGAGGGGAGAACCACGATTCATGTATCATCTATTATTTACGGTGGTGACTCTAGGTTATTGGTACCCAAAATATGCAAACTGATTATTTGAGTTGTCATTGGGCTAGAGCAAATTGAGGTTGGATCATAGGGGGTGTTCGACCAAGAGTTATGGAAGGAGTTCTTGGAGTTTCTGTGCTTGCACATTAGTTTGGCTTGAACGCTTATGGCTGGGAGGTTATGGGTGATGGGAAATTAAAATCTGCTCATACAGATTGAGCATCAAATTGAGACGATTTGGAGTTAAGGGTTGAATAAAGTGGCTGAGTTCTGATGGGCGTACATGGAGGGAGTTTTGGAATGGCATGTCCGATTTGTTGTTGGCACTCTTGCTTTTATGAGGTGAATAACTTGTCTTGGCATTGAGACTTTTTTGTATATTAATGGTGTGACGGTAAAATTGAGGGTTTGGGTTATTGGAGGATTGGTCATGAAGCATGGAGCATCCATGTATAAACTTGTGTGTCATATTGTCGGTTTGGTTAGTTAGTATGATGAATCGAATGATTTAGTCGTGTAATTAGACATTATACTTGTTGAGCTTTG